>NC_090929.1:854239621-859239621 GCF_040938575.1 Ambystoma mexicanum
GGCGTAATTGATTCCTCTTAACCAGTACCCAGACTTTGGTTCGCCAGCAATCTCTCTATTAGTTCTAACTTCTTGCCTCTTACAGAGAGATTCTCTTGCTTACAGAGAGCTCGCAAACTCTCAGTATTTTCACCTGGCAAGGCTTCTTGACTGTAAGTTTCCATCGTAGACATGTTTGTTGAAAGTTGCTTTTTAGTGCTAAGCTTTGTGGTTAGTTATCCTAAAGTGTCGAAAAGCACTCTAAACTGTATACTCGATACAAATCCCACCGCTGTACACCAGTGTTAGGCGGAAGCCTGTGCAGTTCCCTCTGAGACCAATGCAAAAGATTTAGGACTACAGGTGTTTGGCGGTGAACCCACTTGGTAGCAGTCTGTACCACACAGATTCACTTGGTAGCTGTGGCTGAGCAGTCAGACTTCCCTCAAGAAGAGTTAAGCAGTATGTGGAGTATACAATCTACGAGGAAGAAACGATCAATCCCCCTAGCAATATTTCGACAAGTCTAGGTTTTACCGGCACCACTTATTTACAGACAGAGGTGTATACCTCAACCTAGATGGCACTCTAATATTAGTTAGGACGGGAGAGAAAAATAGGCAGGTTACGAAATCAACACAGTTCCAAACTTCACGGGTAAAATGCAAGGCAAGAAGGCGAGAACCACAATAGATCATAAAGTTCAGAGGCCAGGCCCACTCGGCGAGAGGCAAGGCGATATGTCCCAAAAGTCTCTAGAGGAAATGCGTTCGAGTCTTTGTAGCAAATTGTTATCGGCAGATTGAACCAGTTCAGAACAGTACGTAAAAAAGCTTGGAGGCGAACCGACGGAAAGGAGAGGATTAAGACACCTCACTCGAACCGATCGAAAGGGAAGCCAGGCAGACACGGTACCTTGTTTGTGGAGGGCAGCTCCGGCGGGGGCAGTTGTTCCTGGTGGTGGATGCACGTCGGGTCTTTGCCAAGAGTAGAGATGATCTCGTCGTCGAAGGAAAGTGAAGTCCGGTGCACCACCATGGAAGAGACCAGCCGCGGAGTGCTCCGTCACAAGGCACCACCTTTTGGTCGCGGTATAGGGGTAGTGGCTATCCGGTTGCCGCGATGCTCTTCACGGGCAATTCGACCACTGCGTCCTGAAGCGAATAAAAAGCAAAGGGGGACAGATTGTTCCCACCAGTCAGGGGAAGAGACTCTCCGGCAGGGAGATCTCCTATGTTGTCGGGAAGTGGTGAGTCGGGTCAGCAGGGCTCCACCGGAGGTGTCGTCGTTGCAGGTCGGCTCAGCGTTACCCTCGTCGGATTCTTAGGTCCTGTGGTGACTTCTGAATATCCAGTCCCAAAAGCCCTGCTTTTATGCAGAAAACCCCCATTCATTCAGCCTAGCTGTCAATCAACACTTGCTAAGTGGTGAGCGGGGAGGCTCACCACTTGGGCCAATCACACCAGAGTGCGACCGGAGTTGGCAAGGCAACTCGGTCCATGGTGTCTAAACCCCCTCCCACACCCCTGTGGTAACCCAGACAGAATGGCTACACTTTGGAGTGTCTCTGTACAGAGGCCTGCCAAAAGTGGAACAAAGGGCTCAACCTTTGGTTTAGGAGTCACAGAGACGAACACAGACGCCATTTTAAAAACCGAGTTCTGGCAGAAAATACCATCCGATAAACTTATTTAAGATAAGTAGACCGGTGGTACGTTAGAGATTAACGAGGAAAAGTATCACTCTCCAACAATGGGACGAATCCCATAGGGTTATGTTCGGGGTCGAACATAACAAGTAGTTTCCACTGCCACCAGCCAAAACTCGACGAGGGGGGACGGGACAGTGCCCCCTCGAGTAACAGACCCAGGGGTAATCGAACTACCCCTACTAGCACATCCACAATAAGAGGGTTTGTACTAGTTCTGTTAGTAAATTTAGGTCTAGTAAAGCCAATGGTGACTTTACATGCCCGGGGAGACAGTAGTCAGTCCCCGGGTATGGAGTCTATGGTGGAGGTCCGCTAGGGCGCCCCAGTGTTACGGCACGTAGGGTGCGGTGTAACACACATAGAAAAACATATGAGACCCTATGGAGTAAAAGACCCCATAGCCCATAGAACACATTGACATTCAAAGAAATTACACACATTCATGTCCAAGAGTGGGAGGAAAAGAGTCTCACTCTTGGCAGGATGGAAACAACAAACTCCCGAAATCCAGCAAAGCTGCTGGGGGACTCACTAGGTTAGGAAATTCAGCCTAAACAGAGAATTCTCCCTAACACTCGCCCCCCCCCAGACTAAGGGACAGGAGGATTTAATCCACTCCTGGATGAATCTCATACCTCTAGTCGATGACATACATCCTAGAGAGACCATCAGCATTTTGGTGGTGACACCCTGACCTATGTTCAATGGGTTTCCAGGTTTTCCTTTGTAAGCTATATGACCTACAAACCTTCCTAGGAACATCAGTCTTTTTAAGTTTATAGGGGATCTGGTTGACCAGTCCCTCAGGAGTTGTTACAACTTCTGAACCCATGTTAGGCTTTTTCAAGGGGTCCTTATAAAGGATTCCCTTAGATCTAGAGGGGCCTCCAGAGGTCTTCCCTACCTCTCTGTTGAGAGAAGGTTGAGTTTTAGGCCTCTTGGTTGGAGGGGATGGAGATAAGCAAGGTACATGCTTCTCCTTCCTCTGAGATCTTACCTTCCCTACTTTAGGAGTTTCCCCCTTAAGTCTAGGAATTGGGTTGGAGTCTTCTGTGGAAGGTCCAACAGTCTGAAGGTTTTTGGCCTTAGACTTTTCTTTTCTGGTTTTCCACCAGCACTGAGAATTACCAGTTCTCTGAGGCCTAGCTAGGGTTCCAGTAGGTCTATCCACCTCTTCCTCAGAAGCAGGGGGAGTCACAGACTCTATAACTGGGGGAACAATGACGGAGCTTGGTTGGGGCTCCCATTTCCCTAACATGCTAGCCTGAAATTTGCCTGGGTCAGAGGTCAATTTACCAACACCAGGGCTTGTTGTGGGGTTCTCAGTAGAGGTTCCCACAGGCTTAGAGTGGTTCCTTAAGGTGGCCTCCCTAGCCAATTTGGTTTGGTTCTGTTTCTCCATACTGGGAGGCCTGGGGGTACTGGATACTACTCCTAGAGTTTTTAGATCATTCCCCAACAGGACTCTCCCAGGCACCTCAGTCTGAACACTGACAGGAATCAACACTGTCATGTCATTACACTGAATGAGGGCTGGTAGAATTGGAACCATTTGGACAGGGCCTCCAGACATCTTAGCGGGACCTTTGGGTGCCTTAGCAACATCCTCAGGCCTGAAAAAGCTTTCGTCCACTACTGTTCTGCTGGCCCCAGAGTCTCGCCTGGCAGGAGTATCCTGGCTGTTGACAAGAACACTGTCCACATAATAACATTTAGAGTTTTCTGGTATAGAGTCATACACACTCCTATTCTGATTACTCACCAGATCCATTGACTCTACCGATACACTTGCTTGAACAACCCAAGGTTCTTCAGCAAAGACTTCAAAGTGAGCACTAGTCATTTGGACTTCCTCCTGAGGAGTGAAGGCTAAGGAGACTGTGCTGATCCCAGTAGGTTTACCCTTACATTTTGGATCTCCTTTGATATGGACAGTTGCCCCACAGAGATAGCATGCTCCAAATGCTCTCTGGAATGGTGGCTTGTTCTGACCTCCTTCTGGTTTGTGGCTAGAAGGGACACTATTCTGTTGTGGTTTTCCCTGGGGTCTACCCTGGTTATTTTGTTGTTTGGGGCCCTCTTTGGGTTGGGAGGTATTAGAATTCTCTTTTGAGTCTTTGTTAGGCTGTTTCCCCTCATCCTTTTTCTGAGTTGCCCCAGAATCCTTATGAGTAGCCCCGTTGGCAACCCACAAGTCAGCAGCCTTAGCTTCGACTCCAACATAAAAAGATTCTTCATACCCTCATAAGTGTTCACTTTGTAACCCTTAATCCATCCCTCTAAGATTTTCAACCCTTCACTCACCCAGGTAGCCCAAGGGGTACCATCATGCTTTTTGAGGGTTCTAAACCTCTTAAGATACTGGGAAGGGGTCTTCCCGAATCTAGCTATCAAAGCTAGTTTCACACTTTCGTAATCCATCTTATCCGCCTCCCCCAACTCCATTACCACATCAGTCACAACAGGAGGGAGCCTAGAGAACAACCAGGGAAGTAAATCATTCCCGGTGATGTCCTGGAGCCCATGATTGTACTCAAACAGTTTCAACCAATCCAACACATCCAATCTCGGTTCATACATACCCACTAATTCCTTCGGCATCCGGGGTCTTTTGGGACTGGAGCTCCTAGAGGAAACAGAGGAGAGAGAAGCATTTTCGATAGACAACTTTTTCATTTCTAATTCGTGATTAAGTTCTATTTCCCTGAGTCTTAACTCAGCTTGCTTCTGCTCAGCCTGGGCATTCATCCGTCTGAACTCGAGCTCTTGGTTTCGTTCAGATTGAGCCAAGAACCGTTTGTATTCTAATTCGAGCTTCATTTTTTCAAGTTCAAAATAAGCAGGGTTACTTGTGGGACCTGGTATGGGCCCCGTAGGCACAGCTGGTAAGGCAGGTAGAGGAGCAGGGGAGACAGTTTCGTTAGCCTCTCCTTCCTCTTCAGCCTCTTCATCGCTATCATCAGAATTACGATTCAGATCAACACCATCACTGTTCTCCACATTTGCTGGCGTAATTGATTCCTCTTAACCAGTACCCAGACTTTGGTTCGCCAGCAATCTCTCTATTAGTTCTAACTTCTTGCCTCTTACAGAGAGATTCTCTTGCTTACAGAGAGCTCGCAAACTCTCAGTATTTTCACCTGGCAAGGCTTCTTGACTGTAAGTTTCCATCGTAGACATGTTTGTTGAAAGTTGCTTTTTAGTGCTAAGCTTTGTGGTTAGTTATCCTAAAGTGTCGAAAAGCACTCTAAACTGTATACTCGATACAAATCCCACCGCTGTACACCAGTGTTAGGCGGAAGCCTGTGCAGTTCCCTCTGAGACCAATGCAAAAGATTTAGGACTACAGGTGTTTGGCGGTGAACCCACTTGGTAGCAGTCTGTACCACACAGATTCACTTGGTAGCTGTGGCTGAGCAGTCAGACTTCCCTCAAGAAGAGTTAAGCAGTATGTGGAGTATACAATCTACGAGGAAGAAACGATCAATCCCCCTAGCAATATTTCGACAAGTCTAGGTTTTACCGGCACCACTTATTTACAGACAGAGGTGTATACCTCAACCTAGATGGCACTCTAATATTAGTTAGGACGGGAGAGAAAAATAGGCAGGTTACGAAATCAACACAGTTCCAAACTTCACGGGTAAAATGCAAGGCAAGAAGGCGAGAACCACAATAGATCATAAAGTTCAGAGGCCAGGCCCACTCGGCGAGAGGCAAGGCGATATGTCCCAAAAGTCTCTAGAGGAAATGCGTTCGAGTCTTTGTAGCAAATTGTTATCGGCAGATTGAACCAGTTCAGAACAGTACGTAAAAAAGCTTGGAGGCGAACCGACGGAAAGGAGAGGATTAAGACACCTCACTCGAACCGATCGAAAGGGAAGCCAGGCAGACACGGTACCTTGTTTGTGGAGGGCAGCTCCGGCGGGGGCAGTTGTTCCTGGTGGTGGATGCACGTCGGGTCTTTGCCAAGAGTAGAGATGATCTCGTCGTCGAAGGAAAGTGAAGTCCGGTGCACCACCATGGAAGAGACCAGCCGCGGAGTGCTCCGTCACAAGGCACCACCTTTTGGTCGCGGTATAGGGGTAGTGGCTATCCGGTTGCCGCGATGCTCTTCACGGGCAATTCGACCACTGCGTCCTGAAGCGAATAAAAAGCAAAGGGGGACAGATTGTTCCCACCAGTCAGGGGAAGAGACTCTCCGGCAGGGAGATCTCCTATGTTGTCGGGAAGTGGTGAGTCGGGTCAGCAGGGCTCCACCGGAGGTGTCGTCGTTGCAGGTCGGCTCAGCGTTACCCTCGTCGGATTCTTAGGTCCTGTGGTGACTTCTGAATATCCAGTCCCAAAAGCCCTGCTTTTATGCAGAAAACCCCCATTCATTCAGCCTAGCTGTCAATCAACACTTGCTAAGTGGTGAGCGGGGAGGCTCACCACTTGGGCCAATCACACCAGAGTGCGACCGGAGTTGGCAAGGCAACTCGGTCCATGGTGTCTAAACCCCCTCCCACACCCCTGTGGTAACCCAGACAGAATGGCTACACTTTGGAGTGTCTCTGTACAGAGGCCTGCCAAAAGTGGAACAAAGGGCTCAACCTTTGGTTTAGGAGTCACAGAGACGAACACAGACGCCATTTTAAAAACCGAGTTCTGGCAGAAAATACCATCCGATAAACTTATTTAAGATAAGTAGACCGGTGGTACGTTAGAGATTAACGAGGAAAAGTATCACTCTCCAACAATGGGACGAATCCCATAGGGTTATGTTCGGGGTCGAACATAACAAGTAGTTTCCACTGCCACCAGCCAAAACTCGACGAGGGGGGACGGGACAGTGCCCCCTCGAGTAACAGACCCAGGGGTAATCGAACTACCCCTACTAGCACATCCACAATAAGAGGGTTTGTACTAGTTCTGTTAGTAAATTTAGGTCTAGTAAAGCCAATGGTGACTTTACATGCCCGGGGAGACAGTAGTCAGTCCCCGGGTATGGAGTCTATGGTGGAGGTCCGCTAGGGCGCCCCAGTGTTACGGCACGTAGGGTGCGGTGTAACACACATAGAAAAACATATGAGACCCTATGGAGTAAAAGACCCCATAGCCCATAGAACACATTGACATTCAAAGAAATTACACACATTCATGTCCAAGAGTGGGAGGAAAAGAGTCTCACTCTTGGCAGGATGGAAACAACAAACTCCCGAAATCCAGCAAAGCTGCTGGGGGACTCACTAGGTTAGGAAATTCAGCCTAAACAGAGAATTCTCCCTAACACTCGCCCCCCCCCAGACTAAGGGACAGGAGGATTTAATCCACTCCTGGATGAATCTCATACCTCTAGTCGATGACATACATCCTAGAGAGACCATCAGCATTTTGGTGGTGACACCCTGACCTATGTTCAATGGGTTTCCAGGTTTTCCTTTGTAAGCTATATGACCTACAAACCTTCCTAGGAACATCAGTCTTTTTAAGTTTATAGGGGATCTGGTTGACCAGTCCCTCAGGAGTTGTTACAACTTCTGAACCCATGTTAGGCTTTTTCAAGGGGTCCTTATAAAGGATTCCCTTAGATCTAGAGGGGCCTCCAGAGGTCTTCCCTACCTCTCTGTTGAGAGAAGGTTGAGTTTTAGGCCTCTTGGTTGGAGGGGATGGAGATAAGCAAGGTACATGCTTCTCCTTCCTCTGAGATCTTACCTTCCCTACTTTAGGAGTTTCCCCCTTAAGTCTAGGAATTGGGTTGGAGTCTTCTGTGGAAGGTCCAACAGTCTGAAGGTTTTTGGCCTTAGACTTTTCTTTTCTGGTTTTCCACCAGCACTGAGAATTACCAGTTCTCTGAGGCCTAGCTAGGGTTCCAGTAGGTCTATCCACCTCTTCCTCAGAAGCAGGGGGAGTCACAGACTCTATAACTGGGGGAACAATGACGGAGCTTGGTTGGGGCTCCCATTTCCCTAACATGCTAGCCTGAAATTTGCCTGGGTCAGAGGTCAATTTACCAACACCAGGGCTTGTTGTGGGGTTCTCAGTAGAGGTTCCCACAGGCTTAGAGTGGTTCCTTAAGGTGGCCTCCCTAGCCAATTTGGTTTGGTTCTGTTTCTCCATACTGGGAGGCCTGGGGGTACTGGATACTACTCCTAGAGTTTTTAGATCATTCCCCAACAGGACTCTCCCAGGCACCTCAGTCTGAACACTGACAGGAATCAACACTGTCATGTCATTACACTGAATGAGGGCTGGTAGAATTGGAACCATTTGGACAGGGCCTCCAGACATCTTAGCGGGACCTTTGGGTGCCTTAGCAACATCCTCAGGCCTGAAAAAGCTTTCGTCCACTACTGTTCTGCTGGCCCCAGAGTCTCGCCTGGCAGGAGTATCCTGGCTGTTGACAAGAACACTGTCCACATAATAACATTTAGAGTTTTCTGGTATAGAGTCATACACACTCCTATTCTGATTACTCACCAGATCCATTGACTCTACCGATACACTTGCTTGAACAACCCAAGGTTCTTCAGCAAAGACTTCAAAGTGAGCACTAGTCATTTGGACTTCCTCCTGAGGAGTGAAGGCTAAGGAGACTGTGCTGATCCCAGTAGGTTTACCCTTACATTTTGGATCTCCTTTGATATGGACAGTTGCCCCACAGAGATAGCATGCTCCAAATGCTCTCTGGAATGGTGGCTTGTTCTGACCTCCTTCTGGTTTGTGGCTAGAAGGGACACTATTCTGTTGTGGTTTTCCCTGGGGTCTACCCTGGTTATTTTGTTGTTTGGGGCCCTCTTTGGGTTGGGAGGTATTAGAATTCTCTTTTGAGTCTTTGTTAGGCTGTTTCCCCTCATCCTTTTTCTGAGTTGCCCCAGAATCCTTATGAGTAGCCCCGTTGGCAACCCACAAGTCAGCAGCCTTAGCTTCGACTCCAACATAAAAAGATTCTTCATACCCTCATAAGTGTTCACTTTGTAACCCTTAATCCATCCCTCTAAGATTTTCAACCCTTCACTCACCCAGGTAGCCCAAGGGGTACCATCATGCTTTTTGAGGGTTCTAAACCTCTTAAGATACTGGGAAGGGGTCTTCCCGAATCTAGCTATCAAAGCTAGTTTCACACTTTCGTAATCCATCTTATCCGCCTCCCCCAACTCCATTACCACATCAGTCACAACAGGAGGGAGCCTAGAGAACAACCAGGGAAGTAAATCATTCCCGGTGATGTCCTGGAGCCCATGATTGTACTCAAACAGTTTCAACCAATCCAACACATCCAATCTCGGTTCATACATACCCACTAATTCCTTCGGCATCCGGGGTCTTTTGGGACTGGAGCTCCTAGAGGAAACAGAGGAGAGAGAAGCATTTTCGATAGACAACTTTTTCATTTCTAATTCGTGATTAAGTTCTATTTCCCTGAGTCTTAACTCAGCTTGCTTCTGCTCAGCCTGGGCATTCATCCGTCTGAACTCGAGCTCTTGGTTTCGTTCAGATTGAGCCAAGAACCGTTTGTATTCTAATTCGAGCTTCATTTTTTCAAGTTCAAAATAAGCAGGGTTACTTGTGGGACCTGGTATGGGCCCCGTAGGCACAGCTGGTAAGGCAGGTAGAGGAGCAGGGGAGACAGTTTCGTTAGCCTCTCCTTCCTCTTCAGCCTCTTCATCGCTATCATCAGAATTACGATTCAGATCAACACCATCACTGTTCTCCACATTTGCTGGCGTAATTGATTCCTCTTAACCAGTACCCAGACTTTGGTTCGCCAGCAATCTCTCTATTAGTTCTAACTTCTTGCCTCTTACAGAGAGATTCTCTTGCTTACAGAGAGCTCGCAAACTCTCAGTATTTTCACCTGGCAAGGCTTCTTGACTGTAAGTTTCCATCGTAGACATGTTTGTTGAAAGTTGCTTTTTAGTGCTAAGCTTTGTGGTTAGTTATCCTAAAGTGTCGAAAAGCACTCTAAACTGTATACTCGATACAAATCCCACCGCTGTACACCAGTGTTAGGCGGAAGCCTGTGCAGTTCCCTCTGAGACCAATGCAAAAGATTTAGGACTACAGGTGTTTGGCGGTGAACCCACTTGGTAGCAGTCTGTACCACACAGATTCACTTGGTAGCTGTGGCTGAGCAGTCAGACTTCCCTCAAGAAGAGTTAAGCAGTATGTGGAGTATACAATCTACGAGGAAGAAACGATCAATCCCCCTAGCAATATTTCGACAAGTCTAGGTTTTACCGGCACCACTTATTTACAGACAGAGGTGTATACCTCAACCTAGATGGCACTCTAATATTAGTTAGGACGGGAGAGAAAAATAGGCAGGTTACGAAATCAACACAGTTCCAAACTTCACGGGTAAAATGCAAGGCAAGAAGGCGAGAACCACAATAGATCATAAAGTTCAGAGGCCAGGCCCACTCGGCGAGAGGCAAGGCGATATGTCCCAAAAGTCTCTAGAGGAAATGCGTTCGAGTCTTTGTAGCAAATTGTTATCGGCAGATTGAACCAGTTCAGAACAGTACGTAAAAAAGCTTGGAGGCGAACCGACGGAAAGGAGAGGATTAAGACACCTCACTCGAACCGATCGAAAGGGAAGCCAGGCGGACACGGTACCTTGTTTGTGGAGGGCAGCTCCGGTGGGGGCAGTTGTTCCTGGTGGTGGATGCACGTCGGGTCTTTGCCAAGAGTAGAGATGATCTCGTCGTCGAAGGAAAGTGAAGTCCGGTGCACCACCATGGAAGAGACCAGCCGCGGAGTGCTCCGTCACAAGGCACCACCTTTTGGTTGCGGTATAGGGGTAGTGGCTATCCGGTTGCCGCGATGCTCTTCACGGGCAATTCGACCACTGCGTCCTGAAGCGAATAAAAAGCAAAGGGGGACAGATTGTTCCCACCAGTCAGGGGAAGAGACTCTCCGGCAGGGAGATCTCCTATGTTGTCGGGAAGTGGTGAGTCGGGTCAGCAGGGCTCCACCGGAGGTGTCGTCGTTGCAGGTCGGCTCAGCGTTACCCTCGTCGGATTCTTAGGTCCTGTGGTGACTTCTGAATATCCAGTCCCAAAAGCCCTGCTTTTATGCAGAAAACCCCCATTCATTCAGCCTAGCTGTCAATCAACACTTGCTAAGTGGTGAGCGGGGAGGCTCACCACTTGGGCCAATCACACCAGAGTGCGACCGGAGTTGGCAAGGCAACTCGGTCCATGGTGTCTAAACCCCCTCACACACCCCTGTGGTAACCCAGACAGAATGGCTACACTTTGGAGGGTCTCTGTACAGAGGCCTGCCAAAAGTGGAACAAAGGGCTCAACCTTTGGTTTAGGAGTCACAGAGACGAACACAGACGCCATTTTAAAAACCGAGTTCTGGCAGAAAATACCATCCGATAAACTTATTTAAGATAAGTAGACCGGTGGTACGTTAGAGATTAACGAGGAAAAGTATCACTCTCCAACAATGGGACGAATCCCATAGGGTTATGTTCGGGGTCGAACATAACAAGTAGTTTCCACTGCCACCAGCCAAAACTCGACGAGGGGGGACGGGACAGTGCCCCCTCGAGTAACAGACCCAGGGGTAATCGAACTACCCCTACTAGCACATCCACAATAAGAGGGTTTGTACTAGTTCTGTTAGTAAATTTAGGTCTAGTAAAGCCAATGGTGACTTTACATGCCCGGGGAGACAGTAGTCAGTCCCCGGGTATGGAGTCTATGGTGGAGGTCCGCTAGGGCGCCCCAGTGTTACGGCACGTAGGGTGCGGTGTAACACACATAGAAAAACATATGAGACCCTATGGAGTAAAAGACCCCATAGCCCATAGAACACATTGACATTCAAAGAAATTACACACATTCATGTCCAAGAGTGGGAGGAAAAGAGTCTCACTCTTGGCAGGATGGAAACAACAAACTCCCGAAATCCAGCAAAGCTGCTGGGGGACTCACTAGGTTAGGAAATTCAGCCTAAACAGAGAATTCTCCCTAACACTCGCCCCCCCCCCAGACTAAGGGACAGGAGGATTTAATCCACTCCTGGATGAATCTCATACCTCTAGTCGATGACATACATCCTAGAGAGACCATCAGCATTTTGGTGGTGACACCCTGACCTATGTTCAATGGGTTTCCAGGTTTTCCTTTGTAAGCTATATGACCTACAAACCTTCCTAGGAACATCAGTCTTTTTAAGTTTATAGGGGATCTGGTTGACCAGTCCCTCAGGAGTTGTTACAACTTCTGAACCCATGTTAGGCTTTTTCAAGGGGTCCTTATAAAGGATTCCCTTAGATCTAGAGGGGCCTCCAGAGGTCTTCCCTACCTCTCTGTTGAGAGAAGGTTGAGTTTTAGGCCTCTTGGTTGGAGGGGATGGAGATAAGCAAGGTACATGCTTCTCCTTCCTCTGAGATCTTACCTTCCCTACTTTAGGAGTTTCCCCCTTAAGTCTAGGAATTGGGTTGGAGTCTTCTGTGGAAGGTCCAACAGTCTGAAGGTTTTTGGCCTTAGACTTTTCTTTTCTGGTTTTCCACCAGCACTGAGAATTACCAGTTCTCTGAGGCCTAGCTAGGGTTCCAGTAGGTCTATCCACCTCTTCCTCAGAAGCAGGGGGAGTCACAGACTCTATAACTGGGGGAACAATGACGGAGCTTGGTTGGGGCTCCCATTTCCCTAACATGCTAGCCTGAAATTTGCCTGGGTCAGAGGTCAATTTACCAACACCAGGGCTTGTTGTGGGGTTCTCAGTAGAGGTTCCCACAGGCTTAGAGTGGTTCCTTAAGGTGGCCTCCCTAGCCAATTTGGTTTGGTTCTGTTTCTCCATACTGGGAGGCCTGGGGGTACTGGATACTACTCCTAGAGTTTTTAGATCATTCCCCAACAGGACTCTCCCAGGCACCTCAGTCTGAACACTGACAGGAATCAACACTGTCATGTCATTACACTGAATGAGGGCTGGTAGAATTGGAACCATTTGGACAGGGCCTCCAGACATCTTAGCGGGACCTTTGGGTGCCTTAGCAACATCCTCAGGCCTGAAAAAGCTTTCGTCCACTACTGTTCTGCTGGCCCCAGAGTCTCGCCTGGCAGGAGTATCCTGGCTGTTGACAAGAACACTGTCCACATAATAACATTTAGAGTTTTCTGGTATAGAGTCATACACACTCCTATTCTGATTACTCACCAGATCCATTGACTCTACCGATACACTTGCTTGAACAACCCAAGGTTCTTCAGCAAAGACTTCAAAGTGAGCACTAGTCATTTGGACTTCCTCCTGAGGAGTGAAGGCTAAGGAGACTGTGCTGATCCCAGTAGGTTTACCCTTACATTTTGGATCTCCTTTGATATGGACAGTTGCCCCACAGAGATAGCATGCTCCAAATGCTCTCTGGAATGGTGGCTTGTTCTGACCTCCTTCTGGTTTGTGGCTAGAAGGGACACTATTCTGTTGTGGTTTTCCCTGGGGTCTACCCTGGTTATTTTGTTGTTTGGGGCCCTCTTTGGGTTGGGAGGTATTAGAATTCTCTTTTGAGTCTTTGTTAGGCTGTTTCCCCTCATCCTTTTTCTGAGTTGCCCCAGAATCCTTATGAGTAGCCCCGTTGGCAACCCACAAGTCAGCAGCCTTAGCTTCGACTCCAACATAAAAAGATTCTTCATACCCTCATAAGTGTTCACTTTGTAACCCTTAATCCATCCCTCTAAGATTTTCAACCCTTCACTCACCCAGGTAGCCCAAGGGGTACCATCATGCTTTTTGAGGGTTCTAAACCTCTTAAGATACTGGGAAGGGGTCTTCCCGAATCTAGCTATCAAAGCTAGTTTCACACTTTCGTAATCCATCTTATCCGCCTCCCCCAACTCCATTACCACATCAGTCACAACAGGAGGGAGCCTAGAGAACAACCAGGGAAGTAAATCATTCCCGGTGATGTCCTGGAGCCCATGATTGTACTCAAACAGTTTCAACCAATCCAACACATCCAATCTCGGTTCATACATACCCACTAATTCCTTCGGCATCCGGGGTCTTTTGGGACTGGAGCTCCTAGAGGAAACAGAGGAGAGAGAAGCATTTTCGATAGACAACTTTTTCATTTCTAATTCGTGATTAAGTTCTATTTCCCTGAGTCTTAACTCAGCTTGCTTCTGCTCAGCCTGGGCATTCATCCGTCTGAACTCGAGCTCTTGGTTTCGTTCAGATTGAGCCAAGAACCGTTTGTATTCTAATTCGAGCTTCATTTTTTCAAGTTCAAAATAAGCAGGGTTACTTGTGGGACCTGGTATGGGCCCCGTAGGCACAGCTGGTAAGGCAGGTAGAGGAGCAGGGGAGACAGTTTCGTTAGCCTCTCCTTCCTCTTCAGCCTCTTCATCGCTATCATCAGAATTACGATTCAGATCAACACCATCACTGTTCTCCACATTTGCTGGCGTAATTGATTCCTCTTAACCAGTACCCAGACTTTGGTTCGCCAGCAATCTCTCTATTAGTTCTAACTTCTTGCCTCTTACAGAGAGATTCTCTTGCTTACAGAGAGCTCGCAAACTCTCAGTATTTTCACCTGGCAAGGCTTCTTGACTGTAAGTTTCCATCGTAGACATGTTTGTTGAAAGTTGCTTTTTAGTGCTAAGCTTTGTGGTTAGTTATCCTAAAGTGTCGAAAAGCACTCTAAACTGTATACTCGATACAAATCCCACCGCTGTACACCAGTGTTAGGCGGAAGCCTGTGCAGTTCCCTCTGAGACCAATGCAAAAGATTTAGGACTACAGGTGTTTGGCGGTGAACCCACTTGGTAGCAGTCTGTACCACACAGATTCACTTGGTAGCTGTGGCTGAGCAGTCAGACTTCCCTCAAGAAGAGTTAAGCAGTATGTGGAGTATACAATCTACGAGGAAGAAACGATCAATCCCCCTAGCAATATTTCGACAAGTCTAGGTTTTACCGGCACCACTTATTTACAGACAGAGGTGTATACCTCAACCTAGATGGCACTCTAATATTAGTTAGGACGGGAGAGAAAAATAGGCAGGTTACGAAATCAACACAGTTCCAAACTTCACGGGTAAAATGCAAGGCAAGAAGGCGAGAACCACAATAGATCATAAAGTTCAGAGGCCAGGCCCACTCGGCGAGAGGCAAGGCGATATGTCCCAAAAGTCTCTAGAGGAAATGCGTTCGAGTCTTTGTAGCAAATTGTTATCGGCAGATTGAACCAGTTCAGAACAGTACGTAAAAAAGCTTGGAGGCGAACCGACGGAAAGGAGAGGATTAAGACACCTCACTCGAACCGATCGAAAGGGAAGCCAGGCAGACACGGTACCTTGTTTGTGGAGGGCAGCTCCGGCGGGGGCAGTTGTTCCTGGTGGTGGATGCACGTCGGGTCTTTGCCAAGAGTAGAGATGATCTCGTCGTCGAAGGAAAGTGAAGTCCGGTGCACCACCATGGAAGAGACCAGCCGCGGAGTGCTCCGTCACAAGGCACCACCTTTTGGTCGCGGTATAGGGGTAGTGGCCATCCGGTTGCCGCGATGCTCTTCACGGGCAATTCGACCACTGCGTCCTGAAGCGAATAAAAAGCAAAGGGGGACAGATTGTTCCCACCAGTCAGGGGAAGAGACTCTCCGGCAGGGAGATCTCCTATGTTGTCGGGAAGTGGTGAGTCGGGTCAGCAGGGCTCCACCGGAGGTGTCGTCGTTGCAGGTCGGCTCAGCGTTACCCTCGTCGGATTCTTAGGTCCTGTGGTGACTTCTGAATATCCAGTCCCAAAAGCCCTGCTTTTATGCAGAAAACCCCCATTCATTCAGCCTAGCTGTCAATCAACACTTGCTAAGTGGTGAGCGGGGAGGCTCACCACTTGGGCCAATCACACCAGAGTGCGACCGGAGTTGGCAAGGCAACTCGGTCCATGGTGTCTAAACCCCCTCCCACACCCCTGTGGTAACCCAGACAGAATGGCTACACTTTGGAGTGTCTCTGTACAGAGGCCTGCCAAAAGTGGAACAAAGGGCTCAACCTTTGGTTTAGGAGTCACAGAGACGAACACAGACGCCATTTTAAAAACCGAGTTCTGGCAGAAAATACCATCCGATAAACTTATTTAAGATAAGTAGACCGGTGGTACGTTAGAGATTAACGAGGAAAAGTATCACTCTCCAACAATGGGACGAATCCCATAGGGTTATGTTCGGGGTCGAACATAACAAGTAGTTTCCACTGCCACCAGCCAAAACTCGACGAGGGGGGACGGGACAGTGCCCCCTCGAGTAACAGACCCAGGGGTAATCGAACTACCCCTACTAGCACATCCACAATAAGAGGGTTTGTACTAGTTCTGTTAGTAAATTTAGGTCTAGTAAAGCCAATGGTGACTTTACATGCCCGGGGAGACAGTAGTCAGTCCCCGGGTATGGAGTCTATGGTGGAGGTCCGCTAGGGCGCCCCAGTGTTACGGCACGTAGGGTGCGGTGTAACACACATAGAAAAACATATGAGACCCTATGGAGTAAAAGACCCCATAGCCCATAGAACACATTGACATTCAAAGAAATTACACACATTCATGTCCAAGAGTGGGAGGAAAAGAGTCTCACTCTTGGCAGGATGGAAACAACAAACTCCCGAAATCCAGCAAAGCTGCTGGGGGACTCACTAGGTTAGGAAATTCAGCCTAAACAGAGAATTCTCCCTAACACTCGCCCCCCCCCAGACTAAGGGACAGGAGGATTTAATCCACTCCTGGATGAATCTCATACCTCTAGTCGATGACATACATCCTAGAGAGACCATCAGCATTTTGGTGGTGACACCCTGACCTATGTTCAATGGGTTTCCAGGTTTTCCTTTGTAAGCTATATGACCTACAAACCTTCCTAGGAACATCAGTCTTTTTAAGTTTATAGGGGATCTGGTTGACCAGTCCCTCAGGAGTTGTTACAACTTCTGAACCCATGTTAGGCTTTTTCAAGGGGTCCTTATAAAGGATTCCCTTAGATCTAGAGGGGCCTCCAGAGGTCTTCCCTACCTCTCTGTTGAGAGAAGGTTGAGTTTTAGGCCTCTTGGTTGGAGGGGATGGAGATAAGCAAGGTACATGCTTCTCCTTCCTCTGAGATCTTACCTTCCCTACTTTAGGAGTTTCCCCCTTAAGTCTAGGAATTGGGTTGGAGTCTTCTGTGGAAGGTCCAACAGTCTGAAGGTTTTTGGCCTTAGACTTTTCTTTTCTGGTTTTCCACCAGCACTGAGAATTACCAGTTCTCTGAGGCCTAGCTAGGGTTCCAGTAGGTCTATCCACCTCTTCCTCAGAAGCAGGGGGAGTCACAGACTCTATAACTGGGGGAACAATGACGGAGCTTGGTTGGGGCTCCCATTTCCCTAACATGCTAGCCTGAAATTTGCCTGGGTCAGAGGTCAATTTACCAACACCAGGGCTTGTTGTGGGGTTCTCAGTAGAGGTTCCCACAGGCTTAGAGTGGTTCCTTAAGGTGGCCTCCCTAGCCAATTTGGTTTGGTTCTGTTTCTCCATACTGGGAGGCCTGGGGGTACTGGATACTACTCCTAGAGTTTTTAGATCATTCCCCAACAGGACTCTCCCAGGCACCTCAGTCTGAACACTGACAGGAATCAACACTGTCATGTCATTACACTGAATGAGGGCTGGTAGAATTGGAACCATTTGGACAGGGCCTCCAGACATCTTAGCGGGACCTTTGGGTGCCTTAGCAACATCCTCAGGCCTGAAAAAGCTTTCGTCCACTACTGTTCTGCTGGCCCCAGAGTCTCGCCTGGCAGGAGTATCCTGGCTGTTGACAAGAACACTGTCCACATAATAACATTTAGAGTTTTCTGGTATAGAGTCATACACACTCCTATTCTGATTACTCACCAGATCCATTGACTCTACCGATACACTTGCTTGAACAACCCAAGGTTCTTCAGCAAAGACTTCAAAGTGAGCACTAGTCATTTGGACTTCCTCCTGAGGAGTGAAGGCTAAGGAGACTGTGCTGATCCCAGTAGGTTTACCCTTACATTTTGGATCTCCTTTGATATGGACAGTTGCCCCACAGAGATAGCATGCTCCAAATGCTCTCTGGAATGGTGGCTTGTTCTGACCTCCTTCTGGTTTGTGGCTAGAAGGGACACTATTCTGTTGTGGTTTTCCCTGGGGTCTACCCTGGTTATTTTGTTGTTTGGGGCCCTCTTTGGGTTGGGAGGTATTAGAATTCTCTTTTGAGTCTTTGTTAGGCTGTTTCCCCTCATCCTTTTTCTGAGTTGCCCCAGAATCCTTATGAGTAGCCCCGTTGGCAACCCACAAGTCAGCAGCCTTAGCTTCGACTCCAACATAAAAAGATTCTTCATACCCTCATAAGTGTTCACTTTGTAACCCTTAATCCATCCCTCTAAGATTTTCAACCCTTCACTCACCCAGGTAGCCCAAGGGGTACCATCATGCTTTTTGAGGGTTCTAAACCTCTTAAGATACTGGGAAGGGGTCTTCCCGAATCTAGCTATCAAAGCTAGTTTCACACTTTCGTAATCCATCTTATCCGCCTCCCCCAACTCCATTACCACATCAGTCACAACAGGAGGGAGCCTAGAGAACAACCAGGGAAGTAAATCATTCCCGGTGATGTCCTGGAGCCCATGATTGTACTCAAACAGTTTCAACCAATCCAACACATCCAATCTCGGTTCATACATACCCACTAATTCCTTCGGCATCCGGGGTCTTTTGGGACTGGAGCTCCTAGAGGAAACAGAGGAGAGAGAAGCATTTTCGATAGACAACTTTTTCATTTCTAATTCGTGATTAAGTTCTATTTCCCTGAGTCTTAACTCAGCTTGCTTCTGCTCAGCCTGGGCATTCATCCGTCTGAACTCGAGCTCTTGGTTTCGTTCAGATTGAGCCAAGAACCGTTTGTATTCTAATTCGAGCTTCATTTTTTCAAGTTCAAAATAAGCAGGGTTACTTGTGGGACCTGGTATGGGCCCCGTAGGCACAGCTGGTAAGGCAGGTAGAGGAGCAGGGGAGACAGTTTCGTTAGCCTCTCCTTCCTCTTCAGCCTCTTCATCGCTATCATCAGAATTACGATTCAGATCAACACCATCACTGTTCTCCACATTTGCTGGCGTAATTGATTCCTCTTAACCAGTACCCAGACTTTGGTTCGCCAGCAATCTCTCTATTAGTTCTAACTTCTTGCCTCTTACAGAGAGATTCTCTTGCTTACAGAGAGCTCGCAAACTCTCAGTATTTTCACCTGGCAAGGCTTCTTGACTGTAAGTTTCCATCGTAGACATGTTTGTTGAAAGTTGCTTTTTAGTGCTAAGCTTTGTGGTTAGTTATCCTAAAGTGTCGAAAAGCACTCTAAACTGTATACTCGATACAAATCCCACCGCTGTACACCAGTGTTAGGCGGAAGCCTGTGCAGTTCCCTCTGAGACCAATGCAAAAGATTTAGGACTACAGGTGTTTGGCGGTGAACCCACTTGGTAGCAGTCTGTACCACACAGATTCACTTGGTAGCTGTGGCTGAGCAGTCAGACTTCCCTCAAGAAGAGTTAAGCAGTATGTGGAGTATACAATCTACGAGGAAGAAACGATCAATCCCCCTAGCAATATTTCGACAAGTCTAGGTTTTACCGGCACCACTTATTTACAGACAGAGGTGTATACCTCAACCTAGATGGCACTCTAATATTAGTTAGGACGGGAGAGAAAAATAGGCAGGTTACGAAATCAACACAGTTCCAAACTTCACGGGTAAAATGCAAGGCAAGAAGGCGAGAACCACAATAGATCATAAAGTTCAGAGGCCAGGCCCACTCGGCGAGAGGCAAGGCGATATGTCCCAAAAGTCTCTAGAGGAAATGCGTTCGAGTCTTTGTAGCAAATTGTTATCGGCAGATTGAACCAGTTCAGAACAGTACGTAAAAAAGCTTGGAGGCGAACCGACGGAAAGGAGAGGATTAAGACACCTCACTCGAACCGATCGAAAGGGAAGCCAGGCGGACACGGTACCTTGTTTGTGGAGGGCAGCTCCGGTGGGGGCAGTTGTTCCTGGTGGTGGATGCACGTCGGGTCTTTGCCAAGAGTAGAGATGATCTCGTCGTCGAAGGAAAGTGAAGTCCGGTGCACCACCATGGAAGAGACCAGCCGCGGAGTGCTCCGTCACAAGGCACCACCTTTTGGTTGCGGTATAGGGGTAGTGGCTATCCGGTTGCCGCGATGCTCTTCACGGGCAATTCGACCACTGCGTCCTGAAGCGAATAAAAAGCAAAGGGGGACAGATTGTTCCCACCAGTCAGGGGAAGAGACTCTCCGGCAGGGAGATCTCCTATGTTGTCGGGAAGTGGTGAGTCGGGTCAGCAGGGCTCCACCGGAGGTGTCGTCGTTGCAGGTCGGCTCAGCGTTACCCTCGTCGGATTCTTAGGTCCTGTGGTGACTTCTGAATATCCAGTCCCAAAAGCCCTGCTTTTATGCAGAAAACCCCCATTCATTCAGCCTAGCTGTCAATCAACACTTGCTAAGTGGTGAGCGGGGAGGCTCACCACTTGGGCCAATCACACCAGAGTGCGACCGGAGTTGGCAAGGCAACTCGGTCCATGGTGTCTAAACCCCCTCACACACCCCTGTGGTAACCCAGACAGAATGGCTACACTTTGGAGGGTCTCTGTACAGAGGCCTGCCAAAAGTGGAACAAAGGGCTCAACCTTTGGTTTAGGAGTCACAGAGACGAACACAGACGCCATTTTAAAAACCGAGTTCTGGCAGAAAATACCATCCGATAAACTTATTTAAGATAAGTAGACCGGTGGTACGTTAGAGATTAACGAGGAAAAGTATCACTCTCCAACAATGGGACGAATCCCATAGGGTTATGTTCGGGGTCGAACATAACAAGTAGTTTCCACTGCCACCAGCCAAAACTCGACGAGGGGGGACGGGACAGTGCCCCCTCGAGTAACAGACCCAGGGGTAATCGAACTACCCCTACTAGCACATCCACAATAAGAGGGTTTGTACTAGTTCTGTTAGTAAATTTAGGTCTAGTAAAGCCAATGGTGACTTTACATGCCCGGGGAGACAGTAGTCAGTCCCCGGGTATGGAGTCTATGGTGGAGGTCCGCTAGGGCGCCCCAGTGTTACGGCACGTAGGGTGCGGTGTAACACACATAGAAAAACATATGAGACCCTATGGAGTAAAAGAGCCCATAGAACACATTGACATTCAAAGAAATTACACACATTCATGTCCAAGAGTGGGAGGAAAAGAGTCTCACTCTTGGCAGGATGGAAACAACAAACTCCCGAAATCCAGCAAAGCTGCTGGGGGACTCACTAGGTTAGGAAATTCAGCCTAAACAGAGAATTCTCCCTAACACTCGCCCCCCCCCCCAGACTAAGGGACAGGAGGATTTAATCCACTCCTGGATGAATCTCATACCTCTAGTCGATGACATACATCCTAGAGAGACCATCAGCATTTTGGTGGTGACACCCTGACCTATGTTCAATGGGTTTCCAGGTTTTCCTTTGTAAGCTATATGACCTACAAACCTTCCTAGGAACATCAGTCTTTTTAAGTTTATAGGGGATCTGGTTGACCAGTCCCTCAGGAGTTGTTACAACTTCTGAACCCATGTTAGGCTTTTTCAAGGGGTCCTTATAAAGGATTCCCTTAGATCTAGAGGGGCCTCCAGAGGTCTTCCCTACCTCTCTGTTGAGAGAAGGTTGAGTTTTAGGCCTCTTGGTTGGAGGGGATGGAGATAAGCAAGGTACATGCTTCTCCTTCCTCTGAGATCTTACCTTCCCTACTTTAGGAGTTTCCCCCTTAAGTCTAGGAATTGGGTTGGAGTCTTCTGTGGAAGGTCCAACAGTCTGAAGGTTTTTGGCCTTAGACTTTTCTTTTCTGGTTTTCCACCAGCACTGAGAATTACCAGTTCTCTGAGGCCTAGCTAGGGTTCCAGTAGGTCTATCCACCTCTTCCTCAGAAGCAGGGGGAGTCACAGACTCTATAACTGGGGGAACAATGACGGAGCTTGGTTGGGGCTCCCATTTCCCTAACATGCTAGCCTGAAATTTGCCTGGGTCAGAGGTCAATTTACCAACACCAGGGCTTGTTGTGGGGTTCTCAGTAGAGGTTCCCACAGGCTTAGAGTGGTTCCTTAAGGTGGCCTCCCTAGCCAATTTGGTTTGGTTCTGTTTCTCCATACTGGGAGGCCTGGGGGTACTGGATACTACTCCTAGAGTTTTTAGATCATTCCCCAACAGGACTCTCCCAGGCACCTCAGTCTGAACACTGACAGGAATCAACACTGTCATGTCATTACACTGAATGAGGGCTGGTAGAATTGGAACCATTTGGACAGGGCCTCCAGACATCTTAGCGGGACCTTTGGGTGCCTTAGCAACATCCTCAGGCCTGAAAAAGCTTTCGTCCACTACTGTTCTGCTGGCCCCAGAGTCTCGCCTGGCAGGAGTATCCTGGCTGTTGACAAGAACACTGTCCACATAATAACATTTAGAGTTTTCTGGTATAGAGTCATATACACTCCTATTCTGATTACTCACCAGATCCATTGACTCTACCGATACACTTGCTTGAACAACCCAAGGTTCTTCAGCAAAGACTTCAAAGTGAGCACTAGTCATTTGGACTTCCTCCTGAGGAGTGAAGGCTAAGGAGACTGTGCTGATCCCAGTAGGTTTACCCTTACATTTTGGATCTCCTTTGATATGGACAGTTGCCCCACAGAGATAGCATGCTCCAAATGCTCTCTGGAATGGTGGCTTGTTCTGACCTCCTTCTGGTTTGTGGCTAGAAGGGACACTATTCTGTTGTGGTTTTCCCTGGGGTCTACCCTGGTTATTTTGTTGTTTGGGGCCCTCTTTGGGTTGGGAGGTATTAGAATTCTCTTTTGAGTCTTTGTTAGGCTGTTTCCCCTCATCCTTTTTCTGAGTTGCCCCAGAATCCTTATGAGTAGCCCCGTTGGCAACCCACAAGTCAGCAGCCTTAGCTTCGACTCCAACATAAAAAGATTCTTCATACCCTCATAAGTGTTCACTTTGTAACCCTTAATCCATCCCTCTAAGATTTTCAACCCTTCACTCACCCAGGTAGCCCAAGGGGTACCATCATGCTTTTTGAGGGTTCTAAACCTCTTAAGATACTGGGAAGGGGTCTTCCCGAATCTAGCTATCAAAGCTAGTTTCACACTTTCGTAATCCATCTTATCCGCCTCCCCCAACTCCATTACCACATCAGTCACAACAGGAGGGAGCCTAGAGAACAACCAGGGAAGTAAATCATTCCCGGTGATGTCCTGGAGCCCATGTTTGTACTCAAACAGTTTCAACCAATCCAACACATCCAATCTCGGTTCATACATACCCACTAATTCCTTCGGCATCCGGGGTCTTTTGGGACTGGAGCTCCTAGAGGAAACAGAGGAGAGAGAAGCATTTTCGATAGACAACTTTTTCATTTCTAATTCGTGATTAAGTTCTATTTCCCTGAGTCTTAACTCAGCTTGCTTCTGCTCAGCCTGGGCATTCATCCGTCTGAACTCGAGCTCTTGGTTTCGTTCAGATTGAGCCAAGAACCGTTTGTATTCTAATTCGAGCTTCATTTTTTCAAGTTCAAAATAAGCAGGGTTACTTGTGGGACCTGGTATGGGCCCCGTAGGCACAGCTGGTAAGGCAGGTAGAGGAGCAGGGGAGACAGTTTCGTTAGCCTCTCCTTCCTCTTCAGCCTCTTCATCGCTATCATCAGAATTACGATTCAGATCAACACCATCACTGTTCTCCACATTTGCTGGCGTAATTGATTCCTCTTAACCAGTACCCAGACTTTGGTTCGCCAGCAATCTCTCTATTAGTTCTAACTTCTTGCCTCTTACAGAGAGATTCTCTTGCTTACAGAGAGCTCGCAAACTCTCAGTATTTTCACCTGGCAAGGCTTCTTGACTGTAAGTTTCCATGGTAGACATGTTTGTTGAAAGTTGCTTTTTAGTGCTAAGCTTTGTGGTTAGTTATCCTAAAGTGTCGAAAAGCACTCTAAACTGTATACTCGATACAAATCCCACCGCTGTACACCAGTGTTAGGCGGAAGCCTGTGCAGTTCCCTCTGAGACCAATGCAAAAGATTTAGGACTACAGGTGTTTGGCGGTGAACCCACTTGGTAGCAGTCTGTACCACACAGATTCACTTGGTAGCTGTGGCTGAGCAGTCAGACTTCCCTCAAGAAGAGTTAAGCAGTATGTGGAGTATACAATCTACGAGGAAGAAACGATCAATCCCCCTAGCAATATTTCAACAAGTCTAGGTTTTACCGGCACCACTTATTTACAGACAGAGGTGTATACCTCAACCTAGATGGCACTCTAATATTAGTTAGGACGGGAGAGAAAAATAGGCAGGTTACGAAATCAACACAGTTCCAAACTTCACGGGTAAAATGCAAGGCAAGAAGGCGAGAACCACAATAGATCATAAAGTTCAGAGGCCAGGCCCACTCGGCGAGAGGCAAGGCGATATGTCCCAAAAGTCTCTAGAGGAAATGCGTTCGAGTCTTTGTAGCAAATTGTTATCGGCAGATTGAACCAGTTCAGAACAGTACGTAAAAAAGCTTGGAGGCGAACCGACAGAAAGGAGAGGATTAAGACACCTCACTCGAACCGATCGAAAGGGAAGCCAGGCGGACACGGTACCTTGTTTGTGGAGGGCAGCTCCGGCGGGGGCAGTTGTTCCTGGTGGTGGATGCACGTCGGGTCTTTGCCAAGAGTAGAGATGATCTCGTCGTCGAAGGAAAGTGAAGTCCGGTGCACCACCATGGAAGAGACCAGCCGCGGAGTGCTCCGTCACAAGGCACCACCTTTTGGTCGTGGTATAGGGGTAGTGGCTATCCGGTTGCCGCGATGCTCTGCACGGGCAATTCGACCACTGCGTCCTGAAGCGAATAAAAAGCAAAGGGGGACAGATTGTTCCCACCAGTCAGGGGAAGATACTCTCCGGCAGGGAGATCTCCTATGTTGTCGGGAAGTGGTGAGTCGGGTCAGCAGGGCTCCACCGGAGGTGTCGTCGTTGCAGGTCGGCTCAGCGTTACCCTCGTCGGATTCTTAGGTCCTGTGGTGACTTCTGAATATCCAGTCCCAAAAGCCCTGCTTTTATGCAGAAAACCCCCATTCATTCAGCCTAGCTGTCAATCAACACTTGCTAAGTGGTGAGCGGGGAGGCTCACCACTTGGGCCAATCACACCAGAGTGCGACCGGAGTTGGCAAGGCAACTCGGTCCATGGTGTCTAAACCCCCTCCCACACCCCTGTGGTAACCCAGACAGAATGGCACCACTTTGGAGGGTCTCTGTACAGAGGCCTGCCAAAAGTGGAACAAAGGGCTCAACCTTTGGTTTAGGAGTCACAGAGACGAACACAGACGGCATTTTAAAAACCGAGTTCTGGCAGAAAATACCATCCGATAAACTTATTTAAGATAAGTAGACCGGTGGTACGTTAGATCAATGGGACGAATCCCATAGGGTTATGTTCGGAGTCGAACATAACAAGTAGTTTCCACTGCCACCAGCCAAAACTCGACGAGGGGGGATGGGACTGTGCCCCCTCGAGTAACAGACCCAGGAGTAATCGAATTACCCCTACTAGCACGTCCACAATAAGAGTGTTTGCAATAGTTCTGTTAGTAAATTTAGGTCTAGTAAAGCCAATGGTGACTTTACATGCCCGGGGAGACAGTAGTCAGTCCCCGGGTATGGAGTCTATGGTGGAGGTCCGCTAGGGCGCCCCAGTGTTACGGCACGTAGGGTGCGGTGTAACACACATAGAAAAACATATGAGACCCTATGGAGTAAAAGACCCCATAGCCCATAGAACACATTGACATTCAAAGAAATTACACACATTCATGTCCAAGAGTGGGAGGAAAAGAGTCTCACTCTTGGCAGGATGGAAAAAACAAACTCCCAAAATCCAGCAAAGCTGCTGGGGGACTCACTAGGTTAGGAAATTCAGCCTAAACAGAGAATTCTCCCTAACACCGACTCATGTCCCCCAGCAGTGATGGGCACCTGCCAGCAGGCCCCGACTCATGTCCCCCAGCACCCCCACCCCCTAGCAGTGAGCCTCAGGCCCAGACTCATGTCCCCGAGCACCCCCACCCCCCAGTAGTGATGGGTACCTGCCAGCAGGCCCCGACTCATGTCCCCCAGCACCCCCACCCCCCAGCAGTGATGGGCACCTGCCAGCAGGCCCCGACTCATGTCCCCCAGCACCCCCACACCCCCAGCAGTGATGGGCACCTGCCAGCAGGCCCCGACTCATGTCCCCCAGCACCCCCACCCCCCAGCAGTGATGGGCACCTGCCAGCAGGCCCCGACTCATGTCCCCCAGCACCCCCACCCCCCAGCAGTGATGGGCACCTGCCAGCAGGCCCCAACTCATGTCCCCCAGCACCCCCAACCCCCAGCAGTGATGGGCACCTGCCAGCAGGCCCCGATTCATGTCCCCCAGCACCCCCACCCCCCAGCAGTGATGGGCACCTGCCAGCAGGCCCCGACTCATGTCCCCCAGCATCCCCACCCCCCAGCAGTGATGGGCACCTGCCAGCAGGCCCCGACTCATGTCCCCCAGCACCCCCACCCCCAGCAGTGATGGGCACCTGCCAGCAGGCCCCGACTCATGTCCCCCAGTACCTCCACCTGCCAGCAGTGAGCCTCAGGCCCCATCTCATGTCCCCCAGCACCCCCACCCACCAGCAGTGATGGGCACCTGCCAGCAGGCCCCGACTCATGTCCCCCAGCACCCCCGCCCCCCAGCAGGGAGCCTCAGGCCCCGACTCATGTCCCCCAGCACCCCCACCCCCCAGCAGTGATGGGCACCTGCCAGCAGGCCCCGACTCATGTCCCCCAGCACCCCCCCACTCCGCAGCAGTGATGGGCACCTGCCAGCAGGCCCCGACTCATGTCCCCCAGCACCCCCACCCCCCAGCAGTGATGGGCACCTGTCAGCAGGCCCCGACTCATGTCCCCCAGCACCCCCACCCCCCAGCAAGGAGGGCCACCTGCCAGCAGGCCCCGACTCATGTCCCCCAGCACCCCCACCCCCCAGCAGTGAGCCTCAGGCCCCGACTCATGTCCCCCAGCACCCCCACCCCTCAGCAGTGATGGGCACCTGCCAGCAGGCCCCGACTCATGTCCCCCAGCACCCCTACCTCCCAGCAGTGAGCCTCAGGCCCCGACTCATGTCCCCCAGCTCCCCCACCCCCCAGCAGTGAGCCTCAAGCCCAGACTTATGTCCCAACAAACCACATGTCCTAACAAAACAGACCCATGTCCCGAAAGCCAACCCTAATCCCCCTTGCCCCCCCAATCCAAGCATGCAACCATCCACAGAACCCACTCCCAAATTACCCATGCCATGATAGATGAAATGAACCACCATGCCCATGCAGGAATGCACAACGTAGCCACACAGTGGCAACACGTGACTGAGGAAATGTTCAATGAGTCATGCACAAAACCAATTACAGAACTCAACACCAATTCTGAAGTAATAAAAAATGTATTAAAAACATAAAGAACTGACTTTGAGGAATAGTAAACTGAAAATCAATGCACAATGACCGAAGTAGAAAAAAAAAATTGTAAATCCAATGAAGTTAAAAAAAAAGAAAAATCTCGTAGAATAAAAAAGTGGTCCATTGCCAATGTCCATAATAAAAACATAATCCTAATTTAAAAAAAAACATTGATCCATGGGAATATAGAAAAAGAAAGTATGTACAAGTCTGCAACTATATACACTGTAAGTCCAAATGGTCTATGATCCACAAACAAAAGGAAACCTACAAAAAAGTCCTAGGAAGAAAAAACTATATACACCCGAAGTGGAGCAATGTCCATTAACTCCAAATTAAAAGAAGAACAAAGGAAACCTAACACTATCTAACTATATACAATGGCGGCAGGCAAGTCCTGCGGCTCACTCTGTGATGTCCCAGCCCAGGGCATCATCAAACTCCATGTCGATGTCCCGGAGGCGGGCCTCTGCCCTGGCCCCGATGCACTCATGGCCTGTTCCAACTCCCTGTGAGTTGACTCGAGGCACTCTGCCCGCCTCAATGCCCGACGCATGGAGAACTCCGCCCTGACCATGGTGAGCTGCGCCTCTTCTGCCCACCGCTGCTCCGCATCTATGCGCTGGCCCAACCGCAGCCACATGGAAGACACACCCATTCCAGGGTTCTCCTGCCCTCTGGCCGATGCCTGCCCCTCTGATGTTGATGGCCCCAAGCCATCATTGCTCCCACCTAGAGCCTGCTGCTGTTGCTGCTGTCCATGTGCCCTGTCCGATGCCTGCACATCCTCCATCTGCTGGACTCCAGTTGTTGGGGTGTCCACCCCTGCTGGACCACTGACTCCCGACTGTGGCAGGATGGGATCTCCATCAAGCTGGCTTTGTTGGTCAGGCCAGGTCCACAGGGGGCCCTGGTGGAATCTGGGCTGGAAGACGGCTGGGGAAACAACTAGCGCATAGTCTCCACAGAGGAGGAGAGATCCTCCAGAGTGCGCAACACATGTAGGAACCCACCAACCAGGGACCCTCCCAACAGTGCCACGTCGCGACGCTGATGTTCGTGATGGCGTGCGTGCTCCGCCCAGGAAGCACGCACGTCATCACGAAAGTCACGCGTGCGCAATGCGACACCAATGAGGACGGAGCCCATACGGTCGTGGGACCCCTCGTTCGCAGGTAGTGGAGAGGCAGATGACATGGCACTCCCCCCTAACTGTGGATGGGCCTGGGAGGGGCATCCCTGCTGGTGCATGGTGATGCAGTCACAGGTCAAGGACAGCGATATGCACAGGCCCCTCCGTGGTGCCTGTGCTGCCTCCTGACCTTGGCCCTGGACTGCACCACTTTCACCAGTGGTACTACCCCCACCAGGCCCCATGTGCGGCTCAGTAGCGGGCTCCTCCTCCTCTGTGGAGGCCACCAACCTGGATGTCTCCACACCATCTTCCGCCATTGCAAGCCCCTGTGGGGGCTCACCCGGCCCTTCCGCTACAGCCGTAGTGGCAGACGCAGCACCAGCCCCCTCGCTCCCAGAAGTTGGCAATTCCTGGGAGGGTGGCTGGGCCTTGCGTCGCAGCCCGGTGGAGGCATCCCCGCCGCTTGGCTCCACAGTGCCGTCTCCGCCCTCTTCTTCACTTGATGCTGCGTAGAGGGAGACATAGAACACAAGCATCAGGGTACAGTACAATATTCCCCTAGACAGGAAGCAATAACACATGAGTGGCACTGTCAAATGTCACATCCATCCTGTCCCCCCACAACACATGGGTGAATGCACACAACACACATGCAGAAACAGTCCTGGTGCCTACAATCAACATCAGCATCCGTGTACAAGGGCCTCTGTTAACCAAAATGTTGACTTCAAACTCACATGAATCATGGCTCACACTGGTCCCATGCACAGACATCCCCGGAGGGTCATGCATCATGGCTTGTACACCACAGACACAGTGGATAGACACAGTGGATACAACGGTGACCACACTGCATGAGTGAATCTACACATCATCACGGACATGTGTCATGATATGATATGATATGATATGGCATTAATAACGCGCCTATACACAAGTGTTTCAAGGCGCGATGAGGCAAGGGGGGGACAAAGGGAGGACAGATAACGATCTTACTAGGCCACGTGTCATTCAGATTGTGCAAGTGCATGGGAAGGGGGGACAGGAAGAGTGCAAGGGGGGAAAGGGAGAGGGGGAAGTGCAGTACATGGGAAGTGGAAAAAATAAGATAAATAAAACACATAAAATAAAACAGGCAAGTGCAGGAAGTGCGGACAAGTGCTGGAAAGGGGACTGAAGGGATACAGAAACAGTCCCCATGTGCAGGGGTTGCCAGGGAGGCAGTGCAGGTGGGCAGTTGACAGGGCTTGTGCCAGAGACCAGAGGAGTGGCCAGGTAACCAGTGCAATTTCAGTCAGGAGTTCAGCAATGGAGGGGAGGAGAAAAAGCAGAAGCAAAGAGGAATGTTTTGAGGTGTTTCCGGAACCGGAGGTGGTTCTCCTCGAGTTTCAGGGAGGCAGGAAGGCTGTTCCAGAAAGAGGCCCCTGCCGAAGAGAGTGATGTGCCACCAACTCGTGTGACCTGCCACCATGGCGTTTCAAAGTCACACACACACACACTTCTCAGACACACAGACATGAGCACCATACATGTACATGACAGCAGCACCCATCCCTCAACCCCCCTCCATGTCCAAGAACAGAGACTGGCATGCATTCATGTGTGCATTCCGCATACAGCTCCCCATGTTGCATTGGAACACATGCACCATCCATGTGGTTCACACATTACTGGTCTGACATGCATGACCATGATGTCCCTGCACACACACATACATACATGGCCTATGTCACACATACAGGCAAATATCAGACTACCAGCACACTGCAACATGTCCTGTCTCACACATCAATGCTTTTCCACTTACCGCTCAACTCCAGACTGGTCTGCCTCTGAAGTATCTGGGCGTGGAGCGCTGGGGCTACGTGTTCCAGGACCCTCATCTGGATGTTACTCATGCTGCCCCGGCCCCCCTCCGCGAGGCACCGGGCCTTGTAGAGGGTCCTGGACCTCAGGTCCTCCCACCGCTTCTTGACATGCTTGATGTCGCAGGTTGCCACCTCCTCTGCGTTGATGGCAACCACTGTGTCCTTCCAGATCCTCAACCGTCCTTCCTTGTTGGCGCGTGATGTTCCGAAGAGGGCATCATAATGCCCCAGGACATGCTCCACCAGGACACCAACTTCCTTCTCACAGAAGCTGGTGGCCCTCTGCCTCTCTGACCTGGGGTCGCCAGTGGTCTCAGATGGTGTTTGCCCCGACATGGTGACCCCCGAGGCAGGCGTGGGTGGGCAACTGGGTCCTGGGGCTGGGCTGTGGAGCGATGTTATCCCAGTCGGGAGTCTTCAGTTCCAGCAGGGGTGGACACAGCAACTGGACCTCTGCAGATAGCTGATGTGCAGGCACCAAATAGCAGGGCACGTGGGCAGCAGGCAGACAGCAGCAGATGGCTGGTGGGAGCGTGCTCGGGGCTCTGGGGGGCAGGAAAATGGCCTTTTTGGCAGGAGCGTGGTCTTCCATGTGTATTCGCATGGCCAGCTTGATACGGAGTGATTTGGCACGTGAAAAAATTGTACGTCAGCATGTAATCCGAGGAAAGGCACTTAGCGCGTAAGTGCATCAGTGACGTTACGCGCGCAGGCGTTGCCCACAACACAGGTGCATAGTGAATCAGCATGTGAGAAAACTGCACGTAACTGTGCTATTGTAGGAAAGGGCCTTAGCGCGTAAGCGCGTAAGTGATGTTTCACATGTGGGCTGGCTTAAAAGGTACAAGTATCACGCTATTTCCTTGTATGTGCTTTTTGTGGAGAGCGAGCGGGTGTATCTTGTACTTCTTGTCGGCTCACATGTGATTACTTCACAACGTTTCCAGTTCGTACTCCCTGTTTCCTCAGACTGCGTTCTTTTCTTCTTTTGGCGGGGGTGTTGCCTACACGCACACACGCGTCTTTTTCACGTTATTTTTCAAGGCAGACGGTGAGTCACGCACGTATTTCTCAACTGTGGTTGCCCCTGTGTGTAGCATACCCCTTCAGTGGTCATTGTAGGCTGCGTGAAACACGCATACGCTTATTTTTGTGTTTCTGGGTGCCACAGCGTAGTGCAGGTTTATTTTTCCATGCACGTGGTCTAGCAGGGGTTGCATGCACGTGTGCTTTTGTTTTTGGGGTGCCTTTGTGTTTGTGTGACCCGTCACATACAGCCTTGCCAGAGCACTAGTGTACGAATTCCATCTAGTACCCTAACCCTTTCACCCCAATTGCCCAGGACAATTGTTTACTGCAACTCCCATATGCACAACAACATCAGTATCATGGTTGGGAGGTGACCAAGCAGTAAGGGAGGCAAAGGTGGCTGACCTCCAAAAGGTGGGCGTGGTGGGCGTGGTAGGGGACGTGGCCAGAATTTACAGGGTGCCCCTAGACCCCCGTGTGGAGGACCAATCAGGGACACCATGCCCCCCCATGGTTGTGGGAAATGTAGCTGACACCATCCCAGCTCAGCCCTTGTTGGACCGGCCCATTTTGGCACCTGAACCGGCACCGGATGACTCCCAGGCTGACTTCCAGGTCAGCAAGTCTAAGCCACGTTTGGCAGTGCAAGTTGCTGTCACCAGGCCACGTGGATCTGGGGCAGCAATGTCATCTGCTGCTCCAAGTAGGCAGGGTGGGGAGGCTGCAGGGGCAGCTGCAGCTCTATCCACCCCAGCTCTGAGTCTCCCAGGCGGGACAGTGTCAGTCCAGGTCCATCAAACCGACGTTGGCCCTGCCAACATCACTCTGCAGCCTATGCCTGCACCAAGACCTATGGTCATTGTGCCTTCACACACTTCTAGTACCCAGTCCACCTGCGCTTCTGCCCCTACTGACCAGAGTAGCATAAGCCACTCAGGATCCGCACCACCTTTGAAAAAGAAGAAGAAGGGTGCTCTGGCACTACAGGCTGAGACCCCAGACACGGCTACACACTCCGGCACGTCAAGGAAGCCTAGCTTTAATGATGCTGAACTTGATGCACTTATGGCCTATGTGTCGGCACATAGCCGCAAAATGGTGGTGACTGCAGGGTGCAAGACCACACCTGGTCAACGTAGGGCACACTGACAGACCATCGTGGACCACATTAGTGCCCTTGGATTTGTGAGGCGCCCAGCTGATGATTGCTACAAGCGGTGGAATGACCTGAAACGCAGCGCAAAGAACAAGCTGGCCTCAAATCATGGCTCTACTCTGGTGACTGTCGGTGGGTCTCCACAGAGGACAACCAACTCACTGAACATGAGTCTGTTGCTGGAACCTTCGTCACAGAGGAACAGATCCAAGGCGTGGGAGACCGACCAGATTACGACGCATTGTGCGGTGAGTGCCCATGCATGTGTGTGTAATCCATGTGTCTGTTGTTTGGGTGACGGGTTCTGATTGAGTGCCAGGTGAGGGTGTGTACTCCTGAGTGGTATAGGTCACCCATGTGCTTCCTCCAAAACATTCAGCAGCCTTGGATTTGGGTATGACAGTATCCCTTCTGCCCACAGTAGCCAATTGGCGCCACATTACTGCAGTTGCCCTTGAACTGTCATCTTGCAACAACATTGTTCTGAATTTTTCAGTGTTCATTCAGGCTGATTGTTTCAATTCTCCCATTTTTGCAACCCATTTTTCAGCCCTAATGCCACATATGTGACATGCTTCTGTCATTGATTACACCCACATTGGCCCACATTTGTTACCTTGTTATGTGAATTATTAGACCCTTCAGGCTGATTGAGTATTGGCCTGCTCACATTAATTGTTGGGGCCTGTTTGAATGTGGAACATGATAGTTGTTTCCTGTCATGTTGAAGTGACCAACCATTGATGTGTACATCTGCCTGCAATCACTGTATTATTGTACACTGGATGTGTTGCAGTGTGTGGCACATGCGTATGTTGTCACACTATTTGGCATTTTTCATCTCATCATGTCCATCTCACATGGATGGGTGACAGTACTCATTCACTGACATATGGCTGTACTTGTCAAATGTACCATGGCTAGGCTACATGCCTTCTGTGTGCTTGCATGTGTCATGTATGTGTATTGGACATGCCATTCACAGGCTAATGTGTGATGCCAGTGCTACCCAGCATGCAGCAAATGTGTTGCTTTTCCATCTTGGTGTCCTCAGTGTCTGCTTTTTGCCTCCCCTTCCAACTCATTGACAGTGCATGCATGCCAGGGTTATTGTCATGTGGGACATCTATAAATCATGTACTGGATCTCTGGCTTGTAAGGCCTATGTGTGTGCTATGGTGCTCATGCCTGTTTCCATTTGTTGTCTTTCATGTTTTTGCAGGTGATGATGCACTTGATGCTGTAGAGGTGGAGGAGATGGTGCAGACCCAGGAGGAATCTCAGGCACGACCGGGCACCTGTGGAGGATGTGGTGTGGTAGTGGGTGAAAACCCAATCTTATTGCAGACCATACTGTCCAGGGGTGTCTCTGATTGCACCTCCCCAGACCTCTATGATTCAGGTGCTGAATCGGATGGTGAGACTAATGTGCTGTCGCAGGTGAGTGTTTCTGGCAGGGATTCTGTTCTGTCCAACCCATCTGCACCAGGGGTAGAACCCTCTATGGGGATGTCAGTGTTGGTAACTCTGCCTTTGGCGGTTACGGATGCAGGGTCACACTCCACAACATCTGATCCTGTTCCTGGGCCAGCAGATCAGAGGGGGAATGCAGTCCTGCAGCCTCAGGCAGTGCCGGCACAGCAAGGTGCAGATTGCTTTGCCCCAAACAGGTGTGGTGCCCGCCGACGCGGTGGCCGTGCGCCACCAGGCAATACTGTATGGGAAAACTCCATGTACGGTATTGCAGCACAACATGGAGCATCAGTTGAAATGATGGCTCAGGCAATGGAGAGGGTGGCCACTTCCATTCTCCCCCCTGAAAGGCAGATGGAGCAAAAACAGCAGGCAACAGACTCCATTTGCCAATCACATAGGGAAGACATGTTGGCGTCCAACAGGGACCGATGGGCGGCACTGGAGACTCTGCAGGAATCCATTTCTGTGGAGTCACAGGGCCACAGGGAAGCCCTGAGGTTAGAACTCCAGTTCCTCAGGCAGACTCTAAGTGAACTTGAGGCTTCCCGAAATTTAAGGTCAGAACAGCAGCTGGAGCAGCTCACACGTTTGCTCTCATCTGAGCTGCAGGCAACTCGGGAGGAGATCCGGGCATCACGCGAGGCCATGCGTGCAGAAATGCAGGCAACCAGTGAGGTGCTGCATGGGGATCTCTGCACTATCATCCTCCAGAATCAGACCTTCAACACCCGCATGCTTGCTGCCATGGAGGACCATACCAGGGCTTTGCGTGGGCTGCCTCCCATAGCACCACCACCTCCTGATGCAGAAGCAGAGGGTGAAGAGAGCGACAGCAGCAGTTCTCCCACAATAGCATAGCCGTGCAGGCCATGAGCCCATGGAGGTATTTTTTTTTTCGCAACATCCATGCAGGTGGGTGTTGTTGTGCACCCTGTCCTCGTACCTCCTGGGTGCCCCCCCCTCTGGCCCCCACATGGCCATTTTTTTTCTTTTTTTTTACAGTGTCTTGCCTTGTGTGGCTCCCGTGGGCATCCACTGTGTATTCCAGCTGGGCACATGCAGGCTTGTCCTGTGTTTGGGTTAGATGATTGGGTTCCTGACACACACACCCCTCCTGCTTCCCTTTTGTCATGATCTCTGCTTCCAAAAGATCAGGACTTGCCCGACTCCCTTGGAAGCAGACCCATAACCCCGGTTCCGAGTGCCAGCCAGTCCCAATTGGGACCTTTTGGACCCTGTGCTGGCGCCAGTGGCACCAGGCTCATAAAGATGCCCAGTCCCAGCGCTGGAAGCGCCGGGCTCATAATGCTTGGGTGGACTTACCTGCAGCAGACCATGCTGCTTACTTACCTGCCAGTTGAACCCCTGATCCTCTTCTGTTTGGGACTACTTTTCCTGTTGGGTGGGGCAGGAGCCACTCCCTAGGTTCAGAACACTGGAACTCTTGTGGAAAGCAGGAACTCTTTTCTTAGGCGTGGCTGTGGAAGGAGACACCTAAGCACTACAGGAGGCTATTTAAACCACACCCGATGGATGAATCTTGCTTTGCGTTATTCTGCAAGAACGCTCATCGTGTCTTCTGCTTCTGATCCTGGGCCTAAGGGAACAAAGGCTTACCATCCTGGAATCCAGTCTTCAGCAGCACCTGTAAAGACAAAGAAAGAACAGGTTAGCACTACGGTCTTCAGTGGCAGCGCATCTCTTACCTGGTTCATCGGCTGTCACCAACGCCTCGCGTTGCATTCCGGCATCTGAAAGACAAAGGCTTACCTACTCTTCGCATGCTCCGGAGGTCTTCGCACTGCATTCCGGCATCTGAAAGACAAACGCTTACCAGCTCTTCGCACGCTCCGGAGGCCTTCGGCGCTGCATCCTGCATCTGAAAGACAAAAGAAGGTGCGTTTAAAGACATTGGGCAACTTTATTACTCACGTGCCATTACTCCTTCCCACGCCGAATCCAGTGGGTATTCCAGCACCCTTCAGCTTCTCTAAAGCTCCGAACTTGTACCTGCAAGATAAAAGGGGACAGTTAGTGCGCATCGTGAAGCAGGCTACAAGCGCTTACTTACGTGCTTCCAGGCGCTTCTATTCCTCACGCGGGTTCGATCCTCAACTCTCATCAGCCCGCCATCCGCCATCGCCGGAACCCTGCAAAACAAGAGATATCATTACAAAAGACTTTTAAGACATTTGAAGTGCCCAGAACTTACCGTTCGTGCAGTTAATGACGGACAGCAGTCCTCTGAGGTCAAGAGGCCTGCACCTTTATCCAGTGAAGAAACTGGTTACGGCACCCTGCCCCGAGGCAGATGGAGAGCTCGGCGTTCACTTACCTAAGGTGAGGGTGTTAACCTTTGGGGTTCTACAGGAGAAGAGAAAGGGAAGAGGAGAGAGGCACCCAATAACCCCAGTTCATTAATCCCACATTTTCTATCTGCAGACATCTTACTCTTCGAGTCAGACATACAGTGCACAGAGGTCCAGCCCAAAGAGCCAACCGTGTGTTACACATCACCTTTAAAGATACGGCATTCACCCAGTCAAGACCGGCGCCTCTGCGGGAATCAGGTGAGCGTTACAGAACGCAAAGCCTATCGCAAAACTCCCACCCAGGCGCTATGGAAACCTCGGATACCGACCAGCTAGCCCAGTTACTTGGGGAACTAAGAGCAGAAGTGCATGCAGCCCGTCAGGAAACAAATGCTCTAAGAAGGGAACTGATTATTTCCAAGGAGCGAACAGACGATCTCGCTACACAATTGCTACAGTCACAAGCAGGACAAACTCCGTTACCCGCATCAGGCTCAAATCTTCCTTCAACATCCTCTACGAACCCAGTGCAGATCAACCTACCTGGGAATGTACCTCTGGCTCCGCCCGAACGATTTTCTGGTGACCCAAAGAGGTTTGCAGTATTTATTAATCAGTGCCGGTTGCACCTCTTATGCCGGCCAGCAGCCTTTCCAACTGATCAAGCTAAGGTAGCTTTCGTGCTTTCGTACCTTAGTGGCAATGCGGCAGACTGGTCGATCCCTCTAGTTAATCAAGATGATCCGGTTCTCCATGATTTTCGAGCTTTTCAGCTCAGTATGGAAAAACTGTTTGCAAGACATTCACAGGGGCAGGCCTTGGACAATGAGCTCCTTTCATTGCGACAGGGTAATCAAGACCTTTTGGCTTATATTGCGTCTTTCAACAGACTGATGGTGGAAACTCGATGGCCTGAGGACAAAAGGATTACGCTGTTTTATAGAGGTCTACGTGGAGAGCTCAAAGATGTGTTAGCCCAAGTAGTGAATCCCCCGCAAGACTGTTCGGACTATATTGACTTAGTCGTTCAAATTGACCACAGACTGCAGAACAGGAAGGCCGATCGTTCCAAGTTTGATGCTCGAGTATTTTCCAAACCACCAACTCCTACCAAAGGAGTAGACTCCGGGGAACCCATGCAAATAGGGGGCCTGAAAGGACCACTAACACAAAAGGAGCGGGAAAGGAGAAAACAGCTGCAATTATGCCTCTATTGCGAAAACTCGGGGCACTTTCTTCGAGACTGTCCGGTGAAACCAGCCAAGAAGGCAGTAGGAGCTGCAGTTACCAGGGTCACAAACTCTGAGCAGGGAAACGACCTCGCCCGACAAGAATAGAGGTCCTCTTGCCGAGCGTTAAAACCAGTTCCGGGACCTCGCATTTCGTGATACCTATGGTCCTCATTAGCCCTGAACATCCGGATCGATTACATGCGATTGAAGCTTACGTCGACAGAGGTGCCATCGGCAATTATGTGGATCATGAAATGGTTTTGAGGATGAATCTGACTCTTTGTCCAAAGGCTGTAAAGGACGTCATTACTACGGTGGATGGTACGGAGATAGCCTCCGGACCAGTAACGCATACCACCCAAGAAGTGACGCTAGTAAGTCAAGATGGACACCATGAGAAGATCGTGTTCGATGTGATCAAGGCCCCCCAGTTCGAGATTATTCTAGGAATTCCTTGGTTAGAGAAGCACAATCCTCAGATCGATTGGCGAGCAAGAACGGTTCAGTTTCCAGAATGTGTCTCTACTTGTCACCCTCGACCTGGTGTTGCACTGGCAGCAATTTCCTCGGAGGCTCCTCAGTTACCTCCTGAATACGTAGAATTCCAAGATGTTTTCCGGAAGGATCAGGCTAACTCTCTACCTCCTCATAGGTCTTATGACTGCCAGATAGACCTGATACCTGGATCTACTCCTCCTTGTAGTAGAATTTATGCCCTCACCGAGCCTGAGAATCTTCACCTCCGACAATACCTGGATCAATACCTAGCGAATGGGTTTATTCGTCCTTCCAAGTCCCCTGCTTCCTCAGCTTTGTTCTTCGTTCCAAAAAAAGAAGGGGACCTTAGAACTTGTATAGATTATCGCGCCCTGAACCAGATCACCGTTAAGAATAGATATCCGTTACCTTTGATCCCTGAACTCCTGGACCAAGTCAGAAAAGCATGCATATATACAAAGCTGGATCTTAGAGGAGCCTACCACTTGGTACGAGTAAAAGAGGGCGATGAATGGAAGACGGCCTTCCGCACCAAGTATGGGCTATTTGAATATCAGGTCATGCCCTTCGGACTTTGCAATGCCCCGGCCGCCTTTCAATATTTTATGAACGATGTCCTCAGAGAGCTCATAGATATGTGTGTTGTTGTTTACATTGACGACATCCTCGTTTATTCTTCATCGGAAACTGAACATCGGAAACACGTGAAAATGGTCCTCGAGAGATTGCGTCAACACAAACTTTTCGCTAAGTTGGAAAAATGTGTTTTCAACGTGACTGAAGTTGAATTCTTGGGATTCATATTATCACCTAGCGGAGTGCGTATGGATTCAAAGAAGGTCGATGCAATTCTCAAATGGCCATCGCCATCCTCCGTAAAAGGTGTTCAAAGCATGTTAGGCTTCGCTAACTTTTACCACAGGTTTATCCCCGAATTCTCTCGAATAGTCCAGCCCATCACCGCCTTGTTAAAGAAAAACAAACGTTTTGAATGGTCTACCGAGGCGGAACAAGCTTTCCAGAATTTGAAGACTAGATTTATCTCTGCACCGATCTTAAAACATCCTCACCCAGAACTCCCCTACATCATTGGAACTGATGCTTCGAGCCTTGCCATGGGGGCAGTTCTATCACAAAAGGACCCAGTAACCAATCAGTTGCATCCCGTGGCATTTTGGTCCCGCAAATTCTCGCCTCCTGAAATCAATTACACTATTACTGATAAGGAACTTCTAGCTATCAAGTCCGCCTTTAAGGCTTGGCGGCATTATTTTCTGGGGGCCCGACACACCGTTACTGTGATTACAGATCACCGAAACCTGCAATATTTGAAAACCGCAAAAGCTCAATCCTCTAGGCAACTCCGTTGGGCACTATTCTTTGCCGAGTTTGACTTCATAATTACCTATCGACCTGGTACAAAAAACGGTAAAGCTGATGCCCTTTCTCGGATGGGAGTGGAAGAACATTTGATAAATCCTAAACCTGTACCTATCATTCCCGAACAAAGAATTCTAGGTGTAATCGCCACACAATCCATAGAGGAAGTTAAGGATAAAGCCAGGCTACTGGTAACTCCAGCAGACATACAGAATTGGCATCTGCAGGGAAAGGACTTTACGGTGAAGGACAACCTATTATATTTCCAAGAACGGTTATACCTGCCCAGCACAGATTTACAGAAAAAGGTAATCTCTTGTTATCACGATTCTTTAATGGAAGGACATCCCGGTATGACCAAGACCTCGGAAAAGATCAAGCGCTACTTCTGGTGGCCGTCTTGGAAAAAAGATATCAGAGACTTTATAATGTCCTCTGGAGTATGCGCCCAAAACAAGAGTCAAAAGGAAAAACCAGCCGGCCTCTTACGCCCTATTGACATCCCGCCTCGCCCTTGGCATACGCTTTCTATGGACTTCATCACCGATCTACCTCCATGCTCCGGATACAATACGATCCTAGTAATCGTGGACCTATTCTCCAAGATGGCACATTTCATTCCACTCAAAGGCTTACCAACAGCAGCAACTCTGGCCCGAGAATTTCTCGAAAACATCGTCCGACTGCACGGTTTTCCTTCAGTTCTAATTTCGGATCGAGGTAGTCAATTTATTTCTCATTTTTGGCGAAGTTGCTGTCGGTCGGCTCAAATTGATTTGAGACTTTCGACCAGCCACCACCCTCAAACCGACGGACAAACCGAGAGGACCAATCAAACTCTGGAACAGTATTTGCGCTGCATGCTACAACAAACTGAAAAAACTTGGAAAGATATCCTTTGGATAGCCGAATATGCCTACAATAACTCTGTCCACTCGGGAACTGGGAAGACCCCGTTTTTTCTTTTATACGGTAGTCACCCTCGAACCTCGGAGTTGGATCCACTCCAAGATCTTGGAACACCAGCAGTAGACCACCTGCATTCTACAATCACCCAAGCCTTTAAGGAAGCCGTTTCTCACCTTCAAAGGGCTAAAGAACAATACAAGAAAGGAGCAGACCAACATCGGAAGGAAGCCCCCCAATATCAAGTAGGAGATCAAGTCTGGTTATCCACCAAATATCTACCTCTAAAAGGACCACGCACATTCAACCCAAGATACCTTGGTCCCTATTCCATCACTACCATAGTAAATCCAGTAGCGGTCAAGTTGGACTTGCCCCCTCACATGAAGATACATCCGGTCTTCCACGTCTCTCTATTAAAACCCGTGCAACCTCAAACCCGACTAACTACATCTCCAAAACCTATTCTAGTTGATGGAGAACTCGAGTTTGAAGTCAAAAGCATCCTGCATTCCAAGATCTCCAAATCTAAACTATTTTACCTGATTCACTGGAAAGGCTACGGTCCCCAAGAAAGATCCTGGGAACCTGCAGAATATGTCCACGCGCCTCGTCTAATCAAAAGATTTCATCGAACATTTCCTAACAAGTCCAAACCCCCGGAGAAGCCCGGTTTGGGAGGGGCCTTGAGGGGGGGTGCTGTCATGATCTCTGCTTCCAAAAGATCAGGACTTGCCCGACTCCCTTGGAAGCAGACCCATAACCCCGGTTCCGAGTGCCAGCCAGTCCCAATTGGGACCTTTTGGACCCTGTCCTGGCGCCAGTGGCACCAGGCTCATAAAGATGCCCAGTCCCAGCGCTGGAAGCGCCGGGCTCATAATGCTTGGGTGGACTTACCTGCAGCAGACCATGCTGCTTACTTACCTGCCAGTTGAACCCCTGATCCTCTTCTGTTTGGGACTACTTTTCCTGTTGGGTGGGGCAGGAGCCACTCCCTAGGTTCAGAACACTGGAACTCTTCTGGAAAGCAGGAACTCTTTTCTTAGGCGTGGCTGTGGAAGGAGACACCTAAGCACTACAGGAGGCTATTTAAACCACACCCGATGGATGAATCTTGCTTTGCGTTGTTCTGCAAGAACGCTCATCGTGTCTTCTGCTTCTGATCCTGGGCCTAAGGGAACAAAGGCTTACCATCCTGGAATCCAGTCTTCAGCAGCACCTGTAAAGACAAAGAAAGAACAGGTTAGCACTACGGTCTTCAGTGGCAGCGCATCTCTTACCTGGTTCATCGGCTGTCACCAACGCCTCGCGCTGCATTCCGGCATCTGAAAGACAAAGGCTTACCTACTCTTCGCATGCTCCGGAGGTCTTCGCACTGCATTCCGGCATCTGAAAGACAAAAGCTTACCAGCTCTGTGCACGCTCCGGAGGCCTTCGGCGCTGCATCCCGCATCTGAAAGACAAAAGAAGGTGCGTTTAAAGACATTGGGCAACTTTATTACTCACGTGCCATTACTCCTTCCCACGCCGAATCCAGTGGGTATTCCAGCACCCTTCAGCTTCTCTAAAGCTCCGAACTTGTACCTGCAAGATAAAAGGGGACAGTTAGTGCGCATCGTGAAGCAGGCTACAAGCGCTTACTTACGTGCTTCCAGGCGCTTCTATTCCTCACGCGGGTTCGATCCTCAACTCTCATCAGCCCGCCATCCGCCATCGCCGGAACATTGCAAAACAAGAGATATCATTACAAAAGACTTTTAAGACATTTGAAGTGCCCAGAACTTACCGTTCGTGCAGTTAACGACGGACAGCAGTCCTCTGAGGTCAAGAGGCCTGCACCTTTATCCAGTGAAGAAACTGGCTACGGCACTCTGCCCCGAGGCAGATGGAGAGCTCGGCGTTCACTTACCTAAGGTGAGGGTGTTAACCTTTGGGGTTCTACAGGAGAAGAGAAAGGGAAGAGGAGAGAGGCACCCAATAACCCCAGTTCATTAATCCCATATTTTCTATCTGCAGACATCTTACTCTTCGAGTCAGACATACAGTGCACAGAGGTCCAGCCCAAAGAGCCAACCGTGTGTTACACATCACCTTTGAAGATACGGCATTCACCCAGCCAAGACCGGCGCCTCTGCGGGAATCAGGTGAGCGTTACACCTTTCCATGGGCTTGCAAAGGGTGTGACCAAGTGACAGTGACTTACACAGTGGCATTGGGCTCCCATGAGCTGTGTGGGCAGTCTGTAGTCAAAACTGTGTGTACATCCCTAGTGGGGATTGTTGTTGTATTGAACAATGCATGGTATGTGCTTGTGCATCCATGTCTTCCTCCTTATTCACAGGTACCTTCTTCATGTCTTCACAAGGCCATCTCTTTTGCGGATGCAGTTCATGTTCTATGCAGTACACTGACACATTTGCCTGATGTCAACACTCTGCAGTTGGAAGGGGTGTATGTGCTGGCTTATTCAGGTTGTAAAACTTGCACTACTTTCATTTGGTACTGTCATATTTTGGCAATGTTTCATCCTGTGATGCTGTATTGTGTTGCTGGTAAGTATTTGGTCATGTGTGCTGTTTGTTATTGATTACTGGGAGCATATTGTCTGTGGCCTGTTTCCATTTGGGACAGTGCACTTTGTGACACTTGTGTCATGTGTTTTGCATTTCTTTGTTTGCTTTCACATTGCATGACATGCCATGGTGTGTTGGGTAGCGGAGATGGGGAGGGGTTGGGTGACATGGCGCTGTTTTCATGTTATATTTTTCAAGGGGGTAGTCATTCATGCAGCATAAATGTGTGTGTTTTTGTGACACAGCATTGGTTGTCTTTGGGTAGGTAGGGATGCACACAATGTAATACTTCCAGGTAACCAATCTCAGGCTGGTATGGTTGTGACAGTTGACTGTCCCTTATGTCATCATCATTGATTGTCAGCTGGTATGTACCAGGGCTGTGTGCTCTCCACAGGGGTGTGATTTTAGGTTAAGTAATTAGCCACCAGCTGCGTACGGGCTGCCTCACCACGTGACCTTTCCCCTCCCATGTGCAGCGGTCTTACATGTGGTTGGGGATGCGGGGGCACCACCCTGCCCACCGGCAGGCCCCGGCGGGTTGCAACATTGTGCAGGACACATGCTGCCACTATGATCTTGCACACTACTGGGGGCGCGTATAGCAGCTGCCCACCAGAGCGGTCAAGGGAGCGAAAGCGTGACTTGAGCACTCTGAATGTCCGCTCTACTATGCCCTGGATTGCAATATGGGCTGTGTTGTATCTTACCTCGGGTGGTGTGGTGGGGTTCCAAATTGGCATCATCAGGTGGGCACTGTCCCCTGGGGAGGTGATGATGGGTATCATTAGTGGGGTTGTGACATTACTCAGTATCTGACATGCATGCATGTGCAGAGGCATTTATACTCACCAAGCAGCCATGTATCGCCATGCCGCCCAGCTTCTAGGCCCCGGTTTAGGGTTGACATTCTGTAAATGAAACTGTCATGGGTGGACCCTGAATAGTTGTCATATATTGAGGTGATGATTCCCTTGGCATCGCATAATACCTGCACGTTGATGGAATGCCAGTGCTTGCGGTTTCTATAGATGTGCTCAGTTGCCCTGGGAGGACGTAGAGCCACATGGGTGCAATCAATGCCACCTAGCACTTTGGGGAAGTGTGCCACCCCGTAAAAATCCTGGACGGCAACCTGCCTTTCTGCAGGTGTTCTGGGCAGTTATATGTGCCTGCGGACTGATGGGCGTGCAGTCATGATGGCCAACACCTGGTGTAGGCAGTGTGACTGCGTGGCCTGTGACACCCCCCCCCACTATGGCACTTGTTCACTGAAATGAACCAGTGGCCAAGAAGTGCAGTACATTGAGCACCTTTTCCAAGGGGCTCAGTGCTTGGGAGCACAGGGTGGGTGATGTGAGGTCATCCTCCCACTCACTCACCAGGTCGAGTATAATGTGAGGTGGAAACCTGTACCTCCCATACACCTGGTCATCAGGCATCCCAAAAAGGCTGGTCCTGAGTGTACAAATTCTGGCCCTGACTATCCTCCTCCTCCTGCGGTGTCCCACGACCACTGCTGCGAGGAACGGTATATTCATCGTAGCGTCTGAGCTTGTTTGTTGTTTGCGCGCACTTTTATTCTGCGCGGGTCCGCGTACGCCTGCTTCCTGCTGGCGTACGTGTTTCCGGATTAGCGTGTCTTTTTTGGCGCACGCGTTTCCCCTGTTCGATTTCATGAATACTTGTTGTAGGCGCGCGTATGGGCGTTCCACGCATTTGCCTCCTGTACTCCTCCCGTAACGCCCACATTTTCACGTGTCGTTCCCCATTCCGCGTGTTACACCCCATGTTCTGCCTTCTTTTGTTGTGTGCGCCGCGCTATGTGCGCTTTCGCTGTACACGTAGCGCATGCCGTTTGATGACGTGTGCGCCCGCACGCGCCATGCTGGATTTTAGCACACATCCCAGTATTTAGACACGCACGGACTTCCATGAATCGATGTGCGCGGCTTTCGCACGCTTGCACTGCGATTTTCGCACTTGCACTGCGATTCGCACACTTTCGCACGCTTGCGCAGAGATTTTCGACACAAATTAATTCCATGAATCGGCCTGTATAGTGAGTGCCTTCACTCCCATGCATCCCCAGGATGAGAATACTCTAAAAGGCCAACTACAACGACAATTTTATGGCAGAAGGCATGGGCGATGAGAGATGCTGGGCTAATTGGGTGGTGAGTTAGCTTCATGTCCTATCTCCCTGCACCTGGGTCTTGGTTTACGTGCTGCAAAATGAACTGAATGTTCCAGTTATGGCACAAACGTGTCAAACAATTGTATTAATCAGTATAACAAAGGACCTTATAGCTTGAAAGACCAATAAAAAACGATATATCTGATGTTTCTGAAAATACATGTTTTAAGAGGTAGGCATATATTGTCCACCTGATAAAGGGCAGCCAATAACAATCATAGCTTCTATCTGATTCTATAGCTAGATGCTTCCCTTAACCAATCCCAACCCTTGATAGGTTTTTACTATTGCCACTTAGTATGACATCACTTTGACGCATATTGAAGTATAAGAATTGTATTTTGTGTGGAGATCACTTGGAGACTATGTGTACGTCCGTTGATGTTCGTTGTAACCTGCCTGGTTTGGATAATTGTTACAATAAAACAGTAACTTGCCATCTTCTTGAGTTTGTCTGGTTATTTGGTCTCAGAATTATTCTGGTATAATGCTATCCATTAACAAATGCACGTTCCACGAGCCATAAGCTCAATGCTGTAAACCTGCCTGGGTCTGTGCTCTTTCTTGGTCGAAAACCTCTTCGCAATGAGTGGGGTGATCGAGCTGTGTTCCGGTGTTAAACTTGGGCCCAACCAGCTTGCTAGATTTCTGTTTCGCATTTGTTCAATATATTCCTTCTTTTTATATAGATGCTGGTAGAAGTCATGAATTAAAACCCTCTTATCTTTCTCTATTATAGCAACTGTGCCAACTCGACTACTCAGTGTTTAGAATTGTTTTTTACATTGCGTAGCTAGTAATTGTCAGACTAGCATCATACCTGATCTTTGTTTGTAGAAACTCTGCCTAAGCCTTAGTGTTACGACTCTCTGAGACTCTGGATATGGACAGTTTGAGCTATCCTTTTAGGGCTGGAATTCACTATACGAGGACTTTGTTTATGTAGAAGTTCTATTTAAGCTGTCTCTAATCTTAGCTCCTATGCCCCTCTTGTCTGTCCTTAATTCATCTTTCTCACTTTATTTAACAGCTTCCACAGATGTGTGGTACCATATGTTCCACTCCATTTTCTCCTTCCCAATGATACTGCACAAACTCTTCTATTTCCCTACTGTATTGTTCCTTACTGCCCCAATCATTGAGTAAGTAATCCTCCAGTCTCTATCCACCAGTCCTTTAATTTCTGATCTTCCCCCCATTTGATGCTCAATAATGCGTGGTCTGGTTGAACCATTACTCCCATAGGTGTTTTGTTAATAGGCTTCGCTGTACATGGTGAGACAAAGATATAGTCGATTCTGGAATATGATACGTGAACATTAAAATAAAAAGAATAGTCTTTCAGCCCTATTCATGGAATTTTCTGCACGTTAAATAGGGACTTTGAGTGCCAAACTGCACCCAAAATCCCATTTGTCGATTCATGGAATCCATTGTGCAGGTCTTTTTCGTACTTTACGGGGACTTACACACAGGTTTTGGCACGTCTCTGCAGGCAGTCGATCACCCTGCACGAGACACCTCTCAGAACTTGGCCGTGGCGTGAGCAGAGGTCAGAGTAGGGGGTCGGAACATAGAAAATGGAGGAAAACATGGGAAAGTGTGGGCGTAATGAGGGACGGTCCACAGGCAGTCCAATGCATGCCCACAAATGCACAGAAGGAAGCATATTCATGGATCTGACCACGTAAGCTTTCGTCGGGTGAAAGGCCCACACAAAGCCTTCAATCTATCCACCACCCAATGGCAGGTGTACAGACACTTGAGCATAGGAATCACCTCTGTGCGGTGAGATCGCAAGTTGGATTTGGGGTGCGTGCAGACAGACAGATTCAGAACTAACGTAGGGGTGTGCGTGTACAGTGCAACAGGGTGCATGAACAGTTTACGGGTGTTTGTATGCTGATTTTCCGGAGTCTTACCCGAATTACGGACATGTGCATGTTGTCGGGTTTCCGGTAATAAATACGGGGACCCATCGCAGTGTCCCTGATGTGCAGACCTGGTTCAGGGGAACCCTATGCACTATTTCAAGGGTGCGTGTTTTCATGCCCGAGGAGCACGCAAAGCTAGCTGCATTTGGCTTTTTTTGCTTTGTGTGGGGGCGTGTCAAGACGGTCCTGCAGTGACTTGCGCAAACAATTCCATGAATAAATGGAGCGTGCACAATTACTTATGCATGCAGGCTTTTGCCAAGGGGATCCCGGTGCGCAGCCTTTGCAGTATCTCTGTGCACTGTTCCATGAATCGAGCAACGGATCTTCAGGGTGCAGGTATCTCCATGCATCTATTAAACACTGATTCAATTCATTATTTCTTAGGGAACTCAACATGACCCTATATACCCGATATTCTGGGATGACCTATCTTTTCCAGGGTTTATTACCAAATTGAAATGTCCTGTTATGACCATTACCCCTTCCCTACAATTGTGTGCTGCTTCCAGCATGACTTTGAGAACATTTTTTGCCCTTGGTTCAGTGCACAAACTTAATTAAGGTTTGTTTCTGCCTTTGGAGTTCTCCCTTGATCATCCAATGTTTAACCATGGGTCTTTTTTAGTGTTGTGCATTTTGAACAAAGGACCTGCCATCGTTTTGGTACCTATAAACATGTCTAGCTGCATGAGGTATTCCCTGTATTTCAATCTGCCTATAGCAGAACTCGTCAAATGTGTTTATTGCAGACAGATGAAATCTGCAGCTTATTAATGAGATTCGTAATATCCCAATTCACTTAGCAGGGGTATATAACCCCTCACATTACAGAAGCAGACTTGGATAATTTTCATATTTACGCCAAACTTACATGTCGCTTTATGGTATTGCCCAACAATAAGTGCCCCTACATCGTATATCTTTCTATGTAGTAGCCTTCTAAAGGAATTGGACGTGAGAACATTTGTTTCCTATTACCAGTATGTTTTTTCCTGGATTAAGTCTCCAGCATCATAGCATGCCCACCTGTTTCCCAAACGAGCAGATGCTTGCTCCCTAGCAACCCCTCCCAGACTACGAATTGGAGGCAGTTTAAATAGATCCCCCGTTTCTTTAGCACCCTGTCAAGGTCTGAAGCAGAGGATTCCCCATTTAGTCTTTGCTTTTCTCAGGTTAGTCTTTCCCAATGTATGGCATTTTTTGTTTTTCTTCTGCTGTTGCCAATCGTGATTTATTCCAAGGGGTTCTTCGGTGGAGCTTTAATCATGGGTGGTACCAGGGTTCTACCAAATTCTTGCCCAGTAATCTTCTCCCTTCCTCCACTTATTGAATGATTTCGTTCTTACTATTTGTTCTGACCTGCAGCTTTGTGGGGGACAGCCATTTCTATTTCAGTTTCCTTAGCTCAACCTTGATCAGTTTCGGCTTGAGTCTTCAATCCATCATTGCTTGTGAAAGGTCATGATAAAGCTAGAGTTCTATAGTGTACCATAGTGTAGTGTAGTGAAGTGTAGTGTTCTTTGACTAAAATGTCATGTTTTCTGCCCAGTGGTGCCATGCTCCATTCGCCCATCTTTGAAATTTGTCCATCTTGAATTGGTTGGCTTTCTCTTGTTTGGTTGGCTTTCTCTAGTCCTAAACTTAGTGAAAGTGACGCTAAGGCACATATGGAAAGTTTTCATTGCTGCCAATTATTAAATATTATAAAGTCCCTACACTCCTATATGGATTAGAACCGGCAGCCCAAGTGGTTGTTAAGCAACTGTACAAGTTAGAAGGTCTACTGTGGTGAGTTGTGTTACCTATGTGTTCTGATACATGTTCTGATACATGTTCCGATATCTATATCAATCTGTTCTGATATTTATATCAATTATATGAATGTTAGTAATGTCTAGCCCAAATGGTTTATTTTCACCTATGATGACGCACCTTCTACTGCCTACTTTACCCATCCTATAGAGAACAATTCTAAACAGCACAGACTAAGCACAGCCTCTAGTAGCTACCAAGCAAAGAAACAACACCTGGCACGCTTTGGGCATAGACCCTTTCCTACCTCTACCCATAACACACATTCAAATGTTACCACTGCTGTTTCAGGATTACCAGCTATACACCTAACAGCCAGTTACCTACCCCACAAAAACCACGTTATAAAATAGGAATTACCCAGCCCTGTATGGGATTACCAGCTACACACGGTACCAGCCAGTTACCTACCCCATGATAACCTCCTTATAAAAAAGTCTATTTAGGTTCTGACTCAGAACATCTGCCCAAATGTCTCCTTCCACCATGCCTACTCTTCCCTCATTAGCGGCTGCTAAACTAGCAAGACTTAGCTCTTGCACCAGTTCTTCCACCCCGCTGCCTACCAACGATGAACAACAGGCATGAACCCTTACTCGCCCAACACCACCAGCCAAGCAGACAGATGTTCTAGATTGTGCACTAATTAATGTTCACATGCTATTGACACTCAAGATCTTATACTCGAATACAACCTTGATATCCTAGCCAACACATAATCATGGCTTCCCAATGCCTCTGGCCCACTGCTCTAGTCATCCCTCTAAACTATACTATTTTTAGGGCAGACTGCCTGAACACCATATGAGGAGGTGTAGCCTTCATAACCAAATCTTGTTTACTTGTTTACTTGTTTACTGATCAGATCCTCCCCTATCCCCACTACACTAGGGTTCAAAATGCTGCTTCTCAGGCTAACTACTGATACCTAAACCACATACAACCTTCTCCTGATCTACCAACAACCCAATGGTCCTAGCGGCCAGACCTCAACATCTCCCTCTTGATCACGCCTCTCATGAAACCAATGACAATTCATTATCTTGGGTTAACTCAATCTGGGATTCAATGATGCTTCAGAACCCAAAGCTGCTGCACTAGTGCTAGCACTTGAAGATATGAACTTCACCCAACTGATAGATGCGCCTATCCATTCCAAAGGATGCATCATGGACTGGATTCTTACAGCCAACGCGATCATTAATATTTCACCCATTAACACAGTGCCATGGTCTGACCACCTCCTCACTAACTTTAATCTCTCCCTTGCCAATCCCCACATAGATCACGCACTTGTGCTGAACCAAATACAAGTCTGTAATACTCCCGGCTTCGCTTAGCTCATGTACCCGGTCCCCAAATAAAATCCCAGAAGACCTGGACAACCACTACCATGCCATGCCTGCCTGCTCCACATCTTGGACCTGCATGCTCTGATCAAAACCAAAACACCCAAGCCTCACAAACCCAACAACATCTGGTTTACAGAGAAACTAGTCATCTTATGAAGGAACAAAAAGGCCCTTGAACACTTTTGGAAAAAGCACCCTTCCGCAAGTAACTGTACAGCTCTCTCTACCACTGTCCTTTCCTACAAGAAAGCAGTAGTCACCCTCAAAGCTAATTCATATAATGTTAGAATTTCTAATGCAGGTTCTAACACTAAAGACCTATTTTCTATCCTGAGAAACTTGAAACCCCCATCCTCATTAGTGCTGTTACTCGTTTGGAAAGAGCCTGGTATTCCACCATATCAGATTCTCTATCACCAAAAATTGAGACTCTTCGTAAAAATATTAGTGCTAAAAAGCCTTGCTTGCAGCTATAGTCCTCATGCTGGATGTTCTTGACCACTACGGTGTGGCTCACTCATTATCTCCCCCTGCATTTGCGTTTTGCCAAGTCTCACAAGAGCTGGTCCTAACCACCATTCTATCGCTAAAACCCTCTAATTGCAAAGGTGGCTCATGCCCTGCTCACATAGTGAAGCTCTGTGCACCAACTTTAGCACCTATCATTATTAATGTTGCCAATTCCTCCTTTCTGACCAGCAATGTGCCTTCTAGAATCAAAGCAGCATGGATCACACCACTATATCCTTCCATCCCCACAAACTACCGCCCCATTACCAACATTCCTTTCCTGCTTAAAATACTTGACAGCCTAGCCTACGCACAAGTCCAACAGTTACTTGAGCAAAACCACCTACTCGGAAAGAGACAGTCCGGCTTCCACCCAAAACATAGCACGGAAATAGCCCTGCTTGACCTGAAAATTGAAATGGATAATATCCATGACTCAGGCAACCTAGCCATCCTCCTCCAACTAGATCTTTCGGGTGCTTTTGACCTAGTTGATCATGACGTCCACTGCCAAAACCTCAGCCAGCACTTCTGTTTTTCATCGGACGCCACTTCATGGAGCAAATCATTACTCAGTGGTCACAACACTAGAGTATTCATTGTTAAGGCAGCAGCTGACCCCATCCCTGCTCTGTTAGTTGTTCCACAAGGCTCCTGATTATCACCCAGACTCTACAATACAAACACAAAGACCCTATTTGATCTCCTTGATTCACTGGGGATGATCTACACTAACTTTGCAGATGACACCCAAATCTTCATGCCTATCACTGAACAAAATATATCCATAATAATTTTTGCTTGCGAAGAGAATGCCTCAGTCTTAGCCTCTGCCTTCTCTTTTATGAGCTCCAACTTGTTAAGATTTGCCATTACCAGACCAAGGTAGAGAATTTGATCAACTATCTATCTTGCAACCATTCGGGGCCTATTTAAAGTTCTTATACTGCGCTCCTCAGGTCCAATTAGTATTTGTTTTGTTTTTGACAGATTTATTTCAAAGTTGTTGGTCTTTGCATACACTCCAAAATAATTGAGGCTACATTGTAACCTAATTGGGGTTGAGTCTAGTAGCACTACATTGTCGGCAAAGGCCAGCCACCCCGCCATTAGTAGACCAATTATTGGAGGAAACAGTTTTCTTTTTTTAATACTTCCTGTATGTCAGAGATATATACATTAAAAAGAATAGGAGCCAATATGCATCCCTGTCTTAAACAAGAATTTACCTGCACCTCTTTAGATAGTGCCCCTTCTGAATCAAGCCTTAGTTGGACGCTATTGTGTGTGTGTAATTACGATAAAATAGTGACCAAATCTGGAGGAATCTTCCAGGACACCAACTTCATCCACAATCTATTCCGATCAACCCAATCAAATGCTGCATACATATTGAGGCTGGCAGAATAAAGACCTTTAGCTTCAAATGTGTTCACTTTTGACTGGCATAGCATATAGATATGATATGATAGTGTATTTTTAACACGCTCATACATAGGTGTTTCAAACCGTTTATAGATGTCCCTGTGTTTTTCTAAAGGCAGTCTAAACATCGCTAAGCCTCGTAGTGTGTTCTGCCCAACAGACTAGGTCTTTAAGGAATAAGGCTGTGAGGACCTTGCATAATTCTCTATTAGAGAGATTGGTCTGTAGTTCAACGGGGAGTCCCTACACCACTTCTTATAAATTGGTACAATCATGGCTTCCCGCCATGACAGTGGGAGCTTGCCCTGATGTGCCGCATGGGTAAGTAGGACCATTAATATTTCTATGACAAGACAGGAGGCTCGTATTATGCTTTTCTTTCTTAAATACTGCCATAATAGCATTTAAAAAAACATGACTTTTTAAACTTTAGCATTTGTGCTTTACTGTCACAACAAAGAAATAGCCAAACTGAGGTTTAAAAGTCCAACTATAGTGTCCATTTCTTCAAGATGACCATAAAACTAAAACTCCCATGAAACCTATGGGGTGTTGTAGTCCTGACCCTAACTCCTGTTCCAATCAGCTCATAGGTCAGTCTATAAGAACCTTGCTCCCCAGGTCCTTTCCTCTTTCTTTTTTGCTGCCAAAGATAAGTACCTCACGTTATCTCTCTTTAGAATAATTGTGTGCATATGTTCATAATCCCCAGCGTAGCATATATAGAACGCTTATATATATGAGTGTGTCCTTCATTGACATTAGAGCGTATATATAATGTAATATTTACAATTGAAGAAAATATAGAAGTAATCCACGTCGCTGACGTTCCGAATATTATCCCACTCGTCGTTGTTCTGCGGCGTTGCATTGTTCAGGTTCCGAGGAGGAGGGGCCGGCGCCGCGAGCGAACGCGCTCGCCTCAGGCACCCGACTCCGCTCCTCGAGTGACGAAACTGCGCCGACGAATAAGTCGGGCGGTAGGACCCAGGGGAAGCGGGAGGAAGAACAGTCTCCCGGCATTCCCTCGGGGCCTTCCCTAGCTCGCGCGCAAGTGATTTAATTGCGTTCGCAGCAAGCAGTGAGGAAACAACGACCCAATACCGGCTATTGAAAAAAAAACACAAAAAAAAAAACTCGTATTTCACCAGAGCGCTATTTAGGGGACAGCTATAGCAAGAAGTTCTGATACTTCTTTTTATGCTTTGTTGAAGCAGCTCTGCACAACCCCGCAATTCACATATCTCTGTGGAACAGGGGCCTAGCTGCATTGGTTCCCTGCTGACAGCCCAGAAGTTGGTATTACCAACACTAGAGATGGCACAATACAACAGCCCCGGTGCTCCACCTTCCACCTCTACGGAGTGGTCTGAGGAAGAGTGGGGAGAGAGCCCGTACCAACAGGACGCTAATCTCTCACAGAGTTTTAAGATGGTATTGGGGGATACATTATCAAAAGCGGTATCGCAAGGTGTGCAGCCTATTGCGCAGAGGCTTGAAGTACTAGGAGCTATTATTCAAGAACAGCAAGCTCAGCTTGCCAATAAGAGGAAAGCAGAAGAATCAGTTGATCAGCTGTCAGCCAGACATCCCTCTGAAGGGATTGAACATAAGGGGCGGAAAGCAGCTCGGAAAACTAAACATATTTTGACCCCCCCGAGCAATCTTGATAGGGAGGATGCGGCTCCCCAAAGACCAGACGACCCTGTCGCTAGCCTGAAGAGAGCCTTCCTGGAAAAGAAAAAGCAAAGCCAGGACAGACCCCCTACCCCAGGGGTGAACAATACAGGGGACAATGATGAAAGCTATATGCCAGATGACGAAGGTGGAGACGGCGTTGACTCCGCACAACATGCAGAGGAGGATATTGATCCACAAGAGATAGACAGTACCACCGATATGTTTGACCCAGAAGCGATCAGACACCCAAAATCTTCAGATTGGGTCCTGTCGCCCAGAGTAGCAGCCTATATGGCGCAGCATATTAGGAAACCTCTGGACAGGGAGGTAAGGTCCAGGATGCGGTCAGAATGCCCTCGACCAGAGTTGCCATTCAAACTGGCGGAGACACCGGAGCTTGACTCCAAGATGGTCACTTTTGTGACGAAAACAGCGTGAGATATCCGAAAAGGAATCGAGCAGGCCTGACGAGGATGCCAAGATAAGCTTCTTGACATTGCAGGCCCCTTAGCAAAAATAATGGACCTGGCGGAAAAAGCCAAGGACACAGGAACACCAGTAGACGCTTCGGCTCTGGCTAACTGTGCGCAAAGGGCGGTCTGTCTCATGGGCAACGCTAACTGCGCTATGTCCTCGGAACGTAGGAGAGGCGTTCTTCTGAAAACAGATAATAAACTAAGTGACTTGGCCTCGTATGAGGCTGGTGAAGAAGCCAGAGGTCTATTGTTTGGCGAAGCCTTTGCGAAGGAAATGTCGCAATTCATAGGCACGTATTCAGCGCTGGAAAGGGCGCAAAGTGCAATCAAGAAGATCTTCCCTGGACGAGTTTTTCCCGGGACCGGACGTTACAGGGGTTGTACGTCCGGTCGCTTCAATTATTCCCGTAGACCCCAAGGGCCGCGCGTCCAATACTGGGAAGGGAAGCAACAGGACACCTTCTTCCCATCCAGAGCCAGGTTCCCCAGAGGTCGTAGAGGAAGAGGCTCCCACAGACAACCCAATGCCTCAGGAGGTGAGTGTAATAAGCGTGAAAGTAGGAGGGAGAACCCTTCAATTTCTGAGCGTATGGCAGGCGTTATCGCGCGATGCATGGGTATTACAGGCAGTAGCGGGATTACAGCTAGAATTCATACAGGATCCCATACAGAGCTCAGAACCCCGTCCCATCCAGGTGTCCCGGGGAGAAGAAGAGTTGTTACACAGAGAGTTGCTCAGCCTAGTAGACAAGAATGCAATAGAAAAAGATACGCAGGGAGGACCAGGATTCCTCAGCAATATGTTTCTTGTTCACCGAGGGGACAAAACACGCCCGGTGATAAATTTAAAAAGTTTGAATGAATGGGTTGTTTACAACTATTTCAAGATGGAGGGCATCCATTTACTTCGAGACCTCCTATGAACAGGAGACTGGTTAGCGAGATTAGATCTCAAAGACGCTTACCTCACGATTCTGACAGCCCAGAAGCATCGGAGATATCTACGGTTCCGCTGGTGCGGGGAAATCTGGTGGTTCACATGTCTCCCGTTCGGCCTAGCATCAGCGCCTTGGGCTTTCACCAAAATCATGAGGCCCGTAGCAGCGGCTATTCAGGAAAGAGGAATTTGCATTATCGTCTACCTGGACGACATTCTAGTCCTAGGGACAGACAAAACCTCGCTATCCAAGAATGTGCAATGGATATTCACGCTCTTGTCATCTCTGGGCTTCTTAGTGAACTTGGACAAATCCCAGCTGGTACCTGTGCAAAATATAGAGTTCCTAGGGTTCAACATAGACACAATCAAAGCTACACTCGAGCTTCGACACCACAAAGTAAGAGCGATAAAGAAAGAGATCAGAGTTCTGATAGCAAAGGAGATGATCTCTCTTCGAGCTCTGGCGAGAGTAGTAGGCCTCCTAGCAGCCTCGATTCAAGCAATTTTTCCAGCCCCACTACATTATCGAGCATTACAGAGGCTCAAAATAAAGCATCTACAGTGAGGATTCGGTTATCATCAGCTGATAACCCTGGATCAGGAAGCGCTTTCGGAGCTTCAGTGGTGGCTTCTCAACATGGAAGCCTGGAATGGCAGAGCAATTTTCGGAGACATTCCAGACATCATTATAGAATCAGACACAAGCAGATCCGGATGGGGGGGCGAGATGCGAAAACATAGAGGCAGGAGGAAAATGGTCAGAACAAGAGTTACAACTACACATAAACTGTCTCGAACTACTAGCGGGATCGTTTGCAGTACGGGCCTTTACGAAGGACAAAGTGCAATGCTGCGTGCTGCTGAAGATGGACAACATCTCAGCAGTGCGTTACATAAACAAACTGGGAGGCACGAGATCCCGGATGCTAGCAGAGTTAGCAAAAGATTTCTGGCATTATTGCCTGCAGAATCAGATAACAGTTACAGCAGAATACCTACCAGGGAATATGAACAAAGTAGCGGACTGGAACTCACGATATCTGGTGGATTCCAGGGATTGGAGACTGCATCCCAGGGTGTTCAGAACGTTAACAGACCAAACCTTTGGGGTCCAGTACACATAGATCTGTTTGCGTCCAGACTGAACGCTCAGACACAGACATATTTCAGTTGGAGGATAGACCCGGGTGCAGCTGGCACAGATGCGTTTCTCCAATCATGGAAAGGGAGCGCTTCATTATGCCTTCCCTCCGTTTCTTATGATCACGAGGACTCTAGCGAAGGTTCGCAGAGAGCAAGCAGACCTAATAGTGGTGCTCCCTATCTGGAAATCTCAGACGTGGTTTCCAGTAGTGATGGAACTTTCTACGGATTTTCCGAGGATAGTTCCGCACCAGCCGGACCTTCTACTCGACCCGACCGGGAGAGCGCATCCGCTGATCTTAGCGGGCTCTCTACGACTGATGGCCTGCAGGGTTTCAGGAGAAAATGGGAATTGCCTGGCATTTCACAACTCGCTGCAGACTGCATCAGAGATTCATGGGTACCTTCTACCATTAAGAGCTATAACGCCGCATGGAACGGTTGGGTGCACTGGTGTGCAGAACAGAGTGTGGATCCCGTTTCTGCCCCTGTAGTGCAACTGCTAAACTTCTTAGCAATGAGATTTCAGGAAGGCAACGCCTTTATAACAATAGGAGTATTACAGTCCGCGATATCAGCAGGGCATGATCAGGTAGAGGGTAACGCCATTGGCGAACACCCCACGGTGCTGCGACTCCTGAGAGGTATGAAGTTGAAAAAGTCTCCAGAACCGAGATACACGACCCTGTGGGATGTTAAAGAGGTCTTCCGACTTTTCCTGGAATGGCCAGACAACGGTAGTTTATCCCAATCCCAGCTGTCATGCAAGCTTGCAATGTTATTGTGTCTTACAGCATGCCGAAGAGTATTGGACGTTAAGGCATTAGAAATAGATAGGAAAATATTCTATCCCGAAGGAGTAGCCTTTACAATAACCAAACGAACAAAATCAGATTCACGTGTTATCACATACCCCTATTTTACGGGAAACAAAAAGGTATGTGTAGCGCAATGTATCAAAGATTCCGAGGCCGTCACAGCGCAGTACAGACCGCTAGGTGTTACACAGCTGCTAATAGTGCGTAGGAAGCCTTATCATGCAGTTGCGACAGCGACAATAGCTAGATGGGTGCGCGAGGTCATGCAGTGGGCAGGAATTGACTTATCCCAGTTTGATGCACATTCTGCGAGGGGCGCGATGGCTTCTAGAGCTTTCTCCGCCGGAGTGCCACTCCAAGATATAATGAAAGCAGCAGATTGGTCATCTGAATCGACCTTTAAGACATTTTATTTTAAACCTGTATCCGATATACCTGATAGAGTGGTAGCAAGCTTTGAATAAGCATAATGCGAGCCTCCTGTCTTGTCATAGAATAAAGATTGCCCACGCTAAAAGCTCAGGAAGTCTTCATTCTATTAAAGACAAGGAGGCGAGCATTATATCCCACCCGAAGTGTAGACAACTGTTGAACTGATGTGAGATTTATTTAAGATGTTCAACTTGTCGTGATTCCCACCCTCATGATTGGTTCTCCGTTTTCCCCTAGGAGACGACCAGAAAGCAGCCTGATCACGAGCACTGAGTCTTCAGAGCGGAGTCAAGTTATATTCGCCCAAGAATTGCAAACAGTTACAGTTCATGGACACTGGGCACAGTTAGATTGGAAATCCTGAGTTGATTGTTCCTAAGACTGTTGAGTTTGTTACCGGAGAGTTGGATCGCAAAAGAAAGAGGAAAGGACCTGGGGAGCAAGGTTCTTGTAGACTGACCTATGAGCTGATTGGAACAGGAGTTAGGGTCAGGACTACAACACCCCATAGGTTTCATGGGAGTTTTAGTTTTATGGTCATCTTGAAGAAATGGACACTATAGTTGGACTTTTAAAACCTCAGTTTGGCTATTTCTTTGTTGTGACAGAAAAGCACAAATGCTAAAGTTTAAAAAGTCATGTTTTTTTAAATGCTATTATGGCAGTATTAAAGAAAGAAAAGCATAATGCTTGCCTCCTTGTCTTTAATAGAATGAAGACTTCCTGAGCTGTTAGCGTGGGCAATCTTTATTATCACCACATGCCCACATTAGTTTCAGGACTGTATTTGATATCCCATCATGGCCGCAGGCTCTTTGTTTATTTTGTTTTTGTATGGCTAGTTGGATATATTCCTGATCAAAATGAGGTTCCTAAAAATATTAACTGACATTTAGTGCAAGAGGTGCTTCATTCTTAGTCTTATAATAAAGGTTACTGAAATGATCCCACCAATCCCTTTACGAAATGCAATTAGCCTGTTTGAGTGTCTGCGATATCCCATTATTATTTAGGAAGGCCACAACACCACTGGCATCCATGGGAAACTGCCCCTATGACTAACCAAAGAGGAATTTACACCTGGAAGAGTTCTGTATTGCACTTTGCCAGCCTGGTCTCGTCATCCCATGTTCCCACAGTATTTGTAACCTTTCATTCATCTTAACGATATTGCTAGGGTACCATTTCAATCTATTTCCAGAACTGTTGGCTACAAGGTTGGTACAGACATCATTGAAAAGTCTCATCTCGTTGAAACTGTGTGTAACATTTAAGACCGTTTGAGCATGATCACTCTTTCAAGAGACTTCCACTTTTAATGATTTAGCAGCTTAAATCATAGTGACAGACAGATATATGAAATCTATTGTGGGGGATGAGGCCAGCCTAGCTCAGGTAGGTGTACTCAGACAATCTCCTAGTAGATTCCCATTAGTACATGTCATATTCCACCTGTGCATGAATTCAGCCCACTGTGTACCATTCGATCTTAATTGGGATGTAATTAAAGCTGATAGGTGGATTGACAGGATGTCTCTAGAGGCAGGTGATGTCTTTCGCTGCACATTTCCTGGTGTGATGAAATGTTCATTTGCCACTTCACTATGTATTATTTAAACAAGATAGCTGCTCCCACTGTATTATACGTTGATCTAACTGTAACAACTGTGTGAGTTCATCAGAACTACCAATCAATCAATGGCAAGGATGCAAAATGAAACATTGCTGTGGTGTTGAGATCTTTGGTTTTAATATGGGTGTTACTATTTTTGAGAAGCAAGGGCATTTTGAAAGACAAAATCAGTTGTCTCGTCAAAAGAAGCAATTAATATAATGGGATTAATTGATTGTACTAACATTGTACACTTGCTTAAAATGTACAATGTTCTTTTCAAATAATCAATTCCACTATATATTGTACACTTGTCTTACTGAACAAAGCACATTATCATGAAGATTAATTATAGTACCACATGGCTCGTTTGTGACTAAATTCATGTTTGCACTGCTTGTCGATTAAAAATGCATACACGCTTTTATTGTGATTTATAGAGCACTTTCGCCAAAGCGCTTATACATTTTTTATCAACAAGCAGTGCAAACATATGAATTTAGTCACAAACTAGCCTTATGGTACAGTAATGAATGTCACGAAAGGAAAGACAAAGAAAGAAGACAATCTTTAAGTAGTGAGTGGAAGATAGCGACAGAAGAGGCAGAACAGATATGCAGATGAGAGCATTCCAATGCATTGGGGCTAGCAAGAACAAAGTCAGAAAACGTGATTGAGCACTGGGTAGTCATGGTACAGACAGAGAAATAAAGAAGCAGAGAGTGTGATGGGGAGGCCACAGGGAAACAAGGGAGGGCAAATAGAAAGGGGCTTCATACTATAAACCATTATATGCAATACATACATAATAGAAATGAATACGAAAGTGAAAGGTGAGACAACTTAGAGAGTTAATGGAGCATAATATAGACAGTCGAATAGAGAGACTAAAGGGTGTCCAGACATTTGGTCGACCTAAAACTGGTCGAATGACATTTGGTCGACGCAATTTGGTCGAAAACCAAATGGTCAAATTTATTTTTTTAATTATATATTTATTTTTCGGGTTTTCGTTTTTTACAAAAATGGGTTTTTAGAAAAAAAAGTGGGTTGCGGGGGGGACCCCCCCCCCCAAAAAAAAGGGGTGAAAATAAAAAAACAAAAAATTCGACCATTTGGTTTTCGACCAAATTGGTTCGACCATTTGTCTGGTCGACCAATTTTTTTCGACCAAATGTCTGGTAACCAGACTAAAGTAATGGCGGAAAGAAGCATTAAAAACAGAATCAAGAGCCACTAGAGCATAGACTTGAAGACCGACCTGACCGACCTGAAGCACGGACCAATAGTCGAGCTGAGAGAAGATAAGGGAGGTGATACGAATTTTTGTTGCTCGGAATCTCAGAAAAGGATGAATTTTGGTTATGTTTTAGAGAGCAAATCTGGGTGATTTTGCCAAGCTGGCCATAAGGACTGAGAAGGAGAGGGAAGAATCAAAGATTATCCTGAGATGTCTGCACCAAATGCAAAGGAAAAATAAGGGGGGAAGAATCAGAGAAGGAGGAATGATGACTGTAGGATATGAAGGAGGGAAGTATAATATTTGAGGGACTCCAAAGTGCAAAGGAAGTGCAGCTACAATACAAATATCATACAAAACACACAAAAAATATCAACTGCAAGTTATTTTCAATAGAGATTAATACATGCCAAGGCTTGTTGCACTTTCACTTTACAGACCATCCCATGAACAGTCCCATGACTTCTGTTAAATTGACCTTTTCTGGGGGGGGGGTATAACATTGATGGATGTGACAGCTCCATTGTACTCATACATTAGCTGAGCATCACCCAAAGTTTATTGGACCTTGCAAAAGTTTATCATGTCATTTTTGATGAATTCATCTTCTTGAAATACTTCAATTAAATAGGCCAACATGATACTGCATGAGTTTGAAACCTTTTAGAACTTTTTCTTCTTCCATTCCCCTTTCCCAATCTGTTTTCCAAAGGTTGGGACTACACTGAGGTGAAACTCAGGTCAACTCAAATCAGTACCAGAGAGAAATGAATACACAGCTTTACAACTTAAACAACGTGTGGCTTTTGCAATTGTGTGCAATATGTAATAAATGAATGTGAATCAACACAATGTATCATCATGACTTTATATGCAGATTAGTCAAAAGTTGAATAAATACACACTTTACATGTGTCTCTTTATAACATGGCGTTGCATCCGCATTTCACTCAACATACCCGAACAGTGTGTTTTCTGCATCCTGCTGTTCGTTTTGCATTGACAAGGTCTGTTCTTCGAATGTAATGTACTCAAAAGCCTTTCCTTTCCTTGTCCAGGTAAGTTGTGAAATCATTCGTCTTTGGCACTATATATGCAAGAGTCATCCTAAATCATGTGTTGCTGCAGTTTAAGTTCATGACATATCCTATTCTTTTTATTTTTGATCTTGTTTAAATACATTTTCTGGGTGATTGTGAAATCTCAAACATTCAAACAATCATTTTCCATATAGTGGAGTCATATTCACCACATTGGAAAGAAACAGCTCTGTTTTTTTAGTATTCATTTGTTTGATGGAAATATTCTTGAAACTATTAAACCTGACAACAGGTCACCACTAACAAATATTTATTTCATATGTCTAAAGCACAAGTGCTGGAAGGCAAAAAATAAATATGTTTATGGCGGGTGTTTACAATTTGTAGCACAAAGCTCACCTGAGCTGGAAATAGAAAAATAAATGTCTGGTGCCTGTACTCTTTGCATTAGAAATGACCAGTTTCAGAATTTGTGTTGACATCCAGCACAATCCTATAATAGGTTTTCATGAAAATCTGTCACATTTGATGTATGCTGCTTAGCCTACATGCACTGGTAATTAAAGGTAGGGGTGTGTGACATTCTTATAAAAACATGTTTTTTACTATACAATATTGCAAAATTCTGACTATATTAAAATATTATAACGCTATCCAAATAGAAACATATTGAAATATATATTTTATAAAATTGCTAGATACTTTTACTGAAAAGTGTGCAATCGAATTCAAGCACAGAATTACAAAAAAGCATGCAAAGGCTTGACTGTCCTGCTTCTCAAACAGTTGCACTGAAGCAAATCAGAACACAGTGGCATAATACAAAATGTGCGGTCACCTGCAAGCCCAGTTGAAGGATCCTTCCCCAAGCTCCAAAAAAAAGTTAGGGCTGCACTACTAACGCATGGGTCATACTAGGTCACCACGTACGCGGACAGTGCATAATGAACATGCTGCCACAAGGGTTCGCCACAGTAGGTGAAAGTTGTAAATAGTTTTTTTACTTGAAATCTTTGTATTTTTTCATGATGTAACACGCTTTAGCATTTAGCATTTCAGGTATATTTACAGATGAAATCGTATAGACTTTCTACTTGCAACCATTTCCCAAAAAGTGTGCGAATTATCAAAACCAAAGCCAATACCCAAATCAAACTACGCCCTTCGCCCATCCAACTCGGTATTTATCAGTCCTTGAAGTGAGAAACTCAATGCACAGAAATTATCTGATAGTTCTTTCAGATATATATTTTAGAATATCGTTAGCCCTTAGTTGATCACTCCTACAGCAATATATCAGAGGTCTAGCAGCCCTGGTGCTGTCAGCTGAGTCTGGCATGCATGGTCCTTATTATGCTTTTTGACATGTAAAATAAAGCTCCCCTAAATTTGCAGGAACTCCCAATTATTACCTTTAACCATATAGGTCAGTTTCTCATCTATCAACATTTGCCACATTTGACAATACCAATCATTGTGGGCATGGTCAAGCGATGTGCGGGATGGCCGCCAAATCTACGCGCTCCTGCTCTGGTACATATTATATAATTATTTTGCAAGGTGTTTAATTTGTAATACATAAATATGTTCTTATTATATCACTGTTGGTCTGTGGCAACATCATTGAAGAGGTTTGCGCTGCTTTCTGGAATGTTCATGTGGCATTCGTGGGCTAGGCCTCAAGCTGCGTAGTCCTGTGATCAAGAAAGACAATGTCGCCTGCCTGCTGCCCAGATGCAGTGCGACGTCAGGTGCAGCTACAGAAGGAGGCACTGTTTTCTTCACAACAGAGGCTCTCAATATAAACAGAGCCTGAAAGCTAGTGTTCAACAGAAAAGGTACTCTTTGTTCCTTGAGCAGTTGCACTTTTATAGTGCTGCGACTCTACTGTTTCAAAATATTTCTTCTTTTTAAAACAAATTGAGCCCATATTTGAAATTGAACCTCTGCTTTCCCTATATTTCAATGACTACTTTTCCCAAATTTAATTTTCATTACTGATTATAGCAATATGAAATAACAAGTCACTAATGGCAAATGTAATTGTAAAATATACTTAAAAGCACTACATCAAACGTGTATGCTGGTGTCTTATGAGTCGGTCACAGATATGCCGCAGCTTCCTCATATTGGTTTACATTATTTAGTTAAATAACAACATACACTGTGCGCATCCTGGACTTAATTCATATTATGTAAGGCAAAGGCAAGTATATGGACCCTTGAAGTTAATACAAACGAAATAATATAGAATAATTTACAACCATACAAAATTGTCCAAAACGCTTTGTACAAATTACAGGTGCATACAGTAAAGTTGCTCTGCCTACCTCATTTTGGCCTTATAATCTTCAATGTCCTGAAGCCTTATGAGTCTAACAAGTCAATTAAATATGGTGGCAAAAAAGGGTCAAGCCAAAGAAGTATCACCCCCACCCTTTAATACTCTCAAAAGATAAAACAGTGATTCACCCACACTAAAAGAAGATACTCTAGATCCGGCCATGCAGACTATTCTAACAGAAATGAGGTCCCTAAAACCCTTCATGGAGCCCACTAACGATAAATTACAACAGCTTGACGATAAATGTTCTACCTTTGAGAGAAGAATTATAAAGGTGGAACAACGAGTGAGCGATGAAGAGGATGTTACTAGTAGAGTTGTGACGTTGGCGGCCACAGTCAAATCTCTACAAAAACAATCTGAAAATCGTGAAAATAGAAATAGAGGGAATAACGTATGAATTGTAGCCCTTCGAGAGGGGATTGAAAAAGATAATCCCACCCTGTTCCTCAGTGGTTTGCTTCCAAAGCTCCTTGATCTTCCAGCATCAGTGCAACTAAATATCCAGAGGGCCCATCGGGTAGGCCCAATCAATTCAGTGCGCAGTTCTTACTTCCCTTCTAGAACTTTTAACTTTGCTCTTCTGGATTATACTCATGTCCATCATATAATGAATGAGGTGAAACAAATTTAGCAACTTTTTTGGGGATGGAAATTTGCTGAAAATCCGTCCAGTAGTTTGTTAAAAAATGACCCGAATGTAGGTCACAAAAAATAAGTGATATCTATGTTCGGTCCGCAGACACACTTCCCTGTCTGCTCCGCAGACAGTGTCCTGATTGGCCAATTGGCTTGTGTCATGTCCGCGGACATGCAACGTGTTCGTTGATTGGACGGTGAAGAGCCTGAAGTGCGTCAGATTTTTGGAAACGCCCGCCATCTTAGATTCACGGACGTCTGCGGACAGCGCGGTGAATCTTGGTGGAAAAATACTATTTAGTAAAGTGTTTTGGTGTGTAAGACTGTTTGGGGAGGGTGGGGGAGAAAGAGATGGGTTAAATATTGTATTTAGTTAGGTGGCAGCCACCCCTGTTGTGTTCGTTCTGACCGCGGACAATACGGGTGTCCTGAAATGTTCGTAAATAAAGGAAATGGGGTGTCCTGAGGACACCAAGCCTGTCCGTATGGTTCGTAGGCAAGTTGAAACTGTTCTAAGAACACATCAAGTGTACTGAAATGTTTATAAATAAACGAAATGGGTGTGTCCTGAGGATGCTATGAGTGTCCGTATTGTTCACAGGCAACTTGAAACTGTTCTAAGATTACAAACGATTTCCTGAAATGTTCGTAAATAAACAAAATGGCGGTGTCCTGAGGACGCTGTCCGTATTGTTCGTAGGCAAGTTAAAATTGTTCTAAGAACATGTGTCCTGGGATGTTCGTAAATAAACAAAATGGGGGTGTCCTGAGTACGCTATACCTGTCCCTACTGTTCGTAGGCAAGTTGAAATTGTTCCAAGAACATATCAAGTGTCCTGGGATGTTTGTAAATAAACAAAATGGGGGTGTTCTGAGGACGCTATGAAATTTTTGTAAGAACACATCAAGTGTCCAGGGATGTTCGTAAATAAACAAAATGGGGGTGTTCTGAAGACGATAGAACTGTCCGAATTGTTCGCAAGCTAGCTGAAACTGTCCTAAGAACACGCACGGTGTCCTGAAATGTTCCTAAATAAATGAAATGGGTGTGTCCTGAGGATGCTGTCCGTATTGTCTGTAGACAAGTTGAAATTGTTCTAAGAACATGTCTCCTTGGATGTTCATAAATAAAAAAATGGGGGTGTCCTGAGGACGCTATACCTGTCCGTGCTGTTCGTAGGCAAGTTGGAACTGTTCTAAGAACACATCAAGTGTCCTGGGATGTTCATGAATAAATGAAATAGGTGTGTCCTGAGGACGCTATGCCTGTCTGTACTGTTCGCAGGCAAGGAGAAACTGTTCTAAGAACACTCGTCATGTTCGCGGACATTAAAAGTGCCCTTATGGCATAGTTAAAATGTTTGACTCTATGGGTGTGATATGCTGTGGTGGTTGTGGCCAGGGCATAGGGTCTTGGGAGCATGGCCGTATGGCCATTTTTGGAAACGCCCGCCATCTTAGATTGGCCATGCACCCAAGACTCTATGCCCTGGCTACAAACACCGCAGCATACCACACCCATAGTGGCTTATCTAGTCTTGGGTGCATGGACGAGATCAAATTTATAAGCAGCGAAGTTATGACCTATTATGGGTTCGGTATTCTGCGGTGGTTGTGGCCAGGGCCTAGAGTCTTTGGTGCATGGTTAAGACCACATTTATAAACACTGAAGTTATAAATCACTATGGGTGTGGTTTGCTGCAATGGTTATACTTATTATAATATACCTACTGTTTGGTTTAGTAACTCGAGTACATGTATTCCTTGTTAATTTCTGTGATAAAAGTAACGATCATGTTAGTATTGGTATTTTGTAACGACTTATAACATGGAATAATCAAAGTTTTTTTTTTTACCCTCATATTTAGTAGATTACAAACCAGTGTTCTGTCCAATTTGCTCAGTTTCTGTGTTTGTTGCTAAAATCAGTGGGTCTGTGGAAAAAAAAATCCATGTTGGATTAAAAAAAACTTTTTTTTGTTATGCTACACTCTATTTTGTTTGTTTTCAGTGTTCACATGTTGTTTCTGGCTAATGTTCTATATGTTGGCTTGTTGCAGATTTTTGAAGCTGTTAGATATCTGTTGACATATTGTAACTGTCTATTTATTGTTATAATGAAGTGGTATTGATTTATCTGTTTGGATATTGTAAAATCTTGGGGCAGTTAGATACCAGTTGGCGTATTCTAACTGTCTATTGTTTGTTATAATGTAGTGGTATTGATTTATCTGTTTGGTTATTGAAAATATTGGGGAAGTTAGATACCAGTTGGCGTATTCTAACTGTCTATTTTATGATATAATTTAGTGGTATTCATTTATCTGTTTAGTTGTTGTAGAATCTTGGGGCAGTTAGATAGCTGTTAGCATATTTTAACAGTTTATTGTTTTTTAATAGAAGTTTTGTTACTGTTAAAGTACAGTTTAGTTAATACATTTTGGTTTTAAGACGATTAAATAAGCGTTTGTAAGATTTGCAGGTAATCTCTGCTTTAGAGTAATGGTACTATCATTACATTTGAACCATCCACATTTTTTTTTATATATGCAGTATAGTTACCTGCATTGGTTGTGACTCCTGCGTGGTAGATTATACCTATTGTTGTGAAGGTTTTCTTACCAAGTGATACTTGCCTATGTGTGAATGCAGTCAGCTTGCAGTTGTTTTTGGTACTATCTGCATTGTAACGTACAAGCATTAGTATTACGTATTTATTATGTGTTTGTATTAGTAAGGTGGATCGATTATCCGAATTGCAGGTAGTACATAATCTACCATGGTTTGCATTTTGTACAAGTTGCTGAAATGGAACAGATTCACAATTAGGTATTGATACAAACAAGAAGTGCTCATTGGGGATTTGTTCTTGTGTCACATTGTTGCAGAGAGTGCATGTATGTTTCCACATATATGAAATCTGGAAGATTTCATTTATAGGTATGTTTTTGTTTTCCAGTACTTGTTGTAAGTACATTAGAAATTCTTGTGGATCTTCCTGTAAGTTTATAGTGAATTTCACCATTCCAGGACAGTAGTCCAATTGTTGTCTTATTCCATAAACACTATACGTGTTGTCAGGATTATTTGTTGCGTTTCTATGACGTACTAACATTTGCAAACACAATTGGTCTGTACTGTGTAAGTAAATGTTGTCAACATTTGGTGGTAATTGAAATAGAATATGTATTGCTACATTTGCGTAGCAATTTACACCAATTACATTTGAAAGTTTAAATGCACCAGGTAGTTCTGTATCTGAGTGCTTTTTTTTTAGTTTGTCTTCCTTTTTTGAAGAAGTACCTGGTTTACTTTCCCTAATAGTTTCTTTTTTGTTTGTGGTACTTGATGAAGTATTAGTTGTTTTATTCTCTTTGAAGGATTTGCAGTTGCATCCTGTTGCATTTCTGTTTGATTTAGTTTTCTTTTAGAACATTTTACTTTTTGTGGAACAGGATATGTTTTTAGATGGGGGGGTGTATAGTGAGCACAGTCTATTGTATTCTAAAATGCAAGGAATAGCAGTGTTTACTTTAGTTGCATCAAAGTTGATTAGAAATAGACCGTCAAGTGTATGTAAGCGTGATAGTACTACGTAGCTCATGCCTTCTTTAAAGACTGTGTTACCAATGTCTATCAATGCTTTGTCTAGGGTAAGACCTTGTGATTAATGAATGGTGACTGCGTATGCAAGAGTTACAGAAAATTGTTCTCTGCGTACATACATGTCTTTGAAGAGAAGGAATCGAGTTGTTGAGTGTCCTATCCTTTTCACTTCTGAAAATTTGTCAAAGAGAATATTGACAAACTGAATGTTGCTGTCATGTGGGTATGTTTGAAAGCCAACAACTGTACCCACTGCTCCATTAACTAGTCCTTGATCCACGTCAAGGTTACATTTAAGCATTACTCTGCAATTTAAGGATAATTTTAATATTTTTTCCAATCCAGCTGTGTTGGAGGTTGAATTTTCTAAACTATTTAGTCTTGTTGTGGCTTTTTCACACATGGGTAGTGTCATACCATGTATGTCTAGTTTGTCTGTGGCGCTAATTTCAATTATTGGTTGCAATTCTTTTTTTAACATTGTTTCATTGAATTTGAAACAGCTTGCAAGAGTTGGCATTAAGGTCATACAATGGACATTTTTGTGGGCTAATTGTTCCATAACATCCGTAGCACATGCATTATCGCCATAAAATGCATGAATGTGCTGGGTTTTCAATATTGCTTGTGCTTCTTGAGATAGTGTACCAACTCTAATACTTTTTTAAGATGTTGGCATAAGTGAGATCTGCAGATTGCCGCATGTTTTCAGTTAATTCTCTGTATTGGAAATGTTGCCAAAGGTTGACATTTCCAATGCTGCCAACAGTTTTACAGCAGAGTTTGTGTCCTAATGTTTTAAACATAGGCTCACTTTTTACTGGTGTCAATTGAAGAAGAACTCCGAAAACAATAATGTGTTTTCCTCCAAAGAGCTCTTCGTAGTTTGTTTTGAGTACTACTTGTAATCTGAGGTGAATCAAAGCCAACATTAGGTTGGAGACCATGCTCACTTCATCTATTAGTAGCATTTTCATTAGTTTTAATACTCTGCGTAGTTCCAGTGCAGCTTCTGTAGAAAGTTTGTAATAGTCTAATTTGTTTTGGTGTTCTACTGGCAGGAGTAGTAATCGGTGTAAAGTGACACTGTCTATGTTGTAGGCAGCTAAACCTGTGGGGGCAGTGACAACAACTGATAGTTTGTTGTTTGTCAATTGTTGAAGGAATTTACTGATGATTTTTATTAAGAATGTTTTGCAAGAAACCAGCTTCACCACTGACGTACAGTAGTATAGGTTTGTAATTTTGACAGGTGCATTCTTGGTTTTCATGTTGTACACCATGTGTAATTTCTGTTGTTACTTCTTGAAAAATGCTACGTTGCTCATTGTTTAGTTTTGATTGTAGTATAGTTAAGTCTTCTTTATCTTCATACTGACACATGGTGTTTTCTACTTTCGTCATAGCTAATTCTGCCTCATTTGTTATTGGTGGCTCTCCCAGTGGTTCTTGGCTTCCTGTTACAGAAGCTTGACTACTGTCAGGAGTGTCCTTATCTAGTTGGGCCTGGAGTTCTTCTTCGTGTTGCTGTTCATAATGCAACATTGTTTTGTACGGTGTAAAGTTTACATCGGTTATAGTGCTTTCATTTGCTTTGAAAGCGTCTTTGTAGGAGTCATAGTTATCTAGTATTTCTTCTTCTTTTCTCCATGGTTTAAAGAGTTGTAGCAGGGACATGTAATATAGTTCTTTATGTTGAGGAGTCTTTAATGACAATTTGATATGATTAATTAAATTTGGTTTGGTGAGTTTTACTAAGCTGCCTTCACAATTTGATACTATGTAACTACATTTTTTCCACCGGGTTTTATATTATTTTTGTATATGAAGTTTTGGGCTATGTGGTATAGACACTTGGTTTCTAAAGTGGTACTTCTGTTTGGGTAGTATGTGTCCAGCAAATTGTTTTTTAAAATATCTTGGCTGTTGGGATCGTTTGGCTATTTTTTCTATATCATCGTATGATTTCAGAACTCTTTTTCTAGATTTAGCAGGACCAAGACTTCGCCATACTATATTTTCAGATTTTCCATACAAAGCAGTACCGGTTAAACGATCTGCTGCTTCATAGGAGCCACATTCTCTATGGGAGAGCATTTTTATGCCCAAACTGTATAATTTCTGAGACAGTGTTTTGTCTGATGACCGGTCATTCAAGAGGTCTTGGAGCTCTGTTTTTTCTGCTTTGGTTAAGTATGCTGTAACATATCGTGTAACTGCAGTGGAATTGTCTGCAATGTACTGCACATCTATGTTTGCATTCCATAAGTGGGCAATGATTGCATTGTAATCATTGATATATTTTTCTTCTTCTGTTCTTTTTATGTAATATGTATTTTTAGGTGATTTACCTTTAACACTATGTCTAACTGTAGACATGAAGTTGTTTACCTGACCTGTTTTTGTAACTGGTCTAGGGAAACCAAAGCGGCATTTGGTGTAGTATTTCCCTTTGTTTTTGTATTTGCGATGACAATATTTGCCACATTTGTGTCTTTGAAATTGTAAGATTTGTGCATGAAGATCACTATTTGTTGCTTCCGATGGAATTTCACAAGTGACTTATTTTTCGATAAACTGTAACACAGTGGCATCATTGTCTTGACCAAATTTAGGAGCATCTTTAATCCATAAAAGCATGTGGATATGTGGTGCTCCTCTGGCTTGGTATTCTTTTCTCCAAAAGAAGTGTTGCACTTCTCTGAGGGGAGGAACAGTTTTATTACAAATAAAGTGTAGTATAGCAATGAAGCAATGGTGAAAATATCTTGAAACCTTAACAGGATCTAGAGAACAAAGTTCTCCAGGTGTTAGTATATCTTTGTTTGTTTTGTTTTTGTTTTGATTTGCGTAGGAAATCATGTAAATCTTCCCATGCATATTCTGCACAACTTAATGTAACAAACCAAGTTGGTGGGCCAAGGTTTCTTATCATACAACGTACATCTCCATGACATCGGAACCAGTACTCTTTAGTACCACGCATGTTTGCTAATAGATTTGTAATACTTGATTGTAAAACCTCATCTTTTTTGTTGCACTTTTTGTAATAATTGTGTAGCTGTCATATTTTGAAAGAGGGTTCCTGATTTTAATGTGTGTACAACTCTGTAACATAGAGTTTCTAGTTCACTTTCAAAGAGTAGATGGAATATGTATTCCACATTTTGTCTAAATCTGGGATCTTCAGAATACATCCGTAACAAGCGGTATTCTGATGCTGTTATTTGAATAGGTCTATCATTTGAATAGGTATATCATCCTTTGCCAGTAGGAAAGAGTAGAGGAAAAGCATATGCGTCTATACTTTTTTCCCATATGCTGATTGGTGATCCTTTTGTTTGTCGCATTTGGTACGTTTCTAGTGCATCTTCTACGGTGTCATTAGAGTGCAATGGATGAATTGTATAATTATATAAAGTATTGGCTAGTGTAGCAGGATCTAGAAGCTCAAATTGACCAGCTTCTGGTGACTCTTGAATTATTTCAGTGGTTTCTTTCACGTTTTCTTCAATATTAATTTCTTTGTAGTATTCATTATTGTCTTTTAGATATTGCAAGGCTTGTCTAACTTTATGTTAATCTACCAGTTGTTGTCAATTTTTTTTGTCTTTTGTAGGTACACCATTTACTAAGATAAATAAAGATTGCTCCATTGGACGTTGCACTCCCACAGTGTGCACATTTTGTTTAGATCTAATGGTAAATACACTACTTTTGCACGAATACCTTTCACTAATTCAGAGGGAGGTAATTTTGCTGTTTTTGGTTGAAGGCGTATTATTGCTTGAAAGGGTTGCACTATTTTAATTATGATTCTCTCATATAAATTGAGTTGTTGTAGGGGTTTTGGTAGTGGAAATAATTCCAAATTATTTGTGATAGCACGTGAAGGAGTTTGGTTGTTGTCAAGTTTTGTAGTGTAGTAACTGCAAAGTGTTAAGGGGTCAGTTATTTCGTATTTGTTTTCTGCTATAAGGTAGAGAGCTAATTCAAACCATTTAGAATCTTCATTGTCTTCTATTTTGTATGTTAGTTCTACAGTTTTTGTGTTACTTTTATAAAAAGTTCTGCGGAAACATACACACACATGGTTTGGTACTTCAGCAGATGCACTTTTACATTTCAGTATTTCTTTTTTGTATGTGTGTAGTAGAAGGTTGCCATGCATAGAATTGTTGCTAATTTGTTTTAAAGCTATTTCATTCTGTAAGTGGCTTTCACTTCCAAAATATTTTTTCTGGATATAGTCGATTTCTTCAAGTAGGTCTTTTGCTGTACCATGTAGAAGGATGTTATTTAAATTGGCTAGTGCTAAAGCAGGACTTTTAGCATAGTACAGTTTATAGACTAGATTTCTCATAGTTGAATGATGTGTTGATATCATTTTGATATGATGGAAGGTGGTTTTGCAAGTAGGTCCTGAAATGCAGGCCAATGAATGTCCTTGTAGGCCTGTGTACTTGTGCACTGAACAGGTTCCATATTTTGCAGTAGTTTAATTTTGATTTTGTCTTTGCCTTTCACATACTGATTGAGGAATTGGCGTAAAGACTTGAAAGATTTTTTGGGAATGTTACACATTGATGTGCATGGCCATTTGTGCACTAGACGTTCTGATTCAGTTGAATGGAGAGGTAATTCTAAGTTTTCTGGGGATATTTTTGTAAGCAGTATTTCTTGTTCCATTATGGTATTATTAACTTTTTCATAACCTCGTCCACTGCTATGTATGGCAATTGTATTTGTTTGCTTTTGTTAGTATGCTTCTTCATTAAAATATGGTTCTGTGCTTGTAGTGGGACTCCACTCACCTCCACAGATATTTAAGAAGTTATGTCTGTTGACATTTCATTTATTGAGAAGTCTTTTTTGTAATTTAGCCATTAGTTTTGTTAGTGGTTTCATTTTGTTTAACACTAAAATAAATAACTTTCTTTTGAGAAGGATTGCACTGTCTATCAAAGCTTCTAAGATTAATTTCCTACGGTAGGTTTTAAGGGTTGTGCCTGATTTCTCTTCTGTTTTTATAAGACTTTGAAGGACTCTGTGGCGGAAACATTTTTGCTAAAATACTTTTTTTGGTATGCTTACTTGGCACTATATCAAGATTTATAGGGGCAGTTTTACCAGTAGTGGTAGCTGAATTCTTGTTAATTGTTTACTGTTTCCTTTTACATTTTGATAGAGGAGGCAAAGTTTCTGTACTTGAAGCGTGTTTTGTTTAGCTAAATGACTGTATTAGCTGCTTTGTTTGAACTTTTTTTACAAATTCTGCTAGAGATGGATGCTTATTTTGGATGCTTCTAGTTTCATTTGCTCTACTTCTGTGTTGCTTTCTACGGACTTGATTTCTGGTAGGCATTCTTTACCGTCCGTTGAAAAAAATAAAGAAGGTATGGGTTGGGGTGTTCTGCAATGTATGTGTGCTGTGTGCATGAGTATCTGAGTATGATAATAAAGATGTATGTGATGGTGTGTGATTGTGCATTGGGCAACTACAACTAGTTGGGATGGGTATTCTTGAATTTATGTGCTACTAAACTGGGGTTCAGATGACAGTAGAAAGTAAGCTAGTGGTGTGGAGAAGTACAAATAGTAAATCTAATGGTATACAATTAAGACAGTTGTGTTTGTTCTATAATATCAAAATTCTAGGGGCTGAGTTGTGTCATTTGTGCGCCAGAAAATGGGAATTTGTGCACCATTCTGCCTATAGATCTCTGTTTAACAAATGGGGATTTGTGGACAGAATGGTGCACAATCTTTGTTTTTAGGCGCAGAAATAGCATGAATTAACCTAACAGTATGTTTGAATAATAGTAGAAATATTATGGTGGTATTTAACTTTTTTTGTAGAATGAGCAGGTTTCTTCTTAGTTGTTGTTTGTACTTCAAATTCTGCTGCTGCTTTTTCAGGAGAGTGGTCTTCACTGCAATTGAAAAGGAAACAAATTAGTAATGTTGTTTGTATATAGCACTGATGTTAATTTAGACATTGATTTTTATGTTTTTGTACAAGTATTGTTGTTTGATATTTGAACATAGTGTGTGCATGCAATTTTGTTTGACTATGTGAACTCTATATTTTAATTTAAATATGTTAGTTCAACATGCTTTGCAAATGTGTGTGTGAAAATAAATTAAATAGAGTAGGTTTGGAAGTGACAGTTGATTATAGGAGATGGGAAAAATGACAGTAAGTTCATTTTATAGGTTATACAAGCTAAAAGTCAGTTAATCTGTTTATATGAATGTATAAGAATTGTACATGTACTATACAGAAAATATGCATACCTGTAGTTTATGTTCATGCATATGGATATGCATGCAGCTGCAAGTATAAATCTTGGAGACTTGTGCAGTATTTCTTGTAGAAGGTGATTTCCAATGATATGTCACTTGTACTCAGAGTGATTAACAGTACATTTTAAGTGCTGATCTATGATGATGCAGTTAGATGTAGAGCGCTTGGATGTGATTGGTGGATGGTCGTGTGACTGCTTAGCTATGTCCAATGAGGGAATGGCACAGAAAGTGAAATGGAAATGGTAGAAGGACTGTCCATGTTACGATTTGTCCGCGGACATGGCGGTAGTCCGCAGACATCACGTGTTACATCCGGGGATCTTGGGGTGGGGAGGCATGCAAATGAGAATGAACAGAGCAAGGGATTGGTCAGTAAAGTTTAGTGGGTGTGTTGTGCCAGGAGAGAGTTTGTCAGATAATCTTTTTCCTGAGAGGAGAACAGATAGCTATAGCTGTGTGTTTCAGAAAACAGATTGTTTGGATTGTGGGAGACTCGTGGATACATTTGTTGAAGGTGCATGCAGAAAGCTGTGGAGTAGCTGTAGATCTTGGATTCCCACATGTGGAAGTGCACTGGCGTGGAGTACGTGGAAGGAAGTGGTTGGACTTGCTACCTCTCTGTGCTACTTTGGAGACAGAGCATCATCCAGACATAATTATAATTCATTGTGGAGGGAACAATTTAGGACATGTGTCTGGAATGTCTTTGCAATTTGCAATGAAATAAGGACTTGGGAAGGTCATGGACATGTTTCCAAATTCTCAAGTAATGTTTTTACGGATTGCGCAGAGACAAATGTGGCTGCGTTCTTCTTCATTTGGTCCACAAATGGAGAAAACAAGGCACAATGTCAATAAAGCTGTTTGTACTTTTCTAAGAGATATTGGCTTGTCCTCTTTTCACAATGAAAATATTATGTTTCTTAGCACATACATTTTTCGCAGAGATGGAGTCCCTCTTACTTATGCTGGCAATCACATTTTTCTGAGAAATGTACAAAATGTATTGCGACCTTTTTTGGAATTACAGCATCCATTTTGTAGTAGGTGTTGAGCATTTCAAGTTTTTCAAACACAAACAAACACCACCAAAAGGCTCTTTTCAGAGCCACCACTTCCTCCCAGACAAAACTGCAATGGTTATGATAGGGCAGCACCCCAAAATTGTAGATGTTCGCAGATAGTCCGCTGACTTCTAAAAAATACAGAAGGCCCTGCTTCATTTATTTTCACTTCTATTTTTGAGCTGTGAAAGGCGGCTCTGAAAAGAGCCTTTTTTATTTTTATTCTTTTATATTTTTTTGTTTTTTTACTCACGGCACACTAGGAAAGGAGGGAAAAGGAGGGTAAGGGGGGACACCAACCATGGGGATAAGAAAGGGCGGGTGGAGAGAGGAAGATGTAGAGTGGGCCTTACTTAGGTAGTGAGCAGGTCTCCTCGTGCTCTGAGACCAGAGTCTCAAAAGCACTTTGAAGTCTCTCCCCCCTGCAGAGTACTGCGTCACAGTACATACACACAACTGTGACCCTCGAAAAGTAAGGGTCATCAGCATTGTGAATGGCCTGTGAGGCAGCTGGAGGAATACGCTGTCCCACAGGAGTGTTCCTTGTGGTGACAGGATCGGAAACAGAGGATGTAGTAGAGGAAGTCAACCTACTACGCTCCTCGCAAGGTACAACCGTGGAACGACTTTAGGTGTCGCCTCATAGTAGTCGTACCATAGCTGTACGAACCAGGCCTCCCGTGACTCAGTACCATTTTGCACTGGTTGAAAGTGACTTGGTTCGCACGTGCCTTAAGTACGTTACCATGAATGGTAAATAACCGCCACACCCAGGACTCATGGCGAGTGCTGGTATTAGGGACTTCCACTACCTCATTCTCGTTATCCTCTTCATCCTCCTCTGCATCCTCACTCCTGTTACCCTCTTCAGGCCCTTGGGGAGGTGGTGGTGGTGGAGGGGATGGGGGTGGTGCTGAGGCAGATGTAGCCCCAGGTGGCAGTACTGCAGCCATGGATGCCATCAGGTTTCAGATGAAAATCTGGAAAGTTGGCAGCAAAATGCACTGTGTTCTGTAAGATAGCCAGAAACACAATGAGGATGAGCTCTAGGGTGTGGCCTTTTATAGGGGTGCTTGTGCACAGTTCGCGGACACAGAAAGTCCCAAAAAGTATGTAGAAACTCAGGCTTACTGTCTAGGACTTGTGCTATGGTGATTTATTATTGAAAAATATTGTGGATTGCCTGAAAAGGTAGTTTTAAATTGTTCGGCGACACGAACAGTGTCCGCAGTCAGAACACATGCTCAGCGTGGGCGCGGTCGGGAACATGTCCGCGAAGGGAACCGGTGTCCAAAGGACAACAAATGCACGTGAACTGTTTTGCGCATGCGCCTTGGTGTTCTACAGACACTGTTCGGGTCCTGAAACTAATTAAAAGTGCGACACAAGTGAAACAAACAGTTACAAACAGGCATTTGTTCTGAGAACAGTTTCAATCCGCTTGTGAACAACACGGACAGGCATAGCGTCCTCGGGACACCCCCATTTTGTTTATTTACGAACATGTCAGGACACCGCGTGTGTTCTTAGAACAGTTTCAACTCGCCTAAGAACAATACAGACAGCGTCTTCAGGACACCCCCATTTTGTTTATTTATGAACATTCCGGAACACTTGATATGTTCTTAGAACAGTTTCAATCTGCCTACGAACAGCATGGACAGGTCTAGCGTCCTCAGGACACCCCCATTTTGTTTATTTACGAACATTCAGGAACACTTGATATGTTCTTAGAACAGTTTCAATCTGCCTACGAACAGCATGGACAGGTCTAGCTTCCTCAGGACACCCCCATTTGGTTTATTTACAAACTTTTCAGGACACCGCGTGTGTTACTTTGATTACGGACATCTCGGACACCGAATGTGTTCTTAGAACAGATTGGACTTGTTTGCGAACATTACAGACAGGCATAATGTTCTCAGAACATCTCCATTTTGGTTAATTGTGGATATCCCGGACATCTTGTGTGTTCTTAGAACAGTTTCAACTTGCTAGCGAACAGTACAGACAGGTATAGTGTTCTTAGGACACCTCCATTTTCGTTTCTTCACTGACATTCGGGACATCCGCGCTGTCCGCTGACATCTAAACTGCTTTAAAAAAAAAAATGGATTAGGACACAATATAATAATTTTACTTTGTTACATATGGATGTTACATTTATGGCAGAGAAGGTGTAGCAGAAACTGAGACAAACACAGGAGAATTGGGGATTTTAATAGAATTCATATGAGGTGAAGAAGTGATGGAAGTCTCATCAAAACGTTTTGGTTCATGGAGAGGGTTTTGGAGATAATTGACTGGGATATGGTGAGGGGGGACAGGTACATGTGGGACAATGGTATCTAGTTTTTTGTTTCAAGTGATCCTCCACAAAGTTCTTTAAATTGTTGAAATTTGCTATGAGTAGGTCTACATTTTCTTCCATGTGCTGGAGAGTCTTATCCAATATTTCTTTTTGTTTACTAGTTTCAATGTTTGTATGGTCTGTACAAAAAAAATGTATGTTAAATGTATATAAAATTATATTTATTAATTATTTTATATACTAAAGTGTCTACCATTAGGTTCACTATCTTCAGACATTTCCTCACGTGGGAAATGCTCCTCTAGCCACTCCAGAGTACTAGACATTTCTGTGAGAAAAAAAACAAACACTTTTTTTGTATCTAATACAGAAAGTTTAGAAATATATGAGTAAAATGCAGTACACTTACTAGCTTCTGGTAAGGTGTGTTCTTACTGGTCTGTAGATCTGCTGTTGCTCTTAGTTGTGGAGTTTCTGTGAGGTAATCATGTTGGAAGCCAATCTTTCTTCGTTTGGTATATTCCATTTAACAACATATTGCATTTAAATGAATGGTTAATGTGTTATATATGTGTTACACTTTTTATTTATTACTACATATAATGTGTACGTGTGCTGGTTTGTAAATTTGTACAATGTTCATATGTTATGATATAACAATTACACATACCCCCCAGACTTTTTGGGTAGTGTTGCTGTTGTCTGCATATGTCCGCAGACATTAGAAGAGTTCGCGGATATCAAGTTCAGTAGAGGGGGTTCAGTATGTTCCATGTTACATGTACATAAAGTCAGAGATATTATTGTTAAGTTTTAAGTTGTGCTACTAAAAACCTATGAAATTCAGTAAAGAAACATTGTTAAAGGGACATTATGGTTAAGTTGCGCTACTAAAAACCTATGAAATTCAGTAAAAAAACTTTGTTAAAGGGACGTTATAGTTCCAAGTAAAACCGAAAACCCCCAGAAATTCGCCAGTTATGGTAAGCTAAGCAACCATAACTGGCGCCACCACGGTGCACTGCGAAGACTAACACCCAGGACATCAAAGATGACATCACAAATGTCATTGATGACATTACTGATGACATCACATGTCTGACGCCCCCTTTTTTCCTTTTCTGACATATCTAGGCCACATGACTTTCTTCAGTTACAGTCAGGAACTAAAAATTGTAAATGTACTATATTTGTAGACTTATCCTTCAAGTATGTTCTTACAATAATTCCCTTATGGTCCAGGCATATCATTTGAAACATATACACAGGGGAAGACACAACCTTGAAAGACAACAATCCTTTTTGTGCATTAAAATTATCAGTAGATTTATCAGCACTTTCTGATAGTTTTGATGTTTTTGTATTACTGTACTTTCCCTATATATGCTCATATTTTTATATGTTGTACTCACACTATTTTCCTTAGGGTCCAGACACATCATGTGATATATATAGATAGGGTAAGTAACAGCTTTGAAACAGAGCAATCATTTCTCTGCATAAAGGTAATCAGTTAGGTTATGAACACTTTCTGCTACTATTGCTGTTTTTTTCTTACTTCAATTCCCTTGTATTTATTCATATTTGTATGTGGTGTTGTCTCTTTGTGATTTGTCTACAATAATGCAATTATGTAGTAAGTGGGTTTTATTACCCACTTATCACAAGTTTCACTGTACGCAAAACTCTAATATGAAAACAGTTATCATTTCACTATTCAACATGGCAAGCTTATGAATAGTGCACCTCCATCATGTATGCTGCACACAATGCCTATGTTTCTACATGAGTACCTTAGTATACTGGATTGAAGTTAATGATAGAATGCTATTTATATCAATGCATAGCTTAATGCACTGATTAGCACTTGATATTTATTCCAATAATCTTTGACACTTTTTTTATTAACATTACACTAAGAATCCCTTGTATAGACTTTTCATGAAAGGTAAATGCACATGTGGTGTCATCAGTGATGTCATCAATGACATTTGTGATGTCATCTTTGATGTCCTGGGTGTTAGGCTTAGCAGTGCACGGTGGTGGCGCGAGTTATGGTTGCTTAGTTTACCATAACTGCGGAATTTTAAGGGTTTTTCGGTTTTACTTGGAACCGTAACGTCCCTTTAACAAAGTTTTTTCACTGAATTTCATAGGTTTTAAGTAGCGCAACTTAACCATAACGCCCCTTTAACAAAGTTTTTTCACTGAATTTCATTGGTTTCTATTAGTGCAACTTTACAATAACGTTCCTTTAACAAAGTTTTTTCATTGATTTTCATAGGTTTTTATTAGTGCAACTTAACCATAACGTCCCTTTAACATATTTTTTTAATTGAATTTCATAGTTTTTTATTAGTGCAACGTAACCATAACGTCCTTTTCAATGGATGAAGACCACTAGCATCCTAGGTTCTCAAAGTGGGAACCCAGGGTGGTAAAAAATAAGATTTTTCTTCCCAAACCGGAACACCTGCAGCGTCCCGGTGTAGGAAGGAAAATCTTTTACCAAGATAGACACCATGGAAAGGGAGGCGGGGTTTATAAAGAGAGCACAACAGGGCATGGGTAGGGGAGACCAGGAGGGAGACATGGGGCATGAGAGGGGGGTGGTGGGTAACAGGAGAGAGACATGGGGCATGAGCAGGGGGTGGGGGGTAACAAGAGGGAGACACCAGGGCATGAGCGGGGGGTGGGGGCAACAGCAGGGAGACACGGGGCATGAGTGGGGGGTGGGGAGAACATGAGGGAGACACGGGGCATGAGAGGGGGTGAGGGGTAACAGAAGAGAGACACGGGGCATGACAGGGGGTGGGGGTAACAGGAGAGAGACACAGGGCATGAGCCCGGGGGTGGGGGCCACATGAGAGAGACACGGGGCATGATTGGGGGGTGGGGGGAAACAGCAGGGAGACACGGGGCATGAGCAGGGGGTGGGGGAACACGAGAGAGACACGGGGCATGAGAGGGGGAGGGGGTAACAGGAGAGAGACACGGGGCATGAGCGGGGGGTGGGGGGTAACAGGAGAGAGACACTGGGAATGAGCGGGGGGTGGGGGTCAACAGCAGGGAGACACGGGGCATGACTGGGGGGTTGGGGGCAACAGGAGAGAGACACGGGGCATGAGAGGGGGTTGGGGGGTAACAGGAGAGAGATACGGGGCATGAGCGGGGGGTGGGGGGCAACAGCAGGGAGATACTGGGGATGAGCGGGGGGTGAGGGGCAACAGCAGGGAGACACGGGGCATGAGCGGGGGATGGGGGGAACACAAGGGAAACACGGGGCATGAGAGGGGGTGGGGGTAACAGAAGAGAGACACGGGACATGAGCGGAGGGTGGGGGCAACAGGAGGGAGATACACGGCATGACCGGGGGGTGGGGGGGCAACAGGAGGGAGACACGGGGCATGACCGGGGGGTGGGGGGCAACAGGAGAGAGAAACGGGGCATGACCGGGGTGTGGGGGGCAACAGGAGAGAAACACGGGGCATGAGAGGAGGGTGGGGTAACAGGAGAGAGACACGGGGCATGAGCGGGGAGTGGGCGGCAACATGAGAGAGACACGGGGCATGAGCGAGGTGGGGGACAACAGCAGGGAGACACGGGGCATGAGCGCGGGGTGGGGGGAACACGAGGGAGACACGGGGCATGAAAGGGGGGTGGGGGGCAACAGCAGGGAGACACAGGGCATGACCGGGGGGTGGGGGTAACAGGAGAGAGACAGGGGGCATGAGCGGAGGGTGGGGTGCAACAGCACCGAGACACGGGGCATGACCGGGGGTGGAGGGCAACAGCAGGGAGACACGGGGCATGAGCAGGGGGTAACAGGAGAGAGACACGGGGCATGAGAGGGGGTGGGGGGTAACAAGAGAGAGACACGGGGCATGAGAGGGGGTTGGGGGGCAGCAGGAAAGAGACACAGGGCATGAGCGGGGGGTGGGGGGCTACAGCAGGGAAACACGGGGCATGAGCGGAGGGTGGGGGGAAACAGCAGGGAGACACGGGACATGAGAGGGGGTGGGGGTAACAGGAGAGAGACACGGGGCATGAGCGGGGGGTGGGGCAAAAGGAGAGAGACACAGGGCATGAGCGGGGGGTGGGGGGTAACAGGAGAGAGACACGGGTCATGAGCAGGGGGTGGGGGGCAACAGGAGAGAGACACAGGGCATGAAAGGGGGGTGGGGGCAACAGCAGGGAGGCACGGGGCATGACCGGGGGGTGGGGGGCAAAAGGAGAGAGACACGGGGCATAAGAGGGGGGTGGGGGGTAACAGGAGAGAGACACGGGGCATGAACATGGGGTCGGGGGCAACAGCAGGGAGACACGGGGCATGACCGGGGGGTGCGGGACAACAGGAGAGAGACACGGGGCATGAGCGGGGAATGTGGGGCAACAGCAGGAAGACACGGGGCATGACCGGGGGTGGGGGGCAACAGGAGAGAGACACGGGGCATGACCAGGGGTGGGGGGTAACAGGAGAGAGACACGGGGCATGAGCGGGGGGTGGGGGGAAACAGCACATAGACACGGGGTATGACCGGGGGGTGGAGGGCAACAGCAGGGAGACACGGGGCATGACCGGGGGTGGGGGGCAACAGGAGAGAGACACGGGGCATGAGAGGGGGTGGGAGGTAACAGGAGAGAGAAACGGGTCATGAGGGGGGATGGGGGGTAAGAGGAGAGAGACACAGGGCATAAGCGGGGGGTGGGGGGCAACAGCAGGGAAACACGGGGCATGAGCGGAGGGTGGAGGGCAACAGCAGGGAGACACGGGGCATGAGAGGGAGGTGGGAAGTAACAGGAGAGAGACACGGGGCATGAGCGGGGGTGGGGGGCAACAGGAGAGAGACACGGGGCATGAGCAGGAGGTGGGGGGTAACAGGAGAGAGACATGTGGCATGAGCGGTGGGTAACAGGAGAGGGACACGGGGCATGAGCGGGGGGCTGGGGGGAAACAGGAGGGAGACACGGGGCATGAGCGGGGGGCGGGGGGAACACGAGGGAGACACAGGGCATGAGAGGGGGGTGGGGGTAACAAGAGAGCGACACGGGGCATGAGCAGGGGGTGGGGGGCAACAGCAGGGAGCCACTGGGCATGAGCGGGGGGTGGGGGGCAACAGCAGGGAGACACGGGGCATGACCGGGGTTGGGGGTAACAGGAGAGAGACACGGTGCATGAGCGGGGGGTGGGGGGCAACAGCAGGGAGACACAGGGCATGACCAGGGTGGAGGGCAACAGCAGGGAGACATGGGGCATGAGCAGGAGGTGGGGGGTAACAGGAGAGAGACACAGGGCATGAGAGGGGGGTGTGGGGTAACAGGAGAGAGACACGGGGCATGAGAGGGGGTGGGGTGTTAACTGGAGAGAGACACAGGGCATGAGCGGGGGTTGGGGGGCAACAGCAGGAAAACACGGGGCATGAGCGGAGGTTCGGGGGCAACAGCAGGGAGACACGGGGCATGAGAGGGGGTGGGGGTAACAGGACAGAGACACGGGGCATGAGCGGGGGTGGGGGCAACAGGAGAGAGACACGGGGCATGAGCAGGGGATGGAGGTAACAGGAGAGAGACACGGGGCATGAGCGGGGGGTGGGGGGGAACAGGAAAGAGACACGGGGCATGAGCGTGGGTTGGGGGGCAACAGCAGGGAGACACGGGGCATGAGCGGAGGGTGGGGGGCAACAGCAGGGAGACACGGGGCATGAGCGGGGGGTGGGGGCAACAGCAGGGAGACACGGGGCATGAGCGGGGGGTGGGGGGCAACAGGAGGGAGACACGGGGCATGAGCGGGGGATGGGGGACAACAGCAGGGAGACACGGGCCATGAGCGGGGGTGGGGTGAACACGAGGGAGACACGGGGCATGAGCGGGGGGTGGGGGACAACAGCAGGGAGACACGGGCCATGAGAGGGGGTGGGGGGAACACGTGGGAGCCACGGGGCATGAGCGGGGGGTGTGGGGAACATGAGGGAGACAAAGGGCATGAGAGAGGGGTGGGGGGTAACAGGAGAGAGACATGGGCATGAGCGGGGGTGAGGGGCAACAGCAGAGAGACACGGGGCATGAGCGGGGGGCAACAGGAGACAGACAGAGGGCATGAGCGGTGGGTGGGGTGTAACAGGAGAGACATGAGGCATAAGGGGGGGTGGTGGGAACAGGAGAGAGACACTGGGCATGAGCGGGGGATGGAAGGCAACAGCAGGGAGACACAGGGCATGACCGGTGGGTGGGGGGCAACAGGAGAGAGACACAGAGCATGAGCGGGGGGTGGGAGGCAACAGCAGGGAGACACGGGGCATGACAGGGGGGTGGGGAGGTAACAGGAGAGAGACACGGGGCATGAGCGGGGTGGGGGCAACAGCAGGGAGACACGGGGCATGAACGGGGGTGGGGGGAACACGGGAGACACGAGGCATGCGCGGCGGTTGGGGGGAACAGGAGAGAGACACGGGGCATGAGCGGGGGGTGGAGGGCAACAGCAGGGAGACACGGGCATGACCGGGGGGTGGGGGGTAACAGGAGAGAGACACGGGGCATGAGCGGGGGGTGGGGGGCAACAGCAAGGAGACACGGGGCATGACCGGGGTGTGGGGGGCAACAGGAGATAGACATGGGGCATGAGAGGGGGGTGGGGGGTAACAGGAGAGAGACACGGGGCATGAGCGGGGAGGGGGGCAACAGCAGGGAGACACGGGGCATGACTGGAGGGTGGAGGGCAACAGGAGAGAGACAAGGAGCATGAGAGGGGGGTGGGGGGTAACAGGAGAGAGACACGGGCATGAGAGGGGGTGGGGGGCAACAGCAGGGAGATACGGGGCATGAGCTGGGGGTGGGGGAACACGAGGGAGACACGGGGCATGAGAGGGGTGTGGGGGCAACAGGAGGGAGACACGGGGCATGACTGGAGGGTGGAGGGCAACAGGAGAGAGACAAGGGGCATGAGAGGGGGTGGGGGTAACAGGAGAGAGACACGGGCATGAGAGGGGGTGGGGGGCAACAGCAGGGAGAAACAAGGCATTGCGGGGGTGGGGGGAACACGAGGGAGACATGGAGCATGAGCGGGGGTGGGGGATAACAGGAGAGAGACACGGGGCATGAGCAGGGCGCAACAGCAGGGAGACACGGGGCATGAGCGGGGGTGGGGGGCAACAGCAGGGAGACATGGGGCATGAGCGGGGTGGGGGGTAACAGGAGAGAGACAAAGGGCATGAGCAGGGGGTGGGGGCAACAGGAGGGAGACACGGGGCATTAGTGGGGGGTGGGGGAAACAGGAGGGAGACATGGGGCATGAACAGGGGGTGGGGGAACAGGGAAGACACGGGGCATGAGCGGGGGGTGGGGGGCAACAGGAGGGAGACATGAGGCATGAGGGGGTGGGGGGAACAGGTGGGAGACACGGGGCATGAGCGGGGGGCGGGGGGTAACAGGAGAGAGACACGGGGCATGAGTGGGGGGTGGGGGGCAACAGGAGGGAGACACGGGGCATGAGCAGGGGTGGGGGGAACAGGAGGGAGACACGGGGCATGAACAGGGGGTGGGGGGAATAGGGGAGACACGGGGCATGAGGGGGGGTGGAGGGGCAACAGCAGGGAGACACGGGGCATGAATGGGGGGTGTGAAGAACACGAGGGAGACACGGGGCATGAGAGGGGTGTGGGGGCAACAGGAGGGAGACACGGGGCTTGAGTGTGGGGTGGGGGACAACAAGAGGGAGACATGTTGCATGAGCAGGGGGTGGGGGTAACAGGAGAGACAAAGGGCATGAGCGGGGGGTGGGAGAAACAGGAGGGAGACACAGGGCATGAACGGGGGATGTGGGGTAACAGGAGAGAGACACGGGGCATGAGCGGGAGGCAACAGGAGGGAGACACGGGCCATGAGCGGGGGTGGGGGGAACAGGAGGGAGACACGGGGCATGAGCGGGGGGTGGAGGGGCAACAGCAGGGAGACACTGGGCATGAGTGGGGGATCGGGGGAACACGATGGAGACACAGGGCATGAGAGGGGGGTGGAGGCAACAGGAGGGAGACACGGGGCATGAGTGTGGGGTGGGGGCTAACAGGAGAGAGACACAGGGCATGAGCGGGGGTGGGGGGCAATCAGGAGGGAGACACGGGGCATGAGTGGGGGATGGGGGGAACAGGAGGGAGACACGGGGCATGAACAGGGGGTTGGGGGAACAGGGGAGACACGGGGCATGAGCGGGGGGTGGGGGACAACAGCCGGGAGACACGGGCCATGAGCGGGGGTGGGTGGAACACGAGGGAGACACAGGGCATGAGCGGGGGGCAACAAGAGGGAGCCACGGGGTATGAGCGGGGGGTGGGGGGTACACGAGGGAGACACGGCGCATGAGCGGGGTGGGGGGCAACAGCAGGGAGACACGGGGCATGAGTGGGGGTGGGTGGGAACAGGGGAGACACAAGGCATGAGCGGGGGCTGGGGGGAACAGGAGAGAGACACGGGGCATGAGCAGGGGGTGGGGGTAACAGGAGAGAGACACGGGGCATGAGCGAGGGGTGGGGGGCAACAGCAGGGAGACACGGGGCATGAGTGGGGGTGGGTGGGAACAGGGGAGACACAAGGCATGAGCGGGGGCTGGGGGGAACAGGAGAGAGACACGGGGCATGAGCAGGGGGTGGGGGTAACAGGAGAGAGACACGGGGCATGAGCGGGGGTGGGGGGCAACAGCAGGGAGACACGGGGCATGACCGGGGTGTTGGGGGCAACAGGAGATAGACAGGGGGCATGAGAGGGGGTGGGGGGTAACAGGAGAGAGACACAGGCATGAGCGGGGGGTGGGGGGCAACAGCAGGGAGACACGGGGCATGACCGGGGTGTTGGGGGTAACAGGAGATAGACATGGGGCATGAGAGGGGGTGGGGGGTAACAGGAGAGAGACACGGGCATGAGCGGGGGTGGGGGGCAACAGCAGGGAGACACGGGGCATGACTGGAGGGTGGGGGGCAACAGGAGAGAGACAAGGGGCATGAGAGGGGGTGGGGGTTAACAGGAGAGAGACACGGGCATGAGAGGGGGGTGGGGGGCAACAGCAGGGAGAAACGAGGCATTGCGGGGGGTGGGGGAACACGAGGGTGACACGGAACATGAGCGGGGATGGGGGTCACAGGAGAGAGACACGGGGCATGAGCTGGGGGCAACAGCAGTGAGACACGGGGCATGAGCGGGAGTGGGGGGCAACAGCAGGGAGACACGGGGCATGAGCGGGGGGTGGGGGGTAACAGGAGAGAGACACGGGGCATGAGTGGGTGGTGGGGGAAACAGGAGGGAGACATGGGGCATGAACGGGGTGGGGGGAACATGGGAGACACGGGGCATGAGCGGGGGGTGGAGGGCAACAGGAGTGAGACATGGGGCATGAGCAGGGGGTGGGGGAAGAGGTGAGAGACACGGAGCATGAGCGGGGGGTGGGGGGTAACAGGAGAGAGACACGGGGCATGAGCGGAGGGTGGGGGAACAGCAGGGAGACACGGGGCATGAGTGTGGCATGGGGGAACACGAGGGAGACACGGGGCATGAGAGGGGGTGGGGGCAACAGGAGGGAGACACGGGGCATGAGCGGGGGATAGAGGGGCAACTGCAAGGAGACACACGGCATGAGTGGGGGTTTGGGGGAACACGAGGGAGACACGGGGCATGAGAGGGGGTGGGGGGCAACAAGAGGGAGACATGTTGCATGAGCGGGGGTGGGGGGTAACACGATGAGACACGTGGCATGAGTGGGGGTGGGGCGCAACAACAGGGAGACACGGGGCATGAGCGCGGTGTGGGGGGAACACGAGGGAGACACAGGGCATGAGCAGGGTGTGGGGAGTAACAGGAGAGAGACACGGGGCATGAGCCGGGGTTGGGGGGCAACAGGAGGGAGACACGGGGCATGAGCAGGGGGTGGGGGCAACAGCAGGGAGACACGGGCATCACCAGGGGGTGGGGGGAACACGAGGGAGACACGGGCATGAGAGGGGGTGGGAGGAACAGGAGAGAGACACGGGGCATGAGCAGGTGGTGGGGGGCAACAGCAGGGAGACACGGGCATGACCGGGGGTGGAGGGCAACAGCAGGGAGACACGGGGCATGACCGGGGTGGGGGCAACAGGAGAGAGATACGGGGCATGAGCAGGGAGTGGGGGGCAAAAGCAGGGAGACACGGGGCATGAGCAAGGGGTGGGGGGAACATGAGGGAGACACAGGGCATGAGCAGGGGGTGGGGGCAACAAGAGGGAGACATGGGGCATTAGCAGGGGGGGCAACAAGAGGGAGACATGGGGCATGAGCAGGGGGTGGGAGGTAACAGGAGAGAGACACGGGGCATGAGCGGGGGTGGAGGGAACAGGGGAGACACGGGCATGAGCAGGGGATCGGGGGGAACAGGGGAGACACAGGGCATGAGCGGGGGGTAAGGGGGAAACACGAGGGTGACACATGGGATGATCAGGGGTGGGGGCAACAGGAGAGAGACACAGGGCATGAGCGGGGGTGGGAACAGGAGGGAGACACGTGGCATGAGCTGGGGGTGGGTGAACAAGAGGGAGACACGGGGCATGAGCAGGGTGGGGGGAACACGAGGGAGACATGGGGCATGAGCGGGGAGTGGGAGGAACAGGGGAGACACGGGGCATGAGCGGGGGTGGGGGGGTACAGGAGGGAGACATGGGTAATGAGCTGGGGTGGGGGATACAGGAGGGAGACACGGGTAATGAGTGGGGGTGGGGAGAACGGGATATCCGCTCCTGGGTCCTCCGCAGGCCACCGTGTACCAATGGCGTGTCTCCAGGAAGTCTGCAGCAGCCTAGGATGTTCAGGAAGTGTAATCCACATGAACCTCACACAGCCCCATTGGAGGCCCCGCTGTCATCTGATCTTATCTTATCGGAATTTTCGCTTGTTACATTGTGATAATCACTTGTGAAGTATGAAGTCACCGCAGAGCTTGCCACAGATGCCAATATACGAACAATAAACTAAGATAGAGGACGTCTCTGAAAATAAGACGCACTGCACGCTTTACTGCAGCCAATGGGAAAGCACGTCAGATGTCCGCGGACATCACGCAAGTCGCTTGCCCAATCCCATGCCTCCCCACCCAATTAGCTCATTATCCATCATCACTCATGCCTTCTGCCATTTGAATTGTATTTAAACTTGGCCTTGCAAAGTATCACTGTTCCAGACAATGGAAGGGAGTGTGAGCATGTTCTTATCTTCAAGTCTCAATGCTGCTTGCCCATGTTTTGTTTCCATTTACCCCATGTGACAGGAGACCGTGTTTTAGCTCCTCTTTGCATCTAATGATATTAAATGAATACAACTTGGCACTCATAGTATCTTTCCGTCACACCTTAACAAGACCTGACCTTGCTTCTCATGTTCTTTGTATCTCCTTGAATAGAGAAACAGTTCTTGACTGCCCCAACACTTGACACTGGGCCAGACAGCCTTCTCGATCCTTCGTTGATTTCCAGCTGCTTTCTCTGCAGCACAATAGTTTCAGCCCTTCTTTTTCATGGGTCCTGGATTACTAAAGTTGTGACAACGAATAACCAGATTCTATACATGTATATATATTAGCGTCACCGCCTGCAGTCTATACACTACGTATAGCCAGCCTTCATGATTACTTAGTCTACTTACATTGCAGCATCTCTACAGTTATAAAACAACGTATATTTTCTTCAGTGTTCTTCAAACGAGCAATCTTCATTCCGCACATGAAAGGTTATTCCATGCTTTATTTCATCATCAGATTCCATAAGGTCTATACATTCTCTTCTTTGACCATTCTTCTTTATGCGTCATCTTCACCCCATGTGCCGCCACCCATCTTCTCTCTCATGCATCTTTGCATATCTTCAGGGATCTCTCTTAAGAGACCATCATCTCTCTGCCGGCACATCTTATAGGGCTTTCTCAATGGATACCTTGTTTTGAACATCTTTTGTGGTAAAGGTATCATTATCGGTGTTGTGCATGTTGTAATTTCTGGCTTCCAACATATAGGCGAAATAGGGACAGGACTTCTGGTAGGCATTTGGCTTCTCCTCTACAACATCTCCAAGGTTACCACATTTGCCAGCCTGCTTCAAACCATATATTTCTTCCAGCATTGAGTCTTCATCACTCCCATGAAGACCTTTCAATGTAATGCTACAGAGAATGACAGATGCTGGAGCTGTCTACATGCTCAGGGATAATTTAAGCATATGTCTGTTGAACGTGAACATGTTAAATCATACTGGAAAAATGTGTGGAACACAATCAAGGTAATCTGTCATATACAACAAGACTTTTGTTTTAAATGCTGTGGGGTGTCTTGGAAGGTAATGCTTGTTATCTATTTGATCTGCTTATTTTAGTGGCAATTCAAACTATAACGCCCAATTGGAAGAATCTTGATTGCATTAATTATGAAATGTGGAGGAACTCCATATGCAATATTCACAGGTTAGAAAGATCTACTTCCCCCTACTGTCTTCATATCCTCCTTTTTCAGCGCCCCCATTAAACCACACACCCAGAAACCTTACGTCATAGATAGTCCCAAGGACTACCAAGCATGCAGACTAACCATGTTGAGGTGTTGCACTGAGCCTCACCAACACCAAACCTGCCCCATACCTCAGCCGACATAAAACCTAAGTCACACTCACATTCACCACACCCCACCAATCACATGCTCCCCGCTCCTCCTGCTACCAACATCGCTTGACCGATCCCACCCCCTAGCATACTTACTACCAATCCAAGCACCCATCCCACTCCAATGTGCCCTCATAAAGGCACGATCGCCCCTAGCCCACGCCATCGAGATCCATCACTTAATTACTAACCTTGATCTGGATGCCCTATCCATTACAGAATCATGGCTTCATGATGTAGCTGGACCAGCTATCTCTCTAGCACTACCACCAGGTTATACCATACTCTGGCAGAAGAGACTGCTTACAAAAGGGGTTGGAGTAGCATGCATAGTCATGGAATCCCTGTCTCTTAGACAAACTCTCCACTGGAAGGCAACTTAGACTCCCTGACTCATAAACTCTTCCTCTCTCTGAACTGCTGAACTGCACTATTGCCATTCACATTATCTACCGTCCTCCAGGCCCATTACTAGACTTTCAGGAAAACCTACTCCATCTACTGGGTGAGTACTTAAAAACCACCACCAAATCCATCCTACTGGGTGACCTAACCCTTAGCCTCAATGATCCAAAAAACAAGCAAGCCAAGTCTCTTGCCAAGGCACTTCAGGACCTGGGATTCCTGCAACGTGTCACTAACCCCACTCACTATAGAGGACGCATTCTAGACTGGGTGGTAGACACCAACTGTGCCGTCGACATCAGCTCCAACACCCCATGCCCCTTGACTGACCACCACCTGATTAATTTCTCCATCCTCACCTCCACCAAAGCCTTTAAACCTAACACTTCCTCACCGCCAGCATTAGCTACGAGCAGCCGCAACTTAACCAAGGACAAGCTCCTACCTCTTCTAGAGGTTCCAGCCCTCAAACCTCCATTCTGCAACGACCCCTTGGTTCTAGTAGAACTTTAAAATGTCACGCTCAAAAAAGCAGTTGACTTGATAGCTCCTCTAGAAAGAAAGAAAGACTAAGGAACGAAAAATATGCCAACTCCTGGTACAGATCATAACTTCAGGAACTATGCACCCTCAAGCGTATCATGCTTATCAAGTGACAATCCAATCCACAGGACTTCCACTAAAGGAGCTACAAATAACTTGCTACCCCATACAAAAAAGCCATCATTCTAGCCAAATCCACCTCCTATAAACACAAAAATTACGAATGCCGAATCTGAATCCAAAGAAATGTTTGCTATTTTCAGGGAACTGGCTACCCCTGCCCCTAGCACCCAAGATATCATGAAAGATGAATCCTGGTGCTCTGGCATCCAAACAGCTATTCTCAATAAAATAGACCTTCTACAAAGCAAAATGTTTGCCCACTATAATGCCCTGCCTAGTTCCGGCCCGCCCATCTCACCAACAAAAAACACCCACGTCAAGTATACGGCTCTTTTCACCTTCAGAGATGTGTCAGATACCAAAGTATTAGCCCCAGTAAACACATAAAACACTCCAAATGCAAGGGTGATATGTGTCCAACTAACATCATCAAAGACTGTGGAGACACCCTAGCACACCATTCCTGACAGCATTCATAAATGCTTTATTCACATCTGGCATTGTCCCACCATGCCTTAAAGAGGCCTGGGTATGCCCCTCTTGAAAAAAATCATCTTTAGACCCGTCCTCACCCAACAACTACAGACCCATCATCACTGTACCCTACCTGCTAAAGATTCTCGATAAAGCTGCATACACCCAAATCCAGCAATTCCTTGAACATAACAGCATCCTTGAAAAGAGACAATCAGGTTTCTGACTGGGCCACGTGACTGAATCTGCCCGATTGGACCTAAAAAGCCAACTAGTGGAAATAATGGACCATGGAAAGCCAGCTCTTCTCCTCCTTCTCAATTTGTCTACAGCTTTTGACCTTGTGGACCATAAAACCCTCGTAGACATCTCACAAACTCAGCCCAATTCACCCGTGAAGCCACCACCTGGATCACCTCCTTCCTTGAAGGGAGAGCCATGAAGGGGTTCTCAGATCAGGCCTGTGCGGCACCAACCACTATTCACTGCAGACTCAAACAGGGCTCCTGCACCTCACCCACTCTTTACATTATTTTTAACATACCCCTGTTAAACAAGTTGGACACTCTCGGCATAGCATAAACAAACTATGCTGATGGCACGCAGGTCATCCTCCCACTCTCTGGCTCTACCAAAAAGATGCAGAGACAGTGCATAAAACCTATGCCACCATCCAAGCATGGATGGCAGCCAACAGACTTTGCCTCAACGAGGACAAAACTGAAATCCTCCTGGTAGTCCCCAAGGAAACGCTTAACAAACTCGACAAACAATACAGCACCGTCAACATAGACAACACTCAAATCACTGTCTCACCAGAAATTAAAACTTTGGGGGCATACCTTGACTCCACTCTCTCCATGACGCGCCAAGTTAGTGCCATTGCCTCCTCGGCTGCATTCACAACCCAACTGATCAATGCAGTTAAACCCTACCTGTCCACTCAGAGGTGTCTCTCTATAGCCAGAGCCACCATTGGGGCAAAACTTGACTACTGTAATGTCCTTTTTGCTGGCTCCTCTGCAAAACATCTCAACAGACTATAAATCAGTCAAAATAATGCGCTCAGAGCAGCTCTGAACATTCCCAAAAGGGAGCACATCTCCCATGCAAGGTGTGATGCTCACTGGCTCCCGGTCAAAGAATGCATCCTATTCAAGACCTAAGCCATAACACACAAGTGCTTCTCACTCACAACCCCCTCTTATCTCTCAGAAAATGTAGTCCGAGCCATTTCCTCCAAACCCAAGCGATCACCCTATTCCAATCAGCTAAACGTCCCCACCTTCAAAAGGCTCCAGCTTCCCAGTCCTACCTCCTAAACATTTGCCCTCCCTACGGTCCTAAGGAATGAGACCTCCCACGTATCCTTCCGTAAGGCACTAAAAACTAAGCTCTTCAACTAGCCCACTCTAACCCAATAGGCCCACCCAGACATTTGTTCTAGGAAGTTATTGAGTTATCTCTGGCTCCCCTGTAACCATGGAACCGTAGAGACTCCATGTTTTTCACTCTAACAATGTCACGACTAACCTCCGACTGTCTGGTATAAGGCTCACTGTAACCACGAACCACAGTCAGGCGGTCTAACTGTTTCATGTAACCAAGTAAGCCTTGTTGTTTTTCATGTAACTAAGGAAGCTTTCTTGTGCAAGCGCCACGATGCCCAAGGGCCACTTTGTGCACTTTATAAATGTAATAAATAAAATAAAACAAATAAATGTAATGCCTCCTCCCATTTTCTTTTGAGTGAACATGAATTGAAGTGGCAACTATTTCTAAGGTTTGTATCTAATGTAACTCCTAATTGATGATAAAGTATAGACCTGTCTATAATTGTCCTGCTCATCTTCCCCTCCCTCCGCCTTTTGTGGGAGTCCGTTTCTCTCTTTGTATTTGTGTCATTGTTTGTCTTTGCTATATTTTATATTTTAAAATTGTCTGTTTTTCTCTGCATCAACTTTATTAGTATACTTAGCCTTCATGAAATTGTATTCAAACTTTTGGATTGTAGGAATTTAGACATCCTAATACTGTTTCAGAATATCCTCTGTTAATTATTACGTGCCTTGTATTACTCTTGTTTCAAATAAAAAAATTAAAAAAATTCAAAGACAAAACAACAATACCAATCATCTATAGGTGAAATTCGTTTGGTCTTCCATCTGTTCCCAATCACTAACCTTGCTGCTGGAGGCCTTTCAAAGTTATTTCACTGGATTAATTTCCGAGGGGAAAAAACCCCCTTGCTGGATCACTTAGCAGGCATATTTCCTGAGTTATGGGGATTTTACAGATTTTTTACTTTGTTGATTGCCTCCATTACCTGGTCCCAGAACTGGATCAGGTTTGGACATCACTACCATATGTGCCAAAATGTTCCTGTTCCCACACAACCCCTCCAACATAGGCCACTCTCTCCTGATGCAAAGTGCTTTAGAGTCATTGGCTCCTGGTACCAATGGCACAACCTTTGATAGTATTGCTCTTTTTGTAGGGTACATATGGATGCCATTGCTGCCCGCCCCCAATGCTTAGAATCCCAATTCACTCCTAAATCTTCATGTCCTTCCTTCGTGTAGCTATGTATTTTCCATGTGTGGGTTGCACTGAGTAGTTTATATATTTGTGAGACTTGTTCTTTATTATCGATGTGCGTGATTAGTAATTTTTCTGAAGCAGGTGAGTAGTCCAGTAAGTTCTTGGTATGAAAGCCAGTGTCTGATCTGAAATTCTTCTTTGCAGTGAGTGAAATATTTTACTCTGCCATCCTGGAGCAGCTGAGAGGCAAATTCACACTCCCCCCTTCAGCCATTTCAGGAAGCTCTCATCCTTGTATGCTGGTGTGAAGTGAGGATTGTTATGAATGAGCTATAATGTATCTTGATGTGGGGGTATTGTCGGAAGGGCTGTGATCTTGGGAATGTGTGCAGCACATGCTGTATGTAGTACATGGTTTATTAACATGTGTACTAACATAGCATTAGGAAAAATAAAGTGGGGTGACTTTGGGTGCTAACAATTAGTATAGGGGTGAGTTGTGTGGGCTAGATTTGTTAGGCCGCAGAGTCTTATAGTGCTAACACTGCAGCAGGCGCACAAACTCCACTGGCTGCGAGGTGCCAGTTTCAGTAAATAAAGCGAAAATTGAAGGTGGAATAGCAGTGAGGCGAGATTCAGAACGTGCAGTCAGGGGCCTTGAAAATAACACAGACATTGTTCATACAAAGCAAGCACAGGATGAAAGGATGGGAGAATGTTTCACTTTTCTGAGCTGCAGGAAGAGATGATGAGCAGGAATGCAGTTTGCCAAAATCTAGGGGGGCATGAGTTGAACTAGAAAGGAGGTGAGGGAATCAGAAGGTGTGGAATGTTTCTCGAAGGTGCTGACGAGATGAAATTGATAATTGCTTCGTGAAAGGGGCTGGAAATTATAATGGGAGATAAAATGAAAGGCAGAAGGTGGGGTGAGCTGGTTCTTCCTGAGTCTTGGTCTTGTCGGGTCTGCTGTTGGAGTTTCCTGAAAAGAGGTAGAGCTGTTGGGTGCTTTCAGTGGCTTGCTGGGTTCTTGCTGGGTTTCTGCGGGTGAATCCTTGTAAGAGAGTGAGAAATTGTCAGCGTTTGGACGAAGGAGGTGGAACGCTGCATAGCTGTATCACTGGAGACCGTGTGGATGCAAAGGGGGTTTGTAAGGCTGTGTTGAGTCAAGGGCAGAGCTGGCAGAGATGAGCTGATCGTACGTGGTTTCAGTAAATAAAGCGAAAATTGAAGGTGGAACAGCAGTGAGGCGAGATTCAGAATGTGCAGTCAAGGGCCTTGAAAAGAACACAGACGTTGTTCATACAAAGCAAGTGCAGGAAGAAAGGATGCAGGACTGTTCACTTTTCCGAACTGCAGGAAGAGATGATGAACAGGAGTGCAGTTTGCCAAAATTCAGGGGGGCATGGGTTGAACTAGAAAATGGGTGAGGGAGTCACAAGGTGTGGAATGTTCTTGAAGGTTCTGACGTGATGAAATTGAAAATTGCTTCGTGAAAGGGGCTGGAAATTATGAAGGGTGATAAAAGGTGACGTCACAAAAGAGGATGGAAAATGGCAAAGGGAATATAGAGCTATTTAACATAAGAGAAAGGGACCACTGAAAGGTTTAAAAGTGAATGAAAGGCAGAAGATGGGGTGAGCTGGTTCTTCCTGAGTCCTGGCCTTGTCGGGTCTGCTGTTGGAGTTTCCTGAAAAGAGGTAGAGCTGTTGGGTGCTTTCAGTGGCATGCTGGGTTCTTGCTGGGTCTCTGTGGGTGAATCCTTAGAGAGTGAGCAATTGTCTGGGCTTGGAAGGAGGAGGGGAATGCTGCATAACTGTGTATCTGGACACTGTGTGGCTGCCAAAGGGAGTTTGTAAGGCTGTGTTGAGCCAAGGGCAGACCTGGGAGAGATGAGCTGATCGTAAGTGGGATCTGTAAAGAAATAGAGAGCTGAACCTAGTGCAAATATAAATAGGGCAATAATCATTCAATCATTAATTTTATCAGCTAGGAGCCTTTCTGCAGGGTACTGTAATTTGACTCGGTGTCAAACTGACACAGAAGGCACATCTTCCACTTGGCCAGGTACTGAGTGACCGATGAAGTAGACTGATTATAAATTTAGTAACTGGGAGAGGGCTCACTATCTCCATAATCCATAATGTCTCAAACTCTTAGACTTGCCATTAACCCACCGTTAGCTGGGGGCAGGGGGAGTGAATGAGAATTAAAGTTATATCCATAATGCATTTGTTTTCATAGCCAAAGTACTAGTTAAGGGGTCTAAGTGCTGTGCTGAGCCAGAGCAAAGTGTTCTCCTGTTTTTCTCATATGTTCATTGCCAATGTTTACTTCCAATGATTCTACGCTTGCTACTGCACCAATTTTGAGATAGTTTGATTGTCTACATGTGCACTCTTTCTCTCTCTGATGAATGAATATAAAAGTGTCTAAATGCAGAAATATGAAAATGTGAGGTGGCTATTACTGGATTTTTATTGTGCAGCCTGTCCAATTAATGATTTCTTATGTTACAAGAACATTGTGTGTGCCTGGTGCAGTACAAAGTCTGCTGGTGTTAAGCCAAATATCCCTTAGTATAATAAAATTATGGTGAAAAGAGAAGTGTCAGTGTTTGTCCAACAATAACCACTTCTTTTCTCCTCCATTATCCAATACTGTCAGTGTTGTAGTCCCAAAAGCAGATGGTGGCAATCTCTCTAAGTAACCAATAAATATGGCATAAAGGTCTCCCTACCTTCTCTTCTTCCATCTTAATTGTTTGGAGCACATTTGTTCAGCCACGCATTCATGACCTACACTTGAGCTGCTTCATAGTAGCCATCCACATTGAGGCAGAACAGTCCTCCCTGACGACGGTGCAGAAAAAGGGTTTTATGGTAGACTCTCAGCCTTCTGCCCTTCCAAATGTATGCCATGATGGCATTCTGTATCAGTTCCAGAGTTCTTTTTGGAACCATGATTGGTGACATCATTAAACCTACAGACACATCCCTAGATCACATTCATCTTTATTGAGGACATTCTCCTCACTCACCAGATCACAAGATGCGTCGAAGTTCTGAGTTCTTCCCTTATTGTGTCAATAAGTCTGGGAAAGTTGGCAGAGAATAAACCAGACACTCGACTTGTCAAATATGTTCCTAAATATTTTATATTTGAGGCTGCTACCTTCAAATGTGTAGATGTTGATACTGTAGTTTTGAACTGCCCTTCACTCATGTGGCTATTTCAAATTTTGGACTGGCCTAAATTCACACTGAATCCAGAGGCTTCTTGGAAATCTTTTAATATTTTCATTAAAGCTGACATTGGATGTTCAGTTGGGCAGTTGTTAATAATATATCATCCTCAAACAAGCATGCCCTATAGTTAAATTCCTCATACTTGATGCCATATATATATTTGTCTGCATAGATGGTGTGTGTCAGAGGTTCGGCTACCAAGGCGAATATAAAGGGTGATGCGGGCTCTTGCATAGTGTCCCTTACAGAGTAAAAGGTTCACACAAATTCCTGTTAACCCTAACTTGCACAGTTGGCTTATTGTAAATTACCATTACCATCCTTATGAATATTGCTCCCCCTTCTGACTTTCTCTAAAATTCAAATTAAAAAGGTCCATTCTACCGCATGAAAAGACTTTTTGGCATCAAGGGTAAGGATGCCATCGATGATCGATGATAGCCATCCTTGCCTCCTAATTCTCCTTGATCTCCTTGAGCATTTGACACAGTAGACCACTAGACACTACCCGACAATCAGTTCTAGGTCATTTGGTCGAATCTAAATGGTCGACAGGACAAATTGTCGACACCAAAAGGTTGACAGGTCAAATGGTCGAATTATTTTTTTGTTTTTTCACATTTTTTTTTGGGGGGGGTCCCCCCCAACCCCCTTTTTTTTGCTAAAAACCCCTTTTTTTCCCTAAACGAAAACCTAAAAAATATATATAAAAAGAAATTCGACCATTTGACCTGTCGACCAAATTGTGTCGACCATTTGTCTGTCGACCATTTGTCTGTCGACCATTTGACTAGACACCCCCGACAATCTACATTGCTGCATGGGGATCAGCAAGATTATGCTCAGCTGGTTCAAATCCTGGCTTGCAAATCACCAACAGTTCATACACATGGATTCTTCCAGATCTCCAACTCTACCCATCACATGTAGAGTCCTGCAAGGGTCCATCCTGTCCACTGTGATCTTCAATCTTTACATGGAACCGCTCAGAACCCTCCTTTCTCCACACAACATCCACCTTCACCAATACACTGATGACACACAGATCTACATCAAGATATCCTACATCGAAGATATCCACAGGCTCAAGGCCTACCTCACATTGATCCAGTCATGGATGTCCAGTGCTTTCCCGAAGCTCAACCCGTCCAAGACTGAATCCCTACTTCTGACCAACAGCACTGAACACCCTGACATCCAGACCTGGCTCTCTGCTATGAATCTGGAGGGATTCACACCCCAGGTGGCCACCTTTGCCACGTCCTTTGGGTTCAACATCGACAGACACCTCATGTTCAAACAGCATATAGCAAGGAAGACACAAACGGCCAGGTGCAAAGTTTGTATCCTGTGGAAAATCCAGCCCTTCATCCCAGAAAACAACTTCAGATTCTCTGTCCAAGCCTTGGTCCTCTCACACCTGGATGATGGCAGCACCCTTTTGAAAGGCCTTCCAGTGAATACCATGAAACCCCCGAAATGTGCCCTGCATGCTGCAGCAAGACCCATTAAAGGACTCAGTAAATTCAACCACATCACCCTAGCCCTCAGTGAACTTCACTGGCTCCACTGAAAGCCCATATCATCGTCAAATCCTTTTGCATCATCTAAAAGGCAGTCATCCTGAATTCCCCAATCTACCTCACTGAGAAACTCAGCATCTCCGGAGGCCTAAAATCCACCAGATGTAAGGACATGTGCAGACTCGAATTATGACAACGCAGGAAGGAAAGAACCAGAAGACAGACCAGAAGACAGGACTTCTCTGTCTAAGCTCCAAGACTCTGGAACCCCTTCCCCTTTAATATCAGACTTGCCCCAATCACTTCTACAGTTCAGGAAAGATCTGAAGACCTTCCTCTTCAAGGAATGTCTCCTCCTTAACATCTAGTCCCAGACACCCTGCACTCCACACCCTATCTAAGACTCTGTGATCTGCTGGCAGCTGTCTCTCCCGTGTTGCTAGTAAATCCCTTGCTGCCACTCCCACCCTGCCCTTTTAGCTCCCAGCTCCTTTTTTCTCTGCTTCCCTCACTGTGTTCTTCCCCTTATAATTGTAAAGTGTTCAATTTATTCCTGAAGCTAAATACACTCTCAATAACTACCCTAATAATAATAATAATAATTAGCATTACCTGGATCATACACTTGCATGTGATATCAATGCGATCTACCCCTTTCCATACATTGCCCGGAGAAGTTAGAAATCCCTCTAGACTATTTTCTATTTTCACATCTAAGTTCAAAACAGCTATAGGCCTATGTGAACCGTACTTCTACAGTCTTTGCCTGGTTTGGGTAGTACACCAATTACTGCTTGCCCCATATTCAGAGTTATTTTGACTGTTTGCATAATCTAGTTATATTGGGAGACTTAATAGGAAAGCAGCTGTTTTGTAAATGTCTTGTAAAATAAAAGTATAAAACCATCTGGGCATTGGGCCTTCTTGAGTTTGAGTTTGCTTATTGCTACTAATACTTCCTCATTTGGGATTGGGTATCCCATTGCCTCTGCTTGGGACTGATATATTGTAGGTAATTTAAATTTCTTTAAAAAAGAGTGTACTACCTCCTCCGCCCCATGTTTGTTGGTATATAGAGAAGTATGAAAGTTTCTATCAAGTTTATCTTTCTCGTTATAGACTATTTCACTTGAGTCTGTTTTTATTTGTGGGATTTCTGTGTCCTAATGTTAGTCTTTAACTTGTGTGCTAATAGCCTATTGGGTTTATTCCCCATTTCATACAAGGTCTGGTGTGTCCATTGTGCTGCCTTTCTAATTCTGTAATTTTGAATGTGAAGTCCCCCTCTACTTTGGCCCTGACCATCTTCATTATACTTGCTAACTCAATAAACCATCAGTTCCATTAAAGACATTTCTACAGGGCCTCCTCTATTATGTTTAAAATTGTGTTTATTTTAAAAACTTCCTCTATCTGTTACCCCATTTCCTACTGAAGTCCTGGTCTTGTTTTAGCCAAAGTGCTATCTTCCATGTCTTATGCCTGATTTCATTCTCTCTCAAAGCAACACTAGATCTTACAAGGTCATGGCCGGAGAGCGCAATTTGGCCATGTAGCGTTCCCATGTTCATTATGGATTTGTTTGTTTATTAGTGGCAGGTTTATCCTGGAGTGAACATGGGAACAAAAGTTATGGTCCCTCCAGGAGGGGTTGTCCACCCTCCCTCCTTACATCCCTTAGTCCCAGTTCCTCCAAAGATACCTGTTAATTTTTTGACTCCCAACTGCTTACAAAAAACAGATGAGACTCTTTCACAATTTTTAAAAAAGGAAACAACATATACAAAAAGAGAATATATAAATAATTAAAAAATGTAACTATTCTTTTACATGTGTTGCGCACCTAAAATATATTTATAGAAGAATACAATACAGAAGAAAAGGGAAAAATACAACTCAAATTACTCAGTTATAGGCTGAACCAATCTGGGCATTTCTACTTCCACTGCCAGCTTTCCTAGTTTCTCCAAGATTTTATATAGGAAGTTGCACAGTGTTAAAATGAGACTCTGTGCCTGTCTGCCCATCAATCTGACCCACAGGGTTTCACTCATGGACGATACATCTAAATATTTGATCCGCTCTTCCCTTAATGCATTACAGCCCATGACCAGATGCTTAATGGTTTCTTTGAGCTCAATAATGCAATGTAGCCTACAGCTTCTCTTTTCTTTAACCCCTTTCCAAGTGCCCACACTCTCAAGCGTGGGCATTTGGTTTAGTCGGAAAACAGAGGTATAATAGTCCCCGTCTTGGGCACGGGAAAATGAGCAGATATTTTGAAACCTGTTCCCATTTTACAGCAGTTTTGAATATTACTTATAGAGACTGTGCTTTGCCAATTCTTCCGATGTTTTCCCCCAGTCGTATTGAAACAACTTTCTCTTTACTTTGGCTTAGTTAATTATCAGCTCCTCTCTTGATGAGCCAATTTCATTCAATAAGTTGCTCATCTCAGCCTTCAGAGTGTTTATTGAACTTCCCGAAGTACGTGTTTGTGCTTTGCCCCATTTTTCATACAGGGAATTCAACAGAGGATTCAATAATTTTGCATATCCCATTATTTTCATCCATGTAGCCTTGGTTGCAAGTGAGCTTAATCCAAACGCATGCCGTATCACGGCATTAGGCACTGATTTTGCCAGCCTCAAGGTCTCTTTCCAGAGTTTGCCTTGCATGATGTTTACGTTTTTTCCTAGATCGGTTAATGTCCAGCCCGTACAATATCATCGGCTCCACTTGCATACCTGTATATCTGGTGCCATTGCCCCATTTCCCCCCTCCCTGTCCCTGTCCTGTCTATTTTTGCATCCATTGCTAAGTTGAAATCTCCCAATAACAACACAGGTCCGAAGTCAGCCTTTTGTAATAAAAGCAGGAATTCTTTTGGAAAACACTCTGTAATGAAGGCATATATTGTCACAATAGTCAGAGGACTCTGTTCAATTATTATGTTTAGAATAAGAAACCTTCCCTCAAGGTCTTCTATCTTATCCCTCACCTTGTTGGTATCCTTCTGGAGAGCAGTATCCCCGCCCCTTTCATTTTGCTTGAGCATGATGAAAAGTAATGATGCTGGCTGGTAGAATCTAGAAGTCAATGTTCTCATATCACTTTTAAGTAAATGTGTTCCTGGATGAAAGCTATGTCAAGTTCATTATTTTCACAAATCTCAACAGGTAATTGCAATTGTAATTGTTTATTTGTAAAGCGCTTATACACAAGTGTAGTGCTTCAAAGCGCTTCAATGCGGGAAGGGACAATGGATTACGGTCATTCTTAGGCCTTGAAGATTCTGAATGATCAAACAACAATAATATTAACTAGCAGGGGTGTTGCTAGGCCTGGAAAATATCTGGGGCAATGCTAATTTTGGGAATGTCGGCACTGGGGACTAGCTAGCCTTTTTGGTTGTAACCCGTGAGCTTCTATCGGTGGCTACAACCAAAAGACCCGGGGCTATAGCCCCTTGACTCCCCCCTCAGCAACGCCTCTCATAACTAGCATACTAGACCAGAGGCATATCTACTAGTTTAAGTGTGTGACAGGGAGAGAGGAGAGATGGGGGGTGGAGGGGGAAAGGAATATATAGTACAATGAACTACAGTACTAGGCCTGGCTAGGGAGGGGAGACAGAGGGAGGGCTGCACAGACAGCCTTGCTAGGCCTAGTACATTCATGGTTGTTCAAGTGCGCACAGACAGGAAGTACGAAGAGGGGAAGGGGACAAGTGTGCCTAGTCCAGCAGGGGCCGGAGATAAGTGCAGAGTGGTTGCTCCTCTCAAGAAGCATAATGCAGAAGTGCCAAGCAAAGTGCAGAGGTCCGTAGGCAAGTGCAAGACTGGCGGGGGAGCCTGGGACCTGTAGGGCTGTGGAGGTGCACCAGGGGACCAGTCAGCGAGCTGAGCAGGTTGCGAAGAGAAGGAAGGCAGGAAAGAAGTGACGAGAGAGGAGGTAGCAGGGGAGAGGGAGAGAGAAAGAGGAAGAGAAAAGGAAGGTCATGAGGAGTTTCCAGATCTTAATGAGGTCCGGTTCAAGACGGAGAGAGGCAAGGAAGCTGTTCCAGAGGGAGGCATCCTTTTATGTGGAGTATTCAGCCCTTTCAAATTATATGTTTCTACATAGAATGGCGTTCTCGCATGTCCTTATAATATCCCCACATCCATTGTTCTTCCCCTTTTGATACAGGGGGATTCTGACATTAGTGGCCAGTCTTCCCCTCACCCTGTTTGACTATCCTAGAAAGTAAAACCCCAACGTAGAAACCCCAACAGTAAACTGTATAAAACAACATAACATGAAAGCCACTCTTTGCCCAACTTGTCTTCGACTGAGTGTTTAGTAAAGGGAAAGTGTTGCCACCGTGACTTCCCTCCCCCTTCAGAACTTCTCTTTGCAAGTTTAAACTTGAGGATCTCTGAAGTATGAGTATGCCATCACCTTTTCAAATGTGTAAGTACCAGTGTTTGTGTTCAATGACCTTGGCCGTGAAGCCAGCGGTGCGGGCTGCACTCCTATAGCCACTAGTAAGTGGAGTCTTTAAACTTCAGGTACGTAATCTTTCAAAAAGACAAACAAAAAGAATCTCTTTTCAAGTGTGGCTGTATTTTATTCTTAACTCTCACGAGATCTTAGGTCTCTTATTCCTGCAGATGCCTATACGGGTGGCCAATGCATTTCGGAATAAATTCCTTCATCAGGGCCTGGTAAAAATCAATGCAACACCCATTTAAGTTGAAAAATCACCAAAGAGTTAAAGAGAACCCCCATTTTAGACCCAATGTTGTGTATCCATTATGCACCAGATTGAAAAGAACCCAATACATTTCACATATAAGAGCACAGTTCAGAAATGCGCGTGTGTATATATATCATTAGATAAAGCATTCCATAGAAATTTCATTATATCAGCATGTAAGTACAAAAGAAAAGTACATACGGTTAACGATGGAAGTGTGTAAAGACAGCCCAGCGATTTCGAAACAATAAGCAAGATCAGAAAAAACAAAACGAAAGGAAATCAAGAGTTAGCAATCACTCTTTACATTAAACGCTATCTGTGTTTATCTTCCGTTCTAGCACAAGGAAAATTAAATCTGACCTGGTTTCCTTGTGAACTTGTATGTCAGCGTTTGTTTCGCTAGTCGTGTAATCGCTCAGCTTAATCTGGTCTGTGAGTACGTGGTAGACTCATGCTCGTCACAAATCCTATAGAAGACATAAGAACGAGTATCTTTAGCCTATCTAATGGCTCAGAGTTACAGAACAACGCGGAGCGTTGTACTTCGCTTACCTTGTGTCAAATCACAGTGCCACGAAACTTACAGAGAATCGCGGGTACCAGTGTTTGTCATTGTAGTAGTATACCCCTCCAATTATTTAGCAATATTCTGGAGTTTTCTAGACCTCACATGCCTGCTAGTGTGCTGCTTATTTGAACATTCCTATGGGCAAGCTTTCAATCTAAGTATCAAATCTTAAAGAGTTGCGTCACTCCGCCGCTTGTGTATGCCCTTAAAGGGGCAGCCACCACACTCCTCCTTTTTCATAACAAAACAGCAAATGAGGTAAACTACACACACTTCACAACAATACACTGCACTCAGAATGAACACCCCTTTAATCACATACCACCCCAGGCCCCACCAGTCACTTTCCAGTCCATGGGCTGGGCTCAACAGTTCAGGGGTCCAAAACATAGTCATTGAGATGAGCAGGCTTCCCCCTCCCGACCCTTTGGGTATACCTCCTGCCCACCTCCTGGATTGGGCCCTTCTCACCTGTGTCCCCCCAACCTGGCGTACTCGGTAGATGGGCTAGGCCACCACCCTCTTCTAGTACTTCACTATAGTCCCTTCTTTGGATCGCCTCCTGCCTGGTCTCTCCAATCTTCTTAAAGAAGCTGGCATTGTGGTTGACAGTGGCCGTTCCCTCAGAACAGTCACCATCAAGCCGTGTACCGCCACCACGTCAATTGGACCAGGCTCATATGTTAGCGACAGCTTGCCTTAAGGGTGCTGGCTCTTTACAAGCACTTCATCTCCCAGATCTAGCTGCTGGGGCCAGAGTCCACTCCTGATGTTCTCCCCCTCCATCCCGAGACTCCTCTCCCGTTCCACCTGAGCATTGTTGATGACTGCTGGTTCTCTCTCTCGAACTTCCGGAATCAGACCCCTTGGGCACTGCCGAAGCATGGCTTCAGCTAAGGCCACCCCCGTGGACACATGCGGGGTGGCCCTGTACTCCCCTAAAAACTGATACAAATCTCTCTGCAGGCAGTGACCTAGGTCGTGGGTGATGCAAAACACCTTATTTAACGTCCTCATGAAACTTTCTGCTTTGCCATTCGCCCGGGGCCAGATAGGTGTGATCTTGCAATGTTGTATCTCTTATTCCTCCATCAGCTGGGCAAAGCTATCCCCCTGGAATGGTGGTCCATTGTCGGAACAGAAGGTCTGAGGCAGGCCACGGTCTTCTTCAGGGCCACAGTCACCTTGTCAAATGAGACCGAGTCAATAAACTCAACCTCCGGGTACCGGGACCATTCATCAACGACCACCAGGAAATGATTGTCACGGCCTGTGGACCCAAAGTCGCCAGGGCCTCGTTCCTCTGGGCATTGTCTCGATCAGAGGCTCCTTCTGTGGTGGGGACGCCACCTGGCACCACACACAGGCATCGACAAACTCCTCCACCCATTGCTCAAGATCTTGGAACGAAACCTTCTCTCGCAGGCGGGACTTGGTTTTGGCAATGCCCTGATGGCCCTGGTGTGCCAGCTCGATGACTTGGGTGACCTCGCACCTTGATATTACTATGCGGTTTCAACAGAGTAACAGTCCCGACTCCACAAATGCCAGTTTGTCCTTTGACCCTGCACAGCTGTTCCAATGCTGATCTTGTCTCTTGGGTCATCTGAGCCAGCGTGTCCATGATCAACCTCCAACCCTGCTGAAGGGCCACCTTCAAGATGTTAAAACACTCATCGGGCTCTGCCTGTTTCAGTTTGTGGATGGGCACAGAGTTTGGGCTTGCCAACTCTACCACCAGCCCCACATGTTCATCTGCCTCATCTGCACTGATGTTTCCGTGCCCATCTGGCTCGCACCTGGGGTGTCTGGACAAGTAGTCGGCCGCATTGTTGCTGCCAGGCCGGTACACTAAAGAGACCCCATATTCAAATTCCACCAGCATCCACCTCTCAATGCGGGCTGGAGGCTTGGACTACGAACCGCCCATGATCAGCAACAGGGGCTTATGGTCAGTTACCATGGTCACCGGCCATCCCAGTGCATATAGACGAAAATGTTGACATCCCCACAGGGCCACCATGGCCTCTCTCTCAATTTGGGAATATTGCTGTTCCGTTTCCGAGAGAGCCTTGCTCGCATATGCGATTGGCCGGACCTCACCGTTCGTGTCTCTCTGGGTAAGGACTGCCCCGAGACCAAACGCCCTGGCATGCACCACAATTTCTGATGACAAGGACGGGTCAAAGAAGGCCATTGTGTCCTCTGCCGTCAGCGCCGCCTTCATGTCCTCGAACGTGGCCTGCTCAAGTGGTCCCCACTGCCATTAAGTGTCTTTCTTGGTTAAGGCTGCTGAGGTTCTGACCGGGATGCAAGATTTCTGATGAACCGGCCACAGTAGGTGACCATCCCCAAGAAACTTCAGACCTAGGACACATTCTCCAGGGGCCGTGCCTCCATGATGTCCTTGACCTCACGAGGATGTGGTAACACACCCCTTCTTTGAATACAAATCCGAAGAACTCAATGGTCTTCCTGAGGAATTCGCACTTGTACTTATGCAGAGTTAGTCCGAGTGCCTGCAGCCATTCCAAGGTTTCACCAGTCTGTCCAGGTGCTCCACCTCTGTTCTCCCAAACACCAGGATATCGTCACTAATGCTAAGGATGCCATCCAAGTCAGCCAGTACCCCACGGATGATGTTCTGAAACACCTCTACCACCGATGACACATCAAAAATCAGGCATTTGTACCTATAGAGGCCTCAGTGTGTGGTGAAGATAGTTATGTACCGATAGTCCGGATGTAACACCACTTGATGGTACCCAGCCCGAAGATCCAGTTTTGAGAAGAAACGCATCACCTTCAGTTCTGCAATTATGTCATCAATCGTGGGGGTGAAATGTCTTTTGCGCTTAATTGCCTTGTTTGGTAGCCTCATGTCCACACAAATCCATAGAGAGTCACTCTGTTTGGTCTTCCTGGCAATGACAATCAGAGACACCCAGGGGGTCGGGCCATCAACTTTGTCAATTATGTCTAACTCCACCAGGCTGTCCAGCTCTTTATCAACGAGTTCCTGCAGGTGAAATGGGACATGGCGGTGTTTCAGCGCAATGGGTTGTATCGACTTGTCGATATGCAGCCTCACTGGGTCGCCCGCCATGCAGCAAATCCCTTCAAATAGCTGGCTGTATTTCCCCAGCAGCCTCTGCCTGTCCTCCACCTACACAGTGTATGCAAAACTCGTAAAGTTGAGTGCCTCAGCTGATGCACAACTCAGGAGGGTGTTGCTGCTGACAGTTGTTACGTAGAACCGGGCCTTGATGGATGACACTCGATGCTCTACATTGACTACAAACACCCCAGCCAGCGGGATTGGTTGTTCACCACCAACGGTAAAAATGTGCACCCTCAGCTTCTGTAATTTGGGTGGCACCACCATGGCATCGTAGTGCACCCTCGCCATTATGTTAAAAGACATTCTTGTGTACACAAGCACCAGCACCGTTGATGTATTCACTCTCAGCAGGCACAGTGGGTGTCTCCTGTTGGTGGTACACAGTGCACTGATGCTCGAGATGAAAAAGATGTTCACCTCCTCTTCTTCGTCATCCTCCTCTTGAGGGGCACCGTCCACCCCCTGATCTATCTGGGAGACATTTGCGGGCACTGTGGCCTAAAGAATGCTGCCCACAATGGCCCCTTTGGTATCATCACCGGCACCGGAGACCTGCACAGGCATAGTGGTCAAGCGCCCTGCAACGCCCACAAGCCTTCCCCAGAGCCATGAATTCTGCAGGGTGTGGGAGGTCATACCCAAACTTTGTACATGAATCGAGGGCCCTTGCACCCGGTGTCCAGTCATAATTTCGAAAACATAATTTCGAAAGTAAAAAAAGTCGAATCAAAAATGTCGAAAAAAAAAATGTCGAATTGTTTTTTTTTTCGATATTTTTTTTTTGGCTCTAGTTTCTGTGAAAAAAATAGGCAAAAATAAAAAAAAAAGGGGGGTTGGGAGGGGAACCCCCCATTTCGAAAAAAAAACATCATTAAAAAAAAATTCGACATTTTTTTTTCGACATTTTTTTTTCGACTTTTTGACTTTCGAATATTTTGTATTCGAAATTATGTCTATGAACCCTTGCACCCCTGTTCGGCTGGCCTCTGCTTGGACGTCTGGCTCCTCTACCACCTTAACCATGGCCCAGAGCACACACCTTGTCCACTTTCCCTGGATACACAGCCACATCCATCCTTGATGCATGCACCTCTGACACCTACTGGAAGCGTCCGAGTTCCAATATGCGAGGGAGCGTGAGTTCCGGCTGTCGCAGCACCTGCATGTGCAGTTTGACAGACGAACATCCCTGTATGAGCTGGTTTCTAATCATTGTATCAGGATTATCCCAGGCACACGACAGGGACATACGGCACAGCCGCCCATAGAAATTGTCCAGGGACTCATCATCCTTTTGTCTCGCGTGCACATTACAAAATGCTCATAATCCGCGTTGACATGCGGCATGAAATGCTCATGCAGTGTGTCTTTAGCTGCTGCACACGTTGCATTTGCAGTTGTCAGGTACCAAAAAATATCTCATGTACCACTGGTCCTGCTGAGTATAGGAGCATAGCCACCTTGCTGTCTTCATCCCTCTCCCTTGTGGCCCGGACGTACATGTCAAGCGTATCAATCAATAGTCTCCATCTCGTCCCACCCTTATGGGGCCCCTGAGATATCAAACTCGGGCATTGGTGTGAATGCCCCCTGTTGTCTCGGCACATATGCAGCGACTGGGCCAGGTGGTACTGGTACTTGGGTGGCACGTGCCAGTGCAGCGGCCTGGCTATCCATGGTTGTGAGTGCACAGGCACCCCCTAGAGTACTGGGGCTGCAACTCACTGACATGCTGCTCCAGGCAAAAGCTGCGTTCGAATGTTGAGTGTGATAATGTTGGCCAGACACACCCCTAGCAGCTACTTCTGATGATTTCCTTCCACCACCATACAACAGCCAAGGCTCTACCGGGCACCTTCTCTGAATGTCCAAAAATTGTGCGTATAGTTGCTTCTCACTAACACAACCTGGGGCAGTACACACACAGTGGCCCCCCTCCACCAATGTCCAAACAGCCAGGAAAAATAGAAAGGATCTCCAAGGCCAAAGATAATGAGTCCAAAAATGGAGTGGGTGGGCACAGGGGACAAAGACAAAGAACAGCAGGCCTCCCACAGCTCCTTACCTCACACTCGATGCATCAAAAGTGTTAAAAACTCTTCCAAAACGAATATTCAACAGCACAATGCTCTCCCTTATGAAGGGGATCAAAACATTGTATGTGGGGGGGGTACATGAGCACTCCTGGTAGGAGCCGCTACCCTCCCCACGTTGTGCACAAATTGGCAGCCAAAACCACGTGCTCGCCGCAGGCTCTGCGGCATGAGGAAACGGAGAAAAGAAAAATAAATGCTCCCCATCCCCCACTGCCTGTACCTGGGTCGGTTCCCTGCTTCATAGCCACTGTTGCATGTTCACGGGTTACTCCACGACCCCCGTGAGACCCCACCTCAGGTCGCTCTGACACGCCTGTGGAACGCCCCTTTTATTAAAAGCACCTGTGGAAGAGTTGCGTCACTCTGCTGCATGTGTATGCCCTTAAAGGGGCAGCAACCACAGCCTGTAACATTATTATGTGCATGCCAGTGTTGGAAGTGGCTTTTGTTGCTGGGAAGGCTGGAAGGTGGGAGGCCCCTGAGCAGGCACTAGCACTGTGAATGATTTACGGTCAGTGGCAGGAGATTTAAACTTTTAGTGAACGGACATTAACATCTCTCACAAATTAGTGTGAGTAACCAAGCATGGCATGGGAGTTTTGGAAGTTCGGGGGTTCTCCCCCCAAGTAAATCTATAAAATAATGTATTGAATGGTGAATTTTACAGACTTTTGGAAATAATTGGTAAATGGTCATAATTTACAACTAATGTTCTAGGATAATACATGGAAAATATCTAGAATAGGGTTTGTGAATTTGATATAAGGTAGTAGATGCAAATGTGAGATGCACACGGGCACCTCCTCTTTTGTCCAGTGCAAATCTTTGGAAATTGGAACCTATGTTTTTAAAAGGCCAATCAATGGGAACTAAGTTGGTCTCATAAAGAATCCATATACATAAAACAGGGCCATAGCAAGTGATGTTAGTGCCCAAGGCATGGATGAATTTTGGGGTCATTCCAAAACCCAAGAAACTAAGGGATCCTAGAAACTCAGTACATACATCCGTGCCCCCTCCCATCTTGATCACAATCTGTAGCTTGATGTGTTGTTATGCTGAACTGGCAGAGTTTAAAATAAGCATTGGATCTCCATTCAAGTTAAGTTCCCTCACCCACTTGATTTGTGCTGAAATCTGAAGAATAAGCAAATCACATTTCAAGAGCAACATTATCAGGCCACCTTGAAGGTACATGTGTTCTAGCACAGGAAAAGGACACATTTGAACAATAGCAGCCATGAGGAAGGAATACCAGCTGCAGCATCAAAGGACACTGATAAATAACCATATGTAAAAAATGCCATACCACAGCATAAAAACTCAACCCTGATTACCATCCTCATAGAGCGTAGAAGAGCTCAAGCTTAGGTAGAAGAGACAGATTGGAAGCAATGAGAAGGATTCACATACCAGAGCATAATTACAGGATAAGGATTAGAAGTTACCTGGAAGGTGCACATATCTAAGCAATAAACCCCGGCCGCCAGGGGCATCACTGGGCCAGATAGAAGCCTGAGTGAAGCGAGTTAGATGGTGACCTCCCACTTCAGTGGAGGCTCTGATTGGGGCTTTACCCTGTGGTAAAGCCCCTGTTCTGAGCATTCTGATTGGGTGAGAGGCAGCCACCCCGAACCCTTTGCAGGTTACTAACTAGGCATAGATTGAGATTCATTCTCAAGGGGTGTTGCCTTGGGTGAGACAAGAGCAAATGTTTTACTGGAGTGCTATATTTTAAATGGTCATTAGGTTATCCTAAACATCAGTATCTTCAGTTATACTTTGAGCAAGGCTTTTCTAGTGAAGTCTACTCGGAGAACTAAACAACTAGGTATTGGCAATTTCGACAGGTGGGGCTCAAGGGATTAATTTACTTGCCCAGGATCACAAGCTTAGGTTAAGTGTTGAAGATGGAATTTGAGCCCAGACTGCAATTTCAGCAATTGACCACATTGTTAACCAGTTTGTGTCATACAGTAATGTGCAATTATATATGAATGCTTGCCTTTCACGAGTTAAAAAATACTGTTTTGTAGACCTAATTTATAAAGTACACAAACCACATGCTAATCCAACGCGAACGTATCTATATATAAAAGTCAAATGTTGTGTGAGGGTTTGTGGTTTGAAGTGTTATTCCTTATACAATTCCACACCATTTCACCAATCTGCACCAAATGTTCTAGTTACCTACTAGGACCCTCCAGACATTACTGGCTACATGATAGTTGTACACCCCAGCCCTTTCCCTGAATTTCGGCAAAAGTCAAAATGTGTTTAAGGGTGTGTGGCTTAGCAAAGCGTTGTTCCTTATACAATTCCACACAGTTTCACCAATATGCACCAAATTTTGCATACTTACCTGTTGGGACCCTCCGGACATTACTGCCTACATGACATTTGGACAACTCACCGCTTTCCTGGATTTCAGCATAAGTCAACATTTGTTTATTGGTTTGTGGATTGGCAAAGCCTTGTTCCTTATACAATTCCACACTGTTTCACCAATCTGCACCAATTTGTGCATACATACCTGTTAGTACCCTCCAGACATTACTGGCTACATGACATTAGGGCACCCCATTGCTATTACTGGATTTCAAAGTTAAGATTTGTTTGTGGCTTTGTGGCCTGCGGACGAAGCCGTAAACCATGTTCACCGGTAAGGGAAACAACAAATGTATGAGAGGCAAATGGACCTGAGAGGCGAAGGTGAAGGCAGGTAGCATTCCAGAAGTTTCAAACTGTTTGCAGCATCAGGTGAAATTACTTTTCCAGAGGATATTTGCTAGATGGTGCCTGCCAACGAAGCCGTAAACCATGTTCACCGGGAAGGGAAACAAAAAATGTTTGCTGCATCAGGTGAAATTACTTTTTTAGAGGATTTTTGTGAGATGGTACCTGCCAACGAAGCCGTAAACCATGTTCACCGGGAAGGGAAACAAAAAATGTTTGCTGCCTCAGGTGAAATTACTTTTTTAGAGGATTTTTGTGAGATGGTGCCTGCCAACGAAGCCGTAAACCATGTTCACCTGGAACAGAAAAACAAATAATTGTGTTTTTCAGCTAGTCCCGACACAAGTAACAAAACCTGAGGTCCCAATGGGACCTACAAAACCACATTTAAAGGCCCTAGGATGCACAGTTTTGGAGATATTTGCACCACAATGCACCACAACAAATGGCACCACGCAAGGGTGAGGTGTAACAGCGACCTACAGGATCATTCATTTTCAGCAATTGATGAGAGTGTTATCATGTCTGTCTACTGAACCCATTCTGAGAACGGGTACTTCTGCTACTTTAAAATCGAACCTTATAGAGACATATTTTGTAAAGTGATAATAACTGTAGCTTATTTTCTCCACCATAAATGGAAATTTACAAGTCTTTGCAGAGAAACGCAAACCGATTTTGTATCAAAAAGGCAGACCTGAAAATAAGCTTGCCAGATACATTTGACACTTGTTACTTCACTCCTGTCTATGAAAACTACCATTGGAATGGGTGACATGAAAAGAAACGGCAGGCAATATTGCTAAGCAATGCCAACAGAATAAGAAAGGGCAATCCTTTTCAACCAAGACAGCATAGTTCCACACAGTGAGAGGAGATGATCTTTCCAGGAACACATCACCATTTAGTGGGAAAACGTTCATATGATCCACAGCACTGTGGTTCCACTGTCTTGAAATAGGGCAACCATCATCTCCTCACCCGAATAATGCTCTTCACCAGGTGATGGCTGCCCAGTTTTTACAACTCTTGTTTGTATGTACCTAGCTCTATAATTGTGTCATACTAATTGTATGTTATTTTTTCTAATGAATGCTTTCTGGGGCAGATAACATTATTTTGAAGCAGACGAGATGTTACTAACACTGGAGTTCATATACTCTAATGTATCACACTCAGAGAGAGGTAGGATTTAAAACGCTGATCTGGTGTATGAATTCAATCTCGGAAACATGGATCCGGCTAAGCTATCTTCTCAATCATCTCGATCTTGACACTCCAACCTATCAGAACGCATTCCAAGGTATTGCATGTGATCAATATACTCCCCAAAGAAGGTGAACCTGCTAGACCAGTTGGCCATTAGCGAAAGAACAAATCGAGTCTTCTGAATACAGAAAGCATTCATTGATCAGATCGGAATTTAGTTGTAAGCAACAGCCAGGCAGCATGCTCAGAGCCTCAGAAGCACACTATGCAATGCCATGATGAGTTATTTCTGTTTCATAAAAAATTGCCAGTTGGCGGCCCCTCACACATTAATGACAGGGGACACATGCCACGTTTGCCCTCCCATGAAGATTTTCATGCATAAAAAGTGTGTTCTGCCTTTCATTAATATCTTCAGTCTCACCACTTTGTGTCATTGTGGCTTTTGAGTGAATCCCTGTTAATTTAATTTGCTAAACACGTTGATGATACAGCTCAGGAAGTGTCACACTTCCACTACCTGACTTTATCACATGATCTGGTCTCACCTACTTCTTGTGGGATCGAAACTGACATGGTGCAGTGTGCTCAATTTATATCCTAATATCACATCTGCCAACCAATCAGCAGTATGATTAAGGAGAGAGATGCTGGGATTTTCTACACCTGGAGAAAGTTAAGGCGTAATTCACTGCACATTAGAATCCAGTCATTAGATCAGGGAAGCTATCAATTTGCAGAATTATTAAACGAATTCTCTGCTGTCATCGATTTCATCACATCTGCACTGCGAATAGAAAAAACTGTCTATACCAAGTGGGATGCATCAAAGTAATTGTGGAACCGCCGGGCTGCCGGCGGCCATCTCCTATCAATTAGGGAATGAAAAGATGTAATTGCTTGGGAAAAAGTGACATTCAATGTACAATTGCAAGAAAATAAGAATCAAACGAGGGAAATAATGATTTTTCGTCTTGTTAATGCAGGTATAAGTCTGACCTATGCAGGCTTTATTCTGCAAAGTTTTGTGTACCTTAAAAAAGGCGGATTTTTGACTGGTTATAAAAAGCTTAGCCACTGAAAAATCCCAATTTCTCCCAATCATATCTTTCTGCTCAGTAAGATTAATGGCTGTGGAACCACTTTCTGTTTCCCGTAAAATATATACCACATGCTCAGTCTTATACATAACTTCAGAAAACTAGACACCATTTGTATGATGAGAATAGAATGAATGAATTTGTATGTTTCAGATTTGCAAACACAATCTATAAAACGACATAAAAAAATCATCGACATTCGTAGATCCCGGGTCATATGCAGCAAGGCTAACAACATGCAATCCATATCTTAAAATCAGAATAAGTAACATCACAAGGAGGACAATCGGGTTCTTCTTTTCCGTGCATATTGTTAGTAAGATGCAATTTTAAAAGCACTTGTAAAGTCAGACGGGCTCAATAGCAACATAAAAGCATGTTTCCAATTGTTTAGGCCATAGCGCCTGAGTAAAGTTAAAAGGTATTTTCTCCACAAGTCATTATATAATGGACAGAAAAGAACAACGGCCATCATTACAAGTTGGGTGGTGATGATAGCAGTAATTCTGCTAGATGTTATTACGGTACCACACTGGTGTCCGGTGGAATTACCACACATTACAAGGTGACAGGAGCACACACACACCATCGTCGGAAATGGTAATTCTGTCCACCAGAATTACTGCCGTAAATCAACTTCAGATGGTAATTCCCCTGGCATTGGTGGAAACACTGTTACCGCTGCCCGACTCTGCGCTATTCCTGGCAGTGGAATTTCAGCCAGATGAAAATAGTCTCATCGCAGGAACAGGAAGCCTGGAGGCGGCCATCTTTAAGATTGAATCCACCCTGAATTTTCCTTTCCCTCGTGCCAGCTGGAGACAACAGTTTGTATGGAGCACCTCACAGCAAAATAGGAAAGTCAAGGTGGTGGAGATGAGGCTTTGAAAGCAGAAATTCAGTGACAGGGAACTGCAGGTCCTGATGGATGAAGTGGTTGCTCATACAGGTGTGCTGTACAGCTCCAACCAGCAGAGGATGTCTGTCCAAATGAAAGATGCCATCTGTGCCAACATCCTGTACACGGTTGTGGCAGCGGGCATTGTCCCAGGAGACAGCTAGGACTGCCGCAAAAGAGAGAAGTAACTCAAGACGAGGGTCTACAGCTTCATTGCCATCCGTGAGACCTCTGCCACAGGAGGCAGCACTGTAGAACCACTCGCCCTGACCCCATGGGAGGACAAGTGGGGAGCAAGTAGCCAAGGAGATGCTGATGAGTGCTTAAGTTCACCCTCCCATGAAAATGCACTGGGCAAAGCATGTGTCCCCCGGTATAGATGTGCTCAATGGTCAGGGGAATGGGCAACAACATAGCAATCTGTACAAATGCACTGTGACTACATACATGTGTAAGGGAAGATGGGATACTGTTGAAATACACATGTTCCGTAGGGGAAATCTTGGTGTCCTCTTTGACTCCTCTTTCTCCTTCACCCCTCACATCTTGGACCTTGCCTAGAAGGCCCACTTTCAGCTTCACCTCCATAGAGGCATTCTCTCTTTCCTCACCTTTCCCCACAAGCTCAATATCTCCAGAGCTCTGATCCTCTCTAGGGTGGACTACTGCAACAGTCTCTTCCTCAATCTGCCCCTTTCCTCCCTCCACCTCCTTCAGCTAATCCAGAATAGGGCTGTGAGACGTATGCTTGGCCTCAAGCCTAGGGACTGTATCTCTCCAGCCCTACAATCTCTCCACTGGCTCGAGGATCAAATTCAAGACCTTCTGCATCATCCACAAGGCCTCCTGGGGCCTGGGACCCCGCTATTCCCAACTTTCTCTCCTGAATACCTCCCTGCTCGAGCCCTCTGTTCTTCTAGCTCTAACTCTCTGGTGGTCAAACGCTTCTCCAAGCAGACAGTGGGGGTGGGTCTCTCTCTTTAGCTGGTACCTCCATTTGGAACAGCCTTCCTGCCCCCTCAGACTTTAGCCATCCCTCCTTAAGTTCCAGAAACTTTCATAACTCTTCTTTTCTCTACCTCTTTCCCTCCCTCCCATGCTAATTTTCCCACTGCTGCTGGGACTGGTGGCCTGGTCCTTCAAGAGTCTTACAGGTGACCAGGCCCTCTGCCCAGTCAACACCAGCACCTCCCATCTCAGCATTGCCCTCTGGACCCTGTCCATCCCACACCCTTGGGACACCTCCGCCCGGCACTTAGCCAGTAGCCTCCTCCCCTGGCACCCTCTTGGCAACTTTCCCTCCTGGGCTCCCACCAGCACTTGACCACACCGTGTTCCCTCCTTCCCGCTCTTCTCATCACTGCACTTGCACATTTGAATGTCCTATGACCGCAATTGTTTATTTACTGTTTTTGCTATTGTTTATTTACTCCCCTTTACTCACTCCCCACATTTGTCATGTGGCACCCGGAAACAGCATTTTGTTGTATAGGTAGCCTAACAAATACTCAATAAATTAAACTTTATCAAATCATGTGCAGCCATGGAACCATGAAAAGTACCCATGTGTGCAGTTAAAATCCAAGTTGCAAAGTGAACCCCTTGCACCATCACATCCAAAAGCCATATTGGCATGCCAACATGCAAAAAGCCCACCTTGCATGAGCTGTACTCATTGGCCTGCAAAATAACCCTTCCAATTAGACAAAATGTGTGTAGGATGATCATTGATCATGTTGAATGAGTGTCTCACTAGCCCACGTACTGGGATGCATGATGACTGACAACAGGTCATTATCCACTCTGAGAAACATGACAGTATTCTCCCACTCACTCCCTTGCGATCTTCCATTCAGGTGGCGAGGGAAGGACCATCACTTTTGGATCCCGACCCTGGGGGTGGACAAGCTAGGAAGGATCACCTGAGTGGATGGTTATGAAGTATTGGGAGGAGGATACCGTAGGGCAAGACATGGTATTCCCCCAGTCACAAAAATACCCCAACCTACTCTTCCTCAGCCTTTATGGTGTATCTCCAATCTCACCCCATCTCCCCCTCCCCATTTCCAACAAATACTGAGATGAGGAAGAGGCAACTAAGAACAGTAAAGTTTACCCATTTGACTAACATGGGGAAAGTAAGGGCTACTTACCCTAGAAAGAACTCGAGTTGTCCCACTAATAGAGTCACGCAGGGTCAGACATTTAATAGTGACCATTTACACCTTACTCCACTTGGCTGTTTTTTTCACTATAAAAGTTGTGGTTTCCCACAGATATATGGAACAAGCCCGAGAGGCATTTTGAACCAGAAAAGCCACGAAGCTAGGAGCTGCAGGAAGGAGGATCTGGAAGAAAAGCAAGATGGGTAAAACAGCATGAAGCGGAAAGCAAGAAGCAGACATTATAAAGAGAGAAAGCAAGTGAAAGAAAGTAAAGAAAAAGAAATGGTGCCCGTGGCACAGAAATAAGAGGACAGAAAGTAAAGTGATTTGAAAGAAAGGGCAAGTGGCCCGGATGTAAAGTTGAAAGCGAACAGAAGCAAAGCATAGGAGGAAAATGTGAGGGTGTGCAAGAAAGTCAACAGAGGGCAAGTGGCCCGCAAGAAAAGTAAAGAAAAGGTGCAAGTGAGCACAGAGAAGGGAAGTGACAGTTTAAAGGTGCGAGGACGCACGGCAGAGGGAAAAGAAGTGCAAGTGTGCATGATCCAAGACAGAAGTGAGTGAAACAGAAGGGTACAAGAAGCACAATAACGCAGGAAGGTGCAAGAGGCACAGAAGAAGTATAGAGTGGAAAATAACAGTGCAAGGGCTCACCACAAAGTGAAGGGAATAAAAGGCAATGCAAGTGTGCACAAGAAAAACCTGAAGATAAAAGGTACCAAGGAAAAGTGCAAGTCAGAAAAGTGCAAGTCAGAAACAAAGAGAGGGGCAAAGGGTCAGAGTGGTTGCGCTATGGAAAAACAAAGAGCTTGGTATTTTCAAAAGCCTCTGATTCTACAGCATGAGAAGATTGTATGTAAAGAAAACTGTAAATAAGGAAAAGGCATATCCTGACAGCTGAATTTGTGTTTGGAATTAGAGGGGCCTAAGCTTGGGGAAGGGCACCCTCACGTACCTAAAAGGAACTGTGATATATTTTGTTTCGTGTTTGAAAGTTGGAAGATGTCCTGTGCTTCAGGAAGGAAACTCTGAGAGGCCTACTTAAGAAATCAAAGTACATCCTGCTAAAACTGACTTTGTGTCGTAAAGCTTAAAGGGGTCTAAGTTTGGAGAAGGGAACCCTAAGAGGACCGGCCAAGTTGAAGACGTATTGGTTTGCTTTATAGTGTTGAAAGGATCGAAGCTTGGGAAAGAGTACCCCAAGGAGCTCAAAGACACTGAAGGTATTTGAATTCACTGCAAGGACCCTGTGGCGAAGGTTTTGCAAGCAGCCCTATTTGATTGAACTTAAAGTTTGGTAATCTTAAAGCCATGCCTGGCAAGAAAGCCACTGGAAACCAATCCTGGGTTTCCTATTTTTCTGTTTAACCGCTACTTTTCATTTTTGACAAGAGACACTAAGATTTACAATTGACTGATGAGGTTGGATCCTGCACTTCCCAGAAGACCTTCACTGGTGGCAGAGTACCAACCTCCACCCCTGTACAGACCACCCGTGGGAAAAGCAGAAGGAGGAGCAGGAGCATGCCAATTAGGGCAGTAGCACAGTAGCAGCATGTCAGCCATGCCAAGTGGTGAGATAGCCACAGTCTCCACAAGTGTGCCGAATGGTCATTGTCATGAATTGTTTGAATTTGAAATGTCTGAAGGAGACAAAAATTAGAGTTATTTTCAGTTTTCTCTCCCACTGACGTTCCTGGGAACCCACTCCCTCCACCCCCTGACTTACCTTCTGGCGGCACACTTCGCTGTGCGCCGCCGACTCTGCCATCCCTCTGCAACACTGGTTCCCTTCACTTATGTGCATGGGAACCAGCACAGCAGGGTCCTTTTTTTTTTCCTTTCCAACTTTATTATTTTGGTTGCGGTGGGCACATCAACAACCCCAAAGCGATTGTAGTAAATATGGGTGGGCGGACATTTTCGGCTGTTCGAAATGTACTTTCAGCCAAAATTCTATTTCTCTTTCATTTTTATAAGGATCCCCTGAATGGCCCCTCCACCAGCCTGCCAGTAGCAGCTGCTGGTGTGGCACCCTCAGCAGCTGTGACCCACACACCACAGCCAGCCCATATGGTGATCCCAGAAATCAGAGTCATACATGGCACAACACATGCACCCACCCATCAGCCTCCTTACTCCCACTCGTCACCTGAGGCAGACAGCCTTCACCATTGCCAGGATCAGATGGATACATGGAGTGATGACATGGTACACCGGATGGAGAAGGCATTGGCTTCAGGTCCCCATTCTTCAGCCGTGGCCCTCTCCATTGTCCACAGGCTGTGCAACAGCATTCATTTGATGCAATCTAGTGGGAGGCTGGATGCCACAGAGTGCCGCCAGGTCACCATCGTAAACCTAGCAGAGATGAAGTAGCATCATCTTCAGGGAATATGGGATCGTGTGCAGGTCTCCTCACAGAGAATAGCATGGTTATTGGACCTCCAGGTCCGGCGGATATCCATGGAGACTGCTGCAATCACAGCTGTGGTCGAGAGGATGAGGGAGCACACAGAGGCCATGTTACCTTTTGCTGAATATATGCATGCTAGCATATTTATCGCCCTGCAACATATCTGAGGCCAGGATTCTAAACCTTCCACCTCTGTCCCCCTCATGGAGGTGTCATTGCCTGCGAGCCCACTGAACCTCTGCCTTCGCAATATGGCACATACACTGCCCGAGCAGGCTTGAAACGGCAAGAGGCCACATCAATGATTTATTTCACTGGGCACAAGAGAGGTGGGTAGGAAGAGGTGTTGGTGATAGGAGAGGCAGTTGTGAAGGGTTGTTGGGGATTGGGGAAGTGGTTGGGGAGGGGTGAAGCTGTGAAGGGTGTTGGGGTGAAGGTGTCAAGGGTGTTGGGAGGTGGGTGGGAAGGGGTGTTGAGCATTGGGACAGTGAGTATGAAGGGTTTTTGGGGATGGATGCTCACCACAGATGCAAATAAAAAAGTTCACTTAACGAAATGTGAGGACAATACTTTTTGTGTGTGATGGAGATATATTCTAAATATGCATATATACAAAAGTGTAATGCATGTGAAAAGTAATGTGTTTACAAAAAATGTCCAATTAGTTCTTGCTGTACCAGACAACTGTCCCTGGCTTCCTCCTGCTCAATGTGCAGTAGCACTGCATCGGCGGACAGCACAGCATTGTCTGCTGGGGGAAACATGTTCACATCAGTGGGCCGGAGGAGATTTCCCTTGAGGTATATGTTGTGCAGCATGGCACAAGAGACAAATAACTAGCCAACATTCTCTCACCTGTACATCAGGCCCCCTCTAGTATGGTCACCAGAAACGTGCCTTTAGCGGGCCAAAGTTCTGCTCAATGCAAATCCTTGTCCTTACAGGTGCCTCATTGTAGGCCACCTCCTGTGGTGTATTTGTATTTTATTTATTTGTAAAGTGCACCGGGCCCATGGGCATCTGGGCGCATCATCTTATAGGACACAATTACAGTTACATACAGTAGCGAATGAGCATGTCTCACCAGCTTACAGACAAATACCGGTATGAGCCAGCTAACATAGTGACATCATAAATTAGGTACAATTTGATATATACAATTTGATATATGCAGTAGGAAGATAAGGCAATGTGGTTTCAAGCTCAGAACGAGCTCCGTACTGCAGGTAACCCCCCGAGTGTCAGTTATTTTGTGTGAAAAGCCACAATTTGGATTTATTCTTGAAAGAATGGAAGGATGGCTCAGTGCAGATGGAATTGGGGAGAGAGTTCCAGAGCTTGGATGCCAGGACCGGGAAGCTCACTCCCCCATCTTTTTCCAGTTTGAAACTGGAGAGGGCGAGGCTGTGGGTATGGGCCACTCTCATTGGTCGTGTGGAAGTGTGGATTGTGAGGCGGTTAGATAGGTAGGGAGGTGCCTTTTTAGCCAGTCACTTGTCCATCAGCAAGAGAGTTTTCAGAGAGATTCTGTGCTTGAGCCAGTAAAGATTACTTCTGTGGTCGGAGATATGTTGGTTTCTTGGAATATTTAATGCCGCTCTAATGGCATTGTTCTGGATGATTTGTAGTTTATTGATATTGGATAGGCTATTCCCCAGATAGAGGGCCCTGCAGTAGTCTATCCTGGACATGAAAAAGGGTTCTGGCCAGTATGATGCAATTAGGGGAGGACAGAAATGGTCTGCAAGCCGTGATAAGTTTGCATGTGTAAGCCGAAGCTAACCTCACTGCATTAGTTTGTCTGGTCAATGATAGAGTGGAGTCAAGATAAATTCCTAATATTTTAGTATCCTTAGCTACCTTAATAACGTTGCCATCAATGATGAAAGACTTTAAGGAATGGTCAAGATTGTTAAGCCGTTGATTAGAACCCAAGATGAGGAGTTCTGTCTTGTCATCATTGAGGCAAAGTTCATGTTGGGCCATCCAAACCTGGATGACCATATAGACATCGTTCAAGGATTTGGAATCCGCTGTGTAGTCACCCATGATGGGGATGAGTATCTGGGTGTCATCAGCATAATTAGTATATGAGACACCCAGATAGTCCAGAATATCAAAAAGTGGTTTAGTAAACACATTATAGAGTGTAGGGGATACACAGGAACCCTGAGGGACGCCACAGTGAATGGGAGCCGGGTCGGTGGAAGCTGCTGGGGAGAATACCCGCATGGATCTATTGCTTAAGAATGAACTGATCCAGGCAGTGGCAGCGTCGGAGAAGTGGGTGGCAGATATAAGGTGCTGGCACATGATTTGATGATTGACCCAATCCAAAGCCGCTGAAAGATCAAGTAGTAAAAGCAAGGCTAGTTTCCCATTGTCTTTCAGAACCTTGATTTGTGTTTTGAGGTGTATGTGGATAGCGCACAGATGTCATCAGCAATACGCAGCTGGGGGTAACCAGAATCCCCTGCAAGAGCCTAGGACGCATATGTCAGTCACAGTGCATTAAGGATGCGTGGCATGTTATATGTATTGTTGATGGACACTCTCTAGATGCAGTTATTGTGCATTTGTACACCATGGTTTACATTCCCAGTAATTCAGTGAAGTGTACTGCAGGGGTACATGTGTATTATCATTGTGAGCTGCACTGTGCACACATCTCACACACAAGTTGTGCCAGACATCTGTGATAGGATTTCTATAGTGCACGTTGTTTGTGTTGGCCATTGCTATGCTGTCAAGTAGTGCCCTGCAGAGTGATTGATTTTCCTTGTGCATGTTTGTGGTATGTGCATTCCTGCCACAATGGCTTCACATACATGGTTTTCAGTGTACATGCCACCACTGTCTTGCAGTGTTGCATTGCCCTTGTGTAGTGTTGAAGTATTTCCCTATGAATTGTCGTTCATGTATTCCTCTGTGCACAAGTTACTTGTGGCAATATGCATTGCTGACATACTTATACATATTGCTAATGGGCCTAGCCCTCTTCGTTGGTGGTTGTCATGTGTGGCGTGAAAGGGCAGGTACTGCATGTGCAGGACCTTGACAGGGCATGCATTGATCGGTAGTAGAAATGTTCCACCCCCCTTCACATGGCTTTCAACTGATGCTGCAAGATTGTATTGTGTGCTGGCAATTTTACTCACTCAGCATCCATGTCTATTGCACTCTTTATGTACGCAGGCAGGATGCTATAATTCAGGGCCATGGTGTTGTGAGTGGATCCAGGAAAGTGGGTGCAGACATGTGTTATTGTTAGGTCAGCATTGCACACAACATGCATAGTCATGGAGTGGAACTGCTTCCTGTTGCAGTGTGCCTCTTTGGATACACAGGGAGCAAAAAACAACACATGGGTGCAGTCAAGCACATCAGTTACGTTTGACATGTGGGCTGCTGCATAGAAACATGCCTTTATGGCACTTATCTGTGCCAGGGTGGTGGGCAAGGAGATGTGCTGGGATGCATGGCACATGAATGCCTCCAGCACCTGCCAGAGCACAACTGAAAAAGTGGACTGAGACATGCCATGAAGCATGCCTACACTGTGCGGGGGAAGGTTCCACTGGCAAGAAAATGTAGCACCAACAAAAGCTTTAGCAGCGAAGATAGGGAAGTCTTGATATTGATCCTGCTCTGGATGTTGTCATGATCATGGCCAGTACCTCTGCAATGGTCTCCCAGTTCAGCCAGTACAGGATAATGAACTGGGCATCAGTCAATGCCCAGGGTGAGGGCCTGACCCAGGGAATGGGCGCTCCCCTTTTCATGGCATCTCCTCCTTCTCTCTTTTCTATGTGCCCTGTGCTGCTATTCCTGCCTTTTAAGCTCAATGTGGAGCAGGAGGTGCTGTATGTCCCAGTTAGTAACTGCTAGTTTGTTTGTTTGTTTATTTGATAATGCACACCAAACCTTCAGGTAGCTGGGCGCAGCAGGTACAAGAATATTTGAAGCTTAGTTACAACATAATAGGTAAGTACATAAAACAATTACAAAGCTTACAGTAAGGGTGCAAATGCAAGTACAGGTACAGGTACAAGTGCAGGTGCAATAAGCAAGTACAAGTACAGTGCAAAGATAGTGTCAGTAGTGTAAACATCAGGAGTCACTAAGGAATTCTAGATATCATTAGATCGGAGGCGATTCAGCAGGTTGCATCTAAATCTAGCATATGGCAGTTCCCCTCTAAGTGCCGTGGGGAGAGTGTTCCAGTAGAGAGCCGCTTTAACGGGGAAGCTACCACCTCCAGCTTTGACTAGTCTAAATCTAGGAATTTCAAGGCAGAGATGGTTAGATGATCTAGTATGGTGAGAGGGGATATTTCTAGTCAGTCTAGTGGGGAGATATGGGGGTGCGGTGTTATTCAGACATTTGAAAGCGAGGGATACAAATTTGAGAATTATCCTGTCACTAATTTATAACCAGTGCTGGTCTCTTCTGAAATTGGAGATGTGCTCTCTGCAGGGTATGTTAAGAGCTGCTCTCAGGGTGTTGTTTTGTAGTATTTGAATTTTGTTTAATGTTTTTTTGTTAGCACCTACATAAAGGGCATTGCAATAGTCTAATTTAGACATTACTAATGCATTGGCAAGCATAATGCAACTGGCTTTAGATAAGAAGGGTCTGCAGGCCCTGATCAGTTTACAGGTATACGGTGTAGATGAGGCCAGCGAACTGAGTGTTAGTGAGGCGTCAAGGTAGAAGCCTAAGGTTTTTACGTCCGTTACTACATTGATAACATTGCCATCAATATTGAAAGCTGTGTAGCTAGGGCTGAGTTTCTTTAGGTTAGAGTCAGAGACCAGAATCAGAATCTCTGTTTTTTCGTCATTCAGACACAGGCCATGTGAGGCTATCCATGCCTGAATGAGGAGGTATATCCTGTATACCAAAACCGAGTCTTCGACAAAGTTGCCCGATAGGGGTATGAGGATCTGGGCGTCATCAGCATAATTAGTATATGTGACGCCCAGTCTGTCAAGTTTGTCGAAAAGTGGCTTGGTAAAGATGTTATACATTGTCGGAGAGACGCATGAACCTTGTGGAATGCCACAAGTAATTTGGATTGGGTCTGCTGAGGCTGAGGGGGAGAACACTCTCATCGTACGGTTAGCTAGGAAGGATTGTACCCAGGCTATGGCGTCACTTGAGAAATGTGCGGCTGATGCTAGGTGTTCGCATAATACTGCATGATCCACCAGGTCAAAAGCAGCCGATAGGTCAAGCAGGAGTAGCATAGCTGTTTTACCTTTGTCCTTCAACTCGTCGATTTGTGTATTTCGATCAATTAAGACTGTTTCAGTCGCATGTTGTGGTCTGGAGCCGGATTGGCGTGTTCCTAGTAGGAGGTTGGCCTCAAGGTAGCTTTGGATTTGGAGGTCGGGTACCGTGTCAATGATTTTAAGGAGAAATGAGACCGTTGTAATGGGTCTGTAATTGGTGGGGATGGCTGGATCTAGGGTCTGTTTCTTGAGGAGTGGTAACACCCAAGATTCTTTGAGGTTGATGGGGACAGTGCTTGAATTGAAGGAAGCATTGATTAGCTTGAAGATAAAGGGTGCTAAATCTCTGGCTGCATCCTTAATTATTTGAGGTGGGCAGCTGTCACACTGGCAGTTGGAAGGCTTCAGTGATAATATGACCTTTTCTGTTTCCAGTATGGAGATATTGGTGAATCTGAAAGGTATAACACTGTTTGGAGTAGCAGTGGCTGGGGTCGGGTACATCTCAGTAGAATGCAAGGAGGCTTTTTTGTTGGCTATTTTGGTCTGCAGGGTAACTATTATTTTAGCTAACGCATTTTGGATGCTAGTGCACCATTGTTTATCTTTAGGGATATTGTCTGTGGGTGGGATCGGATGACAAACCTATGGATCTGTGTGGGCGCTGGTTGGATGTATTAGTCCAAGAAGTTGCAGTTTTGGCTGTGGCTTTTAGTCATGGTCGAGTCAAGGGGTTATTGGTGCATGTGATTTTTTTATTTTTGTTGGTTTACCAGAACCAAAACAGCATCAATGTGGCAATTATTGCCAATTAATCAACATAATTGAGTGCAAACAGCCGACGCGCATTTCAACCTAAGTCTTTTTCAAGGCCAATTGAGTATCGTGGTGGGCTCTAGCAGAGCTGGAGTCTGGTCCTCCCGGCTGACTAGCCTGGTCGGTTGCCAGGTTCGGCGAGCAAGCCGTGGTTGTGTGTCAGGAAGCGAGACGGCTTTGAGGACCAGACTCCAGCTCCCTAAGTGAGAACGTCTCTAAGTGCGTGCTATCAGAGTAGGCAATTTTCTTATTTACTTTGATACCTGCCTTGTCATCCACACAATAAAGGTTACCAAAGTGTTCCACCCAGTCTAGTTCCAAGACAGAAATGTTGGGTATTTGCGGACATCCAAGGTCTAAAACACAAACATTCTTCACAATTATCATCCGAGGGTTCTTACTTGCTTGAAAAGTAGTGACTATGGACAGAGCATCCCAATGACCTCGAGTAATCTCCAATTTTCTAATCGCTAGTTCCCTTTCATAGTCTCTATGTCACTGTCTAATAGCAATATTTGGTCATTAGTCTTCAGAGCACTCAAAAGTGCTCTCTATTTTTTCCTTGCAGCTAGCTGAAAGCCAGGACTTGGTTTTGAGAATAGCGTTCAATGTGCTGATGGAATAGAGCCTGACAGGTCAACAGCCAGCCGATGTAAAGTCTACTTTTAATGTGCTTGCTTTAATAAAAATCAAATCAATTTTAGTTCTCCTTCAGAGAGATTTTTGGTCAATATTTTATAGGCTTTATACACAGATGCACTTCTCTCAATGTTTCCTCCCATTTAACAAAATCAATTATATTACAAAATGTATCTTCAAAATAAGATACTGCCTCAATTACCTACTGGTAATTTTCATGACTCCCTGTCCTACTCTGCATCATCCTCATATAACTACTTCCTAAATTGCCCTACCTATGAGCCAGAAGCTCTTCTTAAAAAAGTATTTTTAAATTTCTTCCTCCTAGAGCTGGGAGGAATAATATCTTCCTTTCACCCACTTGGCTTGTTAACCATAAGGAAAGCACAACTCTATTTGAATCCCAGGGAGGACAAGTCTGTCACAAGGACTAGGACTAGGAGTAAAGAAGATTCCCAATACATAATAGAGGCAATAAGCTCACCTACACCAGTCTTGTCCCAATCCTTATTTCATAAGGCAAAATTTCAGACGGATGAGTGCTTTTCTACATAAAAGGGAAACTATCTCACATCAAGTGTAGACCACCATTTTACACCAGTGCAACTGTAATAGGATCATGCCCCCCGGACTGATGACAAGAAGCCCAGAAACAGCACCACAATGCCAACTAGGTATAGGAAAAGCATCCCTAATCCAGAGCAAATGTCCTTCCAGGTATTTCAGAAACCATCCAAGGCCAAGGCCTTGGATCTAAGATCTGGTGTCTTTTTACGCTGTTATGGTGTGCCCTGTGATTGAAGATAAGCAATAGTTCCTGGGAAGGAGAGCCAGCCAAGAGCAATCAGACACTCCAACCAACCCCAGACTAGCTGGTGATCTGTGATACCAGAGCAGGGCAACTGTGGGGTTTCAGGGAACTGACTCCAGTGGGCCTGGTATAAGAGGAGGCCAATCAGCAAGAAATCAGCTGTCGTTACGGAGGGATTCATGGTAGCGACCAGAACATCAGGTCAGTTTCCAAACCCTCAGGTTGGATGCCTCGAGAAGCCAAACAATAATGCCATCTGCTGCTCTGCATCTCAGTAGAGAAAACACTCTGCCCAGGGAGGAGAATAAAGCATTCTATGTCAAAAACAGGAAGGGAGCAAAAATGGCCTGTGTAGAATTGAATGGTTCCATACAACAACCACCAATAGATCCTAATATAAAATAGGAACAGCAGGAGGAACATTTAGAAACAGGGGAGCAGATGGGCCTGATCCAATTCTCAATGGCTGGGCAGACGCAGCCATCACCTTGGCATTATGCTCCTCCCTATCAGAGCATAATCCTGGATAAAGAAGTGAGCAGTTGATGCTAAGGCATGTTATCATACTGTTTTGGGAGCCCAGAGAATGAAACCCCAAATCCAAGGCAGTGAGCAATCGGATCTTGCAATATGCAAACAATAGGACGGAACCACACTTTTGGTTAGTAAGTTCAAAGCCACAAAACAGCATCGATAGGAGGCCCCACTAACCCACCCTGTGGACATCTGAGCCACTGTCCAGCAAACAGTACTTTGTGTGTATAGTAAGCTACAGAACACCAACACAGATTGACTCCATAAGAGTTGGTCAAGAGAAGGCACCACCACAAGACCCCAGGCACCAGAAATCGAGTAGTTTGAAGGACCTTTGGGTTGGATGAGCAAACTAAAACCTTACATACATTGCATTTGACCCACCATGTATTCATAACTCCTCTATCAATGTCCCACTATTAAAAATGCACATTCTCAGAAATAGAGTCAAGATCATGAAGGTATGTTCAGAAAAAGCCCTGCAGATCAAAGAGAATAGATAGGTTATGGCAGGTGATGACCTCAATTTACCTTCTCCATTAGGCAACCATTAGCAATAGCACCAGCCACATCGATAACAGTGATAAAGGGCAGACCTGATAAATTTGATGGGGGCTGAGATCACTGATTGTGGGTAGGGCTGGGGCATATCGTAGTATTGGCGTGGACGAGAATGAGAAAAAACATGTTGCAATATTTTCCTGAAGAAAGTGTTGGATATGCAATAGTCACTAATCTCAATCAATATAAGCTGTGAACGCCCCTAAATCCTTTGGAGACATTCGATTTGTAACATGCCATATAAGTCCCAGGATAAAGTGCAACTGCCAAGAATACAGGGGCATCTAATGGAGCACAGAGACTTCGTTGTGGACCATTCACCTTGTAGCCCCACATTCTAAAGGAATGTTGTGTGCTTCTCACACTATACAGAATATTACCGTATGTACCACCCGTACACAGTCTTTCAGCGTGGAAGGCGGTAGCAAATACAATAGGACTTCTACTCAAGAAGGGTGAATTCATCAACTCACCCCTCAAAGTGCAGCAAATAGTGCATCAGTAAAGATGTCAAGTGGAACCCTCCAATTCCCATGCACGTAAGCAGCCTCATGAAGGGAAGGTTGGGGATCACAGACAAAATAATCCCTAGACTGGTAGCCTTGAGATCTCTTTCGGGTTCTGTTTCTTATGCGCTGCTGCTGCTTGACGTACAACTGGTTGAAATCCCTTTGTTCCCTTAGGATCGTATAAAGATAGGCAAGCAATTGGAACTGTGCAACCACCTGAATATCAAACACATTAACCAGCTAACCCAGAGCCGGCCGAAGATACGCAGGCAATTTCAAAATGGTGTGGATGGGGCCGCCTTTCCTTCATCTCTGTAAAACTGCCTCCTTATGTCGATAATGGAAAATTACCTATTGTGGGGCGTTCAAGGTTTTCAAAGGTACTGGGAAATGGATGCATCCTGGGATATACACAGTCCTTTAGCATCCTCGTGCATTTATCTGATCACAAAGCAAACGTAAGAAATGTCTGGCTGTCTTTCAATCCATTTTCAGCATCACAGAGACTGGATGTTTTGTCTTCTTGTGCAGAATACTGTAATGTGACTTCCCTATTCAACATGTATATGTCACGATACTCAGCACAAGTTCACTTTCTAGACTGAAATCATAGCTAAGCCATTGCATGAAGCTTGTAACATGTAGAGCATTATTCACCTCAGGGTGGTACAAAGAAAGACACCCAACTACAAATCACAAACCCCCAACCATAACACGTGAAACCCATCTGGCTATCTCTGTCAGAGTCACAGCCCCTCATGGAGTGTGATTACAGGTGAGTTATATAACACCGGAACATAACCTGTGTGGTGTGGGTCTGGACCATGGAACTCAGGGAGGCTACAACCCTCCAGGAGCAGCATCACTACTAGGATGCAAAGGTAATGCCAACACATTAACTACTGCACATTGTAATTGTAATTGTTCATTTTTAGAGCTCTTATACACAAGCGAAGTACTTCAAAGCACTTCAAGGCTGGAAGGGAACACTGGAGTACAATTGTCATTCTTAGGCCTTGAAGATTCCGAATGATTTACAACAATAGCTAGCATGCTAGGCCAGAGGCATATATACTAGTGAAATGCTTGACACAGAGTGAGGAAGCAAAGGGAGTAGGGGGAGGAGCATACAGGTCAATAGAACATTACTGACCTAGCAAACGTTTCGGAATTGCTTGCTAGTTGGTCATCAATGCGCCTTTGCATGAGTATTTCAAGCATGGCCAAGCTAGGAAGGGTAGACAGAGGGAGGACCGGGCAGACAGACTTGCAAGGCCTGGAACATTCAAGGTCAAGGAACGTGCACATGTGCAAAAAAGGAAGTGCGAGGGAAGGGGGACAAGTGTGCCCCATCTAGCAGGGACAAGGATTAAGTGCAGAGTGGGTGCCCCTCTCATGGAGCAAAGTGCAGTAGTGCCTGGCTGAGTTTGGAGGCCCGGAGGCAAGTGCGGACTGGCAGGGGAACCTGGGACCTAAGAGGCTCTGTAGGTTCACCAGGCGACCAGTCAGCTAACTGGACATGCTAGGGAAGAGAAGGAGGGAGTGAAAGCAGTGAGGAGAAGGAAGTTAGCAGAGGAGAGGGAGAGAGAAGGAGTAGGAGAAGAGGTAGGTCTTGAGGAGTTTCTGGAACTTAAAGACGTCAGGCTCAAGACAAAGAGAGGTAGCATGGTAGGCCAGAGGCATATATACTAGTGAAATGCTTGACACAGAGTGAGGAAGCAAAGGGAGTAGGGGGAGGAGCATACAGGTAGAACAGTACTGACCTAGCCAACATTTCGGAATTGCTTGCTAGTTGGTCATCAATGTGCCTTTGCATGAGTATTTCAAGCACGGCCAAGCTAGGGAGGGTAGATAGAGGGAGGACCGGGCAGACAGACTTGCAAGGCCTGGAACATTCAAGGTCAAGGAACGTGCACATGCGCAAAAAAGGAAGTGCGAGGGAGGGGAAGGGGGACAAGTGTGCCCCATCTAGCAGGGGCAAGGATTAAGTGCAGAGTGGGTGCCCCTCTCATGGAGCAAAGTGCAGTAGTGCATGGCTGAGTGTGGAGGCCCGGAGGCAAGTGCGGACTGGCAGGGGAACCTGGGACCTAAGAGGCTCTGTAGGTTCACCAGGCGACCAGTCAGCTAACTGGGCATGCTAGGGAAAAGAAGGAGGGAGGGAAAGCAGTGAGGAGAAGGAAGTTAGCAGAGGAGAGGGAGAGAGAAGGTGTAGGAGAAGAGGTAGGTCTTGAGGAGTTTCTGGAACTTAAGGACGTCAGGCTCAAGACAAAGAGAGGTAGGTAGGCTGTTCCAGAGGGAGGCACCTGCAGAGGATAAGGATCTACCCCCAAATCTCTATTTGGAGAAATGGCTCACCCGCAGAGAGCTGGAGGAGTCCGAGCGGAGGGCTCTATAAGGAGAGTATTTGAGAAGAGAGCATTGTAAATCGTAAGGGCCCTGGCCCCAGAAAGCCTTGTTGACTATGCAGAGGGACTTGAACTTGATCCTTGCAGCCACGGGGAGCCAGTGGAGTGATTTCAGTGCCACAGAGATGCAGTCCTTGGGCTTTAGGCCAATAATAAGTCTTGCGTTTCTATTCTGGATAAGTTGCAGAGGTCGGAGAGCAGAAGTAGGAAGATTGAGAAAGAGACTATTGATGTAGTCTGGACTGTAGAGAACCAGAGCTCTGGAGACAGTGAGCCTCTGGGGGAAAGTGAGAAAAGGTAGAATACCACTGAGGAGGTGCAGATGGTAGTGAAACTTTTTGCACATGTCCGAGATGTGAGAAGAGAGAGCAAGAGTATAGTCGAAGATGACCCCCAGGTGTTTTGTGTCACTGGTGCGTAGGGACACAGGACAAAGGGAGGCCGCCAGAGTGAGAGTGGGAAAGTGAGAGCAGGGGTCTGAATGAGATGATCTCTTTCTTGCTGGAATTAAGGCAGAGATCGTTAGCAGCACTCCAGGACTGAATTGCGGACAGACAGTACAGAATGAGTGAGGAGGAGGAAGAGGCAGAGGTTTGCCTGTAAGAGAGCTGTCTGTCATCCGCATAACACTGAAAGATGATGGAGGTGAAGGCGGATATTATGTGGGCCAAAGGGGATATGTAGACATTGAAAAACCATGGTTATAGATTAGATCCCTGGGGGACATCACAAGTAGAGAGAGTGATGGTAGAGAGAAAGGACCCAAGTTCCACCTGGGAAGGACGGTCAAAGAGAAAGGATGCAAGCCATGCCAGGGCCTGATCTGTGATGCCCAGAATATCCTGGAGATGGTTGATCAGGATGGTGTGGTTTACTGTATCAAAAGCAGAGGAGAGGTCAAGGAGAATGAGGACAGAGAGAGAGTTAGAATCAAGGTATAAGATGAGGTCTTCACGAGTGTTCATAAGAGAAGTTTCCATGCCGTTAGATGCTCGAAAGCCAGAGTGATGGTCCTGGAAACAACCAACATAATCAGTGTGGAGAGTGAGCTGAGAGATAGCCAGCTTCTCCAGGAGTTTGTCCAGGAAAGGAGTGATGGAGATCGTGCGAAAGTTCGTCAGAATAGCGGGGTCGGCATGGGGTGCACAAGATAAAGCTTGAGGGAAGTAGGGAAAACTCCAGTGGCAAAGGAGAGGTTGCAAAGGTCTGCCAAGGCTGGCGCTAGAAAGTCAATGTTGTCCTTGATGTTTTTGGAGGAGGCTTTCATAGACCGGATTTGTCTAGAAACCTCCTCAGGTATGACAGGGCAGAGGAAGGAGAGAAGGGGGGGTGTTGGTTGATGGTGGTGCATAAGGAGTGTGGAGGAGAGAGAGGAGAAGATGTATTGCATTTTGGTTGTGAAGTGTGCAGCCAGGGCACCACAAGGGGCTGGGTGGGCGCAATAGAGGATGAGGTCACAGTAGGGTTGGCCAGCTCCTTACAGACTTTGAAAAGTTTAGCCATGTTATTGGCTGCCGCAGAGATGCAGGCTTGAATATTGACTCTTTTCTTGAGCCGGATGCTGCATCTATATTGACTTTGCAGAAGGCAGCAGGCCAGCTTGTTAGAGGGTGCACCTGAAGATCCCCATTTCTGTTCTGCTGCCCTGCACTTGCGTTTAAGGTCAGCCAGATCAGAGCCGAACCAAAAGTTGCATTTTTGGGAGACTTCAGTCGGACCCTCATGACAGGGGCAATGAAGTTCAGAGTATTGGAGATGGAAAGGTGTAAGTTAGAAAGGGCTGTGCCATTATGGGAGTCAGTCACAGGAAAGGGAGGAGGGGAGTATGCAGAGGCAAAGGCAGCCACTGGCACTTATTTCATGGGTCTGAAGACCTTGTAGCTGTAAGGCGGTGCCGGGTGTGCCAGTGCTAAAATAGAAGAGAGCTTCAAGTGAGAGGAGAGAAGAGAGTGGTCAGTCCATGAGAATGAAGTAGAGAGGGGGTGGAGAGAGGGATGTCTGTGGAGATGAGAGCATCCAAGGTGTTGCCGGCAGTGTGTGTTGGACCAGAGGGTAGAATGGAGAGAGAGAGTGAGTCACATAGGTTGTGGAAAGCTCATGAATAGTCAGTAGAGTCAAGATGGATGTTACAGTCCCCCAGCAGGAGGAGTTGGGAGGCGGAGGAAAGGAGAGAAGATGCCAGGTCAGCCCATTCTGAGAGGAAGACGGTGGAATGGCCTGGCGGCCGATAGAAGGTGGTCAGCGTAAGAGAGGAGACAGGAGAGAGAGAGAGAGAGCCTGCAGACCAGGCATTTGAAGGAAGAATAGTGCTGAGTCAGAATAGTAGAAATGGGTATCCACTCTGGAAAGATCAAGGCAGCTCCCCCTCCTGGTCTGTTGGGCCTGGTCTCAGAGAGTATCTTGTAGCCTTCAGGAAGAAGTGTGTCAAAACTTGTGGCAGAGCTGTCCTTAAGCCAGGTCTCAGTGAGAGCAAGAACATCAGGGTCCAGTTGTTCAAGGAGGTGGCAGATGTCAGAGGAGTGCTTGACTGCGGAACGAGAGTTAATTGTGGCAACATGGAGCAGATTTTACAAAGGGTAATCGGTGCACACTAATGGTTCGTGATCAATCTAATTATTAGAATTCAAATATTCAAGAAATTTAAGATGCAGGGAAGAATAAATGGTCTTGGCACAAAACCAATGTTACGCAAAAGGAAGGAAGAAAGAGGATCCAAACTTGGGACCCTCCGGTCCCCTGCACACTATAATGTACTGTCCAAATACAGTTAATATTTCAATATTATGTCATAGAGGGAGAAATGTTCAATTAAATTGAATAGCCATACAATCTGTAACAAACTTTTGGTTCTAAAAGTTAGTCATATTTAATCAGAGATAACATTTTAAATGCAAAATTATCAAGAAAAAGCAAAATATAGATCCAGATGTTCAATATGATTGGTGACGCGTTTCGAGGTTTTGTCCTCTTCTTCTTGAGCCTAATTGAACTGTAAATGAACATCCCAAAGGAAAATTCCATACATGTGTTTGCCACTGGAAAGGTAAATTTAAATCTAACAAAAATGAATTTGGTTTAAGTGTGCAATATAGAGCACAAACATAAGTTGCCAATTAGTGGATATTTCAAATACTGTGCATTTCAAATACTTCAACCAAGGTATACACTGTAGATACATAATTAATAAAATGAAGATATGTGGATAGACATCCGGTAAAAGCCAGTTGGGGATCAGATAATGATAGTGTGGCGTTTATAGTATGACACCTCTAGAGGAGTATATCATGCTTCTAATAAATAATATGAAAGGAGTTTTATTGAAGAAAAGTCGTGGTCAGTTCCAATTACCTCTAGTGTAGAGAATGGTGATCGCTAAGGCTTCTGGTGGCCAGAAACAAGACCTCAGACATTATTTGGCATGTACAGAATTGAACTTGCCTAGAAGGGGAACAGAATACTAGTGACCTCTATATCGCTAAGACTATCTAATAAGAAAAAGGCTCACAAAAAAGCATAAGACTACAAGTGATCCATTAAATAAGTGGTGCTACTAACTTGCCAAATGTAGCTTAAGTCGCGTGAACCGAGATGTACAGGTTAACCAAAGAGAGGTACAAGATGGAGTGCCCTGGCTCTAGTCTCTGGACAGTACGTTGTCCACAGCTCAATGTATTCAATCTCTGTTCCCCAGGCTGTAAAGTGACATAAGGTTGTCAGATTTATAATTGTGTGTTGATAGAAAATATCACTACTAGTCATGCTAGTGAAAGACAAAAAATCAGGCACACTTACCATTGCGGGGCAAAGAATGCTTCATGAAAACGGTCTCCTTGTGTATCACAGCGGATTCTCTGAGTCAACAACGAGTTACTGGTAGTTTAGGAGGATGAGCTACCCTACACGTGCTACGGTAAGACAAATAAATACAGGGGGCGCTTTGTCAGGAATAATCATCTGTGGGTACGTGTATCATGTAATATCTGGCTGATTTTAGCATAAGCGGGTTACTTGTACGTGAAAGCTGTTCTCCGTTCTAGGGGAAGTGTTGAGATGCGAGTAGCAGCTGCCACAGTGATGGCTGCTGGCGCTCGAGTTCAGCAGAAGAGGTGGACAGAGGTGGGCAGAGCATAAATCGAACATTAGATGTAAGAGCACAAGATCCCCACTAGCAAGACACTTCTTGGAAAAACACCACTCTTTAGCGCAACTTAAATTTCAAGTTCTAGAAGTTGTGAAACCTCCTCACAGAGGAGGTAACTATCAATCCATTCTCTAATAAGTGATGTCTTTAAAATATGATCTTGATGACTGAACCAGGGGTTGAATTGCTTTATCAACATATTGTGCAAGGGGTTCCAATAGTCTCCCTGTAGCTGCTATACATGCAAGTTCTTATGAATCTTTGGTAAGATATGAATTACCGGCATCTGTGGATGCAGTTTGGTCCAAAAAGATGTTGTCTTCTCAGTTATCCATTCATTTTGTTCAGCTTCATCTTACACTGATTTGATCACACTACGTACTTGTTCCGTTGGGCCCTCCAATACTTAAGCACTATGCCCCGAGCGGCGGGGGCATTACCGAGTCAGGTAATGCCCTGGCAGCATAGTTATAGGCCCGAGCGAAGCAAGGGCCTTAATGAAGGCCCGGGGCATTACCTGACTCAGTAATGCCCCCGCCGCAAGGGACATATTGCTATTAGTACCACGGCCCGCAAGATCTGCGTGACCGTGGCACTAAAAGCAGTTTTTTCTGTCCCGAAATGCTGCAGCACTTTGGGAAAGAAAAAAAAATAGAAAAATGACCAAGAAAATGGCCTCCCGGAAAGGGAAAATAGAGTCTGTTTTCCCTTTACATGGCGGCCACGGGAACGGCCGCGCTAGGAACAGAAGTGTTCCCAGCGCATCCGCCGCCCGAAAGACGACAGAGAAGAAGGTAAGTGGGGTTGGGGGGATGGGGGAGGCAAAGGAAAAAAAAAAGATGCACCAGAATCTCCAGCAGGGGACGATGGTAGCCTTCAGCCGTGCAGAGGCACGGAGCGGGGATGGCCCCACTTTGAGCCTCCTCACGGCTGGAGGCTGCCACGCCGCCCGCCGTGGACTAAGGAGGCAGAAGGTAAGTTGGGTGGGGAGGGCAGGGAGGTGGAAGAAAAGAGGAAGAAAAATAAAAACCTTACCTGAGTCCCTATCAGGGGGCCAAGGCAGCTTCTCAGCCGTGGCGAGGCTCGGAGCGGGGATGGCCCCACTTCAAGCCTCCTCATTGGCTGAGGGGCTGCCACGCCCCTCACCATGAACAAGGCGGCTGGAATCCCAGCCGAGAATTAAGGGATTCTCGGCCGGGTAATGATCCGGCGAGAGCCAATCAGAATGTGTGTTGCATTCTGCTTGACACTCGCCAGGCACTAATTTCATATACAGGTCTTTATCAGACAACTGTTTCTCAATCCGTGCCCTGTATGTATCTCGATCCAAAATCACCAATGCTCCCCCCCAGTCTGCAGGCTTCAGAATGATGTTTGGATTGTTCCATAATTTCAAAAGAACATCTTGTTCACGTCTAGTAAAATGTCCTGTTTTCTTCTTCTTGAATGAGAGTTTACTCATGTCATTGAGAACCTTTTTCTGAAATACTTCTAGCATTTGATTTGGATTGAAGGAAAGAAAAAGCTTTTAGGATTCATCTGCAAGTATTCTGCTGGTTCTGTAGATGTAGACCCATTTGTTGCATGGGGTAGGAGTGCATGGTTGCAGATTGTTTTAACTTGTAAGGCCTACTTCCACCTTCCAAAAATTACCAACCCATCAAAGATCTCCTACCACCTTGCACAACACACACAAACTCCCCACAGAAGACTAACAGAGGTCTAGTTGTTAGCACATTAGCACTAACGAGCCAAGACTATGCTCGCCTGTTTAGTCCTGTAACACTCTCCCACATTAGTGCCTAACCAGACCCAATGCTCTGTAATCTATCAGATCCAGGGCTCCTCCCTATGGATACATTCTCCAGAATGTCTGCCACCAAATCCATTGAAAGAAGATCAACACTCTATCTATCTATCTATCTATCTATCTATCTATCTATCTATCTATCTATCTATCTATCTATCTCTATCTATCTATCTATCTATCTATCTAATTTTTATATTGTGCCACTCAGAAAACTGGTACTTCCTTCATGAAACGTTTAGTGCCTTTATGCTCTGAATTTGATAGATGTATATTGCTAGGGACTTTATGCATTTCCAGCTGCTTTTCTATCTAGTTTAAATGCACTACTCCTTTTAAATACTGGCTTCTTGCTTCATTGAGTAAACGCCGGGTTATTGATTTAAAAATCACACATAGTGGCGCTCTATTTACTTTGCTGGCTATATAAAGTACAGTATGGCATGTCCATGCAGCGTGCGCATGCAGCGGGTGCACTGATAGCGCACCACGGGTGTTCTAAAGGCAAGCTCTTCTGTGCTCATTGCAGCAAGTTCAACAACGAGGCTAAGACGACCACTACGGTGCATTCGGACGGGGAAGCAGGAGTACATCTGAGAATAATTCTCAGCTATTTTCCCCTCTATGTAGCTACAGACAACGTCATTGACGCTGAGATGATTTGGAAATTAAAAGCAGACTACCTATATCACCAAATTCCCTTAACCAAAGAATTTTGCATGCGTAAGCTTTATGCCCTTAAACTTATATTGGACTCTCCCACTTACACCCAATGTAAAAAAGACCTCCACTGACAATTAATGCTAGATCTGCTGTCCATAGAAGTCACTTGTTCCATGATATGGTATTAGAATCCAACCTAGACATGGTACTCATTATTGAGACTTGGATCCCAGATAATAATGATGCCTAAATAGCTGAGCTCACCCCAACTACACACACGTACATCTCAAAGTCAAGAGTCAACAAAAAGGACGGAGGCCAAGCCATTATTTTCAAATCAGAACGTATTATCCCTCTTCCAAATGATAACCTGAACTTCACTGAAGTACAGGTGCTTACAATATGTTTAGAATCCTCTGGGCCAGTTCTCATGATACTCCTATGTAGGCCTGCTGGCCCCAAAGAAGATTTTGTGCAGAAATTAGCAGGCTTTCTAACTGAGATATCTATGTCCTACAATAAGGTTTTGCTACCAGGCGATTTTAATGACTGACATAACTTCACTCTGACCTCGAAGTAGTTTACCTTATCAACATAATGCTGGTCTCACGTCAGACCAACTGTTTACCTGTCACTTACAGATAACAGTAGATGCCCGCCAACAAATGTCCTGTCAGATCATGTAGGAATACCATTTAAACCACCTATAGAGTTAGACATACCTGGTAAGAAGCAATGTACTGTCGCTTCTACATCTCGTATCTAGAAAGAAGTCACAAAAGAACAGATCTTTAACTACCTAACTGCAAAACCCCACTCGATACCTTCATTGTCAATCAATGATCCAAACCCACTGGGTGCTTCACAAGACTAATATACTACAGAGTTGGTTCAGCAATCTCCTTTCACCAAATCCGCCCACTAACTGGGTTTTCCTGCTACTGCTCACTGTAATCTTGTGAATTACTGGAAACAGCTACCTAGGGCTCTACTCCACTGTATATAAGCCCATTGCTACCACATTAACTTGTACATATCTGTATATATACGCCTATCATATCATCTTGTACTTTGCTGTGCTGTCATATATAACATTGTAACCTGATTTCTGCCCAGATGCCCACGGGCCCGTTGCGCACTATAAATGAATAAAAAATTACAATGTAACTTTCTTGCACTCGTGTGCATTGGGGCCTTATGGAGTTTCTGGCCTTAAAGATGGCCGCACCACTTTCTTTTCTGTGGCTGTTTTGGGCTGGCCTCAGTCTCCCCCTCCCATTGGTTGCACTGGTCCAGAAGGGTCCAATCGCAGCAACCAGTAGGCGGGAGCTGGCCCAGTGTACCAAGGCCCAATACGAGGCCCCTGTCAGCTCCCTGTCCACTTCAGGTATGTGGCCCACCCCTTCCCCCCTGGTCACTTGTGATGTTGTGTGTGCCCCCACATCCCCTGGCCACCTGTGATGCTGTGTGTACCCCCCAAACCCCTGGTCGCCATGATGCTGTGTGTTCCCCCCATACCCACCCTGCTCGCCTGTGATGTTGTGTGTGCCCCCCACCCCGCTGGACGCCTGTGATGCTGTGTGTGCCCCCCAACTCCCCTGGTCACCTGCGATGCTGTGTGTGCCCCCCACACCCACTGGTCACTGGTGAAGCTGTGTGTGCCACCCACCCCCCTTTCTTGCCCTTGATGTCCTGACCCCCTCCCTGTCCCCTCGTCCCATTCCTCCAAGCCAATAGTGTCCACTAATTAATTTGCGTTTGCATGATGCTGCCCATTGTTTGACTTTCGCATCTGTGTGCTGCTGCCGCCTTGCAACATGGGGTAGGCACCATGTATTTGCCCATTGTTTGACTTTCGCATCTGTGTGCTGTTGCCGCCCTGCTGCATGGGGTAGGCACCATGTATTTGCCGTCTGATTTGACTTTTGCATCTGTATGCTGCTGTCGCCTTGTAACATGTGGTAGGAAATGTATTTGCCCCTTGCTGGACTTTCAAATCTGTGTGCTGCTGCCACCCTGCAACATGGGTAGGCACCATGTATTTGCCTACTGATTTGACTTTCTCATCTGTGTGCTGCTGCTGCCATTCAACATGGGGTAGGCACCATGTATTTGCCCATTGCTGGACTTTAGCATCTGTTTTGCTACTGCCGTCCTACAACATGGGGTAGGCACCATGTATTTGCCCATTGTTTGACTTTTGCATCTGTGTGCTACTGCCGTCCTACAACATGGGGTAGGCACTATGTATTTGCCCACTGATTTGACTTTCACATCTGTATGCTGCTGTCGCCTTGTAACATGTGGTTGGAATGTATTTGCCCCTTGCTGGACTTTCGCACCTGTGTGCTGCTGCCGTCCTGCAACATGGGTATTCACCATGTATTTGCCTACTGATTTGACTTTCACATCTGTGTGCTGCTGCTGCCTTTCAACATGGGGTAGGCACCATGTATTTGCCCATTGCTGGACTTTAGCATCTGTTTGCTACTGCCGTCCTACAACAGGGGGTAGGCACCATGTATTTGCCCATTGTTTGACTTTCCCATCTGTGTGCTGCTGCCGCTCTGCAACATGGGGTAGGCACCATGTATTTGCCTACTAATTTGACTTTCGCATCTGTGTGGGGCTGCCACCTTGCAACATGGGGTAGGCACCATGTACTTGCCCATTGATGTACTTTCGCATCTGTGTGCTGCTGCACCCTGCCAAAAAACAAAAGAAAGACAATGGGGAATATTTAAACGGCCCGAGATTTGTCCCCAATGACTGTCTAGCGAAAGCTTCTAATCTAAGGATCCCGTTGTCACCATGCTGTTGCCCCTTAAGAAAATGAAAACACAGCCCTTTATGCAAATTCAGCACTAAAACCAATCTCACCATACACACCAAATCGATTAATTATAAACCTTTATTAAATGGATATATTAAAAATCCAAATGTGTTCCTATTTTTAAAAAAAATATTATGTGCAGAATAATTTCTTCCATAAAACGAGATTTTTTTTCTTTTTTCTTTGTTCTCACAAAGTGCAGTTGAATCTAAAAGAGATTCTGTCTTGCTAACCCTTAAAATACAGTTAAAAAATCCTTCAATGGAAAATTCACTCTCCCACTTTCTATCTAAATCTAACAGAGAACCCATGTAGTAACAACCACTTCTGTCGAATATAACAGACAGTATCTAGTTTCAAGATTACTCTCTTAAGACATCTAGGGGGTAATTCATGGATTATTTGCGCCGAAAAAAACAGGATTTGTGCGCCATTCTGTCCGCAAATCCCTGTTTAACAAATGGGGATTTGCGGTCAGAATGGCGCACAAATCCCGTTTTTTTTTGTGCAAATAATCCATGAATTACCCCCCTAGTGTCTTCAATATGCAAATCCTTGTGTGTGCAATCTCGAGGTTCTATTTAACTCATTAATTAATTACTAAGTGTGGTCAACTGTACATCACCACAAAACACCCAACACGTTTCATTCTTTTTCAACAGTATCAGCAATATAAGAACTTCTTCAAGGGAAAAAAACAACACTTTTTCGACAACAGGTCTTCACACTCTTAAACACTCTTCTCTGTGGTGCTCTTCTTAAACTTTGGGGGAAACAGCATGGAAAAACAACAATTAGTTACGCTGTTCACTATTGGGAAAGCCTAGACATGAAGGAGTAATAAATCTTCTGCTGCTGGTTCACCGTGATGGTATTTGTTGTTAACACCTTCAAACGGATATGTAGACACGTATTCAAAATGGACTTGCGATCTGTAGACACAAAATACACCCTCAGCATCAACCGTACCTCTCGAGTTCTAATCCAAAAAACAGAGAATTGCTCTAATTTTTTAAGTCCTCTATCGTTCAGAAAATATTATTATAAATGTGACCGCTTAAATTAGCAACAGAAGTCACTATGTCCCAGTTTAAATGTCACGTCATCAACTCATACCTACTGGGGTATAGGAAAACACAAACCTAGTACTCCGCCCCGTTAACACCGACATAGTTGTCTTGTTCTTGGGGGCTAGGAAAATGACTAAAAATGTATGAGGTGTCGCTGGCATCTCGCCTCATAAATAAGGTAGCTACAGCCACCTGCATTATTCCTCTCATTACAGGCAGTATTACTACAAAACTCTTTACTCGCACCCTAAACTACTTTCTGTGGGAATTGAGAACAATGACTTACCCTCTGCTTGGGGGTGTGTATGAAACCCCGCTGTGCTGTGGTGGAAGGTTGCTTCTTATTCAAGGTGATAGCGTCTCTCCACTCTAGAGCTGTAGTCACTCTGTCGGTAATTTCTTTAGACAGCAACATTCACTTCCATGCAAAAACCGGACCTTCGTATAAAAAAGGGAGGAAGGGGGGAGAAAAATCAGTTTCCCTTCTTTGGCACCATGCTCGGCAGGACTGAATCTCAAGTGGAGCTGGGGAACATATTATAGGAAAAAGAGGACAACACCCTACAGGGGGAAGGAAGCTAGCTGGGGAAACACGCTTCCAGGGTAGTAATTCCGTACTTACTCGGACAGCATCTTGAGTATTCCGTCACTTCCCCTTGCCAAGGTCATGTTGTTGGTCACCTATTCATACGGCGCGTTGTAACAAGGGCGTTTAAAACGCTGGCTGCACCCAAACAGCTGATCTTGGTTAATGGCGCATATCATGTTTGTTGTTCGAAATCGGAATTGGTTAACTGGAGGAAGATCCCTTCAGGACTGATTACGTGTAATACAGTGGGAATATATACCAGCTGGATGCTCCGGTGAGTGATTAAGATGTATCTATTATTTCTACAGCTGTTAGCTTAAGTCAATTTCGGGATGGCCGGGTACCAAAGAAACACTTGCACTAACACGCATGTGGCTAAATAATAACTCTCCATGTGGACATGCCAATGGAATGAAATACGCATACGTTTCACAAGAAAAGGTTCCCTTGGTCTGCCTTTGATTTTACTAATTCACGCCGGAATTAACACATAAAGATATAAAGATAGTTTAACCAAGATTACAAAAGATTCATATTACATATCTCATATCAGACTGTTCCAATCGACGGCCTCGTTCAGCCCTGTCACCGCTGAGTTACACAGAAAAATCAACCATAGTTCTTTGGCCTGTAATCTTTTAATTAAAGACTCGTCATCTTTCAATGGTGAAATGTGTAGTAACACTGTCCATCTTAAATAATCCATTCCATGGTCCAACATTAGAAAATGATTTACCATTGGAACTGCAGATATCTTATTTTTAATACAGATCTTATGTTCTGAAATTCTCACCTTGATTTTCTGTTTTTTCATGCCTATATACAATTTCTTACACGGACACCATATTGCATATATCACATTGTTTGTATTGCATTTAGTGAATGTCACCTGTGACCACGGTTTCTCTAAGCCTAAGTTCACTTGCGTGGTTCTGCTTGTTAGATGGCAATTCACACAGTGTCCACAGGGTGCATGTCCTAGCATTTTCAGCAAACCCCACTTCTTGGTGACGCTCCTCTGTTGTTGAATGCCTCTAGAGATGTTGTTTTTCATGAGGAGATCTTTTAAGTTAGGCCCTCTTTTGAAAGCACAAAGTGTCGGTTCATGTGGACATTCTCCACCCGTCAGAATGTGCCAATTCTTTCTAATAATCTTAACAACTTGATTGGCTAAGGGAGTATAAGTATTGACAAAGACTAAACTTTTCTTCTCTTTGGTTCTGTCATGAGATTCCAGAAGTGCCTCATGGTTGTTATTCTTAGACCTTTTGAGTGCCCGTCTGATTATCTTCTTCGGATATTGCCTGGCATCCAATTTAGAAGTCAAAGTTTTAGCTTCAGACAGGAAGATTTCTTGAGTCAACCTATTCAGTTGCAGGCGCAAAAATTGGCCAAACGGGAGATTCTCCCTGGTGTGACGTGGACTATCAAAAACCAAGAGTGAATTGCGGTCAGTAGATTTGTGGAATGGTTTCACTTGGTTAATATTTAAACCAGTGGCAACCCAAATTGCGATATCTAGGAAGTTAATTGCCATGTTACTCTGTGTGTAAGGTACCGATTTGAGGTACCGATTTTGGCAATTAATCCACTGCATGAATTCACTAAACAGGGAAGCAGAACCATTCCACACAATCAGAATATCATCAATATAGCGACACCACAAACCCAAGTTCAAAAAATAGAGATTTGTGGAGCTATACATTACTTCCCGTTCAAAACTTTCAACAAACAGATTCGCTGCTTAGGGGGTGACAGACGACCCCATTGCTGTACCATGGGACTGATGATATAATTGCCCATTGAAACTGAAATAATTTTCGGTCTGTGCCATCTCCGCAGAGCATAAGATAAAACTATTTGGTGTCTTGCCCTCTGTTCTCATGGTAAGATCTCCTCTAACACCTGTAAAGTTTCTTGATAGGGTATACAAGTGTAGAGAGACACAATGTCCAGAATCACTAATAGTTGTTTGGTTGGATCAAACTGCATGTCTTCAACCATATTGATGATTTCAATAGTATCTTGTACAAAAGAGTACATCGTTGACACATATGGTTTCAAATATATGTCCGCGAACTTAGACAGTGGTTCTAGAAGCGCTCTTGTTCCTGAAACAATCTTACGTCCCGGTGGGTTTACCAATGCTTTATGGATTTTGAGGAGGATGTAAAACTTTGGTATTTTTGGATTTTGTAGCACTAAGTAATCACTCTCCTGTTGGCAAATCCATCCCCTTTACAAAGCCTTTTCCACTTTGGTTGTGATCAGTATGGACAATCTATTTGTCGGTTCTTCTGTGATCGGTTGGTAGAATTCTCTATCTTCTAGTTGGTGATGGCATTCAGTTACATAATCTTGTTGGTTCATCATTACTATGGCACACCATTTGTCGGCTTTCCGTAGAACAACATCAGGGTTGGTAGCTAGACTTCTCACCGCTGCTTTCTCAGAATTATTCAAATTTTGGAAAGGGCGTTTCTGATTTTGTGTCTCTAGCTGATGTAAATTGTGCCCAATTCTCTTGATGAACACTACAGCTTCCGGAATATAACTTCCAACCGGAGGATTAAAGGTGGATTTATTCCTAAACCCACTCTCATTACTCTGATCATCAAAAGTGTTCTGATAAAAGAATTGCCGTAGATGTATTTTGCGTAGCAGTTTCTCGATTTCGACATCAGTTCTCAATTTGTCGTATTGTACAGTTGGTACAAATTCAAAACCTCTATTAATTTAAACCACTTCTTCCACATTCGGAGAATAAGAGGATACATTTACTAATAAGGTATGTTGCTCTGGAGCAATCTCAGGGCCTCGTCCCAATTGTCCAGATCTTGGCGCTGCTCTAAAAAAGTTGTTTCTGGGGCGGACCTCCACTTGTACTACCTTGATTACTGGAATAGAAATTTCTCCCATTCTGTGTATTCCTACCAACCCTTCTTTGGTTCCTTCCACGGTTCCGGGAGCCTTTGTAACCTCTCTGGTGGGAGAAGCTGTTATCACTCGAACTGCCTGAGCTGAACGAGGTGTTCCTAAAACTCACATGGCTCTGTCCTCCTTGTTTCTGCCCTTCTTGTTGCTGTCCTGCGAAGGGGTCGTAGCCTTCCCTCGTATACCGAAATGCATTTTCGTGTGAAAATTGAGTAGTTCTTTCTTCATTATAGCTATGCGGTCCTGAGTACAATATTGTTTGAAATCTGTAATCTCCTTCATAATCTCCTCTAGTCGTTTTTAATAGGTTTCAAGGGGCACCAGTTGCACCCTGCAACATGGGGTAGGCAGCATGTATTTGCCCACTGATTTGACTTTTGCATCTGTGTGCTACTGCTGCCGCCCTGCAACATGGGGTAGGCACTATGTATTTGCTCATTGATTTGACTTTCACATCTGTGTGCTGCTGCCACCCTGTAACATGGGGTAGGCACCATGTGTTTGCCTATCGTTTGACTTGCGCATCTATGGCTGCTGCACCTTGCAACATGGGGTAGGCACCAATGTATTTGCCCACTGATTTGACTTTCGCATCTGTGTGCTGCTGCCGCCCTACAACATGGGGTAGGCACAATGTATTTGCCCATTGATTTGACTTTCGCATCTGTGTGCTGCCGCCACCCTGCAACATGGGGTCAGGCTCAATGGATGTGATCACCATGTACTTCTCTTTTTCACTTTGCTTATGTTGTATTACCTTTGCATGTTCCACAATGTTGCTATGCACTTCTTATGCTTCCTATTCTGTAACCTGAAGCACTGAAACCAATCTCTTAACTTTAAGCGCCTAGATACCTCTGGGTTTTGCGCGCTTTACAAACAAACAAACAAACAAACTCTGTTACTTGAGAAAGGTGAGACATGGAGAGGCGGTTTGGAACACCTGTTGAGCTTTCAGAATACTCCTCGGCCATTGCCTAGTCCCTGCACTTCCTGCCTCACTCCTTATGTCTATGGCAACACTGGTGTAATTGGAACTAGGCAAAATGGGCGCTCTGCTGCGACAGAGTGACATATAGTTGCTCCCACCTGTGGACTAAACAAAGGAGGAACAGCATTCATCCAGTGTTCTGGCAAGCAGCTCTCTGGCATGTTTGGACTTATTTTGGCGACAGGATTCATAAACCAGAAAAGAATCAGGTTTCTACTTTTTTTAATGTTACTTCCCTGGTTTTTATTTACCATGTTGACATGGTTTCGATCGGCACAGAGTTGTTAATGTATTGCAGTTAGTTTTCTGATCTATTCCAGGAGGAGAAGCCTACAACATGAAGGATCTATTCGAATTGATAATGGGTCCCCTGTATAGCTCCTACGTCATGGTGCCACCCAGTTATTCAGAGGATTCTGAGGCTAAGAGCATCACTGCTTAATGTCCGTTTTTAGCTGCCTGGGTATACCATTTTGGGATGTCAGACATCTTTTGGAACTCTACTTTGTACATATTGGACAGGCTATGTGAACAGTGCAATGCCTCACAGATTACTGCAGAGCTCACAACAGAGCTCTCTATTTGGCATTTGTGACAGAGCATGAGTGACTGCTGCTGTCTAATGTTTTTTCTCTGTGCCTCAACCTTTAGATGAGGCCACCAAACAGGTTAGCCATAACAGTGTTTCACTCAGTGAAGGTCTCTGCTGGTTGTACTTGCTTGAGCTGAAATTGCCAACATGATGAATTCCTGTCCCTTAGCAGGTTATGTATATGCAACACAGCTGGTGAGAGATCTTCTCTCAATCTTGCATGGTGATCCATGGGTAGTTACACTGAAAGGTAACCACAGTATGATTTAAAGGGAACAGGTACTCATCATCCTGGTTCTTGAGAGCATTGAGCTTTCTGACCAGCCACAACCTGACAACTGAATATTACAAGTACATACAGGGGCCGTCAAAATGCATTATCAAGAAGGAGGTTGAGCAAACGTAAACAGAATGAAAGCAATAACTTATGGCAGGAGTTATTGCAAACAAGTTCAGATAAATGGAAGTTGTGCTGATACTTCAACTTGATTGTATGACTAGTATTATCAGACCCTATTGGACATTATGCATAGTTCTAGAAATGTGCTCCATATTCTAATAATGAAGACACCGCCAAAAAATGTAATCAAAGCCTACTATGTCATCTAGAACTGGTGGTCAAGGCTTATCATCGCAAAAAAAGAAGGCCCCCAGCGATGTGAACTGACAGATTCAAAAGGTGCCTAATATTAGCAACTGAAAAAGTGTGCTGTGCTTCATAGAAATGTATTTAATATAGAAAAAAACATACAGATTCAAATTAAACACAATATGCCACTGACAATGAATTCAGTCTAAAGTGCAGTGTCATAAAGATAACAACGTATATCAGTTGTAAAGTGCAAATGCTAAAGTGCAACACGCTATCAGCCTAACCCAGAGTTCAATCTCCACACATAAATTACTCTCATACACAATCATGCCATGCTCAATACACAACATACATATGGAACTAATGGGTCAAGGAAATCACCTCACGTGCAAAAACATCTTGAAAAACCTAACGCACAAATTCCTTTACGCAAGCTTCCCGTATCGTGTAACAAATGTTGGGACACATTCAGGCCCTACTGGTGTGGTAAACAAGTCAATGCGCACATGTTAAACATCGTTACATCTTTTCAAATTATTGAATCAGAAGTGAGTGATCACAACATTTTGCACACAACCTGCTGCTCGAATATGACTATACCCAATTCTCAACTGTCCTATCTTAAGGGGTCCTATGAGGTAAATCCTGCTAGAAATCGCCTAACGTGGTCGGAAAACTCCTTAAAAGCCTTTAGGCTATGCTATCATGCTGAACTAAAGAGTAATGCTGTGAGTGAGTCCCCGTCAGATGTTGTGTATTATGATCTAATGCAGCTTTTCCAACCGAGCTCTACTATACACAAACAAAGACAACCACCGCATTTGCACATCACTGATCATGAAATCAGACTCAAAAAATCTATGGTTCGGGCTGAAAAAAGGAAAGCCTTAAAGCTCCCTCCAGACCTACGTTGGGCTGCTCTTTCTCGCACTGCTCTTTCTCGCATGCAAACTAACTACAGGAACTGGGCAAGAGGCATGAAGGCCAAACTATTCCAAACTGATGGAAGTAACATGTTAGCATCTTTGGCATCTAAAAATGCTTCCCAGTCTTGGCATATTATAAAACGAGCAATATCAGGTCACCAGGTTGCCATTCAAACAAATGATGTGTCAGAGGATATGTGGGTACGTTATTATTCTGACTTATTCGCTATTCCTCGAGCACATCCTTCTGCTCCTGTTTTGAAGTCTGAGCTCCCATTCCATCTATGCTTTGATAAAGAAGACATTTTATATTTCATCAATCAAGCTAGCAACTCTAGGGCACCTGGCCCTGATGGCCTCTCGAATGTGCATTTGAAGCAATTCCCAGATATCTGGGCAGACATTTTACATCTCATGTTTGAATCGATCAACATCTCGCAAAAAATCCCGATATCATGGAAGCAATCAATTGTCATTCCGATCTATAAGAAGGGTGACCGTGCCGACCCGGCCAGCTATAGACCCATCTCATTACTCGATGTCTCGGGAAAGATTTTTTGTCGTCTCATTCTGAGAGAACTGAATGACTGGACAAAGAATCATTTCAAACGGGACCCTCTTCAATCTGGTTTTGTTAGTGGTCTCGGCACGATCCCCAATATAATCACCATCAATATGCTCAAGTCTCAATATGCCTCCAGGAAGCAAACTCTATACTTTGCGTTTATTGATTTCCGGTCAGCCTTCGACTCCATAGATCGTGATCTTCTTTTTTCTAAGTTAAAAGCACTTGGTTGTCCATCCTCACTCTTGGCCTTAATCATTCATTTACACACGGACACCACTATGAGGGTCAGGCTTACACTTGAAGGCCTTCTGTCTGCCTCTTTTCCGACTTTTGTGGGACTTAAGCAGGGTTGCATACTGGCTTCCATACTGTTCAACCTTTTCATTCTTGATATGGGTCTCTCATTCCTTGGAATCACAGCTGATGCTCCGGAGTTGGGTGGCCAGCGTATCCCGTGGATGCTTTATGCTGATCATCTGGTTTTGTCTTCTCAGACTCCTAGAGGCTTACAGAATTTGCTAATCGCCTTATCAGATTATGCTGAGACAAATTATCTAACAGTAAATCTGTCCAAATCCCAGATCCTGGTCTGTAGGCCTCTTGGTAATTGCAAAATTTACAATGGGATATGGTCTCTGCAACAAGAAACTATGGAAATTGTCTCGGAATACAAATACCTGCACTTTTTTATTCAAAACACTGCATATGTTACACTCAAAATTACTGAGTCTGATATCCCAAGCCAAAATTCTTGTTCATAAGTATGGAAAATTCACGTTAAAACATATTCTGATGTTTTATGAGCAGAAGGTTGTTCCCATTCTACTCTATGGTGCTGAAGCTAAGTTATATTCGAATGACAGCACATGGAATAGATTTGAGGCCACCTTTTGGAAAAGGGTTTTGTGTCTTCCGAACTCTTCGCCCCTGCCCATATTACGGTTCGAGCTGGGTTTGAACTCTCTGCATAGCAGAGTCAAATGGAGAATGTGCTCCTGTTTTCGTAAAAGCCTCCTTGGACTGGCCAACGATAACATTCTGAGCACGGTAGCCCGCCATCTGTCTGTTTCCCCTGCTGTTTTTCCTTCAAAATGGCGAAATCTTGTCTTGGACACCCTAGTTGAAGCCAACATCTCTTTACAGTTCCTAATTGAAAATCCGGTTTGTGCAAAAAAAAAGTTTTATTACTGGGATTGGATCACAAATTACGATCTGTGTGTGACATACAGAGATTTTGATGCCAACCTCTTTGGAACAAAACGTTTGGGTCAAGTGGCTGGCTATCTTTTGAAATGTCCATCTGCAAACATTCGTAACAAACTATTGCGGATGAGGCTAAATTTATGGTTGACGAGAGAAGTGCTGGTCAGGCGCAAAATTATTTGTGCTGACCTTAACTTCTGTCGCTTCTGCGAGAATCAAAGTGTAAAGTGGCTTCAAAGCCAATCTCCTGATGCAATGTTGGCAGGGCCAAGCCAGAGAAAAAGTTCCTTCTTGGGTTGCGATGTTGTTGTATGGTTATTTCTCCTTGTCCACCAAGATGTTGTTTTTACCTCGGCAGGTATGCTACAGGCCAATTAGTTTGGGGGGGGCATCGATACGTGATCCCTGTGTTCCCTGCCAAAGGGACACTGGATGTGGACAGTGTCTTGCACTCAAGATGTCTGCAAACAATGAAATACTTGCTTGTGTTTTCGCAAGCCGACTGGAATACAAATTCCTCTGAGTTTCGCCACTGAAAAAATGGCACCAGAGTGAGGCAGATGGTAGTGTCGGTGAGAAAGTGTTGCCAGTAGCCGAGGCTATGAGGGTTGAAAAAGATCCTCAGTGGGCGAAATCAATAACAGATACTATTGACAAGCATGTGTCTGTCTACCCAACAAGAGCATCTATTGGGTTAGGGGATATACTTCAGTCATAAAAGAGCATATTATTGCCTGTGACAGAGAGACTATTCCCAATGGACAGAACGATTATATCCAATTGAAGCTGTAGGACAAAGCCCTTGTTGAGGGGCTACTGGCAATTGAGGCAAGCTCCTATCCTCCTCTCCGAACAGCAATATCGTTAAGACCTTTTTCCATCTGGTGGGTGTCAACAGAGAACACCTGGGCAATGTATAACTGAAGGTAGATACAATCCATTCCCAATGGGTGTATAATTAGAAGTGGATTGACATCTTCCCCCCCCCCCCACTCCCGAAGCACTGATCACAGAAGCCCTGACAAAGCCCAAAGGAATAAGGGTGCTATCCTGGAATGTTGCTGGGATCAAAAGGCATTTGATGGATCCAGATTGGATTGCCTTAGTACAAAGTAGTGAGATTGTATGTTTCCAGGAAACGTGGTCTTTAGCTCCAGCAGGCATACAGGGGTTTAAGGCATTCAATACCCCACTGTATGTGCTAGGGGAGACCATGGTGGGGGTTACTGACCTCACCAGGGTGATTCAGGGTGGGGAACAGAAAGTGTGACCATAACCCCAGATCTGCAATTAGTAATTGGCAAAAATAGTGAGCAGCATACCCCACCTATATTACATTTGTATAATAGACCTTATGGGACTAACCCTTTGGGGACATTGATGCTTCTACAGGAGTTAATAACTAGCCAGGATCACACTACACATGGGAAATGTCATAGTTTATTAGGGGGTGACTCCAACCTACAATTCAAACCCTTAAAAGAACTAGAAGGGCTATGGCACGAGGTAGATTTGGAGTGGGAGATCCCAGTATAGAGGCATGTAATCCCCTGTGTGCCCATAAACAGGCATTGGATTCAGCCCAGCTATTGCAAAGGCTTAATCTAAGGCATGCAATGCAGGTGCAGTGGTGATCGTCCTGGCAGGAACATGTTTTTTGGATATGTGTGCTCCACACAGATTGACTATAGCCTTGTGTTAATGAATGATTGGGAACTTATTGAAGATTTCATTGTCATTGATCGCAGAGAAAGTGACAATAAGCCCCTTGTGTTGGTTGTGAAACTGAAGTGTAAATTGGGTGCTACTCCTGCACTGAATGTATCGTTAAGGATCTCTGGGAATGTTAGATGAGACATTAAATGGGATCAAGTAGTGATTGTTGGGCTAAAGTATGGCATTTACAATAAAAAATATTGACAGAATTTGTGGCACCGACCTTGGTGAAAGTCAGGTTTTGGCTGAGTTTGATCACCTGGTTGTTGGTCTTTGTCCTTTTTTTACGAGAGCAGTAAATTAGATAAAACAGAAAAGGGTGACAAAGCATGCCTGGTTGAGTGCAGGATAGTTAAAATTGAATTGAATTGAAATGATTGTTTATTTGTATAGAGCGTACACACAAAGTGTTTCAAAGCGCATCAAGGGAAGGAAGGGAACATGGGAGAATACAGTGACATTCTTACAAATCCTTGATACATTCAGAATGTGAAGAAAATAAAATAACTATCTTAATCTGCCTAACTACATTTCAGATAGTGCAAATGCAAGGAACAATGAAAAGGGGGCAGGGGGGAAGTAAGATCAGACATGCGGCTACATCACTATGCCTGACGACAATTGCTGTATTGCCAGAATTTAACAAGAGGAGGGAAAGGTGGAAGAGGGTTGGAATAAGGGAGAAGGAGAAGAACAAACAAGCTACTATCACGACTAGTCAGATAATGTTGGAGTGGGAGAGGGAGAGGAGGACTAGGAGGGAAGGGGGAGACAGACAAGCTGCTATCATGAAGGTCATGAGACAAGATGATAGAATAAGTGCTATTAGATAATGAAAGGGAGGGAAGGGTAAGGGAATGAGATAGACCGGTGGCTACATTACTATGCCTGTCGGCAATTGAGGTAATTCCAGGATGTAGCAAGAGGAAGGGGTGGGGGGAGGAAGGGAAAAGAGCGAGGGAGAAGGAGAACAACAAAAACACAATCACTGGGGGTAATGGAGAGGGGGCCAAAAACAACCATCAGGGGGGTGGGAGGGGGCGAGGGCACAAACAACAGTCACGGGGCAGGGGGAGGGCAGAAGGGGCAGACACAGAGAAAGTGAAGGGAGGAGGGGGGAAAAGGAATTGAAACAGACCGGCAGTTACAATTACACACAACCATCACAGTGGGCAGCGTGGCAGCGTACCGGTGCAGACAGGGGCAGACAGGCCCTGAGGAGAAGTGCTGCAGTGGGAGTGGCCATCTTGGAGGAGCAGGGGGAATCAAAGCACAATGAAAGGATTAGAACCCCTTAGATGAAAAACAAAGTGTTGCCATAGTAACGCGTCCTGGAGGTATACATTGTAGCCGTTGCACAAACATTTTGAAAAGGCGCACCTCGCTGTGCGTTCACACCGTAAGAAAAATGCCTTACAAAGTTCCAAGATGGTCTTACCCAGCTGGGTCTGGGAGGGCAAAGTCAAGCCGCCAGTGTGGAAATGGCAAGATCGCTGATGTCGGTGTTGCTCCCTCATCGCTGCACAGTGAAGACAGAGAATGAGGGAAAGAATTAGTGAAGCAGGGCCTTCGTCGCAGGCCTTAGTGGAAACGGGCAGGCTCCTGCCTCCTGGTCATTGTGATTGGCTAATAAGGCCTAGCCAACCACTGGGAGGGGAGCTGGCAGATCACAAGGTGAGGAGAGGGGCTGCAAAGAACACTTCACCACTTTGCCTTGCAATAGAAGGCCAAGTGAATAAAGACGAATTGCGGACCTGCAGAATTAAGTATAAAAACACAATTTCAGAGACAAAAGATGAGTATCAGAAAGCCAAGTGGAATGATCCCATAGAGGCAACTAACATGAAGGATACGAAGACATTTTAGACCCTGGTATCTGACAAAAAGGGAATAAACAATAATGGGCTTTTTTGCCATATTTTTCGTGAGGACTGGCTGCAGGTTGTACAAAGATGGTGTTTCCAAAGAATGAGGGATTATTAAGGGATTTTTGACAAAGGTTTAGTGAGGATTGAATGCAATCGCCCATCAATGATTATAACCCTGGTGGAGGCGAAGAGTGCAATTCTGAATTCCAAGAGCCAGAAAGCTCCAGGCCCATATAGGATCCCAGCCAACTTCTGGACGGATGAACCAGATATCTGGGCACCAATTTTATTGAAAAAGTTTTTAGCAGTGGTTAAACTTAATCACATTCCTGTTTCCTGGCTAACCGCTGAAATAGTGCCAATCTATAAAACAGGTGGCAGGGGAAAGCCCTGCAACTACAGGCCTATTTCATTACTTGATGCCACTCTAAAAATATTTGCGAAGGTGGTACTAAAGCAGCTGCAGGACTGGGTGACTTCTTACAATCTTATTTCTCATCTTCAGGCCGATTTCCAGCAATGGACAAGCACTATTGACCAATGTTTTAGCTTGTCCCTTGTCTTACAAAAATATATGCTATTGAAGAATATGCAGGTCTATGCAGTCTTTGTGAATCTGCAGACAGCTTTTGACTGTGTTCCTAGGGACCAGCTCTGGCAGATAGTGCAGACGAAGGGGGTGCCTGCTTATTTGGTAACACCTATTCACCAAATTCACTCAAATAACCCAGTGGTGGTGAGGTGGGGGCTCAGAGGTGAAATTACTGACCAGTTCAGGGTGGAAAGGGGTGTGCGACATGGCTGTGTCCTTGCCCCACTCCTGTTCTGCCTTTGTATTAATGAGGTCATTTTGGCACTGATGGCGGAATGCCAGACGGCATGCTTGAACCGCTGAATCTCGGCACTGCACATCTTGCAGGATTCTTTTTTGCTAATGATGCCATGCTGTTGACAACATCACCTATGGGCATCAGGCGCTGCCTGGGGTGTTTCGTCACCAAAGGCTACCAACTGAGATTGACCCTCAATAAGAGTAAAATGACAGTACAGGCTTTTAGACCAAAGAACTCAAAGCCCTGTCTGTGCCCCCATGAAGGTAGATGGAAATAGCCTTGAGCCAGAAATCTGTTATTATTACTTAGGAGTAAGATTTACTGACACTGGGGCATGGTCCGCACAGTTGGTAACATTGCAGGTTATTTTGGAAATAAATAGTGGTGGTCTGAGAAAATTCTTTGTAGATCATGGAGAAAGAGCTGTATCTCCAGTCATTAATATTTACAAGATACTGACCGCCTCATCTGCTATTTATGGAGCTGAGCTGTGGGGCATATTAACTGCCAGAAGTCTGGGATTGTGGAGAATACATTTTTTAATTGTTATTAAGGTTACCAAGAAGTGTCCCTAATTCCCATTGTTGATGCAGTGTTGCCTGGAGCCGATTGTCTTACAAATAGCCTGCAAACTGGTATTTTACTGGTTTAGACTCTGGGTGACCCTGAAACTTGGGGAAATACAGATAGGCCCTTATGAGTTTGCTTAGTTAACCAGAAGGGCACTCAATTCTATTGCTGAAGTCTGTAAGGCAACAGTTGAGATTACTTGGTTTATGTGACATCTGGCAGAATCCTCAGAATGTATCCAGTTGTATTAAAGAAGAAGGAAAGTCAGCTGTAACACAGGTTAAATAATAACATCTTATAAATTCATGTCTAAATTAAAAAATAGGATTGGACTAGTTGTTTTAAAAAACTGAAGAAGGAACTGAGAAATAATTAGATTTAAAAACACCTGCATATGCTCTTATTCGTGGAATTTAGAACCAGCACCCTCAAGACTGCGAAATTGTGGCTGGAGAGTACTCAATTCTGAATATTATCCGCTTTGTGACTCCTGTCCAGAGACAATTATGAATATCTTGTTATTCTGCGAGAGATATGAGTACCTGAGACGATTGTATTAATTATCATTTAAGATAGCCTGTGTTAACCGTTCTGCAGAACCTTTGATTTTATTCAATCAACTGAAATGATTAATGATGTATATTGTGTGGCACGATGTGTCTATCGTGCATAGTTAGAAAAGGTACTGCTAGATTGAGCAATTTAACAAAGCCTGAGTTTCTGAGCTTAAAGAGGTTTTTGTTTTTAGATGTAAATCATATGTATTTTATGGTTTTTAAACATTGCATGTGTTATTAAACGTATGAAATATGTATTCTGGATTCTGTATTTAAGTATTAATTGAATGATGATATATTGAATTATGTATGATAAAATCACATTTGTAGAATAAAGCACAATGAACGAACGACACATCCATGGCATTATACATGTTCAGCATTGCTTGCACTGGGCATGTGACCCTGTTTAATACTTTTTTTTTTTGTTTGAGTAGTTACAAGCGTTGAACACTTGCATGTGTTTGAGATTTTGAGTGGTAAAATGAGGAAAAGTCCACCCATTCCAGTTCTTACCGATCAGTGAGTATTGATCGGAAACGAGTAGGTTTAAACCCCAGGTGCACAACACAGGATTTAATAGGGTGAATTTAACACAGCAAGACCATATCATTAGTCTCCAATTTCTGGTGTGTGATTGTGTTGAAGCCAAAAGGACCACCTCATTACACAGGAGACAAGAAGAGTAATTCAATCTCAGAAAATGTGGGACATAATGAATAACTTCCTTAGTAAAGGATTGTACATATATATTAAATAAGAGGGGTTCCTGTAACCACCCTGCCTTATTTCACTGCATAAGAGAAATAGCCCTTCATGTCAAAGTGTGCTTTATTTATCAAGCTATATGTAATTCCTGTAATCTCTGAATTAAGGATGATGGTATGCCTATTTAGGACAATGTTCTCCATTAAGTTAAAAGCAGCACTTATGTCCATAAATGCTAATTAGACCAATATGCTTGCTGAAAATGTGCGCAGAGATTTCTCATCTCAGTCCAGATTTTAAGCAAGCTGAGCTCTCCTCGCACCAGCCCTCTATGTTGTCTGACTAGCTGCTTCCTCTGCCTCCAACCCCCCCTGCTCAACCTTCCTCCCTGCTCAATATCCCCATGCAGAACAGCATACCCAGCAAAAAAGGACCCTCAACAATCCACCTCTGCACCCCTGACTGCATCAAACTACCTCATGCTGCTCTCTCCTTCATCCTTCATCTCTCATCCAGAGCATAGCCACCAGGTAAATGATAAGGTGTTGCATTATGTTTTGTTCCTTTCATATTATTTAATTCTAAATAGCCACTATGCCATTTAACGACTTTAAAAACATGTTCATCTACCCAGGGGTTTACCCAGTGACGTGAAATAGTTTATTCTTTGGTGAAATTAAGCCATTGATGCCCCTGCATATCTCATTTGAACAAGAGGTATGAAGAGTACCAGGGTGTGGTTAGATTGAAGTAAAAGTGGACCTGTGTGATCGTGTATTCTTATCACATTAATGGGTTAGCACTTTCATAGGACCTAGAGGTAGTAGAGTCATAACAGCATAATTTGTTCACTGCATGGTAACATAAAACTGGCACTTAGAAAGGCAGAGCCTTCAGCCTTAATTTGGCTTTCGGATATCCAAGGCCACAGATCAACTGAAAACATCCTAGAAGAATGTCAATATTCTGACCTAGGAGTAACAGGCATTGGGCCTCATTATGAGTGAGCCCGTCCAGAAATAAAGGTGCTGGTAACAAGTTACCGGCACATTTTCCGGACCAGCTCACTCCGTGTTTGCCAGTAGGGCCTCTAAACTCGCGGTAGGCCTGAACTACTGGGAGTTCAGGCCCCTACCGGTATGTTTTCCACTGAAGTGGTTCTTCAAGGTTCTCATACCCATAGAGTCCTATACTACTCCATGGGAATGGGGATTTATCGTACCGCCTCCGCTTGTGATACCCTGATAGCGCCGGAATGTCAGGCGGTGGTAACGGTAATAAGGATTGGGGGCAACCCACCAGGAGCACCGGCGGGTTACCGCCAACCTCATAATAAGGACCAATTGCACTGATTCACATTTGCATTTTAGCAAAAAATGGCATAATGAACAAATTCCTTGCCATGATTTCGAAAATCAAAAAAACTATTGTTTTCAAGTGGACCTTTCAACTTGCCTTTCATGAGATAGGATAGGAGATTTTTTAAAGCAATATAGTGTTTATTTTGCATGTTTTGACCAAGAGATAAGAGATTGGGAAAAATGTTTTCATGTGTCCAGTTCAAAATACACCTGACAATAATATAAACTGGCAGTCTAAAAGTTTAAATATCACAGAGGAGATTCTGAAAAGAAGAGGAAAAGGATGATAAAATTCCAGGTGCTGGGCAGGTTTTGGGAAAAGTTCTGTTCGAGAACTAGTGGGAGTGTGGAGAATGCCATGACTGCAGATTAAAGCAGCAGGCAGCCACACAGGGACATTCATGGCTCACCTACTTGTTCGGTATGTCAGTGAAGCCAAATTAGAACCCTTTTTGTTTTCTAAATTTGTATTACAAAAACTTGAAAGGCATAGCTTAAAGATTCTGTTTTTTGCTAGAGTTGAATCAGAGAGCCCATTTTAATTATTTTAAAGTATAGTAAGAGTTGAATTTATTACCAACAGAGAGACCATTTTAATTAATTAAAGCTTAAATAGTACAGTGAGCTGTGAGAGAAATAGTGTAGTGCTACACAAATTACTTAACAATAAGTATAGTCATTTTAATAAAATGGCACTGTATTGGTTGATCTAAGTTGGGCATAGACTGCTTTGGTTAATGCAACCAATTTTAAGAAATGTTTTCATTTAGAAACTGAGCTATTTTAGAAATCATTTTGTCAGCTGAAAAAAAATGACAATTTGAGCTTTGCTTTTTGATTGCACAATTATGGTTGGGCATTGTGTCTAGAAGCAACTACGAAGATTCTATTTCTAAGATGTTTAAAAACTGGAATTTCATCGTTTTGAAAATGAATGCTGATATTTAGTGGAATACATGGTACTAGGATCGTGCTCACATTATTGGGAATAATAGTGAAGCATTCATGAATGGCTTAATTTGATTTTAGTGAATGGTAATGGTTTAGACTGCTAAATTGAAGTAAACTAGGTTTCAATAAATATTTTATTGCTAATTTGTGATAAATGAAACCTTCATGGTCTAGTGACTGAACAAAGAGAGTTGAATGAGTATTTTATTTGTTATCAATGGCTTACAAATTAAAATGTGATCATAATATAAAGAGCAACCCCACTTACCCCATTAATTCAAAAGGGGTTGGTGTGGAGCAAGCACATGGCAAAGCATGCTCTTAGATGGGGGTGCATAGAACAATTAATTACTGACTCAATTTCTCTTCAACACTTGAGAAGACTTTTTCTCAAACCAGAAGCTTTCAGAGATGTCAGATAGGGTGATGCCAGAATTTGAAGTCCATGGTAAATAAGATTGTGCTGTAATCTGTGAACTGAAGGTAGTCCTTCTCATCTGGGCAAAAGGTTAGGAGGTCACCAGGGACAACAATCTTAAAATAAATACTAAGAAAGTGTCTTTAATTAACAGGGTACCACAATGTTCTTGAAGAAGAATTTGAATAATATCAATTAATTTTAACGCAACAGACACAAGACAACGTTGCCCCTGATGAATGTCCTACATTTATATGTTTCCACTGGACAGAAACTTGTACAAGTAGGGCTTTCATAAAGGAAAAGAGGAAAAGTACAACACATTTTTCAAACGAAAATGGCCCCATTGTGAAGTCTCACACGGATGATATATTGTACTGTAACAATAAGATTCATATATGTCAGTTCACTTGTGTTGATTTTTACATGTTGTTTTTTACATGATGTTTTATGTGATGTGATCATTTTATGATATGATATGATATGATATGATATATGATGATATTAAAATAGTTTTTATGATGAATTCAAATGTATTATACATTTATGAAAATAAGATGTAAGATTGTATAATCTTTTTGGTTCTTAATTAGTAGAGGCACTTTATTCATATCTTCTTTTTGTAACATTGTATGTCTACACCAGGGACAACATACATCAGTAGGTGTAACGCTCACCTTATATCCACGGGAACGCCCCTCGACAGGCCGGAACGCTCTCTGGGACTCTGCACCTCCTCTGAAGTTCGTGCTGCTGAGGATCAGTTCTAGAAGACAGGAGGCAAAGTTTAGCTGCTATTCCTTCCCTCGTGACCCACCTCCCGGGTTCCCCTTATGGTTCCCCTGGGGACTTCTCTCACCTTGATTTCTATAAAGATGCTCTCTCCCTCCTGCCGTGCTGGGCAGGAGCGCGTTGTCAATGGCACAGTTCCGTTCTGAGTTTCTTCACTGGCGTGGGCCGCAGTCCAGACCGGTTGCGACTCCACTTTTCAGGTAAGTCTTTAAGATGAGAGTAATGTCCGTATTGGTTCCAGCACCAAATAACCTTCTCCTCTTTTCTTGCAGATGTTGGGGGCTGAGAACGGATACTGGAGCAGTGTTCGGGGAGGTAAGGATGGATGCGCCAAGTGGCGTTTCGAGAGTCCTTGCAAATGGCTAACCTCTGCTATGGTTTCCCCTTACAGGTCATGGAAGAATCCTTGAAGAATGGGCCCACCGGAGCCCAAAACCGACGGACGATGTGCTGGTGACGATGGCCTTCCAGACGGACTGGTAAGTTACTTACACAATGTCTCATTCACGCTTTCCTTTCCAGAGATGATACCAGAGGAAGACGATGGCGGTTGGAAGACTTCAGTTGATGGAGGATGCCACTTGACAGGTAAGGATGACGATGGTTCTTGTCTTCTCTCGCACGTGCAGGCCAGGATGCTGAGCAGGACCCGGTGAACGTCACGCTGCAAGTGCAGAATAACGCAAAGCATGTGCCTCCAATCGGGCGTGGTTTAAATAGCCAGCAGGTAGCCCAAGTGCCTTTGGGGTGGGCCACGCCCTGGATGCTAGACTGCTAATTGCAGTTCCCCCTTAGTTCTCATGGGGGCAGGCATGCTTGTCCATTGCCCATTGAAACCCCATCCTAGCATGAGACTCCGATGCCAACAGTGCCAGGACTGGCTCCAAGGGATCCGAGGGGTCTTTCGGGTCCTGTTACCATACGGTGGGGATAAGGTCATGACAGTGGGGTGTTAATCTAAATAACACTTGGTTGCAGAAGATGAAAAGACCTAGGGACCCTCAATAGCTCTGCACCCATGCCACTGCCCCTGGTAATATCTTTGGAACCATTTATTATTGCTTTAAAATTAAAACATATTTTAAGATTTCATAAAACTTAAATATTAGCTCACAATTGAGCAAGTGCTTGTACGTCCACATCCATTTCCTGAACACATCTGGGGTGTCTGCTATATCCTTGATGGCCATTACCCAGTTAATCAGACAATCATAGATTCCTTTTCCAAAACGTTTTTCAGAAGACAAAAGGAGGAAAATGTGGGAATATCACACAATGTCCTTCCAATCATCATCACTGAATTTGCTAAATTTGTTCAAATTGTTGTTCGCATGATATGATACGATATATGTATATCATTTATTGCGTGCCTTTACACAAGTGTTCCTACGTGTATAACAACCATAAGTTTCAGCACAACATTTAGAAAAGTCTTTGGGCTTGGAGTTTTATTTGAGACAGCCTATTATAGAATTGTAATAATCTCCTAAATTGCTTGGAAGAACCTTTATGCTCAAGTCACGCAAATTTAATGTGATTCAACTAGGTCGAACTTCAGAAGAATGTTTTCAAATTTGTCTGCAAGGCTTGAAGGAAGTCATGTGGTTAGAGCGTTGTTACAGTCTTAGGCAGATTATCAGGAGGAAGAAGATCATTGCTGGAGGCATGCTTTGAAACACTAGGTAAGGGGGAATAAACTGTACTGGAGTTTAGAAGGAAGATGGGTGAGGATAGGTAGTGAGGGACAGAGGTCCTAGAGAGTTACATTTGGGCTAGGTTTTGCTCATGTAGGACTCGGTGACACAATCAGTGATTTGAAGTGCCATCTGATGTGACTTTGGGATGAGTGAATCCCTGTGAGGTAGTGCAACTTCGGTGACAGAGAGACATACACATGACTCTTGAGGAGCATTAGGGGGAGCTGGGAACCTCTGAAGGCAACTTGTGGGAAAATCACATGAGACTTTGGTTGGAGGCGTCTACAAAGATTCTGGGAGGCTTTTAATACATCAGTCAGTGTTCATATCTTAAACTGAGTGGATGAGACATGTACCATTGGGTGAAAACATGGGATTAGGCGCAAGAGGAGTTAGAATCCTTCGAGGGAGAGTCACGTTTGTGTGACATCGGTCAGTAGAAGCAACAGAGATTCAGGAAGGCATGTGGAATACCCCTCAATGGGCTTCTTTAAGAGTTTGTGGGTAATTTAGTAGTGGCAGGGTGGTGTTAATCCCCTTTTTAGGGTCTATAGGACTCCATAAGGATGTTGGTGGAATTACAGTGAGCAGTAAAGCCGCTGCTGTGAATCTACAGATATTCAGCATTAAAGTGGCTGATTTACCTTCAGCAAGATGCCAGAAGTAAATCTGCCCCTTCAAGGCCAAACTTGTAGTTCGGCAGTGTGACAACACCCAACATTTAAAGAGACCCAATTTCTGGACACAAGCTCTTGGGTGACACCAGGGAGCAAGGGCAAAAGTGTCTGGGAATCCTGGAGAGCATCTCTTGCACAATTCTGCCTAATGTGATTTTGATAGTAAGAGCAGCATTGATTTGGGTAGACAGGTGACACGCCAGTCTGTATCTATCTCTTGAAGAGAGTCTGCAAAGCAAGCACCATCCATTGACATCCAGGATGAGCAGCAGCAGGAGCCAGAAATATTTTAGGGTAGCTAGTGGGAGAGCCACGCTGGTGTGACATAGGAGGGAGGAAGAAGCAGAGGTGTTCTTCTCTTGAAGTGAATGGACTGGGGATGCCAAGTTGTAGATGTGCAATTGAAGGTACCATCCAATTCAAGTTCTGCACCCCCATCATAAGTCACTTTTGAGTTTTTACAATATTGCAAGTGACTAAAGGGGTATTGTGCCACAACAATGAACATCCACTGAGATTTACAGAGGATGGTGTATTGTCACTTCTGTTCCATGTCTCAGGAGCAAAAAGGGGAGATGTCAAGTACTTATCTCCTGATGATTAGGAAAGAGAAACACAGAGTCTTGTGCAGCAGTGGGAGGAGTTTGACAATTTGATTAACTGTTTTTGCCAACACCCTGTATTGTTCAATCATAAAAAAATGATTATGACAAGATGCATCATGATCTGGATACAGATTATGATCCACCAGAGTTCAGGTAGGAATGTGTATTGCTGCTGTGTAAGTGACTTCAATTCAGCAATCCAACTAAGTCAATGCCTAATCTGGGATGCCCAATGGAAGCCCTTATTTATATATTTTTATGTCAGTTCTTAAATCTGGATGATGAACCCTTATATAACGCCCCTCTCTTTGAATCCCCCTGACCTCACTGAGCCAAGAAGTAGGTTGTTTTGCAAATTAAAAGGTTTATTGGAAAAATGTAATAATATATATATCACACTTTTATGAATAAATTAATATTTGATAGCACACTTATGAATATGAACAGTGATCAGTATTGGGTAGTATTACAGCAGCGACAACTCTTTAATCAGAAAGGAGTAGGAATGGGAAGGATAAAGTAGCAGAGAATACTTTTATGGTTCAAGGAAATGCAAGATGGGAAAGAATGCAGGCACAGAAGTAAAACTCAATATGGATTCAACAATATGATCACTTTTTCCCTTGTGACAATTCACTCCCCCCCTTATGCAATAGAAAGAGATGGAAAGGAGAGCACACCATCAAGGTGAAGTAAACTAAACTCATTGAATGCCAGCCAAGATGGAGGCGAACAGTCATTTTTTGTGCATTTTGATTTGAAAGAAAAGGGTAACAATGGTCCATTGTTACAATATTCTTTCAAATCAAAATGCACAACCGGATCAACATGAGAGGAAGGTCCCTGTGCTGTGTAGAGAATTTCTACACAGCAGAGTCCTTAGAGAAGAGAAAGAAGTTCAGGGAAAAAGAAGGAAGCGGAGGAAAGGACTTGGGCGCAGTAGTGAGAGAGGTTTAGTTTAGAGAGAAACAGAAGAGGAAGAAGGGAAAAGGATGCTGAAGGTAGGGGCCCTGAGGAGGGAAAGGTAGGAGAAGGTAGAGACTCAGATGCAGAAGGGAGGGGGTTCAGGGGGGGAAGGGAAGAGAAGGTTGAGGCTCAGGTGCAGAAGGGAGAGGGGCTTAGGGGGAATGGGAAGAGGAGGATGGGACTCAGATGAAGAAGCAAAAAGGGCTCAAGGGGAAAGGGAAGGGGAAAGAGGTACTCAGGTACAGAAAAGGGAGGGGCTCCAGAGTGGAAAGGGAAGAGAGCGTAGAGACTCGGGTGCAGAAGGGACATGGGCTCAAGGTGAAAGGGAAGAGGAGGAAGGTATTCAGGTGCAGAAGGGAGGAAGGTTCAGGTGGAATGTTAAGAGGGAACATAGCGGCAGAAGGGAGGGGGGTCATCAGGGAAGAGAACAGGGGTGAGGGGCACAGGTGCAGATGGGAGGGAGGCTCATGGAGGAAAGAGAAGAGGAGGAAGGGACACAGATGCAGAATGTAGATGGACTGGGGAGGGAAGATGAGGAAGGGACTCGGTGCAGAAGGGAGAGAGGTTCAGGGGGAAACAGGGGGAAACAGAAAGGGGGACCACGGATGCAGAAGGGAGCAGTGCTCTTGGGGAAAGAAAGAGGAGGAAGGGACTTGGAGATGGGAGAGAGGGGGCAGGCTTCCCTACTCAGCAGGATCCTCATTCACGCTGTGTGAGCCACACTCCACAGGTTTACTTATGTACCTTCAAACCATCCCCAGTACTCACAGGACCCTCGTTCATACGTGGTAAGCCCCAGGGTCCTTATGAACTCAGTGGCAAGCTCTACTACCCGCAGGGTCCTTCTGAAATTGGTGGCAAGCTGCACTGCTCAGCAGGGTCCTTAAAACTCTCCCTTAGGTGGGTATATTTAAACAGTCTATCACAAAAGAAATTAATTGCATTTGCAACTGTGAGTCATGTCTTCAGTTTCATTGGTGCTCCCATGCAAACCTCCTAATGTGCATAAGGATTGCACCAACAGAAGTGTCCTAACAGAAAAGCCCTTCACAAGGAGCATCCTCAGTCTTTGCTTTTTGGAGGCTATAAGTATCAAAGGCTGGAATGGGTTGGAGGCGACATGGAAGTTACTTTATAATAAGTTTCTAGAAGTAAGCCAAGTGGCAAATAACTTTGTGGTGCAAAATGGAATTGCACTAACAATATATATCAAGCAACGATATAGTCATCATTAGGAATTACTTTTATAGTGGCATGAGATTCACTTCATAGCATATGTTAATATATCATGCATCGATGTTGTAAGCAGTTAACTCGCTCCTGTAAATCTGAAAGCACCCACCTATGGACTGCTGCGAGAATGCGCGGTCTCCTGTCCCCCTCTACCCTTCTACTCACTCCCCTGGCATGAAAATAATAACCCAACTTCACGATTTCCATTGACTAAAAATGAATGTAAATGAATGCAGGTGCTTGCAATGAAATGCTGCACCAATTATCATCTGTGTCCTGTTCTGTCCAGTAAATGTGAACAACGTGGAGACTAGAGGCAACTAATACTTAATATATTCTTTCCTCACGGAAAGAATGTTCCCTTCAAAGTTGTTTGTACCTCTAATGGGGATGCTGGGAGGGAAGCGCATGGAAAAAAATATTCACCAAGTCAGATCAGTGCCTTGGTACTTCCTAAAATAAAGAGACTGTCGGTATGTGTCCAAAGTAAACTTTGGCAAAAATGTTTAACCTGGGTCTCCAGTTTAACCTGGGCTAAAATGTTGTCTAGCATTTTGATTGTGCATATTTTCTTTATGAAATATGCTATACTACATTGGAAGCATTCATTGTGTTTTGTGCAATATTGGTTTAATGTTGATTGGTTTAACAAATAAGATAGGGGAAACTCACCTAGAAGTGCACTTTGGCAGTTTGAGTGTCTGATGTGGGAAGCAGCGTCTCCTGCACCAAGGGGTTTACCCTAAGCCCCTAACGGTAAGTACGCAGTGGTTGGTGGTGCTGGTGAGTCGCACTGAGCCTGTAGATTTTAGCTACTATTGTATATGTTATATGACAGAATGATGTCTGTATTAAACACAATGAATAGCTGAATACGATCTGGACTGTGCCCATTTCCTTCGTTTTGAAGCCGTGTAGTCTGTGCCACCATTGTCCCTAATTCGGCACTCTACCACCTAAAGATGGCCGCCCCACCAGTGTGAGCTGCCTTCTAGCCCTCGAGGGAATTACACACCGACCAAAGCAGCCGTGTGATTGGCTGTTCTGCTTTTATCTTCTACGACGACGAACCGTGAGGCGTGAGCCGTCCCACACACAAAGGACCACGCAATAAGGATTATAACTGTACTGTGCCTGTTGCCTGCTGCCCTCAGTCACCCCCTAGCATCCGAGGAGTAGGAGCCCCTACTACCACTGCAGGAGCAGCGCCACGTTATGGGATGGATCCGTTGGTGTTGCCGTGCATCAGGTAAGCCACAGGCCTTAACCTACATTATATTTGCACCGATGCGCTGCTTAGCTGAATACGATCTGGACTGTGCCCATTTCCTTCGTTTTGAAGCCGTGTAGGCTGTGCCACCATTGTCCCTAATTCGGCACTCTACCACCTAAAGATGGCCACCCCACCAGTGTGAGCTGCGTTCTAGCTCTCGACGGAATTAAACACCGACCAAAGCAGCCGTGTGATTGGCTGTTCCGCTTTTATTTTCTACGACGTCAAACCGTGAGGCATGAGCCGTCCCACGCACAAAGGACCACGCAATAACGACTATACCTGTCCTGTGCCTGTTGCCTGCTGCACTCAGTCACCCCCTAGCATCCGAGGAGTAGGAGCCCCTACTACCACTGCAGGAGCAGTGCCACGTTATGGAATGGATCCGTTTGTGTTGCCATGCATCAAGTAAGCCACAGGGCTTAACCTACATTATATTTGCACCGATGCGCTGCTGAGCTGAATACGATCTGGACTGTGCCCATTTCCTTCGTTTTGAAGCCGTGCAGGCTGTGCCATCATTGTCCCTAATTCGGCACTCTATCACCTAAAGATGGCCGCCCCACCAGTGTGAGCTGCCTTCTAGCTCTCGAGGGAATTACACACCGACCAAAGCAGCCGTGTGATTGGCTGTTCCGCTTTTATTTTCTACAACGGCAAACCGTGTGGCGTGAGCCGTCCCACGCACAAAGGACCACGCAATAAGGACTATACCTGTCCTGTGCCTGTCCTAAGCCGCCTACACCGCTAGCCAGAACCCCTGGCCGGACATCCCCAGACTCACTCATACAAGGTAACTCGTCATAAAAGTGACATCTGTACTTTAAAACTTTGATGATGACCGCACCATTATACTGCCATGCTTCATATCCCACTATCTACTCGTGATATGTAAATACCTGTATTGATGTGTATTTATGTCTGCTCTTATGAGTGCCTTGTGTAGTTACTAAAAAAGTGTGCTCACCACGTATTCTCTGCCTCTACATACTGCCTATTACACCTACCCTACCCAGTGCGGCACATTATCGTATAGCACAGTAGTCTACACTATCTCCTACTGCGACCGCAACTGCATACCTAGCCTGTCTCGAAATACTGCCTTGTGATTAATGCCTAATGGTGACGTTTACCTACCCCTGAACATAATCATGATTGATGTGCCTATATATTTGTATACAGAATACTCCTGCTTATAAACGTGAGCACTCCACACTCACAGTCACACTGCTGATCTGCTAAACTACCACACTTATTGACCACCTACTGTATTGTCTGAATCTGTGATGCATGCAGTAGTGCACCTAACAAGTTGCATATGATCAGGTGTAATCACCATGATTACAATTACGTTGGTACTGTTCACTTAAGTGCATATTAAAAATTTTGAGGAGCATAATTCTGAACACTCCGAACCAAAAGTTACAGTGCTAAAGTGCCCAGAGATGGTATCTAGAACTTTATCCACTTGTAACGTGCTATTTAGGTTCTCCCTACTCCACCTGATCTAACTAGACCCCACCAGCCTAACCCGGAAAGGACCCCTACTGACTTACCATTGCCTGCACTAGGATACCCTGTCTGCCCCGCAAAAGATGTTACGCACAATAATCACCTTCTGCGCAATGGCCATATCCTTGTCACCGGACATTTTCAGCCAGGATATCTACATCAGGGCTCCGCCCCTAGAGACAGTTCCCAATGCACCAGACATAGCCACTCATCTTCATGACCCTGCCTGTGCAAAACACTACTGCAGGCCAGGACCAGTCACCTACGCCTCCTTACCCAGCCCCATTACCGATAGAAATAACAAACTTCGCGCTAGACTCTCAAAACTGCATGAGCCGCCTAGAAGACTCCTCTCCACCGCCAAACATGAAACCAAAGGCTACTATACCAGAGAACACAGGGCCCCTCATCACCACCAGACTACCCCCCTAGACACTGAAGCCACCACTATTACTAGAACTAAGGCAAAACCATCTATTTCTACTAATCACAGCATAGAAACTGATGCTCATTCCTACAAAGGAGCACTCCTTAACACAAGATCTCTAGTCGCCCATGCCCTTTACATAGCAGATCTTATCACTGAAGCTAAATTAGACTTCATTGTTTTAACCGAAACATGGCTACACAATGCTGCAGGACCATCTCTTATGCTGGCTATCCCAGACGGCTATACCATATCTAGGCAGGACCGTGTGGGCACCACCCGCGGCGGCGGTATCGCCATCATATCCAAAGAAAAGTTAGCCCTACGGTTAGTTACCACCGAAACTCTGCAATCGTATGAATCCCTCACTGCCAAACTCCCCATAAATAACACCCAATCACTTACCATCCACTTAGTCTACAGACTTCCTGGCCCTCTTGGGACCTTCGAAGAGGATCTGCATAGTTTATTAACCAATAATGCCAAAACCACATCACAAATGCTATTACTAGGCGATTTTAACGTCGGTCTTAATGACCCTACAGACTCACATGCACTAACAATAGCTAATACTATTATCTCCTTCGGACTATCCCAAAATGTTAACTCTCCCACCCACTTGAAGGGAAGAACCTTAGACTGGGTTGCCGATGCTAACTGTTCAGCGGTCATCTCGTCCATCTCTCCTCTACCTTGGACTGACCACTCTCTGATCTCCTTTAATATATTGACCTCCAGACCACCCACTATAGCCGTGACACTAGCACCACCTTGCCTAACAAGAAATAAGAAAAATATAACAGTGGAAGAGATTATTCCAGCCATCCTCCCAACTCTTAATGCACTGCCAGACAATCTAGACCCTAACACCTTGGTTCATGAATATAACAAAATCATGTTGGACACCATGGACAAAATAGCTCCACTAAAACTCTGCACTAGTAAGTCCAAAACTCATCTAAACAAATGGTTTACACCCGAACTTAAGGCCCTCTGCTTAAAAAAGAGAAAATGTGAATCCGCCTGGAAATCATGCCCACCCAACAAAAAGATGGATAAGAAAGCTACTCTCACCATCATCTCACGACAGTATAAAAATGAAATCTGCCTAGCTAAACGGAATTCCTACAATGACCGCATTGCCAATTCCAACTCAAGCATGAAGGAACTCTTCTCCATATTGAAGGAACTTGACTCTCCCATTGACACACCTGATACCTGCTCTAAGGATCAAACTTTGTGTGCAGATATCGAACAGGCACTAGCAAATAAAATAAACACTCTACAAAACAAAATCCAACTAAAAAAAGATTCCTTGAATCTTCCCAGTCCACCTAAACCCCTCCCTGACGCTATACCTAGCGCATATACCAACAAATTCTCATTTATGAAAACCATCACCCTGGAAGTTGAGAAAATGATACTATCACTCAAACCTTCTAACTGTAAAGGTGACATCTGCCCTGCACACATAATCAAAGATGCAGCCAGAGATTTATCACCATTTATTGCCAAACTTATAAACGCTTCTTTCTCCTCAGGCAATATCCCGTCCAACCTAAAACAATCTTGGGTGCTCCCCCTCCTCAAGAAGCAGACATTAGACCCTCTCATCCCCACCAACTATCGACCCATCACCACGGTACCTTTTCTACTGAAGATCTTGGACAAAATGGCATACGTCCAGATCCAAAAACAGCTAGAACTCCATAAACTACTAGGATCTAGACAATCAGGTTTCCGCCCCCTACACGGGACGGAAACAGCCCTTATCGATCTAAAGACCCAAATAGATGAATTGAGGGATAAGGGAAAAGCAGCTCTCCTCCTCTTACTCGACCTCTCCGCAGCAATCGACCTTGTGGATCACAAGGTCTTATGCAGACATTTGGATTCAGAAGCCCATTTCTCAAGCGAAGCAATCAGATGGGATGAATCCTTCTTGAGTGAGAGAACAATGAGAATCTTCTCTCCCTCAGCAGCAGCTGACCCCTCTCCTATCACCTGTGGAGTCCCTCAGGGTCCCTGCATCTCCCCAACTCTATACAACATCTTCACCAAACCTCTGTTCGACGATCTGGACCTTCTGGGTATCACCTACACCAACTATGCAGATGATACTCAGATTCTCCTCTGACTTTCAGGAGATCATAGCAAGGACAGAGAGTTGGTGAACAGGGTGTATCTCATCATTCAGGCATGGATGGCATCCCATGGCCTATGCCTGAATGATGATAAGACGGAGCTAATCATCCTGGGTACGCATGCCAATATTAACAAACTAGGTTCTGAATACACCTCGTTCAACATAGATGGCAACATCATCAAAGTTTCAAGCGAGGTAAAAACTCACGGCTTATATCTGGATTCAACTATGTCATTCAATAAACAGGTCAACTCACTAGCATCCACTACCGCGTACACCTGCAAACTAATCAGAGCAGGCAGGCCATTCCTATTCAATGATAGCTGCCTGATCCTAGCGAGAGCCCTCATACTCTCCAGACTCGATTACTGCAATGCTCTCTATAGCAGCGCTAACAAATCAATTAACCAAAGGCTGGAAATCCTACAAAACAATGCCCTTAGAGCCGCGCTCGGCATAAATAAAAGAGAACACATCACTGCCACCAGACACCAACACAAATGGTTCTCCACTGAGAACAATATCCAACTGAAAATTGCCTCCCTAACACACAAAGCCCCCAATAATGCTGCACCCAGCTATTTGATGGACAAACTCAAGAGGAAACTATCCATCAGACAGACTAGAACTGTGAATTCTAACTGCCTGATAATTCCAAGATTCAAACTCTCCACTATTGAAGGCAACACCTTCCCTGTGAAAGATGCTACCCTTTGGAATTCCTTACCACATAATCTGAGAGCTGACCAACCCTACTCACACTTTAGAAGGAACCTCATCAAACACCTGAATGCCAATAACCCCTAGCCCTCCTACTTAAGTATAGGACAATGAACAATTACTGTATTTGACACCCTATCTATTCATAGTAATTCACACATCTGCATACATTGACACACATAGACCTTTGTTGTATATATATTGTTAATGACTCCTATCAAGCATTCCCACTAAGTCAGTGCCTTGTCTGGGATTGCTCAAGGGAAGCCCTTATTTATATATTTTTATGACAAGTTATAATCTGGATGATGAGCCTTAGTATCACGCCCCTCTCTGAGAATCCCCCTGACCCCACTGAGCCAAGAAGTGGGTTTGTTTTGCAAATTGAAACAGTTTATTTGAAAAATTAAACAATAGATATATAGCACACTTTTATAATAAATTAATATTTGATATCACACTTAGACATATGACAGTGATCAACAATGGATGATGTTATACTAGCACACTGGTTTCATTACTTAGGAGTAGTATAGAGGATAAGGTAGCTGAGAATGCTTTATATGGTACAAGGAAATGCAAGGTGGAAAAGAAGCAACACAGGGATAAACTTGATATGATTTCAGCAAAAGATAATAGAATCACTTTTTCTCTGTCAATTCCCTCCCCCCCCTATGCAATGTAAGGAAATGGAAGTAACACACACCGGGCCTCATTACGACCCTGGCAGAATGGGTTAAATGGCGCCGTAAAAGGCTGCAGCGCCGTTCAACCCGTTCCACCACATTACGAGGTCCCCTCGCGGGACACGTTAAGCACGCCTGGGAAAACCAGGCGTGCATACCGGGTCCCGCGAGGGGAGGAGGGAGCAAACAACGGGCCATCTCATAATGGCCCGTTGTTTACTCCCTCTCCCATTCCCGTTCAGCCCTATGGGGGCTGAAATGGGAATGGGGATGAACCATGTCCGTGTCCTCGAGTGAGGAATTACTGGGCCATCCGAACTCGGAATGGTCCGGTAAGTCCTCATTCCGAGGACACGGACACGGATGCGGTTTTGCCGGCAGCCATGCCGCCAATAGCGGCATGGCTACCGGCAACCTCGTAATGAGGCCCAGAGTCTTTGGGAATACAATCACAGTACCATCCGAATTCAGTTCCCCCCTAGCAAGCTTAGAGAAACAGGGATGATCTTGAACACAGGCAAAGTACTTTAAAGTTGGTATGCAAAGAACGGAAAAATATGCTAAACATGATTTTAATTCCCTCTAAGAGATTCCGGGTGGGTGATATCTACTTTAAATTAGTTCAGGATCACTTTAGCAATGCTCTATGAATGATTGTCAGGTTGCAAACGAATTTCAGCAAAGGAAAGCAAGAAGCTGCTATTTTGACACGTGAAGAAATTTGAGCCAAATCGCAAATCGTGGCACTTTTTCCGAGTACGTCGAGCGCGATTACGGTATAATGAATAGAAAGTCGTTTCTGAGTTTGTTGGAAAGCCTAGAATCTTAGCTTGATAATGAAAGTTAAATCTCGCTTCTAGTACAAACGGTTCAAGAGATATGGACGATTTTGTGAAGGTAGCTTCTCAAAATAAAAGTAAAGCTCAGAATGACAGATGACAGTTTTGCAGCTTTGAATTAACAGGAGGGACACGATTTCTATGATGCAGTTCTCAATAGGTTAAAATAGTTTGAATTAGATTATTTTAAACTAAGAGATTGGTTTTGCACAGTTCTGGCTGAGTACTCGCACTATATTTTGGACAGGAATGCGACTTCATCACAGATCGGGTCAGGATTGGCTGCGGTTCTCTCGCCACTGGTTACTGGTTCTACGCACAGCGATCTGGGTCAGCTCTCAGCGATCTGGTCTGGGTCTGGTCTCTCTGGATCTCTGGTCCCTCTGGATACAGCACTGCTTTCTGCTACCGGTTCTGGCAAAAGTTCTTGGCAGCTCGCCCGGCTGTTGAGTAGTTTGCAAATGATTTTGAGGCCTGCTGAGACTATTTTTGCTTGCAGTAGGCCTTCTAGGTTCAAAGTTCTGTAGTTTCTGGAGATTGATGGATTTGAAGTCTGGAGTCTCCCGGCAAAGCGAGAAAGTGGAAAGTGAATGTTCCTGTCTGGCTTCCAGTGGCTCTTTTTATGTCTTTTGCAAATGGGTGTGGATGCTAACTTTCTTTGCCCAACCCACTCACGATTTGATAGGTCAAGGATTTCTCTTTGACCTGATTTGAGAAGGGAGCAGTGAGTCAGAGTGAGTCATCTTTATGGCATACAGAAAGAACACTCCCCTTTGCTTTTACCTTAGAAAATCATTTTCATGACTAAACACATTTCCCAGATACACAAGTGGTTGACATTACATGTACAGATTGCAGATGACTTAAGGTACATTTGTGTTCAACTCTGATCTTCCTAAGAGCTTGCATTCAAAAATGACAACTTATTTTCGTTTTTAGTTGGTTTAGCAATCACGGACGTTTACCAAAAATGGCACAAATGTACCCCGCCTTTCTACACATATTCCAGTAAATTTCCATGTCTCTAGCTTAAACCCAGTGTCTGCAACATGAATAAATTGTGGGGTTCGGTCCCAGAGCATCGTACGGAATTGAGTTTAGACTCAAATTGTAGGTACATTTTCCATTTTAAGCATCTCCAAATTGTACATTCCTGTCATCTGGTTACAATTAGTTATCAGTGTTTTTATAAAACATATATTTGCCTTCAATTCAATTCACAAAAAGTGTCTGGCCCGCCTCTAGGAACTGGGTGAGTCAGGGATCACATGTCTCTTCTTCCAGGCAGAGCTCTGTTTACAGTCCACACCCAAAATTAACATACCCCATTCAATTGAAAGGGTCTATTGTCTCTCTCCTCCAGGCTGAAGGGGAAACCCCCTCCCTCCCAATCAACAGGGCCATGTGATATCCTGCCTCCTGGTGTGGGTCTCTGGGGTGTTAAGAGTTCTCAGGAAAGGAAACCCCTTTGAACTTTTAATTGAATCAGACTGCCTCCTGGGAACAAACCTTTGAAGTCCCAGCTAGCTCAGGATGCTGTTTAGCTTCTGCAATACAGGTCCCCAGTCAGAGTTTAGACCGCTAGCGCCGGTTTGTGGAAAATGCCGGTACTGCACCTATTTTTGGGATCTGTCTTGAATTAATATATTTCCAAAAGAAAGGATTTTACTTGATAGTATATGATCCTTGCTTGACATGGCATTGATGTGGATCTGTAGTAGAGTAAAGTAAAACACTCAACCATAGTTGGATTTTTGTTTGGTGGTTCCGGGTCCATGATCTTAGCAATTTTTGACATTAATAAAAACTGGTTTTGAACAGAACCATCTTTCTTTGCACTGGTGGGTGGCAGGTCAGGGGACCATTTTGCTGTGCGCAAAACTGCACGGTTCTCCAGGATTCTGGCACAAATGTGGGCTTTTCCGCCCTCTTGGATTTCCTAAGCCCACAGCACCAATTGTTGCAGCATAATAGTCCAAACGTGGGTCAGGACACCCAACAAGCCCCCCTGCCCGACTGCGCTTTGATTACGAGTGGAGGGGGAGTCGGGTGCAAAGGATGTTTTGATCCACGCGCTGGTATGTCCGCATCATCTTCTTCCAATTCCGCAGATGGCACAGTTCAGCATCTTTTCCTCCATCCGGTTGGATCGATCGGTTCTCCTCGCCTGTCCTGATGGGAATATTGGGCGGTACCCCGGGCCCCTCGGATCTTTGCTCCCGGTACACGCGTCGTTCTCCTTGGTCAGTCTCCATGGTTTCATCTCTCCTAGGATGATAAAGCAAAGCGGCAATACACATTCCTAGACATTTTTCCACCACTATTAATGGTGTGACGAACATATACATTTTATACATCTGGATACATTTTGCAGTCTTATTTTAAAAAACAAGATATAACAGGAAACATTTTCATACCAGAATCATGATATTTTAGAGACTATATGCGGGATATTTTAGGGTTGGAACTGAATTACTCTGGAGCGGCCCCCTCTGGGATTCCAGAGGATTCCTCCAGTTGCTGCAGAGTGTGCCTGGGATGGCAACACTTTAGCTGATTTATATGTACCCACTTGTCTTCCCCTTCCACCAGACTACCTTTGGGGATGCGGATCTAATAAGCTACTGGGGAGATCTTGTCTATAATTTCAAACGGTCCCTTCCATGTAGGCAAACATTTTCACTGTTTGGCCTGGTTCCTTTGGAAATTGTATAGATAGACACAGTCTCCCACATTATATACTTTCCTAGAAGTTTTCAAATTGTAATGGGTCTTCATGCTATCAGCTGATCTTTCTAGATTTCGCTGAGCATAGGCAAAAGCATGTTGGAGGTGTTTCCTCAAATTCTCCACATACTCATAAGTTGTGGAGGCATTGATCAACGTCTGCTCTTGGGTCCTGTAGAGCAAATGCTGGGGAAGCACCATATTGCGTCCAGTCATCAGCTCAAATGGTGACATTTTAGTTGCAGATGAAGGGGTAGATCTGATGGCCATTAGGACCAGAGGTAATCGGATATCCCAACTTGGCCAAGAATGTGCCACAAACTTTTTTAATATGCTCACAATGGTTCTGTTGTAGCGTTCTACTTCCCCAGAAGAAGCTGGCCGGTAAGAAATATGTAGCTTCCTTTTGACCCCCAGTATCTCCCACATCTTTGTCATTACTTCGCTGGTAAAATGGCTACCTCTGTCTGACTCAATCCTTTGAGGTAGGCCAAAACGGGAAAAGATGTGGTTAATCTTCAGGGCAGCTGCTGTTTCTGCCTTGCAGTTTGGGGCCGGGAGACATTCCACCCACTTGGTAAACAAGCATGTGACCGTCAACAGGTACTTGTTTCCTCTAGACGAGCGAATCACAGGGCCTACGAAGTCAATTTGCAAATCTGACCATGGCAGTGTCATCCCCCTCTTTTGGAGAGGCGCACGGTGTGTGAGGGATGATGGCTGAAATTTTGCACACACCAGACACCCCTTCAAGTATTGGTCAAGGTCCTGCCCCATGTGTGGCCAGTATGCAACCTCTCTTAAAATCTCAAGTGTTGTATGAAACCCCCTATGAACGGCGGTGGCCACATCATGGGCGTGACTTAACATCAGGCTTCGGAATGAGGTAGGGACCACCCACTGATCATGGCCAGCTTGGGATTTCCTTACCAACAAACCGTCTTGGATTCAGAACATCTTTGGACATTTCATCAACACTCTAAGGTCCTCTTTCCCAATGTAATCGGTATCCGTCAGGGGAATGTTCTCAGGGTCCTCAATGTGTTGGTAAAACTTACCAATTATTGGATCCCCATTTTGAGCCGTAATCAAATCGGCATCTGGGGTCTCCTTACTCCATTGTGCAGTTGAAAGATCATTGTGAGCATTTGTCTGGGACCTAGTGATAGCAGTGACCTGGATTTCCCCCAACAGGGACTCAATCTCTGTTAGATTCCCTTGGATGGTCCCGGTTTTGGCCAGCTGATCAGCTAAGTCATTTCCAGTTTTGTCTGGTCCCTCTACTTTGGAATGACCCTTGATCTTTTTCCAGTAGATGGTCATCCCATTCGAGGTGACCAGGTCATCAATGTTTTGGATGAACTTCCCATGTTTCAAGGGTTTGTTATTAGCACATAACATGCCTCTGGTTTTCCAATTAACCAGGTGCTCCACGAACCCGTTCCGTACATAATCCGAATCTGTGATTATGACCAGTTTGTGGAGTTGATGTTGGACAGCAGTGAGGATGGCTTGATGCACAGCCATCAACTCTGCTACTTGACTACTTCGGGGACCGATTTTGTACCCAGCGGAGGGTTCTGGAGACTCATTCACCCACGCATTCCCTACGCCGGCCACCAGTTCTTTTTCCCCGTTGTTTTCAACATGGTAAGAGCATCCATCCACATAGACAGTGGGCATTCACTTACATTTGTCTTCTTCAAAGACTTTGTGTGGGGAATTAAGGTATGCCTCCATGTTGTCCTTGAATTTTAGACTTTCATCCTCGAGACAGTTTTCTCTGGCACAATCATGCAAGTCAGCCAGACCTTGTGCGAGGGGACTCTTCTTGTTTTGGCCATATCTGACCTCCACAGGAAAGCCTTGCATTGACAGAATCCAGGAAGTAATTCAGGAATTACTCACATTTCCGGCCCGGATTCTGTCACTTTGGAGGTATTGCAGAGGCTGGTGTGGAGTCTCCACTATGATGTGTTCCCCCTGGATGAACGGACGGTAATTCTTCAATGCCCACACCGTTGCCAGGAGTGCCTTCTCACAAGCGTTGAATTTTTCCTCCACAGATGATAAAGTTTTGCTCGCATAGGAGATTACTTTATTGACCTTGTCATGCTTTTGGTATAATACTGCATTCAAGCACGTATTAGAGAACCCTGACTCCAGGAAGAACTCCTTGTTTCAGACAGAGTAAGCTAGGCAAGGCGCTTGTGAGAGGCTTCTTTTGAGTTGTCTTACTGCCACAGATTGTTCTGTACCCCATTCCCACTTGACCCCCCCTTCAAGAGATGAATCAGGGGTCTGGTGATCTCTGCGTAGCCCTCAATGAACTTTCTGCTGTAATTAGTCAGTCCAAGGAGGCTCCTTAGTTCCCGCAGAGTTGTGGGATCCTTCAGTTTCTGAAGTGCTTCCACTTTCTTTTCTTGGGGGCAGAGACCCTGAGGAGTAATCTCATGCCCCAAGAAATTAACATGGGTTCTACACCACTGTGCTTTCTGAAAGGAAAGTTTTGCTCCGGCGGCCCTCAACTGTGTCAGAACATAACAGATTTCCGCTATGTTTTCTTCCACAGATGAATCTTTCATGAGGACATCATCTACATAAGCCAGGTTACCCCTCGCACCCAGGTTGGGCATGGCCTTATGTAGGAAAATGTTGAATTCATTGCCGGAGTTGAGGTATCCGAAGGGAGTCCGGGTCCATGTGTACTGCTGGCCCCCAAAGGTAAAAGCCAGTTTGTATTGGTCCTCCCCACTGACAGGCACGGTCCAGTATCCATTGGTCAGGTCTATTGCAGTGAATATCTGTGACCCTTGAATCTGGGCCAGCCCTTGGTCAATGTAGGGCAGAGGCCATCGGGAAGTATGGACCCGTTTGTTGAGCTCCCTAAGGTTGGCGCAGAGTCTCCACTGGCCGCTTGGCTTCAGTATTCCCAGCACCGGATTATTGAAGGTGCTGTGTACTGGACGTATTATTCCCCGGGAGTCAAGGTTCTTAATTATTTCAGTAAGGGACTCCATTGATGTGAGAGGCAAGCGATATTGCTTCACAAACACTGGAGTCATGCCAGGGTCCGTGGGAATTGTTGTTGTGTGGATGTCGGTGCGACCACAGTCATATGAGTCTACCGCAAAGAGATCTTGGAAATCCAAGGAAACTTGTTTCAACTTTTGCTTCTGTTCCAGAGTCACACAGGCATCAGCTAGGTTGACTCTCTCTTTCACCATCTGCCTGAAGCCTGGAAAGACTTCTCGTTTTGCTATCTCAGCGGCCTCCTCCAGCTGGGTGGAGAAGTCCCTGGTCAGAGTGCTGATTTGGACCGGAGGCTTTAGGTGAGAAAGGCAGCCCTCATGGACCTGGAAAATCACCTCATCCCCTCTGAAGTCACAAGTCACATCTTCCTTACCATAAGGGCAAGAAGTGTACACCAGGAAGTTCCCCCCATGCCGGGTAAAGATCCTGTCTGGTGTTGTATTGTCATCACTGTCACTGTCAAAACAGTCCTTGGGGATTGGTCCTAACAGTTCATTTCCTAAATCAATGGAGAAATGTTGGTCATCAACCGCCATTCCAATAATGGTGCTGCGACTAGAGTAATACTCTTTAAGTCGCTGTTATCTACCTCTATTGGAATGGTGTCATGTTCTATGTTGACTAATGGTGTTGGGTTTACCCCTAACCCTTGCTGTTGGAGGAAAGCATTTAGATGAATATAAGCATCAGGGTTTTTCAATTTTTGTCCTCTTTTAACTTTCACTTCCAGGGAGAATTGTCGGGTCCTTTCTGGAATGGTGACTTCCTCCTTAATCTGAATTTGAACTGCATAAGGTACCAATTGAGCTGACCTAAATGCTTTTTCTGGATCATCAAAGCCCATGGGATTATCCGCTAATTGGGACCAAGCTTTGAAGTTTATTAGGTCCAAACTAATGGCAACGCGATTGAAAATGTCACTGCCTAAGTAAAAGGCGGCAGTGACGTCTCGCACGACCCAACAATTATGGACTATGCTCTTGTTGCCAATGGAGATTTTGAGCATACACCTGCTTGGCATGAGAGGTTTGGAATTAGGTGCTTCCAGGTCCATTTCCCATTTGTCTATCAGTTTGAATGCGGGAATGGCTGGATCTTTTGGGAGTTGGCGGAACATGGCTTCGCTGATGAAGCTCTTACCGTTGTTCACACACACTCGGGCGAGAACAGAGTCCTTCCCATCATTTAACTGAACAGGGATGAACAACTGCTCTCCAATTTGCTGAATATCAGCCAGGTTCTGAGGTGAATTCACATCTTTCTGGACTATCAGAGTGGGAATGTCTGATTGTGAATTAGGAAAGAATTTCAGAGTATTTCCTTCCAGTGTGGAATACCACCTTAAACTTGAAGGATGGTTGATGTTCAGAAATAGAGAGGACCCCCCCATCACCAGTCTGTTGTCCTACTGCTATTACTGTCACGTCTGGAATTTGGTTGTTCTGGAAGTGAAATTCTACTTGGTCAGATTTTTGTTCAACCATTTGGCAGGTGCCGTTTAAACTAACATGGTTGACACTCTGTTTTAATTTTATTGGTCGGCTAGTCTGGGTCCAGAGGACCTTGTTTATGCAATCTATTAGGGGTGACAACCTTCTCAGGAGGTCATTCCCTAGTAAACAAGGGGTACCCTCTGGAGTCACTACTATGACCAGGTGTTTCACCTTGTGTCACCCAATTTTGATGTCCAAATCTGCAGTCCCCTCGACAGGAATTTCCTTCCCGTCAAAGTTCTGCAGTTGTCCAGGAAGAGAGGTGAGAGGAATCTGGTATTTCTTCCCCATCCTGCATTTAGTTCATCAAAGGCCCTTTTGGACAGAAGGGTAGCTTGGGATCCTGTGTCCACCAGTGCCAAAATTGTACCCTGCCCCTGTACTTGTACCGGGGCATAGTATCTTCCCTCCTCCTCCTCAAGGGGGCATAGATAATGCACATTTTTGGACAACTGGTGGGCTAATTTTCTGGTTTTGGACATTGCGAGAGAAGAGATTTGGGCAGAATTCTGTGGAGAGTCATGGGAATCTGCAAGAAAAAGTTGGCAACTTGAAAGAGGATATTCGAGTTCCCATGGTTCCGGTCCTGGGCCGCCCCCCCCCCTTTTTGGAGGCAGTCACCAGAACGGGTTTGAACCCGGGGATTTCGATGCTGTTGGTTCTGGGATAGGATGATGGGTGGCGACAGCTCGATCCCCACATCTACCCAGTCTATTGATTCGGTTTTAGGTTCCCCTGGTTCCGGTTCTGGGCCGCCCCCCCCTTTTTGGAGGCAGTCACCAGGATGGGTTTGAACCAGGGGTTTTCGGTCTTGTTGGTTCTGAGATAGAATGATGGGCGGCGACAGCTCAATCCCCACATCTACCCAGTCTAGGTTGGAATCCCTAGGGACCCATTTTTCCTTGGGAGGAGTTCCCCCATCTCTGAAGGAGAAGATCCTTTTCCCAAGATCCTCTGAGGATCCCTCTCCCTAAATTGGAAGACCTGTACCTCTTCCACAAAATGGGTCTTTTGGGTCCTTTGTTTCTCCTACCTCCTCTTTGCTCTTTGGGTGGCAGACTTTCAGGGTTAGGAGATTTTGTTTCCGGTTCCTGGGTTTCCAGGGGCTGTTTAACACTGGGGAAGGAAGCTTCCTCCAAAGCTTTACACCCCCCTTCCACTTGTGCCTCCTCCCTGGGAACCGGTGGGTTATCGGGGTGCTGCCCCCTTCATTGTTCTGGAGCACCAGGCCCAGAGTTTGGGGCATTCTGCTGTGGCATGCTCATCTGAGGGTTCTGTTGAGCCCTCAGTATGTGACCCAGATCCCGTGCCGTATTTTAGACCTGGCGCTCAAGTTGAGAAACCCGCTCAGGCTGATAGGGGGTTCTGTTTTCTCCCCTGGGCTGATCCCGGGAAGGGTAGCTATCCCTTCTCTGGTAGTACCCTGGGTTGGGAAGATTTGGGTACCCCTCCACCCTTGGCTTCCCCTCTCCCGGATTAGGTGGTCTGGGCTCAGGGAATTGGGGAAAGAAGGATGGATGATTTTGGGGCTGGAAGTTGGGTGGATACCTGGGGAACAAGTTCTGCCCAGGATTTGGTGAATTTCTGCCCCCCAGTGGGAAGTTAGGAGGGAAGTTCCCTGGGTCAGGTGCTTGGCTGAATCCCCCCTTGGGCCGGAGTAGTCCACACATAACCCAGGATTGGTCTGTTTCCCTTGTAGCGGGGACTTACATAGTCAGTGGAGCGAGGGACCCCATTTGTGGGATTACCTCCTTGACTCCCGGTCTGTGACTGGCCCGAGGGCCTTCTGGGCTGTGAATTGTTCGGTGCAGGTAGGTTTTTAGGCCCCCCCCATCTCCAAATCTAAAACGGGGGCAACCTTTACCTCTGCCACCTTGGCAGCAGAAGGGGTGCTATTGGTTTTGGGGTTTCTGGGCTGATTCTTATTTTCCACCGGTTTCTGCACCTCATAGATGCGGGTGGCTTGCTCAATGACCCAGTCTAAAGATCTTTTCTCATGAAAATATCTCACGAGGTGGGTCATTATGTATTTGGGGAGTGCATGGAAAATGTGTTGATTAATTCTCTGCTGTCCGTGCGCACCCTTCTGGTGGTCTGCGCAAAGGCACGCTTCAATTCTTGCACAAATTCTTGTGGGGCCTGATCCTCCCCACATTGCAAATTGTAGGCTGCCTTGTGAGCCTCTTGGGGATTCCGGTGAACAGAAAAATGTTTCAAGATGGCCGCCCTACATGTGGACCATCTTGAATGGTTTTGGTCCTCCAGCCCCGCAAAGAAACTGGAGTATTCTGGGGAAAATGTCCATTTGACATACTGAATGCAGCTACTGCTGTCCTTCAAATGGAAAGTCTCCATCATTTGCTCAAAGAGCTCCAAGTGTTCCCAAACATAATACTTGGAGTTCTTGTGATAAAGGGTGATGACACTCCTTATTACCTTGATCTGCTTTAATGGGTCCTGAAGCAAGGCCCTTTTTGCCTTATTGGCCTTTTTGGTTCGGGTAATCCTGGTCCACTCATCCTCTGACTCAGAGGCACTGCTCCCAGAGGTGCCCGTCTGATCTTCCAGGTTTTCCCGGATTCTGCAAGCCTGGGAATGGCTGGCAGAGTTTGGGGACCTGGTCTCCTGTGTCCTGGGCCGCTCAGAGGAGTCTTCAGATCCCTCCTTGCTGCCAGGATTTGATGGGTACCCTCCCCCCTCCCACTGACATAACTCGGCAGAGATTTTTAGGATGCCCTTAGAAGGTCTACTTTCCTGGGGTTCCCCACTAAATTGCACTGTGCTTGGGTGCCCATACCCGGATAACCGCCCATCCATTCCTGGGAGGTACTGGCCTATGAACCCCATACTTTTGGCTGGATAGTAATCTGCCCTCCCTGTGGCCCTGTGCTCATGTGCGCCAGGGGACATGGGGGTGGCAGAGTCCAAGGACTGGGAGAGATGAAGTCCTCTGGTACTAGTGCTCCTGAGATTATGCTCAGGTGTTTCCCTTTCCCAGCGAACTTCATCTCTATCAGCCCCTGCTCCCTGTTGCAATGCAAGAGCCTGTGCGTTTCAGTTCCTCAGTTAGTCCTTACTAGAATCTATCAGTCTCTCCTGCATGGCTACCTGTTGCTGGAGCCTATCATTGTGCTGACAGAGAGCCTCATGTTCTCTCTGCGCTTCCTGGTTGGTCCTGGAATACTGGGCCAGTCTTTGCTGCAGGAGGGTTACCTCCTGAGTCCCATCCCTACAGGCCTGCTCCTTGCTTTCCAGAGCATCTTCCACCCTCCTGGTGTGCTCTAACAAGTTCTGATGCTCTTTTTGGAGGTCACCCAGCCCCTGGAGGGCCAGGTGATTTCCTTCAATTTTTTCTTTTAATTGGCAGACTTCCTGGCCTAAGGTGTCCCTTTCCTGACTAAGAGCCTGCATCTGTGCTGCTAGGTCGTCCCTCTGCCTTTGAAAGGCACCAGCTTTCTGGTGTTCTTGATCAAACTCTGCCTGGGTATCCAGTCTTCAAAATCAATGTATTGCTTTCCTCTTTCTCCCTATCTAGGTGTCTTTGCAGGGTGACTACCTGCTCTGCGCATGTCCTATTGAAGTCCAGTTGTTGCTCCAGCTTTTTCTGGCTCTGCAGTAGGGCGTCCAAACCTTCTTGGTACTCCTTCTGCAAGGCCAGAAATCTGTTATCCTGGTCAGACTTTTCCTGTTGCAGGATATCCATTTCCTCCTTTATTTTAATAATATACTGCCTACTATCATTTTCTGACTCCTGGCTGCTCTGCAGCCTCTGCTCAGAAGAGACCAGGTCAGATTGGGCCTTCTCTAATGCCATCAGTTGCCTATTTGCCAGATCTTGCCCTTCAGCACATTTGTCCTGTATGGCTCCCATATGTAAATATAAATATACTGCTACCCTGGCAATCTTGTTGTGCTCATCCTTGGCCTTAGGGGCCATATATAGTTCACTCAGGGCCACATGTAAAGGACCCTGATCTCTCCATGTGTCTGACCCTGTTTCAGTGATCTGGGGTGCGCTTGCCTGCAACCAGACCACCTGGTCCTGATGAGCCCACTCACCTCTCACAAATAGCTTATCTAAGAGGTGTTCTCTGGCTATTTTGATATCTACCAAGGTCGTCATTCTGGAACTTGATTTCCTTCCTGACTTACAGAAGTTTTTATTTTCTTTTGCAAAACAGATCGTTTCCTTAGAGCGTTCCTTTGAGGGGTGTTTTTACAGTGTAACACGGCGTGGTGATCCAACAGAATTTATATATCCTGTCAGTTAGCACCCTGTGTTAATCTGCACAAGTGATAGATCTAATCCAGAATCCCCGGCTACAAGCCCCCCTCTGTTAATGACTCCAATCAAGCATTCCCACTAAGTCAGTGCCTTGTCTGGGATTGCTCAAGGGAAGCCCTTATTTATATATTTTTATGACAAGTTATAATCTGGATGATGAACCCTTGTATCACGCCCCTCTCTGAGAATCCCCCTGACCCCCAATGAGCCAAGAAGTAGGTTTGTTTTGCAAATTAAAAAGGTTTATTTGAAAAATTAAACAATAGATATATATCACACTTTTATAATAAATTAATATTTGATATCACACTTAGACATATGACAGTGATCAACAATGGATGATGTTATACTAGCACACTGGTTTAATTACTTAGGAGTAGTATAGAGGATAAGGTAGCTGAGAATGCTTTATATGGTACAAGGAAATACAAGGTGTAAAAGAAGCAACACAGGGATAAACTTGATATGATTTCAGCAAAAGATAATAGAATCAATTTTTCTCTGACAATTCACTCCCCCCCTATGCAATGTAAGGAGATGGAAGTAACACACACAGTCTTCAGGAATATAATCACAGTACCATCCGAATTCAGTTCCCCCCTAGCAAGTTTAGAGAAACAGGGATGATCTTGAACACAGGCAAAGTACTTTAAAGTTGGTATGCAAAGAAGGGAAAAATATGCTAAAAATGATTTTAATTCCCTCTAAGAGATTCCGGCTGGGTGATAGCTACTTTAAATTAGTTCAGGATAACTTTAGCAATGCTCTATGAATGATTGTCAGGTTGCAAACGAATTTCAGCAAAGGAAAGCAAGAAGCTGCTATTTTGACACATGAAGAAATTTGAGCCAAATCGCAAATCACAGCACTTTTTCCGAGTGCGTCGAGCGCGATTACGGAAAAAGTATAATGAATATAAAGTGCTGTTCAAGAGATACGGATGATTTTGTGAAGGTAGATTCTCAAAATAAAAGTAAAGCTCAGAATGACAGATGACAGTTTTGCAGCTTTGAATCAACAGGAGGGACACGATTTCTATGATGCAGTTGTCAATAGGTTAAAATAGTTTGAATTAGATTATTTTAAACTAAGAGATTGGTTTTGCACAGTTCTGGCTGAGTACTCACACTATATTTTGGACAGGAATATGACTTTGTCACGGATCGGGTCAGGATTGGCTGCGGTTCTCTCGCCACTGGGTACTGGTTCTGCGCACAGCGATCTGGGTCAGCTCTCAGCGATCTGGTCTGGGTCTGGTCTCTCTGGATCTCTGGTCTCTCTGGATACAGCACTGCTTTCTGGGTCTGCTACCGGTTCTGGCAAAAGTTCTTGGCAAAGGATTCAAACAGCTCGCCCGGCTGTTGAGTAGTTTGCAAATGATTTTGAGGCCTGCTGAGAATACTTTTGCTTGCATTAGGCCTTCTTGGTTCAAAGTTCTGTAGTCTCTGGAGATTGATGGATTTGAAGTCTGGAGTCTCCCGGCAAAGCGTCCCACAAGAAAGTGGAAAGTGAATGTTCCTGTCTGGCTTCCAGTGGCTCTTTTTATGTCTTTTGAAAATGGGTGTGGATGCTAACTTTCTTTGCCCAACCCACTCACGATTTGATAGGTCAAGGATTTCTCTTTGACCTGATTTGAGAAGGGAGCAGTGAGTCAGAGTGAGTCATCTTTATGGCATACAGAAAGAACACTCCCCTTTGCTTTTACCTTAGAAAATCATTTTCATAACTAAACACATTTCCCAGATACACAAGTGGTTGACATTACATGTACAGATTGCAGATGACTTAAGGTACATTCGTGTTCAACTCTGATCTTCCTAAGAGCTTCCATTAAAAAATGACAACTTATTTTCGTTTTTAGTTGGTTTAGCAATCACAGACGTGAAAAATGGCACAAATGTACCCCGCCTTTCTACACATATTCCAGTAAATTTCCATGTCTCTAGCTTAAACCCAGTGTCTGCAACATGAATAAATTGTGGGGTTCGGTCCCAGAACATCGTATGGAATTGAGTTTAGACTCAAATTGTAGGTACATATTCCATTTTAAGGATCTCCAAATTGTACATTCCTGTCATCTGGTTACAATTAGTTATCAGTGTTTTTATAAAACATATATTTGCCTTCAATTCAATTCACAAAAAGTGTCTGGCCCGCCCCTAGGAACTGGGTGAGTCAGGGATCACATGTCTCTTCTACCAGGCAGAGCTCTGTTTACAGTCCACACCCAAAATTAACATACCCCATTCAATTGAAAGGGTCTATTGTCTCTCTCCTCCAGGCTGAAGGGGAAACCCTCACCCTCCCAATCAACAGGGCCATGTGATATCCTGCCTCCTGGTGTGGGTCTCTGGGGTGTTGAGAGTTCTCAGGAAAGGCAACCCCTTTGAACTTTTAATTGAATCAGACTGCCACCTGGGAACAAACCTTTGCAGTCCCAGCTAGCTGAGGATGCTGTTTAGCTTCTGCAATACAGGTCCCCAGTCAGAGTTTAGACCGCTAGCGCCGGTTTGTGGAAAATGCCAGTACTGCACCTATTTTTGGGATCTGTCTTGAATTAATAAATTTCCAAAAGAAAGGATTTTACTTGATAGTATATGATCCTTGCTTGACATGGCATTGATGTGGATCTGTAGTAGAGTAAAGTAAAACACTCAACCATAGTTGGATTTTTGTTTGGTGGTTCCGGGCCCATGATCTTAGCAATTTTTGACATTAATAAAAACGGGTTTTGAACAGAACCATCTTTCTTTGCACTGGTGGGTGGCAGATCAGGGGACCATTTTGCTGTCTGCAAAACTGCACGGTTCTCCAGGATTCTGGCACACATGTGGGCTTTTCCGCCCTCTTGGATTTCCTAAGCCCACAGCACCAATTGTTGCAGCATAATAGTCCAAACGTGGGTCAGGACACCCAACAATATATATCACTGTATTTTGCCACTGCATCAACTATCATATTGTATAGGATGCTGCATATTGTACATTTCTGTAATTTTTGTAAATGCATATTTATGCATAAGTGTATATTTCTGTAACATTGTAAGCTTTGCATCTTCTTTCAGCACATTACAAATAAAGAAACAAACAAACAACAAACAATACAGTCCATGTCAATTAAATCCTCAGATAATCCTTCTGCTTTAAGTTTATTTTAATTTCTCAGCTGACACGTGTTTCGACACTGTAGATAACATCATGTCCATATGTCAAAAATATTACATACATATCCATTGCTAAATAAGAATTATACTTTTGAGCCAACACAGAAAAATAAGTATCAAGATAAAGTAAAGTTACATACCGAAATCATAGTAAGTGGGCAGGGAGGTATGACATGAGGAAAAACAAACAGGAACAAATATCATTCTTGACTTGGTCTTTTTTTATAATTCACATTTTATACAATATAATATTAGTGTGTGGGTTGAGTGGAGCACCATACTTCCCATGGCAGGTTCAAGCTGCACTAGGTCTCAGGAGGGGTGAGGGTGACTGAAAGACCTCAATGTGCACACAGAGCAAGGACACTTACAAATTACTTCCGGTCAGGTGTATATATATTAAAAATACAAATACATTTATTTCAAGGCCTTTCAGGTTCAACACACAATACAAATCACAGTAATACTTCTAAGCCAACAAAATCCGATCAAAATATTTATATACAAGAACAAAGGACGCTAAAAGGTTAATGCACCAAATGGGTCCAAAACCTAGAAAGGGAAGGAAGCAGGTAGTGCAAATAGTCTTTAGGCAGTTCTGCATCAAACACAATCCTAACTGAAAGGCAGTCCAATCCCTAAGATGAGAGGAGCCTAGTGCTCAAATGTACTTGCGATGCCGGTGCACGCGGTAGTGCAGATGGGTGAAAGAGGGTCTCTTGTACTGGCTGTAGCAGCTCAGGAATTCTTGGAGGGTCTCCGCTTGAAGGCAGAGCAGGTTCCAAGAGATGGGAATAGTTTGCTAGTTTGCACTAGCAGTGGAAAGGAGAGGATCCCTCAGGGCCCACTTGTGCGTAAAAATGGATGGATGCGCTAAGGGCCACCGTTAAGGATTGCAATTACTCACCGACCCCCAATGCACTCCAGACCAAACTTTGGCAGTCGAGTCACTTTGATTGCAGGTTCAAATGTGGCAATCTCGCGGGTCTGCGGCTTTCAACGACTAAGTTATAGAATTGATTCCCAAACGGGACAGTGGCGATTTCTCCGCTCCTGGTGGATGGATTAGGCCAGTTCCACTTTATCAGGCTTCAGGGCACAGAGGGGCACAGCTGCAATGAACTTGCAAAGTTCGTCACCATGGCTGGGCGACACGGCAACTGCATATACTCCGGTTTGGACACTCTCTCTTTACTCCAGACCTGGGAATGCCAAGTGTACACAATTTGGTGTGAGAGTGACGTGAACACAGAGCTTGTGATGTACTAAGTTTCAAAGGCATCCTCAAAACGGCAACAGCATAAGAGCAAAGGTCCTGCGCAAGCTGGTCAGCCCACTGGTTGGCCCAAGGACCCTTCCGAGTAGGCTTACTTGCAGGGTTTGATGAAGGTGCCGGGAATAGTTGGTCCCACTATTCCAATAGGTTGAAGCATCTTTGCAGACCTTCTAGGACAACCAGATGCAGAGAGGTCCAGCGGGACGACAACGGGATCAGGGTGCCAAACCTTCCAGCGGGTCACCAGCAGTTCCTCGACTCGGCTTCTTAGTTTCAGGAAACTTGGATCCCATCCTTCGTTCAGTGAGAACTCCAGAGATCGACATGGTATGGGTGTTTGGACCCTTCTCTCATCCAAAATCTTCTTTGCACCAAAACGAAGATGACCCAATAGGAGATCTGCTCACATACAGGCATACCATACGTGGACCAATCATGGACCACAATGGTCCCAGCCATTCACAGCACACCAGAATCTCTGGCACCCGGAATGTGTATTGGAACTAGACAGTCCAGCCCACATCCTGAAAGCACACACACAAGGCATGCAGAAGCCCGCAAAAGCTTGGCGTTTCACAGGAGAATGCATGCCCAAATAAGGACTGACTGGGGTCGGCTCGACCTAGGGAAGATGAAGGGGCAAGATGGCCAAAGGACAGGACAAAGAACCTCATGACATGGCCATTTTGGAGCCAGGTCACCTATTCATAATAAACGTGGTAACTGCGGTTTACCTGGCAGGAAAGTGTTAAAGATATATGAAAAGGTAAGCTGCCACCAGCCCTGTCCATGGCACATCTGCACTTCTCCTAAAAAATCCTTCGAGATTATCCAGGCCCTTTAGAAATGACAGGAAGATCCAAGTGCACTATACTGGAAGGTACATTGTGCACTTGCAACATGTTGCAGAAAAGTTGCAACATTGACTAGGACTAAGGGAAACAAAGTCTCTCTGTAATCACTGTCTTTAATGGCATGTCAGTTTCCCCATAATAAAGTGAGCGAAAAGCCCAGGGGAGTGCTGCAGAAGGCTGTGCTCCTCTGGCAAAGTCAGGCTATGGTGTTTAACATGAGCAAAAAGTTGGGGGGTACAAAACTGTAGGGAAAATTACACATGAAATGGAAATCTTTCCTAACAGTATAATACAGTATATTTACCAAAGCCATAAACTAAGCATGTGACTAGTATTAGTATTGCCAGGTCAAAACAAGCTCTAACATCTAAGATGTCGCTATTAATATTTCACCGTACAGTCACAGAGGTTCCTGTCACCTCTGGAGAATGATTCTGATCCTAAAGATTAAGTAGGTTGTTTTAAATACGGGCTCTCTGCTCAAACTCTTACCTTTAATTCGTAACACCATAGTAAACGGGCTCCCTCCGGGTGCTGCGCTCGTGTTCTGCACACAGGCGCCATGTATGTTTTTTGTTTATATTAGTTAACGAGCGTGTGACGTCAAATGCATAGTGTGCGTGACTTCACTGCTGTGATTTTACTATCATTGTAATGTGAATACAATGGCCTGCAACAGCTCTCTCATTACACAATAGTGCATTTTTCAAATTACTATTCATGATAAGATGTGTGAAGATGTTCTAAATAAATGAATCCGGCCACGTTAAGATACATACTGCACCCAATCCTTCCTCCTTATGTTACTCATCCTTTCTCATGCTTTATTGACATCAGAGTCCATGTACATTACTGGGCTCAAAAAGTACAAACGTCTAGTGTGTGCACCGTTATTGATTATTTAGACTTACATTGTTAGAATATGCTGTAGTGCCTTCACTGTGCACTTTCCCATGAGTACATTCCCATGATTTCCAACTAACAATTGTTGCAATTTATGATAACAATGTTTCGATATATCCCATATTGTAAGTTGCAATCATGCCATCAACATGGAAATGTGCACTACACAAAACATTTTTAGTCAAATGTTCATTGATTTCAATACATTGGGCCTCATTACGGAGCCCAGAAAAGGGCAATTACCGGGTCAAAAAAACTTGCTGGACCTGGTAATTTCCCTTTTCTGGGCACCGGAAAACATTATTCCCCATTCCCATTGAGCCCCATAGGGCTCAATGGGAATGGGGAGGGTGGTAGCACCGGTACCGTTAATAACGGTACCGGTGCTACCATCATGTTCTGCTCATGGGTGCCGGTACAGCCACCAGGTCAGACCTGGTGGCTGCAAGGGCACCCACGAGCAGAACTCATAGTATGTCGGTACAGTAGCAACGGTGCCGGTAGCGCTACCGGCACCGTTGTTGCCTTACCGCCATACTTGTAATCAGGCCTATTGTCAGTACAAGTGTCTAGCAACATGATCATAATTATAAGAAGACATTCATGTCATGATACGTGTTGAGTCCTTCCCTGATACAATGCAGACAACATATACATTTAGATTCCATCTGTCTCAATTTCAGCTTGAGATCTCCCCCTTTCTTGCTACTTTTGGCTCTTATAAGACCAATCAACTCAAATCATTCTCTGCAAATTGGTGATGTTTTTGCCAGTGTACGACAAGTGGCAGCTTCTGATCTTGGCTGTTAAGACTGGCCAAGAACTCCCTAATTCTGACACATAACTGTCTGATGGTGCTGCCTACATATAGTTTTCAAACACTACAAAGGTCGTCCGACCGTTAAGGAAATCCTACATTTGTTGGGGGAGAACCCCCAAAACTCCACTTGGGTGGTGTGGGCACCTTTGCTATGCATGGTCACTCTGGCACATCGGGACAAATACATACGCCCCTCCAGTTAAAAACTTCACCAGCCGCCACTGACCAACACAGGGGTTCTCAAAACCTATACTTAAGGGTCCAACCATATACTACTAATTCACTAGTTGCTTAAATTGGTCTAGCATTTAACATCCCAGATGACATTACTCTTCAAATGGCCACTGTTGATCAGAACAGTACCCTCCTCGTTTGTCCACGTAAAAAACCTAGGCATCACTTTCACTATTTCACTTTTTCTATAGCCCAAAATTGACTCTCTGGTCTGAAAATAACACTTCCTAATACATATCCTCATGATAATTCAGCCTTACTAAAAAATGCTGTATATAATCAAATTAACAAAAGCACTTGTCATTTCTCACCTGGGCTATTGTTATAGCCTCTACCTCGAGATTAATAAACCATTGTAACTAATCCAAAATTGAGCTGCAAGGGTCATTTTCGTACTCAATATCTCCATATTTCTTTATCTCTGTAACTCACGGTTTTCACCAAAAACATCATCCACCTTTTGAAATCCACATCCGAAGGCAATTTATCTGATACACCTGGAACTATTTAGATCCCTTGGGCTTGTAATCCCATCCCACCGGAATCTGTTCATCGTATGTATCTCCCTCCTCCGTACCTTATTTGTGTATGTGTTATATTTCTCCCAGATCCTTTAATGCGGCACCGCTACATGTTAGTGCATTGTAAATCTCCAGATAAAATAAATAAAATCCTCACTGTGAGATGATTCACCATATTGCCTCTTTATTCTAGAAGTTTACAACCAAGGCATTTAGCAGATGACTTCAGCATTATATTGAAAATCTCATGATGTGAACACACAGATAGAAGCCACCAAGAGGTAACACATTGAGCCTCATTACAGTTTCATCGGTGCGGTAAAAGTGGCGGTAATACACCACCAGCACTTTTACTGCACCGGGAAATCACACGCTCTGGTGGGGCACTGATTTCCTTGGAGCCAAGATCTGGCAGTAAATCTTGTAATTCCAGCAATCCCTGTCACAGCCGGTGGCGACTGGCGTTTGTGGCGAAGGTGGAAACAGGGACGCCATTAAAATGTTCCGTTACGTTTTTCTCCTTCTACTAGCCACAGTCTAGTTGTTTCCAAGATGGCCGCCACCGTTTGTATATCTCACTCGGCTGCCGGCGGCTCTGCGTGTTGCATCTGAGTTCATTCTCGCCCCCGTTGCTTGTGCTAGTGCCCTTTGACAGTTTGTCCTATGTTTTGCCACCTTCGGCGTCTGTTATTCCTTCTCCTCCCATTCCCGTTGCTCTCTCCCTCACCTTGTTCCTCTTCCCTTCCCCGTTTGCTTCCCGTGCTGCTTCCTCCCGCTGCTCTTTCTCGCTTTCTTGGGTTCCCTCGGACATCTTTGATTCCTCCCGTTCTCGCTTGTCCTCCACGCAGTGTGGTACTCACCTGTATCCAGCAACCTTCTACAGTCGGTCAGCACTGACACGCTGGCCTCACGGTCCCTGAGTTTCCGCGGAGGACCGAACCAACTTGCTACGGATCCGGCGACTTCCATTGCCCTTACGACCACTCCGGATCCAGGGTTTTTTTTGACATCCAACGGCCTTTTCCCCTCTGGCTGTCGTGGAGGGGAATCACCGAGGGTTTTCTCCGTCTTGGAGTCACAGTGGCTTCCTTCCGAGGTAGACCCTATCTTCAAAAAAAGAAGAAACCATACATTGGACTTACCCGCAGAAAGAAACTGGACTATTCAGGTGAGGAGGAGGTGACCGGGGAATGCAGTAATTCTAGTGAAGACGAAGACATTGCTGACCTTCTAGCTGATCCCGTAGCCCATAGTGCCAGTTTTTATAATCCCCTACATAGAGCCCAATGTCACTTCGAATATGCTGCTAATTACGGCATTCCAAGTGACAAAAACAGTATTACCGTTATGGTGGGATTTTCCAGTGGGATGCCACCAAAACTGTAATGACCCTCATTGTTTTTAGGATTCATCGCTCCCATGCCACTGCCCTTTTTGCATGACTGTATTTTCTCCCCAAAGCCCATCTACATATCTCTCGGTGCAATCACATATCTTTCCATAATCTGTCCAGTCTATGAACTATTCAAGTTCATTTGCTGACTTCTTTCATTGCAACAAGCTAATTAAAACCAGCATCATCATACGCTTCCTTAACCTATAAACTACGTGACATAAGAAATCACTCTACATTTTCATCCCTTCATACCCACTAGAATAATTTCACTCATAATTTCACTCCTCAGTTTGCTATTCTGTCCCTTATAGCGACTCCATCTCATCCAGGAAATCCTTCCACTGGTTTTGCATCTGCAGTCTATATTCCTTCCTGCTTTACTATGTCCCTCTTGATCTTGCACTGAAATTTATTGAACAGATCCTTTTATCGTTCCTTTCCATTTTAAGGTCTATTTGCACCAAGAATACATCAACCTCTGACCCCTTTGCCTGATCGTCACACTTTGATTTTATCGCTCTGACTCTGATAAAAGCTTGGATTCATTCATGACAGGCTGCCATGCCAATTGAACCACAACGCGTGCACCCACTTCCCACACACATAAAATCAGCAGAATATTGTGGAGTTCATAGTACATAAGTCCCCTTTCAAAACGTATAATTCCATCTCTTTCGAGCACATACACTACGTAGACAGTCTTTTCTCTCCTCCTTTCCCATAGAGGTCCTTTGCTATTCCTGTAAAATAACCTTTGCTATAATAATGCCTTGCAAACCCCTAAAAGTAACCTTTGATCTTTCCCATAGTAATCTTTTGCTTTTTTTGTTTTGCTTACACTGTTTATTAGACATCCAAAATAATATAATTATATTAACAATCTTTCATTTTAGGTGTGGATTCCGGGGAGAGGAAGAGGTAGAGCGTATCATAGGATGATTTCTTAAACAGTATGTCCAAGTGGTGGAATATAACACTCCTCAGCTCAGAGGGGCTCTACAGCATGTACGTACCTCCCCTGAGAAGTAGAGACTTCAGCCAAAAAGCACAATAGCTGATCCAATACTGTGCCAAAGGTTAGTTCAGTTGACAATTGATATAGAGCATTGGTAGGAATGCCAGGACTGAGGTAGAGCAGGGTGAGAGGGTTGGTAGAGGCAGGCAGGGGGGTGGGAAGGGCAGATAAACAAAAAGAGGCAGCTGGTGTTGGGATGAGACAAATGCTTCACTCAATATTGTTCTTGACCAGATTTGGATAAAAACTGCTGAAACTTTATGACTAGGCCCAACCCACATAGTGACACTTTGTAAACCCCAATGTGATTTGTAACTCCTTCAGTAATTCCTTGCTAATCCCAAATTAATCTGTAACCAGCACTATCGTAGTCCCATGCCAATTCCATCCTCTGTCAATATTCAGCCTTTCTCATAATTTCCCACTGTGGAAATATCTTTTGCTATTTATGCTACGGTCCAGCACACATGTGTGGTTATACTTCAGCAATCTATATGCAAAGAAGGTTCCCAGACATACCCATGTCTTTGAGTTACAAATGAAAGAGCACAAACACATTATGAGGTATTAAATGAGACAGTTGGTTAAACTTCCAGGCAATGAAAAATGTATGGCAATTAAGAAAGTAATACAGTACTATCATAATTGGATACAAAAAACACACATTTTTTTTTATTTATTTTACATTTATAAAGCGCTCACACAGCCTGCAGGCATCGAGGCGCTGTTACAGGAATTGTTTGTTTTTCTTAGTTACGTAATTGTGTTTTCTTTTTTTGTCTTAGTTACGTATTTATAACGCTCTTAAACACCCGGGTATTGAACCTGTTGTTGCTTCGTGTCGTTTTGCTTCCAAGACGTGCACGCTGCCGCTGAGCTATCCTCCCGGGACGAATGGAAAGTCTTCGAGCAACATAGTGACACTATGTTGAAAATATTAAGAACAAAGGATGTGGCAAGTCCCTGGCAATTAGTCAATAATCTAGGGCCATGCCAAGCAAAAGTGCAGGCAAACTGTATCTCTGAACAAGAGTGGGCACACATTTTTTAAAGGGACCTTTAATGAGCGTACCCTGGAAAAGGTATCAATGGCAGAGGAGAGGTTAGGTAATGGTTCATGTGAGATGGTTTTTGACAGTAGAGATGTGCTAATAAAAATTCAGAAAGCAAGTTGGGTTGCACTCTTTAAATCTGCACGTGAGATTTGGGTAGTGGTTTTATGTTCTTTAAGAGGTTTTTACAGACCAACATGTTTGCTAAGTCATGGCAAACCTCATATGTATTACCTATGCAAAAAAAAGGCGCACAAGAAGATATAGTAAATTGTCAGCCCATTATGTTAATGGATGCCGACAGCAAGATTTTTGCAGCCTTGGTTTTAACTCACCTGCAAAATTGGGTGCAGGATAAGGGTATCCTAAAAAAATATCAAACCGGTTTTATGTAAGTAAATGGCATGTGTCTCAATGGCTTCATTGTGAAATGTATATAAGAACTAGCTTGGACTTGTAAATATGAAGCTGTATACACTGCCTCAGTTGACTTTATGACCGCTTTTGACATGGTGATCCGGGGAAGGCTTTCGACTAAACTTGTGGCATGGGGTTTACTAGAGAGTCTCATATGCATTCTGATCAGGTTTCATGATCAATATAATGTACAAATTAAATTAGGTTTGGATGGTCAATTGTCAAGGAAAATTGAGACTACATTGGATCTGAGGCAGGGGTGCTTGCTTGCACCCTGCCTCTTTAATTTGTTCATGGCAGATCTGGTCGTCACTTTGAAGAAGGCCTCCTTTTTATCACCACAGCTAGGGGATCAGCGTATAAGTTGGATCTCACACGTTAATGATTTTATGTTATTTCGCTGTACCATTACAGGTCTGCAAAGGGAGCTTGCGGACTTTGCCAGCTATGCTAATACTAATGGACTATTAACAAATCCACAAAAAAACATCAGTTTGCAGTTTTCAATTTAAAAGAAATTGAAGAGTTTTACGTGGACAGTAAATAAAGATTCTTTAACGAAGGTGATAGCTTAATACATCCGGGGGTTTCCCATAATGAGTAAGCCAGTAAAATATAATCTTTGGAACTTCTTGAGAAATAAAGCCATAATGTTGGCGGGTCAACTTAGGCAAATTAACGATATGTATGGTAAATTCTCAGTAGTTCCACTAGTTAAATATCATGAGGGAAATATAGTGCCAAGACTAACTTACAGGATTGAAATCATGCCACTTTGGGTAATTCCTAGTCTGGAGAAATTGGAAACACTAGTTGGGAGAAGGGCACTTTGCTTTTCAAATTGTACTCCAATTGCCATGATAAGGTTTGAGCTGGGCTTGAATTTGCTGGTCGCAGGAGCTAATTTGTGCCTGCTATTAAAAATAGTTGTCCCCTTGGAGAAATCCTTATATGGGGAGTTGAATGTGTTATTGACTCATCGTTGTAAAGGTACAATTAATCAGTGTTAGATTAGTGCATGAAAAATGTGCTGGTGGTAGGCTGTACAGTGAGCGATCTTGTGGAGTATCCTGGGAGGATTACATTGATACTGTATAGAGTAGACTGGATGCAGATAATTAAGGAAATGCATGGCTATAGATCACTAATACATCTAAGTTTAGAACATAAAGAATTGGGAGTGATATTGCCTTATTTGATGCGCTTTCCTAATGCTTTTGCTTGTAATATTTGACTTAGATTTCAAGCCAATTTATTGCAGACCCGAGACATTTTTGAAAAATGAGGTCTTATTTCAAATTAGTAAGCATGTTGTCGACACTGAAAAAATGCAAAACAGGTTGAAATTTGGAAACATATGTGTCTTTTTCGTCCGGCTGTTTTATTTTTGCACATGTTATACTATAGACAATGTGTACATTATGTGTTTTATGTGAATGAAGATTGCTTGTGATGAACATTGATTGGCCTCTCTCCAACATCAGTTGGTTTAGCAGTTTGGGGCTTTATTAACAATTTGGAGTATTACACAGCAAGATGTACTTACAATTTTAGGGTTACATTTTAGCCATGAATTTGGAACTTTTATATTCATTAATAATTGTTTTTTTTTATTAAAGAAATTGTGCTTGCTTGATATTGTATTTTTATTTCGTGATTTACATAGGAATTGACTATTAATGAGTAATATATAAATAATGATTTTTAATTGTAATATGATTGGTTAATGAATATATCTTTCTTTACTAATTTGATTCCAAACTTTTTTTCAATTTGAAATTCTTTTTTGTAAAGGTTGATGAATTTCATCCAAATACAAATAGAACATTTAAAAAAAATTCAGAACTCTATGTTACTCTAAAAGATACCCTAAGGAATTGAGTAACAAATTCCAGAATACAGTGTGCATTCTTTTGACTGTCACTGTCAAAGTTTTGGCTGTAAACTATGTAAAAACTATGTTGTTGTATATTAAATTGCAATATGTACGAATGTTTCCTAAAAAGCAGTATAGCTCATGCTATTTAGGCTAAATCATCAAGGAACACTAAAACTCTTGGGTCCACAGCTGAACATTCTTTAAGAACAAAGAACATGTCATATGTGTACATTAAAAGACAAGCAAACTTAAAACTTTTAAATATTGACTGTATTGGAGTTTCGAGTCTATGCCACGTACGTTTTAAGTGATGTGTACATGATCTTGTATTTCTTAGGGTATTCAGCTGGCTAAGAGCCTAGCTGTTGCCAATGACTGGTTATATTTGAAACAATCGCTACTAACTGTACAAAATATGAACTTGTATAGTGGAGGCAGACCAAGTTCTGGATATTTGCAATACGGTGGAGAAGTAAAAGTGGCAAAGTGGCGATACAATCAATTTCTGCTACTTACATAGCGTACAGCACTCTGTTGGGTTTCTAGCAAGATTCCAGCTCAATAAATACCATACTTGAATATACCAATCCTCCCACATTACCACTGATGGCACATGGAATAGCTGCATTTAATAGGAGTCAGTCAAGGTTAGGGTCTCACTTTGTGAAAAACACAATGTACGGTTTGAGTAAATATGAGGCCCACGGTTCCTTTGTGAGCACTCTTTAAAAAAAAATGAAATTCAGACGTTACTCCTACTAACAACTACGGACCAATTTCCAACATCCAATTCATAGTGAAAATCTTGGAAAAGTTGTGACCTCACAACTGACTGAATATAAGGAAACTGCGAACTCCTCTATGACAATCATCCAGGATTTATACCCCACAGGATCATGGAAGCTGCCCTCTTTTTTTATGAGAAGGAGATCCTTACAGCCGGGGATACAAATAACACATCAATATTCATGTTCCTTGGCCTACAAGTGCTTAAAAGGTGCCACTCGGATAGCAAGACTGGACAGCAGCAGGATATCAAACAACCTGGCCTAAATTGCCTGATAAACCTCCTTACAGGATGCAAGACCCAAGTCAGACTAGAAAACATTTAAGCAATATGACCCGAATGGCGGGGGCATTACCGACTCAGGTAATGCCCCGGGGCCCATAGTTATAGTGCGTGACCGGGGCATTAAAAGCATTTTTTTCTGTCCCGAAACGCTGCAGCGTTTCGGATTTGCTGGGAACACAACTGTTACCAGCGCCTCGGCTCCCGAAAAAAAAAGAAGCAGAAGGTAGGTGGGGGTGGGAGGGTGGAAGGGAAGAAAAAAAAACGTACCTGCATCCCCGCTGGGGGACAATGGAAGCCTCCAGCCTTGTGGAGGCGCGGAGTGGGGATGGCCCGCTCCGAGTCTCCACACTGCTGGAGCCTGCTATCATTCCCCAGCGTGGACGCAGGAGCAAAAAGGTAAGTGGGGTAGGGAGGAGGGAGAGAGGGATGGAAGAAAAAAAAAAGAAAACAAAAAGAAAAAGCTTACCCGAGTCTCTGGCGGGGGTGAAGGCAGCCTCTCAGCCAAGGGGAGGCTCGGAGAGGGGATGGCCCCACTTTGTGCCTCCTCATTGGCTGAGGGGCTGCCACGCCCCCACCAAGGACAAGGCGGCTGGCATCCCGGCCGGGTAAGGACCCGGCGAGAGCCAATAAGAATGCTTGTTGCATTTTACTTTTCTCTCGCCAGGTACTTATTAGAGCTGAATCAGCCTCCCTCAATGTATGGGTTCCCCAAAAGGTCCATTCTCTCACCTTTATTATTTAATGCATACTTTACACCTCTAGCTACTTTCTTGTACAAATACATCCGGAGAGTCCAACTTCAAGCAGATTATGCACACTCCTTTTCATTTGACAAAAATAACAAGCCCATCCTTGAGTCTCTGAGTGTATGAAATTAGTCCACAATTGGCCGACTTTGAACAACCTCTCTATAATATCTGGCCATCTCGGTGTTTTTACATCCCCATACCCTTGAAAGACAGCTTAGGGAACATACCAAAACCTGTACCATCTGTAAACAATTTGGGACTTCATTTTGGATTATAGCATGCCTTTCATGCCATAAATAGAAGGAAATCTCCGCCCATGGCTCACTTCAAAATTAATTTCCTAGCAAAACCACAAATGACAAAATGACAAAGCCTCTAGTCCGATGCAACATGGACTATTGCAATGCCATCAACTTTAAGCATAACCATATTCCAAATTCCTCAACACAAGTTCAACTATGCGGAAAGACAGATCATGTGGCTTAATATGAGAGCCTCCATATCCCCTGACCTTAAGGGTCTTCATTGGCTCCTTTTCGATGTCAGAGTTTGTTCCAAACTCCTTTGCCTAACCCATTGCAGATTGCAGAACAAAACACAAAAATATCTTAGACCCTTTCTGACATACATGCTATACTACATTCTCAGGTCAGCAGTTGAGAACTTCCTAAAATCTTATAAATTCGAAAAGGGAGACAACGTTCACACCTATAGGCCCTAAGCTCTGGAACAACTTGGCAAAAACCGTTAGATGCATGATTTAACAAATTAGATTCAAAAGCACCTCCAAGAATGCAATTTTTAGACATGCCTTTCGAGAATCATAGGAACTGATAGGGGCCCTAGCTCTTGGCTACCCTGAGATACCTGGCCCTGCACCTCTATATGTCCATATTTGGAACCCCCAGTAAAACTCCCATCTCTTAGTTCATCCACCCGCCTACTGAGTCATTCTCTTCCGCTTTCATTAAGCACTATATTTCAGGGCAATACTTATAACTATGTTGCTTGAGAAGAAATGTGCCAACCTCGTGGCTACTGTTTGTTTGCATTCACTTTTGTAAACCTATACCATTGAAATTGGAATGTAACAACTTGTTATGTACTGCGATTGTTTGTTCGGTTTGCATTGCCTTCACTGTCTCCCTGAGCTGTGAAATGTACTTTGTAATTTGGAACATTATAAAACTCAAAAAAATAAAGTATAATATGGCAGTGGTTGCAATAAATATTTTTAAAGAGCATATCTAAAATTGCAATAAGACTATCAAATGAATGTTATATTGTGTCTAGAAAGTTCCATTCATTAAACAACTGTCTGCAGCGTGTTGATTTGCAGTAGGACTCCTATTGGAATCCAGGAGTTGAATTGTGCTTTGTATATTTTGACATAAATGGAAACTATGTGTATAATCATCTCTCACACTCGCCCTGCTGAGAATTGTTTTATGTTTGATTGTGTGCATTCATTTCTTTACAAAAAGCAATTGTTGTATGTCGAACGATCAACATTAGGACCCTGGCGCTAAGTGTTTAATGGTGCCGTAAAAGGCTGCGGTGCCGTTAAACACTTAGCGCCTTACTACGAGGTCCCTTTGCGGGACCGACCTGAACGGCTGGTCTAGACCAGCCGTTAAAGTAGGGACCCGCAAAGGGACCTTGGTGCTAAGTACGGTACCGCAATTTGCAGTACCATACTTAGCGCCTTCCCCAGTCCCATTGAGCCCTATGGGGCAAAAATGGGAATGGGGAAGGGCCAATGTTCAATGGGGAATTACCGCCCCGCCAACCTGGAATGGGGTGGTAATTCCCCATTGAACATTGGCGGACTTGTTACGATAACGGCACCAACCATGGTGCTAATAGCGCCATGGTTTAGCGTGAGTATCGTAATGAGGGCCAATGACTGCTAACCAATATCTATCAACATCCCAAAGCGACAGACACTTAGATGGCGGAATAGGCAATGTATAACATTTGTCGCCCGCAATGTTATGTATTTAGGTCTTTGAAATCAAGGTATCCCCCAGAAACCTATAAGCACAGCCGAGGAGGCGCAGTTCTGTGTGCTTCCCTAGTAACACTGTGTAACCGCACACAGTACATCCTGTCTAATTTCCATCCTCTCCGCAAACAGCTCTCACAAAAGAGAAGATTCTTTTATTAAATGCTCAAGAGGGTTTCACTCCACGCAGAATGAGATGGTGTGCAAAAGAAACATTGTTGCGATATGAATTTTAGTGTCGCATAAAATAATCTCACCTGTGTCAGAAACCGTATTTACTCTGAATTCTATTATGCTTCACATGGCATGGGCGGGCAGCGCTTCCCCGGTGGGCACTTATTCAAGAGTAATGACACGGCACGCCTGCAGCACTGGCGCTCACTCATCACCAGCACGTGCACTGCTGGCTGCCTTAGGGGGGAACGCACATTCGACGCCATTGCTTCTCTAACTAGTGCGCTAAATGGCCCCCTACACGCCTTATGCTCCCTTGCAGTGATATCTAGTGTGTTTTTGAGCATGCCCTTAAAACATATTTGACTTTCTGCAAATTCCTATTCCACCTTCTCTGCAGCCCCATCCCTACCCCCCACGAAAGTGCCAGTGATAAAGGATAACCTGCCCGGGGGAGGCAGGAAGCCTGAGACTTCCCTGCTTGATTGATTTAGTTAATTAGTTGGAGTAGTTAAGTAGGCCACACCGTAAGGCTGTATTTCCAGGAATGGAAACTGGAACGTTGATGGGCGCACAATTTTAGCCTTGGCGTAGCCAGGGCCAATACTGTATTCAACTAATTGTTAACAGAAGGAGTGACACAAATATACCATTGCCAGTTGGAACGCTCATGCAAGTTGTTGTGTATGTGTAGCCACCACAAATTTGAGTTTTGTGTCAGGATGGCATGCAGGGATAGAGTTCAAAAGTCAGGCCATTGCCACTATACCTGCTTTGCTTGTTTCTCTCTCTCTTCCCTTCCCGCCAGGTCTTCCTGGGCCAGATTCCCAGTCAGTTCCCTTTGCAGGATGATTACCATGCCATCGGAACCATCGGAAGATGGACCCACACACTAACACGCCGTCAGAATGGTGCAGAGATGATGAAGCACAATGATCATCGGGTCGCTAGTGGCTATGTCCGGATCCCTTTAATGGTCTGGATGTGAGCGAAACGTGGAAAGCGAGGTGGAGATAAGCAAATGGGAAAAGAGGAGTGCGCAGTCAGGAAGGGGGTAAAGGGCCTTGGGTGTGGATGGAGGTGGGGACAAGGGGAGTTGGGGAAGCGGATAGATGGGGTTTGCGGGGGACCTCTGTTTGATGAAAGAGGTGATCTGGGAAGAGGGAGAAAGGGGAAGGGGCAGGGGTAGGTAGTCAGAAGACAGGGGTTCTGGGGTTGTACCCTAGATAGTGAGAACGGGTGAGGGTAGACAGGTGGATGTAGGGGGAGCAGGAACGATGAATTTCGGAACACTGGTTGTGCAAAGAGCACATTTCGAAATTGACACATTTCGGATAGGCACAATCAATCCTTTAGAATACGAGGATTATGTTCTCTGTTGTTTCAAGAGAAACTTCCATGCAATGTCAACTGATTCTCCATAAAAAAACATATATTGCATTAATCACGTTGCTTCACTGCACTGTATCACTATTTCAAGAACACATCCATTCCATTGATGAGACAAAGCAAGTTGAAGAGGCTGGTACAGACTCTTAGCCGAGGATGATGATAACGCCTCTTCCTTTTTTTCAGGTTTTGCAGTACTTTTATTTTACACACTTGCAGTCCCTCTGTTCCTGCTCTTGTTTCCAGTTGCACATTTACTCGTTGTTCGGTGGTTGCTGCTGCTGCTGCTTATTCTCCCACAATTAATATGTCCCAGTTTGATGCCCAATCCATAATCAAACTTCTAATTGAACAAATCGTTCTTCAAACAAACACAATGAAGTAATCATCAGTGGCACCTTGTGGAATGGCCATAGACTATATGTAACTATGTAAATAAGCCCACAGGTGAGCCCCCACATTGTCTCCCTGTGCAGCCATTTTAGAAAGAATCATCCTGGCCGATCTTCGGCAAGTGTTGCGAAGTAATAGCAATAGATTGATTACTGGAAGTCTTGCATTTTCCTGCTGAGGCTGCATCTTGTCTGAAAGTGAACACTCGGTATATCATGCACTCTAGAGCATATGCTAAAAGTGAAAATGAAATGTCTGTCTGCATAGTGCAGCGATATACTGTAGCTATTTTCAGACAGGATGTTGCCTCTGCAGAACAGTGTTTTCATAGAAACGTTACGAACAGTACTACTCCTGTAAATATTTCCCATAAGAAATCGTGAATTCAATTAGCCGAACAAATACTAGCCAACTCAAAGAGAGTAGCAAAATTGGCTAATAGGTATTTGGTCAGAGCTTCCAAGTTTCCACTTCCTGTTACTAGTTCCCAATCCTTATGAACGTGTTTAAATGGCAAGTTTTAAAATGTTTGCATTTATTAACATTTATATAGCGCACAGCAGCCCTGGGGCATCGTGGCGCTGTTACATATATTTACATTATTTCACGATTGTTCCACTAGCATGTAGTTGCTCACTACAATTAAGACTATTGGTGAACAGTGCAATACAAGTTGCATGTGGGAGGCCAACACCAATTTTCTAAATAAACGATAGCAAGTGCTGCCTTAATTATGTGCCAGGCTATTATGCAAGTCTATGCAAAAAGGACGATCATACTCGTCCTTGGCACTTAAGGTAGCGCATTTCTTGGCAGACTTTCCATTTCATATAGATACATAGGGCCTCATTAAACGGAAGGCGGTAACCATGGCGCTATTAGCGCCATGGTTGCCGCCGGTAATTTACCAATCCCGTCATGGAGAATGGCGGAATTACCACCCCATTCCAAGGTTGGCGGGGCCGTGATTCCCCATTCATCATTGGCCTGTCCCCATTCCCATTTGAGCCCCCATAGGGCTCAATGGAGATGGGGAAGGCGGCAATTACGGTACCGCAAATTGCGGTACCGTCATTGCCTCCAAGGTCCCTTTGCGGGTCCCGTCCTTAACGACTGGTAAAACCAGCCATTAAGGTAGGGACCAGAAAAGGGACCTCGTAGTATGGCGGTAAGGGATTACTGGCACCGGTGCCCTTACCGGTGCCAGTAATCCCTTACATCCATCTGTGTAATGAGGCCGATAGTTTCCTTACTTTATAGAAGACATAAAAGACTGTGGGCCTCATTATGAGTTTGGCGGTAACCCTTAAATGCGGCGGTAGCGCTATTACTGCCGCATTTAAGGGTCTGCCAGATCATGGCCTTGGCGGATTTCCCCAGCTCTGAGCTTGGGGGAAATTCACAGCAAATTTGTCAATTTTTGGTGCAGTAATAGTGCCGGCATTACCCACCCAACTCGTGATCAGGCCCTGTGTCTAGCTTGCATAAACCCTATTTTAAAGAGGCCTTAGATAAAAGAGAAAGAACTCAAAATAGTGAGGCCCGATTGAAGAAATGCATGAGAGACTACAATGGCACTAAAATCGTCATCTCAAACACTCCAAAAATGTGAACATTGTCCGACACCAATCGAGGAGAAAAGACACAATGGTGAGAAGACAAACAGCAAGAAAATACATGACTTAGCAAAAAACAACATAGGAAGCAATCCATTTTGACAAAACTACCAGCACACCTCAAAAGTACACCAAACAATAGAACGCCCACAAAACATCGTCATGGGACAGCAAAAGGACTATAACGTTGGATAGCCTACAACACAAAAAACACTGTGCAAGAGTAAAGCAAGAAACAAGCCTCCATGAAAACTGCAGTTCTCATAACATTCCTTTATATGCATGGAGTAGCCTGACTTGCCAGGTTATCAGGCGCATATCAATATCTGCAGTACCAAAAGAAAAAGAGAAGGCCATACGTTCATACACTATAAGGCATTCATACAGTCTGGTGCTGGCACCGCCCCCTATAATGACCAATCAGAGGTCATGCTTGAATACTGAAGGTACAGACACAGTGGGCATCCACATAGGCATTTCCTGCACTAAGAATGATAAACAAATGTTATTGTGTGTACCTGCTCTACAAATATGCCTAAGCAGCCAACACAAAGGAAGCATGGACAGCAATAATATGCATGCAACCATGCCCAGGAGAGCATCTTATGTTTCCACAACCTATCCTGATGCCACCCTTTCCTGACGCACTTATCATCACAGAATGTCCTCGTATACTGCTCATCTTGCCGCCAATCGTTCTCATCATAGATCTGCAAATATGCATCAGCTTGCAAACTGGTGGTGCAGCATCCACCAATGACAGTCTCACAGGGAGTGCTAAAAGAATGTACTCATTCAAACATTGCTATACCCCTCACACTTGCAGCTGTCTAGATTGAAATTTCCACTACATATCAGTCTTTGTCCTGCACAGCTCCATCTCACTGATGAGGCCCAACCAGGCTGAAACACGTGTCTGGGATTGATGTTGGTACTCTTGTTCAGAAGATAATTGCCTGCCATTTTGGTGCTGCACTGCCATTGGGCATGTCAACGAAAAATATTTAGTGGAAATGTCTCTTCTGTGTTAGGATGGTGAGCTGAAGACTCCGGTTGACTCAAACCCGGCATATAGGCCGGTGGAGAGAAAATCCCAGAACCACCCTCACTTATGCAACACACTCTTCCTTGGATCCACTCACCGCAACTTGAACAGACTACAGATACTTGAAGACAACACCCTCAGATGTGCCCTTAATCTCCCCTGCAAGTCCCCCATCTCCACCATGTTAGGGAGAATTCTCTGTAAAGGCTAATTTCCCACACCTAGTGAGTCCCCCAGCAGCTTTGCTGGATTTATGGGGTTTAATGTTTTCTCCTAAGAGTGAGACTCTTTTTCTCCCACTCTTAGGCATGATTTGAGAATGTCCTTTGACTTTGTAATGTACTTCATGGGCTATGGGGTCTTTTACTTCATAGGGCTTCATGTGTTTTTGGTAAGTATGTTACACAGCACCCTCAGTGCAGTAACACAGCGGTGTCATAGTGGCCCCCAAACATAGACTCCATACCCTGGGACTAACTACTGTCTCCCAGGGCATGTAAAGTCACCATTGACTTTACTAGTCTTAAATTGTGAACAGAACCAGTACAAATCATCATATTGTGGAAGTACTGGTAGGGGTAATTCCCTGGGTCTGTTTTTCAGAGGGGCAATGTCCAGTCCCCCCTTGTCGAGTTCCTGGATGATGGCAGTGGTTACCACGCCACCGGAATATTTCCTATGGGATTTTCCCATTCATTTTAAACGCACCACTTTTTTGGTGCAATGTTAAAGATACCGCCGGGTTATTTATTTAATATTTATTCCCGGGTTGGGTCTTTTTTCAAGGACTCGGTTTTAAAATGGCGTTTGTGTTTGCCTCTGTAACTTCAACCCAAGTCGAGCCCTTTGTTCCCCGTTTGGCGGCCTTCTGCACAGAAGCCTCCAAAAGTGGTGCTAATCTGTATGGGTCTACAGGATGTGTGGGAGGGGGGAATAGGCCCCCTGGACTGAGTTGCCTCAGTAACTCAAGTCGCACTCTTGTGTGATTGGCCCAGTGGTGAGCCGCCTGGCTCACCACTTAGCATGTTTGAGTGACAGCTAGGACTGATGAATGGGGGCTGAGCCAACCTGCAATGATGACACCACCGGTGGAGACCTGCTGAACCGAACTCACCACTTCCCAACGACAGAGAAGATCTTCTTCCAGGAGAGTCTTCTTCCTTTGAGCTGATGGGGTTAACCAGTTCACCCTTTTTCGCCTTCCTGGATCGTCTCATGGTCGAATAACCTGTGCCAAGCACCCCGGCGGCCGGATAGCCAAGCTTCACCACTACCGCGAATAAAAGGGTAGTACCTTTTAACTAGGAAACTCTGCGGCTGGTTTCTTCCCTGGCGGTGCAACGACCTCCAGCTTTCCTCCACATCGAGATCTTCTCTTCCCCTGGATGAAGCACTGACTTGCACCCGCTGCCAGGAAAAACTGCCCCCGCTGGCGCTTTCTCACCATTTCAGGTACTGTGTCCCGCCTGTTCTCCCTTGCAACAGGCTGTTCAAGGTGTTCCGTAAATCCTTGACTCTCCAGAGGAGGGAGCCATATGAGGAAAGAGATTGACCACTAGTGTGCTGCTTAGAGAAGCACTTAACATGCAGCGAGTTGGAGCCGGAAGATCAGAGAGATCTGGAGGGAGAATATTTGGTGAGAGCAAGTTGTAGATAGCATGGTGCATGGCCCCAGAGAGCCTTATGGATGATACACAGGGATTTGAATTTGATCCTTGTAGCAACTCAGAGCCAGTGGAGAGATGTTAGGGCTGGAGAGAAATGGGATTTCTTGTCAAAATGATTTACCAGTGTAGATTTTCATTACGATTGTGATGGTACTGTAAGTACATCACTTGTAGATTACTTCAATGCACAATTTGTATTCTGTCTGAAGATTTGACTTGGCGTGTCCCTACTTCAATGAATGCCTGCCTAGTGATACACATGTTAGAGCTACATTTAAGAATGCAAACTGTAGTAGCTATGTTTATTATATATTTATTGGCTTGGCTTGTTGGCCCTTGCACATGGCATTGTTGTTGATTCACAGATTCAATGTGGCCACAATACAGTAAATATAAGATTGAAAATTCATTTTTGATTGAGTATCACCGGAGGAAAACAGCAGTCAATAGTGACATTGTTTTAAGCAGTAATCAAAATAGAATAAATTGGGCAAACCTAAATCTTGCTATGTGTATACATGCAATTTATACAGCTATTTCTCTATAATTGTCTATAGTTTTTCTACAGATAACCCCAACAATGTTGTCAAGGGTTTTGACCCATGTTGAATCAATAGACTGGGTAGATGTGGGGATGAGCTGTCGCCGCCCATTATTCTATCCCAGAACAAACTAAATCAATAGACTGGGTAGATGTGGGGATGAGCTGTCGCTGCCCACATTCACGCCAGAATCCAGGAGAACCGCGCAGTTTGCGCACACCAAAATGGTCACCTAATCTGCCACCCACCAGTGCAAAGAAAGATGGTTCTGTTCAAAATCCATTTTTATTGATGTCAAAAAGTTGCTAAAATCATGGGCACAAGACCACTCTAAAGATACAACATTCTTGTGGGGGGTTCCACATCACCACTCTACTGTAAGGATGCCATCAAAACAATGTTAAGCAAGGATCCTATACTATCAAGCAAAAGACCACTCTATTGAAATGCATTAATTCAAGACAGATCCCAAAAATGGGTGCAGTACCAGCTTTGTCCACAAACCGGTGCTAGCGGTCTAAACTCTGACAGGAGAACTGCTACTTCAGAAGCTAATCAGCCTTCTGAGATAGCTGGAAACTTCAAAGGCCCGCTGGTTAATTAAAACTCTTTTTGGAAGAAAGTATCCATGGAGTAATAATTCAGAAATTGAAACAACTATTTTTGAAGTCACTTCAGTAATGTATGCAGTAATAAAAATCTCTCTTTCAATCTACCATCAACCATGTTCCCTTTTTAATAAAGGAAGCTGCTCCATTGAGGTGCCGACATTATTTTTACAATCGAGAAGGTTAAACTACTCTTGGTTACCCAGAAGTTATGGAAGTACCCAGACCTAGATTAAATAGCCCTTGAGCTATTTAACTGTGAGGCAACATCTGTGTACCTTTTCCACTCAAGTTCTTGAACACTTAAAATAGTTCATGTCTAAACAAAAGTGCACAGGAAGATCCTGGGAATTATTATCAGATATCCCTAATTGATTTACTTGGTAAGGTGTATCCAAAGATCCAGTTAAACCAATTTGAAGTTTAGGAAGAAGAAAATGATGTTCTGACTCACCTCCAGACTGACTTTGAGGAGAATGCAGAGAATGTGAACGAAGTGGATGTATGTCTCTACCTATTCAGCATTAACTTTGCCACCCATTCAATTTGTCACATTTACTTCTTCAGACCTTTACTTTGTTTGTCATTCTCTTCTTCTACCATTCACTTTGTCATGACAGACGGGAAGTCCCCTGTAACCCCATTTTTTTCTCATTTATATTCATCCCCCCTACTAGGATAAAATGAAATGTTACATTAAGTTGGTCTAAGAGTTTTGGTGGTAGACTGATTACAGCAACCCTTTTTTTCCCCTTTCCTTTGGAACTCCAAGCCCAGGTCTAAAGCTGAAATTGGGTAGTACAGATAATGATCATGTTTCTCTTTTTAATTTGGATCTATACTGGCTTGGATTGTGGTTAACATATAACTTGGCACCCTTTTGCGTACAGACATGCTATCTACCCCAGAGGCGCATCGTGACAATGGATAAGACTTGTGAAGTATCTATTCATTATCTTAAACATGAGTTCTTTATATGAAAATCCAACTAGTTTGGGCATTCCAAGTGTGTCTGTGTTAAAGGCAACGTATTTGACTTGAGTACTCCAAGGCACAATACAGAAATGTTTGAAGGGAAGCCTCGCAAACAAAAACCTGGATGTAAAATATATTCGCAAGGCTTTGAAGAGTACCTAAACAGGATGTCTCCCTTCATATCTAAACAGCTGTACTGCACATTTTGTTTGGGACCCAATACACGTACCAGATGTACAAGTTCATGTTCATATATAGAGTGCGGCTTTTAAAGTTTTGTATTGAGACATAAAACATTTTTTCCAATATTTATGTGTTTTATATAATGTCTGACTGTTCCTTTGGTGAGCATTTATGTTGCTTCACCACGTCAATTGTATTGATTTACTGATTTGAAACATGAAATTATAACTACCTTTTTTTGAAATATGTGCAAGGAACGTGGGGTTGGGCACTCTGAGTCACCTGGGGGCAACCAGACGAGGTCTCCCAGCTTCACCTCACTGATGAGGCCCAACAAGGCTGAAACTCGTGTATGGGGTTGCTGTTGGTACTCTTGTTCAGAAAGGAATTTCCATAGCATTTCGGTGCTGGACTGCCATGTGGGCGGAACAAAGACTGATATGCAAATGGATATTTCCCATCTGTGAAAGGTACAGTGAGCAAAAAGTGTGTGATGCAAACTCTCATCTCAGAACAGGATATCATGCCATGTTCATTCTGGAGAGGAGCGCCTGCTACCTTTTTTCGAAATATGTGCAAGTAACTTGGGGTTGGGCACCCTGAGTTACCTGGGGGCAACCTGACGTGGACTCCCTGCTCACTGTGCTCAGAGAGGCAAAGCTTCACCTCACTGATGAGGCCCAACAAGGCTGAAACACGTGTATGGGGTTGCTGTTGGTACTTTTGTTCAGAAAGGAATTGCCATAGCATTTCGGTGCTGGACTGTCCATGTGGGCGGGACAAAGACTGATATGCAAATGGGAATTTCCCAACTGTGAAAGGTACAGTGAGCAAAAAGCGTGTGCTGCAAACTCTCATCTCAGAACAGGTTATCATGTCATGTTCATTCTGGAGAGGAGTGCCTGCTACCTTTTTTTGAAATATGAAATTATAACTGTTTACTACATACCTGTGTGTTACTAACTATGTGTTTCAACCCAAGCAGTGGGCAATATGGAAGAGTTTTGAGTACAGTACGCAGATGGAAACTTAATAAGTGCAAGATGTTCTTCCTGTCAGTCACTTTCCGATACATGTTGGTAAAAAATCATCCTGATACTGATGTCACTTCCATGTCCAGAAATTGCATCCCACGGGTACCTACATTTGTTTTGAACTGCATACAATCACCAATATGTATCAGGTACATAAGTATTTTAATAGATCTAATGGTCCATGCCAAACTCCAAGATGTTCTCAATATACCGCCCCTAGTGCTTAAGCTATTTATGCCACAACAGGTGTTTAAGAACATAGTCTAGATCAAATTTGCACATAAAATAATCTACAGATAGGGGCCATGGTCGAACCCATTGAAGTTCCTCACATTTCTAAATAGTACTAGTATTTATATCAGAAATACAAAATGTGTGAACTTATATCAACAAGGCCAAAATGAACACTTTGGTGTTATCCCAATACAGTATCAACAAAAGGATATCCCAATAACTCAGAGAGCTGGGAAAAAAAACATACACAAATCATAAGCGATATATATTTAAATTCTAGAATACAGTACCATTTTCTAAGTAAATAAATCAGTACTTCAATGTACTCACAAAGGTGATTATAAATAGTGCCCAATTAATCAAACATGCAAATCATTTAATCAATTTAAATGCAACATTGTAATTGAGGACAGATTCATAAAAAATATCACTCATGGTATTCAGGGTCCGAGTTAGAAAAGTACTCCCCGGTTTAAACTCTACATAATCTCCCCATAAGCACTGGTAAACGGTAAATCTTCAGTTTCAATCGCCACAAAAACACTTTGGAACCTCAAATTGTCTACAAACTAAAATAGATTGATCTTTGTCCCAAACATAGTTTAGCTGTATGTTTTTGCAAAACATTTCTGGAGTGTCTCAATTTCTTTATTGCTAGAATGTTGGCTAGTATGTTGGACTGGGAAAGTTAAGGCGAGTTGGAATTAGCACACCTTGAATTCAAGGACTAATAACTTCAGATCTCCAGTTCCAAGAATTGTTTTCTGAATAGAATAACAACATTATATTGCACAGATGTGGTTCCAGATTTTGGAAGTCATCGAAACTGGAACAAGAAGATTTCATGTTGATCATATTCTCAATCAGAAACAGGCATGCTGGATTGCTAGTTTAGACGTGATGGCCCTGAGGAATGATTGAGGAATATCAAACTTTCTCAGAATTTTGAAGGTGTGATCACTTGTTGCTTATGTCCTGTAGATATGATTTGAGCTATTAAGGTTACATCCTTTTATACATACACTGTTGCTTAAGATTTATTAAGACACTGCATGGGTGATACAAATGTATTTTTATTTAAATATGTGTTATGTCATGGAATGCATATAAAAATATTTGAATCATAACTATCTATCATTGAAAGAAGTAAGAAACTGTTACACTTAGAGCTAATGGTTATGATCACTAGGAAAAGCTTCCTATTACATGTGTGTGCTATTTATATTGCATTATTTCCCCGGAGGTATTCTATGGATACTTTTAACTATGCCTTTTGTATGTGGAAGGACCAGGCTTTCTTGTATATACACCACAACTGTTTATGGTTCTCCTTTCAGTTTTTTCTTGCTGTATGTAGCATCACAATCATTATTTCGATGTTTGATAGTTATTTGTTCCTCCTTCTTTGCAATGTTAGGGCACAGTTTGTTATTGCAATTGGTATATCCTATTTTGGTGACCAGAGATTACCCACATCTTTCTTCTGATGCTGATTTGCCACACGGGCAAGCTTGGGAATATATTTTACACATTACGTTGTACTCCGAGACCCCGGATGGCCCATAGAGCCGAGGCTTGCTCAGAAGTACTTTAAGACAAGATAGATGCACCCTTGAGATGGATGGGGGGTGCAGATGTATTACTCCAACACCAATCAATAAGGACAACTCAATGGTTTGGCAAAGGGAGTCCGTCTAATGACTAGTACAAAAAATACAGAGCCATGGATATCAGCAGTGATGCGATCGTCCTTCTCGCTTCAACACCAAAGAACTTCATACAAGTTGTAACATTTATACTCAAAACACGTCATAATTGACGTGTAACACTGAAAAGTTAACAAGCATTTCTATTGGTTAGGAAAAGGTAACTTTACTATAGGTACTATATCTGTATATGGTAACAGAGTGAGGGAATTGGGTAAACACTGTCAGGTGGGCGTCCAAGTCCTTCCTTCAAAAATGACTACTGTAGAGGTCACTTAGAGTACGACGTCTCATTGGTTCTACTAACTATAGGACCCTAGATTATTTGGTCCATTGTGAATGGGTTGGCACCAACCCCATGCATACTTTTCCACTTCGCTTAGCAGCACGCAGAATGGTCGGCCAGGTGCGGGGTGCCCCTTAGTTATCCGGCCTTCCTCCAATTACGGTTAAAAACAATCATCACTTTAGTAGCCATGTGTCAATTAGTTCACTGTGGTTGGCCTCGAAACTGCATCATCTGTCTGGAAAGGTTCTGATATCCCTGGCTGGTCGGGTGCCAAGCATAGGTGTGAAACCCTCGCTTCTTCTTACTCGGCTGGTCACGTGCTTCCCACACCTTGAATTTGTCTTGTTTCTCTCAGTTTGTGTATTTAATTCTTATTTAGCCAGCCACCTGCCTACGTCTGGTTATCTCGACCTTTAAGAGGAAGGGTATTCTGTTTTTAGTTTCAATTAAATGTAGCTACTGTTCTCCTCATCTATTGGTATGACCTTGGCTTCCCTGGCACAAGTTGCTTCTGCTGAGTTTCTATTCAGCTTTCTCTTCTCGTTTTGCTAAATATGAATCTCTGCTCATTTGACCTTTAGTAACCTGGGTTGATTATGCTTCGTTTGCAAAGTGGAAGTACACTTATAATAAAGTACTTAGTTTGAGGTAGATATATGTATAATGGCGCTTGCTGCACTACTCTTCTACTTAGCATAGCAAGCCACACTGTTTCCTTAGCTTTCTTGCGGCTCTAAGCATATTTACAGGTGTAAACTGGTCGACTGCCTTCGTTTTGCTTACAGCTTAATTTTCTTACATTTGGAGATCATTCTTTTGTTTTAAGTTCATGATATCCTTACTCATGGCAGTTCGTCTCTTTGTGTCATTCTCGGGTCGACATTTCTTCTATCTGTGAGTCTGTCTGGGTCCTCGTGATGTCACCATTCGTCTTCCATTAAGACCTTTTTTGTTTCTTCCAGGACAGTACTTAGGCAATCTTCATTGTGTTTCATATGCTGGTAGGGTTTCCTTAAGGGATACCTTATTGTCCATCCTATTTTGGTGACCAGAGATTACCCACATCTTTCTTCTGATGCTGATTTGCCACACGGGCAAGCTTGGGAATATATTTTACACATTACGTTGTACTCCGAGACCCCGGATGGCCCATAGAGCCGAGGCTTGCTCAGAAGTACTTTAAGACAAGATAGATGCACCCTTGAGATGGATGGGGGGTGCAGATGTATTACTCCAACACCAATCAATAAGGACAACTCAATGGTTTGGCAAAGGGAGTCCGTCTAATGACTAGTACAAAAAATACAGAGCCATGGATATCAGCAGTGATGCGATCGTCCTTCTCGCTTCAACACCAAAGAACTTCATACAAGTTGTAACATTTATACTCAAAACACGTCATAATTGACGTGTAACACTGAAAAGTTAACAAGCATTTCTATTGGTTAGGAAAAGGTAACTTTACTATAGGTACTATATCTGTATATGGTAACGGAGTGAGGGGTTTGGATAAACACTGTCAGGTAGACGTATAAGCCCTTGCTTCAAAAATGACTACTGTAGACGTCACTAAGAGGATGACGTATCATTGGTTCTACTAACTATAGGACCCAAGATTATTTGGTCCATTGTGATTGGGTTGGCACCAACCCCATGCATACTTTTCCAATTCACTTAGCAGCATGCAGAATGGTCAGCCAGGTGCGGGGTGCCCCTTAGTTATTGGGCCTTCCTCTGATTATGGTTACAATCAAACATCATTTTAGTAGCCATGTGTCAATTAGTTCACTGTGGTGTCTTCTGTCTGGAAAAGTTCTGATATCTCTGCCTACTCGTGTGCCAAACGTGGGTGTGAAACCTTTGCTTCTTCTTGCTCGGCTGGTCACGTGCTTCCCACACCGTGAATTTGTCTCGTTTCTCTCAATTTGTGTATTTAATTCTTATTTAGCCTGCCATCTCCCTACGTCTTCTTATCACAACCTTACAGAGGCAGGATATTCTGTTCTTAGTCTCAATTAAATGTAGCTACTGTTTGCCTTGTCTATTGGTTTGACCTTGGCTTCCCTGGAGCAAGTTGCTTCTGCTGAGTTTCGATTCAGCCGTCTCTTCTCGTTTTGTTAAATATGAATCTCTGCTCATTTGGCCTTTAGTAACCTGGGTTGATTCTGCTTCGTTTGCAAAGTGGAAATATACTTATAATAAAGTACTTTCTTAGAGGTCAATTTATGTATAATGGTGCTTGCCGCATTACTCTTCTACTTAGCAAAGCAAGCCACACTGTTTCTTTAGCTTTCTTGCAGTTCCAAGCATAATTACAGGTGTAAACTGGTCAACTGTCTTTGTATTGTTTACAGCTTAATATTCTTACATTTGGACATCATCCTTGTGTTTTAAGTTCACGATATCCTTACTCATGATGTTTTGTGTTTTTGTGTCATTCTCGGGTCGTAATTTCCTCTATCTGTGAGTCTCTCCTCATGATTTCACCATTCGTCTTCCATTAAGACCTTTTTGGTTTCTTCCAGGACAGTACTTAGGCAATCTTCATTTCATTTCATTTGCTGGTAGGGTTTCTTTAATGGATACCTTACTGTCCATGGTTTTCTGTGTATCGGTACTTCAATAGTTGTTGCTCGTCTGATAGGCACTGGGCAAAGCCCTACTGCGGCTCTCTGCTGGTTTATTTGCTCATCATACGTCACATATTTTGGTGTGAACATTCCTGGTACTCCAAAATGGGTGACTGGAGTGCAGGTTTAATTTGGGACCTCCTCTACACTCCCCCCTCTGGGCGATTCATCAACCACTTTCACTTCCACCTTTGGATTCATTTTACTCAGTTCTTCTGTATTCACGTTTAATCCATCGTCTAGGTTCATTCCACCTTAATCTTCTGGATCGATACATGATGGTTTGAAGAAGTGTCTCTTTGGAGTCCATTTCTTTATTACTTCTTTCAGGCTTCCTGCTGAACTTACATGTTCTTCTTTGTTCCATGTGATCAATTGACATTGTCCATTTGGGCTGCAGTAAACCCATCTTCCCACATAGTTACAGTGCTTTCTGGAATAGGGAAACTTTGTTCCTTCTGGGGCGTGAATGCTGGTCTTCACAAAGTCTATTATTTCTTCATCAGTTAGGTCTTTGGGGTTCCATCCTGGCTTGACATCAATCATGATCTTCATCCCTATGGCTTTTTTCACATTCTTCTGGCACTGAGAGATTATTATCTTGATAACACAAAACATTTGTAATATCATCACTAGCAAGGCTCCCAAGAACTTGAATGTGTCTGCCATCCACTGTGGGACCCATGAAAACAGTGATCCAAACCAGCTGTGTTCATCAACTTTGTCAGCTTCATCGATCATCTGGTTCTGCAGATTTGTCAGCATAATTATAGCTTCTGTTAAAGTTCCATTTTCCTCATCATGAGAAGGTATGAATGTACAACATGAGTCTCTGATTTTTGCACAAACTCCTCCATCCATAGCTGTGATCATGTCAAGGACATATCTGTTCTGGAGAGTCATCAGTCGGATGGCTCTGAAGTCTTCCTTGATTGCATTGAATCCTTTTATGGTCGTGTTGATGGTCTGCAGTAACTCCCATCTGGTTATGTGTAACCATTTAGTATTTGCTCCAACTTGGATTCTCGGCATGAAAATTGTTGTGAACACTGATGAGGTGAGGCTAAACAGCCTGTGTTCATATGGGATTGCATGAAAGGCTTCTCCTGATTTAGCAGAGAAGTAATTCCCTCTCGTCATTCTAGTTAACAGTTCCACAGATCTCTTCTTCCTCAGGTGAGCATCTGCTTTCTGAAAACTGTCAATATTCAGGTCACTTTTCGGGATCACTAAGGCTGGAACTTGGACATTCACTATTGTGCATATACCTCCAAAGTCTCTTGGCAGTCTGATGTATGCTTTGGATCCACATGCCCAATAATGATCCATAATTACAGCAGTCCCATGAACCATTCCTGGAGCGTCAAAAACTCGTTCACAGTTCTGATTCTCTCCCATTTTTCTTGTGCCATTATTCCTGAAGCAGAATTTTGGGCTTTCCAGTGTCACTATCTGCAAGGGTCCTCCTCTGTCTTCGACCATGTCAAAAGTTTTGCAAGCTTTAGCCATAATGGCTTGCACCTGTTCTGTACGATGTAGATGGTACCTTGGTAATGACCAGTGACCATCCAGGCTCTACAGATTACAACTCCTTTCTCCCATCCATCTGGTGAAAGCACTGTTCCCCAAAACTGCATTTGGCCTCTGTTCTTCCAACTTCGAGCCTCTTCTGGAGTTTTTCCTTGGACCTTTAGTTTCGGGTTCACTTCCCATCTTATTTCTGCTCCCTTAACTCCAGGCTTCTCCTACCGGATCACAAGGTTTCTAGTATGAGCTCTGTTTCTTGTCTTAATGTCTTGAACATAATCATCTTCGACGGGATAAGCGGTTTCAGTTGCCCATATTAGGGAAGCGTCACTTCCCATGAACTGGCCTCTAGTTTTTCACATGGCTACATGACAGTGTGCTGCCTGGACATTGATTTCTACAACTACAAATATCTTGGACTTCCCCATTCTGTAAGGTAGGAGTACACAAACAAAGCATTCCCCTGCTGCACTTCGTCTTCCAACTTCTTTCATGTGCTGGTACTAAATATTGTTTCCCAGATGTGCTGTGTTATCCAGGTAGTCATTTAGTTTGTTGTCATCTCCATGCATGCTTCTCTTGATTCTTCGTGTTTTCTTGTAATTGGCTATAACTACATCCCTGAATACATCTGTATGGCTCTTTCTTGCTGGAGGATTCTCAAGTATCCCGGTCCATGGTGCAGGCTTCCTCATCTGCGCCATTTGAGTAGACCAAATTCTGGCAGTTCTTTCCTGGTCCTCATACAGCTTTTTCTTTCTGGCTAGGAATGTTTGCATCCATCCATACAGACATTGGTCTGGTGTATGGTCGTACTGTGGAACTTGTATTTATCCTTTCCGTTGGAACATATATGTTTGTTACTGCTGTCTCTGGGTGTTTATTCTTCAGCTCAACTAGTCTTAACCTTTCATCATTCATTCCTTTCCGACCCTGTCTCCAGCTTTTCTTTTTGTTTGTTACCGCAAGTGTGTGTGTGTCATTGCTAATCACATCCATTTCAAGCTCATTGATTTCACCATAATATCTTCGAGGGACCGGAATGACTATGTAAGGTCTGGGTGCCTTTGTGGGTTTCGTGCGTACATCGGTAGGTGGGTGCACTGGAATTGGAACCCTTTGTGCACCACTAAAAAATGCAGTTCTGATCGTTAATGACAGTAAAACGATGATGAATATGATACACAATTACATTATGCCCCTGTAGGTCAGGCGGCAGCATTTACTTCCAGAGAAGTGTGGACTCCTTTCCTCCTGCATGAGGACAAGAGTGCTACTCTTGATGCCCATCTTGATCATTCGCCAAATGTCTACCTTTTACTATACTTCTTTAAACAATATTGTCTTTTGGATTCTGTGTTTAAGAGGTTCAGATGTCCCACAAGTGTCCCCCCTCTTGCTGGGGTGAATTGTCTCTTATCTCAGGATACAGTTCCTTTGCTAACCTATGGGAAAAATCAAATCAAATAACACGTCAGCAAGTCCTTTTACTGTGCATGTTCAAAGTAGGTCAGCTCCCAGTCCATCCCTCGGATTTGGTTCAGTCCCGAAGACATGTTGTATCCTGGTCAGTATGAAGAATAGAGACAAAATAACAACAAATGGAATAATGTGAAACCCTTGACACTGCTTCCTCAATCTGTCCCTCGGTGGAAAGCTTTTAGAATCTCCTCAGATAGTTCTGTTGATGGTTAGAGAGTTCTTCTTGCATTATGATTCCATGCAAGAGCATACCCATCTGTGTAACATTAGCTGGATCTCTGATGAATGTGAGGATGTCAACATCGATCGGTCTCCCCACTAGCTCTGGAAAGTCAGTGACTAGATGAAAGAGGACGTTGTGGGCCAACCTGCTGTCTTCTGGTGACAGAGACATCCCTCCTGTCTTGCTGAGCTTCAGGATTGTATGCTTTTGTTTTAATGTAAACAATGGGCCTCATTCCAAGTTGGGCAGTAAGGGATACCGGGCACAGGTAAGGAGACCAGTGCCGGTAGTCCCTTACTGCCCTACTACGAGGTCCCTTAGCGGGTCCCTCCTTTTTAACGCCTGGTCTGACCTGGCATTGTGGACGGGACCCGTTAAGGGACCAGGGTGCAAATAACGGGCTTGACATACGCCAGCCTGTTATTTGCGCCCTCCCCATTCCCATTGACCCCTATGGGGGCTCAAATGGGAATGGGGGACGGTTTGGTGAATGGGGACTTACCGTTCCCGCCAAGGTCGGACTAGACCGGCAAATCCCCATTGCACCAATCAGGACACGGTACCATTATTGTTGGAAGTCATGGTGCAAATAGCACCATGACTACAACCAAGCTCGGAATGAAGGCCAATGTCTGCACTGTCCGTTCACGTGGAGTGCAACTAAGATCACAATTTTATTTGGGAGCTGGCTTAGATGTTCTGTATTTGCTCGGTCTCCAAGAAACATGATTCTGTCTGTTGTTCTCCCAACAAGATTTGGACAGTCTTCAATTATTTGAAAGAACAGTGTATTGACAAGCTCATTTACTTCCTTCTTTGCTTGGGACATTTGGCTTTTCCTCGCTGTATTCAGGAAGTAAGAGAAATTGTTAGGCAATTACAGTAAGAAAATCTTTTTATTGTCTTTTCGTTTTTCAGGGATTGAAGAAAGTCAGTGACACTGGTGAGCCCTCCCACCAATGGCGGGTATGATCTTAGCACTAGATTAAAGTAGGTTACTACATCTTTGGTGATGTCGCTACTGCGGGACACCATAACTGATTCTGAATAGGGTCTCATTGTGGAATGAGCCTGGATACTGTATTTTCTTCCAATTTATGTGTCCTCGATCAAAATTTGGCATATTCTTTTTTGTCAAGGCTTTAAGTGTGCCTCAGTCCAAGGTTCAAAGTCAACAGACTATGTTGTGGCTTATACATGCAATTTTATTCTTCACCATGCAACTATGATGCACAGAGTGTCCTTTTTGGTCCTTATCCCCTTTTTTCCTTAGAGGAAGTGTTCAATTTAAGCCACAATTTGCAAAAAAAAGTTCTTTGTCTGGCTGGTCATGCGTCCTTCTTCCTCGTCATGGGTCTCGTCTGCATGGGCTATGGTTCTTCCCCGTCGCTTGTAGACTCCTCACGTTGGGGTGCAGGTAGGGGGCCTTCTCCGATGTAGGGTTTCATATCGCCCAGGAAAATCCAAGCTCTCCTACCTTGTAGTTTCACTGCAGATGGAGTGCAGTCCTCCACTGTGAAGGGACCGTTAAATCTTGGCTCATCCCACTTTTTCCTCGTATGGTTCCTTACAAGGACAGTGCCTCCAGGGAAAACGGATGGTACACAAAGTCCTTGAGCTGTGTCGGTAGTAGTATCTCCTTCTGTGTTCCGTGCTGCCCTGCACCCCTTTCGTCGTCGCTGCAGCTGGTCTGAAATTACAGTAAGGCAAGATGTCATGCAATTCAGGTAATTTTGTATTTCAGACCCTAAAATGTCTCCTGTTGATGGGGCATCACATCTAGCTCTATCTTGGGGTGTCAGAGGAGTACACATTCTTCTTCATGTGGCTATCTTGTGTGGCATAAGATGATGGTTGGAACCGGGTTGGTTCCTAAGTGCATACAGTGCCAAAGGAAGGCAGTGCAAACATCTCTTTCTTAGAGTAAGCTTCAACTTAGCTATCCTTTCCTTTAATAAGCCGTTGAGCTTCTCACAGAACCCGTTACCTAGCGATGATACGTCGACCAGAACTTGTGCTTTATACCAAGCAGCAAGCTAATCTGTTCGAATGTCTCGTTTACAAAGTGAGCTCTGTTATCTGATCTCCTGACCTCGCACACCCCCCACCTGGGGAACACTTCTCTCACTAAAAATGTAGCCACACAGGTAGAGTCTGGGTGTGTACAGGGACCTGCCTCAATCCATCTAGAGAATGGACACACCACAACAATTAAGTATCTGTACCCATTACATACTTGAATCATGTCGACGTAATCGACATGCAAGTGCTGAAAAGGCCCATTTGGCCTGGGGATAACTCCTCTCATTACTTTTAATGTGTTCCCAGCTGTGAATTGTTGGCAGATTATACAGTTTACTATAAAAAATGCAACATGCTCTGTTAAATTCGGTATGAACCAGTCCTCTGCAAGTGTTGCTGCTAAATTCTCTTTTGTCATGTGTGCCGGATAATGTAAGTCCTCCAGCGTTATTTTCAATAGGGCTACAGGCATCACTGGTTTACCAGTGCTGTCTTGTTGCCACAAGCAGTCAGAGGGGTTTAAAGAACACCTTTGTCGTTTCCAAAGATTCTTCTCTTCCTGTGGTGCATCCCCTTGGAGTTCCATCAACTGTGTTTGCCCAAGATTGTTGTAGCCTTCAGGTGTCGTTCGTGCAACCATCATTCTCTCACTGGTATGGATGACTTCCACTTCCATGATCGTCTCAGTTTTGGATGCCATACGCTTGGCTTCCATGTCTGCTGCTTGATTTCCGTATGAGATAAAATCTGTCCCTCTCGTGTGGGCGGCACATTTCACAACCGCTATGCCCACTGGGAGCTGTAGTGCCTTAATCAGCCTGTCCAATAAGGCTGCGTACTGCACCGGCGTGCCCTCTGCTCGGAGGTAGCCCCTATTTTTCCAGCACGCTAGGCCTGTGTGCACTGGCGATGTCACATAGGTGGAGTCACTGTACACTGTTACTTCCTGGTCTGCGTGGTTCTCAATAGCGAGTATCAACGCCAATAATTCTGCAGCCTGTGCTGAATAATGAGATGGTTTTCGCGCACTAATAGGTACTCAGAATTCTGCATTTGCTGTGTGCGTCATCACAGCAGCGCCTGTATATCTTTGCCCATCATTTTGATCGATTCTCGAAGAACCGTCAATAAAGACACTTTCTCCTTCTGCCAAGGTATTCTCTTTCACACTGGGAATTTCATAATAGAATTCTTCATAATTTCCACAGTCATGTATTGGCTCTCCTTCAGTGACAGGCTCTGCTATAAACATAGCTGGGTTCACTATCTTACATCGGACTACCTTAATCGATGGATTTGATATGATCACTTCATAAGCTGAAGCTCTCTGAGATGTCAATGTGCCCCTCAGTTTCTCTAAAATGGCAAAAAGTGAGTGGTCGACGTACAATGTCATTGAGCAACCCATTACAATGGTTGCAGCCTTCTCTATGGTGAACGCTGCTGCAGCTAAACTTTGTTCGCACGGGAAATTACCTCTCATTACTGTGTCTAAATTTCCACTATAGTATGCCAGGGGCTTGTACCCTAATGTGGTTCTCTGTGTGAGCACTGCTTTCATAACGCTGCCATTCGTGTGTGAAAACAGGTAAAATTCGTCTTCATACTTGGGAATCCCTAGAAATGGTGCTGTGCAAATAGCTCTTTTGAGTTCAGCAAATCCTTCATCCATGGTCTCAGACCATTCAATCGTTTCTTTCCTCACTCGTGCCTTCTTTAGGGCCTGAAGTAAAGGCTTAGTGTAAGAGCTATAGTCGAAGACCCATGCTCTGACATAGTTGCATAGGCATAAAAAGCTATGCATCTGTTTTATCGTGTGTGGCTTTGCCATGTTCAGTATGGCTTCAGCCCTTTCTGGGGTCACTCTCTTTCCCTCATGTGAGATCAGCTGGCCTATGTACAGCACTTCTTGTTGACAATATTGTAGCATTTCCTTGTCAACTCTTTTTTCAGCCAGTATAGTCAATAGCGGAACAGAATCGTGACTGCATTGTTCTTCTGTCATGCTACAAATTAAGATGTCATCCACATATTGCAGGACAACACTTTTAAATGCAATATTGCTTAAGTCCATCTGTTAAAAATCGATGAAGACTCACAATACCCCTGGGGTAGCCTCATGCTTTTCAGACGCATCTGTCTGAATGTGAATGACATCAGATCTTGTGAGTCACGGTGCAATGGGATTGCGAAAAATGCATTTTTCAAGTAAATTACCGTGAAATATTTTGCCTCAACAGGTATATTACATAGGATTGTAGCCGGGTTAGGAACTAAAGGGAACTCGGCCTCAACAATATCATTTATTGGCCTCAGATCTTTAATTAGCCTCCAAGACCCTCCCTTTGATTTTTTGATCAGATAAACCACGGTATTGCATGACAACTCTGACGTCACTAAGATGCTTTGCTCCATCATGGCCGAAATTGTCTTAAAAATCCCTCATCTGCCTCTCTGGACATGAGATATTGTCAGACTTTTGGTAGAATTGCTCCTGGTTTCAGTTTAATTTTCACTTCTCCAACCCCTTTCGAGAGGGTTACATCATAGGGTCCTGTAGTCCATACTGAGACAGGCACCTGGGCCATGTCGTCATCAAAATATTCAGGACGGTTTCGTGCCAGCATCATTCTTTGAGGCACTTCTCTTTTGATAATTTTCACCCAAAGGGTGAGACTCACTTCCACCAGTGTATCTCCCATATCTGCTTGTTTTTCAAACAGGTCGTCATCAGTGACGTCAGTCAATTGATATCCTTCTTCAATGGTGATTATTATGCACCATTGACGGCCTTCATCGTCATAACCATCAATCAAGGCCATTCTCCCTCGTACTGCAACTGTATGTATCATCAAGGGAAATACTTGTCCCTTCTCCTCGTGCATCGGTATTCTTGGGCTAAATAGGAACTCATCTGGGTTTCCCATGATTCTGTCTGAAAGGCCTGGCAGCCCTGCCATTAGTATGCGCATACCATACACAAATATTTATTGGTCTAATGTTATGGCCCTAATAGCTGCGTGTGCTCTGATCATTTTGCATACATTTGAATAGTGCACTCCTGAACATACTATGCCCTCCTCCGTAAATGAGATTGTCATGTTTAACTTTGTCATTAAATCTCGACCCAAAATGTTTCCTGGGGTTTGACGTGAATTCAATAAAGGCACATTCATTTCACATTCTCCTATAGAGACTGGAAGTGCATTTGTGAAGGGAACACAACTTGTAGCTCCTGTCAATATTTATGGCCTCGCCGGACAAGGAAATCTGGCCTTCACGTATGCATGAGCGTGTTGCACCGTGTCTATTAAGAAGTATTCTTTATCCCCTATAACGGCATCCACCCTAGGTTCCCGGTGAGGGTCTGGTGTCACTGATAGGATAGAACACATCAGGGTTCCCAGTGAGCTGTCCTAGTCCATATACAATTTTAGCCCACTGTGTGCTGGTGCATTTACCCCATTCCCATTATTACTTCCCATTCCAGGCTTCATGGTCTGTCCTGTGTTCACTGTCTGTCTGTGATAGTTGCATCGGTGCCTGTTGGGATTGTCCTTGTGGAAAACTCCCCATATTCTGAGGTTGCCCGCCTTGTTGCGCTCTTGGTGCTTGTTGTTGCATCGTGTGATTCTGTGCAACACCTTGTTGTACTAATGTAGGTAGATTCACCGTACCTGCTCCTGTCCCTTGGCCATTCTGCACCATGCCTTGGTTTCTGCATGTGCACGCTAAATGCCTGTCATTCCACATAACCAACATACTGGTGGTGGTGGTCGAATCATTTGCCCATTTGACAAATCCTGATTACTATGTTTCATATTTTGAAAGCCTCCTTGATTATTTTAGAAATCTCCCTGATTGCTCTGCCATCCTCTTCCTCTAAATCCTCTCCCACTTGGGTAAAACCCAGTATTGCTCTGATTATTCTGCTGTGGATGAGTCACCTATTGCATGCTCAATTCAGCTGTGCTAGTTATAATGGCTCCCTCAAGACCATATTTTGACAATTTTTTTCTGCACCAATTTTGCTTCCTCACCCTTTCGTGCAGCTTCCTTTTTGCGATTCTTTTCTTGCACCAATCTGCAATAGTGTGCGATGGTCAACTGTATTTCTGACCAAGGTTTGGCTTTGATTCCTACCAATTTCTTGAGCTGTTTCTGAACCGGTTTTGGCAGCCCTTGGCACAATATATGGTAGAATACAGGTATATATTTACCCCAAGATTCATGAGTTTCGAGTACCAAAGCGTCTTGGAAATTCTGTATATAAAGCAACAGATCCTCAGACTCCTTCATTTTTCGTGTCATTATAGCTCCCATATCCGAAGTGCCTGGGTAAAGCACTCGTAGTGCTTTCCATACTGCGGCTCTGCAGTTGTTAAATGGAGCTCCGTCATGTGCAGTGTTGATTGTGGTCACACCCGAGTAATCTGCCTGTGTCCACACATCGTCTGCTCTCTCACCAAGTATGGCGATTAGGAGACTCTTGATATCCCCTATAGCTAACGTGTGCCCTCCTGTCATTTTTTCTAACTCGAGTATACACTTTCCGGCTCCCGATGTCAGCATTGGAAGCTTGTTTTTCACATTTTTTCGATCCATGTGTGGCCATGGAATATATTCTGGTCTTGTTCCCCCTTTTTCGAGTAACGGAAATTAGGATGCATAGTTCTCTCTCTCTTCCCTCATGGTTCTTCTTTCTATGGCAGGGGTAATGTTCCCGTATTGCTGCCTGCCTGGCAGTGACCTAAGTATGTGTATATATTGTTTCTCTGATGCTTCTGGTGTCAAAGTCATCTTGCATATTTGCCCTAGGCGTGCCTGGTACTGAATTGTACGCAGGAAATAATTCTCCAATGTCTTCCCAATCTACTACTGGGGCGAGTTTTTTAACCTCTCTCCCCAGATATTCAAGATTGCATGCTCTCTATATTCGCTTACGTTCTACATCGTCATCGAATTCTTTGCACATCCTCGCCTCTTCTCTGACCCTATCTTCTTCCTTTTTCTTTTCATTTATACATTCATCTGCCCTTTGGATTTCCTCATCCCTTCATCTCTTTATTCTCTTCTCTTGGATTCTTTGCTCTTCCTCTGACCTTTGCTGCTTCTGTCTGTCTCGATTGTTGGCTGCTCTCTATTTGCGACCAAGCTGTCTTTCTTGCTCTTCACGATATAGGTGTTCTCGCCTTTGTCTGTCTTTCTTTCTTATTCTTTCATCTCAGTTCCTTCTCTTTCTCCTTTCTCTGTACCTCGTCTAGCCTCTCTTTTTGTTTTGCATCATAAATGCCTTTGCCATTGAGTTTCAATAGAATTTGCCCTCCCATCCATTTGTTTTTTGTGTTCTATCTTTGTTTCCCTTCCATCTTTTACCTTCTCTCTCCTTGTCAAGAGATGCACTTGTCTGTGCCTGAACCCTTCTTTCGTCATCACGTCTTTCCTTGTCCCTTGGTACCGTGGAGGTGATATCCTTATCCTTATCTTTCCCTTGATTTTCATCACTACTTTGCGTAGGTGACTCATATGCTGGGTTACTATACCCCGTGGCTGCCTTTAGTTCTCTCAGCGAGTACAGTCCTTCATCTTTACTTTCTTCAACCTTCTTTTCGAATGGGGCCGGTGGTACAGTAGGCGTCTCACCCCCCTCTGAGCATATATTAAGTATCCAATCTATTGGTGTCTCCTCTCCCTTTTCTTGTTCATACATCTTCCAAGGCTCTAAAATAGCAAGGCGTTTGTCTAACTTTTTGCCCATGTATGTGGCATGCAAATATGTCGTCATGTGCTGCAAGACACCTTTAGATAAGGACCTGCCCTGTGGCCATGGCATAAACATTTTGAGGGCGGTTCCTTTAACCCACTCTGTACTATATTGCTTCATTTTGGGTGCATGTTTCGGCAACTGTTTGCATAGGTGTGTTAATGGAGTTATGTCTTCCATGTTTGAATCTGTTCCCTTTCTCCTTATATAACACTTGTCAAAGCTTTACGCAACTTAAACAGTTTCCAACAATATGAGCAAGCACCAAACACTGCAAGCTCCAATCCCGATTTTTTCACAAAATGTTATATCTTCTATTTTACTCAAAAAAACATCAATTCACATGCAATATTATCTCAGCTATTCAATCGCGTAACATTTAAGTCAATTTGTTAAAGAAAATGTTCAACTAATGACATCACAACAAACAACATGTAAGACAGGCGTTTAACAGAGTAGACGAACACCAGCTGGTCACATGTACCTCTGCCTCTAAATATTACCCCGACATGCATGGAGTTTAAACCTATCCCTTTCATGGAGTCTTTAATCGCTATTTGTTCCCCTTTAGTTGGGACTATGGATACACGTTTCTTCTAGCCACTTGTATTAAAAGCGTAGGAATAAAGTGAATCCTCTCACTTCTCGGGTGTCCTCCCTGGTAACATATCTCTTCTCGGGTGTCCTCTCCGGTATCGTTCCTCTATTTCCTTAGTTATTCTCAAGTCATTATCCCCTTCCCCTTAGTTATATACATTCTTCTCTACTTCTAACTATATTTTGTTTTCCCACCTCTGTCTGTTACCTTTTCCCTTTACTTGTTCTAGAGCATGCACTTTTGCCAAAACACTTTTTCACTAACCGTTCGCATTTTTTCCTCTCTGGACCCTCGGGATCACTGCCTTTGTTACTGCCTTATTCGGCTTTTCTCACGCTCAGCTGCCTGTAGAAATGGGAACGGGTTGCATGGGGAAACACAGGTTCCTTCAGACCTTTTCCTGCAGGTTTCGTTCTCTTACACTACTACTGTCTACGGGGAGCTTCACGGTCTACTCTGGCGAATGGCAAATGACTTATGATATTGCCGAAGACCTAGAGTTATTTTATGTTGACGGTCAATGGGTGTCTTATTCTAATCGATAATCGATAACCATCAATCTCTGCTACCAAGTGTACTCTGAGACCCCCGGCCAGCCCAAAGAGCCGAGGCTTGCTCAGAAGTACTTTAAGACAAGATAGCTGCAACCTTGAGATGGATGGGGGTGCAGATGTATTACTCCAACACCAATCAATAAGGACAACTCAATGGTTTGGCAAAGGGAGTCTGTTTAATGACAAGTACAAAAAACTGGAAGCCATGGATATCAGCAGTGATGCAATCGTCTTTCTCGCTTCAACTCCAATGAACTTCATACAAGTTGTAAAATGTATACTCAAAACTCATCATAATTGACGTGCAACACTCAAAAGTTAACATGCAGTTCTATTGATTAGGAAAAGGTAACTTTCCTATAGGTACTATATCTGTATATGGTAACAGAGTGAGGGAATTGGGTAAACACTGTCAGGTGGGCGTCCAAGTACTTCCTTCAAAAATGACTACTGTAGAGGTCACTTAGAGTACGACGTCTCATTGGTTCTACTAACTATAGGACCCTAGATTATTTGGTCCATTGTGAATGGGTTGGCACCAACCCCATGCATACTTTTCCACTTCGCTTAGCAGCACGCAGAATGGTCGGCCAGGTGCGGGGTGCCCCTTAGTTATCCGGCCTTCCTCCAATTACGGTTAAAAACAATCATCACTTTAGTAGCCATGCGTCAATTAGTTCACTGTGGTTGGCCTCGAAACTGCATCATCTGTCTGGAAAGGTTCTGATATCCCTGGCTGGTCGGGTGCCAAGCATAGGTGTGAAACCCTCGCTTCTTCTTACTCGGCTGGTCACGTGCTTCCCACACCTTGAATTTGTCTTGTTTCTCTCAGTTTGTGTATTTAATTCTTATTTAGGCAGCCACCTGCCTACGTCTGGTTATCTCGACCTTTAAGAGGCAGGGTATTCTGTTTTTAGTTTCAATTAAATGTAGCTACTGCTCTCCTCATCTATTGGTATGACCTTGGCTTCCCTGGCACAAGTTGCTTCTGCTGAGTTTCTATTCAGCTTTCTCTTCTCGTTTTGCTAAATATGAATCTCTGCTCATTTGACCTTTAGTAACCTGGGTTGATTATGCTTCGTTTGCAAAGTGGAAGTACACTTATAATAAAGTACTTAGTTTGAGGTAGATATATGTATAATGGCGCTTGCTGCACTACTCTTCTACTTAGCATAGCAAGCTACACTGTTTCCTTAGCTTTCTTGCGGCTCTAAGCATATTTACAGGTGTAAACTGGTCGACTGCCTTCGTTTTGCTTACAGCTTAATTTTCTTACATTTGGACATCATTCTTTTGTTTTAAGTTCATGATATCCTTACTCATGGCAGTTCGTCTCTTTGTGTCATTCTCGGGTCGACATTTCTTCTATCTGTGAGTCTGTCTGGGTCCTCGTGATGTCACCATTCGTCTTCCATTAAGACCTTTTTTGTTTCTTCCAGGACAGTACTTAGGCAATCTTCATTGTGTTTCATATGCTGGTAGGGTTTCCTTAAGGGATACCTTATTGTCCATCATTTTCCGGGTATCGGTACTTCAATAGGTGTTGCTCTTCTGATAGGCATTGAGCAGATCCGTACTGCGGCTCTCTGCGGTTTATTTGCTCATCATACGTCACATATTTTGGTGTGAACGTTCCTGGTATGCCAAAATGGGCGACTGGAGTGCAGGTTTTATTTGGGATCTCCTCTACAATGTGTGTGATTAGTAGCCGTATCTATGAAGAAGAGGTCTTAGAACCTGTACAGTATTATAGTTATTCTTTTGGAATGTTTTTGTTATTTCTTTCATGAAGAAAAAAGCTGGGCACCACCAAGTATTTTAAATCAGGTTTGTAGTCTTCATGTGAAATCTCATTGATTATTGGTTGGAAATTATTCAAAGGAGCTGGCTGGTGAAAAAGATCCAAAGACACAAGGAGCAAAAGTCCATAATAACAGAAAAACAAAGTGGGAACGACAAGTTAACCAGTCGCTCTCACTCTGCTCTCCAAATTAAGATGCTAGTAGGTGAAAGTAAGCTTAGACAGGATTATCACACTTAAAGCAATTATGTGGATAATGCGTTCTGCATTGAAAATTTTTGAATATATTCCAAGATCATCTTGCATTAAAGTGTAGTTTTTTTAATAACAAAACAGGTGAGCCAACTGTTGCCTCATCTGTAAGCGCTCATTAGCCAATGCATTTCGTAGTGAAACTCCTTCATCTGGACTGAGCCCTGCTAGATACAGTCAGAGATTAATACATTCAGCAACACAATTGCACAAATAAATGTAATTCATCATTCAGGAAAACAATTGAGAATATCCAGGAAGTACATAAATACATACCTGATTGGGTAGAAATGCATATACATGTAGGAAAAAAAAGAAGATATAGATTTAAAAATAACATGCAGTACAAATGATTAAGTGTGTTACAAAATGGTGAGTTAAAAGATTATAAAGAAATACCTTAGTTAGATGACCAAAGGGTCTACATATGTTAAATCTGCAAAATCTAAAGTGCAATGTCAATGTGAATAATTAAAAAAATATATATATGTTATACAATGATCGCAGCACGTGATCGTAGTGAATGGGAGGTTATCTCATGGGTGTGAGAAAATCACTCCAATCTGGATGGATTATTCTGAGTCTGTAAATAAATGACAAGCACGCGATTAAAATGGCCCTCTATCAATATGTATGTGTAACACGCTGTGGCGTGTAGAGTAAGAGCTTACCTGCTGCAGGTCAGTCTGGTGACGTGGCAGCAGTGGCATGCGCAAGAACCAAAGAACCTGCAGGACTGGTTGCCCCCAAACTATTCCTGACCAAAGGAATGCACATCCAAAACAGACAAAGATAAGGAACTCTGGGAAACCACTGGACATTTCCAGGATGGCCTTCTGCATTAGCCATCATCTTTTTTAAGGTTGGCCAAACACCAGGTGTACCGGAGATTCAGACAATAAATTGCAATGCAAAGTTGTGTGTTACACTGTGATATATTTCTCTACACTGGGGCAATTACTATCCACAGCCCTTTGGGTCATGCTTGTAATTCCACATTATGTATATTTATATCACTTGTTATGCTAATTTTATTGCACATAATTTGCCTGAATTAAGTATTTCATACAACGGGAAGTCCAGATTCGTTTTACATATAAAAAGTACATAATTGTTAAAATGTATTATGAAGAAAAATGATCTACACTCCCATAGTCTCTTTCAAATTTCAAATCCACCTCAGCAACCATGCTTCGCCATCACAGTTAAAAAAAACACACAATTATTTTGATCAGAGCTTGATGTTGTCCACATTTGTATGCATTGTGAGGCTATTCCGAGCATCTTTAAGGCTGTTCATGGGCTCCATGATGCCAGTCTTGCAATATGGCAGAAAGAGCCATCTCATCTTATTTGTTTTGTCTGTGCATTGTGTTAAGGATTCCAATCTGGCGTCACACACCGGACCATGACTCTTGCCCTTAGCCTAGGAGGTAGCTCCCAATTAGAATACTTTTTCTTTATTTTCTATGAATTCAAATTGAGCTGGCACCTAACCCATCTCACACCCCCTTTTGCAAATACCCCGGGTCACAATTACCATGAACCAGGCCGGTGGGTGGTAATACAATATTTATGTATTTTAAATTCAAAGAAAATCACACAGTTTGAATATTGGGCAGCAATCACCCATTGGGTGATAGTTACAATGTAAACTAATAAAATACACTTGGTTGACCTTCTACAAGAACATATCCAAAGCACAAATGAATAGGAGCACTTTTTCTATTCGGGTAGATAGCACCCGAGTTAAGATTTCCTCCTGCAATGCTCCCTCAAACCCCAATTAATACAATTTGGAGTGGGTGGAAAGGAGCAGCAAGGAGTCAGGGATATTAGGCCGCGAGGATTACAGACACTTTGCAATTGCAGAAAATGACACTTGGAATTGGTAACTAATTCATTTGCATGCAGTTGAATAAATGAGATAAATATGACTAATCACAGTATCAGGGATGTAATATCACTAGCAACTACAGGGCACGGTATCAACAAAGGGCATACAGTTCAAAATGCAATGTGAGAGTAAAAGCACAGTGCAGCCAAAATCACACGTAAACAATTTGCATTTTTCTCTTTTGCAGTTTTAAATGTCAAACCAGTATTTAACAAAATAATTGGTGAAATAGACAGAATCATAATGTGGTTTTTAGGCTGGGGTAGATGCACATCACAGGGATAATATAGAAGTGAAAGAGTGACTCTAGCTGAAGAATTGGATGAGAATTTCAATATGGAAGGAGATTTGGTTTTGGGAAAATAAAGCAGTTAAAAGAGAAAATCGGTTGGGAAAGGAAAGGACAAGTTTTACTTATACTAAATTATCAAGACTAGATTGTTAAAGAATGACACAGTACGCTCCAAGGATAATTTGCAACTTAACCTTTTCACCCAAAATATGACTAAGGATCTATGCAAGACAAAAGTAAATGGAAGAATTGCGCTAACACTAGAAAATCAAGGACAGGATGCACAGAGAATTCAGACTTATCACAACCAAATTATCAGGGTATGTATGGGATTACTTAGAGAGTAGGACAAAGACAAGGTATCAAGATAGGGTAGGCTATGTGTTGTTATGGGATGAGGAAATACTCTCAATCAGAGTTTAAGTTGGGGATTTGGGACAGCCAACCGGGTTCTGGACTTAAAGGCTCTGGTCACAACAGAGCAGACTCTCCTGACAAAAGACAGCGGGGCAAATGTCTGGTCATGGCACAGTGATGCCTTAGCTGAATGGAGTGGGTAAGCAGGGCAAGCAGGCGGCGCTGGAGAATCTCAAAGCCGGCTCAGCCACCTTTCCCCTTTCTCCCGGAAGTTAGTGGGATTTGTTAAGGGGTTTAGTACTGAAGGGTGGTTCTGCCTGGATAGGAAGGCATGGATCAACTATCCTCTTTCTGGAAGTGGGATCTGGAATCTTGCAGAGTGACAGTGAAATATCTGGATACGCAAACACTGGAACAGTCAGAAGAGAGTCTGTCCTCTTGTCCTCTCCAGTGTCCCCCCCCCCCTTTATTTGTTGGGCAGAACTAAGCTAGGCCTACCCCTCAGAACTGGATAGGTCAGCCCATGTTGGTCACCTCTTCAAGAAGGGGACTAAGTTCATAGGGTTGTGTTTTTATGTCAATTTAGACATAAATCATTCATTTTTACAGTTGTGGAACTTTCACAAATTACATAGGCAGATTGCATATTTCAGACAGAACACGGTAGTCCAACTCCCAAGTTTGTAGGACTTTGTTTCGCCCTTCTAATAATTTTTCACACTTTTTAGTGAAAACCACTTCACCCAACATCCCACAATTTTTGTTATGTGTACATAACATCATAGAGCATATTTCCATTCATTTTTAACGTTCCACCATATGTACTTTTCCCATAATTCACATTTTCCTGGCGTTTCTATCCCATACATGCTATGGACAGCCAACTATATCTTGTTTTAAAGCCACAAAAATGACATTTAAATTGTAAAACTTTTACATTACTGCGTTGCCCAGTTACATAAATAACAGTCTTAAGGTTTATTAATAAAAACAGTCTTTTAATCCAGATGGGCTGGCCCATTGTCCTCCAAATATGGTCACATCTTTCCAGGCTACCACCAAATGTCAGTTTAGACCAGAGCTGCCATGGAGTTTCTCAGTTTGAGTGAATGGTAGGTGTCACTTCTAAAAGTAACAATTAGGTGTCCCAGAATCTATTGTCTCAAGCTGGAGCACAGACACAAGTCTGACGAGCATGTAAGATGCATCGTCTTGCCATTCAAAGTTTCCAAGGGCAGAAAGTAACATGTAGGTGTCCCAGAAATGTATTGTGGCTCCTTTTGGGGGGAGGGCACTCCTGTTGCCAGCACACAATTGTCCTTTGAAGCCATGCAGGAAACCTGTTTGGCTAGTTCCCCAGTACAGCCAATGCATTTATTTACTTATTTATTTATTTAGTTTTCCTGAGCCCAAAAGGCAAGGCTGTTAGAATAAAACATCATAAACCACCCCCTCCCTTACAGTTCTAGGCAAGGACAGGGCCTTATTCAACATTACACTTTTAAAACAGATATTTTTCTTGTTTGCAAAAGCCCATTTTGACACATGGTGAACACTGCTGGGATGTCCCTTTCAAATTTGGTTTTCTCAGATCTCTGGATTCCAAACATTGTTTGCAGCCCTAGTCAGTTTCTCTAACACAGCAATCTGTTCAAGGCACAGGTTCACTGAAATTGACATATGCACTGAGAGCTAGGGTTTCGTTTGAAGTGTTTATTTTGACACTTTGTAGCAAAAGTCAAGCATTTTTCTGTACGGTGTAATGTTACAGTGATTTCCCAGATCCTGCCTGACACAGCCTGTCATTCAGTGAGAGATGCTTTATTTTGCTAAAGCACAACTGGAATATGGCTGGCCATAATCGGGCTATGCTGGATCAGAAGTGTATAAAGGTTGAATAGATGAAGAAGAACATCAGGGCAACATCATTTTAAATGTAAAATATTTCCTTTTCAAAGGGAAATTTTTAGCTAGCAGCAAAGCACTGCTGCTTTTCGATTTTCTTCTTTGGTGCACATATGGAAACACACTGGCAGCCTTTCTCAGTGTGTTCCCCATTTCCTCTTGCCCAATAGGTGCTTGGCAAGACAGTGCAGCAATCATTTTGTAGCTGCAAAATGCGGTTTTGATGCAAGGCAATGGTGCTCAAAGGAGCCAGCACAGCCATTCTGCTGATAATTGCTGAATTGCAACTTGGAGATGGAGGGGAATTCTGCTAAGTTTGTAAATGTATCCCACAATTGGTATCTTATCCCCTCCCTCCTTTTCTCTGAACCTTTGATACGGTCAACCATGCCAGCCTGCCCAATCATTTGTGTAATAACCTGGGTATCACCAATCAGGCCCTGTTTTGGCTGATTTCTTTCCTTGTGATTGACCCTCCCAGGTCCAACTTGGGTGCTTATTCTCCTCTATCTTTATCTCTACCTGTGGTGTTCCACAGGGGTCTAACCCATCTACCTGTCTATTCAACCAATACCTGGCACTTCTTGACCATTGCATTGCCTCTCTCTGCCCCAACTTTCAGTAGTATGTGGATGACAGGCAACTCATGTTCAGGCTCCCTTCCGCCACCTCTTCTCCTTCACTCATCTCTGACTGTCTGTCTGCTATCCAGGAATGGTGTGCGCCAATGATCTCAGCCTTAATGCCAGTTAGACAGAGATTCTCCACATCAGCACACTTGCTCCCTCCTTTCCTGTCACTATCTGGCCGGCCTCTCATGGTTCTCTTCCTGCTCCCACCTGTGAGGCTAAAAACCTTGGGGTCATTCGACTCCACACTCTCCTTCTTTCCTCACATCTCTGACGTTTCTAATTAGTCACACTACCAGCTGCCCCTCCTCAGAGGTTTTCTTCCTTTCCTCTCCTTCCCCCAGAAGCTCACTGTGTCCACAGCTCTGGTTCTCTCAAGGCTGGACTACTGCAACAGTCTCTTTCTATATCTGTGTGCCTCTACTCTCCGTACTCTGCAACTCATATAGTCCATGACTGTGAGACTTGTCCTTGGCCTCAAGCCTAGGGATCGTATCTCTCCAGGACTGAAATCTCTGCACTGGCTCCCAGTGGCAGCAAGGATTAAGTTCAAAACCCTCTGCATTGCCCACAAGGCCTTCTGGGGCCTCAATACCTTCGACTCTCTCTACCTAAATTCTTCCTTCTCGAGCTCTTCGCTCATCTGCCTCCAACTCCCTCAGGGTCAGTCGCGTCTCCAGGCAAAGAGTTGGTGGTAGATCTCTTTCTTCAGCTGGGCCCTCCATCTGGAAAAGCCTCCCTGCCTCTCTGAAACTTGAGGAGAACCATCTCCGGTTCTGGAAGCACCTCAAGACCTTCCTCTTTGCTTCTGCTTTCTCTCCTACTCTCCCCTATTGATCTCCTGGCTGAAACTAAAACTGCACTGGTTACCTGGCTACCCTCTGATCTTGGGCCCAGGTTCCCTCCCCTTAAGTTGCACACTTGCACCACCCCAGCAACCTTTTCAATCAGGGGCTGTTTCTGTATTCCCCTTCCAGCACTTGACACCTGGTCTCTGCACTTACCCTTGCACTTGCCACTAGTTGGCCACACTTTTTATTTATTGTTTTTACTTATTTTATTTATTTTGCTGTTTATCCTATGTACTGCACTGCCCCTCTCTTCTTCCCCCTTCACTTTCCCCCACACTCCTCCCCTGCACCTGCACGATCTGAATGTCACCTGGCCTAGTAATATCGTTGTCTCTTTCTTCCCTCTGTTCCCCCTCCCGTGCCTCGTTGTGCCTTGAAACACTTGTGTATAGGCTCGTTATCAATGCCATATCATATCATAACTGTGCGCTACCTTTCCCTTCACAGACCACTATCTGGTTTACTCTGGGCAGGGGGCACAACAGCCCACCTTTTCATACAGGAGTTTGTGCCGTACCACAACTATGGTGGTTGTGGGCTCATTGTAGATGTTATGTCATGTTACACTCCTGTTGCACTTCGCCAAATGATCAAAGTAGTATTTTTCAAGTACTAATCCTTACCAAGGTTTACAGTGCCCCTCCTCCCCAGGTGAAGAGACCATAGACTGCTGCGAAGGAAAGCACCAGCAAGAATTACATTAAAGAAGGCTAGAGCAAAGAGAGGAGATTGGAAATGCAAAGAAAGCAGAAGCAGAAACAGTGTTTTGTGATAGTATGGATGTGCTTTCTTAATATTTGTTACATGGCAAGAAGGGCACCCTTCGACCATTACGTTCTCAACTTAACGTAACACACGTTGTTAAGGTTACTACAAGCTTGTGTAAGTTAACTATTTGCTGAATTTAAACCAAATCCACCCGACTACACATCCTGCATTACTGCCACTCACACTACACCACTACTCACTTTAGCAATAATATCGACATAAGATACCATGGGCCCTCTTCACAGAGCGATTTCCTATGGGATTGCGTCATTATAAAACGTTTCTGTGAATCAGGTCCTTATTCTATACTGAGCGTTGTGAAGTTGTGAGTCCATTTAGAGAGAATTTCACTTTTTAATGGCTACACTAGAGTGCCCTTCGTGGGGCGGCTTCAGTCCTTGTTGAATATGCATTTAGCGATTGCTTCCCGCCAGAAAGTTCACTATAGTATTTGTTGTTCTTTCTTTTGCTCAGTGACGTAACGTTTGAAGTCATGTGGCTATCTTTATATTAGCCCCTTGGGAAGAACATTTCTGTTAATCACACCCCATTAAAAATAGGTACGACTGTACAAATCTACGCGAAAAGAATAGATTTTCCCCAGAAAAGCGTTATTTTTTTCCCTCAGAAACGTGTGGGCCTTTCTCATCATGCAGCTGCTGATTAATAACGATCAGAGAGGGAGGTCAGCGGCTGCCCTTCGTGTGAGAGGCCACGTTGCCTTGTTTCCCCTCCAAAGCAAACTGTATTTCTCATTGTGAATGTGAGTAAATAGGCACTTGCTTTAATATGACAGCACGTCTCTTCAGCGCTTCCCCCGAGCCCTCTCTCGTCTGCCAAACACTCTGCTGCCTGGCATTCGCTCGGAAGAAGCCCTCGCTGGCCATTTTTCATCTTGGCATAATGTTGTTCCAAATACCAGGTCCTGCTTTGATTTTGGGAACAAGGTAGGTGGAAAGGTGAGCACAAAGGAATTGGATGCAAGCGTGAGGCGAGGAAGGGGGGCGGTGGGGAGATGAGGCCGTTCAGCAGGCGGTTCCTAGATACTTACAGCATCTCTGCACTGGCGGTCGCCTGGGCTCATTTTCTCAAGGTAACCGCTGATGTAAAAGGACAAGCCCTGGGACTTTTTAAAAAAATGAAAGGCCGTCATTTGTTGAAGGGTGGAGGGCAGGGGAATGTCATCCAAGAGCTCACTGAAACTCCCCTGCCATATGGCCTAGGTCCTGAAGTCCTGCCTACATGCAATCATTAGCTCGCTGTAGCAGTGGTGGGCTTCATGTTTGTCCACTCGGGGCTTCCCCTGCCATGTGAAAAGGTCACCTTGACGCGTGAACGAGGCCTCTGTGGTTCACAGTGCTTCTCACCAGCGGTCACCTGGGTTTCTGGATTCAGAAATGATTAATGCTCACCAGGAAAATTCCATATAGTTCTGCGTCCCTCATAACCCTTCTTCCCATCTCACTTCTCTCTACTGTAGTACAACCTCGTCATGCTGCGTATGCTTAGCCACACACAGGCAATGGGTCTTCTAAACCCCTTATGCATTGATAAACAGCCACACACCCTAACATCATCCCCATGCTTGCAAAAGGCTCTGGCCTGCTGAACACCAACACCCAGCAACCACACGGGCGCGTTCCATGCCCACAACACACAATAATGCAGGGTATTGCACAGCCCAGGCTGCCTTGCATAACAAATCCAGCAGAACTTAATGATCACTGGGGAATGTTCTCTTATGTCTCTGTTCTCCTAACACCTGTCATCATCTCACTTTTCTATACCACAGCAACCTGTACTACGTCCTCACAACTTGACACTTACTCACCTGCATGCAGGCATTGGGCCTACCGAACACCCGCACCAAACAAGAACGTATTATCATCCTCGACACACACACTCTACCATATCCCTCATGCAGGCAAAGGGATCTTGCCCTCTGACACCCAACACCCAGCGAACAATCTGAGGCAAGCCACACACACAGGTACACACCCACACACCGTACCTGCATGTAGGCAACCGCATTGCATCTTCAACAACCAATCAAATAGCAATGGTTCTGCTCCCACTAACACCCCACCCCATCCCAACATCTTTATTTCTCGCAGGAACCAAAGCGGCGACATACCATACCAATAGCACTCTTCATTTCAGACCCTGCAGCATTGGATAACATACTCCCCTTTGTGTAGTTCGAATCTTAACAATGTAGCAGCAAAGGAAGCACTAGCATCAGGGGCCTACATGCAGAAGTGTTCAAGGAAACTTCAATTGCTATTCAGATCATTGCATAGTGCTAGTTCATCCATGCCTAGTGAGGCATACGCCATAATTTGCACCTTCTCGCTGTACTCGCTCGTATCACAATAAGTCAAAAGTAGCATTTAATGAATGAATCTTTTGGCATCAGGCCTGCTGGAGCCCCTGCCAGTTGTCATATTTCTGAAATCTGCACATTTGCCATCCCCACATTGCTTGTGAGGTTCCGCTCACATACCATTGAACATCTCACTTTAAAAACATAAACGTTGGACGGGAATATGAAAGGGCACTTTAGATTTGGCTAGTAAGAGGCACTGAAAGCTCTACTTATAAGCCAAAACTATTGTCATTGGAATTGAAGATAGGGGCGAGAGATATGTTAGAAAGGACACACAGCCTGTGGGTGTTGTTTGGTTATTTACCCACACATTTACCACCCATGGTCATGCTAGTCCCTATGGCCATTCCAAATTTCAGCTCACTATCTGCCCTCCCCAACAAAAAACACACCCCTTTGAGTCTAGCTCATGCTCGCTGGGCAGCCTTCGGAAATGTAAGCAATTTACCAGTCAAACCAGCTCTTAGTGTGGGAAAACTGTCTTATCCAAGTGTGCCTTTAGCTATTTGCTTAACAAAGAATATGTTTTTCCTTCAGTCTGTTCCTTGTACTGAAATCTTGTTAAAACTGGCATTGGCAAGCCAACAGTTTTGTATAGGCATTAAATAAGGGATTTTCAAGACGCTGCCATAATATACTCAGGTACTAGCACAATTTTACAGCTGTCGCCATCGTCTAACCAGGAAGTACCATAAAGGTAGTGCCTGGAATATTTCAATTCCCATGCCTACATAAAACCAAAACTGTTGGCTGTTGGCTTTGTCGCTGCGTGTTTTATAATGTTTTTACCACTAAGGGATTGTAAGTGGGCCTCATTCCGAGTAGGGTGGTATGGGTTTAACGGCACCGGTCCCGTTACCGGTGACCGTTGAAAGAACGGTCCCTTTGCGGGTCCTCCCTGGTTTTTCCAGGCGATAAGGACGGGACCCGCAAAGGGACTTTAGTGCTAATAACGGTACCGTAATTTACAGTACCGTTATTAGCACCTTCCCCATTCCCATTGAACCCTATGGGGGCTCAAATGGGAATGGGAAGTGTCCTGGTGAATGGGGAATTACCGGTCCCTCCAACCTTGGAATGGACCGGTAATTACTCCATTCACCAGGGCAGAGTAGGAAGGATTTTGGAGGCAGCCATGCCGCAAATAGCGGCGTGGTTACCTCCAAAGTCGGAATGAGGCCCAATGTCTTTACCTGTGCTTTTACAAAATAAGTGATCTGAGGCACACACTTATGAAGACAGGGTTGCATAGTTCGATTACATAGAAGACATTGAACTTTACAGCTCAGGTCTCTAAAAATGTGGACCCTTCTGCATCTGGCCCCTAAAGGTGGAAAGGTGGGGATTGAAATCCATTTGGAAGAGTGAAAAAGAATTGTATGCTAATCGGCCAATTCCCACTACTTTTCTCTTTTTCTTTTTTAATGTAGTTGTTATTGATGTTTGAAGATTATTCAATTAAATGCAGTAAATCTTCTGAACAAAGCTACATGAACACATATAATTCAAAAAGACATAAACAAATGAGAACATACCATCCAAAGTATTTCAAGTACACATGTTTATCCAATAAAGGGAAACACATTCAGAGCCTGTGATAGCAAATCTATCGTAAGCACTTTTTCAGATGCTTAAAACTTACTTAAACTGCACATAACATTGCCAAACATATAGACATCACACTTTAAATTATTTTTGAGGCTTTCATGAAATTCCGTTCAGATGGAAACAAGTTATAAAAGGGTCTCAAGGAATATTTTCCATGTCAACTTACAGTAAAAAATGTGTGTTGTCACCTACAATGAAATAAAAGTAGCTGCCCATATTTATAATTGTTCTTTCAATTGTTCTTTTAAACCAAATCTGTCCGGGAAGACAGCATCTGCTTCCAATCACCATCTTCCGTATGTCTAATGAAAATCTATTCAGTGGCATTAACAAAATACTTGAAAGTTTCCAAAAATGATCTCAATCAAATTAGTGAAAATTTGACCTAGCAAAACCAATCTGCGGACCCGTAGGCAGCTCTTGCGGTACCAGATTGGTCCACTTTGGTTCTTGTACTTGTTCTCGTCTGAAGATTTCAGTGAAACTCAATTTTATTGGCTACTTGAAAGACAGCAATTCTAATTGGTTTGTTCTGTACTGAAAATGTTTGGCCTGCCAATAATCTTGGTCCGCAGTCTTTTTAGAAGGTCTATGAATTCAGCAAAACAAAAACATGAAAACAGCTGTGCAGCATCCCACTGGTCATACTGCAACTATTAGTAGGGTGTGGGATACCTTAGAAAGGTAGATCATAACTGAAAAAACGACAGGAAATGACGCATTTGCAAAAAGGCCAGTAGATGCAGAGTAGGGTAGAGGTGTACACGCCATTGACTGTGTAGTATTTCAACTGGAGTGTAGTAGAATTGATATACTCTCTTGTATTAAACTGAAATTCAATCCACTTTGCACGAAAAGGCACCATAACATGTACGTTTTCATAATTCCTGAGGGATATCAAAGTCCCATTCATCAATCCATTTGAAACAGCCAATTCCAGCTAATCTAATTTTACTCTCATCAATAAAGTTTAATAACGTTCAAACAAAGGTTGGCTCCTATGTGAGTAATCTTCTAGAGTTCAGGTTCTTCGGGTGTAGTTGCCCTGTCACATATCCTTCACTTTTTGGACAGCCATTGTTGCTATTTCCTACATTACACCATGTGAAAACTACACCATGATCATGTCTTTCTCTTAATAAAATGCCATCACTCCAGAAAACACTGTTCAAATGAAGGGTGTTATTTTTCTCCAACTAAACAGCCCTCCAAACATACCCTAAGAACTGTATAATTATATAAACAAATTAAACCAGAGTATGGGCGCTCTGAGAATGAACATTGGTCAGATACTCTGTGTAATAGGATTTCTTCCACTCAGGAGGGTCAACAAACACGTTTTAGCTCTCTGTACCCTTCACAGATTAGAAATACACATTTGCATATCAGTCTGGTCCTATCCACAAGGGCAGTCGAACACCTAAATACTAGGCAATTCTCCTCTGAATAAGTGTGCCATCAGCCACTCCAGACACATTTTCTGGCCTTGTTGGGTCTCCTCAGTGAGATGAAGCTGTGCCTTTATAAGCAGAGTGAGTAAGGGGTCCACGTCTGGGTTACCATAGGTAACCTAGGGTGAAACCCCACATTTTACAAATTAAACAAAAGTGTGAGAGCCCCTCTACTGAGAATGAACATGGGTCAAATAACCTGTTCTATGGAATTTCTTCTACTCAGGAGGGACTACAACTAGGACTTAGCTTATTGCACCCTTCACAGAGAAGAAATAGCTATTGGCATATCAGTCTGGTATGACCCACACGTTTCTCCGTAAGTTAACTAGGTTAATCCAGAAGTGGACCCCTTGCTCACTGTTCTTAAAGAGCCACAGCTTCACCTCACTGATGAGGCCTAACCTGGCAGAAACATATGTCTGGGTTTGCTGCTGGTACTCTTGTTCAGAGGAGAATTGCCTAGTATTTCAGTGCGTGGGACCAGGCTGATATTGAAATGGGTATCTCTCCTCTGTTAAAAGTACAGTGAGCCAAAACGTGGTTTTAGACCCACCTGTGTGGGCAACTTCTCATAGAACAGGTTATTTGAGTGTTTTCTTTCAGAGTAGAGGGGCTCCCAGACCTTATTCTGAATTTTTAGAAACGTAGGTTTCACCCTAGGTTACCCAAGGTAGTCCAGTTGTGGACCCCTTGTTCACTGTGATTATAAAGGCATAGCTTCACCTCACTGATGAGTCCCGTCTAGGCTGAAACACATGTCTGGGGTTGCCAGTGGTACTCTGGTTCAGAGGAGGATGGCCTATCATTTTAGTGCTCGACTGCCTAAGTGAGTGGAACGAGACTGATATGCAAATCGATATTTCTCCTCTGTGAAAAGTACAGTGAGCTGAAAGTGGTTGTAGACCCTCCCGAGGGGGCACCTTTTAGTAAAACAGGTTGTTTGGCTGTGTTTGTTCATGATAGAGGGGCTCACAGGCTGTTTTCTAATCATATAGACACACTCCAGTCCTAGACTATTTGGGAAAAGTGCTGCATATTCTGAGAAAGCGCCTGTGTGATGTTGTGTAGGTGCAGTAAAATTACGTCAGCCTTTTCAGTGAACGTCATTTGAACGGGTTTGGCTTCATTTCAGCAAGTAAAAACGGATGTCCTGAGTGTCCTACCAAAAATTGTTTTTTTTGCCAATATAGTTCAATGTCAAGTTCCAGGTGCCTCAGTATCAGAGAACTTAATTTAGAAGGGCTGATTGGATGACACTTCTTCATTTGTGGAGCGCACGAGCAGAATAAACCAGCTTTTTGCGATGCCGTCTTATTGCTTCTAAAGATGGAACAATAAGGAGCTCATGTTCTATGAGCCCGCACGTAAGTGGTAGACGTAAAAGCCCTGCGTAAAACTTTTATGCCTTCCATTCAAGTCACGGCTCATATTCCTTCATTTGTCTGGAGGAGCGGTGGAGCAGAACATAACTCACGCTTCTATCGCTCCCTTCCTCTCCTACATACAAATACTACAGCATTCATGCCAGCATGTATTTTCATGCTGGTGCAAATGCTGTGAATTCCTATGGAGCTTGCCAGAGTTTTGAACCAACTAAATGCAGGGGGACTCAATATCAATCCATTGTAAACGCAGCCTGCCATGCATACAGGGCAGGCAGTGTTTACTTCATTTGCACCGTGGAGTGAAAAAGGGCAGCATACAAAAGTGTAGGCTGCCCTTTTACCCTCCCCGTTTGCACTCCATCGTGCAAATTAGGAAAAAAACGAAGTGAGGACCTGTGTATGTGAAAGTGTACACATTGCAGGTTCCCGGGCTTGGACAGGACTATAGGGCACTAGGGCAATACCCAAACCAAAAACACAAAATGCTAGTGTGGGCCCGTGTTTTTCATTTTTGGGGCCCGTTTGATAAATTACTTCACCATGTGGCTAGTAGTTTTGCCCAGTGTTATTGAATAAATATTCTTTCAATAAAATGCACTATTTGCATCATATTTTATCAAAAACCTCCCCCTTTGGTACTACTCAGTCTGTCACAAAAGGAATGAATTGACATCCGCAACTGTGAGCCCCCTTTTCAATGGTGCCCGAGACAACATTATACCCCAGTCCGACCCTGCAGGTTCGAGCTGCCTTTTTACGGGGACTAGAAAAATGAGCCCTTTAATGGCAACATGCTAAGTAATTAGGAACATCTTGTGGCATGAATGGATTGTGTGTATTGGCATTGCAACTTCTCAGACACAAGGTTTACCAATCACCCCTTGCTGGTTTCTCTGCAGCTGATGCCAGTGAGTCTGGTTTGGGCAGGGTGATGATGGAACGAAAGGAACTCTCAGATATGTCTTAAACACTTACAATGAGGAAGGAAGAGGTGAGGAATTACAGCATTCAGTTAGTTCAAAAGGACGTCATTGTCATGAAATAGACTGCGAAGTCATGTTGGGCTTGATTTACGAAGCGTCTTTCAATGGAATTGCACCTTTGCAAAACACCTTTGGAAATGAAGCCCTTTGTACTTTTGTCCTGGAAATAGTTCTCAAATTAAATAGTGTGAAAATAATGTTGATACCGGGCACTGCGAAAGACTCCTTGACATATAATACTGGCCACTCAGTTAAACATCTAAAAAAAAATATTTTCTTTGTTAGCAAAAAGGCATTTTGGGTGCTTGGTCTGCCTCAGATCCGCACTGGCTTTGTTTAGTTTGATTCTAAGATCTTGTCTGTGGCTTCAAACACAGTGTTTCAGGCACAAAACAATCAATCGTAGTATAGACATACAACAGTGTATGTGCGTTGGGGTGTTAAAACCCTTTTGCTCAGAATGCAATGATGTTAGACCGTGGCCAGTTCTGGACATTATGACATTCTTTTTGGGCGTGAAGCAAATTTGGAAAAGTGAGATTTCTGGCCTTTCATTCTATCTTGTTCAAAATCCAGCAGTGCAACACAAATGGCAGTCTAGCAGTGTAAAACAAATGGCAATCTAGCAGTGTAAAACAAATGGCAGTCTAGCAGTGTAAAACAAATGCTAGTCTGGCAGTGTAAACCAAATGGCAATCTAGCAGTGTAAAACAAATGCTAGTCTGGCAGTGTAAAACAAATGGCAGTCTAGAAGTGTAAAACAAATGGCAATCTAGCAGTGTAAAACAAATGGCAGTCTAGCAGTGTAAAACAAATGGCAGTCTAGTACTGTAAAACAGATGGCAGTCTAGCAGTGTAAAACAAATGGCAGTCTAGTACTGTAAAACAAATGGCAGTCTAGCAGTGTAAAACAAATGGCAGTCTAGTACAGTAAAACAAATGGCAGTCTATCAGTGTAAAACAAATGGCAATCTAGCAGTGTAAAACAAATGGCGGTCTAGTACAGGATTGTAAAACAAATGGCAGTCTAACAGTGTAAAACAAATGGCAGTCTAGTACTGTAAAACAAATGGCAGTCTAGCAGTGTGAAACAAATGGCAGTCTAGTACTGTAAAACAAATCGCAGTCTAGCAGTGTAAAACAAATGGCAGTCTAGTACTGTAAAACAAATGGCAGTCTAGCAGTGTAAAACAAATGGCAGTCTAGTACTGTAAAACAAATGGCAGTCTAGCAGTGTAAAACAAATGGCAGTCTAGCAGTATAAAACAAATGGCAATCTAGCAGTGTAAAACAAATGGCAGTCTAGCAGTGTAAAACAAATGGCAGTCTAGTACTGTAAAACAAATGGCAGTCTAGCAGTGTAAAACAAATGGGAGTCTAGTACTGTAAAACAAATGGCAGTCTAGCAGTGTGAAACAAATGCTAGTCTGGCAGTGTAAAACAAATGGCAGTCTAGCAGTGTAAAACAAATGGCAATCTAGCAGTGTAAAACAAATGGCAGTCTAGCAGTGTAAAACAAATGGCAGTCTAGTACTGTAAAACAAATGGCAGTCTAGCAGTGTAAAACAAATGGCAGTCTAGTACTGTAAAACAAATGGCAGTCTAGCAGTGTGAAACAAATGCTAGTCTGGCAGTGTAAATCAAATGGCAGTCTAGCAGTGTAAAACAAATGGCAATCTAGCAGTGTAAAACAAATGGCAGTCTAGCAGTGTAAAACAAATGGCAGTCTAGTAGTGTAAAACAAATGGCAGTCTAGCAGTGTAAAACAAATGGCAGTCTATCAGTGTAAAACAAATGCTAGTCTGGCAGTGTAAAACAAATGGCAATCTAGCAGTGTAAAACAAATGCTAGTCTGGCAGTGTAAAACAAATGGCAGTCTAGCAGTGTAAAACAAATGGCAATCTAGCAGTGTAAAACAAATGGCAGTCTAGCAGTGTAAAACAAATGGCAGTCTAGTACTGTAAAACAAATGGCAGTCTAGCAGTGTAAAACAAATGGCAATCTAGTACTGTAAAACAAATGGCAGTCTAGCAGTGTGAAACAAATGCTAGTCTGGCAGTGTAAAACAAATGGCAGTCTAGCAGTGTAAAACAAATGGCAGTTTAGCAGTGTAAAACAAATGGCAGTCTAGTACTGTAAAACAAATGGCAGTCTAGCAGTGTAAAACAAATGGCAGTCTAGTACTGTAAAACAAATGGCAGTCTAGCAGTGTGAAACAAATGCTAGTCTGGCAGTGTAAAACAAATGGCAGTCTAGCAGTGTAAAACAAATGGCAGTCTAGTACTGTAAAACAAATGGCAGTCTAGCAGTGTAAAACAAATGGCAGTCTGGTACAGTAAAACAAATGGCAGTCTATCAGTGTAAAACAAATGGCAATCTAGCAGTGTAAAACAAATGGCGGTCTAGTACAGTACTGTAAAACAAATGGCAGTCTAGCAGTGTAAAACAAATGGCAGTCTAGTACTGTAAAACAAATGGCAGTCTAGCAGTGTGAAACAAATGGCAGTCTAGTACTGTAAAACAAATCGCAGTCTAGCAGTGTAAAACAAATGGCAGTCTAGTACTGTAAAACAAATGGCAGTCTAGCAGTGTAAAACAAATGGCAGTCTAGTACTGTAAAACAAATGGCAGTCTAGCAGTGTAAAACAAATGTCAGTCTAGCAGTGTAAAACAAATGGCAATCTAGCAGTGTAAAACAAATGGCAGTCTAGCAGTGTAAAACAAATGGCAGTCTAGTACTGTAAAACAAATGGCAGTCTAGCAGTGTAAAACAAATGTCAGTCTAGCAGTGTAAAACAAATGGCAATCTAGCAGTGTAAAACAAATGGCAGTCTAGCAGTGTAAAACAAATGGCAGTCTAGTACTGTAAAACAAATGGCAGTCTAGCAGTGTAAAGCAAATGGCAGTCTAGCAGTGTAAAACAAATGCTAGGCTGGCAGTGTAAAACAAATGGCAGTCTAGCAGTGTAAAACAAATGGCAATCTAGCAGTGTAAAACAAATGGCAGTCTAGCAGTGTAAAACAAATGTTAGTCTAGTACTGTAAAACAAATGGCAGTCTAGCAGTGTAAAACAAATGGCAGTCTAGTACTGTAAAACAAATGGCAGCCTAGCAGTGTGAAACAAATGCTAGTCTGGCAGTGTAAAACAAATGGCAATCTAGCAGTGTAAAACAAATGGCATTCTAGCAGTGTAAAACAAATGGCAGTCTAGTACTGTAAAACAAATGGCAGTCTAGCAGTGTAAAACAAATGGCAGTCTAGTACAGTAAAACAAATGGCAGTCTATCAGTGTAAAACAAATGGCAATCTAGCAGTGTAAAACAAATGGCGGTCTAGTACAGTACTGTAAAACAAATGGCAGTCTAGCAGTGTAAAACAAATGGCAGTCTAGTACTGTAAAACAAATGGCAGTCTAGCAGTGTGAAACAAATGGCAGTCTAGTACTGTAAAACAAATCGCAGTCTAGCAGTGTAAAACAAATGGCAGTCTAGTACTGTAAAACAAATGGCAGTCTAGCAGTGTAAAACAAATGGCAGTCTAGTACTGTAAAACAAATGGCAGTCTAGCAGTGTAAAACAAATGTCAGTCTAGCAGTGTAAAACAAATGGCAATCTAGCAGTGTAAAACAAATGGCAGTCTAGCAGTGTAAAACAAATGGCAGTCTAGTACTGTAAAACAAATGGCAGTCTAGCAGTGTAAAACAAATGGCAGTCTAGTACTGTAAAACAAATGGCAGTCTAGCAGTGTGAAACAAAAAATAAAGCTTGGACAAAGCTACCAAACCGGAATAACAGCTTTCCTCACAGAGGCAAGGCATTCCCCTCCAGCTCCCCCCACCAGGAAATCACACCTAAATGATAATTATAGGGTGTAGGGAGAACCTGGTCTGCAGTGGGGAAGGAAACAATGAACAGCTGCAAAGCAGAAAAGGCTAAGTCTGAGGACTGTCGTAAAATGGCCTCTACCAAGAGGACTAGGAGGAGACTGCTCCCTAAACTGAAGGGAGACAGAAGGAGGCGGAGACAAACAGCCATCTGTGGCTGGACATTCACAAAGAACATTTTGTTTAAATACATATAACTTGCCACTTAAAATTGTCAAAAACACAAAAGTAACAGAATTGTAAATCTAATTTTTGCCTGCACATTTCAAGAGGCGGCAAGATCGTGTGACATATTGTGGAAGGAAATGGCAGAAAAGGTGATTTTATACCAAATGCATTTCTGCTAGGAGTATGAAGCTTTATACACTTATGCACACGTTATATGGACACTTTTAGAAATTTGCTGATAAATGGGACATTGTGTTCCTGATGAAAAGGGCAAAATTCTGGGAAAAGCAGACACAAAATCCTACAGTTGCGGGGTTTGGAGGAGTAGCTGCTGTACAAAATATGTAATCTATATATGTGGTTGGTATAGAGGTTACACAGGTATAAATATGTATTGTGTCAAAAGTAGATTTTATGTTCAAGAGGCTAGGGTTCGACTCTACGCCTCATAAACCCACACCATAAAGGTGACACCCTGTTTGTCTCCTCCTATCAAGGCAGAGAGGATATTCTGACCAATCCTTGTCAAAAGGGCCGAGCTTAGCTAAACCAGCACACACACACCCTTTATCATAAGCATAAATAGAGACAGCAGAGGGCAGAAAAAGATAGACAGATTCACCCACTATCCGAATGCTGGTGGAGCACCCTGTTGCAGAACTTTCCATCTTCTTTGCTCCAGACTCCAGAAACTTGGCAAAGCAGAACCCATTGCATAGCTGAACCACTTTCAGCTAGGCCTCAATTTCCAGAACCAGAACCAACCCCACAAACCTAAGGGGAACTAAAATACAGCCGGGCTGCGCTGTAATGCTTGCCTGCTGAAATAATTATCATCAGAACCAAAGAGGGCAGATCCAATCCAGTCCGGTGCTCTGCTGTGACCAGAGTGCATTGCAGATCAGATCCAGTCCTGTGCCGTACGGTGTCCAGAGCGCCTTGACGCTGCCAAATCCAATGTGTCACTAGCAATCCCTGACCAGAATCCCGACGGTTCCATTTGAAACATATCTAGTGAGTATCTCTAGATAGAACTGTGTCACTAGAATATGTACCTTGCTTAGTCCAATCCCTATTTTAAATCCATCCTTTCTTGTCTTCAGAACCTGCCTTGTTAGGAGTACTTTTGAATTGTCTGAACTCTCTATCCAAACCCTCCTATCTTCCTCCTGTGCTAGTATTGCTAAAACTATCTTTGCGCTGATCTTTTCTCAACTGAAGAAGTAGAGTTTCCTTATCAGGTGGTCACCCTGATCCAGTCATTGTAATCCCTGTGTGGTATTCGCTTCTTTATAGTCATCCCATAGTGCAGTGGTCTTCAAACTTTTTTGGGCTGGGCCCCCCTGAGCATCGTTTGGGCAGGCGCCCCCCCCCAAAAAAATGCTGAATGCACAGTATGTATAAATGGCTATGAACTATTGCACGCGTCACTGCACCCTACTCCCAGTATAGTCCTGGGCTCCCCCACCTTCTCCCATCACATTCGCTGGGCTCCCTTATCCCACTCCTACTCAGTCCCTGGGCTCTCCACACCCCATCACAGACTGTGGGCTCTCCCCACACTGCTTCCACCACTATCCCAGTGCTCGCTCCCATCCTGCTCCCACCAGAGTCCCCGGGCTCCCCTCACCCCGTTCCGAACCCAGTCCCAGGGCCAGTGGGAGCTGATGAATTTTTTAAGTGGAGGGGCATAAATATTTCCCACAAAAATGCCATAGCGACCAAGCGCAGTGAGGGAGCCCAAAACAATCAAGGAGTTTTCGGGGGGTTTTCCCCCATTTGTTTTGTAAAAAATAATGGGTTAAAATGTTGCATTTTAGAGCATACTTGAAAAAGAAATGGGTAAAAAGCCAAACAGTTTGTAATTGGCACTGGGAGGCCAAGTGGGGAAAGCACAGTATTTTTGACTGGCCATCTATGATAGATATCCAGTAAAAGAAAAAACAGCACTGTCCCCTGGGCTCCACAGTGCCTCTGAAGGAGATCTGATTTTGGCAGGTGGGCAGGGGGATTGTGCAACAAAGGCATTTTAAAAAATGCCTTTGTTGTACAACCCTCATTTCCCCTCTACCCCCTACTCGCCAAAGCAGCTCAACAGACCAAAACAAACACACACATTCACATTCACATCCACACTCACATAGCAATCACTCTGTCATTCACACAAGCACCCATCACCACTTATAACACAAGCATACATGCATCCATACATATATTTAAATAAAAAATAAATTAACAAAAACGTACCTTCTGCAGGGGCCTGCATGTGGGTGCTGAAATGCTCCAGGTTGCTCTGTCCGTATGTGCAAGGAGGCCCAGGCGCTCTCCCTCGCACATACAGACATGCTGTGCCCCAGCCTGCATTTCCAATGAGCTATCCAAGGATGGCGAAGCAAAACGCCCCCAGCCTTGCATGGCTCAGTGAGCATGTGCGGCTGGGGAACTGAACTGTCAAAGGGAAACACTGTTTCCCTTTGGTAGTTCAGCCAGCTCAGGAGCACTCCCTCAGCTGGAAAAAGCAGCTGAGGGAGTGTTCAGTGTTTCACTGGGCTGGGTCCTCGGCTCCTCGATAATGGGTGAGGGGGCCACTGGGTGGATGTCCCCTCGTCTATTTTGGATGAGCCATCAGGCCTGGACTGGCCTCTAGGGTAATAGGGCAATGCCAGTACCAATAATGCAAAATGCTAGTGTAGGCAAGTCAAAATGGGCCTCTTTTCTGGCCAATGTGGGCCCGTTTGAGAAGTTATGTTTAAAGATGTGAAGGCAGGCGCTCTGTTACCAGTCTTTAGCTTCTCCTCCTAATGCACGTTTTCATGACTTCATCAATCTTCAGGGAGGCTGAGTTTCTTTGTTTTTTCAGGCGGGTCTGCATTTCTTTTTTTTTTTTAACGTGTTTATTTTAAGAAGGCAAGTTATCACAATACATAACTTAAACATTTTCGACATGATGCACAGTACAATACACTACGATAGCTCTCCCATTCCCTCCCTCAGTCTCAGGTTCCTTTCCCCCGCTCCTGTTGGGCTCCCCAGCTTGCATTGTTCTACTGACCAATTGGGGCTTAAATGTCAAAGCCGGGAACTTTTGGTCATAGTCGAGGACCGGACCCCAGATGTAATGGGATCTATGTAGAAGGCCTGCTCCGGTAGCTGTCACCCTCTCAGCTATCAGGATGTCCCAGACCTTCACCCACCAGAATGCCATGAGGGGACCTTCTGCCGTCTTCCAGGTGCGGGCTATCACGTTCCTGCCCGCCAATAGGCATTGGGATAATAGTTTGGCCTTGGGCCGTGACCGTGGGTAGATTCCAGGAATTGGGGCTCCCAGGAGAATAGGTTCAGGCTCTAGGGGCAGTTGCACCTGAGTGATGTCCGCAATCGTCGCCAGGCAATGTTTCCAGAAAGCCTGGGCCTTGGGGCAGGATCACCACATATGGAAGAAGGAGCCTACTTGGCCACATTGTCTCCAGCAGTGAGGGTCGAGAGTGGGATGCATGTGATGGAGTCTTGAGGGCGGGAAATACCACCGGAGGAGGATCTTATAGGTGCATTCCCTATTTGTGATACATGATGAAGAGGTGTGGGCCCGGGACCAGATATCAACCCAGAGTTGGTCCTCAATAGGGTGGCCCAGGTCCGCTTCCCATTGGGCCATGTACCGGGGCTTGGAAATTAGGAAGTCCAGTTGGAAGCGTTTGTACAGAGTAGAGATTCTCCCGCGGGGTGGCAGCTCAGTAAGGTTCAGTTCAATGGCCGTTGGGGGGCAGGTGGCTGCCTGGCGTGTCTGCGGATGAGTGCACCAGTGGCGTAGCTGGATGTACGTGAACTGATCCTGTTCCTGAATCTTGAAGAGTTCTTTGCATCGCTCGAAGGTGCAGGGTTGACCCACCTCGAAGAATTGTCCCAGAGTCCCCAGGCCTCCTGCGATCCAGGGCCCAAAGTTTCGAATTGACAGGCCGGGTGAGAAAGTCGGGTTCATGAACACTGAGGCGAGGGGGCTAAGTCCCACTGGAATCTTCTTTCATCTCAGTGCTTTGTCCCAGACCGAGATGGTATGTTTGGTGGACTCCAAGAGTTCCCGCCATCGCCGCTGCTCCGGAGGAAGGACGCGTGGGAAAAAGCATAGAGGCAGGGGTAGCTGCGTCTGTTCGAGGTCCACCCATCTAGGGCGGTTAGTAAGTATTTGTCATGATTGAATACAGGCCAGCTGGGCCACCATCTGGTACTTTTGTAGATCTGGGACCCCGAGACTGCCGAGCCTTGCATTACCCAACATCGTGGTTTTAGGGATCCTGGCTTTTTTCCCCCTCCAAATAAACTGCAGCATTTTCTTCTGTAGGTTTTGGAGGGCTGAGGCCGGAATCTGGACCGGGAGAGAGGAGCAAGCATAAAGGAACCTCGGTAGCAAGTTCATTTTACACGCCGTGATACGGCCCATCAGCGTGATCTCCTGTGCTGCCCACCGCTTGAGGTCTGCCTCCAAGGCTGTAAATAATGGAGGGAAATTAGCCCGGTAAACCTCACTTGCGGTAGCTGGGATCTGGACCCCCAGGTAACTGATTTTGCTCGTCGTCCATTGTACTGGCACAGCGAGATTAGGGCTTCTCGGTCTGTCGAGGATAGGCCCACCGCCAGGGCCGCTGACTTCCGAAAATTGATGGCAAAGCCTATGACCCTTCCATAGCTTGCTATCTCTTCCAGGGCTTGAGAGAGGGAAGAGCGGGGCTCCGTAATGGTTAGAAGGACATCATCCACGTACAGGGCCAGTTTATGATGCGCTGAGCCCGATTGGAAGCCTTTGATTGCAGGGTTCAGACTGATCCGCTGGGCGAACGGCTCCATAATTAGTGGAAAAGGAGCGGGGACAGCGGACATCCCTGTCTGGTACCACAGGTTAAGACGTTGGCGAGGAGAGGGTGCCATTGACTCTCGGAAGGGTTTTGGGCGCTTTATAGTTAGCCAGTGTCATAGTGCAGAATTCCGGCCCAAAACCAAACGCTTCGAGGGTGAGCCTCATGAAAGTCCAGCACACTTTATCAAATGCCTTAATTGTGTCCAAGGCCAGCCACGCCAACTCCCGGGAGTCTCGGGGAGGCCAGCTCCACCAGATCTAAGGTCCTGCGGATGTTGTCTGTGGTGGAACGATGTTTGAGGAAGCCAGTTTGGTCGGCGCTGATTATCTCCGGCAAGACCTGGGAGAGGCATGTTGCAAGAATTTTAGAAGATATGTTAACGTCAATATTAAGTAGAGCGATAGGTCTATATGACACAGGATTCCTCTAACCCACTATCCTTGTAATAGGCAACCACTTGTTAAGCATTTTTATGCATTCTTGTATTTTCTTCAGAAAAGTACTAACACCTTGTGAGCCCCTACTTATTGTATGTACATTTATACTACTAATAAACCACCATACGCTATCTTTTAATCTATGATCCTTGTTATAGGCAACCACGTGCAATTGTTGAACCCGTGTTCATTAACCAAACTCCCTGGATGTCCACGTCCTTCCTGAGACAAGATCTCCAGAGGAACCTTTTTTATACTACACACATGGTTAGCAAGCCTAATTTTTTTCATTTGCAATTCTTAGATTGCAGGATTATTTGAAAAACGCAGGCAATGGTATTTGTAAAACTGCAAACCACACCTATTATGCCATATTAATACTTTGTGACTCCATGGAAATATTGTTATGACATTGTATGATGATGAGTTCACAAAAATAAGGATATTTGCCATAGCAGTCATCTAAAGTAAAGGCTCTGAAATTTGAACTGATTGTTCGTTGCTAACTAATTTGCACTTATCTAATTCTGTTAAAATTGATATTATTTCTTTGTTTTAATAGAAACTATGAAAATTCTCGATTTATGTACCCCTGATGAAGAGAGAAATCTCAAAACGCGTTGGGTGATCACATTACGGATTAAAGTCAAGTTCTTGAGTTAAAAAACTTGTTATTGTTACTCATTCATATGTTGCTTTGATTGAAATGTGTTAGTCAATTTGACTCACAGTAGAATAAGACTATATAAATTTACCTAAAATATATGAAACTCATTTGGTGACTCTATACGACAGTGTTACAACACATTGCCTTATGAGAGTACATCACATTGCCAAATAATTTTTCTGTACATACAGATTATAGATAGTGTGCAGGGGACGGGAGTTCCCCATCTTGGGAACATCCACCCTCTTTTTTTTTTTCATGATTGAATACAGGCCAGCTGGGCCCCCATCTGGTACTTTTGTAGATCTGGGACCCTGAGACTGCCGAGCCTTGCGTTGCCCAACATCATGGATTTAGGGATCCTGGCTTTTTTCCCCCTCCAAATAAACTGCAGCATTTTCTTCTGTAGGTTTTGGAGGGCTGGGGCCGGAATCGGGACCGGGAGAGAGGAGCAAGCGTGAAGGAACCTCGATAGCAAGTTCATTTTACACGCCGTGATACGGCCCATCAGTGAGATCTCCTGTGCTGCCCACCGCTTGAGGTCTGCCTCCAAGGCTGTAAATAATGGAGGGAAATTAGCCCGGTAAACCTCACTTGGGTTAGCTGGGATCTGGACCCCCAGGTAACTGATTTTGCTGGTCGTCCATTGTACTGGGCACAGCGAGATTAGGGCTTCTCGGTCTGTCGAGGATAGGCCCAACGCCAGGGCCGCTGACTTCCGAAAATTGATGACAAAGCCCGTGACCCTTCCATAGCTTGCTATCTCTGCCAGGGCTTGAGGGAGGGAAGAGCGGGGCTCCGTAATGGTTAGAAGGACATCATCTGTGTAGAGGGCCAGTTTATGATGCGCTGAGCCCGATTGGAAGCCTTTGATTGCAGGGTTCAGCCTGATCCGCTGGGCGAACGGCTCCATAATTAGTGCGCAAAGGAACGGCGACAGCGGACATCCCTGTCTGGTTCCACAGGTTAAGACGATAGGGGAGGAGAGGGTGCCATTGACTCTCAGAAGGGGTTTGGGCGCTTTATAGTTAGCCAGTGTCATAGTGCAGAATTCTGGGCCGAAACCAAACGCTTCGAGGGTGAGCCTCAAGAAGGTCCAGTCTACTTTATCAAATGCCTTAATTGCATCCAAGGCCAGAAGCACCAACTCCCGGGAGTCTCGGGAGGTCAGCTCCACCAGATCTAAGGTCCTGCGGATGTTGTCGGCAGTGGAACGATGTTTGAGGAAGCCAGTTTGGTTGGCGATGATTATCACCGGCAAGACCTGGGAGAGGCGTGTTGCGAGAATTTTAGAATATATGTTAGCGTCAATATTAAGTAGAGTGATATGTCTATATGACGCGGGATTCCTCGGATCGCCTCCTGGTTTTGGCAGTAAGACAGTGATTGACTCCTGCATGGATGGGGTATTGTGCCTGAGGTTCTGAATGAGTTAAACAGCTGCACCAGAGGCACTAACAATTGAGGTTTGAAAATCTTGTAGAACCTAGCCGTAAATCCATCTGGGCCGGGGACCCGGGACTTAAGGGCTTTTATCACCACGTCCACTTCCTCGTCGGTGATCGGCGCCTCCAGAGGGTCATAGGCCATCTTCTTTAGTCGGGGCAGCGCTGCTTCCCGGAGGTTTTCTTTTTGTTCTCCCACATCTCGCGCAGGAGCGGTCATCACCTGGGTCAGGTGGGCCGTTGCATGCCAAAGTTTGTCCTGGTCGGCATATTGAATTTTGCCATGTTGATCCCGTAGACCCACAAACGTGTTGTTCCTTCTAGCCTTGGCTAATTTGGTCACTAGTAGTCTATTTGCTTTTTTGTTCCTGGCATAGTAAAACTGCTTAGCCTTCGCCATTTGGTGGGCAGTATGTTCAGCATAATGGGCCTCAATCTTCTTCTGCGCTATCCGGATAGCCCGCTGTGTTTTAGGGGTTCAGCCCTTCTCCTTATGGAGCCTTTCAGCTTAATCCAGTTCTTCCTCGAGGTTCTGACGAGTTTGTCGTCGATGTCTGTGGTAGGCCAATCTTTGCGCAATCAATTCCCCCCTCATCACTGCCTTCATTGCGTGCCAGTTGTTGGCGGGGGAGGTGTCTTTGCTGGGGTTCTCCTTGAAGAAATTGGTGATTGTGATTGCGATTGTGTCTCTGAGAGGCATTTCGTTCAGAATCGGGTCATGTAACGTCCATCTATGCTGTTGGGGATTAAGTGGCTCCTGGACTCGGATCTCCAGGGCCACCGGGGCGTGGTCAGACAGGATTCTGGAGCCTATTGGCGGGTCTGCATTTCTGTTTCAGGTGTGACAAGTTAATTAGCTCTGAGGATTCTGGTACTTGTATTTTTCGCACTTGATATTGCTGGCAGGTGACGGGAAACAACTCCCTCCATAGCACACATCTTCCCCTTGATGGGGGGAGGAGGAAAGCCATGGTTGTGGCTCTCCAATATAAGGCATGGTGGCCCTTCTGCACTGCCTTTTGAGCCCAGGACTCCTGGAACAATGTTTAAATATGTGAAGGCAGGCACTCTGTTACCAGTCTAAAGCTTCTCCTCCTAACGCACGTTTTCATGACTTCATCAATCTTCAGGGAGGCTGAGTTTCTTTGTTTTTTCAGGCGGGTCTGCATTTCTGTTTCAGGTGTGACAAGTTAATTAGCTCTGAGGATTCTGGTACTTGTATTTTTCGCACTTGATATTGCTGGCACGTGACTGGAAACAACTCCCTCCATAGCACAAATCTTCCCCTTGATGAGGGGAGGGGAAAAGCCATGGTTGTGGCCCTCCAATGTAAGGCATGATGGCCCATCTGCACTTCCTTGTGAGCAGGGGACTCCTGGAACTATGTTTAAAGGTGTGAAGGCAGGCGCTCTGTTACCAGTCTTTAGCTTCTCCTCCTAACGCACGTTTTCATGACTCCATCAATCTTCAGGGAGGCTGAGTTTCTTTGTTTTTTCAGGCGGGTCTGCATTTCTGTTTCAGGTGTGACAAGTTAATTAGCTCTGAGGATTCTGGTACTTGTATTTTTCGCACTTGATATTCCTGGCAGGTGACTTGCTCTCCAATGTAAGGCATGATGCACTGCCTTGTGAGCCCGGGACTCCTAGAACAATGTTTAAAGATGTGAAGGCAGGCGCTCTCTTACTAGTCTTTAGCTTCTAAAACATCTAAAACCGCATCCCAAATCCTTACAGTTATCTCGTTATCGCGATTATCGCGCAGTGAAAAGTTTGCCGTGAATTTAGTTTTAGGGAAATTCTTATACGTGTAAAACAGCTTATGATTGTTCGCGACCTTAATTTTAAGATTGCAAATTGTTTCTTGGTATTAAATCATTGCTAGTGTTTGTGTGCAACTATCCAAAGTGGCTCCCATAAGAATTATAACAATTTCAGCAATTTTGACCATATTAGTGTTTTTGCCCAATCCATTTTCAAGATAATTCAAAAGCAATTCAGACAGCTTGACAGTCAATTCTGTTTTCTCTTGTGTTTGCTGGGGGGAAAGTGGGATTGTCGTTTTGTTTCGATTCTGCCATTCCTGAATACCTGCTCTCTCCTTCTATCTCTTTACATTGCCTATTGGGGGGTTGAGGGGTGTGCAGGGGGGAACCTTTAACTTCAGTGCTATATGATCTGCACACACGCACAGAAGTATTATTTCTGTGCTGAATTGTTTTGCTCATTATTACTCCTTGTGTATTAAAGAGATTATTCTGTGCTACATCACCCCAATGGTGATTATTGTATACCCATTAAAGCATAGTGTGATTAAATTGTAAATGCATAAATAAATATTTTAACTTTGCAAACCAGCCTGATTCCTGGTTCCGTGTGACCCGGTGGTTCCAGGAGAGGGGCGTGATATGAGTGGTACATCGTTCAGAATAAAAGAACTTTTAGACAAAAATAAATAAGGATTTCAGTTGTGCATTACACACTAGGCATTGACTTGGGTGTGTGCCGGATTGAAATCACTTACAGCTTGGAGGCTCACCACGAGATCCTGAATTAGACATACCACTTGTGACAGTCTAACACAGCGTGCTAACTGATGGGGTACATACACCCTGTTGAGCTACCATAGTGTGCTACACTGTAAAAACACCCTTCAAAAGAAATACTCAAAGTAGTTGGGCCTGTTTTGCAAAAATAAAATAACCCTGAGATAAGTCAGAAGGAAATTAATATTTCCGGAATGGCGACCCCAGTGGAAAATTAATATGGCAAAAGAACACCTACCACACACTTTGTTTGTCAGGGGTGAATGGGTTGAGCAGGATGAGAATGTTTGGCTGCAGGAAATCAAACAACAAATCACTGCCACAGAATTAGATACATGGCAGGACCAGGGTCCATTACACCAGGCACTTAGTGAACTGTATATGGCCCCAAGGGTAAAAGAAGAGCAATATAAAATTGCCAAAATAGTTGCATACCTGTACCTCCACATTGGAGAAATACAGGAAAAATATGCCGAAAACCTAAACCTGGCAAAAATGCAAGTACAATCCCTAGAGAAGACCCAAACTGATCTGGACTCTGCAGAGCAAAGGCTGCAAAAGAGCCAAGAATCAGAGAGTGAAACCAGACAGTACCTGACAAAAGTAAAAGAAGATCTGGATCTCCAAAAAGAGTGTCAAGAAAGGTTGGACTCTTTAAAACAGAGCCAACAAAAACTGGCGCAACAATTAACTTTTTATAGAGTTTGCACAGAACAGATGGTCGTCTTACAAGACCAGATAAACCAATTAAAAGAAGAAAATAATAAATTAATTCTTAAATACCTTTAATCCCAAACAGAGTTTGATGAAGAGTGCCAGAAAGCTGGTGCATTCAGAAAACAGAATGACGACCTGGCTGCACAGAGGGGCACTCTAATTCAGGAAAGGGTCGCCTTAGGCCACAAAGTCAGCCATTTAAAAACCAAGGTGGAAGAAAATCACCTGGCCCGTCAAGGACTGGGTGAACTTAAAATGGACTATGAAAAGCTGTTAGAGCACACCAGGAGGGCTGGAAGATGCTCTGGCAAAGAATGACCAGGCCAGTAAGGACAGAACTCAGGAGGTGAGCCTCCTGCAGCAAAAATTGGCCAAATGTTCCCAAATCAGATGCACAGAGAGACAATGAGGCTCTCTGTGAAAAAAATGACAGACTCCATAGACAGATAACTATGCAGGAACAACTAATAGAGACCAGTAAGGCCTTAATAGAAGAACAAAAGGATTAGATTTGTGCATGCCATCAGGGATCAGGGGCTGCGAGTGATGAGGTCAGATGGGAGAAGGAAACCCCTGAGCATAACCTCAGGAACCCTGGCACCAGAGACTTTAATCCGTTCAATTCCATGGACTCTGTCACCCCCATGTCCACTGGCTCACATGAAACAAGGGCCACAGGGATGGTAGACTTCAACCCAATGGGGAATATGGGGCTAACAAGTCAGCGCCTCCCAGAAATGGATGGGTGGGCATCTATGTACAGGTTCCCAAGTGCTAGGGCCATCTTCTCTGATCAGGGAGACTCCAGGGAGGGGAAAATCAGAGAAATGGATCCTCAGAAATATAACTCATCAAGAGATCAGGCAGTGATATTTGTTGGGGAATTCCATGATATTAGGCCCTCTAAGAGCATACTAAAAACCTCTTCCCAGCTAGGAAAGTGGGGGTGGGGTACTCAACCAATCCGGGGAGCAAGGAAGAGTCAGAAGACTCTTCTGAGCACCACAGGACCCAAGAAACTAGGCCCCCACATTCTGCCAGCCATTCACAAGCTCACAGAATCCAGGAGAGTATAGCAGACCAGACAGCCACCTCTGGTAGCAGTGCCTCTGAGTCAGAGGATGAGTGGACCAGGGTGACAAGAACTAAAAAGGCTAACAAAGTTAAGAGGGCTTTACTTAAGGATCCCCTGAAACAAATAAAAGCTATGTGGTGCATCATCACGCCCACCAACAAAAATGCCAAATATTCAGTTTAGGAGCACCTTGAATTATTTGAGCAGATGAAGGAGACTTTCCATCTGAAGGACAGCCAAAGCTGCATTCAGTAGGTAAAGTGGACATTTTCTCGTGAGTACTCCAGCTTCTTTGCGGGGCTGGAGGATCAGAACCATTCCAGATGGTCCACCTATAAGGCGGCCATCCTGAAACATGTTTCCATACATAGGAACCCTCAAGAAGCTCGCAAGGCCGCCTACAACTTACAATGTGGGGAAGACCAGGCCCCACAAGAATTTGTCTAGGAATTGAAACACTCCTTTGCGCAGACCACTATAAGGGTGTGCACTGACAGTAAGGAATTTGTGAACACCTTCTTTCATGCTCTCCCTAAGTATATTTTGACCCAGCTAGTGAGGGACTTTCATGAGAAAAGATCACTAGACTGGGTCATTGAACAAGCAACGCACATCTATGAAGTACAGAAGCTTTTGGAAAGTAAAAATCTTAGCAAGAGCCCCAAACCGACCAACACCCCTGCTGCTGCTAAGGTGGCAGAGGTGAAGGTTGCCCCCCATTTTAGATCTGGAGATGGGGGGGCCTAAGAACCTTCCAGTGCAGAATCCAACCAACCCAAGACCCAGAAGGCCCTTGAGCCAATCCCAAACAGGGAGCCAGGGAGGTAACCACACAAATGGGACGCCTAACTTCCCTGACTATATCAGCCTACGCTACAAGGGAAATAGACCTATCCTGGTCTATGTGTGGACTCCTCCAGCCCGAGGGGGGGGATCCAACCAGGCAGCTGCCAACCCAGGGAACTTCGCTCCTCACTTTCCCCAGGAGGGTAGTAATCCCCCAAATGCCAGACCAAATGTCTTTCCCTGATACTCGCCAAACTTCAACCCCCAAAATAACCCTTCTTTCTTTCTCCACTTTCCTGAGCCCAGACAGCCCAATCCGGGAGAGGAGAGAGGGGAGGCAAAGGGTGGAGGGTTACCCAAACTTTCATAACCAGGGGTATTTTGGGAGAAGGGATAGTTACCCTTCCCGGGATCAACCCAGGGTAGATCTGAGGACCCCGTACCAGCCAGAGCGGGTGTCCCAACCAGAGCACCAGGTCCAGAGCATGGCACAGGATCTGGGTCGCATGCTGAGGGCTCAACAGAACCCTCAGATGAGCATGGCGGCTCAGAATTCCACAAATCCAGGGTCTGGTGATCCAGAACAATGACGGGGAAAGAACCCCGACAAACCACCGGTTCCCAGGGGGAGGCACAAGGGGAAGGGGGTGTAAAGCGTTGGAGGAAGCTTCCTTCCCCACTTGTGAAAAGCCCCTGGAAACCCAGGAACCGGAACCAAAATCTCCCGCCCCCGAAAGTCTGCAACCCAAGGGGCAGAGGGTGGGTAGGAGAAAGAAAGAGCCTAAAAATACCCATTTTGTGGAGGAGGTGCAAATCTTCCAGTTTGAAGGAGAGGGGTCCACAGAGGATTCTGGGAAAAGGATCTTCTCCTTCAGAAATGGGGGAACTCCTCCCAATGCAAAAATGGGTCCCAAAGGATCCAAATCCAGACTGGGTAGATGTGGGGACCGAGTTAGAACCGCCCATCATCAAACCCCAGAATGACCAGCACGAAAATCCCCTTGTTCAAAACCTTTCTGGTGACTGCCTTCAAAAAGGGGGGGGGGGGCAGCTCAGAATCAGAACCAGGGGAACCTAAAACTTCCCCCATATCTAGCTGTCACCTTTTTCTTCCCAAGATCCCAAACAGAATCCTGTCCAAATCACCTCTCTGTCAGTATCCAAAGCAACGATAATTAACCCACCAGTTGGCCAAAAATGTGCATTATCTTTGCCCCCTTGAGGAGAAGGAGGGAAGATTTTATGCCCCGGTCCAAATACAGGGGCAATGTACAATTTTGGCACTGGTGGACACTGGATCCCAAGCCACCCTTCTGTCAAAAAGGTCCTTTAATCAGCTGAATTTGGGAAGGGGGGAGAAATACCAAATTCCTCTAACCCCTCTTCCTGGTCAACTTCAGAACTTCGACGGGAAGGAAATTCCCGTCAAGGGCACTGCGGATTTGGACATTAAAATTGGGACACACAAAGTGAAGCACCTGGTCATAGTTGTGACTGTAGCGGACACACCTTGTTTACTAGGGAATGACATCCTGCGTTGGTTTTCTCCTCTCATAGATTGTGTAAACAAGGTCCTTTGGACCCAGACTAGCCGACCAATAAAATTGAAACATAGTGTCAACCATGTTAGTTTAAAGGGCACATGCCACATGGTTGAACAAAAACATGACCAAATAGAATTTCACTTCCAGAATAATCAAATCCCAGACGTGACAGTAATTGCAGTAGGACAACAAACTGGTGATGGGGAGTCCTCTCTATTTCTGAAAATCAACCTTCCTTCCAGTCTAAGTTCGCATTCCACACTGGAAGGAAACACTTTGAAATTCTATACAAATTCACAACCAGAAAATCCCATTCCTATAGTCCAAAAAGATGAGAAATCAGTTCAAAGCTTGGCTGATATTCAGAAAATTGGAGAGCAGTTGTTCATCCGTATTCATTTAAATGAGGGGAAAGACTCTGTTCTCGCCCAAGTGTGTGTGAACAACGGTAAGAGCTTCATCAGCGAGGCCATGTTCCGCAAACTCCCAAAAGATCCAGCCATTCCCATATTTAAAGTGTTAGACACATGGGAAATGGACCTGGAAACACCCAATTCCACACATCTCCTGCCCAGCAGGTGTATGCTCAAAATTTCTACAGGCAACAAGAGCATAGTCCATAATTGTTCGGTCGTGCAAGATGTCCCTGCTGCATTTTATTGAGGCAGTGACATTCTCAATCACTTTGCCATTAGTTTGGACCTAATAAACTTCAAAGCTTGGTCCCGATTAGCGGGTAATCCCATGGACTTTGATGACCCAGAGAAAGCATTTTGGTCAGCTCAACTGCTGCCATATGCAGTCGAAATTCAGATTGGAGAGGAAGTCACCATCCCAGAACAGACCCGACAATTCTCACTGGAAGTAAAAATTAAAAGAGGACAGAAACTGAAAAATCCTAACGCCTATGTCCATCTTAATGCTCATTTCCAACAGCAAGGGTTGGGGGTAAACCCAATACCACTAGTCAACATAGAACACAACACCATTCCAATAGAGGTGGATAACAGCGACCTAAAGAGTATGGGCCTCATTACACGTTATACGGTAAGGGATTACCGGCACCGGTAAGGGCACCGTTGCCGGTAATCCCTTACCGCCCTACTACGAGGTCCCTTAGCGGGTCCCGTCGTTAACGTGTGGTCAGACCACACGTTAAGCACGGGACCCGCTGAGGGACTTCAGAGAAAATAACGGTACCACTAATAGCGCTACCGTTATTTGCTCTTTCCCCATTCCCATTGAGCCCGGCTCAAATGGGAATGGTGAATGGTAATTGACATGGGGACGTACCGGGTCCTCCAGGGTCGGAATGACCCGGTAAGTCCCCATACCGCCTACCCGGACCCAGAAGACAGTAGGGGTAGCCATGGCGCTGATAGCGCCATGGTTGCCTCCTACCGTGTAATGAGGCCCTATGGCTCTGGGTGCAGGCACCATTATTGGAATGGCAGTTGATGACCAACATTTTTCCATAGATTTAGGTAATGAACTGTTAGGACCAATCCCCAAGGACTGTTTTGACAGTGATAGCAACTATGACACAACACCAGACAGGATCTTCACCCGGAATGGGGGGAATTCCCTGGTGTTCCGCTCCTGCCCTTATGGTAAGGAAAATGTGACCTGTGACTTCAGGCGGGATGTGGTGATCTTCCAAGTCCACAAGGACTGCCTTCCCCACCTGAAGCCATCAGTCCAAATCAGCACTGTGACCATGGACTTCTTCACCCAGCTGGAGGAGGCTGCTGAGATAGACAAACTGGAAGTCTTTCCAGGCTTCAAGCAGATGGTTGAAGAGAGAGTCAACCTAGCTGATGCCTGTGAAACTCTGGAGCAAAAGCAAAATTTGAAGCAAGTTTTCTTAGATTTTCAAGATCTCTTTGCAGTGGACTCATATGACTGGGGTCGCACCGACATCCACACAACAACAATTCCCACGGACCCTGGCATGACTCCAGTGTTTGTGAAGCAATATCATTTGCCTCTCGCATCAGTGGAGTCCCTTACTGAAATAATTAAGTACCTTGAGTCCCGTGGGATAATTTGTCCAGTCCACAGCACCTTCAATAATCCGGTGCTGGGGATTTTGAAACCTAACGGCCAGTGGAGACTCTGTGCTGACCTAAGGGAGCTCAACAAATGGGCATACTTCCCGATGGCCTCTTCCCTACATTGACCAAGGGCTGGCCAAGATCTAGGGGTCAAAAGTTTTCACTGCCATTGACCTGACCAATGGGTACTGGACTGTACCTGTCAGTAGGGAGGGCCAATAGAATCTGGCCTTTATGTTCGAAGGACAGCATTGACTTGGACTCGGACTCTCTTCGGATACATCAACTCCAGCAATGAATTTAACATCTTTCTAGACAAGGCCATGCCCGACCTGGGTGAGAGGGGTAACCTGGCCTATGTAGATAATGTTCTAGTCAAAAGCTCAACTGTGGAGGAACACACAGTGGAGATCCGTTATGTTCTGACACAGTTGAGGGCTGCTGGAGCAAAACTCTTCTTTCACAAGGCACAGTGGTGCAGAACCCGTGTCAATTTCTTGGGGCATGAGATAACTCCTCAGGGTCTCTGTCCCCAGGAAAAGAAAGTGGAAGCATTCCCGAAAATAAAATACCCCACAACTCTGCGGGAACTAAGAAGCCTCCTTGGACTAACTAATTACAGCAGAAAGTTCCTTGAGAATTATGCAGAGATCACAAGACCCCTGATCCATCTCTTGAAGGGGGGGTCAAGTGGGAGTGGGGTCCAGAACAAGCCGAGGCAGTAAGACAGCTCAAAAGAAGCCTCTCACAAGCGCCTTGCCTAGCTTACCGTGTCAAAAACAAGTAGTTCTTCTTGGAGACAGGGTTCTCAAATACATGGTTGACTGCAGTAATATATCAAAAGCATGACAAGGTCAATAAAGTAATCTCCTATGCGAGTAAAACTTTATCCTCTGTGGAGGAAAAATTCAATGATTGTGAGAAGGCACTCCTGGCAACGGTGTGGGCATTGAAGAATTACCGCCTGTTTATCCGGGGGGGAACACATCATAGTGAAGACTCCACACCAACCTTTGCAATATCTTCAAAGTGACAGAATCCGGGCCGGAAATGTGAGTAATTCCCGAATTACTTCCTGGATTCTGTCAATGCAAGTCTTTCCTGTGGAGGTCAGATATGGCCAAAACAGGAAGAGTCCCCTCACACAAGGTCTGGCTGACTTTCATGATTGTGCCAGAGAAAACTGTCGCGGGACTAATGTTTTACAATCAAGGACAACATGGAGGCATACCTTATATCCCCACACAAAGCCTGTGAAGAAGACCAGTGTGAGGGAATGGCCACTGTCTATGTGGATGGGTGATCCTACCATGTTGACAACAACAGGGAAAAGGAACTTGTGGCCGGCGTAGGGAATGCATGGGTGAATGATGCCCCAGAACCCTACGCTGGGTACAAAATCGGTCCCCGAAGTAGTCAAGTGGCAGAGTTGATGGCTGTGCATCAAGCCATCCTCACTGCTGTCCAGCACCAACTCCACGAACTGGTCATAATCACTGATTCAGATTATGTACAGAACGGGTTCGTCAAGCACCTGGTTCATTGGAAAACCAGAGGCATGCTATGTGCTAATAATAAACCTTTGAAACATGGAAAATTAATACGAAATATCGATGATCTGGTCACCTCGAATGGGATGACCATCTACTGGAAAAAGATCAAGGGACATTCTAAAGTAGAGGGATCAGACAAAACTGGAAATGTTCTAGCTCATCAGCTGACCAAAACCGGAGCCATCCAAGGGGATCTACTTGAGATCGAGTCCCTGTTGGGGGAAATCCAGGTCACTGCTATCACTAAGTCCCAGACAAATGCTCACAATGAATTATCAACTGCACAATGGAGTAAGGAGACCCCAGATGCTGATTTGATTGTGGCTCAAAAAGGGGATCCAATAATTGGTAAGTTTTATCAACACATTGAGGACCCTGAGAACCTTCCCCTGGCGGATACTGATTACATTGGGAAAGAGGACTGCAGATTGTTGATGAAATGTCCAAAAATGTTCCGAATCCAAGACAGTTTGCTGGTAAGGAGATCCATAGCTAGCCATGACCAGTGGGTGGTCCCCACCTCAATCCGAAGCCTGATGCTAAGTCACGCTGGTCATCGGGGGTTTCATACGACACTAGAAATCTTGCGAGAGGTTGTATACTGGCCACACATTGGGCAAGACCTTGACAAATACTTGAAGGGGTGTCTTGTGTGTGCACAATATCAGCCAACATCACTCACACACCCTGCTCCCCTCCAAAAGAGGGGGATGACACTGCCTTGGTCAGATTTACAGGTCGATTTCATCAGGCCCGTGATTCGCTCCTCTAGGGGGAACAAGTACATGTTGACCGTAACATGCTTGTTCACTGAATGGGTGAAATGTCTCCCGGCCCCAAATTGCAAGGCAGAAACTGCAGCTGCCCTGATGATCAATCACATCATCTTGCGTTTTGGACTACCCCAAAGGATTAAGTCAGACCGAGGTAGCCACTTCACTAGTGAAGTGGTGACAAAGATGTGGGAGATACTTGGGGTCAAAAGGAAACTACACATTGCCTACTGGCTACCCTCTAGTGATGGAATTGAGAGATACAACAAGACTATTGTGAGCATATTAAAAAAGTTTGTGTCAGATTCTGGGGCAAGTTGGGACATTTCATTACCTCTTGTTTTGATGGCCATTAGATATACCCCTTCTTCTGCAACAAAAATGTCTCCATTTGAGTTTATGACTGGACGAAGGATGGTGCTTCCCTAGCATCTGCTCTACAGAACCCAAGAGCAGAGCCTGATACATGCCTCCACAACTCATGAGTATGTTGAGAATCTGATAAAACACCTTCAACATGCTTTTGCCTATGTTCAGCGGAATCTAGAAAGATCTGCAGACAGCATGAAGACTCACTATGACCTTAAGACAACTAAAAAAGAATACCAAGTAGGAGACCGGGTCTACTTGTACAATTTCCAAAGGAACCAAGCCAAACAGTGCAAATTCCTTCCTAGTTAGCAGGTCTTTTTGAAATTGTAGACAGAATCTCATCATTCGCCTACAGAATCTGCATCCCCAAGGTCAGTTTGGCAGAAGGGGAAGACAAGTGGGTCCACGTCAACCAGCTGAAGTGTTGCCATCCCAGGCATACTTTGCAGCAAATAGAGGAGCCAACGGGAAACTCAAACTGGGACATTCCGTATTCCTAGAAAAATTCCAACTGCTAAAACCATTCCACCTGTCAAAATCATTAGGAATTACAGGCAGGGAATATTGTAAATTGTATTAAATATATGCATCTGCTACACTACATGAATAGTACTGGGGACATTTCCATAACCCTGCTCTGTTCTGTCTCATAGCACTGAAACCAAGGATTATAAGTACCAAGGAGGACCACTCAGGGACCGGGAGGAAAGACCCAAGGGGCCCAGAGTATCGCTCCATACTCCCATCCAGAACCATCCAGAACCAGTGAGGAGAGCATGTCGATCCAGCACTGATGGGAGAAACAGACGACTTTCTCTGCCTGGACCAAAGAAAGAAAGAACATCCCAATCTCCTGACTTCTCCTTGACAGGCGGTCAACCTCAAGTCGTGAGGGGGAGCTTTGTGGGATGATTCAACCCACTTTTGCTCTGCCATGCGGCATCACTGTATTCTGATGGTGCCAGAACCATCAAAATGGTCGCAAAACCTTTGTGCGCGCCAAAACCTCTAAAAATCGCGCTTTGCAAAGCACAAAAAGATGGCTGCCCAATCTGCCATGCATGTTGTCAGTGGTGGAACAGAAATCTCACTCCTGAAACATGTCACTGGGCTCCACAACATGTGAAGATGGAGTACAAAAGGAAAAGCAGTGCTTTGCTAGATGAAAACCAGAATTGTACTTTAAATCACTTTTTCTTGGTTGCTAAAACTGCAGAATGTCTGTACAAAGCACCCTCAAACATCCAAAATTCTTACTGGGTGCTACAATTTACTTAGTGCAAGAAACCATTGTGAACTTACAATGTCCTGAAAAGCTGAAAGCAGCAAGGGATTTCCACAGCAAAAGTGGCTCTGTGGATCTGTCAAAATCTGGGCGCAGTACCCTCGGCAGCCTGAATGACAGCTGTCAGGGCCTGCAGGATCAAAACTTTAAACATGTATAAACTAACATCAAATGTTTACAAGCTAAGAGGCCTGTTATTGAGAGTAACCCATCTTGTAATTGTTTTGATTCCATGGTTTAAAATCTTGAAGAAGTATTTAGCTGTGATTGGATCTCTCAAGGTTGTGGTATGCTAAGGGAAAATTCAACAGAATTAACAATTAAAATAAAGCTTGGCCAAAGCTACCAAACCGGAATAACAGCTTTCCTCACAGAGGCAAGGCCTTCTCCTCCAGCTCCCTCCACTAGGAAATCACACCTAAATGATAATTATAGGGTGTGGGGAGAACCTGGTCTGCAGTGGGGAAGGAAACAATGAACAGCTGCAAAGCAGGAAAGGCTGAGTGTGAGGACCGTCGTAAAATGGCCTCTGCCAAGAGGACTGGGAGGAGACTGCTCCTGAACTGAAGTGAGACAGAAGGAGGCAGAGACAAACAGCCCTCTGTGGCTGGACATTCACAAAGAACATTTTGTTTAAATACATATAACTTGCCACTTAAAATTGTCAAAAACACAAAAGTAACAGAATTGTAAATTACATTTTTGCCTGCATATTTCAAGAGGCGGCAAGATCATGTGACATATTGTGGAAGGAAATGGCAGAAAAGGTGATTTTATACCAAATGTATTTCTGCTAGAAGTATGAAACTTTATACACATATGCCCACGTTATACGCGCACATTTCTAGGCATTTGCTGATAAATGGGACATTGAGTTCCTGATGAAAAGGGTGAAATTCGGGGAAAAGCAGACACAAGATCCTACAGCTACGGGGTTTGAATGAGTAGCTGTTGTACAAAATATGTACTCTATATATGTGGTTGGTATAGAGGTTGCACAGGTGTAACTATGTATTGTATCAAAGGTAGATTTTATGTTCAAGAGGCTAGGGGTGCACCCTATGCCTCATAAACCCACACCATAAAGGTGACACCCTGTTTTTCTTCTCCTATCAAGGCAGAGAGGAGATTCTGACCAATCCTTGTCAAAAGGTGCGAGCTTAAGCTAAACGGGCACACATGCACTATTTATCATAAGCATAAGGCAAAAAAAGACAGACAGATTCACCCACTATCCGTATGCTGGTGGAGCACCCTGTTGCAGAACTTTCCATCTTCTTTGCTCCAGACTCCAGAAACTTGGCAAAGCAGAACCCATTGCATAGTTGCACCACTTTCAGCTAGGCCTCAATTTCCAGAACCAGAACCTACCCCACAAATCTAAGGAGAACTAAAATACAGCCGGGCTGCGCTGTACTGCTTGCCTGCTGAAATAATTATCATCAGAACAAAAGAGGACAGATCCAATCCAGTCCGGTGCCGTGCTGTGACCAGAGTGCATTGCAGATCACATCCAGTCCTGTGCCGTGCGGTGTCCAGAGCGCCTTGACGCTGCCAAATCTGATGTGTCACTAGCAATCCCTGACCAGAATTTCTGACCAGAATCCCTAACCAGAATCCTGACGGTTCCGTTTGAAACATATCTAGTGAGTATCTATAGATAGAACTGTGTCACTAGAATATGTATCTTGCTTAATCCAATCCCTATTTTAAATCCATCCTATCTTGTTTTCAGAACCTGCATTGTTAGGAGTACTTTTGAATTGTCTGAACTCTCTATCCAATCCCTCCTATCTTCCTCCTGTGCTAGTATTGCTAAAACTATCTTTGCGCTGATCTTTTCTCATCTGAAGAAGTCAGGTTTCCTTATCAGGTGGTCACCCTGATCCAGTGATTGTAATCCCTGTGTGGTATTCGCTTCTTCATAGTCACCCCCTTGTGTAAGCAAACTCATTTGTCATTTTTAAAAGTGCATTTCTGTTTTTCCTTCTCGTGCCTATTTCCAAAAACAACCTCTACTAAAAAGTCCATAACTTCCTCCATTTTTGTGCTAGAAACAAAATTCCAACTTCTGATTGTAGCTAACATCCACAGCTTTAAATAGCAAATCCTTACAGTTATCCCGTTATTGCGATTATCGCGCAGTGAAAAGTTTACCGTGAATTTCGTTTTAGGGAAATCCTTACACGTGTAAAACAGCTTATGATTGCTCCTGACTTTAATTTTAAGATTTCAATTTGTTTCTTGGTATTAAATCATTGCTAGTGTTTGTGTGCGACTATCCAAAGCGGCTCCCATAAGAATTATAACAATTTCAGCAATTTTTACCATATTAGTGTTTTTGCCCAATCCATTATCAAGATAATTCAAAAGCCATTCAGACAACTTGACAGTCAATTCTGTTTTCTCTTGTGTTTGCTGGGGGGAAAGTGTGATTGTCGTTGTGTTTGAATCCTGCCATTCCTGAATACCTGCTCTCTCCTCCTATCTCTTTACATTGCCTATTGGGGGGTTGAGGGGTGTGCAGGGGGAACCTTTAACCTCAGTGCTATCTGATCAGCACACACACAGAAGTATTATTTCTGTGCTGAATTGTTTTGCTCATTATTACTCCTTGTGTATTAAAGAGATTATTCTGTGCTACATCACCCCATTATTGATTATTGTATACCTGTTAAAACATAGTGTGATTACATTGTAAATGCATAAATAAATATTTTAACTTTGCAAACCAGCTTGATTCCTGGTTCAGTGTGACCGGGGGGTTCCGGGAGAGGGGCGTGATGTGAGTGGTACATCGTTCAGAATAAAATAACTTTTAGATAAAAATAAATAAGGATTTCAGTTGTGCATTATACGCTAGGCATTGACTTGGGTGCTTTTAGTGGCATGTCTACCTCCATACCGGGTACCGGGTCCGGGTTCCTGGAATGGGGAAATACCGGGCGATTCCGACCTTGGAGGGCCCAGTAATTCCCTTTCCCAGGACCCGGACCCGGTACATCCCCATTCCCATTTGAGCCCCCACAGGGCTCAATGGGAATGGGGAGGATGCTAACAACGGGCCCGTTAATGACAGGCCTGTTGTTAGCATCCTGGTCTGCTAGTGGGTCCCGCTAAGGATGCCTTGTTTTACCAGACGTCCTAAGCGGGACCCCCAAGCAGACCTCGTAATGAGGCGGTGGAGGGTTAACGGCGCTGGCAACTCTACCAGCGCCGTTTACCCTCTACAGCCTGGGTCGTAATGAGGCCCATTGACCGAAACAAGGCTATTGATCTATTGTTCTCAAGGTGGTTTCTAAGGAGAAATCCCCTTAATACCACTGATAGATTCTAGCTTATAGGTTTGGGCTCTGGGCTTCAAAGGAACCTGTTACCATTTGTCAAATCATAGGCCTAAATAAAATCCATTAGCTGAATCCATCTGGTAGCATATGTGATTTTCATGAGATGCCAAAGAAATTATGGCTGGACACATTGATGGACACATTGATGTCACGAAAAAGGAGTATGTATCAATGGTGCTGTCTATAGGATGAAGACAAAAACATGTTCCCTTCCAAACTGGTTAGGAAAACATAATTAGAACGTGGCAGGCAAGTCGCGCCCATGCCCTAATATCAAATTACAAAAAACTCCAGAGTCAAAGTAGAGATATGATACAAAGCTTAAATATTTTGTCCAAGTATTTAATGAAGAATGTCAGCCGACACGTGTTTCGATGAACATTAAAAATATTTAAGCTTTGTACCATATCTCTTCTTTGACTCTGGAGTTTTTTGTAATTTGATAATAGGGCATGAGCGCGACTTGCCTGCCACGTTCTTGATATGTTCATTCACTATATGTATGAACTGATGGGTGTATCTACGTTGTAGCATTGGTAACGCTGCTCAGTCAGATCTATTTCAAAGTGGGTTTAGCGCACACTTATAGGCCTTACACCCACAACATATTGTATTCTGGCTAGGAAAACAGCTGTGATTATTCCCGCTAAATTGAATTCTTGGCTGATGCCGGCATATTGCTGATGTGATAGCATGCATATTTGCACCCAATGTGAGTCTAGTGACAATCTAGTGACAATTTATACATTTGTGAAGAACAAAAATAGCACAGGGAAGTCATCACATTCTTAGAGAATAATGCAAAATATAAACCCCTGCAGTCGCTTACCTTTGAATGCGTGAACCGATCCATGCAAAATGTGACAGGGAAATAATGTTTTTACATTGTGCGTTTTTTTTTGGCACTGAATCTAGAACTGTCTTCACTGTCGCCTTAGACCATATTTTTGTGGAGCCATGAATGAAAAGTTATTTTGACATAATAGTACCATTTTTAAACTGACCAAAAGATGTGTTTTCATTATCTTGAATAAAGGTTTCATTTTAGTTTAATTATTCACTTGAACAGCTGACTCGGTCCACTTAGGGCTGATGCCAGCCATAAATCTGAACAAATGGTGGATTTAGGGCCGAACTAGAAGTCAAAGGTCGAAAATGTAAGTGGAAGCAAGTTCTTTGAAGCTTATTTTCTGAAAAAAGGATTTCCAAACTTGTCACCCGTGCCAGTCATATAGTGGATAAGATGACCATGAATTCAATTTTCTCTAAATGAATTAGATGTATTTGTTTGGTATTTTTCTTGAAATAAGCACGTGTCCATGTCCGCCCATTTATCACAGCCAGATGGCTGACTTGTGACATCCAAAGCCGCCTAAGCAAGCTTTAACAACATGGATTCATTGATTCGATGTGCATTCCTTTGATTCTAAAAGGAGGCATTATTCGAGATATCATTGCAAATGGTAATTCTTTTCTCCCACTACTAAATGTAATGTAAGACTATTTAAAACAACATGTATATACTGTACTCATAATACGGCTTGGTTTCTGGATAGAATTTCAAAAGTGCACACAGTTTATATATATCCTTTTTTTAAAACAACATTTAAGTGAATGCATAATTTTTATCTCTGGAAATTACAGTGCACTTAGTAAATATGTTACTGTTATGGAAGGAAACATTATTCAAAATTGAGTATCGATTTTCCACATATTCTGAATGGTGCGTACATTACAGAAGTGAAAACAAAATAAATAAACAATTGATATATTTGTGTTTCTTCATTGTAATGAGCAAGATATGTTTTTAAAGACATGTCCCTCCATTTTCACTATATACAGGTACAATCCAAGCACATTGTGTTTATTTCAATAAATAGTGTTTCATCTTCATGAAATCACCCAGACATAAAGCAGACAATACCCAAATAAACCTAGGACTAGCAGAATACCTCATTAAATCAACCGCCAAATTTGCTATCTGCTTTACGAAAGTCACTGAATGGATGAATGCAAACAGACTCAGATTCTATCCACCAAAAGCCGAGATCATCACATGGAAACCTGGCTCTTCAACCTGTAACCAAAAATGTGTCCTCAAACATTTGGACTGCCCTAATCCTGTACAAAATCTGAAACCTGGGAATCATTATTGGCTTTTACCTCATGCTCAACAATTTCATCTTATCCCATCCCATCTACTGCAGCAGAATCTTTCTCAGTCCAAAGCGCGCATTCACAGACTCTAGCTTGTCCAAAATGCAGCTGCCTACCTCATCTCTGTATTACCATTCAACTATTATTTCTCGTCAGCAGTCAGATCTGTCCAATAGCCCCTCATATGAGATCAAATTACATTCAAAGCCTAATGCTCCATCCACTGTGCATTCCACAGCTTAAGCCCAAGCTTTATCATCAACAAATTTCAAAAGCATCAGCCAAACAGAACACTGACATATGCCAATATAAGACTGCTAGTTCCTCTCCAATTATGCCTTACAAAGAAAGGTGACCGAGTCTTCTGGGTATAAGCCAGCAAGCTTTGGAAGCACTTCCGTACAGAATCCACAACCTGGATGAATTCATGGCTTAAAGGAAGGCTTTTAGGTTCTGGCCATTCTTTCTCTGCTTCATTGGCAAGATAAACAAAGCTGAACAACATACTTTACAAATCTATAAATGAATACAGGTAGAAACTTGCATTCAAATGTTTTAACTGCCACAAATCTACAATGTCACGGTCGTGATGAGACCAGCACCAAAGAACCCACTCTGACACCTTAAAATAGTCCAAAGGTATTTATTCTTAGTTATACAGAGGTAGAGATTGGAATCACAGTGGGGTTAGTTATTAAATGGTTTTGGAAGTTTCCCTTGGGTTACCTACTCTAGCTCATGAGTCTCTGTAGTTAGTTCTCGGGAACGGTAGCCCTATACTGTTTATTAGATTATTTTCCTTACAGAGATGGCTTACTGACTCTCTTGGGGCTTCCTAGCTGTTCCTAATATAGCCCAGCTTAGTGTTCTATAGGGAGTGGTGGACAGTGTTGTGGACTTGCTGTTTTGTATCCACCTAGGATCAGTCAGGCACAGCCTTCTTTTGCCCTTCTACACTCACTCTGCCTTTATGTCTCCTCCCTTAGATCTTGACTTCTTTCCTCCACTCACTCTCCTCCTCTCACTACACTTTCATTCCCTACTATGACTACCTCCTTCCTCTCACTAGTGCTCCACTTGCTACCACTCTTCTACTCTCTCTACTATCGTTTCTTCTCTCCACCTCTGCTACCACTTCTTGTCTCCACCACTACTGCTTCTCTGCTACTACTACCACATCTCTTCTCAACTACTACCACTTCTCTGATATAAACCACTTCTCTTCTCTACTACTGCCTCTCTACTACTACTAAAGCTACAAATTCCCACAAACCAGCTTCCTATCCTCTTTGCTAAGAGTGAGTATTCACAGATTCAAACGCATTATGTCATGTTCACCCCCTACTCAAAAAGGAGCGATTAACAATGTGATTTATCAAAAATATACATATTTTAATTTTTTCAAAAAACATTACACTTAACAATCATATTCTAAAAAATGTTTAACAAAGACACCATCTAGAATTCATTCCTATGTTTGTATGTGTATTATCTACCTGGAACAACAATTCTTATACCAGACCCCTTCTATACCACACTGCAGGGTATATATCTTATCCCTCAGTGATGTGATTAATGCCCCTCCTAATTTCTACGGGCAATGAGGCTGTGCCAACACTATAAACATGTGTTTCTAGAACCAGCATTAATCTCAATTTCAACACAAACATATACATGAATTCATCCCTGGTATATATTCTGCTGGTTCTGTCTTCAGGGCACTTAAATTTTTCTTGTATTCTTCCAGTTCTCACGCATAACGTTACGTGCTACCAGCCATAGTTCCGATATCTCTAAAAAATACAAAATAAAAAATAGACAGTCTAAAACACATGGTTGTGTAATTTAAAACAACATTTCATACATTGAATCTGTACCAACTTCATCTCTATTCTCTAATATCAGCAGAGGGATATATTGCATCGTGATTTCTTTGTACAGCACTAGATTTTCATTTCTTAACATACATTTTTACAATACTTACCATATCCCAGTCTTTTTCTGGGTGCCATTGTCTATATTTGTTATCCAGTATTTTTATCACAACAACATTTCACAAACATATTTTTCACAGAAATGTTCTCTCTTCCCTAACACCCCCTGTCACCAGATACTATGTGTAGGGGGTGTACATAGCCCGAACTGGTTCGTGGCGTGAAATAAGTACAGGTACTTCAACGAAGTTTACCTAAACTTGTCTTGGTCTACCAAAACGCTAGGCGGCTTGTGTGTTGAGTCCGCCGTCAGCGGAAAAACATTTCTCTCAATGTCTCCAAAACGACTGTTCCTACTGCCTATTTTTTGTCTCCAGCCGTGTGATTTCTAAAAGGAAAAAAAAAAAGCAAAAATGTGTTTCCCTGAGTTTTGTTACTACCTCATGGTAAAACTTCAAAGTTACACCCTGTCTTATTGCCGGCTTACCGGTTCGGGAGATTCCAAAGTTTGTTTTATTGGGAGGGTCATGCGCAGGGAACTTCACTTCCCGGCTTAATTCAAAGCCTTCACTCTCTCTGTCTACCGGTGGTCGCGATGACCTACTGGGGCGAAAGAGATAGGACAAATCAGGATTTGTAGATCACGGGAGATTTAGGCACTCATAGACCTCTCTATCGCTATTCTTACCTTATGCCGGCTCGGCGTGCTCGTGGTATGTAATCCGTATTCGAGCTCTCGTCAGTCGTCTTAGTGCAGCCTGGCTCCCGAGTTCTAATGTCGTGTGGGTTTAAATGGTGCACCGCGCCAACTTACATTTGACGTATGCGTACGTGTGCGTGCAATCTCACATGATCTACAACCCTCTCTCTGGCCTGCGCCTCCGCCATCTTGGAACAGGAAGTTATACCTTTGGTATATTCGTCTCGATTTACAGATACCGAATCCTCCCTTGGTCTACACGGTCTTTCATACTGTCAAAAATGGGACCAGGTCCAATTCTGAGGTTCGTGTATGGTAACGAACACAACGGTGATACTAACACATCTAGCCATTGGCTCAGAAAGGATACAAATGGCGCAGAGAAACCTTATCTCAGCGCAGTTCGTCCAATTGGCTACTATGATCACCCAAAATGGATAACTGTTCTCCCCTTATGTATACCACATCAATTACGGGCCTCTTGTTTATATTTCTTGATTTCTTATTTTTTGTGATGGATAAATAGAGCCCATTCGATAGAAACATTCAAACCGTTTTTAACAGTGTCTAATGAATAAATCCATTTCTGTTCGGATTGCCTGAGTCTAAGGTCTCTGTCACCTCCTCTCGGTTGTGGAAGTATCATTTCGATGATAAATCAAAATATATCATCCGCATTGTGGTGGGCACCCTTGAAATGTGCCACCAGAGGTTTTTCAGGAACCTGATTCTTAACAAAGGACCTGTGTTCATAGATCCTTTGTCTGATCGGCCTCTTAGTTTTGCCGATATATAACAACCCACAAGGGCACCTTAGTCCGTATACCACCCACTTGGAATTGCAGTTGGTAAAGTTTTTTAGCTCCCATTTCCTCCCTTTAAGATCTACCTCCTTCATGTTAGATGTAAGTTTGCATACTGAGCATCTTCCACAGGCATAATGGCCCACTACTGGTGGAAGTTGCCACAATGTAGACTGGGTCACTGGCCCAGTTTCTTTCGATGTCTTGTAGGTGTGAACCAGCTTATCTCTCAGGTTGGGCATTCTACGGAATGCGAATCGAGGTTTGTTGATAGAGAAATCATCAGTGTTGATGATACTCCAATGCTTAAGTATACACCTTCGCAAATCATTGCTAATAGGGGAGTATATAGAGACACATGTTATCTTATTTTCAGCCACACGCACCTGTGGGACCAGACAATCCTGTCTTTGGGTATTTTTAGCTCTCTTCATCGACCTGCGTACAATGAAAGGTGGATAACCTCTTGCGTGAAGTCTAGCTGATAGATCTTTGCTGTTAGCATCAAAATCTTCCCTGTGGGTACAGTTTCTTCGAATCCGAAGGAACTGTCCGAATGGTAGATTCTGTCGAAAAGACTGGGGATGGAAACTCTCAAATAACAGAAGTGTATTCTTATCTGTAATTTTTCTGAACAGGGTCGTACCGAATTTATTGTTTATATCTTTAAAGATCTCAGGATCTAGAAACGGGATCTTACTTGTATCTGAGTTCATGGTGAATTTAATACACTGGTCCTGTTTATTGACCCAAGTGAGAAAGGATTCAAGCTCTAATGCAGTGCCTCCCCATAACATAAACACATCATCGATGTAACGGACCCATAACTTCATAAGATGTTTAAACGGATTATTTACTGAATAAACTGAAAGCATTTCTAGATTGTCCATGAAAAGATTTGCCAAATCTGGTGCAAAGGTGGAACCCATACTCGTACCATGTTGTTGTAAATAGAAAGTGTTCTGTTCAAGGAAATTTTATTAGTGAGAGCCAACCTAATGCATTCTAAAATGAATGCCGATGGAACTGTTTTGTCCTCTCTTTGTTCTAAATATTTTCCCATACTATTCACACACTTCATTTGAGGGATACTTGTATATAATGCTTCGACATCAAGGGTAACTAAGATGTCGTTGGTTCCCACATTTATGGTATCTAGTACCCTGATTATTTGTGTGGTGTCCTGAATGTACGAGGGCATGGTTTTCACGAACGGTCTTAAGAAAAAATCAGAATATACTGAAAGTGGTTCTAAAATTGAACCAATTCCTGCCACAATGGGACGGCCCGGGGGATTTTCGATGTGCTTGTGAATTTTAGGGAGACAATAAAATGCAGGTGTGATAGGATGTTGTTGTATCAAAAAAGCTTTCTCGTCCGCATCTATCCACCCTTCACCTTCAGCATGGGTCATTAGACTCTTGATCTCCTCCTGAATTCTAGGAACACGCTTTGGTGTTTAACCGTCCTCACCCACCCAGTCCCTAAAAAGAGGACTTTGTGTAGCTCACAAGTAGGGATTTCTACTACTACTTCCAATTCTCTTTCCTACTACTACCACCTTGCTACTATTGCTTTCACGTCCTGTTGGGGGGGGTGGACTTGGCCGGTAATGGCCTGCAAGCCCACACCATGGTAGGTCCAAGCTCTGGTCCGTTACCGGCCATGTTAGCTCCCCCTCGCCCGGGCGTGAAAGCCATTTGCACCGCGGTTCATCCGGGGTGCGAATATTTGTATTTTTTTCACCCTCGGGAGATTCGCTGCTTGCAAAGCAAATCTCCTGAGGGAAGAAAACAAAAATGAAAAAGGATGGCCGCCACCATAGGGAACAGGGATTAGGTCCTTTTCCATTCCTATGACGGCAGCTGGGATTGGAGGAGCGCAGGGACCGGAACTCAAAGCTCTGGTCTCGCAGGTAAGTTGGGAGGGCAGGAGCGGGGAAGGGGGTTCGTTGGTTTAGGGGGGTGGAAGGAGGTTGGGAGGCAACAGGGAGATGCTCCCTTTAGCCCCACCACGTAAAATAAATAAAATGTAATGGTGCCACCCAGGGAAGTGCATCTGGTGATTGCAACAGCAGGTGGAGAAAGAATATTATTGCCCACTTTCCAGCCATCTGATTGGCCAATGGACCTGACCTAGGTGCAAATACCACTTATTTGCTACTACTACCACTTTCACTTCTCTTCTCTACTACTAACTCATACTACAACTGCCTCTCACTGTTACTATCTCACACTTCTTCCAACTCTCTCTCCTCACACTACTACCCCCACTGCCTCTCACTCTAACTACCTCTTACTACTAAAACCTCTCTCTACCTCTTTCTCTCCTCTCACTATCACTACCACTCATTCAAACATGTACACTCACTCTGTAGTACCCTTACCAATAAAAGCCTCCACACTCCACTACTCTGTCCTCCTGTTGGTCTCTTGGTCCTCTTCTACTCTCCTGCTGACTTCACCCTCTTCAACACCACTCTCTTTTCTTCTTTCCTCCCTTAAATCCCCTTGCCCGCATTTGCTTTAACTATTTTCCCAGGGTTCATGGGAGTAGGCAAGAAACACTTTAGCAGGGGCCTAAAACCTACCCCCTTTCTCCGCTTAAGCTCGCCACACTCAGGCTGTGGACAAACAAACAACCATGGGGACAGGCTTTCCCTCTGCTGTGGCCTCCTTGGAGGGCCTGTTAATTGTTTTATGTCCCTGATGGTCAAGTAGGGTTTACACTTTGAGTTGTCCCCCGCCGGAGAGTTTCTCGTCTGTGCAGGCCGGGGTCTAGAAAATCCATGCCACAGTGGCTGAAGACCTCTCCCATGCATCTTGTCCTTCCAGCCCAGGCAGCCGAAACCCGGCCGCAGCCTGCTCAAGTGATCCCAAGGATGCGCTCTGCCCTGTGTCTTTTACAGCTGGGGGGCCCTCCCACTGTGTGAGGTGGCTCAGTACCTTATCCTCCTTTGTCTTGCAGGATCAACAGACTGCTTTCGCGCTACTCGGCTCCAATGATTCCCCACTCCCTGTTGACCCTCAGCACATAGAAGCTTGCGGTAAGAAGGGGCGGGAGGGTCTGCATCCAGCCACCCTGTGACCTAGGAAAGGCCAGAGGATCCTGCCCCTCCCCCCCTATTTGACGAGCCCTGGGAATGGGCCTTGTCACACTGTTCAAACTGACTTGACATTGCTGGTATATGATTACTTAATGCAGGGTTTTAACTGTTGACAATGAGGATATTAGGATGGCACATTGAGCATTGAGCACTGGCATACTTGAAAATACCATGGTGAATGTGGGCATTACCCGTGGTAGGTTATCACATTAAAGGCTATATTAATATCAATACCCTGGAATATTTGAGCATAGCACTGAAATGATTGGCAGCACTCTAGTTTATTTGAACAAAACTCATACTTTGCATATGCTGTGGTCTTCACATCCTTCAATTAATCATTATTATATTCTATGAACTGATAATTTTGATAGCATTTTATTAACTAGTGAATAAAAAATAATCTGCAATACACCTCCTGTCACAATATTTAAAATCGATGTCATTTCTGCCAGCATGTGATGCCTGATTGCCATTATTCCAAGCGTGCTACTGGCATACACTATCAGTCAATGTCTTGTTGATGCTGAACAAATACATGTCTCTAGAGTGCACCCATTCTTACTATCAGGATCACAGCCGATGGACAAGTATGTTATTTGCTGAGTTCAAATCTCCTTTGCAGTCTTGGTGCCCTGGAAAGTACTGTACTTTTTTCACGGGTACCTTGCAGAACTACTTCGAAATCCTAAGGCTTTTTATTCAATTTGCCCTGAAGTTTGTGCTCTAAAATGCATAATTTTGAGTCATTATTTTGAATACTTTCTTGGCAGTAGAACCCCCGGACTAAATCGCCTTAGAAGAATTTAGGATGAGTCGCTCTACTCTCCGACATTCATGGCAAATATTAACGCCCCAAAACAGCTCTGGCTTCAGGAAAAATCCTCTGCATTTCATACTGTAGTATTCAACGATAGAGCAAAGGTACTCCTTTCTAGCTCACCGAGAAGAGCGTGGTTTTAACTTTTTCTGATCACACGACAGAATGTGATATCTGATTTAGGACCAAAACTTGACTGAGAAGCAGCAGTATGCGTGCCTTCTCTAGAGAGAATGGCAGGACTGCAAATGAGTAAGACCCTGCAGTATCATGGAAATTTCAGTTTAGCCATTTGCAGACAATATGAAAAACGGAACTGTTTCCAGTTAAATGAGATCTCTTTGGATTTGGATTTCAAAGTTTCAGTCTAGCACGTGTGGCTAGGAAATGGTTTTGGGGAATTGATTAGTAAGGCTAATGTTGCACCTATCTGTCCTAGTGAAGGGGTCATTATGGGTCATGATGAGTTCGGTTTCTTCTACTCAGAAATTCAGCATGTGGTTTCTACTGTTACTACATGCAGTAACTGCAGGAGTCTGCCAGGATGAATGCTTTTATCATTGCTAGTTTCACTCCACTGCTCCCGCAAGCAGAAATTGTATTTATTTATTTATTTATGTATATATTATGTTGCAAACTGCCCAAGGGAATTGAGTCCCTGTTACAAGAAGGTGATTTAATTACAAGACATGAGTATATAAGTTGCATGTACAAGGTTATATACAATAAGGCAGTGACCCATGGTGCTTACATGGCGAATTATGCACAACAGCTAAAGGCTAGCAGGTTCATGCAAATAGCAAAGTTCTGATAGCTTTGCGGAAAAGTGAGTGGGATGTTTCCCATCTGAGGTGGGATTGGAGGCAGTTCCATTGTGTGGCGGCGATGAATGGGAAGCTAGAGCCCCCAGCTCTGGCTCGTTTGACTTTTGGCACTGCAAGTAGGTTGGCATAGGGTGTTCTGGGTGGTCTGGATGATGAGGATCTGACTATTCTTCGTGTTAGGTATTTAGCGGCTGTGAGGTTGCCCCATTTATGGGTTAAAGCAATGGTTTTGAAAAGGACTCGTTCTTAATGGGTGGACAATGGGCCTGTTTCCTGGCAGCTGACATGTGGTCCCTTCTGGGAATGCCAATGGCAGGACGGAGCGCATTATTTTGAATTACTTGGAGTTTTGCCAGGTTTTTTGCGGATGTGCCCGTGAAGAGGACATTACAGTAGTCAAGTCCGGATCCAGTTATAGATCTAGCTATGGTGAGGCAGTTTCCCATGGTTAGGACGGGCCTGGGTGCATTTAGAAGCTTAGAGTGGTAAGCTGCAGATGAGGTGATGGCGTTAACTTGCCTGGACATGGAGAGGTTGGAGTCTAAGTAGACTCTGAGAGTTTTTCAATCATGAGAGACGGGGATTTGGATGTTGTCGATGGTGAAGACCATGTATTGGTTATCCATTTTCTTTAGTGTTTCAGACGATCCAATTAGGAGAGACTCAGTCTTGTCCCCATTTAGGCACAGCCAGTTCTCAGCCATCCAGGCCTCGATGGTGGAATAGGCAAGGTTAAGGGTCTTGGCAGCAGACTCATAGTCACCAGATAACGGGAGGAAGACTTGTGTGTCGCCAGCGTAGCTGGTGTATGTGATGCGTAGGGAATCCAGAATGTTGAAGAGTGGTCTGGTGAAGATGTTATATAGTGCATGTATATGCATGAGCCCTGTGACACTCCACATTGGATGATGTTGGGATTATCGCAGGCTTGGTCGGAGAAGGCTCTCAATGCTCTACCTTGTAAGAATGAGGCGATCCATGCTGTGGCGTTGGGGGAGAAATGTGCTGAGGATGAGAGGTGGTGACAGAGACTTTTATGGCCAGAGAGTTTTCTGGTCAAATGGCTTATCTGTGCATTATGCATGAAGGTGGTGACAAGGTAAGTATCCGAGATGCTCAACAACTGCACTTTACTCTGAGATGTTTACCTTAAAAAAATAATACATACATTGTATACAATAACAGCACATTCAAAATCGAATTGGTAATAAAAGAAAAAACATATTTATAAAAAATCACAAAAACCACGCTTTTACCGTGTTTGGGCATTCTCAGGATCTTTATTATTGTGTAAGTGGAAGGAATGTGCGAGTGTATCTCTTCACTTACAGGACTCAACCTGTTAACTAGCTTGTCCAAAATGTCGCTGCCTACCTCATCTTTATGTTACAATTCAACTATCATTTCTCGTCAGCAGTTAGACCTGCAAATTTAAAATGTGCGAATAATTTTACTTCCACATTTTGAGTGTGGGTAAAAATGTATGGTATTTTCCAGTTGTATTATGCCTCATAATAATTGTGCACTTACCACATGCAGTATTTGAAAAATACCTCATAAGGTAAATATCTCATTACTTATAATAAGGGTGTTTGATCAAAGCACGCATTATTTCAAATAGCAGCTGCTTTCCTAATTTCCACCATACCCATATTTGCTCTTTCAGTCGCAATGCCAGTGATGAAAGACCTCTCTCTGTTTTACCCGTGTGCCTTAATACTACAGACCAGAGTAAAAAGATTCTAATGTGACTTTGGAAAAGCTGGGTCGGGTGCAGTATATGTAAGTTTGCCTGTTGATAGTGACAGACTAAAGAAGTGCATATAAACACTCTAGGAGTCAGCAGTGGGTGTAACCGCCTGTATATCAATCCTTGTGATTAATATGTTCAGTAGAGTCATGTGACAGCACTTAGCAATGTACAAGCAGTTGACACACGTATTTGCGACAATGCTTCAGCACAGGCCTTAACTAGTGTAGCATAACCTGCTGCTATTGCTCTCCGGCATTTCAAATAGGTAAAACATGGCATGTTAGCACCCCCTTTCAGAACTTGAGAGTTTTGAGCAAAAAACAGTGAGCCCACCACTTTCAATGCCGCACAGTTGGCATGTGAAATCTTTAAATGCTGATTTCAAGAGAATTGGAAACAAGCAGCTTTTGGAGTGTTTTCCTGAAAAGGAACTTGATGTACTCGGAGAAATGTCTGTGCCACAGGGGGGAATTAAATGTGTGAGGAACACCAACAAAAAGCTGTTATTAATTGCCACCTTAATAGTTTGTTGCATAACAGGAATATAAACATTTATCCCATGACGATGATTTCAATTCTACCAAAACCTATTGCTATAATTAAAAAAGAAGACAGTGAAAGACGCATCTAACAAAACAGCATATTTCCACTCAAATGATCTCCAAACTTTAAAAAACGAATTCTTTTGTATGCTCTGACAGCAGTCACAATGTTGAACTAAGTGTGTCTCGGCATTGTTAGGGGTATTTTGTGTTTTTTTTTTTAAATGGGCTTATTGGGGTATTTCGAAGCATGGTGGTGAGCCCTAAATACAGAATTTCTGTATATGTGTTTATACCGAGATCATAAATGGTAAATCAAGACCGGACTTGGTACGCTCAAACTCACAATTGTGTGTTCCTATGGTATTTTATTTACAATACCATATATGCCCTTTTGGCGGTATCTCAGCACACTTACCATGTAAACTGAATACTGTCATTCACATACACAGCTCCTTTACAGGACCCAATTCACAGTAACCAGTTTTATTTTTTATTTTACCACATGTGATAAAGTGAACTACCACCTGTGGTAAAAGGCAACTACCACCCACCACACAGTTGTCTATGTGCTATCAAAAGAAACCAGAATACATAATAAGTAGCCACGGGTTTATTTACCTTTCTCTTTTCATTTTTTTATAAAGGATTAGGATTATGCAAAATATCAAAAACATCAAATATCAAAATATCAAAAACAAGACATGCAATGTACAATGTTCTCACATGACATTTCCTGTGATTCAAAAATATCCACAAATACAATTCATTTGTAGGTACTTCCTCCATGATAAGTGAACTCTTCCCCACAATGTGCTTCAAGCATCTTTTTTGTGTCACATTTAAAAACATGGTTATTTATCAACACTTGAAAGATAGTATTCTCTTTGTACAGCTCAATGCCTTTGGTTATATTTGGAGCTTGCTACCTGGCAGTGAAAAATACATGAAATAACTAACCACTTTTGTTAATGTAACAAAGAATTCCCCATTCTGCAATTGCCTGTATAATATCCTTGTAAAAATCGTTCATTAACCTCGCACCTCAATTTACTAGAAACTTACCAAGGATAATGTTTGATGCTGTGAGCACCCTGTACAGCAAAGTCAGGATTCCTCTCTCCATCCAGCCGATGAGAATCTCTCTTCCCCATCTGCTTAAACAGGGCTGCACGGGTGTTTTCCTTGTCTTCTTCACTCCCATCTCTGTAAGAAAGAACTTCACAATGCTTTTTCGCCCAGCCTGCCTGCCAGAGAATGCTGCACTCTCCCAGCGTCAGCCAGAGATGAAGAGTGCCCAAATCACAGAGACGGAGAAACAGCTCTTTTTGAACCCTCTGACTGAGACCTCCCATGAATGTATGTTTGCCTACATATTATGTGAGAAAATACCACCCATAAAGTGATGTCATGTGTTGATCAAAACCACCACCCTTTAGCAATTAGCCAACCCTCTCGAAAATTCTCGTGACACGTGTCCAACTTGCACCATTAGAATACAGCAACGGAAGAAAAGTGTTACATTTCTCCTGCGCTGCATTCCTGTTTTGAATGAACAATGGGCCTACTTTGAGCCACATTTTATTCACTGCAAAACTAATCTAATTCTTCACGTTTATTTCCGTGCACTTTCAGTTAACCTGGCGCAGCCTCCTTTCATCTTGCAAATTGCACCAAAAAGCAATGGACTGCGCTGCATCGAATATTAGTAATGGGACATATTAGTGGGTTTGTCAGTGTGATTACTACATGTTAGTTTATTTTCCATTGCACTCAGTCTATAATTGGTGTTGTACAAAATGATAACATCAGCTGTTATATAATGCCAAATTCAAAACATTCCTTTTTTCTGGCAAGTACACTATGCATTCACAATACTGACATATACCATATTCAACCCAGAGACTCACACCCTTATAGGCAAATGGGATACATTTTCATTTTTGTTGAAATGCTGATCTGGCTAAAATTCAGAGCCGGTGCTTCAGTGTGCCCATTCCCATGGAGTTCTATGGGACTTCATGGGAATGGGCATTTACCATTTGGCTGCCACTTGTGAATTCCCGGTGGCACCCAGATATCAGGCGGCAGATAGGGGGCAACCTGTTGGTAGCACCAGCGGGTTGCCGCCAATTGCATAATGAGGGCCCTGTCCCTCAAGTTTATATTCATTACTTGTATTTATTTTTAATTGTCACCTTTCTCTCTTTTTGTTCTTCATTTCTACGCCCTGTGCCTGCAGTGTCCTTTATTCTACGTTGCCACTTTTTTGCACGTTTTGACTCAAATACTTTCTTTTACTTTTACTTGCCATTGGCCAGGTAACTCTTGCAAAAACCACACACAAACTAAACACACCCCTCCCACACACACACTCACAGATACACACATTAATCTTAGGAAACCATACACACACGTGTTCAGCAACAGCATTGGTAAACACATACACATAGCATCATACAAGCACACACACAGTCACAGATGGCCTCAATAATATACCAAGGCCAAGCAATGGTTCAAGGGTTTTTATGAACAATATGTCAAAATAGTGCTTACCTCTTCTTGTGATGAGTGTCCCATGTTCCGATCTACGTGGTTTCACTAACTGGTTCCTCAATCTCCTGTGGCCTCCCTCTACACTACTCCAGGTTTCCTTAATCCCCAGGGTGGTTGACAAAACTGCAGATTGCTAATCTCTACTTTCCTATCTCTCCATGGCCCTCTGCTCTACCTTCTGTCCTCTGCCTAGTCTCTCAGTTCTCCTCCACACCTCCTGACCTCACCCAAACACCTTTCTCCCAGGCTCTCTACTATAAGCTTTTTAAGCCTGTGTCCTCCTGGTTCTTGCCTTTCTCTGCCCTCTGCTATCACTGTGTCGCACTTTACTGTATGGGCCAATCTATTTCTATTTTTTCCCACAGGGTTGGGTCATTGGTCTAGAGAATTTGATAAAAAAACAATTAACTCCACTCCCTTTTCACGTGCAACATTTTGTGCAGTCCCTGTGCTTTGGTAAATTCAACGTTCATTTGGCATTCTATTTCTGCTGAGCTTCACTGGGTCACGTTTTCTTTGCTCTTGCTGGGCTGTTGTCATTGCTGAAGTGATGGCCTCTCCGGTGCGACATCTCGACCGGTGGCTTCTCAGCTACTCCATGGCCTTCTGGTTCTTGTAATCTTAAATCAAACCAAACATAGTTCTGAAACAAAACAAAGCAGACTCTTGCCAGAAATGTGACGGTAATGCTTTGGCCGATTGACAGTGGCACCAAAGCCAACATACAAGGCACATTCAGGGGATGCAGGGCCTTGGGTCCTCCAAACTGCATCACAACGTCTCTTGGGCAGGATTGCCTCTGGATTATGCCCTGGTGGGTTGTCTATCCCAGGTAGGGAGGGATACCTACCACCCCATGCCAGGGTGAAGTTCCTGACCCTGTCACAACACACACAAAACCACTCATACATAGCATTGGCAAACTCACCCTTTGCGAAGACACACAAACACATACACAAAAACACACACATGCAACCAGACACACAAAGCATGCCACATGCATGGAAGTATGGTATTGTGTATACTTTGTTTAAAAAGAGAAAATGTAACCACATATAAAAATAATGAAGATTACACGGGCATGGTGAAGGCTATGTTAGGTAAGAAACTCCACTCCAAAACAGCAAAATGCAAAGCCCACACACTTTGGAAATACCAATATTAATATAGAAGCACTCAGTCCAAATCAATTATATTACCTACAGAAATAAAGTAAATCCCACCATAAATGAAACTGTATTTGGAATATTGCTAGTATGGAATTTGAAGTCAAGATTTCTTTAAGGCATGGGGATGGTGGATGAAACCACACTCTTCACTTTATCTTAAAATTGCAGCAGGTATAAAAATAACATCAGGTATATATTGGTCTACATGTCCCAAAGTTCCTTGTTGGATAGCTGTAGGCACACACAGGCCCTGCTCTGCACATGATTGTGCCCCTGCATGCTCGAAGTGCAGCCTAACCATTCCCTCTACTCAATCTCATGAATTACCTGAGTTTTGGTACAGATTTGTATTGGCAGTGAGCCATGGAAGCCTCACTCACAGGAACTTTTCTTATGTTTCTTCTTACCCGGGCTGAAGAATTGGAAGTGAGGTATTTCAGCATATCAGGGAAGTGGTGCACATGCATTTTGATATCAGCACGCTACAGTATGTACAACACAAATAAAGTTGAGCTACTCTGTCCAGGAATCCAGGCTTCACACTTTCGGTTCACATTTTCTCTAGGAGCTGCAAGGATGTCATAGTGGAACAGGAAGATTGGGTATGAGGATGATTATTCTGTTAAGGAATATCAAGAGGAGGTGAAGGGAGTGATCCCCTCCTCCTTGAACTGTCCATATATTAGCATTTCTGGACAATGCCATTTCTGTGACTCTTTGAAAACATCCTACGCTGGCCTACCGACTGAGCTGGGACGTGTCCTTTCTTCTACTGTAGCCACTCTCATTTTCCAGAGCAGGAGCCTTCCTTTTGGTGCAGGTGATGAGAGATGCTAACATTACTCATGCCCTGCACAGATAGGTTATTTTTCTAAACCTTAACCATTGCAATTGTACCAGTTGATTCCGGGTAACATTGCGTTCTATTCAAAACTCGAAAAGCTGCATGAAATACTTTAAATTAAGAGCAGAGTTGCAGATTGGCATGTGGGCTTCAAAACATATGCCCAGGAGATGTGAAAGGATTATGGTTCTTCTTTAAAGTGCTTTTGATAAGCAAAAAAATGAAGGTTTACTCCTTAAGAATGTTCTAATTAGCACTTTAGAGTAAGCCCCTCTCAGTTATTACAATGTCTGAAGGTGTATAACAACTGCTTTGGTTTGGTAGGGCATGTTCAGTTTGGATTTGTTTGTGGAAACTGGTCCTGTCAATGCATGTTATTCACTTTGCTGCTATTGAGACATTTACCAGTTGTACCGCATTCCTTATTTAAATCATGTTAATTGATTTTCCAGCTACAAATTGGTGTAGCGAAACGACGGATCATTGACAAGCGAGATGCGCCGAGTATCTGTGAGTGAATTCCTCACTGTTGACCCATAGTCCCACTGTATAAGATAAGACCCTTGTATTAGTCTGCGAATCGCTGGGAGATGTGTCCGTAGATTTAAGGAGACTCGGCAGCCAACTGACAAAAGAACTGACAAGCTTTGGTTGGCAAATATCTTGCCTTGTTGTCTTGTTTAGTATGTTCATCTCTGATAAAAGGGGTAAAATGGATTAAGGGAAAATAGATCTTTCTGTTTAGAATCCGTAAATGGTTAAAAGAGCATCCAACCACTGCAGTTACTTGCAGGGTACACAATGTAATTGTAATGTTAACTGCCAGGCTATTATGCAAGTCTATGCAAAAAGGACGGACATACTCGTCCTTGGCACTTAAGCATCTGCAACCATGCACTACCTCTTAGATAAAAAAGGAAAGAAATGTAAGTTCAGGGAGACAAGTCAGAAATGGTTCTTGAACGAATGTGAAGAAAAATAAACGATGCAATATGTGTTGTCTTTTTGGCAACCCCTGGCTATCCCTTCATTAGCTGTCCAGCTACAGACCCGTCACATTGCAAATGTGGCTTTAGCAGACGCTTTCATATTCATCTCTTCCTATCATAGGAAACGAAACTGACCAGTATTTATTTCCTCATCATGTGTCCGTTACATAAGTCTTCCTTCTGTATCTCATCTCTGGACCGCTGTTTGAATTCCGATGTAATCGGGAAACTTAATCTGTGTCTCGGCGCCATAAGTACTGCACACGTTTAGCGGGAAACTGAAAATATACAACTGACGATAAAGGGCGGTGGAGCGGCACCCTTGCATTACTGCGTAGGGTACTGTTTTTCAAGCGGTCACCATGAGCAGTGTTTGGTCTACCACCTTCTTAGTGCTATAGAGTGAAGCGCTGCATGAGAGTGGCCAAGACATCTGTAATAAGCATCCCTTGTCTTACCCGATGCAAATGGGTTCAGGCAGATCTAGAGGAGTGCCAGTTCCTCCCAAAAGCAGTCTGGCTCACTTCATGTATAAATATTATTCTCCCAAAACATGTACGTTCCTGGACAAATGTCAATATTCTACTCGAGATGACCCTGCTAAACAGTTTCCTGAAATAGACACTTTTGATCTAGACCGTATTATACACTTACGTGGAGCCCGAGGAAATAGATTTGCAAAGATTCACCAACAGCAACTGGACTCTCTCTTTGAATGGTATGGGGAATTGGTTAACTCTCTAATCTGGGAGTTCCTAAAAATATTAAGGGTTATCATACATTATATGCAGTTCTTCTACGGGTGCCCTCACAAAAAGAAACTCTGAAATATCATTTGCGCTAGTACAATCTCGCTGTGTTGAATTCTGCACCTGATCAGGGATCCCAAGAAATTCAGCATTCTATTTTTTTCAACCTTTGCTGGAAGACGAACAAAGACTGTCACAAAGCTCAAATTCAACGGCAAGTGAACTACCAGCATTCAGTCAGTTCACACTCCTACAATTACTTGATTGCTCTATGCTATTGACACTTGCATGATACGTGGCAACTGTCCAACCTTTTTTGATCCCAGTCTACTGGTGCCTCTGTGACTTTTGAAGGATTCCCAAACTTGCGCCCACAAAAATGGCACTGCTGCATTCACTTAAGACAATTACTGTGTAGAGGAAATGCATTAGTTACCGTGCATGCCATGGAACTTCATTTACTTGCTCAAAATTGCAAAAAGAATACCTAAAATGTATGAATACCCGCTAAATTGCAGGCCCTTATCGACTGCTATAAACCTACATGGACTGATCTCAACCGATTATTCAGAGCTGCTATCCAGTCTTATACTGTTAAAACAAAAAGCAACTGGCAGAGCAAGAACCTCTTGCCAAAGGATTGAAACATTTTACCAACAGGCTGCTTCAATCCATGTTAGAAATGTGCCCAAAAGACTGATTGGTCCAAAATACATGCAGGTAAATGTGAAAATCATGTGGATCAGTTAGAAAAACGTATCTGATTCAGCCAATATTCAGGAATTTCGAATGCAACCTTGACTGCGAGCATACAGGGTATGTGGCACATCTGTCATATTCCACCAACATACAGAACATTTTTCCATCCACATTTGCTTTGCTCCATGGGGCCTATGAGTACTCTGTATCTGCAGGTGAGAGAGTCTGATCTTTCATTCAATCTCATATATGCTGCATGTCTCCCTCCCCAAATCTCATGTCACGAGCAACACCAGATTTGTGGAAAATAACCATACTTGCCACACCTCTGGCAGTAAAGCTTTGGACCTCTCCACCCAGAGAAATGCAAATTGTGAAGGATCATCTAAAATTCGAAAACTTCTAAGAACCTGGCTCTTCAGCTCCGAACAGGATAAAAACTATTGAACAACATCCATGCACCATGAAGCAAAAACACAACAGAAAAGAAGTGGGGACTAGGCCGAACTGGAGTGCAGGGCAAGGGAGAAGAGAGGCATCTCACTGGGAAGGGTGGCTGAGACCTGAAGTGTACCCATCCTGACAGAGGGCCAAAAGTGGAAACAGCAGAGGGAGATGTGTCCCTCTTAATCGGACAACCGAGGGTATGAAACTCGTGAAAGACATAAAGACATAAGAAATACGGCTGGATGCAGAAACTGACCACGGGCCACAGGGAGCATATTTCTCCTGGAGGAACTTGTGGGGGTTAAAATAGCTACACTGTAGAATAAACGACGGGGGAGGGGATATGGATCGCATTTTGTCAGAACAGCAGAGGTAGAAAAAGTACTGGCACTAACTATCATACTAAAAACTCACCCTTCTGCAAACCGCTCTGAGAATCTGAACTAAACACAACCATACATCTGCAGTACCACAAACCACATGCACTTCACAACAATGAAACAAACCACACATAATCTCACTAAACCGCACATGGCGACTACCAACCGAAAAACACACCTACGCTCAGTGACCGGTGTATCTGAAGTGAAGTGACCAACAGCACATCACAGCTCTCTTGCTCTTTTTCCACTCAGTCCTACTAACATGCCCACCACCCTTCTTACATTTAAGATCCGCCAGAGCGCCAAGAGACCAGGCAGGTGGCAACATTGCGTGGCCTTAACATATCATAACAAAACATAGCAATTAGGCCAAAAGGAATTACAAATTAAGCAGCTCCATCCGAGTCAGGGAAGGGGAGGTTATCAGGAGAATGCCATTTTCCAAGGGATGAGGCAGGCAGCGGAAGAGGAGCTCCAGCTCAAAATGAACAGGGGGATTTCAAGAAAGACAAACTACAAATGTGTATAATGATCAGTGTAATTAGTATAAGTAATTTGGACATTGGAAATCTGAGTGTCGGCATCAGTCATTGCAGCAATGAGTCTGGCAAACCCAGTCATTCTTGCAGTTTTCTCAAACATTTCCTCCACCCCTGCCGATTACTTTGTTGAGCTCAAAATAGGACAGCCAGGGGGTCTGTAAGATGGTTGTCCCATTGACACTACTTGACCCATTTGCGTCATTTGGTAACTGTGCCATTAGTAGCAAAGATGTTTCATGACTGGTTGATATCGGAGCTTTGTGCTCCATCCTGAAAGTTTCCGAAGTTTTCAACCTGCTCTTTCTTCTGCTGAAGTGATACATGCGGTTGTATTGGAGGCATGACTACACCCGATCCTGTTACCCGCCCTATGTGTGGCACTTTGGGCCTTATCTCCGAGGGGCATGTTTTTTCTGCTCAGGTCATGTACACCAGAGCATATTTCTTGCGATTGGATTTATTGCCTAAAAAGCTCTGTATTGTTTACTGTTCTCCAGATGGTATATTTCTTGATGTCCTTTTATACAGACAATTGGAATTTTTGGCTGTGTTACAAGAAAACCCAAATTCGAAAACCGAACAGCAGAATGACATTCCTTTTTTGCAACAGGGACTGTTAGACCAAATTCCTTCACAAGTATGGCCCACTCATGCAAATTATGTGTGTTGCCTGTCTTTCTTGTGTCCCTCCATATCCTATTTGTAAGCAAGATGAAGAAGGTGAGTGATATGTCATTGAATCACTTCTCAAACAGTGAATTATTGTGCCTACTCGCAGTCGTTGTAGTACTCCCATTATTCCTATCAAGAATCTTGGTAATGATAGGATATGCACCCTGTTATTGCAGCAGCACTGCCCAGCTTTCCTGTGTTTCCTACTGCAGCAATCATTCTATCTTGTATCCCTTCTACTGCCACTCATTTTACTATGATAGATCTGTGCTCTGCTTTCGTCTCTATACCTTTACAGCCCAACAATCAGTATTTATTCTTGTTTTCGTATACAAATCACCAATTCTGTTTCACTTGACTACCACATGGGTCTGTGGTAAAGGTTTCGGTACGTTTTACCAAATTTCATTTAATCACGGCAAACTGACCAAAAATTCATTTGCCTGGGTTCCAATTTAAACGCACATGCGTTTTCTTTGGGTGGGGGGGTTTCTCCCCCGCCTCCAATTTTAAGGAAGCGGGGGACACCCCTACACCTCCAATATAGGAAAATATCAAACATAGGGAGCGGGGGACACCCCTGCAACCCCTTCTCTCCATGGTTGGTATTTTGCAATACATTCAATCAAATTGCCCCGAAGGCCAAATTACTCATGTAAAATTCGACCAAACTGGTCATTAGGTCAATTGTTTTAGGTAATAACTTGGAAAGCCCAACTCTCTTTTCTCGAGCCCTGAAGCGAGATCTTAACACGCTGATGTACAAAGGAGGTTTAATTTTGGGACAGGGTGTGGATGACCCCCATGGACTTAGTTTTAGTGAAGGCTTGCTTGCAAAATCACTCAGTCTATCGACAGCTGTTGCTCTTAAGGGACATAAGACTGCTAAAGAAACGTTTCAATTGTGTCAGGCCAGAGTACATAAACTGGGCCATGATATTTCACATGTCCCAGGACTGCATTAATGCAATTCTAAAAGTGTTGAGACCCCAAACCAGTAAACAAACTGTCAACAATGTGTCACATTGATTATGCATCAATGTCACAATTGTTAAGGACTTTAAAATCTCATCCTTAATTCGTTTACTGAACCAGTCCTATGTAAAATGAAACTGAGGCGGCCTTTGTCAAAATTAAGGCGTTTTCAGAAAGCAGTCTAAGATCACTGCAAACATCTTCCCAGTTAAACGGACTACAGGTGCGGCAAAATGACTTCAGCTCTGAGGAGTATAAGGATGAGTTGTGGCTAAACAACCTGCTCAGCCCTCACACTTCTAAAAACCAACAGTGATCCCAATCATAAAGGTAAAACTGACATAGTTAAGAGATGTACCGCCTTTCCTTTTGTGGTAAAGTGGGACGAGGGAAGACTATCCCCTCAAGACGGGTATGCATGTAATTCAGTAGCAAACGAAACAGCAAAGTGTAAGAGTCCAAAATAAATGGAATTTCCTATCTATCTATCTATCTATCTATCTATCTATCTATCTATCTATCTATCTATCTATCTATCTATGTATCTACCTACCTACCTATCTATCTATCTATCTATCTATCTATCTATCTATCTATCTATATAAAAGTGAAAATGTGTTTCTTTGTGGCTGGATTTGTGTGCAAAGTGTTGTTCCTTATACAATTCCACACCGTTTCACCAATCTGCACCAAATTTTGCATAGTTGCCTGTAAGGACATTCCTGACATTATTGACTACATGACATTTGGACACCCCACCCCTTTCCATGGATTACAGCAAAAGTCAAAATGTGACTGTGGGTTTGTGGTGAAGCGTTGTTCCTTATACAATTTCACACTGTTTCACCAATATGCATCAAGTTTTCATAGTTACCTGTCAGGACCCTCTGGGCATTGCTGGCTACATGGCATTTGGACACTCCACCCATTTCTCTGAATTTCAGCACACTTAAACATGCAATGGTTGCCTGATATCGGCAAAACATCAATGTGGTCGTAGAAGGAATGGCCCCAACACGAGGACCAAAACACGCGCTCCAGGCCATAGGATGCACAGATTCCAATATATTTGCACCACAATGCACTGCAATGAACTGCACCACAACAGGGTGAGGTGAAAGGAGGGGAAAGAGCACATAAGGTCTCAGAATTCACCATCACACCAATTCTCGCCTCCCCCCGACGTCCGCTCTGGTGTATGTCAGGCAGCCACACGCGCCCATTCTCAGTGCAGTTTATTTCAGGGTGCAAAGCACATCAAACGATACGTTGGAACAGCGACCTACAGGATCAGTTTTATTATGTCTGTCTACAGAACCCATGAAAAGATTGGGTACTTCTGCTAGTGTTCTAAAAAACACTGTGTAAAGAACAAAGAATATATGAAGAATGAAAGATGTAGCACTCTGGGTAAGAATACAGGGGTGAAAGGCAATTCAACAACCACAATGTTCTTTAAAAAGGAGATTTCCTTTGATGGAAAAGGAAAAGGTGTAAAAGTGACTGACCAGCCTATAGGCCCCAAAATAGACCAGGGGTCACTGATGGGTCAATAATACCTTTTACGGTTCTTTGACTGATCAACAGCATTGAACCCAGCTTCAAGCTGATGTGGGAGTGGATCAAACCAAGTTCAGGTGTGGCAAATCCTATTGGCCTAAGCAGGCGATTCAAAGGTGGTGGCTCAGAGCAGTTCAAAGGTGGCATTTGAGTCATGTAGGTCAGAGTGATCACCAGGATTGGTTCAGAGCTGAACTGGTTTGAGACATGTACTAACCACTGGGCAGGGTCAATGTGTGATGCTCTAGCGGTTTGAGTCGAAGTTCACAGATAGTTCGAAGGGGTGATCCCGATGTTACGGTATGCAGTCAATGAAGCAGCAGTTTGAGGTGGGCTGGATTGAGAAATGTTCTAGCTGCTGGTTCGAGTTGATGATCGGCTCTAGACAATAACAATGCAGCAATGATCTGGTTCAAAGTTCCAAGCACTATGGTCCAAAGGTTTGGCTAAGTGCCAAAAGAAGCACCAGCAGGTCCCTCTAGTTTGATGACGGTGAATGTGGTCTGGCTGTGGTCCGGCCAGTTTGATGTGGCAGAACAGGGGGCCTTAATCCTGTCTTCCAGTTTTTGTGAAACCCATTCCAGGGGATGAAGGATAGGGTTGTTCTGTTCAGGGGATGTTCCCTCAACCAAAGGAGGTTTGGTGCATAGTGGCAGATTCTGATCCATGTGGGTCCGGAGCAGACCTTGCCTTTGCATTGGACTGCTCCTTCATCCCCTAAGTGGTTGTGGACTTTTGAAGATCAGCTCTCCCAAACAAGGTCCAAATGAATTTTTCCTCAGGTATTTATCAAAAGAGTAAATCAAAGAAGGAGTGGAGGAACCCCTTTTTTTAAAGTCATAAGTGTAGCAGTGATTGGACTAAAGTAAGCCTGCTTTAGAGGTCGAATCCCTGTCCTGGAGATAAGCAGACTTTGATCTCTGACATACCGAAAGTGTTTTGTTTTAAAGGAAGTGTAGGGGAAGAGAGGTATGTTGAGAAAACAAGTTGGTTTAAACTTCCTCAGCTGGTCTGAGCTCCGGCTGACTAAACTAACTCTGATCACTTTCTGTCAATAGCATCAAAGGCCCTTTTGGTATGCAGCAACCTGGTGTCAGGCTAGTCCTTTTGGGACGGGTTCACCGCTTGATTCCTGTTTCACAGGCAGCTAATGCTGGGAGGCTGGCTAATTGGGGAGAAGTGTTACCATCCTAACAAAGGATTAAAGGAGAGACATAGCCATCCAGCCTCCTACCATGTCACTTGGTAGGGCCAGGCTGTCTGACCAGAATATGCGTAACCCCGCCACAGTTGAGCTGGCTCACATGTATGATATCAAATTAATGTGGCTTTAATAGGTATGGAAGATGCTAGCTTCCATTTGCTAATTCAGGTATGGCTTATATTTAAAATGTACAACTGCCAACAAGTACTTCTCATAGTTATTTAGTTTGGGAACATATTTGCATATCTCAAATGGGTCCCTTGCTGTCAGTGACTTTGCTGTTGGTACAGCTGTGAAGAGGGGACCTGTGACCTATGAACCTGCTCTGTGCCATTGGAAAGCATACTTTTGGCATGAAGGCGTGGCCTGATTAGCTGGCCACGCTTTCAGAGATAGAATTTCCTGCATCATTTTATTATTAATTGTATTGTATTGTATTGTATAGTATTTTATCTATATAGTGTGGCCAGACCTTGGGCATCACAGCACATTTCTTACATGTTACGAAGGTACATACAGGCATAGTATTTAAAGTTACATGAATAATACAGTTGCACAGACATTATTTACAAATGGGATATGTTGGGGTTACAATGACAATGTTTAAATATGAAGAGGCTAGATACAGCAGGAGGATATTGTACAGGTGTGGACATAGATGTAGCAGGAAGGGTAAGTATACATAAGTCACTCGCTACAAGTTAGGTAAAGAGTTATCTGTTAGGCTCTATACAGTAGCATAGACATTATTTACAAATATGAAATGGTGCAGTTACAAAGACATTGTTTACCAGAATGAAGCAGTTAGATACAGCAGGAAGATAATGTACAGATGTGGTCATAGGTAGTGTCAGGCATGGTAAGAAAACATGGGTCACTCACTCACTGCAGATTAAATATTGAGTGATCTGTTAGGCTTCCTTAATGATAATTCATTGTTTGAGGCTCGTTCGGAATTTGTTGTAAGAAGGTTCCAGTCTGATACCAGTGGATAGGGCGTTACAGTTTTTGGCTGTAAGTACTGGGGAGCATCTTCCACTAGCCTTTTGGAGTTTAAATCGAGGTACAATTAGGGCATTGGAATGTGAGGATCTGGTCAATCTGTCCGAAGTGTGGAGTTTGAATTTATCGCAAAGGTATAATGGTTCTTGGTTGTTTAGACATTTGTAGGTGAGTGAGAGGCTCTTGTATTTGATTCTTTGGTTTATTGCAAACCAGCGAATACTGGAATGATAAAAATGAAAAAACCTAGGGACTCTACACCCTTGCCAGATGGAAATCCTTCACAACAGGGAAACCAGATGTCAAATCATGGGGTAAGTGTGCACACACCCAGCAATCAGAAGCATCCAGAAATCAGGCTTAGTGCCAGTTTGCATGTGGCAATGTGTTTTTGCTGTTGATCCAATGGTCACTGTGATTTGTGGCATGTGGTATTGAATGTAACAATTATAGTGTTAAAAGACAGGGACAAAAACAGTACTCACATAATCATGGTGCAATAATAGATTCTCTGAAGTGTGTAAGTTTCTGGTATGAAAAGGATAGTTATTGATAAATGTCTGTTAGAACCAGTTCAACAATTTATTTTAAAGAAATCCAAAATTCTAAAAGAGTGGAAATATTCATGAAGCAAAAACTCAAAATTCACCAAAGTACAGTTAATCAATCTAATTATATCAGTCATTTTATTTTATGAAAATAAGTTATATGAGTTGAAGAGTCAAGTATGATTAAAGACAAACATACGTCCACATCAGGACAAGCATACATCTTATTATTAGAAATAATCCAGCAGAACCAGCCTAGCAAGAAAACCAGAACTCTTTTGGACAGAGGATATCACTGCAGCGTATTTGAAAGCTTTCTTCTAACTCCTCGTGTGCTGGAGGAGGCATTGAGTAACAATGTATATACCAGAAAAATCAGCTCTCAACCAGTTTTGTCTCACGTATGCCAAACATTTTTTGCATGATCGAAGGTAGTATCTCCCTTGAGAGGCTGAGAGAGGATATAGGGAAGAGGCAACAGCCTGCAGGAGGCTATAGTCAGCCTCTACTACTAAGACAATTAAAGGTCTTTCTGTAGCTGTTAGAAAAACACCTTCTGGAGCATTCCCACAATGTTGAACAGTTCCAGTAGAAGTGGGTCTTGTCTCAGGGCGCCACATACAGGCAAAGAGGACGTATTGGAATTGGCAGGCATCCCATCACCAGTATGGATTGAAGAATCACGAATGGATGAAATGCTGGCATCTGTGGGGTTGTCAAAAGGGGAATTAACTCTCCAGCAGTATAAGGCATGTGTCCAGGATGGAAGCCCCATTCACTTGACATAAGTCATCCGAGTAAGTAGAATCAAATGTGATCAATAATAGGAAGGTTGCAAAGCTGATTTCCGTTGGGGTACTTTCATATACACATATTCACCAGGCTGCAGCAGATGGCAAGGTCCAGTAGCCAGTGACCAGTTCTGATAAAGCCTTGTTCACCTCTGAAAGAAAAAATTGTACAAGGTTGTACAGTATTTCAACATCCAGTCATCCTTTAACCAGATGTTCATAGAGTGTACTTCCACAGGAGATCAAGTCCTATGTACATACAATGTCCAGTGAGATTAAATGAGATGACAGACCATGAATTGTGTGAGAGTTGCTGTGGATGTGTAGCAGAACTAAGGGTAAGTCCTCTGGCCACTTTGGGCCTGTTTCCTGACACACTTTTAATACATGGAGTTTAATATCTCAATTCTGGCATTCTACGGTTGTGCTAGAAATGGGGTGGGACGCAGATTTAAACTGTGGAGAAATGTTAAGTACTTTAGAGTTCTTCCTGAAAATTTGTCAGGTCAAATGAGTCACCTAATGAATATATATAACTAGAAGAAATCCAAACCTGGGAATTAAATCAATTAAGAATTTCCTTTCTGCAGTGATGGAATCAGCTTTTTCAGCAGGGAGAGGCTTCTACCGAGCTGGTAAACATGTCTATGATGACCAGACAAAAATGATACTTCCGACATATGGGAAGCTGTAAAGTCAACCTGCACATTCAGAAATTGACCTTCTAGTACCAGATTTGCTGAAGGCACAATTGTCACTGCTCTTTATGAGCTAAACACAAAGAACAATTACTACAATATCTCTATGGTTGGGAAATAAGCGGCAAACCAATCCTGGTTCACAATCTGAATGATTGTCTCTTTTCCTGACTGAGCTACAGAATGATTTAGTCTGGTAAGATTGGGTAGAATCACTTTAGGCATTTCTGGGTAGCAATCATTGGAATGGCAAAGTGGGTCGGGACACAACTTACATTTGTTTCTCGAACAGAGCTCCTTCTCAGACTCGGGTTCGGAATCATGCAGCAAAGGAGTTGCAAACAATGACTGTTCAACTGAAATAATGACAAGGCTGCATTTTGGGATAATGTATCAGTCACATTGTTTCCTGCTGCAGTATAAGTCTGAGAATGGCACTTCCTTTTCATTTAACAATTGCCAGGGCAGAAGGTTGCCATAAAGAAGATACATTTGACTCCTCAAGGAATAGGGTAGGAGCAGAGGTCAAATAACCTCTCTTTTGCCAAAGAACAGCTGAATCATGCACTACCCTGTTTGCATATGAGCGCACAGTGTAAATAGTAGCACATTTCTTTTCTGCTATGATGCAGGCACGGGTGAGTGCAATCGGTTGGCTAGCTGTGCAGATTTTTGATTGGGTAATTGGTGTGCTTCTGGTACTTCATGTGGGTACACCAGGAGTAACCACATTTTTCAACAAACAATGCAGTAGCTGCAACAACTCGTACACATGAGGGCTATCCAGCAGCCACAAAATCAAGCAAGCTGCTATGGGATGCAATCGGATGATGTTTATCACTATCAGTCAATACACCTAAGCGGACCCATCTCATTCATTGCAAAACAATGTACTTTTGAAATTCAGACACATTTCTCCCATTGATTTCAGTGTATTTGAAAGAGTATAGGTACTGCTGTGATTTTGGAGCGGCATGTTTTGGTTTTGATTTGGTTGTGGAAACATGTCTTGTCGATGTATGCTATTTGCTTTGTTTCACTGTTATTAAAGACATTTACTAATTCCACCTCATTCCTTATTCAGATTATGTGAATGCATTTTTCAGTGATGGTGTGGTGTCCTTACTCCTGAGACCTAATGTCACACGCACATGCAGCTCCGGTTGCATCTCCACTGAGTTTTGAAGATGGGTCTCCTACATATTATGACATGCTACATACAATGCCATTTCCCCTAGATGAGTATCCTTCCCTTGATTTAGCTATTGCCCCAGGTTGCAGTGGTGTACTTGACCCAAAAGACAGCTATATATTTGTGACTTGAGTGATTATGCATCCCAACTCTAATGAGTGGATCCCCCTCATATAAGAGAGTGCATACATGCCTACATGTATACTAAAATAGGCCCAGTAGAATGAGATATGACTGTCCTAGACCTACATTGACTGATAAATTGTGGCCACCCCACCCAGAGACCCAAATATTGGTATGTATTTCACAAACTATGGAAAGGTTCCCAGTAAAGGGGTGGACAATTTATGATTCAACTGTCAGGACAAGGTGCTAGATACTCTGGGACCCTATACACAATTGTTCAATCTTGCTGAATCTGCAGGGTTGCGAAGCCCAGAGGTGCCGAGTGGGTGGGCTCGGATGGCCCGTTGTTTCTGCCAATGCATCCTAAGTGCTGAAAAACAGAATAACCTAGCAGATAATCAACCTTCCCATTCCAAAGGTCTTCTTTTCAGGGACGAATTTGTTAAGTAATACGATGTTATGTATCCACCTTCTCTTCCCTTTATACGGTCCAGGCAATCATGAGACTCATACTTTAACATCAGGGTTCGCCCAATTATGGTCAATCTGCTAGAAAAACTCACTATCAGACAGAAACAGTGGTGGCCAAAGGCAAAGGCTTGTTCCCTTCCATTCAGGATGTGCAAAAGACTTTAATTCAGAATTGTATTGGAGTCTTTATTTATATAGTTCTGCAAGCCCATAGTGAAGTAGAGGAGGATGCTTTAATGTTAATCATGGGTATGCACCATTCTTTCTTTCCAAAGTTTGGGGTAGTGGGTTGGGTTCTTTATGCATAATTGGCCCCTGATTACTCAAGACACACGTGTTTTACAAATAGTTTCCTCAACCTTTAAAGTTAGCTCCTTTATCCAAGCATTTTCATAATTTCATATTTTCAGCACAGGGAGGGCAGATCTCCGTAGAGGTACAGCATCTTCTGGAGAAGTGGGTTGTATAGAGCATTTCTCATTTTATCAGAGGATTTTGGAGCAATTTGTTTTTGGTTCAGAAAAAGAACAAGTCTTTTCTCTGCCAGTTTCTAATTTTTCACACTTCAAGATAGAAACTACTGCTATCCTTAAGGAAATTATTTGACCTGGAGATTGCATGATGTACCTAGATTTGAAGGATTCTCATTCCCATCTATCCCCGTTCCAGGTAGTATCCCCGGTTCAGTGAAGGAAGACATGCTTTCCAATTCGCCCTCTGTTTAATCTTTACATAAATCTCTTGATGTGTCACCAAGATATTGAGCTGAGTAGTGGCACATCTTCACAGAAGGGATGCTTGCCTCATCATATGACTGTATGACATCCTGATACTGTCATATTTCTGATTGAAGGCCTTGCAGCCTCATTGTCAGATGTAGAATCCCCTGCAGGTGTTGGGGTTTGGCGTAAATTTGGACTAATCTGGTTTGTGCCTCTACCAGTACATAGAATTTCAGGGATTTCAGATTTGTTCCTGGGAGTGTTCTCTTCACTACCCAATATCAAAGATAGAGGTGATAAAGAGAAATCTTGTGAGGCACTGCTATTACCTTTTCTTTCCCATCAATACATGCCACCTTTCCCCAGCCCCTGCATTAAAAAACACTATAGAGAATGGTGATAATAAGCCTCCAGAAGAGATGTCCTATGCATACACGATTCCATTATCAGCAGATGCAAAAGAAGAGATGTGATGGTGGTTGCTCAACATGAACTCATGGAACAAGAGAGCTATATTCAGTTCTGCCCCAGAGCTTCTATTAGAATCCATTGCAAGCCTGCTCAGATGCTCATCTCGGGAGACAAAATGTGGCAGAATCTTGTCTGGATATCCATGGTTACAGGAGAAGAGAAGGGAGCATATAAACTACTAGCTGCAGTACCCTGCATTGCCTGTGTCCTGATCGAGTAGTGTCTCATGTGCCCTAGAGGATGTTGCTCTTGTCCTCTTGTCGACAAGTCTTGCTTTAGTTTGCTCTGGTGTCTCATGTGCCCTGGTAGGATGTTGCTCTTGTCCTCATGTCAGCAAGTCTTGTTTCCGTTTGCTCTGGCATCTCATTTGCCCTTATGAAAGTTGCTCTTGTCCTCCTGTAAGCAAGTCGTGCTGCTGTTTGTTGTTGTGTTTCAGAAGCTCCTGATATTGATTTTCTCTTTGCATCAGAAGGAGCTTTTCCAAGTGAGGTTCATTTTTTGTGCGGCATGTTTCAGTCACTCATTGACTTTAGCACATTTGAGAAAATGTCCACGAAAGATTGATTGATTGTGATCTCTTCTTGTGAATGAACTTAAGTAAACTGTAACCTTGCTATTTCCCATATTTGGAGTTGTGATATAAAACACATTTTTTGTAATTCCCTTTGAAAATGCTAACACTTTAGAACCGTATACGGTAGTAATATACTTCAAAGGAATTACCAACACTTTGAACATTTTGCTTCAGACACGTTTCCAAATGTTGCCTCCTTCTAGTACCTACTGTAGTGAAACGGGGTGAGCATCAGTTAATGAGGGTGTCTAGGGAGTGACATTTTTGCATCCAAACATAGACTACAGTCTTGCCCAAAACTAATAAGGAATCCATGCAAAGTTTGGTAGCAGAGGGTTCAGCGGTGTGGATGTGTATAGCTGGACAAACATACAAACACACATCCCAAAAATGTTTTGCATATAAGATTTTTGCATCCAAAACATAGACTACGATCTTGCCCCAGGCAAAAGAGGGATCCATGCAAAATTTGGTAGAGGTGGGTTCAACGGTGTGAATTTGTGTAGGTGGACAAACACACACACATACATACATTCAGCTGTATATAGTAGAAAGACTAGATAGATTCAAAGCTGCAATCAGGCTCTTTTGTGGTACAGTTCTTCATGAAATGAAAGGTACAGTGCTACATTCTTCACTGGATGGATATCATCAAAGTCATGAGTTACATTCATCAGTTGGGAGGGTCAAGGTCCAAATGCCTGGCAGATCTGGCAAGAGCATTCTGGGAATTCTGTCTCACCTGCTAGTTTTAGGTAAGAGCAGATTTTATTCCAGGGGCACACAGCTTAGTGGCCAATTACTGCTATGTTGATTGGTTCCATGTCAGTGTAATGCTTCTAAATCTGGATAGGTCAAGAGTCACCAGAATATCATGTGAAGTCTAGAGCATACAGTTAGGCATGAGAATCCATTGCAAGACTTTCAATACTAGGAAGTTGTACAAAGACACTATGAAACAGGTTCTAATGAGACAGCGTAACAGTAGTGTTTCTAAGGTGGTGGCAGGTGCTTCTTGATGTGTGTGGTGCACTCTCTGGCCAACCTAAGTGAACAGATGGTGCCAGTGCCTGGCAATACATTCCTATGGTTTGTCAGGGCAACCCGAAGCTGATGCATCACATAGATTTCTTTCATACATCGTTTGTTTTTTAAAAATGTGTGGCCAGAGAGAACATTCAAATGTATAGGCAGCAGGAGCACAAAGTGTTCTGGAGGAATGCATATTATGTGGGGGGTTGGTTGGCCCCATCAGGAAGAGAGAGACAGAAAGAGGAGCCCTGCTGCCTGCCTATACAATTTGCTGCTATATGGACAACGATTGGACAAAGACTTGATGCTATGTGTGAAAACCCCATTCAGGATTTGTCTGGAAAGCTATTGCTGTGCACACCTAGCTTTCAGTGAGTGTTCCTCTTATATATGAATAATAGGTAGCTTAGCAACTTGTGTGACTGTTTTTGTGTGGCTCTCTCAGTCCCTTTCTTTATTCCAAAGAAGTGAATCATACTTTTTTTTAGCAAACCTTTTTCTCTTCAGATATATATTTTCAGCTTGATTTATCACATGAGTTGGTAGTTTGCAAGTCAGATCAACTGAAGAGAGTCCTAGATTAGCTTGTGAACGACAAATACACAGCAGAGAATTTTGGTTTACAAATTGAAGATGGAACAGACTACTCTACTGTTTAATCGTACATTTGTTTTTTGGTCCAGGAAGCTAAGGTTCAAAACCCTACTTCTCACATTATGTGATCCTCAGTGAATCAATTAATATCACTATTACTTTTTTCCCTAAGTACCAAAAATGGGATTACCACCCATGCAGTGAATCAATTCATTGTGTTTTGTAGAGAAAATGCTCACTCTTACATTGTTTGACTATGGTGTTACCGGCCGAGGTTTGTCTAAACACAGGCCTCGAGGGCCATAATCAAGCTGGGTTTTCAGGATACCCCTCATTAATATTCATGAGATAAAGTTGCATACAGTGATTCTAAATGTATGCAGACCTTTCCTCATGACTATTAACAAGGGATATCCTGAACACCTGTGATTATAATATTAACCATTTACATAGTACACTGTAGGAGGAATGTACGCTATGCATTTCAACAAGTAGGCCCTACATTTCAACATCCACATTTTAGCAAAGGTTTAAATTTTAACTAGGGCCAAGGGTGTGAGACCCAAAGATGTAAATCAAGGGCATGAGACTCAGGCTGAATCTAAATAGATACTAATGCACAGAACACATGCTAGAACATGATCACTTTGCTCCATAATGTTATTAATGGGCTGAGTTGCACTGGACAATGAAACTAACATGAAACTAACATACTAATTTACCCAAACCCATTTAACATATAACTCCCATAATAAAATGTACTGCAAATCAATCCATTATATAAACTGGATGCAGGTTAATGGAAATGCATGATGTTCTGGAAATGGAAAACTTTAAACGTGCAGGATTGACGCTGTGCTGTGTTGTGTTGTAAGATGAGCAATGTGAAGATCCGTTCTGCTAAAGACAGTGCATTATTTTGAGGCAGGAAGCGCAAGAGAGATAAGTTCTCTTCAGCAATGTAGTTTGTGTTTCGGGTAAAGGCACAGAGGAAATCACATGCTATTTTAGGGGGATAATCTTGTCAAGGGCAAGTGCTTTATGAGTGACAGAGGGTTTTGAGAAAAAGGTTTGATGCAGAGAGGGCTGGGTCATTCTTTCACTCACTGATGAAGGAGTCAGAAGTGCTTGGAGGAAGAGTGGGCTGGTTCCTGGGAAGAATGAGTCTTCAGGGCTGACGCTATCTCACTCCTGGGTTGGCACTCATTAGAAGAGCCACAGTCTTGAGCGACCTTATCTGTAATTGACCCTGGGTCAGTACCAGGTCAGGGAATATCAACAACCAACCCCGGTAATTATGCTGATAATTGAGGTGCTTGTGAAGAGGACTTTTGATACTATGCAGCATGGGTTAAATATTTCAGTTAATTTTCATGCACTGTTATAGTAAAAAAAAGTAAACATGGATGTTAAACTGTGTTTATAAGTGTTGCTCTTATTCAGAGAGTATTTCTCCTGCCAGATTTGTTGCGAAGTCAAGGGTGATGACAGGCAGAGCTCTGCACTTTATTGCAGATAAAAGCTTGTTTATGTTTAAATTGTTAACATAGGCGCACATACCATTCAGTGTAACTTGCATAGTTCTAGTTTATGATAAAGAACAATAATTTGAAAAGGTAATTTAGTTTCAATGTATTTCTTCTGCGTTCAGTCTCATTGATTTGGCATGCATACAGAGATTCAATGTGCGGTAAGAAATCTCAAAGCAAAGTTAGTCAGAGTAAATTGTTTTCCGTTGAGAGGCTGAATGATTGTTTTGTATTTCATTTGCATGTTTAATGTTTAACACAGCCAAAAAAGCATAACAGTGACATTGTAAATACAATATCACAGGGGAGCATGAGCCAATTATTCAGAGTATACTAAGTTCAGTATTTGTTTACGTCAGTGACTGTGGTGAAATAATTATAAGGTAGTACTCTGAAATTAGTCTCACCACTATAAAAATACCCCAACAAGTTTGCCATGAAATATTGCCAAGAAATACCACCATAACAAATAACACAAAATACTAAATATCACCCTCAAAACATCTCCTACAGATTTGTAGGATAATTCATGAACAGCTTCATGGACAGTGCAAGAAACTGGAAGGGCAAATGTTTAATCTCAGATCTCGGAAAAAGGCACAGGGTAGTACATTCCCTGAAGCTCAATTCAGTCACTGCCCTAGCCAAGGAAACAATGTACCAGCAGCTGTCCCCTTGGCCAGACCTGGTTATAACCCAATGGTAGAGTCTGAGTACCTGCAAATATTCAAGCACATTCTTGCCCACAAGAAAACAGGAATGAGCGACAAAATTACACATACCAGAATGCACCGTGTAGTCCTATAAAAAGTATGAAATCTATCAAGATTTTGATTAAACCATTCAAAACGGGAGGTGATTGTTGCATGGAAGACCATTTTGAGACTGTTCATGATATATTCAAAGCCCTCCAGATCCCAAGGGAACAATATAGACAGTATTTTCAACTCACTCTAGATGCAGCATCTGCTTGTATCATTCGTGGTCTCAATGAGCAGGAACATTTGGCATGGCCAAAATTTGAGAAGGAGATTAGACATCAATTCTCACATTACCAGTCTGTAAATTGCTTACACTATGACAGCAAAGCAAAATGAGTCACCTCGCCAGTGCTTTCAAACTTTAAAGACAGCATTTTCACGTTTTCATGTGACCTTTAACCCTAAATCTGTAGAATTTAAAACTGCATACTTTTATGGGCTCCAAAAAGAAATTGTCTCCAAGTTAATTTGTGAATTTGACAGGAAAAAAAACCTAGAATGGATAATAGAACAGGGGATCAAACTGTATGAAGTGATATTTGGTCATAGAGAGGAGGGGCATAAGAATAACAAGGCAAAACCAAAGTCTAAGTAATCCACACCAGCAAATTTGGAGGTAAAATCTGTAAAGATGCCGCTAGAATCAGCCCAAACTCAGTCAAAGAACGACATGACACCTAATCATAGTAGTGTGCCTCAACAGAAGACATCACCCCAAACTCCCATGTTCCAATCTATTGATCCCAGCGATAGAAGTTGTTACATTAGTCGTAGATATCTTGGTAGTTCTCCCAGAGTGGGATTTTGCCATGATATGCCAGGCCTAAATCACAATCAAAATCAAATGTGTGATGGCCCATATCAGAAACTAGGGGCACACAGTAGATTTGACACTAATACAATGGTATATGGCCACCAAGAAAGACCAAGATATGTGGATGGATTCATTGAAAATGGAAACCAGCATAGTGAACAGTTCCCATCAAATGAAAGACAAAATATGAATGATGTCCCTCGCCTATATAATCATTCACCACCACTGGTCGACCATGGTCAAAGGATGCTCACTCCAATCTCCTGATAGATATCAGAACAGGCATATTCAGGGTGAGTTTAATCATTACAGGCCTAGACCACAAAGAGAGGAATTCAGAGAAATTGACAGGTGTCAATGCTTAGAGACACAAGTCAAAATTTTGTCAGAACAGATAGAAAAATGATTCCCATTCCAAAAGCAACAACCAAGTGAAGGTGCAGAAGGCCATAGGAGTGATCTTGTTCGTAGTGACAATTGACTTGCTAATTACCTCTGCCCTGATAAGAACACAGATGCCCATGAATCGCCCTTGAATAAAAATACTGAATTGCTTACTAATTTAAAAATGAGAAAACAAATGAATGAAAATGAGACAGGGAAGCTACACACATAAAAAGAGTGTGGAGTTCAATTTAGAGTTGAACCAGACCATTCGGGTGTTTGAAGATGAAGAACAGGAAAGAGAACATGAACAAGAAAAACACAAAGAACAGAGAAACAGATTTAAAAAGAATATCCAATGGGAAAATAAAACACAAAGCGATGAATTAGGATAAACAGGTAGATTATCCTTGCTTGATAATCAAAATACTGTTGTTACCCCCACAGAGGAAACAATTGCCCAAAAGGCGGATGCAGGTCAGTCACTGAGAAATATTTTTAACCACTGATATTTTAAGGGACAGAAATGACAGGCTCTGCACAAAACACAAATAAATGTCACAGGGGGCGCTGTTGAGCGCCGAACAAGATGGCCGCCTGAAACGTGAGCTCCGCGGCAGGCAGATCACTCGATCCTGATTTTGGGCATTTACGATCTACAACTTGTACCAGACTGCTACGATTCGTGAGCTACGAGACCAGGGACCAACTGGCCCAAATCCCGAAGAAAATCAGCGCTGGCAACCCTGCGATCGGGAATTGCCGCAACCATCCCCCATCGCCCACGAAACTGCTTGCAGAAATCCGGCATCCGAGGAGAGTCAGTCGGCCCAAGCCCTTGGAACTGCGCCACCCCGCCACTCCTGCGGAGGCCCATGTGGCGGTCGAACACCTCAGCGTCAACAACCACGCGATTGCCTGGGCCGTGCAGCGCCGTTGCTGAACACCGCAGACATTAGAACTGTAACCGTTCGTGTACAGACCCACGCCCGGGCTGGGTGGCTCCTGCCCGGGCCCTCATTGACTCCTACATTGGCCTTCATCCTGCTGCTCCCCTTGCTGGGCTCCCCCCCCAGCGAGATTTAAGAGCCCGGGGTAGAGCTGTGGCACACCAACGGACGCCGGGTGCTACGCTCGCCTGTTGTCCTGGACTAGGCTAATGGACCCTTGGTGGCCACAAGGTACGTGGGGGTGGGGGAGGCCGCTACCCCTGGTAGTCTCGAAGCAGAGATAAGGACAGATTGATACGTTGATACCGACCACCCACACCCAATAGAGGACGCCTTGTGATCGGCCTGCTCCCGCTGTGCGCCTCACTGTGATCCGACCCCGCTTCTCCTCCTCCCAGGGCGCCTGACGTCGGACTCCCCGGCGCGGCTTGGTTTGTACCCTACCAACCTTTGCCACTGAGACCTGGTCCCTGTGGGGGCGATACCTTGCTGATACCATCGGTTCTCCCTCCTCTCTCCGGAGTCACATCACTGCCACAATGACTAAAGGGACTGGGAAAAAACAGAGCTCCATCAACATGTTCGCGAGGGCTGCGGTCGGCCCTGCTGAGGAGGTCTCCGTACAGGCCCCTGCCACTACCTCATCCCTTGCTACCTCAGAATCTCAGAACATGATGGACTTTATCCGTGAAGGTTTTACCAGGCTCCACACGAAGTTAGATGACATGAACGGCACTATCTCCTCTATTAAGGCCCATATTGAGAGGACTGACAGTCGAGTGCTGGAGGTGGCAACCAGGGTGAGCTCCGCCGAGGACGGTCTGGGAGCGCTACGTTCAGAGGTCACGGCGCTATCCAACCGCGTCCTAGAGGTGGAGAAGAAAAATGAGGATTTGGAATATCGCTCGAGGCGTAACAACCTCCGTATCATTGGGGTCCCCGTGAGTGGCATTGCAGAGCTGATGGAAGACTTTGTAGAACACACATTACTGTCGCTTCTGGATTCACTGAAGCTCTCTCCACAGTTTGCTATAGCCCGCTCTATAGCATCGGGCCCTGACGCCTAAACCCAAGCCAGGTGCACCTCCACGACCCATTATAGCGCATGTCCTTAACTTTCGAGACCGCGATGCCCTCCTTAGAGCCGCAAGACTCAAAGGTGAACTTCTATTGGATGGAGCAAGGATACACCTATATCCTGACTTCTCAGTGGCTGTCCAGTGGGAGCGCAAGACTTGCTTGGCTGTGAAGAGAAGTCTCAGGGATCACGGAGTCAAATACTCCATGTAATACCCCGCTAAGCTACGGGTGGAGCACAACAATCAGGTGTCATTCTTCACGATTCCGGAGGAGGCCTCCAGGTTTATTAACAACAATTTCCCAGGTTGACCTTCATCCCCAGCTATTCCTCTACAGCCACTCAGCTTGCCCGTTGGGGAGGTGCCGACACCAGCTCTCCCCCCGATGCCAAGAATATACCACACTTGTACCTCTCAACGATTGTCAGTTGGATTACTCCACATGACTGTGCCAAGTTAAACTGTGGCGAATATAGTTGTCAAGTTACGTCCGAAGCTTCTTTGTGGGCACCATGTTCTCGCTGGATCTGCCACAGGCCCAGAGCGGCATCATCAGTTTGGCCCACGGGCCCCCAGGCGTTGATGCCACTGGTTTGGATTTGGTTAAGGGGTTTTGGGGTTGTCATTCCTCTAGTTGGGGGAGGGCTGTGGGTGGGGGTGGGTTGTGATGGGGGTTTTGTTATTAAAAAGTTTGGCGTTGGCAGCGAGGGTGGACCGCAGGGTAATGCAGTGTTTTTGAGGCTACAGGGCTGCTACATCGGCCCACTGGACATTATCACCCTGGCGATATGAGCGTCGCCGCTCCTCGGACGGAGGACAATCTAACCTTTATGAGCTGGAATGTGAGGGGGCTTGGCAACTTTAAAAAAATGAGACAGATACAGCTGCAAGCGGAACGTCATGGAACCAATATCCTTTTCTTACAGGAGACGCATGCGCGCTCTGAACATTGTTTGAGATTTGCCAGAAACTGGGGCCCCCAGAGATACTTCACCAACTTCTCTACTCAAAGTCGTGGGGTTATGACTATTATTCATAAGAGTCTTAAACTCACACTCATCTCATCACAAATAGACCCCCAGGGTAGATATGTATTACTCCATGCTACGCTCCAGAATAGGGAGGTGATATTGCTGAACATCTATGGCCCCAACATAGATGACCCAGAATTTTTCACACACCTCACATCCCTTCTAGATGATTTCTCTCTGGTTCCTATCCTCTGGGGTGGGGACTTTAACACCATTTTTTATACAGACCTTGACAGATCTGGGTCCAGGCCCCGCCAGCTCTCCAGGGCGGGCTATGATGCACTGTCATCCCTTACCCGCCTTGCGCTCGTGGCGCATGGAGACTACTCTACTCTGATTCCCGTGTTTACTCCCTTTACTCTTCAGTCCATGATTCCCATTCCCGAATTGATAGGTGGGTAATCTCTGATGTATTGATCAAAAATGTAGTACAACTAACGATTCTCCCTAGCACTCTATCTGACCACTCCCCGGTGACCATCACCATGTGCTGGGGGCTGGACAGTGACTGCACCAGGAGGATGAAACCTTATTCTCTCCTTGACCCTCTGTTCAGATCGGAGCTCGAGGTAGCCATTGAGGAGTATTTTGAAATAAACAAGGGCTCGGTGTCCTTGCATCCCTATGGGAGGCCTTTAAGGCATATATTGGGGGCATAGCACTGTCCAAAGAGAGCGGCATACTCAGGACAATCCGAAGGGATATCGCTGCCAGCAAAGCCAAACTATCGACCCTGGAGGCCCAGTGTTCACGGTCCTCAACCCTTGCGATCCTTGCAGCCATAGGAGTGGAGCTGGACGTTTTTCGGTCTCTGGCAGATCGGGAACAAAAATTCCTAGATAACCCTGGCCTGGCGAGGAGATATGGAGAGGGCGAACGCCCCGGCCGCTTCCTGGCTAGACTTGTCCGCCATGAGCTGGGTGCTCCACATATACCTGGGATTGCTCGGTCGGATGGCTCCTTAGCTATCACGTCACAGGCCATCAACTCGGAGTTCCTCGCTTTTTACGAAGCCCTGTACTCCAATTCGGACGAGGCCGCGGAGGTGGATTCCTATTTTACGGCTCCCCCTCTAACGGTCCTATCTCCCGAGACCGCTGGCTCCCTCGATTCTCCACTGGCCCCGGAAGAGTTTGCGGAGGCTATAGACTCTCTCTCTTTGGGAAGGCTCCCGGATCCGACTGCATCCCGGTTGAATTCTATAAATGCTATAAGACTCTCTTACTCCCTCATTTAATAGCTCTCTGGGAGGAATCGGTAGAGACAGGCATACTCCCCCCATCACTCCACGAAGCCACAATTACGGTACTGCTCAAACCTGGTAAACATGCTACCCAGTGCAGCTCATATCGCCCGCTTTCCCTCATAAACTGTGACACAAAAATCTTTGCTAAAATGTTAGCGACCAGACTTGCTCCCTGTATGCCATCTATTATACACACGGACCAGGCGGGATTCATTCCGGGTCGCTCCACCGCTCTAAACCTTAGACGGCTCTTTAATATAATTAGCAGGATCAGCCCCAATGTGCAGGCGGTCGCCGCAACCCTCGACATGCAGAAGGCAGTTGATTCAGTCTCTTCGAGATACCCCTGGCGGGTGCTCGAACAATGCAAATTCGGTCCGGTTTTTGCTCCTGGGTCAATGTGCTTTACTCAGGGCCTGTGGCCAGTGTCCGCACGGAGGACAGATGCTCTCCATTCTTCAATATTGCCAGGGGAACGAGACAGGGCTGCCCTTTCTCCCTCCTGATCTTCGCTTTAGCGATAGAACCTTTCGCCGACATGCTTCCACAACTACACTCGCACAGGGAGCTTCGCTCGGCGGGTCAAGCCGATATTGTATCCCTCTATGCGGATGATGCACTCCTTCTCGTGTGGTCCCCCTCCACTAATCTACCCCCGATAATGAAAGATGTTATCTACTTCGGGTACATCTGAGGCCTCAAGGTGAACTGCGCAAAATCTACGCTCTTTCCGCTCACGGAATGCACCCCCCCCCTGACACCATGGGGTTCGCTTGGGCGCAATCGAAGTTCACTTACCTGGGGATTGAAATAACACGTCAGTTCGAGACGACCCTTGAGGAGAACTATCATAACTACTTTGCGCACCTGGCGACTAAGACTCAGGCACGGAGTAAATTGACGATCTCCATGGCAGGTAGAATAGGGCTATTAAAAATGATAGTGTTACCCCAACTACTATACAGGTTCACCAATGACCCCCTGTGGCCGGGCGAGGGTTTCTTCCAAGCATTGACACGCAACATCAACTCCTTCCTGTGGCATTTGGGCACAGTCAGCCTCAAGCTCGGGACCTTGTCTACCCGATGGCTGACGGTGGCTTTGGGGTCCCCGATATTCTTAAATACTGGTTGGTCTCTCAACTACAATACACGTCCTACTGGTTTAACACACAGACCCTCCCCCACATGTTAGACTTGAAAAGCTAGCGGTCAGCGACCGTGACATCCGCTCCCTGGTGATACAGCCCATTCCTTTGACACGGGATACACTAAATCCGGTGGCTTGCACCTCCCTGGCGCTAACAAAAACGTGGAAATTACTAGATACCCCTCACCCATTTCATGGCAATCTCCCACTGTGGAACTTTCTCCCTGGGATCTCACGGGTTCCACCGTCGACTGTGCGTAGATGGGCTGAGGCGGGATACGAGTTGCTCCGTGACGTGCACATGATCTGGGTCTGCCCCCGACTCTCCCAATTCTGGGAGACGGTGTTCACAGCCGTCTCCGCTATACTCGATCAACCTATAGACCCCTCGCCAATGAAGGGTCTATTCCATGATTTCCCTGGGTTACCCCGAAATTCTAAGGAACTGGCCGGCCTTTGCATGCTCCTTGCGGTGCAAGCCATTCTGCTTTGTTGGCTTCGCCGCGCACCCCCCACGCATACGCAATGGCTCAGAGCTCTCACATGGGCCTCAGACACTGAGGGAGCGTGGTCCTGCCTACAACCAGCCCACTCGAGGCCCAGGGATGTCTGGGTCCAGTTCCGCTCCTATATGTCAGATTTAAATGCGACACCTGATACAAATTCCCCAACTACCACACCCACTCGTGCGGGTGGTCTATCCTGAGCTGAGGACTCTCCTATACTGCGCTCGCAAATGTATGCGTCCTTAATGGAAAATGTTCAAACTAAATGCACTGACTGTATGCCTATACTGTTTTAAATGCACCTACCTTGTGCTTACCTTGTGTATTGTTCGCCTGTGTTTAGCTCCCAAGCTGTTTAATAAAAAAAGGTTTAAAAAAAAAAATGTCACACAACAGAAACTGACATGGTGTCACGTGATACTTGTGAAAATACCCAACCAATAGGTTCCAATGTCGAAGTAAGTAGAGAGGACCCAGACAATGGGGAAGGCACAACGAGAAATTGGGGTTCAACACTGGTGGTCCCAAGTCAGAGGGACAGTCAGTGCCTACACTCCGAATGGGTTCTAAGCCCAGGAGAATAGACAAAGACAATTGAAGTGGGCAAAAAGATGGTAAAATGTCATTCATTTCATATGCCCATTTGCCTAGCAAAGAGCAAAACAAAGAGCTAAGAAAAGTGAGTCCTGAAATTAAAAAAAATTAACATTTTATATGTGAACTAGAAGAGGTTGAAGATAGGTACTATGCTTCCATCACCGTTGAAGAAAGGTGTATGCAAGCAATGATTGACACTGGGACCCTAGCAACCATAATATCAAAAGAACTGATAAAAAGTATCAATGAAGGGAGATCCCCACAAAATCATGTAAAAGTGAGGAAAAATGAAGGCCCCATGCAGAAATACCTATCGAAGGGACCACTGCGGTTGACGTAAAGATAGCGAAGCATCGGATGACACAGCAATTGTTGGTCACACCCACTAATTAAATACTCGTTCTCATAGGGACAAATGGCCTGAAGAGGGTATCACCCCTCATTGATCGGGTAAATGGAGTATTGTGGTCCCTAGCTAAAAAAAACATTGAGACCTATAAAAATAATGACCCAAAGAAACAGTGTAAAAGAATGCCAGAAAGTGCAGTGGAAGTATATATTCAGAATGTTTGTATGCCCAGCGTCACTGTCATTCTCATGTGTTAGGATGAAATGTGAGGAGAAAAAGAGAAGCAGTTGTTGAAGATTTATTTGGACCCTAGAAAAACTGGCAAACCGAGATAGATGAAAACACATTGCGTTTTTATCTTAGTGAAGAAAAATGCAAACCAAATATTATTCCAGAGTTAAATAGAGAAAAACACATTTCAACAATTTCAGAAATACACATGGGAGAGGGCAGCCATGGAACCCTATCCATGTGAATGGGCATTCCGAAATAATTGAAGCAACTTTGGGTCTTCAAAATGAAAGGAGTTTCATTAATGAAAAGATGCTCTGGCAAATACTTGACAGGGAGTAGATCCCAACGTTCAAAATAAAGAATCAACACATTTTTGCCCTAGACGACCCTGAGTTGGGACAAATAATTGTATGTAGATGCATGTTCAAGATTACTATTGTCTCTAAGAGCATTCATCACAACGTGTGGATCGTGAACATTTTACTTGGGAAATGACATCATGCACAGAATGTGTATGGTAATGGACTTTTAAATGAAAATGTTTGGTTCAGGTAGGGTTGAGCGGCACCTGCATTTGAAGACAAAAGACAAGCTTACCATTGTGCCCAAATGATGCCATATGCAGTTGAGCTTCATGGCAAAAAGGATGTTACTATTCCCACATTTACCAGTCAATGTACATTAGCATTAAAATACAGGAAGGGACAACAGATACAAGGTTCTGATGCATTTGTATGCCTAAATGAATCCATAAAGCAGCAATGATTAGAATGGAAATATACACAACTTATAGAGATTGGGGATGGACCCATTCAAATCCTGGGGTACAATAAAGGGTGTCATGACATTAATTTGAAAGAGAATTTAGCATTTGGAATGGCAATACAGAAATCTTATTACACTGCTGATTTCAGTAACCCAGTGATTAGGAAGTTCCCTGAAAGCTTGTGAATGCACAGGGTGAGTAATCAAAATCATTGGAGTCGAAGCCTAAAGGAATCTTTAATGTTCAGTATGTGTACCCTTATGAGCCAAGTGAAATGGTATGCTGCCATGAGGATTATTGTATTCTATTCGAATTAGGTGAATCTAAAAGAGGAAAACGGCATATCGAAATGGAGGTCAATATTCCAAAATATTTGAGTGTAGCGACTCTCCAGCAAGACACTGCCAAACAATTAGAGGAAAGTACAGAGGTTTGTCCTTCGGAGGACGTGCAAGAGTTTTCTAAAATGGTAAAGGAGTAGATTCTAGCTGCAGATGCTTGCACAAACGAAGAAGAAAAAGACCAACTGAATAAAAATATTCATAGAGTTCAAATAGATTTTTGCCAATGATGCCTATGAAGGTGGGCTGACCGATTTACATCTTCTCACACCACCAGAAGAACATGGTAGAGAGCCAGTATTTGTGCGACAATATAGGTTACCCCTGGCATGTTTGGATACACTAGCTGAAATAATCAAACATTAGAATCTAGAGAAATCATTAAGCTCATTCATAGTACATCAAATACTCCTATTTTATGTGTGCTAAAATCCAATGGCCAATGGCGCTTGGGTGCAGATCTATGAGAATTAAACAAAAAGGTACCTGTTTCAAGGTGGCCTCTTCCATTGATTAGGGTCTTGCACAGGTTTACAGGTCAAAGGTGTTTACCACATTAGAACTTACGGCTGGATACTGTGTGTGCCACTAGCTGAAGATATTCAAAATGTATTTGCATTTTCATTTGACAAATCGCAATATGCATGATCCCGGACCCCTTTTGGGTATGTCAATAGTGGGAGTGAGTTTGGGATAATCCTGAGCAAGGCACTTCCGGATGCAGCTAAAAGAGGGACAATAGCCTATGTGGATGATGTGCTAATCAAAAATGAAGGTCTGAAAAGCTATTCCAGTGAGATTAGACACGTACTTAGTCAGCTACAGAGGGCTGGGGCATAAGTATCTTTACAGAAAGCACAGTGGGGCAGAAAAAGGATAAACTTCCTAGGTCATGAAGTGACAGAACATGGGTTAAACCCAAAAAAGAAAAAGGTGAAGCCATTCAGAAACTAAAAGATCCCACTAACTTGAAAAGTTTAAAGAGTTTGTTAGAAATGACAACTTAACAACAGAAGATTTATTGAAATGTATGCAGAGATTACACATCCTTTGACGAGATTCCTGAAGCAGGTTGTACCCTGGAAATGGAAAAGGAACAAAGTGAGGCAATGGCCATGCTAAAAGAGTGTCTAATGAAAGCACCATATTTGGCATATCAATACAAAAACTGGATTTCTTTGTATAAATAGGATTCACAGATCAATGTATGTCAGCAGTGTTATATCAAAACATGTTTCAAAAAACAAAATCATTGTATATGCTAGTAAAGCATTGTCACAGGTAGAGACCAAATTTAGTGAATGTGAAAAGGTGCTTCTCACCACTGTCTGGGCATTACAACATTTATGTCCCATAATTCAAGGGGAGTGGGTGATTGTAGAAACAAATCACCAGTCTCTGCAATGTTTACAAAGTAAGAGAATCAGATCAGGGAGCTTGGCCCAGTCAAGAATGAATTCATGGACATTAGCACTTCAGGGATTTCCAGTAGAAATGAGATATGAACAAAAAAAAGCCCAGTTGTTCAAGGACTAGCAGAGTTGCATGATTATGCAGCTGTCTGTGCGCCTGAAGGTCATGCCTAGTGGGCCCCAAAGAATGCTATTGGTGCAACATAGACAGTGGCCAAGGCTGCAGGTTGTGAACACTGTCCATGGCTAAAGCCCATGGCTAGCAGGCCCCAAAGAAACCTATTATTGCAACATGTACATTGGCCACGGTCATGGAAGAAGGCCATGACTAGTGGTGCCCGAAAGAAATCTATTGCTGTAACATGTACATAGGCCAAGGCTGAAGGCTGTGGACACTGTTCATGGCCAAAGGCAATGGCTAGTGGACCCCAAAGAAAGCTATTGGCTCTACATGGACAGTGGCCAAGGACAAAGGCCATGGCTAGTGGGCCCAATGAAATCTATTGGTGCAACATATGCATGGCCAGTGGTCATGGCCAAAGGCAATAGCTAGTCAGCCCCAGATACTGCTATTGGTGCAACATGGACAGTGGCCAAGGCCAAAGGTTATGTGGCCACTGGCCATGGCTAAAGGACATGCTTACGGGGCCCCAAAGAAAGCTATTGGTTCAACTTGGACAGTGACCAAGGCCAAAGAAAACCTATCAGTGCAACATATGCATAGCCATCGGTCATGCCAAAGGTGGTGGCTAGTGAGCTCCAAAGAATGCTATTGTTGAAACATGAACAGAGGCCAAGGCCAATAGCATTAGCGACTGGCCATACTCAAAGGCCATGTCTAGTGGGCCCCAAAGAATCTTATTGGTGCAATATGTACAGTGGCCAACACCAAAGGCTGTCGCCACTGGCCATGGCTGGAGGCCACGGCTAGTAGGCCCCAAAGAAATGTATTGTTGCAACATGGACAGAGGCCATGGCTGAAGACCACGAATAGTGGCACTCAAAGAACCAATTTATGCAACATGTTCAGTGGCCACGGCCAAAGGGCATGACTAGTGGGCCCCAAAGAATTCTATTGGCGAAACATGGACAGTGGCCACGGTCGAAGGACTTGGCCAATAGGCCCCATATGAACCTATTGATGTAACATGTGCAGCAGCGACTGCTGAAGGCCATGGATAGTGGCCCCCAGAGAAATGTATTTGTGGAACATCTCTAGTGACCAAGGCTGATGACCCTGGCCACCGGTCATGCCCAAAATGCCATGACTGTTGGGCCCCAAAGTAAGCTAATGGTTCAACATGGACAGTGGCCAAGCCCAAAGGCCATGGCTAGTGGGCCCAAAGGAACATATCGGTGCAACATGTGCATGGCCAATGGTCATGGCCTAGGACCATTGCTAGTTGTCCCCAAAGAAATCTATTGGTGTAACATGTACAATGGCCAAGGCCATGGCCAAGACCACTGGTCATGGCCAAAGACCACCGCTAGTGAGCGCCAAAGAAAGGTATTGGTTCAACATGAACAGTGGTCAAGGCCAAAGGCCATGGCTAGTGGGCCCAAAGAAACCTATTGGTGCAACATGGAGAGTGGCCAAAGCCAAGGTTTGTGACCACTGGCCATACTCAAGGGTCTTGGCTACTGGGCCCCAATGAAACCTAGTGGTGCAATATTTACAGTGATCAATGCCAAAGGCTGTCACCACTGGCCAAGGCTGAGGGCCATGGCTAGTGGGCTCCAAAGAAACCTATAGTTGCAACATAGACAGTGGTCACAGATGAAGACCACAGCTAGTGGGACCCAAAGAAACCTACTGATGCAACATGGACAGTGGCCATGGCCACAGGCTTTGGCTAGTGGTCTCCAAAGAAATCTATTGGTGAAACATCTCGAGGGACCAAGGCTGATGAACATGGCCACTTGTCATGGCCAAAAGGCCATGGCTAATGGGTCCCAAAGAAAGCTATTGGTTCAACATGGACAGTGGCCAGGGCCAGAGGGCATGGCTAGTGGGCCCAAAGAAACATATTGGTGCAACATGTGCATGGCCTTTGGTCATGACCGACGGATATAGCTAGTGAGCCCCAAAACATGCTATTTGTGCAAAATCAACAGAGGCCTAGGCCAAAGGTAGTGGGCACTGGCCATGACCAAAGGCCATGGCTACTGGGCCCAAAGTAAGCTAATGGTTCAACATGGACAGTGGCTAAGTCCAAAGGCCATGGTGCGTGGACCCAAAGAAACATACAGGTGCAACATGCACATGGCTAATGATCATGGCCTAAGGCCACAGCTAGTGGTTCCCAAAGAAATCTATTGTGTAACATGTACAGTGGCCAAGGCCGATTGCTGCAGCCACTGGTCATGGTCAAAGGCCATGGATAGTGGGCTCCAAAGAAAGCTATTGGTTCAACATGGACAGTAGCCAAGACCAAAGGTCATGGCTAGAGGGCCCAAATAAACCTATTGGTGCGACATGTGGATAGTGACTGGTCATCGCTAAAGGCCATGGCTAGTGACCCCCAAAGAATGCTATTGGTGCAACATGTACAATGGCCAATGTCAAAGGTTGTGGCCACTGGCCATGGCCAATGCCCTTGTCTACTGGGAAGCAAAGATACCTATTGGTGCAATATGTACAATGGCTAGTGGGCCCCAAGGAAACCAATAGTGCAACATGTACAGTGGCCACCGCAGAAGGCTATGGCTAGTGGGCCCCAAATAAACCTATTGATGCAACACATGTAGCCACCACCGCCAAAAGGCCATGGCTAGTGGGACCCAAAGAAAACTATTGATATAGCATGTGCAGTGGCCAAAGCCGATGGCCGTGTCCACTGGTCGTAGCCAAAGGCCATGTCTAGTGGTCACCAAAAAAATCGATTATTACAACATGGACAGTGGCCAAGACCAAAGGCCATGGCTAGTAGGCCAGACGAAACCTATTAGTGCAGCATGTGCACTGGCCACAGCCGAGAGCCATGGCTAGCGGGCCTCAAAAGAACTTATTGGTACAGCATGTACAGTGGACAAAGCCTTATGCCATGGCCACTTGTCTTGACTGAAGGCCATGGCTAGTTGGCCCTAAAGAAACCGATTGGTGCAACATGTACAGTGTCCAAGGCCCAAGACCATGGCTAGTGGGCCCCAAAAAGCATATTAGTGCAGCATATATAGTGGATGTGGCCCGAAGACCATTGTTAGAGTGCCCCAAAAAATAAACAATAGTACAACAAAATCCTTTAAATTCAGTGAATACACTTTAGTTAAGAGAGAGTTATTGTGATCAGATTTAATGTGAAAAAACACATAGCAACAAAACCTTTGGAATTCACTAAAAAAACATTTAGTCTGAAAACAGGTAAGATGAACAGTAAATTGCAACAAAACCATTCAAATTCAGGGAAAAAAACGTAGTTAAAGAGAAATTAAATTGAAAATGTAACACAAAACCCTTGAAATTCAGCTGACAATTCAGGCAAAGCAACCTTAACTACTCACCTTCTGTTGTGCACTGTAGGACACAATGATGACATCAGAGATTACATCACTGGTTACATCAGGCATTTGGTTACTCATGAAGGCCCCTACTAAGCCCCACCCACCTGGTGCCTTCCTGCCTGCCGCTCTTTTTCACCACTTAGCAAGCCCCACCCACCTGGTGCCTTCCTGCTTGCTGCTCTTTTTTCCCTACTTAAGGAGCCCTCCAGCCTCTTTTCCTTTGCAAATAGGGAGCAGCTGCAAGTGGATTTAGGTCACCTGGCCTAAGGCCCGCCCACCTTCTTAGCCCTGCCTCTTCCTTCCTGCTCTTAACTATTAGATTATAGGCGTCTCCCGGCCAGGCGTCCTAAGCGAAGGGCAGACGAAGAAAAGGGCGATTCCTGTTTGGACCTGTTCGGACCAGGAGTACCCAGGGCCTGACCCCCTGCTCAGACAACAGGTAAGCATGCACCAACATGTGTTACTCTCTCTGTCCCCACAGGCCATTCCCAACTCCTCTGGTCCCACCGTGATGTTCCCTTGTGCCCCCACCATTCTCGCACACAGGTGTTGCCTGTTTTTCTTGATTCTTCTACCCTGCTCCTTCCTCACGCCTCTCAAACCTACTTCTGCAGGAGTCTGTCCTGATAAATTCTGGTTTCACCATCACCGTCTTGTGCCCAATGCTGGATTTGACTTTTATGAACTTCATTCATTCACGGTGCGTCACCCTTTCTCAACTCTCATGCTGGACATCCTTTGCATCTTGTACTCATGGTGGCCCTGAATCATGCTGTTCCCATCTTCATCTTGTATCCTGGCTTGCACCATTATGTGATACTACTGACTTCTACAATTGTTTTCACTCTCCCCTCTTGCTTCTCCACTCTTTTGATTGCTAACTCTCTGTTCTCTCCTCATTTCCCTTCTCCCTTTTCCTATCTCCTGCCCTCCTCCTCTTACTTTCTTCTATGCACTTACTCTATCAGAATTGTCCCTGGACCTAGTATGATAGCAACCTCGTCTGTCTCCTCCCCCTCCCCTTACTGTTTTTTTCCTCCCGACCCCCCCCCCAGCACTATCTGAAATATCATCAGGGCTAGTATGATAGTCGCTTGCTTTGTTCCTCCCCTACATTTCTACACCCTCGCCTCTTTTTTTTCTCCGGCTCTACCAGAAATGTCTTCAGGCCTAGTACGGTAGTCGCCTGTGTGTTTCCATTTCCTTCCCACTCTCCCTCTCCCTTCCTTATCTATGTCTTAGCTCTTGCACTATCTGAAATGTCGTCAGGCCGAGAAAAGATAGGTAATTTCACATCCTTAATGTTCATGGCCTGTTAGAATGTCATTGTATTTTCTCTTGTTCTCTCCCTTGCCGTGAAGTGCTTTGAAACACATTGTGTAAAGGCGCTATATAAATAAACTAGTATGTTAAAATCATTTTTGTGGCATTCTCTTGGTACATATGTTATTTCAGTATACTTAAGCACGATTAGAAAATTACAAATAAAACAATATGTACACAGATGTGTAATATGAGTACTTATGGAGGGGGCGTGGCTTGGCGCGCATGGCGAGCGGTAGCTGATCTGCCGAGCTCCGGCCGAGACGCCGTTTCCTGATCCTTTTTCTCCAGCTCACGTGTGGCCCCAGCCCTTGCAGAGGGATGTGCGTTTGGGGGAAGCGGTTCTGCATCTGAATAACTATTGGGCCCGCCGAATTGGACCCCCAGACGTAGCTGCGGCCCCAAAACGGCTCTTCCCCCTCCCGCTCTAGTCGGATCCAAGATGGCGCCTCGCATTGCATAGCAGAGCCTACGAGGGGTATCCCTTCCCCAACGGACTTCCAGGCCTGATGGGGAGAAGCGGAAGCACGAGAAAGTAAAACGACTCCCCCCGGTGCCGCCCGTCTGACAGAGGACTGGCCCGGCTCGGGTCACTCTACCGATCCAGCCCCACAAGAAAAGGCGCGCGGCTTCCCGCCCACCCTTACTCTTCTGAAACTCGCCTCTGTGGGCCGCACAACCAGACACGGGGGAAAAACACAGCTCACGGCCCGAAATTCGGCTAAGCAGAGGGCCCCACTAGCAACTCCGCAAGCGATCTATCCTTTGAGGCCTAGGACGTCCGCAACCATCACCTCAAGATGGCCGCCAAGAATAAGTCCAGAGCCGCCACCATGGACTCCTTTGTTTCCGCTAAGGTGAAGACCCCCGCTCTGGTCGGGGCCGGCTCCTCTGAAGCCGCCCGGACGAGCGAGGGGGTGGCCGCCGATAACCACTCGCAGATACTTGATGCCATAGCCTCATTAAAAACGCACATTGACTCTAAGATCGACGAATTCAAAGCTGAAATTCAACTGATCCGCCAAGACGCTCGCAACTTAGCGGAGAGGGTTGCGACCGTCGAACAGTCGACGGAGGAAACATCCACAGCCACCACAGCCATGAATTCAGAAGTTGCCCTCCTGAAGAGGAAAGTTGCCTTCCTGGAGGAAAAGGCGGAGGAGGCCGAAGGTCGGGCCAGACGGAGCAACATCAGGATCCTGGGTGTCCCGGAGGGGAACGAGGGGGCAAATACCACATCCTTCGTTGAAACCCTTCTGCTGCAAGAAATAGGGGCCGGCAAACTGACCCAGGGATTCTCAGTCGAGAGGGCCCACAGATCCCTCCAGAGGCGCCCTCCCCCTGGATCGCACCCCAGACCTATATTCGCTAAGATACTGAACTTTCAGGATAGAGAAACTATTTTACGGCGATCCAGGGAGGGGGGCCCCATCGAAAGAGGGGACTCCAAAATCTCTATCTATCCGGACTACACGCAGAAGGTTCAGAGAGAGCGGAATTCATTTGTCCCGATAAAAGCTAGGCTCCGACAACTGAACCTAAAATACAGATTGCTATATCCATCACGCCTCAGGGTCGTCTACAAAGAGCGGCTGGTATTCCTTGATAATCCAGAGGCAGCCAACATGTGGCTAGAGGATAATAACCTGGCGGATGGCAAGGACAACTCACGGAATGAGGCCTAACCCCCCCTGATCCCACAAGCGACCCCCAAGTAACAGTAAGAATCATCGTACATGACGCTGGAACACAGAAAGTAATCCAACTTCAGTTTTTCACTCGGAAACGGCCTCGCTCGGCTCCGCCGCCAGGCCCTCGCCCCACCCCCAGCGTAGAATTCACCCGGTCCAGGCACCCGCCTGACCCAGCTCGCGCCCGACTCCCGGATGGGCTCCGACGGCTCGAGAGCGCCTGAGCACCACGACAATGTTGTAGTCGCTGGGCGCACCAGTTTGAGTTCTGTTATTAGTTTTATTAGTTGTACAGTCTTCATGCTTCTTTCGCCAACAAAGACCGAGATGAATCCAGGACGTGACCCCGACGACTGGAACTTAGTGTTGTTCCCCCCGCAGCCCACCTACGGAGGACTAAAGCAGAGCCGGACTCCGGAGACCGAGTCCCGCATTAAATCCGAAACTCAGACCCGATGGCGGCACAGTTCACTGTGATGACATGGAATGTGAGGGGTATGGGCTCATACCTCAGACGCAATCGTATACAATCCTATCTCAAGAGGAAGAAAGTTTTGATTGCACTCCTTCAAGAGACTCACCTCACTACGGAGGCCATGTCCAAGATTGCAGACCGATGGGCTGGGACTGTGAGAGGGTCCCCCTACTCCAAATAATGCCTCTGGCATGCTAATATGGATGAGGCCTAACCCCCCCTGATCCCACAAGCGACCCCCAAGTAACAGTAAGAATCATCGTACATGACGCTGGAACACAGAAAGTAATCCAACTTCAGTTTTTCACTCGGAAACGGCCTCGCTCGGCTCCGCCGCCAGGCCCTCGCCCCACCCCCAGCGTAGAATTCACCCGGTCCAGGCACCCGCCTGACCCAGCTCGCGCCCGACTCCCGGATGGGCTCCGACGGCTCGAGAGCGCCTGAGCACCACGACAATGTTGTAGTCGCTGGGCGCACCAGTTTGAGTTCTGTTATTAGTTTTATTAGTTGTACAGTCTTCATGCTTCTTTCGCCAACAAAGACCGAGATGAATCCAGGACGTGACCCCGACGACTGGAACTTAGTGTTGTTCCCCCCGCAGCCCACCTACGGAGGACTAAAGCAGAGCCGGACTCCGGAGACCGAGTCCCGCATTAAATCCGAAACTCAGACCCGATGGCGGCACAGTTCACTGTGATGACATGGAATTTGAGGGGTATGGGCTCATACCTCAGACGCAATCGTATACAATCCTATCTCAAGAGGAAGAAAGTTTTGATTGCACTCCTTCAAGAGACTCACCTCACTACGGAGGCCATGTCCAAGATTGCAGACCGATGGGCTGGGACTGTGAGAGGGTCCCCCTACTCCAAATAATGCCAGAGGGGTGCTAATATGGATAAGCCCGGATGTGCCCTTCCAGATGGAGGGGAGTGAACAAGATAAAGAAGGGAGATACGTAGTGATTTGGGGCACAATGGAACAGACCCCAGTCTGCTTGGTCAACTCCTACTTCCCACACCACGGAATACCGGCGTACCTCGCCACAATGATTACAAAGCTGATTCGGCACCGGGACCGCACCTTCATATGGGGAGGGGACTTCAATTGTGTTGCTGACGCAAGCGTGGACAGATCGCTACCCCCCCCACACCCGAGCAACCTTGCTTCCCGTGCCCTGAGGGACACTCTGGAGCAGCTCAATCTAGTGGACATCTGGAGGGAACATCATCCGGCTGACAGGATTTACTCCCACTACTCAGCCTCTCACGGAGTCCATACAAGAATTGACTACCTGTTCATCAACAAGGAGCTCACCCCACATGCTGCAGCTACAGAGTACCTGGGGTGAACGATCTCCGACCACTCCCCACTGACCATGCTATGGCAGTTGAGGGGCCCCAGACCCCCGATCCCCATGTGGAGGATGCCGACTGCAGCACTTGAAGATCTCGAGTTCAGGGAAGACCTTGCCGAAAAATTGGAAGATTACCTGGAAATCAACATGGGGTCGATATCCTCCTGGGGCACATTATGGGAAGCTGTGAAGGTGGTGACCAGAGGTGAAATTATATCGAGAGCCGGTGGTACTCGCAGGCAATTGCAGAGAACGCTTGAAGCACGAGAAGCTGAGATCTCCCGGCTAGAGTCTGCTCACGACAACTCCACAGAGGCCGAGAATAAATTGAAGGAAGCCCGCGCAGAATGTCAACAAGCATGGGAAAGACTAGAGAAATTTGATTTCACCACACACACCACCCGATCCCACAAAGAATCGGATAAACCAGGGAGATTACTGGCCTGGCTCTGCAAGCGGGAACACCCAAAACACCTCCCAGTGGAGATACGGGATGCCGATGGGACATCCCACACGACCCAGCTGGGGATCAATGAAGCCTTTGCCAAATTTTACACCGAACTGTATGCTCACAAGACGCAAATTCCTACAGAAGACATTATAGACACACTTGAGGAGATAGAACTTCCCCGCATCTCACTCGAGCAGAGAGAGGAACTGGAGATGGAGATCACTCTTGAGGACGTACAAGGGGCGATCAGGTCCCTCTCTAACAACAAAGCCCCTGGCAGCGACGGCCTCCCACCTGAGTTTTACAAGGCGTATGAGTCCATCCTCACCCCAGTTCTCCACGAGGTCTACCAGGAGGCATACACGAATGGGATTCTCCCCAACACCATGAAAGAAACCATAATCGTCCCTATGCTCAAGCCGCACAAATCGCCCTCCGATTGTGAGTCCTACCGCCCTCTGGCCATGCTAAACTATGATGCCAAGATCCTCACATCCATATTGGCCCATAAGCTGGCCAGAGTGGTGGGATCCATCGTCCATGAAGACCAGAACGGATTTGTGCCTCAGGAGGCTACAGCATGTAATTGCTGAAACATACGAGAGGGACGAGGACCTGGCGGTGTTGTCGCTCGATGCTATCAAGGCCTTCGACTCCATATACTGGGAATGGATCAGGGAGGTCCTAAGAAGATTTGGCTTCGGAGGGGGCTTCATCAGGTGGATCGAGGTCCTCTATAATTCCCCAATGGCGAGAGTGAAAACGGGAAGAACGGTATCAGCAGCCTGGGAAATACAAAGGGGAACGAGACAGGGGTGTCCGCTATCGCCCATGCTGTACATACTGGGCCTGGAACCGATTGCATTGTACTTCAGGCAGCAGCTTTTCGACGCTGGTATCAAGGTGGGCACTGTACACCACATAATATCTCTATATGCACACGACGTCCTCCTTTACCTAAGCACTCCCGAGGTTAACGCACCGACAGCACTGGAGGTACTAGATAATTACGCGAAGTACTCGGGGATCCGATTCAGCAGAAGAAAGTCCTCTGCCTTCCCCCTGGCGGGCCTACGCAACATTCCAGAAAGCAAACTTCCAGTGATAGGAATAGGTTGGCAACTGGTCAAGTTCCGTTATCTGGGGATCAACGTAAGCCATAACCCGCTACTCACGCACGAACACAACACTGAGGTCCCCATCATGAGTCTTCGACGCTCTATAAAATTCTGGTCCAAGCTCCCATTGGCCATGGTGGGCAGGGCAGCGATAGTCAAGATGATCGTACTCCCCCGATTCCTATATTTCTTCGTGAACATTTGCCATTACGTTCGACCGCCCTTCTTCAAGAAGCTGGAGGCTATCATCAGGGACTTCCTTTGGGGCCCCCACAGGCACAAACTGTCACTATCTGTTCTCTCCCTGCCACATAAAGAGGGTGGAATAAAGCTGCCAGATCTCCAGTTATACTACCAGGCCGCCCAGCTGAGTCACATAATGAAATGGCTCTCAGACGAATCTTCGGCTGAGACGGAACTACTGAGGCAATCCTCGAACAATGTGATCCCCAAGGAGACCCTGTGGCATCCTACACGGCAATCCCTGGTCACCTCACAACTGATTGACCTGGGAAGGAAGATATGGGCCAGGTCCTGCTACATCAGGAGAGTACACCACCCATATTCTCCGGATAACCCCATCTTAGCAGACACCTACCGAACAGATGCAGACCTCTCCACGGCAAGGAGGTGGGAAGAAGCCGGCATATACACGTGGGGCGACATGTACAAGGAAGGGGAATTCAGGGACTTTGAATCTCTTAAGGCCGCCGAAGGAATACCCCCGGGCCAGTTCCTCTGGTACCACCGCCTTAAACAGACTGCCAAGAAACAGTGGACCGGCTGGCCGGAGGAACCCTCCCCTGACCCTCTACTTCAAGAAATGCATGACCTCTCGGATGGCTGGAGACCAGACTCCAGTCTCTACAGCAGACTATGCGACAAACCTAACCCTAAAGGCAAAGATCTGAGAGCGAAATGGGAAGCGGACTTTGGGACCCCGATCACGGATAAAGAATGGGAGAGAGCGCTAATATTTCCCAAAAAAATGTCCAGGAATACCAGATTCGGTCAGATTCAACTGAACGTCCTGTACAGGACATACATGACCCCTCATAGGGTCGCCACCTTCAATAAGACATCCTCCCCTGCATGCCCATGGTGTGGGAACGATAAAGCGGACATGATCCACATGTTCTGGACTTGCACTAAGGCGATGACACTATGGTCCAAAGCCAAACAGACTTGCATAGACGCCGGAATGACGAGGTACAAATGGACCCCCGGCGAGTGCCTCCTGGGGAATTACCCCAGACGTAGCAAGTCCAAGCATGCTGTCAGACTAATGGACATCTCATGCATCCTGGCTAAGAGAACAATTGCAATGGCCTGGAAGACGCCGTCGGGCCCCAGGCATGAACGATGGCTCAAAGAACTCGAGAGATGGACAGTAGCAGAAACCAGGGCCTGGCAAGAAGGAATCACGTCAAGCGGCGAAGCCGAATGCGGCACCCTGGAATCATGGAAGGCCCTCCTCAGAGACATATTTTTCAGCGCCGACTACAAACCCCCCTGAAATCTCGCAGCATCACACTGACACTATCCCCTGATGCCAGCACTGGAGGGACAGCCCTCATATGCGACCCCCCCCTGCATCCTGAAACTCTGGGTCGCAGGCCCTAACCCATCCATCCACTGTAAGTTCGCTGTAACATGAAGACTGTTGTTGATTTGTTTGTTCCCTCCCCCTCCCCTGTCCCCCTTGCACCGTCCCCTCCTTTGTTTGAACCACCGTTTGATTTCTCGTTGTATTGCACGTTTTTTTTTCCACCAAAATCAATAAAATACGTTTAAAAAAAAAAAAATGAGTACTTATGGAGCATTCCTTTTTAGTATTTATTAAAGGATGACATTTAAAATATAAATATGTAATATATTAGACAAGTAAAATAGTCCATTGCATATAATGTTCCTGATTGTGACAAATTTAATTTAGGAATTTGTAAGATCATATAATATGTATATACAGTTGTAAAAAATATAACAGGAATATGTACAAATAGAATCATGTTGAATCCGGATTGTTAGGAAAATGCTAAATGTACAGATTTAAATTTTCTATTGTGCTTATTATAAATATAGTAAATAAAAGTATTGTTTTCTAAATGAGAATTGTTAAAGAAACACAAGTAACTCAAAGTACATGCACTTATGTTTTGTGATATATTTTAAGTAATCTAAGTATGATTATTCTAAAAAAATTGTTATCACCTGGGCAGAGGAGCGAACCAATCAGGTTGCTCGAATCACGTACTGAATCCTACGATCTCAGCCAGCGTTCAGAGCAACCTGATGGCTGTTTCCCTACGCTGCTTTATTCCCCCAACTCTCCCCTTCACTTTGGTCACCATGTCCCCCTCTCCCTGCCACTCTACCTCACTCACCTTATTCTTTTGGTGGCAGCAACTGCCACCACTGCTCCAGTCTCTATCCTGGTTTGCCAGTTGCAATAGAAATGGAAGTGTGGCTTTGCATGGAGCCCTGCCATCCAGCTCCATGGCGGACATCATTAAGTAAGTATTTTGTTTGAATGATCAAGACACTGTGAGGCGTCCTGTTCATTCAAACGAAATGCATTGCTGTTAGCACCCCAGGTTTCCAGATTAAAAACCTTGGGTGCCAATAGAAAAATACGTTTGTTCAGAGCATACAGCAAAATCCCTGAGAGTATTATTTTCTGAATCCAAACAAGCTAGCCATTGTATACATATAAATGACCCGCACAAGGCCAATACATTCACAACCCTATACACATAAAGGGGAAACAAGTTGATTGAATATATGTTTTTAAATGTTCTTTGTTCAAGTAAAGTTTTATGGATGCCATACTTGTTTTGATTTTGAAAAGAAAAAAGAATTCTGAACAGTTTGAAATTTTTATATGTCAATAAATGCATATGCTGACCGGAAAATGTCAATCTTATTATTGAAGTAAACTGTGTTGCCTTAATAGAAGCTATCACAAAAAGATTGTATTTAAAAAGCTAAGTATATTTTATAGAATAATGTATACATAAAATTGATTATTGAAATGAATACTTACGTAAGAAAGGTTAGTGAGATTCATGTAGGCAGGGACATTTCCTTTTACTGACCAATTGTTCTTGTAGCTATAACATTGCAGTGATTTCTTTGGTGTAAATCTGTAGACAACTTTGGTTTGAAGTTGACTCAATTATTTTAAATATAATTTGGGTTTGAAGCATCACTGTCTGTTTATTGTCCAGACTTGTGAGGTGGGATTATACATTGGGAATATTATACTGTTTGTGTTGACCTAGTTGAACCTATAAATGTACAATATCCCTACAATTAATAACTCTGTAACTGTGGTAGTATCCATCCCCCTCTTCTCCTCTGTGTCACTGGTTTCCAGAATCATGCTTTGTAGAGGCCTCCACTCATATGGCCTACCACCAATCTCTTTGTTGTCATTATTATCATCATCATCTTCATCATTATCTTCAGGCTCATTATCTATGTCTGAAGATGGAAGAGACAACACAGTTTTCACAACCTGCAGCTCTGTACTTAATCCCCTCAATTTGTCAGTAGATAAAATCTCTGGCTCTGCTCCTCACAGTAGGTGGAACCTCCTCTACACCTTTTAGGTGTTTGGGACAGATTGGTATTATTATTGTTTACTTCTCCATAGAGAAAATAAGGTGACACCATGCAGACTCAATTACAGCCATGCCATTGAACATAATCTCCTCCTTCCGACCAAATAATATACGTATTTTTCTCTACAACAAATATGTGGTATTACAAATACAATACATCACACTCATTTACAGCCACCGAATGTAATGCCGTCCTGCCTATCAACATACATAAGACATTTTTTCTACAACTATTAATAGTTATTAGCACAAGGAAGTCATCATTGACCTCCTATCTGTCATCCAGAATGTTCCTAATGCAGTCAATAACTACAATTAATTGTATTCCAGGCACTGTGACTTCAAAACAAAAAACATTTCTCAGCCTTCAAGAAACAGCAATGCATTTTCCCAGTAATAGTTCTTTCAACAAGACACTTAAATCTAATTTAACACAACAAAGTGAAAGCGAAAACATGGAAAAAAACTTTCACTTTTGTGAAGACGAAGCTATCACTTTAGCTGTCCATCTTAATCAAGTTCATGGTCAACCGTTTCAATTCAACCAAGATTAAAATGAAAATACTTACCTTATAAAGACAAACTAATTATTAAATATTACTACATGAAATCACATTTAAATCACTAATACATGTGTAGTTGTTATTAATCTAACATATTTTACTTCATCACCACAACTCCAAATGCTACTAGCATTGGCTGCTAGTATTAATAGATGTGTCATGACAACGATAATGAGCCCACCCACTGTCTATCAGGCTATAATAGTTGGTTTTGCCACTGAATGAAATTCCTAGAGCCACTTAATGTAATCTCCTGTTTATCAAAGAATAGATGACTTTTTTTTATCTGCAACATGTTCTTGGAATGGCAACTAAAAGATAATGTGCCCAGGTACAGCCAATGAATATAATCTCTTTTTGCCTAGCAATTATTATAAGACATTTGCATTTAATTAGTGTATGGAATGGCCACTAAAAGACAATGCATTCAGTTACTGTCACAGAAAATAATTCCCACCTCTCTACAAAGAATTATGCAAAGTTTTCAGTGCAACTGCTAATTAGCATTTGTTATGACCATGAAAGAGTGAACAGTCACATCCTCCAAATGTGATACAATATCCTGCATGCCTTCGAACCTTTCTGGGCTGTTATTGTCCTAACTCTGGCAAGAAATGTCACGTGAATTTTTATCATGCAAGGTCGACTAGTCACTGGGATGTAGTAGAGTCAGTAGTACGGAAGTGACTAAAAGGTGGTCTATTCTTTTTCTCTTTGCTACCTGTCCTTCAAATAAATCCCATTTCAATGTTCTATCTGTCACTCGCTTACATCTTAATTAAAATATCGTCCTCTCCCGCAACTCTGGCATAATATTTTCCTACCTCACCCTCTTGTAAATCTTTGTCCATCAACTGCTCTGTCAACTTACTCCCTCATTTTCTGTGTAGCAAGACTGATGCCGAAATGGAACCCTGTCTGCCCCATTTAGAATATTTCATTGCAAGCACCTTAATCATTTTATTTGAAACCGAGATACTATTCAGAACAACTCGATTTGCCAAAAAGGCACAATATTTAGATAATTCATTTTGTCATCCTCATCACAAGTTGTGCTGTATCCCAGCAGTAATACTGCCAAGATACCGTCCAGTGCTAATAGCGCTACCGTAACTCAGTCCAGTGCAATTTGCGCCAGATCAGGAGTTGCAGGGGCGGTAAATCCCCATTTCCCATTGGGTCCTGGGGTTGGGCAGCAGTAATTGTGCTGGCGGTAATAATACCGAAAACAGACAAAAATGGCCCATACATTGACATATTTACTTACAGCAGAAAGCTGGAGGTAAAACTGCCATTTTCTGCCCAACTCGTGATTTGGCCAGCCCTTAAATGCAGCAGTAATACCGTTACCGCCACAATTAAGGGCTCAGGCCAAACTCGTGATGAGGCCAATATTTGGCTCAGACTTACTGCAGGAGCTCTGGAATTAACATTTTGTGGGTTTGGGATTTAGATCCATCTCCTTTCTCTATAAAAGGGGGATCCAAACATTGCTGGTGTGCATAGAGGTCAGGTTTATAGCGACCTGAAGATTAACGGACAAACTGAGTGACACTTAACTGGCTTATAATAGCACTTATTAGATGCAGCAGGAATCAGACATGAACAGCTATATAATATGATGGCTGTCCGGGTGCAAGGGGCAAGATCTAGCCTGCCATTCTTGGTTACTCATTATGTAGCCCTGCAGATGTTTTGGACTTCAGCTCTGATCAGTCCAAGTCAAAATAGTGATGAAGGATCATGTGGGGTGCAGTTCAAACATCGAGAGGGCCGCATTGTGAGTAACCACAAATCGCCCAGTATACCATAGGAACCTGATTCATGGAATTTCTTTGCACGGTTCAAAGTGACTTTGCACTGCTCAAGGTGACTTTGCACTGCTGACACAAACCCTGATTCATGGAACTGTGCGAAGTGTATTTTTGCAGTGCAAAGTCAGAGCAAAGTCATTTTGTATGGAAAAAAAGACTTTGTACTGACTCTGCACTGACTTTGCACTGCAAAAATGCACAGTTCCTTGAATCAGGGTTTGTGTCAGCAGTGCAAAGTCACTTTGTACCCTGCAAAAAATTCCACGAATCGGGCCCTATGTGATGCAAGCTTGGATGCAATGCAGATTTTCGATAAACACGCATTATCCAGACAGGAGGATTGAAGGGCTGTAGGACAGGAGGATTGTAGGACTATTTTAGCACTGGAAAGTTACATTTAACTGTTATAAGCAGTTTTTTTTGGTCGAATCAAACACACCTTTTTTTCTTACAAAGTAAATATCTGTGTGATCCTTGTAAATATATATAGAGATTGAAAGCGAGAGATAGGTGTGTGTGTGTGTGCGTGTGTGTGTGTGTTTTTATACCGTGGATTGGCAAACCGGGTGAAGTCAAAACATTACAACACTTATGCCTTGCCATTCTCGAAAGATATCTGTCTGTGGTCGTGTCTAGATCTCGAATTTTTCAGGAAGTGAGCTGGAAACATGGTTATTAATACATAATGCCATTATTGCAGGGAGAGCTGAGTAAGGAAACTAATTTCTGTGTATTAGAAAGTAAGACATGGTGGCATGCTGAGCACCCTGCCCTCTGGACATTTCCAAATGCATTTATTCTATGCTGCCACGACCTGCAGCGTGGGCAGCTTTTCCATTCCTCTCAGGGTTGTAAAACTGGCTTGTAAAAAAAAAAATGAAATGATGGAACAGAGCCATCCAACTTATTGTCAGGCACAGCTTCCTCTGTTAAGCAACCCCCTGGAGGGAACCGAAGCATATGCGTCCATTCAAGGATTTATTTGCAAAAATGTATTGATAGGATAGTGTTGTTAGCTGGCAATCCTCCTCCCAAAAAACAGCACTTCACATTCAGTAAATTATAAATTTATAAAATGAGGTTCACATGTCGGGTATCACAAGTGCTGCACAAACATCTCGGCTGCATTAACATTAGGAGCATGTTCTCCTGACAGCACTGCTACAACTCGCCATCACGCATAAATGCCTCACAAACTCAGCCCCGAAATACTTGGCTGACATTTGTAAACACCAATCCACACGTACTACCAGATAATCTTACTCCCATAACCTGGTGGTACCACGCTTCCCAGTTCAAGCTGCCAAACGATGGAACTCTATCTCCATCCCTCTTAGAAAGCAACCCTCTCCTTCCTCACCTTTAAAGCCAGTATAAACAATTGGCTGAACAACAAGCTCCTCTTGTTGGTTCCACACTTGATTGTAATCTGTCTGCCTTACTATGTATGTAACCTCTATGTTTTTCAAGCACCCAGTTACCTCAGGGTTTGGTGCGCGATACAAATAATAAACAAATACAAATACAAATTGATTAGGCAGTGTGTGCCGATCAGAGAGGAGAGGGGCACGGGACGCATTCATCTTACAGCAGTTTCTTACTTGTGAGTTGCTCTTCCAGTGGAGTCACTTCTAAACTGGGTCAAGTTTCCAGCTTCAGTAGTTTGGAGCAACCATTGAAGTTTTAAAAGAACACAAAGTTTGCTGGGTCAGGAAAAATGAGGATACGCTAGAGCAAAGGTTTGTCAGTAGACTTGGATAGGACTGTCAGGCACCCAGAATGTATAAGGCGAAGGGCCCGTAGGCCTGTATGCTCCAATTTCAAGTTTCAACATTGCTGATCTCTCTAGTCCAGTCATGCTAATGGATGCAGCCACGTGACCAGGAACAGTAAACACAGAAGTTCGTTCTCAGAGTCATACACGCCGGTAGGTGTATTTAGAAGTCCCACCTGACCTCTTAAATTGCATAAACTAGGTTGGTCCAAGAGATGTTCTGCACATTCACTGAAGGAAAAGCGCAAATCACTCCATACAGATTTGGAGCACCCAAGAAAGAAGACCCCTTTGTGTTGCTTGTGCCTCCAATGCCTTGCTACTTCACTACTTTTGCTCATTCCTATGTCCCTCTTGCTTTCAGCCCCCATTGAACAGTGAAGTGGTCACGAAAATCACTTTTTAACAACACTCAATCAGGGATCAGTAGACAGTAAGGAGACCAATGTAAAGAAGGAAAGAAATGAAGCAGTGAGAGAGGGTGTTATTAGCCACCCAACTTACTCAAGCACCAAGTCCAAGGAAGCTTCCAGCAGGAGCTCAATACACACCTAATTTTTTGATTGCTGTTAAGTTGCTTACAAGCACATTGGCCAGCCATACCTCACACAATATGAAACACCAACCATGACCTTAGTTCTCTCTAGCACCATTCTCCCCCACCAGAGAATAACCAGAAAGAATACTTTCAACCCATCACGGTTCGTGGAACTATGGAAACATGGAAAACCCTACATGAGACCAATCAGACTGTGCAGAAATGCATGCACAGGTCACATTTCGTATAACTTATCACAGCTCTCAAGTTTCTCGTGGCCATCCATGAGAAGGCAATCCAGTCCTGTTTTTTTTATCTTTGGATTCTGGGACCTGTAGCTTATTTCCGATTTCAAATGTATAAAAAGTCCCAGAATTCAAAGCAAACACAGAACTCGTTGGCTCTCTCACGCTTGGCCACAGGAAACTTAAGAGTGCAGACTTATTAGTGTAGAATGGAGAGAACAAGGGAAAATCCTTCTGGTCTTCTATTAGCCGATGCTATAGTTCCTTTTGGAAGAGAAAAATGTAGACATACTGCAGAATGCAAAAGACACTCATTACAAGTATGCCGGTCCGGAAATAGCATTGCCGGTCGATCCGTACCAGCACCTTTTCCAGACCGGCATACTCTGAGTAGCGATGCCAGTAAAACCGGCACCGCAAGTGACCCACCGGTGACCCACCGCACCCGGCATCACCGTTGCCGGAATCTGCGGAGAGACGCAGCAGCCGTTCCTGAGTTACCGGCATGGTGTCAGTAAGTTCAGATTCTGAGCTGCACGGACAGTGCAATTACTGGCATGGACATGCCGGAAGCAGCTTGAAAACGGTGCGGGAAACACTGGCATTGCAGACCAGGCATTAAGTAGGTTCAGGTGTGTACTAACATGCCACAGGTGCCCAACATCAGCACAGTTGGCCCCAATGAGCAGTGCTACAGCACAAAAGGACCACTCCCACACCCCTCACCCCTTACAGCACCACCATGCTAGCAGTAGCAGTAGCAGTACTGGATTTGCAGGCCATGCTTGCAGGCCTACTACTTGAAGAGGCAGGGAGGCAGAGGATGCAGCAGAGGCGCTTGAGGAGAAGGAGGGCCATCATGGCCTAGCAAAACCCCAATGTCCAGCAGGTTGCAGGCCGCAGGCAGCCACCAATTCCACACTTAAGGGCCACACATTTCAACCTTAGCCAAAGCCAGATCCACACCCTGTACTTGGTAGACAGGGATACCATAACTTCAATTGTGGACCTGATCCATGACGACCTGGTCAACCTCATAAATATCCGCACAGCCACCCCCCCTCTTGCTCAAGGTAGTGTCTGTGCTACATTTTCCTAGCCACAGGCATATGCTAGCACACTGTGTGTGAGTTGCATGGGATATCGCAACCCTGTTTTTTGCATGTCCTTTTCCAGGTCATTGATGCACTCCTGCATTACGTTAGAGACCACATCAGCCTACCCAGGATTGCTGACCAAGTTAATGGCACAAACATAGCCTTCCATGCCCTTGCAGGCATGCCAAACATCATCAGTGCTTTGGACTGTAAATATGTGGAGCTGGTGGCAGGCATGCTGTGGAGGCAGTGTACCACAAAAGAAAACTTTATAATTCACTGAATGTGCAGAAGGTGTGTGATGCCCGCCACCTCATCACCCATTGCTGCTCCAGATTTCCCTGTTCAACCCGCGACTCCATGATGCTGTGCAACTTCACGCTGCTTCTGTACATGGAATGTCACAGTGGAGAGCGTACCTGGTTACTGGGTGAGTCTAACTACAAGGGCATATGCACTGTTGAATTAGAGGGGGCGGAACACACCATAGCTTAACTAGCTGCTGGTTGGGTCTTACTACAAGGGCATGAGAACTGTTGAATTGGGGGGGGGGGCAGAAAACATCATAGCTTACCTGGCTGCTGTGTAAGGCTAACTACTAGGGCATGAGCACTGTTGAATTGGGGGGGTGGAGAAAACACCATAGCTTACCTGGCTACTGGGTGAGTCTAACTACAAGAGCATTTGCACTGTTGAGTTGGGGGGGGGGGTGCATAACACACCATATCTTACCTAGCTGCTGGGTGAGTCTAACCACAAGGGCATGTGCAATGTTGGATTATTGGCATGTATAACACCCATCACCAATGGCTGTGCACAGTGTATGCATCAATCCATTATTTCTCCTACTTCAATGTGCTCATACAATTAGAAAAACACCATGAAAGTGCACAGAGGCCGGATAGGGCGGTTAACGGGGAAGGCAGACCATGATCATTAATTGTGACAATAGTACAAGTAAAGATAAAAAATGAAAGGGGAGACAAACGTACTCACTGTTGTGAGTGCATTAAACGTGCAAGTTTACAGGTGTTACTCAAGGTGCCTCACAGTAATAGCATGCCTGAGTTCAAGGCTTGACAGGTGTGTCTCAATTTTGGAAAATGATCCAGTGCATGCATAACATCAATTCCGTACAGCAATAAAAAAGAACTACATGTACCAGAATGCCCCACACCAAAGTTACAAAAAGAATCACAAACACAGTCAAGCAAACCCACACCTGATCCCACACCTTATGCACAGACAGAGAATACTTATGTTCCCACCCACATAACACCATTTGGCAGCAACCCAATTGGCCAGTTCCCCTGCCTGTTAAAACTGCACAATCACACATGCATCTAATTTGAAATCAAAACAATTTCTAGTACATATGTTAGGTTGTGTGCCATGGACATATTCATATTATTGCACAGTAACACAATAATGACACATGCACCAGTTCCATTTGTGTCAGTTGTGCTAAAAGGGTCAGAGGTCATGTAGTCTGTGAATGGGCCATGTGAATGCCACTGCACACCACACACCCAACACACATTCTCACAATGTGAATTTCTAGTACCCGAAATAGGAAAAATTTGAGCTAAATTGCATTTTACATGTGCATGTTTGTCTTCTCAAATGAACACTATACAGCATGTGCCAACATGATATGGGCAGCAGTATGACATTTTACACTTTCTGTTGTTCCCGTGCAGGTGATGTGGTTATCCCCTGATGCCATAGTTGAGGACCCTGTGAGGCAACCACACAACATCCACAATCAGGCATACAAGCGTGCCCATGTATGTATTTGGTGCACCATTGAACAGACATCTGGCCTGTTAAAGATGAGGTTCCAGTGCCTGAGCAGATCGGGGGGAGCACTAATGTACATCCTTGAAAAGGTGGGAAAGATAGTGCTTGCCTATGCCATGTTGCACAAGATGGGTATGAGGTGCAACATCGCACTGCCCCTGACATGGACATGCACCCACCAGAGGCGGAGGACAACAGTGATGAGGAGCTGACAAATAGCGCAGCACCACAATGGCATGGATGGACGTGTCAAACACGATGAACATATACACACTACTTCTAATCACCTGTCACACACCCAGCACAGGCCAGCTAGCGCACTGGACACAGCACATACATAAAATCACTCACACTGAAAAATCAATGTCCAGTCATGATTTGTTTGCAACACTAACTATAATTTGTGATAAGAAAATATATACAAATGTAAAATGTCTTAACGCCCTATACTATAATCCCCAACTATCCCTCCCCACTCCCCCTGCCCAAGTTTCCCTCCTCACTGCCCTTCCCCATCTATCCTCCCCACTCCCCATCCGTAACGATCCCTCCCCACTTCCCCCATCCCCAACTATCCTTCCCCACTCCTCCTCCCAAACTATACCTCCTCACTCCCCTTCCCCAACTGTCTCTAGGCAACTCCTGTCATGTTTTGCAATGTACATTAGCATGAGTCGCAGACAGATCACATATGCACCCATGGACATTTTTTGTCCCCTTTTTGGCTCCGGTGTGCGACTCTGTGCCGATGGGGACAGCCGCATGGAACGCCACCTTGGGCTGCTCTGCACAGAACTACCAGGTGTTGTGCTTGTTGATGGTGCAGGGGGTAGTACCATGGGCCATCGCTCCAGGAAATGCTGCAGCAACATGGCCATTGTTTCAGCTATGGACAACATCACGCTCTTCCCCGCCCTTACCTGCTGTGACATCTGGACAATGGCACGTGTGGAGTGACTAAGTGCATGTGCATTACATCTGTCACTGTCCTACACGCTTTTGCGCATTGGTTGGGCCTCCTGAATGTGCTGCTGCTCCAAGGATGTCAAAGCATCCTGCCGTTGCTCCATCCTGGTGAGGCAGCCTTCAATATCCCTCACACTGGGGAAGGGGGACTTTGGGGGCTAATTGGGCCCACAGTGCTGAAGAGTAGGGACTCCTCAATGCTCTGGTTTGTCGTGTCTCCAGTTTCCACACCACCCTTGTCCGCTGTATCATCTCCAAAGCACGCAAGTGCACAGCCTTGTGGTAGTGGTGGCATGGTGCACAAATGCTTGTGTCATGGATACTGTGCGGGTGGATGTGTGATGTACGTACATGGTGTGTGGTGTGCTGGAGATACTGTTGTGGTGTACTGGAAATGTTGGGGAGTGTGTTAGGGGTGTGGCACACATGCTGTGTGATGTCGAGTTGGGGAGGGTTGTGCCATGGATGGGTCCCCCTTTGCCTGCTGACTGTAGGGATCAGTGGACATCTGTACTCATGGGTTGGGCTGGCTGGAATGAGGGAGTCACATGTTTCTATGGTGTTTGACACTGGTAATTTGTGGGTGGTATAGGGTCTGACTTGGTGCCTGGGCTGGCATGGTGGACACATACCAATTTTGCTGTGACAGGGGGATGTGTGTCTGAGTGGCAGCTGGAGTATGTTATCTTGGCGATACAGGGTGCCTGTCCTATGGTCTATGTCTGATTAGGGTATGAATGAGGTTTGGGAAGAAGGTGTATGTTGTTGTGTGCAACCAGGTTACAGGTTGGGGAGGTGGGGGAGCCGGCAGGAATGTATTGGTGTTGTGCACAAGACACTTGACATGTTTTTCAGCTGTAGTATGTGCAGGGTGAACAGGGAGGTTGATGTGACATTGGGGTTACGTGTGCTCACCAGCCTCCTCGGATGTCATGGCTCTGGCCTCCACAGCACGGACACCTTCTATGGACTCCAGGTACAGCACACTGCTGCATGTCCCCTCCCAGGGCAGCAGGTGGATGGGGGATGTGCTGCCACCACCTGTGGCCATACCTCATCTGTGCTGTGCCAACTGTAGGTTGCGCACCCTCAAGCACAGGTCATCCAAACTTTTGTGGCAGTCATAAATACTGCAGGGGGTTGTGCCAACTGCAGTCACTTTCTAGGCAACCTCCTCCCAGATGGTCTTCTTTTGGAGATGTGCCTGCCAGCGTTGGTCGGTGGAGAAAAGATGGTCTGCATGTTGGACAATGGTGTCCGCCAACACCTCTGGGTTGCACAGACTCTTGATGTCATGTTGCTTTAAAAAAATCTGTGCTCAGGATTTAGGTATGTGTGCTGTGCTCTCAGGATTGCAATGGATTGTGTTTTAGTAATGGCCGCCAGTCGAGTTCCTATTCTGGCAATCACTGTATTTCCGGTCATGGTAATTGGGCACCGTTGTTACCGGTGCCGGGGGACCTGGGAGCGTGATGCCGGATACGGTGTCATCAGCACCAAGGGTGCCAGTGATAGTATTTTGGGGGGCTGGGTGGGGTTGTTGGAATTACTGGAATGCCAGTGCCACCGTATCCGGCATGCCAGAATGCGCGTGCACGGCAATACAGAAGCAACCAGTGATTCCGGCAGCTGGAGTTCATGTACACAGTGGGACCGCCATGAAGGTAATTAGGATGACTTACCGGCAAGCTTGTAATGAGGCCCACTGATCCATGTTAACATGGATGAAACACAATCTAGATTAGACGCAGACAAAAATGAAAGGATGTGGAAAGGGGAAAGAAGAGATACATTGTGAGGGGTGCAGAGAACACAGAAACGCTGTGCCAGCAATATTTACCTGTTGGTTACTCATTATGTGGCAATCCACATACTTTGGACACAATTCCCACGATCCCAAGCTGGCATACTTAATGGTGAAGGATCATTGGAATTGTAGTCCACAACATCTGGAAGGAACCACAATGAGTAACCATGGTTACCAGCTGAAGCAGCTGCTTGATGGAGTGCATTAAGTTTGCCACAGCTGTCGTGCTCTCACCGGTGGAGGCATTGTATCAGTCATGTCATGTTCTTATTCATTGATCTAAACCACCTCCGAGAGCTGACGTTACTGCACACAGCTGTTCAAGGTGTCAGACTTGGTATTTAAGGGTGAGAAGTTGGGATTTCATGCAGGTGTAGATTGGTTCTAGCACCCAACCAGGCAAGAGAAATGTGATCACTGGAGCTCAGCATCCCAGGGCCACAGCAAGGGGCACTACCCTCACTCAGGATGTAGATGTGCTCCCACTTTCTCCAAGAAGCAGTAGCTCCAGCACCCTGCCATCCATTACAGAGTGGCAGATCATAAACAAGACAGAAGAAATAACTCACTTGCTCACTGGAATATGTAAGGAAGGCATGGTTTTAACAGTAAGAGAGAAACAAGTGACCACAGTTCAAGGGTGTTTATTGAACTTCAAAAAGGGTATGATTGACGACTATCTAAACCTAAATTTACAGATGGGAGCAAGCTACGACCATCAAATAATAAGAACACAGTCCAACTGGTAACGTCTTGTCAAAATAAAGGGCCTATACTAAAAAACCTATTGCCAATCATTACCTCTAAATACAAAAAGTGTGGAGAATAATGTTATGAATGAAAGAAAGAAGTGTTCAAAATGATATGTCAGGTTTTCAGGCTGGTGGCCTCCCTTCCCAATGTTTTCAGCATGGGATAAGGCAATTCACTCAAGTGTAGCAAAGTCCCTGGCTTCTTCAGAACAACGTTACAGTTCAATCATCAGCATCAGGGCCTTCAGAGCTTAAGTCTCCCTGCTTTTCAAAGTCTCTTCACTCAAAGGGCCTGATGCAACCAAACAAACAACAAGTTCCTTTTGCCTTCAGATTGTCACAAGTAGTCACATCGGGTGAGTTACTCTCCACCCCGGATCCCCCAGAGCCAGGCTCAGATCTTTTTAGCATAAAGTTCAGCAGAGGCTTCCCTCTGCCGGGCTTGAGCCTGTCTTTCACGTTTCACTTTATCACACAATATTCGTAAGTTATTCTTTTTCGGGTGACTCACGGTTCACTCTGGATCCCCCTGAGTCAGGCTTAGATCCCTTCAAAACAATTAGTCTCCCTCAGCCAGGCTCAGACCAATGTCAATTTTACATCATGTATCGAAGACTTTTGAATATGTACAGGGTTTCGCTTGACCAGTTGCAGGACCACTTCGATTTCACAATTCTTTTTCTTTTAACGCTCACACCCTTTCGGTTGGACACCTAACAGGGACTTTCGAATGAGTACCCACATGGTACCGGACCACTATGTCTATGGTATGGTATTTTAGCTCCAAAGTTCATACACTCATCTGATGTTTTAATAATCTCCTTTATCCAATGTTGTTGCTTGCAACCTTGGTTTCCACACAGACCAGTCTGGTATCAATATCCCCATCTCACTGGCTGTGCTGACTTCACTGATGCTGCTTTGTTGTAAGAGCCAAGGACAGTCCCACAGTGGCAAATGCTTCTCCCCGCCTTGACTATCGATGCGGGAGAGCCCCAGGAACCTCTGACACACAATGCAGGATTCTTCGGCTTTAATTCCAGGTCTTACATTTCCTATTCTCAAAGTATCCTAAAAGATGCAGTCTTTCAGGGAAAAGGTCAAGGGCACCTCCCTCCTTGCAATCCTCTTTGGTCTTGCCATCTTCAGCCACGTATTAACTGACATCTTGGAACTGCTGCTTCCTAGTATGCTTTCGTGCTCAGCCTTTTATCTGTGTGGGGTAGTGTGATGGAAGTCAGGTATGTTTAATGATCAGTAATTGCCTGACCGTGTCTGACCATTGTATTGGGACATGTCAGGTATACAGTTCAGGTGTTCGTGTGTTTTTGTTCAAAGTAGGTTGTCCATGGGAAAGTGTTTGTGTCGGACAAGGGGGGATGGAGTCCATATGTATCCTACCTGGAACGATGGGATAAAGGTGTTACAAGGAAGGGGATACCACTTCTTGTCATCCAGTGTCCCACTTCCACTCCCTGAAGATTCCCCATTCCGGTGATCCTCCCACACTGGTTCAACCCCAGGAACTGGATCCAAAAGCGATGGCCGTGTCCGTGCAACCTGGATGACAGAGCACGGGGACTAGCGGGTGAGACTCCTTCAGGTTTCTCACAAACAGAAGAGTTGCATGATCAGTGTGGTGATACAGGTCAGCAGCAGCAGTCAGAAAATTATTGTATAAGATGCCCCAAGCATATTATGCCTGATGTCCAAAGCATGCCCCTTGGGTATGGGCCACACTCTTTGGATCCTTTGGAAACCCATTCAAATATAGCAACCAATTCTGCACATATGCATATACATGTTTGGTAAACACTAGCCTCTCATTTATCCATAATCCCTGTTAAGGAAATCTGTAAAAGGCAACAAGTAAATCTAGAGGCCACTAGATCTACTCTTTTACAAATTAGATCTTCTGCTCTAATCAATAACTCTTTAGCCTAGACTCTCTTTACAGGGACCATTCCATTGGGAATATTTCATAATGTTAGTTTAAATACAAGTGGAACCATCACAGCCTTACTGCCATCCTATTCAAACTCTTTCAAAAATCCATTTGAAATATGAGCAGAGCAAGCATTTAATCACGATCCAGGGGCTCACTCGCAAATGCAGTTAAAATCAGCCCTACCTTTTTAACCAAAAACATCAGTGTGTAGAATTTCTTTGAAGATATTTCTCCATTAGGACTAACTCATATTTGAAATTGAAACATTAGCAAACCCATCATGGCCCTTATTAACATTCTAGTAAGATCCTTTAATTAATTGAATTGAAATGGGCTCACACAATGTAGCTAAACACGAACAGTGGGTTCACCCGCCATCGCGACTATAATAAACTCAGCCAATGACGACGATGATGTTATTGCACAATGGCGGATGATGTCATCACATCAGCGGCCTTTGAAAAGGGACTTTCAGGATGGCAGTGACCAAGCAACAAGCGGAGCGCCACCATTCTGGAAGAATCCAGCATCACAAAGGTCCATCTGACAAAATGATGGTAAGAAGAGCAATGGGTACATAGTATAGAAACGTAATGCCTTAAGCCTTACATGGTTCAAACCTCAGATGAGAAATTAATACCTAGTCTGATCTTTTTACAGACAGACCTAATAAAGCATACTTGAATATTGACAATAATAAGATTACCCCAACAAAGTTTGTATTGTGAATCTCAATGTAAGCTGATTTAAGGAAGAGGCACAGGCTAATATAAAAATACAATTTGTGCTGCAAACTGGGTTAACTAGGTGAATACCCAGTCTGTTTTATTTACAGACAGATAATTTCAAGGAAACACTGGGATTCTGTCATGATGCCTACTCCCGGGAAGCCAGTTCAGGCCCAGCGTCCCCGAAAGCAGATATCATGTCCCCAGGGAGGGACCCAGCAACCCTTTATAGAGGCTCTTTGGACATTGACCTGGCGCCTTCGGCGCCAGGCTCATAGAAGGCATCAGTCCTGGCACAATAGGCGCCAGGCTCATTATGGGAGTGCTTGGATGGACTTACCTAATGCAGACCATGCTGCCGGATCCAGACCTCCTTGAGGTCTGAAAGGGACTATTTTACCTATGGGACTATTTTACCACTCGGGCGTGGCTGAGGAAGAATACTTACCTGGAACTACTTTGGGGGCTATTTAAACCTCGCCCAGAGAGCAGCTCACGCTTCGCGTTGTTCTGCATCTAGCAGCTGGACGCTCACCGTGTCTGCTCCTGCATCCTGGCTCCAGCCACGCCCGCCTGCAACCTGGAACACCTGAAAAGGAAGGAAAGGAGAGAAAGGTTAATAATTGAACTTTACCTACCTACCTCCGGAGTCCGGAACCATCACTCTGACGATCCTGAGAAAAGACATTATTTTTAGAAGCGCATCGCATCGCTCGCTGCAGCGCCGTGTTCCACTCACCTTCACGAGGCGCCCTCGGGCTCTTCAGCGACCATTGGCACCATCCGCCGCCTTTCAGCGCCTAAGGAGAAAAAGAGACAAAACAAAGGTGAGCGAAGGAACAGATTGAGGAAGGCCTGATTCTTCCATCTTAAGACTTACCTGATTATTGTTGGGACAATCTTTCCTCACCTCGGGTCGGCGCCGCTTCTTTGGCACTTCCGTACCCCAGCCCCTAAGGGGAAAAAGACACACGCATTAGTGGGTGAAAGCAAGATCACTAAGGGAACCATCCAACAAAAAGACTCACCAGAGTTTACCTTCGGCGAATCCATTCCTCTACGCGGATTCTTCATCCTGCATCTGAAATAGAGAAAAGGACAACGGACAATTAAGGCTTGAACGTTTGCAACTGAATACTTACGGCCTCATATCGGAAAAGTCAAGCGGAGTTGAATACTCACCAAACCCGAGATCCAGTGAAGTAACTGGAAATCAACACGCCCCTGCATCGGAAGCAGGATGGAGAGCTCGTCCTTTCAGACTCTAAGGTGAGACTCTACAGGGAATCGCGGAGGGGGTTCGAGGAGTGTCAGAGGGGGAAGGGGGGGAATCTGACACATTATCCAGCAGACAGTTAATCCCCTTTTCCATCTACAGAAGGATTCTTCTACGGGCCAGACAGGCGAGGTTTGGGGGTTCGGTCCAGTCCGTCTTCCGAGTCCTGCGCATCACCTTAGAAGAGGTCATAGCAGTCCAGAACAGGTCGGCGCCTCCGTGGGAATCAGGTGAGCGTTACAGATTCATTACCAAAACGATCAACCCATTAGCTCATGAGAGACTCTGATGATTAATACCATAAGGTAAAACAAATAAAATCATCAACCATTAAAATATGGCCTGCATGTTAATAATTCAAAGCTAGCTAATGTGGTTTTGCATTTCTTTAGAAATTGCACAGAAATGCACTAAGATATTGCAAACAATTTGAAACCATCGATAACCAGTTTCACAGACTTTGATACAATTAAGACTTTGACAAAAGAAGGATTTAACCAGGACCTAACCCAGATTATTACACCATTGACTCAACGCATGATAGACTTATCCCTTACCTAACGAACACCACTCAACTTTATCCCTCTTCTTTTTCCCTGTTTTCATAACCGAGCTGCTATGCCTGTCCAATTAAATATCCGTTGCTCAGGATGTAATGTACTTGTATGTATGAAGTATATATGCATTATTACTGTAAAACAACAGTTAACCATGATTGAACAATGTATTTTCTGTAAACTATGTACAGGATTATATTTAGAACACTCAATACACAATTTTGTATAACAGATAGAATACAGTATACATAATCATAACTGTGCCTTGAGAAAGCCTGGGTAAGGGTGAAACAACTGCACGTGCCACCAACTGGAGTATGTTGGCACTTTTCTAAAATTATTAAAATCTACCTTGGTTACAACCAATAAAAACATATTTAAAAGTTACACTTGTAGAATATTCCTTTCGACCCAAAAGACTAGGATCAAGTAACCTACCACACCCTCATGATCAATGTATACTTACTGACTAACTAGTGGATATCAATCATTGCTAGGTTCGGCTGTCAGGCTACACCATTCTACTAGAAAATAACTTTTCTGGAGGAGATTCATAAAGAGAACACAACTCTCTTTTTTAATTAAATACAGAGGGTAGGCACACTGGATAGTATTCACACTTCTAACATTATAAGCATGTCTAATCAACATTGATTTCATTATAACCATCTCTAGTTTCCCAATGGTAATGTTTCAACACGATGCAAATGTCTTGCAACCATTCGATTTTCTCCAATGTGAAGACAAGTATAGTATTGGAGAAAAACACTTAAATTAATCAAATGTTTTGCTATACATTGACTTAGCTCTGCTATACATATGTGAGGCTGTGAACATGTAGGCTGTTTGTAAACCACTTATCTTTAAACAATGGAAACATTTCATTTTTCTCCTGCAGTTTTAAATGGAGTTGCTCTCAAGGATATGATGATTCTATTATGAGCCTACTTGCATATTTTGTTCTTAATATATATGTGTGCAGTTTTCACTAATCAATTAATCAATGCATGTTTATTTTGAAGTTCAATACACTCAAGAAAAATGATAAAATAATTCCATAATCAAGATAAAAAGCCTCCCTATTTTTTTTTTTAAAAAGCAGTGCATAAATACGGGACTACTCCACAACAATCTACTGGATCTTTGCACATCATTAAAGAGATGAGCTGGTTGATGACCTCTAAACTTAATTCCCTTTAGAATCAGGCAAATTGTTCTCTGCCATATGACATTGTGCAATTGCCAGAAAAACATGAAATTAGCGTTGTCTTCACCCTTAAATTGCATTAACACCCGCGCAGCTCTTTCCCTTTATGACATTTGCTTGCTTCGCTCTTTAATGGTTAGATATTTAATCTGAATGTCATTATCAAAGAGTGGGCATATCTCTGTGTGACCCAGGACAGATACATCTCCCGGTCCACTTCAGATGAGCATGGGTTTGCACCCTCAGCTTCACTTGCTATTGGTCTTCTCTCTGTCCATTACAGAATTCAAAGTAAGAGCTCTTCAGTCTATTTTTCTAGTTTATGTTCATGAGGCATTGGTTTTCATACCATGCTCCAAGCCCCAGGTGTGGTAGCTGTTTTGTCCCATAACGGACCATTGAATCTTTTGTGCCACTCCACTTTTGCATAGATCATCCAGAATGCTGTGTGTTAAAACAGCCTGGGTATTCATCCAAATTCAGACTCATAGCAGAAGTGGCTTTAATCTCAAACAGTCCATTAGGTATATGCTTCTCAGTTCTGAATTAACTGAAAAATCTGGGGCCCTTGCAGAACTCCAAATAGTTTCTGTAGGAACTCTTTTTCACATCGTTCCAGCAGGCTGGCATTAGTATAACACCAAATGCCAGCACCAATCTCACTGATCATGTAAGAGTGACTTTCATTGACCATGAGTGTGTTACTTGCAGTCTGTTCTTGTGTGTGTCTGTGTTTGTGTCTGTGTGTAACTTTGAATACAGCTATGTGTGCAGCTTTAGATGCACATGAGTGTACATGCTGCTGTCAGGCTAAATGTGTGTGGAAATTTTCAATCTGTGTGTGTGGTTTTCAGCCTTCATGTATGTTCAGGGTGAAGATATACTATTCCTCTGTAACATGTTCAATGTCCAAAAGAAGTTCCACATTACACCTAGGTTTGCCTGTGCACTGAATGAGAAGGTGCTGCAGGGGTTTGTACTTCACCCAATTCTTAATAAATACAATTAAGCTTTTCACTCATTTTTTGTTTCATAAACATCTAATCTAAACCTATGGCCTCCGCCAGCTGTATAATGCACAATATCATCCTAGGCAATATCATTTTGCAAGTACACCATGACCCACAATGACTATACTGGCTTTAGCCACTACCTTTACTTTAAATAAATCTACTTTTACATAGACTATCATGCATTAAAGTGGTCCCAAAACGTATTAAGTTTCAAATGTTGTTTTTCAATACAAAGCAGACTGGTTCTTAAAGAAACCACATCTCACTTTATGTTCAATGTCGATGGGGAACACAGGGCATTGAGAAACCCATCTGTGTTCTTGTTTTCAAGTTGCCCTCCCTGCAGTTCCATTTTATTTTATCATCCCAGATTTTAACCTGTCCAATCTAAATGGACAGTTTGTGGTTGATTTGTTTTTTCAATTTGGCATTTCAGATGTAGGTTCTTATTTTGGAGAGGCAGCAGGGGGCTCAGTCAACCTGAAATCCTACCTTCAGCAAACCCTGTGTTGAAGGGGACAGACTGGTCTTCCTTTGATGGGCTGGTCTCCTATATCCATGCAGCCCGTCCATCCAATTGTATCAGCTCCCCAGGACCAGTTGGTACTTCAATGTTAACATGCCATATTCCATAATCCTTCTCTTTGTTCCTTCCTTAATCCTAAATTCTGTATGTATGCAAATATATATCTCTTGTAGCTACACCTTTGACTTGTGACAAAGGTGTGGTTTCCTAGTCTCATGAACAGTAATGAGTTAGGAAACCCCACTCCTATTGAAGGGACATTGATTTAGTGTTTGACTCTGGGTGTGAACATGGCAGATTCGTGAAACTAACATTTTTAGATTCTGCACATTTAGATCCTTTAAATGATAGCAATCCAATAAAATGTGGCACACTTCATTTTTCTTATTTCTCACTCATTCAAAACATGGCAGCATATATGTTTGTTTACATCTTCTGATATATATTACCCTTATCTGCAAACTGCCCATATTTCATGTACATCAGAGTTTGCATTGCGATGCAGCAATCAATTTACCAATTAAACATTCAATAAGACATTTCCCTTATGTTAATGAATCAAGCTTTCTATTGTAGAGTTGGTGACATGTTCCTACAGGTGGCAGTGGTGGGAAATGGCCTAAATACTCCCTTTTATATGCTATCTATGTGATATCCAAAGCAGGAATTTTTCGTTTGACGGAAATACATTCCACAACATTGTCCATTTGTTATGCATAGTTCAGTAACCATTCCCTTAGCTTAGGCTAATGGAATTTATTTTAAATACCTGGGTCCTGACACATGACAGAGTGGCCTTTGAAGCTCGCAGCACAGCTCCATTACTGACATATGACATTCTCAAAGCTAGGTCCATGCTCAATAAATACAATAATAATATGGTATTCAATTTGTTTATATAATCTTTGGAGCCAGCCCAAGCAGGCTGCCATGGACCCTTTGTTTTTGTTCTTAATGTTCATTCTTGAGCTGGGTTAGGCCTTTTAAATGTTATGCCTGAGAAATGAACCGTGGAAGCTTTCATTTCCCTTCTTGACCGTTTCTAGCTACCCTTTCAATATGCATGGAAAATTAGAAATTAAACTTTAAATGAGGTTACAATTGTACCCTACATTTCAGATCATTTTGGTTAAAGTGAAACATATGCAACTAATGGACTTCATTCTAAGTTTGCTGGTCCAGAAACAAGAGTGCTGGTAAACTCACTGACACCTTTGTTTCTGGACCGGCAAACTATGAGTCTTCTGCAGGAGCTGCTATGCCCTACAGGTCTGACTCAGCTGGGCGCAGCGGCCACGTTAGGTAACAGTGCCAGTGCTCCCATGTCCCCACTCCCTTAGAGTTCCATAGCACTCTATGGAATAGGGATTTACAAATGTACCAGTGCCTGACTTCCCAGCCGCCAGACTTGTGATAGCCTGGTGGCACCTGGAAGTCAGACGCCAGTATATTATTACAGGTATGGCGGCAACCCACCAGTAGCCCCGGCAGGGTTACCGCCAGACCTGTGATAAGGCCCATAGAATACCAGTCACATTTTAACTGCAGATACACTTTCATCTATATGATATGATATGATATGATATGGCATTTATAAAGCGCCTATATACAGGTGTTTCAAGGGGTGGCGAGGCAAGGGAGGGGGAACAGAGGGAAGACAGACAGCGATCCTACTAGGCCAGATGTCATTCAGATCATGCAAGAGCATGGGAGGGGGAAGTGTGAAAGTGCGGGTGGGAACGGGAGGGGACCGTGTAGTACATAATAGAATAAATAACAGTAAGTAAAAATACTTCCAACAGGTGGCAAGTGCAAAGGTAAGTGCAGACAACAGTTGTCAAATGCTGGTAGTGGGACTGTATAGGGATACAGAAACAGTCCCCAAGTGCATGGGTTGCCAGGAAGGCAGTGCAGGTGTGCCACTGGTGGGGCGGGGACCTGACCCCGAGATCAGAAGGTGGCCAGGTAACCAGTGCAGTGTCAGTTTCGGTCAGAAAGTCAGCAGGGGAGCGGAGGAGAAAAAGCAGAAGCAAAGAAAAAGGTTTTGAGGTGCTTCCGGAACCAGATATGATTCTCCTCATGTATCAGGGAGGCAGGGAGGCTGTTCCAGAGGGAGGCCCCAACCGAAGAAAGAGATCTACCACCAACCTGTTGCTTGGAGAAGCGACTGACCCTGAGGGAGTTAGAGGCGGATGAGCGAAGAGCTTGAGAAGAAAGATATTTAGGAAGAGAGAGTTGAAGGTATTGAGGACCCAGGTCCCAGAAGGCCTTGTGGACAATGCAGAGGGTTTTGAACTTAATGCTTGCAGCCACTGGGTGCCAATGGAGAGATTTCAGTCCTGGAGAGATACGATCCCTGGGCTTGAGGCCAAGGACAAGTCTCGCAGTCCTGTACTGGATGAGTTGCAGAGGGCAGAGGGTAGAAGCAGGCAGATTTAGAAAGAGGTTGTTGCAGTAGTCCAGCCTGGAGAGAACCAGAACTCTGGAGACAGTGAGCTTCTGGGGGAAGGAGAGGAAAGGAAGAATACCTCTGAGGAGGTGCAGCTTGTAGTGTGACTTCTTAGAGACGTCAGAGATGTGCGGAGAGAAGGAGAGTGTGGAGTCGAAGATGACCCTGAGGTTCTTAGCCTCACAGGTGGGAGCATGAAGAGTGGCAGAAAAGGAGGGAATGGGTGTGCCAATGAGGAGAATCCTGGTCTTGCTGGCATTAAGGCAGAGAACGTTGACGGCACACCACTCCTGGATGGCAGACAGACAGTCAGAGATGAGAGAGGGAGAAGAGGTGGCTGAGGGTAGCCTGAAAATGAGCCGAGTGTCATCTGCATAGCACTGGAAGTTGGGGCAGAGAACAGAACAAGTTCACAATTAGGAGGTTATGTTAATCAATCCAGTCCTATTAAACTGCAAAATTGTGACAATGGGCCTCATTACGAGTCCAGCGGTAGCCGTGCCGGAAAAACCTTCAGGCTGCCGCCAGATCCAAAATATCATTCCGCCTCTGTGATTGCTGGAATCACTGTGGCATTACAACCCCAGTGAGCCGGTAATTCCGGAGGCAGAATTCCGTAAATCCCCATTGCCATGGAGTCCCGTAGGACTCCATGGGGATGAGGACAATGGAAACACTTATCGATGATGGAGCCGGTGTTTCCATTTCCACCTGCAGGTGGGAGGCGTTACTCCCGCCAAGTTAGATCTGGCGGGAGTGACACCTCCCGCCTGCAGAACTCGGAATCAGTCAGCCCGGAGACAACGGTGGCGGCGGATTTACCACCACCGTTGTATCCGGATCAGCAGGGTCATAAAGAGGCCCACTGAGTCCCGCTTATGTCAGCTTCTTATGTTAATGGCATAAAACCCATTAATCTCTGCTAAGCAAGTCTTGAACAACTGTGGAAAAATACTCAATACCTTGGAAATATTATTGCACACACGTGCAAACCGATTGTGATCTTGCATTTTTCCAGGATCATCCTTTTGTCAAGAGTGAGAATGATGCAACGAGTCCCAACAAATGACAAAATTGGTTACTGATGCTTTTCTTGTCTTTTCAGGGAGGCCTTTCAAATATACTTTGTTTTTAGGCCAGGATTTTGTTTCAAAGTCTTCCACATGTCCCTCCTCCCTGAGCTGACATCATCAGGAAAAAGGCAGCATTTCAGGGAAATGTTGGAACCAGCATTGTGTGTTATTTTTTCCACCAGGGGGTCTTTATAAACCACACAGATTTGGCTGGCTCATAGGTTAGACATGTCAAAGTTTCATGTTTGGATATGTGTTTTCTAATCTCGCACCTTATCCTTGGTTGGGGAGTGCAGTTGCTGGATGCCCTTTCCATGGAATCCTCCATTCCACTCCCTTTTTGGTCCGACAGGCTGGAATGTAAGCTTTCATTTGGTGAACCAGAGAGATGGGTGGAAAGGCTGATTTGGTATAAAATCATGACAATATTTTATTTGTACACATTTTTAAGGTTCCCTGTTCTGCCTTCATGGCTCTCCATTGCTCTAGGTTAAAATCTCTGAACAAAATGTACAATTAGCTTATTTAATTTTAAAAATGTCACAAATATTCATCCTATATTCTAATAATTCATACCTATCTGTTTCTCTAGATTCCAGGGCTTGGTCAGAATGTATCTGATCGGAAGGAAGACTGGATTCCTCAATCCGATGCAGAGCATATTTAGCATGACAGGCTTTCAGCTGTTTCATGTGGACCAAACGTTTTTCAGCATGTTCCACTTTTGGGATCATGTCTTTCTAGGCAAAACGAGAGCCATTATCAATGATTTCATATGATCCTTTCCAATGGGCAAGGAACTTATGTTTCTTTGCCTGATTTGATTGAAATTATAAAGATAAACTTTATCACCAACCTGATGTTCATTTTTAGATATCTGTAGATCATAATAAGTTTTTGTACATACCACAGCTTCTTACAGGTTCCTTTCGGAATAGGACAAAGCACATTGGAGTTGATTGTATATGTTCTCCGTGAATTCAGGAGTGGTAGACGTACAGAGCAACATCTGTTCCTGTGTTCGGTATAACAGATGTTGAGGTAAGACCATTTCATTACCAATCATGAATTCAAAAGAGGTCATATTTGTTGCAGAATTGGTGCAGACCTTGGAGCCACCAGGACTTGTGGTAATCCTATGTTCCAACTGGGTCCAGAATCCACTAAAAACATCTTTAAGATTCCTACTATGGACTTATTATATCGCTCCACCCACACTGGATACCTCATATTAGGCAATATGGAGATTTTTCTTCCTTCACTCTGGGATTTTCACACATTGTAGTCATTATCTCATTGGTGAAATGACTACCTTTGTTGCACTCAAAATCTTTTGAGGAAGTCTGAAATGAGAACATATGTGGTTAATCAATGACATAGATGCTGTTTGCGCCTTGCAGTTTGGAGTGGGAAGACATTGGGCCTACTTGGTGAAGAGATAAGTAACAAAAAACATATATTTGTTGCTCCATGCAGAATGGGCAAGTGGACCAATAAAGTCAATCTGAAGACCAGACCATGCTAAGGACATTCCTCTATTTTACAGAGGAGTACAGTGTGTAGGAGAACTCAGTTGGAATTGAGCACACACTAGACATTCCTTAAAGCAAATGTTTAGGTTTTATCCCATATGTGGGCAATACGTGACCTCACGTACGGTATCAATTGTCTTTTGAAATCCCAGATGACGAGCTTTTACTACATCATGGGCGTAATTCAACATTATACTTCAGGATGAGGAGGGCCACCTAATGATCATAACCAGGGCTTTCCTTACCAAATGTCTGCCTTTAATTTTGATTTTTTCAAAACAAATGTTATGAGTACTCAAACACTTCCTTTACCTGCCAATCCGATTCAGATGAGGGAATTTTCCTTGGTCCTCTAGATATTTATAGAATCGTCCTATGATTGGGTCTTCTTTTTGTACTGTAATTAAATCTTGTTGGGGTGCATCCCTAATCCAATGCAGAAAAGAAGGCTCATTATCAGCTTGTGTTTGTGATTGAGTCCCTGCTGTTACTTGCATCTCTCCAAAGAGAGGTTCCATAACAATGTACTCTTCTTGAACAGCTTCTATTCTGGTCAGTTGATCAGCCAAATAATTTCCTGTTTTATCAGGACCTTCAACTTTTGAGTGATCCTTGATTTTTTTCCAAAAGAGGGTCATATTTTTTTGATGTTACTAAAGCATCTATTGTTAGGAATAACTTCCCATATTTCAGAGGTTTTTTATGTTGTCAAAAAACAGGTGTCTGGCTTTCCAGTTCACTAAATGTCCAACCAATCATATTCAGACATATATAGTCTGGATCAGTTATGATTACTAATTGCTGGAGTTGGTGATTTATGGCAGTAAGGACAGTTGTATATATTGCTATAAGTTCCACCACCTGAATACCCCGAGGCACCAATTTTATAATGGGATGCAGGTCCAGGGATGTCATTCACCCATTCATTCGCAATGGCAGCTACTAATAATTTTTCATAATTTTCTTTTATATGGTAGGGACATTCATCCAAATAAACTTTGGTGCTTCCCGGACAATTGTTCTCGTCATATACTTTATGAGACGAACCTAGATAAGCATCCATATATTGGGGTTCTGAGATCTTCATCTTCTACACAATTGTCTTGTACACAATCATGGAGATCAGCTACTCCCTATGCCTTTGTACTCTTTTTGTTTTGGCTATATCTGATTTCTACAGGATAAACCCTCATTAAAAGAATCCATGAAGTAATACATTAGTTAGACACATTCCCAGGTCTGATCCTGTCACTCTGCAAATATTGTGGTAGCTGTTGGGAAGTTTCATTTATTATATGTTCCCTATGGCTCAATGGATTGTAGTTTTTCCATACTGTTGTCAGTAGTGATTTCTCACATTCACTAAATTTGATCTCTATTGGTGATAACGTTTTGCTTTGCATAACAGATTTCTTTATTAACCTGGTCATGCCTCTGAGACAAGAGTGCAGTTAAACGGGTATATTAGAAAATCCTGTTTCCAGGAAGGATTCCTTATTTATTATGGGATAATCCCAAAATGGGTCTGGGGATAAACTCCTTTTCAGGTGTTTGCCAGCCTGTTTGGAGGTCCCCAACACTGCCACTTGATACCATCCCTTAAAAAGATGGACCAACTGTTGAGTAATCTCGACCTAATCCTCTATGAATTTAAAACAGTAGTTAGTCAATCCTGAGAGACTACCTAATTTGCAGAGATTCATGGGATCCTTTGATTTGAGGAGAGCCTCAACCTTTGTCTTTTGAGGAGTAAGACCTTCAGCTGTAATTTCATAGCCTAGAAAGTTTGCTTTAATTATGCACCACTGTGCTTTCTGAAGTGATAGTCTTGCGCCTGCATTTCGTAGCTCAGTCAGCCCACGGTGGATTTCAAGCATGTGTTCATCAACAGTTATACTTTATATTAAATGGTATTCCACATAAGCCAAATTCTCTCTTTCGACAAGGTCAGGCATAGCCTTATGTGGGAAGCTATTAAACTCATTTCCGCTATTAATGTACCCAAATTGAGTTCTTGAGCATGCATACTGCTGCCCCTCAATGGTAAAGGTAAGTTTATGTTGGCTCACAAAAAGGTCTGGGAGCCCTTCTATCGAGAATGAACATGGCCAAATGGCCTGTTCTATGGGAAGGTTCCCACTCTGGCAGCCAGCACCAAAATGCTAGGCAAGTCTCCTGTGAACAAGAGTGCCATCATCAACCCCAGATATTTGTTTTGGCCTAATCGAGCCTCATAAGTGAGGTGAAGCTGTGCCTCTCTAAGCAGATTGACCAGTGATTGTATTGTGAATTTCAAGGTAAACTGATTTAAGGAAGAGGAACAGGTTAATATATAAATGCCAATGTTTCTGAAAACTGTGTTAACTATGGGAATACCCATCTGTTTTATTTACAGACAGATAATTTCAATGAAACACTGGGATTTATTAGCAACATGACCAACCCACTAGCTCATGAGGGACCCTGATAATTAACAACATAAGGTAAAACAAATAAAATCATCACCATTAAAATATGGCCTGCATGTTAATAATTCAAAGGTAGCTAAAGTGGTTTTGCATTTCCTTAGAACTTGCACCAAATGCACTAAAATATTGCGAACAATTTGAAACCATCGCCAAGCAGCTTCACAGACTTTGAAACAATTAAGACTTTGACATAAGAAGGAAGAATAGATTCTGATCTGGATTCTTAGGGTAAAACTTACCCGGGACCTAACCCAGATTCTGACACTATTGATTCAACGTATGATAGACTTAACCCTCACCTAACACCAGTGTACTTTATTTCTCTCCTTTGTCCCCGTTCTCATAACAGAGCTACTAAGCCTTTATAATTACATATCATTTGCGCAGGATATAGTGGACTTGTATGTATGAAGTATATATGCATGATTACAGTAAAACAACAGATAATCGTGATTGAACAATGTATTGTCTGTAAACTATGTACAAGATAATAGTGAGAACACTCAATACACAATTATATATATAACAGATAAAATACAATATACCTAATCATAACTGTGCCTTGAGAAATCCCGGGTAAGGGCAAAACTATTGCATGTGCCACCAACTGGAATATGTTGGCACTTTTCTAAAATTATTAAAATCTACCTTGGTTTATAACCAATAAAAATGCATGTATAAGTTACAATTGGAGATTATTCCTTTTGAACCAAAAGGCTAGAAGCAAGTAACCTACCACACAAACATTATCCATTTATACATACTGAATGACTAGTGGATATCAGTCATTGCTAGGGTCTCCTGTTAGGCCACACCATTCTACTAGAAAACTACTTTTCTGGAGAGCATTTATAAAGAGAACACAACTCTCTTTTTGATAAAACACAGAGGGTAGCTGCACTGGATAATATTCATACTTCTGACATTATACACATGTCTAATCAACATTGATTTCATTATAACCATCTCTAGTTTCTCAATGGTAATGCTTCAACACGATGCAAATGTCTTGCAACCATTCGCTTTTCTCCAATATCAAGACAAGGATGGTATTGGAGAAAAAAAAATTGAATCAATCACATTTATTTCTATACATTCACTTAGCCCTGCTATACATGTGCGAGAATGTGAACGTGTGGGCTATTTGTAAACCATGTATACCTTTAAACAACGGGCAATTTTCATTTTTCTCCTGCAGTTTTAAATTTGGAGTTGCTCTCAAGGATATGATGATTCTATTCTGAGCCTGCTTGCATATTTTGCTCTGAATATATATGTGTGCAGCTTTCACTAATCAATCAATCAATGCATCTTTATTTTAGAGTTCAATACAAAAAATGATAAAAGACTTCCATAACCAAGATAAAAAGCCTCCCTGTGTTAAAATAAAAGCAGTGCTTGACTACCAGTCTAGTCCACAACAATCTACTGACTCTTTGGACATCATTAAATAGAGACAAGCTGGTTGATGACCTCTAAACTTCATTCTGCTTAGAATCAGGTGGATTGTTCTCTGCCATATGATATTGTACAATTGCTAGAAAAACATGAAATGAGCGACATCTTCACCCTTAAATTGCATTTACACCCACACAGCTCTTTCCCTTTACTCCATTTACTGGCTTCTCTTTTTAATGTGAAAATATTTAACTGGAATCTCATTATCAAAGAGTGGGCATAATTTTTTTATTTTTTATTTTTTTATTTATTTGCATTTTTAAAGCGCTCACACAGCCTGGGGGCATCAAGGCGCTATTACAGGAATATGTCTAAGTTGCGTATTTCTAACACGGTTAATACCCAGAGGTTTCTATGTGTAGAGTCAGGGATCGAACCTGTGTTGCTTCGCGGCGTCTTGTTTCCAAGGTGAGCATGTTGCCACTGAGCTATCCTTGTGGGACAAGGACAGTATTTTGTGACCCAGGACAGATAAGGCTCCTGGTCTACTTCAGATGAGCATAGGTTTGCACCCTCTGCTTCGCTAGGCATTGCTCGTCTCTCTGTCTATTACAGAATTCAAAGTAAGAGCTATTCAGTCTATTTTTGTAGTTTATGCTCATAAGGCATTGGTTTTCATACCATGTTCCTAGCCTGTTTTGTCACGTAATATAGACATTGGAACTGTTTTGCCACTTCACTTTTGCAAAGATCATCCAGAATGTTGTGTGTTAAAAATGCCTGGGTATTCAATCGAACTGAGACTCATAGCAGAAGTTACTTTAACCTCAAATAGTCCATTATGTACATGGCTCACAGCGCAGAATGATCTGGAAAAGCTGGGCCCTTCCAGAACTCCTAATAGTTTCTGGAACTCTTTTTCAGATAGTTCCAGCAGGCTGACATTAGTATAACCCCAAATCCCAGCACCAATATCACTGATCATCTAAGAGTGACTTTCACTGAGCATGAGTCTGTTACTTGCAGTCTGTTCTTGTGTTTGTCTGTCTTTTTGTGTGGGTAATTGTGAAAACAGTCATGTATGCAGCTTTAGATTCACATGTCTGTATGTGCTGCTTTCAGGCTGTATGTGTGTGCAACTTTTCAGTCTGTGTGTTTGGTTTTCAGATTTCATGTATGTTCATGGTGAAGATATCGTATTCCTCTGTGACATGTACAATGTTAAAAAAAAAGTTCCACATTATACCTGAGTCTGCCTCTGCATTGAAATAGAAGGGACTGCAGGGATTTGCACTTCACCCAATTCTTAAATAAATACTATTATACTTTACACTCATGTTTTTGTTTCATAAACATCTAATCTAAACCTATGTCCTCACCCAGCTGCATAATGCACAATATCATCCTAGGCAATCTCATTGTGCTAGTATACTATGACCCACAATGACTCTATACCGGCTTAAGCCACTACCTTTACTTTAAATAAATCTACTTTTACCTAGACTATTATGCATTAAAGTGGTCCCAAAATGTATTTAGTTTAAAATGCTGTTTTTCAATACACTTTATGTTCAATGTCAATGGGGAACACAGGGTATTGAGACACCCACCAGTGTTCCTGTTTTCAAGTTGACCTCCCTGCAGTTCCATTTTATTTTATGATCTCAGATTTAAACCTGTCCAATCTAAATGGACAGTTTAGGTTTGATTGGGTTTTTTAATTTACCATTTAAGATGTAGATTCTGATTTTGGAGAGCCAGCAGGGGGCTCAGTCAACCATAAATCCTTCCTTCAGCAAACCCTCTGTTGAAGTGGCTTATTTGTAAATCACTCTCCAAGTACAGACTGGCCTTCCTTCGATGGGCTGGTCTCCTATTTGTATGGGTGTGATGCTGGAAATGTATGGAGGGACAGGGCCTCCCTGTTCTTGTCCTGTAGTCCTTTTTTCACTTAAGTTCTGTACTGTTTTCTGCCCAGGAGTCCATTTGGGACCCCTGGTAGTGCAGCTCCTCCTGTTTTTGGTTTAGTCTACAGACCCATGGGATACCCTTACGGCACCCATGGGTGGGGGTGCAACCCTGTGCCACTAGTGTATGTTTTTGGGAACCTTTGTGTGGCCCATAGAGCAGGCTATGGGCTGGTGGCAGCTCCATTCTGAATTTGACAGGTGCTCTGAGTATCCTCCATTTTGGGATACCCATGCCCTGCTATTGGAATCAGTGATTCCTGATAGGAAACAAGATGGCCACTGTGTTACTTTCTTGTTACCTGTTACCTTGTTTTCCCAAAGTCCTTGGAAGCCTTGACTCTGTCCCTTCTCCCTGACTGGCTGTTGGGTGGAAGTTCCATATATGGTGTTGTTGTGAAGTCCAGGCCAGACTGGCTGGAGCCTTCCCAGTGACTGTATGTTGTGGGTACACCCTGTGGGTGGGAACTGGGTGAATGGAGTGTGTGACCAATATGCACTTCTTGTTGTGGCTGTCTGGTTTCTGGTATGAGAGACAAAGACTGAGACAGCGCTGCCCAAAACTGGCATGAATGCAGTGTGTAGTGTTGAATGGCTGGGTACTTGTCCCAATCCACATTCCTTGTTGTGAGTGTCTGAGAGGGAGGAGTATGGCCTGAACGCACTGTATGCCTGATTGGCTGACTGACTGCATGAATGCCCTTGTGTATGATTGGCTGCTGAGTGTGACCCAGCAGTGTGGATGAGAGACAGAATATTATATCTGGGGACCTCTCACCACTGCAAATTGTTCAGAAGATGTGTCTACACTTGAAGAGTAACTGGAACTGCTGATCCTCGATGCCCAGCTGGAAGAAGAAGAACTGATGCTGCATTTGCTTAGACCCGATCCAAAAGCTGTCGTTCGTCAAGGACTGATCCGAGAAAGGACCTGGCTAGTCACCCTCTTCCCATGCTCCGAGGGACCATCGAGCACCGCTAACCTTCGCCGAAGCTCCCTGGAAGTCAGACCCTCGAAAGGCTGCCAACCAGAGACGGGGACCGCAGAGGAGAACAAAGTGAAGCACCCGGACATCAACGCCACTGAAGTCCATTGCCGTCGACCAGGGTTCGGAGTATCACCATAACCGCTGGAGGCCCGTCGGAGCCGTGTTGTCCAGAAGAGGGGACCCCTTGACGCTGTGTCACCGACGACCGGAGCCGCCTGCTCGTTTGCCTAAGGCGGTTGAATCGAAGGACTCCCTTGTCCGCACTGTCGACCGCTTTATCACGCCGGAGAAAGTCGAGGACGCCAACGTGCCGAGGAGAATCTGCCGGTGGGTTTCCCGCCACCCAAAGACCACAAAGACTTTGACAACTTGACACCCCTGTTGGGCCACAGTGAAGGTGCCACTGAGTTCTTTAATAGATTCAAACAGGTATTCTCTGACTTCAGTGGACAGGACTTGGGCACAGAGTCTGGGAAAAGGTTGTTTGTGGACAAATTTGTACGTGGATTGTTGCCCGACATCCAGTAACAGATTATGTCCTCTGAGAGCGCTTGGCAGACGAAATCCCAATCCGAAGTTTTGCACATGGCTCAGTATTATGAGAACCGTGTTAATAATGAAAAGGAGAAAATAGAGAAGAGGAAAGGAGATTTGAAGACTAAAGTATTGTTACAAGTATTGTTACAACAAATCGTTAGAAATCCCAGAGGGGGTACTTCACAGACCAGAGGTCAGTATGTCCCAAAATGAAACGCTCCTTTGGGTCCTGTGAATGTTAATCAATGTGCCTATTCCTGCCAGGAAGGTCATTGGCGAGCACAGTGCCCCGTCCTTCGACAAAGGTCAAACAATGCATTTGGGAGTATGGGTAGACGACCTAGAGGTCGCCCTGGAGCGGGGGGCCCTGACAGAGGTCAGTTTTCGCAAGATCCTCAGCAACCTTTTTCACGGGAAAATCAGATTTTGAGTGTGGACACAAGAAACATATTTGATCACCCTTCTGCTGCCTACCTTTCTGAAGAGCTTCCTTCCGATGACATTTTATTCCGTTAGGACTGCCCGAAGCAGGGTTTGGAACCGTCACCTATTCCCGTTAATCAGAAAGGTCCCTACGTTGAATTGTTAGTGGGGAATAGGAAACATCAGTTTTTGATAGACACTGGAGCACAGAAGTGCTCCATTGATAATTCCCGGGTTTCAAACATTCCACTGTTAGGGCAAACAAATGTTTCTGTAGGGTACCAATTGCTTGCCCGGTTTCTTCGCCGGTGTCTGTTTCTTTTGGTCCCTTCACGGACCATTGTCCCTTCCTCCTGACTTCGAACTGTGGAGAGAATTTGCTGGGGTTAAATTTGTTGAAGAAACTGAATGCAGTAATTCATTGTTCCTCTGACGGAGTACGACTGACGGTTTCACCACAGCAACTTCCCAATTCTCAGTTTTTGACTCGACCATTGCCTCCTGAGTTTAGTGTTGTTCCGGAATGTTTGTGGGTGGTTGACGACAATTATGTCGGGGTGCTACAGATCGAACCCGTTAAAATAGTTTTGAAACATGGAGTTAAACTACCATGCATTCCGCAGTATAAAATATCAGTTGAGGGCGAGCGTGCTTTGAAGTGCATTGTCTCCGATTTTGTGCATCGAGGGGTGATTGAAGAGATTGCAGGTAGTTTATGTAAAAGCCCGATTTTGCCTGTATACAAGAAAGGCGACAATGCAATCCCATACCGTTTCATAATTGATCTTCGTGCTATTAACAAAGTTGTCGCCCCACAATTTCCAATTGTGCCTGATGTAACAACGATACTAACAATGATCCCTGCTACAGCTACGTACTTTAGTGTTGTGGATCTAAAGAATGCTTTCTTTAGTATTCCTATACACAAGGAGAGTAGATATTTGTTGGCGTTCACCTTGGGGGGATGTTCGTTCACATTTACTCGTGCACCTCAAGGGTATACTGAAAGTCCAAGCATTTATAGTAGAGCTTTGAAAGAGCAGCTTGATACCCTTGAATTGCCACCTACTTGTACACTGCTTCAGTATGTCGATGACTTGCTTTTAGCTGCAGATTCTGAAAGTGCTTGTAAAGAAGGCACTGTATCGTTGCTTGTTCATCTGGCTAAAAAGGGTCATAAAGCTTCGCTCAAAAAATGTCAATATTGTTGTCAGGAGGTCGCCTATTAAGGCTACCTCCTGTCAAAGGAGGGGAGAAGATTGACACCTGAAAGAATAAAACTCATTTCTGGCATGTATGTTCCAAATACACAGAAGGAAGTCAGAGCCTTAATAGGTATGGCTTCTTACTGTAGGTTGTGGATCCCGAACTTTTCACTAGTGATAAAACCGATGTTGGCTTTGACGAAGAAGGGCATTTCTTTGCCGCTGCCATGGAAATCGGAACATCAACGATCATTTGAGATTCTCAAAACTGCGTTATGCTCTGCACCGGTTCTGGGTACTCCAAATTAAGGCCTTTGTGTTGTTTGTGCATGAATGTGATGGATGTGCTTTGGCTGTGTTAACACAGGAACACGGAGGGAAGAATAGGCCGTGCGGCTACTACTCTTCCACCCTTGATCCTGTTGCATGCGCTTTGCCAAGATGTTTGCGAGCTGTCGCCGCTGCTGCCGCGTCGGTAAAACAGAGTGAGGGAATGGTCCTAGGCCATGATTTAATTTTGATGGTACCTCACTCTGTAGATGTCCTATTGAATAAAACCCAAAAGCAACACCTCAGCTCTGCACGGCTAACAAGGTATGAATGAATTATGTTTGCTCCTCACATTCAAATTAAGAGGTGTTGTGTTCTTAATCCGACTGAACTCTTACCTTTCCCGCAAAATACTGTTTGCGGTGACGAAGAATTACATGACTGCCTGTATACTACTGAACAGGAAACGAAGGGCAGGATAGACCTTATAGATACTCCTTTGGGCAATGCGGAAGGGGAGCTTTTTTGCGATGGCTCCTGCTTCAAACTCCCAGATGGTACATCTACAGCTGCCTACGCAGTTACTACGTTGAGTACGGTTGTTGAAACTAAGAGAATTCCGCATAACTCTGCGCAGGCCGCAGAGATTTTAGCGTTGACCCGAGCTTGTGAACTCTCCGAAGGGCATACAGTAAACATATATACTGATAGCCAGTACGCCTTTGGGGTGGCTCACAACTTTGGGAGGCTCTGGTCGGAAAGAGGGTTCCTAACCTCACATGGGACCAAGATTCAGCATGGTCCCCTGATAGTGCAATTGCTCTCGGCACTCTCACTCCCTAGGCAGTTAGCGATCATGAAATGTGCAGCACATCGTAAGGTCATAGATGATGTGGGAAAAGGGAACGCTTTCGCTGACCAGATAGCCAGGCAAACGGCCACAGACCTTAGCGCAGACATGTATGCTCTAAGGGAAACAAAAGATGCCTATGTAATGGATGAGGGTATCGGGTCTGTGCGAGATATCCAAACTGATGCCAGAATAGAAGAATCTAAAAGGTGGGCCGAAGGGATGGGGAAACTGGATGACGATGGGTGTTGGGTGGATACATCTGAAGGGAAATGGTTGCTTTCTGATTCATATGTGCTGGCAATGGTTACGATGGCACACGGTCCTACGCATGTGTGCGCTCAACAGATCACGAAAATGTTAGAACAAGTCTGGGTGAATGATAAAATTTTGAAGATTGCACAGCGACATGTTCAGAATTGTATGATTTGCTTACAGCATAATGTGGGGAAGGGGACAGTAACTCCAAGTGGTAGCTTTGGGCCCCCTTCTGTTCCCTTCAAGGTCATCCACTTTGATTTTATTGAGATGGAACGGTGTAACATCTAAAATATGTTCTTGTGATTATTTGTGCCTTTAGTAAATGGGTTGAGGCTTTCCCTGTTAAGGATGCTACTGCCATGACCACTGCAAAGACTATGGTAAAGGAATTCTTTCCACGATTTGGGCTACCTAGGGTAATTTGGTCGGACAACGGTCCCCATTAGGTTGCAGCAGTAATTTTGCAGATATGCACAGCGTTACACATTGAAAAGCGATTTCACTCGGCTAGACATCCTCAAAGTGCTGGGTTGGTAGAGAGACATAACGGTATCCTGAAGAATAAGCTTGCAAAAACATGTGCCGGCACCAAACTGAAATGGCCAGATGCCTTACCTATTGTACTGTTAGCCATGCGTACCACACCTGTAAGAGGATTCAATTCAGCACTACAGCTAAGTCAACGCCTAGTCTAGAATACTGAATGAAAACCCTTATTGATATATCTTTATGTCCAGTTCATGCGTTCTGGATGACTACCCCTATATAACACCCCTCCCTTGGAATCCCCCTGACCCCACTGAGCCAAGAAGTAGTTCTGTTTTGCAAGTTTAAAGGTTTATTTGATAACTTAAACAATATATATTATATCACGCTTTATAATAAATTAATAATTGGATATCACACTTAATCTGGTATGATAAAGATTAACAACGGAGAATCTGGCACTAGCACACTTCTTGATAATCACTAAGGAGTTGACATGAAATGGATAAGATAGCAACAATACTTTTATGGTTTCAAATGGATGCAATGTGGAATGAAATGCAGTACAGAAAATACTCAATATGATTTCAACAAAACAATGTAATCACTTTTCTCTGGCAATCCCCTCCCCCCTTTATGCAATGCAAGGAAATGGAAGGAAAGCACACAGTTCTCAGAAATGCAATCAAATGTAATTCAGTTCACCCCAGCAGCTTAGACTACAGACGTTGAAAACACAGGCCCAAATGCTTTTAAATGTACTGGCAATGTAGAAAAAAATATGCTAAAATGCTTTTAATTCCCTCTAGAGGTTCAGGGTGAGTGGTATCTAGTTAATATTAGTCCAGGCTCACTTTAGCAAGGATCTAGGAGTAATTAGCAGGTTAAACGAATTTTTGGCAAATGAAAGCAAGAAAACTGCTGTTTTCACACGTTGAGAAATTTGCAAATCGCGGCAAAATTCGCGGGTGCGTCGGGCGCGATTACAGAGGAACTACAAGGACTATCACTATCATTTTGGGGTCCTAAGACAGCCTAGGATCTCAGCTTCCAGATGAAAGTTACTGCAAGTCTCTAGGACAAACGGTTGCGGAGATATGAGCGATATGGTAAAGGTCGTTTTTCAGATTTGAAATTTTAAAGTTCAAAAAGACAAGTGCAGCTTGCAACTAGAAAATGACAAGTGACAGCTTTACAAATGACAGGTGACAGTTAGGAGACAGTTCTACTTAGATTAAAATAGGATTGAATTATACTCACACTATATTCTTGAATTAGAATGGGCCTCGCCAGGGATCTGGTCAGGTTTTAGACTGGACTCTGGTCTCTGCACTTCACAGTGATCTGGGTCAGCTCTGCTCTGCTGGTCTAGGTTTCTGGTTCTGGATATTTGATAGATTTGAAGTCTCTATGTCTGCTCTCTGAAGGTTGAGGGAGGTAAAGTATGGAGCTTCCAGCTGCAAATGGATTTGAAGGTCCCTACCTAAGTTTCATTGGTCCATTTATATGTTCTGCAAGTGGGTGTGTGTGTTGGTCATAACTAAACTTGCCCCTCTCACTTGTCATTGGTCCAGCTTTCATTTCTCCCCTGATTGGGGGAGCTAAGTTGTGTCAGAGTGATGTCAGCCATTTATGATCTCTTGAAAAAACTCCCCTGTCATCTGTGCACCCAAATCTATATATGATCAAAATACATATTTCACAGTTACACAGTTGTTTGAAATTACATACCCATGTCACATATCACATGAGGTATACTCTGTCCCAAATCTGCTGTTTCTAAGAGCTTGCATTCAAAAATGGCAACTTTTAGCACTTTTTAATGTGCTAAACAACATTGGATCTTCATTAAATTTTATACAACTGTTCCTCACATATCTACCCACATACCAATGCATTTTCGTTTGTCTAGCTGAAACAGGGAGTCTGTAATATTAATAAACAGCAGGGTTTTGTCCCAGAATATCCCACAATTTGGAGTTTGGGCTTGAATTAAAGGTACATTTTTTAAATTAAGTCTCTCAAAGTTATACATTTCTGTCATTTGATTACAAAGAGTTATCAGTGTTTTTGTAAAATATATATTTTACTTTCAATTCAGTCCTCAGAGTGTTGGAGTCCGCCTCCAAGACTTGGGTGGGTCAGTCACATGTCTTCTGGCAGGCAGGCCTTTGTTGACAGTAAAACAGTAAAAATCAACATATTCCTTTCAGAGGAGAGGGGCCATTGTGTGGTCTCTGGGAAGCTGACATCAGGAGGCCAGGGAGCCACTTTGCATTTAATTAACAGAACCCTGTGATTTCCTGGCTTCTTGTGTTGAGTTCTGAAGTGTCAAGAGTTCTCGGGACAGGCAACCCCTTTGAACTTTTGATGAAATGAGACCCCTTTCTTTGCACTAGACAGTTTTGCAAGACAGCTCTCCTGTCAGAGTTTAGACCACCAGCGCCACCCTCAGGATTTTGCGGTTACTGCATCCCTCCTTGGGATTTTTTTTAGATTGATTCATTTCAGCAAGTGATATTACATGGAGTATATTGTCCATGTTCAGGACATGGCATTGGTGTGTTTCTGAAGTAAAGTAATTCTGTGCCCATGATTTTGCCATATTTGACATTCAAGAAAAATGAATTCCCAACAGTTATGGGTTTGCTTTTGGCAACCAGCATTGCCCCTCTGAACAATATAGGCAAAATGGGATTTTCCTGTGCATTTTCTGGGGAGCTCTGGCCATTATGATGTTTTCAATGCCAGTACTGCACAGTTTTGAGGTAGGGCTCGGATGCATGGGTAAATACATCCCACACACCTCAAACTAAGACTGGGCTCTCTCCATTTGAGGTAGTGATGGGGAGACCTGCTAACATTTGGGGCCTTCCGAAGCCCAAAACCCTGAAGGAGGTTGAAAATGTATTGCTTGTAGACTACTGTAACCAGTTGACTAAAAATCTGTATCTCATTTATCATCAGGTCCAATCAGCTGTACCTGTACAGTATACGGGCCCAGGTCACGATATTCAGCCTGGAAGTTGGGTCCTGGTGAAGGCCTACGAAAGGTCTTCCTGTCTCGCGCCTCGCTGGCGGGGACCCTACCAGGTGCTGTTGGTCACCCAAACAGCAGTGCGGGTGGCTGGAAAGAAGCATTGGATCCACGCAACGCATGTCAAGAAACTTCCTCACCCGACGCCACACGTTACAGAAGAAGCAGAATCCCTCGCTGATGCTACAATCTCTGATCCTGGAGTAGCAAACAGTGCTGTGAGTGTGTCGAAGAATTTCTCTGAGCCCGTGGAGCTTGGGGAACAGTCCATTTCGTCTCCGCACTCTTTGAAAAAGTCACTTCCGGAAAACACTGTTTCAAGTTCTGCGACTTCCGTCGCCTCCGATACGTTGCTTCCCTCAGGAAGTGACGTTACCTTACTTCCGGATCAAACAGTACTGGGTACCACCTTGTACGGTCTTCGACGAAGAAAATAGAACTACGGCACGGGTTTTGCCTGTGCATCTGGAAAGAAAAAGTTATTGAGAGTCTTTTCTCTTGCAAAAGAAAGTTTTTTGAAAAAAAGGAAAATAGGGATTCTGCTGGCTAGGGTTGGGGAAGGACTAAGAAGTCGCACGACCGTAGTGTCGCCAGCAACGAACATTGGGGTCGTCGATTGAGAAACTACGATGCCTGCCACCTCCACCGGTGCTGTTTGCATTGGACTTGTAAATAAGGGGGTGACCAACTCGGACAACGAACAATGTGCCTGGGCCCCAAAAAAGTATTGCTGTGTTGTGTTAATAATAATTGGAATTTGTATAGTTACTGCTGTGGGACTTTGGTACTTCGAAGAAATTTACCCTCTAAAACCTCTACTGCCAATTGAGATTGTACCTACTGCTTTGACTCCCTCTGTACACCTTCATACTCTGTCACCTAGAGACTCCCAGCATAGACGAAAGTACCATATTAACACTTTAATGATAATAATGAATTCAACGCATGCCATTTTTAATAAGAGTAATTGCTGAATTTGCACCCATTTACCGCAACATGGGAACAAGGGGCTAGGATGGTATATTCACCCTTTACCTTTAACGACTGCTTGCTATGCCTCTATTACAGCACTATTCTTTGGCCGTTGGAATGATAGCATTTCTGGGAACTTTGATGGAACTAATTTGAATGATTTTGAGAAACGTGAATTGACTCCCGTGGGATGCTCGCTTTATGCAAATAGAAGTAAACCTAATGTTGCTTCTATTAGGCCATCTGATAAACTATCTCTTCCTTTTCAAACTCTAATTTCTTTTAAAATGGCTCCGATAGGCAATAAGGACGCTGTGCCTCCTTCCTACGCTATTAATCATAGCCCCGATTCAGTCCCCTTTTGTGTACAAAGAAATGGCACTCGGTCAATGGGAGATTTTGAAGGTTGTGTGAACATTGTAAATTTGACCGGGGAGAACAGGCCTCTATATGTAGGGGGGCCTGTCTATTTCGTTTGTGGTAGTTTAGCATTTCCCTGGTTGCCCAAGGATTGGCAGGGAACCTGTTATTTAGGAATCCTGTTACCTGGGGTATTTATAGCTAGTACATTGGAAGTTTCTAAGGCTCCCCACGGCGTACGAGAACGGAGATACCCCTGGGCAAGTATTGGGAGATATAGCAAAATCAGTTGTGCCATTTTGGGGACAGATAGCAAATTCTGAAAATATTAGGGGGCTAGCAAGGGTACTGGAGAGAACCATCAATCGGACCACGGATATACTCTACAATATGACACTAGAACAAAAAGCAATAAAATTGGTAGCACTCCAAAATCGGATGGCATTAGATGTCATCCTGGCAGAACGTGGTGGAGTATGCAAATTAGTGGGGTCCGCTTGCTGTGTTTTCTTACCAGATTCCTCACCAACAATTTTCAAAGCAATACAGAACTTGCACATCCTTAGTTCTGAAGTGCATGTTCCTGTGGGGGATTGGAATATTAGCGCCTGGTTCTGGGATTCTTTACGATCCTGGGGTTGGAAGGTGCTTTCTGTTATACTGGTTATTTTGGGAATTCTGCTATTCCTTTGTTGCGATGCTAGGGGGATGTTGTGCTCAAGTAGTGAGCACAGTAGGGCCCAAAATGTATGCCCCAGATACAGAATCTAAAGAGTTTGTGTTACAAGAGGTTCTGATGAACGACCTAATGGCTATAGATATTACGGACAATGATTCAGGATGTATGGACGACAATGCATGGAGTTATTTACAAAGATATTAGAAATTATATTAGCACTTGGCATAGGCCAACAGGAGGGTTTGTCGGAATTGAAACAATATTATGCCTCCTATCGTAACAATTGTATGTATATTGGCCTACGCCAAGTTGTCTAAACATCATATGCGAACAAACTCCACGGCAAGGTCTTCACCTTAGAGAAAGTACTGTAAGTTGCCATCTTGGATTAAGCCGCCATTTTAGGTTCTCTTGTTATATGGAAGTCACCCTGAACATCAAAATGGAGGCCGAATGACATTCTGAGTAAGATTCTGGCCGTTGTGACCTCCGTACACATGAATAATTAATATGCCTGCAGGCCACTTGTCGGGGTCGCGAACTGAGACCTTGTCCTACCGTTGACCTATATGTAAATGTACAACTATATCAGTGAAACTAATCAAAATGCATATATTATAGGATTGACCTGGCAAGGAACCCATAGGCCCGACTCCTAGAATGGTTAACCCACGAGAGGGTTGGCCAAGGGCTGGACAAACAGTATAAAAGACCCAAGATTACGCATTGAACTCTCGTTGAAGTTCGTTATGTTACTCTGAGAGCCGAATAGCTATCCATTTGTCAATTGACTTTGGTAACTGTTGTAGCTTTTAAATAAAGCACTTGTATGTTCTTTGTAACCTGTGTTGGTGTGTTTCCTTTTGGGCTTCCCGGCCTCATATTATTTCTATGTTTTCACAACAGTTCTTCAGAAACTCCAGCGTTATTGCATGAAAACACCTCGTAATTCCCACCGCACCCCAGCGTAATCACGCAAAAACACCCCACGATCCCCAGCCGCACCCCAGCCAAATTGTGAGAAAGCACCTCGCAGTCCCCAGCCGAACCCCAGCATAATCGTGCGAAAACACTTCGCAATTCTCATCCGCACTCCAGTGTAATCACGCAAAAACACCTCGCAATTCCCGGCCGCACCCAGCGTAATGGTGCGAAAACACCCTGTGATCCCTGGCAGCATCACAGACAAATTGTGCATCTGCACCTTGCACTCCGCGGCATGCAGCCCCCTCCAGACAGGTCAACCACACCCCAGCCCCCATCACCTGTGCTCCGGCCCTGCAGGCAGCCCTCTCCACACGCTATACCCTCACCCCAGCCCCCATCACCTATGCCCCCACTCTCCACATGGAATAGCCCGAACACATCACCCGTGCCCCCACCCTACAGGCAGCCCTCTCTACATGACATGGGATACCCCCACCACATTACCCATGCCCCCACCCTGCAAGCAGTCTGATCCACATGGGAGAACGCAGCCCCCATCACTTGTTCCCCCACCCTGCAGGCAGCCCTCTCCACATGGGATACCACCACCACATTACCTGTGCCTCCACCCTGCAGACAGACCCTCCAAAGGGGAGAACCCAGCCCCCATCACTTGTGCCCAACCCTGCAGGCAGCCTTCTCCACAAGGGATACCTCCACCCCATCACCCGTGTCTCCATCCTGCAGGCAGCCCTCTCCACATTGGATATCCCCACCACAGCCCCCATCACCCGTGCCCCCACCCTGTGATGGCTGTGTGTGTGCCCCACACCCCTCTTACCAGCTGTGAGGGCTGTGTGTGCCCCTCACCACCCTTGCCCCCTGTGATGGCTGTGTGTGTAGCCCTCAACCCCCGTGCCCCTGTGATGGCTGTGTGTGTGCCCCCCACCTCCCTCTGGTCACCAGTGATGTTGTGTGTGCCACCCACCCTCCCTGGTGGCATGTGATGTTGTGTATGCCCACCACCCCCCATGCTAGCCTGATCCCCTCCTTCCCTTTCCATGGTAGCCATCTTGGAAAAGGATTTGCCTTCCTACAGCGGGACGCCACGCCACAAGCGTCCCGCTGTTGGAAGAAAAATCTATTTTTTTAGCACACCAGGTTCCTTCTTTGGGAACCAGGGGTGCTAATGGCCTTTATCACCATTGCAAGAGGTGCAATGGAGGATAATGGTCTGGAGCCCTCGTTAATTATTTACTTATTTATAATGCGCCAAATCCCGCAGGCATCATGGCCCACACAGACACACTTTGCTTGTGCCGATAACTTGGGCTGTCGGCCTGTTATTCTCTGGTTCCAGTCCCTGGAAGGGGGTATGAACGCCAGATTATTCCCATTAGCATAACACAAAATGCTAATGGAAATGTTGGAACAATGTATTGAGTCTATGTACTTTACTGAGAACTGTAAAGTAGATGGAGTCTGTAAGATTTTTTTTTAGTCCTCTTTTTTTACTGTGAAACGTGGGTGGGGAGGGAAATGAGGGAAGCAGCACCAAGCACTAATTAATATGGAGCGGCAGGTGGACAGGGGAAGATGTTGTGCGTGTGTTACTTCTAAGGTAGTGGGCAGTGTGTCTCATGCTTCCTGATTACAGATTCAAACGCACTTTGAAATTGCTTCCCCCAGCAGAGTGGTGTCTTGCATATATAAAGAGGACTGTTGTCTTCCAAAGATATGGATCAACAGCCTCTTTTATTGCTTGCAAGGTAGCTGGTGGGATTTTTTGTCCCACAGAGTAGGCTGTGTGGTTACAGTATTGGTTGAGGAAGCTGATGTGGAGGAAGACAGCCTACTACTTGCTTTGTGATGTCATCTTTGATGTCCTGGGTGTTAGAATTAGCAGTGCACAGTGGTGGCGTGAGTTATTACTGCTTAGCTTACCATAACTGGTGAATTTCTGAGGTTTTTCGGTTTTACTTGTAACCATAATGTCCCTTTAACTACGTTTTTTCATTAAATATCATAGGTTTTTATTAGTGCAACTTAACCATAACATCCCTTTAACAAAGTGTTTTCATTGAATAATAGTTAAGTTCACAATATGACAACAGTCTCTCCTTATAACCTGGGTGAATTCCCCTTCCCTCGATTCAAGCAGGATACTGCTCCACAGTTCCAAAAAGAAACAGGAAAATCCTAGTTTGCAACAAAGTTCCAACACAGTCCTTTGCAACTCCAACTTAACAACAAAAATGTCTAACACTCTAGTGGTCAACAAAGAAAGTTCTTTTCCTACCTCTTATACCTCTTATCTTAAGCTGGTAAAATAGCTTAGTGGGTTGAGCACTTGCTGCTGCAATCTGAGCATGATCTGCAGGTCGCAAGTTCAAATCCCGGCAAGGCCAACTCATCCTTCCGAGGTCCATAAATGAGTATCAATTTTGGTTGGGTGATAATGTATGTAAATATGTGCTCCGTAAAGCGCTTTGGATTAAGGCGCTATATAAATAGCACATCATTATCATTATGATATTAGGATTCCAAATAATCTTCTTCACATAACCAAATAATATTTCCTCATTCAACAGTAGCAACATATATTGTCTTTGTCAGGATGCCCTTCAACAATGTATTATTTCTAAAGGTAAAAAACACTTCTGCAGCAGTTGTATGCAGTTTTTTATTCAGCAATAAAGGTTTGTCAGCATAGTTTGTTAACACCACTTCAAAGCACTTCATCAACTTCAAAGCACTTCATCAACTTCTACCTGGTTTACTCCCATGCCAGGCTTCTACTTCAATTACACCTGGTTTACTCCCATGCCAGGGCTACTACTTCAAGTTCACTATTCAGGTATACTCACCTGCCCGAATAGTAATTTACAAACAAGTGCCTCTGTGATTAAGATCAGCTAACATCAGCTTTGCAGTGTTCATCACTTTACAACATCAGACTTTCAACAATTCCTTAGGGAAGGGAAGATTTGCATTGGTGTTATTTAGTAATCTTTTGTATTTTCCAAAACCTCTGCAGGTTGTGCTCCTCCTTCTGAAAAACCTTTTTATAGAAGTGCAGCCTTCTTGCCACTCGTTATCAACAAAACACTGACAAGGATATGGTTTTATTCTACTTCTTATTTGGCTTTGGCAATATGAGTTTTTACCAGCTTTTGTAATATGCTTCTTTAAATATATGCAATAAGCTTTACAACCTTTGGCACTCTCATTAGTCCCCTCCTGCCTTTGTCAATATCTGTTGGTTTTAAATTGCCTTGGTTTCACTCGCTTTAGTGTTGGGTACGGGTTAGCTCCTCCTCACAGTCAGCTGGAACTTGTGGCACATTTTCCAATGTATTGCTATCCTTTTCAATATCGTTCAGGGTGTGTTTCAGTGTAATTTTAACCCTGTACAAGGTTGATATTTGTATTCCCCTCTTTATCTTGAAAGCATCCCATTCTATACCCACATTGCCAACCGACCCCTGGTTAACCTTAAAATATTCTATCATTTCTTCCCCCAGTCTTTCCCTGTATGCATTATCCCTTAGACCTTCTGCTCTAAGGTTCTATGTCAAAACTTTAGTGCTGCCTCTACAAACCGGAATGATTAAAAACAGGGGTGAATGGTCTAACAGTGTTCTTCCCAAGTAGTCTATGTCAGAACAGTAATGCAATTGTTCATTGCTAACAATGAAATGGTCATGTGTAGTGTACATGTCATGGGGGTATGAGTAAAGTGAGTGACACTGTTTATGTTTGGTTTCTAACCCTCCACAAGTCTTCCAAGCACAGATTCATCACCACATCCTGTGAGGCTGTGGTTACCTTGGAATTCACTGCTGTTGGCTTGGACCAATCTAGGGCTGGATCCAGTTTGCAATTGGAATCGCTAACCCAGACCCAGAAAGCATGCCTATGCTCAACACATTTACTCATTAGGGCCAGGAAGAACTCCTCACTTCAAAATTTGACACATATAAATTGAAAACATATCTCCCTACTGTCCAGTGTGCCCCTCACATGTATATATCTCCCCTCTGAGTCATGTTGGACTATGTTAATGTCCAACAGAACATCTTCATCCTCCCAAATGAGCACACCTCTGTCGTTTTCAGAATAGGAGGAACTAGAACCTCTCCGACCCCATTTACCAAGCACTTTCCATAATTTATCAGGTAGCAGGTGCGTCTCCAGTATAAAATCAATCCCCACCCCCAGTTGCCACAGATAAGCTCTCACCCTGCATCTTTTAGTAAATGTAGTCAATCCCCCCACATTCCATGTTAAACATTTAACTGGTGACAACATGTGTGTACATTTCCATTTTCTCCAAGGCCGTTTCCAACCGGCTCTACCCTGTCATATGAAAAAACATATTTTGTACTATGCAAAATGACAAATGAGTGAAATGCACTCACGACCCTTGTTCCCAATTTTTGCGTCCCCAAATACAACTACCATTCTTACAAATGAAACCTTAAAACGAATTCGATACCAAACTACTATCCGAGGATCCCTGAGCTGAAGTGCTCGCGCGTACACAATTCATAGAAGAGGCCATTTTACCTAGATCACACACTGACAGAAGAGAATGCACTTTTGCACACAAACAAGTGCATATGTATTTATATATTTCACTTGTAAAGTGCACACAAGCCCTCGGCATCAGGTCATATATAGGCCAAAACTGCTTATAGGGTGTAAGAGGTTCCAGAGGGTTGAATGCGAAATTCCACTGGCAGACTTCATAGACACAATGAACAAAGCCGCAAACGTTCATTAGTTGGTGAGCATTGGATCCACGTTTCATATTGCTTTGCAACCATGCTCATGACTGACTGTTCATATTGTAGCACTCTAGTTTTCTATTTGTGCTGAGCACCAGCCTTGCCATTGGCCATGATTTTGGTGAGGTTCGACGTAGCAGACATAACTGTCTTGAACCTCGTATTTAGCACCAACCTGTAGCAAGTGTCCAACAGGCACAAAAGTGTGCCACACAGTTCGCAATTCACAGCACAAGGATCAGCTCAACTGCAATATTCCCCTACTCGCCAGCTTCCGGCTCCATAATCTCAGATGGCTGCAGGGATGGTTCCGTGGGATAGTAAATAAAATCTTCCACCAGGAAGCCTATGGAGCTACATTCTGCCATTCAGGCAACTCACAGATGTGTGTAAAGGCTTCCTGCACCTCCAGAATAGTCACACACTGGAGATAACACAGCACCCATGGTGCACAGATCCTGTCGTGCATACAGGGCCCCTCGCCCCTCCGGGCCTGCATCCAGGGCATGCCCCACAGTAGTGTCTACCGTTATGCGCCAGGGACAATACAGCATCTTAAAAGACCAGAGCTTGGCAGATCCTGGCGGCCATCTTGCAACCAGGCATTGAGAGGTCCCCCACGCTTGGTGAAAGCAATCTGACTCAGGGATTACAGGTGCTGAATACAACCCTCCAGAAGTTGCCCCACTTTTCCACCATCTAATGCAGGGCTCAAAGTATAGATTTAATGTTCATATCGGCAGGAATTCATCACGGATTGTCGAGTCCCCAGGAAGCCAGGCGCTATTCCATCTGCTCGCTTCACGCTTCAGATGCCAAGCCACGCCTCCAGCTTTAAGTAGTTCATACTCTATCCATGCAGAATTACTTGACAGAGCATTTTCTGATTAGATGGGGCTTATGATAGGTACTCTACAGCAATTATGCTCCCTTTTTTTGTGATTCGCCCAATGTATTTTTCTGTGTGATTAGGGGATGTGTTTCTCACCTCCCATCGAGGGTTATGATCAAATTATACTGAAATCATTGTTTCTCCCACCCACCATATTATTGAGAAATATATATTCTAATTCACAAGAAAGTTCAGCGTTTGTGGATTCCCTTCATACCTCGTATCTGATGATATGAGAAATGTATTGAAATATGTAAAGTTTGCAAAGCTGAAGATAGGATTTCCTGTTTGTGCCATCCAAATGATTCCATTGACTTTGTTTTTGAAAAGCTGTTCATTGCATGTTTATGGGAGTTTGTCATCACCAAAAAAAGGGATGATCAAAATATCTCAAACCCCAGATTATGAAGCAGACACATAACAGACGATTGGCTGCCTCAGATCAAAGGTTCATGATTTCTCTGACAAGCTGGTCATTTGATGAGTTATTTGACTAAAGAAACAGGCTCATTACTTTTTGACCTAGCATTTCCTGTAAACTGTGAAGTTCCACATACATGTTTTTGGGGAATTTAAGCCTTTAATTTCTTGTATGTTTTAAATTTACATGCATTTACATACATATTAAAAATACATGCTCTGAATACACTCAGCTTTTTCAATTCAGGTCAGCTAATGAATTAGGTACGTATTAATGGCTTATCTGTTTTACCACAAAGCTGACCTCTGTTGCGAGCTGATCTCTGAAAAGGCATAGCCGGAATTTGCACGATTCCAGCTGCATCGACCTGTTAAAGTGACATACATTCAAAGGGGATGCTAATGTTGTACTTTTCACTTAAAAAGAACTTACTAATGTATGTCTACCCAACGCATTTAATTCAGTCAGCATATTATATACTACATCGACTTGTAATGTGTGTGCAGAGTATTAGAATAAATGTTGTGGGTCATTTATGCAACGTGGCTTCACAAATAAATATTGTTTGCTCCAGATATTTTCTGTGAAAGACTTTGTTTTGTGGCATTGTAACACAGTGGAGATGTAAAACAATAAACAATGCATCTTGTCTTGAAGAACAACCATCAGATTTCACCAGAGTTGTTGGGTGTTCATTATGGCATTGGACATGGGCTGGCATGCATCAAGACCCTGCTGTCATACTCCCGTCAACTTCTACATCACATCACACTCATGCATCCACAACATCAAAGCGTCCCATTACACCCACAGTACCGGCAGCCCCCCTTTCTGTCAATCACTTGGGGCGAGGGTCGCGTGAGCAGCGGATTCACCATCTGGGCTGTCGCACCTGTGCGGGATCCAGCGGGCAAAGAATCCGGTCCTGGAACTCTCCCTTTCTTCGTTGGCGCCTGCCATGGCGCATGGGAGAAGGTATCCATGGGCGGCTGCTTCCGCGTCGCATGACGCTTGGCTCTCGGTCACGTGTTTCCCTTGCGGATCACGTGACACGGAAGCGTTTCCTATTTAAACGCTGAGTTGCCCGCGGTTCACCGCTTCACGGCTGTTCCTTGGAGCTCTGTACGGCGATCACGATTCTTACCTACATTACGGATTTACGACTTCGGAACTCTCCTACGGATTTGCTTTGGTATTGTGCTTTTGCTACTCGATACTCTGATATCACAGACCATCTGACCTCGGACTGCTTACACAGACTGCGATTGGATTTTCCCTTTTGTCTTGGCATTTCCTGCTCTTCCCTTGCTGCCTTTGGACTATTCCAGGATATTTTCATAGACTCTGGTTTTCTTCAAGACTCAGCTACAGGTGGGCTGGCCGGGGTTTGTCCTCTTGGCTGCAATACCTCATTCCACTACCATCGAGGAACCTGCTCACGTGCCCCCCCCATGGAACAACACCCTAAACCCTTGGGATTACAAGCCACATCACTCCCCTTGCTAGGTAGACTGGTTATCCTTCTTCTAACTGCTCTTACTTGTACTGTGCTCATCTGGTGCTAATTAACGTTTTGCTTTTCAGTGGCCTTGGAGTTGTCTACGTTCCACGGTTCCGGGCTTCGAGGATCACCCACCTGTGGCCTCAATGACTGCATAGAGAGTAATTCTGCATTCTCTCTGTGTGGTACTTGTAGACAGAGGTATTCATACTTTTCACAACAATCATGTCCTGACAGACTGTGAAGCCTTTTGTCATGTGGATTATGGAGGGCTCTGCGGAAGACCCCATGGCCGCTACGGTTCAGGCGATCACAGTACTAAGAGCGTACATGGCTGCAGTCACCACAGCCATTCACCACCAATTAGATTCTATTCAGAGTGTCCGCCATCCCCTTCCTGCGGATGCCGAGTTTGGGGATTCAACACCACCCCTTCCACCACCTCAGGCTCCCAATCCTGTAAATCCCGCTCCCTTGGTCCTCCCTTCCCCTTTCCCATTAGCAGCACCCGAAAGATTCCAAGGGGACCCCAGTAAGTTTCGCACCTTTCTCAATCAATGTAAACTGCAATTCCTGTGTAGGCCCGCTGCCTTCCCCGATTCCACCACTAAAGCCGCCTTTCTGTTGTCTCATTTGGCAGGCACTGCAGATGCCTGGGCTAATCCCCTTCTCGAAACTGATAGTCCCACATTGTATGACTTTGACCTCCTGGTGGCAGAAATGTCACATGTCTTTGATACCCGTCACAAAGTTCAGTCCCGGGATTTGGAGTTGTTGGATCTGCATCAGATTAGAGGGACACCCATAGAGTACATCACCCGTTTCAACCAGCGGTCAGCAGAAACCTCATGGCCGGAAAGTAAAAGGGTGGTAGTGTTTTATAGGGGTTTGAATAACACCATGAAGCATTCCCTTTCGGTTGTCCCCGCCTTTCCCACTCAGTTCCCAGATCTGGTGGATTTGGCTCTCCAGGTCGACACACGCCGATCTGAACTTAGAGCTGAAGCCGGGTTCTCTGGTTATCCTGTCTCCCCTTCTGCCCCTTCTTCGTCTGACTTACCAACAAAACCCATGCAAGTAGGGGGGCTCCGCAGTCCGCTCACACCAACAGAAAGGGAACGCAGGAGGGTGGATAATGCTTGTTATTGCTGTGGCTTGGTTGGGCATTTTGTGAAAGAGTGTCCACGTCGTCCAAAACCCAAGAACCAAGTTTTTCAGACAGGTTGATCATAGGTCCGGGGGCTGGATTGAGCACTTCTTGTTTCTCCCCCGATCACATACCCGCTTTTGGCAATATCAGGCCCATTGTTGTACAAGCCCTCCTACAACCCACTCCAGCCACCTCTCATCCAGTTAGTATCATCATTGATTCAGGGGCCACAGGGAATTACATAGATATCACATTAGCTTTGCCCCTGAACCTTCCTCTGATAACCTAAACCCAGTCTGAACCCATACAAGCTGTGGATGGTAGCGCCCTGGTGTCTGGTCCCGTTAAGCAGCAGACTGCTCCACTCACTTCAGTCATTCAAGCTACGCATAAGGAGACCATCATTTTCGATCTGATAACCATGCCACAGTTTGGGCTCATATTGGGCATTCCATGGTTACGACAACAAAACCCGCTGATTAACTGGAAGACGGGTACTGTACTCTTTGAATCTGATATATGTAGAGATTTCTGTCTTTTGTTGTCCCCGGGCGAGGAAATTCCATCCCAAGCCCTGAGCACTATAGCACAACTCACTTTGGAGGAAACCTGGGCTCCCACAGAGAACCCCAATGTAGTGGGTCTAGTGGTTGGGGGCATACCTGAGGTCTACCAAGATTTCCGGGAAGTATTTGACCAAGGATCCTCTGAGGTCCTCCCTCCTCATAGGCTGTACGACTGCCCCATAGACCTGATTCCTGATTTTGTGTTTCCGACTGGTCGTATCTATTCATTGTCCCCTTCTGAAGAACAAGCACTAAGAACCTACGTGCAGAAATCCCTACAGTTGGGTCATATACGTCCATCCTTGTCCTCAGCAGCCAGTCCAATTTTCTTTGTCCCCAAGAAAGAGGGTGATCTCTGGCCCTGTGTGGAGTACCGACGGCTTAACGCCATCACCAAAAAAGATTGGTACCCTATACCTTTGATAACCCCTTTGCTAGATCGCCTCACACACGCATCAGTGTATACCAAACTAGATCTCCGGGGAGCCTACAACATGGTCTGTGTCTGAAAAAGGGACAAATGGAAAACAGCCTTTTGTACTCGCTACCGGCTTTACGAATATATGGTCATGCCATTCGGCCTGTTTAACGCTCCAGCCACGTTTCAACGTTTTATGAATGAGATCTTTAGCGACATACTGGATGTCTTCATGGTCGTCTATCTGGATGATATCCTCATATTTTCACAATCGATGGATGAACACATCTTGCATGTGTGGGAGGTATTGGCACGTTTATGCAAGCATTCCCTTTTTGCAAAGCCAGAGAAATGCCAATTCCATGTTCACAATGTCGAATTCTTGGGGTTTCATATTACACCAGATGGCTTAGCCATGAGCCAGGCCAAAGTCAAGGCAGTGTTGGATTGGCCAGCCCCTACTAATCTCAAGGCATTACAGTAATTTCTAGATTTCGCTAACTTTTGTAGACGTTTCATCTTTGGCTTTTCCTCCATTGTGGCACATCTCACCGCTCTGACTAATCCTTGTGTTCCATACCTATGGTCAGAGGAACAACAGCGAGCTTTTGACACTCTAAAAATGGCTCTTACCACAGCTCCGGTCCTTGAGCACCCAGACCCTGAGTTGCCATTCATAGTCGAGGCAGACGCATCCTCGTTTGCCCTGGGGCAATTCTATCCCAAGAATATCCCTCCACAGGTCGCCTACATCCCGTCGCTTTCCACTCTCGTAAGTTTACTCTCACAGAAAGCCACTACACAGTAACCGAAAAAGAACTGTTGGTGGTGAAAGATGCATTTCAAGTGTGGCGCCACCACCTCTTGGGTGCTAAACACCGAACAACGGTCTTCTCAGACCACCAAAACCTCCAAGACCTGGCCTCACTCAAATGCGTCATTAGCAGACAGGTCAGATGGCATTTGTTTTTTGCTGCTTATGACTTTCAAATCAAACACCGTCCAGGAACCATCCATGGAAAGGCCGATGCCTTGTCTCGTTCTCCTGGCGGCGTTTCGTTGCCTGTCTACCCTGAGTCCTTATTGGACAAGCGTAACATCATATGTCTCTGTACTCCTTCCCCACTTCTCTTGGACTCTATTCGCACTTGGGTATCCGGGCATCCAAACTTACTCACGGAATGGGATTTGGTCTTGCACGATGGATTGCCTTTTTTCCAAAATAAGTTGTTTCTGCCCACGACAGACGCTCGTAATATTGCTCTTGAATGGTCTCATGATCTGGCCATTAGAGGTCAAAGAAGAACTCTGTCGCTCTTGCAGCGCTGGTGTTGGTGGCCTTCCATGAGAAGGGATGTGGAGTGCTACGTAAACACCTGCTCCGTTTGTGCCCAATGTAAACATCGGAAGGGGCGGCCTTTGGGTTTGCTGCGACCGCTACCCATACCCCCAAATCCATGGCACACCCTTACCATGGACTTTATGACGAACCTCCCAAGGGTACAGGGCTTAGACTCCATCTGGGTAGTAGTGGATGCCTTTATGAAGATGGCACGGTTCATTCCATGCATGGGCATTCCTTCCACTCCAATTTTGGCAGGGTTGTTTTTCAAATCCATAGTCTTTTTGATTGGGTTGCCTTCTGTGTTGGATTCCGATAGGGGTCCCAGTTCACCTCACGCTTTTGGCGAGCCCTGACTAAGTTGATGGGGATCGATTCACGTTACTCCTCGGCCTACCATCCGGAGACGGACGGGCAGACCGAGCGAGTCAATCAAACCATGGAGCAATACTTACGTTGTTTGACGCTTCAACAGCAACAATCCTGGTTTTGCGTTCTACATTTGGCTGAGTTTGCGTACAACAACGCTGTGCATTCTTCCACTGGTTTCTCCCCGTTCTATGCCCTTTATGGTCCGCATCCTAGGGTCCTGCCCGTCCCTGATTTCTTGCTTTCTGGCAATCCGGCCGCTACCTCCTGTGTGAAGGATGTGTCCGCTGTCCACTCCCAGACTTTGCTTCATCTCAGGGAAGCCCAGACTTCAATGAAGTCCGTGGCAGACCGGAAGCGTGCGGCTGCCCCGGTTCATTCTGTAGGGGATAGAGTCTGGCTGTCCTCTCGGCATCTCCGGTTACCCGGTTGTTGCAAGTTACTGCCCCGGTTTGTTAGTCACTACGTGGTCTCTCGTGTGATCAATCCCATAGCCTATCGGCTTCGGGTCCCGAAGGCTTGGCGGCTTCACCCGGTGTTTCATGTGTCACTGCTCAAGCCTTGTCCAGGCCTACCCGCCTTCGTTCCCCGGCTGATCCAGTTTCCCCGGACTCCCCAGATGTGTTTGTGGTCTCTGACATCTTGGGTTCTCGTATTGTCAAGGGGGGTTTGCAGTACCTGGTGGATTGGGAGGGTTATGGGCCCGAAGAGTGCTCCTGGGTCCCTGCTAGGGATGTCCATGCTCCCCGTCTAGTCTCCTGCTTTCATAGGGATTACCCGTCCTGCCCAAGGGGTCGTGGGCCTTTGGGGGTGCCCTGTCATGCTCCCGTTAACTTCTACATCACATCACACTCATGCATCTACAACATCAAAGTGTCCCATTACACCAACAGTACCTGTAGCCCCCCTTTCTGTCAATCACGTGAGGCGGGGGTCGCGTGAGCAGCGGATTCACCCTCTGGGCCGTTGCACCTGTGCGGGATCCGGCAGGCATAGAATACAGTCCTGGAACTCTCCCTTTCTTCGTTGGCGCCTGCCATGGCGCATGGGAGAAGACATCCACGGGCGGCCGCTTCCGCGTCGCGTGACGCTTGGCTCTCGGTCACATGTTTCCCTTGCGGATCACGTGTCAAGGAAGTGTTTCCTATTCAAACGCTGAGTTGCCTGCGGTTCCCTGCTTCACAGCTGTTCCTTGGAGCTCTGTACGGCGATCATGATTCTTACCTACATTACGGATTTATGACTTTGGAACTCTCCTAGAGATTTGCTTTGGTATTTTGCTTTTGCTACTCGATACTCTAATATCACAGACCATCTGACCTCGGACTGCTTACACGGACTGCTATTGGATTTTCCGTTTTTTTTTTTTAAACTTTATTTGTTTTTAGTACAAAGACCTTTACAAATATATATAAAATAAGACAAGATAAAAATTGTCAAAAAAACACAGATATAACATACTAAAAAAAACAAAAAGAAATCAAACAATATATCTAACTCCTAAAATAGATTTTCCAAACAGAAATTTACATCAACAATAATAACAGCAAGAACCACATAAACTCACATGGAAATCAGGTATGTGAATGTTAGCAGACTCTATTAAGTTCCTTCATAATTAAATTTGCCAATCTCGTTGTTTTGAGGATGGTAGTATCAGTGGCTCCCCACATACAATTTAACTAAATCCAATTTCTGACTATGATGGAAGTTGCTGTCAGAAATGAGTTCATTACTTTGCAACGGTCATTTTCAAAATAAATGCAAAAGATAAAAAGATGTTTTAGCATTTCTTAAGTTAAATTACAGAATCTACATATCCCCGTGCAACAATCAGATTTATCTTTATTCCAATATTTCATTCTGACTCATGTTTGTAGCAAATCTAAGCGAAACCGCATATATGTTCTGCGTAACTGTGGACAGGGGCACAATAATATATACGCAAGGCGTGGAGATTGTTTATGGCAGAATTTGGAATATTCTGCAAATGAAGAATATCTCTGTATCTGTGTACATCCATCTGCCCAGTTGAGTTAAAAAAAATGTTCTTGATCTTTGCTTCAAACAGATCTAGCTCCTCAACAGACATATTCATTTTTTCCAAAAGAGCTAGCATGCGACCTTTGTACTGGACCATAGACGGGGGGTTGTTGCTAACTAGCATTTGATTTAACCTGATGTACAACAAGTTTTTAGGGGGAAACATCATCTTGGCAAAGTTGGAGAGAAGACGCCAATTATATCTAGCCGATAAAGAGTTCAATCCTAATTCGTTGTCATGATTCCTGCCCCTCATGTCCCCAGCCCTCCAAGATGTCAGGCTGTAGCCAGGCCACAATCACCTACATGGCCCTCAAGGGCCTCTCCATCCCTCCAAAGACCCACTTGGAGTCAGACTTGGCGCTTGTGGCACCAGACTCACTCACTCCCATAGGATAACATTGGGGATTGGACTTGTAGTGCATTGATGGGGACAAGATGGATGCCCCCACATATTTCGGTTCCCAGAACTGCATGTGCAGTCTAGTCTTTTGGATGTGGTTCAGACCAGAGACACCTGGGATACCCAGAGATTTTTTAAGTCACGCCCAGGCTGAGAAGCATGCTTTGCGTTTTCTGCACCTGCAGCGTGACACTCAACGTGTTTGGATCGGTCTCCAGTAGGCCTGCATCTTTCTTCTGCACTCAGCTCCTGCAAGAGCAAGAACACCGTTAGGAACAGCCTTACCTTGCGGCCCTTCTGCCCATCGTTCATCGCTCCTTCTGTTCAGCGGGCATCTTCGGCAGTGTCATTCCCAACCCTGCACGCCGCTTCCTAAGGAAAAGGGAAAATAACAGAAAAAAGGCATTAGTAAGCATTCAGCAAGACTGTACGAGCTTCAAACGTTTACCCGAATACCAGCCGCTCTGGGGGAACTCTGTCTCCGGAACTTCTCATCCATCTGCAAGAGAGAAAAGACACTCCAGGTTAGCATGGAAACATCTAGAGGCGCCACATACCATGCTTACACACCACATTTCTTCTTCATAACCGGCATCCATGCTGAAAACGTTGCGGCACCTAAAAGACACAGAAAAAGAACTCAGTTCTATACAAATACGAAAGGGTTGCATCGCGCATCGCGCTCTCACTCACCTTCAGTGCTACTCATCTCAGCAGCACGTCGCCATCCCCGGAGACCGGCCATCATCGAAGGAAGGAAAGGAAAGAAGTTAGAGAACTGTTCAAAAGACTCATTATACTTACCTGTCAGACTCTTGCCAATGAAGTAACTAGGCAGCAACAAGCCCGCATCAATCAACGCGCCCCTGCGCTGAAAGCAGGATGGAGAGCACACTTTCCAAGAAAAGAAGGTGAGCTGTGGATCAAAGGGAAGGGTTGGACCCCAGGGAAGAAGGGGTTCAAGCACACAGAGACAATAGGGAGTTATACTCTACCAATCCTGTGTTTCAGGCCCAGTCTCTAGTCGAGTAGACTCCAGGGAAGGGTTCAAGGTCGTAAGAGGTCAGAACAGGCTGAGTGACATCCCCGTGGATACCAGGTGAGCGTTACATTTGTGCCTAAGAATAGCATTTGGCATAGATGACGGAAGTCCTGTTTCCACATTAACCCTTGAAGTTGATCTAATAAAGGTCCTAAATCATATAGGAATAGTTCCACTCCATACAGCAGAATTGACTCAACCTTTTTCTGGTAAAATTCCAGTACAGGGATCAATGAGAACCCACACATTTTGTAATGTAGGATTTTCATCTGACTCCTTAGCGGGAGAAATTTTACCATAAGAAGTTCTTTCATTCTTTTATAGGATATTGTGTTCATCAAAATGAGTCCTAAATATGGAAGGTTTATGGAGACTGCTATAGAAGCAACTTCAATTGTCCACCGAAAATGCCGAACTTTTTTCTTATTGCAAAATACAATGATGTTTTCATTTTTGGGGATTTACAGTTCAATTGTTGATATTGCAATATTGTAGAAAACTTTCCAACTTCATTTGAAGGCCTGCCTGAGTTCGATCAAACAGCAGGATGTCATCTGCGTAAGCTAACCACTAGAGGGTAAATGACCCTATGCGCACTGCAAAAGATTTATCAGAGTTCCATATCTCATCTATGTCAGCCAAGTAGAGGTTGAAAAGGATGGCGGCTAGATTCCAGCCTTGCTTGACACCAGTCCAACTAGGAATCGCCTCAGTAGGTGATCCTGCCCGGTTAATGCGTACTTTGAAGTTTCTGTTAAAATGCAGCATTTCTATTAGAGTAATCAAGTACTGGGGAAAGTTGGCTTCATGCATCTTCTGCCATAGTTTACCTCTTATCACCCAGTCAAAAGCTGCCTTTAAATCTAGTGATGCCACAAAGATGGGACTATTGGCAGCACAGTAAGCATGCGAAATAATGTGTGCAAGGATGCATGCGTTAAGGGGGGTACCCATGCCTTTTCTAAACCCTACGTGAGACTCACTGAGACAGTCATTATTACGCAAGAACATTTCCAGCTCTTGCAAAATGAGAGAAGCAAACGTTTTGCTACTACGTCAATGATGGCTACCGGTCAGTAGTTATTAGGATCGGCAACAGGCCCCTTTTTATGTAATGGTATAATAATTGACGTGAGCCACGAGTTCGGAATAATTTTTGCACTAAAAATGTCTTTAAACATTGCATTGAAAATTGAAGACCAGAACAGCGGATCATCTTTCATCCAACATGGAGGTAGACCATCAAGTCCTGCACATTTAGATCCCTTCAATTTATAGATTTCTAGGAGTATGTCTGTCAATCCCCAGGGGCAACAATTTGGAAGTAAGTGACACTCAGGGGGTTGTTGAAACAACCTGAATTCTGAGAGAAAAAAAGAAAACCACGTTGAGCTGTCAATTCCCGAGTCAAATTCACATCTGTCTTCCTTGTCTAATGATCTAATGGTTTTCCAAATATCTTTTGTCTTGGGATTACAAATTAAGTTGATTATTCTTTGATTTTGCTTTATTTTGTTCAAAGCACGTAGTTGGCTTAATGCACATTTATAATTAAACATGACTTTTTTTTTCGTTATATACTCAGATTTGCTGATGCTCAACCCGGATTTCTTCGCTTCTCGACGGTCGACATTTTTCTTCATTTTGAGAGAGGCAATTTCTTCTGAATAATATCCTGTCTCCTTTTTGAGTGTATTGGAAGCCCCACCCATCTGGTGCATTTGTAAAAGATGTGAGGCGATCATCTGTAAATTCCATTTGAAAATTTCTGCCTTATCGTGACAATTATTCCCATTGCTTTTCCATAGATCTCTATTTACTAGGGCAGTACATTTCCTACATGTAGAAGGAGCCCAGTAAAGTGACATTCTAGGTCTGTCACTCTGAATTAAAGCCAGAGGGGACTTGGGACTCGGAGATTTTACGTAATTTACAATCGAAGTTGCGATCATTAAATGATCACCCAAGTGGGTATCAATGGCCCCCACTTCCAAGATCATCCCTGATAAACACCTGGAAGAAAACATGTGATCAATCCATGATTGCAAATTTCCACGTTTGCAGGTAAAATTCATATGGTTACGTGCATGCTGTAACAGGTGAACATCCCAACACTTTAGCAACTCACTCCAAACATTGTCCTTTTGAAGAGCAGAATGAAAGTATGCAGAACGCTGGGCTGTCCCACTACTGCATTAAAATCCCCTCCCAGAAGGATTTCAGCGAATGGGGAGTTAAAGTAAGCCTCATTAAGCATATCATTAAATATTTTGCAAGCTCTTTCAATTGGAAATTGACTTCGATTCCAATATAGCGAGATTATGAATACATTTCCACTATATAAGGAATCGACTGTGATATCCTCCAATAGTTAAAGATCAGACTCGTAAACATTCTTGATTGTGAACTTCAGATTAGTATCAATCAGAATAGCCAACCCACTTGTGCGTCTACCTTCAAACCCTTTGGTCGCACAATGTACAAATGAAACATAACCATCTACTTCAATGTTATCTACGGCCATCTTTTCTGGAAACCAGCAAGATATGTGGAAGCGATTCGAGCTTTGTCTTATTTTTCTATTTTATTAAATTAGCAAGAACACAGCAATTCCACGAAGCAACCTTGAGGTCGTGAATTTATGAAGGGGCTTGAAAGAAAGAAGTGTTAGCCACTGTTTTAATTAGCGGTTCAAGCCATCTGAGACCATTAAGCGCATTTGTGAGTGCTGATAGTTGTTCCATCATGTTTTAGTAGAATCGGTATTGCCAATTGGATTTTCAGTTATATTGATTGCCGTTATAACAGGAGGAGGTTGAAATTCTAAGAAATCCATGGCATCTTTGATCTGTGAGAAAACAATCATCTCAAGCCCAAGTATCTCTAGATCACTATGGTGTTCCCATATCAGTTTAGCAATCATTGGTGAGAACATTTTGGGCAACATACAGTTGTTGTTCTCGTTTGGAAGCCTAATCCACTCAATATCATTTGTCACAAGACTTCGGAGGGATGGAATCTTGAAGAGAGCATTCATCAAGAAGGAGCAATTAATACGCACGGCACCTAAAGTACTGTTTACTGTCCAGACAGGTTGCCTCATCGCGCTGAAGCTGCTGGACCAGTGACCTCCTCTACCCTGCTGAGCTGTGCCAAAAGGAGGACGTCTTTCTGTGCAACACCACCCCGCCTGACCCATTAAAACAAAAAAGGAACTGCCTTGTGTTGTTTCCAACCCCCTGCTGTCCACGCCCCCCCTGCTAGGATATATTCACCTCATCCTGCGCACCCGCGCGCGCACCCATGAAGTACCTAAAGTACTGTTTAGTGTTCAAGGTGCGCGACGTGGGGCGCTGGGGCAGTGGTTTCAAGTCTCAGGATTGAATACATTTAGTTGAGAAATGCCTTGGGTACATACTCATACGTGTGCAGGTGGCCTACTTCAATTTTCTGTATAGCAGGTAAGATTAAGCTATTGTGTTGAAGGGAGTGAGCATTTGGAATTCGTTCTACTTAATCTTCAGACAGTCCAATGAAGGCGAATTCTAAATAACCCCTTTCTATTTTAGTCTAACGAGTAAGTCCTATCGAGTGCATGCGATGGAGTCACTCCTTAGGAACGGTAAAAAAAGAAAGGACTGCTCCTCCAAATCACAACCCACCCTTCAATCCCCGAAAAATGTCAACAACAAAAAAAAATAGTCCTTCTCTCTCCCTTAATGCGAAACCATCCTTTCAATCCATGTCTTCTCATTCTGAAGAAAATATACCTACTAATGTGAAGATCCTTGTTCCAGAAATACACGACCTTAATATACCCACAAAGGAAATTTGTTCCCTAAAAAAAGCAAATGAGGATATCAAAAATGACCCTTTTGCGGCAGTTGAAAACCCGCAGAGGGAACAAAATATTACTGCAGAAATACATGAAAATAAAATGTCTCCAGGAGCGAACATCTCTATGCTCGCTCCTGTAATCATGGCAGATCTTGACAAGAGAGTATGTTTATCTCTTGGTCCCTCAACTCCTGTTTCAACATATGGGATGTGCAGAGAACATGTGCATTTTTATAAATCGATTACAAAGGAGCTGACACGTCCTATATTTGATTACGAGCAAAATGAACACCAATTTGCACAAAAACATCAATTTCTTTCCATTAGCTCGCCTACTGCGAAGTTCGCACCTGATCTAAAACCACAAAAGCCAATTCAAGCTCAACCAAATTTGAATGCATCTGTTCCAATCTTCACTTACTAAGACACTTACTTTGTCTTGGCGTTTTCTGCTCTTCCCTTGCTGCCTTTGGACTACTCCAGGATATTTTCATAGACTCTGGTTTTCTTCAAGACTCAGCTACAGGTGGGCTGGCCGGGGTTTGTCCTCTTGGCTGCTATACCTCATTCCTCTACCATCAGGGAACCTGCTCACGTGCCCCTCCCCACGGAACTACACCCTAAGCCCTTGGGATTACAAGCCAAATCACTCCCCTTGCTAGGTAAACTGGTTATACTTCTTCTAACTGCTCTTACTTGTACTGTGCTCATCTGGTGCCAATTAATGTTTTGCTTTTCAGTGGCCTTGGGGTTGTCAACTCTCCGTGGTTCCGGGCTTCGAGGATCACCCACCTGTGGCCTCAATGACTGCATACAGAGTAATTCTGCATTCTCTCTATGTGGTACTTGTGGACGGAGGTATTCATACTCTTCACGACAATCAAGTCCTGACACCTGCTTAGTGTCCAGGATAGAGCCATGATGTATATGGTGTCCTGCTTGGTGGCAAATCGGACCCAGGATACCCTCCTTGGCAGCTGCCCTGACCAAATACCAAATCCACTAACAGTTTTGATCCTATGCCCTCGCAAGATGAGCAGCTTGCTCAAGTCATAGACCGACCACCCCAAAATATTTCAGAGAGTTGTCTTTAACCACGTTGACACTTACCAAAAGTATCACTCACTCTGTGACAACACTCCTGGGTGAGTGTCCTCTTATCTATCCAACCCCTTCTTAGATTTCTCATTGAAATCTAACAACTCCTGCCAAAGCCCCTTGTAGGTCCCCAAGGGTCAATCCTTGGCCTACTCCTCCTCATTCTCTAAAGATCCTCCCTCATCAAAGAATCTCCTCTTTCAGCTTTCACTAATTCCTCTTTGTAGATGAAACACACATCTCCTCCCCACCCCACCTTACCTCTGAATGCATCACCAGCTGCTTCACTGCCACTCCAGTGGATGATCGAATGTACGATGTCTGATGCTTATCTCCTCCAAGATAGAAGAAATCTCTCTCTCTCCCTGCTTCCAACCCCACTGTCCCATCTTCTGTTTTCTTTCGACCTCCTCGTTCCCTAATCCAAGGCTGCTGCCAGTGCTTCCCTAATGAGCCTTCTCAATGAAAGTAAACTCTAACCTTCCTCCCTGCATCACTTGTCCTTTCTCTTATTGTTTTGCTATGCACATTTTGCAGTAAAAGTCCACAGACTTTGCACAGGTATACTGCATGTACAAAGTACCTGCATTCGTTTTTTGTGCACTGAAGTTGCAGCCACGAATAAAATGCTCCATTCCAAATGTGTGGCCCTTGTCATTGTGTATTATCCCTCCTCCAATAAATCATTTAAATCCCTACCTACTTAATCACCTCTTGTACTATGCCTATAGTTTTTGCATGAACCTCTTAAATCGGGATTCCACCGTAGTTTACCAACTCAGTGTCTGCGGTAGAGCCCCATCTTTTATTTCTGATGTCATTCAAACTCAGCTCCATCACAAGGCATTAACAGTTGAATTAAATGCAACACACACGACCAGCCTGTGTGATTAAAGACTTATGTACCCACGTATTTACTAATTTAACTCCTTTTTGTTATGGGAGCAGATTCTGGAGTTGTACGTTATGTTTTCTATAAGCAATAGCATTACGAACACCACATATCCCAGACGCACCCCAAAACCACAACATAAGAAATACAATCAAATAAAAATATTTTATACATTCCACATAAATAAAAAAGAGTTGTCAGGTACGTATACATCGAAAAATGCAACAGCTGTACACCAGCACTGTAGAAAACATAGACCTGCTGCCTGATGACTCTTACACAAATCCAGGTGGTTACTAAGTGTGTCAGGTCAGGATTCACTGGAGCGTCAATGGCCTCTGCCTGGTGCCGCCAGCCTTGATGCATGGCTCTGTCTCCGCTGTATGCAGTTCATCAGTCATTATTCCAATGCACTGTAAAATACAATGGAGATATCGAGCCCAGTGGCGAGAACAGCAGCAACACTCTAGCACTGATGCCAAACTGGCATGGAGACACACATCTGTTGTATACAACTAATGTAAGATGCGGCAATATAACACCAGATTTCTTAGTTTAGTTAATTTAAAACTGCCAACATTTCACACGATAAAGCATTTACATATGCAAATGACCAGCCTTCCATGTCAATTGCATTATGCAAAGATACAACATCAATTTACCTTGCACAAAGAAATGCGAAGGTATAGTTAAAGTGAAGGGTGGTGGTAAACAAAATTCTGCAGCAGGGCCAACACAAGCAAAGTGAATCCTGCCGTGCTGTGATTAACTCGAGCATCCTCAACAGGCTGATTCTCTCACCAGGGTCTCAACAGACTTGTTATTTCCCAGCGCGCACGCCTGCGCCGTGCACATTGCTGCACAGAAGCAACATATTGGCAATGGAAAAGGGGAATGCCTGGCGAAACGTGCAAGGGCGGTTTGTTGAGTATCTGAAGAGTATCTGAAGAGATAAGCAAGCAAGTACATGATGTTACGGTATGCAGAGCTGCGTAATTGGCAACACATATGTATTTTGTGTTGCGCCAGCCGGGAACGTAGCTCACAACATTGCATCAGAACACACGAAGTAACCCATTAGCAGACCCTTCAACTATCTGGATGCAAGTTAGTAATGATGCAGTTTAGTAATAACACCTATTGTCGTTTGCCAGTCATCCCCAGCCTAATCGACCACGACAGCCAACTCTCAATCAAGAACTCCCAATTGGATGGATAGGTTTTGAATTGGAAAGAGTCCTTTTTATTTGAACACCCACTGCTGATACATTAAATATGAGTGCGTCCAGGTTCCTAGGAGCAATACCTGTCTTCCACATATGCCATTGTGAAATAATTGTATTTATAGAGACATCTTGCATTGTCGTGTATCATGGATGCAGTGCAGCACGTGTGTTTGTACACAGAACATGTCCACGACCCCTTTCTGCCATCTCCCCCTGACCCAATTACCTCCACAATATCATATGCAAATGCATGTTATAACCTTTTGCAAAACGTTTTAGCATTAGAACCTAACATTAATGTATAATTTAAATAGGAAAGTCCATTTGGGCAAAGTCACACATGATGTGCGGAGACTGCTGGGGATACAATCTAAGGATGTTGATACGCATACACATTGTCTGTCACAGACACAGGGTCGGATATGCCAAAAAGTAGCCAGGATGCCGTACAAAGTGCATATCTTGTGTCGTGATTTGCAAAGTGACATTTACACAACTGGTGTGACAGCATTGAGATTAAAAAATATATATATATAATACAGCCTAATTTTAAGTCTTTGTTATAAAATCCAACTACATTTCAAGACAGATGTTACAATTGGAGCCCAAGCAGACTAAGTCCTCCCCCCCTGGGTCATATCACATCCAGTTGCAGGCTGCAGGTAGTGAAGCTGTCAAATAAACTCAGATAGAATAAATAATACCTTTTGGGGGAGGGGCAATGCAACAAGTGAGTCTGAATTTTTTGCAGAGTACAGAGTGTTTGGATGACACCATCAGCTACTCTAGTTGCCACAACTGAGAGGACTGCACCCAGCAGGGAGCAGCAGAGAAAGACGACACAAACACACACACAAACACTCTTGCTGGCAGGAGAACAGAGCTGATTGAGAAGTATGTAACCCCCAATATCCCCATGAGCATGGGAAGCACGGCATGAGCGGACTCACTAAAGCAGCAGCAGGACCACCGGGTGGGTGAAGGTGACTGGAGGGAATGGCAAGCTGTTTAGCAACCGCGAGGTCACCATACCTTAAATGAGCACCTGGCTCCAGAATAGTGTGAATGCGTAAAGGATCACTCTCGCTAAACCTTTAATGACAATAAACAAAGGTGGTAGAATCTCAACCTCTGCACAAAGGAAAGACTTGAGACATAGCACCGTGAAAGATCATGCTCGGGAGTCGGAGCCAACTCTGACCCTCACTGAAAAGCTGGGACGGACTACCTGCAAAAGGCACATTAACAGGAACCCCTGGAACCTGTGAAACAAGCAGAAGGCGAATGTGCCTCCCTGTGCAAGGGGCATGTGCCCAGATCCCAATCAGGCAAGGGAATCTGGGTTCCTCGGCCTCTCACCACTATTGATGCAGACCATATTATCCCGTAACCCGCTGTCTTAGCGCTCCACGTTTTCTCTCTGTACCGTCATGTGAGCGCTCTGAGACCTGTGGACGAGTTGGCGCTTTATAAGAATTCTATAGAATGGACTAGAATAGAATCTGTGTGACATTCAAATGTTGGTAAGACAGATGGGGGGATATGAGCAACACTATGACATCAACATAGAGATCCATGAAGGGCAGCAGAGAGAAAAAAGGCACGGCTGTAAAACGAGACACAAAGGCAATGGAACAGTTAATTGACAGAGTAACTTTAGCATCAAAAAGACAGTGGCCTCATTATGACTCCGGCGGTAGCCATGCCGGTAAATATCGCCGCGGGGTCATGAATTTACCGGCACCCGGCAATGGGGACTTACTGAGGCATTCCAGCCCTGGCGGACACGGTAAATTCCCATTGCCGGGTGCCGGTAATTATTACTCCCCATTCCCATTTGAGTCCCATTGGACTCAATGGGAGTGGGGAGGCCAGATGTGCCGGCACCATTCAGCAATGAATCCGTCGAGGTCTGCTCGCGGGTGCCGGTCTGCCCGCCAGGTGCAGTTCTGCTAGCAACTTCCCGCAAAGCTCTCCAGACTCCTCGAATAGGTTCACTGAATTTATGGACGAGGGAGTATTATCAATAAACATTGCTAAATCCAAAGCAATGATGGTGGCGAGAAGGCAATCGCCGACCATGGCTATTTGGTGCGCAAACCAAATGTTTCAGTGGGTGGACAACTATGATTATCTGGGCATCCACTTTTCAAGATCCTTAAATTGGACAAATCATATTGAGATAGCGCAAATCCATATGAAGCCAGCAAATGCTTCTATTCTTCACTTTGCAAAAATATTTGGGCGTTTCTCCATACAGCACATCCTACCAGATCAAACATGCTGGAAACCGTTTTTTAAGGTGCTGGCATTTGGGGCATATCAAGGCAACCTTGTTAGAACAAAGCAACATGAGTTCCTGCAAAAATGCTTAGGAGGAGGGGCCCGTCTTTTTTGCTTCATCTAGAGATGTGTACCATGTTCTTAATGGATTATCTAAGTTTGAAACCTCTTTTGTAATGGTTTTCAATTCGGATCGATACCCATGCTGTCCTTAAACAACATGTACCTAGATGAATCATGTAAAAGTAAAGTGGCAAATATGATTCAATAGCTATGGTGTATGAAAAATCAGCTACTACGACTGGAGCTAAGAGCATGGTATGAATACCAACACTGCATGCATTGTAATTCGAAAAACAGACTCAAGACCTCTTATGTGGAATTCTGTCAAAAGACAGAGAGAAGTTCTTGAGTTAGTGAAGCCAAGGTGAGAAAGTGCCCTGGGGGTTGTGAGCCTTATTTGTCTTGAGTAACACAAACATGCTCGCTCCTTGTTCATTAAATTTAGACCAAATATTTAACCATCTAAGCGCGAAACCATCAAATAGGGTAAAGGGAAAGAGTGTGTGGGTATAAATGGGATCCAAGCGTTGTAGAATAGTGTCAATTGTTCAAGGTCATATGGCAGCAAACAATTCTGCATATTCTAAGAGGAATTCATTGCACCAGTCATCGTGCTGCTCTTCTTTTGTATTGACATGTAAAGAGCCTACACTAGGAGGGTATCTATGAAAGGCTGCTAACATAAAGGGAGTTTTCTTTTGTAATTTTTAGTGTGCTTTAATGGTTGTACTGAACGCTGTATGTTTTATTGTTTGTAATTGTATTAGCTGTTTACACTTTGAAATAAAGATACAAAGAAAAGAATTATAATCTTACATAACTCCTATTTCAAACTAATAGGATTTTGTAAGAAGTGAATAAGTATTTCGGTACCATATACGTTCAAATAAAGTTCATATTATTGTCCCCAACATCCCACTAGTTTCTCGCACGTTCCTATAAGCAACATATAAGAATCTTCAAAGGCATTTCCGTGTGGGATGGAACCTGTGTCAATTAAATCCCACTTGTATTTTCTTTGTACAGTCAGCAAGGACTGTGGTGAGGGATGCTTCACTAGAAGCAGCCGTGTGATGTCCACTGGTTGCATAATAGAGGAGGACCCTTTGCCAGGAGACAGAGGAGTGATAGCTATGCGGAACAATGGCAAAATGAGAGATTTTACAATTGATATCTGACAGTTGGTCTCATGCAGGGAAGGTGATTGGAGACTGAAGTGAGCAGACTGGTTTAAGGTAAGGGAAGGATTAAAACATGTGCTCCCTTTGAGGAAAATCCTGGGCTCCTTTGCCTGAGTGGGCGCCGGGTGACACCATACATCTACGGCCCAGCTGAATTTTGACTCTGTTGACTTAAACGACCTACTGTTAGGATGATAGAGATACAATTGATGCAGTGACAGAGGGCAAGATTCCAGCAGCCGCATAATGCCCCTAAAACATATAAATGCCTACCAAAAGTGTGAAGGTACCCAGGCTCCCCACTGCAGCCCTAAACAGGCTTTTGGCCTAGAATGCTAGAGAGATGCCCCTCATGCATTCCATTGCAACGTTCGTGGTGCACCTAGAATAGTTCCATGCAAGTGTTGCACTGTTGTGTTAACGTGTTGTAGATGTGCCTCCCGCTGTTCCGCCTGTGAACTAGCGGTCGAACCAAAACACAGTACTGCTTATCATCAAACAATTATTTGCAAGATCTTTTCCTAAAATGGGCCAACCCTAGCGGTCTAGGTTTCATACTTAGCCCAACCCCCTTCGGTAGGTGGAGCCACCTTTTGTATACTTTTGGATAGGTCGTTTTTTATTGGCAGTGTCCCTCTGATGTAACAGGAAAACATTCCATTATGTCAGTGGCAATCGTGTAAATAAAGAAGTTACACATTTTGTTAGTGCTTCATGCCAGATTCTGTCAACTTCTAGGCACTGTAACAGTAGGTGTTATTATTACCCAAGTAAGTGGTAATCAGTTTAATGACCATCGAAGAATGAAAAGCCCTACCACTGTTTAAATCCCGTATCAGAGGCAATTGATTAACTCGTGAGCGGTCCTCCAAGACGTGTAGAACTTATCTCTATTCATGCAATAGTGCCATATATAGTGTCCGGTGTCCACAGCAAAGGCAGACATCTTCATGGTTGTAGTTCATATTCATTAAGAAATTGTATGGCAGTCATTGATGACACGGACCTAATGTACAGGCTTTTCTACCTGTTCTTATGTTTGTTTTTCTCTTAAATCTTGGGGGCCTTCATTATTAGTATGACACTGCAAATAAAAAGTATGAATAATGTAGTTACCATCACTTTTACCACACTGCCATATTCAGAGTTTTGCTGGAAGTATTTCCCCCACATCACCTCCAATAAATGGAATTACCATCAGTGCTAATTCATCCAAAAAAGTAATGGCGTTCTATGTGACTCCAAAATGGTGACTAACACTGCCACCACACCAAAAGTGATATAGCGGCTCTTTCACCAAAATGAGTGGTGGTAACAGTAAACGAGTGTGGCGGGCCAGCTGAGTATGACAGTAAATACTGTCATACTCACATTCTTTTAAAAAAAATGATTGGCTTTTGTAACATATAACAAACTCCCCCCACTCCCCCACTTCCTGACTGCCCTGCCCCCGACCCCCATCCCCTCATCCCCCCAAGCTGCTTCATTTTCAACAAACAAGTCATAGCAATTAGGTCCTTAATGTCATTGGTTGCTTACAGTCCCGTATGTTCTGCAGACACAATTGGATTCGATACTCATCTCTTAGATACTGCAACAACAAAAAAAACAATCTTCCCTAAACTTCTGGTAGTCCCTTTGTATAGTATAGTATGTGTATAGTATAGGGGACCTACTCCATAGCCAATATATGCCAGATCTTAATTAACCATTCATGGTAGGTCGGGGCAACATTTTTCTTCCAATTCCGGGCAATCACTAATAGTGCTGCCAATTTCAAAACCATACATGCTTAAAATGTGCCCTTCCTTGTGGTGCAGTTTCCTTAGTCCTCAGCCCCAAAACATATTCCCCTACCCCATGAGTGATTCCACCCCTACTGCTTCTTTCACTGTTGTGCAAACCTGTCCCCAAAAAGGTTTTAAAGCTGGGCCATCAAATGTGCACCTAGTCCCCCTGCCCCTACATCCTCACCAGCAGTCAGGGGATATCTCTGGGTACATGGATCTAAGCCTCTTTGGTGTATAGTGTCATTGGGTGAGAGTTTTATACCATATTTCCCTTAACTGGATAGCTTGCGTACCCCATAGAGCATCCCAGTCCTCCTCTGATATTTGTCGGTCCAGGGTTCTCTCCCACTTGCCATATATGTCCACTTCTACCGTATGCCCCTTCGGATATTAGTGCATATAATGCTGAGATAAGATGTGTACCCCCCCCCCCAAATGCAGTGAGTTTTCTGCCTGCTGCCAGTCTGCTGGGGGTGTGTATTGCCTATTGCCGCAATTGATAATAGCAGAGTCTATCCCCTTCTGTAAGGCTAAAGGACTGTTTACACTGCTCAAATGTTTTGACTGCTTGACCATGCATCAGTCCTTGAGCCTTAAGCATCCCGCCCTTTTCCATTTCCCAAAGGCTCTCGCATCCATCCCTCGGGTGAACTGAGGGTTCCCAAATAGTGGGGTGAATGGGCCCGGAGGCATTGTGATATGCCCCTGTTTTACCACATCATGCCACAACCCCTCCCACAAGAGCATAGATTTGTGATGTCTGCATACTAGGAGGCTGATCCTCCTTGGCTAGCCATAGTAATTCATCCAAAAAAGCCCCCCCCCCACTGCTCTGTCCATGGAAACCCGAGGTTCTCTAATAGCCATTGTTTTAGTACCCACAATTGGGCCGCCCAGTAATATTGTCTGAATTCTGGAACGGCCAATCCCCCCCTGTAATGTTTGCAGCGCCACCTGCAGTCTTTTATTTTGCTATATAATTGCAGATAGGAGCCGATTAAGTGACGTAAAGCATGTCTTGGTTAAGGAGACTGGCAGGCCCTGAAAATAATAAAAAGTGAGTGGGTCACCATTTTAATCGAGGCCATGCACCCCATCCATGATATGTGTAAAGGGCTCCATCGCCGCAAGTCTGCCTTAAGGGTGCTAAGCAATTGGGGTTCGTTTGCATCATATAGGGTCATATAGGGTTGTTATTGAATTTTTAATGTGAATCCCTAAATATTTGATGCTCCCGTCCGCCCACCGGAACTGGGTGCACCCCTGTATTTCCTCTACCATTTCCATCAGTAGTGCGAGGTTTAGTATTTCCGATTTGCATGTATGTATTTTTAGACCCGACCCAACACCAAACGATGCCAACTCTGATTCTGTCATCCAAAGCCTCCAGATACGGAAGAGCCAAAAGCATATCATTGGCAAATGTCATTATTTTATGTTTACGCCCCCCAAAATGCAAACCTTTCACTCCTGGTGCTTCTTGCAGGCGTTGGAGAGGGGGTTCCAAAAAGATAGCATACAGCAGGGGAGAGAATGTACACCCCTAATTGTTCCCCCTCTCCAAGCGAATGGGGCCAGAGAACTGTCCATTAATGGACAAGTGTAAAATGGGGGTTTGGTAATTAGCTTGTATTCTCCGGAGGTAGCACTCCCCATGCACACCATGGTCTGAAACAGAAACAATCACTCCACCCAATCGAATGCCTTTTCATCATCTAAGGTGAGGAGCGCCACAGGGATCCCACGTTTCTCTACCTTCTCTTAAGGAGCCCTCTTATGGATGAGGCCTGGACACCAACTCTGTCTTGGCCCCTTCCACGTTTCACATAGCAGTGCTGTCTGCCACAGCCCCACACAGTGCCTCTTATCCTTTGCATGGCACCGCACCACGAGGGAGTGTGGTATATGTCTCGGGCTCTGCTCTTCACCGATCCCACTGTGGTACGGGCCTTCCCCCTGGTTATTGGTCCCAAATCTCTCCGCAGGCACTGCCCCCTGTCTGTGTTCTTCTTCATTTGTTAAAGTACTGCAATAGCCGGGGGGGGGGGGGGGGGGCACTCGCTCCTCCTTACATGCAGCTTATACCACCTCTGTGCTGACACCCTCCTAGGCCGCACCAGAGCCCTTCACTGTCTTCTTCCTATCTTTGCATGTGTTGCTTTGGGCAGCACTATAGACTGGCACTCTCCTAGGCCGCACTAGGGCCCTTAACTGCCCTCCTCCTGGCTTCTTGTGCGTTACTTTGGGTGGCTTGTTTTTTAATTAGGGGAGGATGGATATTGCCCGTTCTTCAAATTACAAATGACATGCAGGGGCCTGACACCTCCAATGTCCCGGGGAAGCGACAGCTGAAGCATGTTTTGTCTCTGCCTGCCGCCGTAACACCCCAAGCAACTTCCTCACCCGGGTGTAACAGCTCCTTCTCCAAGGCTGCACTAATCACAGCTATAGGTCTCCTCGTCGGCATCCCTGCGAGGCTCGAGGCACTCCACTCCCCTTCCCAACAGGGATCAGCGGAATCAGACCCTCCACACCTCCACCACACCCTGCGCCTCCTTCGGTCAGCTGGAGGCTCTGCTGTTCGGCGCCTAACCTGCCGCTGCTGCCTCGTGCTGGCTTCCTGTAGTGCCGGTGTGCCCGTTCACTGAGGTCGGGGGGACGAAAATAGCTGGTTAATTGCCTTTGGCGGGGGGACCAAGGATGAGCCGTGATTAGCACATCCTCCCCCAGTGAGTGGCCATCTTAGAATCCATTGAGCACATTTTTAAAGATCATTCAAGTCACTTCCAATGTTCTTCTCAGAGAACAACTTCAAGCAGCCGACCTTCACAAATCCCAACAAATATGAGTTCACTGTCCAATTGTATCAATTCCTTTCAGTCACAAATGCAAAGTTCGAGCCTTTTCAAAGGGTTTCTATTTTTGTACTAAGAAATATTAACCAGGTCAGCACAGATTCCGACCGCTTAGGGAAAATAAATGGAACATTTTAAAATATCCAAAACTTGGAAGAGGTCGTCAGGGAAATACTGCTGTTTGACATGCTGTGTGAAAGCATGCATATAGGATTCAAGCGAGATGCAGGGCACACGAAGCTTGTTAAATCAGAATGTCTGTCTCCTTTATAATGCATATGCTTTCATGTAAAGTCTGCAAGGCGTGCTTGCTTTCCGCAGAGGGGAAGTGGTTTAGCGACCTGTTCACTAAGAAAGAATGTCTACAGCCCTTTATTGCCACCTCCACAGCTAAACCACGAGCTGTTAAATATATAGTACTATTTGACTCACAGAACATTAAAATCACTGCCTACAAGTCAACTGTATTTAGTTATCTGCAATACATACTTGGCATATTAAAGTTTGTTTTATTAATACATTTGGATGGATATAACTGTTATTATTCACTACAATGTAAGACGATTATTGCGAATGTACTTCTTTTTTGGGAGCAACTCCGTGCAACTAAAAGCCTGCGATTTCCAACTTTACAATGGTTTACTCCTACACCTCTCAGTTGATGATGTAGTCTGAACATCGCATGTCCCTGTCTCTCTAATACACTTAAGAACAATACTCCACTGAGTACCCTCAGCCATTTTTACACTGTTAGCATTTCTGCAACACTTTTTACATAGACCCAATGCTGCTCATGCTAGCCTTCAATGTCTCTTTCTGCTTTTTATAACGCTTGTATAACAGCAGTTAAGGTCGACTGTGGCCTTCCGCACTCTTCATAGACCTCTGATGCAGATCTGCCCATCTTAAATGTCCATTCCCGCAAGCTTGCGTGCCCTACTCAGGGAGTCCCCTCTTCTAGAGGTCCCAGCATTCCACAGACAGCTCTTGGCCTGAACCTTTCTTTGTAACACATGCAGATGTCTCCCTTTTCACACTATCATCCCAAAACACACATTTCTCTTATTATCGCTTTCTGTACCACCTGGATTTCAGGCGGGCTTAATGTGATTTCTGATCTATGACGTCATGGTGTATTGCTTCATATGCTGCCCTGTCTAAAGGTTTGTTTCCAAGGATCCCACTATGGCTAGGGCCCCCTGCCAACTCTATACTAACCCCTCCAACCGCACACTAGTTGCTGACTTATTTGCAACACAGTATGCTTCCTGTCACAAGGCCCCTCAATTGCTTGAAAAGGATTAATTGAATCCACAAATTAATTGCCCTCAGTTCCTCTGTACAAATTGAGACCTTATCTGACATTCTAGCTATATTGTACTCTTTATCCTTCTTTATATATTAGGCCATACCCACTTAATCCCTTTCAGGATTTGAAGTTGAAGCATACATTTCTTGTGTTTAATATATTTTCTTGGCAAATGTTCTATGTTTCAGCTTGGGAAAAAGGGCCTCTCTACATTTTAGGATGCTTTGGGTTAATAGGTTAGCTATTTACAGAATGTGTTGGATAATGAAATCCCACATTTGTGGTGAATAACACTTATTCTGATGTCAGATTTAGCGAGGGTGCTGTTGACATGCCACAATTCGCCTCTTTTGCAATGGTTTCCAACATTGCCAAGAAACAATCCTTGTAATCGGCATTTCAGCAAATGGGTAGTGCCCAAATTCTGTTCACACTCCTACACTCAGCGAAAGTGCGATAATGTTGGAAAAATGTTCCTCCTAAGGTGGTGGTCTGTCCTTTTGCTATTGTGGTGAATCGTGAACAGAACTGCAGTAAGTATTGTTAGGCAGAAACCTGTGCAGTTCCCTTAGGGACCACTGCAAAAGGCTTAAGACTACAGGTGTTGGCAGTAAACCCAATTGGTAGCAGCCTGTACCACCCAGATTTACCTGGTAGCTGTGGCTGAGCAGCCAGACTTCTCTCAAGAATAGTTAGACAGTATATAGAGTATACAAGATAGGTACCAAAAATACAGTAGCACAAGTAAACACTGACCAGAGCTTGGGTATAAAAGTATATAATTATTTATTTAAAAACACACCTTGTAATATACACTAACACTAATATGGCAAGCAAGTTCAAAACACAGTCACTATTAATATATATACATCCCTGATCACTTATTGAACAAGTCTCAGTTAAAACACCACTTATTTTCAGACAGAGGTGAGCGCTTAACCTAAGATGGCACTCCAATAAGTTAATCAAAAAGGGAGGGAAAAAGGCAGAATTAGGAACATTCACAATACCAACCCTTTAGGAGAACCAGAGCAAGTCAGAAAAGGCAGAGTCTACTGAGGAGCAAGAAAGTCATAGGCCAGGCCCACTCTTGAAGAGAGCCAGGCGGAATGTGTCCAAGATCACACAGTTGAATAGTACTTTTAAAGAGTTGTTGCAAAGAGTTCAAAAAGGGTTGGCTCAAGTTAGGAAAAGTTAGCTAGTAGGTCCCAGGTCACCCCAGGATAGAAAGTCAAGGATTTACGGAACACCTTGAACAGTCTGTTGCAAGGGAGACCAGGCGGGACTCAGTACCTGAAATGGTGAGAAAGCTCCTGTGGGGGCAGTTGTTCCTAGCAGCGGGTGCAAGTCAGTTCTTCGTCCAGGGAAAGAGGAGATCTCAACGTGGAGGAAAGCTGGAGGTCGTTGCACTGCCAGGGAAGAAACCAGCCGCGGAGTTTCCCGGTTAAAAGGTACTACCCTTTTATTTGCGGTAGTGGTGAAGTGTGGCTATCCGGCCGCCGGGGGTGCTTGGCACGGCTGATTCGCTCATGGGACGATCCAGGAAGGCGAAAAAGAGGACAAACTGGTTATCCCCACCAGCTCAGAGGAAGAAGACTCTCCGGGATGAAGATCTTCTCTGTCGTTGGGAAGTGGTGAGACGGTATCAGCAGGGCTCCACTGGTGGTGTCGTCGTTGCAGGTCGGCTCAGCTTCTCCCTCTTTGGATTCTTTGGTCCTGTGGCGACTTCTGAAGTTCCAGTCCCCAAAGCCCTGCTTTATACAGAAAACACCCATTCATCAGTCCTAGCTGTCACTCAAACATGCTAAGTGGTGAGCCGGGCGGCTCACCACTGGGCCAATCACACAAGAGTGCGACTTGAGTTGCCGAGGCAACTCAGTCCAGGGTACCTAAACCCCCTCCCACACATCCTGTAGACCCAGACAGAGTGGCACCACTTTTAGAGGCTTCTGTGGAGAAGCCCGCCAAAAAGTGGAACAAAGGGCTCGACTTGGGTTGGAGTTACAGAGGCGAACACAAACGACATTTTAAAAACGAGTCCTGGCAACAAGACCCAACCGGGGAATAAATATTAAATAAATAACCCGGCCGTATCTTTAACATTCCACCAAAAAGTGGTCAGTTTAAAATGAATGGGAAAATCCCATAGGAAATATTCCGGTGGAATATTTCGTGTGGTAACCACTGCCACCAGGCAGAAACTCGATGAGGGGGGACTGCACAGTGCCCCCTCGAAAAACAGACACAGTGGCAATCTAATTACCTCTACCAGTACTTCCACAATATGATGGTTGATACTGGTTCTGTTCACAATTTAAGACTAGTAAAGTCAATGGTGACTTTACATGCCCTGGGAGACAGTAGTCAGTCCCAGAGTATGGAGTCTATGTTTGGGGGTCACTATGACACTCCTGTGTTACTGCACTGAGGGCGCTGTGTAACACACTTACCAAAAACCACATGAAACCCTATGGAGTAAAAGACCCCATAGCCCATAAAACACATTACAAAGTCAAAGGATATCTCAAATCATGTCTAAGAGGGGGAGAAAAAGAGTCTCACTCTTAGCAGGAGAAAAAAATAAACCTCAAAAATCCAGCAAAGCTGCTGGGGGACTCACTAGGTTTGGGAAATTAGCCTTAACAGAGAATTCTCCCTAACAAGTATACCCCGGGAAACACTGTAGGGCCCCATTAAGAGGTTGTCAGTATAACCTGTCGGTAGGGTGCGCCAACCTCATAACACCGTTTCTGCCGCCTGACATCCCAGTGCTACCAGGATATCATAGGCTTCAGCGAAATGGTTATTTCTCAATCCCATGGAGTCCTATAGAACCCCATGAGAATGGGAAACCTGAAGCACTGTCGCCATTAGTAACGGTGCCAGTGCGTCAGGGAAAAGCCTGCCAATAGGGGCCTGAACTCCCGGCAGGTCAGGCATGCCAGGAGTACGTGCCCCTACCGGCAAACATACAGTTTGGCAGCCTGGAAAGGGTGGCGGTACGTTGCTACTAGCACCGTAATTTGTGGACTGCCAAACTCATAATGAAGGCCTGTCTTTTTAATTGACACTCCTACTTCATCTCCCAGAAGGCAGAGCACTTATCTCGCCCCTGAAAACATTCCAGCATATCAACAACTTACTCCCCCAATGAGTTGACTCAGTCTTGCACCACTTCACCCTACCTATGTAGCCTAACTTTTTCATTAAAGATAACCCCTTCTTTTAGCCACAACTGACATCTTTTCTGTTCACCCACCTGCCTCTCACAGCTGACTCCCATCTCCACACTGCCCATCATCACACTGCCACCTTCCCCATTTTCAGAAATAGAATGCATAGCTTTTGGTTGGTGGCCAATATATACAGCAATTCACTTATATGTTTTGTTTTTGTCCTTTATTTTTCTGTGACATGAACCTGAGTGGAGATGTGAGGGTACTCAGCAGGCGGCAGTGTTACCTTTGCGACTAGTGAAAAGTGTCGAGCTATCAAGATGCCTGTACATTTGTGTTGCCATGAGTAAACCAAGATACAAGCAAACTTTGTGTTGAGCATTATATGAATTGTATTTGTTATGTTTATTGTTATTATTTGTATTATTATTTTAATTATCGAAATCACTATTGTTATATGGAGCAATACCACAAGTGACCAAGCATTTCTTTTCTTTTCTAGCAAGTAGAGATCAAGGAGATCTCATTGATCTTTCAGCAGCTTTTGAAACCATTAACCACTCAATCCTCTTTGAGCGACTACTCCCTGGGAATCCGAGACTCGGCACTCAACTGGATTGCCTCGTTGCTTAACAAAAGGAAACATTTTCCTCCCCCCTTTCCTCTCCACAGTTCGCCCTGTGAACACTGGTGTATCCCAATGCGCTTGCCTTTCACCTCTCCTTTTCAACCTCCTCATGACCCCTCTGCCAGAGATTATCTGCTTGCATAACCTCACTTGATATAACTACGCTGACGACTCCCAAATTATCCTGAGAATCCCCAAAATGAGCTCCAATCCACAACCTGACCTAGCAGCCTGCCTCAGAGATATAGACCTATGGATGACTAGAAACCACCTCCTTCTGAAGCGAGGGAAAACAGAGATCATGGTGTGTGGCAACAAAGCTCAACTGCCTCAACCACTCCCATGGCCCCACTCCCTCGGCACTCCCCCCCACCTTACCGCGAACACAATCAAAAACCTTGTCTGCGCAATGGACCAGGCCCTAACCCTGTCCCACCAGATCAATAATGTATCCAAATCATGTCACTACCACCTCAGGCTTCTGAGACACATATTCCCTTACCTCCCCTACCCCAACAGAATGGCTGCTATTATTTCCATTGTCATGTCCAGACTGGACTATGCGAACTCCATCTACTTGGGTGCACCGGCCTACCAATTTAACAAACTCCAAAGAGTACAAAGCGCGGCCGCCAGACTACTACTTGCACTAGGACAAAGGGATAAAATCTCGCCTCCTGCTGTCCGCATCCTTCACTGGCTCCCTATAGGATGAAGGGCCACTTTTAAAATCCTTTGCATCTCCCACCGAGCAGTGCACAAGGCCTGCATGGCATACCTACAAGAGAGGATTATGCCCTACCTTCCAACACGCACCCTAAAGTCAAGCATGCCCTCCTGTTAGTAATTCCAGCCTCAAACTCAGCCAGGACTGGAGGGTCTGCCTACTCTACCTTGGCACCAACACTGTGGAACTCACTGCCACCCCACATTCGACCCAACCAGGACCACATGGCCTTCCATAAAGCACTAAAACCTGGCTTTTTCGGTAAACCATGTAATGGACCACCTAGGGTTACCAATCCCTTCACCAATGGCCAGAATTCATCTATAACGCAATTATCACTGAAGCTGGATAAGAAGGCATCACCGCGGACAATAGGAACAGTTGGGGCATGATAACAGGCCAACAAGACTAGCAAACTCTGTGTTAAGTAGCTGCAGAATCTCCACACCCTGGTTTCGACAACAATGGCCTAGCAAACCCCTGTACCAAGTAGTTGGCAATGCCCTCAGTGCCCCCTAGCCCCCTGCCCATGACTCCAAACCTATGACACTACAATCATATGCATTGATCAGGCAAGCTCGTTGCCACCCAACCAGTCATGCCCTACACTCTTAAGACCAGGACATGTTTGTTTATATATACTAACTTGAAAACTACCATAACCAAAACACCCATAACCAAGCTTAATTAATCCATAGCTCCAGGAGATGCCAAACACTGTCACACAGGCCAATCCGCAGACCCCTGCAGCCATCTCGCTGCCGGAGCATAATCAGCCCCTCAGACAGTTAACAAAGACTAGGCCTGCTCCAGTCAAACTTTACCCATCTGTGGATTAGCACACAGAGCCACTGTCATGGACCCCTCTCCGTCTACCATGCTTTGACTCTAGTCATGTTGACCCTGTGCCAAACTCCGCCGATATGGGAGTCGACACGCAGAGCCACTGCTGCAGAGCCTCAGCACACTCTTGTTCTGGATAAAGCATGGCATCACTTCTTGTCTCCTATCGGGTACAGTGGTGGTATAAGATCAGGCAGGGCAACCCTTACACCAGTAGAAGTGAGACATACAACCCCACTCCTGAGGCAAAATAGCCACTGCACCTGGATGAACTCTCTGGAGAATTACTCAATAACCAGAAGACATGTCAGGAATTATGCAGCCACCCACCATGGTCTTTGACCAAGTACAAGGAAAACTGGCCCTCTGAGACTTACAGCAGAGTCTCTGGAAGAAGGAACATCCAACTGGGCAAACGCAACACACTCCACACCAGCTAGAGAATCTTGTTTTCTCTAGGCTGGACTACTACTCTTTCTCTATCTGCCTTCCTCTACTCTCCGCTCTCTGCAACTAATCCAAAACAGGACTGCAAGCCTTATCCTTGGCCTCAAGCCCAGGGACCGTATCTCTCAAGCTCTGAAATCTCTCCACAGGCTCCCGTTGGCTACAGAGATCAAGTTCAAGATCTTCTGCATCGTCCAAAAAACTTACTGCGGCCGAGGCCCGCACTACGTCCACTCTCTCTTCCAAAATACCTTTCTTCTTGAGCCCCTCACTCAGCTTCCTCCAACCCAACTCTCTGAGGGTCAGATGCTTTTCCAGCTAATGGGGAGGGTTAGATCTCTCTCCACTGCAGGTACTTCCCTCTGGAATCGCCTCCCTGTCACTCTCAAACTTGAGCTGAACCACCTGAAGTTCCTTAAGCAGCTCAAGACTTTTCTTTTCTCCTCTGCGTTTTCTCCCTCTGCAGATCTACCTGCCTGCTGCACCAACGGGTTGCTTGGCTACCCTCAGATTCTGACTGGGTATCAGGCTCCTCCATGATCCGACTCCCCTGCACTGCCTCCGGGCCTACCGCTCAACCTGGGATGTCACTGTAAACTCTTCAATCCCCTGCCTCCGTGCACTTACCCAGAGCCGCGCTGTCCTGGCTGCACTCTGTTGGAGCAATGCTGCCCTGATTGCACCCCCCTCTCCCAGGCACTTCCCCATCTCCCTTCCCCCTGCACTTTGCATTGTAGTACTTGCATGATCTGAATGACACACGGCCTAGTAGGATTGATTGTCTTGTCCTCCCTCTGTGTTCCCTCCCTTGTCGTGTTGTGCCTAGAAAGACAGATTGGTGTGTCATGAGATTCCCAAGTTGCCCACCTGAGAGTTAACACTTGGGACCGCTTGTCTAACATATTTTCGACTGATATTGGAACCTCTTTTACCTTTTAACCTGCTTCAGTATGATCAATATACCATATTATGCTGTATCTTTTTGATAGTAGGTCCAGATGACCATCCATGTTTTAGTAATAATTTGGGAAGGTTAACAGTTTTTAATTGCATCTTTTTTATGGGGTTCTACTATATTGTATTGTATTTTATGCAATATGTGGGTCGAGTTTTCATGCGCACTTTGTATTTCAGGCCTTGCAATTTGCACCTTGCACTTTGTCTGTACTTTGCACTTTTGGAAATAGTCTGCACCTTATCACTTTATAGGTAATCTCTAGGAATCATACAGAAATTCCATATATTCTCCCCATATTGTTAAAAGGAATGGGTAAAAGGAAGTCACCAGATATGTGGGGTCGATCGACTGGTCTATCTGGGAAAAAACCTAAGACAGCTGCCTGGTTAGAGAGGAGGGAAAAGAGCTCATAACATCTCACAAAGGCAAAAGCGGGAAGTGGTACTACGAATATTACCATAGAGCACTTTCTAAAACATGCAGTGGGTGCCTCGTATGCTAAAATCCTGTGGGCTGAGAAATCCATCAGCAGGAATGGGAGAACCGAGGCTGATGTAAATGATATTGGCGATGTGGTCTGCCGTACAGAGAGCACATTGCTACCCCGTTTATTGAATTTGATTGTGAATCCAGAAGAGATTAATCAAGATCCTTGTTGTAGTAATGTCGGTAGTGGCATTGGTGGGCCTTCAAAAGGAGTTTCTGGTATGCAATGTACTGGTTCGGAGGGTAGCCTCAAGAAGGTTCTAGGTTTTAAGGAGACTTTCCAGAGTACACCTACAGTAAGAGGTTAGCACTGATGGAGAGTCAGATATTGAATATACACAAACAGCTGGATAATACAATCCTGAGCAAATTCGGGATCCCTACTTAAGCTGGTCGATAGGAGACCTCGGTCACCCGAACAAGCATGTCTAGTAGTACAGGGATTGGAGATTGTACAGTAAACCAGGACTGGAACTGAGTAATGTGGAATAAATAAGGGGCCTTTAATTGGATACAAAGGGCCATATTCAATCTGCTATGGGTATAGGGAGGGATAGGGCAGGGAAAATGAACAGAGTAATCACATGGTACCCAAATAATACAACAGGAACTAAGGATACAGAAGTTATAGAGGGCACTAAGACAACTGTCTCTATATCTAGGGCATCTATTGTTCATGTGAGTGTCAGTAAGGAACTATGGCCTTCAAGGTCATCCACGACCAGTAACAATGATTTGGGTGTTCCAAGCTTCATTTACCGACCACAGGCTGCATCCTTGATGGTGCTCCTGATGTACATACCCACCTTGAAAGCTTACCATTCAGAGGATACCAATGGACTCGTGAAAAAGGTAAAACACTCTATAAAGAAGATCTGGATTGATGAGCTTTTCTGGGGAAGGGACATCCTGATGGCCAAGCGATCTGCTTGGGTTGGTCAGAGAACTTAGTGCCTACAAGTGAAATGTCTTACTATCACTTTAAACAGTCTACCAAGGTAGCAGATCTCAAATGCAGAGGTACGCAGAGTCGAATGGCACAATCTGATATTGGATTTTTTCCATTGGGCTTTTTCTATCAACCGAGCCATGGGGGTACTCAGAACCCTTTGTGGAATGACTATAACAGTACTTGGCACATTACAGGACCCTCTAGGAAGAGACCTTTGGGAAAGATGATTGACAAGAATGTTTGCTGTCAAATAGAATCAGTTAACAGTTCCATTCCACTGAGGGTCAAGTTTACATGTCTAGAGTCTCTGGATAATGTAGACTGACATAATGACTTCCGAACTTGGATTGAACAACCCCCATTGATGTGGGAGTGAACTAATGATTTCTGATACCTCTAGGTTTAGGTCAGGAAACCCAGCTGTCGACAATACAACATATTAATATCCTTGTTGGAATGTTGCAGGTCTGGGATCCAGGATTGTGGATATGGGATGGATATCTTTTATTAAGATCTCTTAGAGACTTCTTTTTCAAGAGACCTATTTATTGGAACCTATTAATCTGCAAGGATATTCACTATTTCCCATTCCAGCTGTTAAAAATAGCCTGAGAGGTCACCCATCTGGGAAACGTTCAATCAATGTCTGGGTGAGTATAACATGGAAACTCAATCGGTCTAATACATTTTATGGTAATATCCAATTTGTGACACTCATGGGAAAGGAGCATCAGAGACTAGGGTTAATCAACTTCTATAATAATGAAATGGGGACGGGATGATAGATCTGCTAGCATCACTTAAAGAACTTATGTTAACAATCAAGCTGGCCCTCAGGCAAATTTCCCCATTATTGTGGGGGGAGGTTTTAACTTGCGTCTTGGGACAGGGGAGGATGTGTTACTCTCGCTGAAGAAGAAAGAGCCTATTCGTACCTACTGCCTTTCTAGTTGACCCGACTACATCAGATAAAGCACTGTATTTATGGGAAATTCTTGTAGAGTCGGGATAGCGGGCTGTAAATGGCAGGTTTACATCCTAAACAAGGGAGACTACACTTTTTACGATGGAAGGGTTCATAGCATTATTGAATATGTTCTTGTACAGATGAAATAGTAGGGGTGTATATATGTTTTTAAATCCATAGAAGGCCAGAAAGTGACCACAACCCTTTATCCCTTAAGTGGACAATAAATTAGGGTATAAAAGGGAAGTCTAACTCTCACTCAGCATTTATTACATTGGGATATAAGTCAAGGCTATGATGCTGCAATTGCAGGAATGATAGCGAACATGGAGTACGAGTTATTACGGATGCAAGCGCGGCATTGATTACATGTTTAAACTGTGACCGGATGGACCAGGGCTTTGGAAGATTTAATCAGGGTATGTACAAAGATCTTTAGGCCTTCTGTTTCAGATACTGAGGAGTAAATCTGCTGTTATAAAAACTGTTTGTCTGATAATTGCAAGGATAAGAAAAAAAACTCCTCATTGGGGCATTAAAACGACAGCACATGGATATCAGTGAACTCCGGTTGAGGGGATGGGGATGTAAACCCGGCTAACAGATAGGATGAGGGAGATTGCCAGATCAAACTTGGAAGCTCTATGTGATGCAGCAGAGTGGTCAGACTCTAAAGTATTCTGGGGTATTGTGGCTAAGAATGAGGGAGGTCTCCTGATTCCGGAGGTACTCAGAGCAGAGGAGACCTGGCTTAAACAGTATAAGGAGCTGTTCAGTACTAAGGATATGGTTAGGAACTGTGCAAACGGCTCCTTTAGGAGGTGGCCGGGCAATGGGGTGCCTTAGACACAGTGACATTGAGAGAGGTGACATCTGTCCTTTTAAGACAGACACGATTTAAATTGCCAGGAATTGATGGCATCTCAAATGATTTATTCTGTTTTATGACAGATATTTGGGCACCTTTTTTGGTACAGGTGTTAACACCATCATCCTGATGGAACAAATCTCTAATAGTTGAAAACTCGAATGAATGCTCCTATTTACGAAAAGGGAAATAAATCCCTATCTTTTTCAAAAAGACGTGTTACTTTATTAGACAGGACATCAAAGCTGTTTTCTGGAATTATTCTGAAATGCCAGGTGGACTGGCTGTTAGATAATATTATTGAAGCCAAAGAACAGGTCAGAGGTTATGATTCCAAAAAACAACAGTTATTTATTTACATTTTTCAGAATTAATCATACATTTTACAAAAACACTCCAATTCAAAACAGGAGGGCAATGATAGAATTCAAAAGCTGCATGCAAATTCAATCTTAACAATCACACCCATATTCAGTCATTCATAAACTACACCCAACAATCGATGCATAATAAAAACGTGTGAGCAAATTCCAATAATTTTCAGTCATTGTAGCCTAAATGTGAGATGGTATTTAAATGTGTGTTTCCATTTTCAAGCTACTTGTCATGGGGCGACCGGTTTTGACGTTTGGAAAATGATTGAGCACATTTTCATCTGGGATACAAAGTCAACATAAAAATATACAATAATTAAAACATCATCTGTCCGATCTGGAACATATTAGAAACGAATTATTGTCAAAACACCATTTCAAAAATTGTTATAGGTGTCCTGTAGCCATGGGAGAAACAACAAATGTATTAAAGGTAATCCCATAGACCGAGGGTGCCGTAGATGCCTCGTCAATTCACACGGAAGCGCCCAACATAGAACGTATATCTTATTTGTGATAACTCATACAGATTGTGCAAAAGGAAGAAGCAAACTGACCAAATTGTGACTCTATGCCATGGAATCCCACATTGAGAAGTTAAGCACTATGTACTCAAGTTGTAGCAGGGAAAACAATATATATATATATTCAATGAAAAAACTTTGTTAAAGGGACGTTATGGTTAAGTTGCGCTACTAAAAACCTATGAAATTCAGTGAAACAACTTTGTTAAAGGGACGTTATGGTAAAGTTGCGCTACTAAAAACCTATGAAATTCAGTGAAAAAACTTTGTCAAAGGAACGTTATGGTTCCAAGTAAAACCGAAAACCCTTGAAATTCGCCAGTTATGGTAAGCTAAGCAACCATAACTCGCGCCACCACCGTGCACTGCTAAGACTAACACCCAGGACATCAAAGATGACATCACAAATGTCATTGATGACATCACTGATGACATCACATGTGTATGTACTTTTCATGAAATATGTATACAAGGGATTCTTATTATAATGTTGCGAAACAAGTGTCAAGGATCATTGCAATAAATATCATACCCTAATTAGTGCATTGAACGATGCATTGATATAAATAGCATTCTATTATGGGGTTCTATCTAGTATACTAAGCTACTGATACAGAAACATAACATGGTGTGCAGTGTACAAGATGAAGGTATAATATTCGTAATGTTAATATGTTGAATAATGAAATGATAATTGTTTTCTTAATAGATTTTTGTGTACTGTGAAATATGTAATACGTAGCTAATAAAACATTACTATAGACAAAACACAAAGACACAAGAACACATACCAATATGGGTATATACAGGGAAAGTGAAGTTAGCAAAAAAGCACAAGTAGTAGCAGAAACAATTCATAACTTTTACTATCGTAGTGGCCATGTAGTTATGGTTAAGTTGCTGTTTCCATAGGAAGAGCACTTTTTGGGCGGCTTATAACTTCGCTCTCCCTGGACGGATCCTCACCAAACTTTGCAAAAAAAGGTACAAGGTATTTGGGTCACTCAGAATTTTTTTCGCAAAGTTTGGTGAGGATTCGTCCAGGGGCGGCAAAGTTATAGGGGGGGTCCCAAAACTTTTTTTTTCCCATAGACTGAATGGGAAAAAATGTTTGCTCGCGTCTACAGCCCAAACCGCTGGACGGATTTTCACCAAATTTAGACCAGGAGCAGCGGCTTGGTCCCGAATGCGTGCTTTTGCAAATTTGGTGAAAATCCATCCAGTCGTTTTTTTTAAAATGACCAAAAAGTAGGTCAAACAAAATTAGTGATATCTGTGTTCGGTCCGCGGACATACTTACCTGTTCGCTCCGCGGACAGTGTCCTGATTGGCCAATCGGCTTGCGTGATGTTCGCGGACATGCAACGTGTTCGCTGATTGGACGGCGTGGAGCGTGAAGCGCATCAGATTTTCGGTAGCGCCTGCCATCTTGGACTCGCAGTTGTCCGCGGACAGCGCAGTGAGATTTTGTGCAAATTTTGTATTTAGTAGAGTGTCTTGGTGTGTAGGAGTGTTTGGGGAGGGTGGGAGTGTATGAGATAGGATGAAAGTTGTGTTTTTTATGTGTTAGACGTTCTTTTTGTGTTCGATTTGTCTGCGGACATCACGGGTGTTCTGAGATGTTCTAAATGAACTGAATGGGGGGTGTTCTGAGGACTCAATATGTGTCCGTTTTGTTCACAATCAAACTGAAACTGTTCTAAGAACACTCGCAGTGTCCTGAAATGTTCGCAAATAAACAAAATGGGGGTGTCCTGAGGACACTGTCCGTATTGTTCGTTGTCAAGTTGAATGTGCTCTAAGAACACTTGCGGTGTCCTGAAATGTTCGCAAATACACAAAATGGGGGTGTCCTGAGGACGCTGTCCGTATTGTTCAATGTCAAGTTGAATGTTTTCTAAGAACACTCGCGGTGTCCTGAAATGTTCGCAAATAAACAAGATGGTGGTGTTCTGAAGACGCTTCTAAGAACACTGGCGGTGTCCGGGGAATGTTCATAGGGGGTGTCCTGAGGACGTTGTCGAACACTCGCTGTGTCCTGAAATGTTCGCAAATATGAATGGGGGTTGTGGCTGACAAGTTGAATGTGTTCTAAGAACACTTGCGGTGTCCTGAAATGTTCGCAAATAAACAAGATGGTGGTGTTCTGAAGACGCTTCTAAGAACACTCGCGGTGTCCGGGGAATGTTCGTAGGGGGTGTCCTGAGGCGCTGTCCGTATTGTTCTCTGTCAAGTTGAATGTGTTCTAAGAAAACTCGCGGTGTCCTGAAATGTTCGCAAATAAACAAAATGGGGGTGTTCTGAAGACGTTTCTAAGAACACTCCCGGTGTCCTGGAATGTTCGTAGGGGGTGTCCTGAAGGCGCAGTCCGTATTGTTCACTGGCAAGTTGAATGTGTTCTAAGAACACTCGCAGTGTCCTGAAATGTTCGCAAATAAACAAAATGGGGGTGTCCTGAGGACGCTGTCCGTATTGTTCTCTGTCAAGTTGAATGTGTTCTAAGAACTCTCGCGTTGTTCTGAAATGTTCGTAGGGGGTGTCCTGAAGATGCTGTTCGTATTGTTCTCTGTCAAGTTGAATGTGTTCTTAGAACACTCATGGTGTCCTGAAATGTTCGCAAATAAACGAAATGGGGGTGTTCTGAGGACACTGTCCGTATTGTTCGTTGTCAAGTTGAATGTGTTCTAAGAACACTCGCGGTGTCCTGAAATGTTCGCAAATAAACAAGATGGTGGTGTTCTGAAGGCGCTTCTAAGAACACTCGCGGTGTCCGGGGAATGTTCGTAGGGGGTGTCCTGAGGACGCTGTCCGTATTGTTCTCTGTCAAGTTGAATGTGTTCTAAGAACACTCGCGGTGTCCTGAAATGTTCGCAAATAAACAAAATGGGGGTGTTCTGAAGACGTTTCTAAGAACACTTGCGGTGTCCTGGAATGTTCGTAGGGGGTGTCCTGAAGGCGCAGTCCGTATTGTTTGCTGGCAAGTTGAATGTGTTCTAAGAACACTCGCAGTGTCCTGAAATGTTCGCAAATAAACAAAATGGGGGTGTCCTGAGGACACTGTCCGTATTGTTCGTTGTCAAGTTGGAAGTGTTCTAAGAACTATCGCGTTGTTCTGAAATGTTCGTCGGGGGTGTCCTGAAAACGCTGTCCGTATTGTTCGCTGGCAAGTTGAAAGTGTTCTAAGAACACTCATAATGTCCGCGGACATTAAAAGTTTCCATAGACCATAGTTGAAATGTTTGACTCTATGGATGTGATATGCTGCGGTGGTTGTTGCCAGGGCATATGGTAAGCTAAGCAACCATAACTCACGGCACCACCGTGCACTGCTAAAACTAACACCCACAACATCAAAGATGACATCACAAATGACATTGATGACATCATGGATGACATCACATGTGTATGTACTTTTCAAAAAATATGTGTACAAGGGATTCTTATTATAATGTTGCAAAAAAAGTGTCAAGGATCATTGCAATAAATATCATACCCTAATTAGTGCATTTAACGATGCATTGATATAAATAGCATTCTATTATGGGGTTCTATCTAGTATACTAAGCTACTCATGCAGAAACATAGCATTGTTTGCAGCGTACAAGATAAAGGTATAATATTTGTAATGTTGATATGTTGAATAATGAAATGATAATTTTGTTCTTAATAGAAATTTGTGTACTGTGAAATATGTAATAAGTAGCTAATAAAACCCATGTATTACATAATTGCTTAACTACAGACAAAACACAAAGAGACAAGAACACATACAAATATGGGTATATACAGGGAAAGTGAAGCTAGAAAAAAAGCAGTAGTAGCAGAAACAATGTATAACCTAACTGATTATTTTCATGCAAATAAATGATTGCTCTGTTTCAAAGCTGCTATTTACCCTATGTATATGTATCACATGATGTGATTGGACTGTAAGGAAAGTAGTGTGAGTACAATGTATACAAATATGGGTATATACAGGGAAAGTACAGTAATAAAAAAAACAACAGAACTATCAGAAAGTGCTGATAACCCTAATGATTAACTTCATTCACAGAAAGGATTGCTGTCTTTCAAGCTTGTGTCTTCCCCTATGTATATGTTTCATATGATGTGACTGGACTCTAAGGGAATTACTGTAAGAACATACTTGAAGGATAGTTGTACAAATAAAATAAAATTTTAAGTTTCTGACTCTTACTGAAGAAAACCATGTGGCCTAGATATGTCAGTGAAGGAAAAAAGAGTAAGCCAGACATGTGATGTCATCAGTGATATCATCAATGACATTTGTGATGTCATCTTTCATGTTGTGGGTGTTAGTCTTAGCAGTGCACAGTGGTGGTGCGAGTTATGTTTGCTTAGCTTACCATAACTGGCGAATTTCAGGGGTTTTTCGGTTTTACTTGGAACCATAACGTCCCTTTAACGAAGTTTTTTCACTGAATATATATATATATATATATATATATATATATATATATATATATATATATATATATATATATATACATATATATATATATATATATATAATCACCTACAGACTCAACATGGAAACATTTTCTTCTATGGGACAATTAGACCTAATCATCTTAAATCATCTCAAAGTGGCATTGATCATGTTTAAAGGAAAGGGAACACCACATTAACAACATGCTGAGAGGAATGAGCAAACCATCACCCATTGTGTGATATATGTTGGCACTCGCCACATCAAGGGGGGATTAATATAAGTAACAAAAGGAGATGGAACTCGCTGGTGTTTAAAGAAGTCAATTTTCTATGATGTGACACTGAAACAGATTTATAGGTCCATATGTAGTAATCGAGTTACAAAATTCACCAACAAAGGCCTAAATTGCGTTAAAATAAAATATATGCTTACCTGAAAGCCTACTCTGTGTTCACTGATTTGTTTAGAGGGAAAGCATTTGGAATGCTGCTGTTTCTCTTTTTACTATTTCGGTATAAAATTCAACAATAGGCTTAAATGGGATCACAAAGCTAAGGGTTAAAGAGGCAAGCCATAGGGGGCATTTTTAGACCAGCTAAGACCCAGAGACATCATTCTGTGGAGAATATGTTTAAGGTTTATGGGTTTATGAGGGCAAGGCGTCCAAACAAGCATTTTTGGGTGTGAGATAAGGGGCTACACAAGGGCTGACTGTCTTCAAAAGATAGAGGATTCTTTTCTAGGAAGACTTAATGGTCCCCCTGTCAACTCCTATGTATTCTATGCACCTGGAAACATCCATTATGTATTAAACTGACATAATATATGTGAGACCTCTCGTAACCTGGGTCTCATTATGATCCTGTAATCATAGCCCTTTCACAAAAGATGTAATTGCGAATCTAATTACCTTAGATGGTCAAGGCAAAGTATGCTGGATAGGCCACATAAAGTGCCTATTACACATGTTTTGTGGGCAACATAGTTAGATTACCCAGAAAGAATGAGACTTGTGCATGATATGATGGTTAAAACTAGGTGCGTGCAGTGCTTGGCTTCACTGAGAGAAGAAGAAATTAGGTTAAAATCACAAGTAAGGCTTTACCTACTGTTAGCCCCTTCAAATGGGCCTGGAGAATACCGCTGAGTGGTGTCCGTGCTCCTGCACAGAGCCTTCCTAATGAAAGCCATATTTAATATGCAGCCAGTTGGGGCGGTATTGCAGACTTGGTCTAAAGGAAATGAGGGGGCCTCACACTATAAATGTATGTGTGGGGATCTGGACATGTTATTCCGCTCATTTTTCTGTCCATTGTTTCAAGATATATGAGAAAAACATGTATTGAACATACTTTATGAAACTGGGACATGATCTCACCGTCCGGCACTGATGTTTTTGTTAAGCTCTACAAAGCCACTCGTTACATTTGCTCTTGCTTGTTTTCTCCAAAAAGCCTGCTAGATGGGGGTGGGATGTTGCAAGCTTAAACTTTGTAATAAGGACATATTTTAAGCAGAGACATCATTTAGGGGTTGCCGACGGTCGCAACTGTGACCCCTGTGGTTTCCCTTGCTACCCCTGTGGTCTCCTTTGCTACACAAAAAAAGAAAAAAAGGGTTTTTTTTAAATTAAATGCAAGCTCTTGGGCTGCAGCCAACGCCATGTGGCTCTTTGCTTCTGGAGTGGCTGGCTTTCTTATTCAGGCCTCTTTAAAAAAAAAAAAAAACAGGGGTCCCACAAGTCTAAACCTTTCAGCAGTGACCCTAAATAAGAAAGACTAGGAGTAACAAATAATTTGTCTTTCTGGAATTCTATACAATAATTGCTAAACTAATTCAAGGTTTATTTCAGGCACACTCCAGGGGGTGAGCCACTGATTTAGTCTGTTCTGAAACACCTCAACTCAGCCTTTCTTTCTTCTGAGGTCGATAAATGAGTACCAACACAGGTTGGGTGATATTGTATGTACATTTGTTTTATATAAAGCGCTTAAACGTAAGTGCTATATAATAACACATCATCATCCTTTGGCCTTGGACGTCTGCTTGCATTGACAGTAACTTGGTAATATGGGCCTATAAAAACTGATCTTAATGATACATAGGTGATCCATTCTTGTATGAAATGTATATTAGTTTATAGTGATATTGTCACCATGCTTTTTGAAGTATACGTAGAATTCCATCGCTTCCTGTGATATCACTTCGGGGTGGGGTCAAATGACATCCTTCCTGTGATGTAATTAGAGGTCAAGGGTCATTTGATGTCACTTCTGCTACCCATGGCATTTTGGTGAAATTACAATCCTGATTGTAACCCTGTATAACGAGGTTGCTTTGCAGGATGTGGATGCAGTTTGTATTGATGATGTGTGATTTTAAGCTGTGTTTTTAAGTTTGCATTTTAACTGTGATTTTAGGAATTGTGATGATTGTGATTTGGAACTTTCCACAAAAAACGTTTTGATTGGAATTGGCTCCAGTAAATAATATCAGTGGCAAACGCTTCGCCCAATCTTTAAGAAAACAACATATAAGCATCAGACATTCTGACCTATGTGATCCATCATAGAATTAAGCACTTACACTGAAAACACATCAAACCAACTCTGATAGTACCACACCATGTACAACTTCACTTCTTTTATGTCAATGGACTTATTTTGTCTTGCCCTTTCTGTCCTGCTCTTTCGTGCGCCCCCATTGGCGGTCCGTGCATTGCTGACAGTTCCACAGGGGGGTTAGGGGCTGCTAAAGTAGTCTGCACATGGCTAGTCGCGCTTCGCTCATCAGTGGCAGATACGCCAGCGGGCACCATCATGCTGGCAGCAAGCAATTTATACTCCTGTTCCTATGACTACAGTAAATCAGTGAAGGCCTATAAACACTATGCATTGCCCTGCACAGCTATAAAGGTAATTTCTACAGCACCCAGAGACCCCAGGCTATTTATCGCAGTTTCCTGATGTATTTCCACTTGAAACTCTGTGCTCTTTACAACGCCAATTGTCAGCCCCTTAACAGACTTGCAAAGCGTGGCCATATTTGATTCAATAGCACTTCAGCACGTAACAAGAAATATCTGAGGAACAGGAGGCAAAATCGAAAAATACACTTCTCCTTAGCATCCAAATAACTGGTTCATACATGATATATGAATTATTGGTCGCAGTGACCAACCAGAGGTGAAGACTGGCGTTGCACACGAGTGATTTTGGCTGCTTGGTACATGAACTTCCTGGTGACCCTGTACATTGATGTTAAAAGGAAACTGGCATGGTTGTATGGGTGTGTGGCAAGAGGAGAGGACGAATCACGAACCTCATTCACCAATGCCTGTTTTCTACTCTTGTATTTCAGGAAACTGGCTTCTGACACCTATCCTAAATCCATGCAGTGGTCGGAGCATAAATACAATTCACGACACATCGGAACAAGGCGCACATTTGCACTGCGGAAAGGTCATTTTCGCTGCCTACAGTTTGGGCCACTTTGCCTCAGTGGCTCTGACACCCCCAGAAGACACATCTGATCGGCATGCACTGAACAGTTCCCCTTATTTGTGACTGCCAATTGGACTTTCACGTGCCCCCTCAATTATTCCAGGGCACAAGTGCACGCACAATGAGATGACTTTCATCATTTCGTAACTGTGCATATCATGTATTCTCCACGAGCTGTTGTTTGGGGCAGAGCAACTCTTTCTCATCCTGTTCAGATGTGGTTTTGAATTCCGGGGCTACCCCTTTACCCCCCTACTCCATGACATGGAAGCCTCCAGACTGGAGGCCTCTATGCCATGGAGTGTGTGGTGGGGGCAGCCTGCTTCAGTTAATAGACACGAATTCCGGCAGCAAATGCATGAGAGGAGGGGTCGAGGGGCTGCAACTACATTAACCCACCATCAGAGAGGAAAGAACAACGAGACAGGGGTCGAGGGGCTGCGACTACATTAAACCACCATCAGAGAGGAAAGAGCAAGGAGACTGAGTCAAGTGACAGGTGGATACATGCTGCAGCAGTGACTAAAGTTGTTTGAGCGATCTGCGTATTCCAAACACTGCCAAATTACACATATTGTTTTATTTGAAAGACTCCAGAAATAGAACCATAAGTACTACCTCGTTGTCAAACAAACATCGCATTTTAAGGTGGGGTTGAGTGAATTGAAGTCTGTGCCATATGAAATGTGTTCAGATAACTTGGCATGTTGTATTGTCTAGGGCGATTTCTTACTATGACGCAATGAATTATATGGCCATCCTTTGTGGCTGGTAGTAATCTTCTGCAGTTTGAAAGCAGAAGGCAATAAATACTCAACTGCCTTTCAATTCCGACTAGACCGACATTTGAAGTTTGACTCGGGACTAGTTCAGGCGTTATCCTTGCATTCCGAATCGGCTCTAATTGACCTAAAGACTCAAATTGAGGAGTTAAAAGACGAAGGTAAACTTGCCCTACTACTACTTCTTTATCTATCGGCGGCGTTCAACTTAGTAGATCATAAAGTCCTCTGCTCGCACCTAACGTCAGCATCACTCTTTTCCAACAAAGCCCCTACGTAGATCAAGTCATTCCTGAATAATAGATCAATGAGGTTTTTTTTCTCCATCAGCCTCAGCTTACCCCGCACCAGTCACGTGTGGGGTTCCCCAAGGCTCCTGAGTGTCTCCTACCCTATTCAATGTATTTACAAAGCCATTTAAGAAAAAAAATCTAAACGCGCAGCTCACATCAACCCCTGGTTCACCCCAAAACTCAGAACAATGCATGCATTAAAAAATCTGCAGAAAATAACTAGCGTAAATCACCAACCGAAGCAAACAAAAGCCTCTTTCAGGCAGCAGCTAACAATTGCAAAAAATAAATTGTTTCAGCTAAAAGAGAACTCTATAACCAGAGAATATCTGATGTTCAATCTAACACCAGAGAACTCTTCACCATTCTCTGCAAATTAGAATCTCCAGCACCACTCCTGATCATACCGTCAAAGACGAACAAATGTGCTCCAACATTCAAAATGCCTTAGCAAACAAAATCACCTGACTTCAACAAAAAACCGAACCAAAAAAATCTAAACTCTGCCTCACCCAAACCCAGCCTTTCTCGCATCATCCTGTGGAGACTAACACATTCTCATTTACACCACTCTCCACCTCCGATACTATTAATATTATCAAAAGCTTAAAACTCTCTAGATGCAAAGGTGACATTTGCTCGGCGACCTTGGTAAAAGAATGTGCATCTGAATTTGCACCCTTTACCACCAGTCTCATCAATTGCTAATTTGCCTCCAACACAGTACCGAGCGACCTAAAAATAGCCTGGGTTCTACCCTTACTCAAAAAACCAACTCTAGACCCCGACATCCCAACCAATTTCCACCCCATCACTACTGTACCATTTTTATAAAAAGAACTTGATTGTGCAGCCTATATGCAGATCCAAAAACTTCTGGAAAATAATAACCTCCTGGGTCTAAGACAATCGGGCTTCAGACCAGGTCACGGCACTGAGACTGCCTTATTAGACTTGAAAACACAAATGGTTCAATAGAAAGGGGAACTATGCATCCTCCTTCTCCTAGATCTCTCTGCAGCATTCGATCTGGTCAATCACAACTTTCTCTGCCAACACCTCGAGACTGCTTCCCTATTCTCTCCAGACTCCATCAAAGGGATTAAATCATTTCTTACCAATCGAACCACAGGGGTCTTTTCTGACAACTCGGCTGCCCCCCCGTCCCTGTGTCCTGTGACGTACTGCAAGGCTCCTGCGTGTCACCCACACTATATAGCACTAAGCTCCTATTAGACAAACTGGATAGCATGGGTATCAAGTATACAAAATATGCGGACGATACCCAAATACTCATTCCCATTACCGGATGTCATGACACTGATTCTAAAAGCTTAAGCAAGGTATACTTGGCCATCCAGGCCTGGATGGCACTCAATGAGTTGTGTCTTAATGACAATAATATAGAGCTAATCCTCATTGGAAACAAAGATAAACTCAGTAACCTCCCTCAGACATACAAATCATTCAATATCGATAGTAATACTATTCCAGTTGCTAACAAAATAAAAACTATGGGGGTGTTTATCGACTCGTCTCTCGCACTAAATAGAGAGGTCAACTCTGTCAGCTCATTGCAGCTTACACTGCCAAATTAATTAGAGCCAGCAGACCATTCTTCTCCACGGACAACTCTATCACACTGGCCAGAGCCTTGATACTATCCAGGATCGATTATTGCAACTCACTTCTTGCAGGAACCAGCCTAAGAAATATCAAAAAATTACAGGTTGTTCAAACAATGCTCTCAGAGCTGCTTTAAACATTCTGAATAACGATCATATTTCTCCCATCAGGAGGAAGATCCACTGGCTCCCTGTCGAGGACAGAATCAATTTCAAAATCCTCACGCTCACTCATAAATGTATTGCAAACAAGGCACCCCTTTACCTCAGTAACCTCATCTGCAAAGCCCAATCTAACAGACCAACCTGCTCCGCATACACTAACGTACTCATCATCCTCAAGTACAGAAGAAAGAAAGCAGGAGGATCAAGCTTTCCCTCAATAGCTCCTAAACTGTGGAACACCCACCCCACTTATCTCAGAAATGACTCCTCCTTCTAGTCATTCAGAAAAAAAACCTAAAAACCCTATTCTTCAAGACTGACCTACCTCACTAGCCTCACAAGCCCGACTCAACGTCTGTACTATTTGTCTATAAAAATACTTATTATGTAATGGAAAAACTGACCTTTGACCCAATATCTGTATTATGTGTGTATATAAATGCTTATTATGTAATTTGCAAACATGTAATTGTGTAACTATGCTCCAAAAACCTGTAACCCTCCTCTTAAGTTTTATCAGCGCCTAGTTGCCTTTGGGTTTTGAGCACTTTACAAATGAATAAATACATAAATAAATAAATAAACAAAATTGTTCGATGACCTGGACCATTTGGATGTCACCTACACTAATAATGCAAATGAAACCCAGATACTCATACCAGTCACCGGAGACTATGACATGGACTCCAAAGTTCTTAATGATATTTACAGTATCATTCAAGCTTGGATGGCTAAACATGGACTCTGTCTCAATGACGAGAAGACAGAGCTTCTCCTTTTGGGATCTCAGCTTAAACTCAACAAACTAGGCAGACAATTTGACACATTTATCATTGATGGAAACACCATCAAAGTTTCCAAAGATGTGAAAACTCTTGGAATCTATATAGACTCACCTCTTAACTTATCAAGACAGGTTAATGCATCGGCCTCCTCGACAGCATACACATGCAAGCTAATTACAGCCTGCAGAACGTTCTTCTCTACACCCAGATGCATTACCTTAACTTGAGCGCTAGTACTCTCCAAGTTAGATTACTCTACCTTGGAACCAGCCAACAGAACTTGAAGAAGGTGCAAGTTCTGCAAAATAACTCCATCAGGGCAGCACTGAATATTCCCAGATCCCATCATATATCTGAAGTAAAACGCAACTTGAGCTGGCTTTCGGTTAAGCAAAGGATTGCCTTCAAAACCCTTTCACTCAGCCACAAACGTCTGGCTAATCTAGCACCCAGATACCTGTCCAAGAACTTCACATGCAATACCTCAGATGCCCTATGAGATCTGTGCAGGCACATTGCCTCAAAGTCCCTGGTTTCAAGCTACAAAAAGCAGAAGGGAGCAGCTTCCGCGTCATTGCAGCTGAATTATGGATCTCCTTACCCTTACCACTAAGGACCGAACATGCCTACCACTCTTTCAGAATGAACGTTAAAACCTGACTCGTAGCTCAATAACCTTAGAGTCTTATGGCCTGCAACTCTGTAAATTTCTGATCTTAGTCCAATGTTTCTTCTAGTAATGCTCAAGAATTGTACTGTGTAAATTATGTAAATTCTGCATACTCAAGTGCTCTCTTTGCAATATGTGTAACTTTACTCTTGTCATTGTAAACATCTGTAACCTTCTTTGCAAGAAATGCGCCCAGATGCCTACGGGCTTGGAGCACTTTACAAATAAATAAACTAAACTAAACTTAGTTATACATTTATTTGATGTATTGCTGATTAATAAGTCACCCTCTATAAACAAGGATTCTTCATGAATTGGCAGAATTTCTGCCTCACAGAATTTCTTGTTGGAGCAGTGCATTAAAACAAGCAATATTTGCTGTGTTTGTTGCCCCCACTAGACTTTAATGTTTTCCTACAAACATAACACTTGGGTATCATCACTCTATTCCTGCACGCAATCACATTAAAATAAATGTGAACTATCTTGGTTCTAAAGTGAACAAGAGTGTGAATATTCTGAGAAGGTACATCATTGAATCCAGAGAGAAAGCCTGCAAATATGCTTTTGTCTCTTTGCGTTGCTTACCTCTGTTTTAAAGAGATAAACATGCCATGTCCATCTGAGCCTTTCACGAAGGTAGAGACCAGCACAGATCTTCTAAACAGAATGTTATGCATACAGTCTATGATTGAGCCTTGATCACTATTTTGGAGTCTCACTATAATGACAGACTGTTCCTGCTGTGTGATATTGATATTTTATTTATATCACGTTCGTACACAAGTCAAGGGAGTGGAACAGGGGAGAACTAAAACAACTTTCCCACTGCATTCCTTTGGAAAACTCTAGCATAATATAAATCAAATCATAATTCTACAGATTAATGTGTACACATAATCAGACTCTGCTTAATATGGTGAGGCAAATGTCAAATGTAGTGCCAGAAAATATGCAACTGAATGGGAAATTGTGTAACTTTACAGGTTATGGAGCGGTGTTGGGATCTTGGGTACCCATTTGATCAAGATGGTAGGAGGCAAACAGTTGCAAGACTGGTTGCTTAAGTGGTCAACAGTATTGAAAGCAGCAGAGAAGACATGCAGGATGAGTAGGCAGTTGGTGGTCTCTGTGTTGCATCGTGGTCAGAAGCTGGATTGTTAGTTCTGTTGAAGGTATGCCTGGTGAGCTTTTCCTGCTGTTGGCAGGAAAAATGTCTTACTTTTCTTCACAATACTGGGTGTATCTCTGATGGAATGCTAGTTAGACACAGTGACTGGGTTTAGTCTACACAGTGAGGGTCTGGTTCATGTTCATTGCACCAGGAAATATTCTTTAATGTTGTTGCTGAAGGGGAGGAGTAAAGGCAGTGCTTCCCCTGTAATAGTTTTCATGAGGGAGAATGGAAGGATGCCTTCTTGTATTGAAGTAGTACAAGAAGGCACTTGAAGTAACTTGTGATAAGTAATTCATGGTTCACCAACAATTGGGAAAATGCTTATTATACATATGGTCTAGAGGTGTTTCCTCATCCATCATCGACTATATGTATACTAATGCAAGTCTATTTTCAGATGTTTTGGATTTTGAAATTGTGAAATCAACCATGAGCGATCATAATCAACTCACTGCCCATTGGCAGTATTATAATGATCCCAATTTGCACAGAGACAAAATTGCTAAAGGCTGGTGTAATGTTAACACTGCAGGTAACAGACTCTGATGGACAGAAAAGGCTTTGGATTCTTTCCATGATTGTCTCAGAAGATTGCAAGCCTTCCAACAAATTGCAACTCTTCAAACGCTTGCTATTCTGATATGATTCAAGCATTTCGGTCCTCAGTACCTAGCTCCTGTTAAGTTCTACTCACCGTCGCCCTACATTACATGTTTTTGATAATGAAACCAAAGAGCGTAAATGTGTATTTAGGCAGCAGAAAAGACAAATGCAAAATTTACCAGTTCATATCCGCCATAAACAACTCATAAATCTGAGAACTAAGTACAAGAATTGGGTAATAGCTAGGTGTGCCCACCTATATAATATTGATAGTCAACAACTTCTGGCCGCATTACAAAGCAAAAACACCGCCAAAACCTCTCCTTAATCAAACTACGGTTTGGTCCTCAAGCTGTCATGCAAGCCAATGAAGTCTCTGAATCCGCCTGGCTTGCGCATTTCTCCGACCTATATAAAGTTCCTGATGGCGGTATATCATTAGAGTCATCAAAAAGGCCAGTCGATCCGGTGCTCGTGGTCCGGATGGACTCTCTAACAATATGTTAAAAACCCATCCAGAAATCCGGGGTCGTATCTTGTTTCAAATTTTTAGTCTTATCATCATGACTCAAAAACTTCCACCTACTTGGACTCACTCTATAATTGTCCCCATTTTTTAAAAAAGGGGACAGGACCGCACCATCCAGTTACAGACCCATAGCGTTACTGGACGCTCCAGGAAAGATCTTCTCTCGTTTAATCCTGAGAGATTTACATCAGTGGATTGCACAGGCTAAGCTCAATGACCCTTATCAGTCAGGTTTTGTGGCTGGTTTAAGTACCATACCCAACATCATAACACTACATATGCTCTTATTGAACCATGCTGCCTGCAAACAGACGCTGTTTCTAGCCTTTGTCGATTTTAAGGTCACATTCAACTCCATTGATCACACACTTCTTTATCACAAATTTGTTAAATTTAATTGCCCACCATCCCTGCTAGCTTTGATAACATTGCTACATACTGACACTTCTATGCAGGTTAGATTAGACCTGGCGGGCAACATGACTTCCAAATTTCACACATATAGAGGGCTGAAGCAAGGTGCATCTTGGCTTCATCAATTTTCAATTTGTTTATACATGACCTGGACATAAACCTTAGTAAAATCCTGAGTGATCCTCCTAGCCTAGGCACTCACAAAATCCCATACCTTTTTTATGCAGATGATTTAATTCTCATCTCCAAAACCCATATTGGACTACAGAAACTCCTAGATGCCCTTGCGTCTTATGTAGATCTAAATAATCTAAAGATCAACATCAACAAAACACAAACAATGGTATGCAAATTGCGCTTGGGTTGCAAAGTTAAACCCTTCAGGTGGAGTCTGCATAATGTTCCACTTGAACGGGTGTCCAGCTATAAATATTTGGAAACACTAGTTGTAGACACTCGCTCAAGCCCTGAGGTTGAATGAGAACTTACTGGTAAATTGCGTTCTTTAGTTTCCCAAGCAAGAGTACATATGGGCAAATTGGGAAAATTTACAATTAAACATGTGCTAACGTTTTATTTCCAGAAGGTTCTTCCAATTCTAACCTATGGGTCTGAAGCTACTGCTCCTAAACCTGCAGCATGGTGGGACAAACTTGAATCTTTTTTCTGGAAGCAAGTTCTACGCCTACCCATGTGTACACCCTTACCCTTAATTCGTTTTGAATTAGGTTCTTTATCAATGGTATCCTTTGTCACCTGGAAATATTGCGCTTTTTTTTCGCAAATGTTTGCTATCATTGGAGCGTCTAGACATTCTGGGTAAGGTGGCAACACAATTACTCATGAAAAATCAAATATTCTCTCGGAAGTGGTGTGACTTCACCACAAATGCTTTATCTGATGCTTCTGTTGAACTAGATTTGCTTTTGTCTAATGAAGCCCGAGCAAAATTGAAAATTCATCGATATGACTGGTGTATGACACAAAACCAATGCCTAAAATATAAGGACTTTGATCACAGCCTATTTGCTCATAAACGCTTTAGAGTCATCGCTGACTACTTGACTAAAGCCTCTTGCTCAAAGCTTCGACAAAAATTCCTTTGCTTCCGCCTGAACCTCTGGCCAACGCTAGATGTTTTGGCACGTAGGAAGCAAATTCCAAGGGCTGAAAATCAATGTCGATTTTGTAAAGATCCTGTCCAAAGGGAAACATTGGAACATTGTCTAATCCATTGCCCACAATTATCTATCATCCGAAAGAAGTGTTTCAAAAATGTCTTTGAGGGTCAAAATGTATATACCCAGAAAAACATGTGGCAATGTATCTTTTCAACTACTTCTCTCTCAGTAAGGATAGCCACTGTACAATTTCTGGATGCAATTTTTCCTGACTCGCAGTAATACTGTATTCTGCCGTCTAATATCATCATTTATTATTAATCTGCTTGGCTTTTGAATGAAGTAATTTTGGAGGTAAAATGACTTGCAATGGATTTTTATGTTTCTATGTTGCTATCTCTTGCTCTGATGTTGTGTGGTCACGATATTCACATAAAAATACTATGTAACATGATTTTATATTTTCTAAACATACTGTTTTGTATTAGATTGTTTTGTATTTGTAAAATTTGAAAGGTTGATTTTTATCAACCAAACAAAAAAATAAAAATTTAAAAAAACAAATTATACATATTTGAAGATTGCAATGTATTTTCTATACATGGTAGAGCTAGATCAGATGGACCTGCGAAAGGTACTTTTATTACAAATCAAGCTGCCCCAATTGATTATTTTATTACCCGGTTCTGTTACTAGTGGCGGGTTGAAGATTTTACAATTATCAATAGAATAGGAAGTGGCTTATAAACCTTTAACACTGGAACTAGTGCTTGGCCACCAAAGGATGTGAAAAAGTATAGTATACCCATGTTGCATTGTTTGGTTCTACTTGACACATGATATAATGGTAAAATAAGTTACTATAGACAAAGCTACTGAATCTACATAAACTGTTGGAATACTTTTAAATGTTTTTCTTTGATAAAATAACACCTGCAACTTAATTTTGCTACCTTCCAAACATTTAGACTTCATAAAACTTTCATACTCATTTAATAACCTCTGTGAAGCGATGGCGGTTCTCCCCATTAACAAAACATTGTGAGCATAAACTGTGCATGGAATGTGTTGGTGCCCTACTTGTGGTACATCATTAGTACTAATCATCAACACAGAATAAAACTAATTAAGGTATTAAGTCAACACAAGTGGGGAGATTACACAACCCTGACACACCTCTTACTTAATTAAAAGGTTAGTTATGCATTCCCTAGACGATGCATATGTAGCAAAAGCTTCTGTACGCATTAAGCGCTTTGGTGTAAAGCGCTATATAAACTCAATAAACATAAACATAAACACATATCGTTGCCTCAAACTGCTCAATAGTTCTTGGTCAATATTTCACTTTGACAGGTGGGTCCACAATAAAGCTCTATTCACTTTACCGAAAGCTATGGATAGCTACATAAATGGCAAATATAAAGGCCTTTTTTTTCTATGATATTTTTAATGTCAAATTAAGCCAAAGCTCAATCGTGCCCAAACCCAGTAAAGAACCCATTTGTTAAACAAGGACAATATTTTATCCTCTCATCAAATCTTGTAATTTGGCAATACATTTTAGCATTCTCAGAAGATCGGAAGTCATCAGTTAAAGAATATTTACCACACCAGCTTTAACGCAAATAGAGAACTATCTGACTTTGTTGTTTATTTGCTACGCTAGGAACTGATAATTATATTACGAATTCAGCAATTCCCTTTAGCTTAAACAGACAAGCATGGGAGAATGTAAATACAATTGCATGTACATGTGGCATCATCTCAGTTGAATCAAATATGCATATCTTATTATTAAGTACGTACTTCGCAAATGTGTTTTATTTCCTTTTTAAAGATCTGTGAATTTAAGGCAATGTTGTGCTGGGTGTTTTTAGCTCATGCAAGCTAAACAGCTGAAGGTATTCATGATGTTAGAACATTTCTTGATATAGGTTATGCAAATCAGAACAAAATACTATTTTGTAGTGTATTATTTGATCTCTATATTAATCATTTTGCAAATTTGACACCCATGTGATTCATTGATTTGCACATGTTTTATGAACTTGATATTAAAAAAAAAAGGATTGACTGATTGACTGAATTGCATGTTCTTGATTTTATATAGTGGTTTTGCCAAAGCGTTGCACATATAAAATGGTACAAAGTATATGAAAGACAATTTATCAAAGCTTACAAGGTTAAAGCAGAAGGGAGGAGAAGGTTTTTTTAATTTTAGCGGATATCATGAAAGAGTAGAAGAGGATCTAATGTCAAGGGGTAGAGAGTTCCAATGTTGTGGTGCCAAGAGTGTAAAGGACCGGGAAAAAGATGGGGAGCATGGGAGAATGGGCATTGCAAGTGAGAATTAACATTGTGAACAAAGGGGGTGAGAAGAGACATAAAAAGAAGAGTGCAGTGAGAAGATATAAGGAGTTGGGAGTCCATGTATATATTTGAAAACAATGCAAACAAAGTGGAAGAGTAGGCGAGATTCAAAAGATAGCCAAGATAGGGACCAAAGGGAGTGGGGAAGTGGAAGCATGAGGAGAAAGAAAGACAGCAGAATGTACGAATGGAAGAGTTAAAGATTGAGCAGAGTGGGGTAAGCCGCTAGGCAGTAAGACCAATGAATAAGTCAGAAATGTAGTTAAGGCGAGAAAGGACCAGAGTAGAGATAAGAAGTTTGGTAGCATAGAAAGAAAGAAAGGGACAGACTTTAAATATATTATAAAGTGTATAGTGACAGGAAGGATCCCGGGAGGAAAGCTCAGCGGCAAAGTGTTCGCCTTGGAAGCAAGACGACACGAAGCAACACAGGTTCGATCCATGGGTCCGCGCTTAGAAACCCTTGGGTATTTAAGCACTTTATAAAAACGCAACTAAGACAAAAAAAAATAATTACGCAAACAAAACAATGTAACAGCGCCTCGATGCCCGTGGGCTGTATGAGCGCTTTCAAAATGCAAATAAATAAAACAAATAAATAGGAATGGGCTAAGTCAAATATAGTTGGGTGAAGGAGAGAGGAGTGTATGTAAAGGCCAAGATTGCGGGCTGAGGAAGAGCGGTACAGAGAGAGATTGGCCAGAGTTAACAAAAATGGATTCAGGATTGTATTTCTAAGAGACAGGAAGAGATAGTAGTCTGAAGGATTCAGGGAATGAAGAAAAGTAAACACTTGGGAGTCACCTGCATAGGTGTGGGAAGAATGTTAAAAAGAGGAAAAATTGCAGGAAAAGGGAGAAGAATGCAGTGAAAAGAGAAGGGGGACAAAAACTGTGGGACACGGTGTGATAGAGGGAGAGTGGGGAAATGTTTGCCTTCCCAAGAGACAAGAAAATAAGACCAGTCAGTTAGTTAAGCTTGGAACCGTTGGTGAACAGTTCCTTAAAAAAAACAATAACGAGAGAGTATGAAGAAGTGTGGGTTGATTGACCATGACAAAAGAAGATGTAAGATCCAGGGCAATTAACTAACAGTTTAGAGTGAATTAGAGACACTGAAAAGGCCAATTTTGGTCAAATGGAATTTGCTCAATTTTTCCTAGCAAGGGTCAAAGAGAAAGAAGATCAGATATGAGCCATGGCTGAGGTCATTTGTGGGAGAGATGCTGGAGGTGAAGTAGTGATGGTTGAGATAATGACAGAGTTAAGGATAGAGAGAGCTGTATCGAACGAGAGAAGAGCTCATTCTTGGAGGGAAGGGAGAGAAGTAGAAAGAGATGGGATGAAGTTGGACAATTTAAAAGACTTAAGGTTATGGTGATTAAGGGCTTGAGGAACTGACATATTCAGAGTGGGTGGGAACTATCGATTGGAAGGATTATATGAGACAATCAGAAGAGATAAAGAGAGCAGCAGAAATGATAAAGGTCAAATCACTAGAGGAAAACATTTGGTTGAGAGAAGAGCCAACTTGTGAGAAGGTGCTTGAGGAGTGCTGAAAAAAGATAGGTGTCTAGCAATCAGAGGAAGGGAGAGGATGCATACAAATTAAGGAGGTGGAGATTATTATCACTTAGATGTAAGAAGGGCGAAGAAGATGGAAGCAGAAAGGAAAGGAGGGAATCAAGATTCTAAAAAAGAAGAGATGGATGGTTAAAAATGTAGGAAAGCAATGAGATAGGCCTTGGAGAAAGATTCAAGATGAAATTAGAAGGAGCATGAGGGAATATGAGGGAAGAGAAGCAGGATGAGGAATTAAAGTGTAGGAGGAGTGATAGAGAATACCAGTGCCCCTGCATCTACCTGGCGAGTCGAGTGCATGAAGTTGAAGAGGGGAGTAGTAAGAGAATCATGGGTTACAGAGTCAGTGGAAGGAATCCATGTCTCAGTTATGCATAAGAAGTGAAGATGAAGTCGGAACAAGGTGTCCAGTTTCATGTGGGATTTATTGCAGATGGAGTAACCATTGATAAGGCCGATACAAATCATGGGAGAGGAAAACCTTAGAAGAAATAGAGATTAAGTTGGCAGCTTACATACGTGGGAATAAAGGAATTTGAGTAATGGCTAGACAAGTGGCTAGGGGTAGCAGCATTCATAGGAGCACATTTGAAAAATATAGCAGTAGAGAAGGGAGAGAAGACTGGAAGCAAGAAGGAGTGTGCAGTAGGCTGAAAACGGGTGGAAAAGAGGAGCAAAGCCTTTTAATGAAAAGGCAGGCAGTGACCGATAGTAGAGGCAACGAAAGAAAGAAGGCAGTAGGCAGACATTGTAAGGAACAGTGGAGTCAGAGACGATTTCTTCTTCATAAGAGGTTAGCCTGAGGGCTGAGTTGGATCCACCTCAGGTTTTCCAAATATATAACTCTGAACTTGGTCCATGTTGATGCATATGTTCGCACAATAGAGGCAATGTCAGTATCATGCTTAAAGTTGTCGATGTGATGCTAATCTTTTTCTCAGTGAAGAATTCATTGATAATCTTACATATTTCAGTACATTGGGACACTGTGGGATTTGTTAGGAGGTGCATCGAATGTTAAACATCTTTGAATGGGAATTTTCCTGTGGTATTAAGAGGCCTGCAAATACTGCCTGGGGAATACAGTTCCAGTGTCAAAGGGATTTTCTCCAGATCTTTTCTTGTCTATTGTCATGTTTTTTATTGGTGAGATCTTGGGAGTAGAAAGGCACCCTTTCAGTTGGGTGCAGCATGTTAGCATTGCTTATTGGTGGTTAAGTGCTTTGATTATCATGTTGATGCTTTTTGAGTTGTCAGAGAATGCTGTAGACTATGTTAATGATCATACCAAAGATGTGCGTGAAAGTGGGGCTGTCCATTTCTCTGTCAGTCATTTTTGGACTATGTTATGATGATTAAGATGCGAATATCTCTATCATGGAGTACTGCTCAGGCTGGGTGCTTTTACGGTTGATAGGGAGTGGGTGGTGATGAATTGGACTTTAATGGGTTTGGTGTGGTTTAGGGTTCCATGTAAGTAGGTTGTTTGACTGTGTGTGTGTGTGTGTGTGTGCGTGCGTGCGTGCAATTGTGGGAACACATAGCAACTTTTAAATATATCACTTAATGAGATGCAATCTTTAAAATCATATTTCCTGTTTTTAACTGAAAACTTTCATGCTCTGAAAGTTGCACGTAAGCATATTGTAGCCAATACTTCAGGCCTCCCCAACTCTAGCAGTTCTTCGGCAACTGGCTTATATAGCATAGGTTTCAAAATGGCACTAATACTGGTCAGGCACTACCGAACTGCAGTACTGTTACAATACATGTTATAATATTTGTCTCTGTTCATTTTGATCCTATACTTGAAGTGATTGGGCAACAGCAAAAGGATAAGCCAAACAAAAACTCTGTAAGAAAATAATCAGTCATAATTAGGCCCCGGGTTGGTATGAGCAATATTACTGCATCCCCCAAGTTTGTGAAATTTGAGAACACATGAAAATCAACAAATGCCAGGAATGTGATGTATATGCATGGGGTCCATTAAGGAAAGGACTGTTTAAAAATAAATGGTCATTACAAAACTAGTTCATACATTGGATTGATATGTTAAATACTGCTGCTCTGTGATCAGTGTGGATAATGATTTTGTCGATTTTGTTAAAAGAACAAGTGTTGGTAAAGCATGCCATGTATGTAATGTGTTTTATGATGCCATGATAATGCAACATATTTAAACAGTAGAATATAAATGACTCACACCCTAAGGGTTCTAGTATATATCAGTCAAAATGAACTTGCAATATGATTGCTCAGATCTTCTGTGAGAAAGAAAGTACCATCAAATGTTCCAGGCAATCACTATAAATCAATCCTTACTGGTGACCTTAATATAGACTTACTGACCTTGAAAAGGTTCATTATCATGGGATAATGACCCGCCACAGAGTCTTGGCCCGATACACGATAATGACCCTTCCCATTGTTTATACGGCTATTAGCACATAGTGGTTGTAGCAATACATGTTTTGCTGGTGAACTAAAAACGTTACTTTAATGGTCAGTAAAGGAAGTAGGCAAACTGAGTTAGTAAATTAAATGTGGTTTTATTTTGTAGTGTTTAAAAAACAAGGCATCTTCCTAGGTTAAGTATTTTACTTGAAGAACTGAAGTGGGTTAAACATGAGAATACATTAGGCGCCATCTAAAAGTAAACATACCTTTCAGAAAGATAAAGCAGATTCCAAAGATTTACCTTTTTCTCTGGTGTGTTCAATAGGATGTTGCAGCCAAAACAAAAAGGCAGACCCGGAGAGTATCTTGTTGAAAAAAAACTTGCAAGAAAATTGTATTGTGGTTTCAATTTCTACTCTCGAAGTCGGAATGTTCAAAATGAAGTCAATACCAGTAGTTATTGACTTCCCTCTGAACATTCTGATCAGATGAGAGGAAGTCAATAACAATCTCCATGTGCTAAGAGCCTAAATTGATTTAGGCAGCTTTCTAGATCTTTGTACCTAATAGAGGAAGCTACCCCAGAATATCACACACAATTTGAATAAGTGAGCAGACAATGGCCTCATGTAACAAGAATTTCCAGTTACAATATAGCTAGGTTGAAAATTAAATTACATTACCCGGACTGGTGGATGTTTATGTACAATATTAATATTGCCTGTTTCCAAGAGTAATGGTCAGTGGATCTTCTGTTTAGGGGTCACTTTACAATGTACTTCCAGCTAAAACAAAAGGCTGAGTGGACGTCAGAGTAGTGACTTAGTAACCTGGATAGGTATAAATGTGTATCTTCTGGTTACAGTTTTGGAGTCTGGCTTTAAAGATATGCAAGCATTAGAGTTAACTTTTCAATATTTATGTAAGACCAACAAGTAGAAATCAGAGCCAAGTCTCAATGAATACATTTGGTCACGCTGAAGTAAAAGTGAAGATGCATTGATCTTAGTACATGGGGTCTCAATGCTCAAATATAAGCATTACAGTTGTTGCAATTGTTGTTGAAGTCGTTGCATGGAATAGACCTGAAGTTAATATCATGGCCCTTGACACATTCACCCAAATGCACTACAGTTAACATCAATGTTTGCCAATTTAGGATTTCAAGAATGTTCGATTCCCCAGCTGTGTGACACTGAATTAAACATACACTATTAATAATATATCTAGAGATATGAATGGCATTTTATTTGATCTGGAAGCATGGCATTAAATAGGTGACCTGGTGGTAGAGACCAGAATTTAGAATGATCACGTATCATTATGATTGTCACCCTTTCAGAGTGATACAAGTTTAGTCTTGTCCTTTTGTTTTAAGTGTGCACTTTGATTCATGGTTCCAAGGACCACCACCGATAAGGGGTACCTGAGCTGGAGTGAGGTGTTACCCAACCTCACAAAGAATCAAAGAAGAGGTACAGCCATTTAGTGTATGTGCCTGCAGAGCTGGCAGGGACAGGATGTCGGACCACAATACACATAACCCTTCCACATCTGAGCTGGGCTCTTAGTACTGACACATGTATGGAATAAATCAGATGGTTTCTAATATTTATGGGATTATTATCCACCATACCATAAACTCAGGTATGGATTTATATGTAAATATTAAACTGCCACTAGAATAGTAATCCTCATAACTTTGTGGTTTTGGATCTGTATATTTTACTTATTTACCTTGGAAGAATGTGTAGATTAAATGTCATTCCAATTCTATACATATCTCGAAGTATACCCAATTTTTATTGTTTGAATTTATTAATGATTTACTTCAACTTGGACTTGTTTTTATATATACATAATTATGAATATGGCTACGACTTTGGTGCTATTTTATTCACTTTGAACATTGTGATGTATTTGTAAACAACATGATCATTGGTTTATTCTATTTTGAAGCCTATAAATTTAGCTTTGGGTGGTTATTATCAATAAATTAGATTTGTTTAAGAAATCAAGATAGCAATTTGTTACATGTTTTAAGATGTGATTACTTTCCTTTTTTAGGCTGTAGAGCTGAAGTAATGTTTGTTTTTGATGATAATATGTGTTTGTGTATGTGAGGGTTGTGAGTTTGAGCAGTGAGAACAGTACAGAGGAAATTCCTACCGGATTAAGAAGGGGAACTTGTAGTTTTGCTTGCCCTATCCAGGCACGACACATTTATCTGACAAAACCTGGAGCAAGTGGCACCCTTGGATACCTGCTGATGATCATTTGTTAGTGTCCTGAGATCTGTAATCATCTGTTCTGCAGAGGAACTCTGCTAACGGTTTGAATTCTGGGTTGTTTGTGTTGTGAGGTGATTGGCTGTAAAGTGGATGGGGCAGGGATCATTTTGCCACATCATCTGTTGCACTGGCTTATCAGGTGTTGTAGGGCCTGGGGTTTGCTGAAATAAAACTGCTGTCACTGGGAAGGTTTATTGTGTGGATCTAATACATGTAATTTCACAAACAAATCCAAAACAGGATGTTAGAATAAAACAATGACCACAGAGAAAAAACATTCAGGAAATATCATATGTATACTACAACATCTATGTTATACTTTCCCAGAAAGGAAAATACTTGTAGTGGCAGAAATATATATATTTGTTTTGTATTGTATAACGATTTAGGGCAAAATTAAAGCGCCTGGGTGCTGCTCACAAGACCACTAGTAGAGAAAGAGGAATTCCCAAAACAGAGCCTAAAGAAGGAGAAATGTCTTTAAGGCTTTACGAAAAGAGGGATGGCCAGACAGCTCGGCGAGATGAGAATGCAGAGCATCCATTGCTTTGGAGCAAAACAGAGAATGAACACCCACCCTTGTGAGCACTACGGAATCTAGGAACAGTAAACAAGATCTGAGATCTAGAGCAAAGAGCTCTTGAAGGATAATGTTTACAAAGTTTCTGTTCAAGAAAAGGAGGTCCCACGTGTTTAACAGCTCGGTGGATGACACACAGAATCTTAAACTCAACATGCTGCTTGACAGGAAGCCAGTGTAACTGATGGATCAAGGACAAAGAATGAGACAATATATAAGCCTTCATTAACAAATTATACAATATAGAATGTATGATACAGCATAAAAACGCAAGGACAATTAGCACAAAGGGTTTTCACAATCAATATTAAACAATGACCAGTGAGTTCATATATTTACATCACAATGATCATATACAATCTGAAAATTCAGCAACAAAAATGACTTGATTTTGCATACAAATATTAAAAAATATATTACCACTAGAGTTTGTCTAATTCACACCTTTTTTTTAAAGTGTTAATAACATTTTGATCTACAACAGCTGCAGTAATGGAATAGAAGAGGGAAATGAATGGTCTTCCCTCCAACATATTGACAAAGTGGGCAACAAATAGAAAAACCTGGATTCAGGTGAAACTTCAAAAATAATGTGTGTGTGTAGCAATTAGTTATCCAGTTGAGTTATATTTTAAACCTCCAGTTAGATTTTACCTTCAAAATAATCAGTTACACTTTTTCCAGAGGACACATTTTCCAGGAAATGGCTTACTGCCCACCTTCAAAAACGACTTTCACAACATTATTATAATTCTGGGAAAAGCTAACATCTTTCCACCAAAGATTTTCAAAACCTACTTCAAAACACACAGACCTTACATATTTCAACCTGTCCCACTCTCAGCCACCCTGGTTTAGTTGCATATCCATTGTATTTTTCTACAGGTCTTAAATGAGCTAGCTGAATATGAGACGTTAAACCTAACTCGAAAATAAATTGGTATATTTGGTGTGATAAAAGCAGTATTTAAAAAAAAGAATGCTCTTTCATCCATTTTCAATCTAGGGAATGTAAAGAGCCCCATATTTTGGCTTAAAAAAGGCCTACTGGATGTGCTTGGGCCCGACAGGGATACTGATTTAGCTTTAAATATATTAGTAAATGTACTAACATCACCCAATCTCTGTGAAAACAGAAATGTATAGACTTCAATATATGTAGACAAGCTACTGTTTAATTTTATTCTGATCCCAAAATAATCAAAAAAGAGACTTAGTGGATAAACTTACTCCAGACACTAAACAGGCATTTTGTTAATCTCAACTTGTGACAATATATTGCAACTGTTTTTGAAATATTTACACCCAGTTATCGGTCTAAACAAAACTTATGTAAAAGTCCAACTGTTTCCTGATGCCACCAGGTGTTTTGGAAATTATAACAACACAGCCTGCATACAATGGTAAACCAAATGTCCGACCACTAACAGCGAGGCTGTCGCATTCTAAATTCTTAATTTGCTCTGCCAAGACCACAACCATGCCCCAGTTCATAATTACAAGAATCCAAAGTATAAATACTATGCTTTATTGTGCCACACTTTCTGCAGAAATCTGCTTTCAGATCTAATAGCACACTCTTTTCACTCACCCACTTTTCAAATCTAGAAAGGATAACCTTCCCATACATTGTGGCCATACTGTCCAAAAGAGGTTAACATTTTTTTATTTCACAACAACAAATAAGAACAAAACATTTCCTTATCTATTAACCACAAGCATAGTCAACCAAAGCAAAACACATGAAACAGTTAATCATAAACTAAGTCAGTCTAAACATCAAATGCAAGAGAAAGAAAAGAGGAGCATGAAATGGAGAAAAGAAGAAGAAAAGGAAGAAAGGAAAAAGAAAGAAAACATTGAAACCAAATACCTAAAATTACCTATGCAGTAAACAATGCAATAGATGGAATGTAAATACAAGATCATTTCGTAAAAGTAATATTCAAAGTTAGGGATGTATTGCTTCAGAAGTATAGTTCATATTCATCCGTACACATCAAGAAAACAGCTCCAAATGTCCCAACATTTTTCAATTTCACCTGTATTTTTGTAAATAGCTTTTTAATACGTTGAAACAGTAAGAAGCTCCTCCACCCAATCATCAATATTAAAGGAATTACTTGATTTCCAGCACCTCAAAATGAATTTTTTAGCGACCATACATGCATGCAAGCAACCAAACCTTCTTACCAAAGTTAATGTCATCCAGCAAAGAGTCATCGCCTAAAATCAGTAACGAAGCATTCATGGGGATTGCGATGCTTAAGACCAAACTTAACCTCTCACAAACCTTTTCCCAAACTGCTTTGTTTTAGGACAGGACCAAATTAAATGATTGATAGATCCTCTGGAGCACTTACACTTCCAGCACAGATTGCTGTCCAACAGCTGCCTCCTGAACAGTTTCTCCGGCGTCCAATAAGCCCTGAACAACAATTTCGTTTGAGAAGCTCTGAGGCCCCAATCCAAACTCACAAGACGAGTGTTCTCACAGCACATACTGTCCAAAAGAGATATCGCCCAATAATATTCTGGTAATTATTTATCTCCCTTTTTATAATTAGGAATCATTTCCACACAACTCCAGCTAGTCGGAACCTTGCCTTCCTCAATTAGCACATCGTTTTTAAAAAACATTGAAACTGGTACCCAATCACTTTTTCACCGCAGCAAGTCTTACATTTTCACTGCTCCTTCAGTGATTTGAGCATCTCTGACTAAAAGATATAAATGATTCCCCATGATTCGAATTGATAATTACAATGTCATTATAATTTTCCTCTCTCTCTCTACAAACAACACTCTTAAAATATATTACCTACCAGCATGTGAAATATTTAACACCTTATCTACATTGCATGTGGAGTGCATACTCATAGTCATTATATACCCAAATGATTTACCGTCATTCGCTTTTGAAGCAGATAGAAGTGACTTCCCTAGCATGTTGACTTCATTCTGTTTCTTCTGGTTTATTAAAGGTTTGTATTCTGAACTCAATTTGGAAACAATCTCTGAGTCTCTGTGTGGCATATTTTTCAAAGTATTCTTCAGCCTCTATTTTGCTTCTCTGCATTCGTTATCATACCAAGAATTGTATCTAATATTTTCTTTTTTATATTGTCATATGTTATAAATTGAACTATTGCCTGTCTAAGTACCTGTTAAGTAAAATCTATATCTACTTTCTGTAACACAAAATTCTCCTGGAGAACTTCCAATACTGGAACAAGGTTAGCTTGCATCTTTCATATTTGTATAGCTTTATCTTCTTTTCCCAATTTGAAATTTGTTCATAGAGAAATGGAACCTTAAATACATTGGCCTAAGCCTTCTCCAAGCAATCATGTCTAATCGGAAGAGCTGTGATCAGAAATTCTGAATCATGATCACTCTCTATTCTGCTAATCACCTCAAGTTTCGCAACTAAATATCAGTGTACAGTATCAACCAGAATATAATCTATATGTGAAGAAATATTCCCTCGTCAAAATGTGTTTGCTGGATGATGCACTTCTCAATGATCATTGCCCACTCTAAATCAGAGTTTCAGGCACGTGCTTGCTCTTCCAGCAGAATCAGGGTGCAGCCTTCAATAACAGGATACTCAAATTAATATCTTCTTCGTTTTTATGTATTTATTCTGCGTTCTTAAAGCGCTCACACAGCCCGCGGGCATTGAGGCGCTGTTACAGGAATTGTTTTTTGGTTGTGCCATTGCTTTTTTTTTGGTCTTAGTTTTGTATTTATAACGCGCTTAGACACCCGGAGGTTTCTAAGCGCAGACCCGGGATCGAACCTGTGTTGCTTCGTGTCGTCTTGCTTCCAAGACGCGCACATTGCCACTGAGCTATCCTTCTGGGACAAAAAATATATTTATATTGCAGATTAACATCACAAGCTATAATAAACAAACAATCCATGGAATGCATTCTAATATTGAACACAGTTTCCTCAAATCATCAAATAATTTAAAATCAATTCTACCTTTTCCTGAACTAAAATAAGCATTAAATAATACTAAAAACCAATGCATTTTTATGGAAATATTTCAAAAACATCGGGACAGATTCCCAAAACTTCTTTCAAACTTTAATTCAAGAAGGGCATCAGAATGAATGCCTCTCAGATGCGCTTATTCAGATGCCCATTTTTCCCCCTTTGCAGATTTGCACAAATAAAGGGATGTTTCTGGGCAATTAAAATTGCATCCTGAATTCACAAATGGGATGTCCTTTTAAATACCCAAAAATGAGGGTCATCCCCCTGCGTCTTTTGAACAAGGTGCAGGAGGAGCAGAAAATCAAGGCAGGGTGATTTCTAATCCCGTCATAATTTGTTTTTTAAGTGTCGCAGCCACGGGTTGAACCATTGCTGTAACACTTGCATTTGCATCCCTCAAACAGGCATGTAAATGCTTTATATTTTTCTCAAGCATTTCAACAATATGGGCCCTTTAACAGACCGTCTTGGTGAAATAAGCTCCAAGCAACTACTCAGTTGCAGAGTGCTTGTCATACATAAGTGTCCAAAGAGGGTTCCCAACGCTAATGTATGCTAGAGGGCTGGACAGCGCATCTTCTTATATACTCAGGTCACCTTTGAGAATAAAGTGACCTGAGCATTTCAGTAATGGGTACAAATGAAAAGAGCACATTCTCCACACTCCTTTCATTTGCGCTTATTTTTGAGAATCTGGCCCCTTATACCTGGCCTGTGAGTCTTCACAGTCACTATTAAAAGATGATGGTTTGGCTTTTGGCACGCAGCTAGTCCTCCGCTTGGATGCCCCTTTTGACCCTTCATTGCTGGAATAAAAACATTAAGATAGTATGTCTTAAGAAATGAGGCAAAGGCCCATGTTTCCAGGAAACAGATTAGATCTGTAATTTAAATAAGTGCCAATCTGGAACATCCTTTTTACCAGCTAGGCAAGCCATATTCCAGAAAAACGATTACAATATTGGGATGACGACCACAGGTGCTTCTATGGCCACCATCAGAATTACAGTTGGGGTGAGAGAACTTCAATGCCTTACAGATCCATTCTTCTTTGCAGCATAAACCTTGGGCATTTGATTGCATGGACCACATATTTTGGGCTTTAGTTGTTGGGGCTTTGCTTCAGAATCCATAAACAGGGATTGAATGGGAAACCATTTACAAACCAAAATGTTACAATTCAAAGAAGGATAAGTCCTAAAGTCTATTGACAGTAAACTTTCGACAAGCAAATGGTTCTCTAACTTTATGTTAATTATATCTTTACCAGTTTGATTTGGATCTAAAATTCTCAATGTCTCTACCAGACCTTCTCGTGCAATTGCATATCAGCCCTTTGTATGTCAAATCAAATTAATTACCTTGTTGAGCAAGGAATCTTTGAATTCATAAGAATCTATAGAAATGTATGGACATAAATCAGAAAAAATGTAGAAGGCATCAAGTTGGAAAGATAATCCTATATGTCCTCTGATTAAAATCCTTAGGTTCTGTTTAAACCGCTGAATAGAAGTTGCAGTTGCAGAAATGAAACTCTTGGCTTGTCCCATGGGATAAATCATTTCAGAAACATTGCAATGTATTGAGGACTGTCTCATCTAGGATCTCAGATCACATTCTTTCCATTTGATCTATGAAATATAAGCCGTTTTATGATCACTTATAGTACCTTGATGCCCACGGGCTGCAGTGCGCTCTACAAATCTACATAAATAAATAACATAAATATATTTCCTTTATCCAACTTTCTGTTCTTAAATTGGAAGATTATTTATACGTATCTTTATTTTGGAAGCCGCGTGTCCCTTTAATAACCATTTGAACATAGTGTTGTGCTTAAAATAACTTTGATTAGTATTACCTTTAAAATTAACCTCAATTTAGTAAAATTCTGATATCTATGGTTTTTTTACATTATTTATGCCATTGGCCCTCATTACAAGGTTGGCGGGAGACTGCTGCTGCGGCGACCTACTGGCAATCTTATCTTACCGGTTCTGCGACCCGATATCCCGGTAATACTGGGATATTACGAGCACCGAAGGAACGGTAAATTCCCATTCCTGTGGAGGGAATTGGAACACTGAAGCACCAGGACCTTTAGTAACGGGGCCTGTGCTTCAGTGACAAATATGCCGGTAGGGGACTGAAATACCAGCAGATCAAGCCTACTGATAGTTCACAGCCCTACCGGCAGATTCGGAGTGACTCGGTCCAGAAAAGGTGTTACCGGAACCTTTTTCCAGACTGGGTCACTCATAATGAGGGCCATTTTGCTGGAAAATGTTTACATTTTTGTTGCAAGCACAAAATTGAGTTCCTTTCTTCTTTCGGTTGGCACATTTTGATAACTGCATTCCTTGTGATCTTATAAATGTGCAAATGTGGGATTTGCCAGTCATTGCCTGGCTTTCTGGCTTAGACATCATATTTTTGGAAGATCTATGGGAAAATAAGTGTACTTTCATGAAGAAAAATATCAATTAAAAAATGAAAAAGAAATCCCATGATGACAATGTATTTCACATTAACAATCTAATAATAAGAAACACCTAATTATGAATACCTAAATGAAGAACACTTGAAATTTAAGTAACTATCAACATTATAGATAGGGAGTTACATCATCTGTGAGGAAACATCCCGTTCTTCATAATGGAAGGCTTATTTTTTACATGTGAGAGTGTGAAATTTCATAGTTTGTGTCTATTGTTCATGTTGTTGCACTATGGGTTTTTGTAACATGGCAATGTGTTCTCTTCTTCTTCTTTAACAGTAGTTCTTGTATATCAACAAACACATTCTTATTTTTCAGACTTTTGATTGTGTACATATTTAATAATCAGGAACTATGGCAACAATACAGCCGTACCAGTACGAGCCTGAATATTCAAAGGAGGAATTAATCCATCCCGCTCCAGAATCAATGGCAGTTTGCACCTATGACCGTGCACTTCGGAGGGGGCTGGGTGCATGGGTATGAGGATGTCAAACATTGGCATCGAGGCTTGGTGTGTGTCAGTGAACACATTACACATTCACATACACACCCACTTTTCAAAACCTTTATAAACATCTTGAAAGATCACTAGGGAACATCTCTGCAATCCACAAAGTATATTGCCATCGATTTACTTGTTACCAGGCGCGCTCAATAGGCTCATCTGTGCGTCAAAATAAGGGTTGATCAACTATTTTGGTCCGCAGTTTCATTGATCGCTGCTCGGAAAGTTTGTATTGCTTTGTACCCAATGACCACCACATTCTCATTTTAATGTATCTCAAAGAGTTCACCATTATGGAAGGTTCCATGTATTTTTATCTCTGGAATTAGCACATTTCATTGTAGAGCATTGTATCAGAATGTAATGTTTTATAGTCCATGTTTTCAATGCATATTTTCTTTTAGTGCCTCAAAGTGTATTGAATGGACTAGTAATTCGTTATAATGTGCAGTATAAAAATTAGTTCTAACTAGGTGATAATTAGACAAGGTTACAGAGTGAAAACAAAATGTAAAGTTTACAAACACAGCTATGTGATCGTTGCTTTGCACACAGTGACACTTTATTAATTGTAAGTATTATTTGTATTTCTTTAACAGATCTTACAGACATTTGAACAATTCCTTTATGTATCGTTTTTGATTGCTCTACTGCGAGCCATGTCAAAACCCTTGACACAGTCCTGCATATATTCCCAACAGATTTAGATTTAATAAGAAGGTGGCTTTCAAATTGCAGATTTCCATTGTTCGAGGTTCAAAGCAGAGCCAAGGATGTCTTGGAAGACGTTAGGGCCAATCGATTCTGCATCTGCAGCATGCACTTCTCAGACGATGTGAACAAAGCATCCCACTACACTAAAAAGTGTTGCCCCAGACGCCTTCGCAAATTACTTCCCAATGCAGTTCCAACTAAATTTGGTGAGTATTGGACGAAGAATTTGTTATATACGTGGGTATATAAAAAGAGTGATCTCTATACACGTGTCTTCTAAATGATCTCGCAATCTAATGAATTAGTGTGGGGAAAAGGTAACATGATGACCGTTTTTGACTTTTTGGGAATATTTACATGATTGTTATATTACACAAGTTGCGCTTGCAACTCAAAGTACTGTACTTTTTTTTTACTTTAGACTACTTTGTCTATCCCCACTTTCGCTTAATTTTCTAAAATGTGTTGGTTGACATGTCTTTACTTACATAGAGCTCACTGATGGAAGTACAGACCTTCACCAATGAGGAAACCACAGACACGTCGATTATCCAAATGGTGAGGCCAAGCGACATGCAAATAGTAATGTTTTTGAGCATTGGATGTGGTCAAATTTATAATACTAATGTACCCTTTTAATTGGACTTTTCTGATCATATACATACAATAAAGGAGCAAGATTCATCAGAGATCACTATTTAGGAGTAAACAGCAACATCACTCACCTATCAAGTAATTCTTTTATACTAACCCTTTTTATGCAACTGAACAATACAAGCATGTAGCTACTTCAAATTGAAACAAGTGTTGTGTAGGAGTATCTCTCAATATGGACCATCGCCTGCATCTGATGTTTTCTTTTTAATTTTGCTTTTACATTCGTATTAAAACAATTACTATGTTATAGGAGGATGATGGAACTTCAACAACAATCCCTTCCTCATTTGAAATTTGAAACTGGTCTGGAGTATGATGTTTGCATAGTTAGAATTTGTGCTACATTGGTAGTTGTGGATCTACTTGGTTTGAAATTAACATAGGTGTTTTATTTTTCAAAAAGTGTTCCATACTGTTAGAAAAGTATCAAAAATTAAAGCAACAACCTTGTTGTATTTATCACCCATAGACATGCAACAATGAAAGTAAAACCTCCCCAAAAACATACTATGAAACTGAAATGCATATAACTTTTCACTGTATGAAAATGTTCTGTTTTTATTAATAACATTTGACTTCCTACCCAAAGCAGAATACATTAAAAAGAAAACATTACAGTGCAAGCTAATTTGTGGGCAACATTTAAATCACTATGTTTTGCAGGATGATACCACATCATCTCCATTAGACATCTCAGAAGGTTATCAGGTGAAATGTAAAATAAATATGTTGAAAAAGTCATATGTTCCAAGTGTTCAACGTTATCTTGCCAAGAATCTTCAAATTGTTTTACAACAACTAACTTTGTACTGCAAGATGATTGGCTTTTAAAAGAGCAAAAATTAATTGTATTCGATTGCTGCCTGCTAGAGATTATACAAATGATTAAATGTGATAATAAATTACATAGGAGGATTTGTGGGGAGCCATTGGTGAATTTTAATTGTGTAGTTTAATGGAACCAACCTGAAAATCCAGGCCAGCTGTGTCCACCACCATAACACATTGTCATAGTCAGCAAAACCTATGCTTAGAAAAAAAGTGCATGCTGAAAATGTACTTTGTTCATCTGCTTTGCTGTTCAGTGGATCAACTTTCAGTAAAATGTCAAGTTTCTGTCAATTTGTAGCACTTCAGTTCCTTGCTAAAACAAACTACTACAAATATCTGAAGTGTTTCTTGTTCCCAGCTTTAAGCCAGGCCTGTAAACACAAGCAGATATCAATTGACAGTATACTTGTTGGCAAAAGGGTCATGCTTACTGGTGATGGACAGTGTGAGAGTCCAAGATTTTCTACTAAATACTGCACTTACCACTTTCAAGACATGGAAATTTAAAAAAAATGGGAGTTTGGTCATCGTACAGGTGGCTGAATGTACATCGTCTGTTTCCATGGAGAAACATGGTTTCTTTAAATCAGTCAAACCTCTGGAATCCTGGGGAATGCAAATAGACATGACAGCCACTGAAAGGCACTTTGGAATAGCAAAGGCCATGTGAGAGCAGTTCCCACAAATACAGCATCAATTTGATGTATGGCATGTTGCAAAGTCAATTTTTTAAAATACTACAGCTGCTGGTAAAAAAGGGTTCAGCAAACATTTTAACGTAGTCTCAGTCTATCAGCGACCATCTTTGGTGGAGCTCAAACACTTGTAATGGATCTTTAGAAATTCTACTTGAAAAGTGGTGTGCACCATTGTTCCATCATGAACTCCTGGAGAGAAAATTTACATTTCCACAATTGTGGACATGGACCTTTGACTAAGGAGCAGGAGCATTAGAAGAAGTAGTTGGTGTTAGGTTCCCCTCCTCACGCAGCACTGGAGAAATTGTGTATGACAAAACGCTTTCAAGAGACCTGAAGGGACTCACCGAATTCTGCCACACTGGAGTTGTGGAGGTGTTCAATAATATGTGCCTTAAGTGCAGGCCAAAAACTTTGCATTTTTGCATGGATGGTATGGAGGCCAGAACAAGACTGGCTGTATTTACGCACAATGAGAACATTGGGAGGGAACAAGCAAAGACTGCAGGAACTTTTGGGATGCTTTGTTACCACATGGTGTTTACAAAATGAACCAAACAGTTGGTGGCCAAGCCAATATTCCAGGAAATTGATTTAGAATTTGTGAAAGATCTGACATTGACTGTGCTGGTCATGCATATGCATTGAATAGCTCCAGATTTTGTTTCCAGGTCCCAGACTATGTCACACAACATTGCAAAAGAAGCTTGTCCTCCAAAATGTGAACTTGTTGAGAGGTTCACTTCCATATTTAAATGATTTATAGCTGTCACACCTTTTTCACATGCACGTTTCAATATGTTACCCAATATTTGAACACTGTATCGATTAAAAAATGATGTAATGGTATAACAATTGCAATGTTATGTTCAATAATGTATTTTTATTTATTTATTTTTCACAATTTAATCGTTTTAAATATGTTTAAATGGTTTCATGTTACCTTTCCTTTATTTATATTGCTTTTCCTCTGTCATTGTATGTAACTTAAAACCTAAAATGTCAATGTGAAGTATGTGTCTTTATTTTAAAATCATGGACAAGTTTTTTGGGATTGAAATTCTTGACACATATGCTTTTCGATTCTGCAAATCTTTTTAAAATGTCTGTGTAGAATGTTTATTATGACAAATCAAAAATCATCAGTAAATGTGATCACATCTTGGAATATTTACAATACAACAGTAGCAAGATGTTATATTGACATTGTTTGAATTATTCATGAATACAAAATAATTGCTGCCCGGCTGGCCCATCGCTGACACCAACATCACTGCTGCTTTCAGGCACACTGCCACAGACATCCTCTTTGACGCTCCCTCTCTGGACATATGGACTACCCACATGGGTCTCTGTCCTCTCCCGCTTCTCTTCATTGCCCATTAATAGTAGCACCAGATGGGTAGTACTCTTGTCTAACAGATTGGGCTCCTCTGATTGACCCTCAACCCCTGCAACACATGCAATCCTTGGCACTTGCACTAATGGCCTCCCCTTAGAAGTCGCCTAGCCCCTGTTGCTGTCTCCCCCCTGCTCCACTCTCCCACCCCTTTCACCTGCACGCTCTCCTCTTTACCCTCCACTTCCCTTCCCACACTAGTATTCCACATTTAGCCAGCAGGCACTCACAACCACACCTCTTCCTCACACTTTATCTAAATTTCAAATGACCTAGTAGGTAGTACTGCTATTGTTATCTTTCTCCCTTGTTCCAAACCACCCCCGTCGGTCTTGTGGTACCTTCAAACACCCTTATTTGTATAGGTGCATAAAAAACATCTTGCCCTGGTTTGGTTGATACATCACTTTTATTTACCATTCATGCTACGCGATGCACGAGAAGAAGTTGTGGTTGTTTACCCATGTATCTATGGGGACCACCCACGAACAAGTGAGCTAAAGACGCTCAGTGCACTTGACAATTATTGTACTTACATATAGTCCATTGTTCTAAATGTTGATGCATATTTCCAATCATGGAAGCATTGGTAACCACATGGAATGTCATCCATGGATATGGCAAGGCAGAGGGAATAAGTATGATTTTTTTTTATCTGTACGAAGTGGAGGTGCATCCCTCCTAGAATAAATGTTTTCTGAAAGGCCCATGGAAAGTGGTGAAAAGGTTGGCATCCCAGAGGTGCACATTCCCATTGTAACAGAACAAAGGCATATGTTCCTAATTGCTGCATTGAGAAACCTGTGCTCTCTTTTCCTCCTACCCTCTGCCCATCCACTTTGGGCCCTCTCCCCCAACCATTTTGTGAGGTGCAAAAACTCAGGGTCATCTTTGTCTCTGCTCTCTCCCTCACCCCACACATCATGGACCTTACCAAGAAGTCCCACTTCCAGTTTCACCTCCTAATAAGCATTCTTCCTTTTCTCACCTTCCCCAGAAGCTCAATGTATCCGGAGCACTGGTGCCCTCCAGGTTGGACTACTGAAACAGCTTCTTTCTCAATCTCCATCTAGCCTGCCTTCGCCCCTTCCAGCTAATCCAGAATAGGGCTGCAAGACGTATCCTTGCCCTCAAGCCGTGGTACAGCATCTGTCCAGCCCTAAAATCTCTGCACTGCCTCCAAGTGACTGCAAAGTTTGAATTTAAGACCCGATTCATCATCCACAAAGCCCTCTTTTGCTTTCACATCATCCCTCTTTTGCTTTACTGCTAATCACCCCAGTGACGCAGTGGCCTGATCATCATGAATCTCACAGGATCCCAGGACCATTCTTCCCGTCAATACCAGGAGGAATTTGCCATCACATTGGAGACCTATGTGAAGTTCTGTGCTAACAACAAGAAAAGGTAGCACCCACACAGAAGAACACGCCCAAGGGCCTTAATACCCACAGACACACCAGCTCCCTACTCAAAAACTGGGTAGGAAGAGAAAGGACATCACGTAGCTGCCCAAACCAGCCAGAAGGAGCTGTGTAGGAATAAAAAGGGCATCACATAGAGGCTAATACCAGTCACACGGCGTAAGCAGCGTCAGATGTGAGAAAACAGCTTTCCATTGAGAAGTCTAAAGACCATTCCATAGATACTCACACCAGTCGCACGGTATAGGTAATGTCAGCTACATGAGAGAACAGCTTTCCATTGAGAAGCCTATCCCTGTTTTGCACACTGAACAAGATGGTTTGAATGAAGTTTGGGGTTAGAAGATCAAGAATCATTGAAACCACAAAGATTCTCTGTCCTGACGAAGGCCTGCTCTGAATTGACGAGGGAAGTTCACCCGGGATGGGGTCTACCCTTTGATTTATAGGCCAAAACCCAGTTTTTCGACATAACTATTTTTTTGAAAATCCTTTGGTAAAATGAGATTGGGATAACGGACAATTAAAATCCCACAGAAATTGAAAGAGACAGGAAAAAGACTGAGACATAAGACAGTGAAAGGCTGATTGGCCTACAAGCAGATATATAAGTGAAACTTTGCACTTGAACACATTATCTGCGATTGTAAGATTTGAGAGAGAAAAATATAGTTTTTTTCCCTGCTTTTGAAGCTCTGTATGTAGATGTTCGGAAATCAATTGAATATCTGTAAATATCATTGTTGGTTAATAAGTTAACCTGTGGTCCAAGAGAAATGCCAGTTTTGTACACTAACCCAAGATGAGTGTGATCAATTCATGTATGTGAATATGAAGTGTATGATATAACACAAGCGTTTAGCAAAATCATTCTCCCCATACAAGGGGCGTTTGGTAAATACATAAACAAGTGAATTTCATGTATAAAAAGCAACGAGAGTCTGGGACGATCTATTGTTTGTTCGCCTGTTGAATTTACAGTCAACAGTGTCTCAAGTAGTGGGGGCGTCAAGCATTTTTAACACAGGAGAAGGAGGTAGTCTGTGACTTGTTTTTGACTATGCTATTACCCCTCCACCCCGCTTCACTGCCCTGCAGTCCCCTGCGTGATGGCTCACATACCACCCTTGAGAGCCACCTGTACTAGCACTGAGCCCAAGCTTCTCCTCCTTGGCTCCCCTTAGCACTTCCCTCCTGGGCACTCCTGCAGCACTTGCCCACCCCTCTGCTTCTCCTTCCACCCCCTTCACCAGCACTTCTCCGCAATGCACTAGCATGGGCAAATGTCACAAGGCCTAGTAGGATAACAGCAGTATATTACTGTTTTGCCATTGTTATTATTTCCCATGTTCTGTTCCCATCTAGCATTGTGGGGTTTTGAAACACAATTCTGTTGCCTAAAACAAACGGGAGAAATATGTAGTGTAAGCACACAATCTCACCCATTATTGCTGGATGGTACACAGGGCTGCTTCAGGTGCACAAGTGAGAAGGATCGGGAATTATAGTAAGAGCTGTACAATATATGCAGAAATGTTGGTAGCAGACAAACAAATCAAGGGTGGAACAGGGACTTAGTAAAGAAGGATGGTAGGTTAGTAGAAGACTAGGCGTAGGGGTATGCTGTAGGCGAAGCAAGAGTGTGGGATGAGCAATAAGGGGGTATTGATCTCCTATTCTTACAGCACAAAGATAGCCCAGAGGTAACAGCAACACATACTTTCATACTGTTCTGGTGTGTTATCGCTCTCCTGTTGAGGCATAGATTGTAAATGGCTGTTTTGAACTGTCCTTGGTTTTCTAAACCATGTGTCAGAAGCAAGGTCTTATGCTGTCTATCTTTTTTTGTGGCATTCTTTCATAACTTACAATACTGAATACAGGCAGGCATTGTTATTTGTCCTTGAATGAAACACACTATCAGTTTGAAGGACACAATGTGTCGAATAGCCACAAAGAATTGATAACATTCACTATATTGAAAGTGGACATATGAAACTTCGGTTTCTATATCTGGGATCTGTTGTCCGGAGCGATTGCTCTGCTTGTCATCGAGACAATGGAACACCCTGAAATTATGTAAGCGCAACTTTACATAATATTTTGGCAATTGAAAATGGCATGCGTGCTGTGCGCTTGATGACTAACTATGTGACGGACTAATGTACTTTTTAACGAAAAGAATGAACATTGTACGTTAGGTTATGTTGAAGAATATGTATACTGTGCGCTATAACTGCCCGAGTGTTGTACTCGCGGTTTGTTGTGCCTTTCGCAATCATATGTTCTGTGCAAAGTTGTCAGTTGTTAGGTGGCCTATATTGTGGGGATGACTCCTCAAACACCTGCACCCACACCTATTCTTTCTGCAAGGGCACTTGAACTTAGGGCGATGTAAAAACGGATAAGATTAGCACAAGATGGCAGCGCCCAACCTGCTGTTTTTGCATGTGTAAATGTGAGGAAAACTGATTTTTTTAAGAAAGATTGTGGTATGCTTAAAAATACATGCCTGATTAATTGGAACAATAATATTTCTAAGCGAACTTCCCCTTTAAGATTTTGTGAATTTTCAGTAAGATTTTGCTCGCTCAGAGTCAATTTGTAACATGAATTATTGAATAGCAAACAATTTAATATTTTATTGATGTGTTTAGTTTTTTCAATATTCACATTATGGATTTCTTCATTTTCACACAATTCCACCTTTTGTAGTCAAATACCTAATGCCAGATTCACAAGCCTGATTGCGACTGGCACATTGCACACTAGTTGAGGAATGCACACAATGAAGCCTTTCACACCATTAAAACAACAAAGCAACCTTTGACACAGTGGCAGGTGGACCCACCGCTTTCCCACAGTTTGTTGGTTTTACAACCACTATCGCTGACAGTGTGAATCCTGCTGCATCATCACTGTGAGTATAGGTACACCCACTCTCTATGTGGTATGGTACCAGTGCAGTTGATTAGTGCGACCATCATATGCCACTCCAGAGGGGTCCTGGGATTTTATTTGCCCTCTCATGAATAATTCCTTCTGGGTGTTATCAGCATTTTGCCCAATCTCCTTGTGGGGAACATTCAGAGAGGTATGAACACAGAACACACACCGGGTGCAGTCACCCGATCGCCCTATGCTGCACTCCTCTTGGGATAAAATCCCAGGTATTTAAATTGTTTCAAAACTCACCCAGTGGGGTACATATGTAGATATATACTGTATTCTTCCCCCTAATTAGGAGGTGATGCCTATCAATCTTAGTACAATCAAGAAGCCATCGAGACCATACCAAATGTGGGTAGACAGCAGATATATTTGTGTAGCAAAAATTAAACATTAAATAGTAAACAACTAGCAATCACACTGTATAGTCCCAGTGTGTGTACACCATAATAATACGGGTGTCATATACATTTATTGAATGTGTATTCTAAACACTCAAAGCGACAGGTTGCGGTAAAGCATTAAACAAATCAATCAGTTCATAATTTTAACAATTTTAACAACATAACATATGTATTTGCACGAGCAGTGTAACTCCTTCTGCTCTATGTTTTGTCCTAAAACACTCCTAAAGGTGCCAACGCGTTTCGGATTCCGATGAATCCATCTTCAGGGCAGGATGTGTCAAGTTTCCTAAGGTACTACCTACAAATAACAGAGATACACTAATTAGCTCAGTGATGTGTACCATTTTCTCAATAGGGTAAATATTGAAGTAAGTCACTAACCTTATAATTCAAGACGTGAAAACGCCCCAAGCTGCATTAAGAGCAAAAAATGACATTTCTCAGCTCTTAGTTGCATATATTTCTAAGTTCTTGGGAAGTCAAAAGTTACATATGACAAAAACTCACCCGGTCCAAAGGCAAAAGCAGCGCCCCGGGTCTGGGTAAGCTGTTGAGAGGTTAGTCATGAAAAAATCCGCACTGTAAGGGTCAGAGAAAGGACACCGTACTGAGTTTGTTGGAAAGGGAAGGTTGTATCTATTAAAATCAGAAAATTAACTGAGCAGAGTGTGTAAATATAGATATAATCACTAAGTCTTATATGTCACCCGTGTGCACCCAGGGGGCATGAGTATTCATGTCAGAACAGCGGCGCCACCCGCGATTGTGATTAGGCGGGAGATAATTTTCTATGAGAGAGCCGTGGCGTGCCGCCTAGTGCTCGGTTGTCGCTATCGGTAAGTTTATGAACACTTACAGTGCACAATCATCTCATGTGGTGCGTATGCTATTACGAAAAACAAACCTGTAGTCTGGGACAGAGCACAGCTCACGAGACGCCAGTCAGGAGGACGTGCGGCTCGGGACTGTGAAATGTTATTGTGTTGTCATGACGGCGGCGCGCATGCGCGCTACCTGTATCTGCGCCATATTGGTAGGGGCATAACTTAGATTGGGTGTCAATCATAGTCAGTGCGCATACCGCTATGGCCATCCCATGAGTTGTATATTTGTGTTACACATGGATCACTAGGTCATATCATGGTCGGAGTAATACCGTAATTAAAAGGTGAAAAAACAGTGTGAGGCGGGGCCACGAAGCAGACCACGCGGTGTCCCACCTCTCACTGACCATTCAGTGTGTCAACTGAACCGGAGCTGGACATGTAAAGGGGGAGACCCCTACGTCCTAGCCGGTATAGTGTGACCTCTAATAGGGATGTGTGTAAATACTGTGTTCTACATATTTCTGTATCGCAGCCCTTAATGAATCCTTGATCCACCTACAAGCAATGCAATATCTCTAGCGTTTGTTCATCAATATATTACAAGCAGGATATAATTGATCTCCTCCTTCGTAAATTGGTAAATCCATATTTCAGCAATACCATAGCAAGTCATGTGCTCATATACAGCCATAGTCGCCTGAAAGAACATATAAGTAAAGCATAACAGCCTGATCAGGCATATAGTGTTCAATAGTGCCATGTTTGAACCTCATCTTTCCTCAGTAGATACACTATCTCCCCCATAGTACATGTTGTAAATTGTACATTTTTAGATCCGGATAATACAACCAAGTGAATCTGTAGTTCTCCATTTCACAAGATACAACCTGATCATGTCAGAAATGATTCCATAGTGTGTATACCCCTCCACAAACTAGACAGTACCTTCCTCTGACCACTATTTCTCAACTTGAAAACAATTTAAACAGCAGAGTGGAAGAACATGTATAACTTTCATACAAAACACATGAGATCAAACTCGCAGTTCATGCCTCTTGGGCTCAAACAGTCCAATAGGTCGATCCAGAAGATTTCCCTCTGTAACAACCGTTTGTGTATATCACCACCTCTCGAACCTACTTGTACATGTTCTAAAATGATGCATCTCAATTGTGCAATTGAATGTCTTGCTTCTACAAAATGCATAGATACTGGTGATCTCAAACTTTTAGTACGAATGTTCGACTTATGCTCAGTCCATCTTAGCTTTGCTTTCCTCATGGTGATCCCTACATAATAGAGACCACAAGGGCATTTGAGAGCATAAACCACATTGGTCGAATCACACGTACAAGAGTGTTTGAGTGTAATGGGTTTCCCTGTATGGGGATGTGATATTGTATTTCCTGGTAGAATGTTACTGCAGTGCTGGCAATTGTGACAGGGTTGTGTCCCTCTGTACTGCGCGGCCACTGCATGGTCAGTTGGTGTTTCTGCTCGAATCAAGCTGTTTCTCAGGGAGCTACTATTTCGATATGCAAAGATAGGTGGCTCTTTGAAGAGAATTTGTGTTTCAGGGTCCATCTGTAACATAGGCCAATTCCTCTGGATGATGCTCCTGATCTTTCTACTCTGGTTGGAATGCGTGGTCACATATACCATACAGTTGTCCTTGTTCTTGACCTTGGGGGTAAGTAAGGTATCTCTTTCAGTGTTGGCCACCTTTTCTTCAATTCTCAAAATGGAGGCTAGATCGTATCCCCTCTTTCTGAATTTCTGACGCAAGGTCACTGATTGTCTTGCAAATTCGGACTCCTCTGATATATTCCTCCGATAGCGCAAAAACTGACTTAAAGGCACACTCTCTATTGTCCGATGTGGATGGAAGCTCGTCGCCAATAGGAGACTGTTCCTATCCGTTGTTTTGGTGAATATCCTGGTTTCAAGATTTGTTCCTTTAGCGTAGATTTCCACATCCAGGAAATTGATCCTAGATTTGCTGGTCTCAGTAGTAAATTTAATCCTAGGATGCATATTTTCCATCATTCTGAAGAACTCTATCAATTCATCCTCCGGGCCAGTCCAAATGCCAAAGACATCGTCTATGTATCTGACAAACATAGTAAGGTGGCGAAGCCATCTCGCTGAGGTCAGCACATATTCGGTTTCTAAGTAGTGCATGTACGTATTGGCATAGGCCGGGGCCACAGCTGCCCCCATGCTAGTGCCTGACAGTTGTAGGTAATATTGATCTTGAAATCTAAACAAGTTATTCATAAGTACTAACTTAAGTAATGCCAGGACGAAGACCTTGTCCCCTCGACAATCGTCTGACCTCAATATCAGCCATTCCACTGCCTCTAGTCCCGCTTCATGTACAATGTTTGTGTATAATGATGTAACATCCATTGTAAATAGGGTGTCCCTTCCATTCACAAACTGTACCTCTTTAAGCTTTTGGAGAAAGTGTCTTGTATCCTTGATATATGTAGGAGTTTCTTGTATAAGGGGCTGTAGGATCTTGTCAAGGTATCTGGCAAGTGGTTCGAGTAAACTGTCCGTTGCCGCTATGATCGGTCGTCCCGGTGGATCCAGTAGCCTTTTATGTATCTTGGGAAGAATGTATATCACAGGTGTGATCGGGTGGGTATTCTCCAGAAATTTCCGGGTTTTCTCAGAGATGAGTCCTCTTTCTTCTGCGTCATCTAGTGTTTCCTTGATGAGCTTCTTCACCTTCTCTGTTGGATCAAAGTCAATTCCTTTGTAGGTTTCCGGGTCTGCTAGTTGTCGTTCGACCTCTCGGATATATTTGATTTTGTCCATTAGGACTAGGGCTCCACCTTTGTCTGCTGGTTTGAAGATGATATTCTTATTATCCAACAATTTCTTTAGGGTCTGCCGCTCATTGGTCGTGAAGTTCCCACTATTCTTTGACTTAAATGGGATCTTCTTAAATTGATCTAGTACAGTTCTTTCAAAAACCGTCAGCACATGATTATTAACAGGGGGGTTGAAAGTACTCTTGGGTTTAAGTTCCAAGAATTCAGAGGATTCACTTATATCTTCATCTTCCTCAAGAGAATTGAAGAACACTTTAAGTTTGAGCTTCCTCATAAGTTTGAAGAAGTCAATCTTCTCTTTTAGTAGGCTGGAGTTGTATTGAGGCACGAAAGAAAGGCCTTTACGTAAGACTTTCAGTTCCATGTATGATAGTACGTATGATGAAATGTTGACGACTAGGTCTTCTTCCCCACTGGTTTCTTCCTCTCCGATCTTTTTCTTCCTCTGTCCTCGTCTGGTAGGTCTTTTCCTAAAAAATCAGCCGTGCTGGGTGTATTCACATTTGCTGCTGATGTAGTCGGCGCAGTTGTTGCTATGTCAGTGCTGACTTCTAGTTCTGTACTTGAGGCCTCTGAGGTGGTGGTATCAGTATTCTGGGGTCCTGTCTTTGGGGGCCGCTGAGAGGGTGGTCTCGGTGTACGTTGGCCGTAATATTCTTGCCACGTATAGACTATATCAAGTTTATAGTCCTGAGTGTCCCTTCTAAATTTTCTGATCTTCTTTGTTTCTAATTCTTGCTTGTATTTAGTTAGTTTATCGTTTGTCTCCTCTAGAATTTGTTTTAGCTGGTCCGCTGTAAAGGTCTTGCCCAGTGTATCTTTAATAACCTTTATTTCCTCATCCAGCGTTGTCAAGTTGTGTGCAAGCTCTTCGATCGTCAGAAGAATTAGGTCAAGAGAGCACTTATTTAGGATTTGTCTCCATCTTTTAACAAAATTTGGATTCTCTTTGCAAAGGGTAGGTTCAAGGTTCACTCTTAATCCGCGGGGGATTCTCTGTGCTTTATAATAGTGTGTCAACGTAGACGCATGTAGTTTCAGGGTAATCTCTCTCCTTATTTTCCACTCTAACTGCTTTATCAATGCTTCTGGCTTGTCAGTGGCTAGCGACTCCTCTCCCGTTGTTTTTATGAGGCCTAGGATCCTCTGCGCTTCCTCTTCACTGAACCCGAGGGATTCAGCTCTGTTATTAGTGGTTGCATCTATCTTGGAGAAGGACATAGTCCAGTAGTACGGCTGTAAGATTGAGTGTATATAGATTCAAATTTCAATGAAGTGTGTGCTCTCCGTAATTGTGGCCACTATTAATGTTCAGAAAAATGGGGGGGGAACAGGAGGCACAACAGTTGCTAAACAATGAGGTCAATGTGTAAATAGGAATTTATCCTTAACAGTGCTAATCTTAGTTACATTTCAGGTGCAGCAGGGTAAACCCCGAGGCCAATCGAGGTCCTAAGAAAAACAGGAACATTCAGAGAGGGCCTTGTGGCGCTGAGTGCCCAAACTGTGTTGAATGAAAGTCTCAAAGTGGCACATAGGGAAAGGTTCAAAGAACTGTAAATTGTTTAGGGAAGACCAGCTGCAGAGGGGACAGGCACCACATGGGTACTCACTGAAGAGACTCTAGTTGATCCCATGTTGATTGAAACTGCTAATACCAGAAGGCCATAGGAGACCTGCCAAGACAGGTCAAAGTGGTCATAAAGGGGTCGAGCAAAATCCCAGTACAGTCGAAAGGGAAGTGAATCCTGCATTAAGAGAGAAAAAAAGGAATTGAGAAGTGGTCAAGAGTGAACGGAGGGATGCCAATATAGAGGAGCGAAGTCTAAAGTCCCAAGAAACAGTGTGTTGACAAAAGTAAACCCGCCAGAGGGATGTCCACAGAGAATTGTTTAAAAGGACATTAAGATTTGTGAATGCCAAGGAGAAAATAGCTTTGCAAAAGCCAGAGTGAACCCGACAGAGGGAGGAATACAGTCGAGATCGGTCTGCGCCCGTAAGAGTGGGACCCACGGGTGAAGGCATCACCCAGTGTACATTTGAAAAGACATTGTGAATATAAGCTGGAGTGAACATGACAGGAGGGAGGCTGATATTTGAGAGGGTTCTGAGCCCAGAAGAGGGGGACCCAGGGGTGAAGAATCATCACCTGAAGTGTCATCTGAAAGGAACTTCTTTGTTTATTATTTTGGAACCTATCAGACCCTAAGAGGCAGGAGAAGCAAACCCTGAAGGTCCTGATATCAATAGGAACGGTTTGAAAAGGGTCTGCATCTGGTGGAGAGGAGCCCAGAGTTGAAGGCATCACCCAGTGTCCATTTAAAAGGAGCTTTTTTTGTTTATGATTTTCAAACTCATCAGGTCTTCGGCGGCAAGAGACTTTTAGTAGAAAAGAGACTAAACCACCAAAGATCCTGATACTTGGTGCCAGAAGTGTTGTCTTGTGCTGGGAAAGTTTGAGAGAGTGCTGTACTTAGGAGTCCCACCTTATCCCATGCTCAAAACGTGGAGAAGGGAGACCCCTGGCTATCACATCCTGACTTATCATTTGTGAACACTTCTTTCTTTCTTTCTTGTGAATCCTATCCCACACTCTTTTGGTATTTAGTTATAAGGTTTGGCAATAGGTTCATTTTAGTATAAGCCCTTTTATTTTGACAAGACACCACTAGCACTGCCTTATTTTCATTTGATGGTCGGAGCTTGCTCCATCTTAGATTTAGGTTTAGATTATGCGTTTTTCTACCCAAATGATACAGTTTAATACACATCTTTGAACTGTGATCACTTGTGTCTGTCTATCCTTGATACCAAGGATACAGTCATTTGTATTCGCTTGTCAAGCCATGCTTTGAGTAGTCATTGGCATCCTCCGCCCCCATTTGGCCAGGTGCTTTGCTGCACATGCGTTCAGGCAATTTTATTCACCCACTATCCACGCCCATTATCTTCTGTGCCTCTCCATGTATCCGGGCAGTGTGCTGTTCTAAAGGACCATGGAATCATGGGTGGAACCAGTGTAGTAGGCACAGCAGTGAGGAATGTACAGGTTGGGGTCACAGGTCACCAGGGAGTGGTAGTGATTATGGTTATGGTAAACTGCTTCATGGGCCTGGAGGACCACCAACAAAACATGGGTACAGTCCAGGGCTGCTACCACATTTGGCATTTGGGCAACCACAGAGAACTGTGCCTTCATGGCATTGACCTGGGCTGGGGTGGAAGGCAGTGAGAAGTGGCGTTGCACTTGTCGCAGGAAGGCTTCAAGCACCTGGGCCAAAAATTCACAGAATGTGGGCTGTGCCATGCCGTGCATCAACTCGCTTATGGTCTCCCTGTTGAGAAGGGTACAGGGTGACCAACTGGCTGTCAGTGAAATCGGTGCATGCTTTGCTTGGGATCTCCTTCACCTCCTCCTCCCCCCTGTATTCCCTGTGTCCTAGCCTGGTCGTCCTGCCTCTCTAGTTACAGCCACAGCATAAGCAGCTGTCTGTCCCAGCTCACAGTGGCAGCATGGTGTTGTAAACAGTGGTTAGGGTAGGGGTGTGCCTTATGTAGCCCTCTGGAGTGGATTGGGATCACCTGTGGCTTCAATTCTGACACCTGTGTTCATTTACCTCCAGCAGGCGGCTGGATCTAATTGTGCCGTGTTTTCAGCCATATTCGCACCTGTTTTCGGTGCTAATACTGCCGTACATGGACTTGTGCTGCGGCTGTGATTGCACTTTGTGTTGCCGGCGCAGATACCACCGACTGTAATAGCACCGGCTGTAATAGTGCCAGACGATTTTACAGTCTGCTGTATTTGCACCAGCTCGTGAACTGGCAGAGAGGTATTGGCACAGCTAATTCCGTTACCACCACTTTTGGGGCTTACCACCCAACTTGTGATGAGGCCCTTAGACTTTTGTCTGCTGATAAGTCTGCCCATACTTCAGCTGAATTACACTTTTCAGCTTTTGTCATGTATGCTGTAGCACAACGAGCAACAGCTGTTGTATCCTCTGCAATATACTGTATATCAGTATGTGCATTCCAAAGCTGAGCAATGACAGGATTGCAATAATTAATGAATAGGTATTCCTTATCTCTTCTTAAATGATACGTATTCCCAGGGGACTTACCAATAACATGGTGTTGAACAGATGACATTAGACTATTTGCTCGACCAACTGGTATAACAGGTCTAGGAAAGCCAAATCTGCCCTGAGCATAGTACTTGTTTCTACTTTTTATATTTTCTCTGACAATACTTTCCACATGTGTGCTTTTGGAACGTTTCCACATTGTTTCATAAATAAACATTAACATATTTTTGTATAAACTCCATAACACAGTCATCACTTTCTTTACAAAACTGAGGACCATCTTAATTCCACATGCCTGATACTCGTTCATCAAAAAGAAATGCTTCACAGCACCTAGTGGACCCTTTTCTTTATTACATATAAAGTGTAACATGGCTAAAAATTGTTGATGGAAGAATCGCTATATACTTACTGGTCCATGAAACACAATTCTCCCAGTATCATGTGTACTATGTCCTCTTTATGCGGATTACTTTCACAAATCTACCCTGCAAGATCATCCCAACCATGCTCAGCTCAACTTAAAGCACAACTTAAAGTCACAACTTAAAGTCACAAACCGAGTTGGAGGGCCCAAGTTTCTGATTATGCATCTAACCTCTGAGTGCCTTCTATACCACTATTCCTTAGTTCCTCTCATTGTAGCAAGGATATTGGTAATTTTACCATCTATAATTTCATTTTTTTCTTGCACACGTTTCAGCATAAAGAAACATTTTGAAATCTAGTTCCTGCCTGAAGTGTGTGAGCAACAGAATAACATAAGATTGAAAATTCACTTTCATATAGTAAGTGAAAAATATATGCAATATTGGTGCAGAATCAGTAATCTTCAGAATCTATTCTTGTGCAACGATATTCTGTAGAATAAATTGAAAACTTCTGATCATCTAATCTGCCTCCTTTTCCAGTGGAAAAAGCATAGGGAAACAACAAGCTTCTAATGTGTTTTTCCAAGACACTGATTGGTGCACCTTTTGCTGCTTCATCTGATGTTTTTCTAGACTGTCGCCCATTATTTCATGTGAGTGTAGAGGATAAATAGTGTAATGTCCATACAACTAAATGCCATCTGCAACAGTTAGACATTGGGACTGACCTTCACTGCCCGTGCTGGTTGACTCAGCATCAAGCATAGACAAGACTGCTACAGTCAGACTGCCATTGTGCTTCAGTAGAAACTCTAAAGCTTCTTTGACCTTTGAGATGTCTATAAGCTGTTGCCAAACTTGCTTATGTTTTGTGGCAAGACCATTTACTAAAACATGCAGAGTCTGCAATGTCATGTTTTGCTGGTAGAGTGTTGACATTTTCTTGCAAATTTAGAGTAAATACACAACTTTGCCTCTCAATCCTTGCACTAATGATTTCTTAGGCAGTTTTGTCATCTTTGTTTCTAATCGCACAATAACTTGGAAAGGATGAACAGTTTGCAATGCAATCACTTCAAGCATGTTAACTTTTGACAGCACAACAGGAATTTTAGGCACTATCATGACATTCAAGACACTTATAGGAGGAATGTATTTTCTTTAGTAAAACATAATACAATGTCTACAAACATATAGTGCCTCACGTGTGTCAAATCACCCTTCTACAAATAAATACAGGTAAAAGTCTTTCCAAACATCTTCTACAATGTCTCTAACTCTCTCATCAATGTACACTAGTTGTACTCGTGGTTTATAGAAAGTTGTGTTGACAAGACACAAACAATGTCAGGTCTTTCGCTTGAAGACAGCTCAAACATTGCAATACCTCTTTTGTACTTTTGAAAAACTAGATCCTTTGAAAGCATAGGATGATCATTTCCACTTCCAGTAAGTGTTTCATCTGCATATACATAATCTTTTAAATGAGTCACGTTTATCATCTGAAGTGTAGAAAGTAAACTTTCTACAGTGCCAGTCCTCAGTGTTGTATTTAAAAGTGCAAGGGACGTAGATGGTGACTTCCATTGATACAATTGAACAAGAAGGTATCTCATTTTGGTATGATGTGCAGCCAGCATCCGTATATGATGAAACATACTCTTATGTCAGCTTTTATCAAGACAAGCTAGAGAGTGACCCAAAAGTACTGTTTTTTCACAAACTTCACAGTCCTCTATTCTCTGCAACATCTTGTTTTGTCTTTGAACATAATGATGTGTGTGCAATACTTGCAAACACCTCTTTATGACTTTATAAGGACACTTGTTAATATTGCACAAAGAATTACACATCCATAACTGAGATTCTTTTTTTTTTGCTTTTATCACACCCTGTCCTAAAGTTTCTACTTCACTAGGGATTTCTTCTTTTCCTGAAATAATACCATTTTGTACCTTAGGGCTACATCCACTTTTGCCAATATCAAGAGTTACACCCCACTGCTGAATGTAAGTTTGTTCATTAAAAAATCTTTCTGAATGAGAAGTGTTTCCATTCTCCACCAAATACTGCACAAAAGTTGTGTAGTGTTAGTACCTTTTTGTAGAATGGCCCTGTGACCTTAATTAAATACTTAAGTTTGTTCAACACAAAAATAAACAATTTTCTTTTCATATATAACGCTTTTCTGATTATTTCTTCAATTTTTTTTCTTTTGCAAAAAACACTTCACCACATGCCTAGATTTTAATTTTACACTTCTCAGAAGCTTTGTAAAGACTCGAGAGAGGATAATTTTTTATGAATATGTTTATTCCTCTGTCTAACACTTAAAGAAGTTCTAGTTTCTCTTTTCTTAAAAAGCTGTTGTTTCTTATTATGTACCGAAGATATTGATACATTTTCCAAATTATCATTGTGTCTTGAAATGTGCTTGGTTCCATTCATATCATTTGTTGACATTTCCTCTATCTGAATATGGACGTTTTCAAAAACATATTTGTACAAAACATGAAACCTTAGTATCAACATTACTACATTTTAATACTTTACTACCCTGCACATGATCCTTCCTCCTGGCACATTCCTGTTGATTTCTTGTTTGCCTTCTTCACAAATGCTATAAAGAAAGGAACATAATTAGTACAAAGAAGTCACCACTAGACATCTAAAAATGAAAATTATGTAAAAGAAACAGCCACTCAATATATATATATATATATATATATATATATATATATATATATATATATATATATACCAAATAGAGCAGTATTGTTTGAACACATAAATGTATACGTATAGTGGAGGTATTGTGGATGGGTGGAGTGAAGAGGTTGAGGATAGGATGGATGGGTTTGGGTAGAGGGGATGGGGTAAGGTGGGTGGGTGGGGATAGAGAGGATGGAGGTAAGATGGTTTAGTGGGGGTAGAGAAGCTGTGGGTATGGTAGGTGGGGTTAGGGTGGGTTTTGGTAGAGAGGGTGGGATAGGGTAGGTAGAAGTAGGATGGGTTACATTGGAGAGGGTGAGGCATAGTAGGTGGGCCGGGGATAGAGATGGTGGGGCTAGGGTGGGTGTGGGTAAAGTGGGCAGAGGTAGAGCGATTATGGGTAGAGTAGGTAGGTGGGGGTAGTGTGTTTTACATATGGTAGTTGAATAGCAGTAGATACGGTGGGGATAGGAAAGGTGAAGGGAGGTGCCATGAATGGGGTATAGAGAATGGGATAGAGTATGTGGGTGGGGGTACAGAGGTTGGGGGTATGGTGAGTGGGAATATAGAGGGTGAGGGTAAGGGTTGGCTGAGTGTAGAGAGAGTGGTGGTAGAATAAGTGGATGGGGGTAGGGAGGGTATGGGTAGGATGTATAGGTTAGCATAGAGAAGATAGGGTAGAAATACATCTTTTAATGGAAACCTTACATATTCTCCAAATTTAAACAACTTTGCATAATCACTTTTTCTTTCCTTCTAGCACAGAGCCCCTTATATGGGTAATAGTCACAGAATGGTACTCAGATGTACTGAGACTAATGGCTGTGTTGTGATTCCAACACCTGATCAGCAATCCTCATACATGTTCATAATGTTCATAATCTCCTCCATTCTCTCCTTCTACTCTCCCTCCCATTCCCTTCAGTCAGCTGACCATTTCCTTCTCACTGTACCTCCCTCCCCCTGTGCCTCCTCCCGTTTCCGCTCCTTCCAACTCTAGCACCTCTACACTGGAACTCCCTTCCTCTTGCTATCCGCTCTACCCCCACCTTCACCTCATTCCGCTCTTCCCTTAAATCTCTCCTCCTCCATTCTCCTCCCTGAAGCACCTTTCCCCTCCCCTCCCTATTCTTTCCCCTATCTCCCCCCTCTCCTGCCTTCCTCCTCTCACCCTCCCCCTTCCCGCCTCCTACCATTCTTCACCACTCCCCTCCTATCCACTCCCTCTCCCCTTCCCAACCTATCCCCCTCGGTTAATTGCTCTTTTCACTGTTTTGTTGATTGATTCATAATGTATTTGCTTCAACTGTTATATTGTTTGTTTATGTATTATGTTGTTCAATTGTACAGCGCTTTGGCGTAAGGCGCTTAATAAATCAATAAATACAAATACAAATACAAATAATGTGTTACTCCAGAGATATGCCTTTGCCATAAAGTACATTGATTGATAAAGGAAAACAACTGCGCAAAAAAGGTTAACTTTGCATGCGGTGCAAAATTACATTTCCTAAATGTAAAGAATCTAATGCTTTATTACACAGCATGCACTCTAAATGTATACATATACATAGAGGAGTGTTGTTTGCACATTTTCACAGCTTTAAAGTTCTTACATAGACCCCTTTATATGATTTTCAATCACAGAATGTGACTCACATGTACTCATGGCTGTATTGTGATTCCAGAACCTGATCAGCGAGCCACATACATGTTCATGATTTGTTTCTCCAGCGATCTGCCTTTCACTTAAAGCACTTCGAGTTAGAAGGTAAAACAGCTGCACCAAAAAGTTTGAGTTTGCATGTGGTACAAAATTACATTTCCTAAACGTAAAGAATGTAATACTTTACTGCACAACACACACCCTAAATGTATAAATATACACAGAGGAGTGCTGTTTGCACATTTACACAGCTTTATAATCTCACTGGGAAGCATGCCTATATAATGAAGCTCAACTGGTAGCATGAAAGTAAGTTTTGAACAGATGGAAATGTTTAAAAGAGAGAGAGAAAAGATTTCCTAGGGAAACACAGGAATTAAATAAAATTTAGTTTCTTGGTATATAAGTAACTGGTAGATCACATTTAGGATTGGAAATAGATTAAGGATCTAAATAGACATGAATGCTGCAGAAAGCCTGATTATGGCAGGACCAATCTGAATCTATAATTGCCCATAGAGCAATACTGTACAGGCATATATAGGTACTCATTTAATTGGAGAGGGGAAACTACACGTACTGGACACCAAACAATTAAGATTAAGATTGCAGCTGTGACTACTGTACAGGTGAAGCAAAAATGTAGACGTTGTGTAAGGTAATCCTTTAACAGAAAAAAGGTCTCCACATTTGTAAATGTATATAAGGCTTATTTGATTAAGCAATTACAAAAATAGACACTCTTTAAAGCACACACATGTTCTGAGTGCCACTCAAAAACCCTCTTTGAAACACAAAAAGTGTGTATAAAACCCTCCACAGAAAAAACCCATTTCTACTGCTCTGTGAGCATTTATAGATGTTGACTGCACTGTGTTTCTACAGCATACACCTCAATGTTCATCCTTTGTCTCCAAACTAAAATCATTTTTTTCCTAATCAAAAACTACTAGCAACAATTTTCCACTCCCGTGGCAAATGGTGTCACACAATGTTTGGATATTCAAAAGTGCCAGTATATTTTTAGAAATGTCAGTAAAATAGAAAGCAGACCTTGCCAAACCCCATTCACGGCATATTATCAATTAAAAGATTCAGCAAAACAATGAAAATGAAGTTATAAATGTGATAAATTTTCTGTCACAGATAACCATAACCTAACATGGACTGCTGCTGAATTACTCTCCTTAAAACACACAAGTTGTCCAGAAACCCCTCCATTACAAATCAAACGTAAAACTTTTACTGATTCAAAAGATGAACTTACTTAATATACCTGATTCACACCACACTGCATCAAAAATGTAAGTATTTACTGTTACTCACCTTCAACTTTCCAAAAGGATGCACAGATCTACACATCAACGAAAGACTGAACATCTGCACAGAGTACTTTCTGAAATCAGAATGAGAAAAGTATTTAAAATGGAGACTATGATACTTTAAAAAAAGGACTGGCGCACAAACAGGTATGTAGTAAGCAAAGTAGTAAAATGGCTGACACGTTTTCACTGCAATTTATCACAGGCAAGTGCCCAATTCCAACATTAAGACAAATCAATTACAAACACAAAAACACAGACACCATGCATGCCCCACTTCAACTATCAGTAGAAATTCAAACTAGTACTTATTTTCCTGGAAACAGATAAGGAGTGCACATATCATGGCTGGGTTTAAAACAATATGGTTAATTGGAGACAGTTGTTCTCTTGGTTACTGATTTTTTTGTCAGAAACTGAATATTAACATGGACTTGGTTTTGACTAATTTTATAGTAAAATGGTTTAGATTGCGTGGAATGCAATGATCCCAAGTCCTTCTTAAGCTGTTCAGCCTGAGAAGCACAGGGCAGTCAGACATCATACTGATTCATTGTCAAGTCACCTTAAAATGACAGCAGACTCCGCGGGATGCGCGGCACTAATCCTTCTTGACCTATCCGCCGCCTTTGACACAATCAATCACTCAATCCTCCTAGACTGCCTCCACTCCCTAGGAATTTGTGGAACAGCTCTTAAATGGATAGCTTCATTCCTCAGAGACAGGTACCAAATAACGATACTCTCCACCTATACCCCCAAGTCCGACCAGTCGACACAGGAGTCCCACAAGGAGCTTGCCTATCTGCCCTCCTGTTCAATCTCTACTTGATCACCATCCCTCCAATAATTTGTTCACACAACATCCTATGCTACAACTACACTGACGACACTCAACTAATTCTAAAACTCCTGAACTCAAATCCCAACTCCAGACCGGACCTGGCCTCCTGCCTCCTTGACATAGAACTCTGGATGACCCAAAGCCACCTCCTGTTAAACCCCTCCAAAACAGAAATCATGGTATGTGGCAACTCCGAACTTCTTCCGCACCCACTACCATGGCCATCCGCCATGGGCAACTCACCGACCCCCTCCAAATCAGTGAAAAATCTTGGATGCACCCTTGACTCTGACCTAACACTCTCGCACCAAGTCATCAATGTCTCATAATCCTGCCACTATCACCTTAAATCCCTTAGGCGCATCTTTCCATATCTCTCCTTTCCCAACAGTTTCTCTGCATTCCAATCAATTATTATATCTAGACTGGACTACGGAAACCCCCTGTACCTCGGAGTCCATGTTTACCAACTGAATAAACTTCAAAGGGCACAAAACGTGGCAGCCAAATTGCTACTTGCACTCGGCCCGAGAGACCACATCTCCCCAGCCCTTAAGACACTGCACTGGCTTCCAGTAGCCCGAAGGGAGACCTTCAAAACCTTATGCATCTCTCATCGAGCACTGCATCAAACCAGACCCCAATATCTTCAAGACAAACTAAAGCCCTATCACCCCGCCCGCACCCTAAGATCAAGCACAGCCGGCCTCCTAGTTATACCGAAGACAAACTCAGTCAGGTTAGGCGGATCATCATTCTCAGCCTTAGCCCCCACACTATGGAACTCACTCCCACCCCACATCCGCCTAACTGAGGATTTAACGTCTTTCCGCAAACTGCTGAAAACCTGGCTCTTCCCCTAAAACCCAAGCCATACCAAACTAACCCAAACAGTCTAACAGCAACTCAATGACACCAAACCCAACAAACTACCTGATGCGAGAAATTGACAGCTAATAATCCAATAAAATAGATCAAAGCAGTGAAATGGTTAGTAAGACTAAATTATACGGAAACAGTAAAGAGATTTTAACTCTGGAAATTGACAGAATGCGTGTGGAGTAAACGAAGTGAACAGCGTGGATGAAATGGTTAGAATGGATGAAGCAGATGGAAAAGATGAATGCGCAGAGTGGAAGAATGCAAATGTGTGAGTGTATAGAATGAACAAACATTTTGTGCGGATGAGTGTGTAGAATGGCTGGGTTGTGGAGCGGATGAGCGTGTACCGCTGATGAGTGCGTAAATACAGAGAAGCGAGTAGAACGCAGGAGTGCGTAAAACAGAGCGGACGAGTATTTATAGCGGTCAAATGTATGGAGTGGACAAATGCTTGGAGCGGACTAATGCTTGGAGCGGACGAGTGTTTGGAGCGGACGAGTGTTTGGAGCAGACGAGTGTATTGAGTGGACGAGTGGACGGAGCGGAGGAGTGTACAAAGGTGATGAGTGAAGAGATAATTAGATAGAACAGGATATTGCTGTTGAACGCGTGAAAAGCATGAATGCTTAAGGCGGATGAGTGTGGGGAGCGGATGAGTGTGGGGAGCGGATGAGGGCGGGGAGCGGATGAGGGCGGGGAGCGGATGAGGGCGGGGAGCAGATGAGCGCAGAGAGCGGATGAATGCGGAGAGGGGGATGAGCGCGTAGAGGAGGATGAGCGCGTAGAGGGGGATAAGCACGTAGAGGGGGTGAGTGTGCAGAAGGGGATGAGTGCGTAAAGGGGGATGAGTGCGTAGAGCGGAATGAGTGCATAGAGGGGAATGAGTGCGTAGAGGGGGATGATTGCATAGAGGGGACGAGTGCATAGAGGGGACGAGTGCGTAGAGGGGGATGGATGAGTGCGTAGAGGGGGGTGGATGAGTGTATAGAGCGGGGTGGATGAGTGTGTAGAGGGGGGTGGATGAGTGCGTAGAGGGGGATGGATGAGTGCGTAGAGGGGGATGGATGAGTGCATAGAGATGGATGAATGCCTAGAGGAGGATGAATGCCTAGAGGGGATGAGTGCCTAGAGGGGATGAGTGCCTAGAAGGGGATGAGTGCGTAGAGGAGATGAGTGTGTAAAACAGGTGAAAGCATAGTACGCATAAAGCGGATGAGTGCCGGAGCGAACGAGTGCCCAGAGTGAGCGGACGTGTTGCGTAGAGAGGACGAGTACGTAGAACGAACGCGCACTGATTGCATCCAATACTGATGAGTAGAATGATGAGTAGAGCATGGGACAGAAAATGCATGCATGGGGCAAACAGGAGGGCATGCGTGGGGCTGACATGAGTACTTACGTGGGACAGTCTAGAGTACACGCGTGGAGCAGACAAGAGTACATGTGTAGAGCAGACAAGGGTGCATGCGTAGGCCAGACTGGAGCGCGCGGGGTGGACTGGAGCGCACGGGGCGGACTGGAGCGCGCAGGGCGGGCTGGAATCCATGAGTGCGCGGAGCAGACCAGAGTGTATCGAGCAGACTGGGTGCATGGAGCGGATAGGAGTGCATGGAACGGACTGGAGCGCATAGACTTGCGTGACGTACATAGTACAGTTTGGAATGCAGAGAACGTTTGAAAGAGCATACAACTCATCATATCACACCACCACGCTTACTCTCGCCTTTCATCACCACTCAAATAGAACACAGTGATACTATTCGGTATAACTGTTCTCATACCAACATCCGGCGCTCACTCCACATCATTCTCAGTAAACACTGCTGGTTACACACCCCCCAGCCAGGTGTTCTCCTCAGGCCTAACGCAGCCACATCCGGTCTGGATAAATCCTACCAGAGCGAACACATACACTTGATCTCTCTCCACCACACCTACCGCTATGATGCAGCTATTACACGAATACCGCATGAGCTGCACACATACCCGGTGCTCGCAAGCCCCTTTTGACTCCTTCTACTCTCTCTACTGACCTGAACTTCAGTTCCCAAGGGCGTTCAACCTACCAGCGCCTTCAGACCATACCAATGGTATATAAGGCGCTATATAAATGCAAAGTAACATAACATTTGGGTAATGTACGATGTGTATCTCTTGCTTTAATGGTGAAAAAGGACTATGAAAAACAAATGGAACTTTTTCCTCACACCACATTCATCGTTTCCAACCTAAGAGGCAAAAATGGAAGTGGACAAACAGGCTTAATTCCAAAATTGAAAAATCACAGAGAAATTTTGATAAAATAGTATTAGCTTTCACCAGAGACCAAAAACAATTATGGCTATAAAACAACAAAACGCACTTCTACATGTCATACGCCTGGCGCGATGCTGAATACCCACGCGTATGTCAACAATCAATAAAACTGCTTGTTTCTGTTTTGTTATAGTCGTGGCTATCAGCAAAAATTGTGAAAATACATTATTTCCTACTCACCCGGGCCCTCACCAAGTGCCCCCCACATCTATGCCTTTTCCCTCCACTCCTGTGAGGCCTCCTAACCTCCCCTATCCTTTCCCATTCCCCCTAAAACACTCAGCAATTTTGTGATGCAGTTTCAGTCAAAATGTCAGCTAGCCGTGGGTATAACAGAGGTTAAAGCCAGCGTGAAGCTCTATACCCACGCGTATGCCAATAACCAAGGGCATTATTTGTTTCGGTTTTGTCATAGCCATGGGTTTCAGAAAAATGGCTATCAAAAGCTTTCCTGTTTTCCAAAGCCCTCACCAGGTGCCCCCGGCATCTATGCTAGCTCCTGCCACTCCACTGATGGCCTCCTCACCACCCCTGTACTTTTCCATACCCCCTCACAACACTCATTGTTTATGTGATGCAGTTTCAGTCAAAATGTCAGCTAGCAGCGGGTATAACCCAGGTTAAAGTGGCATAATGCCCTATACCCACATATATGCAACAACCAATGAAACGGCTGGTTTCTGCTTTGTAATAGCTGCGGCTATCAGGAAAATCTGTGAAAAGAAAAAAATGCTTTCCTGCTCTCCCAGGCCCTCACAAGTGCCCCCTACATCTATGCCAGCTCTCCCACACTGATGGCCGCCTCACCTCCCTTGCTCGCTACCATTTCCCCTACTGCACTCGTCAAAACCCTCTGCATTGTCCACAAGGCCTTCTGGGGCCTTGGTCCTAAATACCTTCAACTCTCTCTTCCCAAATATCTTCCTTCCCGAGCCCTTCGCTCATCCGCCTCCAACTCCCTCAGGGTCAGCCGCTTCTCGAAGCAACGAGCTGGGGGTAGATCTCTCTCCGCGGCAGGGGCCTCCCTCTGGAACAGCCTTCCTGCCTCCCTGAAACTTGAGGAGAACCATCTCCGGTTCCGGAAGCACCTCAAAACCTTCCTATTTGCTTCTGCTTTCTCTCTCCCTCTCCCCTGCTGAACAGCTAATATTCTTCACTGAAACTGCACTGATTCTGCAACTGGACCACTCTTAACGGCCTCGGTCCTGGGCCCAGCCACTCTCCACTTGCACTGATGCCCTGGAACCCCTCTGCACTGCGGGACTGTCTCTGTATCCCTACAGCCCCCCCCTTTTCCAGCACTTGTTCTGCACTTACCTTGCACTTGCCACCAGCTGGTCCTATTTATTTATTACTTTATGCCACTTACCTTGTACTGCACTTCCCCCCCTCCCCTTCCCCTTGCACTTTTCCCCCTCCCCCACCCCTGCACTTGTGCGATCTGAATGACACCTGGCCTAGTAGGATCGTTGTCTGTCTCCCCTTGTTCCTCCCCTCCCTGCCTCGTCGCGCCTTGAAACACCTGTGTATAGGCGCGTTACAAATGCCATATAATATCATATCATATCATATCATATCATTTCTATAACACCGTTTCAGTTGAAATGTCGGCTAGCCATGGGTATAACCTAGGTTAAAGCCGGCGCAATGTTCTATACCTGCGTGTATGCCATCAACCAATGAAACAACTTGTTTCTGTTTTGTCATAGCTGTGGCTAGCAGGAAAAAAAGGTGGAAAAAATGCTTTCCTGCTCCCCCAGACCCTCACCCAGTGCGCCCCACATCTATTCCAGACCCCACTACCCTGATGGCCTCCTCATCTCCACTGCCCTCTCCCATTCCCCCTACTACACTTGCTGTTTCCATGGCGCAGTTTCACTTGAAGTGTTGGCTAGTTTTCTTAATTGCTTTTTTATTTTTCAAATAATATTTCCATAATTTTCCTTTTCTGAGGTGGGAGGGCAATGTGGGAAGTGATGGGGCATGTGACAAACTTTAAATCTGCCAACTTTCAGCCAAATCCGTTGCATGAGTCAAAGGTTATTATCAATTCATTTTTTTTAATTTCCTATGTAATGTTACTCAATTTTACCTTAACTATAGGGTGGAAACCACCACCCTGTAAGACATAGATATATATATTACAGAGCCTGCGGTAGCAGCCCTGTAGTTATGGTAACGTTGTTCAACCCACAGGAAGAGCAGTTTTTGGGTGGCTTATAACCCCAGACGAATCCTCACAAAACTTAGCAATGAAGGTATGTGGCCTGTCAGATTAGCTCTGTGAAGTTTGGTGAGGTTTTGCCCCAAAATGTGTGATTTTTCCCATAGCTGCAATGGAAAACAATGTTCGCTTACACCTACAGCCAAAACTGCTGGATGGATTTTCATCCAAATTAGCAGCAGGAGCGGCGGCTTGGTCCCGAAAGCGTGCTTTTGTAAATTTGGTGTAAATCCATCCAATAGTCTGTTTCAAAATGGGCAAACATTAGGTAAAAGAATTAGTGATATCTGTGATCGGTCCTTGGACTCACTTCCCCATTCAGTCCATGGACAGGCATCCAATTGGCCCAGACGGAAGCGTGAGGTCTGCAGACATTGGACATGCCCACTGATTGGTGGTGAAAAGCGTGAGGTGCGTCATATTTTCTGAAACACCTGCCATGTTGTATCCACGAACAGTCTCAGCTGACCGCGGACATTACAGTGGGGAAATAGTCTTGAAAACACATTTTAGGTTATTTGGTGGTGGAAAGAGGGGCTTGAAAGGGTGGGGGGTTCAAAAAAAGATGATATGGTGCTATTTTTGTAGGTGGAAAAAGGTTGGGCAGGTGTTGAAGCAGTCTGCACACACTGTGGTAGTTTGCAGACAGCACCGTGAATGGATAGCTTGGAAAACACACTTAGAGTTATTTGGTGGGTGAGAGTTTAAAAGGGTAGGGGAGTGGAATAAAGATGACATGGAGCTGTTCTAAAGGTGGAAAAAAGGTTTGGCAGATGCCGCAGAGTCCGCGGTCAATTCCAGTATCTGCGGACATCATTTCAATTGCAGGGGATTCAGGGTGAGTTTTATTAGTTGACGGTGTATGGTACGTACTTGTTGTATGGATAATTGTATAGTTGTGGATGTGGCCAATGGCAAGATTCTGGGGGGCCCAGATTTGTGGCAGGAGTGACGGCTTGGTCCCGAAAAGCAAGCTTTTGTAAGTTTGTTGTAAATCTGTCCAGTATTTGTTTTGAAAATGGCCAAAAGTAGGTCACTTTTTTTGTGATATCTGTGTTAGTTCTGTGGACTCACTTCCCTATTCGGTCCGCGGACGGGCCTCCGGAGGGTGGCATACGGTCCGTAGACATTGGATTCGCCCGCTGATTGGAGGGTGAAAAGCGTGAGGTGCATCATATTTTTTTAATCCCCCACCATGTTGGTTTTGCGGACAGCACCTGCTGTCCTAAAACATCGCAGTAAAAACATTTGAAAAAGACACAACATTGCACTTGTCAAACTAATGAAACAATCTCTGGGGAGGTTGATGGGTGATGAGGATGGGATGGGATATGGCCATAAGAAGCCAAATCATTGGTGTTTTTTCATCCTGAAATCCGTGACCAGTCCAGATGTCCTGGCTGTTCAGGGACATCCATGCTTATATCTGAATTACAGGGTTGGTGAAAAGCAGTATTTGGATGGCTTATAACTTTGGCGCCCCTCAAATGAAACTGCATGAAATTCTGCAGTATCATTCTAGACCAGGCCATGAATGGCTCTACAAAGATTTGTGTTGTTCTCCTAAGAGGGAGCAAGAGTAGAGGGGTCGCAAAATATTTGAAAGACTTGAAAGACTTTGGTGATATGACATAATATGGCATTTATAACATGCCTATACAAAAGTGGGGCCATTTGACGAATCTGCACAAAAGTTTTCAAAAACATTTTAGACCCAGAATCGAATGGATTTGCAAAGTATGGTGGGATTTTGTCCAGGGGGGAAAAATTAGTGTGGGGTCTCAACATTTTTTGATGGCTTGTAACTTGGTTGCCATTTGACGAATGTGCACACAAATTTCCAGAAAGATTTAGACCGAAACTTGAATGTATGTACAAAGTCTGAATGGATTTAATCAAGTGGTGGCTAAATTACACGTCTATTTTATGTAAATATATTTTGACACTTTTCAAAAAATAAAGCATGGACAGATTTGCAGCAAACTTGTGAAAGGAGCATTGGTAAGTACCTGAAACCATGGTTTTGCAAATGTGTCCGTGTTTTGCTTTTTGAAAAGTCTCATAACGTAGGTACAAAAAATGTTGATATACCTTTGGTGACTGAGGTATAGCCTGTGGCCATGGGCAGAGGCCAGATTGTGTGGGTCAAAGGCCCCAATGGGGGCAATGGGGTTAAAGTGGGCATGGCCACCAGGAACCAGCTATGTGGTAAAGTTTTTCAAAATCTGTATAGGTTTGAATGGGAAAACAAATTCTGCTTGTGGCTACAGCCCAAGTGCTTGACAGGATTGCAGCAGACATTCGTGAGGAGCATCTGCAAGGACCTCAAAGCATGGTTTTGCAAATCTGTCCTATGTTTTATTTATTCTAAAGGGTCACAATGCAATACAACAAAATTGTGATATAACTTTGCTGTCTGGGCAGTGGGCCTGGCCCTCGGCAAGGACAAATGTCTACTCTGATTTTCCTATAAGGGAATGCGGCATGGCCGAAGCCCATGCCACATGCATTGTGGAAACTGGTCATGGCTGCAAGCCATGAGCATTGGCAATTGGTCACATTAAGAGGGTATAGTGAATACTGAACTAGGATGCAGGGTCGGTGCAGTGGATAACAGGGGTAGTTTGGTGGGGCTGGCGTCATGGTCGATTCAACCATGACTTGCATTCCCAGCATGCGCTGCTGATAATGACACACATCAGTCTGTGTTGCAAAAAAATATGTCTATTAAAGGTTTACAGTTCTTTTATATTTGTTAAAAGAGGAATTATTAAGAACGTTGATAAGAATACTGGTTCCAACATCACACTGATGTACGTTGTATGCTAAGAAACCTAGGTCCACCCACATGGTTTGTTACTTTAGGTTGTGCAGAATACGCATGGAATGACTTGCACAAATTCTTGCGCACTGCAAACCAAAATAAAAATGGAATTGATATGAAAACACCAGGATAACTCTGTTCTTTTGACCCTGTCAATATATCAAGATACTTTCCCCATTGCTTCATTGCCATTCTGCACTTTATCTGCAGTAAAACTACCCCTCCACTCGAAGAAGTGAAACACATCTTTTGGAGAAAAGAATAGCAATCCAGAGGAGCACCACACTTCCACATGCTTTTGTGACTGAAAGATGCTCCTAAATTTGGCCATGGTAGTGATGCCACTGTTTTACAGTTTATTGAAAAATACATTACCTCAGACATCCCTTCAGAAACCACAGATAGGGACCTACATACACAAATGTAATGCCTCCAAAAACATAAGTGAGGCAAATACTGCCAACTTAGATATAAAAACACAGGCAAATACTATATGAAATGTTGCTTTGGCTTACCAAGACCATTTTGCATAAAAGGACATGTAAATAGCTTGATGTCATCTGTTAGACACAGCGTAAAAGGCAAACCCCCTAAAAACACCTGCAACATTAAAAGGGACGAAACATCCAAGTATATCAATAATTACAATGCAATCACTGCCCTCTTGTGGCATACAAACCTAGACATACAATACTTTGCAGACAATTCCACTGCAGTTGCAAGATATGCCTCACCAAACCTGAGAAAACAGAGCTAAAAAACCTCTGGGATGACATATCATCTGACAAAACACTATCACAAAAATTGCACAGCTTCGATGTAAAAATGCTGTCCCATAGAGAATGCAGGTGCTATGGAGTTGCAGTCCGTTTAACAGGTACAGCCTTATACAGCAAATCTCAACCGCTGAACCTTGGTCGAGCTTCATTCCAAAAAAGAGTACTAAAATCCTACCAGGAAATAGAAACCATAACCACAAATGATCCCAACAGCCAGGGCATTTAAAAAAAATGTAATTGGCAGATAATACCGAAACAGAGGTACTGCTTTGGAAAACATGTGTCTGCACAACATTGCCCAAAACTACACCTAGAAAAACAATGTCACACCCAATGAGTCAACTATTCAGTATGAGCTTGTGAAGGAAGCCTCACGAAACCCAACCTAATTAATCATATACAGTCATCATTTAAATAGCCACAACATAGAGAACTGTATTACATGGCCCTTCTCCTACTTTTTAAACCTTGGATAAAAGAAAAATAATTATTAGGTGACTATGACTCATTTTGAAGCTGCATTCAAGGCAAATGAAAGCAGTATACCAAATGACAATGTCAAACAATCCAAAGAAACGTTGGACAATGAACGCCAACAAGAGGAAGAGATTTAAGCTCAACTAGATAAAGACACTCCTGAGGGCAGTCAACATTCCCTTATAGGAAGCCAAGAACCACTTGGAGAACCACCCATTCTAAATGAAGCAGAAATAGCCATGATTGAGCTAGAAAATACCATGTATAAATATAAACAATCTGATGAAAACTTGTCAGTGCTCGAATCACAGCTAACTGATGAACAACTCACCATTTATCTAGAAGTCACTCAAGAAATTGAACATGGTTTTAAACATGAAACTAAAATGTGTAGTTGCAAAAATGATAAACCTCTGCTCCTGTGTGTTGCTGGTGAAGCTGGTTCTGGTTAAACATTCTTTAATTAAAACAATCAACACATTTCTACAAAACTTAACAGACAGCAACCTTTTGGCTGTATTAACAGCTTGCACAGGTTTAACTGCCTACAACATAGGAGGTTTAACTTTACATCGACTACTGCTCCTCTCCATAGAACATCAAAACAAATTAGAATACTACAAATTATCAGCAGAAGCTCCTCCTGAAGTATGCAGAATTCTGAAACAAATGCTCCTGATAGATGAAGTAAGCATGGTTTTCAACCTCATGTTGGCTTTTATTCATCTCAGAATGAAAAAAGTCCTAAAAATCAACTATGAAGAACTGTTTGGAGGAAAACATGTTATTGTTTTCGGAGACCTCCTACAGTTAACACCAGTAAAAGGTCAACCTATTTTCAAATCATTAGGACACAAACAATGCCGCAATACACTCAGCAGCTTTGGAAATGTAAAACACTGGCAACATTTTCACTAGAAAGAACTCTCAAAACATATGTCAGTCTTCAGACCTCACCTATGCTAACATTCTAAAAAGCATTATGTCAAGGGTTTTGACCCATGTTGAATTATTAGACGACAACAAAAACTGAATCAATAGACTGGGTAGATGTGGGGATGAGCTGTCACCGCCCATCATTCTATCCCAGAACAAAACTAAATCAATAGACTGGGTAGATGTGGGGATGAGCTGTCGCCGCCCATCATTCTATCCCAGAACAAAACTAAATCAATAGACTGGGTAGATGTGGGGATGAGCTGTCGCCGCCCATCATTCTATCCCAGAACCAGGAGAACCGCACAGTTTTGCGCACAACAAAATGGTCGCCTAACCTGCCACCCACCAGTGCAAGCGTGATGGACCGGAAGCGCCAGGGGTGAAAGGTGGTGCCAAAGGAAAAATAGCAGTGCCTGTTAGATCAAAAGCACCTTGAAATCACTGCTGTTTCTCTGAAGTGCAAGCTCAAAATGTCCATTTCAATTTGTTCAAAATCCGTTTTTAATTGATGTCAACAAGTTACTAAAATCAGGGGCACAAGACCACTCTAAAGATTAAACCTTCTTGAGGGGGGTTCCACATCACCACCCTACTGTAAGGATGCCCATCAAAACAATGGCAGCAAGGATTAGAGCTGTCAAGCAAAATCCTCCTGTCAAATTCAAGACAACTCCTAAAAAAATGGGTGCAGTACCAGCTTTGGACACAAGCCGGCGCTAGCGGTCTAAACTCTGACAGTAGAACTGTACTTCAGGAGTTGCCAGCCTCCTGAGACAGCTGGAAACTTCAAAGCCTTTTTGGTTAATTAAGAATTTAAACACCTACTGTTCCCTGAAGACAGGCTGATTCAATTAACATTGCAAGAGGCTGAGAAACCTTCTCACCTCAGAACTACACACAAGAAGCCAGGAGATCACATGGACATGGTAACCAAATGCAGAGTGGCCCCCTGGCCCGCTGACCTCAGCCGACACAATAGACTCTTGCAATTGAATGGGGTATGTTAATTTGGGTGTGGACTGTAAACAGAGCTCTGCCTGGCAGAAGAGACATGTGATCCCTGACTCCCAAGTTTCTGGGGGCGGACCCAAACACTGAAGTGAATTGAATTGAATGCAAATATATGTTTTATAAAAATACTGATAACTAATTGTAACCAGATGACAGGAATGTACAATTTGGAGATCCTTAAAATGGAAATTGTACCTACAATTTGCGTCCAAACTCAATTCCGTACGATGTTCTGAGGCAAAACTCCATGAATTATGGAGATTGCAGACACGGGGTTCATGCTAGAAAAATGAAAATTTACTGGAATATGGGTAGAAAGGCGGTGTACATGTGTGCCATTTTTGGTAAATGTCCGATATTGGTAAATCAACTAAAAACAAAAATAAGTTGTCATTTTTGAATGCCAGCCCCCAGGAAGATCAGAGTTGGGCCAGAATGTACCTTCAGTAATCTGTAATATGTACATGTCATGTCAAACAACAGTGTATCTGGGAAATATGTGTAATTATGAAAAATGATTTCTAAGGTAAAAGCAAAGGGGCGTTTCTTCAATAGATCGTAAATGGCTGACATCACTCTGACACACTATCCTTTCTCAAATCAGGGACCAAAGAATCCTTTGGCCTATCAAATCTTGAGAGGGTTGGGCATGCAGAATTAGCCAACCCACCCATTTTCAAAACACATAAAAAGAGCACTGGAAGCCAGACAGAGACTGTCTTTTTCACTTTCTGCTGAGCATTTTGACAGACAACTTCACATCCAGACTTCAGACTTCACATCCAGAGACTCCAGACTCCAGATAGACTACAGAACTTTGAACCAAGAAGGCCTACTGCAAGCTAAAGTATTCTCAGCTGGCCGTACAAGTTTGCAAACTGATTACACCTGATCTCCAAGGGGCACATCAGAATAAAACCGCTGGGCTGTGCGGTTTGCTGCTTGCTAAGAATCCTGTGTATCCAGAATTATCCAGAGAGACCAGAGATTGCTGTGAGCAGAACCAGGCAGAGACCGTCCGTGGTGAGGGAACCGCAGTCCAAACCTGACCAGATCTGTGACGGAGGCCCATTCCTTTCAAAATTATAGTGTGAGTACTCAGCCAGGCCTGTGCAAAACCAATCTCTTAGTTTAAAATAATCTAATTCAAACTATTTTAACCTATTAGAACTGCATCACCAGAAATTGTGTCCATCCTGTTGATTCAAAACCTTCCAAAGCGCATCTATCATTCTGAAACTGTAATTTCAATTCTGATCTACCTCCACTAAATCGTCCGTATCTCTTGAACTGTTGGTGCTAGGAGTGGGTTTTAACTGTCATTTTAAAGCTAAGATTCTAAGCTTTCCAACAAACCTAAAACCGACTTGCTTATAGTTTTTCCATAATCGCACTCGACGCACTCAGAAAAATTGCTGCGATTTGCAATTTGGCTCAATTTCTTCACTTGTCAAAATAGCAGCGTCTTGCTTTCCTTTGCTGAAATTCATTTGCCACCTGAGAATCATTCATAGAGCATTGCTAAAGTGATCCTGAACTAATTTACAGTAGATATCACTCACCCTGAACCTCCTATAGGGAGTTAAAAGCAATTTGAGTATATTTTTCACTTCATTGCCACCACCTTTAAAAGGATTTTGCCTGTGTTTAAAATCATACCTGTTTTCCTCTAAGCTCGCTGGGGGGAACTGGAACTTTGTATTGCATTTGTGTGTATTCCTGAGAATTGTGCGTGTTACTTCCACCTCCTTACATTGCATAGGGGGGAGTGAATTGTCAAAGAAAAAGTGATCATATTATCTTTTGCTGAAATCATATCAAGTTTATTTCTGTACTGCCTTTCATTCATATTTGCATCTCCTTGAAACCATAAAGCATTCTCTGATACCTTATTCCCCTGCTCCTAGTCATAAGTCACCAGAACTGTGCTATTGTAGGATTACCTATTGCTGATTACTGCTCATATTCACAAGTGTGATATCAATTATTAATTTATTATAAAAGTGTGATATATATATATATTGTTTAATTCTCAAATAAACTTTTTAAATTTGCAAAACAAACTTACTTATTGGCTCAGTGGGGTCAGGGGGATTCTAAGAGAGGGGTGTTATATAAGGGTGGTCATCCAGAGTACACAAACTGGACATAAAAATATATAATTAAGGGCTTCCCTTGAACAATCCCAGAAAAGGCACTGACTTAGTGGGACTGCTTGATTGGAGTCTTTAACAATTAGAACTGGTCTGGTTACTAAAGATGCAAAATCCATCTTAAATAGTAGACTAATCCATGAGCTTTATGAATGAAACACATCTGCTCCTGATGTCATGGAACAATTAACTCAACACAATCTAAAATGCATATCCTAAATGCCAACCCTTTCAAGCTGTAGTCAATTCAATGAGACAATGTTGAAAAAAAATAAATGCAATCCATACTGCATATCAGCTTCACAGACAAAACAGAAGTGCACGGCATGGCACTTACTATGTGTCAACAAGCAACAGCACACCTAAATAGCTTAGAAAAATGTATCACCAAAACAGCTGGTTTGGAGTAATTATTGACTTTGTGTCTAAACTGCAAAGTAATTATAAAATGTAACCATGACGTAGAACAAGGTTTAGTCACTGGAGAAATTGGTACAGTTGGTGGCTTCCAAACATATCCACATGACAACATTCAGTTTTTCAACATCCACTTGCAGAAGTTAAACTAATTGGCTGCAAAATAGCATGTTTCCTTCTTTTCAAAGCCATGTACGTACAATTATATCTGTCTCTTGCATATGCTATTACTATTCACAAAAGACAAGGTATAACCCTAGATCAAGCATGGATTGACATTGGCAGCACAGTCTTTAAAGAAGGTATGAGTTATGTAGCACTTTCACGTATGCATACACTCAATGGTATATTCCTAGTTAACGTTAATACAAACAAAGTCAATGCTGAAATTCCTTACATCCTGAAATACAACAGGCTATGGGAACAATACATCCCCATCTAGATAAGTACCCTGTACCTCAAAAAAAAGAAACCTTTAAAATGACAAGTAATACAATCAGAAGCTATAGCAGATCTCCCAAAAATACCACTAAGGAAACAATGACCAGCTCCTTCTGCATCAAACAATACAAACACAAAACTGTCTAGTACAAAATCAACTGCATGTTCATTACAAAAGAAAAACACAAACGTCTCTTCTCCAGAAATTTCTTCAGGCCCATCAAACGATCCACAATCAGAACTCTCTGGTCCATTTAAATTCACCAACATAACTGGAGTAAATTTACTGCAGCTATCTGTAGTTTTATGGCCGCAAATATAGAAAAATCTGCCAACAAATAAATTCTTTCTTGCCCCCCAGGCCCTCACCAAATAGTCATCTCATCTGTGCCAGCTACCCCCACTCCCTGGATGCCTTCTCACCTCCCCTGCCCTCTTCCATTCCCCCACAACACATGCTTTCTGTGGCACAATTTTCTTTGAGATGTCGGCTATTCACGGATATAACTGAGGTTACAGAACAGCTTTGTGTTGCAAACTCAGTCCCTAAACCCCTGCCAACTCCCAAATGTCACTTGGTTTCCTCTAGCCCCCTCCTCTAGCCTGATTACATGTGCATGTTGTTTTCCTGCAAATGGCTTTTTTCCTTTGTTTCTTTTTTGATATCCTCTGCTATAGCTGTGGCTATCTCTCAAATTGAGAGGAACACAAGATGGTGGCTATTTCATTTCTAAAAACACCCAGTTTTGGCAATGTAACTGAGATATAGCTATCTGATATGGAGAAGGAGGCACTCCCTTCTCCATCAAATATTTAAGAAACTACTGCACAGAAAAACCCCAAACCGCCAAAAGGCCTCCAGGAAAAGCTTCTTGCCCAAGCTGTTTTCGGCTTGGTCCAAATCCGTCAATGGTTTGGGCTGTGCTGTCCAGCAGAAATTGACCTTTGTTTCTATGGGCAAATGAATGGGAACAGGTTGCAACTTTTATTTTTTTTCTTAATAACTTTTTTATTAATTTACAAATCTTTACCAAACTTTGCAGTGTCGGGGGGCGAGGCGGCATCCGTAATTGACTTCAGAATATTGGCTAAATCCATTGCGCAAATCAAAAGTTATAAGCAATAGAATTTTTCAAGGTTCCTATGGGACGCCCACTCAACTTAACTACAGGGCGGCAACTGCAGCCTATAATATATATATATATCACTAACTGAAACATATCTTATAGAATTGTGGGTACAAGATACTGAAGGGGATGACGTTGCGATCATGTATTACAGGAATCAAGAAATACCCTGAACATACATTAAAAGGATATCACCAGACACCTTGGAGCTCTGTGAGCTTATAAAGGAAAGTGGCCTTCATAGCTTGTCCTCTATTGGGACATGAAACTCCTCTAATAACATACAGTCAAGGATACTTTATCCCATATGTAAAGTTAGACAGTTGCACTGGGTACATAAAAAAGTTAACAGAGAAGTCCATTTAAATTTTTTAATAACAATATCAGAGTACAAATGTAGACATCTAGGTATCATAGTGTGAACTGCATGGTAAACCTTTAAAATCACCCCAGCTCTCTGTTCACTCCAATGGCTCTGAATCAACTTAAGGATTCACTTTAAAACCCTTTACATAGATCACTGTGTCATTCACGTCAGGGCCCCCGAATCCATCATCAAGAGATTCTTTCAACACCAACCATCGGGAGTGCTTCTATTCGGCAGAAATTCTTTAGTAAAGGTACAAAGATTTAACAGGAAATGACACGAAATATCATCCTTCTTTCTTTCAACCAAACCCATGCACAAAGAAGAAAATCACCTGACCTTCACAGAACAGCTAAAAACATGGCTATGCAACAAACCACAGCATTAACATCAAGAGCATAATCGTAAACTCCTTACGCCCTTTTTGCATCAAGGGGGTTCCATTGTAATCTCCCTGCCAACATATATGTGAAAAACTGACACCCACATGCTAACTGCCATCAAGAAGACTGGAGAGGGGACTCGGTCATATTCAGCATCCTAGATAAAATCTACAAATATGTTCCCAGCATCCTGCTGCCCTCATCGTCACCTAGGATGACACACAACTACTTCATTACCTAATGGTATCCAACACATATAGCCCTCCAGAACCCACCCTCCCCTCATGTTCTTCCCTTCCCTCCCAACTAACCACTCCTCTCTCTCTCACCCCCTGAAATTGCCTGCTGCCTTGCCTTTTTGTAGTTTTTTGAACCAGCTTCAAAACAATGTAAACATAACTTTCTGTTAATCATCCAAGAAATTATATAGAATTGTGTAAACATTCTAGAAATAGAGCACAAATCTGCAAGCCCCATCCTGCTACAGAAAGGAACCACCCAGCCATTTTTTAAAGTGCAAAATAGCTGTTCATGGGCTAGGCCGCTCCTTGCTGGTGCAGGAGATCCCCTATGAGATCATCTCAAACCTTGTTCATATGCTAAACCCTGACAGCAGCTCTCTATCCCTAGAAGGAAAGCCTTTAAATAAGGTGTTGATGAATCCCACATGCCTGCTTCTGTCCTGGCTTAATCACTTTGCTGTAAGGAACATGTGCAGAGAAAATGATATAGCAAGGTGAGAAAGATAGTGCAGATTCAAGTTTGCAGTGTTTTTGGACTGTCCATCACGTGCTTCCAACCAAACACCCTTTATTCCACTGCCAGCATGCTTCTCTTCACCTTCTGGCAGCTGCTGCAAACCCTTTAGACTGAGTGAGAGTGAACACAGCTTCAAGGAATCCGCACTTCACTTTCCGTAGTTTCTGCTCCCCATTGATAGGAACTCCCTGCAGATTTGCAACATCACTCTGACACCAATTTTCTGGTGGGCTTCAACATCTGGTGATTCATGGCCGTTGGGGGTAGGGGGAATTTCAGTTTGGCCTGTGGCTGTGCACTGTGTGTGAGAAGAGTGTGCGGCTTGGGGGAGAAAACAGGGCAGACATCTAGGATAAATGAGCAAGCTTTCTGGCTTCTGCCCTGACCTCCTGACAAATGCATTGTGCTGACTCTGAGAGACAAATAGTCCAGCAAGCCACTGAGCACAGCATTCAGGCATGTTAGAGTAAAGTTTGAGGCATCTCCCATCCTGCTAACCAACATACTTAGAATGGTGAAATGGTTGCCTGCAGTCCTCAAATTTCAAGCTGTCCTTTGTCAACAACACATGTTGTTGCCTCCATATAGCCCTTCACTTGTAGCTTATGGTAATGAGTGGGGTTTTCAGACAACCGCCTTTACCTCATCTACCAATATTCAGATCCTAATTTTTTTGTACATGCGGTACAATGCATTTATTTGAGACAGAGGGAGTGAGAACGAGAGAGAGAAAAGAGAGAGAGAGAAAGAGAGAGAGAGAGACAGGGATCGAGAGTAGCAATGTTAGATATTGTATTTCGACCTCTCAGCAAGAGGTTAGTACTAGGAGGGCAGGGTTGCAAGATGTTTTCCCTTGTAAGACCCACTCCACTCTTATCCTCTCTCACCCACACCCCTTTAAGATTGGCTACCACCTGACAAAACACACAGAAATCCACAATAAATAGCCAGCACATGCCTAACCGTTAGCCCATCAACACTAAAATAGCCACGACTAAGCTCTGCTCCGCTGCCCTATCACACTCTTCCACATGAGAGGCTAACCATACCCAAAGTGCTGTCACCTATCAGATCTTGAGTTGTTACCCGTGGATACCATAAAACCAAGTTTCTCTGCCTAACTTACGGAAAGCAGATCGGCACCCAGGCACTGGGTATTTCTAACCTGCACCCATCAACAAAACAGATTTCACCTCTGCCTCTCCTACTGTCCCGGTAATAATCACGTCTTTCATCACCAAGCCAAGTGCCATGAGGCCAAAAAAAGTTGCAGAAATTCACCAATTAAGACCACTTATATTCCTTTGCACAACTTATAAAATGCCCCCTTCTCCCATGGCAACTTCAGGTCTACCAGCTACTACCTCAACATTAACTGAACTTCGACAAAGCTCACCTCTCTAGTTGTATAACCCCCTCCACACACACATACTCTTGTGACTAACTTAGAGCCAAAGTGTTGCAACCCATAATACCAAAGTGCCACCCGGCATTTGGGTTCTCCATGCCTATACTTTTCAACACCACAGGATTCACATTGCCTTTCCCTCTATCGCACACATCCCCCCTCACACCTTTCTTACAGGTCCCACCGCAGTTAATGGCTGAAGGACACTACACAAGACCACTATTCAACACATTACATTATTGGTCATATTGAGTTAGTTGGTATTGCTGTGAGTTTCTCCTGTGCATTATCGGGAGATCCCACCCCAACTGTCCAACGAGGACAACTGCAGGCACTCACAATCCATGTAGCTAATCCAGGAGGACACACACCTTTACTCACAAACCAGAAAGCCTCTTGCATTATCTGGAGACGTATTTCTTCTGATAACATGTGACTCTGCTACTGAATGAATCATCACACTTTCTAGTAAAAGTCATATCTTTAAAGCCCATAACCAGTGCATCCTCCTTTGATCTTAGAATACTATTTATGAAGTAAACCCACCAATCAGAGAGACAGATAGATTATCAGGCACGACAAACATGAATGGTGGCTTTCTCCCCGATGACCAATGCTGAGTAAATCTCATTGCAGGTGCATGTCGAACTTCTCTCAATTAACAACAACTTCAGAAGGCATTTGCAATCTTTCAAAGTCTTTAAATATCAGGCTGCCTAGCTTGTTCTCAGTCAGATTACAAGGTTATATATAGTCCCTTTGTGCGTCAGTCAGTAAAGTGATTGCCCAAAAGGATCCGGGCAAAGGTGTTTCCAGCGTAGGAAATTGCACTATATAAGCAAACTCTGTGTTTTTTTGACTAATGCATGACTTTCTAGAGTAAGGGGCCGATAAACGGGGGGTGGGCATTTGGCATCAGTTAAGATACACCTCGGAGAAGGTGCTGCAGAGACTTGTCTGTGGAAAAAAAGGAATTGATTAGAATGGCAGTTGGTTGGTTTCATCCTCCTGATGTTGGCATAATAAGCTCCATGGCATTTTTTGTAAATAACAAGAGGATATTTCATGTGTAATAAGATATAAATTCATGTGTGATGTTAATGTTTTTGTTGACGTACATAATTAAGCAATATGACCCGAGCGGCGGGGGCATTACGGACTCAGGTAATGCCCCGGGGCCCATAGTTATAGGCCCCGCTCCGAGTCTCCACACTGCTGGAAGCTGCTATCATCCCCCCACCGGGGACGCAGGAGCAAGCAGGTAAGTGGGGTGGGGAGGGCAGGGATGAGGGAGGGAAGGGAAGAAAAAAAAAAGAATCTTACCTGAGTCCCCCGTGGGGGTCGAAGGCAGCCTCTCAGCTGTGTGGAGGCTCGGAGCAGGGATGGCCCCGCTTCGAGCCTCCCCATCGGCTGAGGGGCTGCCACGCCCCCTGCCGAGGACAAGGCAGCTGGAATCCCGGCAGAGAATCGAAGGATTCTCGGCCGGGTACTAATAAACCTAAAAGAAATTATACGCATACAGTATTTTGGATACTGAATTTGCAGTAAATGTCTTAATCACTGTAGTAACATTGCATTTATTATTTATATGTGTACATATTAATGTAATACATGCAATGTTATTCATTGATTATTTAATTAGTAAACCTGTATTACCCCCTTAATACCAATTCGAACCTGTGCTGCTTTGCATGGTTTTGCTTCCAGGACAAATGTGTTGCCCCTGAGCTATTCTCCCAGCCTCAGCAAGAGAGGCACGTGTTCAGTACACAAAACACCTTAGACATATTTGTGGACTTGGGTAATGCTAATATTAGATTACATAACTTTCTTGAAGAAATGTAGAAGAAATGTAAAACACTTTTTCTCTGCTGATCAGAAATGCGAAAACACAGTATTTTTGCATCTGAAACATTCATAATTCCATAAGGAAATGTTGGAGACGATGACCAAGAAGGAATTAAAATTAGATAAACTGAAAATGTCAGCTGCTAAATACATGGGCACAATCCAGCAAACAGCCAGGTCCGTTTATTTAGCACAGTCCATGCAGCAACTTGAAGTCTGCCTTTCAAGTCCAATTGCTATCGACTGCTGTCTTCAGCGGCTCGATCATTGAGCTGTGCTGGACTTTTGTGGAACTCAATAAGGGACACTCCTTTCGGCAACTTCCATCCTCTCATCCATCGATTAACGCACTGCCATCAATAGCAAGCTTTCAAAACCAATTTAAATCTTGGCACTCTCTCAAATGCCATCCTATTTTTTAATTAGTTCATTGATGGCAGTGGATACTGTCCACCGGGCATCGTATTATTGTGCCTTCTTTGACCACAGTAGAGCAGGTGTCTCTGAAATGTGCTTGCTGTCAAACAACACGTCTGATTCATTCTGGAAAAAACATGTAGTGTGACAAAATGTAATCTCAAAATGGTATCAGGTAATGATGTCCCCATACATAATGCCGCTGGGAAAAGCCTTGGTGACATTATACATGGTGACATTATGTATGGGGACAGGTTGCGGGGATGTCCCCTGCACCCATTTAAAAAAAAACACAGGGGTTGCGGGGTGTCCCCCGCATGTTCAATGTAATATTGTCTCTGTAAAAAACAGCGACTTTTTGTCAGGCGACATTTTTGAGGGGACATTATTACATGGAACCCTCAAAATATCACACAGATTATGTTGTAGTGCAGTATATTGTATGCACACCACAGTACACAATATCTCGGTGCAAAAATGCTTAATAAGAGGTTGTTTTTTTCTCATGAATACTTTGTTATGAATGTGTCAGCGATGGACGATTCGTAAAGTATTTCGAATTGTCTACAAATAAAAGCCCTGCATCACACTTCCATACGCCATACAGCTGGCTGTCCCACTTACACTGCTCTGGTGCTTCCAGTGAGTGATGTGGGACCCTGAAAATGAAAGGTCTGTCGGTGGATAATAGGAATGACCCCAAGGACCACACATCACTGAAGCATCTAATTGAACTCTACTCTCCATCCTTTATAATTTGATTTATTCAAATTTTCTTCTGACCTTGACATTGGCCTCAAGGTGTGGTATATTGGTACATGAACATTCTGGATACGTCATTTTGCAAGTGCCCGTTAATTGCAAGAGGGGCCGGCATATGAGAACACTTCCGTGCATGTAGTCCCCTCTGTGCAATTTTGAATGTTTGCATTCCAAGGTAAAAATAATGCAAATAAACCCTGGATTCCTTGAATTAATGTATTCCTCACCGTGGAAACAATACTAAATGCCTCCTGCTATATAGGTGCATGGCAGAGGGCGTTTAAATGACTGCATTTGGAATGGGTCTGCTTTTTTGCTAGTGCAAAAAGCATGCATTTTCCATGTGAATCCATAGAATATCTGCCATCCTGATGTGCATAGCTGCATACGTATGGGTTGCAGAATCAGATATGGTGCGGGCGGGGAGTCTGCCTGATGTGCATGGCTGCATACGTATGGGTTGCAGAATCAGATATGGTGCGGGCGGGGAGTCTGCCTGATGTGCATAGCTGCATACGTATGGGTTGCAGAATCAGATATGGTGCGGGCGGGGAGTCTGCCTGATGTACATGGCTGCATACGTATGGGTTGCAGAATCAGATATGGTGAGGGTGGGGAGTCTGCCTGATGTGCATGGCTGCATGCATATGGGTTGCAGAATCAGATATGCTGAGGGCGGGGAGTCTGCCTGATGTGCATGGCTGCATGCATATGGGTTGCAGAATCAGATATGCTGAGGGCGGGGAGTCTGCCTGATGTGCATGGCTGCATGCATATGGGTTGCAGAATCAGATATGCTGAGGGCGGGGAGTCTGCCTGATGTGCATGGCTGCATGCATATGGGTTGCAGAATCAGATATGCTGAGGGCGGGAAGTCTGCCTGATGAGCATGGCTGCATGCATATGGGTTGCAGAATCAGATATTCTGCGGGCGGAGAGTCTGCCTGATGTGCATGGCTGCATGCATATGAGTTGCAGGTGCATAGCTGGTTGCAGAATCAGATATTCTTCGGGCGGGGAGTCTGCCTGATGAGTCTGCCTGGGTTGCAGAATCAGATATTTTGATCCATCCCATCAATCAACCATGCCACCCCAAGAAAGTCAAACCATGTGTTAAAAACATGTGCAAAAGGTGCATGCACGCTTTTCATGGATCTTTTGTACACTACAAATGGAGTGAAATAACACCCTCCACCATGCGGCATGGACAACATCTTTGTGGGCGAGTCGTTTTTAGGACAAAGGAAACTGAAATCCCCCTTTTTTTCGAGGGGAGCCAGATGCAGCAGCTATGTAAACATCATATTATAAGCTCTACCCATCTGTACTGGATTTGAACTAAAGATTAGAGACGCATTAGGAGTATTTTGAATACCTGCTGTTTCTTACCGCTCATACTCATTGCGAGTAGTGGGGTCTTGGCTAGTTGATGTAAAATGCATGCAGTAAATAGTTCAGCTTTAGGGGCTAAAATACCTTATGAAAAATTGAGAAATGTCCCCATAATTTGACCTCCGCACCAAAGGTATAGGTAACACTTATTTCGCCCCCTCTATTGCAAACATGTTTTCCCGTAAGTGGCAAAATGATGCAAGAGAGAAACATAGGGGTTGTGGATGAGCGCATCTCTGATGCAGGCTGAACGCCAGCTGCCCTGAATCAATTTCTAACACTCCATCATGGATGGTTGTAAAACAGAACGTGGGGTATTTCAGAATGACTGGATCTGCATCATTAATGTATTGCCCTAGTGTTGGTGAAGTCATGATGAGGGTGCTCCTTCAGGACACCATATGAGCTAATGATATTTACTTCATGCGAAATTCCTGATGGAAATGCAGAAAAACAAACATGGACTCGATTTCAGTCTTCAAAATATAGGTCTTTCCAAGGTCTGTGTTTCCTCACCAGCTGAACCCCAGTGAGTCTGAGCCAATAACTGCTGGTGCTCAAACATAGGTGGCAGGGCTGAGCCCCGGCAAGCACCCCGATACATCATGGGTGTCAGTTTCATTGCAGGTCTATTTAATTGTATATTTTATGGGGGTGGGGGGTGTTCAGTGACAAAAAAGGGCCAGGCTTTGGGCCTCTCAGTATTGAAGCAATTTTGTATGTATGTATTTGAAAACTTGTATAACTGATATCCTAGACAGGAACCAAGCAAAGAATTGAATCTAGGTGCAGATGGTAAGTCAGCAACAGTAAACAGACGTATTTGAAAACTTGTATAACGCATATCCTAGACAGGAACCAAGCAAAGAATTGAATCTAGGTGCAGATGGTAAGTCAGCAACAGTAAACAGACATAGTCGTGCTACTATATTTTAAACAAACAGATACGTTTTCGATTTTTCTCTGAACTCCAGCAGGGATTTAGCTTTGTGGATTTCATACCCGGTAAGATAGCTCAGCGGGTTGCGCGCTCGCTGCTACGATCTGAGCCTGATCTGCAGGTCGCAGGTTAGAATCCCGGCAAGGCCAACTCAGAATTTCATCCTTCCAAGGTCGATAAATGAGTACCAATTTCGGTTGGGTGATATTGTACGTAAATATATGCTCTGTAAAGCGCTTTGGATTAAGGCGCAATATAAAATAACACATCATTATCATATGGTGGAGCATTCCAGGCTTTAAGCACTGCATGAGAAAAACATCTGTCACCCCATGTAACAAATTTTGAATGGGGGACCACCAACAGTTTTTGCTTAGATGAGCGCAGACAGCGTTCAGGTTGATAAGACGAGATTTTCGACCCCGTATATCTCGGTGCTGTCCCTTAGATGCACCTAAAAATCAAGCAAAAGGTTTTAAACAGTCCTCTTGGTTGTACTGGAAATCAATGAAGTTCTCTCCAGAATTGTGAGATATGAGAGTGTCTAGGCAGGGAACAAAATCAGCCCAACGGCCAAATTTTGTACAGCCTGTAGACGCTGCACTTGCTTCTTAGGAATGCCCATAAGTAGAGCGTTACAGAGGTCGAGCCTTGAATATACCAAGGCACCGACCACCATGGGACGATCTTTCGGTGGGATCAATGGTAACAGTGGTTTTAACAATCTGAGCTGATAATATACCGACTTAACTGTATCAATTATCTGCTGGTTGCAACAGAGGCCTGCCTCAATTGCAACCGGTACTGCTGCACATTAACAATTTACTGTTGTACATTAACAGTTTTATCTGGAGTGGTTTCACTAGGACAAGGTGGTCAAGGTTTGCCAATTCGTATGGTGGGAATCAGTCTTGGTGCAATGGCTTGTTACCGGGGAGTAGCTTCCATCACTCTGAGTTACTGGCGTTGAGTTTTGTACGACTCCTGCATGTGCAAAAGCATTAGGTCACTCAGAGCCCATATAACCTTTCCTATTATGGGATGCTATAACCAAAACAATAAAGGTCACTGTAAAAATATCAACTGTATTGACTGTTTTTAACATGATAGCTCAATCTATGCTGGGCCAGATACGTTCAGGCGTCTGTCCTATAAAATCAATGTTAACCGGTGGCATTATGAGTAATGTTTTCCATTGGTAAATTCATCAGCCGGTCAATGAACCTTTCAACATTTGCAATTGACCGTTTTCCTGTATGTATTTCCTTTTTTTTTTAAAGCCACGTAAATCTATTTTAACGTGTGCTTGCTTCATCACTATCTGTACTTCTGCTCTTGTGTGCTCTTGGTATCGAATAGAAAGTGAAGGAAGTACAAAAAAGGGGGGCCATAAGTGCGTAAAGTGACCTTGATCTACCTGTGGCAGTGAGACAGAAACTAAGAAATGTCTCCACTGGATATACTCCTACTTACCACTTTATTGCAAGCCACTTCTTCTGTGCTGCTCTTCCAGGATGGAGCTGGGAGTTTATCTGGTGATGGAAGCCCAAGAAGGAGATCACAGGGTGCCTAAATCAGAGCAACATCAGAGGTGAATATGAAACAACTTCAGGAAGATGAAGTGAATAGTGAGCCTGTGCGCCGCTCTATAATGATTTTGATAGGTCTGGAAATTGCATACGTATCCTTGCTGCAGTTGCCTAACTAAGACTGATATTCACCTTAGTCAGTCTGAGTGTGGAAGCAGTGTGGATATGGTTAGGTCAAGTACTGCGCAGGATTATGCATAGTCAAAGCAGAATATTTATATAAAGATGAATTGGATGTCCATCAAGAATCATGTGTTATTGTATTTCAGCCCTACTAAACATTTGTTTATGAGGCAACATTAACCTGATGTTGGCACGTGCAATGTTTCTCCCTCTATCAGGCTTTATCATGGCCTTTACACAATCAAAATCTGAGAACTATTATAAAACATGTAAACCTGCTGTATTAGTTACACTTAGTTTGCCATCAATGGGTTCTTAATAAATTGTTACTTCTCAATTTGTAACCAATACTCAAAGCATTGCCAGGTTTCTTTTGCAGGTGTTATTCTTGTACATGTTTATACAATTTTTTCGTGCAGTCGTAAATACAGTTTACAATAATGGCAGTTGCCTAGATTACAGTTGTATCTGTAAGTATAAGAAGGAACAAAGGGGGCGAGGGGGTGGGGGAGCAAAATGAGGAGGAGAGAGGCGATAAGAGAGAGTTAGGGAGGGTGGCCATATAAGAATTAGGCTTGCTGGTGAACGTGCACAAGTGTTCCCTATTAATAATAGGGACATAAGAAGGTTGAATACTTTAAATCATCACTGTTAATTGTCCATATTGAGGTTGAGCTATAGGATTTAGGAGACCACTCAATGAATGTCTGGTATCGGTCCAGGTAAGCAGCATTTTGGTTTTAGTGTTTATGTGCAGTGTTACACATTGCGTTGAGTCGTGAGCCGGATATTAATTATGAGCGAGTGGCATTTGTCTGCATTACAAAGTGAGAAAACCCAGTGCAGAGTCGTTCGAACTGATATTTACCCTTAGACTCCTAGTAACTAGCCTCTTAGGCTGAGAACTATTAGCGGAGCAGTCCTTCCTTCAAATCATATCCAAAAGTATCTGCATGATGGGAGGCAATAAAGGTGCCAGTATATACGTTGAGTACAGCAAAAGAGTTCAAGCTGAAGAATGAAAGCACACTATGCTGGATCCACTGGTATCAATAGTTAGGTGGTCCTAGTTACCTGGTAAAACAAAGTTGCATAGTCTCCCTTTCTTTTAATCCATGGCTAAATCGTTTCTTAACGGTCACATAAATACATATTGGATTCCTAATAAATATGGAGAAAAGAAAAGGGAGACACCAGTAACCTGAAACCATAAGGTTTCACACCTAGTCAGTGTGTCTATCCCAATGATTGTTACCTTATTAGGAGGTCGTAGCTTCTCAGGAAGATGGGGGTGCTCCGCGTATGCCTTGTAGCACAGCCATCTTGAGAATTACTAATTATTGCCTGAAAGTGCTGTGCGTGATGACCGTGATGACGTCATTATGGCAGCAATGCGGATGTAAGATAAGATTGAGTACCTATGGCAGTGGCCGTCAACATGTTATTAGGGTGACAGATGAAAACTGCATATCTTGTATGTCACAGATGATGATGTTTGCATTTATTATGTGCTGTTTGATTTGAAGAAGAGAGAGAGATCTGCTGGAGATGACTTTCGAAATGGTGCTGTGAGACAGGCATGGAATCAAGAGATGACACAGACAACAAGGGTAACAGTTTGAAAACCTTTATTTAAGTTTATTGGGTTGGTGTAACGTCTATCTTGCCCTATCTCTAAGTTGGGATTTCCCTCAACTGATGTACCTAAGGCCAGTCTAAGTCCGTAAGTCCAAAACAAATTCTGTCTGTGTCAAAACCAATGCTTGCCCTCACATCTAATTAAATACTGTGTAGGGATTATCTTGCTCAAAAAAATAGTGTTCAAAAGTAAAAACGTGAAGCTGAATTCTACTGGAGCTCTTCTCGGTCTCCTTCTCCCAGTTCTAAGCAAATCAGTTCTGTCAGGATTTATACGATGATCACTCTCAACTCGGGGCGTTCCTTTCCCCCCAAGCCAGGTGGCGCATGACAAAGCACTTTGCAGATTCAACTTTAGTGAGGCCTCCAACCTATCTCATACCCTTCAGCAAATACCCTCTTTACTACCAATGAGCTAGGGAACCAGGCCGGTGTATAGTAAGGGGCGCCTGCTATCTTTTTAAAAAATATATTTATTTAAGGTTTGACAAAGAATAATAGGACCATCACCAAGACATCAGCCACCGACACCATGTCACTACACCATATCACAAATACGAATTATTTGCACCAATTGACTGAAGTATATTTCTAATGGACTTTCAGATACTATAAAACACAGGTAAAATTTAGAGATGGGCAGTCATCACTTTACATCAGATTTCTTGCAATTAAACAAATTATAGAACAATATAACTCACACAGTGATTGTTTAAGCTGTTATGAAGCTTTTCTCCCAGCAACCCCCCGCCACCCACCAGGCATCAGTTATATATGATCCCTAAATTTGAAGGCAAGGTACAGGCAGTGGGAATACAGTAGGAAAATCATTTTGGCTTTGTATTAGAAAGGCATGGTTTGGAGAAATAAACACAATAGGAACATCGTTTGGGGCTTTTTATTTGAAAGGCAAGGTTAGGTAAAGCAACTCAATAGGAAAATCGTTTTGGGCTTTTTATTTGAATAACATGCCGGGCGAGCCTTTGGGAATGTATTTTGGGATGCAAGTGAATAAATGAGAAATTTCGTTTTGCACACTCTACATTCACCTGAACGGCAGAGTTTTAAGGTTACTTTATTTGGGAGTATGGACATCCCCCTTTGATAAGGAAGACAGAGGTTTAAGAAAGGTGGAGTCACCAAGCGGTATAGAGTCTATACCAGCTCTAACACACTGGGCATGAACTTTGTTAGTTTCAAACTCTAACAACACTCATCCCATGATTTTTCTATATGGGAATTAATTGATTTAACTTTAATTCAATGTGCTAAGGGTCTACACAGTTTCACTCCCTCCCCCACAATTTAATAGAAAGTATTAAGTCAGGCAGTTCTCCACACAATTCAATTTGAATGGGGAATTAATTTGAGTTATATTTTAAGAAAATGGGCCAAGGGTCACCCCAGTTCCACCCCCTACCTGCGATACGAATTGAGATTAAGGCTGGTAGATTTACCCACACTTTTGCTGGCATTTGGATTAATCTACCTACATGGGAGTCCTTGGTTATTGGGCATTCAGGGAGACAGCAGGGCTCCTCTGAGGACAGCACAGATCCAGACAACACAGTACTCCTCTAGCTCTTCAAATGGCAGGCCCAGCTAGCTTCTAGTTTTCCCAGTCTCTGGTTTGAGGTCTTTCCACGTAACCATCTCTTCTCCTGACAAGGTTGACCCTGATGGCCTGGGTAGCTCTCCTTTCCCCTCTGCTAGTTGTTCCTCGCAACAGCCCAGAAGTAGACTAGGAATACAGTGGAAAAGTCAAGGACAAAATTTGATCTCCGATTGAGAAATTATCTCCTATATGGCTAGTGACACTAGTCAATTCCCATGATACAGCTTGGCTACCTCTCTCTCTCCCCCTCTCCCCAATACGCCTACACCGACTGCCTGCTGATAGGACAAGGAGTTGGGAGGTGTGGATGATGGTTGATGTAGGAGGAGAAAGATTCAGCATCCCAAAATTACAAGTGGGTTTTAATTTTTAGTGTTCCTAAACATTTCAAAACATGCCAGCTACCCTAATTCCTCAGATAACTGCAGGCACATATATATATTTGAGTTATATATTTCATGGCCAGTCGGAAAATACTAATCTTATTTAGGTACCTGGGAGAAGGTGCAATTTTTTTCGATTTTCTCCTGAGCCGAAATAGTTAAAAATATGACATTTCAAGATTGAGCTACTAATTTCCCCCTATAGCACCACACCAACTTTGCATTTGCTTGGAATTATGAGAAGGCCAGAATCATAATTTTCTTCATAAGTAACATTGTATACATCACACATAATTCCTATTTATATGGCAGCGATGGGCTTCTTATCCCCTTTAAAATGAGTCTGAGATGCGCTCACTTGGACACAAAATGCTCTTTTTAATAAGCAGCATGTAATCCTATGTTAATCAGCCCATGATTCACATATGCCCCTCTGTTTCATTTCACTTCTGTCACATGACACAAACATTTGTTTATCAGCAGGACCTGTTTTTTACAGGGTTTAAAGGTCCATTAGGGGCTCTTCAGGCCATTTCTTGAGGTCGAGCCAGCCCTAAAAAAGGTAATTACTGTTGGCCACTAATGCATAGTTAATGGGGAGGTCTGACTTTAAAAGTCAATTCTCCTGGCCGGCTTATCTACCCCTCCACAATTCTGATCTAATTCTCTGTAATTCTTAGCATATAAATGAATACCAGGCCTGCTTTCCCTGGTGGGCCCAGCCATAGGCCTTAAGGTCACAGTTCCAGATACTGGCTGGACATCCAATATCAAAGATTGTGCAGACTCCCTCACACCTTTTTTGACAGCCTTGATTAATGCCTCTTTTGCATCCGTCCTTGTCCCATCACGCCTCAAAGAAGCATGGGTATGCCCGCTCCTAAAATCCTTCATTAGATCCTACCTCCCCAAGGAACTGCCGCCCCATTACCACGGTCCTGTTCCTCCGAAATATCCTTGACAAGGCAGCATACAATCAAATCCAGCACTTTGTTGAGTCCAACCACATTCTTGGCCACGGTATGGAATCTGACCTTCTTGACCTTAAAAACCGAATAATGGAAATCACAGATGAAGGCAAACCAGCGCGTCCCCTTCTCCTCGATCTCTCTGCTGCGTTTGATCTTGTGGACCACAAGACACTCAGTAGACATCTCACCGACATCTCACTGACGCAGCTCAATTCTCCTGCATTACCTCCTTCCTCGAAAGGAGAGCCATGAAGGTCTTCTCCAACCAGGCGTGTGCTGCACCAACTACCAACTACCATCCATTGCAGTGTCCTCAGGGCTCATGCACAGCACCCACCCTTTACAATCTATTTACTAAGCCTCTTTTGATAATCTGGACACCCTTGTCATAGCATACACAAATTATGCTGACAACACTCAGGTTCTCACACTCCTCACTGGCTCCTATGACCAAGATGTCAAGTCTCGCCAGAAGATTTATGCCACCATTCAAGCCTGGATGTGTAACGCTCACCTGACTCCCACGGAGGCGCTGGCCTGGTTCGCGCTGTTGTGACCTCGTCTAAGGTGATGCGCAGGGGTCGGGAGACGGACTGGACCGGGCCCCAAATCTGGCTTGTCTGACTCGCAGAAGTATCCTTCTGTAGGTGAAAATAGGGGGTTAACTGTCTGCGGGATAATGCAATCGGCCTCCCACTTACCCCTCTCACCCTCCTCAAAACCCTTCTGTGCTTCCCCGTAGCGTCTCACCTTAGGGTCTGGAAGGACGAGCTCTCCATCCTGCTTCTGATGCAGGGGCGCGTTGGTATCCAGTTACTAAGTTTTTGATAAGTGGTTCCCCTTGTGTCCATGCATTAATGTTCTAATGCTAGTGTCTTTTTCCCCATAGGGGCCGGGGTACGGAATGCCGGGGAACACGCACCGACCCGAGATGAGAGGTGAAATCCTTGTGGAAATCAGGTAAGTCTTTAATGAGCGTCTTGGTAATGTCTTTTCATTCGCTCATTAACGCTGATGTCTTTTTCCCCTTAGGGGCCGGGGTCCGAAAATGCCTGGATGCGGCGCGGACCCGCAACGAAAAGGGAATGACCCAGCAGGTAAGTCTTAACATGGAGATTTAGCTTCCCTTTTCCCTTCTTTCTCTCACCTTCGTTATTGTCTTTTTCTCCCTAGGCGCTGGGGCGCGACTGTGAATCCAGATGGTCGCTGCAGAACATGGAAGCGCCATGTAAGATGAGTAGAATGAGGTGCTGCAGCGATCGATGTGATGTGCTTTTAAAAATAAATGTCTTCCTTTTCAGGATCGTCGGCGAAATGTCTCCGGGATGCAGATTTAGCAGGTAAGGCCTTTTCCTTCTTCTGAAGTTCCTAGAATGTGTCCTTCCTCCAATCAGGTATGTATCCTTCCCCGACCATGCCCGGGTGGTAAATGAGTCCCACAGGTAAAGTAGTTCCTTTCAGGCCTCAAGGAGGCCGGGGTTCTGCAGCACGGTCTGCATCAGGTAAGTGCACCCAAACACTTTCATAATGAGCCTGGCGCCTATGGTGCCAGGACTGATGTTTTCTATGAGCCTGGCGCCATAGGCGCCAGGACGCTGTCCAAAGGGCCCCTATAAGGGGTTGCTGGGACCTTCCCCGGGGACTTGATGTCCTCTTTCAGGGACGCAGGGCCTGAGCCGGCTCCCCAGGAGCGGGCATCGTGACAGGATGGCAGGAAATGGTTTCTGTCTCAATGGAGACAAAACTGAGATTCTCATAGTCGACCCTAAAGAAACTCTCAGCAAACTCAGTAGTTAACACAGTGACTTCATCATTGATAACACAATCATCTCTTTCTCACCTTCAGTAAAGACTCTATGGGTATACCTGGATTCTACGCTTTCGCTGTCATGCCAGGTGAGCGCTATTGCCTCCTCTGCGTCCTTCACTACCAAATTAATAAATGCAGTTAAACCTTACCTGTCCTACCAGAACTGCCTTTCAATTGCTAGAGCCACCATTGGGGCCAGATTACATTATTGTAATGTCCTTCTAGCTGTATAGAATATACCCTTTCCTCATAACGCGCTACACCAACGTAGTACGTTTTTTCCTCATAACGCGCTGCACCGCAGTAGTACGCGATGCAGCGTGTTACTAGGAATCACAGCTTTCTGAATTTGGATAAGGAGAGTGATGCCTTGGACATATGGTAGCGAACTAAAGGCTTTTGTGATTGGTGTGCAACGGCATATCTGATGGAGGTGTTCCTCACGACTACAGTGGTGACTTTTTGCGCCTCGTGAAAATTTAGATGGTTCATGATTGAAATTTGGGCGTTTGATATTTTGGAATACGCCCCATATGTATTACCAATAGCAGGTTACTTCAAACAAGACCCTCTCTACACAAGTGTTGAAGAAAACAACTGTTTTTAATGAAGTGTTGCCCTGAAGAATGTTCATCCTAATAGGGATTTGAAAAACAGAAACATGTTAAAGAATGTTGAACAGGAACATGTTGGGATTTGTGTTTTTTAGACACATTTAGGTCTTCGTATCTGATGAGTGTTTTCATTTGTGTCTTGTGCATTTAATTGTGATGTTTAGGTAAATGTTATATAATGTTATATTAACTTATTTGAATCACTTGTTTGTTTGTTGCTAGGGTCTATATTTGTTTTAACAAAATTGATTGTTCTTTGAATAACATGTTTGTTGATTTTGAATTTGATGTATTATACACAGTCTATTTTTTCAAGTCTAGTGTACATTGGTGAATTTCTGAAACCTGTGATCCTTGATACAGAGACAATGTGTTAGAAAATGATCTGTCTCCTTTATATATTAATGTAATCCATTTTCCTGTTGGTGGAGTTAGATTTATTGGGTGAATAGGGTCTCTGATTTGCAGACACCTATAGAAATCTATCATTGATTTCAAAGCCACCGCAGCAAGAGGGGAGGAACTTCTGCTACTTGGTCTGGATCCTTTGTAAATTGTACGGGTAGACCCTGTCTCCTACTTCATACTCCGTCTTGGTCGCTTTTAAGTCATAGTAGGCTTTGATTCCTTCTGTCGACTTTTCTAAATTGCGCCGAGCATAAGCAAAGCATGCTGAAGTGTTTCTTTAAATTCTCAATGTACTCATGGATAGTGGGCGCATTGATCAGGGTCTGCTCTAGAATTCTGTAGAGCAGATGCTGAGGTAGCACCATTTTTCATCCAGTCATGAGCTCAATTGGAGACATTTTTGTTGTACGGCATGGGCATTAGGGCGAGCGATAATCAGATGTCCCAACTAGGTCCACAGTCTGTGACAAACTTCTTCAAGATGCCCACAATTGTTTTATTTTACCTCTCAACTCCCCATCTCGAGGCTGGGTGGTAGGCAATGTGGAGTTTTACCCCTAGAATCTCCCACATCTTGGTCATCACCTCACTGGAAAAATTAGTACCTCGGTCCAACAAAATCCTTTGGCGAAGGCCGAAATGAGAAAAGATGTGGTTGATCATTAGTGCAGCAGCCGTCTCTGCCTTACAATTAGCAGCCGGAAGGCATTCTACCCACATGGTAAACAAGCATGTTATGGTCAACATGTACTTGTTTCTTCTAGAGGAGATAATCACTGGTCTGATGAAGTCGATTTGCAAATCCGACCAAGGCAGTGTCATTCCTCTTTTCTGTAGGGGAGCTCTCTGTATGAGAGAACCTGGCTGAAACTGAGCACACACAAGACACCCCTTTAAATAGATGTTGAGGTCCTGGTCCATATGTGGCCAATATGCATTCTCGCGCAAGATTTCTAATGTTGTATGAAACCCTGTATGACCGGCAATGGCTGCATCATGGCCGTGACTTAACAGCAGGCTTCGGAATGGGTACCACTCACTGGTCACATCCAAATATTGATCTCTGTGCCAACTAACCGTCTTGGATTCAGAACATTTTGGAAAACTTCATCAAAACCCAGAGGTCCTCCTTCCCAGTATAATCTTAGTCTAGCCGAGGAAAATTCACAGAGTCTTCAATATGTTGATAACATTTCCCGATAATTGGGTCCTCTTTTTGTGTAGTAATCAAATCTGCATCTGGGGTTTCTTTACTCCACTGGGCAGTTGAGAGTGTATTCTTGGATTTTGTATTTGCATTTATTTGGTATTTATATAGCGCGTTTAACCAAAGCACTTAAAATAGCAACAATATAAGAAATGGTACAATAGTAAACAATTATACTTGACAATGGGGGCCTGAAACTCAACCCTGTTGGATCAGATGTAATTTCAGTGGTTTGCGAAATAATGAATAATTGGTGATAAACCGTAAAGAAAGAGTGAGATGATTCCAATGGAAGAGGGCAAGGTGTGCAAGTGTGCAGAATTGTAATTGGGCGCAAGGAGGAGTTGGAACTACCAAGCGAAACTGAGAATTTGAGCGAAGAGAGCGGGAAGCAGTGTAGAACAAGACCAGTGCAGACAGGTAATCAGGAGTAAGACCATAAAGTGATTTGAATAGCAAACAAAGAAAATTTAATATAAGTTTTACGTGGAAAGGAAGCCAACCTAGTGTGAGAAGAGCAGAGGACATTGACTCACAAGAGGTTAAGCAAAAGACTGTCCAAATAGCAGCAATGAAAACAGATTTTAGAGTGGCAAGTCGAGAGTTTGGAAGACCAAAGAGCGTAGTGGAACAATAGAAAAGACGTGAAAAGATTAGAGAGGATATAAGTAGCTTAGTTGTGTCAAAAGTTAAGAAAGAGCAAACTTTTGAAATATTAAATAAATGATAGCGGAAAGCTTGAGAAGAAATGGATATATGATGTTTAAATGATAAAGCAGAGTCAAAATAGATTCCTAGATTCTGAGCAGTAGATACAAAGAAAACTTGATAAGGAGGAAAAAAAATAAATGGAGGAGGAATAGATGAAGGAAAAGCAGTCGAGGGGACAACAAGTAGTTCTGTTTTAGTAGTATTCAGTGGGAGGTAGTGGGAGGACATCCATGTTTTGATGGCCATTAGACATGAAGACAGCAGGCTATGAATATCAGATGAGAAAGAGGAAAAAAGATAGAAAAAGATGGGTGTAATCATCATAGAAATGGTGATATAGACCATAAGAGGAAATAACGTTATCCAGAGGGGAAGTCTAGAGAGAAAAAAGAAAAGCCCCTAAGACTGAACCTCGTGGGACACCCTGGGTAAGAGGGTGGAGTCAGAGGTTGTCCCACCCCAAGAAACTGAAACTGTCTGTTGGGACAGGTAAGATTTAAACCAGGAAAGAACAGAGCCAGATACACAGAAAGAAGACAAAATTGTTAGCAGAAGTGAATGGTCAACAGTATCAAAAGTGGCAGAAATATCTAGTAGAATGAGACAGAAGAATGTTTAGAATAGCGGTTCATGAGTAGGCAGTTAATGACTGAAAGAAGAGCAGCTTCGGTTGAGTGCATAGGTCGTAAACCAGCTAGAAAACGAGGAAGAATAGAGTTATTAGAGACAAAAAAAGATACTTGTCGATGGACAAGATGTTCAAGCAACTTAGATAGATATGGAAGAAGAGAGATAGGATGGAAATTAGACAGAAGAGAGGGATCAGCAGAGGGTTTCTTCAAAATAGGAATGATAGAAACATGTTTGAAGGAGGAGGGAAAGGTTGAAGTTAAGAGAGAAATATTAAAGAAAGATGTGAGGTAGGATTGGAGAGATGAATAGACCTTATAGATAAGAGCTGATGTAATGGGATCAGTAGGTGCAGCAGTGTGGGGAGAACGAGTCATCAGAAGAGAGATGTCTTCATTTGTGATAGTAGAAAAATGAGAGACAGAAGTAGCCGGGGAGGAACAGATGAAAAACGTTGGCAAAGGGGACAGCGAGGAATCAATAGCAAGGCAGAGGGAGGCCACCTTCGAGGAGAAAAAAGAAGCAATATTAGAGGCAACTAGAGAAGAATTAAGCAAAGGATCCAAAGTTGGAAAAGAGAGAAGATGAGAAAGAGTTTGAAAAACACATTGTGGATGAGCTGACTGGGCATGAAGGATATCCGAGAAATAAGACTGTTTAGCAGCAAGAAGACAGTCATCATATAACATATGATATGAAGAATAGGAATTAAAGTCATCCTCTTGTTTGTAGTGAAGCCATCGCCTTTCAAGTCAGTGCACCGCATGTCTGGAGGTGGGTAGAAAGCCATGGTTGAGAAGGTCTGCAAAACGCATTAAAAGGAAAGGCAGGATAGAGAGTGTTGAGGGATCAAGAGAGTGAAGAAAAAAGAAGCTGCATCATCGGCTGACAGAGCTGAGAAGGTGGGATAGGATGGTAAAGCATCAGTACAGGTAGAGACAAATAATGGGGTATTAAAGTTATGCACGTTGCTTCGAGAGAGTGTGCAAGGTGAAGTATAGACCGGTAGTATAGGGGATATGGGAAAGATAGAGGTAAGAAGGAGATAATGATCAGAGAGATAAACATGATACACCAGAAAATAGACAGAGAGGAAGAAGCAAAAATCAGGTCAAGATGGGACCAAGAGATGTGTGAAACGGGAGTGACAACAGGAGAGAGGAAATAGGAGTCCAAAATAGCAAGAAATGGAAGTGAAGGGTCTTGGCATGGGTGTGGCACCTGGTGAGAGCACTGACCTGGATTGCCACCAACAGGGATTCAGTTTGTATGAGATCCCAGTGAATGGCTTTGGTTATTGCCAACTGGTCAACCAAGTCATTTCCAGTCTTGTCTGGTCCCTCTGTTATGGAGTGACCGCTGGTCTTCTTCCAAAAGAAGGTTGTCTAATTAGAGTTTACCAGATCATCAATTGATTGAATTAATTTCCCATGCTTTAGTGGTTTATTGTTTGCCCACATAATGCCTTGATTTTTCCAGTTAATCAGGTGTTCCACGAACCCATTTCTGACATAATCAGAGTCAGTGATTATGACCAGTTGTTTGAGTTGGTGCTGTACTTCAGTGAGTATGGCTTGATGTACCGCCATCAACTCTGCAACCTGACTACTTGACAGACCTATTTTGTATGCAGCAGAGTGTTACGGGGCATCATTCTCCCAGGCATTCCCAATGCCAGCCAATAGTCATTTTTCCCCGTGTTTGTCAACAGGGTAGGAGCACCCATCCACGTAAACTGTGGGTATCACCTGACACGTGTCTTCCTCATAGAATTTGTGCAGGGAAGTAAGGTATGCCTCCATATTTTCATTGCTCCTTAGACTTTCGTCCTCAAAACAGTTTTCTTGGGCACAGTCAGGTAAGTCAGCCAATCCTTGCGCTATAGGACTCTTCTTGCTTCAGCCATATCTGACCTCCACAGGAAAGCCTTGCATGGACAGAATCCAGGAAGTAATCACAGAATTACTTTCGTCTCCTGTTCGGATTCAGTCACTTTGTAAGTATTGCAAGGGTTGGTGAGGAGTCTCCTCCATGATGTGCTCCCCTTGGATGAATGGGCAGTAATTCTTCAATGCCCACACCGTTGCCAGGAGTACCTTTTTGCAATCCTCGTGTACAAGATTACTTTATTGACCTTGTTGTGCTTTTGGTATAATACCACTGTTAAGCAAAAATCTGAGAACCCCATCTCCTAGAATAACTCCTTGTTCTTGATGGGTAAGCTAAACAAGGGGCTTGGTAAAGGCTTTTCTTTAGTTGTTTTACTGCCTCGGATTGTTCTGGACCACACTCCCACTTGACACCAGCCTTTGATAAAAGGACCAAGGGTTGAGTGACCTCTGCATAGTCTTCAATGAACTTCCGACTATAATTAGTGATTCCAAGGAGGCTTCTTACTTCTTGCAGAGTAATAGGGTATTTCAATTTCAATAATGCTTCCACCTTTTTCACCTGGGGACTGCAACCCTCAGTGGTGATTTTTTGCCCTATGAAGTTCACGCAGGTCTTCTGAAAGGAAAGTTTTGCTCCGGCTTTCTGAAACTGGGTCAGAACATAGCGTATTTTCGCTATATGTTCCTCCACAGTTGAGCTCTTGATTGAAACATGATCTACATAGGCCAGGTTTCCACTTTCACCCAAATCGGGCATGGCCTTATGCAGTAAGATGTTGAATTAATTGCCATAGTTTATGTATCCATGTAGTCCACAGCCATGTGTATTGCTGCCCCCGAAGGTGAAGGCAAGCTTACACTGGTCTGCCCTACTAAAGGATACTGTCCAGTAACAGTTGGTCAGGTCAATGGTGGTATACACCTTTGACCCTTGGATCTCAGCCATTCCCTGATTGATGTAGGGGAGGAGCCATCTTGACATGTGAACCCATTTATTTAACTCCCTTAGGTCTGTGCAAAGTCTCCATTGGCTATTGGTTTTGAGTATCCCCAGTACTGGGTTGTTAAAGGTACTGTGGATTGGACGAATTATCCCAAGGGATACTACGTTTTTAATAATCTCTGTGAGTGGATGTGAGAGGTAACTGGTATTGCTTCACAAATACTGGAGCCATCTCAGGGGCCATGGGTATGGTGTTTGAAAGTATCTCTGTGCATCCACATTCATATGAATCCACTGCAAATATATCCTGAAAATCTAGACACACCTGTTTCAGCTTCTGGTTTTTCTCCTCGGTCTCACAGGCATCAGTGAGATTGATTTGTTCATCGACCATCTGCTTAAAGCCTGGAAAGACCTTGGGCTTGGGAATTTTAGCAGTATCCTCCATTTGGGTGGAAAGATCTCTTCTGATGGTGTTGGCCTGGACGTGAGGTTCCAAGGATGGGAGGAAGTCACTGTTCACTTGGAATACCACCTCCTCCTTCCTGATGTCAAAGGTCACCTCTTCCACACCATAAGGGGCAAACTCAGCCTTTCATCCTTCCGAGGTCGATAAATGAGCACCACACCCGTCGGTAATAATAAGCAGCGCTCAGATGCCTGAGGGTTCGTAGCACTATATAAATGCTAAATTATTATTGTTATTATTATTATTATTATTATTATTATTATTATTATTATTATTATTATTATTATCATTATCATTATAAGGGCAGGAAGAATACATCAAGAAATTCCCCCCCTTGCCTGGTGCAAATATTTTCCGTAGGGCTACCATCATTAAAATTGTAGCAGTCATTTGGAATTGGCCCTGAGATCTCATTACCTGAATCAATAGAATAATGTTGGGCCATTCCAACCAAGGTGTCTACACCCAAAGTGATACTTCAAGGGTTGCTGTTATTCACCACTATTCAATGGTGTCGTGTTCTAAGTCAACTAGGGGTGTCGATTGTAAAAACAAACCTTGTTGTTGGTTCTGTCATCGCTTAATTTTTAGGGGAATTGTAAATTGTCGCACCTGTCCTGGGATGGAAACATCTTCTCTCACTTGAACTTCAACCACATAAGGTAGCAATTGAGATGACCAGAATGCTTTCTCAGTTTTGTCAAAGCCCAACGGTTGACCCCCCACTTGGGACCAGACTTTATTATTAATTAGGCCCAAATTAATTGCAAATCGATTGAGAATGTCACTGCATAAGTAAAAGGTGGAGGGGACATCTCTCACAACTCAACAATTATGTTTTATGCTTTTGTCGCATTTGACATGTTTAGCATACACCTGCTATGCAGGAGATGTTTCGAATTTTGAGTTTCCAGGCCCATCCCCCACTTATCAATCAACTTAAATGTGGGAATAGTCTGACCTCTTGGGAGTTTCCTGAATAATGCTTCACTGATGAATCTTCTTCTGTTATTCAGGCATTCTCTGGTGAGAACAGGCTCCTCCCTCTCATTATCTGAATGGGGATAAACTGTTTTTCACCCTTTATCTGGATGTCAGTCAGATTTTGAGCTGGTTTTTCACCTTCTTTCATGATGGGATTTGTGTTTTCCTCTGATTTTGGACTAGATTAAAATGTCCCTTCCAGCATGGAATGCCACTTAAAACTTTGAGGGAGGTTAATTTTCAAGAAAGGAGAAGGGTTCGCATCACTAGTTTGTTCTCCTACAGAGATGACGGCGATGTCTGGGACTTGATTGTTCCTAAAATTAAATTCTATTTTGTCGGACCGTTGCTCAATCTTGTGGCATGTGCCATTCAAACTCACATAATTTATGCTTTATATTAGTTTGATCGGCCCATTAGTCTGGGTCCAGAGGATCTTGTTCACACAGTCAATGAGGGGTGATAACTCTTATGGTTCCAGCTTCTCGGGGGTAGAAGATTCATGTTCATGTTCAGAGGTTTCCAGGGGTTTTGTTCCGGTTGGAAAGGATGCTTCCTTTAGGACTTTGCATCTTCCTTCTACCCTGGCCCCCTTCCTCTGGAACCTGTTGGTTGTCAGAGGTTTCTTCCAGTCATTGCTACCCCAGGGCATCAGACACGTGTGTTAAATTATTCTGTGTAGCAGTTTCGAATTGAGGGTTCTGCTGGGCCCTCAACATGCCATGTGGGTCATGTGTTAATTGTTGGACTTGTCGCTGCAGTTGTGACATTTCTCCTGGTTGGGAGGGAGGTCTGTATTCATACCTTTGCTGCTCCTGGAAAGGGTAGCTGTCCTTTCTCCCAGAGTAGCTAGGGTTTTGGGAGTTTCCCTGATATCCTTCCATCCTAGGTCTCCCTTCTTCTGGATTCGGAAATCTATTGTCCTGGAAGCAGAGAGAGAGAGGGGGATTATTCTGGTTGGAAGGTTACCTGGGAAAGAAGCCTAGTTTGGCGGTGGAGCATTACTTCCCTCCTGTGGGAAGTTGTGAGGGAGGTTTTGAGTGAAGTTTCCCAGGGCAGTGCCTACCTGCCCAGGCCCCTCTTTCTGCATCGGGGCAGTGTAGACATAGCCCATGGTGGGTCTGTTGCCATTGTATCGAGGACTGATGTAGGTGGCAGGGTCAGATGATTGGGTTGGATCCAGGTGTCTCATCTGCCTATCGTTCTGCTGATTGGTGGGAAGAGTATTTTTAGGGCCCCTATCTCCAAGTGGAATGCATGAATATTTTAAATCTCTTGCAGCGGCAGGTGTTTTTGATGGTTTGGTTTTTCAGGGATATTCTTATTTTCAGAGGGCTTTTGGACCTCATAGATTCTGGTGGCCTGTACTATCACCTGATCCAGGGTCCTACACTCATGGAAATCCCTTACTAGTTGGGTCATCATGTATTTTGGTAGAGCATGAAAATATGGGTTGATGAACTCTTGGCTATTGGTGTTCACCCACCTAGAAGTCTGTTGAAATGCTTGTTTCAGCTCTTACATGAACTCTCTAGGAGTTTGGTCTTCCCCACACTGCAGGCTGCATGTCGCCTTGCAAGCCTCCTGCGGGTTCCTATGATTTGAGAAGTGTTTAAGAATGGCCACCTTATAGGTGGACCATTTTTGGTGATCTTGGTCCTCCAGCCCTGCAAAGAAGCTGGAGTATTTAGGGGAGAATATCCACTTAGCAGATTCCATGCAATTTCTATCATTTTGAATACCAAATGATGTCATTCTTTGGTCATAAAGCTCTAGATGCTCCGATAGAGAGTGTTTTGCATTCTTATGGTAGGGAGTCATAATGCTTTTTATGGTCTTTATCTGCCAAATTGGGTCTTTCACCAGACCTTTCTTCTGTTTGGTAGACTTCCTTTTCCGCTGCACCCGAGTCTACTCATCCTCTGACTCAGAGCTGCTACTGTTGGTGGTCAATTCCATGTCCTCTAGGCACTTCCTACCTCTGTGAGAATTGGAATTCCTCCTGAATTACGGGGTTTGGACTTTTCTCTCCTGTGGTGCGGTGGGCACTCAGGGTCATTTACCATGTACTCCCCTTTTCGCACCAAAGAGTGCTCATCCGCCTCATCTCTCCTTCCAGGGATGATAGGGAATTCTCCCCACCTACCTACCTAAATGTATTGAGGCTTTTAAGTTTCTCTTTTGAGGCCTAAACTCTGGTCCTTCTATTTCTGCAAAGCAGACCAGGTGGTCCCTTTGTAACTTCATTTTCTGCCATTCCAACTCCCCGATCTTTTCATCATCGGAGCCCTCCTGGTCAGAAGTAAATGGCAGGGTATTTTTTTATTCCCAGAGCCCACCAGTCCAGCCACCTTCCCCTCTACTTGGTAATCCTGAACCCGCATCAATGTTGGATAAGGACTGGCCTTCTGGTTCAGTTGGACTAGGCCTGGGTGAGTTCAGCTGCCTCATGTTTCCCATGTTTCCCTGTTCTTGAGAAATGGTATGCATGAAGACATATGCACTCTGCACATACAAGGTGGTGAGTTGGCTTGAGATCCCTGGTAGAGAGGTTATTACTCTCTAATTGGAGGGTGCTTTTCCATACCCTGACTGGTCACGGTGCCGCAAAACATGTTTATATTTAGCTATTTAACTTTCCAACCTCTCACATTTGTTTTTTTCAGTCCCTATCTCTTGGTGGTATTCAGAGGCCTGAGTTTTCAATTCTGGCACCAGTGCTTGAGTGGCTTCTAGTACTTTACTTTGTGCCATTAATCTGTCTCTTAGTCCCTTGTTCTCTTTTCAATGGGACTCATTTTCCTTCTGTGAGGCTTGCATAATCTGCGCATATTCAGATTGTTTCATTTTCAGGAGACTAACCTCCTCCCCTTGCACAATTTCAGCCTGTGTTGCCTGCTCTAGTTCAATCTCTGCTTGCCTCACATGTTCCGTTAACTGTTCATTATGTAACCTACTGTCAGTCAGTTCCTGAGAACATGACTCACTTTTCTCCAGGTTTATCCTTAACTGATGCACTTCCTGAAAGAGGGCACTATTTTCTTGACTTAATATGTTTGTTTCTTCCCTCAACTTCTCCCTCTGCTGTTTCAGGTTTCTCAGATCATGGTGCATCTTATCAAATGCACCTTGAGATTCAACCCCTTTGATAAAAAGCTGGCTCTTTTGAGCTTTCAGTTGTTTTACCTGTGATTGAAATATAAACATTTCCTCTAAGCAGGCTATATTATGAACAACCTGCTCATTTAATTTGTGTTGGTTTGTGCTCAGATTTTCAACACATTCTTTATAAGCCCCTTGCAGTGCAGGAAATGGAGTCTCTCACTCCATATTTTCTTGCTGTTGTGTTTTCAATTAATATTTTAGCTGTTCAATAAGATTTTCTAGATGTAACTCTAAATGTTGGTTCTGTTGAGCTTTCGCTTGTAATTGTTTCAGCTCTTTCTGGGCATGTTTGAAAAGCTCTGCCTGGTTTTGCACAGAGGCTGCACTATGCTGGTGACTTTCTTCCATGAACAGCATGCTGTGAGTTTTGCCATTTTGATTTCCTCATCCTTGCTGGTTTGTGTCATATAGAAATCTGTCAGGGTCTAATGTAACAGACCATTATCATGCCACCTGTCAACATTTACACAGGAAAACTCCTGCATCATTCTGGCTTGCCATTTTTCATGTTCTTGAGGTGCTTCATGGCCATATTGATTTCTATGCTGCTCATTCTGAAATGTGTTCTGCAAACTTAAATACTCTCTATGCAAGGGCAAACATCTCAACCCTGTTCCTGCTAGTTTCCACTCACAATGACAACTTAAAATCAACAATGTTTTATCTATAAACTCCCTGGAACTCAAGGTACAGGTCTGAATGGCATCTTAACAATGCAGCACAACTTTTCATCCACTGCCATAGAATTGCACACAATGAATAGTCTGCTGCTACTGCACTGTCATAAGTGAAGACTCACAACCAAATCCTGGCCATGAGCCCCCAGTGTTATCATAATTTATAGGGTGGTCACTCTCAACTCAGTATGTTTCTTTCCCCCCCAAGCCAGGTGGCAAACAACAAAGCGCTTTGCAGATTCAACTTTAGTGAGGCCTCCAACCTATCTCATACCCTTCCACAAATACCCTCTTTACCACCGATGAGATAGGAACCAGGCCGGTGTATAGTAAGAATATATATTCATTTTAGGTTTTACAAAGAATAATAGGACCATCACCAAGACATTAGCCACCAACGCTGTGGCACTACACCATATAACTCTTTCAAATTACTTGCACCAATTCACTGATGTATATTTCTAATGGACTTTCAGATACTACAACACACAAGTAAAATTTAGAGATTGGCAGTCATCACTTTTCATCAGATTTCTTGCAATTGAACCCATAGAACAATATAACTCACACAGTGGGCCTCATTACGGGTCTGGCGGTAACCCTGCGGTGATACCAGTGGGATGCTGCAAGACCCGAAAAAATGACCACGCCTGACTGGCTGGTAACACCAGGGTATTGCAACCCCGGTGGACGGGAAGTCAGGTGCCGGTAAATCTGTTAATCCCCATTCCCATAGAGTCCAAAAGGATTATATGGGAGTAAGGACCACAGAAGCACCAGCACTGTTATTAGTGGTGGCAGTGCTTTATTATGGTCTGTCTACCGTGGCTGCTGTGCCCGGCAGGGTCATTCCTGCTGGGTGCATATAACAACTCTGGCAGGCAGACCCATAGTGTGCTGGTCCGGTAACAACAGCTGTTAGGCTTACCGGCACCATTGTTACCAGACCGGCACACTTGTAATGAAGCCCAGTGATTGCTTAGTCTGTTATCACACTCTTTTCTCCCAGCAACTCCGCACACCCAGGCAACAGTTATATATGAACCCTCAATTTGAAGACAAGGTATAGGGAGTGGGATTACAGTAGGAACATAGTTTGGGCTTTTTATTTGAAAGGCAGGGTTTGGGGAAATAAACATAATGGGAACATTGTTTTGGGCTTTTTATTTGAAAGGCAAAGTTTGGCAAAGGAACTCAATGAGAACATTTTTGGCCTTTTTATTTGAAAGTCAAGGTTTGGGAAAGGAACTCAATGGGAACATCGTTTTGGGCTTTCTATTTGAACAAAATAGAGGGCCTTGAGAATTTGTTTTGGGACACAAGTGAATAAATGGGATTTTGTTTTGCTCACTCTACATTCACTTGAATGGCAGAGTTTTAGGGTTACTTATTTTGGAAGTATGGATACCCCCCTTCAATAAGGAAGACAGTGGTTTCAGAAAGGTAGAGTCACCCAAGTACTTTATTGTCTATACCGTCTCTAACACACTGGCCATTAATTGTGTTAGTTTTAAAGTCTAACAACACTCATCACATGATTTTTCTATATGGTAATTAATTGATTTAACTTTAAGTCAATACGCTAAGGGTTTCACCCACTGCCCCACAATTTAATAGAAAAGATTAAGACAGGCAGTTCACCCCACAATTCTATTTAAATGGATAGGGTGGTTTTCTAATGGGAATTAATTTGAGTTATATTTAAGAGAATGTGCCAAGGTCTTCCCAGTACCATAGCCCTACCCTCTGTGAGAAATGGAGATTAAGGCTGGCAGATTCCCCCAACACTTTTGTTGGCATTTGGATTCATCTACTTACATTGGAGGCCTTGGTTATGGGGCATCCAGGGAAACAGCAGGGCTCTTCTGCGGACAGCACAGATCTGGTGAAAGGCTTTGGGCTAGGATAGTGACAAGCAACCCAGTCCTCCTCTGGCTCCTCAAAAGGCAGGCCCAGCTAGCTTCTAGAAGTCCCGGTCTCTGTCTCCCATGCAAGGTTTAAGGCCTTTCCAGGTAACCAGCTCTACTCCTGGGAAGGTTTACCCTGGTGGCATGAGTAGCTCTCCTTGCCTCTCTGCTAATTATTCCTCGCAAGAGTCCAGAAGTAGACTACCTCCAGGAATAGAGTGGACAAGTCAAGGGCAAAAGTTCCTCTCAGATTGAAAACTGATCTCTTATAGGGCTGGTGACACCCTAATACACCCACTGCCTGCTGATAGGACAAGGAGTTGGGAGATGTGGATGATGGAGGCTTTTTTGGAAGAGGAAGATTCATCACCCCAAAATGACAAGTGTGTTTAACTTTTAGAGTTCCTAAAAATCTCACAACATGACAGCTACACTAATGTTTCAGATAACTGCAGGCACACCCTTCCTGGAAGGAGCTACTGTTTTTTTTTCTATTTGCTCCTGAGCTAAAATTGAGAAAATCAGACACTTCAAGATTTAAATATTAATTTACCCCTCTAGCACCACACCAACTTTCCATTTCCTCAGAATTACCAGAAGGGCAGAATAATAATTTTCTTAATAACTCACATTGTACACACCACACAGAATTGATATTTGCATGGTCCCGATGGGCTCCTTATCCCCTTTAGTATGAATCTGGGATGAGCTCACTGGGACACACAATGCTCTTTTTATTAAGGGAAATGTAATCCTATGCTCATCAGCCAATGTGGGCCTCTCTGTTTCAACATAGCCCCCCCTTTTCTTAAGTTTAATTTCACTTCTGTCACATGACATGAACATCTGTTTATCAGCGGGGCCTGTTTTTTTTACAGGGTTTGAAGATCCATTTGTTGCTCTGCAGGCTATTTATTGAGGTGATTCAGCCCTAAAACAGTCATTTCTGTTGGCCACTAATGCATAGTTAATGTGGAGGCCTGACCTGAAAGGCAATTTCTGACGGCCAGCTTATCTACCTTCCACGATTCTGATGTACATCTCTTAGCATTTAACTGAACACCAGGCCTGCTTTTCCTGATGGGCCCAGCCAAAGGCCTTAAGGTCACAGTTCCAGATACACAGCAGTTCAGTGAGGGATGCAGCACCCAGTTACATGCATAATTCTGAGAAAAATAGCATTTTAAATTGAAAAGATGTCTTTACATGTAACATTGTAACATTTCCTATGGGGCTTCTGTCCATATGTTAATATATTTCTTTCATCTGCTACTTGAAGGATAAGTCTACAAATATAGTACATTTTATATTTTTAATTCCTGACTGTTACTGAAGAAAACCATGTGGCCTAGATATGTCAGTAAAGGAAAAAAGTGGGAGCACACATGTGATGTCATCAGTGATGTCATCAATGACATTTCTGATGTCATCTTTGATGTCCTAGGTGTTAGCGTTAGCAGTGCACAATGGTGGCGCAAGTTATGGTTGCTTAGCTTACCATAACTGGTGAATTTCAAGGGTTTTTCGGTTTTACTTCGAACCATAACGTCCCCTTAACAACGTTTTTTTGTGTGAATTTCATAGGTTTTTAGTAGCGCAACTTAACCATAATGTCCCTTTAACAAAGTTTTTTTTACTGAATTTCACAGGTTTTTAGTAGGGAAACTTAACCATAATGTCCCTTTAACAATGTTCTTTTACTGAATTTCATAGTTGTTTAGAAGCACAACTTAATCAAAACATCCCTTTAACAAAGTCTTTTGCTTAAGTTGATCGGTTTGTAGTAGTAGCACGTAACCATAATGTAAAGTAACATCTGACTTCATTGCACACCTTGTGGAGAATTCCACATGACCATACGCTGGCGCACAGCACGGTGGCATGTCCGAGAATCCGTACACACTTAACAATAAGATGTATGCCTCGTGGACATTATGGAAATACATTTTTTACTGATGTAGGTACTTCCACCTTCAACATTTCCCTTGCATAGCTCGAACACTTATTTGTAGTCAGCCATTAACAATATAGTACACAGTACATACTTTTAGCAAAAGTACTAGTTATCTGAAAACGACATGAACTAATGCCATCCCTCCTACCCAAGAAACAGAACCACTGCTGTAATGAAGGAGCATGAGAAACACTGCCCCTACCTTACAAATAACACATGCACAACATTTTCCCCCGTCCACCTAACCCCCCATATTACTGTTTGGTGCCTCTTTGCTCATTTCCGTCCGCAACTTTCCTTCTTAGCTGTCCTTGTCAAAAAAAGCCATCCGTAAACAAATTGAATGTTCCTTTAAGAACCACCTTTCACAGTTTAAAAATGTAAAAAAAAATAATTGCATACACTCCATCTACTTTATATTTCTCACTAAAGGAAATAGACACAATAACATTTGCCATTAACAATGTAGATTTGCAAACCAGTAACGTGCGCTACTGAAAAAGAGGATTTGTCGTTCTAACACGGGATGCCTATGGCGTCCCAGATTAGAAAACAAAATCCTTTTCCAAGATGGCCACCATAGAAAGGGAAGGCGGTTGTTCCATACATGGCCCCTCTTCGCTTTCCATGGTAGCCTGCAAAAAGCAAAAAGCAAAAAGAAAACGCTGTTAACATATTACCACCAGCACTTTTTTCCTCCCTTTCAAATGTATCTTAATGTCGAACAACTTTACCACAAAGCCAGTCCCAGGTGGACATGGCCACTGTATTCCATCTTTTCTCCCTTCTGGTCATGGACAGTAGCCACATTGTGCAGATCATGACCTTATACCATGACCCCAACATTCTTCCCACTCCCCATGGCTGCAGCCTACCCCTCAGTCAATAAACGTATACCGCTATGTTTTTTAACTACTTTACGACACTTGTGTAATACGAAAACACTCCCACATCTCGTCACATAACCAACCCTAATGATATTGTACACTATTTTGGATGACATTGCTCTCCAGCGTAGCCAAATGCACCCATAAGCACCTATGTGCCGTGACGCAGAACCTGCAAATGAACACACAGCGACGTACAACATAGAACGTTACATTTTGAAATAATATATTTTTTTTAAATGAAAACATTAACAATTTTAGAATTTGTAAAGTACTTTAATTTCACAATAAACTGTCCTAGACCATTGGACTGTTCCCATTTTCAATCAAATAGTAACTTTGTTTGTTCGGTCGTCATCGAAAATGTTAATCGTGAGGCACACGTTGATCTTTTCGCATACACAAAGTATTCGCTTTCGATAAAACAACCGCTTCGGTCGCACAGTGATTTCCAAGACGTCGGCATGAACTTTGGCCTACACCACCATAAAAGATGTTATGTTACTCCCAATGGCCACTCCAGCGTATGGACAAATGGGGCCGGGCTGGTCGTTCCACAATACAGTGACGGTTAGGCAGCCGGTCACGAGTACGTGCATCTGGCGTGCAAAGAAGCTATCACTTGGCATCTGGAATCCATGGCAATCACAGTACGGCAGAATGTACTTGTTCGGAAAACGTAACAGAAAATACATGTCAATACCCAATCTTTACCAAACAATTTTAAAAAAGACAAAAAGAACGTGGAAACTGATACACAAATCGATGTGGTCATACATGACATTTTAAAGAAATAATAGCGTTGAACATGGGTGAACCTAATGATAGCCTACAAACGGCGAGAATCTGCTCTCTACATAAGTAAAAAAAAAATGACAACTACACAGAAAGATAGTACCTCAGTTACAATGCCAAAATTATTGTTCTGGTAATAAAAAATTAAAACTTGTTCCAGTATAGAGTCATCAAAAGTAAACTTACATGATATTTACCGTCTCCATTGTCTTTGTTAAACCCAGACAGCGATGTACTTGCAGCAAAGAATCTTCTTCAACTGATATTACTTGTGTCTTACAAACGTTTTGAATACATAACCTTTTCAAATGGTATTTTTTCCAAACTTGCACTCCCTGCATTCTTATTGAATTTTCTCTTTCGCTCAAGGTCAAAAAACAATTGACCCTTATGGGTTCAGTCGGATGCGTGGGCCTACTGAGCTCGCAACCAAAAAACGCAAACCAAGTGACCTTCACTTAGAATGAAAATACATTCTGACTTTACAACAACATATCTGAATGCATGAAGGAGAACTGCTACTCCCCTACACTTGCAGAACCGCTGTTTCCATCAAACAGTGTAGGTGCCTGCCTCGGTTAAGAAGTGCAATGGTGTGTTGTTTTATATGTGTTAGCGGCGATGTCCGCGTACACCAAAGCACGAATGAAAGATGGCGGGTGCAGCGACAGAATCTTATGCACTTCACGCCGTTCAACATCCAATCAGTGAACGTGCCACATGTCCGCGAACATGACTCTACAGATTAGCCAATCAGTATCTTGTCTGCGGGGCGAACAGGGTAGTGTGTCCGCAGAGCGGACATAGATATCACTAATTTTTTCAGACATACTTTTTGGTTGTTTTAAAGAAAACTACTGGACGGATTGGCACAAAATTTACAAAAGCATGCTTTTGGGACCAAGCCCCTGCCGCAAATTTGGTGAAAATCCATCCAGCGGTTTGCGCTGTAGACGTGCGCAAAGTTTTTCCCCCATTCAGTCTATGGGAAAAAAAGATGTTTTCCCCCCCTGGTCCAAACATCACCATCATTTGCAAAAATATTCACATTGGCCCATACACTTTTTTTTTGCAAAGTTTGGTGTGGATTCGTCCAGGGGGAGCGGAGTTATAAGCCGCCCAAAAAGTGCTCTTCCTATGGAAACAGCAACTTAACCATAACTGTGGCCGTGTAATATTTCTGAAAGTTTGTATGTTCGGGGTTGGCTCCAGCCCTATAACAGTTGGTGGGCTGAAATGTTGGCCCAAGGTCGGCATACCGTTCTGGGGTGTACTACAGATAGTGAAATTTAACCAACCCCACCCATTCACCCTGCACAGGACGGGGTCCGGCCCTGTGCTATTAGTATAGGCGATTCAGGAGACTGCCAATTTTGCGACTTTTCCAAAAATAGGAAGTTAGGAGACAAGGTTGGCATACCATCTGGGGTGTGCTGGTGATAGTAGAATTTGATGAGCCCTACCCATTCACCCTACATAGCGGTGGAGCAGGGTCCGGGCCTGTGCTATCAGTATAGACGAATTTGGGAGATTTCCGATTTTGCGATTATTTTTTAAAATAGGAAGTTGTGACACAATAAAACATACACAAGGCTATAGCAGACCATCACGTGCTGGGTGGTGCCGCTAGTTACATTATATTTATTGCAGTTTCCAAGTACACGATGTGAACGTATTCATTTTGGGGGAAGTGCCCCTTACAGTTGTTTTGTGTTCACGACTAATCCCAAAATATTTGGGGTTTTAATCTGCGGGCAACCCAGTTTGGAGAAAAATGCAAAGATACCTTCTAAATTACACTGCATATGTTGTGTGTTTTACGTCCCATTGCAACTAATTTTGTGTTTATGGTTTCAACGTATTGTGGTTTTTTAAACATATTTTCTTAATCACTACAACTGAATTGTGTTCCACATTTCACTCAAGAAGTAGGCACTATTACAATGTAGGTATTTTGTGCACAGGGTACCTTATTTGTCCACTCGGGTGCAATGCTTGATGGTGGATGGTGGGGTTGTCAAGGGAGCTAGGTGTTGCTGAAACAAGCCATATGATGCTGAGACTGGGGCATCATCAGGAGGATGCCCTGTCTACCCCCAATATGCCACCATCAAGAGAAGGGTGTCACCATGTGATGACATTGCACAGTACAGTCCAATTAGGAAGTCGGGATTGGGACCGTAAAGTTACAACACTATCCCTCAGTAGCAGAAAATATTCCTAAACCCAAGAACTACTAGTGAAGCCAGTATACCTACATTGAAATCACGGACACGTATAACATAGGAAGACTGTAATCAGGAATACACACACTGCGGGCAGCATTGGTCGCCCAACTGCTCCCTCAAAGAAAAGAGTGAGAGGCTCATGGTTAAGCAGGAAAGCTACAAAGCAAGTTCTAAACTGAAACAGACCTGTGCTGAGCACTCCGGTCAGTGCACAGGAGTCAGGGTTGTGGTAAACAAATTTGGCGACCAGGGATACCCTGGTATACAGCTCTGTCAGTGAAAGTCATATATATTGAGCTCAGCTGCAAAGTCTGTAGTTACACACACAAATAACCAAACTAGCATGCTCCTGGGGAAACATGCACCAACGTAGCACAACAATTTCAGCCCCCATTTCTGACCTAGCCAGGGTATAAAAGTGAAGTGCTCCGAGCTGTCAGTATGCCGAAGGAGCTATTGGAAATGGAGTTTTGTAAATTATTGTTTTCCTCCATATTCTATGGACCCTAAACATGTTCTTTTGTTTTTACACCCTGTCCTGACTTCTTGCAGTGAAGTTCACCCCACTAGCCTTTTTCTCACTTGTTACGGGAACCTATGTTTTCCTTTTTCTTTTTACATGTTATCTATTTTGGGTAGCTTTGTCATGTTTCACACAGCCAGAGGCGTTGCTATGAGGGGGAGGGGGGATGAGGGGGATATAGCCCCGGGTCTTTTGTTTGTAGCCCCGGCTAGAGATCAGGGGCTACAACCAAAAGACTATAGCTTGTCCCAAATCCCGCCAGTCCCGACATTAGCTTAGCCCCTGATCTTTTCCAGACCTAGCAACACCCCAGTGCAATGGGGATTATTTTGTATCCTCCTAGACTAATATCAAAGGGATTTCTGGTTACTTGCAGATGGGCCTAATGACAAACTGGTGACAGCAGTTACTTTTATTTAGCTTTACCACATTTACTGTGTTTGGATACTAAATGTGGCTAGTGCCCTAACATGGCTGTGCCACAAGGTTTTTCATGTGTTCCTGGGCCACCTTGTCTTGTTGCCTTCCTCCTGCCTTGCCAGGTCAGGAAATTCCTATTTTGGTCATGCATTTGCACAGGAAAGCAGTGATTTTTGCTGGCTAGTGCAGGTCAAGTGGGTTGCATGGCATGAAGTGGGCTGGGACTGGCTGCTCTCCATCCACAAACTGGTTTCTATATGTCTGGAGTGTATGTATAAGTTTCACAAACAGTGGTCCCTGATTGGACCACTGCTGGGGCATGTGAAAGGGGCATATCTTTATTGGATGGGCTGAGTTTCTGTAGTCACTTGAGTTTCTGGATAAGAAGGGGTGTTCTGCAGCCATTCCCCAGGGATCTGAAGAGGAATCAAGTATCCTGCATAGCCATGAAGACTTCGACCCCTATCTGGCTACTGATCTTAGAAGACCCATGTTGGTGCTTCGGCTCAGTGTAGTGGTAGGAACAGCCATTCTCAATGTCTTCTCGTTGCCCTGCCATTTGGAATCTTCAGGAGCTTTCCTGTAGCAACCAGTGGACTGTCCAACTCCAATGTGGTCTACCGTGGTAGTGTCACTTTTCTGCAATTTCATGTGGAACTTCAAGGGTCTTTAGTTTGTCCTGTAAGTAGCCTTCCTGTGAAATGCCACTGTCCCAGCATTCAAGGATCTCGAGATGCTTTCTTCAAACGTGACCTCTGTTACACCTGCTATCACCGTACATCGGTGACCAAGTCTGGTGTAAGCACTAGGCAAAGTTAGGTGCTTGCCTATATGAGAATCTCTTAAGAACAGCAAATGCTGTGCCGCTGATGGCAGCAATGAGCAATATTTTTAGTACATTTTTTGTTTAATACATTAACTATTCCCCCATCTGGCGGCCATCCCACAGTCTCTGTGCCGCAACACTCAGCAGTCAGCATTGTCTGGCTGTCTGCGGAAGCCTGCAGGCACCGCCACCAGCCCGGGAGGCTGGTGAAGGCTTGTGGGCATGGGCATGGTGGATGGCACCGTGCCAGGCACAGGTCATCCCTCAGGACGCGCACCTGCACATTGCTTGCAAGCACTGCAAATGCCTCAGTTTGTGCGAATGTTCTTCTGTCCAGGTCAGGACAGGACCAGTTGTGGGGTTCCTCTTCTGGCAGCCTGTCTGCACAGCCTGCTACCGGCACTGTCGCCTCCCAGCCACACTGAGACAGCCGCAAGCACAGTCAGTACCGTAGACTAAGACTGACAGAATGAGGGCATACAGCAGGCCGTTGGTAAGGAAGGAGCCAGAAGGCCCTGTCCACAGAGAGGGCACTGTTGTGGTGCCCTGCTGGCCCTGTGCTGTGCCCAGCCTAGTACGTAGCAGCTGCAACAGGTCAGTTTGAGTGTGGGAGTGTTACATTGAAAAAACGGACCATGCAATGGCCAGCACATACTATGGTAAGCCTCTGTTAGCATTCTCTGCATAATCTACAGATGCAGGCAGTCCCATGGTGTTTATGCTGGGATATTTACGGATTTGTTGTATAAAGATGGAGGCAAATAGCACCTACATCTTCTGAAGTGCTCCAAGATACAGACTCAAGTGTTGGCCTACAATTTACAAACAAAGCGAGCTTTGGAGATGGTCGGGCTTGTGGTGGCAGCACACGCAAGAGTGTGGGCCAATGTCGGAGCCACGTAATGAAGCGTGCAGCCTGCCTTCCAAATCTAGAGGGGGTGCATACACACCATCTGCCTCCCAGTGCATCATGGTTTAAGCCCCTGCCCCTGTAAGACTGCCATACTCTTCAAACACAGAGTTCACAGCTTTTTTGACACAGGTGACCGTTGCACATAAGTGAAGATAATTTGGTCTGGGTGAGAGTGACAGCCAATAAAAAACAGAAGCTTTAAATATCGCTGTGAATCAGATGGCTAGAGTTAGAACAATGTCAATCTGGATATTTGGTCCTCGTTCCCTTTGCAGTCAAGCATTGCATACAGCGATTGGCATACTTTTAGAGTACACTGGGCTTTTTTTGCCCCGCAAGTACACACAATTTGGGAAATGAAAAGGCACTCATCCAGAGTAGAACTTTTGTAAACCCCCACTGCATTTTTTTGACAATAACCCACAGACACTGCATGTGCAAATGCAATGGATTGTTGAATGCCTGAGTGAAATGGTGCGTGGGCTGTGGCACAGCTTCTCTGGTGGGATTTCATGGAAGGGGTTCCTCCCATCTTTAAAGTATTGCCATTATACTATCCAGCATACGTACCATCAGGTCACAAAGAGCTCAGTTGAGCACTGCTCATCGCCTTCCTTCACCCGATACATGGCCTCATCCACCAGGGTGCAGTTATTGATGAACAAGATCCGCTGGTTCCCTTTATGCTCAAAGATATATCTGTTGCAAGGATAGGAAAGAGGATACAATTACCTGAATTCTGGAGGATATGAGTTTAATTTAGTAAGTATTCGTGTGGGCATCCACTACGTGCAAATTTGATTCTTCATGCAGCATTAGATAGGTATTGCTTCCTGGGGACGTGGTCCTGGATGAGTGAGCAAAGAAGGAGGTTTGGCGTGTGAAGTAAGATGGTATCAGCAGGCTTTTAGAAAGTGTGGATGCCTTGGTGGTATCTGTAAGGAGTTCAGTGGCTCCTTCTGCCCAGAACATGCAGTGTATTCCAAAATCAGCAAATCTATCATCAAGGTTCTGTGATAACTAAGAAACACACAGTACATTGGACTGACTTTCTCAGTCACTTATGACACGATATGCAAAAATGGATCCCCACCCAAACCTCTGTCAGATTACCTCAAGACCACCACTTTTTTTGCTGGCTCCCAAATGTCCCCAGTTAATAGTGGTACTCTCCTTTTGATGAGCATTGGGCGTGCTTTCTGGTGACCAGGGAGCACGGGGGGGGGGGGGGGGTGGTGGAGGCTTTGCAAACTATGACTGTTCCATGAGCCAGTCGAGCGTGCCCTGCTCCTGCTACAGCCAACGCAATCCTTGTTTCATTTTTGCTCCTGCGATTCATTAGACTCTTAGATCGGGAGTACTGGGCCTTGCTTGTCCCTCGTACTGTGAGTTATTGCAGCTCTTGTTGGGCTTGTTTGTGTCTCTAGCATCTTTTATTAGCTGCTTAGCAGTATGTCCAAGAGAAAATCTGTAACCTCGATTTCTCCCAAGGACCCCCGAAAAAACTTTAAAGATTTTTGAACCAATTAAAGAGGTCAATGTATTGATCTCAGAAATTAAAGATCTCATTCAAGATATTGGGCCTCATTACGAGGCTGGCGGTAATCAATGCACGGCTGCTGCCGGTATGTTTTTCCGGCACCCAGAAATGAGCAATTACCGGGTTTTTACGGCCTTGCCGGACCCAGTATTTGCCCATTACTGGACGCCGGAAAAAATTCTTCCCCATTGCCATTTGAGACCCAAAGGGCACAATGGGAATGGGGTGCATCCGACTTGCTCTGCTCGCGGGTGCCATTACGGCGGTTGCAATGGCACCCGCAAGCAATACTCTTAGTTTGCCAATCTGGGAACTACGGTACCGGCATGCTTACCACTACCGTAGTTCCCAACCATAAAACTTATAACGAGGCCCATTGACTGCTTAGATACCACTGGGAAAAAGGAGCAGAACATCAATGAAAGAATGAAAGTTAGTGGTGACACACCCCTTTGTGCAGGCTCTAACTGTGTGGTTGTGAGAGTGCATCTATTGAACTGCCTAGGAATGGCATTGTGTTACCCGCTAGTACAATAGAATCCTGCCTCACCTGTATATGAAGAAGATTAAGGACCCTATTGTCGTCGTTGACGTTGAAAGGAGAACTTGCCAGGTAGGGTGTAGGAACTTTATTTTATCAGCTAGTGCTGTGAGTCCTTGTGGCCCTGGAGTTCCATCTCGTGATATTATTGAGATTGATCCCCAACAGTCACCAGAGGGTTATATCGGTGATGTAGCAACCAATGCCATTATTTAGATTGATGATGATGTAATTCACATGCTAGATGCCGTGTGTGGCCATGCCATACAGCTTAATGAAACAGAGGAGGACTGTCTTGATTCACAGATTGAGCGAACAACGTGATTGATCCAGTCATCCTCCTATCTAATAGATTGTCTCCCTTATGTAAACATGGCACCTCTGGTGAACAGGATAAAACGCGACAGGGCCAACAGAAACAACAATCAAAAGAGGTAATTTGCAGGGGTCGGAAGAAGAGTGTGCTTCCCAAGGGAGAGAAAGTTAAGGAAAGTAATGGTGGCTAATGTAAAGAGCATGGAGTGGCCAATGTGACACTAGGGATCAAGTGATCTTCTCGCCCGACAGGGTCAATGAATCGGACGTTATGTTGAGTGAATTAAAGGAGCACATTATTGTTCTTAAGAATCAGAAGACAATTGATATTTTGCAAGGGTTGACTAATAAAATCTGATCCCTGAAGAGTAGTATCGAAATGCTAAGAGAGACTCAAGAGAGGGTGGGCTTGAACAATTGCCCCCTGCCCCACAACTGTTGCTCCAACCCTGTCGGCCAATCTAGGTAATTTTCACCTAATTGCTTCCATAAGAAATAAACCCAACCATGATAGCCTCAACCCCATTATTGATGTTATTAACTCACATACAATTGGAAAAGTGAGTAATACTTCAAGGGGCCAGTTCTTTGGACATAACATGAGGAGTGGTGGAGCACTCGGGGTTTCCTATATTAAGACCATGGGGCCACCGAGGATTGAGCACCCATCAGTGCTCATGTGTGAAGTCCCTAGGTTGCCTTGTGATGCTGTCGAGAGTAAATCCTCTCTGATAAACAAGTGCACTTCAATTATCAGGAAGGTTATATTTAGGTGTGTGCGGAGCTGGGTGCCCAGTAGTTTATTTAATAGTATCCAAATATTCTTTATCAACAAATAGCTGGTGGACATATATTATCAGACTTATCCATGCGAAGGAACTTCAATAACTAAGAATGTATTCACCAACTTCATGGGAACACTTGATGGGCCCAAGTAGGGCCGGTACATGCGGAGCAGGGTGGGGAGTCCACCTGTGTGGCTTGATGCTACTATAGCTCCCCCCCGACCATCAGTATTGACCCTGGAAGCGGGCAGCCGCTCACTAGTGAGTAGGGCTTGGAACAAGTTGATTGAGAGAGTCAGGGCAGCAGGGCAGATACCCCGGTTCAGCAGTGTCACTTGCTTTTCTGCAATATAGCAGGCATAACAACGCATGTGTGGATTCCGAGCTGGCAACATTTTGTCAGAGACTAACAGCTTATCTTTTTCCAGGAAACATGGTCCATTGAACTAATTGAAATGCAGGGCTACCAGTCAATCCCAAATCCCAGCACAGAAAGGCCCCAGGGGTCCCCCAAATGGTGAATCACTTACTTTGGCTGATTTTGACATTGAATTGGCACGTTGTGCGAAGGGAAACTGGTCTATTTGAACTACAACATCTGATAGTCTCAACTCCCGATGGCCAGTATATATGGCTGTTTAATGTACAGAACAGACCGAATTCGAAGACAACGATCAATAAGATCTATGAGCTGGTTACAATCTTGGGAAGGTTCGGATTTGAACAACACCCATATAGTGGTCGCAAGGGACTTCAACTTCTAAATTGAGACTTTAATCGACTTGGAAGGGATCTGGAATGATCAGGATGAAGCATTTTATATCCCCCCCTTAATAGCTGCCTGACCAAAGAAGGCCCCTTCCCTTGCTGCCAAAACAACTCGCAACAAATATGCATTAGACTTAAGTGCATGTAATGGCCGCTTCTTTAATGATCAACCTGCAAGCCACACGTTATTTGCGCACAATGGTTCTTCTCTAGCCGATTATATTTTTGAATCTGTTAGAGATTGGAAGAAGGTAGTCAAGTTTGAGATTCTTGATATGCAAGACAGTGATCTCAGGCCACTATCAATCTCTTTTATGCCCACGTTCATTCAGTCCTATTCGTGCGAGGATACTTGTCCCAACCGGGCGTTAAATGTAATAGGGCATTCAGGGAAGGGGGTAAAATGGGAAAAACCTTTGGAGCAGGATATTAATATGGGCCTCTATGAGACTATTCTGCCACACATTGGAGACATTTGTAGAGATGACATTTAAGATCAGGAGGTATTATTGGAGTATGGGAAGATAACAGCAGGTATTTTTCCTTTTATCACCTTTTCTAAACTAGCAGTTCAAAAGCATGCATTAATAAAGGTAGGGTGGTTTGTTCAAGAGTGTGCACAGACAAAACAATCCTTAATGGCTTGCCTGTCTTCCTGCCCACCAGCAGAAAAGCTACTTTTGCGCTACAGTAGATCATATTATAAAAATAAAACCAAAAGGAAAGAAGATGCGTATTTGAAAAATGCAATGGGAGTGCTTTGCAGAAGCTCACTATAATGGTGGGTGTTACTTTTAGGAAATTGGTCTATGGTGCTGAGGTTAACGGGGACGAAGCTAATCAGTGTAGCATAACTTCTGGTGCATGGTGAAGCCATTTTGCTGATTTATACGGCGGGGGCCTGGATCCTAGTTCTTCTAATGATGTTTGCATAAATCCTGTGTGAGAAAATAGTGGGTTTGTCTATTAGAATGGACGAGATTGTTCCTGCTATTAAACCCCAGAATGGGGGTAAATCATTGAGCCCTGACAAGATTCCTATTGATATTTATAAAGATTAGTGACTAATTTGGGCCCTGCTCTGTGGAATTTGTTTTCTGCCTGCATTAATATGAATACGGCACCGGAATCTTGAGCACCATGCAGAAATCGTTCCCATTTAGAAAAAAGGGGGGAGACCAACCAGCAAATGATCATCCAATTTCATTATTGGATAGTTCTGGGAAGGTCTTGAAGCACATCAAGTCCTGGCTGGATGAAAACAGTATTATTAGTACCTTCCAATCATGGGTTCAAGCTGCTAAAGGAACTATAGTTTTCGCTTATTTATGCCTGTTCAGAAGTACACCATCCTGCAGAAGATTAAATTATATGCCGGTTATTGTGTAGTTAAAAAGGCATTTGACAGTGTACCTCGTGACCTTCTTTGGCAGGTCCTAAATAATAGGACCATGCCACGCTGCCTGATCTCTTAAGTTTGAATGCGCTCTAGTAATAACAAGGCAGTGGTTCGTTTTGGTTTAGCCAGAGAAGTTACCCCCGAGTTTGTTGTCACTAAAGGTGTAAGGCAGGGGTGTGTCCTTGCCCTCCTCTCATACTGAATCTTCATGTTGCTTCAGGGCTGCTTAGATGCCCCTGACACGGACTTGGACAGGTATTGCGCCTTGTTCTACGTGGATGACGCTGTGTTGTTGTTTCCATCCTCACCGGGACCTAGAGCCACAATGGCAGCATTTATGAAGAAGTGTGAGGAGTTGAAATTGCTTTTGAACATTGGCAAAACCACGTCTAGTTTTCAAACCGAAGTTTACCCAACAGCACGGCATGGATATTAGGGTAGAGAATCATAGGCTTGAGCAAGTCAACTTCTATGAATACCTTCACACCTGTTTCCATGAGAATGGGCTCTGGACAGCTCAATTGGATAAAACGTATTCTACTCCTGAAAAATATACTGGTGCTACCCATGCCTTCTTCAATCAGCGGGGCAGGTGTAAGGAAGAAACGGCATTGGAATTGTATAGGAAGCAAACCATCACCTTCACCATTTTTGAGACAGAACTCTCATACACACTTCCTCTATGTGATGTTCATTTAAGGAATAAAAAATGCATGATGTCCAATCAGTAGGGGGAACTGATACATGTGTCAGAATGTCTTGTCATGGCAATTTTGTAAATTTGAGAACGAGGTTCCCCATCTGGCTCAGTCATGCCACTGAAGGAGGGGGCATACATGGTATGTCATCCAAAAAGGTTTTTGTGTTAGGACCAGCAGTATTGCTGCTTGATCCTCAGAAACGGGTGCATGTAGGTGTTGTATACTTTCATGTAGGACTGTCAGGGATGCATGTAGCAAGACGTGGCGGGATGAAGATGTTAGTTTGATGCCATTGACACATGGGGACAGGTGCCATTTCCATGAACTGGACTGCAGCAAACACTTCAGTCGCTGCTTCTTTTTAATTGGAATGCTAAAGGAGTAGTTGCCATAGGTATGTGGGTCCACGTCCAGGTGCCATGCTCACATGTGCATGTCTCATTATTGTAACTTGTAATTTCTCTTTCACTTGTGAGACTGAATTCATTCAGATTTCAAAGCGGGTGGGCCTGTGTGTGTGGGAATTGTACTTTTTGACCGACTATAAATGGTCGCAAGGACCAAAAGTTCTAAAAATGCTACCACCAAAGGTTCGAACACCAAAAGTTCAAACCTTTGGAAGTAGCATTGCAGGTAAGTAAAACTGTGTGGTATAGTGAGTGGGGTATTGCGGGGGACACCACTGCAGCACACCCGCAAAAAGAAAAGAAAAAAGGGCTGCGGGGGTGTCACCTGCAACACCCCGCTCACTATACTTCAGAGTATAGTGAGCGAGGGTTGCGGGGGAAATCCCACAGCCCCCGTAGCATGTACGTGTGTTTGCATGAGAAAGGTGCAAACTTTTGGTGGTTCGCACCGTTCTCATGCAAACATTCCGGCCGTGGCAAAATCAGCCACGGTCGGATCACTTAGAACCTGTGTGTGAGGCAGTTGCATGTTGACTTATGATGACAGCATGCTACTTATGAGGGAAGCACACATGCGTGCACACTTGGGATTAATTCCTTTGTTGTTTCTTCCTTTTTCATAGCGGCAGCAGCTGGAGAAGAGGGAACATCATGTTCTGTGAAGCTGCATGCAAGGGTCAAGGCCTTCAGACGCCATTGCAGTACCCAGGCACACCCAATTATATTCCCCTCCTTGGAGGGCCATGTGCCTGGGGGAGCGTCAACATCTGATGGCACTGCTGCTGAGGACGAGCACCTGGATACCATTGTTGTGGAGGGAACCTGAGCAGCAGAGGTACATGACATAACCACAGAGGTGCCCCACAGCATGGAAATCTCATTAGAGGTGTCAGGGTTGATGGAGGAGGGGGAGGCCATTGCAGGTCTGCCCACAGGTGTCAGGTGGAGGTACATACGGGTATGTGCAGGCTGCACACCTGGCCCTGAGACAGGAGGCTGAGCATTCCACCAATGATCCCATCCGTGATCCAATTCTGCCACTGCTGGTTGGTGGCTTAAGGCAGCAGTCATCTCTATGTGATGCTGCGCCTGCAACTCATGAGCTGGTTGCACAACATAAAGGTCAAGTGGTTGCCTCTTATCAAAACTGGCACCAGCACTGCTCGGGGATGGGCTCTCTGGACAGGCCACTGCATTGGCCCCTGCTCCTCCACATCATCTGTGCCCCAGTCAGCCTCAACTGAATCCTCCATGTCAGCCAACACTGTGGTCTCCTCTGCCTCTGTCCCACCATCAGAGAGTCTGAATGTGTGTACGTCCCTGGTGGAGGTGGAAGTTGGTACACAGGCAGATGAAGTGGTCATAGAGCCTGCCGAGGAAATGACAGGGGAACAGGCTCTGGAGGAACGGCAAGCAAGTGGTCTTTGTGCAGGTGCAGTACTCCCCTGATGCAGACTGTCATCCAATTGGAGGGACTAACTTTACCACCGACACATTGCCAGGCAGCAGGAGATGTTGGTGCTGAGGAGGTAAATTCTTGGGAGGATAGCTGCCAGGCGGAGGCAACATAATGTGATATGATATGTCATTTATAACGCGACTGTACACAAGTGTTTCTAGGTGTGGCAAGACAAGGAAAGGGTGACAATGGCCGGACAGAACAAAAAATCTTACTAGGCCTTGTGTCATTCAGATAAATAATAATAATAATTTGATGGTGCAGGTGCAGGAGGAGGGGAGGTAAGAAGTGAAAGGGCGAGGGGAGTGCAGTAAGCAGAGCTCAAGTAAGTGCTGGCGGGGAGCCGGCTCAAAAAGTACATGGAGTCAATGTACTGTAGGGTTACAAAAACAGCGCCTAAGTGCACGGTAGGTCCTCAGGCAGTGCATGGGGATACTGGTCATCAAGAGCCTGGTGCCCATTAAGGTTCAGAGGGTGGCCAGGTAACTAGTTAACGCAGCAGTCAAGTACATCAGCAGGGGAGAGAGAGAGAAAGAAGAAAGGAAAAGGAAGGCCTTGAGTTGTTTACGGAACCTTAGATGGTCCTGCTCAAGTTTGAGAGAGGCTGTTCCAGAGAGAGGCACTAGCAGCCGAGGAGAGAGATCTACCCCCCACTCTCTGCCTGAAAAAGCGTCTGACCCTCAGAGAGTTGGAGATGGATGAGCAGAGGGCACGAGAAGGAACATGCTTAGGAAGAGAGAGTTGGATGTTTTATGATCCCCGGCCCCAGAAAGCCTTGTGGACAATGCATAGGGTCTTGAACTTGATCCTTGCGGCCACCGGGAGCCAGTGAAGAGATTTCAGGGCTGAAGAGATATGATCCCTGGGCTTGAGGCCAAGGACAAGTCTCACAGGCCTGTTCTGGATTAGTCGCAAAGGGCAAATTGTAGAGGCAGACAGATTTAGAAAGAGGCTGGTGCAGTAGTCCAGCCTAGAGAGAACCAGGGCTCAGGAGACAGTGAGCTTCTGGGGGAAAGTGAGAAAAGGAAGAATACCTCTGAGGAGGTACAGCTGGTAGTGGGACTTCTTAGAAATGTCCATGATGTCCATAGTATTATAAGACGAAAGCAAGTTTACTTAACCTGTAACTTTAACAGTGCCTCAATGCCCTCGGGCTGCTTGCGCGCTATACAAATGAAATAAATAAATAAATAAATAATGTGATGCGGGAAGGAGAGCGTGGATTCGAAGATGTCACCATGTTTTTTTGCCTTGCAGGAAGGTGCAAGTAGAGGGTCCAAGGTGGGCAGCCAGAGAGAATGAGGGAAAGCAGGAGCAGGAGTCCCGATGAGAAGGATCTCAGTCTTACTGGCATTAAGGCAGAGATCATTTGAGGAACACCATTCCTGAATCGCGGATAGACAACCAGGAATGAGCAAGAGAGGAGAGGAGGCTGAGTGGAGCCTGAAGGAGAGTTGAGTGTCATTTGCATAATACTGAAAGTTAGGAGAGAAGGTAGAGATGAGGTGGGCCAGAGCTGCCTAGTAATGGTTGAAGAACCAGGGTGAGAGGTTAGAGCTCTGGGGAACACCACAAGTGGAGAGTGTGGTTGTGGAGGGAGAGAAACCCAGCTGGACCTGGGGGGGTCAGTCAGAGAGGAAGGAGGTCAACCAAGCTAGGGCCTGATCCGTGATGCCCTGGCTGTCTTGGAGACGGTTGATCAAGATGGCATTATTGACCGTGTCGAAAGCAGAGTAAAGATCAAGAAGTATGAGGACAGAAGGAAGGCAAGATTAGAGAGCAGGTCTTCATGGGTGTTCAGGAGAGCAGTTTCTGTGCTTGAGGCTGCTCTAAAGCCAGACTGATGGTCATGGAGACAACCAACAGATTCAGTATGAGATAGTAAGTTGAGAGATGGCCAGCTTTTCCATGAGTTTGCCCAGAACAGGAGTGATAGAGATAGGGCGATAGTTAGCTGGAAAGGAAGGATCGGCCAAAGGCTTCTTCAAGAAGGGGTGCACAAGGGAGTGCTTTAGGTGGTAGGGGAAAGTTCCAGTGGCAAAAGAGTGATTGCTGAAATTGGCCAATGTTGGTGCGAGGGTGTCTATATGGTCCTTGATGGTCCTGGAGTAGCAAAGGAGCACCTGCTTGGATGACACTTTCATAGATCGGACTTGCCTAGAAACATTGTCAGGAGTGAACACAGGGAAAGAGGAGAACGGAGGAGGAGAGCGAGAGGCGCCGAAGAGGGGCCAAATGATGTAGCGGGAGAGGAAGATGAGAGAGAGGACAGGATGTCCAGAGGTTTGGTGGTGAACTGTAAAGCCAGTGCCGTGCAAAGGGCCTGGGAGGGAACAGGAGAGGTGGAGTCTGCAGCAGTATTAGCTAGCACCTTGCAGAGTTTGGCCATGTTGTTAGAGGCCGCAGAGATGCAGGCTTGGATGTAAGCTCTCTTCTGGGACAAGACAGAGAGTCTGTATTGCCTTTGGAGCAGGCAGCAGGCCAGTTTGTCAGAGGATGCGCTGTATGCCCTCCACATCCTCTCAGCTACCCTGCACTAGCGTTAAAGGGTGTGGAGGTCAAAGTCATACCAAGAGTTGCAATTGGAGGTGGGCTTCAAACAGATCCTCATGGCAGGGGCAAGGACATCAAGAGTGTTAGTGATAGGTTAGAGAGGGCTGTGTCAGAGTGTGAGTCAGCTGCAGGCATAGGAGGAGGAGAGAAAGTAGTGGCGAAAGCCTCCACTGACATGCTTCATGGCCCGGATTACTGAGAAGGTGGGTGGCAGTGCTGGGGTTGCCTTCACCTGATGGACAGAGAGCGTCAGGTGGGAATAGAGAAGAAAGTGGTCAGTCCAAGAGAGAGAAGTGGTGTGAGGGATAGAGGGGGGAACGTCAGAGGAGATAAGAGCATCCAGGGTGTGCCTGGCAGAGTACGTTTGGTCAGAGGGTAGAATTGAAAGAGAGAGAGTTGCCGAGATTGCAAAAAAGCTTTGAGGAGGGGTTAGATGGATGTTGAGGTCCCCAAGGAGAAGTTGAGAGGTAGAGGCAAGGAGAGAGGAGGAGATGTCAGCCCACTCAGAAAGGAAGTGGGCAGCCTGGGCAGGTGTCCTGTAGATGGTGGCCAAAGTTAGCGAGAATCCAGGAGAGATAGAGAGCCTGAAGACCAGGCCTTCAAAGGAGGAGACGGTCTGTGTAGAGATGACAGAGGCACGGGCACACTCTGGAAAGATCAGTGCTGCTTCCCATCCAGGACGCTGGGTTCTGGGTTCGGATAGTCACTTGTAGCCCTCAGGGAGGAGTGTGTCAAAACTCGTGACAGAACTGGCCGTGAACCATGTCTCGGTAAGAGCAAGTATATTTAAGTCAAGTTCTTCACCGAGGTAACAGATGTCAGAGGAGTGTTTGACAGCAGAACGAGAGTTGAGAGTAGCGACATGGAGCAGCTTCCCAAATTTGAAAGACTTACGTGGAGGGGTACAGGCTTGAGGTACGCCCTGCAGAGGTGGTAGAGGGGCCCATAGATGGGCAGAGGAGGAAGAGGAGCATGCCAGAAAGGTGACAGAAGGAGTAGCAGGAGAAGGAAGGAAGTTGAAAAGGTGCAGGAAATGTCTATCGAAAAGGAGGAGATTTGGCTGAGGGCCCTGAACCAAGATGATGCCATACAAATAGATATTAATGATGGTCTTGGAAGAGTGGAAGGAGGCCAAGAGGACCTCCCACCTAGTGCCACCATTAATGGGAGAGGAAGAAAATGGATAGAGAGCCGAAACCATATGAGGGGTCCATAGGTCTGGAGAGGGAACGACAAAGAGGATGTTGGTGAGAGTCTGTCTGGAGGAAGTACTGGTGTGGGTATCAGTGATAGGGAGGCCCAGGTTGGAGACTGGGATGTCCCTCTTGCATTTTTCCTTCCAGACATGGTGAGAGGGATAAGGTAATAGATCGAGTAGCAGTTACAGAAGATTTGAGAAACAGAGAGCACCATAGAGGGTGCGAAGGAGGTAGGAGTAGAGGGAGTGAGAAAAGAGAGAGAGAGTGACAGACGCATAGCCCTGTGCCACACAGCTCAGAATTTGCAAGGCGGTAGGGGTCACAACAAGGACACAGGAGGGGAGCAAATAACTCACACAATGAACAGCATGCCTTGCTGGGGAAACTAGGTGGGAGAGCAGTTACCGGAACAATGAACCCAGATTCAACTTTCCTAGAAGGGAGAAAAAAGTTTAGGTTTCTTGAACACAGCACAATGCAACACCCCCAGAGTCAGCTTACCCTAACACGAATATCAGGCACAATGAATGGAGCCTGTGTGAGCTCAGAGCCACAAACACAGAGACTGGCCCATTCCCCAGAGGGGAGCAGTGGGTTGGAGTGAGGAGGGGGAAGGGACAGGAAACAACAAGGCGAGGGGGAGAGGAAACACAGGACTGTGACACCAAGGAACGCAGCCAAATTAAATTAGATTATTTTTGTTTAGTAGAGGTGAGAGGCCCTGCACAAGCGCTGTGGCACTAACTAGATGTAAAAAGTTAGTATCCAAAGTAGGAGCCCTCTGGCAGCAACACTTACACCACCACGAGGATCAGGCACAATGAACGGAGCCTGTGTGAGCTCAGAGGCACATGCACAGAGAAAGGCCTGGTCCCCAATGGGAAGCAGTGGGCAGGAGGGAGCGAGGGAGAGAATAGGGCAAAGGGACAGGATGCAGCAAGGGGAGGGTGAGAGGGAACACAGGTGCTGCAGCACCAAGGAGGGCAGCCAAATTAAATTAGATTATTTTAATTTAGTAGAGGCGAGAGGCCCTGCACAAGCACTGCGATGATAACTACATTTCATGGACTGAATATGCAACAGGCAAGGCAAGAAAGTGGGAGCATGCCCTTGTGTCATCCCAGGTTCAAATTCTGAGGCAGCAGGATGAGGAGAGGTGGAGGGCCCATAAGACGGCAATTGTCAGGGCCTGGGTCGAGGCTGCATGGAGGCTCGTGCTGGTGCTTTTTTCCACTTTGGAGGAGATTGAGTCCAGGATGAGGAAAACCTGCAAGCCCTCCATGAAACTATGGAGGCCCGCCCACAAGACGCAGACATTGACGGGGAATCCCAGGCATTGGCAGCCATTTCTCCAGACTAGCCTGCTGACGGATGTACATAGTTCTGTAGTCATACGTTTTGTTTTGTTCTATTTATTTTTTTACATTTGACATTTAACCTCTATATTTTTGTACATAGTTTCCCATCATGTTCCTATCAATACATTTCGATTTTGGATTCTATTGAACAGTTTGCAGTCTCTTTGTGCCATTTGCAGCATGTTGTGGCTTGCTGTTGTAAGTGTGCTTTTGTGTTTCTTTGTGCATATGCACCTTTGGTCATCACATGATCTCCAGCTGAGTTGGTCCTATGGCTGTCAGGAGGATTTAGGGAGGAGTTAGGGCACACTCTAGGGCTCGTAGTGGAATTGACCCATTTTCTCAGGGACATACTTCAGCTCGGTGTGAGTTTCGTCTGATGGCTTAATGGCCAAAGTCCATATGTGGAAATTGGTTGATGTAGGCAGGTGACATTTTCTGAGTTGCACCATGTTCACACATTTGTCGCTTTGCAACTTCTGTATTTTGTTGTGCATGCATGGAATTCATTGATGTTGATGGTATGCAAGTGCGTCAACTATGCAGGATGGGGTGGGTCATGGCATTTCCTTTGTAAATATTTTCAGTGGTGTTGATTCATGGTGAGAATGATTTGAGTTAGGCAAGGTGGCCTTTGGCTTGCCCATGTGGACATGTATTTCGCCCGTAGGGAAGGGAGCATTGCAAGTTTGTGGGTAGCAATCTATGGTTGACTGAAACCATTCATGATGCAAGTGCACAGCATGTATGCTTTAAATGTATCAGTGGTGATACATGTGTGTCTACTGGGGGCCATGTTCGTAGACATTTTGGAAAATAATATATGTTCATGGAGATGCTGCGGGTCTCTTTTTGGGGATGGATGCACACTTGTGTAGGTGTCTGGCCATATGTTCTCCAGTGCAGGGATATTTGAGGATTCTGAATGCTGCTCATTCACTTCATCCCATTCACTTCTCCAGAGAGCTATTTCTTTTACATTGTGTTCCTTTATTCTGCCATGTCAGTTTAGGTGGCTCTTTGCCACTTGTGTGCCCATATAGATGTGCTCACAGTTCCACAACAGATATGGCTTTGTTTCATTGTTGACGATAAAAATGGATTGTGTATTCCTTTGATTCAATGGCCTCTCCAACTCACACAAGGTATTTATTTGACTTGTAAAGTGTGCACAAGCCCTCAGGCACCCGGGCGCTATAGAAGCAGTTACAGGGGGCCCAAAGACGATAAGACATAAGGTTACAGAGGAGCAGTCAGCATACATCATGCATGTGGTATCAAGCTGGTTACAGTTTAGTTTACATGGCATATTAGTTGAACAACCAAGTTTTCCGTGCTTTGCGGAAGGCCCAGAGGGAACTTTCAGCTCTGAGGATGGGTGGGAGGGAGTTTAATTGCTTGGCTGCAATGACTAGCAGGCTTGTGTCTCCTGCCTTCACACGTTTGAATTTGGGTTGCATGAGCCTGTGAGAGTAAGGGGTTCTGGTGGGCCTGGAGGGTTGGGACATGGTGACTTTGGGCATTTTCTGCAAAGACTTTCATAACTCTGCACTCGAGAAAGGAGGCAATCCAAGAAGCTGCTTCTGTGGAAAAGGAGGGTAGGAGATGTTGGCATAGAATGTTATGATCGACAAGGTCAAAAACAGTGGACAGTTCAAGGAGGAGGAGTAAGGCTAACTTTCCCTCATCTCTGATCTCATCCATCTGGATTTTCACGTCCACAAATGCTGATTCTGTACCATGTCCTGGATGGAAACCAGACTGAAGCATTCCAAGGATTTGATTGGACTCAAGATGATGTTGAATTTGAATGTAGGACGCCCTGTCAAGAATCTTGAGGGTGAAGGGAACCGTAGTGATGGGCCGGTAGTCATTGGGTGAAGTAGGATTAAGGGTAGATTTTTTTAGAAATGGGCGGACACAGGCTTCCTTAAGGCAGGCTGGAACCAGCCCGGAGGTGAAGGCAGCATTAATGAAAGCTGTGATGAAGGGGGATAATGTTTCAGCACATTCTATGATCAAGTGGGCTATGCAGACATCACCTTTACAGCATGAAGGCTGGAGGCATAGAAGAGTGCCCATTGATTCCTGTTTGATAATTTTGTTCAATGTGAACAGGGGGACTCCAGGCTTATTTAGGATGGGGGCATGGGAGAGCCTGTTCAGACGGGAAAGGCTGGTTTGTTTGGCAGAGATTTTCTTTTGTTGCGTGTTAATTGTTAACAGCAGGGCCTCCTGGATATTGTTGCACCAGGCAACATCTTTGGTTATGGTGGAGTTCTCTTGAGTGGAGTTGGCTTTAACAATCCTAATGTTGAAGGTGCTGGCTTTAGCTTGGGTAATGGCTTGCTTGTATTGTTTGGACATGTTTGAGAACTAGAGATTGAGGTCTTCTATGGGGTTGTTATTCCAGCAAGTTTCTGCAGTTATACTTTCAGTTCTGAGGGAGGCTAGTTTGGGTGTTAGCATGAATTTGGGGAAATAATAGGTTTGGCTTTTTTTTGTACCAGCGGGGCAATGGAATCAATGTCCTTTGTCAGAGTTTTAGAGTACAGGTTGGCTAAGAACGTAGCGTCATTAGAGGCCAAGTAGTGAGGGTTCAGGGCATTAAGACAAGGGAAGAGGTTTTCTTTAGTGGGTTTCTTGGAGCAATGAGCTATGGAGGGGGGGAGTGATATAGTAGGGGTTTGGCGTGTGGACCACAGGGAAGCGAGAATGTATGAACATGTATGTATGTCGTACATTTCCATCACGGACCTTTACGTGACGGTAAAGCAACTCCAATTCCAGATACCTGCAGCCACCCTAGGCGTCTTGGTTCCAGGAGGATCAGCTGAGGTTGCATGGCGAGGAACGAAACGGGCAGGCTCTATAGTTCCATTTGCGGTGCCTAACACCTGCGGTGCACAACACCACCCCCTTGGCCTGGACGGGCTTTGCCGCAGAGGGTCTGGTGCGTGGGTTTTATCGTAGTGGAAATGAGCATTGAACGTAATGTAGAACATAGATCGGGCAGCGTGTTCTGCGGACCTGCAGTGCCCAAAACTGCACCCTTGCCTGACACAAGGAAGATATCACCGGAAGGGCAAATGACCACAGTGTATCAGCGCAAATCATGTGGTTGGCAGTTGCTGTGCAGCTGATTGTGATCCAAGAGGAGGCCATGGAAGAGGTGATTGTCCTCAAAACACCAGCACTGCTTCGTCATGATGATATTGTATGATGAAATCTCCAAGATGTCATTCACGGAATACTCCGGCCAGAAGGGTTGAGGATCCTGGCCTAAGGGTGTACAAGGTGCATAGTTGGCTAGTGTACTTGCACTTACATGTATTGTAATGATAATGATTTGTTATTTATATACCGCTTATGCCTAAGCGCTGTACATAGAACATATGTGCATACATTAATCATCCCAACCGAAGTTGGCACTCATTTACCGACCTAAGAAGGATGAAAGTCTGAGTTGACCTTGCCGGGATTCAAACCTGCGACCTGCAGATCACACATAGATTGCAGCAGTGAGTGCTCAACCCGCTGAGCTATCTTACCTCCATTGTGCTGAACAAGACCCCCACCAAGCTGCTGTGAACTTCTAGGGTATGAGACTGCGTGTGGGGATCCATTACTGCTGTGTATGTGATTTTCTCTTTTCACAAGTGATCCTGAGTGTGGGCCAGCATACAATTCTGGGTGTTGCCCAGCCAACAAGACTGGTACAGCAGTGTGTGACTGCTTTTTGTGTTCATAAGTGCAAGGGGTAAGGATAGAATGTACAGTTACCGGTTTTGCAGAATTTGCTGTAGGAAAATGACATGGAGTGGAGATGACCTACTATGGTGGGCTGGAGCTTCATCATGGAGGACTGCAGCAAGCTGTTTCTTATGGATTTCACTCAGACATTGCTCAATTCATCCAACAGCTGGTGCTGGTACGGTGCTACCTAAGAGTGGGCATCAGGGTAATGTGTATTTGGGTTGCATGTATGTGAGGTGGAACTTGTTAGGACTAGTACTATGAGGAAGTGCAGTGAGTGTAGAGTGATGATAGTGGGTGGAGAGTGATGAGGATTTGGAGGTGCGCAGATCGGTCATGGTACTTGGACGAGCAATGGGTGCATGCTCAATGTAGAATTGGGGCGCGCAGATCGATCGGGGGCCTGGGACAAGGAGCAGATGCAGGCTCTGTGTAGAATTGGGATGTGCAAATCGGTCTTGGTATTTGGACAAGCAGTGGGTGCAGCCTTAACATAGAATTGGGAGTCGCAGATCGGTCGGGTTACTGAGACAAGGAGTGGGTGCAGGCTCAATGTAGAATTGGAGGTTGCCGATCGGCTGGGATACTAGGACAAGGAGTGAGCGCAGGCTCAATGTAGGATTGGGCGCGCATATGTGGTGCAGTTAGAGTAATGGTGATTGCTGATTAGTAATCCTACATTACTTCTTGCCCATTTGCTCGGCCAATGTCACAGTTCACATTGCGCAGCAAAATACTTCAACAGCGCTATGTTCTTTAGCCATGGGGCATGTCATGAGTGTGTAGGGTGCTACAACGTTTTCTTTGCACTGCAGGTTTCTGCGTTCATTTCATTCTGTGAATCGGCTCATGGCGCTATACATTTGGACCGTGCAATGTTGGCGCTCGCGCTTTCACTTTTGTGCGATGTTCGTCCCTTTTTCTGTAGTGTTCTTTTGAAGGTAATCAGTTAACTTTCAGCCATTCACGCTAGGCCCTGGCTCATAGACCTGCTATCTAGTCTGACTCATTACTGTCTTGGAATAGAAGGTCTTGCTGCATGAAAAGAATATGTAAAAGAGTGACCTGATAATGACTTTCCTATATGGTTCTGGATGAAAATTCTACTAATCCCGCAATTCATCAACCCATTTCGGCGCACACATTAGCAGCGTGTGTGCTAGATTGTTTTGTATGTGCTAAATATAATAGATTCAAAGGAGGAAGTTACTTTTGTTTGATGTAATGCAAGTTATTCGCGTTTGGTCTTACTTATGCCACATATATTCAACTCATAATTTGAGCATATGCAATGTTAAACAATAATTCACTTGAAACATAATCACTAGGAAAATATCTTTAAAAAGTGTATGTAAACTGAAAACATTGTCCCTCTTCGTGCATAGGAGAAAATAATGAGGCCCGAAACCCACAAAAACCCAGTAACTGGCACTGTCATAGCAGAGGGTGAATAGGGGTTGGACAACTGAAGGTTGTTCAAAGTACTTTTGTCATTGAAAAGGACACGTAGTAGAGACAAAAGAGAATGCGAACATTTCAAGGAAATATTCATAACCTGCTGGCTCCTAAGTCGGTATGGGGGTTGCTTTTTGACGTTGTACACTTGTGATGATCTTGTCTTACACCACGAATGAATCGCCTGTACGTACCTGTACCAGAACAATATGCAATAAAAGCGTTCACGCAAAAATAGAAAAAGATTGCCCATAGAGTATTGCAACTGTTCCCATTTCAAATGTTCGTTGCAGCATTAGTTTTATAGTTCCGTCTCGAGTCTCTCCTGCTCTCGTGCGTGCTACTGCTGCAAAATGTTTATCAGATGCTGCCATCTAGAGAGCAAAGTTGAAACTGTAAAGCCCGACAGATCACTGCAGTCAAGCTTTGTTAAACTTTGAAACTCGTTCACATCAATGTCAAGAGATGTAAGTCATCAACTATGGATAGATGTGATTAACCTTATAAGGTGCTGGATGCCAAGCCAAAATATGAACATTTTGCATGGCACTTAATATTCGCAAACAATATCTAAAGACACCGATAGGTAGGATTTGAAAGACAAACAGGAAGACACATAACTGTCGGTCAGGAATAAACGCAATCACTTTTAGTGACAAATGTGTGGTGAGAGTGACAGTGGGAGTCCGCTGAATAGATGTTCAGATAGGCAGGCATGCGGATAGAGAGGCAGGTCATCTGGGAAGCAGTCGGCCGATAAAAAACAATGTAGGCAGTGGCAGCTGGTGCATTTTTTAACTGGAGGGTCATAAATATATGTTTGCAGCAGCGACCGAGGGCATCAAGGCAGCCAGAACCAAACAATAGCAGTTTCAGGAGGAGGGGTTTGGGGGAGTTTTCTATCTGAGAACATCTATAATGTATGGGTTAAAATGGTACATTTTACAGTACTTTCTGTGAAAAATTGGCCACACAGTTTGCAATCAGTTTTGTATGGTAGCAAACAAAAAAACCCAAAAGATGCAAGTCACCAACAGTGAACAGGACCATGTTCCAACACATTTTCCTTATGCTTTTGCCCACAACATATGGCAGTATATAAAACATTTTCATGCTGGTTGTGCCCATATATGTCCATGCCCAATGCCCCAACATATGGCAGTATTACCATATAAGGACTCACAACCAGTAAAAAATGTCATGCCACAGAAAGAAAGTACATCCAGATTGGCTATACAAAAATAGGGCAGTGTTCCAAGTATTCACACTTGTGTTTTCCTTTACCCTTCATGCAAAGTACACAAATGCCATGACACAGAAATAACATATGGCAAGACTAAATCCACCAATGTAGGCCAATCTAGCCCCATGTCAACACTCATCATGTTTGCTTTAGCCTTGATGTCAAGTAAAAAGTAACACATGTCATGCCACAGTAAGTAAATGCACACTGGCACCACAGGCCAAGCTAGTGTAATGGTTTATTGAGAGGCCACCATCAATGCAGGGAGTTTCTTCTCTCCCCACTCAAAGTGTCACGCTACAAACTGTTTAACAGGTTATTTTATTCAGCCCTATCTTCACTTCATCTAATACCCCTTGGATCCCTCCCTGCGAGCTACCAATGAGCCAAAAACCAGGCCGGTTTACAGATAATATGTTTGGGTTTATTTGGATTAAATGTTCCGAAACTTGAACTGAAATGTCAAACACCACTTTATCTCTAGCACAACACGATACACTTCCCTCAACATAAATAACTCACAAACGTGAGTTGAAAATATCACAAATCACAATTCTTTTCTTTCTACAACTGCCACTTCAAGAAACAATTAGCTCTTAGTGCTGGTCAGTGAACACATTGAAAGGCTAGCAGTGTATTTTTACATATTTGTGCAAATGCATATGGCAATTATTATTTTACCATCACTTTTCCTTTAAAATGGACACAGGGTGATTTAGCAGTTTGCTTTCAGACACCCTCTTACTATGGTCTGGGTTGGGGAAGTCTGACAGAAAAATTGTAATGATTTGGGAATTTTGGATTTTAGACCTCCCTCCACTGAAGGGCCTGTGTTGGGGAATCTGGATGGTAAAATTGGGATGATTTTAGAATGTATGATTTTCAGCCACCAGCCCACTGAAAGGTCAGTGGGGAAAGTTAGACAAAAGATTGAACTGATTTAAGAACAAAGACACCCCTCTTCCTTAAAGAAATCGGGGTCAACAGAACAAAAAAGATTACCCAATTAAATGATAGCCTATAGTTTTTCAGTGCACACTGGGACGTGAGCTTTGTGAATTTCTAATTTCAATAAAAATCACCCTGTAGTGTTCCTCCAAAATGGGTATTAATTAAGTTAATATTTTTAAGTAAGTAGGCTAAGGATCTACACAGTTCTGACAACCTCCCCTCCCCATGCCCACTATAAAAGGAAAGGATTTAAGGCAAGCAGGTTTCCCCACATTTTGGTTTCAGTTCAGGACATCCAGCTGCAATTCAGGGCACTCTGAAAAGATAGGGCCGGGTCTGGTCACTCCACTCTCAAGCATGGCCTCCCTTAAGGGCGATGGAGAGCCCGACCAAGATGGCAGACTCTTGCTGAGCTCCGCGCTGTGCTCCCATTAATCCTGGGAAAAAATCAGCTTCTGAGGTAGTCCCGACCAGTGGCAAGGTATGCGTGGACAGTGATGTGAGCCCCCCACCCTCTGCGCATTGAAATTCGCACCGGCTGAAGGCCCTGCTGAAACAACGCTGCAGACTCAGCTGTGGCACCGGTGGGCCAGGGAGCCAGTGGGATGGTGTGGACGCCCCAGGGCCGGCTTCTACAGCGACACAGAAAAAGTTGACAAAGCTCCTCTGAGCAGAGCACAATCAGAGGCAGCCAGGAGCAGTGTCGGAGGAACATGGCCCAGGCCCGACGGTAGTTCAGAGAAGGCACCGGAGTGCTACTCGGCCCAGCCCACCCGGGTGCAAAGGCAGTCTGGAGCCCGCCCCCGAGGCCGGAGACACAGACCACAATGGCCAGGCAACCCGGGCAGGGAGGTAGGCAGCAGAGGACACAGGGAGAAGCGGAGGCTTGACTGAGGAGTACCAGGTGCCCCCCGTTTGGTGAGAGGAGACAGTAATTTGCCAGAGAAGGTGCCAAGAGCAAAGCAGCACGGTCCGACAGTGGAGGCAGTCTGGAGCCCACCCCAGCCCTTAATAACCTTACTCAAAGTAGCTTGGCACTGGCGCTGGTGAGGTAGGTGGTGGGGGACACTGATTGAGCCATGGGACTGACGGCTGCTGGAAGGCAAGGAGGTCAGGCTGCTCAGGCAGGCCAGTCAAGCTTACGGGCTGATAGGAACTCCACAGCCACCGCAGCATTTCCAGTGGGCGGAGGCAGTTTGGAGCCTGCTCCCGGCGTGTGGAGCCTCAGTTCAGGCTACAAAATGGTGCAGACGGTGGTTGGGGAGCAATAGGGGCAGGAACACTCAGCCCATAACCCCCTATATCAGGATAGTGGAGAGAGTGGTTTTGGCACAGTGAGAAATCAGGAGGCCACCTGGAATGATCCTGGGCAGATGGAATGGGCAGGAGTGGGTTGTGGCACTGATTGGCTCCGGAGGACGGTCCCTGGGTGAGACTGGGCCTGGTGGTCAGTTTTGTGTGACAGTGGCACCCTGGGGATGGACTCTTCATGCAACTTAGTGGATAACAGAGGGCCCCCTACAGTTTACCTGCCGGAGGGTGTGACTTGGTGGCCCCCTCTCCTTGAGTGGGGGGTCGACCCAGTTGTTGCCCTTCCTTGCTGCTTGGGACCATATCAAGAGGCCAGTGGAGGCCCCGGCATCACATGATCCCACCGAATGGATAACGCATCTTTCTGGCTGGGGTGCATAGAACAGTCAGGGTTCTGGGTGGGTGTTGCAGCGGAACCCAGATCACCCATCCACAGCACTAGGCCATGGGGCGGACTGCAAATACCCTGACATCAGGCCCCTCAGTGGAATACACCCCACTGACAGTCCAGGATCCGAGGAGGGCCTCCTTCAATATGGGGTAGACCGACAAAACACAACAAAAGCTCACTTTCGAGGAGGGGGAACTCCTCCAGGATGCCCAAACCAAAACACCATGTGGAGACGCCTGAATCGGCAGAGATAGTGGGGGAAGGACTTGTTCAGATCCTGGAAAAAGATATCAGGGCAGGCTTCGGAGGGCTCAACTCCAAAATGGAGTCACTCTCCTCCAAGGTCGATCTACTGCAACATCAGCTAGGCAAACATGAGGATCGCGTGGATGAGGTAGAGCAGAGAGTGTCCGGGCTGGAAGATGGATCAGCCTCACGTGTCACCAGGGTTTCATCTCTCGAAGTGCAGGTAACTGCTAAAAATGAGGACCTGGAAGGAAGAGCCTGCTGAAATAATATTCACTTGGTGGGGATCAGACAATGGCAAGGGCAGCTCAAGATGGAGGAATTTGTTGAAGCCCTGTGTAAGGAACTCTTCGGAGGGTCCAAGCTTTCCCCTATGTTTGTGGTGGAGAGGGCCGACGTTACACCAGGTACTAGACCAATAGCGGGAGCGGCCCTCCCTTCCCATCAATGCTCACCTCCTCAACTATAGGGAAGGCATACAATTCTTCGTATGGCTAGAATGAAAGGAGATCTCCAGTACGATGGGGATAAAGTCCAAATATATCCAGACTTTTCATCGGCAGTGAAAGCCTCTCGATGGTCCATTGCAGGAGTTAAGAGGCGCCTGAGAGATTGCAGCATCCCATGTTCCCTTCAAAACTCTGGATTCCGCACAACGGGAAGACACAATTCTTTACTTCGCCAGAGGCAGCAAGCTCCTTCTTGGAAATGATCGGCAGAAGCCATCCTCGTAACAATCCAAGACCTCAGGAGGATGATCGAGACCAGGGCCGGGGGTTTTAGAGGGACCCTGGATGATGGGCCTCAGAACAATCACAAGGAAAGGGGGCAGTGTGAATAGTACTAGGATGCTTCCCGGCACCTTGGTGTTTTAATTCAGGCTGCCTCAGTTATTTATATACCGCCCATAGGTGGTGGAGCCTAGCAGGCTTGGCCAGGCACTAGCGCCCAAGCACAGCATTGGTTTTGGAGTTTTGAGTTTTGGTAAGGGGGGTTCCAACGGCCAGGTTGGGGGTTGCCGGTGGGGGAGCGAGGTCTGGAAGGGTAAGGGCAAGGGGCATGCAGGGCATACAGGATGGGGAGGGGGTTGGCGGGTAACTTGGTGGGAAGGGAGTTCTAGGTTTGTTTTGATTGTTGGAAGTTCGATTCTAATTTGAACACCACTCCATTATATCCTACAGAGAGGTCAGGGCCTGTTGATTGAAATGGAAGGTTGGGCAGGGAAAGTCTATCCCCAATGCTTGGTATCCTGGGGCCAATGGGGATTCGGGTAGTATCATGGAATATTAGGGGGGGAATAACCACTTCAAGATTTGAAGGGTCACTCAATACCTCAGGAGACACCTGGTAGAGGTGGCCTTCATTCAAGAAACCCACCCTACTCCCTCCTCCGAAAGCAAATGGGGTACCAAATGGGGATGCCACCGGTATTTCTCCTCCTACTCATTTTATGCCATACGGGATGCCATCCTGATCGTAAGGGTGTCAAGTTTCGCCTGAGTTTGACGGCATGAGATGATGAAGGCAGGGCTTTGTTGGTGTTCTGTGTTCTCGAGGGGTTACCGGTAACCTTGGTGAACTCATATGGTCCCAACGTGGACAGCCCGAATGCATTTGACTGGGTAATGGTGAAATTAGCTGGGTGTCAGACCACCACTATTGTGTGGGGGGGTTTGAACACAGTGATGGACCCCCCTTAAAATAAGTCTAGGGAGAGTCAGGGCTGCACGCCTATGGTGAGCTTTAAGGTTCAGGAAATATGTAAAACATACAACCTTATTGATGCATTGCGGCACCACCACCGGGAGGACTGGGACTACACATATCACTCCTGGGTAAATGGATCCAGCTCCAGGCTGGAATATCTGTTGGTATCCCGGTAGGGGGGGTTCCAGTGGGGCAGAAGCATAATTCTCCCACAGACTCTGATCACTCTCCTGTGCTTCTGGAGTGTGGGCTGGGGAGGAGGGAAAGTGGTGCCATGCATGGCGATCTAAACCTGGCACAATGCAGGACCTGGTGTTCTGTCCGGAACTAGGAGGATCAATTCAATCCTACCTTCAGGACAACAAGGGCTCCGTTTCCTCAGTTGGAGTGCTCTGGCAAAGCCTTAAGTGCTATAGCAGAGGGGTGTGTATGTCTAAAGAAAATGGGATCCTCCAGGGCATTAAAAGGGAACTCACGGAAGGGGAATATCGGATCAAGGACTTAGAAATAGAATACGCTGCAACCGCAAACCCCTGGACCCTTGCGAAGCTCCGCTACAAACTGGATAGGTTCATGGCCAACGCTGACCAGGAGATTCGGTTCCTCACGGCCACCAGAAATGCCAATACGGTGAAGGGCATAAACCAGGGGTACTACTGGCACGTCTAATAGCTCCTGATAGATGACCCCCACAGGTGGAGTGTGTGAAGGATCCCGAGGGTAGGCCGGTGCACTCTGAAGAAAATATCGTAGCAGTATTTCAGACTTTCTATTGAGAATTGTATGGATCCAAGAACTTGCAGAATCCAGAGGCATTGCAACACTATTTGTAAGAGGTGGAATTGTACTGAGTGGAGGCATATCTCTGCGAGCCTCTCAATCAGGCAATATGATATGATATGATATAATATTTTATTTGTATTGCGCCCAAGTCTTTCAGAGCGCGACGACGCAAGGGAGGGGAACAAGGGAGGACAAAGCAACGATCTGACTAGGCCCAGTGACATTGAGAATGTGCAAGAAGGAAGAGGGAAAGTGCAAGGGGCAGGGGTGAGTGAAAAGTGCTGAAAAGGTGAACAACAATAGGAGGTGCGGCAAGCAGGTGGCAAGTGCAGAATAAGGTGAAGACAACAGGTGTCTAATAAGTGCAGGGACGGGGGCTGTAAGGTAACAGACGTTTATATAAGAACAGGAGAGGGAGTGGTTTTCACCCTCTGACTTTGTTCACATAGGCTCTTTTGTGAACTGATTGAATCACTGGAGCATTGAGTATCCATTCCAGGATTTGCACTACCCCTATCATTTCTCTTTGGAGGTGCGTGGAAATCGGTGCACATACGAAAGAAGTATATGCACAATTAAGATGTGCTGTTGTGTATAAATAATGAGGTTGGAAAGTTTTTTCTTTTAACAAGGGTTTATTGTTTGTTTTAGAGTGCTGTAAATGACATCATCCACTTGATTGTACGTTCGGTGTGGCGACATTTGAGCTCCACCTATCATCCTGGAGAAGGTCGGAGCAATAGAGGGCAACACCAGAAGCCCTTAGAACCGTCCGAAACAGGTGTCGACATACAAGTTGACAATCTTTGTGTGCTGTTCAACACAGGGACACATTTGTAAATAGGAAGGGTGTTGATGAATAGTCCAATTAATTGTATGTGATAATAAGGTTTTTTATATAGTGAATTACCTTAATAATTGGGCAACATATGGTATGGGTGCTATGTGAGATCGTGAGTATGGTGAATGAATGGTGGACTGAGTTAGTTGATGTTTGAAGGTTTCTCCAGTTATTAATGGATTGTGTTTAAAGTGATTTCAATATGAGTTTTAATTTGTATTTTTGTAATAAAATTCAATTTATTTTGTGATAAAAATGTTGTGCTATTGGCTTCTTGCCAATCTCTCAGCTATGGTCCAAGTTTTTTTTTTTTTATTCAGGTAACAGATACAGACCCGAGTGCAAGGGTTGCCAGCAGGCAGTGAGGGTGTGTGGCTGAGTGTTCAGGGATCTGTACCCGAAATCAGAGGGTAAACAGGTGCCCAGTTCTGAAGCAGACAGATCAGCAGGGGAGAGGAAGAGCGAAGGCAGAAGCAAAGAGGAAGGCTTTGAGGTGCTTCCGGAACCGAAGATGGTTCTCCTCTAGTTTCAGAGGGGCAGGGAGTCTGTTCTAGAGGGTGGCTATAGCCGAGGAAAGAGATCGACCCTCAACTCGTTGCTTGGAGAAGCGATGGACCCTGAGGGAGTTGGAGGTGGAGGAGCGAAGCGCTTGAGTGGGACGATATGGGAGGGAGAGTTGAGTGTATATTGGACCCAGGCCCCAGAAGGCCTTGTGGACAATGCAGAAGTTCTTGATTTTAATCCTTGCAGCCACTGCGAGCCAATGAAGCAATTTCAGGGCTGGAGAGATACGATCCCAGGGATTGTGGCCAAGGATAAGACTTGCAGTCCTGTTCTGGATGAACTGCAGAGGGCAGAGAGTGGTTACAGGCAGATTTAGAAAGAGGCTGTTGCAATAATCCAGCCTAGAGAGAAGCAGAGCTCTAGGGACCATGAGCTTGTGGGGGAAGGAGAGGAAAGGAAGAATACCTCTGAGGAGTTGCAGTTGCAAGAGATCCTAATGGTAATCAAGGAACTCCCGGGGTCTAAATTGCTGGGTCCGACGGCTTACCCAGTGAGTTTTACAAGTTCTATGCCCTCATTTTGACCTTGATGCTCCTCCTAGTGTATGAGGAATCACTTGTGGGTGGGACACTCCCCCCTACGATGCATGAGGCAAATATAGTGTTGTACATAAACAGGGGAAACCACCCGAGGATTGCGCCTCATATATACCAATCTCCTTAATCAACATCAACAATAAAATATTCGGCAAAGTCCTTGCAGATCGGCTGCTTCCGCTGATGCCTGGACTGGTGTTAGCTGATCAGGCAGGGTTCATTCCTAGAAGAAACACCAAATTTTGCCTTCATCACCTCTTTGGGGTCATTGAGGCACTCGACCGCACGTCCTAGGAGATTGCTGGTTTTTTAGATGCCGAGAAGACCTTCGACTATATAAACGCCTCGTAAAAAATTATAGTGGGGCGAGCAAGATCAGCTGGTTTCGAGATGGGAAGGGGGACCCAGCAAGGGTGCCCCCTCTTCCCACTTCCGTTTGCCCTTGCAATGGAGCCGCTGGTGGTGATCCTGAGAGAACGGCATATCCAGAGGGGACATAATCTTGGTCTACACAGACTGATCATATCCCTGTATGCGGATGATGTGGCCCTCTATATTCATAATCCAGAGGACAACCTGTGCCCTGTGATGCAGGATGAGTTGAGGTTTGGGGAATTTTCAGGCCTCAGAATTAATCATAGCAAGTCTGTGGTGTTCCCCCCCCCCTCACAGAGGAAACCATGTATTAGGTGGGAGACCACAAAAGTGTGGTACCTATGGGTACTTATGTTTCGCAACAGGGAGGAGATGTACTGCGACAATTAGGGGACAGCAATTGGGAAACTTCAAGATGTGGTGGCCAGATGGCAGCTATTCCCACTCACACTACTCGGGCACATCTCGATCGTAAAAAAATGGTTATACTCCCCACATTTCTGTATCTCTTTCTCAACCTTCCCTTATTACTGTGCAGCGGCTTATGCTGGCGACTCTGCAGGCTAATCCTCAATCTGATATGGGCTGGGAGGCCGGTGTGGGTAGCCTATGTGGCACTGATACAGCTGACAACAAGAGGGGGCCTGGCCTTACCAGACGTGGAGCGATATTACTGGGCGGCACTGATAATGGCTGCCACAACTTGAAAACACGTACAGAAAGTATTGAAACCATTTTATGGAAGCCCTTTCCTCTATCCTTCATGCTCTTCAGAAGGTGAAGACTTCAGCAGTTTCTTACTTAACTAATGCCTTTGCCCAGCACGGTTGCAAAATGAACACACACAAGTTATTATAAAGACAGGTTTTCTAGAACCATAATAAAGTGTACAGCATCTCACAGCCTACCTCGACAAGCTGGGCCTCAGATCAAGGAGGCTGCACAAACACATGAACTATCTCCTCAGTCTCCCCCAAGAAGAAAAAGCAGAAAGGCAATGCAGGACCCCCATCTGCTCCGGGAGCGCTGTACCAGTTTAATGGGGTGGAAAGCTAGGCAGATAAAATGCCAGTGACACAACCCTGAGGCAAGAAAATAAAGAGAGCCCCACTCAAGCATGGCGCTCTTTAAAGGTATTTCAGATGCCTGCACACCTGCCCAAATTATGCTTTTCAGCGCACACAAGCCTTCCTCTGGCTGAAAGAGTAACTTTGTCTACTCCTGCCATAGTGTCAGCACATCAAAATGTTCCTTTTAGTCATAGTTAGTGCACGAGAACACCAGCGGCTGAAACTTAATGACATTCAAATTCTTGCAGAAGCCCCCCTAAGAGCAGTAATAGTAGCAAGAGTGGCTTCATCGCTGTAGGACATGTAGTCTCCCCCAGTCCAAAATAAAACAAGAATTGGCAATGCCAACAGTTTGAGCATTTGTGCAGACATGGGAAAGGCACTTGCCAGGTACAGCCATAGTGGTATTTACTAAATATGTGAAAAGATTCTGAACAGTCTAAATTAATTGCTAGTAAATCTGTCCCATATTTCACCAATACGCTGTGCATCGTAATCTTACAGTAAACGGACTAAAGATCACATTCAATGAAAAAGTCCATCTCCATTAACAAATTATATGACCCATTTGTTTATCACAAATAGAATTCTTTTTTGTATTCCGAATACATGTTAATATTAGCGTTCTCTCAAATCTGTGTTTATTACCTCTGTCCCCACCGGCCATTCCCACCCCCCTCTGGTCCCCGTGTGATGTTCCCTTGTGCCCCCCCCTTCTCTCACACAGGTGTTGCCTGTTTTGCTTGATTCTTCTACCCTGCCCCCCCTCCTTCTAGCCTACTTCTGCAGGAGTCTGTCCTGATACATTCTGGTTTCACCATCACCGTCTTGGGCCCAATGCTGGATTTGACTTTTATGGACTTCAATGATTCATGGTGTGTCATCCTTTCTCAACTTTCATGCTGGACTTCCTTTGCATCTTGTACTCATGGTGGGCCTGAATCATGCTGTTCCCATCTTCATCTTGTATCCTGGCTTGCAACATTATGTATTACTACTGACTTCTGCAATTGTATTTGCTCTCCCCTCTTGCTTCTCCACTCTTTTTGACTGTTCTCTCCTCTTCTCCCTTTCTCCCTTTTCCTATCTTCTCCCCTCCTCCCCTTACTTTCTTCTATGCATTTACTCTATCAGAATTGTCCTTGGACCTAGTATTATAGCAACCTCGTCTGTCTCCTCCCCCTCCCCTTATTTGTTTTTTTTCCTCCCCCCGCCCTCCAGCACTATCTGAAATGTCGTCAGGCCTAGTACGATGGTCGCTTGTTTTGTTCCTTCCCTCCCTTTCTGTACCCCTCTCCTTCACCTTTTGTTTTTCTCTGGCTCTACCAGAAATGTTGTCAGCCCTAGTACGGCAGTCGCCTGTGTGTTTCCATTTCCTTCCCACTCTCCCCTCCCTTCCTTATCTATGTCTTAGCTTGTGCATTATCTGAAATGACGTCAGGCCAAGTACGATAGTTGATTTCACATCCTTTCTGTTCAAGGCCTGTAATTGCATTGTATTTTCCCTTGTTCCCACCCTTGCCTTGAAGCACTTTGAAACACATTGTGTATAGGCGCTATATAAATAAACTATTATATCATATCATATCAAATAATGAATAAAGATGCCAAGTGATAAATGTGTGCAAAAATGTGCAGTGAATAAACATGATACAAACAATACAGTACAAGAAATACATTTATGATAAAGTGCAATACAAAGAATACATTATCAATGCTGGGGTCAACATCTCTTATTAAATTAATGTCTCTAAATAAAATAGGAAAACACTTTCTCTCCAAATGAATTTCCTAGCTTTAAGTAGCCTAAGTTTACTTTTGCGAGATGTTTCAGCTTTACTGAGTTCTTCAGGACCACATACACAATTTGGACTCTGTTTATTAAACACAATATAAATCAATTATATTATGGTTCTATGTTCATTATGTTCATTCATCATCCGTTTTCTTTTTTGTTGGCTGCACTTTTTGCCAAAAATGTATTGCCAACAAATATCATAGAATTTGTTATTTATTTGGGGGATCCATCAATTCCCCCTTCCCCTATTATTTATTCCCTACACACCACCCCACCCTACCCCTTATATGCGCTCCCTGCCCGCATATTTTCTGATTCTTTTTCTGCAAAATGTATTTTACAAAAAAGTGCAGCGAAAAAAGAAAAACTAACGCTGAATGAACGTTGTACCGATAGTATCAGGTCAAAATGGTGTAAGTACCTGGACATCTAATAGCAGTGCCTGGCAAATGCCTAATACGTTCACACAAGCCAAAACAGTTGGCTTAGCCAATGCTTGTTATTAACGGGACTGCAGTGAAGGACACTCAGGGTGCGTATAAATCGAGTGGTTTAAGGCAGACCCGGTTAAGATATCTCCATCACACCAGCAGCGTACCTGCAATTCCAATTAAGTCACCAACTCTCAGAGAGACTACTTTGAAAAAACACTGGCAAGCACTTTGAGTGCAAAGCTTAATGTTAAGGCTTGATTAAAGCGAGCTACAAGAGTTCCCATGAGGAGGTGTCTTGGGAGGGGCAGGAACTGGGTGGGAATGGCCATAGGGATTAGCTTATCCATGGGCAGTCAAAAGGTGGGTAACCAGCCAAACAAAACCAACAAGCTATGTCCTCAGATGCATTCCTCCCAATCTGCACTTCAATGGATGTGTTTCGGCCTATAGGTGTAGCACGCTCTTGACGTGATCTTTTGTTTAGTCGAAGTACTGCAAATATCAAAGAAGGAAGAGCTACAGAGTTGAAGCAAAAGGTCAAACCCCCAAAATGGTTCTCCAGTCATTGGAGGCTGGGTAACGCGTCTCCACTTTTCTCTCATTGGAAAGGAATTCACAGCAAATCAATGATTTGCAAGATGCCTACAGTGAACGATTGAGAGCATGACAATGGCTGAAGAAATGTAGGAATCAAAACAGACAGACCCTTTGATCAACGTCCATAAGGAGATATCTAAACAACAAAACAATATGTCACAAAGTCCCTTACAGCTGCTAAGAAAAGCACACTTCTCATAAGTGCCAGGCCAATATGCAAGTCTATGCAAAAAGCACAAGCATACTCGTCCTTGGCACTTAAGGGCAGAAGGAACAGGGTGGCATGCTTCAGGGAAGAAACTCTTACTAAATACCTCAAGACTTGCAGATTGAATGATAGAATGGAACATAAGAACAGGACTATTCAAGAGCATTGTTGAGGTTAACACTGGTGTGAGACACATGGAAGAGGAAGTTCTGTAAAAGAAACAATAATACAAACTCAGAGATTGAGAATAGTTCATTCAATGTGTCATGTGTACCATGTTAATAATCAATGTTCTGTGATGGGCTTCTTTAAAAAAATCTATAACAAAATTTGTAACCTGAATTTCAGAATGAAGACAGAGATAGCTAGATTTGTGAGGATAGCATAGATGTTAAGTTAGGGCAAGGGTTATGAGTATATGCTGTGTTTTGCATAGGAAAAAAAATCAAAAAGAAGGATTTGATGTATTTGCTAAGGGTTAGGAATAGGGAAACAAAATGAGGAGAATACAAGGGGATCACCCCCACATAAAATAAAGAGGCTATATATATATATATATATATATATATATATATATATATATATATATATACTGTCTTCTGCCACACAGGATCTTCTTTGTTTTTAAATACATATATATATATATATATATATATATATATATATATATATATATATATATATATTACACGGCAATGGTAGTGGCCGTGTAGTTGTGGTTAAATTGCTGTTTCCATAGGAAGAGCACTTTTTGGGCGGCTTATAACTTTGCTCCCCCTGGACGAATCCTCACCAAACTTTGCAAAAATGTATATGGGCCACTCTGAATTTCTTTGTAAAGTTTGGTGAGGTTTGGTACAGGGGGGGCAAAGTTATAGGGGGTCCCAAAACTTCTGTTTTTCCCATAGACTGAATGGGGGAAAACTTTGTGCACAGCTACAGGCCAAACCGCTGGACGGATTTCAACCAAATTTGCGGCAATGGCAGGAGCTTGGTCGCTAAAGCGTGCTTTTGTAAATTTTGTGACAATTCATCCAGTAGTTCCCTTAAAAACGATCAAAAAGTATGTCTCTACAAATTAGTGATATCTATGTCCGCTCCGCGGACACACTTCCCTGTTCGCAATGTGGAGAAGATTGCAATTGGCTATTCTGTGGTATGCTGGCCGCAACCATGTTGCGCTTTCACCGATTGGTTGTGGCACAGCGTGAAGTGCGTCTTAATATTTCGATACGTCCGCCATGTTTACTTTGTTTTCTGTTGAACACAGACATCGCCGCTAATATACCTAAACGAAGAAGACACCAATGCACTTGTTACACTTATGGAACACTGTTTCGAAGGGTTAGCGTTAATGAGACTTGGTAGTATAAAGTGAAACATTGAAGTATTCTTGTTAGCACTGTCGTACGGTACAGTGAAACTTGCTACTCATTGTACGAAATGAACTTACTGCGTCCATTGTACAATACATAAACAACATTACTGCGGTCAGACTGGCGGGAATCTGAGGCAGCCACCTGCTCTATTTCGTACACACAGCAGTTCTGCGCATGTACGGGAGTAGTGGTTCTCATGAATAGCCGCTGATATGTTGTTGCAAAATGAGAATGTATTTGCATTTGGAGTGAAGGCCACTTCATTTTCTGTTTGAAATACGAGCTCAGTACGGCTGCATATTTGTCGACAGCCATAAGGGTCAGTTGTTTTTTAACCTTGAGGTACAGGGAAAGAGCAGAAAGAATGTAGGGAGTAACAATTAGAAAAGCATATCGTTTGATAAGGTTATGCTTAAAAAACATTTTCACCAACCATGAAATATTAGTTACACTACTGTCTGACTGCAGCTAATGCAATGGAGCTGGTCCACATCATTTAAGTGTATTTTTCCGGCCTATATACCGAATTGACATTACATTTTTACTTTGGAGGGAAAAAAAAATTCGTAATGCGTTACAAGGTTTACGTCCCGTTGAATTCTTTTTCCCCATTATGGACACTGCACATTGTCGCCGTTTGTAGGGTGCCAGTACATTACCCCAAATTAATGTATTATTTAGCAGAAAAAGTATGTTAGAACTTTGTTTTGTGCAGAGGTTGCGTATTTATATACGTTTTATTTACGCTTCTCCCCTCAGATACTTCCTTTCCTATTGTGATTGTCACGGATTACAGCTGCCGTGTGACACCTTTTTTAACCGTCAAATGCAACTGTTCATTACCGGTTGTCTGTGCGTCATATTGCACATTGTCACCGTTTGTAGGGTGCCAGTACATTTCCCAAATTAAATTATTATTTAGCAATAAAAGTATGTGTTACAACTTAGTTTTGTGCAGAGTTTGCGTATTGATATATGTTTTATTTATGTTTTTCCCCTCAGATACTTCCTTCCCTATTATGATTGTCACGGATTACAGCTGCCGAGTGATGGCTTTTTAACCGTCAAATGCAACTGTTCATTACCGGTTGTCTGTGCATCATAATTCAGTGGGATGATCATGTTGGACCTCTATGTCCCTACGCTGCTGTCGCAATAAGAAGTAACATTCCATCCTTTCTGGTGGTGTAGATCACAGTGGTTGACATCGTCTTGCACATCAATGTGGGAGTAAAACGACTACTGTGGCGGCAACGCTTACTTTCTGTGTGTGAAAGAAACCAACGTGCCCATTACCATTTTCATTGTCGACAAACGACAGAAACTTACTACTTGTATGGAAATGTGCATAGGGCAATCATTTCACACAGTTCATTGTGAAACACAACTACTTTACTAATTGCTTAGGGCGATGATTTCGCTCAGTTTATTGTGAATATCAGTGTTTGTTTTACAATTTTACTCTCTGCTTTCACAATGTGGCATGCTATGTTGCATGTTGTAATGTGTTCTTTTGTAGATGCTGCATCACGGCACGTACGTCAATATGGACGCATTTGTTTAAGCTATCAAGGAACGTTATGGAGAAAGGTACTGCATACCCCACTTGCTTTGGCTACAGGAGGGTCAGGCCCATCTCATATGCTTTAGTGCCGTCAGGCCAATTTCTGTCACCGTCAGACCATTTCTGTCACCCAGATGCCCTATTAACCAACATTAATTCAGAATAATTACTATCTTTTAAAAGCGGGAAAATGAGGTAAGGTGCACTGAAAGTGTTTGGTGCACAGAAATGTTTGTAAAATAATACATCGTTACACCCTCCCAATACACATATCTTCACACCTTTCAACCTGTGCCACTTACGAAATTATGTATCGAACTTTGAGTGGTAATGGTGTTGCTTCCAGTATTTCTAACGTCATTGCGCTTCCCATCACAGAATTTGTTTCAGATTTTATGTAAACGTAAATAGACTACTCCTTTGCGTTTTTTAAGCACATTTTTACAGAAAAAAATTACTACATGTGCAACACATGTATGAAAAGGTCATTGACAACACCAGAAAAGGTTTATGTTGTGCATGTGATAGTGTTTTGATATTTAAGTGTACTCATGTACATAACAAATCAACGGTACAGCTTCCGTCTGTGAGGGGTAGCTTCTATGTATGGTTAGTGGCTACAATGTCGGGGATGTGGCTATTGGCCATTACTGGAAGGGACAAAACATTGCATTGAGGTCGCTATGTCCACCAGGGACTGCCTTTCTTGTAAAGGTGTTCCTTATAACCATACATTTCTCAAGGAACACAAATGTGGTGCTGCCTTTACGGCCACACAGTTTCATTTTTGCTTTCTGTAGCCTGCAATGGAAAGCAAAGAAGGGTTTCTATCCAACACCCGTCTTCCCTTTCTATGGTGGCCATCTTGAAAAAGGATTTGTTTTCATCAGACGGAATGCCGGAGGCGTTCCGGTTGAAGACAAAAAATCCTCTTTCTTGGAAGCATGGGTTACTGCTGTAAAATCTCGATTGCTTATGGCATTCATCCCCCACTCTTTGGGGAGGAATGGGGGTTAATGATCCAGATACGTCGGTATGTACTCTTGCTTATATTGGGGGTCATTCTGAGGTTGGAGCTTACCACTACTGGCTATTCTGCCAACCAGACCGCTACCTACGGCACCGTCAAGTACAATGCCGTAAATAGCGGTCTAGTGGTGCGCGCGCGACACACCATTCCGATATTAGCGGTATGCCGTAAACCGAAGCTGACCCAAGTAAATCGGGACGTGCAAATAATGGCCTCCTGATGGCCGAAAAGTACCTTACCGGCATGGAGTAAATACCGACATCTCCAAGAAGGTGTTAAGAACCCTGAGCAGTGTTTCCAAGAGCCACAGGTGCACACAATCAGCAAAGGTGGAGGCAATGGAGTCTGGCACAGCACAAAAGGAGCACACCCACACACCACACCACCTTCCACACCAAGATGATAGCAATAGTAGTAGCATGACTGGAGCTGGAGGCCCTGCTTGCAAGGCAGCAACAACAACAACAACAGCAACAACTACAGCCCCCACCACAGAGGATACAGAGGAGGAGAAGGAGGGTGAGACTGGCCCAGCATGCCCACCAGTGCAGCCACCATTACCACGCTGGCAGCCCCCAACCCCTCGCATCAGAGCCACCCCCTTCAACCTAACACCAGAGCAGATCCACACCCTGTACCGGCTTGACCGTGACACCATCACCACCATAGTGGATCTGATACATGACGACATAGTGAGCCTCATAGAAATACGCACCGCCATCCCCCCTCTACTGAAGGTAGTGTCTGTGCTCCACTTCCTTGCCACAGGCACCTACCAGCACACAGTGGGGCACATGCATGGCATATCACAATCCTTATTTTCCCGGATACTGAACCAAGTGCTGGATGCGCTCCTCAAGCACACAAGGGACTACATATCCCTACCACGGACCCCCTGGAGATATTCGATACAAAAGTTGCCTTCCATGCAGGCACTGGCAGGCATGCCAAATTGTATAGTTGCCCTTGACTGCACCCACGTGGAGTTGGTGGTCCAGCATGCCCTGGAGGTGGCTTATCGCAACCGCAAGCAATACCACTCTATCAACGTGCAGATGGTATGCAATGCCAGCTGGATCATCACACATTGCTGCGCCTGATATCCAGGATCAACTCATGACTCTTTGGTCCTGCGGAATTCCACGCTACCACACTATATGGAGCGACATGTTGGACGACGTGCCTGGCTGCTTGGTGAGTTGCCTGACTGGGCCATGGCAGTGCATCTGGGTTGTGAGGTGGGTGGCTGCATACTCCACCTGGGTGGAAAGTGGGGGGGGAGATGCATACTCCTCTTGGGTGGAAATGTTGACGCCAGTGCACGATGTGCACCTCACCAAACACTGTGCCCCAGAGCCAGTGAAACGGCACATGACTACCAAATCCCACAGTGATGGAGTAAGGCCGACACCTAACACTACATGACTAACATGTCACCAGGCCACATCCCACAACAGATGCGCCACTCATCGGCGGCCCTCACACACTGAAAGGGCATCTAGCGCTATGCACTGCATATGCACTATGTCGCTGCCTCCAGCATATCACCACACAGGACAGTCATCCCTGGGAGTGCATTGAACTGATCTTAACAGGGATACCACAGCGTGTCACTGGTTCCGCACACCCATAGGAGTGCTGCAAGTCACCATGGTACTGATCAGTGCAGAATTACGAATATGCTACTGACAACAGCCAACACTCCCTACTACCAAATCTCACAAAACACAACACATCAATGATTTCACTCCAACACTGCTGCATGCATATATGATGCACGTGCAAAAAGATGTGAGTGCACACCATAACCCATCCTGAGGATACTACCCCCTTCATCATCCCATTGCACAGGACACATAGCGGGCCATAAATGGGGGCAATGCATCCAGGGACATGTGTGTATCGGCAGAAATCACCTGCTGCCATGTAAGACTAGTACAGTTGTCTGCCATGAATGTACGAACACTTACCTTGATTCCCCTCTCATGCAGGTGATGGTGGCTATGCTTTGAAGCCGTGGCTCATGACCCCTGTCCGAAACCCACAGAACCGGCACGAGGAGGACTACAATCATTCCCATACCCGTGCACGTGTGGTGATTGAGCAGACCTTTGGTCTGTTGAAGGCACGATTTTGTTTTCTCAGCCGGTCGGGTGGGGCACTTATGTACAGCCATGAGAAGGTGTCCAAGATCCCCATGGTATGTGTAATGCTGCACAAAATGTGCATCCGTCGGAACATACCCCTGCACGCTGACATGGAACTGCTACCACCTGATGATGATGAAAGGGGAGGAGGAGGAAGAAGTGGCAGGACAGCAGCACGGTGCCGATGCACAGGAGGGACGTGCCGTACGGCAAACATTGATTGGACAATATTTTTGACACACATTTCAGCAGAGGGTGTGAGGATGTTAGGACATTGGGCACTGGGTGTGGGGATACATGTACACCATGCACTGTGAGACATTAAATGACACCTGCGCAATGATCATTGTCCACTCTGTTGTTTTTTGATGAACAACCAGTGTATTGAATAAGTAGGTTCAAACGTGAATAACAAAACGAACAACAGCCTGGGTCCCACCTGTTTCAGCATGATTCAATTGGGGGGTGGGAGTTTGGCCAACCATGACGTGACACCTTGCCCAGCCCTTGGCACGGACTTTCATAACAAATGCATTGTCAGTATTGACTTTGGGTACTCACCTCCATCGACAGATGACGTTGCCACGCACTCCATGTCGCCAACCCCTTCTATGGCTTCTGGGCCTATCATGGCCACACACGTCTCCTCCCACAGCATCAGTTTGATGGGGGAACCTGGCCCTCTTCCTGTCTCCTGGGCCTGGCTTCTGTTGGCTGAGAGGATGGCACGCACCCTCAGCCGTAGGTCGTCCCACCGTTTTCGGCAGTCCTTGGTGGTGCGGGGGGTGTTGCTCACGTCGCTGACCTTTTGTGCTACCAAGGCCCAGATCTCTTTCTGCATGTTCGTGGAGAGTGTCCACCATCACCTAGAGCTCATCCTGGCTAAATCGCTCCTTCCTGAGTCGTGCAGCTCCCTTTTTTAGTGCTTTCGGCATGATGGTGGAGTTGATGGTCGATTTCAGTGTTCACTGGATGGCTCTGGATCCTGTGCGGTGAGGATGGCAATGGATTGTGGTTTTAAAGATGGGCGCCGTGCTCCTTCCCGTTCCTGTGCGATGACGATTTTTCCGGTTCCGCTTTTTAACGGTGACCCTTAATAGTGGTGACTGCTAATTACAGTCACCGCTATTGCCGCTTTACTCTATGGTGGTAGTGTTATGTGCGGTGCGCTTGATGCTGGTAAGGGCATTTTGGGGCCCTTTTGCGACATGACGCAAGGTATATTACCGGCATGGCGCAAAGCTCGTGCCCGCAAAGTTGTAATAGGCCGCTTTTAGCGGTCTATTGCCAGCTTGGACACGCTATTTGCACCATGCCGGTAATTACCGTTCCTTACCTCCGAACTCGGAATGAGGCGTATTGTGTTGCACGCTTGCCTTGTGGAGTTCTGTGCCAGAAATTTTCCATTTTCAAGTTCGTACAAGAATATACAATGTACTTCCGCACTGTCACCCAGTTACACATGTCATTGTGAAGTGCGTATGACTTTTCGAACACGCCCCCATGCTGTGCACCAGCATATGATAATGTGGAATTCTTCTGAAGGTGGGCAGTTACTTCAAATGTTCCTTTACAGTAGTATGCTTATGTGTTACTATTAGAACCCTGATAAATGTAGTACAACATTCTTTGATGTCACGGGTATTAGTCTTAGCAGTGCATGGTGGTGGCGCGAGTTATGGTTGCTTAGCTTACCATAACTGGCGAATTTCTAGGGTTTTTTGGTTTTATTAAAAACCATAATGTCCCTTTAACAAAGTTTTTTCACTGAATTTCATAAGTTTTTTTGTAGCATAACTTAACCATAACATCCTCTTAAAAAAGATTTTTTCACTGAATATAGATATAGATATCATTAATTTGATAGGTTTTTAGTAGGATTACCTTAGTTTATATACATGTACCATACAACATATTGAACCCCTGTCCTAAGCTAGTGGTTCTGATGTCCACGGACCGTGTGCATATCCGCAGACGGACTCGGTCAACATCAACAATATCCAAAAACTCAGGGGGTATCTTACATTTTTGTGTCATGCAATAAACACACTGAACATGTTCAAAGAGCAGCATATAAATAAATTACATTAAAAAATATATAAGAAGTGCAAACTGTATATGTAAGACACCTACAGTCCAATTACATAGCATATGAAACATAATGGAACAAAACAAACAAAAAAAGAACATATGCCTCCAACAGAATTACCTCAGTGATGCTTTATACAGAAACTGCACAACAAATATCAACAGAACATTTACAAAGCAGTAACAAGAAAACTAAAAAGGAAACGGGTAAGGACACTACATTAATTCCTATATTTATAAACTTTCTGTAGTATGATACACTGAAAAATACATATATATATTTTTTTTTACACAGAAATGTCTAGTACTTTGGAATGGCTAGAAGATAATGTTCCTCAGGACGAAATGAATCAGAACAGTGATACTAATGGTAGACACTACACTTTTCTAAATAAGCCAATTAATAAACATTATTTTATGTGTACTTAACACATTTTTTTAACAGAACATACAGACAATAAGAATGATACTGAAACAAACACTTTGGAAAATCATCTGCAGCGTTAAGAGCAAAAAAAATGATCAATTAATGACCAATTTCATTATTTTGAAAAACTTTGTAGAGAAAACATTGTGCAAGAAAAATGAATATCACTGTCCCACATGTACCTGTAGCCCTTCTCCATGTCCCAACCAACCATCCCCAAAAAACCCCCATCATGAAGAACGTTATGATGAGACTTCATTCCCTTCCACCCCTACCATCCAACATGTAGAAACCCCATATTTGTATCAATTTCTGCTTCCCCCTCTCTTTCATAAGTTTATACAATAATAAAATATTATGTATGCTGTTTCTATATTCCTCTGTGTTTTTTTTAAAAAAGCTTTTACGTTTCCGCGGACGGCGTGACTATCAAGGATTTCTGCAATTAACCAAAATGGGGTTGTCCTAAGGACACCATACCTGTCCGCACTGTTTGCAATCAAAATGGAGGTGTCTGCAGGACACAAAATCTGTCCGCATGTCCACTATTATTCACAATAAGGTGTCCTAAGAACATCCCCCCTGTTCGCATTGTCCGCAATCAGAATGAATATGTCCATAGAACACATAGCCAATCCGCCTGTCCGGAAAGTTGTGATGCAAATTTAATTAGTTCAGGGACCTGAACACTGTCCGTAGAACACCCGCACGCATGTGTGTCCATGATTTTCCTAAGTCCTTCTTTCATTGAAAATTGTAAAGAGATTTCAGAGACATGTCCTAAACTGTTCCCTCCACAATGAATAATAATAATGTCTGGATGACACAGTGACACAGTGTCACCAAAGTAGCACAAAGAGGTACCAAATCCAGCCACTTCATTCCATGCCCTCCATGACAGTCCACTTCCACATGAGTGAATCCAAGATGTGCAGCCACTCCACAGCGGTCTGCTTGACACCTCCAACCAATTTATCCATGAGTCTCCCAAAATCCAGACAACCTGCCTTCTGAAAGACACAACCATAGCTATCTGCTCTTTTCTCAGGAAAAAGACTTTCTGACAAAGTCCCTCCTCACACATCACACCTAGTAAACGTTATTGACCAATCCCTTGCCCTGCTGAGTCTCATTGGCATGACTCTCAGCCTCAAAATCCCTGTATGTAATACGCGGTGTCCGCGGAAAACCGCAGTGTCCGCGGACTAATCGTAAAATCTGAGAGTGGGGAATGAAAATTTAAATAGTGTTCTCCACTTCCCCCTTGAGGTTGGCTCTGAAAAGAGCCTTTTTTTGGTTAAAGATGCTTCAGAAACACCTTATTATTTAATATTTTTTTTCTTATTATTTTCCTCCAAATATCTTCACATTAGCTTCTCCAAAGCAATCCTTATATTCCAAAACATCATGGCATTTCCCATGAAAGATAAAAACATGCCATCTGTTTTAAAGTAAACAACATTACCAGATTCAATGTTGTCTTTATTGCAAGAGAACATCCCAGCTCTAATCATAAAAGCCTTGGTTAACTAAACACCTAGCACCATTTTGCTGAGGACAACAAACATAACTATTGTCCCATACTACCCTAGGTAACAAAGCAGTAAAAAATAACCTTGGCATTTGGAAGGACTTTCATGACTGCCTGAACCAAGTTTTGCAGATCTTTCAACAAAGTAGGGGCACTAGCATAGCCCAAATGCACAGCACCACAGTGCATGACAACTACATCTGGACTAGTGAACCTAGCCATATCCTGACAAATGTCCAGCACTGCCTGCAAATTAAAACCAGGTACAGTGCACCACACCAACTCCACTTCTTTTATATCAAAATTGTTAGCCACATTCCTAGATTTAGCATACTTCTCCAAACCATTCACAAATATATCTCCAACCACCAACACCCTGACGTCTCCACCTCTGCCATCTTCCCTACACACAGCCTCTCTCAATACAAAGCAGAACCTCAACACCTGATTGGCTAATCCCCAAAACTACACTCCCATTTCATGCTCAGAAGCCCCAGATGCGGCACGCCCTGCCCGCGAACAGCCGCGGTGTCCGCAGAGCGTGTGACACTGGGGCAGCCCTTCTTCCTTTTCCACTTCACTCACTGCACCATTCCCTCATTGGCTACTGTTAAGCAGTCACACAACCATCCACCAATCACATCTAAGAAATCTGCATCTAACTCCATCAGCACTAGATGTACTGTTGATCACTCTGAGTACAATTCTGCTGTGATTGCAAAGCACCTACAGCAACAACTGCTATACAACTCTCCAAGATTTCTGCTTGGAGATTCATGAACATCCACATGCATTAACACAAACTACAGGTATGAATATTTTCTGCCCAATACATGTACAGCTCTTGTATAAATGCATATAAACATGGTAACTGACACTTACTCTGTATAACCTGTAAAAAAGCTTACTGTCATTTCTCCCATCTGCTATGATCAAGTGCCACTTGCAAAGCTGTGTGCGCTCCACATTTTTACTTACCATATTATTAACTGAAATGTTCAAACTGTTATTCACTTCATTCATTCTGTCATGTGTATAACCACTGCCACCTATTTATCCATATTTCAACCATAATAGCATTTCATGCATCATAGTGCATAGGATGTACATACAATTTCCTTTCTATACATTCTGGATATTTTACATACAATCTATCATTTGGACTTCATTTAGGAATGATTATAATAGTAATCAGACACAACACACACATCTGTCTAACAAAGTATCACTTCATGTTAAAAGATGGGAGAAATAACAGTATGATTGTGGGAGAAGGCATTCAAGGGTGCAGGGAAAAATGCATTCACCTAACTCGTGACGCCCCGCCCACCCCAGAGAAATGTTCACATAGAACCAAAAAAACGAGGTTGGGTGTGCACCCCCTGCAACATACAATACTTTGACATCACTTTGTGCCACAATACACAGCACATGGCTGGCCTCAGTCCGGAGGGCAGTCTGAAGGAGATGCACACAGGGTCTACAGAGGTGAGGAGTGGCAGGGAGTTAGGCAGCAGATACAATTGCCCTCCCACTGCCTCCCACACATTTCTAACAATATTTTGGGGTGTTAAAAGGTGAGACGCAGCCAGGGTGAGCACATGCATCTTTATTCGAGAACACAGATAGGCAATATCATTGGTAAGGCTCCCAGCTGAAACAGCACCAATGTCTCTACAACTGTTTTTCCAATCTAGACAGCTCTCCCATTCCAGCTGGTTGCCCATTCCGTTCTAGAATTTACAACAGCATTCAACTATACACAGATGCAGTGATGTCTATTACATCAGGTACAACTATGTACAAACAGTATAGTAAACCAACACATATAACATCTCCCCCCTTCCCTTCAGTCTGCAACGCAAGCACCAGACCCTTCATTACAACCCTTACTCTATTTCAGACTCTCCAATTTCCAAGCACCACAGGATCTCCCAGTAGTTTGCTAATCACCTTCAGTCTGGTAAACTTGCTTTGTCCCTTTGGCACTTTTCCATGTTTTTTTATTTGAACCTTCTCCCCTACAACTTTCCTGGAGCATAATAAGCTGCTGAGCCCATCAAAACCTTCTGCTTTACTTCCCACACCTTCACAAATACATACATTGCATGTTTTTCACCAGAGTTCCTGCCACTTACCCTGTATAAATAGCAAGAAAAGCATACAGTTATTTTTCCTATCTCCTAACCTCAAATAACACTGCCTTGAAAAGCCAAGTGTGCTCTGTGTGCCTACTATTGTAATCATTTCTAAGGCAAGTTCAACCGACAGATTCTAAGTAAAATATACAGCATGCACATAGACAAAGGAAACTGCATCTACATGCTATGCACAGTTATTAGAAAGCACTACTACTGCAAAAACAAATACATGTCTACATTAACAACAGTGGTATTAACACACATATTTACTAACCTCTTTCTTTCACAATTGCAGGGAAGACCACTCTGCTGAAAAGCAGCAGCGTCTGAAGTACGAACCAGAATTCAGAAGAAACCTACTTTTTGCATCCAAAAAAGTAAATGCAATACCTCCAAAATGTTCTAGCTGTTACTCAAACACTGTAGAATTCTAGTATTGTAGAACAAACAATTGTATTAACACTGCATCATTAGATTCAGTATTACTGATTGCCCCTCAGCAGGTGCATTTTTTGCATTGTCATCTGAACACCAGTATAGTAACACACACATACGAAAATAGCCTTCCCAACCTGAAGTAACAACCCATTGCATAATCACACACCTCTACATACATGCCTACCATCATACTCAGACACTCATGCACAATGCACACATACATTGCACAACGTACCAACCCACACTTTCTTTTTTTCTCCAACAGACCCCAAAGAATGCCTACCAAAAAGCAACTCTGAAGAAAGCAACGCAGAAGTAGAGCAAATCAAAATAAAAGTGTCCAAAATAAGCATCCACCTCTAGCAGAATGTATACAAAAAGTTCAAACAAAACAGCTAATACAGTCACTAAGCGAAACAAAAGCAGCTTCCAGTAAAGAAACGTTGCCTCCTCTTTCAAAATGTAAAACTACACAGAAAGTTGTTAAAAAAGACTGCAGCTACCATTTGTGCTAACACTGCACCTATAAATCTTGATGTAGCCACAAGTAAGCATACCAAAAATATTTTCTTACAAAAAATGTTCCACCACAGAGTCCTTCAGAACCTTATCAAAACAAGAGAGAAATCATGCTCAACCCTTAAAACCTACTGCAGAAAATTAATCCTGGAAGCTCTCATAGACAGTGCAATCCTTCTCAAAAGGAAATTATTTATTTTAGCTTTAAACAGAATAAAACCACTAACAAAACTAACTATTAAACTACAAAAACAACTTCTCAATAAACGGAATATCAACAAAGATAGCTTTGCAAACATCTGTGGAAGTGAGTGCAGTCGCACCACCAGCACAGAACCATATTTCAATGAAGAAGCATACAAACAAAAGCAAAGAAACCCAATTGCCATTCATAGCAGTGGACAAGGGTATGAAAAATGTAATAATACCATTATGGAACAAGAAACACTGTTCACAAAAATATCCCCAGAAAACTTAGTATCGCCTCTCCATTCCACTGAAGGAATGCATCCAGTCTACAAATGACTGTGCACATCAATGTGTAACATAAGCAAAACATCTTTCACATCTTTATGCCAGTTCCTCAATCAGTATGTGAAAGGCAAAAACAAATTGAAAATAAAACTATTACAAAGCATGGACTCCTGTCCAGTGCGAAAATACACAGGACTACAAGGACATTCATTAGCCTGCATTTCTGGACCTATTTGCAAAAGCACCTTCCACCATATCAAAATTATATCAACACACCATTCAACTATAAGAAATCTGGTTTATAAACTGTAATATGCCAAAGGTCCTGCTTTAGCACTAGCCAATTTAAATAACAATCTTCTACATGGTACAGCCAAAGAACTACTCGAAAAAATAGAGCATATCCAGAGAAAATATTTTGAAAGTGAAAGTCACTTACAAAATCCAATAGCTTTACAACAGACTATCAACAACTTTACAGATGGCATCCTTCTACTACACACATACAAAAAAGAAATACTAAAGTTTAAAAGCACATCTGCTGAAGTACCAAACCATGCCTGTGTGTGTTGCCGCAGGACTTTTTATAAGATTAACTCCAAAACTGTAGACATAACATACAAAATAAAAGATAATGAAGATTCCAAGTTGTTCCAATCAGCTTTCTATCTTATAGCAGAAAACAAATATGAAATTACTGACACCTTCATACTTTGCAGTTACTGCACTGCAAAACTTGACAACAACCGAATACCTTCATGTGCTATCACTAATAACTTGGAATTATTCCCACTACCAAGACAAATTAACTTGTATTAGAGCATCATAATTCAAACAGTGCACCCATTTCAAGCAATAATACACCTTCACCCAAAAACAGCAGAACTACTTCCCTCTGAATTACTGAAAGGCATTTGTGGTAAAGTAGTTTATTTGCCATTAGATCTTAAATAATATGTACACACTCTGGGAGTGCAATGTCCAATAGATCAATCTTTGATTATCTTAGTAAATGGCATACCTACAAAAGACAAAATAATTTGGCAGCAACTCGTGGATTTACATAAAGTTAGAGAAGCCCTGCAATATCTAAAAGACAACAATGAATACTAAAAAGAAATAAATGTTGAAGAAAACCTGAGGGAAACCACCAAAATAATTCAAGAGTCGTCAGGAACTGGTCAATTTCAACTTTGACAAATTCAATGCATTTCATACATTGTTGGTTTCATGGGTGTGGTGATTGTTACTTCTTACAGTTTTCGTTGCATGGGAGGAGATACTGCAGTGAGCAGTCCTGCCGTGTGTCCACTGGGTGCAGTGTTGGAATAGTGTCCATATAGAAGAGGGTACAGTTGAAATGGTTCTTATATGTGCTTGGGTAGTCTGCATTGCGCAGATTAGTAAGTGTTGTATGGCACTATGCAATTTTGGTTCTATGCACTTACTAGAATGTTGGGAGCAGGACCACTGTTCTCAAGATTTTGTTGTTTGGTTGCCAGTAATAGCACGCTTTGTGAATGGAAGTGGGTAGCGGTGCCAAACAGTGTGATATGTTTGTGGATTATGGTAACTGGAACATGTCTGCTTGCATCCCTGTATTATGGTGCAGCAGTTGGGTTCAAGTGCTGGTGCCTATGTTGCCTAAGTGAATTCTGGCACATGGCTACATATTCGCCTGCATGGCTCCGTTATATTGTGTGTTAGGGAGAATTATCATAAATGTGCCAATTCCTCCCACCTTAGACCACTCCAGCTCTTTTGCTAAACTTTGGGACTTTGACATTTTTAATTCTGTTTGTTTTTGTGTTTATTTTCTTTGGTTTTGGAGTTTTAGACAACTCCATAGGCATCCTTTCATTTGTGTCACACAGCACCCTCAGTGCAGTGGCACAGGGAAGCCTTTCATTCTTTCCCAAGGTTTAAATACCTTCTCTGGGACAAACTACTGTTTCCCAGAGTGAGTAAAATGAAATTGACTTTACTAGTCTTTTTTAAATTCCTAGACCCAGCACACCCTATCTTACAATAGAGCACTGGAGGGTTTACCTAGTATCCCCTGTGTCCAGATACTCATGTAGCAGTCAAATGCTACCCTTTCCTCTCGAAATGGCTGGTGGCAGTGGTTTTACAACGAACTACAGTGATTTTTCACGACCGCGAACACCGGTAACGTTAAATCACGGGAGCCATGTTTTTCAAGATGGTGTCTTAGCCCCCTCTGTAAAAACAGGTCCTAGTGTTCTTTTTTTGCCATTTCTTTGTGGAAAGTTCTTTCTAGAGTTTTGTTCTGCGTGCCAAACCAGGTTTGGTTCCTTTGTTCATTCGCCTTTGGCAGGCTTCAGGATTGAAGACCGCCTCTGGTGCCCGAGTGTCTGGGGTGGGCAGGAAGTGAGGGAAGTGCCCGCAACTCCCCGTGCCTAGTCTCCTAGGAGACCCAAATGAACTCTGTGGTGATTGGCTGGCTGACTGTCCAGCAAGGACAGCCACACTGCTGGGTGAGTGACAGCTAGGCTGGAATGAATGGGAGAGAACTGAAAAAAGGTGAGTCTCTTGGCTTGGAAGGCAGAGTCGACCACTGGAACGAAAGAACAGAACATAAGCTTGAAGAGGACGGCTGATGCAACTACTGGACCATTGGTTTGCCCAGTGAAGCCCTGCTGCCGGTCCGAATCACTAAGTTCATCTCGATAGAGAAGCCCTGCATGGATGACTTCTCCCTTTGAGTTAGTGGGACCAATCAACTTGAAACTAAGCCACCTGGATACCATTCTCGGAGCTGGTTGTATTTTCCTCAGAGTGCTGCAGGAAAGCAAATAACCAGGGAGAGGGACACCAGCCTGTGTGCTTAACTACAGCTACCGGAATTGAAGATTTGCCAGTTGCCAGCTTTTTGACCAGTCCCAGTTCAGTGCAGGAGTCCCCCGACATCCTCCCTCTTGTCCCCACGACTGAGGCCTAGGAACAGCGAGATCTGCAGGAACTGCCAGTAACAGAGGGTACCAGCTGCATCTTTTTCTTCATTTGTAAAGGTACTGTAAAATCAGACTGAGAGTACTTACCTATCACGGTGAAAGTCCTTGAAACATTCCCAACTCACAGACCTAATCAGCTTGTGACCCAACATATGATTCTTCTTGCTACAAACTATTCCTAAGAACTGTTGCAGAGACTATTCGGTTTATCTACCAGAACTGCTATATCCTATCCAAAACTTTAGCGCATTGACTTTGGCCTAGCCTATTGAATTGGACTGACTCCTCTGGCGAACTCAAAATATCTGCACTGCCTAAGAAATAACTGTATTCTTTCTATGTTCTGTTAACCTGTGCATTTTTTCGCATCCTTCAAAGGATTCTGAATGCCTCAGAAACTTAGATTGTACAGTACTGAAGTATATTTGTGTGTGATTATATTGCCTCCTTCTTGTGAATATTTTATAACTGACAGTTAAATACATTAATAAGTATTTAACAAAGAAACCTTGAGTTTAAGAGTTTATTTGAACACTTGTGATTCTAGACCTCTCTGTAACATAATTACAGTTCACATTCCCTCTTGAGATAAGCCTGGCTGCTCAGCTCTTGAGATAAGCCTGGCTGCTCAGCTCTGCTACCAAAAACTGTGTAGTACAGACTTATACCAATGTTTGGTTTTGCTTACACCTGTAGTCCTAGTTGTGTGTAGTGGTCCCAAAGGGTACTACATACAAACTTTGCCTAACATTGTGGTGATTGTGGGAAAGGCCTAGACTGTTGGGTGCCATGCACCCAAGACTCTAGGCCCTGGCCACAACCACTGCAGCATAACACACCCATGCTACCAAACATTTTGACTGTGGTATGTGGGCTGCTTATTGGGGATATTAATTACAATCAATGCTCTACTAACAACTCAAAACCAACATCATACTAAAATAAAATAGCTAATAGTGCGCCCAGTATTTAGTATGTCTGCGGACAGCCGCCGTGACCGCGGACACCGCAAACACATCAAGGGCTCCTGCCACCTAAACAAATACAGCATTTGACCCATCTATTACTCCCCCACCCTCCCCAAGCACTCCTACACACCAACACACTCCCCAAAATTGCATTTTTGCTCAGTTCGACGCCGTGCTGTCCGCAGATCCAATATGGTGGGTATATAGAAACAATGTGACACACCTCACGCCTCATCCCAGCCAATCAGAGAACATGTTGCATGTCCGCAGACATGACGCAAGCCAATTAGCCAATCAGTGTCCTGTCCGCGGAGCGAACAGGGAAGTGTGTCCGCGGTTCGGACATAGATATCACTAATTTATTTAGACCTACTTTTGGACATTATAAAGAGAACTACTGGATAGATTTCCACCAAATTTACAAAAGCACACTTTCGGGAATAAGCCGCTGCTCCTACCGCAAATTTGGTGGAAATCTGTCCAGCGGTTTGAGCTGCAGGCGTGAGCAAAGTTTTTTCTCCATTCAGTCTATGGGAAAAAAATACATTTTGGAACCCCCACTATAACTTTGCCCCCCCTGAACCAAACCTCACCAAACTTTGCAAAACAATTTGGAGTGGGGCATATACTTTTTTGGAAAGTTTGGTGTAGATTCCTCCAGGGGGAACAAAGTTATAAGCCGCCCAAAAAGTGCTCTTCCTACGGGTTTAGCAACTTAACCAGAACTGCATGGCCGCAACGGCAGGCCATGTAATATATATTATATTATAATATTGTATATATTATAATATGATATATATATATATATATATCTCGAAAACAAAGAAAGGTAAAAGCTGGTTAAAGCGTTTTAGGCGGCACTCTCCTCACAAATAGTAATCAGCCAGATGCAAAGAAAGGATCTCCATCAAAACGTCCTTTATTTTGCAAAACACGGTGGGCAAGCAGCTCAGGAGAGAACAAACAAATACGCATTTCACCCTTACGGGCTTCGTCAGATTGTGTATATATATATATATATATTTTTTTTTTTCAAGGAAAAGTGTTAAGGTGACAACGTAATGCAACAAAACCGTGGAAATTCAGCTAAAGCCACCTTAACTTCACCCCACCTGTTGCGCAGACTATGACCACAATAATGACATCACAGATCACATCCTCCCCATTCTTTATTTCCTCACCCAAAACTGCCCTCCTGCATTTTGCATGAAAATGCGTTAGAATACGTGCAGGAAAAATCTAAAATCTGTATTGAAAATTCTACGATTTAAGCACAGGGTACGCTACTGTTCACCAAGGAAATCATAGGTGAGGTCAAGTTGGTATTATTTCCTGGTGACATTGCAATACTGAAGTCCAATCCACAGACATTCAGGGGCTGATTAATGGAATTGTTTGCACCGAAAAACAGGGATTTGTGCGCCATTCTGCCCGCAAATCCCTGTTTAACAAATGGGGATTTGCAAGCAGAATGGCGCACAAATCCCTGTTTTTCGGCGCAAATAATTCCATGAATCAGCCCCTTAATGTAGTTGAAGAATTCAGACTTGTATCTGCTACCGGCATAATGAGAACAAAACACTGGCAATGTTGTTGAAAATCATTAATTCTCTACTAACATGTCAGCATCCTTGCCATATCTATGTTTTGAGTTCATATTAGACCCAGAGAAGATAGATTCAAAAAAATGTAAGTAATTATTATTGTCTGTTATTAGTGGGTTTTATTGACTGTATGCTAATTGGGAGGATAGGAGTACTGCATTGTTATCCTCATATAACTGATCGCATTTCTAATGTAAAGAGCTAATGTATTGTCTGTGAATTTATCTAGGCACATATCTCGTCCAAGTGCACCCATCAGAAACTACATCATGATTATGTGGAGGTAAATGAACCAAGACAGGTGCATTGAAATTTTGTTTCCTGGTCCTCCAACCCCCCCAGTGAAAGTGCACAGGCTAGATCAATAGAGTGACATGCTGCTCTGGCCTCTACAGGGAATGACTCCAAAGAAATAGGCTGAGTGGATTATCAAGGTAAATTAGATATCATTGGGCCTGGAATTTTGGGAGGATCAGTGGGCATTGTCCCTTAAGCTTTTTTGGGTCCGGCTTTGGGCGAATGTACATGCCTCCCTTTGTCACTTCATCATCGGTTCTGTTTTGGGGAGGACGGGGTGGCAAAAAATTCCTTGGCTGGATTATATAGCTAAAGCCTTTGGAGAGGGCGACCTAAGTATTCATTTTCCTCCAGCTGCTCTTCTATCTAAACCAGAGGTGAAAGGGTACAAACTTGTGCTGGGTGAAGCGTTTGCTAAGCAGAGAACACGTGTTGAGTATGACCATAATCCTGCCAAACTGCATATAATGATTAGCCAGCCCTTTGTGATTCAACCCTATTTAATCTGGGGAGCCCATAAAAAGATTGTTGGTTAATCACTCAGGCAAGGTTCGATTGTGTCCTCTTGTGAAGGAACACTGTGAACTGGAAAGGCTACCCGGATTCCGCTGCTTGCCCAGTGTGTGCATACAGCATTGAAAATTTGCCACATTTGTTAATATCTTTCCCGGGGTATACCGGGATCCGGAGAGCGACATTAATTCCAGTTCTTAGGGATTCTAAGATTTGCCATTATAGAGAGGCTATTTTATTTCTTTTAAGTGAAGATTCTGTTTTGGTTGCATGGGCATTACTCAACTTTCTGAAAAAAGTGATGTATTTTAGAAAGAGGTTACTAACGATTCATCGTGAGGACTGCCGTTGATTCCTCTGCCGAGCGGTATTGATTCTTAGATATTTTTTAAAAGTGTTTCGGTATTGGCAGTATATATTGTATTTTTATATTTTTCTTTTTACTTTGTGACTATTTAAAAAAAAAGTACAATGTTTTTTGTGGATGCTCTTAAATGTTGGGTTTTATCGTTGTATTTATTATGATGGTTTTATGTGTTTTATGGATTATTGGAATCCGAAATAAACTTCTTGACTGACTGACTTTTAACATTGGAAGTGGGGGTTTCCACAACTAAAAGGAGCTGAGAGTAGTTCATGTAACTGGGAAGTTGAAAGGAGGTAAGTATCCTCAATATATAAACATGTCATGCCCAGCCACAAGTGCATACACTCTGAAACCCTGAACACCCTTAACAAATACAACCCCAATCAATGGGACAGAGACTCGCCTCTCCCCATGTATGGCTGGAAGAGCATAACAGAAACACTGACATGGATTAAAACAATGAAATCAAAGTGATCAAAGCATTCCTTACTAAAATCCCTGCTAAGATTAACAAAAAGCTAACCAAAGAAGGTCAGATAATAAGCACTAATTAGACAACTGTTGTGGACTTGCAGCCTAATTACGAGTTGCCCAACTATATTAGAGTTAGCTCCCACCAGTCTATGGGTTGGGCGGTAACTGTATGTCCCCATTCCCCATGGGGAATTTTCGGCACAATTACCACACGGTAATACTGCTGCCGGTAATTGGGCCAAAAAATAGGCATTTTCTTGCCATATTTACCCCCAGCTCTGAGCCCTGGGTAAACACGTCAGACTTGTGGTAGGGCCAGCCCTTAAATGCATTGGTAATACCGTTACTGCTGCATTTAAGGCCTACCGCCAAACTCGTGATGAGACCCCTGGTCTACAAACAATGTGTGATTGCCCAGCGCCTGCTGTCTCCCTCAACACCACACGTCCTAGTGTGCACCACTAGAGAGCTCTCTCTGCATGGGCCCTCGACACTTCTACCACATATGCCCTCCTCCTTCAGATGGTATACCAGTACCAGCAACTAAATGATTTTGGACTTGCACGTCTGAATTGAAGGGTACTCAAATATCGCTTCCATATACCACTTAGACACATATGAACACACAGGAATAAAGTACTTCCAGCCTGCATCCATCAGCACCTCGAGTTTAACACATACCTCTGGCAATGATTTCACTAACCCTACCTCAGCATCTCTCGTTAAACCACATTCAAACAGGCCTTCAATACAAAATGCCATTGCATTACATTACATTTCAGTAAAACCGCCGCCTTAAGATACACACTACAGATTGGTCATATTCATTTGAGGTCATCTTTAAGTATGAGGACATTGTCTGCCAAATTCACAGGCAGGAAGATGTGACCAAGATGGAGGAGGATCAGCATCAATGGACGAAAGACTGCCTGGAAATGTAGCACGTGCTGTTTTGTCAAAAGGGAACAGCAACATACCTGGCATTCTCAGTGATACTACTAAATTGAATTTTGAATGCCAAGATATTAGGGATTGCCTCATGGGCACAAAGTTGATCAGAATTGAATTTCTTCTTAAAAGCACCCAAAATTACAAAAATAGTTTAGTCATTATGAGATATGTAGACCTTTCAGCTTAGCTTTCGACAATTGGCCACTGCTGTCATGTGATTGTCGGGTAATTTAAGTGCATTTACTTTGATGGCCCTCACTGAATGTCTATATTGGTCTCCGGGCGCACTTTATGTAGACCAGTCGGGTTATGAAGAAAGAAGCTTTTGATTTAAGAAACTGGTAGTGGGCAGGGGGAATGTTGGTGGGAAAATGGAGGGTTGCCCTTGATGAAAACAGTTGTTAGGTAAGCTATAGTGGTCTGCAAACTGCGGCTCTCCAGATGTATTCATTATCACTTCCATAATCCCCCACCATTGATTATGGTGGCTATGGCTGATGGGAGTTGTAGTTAAAAACACCTGGAGAACCCACCGGTGCAGACCCTGCCTGTGCTATAGCTTTGCAGCATGTATTGTTCTAGTGGGATTGCTGTGATGTTAACCTGACTGTTTGTATCCCCAGCAGATACAGTTTTAGCGCCTTGCCACATTCTGTTGCCTTAATGACACCTGGACAATGCTGCTTTCATTCTATGTTCAAGACTTCTATCACCCAATTTATAGACAGAGAGTGCTAATGTTCTTCAGGGAATTAAGGGCTAATGTATTTTTAATGCAGAATGTTCATTATGTTTACTCAGATTCCAGTTGCTAATATGTAAGAGAATCTCTAATAGTTCCTTTTGCTAAAGTGGGATGCCATTATCATCTGTAAGAATGTCATTTTTGATTTGGCGAATAAAAAAATAAAATCCCCGAAAGAGTATTGTGTATTGTTTACAAGCTAATAATGAAGAGGGGGGTCACAAATCACTCTGGGATCAACATGTTCACCCAAAACTATAGAGAACTGTATATAAGCGGTGAGTCACCTAAATAACATAAGGGTGAAACAGAAATATTTTAAAGGGAGTGCAGGCCCCTCTGTCTCTTGGAGTTGGCAGAGGAAGATTAATAATATATAGGTCGAGTTTGCAGCACTTCTGATGGCAACATTTTCTCCACTTACAATGAAGCAGATATATGCATTTAGTGAAAAATCAGCTACTTACCTACAAGCTTAAACTGAAGCTGGCAAAGATGTGTATGCATGGGTTTAACAAAGTAAACATTAAGGAAGCCCATAAGGAAACACACGTGTTGCTTGAATTTAAGATGTTTTACCAAGAGTGATATAATTCAGAAGTGATGAAACACAGCCATGCAGACCACTTGGAAGTCACTGATTGTTCCAGAATTTCTGAGCAAGCCAAAGATACCCTGCAACAACCAATCAATAAATGCTTAAAAGTAAACGGACAGGTTAAGATGAATAAAACACTGGTCCGATGTGGTTCACTTTGGAAACGCGGAAATGATCTATGTCAGTGGTGACATCAATCTTTTTGGATATAATGAATCAAGGGAAAACCCTTCTTGAGTTGGCTTTTTAACAGTCAATAACATGAAAACGCCCTAACACCAAGATGCTCACGAATGTATGTATGTATGTTATCTATGCAATACAAAGGTAGCTAGAAAGCAATGGGGCAATGTACAATATGGAGAGTGGGGGGAGGATCGCCTTGTCGGTCTATGGTTCCATGTTCTAACTGAATAATTCCTTATCAGAGTCAGAATCACAGGGGGCAACTACGTTCCTCAAATCATTAACCAGGATCTGTCAGGCCTTGTTTCAGGATGAGAAACTGAAGAACACTTTAACATGATGTTAAGTGGTCTTATATATCGTCCTTCTAACTTTTGTGTTGGCCTTGCTTCATGTAGCTCTGTACGACAAATGGTTTGGTTGCTAGTGGGATAGCGAGAGAAGCAGATGTGAACCCTGTGGTGATGATAGATGCTTGATGTAGCTCTGTACGACAAATGGGTTGGTTGGTAGTGGGATAGCGAGAGAAGCAGATGTGAACCCTGTGGTGATGATAGATGCAGCGCAGAAGTACTCAGTCCTGAGTATGATTCTTCTTTTATGGATTTGGTAAAGATGCTTAGGGATATATTATCTGAAGGGACAGCCAAGATTGTACAGGTTACTTAACGTTGTGTATGGTTGTCTGATAATGTGGGGGTTGAACTAGGGCTAAAAAGCAGAGCTTTTTCATAGCTTGATTAGCATTTATGTGGTAACGGCTGGGTTTGCGGAAGCTATCATTGTGGGGTTGTGGGTGCATTGTTTACGATGATAGAAGATTTTGTGGGCAAGTCATTTAGTCTGGAAGAAGAGAGGAGTAGACATATCAAGGGTACTTGTAGCCAGGCAAAGGAAGCTGTTGGGTGCTTACCAGGGTCGAGGTTGTGTACAGCATCCAGTGAAGTGGTTAGGATGATTTGTTAGATGTTTTTGTTAGTTTTCACTCAATATTGTTTTGTTTATGTGGGATTCTACCTAAGTGAGTCAGTTTTCCAATATTCTTTGTCAGTGGGTTGCATATAGTTTCTTGGCATTTCCCTATAATTTAAGGAGGGCACCCACAATTGGATGAAATTAGAGAAGAGATGGGGAGTAGCTGGTTGAGATTTTTGGCAGCTTTCAGAAGGGTCAGTGGTCTTTTTGTTTTGTGGAGAAGTTCAGCAAGAGATTTCCATAGTTTGTTTACTAGGAAGGTGAAGGACGTTCATCCATGCCATTTCTGGTTAAAGCTTATCACATTTACTACTGTGCCATAGCTGGATTGAAGTGTTCGCAGTGGTATATGATAGGAAATTGTATTGTAATCGATTCTGAGCCCCTGCATTGGTAGTCGCTGTGGGTGATGCATAAAGTTGGATTCAGAGCAATGTAATGTGCATAGTGCTAGTAATTGTAATGGGTTATTTATGACATGCTTAATACCCAGTGGTTTCTAAGCGCGGACCCAAACTGTGTGCTCAGCGTCGTCCTGCTTCCAAGGCAAGCGTGTTGCCCCTGAGCTATCCTCCCGAGATGTGACAAGTGTGACAAGAACAATTGTTTTCAGCTGGAGGAGTGATCTTGCTGCAATGCTTTGTGCTACCAATTGGCAAAGTATACACTGAGTTGATGCTTAAAACAGAAGGATGAACTTTAGTTTACTGGGCTCTCTTGCATAAAAACCTTTTGTTAGGGTTGATTGCCATTATGCTTAAAAAGTATTGGAGAGTTTCATATTTTGCCCAAGATATGTCCAAAATTTCAGAATAAGGGCACGATTCATGCAATATTGTGCAGAGATCCTGCAAATCCTGTGTGCCGAAAACGACGCTGCACAAGCTTTCACGCAGAAGTTTTTCTGCGTGCCGTGCGTATTCATGTAATTGTTCATGCAAAGTAGCTGTATATGCAAGTCACGTCCAGAACGCCCCCAAAATACCCCCATGCAAAGCAGAATCAGCCAGAAAGAGCTACATTTGCGTCCTTCCTGGGGCGAATGCAGGCCCCCTGAAAACAGTGCATGGGTCCCCTGCAAGCAGTCCCACATCTCGGGGACCCTTTGCAGCATCCCCCATCACTGTAACTGGCACTCCTACACCATGCGTATGATTTATCGTAACTCTGGTAAAACTCAGAAAATCTGCATGCAAACCCCAGTAAACCGTTTTTGCACCCCGCTACACTGCGTACGCTCACCATTAAGTTAGATCGGAACCCTGGCTGCATGCATGCACCCCTAAATCTGACATCCAATCTTACCTCTGCACGGTTAATCCGATGCCCAAGTGTCTGCACGCCTGCCTTTGGGTGTCGGAGAGTAGGAGGGCTTTGTGTGGAAAATTCCCTGCCAGGGGGATGTGCGGTCGGATCCCTGAATACGTATTGTTTCCACGCAATAGGGTGCGTGCGATGGACTGACTGTGGGGTGTCCTTCTTAACGCCCACATTTTCCCTTGTTCTTCCTCATTTTCCAAGTTCTGCCCCCTTCCCTGCCCTCTGCGCAAGTCATGTCCAGGCTCTGCGTGGTGTCTCGCACATAGCACTTGGATGCTCGCAAGAGACATGCCGAGTCTGCGCAAAGTGCCCACAAAGTTCAAAAAAGTGCAGCGCAGTCGGTTCCATGAATCGTCAAACAGGATTTCGCACGCAGTTTGGCGCACAAGGTCCCTATTTACCACGCAAATAATTCCATGATTCAGGCCCTTACTGTAAATTTCTCCATAGAAATCAAGCTTTGCAGATGCAGTACAAAGGGATTTCAACTTTCACCCCCGCTCTTTCCCATTGCCAATGAACTATTGGCGTAAGGAGTGAGAGACAAATAAAGTCAGCAGGGGGATCTGCTTTGGCAACTTTGCTTACAAAATGATCATGCTCACACTTGCAACCTAGTTTAGGATCATTTTTCCCAGTGTCAGTAAATGCTTTAAAGCTTTTTGAAAAGTCTATGGGATTCAGAGTTAATATGCGGAGATACAAGATGCCAGATTTCTTAATTAAGGGATTAGAGTGAAGTATCTAAATAAGACTACATCAATAAGATGGGAAGTAGGTCTTGTAGAATATTTGGGAGTAACCATAACAAGTAAATATGATATGATATGCAAGACAAGTGAATTACACTATTTTGGAATATGTAATCCGAGATGAAAAATTGAAGCACTTTCTCCGTTTTGTGAGTGGACAGGCTGGCCAGAAATATGTTTAACACACTCCTGAGAGATGTATCATTTTACTCATAATGGTCACATTGCAAACTTTAGATAAATCACAAAAAGATATGATGCAATACAAACAATCTAAACAAATATGCCCCTCGGTATTCATTGTCCCCTATGGACCCTATTGGATTCACCCACATCCAATAGGGTGTCTGAATCCATGATGCTGGTTCAGAGGGGCTTCTGTTCAGCGAGCCAATGATAATCACTTGGATTTCCTAGCAAGATATGGGCGGGTCTAAGTGGTTTGGGAGCCATTTGAAAGAAGCAACACACGTTCGTTCACTTTCTCTTTGTCAGTTTTTTAGAGGAAAACCAGATTACGTGTTTTGTTTCAGAAGGATTTGGGTGACTTTTTGAGGATCTTGTCCATCTTTTTTGCCAGTGCATACGATTTGAGTGATATTTGGTTTCTATTGGCCTGCCACTGTATTCGTTGGGTCACCTAATAGACTAAATAAAAAGAAAACATCCTTTCCCTTTAATACTCTTAATTCCATTTGGCTGTGTGTCTTCCTTCATAAGCCTTGTCTGAATGCTTCCATAAGCATTGTCTGAAAACTATTTAAAAGTTATCTTTTGTATTCTAACTTGTTTCTGCCCACTAATAAACCTTCTCATATGTGTCTGAACCTATCCTTCCTGTTTTCGTCACCTTCCTTTCAACGTGTCCAAGAGCCCAGTATAAATCCATCTGTTTGTCTTAGACAGGCACTGGTCTTAGTTGTATTGTTTAGTATGAGGCCTTTCTAAGCCTAGAACCGACTCATTGAAGCATGGCATGGATATGGAGGAGGAATAGTTGGAGAGGGAATTTGAGGTTGAGATCTCTTGGAAGGAAGATTCTAGATTTCCAGTACAGGTTTTGGAGGAGAAGGGTGCCGCTTCTATAGTTCTGGGTCCTCTGGGCTCCAGATCCTCACAGCCAGGGGAGATGTTGCCTATAGGTTCCTGGTATTTTCCTTTAATTTCAGGGTAGTTAGAAGAGTCTTTGGGAAACAGCAAAGGAGAGGAGACAAGGCTAACATTGGAAATGTGCCACTGTGGCTAGGTGAGGAGATGTGGGGAGACTGGGCTGACAGTAACAGAGAGCTTCTGCAATTGTGTGAGTTCCCTAAACGGGGAACTCCCATCCCTTGCACACTATCTTGGACTAATTGCCAGACATTGTATCTATAATCCTTTCTATTCAAAAGGATGGTCTCTGAATAGAAATGATTATATATACAATTTCTGGTGATTAGCCTAAGATAGTGTGCATGGGACGGGAGTTCTCCGTTTAGGGAACTCACACAATTGCACATATGTCCACCGTCCATGTGCCAGGACACTCCCCTGCACCTTGATCTCATATAAAGATTACATTATTCCTTGAATTTCTACCAAAGTCTAGGAATATTTATGACTCAAGGGTGTGCATAGTGCCCCATAGGCTACACTAGTAACAGAGAGCTTGGCACTGCCACGGGGAGTCTGTCTGCCAAAGATGTTGGTTATAACAGGGGCGGACAGGCAGGCAATAATTACCTAATGCAGGATGAGAGCACTGCAGTTGGAGAGGAGATGTAGTTAAGAGAGGGAGTGGGGCTGGGCTGCCCAAAGATAGCAGATGACAGGGTGCAAGTGGTGGTGCTTGAATAGACAAAAGAAAAGAAATAGAGAAGACAGAGGTGACACCCCAGCAGATGTTTCCGCTGGAGGAAGAGACAGATGCCTATGCAGAATGTCTCCTGTACCGCCTGGTACAGGTATCATACTGAAATCAAGCCCAAACAGTGCCTACATTTGTATGGGCCTGGGAGCACTTTAACTTGTTGGAGGGGAAAACTATGAGGGGCAAAAAAGGCGAAGTGATATGGAAAGTATGCAACAAACTAGTGAAGTGGGGTACACCAAAGAAAGGCTGCTATTTGGATACCATGACATTGCACAAGCATAGTGAACTAGTCTAAGTTTCTCAACCAGAGCAATTGATGTTGGTGAAGAACATGGATGTTTCTTCTGAGCAGATTGAAAGCTGCCCTGCCAAAACGATTAGGGATAATATTCGTACCCTCTCAGCGGTACTAGCTACCCTGTTGAACAGCTCTCTGGAATCTGGTATCTTCCCTCAGGTTCTGTGGAGAAAATGTGCATTGTCTCTCCTCAGGAAAAACAATGCCAACCCCAAAGACCATCACATTACAATCCTATTGCCAACACACCTTTTATCAGCAATTGCTATATTTCTCCTAGTTTAATGGCATATTGCATGAACGCCAAACAGGCTTTAGACCAGTTAAACACACAGGGCCCGATTCATGGAATTAATTGTGCGGAAAATAGGGTACTTGTGTGCCATTCTGCGCACAAATCCCTGTTTGCCGATTCATGGAATCAAATGTGCGGTACTTTCCCTGGACTTGCGTAGAGTTTGCGCTGGCTCAGCACGTCTCTGCAAGCCATCGTGGGTTTTGCCCGAGACTCTACACGCAGGTTGGAGTGGCTTGTGCAGAGGGCTGGGAAGGGGGCGGAACACAAGAAATGGGGAAGAAATCGTCTTTACTCCCCAGCCCAGGGTATATATTGTTTTCAATCCCATGTTCCCTCCCTTTTGCCATGTGGGCACTTTGAAACACAATTTACTTGTTGTAGAAGCACCTAATAAATGCACAATAAATAAATAAATATTATTTTATTGTACAATTTGGGCTACCGAAAACAGTACACTTTCAAACGTATTGGTAAAGTAATGTTTGATGTTTTATACCCAGTTGTATCCTGAAATTCTGCTTGTTTTCTGTCTGCCAATGTCCCTTTAGTAAGTCATATGGCATCTCAGTGGGTTCATGGGCAAAGAAAATTGATATTTTATCATTGGTAGGTTGGCAGACAATTCTGAGGTGTCTTCAGAAAAGTTGAAAAAACTAAAAAACAAGACATTTCACCCTAGTGTATATAAACGGTTGCGAGGAATTGTATTGCCTTTGAAAGATAATGAGGCCTTTTTTGTATTGCGAACTGGGTGCAGCATGCTTTTGCCACATCTGTTTTCTTGAGGAGTAGACATATCGATGCGAATGGGCCAGATATAGAACAGTGATGCATCAGAGACCATACCTTTCATCAAACTCTTGGAGAAAAGTGGATACATGCTCTTTTTATAAGCTTTTTAAACGTAAACGATATTTAGTTTTGGATGCTAAAGACAATGATCATTGCTATAGATATCTAGTGTGCCAGCGACATTGGTTTGCAGTTCTGGCCCTGCATGACCTTTCTTGCAGAATTGTTTTGTTATAGCTAGGGAGAGCATCAGCTTTCAGACAGACCTCTTACAGTAGCATATAGAGGAACACTGTTGTCAATTACCTCAGAGATGCAGAACGTGAATCTAATTGTCACACTGCATCATGGCAAAGTATTTAGTTATTTCATTAGCCATATTGTACAAAACAGAGCTATTGCATAAGGTGGGGATACATATATGACGATTTTGACTTTTCTGCTATATATATTACCCCTCGCTCCCTACATGCCTCCTATGCTTTGCTTGAGGAGCTCCTCAATTCATCATGGAAACCTCTCTAAGAGTGGCTTTTGTTTTAAATTATGTAATATGGAGGATCTCCAATCTATAATGGCTACTGTTGGCCGGATCCAGACTGCAGGCGTAACGTCATGACAAGAAAAGTGGAATCATACTTTCGAACTTGTTCACACGTTTTTACGTGCGCAGGAGGGCATATAGCGGGAATATTGTTGTTATATGTGTTGTAAACACCTGCCAGGGCCCAGTTATTAATAGTGATCTTTTTGATTCACACATGTATTTTTAAACATATCATTTATGTCATGTTAATATTTCTCATTGGGTATAAATTTACAACGTTTTTAATGTTTTTGTACTTTCATGACAGTTTCACGGACCGTGATTCCCACTTGGAGTCCAGCAGAAGCAACGTGAGGTAGACTATGTACGGGATGGATGAACGTGGGGTAGACTATGTACGGGATGGATGAGGGTTGAACCTGTCAAGAGAGGGGCTGTACAGTAGTTGCAGGTAGCGTTTGCAGATTGATTATTATTTCAACTCCATCTTTGCTGGATCCACCTCCAACAACATCAACAAACCTCAGATAGTACAGAATAATGCAATCAGAGCTGCCCTCAATATCCCCAAAAAATAGCACATTTCGGCAATCAGAAGAAACATCCATTAGTTGCCAGTGCGGGATCGAATTATATTCAAAACCTTATCCTTTTCACATAAACGTCTATCCAACATTGCACCGATCTAACTTGGAAAACAAATTTCCAAAGCCCAATCCACCAGACCAACCCGCTCTGCCTACGCTGGCCACCTGGCCATCCTGAGATTCAAATGGCAAAACGTGGGAGGATGTGTAACTGCCTGGTGATTACAGCCAAACATTGAAAGGCCATGCCCCATGCATTGAGATTAGACCCTTCCCTCTGGTATTTCCGAGGAAGCCTCAAAACGTGGCTCTTTGGCCAAGACACCCAATAAGGTCCTACACACTAACACTTCTGACACTGCCCTACTACCTCCTCCACAGAACTGAAACCGAAACTATAAGCTAACATATTGTACTATGTCATGAATGTTACCAGACTGTTTAAAATATGTATGCAGTGACTGCAACTTGACCAAGAAAGCAATGTAACCAATTTCTTAAGCACAAGTGCCCAGATGCCTCAGGGTTAGGTGCGCTATATAAATGTCTAAATAAATAAAAAGGAATTAGAGACTTTCATGCATAGAAACATGGGGGTACGCTCACTTAACCGCCCTTTTCGTTTTACAGGGGAACATGTACAGCTCCACTCACAGTAGATGTAAGTAACCCTGGATACCAATCCCAGGGAAGCTCCAGTACTATTGATTTTCAAAAGGATGTTCTTCTTCACATGGTGGCACTGAGGTAGATGGTGAAAAAGCCCATGAGACTCAGCAAATGGTCAGTGACGAAAGGTAGATGAACTCTAGCCATGGCTAAACTGATGTATGGGTGTTTTCGCTACTTGTTTTCTAACTTCCCCTTTATTATTAATTATTATTGTTCTTTTATAACACACTTAATACCAGAGATTGGTTCAAAGCTGGGATCAGGATTTGAACCAGTGTTGGGCTTTGTTGTTTTGCTTCAAAGACAATCGTGTTGCCACTGAGCTATCCCCCCTCACCTACAATGAATGAGTTGGCAGCTGGGATCTTACGACCTCACAAAGCAAACATCAAACCAGCTCCTCCTTCCATCTTGTACCTATCAGTAATGATTAGCTAAACTAATGCGCAAAACTGAGCAAAACTGCCAGCCCACTGGAATGAGTTGCTGGATTGTAAAAACCCCTTACATATGTAAACTCATAGGATACACACCCCACACCCATATCATCTAACAGTAAAGCCATAACACCAATGTTTTTATTTATGTTTGAAACCTCCATACCTTACCATTTATCTCAAAACAGCTTCACTATCAAATGCTTATACCCAATCATGTAGTACCTGTAAAGAAGCACCAACAATTAAACGACGCATGCATTAAAGTGACTGGCCGTTTATAATGTTCTTGGCATCCATCCACTTCTTCTTCTTTTTCTTCTGCTGTTGTATTGCATTATGGTACTTGTAACTTGTGTCCTTTGCAAATGCAGGACTTCTTGTCCCAGAATGCAAATACAACATGTTTTTGCAATAGGGCATTTCTTCCTCGTGTGTCTTGCATCCACGGCATGTTTCTGCAATGCCGCCCATAGTTTCTATATAAAGTGCTAAGACTTGCCTCAGGTGGTGAACGTGTGCAGCTAAAAATAAACCTATTGGGAGAACTCTGACAGCAGGTTCATTTCAAATGACGGTTTGAAAATGCAGAAAGCACATATCCTACGAGTAACTGAAAAAGTATCCCACACATAAAAATCCACGTTCTTTTGCAACCAGTTCACCCAAACATGCTGCTTGGATATGACTCTCTACTAAGCTTGCTCTCTCTGTTCTATACTTTACAGATGACTGGTTTCTCAGTGTGCACCTGTTTCTATTGGATCAGTGTGCTGCGGGTTCGCAAGACCCCTCCGCTCTCTGTGCTCTTGGGTACTAGTGTGCTTGAGACTACTTGAACATCGCAGCGCGGGTCAAATCGAGAGGTTGTATATTACTTTCAGTGTTTCTACGAGTGTGAACAGAACAGATGAGCATGAAGCGAGCAGCAGAATGTGTGATCTCCAAGAAGTAAAATAAGTTTTTCTTCATGTCTTGTGAGCATTGGAGTATTAGCAATTGAAAAAATAATATTGTAACATAAATACTGTGTTGTGTACTATTTTGCCTGTATTACAATATAATGTATGAACCTAACATAAAAACATGAGGAGTTAAAGGTATTAATATACAAGCAATATCCACTCATTAACCCATACACCCACACACCCATCTATCCATCCATCCACTTGATCCATCCATTCCATCCATCCACTCACCAGCCCGTCCACTGATGCAATCACTCATCCACCACTTTACAGTTTATCACCTACCTACTCATCGATTCATCCACCCATCCATCATCAGCAAACCGACCATACGCTCACCAATTCATCATTCCACTGGTTTACCAATCGATCCATTCAATATCTACTCTATTGCAGATATTCCCCTACACTAACTCATCATTCCATTCATCATCTGCTCACTCCCTCATTCATGCATGCACTTGCCCATCTGATTAGACATACAACTGCTCAAAAAACAGTCTGCCATTCTAATCACCTCTACGGCCAATGCCCATGCTCATGCCAGAAGTAACATACTTAGGAAAATGGCTCATTGCTTTTTTGCCAAGCTCGTCCTTCGCTAGACTCTGGGTTCCACAGCCAGGTATCCTTTGATCTAGTGTCTCTCCATTTAATAGGAATATGTAAATATCTGAAAAGAACCAACGGGTTCCTCTGTTTTGGGAAAGCTAACTGTTTTATGGCACCTGTATCCCCACTCTTATCCAAAGAACATACCAATCCTTCTCAGCTAACCTGTCCCCCTATCCTTTTCCCTTGTCATCACACACCAACCCTTTTGGGCTGCATCCTACCTCCACTGTCTTCACATGCCTACTTATGTCATCCTTCCTCAAGCCCCTTGATGTTTCTCCTTTCTTCTTCCCTTTTCTAGTAGCAACTCAGTGTACCTCATTCTCCTCCCTTCCCAATTCCCTTATTTCCCTTTGTACCAACACCACCCATCCTAAATGTTCCTGTTCCCCCAGAATATCAAAACTCATCTACCCCCTTGCCTGCTTCACAACATCTGCTCCTCTCCCCACCACCTCATAACACTCCATCACTTGACCTCTGGAATGCAGAATCCCTTTACAACAGGTCTTTATAGACCAGTGACCACTTTAAATCATATAATGGACAACTTTCACTTCTTGCTATCACAGAAACCTGGATCTCCCATCATTACTCTGCTACAATAGGGGTTCTCCACACTGACTACCACCTTCTCCAACTCTTCCCAACTTGGTGGGAAGGCTCTCACCACTTCACCTTGCCCCCAACTGACATCACCTCCTCCTTTTATGAATATGCTGCTACTCAACTCCTCCACCTGTTCCTCTCACTACTGTCTCTGTTGTCTTCCTGGACCTCTCAACTCCTTCATCCCAGACCTGAAAGTTCTTCTTGAGTCACTTATAAGGACATCCTCACTGTTATGCAGCTGGACTTCAAACCTCTGAAGCCCTGTGCATCATCCCACATTGAAATTAAGTCTTTCCACAATAGTCTACCCCTCTGGAGGGAACTCTCTTGACTTAGTCTTTCTCTTTACTCCACTCCCCTCCTCTGACCTCTCCATCGACCCCACCCCCTCTGATCTATCCACTGTTCACTTTAATGTGTTGGTCTTTCCACCCTCAACTCCTCCTCTTCCCTGTCCAATGACCAAGAGTAAATTCAAGCCTGTTACTTTGATGATGGGAATACCACTTGCGTGCCTCTCTGCCCTATTCATGCCTCTTCCATTGACCATGTGCTTTCTTATTTTCACCAGGGCACTTATGTCTCCCTTTGACCAGCACTTTCCTGCCAGCACATGCACACCTTCCTGTCCGCATCTTCAACCCTAAATCACCTTTGAGAAGCATACCCTTAAAACCAACCGTACAACTAGCTTACTAAAATCCCCTCACTGTACACCTACTTCACAAACCATAACTCATTCATTTGCAAGCACCACAGCAAATGTTCATCTTCCCTCCAAGCTTTGCTCACATTTCCCAAACCAATAATTATTGCCTTCTTCCTCTCTGCTAATGTCTTTTAACACTACTTTTCTCTTAAATCTCTGATATTCGTGACACTCTCGCACCCCTCTTCTCTGAATCCACAACCCTCCTTTTGTCAACCACTTCCTCCCCTAACCCTTCTACGCTAGACTATTTCTTCCCTGCCTCTTCTGTCAAATTATCATACATCCTTCACAGCACCAACCCATCATTTGCTTTGATCAAAGCAACTGATCTTCAAACCTTCAAAGACTTAGTCCCAGTCATCATCCGTATGAGCGCTTTAAACTCCCTTTCTCCAATAGACTCTTCCCTATATCCTTCATATGTGAAATTGTCCTACCCCCGCTGAACAAATACTCTGCCAACCCAAACATCTCATGAAACTATTGTGTGGTATTCCTCCTGCCCATTTCAGAGATCCTTGAGCAGGTTGTCATTAACCAGATCACTAAATACGTTAGGAATATTGGCCTTGGATAGATATTTCAATCTGGATTCTGTAGTAAGCACTTCACTGAAATTTCACTCATGCATGTATCAAACTTTGTCTCTAATGATCACCATGCCAAACTCTCTTCAATACTCGTCCTATTGGACTTCTCTGCGCTTTTGACACTGTTGACTACTGTCCTCCCCTTCTTACCCTCTAGGACCTTTGGTTTCCCAAATCTGCTCAAACCTGCATTGCCTTCTGTTTGGAAGGTTGTTCCTTTCAAATCTCATGTTACTCACAAAACCCTGATGCTACCTCTCTCCCGTCCTTGGATCTCTCCTCTTCACCCTCTTTACCTCTACCTTAGGTGCATGTACCTTGTACTTTGGCCCTCCCTACCACCTCTTTGATAGCAACAGTCAAATCTGTTTCTCCTTTCCCTCAATCACCTTAGCCATCTAGGAACCGATTGCCAACGTTCTCACTGAAATCCATCATTGTATAACTCTCTGCTGCCTCATGCCGAAGTGCTAGAAAAGAGTTCTCATCCTTCTCCCTACTTCCAAAAATGTACCCTCTCCACTCACCTATGCTATCTCATTCCCACCTGACCTTTGTTCTCCCTCGTCCATGGTTGCCAGCCTTTGGGTCCTCTTTTATAGCAACCTCTGACTGCAACAACTCATTAATAACACTGAATATGCTGCTCTTATTACCCCTTTAAACATTTGGAAAATGTGTCAGTTTCTTACTCACCACTGTACAAACTTTCGAATCTCTACCCTTAGCTCAGAAAACTTGACTACTGCCCACGGCTACTCCTTGTCCTTCCTGTCTACTCCTTCCTACAGCTAGACAAACTCCTCAACTTCTCTAGCGAAAACCTTTTCAAGCTACCCCGATTCTTACCCACTTGAACCTACTGGCAATAAGCTAGTTTCTTCTCCTAGTCTATAAGGCTATCAATGGGCATGCTCCTTAGTACATGGATGACTTTATAACTGTCTGCTCAGCACCTTATTCCCTCTGTACCGCCACTACACTCAAACTCAATGTCCTATGGTCCTGTGGCTCCTCATTTATTCTCTCTTTGTTTTATAGTCATCTAACCCCATTGCCATTCCATTCAAATAAATACAAATACAAATAAAAATCTAACCACTAAACCATCCAAACACTCATCCAGCTACCCCTCATAGACACACACAACCACTCATGAGCCCACATAGTCATTTGCAAACACAATTTGCTGGACTTCACTACTTGAAATTACTTGTCCAGTGTTTTTCTGCAGGGTTGCAATGAATGGAAGGGGACAATATCAGTATTTCACTTGTCATGAGGGGATGGGAACCTCTCTCAGGCTGGGGTGGGGGCCCTACCAGGGGGAAAGCCTGAGCCATTCTTACCTTAATGGGGAAAGTTTGCCATTGAGAGGTCCCCAACTTCTGTCCTCTCTCAAAGTGCCAACTTATATATGAGTGTTAAGGCATTGCATCACCCCATGTCTAGACCAACAAATACTTGCCATTCTCATTCCTTACGTTGGAGGCAAATACAAGCTTCAGGAAGCACGACACATCATCCACGTGAATTTAGCCAGAAGTATACACGTCGCCAAGGCAAAGAGAATCAGCAACCAGGGGAACAGATGAGTAGAAAAGTTGTGGGGCCTCAGCACCCGCTACAAGAGACATATTATGGAGTCGCAGAGCAGCATACAACAAGCCTTGATTTGCCAGTGACTTTTCAGCAAAAAGGCACCCGAACATGTACTGGGACATCATTTCTTTATTTTTTTTTATTGTTTAAGGTGCCATACAACACAACACATCATAAGAATTGTGCCCATGCTCAAACAAAAAAGAAAAAAGAAATCTTTCAGCAGGACAGAAATGACATCATAACCATGGACTCATTACGAGGTGGGCAGTAAGGGATTACCGGCACCGGTAAGGGCACCAGTGCCGGTAATCCCTTACCACCCTACTACGAGTTCCCTTTGCGGGTCCTTCCTAAGGACGGGACCCACAAAGGGATGCCTTGGTGAATGACGGTACCGCAATTTGCGGTACCGTTATTGCCGCCTTCCCCCTTCCCATTGAGCCCTATGGGGGCTCAAATGGGAATGGGGAATGGCTCTGGTTAATGGGGAATTACCGGTCCCGCCGACCTCGGAATGGACCGGTAATTGCTCCATCCACCAGACCGGAGTCGGAACGATTTTGGAGGCAGCCATGGCCCTAATAGCGCCATGGCTACCTCCAACCTCGTAATGTGGCCCCATGAGCGTAGGCGCAGCAATCCCACTGACCTGCACCTCCGGGACATATACTGCTGCAGGCCACTGTTGTTGCAGCACAGCAGCCCCACACATAGAAAAGCGGCAGAGCTTAACTGCATATTTGAACCTTTTTGCAGTTGTAACGCCGCTTGGGACGGGAAGACATGTTTACATTAGACAGAAGAAGGGGACCAATGGGAAAAGGAGGGAAGTATACGAGGGGACACAGGAAAAAGGAAGGTGTGGGTTAGTCAGGTGAGGCTACAGGAATAGTAGCAGTTCAAAGGACGTGCAGGGGGATCGAAAGTGTACTAGAATTTAGAGGCAATTTTCCAAAGAGGTGGGGTATTGGTTGGTGAGAGCAAGTGGTACTGTGTGGTGAGAGTGCATACAAGGTAAGATAGAATGCTATAAGGAGTGCGGAGAGCGACTGAAAAGTGAATTTTAGAGTGAAATGAGTGTGGCTGTGAAGCAGGTGGGATGGAGTGGGAGTAGTATAGGGAAGTAGAAGTGGTAGTGTGGAGTGGTAGTAGAGTGTAGAAAAGGAGGTAGTAGTGTAGAGGAGGGAGGAGGAGCAGGAGGGTGAAGGAGGGAGTACTAGTGTGGAGGAAGGAGGAATACCATTGTAGGGTGGATGGAGGTTGTAGAAGGAGAGAGAGATGCATTAGAGGGACAAAGGAAGAAGACGAAGGGAGAGAGAAAGAGAGAGAGAGAGAGAGAGAGAAGACGGTGGGTGGATTTGCAGGGAGGAGAGCATGAGTAGGCAGGGATAGTAGCAGAGAGATACACGGAGAGGAACAGCAGGGCATGAAAGGGAGTAGAATGAGCGGGACCTGAGTATTTGGAAGGCAACCCTATATTCCCCAGAAATAATTTGGGCGTTAGAGTGCATCATATTTAGGACGTCCCTGAGAGAGCATTAACTAGGTAAGTTGAATTGCATTTAGACCCTCACTCATAATAAACTAGAGTTTAGATCGTAGGTGTTAATAAGCAGCATCTTATAACGTAGGGGATTAGGAATGCCTGAGTTAGCATGGGAACTGCTACACATAGACAATAGAGAGAGGGAAGGCCGGTAGCACATTGGAGAAAGTTCAAATAAAAACCGTGACTTATCTCTGGGAGTTGCGTGTTCTTTAGGCCATCTGTGACACTGGAGGATTAGTAATACCAATACTTCTCTCCAAGACTGACATGTTAAATAGAACAGTACCCTCATTTCTCAGCTTTACTGCAATACTCATAACGCATCCACTCACACACCCATCAGAACACCCATCATTCCGACCTGTGCTGTTCCTGTTTAATGTGCTTGTGATGCTGCCACTGTTGCTTCGTTTGCTTAACTTTTGCATGAGTGATGTTCTGTACGTTTTCGGTGTACTTTCTTCAGAGAGCGAAAGAAAGAGAGACCGAGATATATATATATATATATATATATATATATAGAGAGAGAGAGAGAGAGAGAGAGAAGAGAGGAGAGAGAGATAGAGAGAGAGAGAGAGAGAGAGAGTCATCTATGTGTGTGGCGTGGAATGTTTGCACTGCCCATGCTTGTGTTGCCTCTTAGGGACTATTCTCCTGTCTTTCTGTAATGTTTCTTGCATTTTATCATCTTGGGATTTTCAGTTTTTGCATTTCCATGCACCTCTTTGCATCAGTGCCTCACATACATTTTTGGTGGTGGATGACTCTTAACTTCGGGGTAAGATTAGTGTGCATCTACTTTGCAACCCGGAGGACCCTGCCCCTTCAGTGCAAGGTATTATTTAGTGCCAGTGGCATTAGGCATGTGTGATGACCTTAAACAAGTCATGCAATTTAAACAAAATAGTGGAGGGCCGATATATGCTCATTTTATTTATTTTAACGTATTTAATTGTTTTCTTTATAATGCGCCTAATAATGTAACTGAATTTGGTTTCCAAGCACAGATTGGGGATTCACCCTTTTGTCCCCCTCATTTGGCAGGGGCCCCTTTGCTTTAGATGTCATGCCCCCACAAAATGTTAGCTAAGTTACTCCACTGAACGACTCTACTAATGGGTGCCAGTGTCAGTCCTTCAGTTTGAAAGACCAGCTGAGAATTGCTGGTAGCTTCTTGTTACACTCCTCCCCAGTCTACATTATACCAGTTTACGTGGTTACAGAGGGAATTGAGACCTCATGGCCAATCAATCATTACTGTTTCCCACTCATGCTTACTCTCTGGGCTAATATCCATCTCACCACATTCTTTCAAAATCTCTGGCATAATTTAGATATCTTTTAAAAGCACATTTTTTTAAAACTCTTTCTGGTCTTGATCTAATGCTTACTTCTGCTAGATAACAGAGTAGCACGTACAGATTTCGTGTGTGATTCACAGAGCGTTTTTCAATGAGATTGCACCATTATAAAATGCTTCTGTGAATCAGGGCCTTGATACTGTAAAACAGGCTGAAATTGCACTCCCTCTCAAAACGATACAAACAACACATCCAGGGCACAAAAGCTTCTCACTGCAAAAAACCCAGATCTAATAGCTCTGCCAGTGCCTGTTTTTATGACATTTTCAGAGTCACATAAACCAGCAGGCTATGAAAGCAACATAAAAATGCACAAATGCACATCACATATTCAGTGGAGTAACAGAATATGGGGGCCACCCTGCGAGCCATGTTGAGGGCCCTCTCCCCCAACTTGGCAACAAATAATGGGTCATGCTACATTCTGGGCCGGCCTAGATTACCAAGCTAGCGCAATACGCACGAACATTCTGCTGCAGGGTTATGCCGCACAATACACTAGGAGAAAGATCTAAAAATTGTGTATAGAAAAATGGGCTAAAAAGCCTGAGTGTTTGCAATAGCTTTGTAGGGTAACATCAATCCAAAAATCCAAATGCACAGGAACATTACTGCATTGCTATTAAAAATGCCATGCCACAATGAAAACATGTCCAAACTGGCTGCCCAATGTAGACCAGGGTAGAGCTGACTGGGCTTCAGCACTGCATGCCCCCTGAAATTTCGGACTATGTTGACTCGACCTGGCTGACCTCCAGAGCAGTTGCTGGACAGAACAGGACACAGATGTTAAATGGCACCTGGGTTTCGCTGTTAGCAAAGGGTCAGCAATTACTAACGTAAAGCATTTCACTGTTAGTACCTGCATTGAAATACATAATCTTTAAGGCAATTGAGATCATGATGTGGGTTTAGTACTTGCATGCCAGAGGAGTGATTGGAACCGTAGAGAGGGAGCAGGAGACCGCTCATTCCCACAGCAGTCCATAAGTGGGTGCTTTTGGACTTAAGGGAGAAGGTTAACTGCATGTTACATTAAAGCTGCACTAGAATAGTCTCATTAAAATGCGTAAAGAAGTTAGATGCCCCTATACAAATAAGTTTGCCCCTACCCCACTGTCTTTGAAGTAAGTGCCTCTCCCAACATTTGAAGGATTAATCCCATGCGAAACATAGGTGTTGTTGCACCCGTGAACACAAGCACACACACCATTCACCATATACACACACACACACACCCACCCATTCATACATTTACGTGTGTACCCTTTCACCATAGAGACACAGGCAGCCACCCATACATTTAAGTGTGCACTTTTTCACCATACATGCACACACACCTGGGAACCCAGCCATACATTAAAGTGTGCAGCCTTTCACCAAACTCTCACACAGACAGCCACCTATGCATTTACATTTAAGTGTCTAGGAACCTAAAATCTAGGTGTGTTCCCCCTTTGTCTACTAATATGTGAATTACAGGCCTTTCTCCCACTATCTAGGAATCTCAAATCTAGGTGTACTCTCCCTTTGTCTACCAGTTTGTGAAATCTAGGCCTTTTCTCCCACTATCTAGGAATCTCCAATCTAGGTGTGTTCTCCCTTTGTCTACCAGTTTGTGAAACCTAGACCTTGTCTCCCTCTATATAGGAATCTGAAATCTAGGTGTGTTTTCCCATCGCCTGCCATCTGCGAATCCTAAGCCCAACCTCCACCCCGGAACACCCAGCAACCACTGAAAGCGAGTATGATAGCCAGGTCACTGCCCAAGTTAACTAGGAACCAGTCACTCACTTCCCATATCCAACTGCACAGCCCTCTTCCAATGCATATTATCCCGCTAGCGCCTCACTTAGACTGTCCATCCATAGATAGAGGAACACCAGAACGTAACCCACTAATTGGACAACCAACTGATAGAGGGCGTCCAGCTATCACATCGAGAATAAGAGTCGAAACCAACCAAACCACACAAGGCCTTACAGCGGGCTACCACCCCTGTAACATCAATACCCTAACCATCCTACTACCAAGGACCACAAAATGTCCCTGCACAGAGTTGGATGTTACCAAAGAGAATTGGGACAAGGAACAAACCAAATGGATCCACACCCTCACCCTTCTGCAGTAGAACCCATCACAAATACAGAACTCACCCCAACAAACGCTACAGCCATCAGAACAAACATGAGAAGAGAAAAATCCATATATCTTACACTGTACCTCTCCTCAACCGCAGCACCTCGATATTCCAGGTCCAGAAACACTGAGAACCAACTTGAACCCCACAAAAAAAGAAGAGAGTACCCCAGAAAAATATGAAACCAAAGCCCTTGCGCCATACATCAAAAAAATACAAGAGCTCGACCAGCAACCCCCATCAAAACATAGAACCGGACGAAGCAGAAGATATCATCAACCCACCCATCAATCTAACAGACTTCCTCAACGATGAAGCAGACTTCACGGATCACCAATCTACGACAACAACACAGAAGCACTCTAACTAAAGAACCACAAGACAAAACAAGGTTAAAAAAACAAAACTTACCATGTCAAAAAGTTCCATTGCAACCTAATCAACGCTAGATCAATGTACAAGCATGCCACAGAGATTTACGACCTCCTGTGTGACAGAGGTATCCCCATATTCATAACCGATACATGGCTAGACAGCAATTACAAAATTACACTCCATAACTGCCTCCCTGACAACTTCAAGGCTCACATGCAAACAGGAAAAACAAAAGAGGAGGTGGACTGATGGAACACCAGAAAATTGAAACCAAAGTTCCACTAAGCATCGAAAACTGTGAATCCCTAATCCTTCACCTAACAGCAAACCCAAAAACAAACCTCAAATTGATCCTCCAAGGAAAAACCTTTCACCCCATTGTGCAAGAGAGCAATAGCAAAATGGCTTACCCCCCTACTCAGAACTAGAATGGTGAACAAATAACGACCTGGTGAAGAAATTACTATTCCAATGACAAATCCACTCATACAATAAGGAAATCGATAAGGCCAAAAAGAAATACCATGACAACAGAATTACCAAAGCAAACACCCAAAAATAACTGCTTAAAATCATAAACGAATTGAGAAACCCCCCTGGCTACAACAACACACCGATATCTTCATTGAAATTATGCCATGACCTTGCAGACCACTTTAAAAACAAAATCAGCACCATCCAATAGATCATACATAGCAGACTAAGCAACTACAACATGCAACCTAACCAGCCATCTGAGAATCACCAGAACAAACTCTGAAACTTCCCCCAAATATCAGCAGAGACATTGGTCAAGCTGCAAGAGCAATAGCAACAAAGCTGGCTCCCCCATGGATCCCTGCTCCCCTGGAAATACACACATCTATTCTCACACAAGGAACACCCATGGAATCACTTTCAACAGGGAAAGTACCAAGATCATTCAAATCGACATACATCAAGCTGCTCCTCAAGGACAAAGCAGGAAACATGGAAGATTTCTCCAACTACCGACCTATCTCAAACATCCCGTACCCAACAGAACTACTTGAAACATACGTTTATAGAATACCAGAAGAATTCCTAGAAGAACACCTACTGCTGGATCAAGCACAAGTAGGCTTCAGACCGATGAGAGGAACGGAAACAGCACTGCTCTAAATCTGGGACAAACTAAAGGCTAAGGCAGACTCAGACAAAAGCACAGCTCTAAAACTTATGGATCCCTCTGCAGTATTTGACACAGTCAACCATGACATCCTCATGGGGAGATTGGAAGAAATAGGAATCACCGGCCTAGCCCTACTATGGATTAAATCCTTCCTAACAAACAGAACAGAAATCATATGGATCAAACCTTTCAAATCCACTCCAAGGGAATCCACTTGTGGAGAACTACAAGGATCCTCCTTATCCCAATTGTTTTTCACATATACCTGACACCACTAATCAAGCTCCTTAAAAAACACAGCCTCAAATGCTACAACTACACTCATGACATACAGATCATCTACAAAATACAAGATACACAGCAAGCAAACACAACGCTGGAAGAATGACTAACACTAACAGCCTCAAACCCAACCTGGGACAAACAGAAATAATGATCATATCCAAAAGTAGGGAAAACAATCACTGCATCCCAGGGCCGATGGAACTGAGAACAGCACCAACTCCATCAGCAATAGTAAAGAACCTGGGAGTCTTGATGGACAACGAACTAACACTTGAGCCACAAGTAAACCCTACAATCAAGACATTTTTCTTACTCTTACATGAAGTAAAAAGGATTCTACCATTCCTCTCTTTCACCCACAAAACACTCACCATCATTGCACTCATCATGTCCAGAGTAGACTACGCCAACAGCCTATACATAGGAATGCCAGAACATCTATTAAAGAGACTTCTGCGCATCCAAAACGCTGCGGCCAGACTCCTGCTCAAACCACCATGAAGAGAACACATTACCCCAACACTGAAAATGCTACACTGGCTACCAATAAAACAGTGAATGAAGTTTAGAACAATGTGCAAAATACACAGAACAATCCATGGCCAAGGAGTGCCTAAATGAGAAAATAACCATCTACCATCCAACAAGACCACTCAGATCAAGCAACAACATTTGCGTAGAACCAAAACCATACAATAAAAGCTAATTTGGAGGATCATCTTTCTCTCACCTGGCAGCAATAACCTGGAATGGCCTACCAAAGAACATATGCAACACAAGGGATCATCTTGAATTCAGAAAACTACTCAAAATGTGGCTCTTTGCTCCGAAAACAGAAGTAAACGACTAGGAAGCATGCACCCAGAGGGAAACAAGAATCCCAAGGAGTAACCCATGACCCCTAAAATAATCTTTCCTAGCCGGAGAGTGGGGGAGGACCCCCCAACAAACCATCTCCAAATAAAGTTAGTCCACAGAGGAAACCTAGGTAGGTAAGGACCCCCCACGGGACAGGCAGGGAGTGACCAGAACCCTCTTACCCAAACATCACCAACCCAGGGCAGGGGAACACGCCTGCATCAGCCAGATACACATACCATTGGAGTAACACAAAGGAAACTGCGACTCCTCAACATGTGTGCTAACTAGGCAGACAAAATACAACATCAAGCACACAGGACAATCATAGATGTTGAGCGCTGAAACACAAAATTAAAAAGGTAAGAAAAAACCTGCTAACTCAACTCTAAAACCTCAACTTTCTGCATACACTCCTCATACAGAAAACTCACACAACCACTTCTCTGCACAGCAATCAGCACATACTTCACCAGATTGCAACAAAAAACAACACATAACTCAGCACAACAGCACACTGGAAAGTCGCACCAATCCGAAAAAGCACTTAAGCTCAGCGAATGTTGCAAACCGAACTGAAGCTGCCAACAGGACATCAAAACTCTAACTTTCCTATTTCCACTACACCCTAATAAACACCCCACTCCCGCCCTGTTCAGATCCGCCAGAGCAACTGGGGACCACTGTAGTGGTGACAGTGTTCGGTACAAATACCTTTAACATTAACATTAACATATGTCAAAGGTTTTAGGGGAACACTATTTCTTCAAAAAGAAATGGTTTCTTTTTTAAGTCACTCTGACTTCATAAAGAAATGATTTCTATTAAGGACCGAACCTTAATGGAAATAATTTCTTTATGTTTGGACCTGTTGGGACCAGGAGGACCCAGGGCCCGACCGCCTGCTCAGACAGCAGGTGAGCATGCACCAACATGTGTTACTCCCCCTGTCCCCACCGGCCATCCCCACCCCCTCTGGTTCCCCCACCTGATGTTCCCTTGTGCCCCCACCATTCTCGCACACAGGTGTTGCCTGTTTTGCTAGATTCTTCTACCCTGCACCCCTCTCACCCCCCTCAAACCTACTTCTACATGAGACTGTCCTGATACATGCTGGTTTCACCATCACAGTCTTGTGGCCAATGCTGAATTTTATGGACTTCATTGATTCACTGTGCATCACCCTTTCTCAACTCTCATGCTGGAATTCCTTTGAATCTTGTAGCCATGATGGCACTGAATCATGTTGTTCCCAACTTCATCTTGTATCCTGGCTTACAGCATTATGTGTTACTACTAACTTCTGCAATTCTATTCACTCTCCCCTCTTGCTTCTCCACTCTTTTGACTGCTAACTCTCTGTTCTCTCCTCCTTTCCCTTCCCTCTTTTCCTATCTCCTCCCCTTACTTTCTTCTATGAACTTACTCTATCAGAATTGTCCCTGGACTTAGTGTGATAGCAACCTAATTTGTCTCCTCCCCCCTCTCCTTACTGGTTTTTTCCTCCACTCCCCCGCCCCTCCAGCACTATCTGAAATGTCTTCAGGCCTAGTATGATAGTCGCTTGTTTCGTTCCTCCCCTACCTTTCTGCACCCCTCTCCCTCACCTCTTGTTTTTCTCCAGCTCTACCAGAAATGTCATCAGGCCTAGCATGCTAGTCGCCTGTCTGTTTCCATTTCCTTCCCACTTTCCCCCTCCCTTCCTTATCTATGTCTATGTCTTATCTCTTGCACTATCTGAAATGTTGTCAGGTTGAGTATGATAGTTAATTTCACATCCTTACTGTTCTTGGCCTGTAAGAATGTCATCGTATTTTCCCTTGATCCGTCCCTTGCCTTGAAGCGCTTTGAAACACATTTTGTATAGGCGCTATATAAACAAACTATCATATCATATCATATGAAGACAGAGAGACTTCAAAAATAAACTTTGTTTTTGAAGTCAAAGGTCTTCCCCCATCCCATGACATGGAGGTCTCCCGCCTAGTGTCTTCCATCTCATGAGGTGGAGGGTCCTCGGACTTCCAAAAGAGAGTTTCTTTTTGTAGTCACTCTGCCTTCATAAAGAAATAATTTATTTTACAGGAATAATGTCTTTATGAATGCAGAGTGATTTCAAAAAGAAACTTTAAAATATATATATATATATATATATATATATATATATATATATGTATATATATATATATATATATATATATATATATATGTATTTTGTTTTAACTCCAAGGGGGGCCAAGGGGAGACATGTGGTGACGGGCCCCGCACCGCAGGAGCTTTGGATGCCCCCTTTACATCAGTGCACATATTAATTTTGCTTTCCGTTGTAAACAAAGGGTCATCGATTGTGCTGTGTTTGCACGAATATACTTTTAAAATCATGCCTTGCAAATGCAAACATTCAATTTTCATAGAACGGGTTAGTTGAAAAGCAGCTGTTTAAAACATGACGTGCCTAATGTAACTTTTAACAAACGTCATGCTGTCTTCCAGTCCCTTAAGATGTGTATCCATCTGTTCTCGTGTAATGGAAAGCAGAAGTGAGAATTAAGTCTTTTACAAGCAGAGAAGGTGTTTGAGTTGCAAAGGATTACAAGTGAAATTGTATTCCTGTCAGAAGCAGCTTCGGGGCTTGTTTTCTTTGTTGAATACGGGCGTTGATGTGCGTGGGGGTGCAGCATATTGCATGCAGGCTCCTTCTAAAATGTATTAGGAATATTCCTGGGAACCACCGTCTCAGAGCACTGTCAGGTTTTTGAGCATTATACCATCAGTTCATTATATTTGAAGATAAAACCGCAGAGAGTAACCGTTCTAGATTACTTTTTAGTCTACGTTGGAAATGGCGCAGTGATTCACTGCATCACTTAAATGTTGATATAAGTGTATAAGTGAAACAATGAGGCGACATTAACCAAAGTGGCATGCAGTCCCTGCTGGGAACGGTCTTCCACTTAAGAGGCCGATTGATGCCAGGGTCCGTTAACTTGGGTGGTGTGCCATTACCGGAAGGGTCGTCCTGCCACCGACCTTAGTATCTCCATTACAACACGCAAATTTGCAGTATGGGTGGTAAATGCTGAAATAAATTATAAAAAGAAAGGAAAACATACCTTCGGTCCTGCGACGCTACTTCTGTGAGAGGGCGTCTTTGCTGACTCCCTGTGACAGAACCGGTGTGTTGCGGAACGAAGATAAAGGAATGTTTCTTCTTTAAATAATTTGTTTTAGCTTTTAGCACCCTCAAGTGCTTTTTCACAGGAGCTGAATGCAAGGTGGGTAGAAAGAAGGAGCAAGTGAGGCACAGGGCGAGACAGCAAAGCACTGAGCAAGCTCAAAACACAGATTTATAAAAGTGAATACAGCCCACATTCCAAGCTTTGTGATTGGCTACCGCCCCGCCCAGGGTCCTAATGAACAAGCACATGACCTTAGCCATTTATTCAAAACACCACAGCCCAACATGGCAATGGGCTGTGGCATCACTATATGGGGGACAGGTGAGTCTGAATATACATCTGGCAATTCATCCCAAAATAAAGCATTATTCTTAACTCAGAAAATGAGGCTGACGCCCTTTCTAGAAAAAAACATCTGCAGAGAGGAGTTGGATGCCTTCTTACCTTTAAAAGGTTGGATTCTGGAAACATGCTGACGGCCGTGAACATGGATTTGATGCCTCAGTGCAGGATTTCTGTTGAGTGTGGGACAGACTCAGACTAGTGCTGTTTTCACAATCGGCAGCGGCCATGATTCCCAAGATTCTCACTATAAAAGGGAAGCATGTGCCCACCTCTTCTCTGCCTACCTCCACCCTGCCTGCAGAGCAATAGTCTAGACAGGGAAACAGGCACAGTGTAGCCACATCCTCGCACCCATTGTTAAAGATACTGGTCCTCCGCTCTGTAAATCAATGTTAAAAGGTTGTGTATGCATCCTTGTGCCAGAAATGCCTTTGTTTTAACTGTAATTTTCATTAAATACATAAATAAATAATACATAAATAGGCCCAGTGAATCTTTATGCCATTCGGAACAACAATGGCACTCCTTAGCAGAGCCGGGGCAGCTAGTGCAAGATTCACAATAATACAATTTATGAGGGGGTATGCAGTTGACAAGAAACCAAACAAACAAATGACTAAGAGAGGGCCAAGCTACGAGGGGGAGCCGTGAGAGATAGGTGATACAACAAGGTACCACAAGCCTCCTTAATGGAATAACAGGGTCTTAAGGTCTTTATTAAACAAGAGAAGAGAGCAGTGGCCACTCAATATCGGTGGCAGAGAGTTCCATGTCAGGGGAGCAGCCCCGAAGGCATCATCCAACTCAAATTCCACCCCCACCCCATCAAGAGTCACTCTGCAGTACATACACCAGTAAAACTATGTGCACCCATATTGAAGCGTGATGATGCACATCAACCGAGAGCAAAAGAGGAAGTTGCACTTTCATTTCTTTCCACCATCTCAGGAGCAGGAGGGAAATAGTGCATATGTTATCTATTGAAGATCAGTGAAGAATAACACATGGTGTAGTTTAACAGCAGGAGGTGGTTGAAAATGGTAGGTCTCTATTTCCAAACCTGCCCCATCCACTCATACATCAGACAATAATGATGATGGCATGGATGATGATGATTATCAAGACAAGGATTATGATCCATCATGGTCCACGGAGTAATATGCTGTCCTAATGTAAAGCAATGATACTGAGCCAGAAGATGAGAATGACAACAGAGATATAGAGGCTTTTACAGTAAAAGAAGCTTGCCCCCAACCTGTGCACAGTCTCTTCGAGAAACGGACCTCAAGTCACAGATCAGAAATCACATCTCATCATTAACTGGAAGGTAAAACACTACCACTATTTCGAGCTCCATTACACCCTGATGAGTTCAGCCTGTATATTGTTAGCCCACAATGAATTTCAAGTGTGACTGTTATGACTTGATGGTCGTGAGGATTATGGGGCCTCTGTCCTCAAGTTCCACTCAGAAAGATACAAATAACTTCTTGAGCAATCCTTGAGGCCACAGGTTTTTGGAGTGCCGAAGAACGCCAGGAACCAGGAACACCGGGGACCCCTTGACCGCTGTAAAGCAAGCAATGGGTCAGTACAATGGCAAACAATACACTGAATAGCGAGGTAACAAATATCAAGGGGCTTACCAAGGGTCTGGGGACAGGAAGAACAAAGATGAGAATGGAGGTGTTCCGTGTGGCTGCAGAGTGTAGCAAGCGGCAGCGGGTAGGCATAGATTGTTGTAGGCACTGCAAGACCTGTATGGAAAGGGTACTCCAAAAGGTAACAGAAGAGGAAATCCGAAAACAATCCGTTAAGAGTTCCAAGGTCAAAAGCCAGCCAAGTTCATCGTAACCAGGGGGTAATCCAAAGGAATCCAAAAATACAGTTCAAAGGTCCTGAAACAGCAGAGCAAAACAATATCCAAGGGCTTGACAGAGGAATCCAAGAAGAACAGTCCGTAGTCCAGGTTCAAGATGTGGAGACAGGAAGATGCCGAACAGCGCCTGATTGGGTCAGCTGTGAAGCACTGAATGAGCATTCCCTCTCCGGTTTTAAAGGGGCCTAGGAGTGTCACATGACCCATCACGTGACCGATGATGTAGCACGTTTCCTTGTCACATGACCCAAGTTTTTAAAACACTGCCGGGTCTTCCTGAGGGCGTGACGAAGCAAAGGAAAAAGCCGGTGTCTCAGTCGACTGTCTCCAAGACGGCAGGGCAGCTGCCAACGTTGCAATGGGTGAATATGACCATAGCGCGTTAGATGCCCTCGTGTGTGCCGCTGTCGTGCTGCTTGAGGGAGTGAGGACATGAGGTCAGAAGGGGAAGGCAGATCAGGACCTGAGATGGAGGGCTTAGTGACTGCACGGGTATTTGTGTGCGTAAGGTGACCAGTGGATGGTGTAACAGTGACAGTACTTCGCACACAATAAAGAGGAGCTGAATCTGGCCATGCACACTGCCAGAAAAAGGTGTGCGAGGGAACGTAGGCACCACAATTCTGCAGAACCAGATACTATAGCACCATGCACAGATATAGGAAGAAGTCAAAAGATCTGAAATGCATCCCTCCCAATTCCCACCAGACAACTAGCCTACCGCCACCGTCTGCAGAATTACCCCTGAAACTACTGCAGTTGTGTCTTTGCTTGGGGGTGAGACACAATACCCTGGGGATGTGTTGCAATAGTTCTCCCTAGAGTGAGGCCATTGTTGTGGAAGCATTTGGAGGTGGACAAAAATATCACAATTCTCACCTCATAGGCAGTTCTTGCTCTATCTAACCTGCCTATAATATATAGTCAATTTAGCAAAACACCTCTTGCCATACGCATTCATGGAGACTCTTGAATTCCAACTGATTATGGAAAAAGAAATTCACAGATAGGAAATTCCAAGACCCCATATTTTCTCTCATGTGGTGGTCCTGCAATTTCATAATTATTGCTATGGGTACCATAGAAATCAGTGGGAAAAAATTGGTCCATGGGGACATGTGAGCCAGTAGTCAGAGGATTGGATAAATGGCAATCACAGAATAACACATTGTGGGCTTTCTTCCCTCTGACAGCTATAAGTGAACCTGGAATAGTGACAGCGGGCACAATATCCCTTCTGCCTTATGAATTGGTAAGACAATTCACATCTTCCACTTATCATATGTCCTTCCCCTCATGTTTTGTGCTCTAGCAACTTGAAGCGTCTTTTGTGCTAGATGGAATTACAATAATAGATCTTAGACCAAATAATCGGACAGACTCAAAGAATTTGGCAAAGTACTTCTTTATTATCAATTGAATAAAGCAGGGTCATCTGGCAGACATCGGACTGATGCTTGTACACTCACAAGCTCATTTTATTACATGGAGGTCATATACCCCAATATGCTTCATCTATTACATCAATCTACGTGGCAAAATATAAAACCTATCAAGAGAAGGGATTGGAGGAAGAGAACATAATTACATTTAGAACATATAAGGATTAGTGCATCATTGGCTACCCCTTATCTGTAGGGTACACCTTAACTAGCTCTAAATACATATAGTACTGATTATAATGGACATAACAACAGTGGATTGGCTCCTGCAAAATGATATGTTAGGTTGCCCCCCAGACCCACTGATTGGTTAGCATATTATCCCAACCTTGGACTTTTGGCACCTTAGCAGCATGTACTTGAAAAAAGACATAGGTGTTTTAATCCCATCAGACTACTCCCCATTTTCCCAATCAGTCCATCATCTCTCATCGGCAGGCTATCAGCCAAAGTTGTTTGTTTGTAGTTTACCTTGTGTGTGCTCACCATCCTGGAACATTTAAGGGAGTGTGAGCATACCACTATCTTAGCTTAAGGCTCTAATGAATAGCCTTTGTTTTATCCTTCTGAGTCACATGTAAATAGACCACAAATATGTCAATTTTATCCTTCCATTACTGCTATTTGATTCAATTTAAGCAAGGTGTTGTTTCTCCTTTTCGCCTCTAGAGACTTGCTCACTCTATGGCATATGAACTGTATACACTTTTAATTGACCAACAGTTTGACTCTCACAGATGTTTTCATCTTCTTCCATCTATTGAAGAATGTTCCATATTCAGAGCTTATCCATGTACTCCCTTTGTGCTCTGTGCTTATCCTTTGAAAATAGCATCATTAACTCGAGGCTAACCTTGACTCATCGTTGGCTCTGCACACAAAACTGTTTTCATGTGTCTCCTGATTCTAACAGCCTCGGCCTGTCTCTGAGGTAGCTTGGTTTTGTTCAACGTGGCCCAGCGTCCATTTTCCTAGTATGGCCGTCCTTGCCACTCTATATATTACTCTATAGCAAGCTTCTATATGTTGTCTTTCTACCTTGCATTATTATGTATTTACAGTTATTGTTTAGTAAGTTGCTTTATTTTCTTTAGATCCATGATTGCTTTAGCTTTAGGTACTTGTTACTCTTAGTGCTTCAGTTACATCGTTACTTGGTATCTTCATATTGTTTCACCATATGTTTATATATCTCCTTCATGACATTACTTTGTCCTTTCCAGATTTCATCTTAACGTATGTCCATGATGTCCACAGATGCGTTCTGACATCTTAGCAGGCGACATCCTTCCATATAGCATTCTTCCATACGATATCCTTCCACACTTTCAGTGCGAGGGTACATTCTATATGGCTGTCTGAGTGCATATCATCTCTCGTACACTCAATGCAATATAGGAACGATGTAGGGGGTCCCATCTACCGCTCTTCTCCGACTGTTCCAATATGGTGGTGGCGAGGGGTCAGGAACTGCAAGGATAGCATCTACCTGATCCTCTATATTTTTATCAGCAATTATCAACTTATAAACAAAATGGTCACGTTGGCAGACTGAACATGTTTTAAGTGTGGCTGGAGCTATTATCTTTAAGTGCAAGAGAAGCCTTACAGTGCTGCATGTTAAAATATTGCCATCAATAAAAAATGAACAATCACTTAATTTAAGAAGGTTATCTAATGATATCTACCCAGCGAGAACAATCAGCTCAGATTATGACAATGATTTGTTGGTCTTACTTGTTGGACACCTAAAAGGGGAGCAGAGTTCTTTCTTGGGGAATATGGCTGGGACACAGGGAGCTGTAACAGTGACAGAGAGCCCACGGCTAGTTGAATTGCTGTCTTACACACACCATTGCCTATTGTGCAAGTACTGGTTTTGATTCCTTCTATTGTCATGATTGCAATCACCACTATTCAGAAGTTCTTGTGTTCTCCCACAGAGTGCAGCCACCTGGTAAAGTTCTCAGCCTCTTTCGCAGAGTTCTGCCACCCCTTGAAGTTCACAGGCTCTAACACAGAGCGCAGCCACCCCTCAGACTTCCTAGGTGTTCTCAGTGAGTGCTGTCACCCCTTAAAGTTCCTATGCTCTCTCACAGGGTACAGCAACCCTTAATATTCTGTGGCTCTTCCGCAGAATGCTGCCACCCCTTAAAATTCACTGAGACTCTACATGGGGTGCAGCCACTGATCAAGTTCTCTGGTTATCGCTCAAGATGCTGCTACCTCTTAAAGTTCTCAGGCTTGCTAACAAAACACAGCAACTCCTTGAAATCCACAAGCTCTACTTTAGAACGTTGCCTCTCATTAAACTTCTCAACCTCTCCCACATACCGCTGCCACTGTCATGTGTAGAGAGTCTCCCTGTGAGGCCACTCTCGTCCTCATGGCTGCCTTTTTCTTCTCTCCTAGCACTGCAACCTACAGTTGAGAAGAATGGTACAGATGGTGCTGTCATGCTGCTTCCTAACCCTGGGATGTACTAGGACCCACTTCCTCAGCACCACTTAAAGGGATAGAAGTGGCAGCTGGGTTGCTATTAGGCTCAACAGAGGCAGTGAGTAATTCACCCAGTAAGGTTTTGGCATGCCACCAGTGGATATGATTTCAGATTGCCATCATCCCTGGGTCATGGACTTTGTCCCTGCCTTTCTGCTCCCACCTTGCCTTTTTCTGACAGCCCTCCATCCTGCAGAAGACTCTTATCTCCTCCCTTGCTCTTCCACAACGGAAGGCCCAGGGAGTGTTTCTTGCAGCACTGCCTCCTTGTCCCCCTTTTCTGCATTCTACCCCTTAGGTAGCTCCATCACCTAATTCAGAACATCCAGAGGCTTGCCCTCTCTAAGTGGCTCTTCATGTCAGATTTGTTACTCCATCTGGATTCACTCCCTGCTGGGTTGAGACCACTTGCTCCCCAATGCCTCCTGGGTAGACATGTGCTGCCCCTCTATCAGTGGTAGAAGTGTACCGAAAAAAAGTAGTGGAACTATGGCCTGGGCAAGGGAGAGGTTAAGCGTAAGCTTAATGTAAAATGTAACAAGGTGTTGCAGCTGGGCCATTGCAATAGTCTAAGTGACTAGTAACTAAGGCTCCCATTACAACTTTATACTTGCACAAGGACATGAATGGGCAAATCCTATATATAGAATGGTGAATATGGTTGTAAATAGTAGAGGAATGGTAAACAGAAAAAAAAAGTGTAGTGGAACACTGCTACCGACCGTTCCTGCTCACTTTGATCACTGCCCTCTATACTTCTCCTCAAGTGTGCATGCTCTTGCCAACCCAAACTATCACATAAAGAAGATGCTTATCTCCTCCACTCTACCTGCATGACTTTGGGCACCTCCACTGACCCTGCCTTCATGATAGCACCCCTGCCTTCCTTTCCCCTGTGATCAGGTCTTCTTCCAATGGCCTTGGCTCTCACCTTATTTCCAACTCCTTTTCCAGAGGCTGTCCTCAATGCCTCTGCAGCTTCCCCTGCTGACTTGGAAGACCAGTGCTGCTGTGGGGCCTTGTTCTGTCAACGTGTGCTAATTGAAAGGGCCTCACTATGAGGTCAGTGGTAAACAAAGCAGCCATTCATACACACAGAATAATCATTGCAGCCAATATGTCCAGCCGAACTGCTACCATTTTAGGAGCCCATGGCCATGGACCAATCTCCCTAGCAGCGATTATACATGGAGAAATTACCACTAAGAAAAATGTATGAGTACTAATTCCACACTTTTTGGTGGCTTTACCATTATATGTATTTGAAGAACTTACAGAACAGTAATGATTCCATAAATTGTTGGAATTTGCACCAGACAGAAATAGCGTGACAATCAAAATGAGAAGCTGAGCAGCAATCTTTGAATTTAAAATCAGCTGCAAACCACCCATTTTATGGTGTCATGGTGACATCGGAGGGGGGAGGAGGCAGAACTGATGTTAGAGATGAAAGTAAAATGGAAAGTGCCAGAAATAAGGCTCAGGAAGGCAAAATTCTCCTAGCCAGAGCAAACTGTCATGGCAGAAAATGCTTTGGAAAATGAGGGCGAGCTTTACGGTCAATAACATAAATAAATATAGCACCAAAGGAAGACAGCCATCTGGAATGTTGTTTGCGTAAGGCGGTGGCAGTTGGGCAGTGCCACAGGATGCTGAAATGTAAAACACAGCTGGAATAATCTGAAAGCAAGGGCCCACTCACACGTTGTATTCCACCCCCAAAGAGACACCAGGCACAGGAGGAGCAGAGTCGAGCACCCCGAACTGACCCCATGGGAGTACATGCTCAGCACCATCCTTCATAACGCTAGTATGGACGGTGTTACACCAGTAGACCCTAGTAATTATATGAATGTTTATTTGGCAATAGTTTAAGCAATATGAAATGGGAAGCCAAACACTCCCTGAAATCCTGCAGATCCAGCGGCAGGAAATGTGCATGCATAATCTAGACAGTTGTCCTAGCCATCAGGGCCCAAGGCAGGTCACACTGAGAGACGACAACGTGCATTTAGAAATATCATGAATGAAACTGCTAACCAGTGAACGACATGGATCGTCATTTCCCTGGAGTCCGAGCAGCATGCCTTACCACCCTAGCATGTCACCCTCATACACTTTGAGGTCTAAAATAGTTCAGTGACTAACGTGATAAGCCAATCCTCATTGATGTCTTCCAGGCGCTATCTTTCCCTGTTTGCCCCCGTTTGCTCCGGTTTGCATACTGGAAATGCTGTGCATACCTTTCTGTAGTTTTGACTTGTCCTTTGTGGGTAGAGAAAGAGGACACAGAGAATCAAGAGATGTCAGAACCGGCAGAATTAAAATCAGTAATAATGGAAACAGTGCTTAAAGGAGAGGTATAACTAGACAGCAATAGTTAAGAAGGAATAGAGAAGAGAAGGAACAAGATTATTACAATCGCACCAAAAAAAGAGCATATGAGGTATGATTTCCACTTTGTCTTCACTAGGTATTTCAGGAACCGCATTTCAGTGGTTTTCCTCTTACCATTCATATCATTATTTTGTGGTGCCTTGGAAAGGCTCCTCATCTCGTTCCTTTACTCTTTCTTATGGAGTACCACAGGGGTCTGTTCTTGGTCATCTTGTTTTTACTCTTTATTCTTATATCTTCCTTGATTTCTGCTCACAGTTTTCATGTACACTTCTATGCTGATGGCATCAACATTTTTCTTTATTTTTCTTCCTTTGGTGGCACCTTTCATCAACGTATTCCTGCCTGTGTTTTGACTGTGTTAAATGGGATGTCTTCAGGCTTTCTGTGTCTTAACCCTAAGAAAATAGAAATTCTCTTGTTTACTGATTCTCCCTCTATTATCTCGCCTTCTCCTATTTTCTTTCCAACTCACAACTTTTCGACGGCTCCTCATCCATATAATTTGGGTTGGATTTTTTTTTTCACTCTGCCTTCACTCTTCAAATACAAATTTATACCAATCATGTCTTTTCTATCTTTTTAACAATAAGAAAATTCATAATATTCTTTTGCTTCTACTAAATTATTACTACAAACTAGTGTACCGTCTCCTCTTAACTATTGCTGTACTTTCAATGTTGTTCTTCCTGCCAACTCTCTTTTAATTTGAAGTATTTAGATATCTGTTGGCGTATTCTATTTTGCTTTTCAAAAGTGCCATTGTACTATTTCTAAAGGTATTTTTGAAGTACGTAGATACCTGTTGGCGTATTGAAACTGTTTTGCATTTTAAAAACAGCATTGCAGTACTGTAGATGTGGTTAAATGCCAGTTGGAGCATTCTAACTGTTGATAGTTTTATAGTTCTGAAGGGTATTTTTGAAGTAGTTAGATACCTGTTGGCATTTTCTAACTATTTTGCTTTTAAAAAGTAGCATTGTAGTACTATGGGTGTAGTTAGATACCAGTTGGCCTATTCTAACTATTGATAGTTTTACAGGTCAGTGACTAAACTTAGGTTTAAGGAATACTAAGTAGGCATTTGTTAGATTTGCTAGTAATCTCTGTTTTAGAGAAACAGAAGTGTTGTTGCATTAAAAAAACACTTCTTTTTTAATGTATGCAATATAGTGACCTGCAATGGTTGTGGCACCAGTGTGGTATTTTATGCCTACTGTTGTGAAGGTTTTCTTGCCAAGAGATACTTGCCCATGTGTGAAGCTAGTAAACTTGCAGTTGTTTTAGGTACCATCTGTGTTGTACCTTAAAAGCATTAGTATCAGATATTGAGTGTATGTGCATGGTGGAACGATTGTCTGAATTACAAAAAGTGCATAATATGGCATGATTTGCATTTTGCAGCACCAACTGATGAAATGGAATGGATTCACAATTTGGTATAGATACATACACAAATCGTTTATTAGGGATGTGCTCTTGTGGAACATGGTTTCAGAGACTGCATGTATGTTTCCACTGGTATGACATCTGGAAGTTTTCAGTTATAGGTATGTTTTTGGTTTCCAGTACTTGCAGTAAGTACATTAGACATTCTTGTGGATCTTCCTGTGTGTTTATGGTGAATGCAATTGTTCCTGCACAATAGTCCAATGCTTGCCTTATTCGTGAGACACGATAAGTGTAAGTGGCATTTCTACGAAGGACGAGCATTTGCAAATGCAACTGGTCTGAGCCATTTACATACATTTTTTGAACAATTGGAGGCAAATGGAAGATAAGATTGATTGCTACATTTGCATAGCAATTCAAACCAGTTATTTGGAAAATTTAAATGGACCAGAGAGTCCTGTCTCTGTGTCATTTGCTGGACCTCCACTTGTTTTTTTAGTAGAAATATTTATCTTTTTATCTTCTTATGGATGTGCAGTTCTGTTTGCACTGGGCAGTTCTGTGGTTGAACTGCTTGATGGAGTAGCAGTTGTTTTTTTTTTCTTTGGTGGTATTGTTTGGAGATCTTTTACAAGTTCTGTTTGCATTAATTTTCTTTTTACTACTTTAGCTTTTTGAGGAACAGGGTACATATGTAGATGGGGTGTCTAGAGTGTACATAGTCTGTTGTACTCTAGGATGCTAGGAATGTCAACCTTAACTTTGTTTGCATCAAAATTGACTAGCAATATTCCTTCAAGTGTATCTAGACGTGAAAGTGCTACATAACTCATACCTTCTTTAAAGACTGTGCTGCCAATGTCAATCAATGCTTGATCTAGGGTTAGACCTTAGAATTTGTGAATAGTGACAGCATATGCAAGAGACAGAGAGATTTGTTCTCTGCGTACATACATGTCTTTGAAAAGAAGGAATCATTCTGTTGAGCGCCCTATTCTTTTAATTTCTGCAAGTTTGTCAAAGTGGATGTTGATAAATTGAATGTTTTTGTCATGTGGATATGTCTGGAAGTCAACAACTTTACCAGTTGTTCACCTACAAAACCTTGTTCTACATTAAGGTTAAGTTTAAGAATTACTCTGCACTTTAGACACAACATTAACATTTTCTCCAATCCAGCTGTGTTGGAGATAGATTTTACTAAGATATTTAGTCATGCTGTTGCGTGTTGACACATAGGGAGTGTCCTGCAGTGTACTTACAGTTTTCTGTGGAGTTAATATGCAGAAGGGGTTGGATTTCTTTTTGTAACATTGTCTTTTCAAATTGAGTACAGCTTGCTAGGGTTGGCATTAAGTACATGCATTTGGTACTTTGTTGTGTTAATTGTTCCATGACATCAGGAGCAGATGTGTTATGCCCATATAGCTCATGGATTAGTCTACTTTTTAAGATGGATTTTGCATCTTTAGTAAGCACACCAGTTCTAATGCTTTTAAAATATTAGCATAGGTGATGTCTGCAGACTGACACATGTTTTGAGTTAGTTCTTTGTACTGAAAATGTTGCCAGAGATTTACATTTCCTATGCTGCTGAGTGTGTTGCAGCATTTTTCTGTCCTAATGTTGTGAAAAAAGGTTCACCTTTTACTGGTGTTAACTGTAGGAGGTCTCCGAAAACAATAACGTGTTTTCCTCCAAACAGTTCTTCGTAGTTTGTTTTTAGGCCTTCTCGGGTGAATTAAAGCCAACATGAGGTTGGAAAGCATGCTTACCTCATCTATTAGGAGACCTTTCATTTGTTTCAGAATTCTGCCTACTTCGGTAGCAACTTCTGCTGATAATTTGTAGTATTCTAATTTGTTTTGGTGTTCTAATGGAAGGAGAAGGAGTCAGTAAAGTTACACCTCCTATGATGTAGGCAGCTAAACCTGTGGGGGCCATTACAACTGCCGAAAGGTTGTTGTTTGTTAAGTTTTGTACACATTTACTTATGCTTTTTTTTGAGAATGTTTTTCTACAACCACCTTCACCACTTACATAGAGGAGCAGAGGTTTAGAATTTGTACAGCTACAAGTTTTAGTTTCATGTTTAAAACCATGTTCAATTTCTTCAGTGACTTGTAGATAAATGTGTGAGTTACTCATCATTTAGCTGAGATTTCAACACTGACAAGTATTCTTCTGATTGTTTATATTGATGCATGGTATTTTCTGCTTCAATCATGGCTATTTCTGCTTCATTTAGAATGAGTGGTTCTCCAAGTGGTTCTTGTCTTCCTGTAAGGGAAGGTTGACTGCCTTCAGGAGGGTTTTTATCTAGATGAGCTTCAATATCTCCCTTTTGTTGGAGTTCATTGTCCAACATTTCTTTGAATTGTTTGAAATTGAAATGTGTTATACTGCTTTCACTTGCATTGAAGGAGTTTCAATTGAGTCATGGTTACCTAATATTTTTTTTTCTTTTCTCCATGGTATGAAAAGCTCGAGTAGGGCCATGTAATACAGTTCCCGATGTTGTGGAGTTTTAAATGATAATTGTATGTGGTTTATTAGGCTGGGTTTGGTAAGTTTGACTAGGCTTCCTTCACAAGTTGAGACTACATATTTGCCAGTTGTCTCATCTGGTTGCTACGCTCACCTAGTCTCTGTGGCGACAGTGGGGCACAGTTGCAGCTCTCCCTGAACTTAAATCACCCCCTTCAGGCCTCTCCCTCAGTTGAAAAGCTGTGAGCGGTGGTACATGGTGATACTGCTCCTGCGTTGAGATAAGAGTGTGTGAGTGTGCCAATCTGTGATTGTTTTACCTCTCAAACCCTTCACCCCAAAGAACGCTTAATGTGAGCATACGCCGGCCCATAAAGCTCACCTGTGAATTATGGAAGATAAGCTCTCCGTCCTGCTACTTCAGGCAGGGGCGCGTCAAATGGGATCTAGTTCCTTCACTGATCCCTGATAAGGATTAGTCCAGTCCAGCTGCGACTATGCTTCTCCTTATGATTGGTAAGTCTTTCTTGAGCTCTTGTGATGCTGTTCGTTCTGTTTAATGTCTTTATATGTTGCTCCTATTTATGCCTGCAATAATGTCTCTCTTCTGTTTTCTTCCCATAGATGGAAATGTGGCCTCAATGCAGCTGTGAGACGTGAGACGTGGCTGGATGGAAGATGGATGCTACCGCAATGTTCGACAGCATGTAAGTGATGGTTTAATGAAAGTGCAAAGTACGGTGAAGTGCAACCTTAAACTGACTGTTTTTTTAATGTCTAAACTTGTCTTCTGTTTTTCCTTGCAGGCACTGCTGTCGACGATGGAGCGTGTCGTGCTGCGGTACCAAGTTGAAGATTTCGGCATTCCGGAAAGTGTAAAGATGAATACTTGATTTGCCGAAGAGATGCACAGGTAAGAACAGCTTCCCCCAGTTGGTAAGTATTCTGGCAGGAAGCAGGATGTCCAGGAAGCAGGATCTTCAAAGGTAAGTCTGACCTCAGGCGACGGTGAGCGTTACGCTGCTTGCAAGTGCACAATAATGCTTAGCGTCTGTGTTGAGGATGGGGCACCTTATATAGCTGAGATCGTGGGCACGCCCATTAGGGCCGGCTTACCAGCCACACCCTACCACTACTAGAGAATGAGCACATGCAAAGGCAATCCATTAGCAGCCACACCCAAGAATACACTTTGGGCTGCTTAATGGAAGGGATGTTCAAGGTTAATGCATCTTGCTTGATGTATGGATTGTTCAAGGTTAATGCATCTGAAGTGCTATGTCCATAATAAAAGCTTTGGTGTTAAATGGATGTTCTTGTTTACTTTTGTTCATGAGCCTGGTGCCAAAGGCACCAGGACAGTGTCCACCCAGATCTCCTGTGCATGCGACCCCTGCATGCCTGTGCCCCTGACTCCATGACCATGACACTGGTTGAACATTATTTTTGTAGGAGTAGTTTTGGGCTATGTGCTACAGGCAGATGTTTTTCAAAGCAGTACATCTGTTTGGATAGTATGTGTCCAGTACATGGTTTCTTTTTACATTTCCTGACTGTTGGGATCATTTGTGGCTATTGTTTCTATCTCATGGTAGGATTTGAGTACTCTTTTTCGGGATGAAGCTGGATCAAGGTTTAGTTGACAATGTGCTCAGATTTGCCATATAAGGCTACACCTGTTAAATGGTCTGCGGCTTCGTAGGACCTGCACTCTCTATGCGAGAGCATTTTTATACCAAAGCTGTACCATTTTTGTGACCGTGTTTTATCAAATGATATGTCGTCTCAGGGGTATTTTAGCTCTGTTTACCAGTTTTGGTGACATAGGCTGCGACATATCTTGCAACAGCAGTGAAATTGCCTGAAATGTATTGCATGTCTATATTTGCATTCTACAAGAGGGCAATGCTAGCATTCTAATCATTGATATACTTGGATGCTTTGTCCCTTTTAATGTTCTATGTGTCTTTAGGTGAATTGCCTTTTACGTTGTGTCTAACAGAGGACATGAAGATATTTACTTGACCTTTTGCACAAACTGGTCTAGGGAAGCCAAAGCAACATTTGGTAAAGTATTTCCCTTTGTTTTTTTTTATCTCAGTTGGCAGTATTTGCCTCACTTATGTTTTTGGAAGTGTACGATTTGTGTACTTAGGTCACTATGTGTGGTTTCTGAAGGGATTTTGCACGTTATGCATTTTTCTATAAACTGTAAAATGGTGGCATCACTGTCATGGGCACATTTTGGAGCATATTTTATCCACAAAAGCCTGTGGGTGTGTCTTGCTCCTCTAGATTGATATTCATTTCTCCAAAAGAAGTGTTCTACTTCTCTGAGTGGAGGGGTACATTTATTGCAGATGAAGTACAGCATGGCAATAAAGCGATGGTGAAAGTATCTTGACACATTGACAGGGTCAAGAGAACAGAGTTCTCCTGGTGTATTTATATCTATTCCTTCTTTATTTTGGTTTTCTCTGCGTAGGAAGTTGTGCAAGTCAACCCATGCATATTCTACACAACTTAATGTAACAAACTGTGTGGTGGGGCCTAGGTTCCTTAGCACACAACGTACATCAGCATGCCGTCAGAACCAGTATTCTTTTGTACCATGCATGTTTGCCAAGAGATTTGTGATACTTGACTGCAAAACTTCATCTTTGTCTTTCATCTTTTGAAGCAGTTGGGTAGTGGACATGTCTAAAAAATTGGATCCTGTTTTTAATGTGTCTGCAACGCCATAACCTAGAGTTGCTAGTTCACTTTAAACAGGAGGTGGAAAATGTATTCTACATTTTGTATGAATCTGGGGTCTTCAGAATGCATTTGTAAAGAATGATATTTTGATGCACTAGTTTCTGTACGTCTCTCGTCATATCTTCCTCCTTTTCTGGAAGAAAAGGTCGTGCTTCAACACTTTTCTTCCGTATGCTCATTGAAGATCCTTTGGCTTGACGCATTTCATAGGTTTCTAATACTTCGCCTATGGTGTCTTTGGAATGCAGTGGGTGAATTGTATACTGGTCCAAAATGGTGACTGCAGTAATAGAATCTACACGTTCAAATTGGCCAGTTGGTGGTGGATCCTCAATTTATCAGGTGGTTTCTGTTAAGGTCTCCTGTATGTTTATATCTTTGTACTATTCATTGCTTTCTTTAAGATATTGCAGGGCTTGTCTAACCTTGTTTAAGTTGACTAGTTGTTGCCGAATTTCTTTGTCTTTTGTTGGCACACCATTAACTAGGATAATCAAAGATCGATCTATTGACCATTGTATTCCCAGAGTTTGTACATTTTTTCTTTAAGATCTAATGGCAAATATACTACTTTGCCACAAATGCCTTTTAGTAACTCAGTACTCTCTGTATAAGATTCCGTATAGTGGAATGGTGCATTGCTAACATTTTGATGTGGTGGATGGTGCTTTTGCAAGCAGTTCCTAAAATGCAGGCTAATGAATGTACTCACAGTGCAGTGTAGTTGCGCACTGGACAGGAGTCCATAGTTTGTAAAGTTTTTATTCTACTTTTGTCTTTTAGTTTTACATACTAATTGAGGAATTGTCGTAAAGATTTTAATGATTATGGCATACGTTACACATTGAGCTGCATGCCCATTTGTACACTGGATGGATTGTTTGGGCGAGAGGAACAGTTGTTTGAAAGTTTGCTCTGAATGTTTTTTCTATAAGGGTTTCTTGTGCCATAATGGTGTCTCCTACCATTTCATACCCTCGGTCATTACTGTGTATGGCAATTGGGGTTTGTGTTCTTGTTTATGAGCCTCGTCCTTGAAATATGGTTCTGTGCTGCTTGTGTGAGTCTATTCACTGGCACAGCAGTTTGAAAAGGTATCTATATTGATCTTGCACATGTTTAGAAGTACCTTTTGTAATTTACTGATTAAGTTAGTTAGTGGTTTCATGCGGTTTAAAATTATTATAAATAATGTTCTTTTTATCAGAAATGCGCTGTCAATTAGAGCTTTGAGAATTAGTCTTCCACTGTAATTTTTAAGGGTGGAACAAGACTTTTCAGCTGTTTTCATACTCTACGGTGGAACGTTTTTTGTAAAATGTATGTTCTGGAATGCTTTACTGGGGCTACGTTACCATTGTTAGATATAGGGGTAGGTTTATTCATAGGTGTACTTTTGTTTATACATTTTTTTAATTGTAGTCTTTTTTAGTGGTTGCTGGATTAGTTTTGTTGAGTGATGTTATTAGCAGTTTTGTTGGAATATTTTGTATGCATTGTTTTAGAGTGGGTGCATATAAGGCTTGCTTTTATTCTTATCTGCTCTATTTTTTCTTTGTTTTCTATGGAGTTGCTTTTTAGTAGGCATTCTGTTCTGTCTGTTGGAAAAAAAGAAAGTGGGGGTTTGAAAGTTGTGGACTATATATGGATGTATTGTGAATGAGTGTGTGAATGTAATGGTAGACATGACTACAGGGCTGTGTGCTTGTTTAATGGGATGAGTAAGAGAGTGGTGGCATGAATGAATACGTAGAGACATTATGATGTTTTGCTGAGAGTGGTGGGTATTATAATGATGTTGTGTAGATGAGAATGGAAAGTGTGTGCATACTGAAATGTAATGCGTAAGAGTGAAATAAATGCTGATGATTTGAAAGCAATACTGTAGGCTAATATATATCAAAAGTGCATTGGTATCGTAATAAAGAGATTAATAGTATAGTAATGTGCTTACTTTGTAAGATGTGAATAGTAATCCTCTGGTTGGTGTCTTCTGTAATTTTCTTTTTTCCTGTAATAATAAAAGAAAGTGGGTATATATGGTAATGGTGAAGCATGTTCAGTAAGAGAAGTTGTTATCTATGAATGTAGGAGGAGTTGTTAGAAATAGAGTTAACAAAGTTCTGTTTTGGATAGTCTATAGTATGTTACTATGTTGTAAGAACAATTGAAGTATGAGTAGTGCTGTTTGGGAAATTAGAAGGAAAGGGGAACAATGGGTGGAAGGAAACTGTGTATATTTAGGTCACTTTAATGCACGTGATTTTAATGAAAGAAGTGCAGTGTTTGTGGTGCAATGTATTTGTAATGTGTTGCAGTATAATTAATAAAGAGGTAAACTGTGGCCTAGTGGTAATGTATGATATGATAGGTTATTTATCACAAGCTTAATACCCAGAGATTTCTAAACGCGGACCCAGGGATCAAACCTGTGTTGCTCTGTGTCGTCTTGCTTCCATCACGAGCACTTTGCCGCTGGGCTATCCTCCCGAGCCAAAATCCAATCTATTGGTGGATTGTTGTTGTAGCACTGGTTGGTGGTTTATAGTAGAGGTTGGAAAAGATGAGTACTTTATATGTAAATTGAAGTGTTGTATATAGATACGTTGGCAGTTCATACATTTGTGTACGCAGGTTGAGAATGGTGGCAGTGCAAGGGCTGATATGAGTGAGGTTGGAAAGTGTGACATTAATATTGAATGAAAAATGGAAAATGATGACCGTGCAAACAGTTTTGTTATTAGGAGCATTTTTATGAAAGATAAAAAATGCATATGAGCATTTATAGCTGCACTGTGTGTAACTGTTTTGTAAAAGAATAGAAACGTGGAGGAGGTTAAAGATGTGTAGAACATGTTTAAGGGATATGTGGTGTGTGGCGGTTTAATATGTTGCCAGTGGATGCATACTTGCAAACATTATCTATTGCAATATGTAGGGGCTTGTCAAGTCTTGTTTTTTGCTTTGCATTATGGAAGTTGTAGTTGCAGTTTTTTCATTAGAAAAGTTGGACTACAAGTCCCAGAATGTAGAAAAAAGAACAGGACTGGGTAAGCACCTGCAGATCGGAACATGTTATGTTAGCAAGTATGCAGGTACTGTCAAAATATTAGAACTAGAGAAAAGGTCCACCATTAACTTGGTGGGCAAACACAGGGCACACTTTTATCTGATGAACATCAGTAAATATTATATAAATGTTTAAAGAAAATATACTGTTTAATTTGATTTAAGTTGCTTTACTTCAAGACAACTATTTTTCAAGATGGTTTGTATCACAGGTACAATTTCCAACAAATAGATAAATAACTTGTGTGTTCCACAAGACAATGGTTTCAGCAATATGCAGTCATTATAGACAAACACATTTATAACATTGGTTTTTCCTTAATCACAACACATGAAATTACAGTTCTCACAAAACAGAGTGTACGACGCGTTTCGGGACTAGCCCTTCTTCAGGTACAATTTTCAAGCTTTACTTTTCCTGTAAATTGAAATAAAGATAAAAATATATAGAACTTATATTTAATTTAATTAAAGCGTGTCTATTTAGGTTTTATAAAAGATTGTGAAATAATCAAACGAAAACACAACTGACCTGTGTTCTTAAAGTGCCAATGGTAACTGAACAAAGATATATAGGATCAACTAGCTGGTGAAATCTTCTAGGTGTTAGACACTGATGCCTAATAGAGAAATGCAAAAGAATTTTTCAAAAAGTAATCATGTGTTTTATGTGTACAAGAACCGCGAGTGGGAACAAGTCGCTCTACAAACGCGCTGGGTCCCACTCCACGGTAATTTCATCTGTTTTTTTAAAAAAACATCACAATATGCTCACCATGTTCACATATGCTGGTGGATTGAGAATGGAGATTTTCATGTGACACGGAGAATCCTTTACCGTTTTCATCTACATGATAATGATAGTATTGTCCACACTTGTCTTAATATATAATCCACCTCGTCGTTCTGTAAATAGTAAAAGAAAGTGCGGATTGTAATAATCTCAAAACTCTTGGACTAGGCTGTTTAAGGATAACTGGCCGTGTAATTAGCACTATGTATGGTACTGCCGGCTTACTTGTTTTCCTTGAACGGACTGCTACTTGTTGTGCTCGTCTTCGTGCCGCAATCGTGATGTAGACGTTCCAATGTCAACTCCAGCCTGGGGAAACAAGGTTCGCTGTTCGTTCCTGTCGGAGACTTTCTCATTGATTTCTTCATCACGAATGAGGACGCGTGAGCGTTTTTACTTTCTACTAAAGCGATGATGCCAACTGAGTGACCGCTAGGGACATTGGGTAATTTGAGCCTGGTCCAAAGTGTTTGCAAATGCAGAGCGCCATTTTGTAGTGTCTTGCCGCATCTCGAGTTTCGTTGTTTTGTATTAATTCTGTTGTGGTGAGAGAAAGTTGTTAAACACAGGCGCACTGTATTTCAGATTGTGCATTTCTGTAACATGGTAATCCATATTTGTAAATTGTCAGGCATAGTAATTATGCCATTTGAAAGTGTATTATTTCAATTGGTTTACAGATGACAGCTCATATCCCAATCAACGTTCATACCTTTCGGGTACATCGATTCCAATTTGTCAATCCAATACAGTTCGCGTTGTAAAAGAGTTTTTGCCAGATTACCATCTCTCCTTGATACAATTACCTGTTCCAAGATAATAAATTTGATTTGGGCAATTGAATGGGACTCTTTCAAGAAGTGTTGTGCTACCGGTGAGCGTTCATTTTTAAGTCTGATGTTAGACTTATGCTCAGACCAACAGGTTTTTGCTTTTCTTGTTGCCATCCCTACATAAAATATTCCGCAGGGGCATTTGATGCCGTAAATGATATTTTTTGAATCGCATGTAGTTGTGTGCCGTAGCCGAATTTAGTATCCTTTGTGGGGATGATTCAAGAATTCACCCTTTATCAAATTATTACAATTATTGCAATTGTTGCATGGTTAGGTCCCTTTGAAATTCTGTTTAATTGTTCTTTTGGCTGAGAAATCCGCTTTAGTCAGATTGTCCTTTATGGATCTGCTTTTGCTATATGCGAACAGAAGTGGCGATGGAAACAGTTCTGCCAATGTTGGATCTAATGATAGAATTATCCAATGTTTTTTCACGATGTTCTTGATTTTAGCACTCTGATTTGAATAAGTAGTTACAAAAACCAGACTTTTGGATTCCTTCTGTTGTTTAGGTTTGAGAGCCTCCTGTCTCTGTATCTGTCTAGCTTTGTTTGCACTTTCCTCTATTTTCGATGGATGATATCCTCTTTGTTCAAATTTGATAGCCAGATCATGGGACTTATTCCTGTAATCAGTTTCTTCTGAGATGATTCTGCGGTATCTTAGGAATTGACTTAATGGAATACTAGAGATTGTATTCCTTGGGTGGAAACTTCTCGCGTGTAAGAGGCTGTTTCTGTCTGTTTCTTTTGAAAAAATAGTTGTGAGTAGATTCCCATTTTTTATGTAGACTCTTACATCTAGAAAATCAATCAGTGTCCTGCTCATTTTGGAAGTGAATTTAATCCTTGGGGCCATTGTGTCCATAAATTGAAAGAATTCTTTTAGTTCTTCAACTGAGCCTTCCCAGATCCCAAATAGGTCATCAATATATCTCACGAACATTTTCAGATGTTGATTCCATTTGTTATTATTCATCACATTCATTTCCTCTAAATATGCCATGTAGGTGTTTGCATAGGTAGGTGCCATGGATGCCCCCATTGATGTGCCTGAGATCTGGACAAAATATCTTTTCTCAAACATAAAAAGGTTGTTGTTCAACACGATCTTCAATAGTTTCAAGACAAAAAGACAGTCTGCCGGGCATGTTTCTGACGTATTGAGTAATAGCCATTCCATAGCTTCAAGTCCTCCCAGATGTGTGATATTGGTGTAGAGGCTGGTTACATCCATAGTGAACAGAATATTGGTTGTTTCATTGAATTGGATGTTTTGTAGTTTAACTAGAAATTCATTAGTGTCTTTTATGAATGTTGGAAATTTTCGTGTTAGAGGCTGGACAACTCTGTCAATGTATTGAGCCAAAGGTTCAAGTAAGCTGTTGGTAGCGGCTATAATAGGTCTCCCTGGTGGATCTAGGGGGTTCTTATGTATCTTTGTTAGAGTGTAGATAACTGGCATGGATGGATGGAGATTGGTGAGAAATTGTTTAGTTCGATGACTGATGTAATTTTCTGTTGCTGCTTCTTCCAATACTGTGTCAATAATATTGCGAACAGCTTCAGTAGGGTCTATAAAGACTTCTAGGTATGTGTCCGAGTCCCGTAATTGATTTTCAATTTCCATCTTGTATTTAGTTGTATCCATTATAACAAGGGCTCCGCCTTTATCAGCTGGCTTGATAGTTAATTCAGGATTACTCCACAACCGGTCTAATACTTGTTGTTCTCTGTGTGAGAAGTTCGTGTGAGATTTCTTACGAAAGTTGATTTTGGATAGATCACTCAATACTTGTTTTTGGAATGAATCTAGAATGGTGTTTTGAATCGGAGGTATAAAGGTACTAGTTGGTCTCATCTCTATGTATTCTGACTCAGTTGTCTGTGTTTCTGCAATTGTATTAGATTCAAAGAAGACCTTAAGTTTCATTTTTCTGTCAAAATATTAAACATGCACAAACTAAGTGACAGTTAAAAATGTTATGCAAATCTTTTGCATCTGCTTTCTGTTTCTTTTCTAGAGAAGTTATACACAGTGCTGTTTGAAATGCATATATGTATTTTTCAATTTGAATTGAAATGGCCTTAAAAATAAATTATTTTAAATGCACAGCATTTTCCATTCCATATAAATATTATACTTTTGAATCGTCTAGTGTAGTCCTGTGTTTTTTTTTTGTTTACATTCTGGGAGTTGTAGTCCAAGATGTGTAATGGCAGAAGTGGTATTACAAGTCCCTGAATGAAGATAAATGATACATGGTTTCATAACCACCTATGGACTGGAATGGGTTATGTTGGTTGGTATGAATGTACTGCTAACATATTAAACTTCCACATAGCAAGTGCCATTGTAAAATGTTGTATAAATCTTTTCAAGCTGCTTTGACTTTTTTTATATAAAGAAGTAGTACATAATGCTGCTATAAATGTGCATATGCATTTTGTAAGTTGCATGGAAATTCTATTTAAAAGAAAGATATTTACATGTACAGCATTGTAAGTAAGTCTGCTGAATGATGCAATACATGGCATTTGGTAGTGTGGTTGCAAAAGAGAATATGTTGATTGAGAGGCTTATTACAAGGTAAGTAGAAGAAATCCTGAATATATAGTTATGAAGGTGTGGAAACAAATTACATATAGGCTGTACTATGTTTTGTTAGATGCAGATCTTGCTGAATCTGGAAATAGAAATCTTGGACAATTGCACAGTAGATTTTGATGCAGATGCCTTTCATTAGCATGAGATATGTACTCTGAGAGTTCAAGTGTACATTTGTAGTGTTGAAGTGAATTGACAGGGTTAGGTGTAGAGGTTTTTTATGTGATTGGTGGATGAATGTGTGACTGTTTGAAAGCAGCCAATGAGGGAGTGTTGAGAACATGAAAGTGGAAAGGGTAGAAAGGCTATCTCTGTGTTACGAGGTCCGCAGAGACCACAGTAGTCCGGGGACGGCACGTGCCACATCCAGGTCTTTTGAGGATGCCTGGCAAGGAGAGGGGAATGTGGGGATTAGCCAATCAGGTTTGCTGGGTGTGGTGTACAGGAAGAGAGGGTAGTATACGTTTTGTTTGCAGAAGTTGTGGGAGGAGTGATAATGGCCATGGCTATGTGTTTCAGAAGGCATACTGTGTGGATCCTGGGAGAGCCTTTAATTCAGTCATTGAAGGTATATGCTAAGAATCATGGCATCCTAACAAATATTGGATTGGCAGAAGTGGAAGTTTCATGGCATGCAGTTTGCGGCTCAGACTGGGCAAGCTCCCTTTCCTTCTGTGAGAGTATGGCTGATTGTGGAGGGGACAGTTCAGGTTTGTGACTCCAATGTCTTTGCAAGTAGCACTGAAGGATTTTTTAAAAAGCCTAATGCAACAGTTTCCTGCCCCTCATTTTATGGTTTCGGAAATTAATCAGAGACACACATCGAGATATCGAACAAACTTTTTCAGTCCTCAAATCGAACAATCAAGACAGATTGTCAATAAAGGTGTATCTGCTTTTTTGTATGGTTATGGAATGTCATCTTTTGATATTATCAGGGTGTGAATTGTTTTTGTCTGGATGTTTTTCACTTAACAAATATTGGAAATGTAATTTTCCTTTATAATGTAAAGAATGCATAGAAGAGGTTCCTGTAAGGAAAAAAAAACAACATAAAAGCAAAAAAAAAATAAAAAAGGTGTTTGTTTACAAACCCCCCCTCCCACCGCCAGCACTACAGATTAAATAACGTACATTGTGTTTAATTTCCCTGCATGCCCATTCAAATGCACGATCTGTCCACGATTGCTGCGGTAGTCCGTGGATGGCACGTGCTACATATGGGTCTTTTGAGGTTGCCTGGCATGGATAGGGGCATGTGGAGGCTGCAGGCAGTTGTGGTGTCCACAGACATCGGGGGAGCTGTCAATCAGGTTTCCTGGAGGTTGTGTACAGGAAGAGAGGGTAGCAGGAGTGTGTTAGTAGGAGTTGTGAGAGGATTGAAAAATGGCCATGGCAATGGGCCTCATTACGAGATGGGCGGTAGCCATGGTGCTAATAGCACCATGGCTGCCTCCCATACCGTGTCCGAGTCCAGTGTTGTTCAATGGGGACTTACCGGTGCAGTCCGACCCTGGCAGGACCGGTAAGTCCCCATTGAACAAACCATTCCGCATTCCCATTTGAGCCCCTATAGGGCTCAATGGGAATGGGGAGGGCGCTAATAACGGGCTCGTGAATGGCAAGCCTGTTATTAGCGCCCTGGTCCCTTAGCGGGACCCGTAAGGAACGTGTGGTCAGACTACACGTTCCTTACGGTTCTCTCCAAGGGACCTCGGAATAGGGCGGTAAGGGATTACCGGCACCGGTCTCCTTACCGGTGCCCGGTATCCCTTACCGTCCTACTCGTAATGACCTCCAATTTCTTTCAGCGAGCAGAGTGTTTGGATTTTGGGGGACTCTTGGGTACATTGGGTGAAGGTGTATGCTGAGCATTGTGGAATAGCCAAAAATCTTGGATTCCCTGAAATGGAAGTGTTCTGGTACGGAGTGCATGACATGAAGTGGGTGGACTTGCTCCCATTTTGTGCAAATATGGTTCAATTGAAGCATCCAAACATTATTATCATTCATTGTGGTGGGAATATTTTGTGGAATGTGACTGGAATATCATTGCAGTTTGCAATGACGGATGCATTCAGAAAGTTGCAGGAAATGTTCCCTAATTCTAAAATAAATGTTCCTGCATTGCGCAGAGAGAGATGTGGATGTGCTGCAGTTCATTTTGTCCACAAATGGAAAAAGCGAGGCACAACATCAATAAAGCTCTGTGTGCTTTTGTTTGTGATGTTAGTATGACATTGTTTTAGAATGAGAACATTACATTTGATAGGAGCAACATTTTTTGGCGAGATGGGGTCCGCCTAACTGAGCAGATTTTTTTAATGCATTGAAGCAGTTTTTGTGAAAGTGAGAAGAAATAATGAAAATTAGTGAAATGTTTTCTCAGTTCACTTTGTAAAACTAAAAATGAAAAAAAGATAAAAGCCAAAAACACAAAAAAGAGCCACCCTTTTTGAGGGCAAAACAATGAAAATGATTTCAATTGTGCCACCCCTTGACATTTTTAGATGTCGGCGGACAACCGTGCTGTCCACGGACTATACAGGCTGCACAGGGGCCTGTGACTTTTTTTGTTACTTCTTTTTTTCAACTTTAAAAGGTTGCTCCTAAAAGAACCTTTTTTGAGTTTTTATGATTTTGTATTTTTTGGGTTTTCTTTGTTTTTTAGGAGAGGCAAGGTAGGGGAGGGAATGGAGGGAAGGGGTACCAACCACAGTGATGAAGGGGCAGGTGGATAGAGGAAGATGTTGGGTGGGCCTTAATCAGGTAGGTGGCAGTGTTTCTCATGCTCCTTGACCACAGCCTCAAAAGCACTCTGAAACTGCCCCCCCCCCCACAGAGCGGTATGTCGCAGTACTGTGACCCTTTAAAGGTAAGGGTCAAAAGTGTTTACATGGCCTGCGAGGCAGCCGCTGGGATCCACTACCACACAGGAGTACCTCTTGTGGTGACAGCACCAGATGAGATCGGATAGAGGGCATCAGTCTACTCCTCCCTTGGAAGATACCACCTTTCTCACTGCCCCCTTGTGGTTTGACTTGGCATGGTGCCACATGAAGGTGGTCCGGTAGGAGTACAAACCTGGTTTTCTGTGAATGATTACAATCTTGCATTCAGTGCATCGAACCTTGTGTGCCTGAGCCTTTGGTACACCTACGGTGGTGAAAAGTTGCCATACCCACGACTCATGTCAGGTGCTGGAGAGATCTTCAATTTCCTCTTGTTCCTCTTCCATATCTCTGCACCTGTACTCCCTCTCCAGGCCTTCCAGATGGTGGTGTTGGTGGGGGAGGTTGGGGAGCACAGATGGCCAGAGTGGATGCCATTAGATAAAGATTTTAAAGTTCTGCAGAGCAGGTGTTTTAGAAATGCTCTCTCCTGGACTGCCAGATTGAGAATGAGGAAAAGTAATGGGTGGGTCCTTTCAAAGGGGCTGTCCGGGGACCATGCAACTGTCCACAGACTATTGAGTCACAAATAGGGCTTAAAAAGTTATAAAAGATCAGATCAACTAAGACACGATCTAGGAGCTCTGCAAGGGTAACGTTTCAGCTTGAAACACCGTAGATTGGCCAGAAATGCAGTTTTAAACTGTCTGAGGGTACAGACACCATCCGTGAACACTTCCATCATGCTGCACGGGCACAGTCACGTGACGATGTCCCTAGATGTCCGGGGCACGACAGCTGTCCATGGATACCGATAGGGCGGGCAACAATATGGGCATGTGCGCCCATGTTCGCAGGATAGGGATGATGCCCCCGGACTGATTTAAAGTGTGCCACACGAGAGCGGACATGTCCGGATAGGTGCCGTGTCTGGGGGTGCATCCATTTTGGGAGAGGACATGTCCAGACAGGTGCCATGTCCGGGGGCACATCCATTTTGGGTGCGGACATGTCTGGACAAGCGCAGTGTCTGGGGATTAATTAAAGGTGTATCATACAAAAACTGACATTTGCGGACATCGCTCGTGTCCAGGGGAAACTCCATTTCAGGTGCAGATACCCTGGACAGTCGCGCTGTCTGTGGACCCATTAATGGACTTTTTCTAAAATAAATTGATTTATTTACAGTAAAAAAAATATACATTCATTTAACAAAGAGATGGGGAATCGGAATGGGAAACATATATGGGAAGTCTGGGAATTTCTATACAATGTTAATGATTGGAGGAAGATAGTGACATTTCATCATAGCGTCATTTATTTAAATTGAGGAAATGTGATAGGGATGATGGGTTGGGAGAAGGTGAACGGGTATAGGTACAAGTAGAGCAGTGATAGCAAACATTTTCCTTGACATGATTTTTTACAAAGGTTAGGAGCTGAATAAAATTATTATTTAGTACATCCATTTTTTCTGATAATTTCCTTAGTTCATTATGTAGATTTGGGGTGAGGGGCTTTCTGTTTAATTCTTGACATTTGTGATGTCATCCTTGATGTCCTAGGTGTTAGTCTTAGCATTGCACGGTGGTGGTGTGAGTTATGGTTGCTTGCTTACCATAACTGGTGAATGTCTGAGGTTTTTTGGTTTTACTTGTTACCATAACTGGTGAATGACTGAGGTTTTTTGGTTTTACTTGTTACCATACTGTCCCTTCAACAACGTTTTTTCAGTGAATTTCATAGGTTTTTATTAGTGCTACTTAACCACAAACATCCCTTTAACAAAGATTTTTCAGTGAATATATTATATTTAAAAAAACAAGGTGGGTTGAAAATAATCATATAGTTTAGCACACAACTCCTTTAATTTCCTTGTTGCTTTTTCTTCTCACTACTGCTAATGGTTTCCATGGTGTCAACCTCTACACTAGCAACTACCATGGCAACCTGTGCAACATCCATCCCAAGTACCGTACATTCCACGACCTCCACCAGCAAGCAGCAAAGTTTTGTACTGCAAATGTCACAATTGTTTCATGGTTGGAGATTCCCTTTTCTGTCTCAGTAATATTTGTTTATTTGTTTTGTTTTCAGTGGCTGAGTAATATTTCTCAACTCTTGCATAGAAAAGGGTAATAGTTGCATATAATTGCTAGTGCTTTACATATTTATTTTTTATTCAGCATGTTAGTGAAAGTTCAAGAAAATGTATGGAGAATTAGGAGCTTACCATTTGTACCTTATTTACAAGTAAAGACAAAGCAATAACAAGACCTTTCCACAACATTGGTAGGTAGAACTTGGTGAGAGCAGATGTACTATATTAGCAATGCATACAATTATATGGCAGTGCTTATAAAATAGTGTAACTTTTTATATTGAAAAATGATGCAACATTTTAGGCATACCTATTTATAAAAGTATTATAATCTAATACATAGGTGTATCAACAGAGATGGTTTATTTAATAACATACCAGTAAACCAATGACAATGCATAACAGGTAACATTTGTCTAATGCTAAAAAGTATAAAAGAATGAACTTTCTAAATACTTGCATTCTGCAATTAACTGTCACTTAACACTAGAAATAAACCTTTACATATGTAAATCTTTACTGACACTTACTTTCACATCAGCCACACACTCAACATTTGTACTGTAGTACTTTTGCAATCGAAATGAGAAAACTGCACTAAACAGTGGCTTTTATACTTTCAAAAATCAAAACCACAAAAAGAGGACTATATAATAAGCAAAGTGGCCGACACATTTTCACTGCAACCTATCACAGACAAGTACACAAGTACAACAGTAACAACAACCAATTACAGAAACAGAAACAAACTGAAATCTTATTTTTTTACCCACCATAGCCACAGCTATTCAAACGTGGCTAAAAACATGGCCTTGTAGCCACAGATACACATACATTTGTTAATAACTCAAAAACAAATCTTGACAACCTTTAAAAGTTCAAATAAAACATGGGTAAATCTGAGGACATAAAATATGAAACACAAGTACAATTTTGTGCTCTAACATCCACATGATAACATGCTTCTTGCTCAGAAAAAAGTACAGCTCAAAACACGCAGCTGTAAATATAGCCGCTTGTAGAATAGCAGCCAATGAACTAACGAATGACATTAAGGCACCTATGTGTGACTGCCAGTACGCCGTATACGTGCGGGTATAGAAACAAACCATTGTGTTGGTTTATTTGTAGCTGTGACTATTCAGAAAAACTGAGAAAAAAAGATTTATTGCATTCCCAAACCCTCCCTATGTGCCCCAACATCTCTACCATCTCCCCCACTACCCTAATGTCTTCCTCACCTCCCCTGCCCTCCCCCATTGCCCCTATAACACTTGTTTCTGTGATGCAGTTTCACCCAAAATGTTGCGTAGCCACAGGTATGACACATTGGCAAATGCATGACGTGCCATTGCCAGCATTTAGCTTCAGCAACACAAGGCACCATATGTATCCCTAGGTGCATAGGCGGCACAGGGATAGGTGCTGCTATAGCTGCGGTTACGCAATCCAGTCATTGCTGATTTTAGCTGCACCTCAAACATCGCCTCCTGATTGGCTAATTTGGTAGACGCAGTAATAGATCAATGTTTCTTAAAAAACATATACATATATATTTACATATGTATATATGTATATATTCAGTACTCCTTATAAGTTAAATGTTAAAATATATATACTGCAACATGAAAAAGGTATAATTTCCACATTTCTGTTAAAAAAATAAAAATAAAAACACACTTACAGAATAGGCGAGTCCCAAATACCCACCGAGTTTTCACCCCCAAAGCGACTGTCCCTCTAAGAATATATATTTGTACCCGTGGGTATGGAACTACACATAGCCTCAGCTATCTGCAGTCCTATATAATTATGGTTATCTGGAAAAACTATTGTGCAAACAAAATCCCTCTCTGTCCCCCCCAAGCCCACACCAAGTGTCCCTCCACTCACTGCCGGCTCCCCCCCACAACATTGATGTTCTCCTCACCTCCCCTACACATTCCCATTCCCCCCATAACACACTTTGTTTCCATGGCACAATTTAATTTCAAATGTCAGCTAGTTGCGGCTACAGGCAAGGTTACAGAAAGCTTTGTTGTGCAAACTCATACCCTAGACCCCCTCCAACTCCCAAATTTCACTTGATGTCCTCTAGCCACCCCCCCCACCTCTAGCCTAATGACATATACAAGTATTTTGACCTGCAAATTGCAATTTTTCTGGTTTTCATTTTCACGTATCCTCGGCTATAGCTGCGGCTATCTCAAGCATTGAGAAAAACTAAAAGGCGGCGCCCATTTAATTTCTAAAAACCTTTGGTTTTGGCAATTTACCTGAGATATAGCTATCTATTTTGAAGAAGGGGGCACCCCATTCTCCGTCAAATATTTTAAAAACAACTCTCCAGAATAACCCCAAACCACAGACCTCCAGTAAATGCTTTTTGCCCGAGTTGTTTCATACCGGGTCCAAATCCATCCGGCAGTTTGGGCTCTACGGTCCGGCAAAAATTACCTTGTTTGTTTATGGGAAAATGAAAGGGAGGAAGGCTGCAACTTTGATATTTTATTTTTTCTAAATTACTTTTTTATTTTTTAACAAGTCTTTACCAGACTTTGCTGTCTGGAGGGGCCTATGCATTCCTAATTAACTCCAAGATTTCAGCCAAATATGTCACACAAGTCAAACGTTATTAACAATAGAATTTGTCAAGGTTCCTATGAGAGTCTGACTCTCCTTAACTATAGGGTTGTGACCACCGCCCTATAATTGAACAAGCTACCAGTTAGAATTATCCATTTCAATGATCTACAATACAATGCTGTGGCATGATGGGGTGCAACAGCTGGAGGGTGATACCTAGGATGTCACACTCACATTTCTGAAGGTGTGTGTGTTTGTTAACATATATCCTTGTATCCTTGATTCCATCTGCAGAAGGCAGGGCAGTAGCCTCGCGCGGGCAGGAGCTTTCCTATCTGCACAGTGCACTGCAGGAGCTGCGTATACTCTTCATATCTGAAGGTAAACCCTGTGGGCTTTATTGGGGGCAGATCTGGAAAACAAAAGGAAGAAAAACCAAATTGCAAAATACGTGACCAGTGCTCACACAGGGCCTCATCACGAGTTGGGCGGTAACGCTGGCGCTATTAGCGCCAGCATTAATAGCCCTTCCGCCAAACACCCGGCTCTATTAGCGCCGGATCATGGGTTTGGCGGAACGGGTATTGCCCATTCCCCATTGGGTCCATTCGGGAATTCCTCATTCCCCATTGGGCCCAATGAGGAAATTTTGCGCTGTTACCGCCAGTGGATTTCCTGCCAGCGGTAAACACACTGAAAATCGGCAAATTTGCCACAGATTGTTCAGAGCTGGAGGGAAATCCGTCAAAGCTATGATCTGGCGAACCCTTAAATGCGACGGTAATAGCGCTACCACCGCATTTAAGGGTTACCGCCAAACTCGTGATGAGTCCCACAATGTTCACTTTTGCTGGAGAGATGATTCCCTCATTCATTGATGTGCACATTTGGGGTTTGTCTTCCTGAAGGTGTTCAACATTTCAGAAGCCATTTGGCTATTGTTTAAATGCAGCCCGATTTGCCACTCCATAATGGCTGACACATCCTCAAGTAGATAAGCCATTCACTACCATCAAGATAGCCATCTGTGATTAGCTGCCTTTTCCACCCAATAGCCAATCCTAAAGCCGGCAGGCGGAAGCTGTCCCCTGCAAGAAAGGCCCCGTAGTAAGGCTCCTGTCTTTGCCTGTCCAGGCCTGGCTGGGATTTGCGGACCCCTCTACATTCTACAATCAGCAATATGCACCTCGAGACTGGGTACCCCATCCATGCATCGTTGGACTATGGGATCTTCCCTTGGCTATCACATGAGTGTGGACTGTTGCTATGTTTGCCTGCTGCATCTCCCTGACTCTGTGCCTGCACCTCACCTGCCAATCTCTCTAATCTATCTCAGATGGCATCTCTTCCCAGTATCACATGGTCATAAACACTAACTCTTTTCTACCTTCTGTATTCACACTTCCACTGAAAATCCTGCATTGTTCAGCTGCTAGTTAATAAAATTGATTTTAGGTTTGTGCACATCCAGCAATGTTCAGCTGCTAGTTAAAAAAACAAAATGTAGGTGCGTGCACATCCTGCACTGTTCTGCTGTCAGCTTAAAAATTTTATTTTAGGTTGTGCAAGTCCTGCATTGTCCAGCTGCTAGTTAAAAACCCCGGCTCTATTAGCGCCGGATCACGGGTTTGGCGGAACGGGTATTGCCCATTCCCCATTGGGTTCATTCGGGAATTCCTCATTCCCCATTGGGCCCAATGGGGAAATTTTGCGCTATTACCGCTGGCGGATTTCCTGCCAGCGGTAAACACACTGAAAATCAGCAAATTTGCTGCGGATTGTTCAGAGCTGGTGGGAAATCCATCAAAGCCATGATCTGGCGAACCATTAAATGCGGCAGTAATAGCGCTACCACCGCATTTAAGGGTTACCGCCAAACTCGTGATGAGTCCCACAATGTTTACTTTTGCTGGAGAGATGATTCCCTCATTCATTGATGTGCACATTTGGGGTTTGTCTTCCTGAAGGTGTTCAACATTTCAGAAGCCATATGGCTATTGTTTAAATGCAGCCTGATTTGCCACTCCAAAATGGCTGACGCATCCTCAAGTAGATAAGCCATTCACTACCATCAAGCTAGCCCTCTGTGATTGGCTGCCTTTTCCACCCAATTGCCAATCCTAAAGCCAGCAGGCTGAAGCTGGCCCCTGCAAGAAAGGCCCAGTAGTAAGGCTCCTGTCTTTGCCTGTCCAGGCCTGGCTGGGATTTGTGGACCCCTCTACATTCTACAATCATCAATATGCACCTCGAGACTGGGTACCCCATCCATGCATCCTTGGACTATGGGATCCCCCCTCGGCTATCACATGAGTGTGGACTGTTTCTATGTTTGCCTGCTGCATCTCCTTGACTCTGTGCCTGCACCTCACCTGACAATCTCTCTAATCTATCTCAGATGGCATCTCTTCCCAGTACCACATGGTCATAAGCACTAACTCTTTTCTACCTTCGGTATTCACACTTCCACTGGGAATCCTGCATTGTTCAGCTGCTAGTTAAAAAAATGATTTTAGGTTTGTGCACATCCAGCAATGTTCAGCTGCTAGTTAAAAAAACAAAATGTAGGTGCGTGCACATCCTGCACTGTTCTGCAGTCAGCTTAAAAATTAATTATAGGTCTGTGCACATCCTGTATTGTTTGGCTGCTAGTTTAAAATTGTGTTTAGATGTGTACGCATCCTGCATTGATCTGCTGTTAGTTAAACTTTAATTTTAGGTGTGTGCACTTCCTGCAATGTTTTCTGCCAGCTTAAAAATTTATTTCAGGTTTGTGCACATCCTGAATTGTTATGCTACTAGTTAAAACATTTATTTTAGGTGTGTGTACATCCTGTATTTCATGGAACTGCACTGTCTGGCTACTCCCTCTGCCCTCTGTTCTCATCTATTATCTGTTCCCTTACCCTCTTTAGTTCCAACTGTTTCTTTCCAGTTTTGTTTGTGTCTCCTTGTGCATCTGCCCCCTCCACCCTACTCCTCCCACGTACCTCAACTGCTCTGCTTGGTTAAATGTACCATACCCTGTGCCCCTGACTATGGCACTTTCTATCTCTCCTATCTTCTCTAACTGCCTCTCTATTTCCTATCCTTCACCTCTCACTAATTCCGTTGTGAAGAAACTCACAAAGGGCATACTCAGCTACAACCCAGGCCTGCTTATCGCTGACACCTACATCAGTGCTTCCGCTAGAGACACTCTCACTGACATCCTCTTTGTCGTTCCTTCTTCCAACTTATGACCTCCTCATATGGTTGCACTGCTCTCTCCTTACTCTACCTCACACATAAATGGTGCACCTGCTGCAAGGTCCTTCTTGACTTCTTCTCCAGCTCCAGGGTCATCATAAATGTCTATTGAAATGATACCATCCTGATACAAGGGCCTCAACCCAACCTCCTACGTTTTGATAGGCTTCTTCCTCACCTTATAAACTGCCCACCTTCCTCCTCACAGGGTTACTTGCCATCTGTTTCTATGGCCTCCCAGGGTCCCTTGCCAGGCATGCCCACCTTTGCTACCCTGCTTCCTACTAATCTTACTGCCTCGTTCACAACTGCATACTTTTCGCTTTCAACTCTACAGGCTCCCTTGCCTACATGCACTGCACTGACAACCTTGTCAGCCTCTTCCACTCTGGTGCTCTTGCTACCGATTGCTCCTACATCTGTGGCTCCCTTGCCTCCTGCTGCCACTCCTACACTGCCTCCCTTGCCATCTACTACTGTCCTGGCTCCCTTGCCTGCAATCTCCTCAATGACATCCTTGTTATTCTCAGCTCCTCTGCCTCCTCCTACCTCTATCTCTCACGCACTCCTGCTGCTTATGGGAGGACCTCTGCCCACTTCACCCCCCGCCAAGTCCTTCACAAGTGGCAATCTGCTCCATATTGCCATGCTTAACTCGCTCTGTTTTCAAGCACTCCTCAGATATCTGCCTCTTACTTGAGCTCCTGGATATTGATGTTCTTGTAGAGGAGCAGCTGTATATCCTTCCTATATGGTGGGAGCCAGAAGTCACGACATACACAACACCAGTGATTGTGTTTATTCCATGGGGAGCCTTTGAGAAAAGCTATCCACTAAGAAAACACTATCTGATGTATCCCCGTAGAGATGACAATCTCTTGGAGGAGGTCTCTGAAGGAATATGAAGATGAAAGAAAGAGAAGCTTGGTGATGTCACAAGAAGCAAGTGTGGCGCACTAGGAAGAGTGGCTAAAGAAGAAGGTGTATAGGTTTTATGGAATCTGATGACGAAGTAAAGAATCAAGTAAATGAAGATTGCACGTGTGAAGGGCACTGCAGAAAATGCAAGCCATTTAATAACTGTACAGATGCAGTAAAGCAAGTAGACTAAGTAATCATAAAGGATTGCTATACATAGTGAATAAACTGCAGGCGGTGCCGTCATTATATAGAAGCTGGACATCAGTGTCAAATGTTTAGTAAGCTCGAACCCACAAAGAAGGAAGTATCGGAAAAGCTGTGTAGCAGCAACATGAAGTTAAAAGCATGGAAAGACCTGGAAGAGCTGTCTGGCTTCATGTCAAAAGATTAAGTAGCCAAGAAATGGTTATATATCTGAAAAGAATAGTAACCGGGAGAAGCTGAAGCGTTTCATGCGAAGGTACAAAGAATGAACATCATGAGTTCCAAGTTTATTAATTAAAGACAATTAAATACTGCAAAACAGGCCAAAATACGGTCTTCTGTCATGAGAGCTAAGGATAGAAATAGAAGGTGGGCATGCTGCTCTGGACTTGAGATACAGTGTGCCTATACTCCCTTTTACTCCCAGGAGCAAAGATACTTTGCAAGGCCAAGTTCAAAGACAATCTGAATGGCAGAAGGCATGGGCGATGAGAGATGTTGGGCTATTTGGGTGGGGAGACATGGCCAAAGTGCACCCACTGGCATCTGGGGTACCAGCTTACGTGCTGAAAGTGAGCCGAATGTTGTACAAGGGTACAAGCCTGCCAACCTATTATAGAGGGCCATATAACGAAAGGCCGTATAGTTTGAGATCCAATAGTATACTGTGTATCTAATAGCTGATGAAGATGACTTGCACTACTGGTGGGCATAAGTTGTCCACCTGACTATAGAGTCCCAATCACAACCCGTCTCTATATGGAAATTATACCTAGATGTTCCCCTTATTCCAACCACAACCCCCCGTAGTTTTCTCTTATTTGCCACATAGTATGACGTCACGTATGACATATCTTTGTTATGTACATGTTGTTTATTATTAAATGCTTTGAGAGAACTTAAGCGAACATCCATTGATGTCCGTTGTAACTCTCTGCTTTAGACAATTGATAATAAAACAGTTGGAGGAGACTTTTTGCCAACTTTATGAGTCAATCTTATTTGGTGTAAGAGTTATTCTGCATTCCATCCATGCATGAAGTGTTATTGATTTAAGGACCCCCCGGGTTCATTCTTGCTCTTACTGAGACCTGGTTTAAGGATAGCTCTGTCACAAGTTTTGACACACTTCTCCCTGAAGCATACAAGGTCCTCTCGGAACCCTGGCCCAACAGGCCGTGATGTGGAGTAGCCCTGATCTTTCCTGAGTGGGTCCCTGTTAACATCATTCCCATTCAGGCCGACTCTTCCTTTGAATCCCTGGTCGGCAGTCTCTCCCTCTTGCCTATCTCCTCTCTTACTCTGGCCACCTTCTATTGGCTACTGGGCCAGTCCAAACCTCTTCCTCTTGGAATGGGCCGACCTGGCCTCTTCTTTACTGTCCTCCTGTTCCCAACTCCTCCTGCTGGGGGATCATAACATACATTTTGTCTCTCCTGACCCCTCAGGACCTTTCTGCAACCTGTGCCACTCTATTTCTCTCTCATTCTGTCTTCTGGTCTGATGCACACTGCTGGCCAGACCTTGGATGCTCTAATTTCCACAGATATCCCTCTCTCTATCCCTCTCACTACCTCATGCTCCTGAACTGATCATTCTCTTCTCTCTTCTCACTTGAAGCTCTCTTCTCCTTTAGCACTGGCACACCCTGCACTGCCTCCTGCCTTCAAGATCACCTGACCCATGAAAAGAGTGTCAGTGTCTGCCCCTGCATCCACCTACTCTCCTCTGTCTACTTCTGTGGCGGACTCCCACCCTGACACAACCCTCTCTAACTTTCACCTTTTCATCTCCAACACTCTTGACATTCTTGCCTCTGTCATTAAGGTCAAACTGAAGCCTTCCAAAAAGTTCAACTCCTGGTACAACTCTGATCTGGTGGCCCTTAAACACAAGTGCCGAGCAGCAGAATGGAAATGGCGATCTTCAGTTGCACCTTCTGACAAACTGGCTTGTCGCCTGCTTCAAAGGCAATATAGACTCTGCATCTGCTTCAAGAAAATAGTCTATATTCAAGCCTGCATCTCCGCAGCATCTAACAACATGGCTGAACTTTTCAAAGTCTGCAAGGAACTGGCCATCCCAACTGCAGCCGCATCCTCTACTGCACCGACCCAGGCTCATTGCTCTGCCCTGGCGGCACACTTTTCCACCAAAACACAGGAAATCATGTCCTCTATTTCTTCTGCACCCCCTCCTGCACCAACATCTCTTTGCCCCCCCTTGGCTGCCCCCACCCCTCCCCTCCTCTTCTCTCCTCCATCTCCCCTAGCACACCTGATGAGGTGGAACGCTGCCCCTCCAGAACCATCAAGGACAATATTGACACTCACGCTCCAGCCTTGGCCGACCTCAGCAACCTCTCCTTCATCAGTGGAGGTTTCCCCACTTCTCGCAAGCATGCTTTTGTGCACCCTCTGCTAAAAATAACCTCTGCCGACCCTTTTATTCTGGCAAACTATCGCCCGATCTCTATCCCTCCTTTCCTGGGAAAACGCCTGGAGAAGTTGGCTATCTCTCAGCTTACTCTTCACAATGAATCTGTTGGACGCTCCATGACCATCAGTCTTGCTTTAGAGCATCCAGAGGCACGGAAACTGCTCTTCTGAATACCCATGAAGAACTGCTTTCAAATCATGACTCTAACTCCCCCTCTATCCTCATTCTTTTTGAACTCTCTTCGGCTTTCGATACAGTAAACCACAACATCCCAATCTCCTGTTTCCATGATATCCTGGGCATCACAGACAAGGCCCTGTCGTGGCTCGCCTCCTTTCTCTCTGACCGTCCTTCCCAGGTGGAACTCGGGTCCTTTCTCTCCTCTATCACTGTCTCTACTTGTGGTGTACCCCAGGGATCTAACCTATCCCCCTGATTCTTCAATGTCTACATGGAGCCCTTGGCCCACAGGATCTCTACCTTTACCTCTAACTTTCAGTATTATGGGGATGACATGGAGCTCTCTTTCAGGCTACCCTCGACCTCCTCCTACTCCTTGCTCTTCCCTGACTGCCTGTCCACAATTCAGTCCTGGTCTGCTGCAAATGATCTCTGCCTCAATAACAGTAAGACAGAGATTGTTCTCATTGGGACCCCTGCTCCCGCTTTGCCACTTTCAGTCTGGCCGGCCTCCCTTGGCTCTGTGCCCTCACCTGCTTATGGGGCTAAAAATGTGTGGGTAATCTTCGACTCCACTCTCTCCTTCTCTTCTCCAATCTCTGACATCTCAAAAAAAATCTCACTACCCGCACCTTCTCAGAGGTATTCTACGTTTTCTCACCTTCCCCCAGAAGCTCACCATCTCCAGAACCCTGGTTCTTTCTAGGCTGGACTACTGCAACAGCCTCTTCCTCAATCTGCCTATTGCTACTCTCTGTCCTCTACAACTCATCCAGAACAGAACTCCAAGACTTATCCTTGGCCTCAAGCCCAGGGACCGCATCTCTCCAGTGCTGAAATCCCTCCACTGGCTCCCCTTGGCTGCAAGGATCAAGTTCAAGACCCTCTGCATAATCCACAAGGCTTTCTGGGGCCAGGGCCTACACTATCTACAACGCTCTCTTCCTAAATACTCTCCCTCTAGAGCCCTCCGCTCGTCCTCCTCCAACTCCTTGCAGTTGAGCCGTTTTTCCAAACACAGCTTTGGGGGTAGATCTGTATCCACTGCAGGTGCCTCCCTCTGGAACAGCCTCCATCTTGGGCCGGATCACCATAAATTCCGGAAACTCCTCAAGACCTTCCTCTTCTCTTCCTCCTTCTCTCCCCCTCTCCCCTGCTAACCTCCTTTCTTTTCTTTCTTGCCTCCCTCTTCCTTCTCTTCGCCAACTCTGCTCAGCTTCTTGCTGACTGGTCACCTAGTTCACCTCCAGAGACTTTCAGCTTCCAAGCTCCCCCGCCAGTCGTGCACTTACCCCTGGGCCTCTGCACTATGTTTCAGCATTACTGTACTATCAATTTACAGTCCAGGAAAAGGTTAACCGCTCTGCACTTAACCCAGGGCCTTGCTGGACTGGGTGCACTTGTTTCCCCCTCCCCTCCCCTGCACTTACAGCTGTGCACTTGCAGGACCAAATGTACTAGGACTAGCAAGTTTGTTGTCCTTCCCCACCCTATTATTTGTCTCCCCTCCCTAGCTTGGCACTTCATGCACTTACACTAGGAAAAATGCCGTCAGCCCTGGTACACTAGTCTTTGTTAGATCATTCGGAAACTTCAAGGTCTATGAATGACTAATATATTCCCTTGTTCCTTTCCTGCCTTGAATTGCTTTGAATCACGAATCACTCCACTTGTGCATAAGCGCTGTAAGAATAAACAATTACAACTAGAATCCTTCAGTTCTAATTCTAATTGGCATTGCTTCCTGAGTCCCGTTTTTCTCATTGTGCAATAAACGGTATTAGACCTTTTAAAAAAAAACGAAGAAAAAAAACGATTTAGAAAGACCGCTCTGTGACCGAGTGTGCGCAGGGGCTGACAGACATGCCAGGGCCTGGAAGCGCTGTTGGGGAGAACAGGTACGTGTGTTTGTTTGTTGCATATTAGTGTGTGTGTGTGTGTGTTGCGTGTTTGTGTGTGTTTTGGTGCAGGGGAGACTTGGGTAGGGAGGGAGGCAGCGGGGGCTGAGGGTGGGGAGTTTAGGTGGTGAAATCCACCAATTTGGAAGAAATCCTGCAAGAGAGGGTGGGGGCTGAAGGGTGGGGGCGAAGGAATGTCATGTTTTCGTTTTTTGTAGGCTGCCTAAAATCAGCCAAAAAAAATCTGTATTTTTGTTAAGCGACCTGCAAACATCGAAAAAATGACATAGAACCCAAGAAACACCAGCGCATGCAGATTTCGTAATGTTGCAAATCTGATTTATTTTAAATTTCTACATTACTTTTGGAAACCAACCATTTAATGTGAGTTTTTTTCAAGACATTTCTTCCAAGGACATTGTGCTTATCGGTACAGGGTAGAGCACTTTGTTGTCTGGGAGGGAACGTTTATTCTCGTCTCCATGCCCGACTTTGGTGATTCGTCAAGCTTAAAATCTGTCTATTGAATGCATCAATTTTCATCCCGCGGGGTAAATTGCTGGTCTGTATTGGAAACTGCGAGGCACATCCCGACTCCCACGAGGAATAGCTGTCTGTACAGGACTTCTATTGTGCTTTTATTGGTTTCGAAGTGAGCCTTTAATGAGCCTTGGTTGTGATTAAACCTGGACTGTCCATGTGTTAGTGGTTGTGCTTTATTTTTAAGATCACAGCTGCTGTTTCCTATTACGAATTAATGTGTTTACTCAGATATAAAATATTTTATGAAATCTTATATCAACATTTCTCATAATTAAGGGGCGCCAGAGGTGCTATTTAAATATTCAGAACATACATTAGAAGGGCCTATTGATTAGCACAGCAGCAAAATCCTAATTTGTAGGACTCTTGTTCGCTACTTAACGAATGCCTAGAAAATGATACATATTAATATTAGGGTTGCAATTACATAACACGTTCAGCCAAAGTAGGTAACAAAAATGTATTTTTATATACTTAACTCATTTATGATACCGCCGGGATACCGCCAGTGCAAATAGCACTGCCGCTACTCGGACTGGCGCTATTAGAGCCAGATCATGAGTAGTGGTTGGGCGGTTATTGTCCATTCTCATTGGGTTCATTGGACCCAATGGGGGGTTGGGTGGCGCTATTAGCGCCGGCGCAATTAGTGCTGCGCTAATAGTGCTGAAAACTGAGCAGAAAGCAGGATTTTTAGCTCCCGCAAAAAGCGGGAGGTAAATATCCAAACCTTCTGCCTAACCCATAATAGGGCTAGCCCTATTACCGCTGCAGTTAAGGGCTACCGTCCAACTCGTGATGAGGCCGAGAGACAGGAATACGTCGGTCCAGGCAGGGTGTAACATAGAACAGGCGCAATAGAAACTCAGTTCTGCGCCTTAAGGTCGTGAGGCCCATGGTCAGGCACGCTTCTTCATGCGAGGAGTTCCATTACTTGGCTCCCTTCCCCCGGGCGAGTTCACCGAGGGGGGGCTTTATTAAGAGGTATTAGAAACCACTTACATGCGGCACTCCATGTACAAACCACAGGTGGCTACATTCTCGGTTTGTCTCACAGGAAGTGGAACCAATGACCCTTTGTTTTGGAAATAGCAGAGCGCCTCAGCATTTGATCCAACACATCAATGAAGTTGAACTCAAATAAGGAATTGGTGGTTTGTCTATCCTTTTGCCCATGATCATGTGAGTCACTGATTGCTACCAACTACATGAAGTATTGAACTTACTTATGCAAAGGACGTCCGGGGTTTGGTGATAACATTTCAACGGATGCATAAGGGGGTGTTAAACCCCTTTACCTATGGTTTTGTAAACTATTCAAAAAAGAGCAAAAACTCCCTGATTATGAACATAGGAAGTGCCATAAAACTTAAAGGGGGAAAGGGTTATAAACAGATGGGGGTGTCATGGGAGATCAGCAATTGAGTGTGGGAAAAAGTGAAAGATAACAAAGGTTAAATCATAGCAAAAACTCAACACAATGAAATTCAAAACGTTTTTAAACATCCGCGATAGCAGCCACAAACAGGTTACATCACAAGCAAATTGGGCCCAAAAGCCTTGTATCTATGGTCGACATTGTGACGATAGTGTGTTCGGAAATAATAATTGCCTATAGACCTTTCACTTTACAATAAACATTTGTATTGCGTATTTATAGGATCATACGCAGCTGTATGATTCATACAGTATATGACTATCGTTTATAGGTTGATTCTGCTGAGTTCAAGACTTTTCGAGAAAGGGTCTGAGACACCCAGACAATGGGGCGTGTCACTGTCATTTTGAAGCATTTTTTTTAGGGTGGAAAAGTCCCCATACACTTCTCCCATGCCACTCACTCCTCCTCTAGATCATCCTACTCTAAAAATCATGTAGATATAATCTTACCCCACCTGCCAACAAATGAAACATAAAATACAGCAAAACACAGTTTCACCAAATTGCGGTGGGTGGGAACCTCCAGAAAAGGGTCCAGATTGCCCTTCTGCTTGAAGTGCAGCTGGCTGCAAACTGCCGTCTTCCATCACTTCTGCAAGGTTTCTTTATATTTTCTTTCCATAAAATGCTTTTGCAACTTTTTTCCTGATTGACAAATTATCCTGTCTTGGTCTTTGATGCCTAATGCCTTTCTTCAATGATCCAAACTAGGTGCACACTGGCCTACTTGCATGTATATCTGGAGACTCTAGACAGGTCAGTGCCACTGAGGAGTTGGTAAGGTTTGGGGGCATTACCAGTCGCTTAACTATTACAGCTACACCGAATCTAAATATACCTTCTACATTCCTTTGCTGCCAATCTACGGCTGAGGAAAAATATAAACCAGCAGCTATTAAAAAAAAGGTAAACTGTATTGCAAATCCTCAGAAATAATTCCTATTTTCTTTTAGTGTTGCTATTGGGTGGTTCTAAAGGGCCACATATAAGCCACAACTATTGCACCAGAGTACAGCTAAGTGAGTGATTGATATGAGGACGAACACAAAGCTTGTAGGTGTCAATGTCTACTTTATTTAATTGAGTTTTACTGTTCCAATACTTTTATTTTGAAAATAAACCATTCAAGAATGGTTTTATTTTCAAATAAAAGTTTAGGAAGAAGTTGAAACTTGCACTGCACTGAAAGTTCAGCATTTGTTTGGGTGCTTGTATTGTGCATGGGAGTGGGGTAGCAATGGGGTTTGTGGGCAGTGGGGGCAGGCCGGCAGGAAACATAGTTCCACTACTTCTTTTCATACACTTCAGCCACTGGGATATTTACCTACCCATTGACTGCACATGGCCATGCTAATCGCTATGTCAATTCCCAATCACTCCCCACCCAAAACACCCCTACTGGGATCTCTTTGAGCGAGTTTGTTCAAGACTCAACATCAAACGTTTTGCTTGAAGGGCCTGCTAGTGATAATTGCTTACTTGGAGCTGTAAATGCATTTACAAGCCGTAAGACAGTTGATTTATAAGCAGTATGCATGTCCTTCGCTGAAGTCCCGTATAAACAATCATTGGCAAAACCAATCATTTTGGTTTGTTTGTTGGTATTACAACGGCATTTGCCAGGCAGTTAATATATACCAAGGTACTCGCACCATTTTGCAGCTGCTACCATTAATCATCAGTTAGTACCATTACAGCAGGGCCTGCCAAATGACTCTCCCATGCCTTAACAAAAGCCACGACTGTTGGTATTACCAATCCTTGTTTAGTATAGGGCGTTCGGGTACAACCTCATTGCATCACAGTGCCCTGAAGAGAACGTGACCCAGTGTGACTTGAGATCTTTGCAGTATGTGCATTAAGCACCTGTGCTGAAACGCCTCTTGATTGGAGCTTAGCCTGCAACCTGACATGGACATGTTCCTTTGGATCACCAAGATCGTGATGACGGGGCCGTTGTCGTAAGGCACTTCCGCATGGTCAAGTTTATACATTTCAAGACATATCTGTAAGTATGAACATGTCTGAAAGATACAGCTGCTTGGATTTCTTTTTTAAGCTGTGTTGTTTAGTGTGTCACCAGCCCCTTTCCTGCCACACACTCATGAGGCGGCTGCAGCAGGCCAATTTCCTGTGACTGATAGCATGGCGTCGTTTTTTCCAATGCATGCTCTCTTTGTTTCGTGCCCTGAGGTGATCAGCCTTAGACGTCTAGCATTTGCCCGTGGGACTCTGCACAGAACATCTCCAATGGTCACTAACAGCGGGTCCTCTGAGGACAAACAGCATCTAATGGCTTTAGCAAAACCAATTGTTACTCCCTCAATGCACATATGAAACTTGTCTTAATCAGTGTCAAATGAAATTGACTCGATACCAGGGGGTGTAAGAAAGACTGTGACACTGTGTTTTTCTGCTCTGCTGGCTCCTACTTTTTGTGAGCAGTAGGTCTTTCTGATAGTGCATAAAGCGCACCTTTCGACACAAGGGAATGTAACAACAAGCTCATCCGCTGCTTTAAACTGTGAATGACCTAGTCCCATGACACTTGCACGTGACCATGTCCTTACTCTATAGTTCAACTTATTTGTTTTTCTTCTTTGCAGCCAACTGACAGTTTACTAAAATGGCTACGAGTTTGGTGCTATCTGGGCGGTAAATCTGCCCAGATACCACCAAACTATTTTATCATTACCGGCACTCGGCAATGGTTGCAAATCCCCATTCCATCGAGTCTCATTGGACTCCATGTGGGGATTTACTGGTTTTACTGGCACTGGTGCTGATAATACTGGTAATTATTGCCGGTAAGGTGTCTGACTTACCTCCAACTGCTAGCTGCACGTAGCTCAGGTGCTCCACTGGCAAACTTGTACTTTTTGGCTTACTGCACAAGAACCCAGACTCATTTAAAAGTGGAAAAGGTCGCTTTAATGTGACAGGCCAAAGCTTACAATCAAACGCTTAACTGGCTCCATGGCCTAACAAACTAAAGAAATATTTTAACCACCAATTAAATAAATTAAACATTTTCATTTTCATTTTCCCCCAACAATTAAATAGTTAAATAACCCAATTCTTCCCTAATGATCCCTTGGATCCTACCGTCTCCCTGCCCCTTTTCCAGGCGTCCCGCTTTCTCCCAGTGGCCATGCCCCTCCAGGCTCAATACCTGTTCCCCCGGGGTGACCTGCTTGTGCAAACAGCGCCACCCCATCCTTTCCCGTGTCATTCCCCCATTGTGCTTCCCTCCCCCAACATCAAAAGGGGCCATGCCCCCGGCGCCCCGACCCACTTCAACACCCTTCAAACTCCCCTCTACACCAAACTCCCCCTTCCTATGACCTGCAGCCAGCCTGACCTGCCACATCAGCAACATATATTACACACACTTTCACAATGCCCTGACCTGTCACACAAAACTACCAAACCCTACCCTCCTAACAGACCCCAAAACTCATAAACTCGCCATGTCATCTAAAAAAAACCCCGCATAATCCCATGAACAATGGACCCCCCCATATTACATAACCAGACACTACCCTAAACGAAAATGAAAGGGGTGGGAGGGCGGGACAATCATCAAGTCCTAACCGTCGCCTGCCTCCCGAACCTTCCCTGAGCCCTTAAATACCCCCCCAGGAGGCGCTCTGCCCCACGGCCACTCGCTGGCCATGTGCAGCGCCAAAAACTCTCCAGGGGAAAACGCTTCGCGTTCCCCCCGGGTCCCCCTTTTGGCTTACTGCACAAAAACCCAGACTCATTTAAAAGTGGAAAAGGTCGCTTTAATGTGACAGGCCAAACTTACAATCAAACGCTTAACTGGCTCCATGGCCTAACAAACTAAAGAAATATTTTAACCACCAATTAAATAAATTAAACATTTTCATTTTCCCCCAACAATTAAATAATTAAATAACCCAATTCCTCCCTAATGATCCCTTGGATCCTACCGTCTCCTTGCCCCTTTTCCAGGCGTCCCGCTTTCTCCCAGGGGCCATGCCCCTCCAGGCTCAATACCTGTTCCCCCGGGGTGACCTGCTTGTGCAAACAGCGCCACCCCATCCTTTCCAGTGTCATTCCCCCATTGTGCTTCCCTCCCCCCACATCAAAAGGGGCCATGCCCCCGGCACCAGAAAAACCCTCCCCCGAGGAGTTCTTTCTGCCCCCCCCAAACTTTTCTACCTAAAACTTTTTACCCAGTCTCCCAGCCCAGAACCTAAGAAGAGCCACACCCGTATCCCTCACCAGATCATTTTCCCCAGCGAAACTAATCCCCCCCATCTGTAGGCCCATAGCTTTCCCTCACCCCAGCCAACATAGGAAAGAAACTAATCCCAGCCCAGCCCCCCAAACCCGGACATCTTACCACAACATCTTTATAGTTGCACCCCAGTTGCCTGCCGACAACCCTTTTCTCGACTTCTTTCCCCGCCCACTTAACCCTAGAATGTCCCAAAAACCAGATTTTGACATCTGACGGGACCTCCTAGCAGCATCTGAAAAAGAAATTACAAAATCACTTACAGATCAACAACATCCTAATAAATGCAACACTCTTGCTACCTACTGAAACAATTCTATAAAGACATTCCGTTTGCCCCGGTCCCTGACATACCCTTTGTATCTCCCTTACTCCCAGCGTCCCAACCTTTTCACCTACTCCTCTTAATAGCCCAGCCTGCTACTTTCAGATGCTGCACCCCTCCTGAATGACTGAGTTCCAACCTCCTAACCTTTCCCACACCACTAGTAACACCTCCTCAGTACCGTATCCTCTCTGGCCATCTCCTTAACCTTCTCCGGAAACACCTCAGGTCTTCTCCTACCGTCCCCCAATATTTCGCCCCTTTCCCTAACCTTTATACAATACACCTAAACCCACTTAGACCCCCTCTTTCCTCTAAACTATTACCCCCCTGCTCCCCCTTTTTCCCCCCCACCTTCCATCACCTTATTAGTACTGGCCCTGCGTTGCCCCCCCCTGCACCAGGGGCCCACATGCACCCCCGTCCATGCAGGCCCTTTGCTTTATTGCTCCTCCCGCCACTGCACCAGGGGCCAAACCTGCACCCCCGTCCATGCAGTCCCTTCCTTATCACTCATTTTCAAGATCCTCGCGTCCATTACCACCTGTTTCCCCCTGCACCAGGGGCCCTAGTGCACCCCCGTCCATGCAGGCCCCTTTTCTTCCTTACTCCTCTCCACCGCTGCACCAGGGGCCAAACCTGTGCCCCCGTCCATGCAGTCCATTCCACATAAATTCCTCTTCCAGCACCTTGCTTCGTTGCTCCACTTCTTTCCCCCAGCTGCACCAGGGGCCCTAGTGCACCCCCGTCCATGCAGACCCAGCTCATCACTTCCCCTAGCTGCACCAGAGGTGCTCCCGCACCTCCGTCCATGCAGCCTGAAGCTTACTCACCTTGTCGTGCGGCAAGCGTGAGAGCTTCGCCACCGTCGTCCATGCCCTCTAAACGACGGCCACCACCCCTTAACAATTTCCACAGTTACATCCCCCTGCGGCCCTCCCCTACCTACGCTTCTTCCTCCTCGCCCTTCTCCTACCCCCTTTAAGTCACCCCCAAAAACCTTTCATCAAACCTTGTGACCCCCCTCCTTTTACATTAAACTGAGCCCGAACTACCAGCATACCCCAATTAACCTGGCATGCGGACCTTCCCCCCCACCTCCTTGCCCCGCTCCTCGCCCTGCCCCACTGTCCCCTGCCTGAAAACAATCTGTAACTGGATGCCGACCCGCACACTTGCTGCACTCGTGTTTAAATTTGCACATCCACCTCGTGCAGCCTTCTTTATTGAACGCCCAACATGCTGTCAAGGGCTGTCCTCCGCCTCCTCCCCCCTCCCCCTCATGGGCGGGGCGACCAAGAAAGGGCCGGTAAGGCACAGGCAGCCCACTTGCTGTGTGCAATGTCGGGGCAGGCCTCGTTGGAGCCATCCATTGCAGCCACAGATCCATGTCTATCTCCCCCCAGACCGCCTGACTGTCCTCCGCCATTCTCGCTCTGAATTCCTCATCATAGCGTACCCAGGCAAAACCCCCAAAACTCGTGAAAGCCTTCCTAATTACGTCCATATATTTAAGCAGGGCCACGCAACGCTCCGGGAATTTTTCACAGTACACACTGGCATAAATGCTAAACGCCGACGTCCAATTTTCAATAGTCACCGGGACCCTTGGGCGTGAAGCCAGTTCCCTCTCTTCCTCCTTAGACCCCTCCTTTGCTCTCACTTCCCTATGGAGCAATTTAAAGACCTCCACAAATTCCCCCAACTGAATCTTCTCCCTGGTCGCTGCCATCAAGTGCGCCCCCAATGGTTTTGTTATCCCCATGTATGGCAATTTTTTCTCCTTTCTTTTCACTTCACACTCCTTATCTTTTCCGGCTTGCACTTCGAGCACCAATGGCTCCACCACCTTGTCCGTTTGGACCTCCACTGAGCAAATGCTCTTCTCAACCCCCGCGGCTCCAATGGTCTGCACCCCCACTTCCTTCCTTACACTTTGCAGTCCGGACCCTTCATCCCCCGTCCCCCTTCTTGCGACCCCTCTCTGCCATGCAGATGACCATTCCCTTTCCCGCTCACCTCTTTCCACACCTGCCGCCTGTGGTCTGGCGTCCACACCGATGCTCCTCTTCTACTTTCTTAGGGGGCTCCTACTGCGGGGACAAAACATGTCAGCACACTCACCCAGCCAATCGTTTCCCTGACCCCTTCCTCCCCGTCCACCCTGCACTTCCCTTTCCATATCCCAACTCAAGCTTCTTCTCTCCTCCCCCCTTTCCCTTTCCGCCCCATAATCTTCCACTTCCCATTGCCCCACATATTCCTCCCAACCAACATCATCACCCCTTAAATACCATTGTGGATGCAAGCTCATGCCCGAGATGATTTGATGATCTTCTTGCGAGCCCGGGGCGTCCGCCCCGCCACTCCTTTGACGTCTTCTCGGCGGGGTTGTGGGAACCCCTGCCTGGTCCTCTTCTCTCGGGCAAGGCGTTCCGACCTCCACCCTGTAATCCTCATTGCTAGGGGCTGTGCCGCGTCCTCTAGGCTCTCCTTGCGTTGACCGAGGAGGGGCCGTACTTAAACCCTCAACCTCCACCTGAACAGCGGGGGCTGCGCAGCGCCCTCTGCCCGCACTCCTCCTATCCGGGGGGGCCGTTCCGCGCCCCGCCCTACCCTCATCAATTGAAGGGGACCTCTCCCTCCTTCTCCCCCCTGCACTCTTCTGCAGGTATTTACCTCCTCTTCCTCTCTGCCCTGACACCCCCTTTTGTGCCCCATCCCTGCGCCCCCTGTCGTTCCCTTGAACCCCTCCCTCTTGAGCATTCCCCTCTTCCCTCGGGCTATTATTCCCTTCCTCCCTCCCTGGCTGCCCACCCGACATCCCTGCTCCCCCGTCCACCCTTCTGTCTATCTCCCTCCTCATTTTCCTGCCCCTGGATTCCCAAACCTCCCCCCTCCCCGCCGTAGGGGTGCAAGCCAACACTGCCGCAAGCGCCCCATCAGCTGCCGCTCTACGCTGCGATCTACCGCCTCTTATCTCCCCCTCACCCGTGACCTCCCCCACCGCCCCTTCCAACTGGGCCTTCGATGCCCTGCTGATGATTTCCAGGGCCTCCCTAAGAGCCCTATCATCAACCAGCCCCTTCTTGCTAACCCCTTGGCCCACCATCGTGCACTACTCCTCAGAGAGCGCACTAACTTCACCCTGACGCTCACTAGATCAATATGCCCCCGAGCCGTTACCTACCCGTGGAAAATTACTACTATCCGAGGGAAAAAACCAGCAGAAAATGCCCTATAACCCTAATAACACGAAGGGGTTAAATAACCCCAAAATAGAAATTTCTCTTTTTTTTTTTATTTTTTTTAAAACAAATTTTTTTTTTTTTTTATAATTTGCCCCCCCACCTAAAAAATACCGCTCTCCCAAAGAAAAAAAACCCCTCTCTTACCTCTCCTTCTTCCCCTGCTAAATGCACACCAGCCAGGAGCCCCCTGCTACTGCTGCTGATAATCACCTAATCCCTTAAACTTATACCCTTTTTTTTTTTTTTTTTTTCTTTTTAAAACAAAAACCCTCCAAAGCAGGTAACAGCCCACTATAGCACCGCCCGCCCTGCCCCCTGGTGGCCCACCAGCTGCACCGCACTACTGGCAGCCCAGCAAAAACAGCACGGCCCCTTTAAGGCGCCTGCCCTGCCCCCTCTGGCAGGAGGCTGTCACCGCGCCGTATATTCCCCACAAGACAGGGCCGCCTGGGCTCTGCTAAACCCGGCGCCGTGGGGAGAGAGAAATGGAGAGTGTCCGCGACTCCCCAGCAGAAACACCTGCTGTGCAGCCCCCGCCAAGCCTGCACTCCTCCCCCACCCGCGCGACGGAGGAAGAAGCCCTAAATGGGACTGCCAAGGCGAAAATCCCCTCTCCCTCAACGCTACCCCGTTCCCCCGAAGACCGAAGGCTGCGCCACTGGAAACAAACCCGCCCCCACGATCCCGCCGCCCCACCGTGCACGGACTCCCACGCTAGCTCAGGTAAGGAGGGGGGGTAGCTTATTTACGCTACTCCATACTGGGCGAAATTCGCCAAAACCAAGTTTTTTTTTTTTTTTTAAACTTCTAAATAACTCCTAACTGCCTGCGCCACCCCCAAAATACTAACTAATCCTCCTCACCTACACTATTCCGCACCAAAGGCCCAGCTAGCTTCAGGGAAGGCTCGGGAGCGGGCGACAGGACTGATACAATCATCAAGTCCTAACCGTCGCCTGCCTCCCGAACCTTCCCTGAGCCCTTAAATACCCCCCCAGGAGGCGCTCTGCCCCACGGCCACTCGCTGGCCATGTGCAGCGCCAAAAACTCCCCGGGGGGAAACGCTTCGCGTTCCCCCCGGGGCCCCCTTCCGATGCTGTAACGTGCCGGTAAACAGAATTACCAGCACGTTATTACTGCATCTGCAAAATTATAAGGGCCAGCGATGTGCTTTAAAGAGATAAATGACCGACATTGGGTGGATTTGCTGAAGACATGCACTTGTGCAAATAGTTTTTGCGTGAACCGAAACATATCAACTGGTTTTGCATAATGCAAAAGCAACAGGTTTGCAAACTCAGACCACAATTTTCAATGTGTAAAAGGAAGTGTGGGGCCTGAAATTTGCATTGCAGATTGCAATGTTACCATTGGAATGTCTTGCTTGTCATAAGGGGAAAGATGGGGCATGTGCCCCTTCCTTTTTGAAGGAAGCAATGGTTTTTGTTGCTCTTACAGTCGCAAAGCATTGATTTGCTATAAATTGGTCTGGCCAGGCATTACCCATTCAGAAAGTAGAGCAGTCCACACGCGATCGCGCCCACTTTCTGTTTAGTTATGGCCACCTTAGAGGGTGCAAAGAGAAATCTCTCGAGGCCAAAGCATGCACCACTGTAAGTTTGCATCTTGGATGCTCGCTTTTGTGTTGCATTGCATCTGCTCTCCCATTGTGCAAGTGAATGTAGGAACAACGGCGTGCTGTCACTTGCTGCTGTGCAAACAGTGATCGAAGGCGGAAACGTTTGGGAGTAGTGTTACTCTACTTTTTTTAATTAAGTTTTACTGTTCCTATACTTTTATTTTAATAAGAAAGCGTTGCGGAATGGTTTTGTTTTAAAATAAAAGTGTAGGAAGAAGTTGAAACGTACACCTTCACTGCACTGAACATTTCCTTAAACAGAAGGCGCATGTGATTGGAGGTTTGTAGTGTGCATAGGAGGGGCGAGGCAATGGGGTTTGTGGGGAGCGGGCATAGCCCAATAGGGACCAATGTTCCACTACTTCTTCTTGTACACTTCTACCACTGTGTGCAAAGTGAGATGAGTGCACTAAAGCACCTCATGAATATTACTGAGGTGGCCTGTGTGTTCCTTGCTGCTCAGAGCCCCTTCCCCTCACCTACATATTTTACATTCGGTTCAGGGCATATAGTTCCCAGTTTGTACAAATATGCACCATGTGAAAGTTGCTTACTGCATTCTGAAAGTAGGAACATTTGCATTTGTGCAGTCATTGGACCAGCCTGTGTGTCATAAATTCATGCACTAATATTGCAGTGTAGAAATACATGATTGTTTCTATTTGAGCCATCTCTTAGTTGGTGTTAGTGAAGCATGTAATGAATGCAGTGCTCTGTTAGACCCTGACTTATGTGAAATCAAATGGGCGCCTACTCCTGCACAGATAAGTCTTAGATCAATGAAGGTGAAGCTGTGATTGTTAGTGGATAGATGTTCTTTGTCTTATTTTTCTGCTGCAGGGGATATTTTTATCACAGTTGTTTTAATAGTCGTCATCTTCATTTTGTCAGAAATGACACAAGAGAAGAAACCTGTAATCCACGGCAAGCTGCCATTCCCGGATGGAACAAAGCTTCCAACCAGGCCCGAGTGTCCATAACGGGGCCATCTTTCCAAAGCCAAACCACACAAAATAGTTCACATTTGCTTGCAAGACTGAAGCTTTCAGGATTATTGTTGATAAAAACAACATTAATACTAGTAATATCACTTGAGAATTTACCTATTAACCAATGTTTATAAAAACTATTTTCCCCAATAGACAATTTTACCTAGTTTTGGATGTGTGAAAGTATAAGCCGTTGAATAGAGACTGGGTGAAGTAATGAGGAAAAATATGCAGTAGCCCTTTGACAAATACCTCATTGCCCAGAAGAAAGAGAAGGCGCAACAAGAATTATTTGTGATATACCTAAACCTGTACCATAACTTGTCATAGAGATGTTTTACGATAGAGGTTAATCTAACAAACGTGTATAGTGGGGGCGTGGCCACGATGGCAGACTGAGCAGACAGGCTTGGCGAGGCCTCCCGACCTCAAAGTGGGGAAACTAATGTAATACCCCTTTGAAATAGCTCAAGATACGCGTTGGCGAGAGGTGCAAGATGGGGAAGTGAGACCGGATCTTGGGAAACAGTGCAACTCGTCGGAGAGGACTCTGAAGAAAGAGGACTAGCAGCTTTCAGAGGAGGAGTGGAGCGGCAGTAATGTTGGCCGTGGAGGCCCACAGACAACGTGGCCAGGCCAAAGCTGAAGGCAGCCCCAACTCTGCATATGGGGAAACCAGCTGGTGCATTGGTGGAATGGAAAGACCCGCTTGACAAGCAGTCGAGACACAAAATCGGGAACAGCGCAAACAATTGGCTGCGTGGAATGAGGGAAGGCGTGGCAAGAAGGTACAGGTGCTGCAGCAACCTGGTATTAAAGACTGTGGCAGTTGACGGGTGCGTGGCGTCGACAGAGAGGCCCAGGCTATGAGATTTACAGGGCTGTGGCAGCGATGGCAGCATCAGAAAGCGAGGAGAGCAGAGAGCTGGAGAGCGGCCAAGGCAGTAGCGGAGGGCCAGATCGGAGCAAGACGGATGCGCTGCGGCCTTGAGATCACCCTGCAATGTGGCTGGATGGAGTAGCTGCTGGACTACGGGAGGTATGCTCAGCAATACCGGCTGTGGCCTGTGGAAGGAAGAGGCACCAGAGAAGGGGTACATCAACCCCGGTTGGCAGCAAGAAGGAGGGTCGTCCCAGAAGGCCAGTACATATATAGGGGTGTAGACAGAGGCAGAGACAGGGATATAACTGAGTGATCGGCAGCAGATCACATCTCTTGAAGAGGCAAGTGTGGGAAGATAGGAGTGTCTCTGTGAGAACAGCAAAGGAGATCTGACAGGAAGAAGTTGGAGGAAACACACCGGATCCCACTTGCTGTCCGATCATTGGGACCTACGGAGGAAATCAGACATAGATGGGACCGAAGAGAATAGGGCAGGCCACGAAAGGAAAGGTCCACAGGACAGTGGAGCAGGGCAGGAGCGCAAAGCAGACAACGATTTGATTCCTGATGCCCGCAAGTAGAGGGTACCCAATAATATAACTCACAAAAAAAAATCTGGATATGGTGTTGAATATGTTTAAGGGAGACATCACAGAAACAGTGAAAGAGGAGACATAGATGACCTGGGCTATAGAGTGGGAGACATGGAAGTGAAGCTCATGGAGGTAGCAAAGAAGGTTCCTGAACTCTTGCTGCAAGCATACAGGATGGAGGAGAGGCTAATCCTGTCAGAGGAGAAGTGCAAGGATTTGGAAAATAGATGAAGGTGGGATAACGTCAGGATCAAGGATTTGAAAGAAGGCATGGAAGGGACGGACTTAGAAGAGTGTGTGATGGAGCTCTTTGCTGGAAGGATAGAGCATGCCCAAAGTTCAAAACTAAAAATAGAGAGAGTGCACATAGTGGGCGAATGGAGACTAGACCCAGGGACGCGCCCGAGGGATATATTAGTGAACAACTTTAAGGATAAAACAAAAGTCATGGATGTCACCAGGAGAAAAGGGAAAGAGCAGCATAGAGGGAGTAAGGTTCCTCTCTTTGACGATCTTGCTCAAGTGACTCTTGCTAAAAGGAGAGCCTTTAAGTCCATTACAGAGCAACTCACTAAGAGGAACGTAGCATAGAGGAGGATAGCTCAGGGGCAACGCACTTGTCTTGGAAGCAAGACGATGCAGAGCAAAACAGGTTTGAATCCCAGGTCTGCGCTTAGAATCCTCTTCGGTATTTAGTGCGCTATAAAAACAATTATGAAAAAATCAATTATATCATTTCAGTGGCTCTTTCCGACCAAGCTGCATATCAAATGGGGGAATTAGAAAAGGTTATGTCCAGTGTGGAAGAATGGATGAACATTTTGATCAAGAGACATTCTGGAATTGGAGACTTGGACAGTGAGAAATAGAAGTGAGGGAAGCAGAAAAAGGCAATAACGGCTGCGACTGGTGGTCCATGTAGCAAAAGACAGAAACATGATGGCCTGTTCATGAGAGGAACACTATGTTTGTTGGTAAATGGGAACAGGGGCATGATGTAAGATGTGAGTGGGGAACTGCAGCTAGCAGTAGTCTACGGAGGGCGGCATGTCCAGAACTTGCATAGTATTTCCAGGGATACCAATGGGGATAAGGGGGAGGTCTACTGCAAAGTAGGATTGCACTTCTGGTGAGAATGCATGCCTTATCAAGTAGAGAAGAGAAGTATTATGGTGCAGAAGGACATAACTCTCGAAAGGAATATTGCTCAAGCTAAGAAAGTGAGAGGGCTGAACAGTCCTAATAAAATACTAAGTGTGCTAATGGTGATCCGCAGAGGAGGAGTTCAGGTGGTCTGCTTACAGGAAACACACCTACAGAGGCAAGAAGAGTGGAGGATGAGATATAGGGATTACCCAACACAATATCACACACATGCAGGGTCTAAGCATGAAGGGGTGGTGATCCTATTACATAGGACTCTAAAGATGGATGAGTGCACTGTCAAACGAGACCCGGGGGGAGGTACGCGGTGGTAAAGGGAAAGACTGGTGGTCAAAAATGCACTCTGTTATCGCTGTATGCAACCAGTCAGGGCCAGGAGCACTTCTTGGATACCTTTCTGCATGATTTGGAACAAGTTGGGGAGGGGTAATAGGTAGTAGTAGGATATTTCAACCTTGCATTTGACCTGCACTGTGATAGGTCAGGACGGGTTAAGGGGCACACAATGGGAACACTATCCAAAAGGTTTGGATGGCGAATGGAGGTGGTGAGACTGATTGACATCTGGAGAAGTTGGCATCCCCAGGAGAAAGATTATACATTTTACTCATATGTGCACAGACGTATTCTAGGATTGATTATATTCATGCAACACAAAGGGTGGTCACGTCAACACAGGGAGCCCATACAGGGTCTATAACAATCTTGGTCCATGCACCAATATCCCTGGAATAGATGGGGACACACTCCAACAAGAGCAGAGGGGATGGAGTTTGGAAGATAACCTTCTTGGGGAAAAGGGAAATATAGTAGAGGGGACATTGTCTAAATATATCAAGGCACTGAAGGATCCAAAGTTGTTTGAGGGGGAACAACGGCATGGCTTTAAAGACCATCTCAGGAATCTCCTGATTGGGACTGCTAATGAACTTAGAGAAGCCAGGATAAGGGAAGAGCGAGAACTGGAAAAGGAAATAGGGAAACTGGAAAATGCTCATAAGGAAATGGAATCCACTAAGATAGCTAAGCAGTTAGTGAATGCAACAGGACAACTGGTCAGCAGATCCACAGAATGTAACCTCCTCAGAAATATACTGACGTTTTACGAATGTGGGAACAATGTGGGAACGATATTAGCGAGACAGCTTAAAGCCAAGTAGCAGAGATCTTTATAAAGGGGCTGGAGAGTGCAGACAAGCAGTTAGTAGTGACAGAAGGTGGCAAATCTAGAGTTATGGCAGACTTTATTGAGAGCTTATATACAGAGGAACCACGTGACATGAGGGAACATGATGACTACTTGGCAGGCTGGGAGGGTGCAAAGTTGATGGAAAAGCAGGTGGAATGATTAAAGGCACACGTAATGAGAGAAGAAGTACAGCGAACAATCAGCAGACAAAATCTCCATAAAAGTCTGTGGGCAGATGTCTTCACAGCAACATTTTATAAAACGTTTAGTCGCCAGCTAAGTATATACTTAGAAGAGCTTTTCAACGAATTGAGGAAGACTTGTAAACTATCACCATCTATATAAATGGCGCACATAGCTCTGATCCCGAAACCGGGGAAGAACCCACAGCTAAGCTCCTCCTACAGACCAACTGCACTCATTAACATCGATGCTAAACTGTATACAAGAATTTTAGCCCCTAGGCTGGAGGGAGTGATGCCCGCCCTGATTCATCATGATCAATCAGGGCTTATTCAAGGGAGAAACACTTTCGACAATAACAGAAGGGTACTACATATTATAGATAAATCTAATAAGGTTTGGGCTAAAACTCCCACGGCTCCTATTAACGCTTGACGCTGAGAAGGCGTTTGACTGTGTAAATTAAGCCTTCATGTTTAAAGTTCAACGCAAGGTGGGGGTGGGTCCACACTTCCTAAGGAATGCACAGGCCAATTACATTTCAATGGTGGTGAGGGTGAGGGTGAATGGGAGGTTAACAGCGGCCAATCAGCAGACTGAAGCTCCATGAAAGCCTGGGGGCAGATGGCTTCACAGTGACATTTTAGGAAACGTTTAGTCATGTTAATAACTCACACTGTGCCCTCAGGTGAGAACAGCGCACTAGATTCCACTGCGGCATGGACTGCCTTCGAGGCCAGCCACAACGTTCCTGATGCTAGGTTGCATCATCCATTATTCTGACCCTGGCATGGTTCGTGTCCACGTGGTTGGGTGTTTTACTCTAACTGCAGAGATGCATGCCACGCCCGAAAATACAAGCCAACGGTCTGTATTTAAGACCTTGTTCCACAAGACACACCGTTCTCGCAAAAGTTGTGTTAATGGAGCATTCTGCAGAACTCCAAGACATGCAGAACCTTTAAAAGAGTTTGTTTATTTCATGCAGAGGGGTCCTTTGTTCCATAGCACAGACTCCACGTTCAAGGCAGGACACACTCATCTCCCAGGTACACCTTGTTAACTAAACGTGATAGTGACTGTGCTTTTTCTATTCTGTGTCTATCTGGTGTTACTCATACCGCTTGTTTGTCACCCGTTACAGCTCCAGTGTACTGTGTCTTTCTTATTTACCTTTAGGAAGGGTGAGTGTCAAGTAACACTCCGGCCCTTAGAGAGGTGCGCTGTTTGGTTATTTACCTTACCAGCAGTGCAGCTCTTGTGAGGTTTGAGTGCATGTACATCTGTGACTCCTGAGGAATCAACTTCCGTACTCCAGAAGTCTCATTGACTGACAGACTGCGAGAAACTTTTTACCTCCTGAGCCATGGAGGCCTTGCTCAAAGACTTAGGTGCCGCAGTGAAAAACTGCAGGGAGACGTAGACACTTCCCATCAATAAACGCATTGCTCTACCAATCCATAACAGCCTTTCAGAGCACTGTTGATCAAGTAGTCAACGTAAAGACCCCTGTAGGTAACCCTTGGGGGCTGGAAACAAAAGGTGTAGCCTCTGGAGGTACTGCCTGGCCTGACACCTGACCCATTCTTGCCCCAGCCACTTTACCTCCACCAAGTGCGGCTCACATGGTTCCCTCATACCCTATTCCTTTTAAATATAGGGGTGACCCCTGTGTATTCAAACCCCTCTAAACCCAATGCAAAATCATTTTTTTTAATCAACCCCAAGTGTATACATCTCACCAAGCCAGGGAATCATTCATATTGTTCAATCTGGAGAAAGCTGCCTTGGCTTGGACAACGCCCTATATAGATGGAAACAGTCCTTTGCTTCTGGATTACAATGGGCTTTTGATAGCCTTTCACACAATGTTTGATGCACAATATGTAGGTGAATCTATATGGACCGAACTACTGGAAATCCCTCAAGGAAATTGTGATCTCCTCCACTACACAGCCCAGTTCAGGGGATTGGCTACCTAAACCACTTGGCTTGAGGATGCCCAATCATCCATCTTCATTAAAGGGTTAAAGGATGAGTTAAAAAATGCTCTTAGCCAAATCGTTAATCCTCCCGACACCCTATCTGACTATATAGCTCTCCTGATTAGGATGAACAAGAGGGCTAATGATCGACAGGATGCAAACCAGGGAATGGAACTATAGAGACCTAGCCTCTGTTAGAAAAAATAAATACCCTCTTCCAGCCAGCCATAACCCATGCAGTTGGGAAGTACTAGAGGTCCAGTGTCCCTGGAAGAACGGGTATGGCAACAACATCTACATCTCTGATTTTACTGCAGAGAGGTGGGACACTCTGCAAGAGTTTGTCTGAAAAGCTCTACGCCTCCATCAGTAAATGCTTCAGCACACCCTCAGTAGGGAATAGTGGAGCGAGCAATCAGGTTAAGTATTCCCCACAAGATATGTGTGCCTTCATGCCTACTCAAACCACAAATCTTTCTTTGTAATGCCATTCAGGTTATGTAACACTCCTGCGGTCTTCGAATACTTCCTCAATTATGTCTTTTGTGATATACTGGAAATATTCATAGTAATTTATCTTTTCAGTGGAGCCTGAACTGCCGTGACTTTTCTCCACCACAGCAATGGGTTAGTGTCCTCCAAACCATCACTCTCCTACCCCTCTGTCTTTCCTCCCTCTACCCATCCCACTCTTACAGCCTGTGATTGCCCTGTGACCTACGCCTATTGCCGCCAATTTGACTCTAGCTGATTTTTGTCTGCTACTGCTAATTTGAATATAGCTGTGTTTTTGACTTCTACTGCTAATTTGAATCTAGCTGTGTATTTGACTGCTACTGCTAATTTGAATCTAGCTCTGTATTTAACTGCTACTGCCAGTTAGAATTTTGTTGTGCCCATTTGGTTGTACTGCTTGATTTTCTCTGAAAGTTATTATGTCCCAGTGACTGCATTGTGCTACTCCCCCCATGCTCCTATCCTATTCCTACCCCTTGCTTCCTCCCCTCTCCCTCTACTCCATCCGAGGCACTCTCTGTTTCTCCTATCTTCTCTAACTGCTTCTCCATTGTCTATCCTTCCCTCCTCACTAAGTCTAGCAGGAAGAAGTTAAAAAAGGACATCTTTGTCTCTATCCCTGCTCTCTCTATCGCTGACATCTATACCAGCGCTTCCTCCATACAGACCCTCACCGACATCCTATTTGTCGTTCCCTCGCCAGACTTATGGACTCTGTGCTCTCTCCTTTCTCTTCTTCACCCATTAATGGTGGCCCTCGCTGGAGGCCCTCCTAGCCCCTTCAACTCCTCTAAGGTCATCATTAATGTCTACCTGAATGGTAACGTCTTGGTCCAAGGCCCTCAGGCCAACCTCCTCCTCTTTGACAGATGCATCCCATGCCTCATCAATTTTCTATCATATATCTGCTGCACCCTCTCTCCCTTCGCCAGCTTCCTTGCCTGACCCGTCTGCCCCCACTTTGGCTACCTTGCCTCTCCTCCTGCCTATCCTGCTCCCCCTCGGGCTCCTTCTACACCTCTGCAGGGCGTATCTCTGATTTGGACCCCTCCCGAAGTCCTTCAAGGATGGCAACCTTCCCCATATTGCCACTCTCAAGTCTTGCTCAGCTGTCAAACACTCCACTGACATCTGACATCTCCTGGAAAAAGTTGAGCTCGATGTCCTTGATCTCACTGAGAAATGGTTCACGGCCAGTTCTGTCACAAGCTTTGACATTCTCCACACTGATGGTTACAAGATCCTCTCTATGCCCAGATCCACCCGGTCCGGAGGGGGTGTAGCCCTGATCTTTCCGGAATGGATTCCTGCCTCTGAAATTCCTATGCAGACCTACTGCACTTTTGAATGCCTTGTCTGCAGGCTTTCTCTCTCTCCTGGCCCCCCTCTTACTGTGGCCACTATATATCAGCCACCTGGTCAGATCACATTCTTCCTCTCTGAGTAGACAGACCTCTCCTCCTACCTCCTGGCCTTGACCACTCAACTCCTCCTTCTTGGAGACTTTAACATCCACCTGGATGCTTCCTGCCCATCCACTGGACCTCTACGATTCCCTCTCTCTTTCTATTCTCCCATCTGGCCCGACTCACTCTGCAGGGCACACTCTGGATGCTTTGATCTATTCTGACCTCCCCCTCTCCATCCCTCTGACCACTCCTCTCTCCTGGAGTGATCATGCCAACCGTTCCTCCCATCTCTCCCTCTCCACCCCTCAGGTCAAGCCTACTTCAACACTGCCACCTACCTTCTCAGTCATCTGACCCATGAAGCGTGTGTCAGTTGAGGCTTTCACCTCCACTTTCTCTCCCCCTGCTCCTCTTCTGGATGACTCCCACCCTGACACAGCCTTTTCCTTGCTCTAATCTTCTATCTCTGATACTCTTGATGTTGTTGCCCCTGTCATAAGGATCCACTTGAAGCCCAAAGCCAAGTGCAACTCTTGGTACGACTCTGACCTAGCTACCCTTTAACGTGAGTGTAGGGTGGCCGAGAGTAAATGGCGGGTTTCCTGTGCATCCTCTGACAAGCTGGCCTGCCGGCTGCTCCAAAGAAATACCAGCTTCTTGTCCAATGTAAGAAGAGACCCCACATCCAAGCCTGTGTCTCTGCAGCATCTAACAACTCAGCCAAACTCTTTAAAATCTGCAAGGAGCTAGCCAACCCTGCTGCAGTCTCTACCTGGATAGAACGGATGATTTGATGAGTGGATAGAGCGGATGAGTGGATAGAGCGGAGAAGTAGATAAGTGTATAGAACGGATGAAGGTATAAAACTGATTAGTGAAGAGATGAATATATAGAACATGATATTGCTGCTGAATGCGTGAAAGCGCGAGTCCTTAAAGATGATAAGAGCGGGGAGCACATGAGTGCCTAGAGGGGATGAGCATGTAGAGGGGGTGAGTGCGTAGAGGGGGTGAGTGCAAAGAGGGGGTGAGGCAGTGGTCGAAGTGTACGAAAAGAAGTAGTGGAGCTATGTTTCCTGCCAGTCTGCCCCACTCTCCACAAACCCCATCCCTGCGCCCCCTCCTACAAACAGTCCAAACCCCCAAACAAACCCACCTATTATTTAAGGGAATGTTCAGTGCAGTGCACTGAAGTGCAAGGTTCAACTTCTTCCTACACTTTTATTTTAAAACTAAACCGTTCCGGAACGGTTTCTTTTTAAAATAAAAGTATAGGAACAGTGAAACTGAAAAATAAAATGTATAGGAGCAACGCTCCCGACCGCTCCCGCCCACTTCGACCTCTGGGGTGAGGGCGTAGAGGGGGTGAGGGCGTAGACGGGGTGAGTGCATAAAACAGGCGAATGCTTAGTACATGTGAGGGCATAAAGCGGATGAATGCCTGGAGCGAACGTGTGCCCAGAGTCAACGGACGTGTTGCGTAGAGTGGACGAGTAAGTAGAACGAATGAACACAGATTGCATCCAATACTGATGAGTGCGTAGAATGGATGAATATGTAGAGCTGCCAAATGCGTAGAGGATGGGGCAGACAGGAATGCAAGCATGGGGCAGGCGGGTGTGCATGCGTGGGGCAGACAGGTGTGCATATGTGAGGCAGACAGATGTGCATGCGTGAGGCAGACAAAAGTGCATGCGAGGGACAGGCAAGACTGCATACGAGGGACAGACAAGAGTGCATGTGTAGAGCTGACTGGAGTACGCATGGCAGACCGGAGCACGCAGAATGGACTCGAGCGCGTGGGACGAGCGGGAATGCATGAATGCGTGGAGCAGACCAGAGTTTATGGAGCTGACTGGGATGCATGAGTGGATAGGAGTGCATGGAACGGACCAGAGCGCATAGAATTACGTGTCGTATATAGTATGGGTTGGAATGCAGAGAACATTCGAAAGAGCATATAACCCATCATATCTCACCACCACGCTTACTCTCTCCTTTACATCACCACTCAACTAGAACACAGAGATACTATGACACCATTCGGTATAGCTGTTCTCATACCAACATCTGCCGCTCACTCCACATAATTCTAAGTAAACACTGCTGGTTACACCCCCCCCAGCCAGGCGTTCTCCTCAGGCCTAACGCAGCCACATCCGGTCTGGTTAAATCCTGCCAGAATGAACACATACTCCTGATCTCTCGACCACCACACCTACCGCTAAGAAGCAGCTGTTAAACAAATACCACACGAGCTGCACACATACTTGGTGCTCACACACACCTTTTGGTTCTCTCTACTCTCTCCACTGATCTGAACTTCGGTTCCCAAGGGCGTTCAACCTACCAGCGCCTTCAGACCATACCAATGGTATATAAGGCGCTATATAAATGCAATATAACAATAACAATAACAATAACCTCTCCTGTCACTTCACAGGCCCTTTGCAATGCCCTTGCCTCTCACTTCATCTCAAAAACCTATGACATCCTATCCACCCTCTCGTCCTCTCGTCTTCCCCCTTCTGTTTATGCTGATTCTGGACCTCCTGCAGATGCCCCCCTCTCTCTTTCTCTTCCTTTCTTCTGTTCTCCCCATGCAAGGCTTATAGACAAGTCTGATCTATGAAAGTCTCGTCAAAACAGGCTCTTCACTGCTCATTTAAAACCATCAAGGACTACATTGACACCCTTTCTCCAGCTCTGTCTGACTTCTGCAACCACTCCTTTGCCTCAGGAGCCTTCGCCTCCCCTCTAAAGCACTCTCTTGTGCACCCTCTTCTCAAGAAACCCAAAGCCACCCCTCATGCCCGGTTAACTATCATCCAATCTCCATCACTCCTTTCCTAGGCAAACTCTTGGAAAAGCTGGCCATCTCCCGGCTTAATCTTCACACTGACTCTGTTGGTTGTCTCCATGACCATCAGTCTGGCTTTAGAGCTACCAGAAGCACAGAAACTTCTCTCCTGAACATCCGTGAAGACCTGCTCTCCAACCTTGACTCTAACATCCCATCTGTCCTCATCCTACTCAACCTCTCTTCTGCCTTTGACATGGTTGAGCATGCCACCCTGCTCAACTGGGTCTGTGATAACCTGGGTATCACCGATCAGGCCCTGGCATGCCTGACCTCTTTCCTCTCTGATCGACCATCCCAGGTCCAACTTGGGTCCTTCCTTTCCTCTATCTCACTCTCTACCTTTGGTGTTCCCCAGGGGTATAACCTCTCTCCCTGGCTGTTCGACCAATACATGGCTCCCCTTGCCCACTGCATTGCCACTCTCTGCTCCAACTTTCAGTGCTATGCTGATGATACTCAGCTCGTCTTCAGGCTTCCTTTTGCCACCTCTTCTCCTCTCATCTCTGACTGTCTGTCTGCTAATCAGGAATGGTGTGTCTCCAATGATCTCTGCCCTAATACCAGTAAGACTGAGATTCTCCTCATCGGAACACCTGCACCCTCCTTTCCTGTCACTCTTTGGCCTGCCTCCCTTGGCCCTCTTCCTGCTCCCACCTGTGAGGCTAAGAACCTCAAGGTCATCTTCGACTCCACATTCTCCTTTTCTCCTCACATCTCTGATGCCTCTAAGAAGTCAAACTATCAACTGCAACTCCTCAGAGGTATTCTTTCTTTCCTCTCCTTCCATCAGAAGATTACTGTCTCTAGAGCGTTGGTTCTCTCCAGGCTGGACCACTACAACAGCCTCTTCCTAAATCTGCCTGCTTCTACTCTCTGCCCTCTGCAACTCATCCAGAACAGGACTGCAAGACTTTTTCTTGGCCTCAAGCCCTGGGATTGTATCTTTCCAGCCCTGAAATCTCTTCATTGGCTCCCAGTGGCTGCAAGGATTAAATTCAAGACCCTTTGAATTGTCCACAAGGCGTTCTGGGGCCTGAGTCCAAAATACCTTCAACTATCCCTCCGTAAATACCTTCCCACTTGGGGCCTTCGCTCCTCTACCTCCAACTCCCTCAGGGTCAGTCACTTCTCCAAGCAACGAGTTGGTGGTAGCTATCTTTCCTCGGCTGGGACCTCCCTCTGGAACAGCCTCCCTGCCACTCTGAAACTTGAGGAGAACCATCTCCGGTTCCGGAAGCACCTCAAGTCCTTCCTCTTTGCTTCTGCCTTTGCTCTTCCTCCCCCCTTTTGATCTGTCGGCTTTGGCACTGTGCACCTGGTTCCCTCTGATTTTGGGCCCGGGTCCATGCCCACCCAACCACACACCTGCACTTACTCTGGGCAACCCTGCACTTGGGTCTGTATCTGTAACTCTACACCCCCCCTTACCCGCACTTATCAGACACCCCTTGTCTTCACTCTTACCCTGCACTTGCCATCTTGTTGGCTGCACTACCTTTTGTTGTTATCCCTTGCTCAGCACTTTCCATTTCTCCCCTCTACCTTGCACTTTCCCCCTTCCCTCTCCCCTGCACTTGCACGTTCTCAATGTCACTGGGTCTAGTAAGATTGCTGTTTTGTCCTCCCATGTTCCCATCATCTTGCCTCGTCGCACTCTGAAGCACTTGTGTATGAGTGCGATACAAATAGAATATCATATCATTTCATTATATATTGATTTTCTCTAAAAACAATCATGAGCGTGTCTCCCATGTCAAGGAAGTCCTAAATCGTCTTCGGAAATACAGATTGTATGCAAAACCCTCAAAATGTGAATTCCATCAGCAACTCATTAAGTCTCTTGGATATATCATCACTTCAGAAGGTATTCAAATGGATCCATGTGAGATAGCAGCTGTGATGGATTTGCCACGTAAAGGATCCATTAAGGAACTTCACTCCTTCCTAGGATTCGCCAATTTTTTAAGGAGATTCATACCTAGTTATTCCAGGATCCTGATACTACTTGCTCAGCTTCTTATGAAAGACAAAACCTATGAGTGTACTCCAGACACCGAAAAGGCTTTTGAAACACTCAAAAAACAGTTCACTTTGGCTCCCATTCTTCTCCATGTTCATACTCTGTCCTACATCATAGAAACGGATGCTTCTAACTATGCTATGGGGGCCCTCTTTTTGCAAAAGGACCCTCACTCCAAGAAAATTCACCCTCTCGTATACTATTCTAGTACACTCACTAATGCAGAAAGGGATTACAGCATCTTTGAAAAATAACTTCAAGCCATCAAAGATGCCTTTATAAACTGGAGACACCTCTTGGAGGGAGCCAAACAAACTATCACTGTTTACACAGACCACAGGAATCTCACAGCCCAGTCAATAAAACAAAGAAAGAACTGTTGGATCTATTTCTTTGCTAGGTTTGTTTGCCTTTAAACCAGGCACTCAGAATACCAAGGCGGATGCCCTTTTACCAGGCCTACAATGATTCCTTCCAAGACTCATGAAGGCATACAATTTGTTCCTCTGGAAAAAATCATTTAAGTCATTGGTCATCCATTAATAAAATATGAAGAGGCCTTACGGCAACATTGTACTCTTCAACTGAAGAACCAGTTTCTACAACAGTCCCCTCTTCATACAGAAGAACAAGGCTTGCTATTATGTGATAACAAATTATAGTTGCCTAACCGTACCAGTCAACATACTTATCATGACATTCCTGGAGCAGGACATTTCGGAACCAGAAAAACCCTGGAAAAGCTCTGTAGGTATGCTTGGTGGACTACCATGAGAAATGATACTGAAGACTATATCAAAGGATGTGATGTATGCGTGCGAGCTAGGTCTGACAGACCACGTCCCAAGGGATTACTACAACCTCTTCCCATCCCGCATGGACCATGTCAAACCTGCTCTATGGATTTTATCACTGACCTTCCGGCAGAGAACGGTTGTACAGTGATACTCATGGTCATGAATTCTTTCACCAAGGAGGCCTCACTTAACATCGGGCCAGGATTTGGCTACCTGCTTTATACAAAACATCTTCTGGATCCCCAAAATCATTGTTACCTACCTTGGTACACAATTCATATCCTCCTTTTGGGGAGCTGTGAATAAAGGATTGGGAGTTCAACTAAACCTCTCCATGGCATATCATCTGCAAAGCGATGGACAGAGCGAAAGAGCGAAAGAGCAAACCATAAGACAATATCTAAGATGTTATGTCAGAGAACATCACCAGGATCGACCTGCTTGCTTTCCTTAGCAGAATTTGCATACAAGGGCTTCAATTCAGGACACCCCTTTTTATCCCTGAATACATGCTGTCTCTATACCTGTTCTCTCCTCTACATCAAGCCAATCCCTGCAGTTAATCAGTCACAAGAAAATCTATCACTAGGATTCAAGAAAGCCAAACTCCACCTTCAAGATGCTCAAAATCAAGCCCAATTGTAGGCCAACAAGAAAAGGAGAGCTTCTCCAGAATAGCAAGTAACCGATTTGGTCTTGTTATCTTCACATAAAACTTTCAGGCTGTAACAAAAAGATCAAACCCTGTTATATTGGGCCTTTCAAGATAGTCCTTACCATAAACGCAGTAGCCATGGAACTAAAACTACCTGCTCAATACAAAATCCATTTGGTTGTTCATGTTTCCCTATTGAAGCCTGTCCAACACTCTATCCTATATCCAAGACGAAGAATACAGGGAGCTCGTGCTGTAGGCCCACTGAACAAATGTGAAGTCCAACGTATCATTGATTACCGGTAGTACAGATGTTCTCTACCATACTTGCTTCACTGGAAAGTGTACAGCGTGGAAGACAGATCATGGGTTCCAGTTAACGATATCCAGGTCCCTCAATTAGTGAAACAATTCCATGCCTGGTTTCCTTCAAAACCTGTCCCGCACACGAATATGACATCTTTGGCATGGGGAATTTGAAGGGGGCATGCTGTTAAGAACTCATTGCTGTGACCTCACGTAAGAAGGGCGCACTGGCCCCTACTGTGGCTTGGACTGCCTTGGACGCTCCGGCACCGATGAACGGTCCAGCTGCAGCGTTCCCGACGCTATGTCGTGTCATCCATTATTCCGGCCCCGGCATGGTGCATGCCTATGTGGTTGGGTGCTTGACCCAAACCGCTGGGATGTGCACCACGTCCCAGAGCAGGAATACAAGCCAGTGTTCTGCGTTTAAGGCCTCGCACAGCGAGACACAACGCTCTCGCAATGGTTGTATTGGCAGAGTATCCATGCAGAACCTTTTTCAGGTACTCACGCACCTAGGTTCGCAATTCTAGAGATTCGTTTTTAGAGCTAGTTTAATAGAGTTAGTTTATTTCATTCAGAAGGATCATTTATTCCACAGCACAGACTCCAGTTTCAAGGCAGGACACACTCATCTCATAGGTAAGCCTTGTTAACGAAACATGATAGTGACTGTTCTTTTTCCATTCTGTGTCTATCTGGTGTTACTCATTCTGCTTGTTTGTCATCCCTTACAGCTACATTGTAATGTGCCCTTCTTACTTACCTTCAGGTATGGGGTGTGTTAAGGAGCACTCATGGCCTTAGAGAGGTGTGCTGTCTGATTTTTTACCTTACCAGGAGTGAAGATATTGGGCCTCATTACACGTTTGGCGGTAAGGGTTTACCGGTAGAGGTAAGGGCACCGGTACTGGTAAACCCTTACCGCCTTACTACGCGTTCCCTTTGCGGGACCCGACCTTAACGGCTGGTTTTACCAGCCGTTAAAGTAGGGTGCCGCAAAGGGACCTCGGTGCTAATTACGGTACCGCAATTTGCAGTACCTTAATTAGCTCCTTCCCCATTCCCATTATGCCCTACGGGGGCATAAATGGGAATGGGGAAGTGCCTTGGTGAATGGGAAATTACCGCCCCCTAACCTTGGAGTAGGGCGGTAATTCCACCATCCACCAAGGCGGACACGGTAAAATACCGGCGGCAACCAGGGCGCTAAAAGCGCCATGGTTACCGCCTACCGTGTAATGAGGTCCATTGTGTGGTAGGAGTGCATTTACATCTGTAGCTCCTGAGGAATCAACTTCCGTACTCCAGAATTCCCAGTAACTGACAAGTCACTAGCTAAGTTTATAATTAGTGCAGCATTTCAACGAATTTTGGAAGACTGGTAAATATTACCCTCTATGGATCCAGAGGGCTGGAGAAGAAACCCTAGCTAAGCTCCTCCATTAGACCAATTGCGCCCACTAAAATAGTTGCCAAGCTGTATACAAGAATTTTAGCCACTAGGCTGGAGGGAGTGATGAAGGCCCTGATTCACCTGGATCAATCAGGGTTTATCCAAGGGAGAAACAATTTTGACAATATCAGAAGGGTACTACATATTATAAATAAATCTAATAAGGTTGGGGCTAAAAATCCCACAGCTCATGTTAACGCTTGGCGCTGAGAAAGCATTTGACTGGGTAATTTGGGCCTTCATGTTTAAAGTTATACACAAGATGGGGGTGGGTCCACACTTCCTAAGGATGGCACAGGCCAATTACATTTCTCTGGTGGTGAGAGTGAATGGGAGGTTAACCAGGCCTTTCCATATAAAAAGAGGTACAAAACAAGGATGTCCATTGTCTTCCCTTCTCTTTGCCTTCATCATGGAACCATTTGCACATAAAATAAGGGAGAATCAGGTGATACAGGGGGATAAATGGGCAGGCTGTCACCACAAAATTGGGCTCTTTGCTGATGATGTGGTAATGATGGTAACAGACACGGAAAGATTACTGCATAGTATAATGGGGGAAGATAGAGGGATTCTCTCAGGAGTCAGAGTTTAAGTTGAATGTCTCGAAATCTGGGTTAATGAACCTGTCACTAGAATAGGAGACTCTTGATCGTATCCAATCCAAGACAGGCGGGTGATCTGTCAGGTATCTGGGAGTGAACCTAACCCCTCACATGCACAAAATCTATAGGGCACACAAATTAAGAAAGGTCTGAACAGATGGAAGGGAATGTCTGTTTTTTGGTTGGTGAAGATTGAAGTTGTTAAAATGAACGAACTCCCCTGCCTCTTATATGTCTTTCGGGCATTGCCAATACCGGTATCGTGGAAATACATCTGGAATGGGAAGAAGCCATGAATTGGAAGAAGTGTTCTCTGCTGGCCAAAGGGAAAGGGGGGAGTGTGGTGCCCAAATATAACAAAGTACTTCCAGGCCACTCAGTTGAGGGTATTGGAGGAATGGGTTAGGGAAGATAATAAGAAACAGTGGGTCCAGATGGAACAGGCGATCGCTGGTGAACACATGTGGAAGATTCCCTGGTTCAGGACGGAGGATTGACTGGGAATCCTTAAGGAAAACCCAATAATGAAAGGCGCTTTATAAATATGGGACAAGGTGAATGGCAGGCATAAACTGCCCCCCTGGCCTCAGCCACGAACAACAATTTTCAGAAACCCAAGTTTCACTCCGGGGATGGAATATAAAATGTTTCAGAGGTGGATGTTGTGGGGAGTGAGAGAGATTAGGAATATGTATAATCTATTAAGACTTAAGACATTTGAAGACTGTTATCAAGAATGTGGGGGTCAGAAAGAGGATCTCTTTGCGTATCAGCAGATTAAACATTGGGTGTTGACTGCTTCGGTGATGGAGGGCGCAATTAGACCACTTACATATTGGGAAAAGGTAGTAACTGACAGTGAATCTAACAGAGGTCTCCTCTCAACCATGTATAGGATATTATTAGGTGATGGGGAGCAAGGTCATATGAACGTCAAGAGCGGATTGGGAGCGAGACATGAATAGACAATTTACCAATAAGGAATGGGGCCTAGCAACACGTGAGGTCTTTGGGCCTTACACAAGCACACAAAATCAGGAACTGCAATGTAAAAACTTTCACAGATGGCACTTCACACCAGGGATGTTGAATAAAATGTATGGAGTGATATCACCAATGTGTGGATGAAATTGTAGGATGGAGAGTATGACAGGCCATATATGGTGGGTGTGCCCCAAGCTGCAGCATTTTTGTCAGGAGGTCCAATCCAAGATAGATGTGATTACAGGGCTCAGTGTTAATCTAGATATCGCAATGACGTTACTAAGTATTCCTGCAACACAGGAATCCAGACTGAGTGGGAAAGTGGGCATACTATGGGCCAACCAGATGATATGCGACAAAAGGTGTATAGCGCAGTTCTGGTGCAAGCAAGAGGTCCCTTCACTAATACAGTGGTATTAAATGGTATGGGAGATCATCAGAATGGAGAAATTGACTACAGTCATTCACAATGATGTGAGATGATTTGGTAAAATGTGGGCGTCGTTTTTAGACCATGCACTTAAAGATATGAAGAAACTCTACATTCCACAACAAATGAAATTATTAGGCATGTTACCAGAAGAAGAGCAAAGGACAGGAACATAATTGAAGGCATGATATATATTAAGGGTGTTGACCTGGAGGGTGGGGGGAATCATATGTGTTTGAACTGCTAATGAGGATATATTGTTTTGCTATATTGTTATTGTTGGGAAAAGGGAAAGATGTCGGCAGTGTAAACACAATGTTTTTGTTCTTGAGATGTATGGAGCTATTAATGGTGTTCAAGTGATATATCATGAACAAAGATTTGGTTGGAAAAGAAAAGTGCACGGTATGCCCTATTCGCCTTAGGTTCGATTGGTCATGGGAAGGCTATACTCCTAGAGAGGTAGGTCAGCTGAGGACTGTACAATAATACTTGACTAAATGTAATGTTTGCCATTGAATAATCCCAGTTCAGAAATGTATCTTGCATTGAAATATCATATAATTGATGCAAAACATGAAAAGACCAAATTACTAAGAAATAACGTTATCGCATACAAAACAGCGTTTTTATTTATGTTGACATGTGAAAAGAGAACGTGCAGACTTATACATCTTGTATTTTAGTTTTCTAAAGGGAAATTATAGATACAATGGTAATTGCAAATAATTTGAGGTTTAATATGGTTTTGAGCAAAACAATGTATTGTATAAGAGTTATTATAATTAAGGCTTCCGACTTTATGGTATTTATTCTTCTGCCATTTCTGTCTGTATCCATATTTATTTTTGGGCGTTTTTTTGTATTTATCCACATTTATTTTTTGTTATATAAAAAGATAATTTGCAACCAGTATTTTTCTGTATTTATTCTAATAATAAATGAAAAGCACATGTGCGCCCATAAAGGTTGAAATGCTAGCTCAATTTTTTCCATAACAACCAACGGTTGCTCCTGTGACCGCTGCTGCCTTAAGAAATATGCTGCCAGGAATTTGAACAACTTTAATGCTATTTTTATACAATATTTACAAGAACCAGACAAAGACCTATGTTTCAGTTATTTTCCATTTTAACAAATAAATACAGATAGAAAGCAGATTGATTTCTGTCTGTATTTATGTGTAAAAATCAGTGAAAATGGAAAACAGGCAGCCTTAATCATACTTAAAGAGAAGGTAAATAGCACATTTATGTTACATTGGACAGAATAGCTCATATAGATTGAATGCACTGTGAACCAAAACTGTGAAATGAGGTTCATCTAAACTGCATGTTTATTCATCAGATGTATTGACCCCAGGAATGCACAGATCCCCATTACATTCACTTTGTAAAAGTTATTAGCAGGCTAAAGGCACATCTGTGTTTACTTCAAAAACAAGGGCCTTGGTCCAAATTACTAAAGAAATACTCTAAATGTGAGCTGGATTCAGCTCAGTTCCATGGACTTGTATTTTAAGATGATAGGAAAATAAATAGGTTCATGGTCTGGTGATTCAGTAAGGTGCATACTTAATAGAAGTGGCCATGAACAAACCCTGACTCCCGACCTAGGAAAAGCAAGACAGTCCCACAAAGAATGTATTAGGTTTATTAAAATGCCCTTATTAAAGGGACCTTTTGTTCATACCAGCATATTTCTCTGTTGATACTAGGATGTAAGCAGCACATGCAATTCAGGTAAATAATATGTGCTGTTAAAAAAACAATGTATTTTAATGTGGCAAGTCCAAATACATTTTTGGCTTTAACTTTAGAGCAGTGTTCCCGATTTGAAAAATAAAAATAGATCTGATTTGTGCATAACAAGGAAACCACCATGCACATTAAGAGTATATATTAAAATGTATGAAATATTAATACATTTGCATTTATTATGAACTCTGTTATCCATGCAACCATCAAAGCCAGAATTATCTTCAAAACACTTTGTGTCACCCACAAATGCCTTGCTAAGAAGGCCCCCATGTACATCAATAATACCATTTCCCTGAACAGGACCACGAGAACACTAAGATCAAACAACAATGCACATCTCTTCATCCCACGCTATAAATGTGTCAGAGCAGGGGGAAACATTTTTTCAGTAATGGTTCCAAAACTCCGGAACACACTCCCACTACATGGCAGAAATGAGTCCTCACACAGGTTCTTCAAGAAGACCCTTAAAACATGGCTATTCAACCAATTTGAGCCAGATCACTCCCTCCCCCACTGCCACTAACAATAGTTATCAGAAAGCACTGCACTACTATCACCCCTACTTCACCTACTCTTGCTCCCCTCCTGAAAAATGGAATGCCAGCTAACTATTTTACTACCATTTGTATTATAATGTAAATTGCTTTTGTGAAATGTATCTAATCTGATTGTACCCATATTATCAAAATGTCTGTAACTACGTTGTGATACCTCCGGGTTATGGTGCATAATAAATGAAATAAATAAATAAAATAACCATGAACTTATAAATGATGACTTTGGATTCAGAATTTCCTTGCAAACCTGAATATTTAATTCTTATTAATATCACATATGTACACCAGAAAATATAGGGGACATAAATGTTACAGTCAATTTTGTTTTACATTCCTGAGGGGAGGACTAACTCATGGCTAACACATCCCCTTACAATAAATAGAATTCAATGTATCAGTGGAAACAATGTGGAGGGCACATGCAGCCTGTCACAGGCTCTGTCAAATGATGCTGCATGTTTGGTGGATGTTTGAAAAGGAAAAGTGAGAGAGCCAAGGTGAAAGGAGAAAAGCAGATTGATAATTCACCTGGAGGTAGCTTATGGACAAGCTCTTTAAGAAATACTTTTCTAGAGGGTGCTGAATTCAGAGGCCATTCCCAGCACCTATCTGGATAACATGAGAAGACTTTTGGGAGCAGATGGAGAACCTGAAAAGAAGTGACTATATGGCACTGGTGACGTAAGCCGGTTGATGTCCCTACATGTCTTGGACTTTTGAAAGACAAGCCAGAAGTGAGTATAATAATTCCAGAGTATGTAGACAAATGTCCTAAGAATTCATTAAATCCTAGTTTGCAATCGAGAGTATTTTGGGAAATCCTGTATACAAGCTAAGTCAGTACAAGGGGACAGGGCCTGTAAATTAATTTTTTTACATTTAAAATAGGTTGTCCTACAATCTACAAATGCAAAGGACATATTTATTTTAGAAAGTAAAACATATTAATACATTTCTAGGGTTGTCAAAGAGAAGAAGATAATATCGGGGTTTGCTTGTGTGATGTACAATGTGCCTCAAGGACTTGCAGGGATTGATCTCTATAAATCAAAACATTCCGAAGATAGTTTTCTAGATTAAAAAAGCCATCTTTTTTCGTGTCCAAGATTGTGGGTGGGTCATATTGCAGGGTATTAGATCAGGTATAGTTTGTAGTAAATGAATCAAACACTAGACATGTAAATATATTTCATTGATAGAAGTAATTTCAGGAAGATTCAAAATAATGATAGTATTGTGAATATTAAAAATATTACATGAAAAATGTGTCTAAATAAATATATATTGTATATATATATATATATATATATATATGTACGTATTACAAGAAAACTCAATAAACAATGGCAACACCAAAAACAAACCTCTTTAAGGGAAAGCCACAGAACAGGCAGTTTGGATATTTAAATAAAATAAGCAGGTTAGGTAGTTGGGAATCGCAAGCCAAAAATAGGCACTTTAAAAAAGGTTCGGGGAACACAAAAACCCTTAATGCAATCTTTCTTCTTTGGTTCAAGATTCAGTGCTTGAGAGTTGCATTTGCACATTTTGTCATTTTCTTCACCTGAAATTGACGTTTAATTGAAAATTATCACCATGAATTTGAATCTAAGACATCCCTCAGTTGTGGCTGATACAGCCATGTACGTTACATTCTAACCATTAAACAGGGCCAGCACATGCACACTCTGTCCACAATGGACACAGGCATCCCGGGCCTAAACTTCGCCTAGTGGCCAAAGAGGGAGAACGGGCCACCACATGATACCACCACTCCACTTCTTCATGTTAATGTAATGTTGTATATTTGCACAGTACTCCCCTTCTGTTTGCAGGACTCATTCGCTTCAGTTAATGTTACCTTTGTAAGTGACAGAAAGACATCTTCTCCCCACAGCTAGACAACAGGCATCTTGCATAATGATGACCAAGAAGCTCATCCAGAAGAAAAGCATATACCTTGAGCTACCCTCCCTCTTCTCTTACCTTCACACGAGATGTACTCCCCAGGTGAGAGCATAGCATCACTTCTAAAACCAGTGGCCGCCTTGAGGTGCTCTCACTCCATCCTCAAACCTGCTGGGTACATTGCACTTGACTTGTACCCCGCACTTTAGATAAGGGGTGGTTAAGCCACGTTTGCTCCCTAGAAATAGGCAAATACTGCAAAAAAATAAAAACAAGGAATACAAATACTCGCAACAAAAAGTACAATACAGACAAGTAGATCCTTTTGTACCTGCTTTTACCCTCCTAGCTCCATGGATAGTAGTGCACATAGTACCACAGGCAGAAACCACTATTATTACTGCCTGATCTGAAGAAGTAAACACATATCTTTTAATGTGCATGAATAATTAAGTTCAAAGAAATAATTATTACAAAAACATTTCCGTTTTCCAGTTAAAGCATTGTTTTTTTCTCGCTTCTAAAAAATTCTCATGTGGTGTTAACACCTGATCCGGCGGGCTGGATCTGATGTTAAGGCCATTAGCACCATGGGTTCCGAAAGCGGTAAACCGTTGCGGGTGGGGCATATAAAAAGGATTTTCCTTCCAACAACGGGATAACCGTGGTATCCCATTGTACAAAGGAAAACCCTTTACCAGCATAGCCCCTTCCCTTTCCCTGGGCATGGGGGTCGTTCTGAGCAGAGAGTGAGGTGCGGCTGTGGCTGCGAGCGCCACTGCGGCCACAAGTTAAGTTGGGTGTGGGGGGAATTCAAAATAAAAAAAGGGGACAGGGTGGGAGGGAAGATGGTGGCGAGGAGCTAGCCATCAGGCGGCTTGGAACGCGGGCATACACCGACAGTTCAAGCCTATGTTCCTAACAACCTGATTGGCTGGCTCACCCCACCCGGCAGCTAATTTGGAAATGGACTTACATTTTTAGTCCCTAAAAAAGCATTTTACTCCAAACTTAAAAAAATAGGGAATACAATGCTACAACGTCCAAATCTCATCTGGAGCACCGGTTGTACCCCAATTACAAAAAGTACTTCGCTGCAGGGTGTTTCCACAAAATGAACAAGGTGTTTTAATCTAAAACTGGTATTATGTCATAAAAATTGACAATTAAAATAGTGTAGCATTGACATAGACGTTCAAACACTGCTTTCGCACCTGGCAAGCACAAACATGTATTTCTAAGCTTAAATACTACAGCATACATCAGTACACAAAGAGGACATCACATTCTCAGTACTTTATATGAAAGCCTTTTATTAATTCTTAGTAACTTATTCACATCTTAATTGATGCACTGACTTAAACAGAATTGCTCCGTTTCCTAACAATAAGGCAAAGGTAAAAGTCCTGCTGCTTCTTATGTTGATGATTGTATTTTTGTATAAAATGCAATTTTGTGAATTAGATCCTGTTACTATACAAATGTCCCTATTGTTGCAGCCACATGTGTTTTCTATGCTGGTAGGTAGGGGTTTAAGGGCAGTATATACCTTAAAGAAAGCAGACAGAAGTAGGGCTATTAAACAGTGAAAGGAACTCATGCTGGCAATAGTAAGACAGACCATGTGACCACAGTTCAAGGGTGTTTATTGAACTTTTGCAAGGATGTGATAAATGCCTATCTAAACCTGAATCTGAAGATGGCAGCAAGCTACAACCATCAAATAATAAAGAAGGCAGTCCTAGTGGAGTCGTGTAAACATAAAAAGGGCCTACACTAAAACAAAATATTGCCAATCCTTACTACTAGTTACAAATAGTGTGGGGTGCAGTTCATGAAAAAGAAAGAAGTGTTCACAAAATGATAAGTCAGGATACTTGGGCCGTCGGCCTCCCTTCCCCACATTTTCAGCATGGGGCAAGGTGGTTCACTCAAGCGAAGTGCACACTTTGGCTTCTGCGGCACAAGGATACAGTTCCTGTTTCACAGTTCACAAAACTCAAGACCTTCTGTGTTCAAGTCTCTTTAATTCTCATTAGTCTCTTGACGCAGAGGGCCTTCTGTGACATAAATGACGCAAAAATGTTCTCTCTGACAATCACAGTATTCACTTTGGGTATTCACCCTGGATCCCCCTCAGCCCAGCTCATATCCTTTTCACAAACAAAAAGTTCAACATTGGATCCCTCTCTTCCATGCTCAGATCCATTCACTGTTGGATCCCCTCTTGCGGGCTCAGATCCCTTTACCAAAGAAGGTTCAAATAGTCTCCCTGAGCCAGGCTCAGACCAATTGGATTTACTTTATACTGTTGAAGACTTTTGAGTGTGCACAGGGTTTAGCAAGACCCGTTGCATGACCACTTCGATCTTAATATTTCTTTCACACTCAGAAACAGTTGGATACCTAACAGAGACTTTCAAATGAACACCTGTGTGCTCATTTGAGTGCCGGACCATTCTGTGTATGGTATCTTTTCTCCATTTCCCCATAGTTCAATTCTGAAGTTCAATACTTCTTTCTGGCTTTCAATTACAGTTGCGTCGCTCAATCCAAAATGCTTCATACAATGTTGCCTTTATACAATGTTGCTGTTTGCAACCTTGGTTCAAAACACAAGCTGCTTTGATCTCAGTCTCTCCGATGCACCAGCTCTGTTGCTTTTTTGGATGCTGCTTTAATGTAAGAGCCAAAGACAGAACCCCGGCGGCAATCACTCCTCCCTGCCTTGGTTATGGATGCAAGAGAGCCCCGGGTCTCTCTGACACACTGTGTAGGTTTGATCAGCCTTAGTTCCTGGTCTTCGGTTTCTTACTTTCAAAGTAACATTCTTTATAGGTCAAAGGTGCTTCCCTTCCTGCAACCCTCTCCGGTCTCACCATTTTCTTCCTTGTATTAAACTTCCATCTTGGAACTGATGCTTCTTTGTGTGTTTTGCCATGCTCAGAGTGTGCTTTTGTTGTCCGCCTTTTATCTGTGTGGGGAAATGTGATGTTACTGGGAAGGGGATACCACCTCTCACCCTCTGGTGTCCCACTTCCACTCTCTGAGGACCCCTCCTCCAGGTGATCCTCCCCCACTGGTCCACCCCAAGGAACTGGATCCAAAAGCGATGGCCATGTCCTGGCCACCTGCATGACAGATCCCCGGCAACTAGCAAGTGAGACACCTTCAGGTTTCTCATGCTGGTGGTGTTACTGTTGAATGATAACATGCATAATCATGCATAATCACAGCCACTTGACAGGTGGTAATTTTGCATTCTGAAACTGTTTGTCTTCTCTCCTAAATTTAAGAAACAGGAATGTCAATGATATAGATATGTGGTTAAATCTCTATAGTACAATCTCTTTCTAAAGGATCATCAACATATGCTAGGGTCCCTTCTGAGAGCCAACCCCAGTGAATTCTGGCTGTGTATTAACACGAATATGGAGGCAGTTTCTAAGTCTGAGGGTCATGTCATCCGAGAAAATATCTGGATGTCCTTTTATCTAAAAAAATGTAGTACCCCAGTAGAGTTTCCATACTCTTCAGAGTTGCTGGACAAGCACGTTGATGATGGGCAGTGGCCATGGGAACTTGAGAGCATATTTTCGGCCATTAATAAACGTAAACCACATTGTCTTCCACCTTTTCTGATTAAAAGGGATCTGGTTGCCCGGGCCAATTTTTTCAAACCATATTTTGATGCCATCTATGTTTCATGTATAGTCCTGCTTCCTGGGCCCAGTCTTTTATTATCCCCATCTGTAAAAGGGGTGATCCCAACAACACGAGCACTTATAGGCCTATTGCCCTGATAGATTTGTCCAGAAAAGTTTTCTCTATTCTGCTGTTAAGAGATCCAACACTCTATCTCATTTCCAGGTGAGATTCCGACAAGAAATGGGCATGTCTCTTAATGCTACTCTGCTGAAACATTTGCTGTACAGTCTAAAGGCCTTGCAGGAGGGAAATGTTTACATGGCCTCCCTGGATGTGTCATTGGCTTTCAACTGTGTGGTCCACCAGCAGTTATGGGATAATTTTCTGAGGCTCAATGTACCGTGGAAACAAGTTCAGCTAATTGCTTTGCTACATCAAAACTCAAAGCTTAGAATTTGCCTGAACAAAGAAGGTTCTGTCTCTAAGCCGATTCAGATCAGTTTGGGGCCTAGACAAGGGTGCACTTTGGCACCAACATTATTTAATCTTTACTTATGCAACATTCAGCATCTATTGCACAGATTTGATGTAATACCAGTAAAACTGGGCCATTTAAGACTTCATTTTTTGACCTTCACTGGCGATATCATCATATTTGAAAGGACACTGTGTGGTCTCCAATTGAAGCTCAACATCTTTTATTATTATACTTTAATGAATAATTTGGTGGCTAATGGGTCCAAATCTAAGGTGGTGTTTTTTTCCAGCAGAATCACGCCAACAACTTTGTGGTGGTGTTTAGGGACAGAAAGTTTTGAGTTAATGGCGTCTCTCTGCTTCTGGGTTATAATCTGATTAATTCATTGTCTATAAATATGTAGAGAGCAATGTTGAAAGACAAAATGGAAGCTTTGCTTTCCCATATGAAGCAGATTCTGAGAACACTGTGCAGACTTTCAGTTCTTTCTGTTATAAAATACTACCTGGGAAAGATTGAGCCAGTGCTCATATACTCTTTAGACATGGCTTCTGTAACTCTGAGTCCTTGTTTAGATTCTATGCAGGGTTTGCTTTGGAAAAATGTGTCATGGCTTTCTGGCTCTATTCCTAATGTAATCATTTGCCATGAACTAAATTTGATATTCTTAAATGCTAGATTTTAGTGGAAACAGCTATCGATTTTCCACAATTTCTGGCTTCTCCTCCCAATTCCCTCTTTACAGACATGCATCTGATGGTGACAAACTGTTCTGTAAAATCTGTAACCTTGTTTAGGTTGTCTGTTAGAGCGAATTGGCTCATCTGAGTTGGAATTGTCTGGCAATCCTAAGGCGGTCTAATCAGAATTGTTTAGAGATCACTGGAGATTGATTCTGGATACTTTGTCATCATATACATCTTATCAGGAGTATGCCAGGTTTTCTCGTAGGATCGGTAATTCGTCAGGATATCTTAAATGCTCCTTTGCAATAAGGCACAAAATACATAGCTATGATAAAAATTAAATCAAATTCACACAAGAGAAAGGATAGAAAACTGGTGTATGAAAGCTTCTGAAGAAGAACTTCCTTTGAATTGTCGTTTCTGCAATTCGACCAGTAATATGGAAACTTTAAAACATTGGATTATGTACTGTCACTCTCTAAGTCTGAGTAGATCTATTTCCTTCTCTAGGGAATTTAATGTTTTTTGTTCAGAATACTCCATGGAATTGCTCTGGTCCCGATTTATGTGGGGTGAGAATCTATCTCTAATCCTTTCACTTGTTCATTTTTTTATTCTATTGACCTTACTTAGATGTATGTATTTTACCTTTAATGAAATGATGCATGACGTGTGACATGTCTTTATTTTATTTGTACTGTATTAACTTGTGTAAGGTTTTCTGCAAACCAAATCACAATAAAAAAATGCTATTTTGTACAACTAATCATATTAATATTAATATTATAGTTATTATTATAAATTAATGTAAAATTAAAAAATACGCAAACCACTGGTGGATGGGTTCAAAGCCAGCTACCCAAGCCATTCGTAACAGCCAGGGTCAGACTGGGACATGAAATAGGTCTGGGCACCTAAACGAAAGTGGCCCTCCCCTCATCCGTGAATCGTGTCAATTCGCGATTTTACAGAAAATGCTACTTACGGAGGGTAAATGTTGTTTGTTGCATGTAAAGGTTTGTGTAAAGGCTAGAGAAAACCAGTGATAACATTCCTTTTGTTCTTTAAAAAAAGACAACATCATCATCACATTTGCCAAAGCATTGTACATAGAACATATATTTACATATAAGTGTTCCCACCTGAAATTGTCCTCATTTAACTACCTTAGATTAATGAAATTCTGAGTTGGCCATGGCAGGATTTGAAACTGCTATCTACAGATCACACATCGAGAGTAAGATAGGAGGAGCAAGTAATAAGCAGTAATATTTCAAAGTGTAACTAGGGTGAGCTATGTTTGGACTGGTGGATTTGAAGGACAATGGTAAAAAGGCACTGGGTTTATACCAACGTGCTTTGTCTGAGCCTCAAAATATTCTGGGGTTCCGTAGAGAAGGTTTTTTTCCAGCCAGAATTAGAGCAACTTTTTTCACAATTTTTTTTGTCTTGACTTATAAAAATGCATTGATCAATATTGATCAATTCGATAGAAAAGAACTAGCTCACGTTTACTTCTCCAAGTGGTTGCTCTTCAGCTGCTTGAATCTCCTCTTGGCCTAGAATTTTGCAATAAACCTAAGAATCCTGCTTTTGGAGGCCATACAGAAATTATCTTTTGTAGATGAGTAAATGGGAATGCTTTGGCAATAGATACCCAGTGATTTCAGAGCTGTATAAATGTTGATGTGGTAATAACAGACAGCGCTGGTGCATGCTAGCTGAGCAACTGTTTCACTGCAACCAAAGGCAGACTCACATTTCTTATGTTCTGCTGGGCTTCAAGACAGCCAGAGGTTGGCCACCTGGTTTGTTCCATACGATGGGATTCTTCTCCAAATGTTTGTGGAAGTTGCAACTCTCTTCCGTCTTTTTGATTGTTGCAATTCCAGGTCTACTTCACTTTTCAAGACTCTGGTCTCCTTGTCTTCTGGTTCTCAGTGGAAGTCAAGCTGCGGTTATTTCAACAGGTATCCCATGTCTTCTTCATATATGTAAGTGAAAGGTATTCCTCCTTTCTCAATTTTCCATGTCTTCAAAGTGATGGAAGGAGGCTTTGGGTATTCCAACCACACACAAGTCAACAAAGATAGTGAGCCTTGCTATCCCAGATATACAGAAATGCCATGGGGATTGGTAGATTCAAAATGCGCTTTAGGGTCCAATTGGGATATCTTATGATTTGGGTGACCTCCTTCTATTGCAACAGTCTCACGGAGCTAGCAAAGTTGCTGGGTGAAAGGCGCAGGGCATGGTGAAATATCAAAAATGCCATCAGCCATCCTTGCTGCCACTAGAAGTCAGCTCCAACTTTGCTCATGTCATGTCGACCTTGGTTTCCGCATGAAACTGAGGCTGTGTTTACAGCAACAGCATCTAACTTACCCACAATGCCACTGCCAGCAGGCGGAAGCCAGCCTTCCTCAGAGAAGGCCCTCAAGGAAAAGGCCTGTTCTGCACCTATTATGCGCTGGGACGCGTGACCGTTGGCTTAACCCCCTTACAACTATCACTAAGAGGTATGTTCACAGACTAACCAGTCAACTTTGCAAGTAGACCCACACCCTCACCACCATGCCAATCACACTGAGCATCTGCCCCACCACTACTGGACTCGATTGCCTGCACTGTGCCATTTTGCCTATAATAGTGTACTCCACATGCTCCTTTGCCCACACTGTGCCATATTGCCTGTAAATGTGTACTGCACATGCTCCTTTGCCCGCACTGTGCCATTTTGCCTAGAATTGTGTACTGCACATGCTCCTTTGCCCACATTGTGCCACTTCACACTGACTGATTACTGCCTATGCCCCATTGACTGTTTGCATTGTGCCTCCTACCCTATGCACACAGCCACCTCTCACCAGATTTCACTCACACCGTGCAGCCCAAAACCACTAGCAAGGTCTTATGCAAGTTTTTCAGCCTCCACCATCCTACCATTACTATAGCGTTGGCCATCACACTCTGTCTCATTATATGCGAGCCCACTGAAACACTCTCTAACTCTGCTAGCACTGAAACAAGACATTATACATCGCATATTCCACCCCCACATACCATTCCACTCACTTACAGCACCACTCACAAACTCCCCCTCCTACTCGCTACTAGCACGTACCGAATGCCGAGCCCCACTGCTACTAGCAGCAGACGCACCAGACTCAGAGCGGGAACACATCCAATAGAACATGCTTGCCTTCCTTCATCCATCACCTCTCGAAATCTTTGTTTAGGCTCCTGCTTCACACACAAATACACCCCACTCCTCGAACACCCTCTCTCAACCAATCACACACCTAGTTCACTCCCATCACTCCCGTCTGCTGCTAGTAGCAGTGGGGCTCGGCATTCGGTACGTGCTAGTAGCGAGTAGGAGGGGGAGTTTGTGAGTGGTGCTGTAAGTGAGTGGAATGGTATGTGGGCGTGGAATATGCGATGTATAATGTCTTGTTTCAGTGCTAGCAGAGTTAGAGAGTGTTTCAGTGGGCTCACATATAATGAGACAGAGTGTGATGGCCAACGCTATAGTAATGGTAGGATGGTGAAGGCTGAAAAACTTGCATAGGACCTTGCTAGTGGTTTTGGGCTGCATGGTGTGAGTGAAATCTGGTGAGAGGTGGCTGTGTGCATAGGGTAGGAGGCACAATGCAAACAGTCAATGGGGCATAGGCAGTAATCAGTCAGTGTGAAGTGGCACAATGTGGGCAAAGGAGCATGTGCAGTACACAATTCTAGGCAAAATGGCACAGTGCGGGCAAAGGAGCATGTGCAGTACACATTTATAGGCAAAATGGCACTGCTTCACTAAGACACCCACCACCTCCCACACACCCAGCATCCACACTACTACCAAAACCACAAAATTACCACCAACTCACATTAAATGTGCCCTCCTCAACGTCAGGTCGCTCACTGCCCATGCCCTAGAAATAGATGATCTCCTCACCAATCATAGCATAGACTTACTAGCCTTCACTGAAACACGGCAGCATGAGGCATCTGGCCTGCCATTGCCCTTGCACTCCCAGGAGGCTACACAATACTCAGACAAGACAGAACAGCTCGCTTAGGAGGAGGAGTAGCTCTCATTTTCAATTAAACGCTCTCCATCAGATCCATTAGCCACCCAGGACCGAGCAACTCTAACATGCTCGCTGTAAAGCTGACACTGGGCCTCATTACGACCATGGAGGTAGCCATGCTGCTATTTGCGGCATGGCTACCCCCATACCTTGTACCAGGTCCGGTATCCCCGAATGGGGAAATACCCGGCCATTCCAACATTGGAGGGCCAGGTATTTCCCCATTCAGAGAACCCGGACCCGGTACATCCCCATTCCCATTTGAGCCCCCATAGGGCTCAATGCGAATAGGGAGGATGCAAACAAAAGGACTGTTAATGACAGGCCCGTTGTTTTCATCCTGGTCTGCTCACTGGACCCGCTAAGGACGCCTGGTTTTACCAGGCGTCCTTAGCGGGTCCCACGAGGAGATCTTGTAATGAGGCAGTAGGGGGTTAACGGGGCCGGCGGCTCTACCGGCCCCGTTAACCCCCTACCACCAGGGTCGAAATGTGGCCCACTGTCTCCTAATAGCACTGTCAATATATACACTCTATATCGTCCCCCAGGCCTCCCATTAGACTTCCAGGGACACCTCACCCACCTACTGAGCACCAACATCAAAGGTTCCACCAAGATTCTCCTTCTTGGGGGTCTAATTCTAGGACTAAACGATCCGGAGGACAAAGCTGCAGCCACCCACGCTAGAGGACTTAATGAGCTAGGATTCTCCCAAAAAATCTCCACCCCCATACACAATAAGGGCCACACCCTCGACTGGGTGGCAGACCACAACTGTCTCACCACTATCCCTTCAAACACAGCACTGCCATGGACCAACCATAACTGTATTGAATTCACCTTGCCCATCAACTCTAGCTCTAAAAAGCTCTCACCCGCCCCCCATTCAAAAGTGAGAAGCTCCAAAAAACTCACTGCAGATAACCTGCGCCTGTACCTTACCACACCAGCACTAGCCCAACCCTTCTCGAATGATCCAAACACTCTTGCGCACATCTACAAAGATACTCTCTCCAATGCTATCAACACCATAGCTCCACTAGAAAACAAAAAAGAAAAAAAAGACCCTACTCTCTAACTCCTGGTTCACGGATGAACTATAATCCATGCGCTCCTGCAAGAGGGAGGCATAAAAAAACGGACAGTCTAACCCTAGCGACAACACCAAGAAAGACTTCAACCTAATCTCCCAAGAATATAAGGAAGCCATCACTAAAGCCAAAGCTAATGCATTTAACACTCGAATCTCTAATGCAAACTCTCAATCCAAGGAAATCATTGCAATATTTAAGGAACTTACTTCCACCACTAACACCCCAGATGAGATCATTAAAGATGAAGCCTGGTGAGCTAGCATTCAATCGCCCATGATTAATAAAATGAATCTCCTACAAAAATAAAATCCACGACCATTACAATGCACTACCCCATTATGCAGGGGCCAACCAGTCGCACCACCCCACCCCATCTACCACAAAACCTTTTTTGTCCTTCAGAGACATCACAGAACTTGAAGTCACCAACATCCTCAAAAACCTAAAACCCTCTATGTGTAAAGGGGACATCTGTCATCCGAAGCTCATCAAGGATTGCGCAGACAGCCTGGCTTCACTACTAACAGCCTTCACCAATGCTTCTTTCAGAACTGGCATTAACCCTGCCAGCCTCAAAGAGGCATGGGTACGCCCCCTCCTGAGAAAGCCCACGCTAGACCCTACCCAACCTAACAACTACCGCCCCATAACCACTGTGCCTTTCCTCCTCAAGATCCTGGACATAGCCACCCACTGAAAGATCCAACAATTCCTTGAAGGCCATTCCATCCCTGGGACCAGACAATCCGGTTTTCGCAAAGGACACAGCACTGAAACTGCCTTAGTAGACCTAAAAACCAGATCACTCAAATTATGGATAAAGGAAAGCCAGCCCTCCTGTTACTCCTAGAGTTCTCAGCTGCGTTTGATCTGGTTGACCACAACACTCTCACCTCACATCTCACTCAATCAGCCAATTTCTCCAATGAAGCAGCACTTTGGGTCACCTCCTTCCTCGAGGGTAGGGCCATGAAGGTCTTCTCTAACGTAGCTAACGCAGACCCCACTACCATCCACTGTGGAGTCCCACAGGGCTCTTGCACGTCTCCCACTCTATACAACTTGTTTACGAAGCCTCTCTTCGACAAACTTGATGCCCTGGGTATTGCGTATACAAACTACGCTGACGACACCCAGGTACTCCTACCACTCTCTGGCGTATACCACAAAGACGCCTAAGCACTGCACACAATCTACACCACCATCCAGGCCTGGATGGCGGCCAACGGCCTCTGCCTCAATGGGGACAAGACTGAAATCATTATACTAGGTCAGAAAACCACACTAGCCAAACTTGACAAACTTCACTCCAATTTCATCATAGACAAAACCATCATCCCTGTATCCAACTCTTTGAAGACTCTAGGAGTTTACATAGATTCCACTCTATCCATGACTAAGCAGGTCAGCGCCATCACAGCCACTTCAGCACACACTACCAAATTCATAAATGCAATTAGGCCATAGCTGTCCAAACCCAATTGTCTATCTATAGCCAGAGCAACCATCGGTGCCAAACTGGATTATTGTAATGCCCTCCTGGCAGGTACCTCAGCAAAAAATATTAACCGACTCCAAATCACACAGAACAATGCACTAAGAGCTGCACTCAGCATACCAAAAAGAGACCACATCACCCCTGCCAGAAAGGCAGCTCGCTGGCTCCCACTAAAAGAGAGGATCACATTCAAAATCCTCACTCTCACCCATAAATGCCTCTCTTTCACAACACCCTCATATCTATCTGAGACCATAACAAAATCTTCCTCCACACGACCAGTTAGGACTCGATACACCAACCTACTACAAACCTCCAAACATCAATAATGTCAGAGCTGGAGGGTTATGCTTCCCGCACATATCCACCAAGCTTTGGAACTCCCTACCCACTGACATCAGAGCTGAAAACTCCCTCCAAGCCTTCCAGAAAAAACTCAAAACCACTCTCTTCATCTAACCCTCTACCCTCACTTCTCCCCCCTTATTGGCACAAAACAAAAATATGCAATGATACTGATTTATCAAAATAGCTAAAGCAACTACTGTGAAGCGTTCTCCACCACCGCCCTATTACATTAAATAAGGCTAGTCCATAACCAGGCACATTTACAACACACCTTGTATGTGCACCTCTAGGGCAGAGAGCTCACTGGGTTAGGTGGTTACTGCAGAGATATTGATTCACAGTGTAAGTGGCAGCTTCACAGGTGCACGTTTCAGAAGGGCCAACTCAGTGTTTCCATCCTCGTGGGACTGAAAAATGAAGTAAAAATGGATAACAGTAACAAGTGTGCCACGAAACTGCAAAGACGCGCAGCAAGCACTACATAAACATAGAAGCTACTGTGTAGGAATTTGATTTTAGGCATGGAAAATAAAAAGATATTCTTTGCACATTGTCTGATTCAGAACAGAGTGTTTGAGATAACATTGCTCCATTACATCGTGTACTGGTGCATGCAGATTAGATCAAAAAGTCTATTTAGTAAAGAGACGTTCACACTGCCGTATGTGTGCCGTGAAACCAGGATGGGCGAAGGGCGTCTAGTAGGCATCAGATTCTAAAATGTACTGCACTCCTGTACTACACGTGCTGGTAGTGGCTCCCCTTCCAATATAAAAGTGTATGACATAAATATCCATTCTGCTTTCCTCTTAACCTTCCTTCTAACTACCGCAAGGGTAAATGGCTCCTTTTCATTTGAACAGCAGCTGCTATCATGTTGCTTAGAATTACCTCTGTATGCAGGATGCAAAGTTGGGTTTGATAATATTACTGAAGCAGAAAGATGGATGGCTTCATTTTCTTATCATGAATACAGTCTTAAATTATTTAAAAAGGGCCTCTGATTTCTCTAGGAATGTGAAAGCTATTCTAGTGACACTAATCTCTTCAGAGCCTGTGTGCAGTTGGGGCCAAATGTTTCAGGGTCAGGCAGAAAGACAGTGGCATGTTTTTCTAATGTATGTCCAGGCCGCTTAGTCTGTCCCAGAGCAGGGAGAGGGCTATGTCTGCAACGTTTGAACAAAAACACAAACCCCGTTGTGCATTGAGACATAAATGTACAGTATATTCATGGGGCCTAGCCAGCAGCCATGCTTTAGGGGACCATCTGCGACAGCTCCTGCATGATTCGGTAACAATCTGTCACTTAAAGCGATATATTGCATTATATTACAATTGAACAGAGAATCGGAATGGGCGAATACGCAAAGAACATCCATCTGCGGACGTAAAGTGCATTGAGGCAAGGCAAAGCTGGTAATTCTTCCCAGCACCCCTGTATCCAAAACAGAGAGGGCGGAATCAAAATGGCAACCAGCATTCTACAAACGTAGAGAAGCAGTCCAGTGACAATAACACAGATCCTGCTGGGCTTGATCCCTCTGACGCATGAACGTGCCACCTCTCACCTCCTGCTGGGGCTCCACACATTGGACGAGGCTCGGGTGACTGCGGGCAAAAAGCCTTCTGAGGTAAGTGGGAAATCCAAAGCCCAGCTGACTCTGAGCAGAGGAGGAGATGATGCGCAATGCCGACTGGTGGCTATGCGGCACCCTGTGGGCACGGGTGCTCCAAGGCTTGCAGTGACACACTCAGGTAGGACCTGATACTGGCGGGGGGGGGGGTCACACACACTGCCTTCATGTATCATGAACTGTGAGAGATGAGTGGAGCATATAAGACTGGAGGCTGACAAAAGCAAATGCGAGTGAGATCCTTCCCGGCATAGTATACCCGCTAGGACCCACCCTACAGCACTCACAATTGTCTCAGCATGCAGAGGGGCATGCAGTCAAAGGAGACTAAGAAATTGAGGTATATTTTGCTGGAGAGATCAAAGTACACTACGCAGTTAAACCATATCAGATACTATTACAGGCCCAGCCAGGCTTCAGACTTTTGGACCAAACACCTGTGCCCCAGTGACACCACAACGAGCCAGCCTGTCGGATATATTTACCCACTCAGCAATACTCTATCCATAACCAAGCTGCACTTCAGCAGAAACAGCAAAATGGCTGTGTTGACTCCTTTGAGCACCACTGCCTCACATCAAAACTGCGTTTTGCAGCTACAAAAAGATGGCTGCACCATCTTGCCAAGCACATATTGGGCAGGATACAACAAGGGGGCACACTGAGAAAGCTTGCCAGATAGATGCATACTTGTGACTTATGAACTAAGAGCTCCTTTAGGGTAAAGGATGCACCAAAATGCAGGAGAATCCTAGAGTAGAACTGAAAGACTCCAGAAGCACACAGAGCCCTTGCGGCTGCTACCGGTCCATAGTTAAATTTAAGGGTACTAGTTGCAAAGTATCCACCCACTGGGCACCAGTTACCTAGAGGTCATTCTCGATAGACAGTTGCGGGAAATGAGTATGTATAGCTATGTATTGCTGGGTGATGGTTGACAGTTGGGAAGAGGGAGGTTGGAAGGGGAGGTTTGAAAATGTTGTTTGTTTAACCTTTGTTAATGTACAGATGGTCACAAATTCACAACTGTTATGGTAGATACTTCAGACCCTGTAATCAGACATGGTTCACCGGCCTACCCATAAAGATAAAAGCTGTTACATATACTGAGACTCGAGTTGGCAGGGGGACAATAGGTGATTATCTCTTCAAAATTACAGCTCATGGCTAGAAATATTAAAATGGTGACTTGGAATATTAGTCGCCTAAACAGTTACATCAAAAGGAATAGAGTGCTAACATATTTGCGAATGCACAAAATAGACATTACAATATTACAAGAGACACATCTTACTGCAAGTAGACAGGACATATTAGCAAAGAAGTTGGGGGACATATGGTGGGTTCAGCATAGTCGGCATGCTGAAGGGATTTTCTTAGTTGGGTTTCACCAACTGTACCCTTGAGAATTCTCCAGACTAAGATGGACAAGGAAGAAAGAATGGCACTTATGTATGTATTCCTAGAGAACAAGGAAATATGCGTCATTAACACGTATGCCCCAAACCACAACGCCTTTTCCTTCTTCAGGTCATTATATGCCAGACTCAGTCCCTATAGGAACAGCATCCTTATATGGGCAGGGGACCTTAATTTCACATTGAGCCCCACTGTGGACAGGTCTGATAGCAAAATTATGAAACCTGCCCCACTGACCAAAAATCCTAAATGCACTACTGAAATTCTTTGGATTGATTGATATTTAGAGGGCCTTACATCCGACATATAGAGGCTACTTGCATTATTCAGCCCCACACACTCTATATACTAGGCTAGATTATTTTCTTACAGCCAATGAATCAATATTGGAATTCACAGAAACCGGATATAATGCTCAGGTTTTGTCAGACCACTATCCACTGCTCCTTAAGTGGCAAATTGCTCCCCCGCCGCCATCCATACCAATGTGGAAATTGAGGAGTAAAGCTCTACGAGATGTTACATTTAGGGACCACATGAGAGAAAGTATTCAGGAATATTTCATACAAAATATGGAAGCGTGGCATCAGTCAGTACACTGTGGGAAGCATTTAAGGTGGTCATAAGAGGGGTGGCAAAAGCCAAATCAAGCAGTATACAAGCGGAAATTACGAAAGATTTAGCCAAAGCTGAACAAGATCTTGAAAAAGCAGAGAGAAACAATGCAACACCAATCTGGACACAGGCTGACAAAACGAGATAGAACTGAGACAAACACATTGGGAAAGACTGGGCAGATTTAACTACTCAAAATATATAGAGAGACAGCACTCCGAGGGAGACAAGCTTGGTAGACTCCTTGCATGGCTGTACAAGTGTGACAATAAGAGAGAAATTATATGTTCTATCAATAATAGCCAAGGTCTCCCCTGTAACTCACAAACAGAGGTAAACACCACCGTTTATGAATACTATAGCACTTTTTACAACGAGTAGGTAGTGCCACAGCACTCAGACCTCCAAGAGGCATTAGATCTGATTGATCTCCTGGGTCTAGAGGGAGATGCTGCAGAGGCACTGGAAGCCCCAATACCTCCAGATGAAATACTAGCTACAATCAGAACATTGCCCACAGGGAAAACCCCTGGCACAGATGGATTGCCTAGTGAATTTCACAGGGAATTTGCAAGAGATCTCAGACCAGTAATGTAAGGCATGCTCACAAAAGCTTACAAGATAGGCTCTCTCCCTTTAACCTTAAGAGAAGCTGTAATAATACCCCTGCCCAGACTCAATAAACCTGCGATGGACTGTGGCTGATATAGGCCCTCGTCCCTGTTAAAACAAGACATCAAAATTCTTACTACACCACTGGCAAATAGACTGCAAACAGTGGTAGCAGAATTAAAACACCCAGATCAAACGGGCTATGTGCCTGATAGAAACACGTCATGGAAGTTAAGGCACTTACATCATATGGTCGACAGCACTAAACCATATGATAATCACTGCGCTGTTGCCGCTCTAGAGGCGTTGAAAAAAATAAGTTTGGAATCAGGCAGGGCTATATCCGGTTGGTTCAATTAATATATAACAAACCAATGGCCAGGGTCAGAATGGACAACACTTCCCGAAACAGTGGGAACTGGAAAAGGGCACAAGACAGGGATGCCCATTATCTCTGATGCTTTTCATCTTTGCTATTGAACTGATTGCTGCGTTCTTTAGGAAGGAGTATCGGGATGCAGGCATACGGGTAGATGGGGTATAACACTTACTATCCATGTATGTAGATGACATGCTACTCTGCATACAGCAGCCTGAAGAGAACCTGTAACACATACTAGATGTTCTCGACTGTTTCGCCAAGTTATTGGGTATCACAATCAGTCATGAAAAGGCTTGCTTGTTCCCACTAGCTGGCCTGACTAAAATAAATAAAGTCTTGCTACCCACCCTAGCACTAAAGTGGAGCATAGACACTTATCAATACTTGGGGAGAGACATTTGCCATGACCCGGCAGCTGAGCATAAACACTAAAGGCGTTTGACGGGGTCACTAGATCCATTAACCTCTGGGTGCACCTGCCCCTGTCACTAGTGGGTAGGGCAGCGTTGCTGAAGATGGCGATCTTGCCCAGACTATTGCACTACTTTTCTGAATGTTCCCTATAACATACCGAAGTGCTTCTTCAGCATGCTAGACACGTAGTGCAGACGACTTTTATGGCAGCACAGATGATGCAGGGTGGCCTTGAACACACTCCAAAGAGCTTATGAAGAGGGAGGGATTAGAGTCCTGCAATTCAAACTCTGGTTCCTGGCAGGCCAGCTGCAGTTTGTGGCTGGTTGGCTGACGGACCAAGCTTCAACCAGCTATAAAGCAGTTTTATTTAAAAGTGGTTCTATGGGTACCAACCCCCCATTGGGGACAACTACCACATTTGGTGACATTAGGCATACAGCTGTGGCATAGGGCCTGCAAGACATTAAGTGTCAAGGACCCTGTTTCCTCTCTTATTGCCCTGGCGGCGGTGCTGTCAGATGAACAGCAATTACGTTCTAGGATACACAGACACTTGGAGCTCTTGCGAGTTGTCACAATAGGAGACCTCTTGCTGGATGGCAAACTAATGTACTTCCATATGCAGAGGAAATGCACGGGTATACATGGGGGTCAGTTCTTACTATACCACACTAAAATACACACATTAAAACTACGTTGGCCAATATTCTGGGGACAGGTAGCCACGCATATCATGGTGGACACTGTTTTTGATAATGGCGGCATGCAATGTCTAGACTTTACGATCTACTCCTCTCTAATTATTCCTCCAGCACACTGAAAATACTGTGGAAATGGGAGACAGACATAGATTAGCCCTGCACTGACACAGAATGGAAGAGAGTGCTCAGCTATCATAAACAAGTGTCCAGAAAGACCAAATTGCAAATTATACAGCTGTACATAACACATAGAGCTTATGTAACGCTTCAGAATATTTTCAGCTTTAAAGGTGCAGACAAACAACGCTGCCCAAGATGTAACGAGGAGAATGCTGGAATGTTGCATATGTTTTGGGCTCGTCCGATCATACAGAACTTCTGAGGGGAAATTGCAAACAAAATGTTGAGGGGAAGTATAATTCTGAATGTCCAATCCCCGCAGCTTGTTTGTTGGGAACTTTCCAACACTTGAAGAAGAGATATACATAAGCAAAATGAAAGATCTAGCCTATGGGTTAGCAAAACGTAGGATAGCAATGACCTGGAAATCCCCCAAAGGCCCTGCGGTAGAACTGTGGTGGAGTGATTTACAGAAATGGACACGGCAGAAAGGAGGGTGTGGCAAAAGGAGGTCAGCCGGGGCACAAATGAATATTGTGATGATATTACGTCTTGGAATGCTCTAACTCAATCTTTGTTTTCACCCCCAATCTCAGATTCTGGAAGCCCTGATTCTGTATGAATAGGAACAATTTGCCATTGTCGTTATGAGGGGGACGTAATGATTGCTCAGCGTGGAGATAGGTGGGACGGAATAATAAAGGCTGGTTGGGATGTTTGTGGGGATGCAGGGAGGCAGGGTAACGTACTAAGGTGGGACACCATTTTAGGAAATCCAGAAAGATATAATGACATGCTGTGTCATATTGTGTACGTTATGGTTTTGTTTGTTTCATTGTGTTTTTTCTCTATGGTTTGAAAAATCAAATAAAAATGTATAGAAAAAATAAAATGTACAGTATTCGTACGAACTGCTACTATATGCAATTCATCTAAATGGGCAGTGGCATCAGGTGCTTCGAGATCCTCTGCGGAAGTCCAGAGGACCCTAGGGTTATTCAGGTGAAGCCTTTGACATGCTGTTAGGGGCTGCCTTAGGATTTGCTCCTCCACCAGGCTAGAAGTCGCCGCTAGATCTCAACCAGCCCTCGCTTAGCTTCTCACGCTCGCAGTTAACCTCATCTTATTTGGCGCTATCTACTTCCTTCTCTCTAAATGTCACCACATCCTTTCCCCTCTCTCTTCCCCTTCTGCTTTCCTCGATGACATGGAGACTTCTATTCTGTCTTTCTCCTTTTCTTCATCCTTCACTCACTGTCCTTAATCTTTCCCTCCAGTAAGTTATTCCACTTTTTCTTTCACCTCCTTTGCTCCTCTTTTCTTTTCCCTCCTTCCCACCACCACGCATCCTTTTCTTAATACTCTCCTCTGCAACTCCATCAGACTCATTCTTCCTTCCTGTTTCACATCAGTTCCATCTTTAATTCATAATCTGTCTCCTGTATCCTCCTCTTAACTGCTGCTCTTGTCATCTGACAGGTATCTTGCTTCTCTTCTGTCTGATCTCCCCCTCTATCCTTCACTTTTACTCCACACTCTCTCCAAACTCGTCCTTTCCTATTTTGTGCTTCTATCTATCCTTCCAGCACTGTTACTCCTTGTATTCTAGTCAATCTCCATCTCTTCTACATCATTGTATCCCTTCCCCTTCACAACTCTAAAATGCACAGTCCTCAAACTGTCATCATCAACTCCTGACTCCCACCTCTCTGATCTTCCTGCCCCTTTTTATACTGCTGGCTATTGCAAGTACTAGTTTTTTATTAATTCAGCTAAATAGCCATGGGTGGCCCAACATAAAAGGGACTCCAAGTTCCCCAGCTGCATAATATTGGTGGCTGGGACTGTGGTGCACAATTATTTCACTGCAAGCTGCCATTTTGGATGTCCTTTTGGGTTGCTCACTGTCGTTGCTATGCTGAAATTAACGGGCATGTAAGGAACTACCTTGCTGATGTTAATGCCCCCAAAGTGATCTTTCCAGGTACGCAGGAGTATGTGTTCTCAACAACTACAGCTGAGCATCTTAGTTGAAAGTAGTCTGACGTAAGAGCATTGTATATTCCATAGAAACCTGGGATAGATTGTGGGTTTTCCTCAGCTAGAATGCTTACTGCTTTTAAAAAAAAATGTATTTATTTATTTTATTTGCAGCGCACATAACACGTAGGTATCTAGGCGCTAATTTCATTGAATTGTGGAAGTGCAGGCTATTTAGAAAGAGCTCTGTTTTTCAAGTGCAGTCCTGAGATTAGAACCTGTGTTTGCTCTGCGACCCACGCATCGCCACATATCTATTCTCCCATCACTTTGTGCTTGATCTTGGCTAAAGATCTAAAACATTAATAGCATTTTCTTTTATGAAATGATAGGGTACTTCCAGAGAAGGGTGTGCAACAGACCGTTTGTGACAGACATAAAGGTATATTGGCTTCCCAGGCAAAGGGCACCTCTGGGCAGCTGAGAGAGTCTGGTAAAGAAGGCTAGAGATTGTATGGGGAGTTCGGGGGATCCTCCATGTACCTTCTGCTGGGTATATATCACTTGGCAGTTTGCTGTCCCCGCCATCCATGTTCTCCTCAGTGCCATCGTCTAGCTATAAACATAAGGCTTTGTCACACACTCTGCTCTCCGTTCTCTGCCAAAGAAGGCTCCCTTAGATCTCCTATCTACTCTCGCTCTCTCCTCTTTCCTGATTCTGTTTTAATTAGACCAATATCGGTCTGTTCCTCTGACTGATGTAGCCTACAGCCATTCAGAGCTACTTTACTCTTTGGCATTCCCCATTAAAGCAGGCGGAATTCTTGGCAAACCTACCATAAGAAATAGGTCTGGTTTCCTTTGGCAGCAATCTGCAATTGAAGTTCAATTTTTTTCAAAGGAGATCGATGAAAAGTCTTCTTTAAAGATATCTTTAATAGGCTGCAGTGTCATTGAGAATAAACACACTTAAGCATTAAGATCACATGAAGGAGATTGTGGTGGGACGAGAACGTTATGGTCAATATCTTATTTGGCCTATTCTAAATTGAAAAATAAATATGTATTCAAATATTTACAAGTAAGGACTAGAGGCTCATGAACAATTTACAGATGGCAGCCCAATGAGAGGGGTACTATATCCCCAAAAGAAAAATACATATTTTTTTTTTATTTACAAGATCCTTGCATATGAGTAAGTTTAAAAGACATGTCATCTGGGAATCACTTTCTTAACAATCAAGAGTGCTGTCTGCCCATCAATCCGTCCAGGGATGCAACCCCTACAATCTCTATGCAGATTAGAAATTAAAGTGTTCTCTGTACTCGCAGCATCCCCACAGGACCAAATATTCCCAAGTCAGGAATGTGATATATAGTACTTGACATTTATGTTTTAATATAGACTGACAAGCATTGGCGATTGATATGAGACACGTTGCCGGTGCAGAATGAATGGGCCAGTATTACCGTGTACCAGCATGTTTCCGCACTGGCAAAGTACAAGTTTGCCGGGTAATTTTGACACCCTACCGGCAAAAAATAGACAGTATTACCAGTACCGGAGTTAAAAGTGGTAGTAATACTGGTAAATCACCCATGGAATTCTATGGCACCGCATGGAATGGGGATTTACCACCCTTACCAACACTCATAATCCAGCGGTATTTCTGCCGGACTGAGTGCCAGTAACGGTATTACCGTTTGCTGGTATCCTGATGTATTTACCGGCAGGAAAGCAGCAAAGTTGTAATGCCCCCATTTCTCAGCACATAACGAAAAAAGTGTCACCTCAAAACTCCACAGTGCGGCGCTATGCAAACCCTGCATTGACCATAAGTAAGAGTTTGGCCACCCAAGTGCATTGGTGATGTATGAGTATTTGTTAAAACTTACCTATGCTTCAATGTGCATACAGAGTTGGCTGTGAAGTGGTTAGGCCTCTCATCGCCTAATTAGGAGTAATCATGGTTGCATGTTCAAATGCTACCTTTTCCAACACCTTTTCCAACACCGCCTCTATTTCACCCTAATTCACCCTATTTTTTCTTTATTTTTCCATATTTGTTTTGTTTACCCATTCTTTACCCATTGATGAGTAGTGCAAAATCAAAGGCAATTTGTGGGTTAAAGTTTATGTAAGATTGTGATGACAATAAGCCTCAGGGTTTGCAGACCAAGGGGAACTACCAAAGCATGTGCAACAACACTAGGCAGTATTAGTTAATACAGACAGGGATCAAATTGGTCCAGGAATCGAAATTCACAAGTTAAGACCCCTTGACATTCAATGTTGATTTATAATACCCTCTCTAAAATCAGTTGCCCTTTTTAATAACAAAACAACAGTATTAAAAACAATCGATACTTCCTTAATGAAATGTACACTAGTGTTTTTGCTGCCGTATTGTGTTTCTTACACTATAGGGTCGAAGCATGTATATGCTTGGTGCTATCCTAATTAGCTGAATTGATAGTGATGGCCGAGCAACTCCCAGTGCTACCAACAATTCCTCTCATCTGTTCTTCTGTTCTGTTCAAAACTCTCTCCACCTGCCAGTTTGGTGTGTGTTGTTTAGTAATTTAGGATTAGGGGGGCCAGCTGATACTGTGCACAGTAATGTGTTAGCCTCTGGCAAAGTTCCCTGTACTTGAGGTCGGGCCCCGCTAGGTCCCCTTCTGCCATTTTGTCTTGCTGTGTCGTTCAGAGGTGTGAATTAACACCTTTCCAGTGGATGAATTCTGCCTACCCGGTATGCAGAGCGCATTTGAGAGTATTTATAAAAATGCCCATTCATGCACCATAGTTATATAAATTAGTTAGGACAAGCATTTATTCTGTGGGCCAGCTTTCACATCCAGCTTGATAAAAGTGTTCACCGTGTGGTGCGTGGAGGCAGTATACAGGTGATGTCCCAAGTACATCCCATCACTAGCATTGTATGTCAAGTATCTCCTTGTACCCAAAGACCTGCATTCTGCCATAACACATTTGTATCAGGTTCTTAAACGGAAGTATTAAGAAATCATAACTGCTCCTGGACCTGATGTTAGGTGGATCTGCAAGCCACGTGGTGACATAAGTGAAGCTTGTCTGACAGAGAGGAACACGTTTGCAAGTTCCACTTGTACCAGCCACCACGGGCCCATCCCCCATCACGCCACTGGAGCCTTCAGTCATTCATAGAAAATCGACCTCATTCCACTGAAATAATTCGCCAGAAAACTCTGGTATTACCCATAATGCACTCTGGTTACTGCGAGGAAAATGCCTCTTGATTCCAAGGTGGTGGATGGCATTTCATACCTTCCCTAGAGAAAACTGTGGGAGCATCACAACCAAGTCCAGCTGAGCATCAAATCAAAACTGTATGTGGAACGGGAGCAATAGATTGAGACTATAGAGGGGTGGTGATTCATCATCCTACCCCGTTCCCGGCCAGAAGGGGGACCCGATAGCACAGCCTATATTAGAGATGATCTCTACCCCAAAAGCACAAGTGCTAAAGAGACTGTACCAGAACTAGAGGGTGACACAATAGTTTAGCTCCCCTGACCCACCAGCATCCCCTCACCCGATGTAGACTTTTCCACCTTCTCAGATTGTGCAGCCTCCCAGTACAATGATTCTTCCTTGCAAAATATTTTGACCAAGTAATCCTATTAGATGAAGATTCTAAAAGCCAAAGTCTCATTGTGTGTGGAAAAGAAGGGGCTGCTTTACAGAGGAGAAAGCAATGTGAATGGAACTAGAACCACACTTTACCCAGTCTTAATCCACATCCCTTTCTCCAGATAGTATAACAGTTAGCACAGTCACACCTGACAGCCAGCCACCAAGGCTTAACCAAGTCTCAAGAACATAATCTCTGTCATTTCTTTTGACCAGGAGACTTCCAGCTGCTCAAGAGGTACTATGAAACCTGAAACATCTGTCAAAGGACTTCTTGGGCAGCTGTGGGCCATCTGCAGCTTCTGATAATCGTAGATGTCCTGTTCTTGAAGACAGGGATGGACAAGGATGTACACTTCGCGACCTTTAGACCCTTCATAGGTAGTGAAGCCTCGTTCCTATTCTCTAACCCACCGACCTTTAGACCCTTCATAGGTAGTGAAGCCTCGTTCCTATTCTCTAACCCACCCGGTACCCAGAAGACTTTCCCCTAAAAAATGATAAAACACAGCAAGTACATCTGGTGCCCTTCTTCTCAAGGGTTGGTTTCCTAGAGGAGATTGCAACAGATCAAGGTTTTAACTCATATCCAGTCTTACTGAAGGGGAGTTAGGAGCCCATTATATATTCAGACTTGTCAAACACGTATTTACTGTCCTCACGTGAACAGGGGATAGCATAGGGGCAATGCGCTGGTTTTAGAAGCAAGACCAGGCAGAATAACAGAGGTTCGAATCCCGGATTTGGGCTTTGAAACTGAACACAGGGATGGTATTAGGGCGTTATAAAAAAAACAATTAAATAATTTAATTAAATGGATGGCTTAGTTTAACGTTTTAAACGAACCTAATGATGAAGATGGTAGGTGAATTTGGCAACAAATGGGATGAACTGATTCTTAAGAATTTTTTTTCCATCCTGAAAACCACGCAAGCATCCACAGGGTTCTCACTCACTGTACTTGTCTACTTGAGAGAATGCTGTGATGCCCATGATATGCAAACTCAGTCCAGTTCGTTAAGGGGACATAGGTAAGGATGGCATGTCACATGCTTGGAACAACACACACAGGCACCAGATTTGGGATGTCCCTTATCTTTTTTACTCAGGATGGCCCTTGAATAAATAGTTTGTGAATAATGTACAAAAAGATTTCACAACTCTCAAATTATCCTGGCCTCGACCAACCCTCCTACACTCAACGCCTGGTAGTTTTATGGGGATATGAAGAGTGGCCTAGGGCCTACATATAAACGTTTAGTTAAGTGTTTAAAATCTGTGCCTGCTAAAGAAAACAAAGCAAAGTCTCCTGAATTGGCCAAAAAAGGTTCCCCAGGAAATGCCCATATTCAGTTCCTTGTTTCTGTCTTAATATTGGTAACAAGGTTTATAATCCTAGTTTCTCCTTGATTCTCTCCCTTGTACTCTAGAGACCCTTCTGCATGTCATATCATATCATCATATCATGGGCCTCAGCCTGCGTGTATTTGTGCACCTGGCCTAGGCAGCTGTAGGAGGGAAAGAGCTCATCATCAAGCACATCCACATCTGGGAGACTTGACTATGTTTTCCAACACCCCATCTTCCTTTACTCCATCTCCATACTGTGGCGGGTTCATCTGCTTCCTAAGGGAACACTTACCACAGTTTCTATTCCCTTTCTCCAGTCCCTCAGTTCTTAAGTGGCCCCTTTTGATGCCTCGCCGTGTGCCTTGATGACCGCTCTTTTGAAGTAGGCAAATGATGTGCTCAGGGCTCTTCACTCTCATTCCTGACCCTTCCTTGCCTGATTCATATCTAATCAACTGCTCTCCACTTTGCCATTTCTCCCCCATATTCATCACCTTCTTTTCTCTGGAATACTACCTCAACCTCCTGTCTGTTATATACCTCTTTTCTTTGATTGTTTCTTACCAACTCGTCCTCCCCAACCTTTTTATATTTCCTCTTCTTCTTAAATTTCCCTTCCTCCTCCTCCTGCTTAATTTGAACTTTTTCTGTAATCATCTTCCCCTCCTCCTGTCTTTCTTTCCTCTTCTCTCTCTCTATCTCTTTCTAATTTCACCTTCTCTACACTCCAGCATTTCTCACACCAGCTCCCCCCCCCCTCTATCGCCTTCTACCTCCAAACCGGTTGTGCACCACAACTAAGCTCTGTCCAGACTCCCACACCTTTTGACAATGTGCCTTCTTTTAAGAACGGTCTGACCCCACCCACGGAGTCTGCTTTTCTCAGTTGTGTTTGGGTACATGCACTTATTGGCTTTGGTGCTGGATTGGTTAATGTCTTTCTGTGCAAGGCTAGCTCACTTCTCTGCAGGCTCTATCCCCACCATCTTATGTCTTTCTAAATGCAGAGTATTAATTTGGACTCTAATGGAACAAGTGCTTCGGAGGACCACCACGTAGAAGCTGATTGGCCTGTGACTCTTCTCAGCTAAACCCATTCTAAAGTACCTTTATTAAGTCCTGGGTTCTCTGTGCAAGGAAGCATGCGCTTGTTTACTCTAACTCTATATGATTGTTTTCTGCACTAAAGTGCTCCACAAATGATTCTGCAGTCTGCCTGAGAGTTAATATTTTCACTTTGGCCTCTCATTGCATCAAGCTTACCTGGTGGTGGAATGCCCATCTAACACTTTTCATTCATGATCTCCCCTGAAAGGGAGTGTCACTGTTCTGCATTTGGCGAGGAGCCCCTGTGTTGTGGTAAGGGTATACTGGGATGAAAGAGGAGTGCTCCCCAAACACAGGCCCTGCATCTCTTAGTGATTAGAAAGAGATGGCCACATGGTCACTCCACCATTTAAAGCAAGGGCCAGTCATACGACTGGTTTGCTGATAATAGTACACATTTGTGAACCGAAACATTTGTCAGATACAAGACAAGCAGAAGCACCTGTACAATTGCCAGTCCATAGGAAGATTTAATGTAGGGGATAAAGCCTTGGTCCTACTTCCTACCTCAGAGAACAAGTTACTTAGCCAATGGCACAGACACCATCTCATCCAGGAAGCCATAAGTGATTTGTACTGTGGGATCCAACAAACAGATTGACTGGAGCCTCCCCAGGTCTATCATGTTAACTGATTGAACGTGTGAAGACACAACAAGATTTCCACCATGGCAGTAGCCACTAGCTTCAAGAACCTTGAGGAATTGGTTTGTTAACCTTTCTAAGCAATGTTAATGAAATGTGTGCCTCTCTCCCAATACTGAGACTTTGGAAATTACCCAACCACTTCCAGAGTGTGTTCTTTGGGAAGCCAGGTGAAGTGAAGGGTATCTTTCATCACATCCATACATCACGTAGAAAGATGGGAACACTCTGTGTAATGCGTTTAATGTTCCTGTATTAGTACTAAAGATCATCAAAAAGCGAATTCAAAAGAGATGCAAGCTATACTGGTCCGATAGCACAGCGAGTAGAGTGCTCGCTTTGACATCTATGCAGAGCATGCTGATGCAGGTTCGAATCCCGGCAGTACCAAACTCAGACTTTCAGCCATCCGAGGTCAATAAATGAGCACCGCTCAGATGCCTGAGGGTTCGTAGCGCTATGTAAATGCTAAATTATTATTATTACAAGTTGTAAAAGCCTCAGAAGCCACTGGGGAAGCGGATATTTTTGTATTGACTTCTGAAAGGTCAACCGGATCCCGCTTCAACCCGTGCACAAAGGCACAAATCGAAGAAATTACCAAGAGGATTGACTCCCCCCACATACATGTCAATCTTTGACCTAACCAAAGGTTACTGGTGAATCTCACTGGCTCCAGAAAACTAGGAAAAAATATTTTATGCCAGAAGGCTCTCTAATATTTCACTATACTACCTTTTGGTCTACATGAATCACTAGTCATGTTCCAGAAACTAATGGGTCAAGTTTTGCGACACCACCAAGCCTATCTAGGAGCTTACTTGGAAGATTGTCATCCAAAGTCACACATGAGCGAACATATGAGGGACTTCTTCCAACTAGCACAAATCCTTTGGAAAGAAGGCTTACGGAACAACCCTGTGAAATGCCCCACTTACTGTGAAATGTATGGGTTTTCAAGTAGGGAAATGTATTGTGCACTGTCAGGAGAGGAAGATGCAAGCCATAGAGAAGAACCCACCACCTACAACCAAAAAGGAATTAGGAGCCTTTTTAGCACTGGTCAAGTTCTAGAAACGCTTTATCCCCGGTGATTTATGTAGGATTAATTGAAGCCCATTCACCTACAATGAGCCAGCAAAAGTCTTTTGAGCAGTTGTAACATTCTCTATGTCACCCCCTGCCCCTCATACTCTAAACATAGCCAACAAAAGTAGGGTTCAGAGCAGTATTCTGTCAATAGAGAGGAGGTAGTGAATGGCACATCCTCTAGTTGGACATGGTTCCTTGGAGAGTAGAACTATTCCATCATCAACCTAGAGCACCTGGATATCAAGTGGGCTATTGAGGCCCATCGATATTACTTTGCCGGCTGCCACTTCTGGTTGCTGACAGACCATGAAGAAACCACATTATGAGGTGGATTTTGACATTACGAATTTACGCTTTCACCATCAAACTTCGACAAGGGTGTCAATGGGTGAATAGAGTCATTATCGCTGAGAGATTTAAGAAGAAATAAGAGGAATCTCCACTGAAGATGAGGAGGTGTGTGAAAAGATTACACACCACAGACTAAAGGATGAGAACTAGGGGACCCCGAGGGCTGAGCACCTCCACCTGCTCCAATATGCGTACCCTAGAAGAAGTATACAGGGCATTACCTACAGTGCCAGGCCCTAGTCTTGAATGGCAAGCGTCCTCCTGCACCCTAAGATCCTCTTTCAGGCTGAAAAGGTATAACATCAGTCCTGAAATCCTGAAAAAGGAATTAGTTCAGAAGTGTTGCAAGTTCAACCAACATCAGATCTTGGGGTGTGCAGTAATTTGGAGAAAATCAGTCTTCAGAACTCTTATGATAATGCAGCTGCAAACTCCAGTGATACCATCATGGAATCAGGCAGCAGGTATGGATATCAAGTTAACCATTTCATACCATCAGTTCACCGGGCTGTTGAGCAGTCTGCCACACAGTCAAACTCACCTGGGGAAATTGTAGTCAGCACAAGCTTAAACTAATCAACACACCAACTTTGGACACGCACATAACTATTGTGCATCTTCCAATCACAAGGCCATTTCTAAACCAACTGGTGTGTAAAAAGGAGTACACTCAGCAGGGAAGCATGGGAGATTGGAGACCATTGGAAGAAAAGCAGAGTGAGAGGAAAAAGAAAGAGGAAGCAGAGTTCATAGCAGAGAAGGGCAGAAAGGGTGGATTGGAAGAGGAGGTAGAGCGCAAAGAGAAGGAGGAAGGTGAGGTGGAAGAGGAGGCTGAGAAAATATAGAGATACACAGCAGAGGAAGTACAAGGGAAACATCAAAGTGGAGATAAGGGGCAGTACAACTGGCCAAATGTAGAATGAGAAGAGGGCAAGGAAAGAGTGGCGAGGCTAAGAGAAAAAAAAGAGAATATAAACCTTCAAATGGAGGGGACAAGGGAGGACCCCAAGAAAGAGAAAGGGGTAGTAAGCCCAGAGAGGAGGGCACAGGTAGAGAAGCATTCAGGATCTCACCTGGATGGGGCTTCCTAAAATAGTGGAGTCAGGTTTAGTCACATCTTAGAAGTGGAGACCTCTTAGACAGCATAAGTTGGGAGGCTATTGAGTGAAACCAAGCAGGAGGGGACAGTGTGACCTACCCTGGGATACAGTGGTGTATGCTACATCTCACACACCTGGTCACCTCAAAACAACCTAAGGTTCGTGAGTGCTGGTGCCTGGTATTAAATCCTGGAGGACCAACACAAGAACTGAATAGCACCAGCCAAGAAAAACACAGAGTGCCAGATACTCTAAACCTATTTTGGTGCAATTGATGAGATGCACTTATGCATCTCCTCACTTGTGTCAAAGAAAGGAGGAGTCGAATTCCCAAAGGGTATCTGAATTAGTACAGTTCAGATGCCCTATTCGCCCCCTTTGTGCTTAAATAAGGGCCATTTCTGAACATTTAAAAGCCCCTCCCGAATTCACAAACGGGGTATTCTTTTAAATGCACAGAAATAAGAGTCATTCCCCTGCACCTGTTAGGAACAGGGTCTCAAACTCCTGCCATGGGAGAAAAGGAGAATGCACGGACACAGCAGAGGGAGCCACACCGGGATCACGCAGCCAGTATGACAGGACCATCTGATTTTAAGATAGCAACTCAATCTTTTTTAACATTAGTCGGTGGAGCCACAGACCACTCACCAGTCATTAGGAAACAAGCAGGGCTAGGGGTGACAGGTGCCGCTGAACACAAGGGACCAATCCAAGAACCCAAAATGTCAGGAGTATAGGTGTCCCATTTCAAACCATTATCAGCCTGTTAGCCAAAGCAAAAGTACCCAAACGCTTCACGTGGGCAAATGCATCCACAGCAATTGCATTGGGACTGTTTCACCTCGTCCTAAAGCGACCACAAATGTACATGTCAGGAATACAGGCATTCTTCAGCATACTTAGCTTAACATACTCAAGGCACACTGGGCCAGTATGAACAAGCACCCACGGTGCGGTGTTAACTGGAGAACGTTCACCGGGAACTGGACACACATCATAGCAGCACAAAACTGCGCACAGAAAGTTATAATTCAGATATATGTTTTCCAATGCTTAAACAAGCGCATAGCATAAAAGAAAAGCCTTAAAATGAAGGGACAGGCCTTCACTCCACAGTGCCTGGAAAGACATATGTGAAAGGATGTATACATTGGGCGGCGCATCATGAAATCTGCAATATTACAAGGAGTGCAGTAAGTAATCTTATGCGAGTGTGGCAGTACCCACCCAAGAATTGAAAGTACCTCTTCACCGGAGCTTTCACCCCGCCTGACATCTCGGTGGTATGGCCTGCGCCCTGTGGTGATACGATGCTGGTTATTAGGCACCCTCTGCTACCCCCAAAAGTGGACTCCCCAAGAATAGTCGATGGTACACTTAGGTGGGACCTCCGAGCAGGGAAGGATGAAAGTGCAAACGAAACGTCGCTTAGGTCCCAATTCATGGAAAAGTGTGCATTGATCGCACAAGACGTAGGCGCAGAGAACGACTCTGCAGGGCACTACGCGCAAAATTCCGAATGCATGCTCCGTGTATTCATGGATTAAAAAGGGCATTACAATCTCACCCACAAAGAAAACCGAGCTAAGGGAGGAGCGCCCACAACACGCCCCACACAAACCAAAAACCAAGCAATAGACCAACGTTAGCGCAAACCTCTGCGTCCACCCCTCGGCCACCATCCAGCACCCCTGCAAAACCGTGCAAGCTCCCTCCTAAATCCAGGCTGCACCCATGCGAAAACGTGCAAGTCCCTTTGTAAGTCAAGGCTGCACCCCTGTGATAACATGCAAGCCCCCTCGTAAATCAATGCAACGCCCCTGCAAAAACACGCGAGTTCCCACGTAAGTGAAGACTGCACCCCTGAGAAACTGTGGAAACCCCCATGTAAATAACAGCTGCACTCTTACAAAACTGCGAACACTCCCCCCTACTCCCAAGGTACCCAAACTACCTCACCTCGAACACTACCCCCAGGCAGCCCCCTGATAGTACATCCCCCTCTCCAGGCCGCCCTCACCTCTGACACCACCCCCAGACACTACCCCCAGGCATCCCCCTCAAGTCATCACACCACACACCAGCCCCCCTCACCTCAGTCACCACCCCACTCAGCCCCCTGACATACACCCCCCCACACTGCCCTTACCTTCAACACTACCCGAGGCAGCCCTCTCTAGTCAAACACCACCCACCAGCCCCCCGACATCTGCCACCACCCCGGTCCACCCCCTGACAATACACCACCCTCTGTACATCACCCTCACCTCCGGCACTACCTCCTGGCAGTCCCCTCAAGTCCTCCCACCACCCACCAGCCCCCCTCACCTCTGACACTACCCCCAGGCAGACCCCTAACAGTACACCCCCCTGCTCACACTGCCCTGACCTCCAACACTATTCCCAGGCAGCCCCCTCAAGTCCTGACAGCACCAACAAGCCACCCTCACCTCTGCCACCACCCCAGTCAGCCCCCTGACAGTGCACACCTTCTCCCCACACTGCCCTGATCTCCGACACTACCCCCAGGCTGCCCCCTCAAGTCCTCACACCACCCACAATCCCCCGTCACCGCCACCACCACCCCAGTCAGCCCCAAGACAATCAACCACCCTACAAGTCCAATGCATGCTGCAACTCAACTGAAACTGTGGAATGCCTCCACCATAAAGCAGACATCAAAAATGTTTCCACCGCCAACATAATCAACAGAAATCACTGAAGATCAATCCAGGACCGGAGCATCTGCTGTCACATCCTGGCAAACCTGAATCTGCAGCACCTCAACCACACAGCACAATATTGCACCAACAACACTGTGCCCCCATCCACCTGAAAAGTGCATCCAATGCAAAGTGGCATGTGCATATTAGCCATGGGTCATTGCAAAGTCATCAAAGCACAGCAACTGAATGTGTGTTGCAGACAGAAGTAAACAGAATCAAACATTAGCCACATCCACAAATAATGATGAGGCATGTTACAGCCTGAGCATAAGTAGCCTGGGTTGTAGGGGTGGCAAAGTCCCTGTCAGGGACTACAACATGACAGGCCTGTGCATGGGTAATGGGAGGTCAGTCAGAGAGTGCATGACTGAGACAGAAAATGTGTGCTGCCACACAGAAACAGCAAACATTGGACACAACTGCATCCCAGAGGTGGAGATGGAGGAAGACATGAGAGCAGGCAGTGTGTGATTTCACAGTAAAGTGCCCAGAGAGGTCCTGTCATTGTGAAATAATAAAAATAGAAATAGAAATGCAAATGGCACAGGAACGGTTGACACCTGTGCTGTACTTAAAAACAAATTCATGAGAGGGTCAGAAATGCCAATATGATGCACTGCTTTTTCCCCTGCACTTGTGCCAAAAGCGTCTAAGGAAATTTGTTTTTATTCTGCATACAAAATGCACTTCATTTATTAATTTAGGGTGCACTTTAAAAGGCACTCAAAAACGCAATGTGTGTGAAAAAGGGTAAATGAATTCCCACAATAGTGATGCACACATTAAGAAGTCCTCTGTGAATTCTGCACAACGTGTTTTGGTGCAAGTGAAGAGGATACACCTGTGCATCCCTTCATTTACACCCACAAAACTTTGCAGAATCTGGCTGCTTGACTACAAAGCCTCATTTCAGGTCAATCAATTGGATCAAGTACACATGCTGCAAAAAGCAGTAGAATGAGGATCCTGCAGAAAAGAGCAGCCCATAGGCCTGGACTGAAAAATAGATGATAATACTTTTTGTTGGTGGTCAGACAGAAAAGTCTTAATTTAATCAATTGACATGTCTTAAACCCCAAATTCAAATGGCATGGCAAAAGTAGTACAGTGTGATTCACAGTGTCAAAAGCAGCATAAACATCAAGCAAGACCCTTTCGAGCACTGCCAGGGTCTATCTCCCATCTGTAAGGGATAAAGAGTAAGCCTCAGACAGAGTGGCATGTTATGTGTTGGCTATAGACTTTTATTTTCGAGAAAATAATAAAAAGGATGGGAGGAACCCTATCCATCGCTTCCCCTAAGAGGGGTTTCCCTGCCTCAACAAAACTTATGAACGTTTGTCTTATGATGTTAAATAAAAGAGTGTCCTCCATCCTGTGTCCAAAAACCCTTTATTGACCCTTGCAATGTAAGCTCAAAATAATGTGTACCAGGGGTTTTCTGGAAGCTATGCACTTATAGCTTTCTTTAAAAGTTCAAAACATAAAGTTTCAAGGTGCAGAAAAGAAAGTTCCACAAGAAGAAGGGCTCCTCCCTTCCCCTATGTTTCTTCTGGTCTTTCACTGTCCGTCCGGTACTTCTGAAAAAAAGATCAAATAATGTTCACAACTTCAAGGGGGATGCATTCTGCCTTGAGTTTCTCCACTTTTTATGCTTCCACAGTTTTAAGGAAAATAACTATTTCCCTTTGTTCCTTCCATGTTCAGCATTCAGTATATTGATACAGTTCAAGGTTATTCCAGGAGGATGAGGCTTCCCTTCGGTCTCCTTTATACATAAAGTCCTCTTGAATATTCAATTTATCTCACTCTGTATCTCCATTAATGTTAAAGGGGTATGGTCCTTCCCCTTTCCTTTGACTGTTTCTCTTTTAGCCGTCGTGTACTCTCCTGCCAGGGTATTGAAACTTTATTACTGATTCTTAAAAGGGGTATAGTCTTCCCTTTTGTATTTGTTCTCACTGTTTCACGGTTCCAGGATTACTTCTCTTCTTACTCCTGGATTACTCTCCTGCCAGTATATCACAACTCTGTTTCTTGGGTGCGGGTCCCAGACTCGCACAGTGCATGCTTTACTTTCCTTCCAGGACTTTTTATATCCTTTCCTGGGTGTGAGTCCCAGACTCACTGTTTGCCTGGTTTGCTATCCTGCCAGGACTTTTCTGCTCTCTACTCACTCTTTCTTTTATCCAAGAAATATTTTTTCTCCAATATTAGGTCAACAACCCTTTTTTAACAACATTCATATTTATGTCAGTCTCTCTTTCCAAGCATTGGGTCACCACCCCCTTCTTCATATTGTTTGTATTTCATTAATCTCTCTTCCCAAGCATTTGGTCAGAGGACCTTTCTTTACATGGTTCGTATTTGTATCAGTTCCTTCTTTTACTTCAATTGGGCTTTCTCGCCCGTTAATGATGTGTCACACTCGCTCTGAAGTGTTCCGGTAAACGGCTCGCTCTCTCTGGGCTTACTGTGCAGCTCTGGCATTGGTTGCGTGATTGTGTCTGCTTCGATCCGCTGACTGGGAGTGAGTCCTGTTAGCCGTACAGCTCCTGCTTTGCTTTCCTTTGCTTCTGACGGATCAAGCTGCCTATCGCGATAAAGCAGCAAGTTTATCTTGGCCCGGTACCTCCGCATGCCATTCTCATCAGCCCGTGTGCTGCCTTACACACTGTATCTGCTTCCTGCATTCCAACCAGTGTCAGGACAAGCTGCATTCCGCTGCATTCTCTGTCTCTCTCTTAGTCTGGTCAACAGTGGAAATTCTAAACCTCTTGTTATTGGTTAACTTTTTCCAAAGACTAGAATGCAGCATTGGCTTACCACTTCTGGTCATCTTCTTTGCTCTATCCCCCTTCCTCGTCTCAGTGGTGTCAAGCAGAGGGAAATGCAAATAAGGTTGCTGATTGGTCATGATTGGACATTTTATATTTACATTACAATATACTATACCAGAATGTTGAAAAGGCAAATGGATGTCACTAAGAAATACAGGTGAAGGGTTATACTGATCTAATGCTTTTGTTCTGTCCCGCTGGAGTTTGTCTTCGTCGTTCTTGTCCTCCCGCAGACAGCCACCCCCAGGGTCAGAGTCAGGTAGCTTCTGCCTTTTCCTGGCCAGGTAAGAGAAGTTTCCCTCCAGCCAATCAGTGACGATGTTGCTAGATTTGTCAGACATCTTAGTTCATTCAACAGAGAGGTGACCAATACTTCTAAGCATGAAACTACAAATTGTCAGCACTTATTTCAGCCTATGACTAGATTCCATCTTCATTTGCCATTGTTGGGACACTGCTTTCTCCAAGAGCTTTGGTGGGTAGGGTAAGTTGCACATGGGTATAACATTAAAATGAACAGTTGCTCACGATGGGGCTTCTTCAGCAGGGGAGCTGATCAAGACTGCTTTAAGTGTACAGTTATTGGGGATTTTCTAACACATTCTATGAATACAATAGAAAGGCAGTTGTTGGCTAGCAAAACTGATGTATTGAAGTGAGCAATTTAAAGTTGGTCAAAGATGGAAATGCAGAAGCTTCCCCCTACCAAGTGTATTATCTGTATTCCGTAAAAAAAAAAGAAAAAAATGACAACTTAGCATGAATTGTCCTCATCTTTATGCCAATAAAGTATGTTATGCATCACAAAGTAACTGCAGGATGATAGCATAACAATATATCTCCTCAAGCACAGGAGGTTTCAAAGTTCTTCTATGATCTGAAATAATTCTCTTTGAATTGAGTGTCAGGAAAGTATAAGCATTCTGTTTTATATGAAATGTTCCTAGTAAATAAGTGTTCCTTTTATATCCTGTACATGCCATTCTGTAAAAAGTTTGTATTTCTAATCTATATTATCTTAGAGGAAAGAAGCGTGTTACAGAGATAAAGGTGACCAAACATTATTCTGCTGAACATTGTTTATCTGAGGCTCTGTATTTCCTGGTGTATAAGAGGAGCCTTAAGATTAAGATTGAAATTGATTTGGCCGAATTAAACATCAGATGATTGGCCTGTCCAGTGAAAAGGAAAGGTTTAGCGAATGTCAAAGAAGATAGCATAGTATTGGGAAGCAGCAGAAGAGGTTGGAGTATCTTGCTAAACGCTGGCTGCAGCAACCTCTGGCAATGGAGGATGCTGCACAAAGATCCTCATGCAGGAATATCATCAGGTAAATATCACGTCAGTGGCACCACCAGATTGATGCAATGATGACGAATATTGTGGTGGGCCACAGGGTGCGTAAGCTTGACGAGACAGTGGGCCACGTTACGACCCTGGCGGACAGCTGTGCTTGTAATACAGGCACGGCTGCCGCCGGAGTCGTTTTTTTTTTCCAGCGGATGCCCCATACACCGGCACCATTCGTGAATGGTGCTGGTGCATGCGGCATGCTGTGTTCGCGGGTGCCGCTCTGCATGCCAGGGCCGACCTGGCAGGCAGAATGGCACCTACGAGCACAACTCGTAGTTCGCCAGTCCGGGAACTAGGGTACCTGCAAGCTTACCGGTACCGTAGTTCCCGGACCGGCAAACTGAGGCCCAGTCTCTTCTGCCCCTGAAAACATGCAGAGGGCGCTTCACATTACATTGTAGCACATGTGTGACCTGGATTCAGTCAATTCAGCATCTGTTATTCCCACAGAATGCTAACAGGACGGCAGGAGGTACCCTTTGGCAGTCATTATACATCACCACTCAGACACCAAATGCAAGTTCTTGGCAAGACAAATGTAGGAATAGATAGGTGCCTGGCACTGAGGTGACATTGGTATGGAGACTGAGGCTGGAGGAAGGGGATGTGCGTTGGGAATTGAGGTGGAGAGAGGGCATGGGAGGGAGTGTATGGGGATTCAAGGTTAGTAAATGGAGTTTACATGAAAATGAATAAACTGACTCATCATTTTGGTTGTGTCATGGATTTTACTAGAATGATTCATCCTGTTACAGTTTAAAAGTTCTGATGTGTGCTCAGAAAAAATATCAGTCCCTGGCAGACTAGACAACTCTCCCTTAATTCGACTTTGGCTACCTGTGGTGGGCTGATGGCCCTTGATTTGTCATTGGACTCCTCAGAGTGTGGGGATACAAGTCCTCGTTAACAGGCATTGGTACACTCCTCCTGATGCAGATATTATGCAGCACTGCACACAAGGACAATCCTGACAACTTTCTCCGGGCTTTACATGATTCCCCCCTCAATTGGCCAAAATATGCGTTCATGCACCCTTTGCACACATGCACCATATATGTGCTTCATGGTACATGCTGTCCAATGGCGTCCCAGTTTTCCTGACAGGGGTCATGAGCCATGGTAGTTGCAGATAGCCTGAGTGCAAAAGGAAAGACTGATGACTGAAATGTTGGTTATCAAAGTAAAAGCCTATGAAACAGGTGATAGCATTTGTCTTTCCTCATGTACTTCTTGCTGCATACATTTAGGTGGGATTGGGGTAGGTATCCCGAGCAGTTGGAAATGGCTAATGCCTTGTGCCCATTGTGTTCTATCGCATATACGGACTATACCAGCTGTTAAGTGTTGAATACGGTCTTTTGGAAATGTGACTCTGCCTTCCATGAATCCATGTATTTGACTTCATGTATGCCACATTGCAGCTGTGTACTGCAGAGGGTCTAGCTCTCTGCTCATATTAGTAGTGGATGAAGGCTTTGCTCACACCTGACTGTGGATTGCTGCAGGAGTTACGTGAGCTACAGTGAATTCATTATTGCCTTCCCTGTGCATTCTGGGGCATGGGTCCCTTCAGGCATTTTGGGCCCGAATTACGAGTTCAGCATTGTGGTAAAACAGTGACAGTAATTTTATTAGCTTATACATTTGGGGAAACTCAATTCGCACTATAAAAAATAGTGAGATCTCTACCTTAATTTGGGAAGTGGATTTAGTTTATATACTAGGAGATAGATACAATTAGCAACAGTTCATCCAAACTAGAATATCTGTAATCCAACTACTAGATCTTTTTTGTCACTAGCACTTTTTTAAAAGTGTTTAATGCTATGTTTAAAGTGCATGTTATGCATATTATATTTGTTTAATTTAACTTGTTTTTTAATGCTAGGTTTTGAATGAATTGATATTTTCTTTAATTATGGACTAGTTTGGAAGAACTGTTGCTAATTGTATCTACCTCCTAGTATATACACAGCCATCTATTAGACCACTTTTTTGGGCGGTAGCCCAATTACTGCCACTTGTACCACACCAAAAATTTCAGAATATGCACTTGAAGTTCAGTATTTTCTTCCAGCATGTAAATCCTCCACTTTAAGGCATTTGCATTTCCTTTGTGTTATTACTTCTCACAGTAAATCTTCCAAATATCCCCATGGAGTCCTATGGACTCCAAAAATGGGGATTTGCACCACCCTACTACTACTGTTAAGTGACACTGATTGGTAAACGATGTTGGTGGTAAATTGGTGGATGTGTCCCCCAATTTACTGCCAAATTCGAAATGAGGTCCAATGGAACGGATTTGGGTTGTTTTGCCCATAACAGAAAAGTTTGCGGCCAAAAAGATTGTAGCTAACTTGACCGTTATGATCAAACAACCCAAAGTAAATGCCTCCCCAAGCATACCCTACAAATACACGAACCCACACCCCGTTACTTACCTTTTTGGTGGCACACCTCGTTGTCTGCCGCCGACTCCCTGCAACACTGATTCCCTTCACTTACGTGCTTGGGAACCGGTGGGTGCAGCAGGATCCTTTTTATTTTTTTTCTTCTAACTTTATCCACCTATGCGGGGGACACCCCCACAACCCCCGTTGCCATTATAGCGACCAAGCGGAGCGGGGGACACCCCCACAACCCCTTTTGCCATGATAGTGACCAAGCGGAGCGGGGACACCCCCACAACCCCTTTTGCCATTATAGCGACCAAGCGGAGCGGGGGACACCCCCATAACCCCCATTGCCATTATAGTGACCAAGCGGAGCGGGGGACACCCCCACATCCCCTTTTTCCATTATAGCGACCAAGCGGAGCGGGGGACACCCCTGCAACCCCCGTTCCCCTTCTTCGTTACAATGGTCCTATATGGAATATTTGATCGAATGTATGGTTGTGCGGGATTTTCGTACAGCCTAAATTTGGTCAAATATACCATATGGTTTATTGTTTTATGTCTTTTTGGGTCATTCCATGGAAAATGTGTGAGGCAGTGTTTTGGGGTGGGTAAGGTAAGCTATGGGAAATTCCTTATTTCCTTCCCTGTGTATTCTGGGACTTGGGATCTTTAGAGGAACAATGCATAAATGTGGTGTGTGCGAGACACTCATGCATGGAGGCATGACAAAGAGTGTTGTGGGCATATGGACCATGCACCAAAAAGGTTCCCGATGTACCTGCATATGCCTTCACTTTCACTTCCACCTTTGTGTTTGCTAAGCATTTTCTTGGGACATTTAGCCTACAGATCCTGGTTCCAATGGCACTGTCCTCTGTGCAAGTCCATGTAGGTAGGAAGGCTACTGCTTTGTATTACCAGGTCATCTTGATAATAATTAGGGAAACGGGCACAGAAGTGGCTCACAGTCACGTCAGTGTTGCATGTCATTTGTACATTCATTGAAAGGTTCAGTTCGATATCATGGAATACATGCACCAATACCTGTGGTGCGACCAATTCCACAATGATGGAGTGCAAAGCCACTTTTAAGTTTGGTCATGAGCTGTGTAATACAATCTTGCCTTTGTGGCACACACTTGTACTGGGTGCTGGACAAGGAGGTAAGATGTTGTGCATGTTTCAATAGTGCATCAAGCACTTTATCCACTTATTTTGAAAATGTTGGCTGTGCTATGTCATGCAGCATACAGACAGTGTGCTGATATGTGCCTGATGGTCAAATGACCACATCAAATGACTGGAAATCATTTAATGTCATTTCCTACCACATCCTGCCATTTTAGCAGCCCCTGATCAATATCTGAGTGTTCTGCCTGAAGAATGAAGCTCCTCTACCCAGGATCACCTAGGGCACTGCCTCTATTCTGACATGAAACCTGGAAGCCATCTTGACCATTTAAGGAACTCCTTGAGGATCGTGCCACAACAACATGCTATTGGAATTTCATGTTAAAGTCATCTTGCCACTCCAGAGGACTCCAATCAACCTCTGCAGGTCTTGATGCAAAAATGAAGTTACCTTTCCTCCATGACTAACAACTCTCCCTCCATCCTGCCAGAAAACCTGAAAACCAGCTTGAGCATTCTGAATGTCTACCAGAGGGTCCTGGGACCGCAACATGTGACTGAAACCTCACATTGAAGGCCTTTACTTCTGTGTCCTGCCATTCCACAATATCCTGATCAACATCAGAGGGTCCTGCCTAAAATAAGAGGTTTCTGGGGCCTGCAACACCAAGGTCTCTGCCTCCAGCCTGACAAGAAGACTATTGGACATCTCAGGACTTCTTATTGGCTTGCAGAAGGTCATCTGACCACATTTAATAACTGTAATGTCATGTTAAGTTATTTTTTTCCACACCCTGCCATTCCAGAGAACTCTGACCAACATCTGAGTGTCCTGCCTCAATAACAATGCTACCTGCAAGGCCAAGATCTCTCTATCCATTCTTCTTGGGAGCTTTTCAGACATCCTGGCCTACTTATTGGCTCCCGGATGGTCATGTAACACACATCCTTCTTATTGGGCCCACCCTGGCAGTTCAGGCCTAGCATCTGCAGTTAAAGGCCAAAAGTAGCATTGGCAACTTGCAGTGTGGGCCTGTTTGGGCCTAGGGCCAGAGTCCCTGCTCGCGTTTGCCCTTCACTGGACTCCTGCTTCCACGCATAGAGATTCTTCTACCCAGTGAATGTCCATTTACTACAAATCTGCTTTTCCCTGAAGGAACCAAGGAGCATCACTATTTTGGGCTTGCTTACTGTCAATTGGTTTCCTGTGCCCGTATTGTAGTCCATCTCAGGACACATAGCACCTTCTTCCAAGCACTCTTTTTCATCTTCCCTTGTCACTCACCCATGTACCCTCTCCCTCTTGGGCTGCTAACTACTTTCACTGTCTTCACTTGTCCTTTACCCACAATCATGCACCTTGATTTCACACCTTACTCCTGTGTGCTTAATCTTCTCCTTCTCTTATCTCATAGCCTTCAGCCACACCTTGGTGTAATATCCAAGTTACTCCCACCCATCTCCATCTGCCTCCTCTGATGCTGCACCCGGAGCTCTCAAACCAAACGCTCCCATTCTCCCAGGATCTCCAACGTCATCTATCTCCCTCGCCTAACTAAAAGTGCTGCCCTGCAAGAAAGGCAATAATCATGTGAAGGGACCTGGCTTACTAAGGCAACCAATCACTCTTCCAGGATCTCCAACGTCATCTATCTCCCTCGCCTAACTAAAAGTGCAGCCCTGCAAGAAAGGCAATAATCATGTGAAGGGACCTGGCTTGCTAAGGCAACCAATCACTATTTTAGCTGCCTTTTGCGGTGGTCGAAGTGTACGAAAAGAAGTAGTGGAACTATGTTCCCTGCTGGCCTGCACCCACTCCCCACAAACCCCATTACCACACCCCCTCTCACACACAATACAAACCTCCAAACACTTGCACCTGCCCGTAAGGGACCGAAGAGTGTAGCGCACTGAAAGTGCAAGTTTCAACTTCTTCCTACACTTTTATTTTAAAACAAAACCATTCCGGAAGGGTTTCTTTTTAAAATAAATGTGTAGGAACAGTAACACTTAATTTAAAAAAGTAGAGGAGCACTGCTCCCAATTGCTCCCGCTCTCTTGAACCACTGGCCTTGTGAGAGACGGATAGTAAAGAGGCAGGCTGGTAGAGTTCCCAATTGGAGATGTGTCTAAGGGGGGACAGCAGGATGCTATGATTTACATTATCTAGAGTTTTAGGAGAAATGGGAATTGCAATACTAGCATGGAACATATTGATATGGCCTAATGCACTAGACGATTTTACTTTCTTGTACACTGCTACTTTATCTTCTGTATGTATACATGTAAGACCCAACCCCTAGGAATACATGAAGCTTTGATTAATGAAGTACCTCAGCCTTGCTAACTGATGCTCTGGATGCTATCTGGCAAGAAAATAAGGCTAGACACACTAAAAGCTATCCACAACGATACACAAACCTGCTTGTTTTTTAAGTCAGGCACACATGTTAATTTGATACCCCTGATTCTGCTTTGGGTATTTGAAAAATCAAGTGCATTACAAATGAATTTGTAACATGCAGACAGCATTGATTCGCTAGATAAACGTGAACGTGTGATGGTAGTAAACACCAAGGAACTTTGAGACTTGTTCATCTCTGGGAATCATAAGGAATGTTTATCTATTTTTCTAGGATATGGAATGAAATTTGTGAGATAATAGCAGTAATCAAAGCATGAATTAATTGCGCAATGTGATTATATGTGACTTTTATCTATGATGAGAAGTATTAAAAAAGTTATTAATTTGAAAACATAATAAAAAATAAAAATAAATGTGAACAGCGGTCTCTGTTTGCTCTATTGAGGGACAGTCAGGTAGCTGCTGGCAGTGCTCAGGCCCTTTTCAAGAAGGCCTGTGTGTGGCAGTAGATGGGTTCAATACAGAGAGAACAAGAGCAACATGCTTGCATTAAGATGCAGAAATGAAAAGAGTATGCCATTTCATGATGCTGAACGCCTATCTTGTGCAGTATAGGATCATTCGAAACGTGGGAGGAAAACTCAGTACCTTACATCGGTCCGAGTTTAACCTGGTAAAAATCTATGCTTGGCCTAAATTGGTGAATCCCGCTTAATGAAACGTTACCCATAACAAGAAGCCCCAGTAAGGAAGCCCTATGACACATGGAGAATCTTTGTATTTACATTAAAAGATCAAAAATCAAGGTGTGACCAATGTGTCAGCACACACGTATGGATAGGAAAGGCCCAGATGTCAAGACTAAAGGTGGGGTGCCTACTGGGCTTACCGGTAGTAGCAAGACCTAAAAATTGTCACTGCTTCTGGAGCAGCTAAACATTTCCACAGGATGACTTTGAAGCACTCTGACGCTCCACAATCATAAGTCTATCAGGGAAGACAGACATTTTCTGTCCATAAAAAAAACTCAGTTTAGCTGCCGGCATCATTCACTTTGAGAATGCTGTCATATTTTCCCCCATCAGCATCATGCTCTGTTGCCAGAGATTGCCCATTTCGGCAGGGGTTGCAGCAAGCAGGGTCACTCTGAGGTCAATATGAACGTTAGACCATGACTTACAGGCACTTAGAATGTACCTCTCGCTCCCACTAACAAGGAACACCTGTGAACATGCATGCACTTAGGCGGCCACTCCAAGTCCCCTCTGCTTTCTCTCCTTCTTTAGCACTTTGAAGCAGCCTCTGGAATTGTTTTAAGTGCTACGTCAGAAACAAAGGATTGACGCTGCCTGCTTTACCGATCCCCTTCTCCTCACTCCCATTCACCCCGCACTCCCACGTTGTCTTCTCATCCCTGACAGACCTTGGTTATGACAAATGTGTTATAAAGCTTCGAATATGTGTTTCCTTACTTCTAACTAATAGATGTCATATGTTAGGTTTTATATATTTTAATATTTTTACATGCGACATATGAAAACAATTTAAAGAATGTTCCTTATCTTGGTGTGAAGCCCTGCCAAAGCCTACTTAAATGGTTTGGCCTCCATCACATGGTGAAATATGCGACCACTTTAAAAACAGTTTCCAGGTCTACTTTAGGGTCCCAGACCATGGGCCTCATTACAAGTTTGCCGGTCCGAGAACTACGGTACCAGTAAGCTTGCTGGTACCGTAGTTCCTGGACTAACAAACTACGAGTTTTGCTTTGGGTCCGACCTGGCGGGCAGAGCAGCAACCGCGAGCACAGCATGCTGCATGCACCGGCACCATTCACAAATGATGCCGGTGCATGCGGCTTCCCCATTCCCATTGAGCCCTGTGGGTCTCAATGGGAATGGGGAAGAATTTTTTCCGCCGCCCTGGAATAGGCAATTACCGGGTCCGCCAGGGTTGTAATACCCCACTAATTGCCCATTCCAAGGCGCCGGAAAAAAACGACTGTGGCGGCAGCCGTGCTGTCCGCCAGGGTCCTGATGAGGCCCAATGTGTGCTTTGTGTCCAGCGCCATAGTACAGACAGAGTGGAGCAGTGCAGTTAGATTTCTTCACGTTGCATTCAGGGAAAAAGGAATCCATGTGTAACAAATTACTCATCAAGTTGCTCAGCATTATATCACAGCAAATGGCGCGTCCTGTGCCCCCCTATAGCAAATGCCCATAGCAAGTACATTAAGTGAAAATCATTGAAGCCAACTGAAGTCTCTAATGTTTTGAAAAGATGGTGTATGTGCTATTTCACTGGTACAACTTTTCATGAAGAAATGTCCTTTTTGGAAAATGTGAAGGTATCACGTTTCAACGTTGAACGTGGTTGCAGCATTCTATGTGGATTTGCAGCTCAGTTATTTTTCTTGGAAATCCATGTTACTCTCCGATTCAAAAATCATTTCGCCTTTACTGTATTTATTACTCGAAGGCTTGGTTTATTCTTGTCCCATCTGATCCACCCCTATTTTTTCAGTGAAGCCCATGATTTCTACCTTTACACTGAATCCTCAAAATGTCTCTAAAATACCCTTACAATGTCCCTTATATGGCTCCAGCGTTTCCGCCTTCATTCGCTGTACCACATTATGCAGTATAGACAAATGGACCATTATCATAAACGGATCCTGCATTGGTTACCTAAAGATTTGAAAAACAACAAATGAAAAATGAGTAGTCACCAGGGACGTGGATTCACCAAAATGGCAGGATTAGCAAAATAGACATCACACGCCCCAATGACATCACAGGCAGAGGCGTTGCTAGGGGTGGTACTGATGGGTTAGGGGAGGTCTTTTGGTTGTAGCCACGGACTAAAGCTCAGGATCTACAACCAAAAGGCTAGCTAGACCCAAGTCCCGACAGTCATGACATTAGCATAGTCCGGGATCTTTTCCAGACCAAGCAATACCCCTGATCACAGGAAGTGGTGTCATATGACCTTTGGCCCAGATGACATCACATGAACTAACATCACATGACATAAAACACCAATGTCAGTCCTGAAGTGATTGACGGTTATAATAACTGTGCAAAAGCTTACTTTTCATAAAATAGCAAATGGGTACTGAAGTAGACCTCAGGCTTTTGTAAATACCAACCGCATTTTAACTATGGTGATGCCTTTAATAGGGCAGGGAGGGGGTCATGTTATTATGGGGGTAGACACAGTATAACCAACATAGGCCATGGGCACTGTGTCATGTATGCCACCAAAACATTGTATGTCCATTTACTGCCAATTTATACCAATTATAGCTGCACATGTTAGCCCTAGTAATCATGTGCCAAGTAAAGCCCCATATTTGCAGATGCTGCCATAATACAGTATGGCTACTGTAGCTTCTGTTTAGGATACTGCCATCTCATGTCTGTTATAACCTTACAGCCTAGGGGTGGTGAAAACATGTAAGTTACAGATTTATAGTGCAAGTTCCTTCTTTCATATTCCAAGTGCATCCTCAAATGTCCAGTGATGCCACACAATTTCAGTTAATGCCTCATACACCTGATACCCCAAAACATAAGCTCTGCATTTGGGGCATCCAGTCTGTCTGGCCTACATAGACAAATGCTAATATACAGCTACACCTTTGAAAATAAAGCACACGAGAAACGCAAACTTCACAGTGTGAATTCAGAGAATAAAGAGGGCTGTAAGAATTCCCCTTATTCATTTTATGTCACACTACCTCTTCACTCCCAAACCAGGGGTCACAGAGGCAGTGCCAGAGGTCACAGGGAAGTCACCCAGAAACGCAGCTGTGACCCTTGGTGGACCCAAATGATGTCCTTGGTAGTCACCCAACACAGTTGCTTCTAATAAGTGATGTACATTTTTAGCTTATCCATAAGGTTTGTCCTTTTCTTTGAAACTGAGAAGCAGACCAGGGTAGCCAAAAATCACTTTAAAACATACTTATTTAAAAAAATGTTTAAATCTTCTAACAAATAAAATACCAATACAACTTAAACATCTTTGTTGACAATTAGTGGTCATCTGCAATATTTGTGAGGTGTCAATGTAATAGTAAAAGTAGATTAATTATAATTGACATTTGCGTTACTTTTAATTATTTTTTAAACCTAACTGTTATGTGGCTATGTATAGCTTGCGATTAAGACCTAAACACAACATGGATCTATGTTAATTACTAACATCTGCGGAAGTTGGCTGTAATTTTTGGGAATCTGATGCACTCTATGCAACGATCAAATCAATGAGCTCAGATAAATTTGGTTTCTGACTCGGATTGGGTCGTACATTTTGAGGCACTATACACTAGCGATAAAGTTGCTCCTTTTTGTCTGGACTTAATGGCCTTGGATTCCAGTACTCAATTTAACTGTGATAATAACTCACAAACTGTTTATGATGCCATCTTGTCTGCCAATCAACCTAAAGCACTTGGCCCCAATAAACTATCAAATAAACTTTTCAAGGGAAACCCATATGGGTGGGCTATATTGATTTCATTCCTCTTTAATAACATCATAAAGGAAGGCCCCCCTCTTCATGGTCTGTTTCCTATATCATTCCAGTCTAAAAATGTGGGCTTCGTGGTGACCCCAACAACTATCTCCCCATCTCGATCATTGCTGCAGACAGTAAATTCTTTGCTGCAATTCTTCTAAAACACTGTGAAACATGGCTAAATTAGGTGGGGCAACTACAAAAATGGCACACGGGTTTTAGAAAAGCACATGGCACTATCAGAAACGGTTCCATTCTCAAATGCTGTCAAAGTCTTGTTTGCGACGGTCAACATAAGTATATCCATGTCACCTCCATAGATCTTAGTGCAGCTTTTGGCGGTTTTGTAAGATCGGACCGAAAAAAAGGTCCGGCCCTACAAAACGACCGAAAAGTGCTACCACCAAAGGTTCAAACAACAAAAGTGTGGCATAGTGAGCCAGGTGTTGCGGGGGACACCCCCGCAGCACACCCCCGAAAAAAAAAAGAACAAAAAACGGGGGCATCAGGGATGTCACCCGCAACAACCCGCTCACTATACTTTTCCGTAGTATGTAAGTGTGTTCGCATGAGAAAGGTGCAAACATTTGGTAGTTTGCACCTTTCTCATGCGAACAATCTGGCTGTGGCAAAATCAGCCACGGTCGGATCACTTAGAATCCTTTTGACACACTAAGTCGGAATCATTTATGGTTGAAACCTTCTAAATGGGGCATTCTGTTGGGACTATTAAAGCTAATAGTACAATTACACCAATCAACGGTGGTGCAGGTCAGGTTGAATGAGGCTCAGGCGTTAATTAGAAATATCCCTGTTGAGAATGGCCCAAGACAGGGTTGTATTTTAGCCCCTTGTTCTTCAACTTCTATGTCTCTGATGTGGGTGAAAAGATTGAAGATGCAGGCTTAGCCCCGCCAAAAATGGAAGATTTACGAATAGTTTGGTCCATATACGCAGATGATTTTATCCTATTTGACACCACACCGATTGGCCTGCAAAGGGTGATCTTAGCTGTTGAAAGGTAGGCTAGGAAAAATTTCTTGAAAGTAAATGTTAAAAAAAACATGTTTTGACCTTCACTAAAACAAAGCGCATCATGAAAAATAATTAGTCCATGTGTAGTGCTAGATTGGAGAAGGTAAATGATCTTATCTATCTTGGTTTTTATGGGTCAAATACAGTAAATAAAGATAGTCTGTGTGCCTTCTTTAACCATCGTAACGACCAGTTAATTAGACAGATGAGGTACATAAAACACAACATTTTCTAAACACTCACTGCTATCTTTGTTAAAATATAATGTTACTGTTGCCATCCCAAAACTCACCTATGGTATGTACATCTACCCATTAGGGGTTTATGATGTATTAGGAAAGATGGAAAGTAAAGTTTGCAGACAAGTTTTGGGCATTCCACATGCAGTTCCTACATCTGCCATTTTGTATGATTTGGGTATCTGTGGAATTAAGACTAGAATAAGGTGGAAGTGGCTAGCTTTTTAGAATAAACTACTGCTTCCTCCCCCAGACACCCCTTTATGTGGAGTGGAACAAAATGTTACTTTTGAAAATGGACAAAGCTCTGGTAAATTTGGGGAAATGCTGTGAACAATTTTTGAATTAAATGGCGTTAACAACTGAAGATCTGATACAAACACCTGGTAGGGTTAAACATTGTTTACTCAAATTAGATCAGTGTATTTTGATCGATGATTTTAATTCAAAGAGGAGTATGAACCATCTCTCTCATGAGCACAAGAATATGGATTTTGTTGTTGTGCATTGGAGGTTGTTCCCATGTCCGAGGCGTAGGAGAGCTTTCTCAAGATTCCGCTAGAATTTGTACAGCACTCGTGAAGAGCAGAAGCACTTTAACGAAACTGTTTTGGACATTTTGATGTGTCGAATCTGTGACATGGACAGTTTGGTCGAAACTCTTAAACATTTGATTATGAATTATGAACATTTATCTTCGAACCACCAGATTTAGTTTGCAAAAATGTATGGAAAAATTACATTTTAGATACTGACTCTTTTTGGAAATCATGCCTGAGTGCAGATAAAAGGTCTTTAAGTATTGCAGTAGTTACCTTTTTGAATTCTTTAGGCTTGAACTGACCCAGTAAATGATGGATTCATTGGGAATGCCCTTGCCTTGACTGAACTTACCAGTGAAGAATTCAGAATTATGTTTGGACGTATCACATTAGACTTGTATGTTTTTATGCATATTTATATTTTTCTTAATGTGACTTTTACAATTTTTATTTTTTAATGTATTTTTTACTTTGTGATTGTTGATGTGAAAGGCTATCAGGTAATATTATCCCCACCAATAACATTGCTATATATATATGGTCGTCGGGAACGGCCATAGGTGGTATTATTAGTGGGGATAATTTTGGGGGACAATGGGAGCGGAGGTGGTGGGGGTGTCCCCCTCTCCCTTTAAAATAATATGGAGGTTGAAGGGGTGTCCCCCAGAGGTTTAATGGGTTAATACTGCTGCAAAAATATGGCGACATTCTTGTATGGCGATATTGTTGTGAGGATATTAACACATGGAACCGGTTCAACCTTGCATTAAGCCAATAAACAAAACAAAAAGAGCAAAGAAATTAATAACCCAGCAATGACACCATCTTTGGTAATTGTTAATTCTAATGTATTAATACAAAACGGTTACCCCGCTTTTAGAGACTTTAGCTGCACAACAGAATGGCAAGAGAAATAGTAAGGAACATAAGGTGCCATGTTAGACGATGCTGAGAACATATTTGCCCAGGATCACACAGTTTCATCATGTGTACGGCATTATATTATACTTCAGATCCCTTTAACTTCTTATCAGTAAAAGGAGTTGTGTTAGACTATGCCTAGATTGGAAGTAGAAGTGTAGATACAATTTTATTTCTTACAGGATCAAAGACACTGTGATCAAACCCTGTGCAGTTTGAAGCAAGTGTTTCACTAGAACGCCCCAATATTAAAATAATGATCACAACATGAATACCTACCCTATTTTGATGCAAAACGTTTGACAACTAAAACATCCAAAGCATTTAAGTATGCCATGTGCTTTTCTGTCTTCAATGGAACATACACTGTGTACACTTTTATTTGACAATCAAAACAATGTATTGCAGCAAAACAATGCAGTTGCAACCTAAAGCTGCCTACATAAATAATTCATAAAATCATACACACAGTTAAAGACAGATCCTGAGATTTTTAAAAATAACACTAAAACTCAGCATTCATTGGGACATTAATTATCACATTCAAAATCTCTGCCAAATAGACCATGGAGAAAAAAATAGTGTGATCAATTTTATTTGTGCAGCGTTGCAGCTATATCTTGCCTTCACGCTTACACTTTCTTAAAACACCGAAATAATGACCTACGTCTTGCAGACTGCCCGGGTGAATGCAAGGAAGGCATTAATCATGCAGTGTACAGTCTAATGCTCTCCACTTCATGGCTTCACAGTGGAGAAAAGAGCATGGATTTTCCCACTGAAGACAATGATCAATTGTATGGGTATATTGTGTGCTCTGACTTCATTGTTTTTCGTGTCTACCACCAGCGCGTGAAGTATGCAACTTCGAAGCAGAATTTCCCAAAGAGGCAGATTGCTCCCTGCTTCCATAATGAAACTGTTGAAAAATAACACAACTTTCTATAGCAAAATGGCTTGTTTTCTTCACTTCAGGACCTGATTTACAAAGATTTTCACCGAAGCAAACCAGGAGATGCCGTGAGCTTGTTAACTTTGCACCTGCTAACTTGTGCCTGATTCACAAAGCCTTGGACATCGCGAGATTCCCGAAGCAGCTCTGTGGCACTCGTGTGCAGATGAGATCCACACGCATTTGCGTAGGGATATCTCAGGCATGCACACAAACATCTCTTCATTTGCTCCAGTGAACATCATTGTGAATTTGACCGTAATCCCTGGGTGCATAGCTCACGAGTCACGCTTTAGCCGTCAAGATTAGGCCAGGCAGCACTTTTCAAGCTTGAACCTAGGATAGCTCTGACTCAGTCTTTTAACCGTCAGAGGCTCATAAAGTGACTGTCATTAAACTGAGTAATAAATACACTTTATTCAAATCTGACATTGCACAGTGGAGTTAATGGTTCTCCACCCCTTCCTCTCAATTTTATTTGATACACATATAATGTATCACGCTAAACAAGATGCACTGTGCATGGCTTTTCATCCCTATTATGTTAGTGTCCCCAAACGAAATATTTCACACCAAATGTCTGGTGCAAACAGTGTTTATTTGTGCAGCCATGTAACATCAATGAGCCATAACGTGTATGTCTCAGATGGCCTTAGTAGCTCACAGAGTCCAACTGAAGGGTTTTCATGTTCAAACAACCTATGATGTGGTAATGTGCGTTTTGTCCAATATTAAATTAGGCAGATTGGTCAATGTACACATCCGGCTGGATATGTGGGTGCTGGGGACCTGCGAAGGGCCGTCCACTCTCTCTCTTGTCTAGAATGTGCCAAGTGAAGCATGCCTACTCTGCAGGAAAGTATATACTGATTGTTTCTTCCTACTGTCCAAGGTCTTCATTCTCTAATAATGAGGGTCTAAAGGCAAACAGGTTACCTCTCTGAACTGCCTCAGGGACTTCCCAGGCTGGCTCAATTATGTTAGTTCTAAAAAGCCTGTACGGTGTGCCTTCCGACACTCAAGCCCCACTCTGTCGTCTCACTCTGATACCCTGATACTCCTCTCGATGTGTCTCTCCATCAATCCCCTCATAATCTCCTACCTCCTCCTACACCCACTGTCTCTCCTCCCACTCCCTGACACATCCTTCTCGCTCCCGCTGATGTTACCCTCTCCTTTTCACTTTCCCCTGCTTGCCTCAATGCTCTGATCTTACCACTACTCTCCCTTCTTTGTACCCCTACTGCCCGCCCCTCTCCATACCACTACTTCTCTCCCCTCTCCACCTCTGTGCTACAACTGCTCTCACATCAACCCACTACTATTACTCACCCCTCTCTGCATTACTACTACTCTCTCCTCTCTGCATTGCTACTACTCTCCCCTCTCTGCATAACTAATTCTTTCACTTCTCACCTTTCACCACACCGTGCTTCTCACCACTTAGTTAGGGATATAGTGCCCTGCTCTCTCTCCTAATACATTCACTCTCACTATTCTGACCCCCACTTCACTCTCTCGCCCGAACAACCCACACTCTGCCTTTCGTTCTGTCTCCTTTGATACCATGGTCCTGCTGGTTCTGTCTCTCCATCCCCCTTCCATTGTATGCAGCGCTTACCTGACTTTATGCACGAATCGATGCGTGTCTGTTCTCCAGGCGCTGGATTACACGGGTGAGAGGCTTTAAAACTGCTCCACGCCCCTCCCCTTTGTCTAGCTCAGTTCTGGCAATAGGTTCTGCTGTGGTAGCAGCCATGGGCTGAGGCTGCTCATTCTCCCTGTGGCTTTTCTCAGGTGTTGGTGAGTTTGCCAACTCAGTTTGAGGAAGATTCACGTGTCGCACCTGTACCCCTGCAGTCTCTCCTTACTCCAAGCTTGTGTTCTCCTGGCCCTCATTTGCTTGATTGTCCACCTGGGGTTGTCAGGTTGGGTGTCAAATGCCTCAATGCTGTTTGGTAGAAAAACCCCAAGTCCATTTTCTGGCTGCTCTTGATTCTGTTGTCTTGGCACAGGTCCAGGTTTTCTCAGACGCGCCCAAGTGCACTGTGGGAATTGCAGTTCTGAAATGGGATAGAGAGAACCCTGGCCAGAACAGGTTTTGGGGGGGGGGGGAGGGGTGCTTTGCGACAGACAGCAGCACCATTATACACATGCGTGGCACATGAAGGAGTCTCAGAGGCTGATGTCCCCCATATCTCCTTCTCCCCTGACAGGATAATAACACTTTCACATGTATTTTAATATTCTAATATGCTGCAAGAAAAAGACAAGTAGATGAAGTATATATTATACTGATTGAAACAAATGTGTTGATAAGAACTACATTTTTAAATTCTTAGTACAGCAAACCATTTTTCTCTACTTGCATGTCGCTTTAAAATGGTCAATGCACATGGAAAATTATAACTCGAACCTGTGCTCATTCAGAGATCAGCTCTCAAGACAAAATCCCTAGAGGTCAGATTTCTAGTCAAATGGCTACACTATTAATTAGGAACTAATTCATTAGCTGATCTGAACTGCTGCAGTGGGTATTCAGAACATAGGTTTAAATATTAAAAATAATAGAAATGAAAGCCCTTACTTTAAAAAATAAACATTTTGGTGGAGCTTAACAGTTTATGAGGGGCACTGGGTCAACAATCCATGAGCCTGTTGCGTTGGTAATTAATGCTTCAAAACACCAGATGTCCCCACAACCCTGAACTCTTTGAACTAGGCACATCAAAGAATACCATGTATTGTGTTTCTACTTAATTCACACAGGACTCAGATCTTTTGCTCAGCATATTTTCTGTTAATAATGTAAGATTTGTATATTTCAACTGAGCAACTGTTAAAATGTAACCTTAGGCAACACATAGGACAAAAGCACATTCACCACCAGCTACCCACCTCTACTACACCATGGTTATAGGAAAATCCACTCAATCTTTGATGACTAATATCATCAAATAACATATACCACTATGGTCATAATATCAGAATTAGCATATTTTAATCTTTCAAACAAGTATTCTAAAAAACATTAAAAAAAAACATTTGATGCGCGCGTTGTTAGCAAATTAACACAGAGAAGTGAGTTCAAATTAACACTTATGGCTGTTGTTTTCTCAGATGCACTTGTAATTCCTATGCATTAAGTGGTTACGTGGTGTTAGTAACAGTGAATGTGACCACATCAAGATTTACAAAGAGACGTGGTATAACAGTGTCTACACTCTAGTGTGTTTCTGGGGCAAAGGACAGCACTGTTGTAGTCTATATCTCATCAGTGGTATCCCAAGACCCGTCTTCAGGACGCAGCTGGTTTTAGGAAGGGTCAATTACACTGTCATCATGGCACCTATGTGTCAGTGTTGTGACCTATAAACAAATAAACTGGGGCAAGTATGAGAAATCTTCATAAAAAAAGACCGTAGTAGTGGTGAATGGTGTGAATAACAGAGTGGGGGTCCAACCAACCTTGAGTCAATTTCTTTGGATGTAGAGGGTGAGATGATTGCATTTGTCAATCTGGTCTGACAGCAGATTACGCTGTCTAGTGTACTCCGTACTGTAAACAGATATATATATTAGGAATCAGTAATCAGCAGTTAGCTTCTTATCATTGTTCCATATATTAGATATGCATACATTTTTACCATCTTTCGTTGGCGTGGGCTGTGTCACAGTTTCTCAAATCACGCATAGCCCTGTACTGTCATGCATTCTGATTTCCGTAATTTCTTTTTTAGCATATCATTGTTCTCGGTAAACTCTCTTGCTGAGACATGTGACCGCTCAGAAATGAGAGTCGGACACAAAGTTATAATGTTCTCATTATCAGACATGTTTATTAAACAGAAATGGGTTGGACGAACGCCTCTCTATCCCTATCTAACTGCACTTGCGCATTCTCAATGTCACTTGGCCTAATAAAATCATTGTCTTGCCCCCCTTTGTTTCCCCTCCCTTGCCTCGTCGCGTCTTGAAACACTTGTGTATAAGCATGCTATAAATAAAATAACATATCATATCCTAAGGAGAGTTTCCTTGCCTAGGAAATTAAAACTAAAGATCAGTCTGTGTCAAGCCATTAAACTTATAAACTGTCCATGTGTCCACAACATTCTAATCTGGCCCTCACAATAGAAATGAACGACTTAGGTTACACATAATTTACTCTGATTTATGTTTGGCAAAAAGGGTTGCAAAAGAAAAGTAGTCTTTTCCAAAGAGAAACCTGTGGATCCAGAGGGTGATTCCTTTCCCATGGAATTGTAGCCATAATGTAGGAGGGCACTTGTGTCTCTTTCAAACAACAGTTTCTTAAAGTTCAGGTAGGATGGCAAAAGTGTCTCTTTCAAACAACAATCTGCTTGGTTCATTAGATTAGTTTCAGAAAGGTTTTTTGCAAACAATGCATTCCATAACATTCAACTCTTCCTTGATTTCTCTCTACTGAATTCACAAACGTTCTTATTTGCCGAATACATTTCACAATAGGCTTCCTTTTTACAGCTTTGGTGAATCTCCTGGTATACTCTCCCGCCAGGAATCCTCTTATGGGTTCTTCAGTGTACTTTCCTGCCAGGTGTCTTCCCACAATGTTTTATGGCTTTCTGTGCTTCTGGTGGATTGCCTGATATACCTCATTGCCTGGAATCCTTCTCTGGGGTCCTGTAGAACCCCATGTGTATTTCTCTGCCAGGTATCTACGCCCCATCCCATGTGAACTGCCTGGTGTCCTCCTTTCACCAAAACCTCATAACAATTCCACTGTCCTTCAAATATATCACAGTTGTATTACTTTGCAAGGTAATACTTGTTCAAACTTTCCCCACATTGACATCTCAGACATAGAGACTTGTCGCTGTCTTTATCTTATTGGTATTTGTTTGCTTAGGATAATAGTTGTTCAAACGTTCCCGATATTGGCATCTTAGACATAGCAACTTCAATCAAACTGCTAGTCTGCGCATTCAGTTTTGGGTTTCTTTCAATTTTCATCAACTCCTTCCTCCTCTTCATCGTCTCAGTACTTGATGCTTCATGGGAGTTGAAGTCCATAGAGTGTATGGGATTTTTAAAACAATGTTGTTTAGGAGTCTTACTTAGAAAAACATTAGACACAGAAGATGTTATATGAGTGTTGTGTATGTTGGAGGTATGAATGGGGTTTTGACTAGAATGACAATTTGTCATCAGAAGTGTAGGTGTCATAGGGTTTTCTTCACGAGAAAGGGAGGAATATTGCGTCTCTTTCACAGAGTCACTACCACTCCCAGCAGTCGTCTCCTCCCACCTGATCCTTCCACAAAATACCACAACCAGGGTCAGGATCCGGTAGCGGTCGCCTTGCCCTGGCCAAATGGGAGGAGATCACAGCTGGGGAATTAGTGAGGTCTCCACGGGATTCATCAAAGACACCTAGCCCCTTTAAAATGTCTTCACAATCATCAGAAAACAAATTTACTACATTTGAAGGGTTATTAAATAATTATTTGTCCAAATTCACAAACAAAGACCATTTTGGGGGTTTCAAGCAGAGCTGTAGTAGATGTCATTTTGAAATTTCTTTCCAGGGTAAGAGTCCCAATTCATATGTCATAATTGTAATAGGAACACAATTTTGCCATAGCAGATCCTCTAAAATCAATTTGAAATCAGCAACACCCTCTGTAATGCACACTTGTAAACAAAGTATGAATTATTAGTACAGTTAATCATTTAAAAAACGTTCTCATATTGCCAGTTAGTGGAAACAAAAGGATATCTATAATTCCAGAATGTTCTTGTAATTTCAAATATATAGGTCTGTAACAGAAATGATAAGGGAAAGATAAAAGATTTAATTCAAATTTGATCATAACTCTGGAAGAGAGGAGAGAAAGGTCTCCCCTTTTCACATGGCAAAATACATTAGACCAATCAAAATAAAGCAGAGGATAATTGGGAGATAAACTATCTAAAGAGAATCTATCATAGGTCCTCCCAATGAGAAAATGCAGTGTCAAACAATGCAGCATGGGGGGAATGTATTGATTATTTAAGGCAAAAAACATGAGACTTGGAGTTTTTTTTTGGACATCAGCAGAGAAAGGAAGCTTGTCCAAAAGGAGCAGTGCTGATTGTGGTTCCATCTAGAGGTAACTAATGGAAATATATATTAAGATGTTCACTTCCAGAGGGACCCCAATGCAGAAACATTCCGAAGACAGAACCAGAATGCCTGAGAGTGCATAGAAATGTTTTCAGTAGAAAATGACTTTGCCAAGACATTGCACATCAAAAATACACTATGCACAGTTCTAGTAATCAGATTTTGTGTCGGCAGTGCAAAGTAACTTCTCAGCAGTTTAAAGTCACTTTGAACCATGCAAAAAATTCCATGCAAAACATTCCATGAATCAGGCCACTAATGGTTGTTTCATGAAATCAGGATCCAGAGATTTACGCTCTCCTATTGCACGGGTCTGCAATCTGTGGCTCCCCAGATGCTTTGGACTATGTCTCCCGTGACACCTCACCATCGTCACTCTGCACATATGCATATAGCAGAGAGCTCCTTGTTTTGACCACTTTCTGCGGTAAAAGCACTGGATTCCTGGTGGATCACAGAATCAGGTTAAATTCAGTGCATGTGTGAAAAGAATGAATCCTAAATCACAGTTAAGTGCATGAGCAAGCTCTTACCCGAGATTGCTAGGCAAGCATCAGAACAAGGCCCAATGCCCCTGCAAAATCAAGACTGCATTTAACAGCGTTTACTCCTAGAAAGATCTGTCCACCCAAATCAAAAAATATATAGTAACAATTAAATTTACCAATGCACAAACTTTTCCAACAGATGCCTTATTTCTATGAAAACAAACATTAAATGCACCGTCCATGAATACCATATCACACAAGATGTCTTGAGTCTTCTGTTAAGTAAAGTAAATCTCTGCACCAAAAACACCTCTGCAGATGAAGGTGCTTCAATGATTTAACAGCTCTACAATCTAGGGAGCAGGGAAAACTGGTCAGAATGGAACCTGACATAAGGCTACAAAGAAAAACAAGCATTGGAAATGCCAATAGTTTGGCCTTTTAACTGCTGTTTTTTCCATTTTACATTTATAGGCACCAGGGTGCACGGAGGAGAGTGCACAATTTCAAAGGAGGATGTGATAAGGGGTGCTTGTGTGCAATAGAATGGGAAGCAAGGGTAAATATGAGTGAGAAAGGGGGAGAGTGAGAGGGTAAGAAATAAAGTTAGAGTGGGAGAGGAAGGATGAGAGGGGATAGAGGGTGTAAGGTGGGAAGGTGGGGGTATAGAGATTTGGGGGAATAAAGGGTGTAGGTTTGGTGGGGCTAGAGCGAGAAGGTTTAGGGTGGGTATGGGGTAGAGAGAGGGAGTGCAGGGTGGGTTGGTAGGGATGGAAAGGGTTCCAGTAGGTTGGGTGGGGGTAGAGGGAGTGGGCAGGGTGGGTGGGGGTAAAGACAGTTGGTATGGTGGGTGGGTGGAAGTAGAGAGAGTGGTAGGGTGAGTGGGGGTAGAGAGAGTTGGGATTTTAGGGAGAGTTGGGTGAGAGTAGAGACAGTGAGGTAGTGTGAGTGAGTGGGGGCAGGGAGAGTGGGGTAGGGTAGGTGGGGTAGAGAGAGTGGGGATTGTGTGGGTGAGAGTAGAGAGTTGGGGTTTGAATGGCTAGGGGCAGAACAAGTGAGAGTAGGGTGGATGGGTTAGAATGAGTGCGGGTAGGGTGAGTGGGGGTAGATAGAGTGGGGGGTTGGTGGGGGTAGAAAGAGTGAGGATTGAGTGGGTGAGTGGGTTAGGGTATAGAGAGTGGGGGTTGAGTGGGTGGTGGTAGAACAAGTGGGAGTAGGGTGGGTGGGGGTAGAGAGAGTGCAGTTAGGGTAGATGGGGTGGAGAGAGTGATGTTGAGAGAGTGGAGGTAGGGTGAGGGTAGAGTGAGTGAAGGTAGAGGTAGGGTGGGTGGGTGAGGGTAGAGAGAGAAGGGGTAGAGTGGATGGGGTAAAGAGAGTGATGGTAGGTTGGTTGGGGTGGAAAAAGTGGGGGTAGGGTGGGTTAGGGTATAGATAGTGTGGGTTGAGTGGGTGGGGGTAGAGAGAGTGGGGTAGGGTGGGTGAGGATAGAAAGGGTAAGGGTAGGGTGGATAGGGGTAGAGCGAGTTGGTAGGGTAGGTGAGGGTTGTGAGAGTTGGTATGGTCGGTGGGTGGAGGTAGCGAGAGATGGTATTGTAGAGAGAGCAGGTAGGACGGGTTGGTGGGGATTGAAAGGGTGTAGGTAGGGTGGGTGGGGGTAGAGTGTGTTAGTCGGGTGGTTGGGGTAGAATGAGTTTGTATTGTGGGTAGGTGGAGGTAGAGAGAGTTTGTAGGGTGAGTGGGTAGGGGTAGAGAGAAATTGGATTTTAGGGAGAGTTGGGTGGGGTTACAGATGTTGGGGTAGGGTGGGTGGATAGTCGGGTAAGATTGGTGGGGATAGAGATGGTGGGGTAGTGTGGGTGGGTGGGGGTAGACAGAGTTGATATGATATGATATGATATGATATGGCATTTGTTACGTGCCTATACACAAGTCTTTCAAGGCGCGAAGTTGGTAGGGTAGGTGGGCTAGAGACAGTAGGGGTTGAGTGGTTGAGGGTAGAGAGAGTGCCGGTTGAATGGGTGGAGGTAGAAAGAGTGAGAGTAGGGTGGATGGGGTAGAACAAGTGGGGTAGGGTGAGTGGGGGTAAATAGAGTGGAGTTTGAGTGGGTGGGGTATAAAGATTGGGGGTAGGGTGGGTGGAGTTAGAGAGAGTGGAGGTTGAGTGGGGTTCGAGAGAGTGGCGGTTGGGTGGGTGGGGGTAGGGTGGGGGTAGAGAGAGTGCGGGTAGAGTGGGTGGGTGAGGGTAGAGAGAGAAGGGGTAGAGTGGGTGAGGGTATAGAGAGTGGGGGTTGAGTGGGTGAGGGCAGAAATAGTTGTGGTAGGGTGGGTTGGGTTAGAGAGGGTGTGGGTGTAGAGAATGGGGGTATAGCAAGTGGGTGGTGGAAGAGAGTGTAGGGGAAGTGTTGGTGGGTGGGTAAGGTTAGAGAGAGTGGGGGTAGGGTGGATGGGTGGCAGTGGAGAGTGTGGGGGTAATATGGGTTGGCTGTTGTAGAGAGATGGGTTTGGGGAATGGCAGTAGAGAGTGTGGAGGTAGAGAGAGTGGGGGTAGGGTAGGTGCATGGGTAGGTGCATGGGGTAGGGTGGGTGGGGGTGGAGAGTGTGGGGGTAGGGTGGGGATAGAGAGAGCAGGGTAGGTTGGTGGGGGTAGTGAGGGTAGGGGTAGAGAAAATGGGGATGGGGCGGGTGAGGGTAGAGAGTGGAGGTACAGTGGGTTGGAGAAGGTATAGTGAGTGAGCTAGGGAGTGTGGGGGGTGGGTTGCTCGGTGAGTGGGGTGGGGAGAGTGGGGGGGTGTGGTGGCTCAGTGGTGGTAGTTGCTTGGGGGAAAGAAACACGCACAACATAGCAGAATCAGAAAGAATTGTCAAACATATCCCAAAATAGCACAACCGCAACCCAACCTGCACATGTAATGGGGGTGTGCTCAGTAGGGGTAGAGAGAGTGGGAGAGAGTGGGGGTCATGGTAGCGAGAGTGGGCATGGGGTGGGTGGGTAGTAGTAGAGAGGCAGCCTTGGGGGGAATAAAAAAGATTATTGCCAAAGACAGCCCAACAATAGTCCAATTGTAGTGAAATAGCTCAATAAAGATAACTACACAGCTAGGAAATGGAAAGCTTGCCAACTTGCTTCTTACAAAGCTGCTGATTGGAGCAAATTGTGTTAGGGAGCTCCTCATTGGGTAGTACGGCAGAAGAGTTTGGAAAAAAACATTTTAGTGAGTTGGTCATTTTATTCTGTGTCATTGTGGGCTGTAGCGTAGTCAACATCGTCGGAACTGGCCGGTGCTGCCCAAAAATCACTGGAAGTACTCTGCTACTATATGAGAACATTCTTGGAAAGTTTGGTGTGAAACTGTAGCACAGGGCCAAAGTTACACTGTGTAAGCATAAGTCCGTGAATAGTGTGAGAGGCCAGCCCGTCCTCACCGCGCTGCAAGGGGAGGAGCTCAGCCGCGAGCAGACTTGAGGTTGGGAAGCTTGAAAATTGTGGCCTGCTTCCATATGCAAAAAGGTTGCAGGCGCTCCGTGATTCGTTGAGCGCCTGCTGACCCAACACTCCAGCCACCCGAACGACGGCCGAGGCAAGACTGTGGAGCTGCTGCACTCAGAAGCACCCGAAAGAGTGGTAGGGAGAGGGGGAGTGGGCGATGGGAGTGATCGATCCACCCCGGCCTGTCACGGCCCGGGGCCCCTCCAAGCCGCCCCCTACCTCCGCCAGGCCAACTTGCCTCATCGAGACTGGGGGGATCCGGGAACCAGTCGGCCACTAGCTTAGAGACATGGCTCTGCCCGGCTCACACCTAGCACCGAGGTGTGGCTGGCACCGCAAGCCCGCCAACACCTGCAGTGGACGCGGGCGACATCAGCGGGACTATGCCCCACCCTCGCCCCATTGCTCTGGGAGAGCGAACATTCCCTGAACCCAGGCAAGACAACATAGGACAAGTCACGGGCAAACGATACGCCACAGCTCACCCCAACGCTACGGTCAATAGAGGTGCCGCTCCTCAAGCATAACCTGCTGCAGTAGGCCCTTGAATCCAGGATCTAAAGCATACCTGTAACAACTACTACCCGCAGTACCTCAAGACCACAAGGAGAGTCTACCAACACCCACAAAGAGGCACCCCACACATATCCATGCACCTCTCACACTGGACACATTAAAAGGTTAGGCTCACCTACTGAAGCTTCGGGGACAAGCCACTACAAAGCCCACTCAGTAGCAACAAAGGCCAAATGAACACATCGGCCCCTTTGGGCTGGGCCAACCAAAGACACCCACTCCCAGGTGCTGGTAGTTACATCTTCAGGACAGGTCATGTCCACGGGGAAAGGGAAAACACAGAGGCGCAACCTATTACCGCCTAACACTGCAAGGCCTTGACATACCCATGCTACCATCAGGAAAATCAGCGGTCAACCTGCGCGGTCTAAGAGCGGTCCATCCTGGAACCAGACAAGACTCTAATCCGTACAAGACCCATAATCCATTGTTCTTCAGACTAGGCTGGGAAACGGAAAATAGAAAAGCATGCCGGTCTGGGCGGGGAGCCACCTCCCCCAGCTCCAACATCCCGTCTCAACAAGCCCGTTGTGGGATCCAATACAGGCAGTGCGACCCTGATGCAGTGCAACAAACTAATCAGGGTTAGAACACCTATGAAGACTAGCCCAGGAGAAGCAATAAAGACGATGCCCAAGGGCCTCGGTTCAAAGAAGGGGAAAGGAGTTATAGAGAAATATACAACAGCGACAAAGAAGGGCACGGAGGCCACAATGTCCACAGAAGCACTGCCGCAAACACAACCAGCTACAACTGCACCAGCGATGGACCCGCAGGTAGTCTTCTTGGCTATGCAAAAAGATTTTCCTCCCTCAATGAGAAATTAGACGGGATAACTGCCAATGTCGCCTCCATTAAAACTCAACTTGATAAGACCACAAACCGCATCACAGAAGCCGAGACTCGAATCTCCAACACGGAGGACACATTGGAAGCGTTAAAAAAAAACAGTGCCGACAATGGCAAAAGAACTGGGAATGGTAAAAATGAAGTGTGAAGATTTGGAAGCTAGATCTCGACGGAATAACATCTGCATAATTGGTATGCTGGAAGAAGCCTTGAAAGGACCCATGGAACAAGCAGTGGAAAAACTCCTACGTGATCTTCTGGTGGATCCCGAATGGTCACCTATGTTCATTGTGGAGCACGCACATAGATCACTGGCACCTCGCATACCCGAGGCCCATCATAGCGCGCATGATGAACTACAGAGACCCAGTGCTGAAAACAGCTAGAGAAAAACAAGAACTGAGATGGGAGGCCAATACTATCTGCATTTTCCCAGACTACACATTGGCGGTTCAGCAAGAACGACGTTTATTTACCGGGGTCAAAAAGCTACTGCGTGAACGACACGTCCCCTATGCCATGTTATACCCAGCCAGGTTAAAGCTGCAATATTAGAATAAAACCTACTTCTTTACATTCCCTGAAGAGGCAGCAAACTTTGTGGAAGCTAATATCCCATTACCAACTCATCAACCAAGAAATGAAGAGGACTCCTGAAATGTCGAGAGCTCACGATGACAAACAAACAAGATGAAGGAACAATGACGAGGGGACGTGGGCTCCCCCTAGTGGGTGCTCCGTAAGGCCTGACGTTGTAGAATTATTCTATCTATATTAGCGATGAGAGCACTTCCACTGTTCACAATGGGTTAGAGTAACAACATGCAGAACTGGCCGTGAGGAAAGAGAGAATAAGCATCTGCAGCCTGGGATGTCGCTACAGAACCCCCTGTAGAAGGCACACTACAAGTTATGGGTGGGAATGGGGAGGGATCTGGGGGCATAGTTAAAGTTCAGAGAACTATGAGGGTGGGGGAGGTAAACAGGACAGGTTTGTTGGGGTACAGTTTGGGGAAAGAGGGAATCACAACAAAAATCACACAGGTATTGAGCACTAACACAGACACAATCATACCAAAGATGGAACATACTAAACACAATTATATAAACAACCGAGAGGATGGCTAAAAAAAGAGAAGAGGATATCAAAATGTTGAGCTGGAATGTCCGACGGTTAGGATCTCAGGTCAAGAGAAGGAAAATTATAGCACTAAAATAGTATTTTTGCAGGAAACACATTTATTACAACAAGAAGCCGAAAAGCTTGCTCCAAATTGGGGACCACATCAATACTACACATAGTACTCCAGCCGTGCGAGGGGGGTGGTGATCCTTGTACATAAAACTTTACCATTTGCATGCCTCGACACAGAATGCGACCCTGAGGGCAGATATGTCTTGGCCCATGGTACACTCCGAGACAGGGAGGTGGTACTACTTAATATATATGGCCCAAATATAGATGACCCCGGCTTCTATTCCACTTTATTTGGGAAACTTGCAAAATTTCCCACAGCCCATTTGGTATGTGGCGGTGATATTAACCGTACGTCGGATCAGCTGAGGGCATTGTCTAAATCTGCCCAAATGATACTGACTCATATGGCTGATTTAAACCTGAGAGACGCATGGAGCTCCTTAAACACCACCAAAAGGGCATACACGTTCTACTCTTCAGTGCACTATAGGCACTCCACAATAGACGTGTGGCTAGTAGCAAATGATGCATTAAGCTGGGTTACTAATGCACATATTTACCCGATGACATATTCCGACCACTCACCCATACAGTTAACATTACAAATCCCCGAGATAAAAATAAACAGACCACCTTGGAGGTTTAAACCAGCTGTCCTTCAAGATCTGGTCTACAAGACAGCGTTAGCCATACACATTTGGGAATATTTTGAGATTAATGAGGGGTCGGTGACAAGTCAGGCGGTGTTATGGCAAGCATTCAAAGTGTGCATCAGAGGCACTGCAATGTCCACTGAATTCAGAGTCCTCAAGGATATCCATAGGGATCTTGCGCGCCGTGAAACAGAAATTGCCAATAAACAGATCCTGTGTGAACACACACAGTCCCCACAATTAGGACTGGACATTAAGACCAAGCTCGACGAATTTAAAGAAGTGGCTGATTGTGAGATCCGCTACTTCGACAGGCCCACAGCAGCATGACGTTATGGGGAGTGTCAGCGCCCTGGAAGACTGCTAGCCAGGATGGTGCAATGCGAACAAGGACCGACAAGCATCCCATGCATAAAACGAATAGATGGTACTGTGACCACGGACAGTCAAGAGGTTATGGGGGCATTTTACGACTTCTATAAACAGCTATATTCCCTCAGAGCAGCGCCACTGATGAGGAAATAGACCAATACCTTTCCCACATACCAACGACATTGTTAGCAAACGCCACCAGGGAGACCTTCGAAATCCCAATCACAGAGGCCGAGATAGCTGAAGCTATAAAAGTGCTACCCAAGGGGAAAGCGCTGGGCACTGATGGCCTCGGGGCAGAGTTCTACAAAGAATTCAGCCAGCTCCTCATACCCAGGCTATATGCTGTATGGAAAGAGGCCTTAGAAAAAGGGGAACTACCTGAAGCCACCAGGGAAGCGGTCATTACTCTACTGCTTAAGCCCGGGAAACCGCTGGAAGATTGTGGCTCCTACAGACCGCTATCATTAATAAACACTGACGCTAAGATCTTTGCGAAAATCCTGGCCATGCGGCTAACCCCATTAATGCTCTATATGGTTCACGAGGACCAAGCAGGATTCATTATGGGTAGGTCCACCGCAACAAATATCAGGCATTGCCACAAGATCCTATCGGCAATACCTGAAGAAACACAAGGGGTGGTGGCCTCTTTAGACATGCAAAAAGCTTTTGACACAGTATATTGGCCGTTCTTATTCAGGGTCTTACAGAACTATGGTTTCGGCTCTAAATGTATTAAATGGGTCAAAATACTATACACACGCCCCTATGCTAAGATAAGTATCAATAATCAATAAAGATGTGACTTTGAAGCAATTCCTGTCACAATTGTATATATAGGTAATAAATATTTACTGTCTTGTGTGGACCTTAGTCAAATTAAAGATTCCCACGTAATATTTATTACTTATATATACAATTGTGACAGGAATTGCTTCACAGTCACACCATTATTGATTACAAACATGTCTTGATTTACAGCTTGAACTCCCTGGACGGACTTGTCTGCCGCCATAACTAGATTGACTAGTCTGCCACCATAACTAGATTGACTAGTGCAATCGCCTCGCCCATCACACCACAAGAAATTACCATAAGGTTAGCAAGCTGGCTACTCTTTTTTATGACAATCATACAAGGCTTTTATATGCAATGAGTAAGTCTTATATTTGCCTCAATTTTTATCCACCCTATAGGTTACTATACTGACACATAGGCGCCATGCTGACAGTGTAACCTGGTTCTTAACATGCTGCACCCTGAAGACGGGTCCTGGGACACTATTGATGAGCTTTAGACTGCAACAGTGTTGTCCTTTGCCCCAGAAACACATCAGATTGTAGACGCTATTATACTATGTTTGTGTATAATTGTAATGTGATCAATTCACACCATTACTAACATCACGCAAACCAATGAATGCATATAAACTGTAAACACATTGGTGTTAGCAACAGCCAGAAATGTGAAGTGGTATTCTCTCTCTCTCTATTGTGGTTTTCACATATGACAAACACTTAAAATGGTGTTTTATGTTTTTTTAGTGTTATGTTTTGAGAAAATAATGATTAAAATATGCTAAATGTATTACCTTGACCGTGGTGGTAGATGTAATCTCATGAAACTTCAACTTTGAAGAACATTTCTGATAAATAGCCCCTTTTGTGTGATAGAGGTGGTTAGCTAGTGGTTAGTGTACTCGCTTCTTTGATGTATCTTTCCTCACATACCACAGCCCCCTTTACAAAAAACTGAGGAACCTTTTTGCTCACAACACTTTCTTACCAGATTTTGAACTCTACTACCTAGCCGCACAAGCACACTACGCTGCCCAATGGGCAACAACAGACTTCCCCATTCCCAAAGAAACACTGAATGAACCCCACATACCGAAATCCACCACACTACTCCACAATATGATGATGTCACCCCAGAAATGCCACAACTCCGGGGATCCCACACAGGTCACAGATAGAGCATGAGCCAGAATTTCCGATATATACGGTATAGATAAACTGTACCACCCGAGCATACCAATCTGGGGTGACCCGTATATACCATCTACTCTGGATAAGGAGGCAGCTGCACATTGGGGTGCTAAGGGAATTGTCCAATGGGGTCAACTGTTCCCAGACAAATGCTTTGTGACTTGGGAAATCCTCAAAGACATAGTGGGCGACACAACCAAACACAAGATATACTTTATGTGCATTAGGTTTGCTACTGCGAACCTATGGAGTGAACTTCCAGCAGAGCCAACGATAAACCTGGGTCTGGGGTACATGTTCACTGCGGAGAAGGGGAAAATATCGGCATCCACACTGTACAAGACCATTACTCAGACCCACCCACCAGTGACACATAATGCCAATATCAAATGGGAACAAGACCTGGGACATCAAATCGGTGACAATCAATGGCTACAGATATGCACTTTGACCAAACATATATCATGCAACACTAGATATTAATTCATTCTAAAATTGTTCACAGGACACATGACACTCCTGCCAAACTGAAACGCATATATCCCACAGTAGAAAGCACATGCCCAAGATGTCACTCCGAGGATGCAGACACCTTCCATATGTTTTGGTCATATATAAAATTGAAATAGTATGGGCGGAGATCTGTAAAGCGTTAGATGAGATGGCTGATCAGCCTATTTTTTTTATTTTTTTTTTTTGATGTTTTTAGTTTGGTGTCAAACTTTTCCATCATTTTAATTCGTAAAAGGATTAGAAATCAGTGGCAAGAGGGAAACGAACTGCGGATGGTCGTTGCGTTTTAAGATTTCTTTTTCGTGGGGACAAGGATATTTTGTAGGAAGAGAGACACTGTATATACGTGTTTGTTGTTCTTTCCGTTAAGGATTGCCGCCCATCTTTTATCTGTAGTCATTTGTTGGGATCGAATGTCAAAATGTCCCCCAAATTGTTTTCGTTGGATGGCAAGAGAGGGGCATTCCATCACGAGGTGAAATATGGTTTCTGGTACCGTCTTGAGTTTACAGAACCGACAGTGATTTTGGTCTTTTGGGATTTGTCTTGTTTCGGCTAAATAACCATTCGTTGGTAAGATATTTAGCCGAAGTCGTAAAAAAGTTGCTCTGATCTTTGGGTCAGGAAACTTCAACAGGTATTGCTGAGGTTCATGAAGTTTTCTGTTGTCTACGTTACAGTGTAGCGTCCGTTTGTAATTGTTTTTCAGATTGATGGTCTGAATCCAATCATTCTGGAGAAGTTTGATTTTGGCATATTGCGGCCGGTTGAGTAAAAGTTCTTCGGAGATCTCTTCTTTCTCCATTTCTTTGTTTATTAATCTTTTCCAGTTTTCTAAGATTGTGTTGTTTAGAGCGTGGCGGTTGGTTTTCAAAATTTGAATCGCAGGAGTGATATCGTCCGCTATTATTTTCCGGTAGATGTCCATTCTTTTCCATCGTACCATGGATCCGATAGATTGGGTTGCTATCTCATAGCGGATTCTGGGCATGGGATATGATTGAGGAAGATTTAAGATCTTGCGCCAAAATATTGCCTCAAGTTTTACCCAGTTTGCATGTTCGGTATTCAACATAGTTTCAGATCCATATGTTATTATGGGAACATATTTTTGCCTGTAGTACATAATGATTGGTTTGTATGAACATTTTCCATATTTTTTGTGCAGGATGCACCCCTGACGCGCCAATGATTGGGCTTTCTGTTCTATTTTGTTAAGCCAGTCTGCTTCTGTTTTTGATTGATTGAGTGTAATCCCTAGATATTTAAATGTTGTGACATTTTCTATTCTTATTCCGTTGATGTTGAAGTTTGGTTGGTGTTTTAATTTTGTTTGTGGTTTCGTCAACAGCATGGTCTTTGTCTTCGTAATATTGATGACTAAGTCATTTTGTTTCATGTAGTTGCTTAGTGCTGTGAGCGAAAGTTGTAGTCCAGATGGGGTTCTATCGAGCAAAACGATGTCATCTGCATAGGCCATTATCTGGACCGGTATCGAGTTTATTTTAGGGGGATTTGTTTGGGTATTTGCCAGATGTTGGTCAATGTCTGACGTGAACAGGTTGTAAAGCGTCGCTGCCAGAGGGCATCCTTGTTTTAGGCCGTTCCTTGTCATGATGGAAGCAGATGTCTGTCCTTGTTTTGAGAGTCTGACTTTTATTGAAGTGTCAGAATACAGTAGAATGATGGGTTCGAGAATATTCGCTGGGCATTTCCATGCATGTAGTTTTGCCCATAACTTATGTCGAGGTATAGCATCAAAAGCCATCTTTAAATCAATGAATGCCGTGTAGATCATGCTCTTGTTATTTATGGCTTCATGTTTGATTAAGTGCAATAGTAGGAGATTTATATTAGTCCCCACGTTGCGCGTGAAACCTGTTTGACGCGGGGAGAAACGTCCATTGGTGGTGGCCCATGCAGTGAGCTGTCTTAAGAGAGCTGTTGCGAAGATTTTTCCCAAAGGGTCCAGTAGAGCAATTGGGCGAAAGTTCTCCGGAAGGTCGCGTGGTCCTTGTTTGTGTATCGGAACTATTATTGCTGTTCTCCAAGTGGTTGGGATTCGGTTAGTTTTGTTTATGATGTCCAGGATCTGTATCATGAACTGTGCCCATGCTGTGGGATATTGTTTAAGGACGGCGTTCGAAAGGCCGTCCGGGCCTGGAGCTCTTGATGAATTGAGACTTTTTATCATATGTAGGAAGTCTTCTTGAGAAGTATGGATTGTCCATTTTGTGCTTCTTTGATTCGGTATTTCTTCTGGGTAATTGTGCTGTGGCCCGTATAAGGTCGATAAATGAGTAATCCATGTCTGTTGTGATACATTAGCTGTGAGTTTATGTTGTTTCAAATGGTTTTCATTCAGTAGGTTCCATAGTTCACGTGTGTTGTTAGTTTTTAAAGTCTTCATTATTGATTCTGCATCCATCTGGAGTAGTGTCGATTGATGTGATTTCCTCCAATTGTTGTAAGCTTGTTTTAATCTTGCGACCTTTATCCGATTTTCTGTTGTTTTGTTTTTGTTGAGTTGTCTTCTCTGTTTGGCCAATTCTTTTTTTTTTCTGCTATTTCCTGGTTATAGGCATGTGCGTGTGAAGTTTGAGGACAGTTTTTTGCTGTTTGTTGAAAAGGAAGGAGAAGCCACCCATAGTTCAGTTTTTCCAATTCTGGTATTGATGAGTCTTCAAATTTCCTTGGAAGAAGCGATATCGCTGTTTGTGATATGCGTAGTCTTGTTGCTGAACCTTCAAGTTCTAGTATTGTCGCATCCGGTGGTACTGGGTCATTCAGCTTTAGCTGTGAGGTAACGGTTAGCATGTTATGGTCACTATTTTCGGAGGTTATCGTTTTGGCTACCTTGACAGATGCTTGCAGCGTTTGTGAAAGAAATATGTAGTCGATAGTCGCTTCTGATTGTCCTCTGGTCCATGTTGGGACAAAGGGTGTCAAGTTATCTTTTGCATGATTTAATAGTATCAGATTTCGTGTTGTTATTTCTTTCATCCATGTTGCTGCTTTAGGAGTTAGTTGATCCAGTGTGCGTGGAATACCATTTGGTGTCATTAGATTTATGTTGAGATCACCGCACAGAATTAATTCGATGTATTGATAGCTCTGAAATAGATTGTCTATAGTCATGAATACGCCATCCATGAATGCCTCATTTGTGATGACCGCAGGATTCCAGTAGAGGTTCAGAATGGCAATTTTTGTTTTGTGACTACTTCTTTGTTGTTTATCTGATGTGGTTGCTATTATGGTCAATTGAGTCCAGGGGTTTATATTTTCATTTGTTAGCACTTTCCATTTTGGAGTTATTTTGATAAGTGTGAGTAGTCCCGATGCGGGTCTGCCTTGTTGTTTTTTTAAGGCAGGGTTTAAGAATACGAGAAAACCATTGCAAGCTGGCGTATCAATGATCCAGGTCTCTTGTAGACAAATGATCAGATAATTCTCAAGATTAGAACAAGGTTGGGTGTATAGGTGCAGGTTTCCTCTTGTGTTCCATGAACAAAGTGACCATGTTATGCTTGTATTGATTGGTTGTTATGAATCGGAGTAGCTTGAACTTCTTGAGTATATGGTTTCTGACCTTGACGTTTCTAGGTCGTAGATTCTTTTGATTGGTTGTTCTTGGGTGGTTGTTCTTGCCGCTATTGATGAAGAATTCCACTTTGAAATCTTCGTTACTTGATTGTTGCTACAGGTATAGTTTTGTTTTCTCTCAGCATTGTTTCTTGACATTGTAATAGGCCAGCAGTTGAAGCCAAGTTTGAGAAGGTGTTCACGTTTTGATATAATTAAATCCTGGTCTTCTGGATCAGATAATTCTGCGATGATTTTATCCAAATGTTTATCGTCCTTAAAAGTGATTAACTCAAGCTTATTGGTTGTGATATGTTTTAGTTGTGGTATTGCTCCAAAAAGTCGAAGAATATTTGTTCTATTAAGTATTAGAGGTTTTGATCTTTTTATTTGGTTTTCAATGTGAATTTGGTAGACTTGATTTTGTTCTAATGGATTTATAAAAGATAGAGAAGTGCATTCGCTTGTAGACATGTTCTGTGAATCAAAGGAGTCGTCTGTGATTTGGTCATAGAAGTCACTCGATGAAATGATGCAACTGGGGCTGTTGAGCGACGTATTCGAGACATCTTGTAGTGATTGATTAGCAGCGTCTTCATAGTGGTGTAGAGATTGGGATTCACGGTTATTTAAGTACTCGTCAAGTATTATGTAACTTGATGACGTTATGAGACATGTGGTTGGTGATGTGTCAACTGTTTCCTGTTCTTCATAGGTTGAGCAATTTAATAGTTCTTCGTCATGAGGAGAAGATTGTGACAGAGATTGTGACGGCATGATGCTTGAGGTAGGTAAGATATGATGTTGTAGCATCGTGGATGTTGGAGCTGGAGGTCTTGTTTGAATTGCTAATGGTAAGTTGCACTGTCTCGTTGTCTTCTCTTTTACATCCTGTGCAGATTGTCCGTTGTTTTTTATAGTTCTTAGGAAGGCTCTGGATCCTGTTTGTCTTTTCTTGGGTGGATTTCTCTGTCCAGGTTTTGGATTAATATTTGGTTTTTCTTTTGAGAAAATCTTGAAGTGTTCTGTTTTAGTTATCTGCAGTGCGTTATGATCTTGTATGTCCGAATAAAGGGGAGATACTGACGGCGATGGTTGCTGTACAGTGTTTTCTGCCAAAATTTCTGGTTGTGTGATTAATTGTTGAACATTTGGACATTGTGGTAAAAAGGGTTGAGTAATCTTCAATGCTGGTTTTTGATTTAATTGATGTTGTTGCTGAAATCTGAGCAAATTCAATAGTTCCTTATTTAGGTTTGTTTTTTCTTGTTGGTCACATCTAGCCATTTCTGCTAGACGTTGTTGCCAGTGATTTGATTGCTCTGCTTCTAAATTGAGCCGAGCCTCCGTTGTGTTCAAAAAATTTTCAATGTAAATCTGTTTAGAGTGGATCATTGCTAATAAGGTTCCCTGGTCTTTGATATTATCATTCATTGTTTCATGTAGCTTGATGAACGGTATCATGGTTTGCGCTAGTACTGCAATCATCATATTTTGCAAATCCAGCATAGTAGTGGGAATTCTTGGATTAGTATTTTCATGTTGTTCAAATTTGTGATCCGTTAAGGCAGGGGATTTCTGTTCTGTAAAGTTTGTAAACTGCAATGAGGTGTCATTTTTGTTGAAGTTATCCGGTGTGTAGAAAGAATTATCTGTATCATAGGTAAAACGGTTTGGGATGGGCTGTCCCAGTTGGTTTGTGATAGTGTGTTCTGTCTTGATGCTTCTTTTTCCAGGTTCCTGAGATAAACACGGGGTTGATGTCATCCGAGATGGATGTGCTCCTTTATTTGTGCTAAAAATTTCTTTTCGTTTGTCAGTGCTTGACATAATAGATTCAATTTCATTTATGTCCATTGAAAGTCTTTTTGCTTTTAGTAGTTCTTGAGTGTTTGTGGATTCTGTCATCTGGAGAAGTTTGAGTGAGTTATGAGTTTTCAGCCATGCAATTTTGGCTAGTCTTGCCTTTTCTTTCTTTGTTTGATGTTGTGTGTCGCTTGGTGCATCTTGTGGTATGTTTGAAATTCGTAGCTCATCTATGAGCGGTTTGATAGGATCGTGAATGGTGGATCTTGTTTCTTTAGGGTGTAGTTGTTCTTCGTTGATTGGATAGGTTCTAGATGGGCTAAGGTTGTTTAATTTTCCCTTAATCGTGTGTTGTAGTATGTCGGTTGCTGTCTCTCATTGTGATGTATGGGTACGTGGTTCTTCAGTCGGTGGTTTGATAAGATCGTGCGTGATAGATCCTGAATCGGTAGGAAGCAGATGTTCTTCATTATGGTGGTAGATACGGGTGGAGCTAATAACAAGATCCGTTATATCATTGTTTTCGGTTCTATTTTGTTGGGGTTCACTGGGTTTTTGTCGCTCGGGTTGGTTGCCTATTGTCGGGTGACCAAGTTTGATGTCTTCTGTTGGATCTTGTGTAATTTCTCCTGGTATTGGTGAGCTTTCAGTGGTTCGTTGTTGCTCATTTTATTGAGGTATTTTCAGATTCACTTTTTGCCTTTCTTCTGTTAACGATGGTTCTGGTTTTCTTGGTAGTGTGTGGGAGTCCTGATTTCGATGGTACTGAATGTTAGATGGGAATTTTCCCAGGGCAATTTGTGGATTTGCAGTTGTCTGTTTTTCTTCGATGGTGTTCACACAGAGATTTTCACTTGTGTATTCAACTATTTCAGAGTTATTGTTTAAATAAGTTTGAGTATTAAGTGTGCTTTGAGGAACTGGGCAGTCATTTCCTTGATCTTTAATGTCACTTTCAGATGCAGAAGAGTTATCAGAGATATGGTGGTACTCAGTGTCATTAGCCATTTTCTGTGTGTGTTGATTCGATTTAATGGTTGGTAGTTGTCTTCGCGAGAGTGATTGCTCGAGGGTGAGTTGTGATGAGTCTTGAATGATAGAGGCTGCTGTATTGAGTTTTGTTCTCAATCTCGTTTTTGGTCGTGCAGTTGGGGGTTGCTTAGTTCTGTTTGTCGACATTGTCTCTTTGGGTTTTTTCTTTTTGTTTATCACCCGTCCTCTGTATGTGTCTTCTGGTTATAGAGACTGTTGGTGAGATCCAGCGGAGGGTTCTTTGCGGTTTCTCACTGATGTATAATGCTTGTCTCTTCCGATTAGAGAATCTACTAGTGGGGTCCAGGGGAGGATTCCTTTCGGCCTTCTCACTGCTAGATGAGTTTCTAGGATCTAGGTATTTGAGGTAGGTTTAATTGGTATCCACCTGATCCTGAGGACTAATCCTTTTGGTCTCCTGCCATACAGTTGGAGTTATCGAAGATGCCACTTTGCCTGAGTAGTTCGATTTTGATGTTATGATCCAAGGGAGAAACCCTTTCGGTCTCACAACAGAGAATATGAGTCCTTTCGGTCTGATGGTTTGTCTCCACAATATCCAGTGAAATAAACCATACGGGTTTTTTGGAATATAGTTGTCTTTCTCGTGATAGACTTCAATTGGCGTGGTCTGTATCTCTTTGGCTCGTAGTGTTGGAGTCCAAGGTAGGGTCCGTTGGTAAAGCAGGCGAGCGGATAGTCGCTCAGCGTCTTTCTCTTTGGCTTGCTTACAATAATCAAAACGCAGTTATCAGATTAGAATAGGCTAGAGATAATAGTGGTTAAGGTTTCTAAAATCATGTATAATTCTCAGTTTGTCCGGCCAGAGGGTAAGGAACGCCCGACAGCTTGGGGAGCTGCCAGAGTCCGTCTCTCCCCCCTTACCCTTGTGGCAGTCAAGAGCTTATGTGCACACTGCACACGATCACAGCGAAAACAGCAAAACAGCGTCTCCAGCCCTTACAGCCTCCAGGGCTTAACGCCGCAAGGGTGGATATGCCGGCAATTAATGCTGGGTAAAAGACACGTGACCACTCACGTGTGCGCGATGGGCCCCGCCTCCTCCAGGAAGCAGGGAAAGCAGGAGGGGCTTGCAGTGCTGCTGGGCTCACGCTGCAATATAATCAACTCCAAAAGCTTCGTTCGTGAAGCGCAGCCTGTGTTTCAGTTATTTCCAAACAATCGAGGTAAGTGTTCAATAGGTCTTAACCATTCGACTGGCAAAGGCTCTATAACCGATGAGATAAGTGCTTCAGAGTTGCAGGAGCGTCGATTTTAATGCTAGCGTCGAGATCAACGACCTCACTGGAACAAACCTCCATACCACGGGGCAGGCAGCCTGCAGCGAGGGAACGTGCTTCAGTCAAAGAAACCTATTGAATGGTCACCAATGCTATGTTTACTGCAGGCCACGGGGAAGATGAACCCAACTTGGCTGAAACTACTGAATCTGAGTTTACTACTAGCTAAGAGGGCGATACTGCTGAAATGGAAAAGCGGCACCCCACCAACGAAAGGGGACAGGGACAGGGATATGATATGGACAAACGACATTGAAGAAATATACATTAGTTTAGTTTAGTTTGTTTATTTAGAAAGCGCGTCCGAACCCTCAGGTAATTGGGCGCATAATCATGTGCACAACAGAGTTACATATCGTTACACAAACACCTTAATGCATCAGTCAGAGCATACATTAGTCCAAGCTCTGAGTAGTTACATACAAGAATAGAATATACAGAGAACAGGGTACAAGATAGTTGCAGTGGAGAGTGAGGACCGGGTTACAGGGTGGTCCTGAATCGGATATAGGCAGGGTGAACATTACTACCTGGTGGTGAGCGGTGGCTGGCCGAACGAGTCATTGAGAGATTAGATGTTTAGGCTAGTAGCCATGATTTCACCATGGCTCTGAATGGCCAGAATGCAGCTTCCGATCTAATTGCAAGAGGGAGGATATTTCAGCATTGTCCTGCGAGCACTGGGAAACTGGAACCTCCTGCTGTTTTTAGGTTGTAGTTGGGGATCTTTAGTTGGTGCAGGTAAGGGGTTCTATTTGTCTGAGAGGTAACGAGGGGCGGTGCGTGACAGGCACTTATGGGTGATGACCAGGGTTCTTAGCTTAATTCTGTTGCGGATCGGGAGCCAGTGGACTTCTTTGCTCGCCGTGGATATGTGAGCCTTGCGCGGGAGGTTAAGGGCGCATCTTAGTGCATTATTTTGCAGGATCTGGAGCCTGTTCAGGTTTTTTGTGGTAGTGCCTAGGTAGAGTGTGTTACAATAGTCTAGTTTTTAGACTAGATAAGGTGAGGCAACTAGAGGTGGAGAGAAAAGGCCTGCAGGCATTGATCAATTTATTGGTGTAGGTGGGGGCTGAGATGGTGGAGTTTATTTGTTTTTTTAGTGACAAGGTGTAGTCGAGGTACACACCTAGTGTTTTGACCTCTTTGGAGACTTTTATGATGTTGCCGTCAATGGTAAAGGATTGATACCTTTGGTCTAGTTCGTTGAGGCGAGCCTGGGAGCCTACGATAAGCAGTTCTGTCTTATCGTCGTTAAGGCAAAGACTGTGTGTGGCCATCCAGGCTTGGATTTCTAGGTAGATTTCATTAAGCTTTGCAACATCCTCTTCATAGCTGCCAGTGAGAGTGATGAGGACCAGGGTGTTGTCTGCATAATTAGTGTAGCTGATACCCAGATCGTCAAGCCAGTCAAAGAGGAGCTTTGTGAAGGTATTGTAAAGTGTGGGGGAAATGCAGGAGCCTTGGGGCACTCCACATGTGATTGGTATAGGGTCCGCAGCCGCAGTCGGGGCGAAGACCCTAGTCGACCTGTCAGACAGAAATGACTGGATCCACTTAGTGGCATTCTGAGAGAATGCAGCAGCCGAGGAGAGGTGTTGAGTGAGGATCTGGTGGTCAACCAGATCGAAGGCAGCAGATGGATCCAACAAGAGCAAGATGGCCAGTTTGCCCTTATCTTAGGCATCATCCATTTGGATTTTTAGATCCAAGAGGGCAGTTTCAGTCCCGTGCCTTGGTCTAAAGCTGGATTGTCGCAGGCCTAGGAGGTTGTTGTCTTCCAAATGTTGTTGTATTTGGAGGTAGCTACCCTGTTTTGAGGAGAAATGGGATTGTGGTAATGGGCCTGTAATTTGTGGGGATGTTGGGGTCTAGGTTGGGTTTTTTGAGCAGGGGGTAGGACCCACTCTTCTTTAAGGTTATTGGGAACACTGAGTTTTTGAAGGAAGAATTGATCAAAGAGGTGATGAGAGGGGCTAACTCATTAGCCCTGTCTTTGATGACGGAGGTGGGACAAATGTCACCTTTGCAGTTGGATGGTTTGAGACTGGCGATTATCTTGATTACTTCCTCTTCTGTGACTGGTGAGAAGTGGAAGGAAGGGCAATTAGGGGTGGTGTGGTTTATTATGCTGTTGGGGTTCTGTTTGGAGGCAAGGTTGGCTTTCTTTGCTTCTATCTTAGTTTGCAGGAGGGCAATTTTGTTAGCGAGGGCAACATTGATTCGTTGCAGGTCGCCACCAGACCCAGAAATATATGGGCCAGATACACGCAATACCTAGGTGACAAAGCTGAGGCCGAAGAATCAGAATAGTATGTACTACCAGTTTAAGAAATGTAAATGTTCCATAATTGATACATAATGTGCATGCGTCCTAACTGTGTGTAACAATAAATAAAGTTTTTTTTTAAAGTCCTCCCGATGATCCACCACCCGAAGGCAGGCGTAAGTAGACTAGGGAGTAGGATTTGCACATGCAGCGGTGGGCTTACATGTCGGATTTCAGGTTGTGTGTACTCAACCGGGGTTCCAATGTAACTTAGGGGTGCATGCAAGCAATGTAGCAGGTGCAGGAACTGTTTACGGGGGTTCGCATGCAGCTTTTCCGAGTTCAGACCCAGTTACGATTTTTCATGCGCAGGTTGTCAGGGTGCCAGGAACAGTTATGGAGGAGGCTGTGCAGGGTCCCCGAGATGCAGGTCTGCTTGCGGGGGATTCCATTAACTGTTCGAAGTGTGCCTGTATTCATGCCCGGTGGAGCGCACAAATGTAGCTGGTCTGGCAGTTTTTCATTTTGTGTGTGGGCATGTCGGGGACTTCCGGCTGCGACATTGCAAATACAGTTACTTTGCGCAAACAATTCCATGAATACGCGGGACGCACATTTTTTCTTCTGCATACAGACCCGTGCAGTGTCCTTCTTGGCGCCCGCCCCTTGCGTGATTTCTGTGCGAAATTCCGTGAATCAGGCCCTTAGTGTTTTGGACCAGGGATCTCGGTCCTCTTGTGGCAATGTCATTTATTTCTTCTGCATAGCCAAGAAAATTGTTCATTCCAGGGTATTTACCATTGTGGAATTCATGCTTCAGTGGCATTCCTCATGATGCTGGTATCAATGACTGAACACACTTTCTCCTATGGCTTTTCTATATGCGGCTTAAAATAATACACCTGGCTCCCCACTAGCTAATTTGTTCAGTTGGGAAAAGGCTAACACTCAGGCTGGTGCTTGGTCAATTTACTGTGATTCTACTGTCAAGGACGTTCTTTCTAGGACACAGCTGCTAGGAGCAGAGAGAGAGAAATGGAGGTGGGGAGGACAAAGGAGATCAGACTTTTCCTCTCTAAGGTGGAGACCAAATAACAATCAAAAAGAAAAAAGGTGATAGACGAGAGCGAGAACGGCCCGCAAGGCAGGAGGTAAGAGCTACACAGTTGATCTAAATGTGCACAGGAAGCATCAGAACAGGGAGTTCTCTGAAAAACAAAATCCTAATAACAAACACGGCCAACACAAGATGTGAAGTATGATGACTCCCAATTCCTCTGGCCCCTAACTTGAATGAAAAGATTCCCTCATGAAAATTCAGTTTAATTCCTTCTTTATTTGTATGTCTACCTGGGAATGATAGCTCAGGGGCAAGCTCTGGCCTTTTAAACAAGATTACACTGATGAGCATGAGTTTGGTACCCAGGTCCAGTACTGTGCTAGATCAAAATATACAAAACCGGTGTATTTATTTATTTGTTTTACTTGAGAAACTCAAACAAATTCTTTGTTCCGTGCTGATGATATCAATGGCCCTCATTACGACCCCGGCGGTAAGTGAAAAACGATGCCGGTAAATGATTACCGGCATCGCTTACCGCTAGGTCCGATCATGACCCGTGAAAGTGCAATTAGCGGCATCGTAGTTAACGGTGATGCTAACAGCACCAAGCTTGCGCGCACGCGACCTTCCACGCCGTAAGTACCAGCATCGCGCAAAGGTGGGCAAATCACGAACCAAGCGGACATGCTCTTAACGCCATCGCGAAGGCCGTAAAGTACCTTACCGCCATGGTGTTATTTCCGCCATCGCGAACCGACCTTAAATGGCCATATGCAGTGTTCCCAGCTGCCACATGTGCACAGAATCAGCACAGGTGGAGGCAATACAGACTCACCAAGTACAAAAAGAGCACACCCCACCCCTTCCCACACCCAGTCCCACTCCACAATGATTCCAATACGACTAGCAATGTTGGGGCTGGAGGACCTGATTGCAATGCAATTGCTACAACTACAACAACAACAACAACAAAAACAGGCAGCACAGAGGAGACGCAGGAGGAGAAGGAGGGCAAGGCAGGGCCAGAAAGCCCCACCAGCACAGCCAGTGCCACCACGCAGGCAGCCCCCAATCCCACGCATCCGAGCCAGTCCATTCAACCTCACCGCTGAGCATATCCATACCTTGTACCATTTGGACCGGGACACCATCACCACCATCGTTGACATGATACACAACAACATCGTCAGCATGATAGAAACACCCACCGCCATCCCCCCCTACTGAAGGCAGTGTCCGTGCTCCACTTCCTGGCCACAGGCACCTACCAGCACACAGTGGGGCACTTGCATGGCATTTCACAACCATTATTCTCACGTATGCTGATCCAAGTGCTCGATGCCCTCCTCAAGCACACAGACGACCACATTTCCTTACCAAGGTCTGCCCAGGAGATTGCAAACACCAAAGTGGGTTTCCATGCACTAGCCGGCATACCTGGTTGCATTGGTGCCATCGACGGCACCCATGTGGAATTGGTGGTCCCACATGCCATGGAGGTAGCGTACCGCAACCGTAAACTATTTCACTCAATCAACGTCAAATGGTATGTGACTCCAACAGGATCATCACACATCACACATTGTTGTGCCCGATTCCCCGGATCAACCCATGATTCAATGTTCCTGCGTAACTCCACAATACCACGCTACATGGAGCGACATGCAGGCCCAAGATCCTGGCTACTCGGTGAGTCTCATGTCATGGCCATGGAAATGGGAAGTGGGTAGGTGATTGACGTACCAATGCATACTTTACCTGGCTGAAATGGGGTGGGGGGGATGATGCATACTTTACCTGGCTGCGAGTACCAGAGGCAATGGAGCCAGCTCATACCCTAAAGCAGCCCAAACGTCACCTGACACCTGTACACATAATGCCAGATGTAAGCAGCCCTACCATGTGAATGAAGGTGTCTCCCAGCTATGACACAACCATCTGCAAGTACATTGTACCGATTCGGACCACATTTACCTCAACAAAATGCACCTACATGCAATGACTTCAGCCAATACATGGCACCAAACACCATCAACTGAAAGACCAGTCCCCCATAACTGCGCACAAAGGAGGCACATGACGGACAAAAACATCAATACACCACTAAACAGACACCGAGGCCCAAAACATTTGCCTATCAACATTAGTAGTGCCCAGTGGGGTCATCATGAGGCTGGCAGCAATGTTGCCATGATGAGAGCGTTGATATCACAGGACACCTGCCAGGTCACCAAAACAAACGCAATGAACGAACACAGTGGATGGGCACTCACAAGGCACTGGACCCCCCTGCATACATTGGTTGATGGCATGCAAAACTGTCCATGAGAGGAATACACATATACCGGTCACATAGTGTGAATCCATTTGTGCATGTAAAAGTCATACAAAGTAACAGTTGAATGCATGCCATGGTGGCACGTCATGATTTGAGATTTGATGTCATGACTGACACATACATTGTTGCCCACATACAGGTGATGCAGGCTATCCCCTGAAGAGGTGGCTCCTTACACCAGTCCGGAACCCACAGAACCAGCACGAGGAGGACTTCAATCGTGCACATACACGAACCCGTGTGGTGATTGAGCAGGCATTTGGCCTATTGAAGGCACGGTTTCGCTGTCTCAGCAGGTCTGGTGGGGCACTCCTGTACCGCCATGAAAAGGTGGCAAAGATTGTCATGGCATGTGTCATGCTACACAATGTGTGCATCAGACGGAATGTGCCCCTGCCCCCTGACGCTGAACTGCAACCACCTGACGATGAGGATGAGGAGGGTGGGGATGGGGCAGCACCTCAGGGAGGCAGCGATGCACAGGAGGGACGTGACATGCGTCGCACTCTGATCAACCAATGTTTCTAGCACACACGGATAGGGGGTGTCACATGGAGATGGCAATTGGGGCACTATGTGTGTCTGGGATATGCACACTGTGGACTGTTCACCAATAAAGCACACATACGCAATGAGCAATGTCCACACATGTGATTTGTGATCAAGCAAAAATTGTATTGTAAATGTGAATTCAATTAACACACCCACTCCCACCTCCCCCCTCAACTCCCCAACACACCCACTCCCCCCTCCCCCCTCAACTCCCCAACACACCCACTCCCCCTTCCCCCTCAACTCCACAACACACCCACTCCCCCCTGCCCCCTCAACTCCCCAACACACCCACTCCCCCCTCCCCCCTCAACTCCCCGCAAAAGTGTGTGGATGCCTGTGTTGAAGTGCCTAATGTGGAATTGTTCCACTGGGCGGCCTCTATTGGCAGCCCCCTCTGCCGGCCCCCGGGGCACCCCTGCCTGTACTCCGCAGGTTCCTGGCTGACCTGCGGACGGGGATGCTTGGGGCAGAACTGGCAGCAGAGGAGGTACTCGGCTGCTCACTAGGACGCATGTCCCTCATTGTCTGTACAAGCTCCGAGAGCACGTGCCGCACCGCGGCAAGTTCGGCACAGATGTCCTTGGTGGAGGATTGTATGGCTGCCTTCACAGTCCGGGCACATTTTTACATGTCAGCACTTGCACCTCCACATTCGACCACATGCTGAGTGAGGAGTGAGGACAGTTGGTGTTGCCTTGTTAAGATTTGGTCCAGCGACGACTCTTGGTATTTTTGGGCATTGGATGATGCCATTGGCGCGTTCATTGGGCTACTCCCCTCCTCCACACCTTCCACTGGGCATGGAGTGGCTGGCCAGGAGTCATCAGGGGATAGCCCCTGTGTGTTATCAGCATGCAGGCTACATGGGGACAGGTAGGGGGAATGAAGGTGGCAGTGGGGGGACATTCTATGACATCATCATCATTCCCCACATCACTATCCGAGCAAGCTGCAATGGCAGCAGTCTCCCCAATCATACTGCTTCCTGCAGACACAGTCCCTTCAGTGGCCACCAGTTGTTGGATGTCTGTTGCTGGTGGTACCATGCTGCTTGCCTTGGTGCTTATCGTTGCCCTGGCCTGTGTTATGGCAGTCGATTTTGGCTGCTGTGGGGTTTTTTTTGGTGCAGCAGAGGTGGAGGGTTGGTGTGGTGTTGCCTCGGGCCTGGCCTTCTTGGCAGGTGTGCTGCCAGTCTCGTCCTCGCCAAGGTCCGAATGGGAGCCTGTGGTGGAGCAAAGGAGGGAAAGTGTTATTGATGGGTCTGCGGACATTGAGCAGGCAATGGGCCTCATTACAACCCTGGCGTTAAGGGGTTAACGGCGCCGTAAAAGGCCGCGGCGCCGTTAAACCCTTAATGCCAGATTCACACTTTAACGCCTGCTTTTTGCAGGCGTTCAAGTCCAACCCGCTAAGGGACCTTGGTGCTAATTACGGGACCATAATTTACGGTGCCGTAATTAGCGCCTTCCCCATTCCCATTGAGCCCTATGGGCCAAAAATGGGAATGGGGAAGGGGCAATAGTGAATGGGGATTTACCGCCCCGCCAACCCTGGAATGGGGCGGTAAATCCGCCATCCACCATGGAGGAATCCGGCATGGACCATGGTGCTAATAGCCAATGCCAGGGTTGTAATGAGGCCCATTGTGATTACTGCCATGATTTTGATGACTAGATGGTGCACTTTGGAGGCAGTGACATACAGGTTGTCTCCCTTTTTGGTGGGAGAAGCATGCAGGAATGTGGGTGCCTACAGTGAGAGTGTGCATACTGCATGTGTACAGGGTGTAGGTCAATGATGCCTGTTGGCAGTCTTCTGCTGATGTGTTGCGTTAACCCTATTAGGCAACATTGTGCTTCCCATGAAACTGGACTTCAGGAAGTTAAGGATGGCTTAATTTGAGGCACCTACCTGCGTCACCTGATGTCGGGGCTCCTCTCTCCATTTCACCGACCCCCTTGATGCTTTTGATGCCAATGGTTGTGGCACATATCTCCTCCCACGGCTCCATTTTAACCGGTGAGTCTGCTCCTCCACCAGTTGCCATGCCCAGGTTTCTGTTGGCAGACAGTACGCTCCTTACACGGAGCCGGAGGTTGTCTCACCTTTTCCGGCACTGTTTTGTGGTGCGGGGTGTTGTTCCTACTGCACTGACCCGCTGTGCGACTAGGTCCCATATGGCCTTCTTCCGTGCTATTGCCGGTCTGGTCATTTCAGTGGAGAATACGATGTCCGCGTTTTCCTGTAGGGTTTCCGCCAACATGGTGAGCTCTTCCAACTGAAGCGCTCCTGCCGCAGCCAATCGCAAGATTTTTTGACAACTTTCGGCATTCTGACAATGGGTGGATGTGGGTGAAGGTTTGTGGCGGGCCTCTGGGTCAGAGGTGCACTGGTTGTGGAGGATTGTAATGGATTGTGTTTTTAAAGATGGCCTCCGTGCTCTTTCCCGTTCCGGTGCGATGGCTTCCAGATCCGCTTCTTTACGGTCACCGCTAATAGCGGTCACCGCTATTTGCAGTGATCGCTAATATCGGTGGGTAGGGTGGCGGTGGTGCAGCTTGCACGGCATACAATGCCGGTAGGTGTCGTTTTTGGGACGTTAACGGCATGGCGCATATTACATTACCGGCATGGCGCAATGCTCGTGCCCGAGAGGTCGTAATGTACCGCTTTTAACGGTTTCAGGCCAGCACAGACACGTTAGTTGCACCATGCTGGTAATGTCCATTACTTACTGCCGGGGTCGTAATGAGGGCCAATGACTTCTCTTAGCTTGTCACAAGTCCTCAATTTTCTTAGCAGAGTCACCATAAAATTCAGCCTGAACAACTAAGCAAGTTTCTTTCTACATGGACATTTCAATCCAGCGAGAAATATATTTTAGTGACCAATTCTTAGACCGAGCCAGGTGGATCTTCTTGATGTTGAATATGTTCCCACCTTAAGCGTATTGAATTCTCAAAACACAATTTTTATTAGAGTGTCCCAACTTCTCATTTCATAACGATTCCATGGTAGCATCTTTCTTTTAGCCCTCTTGGATAAAGAGACAACTGTTTTAAAATATCCTCTTTTGATCATCCTCTCAAAGAAGGATGCTGTTTGTGGCAATTCAGGAATCTTATTAAGATCTTAACACTAAATGAGCAGTACCTCTTTTTTCTTTTACTTAGTCCAATAAATGTGTCCTTCAAATGTTAATTTTGAACTTCACCTTTATACTACTCCTGGAAAATACTCTCTTCCTGCCCATTCAGTGCCTTATGCACAAATTAAATAAGGAACAAAACTCATCTTCACCACCATCAACCATTGTAAAAGGTAGTTGTATATTTGCTGGAACCTTTGTACTGGGAATTCCTTCCTGGTTTCTTCTAGAGAGCTCTTTGTATTGCTTTCTGTACTGTGACATGCAATCATCTCATATTCAGATTTTTAGAAATTCTACTCAATCTCACAAGAGACAACTGAGTTTAGAAATAGGTCATAAAGAACACAACAGTTTTTATGAGGAGGTTGTGCAGAGGCATCATACTGTAGCCACTTAATCATCATTACCCGGAGCATCTTGGATATCTATCCTGAATTTGTGAGATCAATTGCCCCCAACTTTGGATGTGGACTCACTTGTTGCAAGACCCTCCAACATTCTCTGAGACAACATTGATCGATCTACTGAATGATTGAACATTTGCAGGCCAAATGATTGTGCAAAGACGGAGCATTTAACCTAACTCATCCACCAAATGTCTGACATTCAAGTTTTAAAAAGGAATTGTGGGAGTGCTTTTGCGAGTGCTGTTTAGCTGTGGGAATCATGTTTCAACTTTCCCCTTTAAACTCTGTAAAAGCCTAATAATACATTGTTTATCCCTAGAACTTGCACAAGCTCCTCCTACTATTCCAAGCTGCCCTACAAAACTCCGAAAAAGTGCATGCGCATTGTGGGAGTGCTTTTGCGAATGCTGTTTAGCTGTGGGAATCGCTTCGCTGCATTCATCTCGCTGCTTTGGACAATCGTGTGGATCTACCAAGACCGCTGAGTGATCTTAACTGGAACTTTATACAAGTGAACTTGGTACGCTGTGAAGATAAACACACTGAGCATGTTTTAACTTTTCTTCCTAAACTTTGTAAAAGCCTAATAATATATTGTTTATCCCTAGAACTTGCACAAGCTCCGCCTACTACTCCCAGCTGCCCTACAAAACTCTGGGCCCACGCGCATTATGGGAGTGCTTTTGCGAGTGCTGTTTAGCTGTTCTGCCGTTCAGCCTTTCAGCTGTTCAGCAAGCAGCACTCGTTCCCCCTTAGTAACCCTACCTTTCCTTGGTATTTAGTGACTGTCAATCTCCTTAAGGTGAAACATAGCAGCATATACTTTAAAGACAGCTAGGCGCGTAGATGCTGACAAGCTTTTGGAAAATACATGTTTGCCTGGATGCCGACGCCAGATAAAGGACGGACCGTTGTTAAATGCAAATCGGTAAGGGCTTCTCATTCCAAATATGATTGTACAGATATCAGATTGTTATGGCTGATACATACAGCGAATTCCACTGCTGGATCCACTAACTGTGAAGGTAACAAGGATGCTTTTTGTATCTACACAAATTATCACCAATAAACATTCCGACATGGCGGTACCTTTGAGAACTGAAACGCTGTGCCCAGCGCTTCTAACTAACAATAACTTGGCTTCTCAGCAAATATCTGATGCAGATTTGCTGGCTTGTCCATCTCAAATCTGTTTTTTAAATAAGACAAATGACAATGTCAAAGTGCCAAACGCAGTATCTACTGAAATGCCAACACGTCCAACTACGAATCACGCTCTCATTCACAAACTAGACAACTTTTGCATACCAGATTTATATTCACAAACAGTTACAAACAACATAAATGAGAGCAAACCGGAAATAGCAAATGAAAGGTCTTGTACACCACAAAGCAAGTTAAGGCCTTCAGTTACAATGGAAATATCTGCAAAAGATGAAACGCCTAATCAAGACATGTGTCACTCAATACCTGAAACTCAAATGCCAGTACTAAAATGGATGTATCTGATCTTTCTCACTCACCTAATATGTATTCTGTATCACCCAATCCTGTACTAAGCTCGACAGTTTCATCAGAAATGTCTTTGCAAGACCAAGGGCCTCATTACGACCCAGGCGGAAAACCATGGTGCTAATAGCACCATAGTCCATGCAGGTAACTTACCGACTCCGCCATGGAGAAAGAGGGAATTACCACCCCATTACAAGGTTGGCGGGGCGGTAATTGCCCCTTCCTCCATGGCCCTTCCCCATTCCCATTTTTACCCCATAGGGCTCAATGTGAAAGGGGAAGGCGCTAAGTACGGTACCGCAAATTGCGGTACCGTACTTAGCACCAAGGTCCCTTTGCGGGTCCCTACTTTAACGGCTGGTGTAGACCAGCCGTTAAGGTCGGGTCCCGCAAAAGGTCCTCGTAATCAGGCGCTAATGGGTTAACGGCACCGCAGCCTTTTACGGCGCCGTTAACCCATTAGCACCAGGGTCGTAATGAGGCCCCAACTCTGAAGCCATCGTTTGGGCTAAAACAACTCCATATTCCCGCATATGAAATAACACTATCGGCCGTGAACAATGGACTCTTTAGCTTAACAAAAATATATGAAATGCTGGAAAAGGAAACTGATCAAAACACAGATTTATTAAATGCCATATTCCTAAAAATTGGCTCCATTGCTGAAGATCTTAGTCAGCAAAAATCAAAAAGATTGAAAATAAGTCACAATATAGCCATACCCTTGGAGATATCTCCCAAATCCTTTTCTACCAACTCTTTGACCATCGGGGCTGGTCATGCACATCCTATGCAAGGTAATAATATGGCTGATATTCCACACGGTATTGCGATTGAATTAATTGACACTACAATTATTGTAGAAATTGAAGATTCCCAAAAACCTAAAAACCAATGCTGTGGCAAACCACCAATTAGAAAAAAATGAAATTACCATACTCGAAATTGAAACAACACAAGATCCATTATTTGAAGTATTCCAAAAACCGAGGCAAAAAAACAAATCAAAACGAGCTAAAATGGCAGTTGAGAAAAAGAAAGCTAAAAATCAGCTGACAATGAGTAAAGCCTCCAATTCTAGAGTAAAGACGTTTATTGATAACTCAACAACCACGCCTCACCAATTATCCATATCTACCTGTGAGAAAGCTAACACAAAGATTACGATACTACCAAATGATGCAGCAGTCCTGAGACTAGATGTAAACACCATAAACAGCAAAAATAATGCTCTGCATGTGGGGACAGATTTAGCCCAAGATGAAGATGAAATTGATATGCTGAATTTTCAACATATTCAATCTCCTCGCTACAAAATGATGGTGATACGAACACATCTCGCTGTCAAATAGCATTCGATATAACACATTTCTTACCCATGGAACAAAGAAGAACCTGTGCAATGAGAAACCAAAAATCTATGAGTGACTCTCTGTGCACAAAAGTAACTATCATTGGTGATTCACCTGTGAGAGAGCAGAAAAAAGCAAATCGTGTTGAAGCAAATGCATCAACACCCCCTGTGGGTAGAAATCTGGAAACAAAAGAAACCAGTCTAAGTCGGTCTGACATGCTCACGTTAATAATGAGAGACAGACATTCTAGAGATCCCTATCCTAATAAAACCACAATGTTACCGCTTTTCAAAAGGATCCCAAACTGAAAGGCCATTGAAACCTACGATATTGATTCACTGTGCATCAATAATACTCACAAGATGAATACCATAAACTTTGTGATTCGGTCTCAAATTGTGAAACAGATGATATGGAATAAAAAAGATAGAGTACACCAACTAGGTTTCACAATAAATGTAAAAAAAAGCACAAGATGTACACTTTAAAAAGAACATTCTAGATACAACATCTTTACCAATCCATGAAAAACCTAGGCAATTAGTCATCAGTTGTGAGGGTGTGAAAGGCCATCTTAAAAGCAAAGTATTTTTGGAATGTGACCCGCAATCCCTGCTGGAAACCAAATGATAATGGCTCCAAAAAGCCATAAAAGATACTAACCATGTCAAAAACGATTAATGTTTAAGAAATTCTCCATCTTTGACAATGAGAATGGTGATGTGGAACACCAGAGGCTTCTCACATCTTAATAAAATTCATAAAAATCATCTGTTGTATGAGTTTGATATCATACTTCTTCATGAAACAAGGATAACCATACAGCCCATGTGGCCAAACTATGAGGTTTTCTGGATACCAGCAATTAAACAACCTAAAGGCCGACCCAAAAGCAGACCAATGGCTGGTCTACTTACTGCTATGAGAATGGATGCTTGTGGAAAAATATTTGGCTGGCTTTCGCCTCATCCCTGCATTCAGCTCATAAAAGCAGAATTTGATAACTCTATGCATCCTCTGGCCCTACTCTCAGCCATTCTCAATGTATATTGGAACTCTGCTATCATCACAGATGATGAATCTTTGAATCACATCACAGCTATGCTTGATATCATTGCAACTGAAACACATACTCAAACCAAGATAATTGTGGGGGATTTACATTTAAGATGCATTCCTTGCAGTGATCTTCCACTTACATCTAAAGCACCCAGATGCATGAATTTGATGACCGAAAGAAACTTGACCTTGATTAACGGCATGATTGTGGGTGACATACACTCATATCCAATGTGGAAAATAAATCAATCCTTTGCTGTGTTAGACTACGTTTTCATCTCTACACAAACAATAAATCGAGTTGAAACATTCACTGTCATTTCTTCCACGGACAGTGATCATAATATATTGGAAACCACTTGGTCTCCTATTTTAAGTTCTCCAAAACAATATTATGCACACCGCTTGCAACTGACAGAGGGTACAAATCGTATTAAATGGTCAATTCTGAAATTAAATACTCTGTTACAGAAATTACATGAAACCCGTTCTGCTCATGAAACAAATGCACCTGTTAACATTCAAGAAACAAACACTAAAACATTAAAACACTTCCATCAAAAAGTAGGCTTTATCACCCACTCCATTCACTGAAAGGCACGTAAATATGATCCTGAAATTAACGAGAGAAAAAGAAAGATGAGACTTGAATTAAGAAATATCAAAGCCTCCTCTGCTCAAGAGTGTCAGAAAAAGGCAAAAAGCATCCGAACATCTTACAGGAATTTTCTAATTTAACACAAATTACAAAGACGCAAAAAGATAATGAAAAAATGCTTGTTGCAATAATATCAAAATCTAGTGCACAAATCTGGAACCTTCTTACAGAAGGCACAAATACAGGGACTCCATCGTTATCACTAAATGCAGTAGGAGAATTGGAGTCGATAACCTCTTTGCAGATCCTAAGGTAACTATGATTGAACCTGAAGCCCACAACAACTTTGCAGCGAACAAAAAAATTGATATAACTGATATCCGCTTACAAATTAGAAAGCTAAGCTTGTCAAGAGCTCCTGGCCCTGATGGGATATCTAACAGAAATATACAAGCCCACCCTGAGCAATGGTCTTAAATACTACCGATCATTTTTCAAACTGTGGTATGCACTGGTGTTATCCCACAATCATGGAAGCAATCCATAATAATACTGATATTCAAGAAGATGGATTGCAACATTCCAACAAATGTTAGACCCCTTGCGCTTCTGGATTCCCCGGGAAACATTTATGCTAGATTAGTTTCAGGATATCTGACCGAATGGGTTAAAGCATCAAACCTGCTGGATATCTTTCAATCAGGAGTAGCAGGCAAAGGTGAAGTTGGTAACATCCGAAGGTCAGGGGCAGTAAAAAGAGGTAGCAGAAAGGAGGAAGCTGAAGGGAAAGGTAAAGACAAAGGTTAGAGAAATGAAGGCAGTGAGGCCAGAAGCAGAAAAAGTCCAGGAGGAGGAGAAGGAAGAGACAACATCAGGATTCACACAGAGGGAGGAGATAGCTGAAGAACAGAGCCAGTGGGGAGCTGGTGGAAGACAGGGACCAGCAGGAGGTGCAGAGATAAGAGCCTGATAGTGAGTCAGAACTAGTCTCATCAAGAAAAGTGAATGGTACAGAGTTGCTAGGAGAAAAGCGAAGCAGATAAAAAGTGCAGGAGAGAGTGAGGCAGAGTAGGATTGTGATAGACAGGTTAGGAAAATTGCAATGGGCCAGGTTGGTTTAAGGCAGCCCGCAACAGTGGGTGGAGGAAGGAGATGGCGACAGGGAGTTTGGGGTCAGTTCAAAGAGGTGTAGTGGAAGATGTCCAGACCATTGACCAACGTCCTTGCAGGACTTATAGCCGGACATATTATTGGAGTATGTGACGGCAGAAATCACTCAACCAGTCTAGATACATCAATAGGGTTTGGGACACCCATAAGTTTGCAACTGAAGCAAAGGGGGTGAAGCAATCTCCTGCACACCATATAGGAGGAACTTGAAGGCCTAATCACCCACCCTGGTAGAAGAGTAGTTTCTCCTGGAGAAGGCCATGGTTCTTTTTATTATTTCCTATGAGAAGTTCTCCATTTGCCTTTCAATTGCCCCCTTTGTGTAGATGGACGTCAAATAAAAACAGTGAACCAACAATACTAGGTCTTGGCATTCCCCTTGAACCCAGGTGTCCTACATGACACCTCTAAACAGGACTACATTCATCAAACCCACCTTCCAGATCCTCTGATAATGTGATCATGAAATAAACAAGTATTGTGCCAGTCGCAGAGATCCTCCATCAGATGAGATGAATGCTCATATTCTACCTGCTGAATAGCAGTACTATGACCGCAATGCAGAACACAGCCTGTTGCCCTGCACACAGGTGAGTGGAAAAGGGAAACACTCTCACTGCATGTGTGAGATGTTGAGTTGCCAAGGTGCCACAGAAAAGATGACTTACACTGCAGCGCCACACACCAAGAACACAGATTTTGGCTAATGTCAAAATGGCGACACAGTCCTTTAAGCACTCTCCTATTGCAGGGCAATGTTGCAGTATGACTAGCTACAAACAGGTGGTTATAAATGAGTCATTACTGGGAACCTATGTTAGTTAAGACAGAACACAGATGCGGATTAGAAAGAGGGAATAACCAATCACTGATAAAGGCAAATAGGCGAAACGGGAACAGTCAAACAGGAGTTATATTAAACAACTAATACAATCAGAATTCCATAAAAGAGGCCAGCGCTCAGCCATTAGTGAAACAGACCTATCCAAAGGGCTACCAACTGGGCAGAAGAGAAATGAGAGAATTGCCAAAGATAGGGACAGACACTGGGAGAAACCAGACCCAGTAAGGAAGAGGAAGAGGAAAGCCTGCTGATGGCTATAACATGAACACTGGCAGAGACCACATCAAGAGAATAGGATGAATCTGAAAGCCTGATAATGGCTATCTCAGACATTAGAAGGGACCACAAACAGAAATAGAGAGAAAGCCAAGAGCCTTGTTAGGGCTATAGTACAGACCTAGAGAAGGAGACACCAGAGAGCCTTCTGAGGGCTATATCGCAGACACTGGCAGGGACCAAACAAAGACAGGGAGAGAAAGTAAAGAGATTACAGGGCTAAGTCTCATACACTGGGGCAGAGACCAGCAAAAGAGAAGGGGAGAAAATCAGAAATGTACTGAAGGCTATAGCTCAGACAGTAACAGAGGCCCGACACAGATAAAAAGTCAAGTGACTGCCCAAGGGTACATAATAGACAATGGTATAGACCTACACAGGGAAGAAGAGAAAGTCAATAGGTTGCTGAGGGCTATATCTCAGATGATGGAAGAATATCAGATTCCAGTAGAGGCTAGAAGAGACCCTGGCTCAGGAGGGTGTCCTGTTGCTCCTGTGTTCAAATATCACACTCAGACAAACACCCTACCAAAGCGGATGCGAGGGAAAAGATTGCTGTTAAGTTATTAAGATTGGCCCAGGACTGTGACCCACCACTAGATGGTTTGCCTGCAGTGAAGTCAGGAAGTGAGCGGGGTGCTCTAACCCTGAGACTGTGAATGCAAGAGGAAAATATGGTTCTAGAACCCTAAAACTGTTAAGCTAAGACATGTGCTGTTCACTTTGGCTCTGAGACTGTATGATTGAGCCAACAAGCATGCTGTATGTTATATCCCTGAGATTGTATACTAGTTAGATCCAGGAATCAAATTGAGTTAACCCATCCCAAGACCATTAACAAAATTTCTTATGTAGATTTTAGAGTGTTTCCCATATACCCCATATGAGTTTCACCCAACAATCCTGTGCTATCAAATAGAAGTGTTGAGCTTTTTTTGACAACTGATGTGTGTTCTACTGATCCTTGGTCACACCAATTAGATGATTTTTGATTTTTAATGATTGGGCTGGATCACTGAATTCTGAGGCTGGTCCTTGTTTAAGGGTTGGCCAACAACTACAATTTTGCTTTTGATAAGGTATGTGGTTGTGGAGCTGAGGTGGATACATTTCTAATTGGATTTCAACTTCATAGCTTCAATCTCAGTGGTTGGCCCTGGTAGTCATTTTATACCATTCAAGTTCTCTTTTTTGTTGCTTGTTCTATCAAGAAGATACCAGGTTTTATGAACAAAACAAATGTTTGGCAATACCTCACTTTATTCTCATTTGAAGGTGATGAGGTCCAGATATTTAGCTTTTGTTACTATACCAAAAAGGGGGTTCAAGTGGTGAAATAATTGCACATTGTTTCACTTTTACTTACATTTTACAGTGCTGTTAACATAAAACCAGTGGATTGTGAGGAGCCAGGAATGAGACGCAGACACAGAGGCAACATGCTTGTGATTACAAACTTTAATTTAAAAGAAATGGGGTGTCAGAAAATACCTCGCTATCCCTATTCTAGGAGCAATTTCCCTACCTCAACCCAAAACAAGTGAGTCTGTCCAGTGTCAAGATTTCTGAACAAAAGTATGTCCTGTGTCCGTAATCCTATTCTCCCCATCACACTTCAAATAAACTCCACAGTGCAAAGGATACTGTCTCTTGTTATTCACAAGTGCTCAAATGTTCAGGTTCAACACAAAAGTTCAAATCCAACAAAATGGTTCCAATGACCAATGTTCACAGTTCCAGTGAACAGCTTCCTTTCCCAGTTTCCTTGTATCAATCTCACCAATTCAAAAAGACTAATCAAATTCCAAAAGGATTACATTTCCCCTTGGGGTGTTTACTTTTCTTGTGGTCTGAAGTCCCTTCCCCAGGCTTTCTCTTCCTCTTTAATATTAGCAAATATTAAGGGCATGTCTCTTCCTAAGAACTCTCCTTTCTTCTGAGCTTGTGACCTTCCTTGAAGTTCTTTACCTTTGTTGTCTATATTTTCCTTCACCTGGTACACTCAGCTGCCAGGACTTGTTCCACAAATGTTGAACTCTTACTTTACCTGATGTATCTCCCTACCAGGACTTTATTACACAAACACTTCGCTTCGCCTGGTATACTTTTATGCCAGAACTTCATTGCACAAATGCTTAACTTCACCTGATATACTTCCCTGCCAGGACTTTATTACAGAAATGTTTAACTTTACCTGGTATATTTCTCTGGCAGGACTTTCTTACACAAATGGTTACCTTCACAAGGTATACTTGTCTGCCAGGACTTTATTACAGAAATTACTCTTTCTTCAAGGTTGGGGTTTAATAACCTATTAGTGGCTTTCTGTACTATTACTTTCACTTCTCTGTTGACTTTGCTGTTCACGTCTCGCTGCATTTTCAAGAAGCCTTTTACTTTCTAAGGCCATCCGGTGACCCACTTGCTTTCATTAGGTTTACTATTGGTTTCTGGCTTCCCCTCATTTCAATTCCCTTCCGTTTTCGTTACTTCTACGAAGAGACATTCACACGCTGGCAACTCGGTAACCCTTTTTCCTTCCAAGGGCTTACAGGTCGCTTCCCAAATTCCGTTGCTCTCTCCTGCTTCAGCATACTGGCTCCATGTTCGCCCTGTCAAAGATTGCACTCTTGCAGTGTCTCCTTTCGCGGTGATTGGTTCCCACTGCTCTCTCTCTCAGCGGTAGACTGCCTACACTCAGGGTTAACTTCCCTTACTCTGGGTTCGCCTTCACATTGCCAACTGGAGCGTGTCTCTCCCCAGCATAGTACTTAGCATGGTAATGGACTCTCCTCTCTCCGTCTCAGTGTCAGCTGTATGTGGCCCATATTTGATCTTCCCGGCTTGCTTAATCATTTTTCAACAACTAGACTGCTGCGTTGGTACCCCGGTCCTCGTGATTTTCATTACTCGGTTGTTCTTTCTTGTGTCAGTAGTTTTGGGACCATTTCCTGTAAGCCTTTGAGGAAGTGGATATCGAGCCACATTGGAAGTGATCCTCCTATCATGAGGTGGGGAGGAGTATAACAATATGCCAATATGCCATTAAGGCATGGGGGATAGAGGATACATCCCTAGAAGGGAAAGGGGGGGCATGTGGTTTTCCATAACAATCTCATCTGTTCTCCCTGAGGGTCACCTCCCCAGGTGGTCCTCCCTGATATTGCCACCCACAGGGTCAGGATCAGGTACAGGCTGGTGTCCCCTGGCCACATAGGGGGAGGTCATCGCAGGGAAAGGAGTGATGACATTGAATTCATCACAGATGCTCTATGGGTGAAGTCATTGGAGGTGATGGACACCCAGGGTTATCTTATGTAAGGGTATTCACTGAAAAAGTGTCTAGGGAGGTAGAAACAATACACTATAAACTAATACAGAATAAAATACATCAAATCAATTCATAGCAGGATACAAGCAGAGGAAGGAGAGGGAACAATCTTATCTTCCTCTTTTGAAGACCATGCCTTACTCAGAATATACATGTTTTCCACTATCCATGGGTTATTTCCCCAAGTATTGTTTCCAGACATGGTATGCTGCTGCAGTTATTACTATGGAATTGGCCATATATATTTCAAATGAAAATTGGTCTGTGTTATAACTGAATCCTTCAGCAGCATAATGGTTATAGCTTTTCCCATATTCCATGTCAAGAGCTTCACATCCCAACAGAACGTGACGCACAGTCTCTATGTGCTTGGTGCATTGTCCTGCAGAATGCCACTCCATGCTCCTCTATATTTATAGACAGAGAGTATACTTAAGCACACATATATGACAAATCTACGTAATTTCATCTTGTCCATTTGTCCAAGTAAGACCAGGGTTCATTGTGGAGGAATCCATGTTTTGTATATTCTAAATACCTTTTTTTTTGTAGTGAGTCAGTCTACATTTTCAACCTTATCACAATACATTAATTTTATTCTAAGCTTCACTTTAAATTGCTCTATATCCCCCTAGTTGGGCAACTCAATTTTCAATCTGCTCAGGTGGTCAAGTGCAGTATTGCTTATTTCTACGTGTGCCTGGTTTCTGCTGGGATTTGCTAGCCAATTAGTATGTTCCACCACAGAGTTTCGTAGCGTTTGACCTTCTTCCGTTTTATGTGTTTAACTAAAATACAGTAGAGTTCTAGCAATTTTCCAACACATCAATAAAGAGGTTAGCCTTATTCGAGATGCAAGGCCTCGACGGGGACTGCCTGTGTGACTCCTAATAGGGACCTTAGGAGTTTCCCCTCCAATTGATCCAGCCAATGTATGCGCTGTAATGGAAAAGTTCCTAAAGTGTAAATTATTGCCGGTATTACACTTTTCACGTATGCTTCATGCAATGCTTCTGCATTCCCACCACATTCTTTTGAGACATAGCTTCTAATGGCTTGCCACCTGCCCATGATCTTCGTCTGTACTAGCTCCCTATATGTGTGCGTATTGGGTGTTGCAAGTATAGGGCTACCTAAGTAAACATAGGATTCTACCACTTCCAATTTGATTCCTCCCAAAAACCAGTTGTTTTTATAGTTTTTGTGATTCCCTCCAAGAATCATGATTTTAGATTTGCTTTGGTTAATATTTAACCCATTAATATCTGTGTGTTTTTCCAGACAATTCAAGTCCCCCTTGAGCCCTATTGGAGTATGATCCATGAGGATTGTGTTGTCTGCGTAGCACAGATAGATAACAGGTACACCTGCTAGTTTGGGCGGAAAAATCAAACATTCCTTAAAGAATTCACACAATCGCTCACATACAAGTTATACAAAGTTGGAGCAAGAACACAACCTTGTTTTAGGCCTACATTTGTGTCAATCTGTTGAGTCACAGTCCCCTCCTGAGAAGTTCTCAGCACTCCATGTGTGTCTGTGTATAGTTCTCTAATAAAATGCAATAATAATGGATCTATACCCCAGGCCTCCAATTTTGCCCAGAGTCGGTTTCTAATGACACAGTAGAAGGCCCCTGAGTAATCCACGAATGCCACATATAATCGGGCCCCACAGGTTTTTATAATCTCAGCTAGGATCAATTTGATGGCCCATATGCAATGTACCGTGCTAACTCCTCAACGAAAGCCTGTTTGGCTCATATTCAGAATTCCCTTGCTCTTAATCCATCTATTAAGTTTATTAAATTCTCTTAACAGGAGATTGGAAAATATTTTCTGCTGGCATCCAGCATTGCCAGCATCCAGTAGTTCCTTGGGTCGTCTCTGGCTGCTTTCTTATGTACTGGCATAAGAATTGAGGATTTCTAACTCGCAGGAATCACCCCGCTCTTCTCTATGATTTTGAAGATATTGAAGATGTTGAAGGTGTTTTGCAAAAAGGTAACAATTAAAAAGAAGTGGCTGCTTGAGGGATGCTGCATAGAATTTTGAAGTTTATTGAAAGGAATCAACTCTCACTGATTTGGATCTATTTTGTAAAACCAATAAAGTCTGCCCAGATGTGTTTTGTGGTCAATGGTTTAGAAAGCACCAGAGAAATCTAACAATACCAAAATACTGACAACACGGCCGTCCTGCATCCTTCTGATATAGACTATGGAAGTGACTACAACATCTGTGCGATAGGTAATAGGAAAACCAGTTTGTATGTCATCCAGATATTTGCTCATTTCACTTGGGCACTAACTACAGCTTTCAACGTTGCCCACTGTATATTTTAAAACAGTGATGGGCAACTGTGAATGGTTTTAAATCATGCACATTGGTATTTTGTTTAACACTAACCGACCACTAGTTACAGTCTTTGGTGCTGGCCAGTGACCCCAGCCTTTGTCATGGCCAAGTCCATGGCCTAAATTGTTATTTATTTATTTATTTTTATTTTTTATTGTGTTTGATTCATTAAGAACCTTTACAATATTACAAAATTTTAAAAATCATCTTTGTTAAAACATTTCATTTCATTCCACAATAATCACAGTTCTACAGCATTCATCACTAATATTCAATTCCGAATAAGACATTCTTATAAACCCATTGGGGTGTCAATCCAGTTCATTTAACCTGGTGATCTTTTGCATTACAACTTCAAGAAAATTAGTTAAACCAATTAGAAAATTAATGCTATTCCGCCACATACACTTGGACCAAAAAAAAAGGAGGCTTGAACATTCCATCCCAGATTTCCAATATCTTCCCAAATGGACCGTTCTGATGTTATCAAAATAAACACAATTCTGCACTAAATGTTTGAGGGACTCCACAGATCCGTTGTCGGGGGGAAATTCTGCCGGGGTCAGCTGGGCCGTCCGCGGACCTCCGGGCAGGGAGGCCCCAACTCCTCCCGTGTGTCACAACAATGAGTATGAGACGCACACAAGAAGCAAGGTGGTTCTGCTGTTTATTACACAAACGGCAGGGGTGGGTCAAGGAGCGTACGCGTCCGTCCTGACACACACACAATCGTGGGGCTCGCAGGCCCTTTTTACCTTGGTATGACGCGCTACTTGCGTCATCTCGAAAAGTTATCAAAAAACCTATTTCCACTCTGGATTGGTTACTCGAGTGGTAGGGTTAGTATAGCATACATATAGAGAAGAATATTAGTGGCTAAGGGTCAGTCAGGTGGTATACCTGGGTTGTCCCTACAATTAGATACATGAGAATTGTTACATGGAGACCCCTGAGGATTGGTCAATGTTAATGGCGTCAGTGATAAGAGCCCCATGTTCTGATTGGTGCAGTCGCGAGCCTCCCAGCCTGGGACCATCGCCGTTCCCAGCTCGCGGTGTACCTGTCATTTGCAACAATGTTTCACTATGGGTACGTGTAGACAATGCGAGGACTTATTCATAGACTGGAAGGCCGACTACTCCTCCTGTCGCAGATGTCCATTGAGTCTTTCATGTGTATCTGCTTGTGTCTCGTAACGAGGGATTCAGGCGCTTCCATTCTCCTAGCCTTGGCATTCGTTCAGGTGTGGCTTGGTCACGTGAGGCGGGACCGTGTTTGAGGCTGAATTCTGCACAATTAAAATTGTTTTTTCCACTGTGTGCCTTGTTGATTGGCAGGGGCGACCTTGATGTTGGTGTTCGGCGTGCGAGATTGCAACATTGTGGCTTGGCTGTCTGCCTTTCGCCGAGCTCATTCTGCAGGATCAGCAACCGGGCTCTTGTTCATTTTAATGTTCATGGAAGCTCTTGCTTGCGGCCTACTTGAATCAGGCGCATAAATGGAGCCGTTGGGTGCACAGATGCTTTAGGTTATAAGGTTTATGTGAAGCGTAAGCAAGCCATTTAGATCAAGTTCATCGTGCGTCTTGCGTTTCTGCATCCTAAAGCCTATGTAAAAAATAACAAAGATACACGTCCGTGGATGTGTCCGTCACCTATGTCATAGCGCTGAGCATATTCTTCGTGTAGGTTGGTGTAGGAGTGTCCAGTGTGCATAGTCGTGTAGATGTGACCGTTGGCTAGGTCGTCATGGCATCTCTAACGATGTGTTGGTTTAGTCGAGTTGATCCATCTTGCATGTGTCGGCCTGGGTAGGGCGGGCTGCTGGGCAGGTAGTGCAGGTAGGTGGGCACATCCGTAGGTTCCTGTACCAAGGTATTTGGTCGTCTGGTAGATGGGCAAACTCATCTCGTGGCGGGTGCCTAGGCCGTGATCCTCTAGGCCAAGCGCGAGAGGGGATTGGCGGGAGTCTGTTGTTCCATTCTCCCACTTCAGTCCCCCCTCTGGTCGACTTGTCGACCACAAACATATCCTTTTCTCTATCTCCTCTCACTCTCCATATTTTAGTTATTCCTCCCAAATGTCCGTAGTGGTTGACATGGTCTTCAAATGACCAATACATGTATGCACAGGTCCCTCCAGGAGTACAGTATACCCATTTCCCTATGTAGCTCCTTGGGTTTCTTGGGTTTTCGAGCTTCACAGATGGTGGGTCCAGGTGGTTCGTTGTTATTTGGTTACGTAGTCTCTCTCTCTCTTGTATTATCATGCCTGTGTGTTGGCCGTCATCTGCTGGCATCAAGGGGTGCATACCGGCCATTTCAATCATTTCATCTGTGGTGCGTGCCTTCCGGGCTTTCCAAAATCTTATTATTATTAACGTAGCTCCAGCCAAAATCGTACAACTAACTATAATTTTCAGTCCATCTGACAGCCAAGATGGCATCCATGACCATAATATTGAAAACCAACTTCCATCCTTTGTTACACCTTTACTTTCATCCATCATTTTGGAGTGCATCTGGGCCAATTGTGAAACTGCTTCTGTCAATGTACCGTTGTCAGCATCGTTGGCAGGGATGAATGTACAGCATGATTTTCCAATTTTTGCGCAAACCCCTCCTTCCATTGCAGTGAGGAGATCCAGTACATATCTGTTCTGGAGTGCCACCATTCGTACTGCCCGCAGTTCCTCTTTTATGGCGTTAAATCCATTCACTGTAGAGTTGATGGTCATCATTAGTTCCCATCTAGTTATCTGGAGCCATTTTGCATTTGCGTAAGCCTGTAGCCCCGGATGTATTATCGAGGAGAAGAACATTGCTGCTCTGCTAAATAGTCTGTGTTCTGGTGGAATTGAGGTGAGTGCTGTTTCTGATCTACCCCATAGGTAATTTCCCGTCAGAGGTTCTCCTTGCCTTTTCTTCCTATTTAGGACAGTATTATTGCTGTTAGTTTCGTTCTCAGGCCCCTTCTGAGGTTGCGCAGACCTCTTCTTCCTCTTATTCCCTTCATCCATTTTGGGGAAGTTGGCCATATTCACATGTTTCTGGGGTACCACTAGTGATGGTACATTGACGTGGACTATTGTGCATATACCATTCCACAGAGGGGGCAGTGTGTGGTATGCTTTCTCTCCGCAGGCCCAATAGTGGTCCATTATCACTGCTGTCCCCGCTCCCCCCTCAGGTAACTCCATCACGCTTGCACAGTTGATGTTATATCCTACGTCTACCTCTCCTTTATGTTGGTAGCATACCTTAGGCGCAGTTAGTGGCAGTATTATTATTGGGTCTTCATCTTTTTCTATCCACGTGAGCATGGGTACATACTTGATCCAAGTCGTCCAACATCTGTGGTTGTGCCCATCGATAGTGGAAATAGTTTCTTTTGTTATCATGTTGCTGCCAACCACTCCTATCTCCCATTTGTTGTCCAGGTACACCTTCCCTGTTATAGTCACCAGTGCCCTCTCCCAACATCCTGTTTTACCAGCGACTTCAGTGGCGTACCAATCACATGGTAGGTACTGTAGTGTTACCTTTTTTGTTTCTCCTTTTTCGGGAGCGCTCGTCATGTATCTGAAGGCTTCAGTGTGTAGACTTTTCTTGTGGTAACTTAAATAAGTCTTGAGAAAATTGTTTTCATATGGGTATGAGTCACGTGTTTTCCACACCAGTTGTACCACTGTCCCTTGAAACCTTCCTTTCGTTTGGAACAGTGCCAGATATATTATGCACCGTGCTGTTTTTTCATCTATTTCCGTGGCAACAAAAGTTCGAGAAGCGCTCATGGCATATGGAATCAGTGAGCAAACGTAGCAGCTGTCTTCTGTTGTCTGCTTGCCTATGTGGGTCATGTGTTGATACCACATGTTGTTTGAGATGTGCGCTGAATCTTGTATGTAGCTGTCAATACCTTTATTATCTGAGTATGTGCTGCGTTTAACTCTATTATCTTTGTGTGGGATTATACTAATACCACCTGACGTAACACCTGTTGCTGCTGAGGGCGGGGGTATGTTAGGTTTGGGTACAGCAATAATATTCATAGCAAAGCCGTACTGCCATACAGAGGCAGCCAAGAACCCGGTGATCATCAAAATCCCTATCAATTTTATTACACAAGCTAATTTCACCGGCATTTTGCTCTTACCTTGCTGCAGTCCGGCAGCTTATTCTTGCGACGTTAAAGTTGCCCGCCTGAAATTTCTCAATATGCTTGTTACTAGTGTTAGTGGTTGTTTATTTTTAAGCCCTCCCTATCAGATAGTCATTCAGTGCCCAGGCGAAGAGCTGTTCCCATGCAACTCTAAGTGATCTATCTCTTAGGGCAGGCAAGTATGGGTGGAGGTGGGGCATTGAATATTCTATGGCCAAGAGAAATGCTGTGTAGTAGACACGTACCCTTCTTTTATTCAGGTACGTTGGCCTTCTTACTTCATATACAAATTGGTGTGACAATTCTTCTGGGTAGGTATCGTCTGAGGGTACCATCTACTCCTGGGCAGTGAATTTGTTAGTTAACTTACTTCTTAACAGTACAATAATACGCAGTACCTGTATGTGTGAGAGAAAAGAGAGAAAGAACATTCACGTGTTTACAGGTGTATATGTGCAAACAATGTTCTTCAATTCTGTTGTTACTGCAGGGGGTCAATGGGCAGGGGGGCATAGGGTTTGGGGCTTAGCTGGCGGAAGTCTCTTTACTCTTTGATCGGGTGACCATGGGGTGGGTGGGTCCAATAGTTGTCTCTGGGGGATCTGGGGTTTGACACGGTATGGGGACACTTAAGCTGTCAGTAATGGTAGAAGTCTCTTCCTCCGTTGGCGATGCTGTTGTTGTTCTTCCGATGGCCCTGTCGGTGGCGCTGGGGCAGGTCAGAAGTTTGTAGATCTTTACGTCGTGTAGGTGATTCCAGGCACGTTTGTCCTGTAGTTTTACTGCTCTTGTTGATGTCTCCTCTACCAGATGGGGACCAGTAAAGCGCGGGGCGTTCCACTTTCTATTGAAATTGCGGAGTAGCACGTGATCACCCTTAGCAATTTTACACAGTCTTTCCTTTTCCAGTTCTTTAACCGCGTTTTCTTGTTGGTCGCTGTTAGACCCGCCCCGTGTGCGCTCGAGCTGTTGAGACACAAACACTACACTAGTAATCAAAGAAGACACATATTGGTACATTTCATCACCAAAGACATTGGCAGTGCTATCCTGGTCCGAAAATGCTCTTGATGTTGGCGTCAGAGGAAGGCGCATCTGGCGTCCGGTGACCACCTCGTGCGGGGTGAGGTGGTGATCGGAGCCAGGCCTATTCCTCAGTTCGAATAGGGCTAATGGAAGGCAATATAGCCAACTCTTTTTCGTTGTTTGCTGTATTTTTGCAATTGCTTCCTTTAGTAGGCCATTCAGGTGTTCGCATACACCATTGGCCTGTGGGTGGTATGCACATGCAAATTTATGTTTGATGCTCAATAAGAACGTGATGTGTTTGAACATTTCGTTTGCGAAATGCGGGCCATTGTCTGACCGCAGTACCTCGCACACCCCCCACCTGGGGAATACCTCCTTCACTAGAAATTTAGCTGCTCTGAATGCATCTGGGTGGGAGCATGGCCCTGCTTCAATCCACCTCGAAAATGGGCATACTACTACAATCATATACCTGTTTCCTTGACATACGTTGATCATATCAACATAGTCAATATGGAGATGTCGGAAGGGTCCCTCTGGCCGGGGTATAGTACCTTTTATCACCTTCAGAGTGTGACCGGCCGTAAACTGTTGGCATGTGAGACAGTTACTTATGAAATTTGTCACATGGGAATTTAACTCGGGGCAAAACCAGTCTTCCCTAATTCGTGCTGCAATTATTTCCTTGCCTGTATGGGCTGGGTGGTGTAGTTGGCTCAGGGCGGTGTTCAATAGTGCCAGTGGTATTACCATCTTTCCAGTGTTACCCTGGCGCCATAGGGCGTCAGTTGGTGACATTGTGCATCCTCTTTTTACCCATATTTCTTTTTCTGCCATTGGTGCAGCCGCTTGTAGTTCCATTATTTGTGTGGCGGGGAGATGTGTGTACCCTTCTCTTATCAACATCTCTCTAGCCATTCCCCTCCCTCTCCCTCTCTCTGACTCTTGGGGGTTCCATATCTCACCAAAGTATGCAGCATACTTCGCATGTGCGTCTGCCGCAGCATTCCCTCTTGAGACATGATCTTCTCCATTGGTATGTGCGGTACATTTGACCAATGCTAATTCCTGGGGGTTGTTTATTACTTCAATTAGTTCAGCCAGTAAGAGAGCATGTTGCACTGGAGTGCCGTCAGCTCTTCTAAACCCTCTTCTTCTCCATTTTGACAGCCCTGAGTGGACAGTGGATGTAACATATGCGCTGTCAGAATATATGGTCACTCGTTTATTAAAGCTTTCCTTCAACGCCAAGATCAGGGCAATTAGCTCTGCCGCTTGAGCAGAGTAATGCTGTGGCAATTGCACACATTTCATTGCCACACACACCGGTACCTCCATTATTTTTACCACCGCTGCCCCAGTTCTCCTCACCCCGTCCTTTTGGTCAATTGTTGATGACCCATCAATGAACAGGAGCTCACCTCCCTCTAGCGCGTTTTCTTCAACTTTTCTAGCACATGAGTATAGTTCAGTGGTTTGTGTACAATCGTGGGCATAATCTCCTTCCTCAATTACTTCTGCCAGAAACCTTGCAGGGTTCACTATGCTACATCTAACAATTGATAGTTCAGCTCTTGATAGTATTATCTCATACCCTGATGCCCTCTGCGTTGTTAGTGTGGACTTGGGTTTATTCAAAATTGCGAATAGTGCATGTTCCACAAATAGTGTGGTTGGGCATCCCATGGTTATTGTTGACGCTTTTTCTACCGCAAACGCAGCTGCGGCGAGGCCTTGTTCGCAAGGGAAATGACCCAACATTACGGGATCTAAGTGGCCACTGTAAAATGCTACTGGTTTGTAGCCCATGCTGGTTTTTTGAGCCAATACTGCTTTCATTACTGCTGAGTCACAATGTGAAAATATAAAAAATTGGCGCTCATAATCTGGGGTGGCCAATACTGGAGCAGTTGAAATTGCATCTTTCAGTTCATCAAAAGCCTCTTTCATTTCCATTGTCCACCCCAACTGTTTCTCCCCTTTGTTAGCTTCTTTTAACCCCTCAAGCAGGGGTCCAATGTATGAGCTGTAATCAAATACCCATGCTCTACAGTAGTTACACAGACCTAGGAACTGCTGTAGTTCCCTCACTGTTTGTGGCAATGGTGTTTTTGAAATGGCCTGTGCTCTTTGTGGGGCAATCCTTCTTCCATGTTGTGATATGAGCTGACCAATGTACAATACCTGTTCCTGACAGTACTGTAACTTCTCCATGTCTACCTTGTAACCTTTATCAGCCAATATTGTCAGCATTTTTAACGAGTCCTCTCTGCATCTCTGTTCGCTTGTGCTGCAAATTATTATGTCATCTACATACTGCAACACTGTGCTTCCTACTTCAATGTTACCCAAATCCATCTGTATTACTCGGTTGAATATGGAGGGTGACTCGCAGTATCCTTGTGGCAATCTAGTGTGTTTCCACTTTGTGTTTCTGTACGTGAAGCTTGTCAAATCTTGTGAGTCTGGGTGCAATGGTATTGAGAAAAAAGCATTTTTAAGGTCAATCACAGTAAATCGTGATGCCTCAGCTGGAATGCCACACAATATTGTGGCCGGGTTTGCTGCTATGGGGTACTCTGCTTCCACAATGTTGTTCAAGGGTCTGAGGTCCTGTATGAAGCGCCAAGACCCCCCTCTAGCCTTGCGCACTGGGTATACAGCTGTGTTACATGGTGATTCTGATGGGACCAGTATGCCGTTATTTATGAGGGCCGTTATGGTTTCATATATGCCCTCATCTGCCTCTTTTGACAGTGGGTACTGTTTTACTCTGGGGATTATTGCACCTTTTTTCAATTTTATCCTCACACCCCCTATACTTTTTATACATCCTACATCATAGGGGCTAGTAGTCCATAGTGATGTGGGTACCTTTGACATATCCTCCTTAAAGAAGGGAACTGGGGTGGGTGCGGGTGCCTCAAGTGCCATTGCAATTTTTTGTGCCACTTGTTTATACGCTACTCTTAGCCATATCTCCACACTCATCATAAACACCATTTCACCTTCCTCCTTTTCTTCTGAGAAGAGCTCCTCGTCTGACACCTGGGTTAGCCTACACCCCTCTGCTAGTGCTATTACTGCTCTCCATGCTCTTCCTTCACTGTCTTGTGCATGCACTGCAATGTAATCAGCTGTTGCTATGATGCTCTCTATGTTCACTGAAATCACCTTTCCTTCTGGTTCATTGGCTGGAGTTTCTGGTCTGAACAAATAGGCTGCTGGCCTCCTCCAGATCTTTCCTTCTATCCCTGGCATCCATGCAAATGCCATGTCTGTCCCGTACTGAAATAGTTCACCATCAACTGGCTCAGCCCTAATCGCTGTCTGTCCGCAGTATGCTTGCATTATTTGTCGTGCGGTGAGCATGTTGATCCCTGGGGTAGAGCATATTATGCCGTTTTCCGTGAAGGAGATTGTCATATTCAACCTATTCATGATGTCTCTGCCCAATATATTTACTGGTGAGGCCCTGGAATATAAAAGTGGGACTGACATGTCGCAATCCCCTATTGATAAGGGGACGTTATCAGTAAAGGGAACCAACCCTTTAGCCCCAGAAAATCCTTGGGTGTTCATGGCTTCGCCTGACATCTTAAACTTACCTTCCCTTATGCAAGACCGAGTCGCCTCGGTATCAACAAGGAATGATAATTTTTTGTCACCTATCGTTACCTCTATGCGTGGTTCCTCCGCACTATTAGGGGTTACTGACAGGATGGGACACACCAAGGCCGTCTGTGGGCTGTCCTATTGAGGGTACAATGATTGGCCGTTTCCTGTGTAAGGGTTGTGTCCTAGTACTGTCACCCTACCCAGTTGTGTTTGTTGTACTTGGGGTTGTTGTGTGGTCGCTACCTGTTGTTGCGGTGGTGAAAATTCCTGTAGCTGTTGTTGTGTTGCTAGTTGTTGTTGGTCATTTCCTTGTTGCAACATTTGCTGTTGCTGTATCCCCTGCTGTTCTTGTGTAGGCCTTAGTGGTCCCTGGTCATTCCATAATGGTGTCCCTGGTCTTACCCTACACGTGCGTGACATGTGCCCCACCAAACCACAAATCCAACACACTGGTGGTTCTCTACTTTGCCATGGGAAACTACCTGAGTTGTCCTGGTATACTGGTTGACCGGTGGGGTAGTAATTTCTCAGTCCTCCCACCTGTTGTTGTGTGTTATATCCGTATCCCCTTCCTCTCATTATTCCTCCTCTACCCCTGTTATAGTTATAATACCCAGCACCTGGCATTGAGTATCCTCCTCCCAAGTTGGTCGTGTATGGTTGGAGTGGCGGCATCTGTTGTGTTATGCTCTGGGAAGGTTGTATTTGGGAGGTATCTTGTGCAGCCACTACTTGTGTGGGGCTTTGGGTCATTGTTGTGGGTGCAGTAATTAGTGCCCCTTCCATTGTGTATTTAGTAAGTTTTTTCTGAACCAGTTTAGCCTCTTCCGCTTTCCTGTCCTCTTCCTTTTGTTTCATTTTACTTTGCCATGTCCTACAATGATGTACTATTGTCAGTTGTATTTCTGGCCATGCTTTTGCTTCCTTTCCCACCACTTTCTTTAGTTGTTTCTGAACTCCTTCTGGGAGCCCTTGTACTAATATATGATAAAATATTGCTGGTGTTTTGTCCCATTGTTCTCTAGTTTCCATGCGCCACTTCTCTTGAATTTCCTGGATATAGTCAACAGGATCTTCGTTCTCACGCATCTTGCGTGAGGTAATTGCTCCTATGTCTGATGTGTCTGGGTACTGTACCCTTAGTGCCTGCCATAATGCATGTCTGCAGTTTGCGAACGGTGCTCCATCGTGTGATGTGTTGGTTATGGTTACCCCAGTAAATCCCGCTCTTTTCCAAATGTCATCCGCTGCATCCCCTAATATTGATATAAGAAGGCCCTTTACATCCCCCACTGCCAGCTTCTGTCCTGCGGTGTGTTTTTCCATTTCATATATCCATTTACCTGCACCTCCACTTAAAGATGGGAGCCTGCACTTTATGTTTTCTTTGTCTACATGCTTCCAAGGGACATATTGTGGTCTCACCCCTCCCCTCTCCAGAAGTGGCATTAAGTTGTGTCTCGTTATATCCCCTGGGTTCCATAAAATTGAGTCCCCACACCCCTCCTCTTCTTCCCTCTCTCTTATATCATCTACTCCATTCCTACTTCCCTTGCTCATAACTTTTTCTTCTCCATCTTTTCCCCTTTTTTCATCATCTCTTGTATCTAATGTGGGTGTGTGTACTCGTCCTTCCTGCCTACGTCTAGGGAGGTCTCTAAGCCTTTCTACATAAGGTGTCATTTCGTTTGTGAAAGGCGCTAGTTTAAGTGTACCTAATGAGCGTTGGGTGGTTGACTGACGGTAGGATGGTGAGGGTGTGACAGTGGCGGGAGTGGGTGTGGCTTCATGTATCTGCCCTTTCGCTATCCCTTGCTCTTCCTCCTCACTTTTCTCCAGTTCATTCTTTCTCATACATATCCATGGAGAGTCCGCATTCGCCCGGGTGGCATATAGTTTATCTAAACTTTCCCTTTCACTATTTCTTCCTTCCTTCTCCATCCCTTCGTCTTCCTCACTACAAAAGTCATGTATAAATGGCAGCCCCCAATCTGTCTTTTGCCCCTTTATCGTTACTGTTTTTAAGTCTATTAGGTCAGTGTCTCCTCTTTCTCCTTTACCACCCGCTCCCCTTTGTGCTGATGTTGTTGCCACTTCACTATCTCTATATATATACCTCTTTTCTTCAATTTCTCCTCCTCTTTCCCCTTCATTTCTCTCCTCCATCTCTCTTCCAATCTCCTCCCTTTTTCTTTTTAATTCCTCCATTACTTCTCTACTCATCTTTCCCAATACCCTTTCATCCTCTTCCTTCCTTTCCTTCCTCACCCTCTCCCTTTCTAATATACTCTCTATCACCCTCCCCTCTTCATATTTCCTTGTCGTTTCTGATAGTAATCTCTTCTTCCACATCGACATTTCTTTTTCTTTCTCTTCTTCTTCCTTTTTCCTCTCTCGTAGTACTGCTCTTGATACCCTTTCTGCTGCTGCTTTCACCCTTTCTGCTTCTTTCCTTTGCTCCTCATTTCTTTCCTTTATTCTTTCCAACTCGTTCCTTCCTTCTTTCCTTTCCCTTGCTCTCTCTCTTTCTTCCCTCTCGAGCTGTTTTATTAGTTCATTCTGCTCATCCCTTAGTTTTGCTAGCCGTTCCTCCAAAACCTCTTCTTTTCGTCTTATCAGCTCTTCTCCCTTTATTTCGCTCCCCCTGGTATTATCCTCGTCCATCTTCCTCACTACCCCCCTCTCTTCTCCGGTTAGTGTACCCCGTAACTTTAATAGTATCTGTGCAGCGACCCACTCGTCATTTCCTATTTCCTCACTTTGCTCTTCTCCATTCCTCCCCTCCCCTTCTGTCATTTTCCTATATGCTAATCCCATCGTACTAGTCCGTTCCCCTTCCTTGTTGGCGCCTGTCACCGCATATGGTGGCGGTCTGTATGTTGGGTTCGAGTACCCCTCAGCCGCCCTTAGTTGTTCTCTTCCTATTTCTTCTAGTTCCCTTAAAGGGTACAACCCCCCTCCCTCTGTTTTCACTACCCTTGCTATTGTTACATCATCGCCCTGTTCCTTTTTTACTTCATTTTCTTTTGAGTAGCTATTCTTTTCTCCTCCCTCTTGCCCGTTCCCCGTATTCTTTGATCCCTCACTCTCCTTCTCACCACTCTCTCCTTCCTCCTTAATTTCTTTTTCTTCCAGCGTTTCCCCCATAGTGAACATTCCATTTGGTCCTGGTCTGGACCCCTGGAACATCCGCCATAAGTTAAACATTTCCACATGGTTAGTCAATTTCTTCCCCTTGTATGTATTATGCAGATGGTTTAACAGTGAATGTTGGGTATATGGATCGAAGCTACCATTAGGTGGCCATGGGGTTGTCATTTTGTTGTCCGTCCCCTGTGTCCATTCAATGCTATACTTGATCAATTTCTCCCGATGGGGTGACAGTGTTTTGCATATGTGCTGTAGTGGTGTAGTGAGGGTGTTCCCCCACCCTCCCGATCCTGCTCCGTGTGACATAGCAGCGCTCCGCTTGCTATCCTTCCCCTTTTGGTAGCTGTTATTTAAATATCACCTATAATGCACAACCTTGTACCTTTACCTGGCCCCGTGAGTTTGGGGACTTGCGATAGTCCTCTGAGGGAAATTATTAAAATATAATATTTACATTTGCATATTCTTTTCTTCCTTTTCTTCCTTTAAACAACACCCTTGCGGCCCCCTGCGGCCGAGGCGTACGTAGCCCCCTGCAGCTGCGTACCCTTTGTGACGTTCTTATACAGTCGTCCTATTTTTCATTTGCTCCTCCTCCCTCTTCTACCCTGGTCATGGCCGGCATTCTCCGTGTGCAGCCACGTCCCCCTTTTCGCCCTTTTCCCGATCGCCTCGTTTCCGCTTATTCTCCGTCTCCGCTCCCTTACCACAATTCTCTTTCCCACCACCCTCCGAAAAGAGATAAATGCCTTGTGCTCGGGATATCCTATTAAAGCCCTAATGGTGACGTCACCGATCTCTTCAAACTATTAGTCAGTTCTCAATACACCTACACTCTATCCCCGTTAACCCCACAGCTGTCTTCCTGTCTCGCCTGGAACAAGGTAATCAACAATATATAACCGGACTGCGCACGCTGCGTCGCCTCGCGTGTGATACGCCCCTCGACAGGAGGGCTTAACCAGCCAATCATCTTCCGTATTGGGCAACCAGCTAGCTACCGTCTACAGGGAAACGTCATCTACCTATCGAGTTTCTTGCTCGATCAATAGGGATCCTCATCTACTCATTGATCAATAATTACCAAATCGTAGGAAACCGCGCACACACACCCATACACGAAGTCGCGACTTAGGCCAATCAGTGTCTACGAGCGGCCGCACGGGATGTTTTCGTGCTCCGCCCCCCTCTTTCGCGTGGCGTAGCCGACTGCTCTCGCACTCGTTCGGCTACCATTCATTTCATAGCCAACACTAAATTGTCAAACCTTCGCCGCGCACCTGTGCAACACCTCCCTCCTCCCTTATTTAATTCCTCCCCCCACCCTCACAATTTCACATTGCTTGTTGGGTGTGGCATACTCACCAAGTTCTCTCGATGCGGGGCCGCTCGACTGCGTGCACCCCTCCAAGCGGCTCACCACCTCCCCTCGTCTGGACCACGTCTGGACACTCGCCAACCGCGGGCGGGATACTTCTCAATCGGCTCCCGAAGGCCTCTATCCGGATTGCGCTGTCCGGTCTTCTCGCAGTTCCGCGATGGTCCTGTAGTCCTCAGAAGGGGGCAGCGGCAGAGGGGGGCCGCGCCGCCGGGCCTCCTCGCAGCAGGAGCACTCGGAAAAATAAAAATAAAAGCAAGACCTTAAACAGATCTCAGCAGTGCCTCCAACTTGTCGGGGGGAAATTCTGCCGGGGTCAGCTGGGCCGTCCGCGGACCTCCGGGCAGGGAGGCCCCAACTCCTCCCATGTGTCACAACAATGAGTATGAGACGCACACAAGAAGCAAGGTGGTTCTGCTGTTTATTACACAAACGGCAGGGATGGGTCAAGGAGCGTACGCGTCCGTCCTGACACACACACAATCGTGGGGCTCGCAGGCCCTTTTTACCTTGGTATGACGCGCTACTTGCGTCATCTCGAAAAGTTATCAAAAAACCTATTTCCACTCTGGATTGGTTACTCGAGTGGTAGGGTTAGTATAGCATACATATAGAGAAGAATATTAGTGGCTAAGGGTCAGTCAGGTGGTATACCTGGGTTGTCCCTACAATTAGATACATGAGAATTGTTACATGGAGACCCCTGAGGATTGGTCAATGTTAATGGCGTCAGTGATAAGAGCCCCATGTTCTGATTGGTGCAGTCGCGAGCCTCCCAGCCTGGGACCATCGCCGTTCCCAGCTCGCGGTGTACCTGTCATTTGCAACAATGTTTCACTATGGGTACGTGTAGACAATGCGAGGACTTATTCATAGACTGGAAGGCCGACTACTCCTCCTGTCGCAGATGTCCATTGAGTCTTTCATGTGTATCTGCTTGTGTCTCGTAACGAGGGATTCAGGCGCTTCCATTCTCCTAGCCTTGGCATTCGTTCAGGTGTGGCTTGGTCACGTGAGGCGGGACCGTGTTTGAGGCTGAATTCTGCACAATTAATATTGTTTTTTCCACTGTGTGCCTTGTTGATTGGCAGGGGCGACCTTGATGTTGGTGTTCGGCGTGCGAGATTGCAACATTGTGGCTTGGCTGTCTGCCTTTCGCCGAGCTCATTCTGCAGGATCAGCAACCGGGCTCTTGTTCATTTTAATGTTCATGGAAGCTCTTGCTTGCGGCCTACTTGAATCAGGCGCATAAATGGAGCCGTTGGGTGCACAGATGCTTTAGGTTATAAGGTTTATGTGAAGCGTAAGCAAGCCATTTAGATCAAGTTCATCGTGCGTCTTGCGTTTCTGCATCCTAAAGCCTATGTGAAAAATAACAAAGATGCACGTCCGTGGATGTGTCCGTCACCTATGTCATAGCGCTGAGCATATTCTTCGTGTAGGTTGGTGTAGGAGTGTCCAGTGTGCATAGTCGTGTAGATGTGACCGTTGGCTAGGTCGTCATGGCATCTCTAACGATGTGTTGGTTTAGTCGAGTTGATCCATGTTGCATGTGTCGGCCTGGGTAGGGCGGGCTGCTGGGCAGGTAGTGCAGGTAGGTGGGCACATCCGTAGGTTCCTGTACCAAGGTATTTGGTCGTCTGGTAGATGGGCAAACTCATCTCGTGGCGGGTGCCTAGGCCGTGATCCTCTAGGCCAAGCGCGAGAGGGGATTGGCGGGAGTCTGTTGTTCCATTCTCCCACTTCACCGTCATCCTTACAGAATCTACATTCAAAGCTCATGTTCCCAAACTTTTCTGAATTCCAACCCCATCTACCTATTCTATCCAATGTCGGGAACTGGTTTAATCGAAAACGCATGTAAAGTTTTCTTGCAGCCTGACAAGGAAATTGTACAAGGTATCTAGGCATATCTCCCATTTTTCTTCTAAACATAGCATATTCCTTAAATGCTCTATATCTTCCAATGCGATCAGATTGCAAACACCAGTTCAATCGCTGGAATTTTCGCTTATTACATGGTAGACACAAAATTAAGTCTTCCTTTGAAATATTCGACTCTTCCAAGATTGCCTCCATTTTCCTTACAAATTTACACAGAACAGGTATTGTTTCCAAATTAATCATTTCATGTAAATCTTCATAGAGTGAGTTTCTAGTGGGACTCAGCATTTTTCTGTAGTTGTTAAGCAACCTCCAATTTCTTTTCACAGAGATCGGCAAGAGATCAAGCTCATGTCTGATTATATCATTCGGTATGGTTTTTGCTATACATAACACCCTTTTCCACAATACGCCCTGAAGCCTGTCCAATATGTCATCAATATCAACAGTGCATAAATCAAGAATATACAAAATAATTGGCTCAATTTTTAACAGATAGAATTGTCTAATCGGTATTATAGACAACTTACAATATTTTCTGTAAAGAATACACATCTGAGCAGTGAGAGGTTTCATTTTTTCCTTAAGCAGTAACTCCCACCATCTTTTGGAGTTCTGATCGGTCAGGGTGTATCCGAGGTATCGTATGTCATTCACCACCTCGAGTTCCATAGACCCAATTGACCAAGAGAATTTCCTGATTCTTTTATTTCCATCATTGAATATTAAAATTTTGGATTTGGTTTGATTTATTTTTAGATTATGCTCTTCAGCAAACAGGAATAATACATCCAACTTGTTCTGTAACCCATAGGGCGTTCTATCGAGAATCAATAGATCATCCGCGAAATAGATACAATTCAGTTTTAAGTTACCCAGGCAGACAGGATAATTTATTCCATCCTTCCAAATAATGTCCATATAAGAGAGGTATAGATTAAATAATACCGCTGCTAGACAACAACCTTGTTTTAATCCAATTTCCGTAGAAATTGCCTGTGTTAAGTTTCCGGTCTTATCCACCCGTACCCTATAGTGCGTCTTTGAGTACAACATGGCTATCAAAGCCACTAAGTGTACCGGGATCCCCAGAAATTTCATGATCTCCCATAGTTTAGATCTAATTACTGTATCGAATGCGGAATTCAAGTCAAGTGCAGCCATATATACCTTCCCTCTGCCCCCCTTGCTAGTTTGACATTGCACATACGCAAGTATGGTCGCATTAAGAGTGCACCCCATATCTTTGCGAAACCCAATTTGGAATTTAGATAATACATCATTGCGGTACAAAAAATTCTGTAATTCTTTTAGGATTAATTGGGCGAAGATTTTATATGAAGTATCCGTAAGCGCAATTGGTCTAAAATTCTGCGGATCGGTTGTGGGACCTTTCTTATAAATCGGCACAATAATGGCCCAATACCATGAGCTAGGAATTTTTTTTGTACTAAATATCCTTTCGAATTTTGATTTAAAGATTTCAGCCCAGAACATTGGGTCCAGCTTTACCACACATGCCGGGATCCCATCCGGACCACATGCCTTAGAATCCTTCAGTTTAGTTATAACATTGGTTATATCCTCTATCGACCACGGACATAACTCCTTAATGTGTTCCGAAAAATCAACATTTTGTTCACTGATAAATCTGTTTGGCAGTTCAAATTTTTTAGTCAGATATTGTACCCATGTTGATGGCAGAATCGAAGGCTCCAATGAGAGAGCTGGTGCCGATATGGTTCTGATTAGAGTCCAAGTATTCCTAATATCTTGAGACAAGATGGTATGCATCATATGTTCATTCTCTCTTATGGCAGTTGACTGCCTGAGGTCTCTGATCTGATTCTTATAAGATAGTATAATCCGTTTCTTTTCTACTTGATAAGTAGCATAGCCAATATTCATTCTAGTTAAATTCCTTATTTTTATGTTTTTTTCAAGCTTTAATTTATAAATTCTCAGATCAAACGTATGCTTATGCTTCGGTGCATCAGGATATATCACGTTCTCCTGAGCAATATGTATCAACTGAGCCTTAATACAACTATTCAGATCTACTTCTAGTCAATTATCGAATGGCTTAGAATTGAGACTAAAATATCTGTAGCGAGCATCCTCCTTGATCCTGTTGATTAGTCTTAAACAAATCTTCCTACTCCATCTTATCGATGTGACAGGCCTATCAACCTCTATCAAACTTAAAGGTGGTTCAGAGTAAACACTCCAATTGTGAATCTTCATATTGATACATATAGCAGAGTGATCCCCATACCCAAGATCCAAAATTCGTGTGGGTTCACACTGCCTACGTAGGACGGAGGATATGAAAAAATGGTCTATGTAAGAATTGCGATCACCACGTTTCCATGAGATCGGGTCAAGACCACCCTCAGGCTCCACAAGTTGAAGATCCCATCCTAAAAGGTGTTCCACCCACTTCTGGCCATGTTTCCATGAAGCCGGAGCTCTATTATTTCCTTTTCTCTTACGCATACTCTGATTCTCATAGCACGAGGAATTGAAGTCCCCACCCAATATAATCCCTGCACGACCTATGCGCACAAACACATCTTCTAAAATTCCATCAATAGTATCCACAATCTTATCCCATGTTATTCGAACTTTGTTCCAATATATGCAAATGATCACCAGCACCAAGTCCTGGGTTTTGTCTGGATTCATTTGAATTGCTACAATACTTTCATCTTTGTATAACAAAGAGACATCAAATTTACATCTGTTATTAACGAGTATGGCTATTCCACCCGAGGGCCTACCCTTTGGGCCTCTTGTCGCATCCATAGAATAGCAGGTGTATCCAGCAACATTGAACATAGTCGTATGCATCGTCTCTTGCAGCAAAATAACTTCAGAACATTTCTTTAAGTCGAATTTACCATACCAAAGATAGAAATTCGATAATCCACAACAGTTCCATGAAGTGACCACGAAAGGACCATGCTACGCTGACGCTTCTTCATTTGTTTTTGTTGAAGGCCCATTTAACGCACCACCCACCGCTGAAATTCCATTTAGTGCTGCCACAAGTGCTAACAATTGTTTCACAGTATCTTCACTAAAGTTTAACTGTGCGGTGCTTTGTACCGGAATCTCTTTTATAACTTCAGTTGCAAGAGGAATTTCTAAATATTCCTCAGCATCTTTTGTGTTCAAAAATACGTGCGGGGTAATGCCAAGTGCAATAAAATGTTCCCTCTGTTCCCACACCATTTTCATAATTATCATGGATTGGAACCCACATATCATGCGATGATTGTAATTGGTAGCAAGTCTTATCCAGTCCATATCATCTGAACTTAGCCTAAATTGTTATTAAGGTAATCTAAGTTTTCATGAGCGAACTTATAAATGCTGTTATCTCTAATTCCATTATTGATGTAATCAGTTATATACAATGTAATTCGTGTTGTCACCAGTGATGGCATTAGTGATGTGATTTGTAATGGCATTAGTGTTCTCATACAACATGTAATTAGTGATGTCATCAGTGATGTTATCTGTGATGTCATCATTGTGGTCATAGGTTGCGCAACAGGGGGTGCAAAGTTAAGGTGTCTTTGGCAGAATTTTAGGGGGTTTGTTGCGTTAATTTTTCACCTTAACATCCCTGCAACTAAGGATTTCGCCATGGCTGCTGGGCACAGCCACTCTATATTTTAAAACACTTGCAACCCATCGCTCTAAGACGTTCATCAATCACAAACTGATTATGTCCTGTTTTGACAGTGGTATTGTTATTTATAAAAGATTGCAGGCTTTGAGAATTCAGGCAATGCGCAGAGACTTTAAATTATTTGCCATGGACCACACATGTTGGTTAAGCAGCGTGCTCTAAGCCCTTGTTTTATAGATGGTCTCTTGCTGACTGTTGCCCTACATCTCAGGACCCCAACTAACCACATTTAAGCAGCACGGAAACAGGAAAACAATGACTGGCTACAAGAATAACATATGCCAAGTGTGAGCAACTCATGGTGACAAGAAATATGACAGATACACATGTTCATGTAAGGGTGTTTGTTGAACAATGAATGCTGTATGCAAGTTGGAAAAACGTCTAATATAAACCTAAATCTAAGATGGGAGCAAGCGTCAACCATCAAATGAAAATAAAGCAGTCCTAGTGGTGTTTTGTCAAAATAAAAAAAGACATATTCTAAGAAACCTATTGCCAAAGCTCACAACTAATATAAAAACTGGGTGTGGGATAGTTTTCAAGAAAAGAAAGAAGTGTTCTCAAATATTATGTCAGAATGCGGTAGCCTGGGGTAGCCTGGGTCTTTCTTCCCCACCTTTCAAGCATGGGGTGAGATGGGAGCTTGGAGCACAGTACAGTCTCAAGCTTTTCCAGCATGAGACAAGAGTTCCAGTAGCAGTTCTCAGGACCGTTGATGGCCAAATCTTGTTTCCTTAGAAAGTCTCTTGCATTTGGGGCCTGATATTTTCAAATAACAAAAACAAAAGTTCCCTTAACAAATTAAAGTTGGGTTGGTTGATAATGATTCACCCCTGGATCCCCCTCTTCTGGGCGCTGACCCTTCTCAATTGCTATCCACAGTTCATGAAGGGTGATGGCTTCTCGTCTGTGTCCCCCTCTTCAGGGCACTGACCCTGCTCACTTGTATTTCACAAATCTAGATGTCAGTTCTCTTCATACCCGAACTTGGGATGATAGCGGTACCCCTGGAATTCTCTTTGTCAGGCTCGGACCCCTCATGACTTGCAGTCCTCGGGTGATGGCTTCACCCCTGGATCTCCCTCGGCCGGACTTGGACCTCTTTCAACTGCTAGTACTTGGGTGATAGCTTCATCTCTGGCATCCCTCCTTTGTGTTCACTCTTGCTCTTTCTTTAACTTCTGCTTTTAGTTTCCTTGGGGTGGCAACTTTTCACCTTTGGATCCCCCTCTGCCAGGCTCCAATTCCTCTCATGTCTTAGCCTCCCCACACCAGGTTTACTGTGGCTCCCGATCAGGGTGATATGAGATCACCCTTGGGTCCCCCTCTTCTGGGCGCTGACCCTCTTTTACTTTCAATATTCTCCTTTTTACACAATTATGTTTTCGGGATACACTTCCCTTATTTTTAAAGTGATTGGAGAGCAAAGTCTTTTGATTGTACAGGGATTTTGCTTGACCCTCTGTATGACCACTTTGACCTATTTCACTGGCACTCTTATGGCCTGCTGGTATTTGTAGTTTCTCTCATATGGGGCTCGACCAGAGTCTCTTGAGTTAGAACCTACGCGGTGCCAGTTTCCCTCTGCAGCTGGTCTCCCCTTCACACTTTTTAACAGTTCATTCAAAATGCATTAGCTTTGCTTCAAAACTTGCCACTTTGCGATTTTCTCTCATCACAGCCCGGTTCTTATTGGTTCTCCCCTCGACTCACCAGCTGTGTCGAACCGCTTGGCTTTTGGCATATCTGGAGTCAAGGCCGGTACCACGGGCGCGGGAGCTTCCCTCGCTCCTGCTTATCGGCATAAGCTTGCCCTGTGTACCATTGACATCTGGTGCAGGATACTTGTGCTATTGTTCATGGTCTTAGACTCTCTTCTATGAAGGTTCCACATGCCTGGGATGAAAAGGGCAAGGTCACTTCTCTCCTCACCACACTCTCGATTCTTGCCACCTTTCTCCTTATCTTGAACTGCCGCATGGTAGCTGTCTCGTTGTGCTGTCTGCTGTACTCTCCTTGCTCGTTCTATGCTCTCTTGCTCCACCGTTCATCCCTGTGGGGAAGGGAAATGGCAGTCAGGTGTGTGTGATTCTGCTCAATTGCCTGACTTTGCCTCGCCCTTTCATTGGGATATGTCAGGTAAATGGCTCTGGTGTTATTCCGTTGTCCTTTGTTTTGTGTGAAAGTGTTAAAGCCAGAAAAGGGGGTGGGGTCAGTGGTTTGGAATGCCCTACATGAAAGGATGGGGAATAGTTGTTAAAGGAAGAGGGATACTGCGTCTCACCCGTCAGTGTCCCACTCCCACTCCCCGAGCACCAGGTGATCCTGCCTCACTGGTCCACCCCGGGGAACTGGATCAAATAGCGATGGCTGTGTCCTGGCCACCTGGATAAAGGATCCTCAAGGTTTAGACAGGGAGACACCATCAGGTTTCTCACACCAGGTACTTTCTGCAGCCAAAGTGGAAATGAAAAGCTGCCACCCATGAATATACACACAGTAATTGAACATATATCTCAAATTGAAATATACAAATGTAGTTCATTTGAAGAAAATGCGCAAGACGAAATAGTGTTGGACTTTTAAATAAAGTAATGAACACCAGAAAAATAACCTAAGAGAGTAAATGTTCCAATAAATATGGTGGCAAAGTATAAAAGGTGCTCACCTTTTAAACCCAGCAATCTGTTGTACAATTTTCCCTGGGAAACTAAGGGCCTCATTACGACCCTGGCGCTAAGTGTTTAACGGCACCGTAAAAGGCTGCAGCGCGGTTAAACACTTAGCGCCTTACTACGAGGTCCCTTTGCGGGATTCGACCTTAACGGCTGGTCTACACCAGCCGTTAAAGTAGGGACCCGCAAAGGGACTTCGGTGCTAAGTACGGTACCGCAATTTGCGGTACCGTACTTAGCGCCTTCCCCATTCCCATAGAGCCCTATGGGGCGAAAATGGGAATGGGGAAGGGCCATGGTTCAATGGGGAATTACCGCCCGCCAACCTTGAAATGGGGGGGTAATTCCCCATTGAACCATGGCGGACCCGTTACAACACCGGCACCAAACATGGTGCTAATAGCGCCATGGTTTAGCGTCGGTGTTGTAATGAGGGCCTAAATCCCAATACAAAACAAGTGCTTGTGGCCTTGTCAGTAAGTGTCTGCACTGGGAACATGACAACCTGAGAAAAATCCTGGTAGCCAAATACTTGAGCAAGCTTGCCTACCTCAAAGAAAAAACAAGGGGTTGCCTCCGCCCTCTGAAGAAAACTTTTCCTGTCCACTCACATGTGTTCTTTACGTATGCCCTGAAAAGCAGCCACAATCAGAGGAAAATAACAGCAACAGTTTCCAAGATTGTAAACTCTCTTGCCACATCATATGCAAATACTTATGACTCACTTGTCCTCTCATAATTTCCCCTCCTCACCCCCATGTCTGGCTTTCAACAATACTCTGCTTTATAAACCTAACTTGAAAAGTGACCATACCGTAGTGTTACTCAAATATATAAATCCTTATAGAACTATGTTGGGAAAAAGTGTACAATTGTGCATTATTCCCCCACCTTGACGGCAAGACTACAAATACCAGAATGCAATTCTGCAAAGGCAAAAAAATAATCTCTGAGTGCAAAGCTTTCAAGGACTGACAGCAGCCCACTTTAAAAAAACAAATTGGATACTGTGTGTTATGAGATATTACAAACTAAGAAAACAGACGGCATTTGAGACTGTGGACTGTCTCCCATCCATGCAGTAACCGAGACCAACCCTGCTTAGTGTCAAAGCGAGGAGAGATCCATCCCCCTTAGGCCATGTTTCTCTAAGTGGTTTTGTAAGGTGGGCTGATTTATTAAGAAACATGGTCTTAGGGGGCTGACTGTTTCTTTGTTTTGAAGCTAAGCATGGTTCATCCCAGTTACTGCAGTGATGGGAAACTTGCTGTTGCTGTAAGAATATCTTTTTTTTTATTATTGACTAGGAGACTACAAATACCAGAATGCAATTCAGCAAAAAGTAAAAAATGGTCTCTGTGTGCAAAACCTTCAAGAACTGACAGTAACACAGTTTAAAATTTAAAAAAATATTTGGATACCCATTCATTCTCCCCTCCATGCAGTAACCCGGACTGACCCTGCTTAGCTTCAAAGCAAGAAAAGGTCCAGCCCTAAGTGGTCTTGCAAGTTTAGCTCATTCATCGGGCAACATGGCCTGAGTTACTGCATGGATGGGAGACCTGGATGGCAATTATATCACCAGTGATTTTCACCCCTGATGTCACCATAGCTGTAAACATATTTTTAAAAACCAAACAGTATCCGCGGGTACTGAACTACACATACCCTCGGCTATCCGTAGTCCTTTATAGCCACGAATATTGGAAAAAATACCCAAAAAAAATGCTTTCCTAACCAAATGAATGGGAACTAAGCTGCAACTTTGGAAAGAAAATGCTGTCTTCTTAATACCTTTTTATTTTGTATACACATTGAAGAGGGAAGGTCGAAATCTACCCCTTCTCCCCCTCCCACAAGACACACAAACCAGAAGAAGAACCGAAGGAAACATGACAGTTCATACGATTCCCACTGCTCCCATGATAGACAAGTATGTTGGAAGGTACCCACTCAGTCAACCCTACAGAAGAGGAGCAGTGAAAACATTGCCCATAATGATGAGGAGCCACGAGACGCGACCAAATCTCCATTGACAGTCTCGACTAAAGTACCAAGAAGCCATGCATAATGTTGTTAGAGACATCACAACATAGCAGCGTTAGAAATGAAGCACATGTGCCATTCGCACATCAGGACACAACCACACACCCAAATACATGAAGAACACATGCGTGCAGTTCTATGAGTTAGAGGACCGGGACATATACATACTGTCTTCACGTTTCTTATTTTGTCATAAGCTTGCCGCAGTAACGCAGAAATCGAAGGGAGCAAGAGATCCCGTATAAAAGCTTGCAGATGTTTAGATGCAACTAACCCTATGGAACTGCAGGAGTACCCGAGGGACCTGACAGAGCCATGAATCTACTAACCTATGGATATTATATAGAGGAGCACTAACACGTAGAAGCCATGCAATGGCATAGGAAATCACAGTAGGCCATATCCACCTCAGTAAAAGCTGAGCTGAGCTGAATTCAGGCTGCACTAAAGAGCGAACGTGTGAAACAGGGCCTGCTACCAAGGACACCAAGATTCGAGTGACATTCCATTCCCTAAACTGCAGTAACACCAGCACAGTAAATGCAGAAGCCCAAACACAGTCTCTGAACACGTGATCAAGCCGAGCTAATGATGAACCGACACTAGCAGCCAGACAATTTGTTTGCCACAAAGTCGTTACAGGAGAAGCCGAATATTGCATGATATGGACAGGCACTCTCCTAGTCTTTAGTGGTGAATACACAACACAATGCACACACATAGTTATACTTATTATCTTGAAAAGGTACACCTCGAGTTGAGAACCAATTCGGGTCCCAGGCCTGGGAGCAGCAGCTCTAGCCAATAACAGTGCAGGACCTTAGGAGTGGGTCGCAACGGGCAAGAACCAATGATAAGGCCCTAACACTGCAACATTGTAGAAGTAGCATTTTTTGGGGATAGTCCGGGCCTGACACCTGACATGCGAGAGCCAGTCAACTAACACATATAGGGGCTGCTATAGGGGACGTCTACCACTTAATGCCCAATCCACTTGCTCAATAGGTTTGCTGGAGAAGGGCCCAGGTTGTGATGTCATGATGACACCATAGCGCTACAAAACTGGCCTGCAAGCCAGAGTTCACTGAGATGTCCAGGAGCTTGTTCCTTGTACTGATTCCTGTTGGTCTTGGTTGTAATAAACCACAGTTTGAACTTGCTCTGTGTCTGGGCCTGCATTCTTTTTGGGAAGGGAAGGAGTTGGGCCTTCCAACGGTTCTGGGTTCGTGAACTCCTAGTAGCCCCCAACCTACCTGGGAGTTTTATCGGAACTAGTTGCTAGCAGAGGGATGGTTGTCTTTGCCAGCCCGGCATGAAGCCGACCCCTTTGCCTCCGAACCCCTCCGAGGTGTGTGAACCCCTCAGTGGCCTCCTGAAGGAGAGCGTTGCCAAAACTCAGCAAAGCACCAAGAAAAACTGGCTTCATTGTTTGCCTCGGGCACTATTTCAGCTGCGGAATAAGCCAGGGTCCAACCACCATTTAACACCCCACGATGTGGTAACAGGGTGGACCATGCATCTCCCGCTGGCTCCTCCCACTACGGCATTGACAGATTGTGAAAACAGTGCTGATGTATTGGATCAAGCTATGTTTGAGTATATCAATTCTCTGGTTTCTAGTGCTTCCTTTATCTCTCGCCAGATACAGCAGACATTGTGCAGGACTGAAGACAAATAAGCCACAGATTCTGATGACTAAGAGCAAAACATTGGATACCCACATTCCGTAAAGGTGGGGGACCTAGTCCTTTTGAAGAATGTTCTGCGTAGGTGGAACTCACCTAGGTTCTCCGGCCCCAAGGTAGTGGAAGCCATCAAGGACAGAGCTGTGCGGCTCGAAGTGAAAACAGCCTGGAACCACATCCAGGACATCAAGTCCTACAAAGCAGTGGCCTCGCCTGGCAAGAGAGAAACTGTAATCGACAGGGCCAACGTTGAAGATCTTGATGAAATACAAGTGTGTTCAGATCTCACAGAAATAGGGAGACCTGGCCATCCTATGGTCTGACGATCCCAAGCAGCTGAAGTTGCAACTGGAACACTTGTAAATATTGACGGCTGAAACACCTTGCTGTTTTCTCTTCTTCTGCACATGCAGGGTGTAAAGGTGTGACTGGAATGCTTGTGCACATTTGACAGCTGAAACACTGTGGTTGTTTTCTCTTTCCCATGCACATGCACATGCAGGTAGATGTGAATGTTGTAGAACTGTCTAGGGAAATGTCCTACTGTTAACTCTCATTTACCACCCTGAAGCATTGTCTAACCAATTTGTACACTATATCAGGAGACCCAGACGGTTTAGAGCTCAATCACCTGAAGTATATTTTCTGTTGTTCACAGAGTACTTGGCCCAAGCATATCCATAACTTGAACACAGTGCATACCCTGTTCTGCCTCTGCCCACATAAAGAGACTCATCCATAAGAAAGGTCTGGGAGGAAGTGTTTTCTTTCACAATCAGTGACTGCTTAGTTCACAGAGCTTGAGGGCACTGACAAAATACTAACACAGTAACGCCTTTCTTGCGATTTTTAGGAGGGCAACTTTATCACCCCAAAGCTGTGAGGACCAAGCAGTGTAAGTGGTCATGTCGGAAAAAATAACATTTGTTTTAACACTGATGTGTCTTCTGATTCCTACTGGAGTGTTGGGTACTATAGTATTGCAGCTCTTTTTTGCAATGCATGCTATTGCTGTTCCCCAAACGCAAAGAGGAGGAACTAGCATGTCAGTTGGACAAGAAAACACTGCAGGCAAGGTAAGGAGAGCTAAGCGCAGTGTTAATGCATACATGAAGGGAGTTGATACGTATCTCACAGACACAGCACAATTAACAAACAACATGTGGTACAAACACATGTCAAAAGTAGGGAGAGACACAACCGGGGAGAGCTGTTATGTCTGCTCTTTAATCCCCTACACCATGAGTGCTTCTAGAACGTTAATTTCAACTGAAATACCTGCAGCAAAAGCACAATGCCTGATGTACCTCGCAATGGTCCAAACATGAGGACGGTTCAAAGGGAAGACCGCAACATTAAGATGGATGTCACAGGAGACCTGCCCAAATGAAGATAATGACATTAAGACACTAGACATGATGAATAATTACTGGCAGCTCAATGAAGGATTGCAGTACATAACTGATGGCCCGGAGAATAGAAAAACAAACAGTGTCACACTAAAGGAATTACCATGCCCATGGATGAGAGTAAAGGAAACAAGAGGAGCCTGGCTGCTGGCAGAGACCACAGATATTGATCTATGGACGTGTATACACTAACAATGGCTGGGAAGATGGAGTGGTGGGAAGCAAGGCACTGACCATAGCCAATTCACCAGTGAGCAAGGTGCAAGAAGAGAATGACAAGTGCCTGTAGGAATGGGACAGTAGTGCAAAGTTGGTAACATGGGTAGATAAAGAAGCTGGACCAATGCCAATAATTCCCATGGAGAGACCAGCTCTGTGTTACTAGTGCAATGGTGATGCAGAGGTTGGCGAGAATGTGGGATGCCAGACTATTGAGACTATCCCGGCAATAGGAGCAGGAAGAGCAGTGCTGATGGAACACTATTGGGCTTGCGGATCTAAAGGATATGAGAAACTGCCACCAGATTGGGGAGGAATATGCACCCTAGTACACATCAACATGCCTTCATTCGTGGTACCCAAGAAAGATGTGAAGCTTGATGACTTTCTGAAAATGGAAAACAATAAGTGAAAGAAGAGGTCACTAGAAGTAACACCACCTGGCCAGATAGAGAGCATTGATGAGCAACGAGGACTGAGCAGAGTGAAAAGGTGGTCAGAAATTACTCCTCACGCCAATCAGAAGCAGCATTGGACAAAGTACCAGCAGGACACAGACTGTTTAACAGAACACAAATGTTATTTGCATCACTAATACCAGGAATATAGACATACGCAAATGCCAAGTGGTTACAGATCAGTCGTTGGGAGTTGATGGTAACAATATATTCAACATTAAATGGATTCAATTCCATAAAGGAAAAGCTCAGGTTAATATGATTTGTGGTGCTCCAGAATAGGTAAGTTCTAGATCTCCTCACAGCAATGGAAGGAGGTGTTTGTGCGAAGATAGGGAGTTCATGTTGCACATTCACACCGGCCAACAATGAAGATAACAGAACTCTCTCAGATGCAGTTGCACAACTGGCACAGATCATTGCGAAGATGGAGGACAAAGCACATGGAACAGGGAAGGACAAGAGCTTGCTAGCGTACCTCTGGTCATGGATGCCATCATGGCTGTCAGATGGACTTAAGGTAATAGTTGGAGCACTGGCACTAGGGGCATGTCCCTGTGTGGGATCAAGCTCTGCACTGGAAGGTGCAAGAAAACAGCAGATGAAGCAATAGGGATGCAAATACTGATGGATGTGAACATAGGAGGAACGATGGATGACATTGTGAGACAAAGAGACAGACTAAGGGAGAAGATAATGATGTGTGACCTATTTACGGCAGGAACAAAGGTGGACAATCCCTGTGACTCAAGGAAATATGAAGGGAAGTGGGTTTGGTGCAACCCAAACGGAATGTGCACTTACATGTACTAGTCCTTTGATGATCATGCAAACTATTATGGACAACTCGGAGGAGTGACAAAGATATGGTGACTTAAAGAAGATGAGTGGTTCTTTCGTGATTTGGTCAACAAGTCGACCAGAGGGGGGACTGAACAGGGAAGATCAAAATCTACCCCTGCTCCCCCTCGCACAAGACACATGAACCAAAAGACAACATGACCATTTGTAAGAGTTCGGACCTATTCCCACTGCTCCCGTGATAGACAAGTACATTGACAGGTACCCACTCAGTCAAACCTACAGCCCAGGAGCAGTGAAAAAGTTGGCCAAAATGAATGAGGAGCCAGGAGATGTGACCAAAGACGCCTCCATTGACATTCACGACTAAAGCACCAAGAAGCCATGCAAATGTTGTTAGAGACAACATGACATAGCAGCGTTAGACATGAAGCACACGTGCCACCTGCACATCGGGATGCAACCACACACCCAAATACACAAAGAACACATGCCTGCAGTTCTATGAGTTAGAGAACCGGGACACGTCTTCACGTTTATTATTTTGTCATTAGCTTGCTGCAGCAAAGCAGAATCCGCAAGAAGCAAGAGATCCTGTATAAAGGCTTGCAGATGTTTAGATGCAACTAACCTTATGGAACTGCAGGAGCACCCGAGGGATCTGACAGAGCCATGAAACTACTAACCTATGGATATAATATAAAGGAGCAAAAACACGTAGAAGCCATGCCATTGCTTAGGAAATCACAATAGGTCATAACCACCTAAGCAAAAGCTGAGCTGAGCTGAGCTGAGCTGGATGCAGGCTGCACAGAAGAGCGAACATGTGAGATAGGGCCTGCTGCCAAGGCCACCAAGATACAAGTGACATTCCATACCCTGAACTGCAGTAACACGAGCACAATAAATGCGAATAATTCCTCAAAAATCTGAATAATTAAGAGCTCCAGAAGTCCAAAACACGGTCAATTTTGAAGTCATCTGTCCAAGAAAAAGGTTGTGGAGTTGCGTAGATAAAAACTAAGATGATGGTAGAATACCATTTAAGGTGTGATCCAGCATGTGGTCAGAAAGGCTATTGAGCTGGGAAAGAGCCACACCTTCTAATGAATCTAAAAGTAAACAAGTTTTTTTGCGCACCTGTTTATTCTAACCAGAAATTAAAGTCACCGGCAATACAGACGTTTTGACTCACTGGTAGTATTTGTGAAATTAAATTCATAAGAAAGTCAATGAAATCAGTATCAGGTGGTAATGGGCTAAGAAGTCATATTAAATCTTGATTGGTGTAGCCATGAGGTTGTGCTTTTGGCAGGAAGATTAAGGTTTATATAAATAGCAACTCCTGCACCATTCCAATTCTGGTGGTTTTGCCACAGTATGTTTTAATTATTTTTTTTTAAAGATCATTAGGTATTTGGAAACTATTTGTGTATTTATTGTATTTAAATATCACTAAAACAAAGGCCTGTAGGCATAGGAGCGCTAGACAAGAAAAACTATGGATAACAGGTAGCTAAACTTAAGTCAGGCTACTGTGCGGGGTTCAGAGAGACAACTCATTGAAAAAGAACAGTTTTCAATTCCCATTTGAAGCAAGACAGTGAGCTACAGGCTCTTAGATCTGGCAGCAAGGCATTCCAACACCATGGAGCGACGTAGGGGAAGGACCTCTGGAGCACCGATGATAACCTAGACTTTGGCACCTGCAGGAGACAGGAGGTATTTGATCTAGACACCCTCCGAGGTGGAAACCTGGAGAGTCTGCCAGATAAATAACTAGGGCTTTTTTCTACATATAGGCAATTGTGCAAAATGCACAACAATCGAAAGGAAATCCTACTGCTCATGGGAAGCCGATGTAGAGCCTTCCCAGCTGCTTGCACATGGTCATTCTTGTGCAGACCCTCAATGACGCCACTGCATTATTTTGGATGATTTGTAAGCGAGTGACTTCGCTTTTGCCAATGCCCTGAAGGAGGCTGGAGAAAAAATCAAATATTGCCCGATAACTGCTCGTGCAATGGTCATGCAGTTTGTTGAGTTAAGGAAAGGTCTATGCTATGAGAGCAGTTGACGTAGGATGAGGTACCAGAGACCAGGCTGTTGATGTATATCTTCATATCGAGGTCCTGGTCGAGGATTATTCCCAAGGTCTTAACTTTGGGCAGTGTTGCAATGGTACACTCTGCAATTCCAAATTGCTGTTACTCAGAACTCAACTTGCGCAGCTGTGGTGCCATGCCGGCCATCATAAGCTTAGTCTTTGCATCGTTGAGTGCTAGACCATTATCCACCATTCAAGTTTGAATAAGACTGTAGATAGAGTTGAGGATATTTGCCTGTTAGTGGAATAAGACACTGGGCCTCATTCCGACTGTGGAGGCCACGGTATGAACGGTGCCGGTAAGGGACCAGCACAGTTCATACCGGGCCGCCACATTACGAGTTCTTCAGCGGGTCCCGCTCTGTAATCCTGGCCAGGCCAGACATGCAGAGCAGCACCCACTAGCAGAACAGGATGCTAACAACGGACCTGTCATTTACGGGTCCGTTGTTAACATCCTCCCCATTCCCATTGAGCCCTGCGGGGGCTCAAATGGGAATGGGGATGTACCAGGTCCCGGTCCTGCGAATAGGAATTACCGGGCCCGCAAAGGGCGGAATGGCCCGGTAATTCCCATTTTTCAGGACCCGGACCTGAGTTTGGGGGTAGCCATGCCGCTAAAAACAGCATGTCTACCTCCAAACTCGTAATGAGGCCCACTGTGTCGTAAAGATGTTAAAAAGTGTTGGAGACACGCAGGATCCCTGTGGGACTCCAGAGGCTACCAGAAACTCATCTGCCATAGCATCCTCGAAGAAGACTTTAGCCTTGCGGGCTGCAAGGAAGGTAGTGATCCAGTTAGCTGCTGCTGGAGAAAAAGAGGCTGTGTTCAGCAATCTGGCAATAATAATAGAGTGGTCCACCAAATGAAAAGCGGTCGATAGATCCAGCAGCATAAGAAGAACTGTGCTAACTTTCTCAAAATAATGTGTGATATTGGTTTTAAGAGCTAGCAATGTGGACTCTGACCCAAAAAACCTGAATCTGAGTGTAAGGTACACTATATAAAATGTACAGCAGGAAGGGTATGTTTGTTATGGGGCGATAGTTGAATGGTACACTAGGGTTTAGGGAGGCTTCTTCATCAAGGGGGAGATCCGTGCCTGCTTAATTGAAGATGGTACACAGTTTTCCCAGAAAGAAGTGTTAACAAATTTGGTAATTAAGGATAACAGCTGAGTGGAACAGGATTTAACAATAAGTGCAGGACAGATGCCCCTCTTGCAGTTTGTATTTTTACGTTTGTGCAGAACATCTGACAATTCAATCTCGGTAACTGCCCTAAATTCAAACCTGGGTAAAGAAATGCAAGGCTTAGCAGATTCCACATTTGCACGGTTCTACGCAAAGTGTCACAGTTGGCTCCTATGTCTACCTTGATGTTTTTGATTTTGCTAGTCATAGCATCCAGTATAGAGGTGCACCAATTAGAGTCTTTATTGACCATAGACGGGACGAGACAAGGATCTTCCAGCTCTTTAAGTATTATAAAAAGTTCTCTGGAATCAGACTGAAAATTCCAAAATTGTAAGAACGTTTTTTTGCAGAACAGATTGCCAATTTATGGGCTTTCACAGTAACGGCATATTCAGTTTTATCATTATGCAGCTGAATCCCTAACACGAAAGGTTTATATCGAATTTAAGATTTCAGATATGAGGTTTGTTTTAACATAATGGTTCCGCATCACTATTGCGAGAGGCTAAGGAGTAAATACATCTGCAGGGCATTGATGGAGTAGGGAAAAATATTGTGAGTTGTCGAATATATTTAAAGTGTGCTCACAGCAATACCTTGCACACCTTCCATCTGCTCAATATTTCAGATGGGTCTGTCTGATATGTTGTGGTTTAGAGGGGGCTAGTTTGGAACACCAAGAAATACATGATTATGTAGGTTGTGCAATGAGGTGTCAAGAACGCAGAGCTTGTATTACGTATTTGTACAGTTTTAAGAGTCCGATATGAATTAAATTTAATCTTTTAACTTTTGGGAAATAGTTTTATTTCTTTATTTATTTTGTGGGTGCGACAGTGATAGTTGTTTGGCAGAGAACAGAGTTAAAGCTGATTTTATCTGTAAAGTGGAGAGATTGATGTAGAAGTGCTGGTCAATTCCATAATGCCATGATTTTACATAAAATAGTAATTGAGTAACATTTATGTTTTAAAAGTTAGGTCTGCCAAGCAGCCTACTACCTTTCAGGAAATGATATGGTGCATTTGGAAGTGGTTTCTACCAAGGTGAGTCTGTCACTCTATACAGTGCTTAATTGGATCACTGACATCCATATATACGCTTATATGTATACTTTCTTGACTGCAAATTTGTCTGAGACACCAACAGCTGTTAGGTAACCATGTCAACATTCAGGAGTAAAGTATACAGCAAAGACATTTGCACATGGAATTCTGAATAAGCAGAGCACATGTCATTTCTTTTAAACACGTATAGGTCTTAGGAAAGTGATTAATATTATACAGTTATTAATTAGCAACCATGAGCCTTAGATGGATCAAAGCAAATATTTATTTAAAGTATAATATTAAACCAAATGATTACTAGGTCAAAAACCATACCGTTGATGAAGAATGGTGTTTATTTTAAGCATTTATTCCCATAGTAAAAATACATTGCCATGGTGTTTATTCTGCCAGATGAGATGGCAGTGTCTTAGCAGATTCCAAATCGGATGTTGGGCAGCCATACATTTAAAGCCGCTTATCACCAACGCATTTTAACGTTATGATTCCAAAGTAAAGATTTAGCCTATCCTGTTTTATCAGCTTTCTCTCATGCAAGATTCACAAGCTGTCACAGGAACAGGCTAGGACATCTGTTGTTCTCACAGTAAGCAATTTTCTCACATCTTCTCAGATCATCAATATTGGAATGTAGGACTTCTCAATACATGGCTGGACCCGCAACAGACCATTGGAGCCTTTGAACAGGGGTTGATTTGACAATGGCTTATGGATGCCAGAGTTCAGAGGCCTTCATTATCTGCAGGCAGACATGGGTGGGAACATTTACCATGCACTTTCTTGGACAAGGAATATCCATTTCACAATTTTGAAAATGTCCGGCATCCTTAGCTCCGGAACAACTCCTCTAGGAACAAGGTATTCTGGGTATTGCTACGAAAGAAGAACATCATTTACTTTCAAAGTTCCTCCTTGGACCCCACCACAGGGCTTGGAATGCAACAATTATCAGCTACGATTTACCTTAAAATTTAGTGGACCCCCGTCACTCTGATGGTTACCACTTCCAAATGTTGTAGTTCAATATACGGTTCCAAAGGGATGATGAAGGCTAATCAGACAAGAGAGAGTGAAAGAGAGAGCAAGCAAGAGAGAGAGAGAGAGACTGAGAGAGAGAGATAGAGGAAAAGCAGGAGAGAGGGAAAGAGAGAGAGAGAGAGAGAGAGAGAGGGAGAGAGAAAGAGAGAGAGAGAGGGAGAGGATATGTAGCTTTACAGAGGAAGAATTTAGATCATAAAGCCCATTTTGCCACATTTGGTAGTCCCCTAAATTTGCTGCTTGCTTTTTGGAATCCTGGCAACCTTTGCAGGAAGAGAAACTTCTACTGGATACTCCTGAAGGACTGCAACTAATTTTGATTTAATAGAGCAGGGGTGCTCGCAGAGCATCTGTTCTGTCCCTGGGCAGTTTAACTCACCAAGAATGTGTTTTGAGGCATATGTTAGTGGCAGCTTTGTATTTTACTTGTCTTTACACCACTTTTCTACAACTATGTAAGCCACTTGCTACTTGAACAGGAGAAAAGTGACTTCCAATACATGTTTAATTCCTACAACCAGGCCATTTTCTTTATGGTTCTTTTTTATGTGGTGTTGACATATCAAACTGAAATTTATGCCATTCTTCTGAAATAAACTCGTTCGAGAGCTCACAAAAACATGTTGGCATCAATGAAACATGGCTTAGACTAGATGAGGGCCTCTCAGACAACTCAAGCAGTGTGTGTTTAGGCATCCATGCTAAAGTAAGCATGATAGGTTTTATTAAGTGGCTAGATAGGCATTTTGGTGCAGCCAGTCTAGCTATTTCTTACTGTGGTTTGGCATTTTTCAATGGGGGCCAGTGAGAAAGCAAGCATGATATGTGTTGTTACAGGGCTAGACTGGTATTTTAGTGCAGGCAGTCTAGACATGTCCTACTGTGGCATGGCATGTTTTACTGTGCATCTATGATAAAGTAAGCATAATATGCAACATTACCTTGCTAGAGTGGCATATTTTGGTTCAGCCAGTCTAGCTATAAGTTCTTACTGTCTTACTGTGCCATAGAATTTCCTCTTTTGGGCATCTAGATGTAAAGCAATTATGAGAAGTGTTATTACATGCCCAGACTGGTATATTTTGGTACAACTGGTCTGGCTATAATTTCTCACTGTGCCATAGCATTTGTAGTGGGTATCAATGGTAAATCAGACATGTTATTACAGCTCTAGACTGCACTATATTGGTGCAGCCAGTTTGGACATGTTGTATTATTGTGGCTTGGCATTTTTAATGGCAAAGCCAACTCGAGTATATTGTCATGTGAGGATGCTGCCATATATTGGCAGAACCAGCATGGACAGCTTTTCTTAAAGTATCGTTACTGCATTATGCACAAAGCACCCATGAGTATGTTCTTATATGGGAAAACTGGCATGTTATGGTGCATCCAGCAAGGGAATATTTTGACAAAGTCAGCATTAAAATGTTTCATACTGGCATACTTTGTTAGTAAAGGCATCATGAAAACGCATTGGATAATGCTCCTGTAAACTGTTGGTGACTTGCATCTATTGGATTTTTTCAATAAATTACCCAACAAAACCAATTTCGAACTGTCTAGCTTATTCAATTTATTACACCATTTTCAAAGAAAGTGTGCTGTCTAATGTACTGTTTTAACCATTATTCAAAATATCTTTTCAGGGAACAGTCCCTCCCAAACCGCTATTGGTAGGCTCAGCCTCCCTCGCTACATTCGGTCGTTCTAGCATATTTGTCAGAAATATATATGCCCCTCCAATTAAAAAAGTCATCAGCTGCCACTGGAGCTACTGCTATGTGTGGCATGCTAACCAAGAGATAATTACAGATTACCTAGTTCTGAGCTGCCCATGTTGAAATCAAACATCTTCAATTTGCTCGTTAAATTTGAGATGTCTAGTCTGAAACTTCTGCTTCTTCTTTCAGAGTGTAGTTTGAACCCATAGAAAGTTCTGAGAAGACCTGTTTGATGTTGAGAAGGCTTCTAAACAGACTAAGGTAGAGAAACTGTGGGGGTAATGTCATTTCCCATGGATTTCTACTGGCCTTGCCATGAAAATTAAAGACTCGTTAGGATGCCATTACTTGGCCCTATTTTGCCTGTTTTTTCCCTTCCCTGCTCTAAGGTAAAATTCCAAGCTCATCTCCCTGCCTATGTGTATATATGCTGCCTGAACTACTGCATGTTTTCCATTAAAGAAGTGTGTGACTATTGTGTTTAGTAACTCTGTGCCTTTAGTAAAGGTGATTATTTTCTTAGAACCTTGCTTGGGGATTACTTTTATTTTAGTACTTACCATATTGTTTTTGTTTGGAAACTTTTGCTGATGAAAGTATAGCCCGCCACAACAAATACTAAACTAAATACTGAATACTAAAGCTAAATTAAGGAGGTATAGTAACTACATTTTCTGTTTAACATTTATGAAAGAAACAGCTCTATGCTGGGTTGTGTTGCAGGTTTGGACATAGCATGTTTTTATTTTTTATTTTATTTTATTATATAGAGTGCTGATGCCAAATCGTTGTGCATGATTATAAAAGAAGCATTAACAAAAATCCATGTCCAAAAAGGGGGTAAACAATATGTGTTGCCTTCTTATCGAAGGTTGAGACAGAAGGGGATTTCTCTGAGATGCTCAACATGAAGTGAAAGGAGAGACAGAGAATAAATGGATGGGGAGAGTATTCCACAGCCTGGGGGCTAGAAGGGAAAAGCAAAGGGGAAATGATTGAGCACATGGAGGGTAAGGAACAATCAATAGGAAAAGAGATTAGGAATGAAAAGAGTGAGAATAGCAGCACACAGAAACAAGAGAGGAGAGCTATGTCGGGGCAAGGCTATGGACACATTTAAAAATAATACACAACTGGCACAAGTGGAGATGAGCTGGAAAGTGGAATCATCAGACAGAATCAAGTAAGAGAGAGAAATGGGAATGGGGAGGAAGGAAAAATAGCAGATGACTAGCAGAGTTAAAAACGCATTGAACTGATGTACTGACATAGACCAGGAGACATCGACGTACAATCATCAAAACCTGAAAGATCAGACTGAGGCCAAAGTCTTAGTGGCTGAAGAAATAAGAGAAGAAAAGGATTTAGGGATATTTAGAAATTGATAGTGATAGACACAATCGAGAGAGAAATGTGTGAAGTCAAGCAGAGTGAGTCATGGAAGATAACATTAAGATTACATGGCGATTAAGTAAGTAACAGATGGTTGCAAGGAAAATAAAGGAGGTTTTTTGGAGAGGCTTGGGGAGTTGGTGCTTGGAGGAAAATAATTTGTGTCTTGGATGGTTGAAATTGAAGGGAAAGAGCATGCATTGCAGCACTTAATGGCAGAAAGACAGTCTGAGATCATTTAGTGGAGGTATTCGCAAAATAAGAGGAAAGAAAGAAATATGTACGCATTGTCACCATGATTGAGACAGTTAAAACTGAAGGCAAGAACAATGGATGAAAGAGGGATAGTTTAGAGAGAAAATAGTAAAGGAACTAAAACTGTGCGTTGGGGAATGGCATGATGAAGAGGGTAGATGACTTGTCAGCCAAGGCAGAGAATAACATCTGCTAGAAAGATAAGAAGGAAACCAAGAATGTTCCTCTGGAAGAAAGTGAAGAACATAGAACAGAGTGGCCCACTGTGCACAAAGCCACAGATACGTACAAAAAGACTGAGAAGAGACAGTGTTGTACCATGGCAACAGCGGGTGGGGGGTTAAGTAAGTTATTGGCATACACTCGAGTGGTTTCCATGATGTGGACAGTGTGGAATCCAGCCTGAAGTGGTGGGAGGAGAGAATTAAAGTGAATTAAAGACAGAAGTAATAAAAAGAGAGAAAATTAGGATACACATAAAATGAGAGAAGTGAAATGGGTGAATACTAAGCAGGGCACCCAGCCTTGATTATTCTCTCAACTTGCAAATTCAGATACCTTTTTGGTGAGGACTTTAAAACTGGATGGACCCAACACAGATTACTATTCACAAGTAGTCAAATCCATTTCAAGTATATCATATAACAGGCGGGTAACATTGTGCTAAATCTTGAATCAATTTCTAATAATTATAAATAATAATTATATAGTTGTATATCACTATTTATGCCTTTATTGATATGCCAACACTAACCAAATCTGGCATGTGCAAAACGTTTGCCCTCGAAGCTTTCTCAAGGCATAGAAAATAATCCAATTTACATATTACTTTGTTTGAATCTCACTCTGATTTACATTTCAACATATTCTTCAAATTTCAATCAACATTTTCTTCAAAACTCAATCTCCTTTACATTTCAACACAAATTCATAAAGTTTCCTTTGCACTCATGTGCATTACTTTATACTTAGTTGCGTTCACTATTTCTACAAGAACCATTCTACTTCCATAATATTTCCTACATGCTTTTGTGCATTATTTTATACATAATGTCTTTCACTGAATACATAAGAACCAGTCATATTCTTATTCCTGTTCCAATTCTTAACACATTCTTATTGATTTCAGCATATATGATCATGTGTTCTGTCATTATTTTGATTATAGAGTGTTCCACAGAAAGACAAAAAAGTAGAAGAAAAGTGAGGTATGTATCGGTATTGTAATAATTTATTGCATAGCAAAAATGTCACTTATAGTCATCTCTCCAGTTGTTACAACTTACCATGTAACCGTGTTGCCCTTTGCATGGGTAAGTCCAGATTGTGGACTTCATTCAGTCTGATTATATCTTGTACATTATTTTTCCATTATTTACAGGACGGGATTAGTGGCTGCCGTGACCTTTTCTGCCACCAGAATATCCCAAATCTTAACACACCAGAGTTTTAGTAGCGGGCCCTCTTGCGATTTCCATTTGCGAGCTATTGTAATTTTGCGGCCAGCAGAAGTTGCGTTATTAATTTCGCAGTGTATCCGGTTCTTGGATAACCATCCGGGAGGAGGGTCCCTAGTAATATCACCTCAGATTCTAGGGGTAGAGCTATGTGAGTAAAAGCCTCGATCATTTTTATTACTGTCTCCCAGAAGGATCGTACATATATAGTTATTCATTCTAATTACATCAGTACTTTGATGTATGGGTTGGGCAAAGTCATTTTGATATTTGTACTGGGCATTTCCGTTTGTATAATTTACTTATGTCCTACAGTATCTCAACTAAAATGAGTTTTAAATACGAATTTTATCCATGTGGTCATATAAATTCCAGACAATCCTGAGTATAGCCATATCATTTTATCTATTCACTATATTATGCTTGATCCAACCACCAGGGTATTTTTTCAGATCCAGTCTATTATCTTCAAACCATTCAAACATAATATATTTCTTGGTGTTTCACTCAAAATATATTGTCAGTTCATTAATTGTAAACACTATGGGGCTGATTCATGGAATTTGTGCGCTGAAAAACAGGGATTTGTGCGCCATTCTGCCCGCAAATCCCTGTTTAACAAATGGGGATTTGCGGGCAGAATGTCACACAAATACCTGTTTTTTGTTGCACAAATTTCATGAATCAGCCCCTCTGTGTTAACATTAATAGCATACACGGTTGTTGATGAGTTGTCTTTTCCAATCCTAGCCCATCTTCTCAACTCAGTGGATAGAGGGTACGATTCCCTCAATTTTGAAATTCGAGATCTTAGACAGATTTTGAGGGAACTAGTAGGGAAGGTGCATTTTCTGGAAGGGTATATAATTGCCATCACCAACCAGAATGCAATACTCAATAAAGGGGAAACAACCTCTGAGGATACCAAAATCTGGGTGGGCCGAGAATCGGAAATAGGGGCAGAATTGATCCTGACCAATCAGATAGCTGTGAAAACTGGCCAGCCCAAGCAATGTGATACCCTATTCGAGGTACCGTTACTGCTAGTCTCCATGTTGGGGGCGTCCCCTCAGCAGGGAGACATTATGGTATGTAGCAGTTCAAGGGTGAATCATCCACCACTGAGTGGCCCTAGTAGCCCCTCATTCAAGGAAAACATACTCCCCCAAAAGAAAAATGAAAAGAAAATGTAAGTTACCCCCCAAACAAAACAATAGGGGATCCCAAATGTTTCTGAAAAACCTAAGAACTGAGGTGGATAAGCAAATGATAGCAGATAGGGCAGATCCGGAACAAAAGAAAATGGATTTCTGTAATTCAAATAAATCAAAGAGCCCTAAAGAACCACTTAGGAAGCCAAAACAATCCAGGGAGTCAGGGGTACAGATCACTGAGCCATTGGAGGACAGTCCTTCTTTTGACTTCAATAATATTTCAGTGTATCCACTAGATAGGGAGTCCCAGGAAGCTTCATGGAGGGAAGAGTATGTCAGTGAGGGGAAAATAGGGAAAACAACTGGGTAAGGGGGGAAGTGATGTGTTTTAAGGGACTCTATCCCAACACCACTGTTGGGGCCTACTAACCCAAAGTTAGTGGTAGTGAGAAAACCTAATGTGTGCCCAAAGGTGGCAGAAGCAAAGGAAACATTTTTTGCTATATTCTCAAAACCAGTTGTAGTGAACGGTCAGGCTCAGGGTAGGGGCAACTGGGTTGCTCAACGTGAAATCCCAGTGCCCCATCCCGAACAATAGAAGAACAGAGCTTGGGTATGCCAAAGTGCCAACAACTGAGGGTAGGTAGGGCGCCGCCCATTACATTGGCTATAAAGTAAGGAGACTTAAATCACAGACCAGATTACCCCAAAAACCATCTCAAAAGGCGAATGTGCAAGAGGACCAGATTTGTGTCTATTTGAGCCGCTTATTTGAGAGTTCCAATAGGTACACACTGAAAAGGCACTACATCTTATCTCTCATGCATGAAATTCCAAAATTGAGGCTGGTAACAATAGGAGATATTAGTACTGTAAGATTATGCATGATGACTGCTTGGACATAGTCAAACTCCACCTAAGATCTCACATTATTAAAGATGCAATTTTTGCAGAAAACAAGCATTTTTTAGCTTTGGGTTTTGAAGTGGCTGACGCAGGGATATCAATAATCTCAGGATTAGCCCTAAATTACCAAGAAAATGTCAGGGCAGATAGTGGGTTATTCCCCACAAAACAAGTGGGTATGAATAGTCCATGGGGATATAAGCAAGGGGTCCCACAACGTCAAGTAAACAATGGTTGGAATCAACGCCAAGATTTGTGGATTGATGGAGGAACTAGGGCGGGTGATCACTCGTGATTGCCCAATTGAGTACTGGCCTCTTGGAATTCCAGAGGTTTTAAACATATATTAAATTACAAGCATTTGTTTGTGTCCTTTGACATAGTTTGCCTTCAGGAAACTTTACTCCTTGATTCACTGATTATTGAAGGCTTTCATTTCATCAAAGCGTTGCATGGCGAGAGAGATAGTCTGTATGGTGGGTTACTGACAGCAATTAAGCGGAGCCATGGCCTGTCCCTCCATAAAATATACTTGGGTCAGAGTGACATGCTGCTGGCTCTGCTGGAATGGCAGCCTGACACTGCAGGTGCCTCCAGTAAATGTTTGCTGGTAAATGTATATTTATATCTGGATAAAAATCAGCTGGATGAGGCACTTGCCGCCCTAATACTTACAATTTTGGGGGAATTTCCTGATTAGGGAGCTACATTGATTGTTCTAGGTGATTTTAATGCAGAATGTCTGTATGATCCCTGGTATTTGGTGCCCAACAGAATAAGAACATCGAAGGAATCACAGAACAGGGGTTAGAAGATTCACCAAGAGTTGGAGGAATGGGATCTCTCAATTCTGAATGGACATTTCAACGGGGCTGTCCCGCCCAACTGTACATGGCAAAACGGGCTCTGCTCTGGGAATCTACTATAGAATATATTTTTGTTTCCTCATACTAGCAAAAGAACTGGAGTTAAGTGATAATTTACTGATCACCTGCGAAATTAGGCTCTGTCCAAAAAATCAGGAGAAAAATATGCCTCTTTTGGTAGAAATAAACCCAAGAAATCATGAGGTTCAATAGTCACCAAAACTGATAATGAGATTGCAAGGCTAAGTGCAAAGGGGCAGGGCTTCCTCTGCTCACCGGAAGGGTTTTCTTCCTCCATAGCGGCAGTATTCGGCAGTCTCACTACAGAAAAATCCATGAATAAGGGGGTTTTAAAGGTAGAAGGCATTCATAGTTTTGACTTGCAGGTGCAGGCCTGGAAAAACCAAATGCAAAGGGACTTACCAATCCTGAGGAAGGTGAACCTGGGAGGCTTTGTTAAAGAGGTACGCAGGGTAAAGCAAGATTACAGGAATTGGGCTAAGGGTCAGACATTTTTAATTATCAATGATGCTAAAAAAATGCTGGAATGTTTGTCGGGTAATAACTGTGGTAGATTTTGGCAAATGATAAAGCTCGAAGGTAGGGATCGGTTCCTGCAAACCCAACCAATATCAGAGAAAATGTGGGTCAAGCATTTCAGCGACCTTTATGTGAAACCTGGGTTAATTAGGGATTCTGTGTTGCCGCAGATCAGTTGGAAGGGAGCTTTTCAGTGGGATCTAGACGATATTGCTATTCTCATAAAAAGGAGTACAAATTCAAATGCGCCTGGCCCTGATGGCCTTTCAAATTTGACCCCTAAATCAAATGTATTTGTTTGGTCAAAATTACTGTCAGAATTGTTTGATAATATTTTGAGTTCCCCAAAATTTGGTCTGCTGCCACTATAATCCAATTTTTTAAAGGAGGAGATAGATCTTCACCTCTTTTTATAGAACCATTTCATTGTTGGATGTTTAAAACAAAAGTTTTGCTAAAATGATGTTGAAGGAACTCCAAATTTGGGCACATTATTCTGACTGCTTGGGCCCATTTCAGACTGTGTTCAGGCAGGGGATGGGAACCTCCATAAACAGTTTTGTCCTGGAATTACTTTCACGGCAGGCAAAGATGCAAGGTAATCCTGTATTTTTGGCATTTTAAGTTTATATGAAAATGGCTGTTCGCTTCATTTGGTAGGAATTTTGCAGGAGGATTAAAGTGAGATTAGAAGCCCAAGGATCCTACACGTCTTGGATAGAGACAAATAGGGGTTTGTGCCAAGGTTGTGTCCTGGCACCTTTCCTATTTTGTTTCTAAATCAAGGAAATATTAGCTAGTTTGATTCATGTAAGGACAAATCCCTCTAGTTTGTGTGAGTTTAAAATTCAGCACCTAATGTACGCAGATGATATGGTCATCTGCCATTTGACGCCAATTGGTTTGCAGAGAGCCTTGCATTTTGTGAAGGATTTCTTGAGAAATTTGGATTTGTCTGTAAATACAGTAAAATCTAAAGTAAAAGTATTGGCGTTGAATGGAGGTAAAAACACAAAACAACTTGCTCTTGGAAACCGAGAGTCTGCGGACTTGAAGAGGTAAACAATTTTAAGTATTTAGGGTCCTTCATTTATGACAATGGGGGAGGGCTCGACTTACTGATCGATCTCAAGGCCGGGTTTATGGGCGCAATAACGTAGCTCCATCAGTTTGATTTTAAATGTGGTCGATTTTCGTTCCTCCCAGCCCTAAAATTGTTTAAACAGCAAATTGTACCAAAATTAATCTTTGGGGCACAGACCAGGGGTCAAAACTGGAGGTGATACTCTGGAGAGGGGTCCTACGTCATCTGCCATCAGTACCCTTGGTGGGAATATTGTACAAATCAGGACAGCTTCCTATTCAGACCATGAATGATTGGGTGCGGTTGCACATTTTGTTGAGTATATTGGCCCTCCCAACTGCCTCAATCTATGAGAGATTAAGGGCCTCATTACACGGATGGCGGAGAACCATGGCGCTATTAGCGCCATGGTTCATGCCGGTAAAATACCGGCACCGCCTTGGCGGAAAGGGGAATTACCGCCCCATTCCAAGGTTGGCGGGCGGTAATTCCCCCTTCCACCATTGCCCTTCCCCATTCCCATTTTTGGCCCATAGGGCATAATGGGAATGGGGAAGGCGCTAATTATGGTACCGCAAATTGCGGTACCGTAATTAGCTCCCTGAGTCCCTTTGCGTGTTGGTTTTTAACGCCTGCAGAAAGCAGCCGTTAAATCCCCCAACCCGCAAAGGGACCTCGTAGTAAGGCGGTAAGGATTTACCGGTACCAGTATTTTACCGGTACCGGTAAATCCTTACCGCCATCCGTGTAATGAGGCCCTAAGTGTACTATGGCAGAAAGGTTCATGTAAGGCAGGCTTGTCCAACCTTTCTGAATGAGGGGCCGAAGCATTAACTTTTTGTCAGCCGGTGGGCCGGCGAGCCAAAAGTCAACAACCTCATCTAAAGCTGTATATTAAAAAGCGATGGTGTGTGACCTTTGACACAAGAGCATCACAGGCAGTGATAGCCATGCAGTCCCAAAGATAGCTTTTGGTGTCCGGGGCAGTGATCAAAGGTTAGTTTCTTGTGATTTCTTCCAGTGTGTATGTGTTGATATTTTTCTGAAAAAGTGGGGGCGACCGAGCGTAGCGAGGGAGCTATGAGGATCTAGGGATGGCTTGGGGGGGTCTCCTCCTCAGCCCCCAAGATTTATTTTCCAAATATGGGGCTGAAATGGTGCATTTTACAACAGGAAAATTGACCAAAAAGCCATAAATTTACAATCAGTTATAAAGGGGAACATGTACATTCCATGTCACCAACAGCAGACAAGAACATTTTAGAACACAACACATTTTAATGATCACTGTGTCCACAGTGTAAGACAGCACTGTCACTGATGTAACACATTGGCATGCTGGTTTTGCACAATATATGCCTCTGTAACAACATGTCTATGCTGGCTGTTCACAATTTAGGCCAGCATTGTCCTGTACAAAGCATGATTGATGCTGCCTGAGCATGTGCAGTGTGCCCAATACATGTGCCAGCTTACCTCTGTAATAAACATGAATTACTTCTGTGTTAATGTTGGCGCCACCGCTGCCACGACCCGGTTAATGCATTTATTTCTGCAATGTTGGTTGGGTACCTGTATCCGACCAACATTGCAGAAATAAATTAATCTGTTCGGTCTCCCCACAGGGACCTGGGCTGAACAGAATTGCTGAAGCCTGCCCTTCGTGGCACACTGGGCCTGTAGAGCTGGTGAAAGGGCAAAAAGGTCTGAAGGTAAAATCTGGCAGAGGCAACTGTGGATCCTCCACATTTCCCAACTCTAGAAGATGTGGCCAGCACCTGGTAACGCAAGAGTCCACACGGCGGGCCTACGGCCACATGCCCTGTAAGAGGTACGGCCACCCTATGCTTACCCGACAGCATTTAGGGCCAGCGTCCCCATGCCCAGCCTCCATGTGGCCAGGAAAGGGCATGGGTAAGTTTGCAGCAAACCATGTTCGCAATGTTCCCTCTTGGGGTCTTTACCTGCAGTCAGACTTCCAGTCAGCCAAACCACAACAGGCCATCTCCTTCCTCTACCCATGTAACACGGAGTGGCAAACCGGGCATAGTGTGTCGTTCACAATGGCTCCTAGCAGCCGACACGTGGAAGTCAGGCATAAGACACGGGCCTGACAAACATTACCAAAATAAATAAATAAAACGGGCGGTGGCTGAGGCCTGTAACTGCCTCTGGTGCCCCCTTGTGGGAGTCACCAGAGGCAGTAATAGTCCTCACAAATTGTGGAGGTCAACCATTATAAACGGAAGACATAACAAATGCACTCTTTTTTGCTGAACTACAACAGCCAAACCATATTAATAAACTTAACATATAGTGAGGTAATTTTTGTAAAAAACAATATTACGTGTATATTTATATTTTCATGAAAAAAAGGGTTTATACAGTCACATTTAATTAACTCGCTTAACATCCAAATCAACTTAAACATTCTGTGTATATGGCCCTATATTGTCATATACATAATTCTTCATAGTAACAAATTCAACACAATGGGCCTCATTACACGGAAGGCGGTGAGCCATGGCGCTATTAGCGCCATGGCTCATGCCGGTAAAATACCGGCACCGCCTTGGCGGAAAGGGGATTTACCGCCCCATTCCAAGGTTGGTTGGGCGGTAAATCCCCCTTCCGCCATTGCCCTTCCCCATTCCCATTTCTGCCCCATAGGGCTCTATGGGAGTGGGGAAGGCGCTAATTACGGCACCGCAATTTTGCGGTGCCGTAATTAGCTCCGAGGTCCCTTAGCGGGTTGGTTTTTAACGCCTGCAAAAAGCAGGCGTTAAAGCACCTACCCACTAAGGGACCTCGTAGTAAGGCGGTAATGGTTAACGGTCACCGTTACCATTAACGGTGGCCGTTAACCATTACCGCCTTCCGTGTAATGAGGCCCAATATATTCAACAAAAACATTGCTTCAATACAATATAGTGTTCAAAAAATGTCCTGATATCCTTTGTCTGTTGTTTCAATCTATATTCCTATTTTGGGCTTCTAGGGTTTTAACCTAGGACTTCCACTCCGCGTTTCGGGCGATTGGTCTGCCCTTCTTCAGGTGGGGATATCAGAATTTCCCTGTCTTTATTCTACAAAGTAAATATATATAAATAACTTCATTAGTTTCTCATTCCTTCTTGAATTCACTTTACACATTATTTAGACTCTATGCACTTTACTAACCTTAGTACAATAAAACCAAAGAGCGGCAACACCTTGCACACTTCTATGTTATGGCAACATCTCTCCTCATATGTCTATTTATGCTCTTTCAGGAGTTTGAAACTGTCAAAAATAAAATGAGAAGCCATGTTTCAATAATGTGTTCTTAAGGTACAGGCACTCAAACTAATGTTTTAAATTTACAGATGTAGTATGATTTTTTATCTGGGGGGGCGATTTTAATTGCATCTGTAACACAGAACTCGACAGGTCCACCCCTCTCCCAGGAGGCCCACCGGCATCCACCACAGCACTAAATACCATGCTGAACCGCTTAGATTTGGCGGACGTCTGGCGACAGCGGCACCCTGAAGACCGGAGCTACTCTTTCTATTCTTCCTCACACAAACTCCGTACCAGGATAGACCACATTTTTGTCGGCAGAGAAAACCTCCCTCAGTTCGATACAGCGAAATACCTCGGCCGAACTATCTCTGATCACTCTCCCTTAGCAGTGGAGTGGTGCATAGCATGACCCAGACCTCCGATACCCACAAGGAGAATGTCTATTAAAGCACTAAAGGATCCAGCATTCAGGGAGGACATCCAAGAGTCCCTTGTGAACTATGTAGCGGAAAACACAGATAGCGTCAGCCGCCTAAGCACAGTATGGGAGGCCCTGAAGGTGGTATCGAGAGACGAAATTACATCAAAAGCGGGAGGCATCAGAAAGCACCTGCGAAAGGAGCTAGAGCAACATGAAGCTACAATTAAAAAGCTGGAAACCGGCAACCGGAACTCACAACAGGTGGAGGAAGTGCTTAAACAATCTAGATTTGAATGCAAAAAGGCTTGGGACAGACTAGCCAAGTTTGACTACACTGCCAGAACTAACACGGCCCACGCCCAGGCTGATAAACCCGACAGACTGCTAGCTTGGCTATGTAAAAAAGAGCATCCAAGAAGCCCGACCACATCCATAAGAGGCGCGGATGGTACTCTCCACCAGACCCAACAGGACATCAATAATACCTTTAAACTATTTTATACCCAGCTGTACGCCCATGAAGCCCAGGGTCCCCAAGTGAGATCTCAGACACCTTGGATGAAATAGGCCTACCTAAACTGCCACTTGCATACAAAGAAGCCCTTGATGCTGATATTACCAAAGACGACATAACAGAAGCAATCAAGTCTCTAGCTACATGCAAGTCCCCTGGAAGTGACGGGCTCCCACAGAATTTTATAAGACATATGAACCCGAATTAACCCCACTTTTGCATGGGGTCTTCCAAGAGGCCTAAGAACTAGGGATCCTACCCAAGAGCATGCGAGAGACGTTGGTGATCCCGATGCTTAAACCCAACAAACCAACCGAAGAGTGCGACTCCTACCGTCCACTTGCAATGCTCAACTATGATGTCAAGATTTTGACTACGGTCTTAGCCAAGAGACTCGCCAAGGTTGGTGCATCCAGACCAGAATGGTTTTGTACCGGGCCGCAATACCACCGCCAATTTACGCAGGCTCCAGCACATCTTAGCTCAAACCAGTCTGGGCGGTGGCTCCTACGCTCTACTTTCATTGGATGCCATTAAGGCGTTTGACTCCGTCTACTGGGAGTGGCTCTTAGCAGTGCTCAAAGAATTTGGCTTTGGAGAAAAATTCATCAGATGGGTCAGGGTCTTGTACACTCAACCAAGGGCAAGAGTGAAGTCTAGGCGGCTTGTCTCTGCAACATGGGACATACAAAGGGGTACGCGGCAGGGTTGCCCACTCTCCCCCATGCTTTATATACTTGGACTGGAGCCCATCGCCATCTATTTCAGGAAGCAATTCTTCGACGCTGGTATTCGACTAGATGGAACAGACTATATAATATCTTTGTATGCAGACGATGTCCTTCTCTACATTAGGGACCCCCAACTGAATGTCCCGACCATGATGGACGTCCTTAACAACTTTGCCAAAGTATCAGGCATACAATTTATCAGAAGCAAATCCTGCCTCTTCCCCCTGGGTGGTCTCAGGAACAAACACTTAGAAGACCTGCCTACACTGGAAATGACCTTGCACCTCACAACATTCCGCTATCTAGTAGTTAACATCTACCACACACCGGCACTCATGCATGAGAACAATACAGCAGCGGCATTGCCTCCTCTACGCAAATCGATAGGGTTTTGGTCTCGGCTTCCCCTTTCTATGATGGGAAGGGCTTCCATCATCAAAATGATTGTACTCCCCAGATTCCTCTATGGGTTCCAAAACGTGCTTTATTATATTAAGGCCTCCTTCTTCCGATTGCTTGAGATGCTCCTTAAAGACCTCTTATGGGGGAAAGGTAGACACAAATTGACATTGTCCACGTTGGTCCTCCCATACAGCCGGGGCGGTATCCAGCTCCCCGATCTCGAGAGATACTACTTGGCAGCCCAGCTTAGCTTTGTAGCCAAATGGCTGGCTGACAATGTTACCCCAGAAACGAACCTGTTGCAGCGCTCCATCGCCCCAATCCAGCTGAAAGAGCTCATTTGGGCTTCCCGCCACCTCGCAGGTAAGACCACCCCCTTTTTAGCCACACTGGGAAGGCAAATATGGCACAGAACAAAGTCACTTCTACATCTACAGAACGCATATACCCAGATACCCCAGAACCTGATACCCCAGAACCTTTAGCCACACTGGGAAGGCAAATATAGCACAGAACAAAGTTGCTTCTACATCTACAGAACACATATACCCCAGATACCCCAGAACCTGTTGCAGCGCTCCATCGCCCCAATCCAGCTGAAAGAGCTCATTTGGGCTTCCCGCCACCTCGCAGGTAAGACCCCCCCTTTTTAGCCACACTGGGAAGGCAAATATGGCACAGAACAAAGTCGCTTCTACATCTACAGAACGCATATACCCCAGATATTCCACTCCTCTCCGACTTATGTCGAGATACGGTCGATCTGGCAACCATAAGATACTGGGAGAGGCTGGGAGTATATACCTGGGGGGACTTGTATAATGAGGGCTCCTTCCTAGACTTCTCCTCCCTACAGTTGGAAGATGGTATTCCCGTTGGCCAATTTCTTTGGTATCTAAAGATTCGAGAACTAGCACACAACAAATGGGGTATTTGGCCTGCAGAGCCCGAAACTAACCCTTTCATGACACTTTTATACAATTTGGGTGAAGAACAGAGACCAGTGTCCCAAATATATCGTCACCTTGCAGATAGACCCAACCCCAGAAGCTCGGATTTAAGACTTAAGTGGGACAGAGACCTAGGCCAGGAGATGTCGGATGGGAGAGGGCACTGGCGTTCCCTAAAGAGGTTTCCAGGAACTCCAGATTTAGACTGATTCAGCTTAACGTACTGTACCGATCATACCTGTCATCGCACAGAATTGCCAAGATCTATGAGCAGCCCCAGCATACCTGCCCTTGGTGCAACAGAGATAATGCTGATCTCATCCACATGTTTTGGGAATGCACCAGGACCCAACAACTTTGGGCCGCGGTTGAGCAGACCTGCAGGAGCGCTGGCATGACCAGGTATAACTGGACTCCCAAGGAGTGCCTTTTGGGAACTTACCCCAGATTAGCTAAATTAAAGCACACAGTGAAACTAATGGATCTGGCCTGCATCCTCACTAAAAGAACTATTGCTATGGCTTGGAAGCGACCTGAGGGACCACGCTTACGTAGATGGCGAAACAAGCTGGAACGCTGGATAGGGGCAGAGACTTCGGCTTGGGAGGAGGGCTTTGCAAATTCCCCTGATGATGAGAGCATGGCTCTGGAAGCCTGGAACGCACTCACTTGGGAGCTGCTCCACCTTTCCAACGATGGCAAACCTCCTTGAGCAATCTCCCCCCCCGGGTTCGCCTACTTAACCATTGCTAGACTAGTATCCATACTACAGCTTTGGGATGCTTAAACCCCCCTCCTACCCTTCCCCTGGCTGCCCCCTCCCTCTCCTATCCGACTCCCTACCCCCCAATATCTACCCTCTTGGTGAGAACTACAGCGGAACATTTGGAGACATTTGTTGTACTTGTTAAAGGTTTATGTTGTAACTAAGTTTTTATTTACTGAATCAATGGCACACTTAAATAATTCATGTTGCATTGCAGTCGGCAGTTCTCTACCGCACTGCGGCTGTACCCATTATAAATGCCAATAAAGAAATTTAAAAATAAAATAAAATACAGATGTAGTATGATCACGAGTGGGACCAGTCGCTAAAATCAGCACTGGGCCCCACTCTGTGATCAATAATTGAGAAAGGTAAACTTCACTTCTGTTGTAACACTCACCCATTGGTCAGGTCACAGTCAACTCTAAACCGGCCGGATGATGCCGTGTTAGATATCCAATAGTTGCACACAGTCCTCTGTGTGGCTAAATTCTGACTGTTTCTGAAAAGATTTTAATCATCGGGGTCACTTACTTATGCTATATTGTATATATGTTGCCTAGTCATTCATGAAAACACTGGGATAGTTCCTACCTGTCTTTTGTACTTGTTGAATTTGGTGCTGGAAACCGCCAGCTGCTCTAAGAGGAAGCACTGCGTCCTACTGCTGATGTTGATTACGAAGAGAGACTCCCTCGAGGCACAACGTCTCAGCGAGATTTAGTTTGCGTTGCCGTTTCTAAATAGACATACGCGTGTTACTTAAATTACACTAAACGGTCATGGTTCTAGTCACAATCTCATTTCTGCTTGTTCATTACCTTAACAGCTATCTGATTCCTTCATAACGCTCCCGATAGTGACCGCAATTCTGTGTTCCTGGTGCTGCATCAAAGGGTTGCTAGGCAGCCATTCTGAACTAGTCTGTCTCATATATTGCCTGTTAGCATTCAAGGCACCTCTTTGTGGCTGCTATATTGAATGTGTGTGTTAACTTTAAGTTATTGATGAAGTCAATGCGGATTAAATCATAATTCTCTATACAATTAGTCAATACTTATTACAAATCCTTCACCAAAACATTCATTGTGATAATTTTACAAGCACTTTGAAATCGATACAGTTAACCCATTCCCCATTCTGTGATGTTACCGCATCTTATATAAAAAAAACGGTTTATGATTTTTTCACATTCATATCCTCCACATTTTCCAACCTTTGAATGTTCGTCATTTAACATAAAGGTTTGTTTAAGCAGAGTTCCTCATGCATCTCAGTTTACTCAAATTTGATGTTGTTGTGTTTCTCACTTCAGAAGTTGTATACTATTCACGGGGGTTTCCAAATAGATCTACCTAATATTTAACTTACAGAAAACAGTTTAGATCCCATTCCATATTCATACCCCTCGGGTACATGCTGTCTAGTTTTTCTATCCAGAAAATCTCCCTTTGTTGTAACATTTTGTTCAAGTTACCTCCCCTTCTTGGTAATATCACATGTTCCAGTATCACAAATTTAATTTGTGCTATTGTGTGTTTCTCATTCACAAAGTGTTGGGCCACTGGAGACTTTTCTGATTTTTGTCTTATGTTGGATTTATGCTCACACCATCATGTTTTTGCTTTACGTCCTGTAAGTCCCAAGTAATAAAGTGTCATGATGCCCGCTCCCGGGGAGCCGGTTCAAGCCCTGCGTCCCCGAAAGCGGACATCCAGTCCCCAAGGAAGGACCCAGCAACCCAATATAGGGGCCCCCGGATCCCGGCCTCCTTGAGGCCTGAAAGGAACTACTTTACCTGTGGGACTAATTTACCATCCGGGCGTGGTCGGGGAAGGATACATACCTGATTGGAGGAAGGATACATACCTGGAACTTCTTCCAAGGCTATTTAAACCCCACCCGAACAGCCACACGTGCTTCGCGTTGTTCTGCATCTAGCAGCTGGACGCTCACCGTGTCTGCTCCTGCATCCTGACTTCTGCCACGCCTGCCAGCATCCTGGATCACCTGCAAAGGAAGAGAAGAAGAGAACAGAAGAAGGAAAAGTCCTTACCTGCTAAATCCGCATCCCGGAGACATCTCGCCGACAATCCTGAAAAGGAAGACTTTTATTTAAAAGCTCATCGCGTCGATCGCTGCAGCGCCGCATTCCACTCACCTTTACAGGGCGCCTCCATGTTCAGCAGCGATCATCCGGATTCGCAGTCACGCCCCAGCGCCTAGGGAGAAAAAGACCAGAACAAAAGGTGTGTCACGAGTGCGACGCGGAATTGGTCTGTGTGGCGCCGTTGGCGGTATGTACAAGGGGTGCGAAGTTATCCTTCCAAAATGGCGCCCAGTCCTTCGTGCGCTGGTCCAGTCTTTCGATCAGATCAGGAGGGTGTGACTCCTCCCCGTCAGCACGGAAGAGTATTTCCCACATCAACACCGATGGACCAGCGCGTTGCTACGACTATCGTGAGCCACGCTCCTTGCCTCCTCGCGGACCAATTCACAGGCCAGCCATTCCCGACACCCAACTCTTACTTAGTCATTTCGGCACTTGCCTCCCACAAAGGCAGACCCATTCCACCTCTTGAACTACAGTACCCAGACTCCTCCTCTTCCATGGAAGTCACGACTTCTCACAGAAGGAATTATATGCTAGGAACGAATTCCAGTTATCCCTTCTCAGACTGCCGAACGCCAGCCACCTTGTTACCAACACCTGAAACCTTTTAGAATTCCTCCCAAGGAACGAAATTCCTTTCCTCCCCGCTTTTTGAGTATCTTTTACCATAAAAGACAGAACACTTACCTTTCTGGTTTGTATCAACAGTCAGAGGCAAAAAACACGGACACCGACATCCTCGACTCCTTCGTACCTCCGGGGATTGTCTCCCGATGCTCACGAGCCGCGACAGTCCTCGTCGGGAACTCTCAACGATCCCCAGCAACAAGGGTTTTTCCCGACCAAGTGTTTCCCTGACGCCTCCACTCCACGCCTGTTTCCTTAGGCTGGGAGAGGGGGACTCAGGTATTTCCCTAATATCCACTTTGAGTTTGAAGACAAGGTAAGAGAGTTTGCTGTTATTCTGATTGTCTACCTTTACCGAGATTACCTTTGCCTTAAAATTAGAAAACCAACTTCTTTGATCGTTTGTTTGGAGCTAGAAAGATAACAGTAGCAACGCCTTTAAAAAAAGAAAAGACTTTGGTGATCTAGATATTGAAGACAATCTGAATCCAGACGCTATGGAACAGCAGATACAGCAATTAGTTAACGCTGTCCAAGCGCTCTCCACAGAGTTACAGCAATTAAAACAAGAAAACCTCACATTAAGACAAAAGGATCACCGAGCCGCCAATAGTGCGGAGGTCCCGCCAGGTCCACTCCCTTCGGGCCGTTTTGATGGTAACCCGCATATGGTAAAGGAATTTTTGGAATCCTGTACCATTCAATTTACTTTCAAGACAGCCTTCTTCCCAACAGATAGGGATAAAGTGGGACACATGATAGCCCAAATGACGGGCGCAGCTCTAGCTTGGGCAACCCCTTTAGTGGTTAATAACAACCCAATACTAGATTCATATCCGGCCTTCTGTAACAGTGTCAAAAGCATGTTTGGTAGGCAAGAAATAGTGATAGCCTCTCAAGAACGTCTTATGGACCTAAAGCAGGGAAATCTCGATATCCTGGATTACGTTACTAAATTCAAACAGTATGCTTCAGACACATCCTGGGCGGATGATACCTTAGTCACGGTCTTTCGGCGTGGTCTGTCCGAGGAATTAAAGGATGAAGTGTCCCGAGTCCCGAGCCCCCAGAACATGGCGGAGTTCATTGCATTAGTCATGCAACTGGACTATCGCTCGCAAGAGAGAAATCGAGAAAGAAGAAAGGGCAAGAATCCTAGACCATTAGCAGACAACCACCATATCGTATCTAAAACCGCATCTCACGAAGAACCTATGCAGCTTGGGACTACTCGTGGCCCTCTTTCGGTGGAAGAGCGGACTAGGAGAAAGTCCCTAGGACTTTGCATGTATTGCGGGGCCAACAACCACACGGTCAAGGAATGCCCTATAGCTCCACTCAGGAAGACGGGACACGCCAGTGCCCGGTCGTGAAGGGAACTACAGGGCCGGGTTCGTTCCATGATTTTCGTTCCCCCATTGGAGCATTCTCCTCCTCGCAAACTTCCTCCACAGACCGTTCCATGGTTGTAGTGGGAGTATCTTTATCCTGGAAGAACATTCGTCTTGAAAATGTCCCGGCTCTAATAGACAGCGGAGCCACAGGAAATTTTGTAGATGACATATGGGCTAAGAACCATAGTATTCCCAGAATAGGGAAAACCCTTTCTATTCCAGTCGAGAGTGTGGATGGCAGTCCCCTTACTTCGGGTCCGATCGCCGATCACACCTCTCCTCTCTCCATGTCCTTATCCAACCATAGTGAAACCATAGAATTGGACATCATAAGAACGGCTCACTATCCTGTCATTTTGGGCCTTCCTTGGTTAAAGAGACACAACCCGTATATAAACTGGACGGCTGGGACCCTCTTTTTAGGCTCAGAATATTGTGTCAGTAGATGCATGGGTCTTCAAGCAGAAAAGAGGGAGAAAGAGATCCAGAAAACCCCTCAGGAGGACTTGAAAGCCTCGGTAAACGAAATCTCCACGCTGCCTCCTCAATATAAAAAATACCATCTTGTCTTTTCCCAGACAGAATATTCCGAACTACCTCCACACCGCAGAGATGACTGTGCCATAGATCTCATCCCGGACAGCCCACTTCCCTTTGGCAGAATGTACATATTATCAGCCAAAGAGAAAGAGGTACTAAGAGACTACCTTCATACCAATTTACAGAACGGTCTTATTACAGAGTCCCATTCCCCTGCAGCTGCCTCTCTTTTCTTTATCCCAAAAAAGAACACTACGGAACTTCGTCCCTGTATTGATTTTAGGGGATTGAACAAGATCACTATACCCGACAAATACCCAATGCCCCTCATTCCGGATATTCTAGAGGCAGTCCGGGGAGCTCACATTTACACTAAACTAGATTTAAGAGGCGCGTATCATCTCATACGCATCAAGGCCGGCGATGAATGGAAAACGGCATTTAGGACACCCTTCGGACATTATCAGTACCGGGTAATGCCCTTTGGGCTATCAAATGCGCCAGCTGTTTTTCAGCGATTCATGGATCACATCTTCGCCGACATACTTTTACACTATGTAATTGTCTATTTAGATGATATACTAGTCTTCTCTTCTACTACAACCGAACACAACCTACACGTAGGCGAAGTATTGCGCCGTTTACAACAGAACCATTTATTCTGCAAGATGGAAAAATGTGAATTCCACAAGACTTCAGTGGCCTATCTGGGCTACATACTCTCCGGTGAGGGCATCTCCATGGACCCAACAAAGGTGATAGCAATAAAGGAATGGCCAATCCCCAGTTCAGTTAAGGAAATCCAGAGATTCTTGGGATTCGCAAATTTTTATAGGAGATTCATTCCTCATTTTTCTTCGTTAACTCTACCTTTGACTCACTTGCTCAAGAAGGGTATTCCTTTTCAATGGTCCTCAAAGACACAAGAATCCTTTGAGGAAATGAAGACTCTATTTTCCCAGGCGCCCATTCTAGCCATGCCTAATCAACAACTGCGATTTATCGTGGAATCAGACGCCTCACAACATGCATTAGGGGCGGTACTTCTGCAACCCGACGATCGGAACATTGAAAGACCTATTGCCTATCTGTCCAAAACTTTGTCCCCAGCAGAACTCAATTATACAGTCTTGGAGAAGGAACTGCTGGCAATAAAAAGAGCATTTGAGGAATGGCGACATCTTCTACTGGGCTCATCGCAACCTATTGAAGTCAGAACGGACCACCACAACCTCCGGTCTCTTCAATATGCGCAGACATGTAATAGTCGACAAGCGCGATGGGCACATTTCTTTTCTCCTTTCAGAATCGAATTTTCTTTTATTCCAGGGAAATCGAATCTAAAGGCGGATGCCCTATCCAGAAGGGACCCGTTACAGAAATCTCCATTTCAAAAGGAACAATTATTTCCAACAGCACTCATTGTGTCAGTCATACGAAACTTTCTTACCCAAGTCCAGAGAGAAACAAAGAAAATGATAACCTCACAACCTGATCTCGCACCGCGCTTAAAGCTAACAGAACACAAAAAACTTCTATTTAAGGAGGAGCGAATGTTTATCCCCAATGTAGGATTACAAACAAAGGTATTACGGATGTGTCATGATTCGCAAGCAGCTGGTCACAGAGGGATCTATAACACATTAGAAGTAATACAGAGGTATTTCTGGTGGCCTAATCTAAAACAGGATATCACGGAATAAATCGCCTCCTGCCCTGTCTGCCTACAATCTAAAACCACCAGAAAAGCTCCCTTCGGAGAATTGGTAAAGATGCCTCTCCCTACAAGACCCTGGCAATTTATCACCACTGACTTCGTGGTTGACCTTCCAGAATCCGAAGGTTGTACAGCCATCATGGTTACAATAGACACCTTAACGAAATTAGCACACTTTGTTCCTCTCCCTTCAGTTCCCTCGGCTGCAGTAATGGCTAAAATATTCCTAGAGCACATCTTTTCTTTACACGGGCTGCCGGATACCATTCTATCTGATCGAGGACCTCAATACACTTCTAAATATTGGAAAATCCTGTGTGACACCTTAGGTATTTCCAGAGCCCTGAGCTCTGGGTATCACCCACAAACCAACGGGCAAACGGAACGTTTGAACCAAACCCTCGAAGGATATCTAAGATGTTATATCTCTTCCGCCCAAGACAACTGGAAGGACCTACTTCCTCTTGCTGAATTTACATATAACAACTCCGCTCATTCTGTTCTTCATACCAGCCCTTTTTTTTGCACTTATGGGTTTCATCCCTCTGTTTTTCCCTATCAAACGCCACAGTCTTCCCCTTGTCCTAACATCGATGGATTGGTAGAAACCATTCGACAAGGCCACGTTGCCGCTCAGGCCGCACTGGTAGAAGCTCAGAACAGAAACAAGATACAGGCAGACAAACACCGTACCCCTTCGCCAGACATACGGAAAGGGGATCTAGTCTGGTTATCAAGTAAATTCCTCCCTAGGAGATTGATTCCTTCCAAACTATCCCCTAGGTATTTCGGACCATTCTCTGTGATCGAAAAAAGGGGATCCGCAGCCTATAGGTTACAACTTCCTGTCTCTTGGAATCGTATCCATCCTACATTTCATGTTTCTCAACTCAAACCAGATGTTCGCAGTCGTTTCCATAAAACCCCTTCGGGGTCACCCCCTCCGATCTTGACCAGTACTGGGCCCGAATATGAGGTGTCAGGTATTTGTGATTCGAGATACAGAAGAGGAATCCTCCAATTTCTGGTGGATTGGAAGGGGTATTCCTCAGCGGACAGAACTTGGGAACCTGCTTCGGCTGTTCATGCCCCGCGTTTGGTCCATCGTTTCTATAGGTGCCATCCGGGGAAGCCGGGGTGTGCCTCCCTTAGGAGGGGGCATACTGTCACGAGTGCGACGCGGAATTGGTCTGTGTGGCGCCGTTGGCGGTATGTACAAGGGGTGCAAAGTTATCCTTCCAAAATGGCGCCCAGTCCTTCGTGCGCTGGTCCAGTCTTTCGATCAGATCAGGAGGGTGTGACTCCTCCCCGTCAGCACGGAAGAGTATTTCCCACATCAACACCGATGGACCAGCGCGTTGCTACGACTATCGTGAGCCACGCTCCTTGCCTCCTCGCGGACCAATTCACAGGCCAGCCATTCCCGACACCCAACTCTTACTTAGTCATTTCGGCACTTGCCTCCCACAAAGGCAGACCCATTCCACCTCTTGAACTACAGTACCCAGACTCCTCCTCTTCCATGGAAGTCACGACTTCTCACAGAAGGAATTATATGCTAGGAACAAATTCCAGTTATCCCTTCTCAGACTGCCGAACGCCAGCCACCTTGTTACCAACACCTGAAACCTTTTAGAATTCCTCCCAAGGTACGAAATTCCTTTCCTCCCCGCTTTTTGAGTATCTTTTACCATAAAAGACAGAACACTTACCTTTCTGGTTTGTATCAACAGTCAGAGGCAAAAAACACGGACACCGACATCCTCGACTCCTTCGTACCTCCGGGGATTGTCTCCCGACGCTCACGAGCCGCGACAGTCCTCGTCGGGAACTCTCAACGATCCCCAGCAACAAGGGTTTTTCCCGACCAAGGGTTTCCCTGACGCCTCCACTCCACGCCTGTTTCCTTAGGCTGGGAGAGGGGGACTCAGGTATTTCCCTAATATCCACTTTGAGTTTGAAGACAAGGTAAGAGAGTTTGCTGTTATTCTGATTGTCTACCTTTACCGAGATTACCTTTGCCTTAAAATTAGAAAACCAACTTCTTTGATCGTTTGTTTGGAGCTAGAAAGATAACAAGGTGAGAGAGAGAAGGAAATAAGGAAAGCTAAATCTCCATGTTAAGACTTACCTGTTGATTCATTCCCTCTTCATTTCGGGTCCGCGCTGTATCCTGGCATTTCCGGAACCCGGCCCCTAAGGGGAAAAAGAGACATCAGCGTTAATGAGCGAATGAAAAGACATTACCAAAAAACACTCATTAAAGACTTAACTGATTTCTACAAGGATTTCACCTCTCATCTCGGGTCGGTGCCTGTTCTCTGGCATTCCATACCCTGGCCCCTATGGGGAAAAAGACACTAGCATTAGTACATTAATGCATGGACACAAGGGGAACCTCTTATCAAAAAACTTACCTGGAAGCCAAGCAAGTTTGGTTCTCACCAATCCGAAAATCCAGTGAAGTAACTGGATACCAACGCGCCCCTGCATCAGAAGCAGGATGGAGAGCTCGTCCTTCCAGACCCTAAGGTGAGACGCTACGAGGAATCACAGAAGGGTTTCGAGGAGGGTGAGAGTGGAAAGTGGGAGGCTGATTGCATTACCCCGCAGACAGTTAATCCCCTATTTTCGCCTACAGAAGGATACTTCTGCGAGCCAGACAAGCCAGATTTGGGGGCCCGGTCCAGTCCGTCTTCTGAACCCTGCGCATCACCTTAGAAGAGGTCACAGCAGCGCGAACCAGGCCAGCGCCTCCATGGGAGTCAGGTGAGCGTGACATAAAGTCTGCATGGGCATTTAATTCCATAAATTACATTGTTAGTGTCACATGTTGAGGTGTGTTGTAATTGAATGCTGTTTCCATTGTGTGGGTGACTTATTACATTTCCTTTGATTAAAATGTTGCAACAATTGCAATTGTTACATGGAATGGTGCTCTTATGTGTTATTAACTTTTTCTTTTTGTATCCAATGTCTGATTTCATTAGATGGTCTCGAATTGATGGACTTTTGGCATACGCAAATAACGGTGGTTTCAGAAATAGGGCTGCTAAAGTAGGATCAAGTTCAAGTAATTTCCAATTTTTCTTGATTATTCTTCTGATCACGTTGCTCTGTTGTGAATAGGTGGTCACATAGACCAATTCAGTAGCAGTGTTCTTCGTTCTCGGTGTCATTGCTTCTGCCCTTGGCGTACCCTTAACTTTAGCTGAATGTTTAGATACTGTGTCCGGACTGTACCCTCTTTCCAAGAATTTTTTTGTGAGATCTCTTGCTTTGATGTCATATTCTTCCTCTTTTGATATAATTCTCCTATATCTCAGAAATTGGCTAAAAGGGATACTTTCTATTGTTTTCTTGGGATGAAAACTTGATGCAAGCAATAAATTGTTTCTGTCTGTTATTTTTGTAAAGATTGTTGTCTCAAGTTTGTTGTCGTTAAGATAAACCATTACATCCAGAAATTCTATAGATGTTTTACTGAATTTGTGTGTAAATTTGATTCTCGGTGTAATCGTGTTCATGAATGTAAAAAATTCACTTAGCTCATCCTCTGTTCCGTTCCAAATTCCATTGAGGTCATCTATGAATCGTACCAGGCATTTCATTGTATTCTTCCATCTTGGATTCTGTAAGACATATGTTTCTTCCAAATATGTCATGTAGGTGTTGGCATAACTGGGGGCCATAGCTGCCCCCATGGATGTTCCTGAGAACTGGATGAAATATCGATCCTCGAACATAAAATAATTGTTGTTCAGTACGATTGTGAGTAATTTCAATATAAATAAGCGATCACTCAGGACAACTTCTCTTGTGTTCAATAGAAGCCATTCCATGGCTTTGAGTCCTTCTTGATGATTAATGTTGGTGTAGAGACTTGTCACATCCATTGTGAACATGATATCTGTGTTTTCATCAAACTTAATGGATTCCAGTGTCTTTAGGAAATGATTTGTGTCCTTGATGTATGTAGTTGTTTTTTGTGTCAGGGGTTGAATTACTTTGTCAACATATTGTGCCAATGGCTCTAGTAGGCTGTTCTTAGCTGCAATAATCGGTCGTCCCGGTGGATTTTCGAGGTTCTTGTGAATCTTGGGCAGTATATATATGACAGGCATTATTGGGTGTGTCTTCATTAGGAACATCTTGGTTTTGGTCGTGATGATCTCATCTTTTTCTGCTTCTTCTAGTGTTTTCTTTATTATTTCCCGTATTTTCTCAGTTGGGTCCTGAAATACTTCCAAGTAGGTATCCTGATCGTTTAGTTGTCGTTCAACCTCTGCTTTATATTTGGTAATGTCCATAATCACCAACGCTCCACCTTTATCTGCGGGTTTTAAGATGATATTGGGGTTTTGCCACAATCTGGTAAGTACTTGCTTTTCTCTAATCGTTAGATTGGAGTTCCTTTTATCTTTAAATCTAACTGTCTGGAAGTCTTTCAGTACAACTTTTTTGAAATGCCTCCATCACTGGGTTTTGTATTTGAGGGTTAAAAGTACTCTTTAATTTAATTTCCAAATTTTCAGTAGTTGAAGTTCTCTCTTGCAACTCAATTGAGTCAAAATTTTAAGTTTCATTTTCTGGGTCAGTTTGAAAAAATCAATCTTTTCTTTAAGTAACGTAGTGTTATATGATGGAACAAATGAAATTCCTTTATGTAGTGTCTTTTTCTCAGAGCTAGTAAGCCGATAGTTAGATATGTTTATCGCTAAGTTTTCTTCTGTTGTAGATTGGCTTTTCTCGATGGATTTTTTCTTTTTCCCTCTTTGGCACGGATTCAATCTAAAAAAGAGTATATAGGTATGAGGTTTCAACCGATTCCTTCGATGTTGTTGGTACTTGACTATTTCCCCTAATTTCTTCGTTCTCTGCTTGGGCTTTCGTCCCGGCGGTTTCAGGGTGTTCGGTCTCACCACTAGATGCGTCAGATGATTGGGTAGTTTGATTCGGATCTCTTCTGTTTCTATTATTCCAACCTGGTCTTGTCCCTCTGGTGTTATCTTTTTGTTGATAATATTCTTTCCACGTGTACACTATATCCAATTTGTAATCTAGGGTATCCGTCCTGAATTTTCTGATCTTTTTGGATTCAATTTCCTTTCTATAATTATCCAATTTGTTGTTTATTTCTTCCAATAAAGCAGACGGTTTGTCCTTTGTCATCAATGATGCTAGTGACTTCTTGGTTGTTTCTAAATCTAATTCAATCTTTGTTAAGGATTTAGATAACTCTTCTATCGTCAAGAGGATCAGATCCAGGGAACACTTATTAAGTATGAGTCTCCAACGCTTCACAATCTCTGGGTTTTCTTTACATAAGGTAGATTCCAAATCTATCCTTAAACCCCTCGGAATTCTTTGTGCCTTGAAATATTGTGACAATGTTGTTGCATGGAGTCTTTGACTTATCTCTCTACGTATCAGTAGCTCCAATTGGTTTATTAGTTCTTCAGGTTTTGAGTCAGTGCTGAAGTCTTGTTCTGTGTCTTTAATGAGTTTTAAAATTTTAATTGCATCCTCTTGGGAAAGTGTGGAGGTGCACTCTCTGCTCTGCTCGTATATTCCCTTAAATAGATCTCAATGGTTTACCTGTATTTCTTTAAAGACTTAGGTGCAATCTGTTAAGTCTGTGCTACCAGACTGGAAATCTAAACAAATTGTGGAGGTCAACCGTTATAAACGGAAGACATAACAAATGCACTCTTTTTTGCTGAATTACAACAGCCAAACCATATTAATAAACTTAACATATAGTGAGGTCATTTTTGTAAAAAACAATATTCTGTGTATATTTATTTTTTCATGAAAAAGGGGTTTGTACAGTCACCTTTAATTAACTTGCTTAAAATCCAAATCAACTTAAACATTCTGTGTATATGGCCCTATATTGTCATATACATAATTCTTCATAGTAACAAATTCAACACAATATTTTCAACAAAAAACATTGCTTCAATGCAATATAGTGTTCAAAAAATGTCCTGATATCCTTTGTCTGTTGTTTCAATCTATATTCCCATTTTGGGCTTCTAGGGTTTTAACCTAGGACTTCCACTACGCGTTTCGGGCGATTGGTCCGCCCTTCTTCAGGTGGGGATATCAGAATTTCCCTGTCTTTATTCTACAAAGTAAATATATATAAATAACTTCATTAGTTTCTCATTCCTTCTTGAATTACAAGTAACAGTCCTCCCCACATCCCGCTCCTCTGCCACAACCCGGTTAATTTATTCATTTATGCAATGTTGGTCGGGTACCTGTATCCAGCATTGCAGAAATAAATTAATCGGGTCCACGGACCCGACAAACAGTGCCCAAATAAATAAATAAACTAAGCCATGGCTGAGTTCTCTGGTGCCCCCTTCAAGGCATACCTGTCTACATTTGAAAATCAAAAACCCTGAGATGTATGCCCCGCCCACAGTCACAGAAGAGTCTGCCCATTTGCAAATGGACCCGCCCACATATCAAAAAGGTAAACTCTGTTGCAATGTGATGTGACATCAGAAATTTGAAGTTCAAATTTAAATAAGCATATTTCACTAAATTGGCTTTTCACACCACCCAAATTGCATAGGACAAAAGGCATTCACCTTCCATAAAAGCAACACGTTAAAATGTGCACATGTAAACTCCAAAACTCCAAGAACCAATACAAAGGTTTTCCCTGAATTTTGCAGTACCGAAATTGGACATTTCACCTTAGTCTTTTTTCATCAGGTTATTTAGTGCAGTGGTGAGTTGTCCAGCCTGCATACTTGATGGCTGTGGTTCAATGGGACTGAGTCCACCCTCTTAGAAATGCGGGTGGACTCAGTCCACCCACCTGCCCTCGACTTGAGTCCTGGTAATCTGGGCAAATTAATTGCTGCAGAGACAAAGACAAACATTGCCCAAATAAATACATAAATTGGGCCATGACTGAGGCCTGTAACTGCCTCTGGTGCCCCCTTGAGGGTTCACCAGAGGCAGTAACAGTCCTCCCCACATCCCGCTCCTCTGCCACGGCCCGGTTTATTTCTTTATTTGGGCAATGTCTTTCGGGTCCGTGGACCCGATTAATTTATTTACTTCTGCAATGTTGGTCGGGTACTATACCCGACCAACATTGCAGAAACAAATAAATTAATCGGGTCCGTGGACCCGACAAACTTTGCCCAAATAAATAAATAAATCGTGACATGGCTGAGGCCTGTAACTGCCTCTGGTGCCCCCTTGCAGGGGTTACCAGAAGCAGTAACAGTCCTCCCCACATCCCGCTCCTCTGCCACGGCCCGGTTTATTTCTTTATTTGGGCAATGTCTGTCGGGTCCGTGGACCCGATTCATTTATTTATTTCTGCAATGTTGGTCGGGCACCTACCATACCCGACAAACATTGCAGAAATAAATAAATTAATCGGGTCCTTGGACCCGACAAACATTGCGCAAATAAATAAATAAACTAGGCCGTGGCTGAGGCCTGTAACTGCATCTGGTGCCCCCTTGCAGGGGTCACGATAGGCAGTTGCAGTCCTCCCCACGTCCCGCTCCTCTGCCACGGCCCGGTTTATTTATTTATTTCTTCAATGTTGGTAGGGTACTGTACTCAACCAACATTGCAGAAATAAATAAATTAATCGGGTCCACAGACTCTCTTGAGCCCCGCGGGCCAGATCAAATGGCTTGGAAGGCTGCATTGTGGCCCGCGAGCCATATGTTGGACAACCTTGATGTAAGGCCTTAACGGATTGGGGGACAGATTGCTTGAAAGTATTGTCAATGATAGGGGCCTCAACAGAAGACCTTATTGCAATGCTTTACTTGTTAAAACAAACACTTTTCTGACATGTGTATATCTCTCTTAGAGAGAATTTAATGTAATACCAGTGCTTTGGAGACCACTTTGTCTGGACAATCCAGAACTATAACAATGTTGTTCCATACTTGAAAAGCACCATCCTAGGTTTTTCAGGGCCCAAATCTTGAGACTCAAGTTAAATTTACTGCTAACCCAAGAGGTCCTGGGCAGGCGATTCAAGGTGCAGAGGGATCAGAGACTTTGTTGGCATTGCCATAAGCAGATAGATACCTTAAAGACTTATGTGTACAATGTCCCACTTTGTGTGCGTTGAGGGGTCGCATTACACCTATGAATTTTAGATCAATGGGAGAGGATCTGTGGATTAGGATCTTAAACACAAATAAAATGTCCTTATCAATTGGGCTTTTAGCGTTATTGAAGGCATGCTTTGTGGAATTTGAATGTCCCTATGGTATATGTGTTTTCTAGTAATGTTAGGGGTTGTAATATGGAGTTTATATCTTGATGATGCTTTTTATTATGTGGATCTTATGAGTGGCCAGCGATGTGTTAAATTGTGTTTTAAGACATTTTGTAAAAACTGTCTGTTTTTATTTTGTTTGTGTGAAAAGTGCATATTTGTACTGTAACACACAATAAATAAATACAATAATAAAATTAGTGGCATGTTTATTCTCAAACATGTCCCCATAGCAAATTCCTCCTGCTTGATGGTATAGTTTTTCATCAAAAGCTAACACATTATGGGCTAGTGTAAAGGTTAGAAATTCACATAAATAATATGAGGCTGACTTCACAATCGATCGCTTTGAGGGCTAAGTCATGACGGATCGATGTGTAAAGGGCTTTCACATCCATGGTAGTCAATATATAGTCTTCTTGCCATTGTATTCCATTTAAGATTTCTAATACATACATTGTATCACATGTACATGATTTCAATTTATAGACTTAGTTCTTAGGACTTCATCAATATATTGTGACATATTCTCAGTGCCCAACCAATTCCACTAACTATCGGCCTTACTTCCGGTAATTCCTGACATTCTTTATGAACCTTTGGTAAAAAGGACATTTCAGGTATTTTGTGTTTTTCAGTGATTAAGAAAGATCTTTCATCATCTGTTATTAATCCTTTTCAATTCCACTTATAAACAATCTCTGATATGTCCTTGACTGTATCATAAATACATTGCCTTTTAATCTCCCTGTAGCAGTTGGGAGTATTAGGGAGTGTTATGGTCATTTCTATTTAATCTGATTTGTCCATGATCACGAAATTGTCCAACTTGTCTGCTTCCTTTGTTACGATGTCATTATAGGATGATAACCTTCTGATAGCCTGTGTTTCCTCAAAGCTAATATTCTTTAGTACCTTTCTGTAGTGTCTAGAATGAGTAGCCATAGATTGTTCTATGTCTCTAATAACTGCAATAAAGGCATCAAAACAGTCCCCTTGTTGGATTTGTGTTTTAACCTGGTGCCTTTCAATGTGTCAATATCTATTCCTAGATAGTCATCCAGTTAATTCCCTGGTATTTCAATATCTTCTTCTATTGATAATAACATTTTGGTACTTTCAATGTCCTTGATAGATAATGGACTTTTGTTGCAAATATCTTCTTCCTCCTCTTCACTTCTCTGTTCCATGTTATGGAAGAATTTCTTCAATTTCAATTTTCTTACAAACTTGAAAATGTCTATCTGTATGTCTATATAATCATTGTCAATTGATTGGGCAAATGACAATGCTCGATTTAGTATTTGTGTCTTATATTGGTTTAATACTCTTTGTGAAAGGTTGAGGACTAGATACACCTCCTTTCTGTGTTCTGTAAGGAACTCATGGTGGCAGCAGTAAAGACAGACACAAGTGATCACGATTCAAGGGTGTTTATTTTAGCAGTATGCATGTTGGAAAAATGCCTAATCTAACCTAAATTTAAGATGGGAGCAAGCTTCAACCATCAAATGAAAAATAAGGCAGTCCTTGTGGCGTCTGATCACAGTAAAAGGGCCTATACTAAAATACTTTTGCCAGTCCTTACACCTAATATAGAAAGAGTGTGGGATTGGGTGTACAATAAAGAAAAGAAGTGTTCACAAATAATAAGTCAGGATGTGCTAGCCAAGGGTCTACCTTCCCCACATTTTGACCACGGGATAAGGTGGCACTTCTGGGCACAGCACAGGCTCGAGATTTCCAAGCACGAGCTGATAGTTCCGCTTTCAGTTACCAGGATCTTTGATGGTTAAGTCCCTTGGCACAAAAAGTCTCTTTCCCTTGAGGACCTGATGTATCACACAACAATTTATGGTTCCCTTGAAACGGTAGTTAGGGTGATAGTGATTCATCCCTGTGTCCCCCTTTCCAGGCTCAGACCCCTCTTTATTCTCAGCCTCCATCAGTCGGGTTCATTATGGCTCTCATTCACACACTTTCTCTTTTTATGTTCACAAGTCTTTGGGTGACGACTTTTCATCCTAGGATCCCCCTCTGCCGGGCTCAGAATCTTTGCTGGATCGCCTCCCTCTGTTGGGTTCACTATGGCATCTAACAACAACACTTGGTCCTGTTGTATTCACAGGTCTCAATGTTTTTTTAAACAATACCCTGTGGACAATTCTCAGCCTCCCTCAGTCAGGTTCACTACGGCCAATCACACAGAGTTATTTCTTTGTTCTCACTACTTTGTTGGTCAAAAACCTTTGACTGTACAGAGGATTTTGTAAGAACCCTGTGTGACCACTTTGACCTTCTGGTGAGGGCCCTCCTAAGGCCTTCTGATATCGGTAGTTCCAAAATGTGGGATTCACCAAAGTGGTGTCAAGTGCGCACCCACGTGATGCCGGACCGCTCTGCAGCTAGTTTTCCCTTAACATAAACAGTTCTTTGAACTTCCCTTTGTTTTTCACTTTGCAACTTTCATTCAACACAGTTTGATTTGTTATTGGCTCTCCCCTCGACTCACCGACTGTGATGCACTGCTTGGTTTCTCTGGTATCTGGAGACAAGCACCATACCATGGTAGCAGGAGTCTCCCTCTGTCCTGCTTATCACCGTTGAACCATTGACATCTGCCACTACACACGTTAGCTATTGTCCGCAGTCTTACAGTTCCTTTCAGGGAAGTTCTGCGGGTCTGGATCGCATCTCTCCTTGCCACCCCTTCGCTGTCTTTCTCCTCCTCTTGAGAATTGCTGTACTGGGTAAGCTGTTTCGTTGTGTGGTATGCCTTGCTCGTAGTGTGCTCTCGTGCTCTACCTTTTACCCCTGTGAGGGAGGGAAAGGGTCGTCAGGTGTGCGTGGTTCTGGTCAATTGCCTGACTTTGCCTGACCCTCATATTGGGACAGGTTAGGTAAATGGCTCTGGTGTTAGTCTGTTGTCTTCCATGGTGTGTGAAACTGTGTTGGAAAAGGAGGGCAGTGTTTCTGAATATCCTATGTGGTAGGGTGGGAAAAAGGTGTTGAAAGAAGGGTGATACAGCATCTCATCTGTCGGTTTCCCACTCCCACTCCCCGAGGATCCCCTCTCCTGGTGATTCTCCCTCACTGGTCCACCCCCAGGAATTGGAATACAATAGCAATGGCTGTGTCCTGCCCATCTGGATGACAGATCCTCTGGGACTAGCTAGGGAGACATCTTCAGTTTTCTCACAGTTCGGAGCGTGTTTTTATTCCACCCTTGTCTGTTCTTTGTCTCCTTTCTTCCACCTCCTCAACCCCTATGGCCTCTGATACTGATATTGTGGTTGTTGTATCTGTCTCTGGGGTTTCCTGGAACCTTACTTGTTTTATAGCCTGTATCTTGTTCCCTCAATGGTATCTTTATATTTGTTCAAAAAAATAACTCTTCCATGTTGTTTGTGCATTATTTGTTGAACTAGTATTCTCTAGATTGTGTCTTTCACTGTAGCTGTCTGCATCTGAACTGGTTGGGGAAGTACCAGGGTTGCTATTTCTAGAAGATGTTCTGGTTCTATCATCATACTTGGGTTGAAATGTATAAACCCCGGTCTAATCTATAATCCCTAGCGTATCACGACATTGATTAATTGATTGATTGATATTTTATTTATATCGTGCTCGTACACAAGTGTTTCAGAGCGCGACAAGGCAAGGGAGGGGAACAAGGGAGAACAAAACAGCGATCTTACTAGGCCCAGTGACATTGAGAACGCGCAAGTGGATGGGAGAGGGGGGAGGGGAAAAGTGCACGGAAGGGGGGAGAGGTGGAAAGTGTGAAGCATAGGAGAATCGGATAAATAACAATAAATAAATAATAAAGGCAACAAACAGTGGTAATGCAGCCAGAAATTTGCAAGTGCTAGGTTTAAGGCAGCAGGCAGGGTAGGTCTCATAAGTGCAGGAAGAAAAAGGGGGGGCTGTATGGGTACAGATACACACCCCAGTGCAAGGGGTGGCCCGGAGGCAGTGTGGGAGGGTGGCAGGATGAGAAGGTACCTGGGCCCAAAAGACAGAGGGTGGCCAGGTGCACGGTGCCAAGAGAGAACAGATCAGCAGGGGAGAGGGGGAGCGAAGGCAGAAGAAAAGAGGAAGGTCTTGAGGTGCTTCCGGAACCAGGGATGGTTCTCCTGAAGTTTTAGAGTGGCAGGGAGGCTGTTCCAGAGGGAGGCCCCAGCTTAAGACAGAGATCTACCCCCAGCTCGTTTCATTTCGTCTTGGTGCATTTTGAAGATTATATCCATTGTTTCAAAGGTTTTCCTTTTGTAGCTTCTAGTGCATCCATGTAGTTGGTCTCTTTTTTCACAGTCTCAATCTCTTTTCTAGTCTTTGATGTTCCCTATCAGAATGGCAGACAAGTAGGCCCAGCATTAATTATCAAGGAAAATGTGAATATTAGAATGTCTCAATAAATGACATAGGGCCTCTTTACGACCCTTGCGGAAATGGAAAAATGATGGCGGAAATGCAATACCGCCATCGAACACCGCTCGTTGCGATCATGACCCGTCACCGTAAAGTACGATGCCATTAGCGACACCGCAGTGAACGGCAACGCTAACTGCACCAAGTACGCGCACGCGCGCCTTGCAAAACCGGAATCACCGCCATGGCGCAACGGTACGCGAATTCTGACCCTAGCGGACATGTACTGAACGCCATCAAGCACGTCGTAAAGTACCATTCCGCCATGGCGAGAAATACGGCAACGCGAACCAACCGTAAATGGCCCACTGAGTGCCTGTACTCCACTCCCTGGCCTCATTGCACAACTCCTGGCAGGCGCAATGTACTCACACTATGCAACCAGTGAAATCCACAATTCACCCATGCATGCCAACGTAGAAAAGCATGCAGGGGCTCAAAGCGCCCCGTGAGTGGGCATCCATGTACGGCATGTCACCATAGCCGTACTGACGCAGCACAGGCATGTGAAGGTACAATACATCAAAATGAAAATCAAGAACACATGACACAAAACAACAGTAGTCCCCCATCGCTTGCCACCAGCGCAAGGCAACATCCAAAACAGCATCCTGAGGGGGATTGCACCAGCCCTGTACTCATGCCAGTAAACAAACCAACCATCAGCAGAAGCATGTACCACACAAGTCGGCAGAGTGACTGAGCAGCCAGGCTCATCCCAAGAGGGGCCGATGGGAGCTGCAGGGCACAGATGGCATCAATACAGAAGCTATTCCAATGGACATGACCCCAGTCCCCCTCCAACAAACGCACGCAAACACAGTCACCTGTGACCAGCCACATTCTGAACAACCCATCATTCCACCAATCGACCTGGCTGACAGGCACCAGTCGGCCAAAAGCCAATCCCCCGCCCCTGAACAGCACATCATGTAAACAGTCACAATGGCAGCCCCTATCCGTGACCATACTGTGCTACGTAGGCAAACGCGGCCAGTACTGTACCACACAACTCAACTCAGAAGGCGGAACACAATGCAGATCATCACGCAATACATACCGCCACAAAGCGAAAATCGCCACATCACCTGCAAAGAACAACGCAACACGACAAATATCGGAATACAATTTAAATGCACATCCAAATGACAAAGGCCCCACAGCAATTTGCAAAATACCACCAAAACAACCATCATCACCGAGGGCTGCATCTGCAATAATTGACCGGCTTCCACTTGTGTGACGCCCTGTACCATCATGGCACACAGGGCCTACATCAACGTTCCAAAAGGCAACATGGAAGCGGCAAGAACCGCAGGTCCGTCCCATGAGGCAGGCACTAGTCGAGCTGAAAGGCCGAAATGTTGCACCTAGCCACCAGTACAGCGTAAGGGCATGTGGCCCATTGGCGATCGTCCCATATGATCGAAATGGTGCTCCACTGATTCACCCGAAGCTGCAGGAGTCGAGAGTAAAAACCATCTGGAGGAGTGGCGTAGAGATGGCATCTGCAATAGGGCAGGAGATACCTGTCACCCAAAAGAAACACAAATCAACCGATTGCATTACGGGACTCATGATGCATTACAATCTTCATTCAACACACCAAATCCACACCCATATGCATGCTAGCCCACTCCAAAGGAATATACACACCCCTAAATCAGTATCGAATCATAACGAAACCAATCGAGCTAAATACACCATTGTCAACGTCGGTTACTGTGCATGCGTCCGTCAAGATAGAACCCATGACATGGGATTAGTAACGTGCCTAGACACAAGTGTATGAAGGCGCGTCGAGACAGGGAGGATCCGACAAGGGCAGATAGACGTATGTCCCACTATGGCAGCCTTGCATCACATAACGCAGGGGAAGGGGAGTGAATCAAAAAACCCATGTACATGGCAGACCCTAAACGGAATCATCAGTCCATGCATCCACACATCATTCCCTCATCCCGCAATGAAAACGCATGAATATTCACTCACATAATATGTGAAACTTCCATCGCGTCTGTGCGTAATGCAGTCCGCAAAAACCACTGTGCCCCTGGCCGGATCTGTAGTGTTGTGAAGCAAGATGGATTTGGGAACGTCCTGCCTTATCGTCCACTACGCTATTGCGCATCCCATTCAATTCATATCATTCATTGCCTGCTCGTTATGGGCCATGTCCCAAGGACATTCTACAATAGAACGTTACATTTCCAGCCAGACCTGTGGGCGTATCCTCGCCGCTACTTCAAAACCCAAAATGCTGGCCTTCGAATTCCTCACTTGCAACATTACGTCGAAAAGGCTTCTGTGAACGCTTGCATTCACAATTACATCAATGTAGTGCGGCTGTGTGTCATGATGCTAACTGGCTGCAATCACAAATGGCACGCCACGCCCGTCGGTGAAGTACGTTACTGTGCTGCATGAGGGTCGGCCATCGATCGAGCCCTACATACCACTGACTCTTCGCAGGTATGTAAGCGGCTGCAATCATAGCATGTGTAACAATGGGAGCATAGCATGAAGATCAGTCAAAGTACATCACACTGCCATCGGGATTTGATACATGATTCAAATCCCAAGATGCCATGCGGCCAAATGCAGCCTTACGTGCGGGACGTGCTCGGCCAGAAGGGATTGCATCTGCCACAGATTCATTCAATCAGCACAGGTGGAGGCCATACAGGCTGACAGCACATATATTGCAGACCCAAACCCCTCCCACAACCACTCCCACTCCAAAATGCTACCGGCAGGACTAGCGATGTTGGGCCTGGGGTACCAGATAGCACTGCAAGTGCTACAACTACAAGAAGACGACGAACAACAACAGGTACAACAACCGGGCGCACAGGGGAGACGGAGGAGAAGGAGGAGGAGGAGGGCAAGGCAGGGTCAGCAAGGCCCACAAGCACTGCCACTACCACCACGCAGGCGGCCCGCAATCCCACGCCTCCGAGCCGATCCGTTCAACCTCACTGCTGAGCAGATCCACACCCTCTACCGTTTGGACCGGGACACCATAATCGCCATTGTGGACATGACACATGCTGACCTCGTGAGCATGATAGATAGCCCAACCGCCATCCCACCCCTACTGAAGGTGGTGTCTGCACTCCACTTCCTGGCCACAGGCACCTACCAGCACACAGTGGGACAGTTGCATGGCATTTCACAGCCACTGTTCTCACGGACACTCTTCCAAGTGCACGATGCCCTCCTGAAGCACGCCGACGACCACATCACACTACCACGCACGTACCAGGAGATTACCAACGCTAAAGTGGGATTCCATGCACTTGGCGGCATCCCGGGTTGCATTGGTGCCATCGACTGCACCCATGTTGAATTGGTTGTCCCACATGCCATGGAGGTCCAGTACCGCAACCGGAAACAATTTCATTCAATCAATGTGCAAATGGTGTGTGACTCCAACAAGATATTTACGCATTGTTGTGCCAGATTTCCAGGATCTACCCATGATTCTATGGTCCTGAGGAACACAAGAATACCACGCTACATGGAGCGACACGCAGGGCACAGATCCTGGCTACTCGGTGAGTCTCATTCCATGCATGACATCGTGGCCCATTTGATGCGTCAATGACCTTGCAGGGGGGGGGGGGCTACTTAGCACTATCATTCCACTGACACCCTTTATTCGTCTCATACAGGTGATGCCGGGTATCCACTGAAGAGATGGCTCCTTACACCAATCCGGAACCCACAGAACGAGCATGAGGAGGACTACAACCATGCCCACTCACGTACCCGTGTGGTCATTGAACAGGCATTCGGCCTACTGAAGGCTCGTTTCCGCAGCCTCAGCAGGTCTGGCGGGGCACTCATGTACAGCCATGAGAAGGTTTCTAAGATGGTCATGGCATGTGTCATGCTGCACAACATGTGCATACGTAGGAATGTGCCCATGCCCCCTGACGCTGTACTGCATGCACCTGAAGATGATGATGATGATGAGGGTGGGGATGTGGAGGCACCTCAAGGAGTCCATGAGGCACAGGATGTACGTGCAATCCGACAGAGCATCATAGATGCATGCTTCTAGCAACCACGCATGGTGCCTATTACACGGAAAGGGGACCTGTGGCACTGTGTGTGTGTAGTACAGGCACATTGTGGACTGTACGCCTATGAAGGCCTCGTACGCAAATATCAATGTCCACACATGTCATTGGATGATAATGAGGTGCTGTATTGTTAATGTGATTTGATTTATACACCCTATGGACCCGCCACCCAGTGAAGCCCAACACACCCCCTCCACCCTACTCCCTCCCCCCCCAACACCAGTGTCCGAATATGCATGCTGTCCGTGGGTAGACGCTATTGCAAGCCCCCTCTACGGGTATCAGGGGCACCCCTGCCCGTGGAGCGCAGGTTCCTGCCAGATCTGCGTTGGGGGCTGCCCTGGACGGAACTTGCCACGGATGATGTCTCTGCCTGCTCGCGTCCATGCATGTCTCTGAGGGTTTGTGAGAGCTCCGAGAGCACACGGCGCACAGCAGCAAGTTCAGCACAAACGTCTTTGGACGTCGCATGCAGTTCCCCCCTCAGGCTCTCGGTGCTTTTCTCCATTTGTGCTCTCAGGCTCTCGGTGCTTCTCTCCATTTCTCCCCTGAGGCTCTCACTACTTTTCTCTATTTGTGCCCTGAGTGTCTCGGTGGATGTTTCCATGGCTGCCCTGGAACCCCCGCATTCATTTGCATGGTCCTTGAGTAGCGTGGACGCTTCCTGCTGTTGCTCGATCAGCAGGTCGAGGGACTGTTGCCTCTGCTGGGCCATGGACATTTGCGGTGGTGTGACAGGGGGGCTGCTCAACACATGTTGCCTTGGCACAGGACTTGTGGGGGTTGGCCAGTCGTCGTCTTCAGGGTGCCCCTGCGTGGTTTCGTCATGGTGTAGGGGATGGAACATGCAGGGGGATTGGGAAAGGTCATGGATGGTACCTACGTCGCCAGCACTGTTTTCCGTGTCGGAGCATGCTGGCATGACAGCTGTGTCACCTATGGTGCTGCTACCACCAGAGGCAGTGCCATCAGATACGTTCTTGGGGGGGACCTGTGGTGCTGGGGTTGTGGACTTGCTGGCTGCTGGGGTGCCTGTTGCAGTCCCCTCCAGTGTGCTGCCACTTGATTCCTGCTGCTGCCGTGTCTTGATCCTTGCACCTGAGGTGGAGGCTCTTGGGACGTTGGTCCTGGCCCTCTTTGCAGGCGTGCTGGTAGGGGTGTCCTGCAGCTCGTCGTTGGTATCGGACCCTGTGGTGGAGTAAAGAGGGGCGAGCGTTAGTTATGGGTCTGTCGGATTTGGAATGGCAACGTATCAAATGCATTGGGGTGGTACATGAGGCTGATTTGGGACTGGGCCTTGGAGGTGGTCTCATTTTCGTGTGGATTGAGGATGCATTCATTTGGCTGCCTGCAGTTAGGGGGTGCATGCTGCACATGTAGGGGTTGTTTATGGCTTCTTGATTGATTTGTTTGTTCATTCTGACTTTTAGAGGGCGCTGTCAGGGCAAAGTATGTATTGCACTATGGGGTCACATGGTACTGCACATGTTCGTGGTTTGTGGATTTCGCATTGTTTCTCTTGGCCAACCTACCTGATTCTCCGGATGTCGGCACTCCTTTCTCCATCCCTCCGACTCCCTCTATGCTCTCCATTCCTATGGTGGAGGCGCAGATTTCCTCCCAGGGGGTCAACTTGATGGGCGACTCTGAACCCCCCCCGGTAGCTGTGGCGATGTTCCTGTTCGCAGAAAGTATGCTGCGTACGCGGATCCGCAGGTCGTCCCACCGCTTGCGACATTGCTGTGGCGTGCGGGGTGTTGTCCCCACCGCACTTACGCGCTGTGCCACCAGGGCCCATATGGCCTTCTTGTTGGCAAGGGCCGTCCTGGTCATTTGACTGGAGAAGACGACGGCGGCATTTTCCTGGAGGGTCTCGGTGAGCACGGTCAGTTCCTCTCGGGAGAAGTGTACCTGCCGCTTGCGGTCACACGCTTTCTTGGCTACCTTTCCCATATTTATTTTTTTGACTGGGGTTGCTAACGGGTTGGGATGTGTGTCAGGGTCGGATTTTTATGGTTGTGTTGGGATTCGGATTTTATAGTTGTGCGGCGTGCTGTTTCCCGTTCCGGCCACATGCTTTTACTTCCGTTTCCGTATATTTACGGTGGCCGTAATTTGCGGTGCACGCTCGTTACGGTGACCGCTCATTACGGTGACCGCTAAGATGGGTGGCGGTATTGCACCTGGTGCAGCGTACGGCGGCGGTAAGGGCCGTTTTGGGGTCATTTCCGCCATCGCAGCCTTTCGGATTCCGCCATGGCGTAATGCTCGTGCCCGATGGGTCGTGATTGGCCGCACTTTGCTCCTTCGTGCAATGGCGGAAACGCTATTTACGCTGTTGCGGTCCGGTCAGTCAATTTCCGCCAGGGTCGTAATGAGGCCCATAGATCTAATATGGCACATTGATTAAGACTTCAATCTATACGCATAATGCAAACTAAAAGGAAGAAGGTATTAGTTATAATTAAAAAATACATACAAGAGATCTGTAATTATAAAATCTTGCAGATGTGTAATCATAAACTTTTATGAGTATGCTACAGAATAGCAAATGGAATAATTACTAAATGCATTTGCAAAGGATAATTATCCAGAACAGATTCAAGAATAGAACAGGATATATCCTGAGATAGAAGAGGACCCACAGGATCTACAGCTGCATACCAATATATGTGTGTGTGGACTAAAAGCAAACACAGAGGTAATTAAAGACCAACAATTGTATGTTACTATGAAGAATTGGCATGTCTCTATATGAAATAGGATTACTGGTTGCATATCTGTTCTTTGTAGATAAATACCAGACAAATACTGCACAAGATATAAACAGGACAGAATGCACTCCATAATCTGGATTTACCCATGCAAAGGGGAACACAGTTCCATGTTAAGTCGTAATAACTAGTGATATGAATATAAGTGATGAATTTCTACTATACAATAAATTATTGGAATGCCAATACTTACCTCACTTTCTTCTACTTTTATGTCTCCCTGTGCAACACTCTACAGACAAAATAATGACATAAAGCTTGATCATGTATGTTTAAATCAATAAGAATGTGTTAAGAACTGGAACAGGAATAACAATCGAACTGGTTATTGTGCAATCAGTGGAAGCAATTTTGTAAAAAATAATCCACACAAGCATTTAGGAAATATTATGGAAGCAAACTGGTTCTTGTACAAATAGTCAAAGCAATCGTGCATAAAGTAATGCACATGAGTGCATAGGAAACTTTATGGATTTTTGCATTCAAATGTAAAGTGGATTGAATTTTGAAGGAAACGTTGATTGAAATTTGAAGAATATGTTGAAATGTAAACTTTATTGAGATTTTTAAAAAGTAATATGTAAATTGCATTGTTTCTATTCCTTGAGAAAGCCCTAGATGGTGAAACATTTAGCATGTGCCAGATCTGGTTAACATATACATATATATATATACATATATATATATATTCAGTAAAAAAAACTTTGTTAAAGGGACGTTATGGTTCAAAGTAAAATCGAAAAACCCCTGAAATTCGGCAGTTATGGTAACATAAGCAACCATAACTCGCGCCACCGTGCACTGCTAACACTAACACCCAGGACATCAAAGACGGTACGCGGACGGAAAGATACAACGAAGTAACCAAGGTAGCAGGGATTATCCCATGACTGGACATGAAACCTGACAATTACATGCACAACCACGCTATATAATGGCCCTGATTTGAAAAGGACGTTGGATACGTCGAAACACGTGTTATCACCATAGGGCAACATCTTTAAAGATAAATTGACAAATATCAATCTCAAATTGAAGTCGTGTGATTTTTTCCAATCAATGGATTTCTCAATAATTTCTTCTGGGCGCATGAGCACTTCTTAAGGGTAACCAACTTCTATTTCATCAAAGATGACATCACAAATGTCAGGGATGACATCACCAGTGGCCACCAGTGCTAACAACACTGCAAATAATTAGAGTAAGCATGCAAATATGATATTCATGTGAGAATTACAATCAGAGATTAATGAAAATTTGGTGTTCAATTAATTAGTGAAATTAACATGTATCACGTTTTTCCTTTGTGGTAAACAACAATATTTTTTCATCTTTTTCGGTGGAATACGAAAGAAAATCTGAGAATGAACATCCTGGGAGAAGCCAACTACTTAAGTTAGTGTTGGCATAAGAATAACAGCATAAATAGTGATATACAACTATATAATCATTATTTATGACTATTAGAACTCGATTAAAGACTTAGCGCAATGTTACCCAACTTATATTTGTTATACATAAAATGAGAGAAGCCTTTGACTTCTCCTTCTAGGTCTTGGCACAATATGGTTTTGCTTAGGTGTATTAAAAAAGAGATACGATGAAGATGCATTTTTTTAAACATTTGGATTTTCGTATTTATTTTTCTAGTTTGTGTTATAAATATCAAACCTTTAAGATGAAGAACATGCCTATGAGCTGTATCAATGTTGCTCGCCTTGGCAGTGATAGAATATTATACCCGAACTGTACTTTTATATTGATAGTAAAAGGCACAAACTAGTATATGCAACATAAAACATGAGGATATAGATTGATTGCCGCACAGAGCCTTGCGGTATCTATAATATCCTCATAATGTAGTATTTGGGGTATTCTTTATCGACAAAAGCAAAGTGAAAAGATAACAATTGAACAGATGTGAACAATCAAACAAATCAAAGTTTTTAGTGAATTTCAGTGGTACATTTTTGATCAGTCAGCGTTATGCATAGCTCACAAGTTCGGATTGTCAGGAGAAATAGGCAGAAGCCTGGCATGCGGTGTGGTTATGGGACTTGAAGTGTATTGATGGGCTTCACATGAGAGATGGCCATTAGCGCAGAAGTGTTACTTGGAGCAGGAAAGGGCCTCAGAGCATGTATGCGCCTCAGAGAAGGCATGGGCCTCAGGGTACTGTCAGATCTCAATTGAGTGATCATTCTAATTTCAGGGATGGGTCTCAGACCATTGATGGACCTCAGGACAAGACGGGATGGTATGTGCCTTGGTTCAGGGACAGACCCATGGGCACAATTGGACCCCAGTGCAGGGATAAGCAGGGATGGTTTCCAGAGCAGGATTGGGCTTCAGGACAGAGGTCATCTGCGAAGCAGGGATGGGCCTAGTTGCAGAAATGAGCTTTGAAGCAAGGATGGGCCTCAGAACCCATATGTGCCACAGAACAGCGAAAGGCCACAGGGTGAATAGCAGTAATTGGCCTCAAATGTGGATTCATATTTTGGTCTTAGGTTAGGATTGGGGAATGCTCTCTGAGCAGGAGCGGGGCAAGCCTAAGAAATTATTTGCTAAAGGTACCTTTACCTGCTTAAAGCAGCGGAACAGTATCTCTCATGCACAATTTAACAATGTTAGAACTACTTGATTATAGTTTAACCAGCTACCTCGGGTATCCTACTGAACGAACATACAATTACACTGTGTGTATTATATATGGATCATCCATCACTCATTATTAAATACTTTTTACCCGAAAAATAAAGAAATGTATCTAGTTCAGAGATGAATGATGGGAGAATGTTATCTGTGTATTGGCCATTCTAAAATAATTTGAAAAAATGACCAAATAGTTGAAATCTGAGACTCACTCAGTGGATCGATCTTCAGTAATGAATGCCAGAAACAAATTAGTGAGACAGCTTCAACAGTGCAAAAACCTACAAAACACACATTGTCACACACAAATTGTGAATTTGCATAAATACATAGAACTATACCTGAAATGTATGTACTTGCAGTGATAGTTAGTAGCCCACTATAGCTACAGAAAAGGCAAGGTTAACTGGTAAGGGGGAATAGGTGGCAATTGACCCCTAGGTTGGCTGGAATGTTGCTTCGTGGGCCAGAGCTTCAAAATGTAAAAGATAATAATTGAAAAATGTGAAATCCTTCAAAATCAAGCCTGCCATGAACGAGCCCGAAGGCTCTCAGTCCTGCTTGGCTTCTGAAAAGATAGGGTGATGTGGTACTCACTATTGAGCAAAGTTAAAAACAAGCACAGAAAGATGTAAAATTCAAGTATTAATTATTAGTAGACTACAAACTAAGGAGGTGATTCAGAGCTAGGAGGATTTTTTTCATGAAATACTGTTGGAGAAAGTTACTACCACCACCAGCGGTATTTGTGAAAATCTGTCCAATTCAGAGTTTACCATGGTATGATATGATATGATAGTTTATGTATGTAGCGCCTATACACAATGTGTTTCAAGGCGCTTCAAGGCAAGGGAGGGAACAAGGGAAAATACCATGAACAGTAAGGATGTGAAATTAACTATCATACTCGGCCTGACGACATTTCAGATAGTGCAAGAGCTAAGACATAGATAAGGAAGGGAGGGGGAGAGTGGGAAGGAAATGGAAACAGACAGGCGACTACCGTACTAGGCCTGACGACATTTCTGACAGAGCCGGAGAAAAACAAAAGGTGAGGGAGAGGGGTGCAGAAAGGGAGGGAGGAACAAAACAAGCGCCTATCATACTAGGCCTGACGACATTTCAGATAGTGCTGAAGGGGTGGTTGGGAGGAAAAAACAGTAATGGGAGGGTGGAGGAAACAGACGAGGCTGCTATCATATTAGGTCCAGGGACAATTCTGATAGAGTAAGTGCATAGAAGAAAGTAAGGGGAGGAGATAGGAAAAGGGAGAAGGGAAAGGAGGAGAGAAAAGAGAGTAAGCAGTCAAAAAGAGTGGAGAAGCAAAAGTGGAGAGCGAATACAATTGCAGAAGTCAGTAGTAACACATAATGTTGCAAGCCAGGATACAAGATGAAGATGGGAACAGCATGATTCAGGGCCACCATGAGTACAAGATGCAAAGGAAGTCCAGCATGAGAGTTGAGAAAGAGTGACGCACCGTGAATGAATGAAGTCCATAAAAGTCAAATCCAGCACTGGCCACAAGACAGTGATGGTGAAGGAAGGCACCAGGTGGGCGGGGCTAGCTAAGTGGTGAAAAAGAGCTGCAGGCAGGAAGGTACCAAGTGGGCGGGGCTTAGGCCAGGTGACCTAGATCCACTTGCACCTGCTCCCCATCTGCAAAGGAAAAGAAGCTGGAGTGCTTCTTAAGTAGGGAAACAGAGCAGCAAGCAGGAAGGCACCAGGTGGGCATAGCTTGCTAAGGCATGTGTTAAATAAATAATTATATACTTTTGATACCAAGCTCTGGTAAGTGTTTGCTTGTTCCACTGTGTTTTTGGCCCCATTGTGTATGCTCTATATACTGCCTTACTCTTCTTGAGAGAAGTCTGACTGCTCAGCCACAGCTACCAGGTAAATCTGCTGAGGCAGAGATGTTCTTTTTCTGCAGGTGGTAACATAAAAGGTGTTTTTAAAAATAAATGATGACCATTTCCACCTTCAAAAAGGGCAATGGAATGGGGTGTATTACAAGGAATTGGTGACTGAGCAATGTCGGCATGTAAAGGGGCTGAGAGGGAAGGGGATTGAATTAAGGGTTAAAGGATGGTGCAAAAGGGGAAAGGAAGTCTGAAAGTTAATTGTATGAAAGATGCTGAAGGGCATCAAAGATGTGGGCCAAAGGAAGGACACTTGAGGGTAATGGGCAGGGAAAAAGGGGAAAATGAGATAGAGGTATGAATCTGGAAAGCTAGTTCAGCAGATTGAATACCTGTTCCTAATATCTGTGCCTAACCTACATGCCACTGTACCCAACTGTGGGGCAGGCTAACCCCTTTCTTTTTTCTGATAAAGTGATGCATACTGGCTTTATGAACATATGTTTCAATTAAGGCTTCCCTTATATTGTGCAAGGTTGCTTTGTCATGTGACTTGGTGCTCTGAAAACCAGATTTATGGAACATTCTATTAGATTAGCCCTTGCAGAAAGCATTTTGTTGGTTCTATTATTGAAGATGAAACCGTAGAAGATGAAATCTCTACTGTCTAAGATTAAAACTGTGGAACCAGGAAGCTATAGCTTATTAGCTGCCTACCACAATTGACACGTTATGTTACCCCGAGCAAATCACTTTTCATCACTGTGCCTTCTTTTCCTTAACAACCTGTAGGGAAAGGCTCACTCATATGGGTTGATAATGTATAATATTACTCCCTACATAACTATTAACCATTTATAATGTGTACTGGTGGGGAGGCAGCATGCCAAGTGAAGTTATTGTGTTCTGGGCAGCCAGTAAACAGGGTGCCAGGTATGGCTTTTGTGTCATGCGTTCGGGAGGCAGGAAGGCAGTTATGGATGTTTAGCCATCCCAACGTGTGTTTGGTTCTTAAATTGAAGGCAGACTCCCTGACTCGGTTCTCCAAATGGAGAGGAAGCCTGTTGCCCATTTGCAAACTGCTACATGCGAAAACTGGGCTCAAATCCCACGTTTTCCATTTCACCAAATTATATTATACTGTGAAGTACTTTTACTAGGTTTGGTTCCCTGAGGCCTGGGTCTCTAAGAAAACACAAACATAACTACCTGAAACATATGTTGCATAAAAGGAAAGCAATGTCAGTGAGTATGTGGGGAGAGGTTGGTATTAAGCTTAGTTGTCGGGAAGTTGGAGATGCTGCATTGTGGTCTTGGGCCACTGCACCATAGGCCAGAAAACTGTACTTTCCCACGAGACCAATCCTCCCCTGGCTACAGAGCAATACAAAACAAGAGAATGTTATCATGTGGCTCTTCAGTCAACACAATCTGCTTAAAATACAACAACAATCCACAGAGAGGAAGTACTGCAGCATACAGGAATGGCTCAGAACGTTTTTATTGAAAGTGGCAGTGGTGCATAAAATCTTAAATTTACCTACTAGGAGAATGATGAGAGTTCTTACTGGAGAGTCACTGGTAGACAGTCTATTTTAGTCGGTAGAAGGTTTAAGCAAATCATAGTGAAGATAAGGTCCGACGTGCAACCCAAAAAAAATGGATAGCGAGCTGTAGCAAATTAATAATCTTACAGAACAAATGATGGTGAAAGTAGATGCATTGCAAACTATATCATTCTTGGAAGCACTTTCTGAACCGGTTCAATACACCGAAAAAATATTGAGCCTTAAAAAAGATTAGACCTTGTTGAACATACTGTGTCTTCTCCTTTTTCACATAACTGAAGGATGAATAGGGACTTAATTTGGGGGTTGCTACCCTTGGCTCCCCGTCTGCTACCCATAGGCCTGTCTTTGCGACTCCTGGGCCACTGGACAAAGAGGCAGTGCCAAGAGCCTTTATCTGTGTTGCACCTGAAAAGGGAGGTTGTGAATGGTTGGGTTCAGAGGAGGGGCGGTCTGTGCAGCTCATACCTGGTACTGTAGCAACAGGAAGAGTATGGGGGCTAGGTCTAGCTACCTTGCAATGGATAACAGCAGCCTGAAGACTAAGTGACAGCACACCATGAACGCAGATTACAGTGTTTCTCATTGTCTGCTTGGCACATCCAGTGAACCATTGGGCATGTGATGAGAGGGGTGTACCCGAGTGGCTTCTTCCACCAATGCTGCCTGGGCACTGTGTGACTTGACCCAGATCTGCCAGACCTGCATAACTGGCACACTGTCGATAGGCGCAAGGTGAGATAGTTAATGTACATGAAGTTGCCCTCTGACTTTGAAGTAAACCATCCATGGCTTCCGCAAGCAAAAATACATATATATTTGGAAGGCTAGCTCAGGGGTAATGCACTTGCTTCAGGATCAAGACGATGCAGTGCAACATTGGTTCAGTTCCTGTTTCAGTGCTTAGAAGCTGGAGGAGGCTGGCATTAAGCAAGATATAAATGACCAAACTAAATAATAAAATGGCCCTTTTCTAGGGGTGATATCATGGAGCTGATGCTGCTGTTTATCTTTTAAAATATTTAAAAACCTGCATTTACTCTGACCTGCAAAACATCCTCTCCCTCTATCTCCCATCTAACGGTGGGTTACTTTCCAAATAAGCAAAACAGAAAGGTGATGGCTGGAAGGTTTCCAATCATTCATAACCACTGGATGTCATGGAGCTGTTGCTTACATTTTAAAATAAAAAACCTTGCAATTACTGTGAATTGCAACACATCCTCCAACACGTCCCCTCTGTGTGCCATTTAACAAATAAGAAATGTGTGTTACTGGGCACTGGATGTCTGTGCTTTGGGGTTTAGGCTTCTTCGAGTCACTCTGTCTGTTTACAGTTTGGTCTCTGTGATGTACAATGGTCCAGGTTGTGGTGTTGGACGTCTGTCCACATTAACAGTAATTTGATAATATGGGCCTATACACACTGATATTAATCCTACATATAGTGATCCATTCTTGCATGAAATGCATATCATATTACAGTGATATCGTAATCATAGTGTATTGAGGAACAATGCGTGTGATGCCACTTCCTCTTTTGTCAAGGGGTGAAAGGTTGTGTGCCATCACATCCCGTGATGTCACTTGGGGGTGGGGTCAAATGGCATAACTTCCTGTAATGTGATCAGAGGTCAAGGGTCATGTGATATCACTTCCTCTACCCCTGGCATTTTTGTGAAATGGTGTCCCTGAGGATGAAGGATGCAAACCTCAACAACTATGCTTTTTCAGGTGCTCTCTTAGCTCAGCTCTCCAACTGCTGTCCATAGCACCTGACCCCCAAGAGGCAAGGTGGGCTTAAAATAAAATCTTGCACTTCTCTAGTGATATCTCATCTCAGCTTTGATTGGACTTGGTCTAGCCCGTCACGCCAACTGACTCCCTAAACGCCGCCTGCCCCTCTCCTCCCCACCACCCTTTCCAGCTATACCTCTCCTCTGTGCCCCTCTGTATCCCACCCCACTGTATGCCTGTTATGTTGTTACCTCTGAAAAGTGCTCCGTGAAGCATCTGTACCGTTGTATACTTCTGCAAAGCAATCCATTATGTATCTGTATTGCATTCCTCTGTAAAGTGCTCTGTTGCTTCTCGAAGCCAGGTCCGCGCTCAATAAATACCATAATAATAATAATAGTAATAGCCCACACTGACTCCCCGCAGTGATTTCTTCACAAAATAGAAGGATGGAAAGTTCCTCAGCAATTTTCTTTCTGGTGTGCTCTTGGCTCAGCTCTGACTAGACTTGGTTTAGCCCACCCTGATTACTCTTCACAATTTTTGCAGATAACAAGGATGACAGATGGAAGGTTCATTAACACAGTTTAAACTGGTGTACTCTTGGTTTTGCTTTTCAACTGATGTGCATAGCACCTGCCAGCAAGAAACAGGGAGGGCTTAAAATAAAACTGACCTTGGATGTATTTACTGATATCTCTGCATGGGCACTTGATGCAAACATTAAGGGGAAAGTCATGCTGAGGGAAAGAGTGTGAGGAGTGGGCAGCAATATTCTTGCATTGTTGAAAGTCCAAATATCTGCAGTGAATCCCTGTGCCCTCATATCTGGTATAAAAAAAACAAATGATCTCTTGGATGCATGTGTGTATGATATGGTATGATATTTTATTTATAGTGTGCCTATACACAAGTGTTTCAAGGCACGACGAGGCAAGGGAGGGGTACAAGGGACAACAAGACATTAATATTACTAAGCCCAGTGACATTGAGATCGCGCAAGTGCAGGGGAGGGGCAAGGGGGAAGTGAAGGTGCAGGGGGGGAGTGGAATGCGCTGAACAAGGGATCAAAACAACCACAAGTAGTGTGGCCATCAGGTGGCAAGTGCAAGAGTTAAGCGCAGACAACGGGTGTCTAATAAGTGCAGGTAAGGGGACTGTAGGAGTGCAGATACAGACACAAGTGCAAGGGTTGCCAGGAGGTAGTGCGGGTGTGCAGCTGGGTGGGCAGGAACCTGGTCCCGATTTCAGAGGGTAGGCAGGTGCCCAGTGCAATAACAGAGATCAGCAGGGGAGAGGAAGAGAGATGGCAGAAGCAAATAGGAAGGTCTTTAGGTGCTTCCGGAACTGAAGATGGTTCTCGTCAAGTTTCAGAGAGGCAGAGAGGCTGTTCCAGATGGAAGCCCCAGCCAAAGAAAGAGATCTACCACCAGCTCGTTGCTTGGACAAGTGACTGACCCTGAGGGAGTTGTAGGTGGAGGGATGAAGAGCTCAAGTAGGAAGTTATTTTCCAAGGGATAGTTGAAGGTATTGCGGCCCCAAGTCCCAGACGGCCTTGTCGAAACTGCAGAGGATCTTAATCCTTGCAGCCACTGGGAGCCAATGAAGAGATTGCAGGGCTGGAGAGATACAATCCCTGAGCTTGAGGTCAAGAAAAAGTCTTGCAGTCCTGTTCTAGATGAGTTGCAGAGGGTGGAGAGTAGAAACAGGCACATTTAGAAAGAGGCTGTTGCAGTAGTCCAGCCTAGAGAGAGTCAGAGCTCTAGACACAGTGAGCTTCTGGAGGAAGGAGAGGTAAGGAAGAATACCTCTGAGAAGGTGCAGTTGGTATTTTGACTTCTTAGAGACATCAGAGATGTGAGGAGAAAAGGAAAATGTGGAGTTGAAGATGACCCCCAGGTTCTTAGCCTGACAGGTGGGAGCAGGAAGAGGGGGAAGGGAGTTCGGCCAGAGAGTGACAGGAAAGGAAGGTGTAGGTGTGTCGATGTGGAGGATCTCTGTATTACTGGTATTAAGGCAGAGGTCTGTTGGCGGCACACCACTCCTGGATTGCAGACAGACAGTCAGAGATGGGAGAAGAGGTGGCAGAGGGGAGCCTGAAAACGAGCTGAGTGTCATCCGCATAGCACTGAAAGTTGGAGCAGAGAGCAGCAATGCGGTGGGCGAGGGGTGCCAGGTATTGGTTGAAAAGCCAGGGAGAGAGGTTAGACCCCTGAGGAATACTACAAGTAGAGAGTGAGATAGAGGAAAGGAAGGACCCAAGTTGGACCTGGGAGAGTCAGTTGGAGAGGAAAGAGGTCAGCCAGGCCAGGGCCTGATCGGTGATACCCAGGTTTCACAAAGGCGCTTGAGCAGGATGGTATGGTTGACCATGTCGAAGGCAGAAGAGAGATCGAGTAAGATAAGGACAGGGGGAGATTAGAATCAAGGTTGGAGAGCAGGTTTTCACAGATGTTCAGGAGAACAGTTTCCGTGCTTCTGGCTGCTCTGTTTTTTAACGACCCTCGAAAATTCAGAACTCTGAATAGTGTACAAAATATGAAGCCCCAGAGTATTACTGGACCACTGTGATATATTGTTAAGGCAGTGTCCTATTATACTGCTTTTTTATCGCACTTGGTGTTCCCGATACATGTAATACAGATGGACCATTCAGTTTTCCACAGCCAGAAGCAGTTTCTGTGCTTCTGGCTGCTCTGAAGCCAGTTTGATGGTCATGGAGACAACCAACAGATTCACTGAGAGAATGCTGAGTGCGTGTCTGGAATATTTAGTAGTGAACTTGGTTGCAGCCCAGGCAGTTGGAGAGGTAACCATAGGTGTTGGGTGCCAGTGGGTCCCTTTGGGGCTCAGCCCTGTCCCTGAGCTACCTGCCTTATGTAACATTAATCAAGGAACTCATATCAACATACCTGATGTCTCCAGGTGCCATCTTTACAACACTTTTTTGCTAAAAGGGCCTTATGAAACAACATATTAACAACATAGTTGTATGGCAGGTTGTTATTGTGTTAAAGTACACATATTGCAAATTGTATAAAAAGGAAAGAAAAAAGATGTTTCTGTCTGGAAAGGTTTGTTTGCAAAACGGTTATCTGAGTTTCAAAGGCTGCAGCATAGTGGCATTAAAGAAGTGAAAGCATAATGCTTGCATCTGTGTCTTTAATAGAATCAAGAATCCCTGCCCTAACGCCTGGGTAATCTTCATTACTCTCCACACGAGTGTTCGTCAAATGTTTCAGATTATCGCCTCAGCAGCCTTACTGTCATGATCTCTGCTTCCAAAAGGTCAGGGTTTTCCCAACTCCCTTGGAAGCAGATCCCTAACCCAGGTTCCGAGTGCCAAGCAGTCCCAATTGGGACCTTTTGGACCCAGTCCTGGCGCCAGTGGCACCAGGCTCATAAATATGCCCAGTCCCAGCGCTGGAAGCGCCAGGCTCATAATGCTTGGGTGGATTTACCTGCAGCAGACCATGCTGCTTACTTGCCTGCCAGTTGAGCCTCTGATCCTCTTCTGTTTGGAACTACTTTTCCTGTTGGGTGGGGCAGGAGCCACTCCCTAGATTCAGAACACTGGAACTCTTCTGGAAAGCAGGAACTCTTTTCTTACCTAGGTGTGGCTGTGGAAGGAGACACCTAAGCACTACAGGAGGCTATTTAAACCACACCCGATGGATGAATCTTGCTTTGCGTTATTCTGCATCCTCTGCAGCAGAACGCTCATCGTGTCTTCTGCATCTGATCCTGGGCCTAAGGAAAAAGGCTTACCATCCTGAATCCAGTCTTCAGCAACACCTATAAAGACAAGAAAGAACAGGTTAGCATTACGGTCTTCAGTGACAGCTCTTCACTTAACTGGTCCACCGGCTGTCACCAACGCCTCGCACTGCATTCCGGCATCTGAAAGACAAAAGCTTACCAACTCTTCGCACGCTCCGGAGGCCTTCGGCGCTGCATCCCGCATCTGAAAGACAAAACAAGGTGCGTTTAAAGACATTGGGGAACTTTAATACTCACGTGCCATTACTCCTTTCCACATCTAACCCAGTGGGTATTCCGGCACCCTGCAGCCGCTCCGAACTTGTACCTGCAAAATAAAAAGACAGTTAGAGCGCATCGTGAAGCAGGCAACAAGCGCTTACTTACGTGCTTCCAGGCGCTTCTATTCATCACACGGACTCCATCTTCAACTCACTTCAGCCCGTCATCCGCCATCGCCGGAACCCTGCAAAACAAGAAACATCATTACCAAAGACTTTAAAGACATTAGAATTACTCGAAACTTACCGTTCGTGCAGTAAACGACGGACAGCAGTCCTCTGAAGTCAAGAGGCCTGCTCCCCTTATCCAGTGAAGAAACTGGTTACAGCACCCTGCCCCGAGGCAGATGGAGAGCACGGCGTTCACTTACCTAAGGTGAGAGCGTTAACCTTTGGGGTTCTACAGGAGAAGAGAAAGGGAAGAAGAGAGAGACATTCAATAACCCAGTTCCTTAATCCCATATTTTCTATCTGCAGACATCTTACCCTTCGAGTCAGACATACAGTGCACAGAGGTCCAGCCCAAAGAGCCAGCCGTGTGTTACACATCACCTTTGAAGATACGGTATACGCCCAGTCAAGACCGGCGCCTCTACGGGAATCAGGTGAGCGTTACAGAACGCAAAGCCTACCACAAAACTCCCATCCAGGCGCTATGGAAACCTCGGATACCGACCAGCTAGCCCAGTTACTTGGGGAACTAAGGGCAGAAGTGCATGCAGCCCGTCAGGAAACGAACGCTCTAAGAAGGGAACTGATTATTTCCAAGGAGCGAACAGATGATCTCGCTAGACAATTGCTACAGTCACAAGCCGGACAGACCCCGTTACCCGCATCTGGGGGAAATCTTCCTTCTACATCCTCTATGAATCCAGTGCAGATCAACCTACCTGGGAATGTACCTCTGGCTCCGCCCGAACGATTTTCTGGTGACCCAAAGAGGTTTGCAGTATTTATCAATCAGTGCCGGTTGCATTTCTTATGCCGGCCAGCAGCCTTTCCAACTGATCAAGCTAAAGTAGCTTTCGTGCTTTCGTACCTTAGTGGCAATGCGGCAGACTGGTCGATCCCTCTAGTAAATCAAGATGATCCGGTCCTCCATGATTTTCAAGCTTTTCAGCTCAGTATGGAAAAACTGTTCGCAAGACATTCACAGGGGCAGGCCTTGGACAATGAGCTTCTTTCATTGCGACAAGGTAATCAAGACCTTTTGGCTTATATTGCGTCTTTCAACAGACTGATAGTGGAAACTCAATGGCCTGAGAACAAAAGGATTACGCTGTTTTATAGAGGTCTACGTGGAGAGCTCAAAGATGTGTTATCCCAAGTAGTGAATCCCCCACAAGATTGTTCGGACTATATAGACTTAGTCGTTCAAATAGATCACAGACTGCAGAACAGGAAGGCCGATCGTTCCAAGTTTGATGCTCGAGTATTTTCCAAACCGCCAACTCCTTCCAAAGGAGTAGACTCCGGGGAACCCATGCAAATAGGGGGTCTGAAAGGTCCTCTAACACAAAAGGAGCGGGAAAGGAGAAAACAGTTGCAATTATGCCTCTATTGCGGAAACTCAGGGCACTTTCTTCGAGACTGTCCGGTGAAACCTGCCAAGAAGGCAGTAGGAGCTGCAGTTACCAAAGTTAAAAACTCTGAGCAGGGAAACGACCTCGCCCGACAAGAATAGAGGTCCTCTTGCCGAGCGTGAAAACCAGTTCCGTGACCTCGCATTTCGTGATACCTATGGTCCTCATTAGCCCTGATAATCCGGATCGATTACATGCAATTGAAGCTTACGTCGACAGCGGTGCCATCGGCAATTATGTGGATCATGAAATGGTTTTGAGGATGAATCTAACTCTTTGTCCCAAGGCTGTAAAGGACGTCATTACTACGGTGGATGGTACGGAGATAGCCTCCGGGCCAGTAACGCATACCACTCAAGAGGTGACGCTAGTAAGTCAAGATGGACACCATGAGAAGATCGTGTTCGATGTGATCAAGGCCCCTCAGTTTCAGATTATTCTAGGAATACCTTGGTTAGAGAAACACAATCCTCTGATCGATTGGCGAGCAAGAACGGTCCAGTTTCCAGAATGTGTCTCTACTTGTCACCCTCCACCTGGTGTTGCACTGGCAGCAATTTCTTCAGAGACTCCCCAGTTACCTCCCGAATACCTAGAATACCAAGATGTTTTCCGGAAGGATCAGGCTAACTCTCTACCTCCTCATAGGTCTTATGACTGCCAGATAGACCTGATACCTGGATCTACTCCTCCTTGTAGTAGAATTGATGCCCTCACAGAGCCTGAGAAACTTCACCTTCGACAATACCTGGATCAATACCTGGCAAATGGGTTTATTCGTCCTTCCAAGTCCCCTGCTTCTTCAGCTTTGTTCTTCGTTCCAAAAAAGGAAGGAGACCTTAGAACTTGTATCGATTATCGCTCCCTGAACCAGATCACCGTTAAGAATAGATATCCGTTACCTTTGATCCCTGAACTCGTGGACCAAGTCAGAAAAGCATGCATATATACAAAGCTGGATCTTAGAGGAGCTTACCACTTGGTACGAGTAAAAGAGGGCGATGAATGGAAGACGGCCTTCAGCACCAAGTATGGGCTATTTGAATATCAGGTCATGCCCTTCGGACTTTGCAATGCCCCGGCCGCCTTTCAATATTTTATGAACGATGTCCTCAGAGAGCTCATAGATGTGTGTGTTGTTGTTTACATTGACGACATCCTCGTTTATTCTTCATCGGAATCTGAACATCGGAAACACGTGAAAATGGTCCTCGAAAGATTGCGTCAACACAAACTTTTCGCTAAGTTGGAAAAATGTGTTTTCAACGTGACTGAAGTTGAATTCTTGGGATTCATATTATCACCTGGCGGAGTGCGTATGGATTCAAAGAAGGTCGATGCAGTTCTCTAATGGCCATCACCATCCTCCGTAAAAGGTGTGCAAAGCATGTTAGGCTTCGCTAACTTTTACCGCAGGTTTATCCCCGAATTCTCTCGAATAGTCCAGCCCATCACTGCCTTGTTAAAGAAAAACAAACGTTTTGAATGGTCTACCGAGGCGGAACAAGCTTTCCAGGATTTGAAGACTAAATTTATCTCTGCACCAATCTTAAAACACCCTCGCCCCGAACTCCCCTACATCGTGGAAACTGATGCTCCAAGCCTTGCCATGGGGGCAGTTCTATCACAAAAGGACCCGGTAACCAATCAGTTGCATCCCATGGCATTTTGGTCCCGCAAATTCTCACCTCCTGAAATCAATTACACGATTACTGACAAGGAACTTCTGGCTATCAAGTCTGCCTTTAAGGCTTGGCGGCATTATCTGCTGGGGGCCCGACACACCGTTACTGTGATTACGGATCACCAAAACCTGCAATATTTGAAAACCGCAAAAGCCCAATCCTCTAGACAACTCCGTTGGGCATTATTCTTTGCCGAGTTTGACTTCATAATTACCTATCGACCTGGTACAAAGAACGGTAAAGCTGATGCCCTTTCTCGGATGGGAGTGGAAGAACACTTGATCAACCCTAAACCTGTACCAATCATTCCCGAACAAAGAATTCTGAGTGTAATCGCCACAGAATCCATAGAGGAAGTTAAGGATAAAGCCAGGCAACTTGTAACTCCAGCAGACATACAGAATGGGCATCTGCAGGGAAAGGACTTTGCAGTAAAGGACAACTTATTGTATTTACAAGAACGATTATACCTACCCAGCACAGATTTACAGAAAAAAGTCATCTCTTGTTATCACGATTCTTTAATGGAAGGACATCCCGGTATGGCCAAGACCTCAGAAAAGATCAAGCGTTACTTCTGGTGGCCGTCTTGGAAAAAAGATATCAGAGACTTTATAATGTCCTATGGAGTATGCGCCCAAAACAAGAGTCAAAAGGAAAGACCAGCAGGCCTCTTACGCCCTATTGACATCCCACCTCGCCCTTGGCATACGCTTTCTATGGACTTCATCACCAATCTACCTCCATGCTCCGGATACAATACGATTCTAGTAATCGTGGACTTATTCTCCAAGATGGCGCATTTCATTCCGCTCAAAGGCTTGCCAACAGCAGCAACTCTGGCCCGAGAATTTCTCGAAAACATCGTCTGACTGCACGGTTTTCCTTCGGTTCTAATTTCGGATCGAGGTAGTCAATTTATTTCTCATTTTTGGCGAAGTTGCTGTCGGTCGGCTCAAATTGATGTGAGACTATCGACCAGTCACCACCCTCAGACCGACGGACAAACCGAGAGGACCAATCAAACTCTGGAACAGTATTTACGCTGCATGCTGCAACAAACTGAAAAAACTTGGAAAGACATCCTTTGGATAGCCGAATATGCCTACAATAACTCTGTCCATTCGGGAACTGGGAAAACCCCGTTTTTTCTTTTGTACGGCAGTCACCCTCGAACCTCTGAGTTGGATCCCCTCCAAGATCTTGAAACACCAGCAGTAGACTACCTGCATTCTACAATCACCCAAGCCTTTAAGGAAGCTGTTTCTCACCTTCAAAGGGCTAAAGAACAATACAAGAAAGGAGCAGATCAACATCGGAAGGAAGCCCCTCAATATCAAGTAGGGGATCAAGTCTGGTTATCCACCAAATATCTACCTCTAAAAGGGCCACGCACATTCAACCCAAGATACCTTGGTCCCTATTCCATCACTACCATAGTAAACCCAGTAGCGGTCAAGTTGGACTTGCCCCCGCACATGAAGATACATCCGGTCTTCCACGTCTCTCTATTAAAACCCGTGCAACCTCAAACCCGACTAACTAAATCTCCAAAACCTATCCTAGTTGATGGAGAACTCGAGTTTGAAGTCAAACGCATTCTGGACTCCAAGATCTCCAAATCTAAACTATTTTACCTAAATGACTGGAAAGGCTACGGCCCCCAAGAGAGATCCTGGGAACCTGCTGAATATGTCCACGCTCCTCGCCTAATCAAAAGATTTCACCGAACATTTCCTGACAAGCCAAAACCCCCGGAGAAGCCCGGTTTGGGAGGGGCCTTGAGGGGGGGTACTGTCATGATCTCTACTTCCAAAAGGTCAGGGTTTTCCCAACTCCCTTGGAAGCAGATCCATAACCCAGGTTCCGAGTGCCAACCAGTCCCGATTGGGACCTTTTGGACCCAGTCCTGGCGCCAGTGGCACCAGGCTCATAAATATGCCCAGTCCCAGCGCTGGAAGCGCCGGGCTCATAATGCTTGGGTGGACTTACCTGCAGCAGACCATGCTGCTTACTTGCCTGCCAGTTGAGCCTCTGATCCTCTTCTGTTTGGAACTACTTTTCCTGTTGGGTGGGGCAGGAGCCACTCCCTAGATTCAGAACACTGGAACTCTTCTGGAAAGCAGGAACTCTTTTCTTACCTAGGCGTGGCTGTGGAAGGAGACACCTAAGCACTACAGGAGGCTATTTAAACCATACCCGATGGATGAATCTTGCTTTGCGTTATTCTGCATCCTCTGCAGCAGAACGCTCATCGTGTCTTCTGCATCTGATCCTGGGCCTAAGGAAAAAGGCTTACCATCCTGAATCCAGTCTTCAGCAACACCTATAAAGACAAGAAAGAACAGGTTAGCTTTACGGTCTTCAGTGACAGCTCTTCACTTACCTGGTCCATCGGCTGTCACCAACGCCTCGCACTGCATTCCGGCATCTGAAAGACAAAAGCTTACCAACTCTTCGCACGCTCCGGAGGCCTTCGGCACTGCATCCCGCATCTGAAAGACAAAACAAGGTGCGTTTAAAGACATTGGGGAACTTTAATACTCACGTGCCATTACTCCTTTCCACATCTAACCCAGTGGGTATTCCGGCACCCTGCAGCCGCTCCGAACTTGTACCTGCAAAATAAAAAGACAGTTAGAGCGCATCGTGAAGCAGGCAACAAGCGCTTACTTACGTGCTTCCAGGCGCTTCTATTCATCACACGGACTCCATCTTCAACTCACTTCAGCCCGTCATACGCCATCGCAGGAACCCTGCAAAACAAGAAACATCATTACTAAAGACTTTAAAGACATTAGAATTACTCGAAACTTACCGTTCGTGCAGTAAACGACGGACAGCAGTCCTCTGAAGTCAAGAGGCCTGCTCCCCTTATCCAGTGAAGAAACTGGTTACAGCACCCTGCCCCGAGGCAGATGGAGAGCACGGCGTTCACTTACCTAAGGTGAGAGCGTTAACCTTTGGGGTTCTACAGGAGAAGAGAAAGGGAAGAAGAGAGAGACATTCAATAATCCAGTTCCTTAATCCCATATTTTCTATCTGCAGACATCTTACCCTTCGAGTCAGACATACAGTGCACAGAGGTCCAGCCCAAAGAGCCAGCCGTGTGTTACACATCACCTTTGAAGATACGGTATACGCCCAGTCAAGACCGGCACCTCTACGGGAATCAGGTGAGCGTTACACTTATACTTCAAGCCCCGTGATTCTATGTAATGTCATTATTTCTCTTAATGTATCCATTAATTTGATGATTACTTGTTTCTCCTCTAGTACTCCACTGCTGCAGTTCTAACCACTTGACATTTTTAGCTTCAAACAAAATATGTATCTGTAAATTACTATATGAAGGACTTTCCCACAGTTACGCAATACGGTCCCTTCCTTTTTAACCCTACATGAACCCCTACTCTCCTCCCTCAAATCCTGTGACCCTCAACCTGCAACAATGTTGACTTTTATTTGGTTGAATTGCATCTTTATATATGTTTGATAATAACTTCTTCCAGGCAATTCTTTGAAGCAGCGCTGGGTTCCGATTGGATTGGCCAGATTAGAATATTCGTGATTTGTTTATGCTGACTATTTTACACTATTGGGTAGGAATAAAATAGGACTACCAAATAGGACTGCAGCGCAGACTTAAAGCCATATGGGAAAACACAGTTGCAAATGAGCTACAAATAAATACAGAGAAATACTTCGTAATGCAATCTCCGAAACAAATATCTAGAAATAAGATAGTTTTAATTATATATCGATGTTGTACAATTTAGTATTATGAATCAAATACTACACGTATGGTTGACCATTAATAATTAATATTCACAGCTGTCATTTTATGATGAGAAAGAGAAGTGTATACACACTTTGGTATAGTAAAAAGGTTATTTTTTAAATACGACAGATTTACTCTATTACTCTTGATAAACATTATTTTCCAAAAATACTCTCAGCATTACTTTGCTGCATAGAGATGACTTATAATGCTCTGTTGAAGATTTTGATTTTATGGGAAGGTGAGATATATGTACACGTTCATTTATAAGGTTACCTATATCAACCCCAATCCAGGTATTTCGAACGGAAATCGCGATACTGTCAATGCATTCGAGGAGCATACGCCGTAGGTTGAAATTCTTTTTATTATCTGCTCAGCATCCCAGGCTCTTTACTCGCAAAGATGAATGCTTTATCAGGAATAAATGATGATAAATACACTGCAGAATTTCATAAGGGCTGTTTTAACTTGATGTTAGCAGTAGAATATTTTCCACAACACGTTAAGGAACTACTGTTAAATAATATAAGAAAACATGTTTTTAGAAGGGATTGGAGTTTTAATCTGACTCCTTTAAGAGGTAAACATCTTTTTTTTGGAATATGTAAATCATTTTCCAGAACCATTCAATCCACAGTTGTATGTAAAACAATGCCTGGCTCGGCATTTTGCGAGACTCAACATTTATTTTTGTTTTAATGTATTTTAATGTATACTTGGCAAAAGAAATTACAGGCGCTAGAACAGATATTCGAAGAATGAACAGCATTTGTCGAGTTTTTCCATCAGAATTAGCTATCAAACCATTGAGGCACATATGTATTACGTGTCCATCTTTGCGACATATACAAATGCACCCAAAACATTGGTAGTGTAGAGGATCAGACCCCTGCCTTTGAAAATAGGAGAAGCCATTTTAGCCCGGCTATAATCACTCCACCTGTTCTCTGCTCTATTATTTTCTTTGCATGTATTCATTTTTTCACCAGTGTGACAGTGTGAAAATAAAGTGCTGTAAATGTGTTTCATGAACATGGATCTGTGGGTCATAGTGATTCTACAGCTCTGACTGAAATTCTCCAGCAATGCTTGAGGGTGTCTTCCTTCAAAAGCCCAGGCCCCATGTCATGTGTGATCGGTTGTGTGGTGCATTGACCCAGGGGTGGGTGCACTTGCAGTGATGCCTGTAATGTATAATAATAAAATACTGGCAGTGGTGTGCCACTTATATGGAACCGTGTGTTAACGTATTGCAAAGTGTGGATTTTCCCTTTCAGATGGGCAATTACTGTCTACTCAGGGTACAAAAGTCACAAACGTGAGCCTGGACCATCATGACTGTACTATGCAGTATCCTCCCACCTTTCTGCATTTGACCTGCGCTGGACAATTTACGATATGTATTCAAAATGAGAACATTTCACTGTCATCGCATGTTTGCCAAATACATGAGAGATAATCAAAAAATACACAGTGAGTCTACATTTACCAGGAATACGTCAAGCAGTGCGTACAGTGGTCCCCTCCTCCAATAAGTGAAAAGAAGCCCTCTTGCCTTCTTGATTATGCAAGGCGATATTCTGTTGGATTTTAATTGGCACATCCACAGAGTGATTATGGAGCCAAAATGGTAATGACATGTGTCGATGAAACTGTCGTTAAAAAGCAATATGGCTGAAGAACTTCATAAGTATAGGATCTCGCTGTGAAGAGGTTTTAGTATGGGGTAGGCAACTCCTTAGCAGTGACTATGCATACATGATCCACACTCGATCCACTGCACAAGGCTGCATCCTCAGTCAGCAAATACTTTGGGGCACAGCCTATCATCCCCATGCTGCGGGTTTAATGTATCAGGATTGCGTATTACTGAGCAAGCATATGGTGGATCTGCAATCCCGTCCCGCTTTAAGTCTTGCCCTTTCTCCATTGCCTGCCAGCACATGTCCAGGTGGTCATATCACATTGAGAACTATGCTTGAGAAATATCAGGATTTATTATTAAAGTCAGCCCAGTCATATTGTGGATGTGAATTGGACACAAAGGGCCCAATTCATGAAATATTTTGCACTGCTGAAAAGTGACTTTGCACTGCAGAAAAGTGTCTTTGCACTGCCGACACAAACCCTGATTCATGGAACTGTGCAAAGTGTATTTTTGCAGTGCTAAGTCATTTTGTAGTGACTTTGTACTAACTCTGCACTGACTTTGCACTGCAAAAATACACATTGCACAGTTCCGGGAATCAGCGTTTGTGTCCGCAGTGCAAAGCCACTTTTCAGCAATGCAAAGTCACTTTGAACAGTGCAGAGTATTCCATGAATCAGGCCCAAAATATCATATAAAACATACATAATAGTGAAAGAGCCCTAACAGCTAGGTAGACCAACAGAAATTAGGCAAAATCCTCCTGCAATTCTATTTCTCTTACTGGCATAGAGCAAGTAGCAGGGTGAGCGTTTTAACTGAATTTCAACACAAACACTGACAAAGAGGGATAGTTTGATGAATACTCATTTTCATAACATTTTGTAGATGTGATTAGCTCTTTAAAATGTTTTGATTAGTGCATGATTGCCTCAAAATGAGGTTGACTTGCGTAGTATATTCCTTGCTGCATAGGCAAAGTAGGGAAGTGTGCTCATGAAAAACAAACTGCACTTTGAAAAGTGCTCTGTGCTGTGTCTTGTTTCATAATTTGCCTTGGAAAAGAACACCTATGCACCCCAATATCAAACTATCTCCAAAGCCCATAGAATATGCACGGGTTTTTAGTAGGCGAAGGCAGAGGAAAGAGACATCCAGTGCAGTACAGTAAATTCCATTTAGCAATTAAGGATACCTTTATCTCTGACACCGGAAATGTCGCTTCCTGTCCCAATATTGGCCTACCAATGTTATGTTAAATGTTAAATTAAAGCTATTTATATTGCGCACCGTCACCAACGGAGTTGGTCCCCAGGCGCTCTGGCGGTATTGTAAACAAGAAGGACCGGGGTTGGATTAGTCAGGAGACGAGGGAGTAGGAGAGTGAGAGAAGTGGTGTGCTGTTGGCAGCTTCAGCTCTGTATACACTGTGCGCTGTGCTTTGGTGTAAGTATTGGACCGGGGCGAGACCAAGTTTGCGGTTGGTGCTGTTTTTGTGTTGATGGTTTGTTGTTGATGCAGTGTGGTGAAGTGCGTGCGGTTTGCTGGGCGAGAGTTGGTTTTCTACATTTTCGTGTGAGTTAGCTATGCAGAGATTTGAAGGTGGGTTTAGTGGGGTGAGAATCCTGGTTGTGGCACATCATTTCAGTTTACATTATATTACTAACGGTGGGATTAGTTGCTACTATCCTTTCTTGACTGTCTGACTATTGCGGTTTTTAACGTTAGTCGTTTGCAAGGCAATGTCCTCATTGTTTAGAACTTCTTTACCTCCACTTAGAGCTTAGTGCCATCAATGGACCACGTCTTGTTTGGACTTGAAACTACATAAATGATGCCACTTTGCGATCTCCCTTTTGCTGTTAACGATGTGTTATTTTTCTATCATGAAGATTCTTTTTTTGGCAGCAACAGAATGCTAATGGGTGTTTCACCTTCAAAGCATGGATGAGAACCCTACTGGGGAACCAGTCCTGTCTACTTGGGATGCAAAGCTAGCCAGTGAATCTGTGTGAGGGAGGTTAGGTGGGCCAGTCAGATAGCACAGCGAGTAGAGCGCTCGCTTTGACATCTATGCAGAGCCTGCTGACGCAGGTTCAAATCCTGGCAGGGCCAAACTCTGTTTTAGATCGTTCTGAGGTCTATAAATGAGCACCAAACACTGTGGGTAATAATAAGCAGTGTTGGTTCGTAGCGCTATATAAATGCTAAATTAGTATTAGGAGGGACTTTCACAGAGGTTGTTGTAAGGCAAACAGTAAAAAGGTAGGAGGGAGGTGCAGGCAGTGAACGTGCAAGATGCTGAAGCATTCAAAGTCTGTGGGTAGGTTATTGAGCATTTGTCTGCATGGCTCACAACCTGTTGGCTTACTTTCACTAAAGTAACCATAAAATTAAAAGGAAATAATAGAAGATCATTTAACAACATATAGTCCTACATATTTGCAATAAGTAGGTATTTACATAAATGGCCAGTGGGGTTGTAGAATAAAAGGAAAAGAGCATTGGTAAATTACGGGTGATGATATTTGAAAGGTGCCACAACTGTAGTGCCTACATTTGCAAATTCCCCTTCTGTGTTGAGAATGATGGTGTGATTCTAGGATCTCAACCCTTTCCTCTAAGCTACCAATACCCTGACCAAGCTTTAAGTCATGAATGAACTACCAACTGTAGAGTGTTCATAATCGTACAAATTGCATTTAGGGGCTGATTTAGAGTGTGCATTAAATACACTCCTCCATGTTTCCACTGATGGAAAAAGACCTCGTTTAAAATGTTGACTTTCTAGATTCCCAAAAGTGGATACTGGGAGGAACGGTAACAGAATTACTGCTGGTTGCAATGCCGCCTGTGGACCACGCACCAGTTTTATTCACCATGAATTTGAAGCAGAGGATTGTTCACCATTGGAACAATCACCAGGGGGATTCCACCAGCTTTCCTTCATGAATCCACCGGTGGAAAGCCAGAAACTCTGAACATTCAATGAGGTCTTTTCCCACTGATAGAATTATGGAGGATTTAATGGACTCCACACTATAAATCAGCCCCTTAGTTTATAGTTCTTGACTGTTGTTGGGTAGCCAGGTGCACCTTTGAGGCATGGATTAAAACTTTGCACGGAAGATGTTCTTGTGTACAGGGGAGGCAATGCGAGCATAAAGTACCCTTGATGGTATCTATGTGAGCAGAAGAGCAGCACCTTGATGCACTAATGCCAGATGGCATTGGAGAGCAGGTGGCAGGGTAAATAATGAAAGAAAATCAAGACATTTGCATAATTACTCTACTGAAGCCAATGCAAAAACACCTCTCAACATTATACAACCTGCAAATTACATGTGTGTAAATGACAACATACTCTATATCATTCTAGAGATGAATGTCCAGAAACACATATGCTCCTGATTTGTCAGTTAAGCTCAGAACACAAAGAGAAATCTTGGGAAACATTTCTTGAAAAATATTTTGGGACAGTTGAAAAAGAAAAGGGTAGTTCCCAAGCCTTATTATTGATATTGTTCAAAGAATACAGTATGGATGCTGGGTGCTATTGGATATACCACGGCTACTGTACTCTACTGTACATTACCACCTTCTGAAGATCTCTGAAAATGTGTTTACATGGTACAAAAACGTTTTATTTTTATGGTTATTAATATTATGTTTACTAATTTGTTTATTATAATAATGGGCAGAGGAAAATTACTAATAGTTAATGATCCATGTTAGGGATGAACAAACCCACATCTCCTGGCGCTGCTCCCTTCCCAGGCAAGTGGTCTATTCTCTGCCCCCCCCACCATGAATCTGACAATGACACATGTCTAAGTGCATATGAACCTGCTTTCAGTCCGAATGATGAAATCTTAAGGTGGGGAATCCCCTTCTTCATGGGCATCTGGCGAAAGAACTGTCAGAAACAAACCTAAGGTGATGCCACACAGAACGATACTACTTTAATTCAGTTCATGCCTTATAAGTAAAAGATTAATTCCATTAAGGAGTACAGGTGTGGGGGGTCAGTGTATGGCAAATGGGACATAAAAAGTGTTATCAATATTGTTTTCTTTATTAGCCAAATTCTATTTTAAATACATCAAATACAAATATGTATTTTAAGATTGCATAGTTTCGACATAAAATATATATAAATTCAAGCTCATATTCTCACTTAATTTCATGTGTACATCTTGCATATATCTAGGCTAAACATCAGATCATCTAGCCTTAGGAACACATAGAGAACCATACATTTGTGCAAAATTCCCATGTGCAAAATAACGCAGTGAAAATAATGTAAGAAGCACAAGCTTTAGTTCCCTACTAAAAGAGGTAGGTCCACTGTGGCAAAACACTCAAATATTAGTCAACTAAAGGTGTCTATAGAGGATAATATCTAAGTTCCTCTCGATCACATTCATAAAACTTCCCTTATAGTCTAGTTTCGACGATACATAATCTAGCTGACCCTATCTGGTGGATACTACTGACGTCATTAAAGAAATAGAATATTTACCTTATGACACCAGTTCAGAGATCCTCATTACATTGGATGTGGAATCTTTATATTCCAATATCCTCCAAATAGAATCTCCTGTTGTTATGAAGACATTTCTAGAAAGAAGAAAAGATACAAGAATGTCCCGACTAATTTTTTGATTGAACTATTAGAGATAGCCCTCACTAGAAACGTCTTCCAATTTAAGAACTCATACTACATGCAGAGAAAAGGTACAGTAATGGGTGTGGCATTTATTCTCAATTATGGTACACTATACATGTGGTACTTTGAAGAACGAAATATAATGACTGAAACTAACCCTTTCAGAAATGCCCTTAAGTTCTACAAAAGATATATAGACGATATTCCTATTGTATAGGATAGTAGAACAGGCGACCACAATACATTTCTCCAGTGGATTAATAATCTTAATCCTAATTTGCACTTCACGATGCAATTCAATTGCAAGCAAATTCCACTGTCACAGAGAGAACAATGGTGGCTTTACCATACTCAAAGTTACATAAGTGAACTAAACTTGCAGGAAGAATGGAGTCAATGCATAAGATAGCTCTAATATTGAACCTCTGTTTCCTCTTCAGTGGGATGAATTATACATTGGGCCTCATTACGAGTATGGAGGTAATGAAAAAAGGAAGGAGGAATGGCATTACCAGCATCGTTAACGGGTCCGGGCAATTACGAGCCGACAACCCGCCAATACCGCCACCGCCCACACATGCCCCTTCTTACTGGCATGCGCGCAAACACGTGCCCCTTCACGGCGCCAATACCGGGATGACGCTAACAGGAGGACATCACAAGTTACGCGGGCATGCACTTACCGGCATCCCGATGGCAGTAATTAGGGGCTGCACAACGGCGGCAATACAGGCATCGTAGACCACTCACAAATAGCAACCTGCAGTGCAAGCAACTGCCACAGGTGCACACAATCACCACAGGTGGAGTCAATGGAGCCTGTCCCAGTACAAAAGGAGTACACCACACACCAAACCCCTTCCTACACCAAAATGATCCCACTAGCTGTTGCAATCATGGGGCTGGAGGACATGCCTGTCCTACTACAACAACAGCAACAACAGCAACAACAACTACAGCTACAACAACAGGCAGCACAGAGGAGACGCAGGAGGAGAAGGAGGGTGAGACAGGCCCAGCAAGTTCCACAAGTGCAGCCAGTGGTACCACGTAGGCAGCCACCAATCCCTCAATCAGACTCAGTCCATTCAATCTAACCCCTAAGCAGATCCACACCCTGTACCGGTTGGACCGGGACACCATCACCACCATAGTGGACATGACGACATTGTCAGCCTGATAGAAATATGCACTGCCATCCCCCCTCTACTAAAGGTGGTGTCTGTGCTCCACTTCCTGGCCACAGGCACCTACCAGCACACAGTGGGCCAGCTACATGGCATATCACAACCACTCTTGTCCCGCATGCTGACCCAAGTGCTTGATGCCCTCCTGAAGTATGCAAGCATCCACATTTACCTACCACGGACTGGCCAGGAGCTCACTGACACCAAAGTAGGCTTCCATGCACTGGCAGGCATGCCCAATTGCGTTGGTGCCCCTGACAGGACCCATGTAGAATTGGTGGCCCCTCATGCCAATGAGGTGGTGTACCACAATCGCAGGCAATACCACCCAATCAATGTGCAGATGGTATGTGACTCCAGCAAGATCATCACACATTGTAGCGCCCAATATCCTGGATCTACACATGATGCCATGGTGCTGCGTAACTCCACACTACCCCGCTACATGGAGCGACATGCTGGACGTGCCTGGCTGCTTGGTGAGTTGTCTGACTGGCCCATGGCAGTGCATCGGGGTTTTGAGGTGGGGGGATGCATACACCACCTGGGTGGGATTGGGGAGGGATGCACACTCCACCTCAGTGGGAATGGGCAGTGAGTGTACAATGCACTCAGAGCTAAACACTGTTGACCTGAACATCCCAACCTGAACATGACACATCAATGACAACATGCAAGACGAACAAGCAGGCCATATTGCAGTACACAATGCATCAAATCAATCTGTGTGCATACACACATGGACATGTGCATGTCAACACCAAATAGCTGCGGCCATGGCGTGAATCCTAAAGGTGTCAGCTCAGATTGACTTCACATACCTCTTTGTGCTCCCATGCAGGTGATGGAGGCTATCCCTTGAAGCCTTGGCTACTTAACCCTGTGCGGAACCCGCGGAACAGGCATGAAGAGGAGTACAATCGGGTTCATACCCGTACCCGTGTCGTGATTGAGCAGACCTTTGGCCTGTTGAAGACACGGTTCTGCTGCCTAAGCAGGTTTGGTGGAGCACTCCTTTAGGGCCCTGAGAAGGTGGCAAAGATCACCATGGTCTATGCCATGCTGCACAATATGTGCATCCAGAGAAATGTACCACTGCCACCTGACATTGACATGCATGCACCAAGTGAGGATGATGAGGATGGAGGAGAAGCAGCACCCGTGGCAGTACGTGATGCATAAGATGGCCATGCAGGACGCCAATCACTGATTGACGATTACTTCTGAACCACAGGGACGTTGATGCTTATGTGTGTGTGCTACACTGAGCACTGGGACCGTGTGGACATGGACACAGGGTGTGTGGGGAGTTGGGCACTGTGTGCTGTCATGAATTGAATGGACACACACGAAATTAACAATGTCCAGGCATTAAATGATTTTGCACACAACAGGTGTATTAATGAAAATTACAAAATAGTGCTTCCTCCCTCCACAACTCACACCCCCCCCAAAACACCCAAACAACCCATACCCCCCAATAAACACCCCATACCCCCAATGAACACCTCATACCCCCCAATAAACACCCCCTTAATCCCCTCTACACCACCAACACTCCCTACCCCCTCACCCATTGTCATCCCACACTATTTCCTGGATTTTTTAGTATCTGGGGGCAGCATTTCGGTCTGCCTTGCACTCCGCCTTGTCATCCGCACAGGGCTGGAAGGAGCGGAGGATGCAGGTGTGGACGATGGGGTGGATGCAGATGGGATTTGCACCGCCTCTGCAGATTGTTGGCGCTGCATGTGTTGGAGCATGCTGGTTAGGACCTGTGTGACGGCCCCCAAACTGTCACGGATCATGGTTGCACTAGAATTAATGGCCGCAATGGTCCCAGCATTGGCCCCACGGAACTCTCTGCGTGTTTCCTCGCCGTCAGACACATATTGGTGCACCAGCTCGAGCATTGAGTCCTGCCGGGCCTCCATCCTTGACAGGCGTGCCTCCATGTCAGTGGGGGCTGTGGAGGTAAAGGATGCTGCAACTGGGTGGGCCATTGCAGGGCTGGCCTCTGGGGTGGTTGTGAGTTCTGGACTGTGAAGTTGAACTGCAGAATCCAGCATGGGGCTGGACAGTGTGCCCTGAGTGGTGTGTTGGGGGCTGGATGGGGGGGCTTGGGGTGTGGGGACCTTCCACATGGATTGTTCCATCAAGGTCCACGTACTCCTCCACTTCCACATCACTGAGTGGGGCTGTGGCTGCTGCCTCAACCACTAAACTTGTGGCTGCGGTCTGGGTGCCATCAGCCTCCCCTTCAGCTGTTGTTGGCAGCTCAGTAGCCGCAGTCTGGTCCGGTGCTGTGGTTTCCTCATGTGCCTGCCTTGCCTGTGCACATGCCCTGGGTTGCACTGTGGGCCGCGGTGCTGCCTTGGAGGTGGAATGGCCAGTGCCCTGTGGTCTGGTCCTGGATGTAGATGGCCTTGGGCCAGGGTCCTGAATGTCACCTTCTGCATCAGTGCCTGTGGGGGGAAGAAGAGATGCAGGGCAACAGTGATGGTGTTACATGCAAGATGCATGAGTTGGTGCTGTACAGTTTTAATTTCTCATGCATTGCAATCTTATAGTTGTGTCACAGAGGGTACTTTCAAGGGGGGGCATATTGGCATAAGCCATGGCATCTCCATTGGGCAATGATGCATACCAGGTGGCATGCCATTGTATTGAGGTTTGTGTGATGTATGACATGCAAATGGTCCCTGTGTGTTGGGTGTCTATTGGTAATGGGATTGGCACACAGCATGCATTTCATTGTGGCAGGGTTTGGGCCTCCATCTGGACATGGATCTGTATATGTGTGTATGATGGGCCATGCATTGCCTGGGCTTGGCTCACTTTCACAACAGTTGTACTACGTCATGGTTTCGCCAACTGGGGTTTGCAGGGTCACTCACCTCCATCTCCAGATGTCGCGGAACCCGTCTCCATTTCCCCAAAGCCCTCTATGGACTCCATTTGGATCGTTGTGCTGCAGGTTTCCTCCCAGCCCATGAGTTTCACTGGTGAGTGGGCACCCCCACCTGTGGCCATGGCCTCCCTGTGATTGTTGGACAGGATGTTCCGAACCCTGAGACAGAGGTCGTCCCATCTTTTTTTACAGTCTTTGACTGTGCGGGGGGTGGTGCCAACCGCTGACACCTTGCGTGCAACCTCTTCCCAGATCTCTTTCTTCCTCAGCTGGGCCTCCCTTTTGAGGTTATTAGTGAAAACCTCTTCTGCATGGGCAGCAAAGGTATCAGCCAGCATATTTAGCTCCTCATCGGAGAAGCGCTTCTTGCGCAGATGGGGGGGTAGTTTTTCGGGTAGCCTTCGACATGATGTGTGCTGTGGCCCTGGTCTCTCCTCTGTAGCACTGCTGGATTGAGAGGATTGCAATGGATTGTGTTTTTAAAGATGGCTGCCGGCGCATTTCCCGTTCGGACGCAATGACGTTACTTCCAGGTCTGGTGTTACGAGCCCGGAATTGGCATGTTGTTATTACCGGGTCGTTATTAAGGGGTTGCTCCTTGGCGGAGGCGGTATTGGTGGGTCCCGTGATGGTGCTATTGGGGGGCTGGAGGGCCTTTAGCGGCATGGTGGTGTAGCCATTACCGGCAGGGGGGTTCGCGCGTGCTCGCGCACTCGTAATCAGCCGCTATTAGCGGCGTCAAGGGTGCACGGACCCGCTAATACCTCCATGCCGGTAATGACTATGTTTTTAGCAGGCATCTCGTAATGAGGCCCATTGATTCAAGAGGCATAGGACCTTGACCGGATATGCTATTTTGATTCGATCTACTCTCATTAATGTAACTACTACCAACTGCAATCATGAGATTATGACAACCTTAGGTTCTGTCAACTAATAACTAAGCCCAACTTCTACTAAGGACTCAGTAACACTGTACGGAGCAGAATGAAGGGCTCTGCTAAAAAAATCACACCATGATGTATTGTTACACTGCACTAAGGCACGTTTGTGTGCCGAATTGAGTGATGAATAAAATGGAGAGATAAATTCTTCATACGTGGATATATTGACTAGAATAACACACAGTTGCCGATACAAGGTAGATATTCGGTTTAGATTTTTGACAATGGATTGTAATTCAGATAGCCTTCACTCTTATTTTCAGTGGCTTATGCTTCATGCCAATATTACAATTTCCACCTGTATATGAACATTACCCTTAGGGAATTACTGTGCACTATATGAGGTGTACACTATGCCTCTCTTTCACTGCATTTTTCAAAATAGAAGGGGTTTATAGTCCTTTGTTCATGACTAGGCTATAACATACGACGGAGAAAGTGACGCAGTCCTCTTTCTATTACGAACGTTTGAACGCTGGTGGATGTTTATTTATACCGCACGTAGGACACGGCAGTTGGCAGTTAACTTTTGTACTACATGATGAAAGGAAGCTTCCGAACGTTGGGAAATCTTGACCTCTACTACCCCACAGGGGTAAGAAGGGTCTCGTTGCTCAATGGACTACATTCATTATGAGGACGTTGGTTAATCAACTTCCTGCCCCCGGGCTTCTGACGGGCTAAGAAAAACACGAGCCATATAACGACATATGCTCCCATGGGAATACAAAACTAAATGAAGCTAATTTGTCTTGTAGGATACTTTCCTTCACTGCACTATGATGGGAGAAATCCTAACCCAGGAGTGAATACTGAATGATAAGGTCTACGATGTTTAACTCATATTATGATAAGAACCGCATGCCTACATGGAATTTCATTTGAACGAGTTCTGTGAATACTAAGGTATGTGAAACGTCTGATACATTGAATTATAAGCATAGACTGCTTATTGAGATGGCACTTAGGGAGCCTGGCAAAATACAGGTCGTCAGGGGTGTTGCTAGGTCTGGACAAGATCCGGGGCTACGCTACTGTCGGAACTGTCAGGACTGGGGGCTAGCTATAGCCTTTTGGTTGTAGCTCCTGAGATTCTATCCGGGGCTACAACCAAAAGACCAGGGGCTATAGCCCCCTTAGCCACCCCTTAGCAACGCCTCTGTAGGTCGTAAACACCAATAGACTATAACTTAGATTTGTCTTTCATTATGAGGCGATGACTAGTGATAAAGACTGGATATACCAGTCTTGATGGCCCGATAACCAGTTTGTTGACATACAGGCTTTGTTCATTATGTCCCTCGAAAAGGAATAATTGAATTTTCCTTTTCTGATTTTGTTTTGTAGCAATTAAACTTGTTTTCACAATTGGGGATGGACTGAAAGAAATATGGATCTGCCCAGAAGTCGAGTTGAGCAAGAAATAGGTAAATGGCTCCTCCTTACACTAAATTCCATATATATGGGTGAACAAGGGTTGGTGGAGCAGTATTATGGTTTTTAATAGTAGTATATTTTTATTTGTTTTTAGTAATTTCCAAGCCACAATTTGGAAAGAACATGTGGTGACTGTTTGCGAAGTCCTAAAGAAGACGGATATCAGCGCCCAAGAAGGGGCAGCTAGATTATGTCTTGTTGAAACTAGTATATAAGGGAAGTCTTATGAATGAGATCTATAGGAACTTAGATATTACCCTCTATAGGCAACTTTATTTGACTATTATTTGAGAATCTGGCCACAGAAGACCTTCCTCTTTTAGTAGGGAACTAAAGCTTGTGCTTCTTACATTATTAGTAGGAGTTTAAAAATGTCTTTGCCCCATTTTCACTGCCTGCGTTATTTTGCGCATGGGAATTTTGCACAAATGTATATTTCTCTATATGTTCCTAAGGCTAGATGATCTGATGTTTAGCCTAGATATATGCAAGATGTACACATGAAATTAAGTGAGCATATGAGCTTGAATTTATATATATTTTATGTCGAAACTATGCAATATTAAAATATATATTTGTATTTGATGTTTCTAAAAGAGAATTTGTCTAATAAATACATTTTTTTAAATAAAACTTTTTATGTCCCATTTGCCATACACTGACCTTCCACTCTGGTACTCCTTAATGGAATGAATCTTTTACTTGTAAGGCATGAAGTGAATTAAAGTAGTATCGTGCCGTGTGGCATCACCTTAGGTTTGCTCCTGCTTTCAGTCTAACATATCCACGCTCATTGTGGCATGTATGTGCAAGCAGTATGACGCTTGTTGAATAACATGGGGACACCTGGTGACAAAGTGATTAGCTGTACCTCGTGCATAGGTAGCACATATTAACCATATTGTGAGGGCAAAATAGTGGTGGTATGTCTTGATGGAACATCTGCTCTGGGTGCAAAACGGGAACGATATGTCCAACTGTTGCGCTCATGCACAGTATTCATACGAATATTTCAGCAATGTCAACCAACGTTGCATTCTTTATTAGCAATGTGTGCAGCGCGGCCCCTTACAGTCGCTCCTCAACTATGCTGCGAGCACTGGAATACATAATGATCAGTCAATTTCGAAACTCACTCATCGGACATGTTTTCTATGCACAATGCTTCTGCTTTTTACATTGATTATTTACAGATTACCAAAATGTGTTCAAATGAAGCAATAACGGTTTGTAAATCCTGATCTGAACATTGCATTCGATTCGTCCTCTTTCCGCATTCCTCAAGGCGTGACCTGTAGCCGGCTGAATCTGGAACCTTCCTACTCCTACAGGGCAGACGTTTCTACCGAGTAAAGGCTGCGTGCCCAGGTGCGCAGCTGCTGACCTCACAGTGCAGGGCAACATCAATCACAGCGCACCTTCAGAAGCAGCAAAATTAAGCAGTCCACAAGATAGGCAAGACAACATTATGCTGAGGCTGGTCTAGGCAGATGTTCGCAAACAGCTGTCAGGAAGCCGCCTTGCTCACAGGGCGCTCATGAATACAAATCACAGCCACCCAAAACATCTGTGCCAGCGCGCGAACTCTGTGACTCAAAACAAATCAGGTCCTTGTACAGTAGTTATTTTGGAACCAGTCATCATCTTTCCTGTCTTCACACTTCCGCGTTTCTCCTTTAATTTGAGGAGTTCAATTGAAATGAATGTTTATTGTAGGCCATTGGAGAAAAAACTAATAGGAGTTGGGAGGCGTACGTAGAAACAAAGGGGAAAAAGAATGGCTCATTAAATACAGTAGAGGATTCCTGAAGGAAATGAGACTGCTGTTGCATTGAGATTATTTACTTGGAAAGATGCGGGTTATTAAATATTTTCTTCACTTTGGGTTTATGGCGAGGCTGTAATCACAAAGACAAAATCAGATCTTCCCGCTACCCTTCTAAAACACATGCAAAATTGGCCCCAGCTGAGCAGTTTTGCTAAAAGCATAATTTCTCGATACTGATGAAAATGTTATGCGAGTCTGCTGGGTCACGGTGGAACATGGCAGAGAAATCAGCCTTCTATTGGAGCACTCCATCAGCAGGCGGCAGGCAGCAGCCGGTGTTGTACGGTGGCGCGGCACACCTCCAGTCTTCACTTGTTCCAGTGGTGGATTTAAAGCACCTGGGCCACAGTTATTGCCAGAGGATGTCACTACCTAGTATCTGTTGAATAAACTGCTGCTTCACTGTGTTGCGTCACTGACTCTGATCACTACCGCATAATCACGGTTAGATTTCGTGGGGGCGCTGTCTCTTACGTGGTCCTTCTCATATTGCGGATGGCACCAAATCAACAAGAAGTAATATATAACGATTTACAGTCAACGTATTTATTTTCAGTTATTGTCAAGTCACTTTTAAGCACCAACATTCCATGAAAAAACCAAGGCTCTATTGTGTGATTTATGAAGTTGGCCAACTTCTGGATAGTGCAACCTGAAAATCATGACCCAAACCAATAGCTGATTGCTTTAGCATGCCTCTATCCGAGAGATCACTTCCGTAGTAACTAGTGAAATATAAATGATAACTTACATTTACATGCACAAAATACTATGTTGTCATCTTCCATAAATCAGAGTTTTTCAGTGTATGACAGAAAGTAGGAAGCTTTGCTTGTTTCTTGACTGCTTCATTGTATTTCCCTGATGAACCCTGAATCTGGAGCTTGAAGGGGCCACACATCCTGATGTTCCCACTCCATAATATTAGGTGGTCACATGTACCCCAAAAATCTGCAAGCAAGTCACATCACCTGACCATTTGGGAATAGCCTCCTGATTGGTAACTCGCTTGATTGCAGGGAATAAAGCAATGCTGTGCTCTCTCATTGCAGGTCCTCTCTCTTCCTAAAAAACAGAGACGCGGCATACAGTCAGATATATTTTCTACCAGGCGTAGAAACATTAATATCATCACATGTGAGCAGAGCTTACCTGCCTGTGATTTCCAGATTCACAGGCAGCCAAGAACACATCTGGTCAGTGTGACTCCGGTTCCTGGAGTCAATCGATATCCTGAATGTTTCCATAGAGGCCTGTAAAGCTTGAATGTGACGACCAGAGCTGTCTGGCAGGTCACCAAAATGTTGCAATAGATGCAGCTCAGTTACTATAGCTTGGAACCCTAACTATTACAACTACTCATTCAAAGACGATGTGAAGAAACCCTGCTGAAGAAGCTGCAAGAATTGTCAAGACATCTGATGGTAAGAATGTTCCCAGAATATTTGTGGACTGGACGTCCAGCTTTTCTGAATGCGACTAAAACTGGTGGTCCTTTTTTGTCGTGGAAGGACCAGTCTTGATGATATCTCAACTGTCACTTTCCACTGATTACCAGCCTAAGCCAAGGGCTTGATACTAATGTTCGGAAAGGGAACGCTTGAGAAGTGAGATGCCTGCACCTGTAAACAAGCAATTGTCTAAGCCAGAGACTCGTATAACATAGAAATAATGGTTCCTGAGCCAAGAAGCTGGGTATGTGACTGATCCAGCCAAATCCGCGTAAACTATGCAAACATCAGGTATTGTCATCTTCGTTGTGTTTTCTTTTGGCCTGAAAACTGCCTGCACAGGATGTTTTGACCTTTGGACATTTTTTTTCACATATCTGCAGCAATTTCCCCTTTTCCTGTTAGTTTTCATATTTTTTTGTACTGCCCAATATTTAGGTGTCATTGCCCGAACTTCAAACTTAAGCTGTGTGTTTTCTGCATAGTTTTGAAATGGCATGCCATGTTCCAATAGCATATCATGCAGCAGGTTAGTATACATATATATTGAAAAGAAGGGGTGATAAGTATGATCCCTGTGGAACCCCAAATTACAAAGGCGAAGGCTCCGAAACACGAAAGTCTTAGTAACCTCTTGTAGACCATTGACTTAGGAATGCCTTGATCTGCCCTAAGGATTTATTTTACTTGCAGGCCACCACAGCAATTCTAGAATAATTATTTCATCTTTTATAACACACGTTTTAATACCGAAGACTACTCTCTAAGCGCAGGACCAGGATTCAAACCTGTGTTGCTCTGTGTTGTCTTGCAAAATCAATGTACCAGAAATGGAGCTCACAAAGCCTAACTTTACGAAGGCTGGGCTCACAGTATTGGTGGAGGAGGTTGTGGCCCATTTGGTGGAGCTTTATGGGGCCCAGAGCACAAAGACATCCCACCTGAGGAAGGCTATATAAATGTGATCATTGAAAAACTGTTAGTGTGTGGTCTTGATCCACCTAAACTAGGATTGTATATCATTTCCAGCCCTTTTGTATGTAGATGATGCAGTGTTGCTATCCACTGCTCCTATGGTTTTAATGTGCAACTTGAATACTTTTGTTAAAATGTGCAACAAACTTTCTATGAAACTTAACATAGCGAAAGAATTGTAATGGTGTTCGGTCACAAACGTAGTAAGAAAATAAATGTAAGGATTTTAATTGATGAGCATGTTTTTCAGCAATTATGTTTTCATGACTATTTAGGGGTTAGATTTGCGTAAGATCTATCATGGTGTGCGCACTGTACAAAGGCTGTGACCACCCAAAAAAAGTACACTAGTGGAATATGCCGTTTATTTTTGTAAGCATGGGAGAGTAGAAATTTCAAACCGCATTAAAACTGTATAAAATCCAGGGATGGGCATCAATTTTATATGGAGCAGAGTTGTGGGGTCATTGCCCGTGCACTCAAATTAAGGTTTGCTGACAACCAGTTCCTGAGATCTTTACTTATGTAACCAAAGAGAGCCCCAATGGCCTGTTTGCGTTGGGAAGGCAACCTCATGCCCTTGTGTGAAGTAGCAGCTAGCAAGCCACTGCTATTTTGGACAAGATGGTGGTGCCCGCCTGAACTCGCAAAATACAGGGAAAAATTATTAATTTACGGAATGTGCCTGGGTCGAGTTCACTTCCATGGCTCAAACACATCCATACAGAGTTAGCGGACTTGGAGCTGTTAACGTTTTTGTCCAGTTTAGAGGGTCTTGCAGTTGGATTAAAAAATATGGTTAAATTAAAATGTGAAGCTATAACAAGGAACATGAAAAGGTTGTGTGCCATTTTGAAGACAGGAGCACCCTATTTATTGTTAAAGCAAACAGTTGACTTTGTGTCCTATCTAGATTGTGTGTCCACTGGGTATGCACGTGCACTGTTTTTCTGACTTCGTACAAACCTTTACTGCAAAATGGACCAGTTCCCCAGACACACAATGTAAAGTTTGTGGTAACACTGAGGAAACGTTAAATCATTTCTTACTTATTTGTCCTGGATAACAGGGTCTTAGGGGGCGTTATCTGATTCCCCTCTTTAAATTAAAGAGTATTTTGCATATGAAAGAGGCTTTGGCATATTGTAAAAGTACAATGATTGTGAACAAGGTTTATTATGTTGTAATATTCCTCCACAGGGCCTGGCTAAGTAGAGCGAAATTGATAGTGTAAGAATGTGGGGCTAATTTTTTGATGGACTGTTTTTATGTATTCATTGATATACATTTTTTATTTGTTATCTTGTTTTATCCTTGAATTGATGATATGTAGTGATGATTGGCATTCTATAAATGGTCTTTTATGATGTAATGTAATACATGCATTGATGCTTTTATGGTACTTACTGCCGAATAAAGCTTGTTGGAACATGCATATATATTGAAAGAAGGGGTGATAAGTATGATTCCTGTGGAACCCCACATTTCAAAGGCAAAGGCTCTAAAACACAAAGGTCTAAGACAACTCTTGTAGAGCATTGACTTAGGAATGCCTTGATCTGCCCTTATGATTTATTTTAATTGCATGCCACCTCAGCAAGTTTCGAATATTCAATTCATCTTTTGTAACGCATTTATTAATACAAGAGACTAGTCTCTAAGTACAGGACCAGGTTTCAAACCTGTGTTGCTCTGCATTGTCTTGCAAAAGCAGAGTACCAGAAATGCAGCCCACAAAGCCAAAGTTTATGATGGCTGGGCTCACAGTATTGGCGGAGGAGGTGGGGGCCCATTTGGTGGAGCTATATGGGGCCCAGAGCACAAACACATCACACCAGAGGAAGGCTGACACCTGGAAAGAAATGGGGGACAAGTTGGCGGCAGTGGGGACTGTATACAGAGACATTTAGGGAATCGAATGGAGGTAGAACAGCTTCAAATTCAGTGTATGCTTACTGCTGGCACAACATCACAGGGACACAGCAGCCACAGGCGGCAGCACAGTTGAGACCCCTAAGCTCACCACATGAGAGGCGACAGTCAGCTTCACCCTCCTCGTGGCTGGCCTGGAGGGTGTAGGTGCAGACGAGGTCGGTCCTGCAGACCACAGTTAGTAAATGAAAAAGCAATTGACAATTACATAAAATACAATGGAAAGCCATACACTGGTGCCACTGTTGCACATGCACAATCTTCACAATCAATCCAGCGGCCCCAGCAATGCGTTCTGAAGGAAGACCATACACATAGACTTTCAGTTTGCAAGTGATCTGATGACATCAAATGTCCAAAAGCAATATTTTACATGGTGTGCCATTTTACCGGCCATATCCATGAGATCTCTAGTCCCACCCAGTAATCATGGCTCGACTCCCTCATAGACCTGTTAACCAAAAACATGATGAGCGCTGACTACTTCGTCTGGGCAGACAGCAATGTGATGTGCAACTTACATACCATGTTGACATCTCATGTCCATAAAATATACATAATGCTGTTGTCAAAAAGCAGCTTCCACAAGGGAAATGTGAGATGAAACACACATCAGTCTGGGGGCACAACATGACAAGTCCCAAGAAACCTCTGGAAAAACATTCTCAAGAAAGTGAAAAATTGAGATGCTACTAGAATTACTTAAAATTGTGGGGGAAAAACTCCTCCAAGAATTTTCAACAGGTACAAAGAAAATGGATTAAATAATTGTGAGCATATCTTCAATGATAATAAATCAATCATTAATATTTATTCTGATAGTAATACAAATCATATCTAATTACATTTGCATGCAACATTTCTGATTTTTACATTGCTTATTAATATTGAAATTGACAATATTATTAGACAGCAAGCGTAAAGAGTTGGACATCTAACACAATTGATCTTCTTTCTTGAACCTGGACTCAGTGGACTTACTGAGAGGGATGTGCCTCCAGCCAACTGAATCAAAAAATGGCATCAAAATTCTTTCTTGGAACATTGCTGGGTTGAACAGATTGTTGGAGGACCAAACTGGTGCTCTTACATCTGAGGTTTCCAAATCATAATATTGCAGAAAACATCCTGCTTTTCTTCAAGGCTACCAGACCTTTCATATAGCAGCCTTGGGAGGACCGAGCGGTGGCCTTGTGGAATGGGTGCATATCGTATTGGGCTGGAGGATTAAAGTCAAGGACACTTACTCTGTTGACTTGCAATTACTGATAATGTGGTTAACCAATGATGACTTGATGTATGTTTTTAACATTTATAACAGACCGACCCTGGGATTGTCAACTTTGACTTGTCTACAGGATCTAGTGAATGATATGTATTCTTCTCACAATCAGTCTAGTTGTACCCTTGTGGCTGGTGACCTTAATCTACAGTTTGAGCTGCTGGAGGAAGTAGTGGACCTATAGGAGCACCAGGACATGGCCTGCAATATCCCTATCCTAAGTGCCCAGGCCCCCCCACAAACACACCAATTGGCCATGGATGTGGCTTGCACCTTATCCAATTTGATTCTGAGACCCTGTAATGGGAGCTGGGTCAAGGATCAGCCAGCCAGGAACACCTTTTATGGCCACAACGGTACCACCCTAATAGATTACCTGCTGATCTCAGGGAAGATTGGGCAAGGCTGGTGGATTATAGAATTGGAGAGTGACCATTATCCCTTGGAGTTTGACATTTTTGGCAAATTATAGGAGATTGTTAATGTAAGAGCGTTCCCTCAGGCCCATCCCTTGGAGCTCCAGGAACATGCACGTAAATCTATCAAATGGCTGAAGGAGTTAGATCAATTGCCCAAACCTGATATGAATGCAGCAATTCTAGACAATATATCCGCTATCTGTGATGAGCAGAGAGATGGCAGATCCATCCTGGAAGAATATGTGAAGTTAAATGTGAATCTTATTCCAATTATCTCTGCTAGTCTTAGAGAAATCAAGAAACAGCTAATAAACAAACCAAATTGGTTTGACAATGATTGCCGCATAGCGAAGAGGAAAATCGAGTAGATTATAAAACGATCGGAGGCAGTGGGTAAATGTATCTTACGTAGACTAAGATCTAATTACAAAAAGCTAATTATTGAGAAAAAAAGGAAATTTGTCACTGGAAAACGGCCACTATTAGATATAATACACTAAAATCCAGAGATGTGTGCCTGTTTTGGAAAATGGTATCCGGGAGGGAGTTAAACAGGGACAGGGTCTTATATTTTACAATAGGGGAAGACATTTAGTGGCAGCATTTTTTTGCCTATATGGAGTTCAGCCCACCCAGGGCCCAACTCTGGCTACTATGAGCCTAACCCCTTGTACTAATCTTGCCTTCTCGCTCAGTGAAGTTGCACTTGCCCTCAAGTCACTGAAAGACCATAAAGCGGCAGGTCCAGATTTGATCCCAGAAGATATTTTCAAAGATGAACCAATTATCTGGGCTGTGGTGGTCTGCAAAATCTTTAACGCAATCCTGACAAGCGGTGAGATACCTATCTCATGGGAAAAAGCTATAACAGTACAATAACACTACCTATTTATAAAAAGGGGGGCAAAGAACAACCAGAAAATGATTGCCCAATTAAATTTATGGACGCTGCCGGTAAGCTTTTTGTCAAATTGGTACTCTCACGCCTAAAGGATTGGGTGGATGGCGAGTATCTGATTAGCCACCTCCAGCCTGGGTTTCGACCAAACAGAGGTACTCTGGACCACTGCTTTTTCTTACACAGCATTAAATAAAATTCCCCTTTATGCAGCCTTCTTAGATTTAAAGACCGCTTTTGACACAGTCTCCAGGGATGCTCTATGGCAAATACGGTTATCATGAAAAATGTGTGTAGAGGTGCACACTCAGTTACAAAGATTTAAAATAAGTCAAAGCGAAACTGTGTGAAGTTTCACAACTGTTTTGGTGCTCCCATCTAATCTTGACTACAAGATCAAATCAAAAATACAAAGGGAAGGTCCCTCAGGAAATTCGAAGGACATGACTTGGGCACACTATGGCAAAAACATTCACCTAATGTCATGATGCCTACCCCCGGGCATCCGGATCAAGCCCATCAGCCCTGGGAGCAGGCATCCAGACTTTTACAAAAACCCCAGCAGCCCCAGCTAGGGGCTGTCTGGGTTCAGTCCTGGCGCCGTAGGCACCAGGCTCATAATAAAAATCAGTCCTGGTGCCATAGGCGCCAGGCTCATAGACATTACTTACCTCATGCAGACCATGCTGCAAATAAATCCAAGCCAACGTGAGGCCTGGATGGGACTATTTTACTACAGGGACTATTTTTTACTCGGGTGTGGTCCTGGGGAATTTCTTTCCTGGGACTACTTTGGAGGCTATTTAAACCACGCCCGAACAGCAGCACATGCTTCGTGTTATTCTGCATCCAGCAGCATGACTCTCACCGTGCCTGCAGCCAGCATCCAGTCTTCTGCCACGCCCGCGTGCCTGCAGCCAGCATCCAGTCTTCTGCCACGCCCGCCTCGAATCCGGAGATCCTAGAATAAAGAGGAAGAAAAGGACAAGGTTAGAAAACAAACTTATTTCAAATTCCTCACCTGATTCCGGATCCATTTCATCTCCCGACCTGGAAAGTACATCAGTCCTGCACGCGTCGCTTCGCCAGCTCCAGCACGGCGCCATACTCACCAGTTCTCACAGCATCTTTCGATCCGGCACTGTCTCCATCATTTCTTCACCGTACTCTGGCACCTAGGGGCACAAGAATAACAAGGTGAGCCAAGGGAATCAACAAATACCTCTTACCACCATAGACTTACCTGATTTACCACTGGCGGTATTATTCTCCATATCTTCATATGCCGCATCTGTAAAGAGGGAGAAAAACAACACGTTAACGCATGCAATAGTTACCGGACAGCGTTGGGTAACACAGACTCTTACCTGAACGCCAGCGGCAGCTACGAGACCTTCTTCTCACAAACTCAGTTGCAACTTAAGGAAGGAAGGGGACAAGAGTGAACATCGGGAACATTGAACTCTTTGAACTTGATACTTACCAATCCCGCCTGGCACTTCAGAGTCAATGTTTACCGGAACACTCCCAACGCCTTCAAACCAGTGAAGTAACTGGTATCTACGCGCCCCTGCAAGACACGCAGGATGGAGAGCTCATCTTTTACAAACATAAGGTGAGGTTACTAAGGGGATATCGGAGGTGATTAGTGGGGGAGAGCGAGAACAGTTGGGAGGCCATCACTGAAACCCACAGGTGGCTAATCCCTCTCTCCACTTGCAGGAAAATACTTCTTCGGGTCCAGCAGACAAGACTAGGCGGGCCAGTCCAGACAGTCATCTCTGCACTACGCATAACGTTGACGGAGACCGCAGCTGTCCGGGTCCGATCGACACCCCTGTGGGGTCCAGGTGAGTGTAACAGAACACAAAGCCTTTCTAAAAATACCCACCTGGGCGTTATGGAAACCTCGGAAACCGACCAACTGGCCCAATTGTTGGGGGAACTTAGGGCGGAAGTACATGCCGCTCACCAAGAGACTAATGCCCTCAGGAGAGAACTGATTGTCTCAAAGGAGCGCACTGATGATCTGGCTAGGCAACTACTGCAAAACCAAGCTGGGCAAACGCCCCTACCTGGATATGGGGGAAAACCAACCCCCGTTTCATCAAGCAATCCTGTGCAAGTGGTTTTACCAGGAAATATTCCGTTAGCTCCACCCAAACGCTTTGCTGGGGACCCCAAAATGTTCGCCGTGTTTATGAACCAATGCCGCTTGCACTTTTTATGCAGACCGGGAGCCTTTCCAAATGACCAAGCCAAAGTAGCCTTTGTATTGTCATATCTTAGTGGCAGCGCAGCGGATTGGTCCATTCCGTTAGTCAACCAGGATGATCCTCTTCTCCGGGATTTTCAGGGTTTTCAAAGGAGCATGGAAAAACTATTCGCCAGACACTCACAGGGTCAAGCCCTGGACAACGAACTTTTATCCTTACGACAGGGTAACCAGGATCTGCTAACCAATATTGCAACCTTCAATAGGTTGGTGGTGGAAACCGGGTGGCCGGAGGAAAAACGAATTACATTGTTTCATTGTGGACTTCGGGGAGAACTCAAAGACGTCTTGGCTCAAGTTGTGAACCCACCTCAGGATTGCACAGAATTTATAGACTTAGTGGTCCAGCTAGACCACCGACTTCAGAACCGAAAGACTGATCGAGTTAAGTTCGAGAATCGGGTATTGGTTAAACCCAACGTTGCCCCCAAAGGAACAGATGCATCTGAACCTATGCAGATTGGGGGGGTTAAAGGACCCTTAACTCAAAAGGAAAGAGAAAGAAGACGACAGATGCAGTTGTGTCTGTACTGTGGAACCTCAGGACATTTTCTACGGGATTTCCCTACAAAACCACCCAAGAAGGTGGTAGGAGTTGCTGATAAAAGCCACATAGAGCCTGATTCGGGAAACGACCACGCCCAACAAGCGTAGAGGTCCGCTTGCCGAGCTTAAAGAAGGACACTCAGACCTCGCATCTGATCATCCCAATGGTGCAGTAAGGGCATACATAGATAGCGGGGCCGTAGGAAACTATATGGACCACGAATTGGTGTCAAGGATGAATCTACCTCTTTGCAAAAAGACCACTTCGTATGTCATCACCACAGTTGATGGAACTGAGATTGCCTCGGGGCCTGTAACTCATTCCACTACAGAGATGACACTGTTGAGTCAAGATGGGCATCGAGAGACTATTGTGTTTGATCTAATCAAAGCCCCACAGTTCCAGATAATACTGGGGATGCCATGGTTGGAAACACATAGTCCTTGTATAGAATGGCAAGAGAACAGAATAACCTTCCCGGATTGGGCACACACCTGTTACCCGGAGAAAACTCTGAACAAAGGCCTGGCTACAGTCGTTAACCCAATTGTGCAGTTACCTCAGGAATACCAAGAATTTCAGGATGTTTTTCAAAAAGAACAGGCCAATACATTACCTCCTCACAGATCATACGATTGTCAAATCGACCTCCTACCCGGTGCACAACCCCCATGCAGTAGAATCTACGCCCTCACGGAACCTGAAAATCTTCACCTATGGCAATACTTGGACCAATACCTTGCTAATGGCTTTATTCATCCTTCCAAGTCTCCTGCATCCTCAGCTTTATTCTTCGTGCCAAAAAAGGAAGGTGACCTTAGAACGTGTATAGATTACTGTGCATTAAATCAGATTACGGTAAAAAACAGATACCCATTGCCTCTGATCCCCGAATTAGTAGACCAAGTAAAGGATGCGTGTATCTACACTAAATTAGATCTCCGAGGGGCATATCATCTGGTACTTGTCAAGAAAGGCGACGAATGGAAGACTGCCTTTTGCACCAATTACGGATTATTCGAATATCTGGTGATCCCCTTCGGGTTGTGCAATGCACCAGCAGCCTTCCAGTATTTTATGAATGGTGTCCTTTGTGAACTCATTGACGTCTGTGTCGTCGTATAGATAGATGATATTCTAGTGTACTCCTCCTCAGAATCAGACCATGTTAAGCACATGCGTGCAGTCCTTGAGAAACTACACCAGCACAAGTTATATGCAAAATTGGAAAAATGTGTTTTTCATGCTACGGAAGTTGAATTTCTTGGATTTATCCTGACTCCAAAGGGAGTCCGAATGGACTCTCGAAAGGTGGACGCAATTCTCAAGTGGCCATCACCCAGTTCAGTCAAAGGGGTACAAAGCATGCTCGGATTTGCTAATTTCTACCGCAGATTCATTCCGGACTTCTCCCATGTTGTACACCCCATCACAGCACTTTTGCGAAAAAACAAATGCTTCTTGTGGACTGAAGAGGCTGAAAAGGCCTTCCAAGAGCTGAAAGCGAAATTCACATCAGCACCTGTCTTAAAGCATCCACGCCCTGAGCTTCCATACATAGTAGAAACTGATGCATCCAGTTTAGCCATGGGAGCTGTCCTGTCCCAGAAGGATCCTGAAACCGGTCAACTTCACCCAGTAGCGTTTTGGTCCAGAAAGTTCTCAGCACCTGAGTTAAACTATGCGATTATCGATAAAGAGCTATTAGCTATCAAATCCGCCTTTAAGGCTTGGCGGCACTACCTTCTTGGTGCCAGGCATACCATTACCGTAATCACTGATCACCGGAACCTGCAGTATTTAAAAACAGCCAAAGCCCAATCATCGCAACAACTTCGATAGGCATTGTTCTTTGCCGAATTCGATTTCGTGATCACTTATCGACCAGGCCGCAAAAATGGCAAAGCAGATGCCTTATCCCAAATAGGGATGGGAGAAGCATATGCAAACCCGGAACCGGTGCCAATAATTCCCGAGCAAAGAATTCTTGGCATAACTACTCAACAGACACTAGGAGATATTCATTCAAAAATTCAACAACTCTTCGATCCAGCAACCCTGCAGGACTGGGTAAAGAAAGGCCCGGACTACTCAGTCGTCAATGACCTACCTTACTATCAAGGACGACTATTTCTACCACACAAGGAAATACAAGAACTAGTCATCTCCAATTACCATGACACCCTGATGGAAGGGCACCCAGGTATCGCAAAAACTGAAGCGAAAATTAAGAGACAGTTCTGGTGGCCCACTTGGCTAAAGGACATAACGTCATTTGTGATGTCTTGTGGCATTTGCGCCCAAAACAAAAGCCAGAAGAAAAAACCCGCTGGCCTTTTACAACCTTTGGATGGTCCACCTACACCATGGCACACCTTGTCTTTAGACTTTATTACAGATCTACCTCCATGTAATGGATTTAACACCATCCTAGTTATTGTGGATCTTTTTTTCCAAGATGGCCCACTTTATTCCTTTAAAAGGATTATCTTCTGCTTCAATTTTGGCCAAGGAGTTCCTCGAAAACATTGTTCGAATACACGTATTTCCTTCCGTATTGGTCTCTGACCGAGGCAGTCAATTCATTTCCCAATTTTGGAAGAAATGTTTTCAATTGGCGCAAATCGACGTGAGGTTATCAACCAGTCACCATTCCCAGACCGATGGTCTGACGGAGAGGACCAACCAGACCCTTGAACAGTGCCTACGTTGCATGCTGCAACAGACTGAAAGCAATTGGAAGGATATTTTATGGATTTCCGAAAATGCATACAATAACTCAGTACATTCTGGAACCGGACAAAGCCCCTTCTATACCATATACGGACATCACCCTCGAGCTTCAGAACTCGATTCGCCTCAGCACTTAGAAATGCCTGCAGTTAGTAATTTACACTCTACTATTACACAAGCCTTTAAGGAGGCAACAGAACATTTGAAACAAGCGAAAGAGAAATATAAGAAAAATGCTGATCAACATCGAAGCGATGCTCCACGATATCAGATTGGGGATCAAGTTTGGCTGGCTACAAAACACATACCTCTAAAAGGAACTTAGACTTTTAATCCTAGGTATTTGGGACCTTACACTATTAAGGCTATTATCAACCCGGTGGCCGTCACGTTGGAATTACCCTCTAATATGCGGATCCTTCCTGTCTTTCATGTTTCACTTCTGAAACCAGTTCAACCCGGGACAAGACTTGCCAAACCACCTGACCCCATCCGAATAGATGGAGAACCTGAATTCGAGGTAAAGAATATCCTGGGCTCTAAGTTGGTTAAATCAAGACTTTTTTATTTAATCGACTGGAAAGGTTACGGACCACAGGAAAGGTCATGGGAGCCTAGTGACCACGTTCATGCACCTCGGTTGGTGAAGATATTCCATCGGAACTTCCCAGACAAACCAGGGCCAAGGGGAAGAACAACTTTAGGAGGGGCCTTGTGGGGGAGTGCTGTCATGATGCCTACCCCCGGGCATCCGGATCAAGCCCATCAGCCCTGGGAGCAGGCATCCAGACTTTTACAAAAACCCCAGCAGCCCCAGCTAGGGGCTGTCTGGGTTCAGTCCTGGCGCCGTAGGCACCAGGCTCATAATAAAAATGCGCCAGGCTCATAGACATTACTTACCTCATGCAGACCATGCTGCAAATAAATCCAAGCCAACGTGAGGCCTGGATGGGACTATTTTACTACAGGGACTATTTTTTACTCGGGTGTGGTTCTGGGGAACTTCTTTCCTGGGACTACTTTGGAGGCTATTTAAACCACGCCCGAACAGCAGCACACGCTTCGTGTTATTCTGCATCCAGCAGCATGACTCTCACCGCGCCTGCAGCCAGCATCCAGTCTTCTGCCATGCCCGCGTGCCTGATGCCAGCATCCAGTCTTCTGCCACGCCCGCCTCGAATCCGGAGCTCCTAGAATAAATAGGAAGAAAAGGACAAGGTTAGAAAACAAACTTATTTCAAATTCCTCACCTGATTCTGGATCCATTTCATCTCACGACCTGGAAAGTACATCAGTCCTGCACGCGTCGCTTCGCCAGCTCCAGCACGGCGCCATACTCACCAGTTCTCACAGCATCTTTCGATCCGGCACTGTCTCCATCATTTCTTCACCGTACTCTGGCACCTAGGGGCACAAGAATAACAAGGTGAGCCAAGGGAATCAACAAATACCTCTTACCACCATAGACTTACCTGATTTACCACTGGCGGTATTATTCTCCATATCTTCATATGCCGCATCTGTAAAGAGGGAGAAAAACAACACGTTAACTCATGCAATAGTTACCGGACAGCGTTGGGTAACACAGACTCTTACCTGAACGCCAGCAGCAGCTACGAGAACTTCTTCTCACAAACTCAGTTGCAACTTAAGGAAGGAAGGGGACAAGAGTGAACATCGGGAACATTGAACTCTTTGAACTTGATACTTACCAATCCCGCCTGGGACTTCAGAGTCAATGCTTACCGGAACTCTCCCAACGCCTTCAAACCAGTGAAGTAACTGGTATCTATGCACCCCTGCAAGACACGCAGGATGGAGAGCTCATCTTTTACAAACATAAGGTGAGGTTACTAAGGGGATATCAGAGGTGATTAGTGAGGGAGAGCGAGAACAGTTAGGAGGCCATCACTAAAACCCACAGGTGGCTAATCCCTGTCTCCACTTGCAGGAAAATACTTCTTTGGGTCCAGCAGACAAGACTAGGCGGGCCAGTCCAGACAGTCATCTCTGCACTACGCATCACATTGACGGAGGCTGCAGCTGTCCGGGTCCGATCGACACCCCTGTGGGGTTTAGGTGAGCGTAACACCTAAATGAATTAAATCGACTTCCACTGCATTCAGTGTGTACAATTCTTTACTAATCAACAACATTATCAAATAACAATTCACAATTAAAACACTTCCATTATATATGGAGCTAGAAAAAAACATAAATATTTATTTTCCACAATTTGAACATGAATTGCATAAAAATATGTTCTTTTGCACATAGCCTATGCAGGTTTTTCGTTTTCAAAGATTTCAAGAGTGAATGTTAGGTGCACATAAGTGGTATTACAGCAAAACATTCATAATAGAAATAATTCATAATAACAAAGAAGTAATAGAGCGAGATATCTTTGTGGGGGAGAATACCGTGCTGAGACCAGATGGTAAGTCTCAGCGTGTCTCCTCCTGTTTATGACACGTTTTGGGCAATGGTGCCCTTCATCAGGTAAGTGATATCTGTAGATGTGTGGTTTTCCTGTGGATGAAAGTAATCAGGTGTAAGTGCAAATGTTCATTTGAAAGGAAATTATATCATGTATGTTCCATGCTCAAACTTAACTGACCTGAGAGTTTGCAGGTAAACTGCAAATGAGTCTTCAGTGACTGTAGAAACATCTCTGTATCTAGTGACAAAAATGCATACATTTAAGTGGTTTGATAAATACTGTTATAACGCCACGCCCCCATTGATCTGGTCCCTATTATTTCAGTCCTGTAACAAGGTCAGAGTTCACTATGGGCTGGGTGATGAGACGATAAAGGAGTTTGACGTCGCTATGGGTATCAGTTAGGGTTGTGTCCTGGTACCTCTCCTTTTTAACATCTATATCCAAGAAATTATCGATGCAATAATGGATGGGTGCCAGGAATCCCCAGATTGGCTTCTGATAAATATCCTGCTCTCTTTTAGGCGCACAATGCTGTGTTAATTGAAACCCCTCCAACTGGCCTTAGGACAGCTCTGACTATTTTCAGACTAAGTGCAAATCCCTTGGTTTAATTTAAAATTCAGAGAAATCAAAAGTGGTGGTGTTCCTGCCACCCTTCTCCAAAAAGAGAGCTATAGGTTTAACTGCTGGTGATACCACTATCGAACAAGTCACTTATTATGATTATTTGAGTGTGCACTTCCAAGACAATGGTGGGTGGGGTGCGCAATTCTCCAGATCAGTGCTTACCTTGGAAAAGTACACCAGTGGTATTGTTTCATTCTTTTGTAAACATGGGAGCGGCGCTATACCACCAGCTCTTGATTTGCTGAAGAAGCAAGCTCTGTCAGCTGCCTTATCCAGTGCACAATTGTGGGGATACACCAATTCCAGGAAGTTGAGGGTTTGTGAGAACACATTTCACTACTATTGCTTCCTATTAGTGCACCCGCCGTCATGCCCCATATGGAACTCATTCATCTGACAGTTGTGACCCAATCATCTATTAAACCTCCATTATATTGGCTTAGGGAATGGAGCTCAGAGGATCTGGCGAAATATCGTGAAGGGCTAATACATGTCATGAGTTTGGCAGGAGGAAGGAGTCTCAAATGGTATGTGTGTATGTGAAGGCAACTTTTCTGAGTCTAGACAGGCCTGATCTGTGGGAAAAGGCTCTCTCCATTAAGGAAACCAAGCAGCTGCAAGCCTGTTTGACCCAGAGAGCCTTGTCAAATGATGTGATTCTGGTTGCTGCTTCTCTAAAGTTGGGCCCAGATTATCTGGAATTGAGAAAGAGAGTGGGTTCAAAGCCTATTTAGATATAGTTTCTATGCCACTAGAAAGATCCTTGTATCTCCGGTTCAGACTTGCCATTTTACCCGTCTCAGTTTTTACTTTACCATGGAAGTTAGATGCTTCTGCGAGGTGTCCTATGTATGGTCTTTTTAATGAAATATTGGTGCATTTTATGCTCACTTGTGAAAGAACACTTCAATTGAGGCACCTATATTTGTGCCAAATCTTCATTGACTAAGGCATCCACCAAGCTGTTTCTGCATTACAGTTTTTAAGCCAGTGCCTTTCTCCTCATGTCACTTATGCAACAGCTTGTTATATGTTGAGAGCATGGTGGAAGAGGAATAAGGCCCTGAAGCACGATAATGTTGCTACTGGGATCAAGTGATGTATCTGATTTATATTATTTCAATCTTTTGTCCTTTTGAGTGTATGGTTTTTTAAAGTCTTTGGATACTGTGCTTTTTCTTAATTCTCGGAAACTGTTGTTTTTAGTCAGCCCTTTATGGGTACAAATATGTATTCATTCGTAAATGTGCATTATTGTACGTAAGAAAACGGTGCATTCTATGAATTTGTATGGCTTTTTCAGCCAAATAAAGTATTTTTGACTGACTGACTGGATCTTCTAATACTTCTCTCAGGGTCCCTACGCATTTCAGAATCTGTCTTTTCCTTCATCATGTGAATTGTATGCTGTCTTCCTGTAATAATTAAATATATTGAATAGTGAATACATCTGTTTTATAATAATATCTCCTGATCTATAATTTATGAAATGTGTGTCACTAATCTGCATATTCGGGCAACTCATTCTGCCAATCTAAGAAACTAAGAACAAAAACCCGAAAACATTTTTAATTAACTATTCAGCCCTGTGAACTAATCTAATGAAATCCAGATTCACTACCTCCCACACACTAAACTTTATTTTCAGACAATCCAAACTGCCACGATAAAATCTGAAACCAAAACCAAAAGAGTTCCTTGAATATCATCAAGTCATCAACTCTTGATTAAAGCTTTCGGTATTCAAATCAAAATGAAAACGTACCTGGTGAATATCCAAGGACTGTTGTAATCAAGATTATCACACTACGAGACCAAAAAACTGTATCCAGAAATTCAATAACCGAGTCCGAAAAAAAAGGACACGTAGTGGATACTAAGCACTCATTCTCTAATCCACACATAATTGAAGTACTAGAAATCATGGGTGTACTCACCTAACAATTCTTAATGTTTGTACTAACTTTAGAGTCATGTGATAGCTCAAGCTGTTCCAGACACGATGACATCATCACGCCTCATACCCGTTTTTGTGTATTTCCAAAACAACAGTATACTTTCTGCCTACCTTAGATATAGATAAAAGACAGACCAATGTCTTTGCTTAACTCTGCATGTGTAGAACGTCTCTTATAAGAAAACAAGTTAGTTTCTTAATCATCCTCGTGTATATATAAGTCACAATTTCGGGGTATCCATCTGTTGCTCACGAAGAATGCATTAGCTGCAATTAAGTGAAAAATACAATGGTCTACCGTCCATAAATAAAGGTGAAATACAGGAATATTTCCATGAAACATAAAATGTCATGCCTTTTTAAATCATCATTGGTCATTCCAATATGTGTCAACAACATTGTGGTAATATAGATTCTAAAACAAATAGCAGACCTACAATAGGTTTTGTATAAATGCATAAAACATACTGTAAGGGTGTGGAGGTAGGAGACTGACACAGGAGAGACGTCGTTTTGGCTATAGACTTTTATTTTCAATGAAAGGAAAGATAAACCCTGTCTTGTTCTATTCCTAAGAGAGGGTTTCCCATCCTCAACTTAAATTAAGAATGTGTCAGGACGTCCAAATCAAAAGTCGATCTGCTCTGTCAAAACCTATTATCATCCCTTGCACTTCCAACTCAACAACAAAAGGGTCTACTGAATCGTTTTAACACAGAAGATTAGTCTCTGTCTTCTGCGTAGCGGAGTACCATGCCATCATTCCCTCAGGACAGTTTCTTGAGGGAGAGACTCCTTTCCCCAGCTTATATTTCTTTTAAAGTGTAACACATACGTTCCAGATGAGGAAACAAAAGGTTTCATTTTCCAAGCAAACCAAAGTTCCAACTTGAATCCTGGTCACCAAGAGAATGCCTCCCTTCTCTTGGTTTTCTATCACAGTGTTCACAAACACCAGGGGGATTTACTCCCTTCCCCTGGCTTCTCCTTGCCTTGTACAAATCACAATGCCAGCGGTATGTCTCTTCCCCTATCCTTTCTCGGTTTTTCACAATTCGCAAATCCAAGAGGCCTGGCTCTTCCTTTGGCTCTATTAGGCTTCCACAATTCACAATGACAAGGGGTACGTCTCTTCCCTTGGCCTTCTTAGGCTTTCACAATGCACAATTCTTAGAGGCATGTTTCTTCCCTTGGCTTTCTTAAGCATTCACAATTCACAATGGCAAGGGGCATGGCTCTTTCCTTGACCTTCCTAGGATTTCACAATTCACAATGCTAAGGGGTATGACTCTTCCCTTGGCCTTCTTAATGTAACAGGTCTAACCTGCCAGACACTGTGACAAAGGAGAAGGTCAGTGGCATCCTCTTGAATAGTGGGTTTCAAACCCTTCTTCATGGGCTTCCCAGGCCTCGCCGGCTTTTATATGGTTCCTTGACCCTGTTTCTCTGGCTTCCTGGGCCTCTACAGTTCTCGTATGGGTCCCAGACCCTATGGCTCTGGCTTAGCGTGTCTTACTGTGTCTTCCTGGTTCTCATATGGGTCCCAGACTTTGGCTTTGCATGCTTCCCCAATGTCCCTCGTACCTTCTGACTTCTCGTTGGGTCATCGGTATGAGCACGGGGCACCTCTGCTGTTTCATTTGCTCCCCTACGATTGTCTCACCTCGCAGGGCCTGCAAACGCTGTGGCGGCTCTGCAGCCAAGGAGGCTAAGCGTCTTGAGTCTTTCTCTACACCTGGGCAGTCAGGTGACTTGCTCTCACCTTGCTCCCTCTGCTCTGGTTCTCTCATTGGTCTGCAGACTGTGGTCTGACCAGAGACGTGTCAGAAGCCACTCTTGCATCCTGACCAGCGTTCTCTCCCCTACTCCAAGCCAAATATCCTTCTGACATGTGGTTCCTCTGGGGAGGGACTGACATCTTACCATGTCCTTCTTCCCTTTTTATTCTCTGTATCTGTTGGTTGGATTCCCATTGTCTGGATCGCTCAAGCTGGTTTTGCGAAGTACTCTTACTTACTCTGCACATCCTACTCATCTCAGTATTAGTAGTTTTACTTCTAAGTGGGTTTTTTGTGATCTTCTTCCTCCCAGTGTTTATACCTGCTTCACATAGATAGTCCTTACTGTTCCTTTTCCCAGTACTGTCTGTGGTGGCTAAATCTTCTACCCTACAGGAGTATGTATAGCTATGGGGGACTATAGGGTTTGGTGCATTTGATTGTGTCAACCGCAATATTTTGTGGTCAAAATTAGGAAGATGGGGTATTGACACACACTTGTTGCACTTCATGAAGGCCCTATACACTGACACAACTGTCATTGTCTGCCTTCCACAAGATGGTGACATTTCTTACCCCATGCCTACCAATAGGGGTCTTAAGCATGGGTGTGTTCTTGCGCCCCTGTTATTCAACCTCTACATGGCTGACATGGGGGAGAAATCAAGTACGCCCCAGATTTTTCTGCCATGTATTGGAGGGGTGATGGTAACGTGGATTACTTATGCGGACGACACGGTTTTACTAGATCGCACCCCTCTTGGCCTACAAAGAGCCATTAACAACCTTGTCCAGTTTGCGGATGACAACCGTTTGAAGATAAACTACACTAAGACAAAGGTAATGCACATACAGAGTAAAAGTAGACAGATTACTAGGTTTAACTAGTACATAAAGGACATAAAACTGGAGCAGGTTAAAACCTATGTTTACCATGGGCTTCCATCCTTCAGTGTTCCTACATCCTCACAATGCCATACCTATGTCAAAACAAAGGCTATGCAAAAATGGCAGGTATTGAGGGGATTTATCAAGAGAGTTGGTGGATAGTTAGTAGAGGGATTGCTGGAAGTTTCAACCAAAGCAATTGTACCATGTATATTATATGGTTTAGAAACTGTTCTTGACAATCATGTGGGTTGGTTGGATAAATTAGAAGGAAAAATACTTAATCTCTTCTGAGCTCACCCACGAGTGTATATGTAGCTGCTTTGAGAATTAAAGTGGGCATTACTTCCCTACATACTATTAGGAAACTGGCTTGCTGTAAGTTATTAATAAAAATAAGCCAAACCAGTGTCTTAACGGATATACCACATATATTTACTATATCGAATCGACATGTACACTATGGAATGGGTAAAAAAGGCCCTCTTGAATTGGCAGATTCTGTACAAGAGTATGTGGAGAATATTGGATTGCCTTTGATTGAGGCAATAGAGATTGGCTTTTATTTACATAAACTTAACCTCAAGTCACACAAATGTGACTGTGTGAGATCTATTGGCACACTTGAGAATAAATGGCGCTGTGAGGAGTACGTTAAACAAAGCTTTGAATATTTAAAGCTGTGCAGTTACTTGATTAAGCCATGTTCTCATACATTAAGATGATTCATCATGTACCTGTGATTAACTATCTTACCAGTATTAGAACACACTGGTGCCTGACGGAACATCCCAAAGGGAAAAAAGATTATTCTGTCTGTGTGCCAAATTTAAAGAAACTAGTAAGCACGTTTTTACGGCATGTAAGAATTTAACTGACCTTTATTACAATGGTTATGAGCGCTTTTGCACACGACCTGACAGTATCATAACCGAGCAGGGATGATATCGTGGGATTCATCACAATACCTATACTTATTTATTTGTTTATTATAACGCTCTGGAGCCTGAGGGCATCAGGGCGCACATATACACGCAAGACAACAGCAATCACAGGACGATAGGGAGGAAGAGAAGGATCAGGTCTGATATACTCAAAGAGGAAAGTTTCCAATGTTTTTTTGAAAGTTCTAATGTTTACGCCTGATCGCAAGGATGCAAAGATTCCATTCCAGATTCTCGTTGAGCAATTTGCAAAAGATCTGCCCAGCGCTTTTGATTTCTTAAAGCGGGGGCAAGCAACAAGTTTGGTGTTTGTAGATCTTAGAGATGGTAAAGGTTCATACCATAAAGTTATTGACTTCAGGTAACTTGGGGATTTCCCATAGAGGGACTTATGAAGTAAAGTTGCTGCTTTGAATTGACACCTTGCAGCGACATGGAGCCAATGTAGGCCCTTCCGGTGAGTCGAGATGTGACATTTTCTTGGGACTTTAATGATCCAGACTGTGTCATTCTGGACAGTTTGTAGGCACTGGATACTTTTTTTTATCTACACCTACCAAAAGCACACTACAATAGTCTATTCTTGATAGGATAATTGCTCTGGCGATTGTGGCTGAGTTGTCCTCATTAAGATATGGGCTAATGTTCCTGAGCAATTTCAGGTAGTACGAAGAGTTTTTGATAACCAAGTTCACATGGAACTCTGCGCTTAAGGTACAGTCGGTTTGTACACTGAGTGTTTTAATTTTATTCTTTACTTGAATGCTACAGTCCTGGATGGAGAAGAATTGGTAGCAATTAGAGAGTTTAACCCTAGCTTGGGAAGAGCCAAAAATAAGGAGCTCAGTTTTGCCCTTGTTGAGACACATCCAGTTGTCCACCACCAAGGCATCCACTTGATTTTAGAGGTTTTGGAGGAGCAGGCTGTCGGCTGCATAATCCCCCGAGATCTCTAGGACCAGTTGAGTATCATCTGCGTAACTGGTCCAAAATACTCCAGATTCCTCTAAGAGGCTGCATAGAGATAGGATGTATGGGTTCAACAGTATCAGGGACATAATATGAACTACTATGTGCACAAAGTTAGAAACCTTTAAAGTATTAACAAATTAGAGTCTCATCAGGCATCAATTATAAACCAAATGTTATTACCCTGTGTCACGTGTGAAAGAAGTAATATTTGGAATATATGGCCAATGGAACCTCCATGCACACAAACCGATTTCACAATGCCAATCTAAATATTCCTTTCTTTATGTTACACGTACAAATGCTAACTTCAGAAAATAATGGCCAATGAAACATTGTCCCGTGTACATTAATGGATTACAGAAAACATTGTCAAATTGTACTCTGTGTACTATCTAATATATCTCCTTTTGTAAAAAAATAATCATCCCTTCTCTTTGGGACTTTAACATGTTCCAATATTAAAAACTGCACCTGGACCACTGTATGTTGTGCATAAGTGAAATGCTGTGCTACTGGAGACCTGTTCTGTCCACCGTGTTTGGCCTTTCTGGTTGTAATCCCAACATAAACGCTTTAAACCACATTAAAGGAATCACATGTGGTAGAATGCCTCAATAAAATATTTTACCACTGTATAGATGATTAGAAATATTCTGAAATGTAATTAGAAGATGTTAAAGATAGCTCCAACCCTTGCTGAAATATTTCATGAACCTCCTATCTTTGCTTATCACAAGAGTAAATTCATGAGAGACTATGTAATTCGGGCAAAGTATTGCCCCCCGAGTTCTCAAAGAATCAAATACATTGGCACACTCCCTTGAAAGAATTTTCAAAGTTGCCAAAGTGTCATAAAAGGCTATTATATTAGCCATCCATACAGTGGTAGAAAGATTCTATTGAGGCATTCTTCCACATGAGATTCCTCCAATGTAGTCTATGGTTTTATTTGTTCCATGTGGCATTTTTCATGTTGGGATTACAACCACAAAGGCCAAAACACAGTGGACGGATCACAAATCTAATGTGATAACAACATTGGAAAGGTCTCCATTAGCTCAACATTTCACTCCTGCAAAACATACAGTGGCTCAGATGCAGCTTTTAATATTGGAACATATTTCGGGTCCCAAAGAGAGTGCATGACCTGATGAAGACTCTTTTACAAAAGTAGGTCTATTGGATAGAACTTGTAGAAGGCTTTGGCACCCCATTAAATAAACATGCAGTTAGATTTGATATGTTTTCAGTAATCCATTAATGTACACGGGACAATGTTCCATTGGCCATCATTTTCAGAAGTTAGCTTTTATACATGTAATAAAAAGAAAGGGATATTTAGATTGCCATTGTGAAATTTGTGCAGGTGGAGGTTCCATTGGCCATACATTCCAAATATGAGTTTTTTCACACGTGACACTGGGTAATAACTTTTGGTTTATAATTGATGCCTGGTGAGAATCTAATTTGTTAACACATTAACTTCAAAGCTTTGCAGCTTTTTTATGCACATGGTGGTTTGGGTATGTGTATGTGTTTATGTATTTATCCAAAACATACTGTAGGTCTGCTATTTGTTTTGGAATCTATATTACCACATCGTTGTCGACATATATTGGGAGGACCAATGATGATTTAAAAAGGCATGTCATTTTATGTTTCATGGACATTTTCCCTTAATTTACCTTTAATTATGGACACTAAACCATTGCATTGTTTGCTAAATTGCAGCTAATGCAGTGCTTCGATTATTCAACAAGCTCTATTTTAAAGCATCCCCAAGACCCACACGTGGCCTGCAAATTGTCCACTTGCATTGTGTACACAAAGACCATGACCTTGTCAGAAAGACATGCCTATTCATTAAACGCAAATGTCAAAATCAATGTCACACCATAGCAGCTGTGTAAATGTGCAGTAGGGCAGGATGCCTCTCAAAGACAGTCCATGTGTAAGATCAATACACTGTACCGAATGAGTTAACTCCAGCCACTAACAATGAGGCTGAATGTATATGAACAGTCAGTTCTGCAAGGTACATGTGAAGTGGCAGCATCTCACCTCTCTCCTAACAGGAACTCAAGGCAGTCAAGCAGGGGATGAGGGGCCCAGTACATCCTCTGCAGCATCTGGCACCTTCACCCATGTGCCATCCTCTGGCCATACAGAAAGGATTCGCAGGGATCTGCAATTCATCAGAAATCTGCAGGCAAATCATCCACAGCCATCCCTTTGCCAGTGCCCACCACAGGACCGTCCACAGAGCCTGTGGCATAGACCACCAACACAATCCCCACCATAGACATCAGTGAAACTGATGATGAAACCACTGCAATGGCCAAACCCACCACTGCCCATCAAGTTGCTGTTGCAATTCCCACCACCGTGCCCACATCATCCCCAGCACAGCTTGCACCTGTTACTGCCACCATAACAAGTGCCCCTTTCCTGGTCAACAGGGATATTCACCCGCCTGACTCCCCTCCCCTTCCCATCCTGTTCCCCAATACTCCCTCAACCATATCTAGTAGCCATGCACTGCAGTGACATCACTAGCACTGATTGGGGATGGCACACCTGTGCTGATGCATAATCCATCAGGGAGGGAGCAAAGCCCCAACTCATCATTCCTGACACCGCTGATCACCCTGAACACAATATGGGAGAGGCTTAATGTGATCAACCAGTGGCAGGAATGAATGGAGAGGATTGCCGAGGAACAACTGGGCCATTCGCACACCATTAGGGATGCTGTTCAGGGGTCATTGAGGCATGGGGACAGTGCGCTGGACAGGCAGAGCAGCTGTATATCTGATGGCACATCTGCTATGAACCTGGTTGGGCAGAGGGTTTCGGGAGCAGACAGAGGCCATGTCAGCCAGCAATGAGAAAGTCCTGAGAGCCATCACACTCACGTTTCAGCACATTAAGGGCGATGCAGCCAGTTCCACCTCTGTCACTCCCACTGAGAGTTCTTCCCCCAAAAATCTGGAATGGACATTACGGAGGGTACCGTCTCGCTCTCCACCACCTATGCCAGCACATGATATGGCAAGTGCTGGCGATAGTGCATGGCCATATCTCTGCCATGGTGTCTTGGAATGTGGGTGGTGAGAGAGACTTGGTGTTGGGGATGAGGATGGTGGGAGGTAATTGGTATTAGGGTTGAGGCCGGTGAGAGGGAATTTGTTTTGAAGATGAGGGTGGTGGGAGGGAATTGGTGTTGGAGATAATAGCAGTGGGAGGGAATTGGTGTTTGGGGATGAGGAAGAGTAAGTGTAAAATAAATCACTTTAGACTAGAAGAAATGATTCCAGCAGTCATTTCAGTTTAAGTGCTACATGTTAAATCACTGAATGGTTACAGTACCAGGCTCTGACTAGCCTATAGGTCAATAGGCCCATCGCCGAACCAAAAACACAAAATGCTGGTGTGGGCCAGTTGTTTTGGTCAAAGTGGGCAATTTTTGGGTCAATTTGGGCCAGTTTGTTGAGTTAATTCGCTCTGCAGCTAGTCGTTTGGCCTGTGTTGCTGAATAAATATTCTTTAAAATGTACAATTTGCATCACACTTTATTAAAAAAACCTTTGTTATTATTCAAACCGTGTCACAAAAGGAATGAATACCCATTTGTAAATGTAGGCCACTTTTTCATTAGTGCCCGAGACAATTTTATGGCACAGTCCGACCCTGTACAGTAGAGTGACAGGTGCATAAGTGTGGATTCAAAAGTTGTTGTCCATTAGATCCTGGCAAACTTTGCATCCTTCTCTCACTTCCTCATGTCTATCCTAAGGTTCCCGGTTGCCACCTGCTATTCATCAGAGCCAGAGGGGTGCTTTGTCCTTGTGTGGAGGCATTGCAATGTCCCGCATTATGCTATTGTTGTGCAGCATTGAGCATGTGACTACAATACTTCCAACTTTGATTGGCCTGTACATGAGTGATTTCACACAAAAGAAGATGAAGATTTTTACAGATTCCATGAGTTACTTTATTAGAGCGGCCGATAGCTCACTATGGGCCTCATTACAACTTTGGAGGTAATAGCGCCATGGCTGCCTCCAAAATCGTGTCCGAGTCCGGTCAGGTGGAGTGGGGATTTACCGGGACATTCCGCCCTTGGCGGACCCGGTAATTCCCCATTCCAAATGCCATTCCCCATTCCCATTTGAGCCCCCATAGTCCGACCACAAGTCCCTTGCGGTTCCCGCTAAGGCACCTCGGAATTGAGCAGTAAGGGATTACCGGCACCGGTCTCCTTACCGGTGCCCAGTATCCCTCACCGCCCGCCTCAGAATGATGCCCTATGTCTCCCTTACTGAAAAATTAACTCTCTTTCAGTGAATTTTCTTTCCCAAAGTAGTGCTGGTACGCCGCTTATCTAGGTAAAGGGGATAGAGAAGAGACTAGCCCTAATCTTACTTGCCAATTTAGAAAGATGTATTCCATCAATGAACTGGACCGTATCTGTTATTCACATTAGTATCACAGATATGCACTAAATAATCCTTTACCACATGTTGTCTCGGTCAAAAATAAAAAAGACTGGGGGAGTTTCCTCGCTTTATTACTCCCTCTTATGTGTTTTTCTAAAACCCAGAGATATCTGTGGTGAGTTAAAACGTATTTCTTTTCTTGGCTTCAAGGTTATCTCTGAGCTCAAATGGTAACCGTTTTCAGCAGGTAGCGTCATGTTTAAACCTCTTTCTTCAGTAACCAAGTATTATTCAAAGGATATAGTAATACTGAATTTAGTGGGGACAGTAGTATTTTGAATTTATTTCACCAATCAATTTGTCAGGCTACTTTTCATTAGCTCGATATTTGGACGTGACCTGCAGCAGGAGACATAATTCACAGAATACTAACAAGTCGAAACATCCCTCTAGGGTTCTCACCTATAACTGATCTCCTAGTTTCTCAGGATTTACCCACCAATGAGTTTTCAAAAAGGTTATTTTCCAGGTACCAATGCCCATATTGAGCCCTGAAATGAGATGCCATAAACTCTAGTTTTTTGCGTTAAACTGTATATTGAAAACACCCTCTTTGTGATAGAGGGTGTTTTCAATATACACTTTCACACAAAAAACTCTTTCAACAATTCTTGTGCCATTTTGAAAAAATGACTCACTGTTAGTACCCGGCATGCTGCATCCACAGGAAATACTGAATGTGGATTGGCTCATTTTATGAGCCATTCACAGTGTAATCCCGTGGACGCACAAATGTCGTTCGTGTGCCGTGTACACTCTTTTTTCAAGGCAACCTTGAAAAGAGAGAAGGGACCTCACGGGTAGCCTTTTTTATTTTTATTTTTGTCCCATTCATTAGTACGGAGTAACTTCGCCCAAAATGGCGGCCTGTTGTTCCGTACTAATGAAGCAGTAGGTGCCGTCTAGTGTTTCTAGAATCAGCGCATATGGCAACAAAACCTTTTCAAACGGCAAAAACATGCTACTTGAAAAGGTTTCGTAAGCCATTAGTGTTCCAGGGCTACAAACTCGGGGAAAACCAGTATCCGAGCCTGCAGACCCCGGAATACAAATGACAATAACCGCCTCGTTGGCAGGCCATTACCGCCTTATGGTAATGCCCCCAGGGCCACCATTAAGGCCCTCGATATGCTCAGACCTGTAACTTGACGCACCGGGGCATTACCATAGGCGGTAATGGCCTGCCGGCTCGGCGGTTATTGCCACATTAATACAGTCTTACCCGTTCTAAGCTGTGATGTTGGTCTGGTTTATTTGGCCCTGAGTGTTTTCAATTTTCATTATCCCTGTGCAAAAAAAAAGTGAAGGACTTTTTACACTCCTTCTGTGCACATTGTGAATGGCTCTACAGGACAAGTTGGACTTCAATTAGCCTTATTCACCAATCTTTGTGCATATATATCACAGGGCAGCTATGTTACGGTGAGTCGGACTCCCACAGGAACCCCTCAAAATTCTATTATTATTAACTTTTGATTAGAGTAACGTATTTGACCGACATTTCAAAAGTCAAAAGTGATTGGCCATCTAGAACTGTATAGTATTGCTTGAAATCCATCATTGCTTGTGGTCTCGCATGAATGCTGAAACTACTTTATTCATATTTCTCTATGATTTCTCAATTTTACCATTAAATCTGTGGTCCATCTCCATTTTTGCCTCCCAGTCAAATTGGAAAAGATAAAGATGGTGTGAGGAAATAGTTCCATTAGATTCCCCATGTTTTGTTTCATTAATAAAGTAAGGGACATACCTCATACATTCCCCAAATCATTGCATCCACAATGAATTAATATGATGTCTGGCTGCCTTGTACTTCTCAGACTGAACAATTTTGGAAAAATCTGCAACCAACGCATTCCCCGCAATACAAACCATTTAATAGTAAAATCTCTCAAACCAAGGTTCATGCTAATATTTAGTTTCTCAAAAACAGCCATTAACCAAAACAGCCAACTGGCTGCGATCAGCCGCACAGTTTTCAAACCAGCCATGATATCTGCAGTCTTTCTCTGTTTCCAGGAAAATTATTCCTAGTTTGAATTTCTAGTAGTTTGAATGAGCAGGGTATGTATGATGTGTGTGTTTTGGAGTTTGTTATTGGTTGATGGCACTGTTGCAATTCTCCGTGGCTATCCAGCAGCCATTAGTGTGCATCATTGCTACCCATGGTTATATGTGGTAACCTGTGCAGCTGTGGCTATATTGTGACAAATGGCACATCGTGTGTGTGTGGTTGTGTGGTAGGTGCGTATTGCCGACATTTTGGGTGGAGTAGCATCATAGATGCATTGAGTTTTTGTGTGATTAGACAAGACCAGGGTAGTGCAGGAGGAGCATAAGGAGTGGAGGGGGCTGGTATGTGTGTTAGGGACACTTTTTTGGAGTTTGGGGGGAGTGGAAACACTTTTTTAATTCATAATCTTTGCAAATAGCTGCTGTTAACAGCAAACATCCATGAAGGTTCTGTGTATAATTGTGTGTATAATAAGCATGTGCGTAGGTACGTGTTACGATGGATTTCTGAACTCTGACCTGGTGGGCAGAGGTTCAGAAGGCCAGCCTAGTTTCTTGAAACAGGTTAACTTTCTGGACAAGCCAGACCAATCAAGGTAGCATTGGCGGCAGTCAATACTAGGTCTCAGGAGGGGTGAGGGTGACTGAAAGACCTCAATGAGCAAACACAGTAAAGGACACTACAAATTACTCCCAGTCAGGTGTATATATATTAAAAATACATGTAGATTTATTCAAGGCCTTTCAATGTAAACACAAAGCAAATATCAACAGTAATACTTCAAACCAATACAACACTACTATTACACATATATACAATACCAAGTGGCCTAAAGGGTTACAGCACAGAATGGGTCCACGGCATATAAGGAAAGGGAGCAAGCAGTGCAAATACCATTCCTAACTGAGAGGCAGTCCAGTCCCTACGAAGAGTGGAGAATAGTGCTCAAATGTATTTTCATATTTTGAAGCATGCGATAGTGCAGAAGGGCGAAAACAGGGTCTCTTGTAGCGGCTGCATCAGCTCAGAAAGGTGGGTGAGGCGATAAAGAACAAGTTCCCACTATTCGTGGAGGGTCTCCCCAAAAGGGCGGAACAGGTTCCAGGAGTTCGGAATGGGATGGTAGCACAGGCTACCTCTGGAAAGGTGAACGACCCTCAGGGGAAACTTGTGCGTAAAAGTGGATGAATGCAGTAGGGGCCACCGGTAAGGGTTGCAAGTACTCACCAACCCCCGGCGCACTCTGACCAAACTTCAGCAGTCGAGTCCACTTCAAATACGGCAGTTGTGCAGCTCTTCGTCTTTCAGCAACGAAGATACAGCGATGATCCCCGACAGGAAAGTGGTGATTTCTCTGCTCCTGGTGAAGGGATCAGTCCAATTCGACTGCAGCAGGCTTCAGAGCACAGAGTGGTACAGCATTATGGCACATGTGAAGTTCGTCACCACGGCTGGGCGACACAGTGAACGCATGTACTCTGGTTTGGCGCTCCCTCTTTATTCCAGACCAAGAATGCCAAGTGTATGAAATTCGTTGAGCGAGTACCGTGAACCAAGAGTTTATGATCTACCAAGTTTCAAGTGTCAATTCAAAAAGACAGCAGTTTCAGAGCAAAGGTCCTGCGCAAGCTGGTCAGTTCACTGGATGGCCCAGGAACACTTCCAAAAAGACCTACATGCAGGTTTAGATGAAGGTGCCATGAATAGTTTATCCCACTATTCAAATGGGTCAAAGAGCCTTGCAGACCTTCTGGTTCAATCAGATGCAAAGGGGTCCAACGGGACAAGAGCGGGCACAGGGTGCCAAATCTTCCAGCGTGTCAACAGGGGTTCCTCAACTTGTCTTCTTTGTTTCAGGATACTTGGATCTTATCCTAGCTTCAGTGAGAACGCAAGAGATTGACCTGGTATGGGTGTTTGGAGTTCACTCTTATCCAGAATCTCCTTTGTGACAAAACAAAGAGGACCCAATGGGAGATCTGCTCACATACAGGCACACCAGACGTGGACCAATCATGGACCATGGTGGTCCCAGTCATTCCTGGCACTCCAGACTCTCTGGCACCCAGGATGTGTATTGGAACTAGACAGTCCAGCCCACAACCTGGAGGCACCCACACAAGGCATGCCGAAGCCCACAAAAGCTTGGTGTTTCGCTGGAGAATGCATGCTTCAGAAAGGACTGACGTGGGTCGGCTCAACCTGGGGAAGGTAAAGGGGCAAGATGGCCAAAGGACAGGACAAAGAACCTCGTGGCATGGCCATTTTGGAGCCAGGCCACCTTCCCGTGCCAACTGCGGTAAACGTGGTTTGCCTGGCAACCAAGTGCTACAAATAAGCAAAAAGATAAGCTGCCACCAGCCCTGTGCAAGGCACATCTGCACTTCTCCTAAAAAATCCTTTGATGGAACCTAAGGCCTTTGGAAACGAAAGGAAAACCCAAGTGCACTGTAATGTACGGTACATTGAGCACTTGTAACATGTTGCAGAAAAGTTGCAACATTGGAGAGGACTAAGGCAAACAACGTCTCCCAGTACTGACTGTCTTTAAGTGCATGTCAGTTTCTCCATAATAAAGTGAGTGAAAGCCCAGTGGAGTGCAGCTGAAGGCTGTGCTTCACTGGCAAATGTCAGACTATGGTGTTTAAACAGCAGAAAAACATTGGGGGAAAATTTCACATAAATGGGAAATTTTCCTAACAGTACACTGATGCGTTTTTGTCATTATAGTGTTTGCGTCCGTAGGCGTGGTTATATTATAGCTGTGTCTATAAACATCAATTTTCTGTGCAATAATCACCTTGTTATGGAGATGATACAGCACAGAATTTTATCTGTCTGTGTTATCTTGTGTGTTTATGTGTTGTCTTGTCTTATTGGAGGTTTTGAAGGTTGGCTTAGTTTAGTTTTTAGTTTGTAGAAAATGTACATGTAGTCACGGCTACAAGTAAGTTTTGTAGCTGCATTGAATATCCACGGATACTAGTGATACTGGGTGGGGTTTTATATTTGTTTCTGTGTTTCTAATTGGCTTGTGTTAATGTTGTAAATGTGTACTTCTTTTTGATAGGGTGCAGTGAATATGTGTCAGCCATTTTATTAGTTTTCTTAGAATCTAGTCCTCTTTTTCTGGTTTTGATTTTGGAAATTATGAAACTCCCTATTTTGTCTACTTTTCTCATTTTGACTGCAGAACTCACACTGTGCAGTTCATGTTACCTGTGACAAAATATGATTGGCATTAATCAGTTGTTTGTCATTGTTTTATTCAAAGTTGTATTTGATAATATGTTGATAATGGGGCTCTGTGTTTTTTTTTACTGTATTTGTTAACAATGAAGCGTTCCTGCTGTATATGTAGAAAATGGGTGGGAACAATTGTTGGAAGTTGTTTATTAGGAAAGAAAAATAATTTCAGTGAGGTGCATGGTATAGAATCATTAAGTATACTTCCTGCACTCAAAATAAAAGAATAATCACAGAGTAGTAGAAATGTTATTTTATCTACAATGCCTTTATAATCATGTAGGGTGTTTTTTAAAGTGCTTTTTTGGGTGATCTGAAAATGCGTGTTTTTAAAAAAAGTTATTATTTTGCTAATGTGGGGTGATTTGAAAATGTGTGTGCTTTCAAACAGATTTGGCTTGCTGAAGTGTGTTACTGGGCCTCATTACAAGGTTGGCGGTCCGGTAATAACGATACCGGTAAGGGGATACCGGCATCGATTACTGGACCGGGTCATTGCGACCCACGATGCCGGTAAGAACGGGTACCATGATGCCGTTAACACCGGCATCGCAAGGCAGCCGTTAAGAGCAATCTGCTGTGATGAAACCTGCCACAGGTGCACAAAATCAGCACAGGTAGAGACCATTCAAAGTCAGGTACAGCATAAAGGCAGCACACCCTTACACCACACCCCTCCCAAAGGCAAAATGCTACCACTAGCAATAGCTCTGCTGAACCAGGAGTACATGCATGAACAACTACTCTATGAGGAGGCAATGAGCCAGGCCATGCATTGAATGCACAGGCGGAGAAGGAGGGTGAGAAGGGGACAACACAAACCCAATGTGCGGGCCATTGTGACCCGCAGGCTGCCACCAATCCCCCGCCAATGGGCCAGCCCATTCAAACTAAACCCTGCACAGATCCACACCCTGTACCGACTGGACAGGGACACCATCACCACGCTAGTGGACCTCATACACGATGACCTTCTGAGCATTATCAACATCCAGACTTCCATCCACCCTGCTGAAGGTAGTGTGTGTGCTCCACTTCTTGGCAACAGGAGCCTATCAGCACACAGTGGGGCAACTGCATGGGATATCACAACCCTGTTTCTCCTGTGTTCTCACCCAGGTACTTGAAGCACTCCTCAAACATGTACGCAACCACATAAGCATGCCACGGACTGCATTGGAGGTCAATGCTACAAAAGTTGCTTCCATGCAATTGCAGGCATGCCCAACGACATTGGTGCGATAGACTGCACACATGTTGAGCTGGTGGTGCGGCTTGATGTGGAGGTGGTGTACTGCAACAGAAAGCAGTACCATTCGCTGAATGTACAGATGGCCTGTGATGGCAGCCAAATAATAACACACTTCTGTGCAAGATACCCAGGCTCCAAACACGATGTAATGGTCCTGCGGAACTGCACGCTGCCCCGCTACATGGATAGACATGCCGGACCTCATACATGGCTGTTGGGTGAGTCTGACCACAGGGGCATATGCAGTGCTGATTAGGGGTGGCGGGCTGTTGCCAGCACTGGGAACCTGTCTGCTGTGTGGGCCATGTGGGGTAATTATGGGGCGGGGGGGCTGTTGACAGCACTGGGAACCTGTCTGCTGGGTGGGCCATGTGGGGTGTCAGAACATAACACAGCATTGCATCATCTCAGAGCACAAGTGTACACTGCATGTATGAATGCACCGTGAACCCTGCCAAAACCCATAGACACAACCAGGAATGGAAAGAAGTGTAGAGAGAGTGGATAGGCCAGTGGAGCGCTCAGTCCCAAGTGGAAGTGGACCTACCTACCTCAGCCTTCCCAACATACACACAATGAACCCATACTCATTTAGCAATTGAGGAACACACACGGTCCCGTTCCATGAAGCGTAGCACCCGTGAATACGTAGAACCTGCAGCACAGCCGATGCATGCTGACCTGCAATGTGCTCACAGCCGTGTCCACGGTGAGTAACAGACCTCCAGCTCATAGCGGCACATGTACCATGCACAGCAGCAAACCCGTACCACATGTACCATGATGCGTCACCCTGTACCGTCAATCCATGTAAGCAGAAGAGTAGCCAATACTGGAAGAGTACCATCAGTCACATACAGCAAATCAGGGGCTGCAATCAGCCCACGTTTATGGTGCAGTTCTGTATGCCAGTCCAGGTACATTAAGGGACACCCACATGGCCAATGGAGTGATAATAGCAAGACAGTAATGCACCATTCCCCACAACACACAGACACGGCTGTGAGGTGGGGGACATATCCAATGTAGCACCATGTAACCATGCTTGCGAACACCCAGATGTGTTACCCCCCCCACATCTCCCGTGGCACACACTATCCATGGAAATGTGACCCAGTCCCATGGGTGTATGTGTCTGGCAAGCCCTGTATCCCTACGATGAGACACCACATATGTGTGACTTGACCCTGAGAATGCACACTCCTCTCCCATTGTTAAAAGATTACTTGAAAGTGAGACCACAGTGTCAGTAGGACATTATTTGTGCTTGTGCAGGTGCGCATTCCATGTGCCATGTGTCAGCAACTGCAGCAACCCCCCCCAACAAAACATCAGGCCTACGTACACCTTTTGGGCATTTGTTAATGTCTATCATAGTGGGCAACATTGTGCAGCCTGTCACAACATCAAATGACCAAAATCATCACAGGTTCCCTTTCTCTTTCTCACATTCAGGTGATGCCGGGTATCCCCTGATGGGCTGGCTGCTGACCCCAATCAGGCAGCCACGTAACAGACATGATGAGGCCTACAATCCTGCACATGCACAGACTCACGTGACCATTGAACAGACATTTGGACTTTTGAAGAGCTGGTTCCGCTGCCTTCGCAGGTCTGTGGGTGAATGCCCTTATCTATGGTCCCGAGAGGGTGGGGAGAATTGTGATGGTTTGTGATATGCTGCACAACATGTGCATCCGCCGTAAGGTACTCCTGCCCCCTGACATGGACATGATGCCATCGGAGGAGGATGATGAGGATGAGGAGGATGCTGGAAATCCTCAGCAACACCATGCCCATGATGGACATGCGACACGTCAGGCATTGGTTGCAAATTATTTCTGATTAACGTAGGACACATGGGAATGGGCGTGGGTCACACTGGGTGCTGGACACTGTGCAATATCGAATCATTACACACTCAAGAATGAATGTCCAGACAATTGATTTGTATATGTGGTGACAATGTTATACTGTACATAGTTCAACAACCATCAATACACCAGGTTTAGCAAAAAATCAATTGTCTGGACATTTATTCTTGAGTGTGTAATGATTCGATATTGATACATGAGCTTGGTGTTGCACTAGCGGATTTGACGGGCGGTGCAATGATATGCCGTTGTTCGGCTATTGCAGTGACAAGCAGATTGATTGACTCAGCCATTGAGGACATGACCTTGTTTCCCTCACGCACTCTTCAAGCCAGTTGATAGACGGCCTCAGTTGCCCTGCCTAGCATGCGCGCAGTGTTGTGGGTGTGGTCCTCCATCATCTGCCGGGTCAGCTCGGGCTCAGTGAGGTAGCAGCTTACCTGGGCATGCATGGCCTCCTGCTGCTCCTCCATTCGGCTGAGGCGGCCCTTAATGTCCCGGATGTGGCGGAGTCCAGGCAGTGGCAAGGGTGGTGGGCTGCCGGGGCTTGATGGACCAACACAGGCTCCTCATCCTGGGGCACACTACTATGTGTTCCTGACACAGTGGCCTCAACAGTGCCGCATGCCCCTGCATCCGACATTGTACTTCCTTGGAGGGGCATATGGGTGGGTGTGGGTGAGTCCTGAAGGTTGGGCGTGCTACAGACAGGGGAGAATGGCTCAGCAGGCAGGCTCAGGGCAGGTTATTGTGGGTCTTCAGGCAGGGTCATGTCTGGTGACACCGCGTCCGCATGTCGATGTGCTGGCTTGGCAATGGGTGTTTTGGGGTGAGATGCTGGTTTGGGCACTGCTGCTGTTGTTTTGCGGGGATGACTGTCTGCAGGTGGTTTTGACTTCCTGTGCTGATGCTGGCAGGCAGGTGTATCTTGATGGTGGGGGGGGGGATGAGTGGTTGATGTTGTACGCTCTGGTCCACTGCCGGTGGTTCCTGGGTCCTTGCTGCTGCTGGTGAATTTGGTGCTCCGTCCACGTGCTGCAGTGGTGGTTGGTGTTGTGGCTAGCTACCCTTCGCATTTTGATTAGGTGCAATGTGGGGGACAGTACAGCGGCCCATTACTGATGTTTGACAATCCATGTGACATGTCTCAAACTTGGTACATTCATGTTCATGTGCATTGTCATGCTCACGGTGTAGGACATGGCATGGAGCACATATGAGTCAGGGTGGAGCGGAGCAGGACATTTTGCAGTGTGAACATGGATGGGGCTGTGCCCGTTGGCTGGGTACTGGTGTGTTCTGGCATGGGTGTTGTGTCCATGCGGCCATGGCTCGGGGACATGTGTAGTCTGCATGTGATGGGGATGTGGTTGACCCATGTACGTTGCTGCAATGATGTTTGGTCTGTGGGAAGGGATATGTTGGGGTGGCATGTGGGTGAGTGGTGGCAATGATGCATGCATCTTGGTCGGAGGTTGATTGGACCATGTGTTGGCACGGCATTGAGGGCAGGTTGTGGACAGTGATGTATGTCTGCACATGCTGATGGTAGTTGTGTGTGCATTGCAGGGGACATGTGGAGTGGTCTGTAGGGTTTGTTGCCAGTCTTCCTGGAAGGGGCCTGTTTCAGTGCTATGGTCTAGTTGGTTTGGCAAGGCAGCAGGTATCTGGTGGCACTAACTTGTCAATCGAAAAGCACCATTGACAATGGGGGGACATTTCTGGGATTTATGTAAGTCATGGTCACTCACTGGCATCTCCAGACGATGATGCTACGACCTCCGCATCTCCAACCCCTCGATGCTTTCCATGTTGATGACGGAGGCGCATGTTTCTTCCCATGGCTGCAATTTGATGGATGAATGTGCACCGCCTCCTGTGGACTGCCCCTGGTCGTGCTCAGCTGCAAGGAGGTTCTGGACATGTAGACGCAAGTCATCCCACCTTTTGCAGCAGTCTTTTATGGTCCTGGGTGTTGTGCCCACCGCAGACACTTTGGAGGCCACTTCCGTCCATATGGCCTTCTTCCGGATCTGGGCTGGCTGGCGCAGATTTTCTCCGAACACTACATCTGCATTCTTGACCAGAGTGGGGTTTTCTGCTTCAAACGGTTCCATGTGTCCTTGACCTGGTATTCTATACGGCTTGGCACTTTGCAGCTCTGTTCCACTCCTGTCGGTCGAGGATTGCAATGGATTCTGTTTTTCAAGATAGCCACCAGTGAATTTCACATTCCGGCACGATGACGTTGCTTCTGGTAGCAGTATTTACGATACCGGTATCAATGATACCGCTCCTTAGGGCATCTAGGATGTCAGTGTGTGCGGCATTGATGATGCTGCTATCTGGTGTTTGGAGGGCCTTACCGGCATGCCGGTGCAGCCTTTACCGGCATGCCAGTATGCGTGTCCACGCTGACTCGGAATCAACCGTTGATTCCGGCAGCAGTCCAACACGGACACGGTTGCACCTGCATGCCAGTAATTTGCAAATGTTACCGGCCAACTCATAATGAGGCCCACTGTGTGGTTAGTCTGGTCATCTATAAGGGAAAATGCTTTGTCTTCACTTGTTTATTTTTTTGTGAAATCTAGTGTTTAATTTCATCAAATATATGTTTGTATGGTTTATTTTTAAATATACATTCATAAAGAATATAGGAATTATATTAGTTGTGCAAACTGCTATTATGTAAAATAGAAATGGAATGGATTTTCTGGTGAAAATTGCCCAATAAATTCAGATGCAGTATGTGCTAATCAATCCAATTTTAGTGCACAAATTAGAGGTTTTAAAATTGTGGGATGGTTTATTGGAAGTTTCCATGTGCAACACTTTAAAATAGGAAACACACTGATTTCTTTTTTATGTTCTTGTTACTCTACTGCTACTTGATACAGAATTAGTGGCAGCTCTCAATTGCATTTTATTGGGGACACTGGTTCCTCCATTGAGTTAAGGTGAATATTTAGCTTGCCCATAGTTACGGGTCTAACCAACGTGAGGGCTTAAAATAAAGACAGTGGGGCATTATCTGACACATGAATTCACCCTTGACTCTGGGCCTTTGCTATTAGGACTGTAGCTTATTAGACTGGAGTAGTAATAGCATGTTTATTTGGTTAGAAAACAGCATTATAGTAGATTCATGTGTGCAGATTAAAGGCCATGCATTAAAAAGGAGGTACAGGATGTTCTGCGCAAATTGTGCGAGAAAACAGTAAGAAGGTGGCCCTTCTAATGTTCCATTACAAATATTGGGAACATGAATCACGAGAAATCATGTGGTGCAAGTCTCCTGAGATGATGTGGATGATGTGTGTTAGAAATTGCACGAGATGGTCTAGCCCATACTGTGCTGCAGCCTTTTTTTACTTATATGTGGTCATATATCTTTGCTGTAGCTGTGAGTGGGGGTTGTGCATAATCAACCTCCACCAATAAAGGTGATGCTAGTAACAGCCAGAGTCTTAAAACACTAGCAGCACTGCAGCACTCTATTTGATAAAAAGTTCACAGAGGTGGCTTCATTTTTTGTGGCATTGTGTTTTTAGAATTGTTATTTTTGTTATTTTATATTTTCGTCACCAGTTGGACATTTGAATATGTCCAACATTGTGCAAGAAAACACCTAGACATGGCCCTTCTAATGTTCTGGCAGAAAGCTTGGGAACATCAATTATGATAAATCATCTGGTGCAAGTCTCCTGGGATGATGAGAATGAGGTGTATAGGAAATTGCATGAGATGGTTTGGCACATACTGGACTGCAGCCATTTTTCACTTGTATGTGGTCTTATATCTTCACTGTAACTGTGAGCGGTGGTTGTGCATAATCAACCTCCACCCATTAAAGGTGCTGATAGAAAAAGCCAGAGTCTTCAAACACTGGCAGCACTTGAACACTCTATTTGAAGAGTTATTAAAAATGCTAGAGAGGTTTAGAGAGGTGGCTTCATTGTTTTTTGGCATTGTGTTTTTAGAGTTGTTATTTTATATTTTCGTCACCAGTTGGACATTTGAATATGTTTAACATTGTCAAGAAAACACTAAGACAGGGCCCTTCTAATGTTCTGTCAGAAAGCTTGGGAACATCAATTATGATAAATCATCTGGTGCAAGTCTCCTGGGATGATGTGGATGATTCATATTAGACATTGCACAAGATGGTCTGGTCCATACTGAGTCGCAGCCTTTTTTGGCTTATATGTGGTCTTATATCTTTACTGTATCGGTGGGCGGTGATTGTGCAGAATCAATCTCCAACCATTAAAGGTGCTGCCAGCAACAGCCAGTCTTCAAACACCTGCAGCAGCGGAACACTCCATATGAAGAGTCCTTACAAATGCTAAAGAGGTTCAGAGAGGAGGCTTCATTTTTTGTGACATTGGCCCTCATTCCGAGCTAGGAGGTAAGTACCGGTGCTTTCCGGCATGGCGGAAAGTACGACACCGCCCTGGCGTCAGACCGCTAATTGCGGCCCATTCCGACCTCACAGACACGCGCTTTTCGCCATGCCGGAAAAGTACCGCTGCGACACGTACATAACAACACCGCCTTGGTAGCAGCAGTGTCTGTAAATACCGGTGACCGTAATTTACGGGTCCCGTAAATTACGGTCACCGCAAAACAACGGAACCGGAAATTTCATCATCGCACAGGAACGGGAAGGAGCGCAGCGGCCATCTTTAAAAACACAATCCATTGCCATCCTCATCAGCCAGCACCCTTGGGAGCAAACTGAAGTCGGGGAAAGGACCACACAACAAGGAACAATGCCAAAAGCCCCAAAGAAGACTGCGGACCGGCTCCGCAAGAAGAAATTCAGCCCTGAAGAAATGCAGGCCATGGTGGACTACCTGGCAGAGCATGCTGATATTGTGTTCAGCCCTGACATGCGGAGAGAGTCCATCATCTGCAAAAAAAAATCTGGGCACAAATCAGCCAGAGGGTGAGCGCTGTAGGCACCACCCCCCGCATCCGCATGGACTGCCGCAAGTGGTGGGATGACTTGCAGGTGTGGGTGCGGGTGCGGGTGCGGGTCCCCCTCTCCGCCAGCCGGAGTCAGGCAATGCAGACCGGAGGGGGCCCAAGTTCCCCTGTGAGACTTGAGCCATGGGAGGAGACATGTGCGGCATTGATTGGTACGGAATCAATTGATGGCGTCGGCGAGATGGAGTGAGGGGCAGCGTCGTCTGCGAAGGTGGTGAGTGTCCAAAGTCTACACTGCCAATGGCCATTGCATGATTTAAACTCCCCCAAGGGCCATCAAAGGCACCTTCTCAAGTTGCCTTCCCCCCATCCAACTAATGCAGAGCCAACTGCCACGCAATTAAGGGCCAAGTGCAAGTACAGAACGCACATCAACCATAGTGTATTAACTTGCACATCCCATCATGCACACTGTGCAGCCGGTTCGGCAGTGTCCCAGCCAAACTGCACATTACCAGGCCAGGATGAGTCACTCTGAAACCTGCGTACATGTCATACTCATGCACATGTACCACTGCTGTTGCTGCACCCAAAAGGCAACAAACCCCAATTGACTGAAATGTGAATGCAGCCATGTATGCTATTAGGACATCATACAATCACTCATGTTGGCCCTCTCTTCTACCCCCACAGGCAATGATCATGACAGCGGTGAGCCACAGACAAGCCGGCCAACCACCTCCATGGGCAGTGGCAGGGTCCGGCGCATTCCAGCACCGAAAAGAACACCCACCCCGGCTCCTGAAAGGTCAGTGGAGGCTGCACCACCCCAATCCCTCCTAGCATCGGCGCCTGCCACAATGCCCACCCCAACGTCAGCATAGTCCAGCATTTCTCGGGAGGTTGCAGCTACAGGCCCCGAGGAGAATGTGGACAGCCCTTCATCCATCTGTGGGGCGTCCGAGGAGGAGTTCCATCCCACAGTCCACTCCTCGGAGCCCAGCAATGTCCCCCTGGCCTCATGCAGTGACTCTGGAGATCCACAAACACCTGCCCGTAGTGCTCCTACAGGCACGCAGGGGTACGATAATCGTGGGCCAAGTTCACCAGTACAGTCCTCGCCAGAGCACGTAGGGCCAAGTCGCTTCAGTGATGGATTCCCATCATTTGGCACACGTCGTGCAAATCAGCTCACTGATCTAATCACTGAGTTCATGGAGGTCAACCGCCAGGCCAGGGTGGAATGGCAAAATGAACTCCTGGAAATGCACCAGACAGTCACTGACAGCACCAACAGGTTGTGTGAGACAGTCACTGACAGCACTAACCGTTTGTGTCACGTCCTAGGACGCATAGCCAATGCCCTTGAGGCTGCACAATCAAATCCGCAGCATCAGCAGGAGGACACGCCCTCATCCAGTGGGGCCACACCAGCAAGCCCACCAAGATGCACTCTGCATTCCATGCGGCGCAGGGATATGCCTCCTCCGGGCCCCGGGAGCATGAATTAATCGTCAATGCTGCCACATGTGGCCTTAACGTACTACATGGGACTACTGTTGTGGAGTTGGGGGGGAGGGGGATGGGGGTGAGGGTTTGTTGTGGAGTTGGGGGGAGGGGGCGGGGGGTGACGGTTTGTTGTGGAGTTGGGGGGCAGGGTGGTGGGGGGGTGAGGGTTTGTTGTGGAGCTGGGGGTAGGGGGGTGGGTGGAACGAATGTTCACACTCATCCCTTTTTTTCAATACACTATTGGTGTTGCAAAGTTTAACCGTTGTGGACACTCATCATTGAGCATGTGTATTATGACGTCTGACAGTGCATGGTCTACAAGTATACACACCCAGTTCCCTGTGTGCCCATGTAATGCCACCCTCTGCTGACTTGTGTTCTGGTTATTATGTTCAATTATTGTTTGGCACACGACATGTCCCTCAAGTGCACCGCCTCCATGATGCTTTCTTGCCACTTCCTCCTCCTCCTTCACTCCATCTTCATGTGCTGCTAGCAGTCCCATGTCAGGGGACAGAGACACAATCCAAGGGATGCACATTTTGTTCAGCTTTACACATGATATGGGGATCTTGGACACCACATAGCAGTAGATTGGTCCCCCACCAGTCCAGCTTCGCCAACTCATATGTGCCTTACGCAAGCCAGGTGACTGCTTCATCTCCACGCATGCACGGGTACGGCCAGTGTTTTAGTGCTCCCTGGGCCTGTTCTGTGGGTTACTGACAGGGGTCATGTATCATGGTGTCAAGGGACAGCCACCAACCCTGCATGTCTAGCCAATTAAGGTAAGTGTTTGAACTCTCACGGTGGAGAACTGAACTTGGCTGACATGGCAGCGTGTTACTGATGGCCATACGCACATGTCCATGGATGCATTTCGCCCATTCATGGCCACAATATGTGTCCACTTCAATGGAATGCTGTAGGGGGGTGCGTCTACAAGATGGTCCATGAACAATGGCACGGACATCTCGTGGTACATGCTTCGTTGATGCATGCAGCAGTCCTGATGTTATATCCATGTCGTGCTGTGTACTGTGTGAATCCATAGTTGGGTGTGTTGGATGTAGTCAGTGGCTCATAATCATCATACTGCTCTGATCCATACTATGGTGAATTCCAACACTCCTATGGGTGTGCCAAACCGGTGACGTGGTGTGGTATCCCTGCTGCCCTTAGTTCAATCCACTCCCAGGGATGAGTCTCCAGTGTGGTGCCATGCTGGGGGCAGCCAAATTGTGCATATGCAGCGTGTCTTCCTATATGCCCTTACGGTTGTGGTGGCCGCCAATGAGTGGTGCATGTTTTGTGGGATTTGGCCTTGTCAGATGTTGGGAATGTTGTGTTTTGTGTGTGCCTTACTCAATCGATGTGGGAATCTGTACTCATGTGCCGTTGCACTGGTTCTGTGGCAGGGTGGTTGGTGGGGTGAACATCGTGCACTGGCTTCATCATTTCGACCCAGTTTGTTCATGCAGGAACCCACCTCATGGCACCAATGCACTGGCATGACACAGTCAGACGACTCACCAGGCAACCAGGCACGTCATCCTGCATGTCGCCCCATGCGGCACGGTAGCGTGTAGATCAGCTGGCCCATTGAGTCATGAGTTATTCGTTGATGTCGGGCCAACCCATGTGTGATGTTCTTGGTTGCGTTGCATTCCATCTGCACGTAGGGGGAGTGGTATTGCTTGCAGTTGCTATCCGCCACCTGCATGCCATGCTGGTCCACCTAGGACACGTGGGTGCTGTCAGGGGCACCCATGTCATTTGGCATGCCTGCCAATGCATGGGGGCCACATTTAGTGTTGTATATCTCCTGGGTAGTCCATGTTAGGGATTTGTAGGCCCTTGTGTGCTTGGGGACGTGAACCAGCACTTGTTTATGTGTCCGTGTAATGGACGGTTGTGACATGCCATGCATGGGCCCCACTGTGTGCTGGTAGGTGCCTGTGGCATGGGTGTGGGGCACAGGCAACACCTTCAGTTTTGCCAGGATAGCGGTGTGTATTTGTATGCTGCTCGCTTATCTCGTTATTTCTCGGGCCAAATATGGTGGTGATGGTGTCACAGTCAAGCTGGTAGGGGGTGTGTATCTGCTCAGGGGTTTCCTTGAGGGACCGGACATGCTGCGTGGGAATGGGGGCTGCTGGGGCGGTGACTGAGGCTGCACTGGTGCTGCATGCTGGGCCTGTCTCCCCCTCCTTCTCCCCCTGTGCCTCCTCAATGGGGGGTGGGGGGACCTGGTGTTGTTGGTGTAGTTATTTGGTTGTGCCCTTGCTGGTACTATTGGTCTCATCTTGGTGTGGGAGGGGGTGTGGTGTGTGGGTGTGTTCCTTTTCGGCTGTGGCAGACTCCATTGCCTCCACCTGTGCTGATTGCGTGCAACTGTGGCTCTGGGAACCAATGCTCAGGGTTCTTTACTCCTTCTCTGAGATGCCTGTATGTACTCCATGCCGGTAAGGTACTTTACGGCCTTAAGGAGGCCATTATTTACGTGTGCTCCTTACTTGTGATCAGCTCCGGTTTACGCCATGCCGCTAATTCGGCATGGTGGGAGCGCACATGACCCAAGACCGGTATTTACAGCATTGTAGATTACGGTGCCGTAAATAGCGGTCTGACCAGTCGGAATGGCCCGTAGCGGAAAGCGATGCCGGTAATCCTTTACTGGCATCGTTTTTCCCTTTACTCCAACCTCGGAATGACCCCCATTGTCTTTTTAGAGTTGACATTTTTGTTATTATATGTTTTCCTCACCAGTTGGCCATTTGAACATGTCTAACATTGTGCAAGGAAACAGTAAGATGTTCCCCTTCCATAATATTCCATCAGAAAGTTTGGGAACATCGAGTATGACAAATCATCTGGTGGAAGTCTCCTGGGATGATTTGGATGATGCATATTGAACATTGCATGAGATGGTCTGGACCATACTGGACTGCAGCCTTTTTGGCTTATATGTGGTCTTACATGTTCAATGTAGCTGTGAGCGGTGGTTGTGCAGAAACAACCTCCATCCATTGAAGGTGCTGCTAGCAACAGTCAGATTTTTCAAACACCTGCAGCTTTGAAACACTCTATTTGAAGAGTTATTAGAAATGCTAGAGAGGTTCAGAGAGGTAGCTTAATTTTTTGTGGCATTGTCTTTATAGAGTTGTAAGTTTTGGTATTTTCTATTTTGGTCACCAGTTGGACATTTGAATATGTCTAACATTGTGCAAGAATACACTAGGACGTGGCCCTTCTAATGTTCCGTCAGAAAGCTTGGGAATATCAATTATGCCAGTCTCCTGGGATGATGTGGAAATGCTAGAGAGGTTCAGGGAGGAGGCTTAATTTTTGTTTTTTTCCTCACCAGTTGGACATTTCAACATTGATGCTATTTTACAGTAGATTCTTGTGCACAGATTATAGGTCCTGCTTTAAAAGGCAGGCAGAGGATGGTCAGCGCGCATTGTGCAAGAAAACACTAAGACGTGACCCTTCTAATGTTCCGTCAAAAATATTGAGAACATGAATCATGATAAATCATCTGGTGCAAATCTCCTGGGATGATGTGGATGATGCATATAGGAAATTGAATCAGCACCACAAAATAAAAATGTGTGTGGCTCATGTGTTACATGCTTGGAACACCTATTAGGTTATTCCACCAGTTCGACGCCACCAACAGTTAATGAACCCTCAACTTTGGCAGCAGTGTCAACTCCACATGTTCCAGTTTTACTCTCTGCTAATGTCTAAGTTATGAGAGGTATCTGTGATCTATACCAACAATGGGTAGCTGTGGGAGACGGTGTAAGTAACGATTGTGACAAATGAATACATTTTTAGAGCTTTTTTGTCTTTGTCTTCTCTGGAAGATGACATTGTTTCTGCCTTTTCTTTACTGGATTGCACATGCTGGCTTTCTTTTTCCTCAAATGTGCTCGGTGTCAAATGTGTTCGGTGAGCATATTTAGTATGGTGTATTTTCTTTTATCCTTGATCTCAGTGCTTTATCTTGACTGTAATTGTGACTGAAACTCCACCCATTAATGGTGCTGCCAGCAATAGCCATAGTCTTCAAACATCTGCAGCACTGTAACACTCTATTAGAAGAGTCATTAGAAATGCTAGAGAGGTTCAGAGAGGAGGCTTTATTTTGTGTGGCATTGTATTTTTTAGAGTTGTCATTTTTGTTTGTTTACATTTTCCTTACAAGTTGGACATTTTAACATGTCTAATCATGAGATCAGCAGCAGCAGCGATGGCAATGCCATGTGGGTCCCCAATCCATCATCACCCAGAAAGAAAGCCACAGGAGTAAAAAACACAGTAGACAGTTGGAGATATTTCAAGGTGAAAGAATAGTGCTCTGAAAGGGAGGCAGAGGATGTTTAGTGCACACTGTACAAGAAAACACTAAGATGTGGCCCTTCTAATGTTCCATCACAAAGCCTGGGAACATCAATCAAGAGCCTGGTGCTCTTTTTCATCGCTTAGCAAGCCCAGCCCACCAGGTGCATTCCTGCTTGCCACTCTTTTTCCCTACTTAAGGAGCCCTCCAGCCTCTTTTCCTTTGCAGATGGGGAGCCGGTGCAAGTGGATCTAGGTCACCTGGCCTAAGCCCCACCCACCTGATGCCTTCTTGCCTGCCGCTCTTTTTCACCACTTAGCAAGCCCCGCCCACCTGGTGCCTTCCTGCCTGCTGCTCTTTTTCTCCACTCTTTTGACTGCTAACTGTTCTCTCCTCCATTCCCTTCTCCCTTTTCCTTTCTCCTCCCCTTATTTTCTTCTATGCACTTACTCTATCAGATTTGTCCCTGGACCTAGTATGATAGCAACCTCGTCTGTCTCTTCCCCCTCCCCTTACTGGTTTGTTCCTCCCCACACCCCCCCGGCACTATCTGAAATGTCAGGCCTAGATTGATAGTCGCTTGTTTTGTTCCTCCCCTACCTTTCTGCACCCCTCTCCCTCACCTCTTATTTTTCTCCGGCTCTACCAGAAAAGTCGTCAGGCCTAATACGGTAGTCGCCTGTCTGTTTCCATTTCCTTCCCACTCTTCCCCTCCCTTCCTTATCTATGGGCCTCATTACGAGTACGGCGGTAGGGGGTTAACGGCACCAGTAAGGATGCTGGTGCCGTTAACCCCCTACTGCCGCATTCTGAGGTTCCTTAGTGGGTCCCACTGAGGCCGGCTGGTTTTACCAGCCGCCCTTAGCGGGAGCCGCCAAGGGACCAAGGAGATAATAACGGACCCGCTTTTTGCAGGCCCGTTATTATCTCCTTCCCCATTCCCATTGAGCTCTATGGGGGCTCGAATGGGAATGAGGAATGGTTTTCTGAATGGGGACTTACTGGGTCCTTCAAGGTTGGAATGACCCGGTAAGTCCCCATACCGACTACCCAGACAAGGGTTTGGAGGTAGCCATGGCGCTAATAGCACCATGGCTACCTCCAAACTCGTAATGAGGCCCTATGTCTTAGCTCTTGCACTATCTGAAATGTCGTCAGGCCAAGTACGATAGTTAATTTCACATACTTATTGTTCATGGCCTGTAAAAATGTCATTGTATTTTCACTTGGTCCCTCCCTTGCCTTGAAGCGCTTTGAAACATGTGTATAGGCGCTATATAAATAAACTATCATATCATATCATAAATCATCTGTTGCAAGTCTACTGGGATGACGTGGATGATGCGTATTGGAAATAGGACGAGCACCACAAAATAAAAATGCATGGGGCTCATGTATTATGTGCATGGAAATTGGCTCCACGTTCAGCACCTGATTCCACAAGTGCAATGCAACCGACACTGAATTAACCCTTGACTTTGGCAGCAGTGTCAACTCCACATGCTCCAGTTTTACCGGCTCCTAATGTCTACGTTTTTAGAGTCATCTGTGATCTATGCCACCAATGGGTAGCTATGTGAAATGATGCAAGTAAAGGTTAGGACAAGTTCAAAGATTAATACCAGATGTATTGTTATCTTTAGTTTATTTCTTAAATGGCTATTTTTCCCACCTTCTTTAGAAAAAGAAAACGATTATGTGTACATAGATGAAACACTTATGGCATTAAACAAACTGTTATTTATAAGTTCACTTATAAAAACTTTGAATTTCTTAATGACAATGTAGGTTATGATTGCAGAAGTTACACTGCACACTTGCTTTTGCTGTTGTTGATGTTAACATCTGTGCATCTTTTGGATAAGTAGATAGAAAGTGTTATTAAATATTTACAGCTTTATTTGCAGTGGAAACACTGAGAGTGCATTTGTTGTGTTATTTAGAGCTTGTGTTATGATAAACTATTGTTTACCATGTTACCGATTTCTATTTGCAGATTTGTTCTATGCATATTACTTTTCAATAAAAAAGAAAAACATGTAAAGAAATCAATGTTTGCACAGGTTTGGGAAATTAGGGTATTTTCAGTCTAAGTGCATAATATATTGCACATCTGTGCTGTAGAAAATGATTATTTAACAATACGCCCTGAGCTGGGGGTGGAGGGGGGCATTACCGCGTCAGGTAATGCCCCAGGGTCTTTGTTAAGTTCCTCACATGGGTCGTGCCTGTATCTATATCAATTAATTATGTATCAAGCACCACCCATTAAAAGTGGTGCCAGCAACAGTCAGAGGGCCTCATTAAGATTTGGTGGATGGTCCGGAAATAAGGGTGCTGGTAGCAACGTACTGGTACTGTTTTTGGACCGTAAAACGTAGAGTTTGCTGGTAGGGACACGGAACTCCTGGCAGGGCTGATCTGCCGGGAGTTCGGGCTCCTACCGGCAGTGTTTTCACTCCATTCCCATGGATTCCCATGGGACTCGTGAAAGGCGATTTCCCGTTTCCGCTGCCTGCCATAACATCCCAGTGGCACCGAGAAGTCAGGTGATGGAAAGGGTGTTACAGGGTTGCTGGTAACTCACTGCCTAACAGCAGGCTTTACTGGCAATTCCGTGATGAGGCGTAGAGTCTTGAAATAACTGCAGCACTGGAGCACTCCATTTAAAGAGTCATCAGGAAGGCTAGATAGGTTCAGAGAGGAGGCTTTTCATGAAGTGTCTACAGATGTGCTACTCCTATCTCCAGCAGTACCACCTGGATGAGAGAGAGGCCGTCGCAGGATCTTTTCTTTCTGATGCAATGCATTTTCCAGAAGTCTTCATCCACTTCAAGGGTGTTTATTGAACTTTATCAGGGGTGTGAAAAACCTAAATCTAAGATGGGTGCACACTACGACCATCAAATATTAATCATACAGTCCTAGTGGAGTCTAGTCAAATTAAAAGGGCCTATACTAAACAAAACCTACTGCCAATCCTTACCGCTATGCTACAAAATAGTGTGGGATAATGTTCACTAAAAGAAATAAATGTTCACAAAATGATAAGTCAGGATGTTTAGGCCGTTGGCCTCCCGTCCCCAGGTTTTTAGCACGGGACAAGGCAAGTCACTCGAGCACAGCACACTCATGGGCTTCTTGGGAACGAGGTCACAGTTCCTTTTACCAAAATCAGGGCCTTCTGTGCCCAAGTCTCCAGAGGACCCAGTATACCAAAAATGACAAAGAAAAGTTCCTTTCCAAAATTCAAGTCATGTAATTTGCTATTCGCCCGGGATCCCCCGCAGCCGGGCTCAGATCCTTCTTTCACAATTAGCCTCCCTCAGCCGGGTTCGCAGCAACTTTAATTTGCAGGCATCCCTCATTCGAGTTCACATTTGCCACAACAACATTTTCACTGGTGAGTTTTACTGTTCACCCCAGATACCCCTCTTCCAGGCTCAGATCCCCTTTCAACCAATTAGTCCCCCTCTTCCGGGCTCAGACCAATTTTAGTTCATAGGCAATCAAAGTCTTTTGAATGTGCAAAAGATTTAACTTAACCCCCTGCAGGACCACTTTCATTTTCATCATTCAATATTTGCATGCTCTGAAGGGCTGCCAAACAGAGCTCTTTGAGTGAGCACCCTCGTGGTGCCGGACCACTCTGTATTTGGTACCTAACTGGATTTCATAAAGTTCACTTGCACACACGCTGTACAATCCAGCTATCAGTTTCACCCGACTCAACAGATGTGCCGAACTTGTTGGTGTTGGTTTGCAGTCAGAGTCAAGGACATTATCATGGTGGCAATGGCATCTTCCCGCCTTGGCTATCAATGCAGGACGGCCCTTTGTACCTCTGACACACACTACACCATTTTGTTAGCTGTGATTCCTGGTCTTATGTTTCTTTTCCGTGAGGCTTCACGTAAGTCGCAATCCTTTTGTGAAAAGGACTAGGATAACTCCCTCCTTGTCATCCTCACTGGTCTCACAACCTTCCTCCTTGGTTTAAACTGCCATCCTGGAATAGCTGCTTCCTCATGCATTTGGCCTTGCTCAGAGTGTGCTTTTCTGCTCCTCCTTTTATACGTGTGGGGAAGTTTGATGAAAGTCAGGTGTGTGTAGCTATCAGTCATTTCCTGACTCTGCCTGACCCATGTGTTGGGACATGTCAAGTATGCAGCTCTGGAGTTAGTCTGTTGTCGTTCACGATGAACTGTCTGTGAAAAAGTGTTCATGTCGGGAAAGGGGTTTGAGTTTCTAAGTATCCTACCTGGTAGGAGGGGGAAAAGATGTCTTAAGGAAGGGGGTACTTCGTCTCACCTTTCGGTGTCCCACTTCCACTCCCCGAAAGAACCCTCATCCAGATGATCCTCCCGCACTTGTCCACCCCCAGGAACTGGATCCAATAGTGATGGCCGTGTCCTGCCCACCTGGATGACAGATCCCGGGGACTAGTGTATGAGACACCTTCAGGTTTCTCACACGGGGTACTAATAGTGTCTTTATTCGGTTGCAAGACACTCTTACATTTCGCAACTGAAACATTTTTTAAAAGCTGCCTGACTTTGAATGGGATATGAAGTCTGTTCACCCTTTTGAGAGCGGCCATTTAAAACAGTAAAAAAAAAAAAAAGAAACAGCGAAGATGGCCACCATGGAAAGGGAGAAGGGGCTGCATATATTCTCTTCTCCCTTTCCATGATGGCCATTAAAAAGATAGAAGAAAGGAAACAAAGAAAATAGCCACTATGGAAAGGGAGAAGAGAGTACGTCACTCACAGAACAAACACTAAGGGACGTAGTGGTGACCGGTGCCTTGTCTGGATGCTAAGGGCCTGGTGCGGGCCAATCAGATTGTTTGTAACAATCCGATTATCCCTTCTGGAGTACTAATTGTACCTGTCTACTTGGATAACATTAGAAAAATGTACACATTCAGGATATAGTGAAAAGCAAAACTGTTACATCATGGACATCATTTGGGGGTCTCCAGGGGTCTTCCTTGCTACCCCTGTGGTCTTCCTTGCTACCCCTAAACCAAAAGTATTTTATTTTTTTAATTGAAGCTCCTGGGCTGTGGCCAGTGCCATGTGGCTCTTTGGCTGGTACCTTGATCAGGCCTCTTAAAAAAACAGGGGGAGCCACACGTGCAACACTTTGAGCAGTGACCCTAAATAAGATCAAATTGGAATAACAAATTGTCTTTCTGGAATTCTATACAATGACTGCTAGACTCATCAAAGGTTTATTTCAGGCACACATCAGGGGGTGAGTCACTGATTTAGTCTGTTCTTAAACACCTCAAATTCACAATGCAGAAACAAACTTCCAAAAAGCATTTAGAGTAGAGTAAGCATCCATTTCGGACTATGCATTTTGCTTTTAGAATGTTGCAAGGCTTGTGTACAGTGTAGACATTTTTGACCATAGCACATAAAGTGGTCCTTGATTTCATTGTGCCACAATTAATGCTTTTTTTGTAATGTGTCTATCTTTCCTATCTCCATGGCATGCTGTTCAAGATGTTTGTTTGCATGTCTGAGGTAATGAGAGCCCAGAATATGGGATGTCGTGTGAGTTCTGTGCTTTCCCTGTGCTACTCTAAATTCTTTAATACACAGTTATAAACCCGCCCAATGGTATATATTTGACCAACCTCTAAAGCCTGAAAAGTAAATCCATCCAGGCTTCACATGTGGCCATCTTTGCACCAGACCTGCAGATGAACTGGTCTGCTGTCAAATATCAGTTTCAAGTTTAATGGTATCCACTACAGAGTGTAATTTGCTTTCTGACTTTCAGAACATTCAGACATGTAATTGTTCATGTTACTATAGCCATTAAGATAGCTCAGTGAGTGCTCTCTGCTAAGATGTGTGTTTGATCTGCAGGTTGCATGTGCGAATCCTGGCAATGCCAACTCAACATTTAATCCTTCTGAGGTTGATAAGGGAGTACCACCACAGGTTGGGCTATATTGTATGTATATTTGTTCTATATAAAGCGCTTAAGCGTAAGTGCTATTTAATAACACATAATTATCTTTTTACCTCGGACGTCTGCATGCATTCACAGTAATATGGTAATATGGGCCTTATGAGAAACCTGAGGGTATTCTCCCAAGTAGAAATCGGGAATCCATTATTCAGGTGGCCAGGGAAGGGCTGGCGCTCTCATATCCCAACCCTTGGGGTGAAAGAGCGAGGGAGGATGACCTGGGTAGAGGAGCCTGGGGTTATGCGCAGGGGAATGCCCCAGGTGAGACGCAGTACTATACCAGAGAAAGCAGCGAGGAAGACAAGGTCCTCAAGGCTTTTGTGGGTTGTATCAACCCAACCTCCCTTCCACCCAATGAATCTCCTTTTCTTGAATCCATCATCCCCTCCGAATCTGGTGAATCCATTAGACACCCTGTTGCACTTAGAAACCACATTCCCCAGAATACCTGTTTCCTACCGGAATACTCCCAGTCATTTTTCTTCACATCCCGTTGATTATTCTTTCCAGAACACTCAATCTACCTTGACAAAACCCTACCAGTCCTGTCCCTCTGATTATCATTTCTTTCATTCGCAACCTGCCAGACAAAACACTATTGCGCCCACAAAAACCCCTGATCAGTTTCCGGCAATAATCCTGGTAATTCCTGTTTGTTCCACACACCCTACAAATCTCCCCCTTCCGAACTTACCCAAATCCCTAGCAAGAGAAATCCCATATAACACCTCTTCCTCTCTATACTCCATAGGACATTCAAACACTCTAACTCCCCCCCCTTTCCGACACAAACACCTTCTCCCATCATGTCAAACAATGGACTGACACTAAAGCCTCTTACCAGAATCACAAACACCTGACAGCTTTTTCCTTTCCCAACAGGGATAAAAGGTGGAGCAAGAAAGCACAAAAAGAGCAACGCAAATCGCACAACATGAGAGTGAACTCAACAGGGCAGTTGAAAAGGAGGCGAAAGACTGAGAGGGTCCCAAAGAGAGAAGCGACCATGCCCTTTCCGACCAAGACCTGTGAAACCTCTGCAAAAAATATAAGACTGCAAACAATAGCCGGCGTGTGTTGCAGCAGATGTCTATGTTACCCGAGACCCTCCTCTGCTGATGATCAAGCTGGGGAAGGATGCTGGTCTCGGAGGTATCAACCTTGACTCCAAGGATAAAGAAAGGTAAGCGGTTTGTTACAGCTGGTGAGTCGAGCAGAGAATCGATAGGAAACCAAACTGTGTTGAACAAAAAGTACCTAACGTCTAATTTGAACTTTTAAAGATACAATTGAGAAAACAAGGTGGAAAATGGTGAAAAGTCATCCCCCAAACTTCATTGAGAAAGTAACTGTTCAATTGATTGGTTGAATACAATACATGAGGGGTTGGCGCCCCCAAGAGGGGAACCCAGGGGTGAACCCATCACCCAAAGTGAACATTGGAAAATAAAGTTTTGTTGGTTGGATACATCAGGCCTCGAAGGCAAGAGACTTTTTAATGCAAAGAGACTTTACCCTCGAAGAACCTGATAGCTGGCTTTAGCTGAATATCAGGGGTGTTGTTGTGTTAAGTTCTCACCTTAACTTTTCTCCAACGAAAGTTTTTTGAATGAAAAAAAAATTATATATATATAAAATTATATATATATATATATATATATATCTCGAAAAAGGAAAAGGTAAAGCTGGTTAAAGCTTTTTAGGCAGCACTCTCCTCGTAGATAGAAATCAGCCAGATGAAAAGAAAGGATCTCCGTCAAATGTCCTTTATTATACAAAACACAGTGGACAAGCAGTTCAGGAGAAGACAAACAATTACACGTTTCACTCTTACGGGCTTCGTCAGATTGAGAACATAAAAGACAGGTTTCTCTCTTTTAACATTTTACAGATAATGTTGTTCTTCTTTACTTTACATTGCACAGTATATTTGGAACCATTCCCTGTTTACATGGGTGCCATGTTGGAAGTGTCTTTTGTAATAGATATTCTCCCTCTATCCATACATTGCACGCCAATATGGAGGTTAGAACAAGCCTAATATCAACAACAAAACAACATCTTTGTTAATTCTGTCTTTTTATCAATGCGTGCCTTGTTTCCCATGTTTCCCCAGAGTTTGGATTGTGCCAACGTTATAGTCATGTCCCATTTATGTTACTAAGGTGCCTAGTGCTTTAATAAAGTGCATAGTGCTCGCAATATAAAAACAGTTACACATCTATGTTAGTGTATTTTTTTGCCGTTGGCTCCGTGAGATTTAAATTCTCTGATTATTTGTTTCTGCCATACGAGGATGTTCTTAAAGTGCATAGTGCTCACATTAATCATTTTTGCAAATTGCATGAACCTGTTGGAATTCAAATATATTTGTTTTTACAATATACTTGTGTTGATAAAGTGCATAATGCTTGCAAAGTCAGGACAAAACCATGGTTTTACAATATATCATGCAGTTGGTAACTATTGATATTCAGAAAAGTGCAAAGTGCCATTCTGATTAATATCACATTATTTGGGCCAACATGTTTGTCTGTTTTCCCAAAAGATTGTTTGTGCAAAATAAAGCGCTATTGTTTGCAGCAACTTCAATAAAGTGCATAGTGCTTACAAATTCGATGACATACGATTTGTGCATTCCTTAGTACATTACATTCCCATGTAAAAATATCAATAAAATACACAATAAATTTAGTCAATTCCATGTAAGAATATCAATAAAATGTATAGTATGTTTGATCAATCTCATTAGGTAACCCTTTGATTCATTGGGGATTAAGGCACGGAGATTTTGGAAGTGCCAGATTTTGACAATTCCATAGCTATTCAAAAAGCTATAAAAAGCTCATTACATGTTAAAAAATATGTAAAAAGTATGTACAAAATAAATTGTACTGAAAAGTATCAACTTCAAGAGATGGTATTATAGATACATATTTCCAAGCACGGAACAATATTATGTTACAACAGCTTATTCCCAAAGTGTTCTAGTCTCCCACAAAGGTATACAGTTCCTCATCTTTGTTGTGGCCTCGAGGGTTTTTTGTGTGGTAATAAATGATGTATTTGTTTATATATATGCACAACGAATGGTGAATAATGCTAAATGAAGTACAACCTGTCCCGAAGAACCATTCACAATGTGACAGAAAGTATATACAAAAGTCCTTCACTTTTTTCTGTATAGGGATAATGAAAATTGAAAACACATGGCCTGAATAAAGAAGACCATCCTCATGGTTTAAAATAGTTAAGACTTTATTAATAGTGAGCTATTTTTTCAAAATAGCACAAGAAGTTTTGAAAGTGTTTTTTGTGTGAAACTGTATATTGAGAACCAAAGAGAGAGAAAAACCCTTCTTCACATGGTAGGTAGCGCCATTAATAAGTAGTCAACACGAGATAACGTTAAAGAAAACTTATTTTTTTAATGCCTTTTTCAATAAAGGTTGTGAACATTTATGAATTATAATGCATTATACCGTCAACATATATAATGGTTGTGCATAATACAAATGAAGACCAAACACACATTTTGTGAAAAGTGAAATCCGAAAAACATAAAATAAAATAAAATGCATCAGGAAATATAATTGTACAAGTTATAATATAGAAAAAGAATTTTTGATAAAATTGACACCACAGAGATTTGGGACGGGGGAGATAGGGTGGATGTTTTTAGGGAGACAAAGAAATTAGACAAAAATGCGGGAGGCGAAAAAAGAAAACAAAACACAATTTAGTAGACATTTTAAGCTTAAGTAAGGGGTATTATATGGTTTTGCTTGATTCAGGGTAGAGGTGTACTGCCTACCTAGTAGATGTATCTTGTCTATCAAGTTTTCAATTCGAGTGGTTGCCCTAATGATGGGTTAAATCCCACCTGCAAAGAGTATATTAATATTTGGTCATGAGCATAGATACACGGAGCTCTTGTAGTTCCTTTTGTGGTAAGAAATGGTTAGTAGCTGGTGGAAATGGTAAATAACCTTTCTACTATACTCTAGAAAGTGTTTTACTTCAAATGTAGTACTGGACTAGGATCCATTAGTCAATAAATGACGTTGTTGGAAAAATATGTGCATGGTAGTTCCAATTGTCACTAATGTTAGGACACAAAGATCTCTTGTCTATTATAATCACAATTCTCCTGGGCTGGGGGTTGGTTTTAAATAAAACAGTACCAAAGTCAAAGGCGAGTACTGGATGCTCAAAACAAGCAAAGACACTGGCCCTCATTAGGACCCTGGCGGATTTTTTCCGCCGTCGGCGGACTTTTCCGCCATGGCGCAAAGTCCCTTTACGCCATGGCGGATGGCGGACTTACCGCCCCATTCCGAGGTCGGCGGGGCGGTAAGTCCCCATTGACCCATTTACCCTTCCCCATTCCCATTTCGGCCCCATAGGGCTCAATGGGAGTGGGGAAGGCGTTAATTACGCCACCGTAAATTACGGTGGCGTAATTAACACCAAGGTCCCATAGCGCCATGGATTTTTACGCCCGCAAAAAGCGGGCGGAAAAATGACCATGGCGCTATGGGAACTCGTAGTTGGCGGTAAGGGGTCGGCGCAGCTAACGCTGGCGCAAACCCCTTACCGCCAGGGTCCTAATGAGGGCCACTGTGTTTAGTAATATAAGCGATGCGTGCGTGTGACTGGTGGAATGCTAAGTTGTGCAGATAACAGTAAAGAATGAAAACTACTTGTTTGATTGAGGACGTCAGCGCCGTTTTAAATAAAAAAGGGCCAAAGTCAAAGGCGAGTACTGATTGTTCAAATCAAAAGCAAGCACTGTGTTTAGTAATATAAGCAATGCGTACGTGTGACTGGCAGATCGCTATGTTGTGCAGATAACAGTAAATAATGGAAACTAGTTGTTCTATTTCAAATGTCTGCCCCGTGTTCAACATTGTATACGATGTGTGCATATGACTAGTGATGCGCTCGTTTATACAGATAGCAGCCGCATTTGATCTAGGGCTCACCTTGAAAGTCACTGCAGAGTCTCCAAGCGTCGACAACAATTTGGGTATAGCCGCGCTTTGGTTTTTGTGCTGTGCTACGGTTGCCATGGCAACCATAGTCCCTTTTTTCTGTCAATGGTCGCAACCCAGAGCGGGCGCTGTATTTTGGGCTTCATAATAACAGAGTATGGGTTACAAAATGGTATTTTGTACTGTAGATCATCTGTTGCAACTAATTCATAGTTTCTCTAGCGTTAAGATTAAATTAAATGTCTATCTATTGAAACAATTAGAACGCCTCATATTGGAGCATTGTTCTCATATTTTTGAGGTCACGAAATTGAGTATGAATTGAAATATTGGGTGTTATACATGCCCATGTTTAATTAAGCTAATTATTATATTCATAGACAATTAAGAAAATGTATAATATTTACTAATTGAAAATAAGTCCAAATTGATGTCGGTTAGTTCCCAGGGCTTATGTGTGTATGATAATTACATTTGCCGGGCTAGAACAGTGACGAAGTCTGTTTTCTGTTTCTGATTTGTTCCTGCGTGGGTGTAAAACAGATAAATGGTAAGTTTGGATAATTAAATAAGTGCCAAGTTGACTATAATAGTTCTTGGGATCAAACTTGTCTGGTAGTTGGCACCTTGACTCTGATGGTGAGTCTGTAATGTTCAGTCTGCCTGTTTGTTTACATGCATCAACGCTGCAGTAAAAGAAAAATAAGCAGTGAATAACAGATAACTAGTTAAATGATTGTCATATAAGTGTACATTGAAAACACGATTCATCACACTTTTTAGGTCAATTAGTCAGATATCATATTGAAGAATAAGTTAACGGAGGGGCTTCGTTTACAAGAAAACCCCCATCTCGTTGTCAGAGTTCAGACCGGTAATGGTAGATCTGAATCTGCAGATGATACGTGCTTCCTGTTGCCTCAGGCGTAGTTCTCTGTTTCCTCCACGTCTGCCAAGGTATACTTTTCTAAGTCCAATAAATTTGATGCCACGTTTTTCATGCATTTGATGATGTGCTTGCCAGTGGACCGCTAGTGGCAGTGTTCCATCTTGGCTGCCCACTAGGGACAGATGTTCACGTATTTTAATCTTCAATTCGCGGATAGTGCTTCCAATGTAGATTTTTTGACAAATACAGATGATGGCATAAACAACATATTTGGATTTACAATTGATATTATCCTGGATAGTTATTGTTCTTCGATGCATGTCCATAAATGTATTATTAGGTTCATGTGCATGCGTGCACATAGTGCATATACCGCACTTCCTAAAGCCAGCTGTTTTTACTTGTAACCATGTATTTGCTGTGGAGTTATCTTCTTCCGGCAATATGGATGGGCTTATGTTCATTTTTAGAGTTCTGGCTTTACGATAAATGACAGTTGGGTGGTCATCGATAAATTTGCTTATGTGTTCGTCCAATTTTAGAAGATACCAATTCTTACGTAGTATCCATCATAATGGTCCATGATTGCTGCAATATGTGGTAATAAATGTGGCTTTGGCTTGTTCTCTGTTGACTGGTCGTGTTTATTGAATCAGGGTTGATCCTCTGGTTATGCTGTTTGCTTTTATACATGCCGCTTTTATGTATTTGGCTTTGTACCCTCTTTCTCTAAATTTTTGATATAACAATTTGCATTCTTGTTCGAAAATATCTTGATTGGTGCAATTTCTGCGTGCTCTAATGTATTCTTCTTTCGATATATTTTGTTTCACTGGACCGAAATGGCAGCTGGTTGCAAAAAGGGTAGAGTTTACTTCTGTGTGTTTCCTAAAAGTTTTTGTCAATAGCTTGTTGTCTCCCACATAGATCGTTAGGTCTAAGAAGTTGATGTTAGTTGTACTGTTAGTACCTGTAAGTATGATCCCCAAATTATTCATATTTGCTCTCTGCAGGAAATGATCTAATTCTTCATGTGACCCGTTCCAAATCAGGAGAACATCGTCGATGTAGCAAACCCACATAATCACGTTCGTGTTAAATGATGGATCTGTATAGATATACATGTCCTCGTACATCCCCATAAAGAGGTTTGCTAATGCTGGGGCATATTTGACCCCGATTGCTACTCCTATTTTTTGTTTGAAAAACTTGTCATCAAATATGAAGATGTTATTTTCCAAAGTTATTGAAAGCATTTCTTTGAGCATCTCCACAAAGTGGAAGTGGGATGCCGATTCTTCCTTGAACGTGCACTGTAAAGTTTGGATTGCTGCTTCGTGTTTGGTAGATGTATATAGTGCCTTTACATCCCAAGTTGCAAGAATAAAGTCCGATTGCCATCTGATTTAGTTTAATTTGTTAATTGTATCTGTTGTATCCTTGAGGTATACTTTTAACCTCGGTACTTTGGGTCTGAGGGCACAATCCAACTATTCAGAAATGTTCTCTGTTACCCATTCTATGCCATTTACAATTGGTCTACCTTCTGGTATGCGGTCATATGCTTTGTGTACTTTTGGTAAAAAGTAGATTGTAGGAATAGTTGGTTGTTTTATCCACATGCATGTTCTTTCATCGTCCGATAATAAACCTTTTCGGTGCCATGTTTGAACTTGTTCTGCCACCTCCACTGTAATTTCTTGTCGTGATTATTAGTTAATTGTTCATAAAATTCTGGTGTAGACAGGTGGTTTTTAGCCATTTGCAAATAGTCAGTTTGATTCATTGTTACGATGTTACCACCTTTCTCGGCTTCCTTTATTACTATTTGTTTGTCTTTTTTTAGATTGTTTAGTGCTTGTTGTTCCAATGGGGTCAAGTTGTTTTTGCTGGTTTTACCTTGGCAATTAGATGAATTTTTTTTGCCTTGCTTTTGATTGTCAAGATCTTTTGTGACTGCTTTGTAAAAAGCATCGATTGTGTTCTCTGGGTTTAATTGCAGAGTAAATTTAGATTTTGGTTTAATTTCTTCTTTGATGATTCCAATTGGTGTTATGTTCAATTCTTGTAATGTATGATGGATATGATAAGTTACAGGTTCCTGTAAAGATCTGATGGCATGTATATTATCCAAATCTTCTATTGTGATTTCACTTCTGAGTTGACATTTTTCTTTCAGTTTATTTTGAGTTACTTGTGTTCCAAATTATTTTTTCAATTTTAGCTTGCAAACAAATTTAAATAGGTCAATATGAACTTCTGTTGTGTCGATCGCGTCCATCGTGAAAGTTTTGCTTGAAAGATTCAGTACCAAGTTGGTTATTTGATTCTTCGCTCAGCCTCTCTGGTATTGGCTCTGGTTTGTCTTCACTGATCATCTAATGTATCTGGATTGACAGCCTTTCCCCTGCCTTCCTCTTCGCCTGGTGTAAATGTTTTCTTGTTGGCTTGATCAGGGAGTTGAAAACAGACCTGCTTGGTGAAGTTTGCATTGCGAGTTCCTTTCTGGTATTGTCGTATTTGGTTGAGGAAGCCTTGTCTATTTATATCTTTTGGTCGCTGTTCTGCATCTTTATCCTTCTTTGGTTCTGATTGAACATCTGAGCTGCCTGAAGATGTATTGGGTGTGCTGTTTCTTGAAGTAGGTTTGTTAAATTGATTATATTTGTCCTGAAAGATATACACGTGCTCTTCTCAGTAATCTCTTTCATCTCTTAAGTATTTTCAGAGTTTTCTGATCTTAATTTCCTCTTGATAATCTCTTAGTATTTCATACATTTTCAAATAGTTGTGTTACTTTGTCGCCTCCAAAGCCTAAGTTTCTATTATTTCTTTTTTGTTACTTCAAATAGTTCTGTGGCTCTTTTGTGTTCCCAGGTGGCATGTTCCACCAGTAATTCTAACATTGATTTAGAGCTGTGATTAAGGTTGCGTTCCCATAGTTCGGCCAGGTCTTTATCATCATCCTTAGTAAAATCCGGAAATATTAATATGCGTAAACCTCTCGGAATTTGGTCCTTGGTCAGATAGTTTTGTAAATAGATAATCTCCCAATATTTGTCTATCGCCTTCTTAGAGGCTCTTTCGAGTTTGACAAATTTCGATTTCAGATCTTCATTCTTAGGGTTAATATTTTTAAAACCATGCAAGGTGCTTCCTCTTGGTGAGAACAGATTAGTTGCATCCTCTTCACGGTCCTTAAGATATTTTGCCATGTTTAGGCAACAGATTAATAAATGATCATGTAAATGGCTTGCGGGACTGTTGATATATAATTAAATGATTTACAAGATTGGGGTCTTGAAATATGAACTAATGGGTGTCCTGCGCCTTGAGCAATGTTGTCTGCCTTGTGAAGGTAAGGAGAATACCCCTTGCTCCGTATTGTAAAATCAAACGGAGAGAAAAACCCTTCTTCACATGGTAGGCAGCACCATTAATAAGTAGTCAACACGAGATAAGGTTAAAGAAAACGTATATTTTTTTATGTCATTTTATGAGACACGTGTTTCGGCAGTTACTTTGCCTTATTTAATCAGGGCTGTGCACATTTATGAATTATAATGCATTATACCGTCAACATATATAATGGTTGTGCATAATACAAATGAAGACCAAACACACATTTTGTGAAAAGTTAAATCCGAAAAACATCAAATAAAATAAAATGCATCAGGAAATATAATTGTAAAAGTTGTAATATAGAAAAAGTATTTTTGATAAAATTGACACCACAGAGATTTGGGAGGGGGAAGATAGGGTGGATGTTTTTAGGGAGACAAAGAAATTAGACAAAAATGCGGGAGGGAAAAAAGAAAAGAAAACACAATTTAGTAGACATTTTAAGGTTAAGTAAGGGGTATTATTTGGTTTTGCTTGATTTAGCGTAAAGGTGTACTGCTTACCTAGTAGATGTATCTTGTCTATCAAGTTTTCAATTCGAGTGGTTGCCCGAATAACGGGTTAAATCCCACCTTCAAAGAGTATATTTATATTTGGTCATGAGCATAGATACACAGAGCTCTTGTAGTTCGTTTTGTGGTAAAAAATGGTTAGTAGCCAGATAACAGTAACAGATCCTCAGGGTCCCTCACAAGTGTCATCCACCACTGTAGCTGCATATATCCAGAGTCACCAACAACAGGTACAAATGACAGGGATGAATATGACTGTTGGTTTTCCAATTGATTGCTACTATTACTATTGTGGCCTTTGTGTGCTCCTATATGTTTGTGGATGAAACCCAGTACTTCACTGTGGGTGGGGGGTGTTTAGTGTCTTTAAATGGGCACAAGAATGAGAGTGCAGTGTGTCCTGCATCATTGATCATGGGTTTCTGTCTGTTTGGGCATCACCTATGAAGGTGATACTATGGCAATGTGGCTATGGAATTTACTGGTCTATCCCTATGCATTGGCTGATAATTGGTTGTTAGATTTGACAGGGGCATTGATTCTGTTGAGGACTAGTGTGCTTTCTTTCATGCATGTCGGGATAGCCTAGAGAGTATTTTCAGGTAACTCTGTGGTCATCAGAAGGTGGGTGATGGTCCATGGCCTGTCTCATGCATCTTGGTCTAGGCATTATGAGACTTGTAGTTTCCTCACATTTGTTCTCATGACTGTTCCCATGTGGCGCTCTGTGCCAAATCATTGTCAGATTGACTTCTTACCCAAAGTCCAGGTACGCTGTTATGTGTGTGGGCATGTAAGTTGGGAGAGTACTGTTCCTTAGGACCATGGTATCATGTGTGGTACCTTGAAATTGGCTGCAGCAGCGACTGATGGTGAGATCTGCATCACATGCCATGCATGGAATGATACTGTTTATGATACAGATATTCCAGCTCAACTGTCTGCAGGCACTAATGCCACATTCATGCAATCCAGTGCTGCTATAACATTTGGGAACTGTGCAATGGTGTAGAATTGTACCTATGCAGCATCTAGTTTGGCCTGGGTGGTGGGCAGGGAGTTGCACCGTTTGTGTTGCCAGCAGTATTTGATAGGGGCCATGCCATCTGGGTGCTAACGATGATTTTCGTTCAAAATTCTTAAGTAGCACCCAGTCTCCTGGCTCCAGCGCGTGCCCCGGACCAGTATACCTCACGGGTAAAGCCTCCTGCACCTGCTGATTAATCAAACACAGTTTTTGTATTAAAAGGCCACAATAAGTACTAAGCAAAGGATGCTCAACTTCGCAAAGCCGCTTGGGCTGAGGTGCGCACCAAACATTTGCCGGTTTCCCCATAACAATTTCATACGGGGAGAGCCCAGTTGTTGCCTGTACTGACGTGCGCATGCACAATAGCGCTAATGGTAATGCGTCCACCCACCTCAACTTGCTTCCTGCACATATCTTACTGATCTTAGACTTTAAGATTCCGTTGTGACGTTCAATAAAACCGGCCGACATCGGATGTCTGGAACAATGAAATCGCTTATTGATATGGAGACCTGCACAAATCTGTAATATTACTGCACCCACAAAGTGTGGACCGTTATCTGACCATATGACACGGGGCAGGCCAAAATGGGAAAAGTATTCCTTTAACATTACTTTTGCCGTGCTCATTGCAGTGCAGTCTTTTAAAGGATATGCTTCCACCCATTTGCTGAATGCACATATTACCACTAGGACATATTTCAAGTTTTGGCATCTCTCCATCTCTATGAAATCAAAATGAATTACCTCAAAAGGCATAGAGGGAGGGCCAAAACTTCCGGTTGGAGTCACTGTTCCCTTTCCTACATTGTGTTGTAAGCACGTGATGCAGTTCTGGACAAACCTTTCTGCATTCTTTTTTATGTTTACATTCTCCCATACCGTAGCTAGGTGCTGGATTTTTTTTTTTGGCACAAATGTGAGTAGGGCTGTTAGCCATTGTGACCATTGCAATTACATAGGAATTTGGCAACATCCAGTTTTTAGTTCCCTTGTCCACCCAACAACCCTCCAAATCTAATTCAGCAGAGCCCTCAGCCCACCCTTGTATCTCATCAGCAGTAGCTTCGGCCTGCATTTCTTTGACAGTGGCAATCCCATCTTCTATCATGCAAGGCACTTCCTCAGGCTGTACTGTCATCATTTTGGTATTTACATCAGTGGCAGTTTGTTTCGCAATCCTGTCTGCAAATGCGTTTCCCTCTCCCACTTTACATGTCACTTTTTCATGCGCCTCGCATTTCACTATTGCTAGGTGATTTGGAAACGTGAGTGCAGACAGCAATCGTACAATCAAAGGGCCATGTTGGATTCTGGCCCCATGTGATGTCAAGAAACCCCTCTGAGCCCAGAGTCGGCCAAAGTTATGAACCACGCCAAAGGCGTATTGGCTATCAGTATATATGTTCACATTCAAATTCTCAGAAATCTCACAGGCTCTGGTCAATGCTATTATTTCTGCGGCTTGCACCGAGTTGTAGGGGACTCTTTTGCTTTCTACAATGCTCTCTAGAGTAGTGATAGCGTAGGCGGCAATTGATGTGCAATCAGGTAATTTAAAACAAGAGCCGTCACAAAATAACTCTCCATCTGGCTCTTTCTGTGGGGTGTCACTTAAATCAACTCTTCCCTTCGTTTCTTCCTCAGTAACCATTAAACAATCATGGGGAGGTGATTCGTTGTCACCAAGTTCTTCCGTGGGTAGTGGCATTAATTCTGCAGGATTCAAGGCGCTACAGCTCATAATTTGGATGTGGGGCACGAATAGGATGAGTTCATATCTAGTCAGTCTAGCAGAGGTGAGGTGTTGCGTCTGTGTTCTATTTAATAGAACGTTTATGGCATGTGGCACCATCAAAATTAATGTGTGCCCCAGTACCATCCCTTCCGTTTGTTTCACTGACGCAGCAGCCGCTGTAACAGCTCGCAAACATCGTGGCAGTGCGTGCGCTACAGGGTCCAGCGCGGAAGAAAAATAGCCGCATGGCCTATTTCTTCCACCTTGTTCCTGTGTCAAAACAGCCAATGCACATCCTTCACTTTCGCATACAAACAGTCTAAAAATATTCTCATAATTTGGTGTGCCCAAAACTGGAGCAGAACATAATGCCATTTTCAACAACTCAAATGCTCTCTGACATTCTTCATTCCACTGCAAAGGCATCACAGCATCCTTTTTCGTCAATGCCACCATTGGTTTCACAATTAACGCAAAGTTTCCAATCCGCTGCCGGCAATAAGAAGCCATGCCTATTATGGCTCTGACTCCTTTCTGTGTTTTTGGAATAGGCATACCAGAAATGCTCTCTATTCGCTCTGGTGTTAGTCTTCTCCCTTCTTTTGAAAGTAAGTAACCCAAATAAGCCACTTCCTTTCGACAATACTGACATTTTTTCAAGCTGGATTTGTGGCCATGCGCTGCTAACGGTGTTAATAGTAAAATGGTACTTTCTTTACAAATCTCCTCTGTGTCTGTAGCAATACACAACCTGTTGGTAGCTTTAGCATATCTAGTTGTTCCTTTAATGCCCTACTGTAAATACTAGGACTTTCCGTGTATTCTTGTGGAATGCGCGTGAATGTGAATGACCGTCCTCCTAAAGTGAACGCGAACAAGTATCTACTGTCCTTGTTCACTGTAATGCTGAAGAAAGCATTCTTTAAGTCAATCACGCTAAAGTATTCTGCCGATGCAGGTATCATTGTCAAAATCGTAGTGACGTCTGGCACTAAGGGAAATTGAGGGTCAACTACCTTGTTTCATGCGTGCAGATCATTTATGAAATGATAGGGTACCTCATTATCTCCTTTCTTATATACCGGAAGAATGGGGCTGTTACATGTACTACCTGTAATTTCCTTAATTACTCCCAATTTTACCAAATCTGAAACAATACTTTTCCATCCTTTCTCTACGTCATCTGAAATTTTATACTGTGGAATACGCGGCAAAGTGACCCCTTCTTTCAAAATTATTTTTACTGGCTCTATCTTTAAACATCTCACATCATTGTCATTCATTGCCCATATACAGGTTGGCACCTTACCCAACTCTCCTGGCAAGGGTTTAGACAAGAATTCAGATACTGATGCATTCTGTGGCCAAATTGTCAAATACACACCATCGGGAGTGCAATGAATAACTGCACCTAGTTTTTTCAATAAATTCCATCCCATGAGGTTTTCCCCACAATTTTCTGTTAAGAGAAACGGACAATGCTCAGTGAATTGACCTATCGTTACTGGGATTGATTGGGACACTGGATTCCTTACTGGTGTACCTGCGAACCCTACAGAAATATTCTTTTGCCCTGACAGTGATATATCTTGAACCAAGTGATGGTCTATTGAACACTTTTGCGCTCCTGTATCTACAAGAAAACGGTGCTCTTTATCCCCGACTCTCATCTTTACATAGGGTCCTTTCTGATTCATGGGAATAGACACTGGTTCCGACCCCTGTTTTGGGCTGTCCTATTGAGGGAATAACACATCGTCCGATGTGTAATCACTGCTATTACTGTAATACGCATTTTGTTGCGCATCAAAAATGTTCCCATCCCTTCCTCTAGCTCCCCCATTCTGGGTACTCCCATGTTGTTGGTTACCCTGGCCCTGATTCTGGCTGGTAGTGTTCTGATGGTAAGCTTGATTCTGACCTCCTTGGTTACTTTGGTGCAGCTGCATATTATTCCTATTCGGCCCATTTGCTCCTGGGTACCCCCGGTGCTGTCTTCTCTGACCACCCCCATTTCTATTTTGCAAATGTGGGCATTGCGCTCTCCAGTGTCCTTCCTCTTTGCAATATGCACACTGATTCTGCCCCAACGGCCCTCCATGCATCTTTGAATTACTCCTTCCTTGTGCGTTCCCTCTCCCTTTATTGTGTCCCGCTACTTGCTGAAGTAGCACTCTTGTCTTCAAATTTACTCTATCGTTTGCCTCTTTTTCTTTCTCTGTATTTACTCTGTTCTCATAATACTGAGCCATATGTAATACTTCACCCAACGTTTTTGCTTGCCACGCACTTTCGGATGTCATTATCAGATTCTGAATTGGAAGTATTACCCCCTCACATACTTGTCAACAAATAATCTTTTTCCCGCTTCTGAACTCACATCCTGCCCGCTAAAGTCTGTAAATACATCCTCGAACCTATTAAAATAATATGTAGCTAACTCATCCTTGCCCTGCACACAGGCAGTCAACTTGTCCCATTGGATTCTTTTTTCCGGAACAATTTCTTTTAATTTCTGTATTATTCATGCCGGTAATGCTACCATATTAGTCCCCGGCTTTCCCCCTACCTCTTTATTCCTATCCTCCACTATTAAATCCGCCCATGTGGCACCATAGGCGTTATATCATCCACTTTTCTTATTTGCTTCCATATGTCTGGTGGCAGAATTACTGCGAATATTAAGTCTATGTCACCCATCATAAGCACGCATGATTGCAGGCAGGACTCTACTTCTTTATAAAATCCTGTGAGATTCTTTCTTATATCAGGAATCATCTGTTTTATGTTGTTCACTTCCTGTCTGGAAAAGGGGACATGTACATATTGGGCTGTATAATGGGCTGGCGTTACCTGCGTTACTGTGGTGCCTGTGGCAGGAATCTCTACTTTTGGTACAAAAGTAGGTGGGACTTCCCTCATTGGAAATGCCGCACTCACTGTCCCTCCCCCTTCTCTCATGTGCAATAATATCCCCAAGTCAAGTGACAAGGCTGTTTCCTCTGTCCCTCGTTCTAGTGCCCTCTTATATATTGCCATTATTTCAGGGGGGCTGGCCTTCTTGTCCTTTATATCTTTGTCTATTAAATGTTCAGCCATCGCCTGCAGTGCTTTTCTTTTCATGGGCATGGTATATTCATCGAATATGTCATGTATTTCCATTGCAGGAGTACTAGGATCTGACATCCATCTTAGCGCCTCTAGTACACATACTTTTAGTTTATCGCCTATATGTATTGACGATGATGAATGTCGCCGCTGTATGTAAGGCTCTACCGCTTCCTTCCTTTTTCTCCTGATATCCCTGCTCCTATACCCCGGTGTGGTAAACATTTCAGCATATTCATTATCAAGTTCACTTTTAAGCGCAAAAAGTCCATATACATGTTCCCTTATTTCTTCATCTCTTTCTCTACAACGTTGTAATGCATTTAAATCTAACAAACGTTGTGGCAGTAATTTCCCAATTAACTGTTTCCATCTTCCTACTAAATACTCACCCATGCATTCCAACACTACCTGTCTTTCATTGCTTCTTCGGAAATCATACATCGAGTCCAATGCTGCCGTCCCATCGTTCCCTTCTATATACATCTCTGCTTGTACTTGCAACTCCCGCTTTCTCTCCTTGCTGATCGCACTACGGGTCACTCTTGTGCATCCACTTTGTGCAGTCCCATCTCTTGTCCCCGTAGTTTCGAGTTCAATCACGTGCGGGACGGACGGGACTGTGTCTGTTTCTAGGGCGGGAGGTGCGGATAGGATAACAGGAACGGGAAGTGTCTGTTGCGATTCTGGCTGGCTAATAGGAGGTGCTAAGTGTGCAGTCTGTGGCTGTGCTAGGATTTGAACAATGGGGAGGAGCGCAGAGGTTTGAGCAACAGGAGCGGGCTGGACAGTGGTTCCTGACGGGCTTATTTTCCTTTCTGGTCTTGGACCCCGCTTTGTATCGGTCAACATTTTTTCTATTAAATCATCTGCTATATGCAATTCTCATTGTGGGTATATTCTTTCTATGTTCAACTGTTCGCGTCTACCTGTCCTTCTCAGACTCTCAGTCCACTCCTCCTCCTTTTCTTCCGCTATTTTAGTTTTTTCTTTATGCCTGCGCGCATGTTTTTCTCTACTTCTCCAACGAAGCATAGCTTCCCTTCTCCAGTCCCTAAGGATATCAAATGCTGCGGGGCGTGCTTTCTTTCTTATCAATACCTTTTCCAAGTTATCTATTCTCTCAATCTCAAAACTCCCATTGATCGGCCACTGAAAATCTTCTTGGTTTCTGGTGTGCTTATGCCAAATCTCACAGAACATTATTGCACCCACAACATACTTCACATACATCTCATACACCGGCGTTCCCCCAGGTGGCACAACTTGGCCAATTTCCAAAGATTGTCGGGCACGTCGATCAGGGATCAGATGTGTGCAGATCTGCAAAGGAGTCTCTCATCACTTATACAAGGCGTCCCGGACACCATTTGATCCCGGCTCGATCGTCCCCTCCTCGCTGTCCTCTCTCCGCCTTTCTTATTTTACAACATACACGATGGAACAAGTGGGGGACGGTCCCTATTTGGGCACCATCTTGAAGGGGCCCCTAGGGGACGCTCGCGTAGTGGAAACAAGGCAAATCACCACACACGAACTTATACGCCAGACACGAGGTTGTATTCCCAAAAGCTAGGGTTTATTGCAAAGCAAATAGTCTCAGTTGGCCAACTCGGTCTCACGCCCTGCGACGTGTGTCTCCAGACCTCGTGGGGCGCAAGAGAGTAAATAACGTACATCAGTTACATATATACAAAATGGACATCTGTGATCAGTCATGACATGTTCATTACACCCATTGTACAGTTTCTTTGAACTGGGTCTGATGATTGACAATTTCGACGAATATGACACCTTCGAACATCTATTTTATCAACAATATGCAACATTGCGAGTCTGGAGACATATTTCTTTGTTGAACAGAACACAGCGCTTCTGTTCTTGCGAGCAAGCTGCTTACGGGGGAAGAGTCGCATTCCAGGCCTTGCTATCTCCTATTTGCTATTCGTGTCCTGGGAGTCAGCACGCTCTGCTGGGCTTAGGAAAGGGGGGCCATAAGAAAAGCATAATTCAAGCCTTTAGCTGTTTCTTTCTAGCATTTCTACCATATTAACGAGACTAGCTAGCATCAGTGAAATTATTAAATGCCGTGGTGCTCTTCCAAGGCTACATGCGGGAGGGGATTGGGCATTCCTCTCTGGGGCTGCCTACGTTATGTTTCAACAAATAACTCCGGCCTCGTGGCCTTGCTCTTTTGCTTTGTACAACAAAGTAATCAGTGAAGCAGAATAAACAGAATAAGCAGAATAAGCTTTTGGCTAAGCAGTTTTGAACAAAAAGCAATGAGCAAACGTTATCATGGCTCACTTGCCATCTACTAATGTCCCGGCCCCCTGCCAGTACTGCCTCCAGGCCCTCTGCCTTCTCTTGCTTCTATCTCTCAGGTACCCTCAATGCTTACAGGGGGGATCTCTGTCTCCTACACCCCCCGTATCCTTCAAAAATGGCAATTTGCTCAACGTTGCCACACTTAACTCTAACTCAGCAGCCAAGCACTCCTCTGACATCTGCCACCTCCTTGAATACCTGACCTGATGCTCTTGTTCTCACTGAGACCTGGATTAAGGACAGCTCTGTCAAGTTTTGACACACTTCTCACTGAAGGCTACAAGGTCCCCTCTAACCCCAGGCTCTACAGGCCAGGAGGGGGAGTTGCCCTGATCTTTCCAGAGTGAATCCTGGATTCCACCATTCCCAGTCAGGCCTATTCATCCTTCGAATGCCTGGTCTGCAGGCTCTTTCTCTCTCCTGTCTCCTCTATTACTCTGGCCACCTTCTATCGGCCGCTGGGCTAGTCCACCACCCTCTTCTCCACCACCCTCTTCCTCTTGGAATGGGCTGACCTGGCATCTTCTTTCCTTTCCTCCTCCTCCAAACTCCTCCTGCTGGGGGATCTTAACATCCATCTTGACTCTCCTGACTCTTCAGGAGCTTTCCACAACCTATGCAACTCTCTCTCACTCTCTCCATTCTACCCTCTGGTCCGATGCACACTGCTGGCTACACCTTGGATGCTCTCTGCTCCGCTGCCAACATCCCTCTCTCTACATCACTCTCATGGACTGATCACTCTCTTCTCCTTTAGGACTCCCACATGAAGGTGGGAAGCAACCTTCATCGTCACCCGACCTATGAAACAAGTATCAGTGGCTGCTTTTGCTTCCACCTACTCTCATCCTCCTACTCTTGCGGCTGACTCCCACCCTGACACAGCTCTCGCTAACTTTCAACTTTCCATCTCCAATACTTTGGACATCTTTGCCCCTGTCATGAGGGTCCGACTGAAGCCTGCCAAATAGTGCAACTCTCGGTATGACTGTGACTTGGCTGACCTTAAACGCAAGTGCAGGGCAGCGGAACGGAAATGGGGATCTTTAGCCGCACCCTCTGACAAGCTGGCCTGCTGCCTTCTGCAAAGGCAATATAGACTCTGCATCCAGTCCAAGAAAAGAGTCCATATTGAAGCTTGTATCTCCGTGGCATCCAACAACACGGTCAAACTTTTCAGGAACTGGCCAACCCTAATGGAGCCTCATCCTCTATTGCACCCACCCAGGCCCTTTGCAAAGCCCTGGCAGCACACTTCACTGCCAAAACACAGAACATCAGGTCCTCTCTCTCCTCCACACCAACTTGTGCATCGTCATCTCCATGGCCCCCCTTGGCCGCCCCACCACACTCCCTATTCTTGCCTCCCTTTCCCCTGTCACACACGAGGAGGTTTCTAGACAAGTCTGGTCTCTTCCAAACAGGTGGACCCTTGCCCCTCCAAAACCATCAAGGACAACATCGAGTCTCTAGCTCCAGCCTTGGCAGACCTCTGCACCCTCTCCTTCACTACTGGAGTTTTCCCCACTTCTCTCAAGCATTCTCTTGCACACCCTCTGCTCAAAAACCCTTTGGCGACCCTTCTATTCTGGCAAACTATCACCCTATCTCTATCACTTCTTTCCTGTGCAAACTCCTGGAGAAGTTGGCTATCTCTCAGCTTACCCACCAAACTGAATCTTTTGGCTGTCTCCATGAACACCAGTCTGGCTTCAGAGCATCCAGAGGCACGGAAACTGGTCTTCTGTACACCTGTGAAGACATGCTCTCAAACCTTGGCTCTAACTCTCACTCTGTCCTCATTCTTCTTAACCTCTCCTCTGCTTTCTATATGGTAAACCACCATCCTGATCTCCCAGATCTCATAGATCAGTCCCTGGTATGGCTAGTGTCCTTTCTCTCTGACCGTCCTTCCCAGGTGGAATTTGGGTCCTTTCTTTCCGCTATCACTCTCTTTACTTGTGGTGTCCCCCATGGATCTAATCTATCCGCCTGGTTTTTCAATTTCAACATGGCCCATTTGGCCCACAAAAACTCTGCCTTCACCTTCAACTTTCAGTGTTATGCAGATGACACACAGCTCTCCTTCAGGCTACCCTCAGCCTCCTCCTCCTCTTCGCTCAGTCCTGACTGCCTGGCCGCAATTCAGTCCTGGTGTGCTGCTAAGGATCTCTGCCTTAATGCCAGTGTCCTTTCTCTCTGACCGTCCTTCCCAGGTGGAATTTGGGTCCTTTCTTTCCGCTATCACTCTCTTTACTTGTGGTGTCCCCCATGGATCTAATCTATCCGCCTGGTTTTTCAATTTCAACATGGCCCATTTGGCCCACAAAAACCTGCCATCTGCTCGGCCTCCTCCAACTCTCTGTGGGTGACCCATGGGTGAGCTCCTTTTCTAAACTGAGATTTGGGGGTAGATCCCAATCTTCAGAAGGGGCCTCCCTCTGTAACAGTCTCCCTGCCTCTCTCTGTCTTGAGTTGGACCTCCTTAAGTTCAGAAACTCCTCTCAAGACCTTCCTCTTCTCTTCCTCTTTCTCTCTCCCTCTCTCCTGCTAACTTCCTTTCTCTTCTTCACTGCTTCCCTCCTTCTTTCTCTTCCCAATCTGCTCAGTTTGCTGACTGGTCGCCTGGTGCACCTCCAGAGCCTCACAGTTCGCAGGCTCCTCCTCCAGTTCTGTACTTGCCTCTGGGTCTCTGCACTCTGCTTGGCAATACTGCACTTGGAATTCGCTCCATGTGAGGGGCAACCACTGAGCTTAACCCATGCCCTTGCTGGACTTGCTGCTCTTGTCCGCCCCCCTCCACTTCCTGTCTGCGCACTTGCACGACCTTGAATGTACTAAGCCTAGCAAGTCTGTCTGTCCTGTCCTCCCGCTGTCTGCCTCCCGTGCTTGGTTGTACCTGAAATATTCGAGCACTGGTGCATTAATGCAAGGCCTAGTGGAGTAGTGTATTGTTCTCTATGTCCTTTTCCCTCCCCCCTTTCTCTCCCCACTCTTTGGCATGCACTTGCACTACCTGGCATGGCGTTAGGCATAGTATGGTAGTTTATTGATTGGATGCCCCTCCCCCTTCTCTCATTCCTCCTATCATGCACATGCACTAGCTGAAATTCCTTGGCCTAGTATGCTAATTATTTTTGTTAACATCATTTGCATTCTTCAAGGTCTAAGAATGACGACTGTATTCCCTTGTTCCCTTCCTGCCTTGAGGCACTTTGAAGCACTTCACTTGTGTATAAGCACTTTACAAATAGACAATTACAATCACAACAACTTCTCAATACGGGAATGGTTTCTGACATATTCCTCTTCTTCAGCCCTTATTGCATGAAGCGTGCTGCACAATTGCAGGCATGCCACCAGTGACAAACACAACTGCCACCTGCTGGAATTTTACTTTGCACTTGTTGAACTGGCTAAGTGAAACATGCAATGTCATCACTGAATATTTCAACAGTTATTTCAACAGTTACAGCTTATGTTTAGATGTTACATTATTTATCGTAAAGTCAGTGGAAGCTGCTGCCTGATATCTTGTGTATCTTTTTGAAGAGGTCACTGCTGTACCTGCGGGACTTCAATCCATCCAGCATATGAGACATTGATTTGTCTGGTCAGGTGGATACAGCACAGTCACTGGGCTTGTGCTTTCAACCTTGTGTGCTGATCGATACACCACAGCCTCAAAGGAGATGACAGTTATTGTCATTTAAGCCAGTTACCCATCGACCAAGATGATTGGTGAAATGAACCTGAGGTGAAAGGTGAAAGGCTTGAGGAACATTTCAAGGAGCTGGCACAAGCCACTGACGGTGAGGACTACTATGCCCCCCTAGACCTCGATGGACAAATGGTGATGGTTCTCTTGGACACAAGACACTGGTAAACAGCTATTTGGGTTTATTTGCTGATTGCAGAACTACTATTACTTAACCAGGAGGTACCCAAAACTTGCTCACATGAAGACCAGGTGATCTACCCAATAATCCCATGAGGAACTATATCTGGAGGGTAAGTGGGCCCTTGTGACAGCTGCAGTGATGACAGGACTACCAGAAATAAAATTGCAGCACAACGTTCCTGTCCTTTTGAATGGGGGTCGAACAAGCCCAGAAGAAATTATAAGCCAGTCTAGACCAAATATCTCTCATAGCAGACCAAGTCACCTGGTTGAAAAGGATCGTGCAGCATATCGAGAAGTTACCTCAAGATTATGTGGAGAAGACCCCTTAATGAGTTGTATTCAGTAGAATGACCAAGAGTAAACAGAATGCTTTAAGAATCACTCCCCCTGGAGGTTCAGCAAAACAGAGAGTTTCATTGAAAGGGCTAGGTATGTGATGAAATCAAATGTTGGAGGCTAGAAGATTTGGAAGGGGTGACGGTGGGAGCCAGGGACTGCCACCCGCTCCAGGATAATATATGCATGGGGAAGAGAGACATAATATCCAAGACACAAGTAATGCAGGGCTCAATTGTTTAATGTTCTCATTGTGTTCAAAGTGGAGATTTACAAAGGAAGAAAAGGTACATCATAAATATTCAATCGCAGATTGATCTGGGGCTGTCTGCTCCTCAGATTTCTCCCACTATATCTTTACCTTTATTAGAGTGTTTGATCTCGATTTAAATTCATCTAGGTCAACGTGACAAACTCCTGCAGAATCTGGGTTGCTTTATCAGGAACAAAACCACGCAAAACGAGCTTTAAACAGCTTCTGGATAGATGAGTAAAACAATTTGGTGCATAGGTCCTATCTAAAAGGATCTAAGCTCTTTAGATTAATGCCAAACTCCCTACTCAGGCTTGTCACGCCCTGCAACTTTCTTCAGTTTGCACGCTGTCGCAGGTGTTCAAAGTACTCCAACACAACTCTCTCTTGGCTTTGAAAGTTGGCTCCCAAAGACGTGTTACTCTCTTGGAGTCTGTAGTCCTACTGTGGCCAAACCTTATGATTCCAACTCTGCAGGGTGGGAATTTTAGGCTCTGGCAATCTGCATAGTATTTTCCAAAACAGGCGTAATATAGTGGTGTCACTGCTCTCTGGGATATCAGGGCAGACATTTTTAAAACTGCTCCAGTAACAACATATCATGTATAGTCTATATGTTTTTTTTTCAACAAGACATTTATTTATCATGTTGTTCATCCAACACAAGAGCTGCCGGGCAGCCACTGAGGATAACAACTTGAAGACTTCAGAGTCCTTGTCAATAGAATAAGTCTCGCCCCATCCTTTATGAGATCCCTCGCTACATATAAACATTTTGAAAGGTTCCATCCATGTTTAACATCTGGAGGTGGCCTGTAGGTCACAGGTTAAAAAGGGCACAATGTATCCCGTTATACTTGGTCCCATCCTGCGGTCTCCACCATTCACTCAAACTTGGTTACAAAACCGTCATGATCTTCCATGAATAGTAATAATTGGAGGGATTTAATATGTTTGCAGATGATTGTTTAGGACAGTTTTAGTTCTTGAAGCACTTTGCTGTGTGTGATACTTCTCAACGTTTACTCAATTATCTGCTATTTCAATAGGTTCTTTAATGATTGACTTAACTCTTTGAAGTGGGATGCGAAGGGGCAGTCACATCAGTGAGGACACAGAACCCATCCGTCAGATGCAGGCACATTGAGGTATGCTGATTCGCATTGGAAATGGCCACTTTCCGGTGAACAGGCAGGGCAAGGGGCAATCACAGCAGTCATGCGGTTTGGATAACTAGAGATTAAAGATGCATGCTCCACAATGTTGTGGCTTTAACATGAATTAACATTATGGTGCAAATGTAGACTGTGCCGAAGCTTGTGTAACACTGAATATTGCCTTATGTAGCATGTACAAACCACTGATAAAAAAATTATGAGACCTGTCAAAAAAGATGTTTTCTTTTTTTTCAAAAAATATACACTTTTTATTTATGTTAAAATGTTGGTATTTTATCTATGAGTGGGAATGATAATTGTTTGGTCACGGCAAGGGGGTTGTGTATAATTTTCTGATGCCCGGAGTTTAATGTATATAATATTTATTTTCAGATATAGAAAATTCAATTTGGAGCAACACATACATTTTGGAGCACTTAATTTTGTTTCTCCTGCAATGATGTACAGTGGATCCAAGCGGTAGAAAAAGGAGGCAGTATCTAGGGATAAGTATGTGAGGTCAGGGGTTAATGTAGAAATACAAACATCATGAATGGCCGACGCGCATCATAAATGAAGTGCACATATTCTGGCACTGAGCACTTGTTTTAAAAATGCTAAGAGTTCAGGGTAACATGTCATCGTCTGGCTTGCACTATATATAGAAATACTAATATGAACTAGCAACCCCTTCCCAATAAATTATAACGTGTCATTAACAAATTAGTGCAAATGGGCTAAGATGAAATAACCTGAAAATGAGTGCTCTTCTGCAATGGTGTTAAACATGCAAGCAGCAGTGCGGTTTCATTCAGCATGGCATGAGCTGCAAAGATGGAATGTGCCTTGTTGAAAAACACCATTGTGTGCAGGAAGCAATGTTACAGCTCTGGTAGCAAAACTGTCATTTTCGAGGGTAATAAAATGGGCTGAGCTGAACAGATGAGGTGACATGCGCTAACCAAGGGGGAGGATTATTCGTGAATGACAGCAAGAAGTTTTAAAAGAAGCAGAGAGAGGGTGTGAGTTCAGCCTTGCAGGCAGATGTGCACGAGTAACTTGAGAAGTAGTGATCCTCTGCAAAGATGCTAGGATCGTGACCTTCCTTATCAGTGGCGAGCCAAGACAAAGGGGTTTTCCCCGGTCAGCAGTGCAAGCAATCTCATCAATTTTTAGGTAATTATGATTTTAAGTGAGGAGATGCTGGATGTGTCTGTCCGACTGTCAGTCAGGGGGAGCTCATTTCATGTGTAGTGTTTCAATGTCAAAAGTGAATGCAGTTCTGAATTTACAAGGTTTTGTTGTTGTAGTTGGATATTCATAAAGTGTAACTCCTGCCAAGTCCTGTACTTCAAGGTCGGGTTAACAGGACTGATTACAGTTCATTTTATTCTTGAGTTGTGCCTTTTGTAATTGATTATTTGTTAATTGCAGAGCTGTTACCATGTGTAATTGGTAAGTTTATCTATCATGATAAAAACAAAGTATAAAAATGACTTTGTGTTCTGATGCGCTTTGTGACCTTTGGTTATTCTATTTAATCTACACACACCGACAAGTGCGCGATTGTGGACACTTTCATGGGAATGATTTGATGTGAATTCTATAGTTAGAAAGCGAGCAAGTGTGCAGTATTTCATTTTGCATATTTACAACTGTGCAGATCTGCCATTAGGCATTTATTCAGCATCGTAGATAAGTTGCTGAATGGTAAAGTTGCCCCCAAGCCAAGTGTATTAAGGCCAGTATCTGATATTACAAAAAACAGGGATGAAAGGAGACATTTGTTAGGGTATATTCTGAGGGGAATGCCAACATTATAAAAGGGGGTTATCATAAGAGGTGCTATGCTACAATAAATACCACTATTTACCACCATAATAAGCTACAACAGAATTAGGCATAACTTCTTCACAAAATATATTTAACATATTTGGTGTGTTGGCCTTTGGGAACTTTAAGGCAGTTACTGGGCGTGGCATTGCGTCAGGAATATAGCCATCGGGTGCACTTAAAATTGAATTAATTCTGTGAAGTGATAGTGCAGCGCTGTGTGCAGTGTCTCCATGTCCCAAGTTGACGTCGATTTTTTCTGATCTGGCGAACTACCTTGAAGCAAAACTCTTTGCCCATGGGGTTTGGTCTTCAGAAAATGCAACCTTATGGAAAGACAGGATATGTGGAGAAGTGCAAAATGAGTAATTTCAGGATATTTTTGAGGAAGGGAGCATCATACAGGTATTTTTAATGCTCCAGACTGAAAGGGGAGAAGGATTGTATAATACGGCAATGCCCTAAATTATGGTTTCTCCTACACCGGTCTTTGAAAATGCAAGGAAATGATTCTGAAGTAATTAGTAAGCTGCAGGGCAGTTTGGATGATGCAGTTGATCAAATAAAGTGCCTAAAAAAAGAATTAGAGCAGTCTAATACAGAATTGCAGTCTAAATGTAATGATATGGATACTCAGTTGAAAAATGATTTAAGGAGAGTGAGCAAGAATTGAAGGACTTAAGGGGTTCTTAGATGCAATAAGACAAGACAAAGATAATTCTATTTCAGAATTACAAACACTTAGAAAGAATAACATGGAGAAAGATAAGGAAGTCTATGCTGTAGAACAAGAAATGGTTAAAGTATTGGAAGAGAATGACAAGAAAGACAAAGCTTTTGAACAGTGCCAAGTGCAAATAAGCGAACTGCAGGCCATGATCAATAAAATTAGGGATGAGAAGCTTTGTCAGGAGGCAAAACGGCTTCATGGACAATGCAAGGATCTGTAACAGCAAATATTTAGTTTTAAATCTCTGGAAAAATGGCAAGGCACTACATTTAATGGAGTTCAGATTAGCCCCGGCTCTGCCCGAAGAGAACACTGTACCAATAGCTATTCCTGTGGGCAGACCTGATTATAGCCTGCTGTGGGGGTATGAGTCACCCACCGGTGGTTACAATTATTCCTGCACACCAGAGAACAGAAATGAGTGACAGAATGATCCACCCCAAAATGAACCATGTAGCCCTATCAAAATCATGAAGTCAATCAAAACTTTGATTAAACCATTCAAAAAGGGAGGTGATTTTTGCATGGAAGACTATTTAGAAGCAGTCCACGATATATTCAAGGCTCTTCAGATACCTAGGGAACAATATGGACAATACCTGCACCTTACGCTTGATTCAGCAGCTGCTAGTGTCATTTGGGGTCTCAATGAGTAGGAAAACTTGTTGTGAGTGGACTTTCAGAAAGAGGTTAGACATCAGTTCTCACCTTACCAGTCGATACAAGATGCAAACAAACGCGGGGTATACAATGACTGCAAATCCAGATATGTCCCCTCGCCTGTTCCTCCAAGATTTAAAAAGAGCATTTTCATGCTTTGGTGTGTCTTTTAATCCTAATTCTGTAGAATTTAAGACTGTATACTTTTATGGTCTCCAAAAAAGATATTGTATCCCAGCTAATTTATGAATTTGTCAGAGAAAAATTATTAAAATGGATAATAGAACAGGGGACCAAACTGTATGAGGTAATCTATTGTCAGAGAGAGGAAGGGTCTAAGAATAAAGCGACAAAAAATCAAAATCGAAAGAATCCACACCAGCAATAATGGAGATAAAACCTGCAAAAATGCCACTTGAATCAGCCCAAACTCAGGCAATGAAAACATGACACCTTATCAGAGAGGCATGCCACCACAGAGGATGCCACCCCAAACCCCTTTATTCCAACCGAGCAATAGGGAGTCATATATAAGCCCTAGATATTTGGGCATTGCCCCCAGGGTGGGATTTTGCCCTGATATATCAGGCATAAATAACAATCAAAATCAAATGTACAATGGCCCGTACCAGACATTAGGGGTGCAGAGCAGATTTGACCCTAATACAATGATATATGGCCACCAAGAAAGACCTGGTAGGGATTTTGTCAGAGGGCTATACCTAATTTGGTGGTATGTTAGTATTGTGGTAAAATGGTGGTAAAATGGACTAGCGTTATTATGATATTGCCCTACATGGTGTGACAAGACTTCCCTCTAATACCTGTATTCTATTTAGGGTCAACTCTAAATAAAGAATAATGGGCGTCATACATGTGGAAACTCAACAGTGCTAACTGTCATTCCAGGCACTTATCTATGAGACTGGACTACTGTCTTTGAGAGATTTGTTCATGAAACATTTTTCATTGTGAATAATTTACCAATCACCCATGCATCATACGCCTTTACTTGCTTTCTAAGAGTACCAAACTTGACCTCTTGTTTTACCACCCGTGGTAAAAATGTGTTAACTCTTTTGACACACTGGGAATCTTCCCTGTAATTTCACACCCTCTTTATCATTGAATGCACTTAGACGCAGAAAACACAACCCCACTGATTCAGTTTTAAAATGCTTTTCTTTTATATGAACTATTATTTGAAACAAGATATGTGCTATGAACATTAACATAAAATAGCACCTCTACATTAGATTACATGACCAATCTGTATTCATGACAAAACATCCACATGTCTTCTCTGACCACAGACCTTGGGTCCCGAAACAATTGGTAGAATACAGTCTAAGAGGAAAAACAAAAACAGAAACACAACAGCAGGCTAACTTTCTTTCTCTCCCTTTACACTTCAGCATTTATCCCTTGCAAATGCTAAAAAGACATTGTTCATAAAATGACCATTTGATCCCGGCTGACTGTAAAGATAAACTCAATTATCCGTACATTCACCTCACTTTACAAAAACTCTCTTCCAGTGTGTGAGATTTCTGCGCTGTTATCATGGGAAACCCCTATGAACTGGATAATCAGCAGGCAGGAATATCTCGGATTCTTTCAAGCCCAGTCACCCAAGAGAGACACAGCTCAAGGCCTCAGCTTCCTGGAAAATCGTGCACTACATGATCCTGCTATTCTGTCGACTCACCTAACGTTCTTCTCTGAACAACATCTCCCACACCCCTATACACATCACCCAAGCTATTTGGTATTTTTTCCCTCAGAGAACCACCTCCCAAGGATGTTTGTATCAATTCTTTCCTCCAGCACAAAATAGCGCCTTCTACAACTTGCATATTTTCCTTTGCAGCTTGTTTATTGAAATCACAGCTAACACACTCTGCCTGCATGTTTTACTTCTACTGTAAAAAAAGCACATTACTTTTGACATTTCATCTGAACCTGGTTTGCACTGTTTTGTTAAGGGTAAATTATCAATTAATAGGAAAGGTGTTCATTGGTTAGTTTGGGTTTATATATATATATATATATATATATATATATAGTGCAAACTGGACAGATGACCTATTCACCCTGAAGTGGATCATTTTAATATGTTCTTGCTAAAAAAATGTGCACTTCCATTTGTAATGTAAGCAACTAGTGTAGGCCAACTATTTGTTTTCTGTATTCTGTTTACTGCCTCCTGTGAACATATTGTCATGGGCCACTTACTGCCTCCATATACATTATCCCTACCTCTACAGCATCTCTCCTACTCTCTCCCACATCCCACAGTATGTGGATAGATTAATTGAAAATGGAAATCAGCATAGGGGACAATTCCTGCCAAGTGAAAGACAAAATATGAATTATGTCCTGCGCCATTATAACCAATCACCACCACCAGTCGACACGGTCAAAGAATGGTCACGCTGCATTCCCCACATCCTATGGCCCACAAGTTCAGAAGTAACACAAATAGAAATCAATCTCCTGAGAGGTAACAGAATAGGCCCAATCAGGGTGAGTTTAATCAATACAGGCCCAGGCCGCAAAGAGAAGAATCTAGGGACTTGGACAGGTTTCAATGCCTAGAGGCCCAATTTAAAATGTTGTCTGAGCAAATACAGCAGCCAAGTGAAGTTGCAGAATGTCATAGGAGTGATCTTGTGTGTTCTGACAACAAGTGACTATTTAATAGCCCCTGCACTGATAAAAATACAGAAGCCCATGAATCACCTTTGTATAACGGTCATAAATTGCTTGCTAATCCAAAAATAAGAATACAAACAAATGAAAGTGAGACAAGGAATGCCCACACACACACACAAACGGAGTGTGGTTCAACTTAGAGTTGAATCAGACTATTGAAGTGTGTGCTGATGAAGAACAAAAAGGAAAAAATTGATAGGAAAAACCTAAAGAACAGAGAGACAGATTTAAAAAGAGCATCCAATGTGAAAATAAAACACCAGATGAAGAGATAGGATTGGTAGTTAGAATATCCTACCTTGATTGTCAGAATACTGTTGAGCTCCAGACAGAAAACAATGGTAGCTCAAAGGGAGGGTGCAGCTCAGTCACCTGAAGAGTATTTTGAACCACAAATATTCCAAGAGACAGAAAGGACAGGCATCCTGCAAAACACAAATAGGTGTCCTGAGCCAGAAACTGACAAACTGCCACATGACACTTGTGAAAATGTTCAGTCAAAAAGCTGCAGTGTGAACGCTGATAGTCCCAGGTCAGAGGGGCAGTCAGTGGCTATGCTCCAGATGGGTTCTGAGCCCAGAAAATAGGTATAGAAATCCAAAACAAAGTGGGCAAAAAGTAGGGAAAAATATCAGTTCACATGCCCATGTGTTTAGCAAGGACTGAAAAGGGGCTAAGAAAGGTGAGTTTTGAAATCAGCAAGAACTCACACTTTTTTTGTGTGCTAGAGGAAGTTGAAGACAGGTACTATGCTCTTATCACTGTGGAAGAAAAATGTAATGTATTTGCAATGATTGGCACGGGCGCCCAGGCCACTATAATGTCCAAGGAGTTGGTAAAAAGTATCAATGAAGGGAGATCCCCACAAAATTATATAAAGATGAGACAAAACAAAGGCCCTGTGCACAATTTCAATGGTGAGGAAATACCTATCGAAGGTGTCACTGAGGTTAACATAAAGATAGGGAACCATCGGATGAGACAGGAAGTACTGATCACATCGATCAGTGAAATACCTTTCCTCATAGGGATAAATTGCCTGAATAGGTTGTCACCCATCATTGATGGGGTAAATGGGGTCCTATGGTCCCTAGCCAAAAAAAACATTGAGGCCTAAGAAGGTGATGTCACAAAACAACAGCATAAAAGAATGCTATGCCGTGGCTAAGTCAGAAAGTTCAGTGGAAGTATATCTTCAGAATGGCTGTGTGCCTAGTGTCACTGTCATTCTCATTTGTCGGGGTGAAATGCAAGGTGAAAAAGAGAAGCATTCTCTGTCATTTTTTCTTGGGGTCAAAACTCCAAACAAAAATAGATGAAAACAAATTTCCATTTTATTTAAAGGAAGAAACATGTAAGTCAAATGTCACTCGAGCGATAAACACAGAAAAACACATTTCAACTCTTTCTGAAATACACATGGAAGATGGGCAGCCATGTATCCCTACACGTATAAATGGGCATTTTGAAATGATAGAAGCCACTTTAGCAGGAAAGAAGTTTCATTAATGAGAAAATACTCCAGCAGATAATTGACAGGGAGGAGATCCCAAAATTCAGAATAAAAAACCAACACATTTTGGGGTTGGATGATCTGAATTCAGAAAATTGGGTTTTAGGGAGATGCATGTTAAAGATTACAATTGGTCCTAAGAGTGTCCATCACAATGTTTGGATTCTGAGTGGGACATAAAATAATTGTTATTTGGGAAATGACATCATGCACAGAATGTGTATGGTGTTAGACTTCCTTAATCACAAATTTGGTCCAGGTTGGGAGGGGCTGCGCCTGAATTTGAGGACAAGAGGCGAGCTTATCATTGCATGCAGATGGTCCTATATGAAGTTGAATTGCAGGTGAGAAAGGATATTACCATCCCGCATTCACCAGACAAGTTACAATAGCGCTAAAATACAGAAAGGGACAACAACAGTTCAAAGATTCTGATGCATTTGTATGCCTAAATGAATCCATGAGGCAGCAAGGGCAAGAAGGCAAATATACACCACTAATAGAGATTGCGGATGGACCCATTAAAATTCTGGTGGATAATAAAGGATTCCAGGACATTCATTTAGGGGACAATTCAGCGATAGGAATGGCAGTACTAAAATCTTATACTGCAGACTTCAGTAATGCAGTGATTGGGAACATCCCTGTAAGGTATGTGACTGTGCACGGTGAGTTGCTGGAATCCTTGGACTTTCAACCTAAAGGAATCTTTAAAGTTCATTCTGTGTATCTTTATGAGTCAAGTGAAACAGTGTACTGTCATCAAAATGATTGCATCCTATTTGATTTAAATGAGAATAAAACAGAAAAGAAGCATATTGAAATGGAATCAGTGTTCCAAAATATTTAAATGTGTTGACTCTTCAAAGAAATACAGCCACACGTTTAGAGGAGAGTATGGAGGTCCTCTGTTGCAGGACTTCCCAGAGTTCTTTTAAATGGTAGAAGAGCAGATTAGGGCTGCAGATGCGTGCACAAATTAAGAAGAAAAGGACCAAATGAGAAAAATATTCATGGAATTTAAAGACGTTTTTGCCAAAGACGCATATGATTATGAGTTGGCAGATTTGCATGTTACCACATTACCAGAAGGACATGGTAGGAAACCAGGATTTGTGCGACAGTATCATTTGCCCCTGGCATGTTTGGAATCACTAGCTGAAATAATTAAAAATTTAGAATCCAGAGGAATTATTAGGCCAATTCATAGTACGTCAAACACTCCCATTTTAGGTGTGTTGAAACCTAATGGATAATGGTGTTTGTGTGCAGATTTACAAGTATTAAATGAGAGTACCTGTTTCAAGGGGGCCACTTACATTTATTGATCAGGGTCTCGCAAAGGTAGACGGGTCAAAGGTGTTTACCACGTTAGACCTTACAGCTGGATACTGGTGTGTACCACTGGCTGAAGATATCCAAAACATTTTGGCATTTTCTTTTGAAAAAGCACAATATGCATGGTCCCGGACTCCTTTTGGATATGTAAATATTGGGAATGAATTTGGGATATTCCTGAGCAAGGTGCACCCAGATGCGGCAGAAAGGGGGACAATAGTTTACGTGGATGATGTGCTAATTAAACATGAGAATTTAAAAAATCATTTCAATGAGATTAAACATGTTCTTAGCTAGTTACAGAAGGCTCGAGCCAAAGTATCTTTACAGAAAGCAGAATGGTCTAAAAAGAAAGTGAATTTCTTGGGTCATGAGGTGACTGAAAATGGGTTAAACCAGCAAAAGAAGAGAGTGGAGGCAGTACATAAATTGAATGATCCTACTAATTTGAAGGGGTTAAGAAGTTTATTAGGGATGACAGGTTATAACAGGAAATGTATTGAGAACTATGCAGAGATTACACAACCTTTAACAAGATTACTAAAACAGGGTGTACTGTGCAAATGGGAAAAAGAGCAATGTGAAGTGGTGATCAGGCTAAAGGAATGTCTCATGAAGGCACCATGTCTGGCGTATCCCATAAAGAATCAGGGTTTCTTTGTAGAGATAGGGTTCACTGATCATGCATGTCAGCCATATTATATCAAAAGCATGATGTGAATAACAAAACAATTGCATATGCTAGCAAGGCCTCGTCACAGGTTGAAACTAAGTTCAGTGAATGTGAAAAAGCACTCCTAATCACTGTCTGGGAGTTACAACATTTCCATCTTACAATTCAAGGGGAAACAGTAATTATTGAAACAAAACATCTGCCTATGCAATTTATGCAAAGTAAGAGAATTAGATCAGGAAATTTGGCCGAGTCCAGAATTACTTCCTGTACGCTAGCGCTTCAGGGTTTTCCTGTAGAAGTGAGATATGGGCAAAATAAAAAGAGCCCGGTTGCCCAAGGGCTAGCAAATTTGCATGATTGTACAGCAGAATGTGCATCTGAGGGCGCAGAAATGGAATCAAGTTTGGAGGAGTTTTAACAATCCCCACACAAAGCATTCAATGAAGAGGTATGTAGGGATTTACCAACTGTGTATGTAGATGGCTCTGCATACCATGTGGAAAATAACACAGAAAAAGAGCTTGTGGCAGGAATAAGAAATATCTGGTTTAAATGTGACAATATTCCAAGAGTAAGCATGAGGATTGGGCCTAGAAGTAGTCAAGTGGCAGAATTGGCCACTATTTACAAAGCAGTCACTACCGCAGTAGGACATAAACTCAAAGAGGTAGTTCTAGTGACTGATTCTGACTATGCACAGAATAGATTTGTAGAATATTTACCTGGCTTGGCTGGAAGGTAAAAGGTATGCTCACCTATAACGGAAAACCACTCAAACATGGCAAGATTCAAGGCATAGACAAACTTGTATCAGAAAAATATTTGGTAATACATTGGAGAAAAATACGTGGCCATTTGAAGAAACCGGGTGAGGACAAAGAGGGGAATGACAAGGCAGATCAGTTAGCCAAAATTGGAGCTGTGATGGGAGAGTGGTTTTCTATTGAACACCGACTTGGTGAAATACAGGTAGATGCGATAACACGCTCCAAATCTCCAAACATAGTTGAGCAGCCTGTGGTGCAATCGAGTTTTGATACTCCAGACCAGGACCTGGTCAAGGCGCAAAAGGAAGATCTGATTTTAGGCATATTCTATAATCATCTGTTGGATGCTGCGAAAAATCCTCTGACTGAAGGCGATGGTAAAGAGAGAGAGGAATTGAGGGTGTTACTAAAAAACAAACAGAGAATTAGGTTAAAAGATGGACTGATGATGAGAGAATCTGTGACAGGTCAAAGACAATGAGTAGTGCCCTTGTCATTTTGGGGATTGTTACATCATGCCCTTGATGCTATAACTACAGGAAATAAAGGGGTTCACAGAAAACTTTGGAAATTGTAAAATATTATGCTTATTGGCCACAGAAGATGTTGAACTACACACCATAGGGTGTCTATTATGTGCACAACTGCAACCTGCTTCACCTATGCAGAGAGCACAATTAATGAAAAGGGGTTTGACCCTCCCATGGTCGGATTTGCAAATCGACTACGTCGGGCCTGTAAAAAGATCAGCAAGTTGAAACCGGTATATGTTAACAGTAGTTTGTTTAATGTACAAATGGGTGGAGTGCATTCCAGCTCCAGATTGCAGTGCACAAACGGCAGCTACATTACTTGTGAATCATATTTTTTCAAGATTTGGGTTAACTCAAAGGATAGAGTCAGACCTGGGAAGTCATTTTACTAGTGCATTGATGACAAGATTTTGGGTGTGAAAAGAAAACTACACATCTCATACCGGCCTTCCTCTTTACCTGGGGTGGAACGGTGGAACAGGTCAGTGGTGGAGATGGTAAAGAAAATTGTGGCTGAAGCAGGTCCTTTTTGGGACCTTCCCCATTGGTATTAATGGCCATTAGGTCGACTCCCACTAAGTCAACAAATCTCAGCCATCATGAAATACTGTCAGGAAGAAAAATGGTGTTGCCACAGCATTTACTTTACAAGACCCATGAACAAACCCTTGTAAATGCCTCCACAATTCACAAATATGTGGAAGAGTTGAGGAAGCACTTTCAACATGCGTTTGTATTTGTGCAACGGAATTTGGAAAAAGCTGCTGACAGTGCAAAAACATATTATGATAGGAAGACATCTACAAAAGAGTATGAGGTTGGAGATCAGGTTTATACATTTTATTTTGGAAAGGGAAGACATAAACACTCTAAATTTCCTGCAGCGTGGCAAGGACTTTACAAAATTATAGACAAGATATCACCCGTAGTGTTTAAGATAGCTAAAAAGGAGGGTGAGATGACAGTGGAGCAGTTCGTCCATGTTAATCAGATAAAACCTTTCCACCCGAAACATGAGGTGAAAAGGCTTGAGCAAGTTGAAGCTAGTTAAAAAAAAAAAAGGAATAATGAGTGCAAAATGGAAGGTTGCCCTAGCCAGGGTGTCAATGTAAATATTACTAGTACATGGAAAGTGCTAAGGGGTTCTGGTATAAAGGTACAATACAGGGGGAGGTGTGTATTTTGGAAATAGGTTTGTTTGCATGACATGATATGTATGTCTCTGATTTGTGTAATAATACATTTTTTTTCAGGTGTTCCAGCGTGACAGACGGGTGCTATATTTGTGCTAAATAACATTCCAATTTAATTCCAGATGCTCCAGCAGAGGAGGGATGACAAATGTGTTGTGCTTGGTACTTAATGTGTCTTTTTACTCTAGAAAATTAATTGATTACCGAGTCAGCACCGGATCCTTGGGGCGCTGGTCACCTGGAGGATGGCACTGGATCGGAGTCCCCTAGAAAGCCCCCGGGGCCGAAAGAAAGGGGGTGAAGATAAGGAGCCCAAGACACTATAGTGATGATGCCTTTGGAGGAGTTCTCATGGAGTCCGGGACATGAAGAGTTCCACCAGCGTTAGGGATAAGTATGTGAGGTAGGCAGTGCATGTAGAAATGCAAACATTATAAATGGCCGGCATGCATCATAAATGAAGTGCACATATTCTGACAGTGAGCACATGTTTTAAAAATGCTAACAGTTCAGGGTAACATTTCATCTGTCTGGCTTGCACTATATATATAAATACTAATATGAACTAACAACCCTTTCCCAATAACTCATAACCAGTCATTAATAAATTAGTGCAAATGGGCTCAGATTAAATAACCTGAAAATTAGTGCTCTTCTACAATAGAGTTTAACGTGCAGCTGTGTGGTTTCATTCAGTATGGCATGAGCTGCGAAGATGGAATATGCCCTGTTGAAAAACACTGTTGTGTGCAGGAAGCAATGTTAGAGTTCTGGTAACAAAACTGTTGTTTTCGAGTGGAAAAATACTGGGCTGAACGGATAAGGTACCATGTGCTAAGCAAGGGGAAGGATTATTCGTGAATGACAGCAAGAGGTTTTAAAAGAAGCAGAGAGAGGGTGTGAGTTCAGACTTGCAGGCTAACGTGCAGGAGTGACTTGGGATGCAGTTGGGCTGAGCCAGTTCTGTGAGCTGCTAGGATCGTGACCTTCCTTATCAGTGGCGAGCCAAGAGTGAGGGGTTTTCCACAGTCAGCAGTAATCTCATCAATTTCTAGGTAATTATGCTTTTAAGTGAGGCGATGTTGGATGTGCCTGTTTGATAAACAGTCAGGGGGGGCTCATTTCATGTGTAATGTTTCAATGTCAAAAGTGAATGCGGTTCTGAATTTGCAAGGTTTTGTTTTTATAGTTGGATATTCATAAAGTATAACTCTGGCCGAGTCCTGTACTTCAAGGTTGTGTTAATAGGACTGATTACAGTTCATTCTATTCTTGAGATGTGCCCTTTGTAATTGTTTTTTTTTTCACATTTGCACTAACAGATGTGTCCATTGCAGAGCTGCTGCCATGTGTGATTGGTAAGTTTATCGGTCATGATAAACACACAGTATAAAAATTACTTTGTGTTCTGATGCACTTTGTGACCTTTGGTTATTCTACTTAATCTGCACACACAGACATGTGTGCGATAGTGGACATTTTCATGGGTAGCATTTGATGTGAATTCTATAGTTAGAAAGCGAGCAGGTGTGCAGTATTTCATTTTGCATGTTTACAACTGTGCACATCTGCCATCAGGGCATTTTTTCAGCATCGTAGATAAGTTGCTGAATGGTAAAGTTGCCGCCCAAGCCAAGTGTATTAGGTCCAGTATCTGATATTACAAAAAATCGGATGAAAGGAGACATTTGATAGAGTATATTCTGAGGAGAGTGCCAACATTATAGAAGGGGGTTATCACAAGAGGTGCTATGCTACAATAAGTACCACTATTTACCACCATAATAAGCTATCACAGAATTAGGCATAACTTCTTTAGAAAATATATCTAACACTTAACATCCATTTGTTTTGTGTTGTACTTATTGCCAGGTAACAGCTGAGCATATTCTGTCCTTTGACCTTTTCACCTTGCTACATCCTGCTGCATGTCCTATAAACCCTGCTGCCAGCTAATGTTCTAGGTGATCAGGCCCTTTATTTAACAAGATCCTTTCTGGAAAATAACTGGAAGCCCAGGTGCACTAATTTGCCTTGCGGTGTTTTTAAGCATTAAGGCATTTTAAAAATGTTGAACAATTGACGACAACTCAATGTATTTTATACGATTAAGAGACAAAACGCTAGCCTAACTGGCATTTTAGGTTTTGGGCAACAGACAGGTCCTATACAGTGGATTGCTAGATTTGGAGTCCACCATTTATGATCAGGGTGGAGCTTTAAGCCCTAATTGTGACTGGAAGACACCCTGTGGCGACCAGGGTTTGACAAGTGAAGATAATGTACGTTTTCTTTTAAATATTTTTTCAATGTGGGTCAGGTAACTGGATAATAGAGGGATCGGAATTGTAAACACATTTTAGCACAATTAAGTGACATTTTTATTGGAATGTACCCCAGTTTTGCAATGATTATATTGATTGCCCATTTTGATTGCATAGAGCTGTTAATTAATTTTCCTTGAGGTAGAAATGGAGAGTTCATAAGGAACTGGTCATAAGAGATTCTATGAAAAGAGTCTGACTTTGAAGCTTTTGGTTCAGATTTTGTCCCAGAATAAGTGAACATTTTAGTAGTGACATAGTTTATTATTTCTAAAAACTGAGGAAACAAAAAACATTAACCAGATTGTCAACTGATCAACAACTGCAATCAACTCCAGCCACATAGATTATGTATTTTTAAGTATGAGTAATTGGTGGATTGCAAAACATGTAAGGTTATAATTGTGGTCCATTGCATGTGACTATTTATATAGGCAAAGGGTTGATGACTCTATTTTATAAATAAAAGTAAAAATGTGTTTGTGGCGGGATTTGTGGAGAAGCGTTGTTCCTTATACAATTCACAAATCTGCACCAAATGTTGCATAGTTTCTTGTTAGGAATCTCCATACATTACTGGCTACATGACATTTGGACGCCCCACCCCTTTCCGCGGACTTCAGTAAAAGTCAACATTTGTTTGTGGGTTAGTGGGTTTGTGTCTTGGCAAAGCGTTTTCCTTATACAATTCCACACTGTTTCACCAATCTGAACACAATTCTGCATGGTTACGTTTTAGGACCCTCCAGACATTACAGACTACATGACATCTTTCTGGATTTGAGCACAAGTCAACATTTGTTTGTGGGTTTGTGGCTTGGCGAAGCGTTGTTCCTTATACAATTCCATACAATTTCACCAATCTGCACCATATTTTGCATAGTTACCTGTTAGGCCCTACATGCCATTTGGACACCCCACCCCTTTCCCTGGATTTCAGCACCTTCACACATGAGACGGTTGCCTGAAATCAGTGGAACATCAATGTGGTCGTAGAAGGACTGGTCCTGCCAAAAGGAACACAACTCGAGTTGCAGGCCTTAGGATGCACAGTTTCCAAGATAGATATTTGAACCACAATGCACCAAAACAAACTGCATCATGCCAGGGTGAGGCGACAGGTGAGGAGAGAGCATAGCAGGTCCCAGTATGCAGCAGCACACCAACTCTCGCCTCCCCCACATTTCTGCTCTGGGGTGAGACAGCCAGCCACAGGCGCCCATTCGCAGTGAAGTTTACTTCAGGATGAAAAGCACATCAATCGATAAGCGAATGGAAACAGCGATTTACAGGATCATTGTTATCATTTCTGTCTACAGAACCCGTTCTGAGAATGGGTACTGCTGCTAGTTAAAAATAATAATACATGAAAGTTCTGTTCCTATAGCGGTGTCAAACAAGGGCTAGATGGTATTGTGGAACATTTATGATCAAGTATAATCATTCCATGTACATACAATACATTATTTATTTTATTAAAAACAATATCTTGATATGAAGACCTCTGGCATGACCCAAATATACTATTACAAAAGGTTAATTCACTTAGTCAAACCATATGTAATTCAGACTATTGAAAAAATCAGATCTCGTAATCAACCTGAACATTGTTGGTGTGGAAATTATGTTGTATTGACAAGACAAAGTTATTGAGATCCTTTAAGGCCACTTATATATTTGATCAGGTATAAACCAGTGAAGCCCATTATGCGTATAAAGCTTTAATATCTACAAAAAAATATCAGTAAAGGAAATAGATCCTCTAAAAGCAAACAGTCCGGGCAGGAAATTTTGTGATTTTTTGATGTTGGTAACCATGGGGCCATACGAAAATATTTGTAGCATCCGACTTTCATCTTACTGAAGATGAGCCCTTACACATTTTCAATCCCTCTGCCTACATAAGGATAAGAGTATAGAGATGTTTGTGTTTAGAGCCACTGTAAAAAATATATAGCCTTCTGTTTTCTCCATACAAGAAGTACCATCAGCTATCAAAGTGCACAAACAGGCTAAAGCATCTGGCCCAGATAGAGTGCCTGCTGACTTGTTCTATAATAAATCAGACAGCTGGTCATAGATTTTACCCAAACATTTAAATTGTTCAATGGAAAATTATGAGATACTAGAAAGTTGGTGTGTAGAAGAAATCATACCAGTTTACAAAAAAGGAAATGATATAGACTTCTCGAAATACTGGAAAATATTTCTAATCATTATTACCGCTAAGATATTTGGTAAGACATTGTTGATTAGATTAGAAACCAGGGCAGACACAATGAAAAATGTATCCAATCTTCAGGCTTGCTTTATGAACAATGTGGGTACTCTTGATCAAATGTTCAGGTTGTACCTTTGGAACATGCCATTTTTATTAAGTTTTGGGGTCGCCAAAGGTCTAATATCTGTAATTTCTAACCTCTAAAGCCATAACCATGCTATAGTTAGCTATAAGGTGGATGGGAATTGCACTAGGTGCTTTTTGATACAGAAAGGGGGCAGACAAAGTTGCATCCTTACCCTATTACTGTTCTCATTAAATACAAACACCCCCACTATTCGAATATTCTTCTTAAATTAAGGTTTGCCCTAAGCTTGGGTGGTTAGTCATCTTTTCAATTGTGGATGATACAGTATTAATAGAAAAACCAACCACCAGTCTCCAAAACAGGTGGATTCAGTTCAGAAAGCATGCTATTCTAAGGGTCTTGAAATGTATGTCTCTAGGACAAAGAGTATGGTTTGTTAGAATTTGAAAAAATTGAGACTTAGGATCCGAGAACAGGATTAGGCAAAATAGTAAATAAACTTGCCAGATTTCAAAGGGTACATTGGTCCTAGATAGAAAAGGTGGGGCCTTTAGATGATTTTCTAAAGGTTTTGGGGGGAATGCAACTGTACCCTCTATCGGCAGCTCTATGTGTTGTTGAGGTCTGGGGCTTAGAAAATGTTAAGACCGCAAATCTGCACAGATCCAAATAATTAAAGCATTATTATTAGTAGTACTAGTATTATTATTATAATCACCTCTTAACCTACCTCTCATTTGCCTTCACATTAATATTTTTCCCCTCACTTTCTCGGCCTCAACTTTAACACTTCTTCCATCATGGTCACACCCCTAACATAGCTGGCCGGACCCCCTACCACCACTAGAAATTGTCTAATGTTGATTGTCCTTAAACTATGTAAGTCAACTCATGTATTGTCCCTGTTGAACGTTCCATGTACTCTCCAACACAGCCTGGATAGAACGTCACTCAAACTCACCCCATTGTAAGTAGCTGCTTAACGTCAAATCTGTTATCTTATCCATTATATGTTTGTGATTAAAAGAGCATTGTTCTTCCATGTATAATGTGAAGAGCCAGGAATGCGGGTCAGGCCTAAGGGGTTAATAGTTTTGGTCAAAGACTTTTATTTAAAAGAAAATGGGGGTGGGAAAATGCCACCTCTATCCCTGCTGTAAAGGTGTTTCCCTACCTAAAACCAAAACTAGGGATCAGCCTGTGGTCAGAATGTCCAAAATAAAGCACCCCCTGTCCAAAGTAATATTCTGGCCCTCACATTCTAATAAAACAACTCTAAGTCTTTGGCCTTAAGTGATGAACAAATGTTCAAAAAGGAAATGTGTAACTTTAACACAAAAGTACCAAGAGGATAGGGCTCCTGGTTCCAGAGGGTTGTCCCCTTTCCCTTGATTTATTTTCTTCCTTGTTTGTCTTTAGGAATGTCAGTTCCTTGACTCTATCTTGTTCAATAACACAACTAGAACAAAATAACTTTGTTTCAACGTTTGTCTTGTTAGGACATCTGGTGTACTCTATTGCCAGGCTTTTCCTGTCCTTTCATGTATTTTCACAACCTTTTGCTGATGTGCTTTTATCAAGACTTTTTTTAATTATCTTTCTATTATACACTGTTCATCTTGACCATGCCTGGTATACCTTCCTTCCAGGGCTTTTTCACATACACATGTTCATAACTTGTTAGCAGGTATACTCTCCTGCCAGGGTTTTCCTTTATGAATGCACTTGCAATTTGTATTTTGCCTGGTATACTCTCCTGCTAGGGCATTTAATTCAAAGCAACACATGAAATAAGTATTTGCCGTGTATATTCTCCTGCCAGGGCTTTTCTAATGTGGGCTTTGATCCCACCTTAAAATTTGATAGTTCGGGTTTTCTACTCTTCAATCTCATCTGCCTGGTATGCCAGAGGTTTCCTCATCTGTATTTTGTATACATTTACATACTTAAAAGTTTCTGATTGCGGTATTGTTTTCCCCTTCAAGGCAATTCTTATCAGTGTGCTTGCTTTTTGTGTGCTTTATTAATAAATGCTTGCATTTGGCATAACTGCCAATACACCACCTCTGTCCCTGCTTCCCTTATGAGGGATCACTAGTTCTTTGTGTGTTTTTCGCAGTAAGCCTGCAGCGTTTGTTTTGTGTCTTTTTCGTGTTCACTGTCTCAGCTTCTTGGCTTCTTTCCTGGTCTCTGCGGGGCTTCTCAGTGGTGTCTCTGGCTTCAATATGGTAGAGGCTTCCTTGTAACGCCTGCAAATGCCCAGAAAGCTTCCTTTGGCTTCTGGCGTCCCTACAGCGTGTTCTTGCTACAAGACAGCTCTCCTTCTCCCACATGAGCTGGTTGGCTCCATGGAGTCCTCTCTTGTCTCACGGTCCATCGATCAATCTTGAGAGAGACAGTCTTCTCTTGTCGGTAGCGTGCTGTAGTCCGTTGTTGCCTTCATTTCAATCTCCCGAATGTTCATAACAACTAGAGCATTGCTTGCACTCGTTGCTTTCATTGTTTTACATTACTTGACTCCTCTTCTTCATCTCAGTATTTTGGGTATTTTGGGAATGGAATTTAATTTCTGATGATTTGTATATAGAGTCCAGGTCAGTGGCTTCAATGATTTTAACGGGTAAGTGAATTCTGCAGGACTTGTAGGTATACTCTGTTTTCTTAAGATTTCAAAAGGCAGGTTAGATTTTGATGTATCGCCTTTAGATTTTATAAAGACGTGTTCAGTTCTCTTCCTAGGTGGTCAAGGGGAAGGAAACAAAACAATATGCCATGAAGGCACTGGGTATGGACAGTGTATCTTCTACATAACCACAGCGATACCATGTCTCATCTGATGATGCCATGACACTCTCCCGGATGTTGTCTCCCCCAGGGTCAGGGTCAGGTAACCATCCCCTGGCCATATAGGGAGAGGTCACTGCCAGGAAAGGAGTGATGACACCATTGGATTCATCCAAATATACACAAATAAATATTACCACGTATCACACACAGTGCAAGATGTAAGATGGATCTGAGGATACAGGAATGACATATGAAGCATACCTATGACTCTTGTTGTACTGGGTAAAAATATGGTTGCCACTCCATTATAGATGGACTTTTGACATGTATTCTAATTTGTATACAAGTGTTTCAACATATAAAGAAACCAAGTTTTGAGCTATGTCTAAGGAGGAGAAAATACAGTCCCCATAATGAAAAATGGGCTCACATGTATTTATTACAAATAGACTACATCACCATTAAGTTTGGATAATAGCTCCAGTAGAGATGTGAATGATCATCTTGAAGTGAAACTGCATTGCGTACAGGAACTTTACCCTGATCTGGTCGAACCTGTTTGTGTACAAGATTATACATACAAGTGAGGTTGGGAGATTTAGGGTTGAATCGGTTTACAATGAAATAGAATACAGCAACATCTTCTAGTGGTCAGTGTACATTTTGCTGATATATGAATGAAGATCTTATGCATGTTTCACTATTATGCCCCGCATGTATTGTTAGTGAAAATTGCTGGCTCAAACTTATTATTATGATACTGGATATCTGCTTAACAGAGATGCTGAATGGGCAGCTCTGACTTAATTATCTGTGGGGTAGCTGTGTCTATAGGTCATATGTGGTGATTAAGAAAGATACATCTTGCATGTGTTTAAAAGTTAGAGGTAATAGGGCAAGTAGTTGTCTAATGAGAATAAGTTCATATTATAATAATGTTTAATCATTAGCTACATATCGACTATTTTCTGTTAAGTACCGTAAGATGACATGAAATATATGGCCTGTGGCATGTTTGAATAGCTTGTTTGGTAGAAAAAGGGGGCAGGTGAAGCCTTCTTTTTTGTTAAAGGGGGGCTTGACTCAAAAGGCGTTTTAGCATAAGGAGAAGGAATGGAGTCAGCAGCTACCCCAGATCAACCGTGTAGGATAGGTAGGTCAAGACAGGCAGGAAGCTAGTGTTGAAGCACTAGCTAATTAGGGTCATACAATAGTTTTAGGTTTAGAAAACAGATTCAATTTATTCATGGGTTTGGGCACATCTATGTTAAAAGTTAGTTCACAAAAAGAAAAAACACGAAGAAAAACAAATTAGAACTGTCACATATGAGCCTCATTCGGTTTATGATGGAAGGTGAAAACAAATAAAAACTGTTGTTAACATCACAGTTGAATTGAGTGAGGGTTAGTAGCATAAGTGTATCGTATTTGTTCCAATACTACTATTAGATTTTAGTAGTATGGTATTTGTCAGAATGTACCAAAGTATTAACTGAAAAGGATACAATACTCAAAAGGATACAGGAGGTAGGGTCTTCCGGATCCCTGTTCACACGATTTGATAGTTGTGAAGTCAATTGAAGACCTTCCAAATGATACAACCCTCTGGCTGATAAAACAGGCAGAGCGATGGATCACTGGAAAGGGCGTGGGTAAGGTATAGAAAGCCAGCCTAGGACAAATTAAAGTATCATGAATAACTGCTCCAACCTGAGTATGATGAATTAGATAATGACAGGAATGTTCACACTGACCTTTAGTTTAGGGTAGAATAATCCAGAAGTCTCTTGATGGATTTGAATGAAGAACAAACGACAAGGAAGGGGAAATTAGTAAGGGAGACTTATCCCGAACGGAACGAGGCTCACGCTAGATACGGGTTGAATTCACCACAGGATAGCGTCCAAAAGTTCAGTTCAATGTCACCTTCCAATAATCCTTGAAAAGCTTCCTTCCCACTATAGGGGTCAATCCTTCTGTTAATTCCACAGATGCAGGAGTTAGAAATAGCGCACTTTTTAAGGAAAAACAAAGTACACGCGGTTATAAACAGCCGCAAAGAAAATAACGTTTGAAGACAACGTGCGCGTGTGGATTTTACACGCGGGCAGGATTCGCGCAGTCTGGGCCAGCCGCGTGTGAAGACAACGTGCGCGTGTGGATTATACACGCGGGCAGGATTTACGCAGTCTGGGCCAGCCGCGTGTGAAGACAACGTGCGCGTGTGGATTTTACACGCGGGCAGGATTTACGCAGTCTTGGCCAGCCGCACTTGAAGACAGAGAGCGCGTGTGGATATTACACGCGGGCAGGATTCACGCAGTCTGGGCCAGCCGCGAGTGAAGACAACGTGCGCGTGTGGATTTTACACGCGGGCAGGACTTACGCAGCCATGGCCAGCCGCACTTGAAGACAGAGAGCGCGTGTGGATTTTACACGCGGGCAGGATTTACGCAGCCTTGGCCAGGCGCGCTTGAAGACAGAGAGCGCGTGTGGAATTACACGCGGGCGGTGTTCCCGCAGTCTGGAACAGCCGCGTTTAGGGACAACGTGCGCGTGTGGGATTACACGCGGGCAGGATTTACGCAGTCCGGGCCAGCCGCGTATGAAGACAGAGTGTACGTGTGGATGTACACGCGGGCAGGATTCCCGCAGTCCGGACCAGCCACGCTTGAAGACAGAGAACGCGTGTGAATTATCACGCGAAGGAATAGCTCCAGGAATCAGCGTGTGGCGGAACACATGCTATTGAAGGCCCAAAAGTAGCTGTAGAAATATGCCAGGATGCAGATCAGAGGTTCAGCTACACAACGCCAATAGATTCGATCAGAAGCAGCGAGTGAAGTTTCTACGCTGCTTAAATACGTAATACCGTAGTTCACGTGACGAAGCAAAAGTCACGTGAAGTTAGCGACATGAAAAGTGTAAACGTCGTTTTCCCGGTAACGTATCGAATAACCTCCATTTGGAATAGAACGGTCTAGCTGTTCTACGAGCATAGCGTCCAGCATACATGACAGTGCCATCCCCCAAAGGGACAACCTCTCCCCTTCTTGTGTGAAAGCGCTTCAATAAAGCAGGAGCATGAATATTAGAAAGAGGTTCCCAGGACCTATCTTCGGGACCATAGCCCTTCCAATCCACCAGATAATATGGTCTACCAGAACGTAGTTTCATATCCAGTATGTCTTGTACCTCGTATTCATCTGAACCCCGCACAGAAATAGCAACAGGCCGTACAGGCAGTCTAGTAGCTTCAGAAAATGGCTTAATGAGTGACACGTGGAATACAGGATGCACTCGCCATCGTTGTGGCAAAGCCAGACGTACAGCAGCAGGATTAAGAACTTGGAGCACTACATACGGACCGATGTATTTAGGCAACAATTTCTTTTTGCCTGGAATTCTTAAGTTCTTAGTGGACAGCCAGACTTTCATACCAGCCTTATAGACAGGTGCGGGTACTCTATGAGCATCAGCATAGAACTTGTCACGTCGTTTAGCCTGCTCCAATTGCTGCTTCACCTTTCTCTGTAATCTCTTCAGATCACGAAAAGTACGGCCTGCGGCAGGCGTGTCCAAGGATAGACCGGAATCCAGAGGTATTGATCGGGGGTGTTGTCCATAGAGAGCATAGAACAGTGAAGTGCCTATGGCACTATGATAAGAGTTGTTATAGGCGAATTCAGCCGCCGGCAGTACCGTGAGCCAATCCGATTGGTATTGCAAACACAGACACCGCAGATATTGTTCCATAGTACAATTGACCCTTTCAGTCTGTCCGTCAGTTTGAGGATGATAAGCAATGGACATTCTATCATCAATCAGTAATGCAGATGTTAAAGCTCTCCAAAAGCGTGACGCAAACTGTGAGCCCCTGTCTGTAATGATTACTAATGGTAGACCAAAGAAACGAAATACATGTTGGATGAATAGTTCAGCCAGAACAGCAGCAGTTGGTAAACCAATACAGGGAATAAAAAGAGCCAATTTAGTGAAATAATCCACTACGACCCATATGGTATCATATCCCTGATTTGGGGGGAGTTCTACCACAAAGTCCATAGATATCATGTCCCATGGTTTGTTAGGGACAGGTAGGGACTGGAGTAAGCCCACTGGTTTACCAGGAGTATTTTTACATTGGATACATACAGAACAAGAAGATACATAGTTTATAACATCTGTTGCCATGGATGGCCACCAGCACCACCTTTTGAGCAGCTCCAGTGTTTTCTTCCGTCCAGGATGGGCTGCAATCAAGGAATCATGATTCCATTTGAGGGCTTTATTCCGCATTGAAGGAGTTGGTAGATAAAGTACTCCTTGTGTGAATGGTAAACCGTTATGTACGTCCAGATTCATATCCTGGACCAATTGTGGATGAATTTTTACCCACTCTTGTACTTCGGTTTTTAGGGATGGTTGAACCGAACAACTACATATTACATGATCTGCCAACAGCTGAATCTGTACTTGTTTTTCTTCCTGCGCCTCTTCACTCATACGGGACAAAGCGTCCGACTTAACATGTTCTCGGGCAGGACGATAGGTGACCTGGAAATCGTATTGAGCAAAAAAGACATGCCATCTGGCCTGACGGGCCGTAAGGCATTTCATGGATTTGAATGCTTGGAGATTTCTATGGTCAGAGTACACCAACACCTGTTGTTTGGCCCCAAGAAGATGATGACGCCATTCTCGGAAAGCATCTTTGATAGCCAGTAGTTCCCGCTCAGTGACGGTGTAGTTCCGTTCATATGAGGTGAGTTTGCGAGAGAAGAAAGCCACTGGGTGTTCCTCTTTGGTTTCTGTGCAAACTTGTGAGAGTACTGCACCAATAGCGACACTGGATGCATCCGCTTCAACGACAAACTGGCGATCAGGATCCGGATGTTGAAGCACGGGTGCAGTGGTAAATGCTTCCTTCAGCTTTTCGAATGCTGCTTGGGCATGTTGGTTCCAACAGAAAGGAACTTTAGAACTAGTTAAAGCCGTCAAAGGAGCTACTGTTTTGGAAAAGGAATGGATAAATCTGCGATAGAAATTCGCAAAGCCTAAGAAAGACTGTAGTGACTTGACATTATGCGGAATCGGCCAATTCAAGACGGCCTTTACCTTGGAACGACTCATTCGAGCACCAAGATTGGTAATGTCGTAACCAAGGAATTCCACTTCCTGTGAATGAAAGACACATTTTTCGGCTTTCACATAAAGATGGTTCTCCCTGAGTCTTTGTAGGACTGTAGAAACATGTCTGACGTGTTCCGATAAAGATGATGAGTAGATCAGAATGTCATCCAGATAGATAACCACAAATTGGTCCATTATGTCTCTGAATATATCATTCATGAAGAATTGAAATGTGGCGGGAGCCTTGCACAGACCAAAAGGCATCACCAAATATTCGTAAAGACCATACCGTGTCTTAAAAGCGGTCTTCCATTCGTCGCCTTCACGAATGCGAACCAAATTGTATGCACCTCGCAAGTCCAATTTGGTGAAATAACTGGAAGTGCCTAATTGATCCAACAGAACGTTTATTAGTGGTAAGGGGTATTGGTTTTTGATGGTGATATCATTAAGTGCCCTGTAATCAATGCAAGGTCTGAGATCTCCCTCTTTCTTAGGAACAAAGAATAGAGGAGATGCAGCAGGTGATTGTGAGGGCCGTATAAAGCCCATTGCTAGCGCTTTATCAATGTATTATTTTAACACAACATCTTCTTTAGGTGTTAGTGAATAAACACGGCCTGTAGGAATTTTGGCACCAGGAATCAATTCGATAGGACAGTCGTACTGTCGATGAGGAGGTAATTGTTCTGCCTGGCCTTTATCAAAGACATCAGCATAATCAGCGTATTCGCATGGTATGATATTGTCGCATTGATGTACAACGCTGATAGTTGAATCCTCCACCATAGAGGCCAATATGTGTTGTTTATTTGACACCTCCTGACTGGTAAAGCAATGTTCATTGCAATGAATCGAAGGATATTGGAGCGATCCCGAAACCCAGTCAACAGCAGGATTGTGAAGGGTTAACCATGCAAGACCAAGTATGATCTCGTACTGTGGAGCAGCAATAACATCGAAGATGATTTCTTCTGAATGATTATTCGATAAGGTCATCTGAACAGGTACCGTCTCCTGGGTTACCATACCAGAAGTCAAAACAGATCCGTCCACGGTGTTCACCGTTTCAGGTCTTTTTTTGTTTACAAGGGGTAAGGAACAGTTCTTGGCATAAGTGATGTCTATGTAATTGCTGGTGGCTCCAGAATCAACCATGGCCTTGGAAACCACTTCTTGCTCATCACAACGTAACGTCACCTGAACTATTACAGGTGCATGTTTAGGAATGGTACTGGAGTCCGATGAAACACTCGACATAGGGACTCCTGCTATTGTCGAGTTTTGGCGTTTCCCGCACGCTTGATGGGTTTTTTAGGACATGTTGCCAATAAATGCTCGGAAGAACCACAGTACATACATAAGTGGTTTTTTCTTCGGTTCTCCCGTTCTGCATTGGACAATCGGCCTCTCACGGCGCCAATCTGCATGGGTTCAGGGTCGTTAGAGATGACTGCTGGTGTCTCTGACCGCCCCGAGACTGGCATGAAGGGCTTTTTCTCTCCCTTTCGAGCATTCCTTCGGGCGTCGATTTGTAGAACCAAATTGAGCAACTCTGGAAAACCCGTAGGAACCACAGGAACTGTAGATAAGGCATCTTTCAGTTCTTCAGAAAGACCCTTGTAGAAAACAGCCGTTTTCTTGCTGTCAGGCCATTGGGTTTCCGCCGTCAGTTGATTGAACCGGGCAACGTAAGACATAAGGGGTTGGCTGCCTTGTTGTAGGTTAAGCAACTCTAAATCTGTGGCTTGAGTAGAGTAACGCATGTCAAAGACTTTACTCATAGCAGTCAAGAGATCGTCACAATCGTACAACAAAGGGCTATTTGTTTCCAACAAAGGGTTAGCCCAAGCAGCAGCTGTGCCCCCTAAATGGGAAAGCACGAAGGCTGCTTTTGTGGTTAGATCAGGAAAAGATGTAGGACGGCAAAGAAAATGGAGTCGGCACTGATTTACAAAGGTTCTATAGGTTTTGGGATCACCCGTGAACCGTTCCGGAGGGGCCAAGGGAAACTGAGTGGGCATAACCACATTAATAGTTTCCTGTGGGGGTGCCGTAGTCCCAGATCCAGATGCAGTAGCCATCGGCACCTGTGCTCCCTGAGGACTACCATGTAGGGCGTCTTGCATAACGTCCATACGGTGCCGTAACATGTCCTGTGCTGTAACCATTTCATTTCTCAAATCGCTGATCAACTGTGTCAAAACAGCTAAAGGATCCGTACCCTCCATGGCTTCTGATTCTGTCAGAATGTACCAAAGTATTAACTGAAAAGGATACAATACTCAAAAGGATACAGGAGGTAGGGTCTTCCGTATCCCTGTTCATACGATTTGATAGTTGTGAAGTCAATTGAAGACCTTCCAAATGATACAACCCTCTGGCTGATAAAACAGGCAGAGCGATGGATCACTGGAAAGGGCGTGGGTAAGGTATAGAAAGCCAGCCTAGGACAAATTAAAGTATCATGAATAACTGCTCCAACCTGAGTATGATGAATTAGATAATGACAGGAATGTTCACACTGACCTTTAGTTTAGAGTAGAATAATCCAGAAGTCTCTTGATGGATTTGAATGAAGAACAAATGACAAGGAAGGGGAAATTAGTAAGGGAGACTTATCCCGAACGGAACGAGGCTCACGCTAGATACGGGTTGAATTCACCACAGGATAGCGTCCAAAAGTTCAGTTCAATGTCACCTTCCAATAATCCTTGAAAAGCTTCCTTCCCACTATAGGGGTCAATCCTTCTGTTAATTCCACAGATGCAGGAGTTAGAAATAGCGCACTTTTTAAGGAAAAACAAAGTACACGCGGTTATAAACAGCCGCGAAGAAAATAACGTTTGAAGACTACGTGCGCGTGTGGATTTTACACGCGGGCAGGATTCGCGCAGTCTGGGCCAGCCGCTTGTGAAGACAACGTGCGCGTGTGGATTATACACGCGGGCAGGATTTACGCAGTCTGGGCCAGCCGCGTGTGAAGACAACGTGCGCGTGTGGATTTTACACGCGGGCAGGATTTACGCAGTCTTGGCCAGCCGCACTTGAAGACAGAGAGCGCGTGTGGATATTACACGCGGGCAGGATTCACGCAGTCTGGGCCAGCCGCCAGTGAAGACAACGTGCGCGTGTGGATTTTACACGCGAGCAGGACTTACGCAGCCATGGCCAGCCGCACTTGAAGACAGAGAGCGCGTGTGGATTTTACACGCGGGCAGGATTTACGCAGCCTTGGCCAGGCGCGCTTGAAGACAGAGAGCGCGTGTGGAATTACACGCGGGCGGTGTTCCCGCAGTCCGGAACAGCCGCGTTTAGGGACAACGTGCGCGTGTGGGATTACACGCGGGCAGGATTTACGCAGTCCGGGCCAGCCGCGTATGAAGACAGAGTGTACGTGTGGATGTACACGCGGGCAGGATTCCCGCAGTCCGGACCAGCCACGCTTGAAGACAGAGAACGCGTGTGAATTATCACGCGAAGGAATAGCTCCAGGAATCAGCGTGTGGCGGAACACACGCTATTGAAGGCCCAAAAGTAGCTGTAGAAATATGCCAGGATGCAGATCAGAGGTTCAGCTACACAACGCCAATAGATTCGATCAGAAGCAGCAAGTGAAGTTTCTACGCTGCTTAAATACGTAATACCGTAGTTCACGTGACGAAGCAAAAGTCACGTGAAGTTAGCGACGTGAAAAGTGTAAACGTCGTTTTCCCGGTAACGTATCGAATAACCTCCATTTGGAATAGAACGGTCTAGCTGTTCTACGAGCGTAGCGTCCAGCATGCATGACAGTATTACAGTCAAATGTGCGAGGCGTGAAATCTAATGATTGAAACCTATTAACAATAATAGACGGCCCGTGCGATAGCGTGGAGATCGCTTGGCTTACTATCTCACCTGATGAATTGGAGCATGAAGATCTCATACAATGGGTCTCAATTTTGCAGTGAGCAGTGGACTCGAAAGTGAGGCGTTTCATAGTACCGAGTGGCGAAAAATGCAAGGATTGGGCATGCACCGAGGTGTAGTAGCAAAAGATGCTAGCTACATTTGACGCTGCGCATTAGTGATTGAGGCAACGTCATAATGAATCTACAGGTCTAAAACCACCCTCTAACTTTATACGACTCTCCCATATGGTGAGCCCAGAAATCCTGGCTTTCGAAAATCGTATACTTTTTGAAACCAACAAACTTTTCGATAAGAATATCAGATATCCATACAACCTCAACAAGAATGAATGCCTGGCTTTAAAGAACCTCGAGAACAATTAAGACTTCCTGATCAAACCTGCCGACAAAGGTGGTGGCATCGTATTGTGGGTAAAACCTCTGTATAACACTGAAATACAAAAACACCTAGCCAACAGAAAGTTTTATCAACAAATACCCATCGATCCTACCACCAGACTCCTTAATAAAATAGAAACCCTGATGTGTCACGCACTACGAGAAGGTTGGATCGATGATGATGAAAAGCTTTTTCTGACGAACCGCCATCCGATACTTCCTGCGTTCTACCTACTACCCAAGATCCACAAAGATGAAAACAATCCACCTTGTCGTCCAGTTGTAGCCGGCATAGGATCTGTTCTTGAACCCCTATTTGTTTATATCGACTTCTTTCTACATCCGTTCATCAGTAAAATGAGTTCCTACATCCAGGATACCACATCAACCATCAAGAAACTAGACACTCTCCTCGTAAGTGAAGAAGACTTTTTGGTCACCCTTGATGTCGAATCGCTTTACACAACTATCCCTCAACGAGAATGCATCGACGTCCTTGCCACCTATTTAGACAAAAGAACTAAGATGTAACCCCCCACGGCCTTCTTACTTGAATTCATTCGGATTGCGCTTACAGAAAATTACTTCATCTTTGAAACATCTTTCTATCAACAATGTCATCGCACGTCTATGGGAGCGACTTTTGCACCAGATATAGCTAACCTATTCATGGATCATTTTGAAGCCAATTCCGTTTCCGATACCAACAATCCCTACAAAGAAAAGATAGGTTTCTGGATTCGATATATAGACGATGTCCTCATGACATGGAAAGAAAAAAAACCGAACTACAAGATTTTTTCACCTGGATCAACAATAAACATGCCTGCATCAAGTTCACCATCCAACCGGACAAATAGTTTATTCTGTTTTTAGACCTTACAATCTACAAAACCACAACCAATACTTTGGCCACCACTCTTTATCGTAAACCTACTTGAAAAAATACCCTTTTGGATTTTCAAAGTTTTCACCCAGCAGCTCTCAAGGAAAATCTACCCTTCGGACAATTTGTACGCCTGAGACGTAACTGTACCACTCGAGAAGATTTTGATACAACTAGCAAAGACCTCGCAAGAAGACTGAAAGAAAAAGGCTACCCTAGCCACATAATTTGCCGAGCACAAAAACGAGCCAAAAACAAAAGTAGGGAATCATGCCTCTCCCCAACTACCCGCGACCCCTGTGAAAACAAACTCAACTGTGTTACCACTTTCTCACCACTCAGTAACCAAATAAGAAACACCATCCTAAAACATTGGAAAATCCTCCACACCGAATCCTTTGTACCTACCAAACCCAGATTTGCTTTAAAAAAAAGTAGGAACCTGAAAGATCGACTAGTCAATACGTACACAGAACCCACTAAACCACCAGAAAACATCCTGTGGAATCTACCCCCTGTCAAAGGGCACTACAAATGTGGATCATGCTCAGTGTGCTGTCTTACAAAAAACATGAAATCCATTGATGGATTAAATGGAAAGAACTGGAATTTTGAAACCTTTAAAAATTGCAAAAGCAAATGGACTGTATACGGAATCCAATGCCCATGTAAACTAATGTACATTGGTAAATGCAAAAGAGGAGTATGACAGCGAATATGTGAACATCGTTCATGCATAAAAAATGGCATCCCCGACAAGCCCATGGTGTCTAATTTTCAGGAGAAACACCACACCCACAACAACATGTTCTGGTTTGTCCTTCAAATAGCCAAGAACCCCTTTAAAGGTGGCAACAGGGACCTTTCCCTTCGTAAACTAGAGCAACAATGGATTTTTTGCTTAAACTCAGTTAAACAAGGCCTCAATGTGGCAATCGAATGGAATCTATTTTTCAAATAATTCCTTTTGCTCTCTAACATTTTTTGGTACTGCTCCAGCCAACCTCATTAGTACACCCCTTGCACAGCCCACTAGCCCGGCTGCCTATCTGTATCCCTGCACCTCAGTCCCAATGCCAGAGGAATCTAATAGACATATCCACACAGTATCACCGCCATAACAGACAACTGCTTGTGTCTTTGCCGCGGTAAGTGTGCAGTGAATACATGAGACTGCCTGAACTATCCTCATAGCACCACTATTATGCCACACTAATGCATTTAATTGTGTTGCCTTTTCACTCTAATTTTGTACAAACACATACATTTGGTTTGTGTGATACATGTGTTTTGAAATTGTGCAGAGAAAACATGATGCTGACTGATCAATCACCATAGAACCGTTATTATGCCACACTAATGGATTTAATTGTGTCTTCTCGTTTTAATGTGCAACTTTCAAACATTAATTGTTCTCAACCACACTTCTTTTTGTTTGTGTGACACACGTGTTCTTCTGATACTGTTCTGTTTTTTGACTAAGGGCGTACTATCATGCTTTTATGTTTTTTAAATTCCCTTTTGCCCAAATGTAAAGTTATCTAAACATACTACACAAACTTCGACATGCGCATAGATAACATTATCTCAACACGAAGCCGCGCACATAGTGTTCCTTTAACTTCCCTCCACGCATGCGCAAAATTTCACCATTATGACGTTGCCTCAATCACTAATGCGCAGCGTCGAATGTAGCAAGCATCTATTGCTACTACACCTCGGTGCATCTGCAATCCTTGCATTTTTCTCCACTCAGTACTATGAAACACCTCACTTTCGAGTCCACTGCTCACTGCAGAATCGAGACCCATCGTATGAGGACCTTCATGCTCCAATTCATCAGGTGAGCTAGTAAGCCAAGCGATCTCCACACTATTGCACTGGCCGTCTATTATTGTTATTAGGTTTCAATCATTAGATTTCACGCCTCGCACGTTCGACTGTAATACCATACTACTAAGATCTAATAGTAGTATTTGGAACAAATACGATACACTTATGCTACTAACCCTCACTCAATTCAACTGTGATGTTAACAACAGTTTTTTGTTTTCACCTTCCATCATAAGCCGAATGAGGCTCATATGTGACAGTTCTAATTTGTTTTTCTTCGTGTTTTTTCTTTTTGTGAACTAACTTTTAACATAGATGTGCCCAAACCCATGAATAAATTGAATCTGTTTTCTAAATCTAAAACTATTGTATGATCCTAATTATCTAGTGCTTCAACACTAGCTTCCTGCCTGTCTTGACCTACCTATCCTACACGGTTGATCTGGGGTAGCTGCTGACTCCATTCCTTCTCCATATAGCTTGTTTTGTGCAAGGTATTTCATGTAGTGTATGATTGTATGGTTGAATACTGAAATTAGGCTATTGAAGTGACCCCAAACTGATGTGAACAATCCCTCTTTCTTAAGGGACTCAGATTCTATAGTGTAGGTCCTGGATGGTCCCTCTTCAACTAATTCACCTTTCAGGGTTTGCCAACCTCTTCCTGGTGGTTGTGGATAATGATAATAAATTGTGATCTCTGTGACTTATGTCCAGGGCCTGGTTAGAGGAGGTGATACAATGTTACATTTCCATAGACTCAACCAGGGCTGGACCCTACTCTTGGTGTCAGCACTTTTCTTCTAACCATGGACGGTTGTCCTGGTGTCTGTGTCAGTAAGATTTGCTTACCCAGACAATGCAGTGTCTCCATTTCCTATGACTCAAACAGGGAAGTATGGGCCAGACCTGTTATACTTGTTGCCCAAACCTTGTGCCACAGGTTCTGTTCCATCCCACACCTAACACCATGTGTTACAGAGTAGGAGGAACAGAATAATTGAAACGCAAGAATAGAGGGGTCATCCTTGCTTAATTCTGTCATGGCGACCAAAGACAATTGTTGCAAATGAAAAAAGGGTGCATGATAAACAAAAGAGAACCTACTCAGCAGTATACAACTACAACAGAGTTGACCTCGCTCATGGTTCTCCAGTTTTATGTTTCTCCTTATTGCAGACTCTGATCCTGATTTGGATTCTTCTAGATTCAGGTCATATCAGCTGGAGCATAAAAGAAGGAAAACATAGGTTTAAACAGTCGCATGAGGAAAAATCGAATCTAAGGTATTCAGTCCAATTTCAGCTTCCTACTCTAACAAGAAAATTGTCAGGAGCATCACACCCTGCAAGCATCCTTTCGCTTACTCACAGTCTCAAGGAGTTTAAAGCATCATGTGACATGGCTTTGGCACTCTACCTCTACAGATATGCTACTTTACTGAAGTCTGTATTTGTAGACTCAACACCTATGAGGAAAGACCAAGACAAGACATTATGCTTCAGCCCGCTTGCACAGTGGCCACTTTAATATGGGCAGGATTATCTCCCACACTGCTTAGGCAGTCTGCAGGTAAACTTTTCCCCCCAACAAGGAGTACATTGAATCCACTACTGACTCTTCTCCAACAAGATCTCTTGAAAATGACAGGCTATAGTCTCAGCTGGATAGCATTGTCTTACTTTCTCCTACTATACTCATCTTCCTCCAGGATTTGGGCAGTAATCCCTAGCAGGCTAATCAAGCTGGTCCTCTACAACAGTCCTTGGTTCCTGCCAGATTCTGGATTATAGCTGCCATTTGTTCTAACACCTTTCAGGTTAAGAGCTTTATGGACAAGCCAGCTACAATTCACCCTTCAATCAAGTCTGGCCATTCGCAGACTGACTCTCTGGGACACCACTCTAATGCGCATACACCTGTCTTCCTTCATGTCTTCATACTGTGGTATGGGGTTCCAATGACATAATTATCATCACCTCAGAACCATGATACTGACTGGCACTCTGGGGGCCAGCACCATCTCATGTGTTTCCACTTTTCCCATCACTAGATTCATGCCAACTGATATTCTTCGTTGGCTGGTGTCCCTAATATAAATGGGCTGATAGTTCGAAAGGGCCGGATGCTATCTTGGGATCAGAGATATCTAATATGGTCACCAAAAATCAGTGTAGCCCAGACCCCTCTGTAGCAGACATAAGTGTCCTCGCCTTCACTGTCTAAACATACTTTGCATAGATAATGGTTTAGCCCACTTGAGTTTGCGAGCCTCCTTTTTCCCTCAAATCTTGGCCATGCTCAACTATATACCTTCCCGAACTGCAAGGCACATATATCACAGAGCTCATTAGTTCTGTAGAAGGACTGGTGAGTTGAACTCTAAACGAGTGGCAGTGTTTTGCTCTGCCTGGTACTTTGACAACCACACCCCCGCCATTCTTGTCTGGTTTTGGAGACCACGACATGTCCACGCACCAAGGCCAGTATTAAGGAATGCTCCTTTCATGGAACCTGGGGCAGGACAGGGTATTAAGGAATGCTCCTTTCATGGAACCTGGGGCAGGGCAGGTCAGGTCCAAGCACAATACTCTCTAGGCGCACATCTAGCGTGTTACATTGAAGGGCCACTAAAGAGACAGTGTAACCTATTATGCATCAAGCACATTTTATTACAGTACATGCAGTGAAGAAATATATAGGGTTACCTTCACATCTACAAATCAGTATTTCAAAGCTGGGGGAATTCTCTTGTGTATTGCCAAGATGAGGCACAGCCTGGAAACTGTATACACAATGTCGCCTGAACGGTGCAAGCAACATCTAATCTTCACGTAACACAGGCCAATAGCCTTAATCCCCATTGCTTAAATTCACAGTGCCTGATGTGCCTGGATGGCCAGAGTGTGGTCACTCTCTCAGCTCATGCTTTTGATGCACTGAGCTTAACTACACGACTCCGAGTCTTCAGCTTGTGGAGGCTGAGGTTTTTGCAGGTGACTTGCAACCTGCTAGGTAAGTAGGTAAGAGGAAAAAAGACAAGCATAAAGCAATAGAGATGTCCTTAGAGCTCTGTGCGTGCAAGCTGCCTGAGCCAGGTGAGGTAGTAAAGTTAGAGTGCTGAAGACCCGGGCACCTGGGCTCAGGTTGTGAGGACTGATTGATGGGTCATTGCAAGCCATGTGCATGAAGTGGTCAAGGCGTGCATTGCAATATATTGCACTTGTTTTTCTCCATACTTTTCTTCAACCATGAGGCAACACATCTGGATGTTGGGTCGGTATAATTGCATTTTTTCGAAGTTACGAGAAATAGGGCCCCTTTATAAAAATCTTTGGCATTTTTCGCTCTAGTTCGAGATTTTTATGGGCAGAGTTAGGGATAGGGAAACAAAACATGATCACACCAGGAGAATCCAAAGTATTGAACCTGAAACATTAATGTCAATAATAGAAGAAATGCAAAGCCAGAACCTACTGTCCACTTGGCACAGCACAGTGAAAAATGAATCTGTTTTTTACCTTTCCAGCATATAATATTATCCCACTAATCATTGGTCCTGGGCACGCTTTATCTGGCTAAAACATACAAAGGCGTTGAACAAAGAGCATGTGAGTTGTACTTGTGACTCATCTTGAATTAGAGAATCCTATGCCCTTTAGCAATGTTAAGGCAAGAACCAGGCCGGTGTATGGAAAGAATATATTTGTATTAATTATTATGGAAAATGTAATATTTACACGACTTCACATCAACGCCACTTCTCTGTTCCACCATAACAAGATTCAATACAAATCATTAACCTTTTGGGGATAAATAGTAACAGAAGAACTGAGATCACAACACATGTGCGTTTTTGCTTTTTAGTCTCCAGTAAATAGAATACAGGTAAAATTTTCATTTCAATACTTTTATCACCTACGAAATTCCGGAATGACAAAATGATGCAGCACCTTAACACATAACAAGATAAGTTAACTACACCACAGACTTTGCATGAGGTTCACTTTTAATCACACTTAGCACCTTGAAAACTGACCGGATCATGAGCCTGGTACTAAAGCTTCTCTTCACATGAAGTTTAATTTAAATAAATTGCAACACTTTACTTTTCAAAAACAATTTCACACATGCATACATCTATATGGTTATCTCCAGGTGCACTTAGCAAGGCATTACAATATGGTTTAATGGCATCACCAAATTTTGACTGGCGCTGTGCCATTAACAAAGCTGACCGCCTTATTGCACACACACTTCACAGAAATGACACTTTTCCTTTATTTTGGAAACCCTTTTCATCACCACTCTGCAATGCAAAATCTCTCTTGCCTCAGGAAACACTTACCCACTTTCTGTAGGAAGTGTGGTTTTCAAATCAGGGACTTCATTCTGTTTAACTTTGGAAAGACACTTTTTCTGAAGAGAGAAAGAAAAGGTTCCCAGTTAGGAAACCTGCGTCCCCTGAACACTGTCTATGGCATAAGCTTTAAGGAATTTGTCAGACTAATATCCATGTGGTTCATTTCTCAGTAGACATACAATTTTGACAAAGAGAAGTTAAACATTTTCAGAAATAGTTATTCAAAGAAGCCCAACGCGTTTCGAGATATTTCCACTCTTCATCAGGGGCAAATAATGATTTCATATACATTTTCTACCAAAAAAGGTACATTAAAGAAATATTATTAGTCCATTTTTGTTATGTACAGAAAAATTACAACAAATTACATTTGAAACAGATGTAAAAAATTCTGCGCGGTCGAGGGTCCCTGTTTCATAAGTGCATTCACATGTATAACAATTGTGAAGTTCAAAATACAGAGCGGCATTCTTAGAAAACTCACAATTTTAGTAATCTTTAAATAACTGCAAATCATAAACTGAAGATAGGACTATGTGAGCAGACAATACCAGTGTTATCAATTTCAAAGAGAAACTCATTTAACCTGTGCATCAAATTCCTGTTGCAAATGTCCCTCCTCTTGGTGCTAAGCTGATATTATTTAGATTCTCTTAATTTTTATTTTTTATTTTTTCAAAAAGAGTGCACTAAAGGGAACTTGTACTCCCATATGGAAACCACTTCCTAGTTGATCAGTGTTAAGCTAAGAAATGCTATCACGTGATTGTTCACTCGGTAGTATCTATAAAAATACAACTGTTCACAAATTCTTATTATGAAAGTATATTGTGCCTATCTTACCCAACAATCTGCGGGTGCTAGAACACTGGTCCAGTGATGTCTTCTAAAGAGTAGACACGCTTTGTTTCCTAAAGTTCAAGTCTCCCGGTCCAATACGTATGCTATAGGTATACCGTGTATGCGCTCGCAAATGGGACTGAACCAGATTTCCATAGTTGTAAAATCATCTGTTTTCCCACCATCAGTGCTGTGCCCAGCCACTTCTCATCCTCCCTGGTTATACTCGGCTCTTGTGATGTATCATGTAAATAATCTTGGATTTTTGTTAGTACTCCATCCTAGGGTTCTCTGTATCCACTCCCATACATTTTGCCAGCATCACTACACCTTTGAACAGTACCATGAGATGTGCCCTAGATCCCCCGTAGCTTTACCACACCTCAAGCACCTATCATCCTGCGTGAGCTGGGCACCATTAAGACTGTTCAGGATTCAGTACCAGCCCTGTAATGTTTTGTAGTGCATAAGCTTTAATCTTGCCTCAATTACCCCTTTCTCAAAACTCTGGAAGATTCTATGGATTGTGTCTTGTGAGAATTGCTCCCCTAATAGCTTTTGCAATCTGTCCACAATTTCTCTCCTGCTGTTATTTACGTGCAGTTAATCCATTATCTCTGTTTAGAGCCTGCCTACCAGCCCCTTACCCCAACTCAATTTTTCAAACAGGTTCATGATTGCCGAGCTGCAGTTCTACCCCTGTTGTTCCCTGATGATCTTCTGCACACTGTGTGTCAGCTGCCTTTACCTCCACTGCTCCTCCACCCCCAATCGCCTTTGGGTCAGCATAACATGGAAGTTCACGCAACCGTTCCCCATCAGGATATTTCACATTTGCATGATCCCCCGCCCCCGTCCATCTCTTCCAACGTATTTGCCTTTCCCCTATTCGTATCCTCTTTTTGTGCCAGATCGGGGCCTCTAGGTGCCAATAGCCATCCACCTTGAGCCAAGAATGGGCCTTTTCCCATGCTAAAATGTTTGTGCTGAGTATTGGATACACCCAATCTTTCCAAACTGCTCTGAAGATGACCCCTGGCCTCTCCTTCTGTGAAATGTTTTGCTCCCATACCACCCATGTTGGTTTGTACCTCTCTACCCCGAAGAATTCTGCTACTTGGGACAGTTGCTTTCGCATCCATTTGAGATACCCTTAACCCCCTGCCTTCGCTAGCACATATAACTTCTTCACCTTCAACCCTGGCCTTCGACTTCCCCACACAAATGACTTGATGCCCTGCAGTATTTTCTTTATTAGGGCTGTCAGTATTTTCAGGGGTTGCATACCGAAATCATAGTTCAACCGTGCAGCCATGACCATTTAACCAGTTTGGATCCGCCCCCAGATGGACAAGTTCAGAGAGGTCCACCACTCAAACACTGCCTGCGCCATCCGCCACGCTGGTTCCACATTTTCTCATCATATTTGTCAAGCCCTTGTTTAGATATATTCCAAAATACTTGAGCCACTCCTGCACCCATCGTAGTTGGGTCTCCTTGACACAACTTTGTAGGTTCCATCGTTCAGGGGCATGGCCTCACAAAATGTTCCCAGTTAATTTTATATCCTGAAAAGATTGGGAAAACCCTGATCATTTTCATCAGCTCCTTCACTGAGGAATCCGGATCCGCCAGTGTCAACATTATATCATCTGCGTACCAGAGCGCTTTCTTTTCCCCACCATTGTACCTATTACCTTGATACCCGGATTGAGCCTTATAGCCATGGACAGCGGTTCCAGCGCCAAACTAAACAATAGTGGGAAAGCAGACATCCCGGCTTCATTCCCCAGCCGATATCAAACAGTTCTTCCACCGAGTCATTTCCTCTAACTCTTGCTCTGGGACTATCGTACAATAATCTGACCACTGAAATGAACCCATGCCCCAGCCCAAACCACTCCAGCATCCTGAACAGGTAGTCCCACTCCACCAGGTCGAACGATTTCTCAGCGTCAAGCGACAGTGCTATCCTATGTTCTGTCCATCCCCTCTCCAGCTATAATAAATGTAGCAAAATCCACGTTATCCCTCTCCAATATGCCTTGGACAAACCCCACTTGTGTCTCATGAATCAGCCTCGGGATGACTATTTTAGCCACATTGCTAATATTTTCATGGAGATTTCTATATCTGTATTGATCAGCGAGACCAGTCACAGTCTACGACACATCTGCTGCACATATCGGGCTCACCAACATCAACTGATCCTCCAGATCCAGGTGCAGGATCGGTAAAGCATCTAAATGTGTATGCTCTACTGTCAAGTCTGCAGTGGATTCTGCTGTGTACCAGGCTACATAAAAAGCCTGAGACTCAAGCAAAATATTGTCAGCCTGTGTCACCTGCTTCCTGGTGTCCTTGCATTGGATCATTGTGATCCCCTCTTACTCCTGTGTCTCTTCCTGAGCTGGGCAGCCAATAAACTCCCCACTTTTTCCACTTGGTCATAATAGGAAGTCTGCAACTGGAAGACAGAATATTCTGCCTTCTAGGTGAAGTGTTTGTTAACTTCAAACGTTGCCCTCCTAAGAGTCAGCAAAACATCTGCCCTACATCCTTTTGAAGCCCTGCCAGCATCTCCTTCTCCACTCTCTTCTTCAGGGTCCCTTTCTGCATCAAGATCGCCCAGAAGTACACCTTTCCCAAAGTCCATAAAGTGCCTGATAGCGCCCAACTGAGCCATCATTGAGCCTAAAGACGTCTTCTATCATATCCCCTATCTCTCCCTTGTCTCTCTGGCTCTTCAGCACACTAAGATTCATTCTCCACCTCTTGGACCCCTGGTGTCTTAACGCATTATCCAGGGCTAACATGACTGTCTCATGGTCCGAGATCCCCCCTGGGAGTATCTCCCTCTTATTAGTTGAGGTGATCCCTCTTTGACACCAAGAAGAAGTCTATCCTTGATTGCATGCCGTGGACACAAGATGTAAATGTATATTCTCTTGTTATTGGGTTTTTAGCCTCCACTTATCTACCAACCTGTGGTCTATCATTATCTGTTGCAATATTCCCATTTCTCTCCTCAGCCCATTCACATGATGGTCTGATTTATCAAGAAAAGGGTCTAGAGTAAGGTTCCAGCCCCCCCAGTAGTACTTTACCGTTGGGCATCTCATTCAACACGTTGGAGAGGTAAGAGAAGAATGGTTGCGTATATTGATCCTAGAACCAATGTATTATCTCTCATGTGCGTCCTGATTGCTACTAGCCTCCCTTCCCCATCTGCCCACACTTTGCTGGCCTTAATAGGCAGAGCTTTCCTGATAAGAATGGCTACCCCACATTTCCCCGTCTCGCAGCAACTGTGATATACTTTCCCCACCCATCCCCTGCACAATTTTTCTGCCTCTCCCTTTAGCAAGTCGGTCTCCTGTGCCACGTCTGCCCCCTTCGAGTGCAGTTATTGCAGGAGATTTTTGAGCTTGATGTAATGGTTCAGACCGATAATGTTAAGGTAGACCACAGTTAACACTCTATTCGCCATTGGGCCTTTCACGTTTCTGACTCCCTGTGCTTTTGCTCATGAGGCTGTGTGGTCATGACTTACTAGAATTGATTCCTGGTAGCCCTTCTAGCCCATTCTGGGCCACTTCTACCTATTGACATGATCCCCTGAAGAGAGCTCCGGCTGAGAATGATCACCAATCGATTTGCTGAGTAACTATATACATTAAACAAGGACCCTAAAGGTCTCGTAGCCCCCCGCTGTGCCCCCACCCTCCAATGGTGGTGCCATATGACACTCCCTGCCACACCACTTTTAGTACCCCCACCTCCTTTTACTCTTCCTTCCCCCAGAGGCTATGTTTGCCTGCCCTCCACCCTCCTCCTCCCCTCAAACAGCATGCCCACCTTTCCCATTGCTGCAGACTGTTACCATATTTGCAAATCTGCTTCTCCCCCACTCAGGTCTTTTCATGGGGGTGACTTTATCAGTGACCTAGACTTCTACCATGGCCCCTCACCTCCTGACATACTTTGTGCTGTAGGCCTGTCAGCCAGCAACGTTTTCCTGCATGCTGGTAGTCTCTCTGAAGTCCCCCACTTCCTTCCCTCTGCAGGCGCTCGTGGTGTGCCTTGCCGCTCCACTGCGCTCCAGCTGGGATGTATCCAATGATACTGGTAGCTGTTCCTGTATAAAATCCCACAGTGCCTTCAGTTCCTTGAATTCCAGCATCTTTTTCCCTTTTGTTATCAACATTGTGGCGGGTCCAGCAGTCCGTATCGTATGTCTAACTTTTTCAGTTGCGGCCAGAGCAAGAGGAATGTTTTCCTTGTCTCCATAGTCTCCCTAGAGTAATCAGCTGACATGTAAATCTAATGGCCATCCCAGACCACAGGGTTACCCTTCTTGGCTAGTGTTAGTATCTGCCGTACCTGCTGATATCTCAAGCAACATGCGATGAGTGGTCGGGGTTCCTTAATGCTGCTTCCATTTTGTCTCCTAATCCTGTGCACTCTCTGGATCTCGAAAGGCCTATTGATCTCTAGTTTTAACATCAACAGTGTCCTCTTCTCCAGAAACGCCACCGGATCACCTTCTTCCACCCGCTCCGGGAAACCAAAGAAATGCACATTGTTCCTCCTATTCATTATGTGCCGCCTTCACTTCCTCAAGTTGTGCTTGGAGTGAGAATATTTTGTCTGACACCTCCTCCACTCACCCCACTCCCTCTTCCACTTCCAACAGCCTATTCCCCAGACTGGTCACGTTCATTTTTATTACTAGCACCTCAGCGTGCGTATCACTCACTCTGGCATCCATGCCCTCAATGGCCTCATTCATCTTTGCAAATTTCTGGGGAATCAGGTCCAGTTTGGATGCTTCCAACTCCGCCTGTTTGGAAGCCATGTCGCTCCTTAGACACCTTCTTGACTGCACAGTGTGCACTCTTATATGCCAGACACTTTTTACCACCTGTGAGGCCTTCCCCTCATCGCTCTATTCTTCAATCCTTCGTCGACAGCAACTTGTTGTCCTGCAAAATTCAGTTATTCTGGTTTCAGGTCAGTACGACTGGCTCTGTAATGATGCTTTATAGCTGGGTGCTGCCTTCTGAAGCCCGCCAATCGCTGCCTCCTCCTCCGGCTCCTTGCACTCCTACTACATGGACCTTGCACCATCACCATCCTGGTTTATCTTGCCCCATTCTCACAGGCTTGGTATAGTTGTTGGTGCATGGGTTAATTGCCCCCACAAAGCAGTACTCTCCACCTGGCACTGCCTCCTACCTATTCAGCCATGTTGAGTCAGGAGGTTGTTGGGCACTTTGCCTCCTTCCACCAAGTCTGGCTCCTCACTGGATCAGCAGTCTAAAGCTCAAGGAGAATTGCCTGTGTTTATGTCTGTATTGCTTGCCATAAATTCCCCTCAGTGCCTGAATACTGTCTTTATTCAACATACTCTGCTGACCAACAGGGTTCTGCTTGTGGAGCACCAGGAACTGCGGTTACTATATCTGCAGCATTGGTTTCTTTCCTTCATTTTCTCCCTTACCTCCTACTCTGCTCACCGCTGCCCCTGTCAGCGCGGAGCAGCCACAAGCCCTGTCACAGCAGAGCAGAGGAGGGGCGAAGTCCAGTGGTCATCTTCACTGCATCGGCAGTCCCCCGCAGAGTCTTTACTGCACTGCCGCATCAGACACTTTTCATCAGCCTTGCAGTTCTGTTGGATCTCCTGAGGACTGATCCCCTGACTGCCACCACTGTGGTCTGCCCCCCCACCACCACTGCTTACTTTCTTGTATTTGTGGTTTCAATCCCTTCATCAGATACACACTGTCGACCTTCTCTTCAGTCCCATGGTGTGGCGCCCACAGCGCTCTCCTCCTCTTGCTCCCCAACGAGTCTTGGGTCCGTTCGGCGAGCTGCAGTGGCCATTTTCTGGAGCCTCGCTGCTACTCTCTTCTCAGGGGACAAAAGCGCTCCTCCTTTTTTGTCAGCTAGGTCTTTTAAGTTATACCACTCACACTATTCCACTCTCCATGCTGTCACTACCCCTCAATTCTTGTCATGGCCACAGGGCAAGGACCAAAAGGACCGCTACATAAAGTGTCCAGTTGGACCCAGTCCTGGCGCTTTTGGCACCAGACTCATGAGAAAGTGTGCGCTGCACACTTTATTTCTGGTGCACGTACTATTTTCTCCCCAGGACGGCCTCCACGTGCCTCCAGGTCGAGTGTGGCCATAGGAATGCATTGGGCAACACATGCAGCATCTTCTGGGAGTGGCAGGGTGGGGCCACAAGTCAGAGCAAAGGGGCGTGGCCAGGACCAGGCTATTTAAGCCTGCCCCCACCTGCATGCAAGCGCTTCGCGTTAGTCTGCTTGTAGCAGCGTAATTCTCACCACTGCCTGAAGAGCCTCTTACCTGATTCCAGCAATAACCATTGCCTGAAGCGCATCTTACCTGATTGCAGCAATAACCATCGCCTCAAGCTCTTCTTACCTGATTCCAGCATTCCAGCAATAACCATTGCCTGAAGCGCATCTTACCTGATTCCTGCAATAACCATCGCCTGAAGCGCAGCTTACCTGATTCCAACAGCAACCACAGTCGGAGCGCATCCTTACCTGATTCCAGCAGCAATCGCAGTCAGAGCTCATCCTTACATGATCCCGACTTCCAGCCTCAATTCCGCCAGCATCATCGCGGATCAAAGCATCCTTCACCCATCGGCAGGTCTTCAGATAACGACATCCAAGTCTGACTTCGCCAGGCCATCCCTGCAAAAGACAAACAAAGTTAGAAAAACCATAAAGACTTTACGCTAAGGTTGCGCCAGAACCAAACCTCACGCTTGACCTAAGAAACCAACTTACCACCTATTGGGGAATCGAACCAGCTGCCCCTTAGCATCTGCTCATGCACCACTCTGGAAAGATTTAGAAAGGAACTGAAAACCTTCCTATTTAAATGATCCTACTTTCTTAGGGTCGTCGTTACTTCAGACTTGCCACAGTGATATGTTCAACCCTTTAGTTAACATCTGCGCCCAAATGCAGTTATCTGCCTGGTGTGCCTAAAAAATGAATCAAAATCAAAATCAAAATCAAATCAAATCATGAACTCTCTTCCTCTCCATTGGGGCTCATTTCTTGCACCGCAATTCCGCTGAGCCTCATATCACCTATTGGGTAAAAAGGAAAGACATTACAAGAAATACAGACAATAATCAAGGGAAAAGACATTACAAAGGAATACGGACAATAATCATTAGCAAAGAACACTTACCTTTGAAGGGGGTCAGCAACAGCCTGTCTGGGCTGCCACGCACATGGACCAGTGAAGAAACTCGGTCTATCTAAAAGCGCTCCTGCAGTGAGAAGCAGGACGGAGAGCTTAACATCATAATTAAACAGGTGAGACTATATGGGTAGGCCAGTGCTCACCACTTTCTGGGAAACAGGGTTTGAGGGAAACCACAGCCATATCACAGCATTTTCACAGCCTCTCGTATTCTCGCAGGGCAGTACCAACAACCAGCGCATTCCACAACACGGGAGCAGGGGAAGAAGCCTGACCAAGGGGAATCGGGTCCTGGGAGGGCTGCAACTGTGCCCCAATGTCCCAGCAGAGACCAGGTGAGCGTAACAATTCTGCATATTTTTATGACTCTTCTCATCTGAAGGCCATCTTCATGGGGTAAGTTGAGAAGAGTGTTGGAAATCTTCATGGGGTAAGTTGAGAAGAGTGTTGGAAATCCACGATAGGGTGGCCATTTTGAGGACAGCAGGCCATGCCCCCCATCATATGAACTTTTAATATATTTGAAAAGATACTAGATCATCCTCTAAAATGTTAATCGCTAGTAAAAATGGTTGCTAGAATCAAAGAAATGTGACACCCACAAAAAAACGTTGCCCACATTTTCTCTTCTGTGAGCAGGGTGTACTCTTCGAAATATTTCAACAGAATTAAAATCCTCTGCTCTACTAATTCTGGGCATGAAAACAGTAAGTGCCTTAGGGTGTCTTAAAGTTTCTAATATATCTTCATTGGCACAAAATCGACAACATCTTAATTTTAGAGGCCAGTTTAACTTAGTGCCCATGACTTATTTTGCTAGCGATAGGTTAAAATGTAGTGTCAAGAAACCAGTTTGATATCTGTTACACAGACATTACTTTAGGTAACTCGGAAGATCACCTAATGATTTAATATCATATTGAAAATGTCCAAATACTTTGTAACGCGTATTGTCCTAATCCAATTGTAGTTCCATAGCTTTCGCTTTGCTTTATCCCGGTTCCCCAGTAACATATCCAGTGAGATATGTAAGGAACTCATGGTGGCAACAGTAAAGACTGACACAAGTGATCATAATTCATGGGTGCTTACTGAACTATGAATGCAGGGTGGAAAAACGCCTAAGCTAAACCTATGTCTAAGATCGGAGCAAGCGTCGACCATCAAATGAAAATAAGGCAGTCCTAGTAGCGTTGTGTCAAAGTAAAAAGGGCCTATGCTAAGAAAAAAACCTATTGTCAAGTCCTTATGCTAAATACAAAATGAAGTGTGGGATAGAGGTTCCAATAAAGAAAAATATGTTCTCACATAATAAGTCAGGATGTGATTGCCATGGTTCTCCCATCCCCACGTTTTCAGTACCGGACAAGATGGGTCTCCTGCGCACAGCACACACTCAAGCTTTCCCCAGCACGAGCCGACAGCTATCAGGTTCTCTGATGGCTTAAAGTCTCTTTCCAATAAAAAGTATCTTGCCCTCGAGGGCCTGATAGTTCAACAAAATGAACACACAAGTATGTTCTCACTCAACTATTCAAACAGTTCCTTTTGTCCATGAACTTTGGGTGATAATTTTTCACACTCAGCCATGATTTAACCCCAAATGACAAGCCAATGGAGAGTGTACTTCTCCTGTCTTGCAGTGTCTCTTGGTTTCTCCCTCGGTCAGGCTCAAACTCCAAATGACAAGCGGGACAGTGCACTTTTCCTGTTTATTTATGTCTTTTTAACACAGTTTACTTGTAGACATACCTCGTTCGGGTTCACTCTTGTCAACACAATGTATTTCGGGACTTTAAACTTTGCCCCTTCTTTATCAGCATCCCTCATTAGGGTTCACTCTCGTCAACTTTACATTCAATTTGCTTTCAAGGTTTGCAGTATTCACTACCCTTGTTTTCTCTCGCTGCAGCATTCACTCCGCTTGCTTTCTCTCGATGCAGGATTGACTCCCCTTGCTTTCTCTCAATGCGGAATTCACTTCCCTTGCTTTCTATACAGTTCATAGGTCACAGGCTTTCGACTGTACAGGGCTTTTGCTAGACCTCCTGTATGACCACTTTCACCTAGCTTGGCGGCTCTCCTGCAGCCTTCTGGTATCTTTAGTTTCATCAATAGGGTACTCACCACGAGCATGCACCCACATGCGTGGTGTGGACTCTGCTCTGCTGGCCCCCCCCACAGTTCATATAATAATTATTTGTTTCAAAATTCAATTAGCCACTTGTTACTTTCATTCAACACAGTTCGGTTTCTTTAATCGACTCTCCCTTCGACTCACCGATTGTGATAAACAGCTTCGCTTTCTTCACTGTAGAGTCAAGGCCGGTACCATTGGGCCATGCGTCTCTCCCCAGGTTGGCTGTCAGCAGAGGAGGCGAACGGGTACCCTTGACACCTGCCGCAATACATGCAGGCTAATGTTTGCAGCCTTATGATTCCTTCTTTTGAGGCTTTACGGGTCTCTATCGATAAGGGCAATGTCACTTCTCCCCCTGGTCTCCTCTCGACTATCGACCTCTGGCCATCTTTCACCTCCTCCCGAACTCCGAACAGAACTGGCTCTCACGTCGTGCTGTGTGCCTTCCTCCTCATGTGCTCTCTTGCTCTATCTTGTATCTGTGTGGGGAAAGGAAAGGGCGAACAGGTGTGTGTGTGATTCTGGTCAATTGCCTTAATTTAAGAAGAGAGAAAAGAGGATCCAAAACGGAACCCTTCCGTCCCCTGCACACCTTAGGGTTGCGTCAGTATGACGCCTTGAAATTCAGTTTCATAGGGTAATAAGGTAGATATATATTCCAACAAATTTCAATTAATAGCACAATTTTAAATGAATACAGTGATGACATCCACTATAAAGAAACAATTCTTTATTCCCAACGCAAAGACCAGGGAAGATTCAATTCATTTGATGGTGGCTGACGCGTTTCGAGAAATGTATTCTCTTCATCAAGAGCCCAGAACAATGAATCAATCACTGAAAATAGAGAAATATATACAATCAGGTTTTTAAGAACTTTCCAGTTACCTACATCATACATTTGGTATTACCGTTGAACTCATAAAATGTTATCAAAAAAAATGTGATTAACAAAGTATTCACAATTATATGATAAAAAAACAAAATGGGGTAACTGCAATGGGTCTAACTGATGAGCAACTATAGTTCAATTATATCCAGAGCCACAACCAATCGAAACTGATTGTATATATTTCTCCATTTTCAGTGATTGATTCATTGTTCTGGGCTCTTGATGAAGAGAATACATTTCTCGAAACGCGTCAGCCACCATCAAATGAATTGAATCTTCCCTGGTCTTTGCGTTGGGAATAAAGAATTGTTTACTCTTTATAGTGGATGTCATCACTGTATTAATTTAAAATTGTGCTATTAATTGAAATTTGTTGGAATATATATCTACCCTATTATCCTATGAAACTGAATTTCAAGGCGTCATACTGACGCAACCCTAAGGTGTGCAGGGGACGGGAGGGTTCCTTTTTGGATCCTCTTTTCTCTCTTTTTGTATCTTTAGAGACCCTGTGCCAGGGCTAAAAGCTCCTCAATTGTTGTTAAATTGGGATATGTAATTAGTTACTCTAAATCTCTGTGTGTGCACCTTCCATCCTCTTCCCAATTGCCTTAATTTGCCTGACCCTTTGGTCGGGACATGTTAGGTAAACAGTTTTATTACAACCTTGTCGGTTGTGAAGGGAACAGGGGGGATTGTGGGAATTGTAGTTTTTTCTGAAAGTAGACTGTGTGTTCAGGAAAGACTGATCATAGCGACATGGAGAATATTTGGGTAAAAAGCGGGAAAGCATGGTTTCTCTGAGATGTGGTTTTCGAGGCTAATGGGGTTCATGCTCCTAGGGTATTTACCCGATATGAAGGGGACGTCGGGTTGGGACAGGAGAGATCTAATGGGAGGAAGGGAGGCAGATGTAATACAGCCTACAAAGGTTTCAGTGATCTCGCCCCCTTCCTCTCCTTCTGCGGTATAATACTGCATCTCCCTTGGGTTATTCCCTTGAGTACAACCATGGGCTTCCCCATCTCAGTGAGCCTTTCTCGCTCTCTCACCCCTAAAGTTAGGATCTGAGAGGATCAGCCCTTTGTTGGCCACCTGAATAAGGGTTTCTCGTGGTTCACGATATGAGATATCCTCAAGTATTGCAGAGTTATCTGCCACTGCTAGTAATTCCCACCAGCCCTCTTTCCATTCTTGTAGCAACCGATCAACAGAGTTTTACATTATGTCCCCGATCAAAGGGAGGATTGAGCCTGGCTCTCCTAGAATTCAGCGCTCTCCAGTTTATCACAATTTCCAGCGATCGTAGCCCCATTTCATATCAAATTACTTGTATCGGAAGGCTTGCCGGGACGAGTAAAAGCAGTTTCCAAAACAAGCCCTACAGCCTCTTGCAATCTCCCTTTTGATTCATCAATTTGGTTTCATCCCTGTAGCTAAAAATTGGAACCACTTTTTGTTTGTAATAAATTACCAAAGGTTCAGATGAAAACCTCCCAAATTTGTTGTGTATTAGGAGACCCTGAGAAGCTGCTGTTATAGCCTTTTGAGCTATCTCATCTCTGTAGCAGATATAGTAATGCTGTCAATAATAGTAACACCCAGAAACCTATATTAATTGTCTAGTATCAAGGGAGCTTCATAAATGTACAATGTGAAAGAGGGTTTCTTTGCAGATGTTTTCAGCTCTAGGCTCATGATGTTTGATTTACTTGTATTGATTATAATGGCATTCTCCTTTGCATAAATCTCTAATATTCTTAACTGCCTTTGGAGACCTATCAGCGTCAGGTGAAGTAAAGCTAGATCATCCATGTACAGGAGTCTTGAAATAGGCTGTGTGCCCAGTTTTAGCAGAAATGAGTTAGCCATATCCAAATGGCCACCCCAAATCAACCATGAAAAGGTGAATAAAGCAAGGGCCAAAATGCACCCCTGCTTTAGACCTCTATCGGTCGGGATTACTTTTGTTAATAATCCCTCATTATTCATGCTAATCTGGATTGTGGTCTGGGAATAGAGTTCCTGAATCATGTCTATTAGATATACAGGACAACCCCAGATGTAGAGTTTTTGGAAAAGCCTTGTTCGGTCGACACTGTCAAACACTAGTTTCAAATCTATAAATGCTAAGTAGAGTGGTTGGCCCATTTGCAAAACCTTCCTTTTAACCAAACTTAAAGACATCAAATTAAAAGCCGTACCCAGGCCTAGGACAAACCCTGATTGATAAACATCGAAAATTGTGCCTCCTTTGCCCATTTTCTTAGATCCCTCATGATCAAATTGGCAAATATTTTACAGGAGAGCCATCTGCCAAGTGCAAACCCTTTGCCACAAGTAGACACTTGAGAACCAAAAGATCCTCTGCCTGCTTGTGATGATGCCTTGCCACCTGAGATCGCCAAGCCACTATTGACTGCTACCTGGAATTACACAGCAGCCAGGAGCGATGGATTATAGGTGAAGTGCAGTATTCCACAACAAAAGGCAAGGGGTATGGATGGACAGGGTTGTGAGAGACCACATGGTACGGAAAGGAGACGTAACCAGACACTTTGCTGCGGTCGAACATTTTCTTACACTGGCCATGCTCTGGAGTTCTTCCGTACACCACCTCCTGGGATCCCAACATGGGGCAGTTGAATCCATAGTCTTAAAGTCCCCACCTTCTCAAAAGTAATTCTGACACAAGGATAAGTAACTCAAATATCTCTGAAGTGGTCAAAACGTATATGAAGGCACTATAATTAAACGCCTGCATAAATAAATATATACATACAATTTTATTGTGATGGAAAGCAACATCATTTTGAGAAAAGAGCGCTAACAGGCCTCCATAGCGGCAGGGGATGCATAATATAAGAGTACTTTAGCTTACTTGACACACAACCCATTAAAGAACTGTGTACCTCAATAAGCGGTCAAAAGAGCACCATGTGTCCCAGTTTGGAACACACCCACTAGGCTGAGCTACACCCTTCTTGGCTAGTGTTAGTATCTGCCGTACCTGCTGATATCTCAAGCAACATGCGATGAGTGGTCGGGGTTCCTTAATGCTGCTTCCATTTTGTCTCCTAATCCTGTGCACTCTCTGGATCTCGAAAGGCCTATTGATCTCTAGTTTTAACATCAACAGTGTCCTCTTCTCCAGAAACGCCACCGGATCACCTTCTTCCACCCGCTCCGGGAAACCAAAGAAATGCACATTGTTCCTCCTATTCATTATGTGCCGCCTTCACTTCCTCAAGTTGTGCTTGGAGTGAGAATATTTTGTCTGACACCTCCTCCACTCACCCCACTCCCTCTTCCACTTCCAACAGCCTATTCCCCAGACTGGTCACGTTCATTTTTATTACTAGCACCTCAGCGTGCGTATCACTCACTCTGGCATCCATGCCCTCAATGGCCTCATTCATCTTAGCAAATTGCTGGGGAATCAGGTCCAGTTTGGATGCTTCCAACTCCGCCTGTTTGGAAGCCATGTCGCTCCTTAGACACCTTCTTGACTGCACAGTGTGCACTCTTATATGCCAGACACTTTTTACCACCTGTGAGGCCTTCCCCTCATCGCTCTATTCTTCAATCCTTCGTCGACAGCAACTTGTTGTCCTGCAAAATTCAGTTATTCTGGTTTCAGGTCAGTACGACTGGCTCTGTAATGATGCTTTATAGCTGGGTGCTGCCTTCTGAAGCCCGCCAATCGCTGCCTCCTCCTCCGGCTCCTTGCACTCCTACTACATGGACCTTGCACCATCACCATCCTGGTTTATCTTGCCCCATTCTCACAGGCTTGGTATAGTTGTTGGTGCATGGGTTAATTGCCCCCACAAAGCAGTACTCTCCACCTGGCACTGCCTCCTACCTATTCAGCCATGTTGAGTCAGGAGGTTGTTGGGCACTTTGCCTCCTTCCACCAAGTCTGGCTCCTCACTGGATCAGCAGTCTAAAGCTCAAGGAGAATTGCCTGTGTTTATGTCTGTATTGCTTGCCATAAATTCCCCTCAGTGCCTGAATACTGTCTTTATTCAACATACTCTGCTGACCAACAGGGTTCTGCTTGTGGAGCACCAGGAACTGCGGTTACTATATCTGCAGCATTGGTTTCTTTCCTTCATTTTCTCCCTTACCACCTACTCTGCTCACCGCTGCCCCTGTCAGCGCGGAGCAGCCACAAGCCCTGTCACAGCAGAGCAGAGGAGGGGCGAAGTCCAGTGGTCATCTTCACTGCATCGGCAGTCCCCCGCAGAGTCTTTACTGCACTGCCGCATCAGACACTTTTCATCAGCCTTGCAGTTCTGTTGGATCTCCTGAGGACTGATCCCCTGACTGCCACCACTGTGGTCTGCCCCACCACCGACCACTGCTTACTTTCTTGTATTTGTGGTTTCAATCCCTTCATCAGATACACACTGTCGACCTTCTCTTCAGTCCCATGGTGTGGCGCCCACAGCGCTCTCCTCCTCTTGCTCCCCAACGAGTCTTGGGTCCGTTCGGCGAGCTGCAGTGGCCATTTTCTGGAGCCTCGCTGCTACTCTCTTCTCAGGGGACAAAAGCGCTCCTCCTTTTTTGTCAGCTAGGTCTTTTAAGTTTTACCACTCACACTATTCCACTCTCCATGCTGTCGCTACCCCTCAATTCTTGTCATGGCCACAGGGCAAGGACCAAAAGGACCGCTACATAAAGTGTCCAGTTGGACCCAGTCCTGGCGCTTTTGGCACCAGACTCATGAGAAAGTGTGCGCTGCACACTTTATTTCTGGTGCACGTGCTATTTTCTCCCCAGGACGGCCTCCACGTGCCTCCAGGTCGGGTGTGGCCATAGGAATGCATTGGGCAACACATGCAGCATCTTCTGGGAGTGGCAGGGTGGGGCCACAAGTCAGAGCAAAGGGGCGTGGCCAGGACCAGGCTATTTAAGCCTGCCCCCACCTGCATGCAAGCGCTTCGCGTTAGTCTGCTTGTAGCAGCGTAATTCTCACCACTGCCTGAAGAGCCTCTTACCTGATTCCAGCAATAACCATTGCCTGAAGCGCATCTTACCTGATTGCAGCAATAACCATCGCCTCAAGCTCTTCTTACCTGATTCCAGCATTCCAGCAATAACCATTGCCTGAAGCGCATCTTACCTGATTCCTGCAATAACCATCGCCTGAAGCGCAGCTTACCTGATTCCAACAGCAACCACAGTCGGAGCGCATCCTTACCTGATTCCAGCAGCAATCGCAGTCAGAGCTCATCCTTACATGATCCCGACTTCCAGCCTCAATTCCGCCAGCATCATCGCGGATCAAAGCATCCTTCACCCATCGGCAGGTCTTCAGATAACGACATCCAAGTCTGACTTCGCCAGGCCATCCCTGCAAAAGACAAACAAAGTTAGAAAAACCATAAAGACTTTACGCTAAGGTTGCGCCAGAACCAAACCTCACGCTTGACCTAAGAAACCAACTTCCCACCTATTGGGGAATCGAACCAGCTGCCCCTTAGCATCTGCTCATGCACCACTCTGGAAAGATTTAGAAAGGAACTGAAAACCTTCCTATTTAAATGATCCTACTTTCTTAGGGTCGTCGTTACTTCAGACTTGCCACAGTGATATGTTCAACCCTTTAGTTAACATCTGCGCCCAAATGCAGTTATCTGCCTGGTGTGCCTAAAAAATGAATCAAAATCAAAATCAAATCAAATCATGAACTCTCTTCCTCTCCATTGGGGCTCATTTCTTGCACCGCAATTCCGCTGAGCCTCATATCACCTATTGGGTAAAAAGGAAAGACATTACAAGAAATACGGACAATAATCAAGGGAAAAGACATTACAAAGGAATAAGGACAATAATCATTAGCGAAGAACACTTACCTTTGAAGGGGGTCAGCAACAGCCTGTCTGGGCTGCCACGCACATGGACCAGTGAAGAAACTCGGTCTATCTAAAAGCGCTCCTGCAGTGAGAAGCAGGACGGAGAGCTTTACATCATAATTAAACAGGTGAGACTATATGGGTAGGCCCATGCTCACCACTTTCTGGGAAACAGGGTTTGAGGGAAACCACAGCCATATCACAGCATTTTCACAGCCTCTCGTATTCTCGCAGGGCAGTACCAACCACCAGCGCATTCCAAAACACGGGAGCAGGGGAAGAAGCCTGACCAAGGGGAATCGGGTCCTGGGAGGGCTGCAACTGTGCCCCAATGTCCCAGCAGAGACCAGGTGAGCGTAACAATTCTGCATATTTTTATGACTCTTCTCATCTGAAGGCCATCTTCATGGGGTAAGTTGAGAAGAGTGTTGGAAATCTTCATGGGGTAAGTTGAGAAGAGTGTTGGAAATCCACGATAGGGTGGCCATTTTGAGGACAGCAGGCCATGCCCCCCATCATATGAACTTTTAATATATTTGAAAAGATACTAGATCATCCTCTAAAATGTTAATCGCTAGTAAAAATGGTTGCTAGAATCAAAGAAATGTGACACCCACAAAAAAACGTTGCCCACATTTTCTCTTCTGTGAGCAGGGTGTACTCTTCGAAATATTTCAACAGAATTAAAATCCTCTGCTCTACTAATTCTGGGCATGAAAACAGTAAGTGCCTTAGGGTGTCTTAAAGTTTCTAATATATCTTCATTGGCACAAAATCGACAACATCTTAATTTTAGAGGCCAGTTTAACTTAGTGCCCACGACTTATTTTGCTAGCGATAGGTTAAAATGTAGTGTCAAGAAACCAGTTTGATATCTGTTACACAGACATTACTTTGGGTAACTCAGAAGATCACCTAATGATTTAATATCATATTGAAAATGTCCAAATACTTTGTAACGCGTATTGTCCTAATCCAATTGTAGTTCCATAGCTTTCGCTTTGCTTTATCCCGGTTCCCCAGTAACATATCCAGTGAGATATGTAAGGAACTCATGGTGGCAACAGTAAAGACTGACACAAGTGATCATAATTCATGGGTGCTTACTGAACTATGAATGCAGGGTGGAAAAACGCCTAAGCTAAACCTATGTCTAAGATCGGAGCAAGCGTCGACCATCAAATGAAAATAAGGCAGTCCTAGTAGCGTTGTGTCAAAGTAAAAAGGGCCTATGCTAAGAAAAAAACCTATTGTCAAGTCCTTATGCTAAATACAAAATGAAGTGTGGGATAGAGGTTCCAATAAAGAAAAATATGTTCTCACATAATAAGTCAGGATGTGATTCCCATGGTTCTCCCATCCCCACGTTTTCAGTACCGGACAAGATGGGTCTCCTGCGCACAGCACACACTCAAGCTTTCCCCAGCACGAGCCGACAGCTATCAGGTTCTCTGATGGCTTAAAGTCTCTTTCCAATAAAAAGTATCTTGCCCTCGAGGGCCTGATAGTTCAACAAAATGAACACACAAGTATGTTCTCACTCAACTATTCAAACAGTTCCTTTTGTCCATGAACTTTGGGTGATAAATTTTCACACTCAGCCATGATTTAACCCCAAATGACAAGCCAATGGAGAGTGTACTTCTCCTGTCTTGCAGTGTCTCTTGGTTTCTCCCTCGGTCAGGCTCAAACTCCAAATGACAAGCGGGACAGTGCACTTTTCCTGTTTATTTATGTCTTTTTAACACAGTTTACTTGTAGACATACCTCGTTCGGGTTCACTCTTGTCAACACAATGTATTTCGGGACTTTAAACTTTGCCCCTTCTTTATCAGCATCCCTCATTAGGGTTCACTCTCGTCAACTTTACATTCAATTTGCTTTCAAGGTTTGCAGTATTCACTACCCTTGTTTTCTCTCGCTGCAGCATTCACTCCGCTTGCTTTCTCTCGATGCAGGATTGACTCCCCTTGCTTTCTCTCAATGCGGAATTCACTTCCCTTGCTTTCTATACAGTTCATAGGTCACAGGCTTTCGACTGTACAGGGCTTTTGCTAGACCTCCTGTATGACCACTTTCACCTAGCTTGGCGGCTCTCCTGCAGCCTTCTGGTATCTTTAGTTTCATCAATAGGGTACTCACCACGAGCATGCACCCACATGCGTGGTGTGGACTCTGCTCTGCTGGCCCCCCCACAGTTCATATAATAATTATTTGTTTCAAAATTCAATTAGCCACTTGTTACTTTCATTCAACACAGTTCGGTTTCTTTAATCGACTCTCCCTTCGACTCACCGATTGTGATAAACAGCTTCGCTTTCTTCACTGTAGAGTCAAGGCCGGTACCATTGGGCCATGCGTCTCTCCCCAGGTTGGCTGTCAGCAGAGGAGGCGAACGGGTACCCTTGACACCTGCCGCAATACATGCAGGCTAATGTTTGCAGCCTTATGATTCCTTCTTTTGAGGCTTTACGGGTCTCTGTCGATAAGGGCAATGTCACTTCTCCCCCTGGTCTCCTCTCGACTATCGACCTCTGGCCATCTTTCACCTCCTCCCGAACTCCGAACAGAACTGGCTCTCACGTCGTGCTGTGTGCCTTCCTCCTCATGTGCTCTCTTGCTCTATCTTGTATCTGTGTGGGGAAAGGAAAGGGCGAACAGGTGTGTGTGTGATTCTGGTCAATTGCCTTAATTTAAGAAGAGAGAAAAGAGGATCCAAAACGGAACCCTTCCGTCCTCTGCACACCTTAGGGTTGCGTCAGTATGACGCCTTGAAATTCAGTTTCATAGGGTAATAAGGTAGATATATATTCCAACAAATTTCAATTAATAGCACAATTTTAAATGAATACAGTGATGACATCCACTATAAAGAAACAATTCTTTATTCCCAACGCAAAGACCAGGGAAGATTCAATTTATTTGATGGTGGCTGACGCGTTTCGAGAAATGTATTCTCTTCATCAAGAGCCCAGAACAATGAATCAATCACTGAAAATAGAGAAATATATACAATCAGGTTTTTAAGAACTTTCCAGTTACCTACATCATACATTTGGTATTACCGTTGAACTCATAAAATGTTATAAAAAAAAATGTGATTAACAAAGTATTCACAATTATATGATAAAAAAACAAAATGGGGTAACTGCAATGGGTCTAACTGATGAGCAACTATAGTTCAATTATATCCAGAGCCACAACCAATCAAAACTGATTGTATATATTTCTCCATTTTCAGTGATTGATTCATTGTTCTGGGCTCTTGATGAAGAGAATACATTTCTCGAAACGCGTCAGCCACCATCAAATGAATTGAATCTTCCCTGGTCTTTGCGTTGGGAATAAAGAATTGTTTACTCTTTATAGTGGATGTCATCACTGTATTAATTTAAAATTGTGCTATTAATTGAAATTTGTTGGAATATATATCTACCCTATTATCCTATGAAACTGAATTTCAAGGCGTCATACTGACGCAACCCTAAGGTGTGCAGGGGACGGGAGGGTTCCTTTTTGGATCCTCTTTTCTCTCTTTTTGTATCTTTAGAGACCCTGTGCCAGGGCTAAAAGCTCCTCAATTGTTGTTAAATTGGGATATGTAATTAGTTACTCTAAATCTCTGTGTGTGCACCTTCCATCCTCTTCCCAATTGCCTTAATTTGCCTGACCCTTTGGTCGGGACATGTTAGGTAAACAGTTTTATTACAACCTTGTCGGTTGTGAAGGGAACAGGGGGGATTGTGGGAATTGTAGTTTTTTCTGAAAGTAGACTGTGTGTTCAGGAAAGACTGATCATAGCGACATGGAGAATATTTGGGTAAAAAGCGGGAAAGCATGGTTTCTCTGAGATGTGGTTTTCGAGGCTAATGGGGTTCATGCTCCTAGGGTATTTACCCGATATGAAGGGGACGTCGGGTTGGGACAGGAGAGATCTAATGGGAGGAAGGGAGGCAGATGTAATACAGCCTACAAAGGTTTCAGTGATCTCGCCCCCTTCCTCTCCTTCTGCGGTATAATACTGCATCTCCCTTGGGTTATTCCCTTGAGTACAACCATGGGCTTCCCCATCTCAGTGAGCCTTTCTCGCTCTCTCACCCCTAAAGTTAGGATCTGAGAGGATCAGCCCTTTGTTGGCCACCTGAATAAGGGTTTCTCGTGGTTCACGATATGAGATATCCTCAAGTATTGCAGAGTTATCTGCCACTGCTAGTAATTCCCACCAGCCCTCTTTCCATTCTTGTAGCAACCGATCAACAGAGTTTTACATTATGTCCCCGATCAAAGGGAGGATTGAGCCTGGCTCTCCTAGAATTCAGCGCTCTCCAGTTTATCACAATTTCCAGCGATCGTAGCCCCATTTCATATCAAATTACTTGTATCGGAAGGCTTGCCGGGACGAGTAAAAGCAGTTTCCAAAACAAGCCCTCCAGCCTCTTGCAATCTCCCTTTTGATTCATCAATTTGGTTTCATCCCTGTAGCTAAAAATTGGAACCACTTTTTGTTTGTAATAAATTACCAAAGGTTCAGATGAAAACCTCCCAAATTTGTTGTGTATTAGGAGACCCTGAGAAGCTGCTGTTATAGCCTTTTGAGCTATCTCATCTCTGTAGCAGATATAGTAATGCTGTCAATAATAGTAACACCCAGAAACCTATATTAATTGTCTAGTATCAAGGGAGCTTCATAAATGTACAATGTGAAAGAGGGTTTCTTTGCAGATGTTTTCAGCTCTAGGCTCATGATGTTTGATTTACTTGTATTGATTATAATGGCATTCTCCTTTGCATAAATCTCTAATATTCTTAACTGCCTTTGGAGACCTATCAGCGTCAGGTGAAGTAAAGCTAGATCATCCATGTACAGGAGTCTTGAAATAGGCTGTGTGCCCAGTTTTAGCAGAAATGAGTTAGCCATATCCAAATGGCCACCCCAAATCAACCATGAAAAGGTGAATAAAGCAAGGGCCAAAATGCACCCCTGCTTTAGACCTCTATCGGTCGGGATTACTTTTGTTAATAATCCCTCATTATTCATGCTAATCTGGATTGTGGTCTGGGAATAGAGTTCCTGAATCATGTCTATTAGATATACAGGACAACCCCAGATGTAGAGTTTTTGGAAAAGCCTTGTTTGGTCGACACTGTCAAACACTAGTTTCAAATCTATAAATGCTAAGTAGAGTGGTTGGCCCATTTGCAAAACCTTCCTTTTAACCAAACTTAAAGACATCAAATTAAAAGCCGTACCCAGGCCTAGGACAAACCCTGATTGATAAACATCGAAAATTGTGCCTCCTTTGCCCATTTTCTTAGATCCCTCAGGATCAAATTGGCAAATATTTTACAGGAGAGCCATCTGCCAAGTGCAAACCCTTTGCCACAAGTAGACACTTGAGAACCAAAAGATCCTCTGCCTGCTTGTGATGATGCCTTGCCACCTGAGATCGCCAAGCCACTATTGACTGCTACCTGGAATTACACAGCAGCCAGGAGCGATGGATTATAGGTGAAGTGCAGTATTCCACAACAAAAGGCAAGGGGTATGGATGGACAGGGTTGTGAGAGACCACATGGTACGGAAAGGAGACGTAACCAGACACTTTGCTGCGGTCGAACATTTTCTTACACTGGCCATGCTCTGGAGTTCTTCCGTACACCACCTCCTGGGATCCCAACATGGGGCAGTTGAATCCATAGTCTTAAAGTCCCCACCTTCTCAAAAGTAATTCTGACACAAGGATAAGTAACTCAAATATCTCTGAAGTGGTCAAAACGTATATGAAGGCACTATAATTAAACGCCTGCATAAATAAATATATACATACAATTTTATTGTGATGGAAAGCAACATCATTTTGAGAAAAGAGCGCTAACAGGCCTCCATAGCGGCAGGGGATGCATAATATAAGAGTACTTTAGCTTACTTGACACACAACCCATTAAAGAACTGTGTACCTCAATAAGCGGTCAAAAGAGCACCATGTGTCCCAGTTTGGAACACACCCACTAGGCTGAGCTACACCCTTCTTGGCTAGTGTTAGTATCTGCCGTACCTGCTGATATCTCAAGCAACATGCGATGAGTGGTCGGGGTTCCTTAATGCTGCTTCCATTTTGTCTCCTAATCCTGTGCACTCTCTGGATCTCGAAAGGCCTATTGATCTCTAGTTTTAACATCAACAGTGTCCTCTTCTCCAGAAACGCCACCGGATCACCTTCTTCCACCCGCTCCGGGAAACCAAAGAAATGCACATTGTTCCTCCTATTCATTATGTGCCGCCTTCACTTCCTCAAGTTGTGCTTGGAGTGAGAATATTTTGTCTGACACCTCCTCCACTCACCCCACTCCCTCTTCCACTTCCAACAGCCTATTCCCCAGACTGGTCACGTTCATTTTTATTACTAGCACCTCAGCGTGTGTATCACTCACTCTGGCATCCATGCCCTCAATGGCCTCATTCATCTTTGCAAATTGCTGGGGAATCAGGTCCAGTTTGGATGCTTCCAACTCCGCCTGTTTGGAAGCCATGTCGCTCCTTAGACACCTTCTTGACTGCACAGTGTGCACTCTTATATGCCAGACACTTTTTACCACCTGTGAGGCCTTCCCCTCATCGCTCTATTCTTCAATCCTTCGTCGACAGCAACTTGTTGTCCTGCAAAATTCAGTTATTCTGGTTTCAGGTCAGTACGACTGGCTCTGTAATGATGCTTTATAGCTGGGTGCTGCCTTCTGAAGCCCGCCAATCGCTGCCTCCTCCTCCGGCTCCTTGCACTCCTACTACATGGACCTTGCACCATCACCATCCTGGTTTATCTTGCCCCATTCTCACAGGCTTGGTATAGTTGTTGGTGCATGGGTTAATTGCCCCCACAAAGCAGTACTCTCCACCTGGCACTGCCTCCTACCTATTCAGTCATGTTGAGTCAGGAGGTTGTTGGGCACTTTGCCTCCTTCCACCAAGTCTGGCTCCTCACTGGATCAGCAGTCTAAAGCTCAAGGAGAATTGCCTGTGTTTATGTCTGTATTGCTTGCCATAAATTCCCCTCAGTGCCTGAATACTGTCTTTATTCAACATACTCTGCTGACCAACAGGGTTCTGCTTGTGGAGCACCAGGAACTGCGGTTACTATATCTGCAGCATTGGTTTCTTTCCTTCATTTTCTCCCTTACCACCTACTCTGCTCACCGCTGCCCCTGTCAGCGCGGAGCAGCCACAAGCCCTGTCACAGCAGAGCAGAGGAGGGGCGAAGTCCAGTGGTCATCTTCACTGCATCGGCAGTCCCCCGCAGAGTCTTTACTGCACTGCCGCATCAGACACTTTTCATCAGCCTTGCAGTTCTGTTGGATCTCCTGAGGACTGATCCCCTGACTGCCACCACTGTGGTCTGCCCCCCCACCGACCACTGCTTACTTTCTTGTATTTGTGGTTTCAATCCCTTCATCAGATACACACTGTCGACCTTCTCTTCAGTCCCATGGTGTGGCGCCCACAGCGCTCTCCTCCTCTTGCTCCCCAACGAGTCTTGGGTCCGTTCGGCGAGCTGCAGTGGCCATTTTCTGGAGCCTCGCTGCTACTCTCTTCTCAGGGGACAAAAGCGCTCCTCCTTTTTTGTCAGCTAGGTCTTTTAAGTTATACCACTCACACTATTCCACTCTCCATGCTGTCGCTACCCCTCAATTCTTGTCATGGCCACAGGGCAAGGACCAAAAGGACCGCTACATAAAGTGTCCAGTTGGACCCAGTCCTGGCGCTTTTGGCACCAGACTCATGAGAAAGTGTGCGCTGCACACTTTATTTCTGGTGCACGTGCTATTTTCTCCCCAGGACGGCCTCCACGTGCCTCCAGGTCGGGTGTGGCCATAGGAATGCATTGGGCAACACATGCAGCATCTTCTGGGAGTGGCAGGGTGGGGCCACAAGTCAGAGCAAAGGGGCGTGGCCAGGACCAGGCTATTTAAGCCTGCCCCCACCTGCATGCAAGCGCTTCGCGTTAGTCTGCTTGTAGCAGCGTAATTCTCACCACTGCCTGAAGAGCCTCTTACCTGATTCCAGCAATAACCATTGCCTGAAGCGCATCTTACCTGATTGCAGCAATAACCATCGCCTCAAGCTCTTCTTACCTGATTCCAGCATTCCAGCAATAACCATTGCCTGAAGCGCATTTTACCTGATTCCTGCAATAACCATCGCCTGAAGCGCAGCTTACCTGATTCCAACAGCAACCACAGTCGGAGCGCATCCTTACCTGATTCCAGCAGCAATCGCAGTCAGAGCTCATCCTTACATGATCCCGACTTCCAGCCTCAATTCCGCCAGCATCATCGCGGATCAAAGCATCCTTCACCCATCGGCAGGTCTTCAGATAACGACATCCAAGTCTGACTTCGCCAGGCCATCCCTGCAAAAGACAAACAAAGTTAGAAAAACCATAAAGACTTTACGCTAAGGTTGCGCCAGAACCAAACCTCACGCTTGACCTAAGAAACCAACTTCCCACCTATTGGGGAATCGAACCAGCTGCCCCTTAGCATCTGCTCATGCACCACTCTGGAAAGATTTAGAAAGGAACTGAAAACCTTCCTATTTAAATGATCCTACTTTCTTAGGGTCGTCGTTACTTCAGACTTGCCACAGTGATATGTTCAACCCTTTAGTTAACATCTGCGCCCAAATGCAGTTATCTGCCTGGTGTGCCTAAAAAATGAATCAAAATCAAAATCAAATCAAATCATGAACTCTCTTCCTCTCCATTGGGGCTCATTTCTTGCACCGCAATTCCGCTGAGCCTCATATCACCTATTGGGTAAAAAGGAAAGACATTACAAGAAATACGGACAATAATCAAGGGAAAAGACATTACAAAGGAATAAGGACAATAATCATTAGCGAAGAACACTTACCTTTGAAGGGGGTCAGCAACAGCCTGTCTGGGCTGCCACGCACATGGACCAGTGAAGAAACTCGGTCTATCTAAAAGCGCTCCTGCAGTGAGAAGCAGGACGGAGAGCTTTACATCATAATTAAACAGGTGAGACTATATGGGTAGGCCAGTGCTCACCACTTTCTGGGAAACAGGGTTTGAGGGAAACCACAGCCATATCACAGCATTTTCACAGCCTCTCGTATTCTCGCAGGGCAGTACCAACAACCAGCGCATTCCACAACACGGGAGCAGGGGAAGAAGCCTGACCAAGGGGAATCGGGTCCTGGGAGGGCTGCAACTGTGCCCCAATGTCCCAGCAGAGACCAGGTGAGCGTAACAATTCTGCATATTTTTATGACTCTTCTCATCTGAAGGCCATCTTCATGGGGTAAGTTGAGAAGAGTGTTGGAAATCTTCATGGGGTAAGTTGAGAAGAGTGTTGGAAATCCACGATAGGGTGGCCATTTTGAGGACAGCAGGCCATGCCCCCCATCATATGAACTTTTAATATATTTGAAAAGATACTAGATCATCCTCTAAAATGTTAATCGCTAGTAAAAATGGTTGCTAGAATCAAAGAAATGTGACACCCACAAAAAAACGTTGCCCACATTTTCTCTTCTGTGAGCAGGGTGTACTCTTCGAAATATTTCAACAGAATTAAAATCCTCTGCTCTACTAATTCTGGGCATGAAAACAGTAAGTGCCTTAGGGTGTCTTAAAGTTTCTAATATATCTTCATTGGCACAAAATCGACAACATCTTAATTTTAGAGGCCAGTTTATCTTAGTGCCCATGACTTATTTTGCTAGCGATAGGTTAAAATGTAGTGTCAAGAAACCAGTTTGATATCTGTTACACAGACATTACTTTAGGTAACTCGGAAGATCACCTAATGATTTAATATCATATTGAAAATGTCCAAATACTTTGTAACGCGTATTGTCCTAATCCAATTGTAGTTCCATAGCTTTCGCTTTGCTTTATCCCGGTTCCCCAGTAACATATCCAGTGAGATATGTAAGGAACTCATGGTGGCAACAGTAAAGACTGACACAAGTGATCATAATTCATGGGTGCTTACTGAACTATGAATGCAGGGTGGAATAACGCCTAAGCTAAACCTATGTCTAAGATCGGAGCAAGCGTCGACCATCAAATGAAAATAAGGCAGTCCTAGTAGCGTTGTCTCAAAGTAAAAAGGGCCTATGCTAAGAAAAAAACCTATTGTCAAGTCCTTATGCTAAATACAAAATGAAGTGTGGGATAGAGGTTCCAATAAAGAAAAATATGTTCTCACATAATAAGTCAGGATGTGATTGCCATGGTTCTCCCATCCCCACGTTTTCAGTACCGGACAAGATGGGTCTCCTGCGCACAGCACACACTCAAGCTTTCCCCAGCACGAGCCGACAGCTATCAGGTTCTCTGATGGCTTAAAGTCTCTTTCCAATAAAAAGTATCTTGCCCTCGAGGGCCTGATAGTTCAACAAAATGAACACACAAGTATGTTCTCACTCAACTATTCAAACAGTTCCTTTTGTCCATGAACTTTGGGTGATAATTTTTCACACTCAGCCATGATTTAACCCAAAATGACAAGCCAATGGAGAGTGTACTTCTCCTGTCTTGCAGTGTCTCTTGGTTTCTCCCTCGGTCAGGCTCAAACTCCAAATGACAAGCGGGACAGTGCACTTTTCCTGTTTATTTATGTCTTTTTAACACAGTTTACTTGTAGACATACCTCGTTCGGGTTCACTCTTGTCAACACAATGTATTTCGGGACTTTAAACTTTGCCCCTTCTTTATCAGCATCCCTCATTAGGGTTCACTCTCGTCAACTTTACATTCAATTTGCTTTCAAGGTTTGCAGTATTCACTACCCTTGTTTTCTCTCGCTGCAGCATTCACTCCGCTTGCTTTCTCTCGATGCAGGATTGACTCCCCTTGCTTTCTCTCAATGCGGAATTCACTTCCCTTGCTTTCTATACAGTTCATAGGTCACAGGCTTTCGACTGTACAGGGCTTTTGCTAGACCTCCTGTATGACCACTTTCACCTAGCTTGGCGGCTCTCCTGCAGCCTTCTGGTATCTTTAGTTTCATCAATAGGGTACTCACCACGAGCATGCACCCACATGCGTGGTGTGGACTCTGCTCTGCTGGCCCCCCCCACAGTTCATATAATAATTATTTGTTTCAAAATTCAATTAGCCACTTGTTACTTTCATTCAACACAGTTCGGTTTCTTTAATCGACTCTCCCTTCGACTCACCGATTGTGATAAACAGCTTCGCTTTCTTCACTGTAGAGTCAAGGCCGGTACCATTGGGCCATGCGTCTCTCCCCAGGTTGGCTGTCAGCAGAGGAGGCGAACGGGTACCCTTGACACCTGCCGCAATACATGCAGGCTAATGTTTGCAGCCTTATGATTCCTTCTTTTGAGGCTTTACGGGTCTCTGTCGATAAGGGCAATGTCACTTCTCCCCCTGGTCTCCTCTCGACTATCGACCTCTGGCCATCTTTCACCTCCTCCCGAACTCCGAACAGAACTGGCTCTCACGTCGTGCTGTGTGCCTTCCTCCTCATGTGCTCTCTTGCTCTATCTTGTATCTGTGTGGGGAAAGGAAAGGGCGAAGAGGTGTGTGTGTGATTCTGGTCAATTGCCTTAATTTAAGAAGAGAGAAAAGAGGATCCAAAACGGAACCCTTCCGTCCCCTGCACACCTTAGGGTTGCGTCAGTATGACGCCTTGAAATTCAGTTTCATAGGGTAATAAGGTAGATATATATTCCAACAAATTTCAATTAATAGCACAATTTTAAATGAATACAGTGATGACATCCACTATAAAGAAACAATTCTTTATTCCCAACGCAAAGACCAGGGAAGATTCAATTCATTTGATGGTGGCTGACGCGTTTCGAGAAATGTATTCTCTTCATCAAGAGCCCAGAACAATGAATCAATCACTGAAAATAGAGAAATATATACAATCAGGTTTTTAAGAACTTTCCAGTTACCTACATCATACATTTGGTGTTACCGTTGAACTCATAAAATGTTATCAAAAAAAATGTGATTAACAAAGTATTCACAATTATATGATAAAAAAACAAAATGGGGTAACTGCAATGGGTCTAACTGATGAGCAACTATAGTTCAATTATATCCAGAGCCACAACCAATCGAAACTGATTGTATATATTTCTCCATTTTCAGTGATTGATTCATTGTTCTGGGCTCTTGATGAAGAGAATACATTTCTCGAAACGCGTCAGCCACCATCAAATGAATTGAATCTTCCCTGGTCTTTGCGTTGGGAATAAAGAATTGTTTACTCTTTATAGTGGATGTCATCACTGTATTCATTTAAAATTGTGCTATTAATTGAAATTTGTTGGAATATATATCTACCTTATTACCCTATGAAACTGAATTTCAAGGCGTCATACTGACGCAACCCTAAGGTGTGCAGGGGACGGGAGGGTTCCTTTTTGGATCCTCTTTTCTCTCTTTTTGTATCTTTAGAGACCCTGTGCCAGGGCTAAAAGCTCCTCAATTGTTGTTAAATTGGGATATGTAATTAGTTACTCTAAATCTCTGTGTGTGCACCTTCCATCCTCTTCCCAATTGCCTTAATTTGCCTGACCCTTTGGTCGGGACATGTTAGGTAAACAGTTTTATTACAACCTTGTCGGTTGTGAAGGGAACAGGGGGGATTGTGGGAATTGTAGTTTTTTCTGAAAGTAGACTGTGTGTTCAGGAAAGACTGATCATAGCGACATGGAGAATATTTGGGTAAAAAGCGGGAAAGCATGGTTTCTCTGAGATGTGGTTTTCGAGGCTAATGGGGTTCATGCTCCTAGGGTATTTACCCGATATGAAGGGGACGTCGGGTTGGGACAGGAGAGATCTAATGGGAGGAAGGGAGGCAGATGTAATACAGCCTACAAAGGTTTCAGTGATCTCGCCCCCTTCCTCTCCTTCTGCGGTATAATACTGCATCTCCCTTGGGTTATTCCCTTGAGTACAAGCATGGGCTTCCCCATCTCAGTGAGCCTTTCTCGCTCTCTCACCCCTAAAGTTAGGATCTGAGAGGATCAGCCCTTTGTTGGCCACCTGAATAAGGGTTTCTCGTGGTTCACGATATGAGATATCCTCAAGTATTGCAGAGTTATCTGCCACTGCTAGTAATTCCCACCAGCCCTCTTTCCATTCTTGTAGCAACCGATCAACAGAGTTTTACATTATGTCCCCGATCAAAGGGAGGATTGAGCCTGGCTCTCCTAGAATTCAGCGCTCTCCAGTTTATCACAATTTCCAGCGATCGTAGCCCCATTTCATATCAAATTACTTGTATCGGAAGGCTTGCCGGGACGAGTAAAAGCAGTTTCCAAAACAAGCCCTCCAGCCTCTTGCAATCTCCCTTTTGATTCATCAATTTGGTTTCATCCCTGTAGCTAAAAATTGGAACCCCTTTTTGTTTGTAATAAATTACCAAAGGTTCAGATGAAAACCTCCCAAATTTGTTGTGTATTAGGAGACCCTGAGAAGCTGCTGTTATAGCCTTTTGAGCTATCTCATCTCTGTAGCAGATATAGTAATGCTGTCAATAATAGTAACACCCAGAAACCTATATTAATTGTCTAGTATCAAGGGAGCTTCATAAATGTACAATGTGAAAGAGGGTTTCTTTGCAGATGTTTTCAGCTCTAGGCTCATGATGTTTGATTTACTTGTATTGATTATAATGGCATTCTCCTTTGCATAAATCTCTAATATTCTTAACTGCCTTTGGAGACCTATCAGCGTCAGGTGAAGTAAAGCTAGATCATCCATGTACAGGAGTCTTGAAATAGGCTGTGTGCCCAGTTTTAGCAGAAATGAGTTAGCCATGTCCAAATGGCCACCCCAAATCAACCATGAAAAGGTGAATAAAGCAAGGACCAAAATGCACCCCTGCTTTAGACCTCTATCGGCGGGATTACTTTTGTTAATAATCCCTCATTATTCATGCTAATCTGGATTGTGGTCTGGGAATAGAGTTCCTGAATCATGTCTATTAGATATACAGGACAACCCCAGATGTAGAGTTTTTGGAAAAGCCTTGTTCGGTCAACACTGTCAAACACTAGTTTCAAATCTATAAATGCTAAGTAGAGTGGTTGGCCCATTTGCAAAACCTTCCTTTTAACCAAACTTAAAGACATCAAATTAAAAGCCGTACCCAGGCCTAGGACAAACCCTGATTGATAAACATCGAAAATTGTGCCTCCTTTGCCCATTTTCTTAGATCCCTCAGGATCAAATTGGCAAATATTTTACAGGAGAGCCATCTGCCAAGTGCAAACCCTTTGCCACAAGTAGACACTTGAGAACCAAAAGATCCTCTGCCTGCTTGTGATGATGCCTTGCCGCCTGAGATCGCCAAGCCACTATTGACTGCTACCTGGAATTACACAGCAGCCAGGAGCGATGGATTATAGGTGAAGTGCAGTATTCCACAACAAAAGGCAAGGGGTATGGATGGACAGGGTTGTGAGAGACCACATGGTACGGAAAGGAGACGTAACCAGACACTTTGCTGCGGTCGAACATTTTCTTACACTGGCCATGCTCTGGAGTTCTTCCGTACACCACCTCCTGGGATCCCAACATGGGGCAGTTGAATCCATAGTCTTAAAGTCCCCACCTTCTCAAAAGTAATTCTGACACAAGGATAAGTAACTCAAATATCTCTGAAGTGGTCAAAACGTATATGAAGGCACTATAATTAAACGCCTGCATAAATAAATATATACATACAATTTTATTGTGATGGAAAGCAACATCATTTTGAGAAAAGAGCGCTAACAGGCCTCCATAGCGGCAGGGGATGCATAATATAAGAGTACTTTAGCTTACTTGACACACAACCCATTAAAGAACTGTGTACCTCAATAAGCGGTCAAAAGAGCACCATGTGTCCCAGTTTGGAACACACCCACTAGGCTGAGCTACACCCTTCTTGGCTAGTGTTAGTATCTGCCGTACCTGCTGATATCTCAAGCAACATGCGATGAGTGGTCGGGGTTCCTTAATGCTGCTTCCATTTTGTCTCCTAATCCTGTGCACTCTCTGGATCTCGAAAGGCCTATTGATCTCTAGTTTTAACATCAACAGTGTCCTCTTCTCCAGAAACGCCACCGGATCACCTTCTTCCACCCGCTCCGGGAAACCAAAGAAATGCACATTGTTCCTCCTATTCATTATGTGCCGCCTTCACTTCCTCAAGTTGTGCTTGGAGTGAGAATATTTTGTCTGACACCTCCTCCACTCACCCCACTCCCTCTTCCACTTCCAACAGCCTATTCCCCAGACTGGTCACGTTCATTTTTATTACTAGCACCTCAGCGTGCGTATCACTCACTCTGGCATCCATGCCCTCAATGGCCTCATTCATCTTTGCAAATTGCTGGGGAATCAGGTCCAGTTTGGATGCTTCCAACTCCGCCTGTTTGGAAGCCATGTCGCTCCTTAGACACCTTCTTGACTGCACAGTGTGCACTCTTATATGCCAGACACTTTTTACCACCTGTGAGGCCTTCCCCTCATCGCTCTATTCTTCAATCCTTCGTCGACAGCAACTTGTTGTCCTGCAAAATTCAGTTATTCTGGTTTCAGGTCAGTACGACTGGCTCTGTAATGATGCTTTATAGCTGGGTGCTGCCTTCTGAAGCCCGCCAATCGCTGCCTCCTCCTCCGGCTCCTTGCACTCCTACTACATGGACCTTGCACCATCACCATCCTGGTTTATCTTGCCCCATTCTCACAGGCTTGGTATAGTTGTTGGTGCATGGGTTAATTGCCCCCACAAAGCAGTACTCTCCACCTGGCACTGCCTCCTACCTATTCAGCCATGTTGAGTCAGGAGGTTGTTGGGCACTTTGCCTCCTTCCACCAAGTCTGGCTCCTCACTGGATCAGCAGTCTAAAGCTCAAGGAGAATTGCCTGTGTTTATGTCTGTATTGCTTGCCATAAATTCCCCTCAGTGCCTGAATACTGTCTTTATTCAACATACTCTGCTGACCAACAGGGTTCTGCTTGTGGAGCACCAGGAACTGCGGTTACTATATCTGCAGCATTGGTTTCTTTCCTTCATTTTCTCCCTTACCACCTACTCTGCTCACCGCTGCCCCTGTCAGCGCGGAGCAGCCACAAGCCCTGTCACAGCAGAGCAGAGGAGGGGCGAAGTCCAGTGGTCATCTTCACTGCATCGGCAGTCCCCCGCAGAGTCTTTACTGCACTGCCGCATCAGACACTTTTCATCAGCCTTGCAGTTCTGTTGGATCTCCTGAGGACTGATCCCCTGACTGCCACCACTGTGGTCTGCCCCACCACCGACCACTGCTTACTTTCTTGTATTTGTGGTTTCAATCCCTTCATCAGATACACACTGTCGACCTTCTCTTCAGTCCCATGGTGTGGCGCCCACAGCGCTCTCCTCCTCTTGCTCCCCAACGAGTCTTGGGTCCGTTCGGCGAGCTGCAGTGGCCATTTTCTGGAGCCTCGCTGCTACTCTCTTCTCAGGGGACAAAAGCGCTCCTCCTTTTTTGTCAGCTAGGTCTTTTAAGTTTTACCACTCACACTATTCCACTCTCCATGCTGTCGCTACCCCTCAATTCTTGTCATGGCCACAGGGCAAGGACCAAAAGGACCGCTACATAAAGTGTCCAGTTGGACCCAGTCCTGGCGCTTTTGGCACCAGACTCATGAGAAAGTGTGCGCTGCACACTTTATTTCTGGTGCACGTGCTATTTTCTCCCCAGGACGGCCTCCACGTGCCTCCAGGTCGGGTGTGGCCATAGGAATGCATTGGGCAACACATGCAGCATCTTCTGGGAGTGGCAGGGTGGGGCCACAAGTCAGAGCAAAGGGGCGTGGCCAGGACCAGGCTATTTAAGCCTGCCCCCACCTGCATGCAAGCGCTTCGCGTTAGTCTGCTTGTAGCAGCGTAATTCTCATCACTGCCTGAAGAGCCTCTTACCTGATTCCAGCAATAACCATTGCCTGAAGCGCATCTTACCTGATTGCAGCAATAACCATCGCCTCAAGCTCTTCTTACCTGATTCCAGCATTCCAGCAATAACCATTGCCTGAAGCGCATTTTACCTGATTCCTGCAATAACCATCGCCTGAAGCGCAGCTTACCTGATTCCAACAGCAACCACAGTCGGAGCGCATCCTTACCTGATTCCAGCAGCAATCGCAGTCAGAGCTCATCCTTACATGATCCCGACTTCCAGCCTCAATTCCGCCAGCATCATCGCGGATCAAAGCATCCTTCACCCATCGGCAGGTCTTCAGATAACGACATCCAAGTCTGACTTCGCCAGGCCATCCCTGCAAAAGACAAACAAAGTTAGAAAAACCATAAAGACTTTACGCTAAGGTTGCGCCAGAACCAAACCTCACGCTTGACCTAAGAAACCAACTTCCCACCTATTGGGGAATCGAACCAGCTGCCCCTTAGCATCTGCTCATGCACCACTCTGGAAAGATTTAGAAAGGAACTGAAAACCTTCCTATTTAAATGATCCTACTTTCTTAGGGTCGTCGTTACTTCAGACTTGCCACAGTGATATGTTCAACCCTTTAGTTAACATCTGCGCCCAAATGCAGTTATCTGCCTGGTGTGCCTAAAAAATGAATCAAAATCAAAATCAAATCAAATCATGAACTCTCTTCCTCTCCATTGGGGCTCATTTCTTGCACCGCAATTCCGCTGAGCCTCATATCACCTATTGGGTAAAAAGGAAAGACATTACAAGAAATACGGACAATAATCAAGGGAAAAGACATTACAAAGGAATAAGGACAATAATCATTAGCGAAGAACACTTACCTTTGAAGGGGGTCAGCAACAGCCTGTCTGGGCTGCCACGCACATGGACCAGTGAAGAAACTCGGTCTATCTAAAAGCGCTCCTGCAGTGAGAAGCAGGACGGAAAGCTTTACATCATAATTAAACAGGTGAGACTATATGGGTAGGCCCATGCTCACCACTTTCTGGGAAACAGGGTTTGAGGGAAACCACAGCCATATCACAGCATTTTCACAGCCTCTCGTATTCTCGCAGGGCAGTACCAACAACCAGCGCATTCCACAACACGGGAGCAGGGGAAGAAGCCTGACCAAGGGGAATCGGGTCCTGGGAGGGCTGCAACTGTGCCCCAATGTCCCAGCAGAGACCAGGTGAGCGTAACAATTCTGCATATTTTTATGACTCTTCTCATCTGAAGGCCATCTTCATGGGGTAAGTTGAGAAGAGTGTTGGAAATCTTCATGGGGTAAGTTGAGAAGAGTGTTGGAAATCCACGATAGGGTGGCCATTTTGAGGACAGCAGGCCATGCCCCCCATCATATGAACTTTTAATATATTTGAAAAGATACTAGATCATCCTCTAAAATGTTAATCGCTAGTAAAAATGGTTGCTAGAATCAAAGAAATGTGACACCCACAAAAAAACGTTGCCCACATTTTCTCTTCTGTGAGCAGGGTGTACTCTTCGAAATATTTCAACAGAATTAAAATCCTCTGCTCTACTAATTCTGGGCATGAAAACAGTAAGTGCCTTAGGGTGTCTTAAAGTTTCTAATATATCTTCATTGGCACAAAATCGACAACATCTTAATTTTAGAGGCCAGTTTAACTTAGTGCCCATGACTTATTTTGCTAGCGATAGGTTAAAATGTAGTGTCAAGAAACCAGTTTGATATCTGTTACACAGACATTACTTTAGGTAACTCGGAAGATCACCTAATGATTTAATATCATATTGAAAATGTCCAAATACTTTGTAACGCGTATTGTCCTAATCCAATTGTAGTTCCATAGCTTTCGCTTTGCTTTATCCCGGTTCCCCAGTAACATATCCAGTGAGATATGTAAGGAACTCATGGTGGCAACAGTAAAGACTGACACAAGTGATCATAATTCATGGGTGCTTACTGAACTATGAATGCAGGGTGGAAAAACGCCTAAGCTAAACCTATGTCTAAGATCGGAGCAAGCGTCGACCATCAAATGAAAATAAGGCAGTCCTAGTAGCGTTGTGTCAAAGTAAAAAGGGCCTATGCTAAGAAAAAAACCTATTGTCAAGTCCTTATGCTAAATACAAAATGAAGTGTGGGATAGAGGTTCCAATAAAGAAAAATATGTTCTCACATAATAAGTCAGGATGTGATTGCCATGGTTCTCCCATCCCCACGTTTTCAGTACCGGACAAGATGGGTCTCCTGCGCACAGCACACACTCAAGCTTTCCCCAGCACGAGCCGACAGCTATCAGGTTCTCTGATGGCTTAAAGTCTCTTTCCAATAAAAAGTATCTTGCCCTCGAGGGCCTGATAGTTCAACAAAATGAACACACAAGTATGTTCTCACTCAACTATTCAAGCAGTTCCTTTTGTCCATGAACTTTGGGTGATAATTTTTCACACTCAGCCATGATTTAACCCCAAATGACAAGCCAATGGAGAGTGTACTTCTCCTGTCTTGCAGTGTCTCTTGGTTTCTCCCTCGGTCAGGCTCAAACTCCAAATGACAAGCGGGACAGTGCACTTTTCCTGTTTATTTATGTCTTTTTAACACAGTTTACTTGTAGACATACCTCGTTCGGGTTCACTCTTGTCAACACAATGTATTTCGGGACTTTAAACTTTGCCCCTTCTTTATCAGCATCCCTCATTAGGGTTCACTCTCGTCAACTTTACATTCAATTTGCTTTCAAGGTTTGCAGTATTCACTACCCTTGTTTTCTCTCGCTGCAGCATTCACTCCGCTTGCTTTCTCTCGATGCAGGATTGACTCCCCTTGCTTTCTCTCAATGCGGAATTCACTTCCCTTGCTTTCTATACAGTTCATAGGTCACAGGCTTTCGACTGTACAGGGCTTTTGCTAGACCTCCTGTATGACCACTTTCACCTAGCTTGGCGGCTCTCCTGCAGCCTTCTGGTATCTTTAGTTTCATCAATAGGGTACTCACCACGAGCATGCACCCACATGCGTGGTGTGGACTCTGCTCTGCTGGCCCCCCCCCACAGTTCATATAATAATTATTTGTTTCAAAATTCAATTAGCCACTTGTTACTTTCATTCAACACAGTTCGGTTTCTTTAATCGACTCTCCCTTCGACTCACCGATTGTGATAAACAGCTTCGCTTTCTTCACTGTAGAGTCAAGGCCGGTACCATTGGGCCATGCGTCTCTCCCCAGGTTGGCTGTCAGCAGAGGAGGCGAACGGGTACCCTTGACACCTGCCGCAATACATGCAGGCTAATGTTTGCGGCCTTATGATTCCTTCTTTTGAGGCTTTACGGGTCTCTGTCGATAAGGGCAATGTCACTTCTCCCCCTGGTCTCCTCTCGACTATCGACCTCTGGCCATCTTTCACCTCCTCCCGAACTCCGAACAGAACTGGCTCTCACGTCGTGCTGTGTGCCTTCCTCCTCATGTGCTCTCTTGCTCTATCTTGTATCTGTGTGGGGAAAGGAAAGGGCGAAGAGGTGTGTGTGTGATTCTGGTCAATTGCCTTAATTTAAGAAGAGAGAAAAGAGGATCCAAAACGGAACCCTTCCGTCCCCTGCACACCTTAGGGTTGCGTCAGTATGACGCCTTGAAATTCAGTTTCATAGGGTAATAAGGTAGATATATATTCCAACAAATTTCAATTAATAGCACAATTTTAAATGAATACAGTGATGACATCCACTATAAAGAAACAATTCTTTATTCCCAACGCAAAGACCAGGGAAGATTCAATTCATTTGATGGTGGCTGACGCGTTTCGAGAAATGTATTCTCTTCATCAAGAGCCCAGAACAATGAATCAATCACTGAAAATAGAGAAATATATACAATCAGGTTTTTAAGAACTTTCCAGTTACCTACATCATACATTTGGTGTTACCGTTGAACTCATAAAATGTTATCAAAAAAAATGTGATTAACAAAGTATTCACAATTATATGATAAAAAAACAAAATGGGGTAACTGCAATGGGTCTAACTGATGAGCAACTATAGTTCAATTATATCCAGAGCCACAACCAATCGAAACTGATTGTATATATTTCTCCATTTTCAGTGATTGATTCATTGTTCTGGGCTCTTGATGAAGAGAATACATTTCTCGAAACGCGTCAGCCACCATCAAATGAATTGAATCTTCCCTGGTCTTTGCGTTGGGAATAAAGAATTGTTTACTCTTTATAGTGGATGTCATCACTGTATTAATTTAAAATTGTGCTATTAATTGAAATTTGTTGGAATATATATCTACCCTATTACCTATGAAACTGAATTTCAAGGCGTCATACTGACGCAACCCTAAGGTGTGCAGGGGACGGGAGGGTTCCTTTTTGGATCCTCTTTTCTCTCTTTTTGTATCTTTAGAGACCCTGTGCCAGGGCTAAAAGCTCCTCAATTGTTGTTAAATTGGGATATGTAATTAGTTACTCTAAATCTCTGTGTGTGCACCTTCCATCCTCTTCCCAATTGCCTTAATTTGCCTGACCCTTTGGTCGGGACATGTTAGGTAAACAGTTTTATTACAACCTTGTCGGTTGTGAAGGGAACAGGGGGGATTGTGGGAATTGTAGTTTTTTCTGAAAGTAGACTGTGTGTTCAGGAAAGACTGATCATAGCGACATGGAGAATATTTGGGTAAAAAGCGGGAAAGCATGGTTTCTCTGAGATGTGGTTTTCGAGGCTAATGGGGTTCATGCTCCTAGGGTATTTACCCGATATGAAGGGGACGTCGGGTTGGGACAGGAGAGATCTAATGGGAGGAAGGGAGGCAGATGTAATACAGCCTACAAAGGTTTCAGTGATCTCGCCCCCTTCCTCTCCTTCTGCGGTATAATACTGCATCTCCCTTGGGTTATTCCCTTGAGTACAAGCATGGGCTTCCCCATCTCAGTGAGCCTTTCTCGCTCTCTCACCCCTAAAGTTAGGATCTGAGAGGATCAGCCCTTTGTTGGCCACCTGAATAAGGGTTTCTCGTGGTTCACGATATGAGATATCCTCAAGTATTGCAGAGTTATCTGCCACTGCTAGTAATTCCCACCAGCCCTCTTTCCATTCTTGTAGCAACCGATCAACAGAGTTTTACATTATGTCCCCGATCAAAGGGAGGATTGAGCCTGGCTCTCCTAGAATTCAGCGCTCTCCAGTTTATCACAATTTCCAGCGATCGTAGCCCCATTTCATATCAAATTACTTGTATCGGAAGGCTTGCCGGGACGAGTAAAAGCAGTTTCCAAAACAAGCCCTCCAGCCTCTTGCAATCTCCCTTTTGATTCATCAATTTGGTTTCATCCCTGTAGCTAAAAATTGGAACCCCTTTTTGTTTGTAATAAATTACCAAAGGTTCAGATGAAAACCTCCCAAATTTGTTGTGTATTAGGAGACCCTGAGAAGCTGCTGTTATAGCCTTTTGAGCTATCTCATCTCTGTAGCAGATATAGTAATGCTGTCAATAATAGTAACACCCAGAAACCTATATTAATTGTCTAGTATCAAGGGAGCTTCATAAATGTACAATGTGAAAGAGGGTTTCTTTGCAGATGTTTTCAGCTCTAGGCTCATGATGTTTGATTTACTTGTATTGATTATAATGGCATTCTCCTTTGCATAAATCTCTAATATTCTTAACTGCCTTTGGAGACCTATCAGCGTCAGGTGAAGTAAAGCTAGATCATCCATGTACAGGAGTCTTGAAATAGGCTGTGTGCCCAGTTTTAGCAGAAATGAGTTAGCCATGTCCAAATGGCCACCCCAAATCAACCATGAAAAGGTGAATAAAGCAAGGACCAAAATGCACCCCTGCTTTAGACCTCTATCGGTCGGGATTACTTTTGTTAATAATCCCTCATTATTCATGCTAATCTGGATTGTGGTCTGGGAATAGAGTTCCTGAATCATGTCTATTAGATATACAGGACAACCCCAGATGTAGAGTTTTTGGAAAAGCCTTGTTCGGTCAACACTGTCAAACACTAGTTTCAAATCTATAAATGCTAAGTAGAGTGGTTGGCCCATTTGCAAAACCTTCCTTTTAACCAAACTTAAAGACATCAAATTAAAAGCCGTACCCAGGCCTAGGACAAACCCTGATTGATAAACATCGAAAATTGTGCCTCCTTTGCCCATTTTCTTAGATCCCTCAGGATCAAATTGGCAAATATTTTACAGGAGAGCCATCTGCCAAGTGCAAACCCTTTGCCACAAGTAGACACTTGAGAACCAAAAGATCCTCTGCCTGCTTGTGATGATGCCTTGCCGCCTGAGATCGCCAAGCCACTATTGACTGCTACCTGGAATTACACAGCAGCCAGGAGCGATGGATTATAGGTGAAGTGCAGTATTCCACAACAAAAGGCAAGGGGTATGGATGGACAGGGTTGTGAGAGACCACATGGTACGGAAAGGAGACGTAACCAGACACTTTGCTGCGGTCGAACATTTTCTTACACTGGCCATGCTCTGGAGTTCTTCCGTACACCACCTCCTGGGATCCCAACATGGGGCAGTTGAATCCATAGTCTTAAAGTCCCCACCTTCTCAAAAGTAATTCTGACACAAGGATAAGTAACTCAAATATCTCTGAAGTGGTCAAAACGTATATGAAGGCACTATAATTAAACGCCTGCATAAATAAATATATACATACAATTTTATTGTGATGGAAAGCAACATCATTTTGAGAAAAGAGCGCTAACAGGCCTCCATAGCGGCAGGGGATGCATAATATAAGAGTACTTTAGCTTACTTGACACACAACCCATTAAAGAACTGTGTACCTCAATAAGCGGTCAAAAGAGCACCATGTGTCCCAGTTTGGAACACACCCACTAGGCTGAGCTACACCCTTCTTGGCTAGTGTTAGTATCTGCCGTACCTGCTGATATCTCAAGCAACATGCGATGAGTGGTCGGGGTTCCTTAATGCTGCTTCCATTTTGTCTCCTAATCCTGTGCACTCTCTGGATCTCGAAAGGCCTATTGATCTCTAGTTTTAACATCAACAGTGTCCTCTTCTCCAGAAACGCCACCGGATCACCTTCTTCCACCCGCTCCGGGAAACCAAAGAAATGCACATTGTTCCTCCTATTCATTATGTGCCGCCTTCACTTCCTCAAGTTGTGCTTGGAGTGAGAATATTTTGTCTGACACCTCCTCCACTCACCCCACTCCCTCTTCCACTTCCAACAGCCTATTCCCCAGACTGGTCACGTTCATTTTTATTACTAGCACCTCAGCGTGCGTATCACTCACTCTGGCATCCATGCCCTCAATGGCCTCATTCATCTTTGCAAATTGCTGGGGAATCAGGTCCAGTTTGGATGCTTCCAACTCCGCCTGTTTGGAAGCCATGTCGCTCCTTAGACACCTTCTTGACTGCACAGTGTGCACTCTTATATGCCAGACACTTTTTACCACCTGTGAGGCCTTCCCCTCATCGCTCTATTCTTCAATCCTTCGTCGACAGCAACTTGTTGTCCTGCAAAATTCAGTTATTCTGGTTTCAGGTCAGTACGACTGGCTCTGTAATGATGCTTTATAGCTGGGTGCTGCCTTCTGAAGCCCGCCAATCGCTGCCTCCTCCTCCGGCTCCTTGCACTCCTACTACATGGACCTTGCACCATCACCATCCTGGTTTATCTTGCCCCATTCTCACAGGCTTGGTATAGTTGTTGGTGCATGGGTTAATTGCCCCCACAAAGCAGTACTCTCCACCTGGCACTGCCTCCTACCTATTCAGCCATGTTGAGTCAGGAGGTTGTTGGGCACTTTGCCTCCTTCCACCAAGTCTGGCTCCTCACTGGATCAGCAGTCTAAAGCTCAAGGAGAATTGCCTGTGTTTATGTCTGTATTGCTTGCCATAAATTCCCCTCAGTGCCTGAATACTGTCTTTATTCAACATACTCTGCTGACCAACAGGGTTCTGCTTGTGGAGCACCAGGAACTGCGGTTACTATATCTGCAGCATTGGTTTCTTTCCTTCATTTTCTCCCTTACCACCTACTCTGCTCACCGCTGCCCCTGTCAGCGCGGAGCAGCCACAAGCCCTGTCACAGCAGAGCAGAGGAGGGGCGAAGTCCAGTGGTCATCTTCACTGCATCGGCAGTCCCCCGCAGAGTCTTTACTGCACTGCCGCATCAGACACTTTTCATCAGCCTTGCAGTTCTGTTGGATCTCCTGAGGACTGATCCCCTGACTGCCACCACTGTGGTCTGCCCCACCACCGACCACTGCTTACTTTCTTGTATTTGTGGTTTCAATCCCTTCATCAGATACACACTGTCGACCTTCTCTTCAGTCCCATGGTGTGGCGCCCACAGCGCTCTCCTCCTCTTGCTCCCCAACGAGTCTTGGGTCCGTTCGGCGAGCTGCAGTGGCCATTTTCTGGAGCCTCGCTGCTACTCTCTTCTCAGGGGACAAAAGCGCTCCTCCTTTTTTGTCAGCTAGGTCTTTTAAGTTATACCACTCACACTATTCCACTCTCCATGCTGTCACTACCCCTCAATTCTTGTCATGGCCACAGGGCAAGGACCAAAAGGACCGCTACATAAAGTGTCCAGTTGGACCCAGTCCTGGCGCTTTTGGCACCAGACTCATGAGAAAGTGTGCGCTGCACACTTTATTTCTGGTGCACGTACTATTTTCTCCCCAGGACGGCCTCCACGTGCCTCCAGGTCGAGTGTGGCCATAGGAATGCATTGGGCAACACATGCAGCATCTTCTGGGAGTGGCAGGGTGGGGCCACAAGTCAGAGCAAAGGGGCGTGGCCAGGACCAGGCTATTTAAGCCTGCCCCCACCTGCATGCAAGCGCTTCGCGTTAGTCTGCTTGTAGCAGCGTAATTCTCACCACTGCCTGAAGAGCCTCTTACCTGATTCCAGCAATAACCATTGCCTGAAGCGCATCTTACCTGATTGCAGCAATAACCATCGCCTCAAGCTCTTCTTACCTGATTCCAGCATTCCAGCAATAACCATTGCCTGAAGCGCATCTTACCTGATTCCTGCAATAACCATCGCCTGAAGCGCAGCTTACCTGATTCCAACAGCAACCACAGTCGGAGCGCATCCTTACCTGATTCCAGCAGCAATCGCAGTCAGAGCTCATCCTTACATGATCCCGACTTCCAGCCTCAATTCCGCCAGCATCATCGCGGATCAAAGCATCCTTCACCCATCGGCAGGTCTTCAGATAACGACATCCAAGTCTGACTTCGCCAGGCCATCCCTGCAAAAGACAAACAAAGTTAGAAAAACCATAAAGACTTTACGCTAAGGTTGCGCCAGAACCAAACCTCACGCTTGACCTAAGAAACCAACTTACCACCTATTGGGGAATCGAACCAGCTGCCCCTTAGCATCTGCTCATGCACCACTCTGGAAAGATTTAGAAAGGAACTGAAAACCTTCCTATTTAAATGATCCTACTTTCTTAGGGTCGTCGTTACTTCAGACTTGCCACAGTGATATGTTCAACCCTTTAGTTAACATCTGCGCCCAAATGCAGTTATCTGCCTGGTGTGCCTAAAAAATGAATCAAAATCAAAATCAAAATCAAATCAAATCATGAACTCTCTTCCTCTCCATTGGGGCTCATTTCTTGCACCGCAATTCCGCTGAGCCTCATATCACCTATTGGGTAAAAAGGAAAGACATTACAAGAAATACAGACAATAATCAAGGGAAAAGACATTACAAAGGAATACGGACAATAATCATTAGCAAAGAACACTTACCTTTGAAGGGGGTCAGCAACAGCCTGTCTGGGCTGCCACGCACATGGACCAGTGAAGAAACTCGGTCTATCTAAAAGCGCTCCTGCAGTGAGAAGCAGGACGGAGAGCTTAACATCATAATTAAACAGGTGAGACTATATGGGTAGGCCAGTGCTCACCACTTTCTGGGAAACAGGGTTTGAGGGAAACCACAGCCATATCACAGCATTTTCACAGCCTCTCGTATTCTCGCAGGGCAGTACCAACAACCAGCGCATTCCACAACACGGGAGCAGGGGAAGAAGCCTGACCAAGGGGAATCGGGTCCTGGGAGGGCTGCAACTGTGCCCCAATGTCCCAGCAGAGACCAGGTGAGCGTAACAATTCTGCATATTTTTATGACTCTTCTCATCTGAAGGCCATCTTCATGGGGTAAGTTGAGAAGAGTGTTGGAAATCTTCATGGGGTAAGTTGAGAAGAGTGTTGGAAATCCACGATAGGGTGGCCATTTTGAGGACAGCAGGCCATGCCCCCCATCATATGAACTTTTAATATATTTGAAAAGATACTAGATCATCCTCTAAAATGTTAATCGCTAGTAAAAATGGTTGCTAGAATCAAAGAAATGTGACACCCACAAAAAAACGTTGCCCACATTTTCTCTTCTGTGAGCAGGGTGTACTCTTCGAAATATTTCAACAGAATTAAAATCCTCTGCTCTACTAATTCTGGGCATGAAAACAGTAAGTGCCTTAGGGTGTCTTAAAGTTTCTAATATATCTTCATTGGCACAAAATCGACAACATCTTAATTTTAGAGGCCAGTTTAACTTAGTGCCCATGACTTATTTTGCTAGCGATAGGTTAAAATGTAGTGTCAAGAAACCAGTTTGATATCTGTTACACAGACATTACTTTAGGTAACTCGGAAGATCACCTAATGATTTAATATCATATTGAAAATGTCCAAATACTTTGTAACGCGTATTGTCCTAATCCAATTGTAGTTCCATAGCTTTCGCTTTGCTTTATCCCGGTTCCCCAGTAACATATCCAGTGAGATATGTAAGGAACTCATGGTGGCAACAGTAAAGACTGACACAAGTGATCATAATTCATGGGTGCTTACTGAACTATGAATGCAGGGTGGAAAAACGCCTAAGCTAAACCTATGTCTAAGATCGGAGCAAGCGTCGACCATCAAATGAAAATAAGGCAGTCCTAGTAGCGTTGTGTCAAAGTAAAAAGGGCCTATGCTAAGAAAAAAACCTATTGTCAAGTCCTTATGCTAAATACAAAATGAAGTGTGGGATAGAGGTTCCAATAAAGAAAAATATGTTCTCACATAATAAGTCAGGATGTGATTGCCATGGTTCTCCCATCCCCACGTTTTCAGTACCGGACAAGATGGGTCTCCTGCGCACAGCACACACTCAAGCTTTCCCCAGCACGAGCCGACAGCTATCAGGTTCTCTGATGGCTTAAAGTCTCTTTCCAATAAAAAGTATCTTGCCCTCGAGGGCCTGATAGTTCAACAAAATGAACACACAAGTATGTTCTCACTCAACTATTCAAACAGTTCCTTTTGTCCATGAACTTTGGGTGATAATTTTTCACACTCAGCCATGATTTAACCCCAAATGACAAGCCAATGGAGAGTGTACTTCTCCTGTCTTGCAGTGTCTCTTGGTTTCTCCCTCGGTCAGGCTCAAACTCCAAATGACAAGCGGGACAGTGCACTTTTCCTGTTTATTTATGTCTTTTTAACACAGTTTACTTGTAGACATACCTCGTTCGGGTTCACTCTTGTCAACACAATGTATTTCGGGACTTTAAACTTTGCCCCTTCTTTATCAGCATCCCTCATTAGGGTTCACTCTCGTCAACTTTACATTCAATTTGCTTTCAAGGTTTGCAGTATTCACTACCCTTGTTTTCTCTCGCTGCAGCATTCACTCCGCTTGCTTTCTCTCGATGCAGGATTGACTCCCCTTGCTTTCTCTCAATGCGGAATTCACTTCCCTTGCTTTCTATACAGTTCATAGGTCACAGGCTTTCGACTGTACAGGGCTTTTGCTAGACCTCCTGTATGACCACTTTCACCTAGCTTGGCGGCTCTCCTGCAGCCTTCTGGTATCTTTAGTTTCATCAATAGGGTACTCACCACGAGCATGCACCCACATGCGTGGTGTGGACTCTGCTCTGCTGGCCCCCCCCACAGTTCATATAATAATTATTTGTTTCAAAATTCAATTAGCCACTTGTTACTTTCATTCAACACAGTTCGGTTTCTTTAATCGACTCTCCCTTCGACTCACCGATTGTGATAAACAGCTTCGCTTTCTTCACTGTAGAGTCAAGGCCGGTACCATTGGGCCATGCGTCTCTCCCCAGGTTGGCTGTCAGCAGAGGAGGCGAACGGGTACCCTTGACACCTGCCGCAATACATGCAGGCTAATGTTTGCAGCCTTATGATTCCTTCTTTTGAGGCTTTACGGGTCTCTATCGATAAGGGCAATGTCACTTCTCCCCCTGGTCTCCTCTCGACTATCGACCTCTGGCCATCTTTCACCTCCTCCCGAACTCCGAACAGAACTGGCTCTCACGTCGTGCTGTGTGCCTTCCTCCTCATGTGCTCTCTTGCTCTATCTTGTATCTGTGTGGGGAAAGGAAAGGGCGAACAGGTGTGTGTGTGATTCTGGTCAATTGCCTTAATTTAAGAAGAGAGAAAAGAGGATCCAAAACGGAACCCTTCCGTCCCCTGCACACCTTAGGGTTGCGTCAGTATGACGCCTTGAAATTCAGTTTCATAGGGTAATAAGGTAGATATATATTCCAACAAATTTCAATTAATAGCACAATTTTAAATGAATACAGTGATGACATCCACTATAAAGAAACAATTCTTTATTCCCAACGCAAAGACCAGGGAAGATTCAATTCATTTGATGGTGGCTGACGCGTTTCGAGAAATGTATTCTCTTCATCAAGAGCCCAGAACAATGAATCAATCACTGAAAATAGAGAAATATATACAATCAGGTTTTTAAGAACTTTCCAGTTACCTACATCATACATTTGGTATTACCGTTGAACTCATAAAATGTTATCAAAAAAAATGTGATTAACAAAGTATTCACAATTATATGATAAAAAAACAAAATGGGGTAACTGCAATGGGTCTAACTGATGAGCAACTATAGTTCAATTATATCCAGAGCCACAACCAATCGAAACTGATTGTATATATTTCTCCATTTTCAGTGATTGATTCATTGTTCTGGGCTCTTGATGAAGAGAATACATTTCTCGAAACGCGTCAGCCACCATCAAATGAATTGAATCTTCCCTGGTCTTTGCGTTGGGAATAAAGAATTGTTTACTCTTTATAGTGGATGTCATCACTGTATTAATTTAAAATTGTGCTATTAATTGAAATTTGTTGGAATATATATCTACCCTATTATCCTATGAAACTGAATTTCAAGGCGTCATACTGACGCAACCCTAAGGTGTGCAGGGGACGGGAGGGTTCCTTTTTGGATCCTCTTTTCTCTCTTTTTGTATCTTTAGAGACCCTGTGCCAGGGCTAAAAGCTCCTCAATTGTTGTTAAATTGGGATATGTAATTAGTTACTCTAAATCTCTGTGTGTGCACCTTCCATCCTCTTCCCAATTGCCTTAATTTGCCTGACCCTTTGGTCGGGACATGTTAGGTAAACAGTTTTATTACAACCTTGTCGGTTGTGAAGGGAACAGGGGGGATTGTGGGAATTGTAGTTTTTTCTGAAAGTAGACTGTGTGTTCAGGAAAGACTGATCATAGCGACATGGAGAATATTTGGGTAAAAAGCGGGAAAGCATGGTTTCTCTGAGATGTGGTTTTCGAGGCTAATGGGGTTCATGCTCCTAGGGTATTTACCCGATATGAAGGGGACGTCGGGTTGGGACAGGAGAGATCTAATGGGAGGAAGGGAGGCAGATGTAATACAGCCTACAAAGGTTTCAGTGATCTCGCCCCCTTCCTCTCCTTCTGCGGTATAATACTGCATCTCCCTTGGGTTATTCCCTTGAGTACAACCATGGGCTTCCCCATCTCAGTGAGCCTTTCTCGCTCTCTCACCCCTAAAGTTAGGATCTGAGAGGATCAGCCCTTTGTTGGCCACCTGAATAAGGGTTTCTCGTGGTTCACGATATGAGATATCCTCAAGTATTGCAGAGTTATCTGCCACTGCTAGTAATTCCCACCAGCCCTCTTTCCATTCTTGTAGCAACCGATCAACAGAGTTTTACATTATGTCCCCGATCAAAGGGAGGATTGAGCCTGGCTCTCCTAGAATTCAGCGCTCTCCAGTTTATCACAATTTCCAGCGATCGTAGCCCCATTTCATATCAAATTACTTGTATCGGAAGGCTTGCCGGGACGAGTAAAAGCAGTTTCCAAAACAAGCCCTACAGCCTCTTGCAATCTCCCTTTTGATTCATCAATTTGGTTTCATCCCTGTAGCTAAAAATTGGAACCACTTTTTGTTTGTAATAAATTACCAAAGGTTCAGATGAAAACCTCCCAAATTTGTTGTGTATTAGGAGACCCTGAGAAGCTGCTGTTATAGCCTTTTGAGCTATCTCATCTCTGTAGCAGATATAGTAATGCTGTCAATAATAGTAACACCCAGAAACCTATATTAATTGTCTAGTATCAAGGGAGCTTCATAAATGTACAATGTGAAAGAGGGTTTCTTTGCAGATGTTTTCAGCTCTAGGCTCATGATGTTTGATTTACTTGTATTGATTATAATGGCATTCTCCTTTGCATAAATCTCTAATATTCTTAACTGCCTTTGGAGACCTATCAGCGTCAGGTGAAGTAAAGCTAGATCATCCATGTACAGGAGTCTTGAAATAGGCTGTGTGCCCAGTTTTAGCAGAAATGAGTTAGCCATATCCAAATGGCCACCCCAAATCAACCATGAAAAGGTGAATAAAGCAAGGGCCAAAATGCACCCCTGCTTTAGACCTCTATCGGTCGGGATTACTTTTGTTAATAATCCCTCATTATTCATGCTAATCTGGATTGTGGTCTGGGAATAGAGTTCCTGAATCATGTCTATTAGATATACAGGACAACCCCAGATGTAGAGTTTTTGGAAAAGCCTTGTTCGGTCGACACTGTCAAACACTAGTTTCAAATCTATAAATGCTAAGTAGAGTGGTTGGCCCATTTGCAAAACCTTCCTTTTAACCAAACTTAAAGACATCAAATTAAAAGCCGTACCCAGGCCTAGGACAAACCCTGATTGATAAACATCGAAAATTGTGCCTCCTTTGCCCATTTTCTTAGATCCCTCATGATCAAATTGGCAAATATTTTACAGGAGAGCCATCTGCCAAGTGCAAACCCTTTGCCACAAGTAGACACTTGAGAACCAAAAGATCCTCTGCCTGCTTGTGATGATGCCTTGCCACCTGAGATCGCCAAGCCACTATTGACTGCTACCTGGAATTACACAGCAGCCAGGAGCGATGGATTATAGGTGAAGTGCAGTATTCCACAACAAAAGGCAAGGGGTATGGATGGACAGGGTTGTGAGAGACCACATGGTACGGAAAGGAGACGTAACCAGACACTTTGCTGCGGTCGAACATTTTCTTACACTGGCCATGCTCTGGAGTTCTTCCGTACACCACCTCCTGGGATCCCAACATGGGGCAGTTGAATCCATAGTCTTAAAGTCCCCACCTTCTCAAAAGTAATTCTGACACAAGGATAAGTAACTCAAATATCTCTGAAGTGGTCAAAACGTATATGAAGGCACTATAATTAAACGCCTGCATAAATAAATATATACATACAATTTTATTGTGATGGAAAGCAACATCATTTTGAGAAAAGAGCGCTAACAGGCCTCCATAGCGGCAGGGGATGCATAATATAAGAGTACTTTAGCTTACTTGACACACAACCCATTAAAGAACTGTGTACCTCAATAAGCGGTCAAAAGAGCACCATGTGTCCCAGTTTGGAACACACCCACTAGGCTGAGCTACACCCTTCTTGGCTAGTGTTAGTATCTGCCGTACCTGCTGATATCTCAAGCAACATGCGATGAGTGGTCGGGGTTCCTTAATGCTGCTTCCATTTTGTCTCCTAATCCTGTGCACTCTCTGGATCTCGAAAGGCCTATTGATCTCTAGTTTTAACATCAACAGTGTCCTCTTCTCCAGAAACGCCACCGGATCACCTTCTTCCACCCGCTCCGGGAAACCAAAGAAATGCACATTGTTCCTCCTATTCATTATGTGCCGCCTTCACTTCCTCAAGTTGTGCTTGGAGTGAGAATATTTTGTCTGACACCTCCTCCACTCACCCCACTCCCTCTTCCACTTCCAACAGCCTATTCCCCAGACTGGTCACGTTCATTTTTATTACTAGCACCTCAGCGTGCGTATCACTCACTCTGGCATCCATGCCCTCAATGGCCTCATTCATCTTAGCAAATTGCTGGGGAATCAGGTCCAGTTTGGATGCTTCCAACTCCGCCTGTTTGGAAGCCATGTCGCTCCTTAGACACCTTCTTGACTGCACAGTGTGCACTCTTATATGCCAGACACTTTTTACCACCTGTGAGGCCTTCCCCTCATCGCTCTATTCTTCAATCCTTCGTCGACAGCAACTTGTTGTCCTGCAAAATTCAGTTATTCTGGTTTCAGGTCAGTACGACTGGCTCTGTAATGATGCTTTATAGCTGGGTGCTGCCTTCTGAAGCCCGCCAATCGCTGCCTCCTCCTCCGGCTCCTTGCACTCCTACTACATGGACCTTGCACCATCACCATCCTGGTTTATCTTGCCCCATTCTCACAGGCTTGGTATAGTTGTTGGTGCATGGGTTAATTGCCCCCACAAAGCAGTACTCTCCACCTGGCACTGCCTCCTACCTATTCAGCCATGTTGAGTCAGGAGGTTGTTGGGCACTTTGCCTCCTTCCACCAAGTCTGGCTCCTCACTGGATCAGCAGTCTAAAGCTCAAGGAGAATTGCCTGTGTTTATGTCTGTATTGCTTGCCATAAATTCCCCTCAGTGCCTGAATACTGTCTTTATTCAACATACTCTGCTGACCAACAGGGTTCTGCTTGTGGAGCACCAGGAACTGCGGTTACTATATCTGCAGCATTGGTTTCTTTCCTTCATTTTCTCCCTTACCACCTACTCTGCTCACCGCTGCCCCTGTCAGCGCGGAGCAGCCACAAGCCCTGTCACAGCAGAGCAGAGGAGGGGCGAAGTCCAGTGGTCATCCTCACTGCATCGGCAGTCCCCCGCAGAGTCTTTACTGCACTGCCGCATCAGACACTTTTCATCAGCCTTGCAGTTCTGTTGGATCTCCTGAGGACTGATCCCCTGACTGCCACCACTGTGGTCTGCCCCCCCACCGACCACTGCTTACTTTCTTGTATTTGTGGTTTCAATCCCTTCATCAGATACACACTGTCGACCTTCTCTTCAGTCCCATGGTGTGGCGCCCACAGCGCTCTCCTCCTCTTGCTCCCCAACGAGTCTTGGGTCCGTTCGGCGAGCTGCAGTGGCCATTTTCTGGAGCCTCGCTGCTACTCTCTTCTCAGGGGACAAAAGCGCTCCTCCTTTTTTGTCAGCTAGGTCTTTTAAGTTATACCACTCACACTATTCCACTCTCCATGCTGTCGCTACCCCTCAATTCTTGTCATGGCCACAGGGCAAGGACCAAAAGGACCGCTACATAAAGTGTCCAGTTGGACCCAGTCCTGGCGCTTTTGGCACCAGACTCATGAGAAAGTGTGCGCTGCACACTTTATTTCTGGTGCACGTGCTATTTTCTCCCCAGGACGGCCTCCACGTGCCTCCAGGTCGGGTGTGGCCATAGGAATGCATTGGGCAACACATGCAGCATCTTCTGGGAGTGGCAGGGTGGGGCCACAAGTCAGAGCAAAGGGGCGTGGCCAGGACCAGGCTATTTAAGCCTGCCCCCACCTGCATGCAAGCGCTTCGCGTTAGTCTGCTTGTAGCAGCGTAATTCTCACCACTGCCTGAAGAGCCTCTTACCTGATTCCAGCAATAACCATTGCCTGAAGCGCATCTTACCTGATTGCAGCAATAACCATCGCCTCAAGCTCTTCTTACCTGATTCCAGCATTCCAGCAATAACCATTGCCTGAAGCGCATCTTACCTGATTCCTGCAATAACCATCGCCTGAAGCGCAGCTTACCTGATTCCAACAGCAACCACAGTCGGAGCGCATCCTTACCTGATTCCAGCAGCAATCGCAGTCAGAGCTCATCCTTACATGATCCCGACTTCCAGCCTCAATTCCGCCAGCATCATCGCGGATCAAAGCATCCTTCACCCATCGGCAGGTCTTCAGATAACGACATCCAAGTCTGACTTCGCCAGGCCATCCCTGCAAAAGACAAACAAAGTTAGAAAAACCATAAAGACTTTACGCTAAGGTTGCGCCAGAACCAAACCTCACGCTTGACCTAAGAAACCAACTTCCCACCTATTGGGGAATCGAACCAGCTGCCCCTTAGCATCTGCTCATGCACCACTCTGGAAAGATTTAGAAAGGAACTGAAAACCTTCCTATTTAAATGATCCTACTTTCTTAGGGTCGTCGTTACTTCAGACTTGCCACAGTGATATGTTCAACCCTTTAGTTAACATCTGCGCCCAAATGCAGTTATCTGCCTGGTGTGCCTAAAAAATGAATCAAAATCAAAATCAAATCAAATCATGAACTCTCTTCCTCTCCATTGGGGCTCATTTCTTGCACCGCAATTCCGCTGAGCCTCATATCACCTATTGGGTAAAAAGGAAAGACATTACAAGAAATACGGACAATAATCAAGGGAAAAGACATTACAAAGGAATAAGGACAATAATCATTAGCGAAGAACACTTACCTTTGAAGGGGGTCAGCAACAGCCTGTCTGGGCTGCCACGCACATGGACCAGTGAAGAAACTCGGTCTATCTAAAAGCGCTCCTGCAGTGAGAAGCAGGACGGAGAGCTTTACATCATAATTAAACAGGTGAGACTATATGGGTAGGCCCATGCTCACCACTTTCTGGGAAACAGGGTTTGAGGGAAACCACAGCCATATCACAGCATTTTCACAGCCTCTCGTATTCTCGCAGGGCAGTACCAACCACCAGCGCATTCCAAAACACGGGAGCAGGGGAAGAAGCCTGACCAAGGGGAATCGGGTCCTGGGAGGGCTGCAACTGTGCCCCAATGTCCCAGCAGAGACCAGGTGAGCGTAACAATTCTGCATATTTTTATGACTCTTCTCATCTGAAGGCCATCTTCATGGGGTAAGTTGAGAAGAGTGTTGGAAATCTTCATGGGGTAAGTTGAGAAGAGTGTTGGAAATCCACGATAGGGTGGCCATTTTGAGGACAGCAGGCCATGCCCCCCATCATATGAACTTTTAATATATTTGAAAAGATACTAGATCATCCTCTAAAATGTTAATCGCTAGTAAAAATGGTTGCTAGAATCAAAGAAATGTGACACCCACAAAAAAACGTTGCCCACATTTTCTCTTCTGTGAGCAGGGTGTACTCTTCGAAATATTTCAACAGAATTAAAATCCTCTGCTCTACTAATTCTGGGCATGAAAACAGTAAGTGCCTTAGGGTGTCTTAAAGTTTCTAATATATCTTCATTGGCACAAAATCGACAACATCTTAATTTTAGAGGCCAGTTTAACTTAGTGCCCACGACTTATTTTGCTAGCGATAGGTTAAAATGTAGTGTCAAGAAACCAGTTTGATATCTGTTACACAGACATTACTTTGGGTAACTCAGAAGATCACCTAATGATTTAATATCATATTGAAAATGTCCAAATACTTTGTAACGCGTATTGTCCTAATCCAATTGTAGTTCCATAGCTTTCGCTTTGCTTTATCCCGGTTCCCCAGTAACATATCCAGTGAGATATGTAAGGAACTCATGGTGGCAACAGTAAAGACTGACACAAGTGATCATAATTCATGGGTGCTTACTGAACTATGAATGCAGGGTGGAAAAACGCCTAAGCTAAACCTATGTCTAAGATCGGAGCAAGCGTCGACCATCAAATGAAAATAAGGCAGTCCTAGTAGCGTTGTGTCAAAGTAAAAAGGGCCTATGCTAAGAAAAAAACCTATTGTCAAGTCCTTATGCTAAATACAAAATGAAGTGTGGGATAGAGGTTCCAATAAAGAAAAATATGTTCTCACATAATAAGTCAGGATGTGATTCCCATGGTTCTCCCATCCCCACGTTTTCAGTACCGGACAAGATGGGTCTCCTGCGCACAGCACACACTCAAGCTTTCCCCAGCACGAGCCGACAGCTATCAGGTTCTCTGATGGCTTAAAGTCTCTTTCCAATAAAAAGTATCTTGCCCTCGAGGGCCTGATAGTTCAACAAAATGAACACACAAGTATGTTCTCACTCAACTATTCAAACAGTTCCTTTTGTCCATGAACTTTGGGTGATAAATTTTCACACTCAGCCATGATTTAACCCCAAATGACAAGCCAATGGAGAGTGTACTTCTCCTGTCTTGCAGTGTCTCTTGGTTTCTCCCTCGGTCAGGCTCAAACTCCAAATGACAAGCGGGACAGTGCACTTTTCCTGTTTATTTATGTCTTTTTAACACAGTTTACTTGTAGACATACCTCGTTCGGGTTCACTCTTGTCAACACAATGTATTTCGGGACTTTAAACTTTGCCCCTTCTTTATCAGCATCCCTCATTAGGGTTCACTCTCGTCAACTTTACATTCAATTTGCTTTCAAGGTTTGCAGTATTCACTACCCTTGTTTTCTCTCGCTGCAGCATTCACTCCGCTTGCTTTCTCTCGATGCAGGATTGACTCCCCTTGCTTTCTCTCAATGCGGAATTCACTTCCCTTGCTTTCTATACAGTTCATAGGTCACAGGCTTTCGACTGTACAGGGCTTTTGCTAGACCTCCTGTATGACCACTTTCACCTAGCTTGGCGGCTCTCCTGCAGCCTTCTGGTATCTTTAGTTTCATCAATAGGGTACTCACCACGAGCATGCACCCACATGCGTGGTGTGGACTCTGCTCTGCTGGCCCCCCCACAGTTCATATAATAATTATTTGTTTCAAAATTCAATTAGCCACTTGTTACTTTCATTCAACACAGTTCGGTTTCTTTAATCGACTCTCCCTTCGACTCACCGATTGTGATAAACAGCTTCGCTTTCTTCACTGTAGAGTCAAGGCCGGTACCATTGGGCCATGCGTCTCTCCCCAGGTTGGCTGTCAGCAGAGGAGGCGAACGGGTACCCTTGACACCTGCCGCAATACATGCAGGCTAATGTTTGCAGCCTTATGATTCCTTCTTTTGAGGCTTTACGGGTCTCTGTCGATAAGGGCAATGTCACTTCTCCCCCTGGTCTCCTCTCGACTATCGACCTCTGGCCATCTTTCACCTCCTCCCGAACTCCGAACAGAACTGGCTCTCACGTCGTGCTGTGTGCCTTCCTCCTCATGTGCTCTCTTGCTCTATCTTGTATCTGTGTGGGGAAAGGAAAGGGCGAACAGGTGTGTGTGTGATTCTGGTCAATTGCCTTAATTTAAGAAGAGAGAAAAGAGGATCCAAAACGGAACCCTTCCGTCCTCTGCACACCTTAGGGTTGCGTCAGTATGACGCCTTGAAATTCAGTTTCATAGGGTAATAAGGTAGATATATATTCCAACAAATTTCAATTAATAGCACAATTTTAAATGAATACAGTGATGACATCCACTATAAAGAAACAATTCTTTATTCCCAACGCAAAGACCAGGGAAGATTCAATTTATTTGATGGTGGCTGACGCGTTTCGAGAAATGTATTCTCTTCATCAAGAGCCCAGAACAATGAATCAATCACTGAAAATAGAGAAATATATACAATCAGGTTTTTAAGAACTTTCCAGTTACCTACATCATACATTTGGTATTACCGTTGAACTCATAAAATGTTATAAAAAAAAATGTGATTAACAAAGTATTCACAATTATATGATAAAAAAACAAAATGGGGTAACTGCAATGGGTCTAACTGATGAGCAACTATAGTTCAATTATATCCAGAGCCACAACCAATCAAAACTGATTGTATATATTTCTCCATTTTCAGTGATTGATTCATTGTTCTGGGCTCTTGATGAAGAGAATACATTTCTCGAAACGCGTCAGCCACCATCAAATGAATTGAATCTTCCCTGGTCTTTGCGTTGGGAATAAAGAATTGTTTACTCTTTATAGTGGATGTCATCACTGTATTAATTTAAAATTGTGCTATTAATTGAAATTTGTTGGAATATATATCTACCCTATTATCCTATGAAACTGAATTTCAAGGCGTCATACTGACGCAACCCTAAGGTGTGCAGGGGACGGGAGGGTTCCTTTTTGGATCCTCTTTTCTCTCTTTTTGTATCTTTAGAGACCCTGTGCCAGGGCTAAAAGCTCCTCAATTGTTGTTAAATTGGGATATGTAATTAGTTACTCTAAATCTCTGTGTGTGCACCTTCCATCCTCTTCCCAATTGCCTTAATTTGCCTGACCCTTTGGTCGGGACATGTTAGGTAAACAGTTTTATTACAACCTTGTCGGTTGTGAAGGGAACAGGGGGGATTGTGGGAATTGTAGTTTTTTCTGAAAGTAGACTGTGTGTTCAGGAAAGACTGATCATAGCGACATGGAGAATATTTGGGTAAAAAGCGGGAAAGCATGGTTTCTCTGAGATGTGGTTTTCGAGGCTAATGGGGTTCATGCTCCTAGGGTATTTACCCGATATGAAGGGGACGTCGGGTTGGGACAGGAGAGATCTAATGGGAGGAAGGGAGGCAGATGTAATACAGCCTACAAAGGTTTCAGTGATCTCGCCCCCTTCCTCTCCTTCTGCGGTATAATACTGCATCTCCCTTGGGTTATTCCCTTGAGTACAACCATGGGCTTCCCCATCTCAGTGAGCCTTTCTCGCTCTCTCACCCCTAAAGTTAGGATCTGAGAGGATCAGCCCTTTGTTGGCCACCTGAATAAGGGTTTCTCGTGGTTCACGATATGAGATATCCTCAAGTATTGCAGAGTTATCTGCCACTGCTAGTAATTCCCACCAGCCCTCTTTCCATTCTTGTAGCAACCGATCAACAGAGTTTTACATTATGTCCCCGATCAAAGGGAGGATTGAGCCTGGCTCTCCTAGAATTCAGCGCTCTCCAGTTTATCACAATTTCCAGCGATCGTAGCCCCATTTCATATCAAATTACTTGTATCGGAAGGCTTGCCGGGACGAGTAAAAGCAGTTTCCAAAACAAGCCCTCCAGCCTCTTGCAATCTCCCTTTTGATTCATCAATTTGGTTTCATCCCTGTAGCTAAAAATTGGAACCACTTTTTGTTTGTAATAAATTACCAAAGGTTCAGATGAAAACCTCCCAAATTTGTTGTGTATTAGGAGACCCTGAGAAGCTGCTGTTATAGCCTTTTGAGCTATCTCATCTCTGTAGCAGATATAGTAATGCTGTCAATAATAGTAACACCCAGAAACCTATATTAATTGTCTAGTATCAAGGGAGCTTCATAAATGTACAATGTGAAAGAGGGTTTCTTTGCAGATGTTTTCAGCTCTAGGCTCATGATGTTTGATTTACTTGTATTGATTATAATGGCATTCTCCTTTGCATAAATCTCTAATATTCTTAACTGCCTTTGGAGACCTATCAGCGTCAGGTGAAGTAAAGCTAGATCATCCATGTACAGGAGTCTTGAAATAGGCTGTGTGCCCAGTTTTAGCAGAAATGAGTTAGCCATATCCAAATGGCCACCCCAAATCAACCATGAAAAGGTGAATAAAGCAAGGGCCAAAATGCACCCCTGCTTTAGACCTCTATCGGTCGGGATTACTTTTGTTAATAATCCCTCATTATTCATGCTAATCTGGATTGTGGTCTGGGAATAGAGTTCCTGAATCATGTCTATTAGATATACAGGACAACCCCAGATGTAGAGTTTTTGGAAAAGCCTTGTTTGGTCGACACTGTCAAACACTAGTTTCAAATCTATAAATGCTAAGTAGAGTGGTTGGCCCATTTGCAAAACCTTCCTTTTAACCAAACTTAAAGACATCAAATTAAAAGCCGTACCCAGGCCTAGGACAAACCCTGATTGATAAACATCGAAAATTGTGCCTCCTTTGCCCATTTTCTTAGATCCCTCAGGATCAAATTGGCAAATATTTTACAGGAGAGCCATCTGCCAAGTGCAAACCCTTTGCCACAAGTAGACACTTGAGAACCAAAAGATCCTCTGCCTGCTTGTGATGATGCCTTGCCACCTGAGATCGCCAAGCCACTATTGACTGCTACCTGGAATTACACAGCAGCCAGGAGCGATGGATTATAGGTGAAGTGCAGTATTCCACAACAAAAGGCAAGGGGTATGGATGGACAGGGTTGTGAGAGACCACATGGTACGGAAAGGAGACGTAACCAGACACTTTGCTGCGGTCGAACATTTTCTTACACTGGCCATGCTCTGGAGTTCTTCCGTACACCACCTCCTGGGATCCCAACATGGGGCAGTTGAATCCATAGTCTTAAAGTCCCCACCTTCTCAAAAGTAATTCTGACACAAGGATAAGTAACTCAAATATCTCTGAAGTGGTCAAAACGTATATGAAGGCACTATAATTAAACGCCTGCATAAATAAATATATACATACAATTTTATTGTGATGGAAAGCAACATCATTTTGAGAAAAGAGCGCTAACAGGCCTCCATAGCGGCAGGGGATGCATAATATAAGAGTACTTTAGCTTACTTGACACACAACCCATTAAAGAACTGTGTACCTCAATAAGCGGTCAAAAGAGCACCATGTGTCCCAGTTTGGAACACACCCACTAGGCTGAGCTACACCCTTCTTGGCTAGTGTTAGTATCTGCCGTACCTGCTGATATCTCAAGCAACATGCGATGAGTGGTCGGGGTTCCTTAATGCTGCTTCCATTTTGTCTCCTAATCCTGTGCACTCTCTGGATCTCGAAAGGCCTATTGATCTCTAGTTTTAACATCAACAGTGTCCTCTTCTCCAGAAACGCCACCGGATCACCTTCTTCCACCCGCTCCGGGAAACCAAAGAAATGCACATTGTTCCTCCTATTCATTATGTGCCGCCTTCACTTCCTCAAGTTGTGCTTGGAGTGAGAATATTTTGTCTGACACCTCCTCCACTCACCCCACTCCCTCTTCCACTTCCAACAGCCTATTCCCCAGACTGGTCACGTTCATTTTTATTACTAGCACCTCAGCGTGTGTATCACTCACTCTGGCATCCATGCCCTCAATGGCCTCATTCATCTTTGCAAATTGCTGGGGAATCAGGTCCAGTTTGGATGCTTCCAACTCCGCCTGTTTGGAAGCCATGTCGCTCCTTAGACACCTTCTTGACTGCACAGTGTGCACTCTTATATGCCAGACACTTTTTACCACCTGTGAGGCCTTCCCCTCATCGCTCTATTCTTCAATCCTTCGTCGACAGCAACTTGTTGTCCTGCAAAATTCAGTTATTCTGGTTTCAGGTCAGTACGACTGGCTCTGTAATGATGCTTTATAGCTGGGTGCTGCCTTCTGAAGCCCGCCAATCGCTGCCTCCTCCTCCGGCTCCTTGCACTCCTACTACATGGACCTTGCACCATCACCATCCTGGTTTATCTTGCCCCATTCTCACAGGCTTGGTATAGTTGTTGGTGCATGGGTTAATTGCCCCCACAAAGCAGTACTCTCCACCTGGCACTGCCTCCTACCTATTCAGCCATGTTGAGTCAGGAGGTTGTTGGGCACTTTGCCTCCTTCCACCAAGTCTGGCTCCTCACTGGATCAGCAGTCTAAAGCTCAAGGAGAATTGCCTGTGTTTATGTCTGTATTGCTTGCCATAAATTCCCCTCAGTGCCTGAATACTGTCTTTATTCAACATACTCTGCTGACCAACAGGGTTCTGCTTGTGGAGCACCAGGAACTGCGGTTACTATATCTGCAGCATTGGTTTCTTTCCTTCATTTTCTCCCTTACCACCTACTCTGCTCACCGCTGCCCCTGTCAGCGCGGAGCAGCCACAAGCCCTGTCACAGCAGAGCAGAGGAGGGGCGAAGTCCAGTGGTCATCTTCACTGCATCGGCAGTCCCCCGCAGAGTCTTTACTGCACTGCCGCATCAGACACTTTTCATCAGCCTTGCAGTTCTGTTGGATCTCCTGAGGACTGATCCCCTGACTGCCACCACTGTGGTCTGCCCCCCCACCGACCACTGCTTACTTTCTTGTATTTGTGGTTTCAATCCCTTCATCAGATACACACTGTCGACCTTCTCTTCAGTCCCATGGTGTGGCGCCCACAGCGCTCTCCTCCTCTTGCTCCCCAACGAGTCTTGGGTCCGTTCGGCGAGCTGCAGTGGCCATTTTCTGGAGCCTCGCTGCTACTCTCTTCTCAGGGGACAAAAGCGCTCCTCCTTTTTTGTCAGCTAGGTCTTTTAAGTTATACCACTCACACTATTCCACTCTCCATGCTGTCGCTACCCCTCAATTCTTGTCATGGCCACAGGGCAAGGACCAAAAGGACCGCTACATAAAGTGTCCAGTTGGACCCAGTCCTGGCGCTTTTGGCACCAGACTCATGAGAAAGTGTGCGCTGCACACTTTATTTCTGGTGCACGTGCTATTTTCTCCCCAGGACGGCCTCCACGTGCCTCCAGGTCGGGTGTGGCCATAGGAATGCATTGGGCAACACATGCAGCATCTTCTGGGAGTGGCAGGGTGGGGCCACAAGTCAGAGCAAAGGGGCGTGGCCAGGACCAGGCTATTTAAGCCTGCCCCCACCTGCATGCAAGCGCTTCGCGTTAGTCTGCTTGTAGCAGCGTAATTCTCACCACTGCCTGAAGAGCCTCTTACCTGATTCCAGCAATAACCATTGCCTGAAGCGCATCTTACCTGATTGCAGCAATAACCATCGCCTCAAGCTCTTCTTACCTGATTCCAGCATTCCAGCAATAACCATTGCCTGAAGCGCATTTTACCTGATTCCTGCAATAACCATCGCCTGAAGCGCAGCTTACCTGATTCCAACAGCAACCACAGTCGGAGCGCATCCTTACCTGATTCCAGCAGCAATCGCAGTCAGAGCTCATCCTTACATGATCCCGACTTCCAGCCTCAATTCCGCCAGCATCATCGCGGATCAAAGCATCCTTCACCCATCGGCAGGTCTTCAGATAACGACATCCAAGTCTGACTTCGCCAGGCCATCCCTGCAAAAGACAAACAAAGTTAGAAAAACCATAAAGACTTTACGCTAAGGTTGCGCCAGAACCAAACCTCACGCTTGACCTAAGAAACCAACTTCCCACCTATTGGGGAATCGAACCAGCTGCCCCTTAGCATCTGCTCATGCACCACTCTGGAAAGATTTAGAAAGGAACTGAAAACCTTCCTATTTAAATGATCCTACTTTCTTAGGGTCGTCGTTACTTCAGACTTGCCACAGTGATATGTTCAACCCTTTAGTTAACATCTGCGCCCAAATGCAGTTATCTGCCTGGTGTGCCTAAAAAATGAATCAAAATCAAAATCAAATCAAATCATGAACTCTCTTCCTCTCCATTGGGGCTCATTTCTTGCACCGCAATTCCGCTGAGCCTCATATCACCTATTGGGTAAAAAGGAAAGACATTACAAGAAATACGGACAATAATCAAGGGAAAAGACATTACAAAGGAATAAGGACAATAATCATTAGCGAAGAACACTTACCTTTGAAGGGGGTCAGCAACAGCCTGTCTGGGCTGCCACGCACATGGACCAGTGAAGAAACTCGGTCTATCTAAAAGCGCTCCTGCAGTGAGAAGCAGGACGGAGAGCTTTACATCATAATTAAACAGGTGAGACTATATGGGTAGGCCAGTGCTCACCACTTTCTGGGAAACAGGGTTTGAGGGAAACCACAGCCATATCACAGCATTTTCACAGCCTCTCGTATTCTCGCAGGGCAGTACCAACAACCAGCGCATTCCACAACACGGGAGCAGGGGAAGAAGCCTGACCAAGGGGAATCGGGTCCTGGGAGGGCTGCAACTGTGCCCCAATGTCCCAGCAGAGACCAGGTGAGCGTAACAATTCTGCATATTTTTATGACTCTTCTCATCTGAAGGCCATCTTCATGGGGTAAGTTGAGAAGAGTGTTGGAAATCTTCATGGGGTAAGTTGAGAAGAGTGTTGGAAATCCACGATAGGGTGGCCATTTTGAGGACAGCAGGCCATGCCCCCCATCATATGAACTTTTAATATATTTGAAAAGATACTAGATCATCCTCTAAAATGTTAATCGCTAGTAAAAATGGTTGCTAGAATCAAAGAAATGTGACACCCACAAAAAAACGTTGCCCACATTTTCTCTTCTGTGAGCAGGGTGTACTCTTCGAAATATTTCAACAGAATTAAAATCCTCTGCTCTACTAATTCTGGGCATGAAAACAGTAAGTGCCTTAGGGTGTCTTAAAGTTTCTAATATATCTTCATTGGCACAAAATCGACAACATCTTAATTTTAGAGGCCAGTTTATCTTAGTGCCCATGACTTATTTTGCTAGCGATAGGTTAAAATGTAGTGTCAAGAAACCAGTTTGATATCTGTTACACAGACATTACTTTAGGTAACTCGGAAGATCACCTAATGATTTAATATCATATTGAAAATGTCCAAATACTTTGTAACGCGTATTGTCCTAATCCAATTGTAGTTCCATAGCTTTCGCTTTGCTTTATCCCGGTTCCCCAGTAACATATCCAGTGAGATATGTAAGGAACTCATGGTGGCAACAGTAAAGACTGACACAAGTGATCATAATTCATGGGTGCTTACTGAACTATGAATGCAGGGTGGAATAACGCCTAAGCTAAACCTATGTCTAAGATCGGAGCAAGCGTCGACCATCAAATGAAAATAAGGCAGTCCTAGTAGCGTTGTCTCAAAGTAAAAAGGGCCTATGCTAAGAAAAAAACCTATTGTCAAGTCCTTATGCTAAATACAAAATGAAGTGTGGGATAGAGGTTCCAATAAAGAAAAATATGTTCTCACATAATAAGTCAGGATGTGATTGCCATGGTTCTCCCATCCCCACGTTTTCAGTACCGGACAAGATGGGTCTCCTGCGCACAGCACACACTCAAGCTTTCCCCAGCACGAGCCGACAGCTATCAGGTTCTCTGATGGCTTAAAGTCTCTTTCCAATAAAAAGTATCTTGCCCTCGAGGGCCTGATAGTTCAACAAAATGAACACACAAGTATGTTCTCACTCAACTATTCAAACAGTTCCTTTTGTCCATGAACTTTGGGTGATAATTTTTCACACTCAGCCATGATTTAACCCAAAATGACAAGCCAATGGAGAGTGTACTTCTCCTGTCTTGCAGTGTCTCTTGGTTTCTCCCTCGGTCAGGCTCAAACTCCAAATGACAAGCGGGACAGTGCACTTTTCCTGTTTATTTATGTCTTTTTAACACAGTTTACTTGTAGACATACCTCGTTCGGGTTCACTCTTGTCAACACAATGTATTTCGGGACTTTAAACTTTGCCCCTTCTTTATCAGCATCCCTCATTAGGGTTCACTCTCGTCAACTTTACATTCAATTTGCTTTCAAGGTTTGCAGTATTCACTACCCTTGTTTTCTCTCGCTGCAGCATTCACTCCGCTTGCTTTCTCTCGATGCAGGATTGACTCCCCTTGCTTTCTCTCAATGCGGAATTCACTTCCCTTGCTTTCTATACAGTTCATAGGTCACAGGCTTTCGACTGTACAGGGCTTTTGCTAGACCTCCTGTATGACCACTTTCACCTAGCTTGGCGGCTCTCCTGCAGCCTTCTGGTATCTTTAGTTTCATCAATAGGGTACTCACCACGAGCATGCACCCACATGCGTGGTGTGGACTCTGCTCTGCTGGCCCCCCCCACAGTTCATATAATAATTATTTGTTTCAAAATTCAATTAGCCACTTGTTACTTTCATTCAACACAGTTCGGTTTCTTTAATCGACTCTCCCTTCGACTCACCGATTGTGATAAACAGCTTCGCTTTCTTCACTGTAGAGTCAAGGCCGGTACCATTGGGCCATGCGTCTCTCCCCAGGTTGGCTGTCAGCAGAGGAGGCGAACGGGTACCCTTGACACCTGCCGCAATACATGCAGGCTAATGTTTGCAGCCTTATGATTCCTTCTTTTGAGGCTTTACGGGTCTCTGTCGATAAGGGCAATGTCACTTCTCCCCCTGGTCTCCTCTCGACTATCGACCTCTGGCCATCTTTCACCTCCTCCCGAACTCCGAACAGAACTGGCTCTCACGTCGTGCTGTGTGCCTTCCTCCTCATGTGCTCTCTTGCTCTATCTTGTATCTGTGTGGGGAAAGGAAAGGGCGAAGAGGTGTGTGTGTGATTCTGGTCAATTGCCTTAATTTAAGAAGAGAGAAAAGAGGATCCAAAACGGAACCCTTCCGTCCCCTGCACACCTTAGGGTTGCGTCAGTATGACGCCTTGAAATTCAGTTTCATAGGGTAATAAGGTAGATATATATTCCAACAAATTTCAATTAATAGCACAATTTTAAATGAATACAGTGATGACATCCACTATAAAGAAACAATTCTTTATTCCCAACGCAAAGACCAGGGAAGATTCAATTCATTTGATGGTGGCTGACGCGTTTCGAGAAATGTATTCTCTTCATCAAGAGCCCAGAACAATGAATCAATCACTGAAAATAGAGAAATATATACAATCAGGTTTTTAAGAACTTTCCAGTTACCTACATCATACATTTGGTGTTACCGTTGAACTCATAAAATGTTATCAAAAAAAATGTGATTAACAAAGTATTCACAATTATATGATAAAAAAACAAAATGGGGTAACTGCAATGGGTCTAACTGATGAGCAACTATAGTTCAATTATATCCAGAGCCACAACCAATCGAAACTGATTGTATATATTTCTCCATTTTCAGTGATTGATTCATTGTTCTGGGCTCTTGATGAAGAGAATACATTTCTCGAAACGCGTCAGCCACCATCAAATGAATTGAATCTTCCCTGGTCTTTGCGTTGGGAATAAAGAATTGTTTACTCTTTATAGTGGATGTCATCACTGTATTCATTTAAAATTGTGCTATTAATTGAAATTTGTTGGAATATATATCTACCTTATTACCCTATGAAACTGAATTTCAAGGCGTCATACTGACGCAACCCTAAGGTGTGCAGGGGACGGGAGGGTTCCTTTTTGGATCCTCTTTTCTCTCTTTTTGTATCTTTAGAGACCCTGTGCCAGGGCTAAAAGCTCCTCAATTGTTGTTAAATTGGGATATGTAATTAGTTACTCTAAATCTCTGTGTGTGCACCTTCCATCCTCTTCCCAATTGCCTTAATTTGCCTGACCCTTTGGTCGGGACATGTTAGGTAAACAGTTTTATTACAACCTTGTCGGTTGTGAAGGGAACAGGGGGGATTGTGGGAATTGTAGTTTTTTCTGAAAGTAGACTGTGTGTTCAGGAAAGACTGATCATAGCGACATGGAGAATATTTGGGTAAAAAGCGGGAAAGCATGGTTTCTCTGAGATGTGGTTTTCGAGGCTAATGGGGTTCATGCTCCTAGGGTATTTACCCGATATGAAGGGGACGTCGGGTTGGGACAGGAGAGATCTAATGGGAGGAAGGGAGGCAGATGTAATACAGCCTACAAAGGTTTCAGTGATCTCGCCCCCTTCCTCTCCTTCTGCGGTATAATACTGCATCTCCCTTGGGTTATTCCCTTGAGTACAAGCATGGGCTTCCCCATCTCAGTGAGCCTTTCTCGCTCTCTCACCCCTAAAGTTAGGATCTGAGAGGATCAGCCCTTTGTTGGCCACCTGAATAAGGGTTTCTCGTGGTTCACGATATGAGATATCCTCAAGTATTGCAGAGTTATCTGCCACTGCTAGTAATTCCCACCAGCCCTCTTTCCATTCTTGTAGCAACCGATCAACAGAGTTTTACATTATGTCCCCGATCAAAGGGAGGATTGAGCCTGGCTCTCCTAGAATTCAGCGCTCTCCAGTTTATCACAATTTCCAGCGATCGTAGCCCCATTTCATATCAAATTACTTGTATCGGAAGGCTTGCCGGGACGAGTAAAAGCAGTTTCCAAAACAAGCCCTCCAGCCTCTTGCAATCTCCCTTTTGATTCATCAATTTGGTTTCATCCCTGTAGCTAAAAATTGGAACCCCTTTTTGTTTGTAATAAATTACCAAAGGTTCAGATGAAAACCTCCCAAATTTGTTGTGTATTAGGAGACCCTGAGAAGCTGCTGTTATAGCCTTTTGAGCTATCTCATCTCTGTAGCAGATATAGTAATGCTGTCAATAATAGTAACACCCAGAAACCTATATTAATTGTCTAGTATCAAGGGAGCTTCATAAATGTACAATGTGAAAGAGGGTTTCTTTGCAGATGTTTTCAGCTCTAGGCTCATGATGTTTGATTTACTTGTATTGATTATAATGGCATTCTCCTTTGCATAAATCTCTAATATTCTTAACTGCCTTTGGAGACCTATCAGCGTCAGGTGAAGTAAAGCTAGATCATCCATGTACAGGAGTCTTGAAATAGGCTGTGTGCCCAGTTTTAGCAGAAATGAGTTAGCCATGTCCAAATGGCCACCCCAAATCAACCATGAAAAGGTGAATAAAGCAAGGACCAAAATGCACCCCTGCTTTAGACCTCTATCGGCGGGATTACTTTTGTTAATAATCCCTCATTATTCATGCTAATCTGGATTGTGGTCTGGGAATAGAGTTCCTGAATCATGTCTATTAGATATACAGGACAACCCCAGATGTAGAGTTTTTGGAAAAGCCTTGTTCGGTCAACACTGTCAAACACTAGTTTCAAATCTATAAATGCTAAGTAGAGTGGTTGGCCCATTTGCAAAACCTTCCTTTTAACCAAACTTAAAGACATCAAATTAAAAGCCGTACCCAGGCCTAGGACAAACCCTGATTGATAAACATCGAAAATTGTGCCTCCTTTGCCCATTTTCTTAGATCCCTCAGGATCAAATTGGCAAATATTTTACAGGAGAGCCATCTGCCAAGTGCAAACCCTTTGCCACAAGTAGACACTTGAGAACCAAAAGATCCTCTGCCTGCTTGTGATGATGCCTTGCCGCCTGAGATCGCCAAGCCACTATTGACTGCTACCTGGAATTACACAGCAGCCAGGAGCGATGGATTATAGGTGAAGTGCAGTATTCCACAACAAAAGGCAAGGGGTATGGATGGACAGGGTTGTGAGAGACCACATGGTACGGAAAGGAGACGTAACCAGACACTTTGCTGCGGTCGAACATTTTCTTACACTGGCCATGCTCTGGAGTTCTTCCGTACACCACCTCCTGGGATCCCAACATGGGGCAGTTGAATCCATAGTCTTAAAGTCCCCACCTTCTCAAAAGTAATTCTGACACAAGGATAAGTAACTCAAATATCTCTGAAGTGGTCAAAACGTATATGAAGGCACTATAATTAAACGCCTGCATAAATAAATATATACATACAATTTTATTGTGATGGAAAGCAACATCATTTTGAGAAAAGAGCGCTAACAGGCCTCCATAGCGGCAGGGGATGCATAATATAAGAGTACTTTAGCTTACTTGACACACAACCCATTAAAGAACTGTGTACCTCAATAAGCGGTCAAAAGAGCACCATGTGTCCCAGTTTGGAACACACCCACTAGGCTGAGCTACACCCTTCTTGGCTAGTGTTAGTATCTGCCGTACCTGCTGATATCTCAAGCAACATGCGATGAGTGGTCGGGGTTCCTTAATGCTGCTTCCATTTTGTCTCCTAATCCTGTGCACTCTCTGGATCTCGAAAGGCCTATTGATCTCTAGTTTTAACATCAACAGTGTCCTCTTCTCCAGAAACGCCACCGGATCACCTTCTTCCACCCGCTCCGGGAAACCAAAGAAATGCACATTGTTCCTCCTATTCATTATGTGCCGCCTTCACTTCCTCAAGTTGTGCTTGGAGTGAGAATATTTTGTCTGACACCTCCTCCACTCACCCCACTCCCTCTTCCACTTCCAACAGCCTATTCCCCAGACTGGTCACGTTCATTTTTATTACTAGCACCTCAGCGTGCGTATCACTCACTCTGGCATCCATGCCCTCAATGGCCTCATTCATCTTTGCAAATTGCTGGGGAATCAGGTCCAGTTTGGATGCTTCCAACTCCGCCTGTTTGGAAGCCATGTCGCTCCTTAGACACCTTCTTGACTGCACAGTGTGCACTCTTATATGCCAGACACTTTTTACCACCTGTGAGGCCTTCCCCTCATCGCTCTATTCTTCAATCCTTCGTCGACAGCAACTTGTTGTCCTGCAAAATTCAGTTATTCTGGTTTCAGGTCAGTACGACTGGCTCTGTAATGATGCTTTATAGCTGGGTGCTGCCTTCTGAAGCCCGCCAATCGCTGCCTCCTCCTCCGGCTCCTTGCACTCCTACTACATGGACCTTGCACCATCACCATCCTGGTTTATCTTGCCCCATTCTCACAGGCTTGGTATAGTTGTTGGTGCATGGGTTAATTGCCCCCACAAAGCAGTACTCTCCACCTGGCACTGCCTCCTACCTATTCAGCCATGTTGAGTCAGGAGGTTGTTGGGCACTTTGCCTCCTTCCACCAAGTCTGGCTCCTCACTGGATCAGCAGTCTAAAGCTCAAGGAGAATTGCCTGTGTTTATGTCTGTATTGCTTGCCATAAATTCCCCTCAGTGCCTGAATACTGTCTTTATTCAACATACTCTGCTGACCAACAGGGTTCTGCTTGTGGAGCACCAGGAACTGCGGTTACTATATCTGCAGCATTGGTTTCTTTCCTTCATTTTCTCCCTTACCACCTACTCTGCTCACCGCTGCCCCTGTCAGCGCGGAGCAGCCACAAGCCCTGTCACAGCAGAGCAGAGGAGGGGCGAAGTCCAGTGGTCATCTTCACTGCATCGGCAGTCCCCCGCAGAGTCTTTACTGCACTGCCGCATCAGACACTTTTCATCAGCCTTGCAGTTCTGTTGGATCTCCTGAGGACTGATCCCCTGACTGCCACCACTGTGGTCTGCCCCACCACCGACCACTGCTTACTTTCTTGTATTTGTGGTTTCAATCCCTTCATCAGATACACACTGTCGACCTTCTCTTCAGTCCCATGGTGTGGCGCCCACAGCGCTCTCCTCCTCTTGCTCCCCAACGAGTCTTGGGTCCGTTCGGCGAGCTGCAGTGGCCATTTTCTGGAGCCTCGCTGCTACTCTCTTCTCAGGGGACAAAAGCGCTCCTCCTTTTTTGTCAGCTAGGTCTTTTAAGTTTTACCACTCACACTATTCCACTCTCCATGCTGTCGCTACCCCTCAATTCTTGTCATGGCCACAGGGCAAGGACCAAAAGGACCGCTACATAAAGTGTCCAGTTGGACCCAGTCCTGGCGCTTTTGGCACCAGACTCATGAGAAAGTGTGCGCTGCACACTTTATTTCTGGTGCACGTGCTATTTTCTCCCCAGGACGGCCTCCACGTGCCTCCAGGTCGGGTGTGGCCATAGGAATGCATTGGGCAACACATGCAGCATCTTCTGGGAGTGGCAGGGTGGGGCCACAAGTCAGAGCAAAGGGGCGTGGCCAGGACCAGGCTATTTAAGCCTGCCCCCACCTGCATGCAAGCGCTTCGCGTTAGTCTGCTTGTAGCAGCGTAATTCTCATCACTGCCTGAAGAGCCTCTTACCTGATTCCAGCAATAACCATTGCCTGAAGCGCATCTTACCTGATTGCAGCAATAACCATCGCCTCAAGCTCTTCTTACCTGATTCCAGCATTCCAGCAATAACCATTGCCTGAAGCGCATTTTACCTGATTCCTGCAATAACCATCGCCTGAAGCGCAGCTTACCTGATTCCAACAGCAACCACAGTCGGAGCGCATCCTTACCTGATTCCAGCAGCAATCGCAGTCAGAGCTCATCCTTACATGATCCCGACTTCCAGCCTCAATTCCGCCAGCATCATCGCGGATCAAAGCATCCTTCACCCATCGGCAGGTCTTCAGATAACGACATCCAAGTCTGACTTCGCCAGGCCATCCCTGCAAAAGACAAACAAAGTTAGAAAAACCATAAAGACTTTACGCTAAGGTTGCGCCAGAACCAAACCTCACGCTTGACCTAAGAAACCAACTTCCCACCTATTGGGGAATCGAACCAGCTGCCCCTTAGCATCTGCTCATGCACCACTCTGGAAAGATTTAGAAAGGAACTGAAAACCTTCCTATTTAAATGATCCTACTTTCTTAGGGTCGTCGTTACTTCAGACTTGCCACAGTGATATGTTCAACCCTTTAGTTAACATCTGCGCCCAAATGCAGTTATCTGCCTGGTGTGCCTAAAAAATGAATCAAAATCAAAATCAAATCAAATCATGAACTCTCTTCCTCTCCATTGGGGCTCATTTCTTGCACCGCAATTCCGCTGAGCCTCATATCACCTATTGGGTAAAAAGGAAAGACATTACAAGAAATACGGACAATAATCAAGGGAAAAGACATTACAAAGGAATAAGGACAATAATCATTAGCGAAGAACACTTACCTTTGAAGGGGGTCAGCAACAGCCTGTCTGGGCTGCCACGCACATGGACCAGTGAAGAAACTCGGTCTATCTAAAAGCGCTCCTGCAGTGAGAAGCAGGACGGAAAGCTTTACATCATAATTAAACAGGTGAGACTATATGGGTAGGCCCATGCTCACCACTTTCTGGGAAACAGGGTTTGAGGGAAACCACAGCCATATCACAGCATTTTCACAGCCTCTCGTATTCTCGCAGGGCAGTACCAACAACCAGCGCATTCCACAACACGGGAGCAGGGGAAGAAGCCTGACCAAGGGGAATCGGGTCCTGGGAGGGCTGCAACTGTGCCCCAATGTCCCAGCAGAGACCAGGTGAGCGTAACAATTCTGCATATTTTTATGACTCTTCTCATCTGAAGGCCATCTTCATGGGGTAAGTTGAGAAGAGTGTTGGAAATCTTCATGGGGTAAGTTGAGAAGAGTGTTGGAAATCCACGATAGGGTGGCCATTTTGAGGACAGCAGGCCATGCCCCCCATCATATGAACTTTTAATATATTTGAAAAGATACTAGATCATCCTCTAAAATGTTAATCGCTAGTAAAAATGGTTGCTAGAATCAAAGAAATGTGACACCCACAAAAAAACGTTGCCCACATTTTCTCTTCTGTGAGCAGGGTGTACTCTTCGAAATATTTCAACAGAATTAAAATCCTCTGCTCTACTAATTCTGGGCATGAAAACAGTAAGTGCCTTAGGGTGTCTTAAAGTTTCTAATATATCTTCATTGGCACAAAATCGACAACATCTTAATTTTAGAGGCCAGTTTAACTTAGTGCCCATGACTTATTTTGCTAGCGATAGGTTAAAATGTAGTGTCAAGAAACCAGTTTGATATCTGTTACACAGACATTACTTTAGGTAACTCGGAAGATCACCTAATGATTTAATATCATATTGAAAATGTCCAAATACTTTGTAACGCGTATTGTCCTAATCCAATTGTAGTTCCATAGCTTTCGCTTTGCTTTATCCCGGTTCCCCAGTAACATATCCAGTGAGATATGTAAGGAACTCATGGTGGCAACAGTAAAGACTGACACAAGTGATCATAATTCATGGGTGCTTACTGAACTATGAATGCAGGGTGGAAAAACGCCTAAGCTAAACCTATGTCTAAGATCGGAGCAAGCGTCGACCATCAAATGAAAATAAGGCAGTCCTAGTAGCGTTGTGTCAAAGTAAAAAGGGCCTATGCTAAGAAAAAAACCTATTGTCAAGTCCTTATGCTAAATACAAAATGAAGTGTGGGATAGAGGTTCCAATAAAGAAAAATATGTTCTCACATAATAAGTCAGGATGTGATTGCCATGGTTCTCCCATCCCCACGTTTTCAGTACCGGACAAGATGGGTCTCCTGCGCACAGCACACACTCAAGCTTTCCCCAGCACGAGCCGACAGCTATCAGGTTCTCTGATGGCTTAAAGTCTCTTTCCAATAAAAAGTATCTTGCCCTCGAGGGCCTGATAGTTCAACAAAATGAACACACAAGTATGTTCTCACTCAACTATTCAAGCAGTTCCTTTTGTCCATGAACTTTGGGTGATAATTTTTCACACTCAGCCATGATTTAACCCCAAATGACAAGCCAATGGAGAGTGTACTTCTCCTGTCTTGCAGTGTCTCTTGGTTTCTCCCTCGGTCAGGCTCAAACTCCAAATGACAAGCGGGACAGTGCACTTTTCCTGTTTATTTATGTCTTTTTAACACAGTTTACTTGTAGACATACCTCGTTCGGGTTCACTCTTGTCAACACAATGTATTTCGGGACTTTAAACTTTGCCCCTTCTTTATCAGCATCCCTCATTAGGGTTCACTCTCGTCAACTTTACATTCAATTTGCTTTCAAGGTTTGCAGTATTCACTACCCTTGTTTTCTCTCGCTGCAGCATTCACTCCGCTTGCTTTCTCTCGATGCAGGATTGACTCCCCTTGCTTTCTCTCAATGCGGAATTCACTTCCCTTGCTTTCTATACAGTTCATAGGTCACAGGCTTTCGACTGTACAGGGCTTTTGCTAGACCTCCTGTATGACCACTTTCACCTAGCTTGGCGGCTCTCCTGCAGCCTTCTGGTATCTTTAGTTTCATCAATAGGGTACTCACCACGAGCATGCACCCACATGCGTGGTGTGGACTCTGCTCTGCTGGCCCCCCCCCACAGTTCATATAATAATTATTTGTTTCAAAATTCAATTAGCCACTTGTTACTTTCATTCAACACAGTTCGGTTTCTTTAATCGACTCTCCCTTCGACTCACCGATTGTGATAAACAGCTTCGCTTTCTTCACTGTAGAGTCAAGGCCGGTACCATTGGGCCATGCGTCTCTCCCCAGGTTGGCTGTCAGCAGAGGAGGCGAACGGGTACCCTTGACACCTGCCGCAATACATGCAGGCTAATGTTTGCGGCCTTATGATTCCTTCTTTTGAGGCTTTACGGGTCTCTGTCGATAAGGGCAATGTCACTTCTCCCCCTGGTCTCCTCTCGACTATCGACCTCTGGCCATCTTTCACCTCCTCCCGAACTCCGAACAGAACTGGCTCTCACGTCGTGCTGTGTGCCTTCCTCCTCATGTGCTCTCTTGCTCTATCTTGTATCTGTGTGGGGAAAGGAAAGGGCGAAGAGGTGTGTGTGTGATTCTGGTCAATTGCCTTAATTTAAGAAGAGAGAAAAGAGGATCCAAAACGGAACCCTTCCGTCCCCTGCACACCTTAGGGTTGCGTCAGTATGACGCCTTGAAATTCAGTTTCATAGGGTAATAAGGTAGATATATATTCCAACAAATTTCAATTAATAGCACAATTTTAAATGAATACAGTGATGACATCCACTATAAAGAAACAATTCTTTATTCCCAACGCAAAGACCAGGGAAGATTCAATTCATTTGATGGTGGCTGACGCGTTTCGAGAAATGTATTCTCTTCATCAAGAGCCCAGAACAATGAATCAATCACTGAAAATAGAGAAATATATACAATCAGGTTTTTAAGAACTTTCCAGTTACCTACATCATACATTTGGTGTTACCGTTGAACTCATAAAATGTTATCAAAAAAAATGTGATTAACAAAGTATTCACAATTATATGATAAAAAAACAAAATGGGGTAACTGCAATGGGTCTAACTGATGAGCAACTATAGTTCAATTATATCCAGAGCCACAACCAATCGAAACTGATTGTATATATTTCTCCATTTTCAGTGATTGATTCATTGTTCTGGGCTCTTGATGAAGAGAATACATTTCTCGAAACGCGTCAGCCACCATCAAATGAATTGAATCTTCCCTGGTCTTTGCGTTGGGAATAAAGAATTGTTTACTCTTTATAGTGGATGTCATCACTGTATTAATTTAAAATTGTGCTATTAATTGAAATTTGTTGGAATATATATCTACCCTATTACCTATGAAACTGAATTTCAAGGCGTCATACTGACGCAACCCTAAGGTGTGCAGGGGACGGGAGGGTTCCTTTTTGGATCCTCTTTTCTCTCTTTTTGTATCTTTAGAGACCCTGTGCCAGGGCTAAAAGCTCCTCAATTGTTGTTAAATTGGGATATGTAATTAGTTACTCTAAATCTCTGTGTGTGCACCTTCCATCCTCTTCCCAATTGCCTTAATTTGCCTGACCCTTTGGTCGGGACATGTTAGGTAAACAGTTTTATTACAACCTTGTCGGTTGTGAAGGGAACAGGGGGGATTGTGGGAATTGTAGTTTTTTCTGAAAGTAGACTGTGTGTTCAGGAAAGACTGATCATAGCGACATGGAGAATATTTGGGTAAAAAGCGGGAAAGCATGGTTTCTCTGAGATGTGGTTTTCGAGGCTAATGGGGTTCATGCTCCTAGGGTATTTACCCGATATGAAGGGGACGTCGGGTTGGGACAGGAGAGATCTAATGGGAGGAAGGGAGGCAGATGTAATACAGCCTACAAAGGTTTCAGTGATCTCGCCCCCTTCCTCTCCTTCTGCGGTATAATACTGCATCTCCCTTGGGTTATTCCCTTGAGTACAAGCATGGGCTTCCCCATCTCAGTGAGCCTTTCTCGCTCTCTCACCCCTAAAGTTAGGATCTGAGAGGATCAGCCCTTTGTTGGCCACCTGAATAAGGGTTTCTCGTGGTTCACGATATGAGATATCCTCAAGTATTGCAGAGTTATCTGCCACTGCTAGTAATTCCCACCAGCCCTCTTTCCATTCTTGTAGCAACCGATCAACAGAGTTTTACATTATGTCCCCGATCAAAGGGAGGATTGAGCCTGGCTCTCCTAGAATTCAGCGCTCTCCAGTTTATCACAATTTCCAGCGATCGTAGCCCCATTTCATATCAAATTACTTGTATCGGAAGGCTTGCCGGGACGAGTAAAAGCAGTTTCCAAAACAAGCCCTCCAGCCTCTTGCAATCTCCCTTTTGATTCATCAATTTGGTTTCATCCCTGTAGCTAAAAATTGGAACCCCTTTTTGTTTGTAATAAATTACCAAAGGTTCAGATGAAAACCTCCCAAATTTGTTGTGTATTAGGAGACCCTGAGAAGCTGCTGTTATAGCCTTTTGAGCTATCTCATCTCTGTAGCAGATATAGTAATGCTGTCAATAATAGTAACACCCAGAAACCTATATTAATTGTCTAGTATCAAGGGAGCTTCATAAATGTACAATGTGAAAGAGGGTTTCTTTGCAGATGTTTTCAGCTCTAGGCTCATGATGTTTGATTTACTTGTATTGATTATAATGGCATTCTCCTTTGCATAAATCTCTAATATTCTTAACTGCCTTTGGAGACCTATCAGCGTCAGGTGAAGTAAAGCTAGATCATCCATGTACAGGAGTCTTGAAATAGGCTGTGTGCCCAGTTTTAGCAGAAATGAGTTAGCCATGTCCAAATGGCCACCCCAAATCAACCATGAAAAGGTGAATAAAGCAAGGACCAAAATGCACCCCTGCTTTAGACCTCTATCGGTCGGGATTACTTTTGTTAATAATCCCTCATTATTCATGCTAATCTGGATTGTGGTCTGGGAATAGAGTTCCTGAATCATGTCTATTAGATATACAGGACAACCCCAGATGTAGAGTTTTTGGAAAAGCCTTGTTCGGTCAACACTGTCAAACACTAGTTTCAAATCTATAAATGCTAAGTAGAGTGGTTGGCCCATTTGCAAAACCTTCCTTTTAACCAAACTTAAAGACATCAAATTAAAAGCCGTACCCAGGCCTAGGACAAACCCTGATTGATAAACATCGAAAATTGTGCCTCCTTTGCCCATTTTCTTAGATCCCTCAGGATCAAATTGGCAAATATTTTACAGGAGAGCCATCTGCCAAGTGCAAACCCTTTGCCACAAGTAGACACTTGAGAACCAAAAGATCCTCTGCCTGCTTGTGATGATGCCTTGCCGCCTGAGATCGCCAAGCCACTATTGACTGCTACCTGGAATTACACAGCAGCCAGGAGCGATGGATTATAGGTGAAGTGCAGTATTCCACAACAAAAGGCAAGGGGTATGGATGGACAGGGTTGTGAGAGACCACATGGTACGGAAAGGAGACGTAACCAGACACTTTGCTGCGGTCGAACATTTTCTTACACTGGCCATGCTCTGGAGTTCTTCCGTACACCACCTCCTGGGATCCCAACATGGGGCAGTTGAATCCATAGTCTTAAAGTCCCCACCTTCTCAAAAGTAATTCTGACACAAGGATAAGTAACTCAAATATCTCTGAAGTGGTCAAAACGTATATGAAGGCACTATAATTAAACGCCTGCATAAATAAATATATACATACAATTTTATTGTGATGGAAAGCAACATCATTTTGAGAAAAGAGCGCTAACAGGCCTCCATAGCGGCAGGGGATGCATAATATAAGAGTACTTTAGCTTACTTGACACACAACCCATTAAAGAACTGTGTACCTCAATAAGCGGTCAAAAGAGCACCATGTGTCCCAGTTTGGAACACACCCACTAGGCTGAGCTACACCCTTCTTGGCTAGTGTTAGTATCTGCCGTACCTGCTGATATCTCAAGCAACATGCGATGAGTGGTCGGGGTTCCTTAATGCTGCTTCCATTTTGTCTCCTAATCCTGTGCACTCTCTGGATCTCGAAAGGCCTATTGATCTCTAGTTTTAACATCAACAGTGTCCTCTTCTCCAGAAACGCCACCGGATCACCTTCTTCCACCCGCTCCGGGAAACCAAAGAAATGCACATTGTTCCTCCTATTCATTATGTGCCGCCTTCACTTCCTCAAGTTGTGCTTGGAGTGAGAATATTTTGTCTGACACCTCCTCCACTCACCCCACTCCCTCTTCCACTTCCAACAGCCTATTCCCCAGACTGGTCACGTTCATTTTTATTACTAGCACCTCAGCGTGCGTATCACTCACTCTGGCATCCATGCCCTCAATGGCCTCATTCATCTTTGCAAATTGCTGGGGAATCAGGTCCAGTTTGGATGCTTCCAACTCCGCCTGTTTGGAAGCCATGTCGCTCCTTAGACACCTTCTTGACTGCACAGTGTGCACTCTTATATGCCAGACACTTTTTACCACCTGTGAGGCCTTCCCCTCATCGCTCTATTCTTCAATCCTTCGTCGACAGCAACTTGTTGTCCTGCAAAATTCAGTTATTCTGGTTTCAGGTCAGTACGACTGGCTCTGTAATGATGCTTTATAGCTGGGTGCTGCCTTCTGAAGCCCGCCAATCGCTGCCTCCTCCTCCGGCTCCTTGCACTCCTACTACATGGACCTTGCACCATCACCATCCTGGTTTATCTTGCCCCATTCTCACAGGCTTGGTATAGTTGTTGGTGCATGGGTTAATTGCCCCCACAAAGCAGTACTCTCCACCTGGCACTGCCTCCTACCTATTCAGCCATGTTGAGTCAGGAGGTTGTTGGGCACTTTGCCTCCTTCCACCAAGTCTGGCTCCTCACTGGATCAGCAGTCTAAAGCTCAAGGAGAATTGCCTGTGTTTATGTCTGTATTGCTTGCCATAAATTCCCCTCAGTGCCTGAATACTGTCTTTATTCAACATACTCTGCTGACCAACAGGGTTCTGCTTGTGGAGCACCAGGAACTGCGGTTACTATATCTGCAGCATTGGTTTCTTTCCTTCATTTTCTCCCTTACCACCTACTCTGCTCACCGCTGCCCCTGTCAGCGCGGAGCAGCCACAAGCCCTGTCACAGCAGAGCAGAGGAGGGGCGAAGTCCAGTGGTCATCTTCACTGCATCGGCAGTCCCCCGCAGAGTCTTTACTGCACTGCCGCATCAGACACTTTTCATCAGCCTTGCAGTTCTGTTGGATCTCCTGAGGACTGATCCCCTGACTGCCACCACTGTGGTCTGCCCCACCACCGACCACTGCTTACTTTCTTGTATTTGTGGTTTCAATCCCTTCATCAGATACACACTGTCGACCTTCTCTTCAGTCCCATGGTGTGGCGCCCACAGCGCTCTCCTCCTCTTGCTCCCCAACGAGTCTTGGGTCCGTTCGGCGAGCTGCAGTGGCCATTTTCTGGAGCCTCGCTGCTACTCTCTTCTCAGGGGACAAAAGCGCTCCTCCTTTTTTGTCAGCTAGGTCTTTTAAGTTTTACCACTCACACTATTCCACTCTCCATGCTGTCGCTACCCCTCAATTCTTGTCATGGCCACAGGGCAAGGACCAAAAGGACCGCTACATAAAGTGTCCAGTTGGACCCAGTCCTGGCGCTTTTGGCACCAGACTCATGAGAAAGTGTGCGCTGCACACTTTATTTCTGGTGCACGTGCTATTTTCTCCCCAGGACGGCCTCCACGTGCCTCCAGGTCGGGTGTGGCCATAGGAATGCATTGGGCAACACATGCAGCATCTTCTGGGAGTGGCAGGGTGGGGCCACAAGTCAGAGCAAAGGGGCGTGGCCAGGACCAGGCTATTTAAGCCTGCCCCCACCTGCATGCAAGCGCTTCGCGTTAGTCTGCTTGTAGCAGCGTAATTCTCATCACTGCCTGAAGAGCCTCTTACCTGATTCCAGCAATAACCATTGCCTGAAGCGCATCTTACCTGATTGCAGCAATAACCATCGCCTCAAGCTCTTCTTACCTGATTCCAGCATTCCAGCAATAACCATTGCCTGAAGCGCATTTTACCTGATTCCTGCAATAACCATCGCCTGAAGCGCAGCTTACCTGATTCCAACAGCAACCACAGTCGGAGCGCATCCTTACCTGATTCCAGCAGCAATCGCAGTCAGAGCTCATCCTTACATGATCCCGACTTCCAGCCTCAATTCCGCCAGCATCATCGCGGATCAAAGCATCCTTCACCCATCGGCAGGTCTTCAGATAACGACATCCAAGTCTGACTTCGCCAGGCCATCCCTGCAAAAGACAAACAAAGTTAGAAAAACCATAAAGACTTTACGCTAAGGTTGCGCCAGAACCAAACCTCACGCTTGACCTAAGAAACCAACTTCCCACCTATTGGGGAATCGAACCAGCTGCCCCTTAGCATCTGCTCATGCACCACTCTGGAAAGATTTAGAAAGGAACTGAAAACCTTCCTATTTAAATGATCCTACTTTCTTAGGGTCGTCGTTACTTCAGACTTGCCACAGTGATATGTTCAACCCTTTAGTTAACATCTGCGCCCAAATGCAGTTATCTGCCTGGTGTGCCTAAAAAATGAATCAAAATCAAAATCAAATCAAATCATGAACTCTCTTCCTCTCCATTGGGGCTCATTTCTTGCACCGCAATTCCGCTGAGCCTCATATCACCTATTGGGTAAAAAGGAAAGACATTACAAGAAATACGGACAATAATCAAGGGAAAAGACATTACAAAGGAATAAGGACAATAATCATTAGCGAAGAACACTTACCTTTGAAGGGGGTCAGCAACAGCCTGTCTGGGCTGCCACGCACATGGACCAGTGAAGAAACTCGGTCTATCTAAAAGCGCTCCTGCAGTGAGAAGCAGGACGGAAAGCTTTACATCATAATTAAACAGGTGAGACTATATGGGTAGGCCCATGCTCACCACTTTCTGGGAAACAGGGTTTGAGGGAAACCACAGCCATATCACAGCATTTTCACAGCCTCTCGTATTCTCGCAGGGCAGTACCAACAACCAGCGCATTCCACAACACGGGAGCAGGGGAAGAAGCCTGACCAAGGGGAATCGGGTCCTGGGAGGGCTGCAACTGTGCCCCAATGTCCCAGCAGAGACCAGGTGAGCGTAACAATTCTGCATATTTTTATGACTCTTCTCATCTGAAGGCCATCTTCATGGGGTAAGTTGAGAAGAGTGTTGGAAATCTTCATGGGGTAAGTTGAGAAGAGTGTTGGAAATCCACGATAGGGTGGCCATTTTGAGGACAGCAGGCCATGCCCCCCATCATATGAACTTTTAATATATTTGAAAAGATACTAGATCATCCTCTAAAATGTTAATCGCTAGTAAAAATGGTTGCTAGAATCAAAGAAATGTGACACCCACAAAAAAACGTTGCCCACATTTTCTCTTCTGTGAGCAGGGTGTACTCTTCGAAATATTTCAACAGAATTAAAATCCTCTGCTCTACTAATTCTGGGCATGAAAACAGTAAGTGCCTTAGGGTGTCTTAAAGTTTCTAATATATCTTCATTGGCACAAAATCGACAACATCTTAATTTTAGAGGCCAGTTTAACTTAGTGCCCATGACTTATTTTGCTAGCGATAGGTTAAAATGTAGTGTCAAGAAACCAGTTTGATATCTGTTACACAGACATTACTTTAGGTAACTCGGAAGATCACCTAATGATTTAATATCATATTGAAAATGTCCAAATACTTTGTAACGCGTATTGTCCTAATCCAATTGTAGTTCCATAGCTTTCGCTTTGCTTTATCCCGGTTCCCCAGTAACATATCCAGTGAGATATGTAAGGAACTCATGGTGGCAACAGTAAAGACTGACACAAGTGATCATAATTCATGGGTGCTTACTGAACTATGAATGCAGGGTGGAAAAACGCCTAAGCTAAACCTATGTCTAAGATCGGAGCAAGCGTCGACCATCAAATGAAAATAAGGCAGTCCTAGTAGCGTTGTGTCAAAGTAAAAAGGGCCTATGCTAAGAAAAAAACCTATTGTCAAGTCCTTATGCTAAATACAAAATGAAGTGTGGGATAGAGGTTCCAATAAAGAAAAATATGTTCTCACATAATAAGTCAGGATGTGATTGCCATGGTTCTCCCATCCCCACGTTTTCAGTACCGGACAAGATGGGTCTCCTGCGCACAGCACACACTCAAGCTTTCCCCAGCACGAGCCGACAGCTATCAGGTTCTCTGATGGCTTAAAGTCTCTTTCCAATAAAAAGTATCTTGCCCTCGAGGGCCTGATAGTTCAACAAAATGAACACACAAGTATGTTCTCACTCAACTATTCAAGCAGTTCCTTTTGTCCATGAACTTTGGGTGATAATTTTTCACACTCAGCCATGATTTAACCCCAAATGACAAGCCAATGGAGAGTGTACTTCTCCTGTCTTGCAGTGTCTCTTGGTTTCTCCCTCGGTCAGGCTCAAACTCCAAATGACAAGCGGGACAGTGCACTTTTCCTGTTTATTTATGTCTTTTTAACACAGTTTACTTGTAGACATACCTCGTTCGGGTTCACTCTTGTCAACACAATGTATTTCGGGACTTTAAACTTTGCCCCTTCTTTATCAGCATCCCTCATTAGGGTTCACTCTCGTCAACTTTACATTCAATTTGCTTTCAAGGTTTGCAGTATTCACTACCCTTGTTTTCTCTCGCTGCAGCATTCACTCCGCTTGCTTTCTCTCGATGCAGGATTGACTCCCCTTGCTTTCTCTCAATGCGGAATTCACTTCCCTTGCTTTCTATACAGTTCATAGGTCACAGGCTTTCGACTGTACAGGGCTTTTGCTAGACCTCCTGTATGACCACTTTCACCTAGCTTGGCGGCTCTCCTGCAGCCTTCTGGTATCTTTAGTTTCATCAATAGGGTACTCACCACGAGCATGCACCCACATGCGTGGTGTGGACTCTGCTCTGCTGGCCCCCCCCCACAGTTCATATAATAATTATTTGTTTCAAAATTCAATTAGCCACTTGTTACTTTCATTCAACACAGTTCGGTTTCTTTAATCGACTCTCCCTTCGACTCACCGATTGTGATAAACAGCTTCGCTTTCTTCACTGTAGAGTCAAGGCCGGTACCATTGGGCCATGCGTCTCTCCCCAGGTTGGCTGTCAGCAGAGGAGGCGAACGGGTACCCTTGACACCTGCCGCAATACATGCAGGCTAATGTTTGCGGCCTTATGATTCCTTCTTTTGAGGCTTTACGGGTCTCTGTCGATAAGGGCAATGTCACTTCTCCCCCTGGTCTCCTCTCGACTATCGACCTCTGGCCATCTTTCACCTCCTCCCGAACTCCGAACAGAACTGGCTCTCACGTCGTGCTGTGTGCCTTCCTCCTCATGTGCTCTCTTGCTCTATCTTGTATCTGTGTGGGGAAAGGAAAGGGCGAAGAGGTGTGTGTGTGATTCTGGTCAATTGCCTTAATTTAAGAAGAGAGAAAAGAGGATCCAAAACGGAACCCTTCCGTCCCCTGCACACCTTAGGGTTGCGTCAGTATGACGCCTTGAAATTCAGTTTCATAGGGTAATAAGGTAGATATATATTCCAACAAATTTCAATTAATAGCACAATTTTAAATGAATACAGTGATGACATCCACTATAAAGAAACAATTCTTTATTCCCAACGCAAAGACCAGGGAAGATTCAATTCATTTGATGGTGGCTGACGCGTTTCGAGAAATGTATTCTCTTCATCAAGAGCCCAGAACAATGAATCAATCACTGAAAATAGAGAAATATATACAATCAGGTTTTTAAGAACTTTCCAGTTACCTACATCATACATTTGGTGTTACCGTTGAACTCATAAAATGTTATCAAAAAAAATGTGATTAACAAAGTATTCACAATTATATGATAAAAAAACAAAATGGGGTAACTGCAATGGGTCTAACTGATGAGCAACTATAGTTCAATTATATCCAGAGCCACAACCAATCGAAACTGATTGTATATATTTCTCCATTTTCAGTGATTGATTCATTGTTCTGGGCTCTTGATGAAGAGAATACATTTCTCGAAACGCGTCAGCCACCATCAAATGAATTGAATCTTCCCTGGTCTTTGCGTTGGGAATAAAGAATTGTTTACTCTTTATAGTGGATGTCATCACTGTATTAATTTAAAATTGTGCTATTAATTGAAATTTGTTGGAATATATATCTACCCTATTACCTATGAAACTGAATTTCAAGGCGTCATACTGACGCAACCCTAAGGTGTGCAGGGGACGGGAGGGTTCCTTTTTGGATCCTCTTTTCTCTCTTTTTGTATCTTTAGAGACCCTGTGCCAGGGCTAAAAGCTCCTCAATTGTTGTTAAATTGGGATATGTAATTAGTTACTCTAAATCTCTGTGTGTGCACCTTCCATCCTCTTCCCAATTGCCTTAATTTGCCTGACCCTTTGGTCGGGACATGTTAGGTAAACAGTTTTATTACAACCTTGTCGGTTGTGAAGGGAACAGGGGGGATTGTGGGAATTGTAGTTTTTTCTGAAAGTAGACTGTGTGTTCAGGAAAGACTGATCATAGCGACATGGAGAATATTTGGGTAAAAAGCGGGAAAGCATGGTTTCTCTGAGATGTGGTTTTCGAGGCTAATGGGGTTCATGCTCCTAGGGTATTTACCCGATATGAAGGGGACGTCGGGTTGGGACAGGAGAGATCTAATGGGAGGAAGGGAGGCAGATGTAATACAGCCTACAAAGGTTTCAGTGATCTCGCCCCCTTCCTCTCCTTCTGCGGTATAATACTGCATCTCCCTTGGGTTATTCCCTTGAGTACAACCATGGGCTTCCCCATCTCAGTGAGCCTTTCTCGCTCTCTCACCCCTAAAGTTAGGATCTGAGAGGATCAGCCCTTTGTTGGCCACCTGAATAAGGGTTTCTCGTGGTTCACGATATGAGATATCCTCAAGTATTGCAGAGTTATCTGCCACTGCTAGTAATTCCCACCAGCCCTCTTTCCATTCTTGTAGCAACCGATCAACAGAGTTTTACATTATGTCCCCGATCAAAGGGAGGATTGAGCCTGGCTCTCCTAGAATTCAGCGCTCTCCAGTTTATCACAATTTCCAGCGATCGTAGCCCCATTTCATATCAAATTACTTGTATCGGAAGGCTTGCCGGGACGAGTAAAAGCAGTTTCCAAAACAAGCCCTCCAGCCTCTTGCAATCTCCCTTTTGATTCATCAATTTGGTTTCATCCCTGTAGCTAAAAATTGGAACCACTTTTTGTTTGTAATAAATTACCAAAGGTTCAGATGAAAACCTCCCAAATTTGTTGTGTATTAGGAGACCCTGAGAAGCTGCTGTTATAGCCTTTTGAGCTATCTCATCTCTGTAGCAGATATAGTAATGCTGTCAATAATAGTAACACCCAGAAACCTATATTAATTGTCTAGTATCAAGGGAGCTTCATAAATGTACAATGTGAAAGAGGGTTTCTTTGCAGATGTTTTCAGCTCTAGGCTCATGATGTTTGATTTACTTGTATTGATTATAATGGCATTCTCCTTTGCATAAATCTCTAATATTCTTAACTGCCTTTGGAGACCTATCAGCGTCAGGTGAAGTAAAGCTAGATCATCCATGTACAGGAGTCTTGAAATAGGCTGTGTGCCCAGTTTTAGCAGAAATGAGTTAGCCATATCCAAATGGCCACCCCAAATCAACCATGAAAAGGTGAATAAAGCAAGGACCAAAATGCACCGCTGCTTTAGACCTCTATCGGTCGGGATTACTTTTGTTAATAATCCCTCATTATTCATGCTAATCTGGATTGTGGTCTGGGAATAGAGTTCCTGAATCATGTCTATTAGATATACAGGACAACCCCAGATGTAGAGTTTTTGGAAAAGCCTTGTTCGGTCGACACTGTCAAACACTAGTTTCAAATCTATAAATGCTAAGTAGAGTGGTTGGCCCATTTGCAAAACCTTCCTTTTAACCAAACTTAAAGACATCAAATTAAAAGCCGTACCCAGGCCTAGGACAAACCCTGATTGATAAACATCGAAAATTGTGCCTCCTTTGCCCATTTTCTTAGATCCCTCAGGATCAAATTGGCAAATATTTTACAGGAGAGCCATCTGCCAAGTGCAAACCCTTTGCCACAAGTAGACACTTGAGAACCAAAAGATCCTCTGCCTGCTTGTGATGATGCCTTGCCGCCTGAGATCGCCAAGCCACTATTGACTGCTACCTGGAATTACACAGCAGCCAGGAGCGATGGATTATAGGTGAAGTGCAGTATTCCACAACAAAAGGCAAGGGGTATGGATGGACAGGGTTGTGAGAGACCACATGGTACGGAAAGGAGACGTAACCAGACACTTTGCTGCGGTCGAACATTTTCTTACACTGGCCATGCTCTGGAGTTCTTCCGTACACCACCTCCTGGGATCCCAACATGGGGCAGTTGAATCCATAGTCTTAAAGTCCCCACCTTCTCAAAAGTAATTCTGACACAAGGATAAGTAACTCAAATATCTCTGAAGTGGTCAAAACGTATATGAAGGCACTATAATTAAACGCCTGCATAAATAAATATATACATACAATTTTATTGTGATGGAAAGCAACATCATTTTGAGAAAAGAGCGCTAACAGGCCTCCATAGCGGCAGGGGATGCATAATATAAGAGTACTTTAGCTTACTTGGCACACAACCCATTAAAGAACTGTGTACCTCAATAAGCGGTCAAAAGAGCACCATGTGTCCCAGTTTGGAACACACCCACTAGGCTGAGCTACACCCTTCTTGGCTAGTGTTAGTATCTGCCGTACCTGCTGATATCTCAAGCAACATGCGATGAGTGGTCGGGGTTCCTTAATGCTGCTTCCATTTTGTCTCCTAATCCTGTGCACTCTCTGGATCTCGAAAGGCCTATTGATCTCTAGTTTTAACATCAACAGTGTCCTCTTCTCCAGAAACGCCACCGGATCACCTTCTTCCACCCGCTCCGGGAAACCAAAGAAATGCACATTGTTCCTCCTATTCATTATGTGCCGCCTTCACTTCCTCAAGTTGTGCTTGGAGTGAGAATATTTTGTCTGACACCTCCTCCACTCACCCCACTCCCTCTTCCACTTCCAACAGCCTATTCCCCAGACTGGTCACGTTCATTTTTATTACTAGCACCTCAGCGTGCGTATCACTCACTCTGGCATCCATGCCCTCAATGGCCTCATTCATCTTTGCAAATTGCTGGGGAATCAGGTCCAGTTTGGATGCTTCCAACTCCGCCTGTTTGGAAGCCATGTCGCTCCTTAGACACCTTCTTGACTGCACAGTGTGCACTCTTATATGCCAGACACTTTTTACCACCTGTGAGGCCTTCCCCTCATCGCTCTATTCTTCAATCCTTCGTCGACAGCAACTTGTTGTCCTGCAAAATTCAGTTATTCTGGTTTCAGGTCAGTACGACTGGCTCTGTAATGATGCTTTATAGCTGGGTGCTGCCTTCTGAAGCCCGCCAATCGCTGCCTCCTCCTCCGGCTCCTTGCACTCCTACTACATGGACCTTGCACCATCACCATCCTGGTTTATCTTGCCCCATTCTCACAGGCTTGGTATAGTTGTTGGTGCATGGGTTAATTGCCCCCACAAAGCAGTACTCTCCACCTGGCACTGCCTCCTACCTATTCAGCCATGTTGAGTCAGGAGGTTGTTGGGCACTTTGCCTCCTTCCACCAAGTCTGGCTCCTCACTGGATCAGCAGTCTAAAGCTCAAGGAGAATTGCCTGTGTTTATGTCTGTATTGCTTGCCATAAATTCCCCTCAGTGCCTGAATACTGTCTTTATTCAACATACTCTGCTGACCAACAGGGTTCTGCTTGTGGAGCACCAGGAACTGCGGTTACTATATCTGCAGCATTGGTTTCTTTCCTTCATTTTCTCCCTTACCACCTACTCTGCTCACCGCTGCCCCTGTCAGCGCGGAGCAGCCACAAGCCCTGTCACAGCAGAGCAGAGGAGGGGCGAAGTCCAGTGGTCATCTTCACTGCATCGGCAGTCCCCCGCAGAGTCTTTACTGCACTGCCGCATCAGACACTTTTCATCAGCCTTGCAGTTCTGTTGGATCTCCTGAGGACTGATCCCCTGACTGCCACCACTGTGGTCTGCCCCCCCCACCGACCACTGCTTACTTTCTTGTATTTGTGGTTTCAATCCCTTCATCAGATACACACTGTCGACCTTCTCTTCAGTCCCATGGTGTGGCGCCCACAGCGCTCTCCTCCTCTTGCTCCCCAACGAGTCTTGGGTCCGTTCGGCGAGCTGCAGTGGCCATTTTCTGGAGCCTCGCTGCTACTCTCTTCTCAGGGGACAAAAGCGCTCCTCCTTTTTTGTCAGCTAGGTCTTTTAAGTTTTACCACTCACACTATTCCACTCTCCATGCTGTCGCTACCCCTCAATTCTTGTCATGGCCACAGGGCAAGGACCAAAAGGACCGCTACATAAAGTGTCCAGTTGGACCCAGTCCTGGCGCTTTTGGCACCAGACTCATGAGAAAGTGTGCGCTGCACACTTTATTTCTGGTGCACGTGCTATTTTCTCCCCAGGACGGCCTCCACGTGCCTCCAGGTCGGGTGTGGCCATAGGAATGCATTGGGCAACACATGCAGCATCTTCTGGGAGTGGCAGGGTGGGGCCACAAGTCAGAGCAAAGGGGCGTGGCCAGGACCAGGCTATTTAAGCCTGCCCCCACCTGCATGCAAGCGCTTCGCGTTAGTCTGCTTGTAGCAGCGTAATTCTCACCACTGCCTGAAGAGCCTCTTACCTGATTCCAGCAATAACCATTGCCTGAAGCGCATCTTACCTGATTGCAGCAATAACCATCGCCTCAAGCTCTTCTTACCTGATTCCAGCATTCCAGCAATAACCATTGCCTGAAGCGCATCTTACCTGATTGCAGCAATAACCATCGCCTCAAGCTCTTCTTACCTGATTCCAGCATTCCAGCAATAACCATTGCCTGAAGCGCAGCTTACCTGATTCCAACAGCAACCACAGTCGGAGCGCATCCTTACCTGATTCCAGCAGCAATCGCAGTCAGAGCTCATCCTTACATGATCCCGACTTCCAGCCTCAATTCCGCCAGCATCATCGCGGATCAAAGCATCCTTCACCCATCGGCAGGTCTTCAGATAACGACATCCAAGTCTGACTTCGCCAGGCCATCCCTGCAAAAGACAAACAAAGTTAGAAAAACCATAAAGACTTTACGCTAAGGTTGCGCCAGAACCAAACCTCACGCTTGACCTAAGAAACCAACTTCCCACCTATTGGGGAATCGAACCAGCTGCCCCTTAGCATCTGCTCATGCACCACTCTGGAAAGATTTAGAAAGGAACTGAAAACCTTCCTATTTAAATGATCCTACTTTCTTAGGGTCGTCGTTACTTCAGACTTGCCACAGTGATATGTTCAACCCTTTAGTTAACATCTGCGCCCAAATGCAGTTATCTGCCTGGTGTGCCTAAAAAATGAATCAAAATCAAAATCAAATCAAATCATGAACTCTCTTCCTCTCCATTGGGGCTCATTTCTTGCACCGCAATTCCGCTGAGGCTCATATCACCTATTGGGTAAAAAGGAAAGACATTACAAGAAATACGGACAATAATCAAGGGAAAAGACATTACAAAGGAATAAGGACAATAATCATTAGCGAAGAACACTTACCTTTGAAGGGGGTCAGCAACAGCCTGTCTGGGCTGCCACGCACATGGACCAGTGAAGAAACTCGGTCTATCTAAAAGCGCTCCTGCAGTGAGAAGCAGGACGGAAAGCTTTACATCATAATTAAACAGGTGAGACTATATGGGTAGGCCCATGCTCACCACTTTCTGGGAAACAGGGTTTGAGGGAAACCACAGCCATATCACAGCATTTTCACAGCCTCTCGTATTCTCGCAGGGCAGTACCAACAACCAGCGCATTCCACAACACGGGAGCAGGGGAAGAAGCCTGACCAATGGGAATCAGGTCCTGGGAGGGCTGCAACTGTGCCCCAATGTCCCAGCAGAGACCAGGTGAGCGTAACAATTCTGCATATTTTTATGACTCTTCTCATCTGAAGGCCATCTTCATGGGGTAAGTTGAGAAGAGTGTTGGAAATCTTCATGGGGTAAGTTGAGAAGAGTGTTGGAAATCCACGATAGGGTGGCCATTTTGAGGACAGCAGGCCATGCCCCCCATCATATGAACTTTTAATATATTTGAAAAGATACTAGATCATCCTCTAAAATGTTAATCGCTAGTAAAAATGGTTGCTAGAATCAAAGAAATGTGACACCCACAAAAAAACGTTGCCCACATTTTCTCTTCTGTGAGCAGGGTGTACTCTTCGAAATATTTCAACAGAATTAAAATCCTCTGCTCTACTAATTCTGGGCATGAAAACAGTAAGTGCCTTAGGGTGTCTTAAAGTTTCTAATATATCTTCATTGGCACAAAATCGACAACATCTTAATTTTAGAGGCCAGTTTAACTTAGTGCCCATGACTTATTTTGCTAGCGATAGGTTAAAATGTAGTGTCAAGAAACCAGTTTGATATCTGTTACACAGACATTACTTTAGGTAACTCGGAAGATCACCTAATGATTTAATATCATATTGAAAATGTCCAAATACTTTGTAACGCGTATTGTCCTAATCCAATTGTAGTTCCATAGCTTTCGCTTTGCTTTATCCCGGTTCCCCAGTAACATATCCAGTGAGATATGTAAGGAACTCATGGTGGCAACAGTAAAGACTGACACAAGTGATCATAATTCATGGGTGCTTACTGAACTATGAATGCAGGGTGGAAAAACGCCTAAGCTAAACCTATGTCTAAGATCGGAGCAAGCGTCGACCATCAAATGAAAATAAGGCAGTCCTAGTAGCGTTGTGTCAAAGTAAAAAGGGCCTATGCTAAGAAAAAAACCTATTGTCAAGTCCTTATGCTAAATACAAAATGAAGTGTGGGATAGAGGTTCCAATAAAGAAAAATATGTTCTCACATAATAAGTCAGGATGTGATTGCCATGGTTCTCCCATCCCCACGTTTTCAGTACCGGACAAGATGGGTCTCCTGCGCACAGCACACACTCAAGCTTTCCCCAGCACGAGCCGACAGCTATCAGGTTCTCTGATGGCTTAAAGTCTCTTTCCAATAAAAAGTATCTTGCCCTCGAGGGCCTGATAGTTCAACAAAATGAACACACAAGTATGTTCTCACTCAACTATTCAAACAGTTCCTTTTGTCCATGAACTTTGGGTGATAATTTTTCACACTCAGCCATGATTTAACCCCAAATGACAAGCCAATGGAGAGTGTACTTCTCCTGTCTTGCAGTGTCTCTTGGTTTCTCCCTCGGTCAGGCTCAAACTCCAAATGACAAGCGGGACAGTGCACTTTTCCTGTTTATTTATGTCTTTTTAACACAGTTTACTTGTAGACATACCTCGTTCGGGTTCACTCTTGTCAACACAATGTATTTCGGGACTTTAAACTTTGCCCCTTCTTTATCAGCATCCCTCATTAGGGTTCACTCTCGTCAACTTTACATTCAATTTGCTTTCAAGGTTTGCAGTATTCACTACCCTTGTTTTCTCTCGCTGCAGCATTCACTCCGCTTGCTTTCTCTCGATGCAGGATTGACTCCCCTTGCTTTCTCTCAATGCGGAATTCACTTCCCTTGCTTTCTATACAGTTCATAGGTCACAGGCTTTCGACTGTACAGGGCTTTTGCTAGACCTCCTGTATGACCACTTTCACCTAGCTTGGCGGCTCTCCTGCAGCCTTCTGGTATCTTTAGTTTCATCAATAGGGTACTCACCACGAGCATGCACCCACATGCGTGGTGTGGACTCTGCTCTGCTGGCCCCCCCCACAGTTCATATAATAATTATTTGTTTCAAAATTCAATTAGCCACTTGTTACTTTCATTCAACACAGTTCGGTTTCTTTAATCGACTCTCCCTTCGACTCACCGATTGTGATAAACAGCTTCGCTTTCTTCACTGTAGAGTCAAGGCCGGTACCATTGGGCCATGCGTCTCTCCCCAGGTTGGCTGTCAGGAGAGGAGGCGAACGGGTACCCTTGACACCTGCCGCAATACATGCAGGCTAATGTTTGCAGCCTTATGATTCCTTCTTTTGAGGCTTTACGGGTCTATGTCGATAAGGGCAATGTCACTTCTCCCCCTGGTCTCCTCTCGACTATCGACCTCTGGCCATCTTTCACCTCCTCCCGAACTCCGAACAGAACTGGCTCTCACGTCGTGCTGTGTGCCTTCCTCCTCATGTGCTCTCTTGCTCTATCTTGTATCTGTGTGGGGAAAGGAAAGGGCGAACAGGTGTGTGTGTGATTCTGGTCAATTGCCTTAATTTAAGAAGAGAGAAAAGAGGATCCAAAACGGAACCCTTCCGTCCCCTGCACACCTTAGGGTTGCGTCAGTATGACGCCTTGAAATTCAGTTTCATAGGGTAATAAGGTAGATATATATTCCAACAAATTTCAATTAATAGCACAATTTTAAATGAATACAGTGATGACATCCACTATAAAGAAACAATTCTTTATTCCCAACGCAAAGACCAGGGAAGATTCAATTCATTTGATGGTGGCTGACGCGTTTCGAGAAATGTATTCTCTTCATCAAGAGCCCAGAACAATGAATCAATCACTGAAAATAGAGAAATATATACAATCAGGTTTTTAAGAACTTTCCAGTTACCTACATCATACATTTGGTGTTACCGTTGAACTCATAAAATGTTATCAAAAAAAATGTGATTAACAAAGTATTCACAATTATATGATAAAAAAACAAAATGGGGTAACTGCAATGGGTCTAACTGATGAGCAACTATAGTTCAATTATATCCAGAGCCACAACCAATCGAAACTGATTGTATATATTTCTCCATTTTCAGTGATTGATTCATTGTTCTGGGCTCTTGATGAAGAGAATACATTTCTCGAAACGCGTCAGCCACCATCAAATGAATTGAATCTTCCCTGGTCTTTGCGTTGGGAATAAAGAATTGTTTACTCTTTATAGTGGATGTCATCACTGTATTAATTTAAAATTGTGCTATTAATTGAAATTTGTTGGAATATATATCTACCCTATTATCCTATGAAACTGAATTTCAAGGCGTCATACTGACGCAACCCTAAGGTGTGCAGGGGACGGGAGGGTTCCTTTTTGGATCCTCTTTTCTCTCTTTTTGTATCTTTAGAGACCCTGTGCCAGGGCTAAAAGCTCCTCAATTGTTGTTAAATTGGGATATGTAATTAGTTACTCTAAATCTCTGTGTGTGCACCTTCCATCCTCTTCCCAATTGCCTTAATTTGCCTGACCCTTTGGTCGGGACATGTTAGGTAAACAGTTTTATTACAACCTTGTCGGTTGTGAAGGGAACAGGGGGGATTGTGGGAATTGTAGTTTTTTCTGAAAGTAGACTGTGTGTTCAGGAAAGACTGATCATAGCGACATGGAGAATATTTGGGTAAAAAGCGGGAAAGCATGGTTTCTCTGAGATGTGGTTTTCGAGGCTAATGGGGTTCATGCTCCTAGGGTATTTACCCGATATGAAGGGGACGTCGGGTTGGGACAGGAGAGATCTAATGGGAGGAAGGGAGGCAGATGTAATACAGCCTACAAAGGTTTCAGTGATCTCGCCCCCTTCCTCTCCTTCTGCGGTATAATACTGCATCTCCCTTGGGTTATTCCCTTGAGTACAACCATGGGCTTCCCCATCTCAGTGAGCCTTTCTCGCTCTCTCACCCCTAAAGTTAGGATCTGAGAGGATCATCCCTTTGTTGGCCACCTGAATAAGGGTTTCTCGTGGTTCACGATATGAGATATCCTCAAGTATTGCAGAGTTATCTGCCACTGCTAGTAATTCCCACCAGCCCTCTTTCCATTCTTGTAGCAACCGATCAACAGAGTTTTACATTATGTCCCCGATCAAAGGGAGGATTGAGCCTGGCTCTCCTAGAATTCAGCGCTCTCCAGTTTATCACAATTTCCAGCGATCGTAGCCCCATTTCATATCAAATTACTTGTATCGGAAGGCTTGCCGGGACGAGTAAAAGCAGTTTCCAAAACAAGCCCTCCAGCCTCTTGCAATCTCCCTTTTGATTCATCAATTTGGTTTCATCCCTGTAGCTAAAAATTGGAACCACTTTTTGTTTGTAATAAATTACCAAAGGTTCAGATGAAAACCTCCCAAATTTGTTGTGTATTAGGAGACCCTGAGAAGCTGCTGTTATAGCCTTTTGAGCTATCTCATCTCTGTAGCAGATATAGTAATGCTGTCAATAATAGTAACACCCAGAAACCTATATTAATTGTCTAGTATCAAGGGAGCTTCATAAATGTACAATGTGAAAGAGGGTTTCTTTGCAGATGTTTTCAGCTCTAGGCTCATGATGTTTGATTTACTTGTATTGATTATAATGGCATTCTCCTTTGCATAAATCTCTAATATTCTTAACTGCCTTTGGAGACCTATCAGCGTCAGGTGAAGTAAAGCTAGATCATCCATGTACAGGAGTCTTGAAATAGGCTGTGTGCCCAGTTTTAGCAGAAATGAGTTAGCCATATCCAAATGGCCACCCCAAATCAACCATGAAAAGGTGAATAAAGCAAGGGCCAAAATGCACCCCTGCTTTAGACCTCTATCGGTCGGGATTACTTTTGTTAATAATCCCTCATTATTCATGCTAATCTGGATTGTGGTCTGGGAATAGAGTTCCTGAATCATGTCTATTAGATATACAGGACAACCCCAGATGTAGAGTTTTTGGAAAAGCCTTGTTCGGTCGACACTGTCAAACACTAGTTTCAAATCTATAAATGCTAAGTAGAGTGGTTGGCCCATTTGCAAAACCTTCCTTTTAACCAAACTTAAAGACATCAAATTAAAAGCCGTACCCAGGCCTAGGACAAACCCTGATTGATAAACATCGAAAATTGTGCCTCCTTTGCCCATTTTCTTAGATCCCTCAGGATCAAATTGGCAAATATTTTACAGGAGAGCCATCTGCCAAGTGCAAACCCTTTGCCACAAGTAGACACTTGAGAACCAAAAGATCCTCTGCCTGCTTGTGATGATGCCTTGCCACCTGAGATCGCCAAGCCACTATTGACTGCTACCTGGAATTACACAGCAGCCAGGAGCGATGGATTATAGGTGAAGTGCAGTATTCCACAACAAAAGGCAAGGGGTATGGATGGACAGGGTTGTGAGAGACCACATGGTACGGAAAGGAGACGTAACCAGACACTTTGCTGCGGTCGAACATTTTCTTACACTGGCCATGCTCTGGAGTTCTTCCGTACACCACCTCCTGGGATCCCAACATGGGGCAGTTGAATCCATAGTCTTAAAGTCCCCACCTTCTCAAAAGTAATTCTGACACAAGGATAAGTAACTCAAATATCTCTGAAGTGGTCAAAACGTATATGAAGGCACTATAATTAAACGCCTGCATAAATAAATATATACATACAATTTTATTGTGATGGAAAGCAACATCATTTTGAGAAAAGAGCGCCAACAGGCCTCCATAGCGGCAGGGGATGCATAATATAAGAGTACTTTAGCTTACTTGGCACACAACCCATTAAAGAACTGTGTACCTCAATAAGCGGTCAAAAGAGCACCATGTGTCCCAGTTTGGAAAACACCCACTAGGCTGAGCTACACACAGTCAAGGTTTAACCTGCGTGATGCAGAAGTGAACATTGGCACTGCAGAGGAATGTCTTTCGCAATTTACAAATCAAGAAAATGAAAATGCCTTTCAACTTTCTTTTTTTTGTTGTTGCTTTGAGGGGAGAAAAAAAATCAAGATTACATGAAAAGCTTGAAGGAGCGAAGGAGAGTGAGATGAAATTCTAACACACTGGATTGTCTGAACATCGTGCACTTTTGCACTGGTACCTTTTGCCTGCGGGCAAATGATAAAGTTGCTGATTAAATTTTAAAATCTCTGCCTTTGAAGCAGAGGCGAGCCATGGCTAGTATAGTCTGGATATATTATTAGACAAGCAGCTGAAATCATTGCACCGTATGAAAGCAGGCAGGGTCGGATTGCCCCCTCGGCCTTTCGACCCGTGGCCGGGCCGAAATCGTCCCTGGGGACAGGGGGCCGGTTTCTGGACATGCCTGGGCCGGTTTGGAAGAAAAAAATGGAAAAAAAAAGATTTTCTTTTCTACATTTTTTTGTTTTTTTCCAAAGAGCCTTTCATCCATCTTAGGTCGATAAACGAGTACCAACACAGGTTCGGTGATATTGTATGCATATTTGTTCTATAAAAAAGAGCTTAAGCGTAAGTGCTCTACAATAACATATTATCATTTGGCCTTGGATGTCTGCTTGAATTCCCAGTAATTTAGTATACTTAGGAACAATGCTATTTGATGCCACTTCCTGTTTTGTCAAGAGTTGAAAGGTCGTGTTTCATCGCTTCCCGGGATGTCACTTTGGAGTGGGGTCAAATGACATCACTTCCGGTGATGTTATCAGAGGTCAAGGGGCGTGAGGCAAGGGTTGGGCCACTTTTTTGAGGTGAGGGGTGGGCCACTTTTTTTGGGTGACCGGGCCTATTTGTTGTCCCAGTCCGACCCTGAAAGCAGGGCTTGCGCATACTGCCAAATGCATAAACAGCAGGGTCATAGGGACAGGGTCAGCTCTCTGATATTATGCATGAAAGAAGATTACATGTTCAAACGTGAAACACTCTGCATGCCCCCTAATACGCCCCGCAACATGCCCCTTGTACGAGGACTCAGTTATAATACTAGAATAAAGTAAAAATCTTCCACAGGAGAAATGATTGGGATCACTTGGCCACCTTCTGTATTCTTGGAGTTATCAGCTCTTCCTCAAGTAATGGGCGGGTGTCTTTTTCAAATAGGGTACTGCTGCCAAAGTACAATTCAGATGTCAGTGGGCCTCATTCATGGAATTTTTAGAGCAGTGCAAAGTGACTTTGCACTGTCAAAAGACACCCTGGTTCACAGAGCGTGCACTGCAAAAAATACTCTTTGCAACGTGAATTAGGCCCATTTAGCGTGGTGCAAAGAGTACTTTTGCAGTACAAATTGACTTTGCACTGCAATACTACACTTTGCACCGCTCTAGTGCAGAGTCACTTTGCACTGCGCTAAAAGTTCCATGAATCAGGCCCCTTGATTCAAAGTGGTTGTCACACGACCCAAAATAGGCTCATAAAATGCAGTGTGTCAATTATTAGATGCAACATTAGCAGCTGTGTTGGAGCAAGCAAATAATCACGTTGCTCAGTTCACAGGCTTTACCCACTGGTATGAGCCCAAGTTCCGAGCAAGCTTTTGGCCGCTTGCATCCTTTCCCCTCCTCCACCCACTTCCTTAGTACTGCCATATGCTTGCTTCCGTCTCATCAAAGCATCTCTTCTGCATTAAAGCATGTAACTGAAGCCCACATGCCCCACTTATTTGCTACAATGGGGCTGGGGGCTCTTAAGGACTGCAGAGCCTTGTGTCACTCTGCTGTATCACACACACTGTCTCGGGCAGGCACACCTCGGCAATATCATGGCAGCACCACTGCCAATAACGAAGACAGCTCAGATGGCTCGTATCTCCGGACAGTCCCTGTTTGTGCACTGGGGCATTCTTCATATTGTGTGGTGACGCTTCCTCGCATCACCAAGTGGCTGTCTCCATGCATGCGTGTCTGTGCACAGTTGGAGCCCCCTTATTGTATGCCCACAATCTCCAGTTAATTTGTTAGGACAAGATCTGTTAGGAAAATTGAATATGACCATTTCCTGCATGGAAGACGGACAGATCTGTGAAACTCAGGTGTTTGATTTTCCAAATTAAGACTAGTTCCTGACCCAAATGACTACCATCATATTGGCAGATATCATTGAGGCTGCTTTAGTGCTAGGTCAAATGACTTGGGTTCCAGGACAGTTGTTGTGCTGACTGCTCACCCTAACGATCTTACATATCACACATAACTGGGTATTAGTGCAGTGAAAAGACAAGGACAATGTGTAACTGTAAAAAGTATGAGACCCAGAATCAAGCTGCGAGAACAAAGCACTGAAACTCTCATGCACAGTGACATTCTCCAAGTAATAGTATCTCCACAAACATATATGGCAAGATCAGATGGGAAGTGGGTAGTGCCTTTAGACATTTTTTGTTCAATAACAATACAAAGATTGGCTAGACCTCCCTCAATTCAGATGACGTGTCAGGAGAAACCTAGTAAGGAAGGAATATTAACACAAGTCCCTGAGAGGCCCTGGACTACCCAACCTGCTGAAGTGGGATTGCTGAAAGACATAGGACCTGTTAGAATAATTTTGAAACCTGGAGCGCTGTATATATCCAATGTCTAAGGAAGCAAAAGAAGGGATTGCACCAACGATAAGCAATTTAGAACAGCAGGGATTGATATATAAAACTTCTTCTCCCTGTAACACACCTATGTACCCAGTAAAAAAGGCTCAAGAATCATCAAGGAGAATGGAATAGGACCTGAGACCAGTAAATATGGTGGTGGAAGCAGAATTTCCTGAAGTTCCGAATCCTGCCACAATATTGTCCAAAATACCCCCAGATTCAGCATGGGTTACTGTTATTGATTTAAGTGCTGCTTTTCTTAGTATCCCACTGCATCCTGATTCTCAGTATTTGCATTTATATTCCACAGACACCAGTACACATACCAAGGATTACCCCAGGGGTACTGCGAGTCCCGTAGTGTTTTCAATTGAGCATTACAAAGTGATTTGGTAAATGTTCCTATCACTAGCACAGTGATTTAATATGTAGATGATTTACTACTAGTAAGGAAGTGGAGGTCTGTACTAGAGATACTCTTACAAATGGGACACAAAGTAAACAAAGAGAAGTTACAAATGTGCTGTCAGGAAGTGATATATTCTGGTTAGTACATTTTTGCCAAGGGTCGTGCTCTTACTGAAGAAAGGATTGAATCTATGCAGAATACAGAGATACCTAAGACACTGAAGAAACTGTAACAGTTCCTTGGACTTCACAAACTACTGCAGATAATGGGTTTTTGATTATGCTACATTAACATAACCATTGGTCATAGCTCTCAAATACGCCAGCTCTAGTACACCCGTGACATCGACGGAGGATCCACAGAATGCTTTCTGTGGACTGAAACATGCAATCATGACAGCCCCAGTACTAGCTCTACCAGACTATACTAAAATGTTTTATGTATTCTCACACTCAGATGTGCATGTCATGATGGCAGTCCTGACTCTGAAAATGCCCATTGGTCAAAAGTGTTTGGGATATTGCAATATGACCTTAACTCAGGTATTACAAGGTTCCTTTCCATGTGAACAATCATTAGCAGAAGCTGCCAGGGCTCTAGAGAAGTCAACTCCAATAGTGTTAGGACAGCCTGTCACATTATTTGTTGAGCATGCAGTCTTTGCTATTTTTGAGAAAGCCAAATCTACATTGACCACTCAGAGACCTTTGGGATACGAAATTATTTTATCAACAACCAATGATATCATACTAAGATACCATACCATGAATCCTGCAACCTTCATAGCCATGTCAGAACAACCACAAGATGAGGTTCATGACTTTGACACATTTGTGCCCACTTTGGATGGATACCTCGCTGTCTCTGAAGATCCATTAAAGGAAGGACGGGTGCTGTTTGTTGATGGTTCTTCCTTCATTGATTAAGACATAGACATAGTACCAGACACACAGGAGTGGCCATGGTTTAGTTCAGGCAGGGACAGTATTTCGTAATACAACAAATCAATCTGCTCAAGTAGCAGCATTAGCAGCAATTATATTAGCTCTCAGTGAAACCCCAGAGCAATAAGTTACAGTATTTACAGACTCTGAAAATGTTGCCTCTACAATTCACTATAATTGAACAATGGTCATGGAGGGGATAAAAGAAATTAGATGGGGCACCCGTGATGCATGCCAAATTGTTGCACTTACTTATCGATGCACTTAAGATATTAGTTGCTTAGCGGTAGTCAAATGCACAGTGCAGACACAGGGAAAAGATTACTGGGGCAGGGGAAGCAGCCAACATTGCAGCAACCATGAATACTGCCATACCAGAACAGTTAAATACATTAGGAGTATCACTGAAGTAGATGGCACTCCTTATTCACAGATCTCCCGAGCCCAGTTGATAGAACTACAACAAGTGTACCCCATTAAAGGCAAACATGGGAATGGAGGGGAATGGAGGGGCAGTGCAATGGAATAACATGATGGCATTTGGAGTAATAGAGCGACAGGAAAAGTTGTGATGCCTCAAGTGTTGTTATACATAATTCTTACACAGTTGCACTTACCTACACAGGAATCTCAAAATAATATGGCTTCTCGGATCAATGAAAAATGGTTTGTTCATCATGGTTTTGATGTACTAAAAGGAATGTGATATATACCAACAATATTTCACAGGGCCTACCCTAAAAACAATACAGACAACCATACTTAAGCCCAGTGGCCCATTCAAGCATTTACATATTGATTTTGTTGACAAGATTGACCAGTGTCCACGGTTTCAATATCTTTTGGTGGTAGTATGTCCTTTACCCAGGTGGGTCGAAGTGTGTTCCTGTGTACATCCAGATGCTAAATCAACAGTTATGTTTTTGATAAGAGAGTTGTTTGCTCAGTTTGGAAATTTAGAAGAAATTAAACCAGGCTATGGAACTCACTTTGTAAATGATATCATGAAACACGTATGTGATTTGCTTTGCATCAAACATAAGTTGATTACTGTCTATCATCCTCAGGCGAATTGTGTCGTTGATAAAAATTAATGGTCCATTGAAAGCAATATTTTGCAAACTATGTGTTTCTACTGGGAAAATTGGTTTCTTTGTTTACCTGTAGCACTGTTTTCTTTAAGAAACATCAAGGATCCACCCACCATCTCACCCCTCATGAAATGATAAATGGCAGACCTCTGGCCCTCCCCTGGCTACCTGGTGTCACCTTTTTGACCCAGAGAGCAGTTCTAGAGTATCTGGGGATGAGATGGCTGGTTACTTGAGGGAGCTAACCAAAGCTGTCAAGTTTGCCCCTAAACAGGTAGAGCCTCAGCTATGCCAGGAATGTCATGACCAACAGAAGCTACTGCAAGTAATCCCTGGTGACCTTATCAATACAAGAAAGACATTTGGTTCAAGGATCCCATTTAAGGTACTTCTTAGTATTCCTAATGCTGCAAAAGTAAAGGGATGAAAACCATGGTATCACCTTTCAAAAGGCAGAATTGCCACCTTTTTTGAGTCACTGACCAGCCCGGCTCCTGGGAAGACAGACAGTTGTCCTCTATTAACAAACCCCATCTCTATGTATTTGTTTGCGTTGTTCTTTTTATGATATTATTGTTGTTCATATTTTATGTACCTACCTTTATGGCAGGGATTTTCATTTCCCTTTCATTATGTAGTATTGTATTCCCACATTATATTGGTAATCGCACAGTGTACATAATCACGGGGAAGATAATATGTGGTGCCACTAAATGCAAATTGTAGCTAAACAAAATACTAATGATTCTTGTTTTATCTTTTCACCTATTCCTCGTGCAGTGGGTCAGCATCAGTTGCATATTCACAATGAGATACCGTATACTGAATCAACATGTCTTTTACATTTAGTACATTGTAGGTTGGAGGGACAAGTACAGCTGTTGGATTTCAAAGTTAAGAGTCTTTTGGTAAATGTTACAATTTGGATCATGAGGGTTAAAAATTAATGGAGTTAGACGACCTCTTTTGAAATGTACAAATGTATCTCTTCCCAATTGCAAACTACGCCCTTTTTTGGTTACAAATGGGGTTTTAGCATGGCCATGGGCAATCAATGGGGGTCATTACGAGATTCACGTTCACATTCTTCAGATCTGAGGCAAAGACCACGTCAGCATTCTCTGCCAGAGTGTCAGCCAGCATGTTAAGTTCCTCCTCGGAGAACTGCTCTTTCCTCTGCCGGGATGCCGCTTTCTTTATGGCCTTTGGCATAGTGCTGGTGGTGTAGATGCTGATCTGACTATTTGTTTGAGGCTCATGGTCCTGTATCTCGAGGATGGTAATGGATTGTGTTTTTCCAGATGGCCGCAGTGCCATTTCGCGTTCCGGCGCGATGATGTTGGTTCCGGTATTAGTGGGCCCGCTAATGCCGGGCCCGCTAATGCCTGGCCCGGTAATGCCGGCCCAGTTATTTAGGGGTGGACAGAGGCGGAAGAGGTGTTAACGCTTTCCATGATGCAGCTAAGGGATGTTTTTGGGTCTTTTGCAGCATGCCGGTCCTGTTGATACCGGCATGCCGCTACACGTGTGCACGCATACTCGTAATCGGCTGCTGTTAGCGGCGTCAGTGCTACCCGGACCCGGTATTGCCTCCATGCCGGTAAAAACTGATTTTTACCGCGAATCTCGTAATGAACCCCAATGTGTCAGCACATAACCAAATAACACCTACAGACTTTGTATCCCTCCTCATATGCCATTCCTCTCTATCAGTACTCTAATATAATAGTTTCGGCTTATAGGTGTCACAAGCTAAACCTAATAGCCCAAACTAAAAAAGGACAAAAGAGCATTTATGTAAACTAATTTTGATGTTTTATATTTAGTGTGTTATATGTAAAGGGGTTTTTATTTCCCCCTAAATATAAGCAGCTGTTGTATCCACCTTATGTCTCGTGCCACGCGATAACATGAGGCATAATAAAGTCTGCCTCCTGGAAGACAGCAGAGCAGAGCAAGAATGTATGCTACATGACTCCCACCTTTACTGCCCACTGTATGCACATTATGTGACTCTGCCTACATGTTTCTTTGTAAATTTACTATGTTGTATACCATGTGAATGTAACCTAAGATATGCGCCCAGATGCCTTTTGGCCAGGCGCGCTATACAAATAAACAAATACGGAATACGAAGCATACGCAGCATGTTGTGTCTTATTGTGCCCCTGCGCCGCGCCCACTCTAACACTGCAGCGTGGCCTACCACCTGCATGTTCCCCTCAAGCACTTCTGGCGTGGGTACACAACACTGGCAACAAGGAGTAAAGACGGCCCACGCACATCAGCGTACAACACAGCCATTCAACCTTGGTCATTTTGAAAGAAGATGTTTGGGAACTGCTGAGGAGCCACAATCCTTGGCACGTAAAACAAGAGAAAAAATGAAGAACAAAAGGAAAGCAGACGAGATTTGCATCATTTAATTTCTTTCACTCCATCCAGCACATGAAGCACTCTATTTTTGACCCTCAGCATTACTAAAGGACTCTGATGAACCACCAGCAAGAGGCCACAGCTGAGGAGGAAGGCACTCCAGACCGCTAGATACATAAAAGTGGACACCCCCATGCACAGCAACATGGCCACAGGACTCACCACATCCAGGGCCTGTACACCGGCCAGGCTGGAAGCAACACTGTCACCCCAGACACCGCCCCTGCCACCAAGTGGGTATATCAGCAGTGCTGGGACCATTTGCCCCTTACACAGACCCATTTTCTGTGGATCCTCGCTGGATGATGTGGATCCAGAAGTATGAAATGGCCATGGATTACAAGGACTTCACCACACCAAGGAAGATGAAATCACACCTGCTGCTCAACGTTGGTAATGATGTCTTACACATTTTCAATTTGCTAGTAATAGGCAACGGCGCAGATGCATACGAACTGGCCAGAGACGCCCTGACCGCACACTTTATGCCACAACTCAACCCCGACTTTGAAACTTTTAACTTCTGCACCACAGTGCAATCGGAAGAAGAGACCCTAGACGCATATTATACGAGGTTGAGGTGGCTGGCACTATTCTGTGAGTTCAAGGACAACGAGAAAGAGATAAGGTGCCAGTTAATACATGGCATGTCTTCCAAGAAACTGCAAGAATGGTACTGAGTGAAAGAGGGATCACGTTAGCAAGGATGCTGGAGTATGTATGCAAGAGGGAGCTGTTACCACCCTTCAGAAAAGACCATGAACACGGGGGCATCAGTGAACGTCATTCCGACAAACATGTTCTGGAATCTGAGCCCTCAGCCCACACTCAAGCACACAGACACCCAACTGTTTGCATATGGCAGCAAGAAACCACCCCCTGTGGTGAGGCGATTCCGAACCACATTGAGTAGGGGTGATACAAACATCAACTCCAAATAATACATGGTCAAGGCCGGCATTGAGTACCTACTCAGCTGGGAGGCCGTGGAAAACCTGGGATTAATCCAATTCATTTGTAACGTTACCGACTCCACTGAGATCGCCAAACTTCTGGCTAAACACCCAAACATTCTACAGGGCATTGGATGCCTCAAAGGCAAACTGATCAAGCTCCACATTGATCAAACAGTACAGCATTGAGCAGTCCGACACAGGAGAACCCCCTTTGGCATGAGGGATATTGTAGCCAAAGAACTGCACAAACTTGAAAAGGCTGGCATCATCGAGCAAGTGACTGGCCCAACCCTGGGTCTCCTCGATAGTTGTCACCAAAAAGCCCACATAACCCAGGAAGGTGCGGATATGCATCGATATGCGCCTACCCAATGCTGCCATTAAAAGGGAGGGACACATCACCCCAACACTGGACGAGATCATTATCCAAAATTGACCTCAAAAGCTGGCTATCACCAGCTTAAGTTACATCGTGACTTGTGATGCACAACTACTTTCTCGACCCACATAGCCATGCAGCGCTACAAAAGGCCAAGCTTCGGGATCTCCTCGGCGGCGGAAGTATTCCAACAGGCCATCCAGGAGGTAATAATGGGCATCACCTGTGTACTAAATGTCAGTGACGATATCCTCATCCAGGCTGAAAACAAGGAGGAACATCTCTGCCGCCTAGAAATGGTACTTGGCAGGGCTTCACGATACACAGGCATAAATGCAATTTCCTGAAGGAGGAGATTATGTTTTTTGGCTACGTCTTCAACAAAAAGGGAATATCAGCAGACCCGCAGAAGGTAGCCGATGAAAAAGAAGCTCCCTCCTTCCACATCCACGGAAATGCGCAGCTTCCTAGGTGTGGCCACGTACTGTGGCAGATTGATCCCCAATCTGGCCACCATGTCAGAGCCGCTCTGAGAACTCACCAGGCAAAATGTCAAATGGGAATGGAGCCAACAATGCATGGCAGCATCAAGATGACACTGTCAGCTGACACCACAATGGCTTACTAGTACCCAACCCTGGCCACAGAGCTACATATGGATGCAAGCCCAGTCGAACTCTGGGCAATCCTGGTGCAAACGTCAAGTAAAGGGGAAACACGACCAATCCCATACACACCCAGAGCCCTTACACCGGCTGAACAGAGGAACTCCCACATTGAGAAAGAAGCAAAAACGGTCCTGTGAGGGTGCTGACATTTCCATATCTATCTCTATGTACAAAGATTCAAGGCTTTCACTGACCACAAACCGCTCTTCTCGATGTTCACGGGATCATCAGTACACTCCCCAGCTAGGAAAGGAAAGTGGTTACTACACCTACAACAGTATGAGTTCGAGTTGGTGTACCAGGTGGGGGCGGACAACCCCACAGATTTCCTGTCCAAGCACCCACAAATGGTTACACAAGGAGAAATTGACAAATTGGAGGAGACAGAGGAACACATATGCCAAGTCATCAATGCCACAAAGCCCAAAGCAGTCAGCATCGCAGACATCGTCGAGGCTACGCAAGATGACCCGTGCTGTGACATCATCAAAAACACGATCATAGCAAGGGACTGGAACTCTTTCCTCCAAAATGTTTACAACCACACGCCGGCTGCTAGAGACTTCCTAACGGGGATGTTCCTGGTGCGGCAAGAACTGTCCATTACCAGCGACGTCCTGATCCTGAGGGGATCCCAGATTGTAATCCCCTGCAGCCTACAAGACAGGATCATCTCCCTTGCACATAAGGGACACCAAGGGATGGTCCATACAAGTGCCAAGATAAGACACCGGGTGTGGTTCCTGCACCTAGACACGAAGGTGGAGGACACCGCTGGGGCATGCCTCCCAAGCCAAATTACGGGAGCACCCCCACATCCAGAGCCGATCCAGTCAACGGAACAGAAATCCTTGAGGTGGGACGCTATCAGTATCTACTTTTGTACCATACAGGAGGGTATCTATCTCCTGGTAGCAGTTGGTGACCACTAACGGTACCCTGAGGTGGAGATCATCAGCTCAACTTCAGCTGACACAGTAATTGCCGCACAGAGAAAATGTTTGTGGAGCATAGTTTACCACAAAGTGTCAAGAGCGACAACGAACCACCGTTTCAAGGAACAGATCCGAGGAGATACATGGAGGAACTCCATATCCAGCACCACCACATCAACCCCCGTTGGCCACAAGCTAATGGGGATGTGGAGCGATTTATGAGGACAATCAACAAGATGCTATGCATTACCAGAAGCCAAAAAAGCAACTGAAGAGTGGATCTATACCGGTTTTTGAGGGACTACTAAGTCACACCTCACAGCTCCACAAATGTACCCCTGGCAGACCTCATGTACGGGATGATAGTAAACTCATTCATTCCCCATATCCGGAGCAAGGGATGAGATCAACAGTAAGCACACTCATGCAAAAAGAGTTGCAGCAAATAAACACATGAGCCACAAGAGGAACGCCAGGGAGGCTGAACACAAAGTAGGTGACAATTTGTTGGTGTTTCACGAAAACCCCCAAAGTCAAAACTGGAGTCGAGATATGACCAGCGACTATGGAAGGTGACAAGTACCGAAGGGTCGATGGAGACAGCAAGTTGAGGAAAGCAAACCATCACGAGAAACGCCTCTTGGTTTAAGAAAGTGCCTGAAGAGATGTGGATGTACGGAAGTGAGCGACCACAAGTAGATGACAACCAAGCACAGCACCATCCGGCGCCAGTGAGTGAGGAAGGGAATATTCGAGGTGGCAGCCCAGGTGAGCCATCGGACAAAGAGTTTGCAACCGACCAAACAGATGGAGAGCAGGATGGGGAGTTAGATCAAGGACAATGCTGCCACCGCGTGTCCAAAGATAAGTCTTAAGGCTATCCCCAAAGCCCCAACAAATTTGCAGAACTATGAGTGGTGACAACCATAAAGACCGAAGGGGACTCTGTTTCCATAGAAGCAACAGGAGTATTTTGCCTACATTGCGCTTGAGTATGCAGGGGTGAGCCATAATACAACACTGTAACGCCAATGAGTCAACTAACTGGGTGGAGCTTGCGGCAAACATCTGAGTATATCCAGCAGGTCAAGGGCTATAGGCAGACACAGCCTTCAACCATGACATTTGAGAAAAAGATCAAATTAGTATCGAGGTGAGAAATAATACCCTATGGTATGGGCACCAATGCAGTGTCGAACGTAAACAATCTGAATGTAGCTGGAGATGTTGAAAGTGTCATTGCAAAGACCCTTTCCTCGAACAAGGAAATGCACCTTCAAAAATGTTCCAGAAGTAAAAAGGAAGGAACATTTGGCAAACTGTCCATTAATGGACCTGGTTATTCGATGGGAAACTCTGGCATTGGAGTGAGCACCCAGACTGTTGATAACATGTTCCCATTGTCTGGAATACCTGGCCTTTTGATAAGAGTAGCTGGTACATGACAGCAATGCCTGGTGGAACTTGTTAATGTTCTGCTCGGATGAAATAAAGGAGGAATGTTGTATTCGCCTCACATCTCGCACCACGCGATGACATGAGGCATAATAAAGGCCCTGCCTGCCGAAAGACGGCAGACGGCAGAGCGGAGCACGAAGCATACACAGCATGTTGTGTCTCATTGAGCTCCTGGACGGCGCCCACACTAACACCACCGCGCAGCCTACTACCTGCTTGTTCCCCATCGGTACTCCCCACGCAGGAACATAACAGTAGCGTACAGCGTGTCTTGAAATCATTAAAGCATAACAACATCATCATGGGATCATGGCAAAGTATGTAGGCATGAGTAAAACAGAAGGAGCATGTTGTGAAAGTAACTGGGCGTACTCTCACTGTGTTGGCACGTGTGTTTTTGTTTTATGCAATGTTGTGTTGCATGTAAGGACCTCAAGAGGAATATGTAACAGGAAGTTGAACACTTGTAAAGAAACATCCTGTGGAAATGAATTTGTGAAAGTCCCATTGCAGTGCTTTAAAAACAGAAGAAGTAAGTTTTCTAAATGTGGTATATGTTAAAGTATGTAGTTAAAGTCAGATGCATGCTTACCATTTACCAGTGACTTCCTGTGTTACATGTGTATGTTTATGGCTTGGAATTCAACAGTCTGAATGTATATTATGTAGTTAGTAATGTTTCATTTGTGTTTTAATGACTTACTCAAGGCAAAGAAAATCTTTATCAGAGATTCTTGGATGTGTTGGCTTCAGAATGATGTCCTCTTAAATGGAAGGACACAGTACATTTTCTTTCAATGGTTTATGTAGTGGAGAAGCAGTACCTATATCCACTGATATTGTGTGGCTTTAGTAATGAGAGATGGATCACACAAAAATGCTATAGCATTATGTGCCCCTATTAGTACAATTACTTTGATGTCTAGAACACAGGGCTACATCAAATGTGAGTTCAAGGTTCGGAACCTTTGGTGTTGGCGTGTGAGGGGCAAGGTAGGCAATCAAATGTTAGGCAACTGGAGTGCACATGTCCCAGTGCAACGACTTCTGTCCATGACACGCTAAGGCAGAAACAATTTAGTAAAAGCATTTGTTAACACTAGTGACAAAGTCAACAATTGTCCTGCAGTCGCAAACCTCCTAATCTGAGTATCACATTAATAATTGATTTGAAGCCAGTCAGGTGCTCAAATAAGGTGGAAGTAAATGTCAAAAAGAGCAAAAGAAGGATTGTTGTCAAGTTTTTGCACATCCAAGAAGAGCCGAACTTTACTGGGTCATCATGAATGTCCAAGAACAATTGGAACGATTGCAGTACTTTTCTGACAACCCCAGACAGGCAAAGGAAAACATCAAACATGTTTCCAGGGTCTCTGGGGGTGAGCATCTCTTCTCTAATGTTCTTCATTGGTATTCTGGTCATGCTGCAACGTTGGAAACCAAGTCGTTGTTATTTAATTGTATGCTATTTTATGTTATTATTTATTATTGGGAGCTATACCCTGTTCCGTTGTCATTTGTATGGGCTCCAGGCACTCTGGAGGATCTGAAAGAGAGGGGGGCCTTGATGTGATGACATAGGAGTTGATAATGAATTCCATAATCCTTTGCCATGACATCACATTAGGAGGATACAGGATTCTGAAAGGGAAATAGTTGACAAGGCTTCCTGTGAAAGCCATACACACCAACTATATTTAGCCAAGTCGTGAATCTGAGATAAGGGATGTTCTAAATATAATGTTCTTAAAGGGGGCTTATGTGGAAAAAAGACATTGGGCGTCATCACGAGTTGGGCGGTAGCCTGTAAATGCGGCAGTAGCGCTATTTTTGCTGCATTTAAGGCTGGGCCAATCATGAGTTGGGCAGAATCTCCACGTTCTGCCCATTTTTGGCCCTATTAGCGTGGCGCTAAGCTAATTGTGCCAGTGCTAACATTGGCAAAAAATCCCATTGGGTCCAATGGACCCAAAGAGGAATGGGGCTTAACCGCATTACCGCTACTCCTGATCCGGCGCACATTGTACCAGACCACCTAGCAATAATGCTATTTCAGTCAGTCAAACAAGTTTATTCGGTTGTATAAAGCAACCATTAAACGACAAGTAGACACAATTATTACACTAATTCAAATTACAAAAATCTTAAAATTACACTTCCATGAGAAAAAATAGTTAAAAACATTGGCAGAAGCAGCATACAAATACATTTGGCAGTTAGGCGGTTGCCTCGATATGAACTACATTAAAAGTTGTTTTAGTGAAGATTAGTTTAAAAAGACAATACAAAATACTTTAACCCAGTACAGGTACTATAGAGATTTCTTACGGGCCCTCGCCACCTTGCAGTTTCACAATGCGATTTCTGAAATACATCGCTCTTTTCAGAAACGTCAAAAGAGCCCACGCAGTGTAGACTGATTCAGCGCTCAGGAGAAACACAAGAGCAGCCCTGTGTGTGCGGATCGTTGACTTCTTAAGGGCAGGAATCAGAGACATTTTACGTATGCCTGCATACCCTATACAGAAGAATAACAAATGAGAGAGATCCTCTCTATCATGTCCACAAACCGGGCAACCCGCTGAGTCAGAAAAACCCTTCCATTTATAGGTGTTGCCTTGCAACCGAAGGCAATCGAACCGTGCCCTTGTAATCAGCCACCTGTCCCTTTTTAGCGTACTCCAAAGCAAGTAAGGTTGAATTCCCGTTAGACAACTAATACTTGAAAGAAATTCACCTTTGCTATGGCCACGCTCTAGCAGAGTTCTTTTGCTTGCTATGCTTTTACCCAGCAAGGCTTTGTACACAGACCCCTCACTTTTGGTCAAAATAGTATCAGGCGGAAAAATGGGCGCCTAAGTTGGCTTCACCCAGAATTGAGAAAACATACGCAAGCCATGGAATTTTTTTCCAGCCACCTTTGCCCAACACGGTACGAATAATAGTATGGCACAAGGAAGCTTGCTCGTTAGCCCACAGCCTGACCCAATAATGCTATTTTCATGCATGATAGAGCCCAATATATTAAAACAAGACATAGCCTTGTTTAAGAGAGGCAGCAAAAATACAACACTGTAACGCCAATGAGTCAACTAACTGGGTGGAGCTTGCGGCAAACATCTGAGTATATCCAGCAGGTCAAGGGCTATAGGCAGACACAGCCTTCAACCATGACATTTGAGAAAAAGATCAAATTAGTATCGAGGTGAGAAATAATACCCTATGGTATGGGCACCAATGCAGTGTCGAACGTAAACAATCTGAATGTAGCTGGAGATGTTGAAAGTGTCATTGCAAAGACCCTTTCCTCGAACAAGGAAATGCACCTTCAAAAATGTTCCAGAAGTAAAAAGGAAGGAACATTTGGCAAACTGTCCATTAATGGACCTGGTTATTCGATGGGAAACTCCGGCATTGGAGTGTGGACCCAGACTATTGATAACATGTTCCCATTGTCTGGAATACCTGGCCTTTTGATAAGGGTAGCTGGTACATGACAGCAATGCCTGGTGGAACTTCGCCATGTAATGGGAATAGCTGGTAAAAATGAATACCTGAAAATGCTTAAACAATGTGAAAATATGAGCCAAAACTATTTCTTTGACATTGCTTGTTTTATTTTGTGGGGATTATGCTAATATCCCAGGTAGTTTATAAAGCATAATTGTCAGTCTGCAGGTCCTGGCTCTTTTTGCAGTGTTTTCCCACGGTTTTGGCTCAGCGTTTCAGGAAGCACACTTCACTGGTCAACATTGTTTTGTAAGAGCCTATGTACTTTCGTGGTGTTTCTTGTGTAAGTGCCACATGTTTAGCTCACATGTGTTTCCCTGAAATCTCCACACTGGCTTCCAGTCATTTAAAAATTAGACATCAAGATCAGGAAAAGCACTATAGTTCTGCACCTCAAGGACATGCCTCAAATGTCTTACACCCCAACACACATTAAATGGACTGAGACAATCAACCCATCCATTCAGCAAGATAGAAAACATTCCCCCAGTTTTCCCTTAGTGGAATCTTCAGGGCATCAGCTGATGATAAGAAATGGTCAGTGACAAGCATATCTGGATTTATGTTACCCTTTGTCAATATTAGCAAGTAAGCTTCCATTACATTAATGAATAAAATCAACCTCCAGAAACCTCTCAATCCATGTAAGAATCATGTTGTCTTCATATCAGATTGTTGATCACCTGGGAGAAAAGTACTCCACAGATATTCATATTCTGTCTACTGCTCCATCTGAGCACAGGCAATTTCTAATTTCTCAAAGGCAGTCACATTGATCTCCATCACTTGAGAAGATATCCTGCTGTGCACCAACAGATTGACCATTTGAAAGTTCTTGAACGGGTCTTTACAGTGGATAACGACTCTACATGTGGAAGTTGCTTTAGTACATAAAGTTATGAAATATCCTGTTAACACTGCCAAACTATAGCCATACTCATATGAACAGAAATAAAGTATTTGTGGGCCTTGTTCCTGAGTCATAGCATGTTACTTGAAGAGATTGGTGCAAGATCATGTGCCCGGCAATTCCATTAGAAAAAGTTGATTATAAACCTACACCAGGCCTAGAGACCTTCCAGTAATCATTCATGCTAAATGGAAATAAAAACATGTTTTATGCAATCTTACCAAAATCACTTCTGTCTTCAACGTGACTGCTGTCCCCTGCTTGCTAAAGGCTTATATGAAACCCAACACATCATCCTTAGCAAAGTAATCCATTGGTTCAAGAGATTATAGACTCCGATATTGTGGAAGTAGTACTTATTCCTGAACTCAATACTATCACACATGCATCCCAATCCACCAACATGATTAAATTAACCCTTCTAAATTAGGATATAAGGGCCAGAGGGTCATGGTGTTTAACCCATGTTCATCGAAGATAGATTCACTGAATCCATCTTTATTGAACATGGGTAACCAAATCCAAGCATGACCAACTGTCCAGCACAGTGACCAAATGGCCCTCAAAAGAATAGTCTGCTTTCTATGTCCAGAGTTCCCTTCACAGAGCCAGGAGCTCGAGCGAGGTGTGGCGAGGGGAAACAGGTAAAGATCAGGGGTTGAGGGTGGGTGAGTGGGGTAGGGGAGTATGAGAGGTGATGAAGAGAGTGGTATTAGTGGGCATTGGGATAGCAACGTTTTTTCCCATTATGTCTATGGGAAAAAAAGACATTTCGGGACCCCCCCTATATCTTTGCCCCCCCTTGACCAAACCTCACCAACCTTTGCAAAATAAAATTCTGAGTGGGCCATATACTTTTTTTGCAAAGTTTGGTGATGATTCGTCCAGGGGGAGCGAAGTTATAAGCCGCCCAAAAAGTGCTCTTCCTATGAGATGAGCAACTTAACCATAACTACTATATATATAAATATATATATATATATATATATTATGGTGATTAGCCTGCATAAAGTAAAGCACAACCCTTGATTTAATTTAAATACATTCTAGTTCAACCATAAAACAAAGCCTATTTCTTGTCCCCAAATTGTCGGGTGGGAATGTACACCAGAGAATGTTCAATTAGCGTTTGGTACTTTCTGACAAGAGCGACATTTCTCAAATATCTCAAAAGAACTGAGATTTGAGGGGGTTAAATAATGGGTAAAATGGTGAATAATTGGCTAAAAAAACACTCAGTTTGCAATCGGTTTTGATGGGTAACACATAAAAAAATGCAATAGATGTCAAGTCACCAACAGTGCACAACAGCATTTTTGAATGTTTTTTCATGCTACTTTTTTCCTCAATATAGGCTAGTATGCTGGCAGTACAAAAAATATTTTCATGCTGGCTCTGCTCATACATGTCCATGTTAGCAGCACCAATATATATGAGTATTACCACATAATATACTCATGTTTGCTTAGTCCATAATGCTAGTAGTGATATTATAAGAAAACATGTAAACATGTCCATTCTAGCTCTGATAATATATATGACAATATCCCCACATAAGAACACACTCCTTTTGCCTATGCCCATAACACCAGTAAAATAAAGCCCTGTCCTCTGTAAGAAATCATGACCATATTGACTGTACCATTGTAGGTCAGTGTGGCCACGTAAGAACAATCTTTTTTTTTATTTTTTTTTATTTACTTGATTCAATTTACAATAGAAATTTTTACAAGATAATAAATATTTTTCCCCTCCTTCCCTCCTTCCGAATTGTCCATTCCAGCCTATGAAATAAAACGGGAGAATGTCCTCCTCTGAAAAACAATAGGCAGCGAAACGAGAGAAAGAATATGCAGCGGTGCAAAGGGGACAATACGATAATAAAAGTTGGCCTTCCTTCCTAACTCAGACTAATTTACAGCTTAGTATACTGTTAGAGGATTTCCCCCTTGATTCATTCCTGAAGTTATAATTTCAAGTTTGTGAGGAATTGTGCAACCGCTATAACATGGGAGGTGTTGTCTCCCTCTATGAATTTATTCCACCAATCCTCTTCACCACTTGTTGTCGACTCTTTAAGTATATGACCAAGTTGTCTGTCCCTCCAATCCCTCAGATTTGTGCATGTCAACAACAAATGCCTCAATGATTCAATTTCATCTGTTTTTTTACAAAAGCGACAACCATTTTCCAATGCGATCTTTCTTATCGCTCTGATTTCATTTGTGGATAGAAGATTTAAGCGAAAACGCATGAAGATTCTTCTTAAGTGTCTGTTTGGAAAAATGTTTTAAGTAATTTGGCATTTCATTTATGCCCCTTGTTGTCGGTGGTTGATGGTTTATTATTTTACTTCTGTTTTGCAAAGACGTCGTCTGAATCCAATCTCGTTCCAACAATTTTTTTCTGACTTTATTTGGGTTTTGAATCAGCTCTTCTTCAGTGCTGTCAATGTGCATCAGAGTATTTCGATTTTCCATTGCCCAATTTATGAGCAAATTACTTCTCTGATCCTCAAGTTCTGTATTAATGATGGTTGCTACACTTGGACATTTGCTAATTTTGATTTTTCTGTATAGCATTAATGTGTTTCTTACCACCATTGACTCTAATGACTGTAACCCTAGTTCTTGTCGTATTGTTGAAATAGGAGTCGATGTTGGCAACTTTAAGGTGGTTTTCCAAAAAAGTCCTATTAGCCTCCAGAATTTTCGTGGTATCGTTAGCATTGCATCGGCTCCATAAATTAGGGATGGCACCACCTTTCCCTTGTAGAATTGTATCAAGGGATTTATGATGAATTTGCAAAATCTTACGTCAATCATTTTGGCTTGAGTCGCCAACTTCTTTGTTTTTTCCAAGAGATGATTTTGCATTTCAGACTCCTGACTATTGTTACTGAGGATTACCCCCAGATACTTGAATTCCTTCACTTGTTCAATTTTTTCTCCGTCTAGGGTCCATCTGAATTTTTCAGTACGAGAGTTATGTTTTTCCATGATCATAGCTTTAGTTTTACTTTTGTTGATTTCCAAGTTGTTGTTCTTCACATAGTCTGCCAGCTGATTGAGTTGTCGCTGTAGTCCAATTGGTGTCAAATCCAACAAAATGAGATCATCTGCATATAAGAGTCTTGCAATTTTTGATCTTCCTGCTGTGGGTGGAAAAACACGTGTCCCCTCCTCTCCTTCTTTGATGTCCCAAAGATATTAATTAAATAGTGTTGAGGCGAGGGGGCACCCTTGTTTCACTCCCCTGGCCGTAGGTATTTCTTCAGAAAGTAGTCCTGCTTGGTTTAGACGTACTCTTATGGTAGTGCCTTGGTGAAGAGCTCTTATCGGTGCCAAAATTCCAGTCGGACATTTTTTAGCTCTCAATTTGTCCCATAGTCTTTCCCTGTTGACCTGGTCAAATGCCTGGACCAGGTCTACAAATGCTACATAGATTTTCGGGCTTCCTTCGTGTATCTTGCTTTTTAAGATGCTTAGTAGCAGAATGTTTACAGCTGTCCCTGCATCCTTTACAAACCCTGATTGTAAAGGGTCTTCATTGGCCGAATCTCTTGCCCAGTGTTGGAATTTTTCCAGAAGAAGTGAACCAAAGATTTTTCCAATCACGTCTAAAAGTGCTATTGGGCGGTAATTCTTAGGCTCCTCTCTTGGTCCATGTTTATATATTGGCACTATGGTTGCCATTGTCCATGAGGTGGGTATGGTTCTATGGAGAGTGCACTTCTTTATTACTTCATAGATGAAATTTGCCCATTCTTCTTTATTTTCTTTTAGATCAGCATTTCTGATACCATCATGGCCTGGGGCCCTCGAGTTGTTTAATCGCACCAGTTTTCTCATAATGTCATCCCGATCCCACGCTGTTTCCCATGGGGAATCTAGGGAGACGGGGGTTATTGTATCCTGCTGTCCAACTTTCTTGAACAAATTTCTAAAAAAATGTCATCCACGTCTCCTCTCCCACAAAGTTGTTTATTTTGTTCTCTCAAGCCCTCGAAGGAACAATCATTATGTCGTCTTTGGTCATACTGCCAGTATAAAGTGTGATGTCACTGTAAGAAAACATGCCCATTGTGGCTACATGCAGTTTGGACAATAAGGCCATGTAAGCACACTCCTCATGTTGGTTTTGCCCATACTATCAGTAAAAACATCATACAATCGCAAGAAAGCATGAAGACATAAAAACACTCATCATGTTTGTGTTTCCAATATTGCAAGTAAAAATGCAATACCAATGTAAGAAAACATGTTCATTCTGCCTGCACCAATGAAGAACCCCTCTCCTTATGAGTGCACACTCATCACATTGGCTTTGCCATAATGCCAGTAGAAATGTATGCCACTGTAAGAAATACTGCTGCCTCTGCACCAGTGAAGCCCAAGCCTCAATTAGAGGTGTGTTCCCTAGTTTAGCACAGATGTTCCCTAGTCTAGCACATATGTATGCTTGAACATACATTCATTTATGCATCCATACAACATACACACTATCTCATTCACACATACACCCATGCAATATACACTCTCTCTCATTGACACATATGGCCCAACCAACATACACACTGCTAACTCGTTCACACACGTCCCCATAGAATACAAAGTATACACACTGCAATCACTCTCATTCGTGCCCACACTTACACAGACACAAACCCTTGCATGCATCGATACTCTGATACATACACATATAGAGAACTTATTTTATCTGCACCTAGAGACTCTAGGTGCAACCTCCCACACCACCATAATGGCCCTCTGACTGCAGCACACCATGCAAACTGGAACCAGCAAGAGTTTATTTCTTCTTGACACGCGCAATCTGTCCAGGGCACTGCCATTTCACTATGCCAGCGCCTCCAAATGTGAAGGGAGGCCAGGAACCCCACTACACACATTTGAACCTGCCATACCCTAGCGTGAATAGCTAATGGGCCATTCAAAGCTGGGGAAGCAAAATGCCCCCTGCCTTGCATGGCCCATTAGACATGCACACTGGGGTACTCTGCTCTAAAAGGCAAACCACATTTCACTGCACAGTTAAAGACAGTCAATGTGGACATTCGCAGTTCATTGCTGCAGCTGAGGAACTGCTATTCCTATCTTTGGTCTAGCTTGGATCCACGATAATTAGTGGCAGGTTAGTGTCCCATCGCCCATTATAAAGAAGCTGCCCATAGCACATTCTTGACCCACTCTCTTTCTCCTTATGCCCTGGCTGTTTATACCCCTTCATTCATTTATTCTTCATCAAACCTCTCAAATACTAATTCATCTTCTAGCCATCAGAATCTGTTTTTGAACATGTTTTAATCATTATGTATAACGAATAGTGTCCTCAATCTGTCACCACCACCACCACCACCGAGGGCCCGATTCTCATGTAGGTGTTAAGTACCGAAAAGGACGTTAAAAGGGTTAACAACCTTTTCGGTACTTAAGACCTATTCTGAAGTTAGCGCATTCTTCCGAAGTCGGAAGGAATGCACCACTTTCGGAATACATGTGGCGGTTGCTAGGATGAGTTGGAAACCAAACTAGCAACATTTGTAAACTGGCTTTTTGGTAGCCTATTCTTGTGGCACTCATCCAGTTTAATATGTGTGCTAAACTAGCACACATATACGGTAGCCTTTTGGTGCCGTTAAACTGGAGGAGTGCCACAAGAAGCCTTGTTTGGTGTAAATGGAAGTGTCCATATACACCCGTGTTGTATATGGACACTTGCATGTACACCAAAGCAAGCAGCTTAAACGTTGCTGCAACGTTGAAGCTGCTTGCTTTGGTGTACATGAAAGTGTTCATATACAAAACACGGGTGTATATGAACACTTTCATTTACACCAAACCGAGTATCCTGCAACGTTGAAGCTGCTGGCTTTGGTGTAAATGAAAGTGTTCATATACACCGCAAGCACAGGTGTATAAGAACACTTTCATTCACACCAAAGCGAGCAGCTTCAACGCTGCAGGATGCAATGTTGAAGCTTCTCGCTTTAAATGAAAGTGTTCCTATACACTGCACGGGTGTATAGGAACACTTTTATTTAAACCAATGTGAGCAGCTTCAACGTTACATTCTGCAACATCAACGTTGCAGGATGCAACGTTGAAGCTGCTCGCTTTAAATGAAAGTGTTCATATACACCATACGGGTGTATATGAACACGTTTCTATACATCAAAGTAAGCAGCTTCAACATCCTGCAATGTTGAAGCTGCTCACTTTGGTGTATCGGCAGCATTTGTTCGTTAAATAACGATTCCCTCGTTATTTAACAAAAATGCTGCCGAAATTCTGCAATCCATCTGTTTCCATTACAAACAGGCGTATTACAGCAAAAGCACTTCAGAATAGCAGTGGTGCCTGGGCGTCACGAAATGGCGCAGTGTATCGTGCTATTTAGGACGTTCACTGCGCTATGATGAGAATCAGACCCCGAGTTCCTACTGTAACATCCTCTAGGAAGGCACCGCCGCACAGCGCCTTCTAACTTCCACCCTACTCAGTGTCTCTTCCAGAATAGTACCCCTACACAGAACATTCTAACGTCCTTCCAAATAAGGGTAAATGACATAACTCGAACTTTATTAGACCGAAAGAGCAGAGGCATGTGGGTGTCGACCTGCCTCGAATTGTGCGACAGCCTTTGTAAACCAAGTGCTGAATTCCACTGCATATTGATCTGGATTGTGATGTGATTTATTGTGCAGCATTGTGTATGGCAGAACATCTCAAGTTAGGTATCCTTCCCTTCTGTGGTCAATTTAGTACCATTGGTATTGGTTGTAATATTAAAGGTTATTATTACCGCACTTAAAATCAGAAGAAATCTGGCATGCAGCGCTACATAACAAGACATTATTATTTGCATTGTTTGATATATAGTAAGATGAAACAGCTGCTATGCAGCCGTTTTACCATATATATTTTTCCCTGCAATAATTTTGTACTGCCAGTTTTTAATCCCATTTTCTGCCGCAAAATGCAGTAGGGTGTTTGTGTAAGGCAATCTGGAGTGAGGGGTAATGGGGGATGGGGGTTGGGGGATGGGGTAGGGGAAGAGAGGTGTGGGGGGCTCCCTCCACATTTTGCAGCAAGAAAAACAGTTCCAAATTGGTGTAAGAATATGCGTTAAAAACAAGAAAAAACAAACACAAAACACACTAAAAAATGGAGCACCTAGTTATGATTCAAATTGTGCACTTTTAAAAGTAGTTATCGCATTTTATCAATATTGTTTTTGCAGACCCTTGATATCTTCCCTGGCCACGGCACAACATAAACACCCCCTTCATTCCTCCTGCATCTGCCTCGTGGCTGGAACACGAAAAATGCATCATTATCCTATTGCATGCCCTAACTGAAGAGTCATTGCGAAGTAACCAAAAGAGGTTAATAATGTTGTCATATTAATCGTTGTTATTACAGCACTTAAAAGCAGAAGGAATATGGCATGGAGCTCTAACAGCACATTATTATGTGCACTGTTTTATGTATGGTGAGTTAAAACAGATGGTGGCCAGTCTTTTTTACAGGTACTTTTCACTACAGTCATTTTTATATAATTTTCCGCTGCAAAATACAGGGTGGTTGCTTGAGTAAGGCAAATGTTGGTGAATGTTGGTGGAGATTAGGGGGTGGCGGATGGATGGGTGAGGGCGACTCCCTCCACATTTTACAACAAAAATACGGTAAAAGAAATTGGTGGTAAAAAAACGTGCGGCTAAAAAATATGCCATAAAAACACATAGGACCAAACAGATAACAAAAAAATACACTTATGAACGGAGCGCCTCGTTATGATGCAAACTGTTCGGTATTACAAGTAATTCTCATTTTGTCAATATTATTTTTGCACAAAACCCTTCAACGAGTGGCCACCATGCGAAGTAATCACCACCTCCCTTCATCCCTCCTGTGGCTCCTTCAAAACTTCGTTATTACTCTATTGCATGTCCTAACAAAAGGGTCATTGCAAAGTTGCTAAGAGTCTAACATGCAGCTAACAAACACAGACGTTTATGTTAACATCTAGCATGCCATGTGTGAAATGGCGTCATAGTGTGCTCCTGACTGGTGTCATGACATTGCCTTTTGGTCAGACAGCCACGGTCGAACAGTTGCTTAAGTCCAAGCTGCTGAGGTGCTGCTGTGCCCGTTGGCACTGTGACTTTCCTACCCCATGCTTTGCTCCTCTGCAGCCTCACTGGACCGCACGAGCCATCACAAAGAATACAAGTTAAAGATGTCTTCAGCGTAATATCCTGTCATTACTTTCCGCCTTGAAGCCAGAAGAGAGAAGAAACGGCTGATCGGCGACGCCACTTGCCGCGTGCACAGCCGACAGCAACTGACTACGGGGCAAATGAGCACAATGGCCGAATTGGCTTGGCCGCATCACTATAATTGAATGTGATAGCTGTTAAGCAAGCCTCAGCGCGAGGCAGAGACGAAGAAGAGAGAGAGAGAGCACATGTTATCAAACGTAACATTTGTTACAATGTCAATCTCTCTCAATAACTTAGCATGTGGACTGTGCAACCTGTTCGTTGTATTGAGGGGACTGTGGGGGTCTCCCCTTGCATATATATGTGGAAAAGTCGACCTGTCAAAAAAAGAAGATTGGACCAGTTCTTCTTCGAGCAATTAGATTCAAAGTAATCTACCCAAACCCCCTTAGCCTACCAAACATTCAACAGTGCTTTCTGGGAAGTTGGACACCACCACACAGTTTTGCCAGAAGGTTTTCTTGCATTTCATTACAGCGTCAGCTATTGGATGGCAGGATAAAAATCACAAAGGACGAGATACTGTCTTAGGTACTGAGAAACCAAGTAAACACACGTTCCTGCTCTGTTAGTACATGAATTGTGTTTGCGCCATGCAGGATTGCGCACGGTTGCTGGAGACCGGTCTGGAGCGGCAGTGTGCTGATGAACGCCTGATTGGATGACACCGGCAGGAAGTGCTTGGCAGAGGCTCTAGAAGAGTTAATACATTAACGTGATTTCATTTTCAATATTGATATGTATTTATCGATTCACATTCCATAAAACAAACACTTCAAAGCACATTCCAAACGTTTTTCACTAGGCATTCCATACGTATGATGTCAACTTTGCGCAAAATCTATCCTTGCAGATGTCTCTGTTTAGGGCCAATTGTCCTAATTTCCACTTCTCAAGCCTGTCAATAAAAACCTTTGTTTGCTCTCCTTATTACATCCTCTTCAGGCTCCCCTCTCATTTTCCTCTTTCCTGCTTCTCCTTGTTATCATTTTGAACTTCTACAGACAATTTATTTATTTTATTTATTTATTTTATTCAAATTTGTTGAGCGCACATCAGCCCAGAAGCATCGTGGCGCTTGTTACAGACATTTTAGTTGCAAAGGAGACCGTAGTTACAAGCAATACATAAATTACAGAGGAAATATATACAATAGCAAGGCAGTATATTTACATGGCTTCCTGAAATTTGCTAGTTATTTAGCAAGGAACGAGGTTTTCAGTTTCCTGCGAAAGATGGGAAGTGAGTTTTCCGTTCGGATGTCTGAAGGGAGAGCGTTCCATGTCTGTGCTGCAATGTAGGGAAAACCTAGACCTCCGGCTTTGGCTTTTTTGATGCGTGGGGTGCAGAGTAGGTTAGCGTATTGCGTCCTGGTGGGACGTGTGGAGGAAGGTTTGAGGATGGTATCTGAAAGATAGGATGGGGCGGAGAAGGAGAGGCATTTGTGAGTGAGGGTGAGGATTTTGAGGGTGATCCGTTCTTTGACTGAGAGCCATTGGGCTGAGAGCCGGGCCTGGGTGATATGCTCTCTTCTTGGGATACTAAGAGCGGCCCGGAGAGCGTTGTTAAGGGCTCTCCCCCATACACTTGGAATATTGCCTCTTATTCCTTCTGTAGCCTCATGTATATGTGTACAACTTCTTGTTGTTTGACATACATACGGCATGATCCTATGTTTCAATTGTAATAATACAAAATAATAAAAAGGGAGGGATGAAAGTAATGAGATATAAAGAGGGATTTGGTTTGAATGTTGTCATTCACAGCCAGGTAAAGCAAACAAAGGAATCCAGATATTATAACGACCAGTAACAACAGCTGGTCATTTAAAAAAGGTGAGATACCTCCGGATCACAATCTAGAGAGTTGCTCCAAATTTCCTTGAATGGATTCTCTCTTCAATAGATTCTCTCTTCAGTTATTTCTACAGCATGTTGTTTCCATACCATCTTTCAATTTGCAATCAATTTGTTTGTGAAATGTCAGGTACTTAAACACTTTGGAGTTTATTACAGTACTTGGCATCGCCATTTAAAATATCGGCTGACACTTGATGCAAGCTTTTCCCCCCATATGAGACCGTTTGTCTCGACGAGTGCACCCTGTGTGTGTGTGTGTGTGTGTGAGGGTCTTATAAAGCTAGAACTGAGCTGGAAAGCAACAAGAGATGCTGGGATGTTTCTTATGTTCCATCGCTGAGAGGCCTAAACACGAACTAACCGCGCCTCTCCATTCTCTCCATGGTGTGTTGTTAAATGGAACCATTGCTTCCTATTCATAAAGGTTTTGGCCAAGTCGATCGAAGGATGATGTGTGATGGTGCGCTCAGCTGTGTTGAAGTTTATCTATTCTTCTATTGGCTCTGAAGCTAGATCTCGGTTGGGCGCTTGTCTCTGGGAAAGGGCGGCAATATGAGCTGGGTTAACAACTCTGCTGCACCAATCTCTTTTAATTGGTCTTTGTTTTTTTACGTTGTTTTATTGTATTGTTTTTTGTTTACCCATTGACAAGCACGGTAGTGGAAAAACATTTAAAATATGGATATTAAGCTTAAGTACATTTTGTAGAAGCAATTGTCCTCAAAACCTGGTAGACCAGGCATTAAACTAGGCACATTCACTTGAGAGTCAGAGATAGTTTGCATGTATCAGTGCCCAGGCTCTTAGCCCCATGACAACCAATGTGATATTTGTTTTTCGCAAACAAAATGCTAATAATTAGCTGAATTGAAACCTGGTGTTGGCACCACAAACAGTGGTGCCAACATATGGTATATAATGGCTACCTTTAGCCATTCCGTCTATTCTCTACTCTCGCCACCTGCCCCGTGCATGGCACTATGCCATGAGTCATGGGTCCGTTTGTGTGTTGTATATTAATGTACACCTTAGGCGCTGGCTAATGCAGGTGCAGCAATAGGAAGTCATGATCTAGCCTCTTGCAGAGCATGTGTTGCTTGCAGTGAGGTGCCTACAAGCGTTGTGTCTCTTTCTCTCTGGCAAAGGTCAGAATTCACACCTTTTCAGTGGGTGATTTCTGTTCATCCAACATTTAAGACAATTTTGAGCTTATTTGTTACAGCGAATCACCTAGGGTAGCTACAGGAATGAGTGTTTATACATAGCAGTGTGTTAGGATACACAATCATTTTGTGAAGCTTTTTCCACATCCAACTTGAAAACTGCATTTGTGGAGCGGATCCCCTCTAGCGTAGGGGCTCTTTGCAGTGGCGACATTTTGCTGTGCACATGGGCAATTATACATTTGAAATAAATGGCATTATTCGCATACTAGTATGTTGAACTAAACACTGATTCAAGGAAATATTTGCATGAACAAGGGGGATTTGCGTGCCATTCTGCCCGCAAATCCCCATTAGTCAAACAGGCATTTGCGGGCAGAATGGCAGGCAAATCCTCGGTTTACACGCAAATATTTCCATGAATTAGGGCCTTTGTCAGGGCTCACTAATACCGTATTACATGAGCTCAAGGTGCTGCCCCCACTTTTCTGATTAGGTATGTGCTATTCAAACCCTATGCAGTATTAGTCTGGTGTACATTACACAGAGTTAATGTGGCCTTCAGCTAACCTTTCATTTCCCAGTCCTTTGGAAGAGCCTCAGTCCATACCAAGCCATCCAGCAAGCCCATATAACGTAAGCCTTTTTACAATGCATTATGGTACAGTAGAAGGGACAACACGAATGTGGGTTTCCTCCTTGAGCCGCAGCTATGGGGCGCCAACCTTTCTATGTTGCATTTGGACAATGCCTGTGAATGTTTATTGCCAGTCTATGTACCAATGGAAGGCATGTTCGACCTGTTGACTTTGGAAGGGCATGCTCTGGTTTGCCTGTGGGGTGATGCATTCGGTTAACTGATGCCATTCTTCTTCTTCAAGGGTGTGTATGCTGTAGACATAACAGTTCCTTATGTGTGGTCTTGGGCTTTTCAGTAGAGCGGTACTATGAAGCAACGTGGTTTTGTCCTCGGTCACCCGCACGCATTCTTTTCTTTGGCATGGGTTTGTCAGCATACTATAAAGTAGTAATGTCTTTGTACAGTGGCAACTTTCCAATTCCTGTCCGCCCACGAGCCAATTACATTCAGATAAGCAAAGCCCATATTCTCTTCACTACTAGAAGAGAATAGGGGCAATCCTTTGAGCAATGTTTAATTAGGTCCATAGACGTAAAAGATCCACATTTGCCACCTGTCCCCAAGCTGCAGGCATTTAAATGAGTGAGGCCCTGGATCTCTGTAATTGCTAACTAAATGCTTTGCACTAATACTTGCATCAGCCTAGCGTAGCAAGGACATTCAAAGGGAGGGTCGATGCGAGTCATTGGGCCTCATTACGAGTCCGGTGGTAACCTGCCGTTTTTTCCGGCTCGGTTACCGCCGGACTCATATTACCATTCCGCCTCCGTGATTCCCAGAGTTACCGGGGCATTACAACTCTGGTGACCCGGGAATTCCAGAGGCGGAATTCGGTAAATCGCCATTCCCATTGAGTCCCATAGGAATACTAGTGGCATGGTTCCCAAGTGGGTCGTAATGAGGCCCCAAGGGCCTCATTCTGAGTTCGGAGGTAGCCATGACGCTATTTGCACCATGGCTGCCTCCAAACCAGGGTCCGTGTCCAGTCTGGGTGAATGGGGACTTACCGGGCCATTCCAACCTGTGCGGACCGGGTAAGTCCCCATTCCACCAACCATTCCCCATTCCCATTAGGGCTCAATGGGAATGGGGAAGGCGCTAATTACGGGGCTGTAAATTACGGGCCCGTTATTAGCGCCCTGGTTATTAGTGTGGTCAGACCACATGGCCTTTGCGGGTCCCGCTAAGGGACCTCAGAAATGGGCAGTAAGGGTTTAACTGCACCGGTCTCCTTACCGGTGACCGTTTACCCTTACCGCCCAACTCGGAATGAGGCCCCAAGTCTTGAGTTTCCAGGAGCAAGGTAGTTTAACTATGGTGTGACTTCAATGTTAACGGTGGGAGTGGCCTTTCAGGGTTACCTGTGCGATGATGATGATGAAGGAATAGGGGCAGGCATAGACAAGCCAATTATGTTGGATTCTAGAATTGATGGTAAGGGGCTGGTATTCTTTACATTATTAATGAAACTAAGGGCATCACTTTGAGTTTGGTGGTATTATCTCTGGTAATGTCCACCAACAAAAATATTGTTACCACATTTGGTATGCATGTGGTAACAGGAAGGGTCTTTATGATTCAGAGTCATGCAGACCCTTCAGTTATTCCCAATGTTTTAGTCGCATTTCAGGGAATCAGTAATTACTGCATGTCCATGATTTTGTGTGGAGGAAATGTCCTCCACCCACCCAAAACCATGTAGTTTGTAGCGAGTATTATTTCGAAACTCTGAACTTGGCAGTGCGATAAAAGTGATGGTATTCCTGTTACTACCACTTTTTTACCGCACTGCCAACCTCTAAATGAGGTCAAAGGTCTAAGGAAGTGAAAGGGCTGAGAAAAACCTGTTGCCCATGGGAATTTAACTTTTCATAAGGGGGGGACACAAACAACTATTGATTATATCTGTATATCAGTAGAGGTTTGGTCTGTGATACAATCATTTGAGATACTGATAAGAAAAGGGAGCGATCAATCAGCCCTTCTTTTGGCTCAAAATATTCCTTATAAAACAGAATAGGCACCCAGTAAACACAGAAAACCAGAGGGGGTTTTGACGAAAATAAATACTGTTCTGCAGAAGTACAGTGGTGAGTGGTGGCTAAACCGGCTACTCAGTCTGACACTGCTAAAATCCAACAGTGATCCCAATCATAAAGGTGAAACAGGCAAAGTCAAGAGATATACCCCCTTCAACTTTTGGGATAACGTGGGCAGAGCGCAAGCTATGCGATTAACAAGGGCATGAATGTGATGGCATTAGCCGCCAAAACAACATTACTACAAAGACTCCATGATAAAACAATGTCCCATCAAGGTTGTATCAACATATATATACTTTAATTCAACAAACGAATCTGAAATTACCTATCTAGAAAAAAACACTAGCAAAAGCCCATCCCTGTGGAGAGAACACACAAAGTGCAGAAGGTATGAGTGATAGCACTCTGGGTACTTGAGCAGGGATAGAAAGGCAAGAAATTGCAACAATGGCCCTTGAATAAAATATTTGTCTTTGGAAAAGATGCAAACGGGTAACATATCTGTCACTATCATCTTGGAAGTGGACCAGGGAGTCTGGCCCTCTCAACAGTACCTTACTTCAGCTCTTGTTTGGTTCAAAAGCATCAAACACAGCTTCTCTTTACGTCAAGGTAGTGTCTGTGTGCTTTTCAGCCCATAGTGGGTCAAGTCTGTGTTTCATTGCCCGCTCCTACCATTTGGTGCTGTTGCACAGCAGCAATGGCATGCAGGTCGAATGCCCTGGGAAAAGAGTGGGGAGTGACTCTGCTGGCTCAACATGGCATCAGTGACCTGAAGAACACTTGAGACAAGGTGGTGGTGTTGAAGTGAAGACTCTAGAAATCTTGATGGTTCTTGGATGCAGAGATGGCAGAACTACGGTGTTAGTGTTGAGAGTTCGAGATGAAAAGAGGTTTGAATGTCAAGGAGAATGATGATTCTGGTGGGTCCGTTGCATCAGCCAGAATGGGGTCAAAGGTGCCCAAATAAGTGTCAAGACAGTTTGGAAAATCAGGGAGAGCCAGACATCATTTCCTGGATTCTGCATTTGCTGTGAGTCCCATTCCAGGGGTTCTAGGGCAAGGTGAATCCTTTTCACTCTTCTCTGCAAGTCCATTGGGTTTAGCAAGGATCCAGCGAGGAGCCTTCTTCCAATGCAGCTGGCAGAGTGGCAGGCATTGGTTAAAAGAACAGTCACTCCCAGTGTCCCTTGGCGATGGTTTGGGCAGTGCTTGCCTCTGCCCTGAAAGCACTATAGCTTCACCTCACAACTGGAGGGCTCTGGAATGAATTGCATTACCAATAGAGGTCCAGAAAAATCTTCTTGTCTTCATGAAAGTCCAACATTAATCAAAGACCAAGTGGGAGAACACTTCCCTATAAAGTCAAAGGGCATTAGACAAAAGCAAGCCTGATACAAGGTGTCCAATCCCTGGAGCTATGACCAGTGAATCTTTCCTTCTGGCATTATACCAGAGTGTCTTGTTCTGCAGGACGTGAAGGAGACAGGAAAGAACGAGAGCTGAGCCGCCCCATAGAAAAGCAAGATGACAAAACCCTACTTGGTTACCTTGCCCCTCTCTGACTACACTAACTCTGTTCTGTCAAGAAAGGAACATCTGACCATTGCACCTGCATGTGCCACTGAAGATCAGGTGCTGCAGATGGCAGGAGACTGATGCAGCCGGGACCATGTATATACCATGCTTTTTGCAAGGAGCACTAACAAAGGGAGGTCTGGTTGGCAGACCACCCTTTCAGAAATGAATTACTGGCATCACTTTATTTATTTAAAATCAAAAAAGCTTGGGCTATCTCACACTCACTGCAGATGGCAATCCTCCACATGGCCCCCAGCCAAAAAGGTTAAGCACTAGTCTTCCCCGGGGCAGGCTCTTTCTCAAGTCAAAAAGATCTACTGCGGCCATCTGCGTTAGAATGCTGCAACCCAGGTTTCTTTTTGATGTCCATGTCCAATCCCTTGTCACAGCATCCCAATATAGAAGACCTCAGTAGATATTCTTCCCTTGAGGATGAGCCTGAGCCTTAGAAGAATCATGCTTAACCTTTTGTCTGGGGAGTGGCCCATCTATGAGACACATTATTTTATCATTGCATTCATAGAATAAAGCCAATTCGAGATTACCAGATATGGTGAAGTCACATTACATTTTAAGATTAATAGAGAAGTCAGACAGGAGTGAGTTTTGGCATCTCTGTTATTTAATTAAAAAGAACACACAGGTTGCTCAAAAAGGCAACACCTATTGAGCTAGTTACACCAATCTTACATTCGAAATTTGAAATATGTATCACAAATCAAGGCAGTAATAGTCTAAAAAAGTCCTCACCTGTCTGGACTAATTCCAAAGAAAACCTGTACTGTTAGACTGATCATGCCTACATTCTTAACATTCATCTGGTCATAAGCACCTCACCACAAATTCTGAGTTTATAGTATTAATTCATCATATTTAATCCGATCCACATCAACAGAAAAAATACAAACAGGTCCCACCCACTCATGGAGGACAATTATAATGATTCCAAAAACACTGTTATGGTTACATTAGCTTCATGCACAATAGTCCTCATTTAACATGACTCCATAAACAGTGGTTACAGGTGCAGTAACTCTATTTGCAATGTTATAGTTCCAGTAAATTCATGTACAATAGTCACTTTCTTGGAGACTAGTGAGCTTCTTTCTGACTATGTTAAACTGCTTCTTGTTTTCAAAATCGGTGTCAAACGAGTATAGTGCACCATTAATCACCTTAAAAAGTATATCTTTTCCATTAATACTGTTATATTCGGTAAACTTATCATTCAGAACATCCTGAACATATACTTGATTTGGACCTTGTGACATAACTCTTTATATTTATTAGTGTGTACACATTACTAGTAAATATTTGAACCATGTTCACACATGTTCACCTAAGGTGCATGTACTGCTTCATTTACATTTTCTTTTTTTATGCAAGAATTCACTTAATATATTCATGTGTGCGATTTGCAACTGGGCATATCCTGGCACATTCATGTTCTGAAAGCTGCCCCAGGCCTATCTAGAGAGCCACTTAAACTCACCCATATTCTGTGTCTAAAATTACATTTAATTGGGTGCATCCTTTCAAACCTCTAAAAGTACCTCATCAGTTCCCATCTGATTATCAGCGCTTGCGGTTAATGTCAGAATGGATGGATATCAGAAAGTATGAGATCAAATGCAGAGTGGCCATTCCTCCCATAATTATGGGGGACTCTAAAAGGCAGCTGTGATGACCTCTCACTAGGGTAAAAGTTGGGGTGCGCTGTCACCCCCTCAACTCTACAACTCTCAACATTCCTCTTAGCTTCAGGTTTGTAAAAGAATCCTAGAGGTAGAACCTCAATGTTGGAATAGGCCAGTCTACAATGTGATCCCTTCCAGAGTAAGTCCAGCACCTTGGTGAGATGATTAAGAGTTCTGGTGATACAGTCATCTTTGAAACATTTCTCCCCATATCCCACCTAGTGGTGTGCAAGTGGAAGCAGTCATTGCAGTCTCCAATCTTTTCGGGCTGATTCCTGTGCAATAATCTGTTGTGGAGTCCTACTTCACTGTCTACCACTACTGGAGGTGAAGGAGTTAAAAACTCCCAGGACCACAAAGCGGAGCAAAGTGGTGTGCAAGTGGAAGCAGTCATTGCAGTCTCCAATCTTTTCGGGCTGATTCCTGTGCAATAATCTGTTGTGGAGTCCTACCTCACTGTCTACCACTACTGGAGGTGAAGGAGTTAAAAACTCCCAGAACCGCGAAGCGGAGCAAAGTGGTGTGCAAGTGGAAGCAGTCATTGCAGTCTGTGCAGTCGGCAAAGGCTAGGCGGGGAACCTTGATCCGCCTTTCATGCTACCAGGTAAACCGGCATCAAACTGAATTGTAGCCACTACATTGACATTTGCTAGGGACTATTTGAACTGAGAGAAACTGAACTCTTTGATATCGCTGCAGTAATCGCGGTGAAAATATTAGAACGCAAGGAGAAACTTTAACAATAATCTAATACTACTCCTGCGATCCGTACGATCACTACGGTTATTGGAAGCAGCGTGTGTGGGGAGTAACAGGAGCTCCGTGCAACGACTGCGGGCTCTTAGCCTTTGAGCCGCTCAGCTCAGCTCCAACGTGCACTGCACCTACGCGTGGGAAGCAGAAAGAGCGCTGGGCGGCGACTACGGGCTATTAGCCTTTGAGCCGCTCAGCTCCAACGTGCACTGCACCTACGCGTGGGAAGCAGGAAGAGCGTTGGGCGGCGACTGCGGGCTATTAGCCTTTGAGCCGCTTGACTTCCACGCTCGGCTCCCACGCGTTCTATTCTTACGTGGGAAATAAGAAGAGCTGGATCCATTACCCCTGTCTACAGTAACACGTGTTGGGAAATACAGATACAGATAAACATTTTCTCGTGAACGAGGAGCTCTGATAAAAGAGGGGGGAAGAGGGAGAAATACGTGTGGTGCCTGTTGGTGCATAATCCTCTGGGCTGCACAAATTCTGAGCCCCACCCCCTATTTCTATCCTCCATTCCCTTAAATCCCTTTCACTCTACCATCCTATTTCCTTTCCTACTCCCATACCATCCCCCACCTACAGCCTCCTACCTCCCCCCATTTCTTTTTGGGTACATATATAAGATTCAACGGACCAATGAAATTAAGGAGTAGCTCACTACATGATGATCCCAGTGCCCCGGAATGGGAGGAGTCGAAAATGACAAAATGCCAGTCAAATAATGGTGCTAGAGGCTCTATAGAAGATCATAGTGGGGGTCAAACCATGGAGGTGGGGGTGTCACGGTCGCAAATTCAAGCACTAGTGCATGCTGACTCTTGTTTCCCATGTGTTTTTACGCCGGTGAGATGTGTTGGGGCCTTGGGCTCTGAATCCAACCTAGTTGACAACTGGAAAAAGGGACTTGAATATACTACAACAACAACAAAAATTCAGAAAAAAATAGAGGAACATTTTGGGGTAAATAAAGTGATACATGAAAAAGTAATCCATAGAGACACTAACACATCCCCAAGTCCCTTAAGAGACGATAGACATCTTGATGAAATTATGAATCTCCCACTTACTCTGGATACAAGTATCCCCATTTTGAGCCATCTGAATCTGTCAGGTATACAAAACAATCTAGAATCTCCGAGTTTGGGGCAGGACGATCCACCGATTGAAACATCAATTGTCATTGATCCAAGTGAAACCCAGGAGGTAATCCTGGCTGAGGGGACTGAGTCGAATGTTAATACATTAACTGCGCTCAGTTATGTGTTGAACTCGCTGGTCTCTGTTTTCGAGCTCCTGAAAACTGAAGTACAAATCCAATCTGGATCTATGATTGAATTGACAAAAGAGGTGGCTGTATTGGACGGCTCCATAGTGGGCTGTTGTAATGCTGTAAATTTAAGTGTGTTGCCAAAATTACAGTCGATGCAGTTGGAGTCTATCAAACAAGGGCTGGACATCTCAGCAATTCAGAGGTCCATTGCAGACATCCATAAATCAGAAGAGACCGACAGATCCGTAAACAAAGCTCTACTAGCCCAATTGCAAACACATAATATGAATTTGCAAGAACAGGCGGTGCCAGAGCTTAAAGAGACAGTCCCTCTACATGGGAATGATACATCTCTTTCAGCGTCAACCCTAGAAGAATTTATGAGACTAGCGAATGTGAAAGACGATCTTTTTGATGTGGTCTCAGTGGAGAAACCACCAGTGGCAAACATTGATATTCAGTGGGATTCCCAAGAGGGAGTAATTGAAGAAGCCAGTCCCATAAGAACACAGCAAGGTGGAAAAAAATCTGAAAAAGGGAAGCAAGACGCCAAAAAGAATCAAAGAAAAAAGTTCTCAAATGAAAAAAAATCTGGAGAAAAAGCCAAAGAACCAACAGCGAGTAAAACAAAATAACTCTGCAACCAACTTATTCTTAAAGAAAATTGGAACCTTGCATCCCTCAGTGGCAGAGGACGACAAGGAAATTATTGAACTGCCATCTCCGGATAGACCACAGGTAAAGGAGGGGGGTGCAAAGAAGAAATATAATCAAGGAAGACCTCCACAAGTTACTCATGAAGCCAAAAAAAAATCTTGCGCTAATAGAAATGAGGTAAATCGCAGTATGTTTTCAAAGGGATCACAAAAAGAAAAGTGCCTAGACAAATCAGATGGGGTCCAAGTACTGCCAAATCTAAAGAAGGGAATTACTTTGGCTCCCATTTTTCTGAAAGTTAGATCAAGGACGGTCACGAATTCAACATTGAATGAAGGTGGGTCTGCGGTCATAATAAAATCTAACATGAAGATCGCCCCAATTTTTTTGAAAAAAACACTCTGCACAAAAAAAAACTTTTAGCATCGAACGATTCTGAGTCAAATGAGACCCCAAATGTTTCCAAGAAAGTTACAGCTCAATCATATTCACCATTAGATGCCTTGGTAAAAGAAATCTAGCAAAGTGAGCCGCGGAGGTTACAGCAGCAAGATACAGTACCTGTAATTAGAACGAGTAACCTCAGTGAAAGTGTGGACACAACCCCTGACAGAAGGGAGGATATAAGGGCCCACAGATCTGAAATACGGAAGGCAGTAGAAGCCTATATGCAAGGACATTTTATTCCTCCACTTGTAGGATCAGTTTCGACCACTTTGCATTGTAGATCTATTGTTAGTGATGAAAAATCAGTGGGGATTGTGAAAGAAGTCCCGAGAGAAATTGAGACTGGGGGGTCTGTCTCTGTGAATCCAGGAGTTATAACATCTGTTATTGCCCCAGTAAGTCTGGAAATTGACCCTCCAAGGGTGTTTACTCCTGTAGCTACTTCTAAATTGACTTCCTGTTCACAATCGAGTTTACCTAATGATTTCTCTAAAGCAGTATTATCACTCATTAAAGATGCTCTAGGGGAATTGGCTCCGAATATGAAAGAAAAGAGTAATGTGGCATCTGGCAAGCGAGTAAAAACATAGGATACCACGGGATTTAAAAAAGCTATCCCTCGATCGGCCTTGTGTTCAATGATTCTGAAATGTAGGCCAGCCCATTGTATTCAATATGACTTGAACCGTAGAGCAATCTTAGCAATTTTTTCTGATATTCCATCATTAGAAGATATTACATCTGCAGATTTGACACTGGTCGAATTCACATCCAATCAAAATCTAATTGCAGTGCGGGTGTGGATGCAATGTAAAGTAATTCGCAATCTGGTATGGCAGGCCAAAAACTCTCTGTTCGATCTGGGCTTTTTGCTTAGTATAGAAATGGATAGTGCAATAGAACCAGAGGTGCTAAGCACCATGGAATCTATGGCAAAGGTGAAAACAACAACGTTGAATGATCAAGACACAAAGCAATGATCACAAGAGAGGAATTCTTGTGTTTGTAATTGTAATGCAAACTCGAACTAGCTATCTAGCTTGCCAAACTATATTCCTCTTGTTTTGATCAGTTGGAACTCGCGGGGATTCAAACACCTGTTGAATAATGATGAGAGTGGATTAGGTAAATTTGATGTGATTCTACTCCAAGAGTCCTGGTTATTAAGCCCTATAGTCTGGTCAGGATACCAGATACATATGAACCCAGCTCGGAAGTCTGTAGTAGGTAGACCCTCAGCGGGTCTCCTGGTGGCCTTGAAAGATGAACCAGGATCCTCGTCAAATCTGTGGGCAATGCCAAATGCGCATATGTTACTTGTAAGGGCGGTGATCAATGGTGATGTATAGGCGATTTTGAACATTTACTGGAACCCAGTAGCCATCTCATCTGAGTGCTTCTTTAGGGATCTTAACAAATTATTTGATATAGTCTCTGCTGATGAAAGCATTGTGTTTTTCCTTTTTAGCGGGAGACTTGAATATGAATTGCTTGGCAATAAATGGTGTGCAAAAGAGTGAAAGGCTACTGCAATGGAATTCTATGGTTGGCCTTAGAAACTTGCAAGTTCTGAATGGAGCGTTTAAGGCAGATATTCCACCCGCACTGACTTGGAAGAGAGGAAATTCGGTCTCTACAATTGATTTCATTTATGTAAATCCTGCACTATGGACAGTGATGTGCTCTTTTTGTGTGTCCCCAACTGTGGCAAGTGACCATAATATGTTGTGCGCCAGTTGGTAAGTAATGGCAGAAGCTATTGATAACAAACCAAAGACAGCGAAAGGTGGATGTTTTGTGGTGAATGGTGGGAAGAACCGCCTATGATGGACGGAGAATGCCTTGTTGCACTTTAATCAAATTATATATGATTCAAACAACTTAAATAATTGGCAAACATCTGACATAGGTTTGACATATAGTAATGTCATGCAAACGTATAGTCAACAAAAGACTTCGAACTCACAAAGAGAAAGGCATATTCATACTTTTGATAGCTCAATATTTATCAGGAAGAGAGCATATCGTGCCGAATTGAGAAGTCTAACAAGGCATCCTCTCCCTGTCAGAATGGTTCTCATCAAAAAAGTGCGCTTGAATTATAATAACTGGCTAAAAGGACATCGAGCCTCACTTTACCAAAAAGATGGAGCTTTTATGCTGTCAACTTTAGCTGGTAAAAATATATAAAAAATGTGGGCCATATTAAACCAAGCAAACAATGTCCACCAATTAGATCTACAGACAACAGCAGTTGAGGTACATCAGTGGATAGAACACTTCCAACTATTATATGCATTACCTTTAAGCACGGTCCCTAAACTAAACTCTCGAGATGAGTTGAGGTTCTGGCTCCTTTTTGATCAGAAGGAAATAAAACAACTAATTATGACCGCAAGCAATTCACGTGCCGTGGGCCCTGACGGGATCTCAAATTTCCTGATGAAAAAACATCCCGAAGTTTGGAGTTCCATTCTCTATAAAATATTCTTTGCTATAAATAAACATCAAAAATTACCCAAAACGTGGACTGAAGCAATCACAGTTCCGATTTACAAAAAAGGTGACCGTCAACTACCGATGAGTTATCATCCAATTTCTTTATTGGATGCTCCTGCCAAGATATTTTGTAGAATTATATTAAAAGAGCTTAATGAGCGGTTGGATAAAAACTGCCTAAGGGACCCTTTCCAGTCTGGTTTTGTTAAAGGCATGGGCACGATACCAAACATCCTAGCCCTAACAATGATACAATCTGAGCAAGTTGACAGTCGACTCCCACTGTATTTGGGGTTTATTGATTTCAAATCTGCCTTTGACTATATAGATAGAGCTATGCTCTTAGCTAAACTTAGACAACATCAGTGTCCAACATCGCTAGTAAATCTAGTGATGTTACTACATACGACCACATCTATGCGAGTCAAACTGAACATGGAAGGAAAATTATCACCAGCCATCTCTACACATAGAGGGGTTAAACAGGGATGTGCTCTTGCATCGTTCCTGTTTAACTTCTTTATTCTCGATTTAGGTCCTGCCCTAATGAACTGTGTAGTAGATGCCCCCCGCATAGGATCCCAAAAGGTGGCTTATTTATTATACGCAGACGATTTGGTATTACTGTCTCGTACACCCATTGGCCTGCAAAATATGCTAAACCAATTGGGTTTATACGCAATGGCAAACAATCTTGTGATCAACACAGCTAAATCCCAAATACTAGTTTGCAATACTAATATATCTAAAAAATATCACCCAAAATGGTCCCTTCAAAACTGTGTATTGACTGAAGTTGTGAAATATAAGTATCTCAGAGTGTATATTGCGCACAAGAAAACCCTAGGCACTATGACCATCGAAATTAGAGTTAAACTGAGTGCCTTGATATCTCAATCGAAAATTCTCCTATGAAAATATGGGAAGTTCACATGGAAACATATTGTGTCCTTCTATAAGTCCAAGGTAATACCAATTGTGCTATACGGAGTTGAGGCCCTGGTGCCGCAAAATCATAAGTTTTGGGACAGTGTAGAAGCTAGATATTAGAAAGGTGTATTATTACTTTCGCCTGGAACACCACTGGCTATATTAAGATTTGAACTGGGATTGGTGTCTCTATATGCTCACGCATTATGGAAGCAGTGTGCCCTTCTACGAAAAATGCTGGAGGGGTTAGAGAAACCTACCTTCTTAAATGTACTGGCCCAAAATCTATTAACAGCAAAAAATGGTATATCAACAAAGTGGAGAAATCACACTTTAAATGCGGCATCCGATGCCTCAGTATCGATTGAGCTTCTTTTGACAAATCCTGATCGTGCAAAAAATTAAATTCATCAAGCTGACTGGATCAGTAATATGGAACTTTGTACAAAACTCAAAGACTTCAACTCTGATGCATTTGGTATTAAAAGATATGGAGTTATATCTGAATATCTGCTGAAATTCCCATCACATGCATGCCGACAGAAATATCTAAGATTTAGATTAAATCAGTATGATACAAATGAGATCTTGTTTAGAAGAAAAGTTATATCAAAGGAACAGAATTTCTGTCGACATTGTCAAATTAAGGAGCAAAAAGAAACGTTACAACATTTTATAGTTGAGTGCACTGCACTGATATAAGAGTGAAATGTTTTGGGGAAAAACTATTTGTTAAGAGTACCACAGACTGCACACAAGTATGGAATCTCCTATTCTCTAATCCGAGAATAACTATACAGATTGCAGTTGTGCAATTTTTAAATTTAATTTTTCCTGAAACCAAATCTGAATAAATTCGATAAAAGTGAAAAGTGACCGACATGTGAAATGCAAGTTGCGAGAAACTATGTATGTATATTTTGTTGCCTTAATTATGTACAAATAGGTTCAAGCAATTCCCAAGTATAGATGTATTCATCATGTTTTATGAAAAATGTATGTAATATTTGAAAAGTTGGTTTACCAGCTATAACATATAAAATAAAAAAAAAAAATAAAAAAAAAAAATAAACCTGGCCCAAAAATATTCCTTACATAATGTGTCACCTTATTCAGTAGACAGTGGGCCACATTGCAAGTGTTGCGGTGAGGCAACAACGGTGCCGGTAGTGCTACCGGCGCCGTTGTTACCTCGCTGCAACATTATGAGTTTGCTTCGGGTGCCGCTCTGGACGCCTGGTCAGACCAGACGTCGAGAGCGGCACCCGCGAGCAGACCAGGATGCTAACAACAGTCCCGTCATTAACGGGACTTTTGTTAGCATCCTCCCCATTTCCATTGTGCCTTATGGAGGCTCAAATGGGAATGGGGACGTACCGGGTCCGGGTCCCGAAAATGGGAATTACCGGGCCCGCAAATGTCGGAAGGGCCCAGTAATTCCCATTTTTTGGGACCCGGACCCGGGTTTGGGGGTAGCCATGCTGGTAAAAACAGCATGGCTACCTCCAAACTCGTAATGAGGCCCAGTATCTTCTGGAGCTGAGGAATCAAGAGAGGTGACATTAGTACAACGACTAGTGGGGCCACCTGATGTAGCAAATTGAGGCTATATCCCTTATTTAGATTTCAAAACTCCATGTCAGATGGTTGCTGTCCCCCAGCCGTAAACCCCTGCCACCCTCACCTGGTGGTTACCCAGGATTGCCAATGCAGGGCACCGTGTCAGTCAGTTCTTTGATGTCAGTGTGATGGCCTGAAGACCCGGAGGGAGGGTCATGCTATCCTGACGAGGCAGATTTAAGAGCCCCAGATGTGATTTTATTCCCAATTACTAGGGTCCCACCCATAGAACGTTTCATCTCAACAGGTTTTGGGGAACCAGAAAGTGATCCTTTTGTAACAAGGTGTATATTCGTGTCATTCCCAGTGGTTTTAGACCCTATCCCTCATGGATACAGAAGGACATCCAGACCTCACAGGTGCAACAGACAAATTGTGCCTCTTATGGAGCTCATCCTCCCACCCATCCTTTTAGGAGTGTATCAGGTTTACCCTAAAGACTCCTCGGGAGCTCAGAAATGTTCAAAACCTGACTTTCAATAATCTCATGCCATTTCCCCAGGGTATACTCCAAGTAGGTTTCTTTCAATGTAAGTGTATGGGAAGGATGATTTGGCTTTTGACACCCTGAAGGTTGAGCATCGGATCCCCCTACTGTGTTGGCCCCAGGCTAATGGGCTGGGTTGGTTGCACCATGTGTGCCCCTGGTACAATCTTCAGTCCTGCTCTCTCTTCCCTGAAAGGAAACTGACAAGCTTGCACACATCTCAGTGTGATCTTCTCCTGATGAAGAATTTCCAGGTTATTGGAGATAATGTATGAATATCCTTGCTGGCAATTGACTTCCATACAGCAGGATCCTTTCATAAAGAGCTCCCACCACTTTTGTAAGGAAATGTTCGAGGGGCCCCCGGCCCAGTGACAGGGGCCTTCTCCCCACCCCCATAGTACCAAGCGTGTACCTTTTGTAGTTATCACACACTTTGGGCTTCTTTTGAGACATCAAGTCAGAAAAAGTCCCCAGCTGGTCAAAGGCCTCTCATTTTACTGTGGCTACAATAGGTGTAAAATACGTTATGCAGCAGCAAGTGACTGGGAAACAATGTAATTGGAGGGATAACTCCCTCCCCCAAAGCAGAGGACATCCAAGGGTATGCAATAGTCAAGATACCAGGGGAACAGAGATCAATGGTAGCCTAACAAATCAGGCACAAAAAAACAAAAGGCAACATTTAAAAAAATGCAAAGTGCAAGGTGTGAGGTAAGTATATAGTAGAAAAAACACAAATACCAAAGTGCAGAAATACAACAATTAAAACAACACGAATTGTAAAAACTGGCCAGTGGCTAAAAACATAGAGTATCATTATAGAAAAGGAAGGGGAATTAGGTAGGGCAGTAGCCACAGTAGCCCACCATACGGTTGAGTAATTTCACCCAACCTAGTTAGGCAGTCCCATGACAGTCCAAAAATCACAAGGCTTTGTGTAAAGGAAGTATGGCAGGCTCAGAGGGCTGCCATAGCCCTTCTTCCTTCCCTCTACAACCGCCACCTAACTAAAGCAAAGACATAATTAGGGAAGATCAAGGCGATGCCAAAATTGTGGCCACAGGAGACATCACCAAAAATCAGAGTCATGCTGTAGAGGCTGAGAGAGAAAAAAGGCAGCCCAATCGGCCGAGACAGAGAAGGTATCCTCCTAGCCCTCAGGTGCACATTAGAAACAAATCAACAGCCAAGGCATAGGGAAAATAGCCAACTACAAGGACCGGCTGAGGTCAGCCTTATGTAGTCTGATGTAACCTAAAATAATCGGCTGAGACACTGCTTACAGTAGCAAACTGATATCCCTGCAAGCAGTCCATACGGGTCAATTTTAATAGTCTACAGATAGGAATAGAATTCCTATTCTAAGGGCCCCTATGAGGACCAAAGCTCTCGATGCATTCCTTTAAATTGCGGGAATCAAAGTGCCGGGTTGGTGTAATAGCATAGTGGGGACACCACGGGGAACAGTGGGAAACAGCCCACGCCGCTGCCCTGCTCTGCTCTACTGCGCTTCAGCCAAAAGTAAATGCAGAGGCAGCTGCAAAGCCCCCCGGCCCCCTCCTCCACCTTATGTTCACCTTGAGATCACACAGTGGGAAACAGCCCGTACTGCTGCCTGCTCAGCTTCTGCAGAAGTATATGCAGCAGTAGTTGTGTAGCCCCTGAGATCCCTCCTCCACCTTACGTTTGCCTTGCATTCACTCTCCTGGGCTACTTGGCTCTCACACAGTGGGAAACCACCTGCAACGCTGCCCACTCCACTACAATGGAAGTATATGCAGCGGCGGCACAATGCCCCTCTACATACTTTGAGCTACCGGTGCAAATGCTAAAAGTAAACCATATGAGCCCATAGAGGAATCCCCAGAGGTGAAAAGGGGACCACAGGCGGCAGCTCTGGTCCACTCTACACTGCTCCCCTTACAGTGTCAAAAGAGGGAAGCCAAAGAAGACCTAAATGGGTTGCACTCGAACTTCACCAAACAGTGCAGAACCACAAACTTGCCGCTTTTCAAAACTATGTCTGTGTATGCTGTGCATGGCGTGCACTTAACACCAAGCTCCAAGTACCCAGCAATAGATACAGGGACCCACTGCTTAGCAGCAATGGCACTGACCACTAACACTGACTTATTGCAGCTTATAACAGCTGACAGCTTAGAGTGGCTTCAAGGCAAAGAAGGGCAAAACAGGTCTGCATAATCCAGGCAAATCCTTAGTAAACCCAGGTCAAGTCTACATGCCGCTGCCACACAGTGGGCTCAATAGCTGGTACTCACAATCCTCACACCAGAACCATCAGAGCTGCCCCAGTTCCATGGCTACTGGCGCTGCTAGCTGTTAGGTGCTCTCGTTGATTCATGTGGAATGGCCAAGTTATATTTAGAGAGACTTACACCATTATTTGTGAGTCTCTTTTATGGAAAATATGATTGGAATGCAGCATATGGTACCACAAATCAGGAAAATGTCTAAAAGCAAACGGAATTGATTTTCTGCAAAACCAATTTTCACCATAGTAAGAGTTTCTTCCCTGACATATGATTTGCATGAAGACCCAGCATTTGGGCAGCTGTCTGACGAATTGAGTGAGTCTGACTGACTTTTTCCTTAAATTGTGGATGAATAAGAAAGTGTAGCTCACACAAAGAATGGTGCTTGAGGTCTGGAATCACTCATGTTTCATGTTAATTCATTGGGTAAATCATTGTGGGATAGATTTCAGGAAATGTGCCATAGGAATTGAAGATTTCCACTCAATCACTACACCAAAACATAATCAGTGGTAGCACTACTACGAACTACATATATAATGGAGAGAAAAACATTAGAATTCAATCTTATAGATGCTAAAGATATTGGGAAAGGTATGCTCCCAGAAATGATCCAGTTGTATTCTCTAGAAATACATGTTCTCAAGAACAGATCTCTAATCATAAGCCTAAAATGTATTTGTCTACAGCACAACTCGGTTATGTGTAAGTGGCAGGTTGGAACTATAGAAGATTTATTCTGTCATTTTTGTATTACTACAGTTCAAACCAGCATTCACTTTATGTTCTTCTATCCTGTCTATAAGGATAATAGGGCAAAATGTATGGCGTTGGTACTGAGAGGGCACACTTTACACCATTGTCAAGCATGGTTGTTCTTTTTCTTGGCAGATCATTTTTCATTTGTCATTTGTCATAAGAAAAACATTTCATCAAGTAAAGGCTCTGTTGTAGGTCTTGTAGACGTTATGTCCATTTAATGAAGTAGAATCCTTATTTGTATGTATAGAAACAGATTATTTGATGAATTGGCAAAAGTGTCTTGATATCTTTATTAGTATAATATGTTATTTCCTCTGAAGTGTAATGTATTACATTATGTATTATGTGTTTTAAATGTGTCTTCATGAGTTATGGTATCGAAATCTAATTGAGAAAATAAGTCACAATTAGAATAGGGGTTCTCTCGGAGGGGGGGGGTTGTGTTTTGCCCGGGAGTGTTGTGTGTTGGGCCAAGGTGGATGTGAGAGATACTTGTCTAAGTAAAGGGGAGAATGGAAAAAGCAGTTGACTAGGGACACAAAGGCTGCCAAGGATGTTGGCTGAGCACCCGTAAAAATTAGTTATCTTGTTCTTATCTGAAGCATGCACCAAGGTAAATATGGTTGCCCTCAGGTTACAAGGCAGGGATGTCTTGTTGTCCATCCCTTAAAAGTTCACTTTTTTTCTGTCATTCTTCAAGCTAAATTAGACTAGGTTTGAACAATATGAATACCATTTCCCTCAGGGAAAGTCTGAAGCTGCTAATGATGTCCTGCTCACCCTCTGGAGTAATGCCTGCCAATACCTAGTCAGGCAAGAGGGCGCCAGTGCTCATCTACATTGGAACCAGGTGGAAGTGATGACGGAACTGTTTTTTTTCTCCACAGGGAGCAAATGCAGCAAGTCCTCTGCTCTTTATTTCATAGACTCTGCCATATTTCCAACAGGATGACTGCCGAAAAGAAGAAACTCATGAGGGACCATGTGTTGATACTCAAAGAGAAGGAAAGAAATTGCAGGAACCCTAGAAAATTGTAATTTCCATACCATCCAAGGAATCCAACTGACAACTCCTTTTTAAAACCAGCTACCCCATAACTCAAACAAACAGTAGAAAATCCCTAAATCATAATCATTAACCAGAAACCTCAAATGTTATACAGGTTTGCGAATCAAAGGGCATTATCTGTGACTGAAAGCCAGGCAACAAACACAAGCCTCCCAAACCCTCAAATTCCTAGCCATAAATACATCCAAAGGGCAACCAATGGGTTAGGCTCTCCACCTTACAAATCTACCAAACCCACTCACTGAGCTAGGTGTGTTTAAAGCATCCAACTCTTCATATATAAAGAAGAGGTCTGAGCAACATCCATTCGACCCTCAAATGCATGACACAGGTCCACGGCCTAACTGGCAAATCCAAATACTACATATCTAGCTTCAGAGAATCAATCTTTTTCAGCTGGCTACCTCAGCATCTTTTCAACATATATTTACAAGTTACCTCCCTAGCTCGTAAATTCATTTTCTGCTAAAACACAGTCTACAAAAGAAGATTGAGTGAACATGAAGAAATGAAAATGAAGAAAGTTTATACGTTGTGATTATGGTCACAACTACCATTGCTTTCAATTCATTCACAATGTGTTGCACAATTTGGACAAGCTCCTCCTTCTTCAAAGTCACTGTATATAGAAGGCTTGGGTCTGACATCTTTTTCTTGGAAGCAATCTTTAACTTGGACCCACACCTGAAAGCACGATATCAGAAAACACCTACTGATAATGTGCTTCACTTTTGAGACCAAGAAATAAAAAAATACAAACCACCAACTAACATAGTTGACATGAAGGTAATGGTAAGAGTGTTAAAGGAAAATGGATACCTGCAATGATCTTGCTATAGATGCTGTTTATGTCCTGCTGCCATTTGCTGGGTTCCTGCAGGGGAATGCTAGAAGGTCCCGTATTGTGAGGTGAAAGAGGTTAGTAGGAATACCGTTTGTGGCAGCGCTGGACCTTGACTATTATCACCAGTTTAGGTAGTCCGCCAGGCATGGGTAAATGATAAGTCTTGCTACTTCAGTTTATTTGAAGTGTTGTTTTATTGACATATATTTGCCAAGATGTCAGAGCACTTCTAGTGCCTGTTCACATGTAAAGTGGCGACATGTGTTTCGCCCAGAAGGACATTGTCAAGGCTGTGTTACAATAAAGTGGTACATTTGACATTATTTTGGTGTGTTGAGTGGCAATAGGCCATGAGCAGCAATGCAAATTGTGACAGTGTACATTGCCAAAAGACATAATTTCATAAGTGTAACAAATGACAAGGTGTTTGAGGTGAGGTCAGTGTAATGGTGAGTCAATCATAGAAAGAACAATTAGACAATATGCAATTACAATTAATAAAGTGGTAAGAGCCACGATAGGGGAATCAAATTTGGTAAAAAGAATGCACCAAGGGGCGAAGGAGGGAGAAAAATTTAGAGTTATCTATAGATGGAGTTGAGCTTAAGGGTAATGTCACATAGTAGAGAAGGTGGGCATGTTCTTACCCGGTGGAATTGTTGCTTGGTGTGAGTCTTGATTATATAACTAATTGTAACATATGGTGGATAGCAACTGTAGGAGAGAGGGAAAAGGGGTCATGTAGACAATGGTGGCAAGGATCCCTCCTGGCGCAATACCGATGTTGAGCATGCTGGTAGATTCATTATTCAGAGATAGCCTGGTCACTTATGAGACTAAATGAGGGTAGATGTGCCAGTTATATTGCGGCTGAAAGGTAATTGGGTTGGTATCATGCAGCGATGGTGATGCCCACCTGGTGTGTCGGGGTGGGTGGGTATAGACGTCAACCGTTAGTCGGCGAGTGCCTGGTGACTCCTAGTGTAGTAGAGGGTCGGGCTTTGCTTGGAATGGCGCAAGCTCATGGTGGCCATATTGATCTCTTCAAGTACACAAGGAAATCGAAACTTAAGAAATTCTTTGCTAAAAAAGTCATGTGGAATGCACAGAGGAAGGTAAAACCAACAATAAGCAATATCAGCAAATTTAGAACTAATACACCTGGTCATCAATTTGGAGAATGATGAAGACGGCATGATTCACTCGAAAAGGGACATTCTAAAAGACCTTGACATTGAAGAGCAAAACCTGAACATACCCGAACTGAAGAAGAAATCTAGGTTCACGCCAAACATACAAGGGGGCAATGCTATTGACATCTTTCAACCAGCTGTCATCCGAGACTTACACACCATAAAGGACAACATGAGACATAAGCAAGGAAGAAGATAATGTAACCTCATAATAGAGGAATGACAAGCATTGAAGAAACTAAAGCTCAACACAACATTAATCATCCAAGAAGCGGACAAAGTTGGCAATATAGTTATTCTAGGTTGACCATATCATATCAAGATGGCAACAACACACCTGCCGACTCCAGCATGTTGTGAAACTCAAGCAGCGAACCCAACCTCCACCATTGTCAAACAAGCAATGGTACAAACATGGACTACTAATGGATGATGAATACACATTTCTCAAGATCGACCATCAAGAATACCCACTATCTACTTTCTGCCTAAAATACACAAGACATTCACAGTAGTACCAGAAGGAAGACCTATCCTGAGTGATATTGGTTAGGAAACAGAACCCATTGCTAAATATATTAACAATGTAATTGCCATTGAAGTTCCTAAAATACTGACCTACCTCAGGGACACCATGCACGTATTACTGATCCTACAGGATGTTGTTTTCAAACCTGAATACCTTATGGTGACCTTGGACTTCGAGGCCCTTTATACTGCCATTGATCATCCTCTGGCTATCAAAGGCATAGATTACACATATGCCAAAGCCTCTGCATCCTTCTATTCTCACTTAGAAATTACCAAAGAGCTATTAGAATTCTCCCTAACGAACATACTACAGACAAACTAAGGGCATTGCAAGGGCATTGCAATGGGTGCAACATATGCCCCTGCCATGGCAAACCTATTCATGAACCATTACGAACAGGTTCATGCATTTTACATTCCATACTTTAACAAACTGGTACACAAATGGCACAGATACATCGATGATATTTTGATGATCTGATCAGGTACACTAGAGCAAATTGAGACCTACAAGGAATTGCGCAACGATAACAAGTTTGGGATCGAACTAAGGGGGACTCACAGTGATCACACCATTGATTTCCTAGACATTAAAATCACAGTAAATAACACTGTACTGCACACTACTACTTACAGGGAACCAACTGAGGTCAACTCGGTCTTGTTTGCAATAAGCTGCCAACGGAAATCTGTTATACAAAATATCCCCAAGGGGGAATTCATAAGAGCTAAGAGACATTGCAGTACGAATCAAGCGTTCAAAGCCGAATGCAACCTATTAAAAGATAGATTCACTGACATGGGATACACACAAAAGTCTATTGAATCAGCAATCACAATGTCCACCAACAGGGCCAGGAAGACGCTACTGACTCCCAAAGCTAAAACCGAACGGAAAGAAGATTCCATAAGATATGTTACTAGGTTTCACCAAGATAGTCACAAGGTTCAGAAAATCCTCAACAGGCACTGGCACCTATTAGTCATTGACAAGGATATCTAAGAATGGATACCTGCCAGGCCTAAACTCTCGTTCACTGAAGCGCCAACACTAAGGACCATGCTTAGCCCTTCATATATGGCACCCAGAGAAGCAAACAACCTTAATTGGTGCACCGCAATAAAAGCCTCTGGATTCCACAGATGCAGAAACTGCACCATGTGTCCTCATGCTTTGAATGCTAAGTCAATCTACCTAAGCGAAACTCAATGTCACAAAATCACTCAGCTTATTAACTGCACGTCTAAATATATCATCTATGTAATCATCTGCACCTGTGATTTGAAGTATATCGGGAGAACTATTAGAGAACTGAGAACTAGGATCAGAGAACACCTGAGCCTATAAATTCGCAGGATGCCAGATGGCCATTGGCATTACATTGGCAAGAAAATAATGAATTCGAAAAGAAAGAGGGCATCAGATTTGTTGGACTTGAACTCATCAAATGTGATACCAGAGGGGGTGACAGGGTGCTCAGACTCCAACCTGAAGTCAAACTAGTCTGTAAATACCGAAGCGTGAGCAAAGGCCTCAACTCGGATTATGAACTAAATGTGTTTCTTTGGGTTTGTGAACACTAATCCCATTCACCCACATGACCAAACATACACATATCCCGACCAGTCCCCCTGGATATGTCTATCTGCCATCTTGTAACATAACATTGCCTTCTTAACTTCTGCACTTTCCACTCTCCCCCTTGCACGTTCTCAATGTCACTGGGCCTAGTAAGATCGTTTTTATGTTGTGCTGTGTTCTCCCTTGTTCCCCTCCCTTGCCTAGTCGTGCTCTGAAACACTTGTGTACGAGCCCGATACAAATAAAATATCATATCATATAATTAACCTCTTTATATCACTCTCCAACCGGAGTGTACCATCCATAACACCCACACTACATTCATTCTTCCACACACATACACGTGTACTCCACACATGTTAGACTGTTCTCTACTACCATACAGCCGACAGTATCCTTATACTCCCTAATATCTCTCCACCACTGGGAAGATCTCTACATGGGCTCTTCTTACCAGTGTCTGCCAATCCTACTGTTGGCATCTTCGCTATCAGACATCACATGGTGCTCTATCCAAATGTGCACATTTTAGTGTCACACGCATACTAACTGCAACATCCTACGCCTCCTACTTTCACATTCAGCACATACATTGTGCAGTAGCAGGATGCACTACTGGTGTACTACACACATTTCCATTCTAACCCGAAATTGTCCTTGGACACCTATTATTGCTATGAGAGTGTACATGGTGCTCCTACACTCTGGACACATTTATGCGCTACTCAATCAGTGTGACTCCTCCCACCCCTCTCCTTCCCTTGTTCACAATAACACACGTGTATACTATTATGTGCTTATGATGCACGATACAGATCCCTCCGTTGACATATAAAACATTCTTACAAATAACCCAGCACTTTCTCCGCTGCAGGTTCTCCCCTCTTCTAAAGGTTGCATGTCAACTCTAATCCCATGGTTCACCCATCATATTTTCACTGGCTTAGCCCTTCCCCCCACCCAGGTCTCCACCATCTGTTATACTATGGCCAGCCTTGCCACCAATCAGAGAGTGGATTTCAGCATGCTCATGGCCAATCAACATTCGGATATCATATTTAATGCAATGCAAGATGGCGGCAGGGATCGAAAGATCACTACGACCACAGATCTATTCTACAGAGCCCTCGCTGGCCTGACAAGAAAGCCAGCCCAGTTCCCTGCACCACCCTAGCCCTTCTAACCACCACGCTCATTGCCGCACACAGACACTGCCGTAAAAATGTAACCCCAGACGGGTAGGCCCACTTGACCTTCACCCACTATATGCAAGCCCTCTTAACCGCCCATGTATCTTGCCACACACAGACACTTCAGCGAAATTATAACCACAGACGCGTAGGTCCGTTTGGGCTTCCCCACTATATTCAAGCAGCACACTACCAACATGCCCGCCTGGCGGCCACACATGTCGGCACACGATTCCTGTTACCACAGTGACTCACACCATAACATCACATTCTCACCCCCACCTGGGACTCCTAGGCAATTCTCAGACAATCTAATAGCACCACTGACTTCTAGTGAGAGACAACGCGTGCAAACCACGCCATTCCCCCAACCTTACTCTCAAAAGTATCAGCATTATTATCTGCAACACTTCACAACTTCCCAACACCCCACGCAAGAATGGCCAATAATGGCATCAAAAACTGAAAATTTGTTCAACCTCAGCATTCAGCAATTTTGACATTCTTAGTCTCCACTAAACCTAAGGGCGCTCCTACCCACCATCCACTTGCTTTAACAGGCAGCACTGCACACCCGGTTTAGCACCTGAGCACGGTTCCCTGTTGCAATCCATATAGCTTCTTGGCAACTGGTATCAGCTTGCGCCATACAAAGCAAAGTCTCACCCTCTACTACACTAAGAGTCACCAGGCACTCGCTGTAACAAACCATGGAACTTTGAAAAAGTAGACTGACCTGGTCTGAAAGAGTCGAGTGTTTCTTTCTTGCAGATTGATGATGATAGACAAAGCCTTGGTAACCATTTGCCTTCTGAAAGATAAATCGGAAAGGGTAGTAATTACCAGGCCAAGCCCAGAAAGTAGGGGAAGACCACAGCGGCAAAAACATTCTCAGTGTGGTAGCATTCCGGAAGATTGAAGGTCTTGCAGTCCAGCCGGATTGTAGGATATCCATAATGCAATACAGGCGCAACGGGGGAAGCCAAGGGGGATATGCAGTATAAATGTAACAAGGAGAGTGAGCAGGAGAAAAGAGCAAGGGGAATCACAAGGTAAACCAGAGTGAGAGCCAAAGAAGGAACAAAGAACCTGAGAGTTGGAATAGGAACCCAAGAACAAGCAAGAAGAAAGTCCAGAGTGGGAGAAAGTGAAACAAGGAGAATGGCAGCGAGAAGGGAGGAGCCCGACCCAGCGATGCCGAAAGCAGAGTGCCAGAAGAGCTGGGATCCAACAAGGCTTGCAGCTGCAAGAAGGGAAAAGCTTGACCCAGCGAAGTCAAAGCAACCGCAGCAAGGAGAACAGCAGCGAGAAGGGAGGAGCCTGATCCAGCGATGCCGAAGGCAGAGTGGCGGAGGAGCCAGGACCCAACATAAGTAGAAACAAGCGAACGGGGGCCCGCACAGAGGCTCTAAACTCAAGAAGCTAGGAGATGATGGAGAAGCCGACACCTAGGACAGAAGCAAAAAGTAAACAGATGCGGGGCATAGCAAGGGCCAAGTAGCGTGAAGCAACGCAGGAGGCCGAGTTTCCGGTCTGCAAAAATAGTGTATACAATGTGTAACGTTGCCACAATGACGGACTGCAGCAGCCATTTTGGAAAAGGCTAGAAAGCTGAGTAGAGTACAAAAAAGTCCTATTGAGGAAACGCCATCTTGAGGTGGTGAAGATGCCATTAGGCTGTCACAAACACCAGTAATCGGGGAGAGTACTAACACTCGCTAACGGTTGGCGTCTACATCCACCCACCCCAACCACGCCAGGTGGGCATCATGATCCCTGCATGACCCCAACCCAATTACCTTTCAGCCGCAATATATCAGGCACATCTATCCTTGTTTAGTCTCATGAGGGACCAGGCTATCTCTGAATAACTAATCTACCAGCATGCTCTCTATCGGCACTGTGCAAGGCGGGATCCATGCCATCATTGTCCACATGACCCCTTTTCCCTCTCCCCTACAGTTGCTAGCCAGCATCTATTCCAATCAGTAATATATACCGATGCTCACACCCAGCAACAATTCCAATCGCTAAGAACATACCCACCTTCTCTACAATGTGACATTACCCTTCAGCTCAACTCCAGCTAACGATAACTCCCTCCTTCACCCCTTGGTGTATTCTCTTTTACCAAATTCTATTCCCCTATCATGGGCTTTTACCACTATATTAATTGTAATTGCATATTGTCTAAATTGTTCCTTCTATGATTGACTCACCATCACTCACGCCTCACCTCGCACACATTGTCATGTACTATACTTACTTATGCAATTATTTCATCTGGCAATGTACACTGTCACAATTTGCATTGCTACTCATGGCCTATTGCCACTCACCACACCACTTGTTAGGCACAGGTCCTGGGCTCATGTTCCCAACCCCCACAAGTGCTCTCTCACCTGAGGGATGGTATAGTAGAAACATCTACAGAAGCTATGTTTATTTACACAAGTCCCTAATGAAGCACCAGTAACCTGGGAACAACTTCTTCATAAGGCGTTTTCTACTTAATAAAAATCGGTGGCATTTCTGTGCGCCCTCTTTTTTTTCTAAACCGCGCTGGTAACTTTCAAACACATGGAACAAAGCCGATGTTCTTACAACAGCAAAAAAAATGCTTTCAAACTTTCCGGAAATTACAGACATTTTCCAGCATTTAAGTCATTTGCTGAACACAATGTCCCCATATTTTGGCTGCGTGCACGATATTTCTTGTAAGTCTTTGCATGTTTTCGCACTCGAATGTGCAGTAGAACTTTTATTGTGTAATAAAAACATGGCCATTCATGCATTATAAAGGGAAATACCCACCTCCAAAACCTGTGATCTCCGACTAACTGTGCAATTATTCAAAAGCTATATCCATAATGGGTACAGCCAGGCGAACTGACATCAGAGCTAAAGCTGAACTCGTAGTCCTTTTCATCTCCCTAACTTGAAAAAGCTATTCTATCGCATATGCAGGCAGCGCCATGATAGGAACACTGCAGTATATAGAAAAACTCAAGGAGTAGCATCCTCTTTTTGAGTTCTTTAGAGAAGGAGCTTATCCCAAACAATAATGGCGACGGGAAGCAGATGTGAGGCAGTTAATTCTGTGGTGCTGCATTAAGGAGAGCTTCAGAATGATTCACTCTGATGCTGACGCCAGTTGGTTTAAGCAGGAGCTTGCAACAAAGCATGTGGAAGTAAAATACGACAGTGATTTCAGAATAAGTTTGTGTATGAAATGTATAAAGAACAGCCAGTAGGAGAGAAGCTGAAACTGAGACAAATGTTAACCATAGAGAAGCAAATAAGAAAGGGGACAGCAGAAGGAATGGAAGCTTCTAGATGCTCTATCGTCCTGCGCTGAAACGCAGATATTCCCGGCATAACCTCACAGCAGGGCACAAGAACATTATTCGCTTTTAACATTTGCAAGGGCTGTATCTTCCCGCTGTGACACATAAGGCATGTTGCAGGGTTTAGAAAACGAGGGTGGAGGGCCATGCACTACAAATAAGTATAGATAGGTAGAGTTCATGTATAGGGTACATTTCACCTCTGCATTCTAAGTGGCATCATAGACAACTCAACCCCTCAGTGAAATTTTTCCCCGTAGGTGATAGATACCCATATATAATTCAGGGTGGCAATAGCAGGGATGATTTCAGGACTCTAGGTTTTATGGCTCCGGTTGCCAAAAAATCTTGTATGCCTACCTCATCCATCAGTATTCCATTGGCCAGTTGAGACAACACACAGAAGGCAAAAGGGATGCTCAGGGAGCCGTACACAATGCCACGTCAGTGCTTTCGTTTTTGCCTGTCCAGCTCAGGTATTATATAGCTGGCGCCATCAGGCCACGTTTGAGTTCGGGCTACTTTGGTCAAGTGGTCACTCCTAGGCCTCATCCCACCTGCCTATTGGCTCCTTAAGGCTTCTGTTTTATCCCCACATAGCTTAGGCATTCAAAAGCCATTCGCATCATGCTGAAGTTGAGTCTGAGCTGCTTTGGACATGTTATAAATGCTCTGCCCCTCCTACCTGTCCTTTGGCTCATTTGGGTTTCAGTATTTTCCCACCCAGCTGTGCCATTCTAAGGTCAGCTCTACCAGGCTGAAGTTTAGTCTGTGCTACTTTGCCACGTGATCACTGCTCCAAGCTCTCCCACCTTCCTGTTGGCTTGTTAGGGCTTCCATTTTTTTCCTGACCAGCTTGGACATTCAAAGACCAGCTCCCCCAGGCTTTGATTGAGTCCAGGCTGCCCGCCCTACTTATGGGCTCATTGCGGCCTCACATTTTTCCCACCCAAGTGGGTGTTCAAAAGCCAGCTCCATGAGGCCAAAGTTGAGCCTCGGGTGTATTGGGCATGTGATCACTGCTATGCTATTTCCTGCCTGCCCCTTGGCTCTTTAGAGCTTCCATTTTTTCCCACCTTTGTTCAAAAGCCAGCTCTACCAGACAAAGGTTCAGTCCAGAATGCTTTGGTCACGTGATCTTTGGTCATGTGATCTTTGCTGCACCCTTCCTGCCTGCCCATGGGCATGTTAGGGTTTCAGTTTTTCCCTGCCCATGTTGGGTGTTCAAAAGTCAACTCCGCCAACACATAGTTATTGATATTGATATTGATATTGATATTTTATTTCTATCGCGCTCATACACAAGTGTTTCAGAGCGCGAAAATACTTTAGCTCAGGCTATGTTGGTCACATAATCATTGCTCCAACCCCTTCGGTCTCAAGCAATCTATTTTACAGGACCATCTAGGTATGCTGATTTCTGGCCTCTGAAGCCAATGGCAGAGAAAGACAAGAACATAGGCTGTTTATTCTTGTTAGGGCTTGGAAGGGCCAAAGGGTCAGACCCTACGGTTCCCATGAGCTTAACATACGTATGTACTAGACTAGTCTACAGTGCCTACTACACCCTACATTAATGCCAGAATAGCCTATCAGTCTCACTGAAGGTGACTATTGTGCTTACTGCAATCCAATGTTCTTATTACCCTTAAGCATCTGTATTTGCTAAACCAACTTTTACAAATCAATGCTAACTGTACCTCTGAATGTGACATTGCGAAAATCGACCATGATACTTATTGTGATTACTGTCTCCATCAGTTGAACCTAGGTATCTGCCAGACCTGCCCACATGGCCTACTGCACTCCAAACTAATCTTACTAGACTATTGTTTCTATTGAAGGCCTCCTATTAAGCCAAGCCTGCATCCTATCTGTGCTATTCTTTAGGCAACTGATAACTTACAATAGCTCCAATCGAGCTAGTAACCCCATTATGATTCTCCTCAAGCGTGTCATTGATTTATTACTGAGTCTCCCTTTACTGGGACATTATTCAACATTTGTGCCGCCTGCCCCCCTACTCACAAAGAAAATGCTCCACCACAAGACTAAACCGACTCCTTTTCTCCCTCCTTTATAAGTAACCTTGCCTTCGGACTCTATCAAGCCTACCCTATTCCTACCCAAATTAATAACTCCTAACTGGGAAAATAGCCAAACGAAGCCAAACAGTTCTTACAACCTCTCTACACTCATCCCTGTGCAATGGATTGAGCGGTTCACTACTAAACCGACTCCTAATCAACCTTGCCGTGGCACCAACAGAAATGAAAGACTCACCTCCAGGTTTACCATCGTGGCACCACTATTCAACCTCTAGCAGGATAAGTCACTCATCACTTCCCACAGCCCCATGCAGAGCTTACCAAGCCCTACTATCTCGGGCAGACCACCTAAAAAACTGAAACCAAAGCGAGACAAACCATAGACACACTCCGCTCAATCTAAGGGACCTCACCTACCAGCCCTGACCAAGCCTGCGCTCATCACTGGTGCACTCATTAACGCAAGATCTGTAGTTACACACGCAACTGCCATAGCTGATTTAATTAAAGACAATGATCTCGACTTCCTAGCAGTGTCAGAGACTTGGCTCCATGCCGCTGCAGGGCTATCTCTCATGTTAGCCATTCCAGACTCCTACACTATTACCAGAGTTGACAGAGAAAATGCCAAGGGTGGAGGGGTTGCCTTCATAGCTCGCACTAACCTGGCACTCAGACCATCAACCACCTTCTCTCCTAAATCATGTCAACTTCTCACAGTCAAAATAACAACCTCCCACTGCAGTACCCTTACCATTCACCTCATATACCGGCCTCCCGGCCCATCAGGAGACTTCGAGGAGGACCTTATTACACTGCTTTCTGATAACACTAAACCAATGTCACAAATCTTAATACTTGGTGACTTTAATTTAGGCCTATCTGACCCAAACGACCAGGCTGCTAAATCCCCGGAAGAATCTCTAAATGAACTCAATTTCACACAGAGAATCAACCAACCTACCCACATAAAAGGTCAAACACTGGATTGGTTGGCAGACCACAACTGCCCTACGGTAATTACTGCCATTGAACCACAATCTTGGACTGACCATTCCCTCATCGCTTTCACCATTAATGCTAATCGTTCAGCTATGAAAATCAAGCCTATTGCGCCTCCTCTACTTACTAGAAACAAGCGCAATATTACAGCTGAAAAACTAGCACCCTTACTGATCCCAATACTAAACGCCAATAAATCTGAAGATCCTGAGGAACTAATCAACCTCTTCAATAACACTATGACAATGGCCCTAACGCTATTGCCCCTCTGATACTACGCAAGAGTAAACCCAAAGACCACCTTAATACCTGGTATACTCCACAACTGAAAGCCCTGAGGGCTGAAAAAAGAAAATGTGAGACCACATGGAAAAGTTTACCTTCCAAGGAGAACAAAAATATAGTCACACAAATCGCTGCATGCTACAAAGCAGAGATCATCAAAACTAAACAAGAAACATATAAAGGCAGGATCCAAAATGCCAGTTCCAGCATTAAGGAACTATTTGGAATCCTAAGGGAATAAGAATCACCTATAGCTCCAGATGACTCTCACCCTAAAGACAAAGCTTGTTGCACGGGCATACAAAACTCCCATGCCAATAAAATGACCACCCTCCAAAATAAAATTGCCTCTAAAAGACTCAATATCAATGGTTTTGACATAGTGCAGAACCTAGACACCACCACCTTCACTAACACTCTACCAGTATTCAAATTTGCTCAAGTTACCACGACTGAGGTAGCCAAAATCATTAACTCTCTGAAACCTTCATGATGCCAGGGAGACATTTGCCCTGCTCAAATCATAAAAGATGCAGTGAGAGATCTCACTCCTTTTATCACTAGATTAATAAATGCCTCTTTTAAATCATTCCAGGTTCCTACTAACCTAAAAGATGCATGGGTACTACCTCTTGTCACGACCTCTATCTTAGATGTCCCAGCACCCATCAAGTCATTAGCCTCCTCGTACATACAGGCCACAAAACCCTCTCATAGGCCTTCGCAGAGGCCTTCACATTCCTGCATCACCAGACACTAGAAGAAATCCGGACTCAGTTGGGCCAGAGCATGGTGCATCTGGAACCAACTACGGCCATCAACACTTGAGGGATAATCCAACATGGAGGAGGAGCAAGTATCAAGGCACTAAAAGCAACGGGCTAGTAGTTATTTCAGCCCTGGGTGTGGCTGGCTATATAAGCCACACCCAGGCAAGAGCCCACGCTTCGCGTTGCTTCTGTTGTGAACAGCAGACGTTCACTGCTGACCCGGAGCATGTTGCATGCTCATAATTGTCCAGTTTCGTTTGGCGGACTTCTCCGCAACAATACTTACCTCTGACCCGCTCCGACGAACAGCTCAACTTTACCAGGATCGGAGCGCCGGCAGTATCTTCCGCCTTTCACTTTAAAGCTTATCCCGAATCTGCAGCAGCCCCTCCTGTGCATCAGGCCTGCGCTGCCGTCTTACACAGCACAGCTGATCGCAGCTCAACAGCGGCCCCTCCTCTGCATCAGGCCCGCGCCTCCGCCTTCCACAGCGCAGCTGATCGCGGCTCCGCAGCGGCCCCTCCTCTGCATCGGGCCCGCACCTCCGCCTGAAAACACCTTCCAGCTGTTCTCCCGACTCCAGTAATTGGCTGCATCCATGGAACGCTCCGATTCAGCTCCGCTGCCTCTGTAAAGGAAGAGAACACAATTATCCAACAAGACAAGGGAAGGTACCCAGATAAAGACTTACTCTACTGCAATTAAGAACTCTCTGAGGAATAAGACTGAGGTTCCTTATAACAGTTACAGGACCATCTCCTAAAGCAAAGACAATCCAAGCCACAGCATTTCTGGGCTTCAAGAGGACCAGTGAAGTAACTGGCCCTAACGGATAATTGCGCCCCTGCTGAGTCTCAGAAAAAGCAGGATGGAGAGCCTCTCTTCAATACATACAAGGTGAGCACACACACATTAGGGGATGGGGGTTTGGGAGCAGCGCACAGGGAGTTGTTAGAGATTTCAGGCCCCTAATCTCATAGCCGCTCAACCTTGTTCCCTCAGAATAATCCTCCCAGAGAAGTAACCTGAGAAGGGTGCCATGCTGAGGATCCGGATACCCCCGCAGAGACAAGGTGATCGTAACACCTCTGCTCAAAAAGCTTCGCTTGATCCTACCATCCCAACCAACTATAAGCCTATAACTACTGTCCCCTTCCTCATTAAAATCATCGATAAGGAAGCCTACCAAACACAGTCCTACCTAGAGATCAACCATCTCCTAGGGCTTAGACAATCTGGATTGAGACCTCTGCATGGGACCAAAACAGCCCTTCTAGACTTGAAAACGCAAATAGACTTGATAAAAGACAACAGACAATGCGCATTACTTTTGCTATTAGACCTCTCCGCCGCCTTTGATCTGGTCGATCACAATATACTTTGTGAACACCTATCATCAGCAGCTAACTTCTCCCCAGAGGCTACAACTTGGATTAAATCCTTCTTAAACAGAATGATGAGATTATTTTCCCCTTCAGAGGCAGCTGACCCCATCCCTATCACCTGTGGAGTGCCACAAGGGTCTTAAGTTTCCCCTACATTATATAATGTGTTTACCAAACCCTTATTCGACATACTGGACCATCTGGGTGTCATCTACACTGATACTGATCCCACTTTCTGGTAACTATGACTCTGACAATGACAGACTAAACAAAATCTACTGAGTCATTCAGGCAAGGATGGCCACCCATAGACTGTGCCTGAATGACGATAAGACCGACATTCTTATACTAGGCACCCCTATTTACCTAAAAAAACGTAATCCCAAATACATCTCGTTCAACATAGATGCGAAACTGATCACTACGGACAAGGAAACTAAAACCTTAGGCTTCTGCCCTGAACCTCAAAAACCAAGCTAATGCCACTGCCACAGCTACCGCCTATACGTGTAAACGTATCCATGCATGTAAAAACTATCGCTCCACCAATAGCTGCATGATCTTGGCTCAAGATTTAATCCTGTCCAAACTTGATTACTGCAATGCACTCTATGCAGGTGCTAACAAACAAGTTCTGAACAAACTCCAAACCTTGCAAAATAATACACTAAGAACCGCCCTGAGAATCCCACGGAAAGACCACATACCCCAAACAAGTAGAAGCTACAAATGGCTTTCCATAAAGGATAGAATCTTCTTTAAACTTGTCTCCATCACCCACAAATGCCTTCAGGACGCTGCCCCTAAATACCTGATTGATAAAATTGTCCCTAAAATCCAGACCTACGAGATCAGTAACTCCCACTGTATCATTGCGCCTCGCTACAACCTAAAAAGAGCCAGAGATACTAGCTTCCCAGTGCAATCAGCCATAGCTTGGAATGCCCTCCCTCTTAACCTATGTACTGACAGTAACCTCCATAGCTTCAGGACGAACACCAAAGAATGGCTCTTTACCAAGGACACCATACTCACTGCCTGATATGATATAATCTCGCCTGTAACTTATATTACTACCCACAGCCTCTTCATTGACAAACGTATTATGTATACTTAGCTTTCGGAAGAAACCTTTGATTCTACTGTTATTTCTCTGATGTGCTGTGCTTAATACCTTTTTCACTGCATTCTGTATCAACACATCCTCTTATGTATGTATGTATACTAAGTTGTCTTGAAAAATGCCCAGATACCTCAGGGTGTGGCACGCTGTACAAATAATAAACAAACAAACAAACCCTCTGTAGCACAGAAACCAGCAAGACATCACCATGTGCTAGGTAACATTTTTGTATGAATGATAAAGCTTCCTGAGCTGTGTCAACTCCAGAACCTTTTGCTTTGACTAGGCAACTATTTTACCTTGTCCCTGGGAGAAGGGGAATCTTTTTCCCCTCTCGCATAGTCTTGTACTCATTGTATGGGTGACCTTTTTATGTCTCTCCATAGTGTATGGTTTAAGTTACAGTTTCCTACAACGTTTGGGCTTAGGCTGGGTTACCACTATGGGCTTCCCCTGTTAATTTCTATTTCATGTACTTGTGTGAACTACAGTTCCCGAGTAGTAAAGAGGGATTTTCATCCCCCTTTACATTTTATATAGTGAGCCAGCACACCCCACCTTATGTGGAGTGCTGGAGGATACAATGTATCCCATTTCTTATTTACCTGGAAGATTCCTTGAATGGCTGGTCGCAGTGTAACTACTTTTATGACTTTTTAACCTTCATCACTCGCAGGCTGTTAATTCAGCCTTGGTAATGCACATAAGGGACATCCATTTTGCTAAAATGGTGGCCTCCTTTTTTTATTCATCATTTCTTGTGTGCTTGCTGTTTCTGGGGTCTTCCTCTGCCACTGTAGGCAGGAAAACCCTCAGTGGCTGTTTTGTCTTCGGCAGGAATCATGTGGTTTCACCACCCAGCTCCAGAGTGTCTAGGAAAGGCAGGAAGCAAGGGAGGAGTCCAAAACTCTGCAGCCCTGTGTCTTTCACCTTTCCTGAAAGGAACACAACTCCAGTGGGGGGCTGGCTGTCCTGATTGGACCACCAGACCGCCCCTTGTTGTAAAATGCAGGGAGAGAATGCAGAAGTTGTGATGTAGTTCCTGATAACTACTCTGAACCTGGAAGCTCCTAACAAGTCTACCACCGGACCTGATTCTAAAGAGGACAATGAAGAAATGTGTTGAAACGATTTCCAGCAACAAGAGAGACTGCTGTGTAACCGAAACCTGATGTTACCCTTCCTTCCAAATGACCTGGAGACTCTGGGTATGAAAACCCTAACCCAGAGCCTAGTGTGACTCACCAGACTCGAGAAGACCTGCATTTTGATCCAATTCACTTTGTGCTGCGACCTTGTGGGGCTGCAATACCCCAATACACTCGCACCTGAAGACATTGTGCATTGCATGGCCTTCTGAATTATGAATCAAGCTGAAACTTTGGAGACATTCTGCTGGACCTCAAGAGATGTGATTCCAGTCCTGTAATTCCCCTCGTCGAGGGCTGGATCAGATTAGCAATGCAAATCCAATCAGTGATATGCTGTCTTCTTCTGGCTCATGAAAAGGGCACCAAAACCACAGAGATGCATCCAACCACAAGGGAACTCTTGCCTGGAGCCCTCCCCATGATCCCTGCTGCAAAAGCCCTTCCAGTGCGCTGTCTTCTGTCTTCATAATAAAACAATTCAACTACCAGGTTTTTGGCTGCAGTACCTGAAGTCTTTGTGATACAACTCTTGGTAAAATACTGTGTTGACTGGGGTATTTACTTACCTTAAGCCTGTGTGATTTCTGTAAAGCTTTGGGGTGTTTTCTGTGATTGGGAGTCCTCTCATCCAGTTCACCCAGGCCCACTCTTGGAATCCTCCTAGGGTGTCTTCTCTTACGTCCCTGGACCCTAACTAACTTTAAAGTGAACTACTTACTTGAACAGACTTCCACAGGAACTCTGACCTTTGCCTGCAACAGAAACCCACCTCACCCTGCCTGCAGCTGGCTCGTAGACCACTAGGGTCCCTCTTCTCTTCCTGAGTGAACTCATGTAATAGAATAGGCAAGGACGGAAAAAGTTAAGGATTTTGTTTTGAAAAGTATAACAAGTGTTTAAAAGTACTTACTTCTGAACGAGTTAGTTGATAACTTACTATGAGAGTGAGCAGTTACAAAAGTTCTTACCTTGAAAGTGTATTGTACCATTCTGAAAGGTATATGTAAGGTTATTTTATTCACCTGTGAATTGGTTATGCCTCTTTCCTGTTATGCCCCAGGGTACTGGAACACCATCCATGCGGCTGTCAGGACTGCTCTGGAAGTTTAGGAAAGAACTGAAAGCCCTGCTCTTGGGGGAATCCATGAGCATGTTCTATTGTAATTATAACTAATATCTCCTTTATATACATTCAGTGTATTTTGCTTTCAGCCCATATCTCAATTTATTCTGCAATATGGTTGGACCCTTGCCATGGTGTTGCAGCCCACAGGTCTTAAGTCTGTGCTTATTCAGTCTTTAAAATATATTTTAACTCCAACTTTGTCCTCCATTCAAAAGCTGGAGGTAAAAAATTTAAAATCACCCCTTTAATTTGCATAACTTTCTTTTAAGTGAATTATTTCAATGCATATTTTTATGGGAATAAACAAGAGATAACGTAAGCATCTCGGAATTGACTCTTATACATTTTAAAAATATATTATACACTATCATGAACTATTGCTCTATGCAATCCTTTTGCATTGGCAAAATGTGGATGGAAAAGGACTTTAAAACAATGAAATATGTAATGCCTGCAGATTGGAAATCTGCATCAATTTCAATAAAACTCAACTATAGTTCCTAATGAGGTGGATTTCCAAAATTACCACACGCTGTTAGGTCTTAAACCCCTTGTATTATTCCCATTAAAAAATACACAACATTGGTAATGAGGGCCTTAGGGTGCAAACCGGTTGGCATACACAGTCTTCGCCAGAAGGGTTCATGAGAGAGGTAACTAGTCCAAGGCGCAGAGGCTGCCCTGATGTTGGCTTCTGCTTTCAGCTTTTGTATTTTGAAAGTGAGGTTACTATTAAAGGTGCTCGTAGTAAACGTGAACTCTACTCTGCGAAGCAGCACAGTGAACTTAGTAGGGCACATAAGCAAACAAAGATCACAGCTGGCCTCGCTGGAGTAACATGTTTTCCACAGGTGGTCGTGCCACTTCACATCTGGCCATTTTCTTGTAACAGTCTTTCGTTTTGCCTGAATTCATACTGTGGCTGTAAGGAAAGTCCTCAATCTGTGTCTCAAAGGGTAATGCAAGCCAAAATTAAAGATTTTTATAGGGGTGTCACTGTGGTAAATCAGACTGTTCCTGTGGTCAGAAATGATTCTTTGATCACCCAAGTAGACACCTTGGCCATTTTGTTGGCAGGGATACACAGCTGGCAGGGCTGGGTGGGTGATGGGCTGCAGTAATTCAACACTTGGGGAATAAGCAATCTCAAAAGACTTGCCCTAGAACTTGCAATGTGATTTCCTGCCTGCAAATCACATTAAGGCCAGCCCTCACCCCAGGGCCAGAAAATAACTATTGAGAAAAAAACAGTAATGAGGTTCATTTTGCGAGTCCCACAGATCTTCAAAGAAGCTGCTAAACAGGTGGAACCTGTATTGACACCTTCCTTAACGATCCATGGGATTTTCAGTTTGGTTTGAAGTGGAGTTGGGCCACTGAACGGACTAACGGTGCCCCTCGTGCAGCACTACTGTGCCTCAACACAACATGTGGTTTAACACCAGCATATCTTTTCATGCTGGTGTTAAACCAAATATACCTCTGGACTCCACCTAACTTTTACAGCTGGTCAAAAACAGCCAGATTCCATTGGAATCCATTGTAAATGCCTCCCAAAATTATTAGTTCCAGGAGGCATTTACATGCCCCCCAAAAAAGTGTAAATATAAGGTTTAAAGACAATATTGCCATTTTTATTAACTTTACAGTTCCACTACGTGGTATAAAGTTGAAAGTTGCATAAAGGGAATATTGTCCACAGAAGTGCTAATGGCCATGGTAGTCTTCAACGGAAATACCTTTTTTTGTAAAATGTCCCCGTCACAAATTGACCTGTGCTCTGCAGAAGTACAATAGAGAGTAGTGTCTACACCGCCTACTCATGCCCCACACTTTTACAAACCAACAGTGATGACAATCATAAAGTTAATACAGACACAGCTAAAAGATATACCTTCTTTACCTATTGTGATAACATGGGCCAGGGCTATACTCTCAGAAGGGGTGTGAATGTGGGCCAGTAGCAACTCAAACAGCAAAGTAACACAGTTCCAAAGTAAAAGTATATCCAATCAAAGTTATAAACACTATACTAAACAAATCAATCAGACGAATAACTATTACAAACACTATGAAAACCTACAACTGCAAAAGAAGACAGAGAAAAGCAGAACAAGACTGTAGATGACTGTGGATACTTCATTTAGGGGAGAGAAGGCAAACAAATCCAACAATGGTTCAAAAAGAATAAGTTGTTGAAAAACAAGGTGCAGCAAAGGTGACTTGCTAGTCTCTAGGGCCTCAAAAGTGAACCAGGGGGAGAGGACCTCTCAAAAGTACCTTATTTCTATGTTCGGTGGTTCATCCATCTAGCTGGCATCGAGTTGTTTTTCAAAGAAGAAGCTTAGTGCATGTCATGGAGTGAATTTCCGGTTGTGCAGTTCGGAAAGGCTCACCAGGGTTGGTTTGAGTGTCGAGTCAGTTCAAGACATTAGTAACCGCTGGTTCGGGTCAATGAGTGGCAAGAAGCTTAAGTTGTTCGAATCGAGTCCCATCAGTTCAATGCACCCTCCGGCGGCTGATCATTATAGTTACTATCGATTTTATTTGTAAGTCATTCTATTCATTGTTTAGTTTGAGATGGTTTATTCTGCTTTATTATGAAGAATAACAGAATTTCTCTTTAAATCACCCTATGAAAGAGAAACATGCACTCCTGAAGCCTTTTATTGTGGCTAATAACTTGCTAAAAGAAATAGACACTTTAGTTTTAGATCTGAATCTGAAACTCTGAAAATCCATTGTACAGATTTTTGCAATGTGACAAACTGAAAGTAGGGGTGACATAATCAGACAATCAAAGTTACCGGAGCATTTTTAATTTATTTATAAGGAGGGTTTCAAAGATTGTGTACCAGAGGCTGTATTTGAATCTGTACCCTTATCACTATCATGTGATGCTTTAGATAATTATGAGGTTCCATATAGAGCAGCAGAGAGGTCGGCATTTTGTACTCCCAATATAAGTTCATCAAATTGACCACCTACAATAGGAGAACTTACTGTCATCTTTTACCATTAACTCATCCGCAGAGATTGTTGTTACTGAATATTACTGAATATGTAGCAGATTATTGTATTCCGGTCTGAAATGAATTTCATCTGTTAAGGGACCTGGAAGTCTTAGAGGGAGGACAGTGTGCTGGTAAAGACGAGACTTGTAAATTGAAAAGAAAGGGACAGTCATTAGAGGTACTGTGCCAGGTAACATCCCAGGATGACTTAAACAAATATAATACTGAACATAGTATGAGGACTTTAAGTGGTGGTAGATCTGTTTATGAGATTAACGCCAATCTTGATAAACTAAAGACTATGTTTGTACCAATGTCTAAGTAAGAGCTGTTTTAAGGAGATTAAACAGGTTCGAAAGAATTGGGAAGGTGATGTTAAGTAAGACTGACATCCAAGACAGACCAAACAGATTAAAGAGGCAAAATAATCTGGGTCATGGTAAGAATGATTTAGTTGGTAAAAATTGTCAGTATGTGGAATGTGTATTAGAGAGCTAGACAGAGCTGATTCCAACTACACAAACGCATAGTACAAGGTTATTTAAGGAATACATCACAGAGGCTGCTACTAGTGAGGCTTGATGAAGTTCATAAAACAGAAAGGTAGTACGAAGGACACGAATACAATGCCAGAATGTCATCCAACAAATAATCGGGAAAATGAAAGAGTCTTTTAGCCATGTAGATGTGCAATATATGTATATGGGGTACCAACAATGAAATTCTATCCATTTGAAACCCACGTGTATATAAGACAACTCATTGTATTGGACATGTTAGAGGGTGTAGAGCGGTTTTAAAAAGTGATATAGAATGAGCAGAATGCTTTTATGAAGGACATGGAAGTGATTTTGACTACATAATACTGACATTATAAGATATGTTTGTGGCAGAAAGCGTTTTAGGGATTGAGAATTGAACAATTGTCCCTATTGTTTCACTTGTACAGTTAAGAGCTATTCCATATTCAACATGGAATATAATATCCCTGTCATCAATTAACAAACAAACATCATTAGCAGATAACAGTAAAGAACTTGAAAATAAAGTACAGAATGTATCAGAGCAGCAGTATTTGCTCATACTTGATTGACAGATCAGCGAAGGGCCCAAAGATGTAGCATTATGTCTCGCAAAAACAAATCATTCTATCAATAATGTTTTACATAGAATTAGCATCCATCCCACTGCTCATCTTCCAACTTGAGTACCTACTGGTCCTGCCAAACGTAAACAGTGTATTGGTGGATCAAAAAATGTAGTGTGATGTACAGGATGAAGGGAAATCTTACCCAAATGGTTGATACTATCTTAGAATATAGTAGCAATTGTGGCTAAATTAGAATAGCAGGATTGTATGGACATTATTTAAAAATATGATGTAGTGTCCTTCGAGGAGATGTGCACTCTTGATATAGTCTTTGGAGGAGGTTTTGAAACTTTGTTTGTAGCAGCTGATTCTTTATCAACAGGCCAAGCTAAAGGGGACCTAATAATGTCAAATTCAACCAAGGTAAGAGCAGAGTTTGTTTCCTCCACTTTTCCTACAAAATATTTACAGGTGGTAGAGTTTAGAACCCATAAAGGGGATCAAGGAATATTATTACATTTGTATAACAGTCCTTCTGAAATCCTTGTTTTCCTGCTTAGAAGATTCACTTGGGAAAGTTAATGACTTGTATATGCATTGTTTAACAGATAAATCTTGTATCATTTTAATGGTGATTTTAATGTTAAAATTGGTAATCGTGATTTAATTTAATTACATACTAATGAATGGGTGATAAATGGTATCCAGCCAATGGTGACACAGACAGAATTTGTTAATCAACAAGGACTTACATTTATTGTGATACTGGCGGTACCACCTAACGTTGCACGCGTCTGTAGCTGACATGCACATGGGGGTCTGCTATGGCCTTGTGTATGTTTGATTGTGTCATAACTTCCTATTATTGAAAAATCGCAAAATCAGCAATCTCTCAAAATAGCCTATACTGATAGCACAGGGTCGGACCCGGCTCCACCCCTGTGCAGGGCTCATGGGTGGGGTTGGTCAAATTTCATCATTTCCAGTACACCCTAGACTGGTATGCTGACCTTGTATAAGTCGCAAAATTGGAAATCTACCGAAGTCGCCTATACTGAGAGCACAGGGCCGGACCCCACCCTGTGCAGGGTGAATGGGTGGGGTTCATCAGATTTCACTTTCGCCAGTACACCCCAGACTAGTATGCTGACTGTGGCCCAAAACTGTTGGGGGCTGGAGCCAACAATCACAAAATCGTCATTCCCGTTATTTCTCCCAAAATCACCCATACAGATAGCATAGGACCGGACCCCACCCTGTGCAGGGCAAATGGGTGGGTTTGATCAAAGTTCACTATCACCAGTACACCCCAGACTGGTATGCCGACCGTGGGCCAGAAGTTCAGCTTACCAACTGTTATGGGGCTGCAGCCAACCCCAAACATACAAACACACTTTCCCAAATATATATATATATATAGATGTGATAATCAACTATAAATTATTCAATCAATAATTATTACACAAAAGAACATTGTAAAAACAGCTAAAGGTGGCCACACTTTTGGTTTGCTAAGGGTTGTCGGGAATCAAAGAAATTCTAGATGTTTTAAAATGTACAACAGCTACCCGGTCTTACATTATTAAAGCCCATATATCTTATAAAGCTAACCAGGAAAGAGCAAAAAAGTTATTGCGTTTGACTGTGTGGGAGGGCATGAAGCAAACTTGTGAGAAAAGGGATTTGAGAGCCTTTTGGAAGTTAGTATGGAAGGGTTCCAATAAAACGGATGATGAAGATGTAATACACACTTACATAATAGGAGACAAATGGCATGCTTATTTTAGTAAGGTCAATGCTGTTGCAGAGAACACATCCCGAATTCAAAGGATCAAAACCCGGTCCCCGTTTTTAATTGATGAAAATAACCATGATTTGACAAAAAGGTTTATTGGGGAATCACCCTGCAGTACAGCCTGCAGTTGTTTACAAGAGAAATCCATTAGATGATTTTGGACAACAATTCTCACTAATGTTTTTCGTTCTTTTTTTTAGAACAAACAAATTACCCTCCCTGTGATTAACCTGTGCCATAGTTTCAATAATGGTGAATGGTAAAACTGTAAATGACACAGGCCAATTTCTTTGAGCGTTGATTTACTCAAATTATTAGGGAAGTTTGTTTTGGAAAATGTTACATACATTTGTGGAGGACTTTGATGTAATAGAAGATACCCAGCTGGTTATTTGGCCATCAGTTGGAACTACAGAAAATATGTATACACCTATCATTAATAATAAGTCAACATAAAGAGGCAAAAAGAAACTGATCTATACTTGTCCACTTCATTTGATACTGTGATACCGTGGGTAGGTCCACGTAATAGGACATATTCATGATCACAGGTTTGAATCCCATCAGGTTCACTCAACCCTTCATCCTTCCGAGGTCGATAAAATGAGTACCATTAAGGCGGCTAACAATAAACATCTGTTATTAGCGCCAAGATGCCCCCTCAGGGGTGAACATGTGCTTTACAAATATGCGTGTTATGTTTTTTGTTATGCTTTTGTCCTTTATATAGGACAGATCTATTTCCAATTGAAACTGAAGTTTGTTGCGGATGTCTTAGCTCTTTTATTTTTTAATATTGATTTAAATTGATTGCTTTGTAAACTATTTAGTCCCATTAACAACAGATGTCCCGCTTCTTAGTTGCAGAATATTGCGTTGTCTGAATTACTCTGACAATGTTGTTATTATTGTCAGGATCCTAGAAGCTTTGCGGAAACTGTTAGATGATATGTTGTCTCAGAAAAGCTTCAAGAAATTGTAATTTTTCATTAAAGTATATGTTTTAACAAAAATAGATTGTGACAAAAGCAAGCCCAGAAACTGGCAATTCGTTTGGCTCAGACTATTGCAGGAATAAAACGTTTGATACGAAGGTCGGTAGAGCCACGACAACGACATCTTGCCAGCCGAACCGCCTCGTACTGTCCTAAAACTTTGCTCTTGGAATACTTGTGGATAGACACATTTGACGACCCAGAATGACGCCCACCTAGCTTCATTTGATGTTATCTGCCTACAAGAAACATGGCTCATAGATAAACCCATCTTGGATGGCTATGACCTAGTCCTGGCTCCTGCAAAAAAAAGGCCTATTATGCCGTCCATCATCCGGACTACTTGTGGCTTGCAGAAATGGGGCAGGAATGAAAATGAAAGAAACTCTGCTCACAAACCTATCTATACTGGCAGTCCTCATTCAACTCGAAGACCCTGAAAAGGCAAAAAGCACAGAAATAGCAATCTTAAATACCTATTGGAACCCAGCGACGATAGATCTAAAACACTTCACTCACCCACATGATGGAAGAAATAATAGACGAAATCCAGTCAACACGCCAGGTTTCATATCTTATAATCTGTGGAGACCTCAACATAACATCCAAAAAATCTGGTGCGACAGAGGGGAAAAACACAGCAGCTGTTCTGAGAGGAAATCTTTGGCGCAAGTTGATGTCCTCACGACATATGCTAAACCATGCTAAACCTCGACACGGTCTTTAAAGAGAAAGACTGCTTGCCGACATGGGAACAGGGAACGATGAGAGCTACAATTGACTACATCTATGCCTCCCGCCCCTTTTTAGAAATTGTAACAACCTTCAAGGTCCGCAAAACAACAGCCATTGACCATAACCAGCTAATAACAACCTGGTCGACCAAATTCCGGAGAGCAAACGACGAGCCTTATAGCATCGAAGTAAACAATCAGGGAAACCGCCTAAAACTTTCAACTTCGGCAGTAAGGATGCTAACACAGAGATACTCTGAAGAGGGTTTGTCAGAAGAAAACCCCGAACCAGACTATGTGCCTCTACTCGTGGCTTTTTCTAAAAAAAAGAAGACATCTCAAACCCCCGGCACCATGCATAAACACAGCTATGATGCCCAGTTGGCCTCTAAAAGATGGGAATTCCGAAGTATCAAGAGACAACTGAAGCAAACATCGCCCAGCCAACAGGAAAAAAAACTGTCAGAAGCATCCAGAAACTACAGAAACTGGGTAAAAAAACATCGCTCTCTCCTGTACCAGCAAGATTCAGAAAAAGTCCTGAAAGCGATCTGTGGCAACAAAGCCAGGGAATTCTGGTCCCTCATAAAATCCACAACCCCATCAAAGAAAAATTCCATCATTAACTCAATGGTTGAGCAAAAATGGATCGACCTCTTTACAATTCTTTTTGAATCCCCAACAAAGGAGGACGACGGCTGCACAGAAAATGGCCCCTCAAGTTGGTTACACCTTGACGATCAAGAAGAAATCCTTGTGACTTTAAAAAAAACAAAAAAACTCTCGAACGGTCGGTCCAGATCTTTGTTAGATGTGCAAAATCGAAATCGATTCCACCTTCATGGACTAAAGCGACCATCGTCCCAATCTACAAAAAGGGAGGCGTGTGCGATCCTTCAAACTGCCGACCAATCGCACTTTTAGATTGTATCGGAAAGGTTTTCGGGGCCTTACTGTTGAAAAACTAGCCCCATGCCTCGACAGATTCCAAACAGGCTTAAAAAAAAAACGTCGGCACATCGGCAAACATCTTAGTCATCAGTATTTTAAAGAGCAAAGTTCTGGAAGGAAATCCAAGATGTTTTATGGCCTTCGTTGACCTTTCCCAGGCCTTTGACCTGGTAGACAGGTCCCGACTTTGGTCAAAACTCGAAGGATGGAAATGTCCTATGGAGATCCTCCTGCCGGCAAAAGCCCTGCTTCCAAAACCTCTCTCAGAGTGCGACTAACCCCGCAAGGACAAGTCTCTGCAGAAATTCCCATGGCCAGCGGGGTTAAACAGGGGTGCCCTCTTGCCCCCAAGTTATTTCTAGCGTACCTGGTGACTTTGGCGAAACAGAAGACCTTACAAAAACCTTTCCACCAAAACTGGCCAAGGTACAAATCAGCCGACTCATGTACGCCGACCATTTCATCCTGTTTGATCAGACCCAGATAGGACCGCAGAGACAGTTAACAAATCTTCTAGGTTACACGATGGAAAACAATCTACAAATCAATAAAGACAAAACAAAAATTTTAATCCTGGAACCAGCACCTAAAAGATCAGACAAATACAAGTGGTACCTGGAAAGTATAGAGATTGAAAGAAGAAAAGAATTCAAATACCTGGGTGTGACCTTAGACAGTTCTTGTCACGAAAGTGCAATGCAAGAAAGCCTGAAATCAAAAAGCAAAAAGTTAGCAGCCCAAGGCAAAGCCATCGACCTAAAATTCGGAAAATTCTCGACAATCCCGGTAATTGAATTCTACAAGAAAAAAGTAGTGCCTGCTATTACATACGGAGCAGAAGCAAGGCCACAAATCACAAAGAAACTCTGGACAAAGTTAGAAGGCATCTTCTGGAAACAGGTCTTGTGCTTACCTAACTCAAATTCAATGCCGGCCATCTCTAGTAGGCACAGTAAACATCAACTCGGTCCTGCTTTACCGAAAGTGTATCTCTCAAGTCGACCAGAACATCTACACAATGATAGGCGAAGAAATGAAAACGGATTCAGTGAAAATGTTGACTAACTGGAAAGAGGAGAATGTATCCTTATTGGCCTCAGTCGCATGCTCAGAAGATGACCTGATCTCGAATCCGGTCAGAGTGTGCGAAAAACTCAAGAATCTCTACTGGTCATACACCCAAGCGGAATTAACAGCCAACAAACTTCTAGTTCATCTTCCACATACTCTGTGCAAAGTAAATGAACTTCAGAGATACATTAAAACATTTCCAAATAGATCATCCAGGAATTACTTGCTCAGGATAAGACTAAATCTAATTGAAACAAACGAGATTCGCCACATCCGAGGTATTTCAGCCACTAGTGAGTGCTGTCTTTGTGGCGCAGAAAAGGAAACCATACCCCACTTACTAATGGCCTGCCCAAGGAACCAAGCGATAAGATCAGCATACCTCGACTTTTCCTGGGCAAACGGTCACTTCGATGCCGATGAGTGGTGGCTCAGACTGATTGGAGGCGATAGAACAACGTGGCAAATTACCCTGGTGAAGATCATCCAAGAAACATTGAAAATGCTTGGCTGAGGCATCATAGGACTTGAAGAATACAGGAACAAGAATTTTGTAAAGTTCCATTTTGAAACATACACAAATAAAAAAATTAAAAAAAACGTTTTATGGCTAAGCCTTGTGGACAAGCAAACTATGGTGCTACTACATTGTGCATTATCTCATTAGAATGTATCTTTGCTGGGGATTTGGAAATTTACTGCAGATAAATTGTTACATTTAGAGTTGAAACCTGCTCCAATATAGGTGTTTCTAGAAGTTACTCCAGCCAGAGTATGGATACATTTTTGCTCAAATGGGGAATCTAAATTGACTAGGACAATAATTAATGATATTACGAAGATGAAGGATATAAAAGAAATTAAATGGTTAGCTTCAATTAAGCAAGCAGTATTTATTATCACTGGACAATACATCTGCTTAATAATATGCTTATTAAAAAGTAAAAACTCACAAAAATGTCCTGAAACAAAGAATGCTAAATCAATACAATCAAAGACTGTCTAGTAAGTTACACAAATATATATCTGTCAGATCCCACGAAATGTATGCATCATTAACACCTTTGAAAGAACTCATTTATGCAAAATAACAAAGGTAGGCAAATGATCGCAAGTTTTCGTCTGAATCAATTGCCATCACATTCTCTCTTAGCAAAGTATGATTATGAACACTTGATAAAATGTGATTGTGATGGTGTTACAATAAGAACACATCTGTGTGTATTACTATTTTGCTCATCATATGATAGTTCAAGAAAAAGCTTTACCGTTCTGGTGTTGAGAAGTTTTAACTTATCAAATTATATGGTGCCATTTTATATGTATCTGTAAATGGCAGATCCTTGTATAATGCACAGTCTTCAACAACTCTGAGTCAATGTTTTTAGATTAAAAAATATGTCTTATTTTATGTTTTGCAAGCTAAATGATATTTATATATTGTGTTTTTGGATTTAAATAATGTTTAATGTTTTGAAAGATGAATGATGTATATAAAATACTACCTGAGAATTCGTCATTTTTCTTTTCAGTTTGACAACAGAAAAACCTGCACTAATAGTATTACTGCGTATGATAATGGTGGTCCATTTTAAGATCTGGGGTTTGCTTTTCTTTTCTTTTTTCTTCTTTCTTCTTTCTTCCCATATATTTGACCTTATATCAATCTTTCAGCCAGCCGTATACTTGTAAGAGAGGAGCTTTCGAGTTAGGGTGTAGAAGAGTATCTTTGTAATTTTTAAAGCATTTCTTCTGTTTTATCATATCTCACGCTGTTTTTCCTCATGTACCTTTTCAGCGAATCATATAAATACCACCTATTTATAAGTACAATGATCCTAAGTGAAACCAATGTACAGTAAATGTATATCCATGTGTACCTTGAAACAGACTTGTGTCTCCCATTCTTAGTCCTACATTTCCTTTCTGATAGTATCTACTCTTCTTATGTCTTGTCTCTATTATTATTTTCTACACCACAGAGCTCTTGCTTGCCCATGATGATGCTTTTAAGGAACAGAGAAACACATCAGGATTGTTTGTTTATTATATGATATCTGATCCTACCAATAAGAAATTGTATCTGCATGTGTCCATATTGTAGGCACTAAAAAAGTACTACATAATCACTCTAAGAATACTGATTATGAACCATTGTGAAATATAAGGAAGTTCAACACAAGAAAAGACTCATGCATCTTAGTTTTCAGACAAAAACATTATAGGCAACATGGCAAGCATACTCCATTCACTAAACTGTCCGGTATTAAAACCTTGGCAGTAAAGCTTGCTAATAGTTTTTTGCAGCACCTGTTACCTCTTGAACTTAAAATGGGAACACTAATAATATCCTTAATGAAAAGCGTTTAACATCCTTCTGTATAGCCCAAACTATGAGTTAATCCAACAAAAGCCTCCTCACACAAGGATCCAAAATGGCAGAGGCCTGTGACTATGTGGGGCGGAGGTTGAGAGGGGTTCTATGCCCAAAAGTTCTGATCATGTCATTTTCCCATAAAATTAGCTGCTCTAGGGCACATTACAAAAGTAACATAAGTTGTGGCAGAGATATGCATTGTTGCAGGCTACATGAGGCAAAGGGGATCAAAAAGACCCAGACTATCCCCCTATCTTCAATGATGTTGGATCCAAACCCATAAATGTTCTTCACTGCTGATTAGATTATCTACAGTGCTGTGGTGTGGAGACTTACGGCCTGATTCACAGCAGCATTTCTATGATGGTGCAACCCCATAGGAAAACGCTGTGTGAATCAGGCCCTTAATGCAGCCCTGAGGTGAGTGATTGTGAATATGTTTGGTTTAAAGCTGTGTTGTTCAGATTTCACCTCTGACTCTGATAGGTTCATGTACAGTGCCTGGTGGTTGAATAGAAAGTCTGATGTAAGAGGATACCCAGGCACTGTACCAGCATCTGTGAATATGCAGTGGTGATAAATGCCACCATACACCCAATTGGTTATCTGAAAAGCCGCAGAGCTGGAGGGAGTGTTGACATCTTGAGGTTCAGCCAACTTACCTGAATCCTGCTCAACGTAAATAGACAGACTGGTAGACTTTAATGTTCAGCCATCTTTTACTGTGGCACATCTTCATTGATGTACTCAGTCAAATTGGGAAATCAAGGTCACATTGAAATGGCCAAATCAGCTGCATGATGTACTTCTGCTCGCAAAAAATCAGTCACCTTAGGATATCATTAAGGTTCACTAAATGCATTTAAATATTATGATTGACTGCCTGCAACATCTGAAGTCTACATCATCTTGTCTGATAGCTATATTAAGGTGATCAGAAGGTGCTCCTAGATGTAGATGCTTCAGAGGTGTTGTAAGGGTGCAAATGACAAAAGAGCTGTGGCACTGAGTGGCCATGGCTGTGTGAGTTGCAAATGTTGCATCTAAAATGAAACTCTGGCATACCAAAGGGCAAACAGGCAGAACTATAGTAGGAGAAAGAAGTGTATGCAACCACCAGAATATCTTTGAATTTCCCAAAAAGTGTTGAACAGTGGACTTCAATTTGACTATCATTAAAGGTGGAGTGGAGAGTAAGAGTGAAAGAAGCAACGTGCTCTCAGGACAATATTTAATAGCCTTCTCCATGTGCGCCATGTGAAGATACAACAGAACCTCAAAGATTGTACACATACATTATGACAAGAAAAGGTGACAGGGCTGTGTTTGGTGCACAAAGGATGTGAGGAGTTAGTTGATGGACGGTGAATGTAGAAATTAATGAACCAGCTGGCATACAGGCACAAATGCGATCCATTCTGGAGAAGTATAGCAATCTTGTAAAAAGTTCCCAGCATGAAAATATGAAATGAAAAGACCTGAGAGAAGCAATGGAGCATGAATATATCTTTAAATATACAAGACAGCTGTGTAATTCAATAGGGAACGAACACAGTAGGACATACCGCATTGTGGGCATGAAGGGAAGGAATTCAAATGGCAAAGCTAAGGTTATCCTGTTTATATTATGTCCATAGCTAATAAGCTGCAGACAATTATTTATAATGCTAACACCAGTGTCCAAGGTCGCGTCAGCCATGAAACTATTTACAGAATAGATTGCCCACCACTGGGCCTACACCTTTAGCCTCATCTTCAAGATTCGAACTATATAGCATCAAATTGTGACAGTAGACCTACAGGAGGAATCCGGAATGTTGCATCAGTAGCCATATAAAGAATATGAAGAGTGGCGGCGGGGCTCCAATACTGACCATTGAAGTGTCTGGAGACAGGGGAAAACCGGACAGGGTCTCACCCTGCATAAACTCCCAGGTTAACTCGACTTGCCCACATGCCCTAATATAATGCAACTAAGAACAAGGACTACAAGCAGTTTGATCTCAGCCTATGGAAAGGGGCCCATCCCCGTCTGAACCTGCAGACCGGTAACATCCCTAGGAGTCCTGGGAGAAAGGGTTACTGTAGCTCCACTATGCAAACAAGTGAACTGCTGGGTATAATATGGTAAACACCTATAATGTAAGGAGACTGGAGATCTGGGCATGCTACTGCAAAGACCTGTTTAACTCTCTACCTGCTCACTGGTATTGTAACTAACCAACTGAGGCAAATTGCACGCATTAACCTGGAAGCCTATTCCCCCGGCCAGTTGTAAAAGGAACCAGGGGCAGGCAAGGGAGGAGCAGGGCAGCGGAGATCAATACTGCAGGGTTATAAGTCTCTGTCCCACAATATAGTGCAAATCATGCAACGGATGGTGGTCTGAAGCCTAAGTAACACACAGAACGCAGAAGGTGTTGGAGCAGGCAAGGCACCACCGAAAACAGAGCTCGAGACCCAGAGGAGCCGACAAAGCAGTGACCTGGGGGAGTTAGCGGGAAGCACTAGATGCCCATCAGGGGAGTAGGGGCCCCCTATTTATTTATATAGCGCACAAAACCCAGAGGCATTTAGGAACCTATACTTAAGAGATTGGTTGCAGGGCTTTGGGTTACAGAAAGGAAGCGTAGGAGGTGATTACATCATAGAGGAACGTACAGAGGTAATACATCACACAAAGAAGAGTATAGGGTGAGCACATTCATGGAGATTAACCCCATGGTGCAGGGCGGCACAGCACACAAATGCAAAAGTCAGTTAGGAGGGCAAATACGTGGAGTCTGACCCCATGTTGCAAGGCGGCAGCAGCACACAAATGCAAAAGTCAATTAGGAGGGCAAATACCTGGAGCCTGACCCCATGTTGCAGGGCGACAGCAGCACACAAATGCAAAAGTCAATTAGGAGGGCGAATATGTGGAGCCTGAACCCATGCTGCAGGGTGGCAGCAACACACAAATGCAAAAGTAGATTAGGAGGGCAAATACATGGAGCCGGACCCCATGTTGCAGGGCAGCAGCAGAACTCAAATGCAAAAGTCAATTAGGAGGGCAAATACATGGCGTCTGACCCCATGTTGCAGGGCGGCAGCAGCACACAAATGCAAAAGTCAATACATGGAGCCTGACCCCATGTTGCAGGACGACAGCAGCACTCAAATGCAAAAGTCAATTAGGAGGGCAAATACATGGAGCCTGACCCCATGTTGCAGGGTGACAGCAGCACACAAATGCAAATGTCAATTAGGAGGGCAAATACATGGCCCTGACTGCATGTTACATGGCGGCAGCAGCACACAAATGCAAAAGTCAATTAGAAGGGCACAATAAGGCTTACAGCCGGGGTACAGCGTCTCGCCCTGGAGACTCCTGGGAGCAGGGGCCTTTGTCGTGGGCCTTGGTGGATTGGGCCGGTTCCCGCCCCCTGGTTGCAGGGATTGGTCTTTCAGACCAATGGCAACCAATGAGAGGATGGCATGAGAGCTGGCCAGGCCACCCGAACAGAAACAAAGCATGCAGCCATTTTTCAAAGGCACGAAAAACATTAAGAAATGTGCAGAAATGCATGATGCTGCAACAAAAACCAGATAGTGGGTAGGAAGTCAAATGCTGGTATGCTGTAGATAAAGCACCAGCCATGGTGAACAGGAAGCACAATGTACATGCTGATTGTAGAACTATCAGCACAGTGTTTTAGAATGCACAACAAGTGCTGTCGGCTTACCCCATCGCAGCGCCGGCTGCACAAGGATCACTTCAGGCATGATGGAGGCAGCAGGAGATCTGGAGCAGGCCGCGTCGAGAGCAGTTGTAGGCAGTAGAAACCCAAAGTTCAGAGGAGAGCGCGGAAGAAGGTCTTGAGGACAGGAATGTGCAAGGGCAGTAAAGGCCCCTAAAGTCAAGGCAGAGGGATACCGGATATTGGGGGAGTGCAGAGGGAGGGCCGGAAATCAAGGCAAAAAGGCAACGAACACCCGGGGAAAAAGAAAAGTGGCAGTCGACGCGTCAGAGACAATGCAGACTGGAGTAAAAGAGCAATATAGAGAAAGAAAAAGGGAACAAGGGCCCTGTGCAAGGAGGAATTGACACATTTACACTCCCCCCCCCACCAAGGAGACCACAGCCCGGGACTGGGAGTGGAGTGGCTAATGGAGGAGAGGAGACAAGAGCATCATCTTCCATGTGACAGGTCTTGCTCGCCATAACAGAATCCCAGACCTCGCTGGAAAGAAAGGTGGACGCAGTGGGAGTGAAGTGAGCTTCCTGAGGCAAGATATGCAAAAGATATCGGCCAGGGTGGGGGCGGCGGACCAGAGAATTTTGGATATGGAGGACGCTCTGAAACCCATATCCCATGAAAAGAGATATTTAGATACTTCAGAAAAGGGCAAAAGTGCTGGAATACAGGGTGAAGGTCACAGAAGGGAGGAGCCGTCAGAATAATATTAGAGTACTGGGGCTTCCGGAGAGAAAGTAGAGGGCCCGTCTGTGAAACTGTGCTTAAAGAAGTGGTTGACAGAGTGAATGGGGTCAACGGGCCTATCCAAAATTCCCAGTAGGGTGATACTGGGGCCCATCCAAGGCCTGTCATAGCTAAAATACTGAATTACTGAGATTGGGATGCAATATTACAGGTGTCCAGAAAGAAGGGCCAAATAGCAGTTGAAGGGGCCAAAGTGATTATTTACCCAGATTTCACAGGAGCGGTCCAGAAGGCAAGGCATTCATTTGAGGAGGTTAAAAAGAGTCTGCGGGTTGTCAACATCAAGTATGCCATGCTCTCCCTGGCCACGCTTTGGGTGGTGGGGCCAGGAGGGGCTTGTTTCTTCCAAAGGTCTGATGGAGGTGTGGGATTGGGCAGACGGGCAGGGCTTAAACAAACGAAACAGCCCAAAGACAGTGGAGGGAAGCAGGAACCGCTGATGGCCCAGAGCAGAAGACAAGTGGCATGCGACATGAATGTCTCTTTCCCAGATATGTTACGCGAGCTTGGGAGATCAGGAGCAAGCAAAGCACATGAAAGGCATACAGCTGGAGCAGAGCTGGAGAAGCACCGCAGGCAGTGCACCACCCGAATCGTCGGTCAGAGAGCTGGGACGATCATAGTTAGACTTTGTGTTCTAGGGCGACATGCTTCAAGTTGGCAGGAAGCGTAGGGTGGGGAAGGGGCTGCGGAGGGAGTTCTCAGTTATACACAGGTAATTGTTGATTTATTACTCCTGTCTGGGGGAGACCGAGATGGAAGGGAATCAACCTAAATACGAAAGGCTATAGAATCACAAGACTATGAATGGCGGTAGAGGTAATGACTAGGCTGGCTTTATTAAGTTGCATGACATGAAATGTAAACAGATTGCTGGATAAGATGCCTCATTGCTCCAGCAAGCGGACATTGTGATGCTGCAAGAAAAGCATATGATAGGGACAATGTGCAAGTTCCTGGGAAGGAGTCGGTATGTAACAGTGGAGCACTCAACGCAGGATTCACTAGAGGACCCAAGGTGGTGGCAATCCTAGAGAAAAAATCACTACCTCTGGAAGTGAGACAAGTGGAGAGGGACCGGGGGAGTGTCCTGCTGTGTGGGTTCCTGTGGGGGAAACCATCTGCCTCATTTTCACACACGCCGCCGGCGTTACAGGGAGACATGCTGCACCTAGTACAATCCTGGTTAGCAAAATATGGGGAGACATCACACTGGTATGGGGGGATTTCAATGACACTGTGAGGCCCAAAGTAGACAGGGTACCCTACGGGGGAGGAGGGTTCACTACCGAACCAAACTTAGGACATTTATGGAAGCAACAGGGCTGAGAGATATATATATAGTGGGCCTACACCCAGCTGTGCAGGGCTTCTCTTTTTACTTGAACGCACAATCAGCCTTATCATGGATAGACTACATGTTTCTACCCAGCGCATCGGCTGGCAGGGTGGTTTTGGTACAGTATCTCCTGAGTGGGGTGTCGGACCACTCCCCACTGATGGTTCAGATACAAGGGAGGGGGAGGATGCAGAGAGGAGGATGGCATCCCAAAACGTTCTACCTGAAGGAACCGAAGATTGCAGATGCAATCTGAGAGGAATATTTGTTTAACAACAGAGGGAAAGAGGAGAAGAACTGCACCGTGTGGGAGGCATACAAATCAGTGGTCAGAGGGAAGGCAATACAACTGGTCAGACAACAGCTTTGGGAGAGATGGGGAAGACTGGACCAGCTCGAGAGAGAGGTGAACAGGCTGATGCCAATCACGTTAGGTAACACATGGCAGAGTGTGGGAGGGGACTGTCTCATGCAGCCGGTCAGTATGGAACGGTGTCTCATGGGGAAGTGCAGGCAGCATACTGTGACAAGCAGGCGAGAATATTTTATACCAGGGATAAATGTGGTCACCTATTGGCATGGTTGGAAAGGCGAGATGAAGAAGCAAGATGGGTGAGAGAAAACAGGGTCTCGGACGGGGACATAGCAAGTGAATAAGGAGATTGCAGAAGTGTTCGCAAATGATTACAGAGGGCTATATGGGGAGGCATCATCAGGGGATAGAACAAGGATGTTACAATATATAAAAGAAACCACCCTGCCCTGACTGATTCAGGAACAGAGAGAAAGGTTGTAGATTGATCCTACCCTGGAGGAGATCCAAGCGCTATGTCACAACTACAAGCTGGCAAATCGCAGGGGCCGAACGGATTCCCAGCAGAGTTTTGGGGGCTAGTTTGACAGGAGCCAGCAGAGGTCATTAGGGAGATGTGCCTGGAGGCTTCGGAGGAGGGAACGTTACCGGCAGAACCCTGTCAAGCCATGGTGGTAGTAATACACAAAAAAGGAAGACCAGCGTACCAATGTGGTGCATACCACCCAATCTCACTGATAAATGGGGAGGCAAACTTTCTAGCAAAAGCTCCTGCCAATAAAATGTTACCACTGATAGAACTAATACACCTGGTTCGATGTGGATTTGTGCCGGGCAGGCCGATTAGAATGAATATCTTTCGCCTGCATAATGCTTTACATGAAATCCCCTCTCTGGAAGGCCCACACGCGGTCATGGTGATAGACGCTGAGAAAGCATTTGGCTCTGTGGGGTGAGAATATTTATGGGTGGTAATGGGCAAATTTGGACTCGGGCCCAGATTTGTGGTCAAATTGTTATATATAGACGCAGAGGCAAGGGTTAAGGTGAACACCTGGATCTCGGCCAGCTGCCCGCTGTCACTGCTGTTTTTCCTGCTGGCCATGGAGCCCTTGGTGGCGCGACTTGAATTAGATCCCGAAGTGAAGGGGTTCGAGAAACCCAGGGGCGGGGGTGAGTACTGCATCTCTTTGTATGTTGATGACATCGTTATCTATATGTGGGATCTTAAATGTACCATACTTACAGAGATAAAGATATTTTGACACTTCGGCGAGGTCAGCACGTTCAGAATGAACTAAGAGAAATCGATCCTGCTTCCGGTTAAAGAGGGGGAAGTAGCGATTCCATAGGGATGCCACCTAGCGGTAGAACATGCACGCTTTAATTGCTTGGACGTCAAAGTGGGAGTAGGAAGAGCATAGTACCTCAAGAACAATCTGTACCCAGTCTTGGACCAGCTATGGAGGGATGCAAAACATTGGATAACACTCCTGCTGTCCATGGAGGGAAGAGCAAACCTGTTCAAAATGATGACGTTGCCAATGTTGCTGTACGTCCTGCAAAACACCCCATTAAGAGTTTCCTCTGGGGTTTTTAGAGTCATCGAGGGGCTGCAGAGGAAGATCATATGGGGGAGGTAAGGCCCTAAGAATAGCACTGTTAACGCTGTCCAGGTCAGTGTGGGACGGGGGACTAGGAGTCCCAACTGTGCAACATTGCTACTGGGCATCCCAACTGTTAGTAATCAATGAGTGAGTGTTTGAGGGGGAGAATAGAACACACATAGCGAGGAAACTGGGCAGAATGGGCACTACCCCACCCCTACAGGTAGTCTATGGAGGCAGGGCGGAACAGTGGTTCCCTGGAACTGGGATAAGAGTATTGGAGGTCTGGAGGGCTGCCTTGAAGGCTATGGGATGGGGAGGAGTAATAACCATGGAAGCAACTCTCTGGGGCAATGTAGACTTGCCGGAAGTGTGGAGAATAGGCTTTCAGTGGACGTGGCAGGAAAAAGGCATCACACGGGTAGCACATATAGTAGAACAAAACCAACTTGCTACCTTTCCGAAGCTGCAAGAAAGCTATGGTCTGACAGAAAGGGGTCGATACAGATACAACCAGTTGCATCATGCAATGTCCCGGGATCTACCAGACAGTTCGCCTCTAGAAGCCAACCGACTGGAGGATGAAATTAAGGAAAAGCGAAACAGGCAAAGGTGCCAGATGTTAAACAGCTTCACTGCTAAACCTTTAATGAAACTAAGGGAATATTGGGAAGACAACCTAGGAAACAAGGAGGAGGAAGACTGTGTGGAGGCTCTGGGATTGCTAGAGGGAGCAAGCATCATGATAAGGCTATGTTTGATACAGTACAAGGTGTTGCACAGAGTCTACCACAGTAGGGGCCACTTTCATTGAATTGGCTGCGCAGAGGACCCCATACGTTTGAAGTGTAAAGTGGAAATGGGCTGCTTCTTTCACATGATCTTCTAGTGCCCTGTGGAAAAGTCCTTCTGGGCCAAAGTGAGAGGGAAAATGACGGGGCTGGTGGGGGAAGTGGTCCCTGACTGTCACAAGCTGGCCTTATTGAATATATGGGGGATTCAGGCTTTAGTGCCAGAGAAAATTCACTGCTCAGGACAGCCTGGACACTGGGTAAAAAGAGACTGGCAAAGGAAATGGGCACTCCTACACATCCTGGTTTCCAACGGTGGCTGGAGAAAATGGACTATTGTGCTGAGCTCGAGAAAAGAGTATATAGAGGAACGGGATGCCCCCAGAAAAGTAAAAACATTTGGGCAAAATGGTTGGAGACGGGTTAGGTTCTTGTGGACAAAAAATGTACCCAACGTATAAAGAAGAAGAAGGATGGGGGGAATAGCAGTATCGGGAACGGAATGATGGGAGGGGAGATCGGGAGTGGGTAGTAGAGAGGTGGGGAAGGAAGGGCAAGAGGGAAATGTCATGTAATGGTCAGAGTAGTAAGTGACTGTGGGTACAAAGGTTTGAACGGTTTTATTTGTTGTTGTTGAAAAGATCAATAACATCATCTTATAAAGAATTTAAAAAATGCTATGCCGAAGTTTATTATCCGACTTTATAGGCAGTTTGTTACTTGACATTTGCCAGGATCTGAGGCCTTTGTATCATGCCCTAAACTCCTAAACCAATTCTTCTTTTGAGACGTGGGAAGGTAGTCAACCAAATTTGACCATTCAGGAAAGGAGGCTGTCTCTGGTCCTCAGATCCAGTTTGCTATTATGGAGATCTCTTGCATCGACCCGAAAAGGCTTGACACAGCTCACGTAATATTTTGGGCTGGAAATACAAAGCTGATTTGATGGTTGTGGGCAGGCAGGGGGAAGATATAGTTGTAACTTTGTGGTTTAAATTAAGGTTATCATTTAACGGGGCAGCTACGAAGCTTTATTTGGACATGGTGTGTGGATGGGTATTCAACACTCCAAGATTATTCTGCACTCTGACCTCAGCTGAAATAATTATTGGGTTAAATACTTAAGTTAAAGTGGCTTAAAACTAAGTTAAGTTAAATACTCAACTTAAGGAAGGTTAAAACCACAATGACATGGTGCAGCATCTGAAAGCACTCAAGGATAGATATGTGTTATCTAGAGAAAGCCCTTCAACTTAAGAGTGATCCTAAGAGGCTAATGTGCAGGATATTCACAAGTCTACACTTTCTTTTCAGATTCTTATAAGAGAGATGAGGTGGCCAAAACCTTATCTAAAAATGTCCTTTTTAAATATGTTGTTTCCAAGGTTTATTCAGTCCAGAGATTTGCTATGAATACCTGCTTACCAGAGGCGCGAATTTCTTTGGTGCAGGTGCACTTACTTGAGAACGCATTTCTGTATACTTAAAAGATGCGAAATGTCCACATTCTTACCATTCCACAGAGAATGCAAAGAAAAAGGATGTTTGATTTTTTAAATATAACACGCACCTGACGAACTAAATCGTATCTGGGGGCAGATGAACTGACCAACAAGTTGCCATCACATAACAGGCTATAGGACAAGTCTTGACCCTGCTAAAAAACAAAACGTGAATTTGTTTATACTGTAACCCACCAGGAACAGCTATTTAAATAGGTGAGTTCTCAGTGCCCTGCAAAACTGAGTTATTTAAAGGCCCGGATTTCCTGCGGTAGGCTATTCCATAATTTAGGGCAATACACACTAAATCTACGGTTGCCTCGAACACATGATTTGACCCAGCAATTTCCAGTAGCAGCTTGTCACCAGAGTGCAACTGCAGGGTCGAATGATAACACCAGATTTTCTTAGATAGATATGAATGGGCCAGACCATTTACACACTTAAACACACTTAAACACCTGGCACAGCACTTTAAAATCTATCCAATCATTCACTGTGAGCCGGTGCAGGGACCGACAGAGCTTAGAAATTGGGGAGGATTTGCTAACTTTGAAAATCATCCTTACTGTGGCATTTTGAGTTTTTTGCATACAATGCCTGCCAACTGTCCATTACAATAGTCTAGGCGGGAGTTCACCATATCCCCAACCACCACTGGGATGTCCAACTACTTTGAAGAAGTGCAGTTAATGGATGGTCTGATTAAGTGCAACTGACTGTTTTTCTGCATGTACAATCAATTCAGGTCAAGGAGGTGTTACAGCATTTTCACTCTTTGTTTGCAGCTTTTCAATTTCTCTCTGGTTGCTTCTTTTTGGGGTGAGTGACTTAAATCTTGTGGCAGATCATGCAAGTGACAGCCCTTCAGATTCTTGTGCGTCAGTGGAGATTGTTTTGAATTAATTACGAAAAATACCCTGAAGGATCTGGTTCTCATTGCCTTGCAGATGGATGCATTGGTAATGATAACAATTGATTTATTTCCATGCAATATTAACACCAAGAGTTCGGGGAATAGGACTGGCAATATAACTATTTCAGATCATGCCTGTGATTTCTATCATTGGATGAAGAAGCTGAATGAATCCCTACTGAAAGACCGAATTTACTCCAATAGAACTAAAGACAAGACTAATGAGTATTGTGTTATTAATGATGCTGGTGATTAGGTGGACTGCTCATGTCGGATATCTTTAAAACAATGTTCTTGGGAACTGCTACCTTATTGCCATACATCAATAAACATGAGGCTTAATAAAGGTAGATAATTGAAGCTGAGTTAACAACTCTCAAAGAGGAGCACGAAAGGAAGGAACCATGAAGGATGCTTAGTAAACTGAGCAATGTTAGGGAGATTTAAAAACTTTATGAAAACATGAAGCTTAGTTCTGCCTGCTGAAAGCCTGTTACATGTACTTCCAGCCAGATAGGTTAGTGGTACTTAGAATGAGGTATGAATAAACATAGGGCTATGTTATGTTATGCAGTTGAGTTTTATAACAAGACCTATTGACATTGTCATGGGCTTTGGTGGTATGTGGACCGTATTAGGAATGGGCAGGGTACAGTACTACAGATAGAAACATTTAAGCTGATATAGTTCTAAAAGTGTTATTTTATGCTGAACAGGTGGCAGTATCTTAAAGGTATGGAGCAGCAACACATGCCAAACGTGGTGTGGGAGCAATTAGCCATCTCCTTACCAAAAGGAGTAGGTTTGTTATAAATCTCTCTGTTTAAAATACAGCACCTGTGTGGGTGGCTTCCCATCTTCAGTGTAGAAAACATTTTCAGGTATCTTGGTGAAACCTCTGCTAGAGTGATATACATATTTTCAAAATACAAGGAAGATAACTGATACCATGGCTGTGGTGACAATAGCAGTGCTCCACAATGTGGGCAAGGGCAGCTCATAGTGTACTTCATACAGCTCAATAGACCTTATGAATATTGGTGCAATATGTTTTGAGAATCCTAAATCAGGCAAACTGCTGACAAGAACCTACAGATGTTCCATTTAGTGGATGTTCCAGGTCAAATACTTTTACAGCCTCTTGGCCTCTGGATCAAAGAAAGTTATTGACTGAGTAGACTGAGACTAAATCAAGAAATTGTTCTGCAAAATAGGGTTTGACCCTTAATTCAGCTGTATGATTTTTACTGACTACACCCACCCTAAAGCAAACATGGAAAATTGCTATCTATCCTTTTCTCTTGGGTCATCAAGATGGAAAAGGAGACTGTCACGACTGTGGGATGAATAGACAACATGTAGTCAAGGTCTGAATTCCAAGGGTCTTTGTTGACTAAAAAGAAATGCTAAGACATTAGGTTTAACTGAGGTTACATAACAAGAAACAGAAAAACACAAACAAATATCTCTTTAGTACCATTGTCCCCTCTCCTTCTCTCTCCCCTGGAGACTGTGCTACCAAGCAGGTACAAATTCAATCAAAATCATTTAGGGTTTATGCCCAAACACTTCTTTCTTGCCTTTTGAAGTTGGATGCCTTTCTTTTATAAATATTGTCAGAATGTCACCCTTCTAATGTAGATTGGCACCACCACCTCTGATGTTTTGGGACATCTGTACATTGACTGTTGTATGTTTTCAAGGATTGCGGTGGGCACTGAAGCTTTCAGGCTTAACCACTTTTTTGCTAGTTGAAGACCCTGGCATAGTCTATCCTAGCACCTAGGTCTCAAATATTTCTCTAGATTTCTGACCCTCGTCCTAAGCCTTAAGGTTTCTTCATTCTCCATTCCTCCAATCTTGTTGTGCTAATTTTCTCCCTCTGATTTCTTTTTCCTCCTTTTCTCCTCAATGATTCACAATGTTCTGCTCTTGACTTCCTCTACCCTTGATTTCCTTCCATTGATCTCCTCTTTGCCCCCTCTTCTTCATTCTCTTGATGGAGGTCTTTATCGCTCACCTCCATCTTCACTTTTCCTCATGTTCTCTTTAAAGGTCTTGTCTCCACCTCTTTGTGGCTCCGCACAGTCTCTTCCACAGTCACTCCTTCATTTTGTTTTGATGCACTTCAGCTTCCACATAACTACTCATCTCACCTGTGTTTGCCTCCATTCCTCATGGTCTCTTAGATGGACTCTCTACCGCCTCATGTTTGCTCCTCTCTACCTCCTGTGTATCTGCTCCTACATGTCTCTTAGATTTCCCATCACCTTCTCTTCTTGTCCCTCTCGCCAGGCTTCACCTTTGCTGCTCCATTTCTCTTGGATGCTCTCCCACCTCCTCCTTTATTGCTCCGTTTACGGTTCTAAGTGATCCGACCATGGCTGATCTTGCCACGGCCGGATCGTTCACATGAGAAAGGTGCAAACTACCAAAGGTTTGCACCTTTCCCATGTGAACACACGTACATACTACGGGGCTGCAGGGGTTTCCCCCGCAATCCCCGCTCCCTATACTGTGAAGTAATGTGAAAAGGGTGTTGCTGGGGACACCCCCGCACACTCTGTTTTTTTTTTATTTTTTATTCTTTTTTTTGCAGGTGTGCTGCGGGGGTGTCCCCTGCAACTCCCCACTCACTATACCACACAGTATAGTGAGCGGGGGGTTGTGGGGGACACACCTGCAGCCCCTGCAGTCTTTTTTTATTTTTTTTTATTTACCTGCAATGCTACCACAAAAGGTTAAAACTTTTGATGTTCGAACCTTTGGTGGTAGCATTTTTAGAACTTTTGGTCCTTACGCCCATTTACAGTCGGGCAAAAAGTACAATACCTCTTTTACACTCATTTGTCTCCATTCTTTCTTTCCTATTGAATGTTTTTGCCACCTCCTCTTTTTGCTCCATTTGCCCTTCTTTCTCTCTGTTCCTACCTCCATCCCGTAGGCTTTTTTTCCACATCCATATTGTTCCTCTCACACTCCACCTCCTTACTTATCTCTTCACTGTTTGCCACCTCCTCACTGTTCATCTCAACCCCAGTAACCTCCTCACTGCTCTCAGCCAAATCCTCTCTGCCTCTGTCCTCTTCACCACATCACCACACAATGGGCCTCATTACGACCCTGGCGGAACGGGTTAACGGGCTCCGCAAAAGGAGGCGGACCCGTTAAACCCGTTCCACCACATTACGAGGTCCCCTTGCGGGACCCGGTGAGGACGCCTGGTAAAACCAGGCGTCCTCACCGGGTCCCGCGAGGGGAAGAGGGAGCAAACAACGGGCCACTCGTAATCGGCCCGTTGTTTGCTCCCTCTCCCATTCCCATTCAGCCCTATGGGGGCTGAAATGGGAATGGGGAAGGTCCGGGCCCGGGTTCCTGGAGGGAGGAATTACCGGGCCCTCTGAACTCGGAATGGCCCAGTAATTCCTCATTCTGGGAACCAGGATGCGATTTCGGTGGCAGCCATGCCGCCAACAGCGGCATGGCTACCGCCGAGGTCGTAATGAGGCCCAATATCTTGATCCACACACCTGCAACCCTGGACTCCAAAACTTCCCCTGATTCACCATCCCCTTTTATATTTTAGCTGGTCCAGCACTGGCCTTAAAACGGTTAGGTTGACATGAGCTGGTTGAAGCAGAACGTTTCAGCATGGTTCGATTGGTACCAGACATTTTGACATGCCTTGTTGGCTGCGGCCAGCAGGGCCCATCGATCTATTGGCCCAGGTATATTTCAGCACGTGAAACATGCCAATGGGCTGACATATAACAAAAGAAATCAAACAATTGAAAACATAAATAATCGCCACAAAGGGGGAGGGCTGCCATTAAATTAGAGTAGTTAAATAGCATCCGTCAAAAAGTATAAAGCAATGTTATACTTCTCGATTTTAAGAAGAAAAGATAACAGATTTTACAATGTGTAAAGTACAGCTTCGTTTGGCCTCATGGTTAAGGGCCTGGCCTCTTGGAAACGGGACCTGGGTTTGCATCCCAGCAGAGGCACACTTCTGTAAGTATTTATGTTTTTTTTGTAATTAATCAAAATCTAGCCTCCTTTGTCACAAGGAGAATTTAAAAATAGGCTGCAATGTCAGCTATACCTAAATCCCTATCAGCGAAATGAGCGGAGCCGAGTTACAGCAATGCGACAAAAGGGCCTGTACCTAAAGGCTCATTCCAAAACAGGGTTCACCACTTGCTGTGGAACTTTGAACACCCCAGTTGTCCTTGGTTGTTGTATATGCTGTAGCACTCATCCTTGACCCTGATCCAAGCATTCAACTAGACCAGCAAAATCTTGGATTCATTCTTCCAGAGTATGCAATTGGGGGAAGTGCCACTGCAGTCTGTAATAAGTCTGCGTTTCTCTTGGTTTGTTTGGATTGTCCCATGAATCCTAGTGATCCAGGTTCTCGGGCACAAGTGAACTTTGTCAGCAAAACCTGTCCTAACCATTTGTTTAATATTGATTTTACCTGCAAGGCTCAGTAGTACTGATCCCACATGCAAGCAAATCACTGTCCTTCAAATAAGTCCTTCTGTTTCCTTTACAAGACCATCTTGTTTGCTGGTTGCATGTAACATTTTCTGATTGTTTGATAGCAGAGTATTTTCGATCATTATTAGGGATCTTCCCCTCATTAGGTTTAACAATTAATCACCGACGGAAGGCAGCAGCCTACCTACAGATTTACCAGGGAGCTCCCGGGACTGTAGCATTGCTTCACACAACCATGTATTTGTGCTTTCCCTTTGACATAAGGGGGACATGTGTTTTTCCATTCCCCTCCCAGGTACTAGGGGAAGACTGCTGAGGCTTGTAAGGATACATTTGGCAAATTGGGGTATCTCTTATTTTTTTTCTGCAAGAGACTTTCTTTCTCCCACTTCCGTGCTATTTTGGCATAGTAGATGATGTTGAGAAACCATAACCATGGGCTTCCCGAATGTGTCTGTACCTGGCAATCAGGATATTTTGATGGCTCTTGGGGGAGTCACTAATTTCGAGGCTGGTGATGGACTTGGAAGCCCCATGTATGGATAGGTTGCTTGCCCCAAAGATCGCCCCAGTGTCCAGCTTCCAACATGGGACTGTGTCACAAAACCTAAAAATGAATTTGCCCTCACATACACAAGTCCATCTATTTTTGACTAAGCTTGGAATATTTCACCTGTGGGAAGGGGATGAGCAGGTCCCAAATAATGTTGTCCAGCTTGTTTTGTATTGTATACACCTAAACATAAAACATCAGGTGTGTGGATTCATGGTTCAGATCCTTTCTCCCAGCTAAGCCTTGGCTAATCCTCCGTCCTAGAACAGTCAAGAACAGTCTCTCTCTCTGCTCATAGAGAACATGTTGTGCCCCTCTTCGATTGAGCTGTAGGACAGGTTTCAAAATGTCACCATTACAAGGTTGTTTAAAACAAACGAGGATATTATGTCCCACAATAGGGCCATTGAAAGACTGTGGAGAACAAAAAGGGCTCCAACGACAGATAAACTTCTAGACACTATCCCAATGTCGGGGTGTCTGCATGATTCTATTGTGAAAACTTCAGGGTAGTGCTTCAAGTAGTAAGCCAAATATCCTTTACATGCATGATCAGGTCATCAAATGTGACAGAAGGAGGCACAAATCCCTCATTCTTAATTGTAATTAAATTCAATTTATTGATTGTTCTTGTTAACCAAAAAATCATGAACCATAGCTGGCTATTTTCTAAACAGAAAAATAAGACATGAATACAATTGTTGGAAAAATAATTTCACAATGGATACTCTCGCTGTTCAATAATCACACAGTGAGTGGGTTAGTATCATCTAGGGGTGCAAAAAAACATATTTGTGCACAGTGAACGGTAAAAACGAAAAAAGGAACAAGGTCTTTGCAGTTGTATCAACAAGTTGTTCAATATTTCTACAACACAATTAGAAGGAATATGTTGGCCAATTGTTTAGTCCCCATGACTGCCATCAACTCTTTGTTGATATTGATTTTAACAATGTATCCTAACATCATTTTTATTATGAACACTTCACCCTTCTTTTTCAAGAACCTTAATATTAATACAGCTATTGTAATGACAATTAACTATACATTGCTTCATGCCATGCCTATTTCCTATAATCAAAAAGTTGACAGTGTATTAATTACTGTCGTATTTAATATGTACCTACTTCTTTCATTTCAGATGCTCGAAAACAACCATGGAGCAGTCGTTTTATATAAGTAATCAATCTATGGCCCAACTAAATGCCTATCCATCCTTGGCAATCGTCTGGATTTGGTGTATGCTAAACATGACCTGGTGGTTTTTTTACACTCCTTTTAGGATTACTTGGTCTGATCACTTTGTCATTCCATCCATGTACGATATTATTGATGGCCCCTCAGGTTCTGGTAATCAGAGAGTAAGGAAGCACAACTGGCGTGCAGTCCATCCTTCTCTTCTTTCTACCCATATTATTGTGTGCTGTAGTGCTGCTCCTTCTTTGGATCTGGGTGTTCTCTCTGAGATATTTACTACGGTGGCAGATTCACTGGCTCCCTCGGTGGAGATCTAGGTACGTGGTTGGCTGTCTGGGCCCTGGTTTAGTGGCGACCTTAAAGCTCTTTGTCTTAAACGTAGACAAGTGGTATGTAAATGGCGCTCCTCTTACTCGGCTGGGGACAGGACTGTCTTCTGTGCTATTACTTTCAGTCATCATCTGGCCATTAAATAGCCTAAGCAAAAGGGTTTTATTACCTAAATTGTGAGACCGCCATCACTCAGCCCGAAGAGCTGTTTAGGGTTGTTCACTCCTTGTCTGTGAAAGAGTATTCTACTCCACTCCTCCGACCCAATAATGATGTGATTCTCTGGCTGATTTCTATGTCCGTAAAATAGTCAATATTGGGGATCATATCTCCACCACTCACAATCCTGTTGAGGTGATGCCAAGTTCATCTTCTGCTCTGTTCCCGGGCCTTTGTTACCATCTGGTGGTCTAGGGGATTATTTTCCATTTTTTATGGCCGCGGATATCACTTCAGCGGTTGGGGGGAGAATGAAGTTGCCTTCTCCTACTAATGCCGTCCCTTTGGGTAAGGTGAAAACCATTCTGCCTCTGACTGTCCCTTATCACGGCTGCCGTTAACTATTCTTGTTCGACCAGGACCATTTCCTCTGCACTAAAGTATGCCACTGTGATTCCTCTCTTAAAAAAACCTTCTTTGGACCCCTTAGTTCTTGTTAATGTTCTCCCGATTTCACTCTTGCCTTTTTTTATGAAGTTGTTTGAATCCCTGGTCTCCCCATTGCTTGGTTCTGTGAAGATACGTCCCTGTTTGATGCTTTCCAGTCAGGTTTCAGGCCAGGACGTGGTACCGAGACTGTTTTGGTCTCGGTGCTTGATGATCTGACACTTATTGCTGATCAGGGTGTCATTGGCGGCATTGATCCTGCTGGATATCTCTGCCGCTTTTGATACTGTCGATCAATCCATCCTGAATCAGTCGTTTGGCTGTGGCTGGGGTATCTGGCTCTGTTCTTTCATGGTTTCATTCTTTTCTTTCTGATCACTCTCAACTCCTCTTACTCCAGCCTTTTCTTTCTTCTGTCTCTCCTCTGGTGTGTGGGGTTCCCCAGGATTCTGCCTCATCTCCTACCTTTTTCAATATTTACATCCAGCCTCTTGTCACTCTCATCCGCTCCCACGTGTTCACATGTTACTCTTATGCTGATGACACTCAGATTCTTATCCGGCTGTACCTTTCCCATCTGGCCTATGCCGCTCAGCTGCAGGACTGTCTGTCTGCTGTGGGTTGCTGGATGAGTGACAATTGGATTAAATTGAATGGGGTAAGTCTAAGGTTATGGTTGTGGGTTCTACTGCGGTCACGTCCCTTTGGACTTCATCTTTTTGGCCTTCCTCTTTTGGTTCCTTACCTGTTGCTGTTCCTGTAGTCAAGAATTTTGGTGTAACACTGACTGCGTCCCTCTCTATTTCTTCCCAGATCAGTTCTGTTTGTCAAGCTGGACACTTCCTACTGAAGATACTCAGAAAGGTTCTGCAGTTTATTCCTTCTCACCTGCGGGCATCGGTAGTCTCGGCTTTGGCACTTAGTCGGATCGATTATTCTAACTCTCTGTATTTGGCCCAGCCTGCCTATATCAACTACACCGCATTCAAATTCTTCAGAATTCAGCTGCCCGCATCACCCCGGGCTCTTCATATCAGAAGCATATTTCTCCAGTTCTCAATGCTTTGCACTGGCTCCAGTGGCTAAACGTATACACTTCAAATCTCTCTGTCTGTTGGCCCTGAGTATTTGCAGTTGAAGTTTCAACCCTATGTTCATGGTCGGGTATTGCATTCTAGGGATCGCTTCCTTCTTGCCGTCCCTAGGTTACGCCATGCTAGAATTGGCAGCCATGAATTTTCTGTTAAGGCTGCTATGCTGTGGAATGCCCTACCTAATGCTCTTCGCTCTGTTACCGCCCATTTGCAGTTTAGAAGGGCTCAGAAAACCTTGCTCTTATGAGCCCTTTCTTTCTCTTTTAATAGTGCTTCTCAGTCTTAGCGCCAGGTTGCCTTTTGGTGTCGGTTGTGCTGTACCTTGGTACGAAAACATCTAACATAACATAACATCCAATATACTTTTTCACCTGTAGGTAGAGTTGCACAAATTAGAGAACAGTGTTCAATCAAACACTATCAAAGAATGGGGCAGATGATGCAAAATATGAATAAGCCCTTATGGGGGGAATATTTTTCACCACAAATTATAATGTCATATATTTTAATGTAGGTGACAAGGTCAGTTTGTGACTGGTGGGGAGTATGAGGAGGATAGAATCTGAATTCACTATCATAACAGAAAGAGAGCGTTGATTTTATTTCAACTTTTCTAGGAGCTTTGTGCATTGGCAGCCTGACACAATCCAGGGAGGGAATATGTAGAGCATTACATCTTCACTAGAGTATCTAAGATGCAAATTGAAATCTTAGAGGGCCTCAAAACTGTGGATGAGACAAAGGGTGCAGTAATGATACCACTATACCCGCTTTAAAGTAAGGGCTAGGTGCAGATGTCTACTATGGTTACTGCATTCAGTTTTTATCACATTTGTTGTTATTGCACCTGAATTGCCTGAACAAGGTGGGGGCAGTAAATTGTCTTGATTGCTGATAGAATATCTGATGGTAATCATTGTCATCATACGCCATATTTAATCGGATAAAATCCATAAAGCAAGGTTAAAAAATATACACAAATTGTTGATAGTATAGGATCATTAGAAACACATTTGAAAATATCCATCTACCTATATTAATAAAAGTCACAAAAAAATTGTGGATTTGTGGCTTGGCAAAACGTTGTTCCTTATGAAATTCCACACCGTTTCACCAATCTGCACCAAATGTTCCATAGTTAACTGTTAGGACCCTTCAGACATTACTGGCTACATGACATTTGGACACTGCACCCCTTTCCTCAGATTTCAGCAAAAGTAAAAAAAAATGTGTGGGTTTGTGGCTTTGCAAAGCGTTATTCCTTATACAATTCCACAACGTTTCACCAATCTGCACCAAATTTTGCATAGTTACCCGTTAGAACCCTCTGGACATTAATGACTATATGACATTTGGACACCCCACCCCTTTCACTGGATTTCAGCAAATACACACATGAGACAGTTGCCTGAAATAGGCAAAACATCAATGGGGTCGTAGAAGGACTAGTCTCGACACGAGGAACAAAACTGGAGGTACCTATGGGACCTCAAACCACGTTTCAATGCCCTAGGATGCACTGTGTCCAAGATATTTGCACCACAATGCGCCACAATGAACTGCACCACGCCAGGGTGAGGCGACAGGTGGGGAGAGAGCACAGAAGGTCCCAGTATGCAGAAGCACACCAACTCTTGCACCCCCCCAAAAGTCTGCTCCGGGGCATGTCAGCCAGCCACACGTACCCATTCTCAATGCAGTTTGCTTCAGGGTGCAAAGCACAGCTAATCAGAACAGCGACCTACAGGATCATTGATTTTCAACAATTGATGAGTGTTATCATGTCTGTCTACAGAACCTGTTCAGAAAACGGGCCCTTAAAGGTAATTCTCAAACAGCACAATACGAGAACTACCACAACAAACATACTAACAGCCATTTTCGCTGCCTTCAATAGTCACTGCAATTTTAATAAAATGTCCTAATACTACCTCCACTGCTTTGTCTTGGATTAATGAAAGATTAAAAAATGCGAGATAGGTTACAAAGCATCATCAGACCTCAGCAGTGGGGTTCACGTTGTGGTGCAAATTGCATATTTATGGCACAGTAACAAAAAAAGAAATGTCTATCTTCTCCACGTGTGAAGAGAAGGCGCATATAGATATGCTCCTGGTTGAATGTTGCCCCCACATAGCCAACATCCAACAAATAGGGAGGATCTAAAATCTAAAGCTTATGAGGCATGTGCTAGCTGCAGCATAGGCGATCCAACACAAACATGTTTCAGTGAACGCATACATTAACTGCATTGCAACATATTTGTGTGCATTCTGGCCGCACAGCCTCCTCTTAAGTCTTGGTCCCTATTAATACACAGTGCTGACACGATTCTGTTGTCACTTTCAGCAAACAAGGTTGGCTGTGAAAAAAAATCTGAATGATACAGTGCCGATAAAGAATGGTTTATATGCAGCAGCCATGGGATGCTGGATTAACTCCTCCCACAAACCCCCTCCATGGTCCACCAAATCAATTCTTCATGTGGGTGGACCCAAAGTGACAGCTACAAATAAAATAACCTGTTACTGGTTGAATCTGAGATAAAACCATAACCCAACTCATCATGGTCTGCAAAATTGCCTGTCGAAGTAGGTAAACCTCGACAAAAAAAGCATCCTAAACTTTTCGAATCCTAGCATGATCTTTACCCCAAATTGTCCGAGCCATAAAGGCCAATCAGTCTAAATCTGGCAAAATAGGCTCTTGGAAGCAGCAATCGAGTGTCTGTCCAGATAATTCATGACTGAATAATGTCCCGAATCGCCTGTGCCATGGTTACTGAGAAGACATCTTCCAAATAATTAAACTGTTGTTCTTGTTCTAGTCTAATACCACCAAGAATGAAGGAGGTGGAGTTCCGCCTCCTACCTCTAAAAACTAAACATTCGGATGTACCTATATTAATTGGCAGAACTGTGTCCCTTATAGATGCCTTTTGGTACCTCAATTAGCCCTTGCAGTACCTTGGGAATTGTGTCTAAAAACTGTTTTGTCGGCGGAGCTGTGCAAGGGGAACATCAAAGCACCTGTCCACCAGAAAATGCTTCAAGGAACTGGTAAAGAGGTTGAAAAGGAGGGTGGCAGCACACATGACATTTTCATACCCCTAATGACTCTAATGTCCTCTGTGCATTCACCCCAGATGTGAACTTTACACATGCAACTATGTCATGGTGCAATGACTTAGAGATTCTCAATAAATGTCCTTGGATCTTCATAGCCCTCATTATCTCCCATGCTCACAGCCGATAAACCATATCAAAAACAAAGGAGCGATACATAAAGGCAATATAGATAGAGGATTTATACAAACAATTATATTTTACTGCCAACAAACTGTGCACGAAAAGAGACAATCTCCACCCCGGTTCTTATGGCTTGCTTTAAGACAGCAAAGAAGCTGCCGTTTAAGGGTATCCCTACATATTATCCCCACCAAAAATATTGCTGTATATATGGTCGTTTGGAACACCATAGGTGATATTTTTGGGGGAGATAATTTGCGGGAGCAGGGGTTGCGGGGGTGTCCCCCACACATTTAAAAATAATGATGTGGTTGCGGGGGTGTCCCCCGCAGGGTCCATGCCTCAATATCACCGCAAAAATATGGCGATATTTTTGTATCGCAATATATCTGCGAGGATATTAACACATGGATCCCTTTTAAGTACGTTGCAAGTGAAAGAGAACCATCCACTCGTTAGTGCCCCGTTTGATCTAAATGTGTTCGGTCTAAAAATTAAAAGAGGCTCAATTTTCACAAATAAATCCTGAAATTATGTGACTCAGCAGGGTGCAGCATCGCAATATACAAGACAGATGTTCATTTCTCCCTGTGCAAGTTTCAACATGCTAAGAATTACCTGGTCAGGAATAAGAGAAGCCCACTTAATTGCCTTCCCATTTTTAGTTAACACATCAGTAGCAGAGTTACAAACCCTGAGGATGCTTGTTCCTCCTGAGATTTGAACAATGTAGTGCAAATAGTAATGGGGCAGGGGTCACTAGCACTTATTTGTATAACTGCCAAATCAGCCTCCCATTCCCAATCACCACCCTTATTATAAAAGAATCAATTATAGAAGTACTTTTTCTATTTTTAAAAATCGCTTTGTCTTGTGTGATGAATCCTGCACATTCATCACTAATCCCCAGCCTAAAGTCTCCTGCCATGTGGCCAGGTGAAGGTAGCAACTGGCTGATCCTGACGCTGGCGGTGGTATTCTAGGGGTGGATCACATGGGACGAGATGGCTGCCGAGGAGAGGAGATGGCTCCAACAGGAGGGACGCAGTATTCTTCTCTTGACTATGGAGAGGAAACCCTAGTCACAGAGTTTCTAATGGCCTATTGTCATTCTTCAAAACCTGTTAATTGTAAGGTCTTAAAATCCACTTCTGTTAAACATCTTAAACAGAACTTTATTCATCCTTCACATATGTATAACCCTGTTAAACGTATTTGACAAGTGATGTTTATGGTGATTGTAATGTTGATAAAAGTGTTCAGCAAAAGAACGTAAAACACTGTAATTATCCTTTGGACTCCAATTCCCATAAATCCTTAAGTACTGAGTCGAAGAAGAGGAGTAAGGAGTCAATAAGGCCCAATAGTGCCACCAAGAAGAACGTGCAGTCCAGTTCTTATCCAATCATTAGGCTGAGTGGATATTTATATCCATGCATCACTTGTGGAGAAAGAAAAGTGAAGAAGAAGATGGAGCAAGCTGCAGAGTATGCAGAGCGGCAATCAAAGTCACAGACAGAGGCAGAAGCCTGGGAAGAGGCCCATCTTAGGGAGACGGGCTTTACCAGACTGCCAGTGGTGGGAGACTCAAAGGAGGCTGATGGGCTCACAGCAAGTACCGCAAAGGCACTGGCAGCCAGAGAGAGGTTGCCAGAAGTGCTGTCAAACTGAAAGGCAGCAGACTTACTGGAAAGGGATCATGAGGCCAGCAAAGAAGCTGAGAGAGGGTCTGACAGACCACAGAAGACATTCACAGAAGCAACTTCATATCGCAGCAACGTGCTATGGGTTGGAGAAGCCAGAAGATTCCAGTGAGTTTGGCCCAGTGAGAGTGGTAACCCAAGGACGTTCCGGGAGGCACAAGGACCAGTAAAGGAAGGTTTTGAATACCGACCAAATAGAGGTTACAAAGAGAGAGCTAGAAGGCAGATGTGTTGCAATTTCCCTGATAAGAGATGTCAGTTGGGTGGAACATGGAACCAGCATTGCCTTAAGCCAAAAGCGATTTCAAAGAGAGAACAGGAGGGCAGATATTGTACAATTTTCCTGATAAGAGATCTCAGTTGGGGAAAATATGAAACCAGCATTGCCTTAAGCCAAAAACCATTACAAAGAGAGAGCAAAAAGGCAGATATAGTACAATTCCCCTGACATGAGATATCAGTTGGGGAAACCTGGAACCAGCATTGCCTTTAGCCAAGACATTGAAAGAAAAACAAGGAGGCAAGAGTCGTACAATTCTCCTGACATGAGATGGAATTTGGGGGAAACCTGGAACAAGCATTGCCAAGACCCAAGAGGGATTGTAAGGAAGGTTGAGATAAGGAGCTTGAACAAACCCTCATATAGGGGATGCTATTACGGGGAAAGTTGGTGCAAGTCATAACTATAATCAACAAAGTTATATCACTGAGGAAGTACAATTGTGTACTATTTTAGAGAAATGTGAATGTTGTGGAGAATCCTTATAAGAGCATCAGACATTGAACCTTTTGCAAAAGATACCCATCAGGAGTGTACATCAGGAGATATGTGTGAGCCAAGAGGGGGATATTCTTGGCAGGAGAGTAAACTAGGACATCCAGAGTTGCAGCTGAAGTTTCAGTAGAACATTCCTGACAGGGGAGTACATCAGGAAAGTCAAGCTTGTATTAAAAAGGAGTTTTTGTTCTATTAGGAATTTAGTTGAAAGTTGAACATTTTACTTTGCCATCCTAAAAACCTTGAAATAATTTCTTTCGATATATTGCAACTTGTGTTACAGGAAGAATCTTTGCTGGACCATCCTAAAGACTGTGAAAGTATTTTTCGCAAATTGAAGTCAAACTGTTTGATAAAAAAGAACATTTTGATTTGCCATCTTGGGGAGAATATCAGCGGAAAAGAGACATCGTCATTACCTTAATTGAACTTTGATGAAACAGAGCATGTGTACTTTTTCTTGAAACATCAGGGAACAGGGGAAGGGAAGCTAAACCCTGGAGACAATAATTGATTTGTGGAAATTGTATGCATACAGTCTTGCACAATTTGGTGAAAGTAAATACAGAAAGTCTATTGTACCTTTTTTTGTATTTTGTAAGTTAGTGTGAGGGACAGAGGTAATTTAGACACATGGTCACTTAGCTTTAGTTTTGGTTTTATAGATAGTAACAAGAGTTAGGGCAAGATAGGCCTTTTTCCCACCCCATTTTCTTTTAATAGGTATGGCTAATGTACAACTTTGTGTCTGCCTCTCATTGCTGACCCCTGACACTAGGCTGTCAGAATGTGTCCTCCCGTTAACAGCATGGAAGTCCCTCTAATCCAAAAAAGAGTGGAATCGTGAACCATCACCTTGCATCCAAAATCTGTAGAAGTGATCTCTGGGAGACCCCATGTAAGATCTTGGTTGATGTCAAGAAAATGTACCAGTGGATCCGCAGCCATCTCGTTGTTATAATTTCTCATTGGGATAGAGTCAAGTCTACATTAAGTTGAAAGATAATTGGGTAAGAACATTTTGAGTATCGTCAATGGGGATGTTAACACAACCTTGAATGGTGAATTAGAGAAATTGACATGCATCATAGAAGGTCTGGTTCAATACTAATATGTGTGGGCAGACAATGATTAATTCTTCAATTGAGTATCTCAAGTCAACAGAAAGCAACATACAAAAACCATCCAGGCTATGATGTCTTCTATTTTGCATGACTACTTTACAGTTAGAACTGAACCCATCAGATGCTGTGGAGGAGAGTAACCAACACGTTTCAAATCCAATCTGCCTATGTTTCAGCCAGGCAAATAACAGATGGGAGAGGGTTGAGAGATCTTCCATCAATGGGGACACCATATGTCACAAGTCAATCAACGTCCTTATACTCATACTTACACCTGGAACACCACTATACGTCCTCCATAATGGCACATTTCATTATAAATGTGAATTTAAAATAAATGAAAAAATCCTTACCAGAACATTAAATAATAATGTGCTGCTGTCACTAATCTATTGAAATGAATTGTGGTTTGTGCAAATTTGGTCTATGCTACTTAAACTATAAATGTGGGCTACATACTAAAAACCCAGAAGTTTAGGGTGGGTGGAAGCCCTTGCTAAAGTTACTCAGTTTAGAGAGAGTGTTTCTCTATAAAGAAGCCTACCTGCAGGTATTTAGCTGAGGCTGATCCCACAACTTTCTTTTGACCTGTGAAACAGTTTTGGGCATGTGATACTCAGAGGATATGAGACAGTGATGGCAGTCCTCCTGATGTTGTTCAAAATGGTGATTGAGCACCTGTCCAGAAAAATAACGAACTAAATACATCCACATGTAAAAGGTGTGGGAGTAGTCACTAATATGATATACTTGTACCTAGATAGCATACTGTTATGTTATGTTAGGATTCTTTTACAGAGTATGAACAGCTGCCACAAATATCTTTCCTGCGTAGCGGATCAGAGCAGTCACATTGAACAGAGAGGCTGTGAGAACAGCGGGTGCCCTAGTTGGAAATTAGATAAATCTTTAGTGCCTTCTTGCAACTCAGGTTGTCCATAGTTCAGTTCAGGACAGCAAAACACTTCCCATCTACTGAGCACTTTCTGAATTAGGAATATGAAAATGTGTCTTTGAGGCAGATGGTATCAGATGTAGGGATGTGTAATGACTAGGTTTTGCCCATAAAAAGGAAATTTCACTCGAGAACAAAGCATGATGATCTACATATCGATCAGGGAATTCAAATCTCCTGATCCAGCCTCCCAAGGTTCAACAGCAAACCTGCAAGGGCTGCACTAATTCCACAAGATAGGGATTGAAGACCAAGGTAAACACAATTTTCCTAGTGAATCATTGACATCATTGAAGACATCACTAATTGTTAGATAAGGAAATCGAATTTCCAGCATGTGCCATGCATAGGGGTGTGATTTGGTTGGAGCAGCAATATGTGGGTATAGGGAAAATGAGGCATCTATTATGATTCCTGGTTGTTATACCTTTGAGTATAGTTTAGGGTTGATACCCAATTCTGTAGGTCAGCGAATCTGCTATGCATAGGATAGCGTCAGTTGGCAGCCCCACCATCACATCACCATTTACTTACATTTTTTTTAAAAACAGAAATAATTTTGGAGATTCCTAAATTAAACTTTGAATGAGATTCTTTATCAGATCAATGCAGGTTTGTCAGAAGTGGAGTACCATTAGCCCAGTTAATAGCAAAGCAGTTCTTCCCAGAAGCCTCATCAAATGAATCATATAACTATTAAACAGTGGCAGTGGTGATGCTGATCCCTGGTGTGGTCCAACCATTTATTTTCCCAAAGAGGAAAATGAAATCTGAAATCAGAATGGCTTGCTCTCTATATCAGTTAAATATGACCTCAGCCAATCCAAAACATGTTTATGAACACCAATTTGCTCCGGCATACTCAGCAGAATCTCATTGTATGTGCCTAAGGGCAGCAACGAGTCACGTAAAATCATGGTGCTGGCACCACTACCATCCATTGGGATCACAAGTGATCCAAGGCAGATGTTACCACAACATCAGTTCCTTGCATGAGGCAGACACTGCTTGGTTGACAAGTAGCATCGGACTGTTCTAAAATGATGTCTGCAGTTCACATACCACAATACATCTCATCAATTTCACCATATTGGGAGGTTATAGATTGGTCTGTAAATGGACAGCTCCTTAAGGTGAGTAGGACAGCAATTGCCAATTCAAGGGCTGGTGATAAAATGACTGTCAGGAGAAAGAGGTTCAGAATTGTCCAAATGGTATGGACCAATTTCCAGTTTTTTAATAGACTTTGGTGGGTAAAAATTCAAAGGGGAGCCTGAAGGTTTTCTAAGAGTAACACCTCCCCCCGAACAACATGCATATGATTTATCATAACTCGGGTAAAACTCTGAAAAAATCTCCGTACGAACCCTGTAAACTATTCCTTCACCCCGCTACACTCTGTACATGCACCCCTAAGTTAGATCGGAACCCCTGGCTGCGTACATGCACCCCTATATTTGACACCCGATCTTCCCTCTGCGTGGTGAATCCTAAGCGCAAGTGTCTGTATGCCTGCCTTTGGGTGGCAGATAGTATGAGGGCTTTGCATGGCCATTTCCCCGCCGAGAGGTTGCATGGTCGGATCTATGAATATGTATCATTCCGTGAAATAGTGAGCGTGTAATGGACTGCCTGCAGGCTCTACATCGTAACGCCCACATTTTCCCTTGTTCTTCCTAATTTTCCGTATTCCGCCCAACCCTTCTCTATGCCCAAGCCACGCCCATGCTCTCTGTGGTGTCTCGCGCAAGGCACTCTGCCTCTCGCAGTGACATGTCGAGCCTGCGCAAAGTCTAAGTTAATTTCTAAGTGGAGGAAAGCCCATAACTACTGAGAGGCCATAAATACAAAAAAGTCCTGCACAGTCGATCACAAGAACCGACAAAAGGGATTTTGCGCATGGATTGGCACATATAGTCCATATTTTCCACGCAGATAATTCCATGAATCAGGCCCTCTATGTTTCTGTCCCTTTGCCAAAATGTAGATCAGCCACTTGTTTCTATGTCAGATCTCGCTGCACTTCACATTTGCTTTGTTGGATTTGAATGCCTACTCGATCTGGAATGATACAGAGTAGCAGAAGGTGTCATTGATCTGTGAAATGCATATTTGTAGGGTGACTTCTTTTCTCAACATCACCAACACTCTATTGATGCTCATAGAATTTAGCATTTTTTTATCTCATGTCAGAGCAAAAAACAACTTCCATGTTCAGTTCCTTTCTGAAGCATTCTTCACAATTTAAAAAGGCTACACACCACAGACTTGGTTTGGAATACAGCAGGTCTATATAAAAATGCCAAAAAACAGAGTTAGGGAGGTTTCAAGTAATCTCTAGGTAGCTGTGTCAACCAACTGCAACAGCAAATTATATCAGTTTTTTTATAAACATATAGCACTCCATGCCTTTTGCCACCATGTGTCTAAGCACATTAATAATAGGTGGGATCGTTAACCCCTTTAATGGCATACAATTCATCAATCTCTGAAGGATGAAGGGCCAAGTCAGTCCTGCGACAGGATTCTAACCTTCAATTTGCCACAAGGTCCGAGGGATGCATTCCATTCAGTGAGCCATCACTCCACCTCTTGAGCAGTGGTCGTAGAACCGCAGCATCCATTTTTTTCATGGGGATCAGTAGGAGGCCAGGTACTTTGACGCAGGCAGTCTGTAACAGTGCCTATGTGCCTTAAGATCAAGAGTCTTGTCACCCTTCAAAGCAGAATGATGCTACTCAGAGTGCTTATAACACTTTTCATCATCATAACTTACTCAAAAAGAATCTTTGAATTTTTGGCCTGAGGAATTTCCTAGTGGCCCTTTGTTTCCAGTATCTGGTAGTGAAATGAAATTAGGAAGTAGAACTGAAGGTTGCGTCAAAACGTGGCCATAAATCGGGACAGCCCTCAGAACCCCAGAAAAAAGTACTAACATGGGCCTCATTACAAGTATGGCAGAGCAGGAAATAATTGGCGGAATTACCACCAATGTTTTATGTTACTGGGGGCCATGTCTCTTATGGGAAGAAACAATCTAACTAATATACCGTGGAGACCGGCGACTCCGCCCTTCCTCACGTCACGTCAGTGGGTGTGCTCTCGCTACGGAAGAAAAGGATATTTGCCACTTATTAGCACACATGGTCAAACAGATAAAACGGATCAAAACAGTTAATTACTACAACATTGTTTTGGCCCATATCAAAACATGTATACATAATTCCCTCAAAAAAATGTATCACAAAAGAGACATGGACATCAATTAATATCTGTGCATATCTGTGCATAAACAGCCACCGGAGACGGCTGTACTAAAAACAATCCCCTATCATATGAGCCTACCAATTACTACACATGATTCCTACATCTAAGTGAAGTTAGTATAAGTGTGACACAAATTCCACCATCAATGTCGACATATTGGGCCTCATTATAAGTATGGCAGTACAGCTACCGTACTGCCATACTACGAGTTGTTCTTGCAGGTGTCGCTCTGCCCCCCTGGGCGGGCAATGCGGCACCCGCAAGCACAACTCGTGGATGCACCAGCACCGTTATTAACGGTGCTGGTGCATCCGAGCTCCCCATTCCATTAAGCCCTATGGGGCCGAATGGGGATGGGGAGTCCTTTATTACCGGCACCCGCGAATGGGCAATTACCGGGTCCGCCAAACTCGGCATGACCCAGTAACTGCCCATTCACGGGTGCCATATTTTTTCGCAAGTTTGGAGGTAGCCGGCCTGGAGGTATTATTCTCTTACTTAATGCAGTTATTACTGTCTGCACCAAGTAGTGTTCTGTAGGTCCTGAAAAAATTACCTTGCTATTGGTTGCATCCAGTAGCAAGACCCAATGCTATCTGGTTTCTTCCTAACCAGCAGTAAATCCTGTTCTTTTCCATATTTTACCCTGTGTTTTCTCAGCCCTCAGAACCCCAGAAAAAAAGTACTAACATATGGGCCTCATTACAAGTGTGGCGGAGCAGGCAAAAATTGGCAGTAACGGAATTACCATCAATGTTCCTGCTATGAGTAGGGACCTGGAGTGGAGGATTTACTTCCAGCATCATGCTGGAGGTAATTCCTCCAACTCTCTGCTGATTTCAGCAAAATCGGTGGAATTACTGCATCAGAATTACCAGTGTGGTAATTCCACCCAAACAGCCCCATTTAGTCCTATGGACTTAACAAAATGGGGACTTCCAAAACCACTGGCACTTGTAATACGGCAGTAATACCGCGAGACCAAGTGGCAGTAGCAGTAATTAAGTTTGGTGGTTTCTGCGCAGGTTCACAGCACAGATACCACCAAACTCGTGACGAGGCCCGTCTGTCAGCTCACAAAGCTTTAATACAGTGAAAAAACATCATTGTATTAGTCTCAGAGAGCCTAGGGCGGCTCGAAAATAGTGGCATACTGTACAAAGAAGGGGAAAAAGGGAAGAGGCAGAGGGAAAGAGAAAGAGGATAGCAAATACACGACAAAAAGGGTAAGACAAATTAAAAGTTTCAAAAGTGTCTGTGGACAAAGGAGAACTTACTTGGGACCAGTTTAATATAGGCTATTGTAAGTGGTAGTGTATGGCTGCCTGATGGATTCAAATTACCCTTCAAAGTATAGAGGATTATTTTGTCTGAGAAGCCATTTACTACATGGCAATACTGGGACTGAAGTCAGATGTCCAAGAGTTGTGTGGTGAGCAGAAATATGGGGCGAGGTATGTGAAATGAGGATCAATTTACAGGGATCTATGCAAGTCTTGGCATAACTCTAATTTGATATGTTTTACAGCATCTAATTGGGTCTTGTGGCGACGGCTCATGTGATATATTGAATTGAATATAGAATACCTGAACGAAGTAACTGGCACCATGGCCATAATCATCTACCCATATTAAGGCTTGGCAGAGTGGCATGCCGTTCCTCCGACAAGGATATGCAGAACGTGGCCTGAGAGTGAATAGAAACGGACAGCAGAGAGAAAATATAAAGGGGGATAAAGGTTAAATGCACATTAAATATTTATACAGGTAAGAAAGGGAATGATGGTTAGGGATGGAATTTGTAATAATGGGAATGCCTGGAGAGTCAGTGGTTAACGGTCAAAGCATAGCACTTATGAGAAAAGAGCCAACCCCTAATGATCCTGTGAAGGAGCGCATACCCATGTGGGCAGTTTCCAGCGCTGAAAGGGAAGTCCTAAAACTGCTCAATAAGTGGTTTCCTGGCGGGCTTGAGATGTGGTCCAGAATACCGTTGAAGTCTGGAGGCTTTATTATCTATTAGGTGTTACGGCCATCTGACAGACCCCAAACAGAAACATCAGGGATTGCCCTTGTGACTGTCACAACAGGCAGAGCCCAGAGTGGACTCTGTGTAATGAGTATGATGTAGACAGAAGGGAAGCGAAATCAGGCATTCACAATATCCCTTCACACCCTCTTCCGAAGCAGAGCTTCATTAACAAAATTGTGGTTGTCAGAGCCGTAGCTGCCCAACACAAAACAGAAACTTATCCTGGTTAAGATCAGAGCAGCAATTGCAGGGTGGCATACAACCTGGTGCTCCAAAAATTAGAGCATAAACATACTATCACCCGTATTGCAAGCGCTCCGAAAAGCTCATTTATTAGGAGACTAACATGAAATTGGTAATCCTCATACTTTCAGTTTTTGACATGAATTGGTTAGTAGGAACCTGTTTTAACAAATGGTAGAGCAGAAATAACAAAGTATCAAGTGACAACATTTTACAGAAACATAGGTGCCGACTAAGTGGCCACTAGTTTCGCCCAATGGACTTTGTCAAGGCAGATTGTTTTCCAAATGTTTCAGTACAATTTTAACAACTGTCCTCATACAGGTAATGAAGCATGTGCCACGAGGAGTAAAGGGTAAACAAGGATGGGAAAAACATTTTTAGAGTCAGTTATTGACAGTCAACACATCATAATAAAAAATAAATGTAAGTATAAAGAGAGTTAATGAGTACGAGTGGGTGGCAACATAAAGGTAAATTACCTCGCAATCATCCTATTGTGTTGTAGGGTCATTAGTAGACCAAATAAAGGAGTATCAATATCCATGTTGCCATGAATAATTCACAATGTTGTCGCTGAAAATCCCTAAAAAAGAAAATATACTAAAAACTGTAACTTCCACTCCCTTCGGCTCGTTCTAGTTAAAGCAAACTGTGGCCGCTAACCTGTATCACTGTCCTGGTAAGGAATCGATTGAATAGATGATTGGATAGTTCCAAGGTTCACCCTTTGCATTTTGGAGTAATCAATGTCAGGTATTGTGCACAATCATGTCCTATAATACAATTAATTAGGGCACAGTATGAGCACCATGTTATATCCATTGGATTAGCTTAAAATATAACACATATCATACTGGCGGAGACAGCGCTTTCCATCAGATGTAAAACCGTTTGCATATAACATCAAGCACGACATTCCCTATATGTAACCAATGCCTTTTAATTATTGTTGATTAGAAAGTGCAGATATGCTGTTTCTATTGAGAAGAGGGGCCCTGGGGGAGCTGGCCTGCGCATAGAGGGACTTCCATGGGTATATAAGGGGGCAGTGAAGGTTCAGGTGCAAGCGACCGTTAGGACGTCGCGTTTGTCCGGTGGCTGCTCCTGAGCCTTCCCTGCTTTGGCCTTTGTCGGTGGTGTCGGTTTCTTAGGTATTATGTAGGGATTACGAGCGGGTTGAGTTGTTTTGGGAGGTGGGACATATAAAAAAGAAAAAGAAAGAAAGAAAAATAGTACATTATAATAAAGGGGTGCTGTAAATAAAGCACTGCCTGGCCTTACCTTCGTGGAATCTGCCTCCAGGCACTCTGCAGGACCGTTTCTCTTCCCTCACCGAGTTTTGGTGGGTTATTGTCACCGCCTCGCCTGACAGCACAGGTCCTCCCAAGTTGGTTTGTGTGTTGTCGGGGCTAGGAGCGCAGAGCGCACACAGTATCTGGGGATGTTTTTGGAGAAATTGCCTGTGCCTGGTTGTTTATCTCCGTGAGTGCCGGCAAGGTTAGTGCGATGCCGGTGCTGTGCCACTAGGGGGGCAGCCTCATTCAGTGTGAGAGGTGGGGAAGCTCTGTTGCTAGCAGGTAGCTACGGAGAGTGCAGTGCTACTGTTTGGCCACTGAGGGCAGTCTGTAGCATGCCTTTGGTGACACTCCCAGGTGAGGGAGAGCTTTTTGCTGTAAGCACACGATTAATCAAAGCTGCTTGTCAGCCACTGGTAGAGAGGGGGAGCATTTCTTACAATAAAGTGGAGTGGCTTGGACTGTGTACTCAATATTAGGTAGGCAGTGCAGCAAATACATTTCTCTTGGTGAGGAGGAAAATAGCAGGAGTAAGGGGGCAGGCCCCTTACTGCCATAATGGTTATTAACATAAGATTAAAGATTTTAATAAAAGGTATTAGTATACTAGTATACTAGATAGAACCCCATAATAGAATGCTAATTATATCAATGCATCATTCAATGCACTAATTAGGGTATGATATTTATTGCAATGATCCTTGACACTTGTTTCGCAACATTTTAATAAGAATCCCTTGTACACATATTTCATGAAAAGTACATACACATGTGATGTCATCAGTGATGTCATCAATGAAATTTGTGATGTCATCTTTGATGTCGTGGGTGTTAGTCTTAGCAGTGCACGGTGGTGGCGCGAGTTATGGTTGCTTAGCTTACCATAACTGGCGAATTTCAAGGGTTTTTCGGTTTTACTTGGAACCATAACGTCCCTTTGACAAAGTTTTTTCACTGAATTTCATAGGTTTTTAGTAGCGCAACTTAACCATAATGTCCCTTTAACAAAGTTTTTTCATTGAATTTCGTAGGTTTTTAGTAGTGCAACTTAACAATAATGACTTTTACTTTATATACATATCATATGGAACTGACTGAATCTCTTCTACTGTACTTGATGTCCGCGAACTAATTTAATGTTCGCGGACATGTTCGAAGAACAGTACCACTACCTAAAAAACTCTAGGGGGTATGTTTGATTGTTATATCATAACATAGGAACATTTAACAAATTAAAAAAAAGCACACAAACACATTATATGTACTAATACATAAGAAATGTAACCCATATATTCAACACACTAACCATTCATTTAAATGCACTATGTTCTAAAATGGAATATACCACAAGAAAATAAATTGGCGTTCAACATAATTACCTCACAAACACAACAGAACTGAGAACAAGAGCAGACCCACTGAGTACATAGGACATTTCTTACCTGTAATAGTAAGTGTACTTAATTTTATTCGTATATTTATAAACTTTCTGGAACATTTCCCACATGAAGAAATGTCACAAGATAGTGAAACTAATGGTAAACACTTTATAATATAAACCATTTAATTATTATTATTTTGTATACATTTAACATATATATTTTTTTTTTGTACAGAGCATACCAAAATAGAAAATACTTCAGAAAAACCTGTTATGGATAACACTTTTCACAGTATAGAAGAAAAAATGGATTTATTGTTGACTAATTTTAATAATTTGAAAACTTTTGTGGAAGATCATTTTAAACCAAAAACCTCATACCATTGCCCCACATGTACATGTCCCTCCTCACCATATCCCAGTCAATTATCCCCAAACCCTCTCCATAACCCAAAACGTTTTGATGAGACTTCCATCCCTTCTTCACCTAATAACAATCATGATGAAACCCCTAATTCTCCTGTTTTTGTTTCTGTTTCTGCCTCACCTTCTCTGTCATAAATTATTAATATATGTTAAATGAAGTTTAATTTTTATATTGTGTTGTAAATAGTTTCATTTTTTTTTTTAAAACAATGTAGGTGTCCGCGGACAGTGCAGGTGTTCTGAAATGTTCGTAAATAAACGAAAATGGAGGTGTCCTGAAGAACACTATACCTGTTCGTACTGTTCGCTAGCAAGATGAAACTATTCTAAGAACACACGCGGTGTTCTGAAATGTTCGTAAATAAACGAAAATGGAGGTGTCCTAAAGAACACTATATCTGTCCGTAGTGTTCGCTAGCAAGTTCAAACTGTTCTGAGAACACACGCAGTGTCCTCAATTGTTCGTAAATAAACGAAAATGGAGGTGTCTTAAAGAACACTTTATCTGTCTGTACTGTTCGCTAGCAAGTTGAAAATGTTCTAAGAACACAATTGGTGTCCTGAAATGTTTGTACATAAACGAAATTGAACATGTCCTGAAGAACACTATATCTGTCCTTACTGTTCGCTAGGAAATTTAAACTGTACTAAGAACACACGCAGTGTCCTGAAATGTCCGTTTCACGTGTGATGCAATTTTAATTAGTTCAGGACCTGAACAGTGTCCGTAGAACATCAACGCGCATGCGCTAGCCAATCTCCGTGCATTTGGTGTCCTGCGAACATGCGCTTCCTTCGCGGACTTGTTCGCGAACGGATCATATGACCGCGCCCACGCTGATCGCCTGTTCTGAATACGGACACTGTTCAGGTCCCCGAACAAATTAAAAGTACATTTTCAATTAATCCATAATATTTTTCAATAAAATCTCACCATGGCACAAGTCCCACATAGTAATCCTGAGTTTCTACATACCTTTTGAAACTTTTCAAACTTTTTTTTGTTTTTCGATCTGTCCGCGGATAGCGCGCATGTCCGCGGACCGCGCACAAGCACCCCTATAAAAGACCACGCCCTAGAGCTTATTCTCATTGTGTTTCTGGCTATTTTTCAGAGCACAGCTATTTCTCCAGCAACTTGCTGATTACACCATCGAGATGGCATCGCTGGCTGCAGAACTGCCACGTGGTGCTGCACCTGCTTCAGCACCACCCCCACCCCCTCCACCACCACCACCTCCCCAAGGGCCTGAAGAGGGGAACAGGAGTGAGGATGCGGAGGAGGAAGACGAGGATGGTGAGAATGAGGTATAGGAAAACCCTACTACATGCACTAGGCGTGAGTCTTGGGTGTGGCGGTTATTTACCATTCATGATAATGTTCCTAAGGCTTGTGCGAACTGTGTTACCTGCAAAGAGTGCAAAATGATACTCGGTCGTGGGAAGCACTGTAAGTACAGCTTTGGGACCACTAGTATGAAGCGACACCTGAGGTCATTTCACTCTGGGGCTATTCGCAGGGTTGTACCTTGTGAAGAATGTAGCAGGTTGATTTCCTCTACTTCATCCTTTGTTTCTGATCCTGTCACCACAAGGACCACCTCTGTGGGACAGCGTCTTCCTCAAGCTACCTCACAGGCCATACAGAATGCTGATGACCCTTACCTTTCGAGGGTCACAGTTGTATGTATGTACTGTGACACAGTACTCTGCAGGGGGGAGCGACTTCATAGTCCTTTTGAGACTATCATCTCAGAGCACGAGAAGATCTGCTCACTACCCAAATAAAACCCACTCTACATCTTCCTCTCTCAGCTCGCCCTTTCTTATCCCTGTGGTTGGTGTCCCCCCGTTTACCTTCCTTTCCCCTCCTCTCCTAGTGTGCCATGTATAAAAAACCAAAAAAATACAAAATATCAAAAATCAAAAAAAAAAATAAGGCTCTTTTCAGAGCCGCCTTTCACAGTTAAAAAATAGAAGTGAAAATAAATTAAGTAGGGCCCTTTGTATTTTTTAGAAGTCCGCGGACAGTTCGCGAACATTTAAAAAATTGGGTTGCTACCCCATCACAAACATTGCAATTTTCTCTGGGAAGAAGTGGTGGCTCTGAAAAGAGCCTTTGGGTGGTGTTTGTAAGTCAAAAATTATAAATGCTTACCACCTACTTCAAAATGGTTGTTGTAATTCCAAAAAAGGTTGCAATGCATTTTGTACATTTCTCAGAAAAATCTGATTGCCAGCATAAGTAAGATGGACTCCATCTCTGCAAAAAATGTATGTACTACGAAACATAATATTTTCATTGTGAAACGAGGACATGCCAAAATCTCTTAGAAAGGCAAAAACAGCCTTATTAACATTGCACCTTGCTTTTTCCATTTGTGGACCAAATGAAGAAGACCGAAGCCACATTTGTCTCTGCGCAATCCGTGAAAATATCACTTGAGAATTAGGAAACATGTCCATAACCTTCCCAAGTCCTTCTTTCATAGCAAATTGCAAAACAATTCCAGTCACATGTCCTAAACTGTTCCCTCCACAATGAATTACAATTATGTCTGGATGTTGCTCTGTCTCCAAAGTAGCACAGAGAGGTAGCAAGTCCAACCACTTCATTTCACGTACTCCATGCCACTGTACTTCCACATGTGGGAATCCAAGATCTAAAGCTACTCCACAGCTTTCTGCACACACCTTCAACCAATGTATCCACGAATCTCCCAAAATCCAAACAATCTGTTTTCTGAAACACACAGGCATAGCTATCTTTTGTTCTCTCAGCAAAAAGAGTATCTGAGAAACTCTCTCCTGGCACAAAACACCCGCTAAACTTTCCTGACCAATCCCTTTCAGTGCTTATTCTCATTTGCATGACTTCTGAACCCAAAAATCCCCGGATGTAACTCCCGATGTCCTCGAACTACCGCCATGTCCGCGGACATATCGTACCATTTCCACTTCACTCTCTCTGCCATTCCCTCATTGGATGTAGCTAAAAAATCACATGACCATGCACCAATCACATTCAAGACCTCTACATCTAACTGCATCATCATAGATCAGCACTGCAAATGTACTGTGAATCTCTCCGAGTACAAGTGTCATATTATTGGCAAGCACCATCTACCAGAAATACTGTACAAGTCCCAAAGATTTCTACTTGCAGCTCCATGCATATCTATATGCATGAACACAAACTTCAGGTATGCATATTTTCTGTACAGTAGATGAACACATTTTCAAACAGACTTTTAGCTTGTGTAATCTGTAAAATGAATTTACTGTATTTTTTTCAATTTCCTAAAATCAACTATCAATTATAAACCTTTATACTATTTACTTTCTTTATACACACACACTCAAATCATGTTAAACTAACATTTTTCAAATGAAATATATATACTACATAAATTCAAACAAAATTGCACGCAAGCACAATCTATGTTTAAATCTTTAAAAAAATACTTATACAATTTCATATTTTTTTGTTTTTATTTATTTATTTACTTAATTACTTTAATTTAGACATGACATTGAGGCGCTATTACCTAGAACAGCTTACTTACAGAAATAGTGGTATTCACTGGTATATTATAAATTTCAGAAGACATAGTAAAGATATTTTTTTTTTGCTACAGTTAGTCATTCAATACAATTTGTTCATTAAGAACATATCATATGTACTGAACTGATGCAATGTATCTTATGTAAATAAATTAGTTTAATGGTTTTAAAGAAGGCACTGAGGATTTCAATTAAAAAATCAATATCTAAATTAAAAACACTGCTATATACAAACAAAGTTACTAATTTGAAGCTTTTACAATTGCAGTGAAGACCAGTCTCCTGAAAAGAAGCAGCCGAATTCGAAGAACAAAGAAGAACTAAGAATTTACCTGTTAATTTAAGAAAATAAATAAGTAGAATATCACCATAATATTTGTATTATTAATCAAACATACTATAACGTTAATACAAGCTATTTCGGTGCCTAAAAATAGAGATTGTGTACCATTTTGTCCAAAAATCTCCATGTCTTAAACAGCGATTTACAGCCAGAATGGCCCACAAATTCCTATTTTTGGACACACAAATTACCCAACTGAACCGCTACAATTTTCATATTATAGAACAAACAACTGTTTTAATTGTATACAATAGATTTACTATTTGTACTTTTCCACACCACTAGCTTACTTTTTTTTTGTCATCTGAACCCCATTTTAGTAACACAAATTCAAGAATACCTATCCCTACTAGTTGTAGTTCCCAATGCACATTCACACACCATTATACACATCTTTATCATCTTACTTAAACACTCATGCACACAGCACACATACATTCCAGAACACCCCAACCCATATCTTCTTTATTTTTTTCAACAGACCCTAAAGAATGCCTACCAAAAGTCAAGTCCGTAGAAAGCAACGCAAAAGCAGAGCAAATGAAAATAAAAGTGTCCAACATAAGCATCCATCTCTAGCAGAATTTGTAAAAAAAGTTGAAAGAAAACGCTAATACAGTCATTTAGTGAAACACAAGAAGTTTCAAGTACAAAAACTTTGCCTCCTCTATCAAAATGTCAAACAAACCAAAAAATAATTAACAGAAAATCAGCTATCACTACAGATAAAACTACTTCTTCAAATATTATAGTGCAAAGTAAGCATACCAAGAAAAGTATTTTAGCCAAAATGTACCGTCACAAAGTCCTTCAAAATCTTATAAAAACAGGAGAGAAATCAGGTTCAATGATTAAAACCTATCGTAGGAAATTAATCTTAGAAGCGTTGATGGACAGTGCAATTCTTCTCAAAAGAAAGTTATTTATTTTACTGTTAAATAAAATGAAAACACTACAAAACTAACAACTAAATTACAAAAAAGACTTCTCAATAAGCGAAATGTCAACAGAAAGAACTTCTTAAGTATCTGCGGAGGTGAATGAAATCACACTACGAGCACAGAACCGTATTTTAATGAAGAAGCGTACAAACAAAAGCAAACAAATACAATTGCCATGCATAGCAGTGGTCGAGGTTATGAAAAAGTGAATAATACCATAATGGAACAAGAAGTACTCCTTACAAAAATATGCCCTCAAAACTTAGAATTACCCCTCCATTCAACTGAATCAGAACGTCTAGTGTACAAATGCCCATGCATGTCAATGTTTAACATTCCCAAACAATGTTTCAAATCTTTACGCCAATTCCTCAATAAATATGTAAAAAGCAAAGACAAAATCAAAATTAAATTACTGCAAAATATGGATACCTATCCAGTGCGCAAGAACACAGGACTACAAGGACATTCATTGGCCTGCATTACAGGACCCACTTTCCATGTTATCAAAAGGATATCAACACATCATTCAACTATAAGAAATCTAGTCTATAAACGGTACTGTGCTAAAAGTCCTGCGTTAGCACTAGCAAAGTTAAATAACATCCTTCTACATGGTACAGCAAAAGACCGACTTGAAGGAATTTACTATATCCAGAAAAAATATTTTGGAAGTGAAAGCCATTTACAGAATGAAATAGCTTTAAACCACTTAAGCAACAATTCTACACATGGCAACCTTTTGCTAAACACATACAAAAAAGAAATACTAAAATTTAAAAGTACATCAGCTGAAGTACCAAACCATGTATGTGTATGTTGCCGTAGAACTTTTATAAAAGTAACACAAAAACTGTAGACCTATCATACAAAATAGAAGACAATGAAGATTCTAAATGGTTTGAATTAGCTCTCTACCATGTAGCAGAAAACAAATAACTGAGCCCTTAATACTTTGCAGTTACTGCACTACAAAACTTGACAACAACCTCCTTCACGTGCTATCACAAATAATTTGGAATTATACTCAGTACCAAAACCCCTACAACAACTTAATTTATATGAGAGCATCATAATTCAAACAGTACACCCATTTCAAGCAATAATACGCCTTCAACCAAAAACAGCAAAATTACCTCCCTCTGAATTGGTAAAAGGCATTCGTGGAAAAGTAGATTATTTACCATTAGATCTAAAAGAAAATGTGCATACTCTAGGAGTGCAACGTCCAATGCAGCAATCTTTAATTATCTTAGTAAATGGAGTACCTACAAAAGACAAAAAAATATGGCAACAGCTGGTAGATTTATATAAAGTTAGACAAGCCTTCCAATATCTTAAAGAGAATAATGAATATTACAAAGAAATTATTATTGAAGAAAACTTGAAAGATACAACTGAAATAATTCAAGAAACACAAGAAGCTGGTCAATTTGAGATACTAGATCCTGCTAAAATATCAAATACTTTAGACCATTATACAATTCATCCTTTGCACTGTAATGACACCGTAGAAGATGTACTGGAAACTTACCAAATGCGTCAAACAAAAGGATCGCCAATCAGCATATGGGAAAAAAGTATAGAAGCACGTGCTTTTCCTCTACTCTTTCCTACTGGCAAAGGAGGAAGTTATGATGATAGACCTATTCAAATATCAGCTTCAGAATACCGCTCATTGCGGATGTATTCTGAAGATCCCAGATTTAGACAAAATGCGGAATACATATTCCACCTACTCTTTGAAAGTGAACTAGCAACTTTATGTTACGGAGTTGCACACACATTAAAATCAGGATCACACTTTCAAAATATGACAGCTACACAATTATTAGAAAAAGTGCAACAAAAGGATGAGGTTTTACAATCAAATATTACAACTCTATTAGCAAATATGCGTGGTACTAAAGAGTACTGGTTTTGATGTCATGGAGATGTACGTTGTATGATCAGAAACCTTGGCCCACCTACTTGGTTTGTTACATTAAGTTGTGCAGAATATGCATGGGAAGATTTACATGATTTCCTACGCATATCAAATAAAAACAAAACAAACATAGATATACTAACACCTGGAGAACTTTGTTCTTTGGATCCTGTTAATCTTTCAAGATATTTTCACCATCGCTTCATTGCTATGCTACATTTTATTTGTAATAAAACTGTTCCTCCCCTTGGAGAAGTGCAACACTTCTTTTGGAGAAAAGAATACCAAGCCAGAGGAGCACCACATATCCACATGCTTTTATGGATTAAAGATGCTCCTAAATTTGGTGAAGACAGTGATGCCACTGTTTTACAGTTTATTGAAAAATATGTCACTTGTGAAATTCCATCTGAAGCCACAAATGGTGATCTTCACGCACAAATTTTACAATTTCAAAGACACAAATGTGGAAAATATTGTTGTCGCAAATACAAAAACAAAGGGAAATACTACACCAAATGCCGATTTGGTTTCCCTAGACCAGTTACAAATACAGGTCAAGTGAACAACCTCATGTCTTCAGTTAGACATAGTGTTAAAGGTAAGTCATCTAAAAATACATATTACATAAAAAGAAAAGAAGAAGAAAAATATATCAATGATTATAATGCAATCATTGCCCACTTATGGAATGCAAACATAGATGTGCAGTACATTGCAGACAATTCTACTGCAGTTGCACGATATGTCACAGAATACTTAACTAAAGCAGAAAAGACAGAGCTCCAAGACCTCTAGAATGACCTGTCATCAGATAAAACAGTATCTCAGAAATTATACAGCTTGGGCATAACAATGCTCACGCACAGAGAATGTGGATCATATGAAGCAGCTGATCGTTTAACTGGTACTGCATTGTATGGTAAATCTGAAAATATAGTATGGCTAAGTCTTGGTCCAGCTAAATCTAGAAAAAGAGTTCTAAAATTATATGAAGATATAGAAACAATAGCTAAACATGATCTCAACAGCCAAGACGTTTTAAAAAACAATTTATTGGACACATACTACCCAAACGGAAGTAATACTTTGGAAAACATGTGTCTATACCACATAGCCCAAAACTACACATACAAAAATAATATGAAACCTGATGAAAATAAAGGTAAATATAGAGTGACAAACTGTGAAGGCAGCTTAGTTAAACTCACTAAACCAAATTTAATTAATCATATCAAATTGTCATTAAAGACTCCTCAAAATAAAGAAGTATATTACATGTCCCTGCTACAACTCTTCAAACCATGGAGAAAAGAAGAACAATTACTAGATAACTATGACTCATATGAGGATGCTTTCAAAGCAAATGAAAGCACTATAACTGATGTAAACTTTACACAGTAAAAAACAATGTTGCACAATGAACAGCAACACAAAGAAGAACTCCAAGCCCAACTAGTTAAGGACACTCCTGACAGTAGTCAACTTCTGTAACAGGAAGCCAAGAACCACTGGGAGAACCACTAATAATAAATGAGGCAGAATTAGCTATGATAGAAGTAGAAAACACCATGTGTCAGTATGAAGATAAGGAAGACTTAACTATACTACAATCAAAACTAAACAATGAGCAAAGTATCATTTTTCAAGAAGTATCAAAACAAATTGCACATGGTGTAAAACATGAAAATAAAGAATGTTCCTGCCATAATTATAAACCTATACTACTGTACGTCAGTGGTGAAGCTGGTTCTGGCAAAACATTCCTAATCAAAATCATTAGTAAGTTCCTTCAACAATTGATAAACAACAAACTGTCACCTGTTGTCACTGCCACCACAGGTTTAGCTGCCTACAACATAGGTGGTGTTACATTACACCGATTACTATTATTACCAGTAGAACACCAGCTGCAATGGAATTACGCAGAGTATTGAAACAAAGGAAAATGCTACTAATAGATGAAGTGAGCATAGTCTCCAACCTGATGTTAGCTTTGATTCAACCTCACATTACAAGAAGTACTCAAAACAGACTATGAAGAGATCTTTGCAGGAAAACACATTATTGTTTTTGGAGATCTGCTTCAATTAACACCAGTAAAAGGTGAGCCTATTTTTAAAACATTAGGACACAAACTCTGCCGTAAAACTGTTGGCAGCATTGGAAATGTCAACCTTTGGCAACATTTCCAATACAGAGAATTAACAGAAAACATGCGGCAATATGCAGATCTCACTTATGCCAACATTTTAAAAAGTATCAGAGTTGGTATAATTTCTAAAGAAGCAGAAGCAATATTGAAAACCCGGCACATTGATGCACTTTATGGCGATAATGCATGTGCTACAAATGTTATGGAACCATTAGCCCACAAAAATGTCAATTGTATGGCCTTAATGCCAACTCTTGCAAGCTTTTTCAAATTCAATGAAATCATGCTAAGAAAAGAAATGCAACCAATCATGGAAATTAGCGCCACAGACAAACTAGATGTACATGGTATGACACTACCCATGTGTGACCAAGCCACAACAAGACTAAATAGTTTAGAAAAATCAAACTCAAACACAGCAGGCTTAGAAAAGATATTAAAATTATCCTTTAATTGCAGAGTAATGCTTAAACGTAACCTTGACGTGGACCAAGGACTAGTTAATGGAGCACTGGGTACAGTTGTTGGCTTTCAAACATACCCACGCAACAACAAAATTTAGTTTGTCAATATACTCTTTGACAAACTTTCAGAAGTAAAAAGGATAGGACGCTCAACAGCTAGATTCCTTCTCTTCAAAGATATGTATGTACGCAGAGAACAATTTTCTCTAACTCTTGCATACGCAGTCACGATTCATAAATCACAAGGTCTTACCCTAGACAAAGCAATGATAGACATTGCTAACACAGTCTTTAAAGAAAGCATGAGCTATGTAGCACTATCACGCTTACGTACACTTGACGGTCTATTTCTAATCAACTTTGATGCAAGTAAAATAAACGCTGATATTCATTGCATTTTAGAATACAATAGACTTCGCTCACTATACACCCCCCACCTAAACACATATTCTGTTCCACAAAAAGTAAAACGTTAGAAAAGAAAAATAAATCAAACAGAAATGCAACATGATGTCACTGCAAATCCTCCAAAGAGAGTAAAAGAAACTAATACTTCATCAAGTACCACAAGCAAAAAAGAATCAATTAGGGAAAGTAAACCAGGTACTTCTTTAAAAAAGGAAGACAAACTCCAAAAAAAGCAGTTAGATACAGAACTACCTGGACCATTTAAATTCTCAAATATAGTTGGTTTAAGTTGCTACGCAAATGTACCAATGAATATTCTATTTCAATTACCACCAATTGTTGACAACATTTACTTACACAGTACAGACCCATTCCATTATGTTTGCAAATGTTAGTACTTCACAGAAATGCAGCAAACAATCCTGACAACACGTATAGTTTTATGGAATAAGACAACAATTGGACTACTGTGCTGGAATGGTGAAATTCACTATAAATTCACAGGACGATCCACAAGAATTTCTAATGTACTTACTATAAGTACTGGAAAACAAAAACATACCTATAAATGAAATCTTTCAGATTTCATACATGTGGAAACATACATGCACTCTCTGCAACAATGTGACACGAAGAAATCCCCAATGAACGCTTCATATATATATCAATACCAAATTGTGAATCCATTCCATTTCAGCGACTTGTACAAAATGCAAACCATGGTAGATTATGCTCTACCTGCAATTCAGATAATCGCTCCACGTTAGTAATACAAACACATAGTAAATACATAATACTAATGCTTCTACGTTACAATGCAGATGGTACCAAAAACAACTGTAAGCTGACTGGATTCACACATGGTCAAATATCACTTGGTAAGAAAACCTTCACAACAATAGGTATAATCTACCACGCAGATGCCACAACCAATTCAGGGCACTATACTGCATATATAAAAAAGAAATGTGGATGGTTTGAATGTATTGATAGTACCATTACTCTAAAGCAGAGATTACCAGGAAATCTTACAAACACTTATTTGATGTTCTTAAAACCAAAATTTTATAACTAAACTATATTTAAACCCTAAGTAAACTTATGTTAAAAAAATATAAACTGTTAGAATACTCCAAAAGCTATCTAACTGCTCAAAGATTCTACAACAACTAATCAGATAAATGAATACCACTAAATTAGACCAAAAAATACACAGTTAGAATATGCCAATTGGTATCTAACTGTCCCAAAATTTAATAATATCCAAATAGATAAATTAATACCACTAAAATATATCAAAAAAATAGACAGTTAGAATACGCCAATTGGTATCTAACTGCTCCAAAATTTTATAATATCAAAACAAATAAATAATATGTTACTGCTCCAAAAACATACAAGCCAAAGTATAAAGCATTAGCCAGAAACAACAAGTGAAAACTGAAGAAAAAAAAATAAAATAAACTGTAGCATAACAGAAAAGGTTTTTTTTTATCCAGCATGGATTTTTTTTTCTCACACAGACCCAATGATTTTAGCAACAACAAATACAGAAACTGAGCAAATTGCACAGTACTCTGATTTGTAATCTACTAAATATGAGGGTCCAAAAAAAAAAAGTATATTGATTATACAATGTAATAAGTCATTACAGAATACTAATACTAACATGCTATTTTCTTTTATCACAGAAATGAACAAGAAATACATGTACTCCGGTTACTGGACCAAACAGTAAGTATACAATAATAAGGAGAACCATAGCAGCATATCACATCCATAATATCTAATACGTTTGTTCCTTATACATTTGTTTTTCACCAAAAGTTATAAGCAAATATGAATGTGATATGCTGCAGTGGTTGTTGCCAGGGCATAGTGTCTTAGGTGCATGGCCAAATGGCCATGCACCCAAGACTCTATGCCCTGGCAACAACCACTGCAGCATATCACATCCATAGTGTCAAACATTTCAACTATGGTCTATGGAAACTTTGAATGTCCGCGGACATTATGAGTGTTCTTAGAACACTTTCAACTTGCCAGCGAACAATACGGACAGCATTTTCAGGACACCCCCTACGAACATTTCAGAACAACGCGATAGTTCTTGGAACACTTTCAACTTGACAATGAACAATACGGACAGTGTCCTCAGGACACCCCCTACGAACATTTCAGGACACCGCAAGTGTTCTTAGTACACATTCAACTTGACAGAGAACAATACGGACAGCGTCCTCAGGACACCCCCTACGAATATTTCAGGACACCGCAAGTGTTCTTAGAATACATTCAACTTGACAGAGAACAATACGGACAGCGTCCTCAGGACACCCCCATTTTGTTTATTTGCGAACATTTCAGGACACCGCGAGTGTTCTTAGAACACATTCAACTTGTCAGCCACAACCCACATTCATATTTGCGAACATTTCAGGACACAGCGAGTGTTCGACAACGTCTTCAGAACACCCCATTTTGTGTATTTGCGAACATTTCAGGACACCGCGAGTGTTCTTAGAACATATTCAACTTGACAACAAACAATACGGACAGCGTCCTCAGGACACCCCCATTTTGTTTATTTGCGAACATTTCAGGACACTGCGAGTGTTCTTAGAACAGTTTCAGTTTGCTTGCGAACAAAACTGACACATATTGAGTCCTCAGAGCACCCCCCATTCAGTTTATTTAGAACATTTCAGAACACCCGTGATGTCCGCAGACAAATCGAACACAAAAACGTCTAACACATAAAAAACACAACTTTCATCCTATCTCATACACTCCCACCCTCCCCAAACACTCCTACACACCAACACACTCTACTAAATACACATTTTGAACAAAGTTTCACCGCGCTGTCCGACCGCGCTGTCCGTGGACGACCGCGAATCCAAGATGGCGGGCACTACTGAAAATCTGACGCGCTTCACGCTCCACGGCATCCAATCAGCGAACACGTTGCATGTCCGCAAACATCACGCAAGCCGATTGGCCAATCAGGACACTGTCCGCGGAGCGAACAGGGAAGTGTGTCCGCGGACCGAACACAGAGATCACACATTTTTTTTACCTACTTTTTGGTCGTTTTAAAAAAAAACTACTGGATGGATTTTCACCAAATTTGCAAAAGCATCCTTTCGGGACCAAGCCGCTGCTCCTGGTCCAAATTTGGTGAAAATCCGTCCAGCGGTTTGGGCTGTAGACACAAGCAAACATTTTTTCCCATTCAGTCTATGGGAAAAAAAAGGTTTTGGGACCCCCCCTATAATTTTGCCCCCCCTGGACGAATCGCAAAAAAATTCAAAGTGACCCAAATACTTTTTTTGCAAAGTTTGGTGAGGATCCGTCCAGGGAGAGCGAAGTTATAAGCCACCCAAAAAGTGCTCTTCCTATGAAAACACCAACTTAACCATAACTACATGGCCACTACCGTGGCCATGTAATATGTATATTTTTTCAATTGGTGACCTTTGCGTAAGGCACGGCCTAAAATATTAAATGGTTATTGCACATTCTTGCTACGCCCTCCCCATTTTACTTCAGCAATGTGTGTGTCTAAATTTAAACAGTGTAAAATGGTACACTCCTCAACAGGTTTCTTTTGAATCCATATAGCCTTCACCAAATAAAGGTAATTAGTATACATTGGGATTAAAGTAACATTATAGCTTGTAGATATATCATTATAGAAAGCCACTCTAACAAGAACAGCTAACATTTATGGTTTGGTATAAAATCCATAATTTCTTCATGTTCCACACACTGCTTGGCACGGGCGTAGACTTTTGGACAAACCCCCCTCCCCCAAGTCCCCCCTCCTTCCTCTGGTATCATATAGACTAAAGAAAAGTGGCTAATCCTGCAGTAACCAGGACCAAGATGAAATACCGCCAAACTCATGAGACCCTATGTACAATCATGGAAAATTAGTAAAGTTAGAGGTAGGTCGTATTCAATTATTGATTGTTTCTATTTCTGCAAAAGAAATGGACAAATGTTTATACAAAGTGAATTTGTGAATTTTACGGCACCACTCATGAATAGATGGAGGGAGTAGAGAAGTTTTATTTCTCTTCCTGCTATCAGTGGATGTGCCATAATCCGACTTCCATCTTAATAATGGTATAAAAAAAAAAAAAGATTATGCTCTGAGACAATTGTGAAGAGGAAGATGGAAATTGCGACATCTGTTCAATCTAGCCGACCTAAGGCAAGTATATATAAAAAGAAACACTCAGAGGTTCTGTCAATTTCACCAGTTTTAAAATGAAAGAAAAAATGTTTGGTTTTCCCGGGCATGTTCGCTCACATTATCTACTGAAGAAATGTCTTTGATAAACATTTGCAAAGGTTTGCTCATCGTATTTTTACTATGTCAAATATATTTGCTTTTAATGAGTGAACTCAAGCAGAATTGCAGTTAGCTTCAAATAATAATTGCCACATGCAACATTAAGTGTAGATTTTAGTAAAGTGCAGGTGAGAGCTCAAACACTGTTCCCTTCCTGCTGCTTCTTTCCCCCCACATTTGTGTTCTATCCATATAACGTTATGTGAGAGCTGTTACAAAATCGCTGAGGTCAAGCTAAAAACTGGGGTGAGAAAGCCACTGGCTCTGCAATGCCGACCACAGGGGTGGTATATTGAGAATCTGCTTGTGTCTGTCACCAATTCCCAAACACATCACTTAAGTCACCCACATTCCTACTGATGCTTTTAGAATGAGTGACTCAGTCACTAGAAACTACAACCAGCATTCTAGAGCCATGGGCTTGGTTTGAGAATATAGTACAAGGCAGTAAACAGGGAAAATTCAATCAAGTGCATTCTGCAAGTTCTCCTCTGTGACAGGAGACAGAGGAGGCGCCTCGGAGAGATGAGGGCAGAAGTTCAGGGAGAGCACACACTGAGGCACGTGGATGGGACCAGGTGGCCACCATGACAAGGCCACCGTTTTCAGATCCTCGATATAAAGTCATAGACTGCAGAGCCACAGGCTTCTAACACAACACAAGAAAGGCAAACCTGGGCTGAAGAAGGGATCAACGGCCACCATCCAAAACCAGATTGACTACTCCAATATGACCAAGATGTCCCTGATCAGACCCCCATTAGTACGTTACCAGTTGGAGCTTGAATATAAAAGGAGCCTTGGAGAAGCTCACAGTGAGGGTGTTTGGAGGAAGGTTGATAAGGAGAATTGCATGATGTAAGCCAGCAGGCAGGAGGAGAAAAGAGGGAGAAGACAAACTTGTAGGAGGGCAAGGCCGGTGTGTAGGAAGGAAAAATTCCAGAGAGTGGACTGATATGAAGAAGAATAAGTCTAGAGAGGTTGAAGGAGGACAAAATAAGCAGAGGGTGGAGCTTTGAGGAGGGCAAGGCCAGAGACAAGGAGGGGGAAGGGGTAATTACCAGGGAAAAGGGTTGGAAAGGGTATAGAGAAGTTGAAACACAAGAAGGTTTGAGCAGAGGAAGGCAGAGGTCATAATAGGCATATATAGGTTTGAGATGGAGGAAGACCAGGGAGGAGGTGCAAGTGGAGAGGAAAGACCATGGAAGAAAACAATCATAAGAGGATCAAGGGCAAGAAAGGGTGCAAAGAGGTAGACTGAGATGCTGCTGGGACCTCAGCTTGGGTTTAGCCAGGGAGAATGTCTCATGAAGTTGAAAGCTTTGTTAAGCTGGGCTGGCCTACGCAGTGGTTGGATCAAAACCCTGAAGACTCCAGGAGAGCTAGAGAGAAAAATATAGGCTAACTGGGAGCCATATCCATGTTTCTGGTGGGACTGGAAGGACCACCAAGGAAAATAAATTAGACCTGCCTGTGAGAAGGAGAGAACGAAAACATGACATCTGATAGCTTGGAGCCATGGTCCAGTGATGTGCCTGGTAATGTCATACTCATCACCATCAACATGGACCTCAACTCTTATTTTGCTAATCATATCCCTTTTCATTTGACTCACGTGCCATGCAAAGTTTCAATTCAAATAATATGTTGAGTGCAAGCCTCCGAGTCCGCTTCACCAGCAGGCTCAAATCAACTGCAGTACAGTGGACTTTGAAGCCTGAGGCCTAGCAAAACTACTTTAAACATGCAGTCAATTGCAGCCATGAAACATAATAGTGATAAGAAAGAACCAGGGAAGAAGCGCCATCAACACTTCTTAAATGTACTTTTACTCCTTTGGCAGTAAATCCCCTGCCAAGGAGTGAGCATGTATGCAGACAATCGGCGAATGTACAACAACTTCTTCTCCCCAGCTCTGCACCTCAGAAACTGCAAAGCGCTGCCACATAGATTAGTTCACAATTTAAATTTCCTTCTCTCAGCAGCCCTGCATAATTTAAATTACAGCGCGGTTTTTGGCACTCTCTGGCCCCTTGCAGCATGGAGTTCACCCCCTTTTCACATCGACCAGTTACTGGCAGGCTGAAATTCTTCCCAGACAGTCAAACAAGGGCCCTCCAACATTCACCAGGGCTTCAGTGGGTGTTCCAGAATGTATTTTCCCTCAGCAGGTGCAGTTCCACAGGCAACTGGTGGACAGACACTGCAGACAGAGTCCTAAACCAGTGGCCCCAAACATTGAGCAGGGTGGGCCAGGGAACAAACAAAGGAATAGCAGGCCTTCCTTGGCTCCACACCCAAATCTCAACAAAATGGGCAAAAAATGAAGACAATTCACACCATAAAGCACATCATGTGCAGCTAGTAGCTATCCGCCACTATGTTTTCCATAAATTGGGCCTGGATGTCTCACCGTTACTCCAAAATCGAGCTGTGATCCTTCTAGGCCCGGATTATAAGATGGCCGCCAGCTGCGTGGTCTGCATCCTTCTCCGCGGCATTTTGGATGGTGCAATTCTCATAAAAATCGAGATTGACACATCTGCTTCCACTGCTGTGCCCAGGATTGCAGATTCCGTTCTTCGCCGCCACTGTTGCCACTCTCCGGCCCCTGCCGGAGATCCCGTGAGCCCCTCCCATCCACAGACAAACATGGACACAGCTGCTTCAGGTTTGGGCTCCCCAGACGCACTGCCGTGGCCGGGAATGCCTGTTTATTTATACTGCCCGCGGCGGAGTGAATCATCACTCTGCCGCATGCACGCGCCCTTAGAGGGGCAGCGCCACAGGCGTATACACAGTTAAAGCAGCTGCATTAGTTCTGTTCTTCATTGCACTCCTCTATATCATGCTATTTTCCCCTCTGCTGACTGCAAACACAATTCTCTGTACTGCAACCTGCGTGGTGTGAACGTTAATAAATGTTCCGACCCTCGGAACGAAAATAACTTTCTCCGCACACACGTCATCAAGTTGAGGAATGCTCACAGGGCCATTCCTCTAATGCTGGCTTTCTCTGCATTCGGCATTCGATGAAAAGGAAATTGGTGCCGGGCCAAATGCATGCATTCCAGCCTAACTGCAGCATTGGAATACAGGGGCTGATCTGGGCACATGCCACCCATGGCCCACAGGGACCCTCACCAAATGCCCAAATCTATTGTTCCGGCATCCACTCCAAATATTGCTTACATTCTGAATGCATTGCTGAAGACTAGACCATGACACACAATCCTCTGCACTTCTTCTCGTAGTGCAACAGCGCTCTAGGCAGCAGTGACCTACCTCACATATACAGCCAGTATGCACTCCTGTCTGTCTGCTACAAGGGCACTTCTCTGCCCAGCCACTCCACTCCATGTTATGCTCCAGGACCTACTCTTTGATCTGATCTGGACATCTTGTCAACAAATATACAATGTTAGATATACTTATCAATTGCTCCAGGTAAATAGAGAAGGAAAACAGAAAATCACCTACCTGGGCAGAATGGACGAAGAGAAATGTCCTATGGCCCGGTGGGTACCTGGAATGGATCTCGCTGACTCTCCCTGAAGATATTAGGAATTCCCCTGAAAACCCCTCCGGAGTCCTGCTCAAAGGCTTGATCCCCGAGAGGTGCCCAGGGAAACCCTCACGGGGGAAAAAACCCTGTGGAGAGCTGCTTGAGAGCGTTGTATCATCGGGATGTTCCAACGCGGGCTGAAAATTCACCTTCAGAGTTTGGGAGTTCCTTAGCGATTGATATTAAGTTCTAATGAGGAATACAAAGTAGATTAGAATATAATATCCTTTGTCTATCAGAGGCCAGATCCCCTTAGAAACTTTAGTTCTAATTCTTACCCCCAATTAGTAGAAAGGGAGAAATCGATGTGGAGGTAGGGCGAGATAGCCTGGAGTTTCCAGAAGTACTGAATTGCTGGGCTAAGGAAAATAGCAGAATAGAAAAGGACGGGTAGAGAGAGAGGAATAGCTAATGATCACTACCAATAGTAGAAACAACCATAAAATATAAGCCTACCAGTTCGTAAACAAAGGTAGTCTCCTGGAGACAGCTCAAAGCAGTTCGGCAGTGGACCTGGGATGTTGAGGTAGGTATCCGTGCTAAAATGACAACGTGAAGAGGAAAAATAAAACGATAACTAGATTCCCTAGACTGCTAATGAAAGAAGAAAGAATATAAGATGTATGGAATACCTCGTGGAGGACGAGGATCTGTATTCCTGAACCAAAGAGAAACTGAGCTGGAACCGCGCTCCAAAGGGGCGTGGTTAAAGTTGTCCAAAGTCTGACAAGTATTTTCCCGTGTTTTTGTAGCGGTCTGGAAGTCAAGAGTAAAAAGGGAAAAGTAACGAGATGAGAGAGTGTCAGCCGAAGTCAGGAATAAGAAATAAGGAAACACAGAGGTAAACTAACAATCTGACTCACGAAGCGTTTGTATACTCCTAAGAGAGTAGCAACGCACTGGACTCCTGGAGGATCCTGTTGATAAGCTGCTTGGGAGGATGTGACATCAAAGCGCTGCAATGTGTTCTGGGAAAGATCATCTAGACTGTTGCGTGTGCTATAATCGCCATACACGGCGGCCATGTTGAAGTGCCTCCCGGGACACGGATCTGCCGAACAGAACATGACACATCTTGAACTTCACAGATGCCTTTGGCTCCCTCTCATTTGATGGCATCTCAACTGCAGACCCTTCAGCATCTTCTGGTCTGCTGCAAATGATGTGCCTGGGCCAGGTAAAAAGACATGGAGCAGGAACCAGACTGACACAGGTAAGTAGGAAAGAAACAGGATGCTTTATTCTTCTTTGTTACATCATAGTAGGTTACAGGTGGGAGAGAAGGTTACATGCATCCACTCTGGTCCCTGTCATTAACCCAAGTCTGCCACTGACTTTCCTGGAACCCATAGGTTCCCCAAGTTCCACATACCGCACTACCTTCAACAAGGTCTCTCACAGCACTCGTACAGACACATACACACAAGTCAGCACTTCCAGAGTCTAGTGGGGCTGGTAACCTCAACAAAGAAGACAATGGGCTTCAACTTGCAACTTTTACCAGCACCTGGCAATGGGGAAATATGGGGGCATTACAGCCCAGGCAGACCCTGTATTTTCCCATTGCCAGGTGCCGGTAATCATTACTCCCCATTCCCATTGGGCGGATGCACCGTCACCACTCATGAATGGTGCTGGTGCATCCGACATGGTCTGCCTGTGGGTGCCGGTAAGCCCGCCAGGTCAGGAAGACACCCGCAAGCAGAACTCGTAGTTTGCCGGTCCGGTTACAACAGTGCCAGTAAGCTTACTGGTACCATTGTTACCAAACCAGCAAACTTATAATGAGGCCGCATGACAACTTGCTGGTAGAGAAGATTTTGAGGCCGGGCTGTTCATTGAGTGTTTGCACCTGGAAGATTCCCTGACAATCTGAAAAAGGAGGATCATTAAGAATCTGAACTAGGAGAGATCACTGAGAATCCAATCCCTGAAGCCTCATTGCAAAAGAAAGCCAGGAAGAAATATTTGGTGAACTTGGAAGATGCCTCAGATTGTGGCAGCTCTGAAACAATGAAAGCCCGTAGTGGACATGGATCCCGGCACACGGCCTTTGGCTGGTTAGTGGAAGAAGATTTTCTGCAGCATAAAAATCTACCCATGACAGGCTAGGAAGAAAATACTGTCACTTAGAAGCCAAGTGACCAAGGCCAAGGCAATCTTACATTTGCCAGGATACTTTACCAAAGTGTCCCGCATCCGGCGAGCCTAAAATAATTGTGAGTCAATTTGTATGATTCTTTCTGGGCAATCCCACCCAGGTCACACAGTTTTGTAGACTAGACCACAGAACCTAGGCCCGCAGCCCCACTTTAGATCAGGATGTGTATGTTCCCACATTCCTCTCACCAGGTTTCCTTAGCCAAACCCCATTATTCTGAGATACATCCTTGTTTGCTTTCAGTCTGCATCTTTGCTGCAACCCTTTTTGTCTAGAACCTATTTGGTGGAAAGTCATCTATCGATTCCCCACTCTGGACTGCACTAAAGTTGAAAATTGACCGTGGGGGAGAAAGGTTGAGGCAGAGGGCATGAGGTGCATGCATGCACCTTGGCATGAAGCTGTACCTCTACAGGCATAATGCCATGAAGCATGTCTTAGGATGCAGAGCATATATTTATTTTGATTTTGGTACATAGTTATTTTTTGTTCTAGGTGTCGATTGAGTATTGTACAAAACACATTTTTAAACTGCAACTAAATACTAGTACATTTCTTAGATGTCTTTCTTTCCAACAATCTGTGGTGTCCAGGATCCAGAGCTGGATCGCCTATGGGGAAGTACATTATACCAATAAACAACTAACCATGATTTAAAGAAATGCTTATGTAAGGTTCTGCCTTGAATGTTGCAACTGTGAATGCTCGCAGCATTTAATATACTAGGGAATGTAACGCTGTCAAATCCATGTGATAACTATTTTTGGCATTTCGCACGAACATACATATGTTAAGCTGAACCATCCGTTTGGAAACTTGTTTATATCACTTAATTACTACTTCATCTCAGCATTCCGAACTCTCCTTTAAATCCACTGTCCTCCGTTTTTATTCCCAAGGGACATATTAATAGAAAGAAATTGATGCCCAAAACCTGATAATCACACTTATTTTGAAATGCACTGTGTGGTGGCCTGACAAATGACAGGATAAGGATGAAGCTTGAAAGGGTGTTTATTGAGACACCTCATATAAATGGATAACTGGGGATATATAATGTCTAGGGCAGGGGTGATGAAAATACTCACAGTTATTGCAGTTTACTGCACTGCAAGCAGTATGTGTGTTTATACCAGCATACCTCAGCAGCCAGAGCACCGAGGAGGCTGTCCTCAGCCTTGGAATTACACGCTAGCTGCCAGGACCCTTGTATGAGGCCCTCGTGATGATGTGTGCTCCTGTGGCAGGAGGAGCGCCGGGGCTGACCGTCTACTTCAGCCTCTCGCCGAGTTCTGCTCGCCTTCTGCCTTGTGCGCGCCTCGCGCTATCAAATCTCACGAGATCACGATCCTGCGATCTAGCGAGGCGGAGTCCCCACACACCTCCTTTGGTGGGAAAAGATGGTTGCTAGTTCATGACGAAGTCAGAGAACCTGGTGGGCTTTCTTCTCTCCCGCTGGGGTCTGTCCTGGTTAGAGATGGCGCCTGGGGCTTGGGTGGTGATGTGGGGTGTTTCCGGTGGAGCGAGGTCCTCTGGTATTGCATCCCAGTGTGGTTCTCTGGACTGGGGTGGGGGCCTCATGTATGCCTGTTCCCTTTGATCCTTTTCTCCTGACACGTCTGTCTCTGAATGTTGGGTTTGCTGGCCAAACCTCATTGTTCATAGTCATTTTTTGCATTGAGAACACAATGTCTCTCATGTCTATGTCTTCGTCTTCTCTGATTTGGTGTAGCCATGACAGTATTTTGTATTTGTATTTTATTGAATTTATATAGCGTTTTAATCCAAAATGCTTTACAAGAGGAACCAACAATATACAGCAAGCATTACATAACAATTGAATTAAACCAGAAAGCAGTACAAAAAATAATTTACATTATGGAAGGGGGAGAAGAGAAGGGAGGGGTCAAGGAGAGAGAAGAGAAAGTGGGTGGGAGGAAAGGTGAGAGTAGAAGTATGAGAGAAGGCAGAGGGAGTAGGGAGAAGGAAAGAATAGAGGAGGGTGAGAAACATACAGGACATAGGGATGGAGAGAGTGGAGAGAAAGGAGAGAGAGGGGGAGGGGAAGTAGGAAAGGAAAAGGAGGAGTTGGAGAAAATACTAAAATAAGTAAGAGGAAGCAAAGGGTTTTAAGGAGGTGAATAAAAGAGATGAAGGTATGAAAGCAAATGAAGGAGGAAGTAGAGCAGATGGAAAGAGGAAGCCGGTTCCAGTGTTAAGGGGCAAGCAGTTGGATAGAGCGGAAGCGAGAAGGGGCACAGGGTGGAGGTGCAGAGGAGAGTAGGAAGAGATTGGCGGAGCGGAGAGAATGAGAAGGAGTGTAGAAAGTGAGGATGGAGGAAAGATAGGGGGGCAAGACCATGGAAGGATTTGAATATGAGAGAGGAAACTGAATTTGAGCTGGGAATGAAATGAGAGCCAACCTAGGGAGGAGAGAGAAGAGGAGATGGAGTCATAGGGAGAAAGAAGGCAGAGGGAGCAGATGGCAGAGTGGTAGATAGGCTTGAGTGGGGAGGTGGGGAGAGGTGAGACGAGGGGAGTCCAAAGAAAAGAGTAGAGCAGTAGAAGAGTCTAGAGAAGATGAGTGAGGGGATTAAAAGTTTGGTAGCATGAAAGGTTAGGAAGGATCGAATTTTACGGATGTTGTAGAGGTGAAAGCGGCACGATCTAGCAGTAAGAGAAATATGGTGAGAAAGGGAGAGGTGGGGGGTCAAGATAAAGACCAAGGTTACGTGCATGGGGAGAGAAGGCGAGGTTAGAGGGGGGAAAGAATGGAAGGGGGAGGAGAAGGAGGAGGGAGAGTGCATGCAGGAAAGAAAAGGACTTCAGTTTTATCGGTATTGAGAGCAAGGAAGCGAGAGGACATCTAAGACCAGTATCAGCGTGGACGCCGCCCTTCTCCCTCTCAACAGCTGAAACGGAAAAACTCCAGTGATGACATTGGGCGTGATGCAGTGGGCCGCAAGGGCCTCTTTCACTACCTTGTTTGGGTCTAAGCCCGATGCACACGCCAGTTGCAAGGCGCCATTGATGAAACGGTTCGCCCTTTTCACTAGTCCGTTTGCTTGTGAGTGGTACAAACTTACTCTCAGCTGGCGGATGTTGTGTTTCCTCAGGAACTTTTCCATGTCCCTGGACACTAACTGCACTTCATTGTCGGTTATAATTTCCTCGGGGAGTCTTTCCCTCTGAAAAATGGCGCTGAGCACCTCTATGACTGTGCACGTGATGATGTCTGCCACAAATTCAATCTCTACCCACTTGGAAAAGTAATACACCATGACTATTCCGTACCTGTGGTCCGCCTACATGACATCCAGCATGTCAATGAAGTACAGTCCTATTTTGTGCCATACGCCATGTGGGATTTCGATGGGAATCATGGGTGCCTGTCTCACTGACAGCGGCTTATCACTGTTCATGCACTCATGCCATCTTTCAATCATTGCACGTATGTCTTGATCCATACCGGGCCACCAATAGGTGTCGCATACTCTGCGTCGTGTCATGTTGCTCCCTAAGTGGCCTGAATGTGCTCTGCAAAGAATTACCTTGTGGGTGCCTCTTGTGGGGATTACACGGTTACCTCTCAGTATGAGGCCATTCATTACTCATCACCCACTTTCCAATATGGACGTAGACCTTCTGGGACTGTTCTCTCGTTGGGCCATCCCTCGCAGACCCACTCTGCCATGCAGGGCATCGTCTTGTTCCATTTCTTCTTACCAATGTCGCTCGCTGAACTCCATGAAGTCCCTTTTCCTCAGGTCACTTATGGAAGCCACCATGTATTCATCTTTGAGGAATGTGGTCCCTGGGATATTTTGGTCGAGCAGCCTGGACATGCTGTCGGCCTGGGTGTTCTTCCAGCCAGCAATGCAGGTGATTTTGTATGTATACTCTTGGAGCTTCGTGGCGATCCTGGCCAGTCTCGGAGTCGCTGTTTTGGTGCCGCCAGGGCTCAGCATGTGTATCAGCCGCTTGTGGTTGGTAACTAGACAAAATCTTGTACCTCACACATATGACCTGAAGTATTCCACGGCCCAGGTGCATGTCAGCATTTTCTTTTCGACGGTGGAGTAGTTTTTCTCCGATGCGGATAGTGCTATTGATGCAAAGGACACATTATTTTCTGTGTCACCCTTTTTCTGGGCAAGGGTGGCCCTTAAACCATAAGCACTGGCATCTATCATGATGCATGTTTCCCATTCGGGATTAAAAAGGGTTTGAGGAAGGGTGCGTGCAGGATCCTCTGTTAGATCTCGGCAAAAGCTTCATCTTGTTTGTGTTCCCATGGATAACCTGCACCCCTTTTCAGGAGCTCTCTCAGGGGCCATGTAGTTTCGGAGACTCTGGGGACAAATGTCGCATAGTATTCTGCGAGACCCAGGAAATACCAAAGTTCGTCCTTGGACATCGGGGCTCGGGCATCGGTATGGCTTTGAGTAGGTTTTTCTTGGGGCTCACCCCATCCCTCGAGATGCGATAGCCCAGGTATTCAACTTCTCCAGTGCCGAATACACACTTCTCATGGCGCAGGTGGACCCCCATGACCTGTAGCTTGCTCAGTACCGTGTTCAGTGCTTTGTCATGAGTTTCTGTGTCCTTGGCGTACACCAAGATGTCATCCTGGAAGTACGAGACGTTTGCGATGCTGTGCAACAAAGAGTTCATCATTCTCTGGAAAGCTTCGGCCGCTGAGGGGGGGCGAACAGCATGCGTGTCTACTGGCACATGCCGAAGGGGGTGATGAATGCAGTGAGTGGGCATGAGGTCTTGTGCAGACTTATTTGGTGGTATGCGTCACACATATCAAGCTTTGAAAATATGGTTGCTTCCTTCATCATGAGCACCATTTCATTGATGTTGGGAAATGGAAAGCTGTTTGTGACCACTTCTAAATTCAAACTACGTAAGTCTATGCAGACTCTCAGTTCGTTCGATGATTTTTTCTTGATGCACACCACTGGGCTCAGTCATTCGGAGGACTCCACTGTCTCAATGGTGCCTTCTTTGATCATGTTCTGGAGCTGAGCTTTGAGTGATGACCTTGCTGGTGTGACCTTGTGCTTCACAGGAATTGCATTAGGTTTGAGGCAAATATTGTGCATGTAGTTTTTAATTTCTCCAGGCGTTTTGGAGAACAAACCGGGGAATGACTCTTTTAGGTTGGGCAGTCCTCCTGAAGAGATTAGCAACACTTGATCGGCATGCTGGGGTCTAGCCTTATGCTCAGCCTATGTTTGACTTCCCATCCCAACACGACGGGCCATGGGACGAAAAAGGGTACTTTAGTGGTGGTGGACCTGTCCTTGAATTCGATCTTGGCCTTGATGTAGCCTAGTAACTCTACGGTGGCACCTCCTAAGACTGTAGGTTTCTGCTTGGTGCTTCTGATTTCAGCCTTGTCGCGTCCCATCATTTCTTTGTATGTCTTGATTTGGACGATGGTGAGGTCTGATCCTGGGTTGGCCATGACTCGCGTCTCCATTCCATCCACTCTCATGACGCAGTGAGGCTTCTCTCTCCTTGCTTGCGGTGCGTTGACCATGATCACCATGTGCTTGTCATGCTGGTCATTGTCGTCACTCGACTCCCTGTCGCCGTTGACGCGGGTGACAGACTTTTTCCTGTCACGTACATGCTGCAGCCACATGGCCGAAATGCCTGCCTTTGGAGCATTCCTTATTCCTGGCAGGACAGTCACAATCATTCGCCATGTGCTTGTTGCTGGCACATCTGTAGCACTTGGGTGCCTCTTTCTATTTGGGTCCCTTATCTCTGGCGGTATCGCGGGCTGTCTCTCCCTGTGCCCTCTCCACTGCAGCATGGTCAGTTCAGGAATGAGTGATGGGCCTCCGACTTCCTTGCGCCTGCTGGAGGTTTCCTTTTCAGCCCTGGCGATTTGCACCACTTTATCCAGGTCAATCTCTTTCTCCTGTATGAATTTGTCTTGGACCTTTCTGGAATTGGTGTGGACCACCAACATGTTTCAGATGACCTGTTCGACGTTGTTGCCAAACCCACATAGAGCTGCCAGTTCCCTCATTCTGGTGATGTAGTCATCTATGGGCTCATTGCTTTCCTGCTTCCTGGTGTAGAATTTGAGTCTGTGAAGAACCACGTTTTCTTTATTGGTGAATCTCTTGACGATGCGGCGGATCACCTCCATGTAAACATTGTCATCATCATCTGCTACGGGTATGGCTTTAAGTCCTGCAAATATGCGCTGCCCTTCAACTCCCATGACGTTGAGCAGCATGGCCTTCTTTCTGGGTGGTGCATATCCTGTGCTGCCCAGTGCCTCCAGGTACGTGGAGAACAGGGGCTCCAATTGCTACCACGGCATAGTCGGGGTGCTCGGAGAGGGAAGAAAAGCCGGGGGCGGCATGGCACCCTGCATGGTCTGCCCAGGTGGTTCTTAGTCCTTGTTGCCAATTATGTGGTGGCCTGACAAATGACAGGACAAGGTTGAAGGTTGAAAGGGTGCTTATTGAGACACCTCAAATAACTGGATAGCTGTGGGTTTATAAAGTCCAGTTCAGGGGTGATGAAAGTACACACAGTTGGAGTTGTCCAGTTAATGCAGTTTACTGCACTGCAAGCCGTGTGTGTTTATACCAGCATACCTCAGCAGCCGTAGCACCCAGGAGGCTGCCCCGAGCCTTGGAATTACACTCTGACTGGCAGGACCCTTGTATCAGTCCCTCGTGATGATGTGTGCTCCTGTGTCAGGAGGAGCGCCGGGGTTGACCGTCTACTTCAGCCTCCCACTGAGTTCTGAACGCCTTCCGACTTGTGCGCACCTCGCGCTATCAAATATCGCAAGATCACATTCCTGCGATCCCGCGAGGCGGAGTCCCCACGCAGTGCAATCTTTTTACGGTCTGTTTACCATCACATTTACCCCAATTGGATGATCATGGTCTTAATTTTTGGCTTCCTGCTTTCTCTGAAAGTGTACATAGACTCCCAAATGCGCAGGAGAAATGTGCTCTCGCCAGACAGTCAAAATGTGTAAGTCAATTACTATACAGGATTATCAATTTCTTTGAGCAATTACAATGCAGGATTATCCCTTTCGTATTAAAATCACTTTGGCTTGCAGACAGTTCCTTTAGAATACCTTGGCTAGCTTTAATCACTTATTATTAGTCAGTAACTCTGGTAAAGCCAAAGTGCGTAAAATTGTGCCATCTAGAAGGGAGAACGTCTAGAACGCTTGTGAATCATCGGAACTGGCTAAATAAGTAAATAGATCTCTTGTACTGATTATGAAATTATCTGATGGCCATGGTTATTTGAACTGTTCCCCCTGAACAGCGCATTAGGTGATAATGATCATGTTTTGTTTGAACTTCTTCTGCTTAATGCTGTAAGTGTGAAATGGAATGGTGATTCAGTTGAGTTGGGTCTATGTCCCTTTGGTATCACTGAAACGGGGGCCATTTTACATTTCCTTTTCTTTTGCCCAGTGTGTGAGGATTCCAGGAAGACATTTTAAATCACAATTTTACGTCAACTTAATTTTGAATGGATGTCGTCCTTTGCTATTTGTTTTACTGACTGTTTTGATTCCCTGTTATGGTTGGGATGTTTTGCAATTTTTAAATTGCACACTCAGTTTTCGAAAATATTGGAATCCCTGTACTGTTGTCGATTAATTTCATATTATGACTTTATATATATTCTAAGGACTTATTCATACCGTTGTTTTTTATTGTAAACCTTTATGCTAAAATGTAATTACCGAAACCGTGCATATATGTCTCATGTCCTGCTCTAGCCCTTCAAAGAAGTACCCCTACAAGTTATTCCTAGCCAAAACTACAAAATAAAATACGATTTCAAAAAGTGAAAGTGCAAGACCTCAGCATGTGTGGGCCACAGCATCAACTCCACAACTACCAGCTCCCTAGCCAGGGGACTTGTATCTTGCGCCAGAAAGAAATTCGAAAGTGTGGAGGTTCTTCATATTACAGGACAAAGAATAATACCATCTCAACATCTGCACTCTGTGCAAAAAACCTGCCTCCTGTCGAATGTCTGGTACCAAGTTCTGCTAATAATACTTTATATTTTAGGCAGCAGATAGACATATTGTTAGATGGGTGGATGGTGTACTGTTTTGCATGATATGCAGTGGAACAATGGTGACGATGAAGTGCAAGTCGAAGAGCGCAATCAATTAACGCACAATAAGTATGCGGTGTAGGACACATCTCTGGCTATCTTGAATAGCTCTACTAATTCTATATGTAGAAAATTTGTAGAAAATGTAATACCGTTGCAGAAAAATGCTATGCTTCGTAGAGATGATATGTCTAAGCACCCCTTTATAGAAAGTGCATAAGCCATAAATGGAGCAACTGACTATCGAAAAAGGAGTTGGAGTGGCAATCATAGTTCCACACCATTGCATGAAATTAAACTTCACACCAAACTCTACCTTCTAACATGGTACTTCTATACGTCTTCTAGAACACAGCCTTCCTTTATTAATGGCTGTAGTTTGCAAGCTCCCTAAAACAAATCTGTCCTTCTCCAGCAACATCTCAGTCTCAGTGAAATCTCTAAACTTTGATATGAAATCTCTTATCCTGAGTTATTGCAGCATTTGAATCGAAAATACCAATGAATTATTTGCCAAAGAAGTTCTCAACACTATGAATGATATAAACTTTGAATATCAAATAAGGTTATTTGAATTTTTGTGGTCTCACAGCAGGTACAAAAGGAAGAAATAGTGAGGCGCTTCATATCTTGGGCTATGCAGACATTTCACAGAAGGTGCAAGTACTCTTTATGCTTATTAATGCAATGTTGATTGACCTGCACCTTTTAAATGATTCAATTGACGGATAATAAAAATGTGTGCAACCTGTTCATATGTCAGAGACCACAGGGCGCTCATGGAAACAATGAAGAACAAAGCCATCACCCCAGGGGATGGAAATAGCAAACATCACCTGATTAAATGTGGCGATTTAATCAGGTGATTTAATCACCAAGATGGGGAAGTGAAACTGCATTAAAAAAATGTATACTAGAGACTCCTGCAATGAAACACCCCATTTTCAGAGATAGACCCAAAGCTCAGAGTTTTGCCTGATTTCTGTGTGCCAGCTGTGAAACTGATTTCAGCCCAAAACCTTTATACCCTTGAGTACCAGAATTCCCCGACATACAACACCAGCATTGCAAACACTATTATCAATTATGTACCATTGGATATGAAGCACTCAGCCAAACATGGGAAGGACTTATGCCTGGAAAGTGAACACTGTGTAATGAATTTACGATGCACAAACCAGCAGATCTGAAGTGTGTTAGATGGCCATGAAATAGGGACGAACTGCGTAGAAAAAAAGAGTGAAGTAGGGCCAACGTTTGGAAGAGACAATTACAGAGCGGACATTACAGCAAGACAAACAGGATTGAATGCCAACACTTTATTCGAGAGGTCTTTCTCTGACTTGATATGTTGGACCTCTATGAAAGTTTAATGGCCTTCCTGTCAATTCTATTTATAAAATACATAGTTCAAAATTATAGCAAAGGAAGTGGATGTTGGTTTGATGAAGAATGTATAGAGTGAAAACTTGAGCTACAAGAGGCCCTAAGATTGATTAAAGCAAAAGAAAAATGATCAAATGCAGAAATGGATCACTTTGGAAGCAGCCGCAAATGCTAAGGACGCACAAGCCTCCTGTAAGCAACTTTCGTAATGGATTTGAAGAAAGCACACTTTGAAACAGACATTTCAGAAGATGATTGGGCTGTCCATTCTTCAACAACCTTACTTTTGTAGCGTCAATTGAGGGGGTGAGGGCAGGCCTATTGGCCGCAGATTTGCTGAACAGATTGATCTGAACTAGTAGTACTGTTAATCCAGATGCAGTTACCTGGTCTCAGGAGACGTTAGGAGAGTTATTTTCTGTCACAAATATTGTGCAGGTATTTGACAAGTTAGTGCCTGGGAAAGCCCCTAAACTGTATTCAATCCCTCCAGAGGTCTAGAAACTTATTAATCAGCAGTATTCTCTGTGTTTTGTGTCCCTCTTAAAGTCCTTCCTAGTCACTAATATCTTTCCCACTTCATTGTGCAGGACCATCATTGTTCCAGTGTACAAAAAGGGCCCACCCAATTAGGCAACTTCTTATAGACCAATAAGCCTGACAGGTATTAATTGTAAGGTCTTTACAATGGTAATTTTGCATGCTTTAAATACTTGGACTAACGTTAAATCAGAATGGATTCCAGCCCAGGGAGGTTTTAGAGCAGGCCTGTCCACAATTGACCAAACCTTTGCACTACATCTGGCCTATACATGTGCCATTGCAAAAGGAATGTTCTTATTTGTGGCATTCAGTGATTTCTCCCACACTTTTGACTCAGTAGATAGTCCCAAGTTTAGGGCAAATCGATAAATCAAGAGATGGAGCCAAATCGTGTGCCTACTATTAAAGGGTTGTACATGAACACCTTAGCCCAAGTCCATTTAGGTGCACAGGCAAACTTTTGTGGGAATTACCAACAAGAAGCATGAAGCAAAGGTACCTTTTGGACCCCTTTCTATTTAGACTCTACATAAATTACATGGACACTACAATTCTGGAAGCAGCAAAGGGCATTCCATACGTGAGTAACCACCTGGTCCCAGTTTTATCATATTTCGATGACTTTTGGCATAGACTCTCTGGAAAGAAATGAATGAAGTTTACCCCTACTGTAAAGAAAATCATTTAGTTATTAACAAAACAAATGTACAACCATGTGTTGTACCCGTAAGCACATGAAACCACCAACATGGAAGTTTGGATAGAAGTGTCACATTTTTAAACACGTTCCTGAGTTTACATACCTGAGTGTCAACAATTCAACCTCCCTAAATTGTAAACCTAACAGTGTCTCAAAAACTAAGAAAGAAAAGGCTACCAGCAGACCCATCATTGAGCTAATTAGGAAACACAGTAGCATCATTTCTCCACACAATGAAACATTTTTCAGTAGAAATTTGGTAGCCAAATTACATATGACACCAAGAAGTGGAATCTAGACAGCAAAGTTGGCATGCTGGGAATCTGCCAGGGAGCATTCTGGAAAGGGCAACTGTATCCACGGGGTGGCTTCCCAACCAAAGCTCTTGGGGCAGACTTGGGGTTCTCTTCTGTCTATAATAGAGCACAAAACTACTCAGCTCGGCATACTGCTAAAATGGCATTTTCAAATAACAATCATTAGATAGATTATTCATGGAAGGAACAGCTAAAGCGTCAATCTTCTAAAAGCACAAAAGCCATTAAGCTGACATGCATTCCCTCAGATTGGATGAGGATGTTGAGTCGAGGATCCGACCCAATAGCCATATAAACTTAACAAATGACTGTCAGAAAAAAAGACATGATATGTCATGCAATGTTGACATTGATAAATGGGCTAAACCTGCATAGCATTACCCTTATGCTAATGATGAATTCCTGCAGCCCTAAATCAGGGTGCAAAGTTGAAATGGTGTCAATGCCAGAGAGAGGATGGATAAAAGTGTCCCATAAAATGTATAAATAACCTGCAACATTTTATGTTGATTTGCCCTATTTATACTACATCACAGAAATCCCAAATAATCTTCCACTCAATGATCTGGCATGTTAATAATGCTCTGTTCTTCCTCCTGCATGACTTCAGTTACTACATAAAAAGGATGGTAGTGTCCCATTTATTTGTAGCCAGAAAGTGTACGTCAGTGGTGCTTTTCCCCTTCAGCAAACTTTCACTAATGGACAGATGTAGGGAGATAGGGAAATGGTGTGCAAATAGTTTCAACAGATGTTAAATGCTGTGCCACCAGTTTCAACAGATGCTAACATTGCAGCACGTACTGTGGGTGATTTGGTATATTAGTGGTAATGTGCAGAATTGAGGGTAAACCAAGAGGGTTAGATTTGGCGGCTGTAGGCCTTAACATATTAAAATCACAGCATGTGCATGGACAAAACAGATTTGCTTGCAAGGGTTAGATTCAGTGCAAATTAAAGGGTGAACAGCCTTTTTTAAGGGAACATTCATGGTGTGACAAGATGAGAGATGTTGGAAATAAAACATGGTTATTGTTCAATCAGAAGCGCAGGAAGAGAAAATGGGATGTTATATTTTCTTCCGAGTGCAGGAAGAAACACTCAGCAGGGAAGCAGCTTACCAAAGAACAAAGGGCTGAGCTGGAAAATGATACAAGATCTTGCAAGATTCTTGAAGATAATATCACATATTAAAGTTAGTTTTGGCACAAAAAGAAACGCCTGGAGTTAAGTAAGTAACATCGACAGATAGGTGGGTAAAATGTGCTGGATCCATATGTGATATAGGAGAGGGAGGGCTGGGTTCTGAAGAAAGTCTTATAATGAGCTGTGAGCTGGAAGGCTGGACTTCTTGTCTGTGGTCTTTATTTACCATGGCTGTTTGCAGGTGGCATTTTGCTGCATGCCAGAGCCTGCTCTGGAATTTGCCTTGGTGAGACTTTAAAACGGGATGGACATTTAACAAGTTCTCATTTTGAGCAAGGCCTGGGGCTGTGGTTTCCAAATTTTAAAAGAGATCCTCAAGTGAGAAAGCCGGGCTGCATTGTTTGGTAGCTGTTCTGTTCGAGAATATAACATCTTGCCAAGTCTCTTTTGGGCCTTGAACTGAGACTGTGAGCGAAAGCGATATCTGGGTAGCGGTCAATGGGACAGGGTTCCAAGCTACAGTGTCCCAAAGAGTCCTAAACTGAACAGTCAGAGCTGCTGTTCAGTGGTTCTTAAAGTGCAAACATGCCAGAAGGACTGGTTTTACAAGAGTCACAAGTGAGTATTAATAGGGACCAAAGTAACTGGAATCTCTTGCAAGGGGTGATTTCTTCAGATCAAACTGACCCAGATGGCAGAACTCCCTCTTTCCCTCAGATACCAAGGAATGGAGGTAGTTGCCTGAAACAAAATTGATTATAGGAATAGTCCTGCTATGCAGGAGAGTCCTTTTCCTCTAACCTCATACTAACCCAACCATAGCTTGAGGGCAAAGTGTAAATGGCACTTGAGGCTATTTCTAAAATGAATTTTCTTTTATAAAAATCAACTACCAGGGTGTCTCCAAATTGTATACCAATCTATTGGTAGTAAATGGGGGTGAGAACAACTGTGGATTTCATGCTGTGTTGCTCACATTGTCAAGGAATGCCAGTTAAGGCTGTTCCAGGATATAATATGATATGGCATTTGTAACGCGCCGATACACAAGTGTTTCAAGGCGCGACGATGCAGGGAGGGGGAACAAAGGGAAGACAGACAACAATCCTACTAGGCCAGGTGTCATTCAGATCGACGATGAAAAGAAAACTATCAGTGTGGAATTGTATGTTCTGTTTTCCTTCTCTCTTACACCATGCAGTGTTGAATGTATGTTTTGCTGATTGATTTTGGAATGTCCTTCATTTTCTATTTTTGACATGTTTAGTTTTCATATCTATAAACAATGCAAATGGCAATGGTTATCATCTTATTTAAGGATCTAAGCATCTTTATATAACATTGTGGATTTGTGAGTCTGTGTGATTGTCTGCTTTTGTGTGGCCTATTCAATTTACAATATAGTGTTAACATGTGGTGTGTGCCTAGTGCAGTACTAAGTCTTCCTAGTGTCTTGCCTTGCTAGTACGTGAAATCACTCTGGAAAAAGGAAAGTGGCAGAGAGTAGATCTTACATGTTTTGGTGCATAGCCGGGAAATACTTTGGCCAAGTGCATTACTGCCACGATGTGCTATGCTGTGCAAAGTTTGAATTGTCTTAGTGAATAGTTTAAACTAGTCTGAGTAGACTGCATTATCCAAGTAGTCATGGCAGAATAAAGTGACAGATCTGTGTGAATATGCTGAAACAAAATTCTACTCTCTAATAACATGGATTCCAGAGTCAGTTGCTGTCTGGTGAGAACGGTTGTTATCAGAAATTGCTAAGGAGTCCCCTCAGCAACTATTTGCGAGAGGATCATTGGTACATTTTTGTTTGCTTAGGCTTTTTAACGCTGATCAATGAAAGGGCAAGCAGAATTGCGTAATCTGTTTGGGTGCAAAAACATGGTTCATTCTCCACAGACTGATTAATATGAAAAAGACAGATGATGAGGGTGTTTCTGTTAGAAGATTTAGAAGATGCCTCAGTTTACGGGCAGCCCAGTGGACAGTTGCAGCCCAGATGCAAAGCTTTGAGTGTGGAGGTAGAGCAGAAAGGGAAGCAATTGGAAGAAGGTTTGGGAGTGATTTAACACTTAAGAACTGTTTTAGAAGGGATCAGGGCTAACAGGGATATTGCCTTGTAAGAGGTACAATCACTATGCCAAAATAATAGTCAATCTGTTAGGGATATAAAATTGTTAGAAAGTGAAGTGTTTAGGTTGAGGTCAGGAGATGATAAAAAATGAAAGTTATCGCCGATTACAAAGTGCAGGTCATAGAAATGACCTATTTATAAAGAAATACAACATTTACATTTCCAGCTTAGAGAAATAAAACGGTGAAATTCAGATTTCAGAAATCCTGGACTGTGCCCAATGCACTGTGAACAGCATGACTGACTGTCACTGGGGCAATGCCAAGTCACAGTCTGGGAACTCTGCCAGCTGGTGTAGGATTACCACGGGCTGGCCAGGCTCTAATGTTGTAGAGGGAGAGTAAGGCTATGCCCTCTTTTGCAGAACAATGAGCGATGGGTAAAGACAAAGCTTAAGAATTTATCTAAACCTTTCAGAAATGATTTGGCTGTGACCATTGAGGAGCATTTGGAGGGTGTTCTGGAGTTATATTGCACTTTGAACATTCTGAAGCAGCAGTATGTTTGTGTTTTTCAGCTAACAATGGACACAAGCATGCCAGCTTTATACGTAGTCTTAATGAGCAGGATAATGTACTGCAGGATGATTATCAGAGAGAGATCAGAAAATACTTCTCTCCATGTAAGTCTATTCAAGAGATGAAATGCGCAGCATATCGTTTATAGGCAGGCCCGTTTGAACGCCCAAAACAATTCTTGCAAACTTTGAAGCAAGCATTTTTGAGGTTCGATGTGAATTGTGATGCGCACTCAGTAGAGTTCAGGATCACATTCTTCCATGGGGTAAACATAGAAATTGTCACTCAGCTGGACAGTGAATTTACTAGGGACAAGAGTTTAAAGTGGATACTAGATCAATCTACAAAGATATTTGAGCTGATGTCACACAGTGAGAATAAACACAAGGAATCAAAGCAGTAGGCAAATAGACTGTTGTTGCAATTTTAGAAATCAGATCAAGGAAAAACAGGGCATTAAAGACAGCTCAAACAAAAAATGGCATATTGCAGAAACAGAACGAAATGCAGCACCTCAGGCAACTGTATTTCAATCCACAGACCCAAGTTAGAGGGATACTTACATTAGTCCCAGGTAACTTGGAAATTCGCCATGAGTGGGGTTTCTGTATGCCATGGTAGGGTCGAATAACACCGTACGTCAACTACATAATAGGCTTTACCAGGCGATGGGGGCACAAAGTAGATTTAACCCTGCTACAAAGATAGGGCCAAGATATGTAGACAGATTGATTAAAAATGGAAATCAACAAAGGGAGCAATATCAATCAAATGAGAGACATGATGTGACTTAGATCCCTCACTCATATGTTCAGGCCTCCTCACAAGGAGATTATGGACAGAGGACAGCAGCCCCATGATTCTCGCCTCCTCTGTCCCCGGAAGTTAAGGGGAAACACTAACAGGAGTCAGTCTCCTGAAAGAAGCTAAAATAGGACTGACCAATTTGATTTCAACTAGTACTGAACTAGAACACAGAACTAGAACTAGAACATTTTAGGGATCAGGAAATATTCCAGTGCTTAGAGGCACAAGTGAAAACTTTAGCTGAGCAGATAGGAGGCAAGAGCTGAGTGAGAATGCTGAACATAAGAGTGGTATTGCACAGGGCATTAATAAATGAGTAATGAGCCAGACTAACCACACAAACCCACCATTGACCGAAGAAACTGAGCTGCTTAGTGACTTAAAATTAAGAAAACAACCAAATGATGATAACATAGAAAATAAAACATACACAAGAAAGAAGTCTGATTTAATCTAGAGTTAAACCAAACTATTGGCTCCATTCAGGTGTGTGAAATTAAGGAAAAAGAAAGGAGAAATGCACCTAGGGAACCCAAACAGCAAAAGTTTAAAAGACAATTAAAAAAGAACATGGCACATAAAAATATAGTGATATGTGCCTTACTCTTCCTGGTTTTTCTGAGAATACACCTGGAAATGAGGTAACTACACCTCTTAGATCTTCTTGTTGTTGGATAGATAGCTCTGGAGGAATTCATTCAAAGTTATCTATCTCTTCTTAAACCAGACAGGCTAATACTTTGGCATGGGTGGCTGACAGTTTCACTTTCCACTCTTTCAAGAGATATATGTGATACAAATGGGCCTTCTGTTTTCTGTGCGGTTGGGCTACTTTATATGTGCATGTTCCCGTTTGTTCTAATATCTCATTGTAATGGTTTATTTATAACGCGCTTAATACCCAGAGGTTTCTAAGTGTGGACATGGGGACCCGGGGATCATAGGGTCTGTGCCACTTGGAGAGAAGTTTTTTTCTGAGGTAGGTAAGAGGACCATTACTTTCTGTCCTATGGAGAATGATCTTAAACTCACCTTTTTGTCGTAAGTGGATTTTTGTTGGCTCTGGGCCTTTTCCATATGAGTACAGACTAGATCTCAAACCAATTTAATATGTTCTCACATTCTGGTGGTGATTTATGAGATGGGAAAGGGTGCCACTTCTTGTTCTTCCCAGGTTTCCCAGAGCATGTACATGACATCTCTAGGCTCTAAGCTATAAAGCAGTTCAGAAGGAGAGAAAAATGTAGAGGCCTCAGGAGTTTTCCTTACTGCAAATAGTGCCCATGGGATGATTCGGTCAAAGTCTTTCCCATCCTTATCTACCAATTCTTGTAGAATTTACTTCAGAGTTTTATTGGATCTTTCTACCGAGCCATCCGTTTGCGGATGGTACACAGAAGTTCGCAAGGTGGTAATATGGAGTAGCTCTTTGACTTCTGCCATAAGGTTACTCATAAAATTCAAACCCTGCTCGGTTAGTATTTCCTTGGGATAGCTGACCCTGGAGATGTACAGTAGGAGGTGTTTTATGATTTTCTGTGTGATATTATTTCGCAATGGGAATGCTTTGGGATATCGATGCCTTCTCTTTCCGGAATAGCTTGTAGAAAAGCTTCAGAGACAGCTGGATCATTTTGCTGGGTGAAGGCTAGGTCGGGAGAGATGGTAGGCTATTCGCCCTTCTTTTCTTCAATGTTAAAAGGTTTATCAGCTTCCCCAAAGCCTAAGGTACCTCTTTCTGTTTCATTTGGTTTGGTTTCTTTAAACTGAGGAAATAGAGCCCTTTCCAAAATTCCGTGGGCACTTTGATCTCAACGACGTATCTCAAAGGGGATCTCACCATGATTTTGTAAGAGAACCTTTACATCTCCCCAGAAGTCAGGATTGAGGATGCCTGCTAAAATATCTATCCTGAACTTCCACGCTAGGCCAGAATTTGAGGCCAATCTTATCTAACACCCTGGAGGGGGTATTAAGACCAAATCTGTAGGAATCATTCCTCTTTCCCAGGTGGGATAATAGCTTCCCTACTGCTACAGATATCAAACCCTATTGAGTCCCTGGTGGCAACAGAAGGTTATAAGCTCTCTGACTATGTTTTTTAAATTGAAGCTTTCCCAATTAGTTTCAATTGAGTCACATCCCACACCTGACACTATATGTAAGGAACTCACAGTGGTAACAGTAAAGACAGACACAAGTGATCACAGTTTAAGGGTGTATATTAAACTGTATAAATCGGTGACACACCTAATCTAATCCTAAATCTAAGATGGGGGTAAGCTATGACCATCAAATAATAATAAGGCAGTCCTAGTGGCATCTTGTCAAATAAAAAGGGTCTATTCTAAAAAAACTGTTGACAATCCTTACCGCTAAGATACACAATAGTGTGGGATAATGCTCATTAGGAAAGAAAGAAGTGTTCACAAAAATGATAAGTCAGGATGTTATAGTCAGGGTCTCCCTTCTCCACGTTTTTAGCAAGGGACAAGGTGGAACACCTGAGCACAGCACACTCCTGGGCTCCTCCAGCATGAGGATACAGTTCCTTTCAGTGATATGAGTACCTTCAGTGGTCAAGTCTCTTTTATACAAAGTCTCTTGCCTCCAAGGGCCTGATATGTCAAAAATAATAAAACCAAAGGTTCCTTTCTGTAATCTTTTACATCGGGTGATGACTCGTCACCCCGGGATCCCCCTCAAACAGGCTCCGATCCTTCTTGAATGTTAGGATCCCTCCGTTGGGTTCACTACAGCCTTTCATTCCCAATATTTTCACCTGCAGCATTCATGAGTCTCAACGTTCTTTTAAACAACCTTTCAGTGTGGACATCTCTCAGCCGGGTTCATTCTTGTCAACACAATGTTCACAGGGTTATTGTGCTTTACCCCGCCTTGCTGGCATCCCTCACCGGGTTCACATTTGCCAGCTACACAATTCACTTTGCTTTTATCACAAATGTGAAATTCACTTCCCTTAGCTTTCCTCTTAGTTATGGGTCTAAGACTTTCAATTGTTACTCAACAGTGTGGGAGGGCCCTGGGCACAGTTGACATCTGTTACACCACACACTAGCTGGAGTGCCTGGTCTTCTAGTTCCTTTCACAGAGGCTTTGTGGGTCTAGGTTGAAAAAGGGTAAGAGCACTTCCCTCCTGGTCGTCCTTTCCAGTCTCTCCGGCCATTCTCCTCCTCTTGAACTGCCGTCCTGAAACAGCTGCCTCCTATTGTGTTTTGCCTTGCCCAACGTGTGCTCTCGTGCTCCACCTTTTATCCCTGTGGGGAAAGGAAAGGGCAGTCAGTTGTGTGTATAGTTATTGTCTATTGCCTGACTCCTCCTGACCCTTGTGTTGGACATGACAGATAAAAGCCCCTGGTGTAAGTCTGTTGTCTTTCATGGTGTAAGAAAATGTTTGTGTTAAAAAGGGGGGCAGAACTTCTGAATATCCTATGGGGTAGGATGGAGAAAACGTGTTATAAGGAAGGGGGTACCGCATCTCACCCATCCGTGTCCAACTTCACACCCAGAGAACCCCCCCATCCAGGTGATCCTCCCACACTGGTCGACCCCCAGGAACTGGATGCAATAGCGATGGCCATGTCCTGGCCGCCTGGATGGCAGATCCCCGGGGATTAGCAGGTGAAACACCTTCAGGTTTCTCACAGTTCCCAGAGTGATATTCCGAGCTGCAGATGTTCCAAGAGTAAAATTGACAAGTATGGTACAAGAGTAAGGTGAATTCCAAACAACAAATGGTGACATACTTCCACATGATGCTAATGAAAACACAAAACAGTCAAAAATTATAGTGGAGGTAAGTAAAGGAAATCAAAATGATGCAGAGAAAGCAGAAAATGAATGGGATGAAAACTCAGGAGGACCCACTATACAAGGGGGCCAATCAGTAGCAAAACTCCAAATGAACTCACAAGACAGAAAAATAAACAGAGAGATTGAAAAAGAGATGCGAAAAACAGGGTACAATGTCATTTCACATGCCTCTTTGTTTAGAAGAAGCAAGGCAGGCCTGACGAAGAAGCAAGGCAGCCCTGAGATTAGTAACAATTTACATTTGCTATGTATGCTTGAAGAATGTGACGACAGATAATATGCCTTTATTACAATAGAAGAGGAATGCAATTTATTTTCAAGGGTGAATATAGGCCCAAAGGCAACTGTAATGTCAAGGAAAATACTGGATAGCATAAATGAAGGGGGACCATCAGTAGACATGTTGAAAATGAGATGGATTGAAGGCCCTGTGCATAATTTCAATGGGGAAGAGATACCGATCGAAGGTGCCACTGAAGTTAACATTAAGGTAGGCATACATAGACTGAGGCAAGAAGTAGTGGTCACACCCATTGAGGAAACCCCATTCCTATTAAGAACACATTGTTTGAAGAGGCTGTTACCTCTGATTGATGGGGTAAATGGGGTACCGTGGTATTTGGCCAGTAAGCCCCTGAAGTCTCAAAAAGGGGTGAGCCGGGTTAGCAATGAAAAGGAATAGCACAACATGGCTATGTCAGAGAGAGAAGTGGAGATATATCTTCAAAATGGCTGTGTACCTGGTGTCACTGTCAACCTTATGTGACAGGGTAAATAGGCAAAGAGAAAAAGAAAAGCAGTCATTAGAGATCCACTTGGATCCCAAGAAGAATTAGCAAACACGGATAGATGAATACACATTGAAGCTCTCTCTAAGTGATGAAGACTGTGAACAACGTGATGTTTCAGAGTCAGTTCAGAAAAAAGTTTATTTCATCCATTATGGAAATTCACATGAAAGAAGGTCAGGCCTGGATACCTGTGAATGTGAATGGGTATCCACACATGATTGAGGCAGTTTTGTCCCTGGCGCAAGAAGGAGTTTAATTAATGAGAAAGTGCTCAAACAAATGTTTGACAGGGAAGAAATAGCAAGTTTTAAAATAAGGAAATCAACAAATATTCGGATTAGATGGTCATGATTTGCGACAACGAATTGTGGGGTGGTGTATGTTGAAAATGACAATAGGGTCCAAAAGCATTCATCACAACATATGAATTGTAAATGGAACTAAAGCCAAATTCTATTTGGGAAATTCCATCATGCACAGAATGAGTATGGTTTTAGATTTCTTGAATCAAAAAGTTTGGTCAACAATGGGTGGTGCAGCACCTGATTTGGAGTATAGAAGGCAAGCATACGATTGTGTGCAAATAATACCATATGCAATTGATCTTCAATTAAAGAAGGAATTTACCTTTCCTGAATTCACGAGACAATTCGCAATGGCACTGAAGTAAAGGAAGACAGAAAATGAAGAAGTGTGATGCATTTGTTTGCCTCAACGAATCCATGAGACTGCAGGGGCTCGAACGTGAATAAACACCCTTAATGGAAATTGGGGATGATCCCATCTGAAATATTTGTGGATAACAAAGGATGTCAAGATATTTACTTGGAAGAAGGTATACCATTAGGGATGCTGATGCAAGAATCATACTACACTGCAGATTTAAACAACTCAGTTAATGGGAATGTTCCTTAAAGCTATGCCACTTCACAGGGTACATTGCCTGAGCCTTTAGATTCAAAACCAAAGTGGATTTTTAGAATTCAGTCAGTGTGCCCTTATGAACCAAAAGATGTGATTTGTCATCATCAGGATGATTTTATCCTATTTCACGTGGATGAAAATGAGACAGGAAAAACAGAAAATTGAGGTGGAAGCTGAAGTGTCAAGGTAATTGAGATAGGCCTCTCTCTAAAGACATACTGCCACACAGTTAGAAGAAAGCACAGAGATTCCTCCTAAGGATGATTCATCTCAGAGTTCTCTGAAATGGTAGAGGAACAGATCCAAGCTACAGATGCATGCACAAATGAAAAAGAGAAAGACCAATTGAGAAAAATATTCATAGAATTCAAGGAGGTATTTGAAAAGGATGCCTATGATTGTGGGCGTACTGATCTGCATGTTGATACATTGCCAGAAGGTTATGGTAGGAAACTAGTATTTGAGTGAGTGACAATATAGGCTACCCCTGGCCTGCTTAGAGTCTTTGGCAGAAATAATTAAAAACTTGGAGTCCAGAGGAATCATTAGACCCATTCACAGTACCGTAAACACGCCCATATTAGGTGTGTTGAAGCCCAATGGTTAACGGCGGTTGTGTGCAGACTTAAGAGAAGTGAATAAGAGGCTACCTGTGTCAAGGTGGCTGCTCCTATTCATTGAACAAGGCCTTACACACATCCAAGGGTTGAAGATTTGTACTACCTTAGATCTAACAGCAGAGTATTGGTGCGTGCCTCATGCAAAAGATATACAACATCTATTTGCCTTTACGTTCCAAGGGATTCAAAATGCAAGGAAACGTACCCCATTTGGCTTTATCAATAGTGGAAGCACGTTTAGGATCTTTCTGAAGAAAGCACTGCCAGATGCAGCTGCAAGGGAAACTGTGGTTTATGCGGATGATGTCCTGATCAAAAATGAAGATAAAAAAAGCCATTTCAGTAAAATTAGATGTGCTCAGCCAGTTGAAAGAGGCTGGGGCAAAAGTGTCATTGCAGAAGGCGCAGTGGTGCAGGAAAAGTTAAAGTTCTTCGGACATGAAGTTACAGATCAGGGGTTAAACTAGCAAAAGAAAAAGGCAGACTCCATCCAAAAGTGAAAAAAGCCCACTAATCTGAAGGGCTTGAAGTGCTTGTTAGGGATGACAAGTTACAATAGGAAGTTCATTGATGAATATGCAGAAATCACACAATCATTGACTAAGTTACTAAAACAGGGAGTGCCCTGGAAATGGGCACAGGAGCAATGTGAAGTGGTCGTCAAGTTGAAATATTGCCTAATGAAGGCACCATGTTTGGCTTATCCAAGGAAGAATAAAGATTTCTTTCTGGAGACAGGGATCACAGATCGATGTATGTCAGAGATCTTGTATCAAAAGCATGATTCAAATCAAAAACCCATTGCATATTCTAGCAAAGCATTGTCACTGGTGGAAACAAAATGTAATGAATGTGAAAAGGCACTTTTGATCACTCTGTGGGCATTACAGCGTTTCTGCAAGGAGAGTGGGTGATTTTTTTAAACTAATCATAAGCCCCCTCAATTCTTTTAGAGTAAAAGGATCAGATCAGGGAACTTGGCCCAGGCAAGAATTACATCACAGACATTGGCATTACAGGGATTCCCTATGGAAGTGAGATATGGGCAGAATAAAAAAAAGGCTAATGGCTCAAGGGCTGGTAGACTTGCATGACTGCGCACCTGCAGATGGTATGGATGGTGCAGAATTGGAAACACATTTGACTGATTTTGAACAATCACCACACAAAGCCTTTGAAGAAGAGGTGTGCAGTAATCTCCCATCTGTGTATGTGGAGGGGTGTGCATACCATGTGGGGGGTGATCCTGAAAAAGAATTGATGGCAGGAAGCGGGAATGCATGGGTCAAATGTGAAGGTGTCCCACGAGTAAGCATGAGGCTTGCTCCCAAAAGTATCCAGGTGGGAGAATTGGCTGCAATTTACAAAGCAATATCCACAGTGGTAAAAAACAAATTTTAAAAAATTATATTTGTTACTGATTCTGACTATGCATGGAACAGTTTTGTAGAATACTTAGCGGAGTGGGAGCTGAGAGGGATGGTCACTTGTAACAAAAATAACCTCAAACATGGAAAATTGATTCAGGTCATTGACAATCTTTTTTCATTGAAAGAGATGAAAATTCACTGGAAGAAGATACAGGGGCATTCCAGAACACCAGGGAAAGACAAAGAAGGGAATGGCAAGGCTGATCAACTGGTCAAAATCAGAGCAGTGATGGGGGAATAACCTTGCTTGGTGAAATCCAAGTGAATGCAATAACACATTCCAAATCTCAGGGAACAAGTGATCAACCAGTGCAGCAATTGAGCGTTGGCAAGCCTGATCAGGGCTAAAAAAGAAGACCCAATCATAGGCATGTTGTATAATGATCTGTCAGATGCACAACAGAATCCTTTAACAGAGGAGGACATTAAAGAAAGAGAGGAATTGAGGATGATCTTGAAGAATAAAAAAAAAGGTTTCAACTGCAAGACAGACTGTTGGTCCAAGAATCCATTACAGGTCAGATCCAAAGGGTGGTGCCTGTGTCATTTTGGAGGTAAATGCTACATCATGCCCACGATGCAATAACAGTGGGGCACAGAGTTTTGCAGACAACATTGGAAATATTGAAGGGATATCTTATTGGCCACATATGTCCCAAGATGTGGAGTTACATGGGTGTTTGGTGTGTGCACAGTTCCAGCCACTTCCCCAATACACAGAGCACCATTAATGAAAAGCGGTCTGACACTTCCTTGATCAGATTTGTAAAAAGATTTCATCAGCCCCGTCCAAAGGTCATCACAGGGAAATAAATGTATGCTAACAGTTACCTGTCTGATGTCTAAATGGTTGGTATGCATACCGGTACCTGACTGTCGAGCACAGACAGCAGTTGCCTCAAAGAAATGAATCAGACCAGGGAAGCTATTAACCAGTGCAGTAATGACCAAGATGTGGCAGATTCTGGGAGTAAAAAGGTAGCTACATATATCATACCAGCCATTTATTTATTTATTTTGTTTATTTAATTGTTTTTTTATAACACGTCTAATACCGTACTTGAGTTTGGTTTCTAAGCGCATATCTCGGATTCAAACTTCTGTTGCTCTGCATGGTCTTGCTTCCAAGACGAGCGCATTGCCCCTATGCTATCCTCTGTTCATTGTCTAGTGATGGTGTAGAGTGATGCAACCAATCATTAATTGGAATTGTTAAAATGTTTCTGGCTGAATCAGGGTGTAGTTGAGATTTGTGACTCCCTTTGGTACTGATGGCCATTAGGGCGACAACATCGAAGGCTACAAATCTCAGTCAAAATGAAATTATAACAGGCAGGAAAATGGTACTGCCACAACACCTGTTGTAGAGAACCAATGAGCGAGTCCTGGTAAATGCATCCACAATCCATGAATATGTGGATGAGTTGAAAAAGTATTTGTAGCATGAATTTGCATTTGCAGAGCGAAATCTGAAAAGAGCAGCTGAGGGTGCCAAATCATACTATCACAGAAAGTAATTTGTTAGGGAATATGAAGTAGGTGAACAGGTATACAAATTCAATTTTGCAAAATGCAAGAGTCGGAATGCCAAGTGTATGGCATCCTGGAATGGCCCATTCAAAATTGTCGACAAGGTCCCGCCTGTGGTGTACAGAATAATGACAAAGGAAGGGGATCTGACTGTGGAACAATTTGCCCATTTGAACCAAATGAAGCCAATTCACCCGAAATGTGAAATTCAGCAATTGGGGCAATCTGGAGAAACCAGTAGGGAGCAAGAGGTGTAACAGTCACATTGAAATCAAGCTGAGTTGGTCAGTGAGGTGAATGGCTGTAAGGTGAGTAGCTCACACAAGGGGTAAGGAGGTTCATAAGAGAAGGTAAGTAGATGTTTTGGGAGTGGTATGCTTGAAGGAATGGATGAGAAGTAAGGATGTATACTAATAACAATAATGTAACTATGTTTACAATATTCTGTTTCAGCTTTGTGCCAGGCAGTTGGAAAACAGGGCAAATCCTAAAGAAAAAGTATCATTGCTTAGTACTTAACCTGTCTGTCTCTCTTCTGGTTTAGAGTCCTTCAGTCATTGTTCTGTGGGGGCCCCTGGAGCCAGATGCCCTTGGAGGAGGCCTCGGGACAGAGCAAGGCGGTGTCACTGAGAACAAAAAGGGGAGAAGGCAGAAAGAGACTGGCAGACGTGAAGGAGAGGACCAGATGATGAGATGGCACTTTGCAATTTTGTTGTGATATGATATGATATGATATGAGTCATTTATAATGCACATGTACACAAGTGTTTCTAGGCGTGACAAGACAAGGCAGGGGAGACAATGCGAGGATGAAATAAATCATCTTATGAGGCCTTGTGTCATTCAGATCGTGCAAGGGGCAGGAAGAGGAGAAGTGCCAGGGGGACGGAGGTGGGAGAGTGCAGTAGGAGAAGCCCTAAGTGCAGCCAGTGTGCGGACTGTAGGGATATATGGCAGTGTTTCAAAATGGCAGTGTTTTTAAAAGCAGCCACTACAAAATGTGTGCAGATGACAATGTTTTCAGTAGCAGCCTGTAAAATGGGTGCTCACTTTAAAAAGCACCCAACAAAACATGTGCAGATGCAGCCAGTAAAATGGGTGCAAAACCTTTAGCAGATTAGGGATACAGGTCAGCAATTCTTTAATGGGATTGGTCTACATGCAGAGAAGAGATGGAAAATTACATGAAGCAAGTGAAATGCCACATTAGGCCTGACATGACAAAGCAGAATGCAGAAAAAGGCAGTGAATTCAATGTACAGTACACACATACACAATTATGAGCATTCCCATCTGTGAAGAACTAAAAGAACTGTATTGGAAAATAACATATATAACAAACTAAATTCCCTATTAACAAAACTCCAATAACTAATTAGTTCTCCTGATTAACCTTGCAATGCAATTTCAGTAAACACGGATGGAAATTCCGTCTTAGTATTTCTCCATGGAAGAGAAATGTGCACCAGAAAAAAAAACAATAAGAAATGAATAGCTGTCTTCTTGTGCGTTCTGAAACTTCTGTTGTTTGCACAGGAAACAAATAGATTCATATATGCTCTCAGGAGTCAGAAGTCTAGGATGTGTCAGATACCTCAAGGGGTAGGTAATGCTACTCTTGATTGACAGGAAGATTGATGGGATTTTCTGTTCTTTCCTGTGCCACTGCTCGGTGCTGGATTTTTCGCTGCAAGCTGCAGAGGGGTTGCAGTCATATCTGCCTGGAAGCTCAAGGCCATCTTGGAAGTGCCAGGGATCGTGTGGCTGGGGAAGGCTTTAGCGCAGGCAGGAGCAAAGAGGGGTTGCACAGATAAATCAGCTACTTCAAGCCCTTATGTAAGTATTTTTGTGGAATTGAGGAGAGTGTTGGGTGACTGTCAATTTTCTCTGTGACTGTTTAGACAAGATTAGGTCATTGTGGGCTATTTCACACACAGGGAACTAACAAAAAGAAAAGAAAAAGTTTTTGCAATGCATTTATATTTTGTTTTTCATAGAATCAGATTATAACTGTGTTATCATGAAATGCAATGTTTTGTTTATTTTCATATTGATGCATTTAAAAATAATAAATGCAATAGCAGAAACAAGGTTGGTGTTTAGTGTTTTATTTTTCATTTCATATGTCTGATGGTCAATATTTCAGTGGGGGAAAGTAACTGGGAGGTGCTCTGGTGTCTACACCACAGTGGTAAAAAAAATGTTTTACCGCCGGAGGTAAAGTCAGAGAAAAAGGGGAAAGTATATATATACAAGCTAGAAAGCTGGTATGTTGTATGGATGTGTTTCACCCTGCATGCTAAAGGGGGAACAAAGCCCTCCAAGGACATAGTTCTCTGGTGTAGATAAGCCATTGCCACAGTCTATATGCGATAATTGACATTATTTATGATATTACTGGGTGCCCATGAATGTGCTAGCCTGGGTGGATTTTTACAGTCAGCCTGAAGTATATTATAGCTATAAAAGGGGGAAGGTTTGTCATATCATATTGGGTAGGATTCTGAATTTGCTCACCACTATTTTACCACCAAAATGAGGTCATGCCAATTTACCACCCAAAATACCACTATACTAAATTACAGCCAAATTAGGTAATAGCCCCAAAGACAAAACCTCTTACAGGACTCAGGGTAAATGCAAAGAAGGCAGGGGACTTTAGGATTGCAGATACAGTCCCTAAGTGTGAGGTACGCCCAGGGGCAGTGCAGGGTCTACTGGTAATGTAGGAGCCTGGTGCCCATGATGTTCAGGGGGGGGCAGGAAGGCAGTTAGCACAGCAGGCAAGTACATCAGCAGGGGAGAGAGAGAGAGAGAGAAAGCAGAAGCAAAAATTAAGGTATTGAGTTGCCTCCAGAACATGATGTGGTCCTGCACAAGTTTGAGAGAGGCAGGGAGGCTGTTCAAAAGGGAGACACCACCTGAGGAGAGAGGTCTACCACCCACTCTCTTCCTGGAGAAGCATCTTACACTCAGAGAGTTGGAGGTGGCTGAGCGAAGGGCTCAAGAAGGAAAGTGTTTAGGAAGAGAGAGTTGGATACAGTGTGGTCTGAGGCCCCAGAAAGCCTTGTGGGTAATGCAGAGGGTCTTGTACCTGATCGTTGCAGCCACCGGGAGCCAGTGGCGAGATTTCAGGGCTGGAGAGATTATGATCCCTGGGCTTGAGGTCAAGGACAAGTCTTGCAGTCCTGTTCTGGATTCGTTGCAGAGGGTGCAGAGGAGAGGCAGGTAGATTTAGAAAGAGGTTGTTGCAGTAGTCTCGCCTAGAGAAAACCAGGGCTCTGGAGACAGTGAGCTTCTGGAGAAAGTGAGAAAGAGAAGGAGGTGCAGCTGGTAGTGGGACTTCTTTCAGAGGTCTGAGATGTGGGGAGAGAAGGAGAGGGTGGAGTCGAAGATGACACCAAGGTTTTTTGCCTCACCGGAAGGCGCAAGGAGAGGGCCCAAGGAGGGCAGCCAGAGTGAAGATGGAATGTGGAGCAGGGGTCCCAATGAGAAGGATCTCTGTCTTACTGGCATTAAGGCAGAGATCGTTGGAGGTGCATCATTCCTGAATTGCTGATAGACAGTCGGGAATGAGCGAGAGAGCAGATGAGGCTGAGGGGAGCCTGAAGGAGAGCTGGGTGTCATTTGCATAACACTAAATGTTAGAAGAGAAGGTAGAGATGAGGTGGACCAGAGGTGCCAAGTAGATGTTGAAAAGCCAGGGTGAGAGGTTGGAGCACTGCGGAACACCACATGTGCAGAGAGTGGTAGTGGAGAAAAAGGACCCAAGTTGGACTTGGGAAGGTTGGTCCAGGAGAAGAAGGTCAACCAGGCCAGGGCCTGATCCGCGATTCCCAGGATATCACAGAGACAAATTGATCAGGGTGGCTTGATTGACCGTATCGAAAGCAGAGGAAAGATCAAGGTGGATGAGGACAGAAGGAATGCTAGAGTCAAGATTAGCGGGCGATGGCCAGCTTTTCCATGAATTTGCCCAGGAAAGGAATGATAGAGATCGGACGGTAGTTTGCCTGAGAGGAGGGATTGGCAGAGATTTCTTTTAAGGCAAGAATGCACAAGGGAGTGCTTAAGGGGGAGGGGAAAGTTCCAGTGGCAAAAATCGGCCAAAGCTGGAGTAAGGGGGTCAATGTGGTCGTCAATGGTGCTGGAGGAGCAGGAGAGCACCTGCTTGGATGACACTTTCATAGATCGGACTTGTCTAGAAAACATTGTTGTAAGTGAACTCGGGGAAGAGGAGAAAGGAGGAGGAGGGTGTGAGGATGCCGGAGAGGGGCTGAGAGAGGTAGAGGGAGAGTAGGAGGAGAGACTGGACAGGATGTCCTGAGTTTTAGTGGTGAAGTGAGAAACCAGAGCCATGCAGAGGGTCTGGGGGAACAGGAGAGGTGGAGACTGCAGTAGGATTGGCCAGCTTCTTGCAGATTATATTGAGTTCTGCCATGTTGTTGGAGGCCGCAGAGACTTGGGCTTGGATGTAAGATTTCTTCTTGGACATGACAGAGAGTCTGTACTGTCTTTGCTGCTGGTGGAAGGCCAATTTGTCAGAGGATGACCCTGATGCCCTCCTCTTCCTCCCACCGACCCTACACTTGCGTTTTAGGGTGGCGAGGTAGGAGTCTTACTAAGAGTTGCACTTGGAGGTAGGCTTCAGACGGATCCTCATGGCAGGGACAAGAACAGCAAGAGCGTAAGAGATATGCAGGTTGGCAAAGGCTATGTCAGAATGTGAGTCAGCCACAGGCATAGCAGGAGGAGAGAGAGTAGCAGCAAGAGCCTCCACAGGGTCATGCACCATGGGCCGGATAACTGAGAAAGTAGGTAGAAGTGGCGGGGGTCAGCTTCACCTGGGGGACAGAGAGCATAAGGTGGGAAGAGAGCAGAAAATGGCTAGTCCAGCAGTGAGTAGTGGTGAGAGGGTTAGAGAGGGGGATGTCTGAGGAGATAATAACATGCAGAGTGTGACCAGCAGAGTGTGTTGGGCCCGAAGGTAGGATAGAAAGAGAGAGAGAGTCACAGATATTGCAAAAGAGCCCCTGATGTACTTTGTGACATGGCCACAGGCCTCTCCGGCAAATAGACAAACTATATTCAGGCCAGGGCCAATATTAGGCCTTGTTATGGAAAATGTCACCACCAAATCCCAAAGATGTCGAGTCCATTCTAAATAGTTTCTCATTTTTATTTTTGTTCTATTCTTTCACTATAATTCTTTCATAGTATCCTCTTTTCTATGTTTTCACTGTGTTGCTGTTCTTCCTTTAATCTAATGTCAGTCTTTGCCAAAAAATGCATTTGATGCAATTGTTTACACTTCGATAAGACGAAGGGGAGAGCTCTAGGAAGATAGGGAGATGTGCCAATAGTTTCAACAGATGCTAAATGGTATGCCACCAATTTCAACAGATGCTAACATTGCAGCATGGGTTGTGTGTGATTTGGTATATTAGTACTAATGTTTAGCATTGAGGGTAAACCAAGAGGGTTACTTTTTGGAGCTGCAGGCCTTAACCTATTAACATTACAGCATGTGCATAGATAAAACAGCTTTGCTTGTGAGGTTTAGATTCAGCAGAAATTAAAGGGTGAACAGTCTGTTTTGCAAGGTAAAATATGTAGTGTAACCAGATGACAGACCTTGGAAAATAAACATGGTCATTGTTCAGTCAGAAGTGCAGGATGAGAGAATAGAATGGTTCATTTCCGAGCACAGGAAGAAACGGTCGGCAGGAATGCACCTTGCCATGACCAGAGGGCTGAGCTGGAAAATGACATGAGATCTTGCAGGAGAGTATAGAAGTTTCTCAAAGACAATGCCACATGTTAAAGGAGAGTTTGACACAAAAAAGGGCTGGAGTTGATGGCAGTGACATTGACAGACAGGTGGGTAAAATGTGCAGGATCCATATGTGACATAGGAGAGAGGGCTGGGTTCTGGAGAAAGGCTTATAATAGGCTTTGAGCTGGAAAGCTGGGCGTTTTTTTCTGTGTGGTCTTTGGCATGGCTGTTAGCAGGGGGCTTTTTGCTGCATGACAGAGCCTGCTCTTGGTTTTCCTGGATGAGACTTTAAAATGGGACAGAGATTTAACAAGCTCTGATTTCGAGCAAGGCCTCGGGCTCTGGTTTTTGAAATTCAAAAGAGATCCCTGAGTGAGAAAGCCGGGCTGCCCTGTGCTGTTCGAGCAGACAGCATCTTGCCAAGTCTTGATTGGGCCATCAACTAGAACTGTGAACGATGGCAATATCTGAGTAGCTGGCGATGCAAAGTAGTTCCAAGCTGCAGTGTCCCAATGAGTCCTGAGCTGAATCGTTGGGGCTACTATGGAGTGGTGCTGAAACAGCAAGAATGCCACAAGGACTGATTTTACAAGTATCTCAAGTGAGTATTAATAGTGATGAAAGTAACAGGAATCTCTTGCAAGGTGTGATTTGGCCAGGTCAAACTGACCTAGAAGGCATAACTCCCTCTATCCCTCAGGTAATAAGGGATGAAAGTAGTTGCCTGAAACAACATTGATTTTGGGAATAGTTCTGCTATGCAGGAGATTCCATTTCCTCTAACCGCATACTAATCTAACCTTAGCTAGAGGGCAAAGGGTAAATGGGAGTTGAGGCTGTTTCTAAAGTGTGTGTGCTTTTATAAAAAAAAACAACTAAAGCGCTTACCAGGGTGTCTTCTAATTTCATCCCCAATCTATTGGTAGTAAACGGGGAGGAACAACTGAGGGTTTCATACCGTGCTACACACATTGCCAATGATTGCCAGTTAAAGCTGTTCCAGGAGAAAAAGAAAACTTTCAGTGTGGAATTGTATGTTCTGTTTTCCTTCTCTCTTACACCATGCACTGTTGAAATTATCTTTTGCTGGTTGATTTTGGAATGTACTTCATTTTCTATTTTGGACATGTTTTGTATTCTTACCTATACCCAATGCAAATGGATATTTCTATCATCTTGTTAATGGATCTAAAAGTCTTTGTTTAAAAGTATGGATTTATGAGCCTGCTTGGTGGTCTGTTATTATGTGGCCTATTCCAATTTACAAAACACAGTGTTACAGTTTGGTGTGTGCCTAGTGCAGTACTAAGTCTTTCTAGTGTCTAGCCTAGCCTGTGGAATCACTCTGGGAAAAGGAAAATGGCAGGGAGTATGTCAAACACATCCTAAAGTAGTATGAGACAAATTGATGGAGGACATTTACATGAATTGCCTCTCCCCCTTGTGTTGTAGATACTATCACATGGAGGCTGTTAGGAAGTATTAATATTATGCCACCTCCCACTGGAAGACTATGATATAGAGGCAAAAACACAGCATTGGGTGTTTTAAAGTCATGCCCTACGCGTTAGATGTTTTTTAAACATGTTATGACTGTTGTATGAGCTGAAGGCTTTTAGACTGTTGTTAACTGTTGATACTATTCTCCATGAAAGGAGCAGGGGGGAAAAAGTGCTCATAAAGGTCTAAAATAATATATCAATGATTTTCATGTTGATTATTGTATATGCGGGTATCGCACTTGAAAGGAGAAAGCCTTGTATTGATCAGGTGTTCTTCCTTTGAATCATCATTAAACCTATCTCTGAAACTTCAATAATCTAGTTTACTCATCACCCCATTTGCATCCACCTTCCTTTTCAAGACCAGACAAATAATTTCCTGACTGCAATCAAATCCTGATCTAGAGAAGATCCCACATGTGATGAAGCCCATACACATTCGGCATTCACCTATATCCCATGCAGATATCACGGTTGATCACTTAAACCATGTGAATTAGCAAATTTAGAAATCAACATATTTCATTCCTCGAGTTTTGTCATAAGACTGGGCATGGCCCCTGTCTCTGCATGTATGTCTGCCTCCACTCGGGCTTTACTTAGTCACGCTTACCTCTACAGCTAGCTATACGTACCCTGTATTACATACATCTTTGTCCCTTTTCAACAGGATTTCCACAGTCACTAGACGTAGCCATTAAACACTGGCTCCCGCCACTTCTTCGACTTGAACTCAAGATCGATCCTACAAGGTAATATTATCCCTTGCTTTACCCTCTTTCTCTATATCACATTCAATGTGCCAGTTCCCTTGAACCACAAAACTCTTTTGAATCTCTTCAGCAACCACAGAGATCACCTATCCACTTTGCGGACTACAATCAACACGCCAGACACTCAACCGCCGGCACCTTCAAAAACAAACAGTCATGACGCTTGAACTACCCTAGGTAGGCAGTTCTTCCTGCAGTGTCCCCCTTTTGTGCAATTTTACTTTGACTTTTTCGATGAACCCCAGATCTAACACCCCATCCTATGTTTTTACCAATTACAGGCGCACATAATTCTCCTTACGGAAACTTTGTGCTCCAATTTCCCTCAGTCCTGACGACAGTGCGGTGCCATCACCAGCAGGTCACAACCACTCCAACCGCTGGTCTTCTCCACCCATCCACCGCACCAGAAAAACCTCAATTGTTTGTGTGTCGACCATGCTTGTGTACTGCCTTATTTTTAGCAATACATAAAATCACAGACACTTGAATTGTACTAACCTACTGAAGTATGTACAAAGTATTGTGATCTATATACAATACCTCTTTGTACCCAGGACGGCATTTGTCATTATTTTAAATACTCTTTTATCGGATGTGAACTAATACATTTCAGAACTTAACTGTCTCCACTTTTTCTGGAAGAGCATACTGATATTCGGTATCCAAAGCTCCACTGCACTTTTTAAGACAAACCACCTTAGCGTCACTGACAAGGGTAGCCTTTGACTCCATGTTTCTTTTTTCGATATATTTGCCTAAACCCTCCGAGTCAGGCCCCCACCAAAAAATAGGGTTCTTTTGCCCTTACTGTATACTTCCGGATCTTCTCTAGAGACATCAATGGGACAAAATTAGATCTTTCTGTTCTGTGGAACATTTATTAGATGGACAGCTGTCTTTGTTTGTTCACAAGCACAAGCCAAGGGCCACAGGCTGTCACAGTATTCAGACAGGAACTCTTGAAATGGCGACATTTAGATTTAAAACCAGTTCTTCCAAAAGTAACAAAAGTATCAACTGGTAGATATCCGATGAAGGGGGAATGTTTGTCCTACTTGACTATAAATAATATGGAAGAAAAATGTACAGCTAGTCAGACTACACCTAGTAAAGGAACACTTACAATGGTTTTGTAAGATACTCAGACCGATTTATCAGATAGGTCCTGTGCAGTTATCCCAGCTGAGTGTCTTGGTTATGGCCGAGAAGAACCTGCTACTCAATTGCGGGAACATATTGGGCAGACTTTAAATTCTCTTCTGCCCACTGATAGAGCTACAGCTTAGGGGAGAGGTCCCCTTTCACACTTACCTAATTTTGACCATTAAGGGGGTACATTTTGCATAATGGAGTATCATGTACCTCCTCCTTCTTTGTACTCAGTACACATTAATGTTAAGGGGGTGTACCATGTTGAACTTCTACTAATGCTAAATAATCTACAGTCTCACTTATTAATGAAGCATTATTTGTCTTACCTCATCTAGGGGTGGTTTTTTTGCTCCATTTTATAATTCGCTTATGGCCCATGGAGTTCCCTGCTTTTATTGTACAATGAAGCATGAAATCAGAGAATGTGCTATTTAACAGCTAAAAATCATCACTTGGTGAAATGGTTAATGTACTTGGGAGGAGATGGGTCCTAATACCCCAATTAAAATGGGTCACCTGGGCTTTATTAATTCCCTCCCAGGCCACTCTACCACTATTACAGCTTGTTAAAGTAATTAACTTACTTTTGGGCGACTGTTGGGAGCCCCAATTCACACACAACAGAAGTCATAACGTCATTATTTAATGGTATGATGGCTAGCGCCCCCCCCTGATGTGTTATGTTCCAATAGATTTTCATCTTTTGCAGAGATGGAGGGCACGAATGCAATATACTGACTGCATCATTTTGTAAGATGCTTACTGCTGTTTTCAATTTTGCTGTTTCTATATTACAAACACACAATGTTTTTCTGCAGCCTTTAATATCAAATAAATAAGTAAAACTCCATGAGATAATATATCTAGAAAAGTGATATAAATACCTAAATGTAATCAGGGGATATCCCTAGCCTAGATCGAGAAAGAGCTGATGTTCCTTATATTTAACTATGACATAATTTTACTTCAGGAAACATGGTCCCCTGGTTCTTCATTCTTGCCTTGATTTATTTAATGCACTAATCCTGCAATAACATTGATAAGGTGTAGGTCAGAATTAGGCATGATCACTTAAGGCTCAACTTCTTTAGGATGAAAGTTGATTTTGGACCCTGCCCCCATTGCAACTATTCAACTGTTTAGAGTCAGGACATCTGTGACCCATTGGGTTGTATTGATAAATGTTTATACCATGTGTAAAATGGACAATGTTACTGCATTATGCTTTTTGTCACTTGAGTTAACATAGACTGATTTGTCAAATGAGAAATTGCATTGTCAGCATTCTGAGCAGTTTCTGATCTTGGGGTTGATTGTTATGCTTGTATTGGTAACAACGTCTATGATAACTGGCAGGATCCTAATGAACTAGAAGTATGGGATAGCCCTGAAATAAGTTCTGAGTTGAGTTTTGTCAATAACCGTGGCAGGAAATTGGGTGAATAATTAACAAATAATGGTTTATGTTTTGTAAACTGTCTAACAAAATAAGATGTGCCTGTAAAGAGCAATTATGTAAGAACACTATGGGACCCCAGTGATTTATCCATCACACACCACAGTGATTGGTGGCAGACACATGCCAGATAGGGCAACAAAGGCCTGACTCAACAGTGATCATTTACCACTTGCTTTTGAATCTCTCATTCAATAAAGTAATACTAAGGCAACCTTTTTATCAACTGGTCAATGCCCTTCTTGTCAACAACCACTAATATGGGACAGTGCCAATGCCCTGGTTATTCTAAATCAGGTTTTCAATGATGGATTGTTGTTTATGGTTGTTTATTCACAGGTATGGATGGTAACAGCTTAATGGAATCACTTGATGCCCTATACAAGGTAATCCACTCAGTCTTTTCTGCAAATAATACAAGTGGAAACATTGCTGAGAAGCACTTGCGACTTAATTAAGACTTTTAATATGCATAGTTCTGTTATAAATGACAATAAACAATAGAAAAAAACGAAGACTGTTGGCAATCTAGAGAGAATTTGTTTAGAATTGTAAAGGCTTGGAACACGACTGCTCACCAAAGAAAATCAGCTGTGGAAAACTATAGACTTGCATTAAGCTGGGCTATACAACACAACATACATACAGCTTGGGAACATATTTTTTAAGCCCTTGTCAGGACACAAGAAGGTTGTATGTATTTGGTGCCATAGGCTCAGAAATGAATACTCTACATAAAGCCACAGTAGGAAATATCTTAGGGTTAGATTAGCTTAAACTCTTTTGTGAGGTTTATGCTAATGACCTTGTTCTCTTCTAGTTGGTGATTGCACAGGACTGTTTGGTACAATTTAGGGAGACTGTTAGGAATGTGGAAGGCTCTCTTTTTGTTTGATATCTACATCAAAGCGTTAAAAGAGCACCTTTTAGATAAAATCGTGGCTGCAATTTATTTTCATAGACGGTCAACAGCATGTGTGTCTTCTGCATATGATGTAGTGCTAATTGGAAAGAATATAGATGCCATCCAAATACATATTGTTGGGTATGTTGACTTTATGAGTTCATGTTCTATGATGATTAACACCACAAAATCATCTAGCATGATACATAATAGAAACATCAAATGTAAGGCATAACTTTTTATTAACAACTGTAAACTTATGAGGGTAGGATTTTGATTATTTGGGAGTTAGTTTCCATGAGAAAACACATGGCTCTCATTACAGTTTTGCCAGTATCCCACCTGAATTACTGACGGGATACCGGCAAAACTGTCTTACCGATTCCATCGCCTGATATCCCACTATTACCACTATATTACAGGCAGCGCAGATGCTAGTAAGTGTCATGAAGGCCAAGGGAAGGCACAAGGGTAAAGTAATTTCAGGCATTGTGGGGGCTGTTTCACTTAGCAGATGCCGCCTCTGCCCTTCTTACAGGTGCATTAGGTGTGGCAGGCTGGCATCTTCTGGCAGGAGACCCACAAGGAAAAAAGCCAGGAAGGAACTACATATCCCAGCAGGCCTGGGCCAGAGACGCCCAAACCAATACGCATGTGTGAAAGAACATCTGCGCACGCGCAAGCCTCGAACACATGTTTGCGCTCAACCCTTTCACTGAGCGGACGCATTCTGAAGGACTCCGGCACTGAAGCCTTTTGCAGGGCCAGTCTTCACCCAAAGTTAAATTCAGGCCCCGCAACCTCAAAAGATAAGTGCCTAAAATATTATTCTTAGACCGGAGAATGCTGTTAACATTTGCCTGAGTGCCTGACTCAAACGCGAGGGCTCTGGTCGCCTATTTGACAGCTTGCAGAGTTACGGAAGTGCATGGGGAGAGAAAGTGATTTATGGAAACCTCTTGAGAACTAACAATAATTGCATACAATCCCTAACGAAACGAATCTACTCAGAGATGTAAAAGGGTGCATACTAATTATTTCCCTTTTGCCAGGCGCATTCTGCCCACAAGCCCAAGGACCACAGGGCTGCAGACAGCAAGACAGCCTACGGAAAATGAACAAAACGGGAAGCCAGAGCTAAGTGTTTCCTCTTTTACTCATTTGGAGTCCGGTGCATATGTTGCTCCAACGCCGGAGCTCTTGTTTATGTTTAAGCACTATAGGTGTGCCACTGCTGGTGTTCATTTATGTTTAAGCACTAAGGAGTGCTACTTCTCAAGTTCATTTATGTTCAAGCATTAAAGGTGTGCATTGTTTGTATATGCATAAGGTGTGGTCATGAAGTGCTATGCTATTGGTATACTCGGGGGAGTCTCAGCACCACCAGAATAGGAGGCATAACTCCTATTAAGGCCCATGTATAGCTCGGATCCACAAAACATGAGTAGAAGTTAAGAGGCTAAACGCAGGTATGTTGTGCCTTACGGTTAACCTTGGTGGAGATTGGTACGCTGCACACTTAAAGTGTATGAGGCAAATGTATGTGGGTTTGTCTTCTATGGTACAGGAGTTTGGGGTTATTATGCTCTTTCTCTTCTTAGGGAGAAGAAATATTGAAGAACTCAGTTGGGTATGGACTCATCCACAGCTAAAGAGCTTTTATTTCTTGAGACAAAACTGAGACCCTTAGATTTTTAGCAGTAATTAGCCCTGATTCTGTTGCGCACCCTCGAATTGGTTGAATGACAAAATTCATCATTCTAAAGGACATTCTCTTATTTGATAATGGTGCAGGTCCCAGTGTTTAAACTATGTAGATATGAATTTATACAACCTAGGTATCTTTTTTTTAGTAGTTTTGCAAATCTACCTAAGCACTGTATGAAATACGTCAGGCAAGCTTTTTATTCCGGACAAAATAAGAAAACAACGGCTCTAGACTTGGAATGATATATAGGAAGAATTTAATCAAAATTGAGTCAGTCCACCTCCCTATCATTATTAAGGATTGCACCGTTACCCTAAGCGTATTTGGTAGCTAAGTAACTAACATGATCGAACCCAGACAAGACAATTCCAAGGTATGGGAAGTGATTGACCCACTTTCATCTGCATCAGAAGCCACAATGATAGGTAAATTACCAGTAGGCCTGCCTACAGACATTAAGTTGGACTTAATGGTTTTCAGGTCCATGTCAAAAGCATCTATAAAAACAACATAACCGTTTACAAGTATCTGCAGCGCTTTCCCATTGCGGGCCAATAAAAAAGTGTTGTTTGAATAAAACAGGACATAGATGTTTCTACCAGCCATTTTGGTTGTGCCCTTAGTTTATATAAGTCAATTCACAATGAATTGACCTAAAGATTAAACAGAAGCGGAAATAGCAAGCATCCTTGCCTCACTCCACCTGTTACATTAAATGGTGGAGTGTCATTGCCCTCATTATCAAGCACACTGTTGCTGTAAGGTTACTGTGTAGTGCAATTAGTAGACTCAGGAGAAGCCTCTTGGCAAACCAAGCTGATACAGTGCACTCCAAAGTTTCTGCCAGTTCACACTATTGAAGGCCGCCCTCAAATCTTTGAACACTAGACAGCCATATCCTAAAACATATTTCGCCAAAATAAATCTGAGGTTCAGTGCTTGATCGATAGTTCCCACGTCTGCTCTAAATCTGTATTGCTCCTCCAAAAAAACCTTATTGGTTTGTGCCCATTCGTTAATTCAATTGAAGACCACCCTTCCCATCCATTTTTCAGAGGAATCGATTGAAGAAATTGTGTGGCAGCCTCCGGAGTCCGATCTAACTGTCTTGAAAAAAGATACAATTATGGACTCCAACATTTAATAGTAATTACATTACTAGCAACTTGAGTATATGTTATTCATTTGCAGGGACAGCACTTCGCTCTATTTCGGATAAGCTAAAGATCAACACAGATTCTGACACAAACTTTGCACTGATACTACTAGACTTCTGTGCAACATTCGACAATGTCAGCCACAAAACACTCATCAAGAGACTGGAAGAAATAGGGATCATCGACACAGCACTGCTTTGGATTAAATATTTCCTGAAAGAACACACAGTATAGATAAAACCATTCAAATCTGTGCCATGGGACACCACCTGTAGAGTACCACAAGGATCCTCCCTATCCCCATGCCTCCTCTAAAATCTTCATGACTCCACTAATCAACCTCATCAAAAGACACGGCTTCACCTGCTACAACTACGCATATGACACCCAAATCATCTACAAAATCGAAGATGTACAAGAGGAGAACACAACGCTAATAGACTATCTCTAAGAACTCTACAAATGGATGGACATGAAAAGCCTTTAAGTCAACCCGGAAATCATGATTATATCCATAAACCAAGGAACATCACCCACACCATCCAAAATTGTCAAAAACCTTGGAATCTTAATGGTCAAAAAGCTAGCCCTAGAGCCACAAGTTACCATGATGCACCGCACACTGTGGGTAATAATAAGCAGCGCTCAGATACCTGAGGGTTCGTAGCGCTATATAAATGCCAAATTATTATTATTATTATTATTATTATTATGATAATCAAGAAATGCTTCTTCCACATGCACACCACAAAAAGATTCTACCATTCCTTTCCTTCACGCACAAAACACTGGCATTCATATCCCTCATCATGTCCAGGATATACTATGCCAATAGCCCATACATCGGAATGCCGGATTATCTACTGAAGAAACTGCAACGTATACAGAATGCAGCGCCCATATTTCTCCTCAAACTCTCACGATGGGACCAGATCACTCCAGCCCGAAAGATGCTACCTTGGCTGCCAGACAAAAAACAAATTACACTCAAAACAATGTGCTTAGCACACAGAGCAATCCACGGCCAAGGAGCAGAATTCATACAATAGAAAATCTCCATTTACCAGCCGACCAGAACACTCAGATCCAGCTATAACATCCACACAGACCCTAAATCATACACAAGGAAAACATGTGGTGGATTAGCATTCTCTTGCCTAGCAGCTAAACTTTGAAACTCCCTCCCGAGAGAAATACGAACCATGAAGGACCATCTAAAATTCAGAAAACTACTAAAAACCTGGCTCTTTAATTTAGGACTGGACAAATCAAATGAGCAACACCCACACCCCACAGAATGAACACACAAATGGCAAGATGGGGGACTAGGCCAGACCACAATGAAGTGCAGGGATGCGAGGCCTCCCAACTGGAGGGAGACCAAGGTGCACCTGTACCCATAGAGGGCCCTACCGGAAACAAAGGAAATAGGACCGACCTAAGTTCAACCACAGACAGAGGGCTTTAGAATTAAAGGGGAAAGAGTAGAAACCGAGCAAATAAACCATGTGCAGAGGGATCTCAAGGGCACATGGAAGAGATCCCCCTGCCCTCAAGTCGCCCAGGGAGGTGATGGTGGCTGATTGCCAGGATGTGCAATGGGACAAAGAGATGTAGACATCCATTATTCTGAACACAGCTGGTGGAGGAGGTATCACCATTAAATAGCCCTGCTACCAACCCACAATTCTGCACAGAAATGAGGAAACCCCTAGCACACCACAATGCATGACACTCACAGGTATATGTGCCATAGGTGGCCAAAACTGACGAGGTACGATAAAGTATCACCACTAGCCAACCCCACTAAAAGAAACTCATCCCTCTGCTTACACCTCTCAAACTCTAACCTAAACACAACCATGCTTCCACAGTACAACAAACTGTACATACTTCACTACACTGCAAAAATGAAACAAACCAAACATAGCCTTGCACAACAGCACATGACAACTACCGACCGAAAATTCACACCACTTTTCTGAAGAAGCCACAGATTGGATCCAATCTTTCCTCAATAATAGGACCATGAGTCTTCTCCACCTCTGCGGCAGCAGACTCCATCCCCATCACATGCGGCGTGCCCCAGGGATCTTGCATTTCTCCTACACTCTACAACATCTTCACGAAGCCCCTTTTTGATGATCTGGACCTTCTTGGTATCACCTACACTAATTATGCAGTTGATACTCAGATTCTCCTACCACTTACCGGTGATTACAACAAGGATTTGGCCTTGGTGAATAGGGTGTATCTCATCATCCAGGCATGGAAGGCCACTCACGGACTATGCCTGAATGATGACAAAACTGAAATCATTATCCTTGGCACACCCTCCACCCTAAAAAAACTGGGCCCCAACTACTCCTCTTTTAACATTGATAATAACCAAATCACAACCACCCTTGCGGTAAAATCCTTGGGTTTCTACCTGGACTCCACCCTCTCTTTCAACAAGCAGGTCAACGGGATGGCTTCTGCCACTGCCTACACCTGTAAATTGATAAGAGCAGGCAAATCCTTCCTATTGAACTACAGCTGCATCACACTGGCGAGAGCGCTCGTGTTATCAAAGTTGGACTATTGTAACTTGCTCTATATTTGTTGTAAATAGCGTCACGAGAACGCTGCGTACCTGTTCGTCCGGTTGGGTTCCTTGGTGATGAGGCCAGGCTGTCAGATGATCCGAGGAGACGTGACTGATGGCGCGGGGAACCAGCCCAACACCAGCCCGAATGGAACCGGATTGGAGGTGAACCGGCTCCCAACGCCACGGGTTGGATCACCCCTGATTTGCGTGGCGTCAGGACAGTTCAAGCACTGGCAGGGGGAGCCTCTGAGTAGAAGGTTCAAGGTCCACAGGAGGCAGGGTGATCCCGACGGAAGCTGATGAAGATCAGGAGACCAGAAGCAGAACAGTATCTCCAGGAGCGAAGACTAGGCAGCAAGAGGAGCAGGCTGTTAAACGAGATGAGCACGGGAACCAGAAGTAGCAGTGGGAACTCAGAGCCAGATGGGATCAGGAAGGACTGAGCCGGACAGGCAGGAAAGGAATGACAGGGACCAGAACCAAGGAGGGCCAGCGGGAACTCAGAATCAGGAAGGAAGCAGGATGGAGGGAGCGAGGCAGAACAGGTAAGGAGACAGGGGTGCCCGAGGCAGAACAAGGGCAGGAGGAAGACAACGGGAAAACGGAAAGGCAACACAAGGGCAGCGAAGACACGTTCCGTACAAACCGCGTTGAGACACGGTATGGAAAAGGATCAGGGCTCCTTAAATAGGCCCACAAGCACCTGGGAGGCTTGGATAACACTGGATAACCCACAACGAGGCTTGAGCCGCAGATCTCCCCGCATCGGATGCCCGCGCATGCGCAAAGCAGTGCGCACAGGAGACCCGGAAGCGCCCGAGACGCAGGACAGCCCCGGACCCCGAAGCCGAAAGCGGGGATTCAACCTCCAGGACGGGGAGCGCCGTAGCGGGTAAGGAGACCCCAGAACAGGCGGCGTGACACTATTGGGGCCAATAAGGAAGTTATCAAAAGAATTCAAATCTTGCAGAACAACGCGCTTAGAGAAGCACCAGGTATTCCCAGGAGTGCCCACATCACCGAATTTAGGAAAGCCAATAACTGGCTTTCTACTGAGGAAAAAATCCAGCTAAAAGTAGCCTCTACAAATGCCTAAACAAAGCCGCACCGCGCTAATTCTTTTTTGAGATTCATGAAAGTAAAACCAACAAAACTCACCAGATCCACAAACTCCAACAACATATCTACACCGAGATTTAAACTGTCCAGAGTCGGTGGCTGTAGTTTTCAGGTGAAAGCAGCTCAACTCTGGAACTCCCTACCATGCACTCTGAGGACAGATCGACCCTACCTCACTTTCCGACATAACCTCACAAGATGGATCAAAGACGCAGACAAACAATAGACCACCCACTGCCTGGACCTATCCCGCACGTCCCTCCACCTTTTGCACATACCTAATTCCTAGCAGTTTCTGTTTAGGACTGTAAATACGTGTATCTACATGTTTGCCTGTTGTGTATTTTTGTATATTTCGTGCCTCTATATTTGCCATGTGCTCCTGCAACTAAGCTGTAAATTGTCATATAAAATGTGCCCGGTTACCCCTGGGTCTGGTGCGCAATACAAGTAATAAAGCAAACAAACAAACAAACAAAACAAACAAACACCTATGCTCAGCAAACAGTGTAAACCGAACTGAAGCTGCCAAAAGCACATCACAGCCCTCTTGTGCTTTTTTCCTGATCAGTCCGACTAAAGTACCCACCCACACCTTACCCTCTTACTTTTCACATCCACCATAGCGCCAAGGGACCACTCAGGTGGTGATAGTGCATGGCATAAATATCCTTTAACATAACATAACATTTGCCCTGATCCAAGAGTACAGTTCCCAGAGTGCAATTGATAGAGAAATAACAGTGTGGGACTTAGGCATGGTGTCCCCAATGACATGGTGTCATCTGATAACCTTATCTCTTGAGCTAGCTGGCCAAATTGGTGACTAAACTAAACATTGCCATGTTAAGGTATATAACCAATATCATACATGTTACATGGTTTGCTAGAGTGTAAGAAAAAATGGAAGAGGAGAGAATAGGAACACGAGGAAACGAACTGTACGTCACAGGGGAAACAGGAATAGAAAGACGGATTGAAGAAAGAAGCAGTAAAAACAGGGTAAGAAGAAATAGAAAGAAGAAATACGGGAGAAAGGAGAAGACAGGGGAACCTGAAATCGAAAGAAGAAGGACAGGAAAGGGGAGCAGTAAAGAGAGGTTATGAAAGTATTGGGAAAGATGGATGAACGCTCTCATTAATGAGAAAACAAGTCCGATTGTAAACACGCCATTATTTTTTCTCCGAAAAGATTACATATATTGGAAAAATCAGCACAATGGAGCCAGGTCGAGGTTGGGCACGTCTGACCAAGGCGACGGGAGAGAAGGAGGCTAGGTATTTTTCTTCATGTTTTAATAAAATGCAGATATTATATATAATCACACGCCATATATAATTGACGGTATTGAAAGGGCCAGAGGGAACCGTGACATCAATGTACTTGTACAGTGTGCTCGTGCATTCTGATCTCACGGAACCCTTTGGTGACTTTCAATAGCCTTATTATGTACAGCTGGAGGTAGATTATTCCATGTATTATTCATCTCGGATCCCTCATGCTGGCAGGCCAGGCATGAGAATTGAAAGTGGCCGTGTTAACAATGGAGCTGGAACTGCGACCTCGATGAAAACCTACGGCGAGCTAGTGCGGTGTCCAACCCAACACGTGAGTCACTGGGCTCCATTCATGCGTTCCCAATCCAAATGACACACTTGTGAAATACAATGGGCCTCATAAGTATGGCGGTAAGGCAACAATGGTGCCGGTAGCGTTACCGGCACATTTGCTACCATACTGCCATACTACGAGCTGTGCTCGCGGGTGCCTGTCAGCCCGCCAGGTCTGACCTGGCGGGCAGTGCAGCACCCGCGAACAAGCATGTCAGATGCACCGGCACCGTTTGTAAACTGTGCCAGTGCGTCCGACATCCCCGTTCCCATTGAGCCCTGGGGGCTCAATGGGAATCGGGATGTACCGGGCTCGCACCCGCGACAGGGCAATTACCGGGTCGGGCTGGGTCAGAATACCCTGGTAATTGCCCATTCCCGGGGGTCGGACCCAGATGCGAATTTGGAGGTAGCCTTGCCGGTTTTACCAAAAAGGCTACCTCCAACCTCGTAAAGAGGCCCAATGAATGCACTGCGAAACGGGGGAGGAAAAAGGATTGACCAATTGGTTAGATCCCCGAATGAATGGCTGCATCCAATGTGCAACAACATAGCACTTCAGAAGGGGAGATGTGAAAATGTGAACACATCTATTCTTGCCTTAGATCACAATGGTGGCACTCGTGCTGCAACGCCTTTGCTATGGGGAGTAAGGAATGTGAAAACAGGAGCACCAACAAGAACATTTTGAAGGCATATTGGCTTAAATTTCAACAGCAGTGTGTTGCTAATCATACAGAAATAGGAATACAACAGGCTTGTCGGGTGGTGTGCGGGCATCGGGACCCCCCACCCAGTCCCAAACACACACCGATTTACAAAGATGTGTTTTCCCTCGAGAGCCGGACAATACGTGTGTGTGAATTTGCAAGTGATCATTTTTGCACATTGCTCATGGTGGGTGATTTGGAAAGCCTGCACAAATTGATAGAAATTGACATGTTAGAGGAAGTGGCTTGCCACAATGTCAGTGCATCCGTATTTGTGGAGAAATTTACTCAATTGCACAGTAGCAATGTTTTCACCTGACACGCCTTTGAATGTGCAAAGCACACAGTCTTTAATTGAGACTACTGTGGGCCTTGGCATTCCACAACGCAGTAGCCATCCCACATGTGTGATCTGCAGTAACAAAGTCATGTTAAACCTTTCCAGGGGAATAGAAATTAATGAATCAAAGGCTGACCCCTCGTCACAAGCAGGGTTCCATCTCTTCTATCTCTTCTCCCATGTGGTTTCTGGGAGCGAACGAGTATGTGAATGTTCATAACAGGGTGGCAGTCACTCCTCATGCATTGACTGTCCCGCCCTCTCACAGTGCGCAGACGTAGCGTAGGCAGGAAGTTTGTACTGAGTCTTTGGGCCTCATCACGACCCAGGCGGTAAATTACCGCCTGGGCCGTGACTTTACCACCATGGCGTAAACTACGTTTACGCCATGGTGGTTGGCGGACTTACCGCCCCATTCCGATCTTGGTGGGGCGGTAAGTCCCCAATCCCCATTTACCCTTCCCCATTCCCATTTTTGCCCCATAGGGCATAATGGGAGTGGGGAAGGCGTTAATTACGCCACCGTAAATTACGGTGGCGTAATTAACTCCATGGTCCCTTAGCGCCATGGATCTTAACAGCTGCAAAAAGCAGCCGTTAAGATCTCCATGGCGCTAAGGGACCTCGTACTCAGGCGGTAAGGGTCAGCGCTGTTTACGGCGCCGTAAACCCCTTACCGCCTGAGTTGTAATGAGGGCCTTTGTGTTCACAGCTGCACTGTGCAACATGTGCAGATCTGTTTGCTCAGTTTAAGGCTTGGCTGCTCATAATGTGTCCCTCCAAATATTGTGGACTTCAACTCAATTAGTCCTGAATAGTCAGTGGGAAAGGATCATGGGAAATGTAGTTCAAAGTATCTGGAGGGCCACATTAGGAGTAACCATCATCTAAAAGAAGTGAGCCCAAAGGTTTTAATAGGGTGTGCACAAGATTTGCAGCATTATGCAGAAAGAGCAGTGCACAGATCATTGTGCTCCTCATTGCAAGCGGTATCCAGTTTGAAGTATAGGAGCAGTTGGTTTAGTTACTTAGCACTAATCCGGAAACGTCTTCTGCAAAGGACAGGAAGTAATGACGTAATTCTGTTGAAAAGGAAGTGTTAGTGAACTTCTTTCTCAGCTGAAAGATCTGGGGGATCCCCTCGTGATCCTAGCATGTGTCTCAGGCTCCAGGATTTCAACAGTAGACATCCCAGACCAATACTCGGGCTATATTATTGTTGGCTTTGTGACAGGATGGTGTTGAATTGATGTACCATGGTGTGCGCATAACCATATACACCATGAATATCCTTTTTTCTTTGTCTCTTATTATTGAAGACGCTACTTACTGTTAAAGTTAGTGGTGTTTGTGAGGTTGAAAGTCCGAATCTGGACCTCTAGCAAGAGACCCCTGAAAACGTCTGGTTTACTCTGTCTGGTTTACCATCTTTTCCCTGATGAAACTGAAACTGATGATTCATCAGGGATGATTATGTGCCCCAATAGCACCCTGGTCCATGTGTGAGTAATGTTGCCACAACTGGTCATGGGTGCCGCTGTTTCTCAACAGGGAGTGATGCAGAGCCAAGATGCGGTTTGGCCAGACACTTCAGTGGTTTCTGGATAACTGTCCATCATCAGACTGAAATGCCTGTCTGTAATCTGAATGAAAGCCCAGAAGGATGCTTATGGGGGTCTGAAGGTGGTAACCCCCAGCGATTAGGTGCTGCTGACTGGAACTCAGTGTTGCTGTTGAGCCAGTTGCTTCTTACCCTCCTGACTGAGGCCTGCCTAATGATGCTCTGCTTCGGAGCACAGTGCCTCTCTCTCTGTGCTCTACCTTGGTTCTCCTACTTAATGTGTGCGCCACCGCTCCAGAATCTGGAGTGATAATGCACACAGTATCATGCATTGCGCAAATATTGTTATTTCATTTAGTCATAAGAGTTGAGTGCATTACCACTGTCTTTTCGCAAAGGATTTTACTTTCCACTTGATTAGTGAGAGTGATTGGTACGATCCGTAGTGTGCAGGATCTCTACCAGGTTTTAGCAGCATAATTATGGATGATTCCTGCAGAGCTCTGAGTTGTAACCAATTCCCAAAGCCTCTCTCATAGACCAGTAACAACCTTTGGGCTAAGTACTGGGACTATTTGCTGATCCAGTTCCTCCACTATAATGGCCCCCTTCTACTATGCAACCATGGCTTCTACTCTGGGTACTCATATATTTTGCAGGCATATGCGTGGTTCATGAACTCAGATCGGTATTGTTTCGTACCTACATTCTTACAAAATTCGGAAAATAATATTATGTCATCTTAGTATCAGTTCAACAATAAGTCCCCTGTGCTTGCCCAATGCAGTGTGTAGATGCTTCTCCTTCTCTCCGGGTGTTTTCTTTGCCACTGGGAAGAACCTAAAATATGAATGGAGGACACCAACCAAGTAAAAGACCTCTCACTCCCAGAGGAAATTACAGAGATACTCCAGAATTGAATTTCAGCAGCACTGAGCATCCTTACACTACTGAAATGCATCACACTTTCAGAATAAAAAGACAGCAGGTAGGTGGTTTACCCGCATCTAAGAACCCTGCAGAAAACAAACTTGAAACCTTACAGCCAGCAAGGCAGGGTAGCATATCAGAGACTGATTTGGCACTACAACATGGAAATACTAAAAAGGCAATAAACTCTACTACACACAACCTATCAGAACAGCAACTTACTCACAGAGAGAAATGTTCAAAATCATCAAGGAATTCATAAACTCTTCCTCATGCAACAAATCACACGTCCCTCCAGAAACTGTGTGATGATATCACAACCACTTCCAAAATAAAGTGAAAAACATCCAGCAAACCATACATGATATGATATGATATGATATGGCATTCATAACGCACCTATACACAAGTGTTTCAAGGCGCGACAAGGCAAGGGAGGTGAACAGAGGGAAGACAGAGACAACGATCTTACTAGACCAGGTAACATTGAGATCACGCAAGTGCAGTGGAGGGGGGAGCACGGAGCACAGATTGATAAACTGATGTTCTTCTTTTCAACAACAACCCAATCACAATTCCAAAGCTCAACCAATTCAACCGAATCACAGAGGAGGATGTCGGCAAACTAGCGAAGGAAAATAACAAAGCAAACTCCTTAACAGAGTCCTACATCCAAGCAGAGGCGTAGGCAGGGTAGGGCCTTGTTACGAAGTACGTTCGGCACACACATGGGCGAGCCTCGTTCAGGCTCACGCATGCGCATTAGAAATAAAGACGTCCCGAACGCAGTTGTCGCCGGGACCTTGTAAGCACCAAACGCGTCTCCAGACCCTCTCTTTGTTAATGTGTATGTGTGTGATACGAGGCAGCCTGAGGCATTCTCACGGCCCCCACACTGGCGACGAGGATATAGCACGTGGTGAGGGAGCGGGAGCGATAGATTACATCAGCGTTCTGTGGCATTTCCCCTCATTACGCTGCTCGAATCCGACACGGCGGTGGTCGGTGTTAAGATGGATTTCTGAACTCTGTCCTGGAGGGGCAGAGGTTCAGAAGGCCAGCCTAGTTTCTTGGAACAGGGTAACCTTTGGACAAGCCAGACCAATCAGGGTAGCGATTGCGGCGGTCAAGACTAGGTCTCAAGAGGGGCGAGGGTGACTGAAAGCCCGCAATGAGCACACAAAGCAAGGAACCTTACAAATTACTCCAAGCAGGTGTTATATTAAAAATATAGACACATTTATTACAAGGCCTTTGTAACATTGACCGTAGCGAGAAATCACAATAAAACTCAAGTAAACCAACACATCACAATCAAATACAATATATATACAATTACCAACGAGTCTAACAAGTTAGACGCACAAAATGTGAAGACCACCTAGATGGGGAGGAAAACAGGCAGTGCGAATAATAGTTAGACCCAGTCCGCCTTCAGAGGCACCTAACTAAAAGGAAGTCCAAGCCCTACGAAGAGTGGAGCCTTGTGCTCAAAAGTACCTGCACACGCTGGTGCCAACGGGCAAAGGGGAGTCTCTTCGAGGGAATCATGCAGTTTAGTTCGATGAACAGATGAAGATGAACAGAGCTCCGCGATTCAAGCGCAGCCTCCATTGTGGGCAGAAGCAGAGCGCGAGTATGGAAAGGCGTGCTGTTAGACACAGCGGGGAAAAGCTATGGGCTACTGCAGGAGGATGACCAGTTCCTAGCGATGCTACTCACCGGTCCCCGATGCAGGCAGACCCAGGCTTCTCCGCATCAGTTTCAGTGCTGGCAGGTTCAGATACGAGCAGGGGACGTCTCGGCGTCGTGTAGATTCCGCAGCAGCAGAAGTTATAGTTGAGGATGTCCCAAACGCAGTGAACCCGCACAGTTTGTTAACACAGCAGGGCAACGGAGTGGCCGTGTGTATTTCAGCCCAATGTACACTACTCACTTCAGACCTGGGAATGCCAAGTGTACGAATCGTGTGAGAGTGACAAGGACTCATAATACAACACAACCTGACGGCGGTTACAGAGCAAGACTCCTGGGTAGGCTGGTCAGTCTGCTGGATGGCCCAGAGACACTTCCGAAGGCTTACGTGCAGGAGATGGTGAAGATGCCGAGAATAGTTGTTCCCACTATTCCAAGGGATCGAAGTACCAGTACAGGCCTTCTCGTTCGATCAGAGGTAGAAAGGGTTTCACCAAGCGACAGCAGTGCAGAGGAGCAGTCCTTCAGCGGGTCACCAGCGATTCCTCGGTTCAGCCTGGTAGTTGCAGGATACTTGGCTCCTGTATTCCTTTGTTCGTGAGAACTCAGGAGATCGACATGGTAGTGGTGTTTCCAGCCTCCTCTTATCCACGGTTCCCTTCGCGTCAAAACGGAGGGGACCCAATGGGAGATCTGCTCAAAAAACACTCACACCATACGTGGACCTATCACAGACCACAGTGGTCCCAGGCATTCACGACACACTAGACTCTTTGGCACCCAGGATGTGTATTGGGACCAGACATCCCAGCCCACATACTGGAGGCACACACAAGGCCTGTAGAAGCCCGCGAAAGCATCTGTGTTTCGCGGGAAAGTACATGCCCAAATAAGGAAGGCCCCAGGTCGGCTCGACCTGGGGAAGATGAAGGGGGCAAGACGGTCAGCGGACAGGACAAAGAGCCTCGTGGTCTGGCCATTTTGGAAGCTAGGCCACCATTTTGGGCTAAGCGCGAGAAATGCGCTTAAACAGCCAAAAGGAGCTCAAAACACAAAGAAACGATCGCTGCCACCAGTCCCGTCCGTGATTCACTTGCACCGTTCGTTAACAATCCAAAGAGAGTATCTAGGGCCTGTAGAAGACTAGAGACCCAAGAGAGCAGTAACTTAGCTTACAGTGCCCTCTTGTGCCATGTTGCGCGAAAGCTGCAACATGATAAAAGAACTACGGAAAACAACGTTTCCCGGTACTGACTGTCTTAAGGGCATGTCAGTTTCCCCGTAAGAATGGAGCGAAAGCCCAGAGGAGTGCGGCCGAAGGCTGCACTTCTCTGGCAAAGTCTAGATCATGGTGAAAACAACAGCAAAATGTCTAGGGGTTGCCACATGGAAGGAAAAAATACCCACAATTAAGAAATCTTTCCTAACACTCACCCCTCCCAGACTATGGACAGGGGGAACTAATCCACCCCTGGATGAGTCTCTTGTTCAGGTCGGTTAAACATTCTGGACAACCCATCAGCATTGCTATGTTGGACACCTGGCCTATGCTCAATAGTGAAGTCGAAGCCTTGTGGACTTATGGACCACCTAAGCAACTTTGGATTCTCTCCCTTCATGTTCATTAGCCATTTTAAGGGCTTATGGTCAGTTTGCACAGTGAAGTGGGTCCCATAGAGGCAGGGCCTCAGCTTCCGTAGGGCCCACACGACAGAGAAACATTCTTTCTCCACTGTGGACCATCTGAGCTCTCTGTCCTTAAGCTGGCGACTAATAAAACCAATAGGGTGTTCCTTACCCTTCTCATCTACTTGCGATAGTACAGCTCCTATCCCAGTGTCAGAGGCGTCCGTCTGCACAATAAAAGGTCTTTGATAATCAGGGGCCCTGAGGACAGGGGCCTGGCACAAGGAGTCTTTTAAGCCATTGAAGGCCTTCTCACACTCGTCGGTCCAAGTTACCTTCTTGGGTTTCTTCGGAGTGGTGAGGGCAGTCAGAGGGGCAGCTATGGTGCCATAGTCTGCCATGAAGTTGCGGTAATACCCCGTGAGTCCTAAGAAGGCTCTCACTTGGGTCTGTGTAGTGGGGGTAGGCCAGTCTTGTACTGCTTGTCCTTTACTGGGAAGAGGCTGTATCCTCCCTCCACCTACGTCATGTCCAAGGTAAACCACTGAGTCTTGTCCAATCTGACATTTGCTAGCCTTTATGGTCAAGTGTGCTTTGTGAAGAGCCTGGAGCACAATCCCGAGGTGTTTCACATGGTCTTCCCAGGTGGCACTGAAAACTGCTATATCATCCAGATATGCAAGACAGAATTCGTCCAACCCATTCAACACATGATTCACAAGCCTCTGGAAAGTGGCAGGCGCTTTCTTCAACCCGAACGGCATTACCCTGAATTGGTAAAGACCGTCTGGAGTAGAAAACGCTGTCCTCTCCTTGGCATGTTCTGCTAAAGCTAGTTGCTAATAGCCAGCAGTGAGGTCAAACGTGCTGAGGTACTTGGAGGCACCCAAAGTATCCACCAGCTCATCTGTTCGAGGCAAGGGGTGTACATCTGTCTTGGTGACAGCATTCAGAGCCCTGCAATCCACGCAGAACCTCAGTTCAGAAGTGCCTTCCTTTGGAACCAAAACCACAGGGCTGGACCAAGGACTACTAGAGGGTTCAATCACCCCAAGGTCTAACATCTTGTTGACCTCGGTCTTAATGTAAGACCGTACTTTGTCTGACATCCGGTATCCCCTACTTTTGGTAGGTACACTGTCTCCTGGGTCTATGTTATGTTTGCACCAAGGTGTCAAACCAGGCGACTGTGAAAACAGGGGGGAAAACTGCCTAAGCAAACTTTTCACCTCAGCCTGCTGATCAGAAGTCAGGTGAGGGGCCACTCGGACACCCTCAAAGGAGCTATCTGAAGGACCGCTTTGGAACAGGTCGGAGAGAGGTTCAGACTCCTCTTCCTCAACATCTGAAGCCAGTAGCAGTGCTGAGATTTCGACTCTTGGGACGAAAGCCTTCAGCCTATTTACGTGGAACACTTTTGGAGCCTGTCCAGGCCTTCCAAGGTCCACTAAATAGTTGACCTCACCCAGGGGCTCCACCACTGTGTAAGGGCCTGACCATTTGTCCTGTAAAGCTTGAGGCCTTATGGGATTCATGATCAGGACTTGCTGACCAGGTGTAAAGTTGATGAGGGAAGCTTTCTGGTCGTACCAATGTTTCACCAGCGCTTGTCCTGCCTTCATATTATCACTAGCCAAGCCCATCAGAAGTACCATCCGTTTTCTGAGCCCCAGCACATAATCTACTACGTTGGTAATGACAGGGGGAGTGGGCATCTCCCATCCCTCTTTGACTATGGCTTAGGGTCCCCGTACAGGATGACCGAACAGAAGTTCGAAGGGGCTGAAGCCAACACCCTCCTGTGGTACCTCTCGGTAGGCAAACAGTAAGCATGGTAAAAGAAGATCCCATTTTCTTCCCTGAGGTTCTTCCAGAGCCCCGATCATGCTCTTTAACGTTCTGCTGAAACGTTCCACTAGACCATTGGTCTGGGGGTGGTATGCAGAAGAGAACTTGTAGGTGACCCACATTCTTTCCACATAGCCTGCATATACTTTGACATAAAGTTACTGCCTCTGTCAGACACAACTTCTTTAGGGAAGCCAACCCTAGTGAAGATGCCAAGTAACGCTTTTGCAACTGACTTGGCAGTTACAGTTTTCAATGGGATGGCCTTAGAATATCTGGTAGCATAGTCGACTAGCACCAAGATAAACCTATTGCCTGAGGATGTCTGCGGGTCAAGGGGACCAACGATGTCAATCCCTACCCTTTCGAATGGTATTCCCACAACTGGGAGTGGTACAAATGGAGCTTGGATTATTGAGACACTCTTACCAGATAACTGGCAGGAGGCACAACTCCTGCAGTGACTTTCTACTTGCACCCCCATCTTGGGCCAGTAGAAGTGCATGGATAACCTTTGCTTGGTCCTCTTAATACCAAGGTGACCAGCAAGGGGCACTTCATGCGCCAACTGCAGGTGGAAGGGTCTTACAGCAAGGGGAACCACCAACCTCCTATGGTCTCCTTCTGTAGACTCTGTGGGCTCACTATACAGGAGTCCACCTTCCCAATAAATCTGATGCGTCCCAGGAGGTTCACCCTCAACCTGGGAGCAGGCCTGTCTCCTTAGGCCTTCCAGAGATGGGCACTCACGTTGGCCTTTACTGAATTCTTCCCTGTCAGGACCACCTTCTACTAACAAGTCTTTTAGTTCAGGATGGTCGTTGGGGTCAAATACTTCAGGCATCGCCACCTCCTCGTCAGGCCTGGGCGATTGACCAACTTCCTCCACCGCAGTGGTAGGCGAGTTCGGGGGAATGTTCTCTTTCCCTTATCTTGACTTTCTTACTCCTTTCGCCTTGGGTTTCCCCTTTGGCTGGGGCGGCGTATTGGTCTTGGCCAATGCTGCCCGTGTTTGAGACCGTGTGCAGGGTCTGTCGGCCGTGTCTCCTACAAGCCCTAAAGCTCTGAGATCATTGCTTAACAAGACCTTTCCTGGGACGTTTCTCCGAATGCTCACTGGAATCCTGACTGCTGTACCATTTAAAGTAAGATTTACAGGTATTACTGGAAACATGCGAGGTGGGCCGTCAGCCAACTTAGTGGGCATCAGAGTAGCTCTGGCAACTTCCTCTGAGTCTACCAAGGTAGAATCCACTACAGTTTGACTGCACCCACTATCCCCAAGAGCTGGAGTATCTACTCCATTGATCAGCACACTGTCCTTAAAGTAGTGCTTGGTATTATCTGGAATCCTATCATAAGCCTCTGCGACTTTAGGCTCCCAGGAACCCAGGGAAACTAAAACTACCTCAGCTTCTATCCCACTGGGGAAGGAGACTGAGGAGAAGGATGCTCCTGCAATCTCTTCTTCCTCGTAGGAGGAGAAGGCCAGATTAGCGGAGTGGACCCCCAAAGGTTTAACCTTACACTGGGGATCCCCCTTCACGTGGTCAGTTGCTCCAGAAGCAAAACAAGATCCATTGGGTCTGTTTACATAGGGAGGCTTATTGTAACCAGAGTTCTGTTTCAGAGGCTGACCTCCACTACCCTGTGAGTTCTCTTGTGTCTTACCCTTATTTTTCTTTTTGTGGCCCTTTTGAGAAGAAGATTTATCAGATTCTCCACCCTCCTTATCTTTGGGCTTTTTCCCTTCCTCCTACTTACCAGGATGAGTTTTGTCCTTATGGGACACTCGATGTGACACCCATAAATCTGCAGCAATGACAAGCTTCTTAGGATCTATCTCCTTCGAATCGGCCAAATGCTGCTTAACCTCCGGGGAAGAAGATGCAAAAATATGTTCCAGCATGACAAGATTTATCATGCCTTCAAAGGTAGAAACCTTATAACCTTCGACCCAGCCAGTCAAGTTTTTTAAGGATTCGGTTACATAAGATACCCAAGTACCACCTTCTTTTTTCTTATACTCTCGGAATCGTTTTAAATATTGGGCAGGAGTCTTTCCAAACTTTAAAATGAGAATTTGCTTTAACATTGCAAAATCCGCTCGCTCAGCCTTCGACATTTCCATAATGGCACTACAGCCAGAATGGGGCAGTCTGCTGAGTAACCAGGCAATCTTATCAGCATTGTCAACTTGTTGAACTTCACATGCATACTCAAACGTATTCAGCCTGTCCATAATGTCATTCTTTTCCTCATACACACTGAGCAGATCTTTTGGAAATCGAGGATGAGAGGAGGCCCCAGACCCATGTCCAGGACCCTTGGATCCATTTGCAACCTGAAGCTTGGCCAGTTCCAACTGGTGATCCCTGTCTTTCTGTTTTTCGGCCTGTTCGATTTTTAGTTTGGTCATGTTGAAATCAAGCTCCTTCTGCCTAAACAGCAGTTCTTGCTTCTTGAATTCAAGCATGGCTTCCCCATCAACATTGGCAGAGGAAACATTAGACATCTCATCCTCCCTGTCCTCGTGGTCGCGGTGGACCAGTGCAGCGGCAGAACCGTCGGTTCTACCAGTGAGAACAGCCCCACCTCCTTCCGCACTGTCCTCAGAAGTTATAGCGTCAAGCTGCGCTTCTTGCCATGCCACGATTCTTTGGATCATATCCAATTTGGTGCCTTGAGAGGATACACCTCTCTCCGCACACATCTTTTTCAATGTTTCGGATTAAGAAGCATTTAAAGTTAACAAGGTATTTGTTTCCATACTGTTAGATAGGACTATGGCCTTTTAAAAGTTATACTACGACAATTCACTACGTGTCCTGGTAGGAATAACTCGAAATGCCTTCGCTCGTGCGCAACACTGGATACCTTCAGTCGTATCCCACCGCTGTACACCAATTTGTTAAGATTCCAGCCTCCTCTTATCCACAGTTCCCTTCACGCCAAAACGGAGGGGACCCAATGGGAGATCTGCTCACAAAACACTCACACCATACGTGGACCTATCATGGACCACGGTGGTCCCAGGCATTCACGACACACTAGACTCTCTGGCACCAAGGATGTGTATTGGGACCAGACATCCCAGACCACATCCTGGAGGCACACACAAGGCCTGTAGAAGCCAGCGAAAGTATCTGTGTTTCGCAGGAAAGTACATGCCCAAATAAGGAAGGCCCCGGGTCGGCTCGACCTGGGGAAGGTGAAGGGGGCAAGATGGTCAGCGGACAGGACAAAGAGCCTCGTGGTCTGGCCATTTTGGGAGCCAGGCCACCATTTTGGGCTAAGCGCGAGAAACGCGCTTAAACAGCCAAAAGGAGCTCAAAACACAAAGAAACGATCGCTGCCACCAGTCCCGTCTGTGATTCACTTGCACCGTTCGTTAACAATCTAAAGAGAGTATCTAGGGCCTGTAGAAGACTAGAGACCCAAGAGAGCAGTAATTTAGCTTACAGTGCCCTCTTGTGCCATGTTGCGCGAAAGCTGCAACATGATAAAAGAACTACGGAAAACAACTTTTCCCGGTACTGACTGTCTTAAGGGCATGTCAGTTTCCCCATAAGAATGGAGCGAAAGCCCAGAGGAGTGCGGCCGAAGGCTGCACTTCTCTGGCAAAGTCTAGATCATGGTGAAAACAACAGCAAAAAGTTTAGGGGTTGCCACATGGAAGGATAAATTACCCACAATTCAGAAATCTTTCCTAACAGTTGGCCATCTTGGATTTTCATCGGTGAGAGTTGCGGCCCGCAAGGGTGCTCGTGCGCTATCCTCGGAGGACAATACTACTAATTTTTGGAACTTTCATGGTTTCCCAAGTGGGGAAGCCGTGATTCTGTGACATCTCTGGCGAAATCAGATAACCTGGGTGATCTGGCAAGGAGGTGTGGCTGAAACAACTTGCTGCACACAGCAAAGGATGTCAGTGATGTCGGAAGCAGAGTGAAGGCTGGGTGGGGTAAAGGTTTTCTGCCTCATAGAACTGGGTGAGGTGCCTGTGAGACCTGTCCTGCGACTATCAGTGACCAAGATGGTGCGCCGGTTCTCCCTGCCCGGAGGTCACGTTGACAACAAGGCACCCTGGAGCCGATGCCAGAATTTGACACATCAGCCCCCCCCTCCAAGCTGGGACCCAAATGGTTGATCTGGGTCAAGAAGTTGGACATGTTCTTTAGGGCAACAGGAGAAGGTGACGATGACGCAAATGTGCCGACGCTGCTATACTCAGCAGGGATTGAGGTACACAAGATCTATGAGTCATTAAACCTCCAAGTAGTCACTTATGCTGCAGTCAAAACTGCTCTTCAGAATCATTTCATCCCACTGTCAAATATGGACTATGATAGATTCGTAATGTGCAGAGAAAAACAACATGATGACGAATCTCTTGTGCGAGGTTGTGCCAACTATCGATCATGTGCAGATGAGAAAATGAAGAAGGGATGGTGAGGAACCAAATAATACAAGGGTGCAACTCAAGCAAGTTGCGAAGACAAATCCTGCGGGAACCCTAGATGACGCTGTCACAAATCCTGGACACTGGTAGGGTATATGAGCTATCAGAGCGAAGGGGGGCGAAGATGAATGCCGCAGCTCAGCCAGTCAAAAGTGAAGAGGCTTTTCCTTTAGGGAAAGCCACCACATCCAAGCCTAGGTGGAGCCAAAAAAGACAAGACGTGTCCTCTACCCAAGGTGCCCCAGCATCATGTGAATACTGCGGATCTGACCTGCCGCACACAGAAGAATGCCCTGCAAAATCAAGAGTGTGTGGAAGGTGCAGCACACCAGGACACTACTCCAGAATGTGCATAGCTGTGACGCCAGTGGCGACACAAAGAGGCCCGGTGAGGGCGAGTGGAGGCAACTTCAGGAAGTCACGGAATGTGGCTGCCGTGGAGCAAGACATGCAGAGGCTCAATATGGCAGAAGAAGAGGAAGACGAGGAGGACATTTTCTTTATCTCCAATTTGGCCACAGGGGCCAGAAAGAGGAGGCTGCCCTGCTGCATCGTGAACATCAAAGGTACCCCCACACCAGTCTTAATCGACACTGGAGCGTCGGTGTGTGTCCTGGCCACTGAACATTACAATGCCCTCCCTGGACCACCTAAGCTGGAGAACTCCAAAGCCAGAATTTACACATTTGCCGATACAAGGTGTATTTGTTGCACCGGTTGCTCATGGGCCCAATGCGATTAAAGCTTGTTTCTTTGTGACAGACATCAGCGCCCATTCTCTCCTGAGCGGTGCTGCATCGGAAACCATAAATATTGTCCACTTTACTCTGGTGGTGTATCAGTCGGACATAGAAAAGCTCCTGGAAAGATTTGAAAACCTGTTTCAGGGAGTAGGAAAATTGAAAGCTGAACCGATACGATTACACATTGATGACACGGTACGACCAACAGCCCTTAAACACAAGAGGATTCCGTTCCACTTATGAGCACAGGTGGAGAAAGAGTTACAGACACTAATAGACATAGACGTGATCGAAAAGGTGGAAGGCCCCACGCCATGGGTGTCGCCAATCCTAATGGCGCCAAAGCCCAAACAGCCAGGGGGCATCCGAATCTGTGTAGATTTGCGCCTGCCCAATGCTGCTATAAAAAGGGAATGTCACATTACCCCGACTTTGGATGACATTATCAGTGAACTTCAAGGGGCCATGGTGTTTTCAAAACTGGATCTGCGTTCCGGGTACCACCAGCTTGAGTTACACCCCGAATCACGATACATCACTACATTTACAACTCACGAAGGGTTGTATCATTTCAAGAGACTGAGTTTTGGTGTGTCGTCCGCCGCGGAAGTATTTCAAAACACCATCAGGAGAGCACTGGCTGGGTTAAAAGGAGTCCTCAACATGAGTGAAGACATTCTCGTCTTTGCGTCGTCTGAAATGGAGCACTTGAAGATACTGGAACTTACCCTGCAAAGGTTGAGCAATCTAGGACTAACACTGCACTGAGGAAAATGTGAATTCTTCAGGGATAGGATAGAGTTCTTTGGGTTTGTCTTTCACGCCGGAGAGATATCTCCTGACCCAGACAAAGTCTGTGACATTCGCGATGCAGCAGCCCCTGAGTCACCAGCGGAAGTCCGCAGTTTCCTTGGCATGGTAAACTATTGCGGACGCTTTATCAAAGGTCTGGCATCCTTCTCGGAACCATTACGAGCGCTAACAAAATGTGACGTGGCCTGGTCGTGGGACAAAAAGGAACAGAGGGCGTTCCAGGACATCAAGTCTGCACTGTCGGACCAGGACACCATGGCCTACTTTGACCCCTCGAAAGAGTCCGAGATCATGGTGGATGCGAGTCCTGTGGGCCTGGGTGCTGTGCTGCTGCAGGACAACTGAAAAGGCAACATGTGCCCCATTGCCTATGCATGCAAAGCGCTGTCAGAGACAGAGAAAAGGTACTCCCAAATCGAAAGAGAAGCACTTGCGATACTGTGGGGTTGTCGGCACTTCCGCCTCTACGTTCTTGGTAAGCCAGTGGTGGTGATCACTGATCACAAACTCCTCATCCCATCATGGCCGGGGTATCTTCAAAGCCTCCCCCACGCATCGAACGCTGGATGCTGTCACTCATAGAATATGGTGTGAAGCTGCAATACCGGCCAGGCACCAACAACCCAGCGGATTACCTGTCTCGCCACCCCATCCAAGGAAGGACGCAAGACCATGAGGAGGTTCTAGCATGCCAAGTAATAGTGCACCATGTAGTGGAAGTGGCCATTCCAGTGGCGCTAGGTCGTCAAGATATCATCACGGCGTCAAACGAAGATGAAGTGTTCCAGGTCAGCAAGGTAGCCATAGGAAGTGGGGACTGGAAGGAAATACTGGGCAACAACACAAGGCGTGAAGCAAGGGCTCAACGGGACATGCAGGCATTATGGAAGGTGACACACGAACTGTCAGTATCGGAGGAAGGCCTGCTGTTATGGAGCCTCCAGATAGTGATACCAATGGTGCTCATGGCAAAAGTGCTGGAGCTTGTGCACACAGGACACCAGGGATCTGCGAAGACCAAGGCCCGACTGAGGCTGAAGGTGCGGTTTCCTGACCTGGAGGAGAGAGTAGATGAATATGTGAGGGCATGTATTCCATGTCAGGCAGCGAGTCCAGCGGAAAGAGCTTCCCCAATCAAGTCTATGGCGAGGAGTGAGCAACCACGGGGGACGGTCCACGCAGATTTTGGCTCGACTGGAAGGGGAATGTACTTCTTGGTAGTCGTCGATCAGTGGTCGAGGTATCTGGAGGTGGAGCTAGTAGAATCCACGGCATGTGACCACACTATCCTCGCGCTAGAGAAGATGTTTGCAACCCACGGGTTTCCCATGAGCCTATGCTCAGACAATGGCCCACCTTTCCAAGGCAGTCAGTTCACTAAGTACAAGGAGGAAAAGGGAATACAGCACAGGAAGGTGATACCGCTCTGGCCCCGGGCCAATGGAGAGGCCGAGAGATTCATGAGGACCCTAAACAAGATATTTCGGATCTCGGCAAATGGTGGGGGAGAACTAAAGCGAAACCTATTTGAATTCTTACGAGAGTACCGGACAACTCCACAGCAGTCGACGGGAGTTCCCCCAGCGGAAGAACTATTCAAGCGATGTCCAAGGGGTCTCATTCCAGAACTGGAGGGCAGGGCGCCTGGAGTAATTGATAATGCACAAGTCAAACAAGAAAGAATGGCCCAGAACGAGAGAGAAAGTGAGAGGAGGCATCTGCAAGAGAAAGACATTGCTGTGGGAGACACAGTCTTGGTCAAAAACCACCATCCGGAGGGCAAAATGTCACTCACCTTCGAGCCACGACCTCTTGGATTAACACATTTGACACGGTCCATGGTTACAGCAGCCAATGAGAGGGGAACAGTAACACGAAACCGGTCATTCTTTAAGAAGACCGATGCGAGTTCAACGAATGACCATCGGAAGAGACAAGCAGACCGGGAACACCAGAAGCCCCGCGAGAAACTACTGACCCTGATGAAAATGGACCTGCAGACGACTCACCGCTGCTGACCCTCGGGAGGAGCAGCCGGTACTCAAGCAGACTGGGTCGACAACACCTGGCCAGATTCAAAGACTATGGCCCTCATTAGGACTCCGGTGCTAAACCATGGTGCTATTAGCACCATGGTCCATGCCGGAGTCCACCATGGAGAAAGGGGGAATTACCACCCCATTCCAAGGTTGGCGGGCCAGTAATTCCCCCTTTCTCCATGGCCCTTCCCCATTCCCATTTTTGCCCCATAGGGCTCAATGGGAATGGGGAAGGCGGCAATTACGGTACCGCAAATTGCGGTACCGTAATTGCCATCAAGGTCCCTTTGCGGGTCCCTACTTTAACGGCTGCTCCAGACCAGCCGTTCAGGTCGGGAGCCGCAAAGGGACCTCGTAGTAAGGCGTTAAGGGGTTAACGGTGCCGCAGCCTTTTACGGCACCGTTAACCCCTTAACGCCAGGGTCCTAATGAGGGCCTATGTCATGGACTCAGAGGGTTGAGCCCCCCCCCCAACAGGCAAGCTTGCACTACTCACGTTGAGTCCTGTTTTGTTATGTAATGTTTGGTTTCTGTTTTAAAGAAAAGGAGGGATGTTACGAAGTACGTTGGGCACACGCATGCATGAGCCTCGTTCGGGCTCACATATGTGCATTAGAAATAAGGACGTCCCGAACGGCAGGGACCGTGTAAGCACCAGACGCGTCTCCAGAACCTCTCTGTGTGAATGTGTATGTGTGTGATACGAGGCGTCCACAACAGGCCTGAGGGGCAAGGCCCACCCAAAATCTGTAAATGCCCACTCAGCAGCGCTGTGTGTGCATTTACAGATATTTTTGTCAGTGCAGTGGGCCCAACTACATTAGCTTCAGGCACCATTTGCTAGAAATTCCGGCCAAAGAAAGCCTGGCACTCCTTTTATCACTAATCGGCCAAGATCTTCCAAGGCAGCATGTGTAAAACCACTTCTCTCAAATACCACCGGAGGCCTGCACAATCCCAACACTACCAAAACATCCCCTACCCAGCTAACATTTTAGAAAACTATGCTTACACATAAATCCTGAAACATGTCGAGTAAAACATCCTAGATCAAACACAAATAGATTTCAAAGCAAAGAGCATCAATCATCACTTTTGTCAATCTGGGATGACCTCAAAATCAATGCAGACACGAACATCTCTTTAGCCCTCCCATGCTTGGATATTTTAGCTGCTTTTGACACTTTGAACTATGTGGTGATTCAAAAATGTCAGACTACACAACCCAATATTAGATTGGATGAATTCTTTAATCACGGATAACACAGAAATCCCCCTCCCCTTTTCAGCTCCAACTAAAACAAAATCAGTCTGTGGAACCCTCCGGGGATTGAGCCTGCCATCATTTTTACAACCTAAAAGGCTCTGCTTTTCAGGCAAAAAAAATCCACACACTCACTTGCTACAACGACACCGATAACACAAAAGTCATTTTCAAAATAACCATCACAATAAGACTAACAGCACCCTCACCATTTGCCTTGCACAGTTGAGCACATGGATGAGAACAAGTGACTTAGAACTCAACCCGGAAAAAAATGAAATCATGATTGTCTCACCCAACGCAGCACTCGATGCACTACAACTCCAAAGTAACCAAGAATCTTGAGTGCTTAGTGAGAATGAGTTCAGTATGGCCACAAATCAATGCACTGGTAAAGAAATGCTTCAATCGTTTAGATGGATCATGCAATTACTCACCTCCCTTCACAGGACTCTTGCCGTCAAAGTGCTAGTAGCATCGCGAAATGACCAGAGCAATAGCTTATACTTCGACATGAAAAAATACCACACAAAGAAGATTCAACGTAAGCGGAATTCAGTAGCAAGAACTCTGTTCTTACTTAACAGCAGGGAACATAAAACGCCAGCACTAGAAACTTTTGACTGGCTGGTGATCAAATAAACGAAATGCACCTCAAAGCACCCTGCATTCAACATAGAGCTTTTCAGGGCCATGGAGTCAAATTCATCTAATCAAGAAGGATGCAGTGATCCAGCAGTGATGTACTACTAGAGACGATATGCTATGAGAGAAAGGGAGAGTGAGAGAGACAGAGAGCGAGAGAGAGAGAGAGAGGGAGAGAGGGAGGACATATACAGAGGACCGGCCTTCTCCAACATGGCGGGCATACTTTGCGACACTCTTCAATCGTGGTCTTTACACAATCAAGGGTCAGCATACCTTCAAGAAAACACTAAATACCTGGCATGTCAACAAATAATCAACTAACCACCCTGAAACCAGAAATTGACTGGTATTTTATGACAACCAAATCAAGAGAACAAGGCAACTACCCACTACCAATGCGTCAACAGTCTCATTAAGAGAAAGGCATACCAACCTCACAATGCCATAGATGCCTCTCCGCTAGCAACACTATTCACTGTAGCCATGACCACACTAGCTGGATAACCAAATGGCACACCATACTCTCCACTAATCCTCCACTCACTAACTGTCACACATCCATCTGCTTCATCGCTGCTGAATAGGCGTACCCCTAGGCATCTGGCTCTTTGCCAGTTCCGATACTGTCCTGACACGGTATTGCCAGTTCCACGGGGGCGTCGTTGTCAGCCCCTATCATCTGTTTCTGTTTCCCGACATGATGGGGGCACTGGTATTACACAGAAATCACATTGGTTGCTTTTCAAGCCGTGGTTTTGCTGGCTGTTGCCTTGGCGACTGTTTGATACTCGGAGAACACCACGCAAGAAGCCACGTGACCGGTTACAAAGGGAATGGGTATAAATGAATGCACAGCACATTATCCATTGCTTCTCAGCTGTGTTTCCGGCCGGTGTTTGGCGTTCTCTTGTGCTTTGCTACTTTTGCTTCATTGTTACCTGAACTTAGCTTGCTCTACTGGACTGTTTTTGGATTCCCTGTGAACTTGGTTGCTCAGAACTTTCTTCTCCTGGTGAACTCTTGTGCTCGACTTCTGGATTGTGTTTGGACTGCCTTTGGATTTCCCCTTTTGTGCTTTGAAATGAACTTCCTCCTCTTCCTTGGACTTCCTGGATGTTAACTGTGCTACGCTGGTGGGATCTCTCATCAGCAACTTCCCTCACTGGTACTTACTACGGGCTGCTGGAACTTGCCTACAATTTCTCCTGCTTTTGGAGTCATTGCCCATTTCCTACTTCAGTGCCTTTCACGGTCTCCCTATGGGAAGGTGGTTTTCCTGGTTCTGTATACACTTAGTGGTTTACTGAATTGTCTTTTACCCTGCTCTGTTCCATTTCAGCTACCTGGGAACCTGGTGCTGTCGTTCCAGCCACCTGTGGTCCCAATAACTAGTCAGCGAGTGGAAATTACCTCTCTGACTGGTGCTTGGGGATGGAGGTACTCTAGTCCAAGTGGTAACCTACGTCTTGACACTAACCATTTCAATCTGTGCACTCAAACACATTAGACCGACTACCATTTAAGCCACGTGCACACAGCAATTAAACAACCATTCCAACATACATCATATATGGAGCTCTACATATCAAAACTCAACTTATATAACACAATCTTGTCCAATGTATCCTAGCACCATAGGCACACAACGGAGACCTTTTTGACACAAATGCCTCAATGCTCTCACCCCAGGACACCTAGAAACAGACTCGCACATAGAGCTCAGAGTACTTCCAGTTTGCATACATCAGAAAAACAGCCATGCTCATTTTCCCTTTCTATTTACTATCCAAATCCATCTCCTCCCTTATTAGTCCACTCGAGAGCATGGCGACTACGCAAATGGCAGTGGTGTGTGGTAAAAATCCTAATAACATAGCACAACATAGTTAGTTTAAATGCCTGGCTGATGTCCCTGCCAACAGCTTCTTCTTCCCCTGCAATGCTAACTACAATTATTGGAGCACTGACGTGAAATAAGATGAATCTCACCTCACACGTAAAGCACTGCCTGGATTCTGCTGATCCCCCATGGACATGCTGGTCTTCTTACAGAGCAGGTTGTCACTGAGTGCAGCTTGTCTACAACTTGGCTGAAGCTGGCATACACAGCACAGGTCTTGTTGAAGAGAGCGGCACCTTAACACAGGTTAATGTGGCTAGCGCCCTACATAGACTTACATAGACTCTAATTCCTGCGCCCACCTCCGCTGGCCTGGGGAGCAGCTCAGAGGACAGAGCCTGCAAACCAATCCACTCAAACATAACACAAATACTCCATGTTTCTAAATCTAGTCCTGCATTTACATTGCAAATAAAAGGACCTATTTTTAGTACTACACCAAATGGATTATCATAGCCAAACACATGACAGTAAATTCAGAGGTAGTATGTGTTGTAGATTTCTGAATCGCTTTTGTTCCTTAGGAAGATGAGACTGTTTGGTAATTGTTGAAACTAGTACACCAACACTGTAATAAAACCATGCAGATGTATTTTGCTATTAAGTCCGGCAGCATATAGGTGCTGTAATGGTTCAACTAATTGAACTCTACACGCTAATAGTTGGCCAGATACTTTATGTTTCCTGTTTACTCATGGTTATATATAGACTTGCAGATATGTGAAAAGAGAAAGCAGGCTCCCCTGTGACTTGTATATCTCACATAATCATGTAGAGTAAGCACACGGAAGAATTATACATTTCCTTCAAATATGTATTTTCAATGATTATCTTTACCTATTAATTGTATTGTGTATATATCATGATTCATTGCATCTATATGTATTGAATAAGGTCTTTTCCAGTGTCTTTCCTACAACGGTTCTTGCACTTTAAAAAATTGATGCATACTATGTTACGCATTCAGTAACCTGATGATAATGTATTAAAAATGGGGCACTATTATATGTATTATTTGATATGGGATGTATGAGCTGTTGTCTCTTGACTAAGTGTTTTTACCTTGCTTTGTTTTTGTCGTATAAATACAATTTTAGAAATTACAATAACCTTATAATAGGCTCTCTTTGGGTTGAGTACCTCGGAATTCATTGTCATGTGTTTGGCTTTGATAATCCATTTGGCGGAATACTACAAATAGGCCGTTTGCAATGTAAATTTAAGTCTAGAGACGTGGAGAATTTGTGTTATGTTTCACCGTCTTCTGTAGGATTTTATACCTCTGATTACCTTCACCCCCTTGCAAAAGCATGCAACAATGTGCCTATCCTTTGTTTGCTAAAGCATACATCTGAGACATGGGGAGTTAGCTTACTGTAATACTCCTTTTCTTCAGGTCGTCTGTGGATACAATTACCATACTTCGTGCCAGTCGGTGCACAATAATTTCACCACTTACTGTATACTGGTTTGCCTAATAAACAGACAGAGTAGATCTACTAGACCACACGAACAATGGACCAGCACACATACTTGTTATCATGTACTTTTATATGCAGTTTGAAAATCTCATCTTAGTACACAATGTTCACAAGCTACAGAATAAACACAATGGGCCTCATTACACGGATGGCGGAGAACCATGGCGCTATTAGCGCCATGGTTCATGCCGGTAAAATACCGGCACCGCCTTGGCAGAAAGGGGAATTACCGCCCCATTCCAAGGTTGGCGGGGCGGTAATTCCCCCTTCCACCATTGCCCTTCCCCATTCCCATTTTGCCCCATAGGGCATAATGGGAATGGGGAAGGTGCTAATTACGGTACCGCAAATTGCGGTACCGTAATTAGCTCCCTGGGTCCCTTTGTGGGTTGGTTTTTAACGCCTGCAAAAAGCAGGCGTTAAATTCCCCAACCCGCAAAGGGACCTCGTAGTAAGGCGGCAAGGATTTACCGGTACCGGTAAAATACCAGTACCGGTAAACCCTTACCGCCTACCGTGTAATGAGGCCCAATGTATTGAGATGGATGTGAAATTTGCAAACATATGAAAAATAAAACCACAAGCTGTCATTTCACATTTTACAACCGAAAAAACACTCCATATTTTTTGTGACAGGCTGTAGTGCCTGGAGAAACCAGAGATTATTTACAAATTCAGTGTAGTCTGGTAGCTGCAATGGCTGCACAGGTGCGGGGTTCTGCTGACTGTAACATCTGTGGAAAAATACTGGTTTACATTTGGAGGGAAATACATCACACAGACAGAGAATGAGCACTTCACCTCTTCTGAACTCCGGCTGGACTGACTGAAGCAGACAGGTTCCGTTAGCCTGTTCACCTACACTGGCGATTCCCACTGAAGGCTTGGCAGAGATGAAGAATGTTAGCGAACCGCTATTGGTGATGTATTTCTGTTTCATTTCTATCTGTCTTTCATTATGATCATCTTTAATTGAAATAATAAAGAGACCTGAGGCTGGTCTATTTCAAAATGTACATGAAGTGTGAATTAATTCTTTGTGTTCCAAGATAAAGCACATTGCCTTCCACTTTTTTATTAAGTGCAGAGGGGAACCCCTTAAGTAACTAAGTAAAATAAATATCTCTAAATTACTGGGAAAACAGGAAAGCAAAACACCGGCAAAGACATTGCTGCGAACACACTTCAAAACCGGCTTCCCACAACATAAGTTTGTTGTCTCTCTTAGCGAAATTAGTTACACATCAACATTTTGGCAGGAGAATATCTATAACTTTGGCAGACCACTTGTCAGACCTTAGCTTTTCTGCAATATCTGCCTATTCTCATGGAAGAGAAAACACCTTGAAAATGAATATGCTGGTGTCCCGTATAGTCATTTTTATCCCAATTTCACACTTCACAGGCCAGGCCAGGGAACACCCTAATCAATTTCTTTGTTCATTATAATGACTTTGAAGCACATTCTCACCTAATGCAGGGAGGAAACTCAGCTTGCATGGTAAGTGTTTTTGATGGCACCGGCCGTCTCTCTCTCACTCCGGACTGTGGCTGTATACCCAGCTCCAGCAGAACCCCTCCTTCACGTACTGAAATCAGCTGCAGTCCCCAAACAGCTCAGCTTAGGACACAGATGGCCGGCATGCAGCACCCCTTCAATTTTCTCTTTCTCACCTCTTCTTCCTTCTTTCATCCAACCTCTCTTTGCCAGCACCTGACACTCCTCCTTCTCATCATGTCCCGGGAGGATAGCTCAGCGGCAACATGCTTGCCCTGGAAACAAGACGACACGGAGCAACACAGGTTCGATCCCCCGGTCCGTGCTTAGAAACCTCTGGGTGTTTAAGTGCGTTATTAATACGCAACTAAGACAAAAAAAAAACAATTACGAACTAAAAAACAAACAATTCCTGTAACAGCGCCTCGATGCCCGCGGGCTGTGTGTGCGCTTTAAAAATGCAAATAAAATAAATAAATCCTTTTGAACCTCCCTTTGCTTCCCTCCCCTTTACCTATATCTGTATTAAGAAAAATATGTTTTTACCAGCAATTTCACACCCCCTTTTTTGACATCATGCATCAATCAAACCTCCCCTCCTAAGCCAGCTCAGTAATTTTCCCGAAAAATCCTTTGCTTCTTCAAAGTGAACTTTACACAGCGTCTGGCTCGATAGTCCCAGAAATATATTGACAACACTTTCCTTACAATTTCCTGTGCTGGAAGCTCTAAACAATGGCTGCTTTAGGCAGAATAAGTCATGCAAATTCATAGTGTTCAGAGCTCCACGTCCACACTGTGGGTTGGTATGCATTTTGTGCATTTTATTTTCTAAGCCATCATCCACAGGCTGCACCTACAGTTTCCTCCAACAGTTTGGATGATGGGCTAGGCTACTCCACTCTAATCACTAATTAGATTAGTTAGGTTATAGTTAGTAAGTTAAGTATGTTAGATATGTTAAAAACATTAATGGTTTGTCCCTGCCATATTACACTACACTGTCGTACTATGCTATGTTACTCTATCAATCAATTCGAGGTATACTAGGCTCACAACTTTCTTTGGTTTAAATGAATTCTCATCAGTGTCTCACATCAGTGCTAAGCCACACAGTCCAATCCACTGGTTGTTCTTGCTGCAACCGGCTTGTCCCTTTTATTATTATTATTATTATTGTATTTCTAGAGCACTGACCTAGCTTTGAGAAGCAATGGAGCGCTTTACAGAGGTATATAACAATACAGATACACAACGGTATAATTTATAATGATAAAATGGTGTATTTTGCCAAGGTATACTATGTTACAGATGCATAAAGGAGCGCTTTTTCAGAGGTAACTACAGAACAGAATATATATACAGCGGGAGGTAGGATACAGAGGGGCACAGAGCAGGGGTACAGCTGTACCGGGTGGCAGGAAGGAAAGGGAGGGGGCATCTCACAAGTCAGGTGATGCGAGGGGGCGACGTGATGGCCTAGGTGTTGAGAAGTAGCGACGGGTAAGCAGCATTTCATTCAAATCCACCATCAAAAGTCATTGTAAGGAACGTTGGAATTATTCCAGTGCCAACCAATATCAAAAGTAATTTTTTGGGACAGATCAATTTGCATGGCGGCATCTCTGCACATGTTCCAACCATTTTAAACAGCAAGCCATAATTTTTTCTTTTTACATTTTTAAAGTGTGCACTTTATGTTTTGTTTTGTTGCTGCAGCAATTTAGATCACATATTTTGTAAATAGATAGACAAATATTAAAGAGTAATGCTAGTTGCCCTATATTTAAATATAGATTAATAGCTATTAAGGTAAAATGTGTCATCATTGGAAATTCAAACATTCTATGTCTGGTACCTACTGAGCTGTAAGACAAATCAGTATGGCATTTCCGAAAACAATTGTTTGGGTCAGGCCCCCCAAAACTGGAAAATGTGGTGAAAATCCATGTTACAGTTCAAATTATATGAAGGGTTTAAAAGGGTGAGTTTTCACTGCATAGCATTGCATTGGTTTTCCCACTGGGAAAATGTGAACTCCTTGCTCAAGTCCACATCCCAAACCACTGTATGGGTTTTCACCAAATAAGAAACAAGTTGGACACAAAGCACTTAAAGGAAATCCTATATTTATTAGGTGTAAATCTATCCAGTGGTTTAAAAAAAAAAAATGACAGAGCGTGTAGTGCCCCGGTACACAAACACATGTATATATGTCTTCCATGATGCATGACTGAAGGCATGGCTTTTCTTTACTGCAAAAATCCACCATATTAAAAATCTCAATTGGTGAGAGCAACAAAACATTTTTTTTTTAATCTGCCTAAAAATGATATAACGGGGTGTGTAGACTAGTTTAATCCTGGGGCATGTTGATAGGGTGAATGAAGAGGATTTCTGAAGGTTTGGCCCCAGGGAATAGTGGAGATTTGTTTTTTTCCCCAAACATTTCACTGACATTGAGATCTATGTAAATGCTTGGAAAATATTTAAATATTATGATGTGACAGGCACACTGTTGAAGTGAGAAAAATACATTGATCAATCCCAAAATTCACTTAAAGTGGTTGATGTGCTGAATTAGGAGTATTTGGTACTTTGGGGGTGTGGGATAGGGGAGAATTTCATAATTTGGTCTTTGTTAGTAAGAATCAAGTGTGCCACAGAAGTGCAAGTGGTACTGATGCATTTTTCCATTGTCCTTTTTTTTATTGCACACGCGTTTCACGTGATTTAACTCCAAAGATCTCAATCTTAACGGCACACGATCACTGGAGATCGGAATCTTTATATAAGGCAGATGTATTCAGGTACACATATAAAACAGCCCTTTAAAATGTGTTGGATCATGGGAAGATATATAACGAGCTTGAAAGAGAGGTATGTGTGAATTGACTTTGGAAACTCAGAGTGAGGGATAAATATTTGCACTTTTTTTCAAAGATTTTGATCTTGGTATTGGTTCTGAGAGCATGCCACATGCAGATTGAGATTATAAAGTTCATATAGAAAACAACAATGGCACCATATTCAGTGATAAAAAGCAACTTCTTATCTCGATTCACACCACATGGCATGAGAGGCAACTGAAAATCTAAATTCCTTTTTCTGGAAATCCCAATCTTTATATATATTATCATAGCGCAGCGGTCACCCCACTATATTTAAGGTGAGTGGTGAGTTCCATAGAAAATCGAAAAAATGAATTGCTAACATATTTTGCCAGAACGCACATCAAGAACCGCTGGACTGAATTTGACCAGGTCCGAAATAACTTGGTCACAAAATTGACTCACAATACTTTTTGGGTCTGGGGTTATGGTGTTCAGTACTTTTCTAAATAGTTGACGGAGAAGGGGGTGCTCCCTTCTGCCAAAATTATAGAGATATCTCCCATGGTACTTTGCAGAGGATAGAGGATGAGAAGTATTTAAGATATGAAAAAACAGCCATTTTCTCCCAAAATTCTATGGCTAAAAACGTTTGACTTGCTAGATGGATTTGAAGGAAATGTTCAAAACATAGAGTTTGTCAAGGGACCCTCAAACTGCAACACGTTATAAAATGAAAAGGTTATTAAGAAAACAGTTTCAGTTTTCAGCCCACTAATTTTCCCATAGAGAAAAATTGCAGTTCTTGAGCAACCGTAGTGTGACATTTTTTTCTAAGTCTTCTCATTGTTAGTAAGTATACTAAAAGCACATATAAACATGGGTCTGATAAATATCATAACATACCTAATGAGTCATATTTTGTCTGAGGCCATCAGTGATGTAATCAGTGGTGTCATATATGATGGCATTTGTGATATCACCAGTGATGCCACCAGGGATGTAATCTCTGATGCCATCATTGTGATAATTTGCTGTGCAACGGGGGCAGCAAGTTAAGGTGGCTTTGTCTGAATTGTCTGCAGAATTTCAGGGGTTTTGTTGCATTAAATATTCACCTTAACGTCCCTGCAACTAACCATATTTCCATGAATATGTATATAATCCATAAGTGAATTTACATGTAGAAAATGACAATACATATATGAGTTCATATAGAAAATAGCAAGTGGAAGTTTGTTCAGGTGAAGTAGCAAGTAAAGCATAAGCATACGGATGATATCACAAATGTTGGGATGCACATACAGCATCCCAGCCAGGGAAAAAGGTTCAGGTTGAGGAAAACCTATTAGAGTGCAACATCGTGGCAGCAGAACGAAGATTGTGCTGCCGGCAGCGCATATATTGCTTTAGTTAGGTCTGATACAAATCAGTTACTTACCTATTGCAACACAGAAAAAGCAACAAATGTATTAATGTTGTGGTTGCAGAGGTCATAGATAGAGCGGCATTTTAGGCTGGTGTTTAATTGACGTATTGTATTGACGAAGGATAGCGTGATGTGTGTGCAGGATTGAAATAAGCAGAAAATGGTGTGAGCAAGGGAGTGTTGTAGAAGAAAGGATGCTGTATTAACTTGGCAGAAGTGTCTCAATTTTGGATGTTAAGGCCAAGCACACGATCAACAGAAGAGAACACAAGCCTTGGTTTGGAGCTGCGGCTCTGGTAGTGCCCTGGTCACATCGTCCCTGGGCACCTGGGTTTGGGAGAAGAAAAGGGGGAGCCGCGTCTGGAACGTCTAGTTCTTTGGGACAGAAGGAGCTGAGGTGATGCCAATAAATTTAGTACAAGTTTGGGTGTGCAGCTTGTGTGGGCTATGGCATCTGGGTCAATGACTAAGCATATTGTCTAATCTAAGCAGAGTTGGTCTCACCAAGTTACTTTGATCGTGTTTGGAACAGGAGGGTGTGTATCACATGATGGACCCAAATTTACGAACCTATTGATGAGAACCCACCATTCATATACCTGTGTTCGACAGTGACAATGTAGAGGACCACGTTTCTAGAGAAATGGAAGTAGTATAGATGTCACCAATCGGTCAAGGGACTATGGGGGGGGTTAGCATGTTCCAATGGTGTAAGCCAATGATGGTGGTGGGATTATGCTGTACTCAATAATGTCCATAGTATTGTTAATGTGTGGTCTGGCCTCTATATAACCTGTAGCCCTTCTGAAAATCAGAGAGCTCTGTGTCAGTTTGGTTCCACAGGACCATCTGAGACCCTTTTTGCATGTAATAATCCTTAGTTTCCCTTGCAAAGAGAGAGGTGCATTGATTATTTAGCCATTTTGATAGTTTTTATCCTCGGTTTTTGGGCTGCCATCCTTTCACAAATAACATCAGTGATAACATTGCATTGCAGAAACCATATGTGATGCAATAAGTGATGTCATATATGCTATTCCTAGTATGCTCTAGTTTCAGATGATTTGATTGAAGATGTTTTAAGTGATGTCAGATGTGATGTCATCTGTGATGTCATCACCTATGTAATTTGTGAAGTCATCAGTGTGCTTATGGGCTGCACAATGGCAGCTAATTTCTAACGTGGTTATCACATTCAACACCTGCCAAATTGCAGGGGTTTTGTTGCATTAAATCAGCATCTTAACATCACTTCAACTAAAGTTTTTTATATATTTAAAAGTTTAGCTAGGTTGAATGGGCTATGAAAAATGTGTAAAAACTGTATTCTGGGAGTTGCAGTACACCGTACTGTCAATAAATGCTGTTGTACAGAAAAAAGGTCAGATGTCTTGTAAACATATATTGTTTTGCTTTGACCTTCAACACCTTGGGCAAGGCTGGTGACTACAATACCAATGAATACTAAAAATCAGTACACCAGAAACCACTGTTGTCAGAATGATTATCATTACTGGCAGGTGCCTTTATCGTGTTCATTTATGTGTGCACTCTAGTACATGCTATATATCTGTTGATGTTTTCTATTAGGAGAACTTCCTTGCTATTAGTACCACCCTGCTCCCCAACCTTTCTGGACCTACTCTACCACACAGCCCCTCAGTGATCTTCTTACATGGGACTAGTGGAGTCAGAGAGAGATAGAGAGATGTTAAGAAGGAAACGCATGTTGTAGTTCAACCAGGGTTAGGTTGCTATAGTGTGTCTGGCCTACCTGCTTCTGTTTCTTCCCCTCACATGTGCCCAGCCACATAATAGCTACATATTCTGGAGACAATACTAAGATTGCCCTGTAGTGTTGTGTGTCTATTTTCCTGCTCATCCAAATCCACCGCGCCTATCTTGTCTGTACTCCTCACCTCTGCCCAGCCACATCATCACTATCCCTGGTACCGTGCTGCTAACTGGGACAGGGAAAGTTTGCAGGAAACCCTAGTTGCGTTTAGTGACTTTCAGACCCAGAATACATGGAAAAGAAAAACTGTCCTAAGAGTATTTATTTACCTCAAATTAAAGGAAGTAGAAGATACCCTACATTGCATAACAAAATAAATAATTTAAAGCAAATGTAAATATTGCTAGTGCAGCATGGTTCATTGCTACAAAAGTGTATGTATTTCCCTCCAGCAATGTAAGCACACAACTTTATGATTGCAGGGGCAGATAACACTCAGTAAACAACTATGAATGGTACTTTTGTGAAATCCATGTGCAATATTAATAATAATTATAATGGTATTTATTGAGCGTGGACCTAGTTTAGAGAAGGAACGGAGCGCTTGACAGATGTCTACAACAGTACAGCTGCATAACAGAGCGCTTTTCAGTGGTAGCAACAGAAAACATATACAGCGGGCATAGGATACAGAGGGACACAGAGGAGGGGTACAGCTGTACATGCTGGTGGGGAGGAGACGGGCCGACAGCATCTCGCAAGTCAGGAGGCACGGGGGGGACATGATGGCTTAAGTGTTGAGGAGAGATTCCTTGAAGAGGTGGGTGTTGAGGTATTTTCTGAATTGTAGGAGCGTGGGGGCACGTCTGATGCTGAGAGGGAGAAGGTTCCATAGTCTTGGGGGGCATAGGCAGAGAAGGGTCGTTTCTGGTCCTTTCCTTTTTGCAGTGGCGGGTTTCAAGTCTGCACATGTTCTGGCTCCTAGTGGCGCACTGCCCACCGGAGGTGCTGAATTTCTCAGCGAGATTTCTGGGTGACTTGAGGGCGACTGCCTTATAGATGATGCATTATGCATGATGCATGTGATTCGTGCATGCAGTCTGTACTTGGGCCAGAAGGATAGAGCTGTGACACCAGTGAAGAATATCATGTTTTCAACTGAAATGCAGGGGCTTTAAAAAGGCTGGAGCCGTGGAACACATGCTTATGTGGAACCGAATCCAAGATTGACAGAACAGGGCCACTTTAAATCTTGGAACAATTACAATTAGATTGAGACTGAGAAATGAAGGTCTATGTAGTTTAGAAACCGGAACTTCAGTTCTTTAAATTCTGTGTTCTGCATTAACACTGTTTTGTTGGATAATGAAGAAACTAGTCGCTCAAATCTGTTGCAGGGTTCCCAACGAAGGCAATCAAACTCTGATTGAAGATCAAAGATGCATTAAAGTAAAATAAAGTTGTCAGAGCTGGGTCAGAGTTTCTGAAAGTCTTTTCTCCAGCTTGGGACACTGCCCCCTCTCTTATCTCACTCCCTGGTAATCTCCTCAGAGTCCGCCTTGCTAAAGCTCTGAGATTGTACTATGTTTCCCACATTACAGCAGTCTGTGTTGGTTCTCCTTCCTCCTTCCTCTCGTTTATTACTTTCTCCGGGTTTTCACACTGTCCCCTAAAATGTAGCGTTAGACCTTGTTAAGCTATGCTTATGAACAAATGGTCTACACTCAAATTCTTTAAAGATGGTGCTAAAACAGGCACCCGAGGGTAGTTGCTGAAAATGATGGGAGAAAGAAAATAATATATTTGTTATAGCATGCACTCTAATGCTCGTGTATCACATACAAACAAGGCACTATACTTGGAAGACTTTCCATTTGTTATTGGTTAATTCTTATTCATTAAAACGTTCATCCTATACTCAAATGTCATCCAATTTTAGATCCAAGACGTTAGCATTTGTACAACATTTCAGGTCTGTGACGCTTTATTGAGTATACTTAGAAAAACATATATGTACCGCAAAGCACTTTCTCCAAATATTCTAAGAATGGAGGTAGATTAGTAATAGTCTTGGAATATGCGGAAAGTGCTTTTCTTAAATCGGGAAATACATATTCTTTCAAAAACTGTACTTGTTTCACCAGTATTTTTACATTGAAACCTTTCTGTTTGTTATTTCTTTATGCACAGGTGTTGTTATCTCTAATTTGGTTAAGGTCCTTCTCTTTCCCACAAGAACCACTTAAGAGAAGTCAATGCAGCCCTAGTTTTACCCATTTGCACTTCTCTCCTCGTTCCTCTATTTCCTCTTCTCTTCTTTTTATTTCTTGGCTTCCTTTGGAGTGGTGTTTCCTCTACTATTTTCTAGGGCTTGTCGTTAAATCTATCCATGGTCTTCCCCCTCTTACTTGCCATTTCTCATCTATATTACCTTTCCTCCTCATTGATATTGATATTTTATTTATAGCCCGCTCATACACAAGTGTTTCAGAGCGCGACAAGGCAAGGGAGGGGAACGGGGAAACAAAACAACAATCTTACTAGGCCCAGTGACATTGAGAACGTGCAAGTGCATGGGAGAGGGGGAGGGGAAAAGTGCATGGAAGGGGGGAGAAGTGGAAAGTGCAGCGCAGAGGAAAAACAGATAAATAAAAAATAAATAAATAAAAAATAATAATAAAGGCAATACACAGTGGTAGTGCAGCCAGCAAGTGGCAAGTGCTGGGTCAGACAGGGTATGCCAGATAAGTGCATACTTATTCTGAAAACCAGTTCCTTCCTTTCGTTCCTAAATGCCCCTCTGCTCAATCCCGCTTTCGCTCTGTCTCTGTTGGCTCCTAAACCTTGGAAATACTTGCCGTTGTCTATAAGGTCTTCTGCCACCCTCTCTGTATGTCTTTCTCGTCCTTAACCACGTAGCCTCTCTCTTAATCTATTTCATGATTGATTGTTTCACCTTACAATGTTCAATTGTTATTGTACCATTTCTACTGTATCTATAATGAGCTTTGGTGAAAGTGCTTCATTAATTAAATACAAATACAAATACTTTTTGTGCTGGAATAATTGAGCGTTTTGGTCGACATATGCCAAAAAGAAGGTTTTAGGTGAGATTTACTATTTTTATCCTCGTTTGATAATGTGTTTCTGTTCATACTAACCTGTGCTTTACATATGTTTTTTTGTTTATTGCACGTGGTTTCATTCTCACTTGTGGGTCAATTGAAGGAACGCAGTTTCATGGGATGTTCTGTCTTTCTCTTTCTTTGTTTCTTGGAGTGCTCTGGGTGCGAACATAGTTTCCGACACAGGAACAATCCGAGTGCATTCTTTCTGGAATTGGACTGTTCCTGTTTCTCAGAATATAGATCTTCAATGCTACGTTGTAACATTTGGGGCGTAGACTCTCTTCCAGAATGCACCATACCAACTACTTTCCATCTTGTACTGGACTGTATCTTAGTATCAGAATGTATTGTTTTAATATTTCCTTTCTTGTTTCAGTGATGCTTTTGTATTTGCCTATGCTAAGCTGAATGTGACAGGAGCTCTACCCTCTGCTTTCCTCTTCTTTTCCGTTCATCAGTGTTCCTGACATTCAGCCCACAATTGTCTGTGAGCCCTCAATATGGATACGTTCTCTTGCTCACATGTTTTGCGTTCGTGGACTCCACTCTTGACTTTGACTGTAATACGTGACGTACATTACCACTGCCTCACTGTAACCCACAAGTGGTACTGAGTTTGGGGGTCATTCCGAGGTTGGAGGTAAGGAATTACCGGCACCGGTAAGGGTGCCAATGCCGGTAATCCCTTACCTCCGTATTCCGAGGTCCCTTTGAGGGTCCTTCCTTACTTCCTGCTTTTAGTAGGAGTAAAGTACGGGACCCGCAAAGGTACTTTGGAGGTAATTACGGTACCGTAATTTACGGTGCCGTAATTACCTCCTTCCCCATTCCCATGGAGCCCTATGGGGCAGAAATGGGAATGGGGAAGGGCAAAAGGTGAATGGGGAATTACCGGTCCCTCCAAACCTGGAATGGACCGGTAATTACTCCATTCACCATGCCGGATTTGGGACGGTTTCGGAGGCAACCATGGAGCTAATTACTCCATGGTTAGCTCCGAACCCGGAATGAGGCCCTTTGTCTCTGCATGTTTGTTCTCACTAGGGGTCATTACGAGGTTGGTACTAAGGGAAAAACAATGCCGGTAAAGGAATACCGGCATCGATTACCGCTACGGGATATTCTGACCAACCCGACCGCTATTAATGGCATTGTAAAGTACAATGCCGTTAATAAAGTTAGCATTAGCGGCATGCCGTAAACTGAAGTAGATCACAAGTGAAGCGCACATGCAAATAATGGGCTCATGAAGGCGGAAAAAGTGCTTACCGGCATGCTGTAAATACCGGCATCGCCGACCTACCGTAAAATACCCTGAGCAGTGTTCCCAACTGCCACAGGTGCACACAATCAGCACTGGTGGAGGCAATGGTGTCAAGCCCAGTACAAAAGGAGCACACCCACACACCACACCCCCTCCCACACCAAGATGATTCCAATAGTAGTAGCATTACTGGAGATAGAGGACTTACTTGCATTGCCACAACATCAACAACAACAACAGCCGCCACCACAGAGGAGATGCAGGAGGAGAAGGAGGGTGAGACAGGCCCAGCATGCCCCACCAGTGCAGTCACCGTGACCACGCCGGCGGCTCCCAATCCCTCGCATCAGAGCCAGTCCTTTCAACCTAACTCCTGAGCAGATCCACACCCTGTACTATCTGGACCGGGAAACCATCACCACCATAGTGGACCTGATACACGATGACATAGTGAGCCTCATTGAAATACGCACCGCCATCCCCCCTCTACTGAAGGTAGTGTCTGTGCTCCACTTCCTTGCCACAGGCACCTACCAGCACACAGTTGGGCACATGCATGGCATATCACAACCCTTATTTTCCCGGATTCTGAGCCAAGTGCTGGATGCCCTCCTCAAGCACACAAGGGACTACATATCCCTACCACGGACTCCCCAGGAGATATTTGATACAGAAGTTGCCTTCCATGCACTGGCAGGCATGCCAAATTGTGTAGGTGCCCTCGACTGCACCCACATGGAGTTGGTGGTCCCGCTTACTATGGAGGTGGTGTACCCCAACTGCATGCAATACCACTCCATCAATGTGCAGATGGTATGCGACGCCAGCAAGATCATCACACATTGTTGTGCCCGATATCCAGGATCAACTCATGACTCTTTGGTCCTGTGGAACTCCATGCTACCACGCTTCATGGAGCGACATGCTGGACGACGTGCCTGGCTGCTTGGTAAGTAGCAGGACTGGCACATGGCATTGAAATGGGGGGGAGAGATGCACAAACCACCATGCTGCCAATGTTGATGTGAGTGCACAATGTGCACATCACCGAACACTGTGCCCCAAACCATCACAAACCGTACATGACACCCAAATCCCATATGAATGAAGTAAGGTCGACACCTATCACTACATGACTAACAGAAGACCACCCCACATCCCACAACATGTGCACCACTCATCAGTGACCCTCACACTCCGTAACGCCATCCTGCACCATGCAGTGCATATGCACCATGTTGCCGTCTCCAGCATATCACCACACAGGAAAATTTGAACCTACTAGATAATCCACTGGCTGGCACAGGGCCGGCACACTCACAGGCGTGCTGCATGTTACCATGGGAATGATCAATGCTGATAGCCCAATATTGCACAGACTACTTCCAATGCCAACGCTCCCTCTAAGTAAATCTCACAGGACACAACACCTCACTAATTTGACACTAACACAGCTGTATGCATACACGAAGCATGTGCAAAAAGATGTCAGGGCAAACCATGTATCATCTTGAAGATGCAACCCACACCATTAGGCCATCTCACAGGACACATTGAGGGACTGAAAATGGCGTCAATGCATCCAGGGACATGTGCATGTGGTCAACGATAACCTGCAGGCATGTGTGACTAGTACAGCTGTCCATCCTGATTCGCCTAACACTTACCTTTATTTCCCTCTCATGCAGGTGATAGTGGCTATCCCTTGAAGCCGTGGTTCCTCACCCCTGTCCGAAACCCACAGAACAGGCAAGAGGAGGACTACAATCATTACCATACCCGTACCCGTGTGGTCATCGAGCAGACCTTCAGCCTATTGAAGGCACGATTTCGCTGCCTCAGCCGGTCGGGTGGGGCACTCCTCTACATGCATGAGAAGGTGGCCAAGATAATCATGGCATGTGTAATGCTGCACAATATGTGCATCCACGGGAACGTGCCCCTGCCCCCTGACATTGAACTGCTACCACCTGATGATGATAAAGGGGAAGAAGATGTGGCAGGACATCATCACGGTGCCGATGCACAGGTCGGACATGCTGTGCGCCAGTCAGTGATTGCACAATATTTGTGACACACATGTCAGCAGAGGGTGACATGATGCTTGGACAGAGGGCACTGGGTACCGGGGTACATGTGCACAATACACTGTAAATGATTAAATGACACATGCGAAATGATGAATGTCCACTCAGGTCTTCTTTTTTCACACAACCGGTGTATTGAATGTAACAATATAAACGTAAGTGACAAAACCCTCCACCACCCTCCTCTCCCTCCCCCTCCTCCCACAACTCCCCCACACACCCTCACCTCCCTCCCCCTCCCCCCACAACTCCCCTACACACACCCTCACCCCCCTCCCTTATTAGCAGTGACCATAAATAGCAGTGACCACTAATTAGGGTCACTGCTATTTACAGTCACCGCTAATGACGATTTGGTCTATGTCATAGTGTTATCTGCGCTACACTTGATGCTGGTAAGGGCTTTTTGGAAGCCTTTTGCGGCATGGCAATAGATACCTTACTGGCATGGCGTAAAGCTTGTGCCTGCAAAGTCGTAATGGTCCACTATTAGCGGACTGGTGCCAGCACGGACACGCTATTTGTGCCATGCCGGTAAGGGACGTTACTTACCGCCAAACTCAGAATGAGGGCCACTGTATTTGTTGTAACTAAGCTTTAAGTATTCTTGTTCCGCTGCGCCCAGCTACCTAAGGGTTCAGCGCGCATTACCAAATGAATAAACAAATAGACAAACAAACTCTGGCTCCAATGTCTCCCTCTTAGGTCTACGATTCACACATTCCTGTCCGGGGCATGATGGGAGACCAGTATGAAACCTAAAGAAAGAATGACATACAAGAGACAGGAAGCAGAAGATCCCTGCTGACATGAAAGGATAAGATATAAGCACAGAATAGCAACAATGACAGTGAACAGAAATGGGTGCAGAGTCCAAGACAAGCACATTTGGTTCACACCCTAAGTGAAATGCTGAATGGTTGCAGCAGGTCTTTCTTTCCCTTCCACACATTCCCATTCCTGCTTTTTCTTAGTCACACTTTCCTCCGGAGAATATATCATGGCAGAACAAAGTAGCAGGTCAGTCAAAAGTCCTGGATCAGGGATGCTGGCAGGATGAATACATGTGGTGGTGATATCAGGTACGCCTCCTTTTTTCCAGCAATGCTGTAGCAATGTGGAATAAATTAATATCCATGTTACAATTATGTATGCTGCTTCCTTCTTCGGGAGGCAATGACGGGCATGGTTAGGGGTTTCATGATTTGTGCATTAGATTCCAATGTTTTAATGTGTCAATGAGTTTAGACTATAACAAAGTGTTTTGGTGTGTACTGAGGTTAAGTATGCAGTTTATCCAATCCTTACGTTTATTTACCTACAATATGTTTCTGATATGGCCCAAACAGTGTTTTGGGCTCTAACACAGCTGTGCACTAAATTGCTGCAGTAGAAAGAAATAACTAAATGATAATAATAATAATAAACAAGGAAGGAAGGCAACAGTGGGGCTCCTGGTAGTTCATCCATGCGTGAATATTCTCAGCTGCTCGCCAGACAGTGTCTTCAGTTTCGCGTCTTCAGTGCAGCTGGGTCTTTTGTCAATAACAAAATGAAATGTTGTTCTCCCTTAAATGGGGACAAGCTAACATTCATCAAGATGAGGTAACACTTAATCACACTTAGGTTGCATGCATTTGTGTTCATCAAAGTGTACTTTTTCTCCTTTTTGTGATGCTCTTTCACGATTCAGGGTGCGATATTCCAGTAGCTTGATAACCATGTTTAAATCATATACTCATTAACGGAGCAAACAAGGCTGTCAAATCTTTAATAATAGAAGTCCAGTGTCCACTTTAAATATATTTTAATTTTGTAAAGGTAACTGTTCTTTACTTCGTATACTTTTGTTGGAACGTTGAGCATTTTGTTGAAACCACGGTAATCCTGTCAATCTTTCATATCAACCAATACCGTATTTATTTTCCTTCTTTTTTCAGTTCATGCAATGAGCCTCAATACAAGTTGGGTGGTAGCCCGTAAATGCGGCATTAACGGTGTTACATCCACATTTACTGCTCCGCCCAATCTCAAGTCCAGCGTATTTACCCCCAGCTCAGAGCTGGAGGCAAACACTCCAGAAAAAGGCCCATTTTGGCACTACTGCTGGCACTATTACTGTGTGGTAATTGCACAGAATATTCTGCAGACCCAATGGGGAATGGGGAGTAATGGTTAGAGCTCAACCCATGATCCGACGGTAATACCGCCGGATGAGTTGGCACTAATGCAAATAAAGTTGGGCGGTATCCCACTCGGGATACCACCCAACTCGTGATGTGGCCCACCTTATTTAATTATTTCTCCCAAGAGTCTATATAGGTATGACACTCTTGAACCATACATTTGTGATTTTCATTCTTGCAAGTATCATTGAGTAGAACAAAAACCTTCCCTTTGTTGGGATGCACGTAGAGCGTCCCAGATAGGCAAAAAGGTTTAGGATGAGAAAAACCTATTAGAAAGTGCCACAGTGTGAGCAGGTTGAGTTTTGTGCGGCAGGAGGTGCACATATCAATTGTAGTTTGTTTTGACACATAATAGATACATCATAAAGAAACACAGGATGAGCAACACATGTATTAATGTTGTGGTTGCAGAGGCTATACATAGGGCAGTATGTTATAGGCCCTGTGTTTAGAAACAGTCACAAAGTTGTGTTTTGAGTGAGGTGCGAGAAGGGAGCTGAACTAGATGGACTATGGAGTCAGAAAGGAAGTCTGGTAAAAGTGAGGTCAGCGGGTCAATATGGCAAGAGTGCCACCATCTTGGATATAAAGGCCTAGTACACACTGAACAGAATGAAGGCCTTGATGTGGAGCTGTGGCTAAGTCCCAAGACAAATCCCCTTTCCATCCCCCAAGAGAGAAGGTGAGTTCAGAAGCACCCGTACTGTGCAGATAAACACTAATTGTAATCAGCTGCCGAGATCGCAGGCGGTGTGAATGGAATGTTAGATGTGGGGAGGGCAAGTAAGGATGCACTTTTTGAAGGACAAATTCATGAGAACAGGGCATGAGTTTTGTGATGCCAACAGGCCAGCAAAGATTTAAAGCACTACTGCAGTGCCCATGTGGGGAGTGGTGTTCCTGGGTATTTGGTGCAGCGCAGCACTGCTCAATGACCTGTGAGGCACCTAATGCTGGGGAATTGCACCCCCATCATGCACTGTCTTAGGAAACAGACTTCCAATGCTATTATAGGCTTGAAGGTATTATGCTTCTTTTTTCCTTTCCTTAAGCAGCAAAAAAACCTTTATATATTAAACTGCTTTTCCAGCATTTTGTACATTCAATATTTTTTCTTCTAAATTCTAGTCCCATCTGAGTTCTGTTCCCACCCTCACTCCTGTAGCCAAAGAGCATTCACAAGCCTCCATATCGTCATCAGACGCTGACCACTTCCTCTTTATGTGCAGCTCTTTCAGCAGATATGCAGCATTTCTCTGATCTCAACACTTTCTGAATATTTACGTGATTATTTTCATAGTTCCTTTCCAGAAAGTTTGAACCTCTTAACTGCCAGGCTATTATGCAAGTCTATGCAAAAGGAATGAGCATACTCGTCCTTGGCACTTCGCCCCATTATACAATATGTATTACTTTATTTTCCTACTGTGATTCTTTTGAAACCCATCAATAAATGCAAAAGGCAACCCAGGCAGCAAAGGTCGAGTTAGCGTTTACTTCCATACACCTGTGTAGAAATGGACACGTAAAATGGCAGTGGATATCTTTCCAAAGAATATGTGACCCAAGTTTACAATTCTCTAGGTTTTAAACAAGAGTTCATACAGAAAAGTCAGCAAGATACATTTAGTCGGTTGCATGAACGATGTGCTTGATAGCAGAACTTCCTTTGGCCTTGAGGGGCATGGATTTACAGCACTATGTGAGATTCGTACACTTCTGCACAGCCGACCCACGTGACAAAACCTCTGCCTACACAGGGTCTTTCCATTACACGTAACAGGTTCTGATTTGGTGAATAGCCCCCACGTGATCCCCATTCTGGTTCTCAAGTTAGAAAATCCCACATACATTGGGGACTTCTCACGTGTCACTGGGCATGACAATATCCTGCTTGAAGGCCAACTCCATGGTCGCATAGCATTATGGGCTTTTCTGTTATAGCCCTTCTGTCATAATTGGTTAAGCTTTTCGCGGAGTCAAATCGCCAGAGTTCTGCTCGGCCTGTGGCTCATGTATAACCAGGGGCCTTTGAGAAATACAAAATGCTGTTGGCTTTGCCAGTTCATGGTGTGCAACATTATTGTTACTTTGCTGCAGGATGCCTGTGCGTATGCTTTCCCCTACTCCTCGAGCATGCAGCAGGATGTGGCCACTGTGTAGTGTTCAATTGGTGGAGCCCAGCTAGTATGGGGAGGATATTCCATGACCACGGGGGACTTTGAGCATTAGAGACTGCCATGCACGCCCTCTCACAGCGAGCATCCTCTCCCAGCGATTAACTCAAAGACCACAGGTCAGCATTTCTGCAGTATACACTGTTGCCCACGTTTTGTTTCAATTAGCAAAGCATCTGGTGCATGGTACCAAATCGCGACTCTGCCTAGCTAGTGTGTGAGTTCCCACTCCAACACTTTTTTTCAGTTTGATGAGTGCATGGGTGTCTAGTGTAGTGTCCTTGAAAGGTTTTGAATTTCTTATTTTTCATATTTGGGCCAGGAGGTAACTTATTTTGCATGCTATTCCCAACAGTAAATCCTGCTGGCTTTTTTACAGAACTGTTGCAGGAACATATGTACAGGTCACGGGTCACGGTTTCTGAGCCAAGAAATATAACAATCGTAGAAATACAAAAGTCACCACATCCACCACCAAAGGCATGTCCCAAAAACTATATAGTCTGAACGAACCGACTAGTTAATATGCACAACATCGAATTAAGTGGGGACTCGAACCCTGCAACAACATTCGCACTGCAGCGTCTATCCTAGCTAAAATCCCCCCCAAAACATGAATACATTATGTGCACTTCATACATTGATGCACACTGGCAGCAGGAAAGTGGGAAAGAACTAGCACATTGAGTTTTGACAGTTCTCAGGATTTGCTTTGGGCACTGACAACATGCACATATGTTTTACAGGGAAATGCTGTCATATAGTGTTGGCGAGTGGGCTGGAAGCAAGACAATGTAGCCACACTGACATATTGTGTTGACAGGGCCCACGATCTGCTTTGGGCACAAGTATCATGAACATGTGTTTTAACAGTGACATTAATAGCATATATTGGAAACTAATAGCATCAAATCCTGTTTTAGCATGGCAGTGCTGGCAAATGTTGGGCATAAAACGATTTGCAAAAGCAAATCATAGTTCATGTCCCAATGGTCTATTGGAATAACATATAAGGCTATTTCTGGTGCAACTGGGTAGTTTCCCTGGCCAACAGGAAAAGAACATGCATATACCTCCAAAAGACTCATCTATCCAATGAATAACCGAAATGCACTACCTATGTGGACAAATCCCCCTAACATTCTTCAGGAATCTCTATGAACCAATTAAAAACACAATACAGTCAAAATCCCATGAAAAGATTTACTTAAAATGCTCCAAGAACCTCTTGGTCTGAAAAAACTATTTTCAGATAAACTTCCTATTTAACACAATTTTGAAATATGACATCCTATCTAATTCATTGCAAAATTGCCACTCCGAAGTATATCAAAACAGCAAGAAATGGTAGAAGAAATATTCACCAAACTTCTTCAAAAATGCTGACGCGTTTCAGTTGTTCACATGTATAATTTTTCCAGAGAAATCATGCCGTATTCCTACAATGTAATCAATTCATACATTCGCCTATTTTCCTTATGAACAATCATCACTGCTTCATTATTAAATATAACCAACCTTTAACGATGATGATCTTTCTCTCAAGAATATAAAGGTCTGCAAATCAAAATGAAAGATGCTATCAGTGTACCCTTCACAAAGGATCCTGAAACTGCAATTGTACTGTTTTCAAGGAAGGCAAGGAGGATATAGCTCACCATTCCGAGTTGGATGGTTCAGACAACTACATGGTTGTAAAACTGCTTTCAGGTACATCCCATTAGGGCATCACCTGAAATATAATACATCTAGTTTAGGGTGAGGGCGCACAAGGCCTCCCCTTATCAGGTTTGACCATCACTCAATGTGATTAATTTCACCTATAAGAAGTGGCCATTCACACAGGAAGCGAGGCAAAGATCTGACTAGCCGGTCTGGTGCCTCACTCCCATGATTTTTGAAGCCTAAACCGACGTGCCCACGTGATCCGAAGCCCTGTCATATTGAGGTCTGCCGGGAAAGCTGCCATCTTGATGTTTTAAAGTATACACATCATAAAGAGAGATTTCATATCTATTCCAATTCCCGCTCCTCAAAGGCTCTGTGTAACATCTTCAAAGAGTGTGCAATTGGCCAAGATTAATATAATATAAGCCACTAGCTATACGTTAATAGTAATTTAGAAGGTTCAGAGTTACTGTTACCTGGCCTATGCGTTAGTGCCTAAAAGAAGGGGTGAAATATCTCTCTGTAAAAAGCGTACCAAGGCTCTGGCTATTATGATGGCGATTAAGCAATTTGTGAAGTGCACCACCGGGTTATAGACTTATTGGAATTAAATGCATTTACAGACAGAACTTGGATTCCTCCATCTTAGAGATCTCATACAAAGACTTGACGTCTTGGGCAAATAATGTTAAGGGATTAGTGTGGCGGAAAATCTTGGGTTCGTCTAATGCTGTTCCTGTAGAGGCTATGAGATTGGAGCACGGCCTACCATCCACGGCTACTTTAATAAAGATCACCCGAGGAAATCTATATATTAAAATTATGTGTGCGGTGGAAGGATCTTTGTTGTGGATAATTAAATTAGCCATTTTGCACAAGAAGAACACAGTGCAAGATCTTAAAGGGCTGAATGAGATCTTTTTCAGCATAATGGCTGGAGTCCAGTTTGGGAGAATGGCACCGGTGTGGCATTGAAAAGATTTAAGAAATGTGCTGAAAAATGGGGCTGGGCAAGCACTCATGAAAAAATGGCTACCCCAGATTCTTGTACGGATTCCAAAATGTCCACTTCTACATCACAAAACCCTTTTTCCAACTTCTTGACACAATAATCAAAGAATTTCTATGGGGAAAGGGCATACACCGTGTGGCCCTATCCACGCTAGTCCTACCATACGATCAAGGTGGCATCCAACTACCAAATCTAGAAAAGTATTATCTGGCAGCCCAACTGAGCCATGTGTCCAAATGGCTGGCGGATGATGCCACATCCGAGACCCCCCTGCTACAGGCCATGATTACCCCGATCCAGCTGAAGGAATTACTCTGTGCCCCTCAAACTAATGCACAGACTACCATTTCTGGCGACCCTAGGCAAGAAGATATGGCACAGAACCATAACGGTCTTGCGCCTGAAACATCTATACTTCCGGGAAGTGCCAATAATCTCGGGGCTCGACAAAACAGATACCAACCTATACAACATCAGGCTATGGGAAAAGAAAGGGATATATACTTGGGGTGACCTATACACCGACGGTACATTCAGAGAATTCCCCGAGCTGCAGGCGGTAGAAGACATCCAGGCCGGTCAATTCCTGTGGTACCAAAAGATCCGCAGCATAGCCCACACAAGATGGACCACCTGGCCAGGAGAACCCGAAGAGGACCCCTTCTTGACACTGATGTATAACTTGAACGAAGTAGGAAAAGTGGTATCTCAAATGTATAGTCTTCTAAGGGACACCCCCAACCCTCGCAGTGCTGCACTAAAGACCCGCTGGGAAACGGACATGGGACACGAAATGACAGAAAATGAATGGCTCAGAGCACTGTCCTTCCCAAAAGAGGTTTCCAGGATCCAGAGATTTCGATTAATACAAATCAATGTATTATGCCGCACCTACTTGACCCCAAGCAAAATAGCGATGTTCAGCAGAACCGCCGAGACACAATGCACCTGGTGCGGGACAGATGGAGCAGACTTGATCCACATGCTATGGAACTGCACCAAGGCACAGAACCTCTGGTCGAAAGTAAAACAAACCTCGAAGAAGCAGAAGTCACAAGATACAAATGGACTCCAGCTGAGTGCCTCCTAGGCAGCTACCCTAGGCTAGCCAAACTTAAATATGCTGTAAAACTAATGGACTTGCTGTGCATAACGGCCAAAAGAACTATCGCCATGGCCTGGAAAAAGCCCACAGGACCAAGCCACAAAGTATGGCGCAAAGAACTGGAAAGATGGGTGAACGCCGAAACCAGAGCCTGGGAGGACAGTGTAACTAGATCCACTGAAGACTCAAGCATGGCATTAGAGGCATGGAAAGACACCTTATCTAAACTGTTCCGATCCTCTGATGATAAACCTCCCTGAACGACGCGAATGTTTATTCCACTGATATACATGAAGGCATAGAACACGAAGCACCAGACCCCCCAAACCCTGAACTACTCCAGAAAGGACTCCTCCCACTCCCCTGAGGAAAGTACACCCACCCTCCCCGATAACACCAACCACCATTCGCCCATTGTAAGGAGACAGTTAATGTTAAATTTGTTGTATGAATGTTGTTATTTTATTTTACAAACAAGGCATAATTGCAATAAGTCTGTCAGGTATCTTGAATAAAGGCCCTGACCAATAATAATGTAAAATGCTTATAACCACAAATGCCAATAAACAAACTTTAAATTGGAAAAAAAAAAAAATGGCTAAACTGAAATCATTTGTATTTTCTCCCAAATGTGTTTTCCTTACAAGAAGCCCCAAATATATTTACATCAGTTTCAGTCTCCTCCTCGGAGCAGAACCGTTATACTTATTATGTTCAATAAATGTGAGGTAATGGTCAATAGGGGATCAGGGCTAGAAGTACCGAGTAGTAAACGCACTTGCAGGTTGTGTAGAGATCAACATCAAATTGAACAAATTAGACCTGTAATACCATTATGTCCTGCAAAGCAAAGTACATGTGTATGCTTTTTTAGTAAGCATGTAGAGAATATGCAGTCAATCACAAGTGAGAATTTCTGATTGAGATGCGTCTCAGGCTGTAGTCCTGCAATGACGTAGCAATTTCGGAAGTCTGGAAAGTTGATGCTGCCAGACTGTCGAGTTAGCTGTGTTAAAGTTATGATTAACTTAGATTTAGTTAATATGAGTTATGTGCTTTTAATGATCATTTTCTTCTCACTTATTACAATGTTTGATTTTCTGGATTAAGACAATGTTGTTTTTTTAGCAATCCCATGTTAGCTATCCTTTCAGAACGTGAGCATTTTGGATTAAGAAACGTTATATTGATTTTTTAAAATTATATTTGTATTATGTATTATATTTCTGATTTTAATACTTTATTATGTTTGGTTAATTTGTGCGAAAAGCTATTTATGTAACTATAACACACTATATAAAATAAAAACACATACAAAATAAGTTAATAGGTCTAAAATAGGCGTGGACGCATAAGACATTCGCCTATCAAGTATGGCTCACTCAGAATAATTGATCTCACCAGTGAAGAGTGACAATTCACATTGGAAGCGAGGCATTGATCTGCCAAACCAGTCTGGTGCCCCACATCAGTGATATTAAAGCCATGACTGGCATATCCACGAGATCAGGGAGCGGACGCCCTATCAAGATGTGGATCGTCGGAATGGCGGACATCGTAAGGTGGTGTACATATAACCGCAGATGTTATTAAGGTATATTCATTAGTAACTTGGCATTTCATGTCTGTTCCCACTCCAACAACTATTAAAACTCCATATACCATCTCCAAGGAATATACCATTTATAAAAATGTATTAAATATGAGCCACCGAATGTAATCTAGTATCTCCAGCCTGGAGAGATAGGCACCAAAAGCCATCCACCCCAAAATGTCTAAAATCCCTCAATACTTATTTCGTAAAGGAAATAACCTTCTATATGTGGAACGAGGCACAGTTCTGGTAATCTAATGCAGTACCGTGCGTAGAATAAGTGCCAACATGCTAAAAATTGCTATTCAGCCAAGGCTATCTCAAGGTGAAGATTACCAATAGCGGCAGCCATCTGTGACAGGTGCTCATATGATTAATAATAATCTAAGGTACTTCAATAAAGCTTAATTCTGCAGGTCTGACCCATTTCTCGCGTGCGAATGCGTACTTGACTCAAAGTATCTAAAGGGATTCTCCAAGAAAAGCAAATATTATAAGCTATCCCATGGTAAACTTTAGTATGTACATAAAGTAGTTACTACAATTCAGATTTAATCATAACAGTGTATGGAGCTATTTTAAAACCCTGAAACCCTGAACGTTGTGAGGACTAAATGGAAGCATTCATTTGACTCACTATAGTGTAGCACTTGAGCTTTAAAAGTTCATTATCACCTATTATAAAACTATACACCACTCACAATCTTGTCACAAACATTCTTACACAATTCCTCACATGTCTGTATATGTGAAACCCCTTTTAAACACACCCATCAAACCAGCCACTAAACCACTAAGGCTCATTAGATTCCGTTGATGTCTGTCAGGGAAAAATATCCTGCTCACAAATGGTCTAATGGCACAGTTTCATTCATGCTAGAGAGGAGCTGAATATAGACAAGAGCAGCAATGCCCTTCTCCTTATTATATGATGTTAAATACCTGCTTCTAAAATATGTGGTGTACTTACTGTTTGTGGATCGTGCAGGTGGTGGTAAATTTGACACTGAAAAGTCATGACTGCTGGTATCTGTTAGATGGTGCTGCTGCGTCATTGATCTATGGCACAATAGCAATAGGGTAAACTAACATGAACTGCACTGCTGTGGATATTAAAGTGTTTTTTCTGTTTACTTTTGCTCTCCCTTTTTGGGATTACATGTGGTTGTTGTTTGAACCGAGAAAAACAAATGCCACATATGACACCTGGAATCAAGAAGGATGCCAAGACCAAGTAATGTAGTTCTAATATAGTGTACAAGTGAAGGCCAACTTTAATAAATAATCTGGGGTCTCATCAAGAGAGGTAGCTAAATATAATAATCATCGCCCAATTGTGTCACTCTGTCTCTCTTTGTGAGTAGTTAGGTATTTGGGCTTCTGTAGGAGAATCCTAGTACATACAATTCGCAAGAGGTTTTTAGTTGCAAAAGCTGCAGAGAGGTTACTTTATTAGCCCTCTCTGGTCTCGTGGGCTCAGGGTTGATCCAAATACTTTATCTGCTTAATCAAGCCTAGTTGCAAGCTGTCTAGTGTTTCATACCCCATGGCCAACTCAGTCCCTGTGGTCCTGTAATACTCTCCACATATGATCTAGAGGTCAGCCAGGCGAGGCAGAAGAATCAATCCCTACTGGCCTAAATTCATCAGGCCCTTCTCACGTCTTCCATTCTGACCAGCACTGTGACTTCCTTCTGCTTCCTGGGCCTTCCAAGAGCCTGACCCAGCCCTGAAGAACTTGCATCCTCTAGATGACTGATCTTTTCTCAGTCCTGTCGGAAGAGTCCTTTAAAAGTGTTGCATTCGCTTTGCTCTGGTAATTTCTCTTTCCTTCTGCACTTCTCATCAGCATTATCCAGTTATTCCCACTCACTCTTCTCCTCCTCATTCTCTTCACCCACCTCATTTCAATACACAACTTAATTGTCCTTGTTTGTCATATCTTTCTTTACATCTGTGACTACTTCCCCCTATTTGTCTGTCACCATCTTCTCACTGACACTTCGAGCACCTCCTAGCTAACCAATCAGGTTGTTCTCATTGCCATCTTAGTTTCAACCGCTTTGGGCTGCTTTTAGTCACTACCAGCTCCTCTGTCATCCTTTGGGATATTCAGTTTCACACCTATTCATCGCTGTTACCTTGAGCTGTTCTCATGATCACCCCCTCCTTGTTTCCGCACTGGTCTGGTCTGTTCTCATTCTCACCACCTCATCTCCATCACTTGGTACACTTATTAATGCTGCCACCTTCTCTTTAACACCTTGGACTGCTTTGATTGCTACCACATTCCCTTCATCAAAATGGCCTCCCCTTTAAGCTACCACCTACTTTCTACCCCACCAGGCTGTTCTACTCACCACCATCGCCTGTCTAAAACTTGCGTTATTCTCGTCACATCCTCCTCTCTCCCACATCAGCCCGTTTGTGTTCTCAACTCCTCCTCATCAACTACACTGTCTTCCAAGTCTTCTACCACCCCTCCTTAACCACCTCCTTAACCACCTCCTCATTGATTGCAACCAACTCCAGCAATCTTGTTATTTTGTCCACCTCCATCCCTTCTTAATTCAACACTTCCTTCCCCTCTGTAGATGTCAGATCCCCCTCCCTCCTGCTGACAACTCTCCAGGTCTCCCTGTCACTCCAGTCACCTTCTTCACCATCCCTCTCCAATCTCCAGCCTTCACCAAACTGAAGCCTCTTACTCCTGCAACTCACGCTAAGACACTATACTGTTTGGCTTATATACATACACCCCCCATCTTGCATTTGATCACTAGTGTTTGTCTCTTTAGTTGCATTTGCATTTTTTAATTAGTTATTTTACTAGTGGGCAGGTCGTTTTAATGCCCATCATGTTTTTAGACTGGCTGATTCGTCAGGATCCTTTTGAATGGTGTCTATGACTATTTGAACATGGCCTTTATTTGATTGCTCTTCCCCTGCGTTGTTCTATTTTTTTACTTGTACTATTTGGTGCTGTGAGTTGAAATTTGCCTTAATTTAGATTCCAAATATATGTTATTAGTGGTTAATATTTTCATATCATTATGCCATGTAATAATGTTGTGTGGCTTGAATTTCTTGTCTCAACTTGTTTCCCTGTTGCATGGCGTTTGTGCTGTATTTTTGACTCATTGTGACTGTTGTGTGCTCTTTCTCTTCTCTTGAAGTTGGTGAACCTTATTGTTCACCATGCCATCACTGCTGCTATGTGATGAAGATAGATGAGGGCTTGCCCGAGTAATCTGAACATGCCAGTAGGTGCTATGGGCTACCATGGCAGTATTTCTAGTACCTGTATCCCCTTAATCTACAGACTCATTAGTTGTGCTTGAATCACTGATGCATGGGCTAACTTCTGCCAGCCTGCGGGGACAGTTGTAATCAAACAGGGTCCTTAAGCCTCTTCACGTTTAACCAGCATTCTTTAGAGAGCTGTTCTACTGTGTCAATGAAGCACTTTCAAGCACATGATGAGAATAATGTTGTCACTCGTGTTATCCCATAATATATAAATGGACTCTTAGTTAACGTTTCATCAGGACAGTCAACAGGAAGGATGCTCTTAGTGTGCTCCTCCCACAATAAATGGGACTCATTCTCTTGTGTCTTGCTAACAGGGTCCTTTCGAACTCAGAACGCTTCAGCCAAATATCTGCAAATCAGCCCTTGGTTACACAAAGACTTTCGTTTTTGGCCTTCTACTCTTCTGACAGTCAGGAGTAAGATAGCAAATCATTCCCACGTCTAGCTGGTAACGTCTTCCTAAATATGTTTTTGCAGGACTTAATAAAAACCTCAAAAGCATTTAAGGTTTCTGACGGATCTAGCCCATATGTCCGAGAGGCCACAAGCACAGACATTGTAGCAGCCACAACCTTAGAGTTAATAGAGCTACTATTTACCGGCGTTCCGTCAAAGCAATTTATCTCTGCAGCCCCTAATCAATGGGCAAGATTTTTCCATAAGGATTCTTGAGCATACTACGATTCAGAGGCAATGTTAAAGAAAGAGGATTATGAATGCTTTCTGACCTCACTAGGACTTCAAAACCCAAAATGCAGCACCACCACCTCATAGGAGCCAAGAAGAAGTTAATAATACTTTGGGAACAGTCATTATCAAAAGTAAAATTGCTGTCTGAACCCAAACTTTAGGTGCCCTTTTGCCGCTCTAAAAACAGATTGCACCCTTATCTCCCATAAATGAAGTGCTTTATCTGAAGTAACCGTGCCTGCCAGCAACGGTTTGCTAAATTATTATATTAAAATCTTCACAAACTGGGACAGGGAGGGCCGGGTGATTACTAAAGGCGTCCCCAATCATAATTTTCTTCAGGGATGCAAGAAGACAAAGCGATCAATTTCCAATATTGTTATTATAAAAATGGATCAGTCCCAAGTAATTAATCTTCCTGTTTCTAAACGTGAGGAATTGCATATTCTCATTTGATTTTAAAGAGTTTGGCACATAAAGCCAATTTGACTGAGATATAACTCACAAGGCCTCCAGATTGGCGGCCTTTAGAATTCTTTTTTGTTGGTGCCGTGAAGAAGAGTACATAACCCTGAAAATGAATAGGATCCATTGCCCAAGTCTCTTGGAAAAGAAGAATTTCAAAATCTTTAATAAAGGATACAGAGTCTGTGTCAAGAAGTTTGGACTTCAAACCTGTAATGTTCCATGCAAGGATTTTTATGCAGTGGGAATGGCTTATTATTGCATTCCGATTGGTCAAGTTCAGAGAATACTTTCCCATGTCAGACAAATCGGGCTTCACAGAGTCCACCCAAGACTCTTGCAGAGACAGGAACATTTAAAAACGTCACAGAGCGATCTGACCATTTTGCGCTTTCTTGAACAAGTTTCCCATAGTTATCACCTCCTCAATAATTCAATCAAGTCCATCCAAGGATTCTAGAGACAAGAATCTATTTCTAAGTGGTATCCTCTTATTTACCCCTAAAAGAGAACCAGAATATATTCCCAAAGAAACATTTAAACCCGCCTGCCACCTACAAAAAGGATTAGCATACTTATTTTGGTGCAGTGAGATTGGACCAGACCGAAAAAGCACACCATCAGCCGAGCGTTTTGCCAAGAGAAAGTCCCTTCCCCTGGATAGATTAACATTACAGATTTGCTTCACACAGTGGATAACCTTATTCATCAGACTTAATGCATCTTCAATTTGATTAGAGGTTAAGGTCGTTGGATTAGTCAGCACCACCACCAAAGGAGCCAGCTGAACTGGGAGATCCAACCTAAAACCCGATGAAATATTTCCAGAGACCATTTTTCTCTCTTTGGTGGTGCTTAAACTTATTTGAGGAGGCACCAGTAACCCTTCTCCTCTCTGGTAGCCATTAAGGTCCATCATGTCCACAGCCTCACCAGGATCCTTGTGATCATTGCACCGCCCGCAACTGCGATGCCGAAAATGCCGACGGCGGTTATGGCGGCGCACAGTGATCATATGGATCACTGTGCCCACTTCCACGGCCTGATTACCCCTCCCAACCCCCCACCCCACTTACCTTTAGGGCCGAACACTTCTGCGTGTGCCGCCCGCACTCTGGGATCCCTGCGGTGTCAGCTCTTCCCACTAACGTGGGTTGGAGCTGACGCCGCAAGGTGCTTTTTCTTTATTTTATTTTTTATTTTAGGTGTCCCCTCGCTTTCTGAAATTGTAAACGGGGGACACCCCCACAACCCCTGACCCACATTACTGCACCCAGGAAGAGTAGGGGACACCCACACAACCCCCGCTTTGCTTGGGCGCAGTAAATGTCACCCTCATTTTGTGCACATCCAAATTCGCAGTGACTTTGGGGGCGCAAAAATGAGGGAGTCATTTGTGTACAATACCCCTCACCATTCTCTGTGCTAACCTGAAACCGGCCAAATGCCCTTTTCCCCATCCATCACCACAAGTCACTTTGGTAGGCACATGATCACAAGACCCAACTTGAGTTTTCCTACCCGCCATCCTTGTTACTCCCACCTCACAGGGTTTGCTCACCTTAATTTGGCTACATTTAGTAGCACTGCATAGGGTACAGACGACATTGTTACTCCCCTGTGAAGCCATATCCCCTGAGTTGGTGGAATGCTTGGCAAGTGTATTAACAATGCCTTGAAGATATTCAATACATGGCTCTCTTTCAAGGATAACCTTTTACTAGTGTATACTCTCCTTCACACCCAGTTGGTTGGACAAACTGGTTGAAGAACCAGGTAGAAGCAAGAACTGCTGCCCTGTTCTGACATGCCCAGGGGCGCTTTAGAAGTGCCAGGTCCAACCTCCAGTTCCCTTTCAGAGGACCTGGAGAGATTGAAGATCAGGGATCTAGTGTTCTTTCAATATGGTGAATTAATGTATAGTGCATTTTAATGAATCTATATGTCGAATTTCAGTATTTAATTGATTTAATTTTGGTTTTAGACTGGTCTCATAGCTTTTTCTAAAAAAAAGAAATCAATTGTTTTAATTCATTGAGAAGTATGTAATTTATGTATTCATAAATGCTACTGAAACATATATTGAAAAGGTTTAGTTTTCAACTAAAACAAATTTCAATAAAAAAAAATATATGGTGAATTAATTCCTATATATCACATGGGATAGTTCTGATCATTCATTGATTTCTCTGCTAAGATGATTTTCACATCAAGAGCACCTACTGCCTTCTTGTGTTTTGGTCCCAGTTGCAGTTGGGACTTTAGTTTTGGGGTCAATTGCCCCTCAGCGCCTCCGAAAGCTTGTCTTTAGTTTTTTTTTCCCTGACATACCAGCTAATAGGCTTATAGAGTCCTGAGCCTTTAATTTCCCCATAGCCAGAAACGTAATCAATGTCTTAAAAGAATAAATAAATATCAATCAAAGTTAGAGATACAATCACAATAACAGCACTAACATTTCTAGAAGAATAAAAATGTTATACATTGTAAAACAATGAGATCTAAAATAAAAATGAAAAGCCTAAAACCATCATTACCGGGTCTACAAATATGCATAGATTACCTCAGTATACCGCAGTACACTAATAATTAGAATTTAAAATGTTAAAGTGACAAAGCATAAAAATGTGCGGCTGAGCACCAATAACAGCATTATTCCCGATATCCACAGAAGGACAGTCCAAAGGGAAGCAAAGCTAAGTAAACTGGAATCACAGTATGGATATCAGTACCTGAAACGATACGTAAAGTGCAAAGAGACCAAAGCGCTAAAGTGTACAGATTATCTGAAGACAATATAATTGTACCATTGAGCATTAGGCAATAAAGCATTTAGCAGCAAAGACTGCAGTTTTTAACAGCAGGGAAATAAATGATAAAAGGCCTGGTTGGGCGGCAGGGGTTAAAACTAACTAAAATAACGTGACAATAAAACAAATCACAACATAACAAATTGGTGTAACAGCAAATCCCAAAAGGAAGTGGCGACAGAACACAGAGGACTGTGAACAATAATGGATCTAGAGAGGAATGTCTGAGCGGCTTAGGAGGCTTTGCTCGAGTCTTTCTCCTATCCTCCCCTTAATCTAACAAAGTCTTATATTGTAGTACAGACAAAAACACCTCACCTTGTTGGTTAGTTTGGTTTGTTTGACATTAATGTAAGACCAGGGAGGGTGAAGCATTAAGCTGGGATCAATAGCAATAGGAGGGTCCAGAGGGGAATGACCGACTGGCTCAGAAGGCTTTTCTCGAGTCTGCCCCCCTCCCCCTATTAAAACTGTAGGGCTGGTAAGGAAAAAACTCAAAACTCCAACACGACTCCAGCACGACTCCAGCATGACTACAACAACTCCTATGACTTCATTGCCACGTTGGAGGAACAACTCCACTAAAGCTAAATAAGCCAAAGCAGCCCCAGGGCACCGGAGCAGTTTCAGTTTCATAGAAGGGTCAAGGTCAATAAATGGCCAAGGTGAGAGATGAATGCCACCAGTTTCAGCCAAAATCCAAAGGGCAGGATGGGAGAAAACAGCTGCTCAGACCGAGTTCAGAGACTAAGCAGGGTCCAAGCAGGAAAATGGAAAGGAACAGCAGGGAAACAGCATGCCCCGCCAGCCACTCCGCTCTGCGGTCAAATGAGCTTAAAAGGTGAGAAGCTGAAGCTCTCATGTGAATACTGACACTCCACCCGCTCTTCTCCACCCTTCCTTCCTCACACAGGCAGGGAAACAGCCTATCCTGCCAGCCGCTCTGCTCCGTGGTCAGAGGAGCTTTAAAGGTGAGCAGCTACAGCTACGTGCCAGTGCAGCTACTCCACCCGCTCTGCTCCACCCCTCCTTCCTTTTAGAGGCAGGGAAACAGCATGCCCCACCAGCCACTCCAAAATAGAAATTCCCAGATCTTGTTGAGATATCAACTGAATTCTGTGGGATATTAAGGCAGAAATGTGCAGTTATATTAAATAAATCATACAAAAAGTAGAGTGACCAGTAAAGCTGCAGGTTAAACTGATAAACTATCGAAAGATTGTGCACATAGTAGTAAAATGTCACTTTCAAATATTGATGGAAGATTCTTTGCAAGGTTGTAACCATCTGTGTAAAGACATTATTGTATCAACAAATTAAAGAAACTCTGGCAGTGTACGAACACCTGTCTGAAATCGAGAATCTGATAACAAAGGCAAATAAACAACGGGCAGGAGTACTGATCAAGGAGGAAAGGGTTTTTTGTCAAGTAAATTGGAGATTTTTATCTTGGTGTTTGAAGCATTTGGTTTAAGTACTTAATTAATTTGAATGGCCACCCTGAGGCATGTGTCATTGCCAAAAGTATTATTCACAATTGTGTTATGTTGAGAAGGACAATTGGAAAAGGTATCTGTTGTCAATGCTCTCATTTGATTTTGTGTGCAGCTGCTGCCATAGATAGAAGATTCCTAAATGGAATCACTTTTTGTAAAAAATTGCATAAGGAGGTAATGTATCTAAGTATGCCTGTAAATTGGTTAATCCTGTCATGAGGTATAATGCTAGCAACAGCTACAAATTATAGCCATTAAAAGGTGGTGTGTGTATTGATGCTGGAAATAAATCCATGAGAATACCAAGAAGATAAGGTATCCTGCAATTCAACTTTGCCGCATTTTTGTTCAAGACTGAGACCATTCATCCGCTGCACATACCACTGGAATGTGTCTTCATTAAATTGCAATGGTGAGTAAGCAATGTAGAAGATGGTTGCACAGCTGAGTGCAGTGACCAGCCCTGATAAGGATTGTTGGGTAAAGCTGCCAGCATGTATTTGAACTATACTGTAAAGAAAAAAGTTTGGTATGGGCGTCAGAAGAGGAACTGGGTCAGCGTGGAGAGCATGCTCATTACCATAGAAACCTCTTAGGACATGGTCTGCAGTAAGACACAGATAATAAATTACCTTAATGCGTGGATCATATAAAGATAGAGGGCCAGATGGTACTGTTTCCTTCCAACATGGAATCACTTTCTTGGAGGAGCACTGTGAGGGACGAAAATTCCCACAGTTCAACTTCCTGATGCTTTCTAGACGATGCAGTAATACAGATATGTTTAAGGCACTTGTTCTAGAAAGATGATGTCAGGCAACCATCAAGGACCACATTGACAACCTTGCTCTGACCCTTGTTGATTTTTACAACCACTCATTTGCCTCGAGATCCTTCCCCTCCCCTCTGAAGCACTCCTTTGTGCATCCTCTTCTCAAGAAACCCACAGCTGATCCTTCTTGTCCAGCTAATTCTGTTGGCTGTCTCCATGACCACCAGTCTGGCTTCAGAGCTGCCAGAACCACGGAAACTGCTCTTCTGAACATCCGTGAAGATCTGCTCTCCAACCTTGACGCAAACATTCCCTCTGTCCTCATCCTCCTCGATCTCTCCTGCTCAACCGTCTCTGTGAAAACCTGGGTATCACTGATCAGGCTCTGACCTGGCTGACCTCTTTCCTCTCAGATCAACCCTCCCAGGTCAAACATGGGTCCATCCTTTCATCTATCTTCCTCTCTACCTGTGGTGTTCCCCAGGGGTCTAACCTCTCGCCCTGGCCTTTCAACCAATACCTGGCAACTCTCGCCCACTGCATTGCCACTTTCTGCTCAAATTTCCAGTGCTACGTTGACGACACTCAACTCATTTTCAGGCTGCCCTCTGCCACCTCCTCTCTCATCTCCGATTGTCTAACTGCCATTCAAGATTGGTGTGCCGCCAATGATCTTTGTCTGAATGCCAGCAAGTCGGAGATCCTCCTCATCGGCACACCTTCACCACCCTTTCCCCTCACTTTCTGGCCAGCCTCCCTTGGCCCTCCTCCTACACCCACCTGTGAGATAAAGAACCTTGGGGTCATCTTTGACTCCACCCTTTCCTTCTCCACCCACATCTCTGAGGTCTCTAAAAAGTCACATTTCCGACTGCACCTCATCAGAGGTACTCTGCCTTTCCTCTCCTTCCCCCAGAAGCTCATGATATCCCTCCCAAGCTCTGGTTCTCTCTAGCTTGGACTATTGTAACAGCCTCTTTCTAAATCTACCTGTCTCTACTCTCCGCCCTCTGCAGCTAATCTAGAACAGGACTGCAAGACTTGTCCTTGGCCTCAAGCCCTGGGATTGTATCTCTCCAGCACTGAAATCTCTCCATTGGCTCCCAGTGGAAGCAAGGATTAAATTCAAAAGCCTCTGCATTGTCCACAAGGCTTTCTGGGGCCTGTGTCCAAAATACCTTCAGCTATCCCTCCACAAATGCCTCCCCTCTAGAGCTCTTCACTTCTCTACCTCCAACTCCCTCACGGTCAGTCGTTTTTCAAAGAAACGAGCTGGGGTAGACCTCTATCTTCGGCTGGGGCCTCCCTCTGGAACATCCTCCCTGCCACTCTAAAACTTGAGGAGAACCATCTCCGGTTCCGGAAGCAACTCAAGACCTTCCTCTTCTGCCTTCCTCTTCTGCCTTCGCCCCCCCTCTCCCCTGTTGATCTGTTCTCTCTTGGCACCGTGCACCTGGCCACCCTCTGTCCTTCGGGCTCAGGTACCTGCTCACCCTGCCCCCCTCCTGCACTGCCTCCGGGCCACCCCTTGCACTGGGGTCTGTATCTGTACCCATACAGCCCCCCCTTTTTCTTCCTATACTTATCAGACCTACCCTGTCAGCTGCCTTAAACCTAGCACTTGCAAATTGCTGGCTGCACTACCACTGTTTGTTGCCTTTATTATTTATTTATTGTTATTTATCTGTTTCTCCTCTGCTTCGCAGTTTCCACGTCTCCCCCCTTCCATGCACTTTTCCCCTCCCCCTCTTCCATGCACTTGTGCGTTCTCAATGTCACTGAGCCTAGAAAGATCACTGTTTTGTTCTCCCCTGTTCCCCTCCCTTGCCTTGTCGCACTCTGAAACACTTGTGTACGAGCGCGATAGAAATAAAATATCAATCAAAAAACTTAACAAGGCATCTGTATGATCACTTTGTATAATCTAATATGCTGAAGTGGAGGCAAATGTGACAATTAGAAATATAACTGGTCTTAATAACAATGATAGAAACACCAGTCGAATCTACTGACAAATAAGGGGCATAATATTTGAAAAGTGGAGTGAATTAAAGGTAATTGTCACAAAGAATTTGCATACAAGCATAGGGCACTATTTTGCGAAAACGTGATTCCACAATTTACTCTTTACCCTGATCCAGCAAAGTCATAGTTGTGAGCTGAAATGGTGTGTGCGTTTGATTTAAACACTTCTGGAAGTTGCAAGCCCACTGAAGGAACCTTGCCTAATGCAGTGTTTTCTTGTTTCGAAATGGGAGAATTTTTAAAAGGCAAAACTGAGAGAGTAGAACTAATTTTAGAAACCCAGACAAAAGTGTTTCATGATTGCAAAGGACATATCTTAGAAAGATGCAAGAACGATGTGCAGATTACCAACACATGCTATTGATAGTAGTAAAGTGTGGACAGTGGGACATTAGAAGATAATAGCATGCATCAAAAGCACATTTCATCAAGACGTGGCTTGATGGACTAGAATCAAGCACATTTTCTAAAGGTATTGTAAAAAGTTGGAAGCAAAGCTATAACATATATTTAGCATAGATTTGAAGATAGTTATAATGCCCACTTGTGTGTTTTTGAGAAAATGTAAAGGTAACTTGTTATTTTTTCATCATTCTCTTCTTGTGTTTTTATTACTTCTATTCCACTCTATCTGTCTTACCTCACAGTTGTTCTTTTAGATAAAACAAGTAAATGTATTCAATTGCACTGTGAAGTAGAGCTGTGTTTTCACATTCGGGCAAAAGGCATCTATGTGCTCCGAGCATTCGGTAAGTAGCAGTCTATTTGGGTCAATGTTATGTCCTGTCTTTTCCTGCACCTTGCCCTGTATGCATGGAATTTTGTGAGGACTGATATGGAATGCTGTGTGTGAGAATGTTATGTTCTAAATGGTTCTGTGAATGCCCGTTGAGAAGATGGGTTGTCTGAGAGAGGATGCCGGTGGATGTCTGTCCTAGTAACTTACCTTATGTGGCCTAAATGTATTTCTGTACCCTGTACTTGGAGCTGGAACTCATTAAAGATGTTTCCTGTTCCTACACTGCTGACAGTGCCGTGCTTGGCCAAGAACCCAACTTAACAGTCAACTATTTATGTTAATGTAGAAAAATTCTAATGAAAATATAATATAAAGACATTTGAGAGACTGCCAAAAGAACCCCTAAGGGAAACTGGTTTGCCAAGTTTGCTGCATGGTCTAAATCCTTAATAAATTTTCTTTGCACTACTTAATCACTCCGGTGTCTACCACAGACCCATGTTAAATCAGTTGTAATTTAACCGTTTGGTAATTCTAGTTGGAGAAAATTCTGTTTTCATTTCATCTCCCTTTCTATCTCTTTATTACAGAGTTTATGTGCCACTTTTATCCAAAGCTCGTGAGAACGAAATTGTTGGCACTATGATAATGAAAAAGACAAAGGCATGAGCCAGGGAAATCTCTTACAAATCAACTAGGTTTAACAGGGAAAACGTTTTTTAAGAAAATGCAGACTGCAACAAATGAGATTTAAGCATTGTTTTAACTGATTTAGAATGGAGCAGGAACAAATGTCCAAAGGTAAAGAGTTCTATAATTTAGGTGTTAAACATTAAAAAAGAACGTAAATGGATGGTGCACAAGGAGGTCAAGGAACAAAAAGAAGAAACTGAGAAGCAGAACAAAGTTCTCCAGAGGGATGATAAAGAGAATTTAAGGAACAAAGATAAGAGGGAGCCAAGGCGTGAATACATTTGAAAACTAGGCATGAAAACTGGTCTTTAAAACATTGTTTCACCAGAAACAATAAAGAGGGGCCAGATAGATAGAAATATTAGATGATGGTGGTAAGCAAAACAAAGTTCTTACTATGGAATTCAAGATTGAACGTTGGGGGAAAAGAGCACAATTAGGAAGTCCAACATAAGAAGAGCAACAGTAATTAAGAAAGGGTAACACTATAGTTTGTGATAGGAGTTTAGCAGAAGCAAAAGTTAATATACTATGAATTTTCCTTATGTTAGAAAGATGAAATCATTAGGATTGTATCTACAGCATCGATTTGAGGTTGAAACGAACAAGAACATAAAGAATAAAGCCAAGCTTCCCCTCTTGATGACCAATTGGACGCTTAAGTGGAAGGAAAGAAATCACAGAAGGATAAAGAATCCAAGAGGATGTGGACTGGGAGTATTGATCAGGGACAACACACTTGCCTTGCAAGCAAGACAATGCAGACCAGCACAGGTTTGAAAACACGGCCCTGTGCTTAGAGGCTGGTCTCTGGCATGAAGGAGGAGGAAGAGGAAACAGTACAGAACAGAAATTCTGTTTTTTGGAATTAAGACAAGGGAACCAACAGGACGTCTGAGCTATAATAACAGAAAAACAGAAGGTGAGGCTCAGATGGAAAGAATCAACAAAAGTGGGGAGAGAAATAAAAATCTCCATGTTATCAGCATGCAGGTGAACCTGACACCCTTGATCAGAAATCAAGGATGCCAACGGAGAAGCATAGATTGTGAATCAGAGTGGGCACAGAACACTGTCGAACACCAAAGGAAAAGGGTACACCTGCAAAATAGAACCATTCTGTAATACAGTAAAAGAATGACCAGAAAGATAGGATGAGAACCACTGAAGAACGACATCAGAAAAGCCCAAAGATGAGAGCGTTGAGAGAAATGTGGGCTGGTCAACTATATTATAGGCTGCACTGAGATCAAATAGAACAAGAATAGACATGTGTTTAAGATGACAGGCATGCAATATTGAAAGCCCAGGCCGAAAGCAGATTGGTGCAAAGGGATGAAGTTGGGAGAATTCAGATAACAACTAAATTGGGAATTAACTAGGCCCTTACGCAATTTAAATAGATAGGAAAGAACGAAGACTTGACGAAAATGTGAGGGTTTACCAGAACTCAAATACGTTTTTTTAAACTGAGGAATTATAGTTTCAACTTTCAAAGACGAACAAAATTAGCCAAAAGATGAAGAGAAATTTAAGCAAGAAGTCAGTTTGTTCATCCTGCAAAGGCAAAGGCAGGAAGAACAGATTTAATTAAGGAGACAGGAAGGGGATCAGGTATCAGAAGAAACAGCGCTGGTTTGAGAACAGGAAATTAAGACAATGGGCCTCATTACACGGTAGGCGGTGGACCAAGCTGCTATTATCACCTTGGTCCATGCCGGTAAAATACCGGCACCGCCTTGGAGGAAAGGGGAATTACCGCCCTATTCCAAGGTTGGCGGGGTGGTAATTCCCCCTTCCCCCATTGCCCTTCCCCATTCCCATTTTTGCCCCATAGGGCATAATGGGAATGGGGAAGGTGCTAATTACGGTACCGCAAATTTCGGTACTGTAATTAGCACCCTGGTCCCTTTGCGGGTTGGTTTTTAACACCTGCTAAAAAGCAGGCGTTAAAGGACCAACCCGCAAAGGGACCTCGTAGTAAGGCGGTAAGGGTGTACCGGTACCAGTAAACCCTTACCGCCTTCCGTGTAATGAGGCCCAATGTCTCTCAGAGATAGAGTTGAAAAAGAAAGGCAGGTTCTCAGACTCAGAAGAGATGGTGAATTTATGATTATCCACTACCAAAATTGATTATCCACCACCCTCTCTACCTGTGGTGTCTCCCAGGGCTCTATCCTATCACCTTGGCTCTTCAATATCTATCTCACCCCTCTTGCTCATCTGATCTCCTCCTATCCTCATTTCTAGTGCTATGCCAATGACACACAACTTTCCTTCAAACTTCTCTCTACTTCCCCCTCTTCCTCCTCTCTCATCCCTGACTTTCTGTACGCCATTCAGGGCTGGTGTTCAGTGAATGATCTCTGTCTCAATGCCAGTAAGATGGAGATCCTCCTGTTCGGGAAACCTGTGCCCTCTTTTCCTCCTCCTCAGAAGCATTCTTCCTCTTCTCACCTTCCCCCAGAAGCTCAATATCTCCAGAGCTCGGGTCCTTTCCAGGCTGGACTACTGCAAAAGCCTCTTTCTCAATGGCCCTCTCTCCTCTATTTGCCCCCTGCAGCTAATCCAGAATAAGACTGCAAGACGTATCCTTGGCCTCAAGCCCAGGGACCGTATCTCTCCAGCCCTAAAATCTCTCCACTGGCTCCCGTGCCTGCAAGGATCAAACTAAAGACCCTCTGCATCATCTGCAAGGCCGTCTGGGGCCTGGGACCACAGTATCTCCAAATTTCCCTACCTAAACACTCCCTCGCTTGAGTCCTATGCTCCTCTAATTCCAACTCTCTGGCTGTCAAACGTTTCTCTAAGCAGAGAGTGGGGGTCAGATCTTGCTCTGCTGCCGGTGCCTCATTTTGAAACGGCCTCCCTGCCCCTCTCAGATTTGATCCGGACCTCCTTGAGTTCCAGAAACCACTCACATCTCTGCTCTTCCCTACCTCTTTCCCTACACAAAACACGTAAACATTTATTCTGAAACTTCTAACTGTATGTAAGAACAACATGGAGATTGCTGAACAGCATATTGGGTGACATGATGCCAAGGGTGCCAACAACTGCGGACCTAAAGTGTAATATTACCAAAGTACATTTTCATTGTAAGGCTTGTTTATAAACAACATTTTTATTTTTTCCAGTTGGAGCAAAGATATACAACTGATTCGGGGAACCCACTCTAAAACACGCGATATATAACTGCCCGTGGGAGAAACATGGAGATTCCAAGTTGATACCAGTCCACTTGATTGACTGGCTCTCTGCGTTGTTAATCGTATTTGTTTGTATTTGTTTTATTTGTATAGCGCAGCCAGGCCCAAGGGCAACAGGGCGCATGTCTTCAACATTAATAACAAGAATGACATATAATCAGCCAAGTGGTTACAATCATGGCAGAATTACAGCTAACATTACAAAAACATCATATGCAATGGAGCAGTATCGTGCGGGGCAGTAAATAGTCCCAGCAGTCAAACTGAGGGTCAAGTTGTGCACATTTATTTGTGTGTGATAGCTAACCAGAGCTTGGCTTTGTGTTTGAATAAGTTAAATGATGGTAGATTTCTGATGGTGAGTGGCAAGGTGTTCCAGAGTTTAGCCGCCTGGACTGGGAAGCTAACACCTCCGGCTGTTTGAAGCTGAAATCTGGGGATCGTGAGACCTTGAGTTTGGGCAGATCTTTGAGACCGCGTTGGAATGTACTGGGTGAAGCGGGAAGCTAGATAGATAGGGGCCTGGTTGTTTACGCATTTGTAGGTGAGGGCCAATGCTTTCAGGGAAATCCTTTGGGAGACTGAGAGCCAGTGAAGGTTCTTCCTAGTTTCTGAGATGTGGGCTGATCTGGGGATGTTAATGGCCACTCTGATGGCACTGTTTTGGGTGATCTGGAGTTTGTTGAGGTTACGTTGATTGGTGCCATGGTATATAGCATTACAATGGTCCACTTTGGACATAACCAGTGTCCTGGCCAGGGTGATGCAATTTTGTGTGGTGAGAAATGGTCGGCAGGCTGTGATCAGCTTGCAGGTGTAGGCCGAGGTGGCTACAACTGCATTGGTTTGTCGGGCAAGGGAGAGTGTGGAATCGAGGTAGATTCCTAAGGTTTTGGTATCTTTAGATACTTTGATGGAGTTGCCGTCAATATTGAAAGAGCTGAACAAAGGGTTCAGTTTGTTGAGTCTCTGTTGTGTACCCAAGATGAGGATCTCTGTCTTATCATTAAAACACAACTCGTGTTGGGCCAGCCAAGCTTGGATGACTTGGTAAATGTCATTCAGAGCATTGGAATCAACAATGTAGTCACGAGTAATGGGAATGAGTATCTGGGTGTCACCTGCTAAACAGCAGGCGTTTAAGTACCTACCCGCAAAGGGAACTCGTAGTAAGGCGGTAAGGGTTAACGGTCACCGGTATCATTACCGGTGACTGTTAACCCTTACCGCATTCCGTGTAATGAGGCCCTAAGAGAGCTGTTTCTGTCCCGTGCTTTGGTCTAAAACCAGATTGTCTTGTGCCGAGGAGGTTGTTGGTTTCCAAATAGTTCTGTATCTGTAAGTATGCTGCTCTGTCTAATATTTATAGAAAGAATGGGACGGTAGTGATGGGTCTGTAGTTTGTAGGTATCTCAGGGTGTAAAGTCGTTTTTTTTTTAAAGAGGGATAACCCAGGCATCCTTCAGGTTGTTAGGTACCATTCCAGATTGGAACGATGAGTTTCTAAAGGTCGTTAAAAGGGTGCCAGGTCATGTGCTGATTCCTTGATGATAGATGCCGGACAGGAGTCACCTTGGCAGTTAGATGGTTTTAAGTTACAGATAATATGTTCCACCTCAGAGATGGTGAGTGGGGTGAAGCTGAAAGGGTTGTGAGAAAAGGAGGCCATAGGGAGCGTCACTGGTTTGAATAAGGGAGAGGTAGAGAGGGTGATTTGATTGGCATCGATTTTGGATTGTAAGGTGGTTATTTTGTTGAGAAGAGCGCTTTGGATGTTATTGCACCACGTGCTGTCCTTACTGCAGGCATCAGGTGCAGGGGAAGGGGATTCTAATTCTTTGAGAATTGTGAATAACTCCTTCATGTTGGATTCTGCTTGGGATATCCACTGATTGTAGGTCTCTTTTTTGGTTTGCAAGATCGCTTCCTTATAATTAAGGGAGGTGATAAAAAGGCGATCTTTGTTGGATTTGCACGGACCGCTTTTCCAAAGAGCTTCAGCCTTGCACTTTTCTTTATGCAGTACTCTAAGCTGTCGGGTGAACCATGAGTTCAGATGGGCTCGTTGTTTGGCTTTCTGAAGTTTAAGCGGAGCTATAGTATCGATAGCTCTGAGCAGTGTTTGGTTGAAGGTGTCTACTAGGACAGTGGGGTCTTTGTGCCGAGATGCACAGTTGTTGAGGATGGGGAGGATGAGAGGGAGTAGTTTGTCCCTGGTAATGTCTTTTTTGTTCCTAGTAGGAATAGCAGGTGCTATGGTGGATTTGGTGTGGGGGTTGGTGGCTGGTAAGTGGAAGATAATTATGTGATGGTCTGACCAAGCACAGGCATGGTTAGAACTTATCGAGATGCTGCAATTGAGATCAGTGATCCAGTCAAGTGTTCTGCCATTGTTGTGGGTGGGTTCACGAATGCGCTAAGCCTAAGTTACCAAGGGTAGTAGCGCCCTCGGTGGCCATGTGGTCCTTAATGTCGGATAGGCCGAGGTTAAAGTCACCTAGTAGCATCACCTGAGAGTTGGGCTTGGTGTTGTCAGTCAGGATGGACGTGATGTTGTCTGTGAAGGAGCCAAGTGGTCCTGGAGATCTGTAAATGAGGTGTATTGTTGCAGTGTTAGTCGGAGAGAGGGTAGGTTTCACTGATAACGATTCGGCAGAGCTAAATTGGGTGTTAGGGATGGTTCTCATAGTGATGTTGTTTCTGTGTATAAATGCGACTCCACCTCCTTTGGATGAGGTGGACTGTCGGTCAATTTTGTTGATGGAGTAACCATTCGGGATGGCGAGGGCGAGGAGTGGGCCGGAGGCTGCATGAAGCCACGTTTCAGTAATAGCAATGAAGTCGAGGTTATGGACGGTAATTAAGTCAGTAATATCCAGAGCATGGGCCGTAATGGATCTGGCGTTGATGAGGGCACCCTTGAGTTCTTTAATAGGGGTGGGAAGGTGTGGTGTCTTCTGTGTGGTGGACTGTGTGGTGTCGGTGCAGCTGCGCTGGGTACATGGGGCACGGGGCAGTCTGGATCTGAGTCGGAGATTCCTAGACGGGAGAGTGCATGGTTCATTGGGTGTAGGTTTAGTAGCAAAATATTGAAGCCACAAGGCAGGGTCATTGAGGTATGGGTTGACTAAGATGTTAGTGCTGTGTGTCATGTTGCGGGGGTGTGTGGGGGGGTAGTAGTGATAGGTCTTGGCAGTGCTAGTAGAGAAGATGCAGTGATTGACAGTTAGGTACACTAGGATGACCAAGTAAGTGATGTGTCGACAGGCAGGTGGCTGCAGCCACATGATGTAATCTAGTTCTCCTAACTGTCTGAGGGGTGTGGTGTGACTGTACTGACAGGTAGGCGGTGTAGTTGTGTACAGGTTTGCAATCAATTAATCAAGAGGTACTAGCTTAAATACGACTGGCAGGTAAGTACATGTGCAAAGATATTCAATTGCTCAGTAGCAGTAGGTAGATTCGATTTGGCTAGGATTGTGCAAAATAGGCAGGTTCAAGTCTACAGGATGTGCATAGCAGTAGGTAAATTCGATTTGGCTAGGATTGTGCAAAATAAGCAGGTTCAAGTATACAGGATGTGCATAGCAGTAGGCAAATTCGATTTGGCTAGGGATGTGCAAAATAGGCAGGTTCATTTAGAGTTGTGCAAGATACACAAGGTCAATAGTGGTTTGGGGTATATAATTGGAGAAGTACCTATTGCTGATGCTAGATACGTGCTATGGCTGTATCGGGAGTATAGTGCTTAGATGCTACATAGCTTGAATGGCGGTGGCTAGGCTAAACAGGCTGTGGAATGCAGGGCATACGGCAGCTTCACACAGGATGGGCGATCAACATTATGCAAATATTAAGGCTGATACTGCTGGCCTGAACATAGTTAATGCCTGGATCAGTACTTAAGTGCAAGACCTAAGCTCTCACGTGAATCGTGCGTGGCCCGGTGCGGTAGCATTAAGGGAAGATCGGTGCGCTAGGTTCAACGATCAGGGTGATCCATAAATGGTGTGTATAATGGAGCGTGACAGTACCTGTATCAAACACAGTCTTGTGTAGTCCTCTGGCAATTGCGGACAGTTTATAGCCAGGGTTCTTGGCCTACAGCTGAGGGGGCTGTGGTACAGGATGGAGGTAACAGCAGGAGAGGTCGACGGGCGACGGACCGTCGCGGACAGGCGCAGACAGGCCCTTCTGCATCGCCCTTCTGCAGCAGTACTTCTTCCGCACTCTGGCTTCCGCCTATCGGTGGGGGTTGGAGGCGGAAATAGCGGCACTCAGCCAATCCACGTCTAGGAAAGGTGGTTAGGCCTGGTAGTGTGGGGATCTAGCTGAAAAGGTGGCGGCCATTAACCTCATTGCAGGCAATGACGGTGGATGTCCAGATACTTCCAAACGGTGCATAGAGGATCATACAGGGCTCCAAGCACTGCGCAACTATTATCTTGTGCACAGATCAGAAACATAAGAGTGAAGAGAAAATGTTCCTTTTTGTTGGGTTTCAGTGATAGTTGGCGTCGGGTCGATCGTAGTGGCTCCCTCACTTGCCTGATCAATGGTGCAGTGCGATGGAGGGGGGCTCCTGCCCGCTCCTACCGACACGGCTGCTGGAATGAGTGAGAAGGGCGCAGACAGGCCCTTTTGTCGTGACACCAAGTGTCAGCCTGACCGGGAAATGTAGGTGCTTGAAACTAAACGGCATGTCTGTCGGAATGAGTGGAATGTGGGGGAAGAATACATTGTCTACCTTTCCCTTCCTGGTCACACTGTCGCTTCAATTACATTTGGCAGCAATATTTTAACGCACAGCCTTCCGCCACTACACAGCCTAGGTGGGTCGGATTGTGAAGCAGCATGGTGGGTGACCCAACCTTCAGTCGAAGGGGATATGGTGGCATTCCCAGGTGGGTAGAGTGAGTTGAGGAATTTACGGCTTTGTCGGCATCCACCACGGTATCGATTGAGTTGAACTCAGTAACTGTTCCCGGAAGCATATCCTGAATTTAATTATTAATTTCATTGAGAGAATAATTCTTAGCAGCAAGGATGGCTCGCTCACACATCCCATCGTGAAATAACACTTTAGCACTCTATGTAAGAGAGCAACAGAAATGCCTGCTGCACCTCTTTGTATTGCAACAGTTTGGAAACGTATGGAATGCTACCTGCCTTCACCTCTCTGGTCCATTCGCCTCCCATACACCTCACCTTTGCCTCCCATATGCCAACACTTCACCAAGCCCCAAGTGTTTTTGAATTTTATAGATGGTGCACAATTGGTATAATTTTGTACCCTGTAACCAGGTGGTCTCTAATCTACTATAAGCACTCTACATACAAGGTCTTTAGAACTAGCTAAAAAAAACACAGATTGGGTCACGCCAGTAATGCTTTACACTAACTCTCTTAGGAAGGAAGGAAGGAAGGAAGGAAGGAAGGAAGGAAGGAAGGAAGGAAGGAAGGAAGGAAGGAAGGAAGGAAGGAAGGAAGGAAGGAAGGAAGGAAGGAAGGAAGGAAGGAAGGAAGGAAGGAAGGAAGGAAGGAAGGAAGGAAGGAAGGAAGGAAGGAAGGAAGGAGAAGACAGACTTTATTTCACACACAAAAATAGACACGGATTGGAGAAAGTCGAGAATTGGTAAATGGGAGTTTGCAGGATAGTGTAGGTAACCAGAGGTAGGGTCGACTTTAAAGATGAGCAGATGAATTCATTGCAAACTCAGCTGGCCATACTGTCCCTTGACTCTGAATTGAAAACGGGACCTATACAATTGTTTTTAAATGTTCATAGTAATTCTGCTGCTATATTAACCTAGAACATTAATACATTCAATATTGCCCTCAGATGGGATGTAAAACGATTGCAACAGTCTTGCTTGAGGGAAATTAACACATGTAATAAGCAAAAATGAAGATATTTCCTTTTTAACTAAAGAACAAGTAATCGAAATACAATCATCTTTGAAAAAGCTCTATAAAAATAATATCGAAAATGGGGAACACGAAAAATGTACTAATGTCTCATTTGCATAGATTTTTATATTCATTACTTTGAGATTATATGCATAAAGCATTGCCTGAACTTGTGTTTCTGTTTTAATTGTTTACGCTTTTATGGATTTCTAAAAGAAATACTGAAATAAACTGTGAAACTTAAACAGAAAATGACTGAGCTTCAGACAACCCAGGTTAGGGGTGGAGGGCCTACGCAAGGTCCCTGCACAGGGAACAGCAAGGGAGCCGAGCATGCCCATGTCGTCTTGCCCTGCCTATCAACTGGGCGGCTCTGTCCCCCGTCACAAGCTGCACTGTGGCTCCACCTGCTTATCTCCGGGCCTCTGTAGGTCTCTGTGTGGGCCCCATGAGAATGTTCTTCTGACAGTCTCTGTGCTCCATTAGAGTGCGTCAGTCTTTGCATAGTTGGCTCTGAGTGTCAGGTATCTCTGCAGGCAAGGGGCTGGGCTTCCTTAATCTGCACCACCTGCATTATTCACCCATGATTTAGGGCATCGTGTTGTGTGCAGGAGCATAATCTCTGTTTCACTGATGCAGTTTCTGTTCACCAGGATCAAAGCCATACCCAGGAACTTTTCTGGATCTGCATGGGTCTAAAGTAGCTCCTCATCTTTTGGTCCCAATTAGGTCCCAGATGGTATGGACCTACAAACACACCAATCTGATGCACCTGCCATAAAGGTTATTGTGTCCTCTGATGATTGTGGATTTAAAAACAGCTTTGGGAAGTGTGAAATGAAAGGTTCTGGTGACCTCCTTATAACGATTGTGTATGCCCCATAATTTGCTGGGAAATAGGGATATTTATACAAACTAAGCGTTGGAGAAATCGGATCTGGCTAGGCAGTTTACTACACAGATTCCTTTTAAGAGTGGCATAAAACAAGAGTGTCTATTCACCCCTGTACTTGACTCTCTTTTTAACAGTGATATCAATGGTTTAGCAATCGGAAGTACTGTTCTTAAGGAGGATGACCCAGAGTTAAACAGGGAGAGTACCGGAATCATCTTGCCTGGAGAAAATGTCGCAGAGGTACTCCTCACTGATGAGGTCCAATGAGGCAGAAACATGTCTGGTGATGCTTGCGGTCTCGTGCAGAAGGGATGTGACCAAGCAGTTCTGGCTGAACTGCCCTTTTGGGTTGTTACCAAACCTGATTTGCATATGGTCTTTTCCCCCTTTTGTAATGCTTGGCAGGTGAAGAACGACGGTCTGGAGGGTTGCCCTAAGCAATACCAGAGGTTAAGATTCATTCTAAACTTTCCTGCCATCACCTCTTGTGTTTTGCAAAAACGCCTGGTGGCCTTCAGAAACAGCTAACCCGATTTCATGCTCCCTAAATTGAGAAAGGGTTTGTTATTAATACCCAAAACACGGCGTCCGTGGCTTGACAAAAACATATTATTTACTGAATTATTATTCAAAAAGGTAGCAGGCACCCCTCTCTAGAAAGAACATGGCACGATAACCTGTTCTGTGGTTTAACCTGTTCTGTGGTTTTTTCCCACTTTGAGAGTTCGCAGCCATTGCTTTTTGCTCACTGTACCGTTCACAGATGGGAATATAACTATTTGCATATCAGTCTTTGTCCCACCCACATGGGCAGTCCAGCACCAAAATGCTATGGCAATTCCCTTCTGAACAAGAGTACCAACAGCGCCCTATACACGTGTTTCAGCCTTCTTCGGCCTCATCAGTGAGGTGGAGCTATGCCTCTCTGAGCACAGTGAGCAGGGAGTCCACGTCTGGGTTGACCCCGGTAATTCAGGGGGACCAACCCCAAGTTCCTTGAACATTTTTTCCCAAAAAGGTAGCAGGTGCCCCTCTCCAGAAAGAACATGGCATGATAACCTGCTCTGTGGTTTTTTCCCACTTTGTGAGCTTGCAGCCATCGCTTTTTGCTCACTGTACCGTTCACAGATGGGAATATAACTATTTGCATATCAGTCTTTGTCCCACCGACATGGGCAGTCCAGCACCAAAACGCTATGGCAATTCCCTTCTGAACAAGAGTACAAACAGCAACCTCATACACATGTTTCAGCCTTGTTGGGCCTCATCAGTGAGGTGGAACAGTGAGCAGGGAGTCCACGTCTGGGCTCCCCCAATGACCAACTCCAAGTTCCTTGAAAAACACTTTTTCCCCATTTGTGAAAGGTACACTGAGCTAAAGTGTGGCTGCGGACTCTCGAGTGGGTACCTTCCCAAAGAACAGGTCAATGGGCCATGCTCGTTCTCAGAAAGGGGCGCCTACGGACTATTTTTTGATTATTTAAGGGACTTAGGTTTAATCACCCTAAGTTTCCTAGCGTCATCCAGACGTGAATCCCTTGCTCACTGTGCTCAGAGAGGCACAGCTCCACCTCACTGATGAGACCCAACAAAGCTGAAACACGTGTATGGGGTTGCTGTTGGTACTCTTGTTCAGAAGGGAACTGCCATAGTATTTTGGTGCTGGACTGCCCATGTGGGCGGGACAAAGACTGATATGCAAATTATTAATTCCCATCTGTGAAAGGTACAGTGAGCTAAAGTGTGGCTGCGGACTCTCGAGTGTGTACCTTTCCAAATAACAGGTCAATGGGGCGTGTTCGTTCCCGCAGAGGAGCACCTATGGACTATTTTTTGATCATTATTTCCTTAAACCTTTGCACAAATAGAGAGAGAGAGACTTAAAATTGTTAGTGCTTTTGATTATCTGGGGCTAGAATTTAGTAGAAAGGGTGCATAGTAGACCCTTCTAATAAAAATAAAAAAAAAAAATCACCTGATTGCGAGCTGGCATGAGGGAGCCACCCTGTTCTGTTCCAAGCAATTTGGTGTTAGGGAGACTTTTCCTCCACTCTTGAGATATAGAGAGCAAAGGTTACATCTGCAGTACTCTATGTGGCGGAGCTGCGGGGACATACTAATAAAAAAGCTGTTAACGAAAATAAAAATTTCAAAGAATCATTTAGCCTTACCATCGGGCAAGCAACTATTGTTTTAGGGTTATAACTTGGATAACCGGGCCTGGAATTTGAAGCTTGTTTACAACTCCTTCTACTTTGGGTTCAACTCGGGCTCTCCCTGTACCTCTTTGCCGGTAGATGTCGAAGGATCTGCTAGTGCCCCATTGCGGTCATGGTTTAAGCATGTTAAAACATTCTCAAACTTTAAGCCTTGAGTCTCTCTCTTTGTTGGTGAATATACCCTTTGCTGGTTAGGTGGGATAGGATATTTTGACCAAATCAAGGGGAAACCTCTCTATGCTGAATGCGTTCCTCCATGGGATCAAAATTCGAACTATGTTTTGAGTACCATACAGATAAGGTAGAGACCTCTTCATGAAATATCTGCATTTTAAATTCTGGCCATGTATATTACCATCAGCATATGTTACTTGCTCATGAAAGAGGGTAACATCAGATAAATGGCCCCATTGCCTTGTATGGAAAGAGGATCAACAACACTTTTTCCTTTCTTGTCTATTATATATCACATGTGGGAGAAAGTAACTGAAACCCTGTTCTAGTGATTTTTGGCTCAGGAATACCCATTAATGCACTTAATGTTTACAGGTATAAAGAATATCCCACGCTGTATTCACTGTTGCAGATTTCTTTTTAAAGGTACTTCAGTGAGATGCCTTCATTCTTTAGCTTTGCTCCCTTAACACCCGACTGTGATTTTAGAATTGGGGTTGATTAAGCAAAGGTCATTTTGTACTTTTTAATTTCTGTTTATTACCTGAACTTGCACTTTGTGTGTACATTTTTTTTCCTGAATAAGTGGATCAAGTAGTGTCACAGTTTGTATCATGATGTTTTAATTGGTGTTGTTTCATTTTGTAATTGATTTTATAATGAGTTGGCGGCTGTGATATGTGGTTTTATGGGCACATGACTGAAATAGACTGAATTTACTCACTTACCTCTGTCAGTCACTGGAAATATAAATTGGACCATGTGAATGGAGGTGCAGTTTTCTGAAAAGATCTACAAAAAGTCACAAAAGAGTCACAAAGTGGAAGACAGTGTTTCAGGAATGGAAGATACAGTTACCAACTTGAAAACACTGCTCAAAGATTTGCTGGGGCACAGTTATCAACTAGATTCCAAGGCCAAAGACATTGATGGCTAATGGAGAAAAAACAATGTATGGTTTTTGGGCACACCAGAAAACCAGGGACCAGAACAGAGAAATGCCTGGAGCCATGGATTTAAGGGCAGATTGACTAATCAGAACTTCTATTCCAACAGAACAGCTGCAAAGAGTGTGTCTACTTTGGACAACACTGGGTGCCCCGAAGAAAGTGCCGATAGTAAGCTTGTTAAAGTTCAGAGAAAGAAGACATTATTTTGAAATAAGTCATCTAACACAATGCCAACATCAATACAATGCCAACATCAGTACAATTCTTACAGAGTAGATATATGTATGGACTGCAACAAGCAGTAAATAATCTAGATCAATTGAAGTGGTGAAAAATTAGTTGCAAGAGATGATGTTGAGATACTGGGTGCTGTACCCAAATAAACAGAAAGGACTAGACACAGGGTTTTCCTATGTGTTTTAATCACTCAAAGACACATGGACTAAATGGAAGGAAAGATGGCTGTAAGTGGGCAAGCAGGTTCTATTCTTACTTATAGTAAATATTAAAAGATATCATTGCCATGGCCGACTTCATGTGGTATGAAGGGCATGGGTTTATATAACAGGCAAATCAGCCACTGAACAAACCAGCGGAAGACTGGACACGTTTGCTTCCTGAGCAGTTGGACACATTTCTTAACAGTTATGTTGCATACCTTGGAGGTTTCGGGATTGGTGTTTGAGGCTTACAGATTCTTCTTCATAGGGCGTGTGGGCTGGGGGCTCAGTGTGCTCTTTTACCTTTTGGGAGTGATTATATGTTCGACCTGTTATATAAAACAGACCACAATGTTCACAAGCTACCTGAAATGCCTCACCTTTACAGATGGACTTAACTCACAGGATCCTATTGAAAGCACCATGGGGCAGGAAACAGACTGAATTGGAAGAGGTTGCTGAAGTGAAGTGAAGAGGATTATGTGGCCCTTGGTGGAAAAGAGGGTATCATGGAACTCTCCAGGCTCAGGAAATGGTATACATGTCTGCTGACAAAGAACGCTTACCTAAACCTATAGCCAGACACAAAAAGATTAACCTTTGCGTTTCTCCCCTTCCCCTTTGGGTTTCACCATTCCCCCCACCTTCAGGCTTCTCTTGTAAGTGTGGTTTGATATTCTGTCTGCCAATTCACATTTCAGTCCTTTACAATGCCCTAATCTAGAGAAACAGACTACTAATTAATATTCTCCTAGGTCAATTTTAAAATGCACTTTGTTCTTAGTAAGTTATATCACAGATACTTTTATTTTTTAGGATCTGTGGGTCTTATTTAAAAAAAATGTCACTTACTTATATTTCACTATTGATTACATTGGAACTATCAGTTTTATTTCTTGTAATCTCTTAATTCAGGGTTTATGATGGTGAGTTAGGTGAGGTACCAAAGCCTATTTCTAACCCATTTGCACCTGTGACTGCTTCGTTGATAGAGATACTGTGTATTGATTATGAATTGTTAAAGCACGGAGACAGTATGAGTGCATACAGCCATGAGGTATATGAGGTTTTTATGATAATAATGATCACTGAAAGCCGGTGTTAACATGGGAATATGCATAGCACTAGGCATTATGCACTTCAAACAAACCCCATTTTAGTGGAATTCAATTTATGTTTCCCAACTGCGGTACAATGTATTTTGCACTCCTTGGATAACACCCCTACAAATATCAGGGGAATACACCTTGGGTCTTCATATTTAACATTTTAAACTTGAACATTATGCATTGCGCATTTTATGACAATATCCCAAATAATATGATGGGAACAATAGTTGGCTGCTTAGATAGGGGCACACAAACAGTGTCTAGCACTATGCACTTTATGTGAATTAAACTCCAGTGATATATAAATTTGCAAGACCAAGTACTTCGTACCTTATGGTAATTAAGATATGTTGTATGATTGCACTCGATGGGCATATGTATACCCAAAAGGCAATTTAGAAATGTGTATTATATATGAATCTGATATTCGATAGAATGGAATGTGCACCTTACAATCCCATAGAACGCACCAGACACTTTTATGTTATCATGAAAGGCCAATTTTGAGGACAATAAGTTGTATGCTATGATGAACAACCATCACCGTTGCCAAGCACTATGAACTTTATGCTATTCTTGTTTTAATGATAAGCAATTTCTACTGTACAATTAATGTGTTTTGCACTATGCACTTTACCTTAATATCTAACACCATGAAGAAAGAGCATTGCGAAATCTTTTGTGAAATATTTTGGATAGACATATTTTTGTCAAAATCCACGGTTTACTGGTTGGAATTTGATATTCAATGGAATCCAATATGCACCTTTATAATTGCAGTTGAACGCACTCGGCACTTTATGTTATCACGCAAGGCAATGGTTGGGGATACTATATGTTGAACAACCACTAGCGTTGCCAAGCACTATGCACTTTGTGCTATCCCGGTCCAAACGACAAGCAAGTTGTACTATACAATCAATGTGTTTTGCACTATGCACAAATCTCTAATGATGTATTTTATATAGACATATTTGTGTCAAAATGCATGGTATTCCGTTTGAAATCAAACTGAACATTCTATTACTGAAGCACTATGCACTTTATGAAGATTGAGCCTCATGAAATCTTAAATGATGTATTTTATATAGACATATTTGTGTCAAAATGCATGGTATACTGTTCGGAATCAATATGAGGATTTTAGAACCAAAGCACTGTGCACTTTACTCCACCTTGTTTTTAACAACTGGTGAATTGGAGGGCATATAAGTAACAAACCTTATACTTTGCACCTGATCCCATTTGCCAATATCATCAACAATGAGTCCCATGAAACCATGAATAACACATTTCACTTGGTTACACATGTGTTGAAAGGCTTGGTATTGTGATGTTTTAATAACAATGACAAAGGATATGTATTAACTACATGTATATACATCCAGACCACCACGCTCTGTGTGTCTCCTGTACAGCAGTACCCACACTCAACATGGCGGCCAGGTGCACCAAGGTGTTTTAGAAATTGATAAAGTACTAAACTTGCCCGGGAAAAGCTCAAAACCAAAGAAACCCTTTTCACTGTTTACAATTTGACAAAGCCTGTGAGGGTGAAACGCATTATTGCGACTTCTCTAATGTACCCTGTCGACCATATGAAGAATAAAGGACGTTGACAGAGATCCTTTATGTGGTTGAGTGATTTTTGGAAACCACAAGAGGAGCGCTGCCGTTTGCTGAATGCAATCAGCTTTCCCTTTTTTTATTCTAATATATAAATATATATATAGATACAATGCTGTGTTGAAAAGGAAAGTGACTCTGTATTAGGCACCAACCCCCACACAGCCTAGAACACAAGCACTCTATCCCAAGTAATTGTGCTAAAACTTAACATTTATTTGTGGTAAAAAACATTAAAAAGACAGTACAAGTCAGCATGGGCTTACAAGGTAGTTGCTGGGATACATAGCCGCTATACTTTTGCCACTGTTCCATCCCTTCTCGGGGACTTTTTCAGGCTAATCTTAGAGCCTTAGGCTTGTGGGCTTGTTATAACATTGTCAAACAGGAAATGCAGTTACTCCTGTCATGTGACTTTGCTCAGTTATAGTTAAAACTATTTAAGATTTACGATCTAAATCATTTATTTTCAATTGTCAACATATGTATATGTGCACACAAAAGGAGGAAACCTCCACAAGGACGGAAAAAAGCACTATGAGTTACTGACCTTCGTCGCACATGGTAAAAGTGAAAAATGAAACTACTGAACGTCATAATGACAGCAAGTTAAATGTTTAATGGTTAAAATAACGTCATAAAAATAATGTCCAAAGATAGCAAAACAGGACACCAGTAAAGAAGTCCTCTAAGATGCGTTTCAGGCTGTAGTAAGCACTTGTTCACCTGCAGGGGGCGGCACAAACGGGTTTAAGAGCATGCTCATAGTCCTCTCACTGTGTTGATGGTGAGCAAGAGGCAGGTCGTAACAGAGGGACTGAGGGCACACACTGAATTGCATACCAGTATGGTAGCAAGACCTACAAACTGCTTGCAATAATTTACTACGTGGGGTGAGACCTACAGCCTTTTACAAGAAATCAAATACGAGTTTATATTGTATGACAATGTAAGTAGAGTTACAAGATTATTTTAAAATCTAGAAAAAGTATGTCATACTAGCTATCCCTAGGTATAATATGTTGCTATAGCTTTGTACCTACTCCATGTGTGCTGTACCAGTCTGTTGTCCATTGTCTTTATAGTTTCCTGTGCAATGCCCTCTGGGTGCTATTTTCACTCTCTTCTCCTTAACTCCCCCGTGCATTTGCTGAAGATAGGGCATTGTTAGCTGTGCTTAATGGGCCTTGCGTGTCTCCATGAACTGTGTGTGCAGCGTTCTTCTTTCTTGGACTTCCAGAGGAATTATCTTCGATTTCAGCTGCACTGATGCACTCCAGATCTGGTGGGTCCCCGGCCCAGTCCTCACCCATCAGGGGAGGTGCTCAGTAGGGGTCTTGAGCTGATCGTTACATGTGGCACATGTCCCATGCCACATTCAGCTCCAACCCCTTCTCCATGGCTTCCTTGTAGTTCACATACAGGAACCAGAAAGCTCTTGCAGCTTCCTGGTTCCTGTTTGTGAGCAGCACGGAGGAGCCAAGGGTGACTTCGAAGGACAGAGCGAAGTTGCAAAAAAGTACATGATGTGTATTTTGCATGTGTGAAGTGTGTGTCAGATGTATGTCTGTGAATGGTGGGTGAATGAGAAGTGATGTGATGCGTGTTTTTGAGTGTTCTTGGGGTTTGGCGGGGTGCCTGTGTAGAAAATGCAATGAGTGGATGAAAGAGAAGGTGTGAGTGACTGGTGGGTGAATGAGAAGTGATGTGATGTGTGTTTTTGAATGTTCTAGGTTTACTTGTGTAGAGAATACAATGGGTGGATGTAAGAGAAGGTGTGAGTGACTGGTGGGTGAATGTGATGTGTGTTTCTTACTCCCCCAGTGCCTTTTCATCCCCCAATTCTTTACTTACCCAATTCCATCCTTGCCCCATTCTTATCCATTCCCCCATTCCTTTCCGTACCCTAATTCTTCCTGTTCCCCACTACTTCCCCACCCTTTCCCATTAGTTTTCATTCCCCATTACGTTACCTTCCCCATTTGCTTTCATTCCTTCTCACGAGCTTCACACCCACCCCCGCGTAGTTGGAGATGGAAGCACTTCCAAGGCCCCTACACCTCCCCCTTCCCCTGGGCCTCCCCTGAGCCTAGTACTTCTGGGCACTGTACTTCCCAAGCAAGTGGCTGCACACTCCCCTTGTGGTATCTGCCAGTGCTTCTACAGGGATACACCATTTAACTTCTGCTGGGATATTATGAAAGAGAGAAACAGATCAATACAATGTTACCAACAGGACCGCACAACAAAGAGGGAAAGGCGGGCAGGTGACTCTGTGCTGTGGGGAGCAGCACCAAAAAAGGGTGCAACCTTTGCCCCTGTTGCCTTACATATGCGCCCCTCTGGCACTGCTTCCTTGCTGTTGCCACCCTGTGACGTGGCTTCCACCCCCCTCCCCATGGCAAGTCCCCCCATTTTAGTAAGCCCAGGGCTCGGTGGGTGTCCCCACTAAGGGCGGCACCTGCCAATGACTGTCATGATGGTGCATTCGCCTAGCATAGCACGAACAGCCCACAGTGGCACCTCCCACACAGACTCAGGCTTCATCCACCATCCCAGTCATACTGGAACCAAACTTGTATCCGCAATCCTGTCATCCCGCCACCTCCCCATGACCCCCCTTGTGGTTTCCCTGAAATAAGGTGGCAGGACCAGTTGTCAAAGGTGGAAAGTAGTGTCCTCCATGTCCGCTGAGACGGCGGGTTTGTCTCTTTCCAATCCAGTAGGATGGCCTTGCAGGCTGTAAAGAGAGCTATGTGGATATATCTACGGGCCATTGTATCTGCATGCCAGTCTTCAATGCCCATCCCAAACAACATCAATCTTTTTAATTGATAGTATTGAAGAGCACTGAAGCACGATTCTTTGTGATCTTTTGATGGTGTGTTGTTTACACTAGTTTTACAAGTTGTTATATTTATACTCCTATTGTACCTCTTGATTATTTTTGTTTGTTTGGTTATTTGCCAGAGTGTGCATAAACAGTGCCAAAACCTTTCATAATCAGACCCATTATGATGAAAGGGAAGGCAACCCAATCTCCAGTTAGTGAAAGAGTGATGAGGAAGTCAGCTAAACTCACTAAACACATTGTTGAAGCTAATAGAATGATAGATGAGATTGCCAGCCTGTCAAGTGATATAGAAGCACCCGAGAAATGTGTAGAACCTCACCAGGCAAGAAATGCAAATGGCAAGCAAAAGGTGTCAAGCGTTGCTGTTAGCCTCAATAGTGACCTCTTGGAGATAGGGTTAGCAAACTCCCAAGAAGGGAAAGGGAAAGATGGGAAGGGTGGGAGGAATGGGAATCAGTGTGTCCACATTATGAGTGAAGCTGATATGAGGAATCAGGTGGATAAAAGTGTTAGGGGGGTAGAGCCCCGTTACCAGCACTTGTGTGGGACAGATTCTCCCAGGATACGAGGTTCCCAACACAATAGCACAGCTGGAGGGGAAGAGTTCTACAATCCCACTTGAGATTGCCAAATATAATCAAGAAGCCAATTTGGTAGAGGAATTGGGGCAAGTATTGAGATCCACTTCAGTGAGCATTGTCCCATTGGAGCAACAGGTCCAAAAGTACCTATTTATCCACCTGAGTGTAAAATCAAGAATAGGTGTGATACAATTGTAACTATTGATAACACAGGTGGATGACTAGATGCTATTAAAGGAAATTAAGTGGTGCAATAACAGGGAGAAGTTTCTACGTCTCAGGTGCAACAGCTGGGAGAAGTATCCATAGTTCGGTAAGTGTCAAGTGATGCTCTGATTTCAACCCAGTGTAAAGGTTGCAAATCAATGTACTCGCTTTTAACCCTATTGAAATCAGAAAATGAGGTGTTATGAAGATATATGGATGTACTATGGCAAAAGGTTGGGGACCTGAAGGCCCTAACAAGCTGTGAGTTGCAGCAAGAGGGGGGTCAAAGAAGGGGAGTGTATTTGCTTCCCCACAGGGGAGTTAAGAAAAGGTTTCGGCAGTAGCTGTCGGGTAAGAAGTGGATAGGGCAATACAAAATTTTGTAGCCAAAAACCCACCAAGGAAAAATCACTTAACAATTGACTGGTGACCACCCAAAAGGAAAAGGGGAGTTCTGACCGTATGATTGAAAGTGGTGCTGCAGTAGGAAGGACGTTTTTCTGGTGAATGTCGCCAAAGTGGAGAGCAGGAACCGTGAAACCAGATATGCACTGACACAAGGGGATCCACTGGTTTAGGCACAAAAGAGGATGTTGCTTTACTATACAAGCACAATTCTTTTCTTGGAGACAACCAGAGGGACTTCATTAAGGAAGAACTAGTGGCAATGGAAATGGTTGATGGGTCTTTGGCAATGGAACGAAGATCACTTCCACCATTAGGGTTTGAAGTTGCAATCTGGCTTAGTGCCCCAACTGCGACAGCTGGCTTGGCTGACAGGGATTGTAGAATTGAGAAAGATACTGTCCCTTTAATCTAGGGGAACGGTACCGGCCAGACCATAATGGAATTAATAACAAAGCCTTGCGGACATTGAATACCAGCCCCTAAGATATGTCTCTTTAGGTCTGACAACAGCCTGGCGATGAGCACTCAGCCGCCTTGGGAAGGAGGTTGTATGGGCTAGGCAATTGGTAGAGCTGGGACCACGTGGAATTATGGTTAATGGACATCAGGTGGCAGATGTATGACAGAGGATGTGGATTGACAGGGTGCGCACCCTGGCCCCAATGTCAGTAACAGCATTGCGGTGTCATTAAATGTTGCCCTAGTTGGGCTGGAGTTGCATGTGATTTCCTGGAATATTACAGGGTTGGGGAAATATGTTAGTGATGAAGAAAGGCTTAAGTTCTTTGGTCACCATGAAGTAGTTTGTCTACAAGAGACATGGGCGACAGAAGCATTGCACATACAGGGTTATGCCACTTTTGCTTGCCCAGCCGTTCAAGGCAAAGAAGGTAGGACCAGTGGAGGAGTTCAGATGTGGATCAAAGCTTCATTTGTCACACTCGTACTCTTGGCTCACCTGTTTACTTTTTGAAGTCTTCCTTCTGGTGTTCAAAGGACTCTCGTTCTTCCTAATTGTTTGAGCCTTGTACAGAAGGCGACGGGTCTCTTCCGTCGCCAGTATGCAGGTGGGTCGATGCAGTTCGGGCTCCGGCCACGGAAAGAGGAGATGGCTTGAGAGCGTTCAGTGTTCCAGGGGGATACCCTGGAAGAAACAGGTAAGTCCAGGAAGGGAAGCAGACTACTCCAGGAATGATCAAGAAACTTGCACAGAACCATGAGGCAGAGAATGCGAGGGGCAGATCAGAACAAAATACTAGGAAGAAAAGAACGGCTAACCACTGGGAAGCCGAAGGGATTGGAAAGCCGCATAAGGACAGAAATCAGAGCGGTAACTTGCCGGTACAATCAGGCACGGAACGGCTAGCTTTGAGACGCGCTGAGCCGCAGGGCCATGTCTGTTTTCAAGGAAGCAGCAGGCATAGCTGGGAGACTAGACCGTGAGTTTCCCAGTGGCGTTGGCCATGTTGAAAGTACACTGGATGCAATACTATGGTGTTTGAGAGACCATGTTGTCCAGAAGGGGCGGAATCAGTGATTCATGACATCATTGCTTATATCAGCTGTTTGTGTAGATAACTGTTCTGGGGACTTTTTGGAGCTGCACCAGAGTTTAGAGGGGGGTTGAATTATTATTGATCAACTTGTATATCGGCAGAATAGGACAAATAGAAAGAAGTACTTTTCCCTGCTAAAGGATAGGTTGGTCTCATGGAGGGAAAGGTGGCTGCAGAATGTTATGAATAATCGTGGGGGGACCTCAACCTGCAGTTTGAACCCCTAGAGATCATGTGACAGGGCCTAGGGTGTTGAGCTTCTTTCAGCATCCACTCCTAAAAGCAAATACCAGAAGGCAGAGGGTGTAGCTAGCCGTTTGATAGCCTGTAGCATGAGGGCATGTGGTGGAAGATCCCCAGCGATAGTCCGGCTTCAAATACCTTTGAAAGTGGAGTGGGCAGTAGCCTAATTGACTACATATTAGTTAATATAGAATCATGGGCATTTATACAAGATATTACAGTACTCCCTAGGGTGGAGAGTGATCATCATTCCCTGATACTTACTGTTGGCAGCCTCATGTTTAGAGTAGTACAGGAGAGAGCTTCCTGTCCGAGAGCAGGAATCTTAATTGAAGGACATGCTAGGAGAGCCATCAAATGGGCTAAGCTTGATTTGGCAGAATTATTGCCTGTGTATCCTCCCAACTCTAGATGTTCTCCTACAGGTGGAGCAATGTCCAAGTAAGGACATTGTAATGGCAGATGTAAAGGCGACCGACAGCTTGGGGTAGTTCTTCACAACAAGCGCTAGGTTTGTAGAGAAAACCTCTCTCAAAGTGAATCCCTGGTATGACAGGGATTGTAGAATAGCTAAAGCCTTATTTGTTCTAAGTGCAAAGGAGGTTGTGACAGTAGACGTGCCCCCTCTTACAGGAGGCAAAGAAGAAGTATAACATTCTAATTAAGAACAAAAAATAGGCCTATGAAGAGGAGTTGTGGCACCAATTGCTAACAGCATTTACTAATAGAGAACCCGGTAGGTTCTGGAAAATGATGGGGGTGGGCAGCCCTGCAGATCATACATCATTTGTTAGCTGTATCCCAGAGAAAGTTTGGTATGAGGATTTTGGACATTTATATATCGAGTGCAGACTCCTTCTTGATAACCAGCCACTAGGGGTGGCAAGTAAACACAGTCTGTCACAGCTGGATCAAGCACCCTTAATCTTCAGCAGCGAGGATGTAAGACTGGCCCTTATGAGCCAAAAAAACAGGTAAAGCATCAGGGCCAGATACATTTCCAGTGGATTTTTATTTCAATGAACACATAGTCTAGACGCTGTATTTTAATATGTTTTCAATGCAGTTCTTGAATCTAACACTATACCACCATCTTGGACAAGGGCTAAGAGAGGGCCTATATACGGGAAGAGGGGCAGGGAGCAACCTGGGAACTGTCTATAGGCCAATCTCATTGTTTGACGCAAGTAGTAACATTTTTGCAAAAGCAATACTGGGGCAACTGGAGGAATTCATTGACAATCAAAATGTGATTGAACATCTAAAGGCAGGGTTCCAACCTAGTACAAGCACTATTGGTGAAAGTCTTCGTCTCCAGCTGCTATGCAGTAAATATGTGACCCTACGGAAAAAACATTTGTACACCGTCTTTATAGATCTGAAAACAGCTTTCGATAGAGTACCAAGAGTGACATTATGGGAAGTCCTAGTAGGTATGAATATCCCCTCATTCCTGCTGAGGGCTATCCAAGGACTGTAAGCAAACAATGAGGCCGTAATCAGGTGGACGTTTGACGGAAGTGCAAAAAAGACAATAGGAATTGAGATGGGAGTACGCCAAGGATACGTTCTCGCCCCAAAATTATTTAGATTCAGCAAAGAGCATGCAGATGGAGCGGTTAGAGTGTCCATCGAAGCTTAAAAGCGGCAGGCCAGACAGGCATTCATGTATGGGGCAAAGCTATGGGGGCATGTGAATAATAGCTCACTGTCTACAACTGAGAACAACTTTGTCAAAAGTATATTAGGTCTGCCAACTAGTGCTCCAAAGCGTCTGATTTATCTGGAACTGGACCTGCAGAGGATAGGTTTGCCATGCAGATCCAGAGCTTTATTCTACTGGGCAAGACTTTGCACTACACCAAAGTTGTATAATATACAGAGGCGGTAAAAGATCTAATGGCCGACCAGGTGGGACTTTGCTCCTGTGGTTTTCACACATAATGAACGGCCTTGCTGCCATTGAGCTCGGTGTACTGTGGGCCCAGCCAGAGTTGATGTGTGCTTCATCCAAGCCTGCGACTAAAAGTACCCTTAGAGTAAATGCTGAATTAGAAATTGTGAGTTTGGTTAATCAGAAACCCAGGTTAAAAGTGTATTGGGATTGTAAACAAACTACTGGTTACGAGGAATATCAAGTTTAGTTTAGCTTAGTTTAGTTAAGTTTCTTTATTTATACCACACGCTGAACCCTGAGGTAACTGGGCGCCAGAGACTTAAAGGCAGGATAAACAGGTTACATGCATTTACATACTATAAAGGCAGTGATAATAGCAATAAGTGCAAATGACCAGGGTTCCAGGATGGTCGCAAAGAGAATACATGGTGACATACAATACAGAGGGAGTACAGAATATAGACAAGTGTGCAGCACTTGTTAGCAAGCCAAGATTTCGTTTTTGCTCTGAAGGTCCAGAACGAAGGTTCGATTCCAAGATTGAGGAGTATAGCATTCCATTGTTTGGTATCCCTACAAAATATTCCCACCAAAAATATCGCCATACATATGGGCGTTTGTCTCGCCAAAGGCAATATTTTTGGGGAGGATATTTTGTGGGAGCAGGGGTTGCGGGGGTGTCCCCCACACATTTTAAAATAATGCAGGGGTTGCGGGGGTGTCCCCCGCAGGGTCCATGGATCAATATTGGCCAACAATATGGCGATATATTTGTATCGCAATATTTTTGCAGGGATATTAACACATGGAACCCATTGTTTGGCCGCTAGGACTGTGAAGCTTGAACCACCTGCTTTTTTTAGGTTGAATTTGGGAATGATGAGGCAGTGCAAGTACGCTGTTCTGGTCAGTCTGACTGATAGCCATTTGTTGAATTTGTCTGTCAAATACTTAGGGGCAGTATTTGAGAGGCATTTGCGGATGATGACAAGAGATCTGAGGGCGATTCTGTCTCATACTGGGAGCCAGTTGGGGTCCTGTCTGAGGCTTCAGATGTGGGCGTGCAGAGGGATACTTAGTGCAGCTATAAGGACGTTGTTTTGCAAAACCTGGAGTTTGTTCAAGTTATGCTCAGAAGTGCCTAGGAAGAGGGTGTTGCAGTAGTCAATTTATTTTTGATAGCATAAGTGCCCTGGCTAGGGTGATGCAGCTAGCCGGTGAGAGAAATTATTTGCAGGCATTGATAAGCTTGTTTGTGTAGGCCGTGGAGGATGCTGTGGCGTTCACTTGTTTTTTGAGGGAGAAGGTAGGATCTAGGTATACCCCTAGAGTTTTGATCTCTTTTGCCACTTTGATCAGTTTTCCATCAATGTTGATGGAAGTGTAGGGAGAGTCCAGTTTGTTTAGGCGAAGTTAGGAACCGACGAGGAGAAGCTCAGTTTTCTCATCGTTGAGGCATAGGCCACTATCAGCCATATACACCTGAATTTCTAGGTATAGGTCGTTTATCAGTTTTGTGTCCTTTTTGTAGCATCCTGATAACGTAATGAGAACCTGGGTGTCGTCAGCATAGTTTGTGTATGTGACACCCAAGTTGTCAAGACGGTTGAACAGGAGCTTCGTAAAGATGTTATATAAGGTTGGCGATGCGCACAAATCTTGAGGTACTCTGCAATAGATGGGGATGGGGTCAGCTGAGGCTGACGGTGAGAAGACCCTCATGGTGCAGTTGGAGAGGAAGGATTGTACCCAGGTGGTGGCCTTGCTAGAGAAGGCAGCTGCAGATGCCAGATGCTCCGTGAGGATCCGGTGGTCGACGAGGTCGAAGGCTGCCGATAGGTCGAGAAGCAGAAGTATGGCTAGTTTGCCATTGTCCTTCGCCTCTTCCATCTGGATTTTGAGGTCCAAGAGGGCAGTTTCTGTTCCAGGCCTTGGCCTAAAGCCCGATTGTCTAAGGCCCAGGAGGTTGTTATCTTCCATGTATCAAGATGTTCTGCAGCCCGAAAGCCTAAGAACACTGAATGTTAAATTGCGACTAGGTATCCCACCAGTGAGGACATGGAGCAGCAACTGGAAACATGATGGGGGGGGGGAGAATATCCATTATGTGGAACAATATCAGAAAGAATAACTGACTTCATGCTAATTTGCCCTGGATATTTGGACATTACAAAGATATGTCTAAAACCCCTGTTCTTAGCCAGGTCAATACGCACAATGGATCAGGCAATGATATTGTGCTGCAACTCGAGTTATAGTCTAGTGGCCGCATTCTTTATGCAATTACCTGAGAAAAGCATGGACATGGAGAATGCCAGGAATATGAATTGTTGTTTAGTGATATCATGACTAAATGTCTGTTCTAAATGGAGATTGTTGGGATTGGGAGATTTCTTTATCTTTTGGGTTTAACATGTACTGTTGTTTCATTGAATGTGTTCCCACATGGGCAGGATTTACTTTGTAATGCAGTACTTTACAGTTTTTATTTATGTACATCACACGTTTTAACAATGATCAATTGAAGTGCTTGCCTGCTTAAGACTCTGAATTGTTTGCTTGATAATACTGCAGCAATAGATGTTTTAAGCATGGTTTCATGGATACATTATTTATGGGATTGGATATTTTAAGTATTTGCATATTGTTTTGTGCAATGTTGTTGTATGTGCATGTGCTTCTATGGCAGGATGGCCAAAGTAAATTTGAAATTAACGAATACATGGGTGTGAAGGGCTATCAGGAGTAAGATCAACTCAATGGAAGGTCTAGGTGGAAAGTAACAGGAGTGAGATGAGATGAATGAGGGTGAGATATGGTATCAAGAGGACAAAGATAAGAACATAATTACTGAAGAGAAAGAGAAAGAGGTGCAATACGGTGATGTATTAGGAGGAGGAGACAGACAAGTGATAAGATCCAGAAGATGAGGAGGATACGATCATGGCAATTGGTGGCAAGAAGCTCAAAAGGAGGAGAGCCAGATAACCAGTGGTGGTGAAGTGGAGGGTGGGGAAAAACCCCAATTACAATAGGTCCAATTCAGCGGAAATCCCCACACCCAAGTCCACAAATGTGAAAAAACAATTGCTTATTATGAGATCTCGTAAACAGGGACAGAAATGGATTTCACACTATTTCCTATTTTCTCTCAACTTGTTAAAGGCTTGTCAACATCTTTTAATGGGTTTTGATATCCTAAGGGACGCGTTATTCTACAAACCCTGTCAGGCTGGGGTTGGTTAGTGGGACAAACTACATATAGAAGCTATATGGGTATGTGTTTTCAATGGCTACACGCTATCTGATGGGTCCATCTGTGATCACCTCCTAAATGTTGCAAATACAATTATGTCAGGTTAGTGCGTTATTACTGGAAAGTGCAACAAAATGTAATTAGCGCAGAAAGTGGGTAGGGATAGGTCAGTGAGGACCTTCTCAGCCTTGTCACTTTGAACGGTTACCAGCCCATGAGCAACAACTCAAGGTAATGAGAACAGCCACAAAGGTGCTGTCTGTGCCAATAAGGCTACCATCTCCGATCCTCTAGTCCTTGAGCTTGGTACATTTAGCTTTCATCCTGGTATTATTTTGTATCATCTACCCTGAACTGGTTGCGAACAAAGGTCTCTGTCTAGCTCAAATGAATAGGCTTTATCCCCCTGTCGCAGATCACGTGTGTAGAGATCACTGGGTTGTTTTTCCTGCTCTGCATTTACGAGGATTTTCTAGCATTTATGCATGAAGGTGTCTAATCTAGCGAAACTGTTTCTACTGTCCGCCTTTGTCTGCATCCTTGAGGGGCGATGTGAAACTCTCGCTCGATAATCTTGGCTCGAACATTTGCACCTGCTACATATACAGTCTGGTCTGTGCTTTCCTGCTAAATCAGAAAGTCATGACTCTCCCTGGGTTCTCATGCCTTCCCTGTGCTTGCCATTCACTTCAATGTGGCTGCATCTTCCATTTTGATTAGTGTGGCTACTTATCTTAACTGTTGAGCAAGCTTAATTTCTTATTTTTGTGCGTCTTGCATTATAGCATAGCAAAGAGTATATCTAAGTGGGTCAAAATCATGTTCTTTGTGTCTAAGAGAGGTTTTAATCGAAGTGTCTGTGTAGCTTTGTGAAGGGATGCATATTGGCTTCATGTCTAATCCATCTACATCTTGGCCTTAGTTGTGACGTCATTGTCTCTCTGCATGGGTACAGTCAGTCCACTTGCTCGATCGTCTGCAAGTTTATCTCCTCTACAATGTCATCAGGATAGGGGCTAAAAGGTTGACTGACTGAGTAGCATTGCTCACATCTGCGGTAAAGTGGTGACAGAGACGAGGGGGTATGGACTGATGAAAACCTGTAATTTCTGTATCAAGATGAGGGAAGGACCAGAGCAATGAGGGATACGTTCATCTTTCCCTCTTCAATCCCCCCCTCTGGTCGAGATATCGACAACACTTCCACGAGGGTCCTCCCTATTGACTTATTTCTTTGGAGTCCAAACCTTTGCCACCCCCTCAGGCCGCCATGGTACTTCACATGTTCATCCACGCCCCAGGTAATGTAGTAGCACTCTATATCTGGTTTGCACCGGACCCATCATCCCACATAGTTGCAGGGATCTGGGAATTTCATTTCTGGAGGAAAAAGGGACTCTTGCTTCAAGTGTGACTGCAGCACTTCAAGAGTTTGTGTTTGTTTATCTGTTATCATCTCCACATCTAACAATATTTTCATCCCTATCATCTTTTTGGTAATCTTCTTGCACTGTGATACAGCTACTCTGACAGAGAATGTGAATAGAACTAGTACTAGGGCTGCTATTAGTATCTTAAGTTTGTTGGCCATCCATGATGTAATCCAGGAGAAATGTACACCAGCCAATTGTCGTCCTCCTCTGCTGAGGTCGTGAATTCTTCCATCTTGGCATGCACGTCTGACAGCTGCATTATCATTTCCGCAAGGATCCCATTCTCTTCATCATGAGCAGGTAGAAATATGGAACAGTACGGCCTGATCTTTGTGCACACACACCCTCCATAGCTGTGAGAAGATCCACGATGTACCTGTTCTGAAGAGTCATGAGTCTGATGGCTCTGAGCTCTTCCTTTATGGCACTGAACCCTTTCACCATCGGATTGTTTATCTGCAACAGCTCCCATCTAATGATCTGGAGTCATTTGTCGTTCACATTGGCCTGGACCCATGGAACAACTGAGGTGAATAGCATCTCAGTCCTGCTGAACAGTCTATGCTCTTTTGATATTGCAACGAGTGCTTCTTCCATCCTGGTCGAGATATCATGTCCTCTCTTCATTGTTGTCAGCTCTACAGATCTTCTCTTCCTCTATTGTGCATCCATTCTGGGTAATCCAGCCACTTTTATGTCTTTCTGATGCACTACCAGCGGTGGAGTATCTAGCTGCACTAGAAAACATATCCCACCCCAGTTTGGTGGTAGTTGCATGTACGCCTTGGAACCACAGGCCCAGTAATGTTCCATTATTACTGCTCTACCAACCTTCATACCCGGTATCATAGATGTTTGTTTGCATCATCTGTTCACTCCAACCTTTACTGGACCATCATTCTGGAAACACAGGGAAGCATTCTCGAGTGGTATTGGTGGCAAAGGGCCTGCTTTGTTTTCGGACAACGTGAGAAGTTTAGCACTTGCCTCACATTCCTTGAGGCATTCATCATTCTTTTGTTCCACTTCCACTGGAACTGTCAGGAGTGCATGTGCTTTGCACCCCATCATCCCTTTTACCCATTCATTCATTCATTCATTTCCTATGAATACTTGTCCATACACCAACGGTTGGGGTCTCTCTCAGCATTCTGGCATTCCCCCTACTTTAATTTTCCCAGTCTTTGGGAATTGCAAATCTGTTTGCATTACTATGCTAGCTTCTCCTATGTTTTGGACATCCAGTATGAATTGTATTATTTTATCCGAGCTCCAATAGTCCTCCATCATTGCTTGAGTTTTTATATAGCTGTCCTCAAATGAAAAAGTATTTTGTGACATCCTCCGCAGTGTGGGCCATTTCCCTTGACACTGGCTTCTTGTGATGCAGAGCTCTAAGTGCATAAGGCATTGTGCTCTGGCTGCTGGAATCTATGTTGCTATAAATGTTCTGGAAGCGCTCATGGCAGAGGGGATGAGAGTGATGGTCTGGAGGATTTCCAAGAGCAATGCCAGAGGTTAGGATTTATTCCAAGCCTACCAGCCATCACCCCTTTTGTTTTGCATAGGTCACCCCGAGTGGGACAGATATGCCCACACGTGGGTCCCATGCATGCTGGGCTTAGAGACCCAAGATACTCCTTTTTGATGAGGCCAACAAGTCCGAAACATGTTTGGGGATGGTGATGGTCTCGTGCAGAAGAGATGTGAACAAGCAGTTTGGGCTGGACTGCCCTTTTTGGGGTGGAACCAAGCCTAATTTGCATATGGTCTTTCCCTTTTAGTAAAGGCTTGGCAGGCAAAGAATGATGGCCTGGAATGTTGCCCAGAGCAATGCCAGAGGTTAGGATTAATTCCAAACCTTTCAGCCATCACCTCTTTTGTTTTGCATAAGTCACCCTGATTGGGACGGGTATGCCCAGATGTGTTGTCCTGTGCCTGCTGGGCCTAGAGACCCAAGGCTGAAACCTGTTTGGGAATGCTGGTGGTCTCGTGCAGACGTGAAGTGACCAAGCAGTTTGAGCTGGACTGCACCTTTTGTGGTGAGACCAAGCCTGATTTGCAGATGTTGTTTCACCTTTTGTAATGGCTTGACAGGTGAAGCACAATGGTTTGGAGGGTTGCCCAGAGCAATGCCAGAGGTATGGATTCATTCCAAACCTTCCAGTCATCACCTCTTTTGTTTTGCATAAGTCAGCCAGAGTGGGATGGGTATGCCCAGACGTGGATCCCGTGCTTGCTGGGCCTTGAGACTCAAGCTACTCCTCACTGATGAGGCCCAACAAAGCCGATACATGTTTGGGGATGCTGGTGCTGTCATGCAGAAGGAATGTGACCAAGCAGTTTGGGCTGGACCGCCCCTTCTGGGGTGGCACAAAGTTTGATTTGCATATGGTTTTTCCCCTTTTATAATGGCTTGGCAGGCGAAGAACAATGGTGTTGGGGGTTGGCCAGAGCAATGACAGAGGTTAGGATTAATTCCAAACCTTCCAGCCATGACCTCTTTTGTTTTGCATAGGGGATGAGAGAACAAAGGTAACGCATCTCTCTTGAGGTCTCTCTCCCCACCCTGGTCATTTGTTGGTACCACATGTTATTTGTGACATGAGCCGAATTTGCCATATAAGCATTGACATGTTCAAAATCAGACTTAGCACTTTGTTTAAGCTTTTTTACTTCTTGGGTCGTGCTAATGACCAGCTCAGCTAAAGCCGTGGTTGGTAAGGGTACTGGTGTTGAAATCGCACATGCTTGAGTGTGTGTGTAACTCAATCCAACCTTATGCAATGCAAAGGGGGTAAAGAGGTAGAGACTGCAGAATGCAGAGAAAAGCAATACAATAGCTTTTTCAGTGGTGTCCATGTTTTGCATATATGTACACCCTTGGCGTTTATCATGAGCTTGCTGATGGTTATCAAAATTCACACCTTTTGGATCCCCATTGTTATAAATGGTAAGCCTTTCCTGTGGAATAATTGTACTAATAAAGCAGCAAAAAGGCTCTCAAAAATTGAACATGGCAAGAATAGACACTTTAGTCCTGGTTAGTATCCGATAGCTGTTTTCAGCTTAAATAAGGAAAGCATAAACAAAGAGTTTTTCTGGCACCATTGGATCTGTGTCCCTGTAAATTCAAAAAGTGTTTTTCTGCTTGTATTGTGCAGGTACAATAATACTTGTAGAATGTCAGTTAATATGGATATGTCGGTTGCTGAGATTAAAAAGGACAGTCTGCCTAAACTAATTTTCTGTGTGCTCCTATCTGGCTCTGGTTCTGGCACATGTCTGAATTTGTTGCTTCTGTTCTTGTGCTGCACTGTCTGCGTCTTGGGAAAGGGGGCGTCACACCTCTGCAGTGCTTGACGTCTCCCAGGTAATTCCAAGCTTTCTTCCCTACCAATTTTACAACTTTATCCGTGGGTTGCTCTACAGTAAAGGGGCAATCAAACCAGGGCTTTTGCCAGTTTCTTGTAAAGTTCTGCAACAAAACTTCAGGGGCAACGCTTTTGTCTTGAAAGCAAGACAATGCATAGCAACACAGGTTTGAATGCCGGGCTTGTGCCTAGAAACTGGTCCCCGGTATTAGGCGCGTTATGAAAGAACAATTATAATGAAAGGGGTGGTGCTTTGAGTAGTTCTTGTGGATTTACTGATGTGTCTTCTTCATCATTCTTCTTCGACCTCCCCTGCTTTGCCATTAGCTGTTGAGAGATAAAAGAAGCACTAGACATCATCGAAGCGAGATACCCATACACCTCATTACCCAAAACAATGGCAGCATTCTGGGCATCTGTCAAGGCTATAGTGGGAGGAGCAAGTCGGAGTCGCATGTCTCTTCCCTCTCACGAGGAATTAAATGGTGGTTAGACGCAGTCTGATTGTGCAATGTGAACAAGGCTATGGGCAGGCAGTGAAGCCATGTTTTTTCAGAGTCATTTCACTTTGCAATTTTTTCTTTGAGCAGGCTGTTGAAGCGTTCACAAATCCTATTAGCAGGAAAATGTATGCTTAATCCCCAGTAGGGCTGTGATGTGCTTGACTACTTCCTTTACAAAGTACGGTGTATTATCAGACTGGAGGACTTTGCACACCCCCTATCGCAGGAACACCTCTTTAACGAGGAATCTCACTGCACAAGTGGCATCGGGGTGGGAGCATAGACTGGCTTCTATCCATCGAGAAAATGGGCATACAACCACTAGCCTCTAGCCATTGCAATTTTGAACCATGACCATGTAGTGTCTATGGGTACGACGTCCTTTCATCGCCTGCAATTTCATCCCCTGACATTCTAAATTGTATATTGCAATGAATATGCTCATTGATTTTTTTAGAGGGTGGGAAAGGGCAGATAAGGGTTTGGGCGGGTAGGGAATAGGTAAACATAAGTGATGGGGAGGGTCGGGGGGTGTAACCCCCACAAAAATGTTTTTTGTTTTTAATTGATGAGCATTTTCATTAGAATGTACACGTTAAAATGCCAGGGAATGAAATTGCAGGCGATGAAATGACATAGAACTGTCTATATGGAGATGTTGAAAAGGCCCATTGCTCCTCTCACTACTCGCAATGTGTGTCCTGCTGTGACTTTTTGGCAAGTAATACAATTATACATGAATGAGGCAACATGCTCCACCAAGTTGGAACAGAGCCAGTCTTCTGCAATGTGTGCTACAAGGCTCTCCTTACTTGTGTGTGTTGAGTATTGCAGCTCTGGTAAAGCTGTCTGCAATAATGTTAGGGGCATGACCGGCTTTTCAGTGCTCTTTTGTCACCACATTGCATCCATGAGGGATTATTGACACCCCCTCCTTATCTACAATTCCTTTTCTTCTACTGGTGCTGTCACTGTAATTCCATTATTTGGGTGATGGGCAACGAATTACACCCTTCTTGCATTACAATGGCACATGCTCGTGAGCATCTATTGGGAGGGTGTCAAAGGGCCTCATCACGAGTTGGGCAGTAATGCTGGCGCTATTACCGCTGGTGCTATTAGCCCTACCGCCAAAACCTGCTGCTATTAGCGCCGGATCAAGGGTTTGGCGGAACGGTTAGTGCCCATTCCCCATTGGGCCCATTCAGGAATTCCTCATTCCCGATTGGGCCCAATAGGGAAAATTTGCGCTATTACCGCCGACGGATTTCCTTCCGGCGGTAATAGCGCTGAAAATCGGCAAATTTGCAGCGGATTTCCACCCAGCTCAGAACTGGGTGGAAATCCATCAAAGCCATGATCTGGCGGACCCTTAAATGCGGCGGTAATAGTGCTACCGCCGTATTTAATGGTTACTGCCAGACTCATGATGAGGCCCAAACTCATTTATCTCTGGAAAGTAGGCTGCTCATTTTGCTTCTGCATCTGCGGCTTTGTTGCTGTGGGAAAACATGTCCTCCCCCCTCATGTAGGCTTGACACTTCACCACCGCTGTGCTGGATGGGAATTGTAGCGAATCTATGAGTCTGTCCAATAGGGGTGCGTGCTGCACTGGTGTACCGTTAGAACGTTGAAAGCCCCACCTTTTCCATCGTGACAGTCCTGCATGAACTGTTGACATCACATAGGAGGAGTCAGAGTACACTGTTACCTCTTCTTCCACATGTGCTTCTAGCACTATTATGAGTGCTACCATTTCTGCTACATGTGCTGAGAAATGCAAGGGTGGCCTTGAGCTTGCCACTACTTCAAATGTTCCATTCTGTCTGAATTTTATAACTGCTCTCTCTGTATGTCGTTGCACTGTGATCTGGTCAATTATTGAGAACCTGTCAATAAAGAGTACTTCTCCAACCCAAGGGCATTTTCTCTGGCTTTTGGATTGTCATCATAATATTCTGTCTATTTAGTGCAGTTGTGTACATAGTCCGACTTCTCCAATGGCTCTGCTATAAATGTTGCTGGCTTCATAATTCTGCACCTCATACTTTTATTGCTGTATTTGAGATAATCACCTCATATCTGGATGCTCTCTGTGTGGTCAGTGTGCTTTTTGGTTTCTCAAGAATGGCACAAAGGGCATGCTCCATGTAAAGTGTGGTATTACAGCCCATGGTGTTACTTACTGCCCTCTCGATTGCAAATGTAGCTGCAGCCAATGCTTGTTCGCACAGATAATTACCTCTCATTACGGAATCCAAATGCCCACTGTAGTAGGCTATTAGTTTGTGCACCAAAGTAGTTTTCTGTGTGAGTACCGCTGTCATCACTACTCAATTTGAATGTGACAATAAGTAAAATTCTGCACTGTAATCAGGTATTCCGAAAACTGGGGCTGTGCATATTGCCCTTTTCATTTCTTCTAATTCTTCTGTCATTTCACCTGTCCATATTAACTTGCCGTCCCCCCTGTGAGCCTCTGAGTCAGTTTAGAAGGGGTCTAGTATATGTCATGTAATCAAACACCCTGGCTGGGTTCATAATTCTGCACCTCATACTTTTATTGCTGTATTTGAGATAATCACCTCATATCTGGATGTTCTCTGTGTGGTCAGTGTGCTTTTTGGTTTCTCAAGAATGGCACAAAGGGCATGCTCCATGTAAAGTGTAGTATTACAGCCCATGGTGTTACTTACTGCCCTCTCGATTGCAAATGTAGCTGCAGCCAATGCTTGTTCGCACAGATAATTACCTCTCATTACGGAATCCAAATGCCCACTGTAGTAGGCTATTAGTTTGTGCACCAAAGTAGTTTTCTGTGTGAGTACCGCTGTCATCACTACTCAATTTCAATGTGACAATAAGTAAAATTCTGCACTGTAATCAGGTATTCCGAAAACTGGGGCTGTGTGTATTGCCCTTTTCATTTCTTCTAATTCTTCTGTCATTTCACCTGTCCATATTAACTTGCCGTCCCCCCTGTGAGCCTCTGAGTCAGTTTAGAAGGGGTCTAGTATATGTCATGTAATCAAACACCCTGGCTGGGTTCATAATTCTGCACCTCATACTTTTATGGCTGTATTTGAGATAATCACCTCATACCTGGATGCTCTCTGTGTGGTCAGTGTGCTTTTTGGTTTCTCAAGAATGGCAAAAGGGCATGCTCCATGTAAAGTGTGGTATTACAGCCAATGGTGTTACTTACTGCCCTCTCGATTGCAAATGTAGCTGCAGCCAATGCTTGTTCGCACAGATAATTACCTCTCATTACGGAATCCAAATGCCCACTGTAGTAGGCTATTAGTTTGTGCACCAAAGTAGTTTTCTGTGTGAGTACCGCTGTCATCACTACTCAATTTGAATGTGACAATAAGTAAAATTCTGCACTGTAATCAGGTATTCTGAAAACTGGGGCTGTGCGTATTGCCCTTTTCATTTCTTCTAATTCTTCTGTCATTTCACCTGTCCATATTAACTTGCCGTCCCCCCTGTGAGCCTCTGAGTCAGTTTAGAAGGGGTCTAGTATATGTCATGTAATCAAACACCCTGGCTCTGCAATAATTACTGCATCTCCCTCACAGACTTTGGCTGTGGCCTTTTCATAATCGGCTCTGCCCTTTCAGGTGTTACCTTCCTGCCGTCTTGTGACATCTTGTGACATCAACTTCCCAATGTATAGAACCTGGCAGTATTGTAATTTTGCCTTGTCCACCTTGTATCCCTTCTCTGTCAATACTGTCATCAACTGCATTGAGTCCTTTCAACACTGCTCTTCTGTCCTGCTGCATACAGAATGTCGTCCACGTATTGAATCACTGTGTTGTTTAAATGTACATTCCCCAGGTCCATTTGAAGGGCCCTATTGAAAATGGAAGTAGATTCACAGTACCCTTGTTGTAACTTTATATGTTTCTACTTTTTTTCTTTATAGAAATGAGGTCAAGTCTTGTGACTCCTCGTGACGGGGAATCGAAACGAACGTATTCTTCAAGTCTTTTTTTCGTGAAATGTGTGGCTTCAGGTGGGATGCTGCATAATATTGTTGTTGAGTTAGGAACTAAGGGAAACTCTGCTTCTGCGAGGGCACACATCCTGTATAAAACGCCACAATCCCCTGTTGCCTTCTTCACTGGATACACAGCTGTTTTACATTGAGATTTTATGGTACCAGGATTTCCTGCTGCACTAGAGCAGAAATTGTCTCAAAAAGGCATTTTTCTGCTTCTTTAGATAGGGGATATTGTTTTGCCCTCGGAAGAATCACCCCTTTCTTTAGTTTGACCTTAACTGCTCCTACCCCTTTCAACAGGCTAATGTCAAACGGGCTCTTTGTGCATAATATGCTTGGCACCTGTACCAAGTCTTCCTCAAGAAATGATGGTGGTGTCTTTTTCATCAGGGCCATCCTCTGTGGGACTTCCCTGTAATTGATTATCACCCAATAAGTAACGCACATGGAAAATACTACCTCAATATCTGAATGGTTGTCCCAAAACAGTTCTTCATCTGTCAAGTCAGTCAACCTGTGTCCTTCTCCCACGGCAATTACTGCTCTCCAAACTTTCCCTGAATCATCAGTCCCATGAATTACTACTCTCTCTTCCCTTACTATAACTGTTTCCAATTCCAGTGGGAATACATGCCCTTCCTCCTCATCCAGGGGAATTTATGGTCTGAACAAAATCTCATTTGGCAAACAAATCAATTTGCCCTGTATGCCTGGGAGCCATGCCTGCATCACATCCATCCCATATTGAAATAGCTCGGGATCTAGGAGCACTCCCTCTGTACAGTCTGGTTGCAGAATGCTTGAATACATTCTTGTGCATTCATTTAATGAATCCCTGGAGTAGAGCACACTTTTCCATGATCTGTGAATGAGGTGGTCATGTTGAGCTTACTCATCATGCCCCTTCCCATTATGTTGACTGGTATCTGGTGGTATTATAACAGTGGCATAGTAAGATCATGCTCTCCAACGGAGATAGGCAATCCATCAGTGAATGGAACCAAATATGTGGCCCCAGAAAAACCTTGAGCATCCACGGCAATGCCAGACAAGGGTTATGTCCTCTCCCTAACACCAGATCTATTGGCTCCTGTATCAATGAGAAAGGAGAAGGTATTGTCCTCTATGGTTACCCCCACTCGTGGTTCTTCATTTGGGTTGGGTATAACAGATTGGATTGAACACATTAGGTCAGCCTGTGGGCTGTCCTGGTGCGGGTATAAGCTAATCCCTGTCCCTGTGAAAGGATTCCCTCCCACTTGAGCTACATTCCCTAGCCATGGTGTGGCAATCTACACTGGGCTGTCAACATTTCTCCTGGCTACTATGTCTTGCAGTGGCAGTGCTTGCAATGCTGCTTGCAGTGGCTGGCTGTACACCCATGTTTGCGGTGTGCAGCATGGGTTGTTGCAGCTGTGCGATGCATTCTGTGCTGGTGCAAATTGCAGTGCATATGTCTGCATCTGCATGTGATCTTGGGCATAATAGTCTGGTTGTTCTGTATTGTATTCTGGTGAATGTGTTGTCTCCCCTCTTGGGTCCTGCCAATTCTGTTGCATTTCTCTCCGGCTCCTATACACTCGAGTTATGTGTCCTGTCTTCCCACATGTCTGTGGGCCAAAACAGTCCTCCGTTGAATCCTTCGCCTCCTTGCTGCAAGTGGTATCCCAGTCCTCTCCACCTGGGTGTGCCTTTTCATCCCCGTGGCCAATAGTTACCATCCCTCCTCCCTGTGGAACTTAGCTCTGCCATTTGCTGTGGATGCTGGTATTCTCTGTGACCACTCCCTCTCCACTTGTCAACAACACCCCTTTGATTGAATACTTTGATCATTTTTTTCGGAACTAGCTTTGTTTCTTCTACCTTACTTGTCTTGCATTTCTTTCTCGCATTCTATTGCATTATCCTACAATAATGCACTATAGTCAATTGAATTTCCGACCATGGTTTCGCCTCCATCCCCACTAATTTCTTCAATTGTTTCTGTAGTCCCCGGCTGAGTATATGGTAAAATGAACCCACAGTTTTGTCCCATGGTTCACGAGTCTCAATATGCCAGCTTTCTTAGATCTCTTGAATATATTGAATTGGGTCTTCGCATTTTGCGTGCTATAATTGCACTTATGTCAGAAGTGTTTGGTTACTGTACCACCTCCATACAGTTATCAAATGGTGCCCCGTCATGCGCTGTGTTTTGTGCTGTCACTCCAGGATAACCTGCTCTTTTCCAAACATCATCAGCTACCTCCCCAAGAATGGCTGAGTAAGCCTTTCATGTTTCCCACTGCTAGTGTTGTCCCTGCTGTCAATCTTTCCAGTTCATAAATCTATTTTCCCGGCCCTGCAGTCAGCAAGGGCAGTTTACGGCAGTTTACATCACCAATTATACTTGTCCATTTGTTGCAATAGTATATATTGCAGTTGCCCTTCACCCTTTTCTAATAGCGGAAATTGTGTTAGCCCCATACACTTCTCTGGCTTCCTTAAGCCTTTTGTTACTGTAAATGCTACCATCATGCTAGCCCACCTCTGTCCTGGTAATACACTCAGCATTTGTGTAGATGGGGTATCTACACTATGTGATCGCCCTTTGGAGTGCTTGGTGCACCCTTCAGGTTCTAGCCTCCCTTCTTCCGTTTCCTCCTCTTTGTCCCCTAATATTTCCCATTCGGGGCTCCCTCAATCAGTTGAGCAGCACAAGGTCATTCTCCCTTCTCCATCATTGCACTCCCCTTGTTCATCGTCTGTAACTATACTGTCATCACTCTGTTCATCCCCTTTGTCTTCGAAGGAAGCTCAGTCATTTCAGCATATTTGTTCCCTGTTTCCTTCTCACTGCTCTGTCCAGTGAGTCACTTCCTGCATGTTCCTGCTGTGCTCCTGCTTGCCTTAAGGGAAGCATCACTATCTTTCCTGCTTCAGTATAATGCCCCAATCCTTCTCCGTATTCCTGCTTTTCCATCTTTGCCCAAAAGACTGGCAACCCTCATTATTTCTTCTACTTCCTTAAGATGTCTCTCAGTACTTGCCTCTCTTTCTCGCTCTCTCTGTTTATTCTTTTCCTCCCTCTCTGTTGTTTCTTTATAAGTCTCTCAAACTCCACTTTCCTTTTCTCCCTCCTCGCTTTTGCCTGTCTCACTTTTTCTTCTTCGCCTTGCTTAATTCCCTCTCGTCTGCTTCCTTCAGCTTTCTTCTCCGTTCCTTTTCCTCCCTCTCCTTCTCTACTTTCATTACCTCCTCTATTATTTCTATCCATTCTCCCCCCCCTCTTCTATTCTCTTATGTTCATCTTCTTCCTTTCTCTTTCCCTTTCCTTCTCAGCTTCCACCTCTGGGCCTCCAGGCTCCACTGTGCCTCTTCCTTCTAATTTTAGCAATATTTGCCCTCCCACCCACTCATTCATTGGGACTGCTGCCCCATCATCCCCTTTAAATTTCTGGGTTGCCTTCTCACCCCCAAAAACTTTGCTTGCAGTGCGCTGGGCTCTTTGCGGTCGTCAGTCATGGTCCCTACTTTCTTATTTGTCAGGTTATCTCTGCTAAGTGTGTCTATACTACTGTAAGCAGGAGGCGCATACATGGGATTGGTGTAACCTGATGCTGCTTTTAATTCTTAAATCCCTATCCTCCTGTCGGTGAGTTAGTTGTCTGAGGAGGAGAAGCCGTGGGTGCTTCGCGGCCCACTTCATGCTAGCTGAGTATCCACTCTCTCTTGGGTGGGCCTGCCTCCTTGTCCTCAAACATCTTCCATAACTCCAATATCGCCAATCTATTGCTCAATTCTATGCTTTTGTATGTGGCATCAAAAATGTAGTCATGTGTTGCAGCACAGATTTCGAAAGACTTCCTTCCCGGGGCCATGGCCTCACCATATTTCCGTCTGTATCTCGATTCCATTCCGTGGTATACTTGCATAGTGTGTCCTGATATCACGGAAGTGACTTGCACAAATGTCTGAGGGAAGTGTGTCCCATAATGGCAAGTCACTTTCTGACTGCCAATACTTACTTGACCTCAAAACAGGATTTTGTGTATGTTTCAAACAATGCCAATTTTATTTTTGCAGTTCTTGTCAACAGTAAATCAACTCTTCCATTCCAAACACAACAATGTCCGATCTTTTCCACCAGCCTCTCCGGCTTCACCACCTTCAACAAGGATGCAAAACACAAGCCGCCCACGCTCTAACTTCTGCCCTTAAAGACCAATCCACTGAGTGCTTCCAGAGCCGTACCCAATGGTACTAGAATCTTTTCGTTTTCAACAACCTCAACCTCTCGAGTTAGCCAAGCCTTCACTTTTAAATCATTACCTCACAGCACTACAGAACAAAACGATGTCCCCTTTTCTCCACAAACTTATGTGCCCCACTGCGGGCCAACAACCTCCAGACAACGGCTATGTGCTATTCACAACCTCCTTTTGACTTCATCAACCGCTATGCATGCAAAACATATGAGTGCCCAATTAAAGCAACACAATACTCAACAATACCCCAACACAAATACCCCTTGGATGTCATCCTGCTTTTACTCACAGGGGATCCCAATTAGGCAAATGATTGTCCCAAGCTATGCCCCAGATAAGTTTAAATTGAGAGGCTGGAGGGACAGAATTAGCAGCATTCCATTCCGCCCGCCACACAGTCAGCATTGAAGTCCCCCCTAGCACAATTGAACAGTGCTGCCCATTAGCCAGCCATTCACCAAAAAGATTCACCAGGTAGGATTGGAACTCCCCTATTCTGACCCTGGTGAGATGACAATATAAATTGACCAACAATAAATTAGAACACACATCATTAGTAGTGAGGCTAACAGCCAACACCCAATTCAGATGAATGAACCACTGATAATCTTATGTTCAAGTTGGAATCAATTACAATAATAAGGCCACCACTTGGTCGTCCCATATGTGATTGAGTTTCAGGGTTAGAAAAGGTCCAAAACCCCCCTACTTCAAAGTGTGTAGTACACATAATCCTCTGAAGCAACAATACATCCATGCCTTTTACAAATGAGGACTCCTTTAGGAAACAATCCAAGTTCACACATCCACACACATTCCACAACATAATTCTCAGACAAGAAAGCTAGGGCTGGTTCAGGCCTTGTCTAAGCCCAGAAAAGGTCTTAAGAGCTGACTTGATCCGTGACCAGTCCTGTCCATTCTGCATAAGATCAGAGAGTAGAGATCTGAGGCCAAATCATTATTAATTGGTACCACTCCTACCATCGACTTCAACCCATGCGGTTCCAGTACCAAAAATTACTTAGCCACCTCTAGTGATTCAATGGCTACCAAATCATATCCCAAGGTTTTTAAGTTAACCCCCTGGTCCCATACCATATTTGCGACCACCATTAAGTGATAATAACACACTATCTGGTGGTTCTTTTGTAGTGGAAGTGTAATCAAATCTATATCATCAGATGGGTGAGATCTCAATAGCGTAATTTCCCTAAAAATGTATAGGAACTTTGTCCTGTTAATTCGACTTTCATCAGCAGTAAGACAAGCCGAAGACCAATCCACATTCTTCTAGTTGTAACTTTCCATTGACAATTTCTTATCCCCTTGTACTTTACTCTCACACACGTTCTCGGACACCCCCTAAATTAGCTTGTTGTAGCTCAACAGCAGATAGATCTATCTTTGTCGTGGGGCATATGATACTGTTCGGGATTGCAGTACCACCCATTCCTATTAAAGGATCATCAACAGTCTTTTTACCATTACTTTTATTACCAGGCAATAAGAAAGATGTCATCTTGCACTGTTGGGTCTTCGGTCGTCCTTGCACCAAGGCCCTATGACAATAGGGCCTAGATTATGAACCCTAGATGGGGTTAACTCGGGTGTCAAATTACATCCCCTCGACCCCACCAGCAAGGCAGGGCATGGGTCAGTGCCCATGTCCCACATGCTTAAAGGCCCATTGGGGGTGACACCCTTTTTGCTCCCCTGAGTTTTCATATTAACCCTTGAGCAGCCCCTGATCCCACCCATCAGTCTCTCACTCCCAGCCTCACCACATCCCCTCCACCTGGGATTTAAGATCTATAATGTCTTCCTCAACCGGCAAACCTCTGGGCCATTTTAGCGAGGAATGTCGTCCATTTAGTTTTGGTGCTTGCATATTTTTAGATTTAATTTTTTTTATTCTGATATCCCTTCACATCCCATCACATTCGCCCAATAAATCAGACTCAATAACATGATATCTTTCTAGATTCAATGGGGCGAAGATGAGTGAGGGGGCATACTTAATCATTCAATACATTCCACTAACAGTGAGGGAGTATTCGGGGTTTGACTAATCACCAATACTTTCTGATTTACTTGATGTCCTTGGCCTGGCTGTAAACTTAAATCATGAGGAGTTAAAATGACTTCTCGAACCGTGGGGACAGTGTCCACCTTTTGCCCCAGGTGTAAATCCGTAATATCCATTATTGGATTAGATACATTGACCCCATATGCAATTTGATCCAAACTCCCTGGACAGAATAGAGCAAACACTTTTGAAAAATTATCCTGCATCACATTCATTTTGTTAGCATTCCCAACAACAACAATTTATATATTATCATATAGGCAAAGGATCGACTCCAAAACCAGATGCAGAGCTAATATAGAGGCTAGTCCCAAATAGTCAACTTTAGGCAAGATTTCAGACTGCCTCCTCAAATTAATATTCTTGAGCAAAAAGAAGCTTTTATCCCAAAACTTCAGCCCAGTAGGGCCCTCTCTATCATCCCCTATCTGCACCAATGAAACTGAGTACTTGTCTCCCAACCGCGTTGATGTTGTTTTGGTAATATTTGTAACATCTATTGCATTACACAGTCTACTGAAGAAGTCATCCAAAATTACAGAACCATCCTGGGGAAAAGAGCCAGCCAAAGAGTCAACCCCCAATTGAACTGAGGCAGTGGGCCTCATTACGACCCAGGCGGTAAGGGGTTAATGGCGCCGTAAAAGGGGGCGGCGCCGTTAACCCCTTACCGCATAATTACGAGGTCCCTTTGCGGGTCCCGACCTTAACTGCTAGTTTTTACCAGCCATTAAGGATTGGACCCGAAAAGGGACCTTGGAGGTATTTACGGTAGCGCAATTTGCGGTACCATAACTACCGCCTTCCCCATTTCCATTGAGCCCTATGGGGGCAAAAATGGGAATGGGGAAGGGCCAATGGTAAATGGGGAATTACCGCCCCGCCAACCGGTAAAATACCGGCGGCAACCATGGCGCTACTAGCACCATGGTTACCGCCTGGGTCGTAATGACCCCCAGTATCATTTAATTCTGCCGACTCAGTTGTAGCCGTAAACTGATCCTCTTGGTTGAAGATAAAACATGCCTTGTTTGTTGCTCGGAGGTCAAAATCTGCGCATAAGTAACAACTCGCACTGGCGCAGCTGAAACTCCAAAAAAAACAACCTTGTGGCCGTTATTTCCATTTACCGACTGAATAACGCCCAAATCAGGGTCTATGGTCAAAGAGTCCAACACCACATTATTTTTGAAAATCAGAGCATGATGTATCTTCACCTGTGTGCCCATCATCAGATCGTTCTGTGCATGGCATACTGCAGCGGGATCTAAGACCCACGCCTTGCTGCGGAGAGCTGCCGACATATTGTACAGGACCAGTTCGTACACAGAGCTGATTAATTCCTTAACGTGATTCAATCATTTACTTATAGAGGGAGCAGGGGAGTTGCTAGGTCTGGAAAAGACCTGGGGCTAAGCTGATGTCAGAACTGTTGGGACTGGGGGCTAGCTAGTTTTTTGGCTGTAGCTCCTGAGATTCTATCCGGGGCTACAACCAAAAGATCAGGGGCTATAGCCCCCTTAGTCCCCCCCTAGCATCGCCCCTGAGAGGGAGATCAAAGGCGGATGGCCCACATTCCCTCCCGTCCTTGGTGACCGAAGACCGAGTCAAGTACACAAAACAGTAAGTTCCTTACCCGCCGAGGTCCTAGTTACCTCTATGTAGAAGGAGATCAAAGGCCAATGGCCCACAGTCACTCCTGCCGTTACTCGCGAGTATACAGAATACAAACAATATCTAAACCTCCTCCTCCGCAGTGAGCGAAGTTAGTTGCCGGGTCACAACAGGCAACTTCCGCCCACCTCTGAACACTCCAAACACTTGCCCACACTTCGCAGAGGGGTGTTCGTAAAAGCAAAAAAGTCCCAATTAGCAGCTGCAAAGGAAAGACATCCGTTAGCTGCTAAACGAATCGCAAAGTGAACAGAAGACATTCAAAACACCTGCTCACACTTAGCTCCACTCGCTACGCGGAGGGAAGGATTTTTAAAGCCTGCTTCCTTAAAGCAACAGAGTCCCAATTAGCAGCTGCCAAGCAAAGACGTCCATTAGATGCCAAACGAATCACAAAGTCAATAGAAGACACTCCACATACTTGCACACCTGTACCACGAATGTAACACTGAAAAAGTACCATAATAGCAGACATGAAAGTTGTGCACCGCAAATGGGACACAGCTAGTGCCATAATGAAAGCTGACCTTCACTGCAGTGTGTATGCAAGTGCACTTGACATACAAGATGGCACTACAAATTATATGCTTCAAGATTACCCTCACTGCAGGATTGAGGCAAGTGCCATTCACACAAGTTAAGACACCAACACTTCAATACTAAAAAGCATCCTACAGTGGAGGAATGGAGGCGCATGCACACCACAGAGAAGAGAACATCCATGTTTCAATGTTTATGGAATACTATCACTGCGGATCTGATTTAAGTGCACCCCACACAGGTTATTACTATGGCAATTGTGAAAGGGACCCTCACTGTGGGATTAAAACATTTGCACCACACAAAGGACAGTAGGACTGAAATAGTGCGAATCTGACCCTTACTCCGTGACTGAAACAATTGGAACTCAAAACGACATTTCACCACCACTGCAATACTCAAGATGTACACCACTTCAAGATGGAAGCTAGTGAATCTCACATAGGACAAGACACCAACACTCAAATATTTAATAGTAGTCCTTGCTGAGTAGATGTAACCAGTGCAACTCATGCAGAGCACTACTAGTGCAACAATAAAATTACACTTGAAGTAAAAATGATGGAAGACTACCTCACACAGGATGCCATCACAGCAGCAATACACAATGACCTAGACTGCAGGATGCATACAAGGTCCCATTACTCATACCAGGACTCCACCATTTCAAAAGGGAAAGCTGGTCCTCGCTGTTAGGCTGAAACAGAGGGCAGGACACCAAAACTTAATACTAAAAGGTGACCCTCAATGCAGGATTGAGACAAGTTACCTCGGACAGGGCAGTTCACCACCATATCAGTACTAAACGTTGATGTTCACTAAAGGAATGAAACAGCAGCAACTCGCCACTCAAATATTGAAAGGGGATTTTCACTGCAAGACTGTAGCTCGTGTGCCTCATGCAGGGCACCAAAACTGCAATACTGAGCGGGGATCCTTACTGCAGAATTGAGAGAAGGGCACCTCTCAAAGGGAAAGGCAACACCATCTCACCACTAAATGTTGATTCTTACTGAAAGGGGAAAACAAGTAAATCTCACACATGACGCCATCGCTGAAATACTGAAAGAGTATCCTCATTGTAGGACTGAGGCGTGTTCACATTGCACAAGACATCTACTCTGTAATTCTGACATGTGACCCTAACTGGATTATTACCTTTGCACCTTAAAGTGGATGCAACAGAACTGGTTTAATCCTGAAGGGTGGCCCCTCTTTGAAGCAAGTGTACTTCACATAGCAAGGGGCACCGCCACTAAGTTTCTGAAAGCCCATCCCCCCACTGAAAGACGGAAACTAGTACACCACAGAGAGGTTGCCAATCCATCTTTAAATACTTAAATGTGTAAGTATGTCATGTTATGTTACAGGTATTTATGCCAGGCTCCGCTGCCATTTGCACACTCTCCTGGTGCTATGAGGGATATGAAAGAAGAAGGGAGGGCTAGGTAAGTGGGGGGAGAGGGAACATGCAAGATAGTTGTGCTGTGGCATTGATATATGCAGACCGGAAGTACGCTGAGCGTGGCATGTGGGTCTGCTTCAAGGTGTTTTGTGTTGGGAGTCTAGAGGCATTTGTGTCTGGAGAGGACCCTTGTGTGCCTGTTGTGCTAAGATGCACGGATCAGGGCTGTGGTATTTAAGTTGGTTGTAGGGCTGTAGTGGAATTCAATCATGTTAGTGTGGGAAGCAATAAGTGGATACTTTGATGGCAGGTTCATGAGTGAAGGCACACACAACAAACGACAACATGGCACAGAAATGCTCTCTCTCATATACATAGTCCACCACGGGAAAGAAGGAAGGATCTGGTACTTGGCAATGGGGGCAGTGGGAGGCTGTCTAGAAACTCCATCTTTGAAATCTTGCCCGGAGAATTGCAGTGCAGGACAGATACACTGACACACGTGTGCCTTCTGCTGCACTCCAACAGTGAACTACTGAAAGAAAGCCCTCACTTTTAGAATGATACTTGGAGCAACTTACCTGGGACAGGACACCACCTGTGTGATACCGGATGGTACCATCACTGTAGAGCTTAAACAAGCACATCGTACACAAGACAGGACAACACCACTTTACAATAAAAGATGTCCCTGTAGAAAGAAACGTGTACCACACACAGGGGAGGGACCACACCTTGAATAATGAAAGCTGGTCCTTACTGCAGGAATAGAACAAGTGTACTTTGCAGAAGTTAGGACGCTACCAGTATAGTACCAAAAAGTGACTCACTAACAACTGGCCCTCATTGAGGAACTGAAACATGTGTGCCTCATAAACAACACCAAAAAAAGCAACATTTAAAGGGGCCCATTACTGTAGGAATGAACCAAGTACACATCGAGCCTGACTCAGCGCCACCACTGTGGTGCTGATCGAACATACCATCTGCAGGTCTGAAACAAGTGCACCTCACACAGGACACCCACAGGGGGAAACAGAACGTTAGGACTAAAACAAATGCAATTGACCGAGCGGTATCTACTACTCTTTCTTTGAAGGGATAAGGACTCATGTTGCCCCTGATCCCTCCAATCTTCAACATCAAGCCTTGTATCATGGCCCTATTTCTAGAATTCATCAACACTGAAAAGACTCCATTTTCCAGCTCTCTTCTCTGAATGTCACCCAACTAGCTCCTAGTAAAGTCTACTTTCTAGCTCCCAAATCATGCCTACTAGCTGATAAGCTTGCTGGAGTATTCTACCTGCCGAGCAGCATCAGTGGTCTTACTGAACCCCAAGTAGGGCACAACCAACACACCTTCCTTGACTTACCTTCCTAGCCATTTAGTCAATTAAGGTAAATAAGTGTGTTAGACATTGTCTCCACCTGGCTAATCCATTCCAATGTGGCAACTCTTGGTTCAAGGCTATCAGTATTTTAGGAACAATCTTTTCTCTGCTGCACATTTTTTGGGTAACGGGACCCGCGCTGACATATGTTCTTCAAAACATGCGTAGAATACATGCACAGTCATTCTTGTGGTTGTCGATGGAACGTTGTCTTGTCAGGATAGTGAGTATTTCATCAATCTGCAAGGCTGGGAAGCGAACCTTCGGTGTATATAATGCCACATGTAAATAGAAAAACAATCAACCTCGTACAATGAATTCTAAACAACTTGGTGGGGGAGTTGCATAAGAAGATGAAATAAGAACAACAAAATGTAGTCATTACTTGGAAATATAATTTAATGTAATGGCAGACCGAAAAAGTATGCCCACACATTTAAAACTCATTAAGTCGCTATCATAGTGCATTACAACCGTGTGTATATTGTTTAGCAACACATGTTCTGATTAGATTTTGGTTCTAAACTGTAACAATAATTCAATTTTTCTCTGCGGTGAGATGACCCCACTCCACCACCACAAACCACCAAAGATTACCTTGAAAAATTGTCTGCAAATGTGAAATTTGTAAGGCTTATTAAAAAGCATGTATTCTGTAAAAGGTGCCCTAAATATGACGAGGGAAATGGTCAAATAAATCCTTAAAGTGGCTCTGGCCTGCACCTGAGGTCTCATAGCCCAAGACATCCTGCTAACAGGATTTCTCTCCTGCGATGGATCTTAAAGGGTCAGCAGGTGTAGGGAAAAAAACACTGGATGATAAATGAAGGGAAAGCATTTTTCTTCTTAAAATGTTTACAGCAATCCAATTACCCCGCTGGAGCCTGTTTCAGTTCATTTATCAAGGCCCTCTCACTGAAGGGAAGAGGAACAGGCCTCCGGGCCTATTAGGCTTAATTTATGGATGCTCGAGCCGATATGTTTCACATTGTTTGAAAGAGAAGCATATTTCTATTCTCAAAAGGGACACGTGTTGTTTTAGAAGAAGGCTTTCTTGCTCATTCAATCACTTTTCAGTTGCCTTTTAATCTGTCAGCGGATTAATTACTGGACGTGGACAGGAGGGTGCTTTATGCTCGTCTGTTGGCACTAATGAGGCAACCGGTTTGGGGGGTCATGACCTTTGATCTCTCAAAGACGGTTGCAGAGTGTTTGACTGGTATTTGCATGGAGTGCAAACTGCCCTGCTGTGCTGTGCACCCTGCCACCACCTTCCTAATTGCGCTCTTCAATCTTTCGAGTTGTTCTTGAAATGTGTTGAAGTAGCTAGAGGCCTGGTTGGGCACTACCCTTAGCACTCACGCTTCTGGCGACTCGTGCCTTCATCCTTCAGAGGTTGCAAGTAGAGTGACGCTGTTGTCGGCATTAATTGTAACATCTGTTCACCAAAGCTCTAGGAAAACGACAACCCGTATAAGCAGGGCTACATTGTAGTGTCACCTGAATTTAAATTGTCATCTGCCCAGTGTTTTAAATCGACCGACTCCATCCGGCCCCCAGTAGCCACACTTCTTTTTTTTGCCTGTATTGAGGGGCAGGACTTGGGCAAGTTTGAGGAGAATACGGGTACTCAATAACGTTTCCCGTGTTCCATATTTCCTTATCCCTGTTCTAGGGTCAAACTTACTCCAGTGAAACGCCAAGACACAGGAAACCACAGCTTCCACCCCTCACGCCCTTCCCCCTCCGAAGCTCTGCTTTGTGACTGCAAAGCATAACAAAACGGCCATTAGAGAGTAATAGCTAAGGCACCAGGGTCCATTAAGAGGAGTGAATGGGGGTGATGAAAAATGGGAAGGAAGCAAAACACTGCATGCTGTCTGAAATAGAGACTCTAGTGGGTGACCTGACATTGTGTTGCATTTTCTGAATAAAACGTTAAAACCCATTACCTCCACGTCCACTCTTCCTCGTCACAGTACTTACTTCATGAGGCCCCTGCCTCTAATACAGGACCTTCTTCTATTTATTTTCTTCCATATAACTCCTCCACTTAATCCCGCTTCTATTTTAATTTTCCCTGCCTCCGGTAGGTTGTCTCTTCCGGGTGTGGGGCGCCTGGGAGCTCTGTTTGCTGACCCCCTAAAGGGGCTGTGAAGCAGGGCCTCTGCCCCAGGCTCGGGTTGAGCTCAGAGCCTCTCCCGGTCTTCTGCGGGGCGTTTTGGCCGGTGTGTGAGGCATCACCGCCCGGGTTCCTACTGGCCCGGGCCAAGGTAAGGGGCTGCGAGGGTGCTCTGCCCTGGTATTGTGTGGGGGAAGAGCCCTGTGAATGCACCGGTTCTCTGCACTGGACTGGTGGGGCTTCCTGCCTCGTGGTCGCGCACCTGGACCTATGGCTTCCGGGGACAGTTTGACAGGAGGGTTTTGTCACGCTACCCCTGGGGGTTTTGTTAATGATTGGATGGGGCGTTGCAGTTGTGGCCTATTGCCATGGGGTTTGATAGATGTTTCTCCCCAATTGGTGGTTTCCCATAGGGACTGGTGTTTAAAACATGGCTCACACAGTTGTTTTCTGGTTTTTCCGGTTTTGTTGTTGTTATTCTTCTGACTATACCATGGGGAAGTGCACTGAGAAGCTCAGCTACCTTGCTCTTTCCTCTTCCTCATCTTCCTCTTCCTCTGGGCATCGCAGATGGAAGGTGAAGAAGTCCAGGCATTTTTTCTTGTCCAGGAGGCACATTACTAAGTTGCTCCTTCGACAACATGGACACACACATGCGCACAAGCGCCAGCGTTTGTCATCTTCTTCATCCTCTTCTTGGGCGGAGGCCTCCTCTGCCGCTTCCCCTTCCTCCTTGGCTGATGCAGAAGAGAAATATCTGGACAGGGATGGAGTGGAGGAAGTACTTACACGTGTTTGGGACTGTATGGGGTTTTCTGAGACCTTGGTGCAGGAGGATGGGGCTGACCTCACTATTAGACAGTATAAGCATACCCCGAGGATGGGTTTGCCATTGGTCTCTGACATCCATACTAGATCCTTCATGAGTGGCATGATCCAGAGAAAATTGCCATGCCCCGCTCTATGGCCAAGCTCTACCCGTTGATGGGGATTGATAAGTTGCTCTCATACACTGTTGAACCTGATGATATCCTTGCTAGTCTGGTGGGTCACTCCTATATGTCAGCTGAGGAGGCAGCTGTCCGGGACCCGGTGGACCATAGGGTGAATTCCAGCTTGAAGAAGGTTCATGCTGGTGCGCATCTGGCTTTCAGGGCGAATTTCTACAGCTCCTATACTGCAGAGACAGTGCTGGGTGGTTTCAGGAAGTTGAGGAAGGTTGTGGAAGGAGGCTCTGACTGTGCCCCGCTACTGGCTGACATGCAACGGCAGGTTGCACTCTTGTCCGATCTGGCGATTGGTGGAGTGCATGGCTCGGCCATGGCTATGGGTGCTGGTGTGTCACCCTAGAAGCATGTACACCTGTGGGTTTGGAAAATGGGGGGCTTGCAGAAGGAGGGCTTGCAGAAGGAGGCTGTCCTTAAACTTCTTTTTGATGGTTCCAAACTGTTTGGTGATTTGCTTGAGGATAAAGTGCATAAAGTGTTTCTTGCTGACAAACACGCTGATAAGTTACGACGGAAGTCTTCCTCGACATTCAAGAAATTCTCTTCTGGTGCGGGTGCAGGGACCGGATGGTTGTTCCCTGGTCTTCCGCACTCTTCTCGTCCAGGCCCGGCTCAGAAGTCCTGACGGTTTGGGCAGGCTGGGGGCCGGACATCTCCGGCTGTTTTTCCGATGTGGGACCGGTGGTGCTCAAATTCTTGGGCTCTGGACACTGTCCGGAGGGGTTATCAAGTGAACTTCCTGTCTCCCCCTGTCCAAAGTTGCATGGTTTGGACTGATGCTCAACGTTCTGTGCCCAAGAGATTGGCTCTGTCTGAGTTGTTACAGAAGGTGGCTATCGTGCCGGTTCCCCTTCCGCAGTGGGCTCTGGGATTTTACTCAAGGGTGTTTCTGGTCCTTCGGGAAAGTCTCGCCTCATTTTGAACCTCAAGGCTCTGAACTGCTTTGTCCGAAAGGAACGGTTAGAGATGGAGACTTTGCAGAACATTCTCCCGATGTTGCACAGGGGGGAGTGGCTGGTGGCCCTGGATCTCCAAGATGCATATTACCATGTGTCTCTCTGCCCCTGCCAGATGAAGTTTTTCCGTTTTGCAGTGGGGTCTCGGCATATTCAGTTCTGAGTGCTCCGTTTGGGTTGCGCTGAGCCCCCAGGGTGTTCACCAAGCTGGTGGCTCCCATGGTGACGCATTTCCACCTGGGGGGCATTCTGATTTTTCCCTACCTGGACGACTGGTTGGTCAAGGTGGCCCTCCGGCAGACGGTCCTGGCTCATCTCCAACTGGTTTGCCAAGCATTGAGGGACTGGGGGTTTCCGGTGAACTGGCATAAGTCTCACCTGGAGCCCTCTCAGGATCTGGTTTTCATCGGGGCTCAGATTTGCACAAGGGTGGGGAGGGTTTTTCTGTCCCGGGAGAGGATCCAGCGCCTGCTGTCTGTTCTTGGCAGGGTTCTCAGGTGGCGAAGTGTCACGGCTCGCCTGTTGCTCATGCTTCAGGGGCACATGGCTACTTGTGTCTTCTTGGTCCCTTGGACTTGTCTTCATCTGTGTCCTCTGATCTCTTATTTACTCGCCCATGGCTCCCGGCTTCTCAGGCTTAGGAGGCCTTAATCCCGGTGTCGCATGCTCTGAGGGCCAATTTACTGTGGTGGTTGCGCGTTCAGAATCTCTGCACAGGGGTTCCCTGGTCCTGCCCCCTTTGACCACTCTTACAACAGACACCAGAGGAAGGGGTTAGGGTTCCACGGTATGCGTCCTCTTGGCCCAAGGGTTGTGTACTCCGGAGGAGGTTTTGCGCTAGTCCAATTGGTGAGACTTGTGTGCCATTCTCTGGGCCCTGTTGTACTTCCCGGTATTTCTGGAATGCCAGGCGGTGTTGGTCAAGATGAACAATACCACAACATTGGCATATACAAAACCATCTAATCCAAAATTTCAATTCTCCCCAGTATCCATAAAAGAGATGGATAAAACATTCACTTACATGAACTGTACATCTTGCCCAGAAAATGTGTTACCTGCCAAATTAATATTTGACAACATACAAGTTTTCATCCCTTTTCTCAGAAGGATGGTTAATACCTCCTTCAGAGATCGTAGTGTACCGGCTGTCATAAAGATTGTTACAGTAACACTTCTTCCAAAAAAAACAGAATTAAACCAAATCTAAGGCCAATCACGAACTGCATCTTCCTTTTGAAAGTTCTGATAAGGTTGTTACTGAACAACTGCAAAATTATGTGGATAGAAACAATCTTCTACACCCACAAGAGTCTGGCTTCAGAGGAGCCCACAGTACGGAATCCGCACTGTTGGATCGCCAAACTGAAATGCTGGCCATACTGGACAAAGGCAAATTGGGCCTATTGATACTCCTGGACCTCTCGTCAGTTTTCGATTTGCTAGACCATCGGAAGCTCTGAGAAGCCCTGGAACTATCAGGAAATTGCTCCCACGAGGCGATTGATTGGGTGTCCTCCTTTCTCCAAGAAAGACACTCCAAGATCATATGGGGCAAACATGCATCTTCAACCAGGCCTGTAAAGTGTGGTGTCCCACAGGGGGCAAGCTTCTCCCCGCTACTCTTCAATTTATACTTGCGTTGTCTATGCACACTGTTAACAGAATTAGGCACATTTTTCACCAATTTCGCCGACGACACGCAACTGATATTGGAATTTAGCGGGAACTATCGCAAAGACAGTGAAAAACTATCCACCCTATACTACTTCATAGAAACATGGATGAAGGCGAATTGGATGTGCCTAAATGGCTCCAAGGCCGAGCTCATGATTTTCGGGTCCACCTGCGCCAGAAAAAAGCTCGACACCTCTTATTCCTCATTTAAAATCAAAGAGACAGAAATTAAAGTTTCCTAAAAAGTAAAGACATTGGGCATCTACCTACAGGCATCACTGGGGGCAGAGGCCCAAGTTTCCTACCTCAAAAGAAATTGTCAGTACCATCAAAGACTACTCCGAAACATCAGACCATTGCTCAACAAACAAAATAGCACAACAATTGCCAGGGCCACTATCCTTTCGAGACTCGACTACGGAAACGCCCTCCTTCTCCGAGCTAGTACTAAGAACATAAAACAATGCCAGACAATTCAAAACAATGCTACACGAACAATAACGGGCAAAGCCAAAAGAGAACACATTTCAGGTGAGAGGAGGGACCTCCATTGGCTGGCCATAGAGGACCGAATATTATTCAAAACCTTAACACTAGTCCACCGCTGTCTGTACGGAAAGGCACCTGAATACCTAAAGAAGCAATTCTCCTGGTATGAGCCAAACCGCTATTTGAGATCCAGTAATAAGGGACCACCTACGTGTTCATCTCACAAAAAGAGCTAATGGCTTAGGAAGATCCTTTGCTACCAAAGCTACCACCAAATGGAACGAACTACCCCTGAACTTAAAAACTGAAACAAATTACCTAGCCTTTCGAAAGAAACTTAAAACACAGCTCTTCAAACAGAACTCAAATCCTCAGTGTAGGCCTCAAACTCTAACCTTCATCTCTGTTGTCCTCTCACTTAGTCACACGTTTTTCGTAAGCGCTGCGATGCCTGCGGGTTTCAGCACTATATAAATACATAAATAAAAATAAAATAAATATGTCAACCGCCAGGGGGGTCCGGCCGCTCCTTGAACGCTCTGGTGGCTCAGATAGGTTCCTGGAGGGAGTTGCACCCTTTGTCCCTGGTGGCCTCTCATGTCATGGGGTGGACAATGCTCGAGCGGATCTGCTCAGCCACCGGTTCCCTCCTCTTCGGAACTGATTCTGTTGGACAGGGTGTTTGTGGAGATCTGTGTCAGGTTCGGGCTCCTGGTTCTGGATCTCTTTGCCTCTCTGGCCTCTGCGAAGGTTCCTCTCTTCTGCTCTTGGTTCCCGGTCAAAGGGTCTTGGGGGTTGGATGCCCTCGCTGTGGAATGGCCTTGGGGTCTCCTTTATGTGTTCTCTCCTCTCCCCATTCTTCCCCGGGTGGTTCAGTGCATAGGGGAAAGCGGTGCGTCTGTGCTGTTGATTGCTCAATTCTGGCCCCATCAGAGCTGGTTTCCTTCCCTGTTGGAGCTTCAGTCTCGGGGGCGTTGGTTGATTCTGAGGTGGCCTTGTCCCCTGCAGGCGGTCCTGGGTTTGGGGTCAGACAGATTCAATGGGTGGTTTGGCTATTGCACGGTCTCAGTTAGTCGCCCAGGGTTTTTTCGGGTCCTGTGGTCGAGTCTTTCATTAATGCTTGTTAACCTTCTACTTTGAAGGCGTATGACAGACACTGGGCCCACTTTCGGGATTGGTGTTACCGGTCTTGGGTACGCCCCTACATTCCGGTTTGCCCGCTATTCTCCAGTTCCGCTAGGTGGGTTTTGACAAAGGGCCTGGCCATCTCCACACTTCACTGCCAGCAGGCGTCCGTTAAAATCCTCTTGGGGGACTCTGATGGCCACCTGGATGGGGAGGTCTTGGTGGGGAAGTTTCTTCAGGGTCTCTCTTCTTCCCGTCCTTGTACTTATAAGGGCCTTCCCCCATGGGAATCTCCCTCTTGTCTAGGTTCCTTCCGGGGCCTCCCTTTAAGCCTACGGCGAAAATTGATATTAAGCACCTTACACTGAAGTCTGCTTTCCTGATCACTATCACGTCTGCCCGTAGGCTGGGGAAGGAAGGGGCTCTGTGGTGTCGTCCCCCTTTCTTGAGAGTTCGACTGGACTCTGTGGTTTTGCGGTGTGATCCAAAGTTTCTACCTAAGGTTGTGTCTCGGTTTCACACTTCTCAGGATCTGGTTCGCCCTACATTTTTCCAGGATCTGCAGACGCAGGACGAGGTGGCTTGGAATGCCATTGATGTGTGACGGGCTGTTCTGGAATATTTGGCTCGGACTGCTCCTTTCCGGCAGTCTGATATTCTTTGGTTACTTTTGGCCCCGACAGTGCGGGACGGAAGTCCTCTGTTGATTCCATTAGCCAGTGGATCCGTACTGTTGTCTCCATGGCTTATGTGGCTTCTGGCCTGCCTGTGCCTGACCACGTTCAGGGTCACTCAACCAGGGGTTTGGCTGATTCCTGGGCAGATGCTCGGGGGTTTCTCTACAGGAGATTTGTAGGGCTGCCACCTGGGCAGATCAGAGCACCTTTGTCAACCACTATCGGTTGAATGTCTCCCACTCCAGCGATGGTTCCTTCGGGGTTGGTGTTTTGTCTGTTGGGATGTGATTTTGGAGTCATTAAAGGTGTTTTTTTTTGTTGTTGTTGCACTTTCTGTCTCGGTGTCTCATTGGTTGTCTCTCTCTGTTGCTGCTATGGTATGTCTCATGAAGTAAGTACTGGAACGAGGAAGAGTGGACGTGGAAGTAATGTTCAGATTAATTATGCAAATCTTCATTACTCCTAGTCCTACTCTTACTCATCGCAGTACTAACAATCCCTCCTCCCCCTCTCTCTCCCTACGGGTGTGGGGGGGAGTCCCATGCTCCTGCTTGAATACGTTAAACTGGAAGCAGCTGATTAAGGGTAGGAGTTATATGGAAGAAAAGAAAACGAAGAAGGTCGTGTGTCAGAGGCAGGGGCCACATGAAGAAAGTACTGTGACGAGGAAGAGTGGGACTAGGAGTAAGGAAGATTAGCAGTAAGTAATCAGAGCATTTCCTTTAACAATTAAAACAGTTTTAATAAGCATTGGCAATGCCAATAGTGTTGGTGTTTACTTTCTATATTTGCATTTTGCATTTTGATGAGTAAGAAGAAATATGAGCTAGAAAGGGTGAGAGTGAGAGGGTAAGAAATACGGGGATAGGGAGAGGGGGTAAGAAGGATGGGTGGGGAATAGAGGAGGTAGGGTGGGTGGGGGAATAAAGGGTCTAGGGTGGTTGGTGGGGTAAAGAGAGAGGTGGTAGTGTTGAGGAGAGAAAGAAGTGGTAGGATGGGTGTCAGTAGAGGTAGGGGGTATGGTGGGTGGGGATAAAGAGAGAGGGGGTAGGGTGTGTTGTGGGGGTAGAGAGGGTGAGGGTAGGTGGGTTTGGGGAGAGTTGGTAGCGTGGGTGTGGGTTGAAAGAGCTGGTAGGGTGGTGGGGTAGAGAGTTGGTAGGTAGGGTGGATGGGGTAGTGAGAGTTGGTAGGGTGTGTGATGGTAGAGAGAGTTGGGTATGATGTGTGGGGGCAGAGTGAATTGGGGGTTGGGTTGGTTGGGGGTAGAAAGGGTGGGAGTAGGATGGGCGGGTGGGGTTAGACAGAGTGGGGGTATGGTGGGTGGGGTAGAGAGAGTGGTTGTATGGTAGAGAGAGAGAGGGAAGGGTGGGTGGGGTAGAGAGTGTGGGTGGGGGCAGAGAGTGGAGGTAGGGTGGATGGGTGGGGTAGAGATTGACGGTAGGGTGGATGGGTGGGTTAAGAGATTGGGGTAGGGTGGGTGGATGGTGGTAGAGAATGGCAGTAGGGTGGGTGATGGTAGAGAGAGTTGGGGTTCAATTGGTGGGGTAGAGAGAGTGGGGGTATGGTGGGTGGGGGGTAGAGAGTGTCGGGGTGGGGTGGGTCAGGGTAGAGAGAGTACAGATAGGGTAGGTGGGTAGAGAGAGTTGGGGTGACATCGGTGAAGGTAGAGACAATGTGGTTAGGGCAGGTGGAGGTAGAGAGAGTGGGGTAGGGCAGGTGGCTGGGGTAGAGAGAGTGGGGTAGACTGGGTGGGTGGAGTAGAGAGAATGAGTGTATGGTAGAGAGAGTGAGGGTAGGATGGGTGGGGTAGAGTGTGGGGGTTAGGGTGGGTGGGTCTGGCTAGAGAGAGGGAGTAAGATGAATGGGTAGGGTAGAGAGAGAGGGGGTAGGGTGTGTTGTGGGGGTAGAGAGGGTGAGGGTAGGTGGGTTTGGAGAGAGTTGGTAGTGTGGGTGTGGGTAGAAAGAGCTGGTAGCGTGGGTGGGGGTAAAGAGTTGGTAGGCAGGGTGGATGGGGTAGTGAGAGTTGGTAGGGTGTGTGATGGTAGAGAGAGTTGGGTATGATGGGCAGGGGTAGAATGAATTGGGGGTTGGGTTGGTTGGGGGTAGAAAGGGTGGGAGTAGGGTGGATGGGTGGGGGTAAACAGAGTGGGGGTATGGTGGGTGGGGTAGAGAGAGTGGTTGTTTGGTAGAGAGAGAGAGGGAAAGCTGGGTGGGGGTAGAGAATGTGGGTGGAGTAGAGAGTGGGGGTAGGGTGGTTGGGTGGGGTAGAGATTGACGGTAGGGTGGGTGGGTGGGGTAAGAGAGTTGGGTAGGGTGGGTGGATGTGGTAGAGAATGGCAGTAGGGTGGGTGATGGTAGAGAGAGTTGGGGTTCAATTGGTGGGGTAGAGAGAGTGGGGGTATGGTGGGTGGGGGTAGAGAGTGTGGGGGTAGGGTGGGTCAGGGTAGAGAGAGTACGGATAGGGAAGGTGGGTAGAGAGAGTTGGGGTGGCATTGGTGAAGGTAGAGACAATGTGGTTAGGGTAGGTGGAGGTAGAGAGAGTGGGGGTAGGGCAGGTGGTTGGGGTAGAGAGAGTGGGGGTAGACTGGGTTGGTGGGGGTAGAGAGAGTGAGTGTATGGTAGAGAGAGTGAGGGTAGGATGGGTGGGGTAGAGTGGGGGGTAGGGTGGGTGGGTCTGGCTAGAGAGAGAGAGTAGGATGAATGGGTGGGGTAGAGAGTGGGGGTAGGGCAGGTGGGTGGGGTAGAGAGTGTGGGGTTAGGGTGGGTGGTGTAGAGTGTGTGGGGGCAGGGCAGGTGGGTGGGGTAGAGAGAGTGTGGGTAAGGTGGCTCGGTGCTGTAGAGAGTGTGGATGGGTGGGGTAGACAGTGGGGTTAGGGTGGGTAGGCAGTAGGGTGGGTAGGCAGTAGGGTGGGTGGTGGGGGTAGAGGTTGTGGGTAGGATGGGTGGATGGATGTAGAGATTGGGTGTAGGGTGAGTGGGGGTAGAGAGAATTGGGGTTGCATTAGTGGGGGTAGAGAGAGTGGGGGTAGGAGGGGTGGAGGTAGAGAGAGTTTGGGTAGCGTGGATGGTGGTAGAGATAGTGTGGTTAGGATAGGTGGGGTTAGAGAGAGTGGGGGTAGGGCAGATGGATGGAGTAGAGAGAGTGAGTGTATGGTAGAGAGAGTGAGGATACGGTGGCTCAGGGGAGTGTGGAGGGTAGGGTGGGTGGGCCTGGCTAGAGTGTGTAGGGGTAGGGTGTGTGGGTGGGTGGGGTAGAGAAAGTGGGGGTAAGGTGGGTGGGGGTAGAGATGATGGGTAGTGCGAGAAACCCTAGGGCATTCTCCCAAGTAGACCCCAAAAATCCTTTATTCAGGTGGCAAGGGAAGGGCTAGCGCTCTCAGATCCCAACCCTGGGGTGGACGAGCGAGGGAGGATCTTCTGGGTAGGGAAACCCAGGGTTATGCATGAGGTAATACCCCAGATGAGATGCAGTACACCCTACTGTATGACTCCTTTCCCATTATTTTTCTGGATTTTCCTAAATTTACTAGGGAAAACTACAATCCCCATAATTCCTCGTCTCTGTTCTTTTCTAAAGTTACTGAGACGAGGAGGAGAGAGATTGGGAGGATGAGGATTACCAACAAGGAACCACAGACACAGAAAACAGACTCTCCCCTTTCTACAGCAGACTGTCCCATTAATGAGGCCAGGCTAAAGTCAGGCCTCCCTCTTTAATGACTCGCACCTGACTCCACTTCTCTCTCCCAGGCAGACCAGGAAAGCACACCTTGAGCGAGTTGGAGGATGCTGGGAGGTGTGCATAGCCAGAGGAAGACCAGAAGAGCTGAAAAGACCCTAGGAGACCTGGAGGAGGAGAAACCTGCCCTGACAATGGCCCTGTGAGTACAGGAGAGACTGCACTGTGGAGAGAGAGCTGTACCTCCAGAAGCCAAGACAAGGGGCAGCTGGGGTTGCATGGCAGTACCCAAAGCAAGACTCCTCCCATGGGCCAGTCAGGTGAACCCAGGCTTCAGAACATTATCCCTTTTTAGCTCCTGCAGCGCCGAATTACAGGAAATGCCATTTTGGGAGCTGGGAAGTGGAAGCAAAATACTGACAGTGCATTCTGGGACCAGAAGTCCCAAAACCCTTTTTGTGAAGGAGACTTGAGCCCAGCAGAGAGAAGTCTTCTTTGTGCACTTTGAAGTCTTGGAGGAGGGTCCAAGCCCAGAAGAGGGATGTCCTTTTTGAACTTTGGCAGAAGGGTCCGAGCCCGGCAGAGGGAGACCCTTGTGAACTTTGTGAGAGGAGTCTGAGCCTGGCAGAGGGAGACCCCTGTGAATTTTGTGAAAGGTGTCTGAGCCAGGCAGAGGGAGAGGCCTGTGAATTTTGTGAGATGGGTCCGAGCTGGGTAGAGGGAGACCTTGTGAACTTTTGTGAGAGAAACTGACATCAGAGATGGAGCTGTCCAGTGCCATGTGGGCGCTCATTCGAAGGTCTCTGGCTGGTGCCCCCTCTCCTGAACCAGGAGAAACAATAAGTACCAAGAGGCCATAGGGGAGGGTGGTGTGAGCTGTCAAAGTGGTCATACAAGGGTCAAACCAAACCCATTGTACAGTGGAAAGTCTTTGACACATTGTGGAGGCAAACGTGAACCTGACCGAGCGATGCCTGCGATTTGGGGTGAACCCTAACACACCCTAGAACATTGTGATTAATTAATTGTGCGAAGCCTGACTGGGGGCTTTAGAGAGAGCCTGATGGGGGGCTGAGACCCGGACTTAAGTAAAGGCAAGAAGCTAAGGGGTCTAGAATGACTTTTTGTAATGTGAACGTTGGCAAATGTGAACCGGATGGAGGGATGCCAAGAGAAAGCTGGGGGAAGGGAACCCCTGCTTTCTGATGAGATTTAGAAAGTGTGAACCTGATTGAGGTAATTGTGAACTACAGTTTGTGCACTGCTGAAGGGGGCGGGGGGTGGAAACTGGGATATTGTGAAGCACGCACTTGCCATAGATTAACCAAGGGACCCAGCGAGAGGTGATCGCCCTTCGGAAGCCTCTGTTTAAATTGGAAAGTTATTTGAGAGGCTAACGCTGAAAAGATTGGAGCCCAGCTGAGGTGAATCCTAGGGTGAAGAGTAAGGTTCACGTGAAGGTTACTAGAAGGAACTGTTTGGTTTGCTGTTTTTGGCATATCAGGCCCTCAGAATCAAGAGACTTTGCATAAAAAGAGGCTTGGGCACAGAAGGCCCTGATATAGTGAAAAGAAACTGTAAACTTGTGCCAGAGAAGCCTAGGAGTATGCTGTGCTCAAGAGTCCCACCTTTTCCCATGCTAAAAACCTGGGGAAGGGAGACCCCGTTAATCACAATTAAAGTCACTGGGTTGACAATCCTGTCTCTACCCATACTGTTATAACACAAAAAAGACAGAATATCTTTATTCAAAGTTATTCCTCAAGCTCAGTTCCCTGTAAATAACTCATTGTCCCTATAAAGAGCTCTGTTTTGTACCTACAGTGAGTGGTCTCGCCCTAGTCATGCGCTGATGTATCGCCTACAAGGGTTAGGGGATAGAAAAGAGCTTGCCCAGTCCTCTCTCACTACTTTCCTCAGTTGCTAAAAACGAAGTGCACACTGATAATGGAACTCAATGTGAATCTTTATAATATTATTGTTTCCATTTAGTGTGGCTTATCATAGTGATTAAAAAAAACATCTAATCGTATGGAGGATAATTCCTCTGTAGATTACTCAATGTCTTATTCTAAGTGCTTTTGACATTGGTAAGGAAAATAAAATGACTTAATAGTGCTACAGGCCCATTTTCTCTATATGGGTTCTGGAGGTTGGTCCGTCAAGCCAAACCACTTCTTGTTGACCGGTTTCAGCGGATGTGGACCTGCTCTTCGCTTTCTTCAGGACTTCCCTGCGCTTCTTAGTAATACAGGGAATAGTTTAGTAACAGTGACACTCTTGTCAATAGTTGTCTTGTGCTCCTTCATTCACTGTGTGGAGGGCATCTCAATTCTGACTCTGGGACTGCAAACTCTTCAGTCTTCTCTTCCCTAGAAGAGGAGTACATGTAGAAAGGCAACTATCAATATTGTGTTTGCCTACAGGTGTCATTTCCTGCTGTTTAGTGTCATACTAAGAGGAACGCTTACCTCTTCATATGTCGATATCCGTGGACCGCAGATTGTATTACAAGGTCCCTCTGGAGTAAACTAGTGCTGATTGTGCTTCCTCGGTCTTCTAATTAGGATAGCATCTATGCATGAAAGCAAATGATAAGTGGATACTTGTTTACTAAAACGGTCTAAACGTTGTTTAGGCACTCAAAACAGTTCTGCACATGGTCTAGAAAAAAGAGAAAGAGGGGGGCTTCATATTACTCACCCCAGCTCCCATACTCGCTTCGTGTTAGATCAGTTGTTGAGTCCAATCTGGTATGTCTCCTGGCCAGTGATTGATCTTAACAATCACCTTCCAATACCTATGATCAGGGGATGTGTAAATCAATCCTCTGGTCAAACTGCCGTTTTATAACAGGCATAAACGCTTCAACAACGTTGAAAACGTGTGCATATTTCCCTGTATCTCAACCAAACGTGCTATTAATGTTGTGGTGGTCTGTTAAACTCTTATAGTGCATATACCCCCATTGAAAGAATTCTTTTGATTAAGTCTGCGTGCTGCTGCAATGGTCTATACAGTTCTTATAATGCATGTAACTGTAGTGAAACTACTCGATGCAGTATCTGTGCGGGTAGCGGTGTTGCTGTGTTCAATCAGAGCGGCCGTAGTGTTATCCGGGGCTCATAAGTCTAAAAAAATGCAGCCAGACATTAGGTGCTGAATTAGAATTATGCCGAAAGGTCGGCTGAGTGTGGTCTGACGTCTAGACTTAATAAGATGCAGCAAATGCGCGGGCATTGATGTGGCTATAGACTAATTCAAAGTAGTTTGGAGCAGCCATGATATGGATACGGCTGTCACACTGTGCAGCCAAACGTTAAATAGAGTGGAGCAATTCGGAGCGGCCGTAATATTACATGGAAACTCTTCAAAATACATATGTAGCCAGACGTGAAGTACTAAATTCAGCGAATCTCATGTAAAGTGCTGGGCTGTATTAAGTGTGGCCCTGGATGCTACGTGCCATAGTGAGTTCCGTCAGGATCTTACCTCCATGCGTTTGGAGTCCCTCCTAGCACCCGATCTCCATTCACAACGGCGTGTAATGCGCCATCTTGGGTATTCAATGTTTATATAGGATAATGTCTGGTGCATGACTGCGTCACTTTATTAGTCCATTTTTAGTGTTCATGGACATTAAAGACGTGTTGTGTGACTGCGTCATTTTGTTAGTCCATTTTTAGTGTTCATGACCATTGGAGACGTGTTGTGTTCGGCACCTCCTAAATAATGGATGCCATTTTCATGAAATAAGTAACATACTGGGCTCTATTTGCCTGTGGGGCATAATAGTGAAAGCCTGTATTACGTACCCGCAAAAATATTTTACGATTCTTCGTGATAGTTAATCATCTACTCAAATTAGCATGAGCATTGAATTGAAATGCAGAGCCTGTACGTCTATTCCTAATTTGTAATGATCTTCATGATCTAGTAAAAAGAGATCTATTAAAGACTGATCTTGTGGAAAATGGAGAACAAATGGGAACAAGGAATGGGTGAGATTATGGATGCATTATGATTCAACCACTCCCATATAGATCATGTGGATTTTTGAATGTGACAGTCTAGTGTGGATGTACATATGTTCTGCATGTCAGATGTAGCTCGATTCCCACATTTTTATAAGACTGCTAGAGTCTGCCAGCATATTCCTTCATTTAGTCCATTTTGGTGATTCCCCAGTCTGAAAATACATTGTTGTTCCCGTCTAAGTAGTATGGCTCCGATGTTCCCTCCACGTTTAGGTACTATTACTTTTTCAAGGATAGTCCAACTCATATCGTTCTCCGAGTGTTTTATGAGCATGTAATGTTCAACCAGTGGAGCTGTAAGCCTCTTGCGTCTAATGTTGGATCTGTGTTCACAGGTTCTTATTCTTACTGGTCGTGTGGTCATGCCCATATATTTTTTATCGCAGGGGCATTGGATCAGGTATGCTACGTGTGTAGTGTTGCAATTAGTGAAAATCCTTTGCTCCCATGGCATATTCCATTATATAATCAATAGGTGTAGATCGTTTTGTGAAAGGGCATACTGAACAACTCCCACAGGGAGCATGTCCTGTAATTTTGTGTTTTGCCAGAGGCATGGTTGGTTATCGTTTTTGGGTAGATCCTTATAGGCATGTACGAGGCTGTCTCTTATATTCTTCCTTATTTTTACTGCAAATAGAGGGATATATAGCTTTGTTTCTCCAATGTTAAGGAGATACCAATGTCTTGTGATTTCCTTTTTGATCCTGTTCACCATGGGTGAATGACTCAGGACAGCTGTGATTTGGTTCTCATCTCTAGTTTTCTTGGGATGCTGTGCAAGTGTGATCTCTCTAGGTATATTGCGTGCTTTTTTTCTCGCATGTCGTATGGCTCTTGCGGGATAGTTCCTTTCTCTTAGACGATGACTCAATTTGTCTGCCTGTATATCAAATTCCTGTCTAGTTGTGCAATTCCGTCTGAATCTCAAAAACTGTCCAAACGGTAGGTTTTCATGTAAAGTCCTTTGATGGAAGCTGGTAAAGTCAAGTAACGAATTCCTATCTGTAGTTTTTTGAAAAACCCTGGTTTCCACCCTGTTTCCTTGTCTGCTCAGTTTTAGATCCAGGAAGGTAGCAGTGTTCTTGCTGTGTTCCGAAGTGAATTTTAGATATGGATTCACTCCATTCAGCCAATTAATAAATTCTTGTAGGGTTGTTTCAGTACCTTTGAAAAACAAAAGAATATCGTCTATGTACCGTCGCCAGCTCAAAATATTCTGCGCATATGGGTTCAGTTGGTCATATATGTGTCGTTCCTCAAAATCGGCGACATATAAATTAGCTAGCAACGGTGCGAAGGTTCACCCAATTGCTGTTCCTGCAGTTTGTTTGAAATAACATTGATCAACCATGAAATAGTTTTTGGTTAGTGCCAATTCCGCAAGTTGCATGATGAAATTAATATGTATTTCAATGGGCGGTTGGGTAGCTCTTAATATCTTTTCGACAACTTTTAGTGTTTCACGTTGTGGTATTTTTGAATACAGTGACTCAATGTCCATTGTCACTATAAAGATATCCTCGCTCGGTAAGATGAGAGATTCAAGGTGGATAAGGACAGCTGTCGTGTCTTTCGTGTAGGATTTCATAGCTACAACCTCATCTTTGAGAAAAAAATCTACAAATTGTGACAGGGGTTCTAAAATCGATCCTATTCCTGAGACAATGGGTCTTCCTGGTATTGGTGTGGTGCCCTTATGTATTTTAGGTAAGGCAAAGAACGCGGGGCATCTAGGAAATTTAGGACAAAGGAACTCTGCTTCTTTCATGCTGATTTAGCCTTCTGCAGCTGCTTCCTCAATTATTGGATCGATCATATTCTTCAGGGAACTGGTTGGATCCGTCCCAAGTTGTCTATAGGTGTTTCTATCTTCCACCAGGGTGTTCACCATCTTATTGTAATCATTTATACCCATCACCACAATGGTACCTCCCTTATCTGCAGATTTAATTATAATTTTAGAGTTGTTCTGTAGATCTTTTAGTGCCTTCTGTTCGATTTTGCTCAAATTGCAGAATGGGGTATGGTCTTCTGATTCGATTTCTTCAATTTTCTTCAATATTGATTTCTCGAAAGTGATGGACTCAGGCGTAATTGCATTGGGTGGGGGGTAGAATGTGGATCTATTACGCAGGCCGGTGGTATCCTGTGTTGGTGTGGTAGTGTTGTTTGCAAAGAATTGTTTTAGACAGATTTTTCTCATGAGTTGCATTAATTCTATTCTGACCTGAAACGGGTCATGTTTTGTAGTTGGGACAAATGGTAGTCCTTTTTGTAATACCCCAAGTTCTGCAGGAGAGAGTGTGGTATTGGAAAGGTTTACCACTAAAGATTCCTTTCTCATTGTGTGATTTTCATTTCTTCTCGTCCTGTAGTTTATCTGCCTGGTGCGTTCTGTTCGTACCACCCTCTGCCTCTGTTGCGTGTGATCCTGGGTGACTGGTCCTGCCACCATCCTCTGGATTTGCCTCTGCCTCCTGGTTGTTGAAAACCCTAGTCATTACCCCGTCGGTTCTGCACCTGCTCTTCAAACCGCAGGTTTCTTGCTGGTCTGTTCATGTCCTCATCTGAACTTCCACAGGAAAAGTTCCAGTTGTTTGGTCTGGGTCTGTTTATCCTTGGAAATTGACGTCCTGGTGGTAATGTGTTACCAGTTGTCTGATTGCTGTTTTTCTCTTCTTCATAATATTGATCAGTGATGTATGGATATTTTTTCCCATGTGTGAACGCAGCAATGTCTTTTTTTAATTTTTATAATTTTCTTGTTTAGATTGAATTCTTTAAATTCTTTTATGGTTGCGTCCAATGCTTCCATACTCTTCAGATAACTTCCCACAATCACTTTGGCCGCCAGGGCGTCTTGTTTGAGGATGATTTCATTCATTATTTTTTCTGACGCTGATTTTGCAGTATTGATGAGAAGAATTATCCAGTCCCTAGTGCATTTATTGGCAATGAAACTCCAGTCTTTTCTGAACTGTAACTGGTCAAGGAATATTCGTGGTTCAATCCTAATGATAAGTCCGTTAGGTGCTATATGTGATCTAAGGTATTCAGTCATTATTGCTCCATGGAGCTCGGTTCTGATCAGTTTTTTCCTTAGGATTTCCAATTCATTCCACTCATCACCCTTTTGTTGTAGAGCTATCTGCTGGTCGACTCCTAGTATGGATGGATTTGCTAAAATTCCCTCCACTAATTCCTCTGCATACGCTAGATAGGTAGCCTCTGCCATTTCGACAGACTGATCTGTACAGTTAATAATGCACAATGTGTACTTGTAGACAAAATATATTGTAGTCCCTTCTACCTTTATTTAACTTTTAAAGTGTTCTTGAATGATACAGTGACTCGCGGTGGTTAGCCGCTAGAAGAATAGTTAATCACAATTAAAGTCACTGGGTTGACAATCCTGTCTCTACCCATACTGTTATAACACAAAAAAGACAGAATATCTTTATTCAAAGTCATTCCTCTAGCTCAGTTCCCTGTAAATAATACATTTTCCCTACAAAGAGCTCTTTTTATCCCTACAATGAGTGGTCTCGCCCTAGTCATGCGCTGATGTATTGCCTACAAGGGTTAGGGGATAGAAAAGAGCTCGCCCTGTCCTCTCTCACTACTTTCCTCAGTTGCTAAAAACGTAGTGCACACTGATAATGGAAATCAATGTGAATATTTGTAATATTATTGTTTCCATTTAGTGTGGCTTATCATAGTGATTAATAAAAACAACTAATCGTATGGAGGATAATTCCTCCGTAGATTACTCAATGTCTTATTCTGAGTCCTTTTGACATTGGAAAGAACAATAAAATGACTTAATACTGCTACAGGCCCATTTTCTCTATATGGGTTCTGGGGGTTGGTCCGTCAAGCCAAACCACTTCTTGTCGACCGGTTTCAGCGGGTGTGGACCTGCTCTCCACTTTCTTCAGGACTTCCCGTTGCTTCTTAGTAATACAGGGAATAGTTTAGTAACAAAGACACTCTTGTCAATGGTTGTCTTGTGCTCCTTCATTCACTGTGTGGAGGGCATCTCAATTCTGACTCTGGGACTGCAAACTCTTCAGTCTTCTCTTCCCTAGAAGGGGAGTACATGTAGAAAGGCAACTATCAATATTGCGTTTACCTACAGGTGTCATTTCCTGCTGTTTAGTGTCATACTAAGAGGAACGCTTACCTCTTCATATGTCGATGTCCGTGGACCGCAGATTGTATTACAAGGTCCCTCTGGAGTAAACTAGTGCTGATTGTGCTTCCTCGGTCTTCTAATTAGGATAGCATCTATGCATGAAAGCAAATGATAAGTGGATACTTGTTTACTAAAATGGTCTAAACGTTGTTTAGGCACTCAAAACAGTTCTGCACATGGTCTAGAAAAAAGAGAAAGAGGGGGGCTTCATATTACTCAGCCCAGCTCGCATACTCGCTTCATGTTAGATCCATTGTTGAGTCCAATCTGGTATGTCTCCTGGTCAATGATCGATCTCAACAATCACCTTCCAATACCTATTATCAGGGTATATGTAAATCAATCCTCTGGTCACACTGCCATTTTAAAACAGGCATAAACGCTTCAACAACGTTGAAAACGTGTGCATATTCCCCTGTATCTCAACCAAACGTGTTATTAATGTTGTGGTGGTCTGTTAAACTCTTATAGTGCATATACCCACAGTGAAAGAATTCTTTTGATAAAGTCTGCGTGCTGCTGCTATGGTCTATACAGTTCTTATAATGCATGTAACTGTAGTGAAACTACTCAATGCAGTATCTGTGCGGGCAGTGGTGTTGCTGTGTTCAATCAGAGCGGCCGTAGTGTTATCCAGGGCTCATAAGTCTAAAAAAATGCAGCCAGACGTTAGGTGCTGAATTAGAATTATTCCAAAAGGTCGGCCGAGTGTGGTCTGATGTCTAGACTAAATAAGATGCAGAAAATGCGTGGGCATTGATGTGGCTATAGATTAATTCAAAGTAGTTCAGAGCAGCCGTGATATGGATACGGCTGTCACACTGTGCAGCCAAATGTTAAATAGAGTGGAGCAATTCAGAGCAGCCGTAATATTACATGGAAGCTCTTCAAAATACATGTGTAGCCAGACGTGAAGTACTAAATTCAGCGTATCTCATGTAAAGTGCTGGGCTGTATTAAGTGTGGGCCTGGATGCTACGTGCCATAGTGAGTTCCATCAGGATCTTACCTCCATGCGCTTGGAGTCCCTCCTAGCACCCGATCTCCCTTCACAACGGCGTGTAATGCGCCATCTTGGGTATTCAATGTTTGATTGGGTCGCTCAACACAACTGCCCAATCAGCCCCACCCTAATCACGCCTCTGCCATGGACCGATCACCATCTCATTTCCTTCAACATCAACACCTCTAGGGACTCTCAACCTTCCACTACAACTCTTCCAGCTGCCCTCACGCGCAGCGCCAAACTCCTCACCCACGACAACCTCTCTCAGCACCTCAATGTACCGGCACTGCTCCCCCTTTAGCAAATGACCCAGTTATCCTCGCCAACGATTTCAGAAGGGTCCTCTCCCAGGCCGTTAATGTGATAGCTCCCCTCACTCTTAAGAAAGAAAAGAAAACTAAACACTGCAATGCCTGGTTCACCCAGGACCTCTTACAGATGCGAGGGAAAAAACGAGCGGCACTGACCACCTGGCGCAATAACCCAACAGAAGCCACCCATCTAGCATTCAAAACCTCTTCTAAACTCTACAAAGCTGCCATTACTGAAGCTAAGGCAACGTCATTTAATGCCAGAAACTCCTCTGCTAAATCAGGAAGCCGCAAAATCTTCTCCATATTCAGAGAACTGGAGACACCCCCTCCCCCACCCTCTCCATTAGTGAAGGATGGATCCTGGTGCAATGCGATCCAATCTGCAATGCTTAATAAACTTGAAACCTTACAAACCAAAATACTCAATCACCAAAAGGAGATCTCCAAGCTAATAACCAGCAGTCAATCCATTCCACCGACCAAGCTTCCTAACCCCTCCCCCCAATTTGGTTTCAGAGACGTAAGTGTCTCAGAGGTCACCTCGCTCCTCCATACCATCAAACCGTCCAATTGCAATGGGGATGTATGCCCAGCGCAAGTAATTAAAGACTGTGCCCCCTCACTAGCCCCTATCATAACCGCATTCATCAATGCCTCCTTTCACTCTGGCGAAGTCCCACCAAATCTAAAGGAAGCCTGGGTCCGCCCGCTCCTCAAAAAACCCTCCCGACAAACTACAGACCAAACACCACTGTCCCCTTCCTACTGAAAATTCTGCATAAAGCAGCCTACCTGCAAATACAGAAATTTCTAGAGGACAACCATCTCCTTGGCCTTAGGCAATCAGGGTTCAGGCCACGGCATGGAACAGAAACAGCTCTCCTTGACCTGAAGAATCAAATTGATGACCTCAGAGACTCAGGCAAGCCGCCACTCCTCTTGCTCCTCGACCTGTCGGCAGCATTTGACTTAGTCAACCACAAAACTCTCTGCCAGCATCTATCCTCAATAGCTAACTTCTCAGACAATGCCTGCAAATGGATAGAATCATTCTTAAAAGACAGATCTATGAAGGTCTTCTCAGACTCCTCTTCTGCCGATCCCAGCACCATCAAGTGTGGCGTCCCACAAGGCTCCTGCACGGCCCCACCCTTTATAACCTCTTTACGAGGCCCCTGTTCAAAATCCTTGACCCATGGGCATCTCTTATACAAATTATGCGGATGACACTCAGGTACTTATCCCCCTCTCAGGTGATTACGCATCTGATCGAAATACCTTACACTCAATCTACTCAACAATTCAAACTTGGATGGCAGAAAACTGGCTCTGCCTTAATAGTGACAAAACTGAGCTCCTGCTGGTTGGCTCGCCATCCACCCTAAATAAATTGAACAAACATTACTCCTCCTTCGTCATTGACAGTATCCCCATCACTGTTTCCCAGTCCATCAAAACCCTTGGAGTGTACCTTTAACCTGACATGTCCATGAACAAACAGGTCAATGCCATAACCTCCACATCCGCCTACTACTCCAAACTCATCAATGCGACCCGACCATTCCTGTCCCAACAAAACTGTCTCACCATCGCTAGCGCCATCATTGGTTCGAGACTCGACTACTGTAATGCCCTATTCATTGGTACCACTGCCAAGAATATAGCCAAACTCCAAACGGTTCAGAATAACGTGCTTAGAGCCGCCACAGGCCTCTCGCGCAAAGACCATATCTCTGAACTCAGAAGACAAGTCCACTGGCTTCCTGTCAAGCAAAGAATTATCTTCAAAGCCTTGACCTTGACTCACAAATGTCTCCATGACCTTGCTCCTCCCTACCAAAGCCGCAGGATCACCAAACTCGTCTCTCAAAAACCATCTAGATTACAATACTCTAACTTCCTGTCTGTCCCTAGGACTCACAAAGCGCGTGCGGCGGGCTCCAGCTTCCCTTCAGTTGCCCCTACCCTTTGGAATACGCTCCCTCCGCACCTCAGAGCCATTAAATCCCACACTGTATTCCGCAAAGCCATCAATACTAACCTCTTTGTTTGAGTTCTCAAAACCTACCTGCAACGCACTGTAACATGTAACTACCAAAATGTTTTCAAGTATTTTTCTAGGGCGGCTTCACTGTAACCCTCAAGTAAGCATTCTTAACCTCTGCTCCAGCGCCTCGATGTCTGCAGGCTGTTTGTGCGCTTTACAAAACCAAATAAATAAATATATAGGATAATGTCCGGTGCGTGACCGCGTCACTTTATTAGTCCATTTTTAGTGTTCATGGACATTAAAGACGTGTTGTGTGACCGCGTCATTTTGTTAGTCCATTTTTAGTGTTCATGACCATTGGAGACGTGTTGTGTTCGGCACCTCCTATATAATGGATGCCATTTTCATGAAATAAGTAACATACTGGGCTCTATTTGCCAGTGGGGCATAATACTGAAAGCCTGTATTACGTACCCGCAAAAATATTTTACGATTCTTCATGATAGTTAATCAATCTACTCAAATTAGCATGAGCATTGAATTGAAATGCAGAGCCTGTATGTCTATTCCTAATATGTAATGATCTTCATGATCTAGTAAAAAGAGATCTATTAAAGACTAATCTCTAGGGAAGAGAAGACTGAAGAGTTTGCAGTCCCAGAGTCAGAATTGAAATGCCCTCCACACAGTGAATGAAGGAGCACAAGACAACTATTGACACGAGTGTCTCTGTTACTAAACTATTCCCTGTATTACGAAGAAGCGCAGGGAAGTCCTGAAGAAAGCTGAGAGCAGGTCCATATCCACTGAAACGGGTCCACAAGAAGTGGTTTGGCTTGACGGACCAACCCCCAGAACCCATATAGAGAAAATGGGCCTGTAGCACTATTAAGTCATTTTATTGTTCTTTCCAATGTCAAAAGCACTAAGAATAAGACATTGTGTAATCTACGGAGGAATTATCCTCCATACGATTAGTTGTTTTTATTAATCAATATAAGCCACACTAAATGGAAACAATATTAAAAGGATTCACATTGATTTCCATTATCAGTGTGCACTTCGTTTTTAGCAACTGAGGAAAGTAGTGAGAGAGGACAGGGCGAGCTCTTTTCTATCCCCTAACCCTTGTAGGCGATACATCAGAGCATGACTAGGGCGAGACCACTCACTGTAGGGATAAAAAGAGCTGTTTATAGGGACAATGAGTTATTTACAGGGAACTGAGCTTGCGGAATAACTTTGAATGAAGGGAGACCCCGGCCATAACATCCTGACTTATCATTTTGTGAACAATTCTTTCTTTTCTTGTGAACATTATCCCTCACTATTTTGTAGCATAGCGGTAAGGCTTGACAATAGTTTTTTTTTTTGTATATGCCCTTTTTATTTGACTAGACTACACTAGGAATATATTATTATTTGATAGTCGTAGCATGCTTCCATCTTATATTTAAATTAGGCATTTATCACGCTCATTTTTACAGTTTAATAGACACCCTTGAGTTGTGATCACTTGTGTCTCTTACTTTGATACCATGCCTTCCATACAATAGGGTGGGTGTAGGTAGAGAGAGTGTGGTGGTAGGGTTGGTGGAAGAAGAGATAGAGTGGGGGGTTGGTTGGGTGGGTTTAGGTAGAATGGCAGTAGGGTGGTAGGGAGTAGAGAGAGTGGGGGCAGGGTGGGTGGGGTAGAGAGAGAGCGAGAAGGTTGGGTGGGTAGGGGTAGAGAGATTGGGGGAAAGAGTGAGTTAGGGTGGGTATGGGTGTGGGATAGATAGAGTAGGAATAGGGTGGGTAAGGTGTGGGGTTGAGAATTTAGGGGTAGGGTGGGTAGGCACAAATACATGTTATGGTAACATACACTATCCTAAGACTCCCACATTTGCCATATATTTTTGTTATTTATAGATGGAACCTGTGAGTGAATGTATACGACTATAAAAATATTGAAACATGATTCAGCACATTGGCATGCATGCTATTGAGATTCAATAAAATAGCATATGTTCATGGTGCATGTACAAAACACATTGCTTTCCAAAACTTCTCAGCATGTTCTTTAAAACCCTGAGCAGTTTTTGGAAAGTAAACTGCCATTCATTATACATGGAGCACATGCTCCTCAAGCACACACGCAGGGCAAATATGTAAAAATAAAAGTGTTGGCAAAGCCAATCGTTTTGGCGTTTACTGATGTTCTTTGCATTTTGCATTTTTAGGCACCCGGGTGCAAGGAGGAGAGTGAACAGTTTCAAAGGAGAATGCGATAAGGGGTGCAGGTGTGCAATAGAATAAGAAGGGTAATGGAGCAATGGAGGAAGCCATCAAGAGAGGGTGCCAATAAAGCTGAGCAAGAGAAAATATGGGTGAGAAACAGTGAGAGGGTACGAAATAAAGTAAGAGTGTAACAAAGGATGAGAGGGGATAGGGACAGGGTGTAATGTGGCGGGTGGAATAGAGGGGTTAGGGTGGTGTAAGGTGGGTGGGGGAAATAAAGGGAGTAGGGTGGGTGGAGCAAGAGAGAGGGGAGTAGGGTGTGTGGTTGGGATAAAGAGAGAAGGGGAAGGTTGATCAAGAGGGGGTAGGATGGGTGGCAGTGAATAGAGGAGGTGGGGTGGGTGGAAATAGAGAGAGTGGGTGGGGTAAAGAGGGTGGGGGTAGAGAGGATGGGTGGCATAGAGAGGGTTGGGGCAGAGAGGGTGAGGGTAGGGTGGGTGGGGTAGAGAGGATGGGGGTAGGGTGTGTGGGTAGTGGTAGAGAAAGTTGGGGTAGGTTGGAAGGTGGGGTAGAGAGAATGGGGTAGGATGGGTGGGGGAAGAGAAGGTGGAGGTAAAGAGAGTGGGGGTAGGGTTGCAGGGAGTAGAGGGAGTAGGGGTAGGTTGGTGGAGGTGAGATGAGTGGGGTAGGTTGGTGGAGGTGAGATGGGTGGGGTATAGAGGGTGGAGGGGGTGGAGAGAGTTGAGGTAGTCTGGGTGGGGGTAGAGATAGTGGGGACAGAGTGGGTAGAGGTAGAGAGGGGGTGGGACAGGTGGGAGCAAGGGCAGTGTGGGTGGGGACAGACAGATGTGGGTAGTGTGGGTGGGTGTGTAAAAGCAAAAGGAAATATCAAGGCTGAGTACCCCAAAAGGAAATACACCAAACACGGGCTTATAAAGATTCACAGATCTTTATTCTAAAACTGTACAGTTACAAAGAAACAAAGTCAGATACAGATAGCTATCTGGCCCTCAGTACATCACAGCGAATACCAGCCCTTTCGGTGTGAGAAGTGAGAGGTACTGGACGTTTAAACAGTTGTGCATTTTATAGATTTCCGATCATAATGTCCAGCCCCTCTGCAAGTTAATAATCCATGTCTAGAGTTTGTGCCGAGTTCACTTCTGGCTTGTCTGACAATATGCACATGGATCATCCTCAGTTCACATACAAACAAATCACAATGGCAGAAGTGTATTCTCGGATTTAACAATAAACCTTAACACATATCCTTTACAATGCAGTTCAGCCAGTGTCCACGTTCTGTATTTGTTATACTTTGTGGACGATGTATGTCCATGGATCAGACTCATTGGCGCAGACAATCCTCTGTCTACAAGTCAGGCATGGGACAAGGTCTCTTTACTCGACCCAAACATTCGGCCAACTGACAGTTTACACATTAACTAGTGCACGAAGTGCAGGACGGCTTAGTTACAAGCGGGAAACACTGTCCACAATTTTAGAACACAGAGTTACTTTGAAATGGAAATCAAAATGGTGGATGGACCTAAAATGGTGGCGAAGTCGATCTAAAATCGGAACTTTGCAACGCGGGTTTCTTCGCAGAGTGACTGGGCTTAGGCCAATATATAAAATAAAGGAGGCACAATATGATATCCCTTTTAACAAACCCTCCTTTTGGCCTAAGCCAAGCGCTAAACTACTTCTGGTCACTTCACGAGTAACTCCACATCTCAATGTCCATACATCCTGAATCACTATCGGAGATATTGATCGCTAAGAGTCAGATACTGAGATTTCTTTCAGCACAAATTCATTAGACATTTTCAATGGGGCGTATACCTTGTACCCTAATGTACCCATCGCTTGTGCACAACATCCTCCTATCATCGAACATATACGAGGAAGACATTGTATATAACAACAGAAAAACAACAGAATACCTAAAATAATCAGCAAGGCCGAAAGTAGCTTCCATCCCCAAGATCGCAAGAAGTCCCAGAACGAAGCGCTAAGATCCCAGTTCCCCTCGGGAACATACAATTCAGAACTAAGGACGTGCAGATTTTGTATTGCCCTAAAAATCATTGGGGAGGAATCTGGCACGAAAACGCAGCAAGCAGACCCACTAATTTACATACCCCACCACGCTCAGCCAGGGTGACGTCTAATGCCATCCGGTTCTGAAGTGCTACTAACCTTATTGCTTTTTGTTCTAAAGTCATGTTATAGAGTATGTCAGTGGTCCGGTTGATGGTCCTCTCCAGTACTCTCGCTAGTCTTCTGATAGCCTCCGAGTTCAATATTTGCCCCCAAAATGGTACGAAGGATTTAGCTACGTCACCCAGAACTTGTGCTGAAGTATCACCATTCTCGTCCCGCCTAGGACGAGCTTTTGAAATTTCTACAGTGCTAGCAATGAATGCCCCAGGTAACAGAATCCCTAAATAACAAGTTCCCTGCCAATCCCTGGGTAACCATGGAAAAGCTACATCACAGCAAACAAAGTAGACAGGTTCGCCTACATACAAAGGTCTGTCCTCACTAGTCAAGTTCGCAACGTTGGCGCACTCCTTGAAATCACCCATTGACTGAGTACATTTCCTCTGTATGCAGAAAGAAACTGAATTTGGGCTGTGGTTAACAGTATAAGAAGGTGGCGTGGCATCCCTATTGCCTATAGGAGCCATCTTGAAAGAGATCAGAGATTGAAAAGGACAGAGCAGTCTATCAGAAGGCCTAATAGAAGCAACATTAGTCTTGCTCCTATTCACAAAGAGTGAGCATCCCAGGGGCGTTAGAACACGTTTCTCAAAGTCATTCAAATTAGTTCCATCAAAGTTCCCCGAGATGCTATTGTTCCATCGGCCAAAGAATAGTGCCCTTAAAGAAGCATAGCATGCAGTAGTCAAAGGTAAAGGGTGAATATACCAGCCCAGCCCCTTATCCCCGTTTTGCGGTAAATGCGAGCAGACCCAGCAATTGGACTTGTTAAAAATGGCATGTGTGGCATTCATGATAATAGAGTATTGTTATGGTAACTCTGTCTGTGCTGAGAGTCTCTAGGAGATAAAGTGTGCAGATGCACAAAAGGTGTCGAAGAGTAGGTAAATTTTCAGTGGGTAACAGAATTTCAAGCGGATGTACTTCTTCCAAATACCAAAATCCTAAAGCAATGACTATTGTGAAACCAGTTAACATAATCAAAAGACAGCAATACATTTTTGGGGCCCATGCGTTTGATTTTTCATTATTACAGCCGGTTACACAGTCTCTTATATGTTCCGTACGAGTGGGAGCGGTTGCAGGCATTGTTTCTTCAAACAAATTCACCAAAGTTAATTTGCTGGCGATCTCGAGATCGAGCATTTTCTTAGTCCTTTCCCGAACCCTAGCCAACAGAATCCCCTTACGTACAAAAGATCGGGCCAAAAAGACAAACCCTTCAATGATTTTCCTTGATGGCACAGCCGAACCGTGTAGTAAGTTGTCAACTTCCTTCTCCTGTTGGGGTTGACTGTCCCTGTTTCCCTCCTCCAACTCCTCACCTGAGTAATCCGTGTCTGTGGGCTCAAGGATCTGTGGGATCTGTAGTCCTTTTCTTTCTTGTTGTGTACCGTGGGTCTCATACGGGAGGAAGCCACAGTGAAAGCTACTTGGGAGCACTTCCCTGGGGCCCCCTTCCCGGAAGGGACCAATACGGGGAAAAAGCCAAATGAGGCAAAAAAAACCTCTAAAGCGGTGTACAACAGAACTGCTTGAAGGTACTGGATACAAGCGGCAGAGTAAGAAACATCCAGCAATGGGACCTCGAATGGCCAGATCCCAACCGGTACCACCAGGGATAGTGGAGTAGAGTGCAGAAGGCACTCCCGCTGAAAGAACCAAAAATGATAGGCGGAAGCACTGAGGAGGAGAGAAAGGAAAGCAGGGAAAGAGAGAGAGGCAGAGGCAGCACAGGGTACCGTAGACCTGTGCGCGAAACCGCAAACGGGAAGGCAGCACAATAACAGGGAGAGCAGAGGAAGAGAGAAAGTGAAATATTAAGGCAAGATAAGAGGCCGGAAGAGTCCGGTAAATAACACTGCGTAGCACAACAACGGCAGCGAAAGCAAAACACAGCTGACCGAAAGGCTGCAATGCGCAGATGTCAACAAGGGGTGTGCCTAAATAGTTCTACGTGCATCATGTGAAAAAGAACTAGACCGCTGCGTGCACGTAGATGAATGCGTGGTGGGAATCAGGAAGTACGGTGGAGACTCAACCGGGGCCACAGACGCCAGTATCCAATGCGTCGCATGACAGTATGCCCTCTCGAAACCCCGGGTTTGTCCGGGTGAACCCTGTGGAATTTCCTAAGAAGGATAGGGGCATGTATATACAAAAGGGGTTCCCAGGAGTCCTCCGCAGAAGAGAAGCCTTTCCAATGTACCAGGCATTCTAGGTAACCTTTATGATATCTGGAATCCCTCAATTGTGACACCTCGTACTCCGGTACGTCAGGAGAAGATGGGACCGGGAGAGATCTAGAAATACAAGACTGGTCGGCACTTCTTAGTAGGGAAGCATAAAAAACCGGGTGAATGCATTTTAGAGTGTGAGAGAAATGAGCCATCTTAGTGAGGGAATCCATGGTGACCATAATGCATGAACAACCTTAGGAATGTGGTAACTCCACGATAAAGTCAGTAGTGATATGGCTCCATGGACGGTCTGGAATGGCATCCTGTTGCAACAACCCTATAGGTCTTTTTGTGCTGTACTTGCTCTGGTTGCATACTCTACAGGTCTTAACATATCTTTTCACATCTCTGGAACAGCCAGGCCAGTAAAAGGCCCTTCTGACCAGATCCAAGGTACTGGCTTGTCCTCTATGACCGGCCGTCTTATGGTTGTGGCACCAGGATAGCACCTTATCTTGCAGGCTTTTGGATGGTACCCACAACCTTTTCTTCCTGAAGAGGAGGCCTTCTGCCTTCGCTAAACCTCTTGGTTAAATTTGCGTAGCTGTAGCCTCTCTGACCTGCTGTAAAAATGTCGAGGCTGTGGCAATAACGCGGTTCCTAGGGAACAGCCTTTCTGGGGTACAGGAAGAGGCACTAGAAGCATGGCACTTCCTGGAAAGAGCGTCGGCCAACGTGTTCCGACTCCCTGGTATATAAGTGATATTGAAATCGTACTGAGAAAAGAAATGTGCCCATTGTGCTTGTCTGGAGTTGACACATTCCATGGATTATAATACCTGTACATTCTTGTGATCTGTCCTGATTACAAAGGGATGGCTTCCCCCTTGTAGTAGATGTCTCCAGACCTTGCATGCTTTTTTCATGGCCAAGAGTTCTCTTTCAATAACCGAGTAGTTTTGTTGGCTCGGTGTAAGGGTCTTTGACAAATATGCCACTGGATGTTCTTCATTATCATGTTCTTGAAGCAAAACCGCTCCTATGGCGGCTGCTGAGGCATCTGTTTCAAGGATGAATCATTTCCCTTGATCTGGCTGTCGTAGTATGGGTGCAGTACAAAACCTTTCCTTCAATCGTTGCAAGCTTTCTCCTGCTTGTGCTTTCTAAATGAATGGCATGGATTTCTTCTTTAAAAGGTTTGTTATGGGCAGGATGATCTCAGAAAAACCAGGCATGAAACGTCTGTAGAAATTTGCCATGCCCAGAAATCTTTGTACCTCTTTAACAGAAGAGGGAGCAGGCCATTTGAGAATGGCGTCTACCTTCTTTTTGTCCATTTGAACTCCTTGAGGCGAGCGAACAACCCCAAATATGGTACTGTTGTGAATCCAAAAACACACTTTTCTTTCTTGACCAGCCCTGACAGTGTTTGAGTCGCTTTAACACTTCCTTCAAATGGATCAGGTGTTCCGGCATGCTTTTGGAGAAAACCAGAATGTCGTCTAGGTATACGACCACTGAAACGAAAAAAAGGTCTGAAAAAATGTGGTCTATAAACCTTTGAAACACTGCCGGAGCGTTCACCAGCCCAAAGGGCATTACATGGTACTCGTATAGCCCGAAAGGCATTCGGAAAGCCGTTTTCCACTCATCCCCGGAGCGTATTCTGAGCAGATGGTAGGCGTTGCGCAGATCCAGCTTGGTAAAAACGGAGGCACCCTGGACTGCCTCTAAGATGTCAGGGATGAGTGACATGGGGTATCTATCCTTTCTGTTACTTTATTCAGTCCTCGGTAATCAATACAAGGCCGAAGGTCTCTGGAGTCTCGTTTTCATTTGAAAAACAATGGTGCGCCAGCAGGGGATTTAGAGAGTCTAATGAGGCCGTTGGATAGGTTATTATCGAGATACTTCCGAAGCGCTTCCTTCTCCGTCTTAGAGAGCGCGAACATCCTCCCAAAAGGCACCAGGTCTATAGCACAATCCTCTGGTCTGTGGGCAGGCAAATCTGATGGAGTGCTGTCGACCGGAGTGTACTCTTCTAACACCCGGGCAAGGGTATGTATACTGACAGTGGTGAGGAGAGGACTGGGAACAGTCTTTAGCTGCTGATACTGTGCCTTGTGAAAGCATTCTTTATGACAATGGATTGAATCGAATTTCAAGGTGTTAGTCTTCCAATTTCTGCTCGGGTTGTGTTGGCGCAGCCATGTGATTGCTAGAATGAGAGGGAAGTGTGCTGCTCTGATTATGTCAAAGGTAATAACCTCTGAATGCTTGTGAATGCTGAGGGATAGGGGCTCTGTGGTCTGGAGAATGGGCCCTGAGCTCAAAGGCCTGCCATCCACCCCTTCTACATTTTGACCATGACTGCGATCGATGTGTTTGGCTCCGACCTTGTCCACCCATAAGGTGTCTGAAAAATTACCGGTGGCACCACAATCCAGTAAAGCTAAGGTCTCTACTGGAGAATCCTTTAATCATAACCCTCACGGTCAACACCATTAGACAGGACTCTCTTCAGGTGCGTTGGATGAGTCAATTGCCATAGACACATATGGACTATAAGATGGCCCGCGATTGCCCGTCCCTTCTAGGGTCGAGGGTTTTCGTTTTCCACCGGTGTAGTAGGTAATTCGGTGCATTTTCTTACTGTGTGTCTGTCGGAACCACAATAGGTGCATAAACCTTGTTCTCTCCTTCTTTTTCTTTCTTCAGGAGTTAGTGATCTTCGGGTTGAACCTATCTGCAAGGGTTCGTCCGTGCGTTTGGTGGCAGGTGGGAGAGGACAGGGAGGTCCGGTGTATGAAGATTGTAACTTCCGTCTCTCATTTCGCCTTTCTTGCATTCTGGCTTCCATTTGTAGAGCAGCAGTCATCAGTTCAGGTAGCGTGGCAGGATGTGGAAAATGTGCCAGCTCATCTTTCAGTTCTTCCTTAAGGCCACAGAGGAAGAGAATATACTGGGATTGGTCAGACCAACCAGCTTCCATAGCCAGTCTTTTAAACGATGAAATGTAAGACCTTACATCAGCCTGACCTTGGCGTGCGTCTATCAATTCTTCCCCTGCTGCCAACGAGAGTTCTGGGCTCTCAAAAGTACGCTTTAACAGTTCCAAAAACGCCCTGAAATCCTGCAGTACTGGGTCATTGCCAGTAACTAGCGGTTTGGCCCAAGCAAGGGCATTGCCTGTCATGTTGGATATCAGGAATCCTGTCTTTGCATGATCTGAAGCATAAGTGCAGGTTCTAAAAGCAAAATAGACCCTGCATGCATCAAGAAATTCTCAGTAGTTTCTTTGGGGAACCGTCATTTTTGCCCGAGGATAAGGCCATCAGTGGCAAGTCAGTGGACTGGGGTTCTCGTGCCGCTACAATCTGCTTTAGCAGATTATTCTCCGCCTTCATGTTTTGCATCTCTAATGAGAGGCTTTGTACTGCGGCAACCAACTCTTTTACTTGCTCTGGAGTGGCCATCGTAAGTGGCTGGTGTTGCAAACTGTCAACTTTCTTCTCCTGTTGGGGTTGAGTGTCCCTGTTTCCCTCCTCCTCAGCTGAGTAATCTGTGTCCTCTTCCATTGGTCTCAAGGATCTGTGGGATCTGTAGTCCTTTTCTCTCTTGTTGTGTAGCGTGGGTCTCATGGTTCCATGTAATAATGTCGCCGCAAAAATCTCGCCATGCAAAAATATCGCCGAAAAATGGCCGTTTTTGTGGCGACATTATTGCATAGAACTTTTTGTTTTCTTTTTTTGTTTTTTTTTTAAAAAAAGGTTTCTTTACCCCTGTCACCATATATATGGTCACCCATATAATATCGCTGCAACCTTTTCCCTGCGATATTATTTACGGTGACCATATGGGGATAATATTACCTGATACCGGTCTCATACGGGAGGAAGCCACAGTGAAGGCTACTTGGGAGCACTTCCCTTGTCAGTCTAGAAAAATGGATACCTCTACTTTGTGACCGCAAACACATTTTGGTGGCCGTGGGCCAACCGCCTTATGCACGATATGACAGAATATAGGTATTCGAGTTTGCCAATGAACGGCCATTTTGATGTAACAAGAATCGCCATTTTGTTTTCTAACCATTGCTCATTGCTTTCTGTTTCTATTGCTTCGCAGTATATTTTCCGCTTACACTGCTCGACTGTAAAACATGTTTGTCTGAATGTGAAAGGGGCGAGAGGATAACAAGAGTTTGTTGAAACACAAACGTAGGCAGCGCCAGGAAGAATGCCGGCTCCCTCCCGAATGTAGCCTTGAAGTAGAGCTGCAGGGCATTTAATCATTTTGCAGCTGCCAGCCAGTCTCGTTATATGGTAGAATATGTTAGAATAATACCGCTAAAGGCTTGAATTATGCTTTTCTTACGACCCCCCTTTGCTGAGCCCGCTAGAACGTATCTGCTCCCAGGACACGAATAGCACCTAATAGATAGCAAGGTCCGGAATGCAACTCTTCCCCCCGTATGTAGCTCGCTTCCAAGAACAGAAGCGCTGTGTTCTATTCAACAACTGAAAGATGCCTTCGCACTCACAAATTGCAAATTGTTACTAGAATAGATGTTTGAAGGTGTCATAGTAGTCAGAGATGTCCATCATCACACCAACTTCAAAGAAACACAATAAAGGGGGGTGTTAAACATATCATAGCTGATTGTTTGATATGCATTTTGTATATATGTAACTGATGTACGTAATTCACTCTCTTGCATCCCTCGAGGTCTAGAGATACACGTCGCGGGGCGTGAGACCGAGTTGGCCAACTGAGACTTTTGCTTTGCAATAAACCCTAGCTTTGGGAATACAACCTTGTGTCTGGCGTATCTATCATGTGTGGTGAATCGCCTTGTTTCCATAGATGTCAGGGTCCCCTAGGGGCCCCTTTCAAGATGATGCCCGAATAGTGACCCTCCCCCACTTGTTCCATCGCATAACGTTGTAATTGAGTAAGGCGGAGAACGGCGAGGACGGGACGATCGAGCCGGGATCAAGAGGTGTTCGGGCACCCTGTAAAAGTGATGAGAGACTCCATGATCGACGTGCCTGGCTAGAGAACAAGGAGGTGAGGGTCCCGAAACGAGGCGGAAGCCAAGAAATGCAGACACGACGTCCTTTGGTGCGTCAGTATACAGACAACTTAATTTATCAGGTGAGTCATTCCCCGATTCAAAGTAATCCTGATATTGGTTGAGAGTTGACTTTGCAAAATCAAACGCCCTAGGTAAGGTTGATTAACCAGGGGAAAGGTTGAAACATGCCTGGGGTATTGTCCACCTTAGCAGGGTTTTTCCGCTGTGGTAGACAATCTTTGGAAGATGGCCAAATTGTACCAACTGGGGGAACTCCGGCGTATGAGATGTATGTGAAGTATGGAGTGGGTGCGATAATATTCTGTGAGACTTTGCATAGGCAAACCAGAAAGCAACAAGACCATCAGTGGCCGATTAATGGTAGTTTTGAGATAGCGAGGATAGACAACCTGGAAAGGGTGTTGATAAGAAGAAAGAAAGCGCGTCCTGCAGCATTTGAGACTGGAGAAAGGAAGCAATGCTCCGATTTAAAAGCAGAGCAAAGCATGCACGCAGGCAGGCATAAATCGAAAGGTGAAGTAGCAGAAGAGAAAGTAGTAGTCGGAGATGTCCATCATCACAGCAAGTACAAAGAAACCCAATAAAGGGGGGTGTTAAACATGTCATAGCTGATTGTTTGATATGCATTTTGTACATATGTAACTGATGTACATAATTCACTCTCTTGCGTCCCTCGCGGTCTAGAGATGCACGTCGCGGGGCGTGAGACCGAGTTGGCCAACTGAGACTTTTGCTTTGCACTAAACCCTAGCTTTGGGAATACAACCTCGTGTCTGGCGTATCTATCGTGTGTGGTGACTCGCCTTGTTTCCATAGACGTTACGGTCCCCTAGGGGCCCCTTTCACCCTGTGGCCCCCTTCCCGGAAGGGACCAATACGGGGAAAAAGCCAAATGTGGCAAAAAAAACCTCTGAAGCGGTTTACAGCAGAACTGTTTCATGGTACTGGATACAAGCGGCAGAGTAAGAAACATCCAGCAATGGGACCTCGAATGGCCAGATCCCAACCGGTACCACCAGGGAGAGTGGAGCAGAGTGCGGAAGGCACTCCCGCTGGAAGAAGCAAAAACGATAGGCGGAAGCACTGAGGAGGAGAGAAAAGAAAGCAGGGAAAGAGAGAGAGGCAGAGGCACCGTGCACGGGAAGGCAGCACATTAACAGGGAGAGCAGAGGAAGAGAGAAAGTGAAATATAAAGGCAAGATAAGAGGTCGGAAGAGTCTGGGAAATAACACTGCGTAGCGCAACAACGGCAGCGAAAGCAAAACACAGCTGACCGAAAGGTTGCAACGCCCAGATGTCAACAAGGGGTGTGCCCAAATAGTTCTACGTGCATCATGTCAAAAAGAACTAGACAGCTGCATGCACGTAGATGAATGCGTGGTGGGAATCAGGAAGTACGGTGGAGACTCAACCGGGGCCACAGACACCAGTATCCAATGCGTCACATGACATAAGTCTAACTCCTCGGCTGCAGATCGTACCGTGTGATCCCTGGTACTGAGTGATCTGCAAACAACGTGTCGTTACTTCCTGATGGAAGCAGTGAATCCAAAGCAGGCTTTAACACAGAATTTGATACTGGTGCAAAAGGATCTGTTGGAGAGTGTGGAGATGAAGTGGCTGTTTCCCCAGGCCCCACGGGCTCAGGGAGAGTCTCCGACGCACTCTCGATGCTGTTTGATGCTTCGTGATTGTTGGTTACGGTACTGGTAAGGGTTTCTGTGTCTTCTGTATCGTGTGGCAAAGGGAGGTAATCCTCTTGATGTGGGATGCGTGTATCCAGTGCTTCCGGCCCTCCACTCGCACAGCGGTCTGTGTGACCAGGAAAACTTGGTGTGGGCCCCGCAAACGGGGTACGAGGCAAGATGATATTTCAAACGCTTTAATCAAGACCCTGCTGCCCGGCCGTATGTTGTGGCCTGGGCCCTCGTACCTAACAGGTATAGCTTCTCGCACCTGTTGGTAAATCAAATACAGATTTTTTGTTAACTGTCCACAGTAATCAGAAAGAAGTATATGTTCAATATCACGTAGCGAGCAGGGCTTAGGCAGGTTCCAAATGTTAGCTGGCCTACCCATGACCACCTCAAATGGAGAGAGCCCAGTCTTAGTTTGAGGGGTCGTTCTCATAGACAATAACATGATCGGTAAGGCGTCCGGCCATTTTAGTTTGGTACCGGCACACGTTTTAGCGAGCTTGTTCTTGATGATGCTATTGTGTCTTTCTACTAAACCAGCACTCTGAGCGTGTCTAGCCGAATGGAACCGTTTATCGATCTGTAATCCTGCGCATATCTGCAGAATTACAGCAGAGATAAAATGTGGACCATTATCCGACCAGATGACTCTTGGCAAACCAAACCTAGGAAAATATTCCTTCAGCGTGGTCTTTGCCGTTGTCATAGCTGTGGCATCTTTGACAGGAAAGGCTTCAACCCACTTCCTAAAAGCGCAGACAACCACTAGCACGTATTTATAGTTGTTGCAACGCTCCATTTAAATAAAGTCAAAATGTATCAGCTCGAAAGGGACAGAAGTTTGGACCAAAGCTACCCCTAGGAGTCGATGTGCCCTTTCCCACATTATGCTGCAAACAGATCATAGAGCTTTGTACAAAGCGCTCTGCTACTTTGGAGATTTTATCATTCACCCACACATTTTGCAACATTTTGGTAACTTTTCGTGCACAGATATGGGTGGGACCATGAGCCATAGCGATCATCATTGTAATGTATGCATCGGCAGTAACCATTTCCCTTCCACCTTGTCCACCCAACACCCATCATCATCAAATTTTGCCAAACCCTCAGCCCATTTCTTAGATTCCTCTAAAGTGGCATCAACTTGAATGTCTTTCACAGATTCAATACCCTCATCAAAGTACAGGCATTTGTGGCTTCCCTTGAAGGGTACATTTCTGAAGAGAGATCAGTGGCAGTCTGTTTGGTTATCTGGTCAGCAAAAGCGTTCCCTTTTCCCACATTATCTATAATCTTCTGATGCGCTGCGCATTTCATAATTGCTAACTGAGTAGGGAGTGCAAGCACTGAGAGTAACCGTACTATCAAGGAGCCGTACTGTATTTTAGTGCCATGTGAGTTCAAGAAACCTCTTTCTGCCCAAATGGGTAATGCTATAATCTCTGCGGCCTGTGCAGAGTTATGCGTGATTCTTTTGGTCTCCACAAGCATGCTCAATGTGGTGATTGCATAAACAGCCGTGGATGTACCATCCGGAAGTTTGAAACAGGAGCCATCACAAAACAGCTACCCTTGTGGATTGTTCAAAGGAGTATCTTTTAGATCGATTCTGCCTTTTGTCTCTTGCTATGTTGTGTAAAGGCAGTCATGTGACTCTTCATCACAGCAAGCAGTACCTTGCGGGAAAGGTAAAAGTTAAGCCGGATTAAGAACACAACACCTCTGAATTTTGATGTGCGGTGCAAACAAGATCAATTTGTATCTCGTTAATCGTGCGGAGGTGAGGTGTTGCGTTTGTGTTCTGTTTAATAGAACATCTACAGAGTGAGGTACCATCAGGGTTAAAGCATGGCCAAGGACCATTCCCTCACTCTGTTTCACGGACACAGCAGCAGCAGCGACAGCTCTCAAACATCTTGGTAAAAATGCATGCAACAGGATCAAGGGCAGAAGAAAAGTAGCTGCATGGCCTATTCTTCCCTCCATGTTCCTGCGTTAATACAGCCAAAGCACATCCATCACGTTCATGCACATACAACACAAAGGCCTTTTCATAATTTGGTGTGCCCAAAACTGGTGCCGAGCACAGTGCAGTCTTGAGCAAATCAAATACTTGCTGGTGTTCCAAGTTCCACGGCAATGGCGAAGAAATGCCCTTTTTCGTCAAAACCAACATTGGTTTAATCGTTAACGAAAAATTGGGGATCCACTGCCTACAGTAAGAAGACATTCCTATCAAGGCTCTGACTTCCTTATGTGTATTTGGGACAGACATGCTAGAAATCATTTTTATCCGCTCAGGCGTCAACCTTCTTCCCTCCTTTGACAGGAGATAGCCTAAATAGGTGACCTCCTGTCGACAATACTGAAACCTTTTAAGAGAAGCTTTGTGTCCATGTCGTGCTAGATGAATAAGCAACAACACGGTGCCCTCCTTACAGGCGCTCTCTGAGTCAGCAGCTAAGAGTAGATTGTCTACATACTGAAGCGGTGTACAAGTGGTGGGCCACTCAAGCGTGTCGAGCTGCTCTTTCAAAGCCCTACTGTAGATGCTAGAACTCTCTGTGTAACCTTGCGGCGCACGGGTGAAGGTAAACGATCGTCCCCCTAAGGTGAACGCGAACACGTATCTACTATCTTTGTGTATAGGAATACTAAAGAAGGCGTTCTTAAGGTCTGCAACACTAAAGTGAGTAGCTGAAGCCGGAATCATAGTCAATATTGTCGTCACATCAAGCACAATGGGAAATTGTGGAGCAACAATCTTATTGATGGCACGTAGATCAATAATGAAAAGAAAAGTAACTGCATTATCGCTTTTTTGTACACGGATAAAATCGGACTATTGCAAAAACTACCTGCAATTTCCTCAATTACCCCACGATGCACAAAATTGGAGACTATGCATTTCAAAGCTTGCTCACCATCAACCGAAATCTTATTCTGGGAAATACGTGGCAACTTTACTCCATGTTTCAAAACAATCTTAACAGGTTCAATTTGTAATACACCGACATCATTATCATTAATTGCCCACAAACACTCCAGAACATCACTGAATTCTGGCGGCAAAGGTCTGGTCAAGAACAGAGAGACAGAAAGTTGCTGTGGTGAAATCGTCAAACACACTCCATCAGAAGAACAATGAATTACTGCATTTAATTCCTTCAACAGATTCAACCCCAACAAATTCTCTCCTTAATTCGTAGTCAAAAGGAATGGACAGTGGTCCGTAAATGGACCCAAGGTAATCGGTACCGGCGAAGAAACCGGACAGACTACTGGTGTGCCAGAAAACCCTACAGAAACATTGGTTTGCCCTGACAGTGGAATGTTTGGAACCCCTGAATGGTCGATGGAACATTTCTGTGCCCCTGTATCTATCAAGAATAGATGTTTCCTATTTCTCACTATCATCTCAACGTAGGGACCTGTCTGATTAACAGGAATAGGCGTCGGTTCCAAACCCTGCTCTGGGCAATCCTAACGAAACAGAATGTCATCAAAAGGAAGTTCCTCAGAGACGTAAGCAGCAGAAGGATGATCAAAAATGTTTCTATTATCCACACTTGGTGCCTGATTATCCTGCGAAAAAGGTTGGTGAAATTCCTGCGAAAACTGACTCCTACCAGGACCCCCTGCCCCAGGGCGGCCTCTGGATTGTCTACCCATGTTTCCAAATGCGTTATTCGACCTCTGCTGGAGGATCGGGCATTGTGCACGGCAATGACCCTGTTGTCTGGAATAAGCACACTGGTTTATGTTTACAGAACCAATGGCGAATTTCCCTGTGGATCATACTGACCCCTAAACTGTGAATTACCCCCTCTCGGGCCTCTAACAATTTGCTGTAATAGGACCTTTGTTTTTAAGTCGCCTTTTCTCTTTTCAACTCTTTCTTTTTCATTGTTGACACGATTCTCATAGTATTGAGCCATATGCAATACTTCTGACTGAGACTTAGCTTGCCAAGCGCTCTCTGAAGACATAATTTGCAACTGGATGTCAGGCAGCAATCCACGCCCAAATGTGTCCACAAATAGTAATTTCCCAGACTCTGTGCTCAAATCTTGTCCACTGAAATCTGAAAATACTTGTTTGAACCGATTAAAGAACTTGGTAGCACCCTCAGATTTCCCTTGGACACAAGCAGTAGGTTTGTCTCAAATGATCCTTCATTCAAGAATTATAGCTTTTAACTTTGTAACTATTCTATCTGGCAAAGTCAATATTACCTGTGGTGGTCTCTCGGCAGCTGTCCTTTCTCTATCTAGTCTAACCATATTATCCCATTTATCTCCTAACCCTGGTACATCGTCTACAGTTCTAATCTGTTTCCACAAATCAACAGGTAGGAGCACGGGAAATAAATCAATATCACTCAAGGTCAATACTGATGATTGCAAGACAGACTCAATCTCTTTGTAGAACCCTGTTGGATTCTTCCTAATATAGGGAATAAATTGTTTAATGGTGTTCACTTCCTGTCTCGAGAACGGGATGTGAACAAACTGTGACACATAATGTCCAGGGATATCCTGTGCAGGTGTGCCTGCTGCGACATTAGCAGGGATCTCAACTTTTGCGACAAATGTCGGAGAAACCTCTCTCATAGGCAACTGAGAAGTAGGCAACTCTGAACGCTTACTGAGCAACAGAGCTAAATCGAGCGCTAAAGCAGCTTAAGAAGTGTCAAACAAAAAAGCTCTCTTATGAATATTCAATAATTCTGCAGGACAACAAATCTTTCTTTTTATACATTCATCCAGCAGGTATTGTACCATTACCTGTATCACTTTCCTCTGCATTGCTGGTGTATACTGACTATACGTGTAATATACTTTTACGGGAGTTATCGACATGTCTGAAATCCACCCAATCGCATCTTTTGTACAAATTCGTATTTCCTCATTTATCGATTTACGACAAGGAAAGAACCGTTTCTGTACTAACATAGCATCCAAACTATCACCATCAATATCTTCATTACGCAACCTTTCCAACTCCCTTCTATACTCAAAAACCCTCTCGACATGCTCATGTACTTTCTCAGCAGTATCTCTTGAATATGCTAAAATATTCAGATCCCTCAACCCTTGTGAGAGATCTATATCATTTAATCTGTTTCACATTATACGTAAATGAACTCCCAACCCTTCAATAAAAACGTTTTTCTCAGGAAAATTGTTTAAGTTAGAGAGTGTGGCAGAAACATTAGCTCGTTCACCCTTCTCCATACAGTGTCTAGCCCATGCAGTCAATTCATGCTTTCTCTCTGGAGACACAGTATTACGAGTTACAACCCTTGATCCCGCTCCCCGACCAACTACAAGTGGTAAGAAACCACTTGGAAGAGGAAGAGTAGGCAAATTTTGTACATTCAGCAATAAAGGTACTGTAACTGGTGCAGCAGGCAAACCCACCAAACCTGTAACAGCAGGCAAAGGCGGAGGAGCAGGTGGAGGAGCAACAACAAGAGGAGGAACAACAGCCGGAGGAAGAGGAACAACATGAGGAGCAATAGGAGGAGCAGGAGGAGCTACGGGAGGAGGAATAACAGCAGGAAGAGGCAAAACAGCAGGAAGAGGAACATACGGAGGTAGCGCAGTGGCTCCAGGCCTTCGTTCATTTAGAAGTTTGTCAATCTGCTCATCAGATACATGAAAGTCTTTAGAAGGATACATTTTCTTGATACCAAGTGAGAAATCCCTATCCATATTCCTAACTGACTCAGACTGTTTATTTTGATTATATAACAAAGCTTTTTCGGGGTTCGTCATATGACGGCGCCCATGTTTTTCCCTACTCTTAAGTTGCTGCAAAGCTTCTTTCTTCCAATTCTGTAATACATCAAATGCTGATGGTCTAGCCTTTTTCTTTAATAATATAGATTCTAAGTATTCTATGCGAGGAATTTCAAAACTACCATTGATTTGCCAATGAAGTTCGGAAGCATGTCTAGTTTGTCTGTGCCAAATATCATTAAAAACTATATTAGCAATGCCATGCTTACAGTACATAGTACACGCCGGCGACCCCTCCATTGGCGCTGATCGGCCAAATTTCAAAGATTGTCTGTCACTGTGGAATAACGCCCTGAAGCAGGCAATTTCCCAGGCATATCAGAATACTGGTGTTACCTGGTCAATAATTGTACTCGCGAGTGCAATGCGCCAGAACAAATCATCAGGATACATAAGAATCGGGTCACGACTCACCTGATCAAATTCTAAGGAGGTCCGATCGGATTTCAAAGAACTATCAAAGGACCCACGTGGTTGGTGATTTCGGCAAATCTGCCGGCCTCGATATATGAACCCTCGTCAAGATTCCATCTCAGACCGTGTGCTCACCGTCCAGGGATCGGGTCATGCAGTACTGCTGAGGTATCGCGTCTCATCCAAGAAAGGGGCCCCCTTTTTCACCGTCCGATCCCGGTCCGATAGCCGTGTCAACCTTCAACGAGATGGCATCAATCTTGAGGGTCCCTATTCGGGCGCCATCTGTAAAAGCAAAAGGAAATATCGAGGCTGAGTACCCCAAAAGGAAATACACCAAACACGGGCTTATAAAGATTCACAGATCTTTATTCTAAAACTGTACAGTTACAATTAAACAAGGTCAGATACAGATAGCTATCTGGCCCTCAGGACATCACAGCGAATACCAGCCCTTTCGGTGTGAGAAGTGAGAGGTACTGGACGTTTAAACAGTTGTGCATTTTATACATTTGCGATCATAATGTCCAGCCCCTCTTCAAGTTAATAATCCATGGTCTAGAGTTTGTGCCAAGTTCACTTCTGGCTTATCCTACAATATGCACATGGATCATCCTCAATTCACATACAAACAAATCACAATGGCAACAGTGTATTCTCAGATTTAACAATAAACCTTAACACATATCCTTTACAATGCAGTTCAGCCAGTGTCCACGTTCAGTATTTGTTCTACATTGTGGTCGATGTATGTCCGTGGATCAGACTCATTGGTGCAGACAATCCTCTGTCTACAAGTCAGGCATGGGACAAGTTTTCTTTACTCAACCCAAACATTCGGCCAACGGACAGTTTACACATTAACTAACGTACGAAGTGCAGGACGGCTTAGTTACAAGCGGGAAACACTGTCCACCATTTTAGAACAAAGAGTTACTTTGAAATGGAAGTCAAAATGGCGGAAGGACCTAAAATGGCGGCGAAGTCGATCTAAAATCGGAACTTTGCAACGCGGTTTTCTTCGCAGAGCGACTGGGCTTAGGCCAATATATACAATAAAGGAGGCACAATATGATATCCCGTTTAACAGGTGAAGGTAGTGAGCGGGGTAGGGTGGGTGTGTGGGGTTAGAGAGAGTGAGAGTAGGGTGGGTAGGTGCCTGTAAAGAGAGCAGGGTTAGATTGGGTGAGTAGGGGAAGAGTGAGCGGGGGTAGGGTGGGTGGGGTAGAGAGAGCAATGGTAGAGTGGGTGGGTGGGCATTGAGAGAGCAGGGGAATGATAGAGAGAGTGGGTGCATGGTGAGTGGATGGGGTAGAGAGCAGGTGTAGGGTGAGCAGGTAGGGGTAGAGAGTGGTGGAAGGGTAGGGGTACATAGAGCAGGGGCAGGGTGTGTGGGGATATAAAGAGTTGGGGAATGGTGGGTGACTTTTTGAACGATTAGGGGTTGGTAGAGAGAGCAGTGGTAAGATGGTGGGGATAGAGAAAGTTGCGGTTGGGTGGGTGTGCATAGAGAGATCAGTGGTAGGGTGAGTGGGCATATAGAGAGCGGGTGTAGGGTGTGTGGGAGGCTAAAGAGAGTGGTGGTATGGTCAGCAGGGGTAGAAAGAGTGGATAAGGTGGGTGAATGGGGGAACCAAGAGCAGGGTTAGGATGGGTGCCTGTAGAGATAGTCAGGGTAGGGTGGGTATGTGTTAGAGAGTGGGGGGTAGGGTGGGTGGGAATAGAGAGAGTGATAGTAGCTTGTAAGGGTGGGCATGGAGAGAACAGTGTTAGGGTGGATGGGTGTCGATGGAGAGAGCAGGGGAAGGGTGGCTGGGTGTAGAGAGAGTGGGGGTAGAGTGGGGGTACAGCAAGTAAGGGTAGGGTGGGTGGGGTTGTAGAGTGCAAGGGTAGGGTGGGTGGAAGTTGATGGAGAGAGCCAGGGTAGGGGTAGAGAGAATGGGGGAAGGGTCGGGGTAGAGAGAATCACTGAAGGGCGGGTGTGTGGGGGTAGATAAACTAAGGGTAGGGTGGGTTTGTGAGGTTAGAAAGAGTGGGAATAGGGTGGGTGGGGTTAGAGAGAGTAGGCGTAGGGTGGGTGGTGGTACAGAGAGCACGGTAGGGTGTGTGTGTGTGTGTGTGTGGGAGAGAGTGGGGTGTAGGGTGGGTAGGTACCTGTAGAGAGTGCAGGGCAGGGTGGGTGGGTGTAACAGAGCAGTGTTAGTGGGGGTCGGTGGGTATGGAGATAGTGGGGGTATAAAGAGTGGAAGTAGGGTGGGGATAGGTGAGGGTCCAGAGAGTAGGGGTAGGGAGGATGTGGGTGGTAGAGAGAGTGGGTGTGGGGGGTGGGAGTAGAGAGAGAGTGGGGGTAGGGATGGTTGGTGGGGTAGATAGGGTGGGGTTAGAGAGGGTGTGCATGTTGTGTGTGGGGGTAGTGGGGGTGTGGGAAGAGAGAGTGGAAGTAGGGTAGTTTGGTGGATGTAGAGAGAGTGAGGGTAGGGTAGGTGGGGGTAGAAAGAGTAGGGATAGGGCAGATGGTGTGTGGTCCAGAGAGTGGGGATAGGGGGTTGGTGGAGTAGAGATAGTGGGGGTAGGGTGAGTTGAGTTAGAGGATGTGGGGATAGGGTAGCTAGGTTCAGGTAGAGAGGGTGTGGGTAGAGAGAGTGGGGGTAGGGTAGGTGGGTGGGGTAGAGAGAATGGGGTTCGGGTAGGTGGGGGCAGGGTGGATGGGGTAAAGAGAGCTGGATTACGGTGGGTGGATGGGAGTAGAGAGAGCAATGGTAGTGTGAATGGGTGGGCATGGAGAGAGCAGGGGTATGATAGAGAGAGTGGGTGTATGGTAAGTGGATGTATTAGAGAGAGTGGTCGTAGGGTGAGCAGGTAGGGGTAGAGAGAGTGTTGGAAGGGTGGGTGGGGGTAGATAGAGATGGGGCAGGGAGTGTGTGTGGGGGGTTATAGAGAGTTGAGATAGAGTGGGTGAGTGCCTTTTGAAAGATTAGGAATTGGTAGAGAGAGTGGTGGCAAGGCAGGTGGCAGTGCATAGAGAGAGCAGGGGTAGGGTGTGTGGATGTAGGGTGAGTGGGAGGCTAAAGAGAGTGGGGGTAGGGTGAGCAGGGGTAGAAAGAGTGGGTAAGGTAGGGTAGGTGGGTGGGGGTACAGAGAGCAGGGTTAGGGTGGGTGCCTGTAGAGATAGTCGGGGTAGGGTGGGTATGTGTAAGAGAGTGGGGGTAGGGTGGGTGGAGTAGAGAGAGTGTTAATGGCTTGAGAGAGTGGGCATAAAGAGAACAGCGGTAGGGTGGATGGGTGTCGATAGAGAGAGCAGGGGAAGGGTGGGTGGGGGTAGAGAGTGTGGTGGTAGCTTTGGTTGGTGGGCATAGAGAGAACAGCAGTAGGGTGGGTTGGAGTTGATAGAGAGAACAGGTGTAGGGTGAGTGGGGGGGGATAGAGAGAGTGGCGGATGTGTGGGGGTAAAGAGAATCACAGAAGGGTGGGGGTAGATAGAGAGGTGGTAGGGTGGGTGGGCGTAGATAGAGCAAGGGTAGGGTGGGTGTGTGAAGTTAGAAAGAATGGGGATAGGGTGGGTGGGGGTAAAGAGAGTAGTGGTAGGGTGAGTGATGGTACAGGGAGCAGGGGTAGGGTGTGTGTGTGGGGTTGAAGAGAGTGGGGAGTAGGGTGGGTAGGTGCCTGTAGAGAGAGCTGGCAGTATGGGTGGGTGTAACAGAGCTGGGGTAAGGTGGTGGGGGTAGAGAGCAGTGCTAGCATGGGTGGGTGGGTATAGAGATAGTGGGGGTATAAAGAGTGGAAGTAGGGTGAGGATAGCGAGAGTGGGGTTAGAGTAGGTGGGGGACCAGAGAGTAGGGGTAAGAAGGGTCTGTGTGTTAGAGAGAGTGGGGGTAGGGTGTATGGGAGTAGAGAGAGTGGGGACAAGTTAGGTTGATGGGTGGGGTTAGAGAGGGCGGGGGTCGAGAGGGTTGGGTAGAGAAGGTGGGTATATTTTGGGTAGTGTTAGAGAGGGTGTGGGTAGAGAAACTGGGGGTAGGGTAGGTTGGTGGGTATAGAGAGAATGGGGGTAGGGTGGGTGGGTGAAGAGAGAGTGGGGGTAGGGTGCGTCGGTGGGGGTAGAGAGAGTGGGGGTAGGGTGGGTGGACGGATGTAGAGAGAGTGGGGGTAGGGTGGGTTGGTGGGGGTAGAGAGAGTGGGGGTAGGGTGGGTGGGTGGGGGTAGAGCGAGTGGGGATAGGGTGGGTTGGTGGAGTAGAGATAGTGGGGGTTGGGTGAGTTGAGTTAGAGAGAGTGGGCATAGGGTGGCTAGGTTCACATAGAGAGGGTGTGGGTAGAGAGAGTGGGGGTAGGGTATGTTCGTGGGGGCAGGGTGGATGGGGTAGAGATAGCTGGATTAGGGTGGGTGGTTGGAGTAGAGCGAGCAGGGGTAGGGTGGGTGGGGTTAGACAGAGCCATGGTAAGGTGGGTGGAGGTAAAGAGAGTAGAGTTAGGGGAGGTGGGTGCCTGTATGGGTAGCAGGGGTAGCATGGGTGGGGGTAGAGAGCGGGGGTATTGTGGGTGCAGTTAGAGAGAGCAGAGGTAAGATTGGTGGTGGGGTAGAGACAGTAAGGGTAGGGTGGATGGGGGTGGCCAGAGCAGGGGTAGTGTGGGTTGGTGGAGGTAGAGAGAGTGGGTGTAGGGTGGGCGAGGTTGGGTAGAGAGAGCAGGTGTAGGATGGACAGGTGGGGCTAGAGAGAATGGGGTAGGATGGGTGGGTGGGGGCAGATAGAGTAGGGATGAAGTGGTTGTGGATAGAAAGACCAGGGCTTGCTAGAGAGAGAAGGGATGTATAGAGAGATCAGGGGTAGGGTGGGTGGGTGCAGATAGACATAGCAGGGTTAGGGATAGGGTGAATGGGGTAGAGTGAGCACTGATGGGGTGGGTGGAGGTAGTGAGTGTGGGGGTTGGCTAGGGTAGAGAGTGGAGTTAGAGAAAGTGGGGGTGGGTGGTTGGGGTAGAGAGAATGGGGAATGGGTGGGTGGCTGTTGAGAGAATGAGGTTAGGGTGGGTGGGGGTAGAGAGAGTGGGGGTTGGGTGGATGGAGGTAGAAAGAGTGAGGGTTTATAGAGAGAGTGGGAGTAGGTTTGGTGGATTGGGGTAGAAATGATGGGGGTAAAGAGTGTGGGGTAGAGACTGTGGGTACAGTGGGCATAGGGGGTCCCTCTGGCGCAATGCCTGCTCCCCTCTCACGATAGCTCTGAGACCTGCATTTAAAGGAGACTGCCTCCAGTGAGCCAGGACTTGGAGGGCGGGGTGGTGAAGGGCATTGATACAGCAAGGGAATTGCCAATCACCCCCTGTGCCTAGGTTTAGAAGTTGTAGATGCCCTTGTTGACATGTCCCAGAGCAGCAAACAGCTGTTTCTTATGGGGTGAATGACCTTCACACTTAGGTGGCTCTGAGTTTTGACAGCATCAACAAATGCGTAAATAAATACTGTCCTTCGAAAAAGATTTTCAGTGCAGCTATTCACATCTCCAGACAATCACATGAAACGTGCATGAAAACCGCCTGTTCAGTCATGCTGCTTCCTATCCCTGAATTCCCATCACAGGATAAGAATCAATTATCTCCATCTGTGCTTTCCGTTTTGAAGTGAAGAAAGCAAACCAAGGCCCAACTCGAGCATATCCTCTGTGCCATAAGGAGACAGAGACAGAAAACACACAGACACAGCTTTAATGATAAAGCAGCAGAAAAATGTTTGGTGGCAATATTTAAGCAGGATAAAGATTACATTGTCTAGCTCCATGCTGGAGCCACTGATCAGCATTCGAAATTACCCTTCGCAGCATTCCTGCTCCCATGGGACGGAATAATACTGCCTTCAACCCAACTTCACAGCTATGCAAAAAACTACAACAAAGGCAGTTTGCCTGCCAAGTAAATCAGAGTCTTGCCTGGCTGCCTCAGTATGGTCTGCCAACAGATCACTCTGCCCAGACTTTAAACATAGTCCAACAGGGGTTCATCTGACAAAAAGCATTGGTGCATGCAAATGAAAATGTAATGTGCATCTAGTCAAGTGAAGTCATTTTGCTCCTATTTTGGTAGCACTCAAAGCTCCCCGGCATCAGCAGCAGGCCTGCAGGCGCAAGCGAGAGGGTCAAAGCCTATCTGGTGCTTCAACCATTTCATAACCAAGCATCGGAAAGTTGCCATGCCAACGCCATAAACCACTCCCGAGCTCCCCTTTCTCCTTTTGCTTTAATACATTTACAGTACCAATGGTTTAGCAATTAGGTAGCTAATGCAACCAAAGGGCCAAAACCAAAAAGAAAGTCCTACTGGAGAATGCTGCTACCTCTTGCATGCTAAACCAGCACTCTACCATCAGAGCCAACTCCAGTTCCATGTAATTCGAGGAGCATGGTGCTTAAATGACTCATATAGAAAGGGGAACTGCAGAGAAATATATTTCTATGAAGCCCTTGAAGTGGTCTTCACATTTCACAGACAGGAAGTGCTCACATAGTTCACACAAGTCAGAGCAAATAAAACCTGACATGGAGTGCTCAAAGGGACAACGTATACAATATATGTAAATTATAGATGGATTATAAAATAATATTTAAAAAGTACAAATTGCTGCTAAAGTGGCCCAAAGATAGCCCAATTGTGTGCAAAACAGCCCAAATTAGCCCAATTAGGGTAATCACTAGCCGTTATTTATTTATTTATTTTGTCATTTTGTAGAGTGCACCAAAACCAGAGGCAACAAGGAACTTGTACAGAGAGCACAGTTTTGTGAAACATGTAACAATAGAACAGACATAGAGATCATGACATAGGCAGTTAAGAGTTTAGGACCAGTAGTGATTAATTGTGCAGCAAATTGGCCCTGTTGGAAAATGGAAGCCCTGCTCACGTGCTTTTCACAAAACTGCTGATTGGAGCACATATTTGCTCCTCATTGGGTAGTACGGCGGAGGAGTTTGGAAAAATGAATTTTAGTAGGTCGGCCACTTCTTTCTGTGGCATTGCTGGTTGCAATGCCAACCAGATATTGCTGTTTGCTATGCCAACCACATATTCTCAGTTCAGAGCCCCATTTACCTCTACATCTCTTTGTAACAAACCAAAAACGTGCTCACATTTTTAGACTTTTACTGTGATCTTCTAGTCAAGATAAGGAAAATAAAACAATAATTCAATTTTTGCTCAACGTTTTTTGAACGATTTATATATATAATGTCAAGTTAGTGTTTTATGTAATTGGTGTAATTGTATATGCATGGTTATTAAAATATTATTTTATCTTTTCAAACCCAAACCTTCCAACACTTATTAACTATAGATGGGAAGATATGGGGCCAAGTGCTTAAATCGCGAAATGGGCGAAACCCCAATTTCAAAGTTTAAGCAAAGTGTATGATCCTGCAAAAATCATTTATTCTCGCTCTGCTTCTCGCTCTGCCTTATCTGCAAAAATACGGAGAAAACAAATCCCCCCTAACAACAGGCCAGATTTAGGGGATCATTTTCCAATCTCTCAGAACAGTAAACGAAGAGTAAAAATCATGTGTAAAAGAATTACACGTGGTATTTTTACCTTTTTTACCTCATTTGTTACTGCAGCGGATTTTTAAGATGTTTGGCTGGCTCAGGTGGGTATCCGGAACAGAACTTACAAACCCACCAGTCGGTCCACTCCACTTTTAAAAAACGAATGCATATCTGTCAGCATTTCATTCTGGTGATGGCTGATAAGCATTCGATTATTAGGGAATCACCAGTTTTTAGCAACTGGTAAAATCTGATTCCATAGGAAGCAATGGAAATACCTCATGCCATGCACAGATATTGGAGGAAGCATTTACGATTGTACTACGAAGTTCAAAGAATGCATTGAAACTCTTTGCGCTTTATGGAGAGACTGCTAGCACGCTATTAGGGAGTGTGGTCCTCTCTCTGCAATTAGCAGACAGAAGAAAATGACACTCTTCCAACCAAGAATTAGGGGCGATAGGTTGCCCTTAGTACAATCTGAAGAACTACTTTCAGATGATCAGGTTTGAAGCCAAGGTTACACTTCTAAAGGTCTGGTGATCAATTCATTATGATGATCAGGTTTAAAGCACTTATCTGCTTATTGTTTCATTTATGCAGCCACCATGTGTCCCTCCGCAGGGTTCAATGGGGATTGGAAGAGTTGTTCAGTGACTTTTCCATTTGAGCATACAGGTTTAGCCATGGATCATAGTTATTCAAGTAGTATTAGTTGTCTTTCTGACCCCCGTTTCCTTCAAAGCATGCCTTCTTTTATACGTCACAATAATGGGGCCAAAGCAGGGCAAAATCAGCCTGTGATTGATGGACATCTTTGGGATGTGACTGCAGTAGGCTGACAGATTTCAATTTCAAGCAAATGACTTAAAAGTACACCACTAGGAGACTGCTAGGTGGCGTGGACCAAGGTGGCCACATGGATCTGGACTCCATAAAATCCCTGTTCTGGCGAGTTGATTTTAAGACACAGACCCCCACACGCCACCTGCATTTAGCATTTGGTGTATCCAGACCCTTGAATGTTTAAGGGTGCACAGGAGGGTTGATGGAGCCCTGCGGACAGAGGAAAGTGAAATATTGCCACAGAAGTATCGGAGTGGAGGCCGCAGTGGGCCTTCCGAGGTAGAGCAGCTTGCAAGCCATTCCCGCCCTGTTGGCTGTGCATCAAGGATTAATTATGGACATTGTGCCCGGAGGCATATACTGAGGGTCCCAGTGCAGTGTTTTCCTATGGTGTCAATGAAGGGCAGAGCCGCTTACAAGAGCCGGGCCTCCATCGGAGCATGAGGGGAAAGACTGAGTACCATCTTGGCCCCTGGCGAAGGGCTCCCATTGATTTGGCCCGAGGCAAGATGAGAGAGACACAGTAAAGCATTGGGTGGAAGTTTATAACCAGATTGGTTTAATGAGAGGCCGGGTAGCTTGTACTTTTGGAGACCCCAGAGCCTGGGTGAGGTGAGAAACACACGACTGAGGTCACATGCACAGTGGTGTTTACACTGAAGTAGGTATGTGCCACGTCTTGGGAGACTGTGTACCATGATTTCCCCCAGAGGGTACCGAGTAGAGGATTCGGTGCGGTTAATGCATTGCAAGCTGGAGGGGAAGTTCACACAGAGTTTCCAGACCCTGCAGAAATTTAAGAGGGATCAAGTGATGGCAAGTGGTGGGAAGGGCACATCAGCGCAGGAAGGCACGGGAGGTAATTTAAAAACTCTGGATGCCAAGGAAGATATCCAAGGAAGTTTACAGGAAGTTAAGGCATTGAGAGGAGACATCCAGGCCTCTATAAATGATTTTCATGGCAGAGTGGACTCCTTAGAACATAAAGTGGAGGGTATTGAGAATAACCAAATTAATGCTGACCTGCTGGAGATGAGATATGATGCTATACTGCTGAACCTGGAGACCAAGGAGGAGGAAGTCTGGCTGAAGCTGGAAGGCTTGGAAAACAGGCAGAAGTGGAATAACCTGCATATCCTAGATGGCAAAGAGTAGAGAGCTGAAACCCCTTGGGAGGTGGAGAAAAAGATCAAAGCGATAGTGAACATCCTTTTAAAGGAAGAAGGTGGTAAAGAGGTCAAAATTGATGGAGTGCAATTGGTGGTGGTGGTGCCGGAAAAGGACCCAGGTCAGTGGTGGTTTGAGTTCAACATTATGGGGAAAAGACTGCAGTTTTGGGAAGAATTAAAGGCCTCCCAGACATCCAGTACGAGAGTGATAATATACTTTTTTCCAAAGATTTGTCCAGCTCCACACTCATCTGACATAGAGACTGCTGATCACTTAAATGGGGCTAAATGAAAAAGAGATTTGGTACCTTTGGACCTACGCATTCGCTTTGATATTTGAAGTTAAGGACGTGCACTATAGGATTACTACAAGGATAGAAGCTATGCAAGTCATACAGCACCTCTCTGAGAAAGCATAAGACAAGGGGAATCAGCCCTCTGGAGGGGAAGTGGAGACGGCTCGTGGTATCTCCAAAGGGTGCCATGAGGTAGAAAGGTTCAGAGACTTGGCACGCCTTCACCAGTGAAGTGAGGTCGGGAAATGGATTACACAGTGGCTGAAATGATGTACTCTTTGGACAAGGGGTTGTGCTAATGGAGAGTGGGGGGATGTGAATTACAATAGGTGAAAGAGGGGTAGGGAGCTTTACCTCATGGCCCAAGAGAGGGCTTTGATCTTTCTCTCTTTGTGGGGCACAGGAAGTGGGTTGGGTGGGAGGATGAGGAAGGGGGGATGGATGCAGATGTGGTCTAGCAGGTTGAAGATGGTATTATGGATCTGGGGGGCATATGATAAGTGGGGCTTGTGTTAGGGAATATGCCGAGAGCAATGTTGCAGGGATAGCGGGTAGGTGGGGAGGAGGGCTGGCCACTTAACTGTGGAAATATTAAATGTAAAGGGTTTGAACTCGCCTACCAAGCGGGCTCTTGTAGCCAGGGAGTTCCAGAGATTTGGTTTGGATATCCTGATGTTACAGGAAATAAGGCTGACAGTGGGGGAAGAACAGCACATTCCTTGTGCGTGAATTGGGCAGGCTTACTGGGCATTCAGGGAGTCAAAAAAGGGTGGAGTGGGTATCCTGTTTCAGAAAAGGTTGCGGGTGGGTGACCCCCGAGGAAAAGAAGGCCATGGATGGATGTGTCCTGGTAGTGAAGGGTTTTATAGGGGAAGATACAATGGAAGTGGCGACAGTGTACTGCCCAAATCAGGTGCAGGTGGCCTTCTGTAGATGTACTATGGATTTGATCCTGAAGGAAGGGCAGGGCCCTCTGATAATTGGTGCGGGACTTATGTGTGCTGACCCAGAATTGGACAGGCAGGCTCTTGGTGAGGGGGGGCACCAGGTGCCATCGAAGGAAGGGTCAGCTTTATGGAAATTGTGGACTTGCTGTGGCTGATTGATATATGGACTGATGTACCCAAGTGGTAGAGTATATACGTTCTTTTCTCCCCCACACAGTAAATACAGTAGGATAGACTACTTGTGCTTGAATAGGGAGATGACGGGAAGGGAGGACACATGTGAGGTTTTAATGATTGGATGGTCAGATCATGATTTGGTCCTTATGGATGTGATGTTGCGTGGACTACATACACATGACTCTCTATGGAGATGTAATGACTCCCACTGGAATAATGCAGTGCTTGCAGAGGAGCTGCAATGTGAAATTGAGGAATATTTTAAGATCAATGACACTGTAGAAATTGATTTTTGCATGGTGTGGGAGGCAGCAAAGGGGACCTGGAGGGGGATTTGATTAGAGAAGGGGTGAGTAAAAAGAGAGAAAGTTCCTTGAGGGGCAATAGGTTAAACAGGGAGATTAGGGAATTAGGGCTCAAGCCTCAAGGGCAGCAGAGGAAGGTCTTCTTTCAGAAATTAAAGAAAAGAGACGTGAGCTTAAACTGATAGGGACTGGAGCTGTTGTCAGGAAATTACAGGTTTTAAAACAGAAATTTTACAAAAAAGGAGGTAAGGCAGATTTGATGCTTTCCACTAGGCCGAGACGCAGAGGGCAGAGGGATCGGTGGAGGAAATAACGGAACCCGCAGGGGGGAGCAGCTCCGCTCCGTGGGAGATAGCACACAGTTTCACCACTTTTTATGAGATCCTCTATGGTAGGGAGGGGGATGTGAATATGGAGAAGGTGGAGTGGTATCTAAATAGAATTTCTCTTCCAATGTTAAGTCAGTAGGCAGCTCTCATGACAGACGTCCCATTTACTTTGGAAGATATCCAGTTAACCATAGCAAGAATGCCGTCTGGCAAAGCTCCTGGGATGACGGGTTCACGATCAATTTTTTTAAGAAGTTCACTGTCTTACTGGTACCCTATCTAGTGAAACTATTTAACTGTATTCTGGGCACTGAAAGTGCTCCCAGAAAATTCTATCAGGCACCAATATCGGTTATTCACAAGGAGTGAAAGGATCCCAAATGTTGTATGTCCTATAGGGTGAGCTTGCTGCTTAATTTTATATTATGTTATGTTAAAGGTTCTTATGCCGTGCACTATCACCACCTGAGTGGTCCCTTGGTGCTCTGGTGGATCTGTAAAGCAAGATGGTAAATGGGTGTAAGTTAGTAGGACTGAGCGGAAGAAAAGAGAAAGCATGCTGTGGTGTGCTGTTGGCAGCTTCACTTTGGTTTACACCATTCGCTGAGCGTAGAACATTGAGGGCTTACAAACTAAATGAGAAAGGGACCTTGGGTGGGGAAGAGGTAGGTACCTTAAAGAGCAGAATGTGTAGGGGGGCTTATAATACATCAAGGTTTCATCCAATGTCTCCTCCTTGAAGACCTTGAACTTGATTTCCTTGCTCCTACTGAGATGTGGTTCAGATCAGCTCTGTCACTGCTTTTGGCACCCTTCTCCCCAAGGGTTACAAGATCCTATCCAATCCCAGGCCCACTCGGTCTGGGGGCAGAGTGGCCCTGATCTACCCTGAGTCTGTTCTGGCCATCATCATAACCCACTCAATCCTACTCCACCTTTGAATGCCTTGTCTGCAGGCTGTCTGTCTCTCCTACCCTCTTCCTCACTCTCGCCACAATATCCAGGCCCTTGGACCTAACCCCCTTTTCCTTTTAGAATGGGTGGATCTCTCCTCCTCTCTTCTGGCCTCCTGCCCCAAACTTCTCTTCCTTGGGGACTTTAACATCCATCTCGACTCCCCGGACTTGGCCACTGTGCTCTTTTGCAACCTCAGTGACCCTCTGTCACTTACAATTCTTCCCTCTGGTCCAACCCACTCTGCGGGACACAGCTTGGATGCTCTCTTCTCATCAGATATCCCTCTCTCCCACCTTCTAATTATTTCTCTCTCCTGGACTGACCACTCTCTCCTCTCCTCCCATCTTGAGCTCCTTGGCCCCCAGACAATGCCTCTACGTGCACTACCAGTCTCCTTCTCTCTCATTTGACTGATGAAGCACGTGTCAGTCACTGCATTTTCTGCCACTTTCATCCCTCCTACTTCCGCCTCCTCTGACTCTTCTAATGACTCTTCTCTGGCTAATCCCTACATCTCCATATCAAATACTCTCGACATCCTTACCCCTGCCATGAGCATCCGCATGAAGCCTGCCACCAAATGAAACTCTTGGTATGACTCTGACTTGGCAGCTTTGAAAGACAAGTGCAAAGCCGCTGAGCCAAAGTGGCAGGCCTCAAGCACATCTTCTGACAAACATGCCCTGCTGCCTGCTCCAAAGCCAATATCGTCTAGCCATCTGCTCCAATAAGAGGGCCCATGTCCAAGCCTGCATCACTGGAGCCACCGACAACACAGCTGCACTTTTTCAAATCGGCAAGGAACTTGCCATTCCTACTGCAGTCTCCGCCTCTCTTCCTTCCTTGCAGGTACTCTGCACTGCTCTGGCCTCCCATTTCTCCTCCAAAAGTCAGGACATCCCGTCCTAACTGTCTTCTACTCCACTCCCTATCCCCCCTCTTCTCTCACCTCCCTTGAAAACCCCAGCCTCCCTAATCTCCTCCTTCTCTCCCATTGCACCCTATGAGGTTTTCCAGAGTAGTCCCCTCTATGAATGTCTCCTCTAAACAAGTGCTCCCCTGCGCTTCTAGAACCATCAAGGACAACATCTCCTCTCTTGCCCCAGCCCTGGATGACCCCTGGCACCATTCCTTTGACACTGGATCCTTCCCACAAACCCTCAAGTACTCTCTTGTACATCCTCTCCTAAAAAAGATGTCTGCTGTCCCTTCTTGCCCGGCTATCTATCGCCCTATCTCTGTCTCCCCTTCCTTGGGCAAACTCATGGAGAAGCTAGTCATCCCCCAACTGACTCTCCACACCAAAGCAGCTGGGTGGCTCCATGACCACCAGTCTGGTTTCAGAACATCCAGATCCTCCTCGTTCTTTCTTCTGCCTTTGACACAGTCCACCACTCAATCCTCATAAATCGTTTCTGTGATGCTCATGGACCGGGCACTGGCACCGACCCTCCCAAGGGCAAATGGACCCTCTCCTCTCCTCCACCTCACTTTCTACTTGTGGTATCCCTCAGGACTCTAGCCTATCACCATGGCTGTTCAACATCTACCTTGCCTCTCGGGCCCACTTGATCTCCACCTTCTCTCCCCATTTCCAGTGTTATGCTGATGACACACAGCTCTCCTTTAAGCTTCCATCCTCTACCTCCTCTCCTTCCTCTCTCATAACTGACTGCTTGACTGCTATTCAGGCATGGTGCTCTGCCAAGGATCTCTGCCTTAATGGCAGCAATACAGATATCCTTCTCATTGGATCCCTTGCTCCCTCCTTCCCTCCCACTCTCTGGCCATTCTGCTTCTGCCCCCTCCCCTTGCCTTCCTGTGAGGCAAATAATCTTGGGGTCATCTTTGACTCTTCTCTCTCCTTCTCCCCACACATCATGGACCTTGCCAAAAAGTCCAACTTTCAGCACCACCACCTCAGAGGCATTCACCCTTTCCGCATCTTCCCCCAGAAGCTCAACGTTTCCATATCTCTGGTTCTCTCGAGTCTGGACTACTGCAACAGCCTCTTCCTCAATCTGCCTCTTTCCTCCCTTCGAAACCCTGCAACTAATCCAGAATAGGACTGCAAGATGTGTCCTTGGCCTCAAGTCTCCTGCCCTAACATTTCTCCACTGGCTCCTGGTGGCCACAAGGATCAAATTCAAGACTCTTTGCATCATCCGCAAGGCTGTCTGGGGCCTCTCTACCTCTATATCCAGCTTTCCCTCCCTAAATACCGCCTTGCTAGAGTTTTTTGGTCCTCTAGCTCCAACTCTTTGCATGTCAGATGCATCTCCAAGCAGAGAGTGGGAGGTAGATCCCTTTCATCAGCAGGTTCCTCCCTCTTGAACAGCCTCGCAGCCCCCCTCATACATGAGCCTGACCTCAAGTTCTGGAAACTCCTCAAGACTTTCCTTTTCTCCTCCTTCTTCCCTCTCCCCCGCCTGTGCTAATGTCCCTTTGCTGCTGCGACCTGTGCCTGGTCCCTTCTGAGTCATACAGGGTGCTAGACCACCCCGACCAGTCTCCCTCAGCATCCCTTACCAGCACTTGCCCTCGGGCACCCTTCCCAGGGCTAGCCCGATCCTGGTCTAACCTGTCCTTGACATTTATCTGCACCCCCACCCTTTCTCCTCTGGCACTTGCCCTCGTTGGTCTCCTCAGCACTTGCTCACACCTTTGGGCCGCCTCTCCTGACCCCCTCCTCTGCACTTATCACCTCTTCTTTACAATTTCACAGTAGGATTTTTACAAAGCCAATATAACCGTCATTGTTTGTTTTTGTTCCTATGTCGTCTCCCCTTTTTTGTCTTGTGGCGCCTGGAAACACTTGTGTATAGGCGCCTTACAAATGTACAATAAATAAATAGCGTGCCAATACAAGTTGCAGGCGCGTTATAAATGACAAATCATATCCTATCTTATCATATAATAGGGTCAAATTGTTACACAAGTAGCAATACGACCCGGTAAGGCTTTCAAATTTTTTTTACCAGTAGTGAGCTTGCAGTGTTGGTCGGAAATGTGGGGAAACAGCTATGAACTAGCATATGTGGTAGTCCTGTGAAAAGGTACAGGGTTATTGGAAGGACATCTTGAAATGGATTAGGGGGATAGAAGGGATTGTCTGAAAGCAAACCCCATTCTGGACTTATTGCGGTTGGAAGAGGACAAGGAGGTTTCGGGGCCTCTCTGGCACATGGTCCATTTCACTTTGTGAGCGGCCAGAGCCTGCTTAGTCACTAACAGGAAAATAGATTATCTACTGACTGAAAAAGAATGGGCTACCAAGGAAGGTCAATGGGATATATGTAATGGAAAACATTAAGGAGGCCTCCTGAGAGGGGGGAATGGTCCTCTTTTTTTGCGGAAATATGGTGGAAAGGTGGATTAAAGAAAATACAGGTTTTTGTAAATCCTTGAAGATGGAACTATGGTTCGAGTGATGCCTACAATGTTCCTGCCCTGCTGGCGAAATGTGTACACAGTGGCCTTCTGAAGAAGCCCTCTGTCTGTCTCGGCTTGGATTGCAGTCAGTGGTTCTTTGACTACTATATTTGTTTTGCTATTTATCTGCACCAGGGTGGGGGATGGCTGGAGAGGGAGGGGTTGTGAAAAGAGACTATGGGCAAACATTATGTTCACATGGTTGATTGTGTTCTTTTTATGCTGTGAACTCAAATCTGATTGAAATAAAATATTGTTTTAAAGTACACCATTAAAGTGAACGTTTGGTGGGAATCGCTGATTGTAATGTTTCAGTGTGCCAAGGTCTGGAGGCCCAACTCAGAAAAAATGGGTCTAACACACAGAGAAAGAGTGTGAAAATATGATTGGAGCAGTGGCAAGTGGGGCGAGAGACAAATAGAAAGTGATACAAATTGATAGTATGACACAAAGAGCGAGACACAAAGAGCAAGACACACATAGAAAGTGAGACAAATAGAGAACTACATGACTGGGGGGCTCAATTTCACATAGCTGGGTCCGGGAGACCCAGCAAGGCCCCCACACAAGAGGATATCTTGCACCTTACATGGTCTGAGCCGCGCCTAATTGGAGCCTAGATTGGTGAGTACTTGCACTTATTTTTTCCATTAAAAGCACTGCATCTGCCAGTAAAAGGAGGGGCTTTTCAAGAACTTTTCTGAACAGTGAATACTGATGTGGGGTATTCGGCTTGTGTGAGTCTTATGGACAGGCCTCGACTGGCCTACAATGCAAGGCCTAAGTGCAGACCAAACCTGCTACGTTGACCTGTTTTTGGGCTGAAATTGTGAAGGTTTTTGGGCCAAAGTGGCTCTATTAAAGAGTTATATCAGTGTTCAATTAGTAGTTTTGACCAGTGTTAATGAACAAATATTCTTTAAAATGGCCAATTAAAAAAATAGTTTACCAAAAACACCCCCATGGGCACTGCTAGACCTGGGAGAGCCAGTCAATTCATGGGGAGGGCTGAGCCCGAGCCGAGCTTCGAGGACTGGCCTGGCTCTCAGAAAAGGGGCTGGGGACTGGGGTGTATGGACCACGCAGGTGTTTTGGGGAGAGTGTGGGTGCAGGCACAGGGAAAATGTTATGGTGGCTTTTTGGGGGGGTGGAAAGCGTTTGGGAAGGGGAGCGAGCGCCAAAGGAACTTTGTGCTGACTTAGCGTTTGAATTCGCTGGTGCTGCACATCGCGCTGGGAAGCACTCCTGTCACAGCAAATCAAAAAGTGGCTGCAGCGGGAAAGGAAATCAAGCAGCAGAAACCAGAAGTCAGGCAGGAGCAACATTTTGTTCATCCATTTTTTTCCTAAGTGGGGGCAGCCGGTGGGGTATGTGGCCAGTTCCTTCTTTGGGCAGGCACTGACCAGAGAGGACGGTCAGGCCAGAGACCAGGCTGTGACGTGGGCTGGCCCGTGCCCTATTGGGCTCGCCCAGCTCTAGGTACTACTCAAACAGCCTGTCACAAAAAGAATGAATTACCATTTGTGATTGTGTGCCACTTTTTAACTAGTACCCTAGCCAATTTCATGCCGCTCTGCAACCCTGCTTATGCATACAGATCTAATGCAGATCAACCGGCAGAATGAGGAACATATATTGGGCCTCTGTTCATTTAATAACACAAATATCACGTTTTTAGATAGTGCTTCCAGCGAGATTGATTGGGCTTCTAAGCACAGTAATATTATCTGTATATTATTATCCAATTTAATGGCACTTAATGTATTGACGTCCGAATTATGATGGGCTTAATTGACCTTACTGGGATGCAATCTTGCAAGTTGTGAAGTGCAGTCTTTCCCCCATGTCAGAAGCAAGCGCTTAACAAGGGGACTTTTCGTCAACCCAGGCAATAGGTTATGTTCCTAGCATTGTACTCCAAGGAGCAACACACATGGATAAATTAACGACTCAAGATAACGACCACAGATTATTGCTGAGTGGACAGATATGGATGGTTTCGACTTCCCCTTGATTCTAGAGTGCTGTCTTGGGATTACTTTCTTACTGTAATGGTTTAAGGCCCATTAGAGAGCTGGCAGCACATAATGAGACACATCCTTGCTGAGCCGCAATCATATGTATCAGAAACCAGATGTTTTAGCAGCACAAGGGAATTTGCCATTAATTGTGCACTTTGCTTGAGATGTGTACATTAACTCAGGCATATCTCTCGACTTTAACTTTGAGCGTCATTCTTGGGGTGGTTAATTTGCTTACCACTCGGGTCCACTGTACGGGTTGCATTTTTATATGGAGCTAGACAGAGAGACAGAGAGAAAGAGATAGATACATCTATAGATAGAATCACTGACAGACATTTTACCTATATAATAATGCTTATTAGCACATGAAGATAACTACTAGTATTGATTGCATTCTGAACATGCTGACGAAGCAAACAGGGACACAATTCAATTTCTAGGAAAGATTTTTTTCAACAAGACCCTTCTTCCCTGATAGGAGCTTTTTGTCTGCAACATCCACAGCAAGGAAAATACTACAACATGGGAAAATGCTTTCACTTACTTGTGGAGCAAGCATTTACTTTTACATGACACCTAATGCATGCTCATGTTAAACCCGCTCCAGTAGAACCAAGCATGCCATTTAATTGCTAGCCTTATGAAGACGACCTTACTATGAATGACTACCCGGCGCATCGATGCCACGGAATACACTTAATGTGGATTGCCTCGATTCCGAGCCATAACATAATGTAATCCTGTCTATGCATTTGCGTGCAGTGCACGCCGGGTCGAGTGAAGCTTCCTCACTCACCTCTCCCTTCATTACTACGGATCAACTGGGCCCAGAATGGTGCCCTGTTGATCTGTAGTAATGAAGCAGTATGCAGGTTCTAATCTTTCAAGAACAAACGCATACTGCAGTGCCGTTGTTTTCAACCTGCAAAACAAAAGCCGATTGAAAAAAGCAACAACACCATTAGTATCCCAGGGTAAAAACCCTGCCATACTAATGGCAATAAGCCCCTCGCCAACAAGCTATTGCCGCCTAATGATAATGCCTGTGGGGCCTCCGTTAAGCCTCTCACTACCCTCGGGCCTATAACTATGGGCCCCGGGGGCATTTCCTTAGGCGGTAATGGGCCGCCGGCCCAGGGCTTTTTGCCACAATAAAAACACATTCAATTTACTAAGTTTGTCTAATTTCTACATGAAAGTAGTACTTCACGTCTCTCTGCCACAGGGATTCATGCTGTCACCTGCACCGAATGCCTATACAGATGTGTTGCCCTGCTTAGTTGTTTTCATTGTACCTAGAATTCTGAAATGCAGAGAGTGGATTAATGCATTAATGGTCTGCTGTATCTATCCTCCTCTATCCAACTCTACAAGCCTTCTCGCAATCTCCGCTCTGCCTCCTCGACACCCTTGTGGCTCCTCGCCCTCCCAGTACTTTGTCTCGCTTAACAGTCCAGATAGATTTGCTCAAAACCAAACAAAAAGCCTACCTCCTCACCTGAGTTACCTTCTTAACATACCTCTCATCTGCCTGCCGGCTAACCTTTTTCCGTTGCCTCTTTAGCACTTCATCCATCATGGTCATATCCCGAGTACAGCTGGCCGTACCACCTACCTGCGCTTGAAAATGTACAATGTTCATTGTTTTTCATATATGTATGTCTGCTTATGTATTGACCCCGGAGACTGTTCCATTTACTCCCCTCCACAACCTGGTCAGAATGTCCCTCAAACTCACCCATTGTGAGAAGCTCACTGCTTTCTGGCAAATCTGATTTCTTATCTATTGTACATTCTTTTGTGATCAAAAGAGCATTGTTCCTCCTGTATATATAAATAAATAAAATAAATAAATACATAAAATCGTCTGAAGGTTGCAGATATGAATCCCAACAATTCCTCTGCACCTCAGAAGTGTTGCTAGGGGGGGTTGACGAGGCTATAACACCAGGTTATTTGTGCCCAGTCTGTGATAGAAACTCAGCAGCTACAACCAAAAGGCTAGCTATCCCTGATTCCTGACAGTCCTGACATTAGCGTAGCCCCATATCTGTTCCAGACCTAGCAATACCCCTGCCTCTCATCATTCCAATATATACCATTGAGTGGGACAATTTTCACTACTTTCACTTGTGCATGGAAAAGAATAATTTTGTGCACTAGAAGTATATTACAGGCCCTGTAGTTATGGTTGCATTGCTCAACACATAGGAAGAGCAGTTTTTGGGTGGCTTATAACTTCGCCCCCCTGAACAAAGATTCATGAAACATTGCTAAATAAGTATATGGTCCCGTCAGATTGATTCAGAAAAGTTTGATGAGGTTTTGTTAAGGAGGGGCCAAAGTTAATAGGGGGTCCCAAAATATGTGTTTTTTCCCATAGACACAATGGAAAAGAAATGTGCTCAAACCTACAGACCAAACCGCTGGGCAGATTTTCACCAAATTTGCATTTGGAGCGGTGGCTTGGTTCCAAAAGTGTGCTTTTGGAAATTTGGCGTAACTCCTTTCCACTCGTTTTTTTTTAAATGACCAAAAATAAGTAAAAAAAAAATAGTGATATCTGGGTTCCATCTGCGGACTCATTTGCCTTTTTGGTCCACAGACGGGCCTCCGATTGGTCGAGGGGCTGGCGTGAGGTCTGCGGATATCTGACGGGACCACTGATTGGATGATAAAAAGCATGAGGTGCGTCATATTTTTGGAAACACCCGCCATATTGGATCCGCAGACAGTCACTGGAGTGCGCGGAAAGCGCGCTGGGGAAAAGTCTGGAAAACTCATTTTGGGTTATTTGGTGGTGAAACGAGAGACTGGGAAGGGTGGGGGAGTGAAAAAAATGATATGAGGCTATTTTTGTACGTGGAAAAAGGTAGGCCAGGTGTCGTAGTTGTCAGCGGACACTGCAGTAGTTATCGCACAGCGCCATGAATGACCAGCTTGGGAAAGACATTTGGGGTTATTTGATGGCTGAAAGAGGGCATAGAAATGTTAGCAAAGTAGAATGAAGGTAATGTGGAGCTGTTTTTATAGGTGAAAATGTGTTTGGAAATGCTGCAGCATCTGCTGTCATGTTTGGTGTTCGTGGGCATCATTTTGATTACAAGGGGTCAGGATGAGCTTTATTATTTGATGGTGTATGGTACGTACTTCTTACATGGTCAATTGTATTGTGGTGGTTGAGGCCAGTGGCCAGATTCTGGGGGCATGCCAGAGGCCATGGCCCCAAGAATATGTCCACTGGCCACAACCACCACAGTAGTAATATGTGTATAGTAATTATCGGTAATGTAGTGGGAGTACAAAGTATTTGTAATGTGGATTAATGATGTCATTGAACTCTATATGGTACTTATGATTGTAGTACAATTGAGGATAGTGCTCATAGAATATGTATTTGATTACAATTGCTATGGTAACTTAGTTTTATAGTGGTATGAAGCTGGGATCTCTGTTTTATTTTCTGTGTAAAAGAACAGTACTATTTGTTAAGCAGGATAGTTTGAAAGCTGTAGTTGTATACAATTTGACATATACATTTCTTTTTAGATCCTCATAAACAGTGCATTTTAAGTAGTATGTTTGGTACAACATTAGTGTATGACACATTGCTGTTGTTTTGACATTAAATGATCATTGTGTCATTGGGAGAAAAAAATCCGTACTGGATAAAAAAAAAAACAGTTACAGTTATGTGAGTGTAAGGGTGATAGTATGTTTGTTTGAAGTATGTTCTGATTAAGGGAATACTTGTAGTAGTTTGATACCTGTTGCCGTATTCTAACTACATCACAGGTTAGAAGATGTTTTGTCGTATAAGAATTGAGATGGCGTATTTGAAGTGTTTTGCAATGAAGGGTATTTTTCAAGTAGTTAGATATCTGTTGGCGTATTCTAACTAGACTTCAAAAGTACTATTGTAGTATTATGGATGTATTTAGATACCTGATGGCGTATTCAAACTGTTAATTGGGTTGCAGGAATATTAAGTAGACATTTCTTAAATTTTCTGGTAACCTATGTTTTGAAGCAGCGGAGGGATTGTTACATTTAAACCAACCACTTCTTTTTTTGACATATGCAGCATAGTGCCCTGAAGTGGTATTGGCAACAGTGTGTTATACTATACCTACTGTTGTGAAGGTTTTCTTTCCAAGAGATACTTGGCCGTGTATGAAGCCTGTAAGCTTACATTTATTGTTGGTACCATCTGCATGGCACCTTAGAAGCATTCGTATGACATAATGGCTTTGTGATTTTATTTGTATGGTGGAACGATTGTCTGAATTGCAAAAAGGGCATAATATGCCATGATTTGCATTTTGCAGAAACTGGTGAAATGGAACGGATTCAGAATGTGGTATGGATATATACACGCATCGTTCATTAGGGATGCGGTCTTGTGAAACATGGTTGCAGAGGGTGCATATATGTTTCCACATGGATGAAATCTGGATGATTTCATTTATAGGGATGTTTCTGGTTTCCAGTACTTGTAGTCGGTACATTAGGAATTCTTTTGGATCTTCCTTTGTGTCTATTGTACATTTTACCATTTCTGCACAGTAGTCCAATTCTTGCCTTATACCTGAGATACTGTAAGTGTTGTCAGGATTATTTGTGGCATTTCTAGGAAGGACGAGCATTTGTGAACACAACTGGGCCGACCCGTTTTAGTAAATGTTGTGAGCAATTGGTGGCAATTGAAAGAGAATATTCATTGTCACAATAGCATACAAATTTACTCCAGTTGTGTTGCTGAATTTAAATGGAGCAGAGAGTTATGTTTGTGGATCGTTTAATGGGCATGCAGATCTTTCTGGAGAAGAGACATTTGTGTCTTTCTGTTCTGATGGACATGTAGTTGACTTTGTACTAGACAGTTTTTGTGGTTGTATTGCTAGATGCAGAAGGAGTTGGTTGTTGTTTTTTTTAGCGGTATTGTTGGGAGGCTTATATTTGTTTTGCTTCTCTTTTTTAAGGTTTCTTTTTTGAGGTACATGGCACATATCTAGATGTATTTTGCCCATAGCCAGTGGTATTCCAGGATGCAAGGAATGGCAGCGTTGGCTTTGTTTGCATCAAAGTTAACTGGAAATAGACCATTGAGTGTATGCAGACGTGAAAGTGCTGTGCAACTCATACCTTCTTTAAAGACTTTGCTGCCAATGCCAATCAATGCTTGATCTAGGGTTAGACCTTGTGATTTGTGAATAGTGACAGCATATGCAAGAGGCAGAGAAAATGTCTCTCTGCATGCGTACATGTCTTTGAACAGAAGGAAACGCTCTATTTTCCGGCCAATTGTTTTAACTTCTGCAAGTTTGTCAAAGTGGATGTTGACAAACTGAATGTTGTTGTCATGTGGATATGTTTGGAAGCCAACACCTGTACCAATTACTCCATTGACTAAACCTTTTTCTACATCAAGTTTATGTTTATAAAAAGTACTCTGCAGTTTAGACACAAAGTCAATATTTTCTCCAATCCAGCTGTGTTGGAGATACAGCTATCTAAGATATTTAGTTGTTGCTTGTTGACACATAGGAAGTGTCATGCTGTGCACTTCTAGTTTGTCTGTGGAGCTGATATGCAGTATGGGTTGCATTTCTTTTTTCAACATTGTCTCATTGAATTGTCTACAGCTTGCAAGGGTTGGCATTAAGGAAATACATTTTAGATTTTGTTGAGTTAATTGTTCCATGACATCAGGGGAAAATGTGTTTTGTCAATATAGCTCATTGATTAGTCTACTATTTAAGATGGATTTTGCACCTTTAGTTAGCAGACCAGTTCTAATGCTTTTTAAAATGTTAGCATAGGTGAGGTCTGCAGACTGATGCATGTTTTGAGTTAGTTCTCTGAAGTGAAAATGTTGCCAGAAATTAACATTTCGAATGCTGCTGAGGGTACTGCAGCATTGCCTGTGTCCTAATGTTTTGAAAATAGGTTAACCTTTCACTCGTGTTAACTGTAGGAGGTCTTTGAAAACAATATCATGTTTTCCTCCAAACAGTTCTTTGAAGCCAACATGAGGTTGGACACCATACTTACTTCCTCTATCAGGAGCACTTTCATTTGATTTATAGTGCTGCGTACTGCAGTAGCAGCTTCTGCTGATAATTTTAAGTATTCTAATTTGTTTTGGTGTTCTATGGGGAGGAGCAGTAGTTGTGGGAAAAAGTTACACCTCCTATTTCAAAGGCAGCGAAACCTGTGGGGGCTTTTACTACAGCCAAAAGGTTATTGTTTGTTAAGTTTGGTAGAAATTGGCTGATTGTTTTAATTAAGAATGTTTTACCCGAACCAGCTTCACCACTGCCGTACAGGAGCAGAGGTTTATAATTTGTACAGCTAGAGGTTTTTTAGTTTCATGTTTAAAACCATGCTCAATTTCTTGTGTGACTTCTAGATAAATGGTGAGTTGTTCATCATTTAGCTGCGATTCGAGCACTGACAAGTTTTCCTCAGATTGTTTATATTGATACATGGTCTTTTATACCTCAGTCATGTCTATTTCTGCTTCATTTAGAATGAGTGGTTCTCGAAGTGGTTCTTGGCTTCCTGTAAGGGAAGGTTGACTGCCTTCAGGAGTGTCTTTGTCTGGTTGAACTTCAATTTCTTCCTCTTGCTGGCGTTCATTCTCCAACATTTTTTTGTATTGTTTGAAATTGTCATTTGTTATACTGCTTTCATTTGCTTTGAATGAAGCTTCAAAGGAGTCATAGTCACATAATAATTATTTTTCTTTTCTCCAAGGTTTAAAAAGTTGGAGTAGGGCCATGTAATACAGTTCTCTATGTTGTGGAGATTTAAATGATAACTTTATATGATTAATTAGACTAGGTTTGATGACTACACTAGGCTTCCTTCACAAGTTGAGTCTGAATATTTGCCAGTTGTGTCATTTGGTGTGATATTGTTTTTGTAGGAGTAGTTTTCGGCAATGTCATACAGACACATGTTTTCCAAAGAAGTACTTCTGTTTTGGTAGTATGTGGCAATGAAATTGGTTTTTTTTAGATGTCCTGGCTGTTGGGATCATTTTCTATCTCTTGGTAGGATTTAAGTACTCTTTTTCGGTATGAGATGGTCCAAGGTTCAGCCAGAAAATGTGTTCAGATTTGCCATATAAGGTTGTACCTGTTAAACGGTCTGCAGCTTCATAGCACCCGCATTCTCTATGCGAGAGCATTTTTATACCGAAGCTGTAAAGTGTTTGTGATAGCGTTCTGTCAGATTACATGTCATCCCACATGCTTTTAGCAATGTTTTCTCATCTTTGGTGTGATAGGCTGTGATATATCTTGCAACTGCAGTGGAATTGTCTACAATATATTGTATGTCTATGTTTGCATTTCACAAGAGGGCAATGATTGCATTCTAATAATTGATGTACTTGGATGCTTCATCCCTTTTGATGTTTCAAAACTGGCACCAGATGCACAGTTAAGGAGCACCCGAGCCGCGGTTATGTTGACTATTAATAGTCTACTAGCATGCGGACACAGAAACACGTTACGTGCTCCTCACATGACCATAGTGCCCAAAAATTACTGACAGAGAATGCTGGGAATTGTAGTCCGAACAGGACCGCCGAACCTGCGGCTTTGGCCAAGACGCCATGGCACTTTCCAGGTGACATAGGGGGTGCCCAGACGCTGTCGCCACCGCACATGGGGCCGGTGCATGACAGCATAAGACTTGTGTATGTAGGTCACTATCTGTGATTTCTAAAGGGATGTTGCAGGTAATGTATTTTTCAATAAACTGTAAAACAGTGGTGTCACTATCGTGGCCAAATGTAGGAGCATCTTTTATCCACAAAAGCATCTGGATGTCTGGTGCTCCTCTGGCTTGATATTCTTTTCTCCAAAAGAAGTGTTATACTTCTCCGAACAGAGGGGTCGTTTTATTACAGACAAAATGCAGCATGACAATGAAGCGATGGTAAAAGTACCTTGATACATTGCCAGGATCAAGAGACCAGAGTTCTCCTTGTGTTTTTATATCTATTACATCTTTATTTTGGTTTGCAGTGCGTCAGAAGTGGTGCAAGTCATCCCATGTGTACTCTGCACAACTTATAGCAACAAACCATGTGGGTGGGCCTAGGTTCTTAGCATACAACGTAAATCAGCACGACATCGGAACCAGTATCCTTTTGTACCACACATGTTGGCCAAGAGATTTGTGTTACTTGACAGCAAAACCTCACCTTTGTCTTTCATTTTTTGAAGCAGTTGGGAAGCAGATATGTTTAAAAAGTTAGAACCTGTTTTAATGTGTGTGCAACTCCATAACATAGAGTTGCTAGTACACTTTCGAAGAGGCGGTGGAAAATGTATTTGACATTTTGACTGAATATGGGGTCTTCTGAATACATTGTTAAAGAGCGATATTCTGATGCACTAATTTGTGTGGACCTTTCATCATATCTCCCTCCTTTTCCTGTAAAAAAGAGTAGAGGAAAAGAACATGCTTCTACACTTTTCCCCCATATGCTCATTGGGATCCTTTGGCTTGATGCATTTGATACGTTTCTAATGCATCATCAACAGTGTCTTTGGAGTGTAGTGGGTGACTTGTATTCTGGTCTAAAAAGTTGGCTGCAGTAATAGGATCTTCACGTTCAAATTGGCCAGTTGCTGGTGAGTCTTGAATAATTTGGGTGGTTTCTCTTATGTTTTCCTCTATGTTTATATCCTTGTAGGATTCATTGTTTTCTTTTAGATATTGTAGGTCTTGTCTAACTTTGTTTAAGTCGACAGTTGTTGCCTAATGCTTTTGTCTTTTTTTGGCACACCATTAGCTATTATTATCAAAGATGTATCTATTGGTCATTGTACTTATGGAGTTTGTACATTTTCTTTTAGATCTAATGGCAAATGTATTACTTTGCGACAGACCTTTAGTAACTCAAATGGAGGTTATTTGGCTGATTTCGTTTGAAGGTGTATTATAGCTTGAAATGGGTGCACTGTTTGTATTATAATGCTCTCGTAAAAGTTAAGTCATTGGATGTTGAGGGGTCAGTTATTTTGTATTTAGTTTCAGCTGTTAGATATAAAGCTAATTGGAACCATTGGGATTCTTCATTGTTTTCTATTTTGTAGGCTAGATATACTGTTTTTCTGTTCTTTTTATAAAACATTCTGTGACAACAAACACATATTTGGTCTGGTATTTCAGCAGACTTTTTTTAATCTTAGCTATTTCTTTTTTGTATGTCTTTATTAGGACATTAGTGTTCATGAGGTTTTCGGTAATGTTTTCTGAAGGTACAGAATTTTCTTAGTCAACTTCAGTTCCAAAGTATTCACTTTGGATGTGTTCTATTTCTTGAAGCAGTTATTTGGCTGTTCCATGTAGGAGAATGTTATTTGAATTTTCTAGTTGTAGAGCAGGACTTTGCACAAGATTCCGTATGGTAGAATGGTGTGTTTCTAACATTTTGATGTGGTGGAAAGTGCTTTTTCAAGCAGTTCCTAAAATGCAGACTAATGAATGTCCTCATAGACCAGTGTGGCTGCACACTGGATAGGAGTCAATAGTTTGTAAAGTTTTTATTTTACTTTTGTCTTTTAGTTTCACATAGTGATTGAGGAATTGTTGTAAAGATTTAAAGGATTATTGGTGTACATTACACATTGAGCTGAATGTCCATTTGTACACTGGGTGGTTTGTTTGGGTGAAAGGAGCATTTGGTTCAACGTTTGATGGGGACTTTTTTCTATAAAGGTTTCTTTTGTAAAAACTTGGAAAAACTGCAGAATCATCACTAGACCCATTTGCTACCATCCCCTCTGTTAGTTGCACCAAATGCACTTACCCTGCCTGTACAGACTGTTATCATTCAGAATTTCATGGGCTCTGAACGACTGTTGTTTCTCCCTGTGTTCCCTCCCTACTTGAGCGCTTCGAAACACTTGCCTTGTGTATACGTGCTTTCTAAATAAACATTACCATACTGTTTTGCCATAATGGTGTGTTCCACCATTTCATACCCTCGACCATTATTGCCTATGACAATTGATTTTTATTGTTCTTATTTATAAGCTTCTTCATTGAAATATGGTTCTGTGCTGCTTGTCTGAATCCATTCACCATTGCAGAAGTTTGAAAGGTTTTGTATAATGACATTGCACATGTTTAGAAGTAGTTTTAGTAATGTATTGATTAATTTAGTTAGTGGTTTCATTCTGTTAAAAATCAATACAAACACATTTCTCTTTACTAGAAAAACGCTGTCAATTAGAGCTTGCATGATTAGTCTCCTGCAGTAGTTTTTAAGGGTAGATCATAACTTTTCAGCAGTTTTGATATGATTGTGAAGAACTCTACGGTGGAATATTTTTTTGCAACATGCATTTTTTGGATTGCTTATCTGTTACTATGCTAATACCGGTAGATAGAGGGTTAGTTTCTTTAGCAGGTCTGATTTTCTTTAAACATATTTTTTTACTTTCAGTTTTTGTAAGAGGGCCCTTACCTTTTCTTAGTTGTGGCTGGCTTCATTTTGTTGAGTGAGGTTACTAGCTCTTTTGTTTTAATGTTTTCTATACATTGTTTTAGAGGTGGATGACTATATGGTGTAGTTTTATTCTTATCTGCTCTTTTTTTCTTTCTTTTTGACAGAGTTGCTTTTTAGTAGGCATTTTGTTGTGTCTGTTGTGAAAAGAGAAAGTTTGCATTGGAAAGTTGTGCAATGTATATTCATGTATGGTGCATGGGTTTGTGGGTGTGATTGTACAGATGAATAGAGTGCTGTTTGATTGTGTAGTGGTATTTTAGGTGTGGTTGGGAAGGTTGTCAGAGTAAAAGTCTGCAGAGGTGTGATGGTGTTGGGTTAGTTAGTGAGTAAGGCAATGGTGGTGTGTTTGAATCTGTAGGGTCATTGTGCTGTTTTGAGCAACAGTGTGGGTGTTGCAATAGTGTGTAAATGGGAATAGTAAGACTGAGAATGGTGGACTATAATGGGCTAGAGTGAACGACATGTTGGTTTGAAAAGAGTAGTCTGGGGTAATATATAGTGGAATTGTGCTGCTTTAATTACATAAACATAAATGGTATATTAATGGACTTACTTTGTTGGATGCGAAGGGTATTTGTTTTTCGGTTGTTGTCTTCGGTACTGTGCTTCTTTCCTGTAATTGTAAAAGAAAGTTAGTGGGGATATGTGGTAATGGCGGATAAATGTTAATTAGCAAGGTTGATATTTAGGAAGGAAGGAGGAGTGGTGGAGAAAAACAGTTCATAGAATTGGCGGATGGTTAGAAATGGTTGCTTTTAGAGCATTTTCATGAAAGTTAAGAAATGAGTAGGTGCATTTGTAGAAGCTCTGTAACGTTTTGTAAAAGAGAAGAAAAGTTGATGGAAAAGATTTGTAGTACACTTTTAAATGGCAGTTGGTGTGTGGAAGTTTAATATGTTAGGAGTATATGCATACTTGCCAACATGATGCATTCTAATCTGTAGGTGTTTACGTAGTCCTAGTTTTTTTGTTTACGTTCTGGCACTTGTAATTCCACTTGTCGCATTGTGAAAGTTGCAGTCTAAGTCACAGAATATAGAGAAAAAAGTATGACTGCATAAGTAGCTGAAGATTGGAACGGGTTATGTTAGGAGGTATACATGTACTGTCAATACATTAAACTGACACACACTGAGTGCCCATTACAAATGTTGTACAAATCTATTTTATCTGCTTAAACTTTCTTTTTATGAAAAAGTGACACAGTTTCTAACTTTTGTCACAATTATTGTAAATAGAAACATTTTAAAGTGCAGAGCATTGTAATTTTTTGCTGCTTTATGTGAGCAGGTGATGATTCCTGCAATGCACGACATTTGCTAGAGTGGTTAAAAAGAGAATATGCTTATTGAGAAGCGTATTACAGGGTAAGTAGCAGGAACCTTCTATATATCTATATTTGTGAAATAGTTGAAGACATTTATTTTCCAAATATAAGCATACCTCTACTATGTTTTGTTAGATTCAGATCTTGTTGAATCTGGAAATGGAAATCTTGGATGGTTGCACAGTAGCTTTTCATGCAGATGCCTTTTATTAACAGGAGATATGTACTCTGAGAGTTCAAATGTACATCTGAAGTGTTAAAGTGAGATGACAGGGTTAAGTGTAGAGGTTGTGGATGTGAATGGTGGATGGATGTGTGAATCTTTGAAAGCAGCCAATGAGGGAGTGTTGAGAAGATGAATGTGAAAAGAGTAGAAGGGCTGCACCTGTGTTAAGGGATCCACGGACACCGTAGTAGTCTACAGACAGCACGTGCCACATCAGGGTCTTTTGTGGATCTCTGGCATGGAAAGGGGACTGTGGGAATTAGCCAAACAAGTTTGGTGGGTGTGGTGTACAGAAGGAGAGGGTACCAGGAGTTTCGTTTGCAGGAGTTGTGAGAGCACTGACAATGGCTATGGCTATGTGTTTGAGAAGGAAGACTGTGTGGAATTTGGGGGACTCTTCAATTCAGTCATTGAAGTTGTATGCTGAAAATCATGCCATCCTTAGAAAAATTGGATTGGCTGAAGTTTTGTAGCATGCAGTTTGTGACTTAAACTGGGCCAGCTTGTTTTCATTATGTGAGAGTATGGCTCACTTTAAATGTCCAAATATTGTGTTGTGATTGTGCAATGTGGAGGGGGCAGTTTGGGTTTTGTGTCTCCAGTGTCTTTGCATGTTGCGCTGAAGGATTTTTTAAAAGGCCTAATGCAACTGTTTCCCGATGCTAAGATATTTTTTTCAGAAATAAATCAGAGGCAAACATCGAGATGTCCAACACATTTTTTCAGTCCACAAATTGAGGGATCAAGGCAGCTTGTTAATAAAGCTGTATCATGTTTTTTATATGCTGATGTAATGTCATCTTTTGAGAATGACAATATAAGTTCTGATGGTGTGAATGATTTTGTCAAGATGGAGTTCGCTTCACTGATGTCAGAAATGCAATTTTCCTTTACAATGTTAGGAATGCATTGAAAAAGGTCCTGTAACAAAATTGTAAAGGAAGATGTAGAGTGAACAGTAATACTGTATATAAAAACAAAAAGAGGGAAAAGGGTGTTTTTTAACAACCCCCCCCAAAAAAGTGTTCTTTTTTAAGAGCCACCACTAAAGATTAAATAACTTATGTTATTTTTAATTTTCTTACCCACCCCTTTGAGTGGCCGCAACGTCCACGGACAATGCAGTATTCTGCGGATGGCACGTGCCACATCCAGGTCTTTTAAGGTTGCCTGACATGGAAAGGTGACTGCCGAGACTGCAGACAGTCATGTTGTCCGAGGATATTGGGGGATCAGCCAATCAGGTTTTCTTGGGTGTGGTTAATGGTATGTTAAATTATATTTGTACCGCGCACTATCACCACCGGAGTGGTCCCCTGGTGTGGTGTACAAGAACCGAGGGTAGCAGGAGTTGTGAGAGGATTGAAAATGGCCATGGCAATGTCTTTGAGCAGGTATAGTGTTTGGATTTTGGGGACTCTTGAGTCCATTGGTTGAAGGTGTATGCTAAGCATTGTGGAATAGCAAAAAATCTTGGATTCCCTGAATTGGAAGTGTTCTGGTATGGGGTGTGACGCATGAAGTGGGTTAACTTGCGCTCATTTTGTGCAAATATGGTTGAGTTGAAACATCCGGACATTATTATTGTTCATTGTGCAGGAAAAAGCTTGGGGGGTGTGACTGGAATGTCATTGCAGTTTGCAATGAAGGAGACATTGGAAAGTTGAAGGAAATGGTCCCTAGCTCGAAAATTATTTTTTCAACCATTGCCCAGAGACAGATGTGGATGCGCTCAAGTACATTTGGTTCACAAATAGAAAAAGCAAGGCGCAACATCAATAATGCTGTGTGTGCTTTGTGTGAGAGGTTAACATAACATCATTTGGTAATGAGAACATTAAATTTGATAGTGCCAATCTTTTTGGGAGAGATGGAGTACATCGAATTGATGTGGGCAACCAATTTTTGTGGAAAACATTCAAAATGCTTTGAAGGAGTTTTTGTGAAAGTGAGAAGAAGTAATTAAATTCAGTGAAATGTTTTCTTAGTTCAGTTTGTAAGACCAAAAATTAAAAAATATATCAAAGTCAAAAACACAAAAAAGGTTCTTTTAAAAGCCACCTGTTTTGAATGCAAAAAATTTAAAAGTATTTAAATTGTCCCACACAATGCCTGGAATTCTTTTGAAGCCTGCAAACATGTGCACTGTTCATGGACTATGCAGGCTGCACAGGGGCTTGTGACTTTTTTTCCCACTTCTATTTTTTAACTGTGAAGGGTGGCTATTAAAGGAACCTTTTTTGTATTTTTTTCAATTTTGTATTATTCTTTGGCTTTTTTTCATGAGAGGCAAGGTAGGGGAGGGATGAGAGGGAAGGGACACCAACCACAGGGAGGAAGGGGCCGTTGGAGAGAGGAAGATGTTGAGCAGAACCTAATCAGGTAGGTGGCAGTGTTTCTCATGATCCTTGACCACAGCCTCGAAAGCACTCCGAAACTGCTCCCCACTACAGATTGGTGCTTCCCAGTACATACATAGCACTTTGACCCTCGAAAGGTATGGGTCAACATCATTCTGTATCGCCTATGAAGCCACCGGTGAGATCCTCTGCCACAAACGAGTTTCCTTCGCTGTGACAGGAGCAGATGAAGATGATGGGGTGGAGGAAGTCAACCTGCTCTTACCTGAGGAAGGTATCACCTTTCTCAGAGCAGTCACGTGTGTCGATTTGGTGTAGTGCCTCATAGAAGAAGTCCTGGAGGAATACCTGCCAGGTTTCCCACGGCTGAGCACTCAGTGCATCAAACCTTGCTTACATGAGCCTTTGGGACATTTCCAATTGTTGTGAAAAATTGCCTCACCCAGGACTCACTTGGAGTACTGGTGACAGGGACATCCTCCACTTCATCCTCTTCTTCCTCTTGATCCTCCTCTTCTGTGTCACCACACCTGTTCCCCTCTCCATCCCTCCAGATGATGGTGGTGGTGCTGGGGGTGGCTCAGAAGAAGCAATGGCCATAAGAGATCCCATGGTCCCAAACAACAACTTCTGCAAAAGAAATCTGCACAGCAGTGAAGCAGGTGCTCTCTGCTGGATAGCCAGATTGAGAATGAGGAAAAGTAATGAGTGGGTCCCTTCTGAGGAACTGTCTGCAGACAGTCGTACTGTCTGCAGACTACAAAGTCAATAATAGGCCTTGAGAAGTTGCCAGATTAATGTAGAATGGGTCTGGGAGCTGTGCAAGGGTAACATTTCTGCTTGAAACAACCTAGATTGGCTGGAAAAGCACTTTAAAACTGTCCTTGGCCATGGACACCCTTCGCGGAGACCGCCGTCACGCCGCATGATTGCAGTCACCTGATGACGTCTGTGGCAGTCCATGGCCCTGACGGCTGTCCACGGACACCCAACGGTTGAGAATCGCAGGGCACATGCACTGGGTGTCCGTAGAACAGGTGTGTTGTCCACTGACTAATTACATCACACAAAAACAGACATGTCCAGACATCGCTCCTGTCTGGGGGCACCTCCATTTTGAGTGCGGACATCTCGGGCAGTCATAGTCTCCGCAGACTCATAATGGGAGTTTTAAAAAAAATAGGAAATATCACACAACAACAAACAAAATATATTGTATAAAAAGTATATTTATTCAAGAAAGGGATGGGGTGTCAGAATGGAAACATAAATGGGACAAGTAGGAATTTGTGTACAATAATCATGAGGGGAGGAAGAGAGTGAAGTTTCATCAAAGCGTCTTTGTTTAAAATGTTCAGAATTTGATGGGGATGATTGCTGGGAAGAGGGGGACAGAGGGACTGGTGCAAGAAGGACAGTGAGGGAACATTTTTAATTACATGATTTTTGACATACTATAAAATTTCCTTAAAACCATTATCAGTTCATCCAATTTTTTAGACAAGTTCATGATTTGATTATTCGGAGCATCAGGAGCCTGCACCACTGGAGCCATCTTCATGCTGCAGGAGCAGCAAGGCCCCACTCTCTAACCCATCCTGCGATACTGCTGAGCACTGCAAATAGTGTATTTAGACTATAATTTCAAAAATTGACAAACTGTGTTGAAAAGCGCACTTTGTGCATCCGCATCTGCAACTATCTCACCTGTTTTGATCGTAAATTTGAAAAGACTGTAACTGAGTTCCAAAAAGTGTCTTATTTCGCCCCTTGCCATGTGGAAGCACCTATTATTTCTAAGATGGCTGTTTCGTTTGTGCTTATTTGAGAGGCACACTTTGCTGCATCTACACGTACCTGGTTGGTCCACAGCACCTACTTAGGGCCAATATTATTGTCCGCTAGGCGTAAGCCGGCCCCTACCTCGAAGGCCCATGCCAATGTCTGTGCCTGTCCGGGCCTCTATGGAGCCTCAAAGCATGTTATTCTGCGCAATTAGTTGCTGATGCCTAACTGCGGGCTCACTCACACCTACTAACGCAGCAACTGTAACATTCATGCCAAGCATACCTTGCCGCCCTGCTACAGTTTTGCCAAACCTTGCCCCACCTACTCAACTAAGTCATCCCCTCCAGATCCCCTCCTGCTGACTTCACAACTTCAAACTATATCGGTTATAAGCAACATTGTCAGACTGAGATTAAGGACACCAGTCTGAACCATTGTACTCAGAAGTGCTTGCGATCACTACCTTGCCAGACCTTTATGTTCCTTCGACGGAAAGCACATAAGAGCTACCGCTAGTGCTCAGGGGCTGATCATAATAGCCTTCACATATAATCACCCCCACTCCCACTGTGCCCTGTTATCGATTTGCTTGTGTTGCCTATGTAATATGTTACAGATGTACTGACCTTTCATTACAATCCCGAAACATAAAAATGACATACTGCGCTAGTCTCTTAGTTTACCTAATGTACTAGCCCTTACTTACATACCATCTATCAGGTGCCTCAGATCTGCTACTCACCACCAATCACGATAGCCGTGCATCGCAGGGATGACCTCACTCAGACCTCGCTGGGCTCACTTAATTGCCTCTCACCACACCCTACCCTTTAGCGTGACGTAAAGCGCCAGCATTGCTCACTGTTTTATTTACCAGCTATTGTTCAGCTGTTTACTTTCAGATGCCCTAACTCTGATACCCAGAGCCAATAATGTTTTTCTATGCAAACCTTCTAATTTCCTAACTATGTTATTCACTGTTAACTATGTCTTACAATGTACACTCCTTCAGTCACTGTTAACTATATCTTACTATGTACACTCTCAGATGCCCTATCTCTGTGATTCATAGCCTATCATGTTTACTATGCATACTTTCAAATGCCTTAACTCTGAGACTCAGTTAACCATGTGAGTTAGGCTTTTGTAAACCGGCGTGTTCCAACCTCACTTTGAGCCTGCAGTACCTGCCTCACCACACTCCCACTACATGAATTATCTTCCACTAGCCTATAGACCTTATACCATCCTGCCAGGTAATAACTGCAACCCTGTAGTGCATAAAGCTTTCACCTATGAACCAAACTACAATGTCTTATTGTTATACAAAAAGTCTACCGATCCTTGCGTGTAACTATGTCACATCATGCTTACACACCCTGCTAACCATCCCTCGAGTTTGCACCCCTGCCCACTCTCGTCTGCCCACTCTTGACAACACCCTACCGCTACCTGACCGTGCACTGCCCACTCCCCTACTCGGCTAGGACATGCCCTCCCTTGCCCAATTAGTCACTAACTCCATTGTTTAAACTCATAGAGCTTACACTAACCTCAAGCACTCCTACCATGAGGTGGCACCTCTTCACCATGCTGCACATCAACACATTTCCATTACTCACTTGTGCTCCTTCTCCCACCACCAACATACTTACCCTGTCTCCCAAACTCCCTAACTTCACTGCTATTCCACCCACTCTCTTTTCCCCCTATCATCGCACATCACACTAATTCACACACACAGCAACCCAACTCTGATGCTCATCTTGAATGAGGTTATTTGATCCATTCAAGCCCTATCCATACTGAACCAGTCCATACTCTGCTCACCATCTTGCAGTAATATCAGACAGTCTACACTGATTGATCAGCATTTATCCTTTGCTGCCTTAACCACCACTCCTTCATTCGCCTGGAGGAACTCACATCTTAATTCCAGATTCCCTCCCCACTTGCTCGCTCCCCCTAATAGCCAACCTAGTAGTCCCATAACCAGGAAGTCTAAAACCAGCAGATCCAAAGCCATAAATCCTCGGACCACTATCCTCCCGACAACCAACAGATCTCCTGCTAAAGTGAACCCCAGTAAACTGCTAACCTCACCACTACCTCGAACTACTGACATTTTGTCTCCCTCAACCACAAACATGACTCCAAATGTTTCCACCATCCAGGGTGCCCTCATCAATGCCAGATCACTTCCAGCTCATGCCTTGGATATTGCAAACTTAATCACAGCCAAGGATCTTGATTTCATAGCTGTCACTGAAACTTGGCTCCACGCCATGGCTGGCCCGGCTCTATCACTGGCTGTCCCCGAAAAATACTCAATATACAGGACTGAAAGACCCACTAGCAAAGGTGGTGGAGTAGCGATCATCACCAAGACCTTCCTTAATATCTGGGAAACACCCAATCTCACTTTCCAGGCCAGCAAACTACTATCAATCAAAATGACCACCTCCCCCACAACCACGCTTAACATTCATCTCATCTACAGGCCCCCTGGCCTTACATCGTCCTTTGAGGACGACATAGCACACATCCTCTCTACCAACACAAAGACCAGCACCCACACCTTACTTCTTGGAGACTTCAATTTGAGCTTCAATGACCCTAAAGATAACCACGCCTTGGCCCTAGCCAATACCATCCCAGCACTAGGCTACTCTCAACGCATACTGAATCCAACCCACACTAAAGGTTGCAAACCCGATTGGCTAGTTGACCTCAATAGCAACACTAACATTACATCAAATTCCCAATGCCGGTGGTCGAACCACCATGTAATCGCATTCAACATAGGCAAGAGCCCTGGAGATAACCCTTCCCCACCACAGGCTCCCGCTGTATTCTCCAGAAACTCTTGCAGCATCACAGCCAACAATATCCTCCCACTACTCCACCCTATCACATCACTCCACAACCTGCAAATTAAAGACTCCTCAGACTTAGTGGATCTCTATAATCAAATACTCTAAACAGCTATGGACAAAGTTGCTCCTCTTGCCCTACGCAAAGCCAAAACACTATCCCACCTCAACACATGCTACACACCCAATCTGAAAGCCTTGTGCAACACGAAAAGAGCAGCGGAATCCAATTGGAAAAAATTCCCCGTGCTACGGAAAAAAGGAGCCCTCTCCGAAGCCTCTAATAAGTACAAACAGGCAATCCTTCATACTAAACGCACCTCGTACAACGAGAGAATCTCCAACGCTAAATCTGAATTTAAATAACTTTTCGCCATCCATAGAGAACTTGAGTGCCCAGTTACACCATAAGAAAGTTGTATCAAAGATGAGAACTGATACACTGGTATTCAAAAAGCCCTAATGGACAAAATCACCCTCCTGCAAACCAAAATTGAAACAAAAAAAACAGCCTTAAACCATCCCAACAGACACCTAGCCCCATCATTCACAATTCAGCCGCACTATTTAAATTTTCACTGATTTCAAACAGAGAAACTGAAAAAATCATCTCCAGCCTCAAACCTTCAAGATGTCAAGGCGACATCTGCCCGTCATCACTGATCAAAGTCTGCGCAAACAAATTAACTCCTTACATCACTAGATTAATCAACGCTTTCTTCAAAAGAGATGCTTGGGTCCTCCCGCTCTTAAAAAAACCTAGGCTAGACCCCAATACACTGAGTTACTACAGACCGATAACCACAGTACCATTTCTCTTAAAAATGTTCGATAGAGCAGCCTATCTCCAGATTCAAAACCACCTGGAACAAACAATTTCCTTGCAATCGGACAATCTGGCTTCCACCTAAGACATGGGATGGAAACAGCTCTATTTGACCTCAAAATACAAATGGATGAGCTGAAACACGATGGTAACTTAGTAGTCCTCCTTTTGTCAGATCTCTCTGCAGCGGTTAACCTAGTCAATGACAATATACTTTGCGATCACCTCGCCTCAGCAGCCCACTTCTCATCTAACGTGATGCAATGGATGCAATCCTTCCTCACGGACAGAACCATGAGAGTTTTCTCTGCGCTTTCAGAGGCTGCACCTGCCCCGGTTACATGCTGAGTTCATCGAGGTTCCTGCATCTCTCTGACTCTTTGCAACATATTCATAAAGCCCCTATTCAACGACTTGACGGATTGGGTGTCACCTACACTAACTATACAGATGACACCCAAATCCTCATACCCATCTCCGGCTCACATGACACTGATTCTGATTCCCTGAACGAAATCTATCAAACCACCCAGGCATAGATGGCCTTACATGGGTTATTCCTCAACGATAAGCCGGAACTCCTCCTCGTAGGCTCCCAACACCGTCTCAACAAACTAAGCAACTCCTTTGAATCATTACACATAGACGGCAACATTATCAAGGTTTCAAAAGAAGTAAAAACCCTCGGTTTTTACTTGGACTGCTCCTTAACCTTTACTCGACAAGTTAACGCAACTGCATCGGCCGCAGCCTACACATCCAAGCTCATTGCCACCTGTAGACCATTCTTATCAACTGACAGCTGCATCACCCTAGCTAGAGCCCTCCTATTGACTAGACTAGACTATTGCAATGCTCTCTATGGGGGCACTAAGGTCCAGAATATCAATATACTCCAGGTTATACAAAACAACACTCTGAGAGCAGCTCTGAACATTCCTAAAAAGTCTCACATTTTAGCTACGAGAAGGAACACTCACTGACCTATCTATCCCTGAGCGCATCCAATTTAAAACACTTGTCATGACACACAAATGCCTCAACAAACTAGCACCTAAATAACTCACAGATAAATTCACACCCAATCATTCCATCAGGCCTAGGCACTCAGCTTACGCACACAGCCTCGCCACACCCCGGTTCAAGCTTCAGAACGCCAGTGGTAGCAGCTTCCCCGTGGTGGCTGCTAAACAATGGAACAACCTACCAGCATCATTAAGATCTAAAAATCCCTATTGGCCTTCCGTAAACACCTCAAAAAATGTCTCTTCACTCTAGAACTTCTGAAATAACCTCTTGGCCCACTCACTCCTTCAGCACACTGCACCTAAGGCTACACTGGATTGCACCTATACTGGATTGTCATGATCACAAATTTTTGCTCAGCACTGTCCCATCACAGTAACTTGTAACGTGACTTGCCTCATTCATTTTGCACTGTAATGTATAAACACACAGAATTACCTGACTTGTTATGAACACTACGTATTGTAATGTATTGCACTGCATATAATATTCATGTAACCTTGTAAACCTTGCAACTCGCTATACTTGTTGTCTGCCAAGAAAAGCGCCTAGATGCTTGGTGCACTATATAAATTGCTAAATAAATAAATGCAGTTGGGGATACAACTTCTTTTTGTGATTCTTGGGATTGTGTGTAATTAAACTGGGGTGTGTTTTTTTCATGAAAACTATGTACTGTAAGAAAAATAGAAATTATTATTTCAGTAAGGTGTGTACAAAATACATTATTTGTTCATATTAAAATATGTATTGTATACCATTGGAGATGTTATTGTCACTCATTTCTTCTTTTGGGAAGTTCCCCTCTAACCACTCAAGTGTGCTTGCCATTTCTGTGAGAAAAAAAAGTGCTTCTGTCTTATAGCATGTATTTATATAATACAAGCTAATAATAGAGAAATAAATACAATGCACTTACTGTTTATTAAGAATGTGTTGTTCAATAAGCACCTGGTGTTTCACAATCTGTATGCAGACTTGTAGTGATGCGATTATATGAAGTGTACAGTTATGGTTTGTGATTTGTGCATTCCATTGTAATATGTGCTAAATAAAACATGATTTACATTTTTTAACGTACGTGTTTGTACAAAAAGGTATGTTCGCATGTTGTATACATTAGTTATGAATTTATGTACATCTGTTTGTTGGTTGATGGGTACATCCTTTTTGGGTCTCCCTATGATGCTCAGCCTTGTAAATGCCACCTGATGTCCGTGGACTACCACGCTGTGCGCTGACTCCATATCTGCCATATTGGGGGGTAAAATATAAGGGACTTGTAGAAGATTAAATGTGCACTAGTAAAAACCGTTATGGTTAAGTTGTACTGACAAAAACCCATGAAATTCACTGAAAGAACTTTGCTAAAGGGATGTTATGGTTCAGTGGCACTGACAAAAACCCATGAAATTCAATGAAAAAACGTTGTTAAAGGAATGTTATGGCTACAAGTAAAACCGAGATATCTTAGTGATGAGATCCAATATATAACCATTCGAGTTAAAAATGATGAGATTGCCAATTGATGTTGTTTTATCATTGAACATATTTGCACTCTGCACTTTACAGCGACCATTGCACCTTTAAAGACCGGTGCACTTTACTAAGTTGTTTGCAGTATGCACTTTACAGTGATTCTGTATTTTATAGAGGTACTTCAATTATAAGATCTTATATAACTAAGGCCAGTCAATACATGTACTGTATTTCTAACAGGCATTCGGCATATAATGGGGCTCCACGGGGATACTTTTACTCTTCGAGGCAGACCATGGCGGATCAATATAGAGTTTGAATCATAATTAGTTTCAAACCCAGACCACACACTCTCAAGGAGGGTGCCACTCCAATTAGGTGGAAGTGGTACGCATAAGCATGCTATTAGTGCGGCACTAACAACACCAAGATGGCCACCATGAGTTAGTTTCGAATGGGCTGAGTTTTGAAGTGGAGTCCCTTTTTCTGTGTCGGCACAAAAGGTTGCCGTCTGCTCTGCCTAATGGTTTAAAACTCTATGGTTTACTAGGAACGAATTGTTGTGACCAAGCGGCGAGGCAAGCCGCGAAACGCGTTAACGTTCCAAACGCGCACGGATATTTGCACTTTGGGAGAGCCTTACCTTTATGGCTTTTTAATTGAATTTTGCCACTTGCAAGGCATCAATAAAGAATACATTTATTTTCAACTTGGATGTCCGGACTTTGTTTATTCCTGAAACTATGAAGAGTGCTACTCACCCAGCCTGACGTCTTTCAGTGCTTCGAAGATATTTACACGCTGCAACGTGGGAGCGCGGAGTTTGAGCACCAGTGGGAACTGTATCTGGAATTGAGCGCACGGCCACTGCACGTTGGGAAGACTTCATTGTCCCGTTGCGGCTCAGGTCGTACCAAAGAAGACAAACTCAGAAAGCAGAATTAGCGCGGCACCAAGGAAAACCCGGAGTGGAGTGAAGCTGCACGTCGGAGGACGGACAGCAGAACGAAGCAGGGTGAGTACTGGTGTTGGGCTACAACTGTATTTCACTGTCAGAGAGGTATCGGATTGAACAGGTACCATACCCAACCACGACCCTCCTTCCAGTCCACGACTTACACGGATATATTAATACTGTGTTGGATAGTTACATAGTTTTCACAGTGTGCTGTTTTATTGGTTGAATTTCACCCAAGCAGTCAGTACCGGACCAGTTACAGAATTTTTCTGTCAACCTTGCAAAATGGCCAACTCCCAAAGTAACAAAGAGGCAATTAGAAAGGCACAAGCCAGAACATTGTTTAACGAGACCCTACAAGTTACAAGCAACAGTACACCCACTATATCGGCACCCAAAAGTGACAGCGAATTGGGTCTACTCAAGGAATTGGAGAAACTCCAAAGTAGGGAAATAAGCAAGTGGTGGGAAGAACACTCACTCCAAAATTATTTAGAAGTAGGCAGAATTCCCTGAGGTTTGAGAATTCTGACCATCCCCTCCTTTGAGGAATTAGACCCACAAATGCTACAGGAATGGAGTGTTGCCACGAATGGATGTTCAAAAACATTTTTGCAATTATTGGTAAAGTATGCTAGTGCGGACCGCACCAAAATATTAGAAAAGATCAAAGAAACAGAAAAACAACTAAAAAAGATACCCGAAACAGAGGAGGGCAAGAGGCTAAGGGGTGTCATGGACAGGAGCCTGGCTGAATATGAAGAAGAGATAAAGCAGAGGAAACAGAGAAAGTTCCTCAGAGATAAAGAAGACTATGAAAGAGGAAGTGTCTACACATTTGCAAAAAGATTTGACCAGATGAAACAAGCATCCCTATCTAGACCAAGCAGATCAATTGAAGATAATGAAGAACAATCAAGTGACAACACATTAACCTCTGAATCAGATTTAACAAGTAGCGAGACTGATGAACCCAATGTCCGGATGAATTTTTTAGACGAAATGCGTTTACTACGCCAAGATGGCAGAAAAAACAAGTCACAAAGAGGTGGATATCAAAGTCGGGGGAAAGGCAGAGGCGGCCGAAAACCACGAGGAGGGGGAAGAGGGGCAGGCAATGCAATGAGCAATACCCCGGCCAGAGAGCTGCGCTCTGGAAAGTAACAGAGCAAAATGCCGAGGATGAAACACATTTAAGAATAATTAATTTATCAGATCATGTCCTCACCCCCAACCAAACAAAAGTACTAAATCTGGGCCTTAACTTCTGCCCGAAAGCAAAAAATGACTACGTGCAAACACGAATAGACTTTGATCAATATATACGCAAAATACATCTTAAAAAATTCTTCGCAACAAATGAGTATAAAAAACGCCCCAAAGAGAGCGAGATGGGCCAGACAGAGGTTCAAATTAAGGAGTTAATCACTTTAACTGATCTGGTTAATCTGGAGAAGGGGATAGAAGCAGGGGCAGAATGTGAACCCTTAGATTTTGAAGAGTTGAACATCAGAACAGACTGGACTACCAAAAGCCAATTAAAATCCAAGTCCAAATTCAATCCAGTGGCAAATCTTGGAAACAATATAGAGGCATTTCAGAGCTTAGTAATTGAAGATCTGAAAAAACTCAGAAGAAAGGAACAGAAAAGGATATGGAATGACAACTTATCATTCGGGGACAGACAGGCATTACAAGAGTTGCATGAGCTGAAAAAATTGCATCATCAAACCCTCGGATAAGGGGCGCAATATAGTCTTACAAAATAGGAAAGACTATATCGAAGAAGCTTATAAACAACTGAATGACAGCAAATGCTACATGAAAATCGATCAGAATCCCATCAAAGAACTCGAAAGCAAAATCAACATGCTACTTGCAGAATGGGAAGCCAAGGGCTTACTGTCAGAAGAAAGCCGAAAATTCCTAACCATCACCAATTCAATCACACCTACCATATACTTCCTTCCCAAGGTACATAAAAGCATGAAGAAACCCCCAGGCAGACCCATTGTCTGCTCAATAGGCTCTGCATTGGAAAATATGTCAAAATATATAGATGAAGTTCTCTTTCCATTTGTCTTAGCATTACCATCTTACCTACGAGACACGACAGATTTCCTATCTAAAATAGAAGACATTCCATGGGAGAAAGAATATCTACTTGCCATTATGGATGTGGTTTCACTGTATACATCGATTGGCCATGAATATGGGAAACAGGCATGTCAACATTTTTTACAGACTCGATCCCTCAACTATTTAGAACATACTCAAATGGTACTTTCAATGATAGACTTATGTTTGACGAACAACATCTTTCTCTTCAATAACGAATATTTCAAACAACTGCAAGGTACCGCTATGGGCACTACATTTGCGCCGTCCTATGCCAATTTAACCATGGGTGCATGGGAAGAACGAGATGTCTGGACAGATGTGAACCTTGAGTATACCAATAATATCATTCTCTGGTTGAGATACATAGATGATCTCTTCATAATATGGAGAGGAACCGAACAAGGATGGACAGACTTTGTCAACCGACTCAATTCTAATGATAATAATCTCCGATTCACAGAAACACATAGTCGCACTTTGATTACTTTCCTGGATGTCAATGTGAGGATAGTAAACAACAAAATAACTAGCGAACTACATAGAAAAATCACAGGGACAAATGCCCCCCTCCATGCACACAGTGGACATCCGAAAAATCTGATATGGAGCGTCCCTTACGGAGAGTTTATCCGGTTACGAAGGAATAACAGTAGTTTGGAATCCTATGACACAGAGAGCAGAATAACTGCTCAAGGGTTCGCCAGACAGAAGTACCCTAAAAGAGTGGTCGAAAGGGCATACCTCAAAGCAAGAGCAAAGGAACGTTCTATCCTCATAGCAGGAAGAGGAGACAATGAGAGAAAGAACACGGAGAAGGACAATACTCGATTAATTTTAACATTCGATATTCAAGCACCAAAGATCCGGCGTATTCTAACCAATCACTGGAGAATCCTCATGGCAGATCAGGACCTCAATAGAAACCTTCGAAATCGCCCACAGATAACCTTCAGAAAAAATCGATCAATAAGAGATACCTTGGTGAAAAGTTATATGACCCAAGAAAATGAGACCAACAAGATAAATTGGTTATCCGGTAACAAAAAAGAGGGCTTTTTCAAATGCACCCACTGCAATATCTGCAAATACGCTAAACCTAGGAGCTCTTTCAAACACCCCATTACTGATCAAACTGTTCACATATTGGGGAAAATTACCTGCGAAACGGAATACGTTGTCTATGTGCTGACCTGTGCGTGCAACAAGTGGTACATAGGAAGCACTAAATGTAAATTAAAGATACGTATACAACAGCATGTACGGGCCATCATCAATAATGATGCGAACTACCCAATGGCCAAACATTTCGCAGAATTCCATGACAAAAATATGGATAGCTTTGGGTTTTTTGGGGTACACAGAATTGAGACAGGACCCAGAGGAGGCGATAAAGAGAAAATCCTGAGACAGAAAGAGACCTGCTACATATTGGACTTTGAGAGTAAAATCCCCAATGGACACAATATAGACGAGGAATTGTACACATTTTTAGGCCAGTGATGAATTGCTAGAAAAAATGCATTGAATTTTACACTTTCGGAATGTTGATGTCTGTCTTTCATTCTTTTTCATTCTCACTTAATTCCTTTCTTCTCTCTCTCCTTCTAAACCCCCTCCCCTTTTTCTCCTTCTCGCTCCTTTTCCTGTTCAACCGGTTTCTATGTCTCCGGGAAAAAAAAGTTGTAGAGCATACGAACAACTAGTCAAAGAAGTCCATGTTAGTTTTCTAATATTGCATAATGAAGAAAAATTGTAGGATTCTCGACATTTTTATACAGCTAGGAATTTCATATTGTTTTAACTTGTACAGGATACGATTTTAATTTTAGGTGGTTGTCTTTTTATCTATTTGTTTACACATGTGTGATATGTAACTGTGCCCTCCCCTCTGTTTTTATAAACCAGAGTTTGATATATAACTGTCAAGGCAGAGCATGAACCAATAATTGTCAAGTTAATATGCGGAAAAGATAATATGGTAGGACCTCAGATAAATCAGATGAGTCTAAGCCAGGCAGTGAATGAGATTCTGCATTAGCAAGTATTTTCGCATAATGCACTTGATATTGACTGTTGTACTCCAAAAAGACCGTTGCAATTCTTAGTGATCGCTGCACTTTAAAGAGTTTATTGTATTCCAATATGTTGCTGGCACTATGTACTTTATAACGATCCTGGCATCTCACTGAGATATCTAAGTGATGAGATCCAATATATAACCATTCGAGTTAAAAATGATGAGATTGCCAATCGATGTTGTTTTATCATTGAACATATTTGCACTCTGCACTTTACAGCGACCATTGCACCTTTAAAGACCGGTGCACTTTACTAAATTGTTTGCACTATGCACTTTACAGTGATTCTGTATTTTATAGAGGTACTTCAATTATAAGATCTTATATAACTAAGGCCAGTCAATACATGTACTGTATTTCTAACAGGCATTCGTCATATAATGGGGCTCCACGGGGATACTTTTACTCTTCGAGGCAGACCATGGCGGATCAATATAGAGTTTGAATCATAATTAGTTTCAAACCCAGACCACACACTCTCAAGGAGGGTGCCACTCCAATTAGGTGGAAGTGGTACGCATAAGCATGCTATTAGTGCGGCACTAACAACACCAAGATGGCCGCCATGAGTTAGTTTCGAATGGGCTGAGTTTTGAAGTGGAGTCCCTTTTTCTGTGTCGGCACAAAAGGTTGCCGTCTGCTCTGCCTAATGGTTTAAAACTCTATGGTTTACTAGGAACGAATTGTTGTGACCAAGCGGCGAGGCAAGCCGCGAAACGCGTTAACGTTCCAAACGCGCACGGATATTTGCACTTTGGGAGAGCCTTACCTTTATGGCTTTTTAATTGAATTTTGCCACTTGCAAGGCATCAATAAAGAATACATTTATTTTCAACTTGGATGTCCGGACTTTGTTTATTCCTGAAACTATGAAGAGTGCTACTCACCCAGCCTGACGTCTTTCAGTGCTTCGAAGATATATATATATATATATTTTTGTACAGAACATACCAAAATAGAAAATACTTCAGAAAAACATGTTATGGATAACACTTTTCACAGTATAGAAGAAAAAATTGATTTATTGTTGACTAATTTTAATAAATTGAAAACTTTTGTGGAAGATCATTTTAAACCAAAAACCTTGTACCATTCCCCCACATGTAATTGTCCCTCCTCACCATATCCCAGTCAATTATCCCCAAACCCTCTCCATAACCCAAAACGTTTTGATGAGACTTCCATCCCTTCTTCACCTAATAACAATCATGTTGAAACCCCTAATTCTCCTGTTTTTGTTTCTATTTCTGCCTCACCTTCTCTGTCATAAATTATTAATATATGTTAAATAAAGTTACATTTTTGTAAATAGTTTCGTTTTTTTTTTTAAAACAATGTAGGTGTCCGCGGACAGTGCAGGTGTTCTGAAATGTTCGTAAATAAACGAAAATGGAGGTGTCCTGAAGAACACTATACCTGTTCGTACTGTTCGCTAGCAAGTTGAAACTGTTCTAAGAACACACGTGGTGTCCTGAAATGTTCGTAAAGAAACAAAAATTAAAGTGTTCTAAAGAACACTATATCTGTCCGTAATATTCGCTATCAACTTGAAACTGTTCTAAGAACACAATTGGTGTCCTCTAATGTTCGTAAATAAACGAAAACGGAGGTGTCCTGAAGAACACTACACCTGTTCGTAGTGTTCGCTAGCAAGATGAAACTATTCAAAGAACACACGCGGTGTCCTGAAATGTTCGTAAAAAAAAATGTAAGTGTCCTAAAGAACATTATATCTGTCCGTAGTGTTCGCTATAAAGTTTAAACTGTTCTAAGAACACAATTGGTGTCCTGAAATGTTCGTACGTAAACGAAAATGGAGGTGTCCTGAAGAACACTATACCTGTTCGTAGTGTTCGCTAGCAAGTTCAAACTGTTCTAAGAACACGCGCAGTGTCCTGAAATGTTCGTTTCACGTGTGACGAATTTTAAAATTACTTCAGGACCCGAACAGTGTCCGTAGAACATCAACACGCATGCGCTAACCAATCTCTGTGCATTTGGTGCCCTGCGGACATGCGCTTCCTTCGCGGACTTGTTCGTGAACGGATCATTTGACCGCGCCCACGCTGATTGCGTGTTCTGAATGTGGACACTGTTCGTGTCCCCGAACAATTTAAAAGTAGATTTTCAATTAATCCATAATATTTTTCAATAAAATCTCACCATGGCACAAGTCCCACATAGTAATCCTGAGTTTCTACATACCTTTTGAAACTTTTCAAACTTTTTTTTTGTGTTCGATCTGTCCGCCGACAGCACGCATGTCCGCGGACCGCGCACAAGCACCCCTATAAAAGCCCACGCCCTATAGCTTATTCTCATTGTGTTTCTGGCTATTCTTCAGAACACAGCGATTTTTGCTGCCGCCTGCAGATTACACCATCATCGAGATGGCATCCATGGCTGAACTACTGCCACCTGGTGCTGCACCTGCTTCAGCACCACCCCCATCCCCTCCTCCACCACCACCTCCCCAAGGGCCTGAAGAGGGGAACAGGAGTGAAGATGCAGAGGAGGAAGAAGAGGATGATGAGAATGAGGCAGAGGAAATCCCTACTACCCACACTAGGCGTGAGTCTTGGGTGTGGCGGTTATTTACCATTCATGGGAATGGTCCTAAGGCTCGTGCGACCCGTGTTACCTGCAATGAGTGCAAAATGATACTCAGTCACGGGAAGCACGGTAAGTACAGCTTTGGGACCACTACTATGAAGCGACACCTGAGGTCATTTCACTCTGGGGCTATTCGCAGGGTTGTACCTTGCGAAGAACGTAGCAGGTTGATTTCCTCTACTTCATCCTCTGTTTCTGATCCTGTCACCACAAGGACCACCTCTGTGGGACAGCGTCTTCCTCAGGCTGCCTCACAGGCCATACAGAATGCTGATGACCCTTACCTTTCGAGGGTCACAGTTGTATGTATGTACTGTGACACAGTACTCTGCAGGGGAGAGCGACTTCGTAGTGCTTTTGAGACTATCGTCTCAGAGCACATGAAGATCTGCTCACTACCCAAATAAAACCCACTCTACATCTTCCTCTCTCAGCTCGCCCTTTCTTATCCCTGTGGTTGCCCCCCCCTTTACCTTCCTTTCCCTCTCTCCTAGTGTGTTGTGTATAAAAAACCAAAAAAATACAAAATAACAAAAATCAAAAAAAAATAAGACTCTTTTCCGAGCCGCCTTTCACAGTTAAAAAATAGAAGTGAAAATAAATGAAGCAGGGCCCTTTGTATTTTTTAGAAGTCCACGGACAGTTCGCAAACATTTAAAAAATTGGGTTGCTACCCTATCACAAACATTGCAATTTTCTCTGGGAGGAAGTGGTGGCTCTGAGAAGAGCCTTTGGGAGGTGTTTGTAAGTCAAAAATTGTAAATGCTTAACACCTACTTCAAAATGGATGTTGTAATTCCAAAAAAGGTTGCAATGCATTTTGTACATTTCTCAGAAAAATCTGATTGCCACCATAAGTAAGATGGACTCCATCTCTGCGAAAAATGTTTGTACTATGAAACAGAATATTTTCATTGTGAAAAGAAGACATGCCAAAATCTTTTAGAAAGGCACAAACAGCTTTATTAACATTGCACCTTGCTTTTTCCATTTGTGGACCAAATGAAGAAGAACGAAGCCACATTTGTCTCTGAGCAATCCGTGAAAATATCACTTGAGAATTAGGAAACATGTCCATAACCTTCCCAAGTCCTTCTTTCATAGCAAATTGCAAAAAAAATCCAGTCACATGTCCTAAACTGTTCCCTCCACAATGAATTACAATTATGTCTGGATGTTGCTCTGTCTCCAAAGTAGCACAGAGAGGTAGCAAGTCCAACCACTTCATTCCACGTACTCCATGCCAGTGTACTTCCACATGTGGGAATCCAAGATCTACAGCTACTCCACAGCTTTCTGCATACACCTTCAACCAATATATCCATGAATCTCCCAAAATCCATACAATCTTTTTCCTAAAACACACAGACATAGCTATCTGTTGTTCTCTCAGCAATAACAGTATATGAGAAACTCTCTTCTGGCACAACACACCCACTAAACTTTCCTGACCAATCCCCTTCAGTACTCATTCTCATTTGCATGACTTCAGAACCCAAAAATCCCTGGATGTAACTCCCGATGTCCGCGAACTACCGCCATGTCTGCGGACATATCGTAACATGAACAGCCCTTCTACCACTTCCACTTCACTCTCATTGCCATTCCCTCATTGGATGTAGCTAAGAAGTCACATGACCATGCACCAATCACATTCAAGACCTCTACATCTAACTGCATCATCATAGATCAGCACTGCAAATGTACTGTGAATCTCTTTGAGTACAGGTGTCATATCATTGGCAAGCACCATCTACCAGAAATACTGTACAAGTCTCCAAGATTTCTACTTGCAGCTGCATGCATATCCATATGCATGAACAAAAACTTCAGGTATGCATTTTTTCTGTACAGTAGATGAACACATTTTCAAACAGACTTTTAGCTTGTGTAATCTGTAAAATGAATTTACTGAATTTTTTCAATTTCCTAAAATCAACTATCACTTATAAACCTTTATACTATTTACTTTCTTTATACACACACACTCAAATCATGTTAAACTAACATTTTTTAAATGAAATATATAGACTACATATATTCAAACAAAATTGCATGCAAGAACAATCTATGTTTAAATCTTTAAAAAAAATACAATTTCATATTTTTTTGTTTTTATTTATTTATTTACTTAATTACTTTAATTTAGACATGACATTGAGGCGCTATTACCTAGAACAGCTTAGTTACAGAAATAGTGGTATTCACTGGTATATTATAAATTTCACAAGACATAGCAAATATATTTTTTTTGCTCCGCTCCAGTTAGTCATTCAATACAATTTGTTCATTAAGAACATATCATATGTACTGAACTGATGCAATGTATCTTATGAAAATAAATTAGTTTAATCGTTTTGAAGAAGGCGCTGAGGATTTCAATTAAAAAAATCAGTATCTAAATTAAAAACAGCGCTATGTACAAACAAAATTACTAATTTGAATCTTTTACAATGGCAGTGAAGACCAGTCTCCTGAAAAGAAGCAGCCAAATTTGAAGAACAAAGAAGAACTAAGAAGTTAACTGTTAATTTAAGAAAAAAAGTAAGTAGAATATCACCATAATATTTGTATTATTACTCAAACATACTGTAAAGTTAATACAAGCTATTTCTGTGCCTAAAAATAGAGATTGTGTACCATTTTGTCCAAAAATCTCCATGTCTTAAACAGCGATTTACAGCCAGAATGGCCCACAAATTCCTATTTTTGGACACACAAATTACCCAACTGATCCGCTACAATTTTCATATTATAGAACAAACAACTGTTTTAATTTTATACATTAGATTTACTATTTGTACTTTTCCACACCACTAGCTTACTTTTTTTTGTCATCTGAACCCCAGTTTAGTAACACATAAATTCAAGAATACCTTTCCCTACTAGTTGTAGTTCCCAATGTACAATCACACACCATTACATACATCTTTATCATCTTACTCAAACACTCATGCACACAGCACACATACATTGCAGAACACCCCAACCCATAACTTCTTTATTTTTTTCAACAGACCCTAAAGAATGCCTACCAAAAGTCAAGTCTGTAGAAAGCAATGCAGAAATAGAGCAAATGAAAACAAAAGTGTCCAACATAAGCATCCATCTCTAGCAAAATGTGTAAATAAAGTTGAAACAAAAAAGCTAATACAGTCATTTAGTGAAACAGAAGAAGTTTCAAGTACAGAAACGTTGCCTCCTCTATCAAAATGTAAAACAAACCAGAAAACAATTAACAGAAAATCAGCTATCACTACAGATAAAACTACTTCTTTAAATGTTAATATAGTGCAAAGTAAGCATACCAAGAAAAGTATTTTAGCCAAAATGTACCATAAAAAAGTTCTTCAAAATCTTATAAAAACAGGAGAGGAATCAGGTTCAATGCTTAAAACCTATCGTAGGAAATTAATCTTAGAAGCGTTGATGGACAGTGCAATTCTTCTCAAAAGAAAGTTATTTATTTTACTGTTAAACAAAATGAAACCACTAAAAAAACTAATAACTAAATTACAAAAAAGACTTCTCAATAAGCGAAATGTCAACAGAAAGAACTTCTTAAGTATCTGCAGAGGTGAATGGAATCACACTACGAGCACAGAACCATATTTTAATGAAGAAGCGTACAAACAAAAGCAAACAAATACCATTGCCATACATAGCAGTGGTCGAGGTTATGAAAAAGTGAATAATACCATAATGGAACAAGAAGTACTCCTTACAAAAATATGCCCTGAAAACTTAGAATTACCCCTCCATTCAACTGAATCAGAATGTCTAGTGTACAAATGGCCATGCACGTCAATGTGTAACATTCCCAAACAATGTTTCAAATCTTTACGCCAATTCCTCAATAAATATGTAAAAAGCAAAGACAAAATCAAAATTAAATTACTGCAAAATATGGATATCTGTCCAGTGCGCAAGTACACATGACTACAAGGACATTCGTTGGCCTGCATTACAGGACCTACTTGTAAAACCACTTTCCATGATATCAAAAGGATATCAACACATCATTCAACTATAAGACATCTAGTCTATAAACTGTACTATGCTAAAAGTCCTGCTTTAGCACTAGCAAATTTAAATAACATCCTTCTACATGGTACAGCAAAAGACCTACTTGAAGAAATTGACTATATCCAGAAAAAATATTTTGGAAGTGAAAGCCATTTACAGAATGAAATAGCTTTAAACCAATTAAGCAACAATTCTACACAGCGCAACCATTTGCTAAACACATACAAAAAAGAAATACTCAAATTTAAAAGTACATCAGCTGCAGTACTAAACCATGTATGTGAATGTTGCCATAGAACTTTTTATAAAAGTAACACAAAAACTGTAGACCTATCATACAAAATAGAAGACAATGAAGATTCTAAATGGTTTGAATTAGCTCTCTACCTTGTAGCAGAAAACAAATACGAAATAAATGACCCCTTAATACTTTACAGTTACTGCACTACAAAACTTGACAACAACCAAACTCCTTCATGTGCTATCACAAATAATTTGGAATTATACCCAGTACCAAAATCCCTACAACAACTTAATTCATATGAGAGCATCATAATTCAAACAGTACACCCATTCCAAGCAATAATACGCCTCCAACCAAAAACATCTAAATTACCTCCCTCTGAATTGGTAAAAGGCATTCATGGAAAAGTAGTTTATTTACCATTAGATCTAAAAGAAAATGTGCATACTCTAGGAGTGCAACGTCCAATGCAGCAATCTTTAATTATCTTAGTAAATGGAGTACCTACAAAAGACAAAACAATATGGCAACAGCAGCTAGATTTACATAAAGTTAGACAAGCCTTCCAATATCTTAAAGAGAATAATGAATATTACAAAGAAATTAATATTGAAGAAAACTTGAAAGATACAACTGAAATAATTCAAGAAACACAAGAAGCTGGTCAATTTGAGCTACTAGATCCTGCTACAATATCAAATACTTTAGACCATTATACAATTCATCCTTTGCACTCTAATGACATCATAGAAGATGTACTGGAAACGTACCAAATGCGTCAAACAAAAGGATTGCCAATCAGCATATGGGAAAAAAGTATAGAAGCACGTGCTTTTCCTCTACTCTTTCCTACTGGCAAAGGAGGAAGGTATGATGATAGACCTATTAAAATATCAGCTTCAGAATACCGCTCATTACGGATGTATTCTGAAGATCCCAGATTTAGACGAAATGTGGAATACATATTCCACCTACTCTTTGAAAGTGAACTAGCAACTTTATGTTACGGAGTTGCACACATATTAAAATCAGGATCACACTTTCAAAATATGACAGCTTCACAATTATTAGAAAAAGTGCAACAAAAGGATCAGGTTTTACACTCAAATATTACAAATCTATTAGCAAATAAGCGTGGTACTAAAGAGTACTGGTTTCGACGTCATGGAGATGTACGTTGTATGATCAGAAACCTTGGCCCACCCACTTGGTTTGTTACATTAAGTTGTGCAGAATATGCATGGGAAGATTTACATGATTTCCTACGCATATCAAATAAAAACAAAACAAACATAGATATACTAACACCAGGAGAACTTTGTTCTTTGGATCCTGTTAATGTTTCAAGATATTTTCACCATCGCTTCATTGCTATGCTACATTTTATTTGTAATAAAACTGTTCCTCCCCTTGGAGAAGTGCAACACTTCTTTTGGAGAAAGGAATACCAAGCCAGAGGAGCACCACATATCCACATGCTTTTATGGATTAAAGATGCTCCTAAATTTGGTCAAGACAGTGATGCCACTGTTTTACAGTTTATTGAAAAATATGTCACTTGTGAAATTCCATCAGAAGCAACAAATAGTGATCTTCCTGCACAAATTTTACAATTTCAAAGACACAAATGTGGAAAATATTGTCGTCGCAAATACAAAAACAAAGGGAAATACTACTCCAAATGCCGATTTGGTTTCCCTACACCAGTTACAAATACAGGTCAAGTGAACAACCTCATGTCTTCAGTTAGACATAGTGTTAAAGGTAAGTCACCTAAAATACATATTACATAAAAAGAAAAGAAGAAGAAAAATATATCAATGATTATAATGCAATCATTGCCCACTTATGGAATGCAAACATAGATGTGCAGTACATTTCAGACAATTCTACTGCAGTTGCACAATATGTCACAGCATACTTAACTAAAGCAGAAAAGACAGAGCTCCAAGACCTCTGGAATGACCTGTCATCAGATAAAACAGTGTCTCAGAAATTATACAGCTTGGGCATAAAAATGCTCACCCATAGAGAATGTGGATCATATGAAGCAGCTGATCGTTTAACTGGTACTGCATTGTATGGTAAATCTGAAAATATAGTATGGCTAAGTCTTGGTCCAGTTAAATCTAGAAAAAGAGTTCTAAAATCATATGAAGATATAGAAACAATAGCCAAACGTGATCCCAACAGCCAAGACATTTTAAAAAACAATTTATTGGACACATACTACCCAAACAGAAGTAATACTTTTGAAAACATGTGTCTATACCACATAGCCCAAAACTACACATACAAAAATAATATGAAACCTGATTTAAAAAAAGGTAAATATAGAGTGACAAACTGTGAAGGCAGCTTAGTTAAACTCACTAAACCAAATTTAATTAATCATATCAAATTGTCATTAAAGACTCCTCAAAATAAAGAAATATATTACTTGTCCCTGCTACAACTCTTCAAACCATGGAGAAAAGAAGAACAAATACTCGATAACTATGACTGATATGAGGATGCTTTCAAAGCAAATGAAAGCACTATGACTGATGTAAACTTTACACAGTACAAAACAATGTTGCACAATGAACAGCAACACGAAGAAGAACTCCAAGCCCAACTAGATAAGGACACTCCTGACAGTAGTCAACCTTCTGTAACAGGAAGCCAAGAACCACTGGGAGAACCACTAATAATAAATGAGGCAGAATTAGCTATGATAGAAGTAGAAAACACCATGTGTCAGTATGAAGATAAAGAAGACTTAACTATACTACAATCAAAACTAAACAATGAGCAATGTAGCATTTTTCAAGAAGTAACAAAACAAATTGCACATGGTGTAAAACATGAAAATAAAGAATGTTCCTGCCATAATTATAAACCTACACTACTGTACGTCAGTGGTGAAGCTGGTTCTGGCAAAACATTCCTAATCAAAATCATTAGTAGGTTCCTTCAACAATTAACAAACAACAAACTGTCAGCTGTTGTCACTGCCCCCACAGGTTTAGCTGCCTACAACATAGGTGGTGTTACATTACACCGATTACTACTATTACCAGCAGAACACCAGAACAAATTAGACTATTACAAACTTTCTGCAGATGCTGCAATGGAACTACGCAGAGTATTGAAACTAATGAAAATGCTACTAATAGATGAAGTGAGCATGGTCTCCAACCTGATGTTAGCTTTGATTCACCTCAGATTACAAGAAGTACTCAAAACAGACTATGAAGAGCTCTTTGCAGGAAAACACATTATTGTTTTTGGAGATCTGCTTCAATTAACACCAGTAAAAGGTGAGCCTATTTTTAAAACATTAGGACACAAACTCTGCCGTAAAACTGTTGGCAGCATTGGAAATGTCAACCTTTGGCAACATTTCCAAAACAGAGAATTAACAGAAAACATGCGGCAATCTGCAGATCTCACTTATGCCAACATTTTAAAAAGTATCAGATTTGGTATACTTTCTAAAGAGGCAGAAGCAATATTGAAAACCCGGCACATTAATGCACTTCATGGCGATAATGCATGTGCTACCGATGTTATGGAACAATTAGCCCACAAAAATGTCAAATCTATGGCTTTAATGCCAACTCTTGCAAGCTGTTTCAAATTCAATGAAATCATGCTAAGTAAAGAAATGCAACCAATCATGGAAAATAGCGCCACAGACAAACTCGATGTACATGGTATGACACTACCCATGTGTGACCAAGCCACAACAAGACTAAATAGTTTAGAAAAATCAATCTCAAACACAGCAGGCTTAGAAAAGATATTAAAATTATCCTTAAATTGCAGAGTAATGCTTAAACGTAACCTTGACGTGGACCAAGGACTAGTTAATGGAGCACTGGGTATAGTTGTTGGCTTTCAAACATACCCACGCAACAACAAAATTCACTTTGTCAAGATACTCTTTGACAAACTTTCAGAAGTAAAAAGGATAGGACGCTCAACAGCAGGATTCCTTCTCTTCAAAGATATGTATGTACGCAGAGAACAATTTTCTCTAACTCTTGCATACGCAGTCACGATTCATTAATCACAAGGTCTTACCCTAGACAAATCAATGATAGATATTGGTAACACAGACTTTAAAGAAGGCATGAGCTGCGTAGCACTATCACGCTTATGTACACTTGACGGTCTATTTCTAATCAACTTTGATGCAAGTAAAATAAACGCTGATATTCCTTGCATTTTAGAATACAATAGACTTCGCTCACTATACACCCCCCACCTAAACACATATTCTGTTCCACAAAAAGTAAAACATTATAAAAGAAAAATAAATGAAACAGAAATGCAACAGGATGTCACTGTAAATCCTCCAAAGAGAGTAAAAGAAACTAATACTTCATCAAGTACCACATGCAAAAAAGATTCAATTAGGGAAAGTAAACCAGGTACTTCTTTAAAGAAGGAAGACAAACTCCAAAAAAAGCTGTTAGATACAGAACTACCTGGACCATTTAAATTCTCAAATATAGTTGGTGTAAGTTGCTACGCAAATGTAGCAATGAATATTCTATTTCAATTACCACCAATTGTTGACAACATTTACTTAGACAGTACAGACCCATTGTGTATGCAAATGTTAGTACTTCACAGAAATGCAGCAAACAATCCTGATAACACATATAGTGTTTATGGAATAAGACAAAAATTGGACTACTGTGCTGGAATGGTGAAATTCACTATAAACTCACAGGAAGATCCACAAGAATTTCTAATGTACTTACTACAAGTGCTGGAAAACAAAAGCATACCTATAAATTAAATCTTCCAGATTTCATACATGTGGAAACATACATGCACTCTCTGCAACAATGTGACACAAGAAGAAATCCCCAATGAACGCTTCATGAATATCTCAATACCAAATTGTGAATCCATTCCATTTCAGCGACTTGTACAAAATGCAAACCATGGTAGATTATGCTCTACCTGCAATTCAGATAATCGCTCCACGTTAGTAATACAAACACATAGTAAATACATAATACTAATGCTTCTACGTTACAATGCAGATGGTACCAAAAACAACTGCCAGCTGACTGGATTCACACATGGTCAAATATCACTTGGTAAGAAAACCTTCACAACAATAGGTATAATCTACCACGCAGGAGCCACAACCAATTCAGGGCACTACACTGCATATATAAAAAAAGAAATGTGGATGGTTTGAATGTAATGATAGTATCATTACTCTAAAGCAGAGATTACCAGCAAATCTTACAAATGCTTATTTGATGTTCTTAAAACCAAAATTTGATAACTAAACTGTATTTAAACCCTAAGTAAACTTGTGTTAAAAAAAATATAAACTGTTAGAATACTCCAAAAGCTATCTAACTGCTCAAAGATTCTACAACAACTAATCAGATAAATGAATACCACTAAATTAGACCAAAAAATACACAGTTAGAATACGCCAATTGGTATCAAACTGTCACAAAATTTAACAATATCCAAATAGATAAATCAATACCACTAAAATATATAAAAAAAATAGACAGTTAGAATACGCCAATTGGTATCTAACTGCTCCAAAATTTTATAATATCCAAACAAATAAATAATATTTTACTGCTCCAAAAAAATGCAACAAGCCAAAGTATAAAGCATTAGCCAGAAACAAGTGAACACTGAAAACAAACAAAACAAATAAACTGTAGCATAACAGAAAAAGGTTTTTTTTTTAATCCAACATGGATTTTTTTTCTCCCACAGACCCAATGATTTTAACAACAAACACGGAAAATGAGCAAATTGCACAGTACTCTGATTTGTAATCTACTAAATATGAGGGTCCAAAAAAAAAAAGTATGTTGATTATACAATGTAATAAGTCATTACAAAATACTAATACTGACATGCTATTTTCTTTTATCACAGAAATTAATAAGAAATACGTGTATTCCGGTTACTAGACCAAACAGTAAGTATACAATAATAAGGAGAACCATTGCAGCATATCACATCCATAGTATCTAATACCTTTGTTCCTTATACATTTGTTTTTCACCCAAAGTTATAAGCAAACATGAATGTGATATGCTGTGGTGGTTGTGGCCAGGGCATAGAGTCTTGGGTGCATGACCAAATGGCCATGCATCCAAGACTCTATGCCCTTGCCACAACCACCGCAGCATATCACATCCATAGAGTCAAACATTTCAACTGTGGTCCATGGAAACTTTTAATGTCCGCTGACATTATGAATGTTCTTAGAACACTTTCAACTTGCCAGCGAACAATACGGGCAGCGTTTTCAGGACACCCCCTACGAACATTTCAGAACAACGCGATAGTTCTTAGAACACTTTCAACTTGACAGCGAACAATACGGGCATTGTCCTCAGAACACCCCCATTTCGTTTATTTGCGAACATTTCAATACACCGCAAGTGTTCTTAGAACACATTCAACTTGCCAGCCACAACCCCCATTCATATTTGCGAACATTTCAGGACACCGCAAGTGTTCTTAGAACACATTCAACTTGCCAGCCACAACCACCCATTCATATTTGCGAACATTTCAGGACACAACGAGTGTTCGACAACGTCTTCAGAACACCCCCATGTTGTGTATTTACGAACATTTCAGGACACCGCGAGTGTTCTCAGAACACATTCAACTTGACAGAGAACAATACGGACAGCGTCCTCCGGACACCCCCATTTTGTTTATTTGCGAACGTTTCAGGACACCGTGAGTGTTCTTAGAACACATTCAACTAGCCAGCCACAACCCCCCATTCATATTTGCGAACATTTCAGGACACCGCGAGTGTTCTAAGAACACATTCAACTTGACAGAGAACAATACGGACAGCGTCCTCCGGACACCCCCATTTTGTTTATTTGCGAACATTTCAGGACACCACAAGTGTTCTTAGAACAGTTTCAGCTTGCTTGCGAACAAAACGGACACATATTGAGTCCTCAGAACACCCCCATTCAGTTTATTTAGAACATTTCAGAACACCTGTGATGTCTTAGAACACATTCAACTTGCCAGCGAACAATACGGACTACGCCTTCAGGACACCCCCTATGAACATTCCAGGTCACCGCTAGTGTTCTTAGAAACATCTTCAGAACACCCCCATTTTGTTTATTTGCGAACATTTCAGGACACCGCAGGTGTTCTTAGAACACATTCAACTTGACAGAGAACAATACGGACAGCGTCCTCAGGACACCCCCATTTTGTTTATTTGCGAACACTTCAGGACACCGCGAGTGTTCTTAGAACACATTCAACTTGCCAGCCACAACCCCCCATTCATATTTGCGAACATTTCAGGACACAGCGAGTGTTCGACAACGTCTTCAGAACACCCCCTTTTTGTGTATTTGCAAACATTTCAGGACACCTCGAGTGTTCTTAGAACACATTCGACTTGACAGAGAACAATACGGACAGCGTCCTCAGGACACCCCCTACGAACATTCCCCGGACACCGCACGTGTTCTTAGAAATGTCTTCAGAATACCCCCATTTGGTTATTTGAAAACATTTCAGGACACTGCGAGTGTTCTTAGAACACATTCAACGTGACAGAGAACAATAAGGGCAGCGTCCTCAGAACACCCCCATTTTGTTTATTTGCGAACATTTCAGGACACCGCGAGTGTTCTTAGAACACATTCAACTTGACAGAGAACAATATGGACAGCGTCCTCAGGACACCCCCATTTTGTTTATTTGCGATCATTTCAGGACATAGCGAGTGTTCTTAGAAGCGTCTTCAGAACACCACCATCTTGTTTATTTGCGAACATTTCAGGACACCGCGGGTGTTCTTAGAACACATTCAACTTGACAGAGATCAATACGGACAGCGTCCTCAGGACACCCCCATTTTGTTTATTTGCGAACACTTCAGGACACCGCGAGTGTTCTTAGAACACATTCAACTTGCCAGCCACAACCCCCCATTCATATTTGCGAACATTTCAGGACACAGCGAGTGTTCGACAACGTCTTCAGAACACCCCCTTTTTGTGTATTTACAAACATTTCAGGACACCGCGAGTGTTCTTAGAACACATTCGACTTGACAGAGAACAATACGGACAGCGTCCTCAGGACACCCCCTAAGAACATTCCCCGGACACCGCACGTGTTCTTAGAAACGTCTTCAGAACACCCCCATTTTGTTTATTTGCAAACATTTCAAGACACTGCGAGTGTTCTTAGAACACATTCAACGTGACAGAGAACAATGAGGGCAGCGTCCTCAGAACACCCCCATTTTGTTTATTTGCGAACATTTCAGGACACCGCGAGTGTTCTTAGAACACATTCAACTTGACAGAGAACAATATGGACAGCGTCCTCAGGACACCCCCATTTTGTTTATTTGCGAACATTTCAGGACACCGCGAGTGTTCTTAGAAGCGTCTTCAGAACACCACCATCTTGTTTATTTGTGAACATTTCAGGACACCGCAAGTGTTCTTAGAACACATTCAACTTGACAGAGAACAATACGGACAGCGTCCTCAGGACACCCCTTACAAACATTCCCCAGACACTGCGAGTCTTCTTAGAAACTTCTTCAGAACACCCCCATTTTGTTTATTTGCGAACATTTCAGGACACCGCTAGTGTTCTTAGAACAGATTCAACATGACAGAGAATAATAAGGACAGCGTCCTCAGAACACCCCCATTTTGTTTATTTGCGAACATTTCAGGAAACCGCGAGTGTTCTTCGAAGCGTCTTCAGAACACCACCATCTTGTTTATTTGCAAACATTTCAGGACACCGCGAGTGTTCTTAGAACACATTCAACTTGACAGAGAACAATATGGACAGCGTCCTCAGGACACCCCAATTTTCTTTATTTGTGAACATTTCAGGACAACGTGAGTGTTCTTAGAACACATTCAACTAGCCAGCCACAACCCCCCATTCATATTTGCAAACATTTCAGGACACCGCCAGTATTCTTAGAACACATTCAACTTGACAGAGAACAATACGGACAGCGTCCTCAGGACACCCCCATTTTGTTTATTTGCGAACATTTCAGGACACTGCGAGTGTTCTTAGAAGCGTCTTCAGAACACCACCATCTTGTTTATTTGCGAACATTTCAGGACACCGCAAGTGTTCTTAGAACACATTCAAATTGCCAGCCACAACCCCCCATTCATATTTGCGAACATTTCAGGACACAGCGAGTGTTCGACAACGTCTTCAGAACACCCCTATTTTGTGTATTTGCGAACATTTCAGGACACCGCGAGTGTTCTTAGAACACATTCAACTTAACAGAGAACAATACGGACAGCTTCCTCAGGACACCCCCTACGAGCATTCCCTAGACACCGCGAGTGTTCTTAGAAACGTCTTCAGAACACCCCCATTTTGTTTATTTGCGAACATTTCAGGACACCGCGAGTGTTCTTAGAACACATTCAACGTGACAGAGAACAATACGGACAATGTCTTCAGAACACCCCCATTTTGTTTATTTGCGAACATTTCAGGACACCGCAAGTGTTCTTAGAAGCATCTTCAGAACACCACCATCTTGTTTATTTGCGAACATTTCAGGACACCGCGAGTGTTCTTAGAACATATTCAACTTGACAGAGAACAATATGGACAGCTTCCTCAGGAGACCCCCATTTTGTTTATTTGCGAACATTTCAGGAGACCGCGAGTGTTCTTAGAAGCGTCTTCAGAAAACCACCATCTTGTTTATTTGCGAACATTTCAGGACACCGCGTGTGTTCTTAGAACACATTCAATTTGACAGAGAACAATATAGACAGCGTCCTCAGGACACCCCCATTTTCTTTATTTGCGAACATTTCAGGACACCGTGAGTGTTCTTAGAACACATTCAACTAGCCAGCCACAACCCCCCATTCATATTTGCGAACATTTCAGGACACCGCGAGTGTTCTAAGAACACATTCAACTTGACAGAGAACAATACGGACAGCGTCCTCAGGACACCCCCATTTTGTTTATTTGCGAACATTTCAGGACACCACAAGTGTTCTTAGAACAGTTTCAGCTTGCTTGAGAACAAAAAAGGACACATATTGAGTCCTCAGAACACCCCCATTCAGTTTATTCAGAACATTTCAGAACACCTGTGATGTCCGCAGACAAATCGAACACAAAAAGAATGTCTAACACATAAAAAAACACAACTTCATCCTATCTCATACACTCCCACCCTCCCCAAACACTCCTACACACCAACACACTCTACTAAATACAAATTTTGAACAAAGTTTCACCGCACTGTCCGCGGACGTCCGCGAATCCAAGATGGCGGGCGCTACCAAAAATCTGACGCGCTTCATGCTCCACGCCATACAATTAGCGAACACGTTGCATGTCCGCGGACATCACGCAAGTCAATGGACCAATCCGCGGACCGAACAGGGAAGTGTGTCCGCGAAGCAGACACAGATATCAACTATTTTTTTTTACCTACTTTTTGGTCATTTTAAAAAAAACTACTGGACGGATTTTCACCAAATTTGCAAAAGCACGCTTTTGGGACCAAGCCGCTGCTCCTGGTCCAAATTTGGTGAAAATCAGTCCAGCGGTTTGGGCTGTAGACGCGAGCAAAACATTTTTCCCATTCAGTCTATGGGAAAAAAAAGTTTTGGGACCCCCCCCTATTACTTTGCCCCCCCTGGACGAATCCTCACCAAACTTTGCAAAAAAATTCAGAGTGACCCAAATACTTTTTTTCCAAGTTCGTCCAGGGAGAGCGCAGTTATAAGCCGCCCAAAAAGTGCTCTTCCTATGAAAACACCAACTTAACCATAACTACATGGCCACTACCGTGGCCATGTAATATATATATATATATATATATATATATATATATATGTATATATATATATATATATATATATATATATATACATATATATATATTTATTTCAAAATGGAAACTGCAAGAAAACGCCATTCCGCCGAGCAGCACTCCCAATGTGTGAATAGAACAGTATTTCCAAAGTGTTGCAGTGGACAAAAACCAAATGGAAAACTGCAAGGGTTGAGTAATAAAACAATCTTTATTCGTAGAATTTCCAAGTTTTCCCAGTCACGTACATGCCGGCAGGCAGCCTGATGCATTTCACCACACACCTTTGGCTTGATCTATATATATAAAAATGAAAATGTGTGGGTTTGTGGGTTTATGGCAAAGCGTATGTCCACTATACATTCCCTATACATTCCAGACTGTTTCACCAATCTGCACCACATTTTGCAGTCACCTGTTAGGACCCTCCGCCCAATACTGGCTACATTACATCTAAACAGCTCATGCCTTTCCCCATATTTCAGCAAAAGTGTAAATGTGGGTGTGGGTTTGTGGCTTCGTGTATGTTCCCTATACAATTCCACACTGTTTCACCAATCTGCACCAAGTTTTGCACAGTCACCTGTTAGGACTCTCCGGACATTACTGGCTGCGTGAAATTTGGACTCCCCACCCCTTTCCCAGATTTCAGTAAAAGTATCTGGGTTTGTGGCTTTGCGTATTGTCCCTGTATAATTCCACACTGTTTCACCAATCTACACCAAATTTTGAACAGTCACCTGTTAGGGCCCTCTTTACATTAGTGGCTTCATGACATTTGGACACCCCACCCCTTTCCCCGGATTCCAGCATGAGTGAAAATGTGTGTGTGGGATTGTGGCTTTGCATATTTTCCCTATACAATTCCACACTGTCTCACCAATCTGCACCAAATTTTGCAAAGTCGCCTGTTAGGACCCACTAGACATTACTGACTGCATGACATTTGGACATCCCACCCCTTCCCCGGATTTCAGCAAAAATCAAAATGTGTTTGTGGGTTTGTAGCTTGGCGTGATGTGGCCCCTAGGTGACCCTCGTGAATGGAAACAAGGCACAATCACCACATACGAACTGATACGCCAAACACAAGGTTCAATTCCCAAAATCTAGGGTTTATTGCAAAGCAAATAGTCTCAGTCGGCCGACTGGGTCTCACCTCCTGCAACGTGTGTCACCCAGACCTCGTGGGACGCAAGAGCGCGAACAATTTACATCAGTTACATATCTACAAAATGACCATCAAATAACAGTAGTGACACATCCAAACTGCCCATAATGTATCTTTCTTTGCAATGGTTCGATGATTGACAATTATCACGAATGTGAGACACCCTCAAAGACATTTATTTAACAACATTTGCAATCTCTGAAAGTGCAGACACTATTCTTCGTTACCAAGAACATGGTGTTCTTGTTCTGCAAGCAAGCTGTGTTCGTAGGAGGAACACATTCCGAGCCTTACTGTCTCTTGGTTTCTATTTGTGAGTTAGAGGTCGGCTCGGTCTAGCAGAGCCCAGGAAAAGGGGGGCCGCAAAAGAGAGTATAATTCAAGCCATTAAGTGCCTATTTCTATAGTTTCTGCTGTTCCAGCAAGACTAGCTGGCACCTGCTTAGTGATTATATGCCTTTATGCCTTTTTGCTTACTTCCAAGGACTTGTGAGGGAGGGAGGAAGGGAAACAGTGCATCGCTGTCTGGGCTAGTCTCTCAACATATAACTTGTGGCCTTGCTCTGTACATGAGCAGAACAAAATAGAATTCACTTTTAGCAAAGCATTTGAACAGTAGCGAGGAAAAAGCAAAATTGCAAAATGGCGACTTCCAGTGTTACAAAATGGACGCTCTATTTTTTTTTTTTGTAAACAATTTTTATTATTTTGAGCAAACACATCACACCAAACATTACAATCTTTATGAGGGCGTTCATAATCAATATCAAAATATCTTATTATCCAGTGTTATTTACTGTCCTCACCCCTCCCACCCCACCAACTCGAGCTGTCTGCATGAGTCCTTTCTGATACCTCAGTGATTGTCGACTCATCTGAGTCTTCTGTTTCATTATTGCCCTGATGGGGGTTTGCCATTGTGAACACCAGTTGCCTCCAAGCTATCAGGGGGCCCACTTCCTCCCCTCCTCCCCTGGTGACCGCTTCAAACCATACCACAGTTTCTGCTTCAGCCCATCTCAGGAGGTTCGCCCACCATATCTCCACCCTAGGCCTGTGGGCCGCTTTCCAGCTCATTGCAATTCTGTGCTTGGCTAAAATGTAGGCCAGGTCCCTCATCTTGCTGATATGCTTAGAGTTACGTGGCCTGGGAAAGCACCCAAGCATACATGCCCAAGCAGACCTCACGTCAATCTCCACTCCCCCGCTGACCATCCTCATTCTTATTTCTTCCCAGAATCTCTGCACCTCAGGGCAGGCCCCGAACATATGCAGCAGCCCTGCCTCTTCTTCCCCGCACCTGGGGCTTTTCTGTGTGGCCGAGCCTCCAAACCTAGCAATTCTTCCGGGGTCAAGTAGGCTCTGTGGGTAATGTACAGCTGAATCTGTTGGAGTCTCGCATTCCGAGACACCTTTTTATGGTACCTTAGAGCCCTACACCACTGTCCCTCTGTCATGGGTTCTCCCACCTCCTCCTCCCAATCGTTCCTCAGTTGGGGCGGCTCCGCCCCCCGACTTTGCCCTCAGGAGTTCATATATTCTGGATATTTCGTGCCCACCCTCAGAGACATCATATATCATTTCCAGAGTAGCATCAGGTTCTTCTGCCAGCACCGTCTCAGGCCACCTCTCCCTCACCCGTTTCATGAGCCTGGTATAAGTGATGTACTGGCCTCTGTGCAACCCAGTCTCCTCTTGCAGAGTCTGAAATTCCAATGCCTCCCCCTCCTGCCATATATCTCCGAGGGTAGCCACGCCCACTGGTTCCCAATATCTGCGGATTCCCTTAGACAGTTGGGAGTCATCCTCGCATAACGCCACCAGCGGGACCTGCTGTGAAAGCGGGTTTGGGTCGCCCACCGTTCTCCATGCTCTGTGCTAAACATCCCAGCCCAACTCCAATAGTGTCCCCAACCCCGCCAGTTTAGTTTTACGCAGCCACACTATCTCTCTGAGAAAGTATGGGGCTGTACCACCCTGCAGAAGCCTGGCCTCTGCTGAATCCTCTGCGGACAACCACCTAGCCACATACAGCAACTGTCCCGCCAAGTAATACGCTTCAAAATTCAGCAGGTTTATGCCCCCCCTATCACATGTGTTCTGTAGCTTCCACAAGGCCACCCTATTTCTGGAGCAGCCCCATATGAAGCCCCTCCACATGCCATGAAGTCTCACAAAGAAGTGTCTGGGGATCAGGTACGGTACATTCACAAAAAAATGCAAGAGTCTGGGCAGAACTACCATTTTGAGCAGAGCTGCTCTTCCCATCATGGCTAGGGGTAATCGGGACCAGAACACTATGCTGTTCTTGATTCCCTCAATTGCTCTCTCTGTATTATTCTTGTGCTCTGTCTCTATCCTATGGTAAATGTTTACGCCCAGATACCTGAATGTCACCGGCTGCCAGGGTATCCGCAGGATGGGTAGTCTCTCCAGTGGAGCGCCCCTATATCTGCCCAGTGGGAACAAACTAGACTTCCCAGGGTTCACTGATATGCCTGAGAGGGTGGCATAACGGTCCATCACCTCCAGCACATATTGCAGGTTCTCCTCCGGGTAGCGCAGGTAGAGGAGTATATCATCTGCATACAGAGATATCAGGTGTATGCCTCCCGCTGTGCGGATTCCCACCTCCCCGTATTGTTGCCGCAGGCAGATTGCTAGCGGCTCTAATGCCAGCGGCTCTAATGCCAGAATATATAACATGGGTGACCAGGGGCATCCCTGGTCCCCCTGCTGAGCTGCCATTTGTCTAAAATTATGGTTCCCGTTTTTACTCTCGCAATCGGGGTGCTCTATAACATCTGAACCCATCTGATGTATCCTGGCCCCATCCCGTATCACTTGAGAGTCACTTTCAGCCATGGCCACCGCACTGAATCAAAGGCTTTAACCACATCCAATGACACAATAGCCAGTTCGCTCGAGTCTCCCTCGACCTGGTCGATGATATGGTGCAGCCTTCTATGGTTGTCTGTAATATTTCTGCCGGGAACATAGCCTGTTTGGTCCGGGTGTATCAACTTGCCAATTACCCTCTTACTTCTGTTGGCCAGCGCTGCTGTGAGTATTTTGCTATCCTGGTTAAGCATGGACAAGGGCCTGTAGGATCCACACTCCACGTCTGGCTTGCCTGGTTTCAGGAGCGGGATGATCACTGCCTCACGGAGGGACGCCGGCTGTTCCCCCTGTTCATAGGCTTCGTTATACATGGCAAGCAACGGCTGGAGAAGTTCCTGCTTATATGTTTTGCAGAACTCGCTAGGTAACCCATCCGACCCCAGTGCTTTACTTGTGGGTAGGTGTTGGATTACCTCCTCCAACTCGTCTGCGGTGATGGGGGCATCTAGTTCTGCGCATTCCAGGTCATCTAGGGTGGGAAGCCCTATGTCCTCTATCGTATAATGTATTTCCTGACTCATTTCCTCACTCAGGTCCTCATATAGATGTTTGTAATACCTACGGAACTCCTCGTCCTCCCCTCTTGGGTGTTATAACTTTGACCCTCTGCATCTCTGAGCTCTCTGATCACCTGGCGAGGGGTTTCTTTTTTGTATAACCAGGCCAGTAATCTACCTGGTTTATCCCCTCCTGCATGTAATCTCTCCATATATTTCGTATAGTTTAGTTTGCATAATCTGTCCCAGAGTTCCTCACAAGCTACCCGTAAGTCCTTTATTTTGGCACTGTCCTTTCGAGTGGCCCCTCACTTTGCATCAGGCTCTCTAGCTCTTTTTCTGTTTTCTGCAGTTCCTGTTTGATACCCCATTGGAGCCCCTTGGACTTTGATATAGCCACCCCACGCACCACCACCTTAAATGCCTCCCATACTGTTCCCACAGAGCATACACTGCCCACATTAATTTCAAAGTATTCCACGATGGCCTCCCTCAAGTCCTCCCGAAATCCCACGTCCTGTAGAGCCTCAGTTCTGAGCCTCCATGTCGGGATTCGCGCTCTTGGGGGTTGATGTCGCCACTCTACAACCAAAGGCGAATGGTCGGACAGCACCCAGGCTTTGTACTCCGCTCCCACCATTTCTCCGACTATTTCGGATGCAGCAAACACATAATTAAGCCTAGTGTGCAGGTCGTGTGGCGCTGCATAATGTGAATATTGCCTGTCCGCTGCATGCAGACACTCCACACGTCCTCCAGGCCGAGTTCTGTCAGCAGTGTCCTCAGCGCTTTGGCCGTTGGCGCTATCTTCTCTGGTTTATCATCTGACCTGTTCATCCTAGGGTTAAGGGTGCAATTGAAATCTCCTCCCCATACCATTGCGCCACCCACCAGGGGACTCATTTTACTATATAAGGACCTAAAGTATGTCGCTGTGTCATGGTTAGGGGCATACAAATGTATGATACTCATTTCCCTGCTCTCCAGGAGTCCTGTCACCACCACCATTCTACCTTCTGGGTCTATGGTCGAACTGAGCAGCTGAAATGGTACATGCGGTGCCACCCACGTGATCACCCCTCTTGCATATGCCAAATATGTGGCCCCTATGAAGTTACCCCTCCATTTCCTCCGGACCACCTCCAACTTCTACCGGGTGAGTTGGGTCTCCTGCAGCAGAGCTATGTCAACCCGCATCCTCTTTAAGTACATCATCACTTTATTTCGTTTCAGGTAATTGTTGAGGCCCCGCACATTTCAGGTCAGGACTCTGAGATACCCGATGCCATTAGCTTGATGTTCTTCTACTCTCCCCTCCCTCTGGTGACTGACTCGATGTCCGTTTTACGACTCTTGATTTCCCCAACTTCAACAACTCCCCCCCCACCCTCTTCCCACTGCACACAACCCCCTCTCCCTCCTCCCCTCCCCACCCCAACAAATGCCCAGCTCCATCCCTTGATCTCAGGCCCACCCGTGTCTGGTCCTGTCTCGTGAACCGAGAGCTAGGACCCTGCGGGGTGTCACCGGTCTAACAGTGACCTAACTAAGCGTAATACTATGGGGTTTGAGGGATGTCCACCAGGAGCTCTCTCTTGTCTTATTCTGAATATTAGCCACTGGCAGGTCTTATCTGCACGTATTCCCAGCAGGACATTCCCACTGGCTCTATTCAATACTATATTCCAGTCCCAGTGTCTCATGCTATGTCACCAAAGACGCCCCGACTGCATGTTACTTAACTTCATCAGCTGCTGTCTGGATCCCCGGTTCTTGGGGGCGACCCTGCATGTCCAGCCAGTCCAAAAAACAGGGTCTTGCTCTTATAAAACACTTTCAGTTTTGCCGATAGAGCAGCATATATCTGTGGCCAGCTTCTCTCAATCAGAGTGTAGTCTGGGTATTGCGTGATTTTCGCAGGCCCTCTTTCGATAGTTTCTCCCTTCCGGAAAAATTCAAGTATCTTCTCCCAATCCCGGTAATTCAGGATCTTTGCAATCAGCTGTCGTGGGTGGGATCCCGGGGGTGGTCTTCTTGTCAGGGCCCTGTGTGCTCTTTCAACTGCAAATCTCTGCGACAGTGCTCCGCCAGTAATTTCCTGCAGAAGCATTGATTCCACATATTCCGTTGGATTTGGCCCTTCCATTCCTTCTGATAATCCCACAATACGAATGTTATTGCGTCTCACAAGCCCTTTTGCCTCCTCCCCCCTGTTCTCCAGGTTACCCACTCGCTGCACCAGGGCATGTAGTTCCAACCCATGGGCGGTACATGCTGCCGTGTTAGGGGCCATCTCCTTTTCCAAGGTTCCAGTGTGCTCTGCAAGCGTCCTCACGTCCTCTCTCAGCAGAGTAACTTCTTCTTGGACTGCTCCAATCTTGAGGTCCAGTCCCACTTTTAGTTCGTTCATTGCCTGGCCCAGCTTGGCCTCCCAAGCGACTTTCAAGTCCGCAATCGCAGCTAGCACCTCCCGAATTGTGCCCGGTGGTTCCGCCTCCGCCGTGGTAGTGTCATCTTTACTTCTGCCCCCTTCCGTCCCTGGGGGTGTCTTGGCATAGGAGTCCAACATGGGCTGCTTATTCCTGGGTCTAACAATTATGGAACACATTGTATTGCGCTATACAGACTCGAGCCAGCGGAGCTACCCCACTCGCGGCAGCAAACGTGGCATCAAGCCACTCCTGGTGTTCAGGGGTCGCTTCTGCCTTATTTGGGCAAGATCTCTTCACTCACCACACTCCAAGAGTGGACTGTGTCCATCCACTCTTCGGTGCCCCCACAGTCATGTTCAGCCAGTCTGTAGCTCCCTTTTCGGTGGCCGGTGGTTAGGTGCCTCCCCCTGACCCTGCTCTCCCCAGCTCCAGTTCCCGTTGGCTCTAGGGCCTACCTGCTCACAGTCTCGTATAGAATGTTTCCCTCTGGTTCCACAGAGCCAGTGGGTGTGTCCAGCAGTGGGTCAGCCCTTTGTTATCTGGTTACACTGCTCGGGTCTCCCCTTGCTGGCATGTGCTACTCCTGTTGCCGTCAGCATGTGCGCGCCGGTAGACGTTCCGTGTGGTGGCTAATGTTCAACGGCCCTCTCTCGGGCTTCATGTGCCAGTTTCCGATCACTCTGGTCGCCCAGTGGATTGAGTATGCCACTGTGCTCTCTCCGCTCTGTGGGTTACACACCCCTCCACTCTAGTACAGAGGCTTCCATATGGGGCCAGCAGCCCGTGTCTGGGCCGTTTGTTCTCCTTGGCCGCTGTTAGGCCACGCAGCGGGCTGCCCGCCATGCACTCCAGGCCACTCCAGGGCCGCCTCCAACCTCTTACCATGTCGTGCAGCGCTGCTGGGGGGGCCAGCCGAGCATCCCCCTCCAGGCACTCTCTTTGTGACAATGTCCTCGGTGTTCGGGGATCTATGGTGCCAGGCCCCGCTCCTACGTTACGAGGTCCTCCCCACAGGGGGGGCCGGCATGATTCTGGCTCTTTTCAGCCTGGATCTTCGTTCAGGTCCGCGCCCCGCTGTCTGCCAGGCTCCCGGGGCACGATCGCATATAAGCTCCTTCTCCACCCGGCACCACGCTTCACAGGCGCACCCCTCAGCAACCGCCTTGTCTCTGGTGTGCTCTTGCGTTGCCCAGTGCTCACAGTTCCTTCTGGGGTGATCCCACGCAGCCCTGCGCTGTCCCTGGGGACTGGGATGTTCTGGGCGCGCTCGCCGCCTCTCGCCGCTTCTCCCTCTCTCCCGGACCAGAGGTCCGCTTCGAGACCTGCGGGGTCCTCGCCACCAGGTTCGCTATCCGCCCGTCGTGCAGGCGCTATCTCCTTCTTAGGGCCGGGGCAGGTCTGTTGGATCAGAACCTGCCTCCGCTTCTGTCCGTGGCGCTTCAGTCACAGCACTGCACTTCGGACTGACTATGACCCATTGTTCGCCGCCATCTTTCCGTTCTCTGGCTATGAGAGCGCAGCTGTTTCCTCGGTGGCCACGGCGCCCCCAGTGAAGCTCCGATAAGCTTCGCGAGTCGCACCTCCTCAGTGCCGGACCTTCCCCCACCTGGGGATGTGTTGCTATCGTGCCTTCATGCTAGAATTTCAGCTTAATATGCAGGATTTGTTTCGGATTAGCGGGAGCTCCCGAGGAGCACGTCTCCTCACGGCGCCATCAAGCAACGCCCCCCTCGGCTCTATGGTTATGCTGACAATTCTGTACTGACGATGCTAGTCATACGATGCGGTTGGTTTTCGGCCAACATAATATATCGTCTGTGCTATGGTAGGGTATTTTCCAGACTAACAAACCCTCCTCTTGGCCGTAAACCAAACGCATCAACCATACATCGCGTCTTCCTCTGGCCATGGGCCTCATTACGAGGTGGGTGGTAAGGGTTAATGGGCACCGGTCAGGAGACCGGTGTCGGTAAACCCTTACTGCCCTATTCCGAGGTCCCTTAGCGGGTCCCGCTATGGACACCTGGTTTTCCCAAGTGCCCTTAGCGGGAGCCGCTAAGGGACCAGGGAGCTAATAACTGGCCCGCTATTAGCGGGCCTGTTATTAGCTCCATCACCATTCCCATTGAGCCCTATGGGGGCTCGAATGGGAATGGGGAATGATTCTCGGAATGGGGATTTACCGGGTCCTCCAAGGTTGGAATGACCTGGTAAATCCCTATTTTGAGAACCTGGACCCGGAATGCAGTAAGGGGGTAGCCATGGTGCTAATAGCACTATGGCTACCTCCTACCTCGTAATGAGGCCCCATGTATCTGATTCTGAACTCTGTATACTGCTATAATCGTCATCTTCATCACCAATATTAATAGAAATGAATTCCTTCACAGTCTGCATTTCGTGTTTCGTGATTGTATTTACTTTGGGAGTTCTTTTCTGTGTCACCATGTGTATGCATTCATCACTTACTTCAGTGCAAATTATTGGTAGACAGTGTATGCAACAACAACATGTTAGGAGAACTCCGAGCACCGCTGCTAGAATTACAACCAATTTCCATTCCCATGAACGTAATAATTCCCAAAACCAGGAGCTTATGTCTAATTCCCAACTACCTACTGGGGGATGGAGGTCAGAGCTCAGGACGTGTAACTTTTTTATTGCCTCAAAAATCGTAGGGGAGGAGTCAATTACAAATACTCAACATGATGACCCCACGATTTTGTAAACTCCTCCACGTTCAGCCAAAATTATACCAAGAGCCATTCTATTTTGAAGTGTCATTAACCTAATTGCTTTTTCCTCCAGAGTCATATTATAAAATATGTTTGTTGTTCCATTTATGGTTCTCTCTAAAATTCTGGACAGTTGTCTTATATTATACGAATTAATTGCCTGGCCCCAAAACGTTATAAATGATTTTGCTATATCTTCTGCAATTAATCCTCCCTCCTCTCGTCGTGGCCTCGACCTACATAGTTTGGCTATGTCTGACGTTTTTGAAAGGAATACTCCCGGAAAAAGGATGCCCAAGTAACAGGTACCTCCCCAATTTCTAGGCAACCATGGATATTCTTTTTCCCAACATATTAAATAGACAGGATCACCTACATATACTGGTTCTTCTTCTCTCTCAAGGACTGCAATATTCATGCACCTATTGTATGTCCTTACTGAATAGGAGCCTTTCTTTCGCAAGCAAAATGGAACAGTGCGAAGACTGTAATTTATCGTATATGAGGGGGGCACTGTGTCTTTATTCCCTTCTGGGTTCATGTGAAATGTGATTACAGATGATTTATATGGCACATATAATCTATCTTGTGGCATTCCTACTGGTGTTATCGTTCTTGCTTTGCGAAATATAGAGCAACCTACAGGTTTCATTACTACCTCTTCAAATTCGTACATGTTTGTCCTATCTAATCGACCTGTTTCACTCGTATTCCATTTCCCATAGTATAGTGCACTTAAGGACGCATAACATGCGGAACTTAACGGCAATGGCTGCACATACCAACGTATTCCCTTACCACCATGTTGTGGTATATGGGTACACACCCAACAATTGTTCTTTCTCAAGATTGAGTGTGTCATGTTCATTATCAAAAGTAACGTGTTATTCCAATAGCCTTCCCTGTGTCTTTTTTCCATTGGAGACAAGGTATAAGAGATTACATGGACTGGGCTCTCGGTGACAGAAACATTCCCAACAGGCAGAAACACCCCTATTGGATGTATTTCCTCTAAATACCATAATACCAGGACTACTGATATTGGTGCTAGTACACTCATAATGCACATGAATATCGTAATGATTAGCATACATTTTTTACGGAAATACTTTTCCAGCAATTTTACAGTCTCTATATTTACTAAATTATCAGCATTGGTGCAGGAGGGGGCAGAAGCAGGTACAGGCATCTTCTTGATTCTTCTTCTCCAACAATGTTCGTCGTGAATACCTCTCACTGCTGCGCTCGTTGAAATACCAGTAAGTTCGGAAATGTTAACAAAGTGTTTAGGCCAGTTCTCGGCAGCCTGGATTGCTAAACGTTATGCAAGATTATTGGGCTTGTGCACATTGCTCAAAGGACTCCAGAGCAGTCATCGATTGCCTTTGTACCATGTGAGCCCCGCTCATTCGCACAGGGTGATCAACACATGGATTTTTGTTTTCAAAGGTAGCACCGGGAAGCCGCGTTCCACAGCTGTCAGATTTGCACAACCCCCACGCTTCTCTCCCCTAAGCCTCCGATTCCCACTTCATCCGTAATGGGAAAAAGAGGCAACAAAGAAAAAATGAAACGAAGATCTGATCACTTCCGATTTTGAGAACGTAGGTTGTACCGTATTGCTCCAGTTACTGAGTGATCGACAAATAGTGCTTGTGCACCTCCAGATTCAGACACAGAGTCAGCCTGCGGCGCAGCGAGAGATGGTGGGCGCCAAAGTGATGATGCAGGTTTCGTGTCTACCTGCAGCGATGCAGGTTCTGCTGGGCAAAGTTAGGGCACTCTTAGCCCTTTCTCCTTTGTGGCAATCTTTCCAGGCTTTGTCTCGGGCTCACGCAGAATTTTTGGCAGAGAACTGGCAATGATGTCCTTCGAGTCGGAGGCAGCTGTCTCTTCCTCGTCTGGATCAGGCAGTTCTTTCAATGACGATGGAATTCTTTTAGTATGCGTGGCATTTATCCATGTCTTTCTACCATCCATACGGACTGCAGTTTGTGTTGCCAGAAGAACTTGATAGGGCCATCTTGGTGCAAGCAATGACTTTCTTTCAAAGTGCTTGATCAGGATCCAGTTTCCTGGTTGCAGAGAATGCCCCGGACCAATTTATCTGACAGGAAGAGCCTCCTGCACCTGCTGATGAATCAAATAAAGCTTATGTATTAAAATGTTACGATATGTACTAAGCAAAGGATATTCTACTTCACTTAACCGCCTCGGCTGCGCCTTGGCTGCGGCGCACAGCAAACATTAGCAGGCCTCCCCATCACAATTTCGTATGGGCAGAGTCCAGTCCTTGCTTGCACAGAGGTGCGCATGCACAACAAAGCTAAAGGCAATGTGTCTGTCTATCTCAACTTGTTTCCTGCGCAAATTTTACTGATCTTACTCTTCAATATGCCGTTTTGGCGCTCAACAAGGCCCGCACTCATCGAATGTCTGGCGCAAAGGAATCGTTTATCAATCTGAAGACCTGCACAAATCTCTAATATCACGGCGGCAACAAAATGCAGGCCGTTGTCTGACCATATGACCCGTGGCAGGCCAAATTGGGAAAAGTACTCTTTTAGCATCACTTTAGCCGTGCTCATAGCTGTACAATCCTTCTGCGGATATGCTTCCACCCATTTACTGAACGCACACACTACCACCAAACTATATTTCAGGTTCTGACATCTCTCCATCTCTATGAAATCAAAATGGATCACCTCAAAAGGCATAGACGGGAGGCCGAAACTCCCTGTTGGAGTAGCTGTTCCTTTTCCAACATTGTGTTGCAGGCATGTTATACAGTTCTGAACTAGTATTTCTGCATTCTTTCTTATGTGCGTGTTCTGCCATACTGTAGTTAAATGCTGAACCATTTTTTTTGCACAGATGTGCGTGGGACTGTGGGCCATGGTGACCATTGCAGTTACATAGGAGTTGGGCAGCATCCATTTTATACTCTTTTTGTCCACCCAGCAACCTTCCAAGTCTAATTCTGCAGTGCCCTCACCCACCCTTTTATTTCATCTGCAGTTGCATCCGCCTGCATTTCTTTGACTGTAGCAATCCCATTCTCTATCATGCAGGGTGCTTCGTCCGACTGTACTATCAACATTCTTGTGCTTAAGTCAGTGGCAGTTTGTTTTGCAATCTTGTCTGCAAATGCGTTTATCTTATCCCACCTTACATGTTACTTTTTTATGCGCTTGGCATTTCATTATCGCCAGTAGCTTCGGACACATAAGTGCAGACAGCAATCAATGGCAAGGGCCATGTTGGATTCTAGTTCCATGTGATGTTAGGAATCCCCTCTCCGCCCAGAGTCGACCAAAATTGTGTACCACCCCAAAGGCATACTGACTGTAAATATATATGTTTACATTTAAATTTTCAGAAATTTCACATGCTCTTATCAATGCTATTATTTCTGCTGCCTGCGCTGAATTGTGTGGGATCATTTTGCGCTCTACAATCGTTTTTAGGGTCGTGATGGCATAGACAGCAGTTGACGTGCCGTCAGGTAATTTAAAACAGGAGCCATTACAAAAAAGTTCTCCATCTGGCTCTTTCTGTGGGGTGTCTGTTAAATCAACTCTTCCTTTAGTTTCTTCTTCAGTAACCATTAAACAATCATGGGGAGGTGATACATTCTCACCTGTTTCTTTCCTGGGCAGTGGCATTAATTCTGCAGGATTCAAAGCGCAACATCTCAAAATTTGAATGTTTGGTGCGAACAGGACAATTTCGTAACCAGTCAATCTAGCGGATGTGAGGTGTTGTCTCTGAGTTCTGTTTAAGAGAACATCTATTGGATGTGGTGCCATCAAAATGAAGGTTTGCCCCAGCAGTATTCCTTTAGTCTGTTTCACTGACGTAGCAGCCGCAGCAACAGCTCCCAAACAACGCGGCAAAGCGCATGCTACAGGGTCCAGCGTGGAATAAAAATAACCGCATGGTCTATTTCTTCCTCCTTGTTCCTGTGTTAAAACAGCTAACGCGCAGCCTTCATTCTCATGCACAAATAATCTGAAAACTTTTTCATAATTTGGTGTGCCCAGAACTGGGGCGGAGCACAATGCAGTTTTAAGCAGATCAAACGCTCTCTGGCATTTCTCACTCCATGGTAAAGGCAATGCAACATCCTTCTTTGTCAATGCCACCATCGGCTTTATAATCATTGCAAAATTTGATATCCATTGGCGGCAATAGAAAACCATGCCTATCATGGCTCTAACTCCTTTCTGAGTTTTTGGGATAGGCACACCAGAGATACTCTCTATCCTTTCCGGTGTAAGTCTTCTCCCCTCTTTCGAAAGTAGGTAGCCCAAATAGGCCACCTCCTTTCAACAATATTGGAATTTTTTCAAACTAGCTTTATGGCCATGTTCTGCTAAATGTGACAACCAAAATGGTACTCTTTTTACAAATCTCTTCTGTATCAGCAGCAATTAACAGGTCATCTATGTATTGCAATAGTACACAACCCGCTGGTAGTTCTAGCATGTCTAACTGTTCTTTTAATGCTCTGCTGTAAATACTTGGGCTTTCAGTGTAACCTTGTAGAATTCATGTGAATGTGAATGACAGCCCTCCTAACGTGAATGCAAATAAGTATCTGCGATCCTGGTGTACCGGAATGCTAAAAAATGCATTTTTAAGGTCGACTACACTAAAATATGCAGCTGAAGCAGGTATCATTGTCAAAATTGTAGCGACGTCTGGGACCAACGTCAACTGGGCATCAACTACTTTATTCAAGGCGCGTAAATTATTTATGAAACTGAACAGTATTTCGTTAGCTCCTTGTGACGCTCACCTGATTCCCACAGAGGCGCCGACCTGTTCTGGACTGCTATGACCTCTTCTAAGGTGATGCGCAGGACTCGGAAGACGGAATGGACCGGACCCCCAAACCTCGCCTGTCTGGCCGTAGAAGAATCCTTCTGTAGATGCAAAAGGGGATTAAATGTCTGCTGGATAATGTTTCGGATTCCCCCCTCCCCCCTCTCACACTCCTCGAACCCCCTCCGCGATTCCCCGTAGAGTCTCATCTTAGAGTCTAAAAGGACGAGCTCTCCATCCTGCTTCCGATGCAGGGGCGCGTTGCTTTCCAGTTACTTCACTGGATCTCGGGTTTGGTGAGTATTCAACTCCGCTTGACTTTTCCGATATGAGGCTGTAAGCATTCAGTTGCAAAAGTTCAAGCCTTAATTGTCTGTTGTCCTTTTCTCTATTTCAGATGCAGGATGAAGAATCTGCATTGAGGAATGGATTCGCCGAAGGTAAACTCTGGTGAGTCTTTTTGATGGATGGTTCCCTTAGTGATCTTGCTTTCACCTACTAATGTGTGTGTCTTTTTCCCCTTAGGGGCCGGGGTACGGAAGTGCCAAAGAAGCGGCGCCGACCCGAGGTGAGGAAAGATTGTCCCAACAATAATCAGGTAAGTCTTAAGGTGGAAGAATCAGGCCTTCCTCAATCTGTTCTTTTGCTCACCTTTGTTTTGTCTCTTTTTCTCCTTAGATGCTGAAAGGCGACGGAGGGTGCTAATGATCTCTGAAGAGCCCGAGGGCGCCTCATGAAGGTGAGTGGAACGCGGCGGTGCAGCGAGCGATGCGATGCGCTTCTAAAAATAATGTCTTTTCTCAGGATCGTCGGAGTGATGGTTCCGGACTCCGGATGGAGGTAGGTAAAGATCAATTATTCATCTTTCTCTCCTTTCCTTCCTTTTCAGGTGTTCCAGGTTGCAGGTGGGCGTGGCTAGAGCCAGGATGCAGGAGCAGACACAGTGAGCGTCCAGCTGCTAGATGCAGAACAACGCGAAACGTGAGCTGCTGTCTGGGCGTGGTTTAAATAGCCCCCAAAGTAGTTCCAGGTAAGTATTCTTCCTCAGCCACGCCCGAGTGGTAAAATAGTCCCATAGGTAAAATAGTCCCTTTCAGACCTCAAGGAGGTCTGGATCCGGCAGCATGGTCTGCATCAGGTAAGTCCTTCCAAGCACTCCCATAATGAGCCTGGCACCTATGGTGCCAGGACTGATGCCTTCTTTGAGCCTGGCGCTAAAGGCGCCAGGACAATGTCCAAAGAGCCCCTTTAAGGGGTTGCTGGGTCCCTCCCTCGGGACATGATGTCTGCTTTCGGGGATGCTGGTCCTGAACTGGCTTCCCGGGAGTAGGCATCATGACACTCCTTTCTTATAAACTGGAAGAATAGGGCTGTTACAAGTGCTAACACTAATCTCTTCAATCATGTTTCTTTTAATCAAGTCTGAGACAATACACTTCAATGCTTTCTCGCCTTCAACTGAAATCTTATACTGGGGAATCCGTGGCAATGTTACTCCCTCTTTCAAAACAATTTTCACCGGCTCTATTTTCAAACACCCAACATCATTATCATTCATTGCCCATATACAAATCGGTACCTTACTTAACTCTGCTGGCAGCGGTTTAGACAGGAATCCGGACACTGGTACATTCTGTGGTGCTATTGTCAAAAACACTCCATCAGGAGTACAATGGATAATCGCACTTAATTTCTTCAACAAATTCAAACCTAACAGGTTCTCGCCACAATTTTGTGTCAACAAGAACAGGCAATATTCAGTGAATGGTCCTAGCATTATCGGCACCGATTGGGACATGGGATTAATTACTGGGGTGCCTGCAAACCCTACTGAAACATTATTTTTCCCTGACAGTGGTATCCCTGGAACCAAGTGGTGATCTATTGAGCATTTCTGTGCACCTGTATCCACGAGAAAAGTGTGCTCCTTATTCCCAACTTTTATTTATACGTAGGGTCCTTTCTGGTTAAAGGGAATAGACACTGGTTCCGACCCCTGCCGTGGACTATCCTAGCGAGGGAACAATACGTCATCTGATGTATAGTCACCAGAATAGTATGTATTTCGTTGAGCATCAAAAATATTCCTGTCCCCACCTCCATTGTGCTGATTCTGATTTTGGTTTTGGTTCTGATTCTGGTTGCTATTTCCTTGATTATTCTGGTTTTGCTGCGTACTATTATTTCTATCCTGCCCATGTGTTCCCGGGCCACCTCTGTTCTGTCTTCTCTGATCATACCCATTCCTATTTTGCAAGTATGGACATTGTGCTCGCCAATGACCCTCTCCCCTACAATATGCACACTGGTTTAGTCCAAGTGGACCTCCATGCATGTTCGAATTACTTCCTCTCCCTTGTGCATTTCCTCTTCCTCTATTATGTCCCGCTACTCACTCTGTCTTTCACTTCTTTTTCTTTCTCTGTATTCACTCTGTTCTCATAATACGGGCCATGTGTAATACCTCACTCAGTGATTTTACTTGCCATGCACTTTCAGATGTCATTATCAAGTTTTGGATCGGGGGTAACAATCCTCTCACATATTTGTCAACAAATAGTCTTTTTCCCGCCTCAGTACTTAAATCTTGCCCACTAAAATCTGTAAAAACTTCCTCAAATGTGTTGAAGTAGTCTGTAGCCAACTCATCTTTGCCTTGCACACAAGCAGTTAGTTTGTCACATACAATTCTCTTCTCTGGAACTATAACCTTCAATCTCTGTATTATCCGTGCTCTATTATCCATGCTGGTAATGCTACCATATTTGACGATGGTTTCTCGCCTGCTTTCCTGTCCGCATCCTCTTTTGCTAAATTCTCCCACGTATCACCGAAACTATCCTGAACATCTACTTTTCTTATTTGTTTCCATATATCTGCTGTTAGAATTACTGGGAATATTAGGTCAATATCGTTCATAGTAAACATGGACGATTTCAAATAGGACTCTATTTCTTTTTAGAATCCGCCAGATTTTTTCTCAAATCAGGGATCATTTGTTTTATATTATTCACCTCTTGTATGGAGAAATGGACATGCACATATTGTGCTGTATAATGTGCTTCTGTCACATGGCTGGTGCCCCGTTAGTACCAGGAACTACTACTCTTGGCACAAAAGATGGTGGAACCTCCCTCATGGGGAATATCGCACTCGTTTTTCCTTCTCCCTCTCTCATATGTAGCTCTATTGCCAAATCAAGCGATAAGGCAGTTTCTCCTGTATCTCTTGTAAATGCTCTTTTATACACTGCCATCAATTGAAGTGGGCAACTTTGCTTATTATCTACATATTTGTCCTGTAAATATTCAACCATTACTTGCAATGCCTTCCTTTGCATTCCTAATGTGTATTGGTCAAATGTTTCATGCACTTCCATTGTAGGAATGCTAGCATCTGTAATCCATCTAAGCGCCTCTCTTGTGCATATTTTTGTTTCTTCACTAGCATGCTTTGACGGCGGAAAGAATCACCATTGTATGGTACCGCCTCTTGCCTACCTCTTCTTACGTCTTTATTTCGAAACCCAGGCATAGAGAACATTTCAGAATACAATTCATCAAGTTCATTTTTAAACTCAAAATGCCTATCCACATGTTCCTCAATTTCTGAATCACTTTCTCTTATATGTGCAAAGATATTCAAGTCCCGTAACTTCTGCGGCGGCACCATACCAATTAATTGCTTCCATCTCTCCATCAGATATTCCCCCATGCATTCCAACAATACCTGTTTCTCACTGAGCTTCCTATAGTCGTACATCGACTCCATCGTTGAGGTCTCATCATTCCCGTCAATATATATTTCTGCCTGTTCTATCAGCTCCTTCTTCCTCTCTTTGCTGAATGCACTACGGGTTATTCTAGCACACACACTTTGTGCAGGCCCCACTCCTCCCATCCTGTCTTCTCTGATTACCGTCGATTCATGATCGGTGGGCAGAGGGGGAAGTGAAATTATGGGCAAAGGAGGGGCTGGTGCGGATGGTACAACTGCAAGAGGGAGTGGTAGCTGCGGCTGTAATGGAGGCTGGACAACGGGGATGGGCTGGGCAATGGACGCTAATGCAATCATGTCAGTCTTACTTTTGGGACATTCTTGCCTTTTTTCATTTAAAATCTTATTGATTAACTCGTCTGATGAATGCAATTCTTGTTGGGGATATATTTTGTCTATTCCCATTTGGAGACTTCTATCCGCCTTTCTAATTTGCTCATCCCATTCTTTTTCTTCCTGATCTAGCGCTTTATCTTCTCTAGATATGTGCCTACACGCATGTTTCTCTCGGCTCCTCAAACGGAGCATAGCTTCCTTCCTCCAGTCTTTAATGACGTCAAATGTCACAGGGCGTGCTTTCTTGCGCAGCAATACTGATGCCAAATAATCTATACACGCCATCTCATAACTCCCATTTTTAGGCCATTGCAAATCTTCTTCGTGTCTGGTTTGCCTATGCCAAATTTCACAAAACATTATTGCCCCTATTCCATACTTCACATACATCACATACACTGGCGACCTTACGGGTGGCGCAACCTGGCCAGTTTCCAAAGATTGTCTACTGCAGTGGAAAAATCCCACTAAACAGGAAGACAATTTCCCAGGCATGTTTTAAACTTTTTCGTACCTTACCCTGGGTGTTTGATCTTGCAAGAGCAACACTCAACCAATATCAGGGCTATTAGAATCGGGGCACGACTCACCTGATCAACCAAGTCATCTTTCAAGATGCAATTTGTCTGTATATTGACGCAACCAAGAATCATCGTGTCTGCGTATCTGGCTCACTCTGCCTCGTTTCGGGACCCTCGCCTTCTTGCTCTCTGGCCGGACACATCGATCAGGGACCGGTTGTGTACAGATCTGCAATGGAGTCTCTCATCACGTTCACAGGGGCAACCTGAGCACCTCTCGATCCCAGCTCGACGGTCTCGTCCTCGATTTGTTTTTTCAGCCTTCTTCAAATTACAATGTACAAGATCGAGCAAGTGGGGGAGGGTTCCTGTTCGGGCAACATTTTGACGTGGCCCCTAGGGGATCCTCGTGAATGGAAACAAGGCACAATCACCACACACAAACTGATACGTCAGACACGAGTTTCAATTCCCAAAATCTAGGGTTTATTGCAAAGCAAATAGTCTCAGTCGGCTGACAGGGTCTCACGTCCCGCAATGTGTGTCACCCAGACCTCGTGGGAAGCAAGAGCATGAACAATTTACATCAGTTACATATATACAAAATGACGATCATATTATCAGTAGTGACACATCCAAACCGCCCATAATGTATCTTTCTTTGCAATGGTTCGATGATTGACAATTATGACGAATGTGACACCCTCAAAGACATTTATTCAACATTTGCAATCTCTGAAAGGCCAGACACTATTCTTCATTACCAAGAACATAGTGCTCTTGTTCTGCAAGCAAGCTGTGTTCGTAGGAGGGACACATTCCAAGCCTTACTATCGCTTGGTTTATATTTGTGAGTTAGAGGTCGGCTCGGTCTAGCAGGGCCCAGGAAAAGGGTGGCCGCAAAAGAGAGTATAATTCAAGCCATTAACTGCCTATTTCTACAGTTTCTGCCATTCCAGCGAGACTAGCTGGCACCTGCTTGGTGATTAAATGCCTTTATGCTTACTTCCAAGGACTTGTGAGGGAGGGAGGAAGGGAAACAGTGCATCGCTGTCCTGGCTAGTCTCCCATCATGTAACTTGTGGCCTTGCTCTGTACATGAGCAGAACGAAATAGAATTCACTTTTAGCAAAGCATTTGAACAGTAGCGAGGAAAAAGCAAAATTGCAAAATGGCGAATTCCAGTGTTACAAAATGGACGCTCTATGGTTATGCTGACAATTCTGTACTGACGATGCTAGTCATACGATGTGGTTGGTTTTCGGCCAACATAATATATTGTCTGTGCTATGGTAGGGTATTTTCCAGACTAACAGGCGAAGCATTGTTGCTTACACAATTCCACACCGTTTCACCAATCTGTACCAAATTATGCAGTTACCTGTACCTATGAAGGAATTAAAGCCCAGGCAACGCCGGTTATATCAGCTAGTTTATTATTAAATACGTGAATGTGGATTTCCCCGGGATTTTTAAAAAATACAATTAAAACTTCAAGTTGTAATTGTACAGCAAAAACTATCTGCTTATTGAACAATCTGGCTGATTCACAGAGAAGTGACAAATAGTAACTGTGACTTACTCTTGACTTATACCTGAAGAGAGGTTGTTTGAGTCACAAAAATGTACTGGAAGTAACTTTGGTTGACTCTAGATATACAGGTGGAAAGAGAATATTAGATCAGAATTAAGTCAGAGTTACTACATCTTGTAATCGACTAGTCGATGAAACAAATAATACCTGTGCAGGAGTAATTCAGAGATACACCTGGTAACTTCTTTGTGAATTCGTCCGAGTATAGGTCATTGGCTTACTCCATTCTGCTTTCTCAGAGGGAAGCACGCGCCTTTTTGGCACTTCCCTTTGCTGAAGAACCATCAATCTCTATGTTTTTCCATGCAAAGATAGCCCATAGTGGGTTGGATACCTGCTTCAGAGATTTGAGTCACAGGTTTGACCTCTGGCAGGGACTCATCATTTCATCATTCTGACGTCGGCAGAATATTGGCTTGCATAATAATAACACATGCTGGTGCAGGGATATAGAGTAAACTGTATGAAAACATGATAGGATTACTTTTAATATCAAGCATACCAATGTGGAAATTAGAGTGTCTTTATTCATTATACTATAAGAATGTTCGCTCTTTTGTTTTCTTCATTAAAATCAGATGCTGTCTTGGCGAAGCAGATTGACGGAAAGCAACCACCCTCCACCGCTCCCCTACACCAGGACTGTCCCGCCGCCCAAGTGTCCGTGTGCTGGAAGGCAAGGTGAACTGTACGTGAAAAGGGCTCAGTTGCATGCAGAGGTCGCCATTGCTGCTCTGACGTCATACATGTCATGTAATACTGCTGTGCTCCTATGCTTGCACTGGCTCTTCTTTCTGTGTTTGAGTCTTCTGTATCAGTCATGTAAGGAGAACATTCACATGTGGCCATCATTTGCGCTGATCTCGCGGGAGTTCCTGTCGAACACAATCAGAATGTTATTCAATCAAGCCTCTCCGCCCCATGTGAGGTTGCAATGACTATCTAAGGCATAGATCTCTTGGGGGACTGATTTTTGACGTGCCCAGTAGGTCATTTTTCCAATTTAACTCAGACATCATTTCTCTTGTTCCGTCTATGAGCCTTTAGTAACGTACTGCCTTTCTCGTCTTTAAGGCAATAGCGTCATCAAAAGATAATATGCGACTCTGACAAATCGAGGGCGCGAGGTGGTGCTCCATCATCGCAAAGGCTTTTAAAATATGAAATGTCTGATCAATTGCCCACACTCTTGTGGAGGACGGCCCTCTCGCTGGAAAATAAATATACAATATGCATTGTGCTCGTCTGGCTAGGCGCTGGTGAAACGGTTGGGAAAACAAAATCTTACTTTTGACATTGAAAAGGGGGTTCAAGATGAACACCAAACATTGTTTCTGTGTCTCCAGGAACCAAATGACATGTTTTTATGAATGTGTAAAGCACTTCAGAAGGGGCCCACACAAGCAGAAGCCTGTTGATTTCTATTTAAAATATTTAAATCTAACAGTCTCTCTCTTTACATTAACTAACTCAACCACCTCCTTCTCAGAACTGCCAGAGCACCTGGAGACCACGGGAATAGGCGCTGTTTACATGACAGTGAGCTGGAGCCTTGAGGCAAGGCGCCCTTAAACACAGTTTACAAGAACAGCAGGGGGCTCATTTCTTTTGTTCGGCTGATACTTGATCTTGTAGTAGCCAAATAACAGAACTGAGTCCCATGCTGTTCTGCATTTGTGTTGGGGTTTGTGGGTGCACAAATCCCACACAGGGCGCTGGCAGCCCTTTTCCAGCACTGCTATGAGCTTATCAGACACGCACAGCACAACACCGCCCAGTAGACAGGGATGTCATTTCACCAAAATGCCAGGGGTAGCGGAAGTGACATTGAAGTGAAGTGGCTCTTGACCCCCTGATGACATCACAGGAAGTGATGTCATTTGACCCCGCCCCAAAGTGATATAGCGGGAAGCGATAGAACACAACCTTTCACTCTTTGACAAAACAGGAAGTGGCATCACATAGCATTGTACACTACGGAAAATATGGTTACGATATCACTATAATGTGATGTACATTTCATACAAGAATGGATTGCCATATGTATCATTAAGATCACTGTATATAGGCCCATATTACTAAATTACTGTGAATGCAAGCAGACGTCCATGATCAAATGATAATGAAGTGTTATTATGTAGTACTTACACTTAAGTGCTTCATATAGAAAACATATACACCCAATATCACCCAACCTGTGTTGGTACTCATTTATAGACCTCAGAAGGATGAAAGGCTGAGTTGAGGCATTTAAGAACAGACTAAATCAGTGACTCACCCCCCTGATATGTGCCTGAAATAAACCTTTAATCAGTCTAGCAATTATTGTGTACAATTCCAGAAAGACACATTATTTGGTATTCCTAGTCTTTCTTATTTAGGATCAGTGCTGAAAGTGTTAGACTTGTGGCACTCCTGTTCTTATTTTTCTTCATTTTTTTTTAAAGGGGCCTGATCAAGAAAGCCAGCCACTCCAAAAGTAAAGAGCCACATGGTGCTGGCCACAGCCCAGGAGCTTGCATTAGCAAAAAAAAAAAGGGGGGGGGTTCTTTTTTTAAGATAGAGGTCGCATGGGAGACCTCAGAGGTCACAGTTGCGACCTCTGGCGACCCCTAAATGACGTCCCTGCCAGTAGACATCACAGGAAGTCCAGATCAGAGCCAACCGCCGTGCATCATCGGTATGCAAATTAGTTAACATAGCATAGCATGACAGTACAGAGGCCAGGAGGACGTGTCGTCTTGGACTCATAGCTCGCAACTCAAAATCATCCATACAGGCACATACCCACCCGCCTTGGAGCAGTGAGACTCTGCTGCCTACCTCACACAGGCTCAGTCTCACTAAATGAGCCAGCGCTGTGGGCTGTGGGTACAGAACAAAGCCAAAGGGAAATGTAGGGAACAGCCACAGGAACTCAAGTCTACCGATAAGCTTCCACTTTCTATGTTTATGTTTCAGTTCATAAATACAATTCATTTGTAACGAAAACGTCACCCTCATTACAATCAGCTGTCTCACTTGCCAAGCCCCATGTATGCCCATTCACTTCAATGGGCTACCACCCTGCCCAAAAAAAAAAATCTGGTGTTTTCACCCGCCTTGGTGACAAAAAAGGTTGAGAGTTATGGAGACTGGTCTGCGGTATTACGTGATTAAAGATTAATTAATTAAATTACACAAAACAACCATCAAATTCCAGATCAATGACCGTTGAAATGCATAAATGGCGCTTCTGAGCTATCAGAGTTTTAATTTGGTTTGTATTGGCTGTACTTTTTCAGAATCAGCTCTCACAACGTATACCTAAGAACGCCATTCAAAACTCTGAATTTGAAAAGGTTGACAGCACATAAAAACGGCAAAACAAGCTCAGGGGCAACGTGCTCGCCTTAGAAGCAATACATGACATGGAGCAACACAGGTTCGATCCCTGGTTCCCCGCTTAGAAACCTCTGAGTATTAAGTGCGTTATAAATAACCCATCATATCATAGAGTCATTTTACATTTGCTATTAAAGCCAGACATATGAATTTCGTTGATTAATGGAAACAAATTGTGACCACACCAAACGCAGGTCTGTATATTGAGAAGGAAACATTTTCCAGGGTTATGCAGAAAAAGTGAAATATTTGAATGGAAAAATGAAGTGTAAAGTCCTTGTGCATTTGTATTGGCATTTTTTACTATGGATCTCCTTTCTAGGCGTAAGAAGTCACAGTGAAGTTGGGGTTGTTTTCCTCAGTACGACTGCATGCGGCTTATGAGATGCTGGCACACATTATGGGGGTCTTTTTGATTCCCAACGTATATATGGACCACCTTAGCTTGCACTTTTGTGCAAAAGCTCCCTTCCTTCCAATATTCCTCCTTTCCAATACACAGTGGAAAAGTGAGGAGCAAAACAGGTGATTTTCGCCTTTAATCTTTTGTTTTCCACTACCTTGTGGAAAGTGTAAATGTTTCGATTGCAGATGGCATTAACAATGTATTCCCATGGAATCTTCCCGTTTTTACATAGAAATCCATTGCATTAACGCCAGCACATGTTGACGTTAATGCACCCGCATTTGTAAGGCAGGGCAGGAAATGAGGAAGGGCACCTTACTTCTGCCCCACTCCCCACTCTGCCTTACAAATTCATGAAAAGATGGCGTATTGGGAAAAAATGGTGACAATCAGATTATTTATACTGCAATTTTTTTCCAATCCACCTCAGAACAAATTTACCCCGATGGCTTTATTGCAGATACGCCCCTCAAGTATGGTGGCAGGCAGTGGTGGAAATGGGGGTGTATGTTTGGGGATACGGGCAGAGTGCAGAGAGGGCGGAGTGCCGAGGAGGTGGAGCTGGCAGTTGGACTCCGCTGATAGGAAATGTTCAAAATAATATTTAAAAAATGGTGCAATTTCTTTCATGCTGCTTTTTTTCCAAACTCCACACTGTACCTCAATTCCACTTTAACTCACTTCCATGGCAGTGGTGCACCCAAAATACTGTTGGAAATGCAGTGCTTTTTAGTACATTAAGGGATCCATAGACACGCTCTACAGTGGAAGGCTACCAGGGTAGCTCAGCAGGTTGAGAAACCGCTGCTGAGATGTTATCTTTTGAAAACTGGTTGTTAATCGTATGACTTTTTGCAATTCTTTATAATAATACATTTTTTTAGCCAGGGCATGGGCTGGGTTGGTCGCTTGCTTATATTCAGGGTGGAGGTGGTGGTATTTCTGCCCCTGTAGTTAAAATCATAAGTTGGCACCCATGAACCCACAGTTTAATTTCCTAAAACCTGCTCTCAGCACAACAGAACCATTTATTTTTGATTGACCAGTTTGACAAGCATATAACATCTTTATAAATATGACCTGTGATAAAACAGAAAGGGGTGCACAAATTACAGAGTATGGTAGTCCGACAAAAAAAAACATTTAAAAGAAAATTAGTGAATGTGAGCAGCATTTTTCAGTTTGGAAATTACTTGTGTTTTTCTATGGAAGTGTGAAAGGCACATTTGGAAAAACATAGTGTGCTCAGCATGTAGAAAGCCTTCTTTCAGCAGTGATACCCCCTGCCAGTTATGTTCATGTCCCATTAATTCCCGTGGTGTCCCTTTCAAGCTAGAAGAAAGAAAATGGGTTGAGCGAACGAAGTTTGCAGACGCGCAAATGACGGCCGTTGAAAGGAGCGCAGCGCAGATTAGATCACCGAGCCCCCAGTTTCCCTCGTCAAGGCTGAGGCAGGCCGGTCCCTTGATCTGATCGGGATCTCGGAGCCGGCAAGAGCCGGCCCATTGGCCAGTGCTCGGGGCAGGGCCAGTACTCCCACAGTAAGGAGACTGTGGTTGCGGCTGGGCTTTTCAAGTTACTGTGCTGCGTCTGTAAGGTGTGGCCGGTGGACGAGGGGGTGAGGAGATGAGCGTTGCAGGTGGCGGGGCTGAGAAGAAGCACCGCACTGAGAGCTCTGTCTGTGGCTCCGTGTGCATCCCTGTGATGCCTGGTTAATCTGGAAGATATACCGGTACATGCAGCCTGCATATTGGCCAATTGCCATAGCAGACAGAGGCTGGCGGTGCACTGATATATCGAATCCACCTGCTGCATGAAATTACAGGGTGAATGTGACAGAACGTGTGAGTGAAAGGAACAATTGACTATATTAAAATTGGTTGTTAAAAGTGAATATTGCGTATTCTTAACATCCAGCTATGCTTCCATTAGATATAGCATGCAATCTTGACTGCATGTAGTTTTTCTAAAATCTAAAATACTGAAAGGAGACTTGAACTCAACAAGTGCAGAAACGAAAGAACCAGAAGACATGCCTTCTCTGCCTACACGCCAAGGCGCTGAGACCTCCTTCCTGTCAACACCAGAATGGCCCCTTCACTTCTACATTTCAGCAAGGAGCGAAATACCCTCCTCTTTAAAAATTGAACATCCCTAATCACCTAGGAACACACATCCTCCAACCCCTTCCTAAACTGAGACTGGGGGATCTCCTTCCCCCTGTTTTCTCCCCTGGTTGCTCGTAGATCCCTTGCTGACTAATTTCCTGCCCTCCCCCGTTGTTAGCTCCACGCTCCCTTGTATCTTTGTCCTCTCCACTGAGTTCTTCCCCCTATGATTTGCAAAGCACTCCCAACAAGCATCAACACCCGGACTGCCACACCTTCTTTTATGAAGGTTGTACCAGTGTTGCTACGTTCTGCTTACAGGTCATTCATTTTCAAGGGAATACAGCATGGCATGGAACGATGCACCTTCTCTTTCATCCTGAGTCATATGTTGGATGCTGTGCATAAGCATGTCTCCGTGCCCCCCTCACCCTCTCCAAAGAGTCCCTCATGAAAGCTGCCTGAGAAAAGCTTCCAGAGCATCACCATCTTCCTTGTTTGGAGCTACACAGTACATCCACATCCCAGTGGTACCCAGTAACGCAAGCTGGGGAGCCTATGTTCCAAAATCAGAAGCAACACTATATCAAGATTGTTCATGTAACGTGTGATGAAAACAGATGCATCACTTACTTGTGAACCTGATTACCCTGCCTAACAAATGACTTAGGCTCTAATTAAAGTGGTGCAGTTTTTTGTAAACATGCCTGCATGCTATATGACTTTGTTAACCTGGGGTGCACAGCCTAATTATGAGAAAACCACCCACTTGCAGTGAAATAACAAAAGTAGTGCATCTATAGAAGAAATGAAAGGCAGCATACACAAAATGAATACTGCATATGGTAAGAAAAATGCATACAGTAATTACTGTGGCTGCATGTATCCCAAAACAGGAATCATGGTGGCAACAATATTTGGAAATCCAATTCATTGCCAATCTACCACTTCCCAAACCCATCCTGGAAACATGCATGTCGATTCAGGAGCCGGGGCATTGGGGACACAAGGAAATAAAACATTCAGGCCATGGGCTCAGCATACTTGCTGTTGGGTCAGTTAATGGTCAACATGCCTCTCCAACCGCATCCTGGCCAAAACGGACCCCCAAGATTAGGCATGTGGTCTGGTGCAGGATCAGGGACAGGGTGACAGCTGTGCCCACACATCTCTGCAGTGTGGATGAAATAGAAAAACCTCTGGAATTACCTAAAGTCAGGGGTGGCACATCCATAATGGGTAAGGGAACACTGACTTGCCTGCACCCTTGCCCACCATGGAGGAGCTACACCAGCACCGGAGATCACCCTCCGCTGCTTGCTCCACCTGTGGGTGTGCTGCTGGGCTGGCTTGAACTGTCAAAGGGAACAAAGATTTCCCTTTGATGGTTTATACCCCAGCATGCATCCTCAATGAGCCATGCATGTACAAGGGTATTGCACAGTGAATTTTGTGTGAAGGTGTTTGTGCAGGTGCTGGCAGTGGGTGGGGTCTGGGGTGTTTGTGCATCAACAATGGCATTTTTTACTGAGCATCTCTCATAGATGCCCAGTCAAAAGAATGATATTAATAAAAGAAATGGTATTTTATTAAATGGTTAGACTGCCATTTTGGGGTAGCCATTCTATTAATTTTCTACCCTGGCATGATATTTTTCACTAGGCATCTAGGATAAAGGAGGCATCGTGCGTGTTATTACGTGGCTAGAGTTGCATTTTGGGGCAGCCAGCTTAGCCATTTCCTCCTGTGGCATGATATTGTTTGCTAGGCATCTAAGATAAAGCACCCATGTTAAGTGTTATTGCATGGCTAGGCTGGCAATTTAGTGCAGCTAGGCAAGACATTTCCTACTGTTGCATGATATTTTTTACTGAGCATCTATGATAAAATAAGCATGTTAAGTGTTGTGACGTGGCTAGACTGTAACTTTGGGGCAGCCAGTCTAGCCATTTCACAATGTGGCATGATATTGTCTACTAGGCATCTAAGATGAAGCAAGCAGGTAAGTGGTATTACATAGCTAGACTAGCATGTTGTGGTAGCCAGTCTAGTCAATTTTTACTGTGGCATGACATTTTTTACTAAGCATCTAAGGAAAAGCAAGCATGTTGAGTATTATTATGTGGACAGAATGGCATTTTGGGGTAGCCAGCCTAACCATTTCTTACTGTGGCATGACATTTTATACTAGGAATCTAAGAGAAAGTACATTAAGTGTTATTACTTGGCAAAGGCTGGCATTTTTGGGTAGCCTGTTTGGCCATTTCCTACTATGGCATGACATGTTAAAGGTGACAATCTCTCTTGCTCTCTCCTTTTCTCTTGTCTGCTCATTCACTTTCTTGTGGTGTACCTCAAGGGTCTGCTCTAGCCCCAGTTTTCTTTCATATCTACCTGCATCCATTGTTGGATCTCATCGGCTCTCATGGCTTCCGGTGTTATTCGTATGCTGATGACGCCCAGATCTGCGATTAGATCTTGACTGGGCTGGGGTGTCCTGGGCTTTGTGCAATTGCCTGGAGGCCGTGAAGGGATGGATGGACCTCAATTGGCTGAAACTTAATGGGGATAAGATTGAGACCATGGTGGTGAGTTCACACTTATTTCATTTTCTCCATCTTTCTGGCCTCTTTCACTTGGTGATTTTCCTCATCCAGTGATGGAGGTAAAACATTTGGGAGGGATTATTTCAGCGTCTCTCTCAAATACTTTGCGGTTTGGTGCTGTGTGTAAAACTGGCCATTTCATCTTGAGAACACTTTGTGAGATACTGCCTTTTCTTCTGGAACATCTTCCCCATTGGTTGTGGCCTCTCTTATTAATAGTCGGATTCACCATTGAAATACTCTCTATCTGGCCCAACCTCTGGGACTGATCCATTGGTTACAGCTTTTGCAAAATATGGCTGCTTGGGTAGTTACAGCAACTCCATTTGACACACATACTAGTCCAGTGCTTACGGCTCTTCGCTGGCTTCCAGTAGCAGAACGTATTAAGTTCAAATCGCTTTGTCTAGTTCACTTACGTCTATTACCTTCAAGGCGAACTATCTTCAGGAGAAATGTGTACACTATGCTCCTGATTGAACCTTACGCTAGTTATTCCTAAACATCGTCGGGCTAGTACAGGCAGTCATGCTTTTTCAGTCGCTGCCAGCACATTGTGGAACAAATTGACCTTTGCACTTAGAAGTAACGTGAACCATCTTGAATTTAGACGTTCTCTTGGGACTTTACTGTTTTAGTATTTTCTGCTTGTGTTACCCTGTCATTCTCGCGGCAAGATGTCTTTTGGTGAACGTGCGCGTTATAAGTTCCAATACCATAACATAACATGATTTACTGGGCATCTACGATAAAGCAAAAATGATAAGTGGTATTACCTTGTCAGTAGACTGGAATTTTGATGTAGACAGTATAACTATTTCTTTGGAATTACATTTTTTACTGAACATCTATGATAAAGCAAGTATAATATGTTGTTATCTGGCTAGACTGGCATTTTGGCGCAGTGAGGTTGGACATGTTTTCATATTGTGGCATGGCATTTTTTATCCGAAAGCCAAGTGGAGTATGTTCTTAGGTGGGGGTATTGCCACCTATTGGCAGAGCTAGCGTTGACATGTTTTTGGATACAATCATTACAATAATTACTGCCATTATGCTCCAAGATGGACGCCTTCTAACACGTATTCAAAGTTGTCTCTTTTGGTGAGACTGACCCTCTGTAAGTCTTTAAGACTTACACAAGATGGCATGCCTCAACTTCTAGCATCGGCGGCCACCACTGTCGCAACCGATACTGACACAGTAGCGGTCACAGGGGGAAACAGCAGTACGCCCGTTGTGCAGGTAGTTTGCTCTTCAGCGTAATCGATAGTTAACTCGATATATAGGGGTCCCCACAAATGGTTAAGTTAATCTAATTGATGGTATATTTACCATAGGTTGAACGCGCATCAGAGCGCACCTACAGGCAACGCCACAAATACAGATTTGAATTATTTCATTCTCCACGAAGCTCACGATAGCCATCCTTGATGTGTAACAATTCATCCATAAGGGTGAGCGGCCTTCTGGAAAATTGGCTACATGTGGCACTGCACTTTACTGGCTGTGGGCATAAAATATAAGGAACTTACAACATGTTTTTTTACAGTGACCTGCATACTGCATTTATTTTTTATTTATTTTATTTATTTGCATTTGTTAAGAAGGCTTACTTAGTTACAGAAGTGCTTTGTGAGAAATCATAGTTACAGAAATGCTAGCAAAGACATACTTTTTAAAAATGTATTTTATTTGAAACTTCAGCCTGATAGACTCAATGTAAACATTGAGACCTCATGCTTTTGTTATAAGGTGTTGTTCATCAATATTCACAAAAATCCATATTCATAAAAAAGTAATTATATATATCGCTAGACAATCACAGTTTGTCAAGCCATAGTGAATCTAAAAAGTCAACTACAGCACAACTCAATTTTATGCTGTGACCGGCACTGGCGTAAGTCCACCAATCTCAATTTCCTTCTGTTGCAGGCATAAATTCACTTAGATGCTGTGTCCGTTGTGCTACGAGCCGCTCGCACTTTGTTAACAGATGTTCAGTTGTTTCTGTATCGCTATTACAAAAGCGACACATATTATCTTTTCCTTCAGTAATGTGTCGTCGCCACAGCATCTCTTTTGTTTTGAGCGCGTTTAAGCAGAGTCTCAAAAATTGGGCCCTGTGATGACGAGAGGGGCAGTTTGTCAAATACGTGCTTGGCACATTTAATTTATGGGCGCTGGGTCCGGAGTCTAGAGTAGTCGGCATTTGGTAACGACGGTCGGTGTTCTGAATCCAGCACCAGAGTTCGAACTTCTTTTTTGTTACACGTGGGCGCATGATCAAGTCATTCAGATTTAGATCGGCAACAGTTAGAGTTGAGATCATCATCTCCTTCCACTCTTCTAGTAACTTTGATGAACTCTGGCCCGGTTGTGTGCAAAAGATTTGAAAAGCTGGTGTCACTGGAGTCAGACACATCTTGCGCAAAGCCATTAGTGATTTCCACAGAACACAGGTATGGAGCGAGTTCAAGGACAGTTCGTATCTTATTTGGACCATCAAAATGTATGAAGGTAGCCTCAGAACTCGCAGCCAAAAGAGCCGTTCCATCTTCTGCCAAAATAGGATGTCAATATTCCATGCGGCTTCTGATCCGAAGGTGATTGCTGGAACAACCTTTAAGGCGTAGAAGGTTAGAACTGGAGTAAGGGTGAATTTGCCGTAATTTCTGTTCAGCAGCCTAGCTTGGATGGTAAATTGTGTCATTCTGTTTTCTATGTCGAGTTTCCAGTGGTGTTCATGTAGGGACTTGTTAAAGGTGATTCCGAGGTAGTGAATAGAGTTGACGATCCCGAGAGCTTTCCCATCGACTCTCCATGAGAAAGCTTCCCGTTTTTTTTCAACCTTTGTCTTGTCGATGTTCAATGTCAGGTCATTGATGCTTCAATATTCTTGTATGTTCGCTAACTGCCGCTGGAGACCAATTTGGGTACGGTCCAGGAGCACCGTGTCGTCAGCTTAGATTATACAACCGATTTCATTCTGGTTTACTTTGGGAGGAAAGCATCTTACATTTTTTCTGAAATCTGGTAGATCACAAATGAACATTTTAAACAGGTCGGCTGCCAACGGACACCCTTGTTTTACTCCTTTGGTGGTGGGTATTTGGTTTGATAAAGCGCCATGATCGTTCAGCCTGATGCGGATAGCAGTTTGAGAATAAAGAGCTTTTATAAGGTCGATTAAATTGCGGGGACATTTCCAGTTATTCAATTTTTGCCACAATTTGTCTCCATTAATGCTGTCAAAGGCGCCCTTCAGGTCAATGAAGGCCAAGTAGAGATGGGTCTTGGACTTGAGAGTTTCCAGCTTTAGTATGTTTAATAGTAGGAGATTTACTTCCACGCCCACACCTTTGGTGAAGCCAGTTTGTCTGATGTCAAAGATGTGGTTAGACACAGACCATGTTGTTAGTTTTTGGCACAGAAATGAGGCGAAGATTTTTCCTATTGTGTCCAACAGGGCAATCGGGCGATAGTTGGCTTGTTCAGCCCGATTGCCCTTTTTATATATTGGCACAATAATCGCTTCACGCCAAGAATTTGGGATCGACGTTGATGCAGACAATCGCAGGAACAGCATTTCAATGAACGTTGCCCACTGTTCGACATTTTCCTTGAGCATCATGTTAGAAATTAGATCCGGACCTGCAGCATGTGATCTTTTTAAGGCTCGTATTGCTAACTCAATGTCCTCTTTGTTAATGCTTAGATCCCATGAAGTCAGACCAGGATCAGAGACTGTTGATGTTTCCAGGGATAGATCACTGAAGATGTTTGAGAAGTGTTGTTCCCATTTTCCGGCATCAATTACGTTTGACATCATGGAAGAATGCCGGACATTACCTGTGTTCAGGATTGCCCAGATTTCACGGGAATTCTTTGTAATCAATTCCTTCATTAGTACCTCAGCTTGTTCTTGTTCGATGATTGTTTTTTGAGATTTTAACCAATTACGATATGTTCGACGCCGCTGGCGAATTTTTGTTTGAATCGAGATGTTATTGCTGGTCGCGGAACTAGATTTTTTTATCGCGCGAATATCACGTCTCATGGCCTTTTTTTCTTCCGACAGTGTCACAGAGGATATGTGTTTGTACTTAATACCCAGTTTTGAAAAATGGGATTTAGGGGTGACAAAGTCATGTAATAAAGGAGCGTAGTTCACGGACAACACTATGTCATGGAGGAATTTTTGGCCTATTTTCTCGATCTTTGGACCGTCAATCCGCATACGGTTTCCTCCTGCGTTGACAGAGATTGAGGGTTTAAATTGGTTACAATCTGTTTGCCATTCCACAACACAAGATAGACGCAGAAGATTATGATCGCTGGATGGCATCTCAATTACTGTCAAAGTTGTCTCCTCCTCTAGTAAGTTACATGAGACCCAGAAATAGTCAATTATTGAATGTGCCTTTTGATTTGACCAGGTTGGTCGCGGCGGTTGATCTCCTGGGACATTTCCATTTGCCATCATGCAATTACGATTTTCAAGAGAGAGACTCCAATGATAGCTCCTTGTAGATAGATCGTCAACTGGCAATAGTTTGTCATTTCCGGCGCTGGAATCATAGGTGAACCAGGAACAATTCAAATCACCGGCACATATTATTGTCAGATTTTTGTGAATCAAAAGTGTCTTGTCGATGATTGTTGTGACCGTTTCTATGAAGGTCTTTGTGCTTATTTTGCTTGGATTCCAGTATCCATTCAGGACTAACAAATGTTTTCTCACGGAAGTTCTTGTTTCAGCAGTTTTTAGTAAGGCTCCTTGTACAAATGGATTCGGGTTGAATGAATCCACAAGACTCCACCAAGGATTGATTTTCATCAGCATCAGGAGCCCGGACGATGGACGCCCCATCAGGCTTTTGATAGCCGGATTTAATAAGGAGACAAAGCTGGCTCTAATTGGTGGATCGGTTAGCCATGTCTCTTGGAGACAGATAATGAATACTTTGTCCAGTTCAAAATCACACGAGTTGAATAGATGGGTGAATCCACGGGTATTCCAGGATAAGAATTCCCGTTTGCATTCAGCAGGGGCAAAGACATACAGCATGCCTAAACCCCTGTTACGGGTGGCAACAGCATACAATGCAGAGGGTCAAAATGAGTGGCACAAACATGATGTACAGTCCTATCTTAAAGGGCTGCAGCAGCATACAATGCAAAGGTCAAAATAAGTGGCACAAACATGATGTACAGTCCTATCGTAAAGGGCGGCAACAGCATACAATGCAGAGGGTCAAAGTGAGTGGCACAGACATGGTGTACAGTCCTATCCTAAAAGGGGGGCAACATTGATCATGTACGCCCCGAAGGGCAGTAATCCACCGAGAAGTGCATAATCCGATAGCGCACATTCCATGAGTTCATAAAACAACTGTTGACTTTGAAATTTGATGTTGGCACCGCATCTGCAGTGAGTGCAACTTGTTTTACTTTTCAGTCCCTCAAACCTCATAAATCATTTCACACTAGGGTTACCCCATATAAGATATGGGTGAAGATAACTAGTTGCTGTCTCTTGTTCCTTAGATGGTGACATACAACAGCCCTCATACCTGAACCGTGATGTTAGACAAGCATAACGACTGTTAATGAAGAAAGGATTATCCCGGCCACCTGGAGAGGTAAAATCCTTGATCAATGTTATTAATCTAATAGGTATCAACATACTTAGTCCACTCTTGAGTGCAAGGTGTCATCATAACGTATGATAATTTATTTTTTATTTATTTTATTTGCATTTTTAAAGTGCTCACACAGCCCAGGGGCTTCGAGGCACTCTTACAGGAATATGTCTCTTAGTTGCATATTTATAACACGCTTAATACCCAGAGGTTTCTAAGCACGGACCCAGGGATCGAATATGTGTTGCTCTGTATCGTATTGTTTCCAAGGCAAGCACATTGCTGCTGAGCTATCCTCCCGGGACAATATAGAAAGTCTCACTGGGGGGAGCCGTGTATTCTCTGTGATACCTGTGAAACCATGTTATATGATGGGCCGGTTCACATCCATTTGGGCTTCCATTTCAACTAAGTTGGGAACTACGTTTGAATTCATGGATTTTACCATGGTCATGTTAAGCTCAAATGATTGACATAATATAAGATTGATATGGAACAGCGAGGCATACAATATACTTATAGCATCTTTTTATGTGATATTTCTCTGCAGTCCAATTAGGTTCATGAAGAAGAGGAATTTCCCTCGAAACGCGTCAGCCATTCACATTGGACACACGGATAACTTTGCTGAAAAATTCTTCATGAATACATTTCTATTTTTTACTTAAGAAGTTGCTTGAATGTTTTTTGTAGGAAATATTTAACAGAAGTATTTACTGCTTATGTATTCCAAACTGAATCCTTAACTGTCTTTTGACAGTACTTTATAGTGTGCAAGGGACGGAGGGTTCCAATCTTGGATCCTCGCTTCTTTCCCATTATGTGCAAAGCAAACAGGAGTGTGTTCTTATATGGGTATATATTGTAACAATGTTTTGAAGGCACAGATGACTCTGAGACATGGTTAAACACAAGGCAGCTTCTTTACTTCAGTTCAGTTTCAGAGTACAGGCTACAAATACATATCAGGACATCAGGTAAGTTTCTAGGGAACAACATCCATGGGCACCCTCTCTCTCAGTCAACACATCTTCAGCTGTTACTCTCAGAACATCCAGGAGGGAACATTCTCCAATTCAACACTCCATGTAAGTCACTCATAACATTCCATGCATACAGAGCAAGGGAAGGCAGGTCATAACACATCACCCTCCTTCAAAGAAACAAGACAAACCGCCAAAGAAGAAAGAGACATACATAAACAAAAAACCTGACACATGTGCATCCCTCAACTTCCATCTAATCCCACCAAACAGCACTACTCAACACATAACCCTACCACCATCCTCACAATTCCGGAGACAGTGGGGCAAATCTACTCAATCCATGCCCCTCACCTTTTCTACTAAGGAGAGACACCCAACAACTGAAAAAAGCATACCAAAATGTGACTTTCACTCAACAAGCATCCAGACCCCAAAACCCCATCACTACTCTCAGGCATAACCATGCCCTAAACATGAGTTCGCTGTTTCCCCATTGGGCATGCAGAACACCCCTTCAAAACCCATCTCAATAATCCACTTAACATTGCCAAAACACAACCAGGAGAAATGCTATCTCCACCCCTATCAACCGAGCACACAAAGTGTGTACCCCCAGTCACAGATTCATCAGTTCACTGATACCTAGTGGCCTGGCATTTGACGGCACCAGTACTTTGCAGCCATCATGACATCTCACACCACACTATCCACAAAATGTAGGTGTCCAACACCCTTAAACTCTCATGGGTATACAACACCCCTTTGCTCTTTGGTGTCCAGCACCCCCTGACTCCAGGGTGTCCAACACCCCCAAATGTACACACCAACACCTGGACTCATGGGTTAAACATGCCATGACTCCAGAAATATGGAATTAAACTTCCCCACATATAGCAGACAAACAGAACACCACTAACAACGCCAAACTCATTAAGCAGGTAAACAAACAGCACAATTGTGCCAGCCAACAACTTCATAACGGAAGAAATTCCAAGAAGGGCCGGACATCACATCACTTCCACGTTACACTTAAAACATGGTAGATACAGACATTTTTAAACTGTGCAATCAAGCTTTTTTTTTTACTTGGCCTTATAAATCCATTCCCTAACCAATGTCCACAGAAGGTGGAGTACCCGTAAAGGCCAATGGACAGTCCTCTTCCCCATTAATATTCAGCATACCCGGGTATACCTGCGTCATCAGGAGTGGCAAATCCACCAGCATCATCGTTATTGCCATCCTCTGGGACGCCAACATGTAAATGATCACCAATGATTTTAAGAAGGACCACTGTGACACTTGCTAGTCAATTCTGCCCAGTCTGCTCTAGGTGAACAATTGCCAAAAGTGTGAGAGTCCCTCTTCTGAGAACAAAGAGGACCTATAACCTCTTCTAAGGGATGGTGCTCACCAACATGAGTCTACAGCAATGTTTTAGGTCTCTATGGCATACCGGAGGAGAATTAATTATTTGCATATCGGTCTGGTCCTACCCACATGGCCAGCGCAGCACTGAAATGCCAAATAATTCTATACTGACCAAATGTACCTAAAGCAACCTATGGCACATATTTCTGCCTTGCTAGCCAACATCAGCGAGGAGTGACTGAGGTGCAGCATATCTCTAACACAGAGAGCAAGGTGTCCATATAGGAATCTCAGTTACCCACATGGGTTGAAACCCCAAGTTTTTCAACATTTGCCAAAAGTGTTACAGGGTTTAAAAGTGAGTGGAGCTGGGTGCTATTTGGCTCCTGCTTGTCTAATAGAAACGCATGTTTAGAATGACATCAACAAATACCGGGAACTACTTTTGGCTCCAGAGGCCAGCTGATGCAGAACAAACACACCTGTGTCAATTTGACTTTGGTAATTTGGGACAATCTATAAATAAACATTAGTACACATGTATGTGGCATTTAAATCATAACAAGTTATTAAGGGGTCATAAATAATGCATCATATGTAGTAATTAGATTTGTGGAATGCTATGTACTAGCTCCTTGATCCAGAGTGGTAGCGTCTTGTCACCTTGTAATGCTGGATACCCAGGAGCTTCTTTTAGTTCCCGCCTATTCAATCTTAATTTTCATCCCTGGTTTTAGTGTCCCTCCAGTGAGAACAAACAATGGTAAAGGAAATGTTCTATGGCATGGTGCCTACACAAAAGAACCTCCATTTGAACAACTTCTCCTTGTTCCTGGAGACATTTTTGGACACCTCGGATTGTGCCTGGCAGACAGATGAAGAATAAGGAGAGAGGAAGTTGCCCTCGTACCACTTCCAATTGCTTTTGCAGTGCCCCCACATCAATATGAAGCTGTAGCCCACTTTACATGCACCTGCTGAGGCTTGTGCAGAGCAGGTGGTAGCAGTGAAAGTGCTTGTGGTTGTTGCAGTTGTTGCATTGCTAGCGATGGAAGTCACTGATGTGCCACTGATACAAGTGCCACTAGCATCTGCGTTGTTATCACCATCTCGAGCAGCCTTCTAACACTCGCTCTTAGCTAATATCTCAGCACCTAGACAGGATATAGTTAAAGGATAGTCAAAAACTACACAGAGAATCATAATTTGTCTCATACATGCCATGCCACTTGGAAAACATCCAAGGAACGGACTCCAGGCTTATAAAGCCATGCATGGGCCTTCTGAGGCTCCTGGCGTTAGGCCACATGTGTTGTACGTATAAGACACATGATGACATTCCATGACAGAAATGATCGGTGGTGGCTCTGCTGCAGTTGAGTCAACTGTACAGTATTAACAGGCATATGTGTCTTTGTGATAAGGACAATAGTGCTTGATTCTGAGCCAATGCTGGCTATGAGACATGAATTACTCCTCTACACATGGCATGTTATGTTATGGTAATGTAACATCTACTGCATATCGCTGCCATTTCCATGGTCTCCATTTGGTTATATGAACACCTCAGGACAAATAATAATGTACATGCATTCATTTTATGTGCTGAGTTTATACATACAAACATTCAGCTATGGAGATCATGCAACTCTGCCTTGTGTCCCAAAGCCCAATAGGCTACGAAGATCCAGGATTGAGGATACCTCCTCCTCCCATAGCCTCATCACACAGACAGACACTCTCCCACCTTCTATAGCAATGGTGTGGCAGTTATAGGTGGCCAGGATTCCTAGCACTAGCCACTTTAGGTAATTCAACATCTTCTTTATAACGGATGTGCTCATGAGATGAGGGGAGACTGCATTGGTGCTGTCATAACTAGAGTATATCAATGGCCAGTATTACTCTGTACTTGAACCAACCGATTTCCATCATAAGGGTAGCCCTTGACTGCTCCGCTTTGTTACAGCTAGGGGATCCTGTAAATAGCCTAGACGAACCTGGTTGTCTAGCTGAGGGCCAGTCTCCTTTACCCCTAAGCACAGGGAGGAGAGCGACTATCCTGAAAGATGGGGTTTCAAATTTGCTGCTGTTGAGCAACCTACTTGAAGAAGCAATTTTGGCGACGAAGCACTCAGAGTGCCCACCTCATTAAACAAACCGTAAGTTCCTGTTTGTAGAATTTAATTTTCCATTGGCTGACATCCTTTGTACTACCCGCAGCTGCAGCTGTCATTGTGTATTTCATTTAGCTGTGAGCTTGCAAATAGCACACTACACATTTATTTTTAATAGTTGCTGAAAGAAGCCTGATGAAAACAGGGAGGTGGGAGTTTTAAGGATGGAAAAGACCAGGTGAAAGTCTAGGATTGGATGAATAGCCTGGCCTTTTGGAATTTATTGAAATGTAGTAGGGAGGGTGTTTGGTCGATGTACCCAGTGGGTGGGTAGAGAGTTTCACAGAGAGGGGGCCACAACTGAAAATCTTTTGTCTCCTCTTACATGAGTTTTCCACGACGGGACCTTTAGGTCTCTATTGGGATGATAGAGTGAGACTCTGTTTTCCAGGTAAGAAATATATATTGGACTATATAGTTAATTAGTTAAAGGGTAGGCAAAGTAATGTAAATGGAATGCAGTTCTTAACTGATAGTTCTCTTAATGGAGCTAAAGGCAGATGTTTGTAAATGGCACGTGACCCTACAATCACTGCATTATGTTCTCGTGAGATGAAAGGGAGGGTTTTCCATAGAGACCTGAGGTGGAAGAAGCATGGTTTTGCCACAGATCTCATTTGGGTGTTTATGCTTAAGTGTGTTTCCCAAACGACTCCACATGTTTTCGCTTTGGAGGATACAGACATCTAAAATCCAGTGATGGTGATGTTGGACTGGAGGCATAAATATTTTCCTAGCAGGTGTTTGAGGCCTGATAGAAAAATCTTACTTTTTTTCTCTGTTGAGCTGGTTGGCCTGCAAGTGCAATGTCTCAAATGTGGAAGAAGGTTCAGACTGCATACATTCTATTAGCAAAGAGAGCTGGTCATTTTAGTGTCAGCATTTTTGGCGTTTGGTTTAGCATTTCGTGCTATTTGTAGTTAGATTTGACACACTTCAGAGAGCATCACATGGTGAAAGGAGAAGCAAAAAGATATTGCTGATTACATTAGAGTTTAGGCCCAGCACATTGTAAGTACTTTGTAGCTAGCATTATTGAATTAAGTGTATTTGGTTTGTATTTAGTAGAACCCAGAATATGTCACTTAGGTAGTTGGTGAAAAGGTGGCTGAAGTGCCACGTAGTGCAAATATTAAGTAGGATAAATGTTGATTTTATAGTAAAATAAGAGCTGTCGGCCACGTTAGCATGGGTTCGACCATTTTGAGTTAGACCCCATTAGAGGTCACAGCTTCTGTCAGTTAGAGTATTAGGCCACAGCTTGGAGCTTCTGTTTAATTAGATTTTATTCCTCCTCCCCCCAGTGACTTTTTAGACAGCCAAGGTACCAGGAAGAAGAGGAAAGCACAGTGCAAATAGTCATTAATGGTGCAAGGCCGAGCAGTCCACAGGAGCTGTGAACGGAGTATATTATATCAGTTTTGTTTTTGATGATTAGATTAGTGTGGCAGCTGTGAAGGACAATTCTTACTGAGAACAAGGCCTGGTGTCCCGACATTGCCAAAGTGTTGAACTAGGTTGTGGTTATACTGACCCCATTGAGAAATGGCATGTCCATTAGAATTATAGATGTCAAGCTAAATAGAGCAAAAACATCTAAGAAATGAATCCCCAAGAGCAGTGCCTCGGCTGTGTTTTTTATAATGACACCAGGTTCCCAAGAGAGATAGGGAAGAATGTGTACTTGGAAAAGCAACATGTTTCAAAATGGGAGTCACAAGAGGTGTTACCAAAGAGTCCAGCTGCAAGGTCGAAGAGGTGTTTGGGGTTTGCCAAGTTGTCTGGTCTCATGAGAAAGTAGTATTGTGTCCACTTCATTGGCACAGGGTATTGACTTTAATGTTCATACTCGCTCACGATTTGGTCTCTTCAAGGGGCATGCACCTCACAAATGATCTAAAATTGTTTTGTCCAATAAAGAAAGTGCATTGTTGCAACAAGTTACCTGAATGCAATGGCTCAATCAGAACAATGTATTTTTTGCTGACTGCACAATTAGGTCATTCGCAAGGGGCTGTACTCATGTCATCACAGATACTTAATTAACCAATGGGAACGTAAAATGTTGGTGATGTTTAGATTTCTTTTATAGGGGATAGCAAATAGTAATGCTGGGATTAATCTGTATTGGATACATGCTGCTAATGTAGTTCTTGTGGTTTCTTGTCCTAAAAACTGTAACCAACGTGGGTGTGTCGAGTTAGTTTTCAGTTCTACAGAGCTGACTGATCCTTCCGAACATATTTACATGTGATAAAACTTCTCTTTCTTGAAAAACATGTGCTCTTTATTGAACCCATGGATTGTTTTTTTGATCGGTTTTTGGTCCTCCTTACACGCTGCACACTATTTGCATGCATCCAGGGCTCAAAAGCAGATCGACACAGAGACAGGTTCTGGAGATGATTGGGTTCAGAAGAGGCGCACAGGTAGATTGGCAAATCTTCAGCATAGCAGTGGAGTTTAATATTGTGGCTATGAAAACGATCTATAGAAACCGTTTTGTAAATATTAAAGAGGAGTGGATAAAGAGTGGAAATCTTTGGGGCACCCTAGTTGGACAGGTACGCTGGAAGAAGTGAGACTTTCAAGTCCAATGCGTTCATGCTGGTTGGTTAGGAAAACACTGAACCAGTCCAGGGATCATCTAGCGATATCAGCCATGAGCTCGAGCCATTCCAGTAAAAGGGAGTTATTTACTGTGTCAATTGCAGCTGAGAAATCAAGGAGTCTGAGTAAGAATTGAAGATGTTTGTCAGGTCCCATACAAATATTAGAGCAGAATAATTTCCATGTTTGGATCTGAAGCCTGATTGAAGTGATTCCATAAAAGTGTTATTTTGGACATGGAGGTGAAGCTGTCTGACAGCACTTGTTCAATGACTGCATCAATACATAGGAGGTGCTGCAATGGTGCAGTAGTTGGAGAGCACAAATGGTTCAAGCAATGCTTTGTCTAGCCAGGGGTAATGAACGGTTTCTTGAGCTCTTCGAGAAACAAGCCTTGTTGGAGTGAGAGATTAATCAAATCAGGGACATATACCACTAGTGGGTCAGCAAATTCAGCTGCAAAGGCAGCCAGACAGGTGTATTAGATTATTTGGCAAGTGTCAGTGTTTTTAAAACAGGCAGGGAGTGAATCTTCTGGAAGGACCTTAGATTGAAAGTGGCTCTGTGAGTGGAGGTATAGTGGAAGGGATGGGGAGGATGGGCTTTAGAGCAGGAAGCTGTGGCTTTATTTACAATTCAGAGCACTTTGGAATTGAAGGAGGTCTTGGGGGTGATGAAGTGGTGGATGAGTGCAGACAAAAACTTGACATTGTCTAAAAGGTCATTGGGTTCATAAATGTTTCCCTTAGTATTAAAAATCATAGGTTTTCCTAGCAGATTTGTATTGAGAAGTAATTGCGGGAGATGAACCCTTACTCCATTTGATCTCAAACTTTCTAATAAAAAATGCTAGAAGCCAGGCTTTGGGAGAACCAGCTTGAGTGTGTGTTTCTGACATTGACACATTTTATGGGCACCAACAGTCACTGGTAGTCATTGATATTGGAACAACGAGGCTCATGACTCATTTTGGAGGAAAAGCAATTAAGCTTTGAGAGTATGTTTTAGGTCATTTGAGAAATGCCCTATTTGAATTAACTGCAACAAAGGAGTGTTAATGGTACCTGATGAGATTATTTCTGGATCATATGTTTTAGAATGATTGAAGGAAATTAATGGACAAGATGAGAGAGCAGGAGAAGATGTCAGAAACCTAGGTTCCATGACCTTATGTAAGACTGAGGCAGTTGTCCTTTATGTAACTATGACCCCTATCAAGCAGGTAGAATTCGAAAAAGACCAAAGAGTCCTGTGGAGTCAATGGTGCATGAGTGTTCTGTTCAGAGGTTGAATTTGCCAACAATAAGAATGAATTTTAAAGAAAAATACAAGGAAGGAAGCAGCAATCAAAGGGTTTGAAGATATGTTCACAGTTATAATGGAGGTTGGTGGACACTGATGATGATGATTAAGATGGGTTGAGTTGTATTTTGAAAAGTTTTGAAGCTTCACTTCTGCCCATACACTTGGTTTAGTTGACAAAAAAGTTGGAGTGCCTATGGGGAACCAGCAGATGGATGATGAATTAAGAAGCATTGATGAGCCATGTTTCCAAGATGAAAAGACAATCAAGGTTGGAGTCAATTAAGGTGTTGTGAATGTGGCAGGAAAGCTGAATGGCTTATATGGTGATAAGCAAGGCACATTTAATAGTTTGATAGGGAGTTACCTATTAGTTATTATCCAATAGAACATCAATGGGGAATTCATTCTGATGAATATTTTATTGAAACAGTTTGTGGAGAAAGTTCCTACGCTATTGCATGAATGGTGCCATGGTGACAGACAAGGGCTAGTTCTGGAGATATTTAATTCATTGTTATCCGAAGAGTTGAAAGATCAGACAGTAATAGAGGTTGTGTTATGTTAATTACATTTAGTAAAGTTCTTGTACATCCAAAAGAAGGTTTTCTCTATGCCAAAGAAATAAAAGTAGAATAGAATTCCGGAGAAGCTTGCCATAGCAGTATCCAGTGATATAATCGCTGGAAAAAAAATGTCAAGGGCATCTCAATATTTTTTTAAAGGCACTAGCCAACACGTCCCCAAATAGTGTAGTACTGGAGTTTGTTTATAAAACTGCACCAGCCCTAAAATATGTGGGGAAGGGTGTTCAGTGCCTTTAAAAAAAAATTGAATCACCCTCAATGTTTTTTCCAGCGATTATATCACTGCAATCACTGCACCTGGTTGTGATGAATTGCCCTATTTATTTTGTTTTTTATTACATAATAAAATAATGCAGGTTATCGCATCTCTGAAAGGGTAATCTGTTGATCAGATTCCCCTTTCAGAAACGTCATGCCAAAAGCATAGTGTGTATCTGTGCCCTGCTACATAAGCATCCTGATTTTTAGAGCCTGTTTTTTCCAGTGGCACAGAGCAGGTTTAGAGGTCACATTTGCCCATTTAACAGCTGCAGTGACAGCCAAGTCAATGCAGCACAGTGGCTGCATTTAAGATATGCCCCTCTGTACCATAACTGAGATGATCATAAGCAGCCCATGCTAGTGGAAGAGTAAACTCTAAGTATAAGCTATGCATGGGTTAAGGCATGGTGCATGGCACTACTCATGATCATTGCAGCCATATGCAATTTAATATCACACAATAGCCAGCTCCTGTGAGCCAGCTCAGCTGTGGAAGGTGATGTGAATTCTGGCCATAAAGGCTGATCCTGGAAAAGTGACAGGACAGGAACCGGAATGGCCATGCCTCTTCTTTGATCTTTTTGTGAGGGTAAGTTACACCCTCCTCCAGAGACAGCCGCACAACAGGCAGCTGTCCTGGGCTAAGGCAGCAATGGAGCACACCCATTCAAAGAGAGTAGCCTCACATCAGAGTGTTGTATTTCTAAAGGCCTTTGACCCTAGTGAGAATGGAAGAGGTGGTGCTAGAGTAGACACGAGGGCTATGTACAGTGGAGGATGACTTCAAACATCTTGTTTCTCTCTGCCTCTTTCTCTCTCTCACGTCCTCTAGAGCAAAGCACTTTTGGTGTGATGTCAGAAGGGAAAAGTCCACTTCTTTCAAGAACAGGGATTGAACCACTAGGGCAGGTGTTCCAAGGCAGAGGTGAACTCTGTCCCTTAACCAGCCCCAAGGGCCATTGGAGTTCAACCTGCTGCTGGAGCAAGACCTCACTCTCTGACAGCCACAGCGGTAACCAGGACCTCACCGTGTTGAAGAACAGCTGCAGTTGTGAGCCAGCCTCCACTGTGTTTGGGATAATGAGAAAAGGACTCATCTTGTCCCTGAACCCCTGGATTGGGACGCACAGGACCATGAGTGCCAAGACTGCCGGGAACATAGTGCTTGTTGCTGTTTAACTGCTTGGAGCCCCACCAAAAAGAGATACTGGTTAGGTCACTTTTATCCTTATTGCACACAACAACATACCCTTTTTTAACATTGTGCTCGTTAGTTGCCTTTCCTCCCCTTGTCTCATTACCCAGAGTGTTATCTCTGCTCTCGTTACATGCTCTGTTTTCTTTCTGCAGGGGTGAGTTTTTGTAATGTTTTCTAGTTAGTTAATACTGTACATGGTGTTTTTGATTAAAGTATATACAGTTTCATAGAACCTTGATTGGACGTTCTGTTTTTTGGGGACTGTAATTTATTTCTAAATTTGTTTATTAAATTATAGAGCCACGGGTGACAATGCAGGGGCACAAGCAAAAAGTAAACAGTGTATATCATTAGTTACAGCATTGTCCAGCCCTCTGGCAGAGCATAGAGCAAAACAATATACAAAGAAGCCAAACTACAAACACATTTTCCATACATTAACTGGGCTCGCACATCAGGCAAAAAATGAGGCAACTCTCCTAGGTAGACAGTTGTACTGCAATGCGGGTGACATAGAACCACTCACCGGAGGGTGAATTGTTAGTGAGCACAATGTCCCATAGACCATTTGGGGCTTCATTCACTGCAAAAAGGTGGTTAAGGCAAGTCTATCATGGGGGTTTATCATCAGACCGGTGGCACATGGTGACGACCAGTGCCTACCAGGTAACAAAGGTGTCAGGTGTCATTGTTTTGCAATTATGCATGCTAGATCCATGAATCTGATAATCTAATGACATGTTTGTGTTTACCTTGTCTGGAGTATGCACCAAGTAATCACTCCTAATACCAGCTGCCTTGCCGGGCCTGTTCAATTTGGGACCAGAATGCTCATACTTTAATGCAATTCCAAAACATGTGAATAAGGTCTGCATTGTCCTGATGGCCGATGGACATGTTGACAGCATATCTTTATTGAATCCAGCTACTCTATTAGGGGTCATTTATGAGCAGTGAAGAACGTTGAGTTGCAACAACCTGAACCTCGCATTCCGTTCAGGTGGTCGAAGTGAGCAGGAGCGGTTGGGAGCGGTGCTCCTCTACTTATTTAAATTAATTTTTGCTGTTCCTATACTTTTATTTTAAAAAGAAACTGTTCCGGAATGGATTCATTTTAAAATAAGTGTAGGAAGAAGTTGAAACTTGCACTTTCAGTGCACTGCAATGAACATTCCCTTAAACAGCAGGTGCATGTGTTTGGGGGTTTGAATTGTGTGTGAGAGTGGACGTGGTGATAGTGTTTGTGAGGAGTGGGTTCAGGCCAGCAGGGAACATAGTTCCACTACTTCTTTTTTTCGTACACTTTGACCACTGTCTGGGACACATTTCCAGGGAAGCCAAGTGCCCTTTCCCACTCTACATCATTGATTACTGAGCCCACGTCTGCCTCCCATCTCAGTTTCAGGCCCTGGTTTCTAAGGCTAGTGCCACCCAGTAGGCATCCGTATAATCTGGACACAGGTCTCCAGCCATCCTCAAGTGTGCACATCAATACCAGAAGCGCAATCTCCTCAGAATCAGCAGGCCAGTCACTCATCTACGTCTCTTCACCCCCCAAAACTTTCATGTGCCTCAGGAACTGTCCTTTGAGTACAAAGACTGTTGTGCCAGGTTGTCCATATCTGTAAAAAACTGGCCATTTTCATGCATGTCCCCCCACGTATATACACCCCATTCCTCCCAGTGCTTTGCAACACCCAGGTTTCCCCTATGCAAACACACATCAGCCACCACTGGTACATTAGGTGAGTAGGGTCGAAACACCGAGTACCTTCATCACTCTATGGACCAAATCTGCCAACCCAGTCTAACCATCATGGATAGGGTGTTCATGCAGCTCTCCGGGATCCATAAAGCTTCTTTTGTCCTAGATGGAGCCACCAGCTGCTGGAGCAGTATTGACTCGGGTGTGAGAACATCCGCTAATCATTTTGAGACAAAACTCAGTTGGCTCGCTAGATAATAAAGCTCGAGCTTTGGCAGCTGCGCCCTGCCTTTCTTATATGGTAAGCATAATGCATTGAGGGCCAATTTGTGATGTCCTAGTCCCCAGAGGAAGTTCCTGATCAGCGAATCTAGGAGGCAGAAGAAAGTGACCTTAACGTAATAGTGTACATGTGTGAAACTGTATAAGACCCTGAGGAGGACAATCATTTTGACAATGGCAATTCTACCCATTAGTGACAGCAGACGCCGGGAAAAAAGACATGGATATATTGAGGCCATCGACCACCCGAATCATGTTACGGTTGTGTGTGCCCTTTGGCGTATGCATAATGTGAATCCCCAGATATTTAAAAGAGTAAGGCTCCCATGGGAGTCCCAGATCGGGTAAGGTGGCCACATCCACCCCGCAGAGACCAGCCAAATGGAAGAGGCAGGAATTCTGTTTACTAAAGGAGATCCCAGATAGCTCAGCAAATCGGCCCAACACATCAAGAACTATGGGGAGATTATATCGTGGTTCACTCAGGTAAAGTAAGACATCATCCGCATAGAGTGATATCAGATGATTTTTGCGGCCAATCGTAACACCCGCTTCTAGGTATCCCTGGCATAGGTATGCAGCCAGGGGTTCCATGGCTAAAATATATAGCATGGGTGAAAGAGGGCAACCCTAGCGGGTTCTCTGCTGTATATCACACACTCCAGATATCTGTCTTCCCAACGTCATTCTAGCTGTTGGGGAGGTATACAAGATTTTTACCCATTGGATGAATCCTTCCCCTAACACAAAGTTCTGTAGCGAGGCAAGTAACCATTCCCAGAATCAAAGGTTTTGATGGTGTCCAAGGATGCCACCACATGAGGTTCTTCACATCAATTTGTTTGGTCAATGATATGTTGGCGTCTATGGAGATTCAGGGCTATGTTGCGACCCAGCACAGGCCCAGTCTGGTCTGTATGTACCAGGATAGGGATGACTTTACTGAGACGCGTTGCCAGCAACATTGTATGTATCTTCACATCATAGTTCAACATAGCTAGGGGCCGGTAGGTGTCACACCTATCCATTGTCTTCCCTGGTTTAGGGATGAGTATCACCAAGGTCTCTCTCATGCCAGCTAGGAGCATGCCAGTGTCGTAGGCGTCTCCAAAGACCTATGGGAGTATTGGGACTATGGTGGGGCTATATGCTTTATAAAACTACGGTAGGAGCCCATCTGTGCCTGGAGTCTTACAAGTGGAAAGGGAGGGAACTGCCTCACCCAGTTCCTCTATGGTAATGGATAGGTCTAGGGAGGTTCTTGTGTCAGCCGTAAGCCTAGGGAGGTGGTTCAATGAAAAGGCCTCAGTCAAGTCTTCCTGTGGGACTTGGTGGTCATGTCTGTACAGTTGAGTGTAGTAGGAGGTAAAAATGTCATTCATCACCTGTTGGGTTCTCCAGGGAGCCCCACACTCGTCATGGAGTAGCATAGTCAAGGGCCTAATGTGTTCATGCTTGCAAAGCCATGATAATAGCCTCCCAGGTTTATCCCCGTCTGCGTGGGCACGTGCCACCCAAATGGCATAATCAAATTTGGCCAATCTTCCCCATGCTTCTTCACACCTGAAGTGAGCTTCAACCAGTTTCCTCTCAACGGACCGCTGGCCTGAGTGTTGGGCTTCCAATGCTCTAATCTCCTCCTCTGTGTACTCCAAGAACTGTCGCAGCTCCCCGCTGATGCCGCCTGTGCTTGCTATGACCTTGTCCCTGATTACAACCTTCATGAATTCTCAGATGGTGCCCCAGCTAACTATGCTCCCAACATTGTGTTCGAAGAAATTGGTCAGGGTGTCTAATAATGACTTCCTAAAAACCACATTCATTAAGGCCCCCACAGCCATGGTCCATATCTGGATAGGCAGTATAGGGGCCACAAGGCTCCACTCCAACATCAGGGGGGGTGGTCCGACATTGTGCAGTGCAGATATTCTACACTGCTAAATTCCATAAGGTTCCCCAGCCCAACAAAGAGGTAATCAATGCAGGTATGTAGTTTATGAGGTTACGAGTAAAAGGAATAACCTCTAGCTACCAGGTGTAATACCCTCCAGACGTCCACCAGGTCGAGATCAGTCAGTGTTGCTTTCAGAGCAACGGAATCTGGGGAAGGGCTGCCACTTGGAAGAGAGGATCTATCAAGCTCCACTTCCCTCACACAGTTAAATTCTCCATCCCACAAAGTGAAGCCATTGCGCCCAGTGGCAACAAGATTTCACAGCACATGTACATGTGACGGGATCCTGTGGTTTGGAAAGTACAAGTTGACAATACAAATTTGCCTGTGATCAAGGTAACTCCGGACAATTATATATCTCCCTTCCCTATCCCTCTCAACCTCCAGCAACTAAAATGGAAGCGACCAATCGATCCAGATCAGCACCCCACTGGCAAATTTGTAATATGTAGCACCATAACCTTTGGGGTTCCCTCCGGCAGACCCAGCTCAAATACATTCTTCCTACATGACCAGCCTTCAGTGTCTTCAGCTCGCAGTTCCAATGTCGAATTTTGCCTTTCCAGTTCCTTGATCCGCACTTCGAGGTCTTTTGTAGTAGTTGCAGTCTCCTTTATTAGCCCTTCTGCAGTTGTGACACTCTCAGCTGATATCCTGCTGGACATAAATTTTAACTTCATCTATTCTGGTCTCAAGTGAGGATCGCAGTGTGGCTATCACTGCCAATACTTGGTCCTCGTGCTGGTCCTGTGATGGTGCATGTGCCAATGGTTGATCGTGTCTTCCGCCTCGGGGGTATTAGGTTGCTTGCCCTTGCTAGCAAAAGATTCCATAAATGTAAGCTTGCCCTTATTTTTGGTAGGCAACATAGTAGAAGATTATCTAGTGGGCAGGCCTTGGTATGTTGTCTGTCCCTTCGCAGTTAGGTGGATCAGGTCGCAGCCAGACACATTCCCTCTGTACCTCCAAGCCTCAGCACAGTCAGTGGAGTCCAGGCCTGACCGTAAGCAGGACAACAGAGTGGGCACAGTCCCCATGGGGGATGGCACACAGTGGGCTATTGTGAACAGCAGGCACCTGGTCAATCTTCCCCTGCGTGTATGTTGTGGGTCCAGTGTGGTGACCCACACCCCAAGCCAATGGCACTGCAGAGGGACAGCCACTAGTGCAGGGTCTATCTACGAATCCACTTGGGCAATGACATAGCTCGCTTCCATCTCGTGCGTCCCGCAAAGGTTGGCAATATGCAGCAAGTGTTGAAAACAGCAGCAACCAACCACGCCAGGCAGTATGTCAAGTTTTAGGGATTCCGGTACAAGGTAGCTCAGTGCGAGCGGCCCGGTCCAGCCGCATCCACAGGACATTCAGAAAGTTTAATTGGGCTCGTGCAGTGGCCATCTTGGATCACCCGGGGCTCAGCTTTCGAGCCGAGTTTCTCTCAGGGCAATGCTCCGATTGTCTGCAGGGCAAGGTTGAGCAGGTTGGATGCTAGTTCCCCTTTCAAGTAGGTATTCAAGAAAATACAAATGTGCTGTGTAAATCGCCACAATGAGGATCTAGTAAGGAACTCAGTGGGAGCTCTTCACAGTCGCAGCCTCACTGCATGAGCTCAGGCCACACCCCAGCCTTTTTGGGACTATTATACTAAACTGTTTACAATGATACTGACCCACATTCTCACCAGTCTTCAGATTATGGCCTTTGCTCAACCCACCTTACCAGAAAAGATGAAGGAGGTATATTTCTTACGGGTGCCTGTTTTACCTTTATGATATTAGTGGCTCTTGGTTTGTGGAAGTGTGAGGGAGGAGTAGGTGCTTTCGCCTCTGTCATCCTTTTACTCCTGCAGGTCAGATGTCAATTTGTCACAATCGTGTACAGAAATCCTGTGGTTTGTGAAGGAAGGTTAGCGTTTTCAGTAGAAAACGTTATTTACAGAGCACCACACAGCGCTTTCAGTAGGAACCATTATTCATGGAGCATATGACTCTGAAGAGTTTCTCACTTAGCCATAGTAATTAGAGGGCAGTAGTGTACTGTTATCAGTAATGGATGTGATGTCAAGCCAGAATGGCCTTCATGGATCTTTAACATGGAAACCCCACTATACAATGGTTGCTGGGAAGTTTCAAGGCGGTTTGTAGAATCCTGATAGACTGCTAGTGAGGAAGTAGCACATGAGAGAAAGGGAATGGTGGCACACCGAATGGGAACTGTTTAAGGATGTATGCCACAGTTCTGCAAGCAGTCCCCTTTCTATAGTGAAGATAAAGGAGGTCAGGATCTGGGTGTAGAGGACTCATCTGGGTCTGGGTAGAAACAACACTTGTTTACGTTGACCATACAAGTTGAACCCAGTGCATCCATGAAGGGAGGAATTGACAAAGGGTCACAAGTGTCTGAGCCTTCCAAAAACTCACCAGTCCACTGACAGGTAGGGATTCGGGCCTCTGTAGATGTGGCTCATCGTCCACTGTGGCACTGAAGTTCATTCTTCGCCAGCACCTGTGGTTCGGGACAGCTAGACCCAAGAGAAGGGGCAAGTGGCAGAGTTTTAAGACTGTGGTTGAAGACAAATCTCCAATGATGCCCTTGGTGAGTAAAATGAGTAAAACCCAAGTCAAAACAAAACAATCAGGTGAGCAGGGAGCGGAAAAGGTTGAAAGATGAGCAAACAAATGTGATGACAGCATGGCCAAGATGGAGCAAAAAGATCACCCTGTGACCCTTCTTGTCATGTGGTTCAGATGCCTAGAAGGATGTGAGGGAGACTAAATTGGCACTTCTAAAATGGCTGTATTGTCTACATGCAATAATGAAATAAGGTGTTCTGTAAAAAATAATTGCATTTGCAGTAATTCTAAATGACTACAAATTCATTATTCTGTAACTATACTTGCCACTGCAACCTCATAATTTGTGCAAGCTCGACTAACAGTGATTTTGTTATTGCAGTTTTCACATAGATCCAAGTATCTGAAGACTGTCCTTAGCATAGGGCAGTCACCAGTAGAATCCGACGAGCCAGCTGCACTGATACAACTCCAGAACTGTTCTCCACCGTGCCCGGTGGCACAGTGGCATTGTTGACCATGATGGAAAGACCTCTACAGGGGATTCACTGAGAAGCCACTAACAGAGGAACAAGGTGTTCATGAAAACTCCTATTCAGCACTAACCATCTTAAAGACTGAGTATGGAGTAGCGCCTACCTCCCTATTATGTTTGGTTCTATATTTCACACATCAAAAACATAATTTATATCCTTAGTGGAGAAAACTGGTGATCAGAATCTTTATCATACAGCTTGGGTAGTAAAGGCAAATCTAGTGGGTGTGCCCAAGAATTGAAAGTCAGTGGTGGAGTGCACCCCAACCCTCTCGAACGCCCAGCCCAACCTCCCAACCCACCACCTCGCCACGCAGCCTCCCTCAACCTTGCTCAACCCTCTTTGCCCCCCTGCTCCAACCTCCATGTAGATCTCACTCCGCTCAAGGGAGAGCGGCACGATCGGGAGCAAGAGTTGAAAACATTGACCCTGTGAACATACTGCACCACCCATCTACCCAGTCAAGCCAACCCTTCTACTCCATCCCCCAGCTACCGCCTCACCTGTGCCCTCAAGTCCTCCGAACAACATAGCTTCACCAGCCTCAAAGCACGCTTCCCTTCTCTTAGCACAGGAGGGGCAGCCCTGGCCAAAACCCCAACCTCCAGACCCCCCCACGTTCACACATGCCCCATCGACCACCCAAAAGACAAAAAAAAGCCCAGACTCAGCCACCTCAGGCCCCAATTAGCATCACCCATGCTCCAACCTAGATCCCATTCCCTGCCACATCGCTATAGGGCCCAAACCTCCACTTGGACACCCAACCAAGTCTTAGCGCTATTCCCCTCCTCCCCCTTGCCTGAGGTCCACCCCATACCCTCCCCCATGCCTTCATCTGACCACCCCTTTCTGTCATCCCAATGCAACTACCCCCCATCCTCCCATGCCCTTCCTTGGCCACCCCATCCCTCCATCCACCACCACCCCCCCTCCTCCACTCCCTCCTCCACCCCGTCTCCTCCAATAATCCCCACCCCGACCAGACCAGCACTTTCAATCAAACACCACCAAATCTCTTGCATCCTCATCAACGCCAGGTTAGTCTCTAAAAACAAATTTTACATCTTTGATCTTATCTCAGATAAAAACCCAGATGTCATTTTCATCACAGAGACCCGATTTGCTGACAATTATGAGCCCAATGCAAACAAGGCCTTCCCACCAGGCTACAACCTTGTTGGTCAGAAAATATCAAGAAGGGCTGGGGTCTTGCGATACTACTCAAACACCAATTTCCTCTGCTTATCAAGGCCACCTCAGCTATCACCACAGACTATGAATCCCTCTTTGTAAAACTCCAGCTCTCACCCGCCACCATACACAGCTTTCTACTCATTTGCAGACTCCCTGGCTACAACAAAAACTTCACAGACACACTCAGCGACGCTCTGATACTAACTTCAACCTGCATCCAGCACTCACCATCCTAGGTGATTTCCACATCTGGTTTGACTCCCCTTCAAACCCCATGACCCGATCTCTCACAGACAACCTAGATGCCTTCAACCTGACACAACACATCCCTACACCCACCCACACTGCAGGCCACACCCTTGATGTGATCTTTAGCTCCACAAACATCATATCCCCACTGTCTCCATGCCTCTTAACATGGACAGATTATTAAGCAATCTTCTCCGTTGTACTACTCTCAACCGTGGCCCATGCCCAAGGCCATGCCCAGCCACCACCAACCTCCACACCTCTCAACCCACTCTGGAACAAAGTCATTATCACCCTTTATCTAGACAACTCCCTTCTCAACTCACTGCTAGCTCTCTACCTCCAGGGAGAACCCCATCAAACTTGTTGACCACTTTCTCTCTAACACCCTCGCACTCCTCACCCCAACAAAACAGACCTCTCAGAGATCCGTCTTCATCTGGAACGGACCCACAGAACCAACCCAACTGCCCAGAACAAAACTGCTTGAGCAAGACTAATAAGGGCCTTCAAATTGGAAATCATAAAAACCAAGAAAGCATTCTATGAGAACAAATCTTGAACTCTCCCAACGCAGGCAAGGAATTGCATAGAATAATTTCTGAATTCAATTCTCCTGCATGCTCTACCTCCCCCTCCGCCCAATTCCCAATCCCTATGCAATGCCTTATCAGAACACTTCCACAACATCACTATCAATAGAAAATCTGTCATTATCTCTAAATTAGAAATAATTCCTCCAGCCAGTACCCGCCCCTTCCCCGTACGAACTCCATCCCGATACAAACCTTTGCCTCTTTCTCTCCAATCTCACACTAGGAGTTCCTCTTGCTCCTAGCACAAAGCCACCCATTAGGCTCCCCTGAATACCCTTGCCAGCCTACCCTCCTCAAAAACTTCCTAGCCTCAACCTGTGCAGGCAGTATCGCACGGTTAATTACTAACCAAACCCTAATATCAGGAACCTTCCCGGAATCCTTAAAAACCTCTTACATCCAACCCCTCCTGAAAAAACCTACGCTAGACCCACTCCTCCCACAGAACTACCAGCCCATTTCCAACTCCCGCTTCGTGGCCAAACCCATGGCCCGCACAGCATAAGAGCAACTCAGCCATTTCACTGGAGCCAACAACCTCCTTGACCCTGCACAATCTGGCTTCAGACCACTCAGAGGAATGGAGTCCTCCCTAGTGTCCATTAGGGACAACATAAAAAGAACAGTGGACCCAGAAGGATGTACTGTACTCATTCTGCTCAATCTCTCTACTGCCTTCAATACCATCGATCACACCATTCTCCTAGACAGGCTACACTCTTTAGGAACCAAAGACATGGTTCTCACTGGGATCTCCTCTTTCATATCTAATGGCTTGCAAATCATGCTCCTCCACCCTTTCACCTCTACATCCTGACCAGTACCAAAAGGGGTCCCATAGGGAGCATCCCTATCTCCCCTCCTCTTAAACATCTATCTGAACCCACTCCACACACTCCTCCACTCCTACAATCTCACCTGTTACAATTGCACAGAAGATACTCAGATCATCCTCAAAATCACCAGGCTCGCTCCGACTGTCCAGATCTGTCATCATGCCTCTCAGATATTAACTACTGGATGATGAACAACCACCTCATCCTCAATCCTGGGAAAACAGAATAGTAGTATGTGGGAAAACAGCGCTCCTTCCCCAAGCAATTCCCTGGCCTCACTCCATAGGCTGCCCTTCTGCTCAGTGGAAAGCACACTGGACATGGATTTGTTCCTCTCCCAACACATCAACTCAATATCCAGAACCTGTTTCTTCCACCGACACATCCCCAGGCATATCTTTCCATACCTCATCTAGCCTCACTGTTTCTCTGCCATCGTCTCTATCATGCTCTCCTGCTTAGACTATGCAACCTGCCTTTATCTAGGGGCACCAGCATTTCAGCTAAGGAAACTGCAAAATAATCCAAAATGCTAGGGCCCGCCTGCTCATTAGCTTCGCTCCTGGAGAACTGATCAGCCCTACACAAAGAGTGCTCCATTGGATCCTATTGGTAGACGCACTACCGTTTAAAAAAATGTGCATCACCCACCCTGCCATCCACAACACCGGCCCAGAATTCCTCAAAGACAAAGTCACTCGCTAACACCCCTCAAGGACACTAAAATCTGGCAAACCATCTCTCCTAGTTGCCCACATTACAAATGCACGAGACTGGGCAGACCCTCCTTCACCGTCCAAGCACTGATCATCTGGAACTCTCTGCCCCTGCACATCTGCAACATTGATAACCACTTCGCATTCAAAAAAGCGCTCAAACCTGGCTCTTCCCTTCCTCCTCTTCAAACCTCTCGCACTCTGTACTGTCGATATGCGCACAGGAACACTGGCCCAAACCCAACAACACACTCATCCACACACTTTAGAATGCAGCTATGGCTATGCAATTCCAGTCTTGCAGCTCGCATAGCCACACTGAAACCCCTGATGTACCACAACACCTCTGCCCTTTAGTATACAGCGACAACCTATGAAAAGGTTCAGTCTAGCTGGGCACACATCAAAATCACTGACTCTAAGGATTTCCAAGACATGGACTACGGTCCCTGAGGCCGTTCCAACCACAAAGCGCATTGAAGCCATACAAATGAGGAAATGGTGCTATATAAATGACGAATACAATACAACACAATACATGACAGTTCCAAACAGAATGCAAAAGCATGCAAGTGCCTAGACACAATTTCACCATTCAAAACATATGCTGTGTTGTCAAGCATGGAAGTACTCTTTCACACTCAACAAGACTAGTTTGTATTAACATTGAATAAGAATATAAATACATTAACATCATGCATCTATAATGATAGTGCTGTTCCCTGTGACCAACCTCAACCAACCAGTGTCACCAAAGCAAGGTTTTGCAATACGTTTGCAATTGCTTATTAACAAAAGTGTGAACTGGTAGTAACTGAAAAAGCAGATACAAGGAAAGTGAAACCTAAAAAAACGCCCATATGCAGAACCCTATTAGCAAATCTTATATTGGGGTGGTGTGGACACAAACGGTTACCAATGATATTATTGCTGGTAAAAACATTGAGGGTCACTCGATATTTATTTTAAAGGCACTAAACAAACTCCGGAACATATTTTAGGACTAGTGCAATTATATAAGCAAACTATAGTCCTAGAATATTTGGGGAAAGTGTTGGATAGTGCCTTTAAAAGATATTGGGCCTCATTACGACCCAGGCGGTAAGTTACCGCCTGGGTCGTACCTTTACCACCATGGTTTACGCCATGGTGGTTGGCGGATTTACTGCCCCATTCCGAGGTTGGCGGGGCGGTAAGTCCCCAATCCCCATTTACCCTTCCCCATTCCCATTTTTGCCCCATAGGGCATAATGGGAGTGGGGAAGGCGTTAATTACGCCACCGTAAATTACGGTGGCGTAATTAACAACATGGTCCCTTAGCGCCATGGATTTTAACACCTGCTAAAAGCAGGTGTTAAATCCTCCATGGCGCTAAGGGACCTCGGAATCAGGCGGTAAGGGTCGGCGCTGTTTACGCTGCCGTAAACCCCTTACCGCCTGGGTCGTAATGAGGCCCATTGAGTCAACCTCGATGTTTTCACCAGTGATAATATCAACGGATACTGACACGGTTACATACCGACACAAACATACAATGGTGAGCATATAAATAAATGATAATGTTATCCAAATAGCACAGGTGAATTTCCGTGCCTATTCTAAAAATCTGCATGGGGGCATCTTTGCAATGATTCTCATACACATAATCTCCCTAAAACAACCAAGCACTATCAGCCTCATAGGTGTCCCCCTACATCACACAAGCAACTCCATACAATGTCTTCCACTGTATTAGCATGAAGTACCTCTGGGACTATCTGACTGTCTTGTATCCATATGGCATTTAGAAAAATCTCTTGCTTTAGCTTATTTCTCCTTCTGAACTGATGAGACTAATAAAAACAGAAGGGACAAAAGCATTAAATTGGGTAGTATCCCTGCTGTAAATCTGCCGGGATACCACCCAACGCAATTAGCGTTACCGCAACGTGGTCTGGCGCTATTAGTGCCGGATCCCAAGTTGCTGTACCGCTGTAAATCCCCACTTGTTCTGGGTCCAATGGACCCAATACAGCATTTTCAGTGCAATTACCGTGGTGCCAATACTTCTGCGGTAATTGCGCCAGAAATGGGCAGAAATTCTGCGGATTTACCTCCAGCTCAGAGCTCGAGGTGAATCCCCAACTTTCCGCCCAACTCATAGTTGGGTGGGGTGGCAATGCAGTGGTAATAGTGTTACAGCTGTGTTTTTACCGCTCTGCCTAGCTTGTGACGTGGCCCTCAGTCGTTTGAGGTTACAAACAGTATCTTTACATTTGCAGGTGTTTGATTTAAAGTACCAAATTCAGAGAAACAGTAAATATCAGTGATGCACAGGCAAAACAAAAGTGTATCAACACAGTATTCAAGAACAAAGCTATATAAAAAAAAGAAAGGAAGTATTTCACACCCTTCTTTAAGCAGAAGAGGTCCAACAATGATCATCAAGGAAGCATTTGGGGGTTAGTACAACAAGGGCATAAGAAAACACACTCCAGAATCTTCTCTAAATTTCACCAATTGTTCTAAGCTAATTTTAAGGTCGTATTGGGCATCAAGGGTAAATTATATGTTGAAAGATGCCCTGGTCCAGGATCCTCAATTATTTATTTAAATACAGTGAAGACCTTAATAAATGATGCTGACAGCAGAGATCAGTGACCCACTGAGATTGGACTAATCATACGTCGGGATGCCATATTGAGGAGCTCCCCAATCCAGAAATATAATGGATATGGTTAAGTAAAGCACCTTCCAATTGCAGCCCTCGAGCGCCCCAACCACACCGTGGTTTTAGGAGAACTACCTACCACATAAATTCAGTCTTGTCAAATATATTTTTGGGAGGACACGCTGAAAACAAGGTATTTGTTGCTTAAGGGCCGTACTTGGAGGCCCGTCCTATAACCAATGACACTTTACTTTTTGGAATTCATTAGTGTAGGGAGACAATTGCTTATTGTACAAGCTAGTACTTGGTTGATACCTATATTGGAAACTAAAATTATTCCCGAGTGCTATTACAGATTTCTTAAAGATATGGGTATTAATTCCAAGCATTTTCAAGGCATTGGAAATTAATACCCAAGTGTCCCGTTCACTGCCTCTGCATTATAATAGTGATACAAGAGGCATCTCAGTTTTAGCTATGTTAACGTCAGTGCATTTCTCCCTCATTGCATCATCATAGCATTACACTCCACATTCAGGGGTGTTCAGGGGCAGTATGTTGCCAGTGCAATTAGCACTACAGCAAACCTTTGCATAGTGCAAAGCACATATTCTTTCAATGCATTTTTTTCACCAAAGCAAAGAACAAGGACTAGGGAAAATATTGCCCAGGTGCAAAAATGCATTGAAAGAATATGTTTTTTTGTACTATGGCAATTTATGCCCCAATGGTAATTACATGTGCACTGGTGCAAAGTTTCTGTATTGCCACCCCAGGTGTTTATGGCCGTAAACAGCCTGCCAGTACAAGCCTGGCATGCCATGTGAAGTTAAATTCTCTTCGAGGGATCAGAGTCCTGAACTCCCCCAAAGGCAGGATTTAATATTATTAGCACTCTGGGGCATCATCCAGGGTGACACTAGATTTAATTTGTAAGGGAAATAAACCTCTGTGCATTTAGCGCACACCAAGACCCCTAAAAAAGAAACTACAAACACATATGCTGGCTCAAAATAGTAAAGAGCTTTACTCTTTGATGGCTGTGTGGTGGCAGGTGGCACGCGGAGAAAGGTGGTGTTAGGATGTGTTAAACCGTAATCATATAGTGCCTCCTTATGTTACGCTCACCTGGCTCCCACAGGGGCATCAGTCGGACGTGGACAGCTGCGGTCTCCACCCACGTGATGCGTAGTGCAGCGATGACTGAATGGATCTGCCCTCTTAATCTTGTCTGCTTAACCCGTAGAAATATTCTCCTGCAAGTGGAGAGATGGATTTAGCCACTTGTGAATTCAAGTGATGGCACCCCCACAGTCCTCCCCAACTAATCACCTCCGAAATGCCCTCACAGCAATCTCACCTTATATTCTTGAAAGGTGAGCTCTCCATCCTGCGTGGATTTGCAGGGGCGCGTCGATTCCAGTTACTTCACTGGTTTGAAGGCTCGGGAGAGTTCCGGAGAGTATTGACTCTGAGGTTCCTGGTGAGGACCATTAAGTATTAAGTTCATAGAGTTCAATATGTCCGATGTTCACTCTTGTTCCCCCCTTCCTTTCTTGTCTTGCAGTTGGCTCGTGAAAATATGCTCTTGTGGCAGCTGGTGGCGCTCAGGTAAGAGTCTGCATTACCCGGCGCTGTCCAGTAAATGTTGCACGAGGAAAACGTGTTGTTTTGTCTCTCTTTACAGATGCGGCACGTGAAAATATGGAGAGTCACAAAAGGATGCCTCTGGTGGTAAATCAGGTAAGTCTATGGTGGTAAGAATTATATTTGTTGGTTCCCTCGGCTCACCTTGTGGTTTTCTTTTGTCTCCTAGGTGCCGAAGTTCGGCGAAGAAATGATGGAGGCAGCGCCGACCCGAAGGATGCTGTGAAGACTGGTGAGTATGGTGCAGCGCTGCAGCTGGAGGTGCGGCGTATGCAGAAATGATGTTCTTTACAGGTCCAGTGACAAGATGGATCCAGAATCAGGTGTGGAATAGAAATAAGTTTGTTTTCTAACCTTGTCCCTTTCTTCCCTCTTTGTTTTAGGAGCTCTGGATTCGAGGTGGGCATGGCAGAAGACTGGACGCAGGCTGCAGGCACGGTGAGTGTTACGCTGCTGGATGCAGAATAACGCAAAGCGTGTGTTGCTGGTCGGGTGTGGTTTAAATAGCCTCAAAAGTAGTCCCAGGTAAGAAGTCCCTAGAACCACACCCGAGTAAAAAATAGACCCTGTAGAAAAATAGTCCCTTTCAGGCTTCATGTTGGATTGGAGTCATTTGCAGCATGGTCTGCCTGAGGTAAGTAATGACTATGAGCCTGGCGCCTTAGGCGCCAGGACTGATTCCTACTATAAGCCTGGCGCCCAAGGCGCCAGGACTGAACCCAGATAGCCCCTAGCCGGGGCTGCTGAGGTTTTACTAAATGTCTAGATGCCTGCTCCTGGGGCTGATGGGCTTGGTCCGGATGCCTGGGGTTAGGCATCATGGCACCTTATTATGAATATTGGCCTAAGCCCATTCACGTTACGCAGAAAACCACGTTTGCAAAGTTCCGATTTTGGGTTAACTTCGCCGCCATTTTAAGACTCATCCGCCATTTGATTTCGACGCATGTTTCATGTTCTAAAATGGTGGACTGTGTTTTCGACTTGCAGTCAAGCCAAACGACCTTTGAGTTTCGTTAATGTTTAGGTTGACCGAGAGCTGACTGTTTAACCTATGTAAAGAAACCTTGCGCTTCATACGAACTGCTATTCAAGTGTTGTCTGCGCTCACAAGCCTCATCCTCGTATAAACACTGAAACAATGAAGAGTAAACTTTGATTGTATGCTTTAGCTGAACTGCATTGTAGTGACTCTTGGAATAAGGCTTACCATGGATTCGAGAACCAACAGTACCACTGAATGTTTATGGACATGTAAACTTGTTTAATCCGTTGTATAATAATGTAACATCTGTCATGTGAACTAGGCACAAACTCTACCCCACAACTTATTAAATTGGAGAGAGGCTGGACAATATTGCTAAAATAGTATAAATATGTCTGTGTTTAGATGTCCAGCACTCTCACTCCTCAATGTGTCTGCTGGTACACACTGCGAGGTGTTGGGAGCCAGATAGCTATCTGTTTTGCTTTGTAAACTGTAAAGTAAAGATACTTGTATCTTTTCAGCCCATGATTGGTGTATTTCATTTGTGGTACTAATCCTCGATATTTCTTTTATCTTTCAGATGGCGCCCGAATAGGGACCCTCAAGATTGAGGCCACCTCGTTGAAGACAAAACGCGGCCATCGGACTGGGATCGGATGGTGAGAAAAAGGGGGCCCCTTTGTATGAGACATGATACCTTGACAGTACTGCATGATCCGATCCCTGGAGGGTGAGCATGCGGTCAGATAAGGCATCTTGATGAGGGTCCACATATTGAGACAGGCAGTTCTGTCAAAATCACCAATCACAAGGGTCCTTTGTCCTTTGTAATCCGATCTGACCTCCTCAGTCCTTTGTAATCAGTTGAGTCGTGCCCCGATTCCTAAGTATCCTGATATTTGGTTGCAGTTTTGTCCTCATTAACACAAACAATGCCAGGTAACACCAGTGATCTGACATGCCTGGGAAATTGTCTGCCTGTTTCAGGGGTTTATTCCACAGAGACATTCAATCTTTGGAATTTGGCAGACCGGTGCCACAGGAGGGGTCGCCGGCATGTACTATGTATGGTAAGTACGGCATTGATAGTATAGTATACAATGATATTTGGCACAAACAAACTAGACATGCTTCCGAATTTCAGTGGCTAATCAATGGTAATTTTGAGATTGCCAGTATAGAATATTTAGAGTTCATATTGTTAAAGAAAAAAGCTAGTCCTGCAGCATTTGATGTAATTCGGAATTGGTAAAAAGTAGCTTTGCAGCAATTTAAGAGTAAAGAGAAGCATGCACATTATCATATGTCTAATTCAGAAAAGGCATTATTGTATGATCAACAGAAACAGTGAGAATCTATTAGAAACATGGATAGGGTTTTCCAACTTGGTGTACAGAAAATATATCCATCTAAAGATTTTCAAGTCTCAGATGAACTAATTGATTAGCTGTTAAATGAACGTAAGCCTGGTGCCACTGCACCACCTCTTTATGTACCTCATCCTGCTGTTTTACCTCTTCCTGCTGTTGCGCCTCCTCCCGTAGCTGTCCCTGTTCTTCCCATTGTTCCTCCGCTGCCAGCTGTTGCTCCTCTTCCTATTGTTGCTTCTACTTCTGTATCTCCACCTTTACCGACTATTACTGTTCCTGTGATTCCGTCTTTGTTGTCAGCAGAAGTGTCTCCACTACCTGTTGTACAGGATTTGTCTATGCTCTCTTTCCCAAGCGGTTCTGCTCCGCTTGTAGCCGATGAAGGGACGAGTGCTGAATCAAAAGTAGTGACTCATAGTACAGTTTCTAAAGATAAGAAGAGAGAATTGTATGCATGGGCTGAGAAATATATAGAGAAAGGTGACAAATCAGCTGTATTACCTACACTTCTGGATCTAGAAAGTATTCCCGAAGAGAATGGGCCTCATTACGAGTTTGGAGGTAGCCATGGATGCCTCCAAACCCGTGTCTGGGTCCGTGTAGTCGGAATGGGGATTTACCGGGTCATTCTGACCTTGGAGGACCCGGTAAGTGCCCATTCTGAAAACCATTCCCCATTCCCATTCGAGCCCCGATAGGGCTCAATGGGAATGGGGAAGGTGCTAATAACGGGCCCGCAAATAGCGGGCACATTATTAGCTCCCTGGTCCCTTAAAACCAGCTGGCCTTAGTGGGACCCGCTAAGGGACCTCGGAATGCGGCAGTAGGGGGTTAACGGTACCGGCATACCTACCGGTGCCGTTAACCCCATACTGCCGTACTCGTAATGAGGCCCAATGTTTTTATTGAGGGGATGGGAATACACTTGGCTGTAATGTGGAATAATTCGAAGGACATGGATGTCCCACAAGGGTTGAGGGATTTGAATGTCTTAGCTTATTCAAGGGATACTGCGGAGAAAGTAAAGGAACATGTTGAGAGGGTTTTTGAGTTAAGAAGGGAGTTAGAACGGTTACAGAATGATGCAGTAGATGGTGATAGATTGGGCGCTCTGTATGTGCAGAAATGGTTCCTTCCTCCTTGTAAATCAACAAGTGAAGAGACGTGAATTTCCACAAGGGATGCGCTTAGATGGATTTTGGATGTGTCGATATCTCCCATAGAAGTATATGATACGTTTAGTCAGTATACCCCAGACATGCAGAAGGAAGTGTTACAGGCAATGGTAGAATACCTGCAGGATGAGTGTATTAAGAAAAAGATGTGTTGTCCCACAGAATTGATGATTATTTATAAGAGAGCCTTTGTGCCCAACACTGCTTTGACCACTTTTAGCGCTCGATCTGGCTTTATTGCTCAGCACGCATTTGGAGTTGCATACTTCTCAGTTGCCTAGAGAGGTTCCGCCGACATTTGTTCCTAAAGTTGAGATTCCAACTAATGTTGCCACAGGCACAGCAGCCACTACTATTGAAGCTAGCTATGTATCACAATGTGTTCATGTCCCGTTCTCTAGACAGGAAGTGAACACTATTAGGCAGTCAATTCCAGACATTAGGAAAAATCCAACAGGGTTTTATGAAGAAATAGCATCTGTCTTGCAGTCGTCAGTTTTCACCTTAGGTGATATAGACTTGTTGTTCCCTGTGATCCTACCTGCTGATTTATGGAAACAGATTAGGACTGTAGATGATCAAGCAGGATTGGGTGAGACATGGGTTAACTTGGTTCGGTTAGATGGAGAAAGAAAAGCTGGTGAGAGACCACTGCAGGTGATACTGACTTTGCCAGACAGAATAGTAACGAAACTAAAAACTCTGGTTCCCGAGGAAAGGATTGTTTGGGACAAACTTGCTGCTTGTACCCAAGGGAAATCTGAAGGTGCTACCAAACTCTTTAATCGGTTTGAACAAGTATTTTCAGATTTTAGCGGACAGGATTTAAGCACCGACTCAGGAAAAAGGTTGTTTGTGGATAAATTTGTGCGCGGATTGTTGCCTGATATCCAATCACAAATCATGACTTCCAAAAGTGCTTGGCAAGCTAAATCACAGTCCGAAGTACTGCATATGGCTCAGTATTACAAAAATAGAGTCAATAATGAAAAAGAGAGGATTGAAAAGAGGAAGGGAGATCTGAAAACCAAAGAGGTGGGAGTACACAGTTTAGAGGCCAGTTTGTTCCAGTTTGTACACATGAACAATGTGTTTATTGCAGACAAGAGGGTCATTGGCGAGCACAATGCCTGATCCTTCAGCAGAGGTCGAATAACACATATGGTATCATGGGTAGACGATCCAGAGGCCGCCCTGGGGTAGGGGGTCTTGGTAGAAGCCAGTTCGCTCAAAATCCACAGTCATTCACGCAAGTTAGTCAGCAACCTAGTGTAGATAGTACAAATATTTTTGATAATCCTTCAACTGCCTATCTTTCTGAAGATCTTGTCTTTGATGATATATTGTTTCGTTAGGACAGCCTGAAGCAGGGTCTGGAACTGGTGCCTATTCCTGTCAATCAGAAAGGGCCCTATGTTGAGATAAAAGTAGGGAAAGGAAGCATCTATTCTTGACAGATAGAAGGAGAACAGAAGTGTTCCATTGATCATTCACAGGTTCCAGATATTCCATTGTCAGGGCAGAATAACGTTTCTGTAGGGTTTCATGGCACGCCAGTGGTTAGTCTGGTTTCTCAGCCAGTACCAATTTCACTGGGGACATTCACGGATCACTGGCAATTTCTCCTAACAACGAATTGTGGTGAGAATTTGTTGGGGTTGAATCTGTTTAAAGAATTAAATGCGGTAATTCATTGTTCTTTAGATGGAGTACGTTTCACGATTTCACCCCAGCAATCTTCTGCCTCACAGTTTTTGACTAGACCTTTACCGCCTGAATTTAGTGAAGTTCTGGCGTGTTTATGGGTGGTTGATGACAATGATGTTGGCAGTTTGCAAATTTAACCTGTTAAAATTGTTATGAAGTCAGGAGCTAAGTTGCCACATATTCCACAATATAAGATTTCACTTGATGGTGAACAAGCTCTGAAGAGCATAGTTTCTGATTTTGTCCATCGTGGAGTGATCGAGGAAATTGCAGGAAGTTTGTCAATAGCCTGATTTTACCGGTATATAAGAAAGGGGATAATGCGATTCCTTTCCGTTTTATTATTGATTTGCGTGCTATCTATAAGATTGTTGCTCCAAATTTCCAATTGTGCCTGATGTAACCATGATATTGACAATGATCCCAGCTTCTGCTACTCATTTCAGTGTGGTGGATCTTAAGAATGCCTTATTTAGTATTCCCATACACATGGATAGTAGATACTTGTTCGCATTCACCTTAGGACTCAAGGCTGCACTGTGTTCAGCACCAATTTTGGACACACCAAATTATGATAAGGCCTTCATGTTATATGTGCATGAATGTGATGGATGTGCTTTGGCTGTGTTAATGCAGGAACATGGGGGGGAAGAATAGACCGTGTGGTTATTTTTCCTCCAAACTTGATCTTGTTGCATGCGCTTTGCCGAGATGTTTGAGAGCTGTCGCTGCTGCTGCTGCGTCCATAAAACAATGTGAGGGTATGGTTTTAGGTCACTCTTTAACTGTGATGGTACCCCACTCCGTAGACGTTCTATTAAACAGAAGGCCAACACAACACCTTACGTCCGCACGATAAACAAGATACAAACTGATCCTATTTGCACCGTATATTCCAATTAAGAGGTGTTGCGTATTGAATCCGGCTGAATTATTGCCTCTTCTGCAAGACATTGTTTGCAGTGACGAAATGACACATGACGGCCTTTACACCAAAGAGCAAGAAACCAAAGGCAGAATTGACTTAAATGATACACCATTGAAATATCCACAAGGGGAGCTGTTTTTCGATGGCTCCTGCTTCAAACTTCTGGATGGTACATCCACAATCGTGCCTATGCCATCACTACATTAAGCACGATTGTGGAAACCAAAAGAATCTCGCATAACTCTGCGCAGGCCGCAGAGATTATCGCATTGACTCGAGCTTGCAAACTTTCCGAAGGGCTTAGAGTAAATATATTTACAGATAGCAGGTATGCCTTTGGGGTGGTTTACAACTTCGGTAGACTTAAGGGCAGAACAAGGTTTCTTGACCTCACACGAAACTAAAATCCAACAAGGTACCTTGATAGTTCAGCTATTCTCAGCACTTGCGCTTCCCCCTCAACTAACAATCATGAAGTGAACCACACATCAGAAAGTAACAGATGATGTAGGGAGAGGCAACGCTTTTGCTGACAGGATAGCTAAAGAGACTGCTACTGATTTGTGTTCAGAAATGTATATAACGAAAGAAGCTACGAATACTTGTACAATAGATGAAGGAATCGATTCAATAAAAAATATTCAAGCTGATGACACTCCAGAAGAACTTAAACACTGGGCTGAGGGTTTATTAAGTTTGGATGAGGAAGGTTGTTGGGTGGACAATGAAAGAAAAAGATGGATGCTACCCAATACTTATGTCACCGCCATGGTTACAATGGCTCATGGTCCTACTCATATATGTGCTAGGAAAATCTGTAAATTGCTAGAACCTGTTTGGGTAAATGTAAATATTTCAAAAACTGCTGTGCGTTTGGTCCAAAACTGTATGTTATGCTTACAGCATAATGTGGGGAAGGGTACAGAGTCACAGAGGGGTAGTTTTGGTCCCCCCTCGGTCCCTTTCTAGGTAATAGATTTCGACTTCATCGAAATGGAACGCTGCTACAACTACAAGTATGTTCTGGGAGTCATTTCTGCCTTTAGCAAATGGGTTGAAGCCTTCCCTATGAAAGATGCCACAGCAATGACAATGGCGAAAACCATGCTTTTGGTTTGCCGAGAGTCATCTGGTCGGACAATGGTCCACATTTTATCGCTGCTGTTATCCTGCAAGTATGCGTGGGATTTCAGATCGATAAACGGTTCCATTCGGCTAGACACGCTCAGAATGCCGGCCTTGTACAACGTCATAATGGTATCCTAAAGAACAAGCTAGCTAAAGTCTGAGCTAGCAGTAACCTGAAATGGCCAGATGCATTACCCGTAGTTTTACTGTCCATGCGGACGACCCCACAGACTAGAACTTGACTCTCCCCGTACGAGATCGTGATGGGGAGGCCAGCTAACATTCGGAACCTACCTAAATCCAAAATACTGAAAGACATGGAGCATTTGCTTCTTGCTGAATACTGTGACCAGGTAACTCAAAACCTGTATTTGATTTAGGTGCGAGATGCCCTCCCAGTTAAATATGAGGGGCCAGGTCATTGACTTCGACCTGGGGACTCGGTGCTTACAAGAGCTTTCGAAAGAGCATCCTGTCTCGCACCGCGTTGGAGAGGACCGTTCCAGGTCCTGTTGGCCACACAGACCGCTGTACGAGTAGCAGGAAAACGACACTGGATACACACAACGCACATCAAGAAAATACCTTTTCATTTCCACTCGATGAAGAAGAAAAGAAGGAAACTGTTTGTCCTGCTTCGTATGATAAGCCTGTTTTGAACAACACTGAGGGTGTCTCAGAGATTCTTCCTGAGCTCGTGGGGCCTGGGGAGACTGCTGCTTTGTCTTTGAATTCTCCTTCAGATCTTTCTGCACCCTTGAGAAATCTAGCTTCTGTTTCACTACTTCCATCAAGAAGCAAAGACACTCTGTTTGCAGATCACACTGTACCTGGAGTCTTGAGGTATGATCTGCATGCACGGCACTAGACTTACAGCACAGCATATCTGTGCCCACGAGGAATCACTGTTGAGCTAGTCCCTTGTCACTCTCTCACTGAAACATAAGTAAGTGGGCAGGACCAGCAAAGTTACCTTCGAGCAAGATAAGCCATGTGGTTAGGAGATCACCAACAAACGAACTTAAAGAGTCTGTCGCAGAAACTTTTCTAAACAAACTTTAAGGAACAATGCCTGTCGCTAACTCTACTCGTACAAAACAACTGATCAGTCTTGTGGCTAACACAGACATTGAGCATCAAAAATCATGGTCCTTGAGGACTTACTTTTGTCTTGTGATAATGTTAATTGGTCTAACGGTTGTATTTGCATTAGGGTTTTGGTATATTGGGGGGGTGCGTCCACTTGAGACTTTGTTACCTACCAAAAGTGTTCCTACTATGTCTTCACCTTTTGTGCATCTGCATACTCTACCTTCTAGGGATTCCCAACACAGACAGAGTTACCACAATAATACACTTCTATTAATCATGAATGCGACCCATGCGATTCTAAACAGAACGAATTGCTGGATATGTTCGCATTTGCCACAGCACGGGGAGAAAGGGTTGGGCTGGTATATTCATCCTCTTCCTTTGACTACTGCATGCTACGCCTTTCTAAGGGCACTATTCTTTGGTCGTTAGAATGATATTATCTCTGGGAACTTCGTTGGGACTAATTTGAATGAATTTGAAAGACGAGTCCTGACGCCTCTGGGATGTTCCCAGAACAGGAGCAAACCCAATGTTGCTTCTATTAGGCCTTCCGATAGATTTTCTAGACCTTTCCAATCGTTGATTTCTTTCAAGATGGCTCCCGTAGGCAACCGGGATGCCATGCCTCCTTCTTACACTATCAATCATAGCCCCAACTCTGTTTCCTTCTGAATATAAAGGGATGGTTCTCATTCAATGGGTACCTTTGAGGGTTGTACCAATATTGTGAATCTGAGTAGTGAGGACAGACATTTGTACGTAGGTGATCCCGTTCATTTCGTCTGTGGTGATGAGGCTTATCCTTGGCTACCTAGAGATTGTCAGGGTACTTGTTATTTGGGTATCTTGCTACGCGGGGTATTTTTAGCCAGCACCTCTAAGGTCTCTAGAGCTCGTCCAAGACATACGAGAATGGTGATACTCCTTCACAGGTCATGGGTGATGTAGCGAAATCCTTTGTGCCATTTTGGGGACAGATCATGAACTCTGAGCATATTAGGAGACAGGCAAGAGTATTGGAGAGAACCATCAACAGAACCACTGATATACTATACAGTATGATGTTGGAACAGAAAGCAATTAGATTAGTGGCTCTACAGAACAGGATGGTGTAAGACGTCATCCTAGCAGAGCGTGGGGAGTATGTAAAATGGTGGGATCTGCTTCTTGTGTTTTTATACCTGACTCCTCCGCTACTATGAAGATGTTTGTCAGGGACCTGAAATTGTTTAAGAAGTCAAAAAATCAGAACTCAACTTTAAGATGTTTAGCTAAACTGATTCAGTAAGCCACAAGTCAAATGTACTCCTTTTCTTGTGTCTGCTTCCCCATAGGGAAAACTCACCCTGAGAAAGGTATACTTTGAAACCATTGCCTGGCAGGAGGCACTGTTGCCAAAACGTGTAGCAGATGTCCGTTTTGGACAACAGCATGTTGGCAGACCTGCTCAGAGAATATTGAATCACGAATAATGAAGGACAACTAAACTGAGAATTTAGAAGTTTAGAAAATTACCCTTTCTTCTCTTTTTCCTTACACCAAATGTTTGTTTCCACTCTTTTTCTTGTTCCAAATCTATTTTCTGTTCTAATATAATATACATGCTCAAGTGTGATTTTGAAAATTTTGCTCAAAATATTTTTTTTCTGTTTTTACTTAGTCTTAAATATGTTGTTAATAATTCTCCTTTTTCCCTAAGCAATTTTGTCTCCCCACCAAAGTTTTGTATAATGGAATCAATTGACATTGTTTATGATAAAAAATTACTTGATGGCTTACAGAATCGTGATTTGGCCCACGTCAGAACCTCAGTGAAATAACTATAACACTGTAACAAAAAGAATAACTTTTGAGATTTATTGAACTTCCTTCTTTATCACAGTGGAACTGTTGTTTTATTTTTTAAGATTCCAGTCCTACTCCACCGTAGTATATAGGACACTCCCCACCACGTGTATGTAATCCTCCCCTACCATATTCAAGGCAATACAAAATCTGCACATCCTAAGTACAGAAGTACATGTTCCTGAGGGAAACTGGGATCTTAGTGCTTAATTCTGGGACTTTTTACGGTCTTGGGGATGGAAGCTCTTTTCAGTCTTAGTGGTAATCCTTGGTATTCTATTGTTCTGTTGTTGTTGCATACAATGTCTTCCTGCCATATGTTCAATGTTAGGGGAGTGTTGTGCACAAATTGTAGGTGCATTGGGAGCAAATATACATGCACCTGAGAAAATGGCTAATGTTTTTGTAATGAAGGATGTCACTATCAAGGATATAATGGTGATTGATATTTCTGAAGAATGTGATTCAGGATGTACGGACATTGAGACATGGGGTTTTGAGTAAAGCAAATGCTTGAGTAAAGCTCGTGGCTTAGGCCAGAAGTAGGGTTTGTTAAACCATAATCATATAGTGCCTCCTTATTATGAATATTGACCTAAGCCCATTCATGTTACACAGACAACCGCATTTGCAAAGTTTCGATTTTGGGTTAACTTCGCCGCCACTTTAAGACTCATCCACCATTTTGATTTCAATGCATGTTTCATGTTCTAAAATGGTGGACTGTGTTTTCGACTTGCAGTCGAGCCAAACGACCTTTGAGTTTCGATAATGTTTAGGTTGACCGAGAGCTGACTGTTTAACCTATGTAAAGAAACCTTGTACTTCATACAAAATGCCATTCAAGTGTTGTCTGCGTTCACAAGCCTCATCCTCGTATAAACACCGAAACAATGAAGAGTAAACTTTGATCGTATGCTTTAGCTGAACTGCATTCTAGTGACTCTTGGAATAAGGCTTACCGTGGCCAATGGCACTGGCCAAGTAAAACAATGGTTGACCTGGATGAAAGGCGCAGGAGCCTGGGAAGGAGCACATGTGGTTTCTGGTGGATTCAGCCTGTGTTCCTGTCAGTTGGTTGGCTGGCACATCTACAGAGGGGCACATTTTGTTTCTCCCCTGCTGATAGCTTAAATATCCAAGCCCCAAAAGTAGCTTTTTCAGTTGGCTTGACAGTTTGATCATACATTTACTTTTGAACAGGTTATGTTTTTTTTATATGTATACTTTGAGTTGCTTATATTTTAGCTATTTCCAAAGCTTACATTTAGCCTGCTATAGAATGTTTACATTAGTTTCCTGCATTGCAAACCCTGATCAAATCAGTTATCCCATGTATATGCTGCTATCTCACTTCTCCAGTAGTCGACACCAAGCAACATCTTTTGTTTAGACATGCAGGCCAAAACGTAAAATATTGTATTTTCATATCCCAAAAACCATGTTGCCTTGGTGCCACTGCTGATTACGTTGTTCTATGTATGACTATGCTTTTTTTGTTATTAGGGCTGTCCTAGGTGAACTCATCATAGATTAATTGTCTAATGAGGGGGGAAAGTTCAAGGTAGCTGCAGAATTCCTTACATCTTTAATTGTAAAGATGTGCCATCTTTAATTGTAAAGATGTGCATTGTGCCTATTCTAGCATACAATTAAGGGGGTAATTCATAGAATTCAGCGCACAGGTGGCGCACGCGGCTGGCGCACAGTGTGCGCGTGCGAATCCCTGCGCCAGCCGCGTGCGCCAAAACCCATTTCCGCGCACAGCGTATTCATGGATTCCAGCCACCAAAACCAGCCGTGGCGCACAGTGGCGCAGCGACCTTGCAGCAGCGCCAGTTACGCCCCCAAGAACGCCTTCCGCGCAGGGAAAAGCCATCAAAATCCCCAATCCAGCGCAAAGGGCTGCGCTAACCCTGTATCAGCACGGCAAGCGGGCTACGTGTATTCCAGGGGTTCACGTGAAGTTTCTCATGCGATCGGGCCTGGGGGAACGTGCTACGTGTATTTCAGGGGTTCGCGTGAACTTTTTCACGCGATCGGGCCTGGGGGAGCGGGCTACGTGTATTTCAGGGGTTCGCGTGAACTTTTTCACGCGATCGGGCCTGGGGGTGCGGGCTACGTGTATTTCAGGGGTTCGCGTGAACTTTATCACGCGATCGGGCCTGGGGGAGCGGGCTACGTGTATTTCAGGGGTTCGCGTGAAGTTTCTCACGCGATCGGGCCTGGGGGAGCAGGCTACGTGTATTTCAGGGGTTCGCGTGAAGTTTCTCACGCGATCGGGCCTGGGGGAGCGGGCTACGTGTATTTCAGGGGTTCGCGTGAAGTTTCTCACGCGATCGGGCCTGGGGGAGCGGGCTACGTGTATTCCAGGGGTGCGTGAGAAGTTCCACACGCGATTGGCCTGGGCGCGTGTATTTCAGGGGTGCGCGGGAAGTTCCACACGCGAATATCCTGTGCGTGTGTATTTCAGGGGTGCGCGGGAAGTTCCACACGCGAATAGCCTGGGCGCGTGTATTTCAGGGGTGCGCGGGAAGTTCCACACGCGAATAGCCTGGGCGCGTGTATTTCAGGGGTGCGCGGGAAGTTCCACACGCGAATAGCCTGGGCGCGTGTATTTCAGGGGTGCGCGGGAAGTTTTACACGCGATTTCAGCAGGGTACGTGTATTTCAGGGGTGCGCGGGAAGTTCCACATGCGAATAGCCTGGGCGTGTGTATTTCAGGGGTGCGCGGGAAGTTCCACACGCGAATAGCCTGGGCGCGTGTATTTCAGGGGTGCGCGGGAAGTTCCACACGTGAATAGCCTGGGCGCGTGTATTTCAGGGGTGCGCGGGAAGTTCCACACGCGAATAGCCTGGGCGCGTGTATTTCAGGGGTGCGCGGGAAGTTTTACACGCGATTTCAGCAGGGTACGTGTATTTCAGGGGTGCGCGGGAAGTTCCACACGCGAATAGCCTGGGCGCGTGTATTTCAGGGGTGCGCGGGAAGTTCCACATGCGAATAGCCTGGGCGCGTGTATTTCAGGGGTGCGCGGGGAGTCCTACATGTGATTTGACAGTGTGGGTCCTCCCAGGTGTTCCCTGTACACCCTCCACGGCCCCTGCAGGCAGCCCACACCACAGGGGACTACCCTGCATCCCTGGTCATGTCCCGCAGGCAGCCCACCCAACATGGGCATGCCCCCCAGCAAAGGCACATGTCTCCTTGAACTAATGAACACCAACTCATGTCCCCCACCACCCCCACCCCCAAGCACTGTGGGGCACCTGCCAGCAGGCCCCCACCCATGTCCAACTCATGGCCCCCACCCCCCCACCCCCCAGCACTGTGGGGCACCTGCCAGCAGGCCCCCACCCATGTCCAACTCATGTCCCCCACCACCCCCCAGCACTGTGGGGCACCTGCCAGCAGGCCCCCACCCATGTCCAACTCATGTCCCCCACTCCCCCCACCCCCCAGCACTGTGGGGCACCTGCCAGCAGGCCCCCACCCATGTCCAACTCATGTCCCCCACTCCCCCCACCCCCCAGCACTGTGGGGCACCTGCCAGCAGGCCCCCACCCATGTCCAACTCATGTCCCCCACCACCCCCACCCCCCAGCACTGTGGGGCACCTGCCAGCAGGCCCCCACCCATGTCCAACTCATGTCCCCCACCACCCCCACCCCCCAGCACTGTGGGGCACCTGCCAGCAGGCCCCCACCCATGTCCAACTCATGTCCCCCACCACCCCCACCCCCCAGCACTGTGGGGCACCTGCCAGCAGGCCCCCACCCATGTCCAACTCATGTCCCCCACCACCCCCACCCCCCAGCATTGCGGGGCACCCTCCACCAGGCCCTCGCCCATGTCCCATCCATGCCCCCCTGCACCTGGGTCCCAACAATCCCCAATCATGTCCGTAATGGCCATCCTCCCCTGCCAAAAGGCCCAACCAACTATCACATCCACCCACATATCAAAGGCAATTACATGTTACACACCCAATGTAAATAATGCAAATGAACACATGTCTGTCACACACAATGGCTGCAAGTGAATGTCAAAACAACCAACATGACATGCATGAAAGTAATGAGATGATACGACACATTGAAGGATGAAAATAAAAATGTATTGAAAATCAACTAGAATGGAAATGAAATTAGAAAAACCACAAAGCAAAACAACAAAAAGAAGATGAATGTCCATGAAAAAAATCCAAAAAATCAAAAAAACCATAGAAGAACTATTTACAAGACAATCCCGGGTCCATGAGCCCAACCAAATGAAACCTAACTATGTCAACTAACTAAAAACTGAACTATATACAAAAAAGTGGCGCTTTGTCCAATCACAACCAAATAAAAAAAAAATAATCAAAAGGAAACCTACCACTAACTATATAACTATATACAATGGCAGCGGGCAAGTCCTGCGGCTCACTCTGTGATGTTGCCGGCCAGGGCATCATCGAACTCCATGTCGATGTCCTGGAGGCGGGACTCTGTCCTGGCCCCGAGGTCTCGCAGGGATAACCCCATGTTCACCTCAAACTCCCTGCGAGCTTCCTCGAGGCACTCAGCCCGCCTCAACGCCCGACGCATGGAGAACTCCGCCCTGACCATGGTGAGCCACTCCTCTTCCGCCCGCTGCCGCTCCGCACCTATCCGCTGGACCAACTGCTCCCACACGGAAGACACTACCATCCCAGGGTTCTCCTGCCCTCCGGCCGATGCCTGCCCCTCTGATCTTGATGGCCCCGTGCCATGATGCCTCCCACGTCGAGCCTGCTGCTGCCTCCGACGCCACTGCCTCTGCCAGCACGACGGCATCCAGGATGATGGAAACCACCGACGCCGTCGTGCACGTGCCCTGCCCGATGATGCCGTCACATCCTCCATCTGCTGGGGTCCAGTTGCTGTGTTGTCCACCCCTGCTGGACCTCTGACTCCCGACTGTGGCAGGGATGGGATCCCCACCGAGCTGGCTGCATTGGTCAGGGCAGGTCCACAGGGGGCCCTGGTGGCATCTGGGCCGGAAGACGGCAAGGAGAACGACTGGCGTATAGTCTCCACAGAGGAGGAGAGGGCCGCCAGATTGGCCGACACATGCAGGAAACCCCCGAACATGGCCGATCCCAATTGGGCCACGTCGGCACGGTGCTCTTCGTGATGACGTGCGTGCTCCTCCTGGGAAGCACGCACGGCATCACGAATCACAGCCGTGCGCATCGCGACCCCAATCAGGACCTTCTCCACACGGCCAGGGGTCCCCTCGTCCGCAGGTGGAGGGGAGTCAGATGACATGGACATCCCCTCTACCTGCGGACGGGCCTGGGATGGGGCATCCCTGCTGGTGCAAGGTGGTGCACCCACAGGTTCAGGGACAGCGACATGCACAGGCCCCTCCACGGTGACCTGTGCTGCCTCCTGCCCCTGCCCCTGGACTGCACCACTTGCACCAGCAGGGATGCCCCCACCAGACCCCATGTGCGCCTCAGTGGCGGCCTCCTCCTCCTCTGTGGAAACCACCAACCTGGATGGCTCCTCGCCGTCTACCGCCGTAGCAGGCCCCTGTGGGGGCTCACCCACCCCTTCCGCTGCAGCCGTGGGGCATCCCCGCCGCCTTGCTCCACAGCGCCGTCTCCGCCCTCTCCTTCACTAGCCGCTGCGTAGAGGGAGACATAGAACACAAGCATCAGGGTACTGTACAATGGTCCCCTAGACAGGAAGCAATAGCAGATGAGTGCCACTGTCAAAGTACACTTCCATCATGTCACACCACAACACATGTGTCAGTCCAGGCAAAACACACACAGTGACAGTCATGGTGCGTGCCATGGACATTTCAATGCATGTCCAATGGACTCTCGAATCATACAATGTAATGGGACACACATGCATCATGGGTCATGCCTATCACATGCACACACTTCACCTCAGTCACATCCATCTGGCCCCGTACACCCCAATCACAGTGCATACAAGGATGACTAGGCTGCATCAGTGAATCTGTACATTGTCACAGACATGTGTCATGCATCCATGGCACTCACAAGTCACAGACACGCAGGTCAGGCACACACACATGGATACCACATATGTATCTGGCATCAGCACCCATCCCTCGCCCCCACTCATGTCCAGGAACAGAGACTGCCATGCTCTCATGTGTGCAATCTGCACAGGGCTCCCCATGTCGCATTCAAACACATGCAACAACCGTGAGGTTCACACATTACAGGTCGCACATGCATTCCCATGATGTCCCTGCACACATACATGCGTACATGGCCTATGTCACACATGCAGGCAAGTATCAGACAACCAGCACACTGCAACATGCCCTGTCTCACACAGCAATGCTTGGCCACTTACCGCTCAACTCCAGACGGGTCTCCCTCTCAAGGACCTGGGCGTGGAGCGCTGGGTGTGCGCGTTCCAGGACCCTCAACTGGATGGTACTCATGCGGCCCCGGCCCCCCTCCACGAGGCGCCGGGCCTTCATGAGGGTCCTGGACCTCAAGTCCTCCCAGCGCTTCTTGACCTTCTGGATGGTGCGGGTTGCCACCCCCTCCGCGTTGATGGCAACCACACAGTCGGCCCAGATCCTCTCCCGTCCTACCCTGTTGGCGCGGGACGATCCGAAGAGGGCATCATACTGCCCCAGGACTTGCTCCACCAGGACACCAACTTCGGTGGCAGTGAAGCTGGTGCCCCTCTGCCCCTCTGGACGGGGGTTGCCACTGGGGTCAGATGTGGATGTGCCCGACATGGCAACCCCAGGGGCAGGAGTGGGTGGGCAACTGGGTCCTGGGGCTGGGCTGTGGAGCGATGTTATTCGAGTCGGGAGTCTTCTGTACCAGCAGTGGTGGACACAGCAACTGGACCCCTGCAGATGGCTGATGTGCAGGCACCAAATGGCAGGGCACGGTGGCAGCAGGCAGGCAGGCAGGCAGCAGCAGATGGCACGTGGGAGGCTGCTCGGGGCACTGGGGGGCAGTGATTCGACCTTCTGGGCAGGAGCGTGGTCTTCCGTGTGTTTTCGCGTGGCCAGCTTGATACGGAGTGATTTGGCACGTGAAAATCCTGCACGTCAGCGTGAAAATCGAGGAAAGGCCCTTAGCGCGTAAGCGCGTCAGCACGCGTACACGATTTCATTGGACCAAAGGCCCTTGCAGCGTAAGCGCGTCTGTGACGTTTTGCGCACGGGCGTTGCCCTGGCAGGGCTTGGTGATCCCGCGTGCATTTATGTTCTGTACGTGCTTTTCGTGCGGTGCGTGTGTTTTTTTCCATCCGTTGGGGTTCACACGCTATTACTTCACAGCGGGTGTTGGCTACGCGTTCTTCTACACGCAAGGTAGACGGTGAGTGGTACCCCGCTCCCCCAGGCCCGATCGCGTGAGAAAGTTCACGCGAACCCCTGAAATACACGTACCCCGCTCCCCCAGGCCCGATCGCGTGAGAAAGTTCACGCGAACCCCTGAAATACACGTACCCCGCTCCCCCAGGCCCGATCGCGTGAGAAAGTTCACGCGAACCCCTGAAATACACGTAGCCCGCTCCCCCAGGCCCGATCGCGTGAGAAACTTCACGCGAACCCCTGAAATACACGTAGCCCGCTCCCCCAGGCCCGATCGCGTGAGAAACTTCACGCGAACCCCTGAAATACACGTAGCCCGCTCCCCCAGGCCCGATCGCGTGAGAAAGTTCACGCGAACCCCTGAAATACACGTAGCCCGCTCCCCCAGGCCCGATCGCGTGAGAAAGTTCACGCGAACCCCTGAAATACACGTAGCCCGCTCCCCCAGGCCCGATCGCGTGAGAAAGTTCACGCAAACCCAGGAAATACACGTAGCCCGCTCCCCCAGGCCCGATCGCGTGAGAAAGTTCACGCGAACCCCTGAAATACACGTACCCCGCTCCCCCAGGCCCGATCGCGTGAGAAAGTTCACGCGAACCCCTGAAATACACGTACCCCGCTCCCCCAGGCCCGATCGCGTGAGAAAGTTCACGCGAACCCCTGAAATACACGTACCCCGCTCCCCCAGGCCCGATCGCGTGAGAAACTTCACGCGAACCCCTGAAATACACGTAGCCCGCTCCCCCAGGCCCGATCGCGTGAGAAAGTTCACGCAAACCCAGGAAATACACGTAGCCCGCTCCCCCAGGCCAGATCGCGTGTGTGACTTCCCGCGAACCCCCGGAATACACGTATCCCGCTCAATCGCGTGTGTAACTTCCCGCGCAACCCTGAAATACACGTGCCCCGCTCGCACAATTGCTGTATGTTGCCACTTTTGTAATGCGCAGGGAGGCTACCGCCTGCCTCCGTGTGGCGGACGTGTATCGGCTTGTGCGTGTCTTTCGCTGTGCGTGGCTTTGCCCTATTCGATTCCATGAATACGTGTGGTTCGGGTGCGTGTGGGCGTTCCGTCTGCTTCCCTGCAGTACATCCCCAGTTACGCCCTTGTTTTCGCGAGTTGTTCCCCATTCCGCGCGTTACGCCCCGTGTTCCGCCCACTTTCTGGTGTATGCGCCGAGGTTGTGCACTTTCACTGTGCGCATCGCGCACGTCTTTTGGGATGTTGCAGTGACGTGTGCGCCATGCACGGGTTTGGCGCACATCCCGTGGTAAACACGCGCAGGGACTTCCATGAATCGCACGCATGCGCCTGTTTTTTTCCGCTTGCGCCTGCTTGTGCGAAGATTTTCGGCGCACGTTTGTTCCATGAATCGGCCCCTAAGTGTCAGATAGTTTGAAGACACTGGGCCTCATTACGACCTCGGCGGTAGCCATGGCTGGCTGCCGCCGAAATCGCGTCCGGGTCCTCAGAATGAGGAATTACCGGGCCATTCCGAGTTCGGAAGGCCCAGTAATTCCTCCCTCCAAGGACCCGGACCCGGTCCTTCCCCATTCCCATTTCAGCCCCCATAGGGCTGAATGGGAATGGGAGAGGGAGCAAACAACGGGCCATTACGAGTTGACCCGTTGTTTGCTCCCTCTTCCCCTCGCGGAACCCGGCAAACATGCCTGGTTTGACCAGACGTTGCTTCCTGGGTCCCGCGAGGGGACCTCGTAATGAGGCGGTACGGGGTAAATGGCGCCGGCACCTTTTACGGCGCAGTTTACACCGTACCGCCAGGTCGTAATGAGGCCCACAGTCTTAAGCTCTGAATTGGTGGTGTAAGGGGATGAGTGAAGGAAAGATAGATTTATCTGCTGAACAGGCTTTTAGGCTATTAATACCCAGCTGCGGGGGGGTTGGAAGCATCTCAGCCAATGAGAAGGCATGGAACGGGGGAATTGCCAGCAGTAATCGCCTGGCTCCAGCCGCCTCATGCAATCCACACTGGGAAAACGGCTGTGCCCAGTGCGTCCGCTCCCGATACACGACACGCTGTCAGGTAAAGGAAGAAGGGACTTCACGTAGTGGTGGTCTGAAAGTTAATTGTGAGGAAGCAGGGGTGAAGGGACATTGAGGATATTGTGCAAGGTAAGGACAGCGGAGGGTGATGAATAAGGAAAATAGGGCAAATGAGATAGAGGTACAAATCTGGACAGGGAGGTTGGGTGACTTTTGCAGAGATCAGTGACTGACCTGCATGACATTGCACCCGATAGTGAGACTGGCTGGACCCATTTATTTTTTCTGACAAAGTGATGCATAACACTTTTAGGCAGGTTGCTTTTTCATGTGCTTTGAATGGAAACTCAGAAGTGCAGGTGCTCACTATCGCAGAGTACCTGCTTACAGTTGACAAGTGCTGGTACTCCTCCATTAAAAGCCTTGGCTTCCTGCTGAGAAGTGCTGGTACTATGCCTTTTAAGTCAAACTACTCTATTCGGCCTGAAAGGCCGTCAAAGTGCATCCTAAAAAACAATTCTAATACATGATTGCAAAAACACAACAAAGAAAAACAACAATTCCATGCAGAAGACCGGACCCTCCACCAGGGCCCTCAAACAGGTCTTATGGCCAATAATCAAGAACCATCATCCCCTTCCCTCTGGTAGCTCCTGTAGCACCTCAGGCCCAAGGCAGTCAGATTTGCCCCTGAAAGGGGACTGAACCCAGAGGGGGCTCCTGCGGGGCACACAAGGGCAGGTATGGGGGGTGTGCTGACTGTGATACCACTTTTCCCTGCCCGCCAGTGGCCATTACATTTTTTCAATACATCCCTTGCCAAATGGGCGTCCCCAAAAACCAGTTTGACAATGTCAGGTTTGGTTGAAATATTGGACAGTCTGGTGCACTCCAACAAGGATCCCCTGGACACAAACCCACACTCCCCCACAGTCCACAACCAATGTAGACATTTGTTCCGCAGGGCGTCCCTTGCTTCTCTTGTGCCAGTGGAGGGTTTTGGGACACCATGAAGAAGGACCATGGAACTACTACAACCTTCAGGTGTCTGATGCCCCGACAAGGCCTCCCCTGACCAGGGATTAAGGCACTAACCCTCCTCCCCACTGGACGCATGTTTCCCTGGGCTCTCTCCATGGGGTTCTGCAAAGATGGGGCCTTAGCCCCTAAGACTAGGTTGATGGTCTCCCTCTGCAAGGGTAGCATTGGGGGAAGACCTACCTCTGATCAACTCCTCATGGAAGGAATAGTCCTAACCACAGAAGCAACCCGGGACTGACAGGGGATCGAGGGATAAATCCCTTTATCAGAGTCAAGATTCGGTCCCCCTGAGCTGGCCCCTGCTGAACCATCTCTTTCCCTACCCGTACCTTCCTCCCTCCATGGCCCCTTGCATCCCCTTAATCAAGACTAGTAAGAGATTTTTGATCTCGACCATCTCCGATAACAGGAGGTAACAGGGACAACTTGGCAGGGTTGCAGATACTGTGGACGGTGGGGCTGGTAGTTTGTGGGGGGTTTAGAAGTGCAAAGAGGGCTAAGACAGAGTAAGGAGCTGACCCCTGAGGGAACATCAGACGAGGGCTCGCTCCCGGTTCTGGATGAAAAGCTGTACTTCTCTCCCCCACTTAAGCCAGCTGGACCCAAGGCCCCAGGAATCAAAGACATGGGCACAAGGGAAGGGGGTGGAGTAGGCTTCAGCTTCAGGGAGAGTCGGTGGCAACAGTGGGGCTATGATGTCATTGTTTGGGCCATAAGATGCATGGAGAGGGGCCAACGCCAGAGAAGGGGACAGGCGGGGCCAAAGAAGGAGCAAACGACACATGCTCTCCAGTCAGTTTCGAAATGCCCATTGAGATCCTCTCACAGCCATTAGCCAAGGTATCCAGAAGACTGGCTGTGGCCACACAGTCAAGACCCCCTCCAGGGGTTAGCAGATTAACAGGTGTCCCAGGTTCTTCCAGAAATGGGCTTGCAGATCCAGTCGTAAGGAGAGGAATTGAAACAAGACCACAGAAGGTCCCAGAGGGCCATAGTGGGAGCCCCATTTGCGGGCTAGAAGAGCAGGGTAGCTTGAGCGTGGACTGCCCGGACACTCCCTCTTTGGTGCAAGCAGTGGCCGAAGACGGTTGGACAGATGCCCCATTCCCGCAAAAGCTCCCAATGCAAGCACCCTTTCCCTGTGTAGCCCCCAGTGCTTTATTCGACATACCTCCCCTCAGCCTTCTGCTCATAATTGGCTTCCGGTGCACCAGTGGGGCCAAAGGGCCCTGTAGACTCTATAAGAGGGAGGATTTGGAGAGGTAGAGGGGAGAAAAAGGGGAAGAGATGTCTCCTCCTTCGGCGGCTCCAATGGCGACATCCCAGGGAAGGCCAACCATGATACGGCCTGAGTGGTGTCCAGTCATAATGTCGAATACAATAATTTCGAAAGTCAAAATGTCGAAAATATTTATTCGAAAATAAAAATGTCGAATTACAAAAATGTCGAATTTTTTTTGATTTTTTTTCGAATTAATGTTTAAATAAATAATTAATTAATTATAGTTTATAAAACATAATTTTTTTAAATGGTTAAAGGTATATCCATGGTGGGTGGGGGGGTGGGGAGGAGGGGGGGTTGGGGTAGGGGTTTGGGATGGGGTTTTTTAATAATGAATTATTTAATTCATGTTTTATTAAATACTTTTTTTTAAAAATTAAAGGTATATCCATGGGGGGTGTTGGGGGGGATGGGGAGGAGTGGAGGGTTGGGGTAGGGGTTAGGGATGGGGGGTTTGGGGGGGACCCCCCCCAATAAAAAACGTTAGTATGTGTGACATTTTACATAGTTATTTTAACATTGGTTTTTCGATTTTTTTTTCGACATTTTATTTTCGAATTAATGACTTTTTCTATTATATGTATGTGTTTTCGACATTTTTGAATTCGACATTTTTGAATTCGACATTTTTGTAATTCGACATTATTTTTTCGATATTATGACTATAAACCGGCCTGAGTATAGAGAGGGTAGATAGGGGGCTTAGGGGCTTATGGATCAGTTCCAAGTAGAAAGGGGCCTCATCACACAAAGGTGGGCTGTTGAGCTGTTGCGCTGGACCTTAAGCGCCTGTAGGGGGATGGTAGATTGGTAGAGTTTTCCCCCTTCGCAGAACACTGTAGGCTTTATTGCCCTCCCCGCAGTAAATGCCTCAATCTCACCTCATAGTCTGGATCACACCTCAAAGTCCAGGTGGCACACCCCAACAGGTCCGCGAACACCCCTGCGGGAAACCAGCATCCCATGCCCTTGACCCGCGAGCTTCACCCTGGTGGGCCAGAGCAGGAGCAAAAGAAGGTAAGGGGCGTGGCCAAAGTCTGTGGTGAGTATGGAGGCCCTCATGGCCTAATTCACATTGCAGAGAGGAGTGAGAGGGGGACCCAACACCCTGTGCCCTTGGCCCGCGGTCTTCAACCTGGTGGGCTGGCGTGGGGGCAAAAGAAGGTACGAAGTCTGTGGTGAGTATGGAGGCCTTCATGGACTAATTTGTGTTGCAGAGAGGAGCGAGAGTGGGACCCAACACCCCGCACCCTTGGCCCGCGGGCTTCACCCTGGTGGGCCGGCGCGGGGACAAAAGAAGGTAAGGGGGTGTGGTCAAAGTCTGTGGTGAGTATGGAGGCCCTCATGTACTAATTTGCATTGCAGAGAGGAGCGAGAGCAGGACCTAATACCCTGCACCCTTGACCCACAGGCTTCACCGTGGTGAACCGGCGTGGTTCAAAAAAAGGTGGTGGGGTTGTGGCCAAAGTCCATGGTGAGTATGGAGGCCCTCCTGGGCTAATTCGCGTTGCATAGAGAAGTGAGAGAGAGAGACCCAACACCCCGCACCCTTTTAAATAAAATAAGTGCAGGTACTCAGGACCGGCAAGTACCAGCCCACTTAAAGTACTGGACTTGGTGCTCTGAAAGCTAGATATATTGAACAGTGTACTAATTTAGTCCTGGAATAATAACTGTTCAGAACGTGTTTTGTTGGTTTTCATATTGAAGATGGAATAGGAGAAGAAGTGTCCCTTGCTATGTAAATCATATGGGATTATGATCTATAGTGGTCCTCCATAAATAGTTATGATATTAACCATGTATATAATATGTACTGATGAGGATGAAGGATGCCATGTGAGGGTCTTATGTTGTGTAGAAGGGGTGGGTGGGTAGAAAAGCTGCCAGGTATGGATTTTGTGCTGTGATATTGGGAGGCAGGAAGCCAGGTAGGGGTCTTTTGCTGTGTCAGATCATGTTATACTCTGAGAGTGAAGTCATACCCAGTGACCTAGCAATACATTCTCTAGCTCCCACACCTCTTTACACACATATACAATTAAATACGGGCTGTGAGGGGATGGGAGGAGATGTACCTTGCTATCAAATTGCAAACTTGGCCACAAGTAAACCTGCGCTCCAATCCCAGCTTTCCCATTTCACCAAATTATATGTCACAGATGGCCTCGATAACACACAAACTCTAAAAGATAGTTTAAGGGTTTCTATTAGGAATTTTAAGGAGGTCCAACTAATGACTGTCCCTCGCTCTCTCCCATCTTGGAGGGGGCTCCCATCACCCTAGCGCAGTCTTCACAGATCCCCAAGCATGATGGTGACTTGACATTGGTAACCCCTACTGTCTAACACCTTTTTAGCCATGGCTGGAGGCCTACAGGCTGGAACCTTACCGATCTTCCTCCCTCTGGGATTTTTCTAAGAGTGCCCTGAACTGAGAATTCCCCATCCTCCAAAATAGGGACTGATGATTTAAGTGTGCCAACTCCAGACACCCTGGCACAATCTCTCCCTCGGTCAGTCCAGTTCTCTCCTTTCCCTTGATCTTCCTATTCCCTCTCTTCTACTCTCGCTCCCCATCTCACTCCCTCTGACCGGCATCCCACTCTCATCTTCCCACTCTCTTCTGTCCCTCCTATGTTCAGACTCTCTCACCACTCGTCTCTCTACTCCCATCATTGCTCTACTCTCAGTACCCCTATCTATCCCTCTAATCTCCCCTCCACTCTACACCTCTGTGCTCTAATCTTACCACAATCTCTCTCTGCCTACCGTGTCTAGCTACCTACCCTCATTCCTGCTTGACTCCGCCCTCACTACTACTCCCACTGCCACCACCCACCTCTTTATCACTCACTCCCTTTTTAATTGACCATACCCTGCCTCTCCGCCTCCCACCCTCTCCTTCCACATTCATATTTTACACCTTCCTCCTCACAATACCCTCCAAAGAACTGGTCCCACTCTATCTCATCGGCAATACTTCACCAGCTCTTCCTTGTGGTGGCTCCCCTCCGGTCACCGGCGCGGGACACACCAGATGTCAGACTCACCCGACGTGGGTCCGAAAGCTGCGCTCAGGGAGCACACAGTCCGCAGGGGTCACCCTGCAGAGCCCGGATCACCAGACCACACAGCAACTGATAGGGGCATCCAACATGTGGCCGCCTCAGCACTGGGCAGTTATGGGATTGGGAAGAAACAGGACCAGATGCTATTATCTTCCCCCTTTCCTGTTGATCATCTTGGCCCACCCCTTGAACCTCTCCGGGGCCAGCAGCCTCACGTGTTCGCTTCAATACACCACACACGGCCTGGATCCACTTGCCACGCCCTTTTTGCTTTGTCTCCTGGGCTCGCTGAGTTGAGGCCACGCCACCTTCTGCTGACACTACAGACTTTATTATTTTCACTCTTCTGCGGGGCCCGGTTTCCGATGGGGTGCATTCACATCCCCTCCACTGCGGGGGACGTTGGAGTTGTTCACCGCCGCAGGCCTGGCTGGTCACGCTCTGCCCCTTTTCCTTTTCTGGGGCAGGCACCGGTACAAAACCGAACGGCCCTGGATGAGCAGCGGCTCTGGACCCCACAGTCGTCCCTGCAGGCACCAGGCGACCTGTGCCTTAACAGCAGCACAAGGTACCAGGGCCTCCTGCATAAAACAAAAACAGCTCCTCCTCAAACCACGGCTGACGCCGCAGGACAATGGGCGCAACGGGCTTCGGTAATGCAGGGTCTGACCGTCCTTGATGCCAATGTGGTGACCTGCCTCCGGTCACTAGGGCGGGCCACACCAGATGTCGGACTCACCCAACGTGGGTCCGAACACTGCGCTTACGAAGCACAGAGTCCACAGGGGTCACCCTGCGGAGCCCAGATCACCAGAACACACAGCAACTGTTGGGGGCACCCAACACGTAGCCGCCGCAGCACTGGGTTACACCCAGTGAGGGCAGCTCCCAAAGACCATGATCACACGGCAACCAGCCACACACAGAGGAACCATAGACACAAGTTGCCGCTTCCTGAGGCTCTGCTGCACTGCCGTTGGCGGCCCAGCAGATACCCTTTTATTAGAGAGTTGTCATGACGATGTTATGACGCTCTCTCGCATTCAAACGATTATACCCACACATAACATTCCTCTCAGTGCACTGCTCCACCATCTGGCCTCCGCCCGGTCTCTTGATACACCTCCTCTGCTCCTGAGGTCACCATATCAACCCACCCTCTGCCTTACAGTCATTCCCACTATGTACTGTGTTTCTTGATTCTACTCCCCCCTTCCATTGACACAGTGCTCACCGAACACTAAGGACCAATCCAGACCTACCTTTACCCCAGGAGCTGGGTTACGCGGGTGAGAGGCTTTGAAAACCCCTGTAAGCCCTGCCCCCTACTTCAGCGCGGGTCTGCTAACAGTCGGTGCTAAATTCCCTGCTATTCTCCTGGGTGCTGAATGCTTTCTGGTTGTGGGGAAGATTCATACTCTGTGTTAGTTGCACGATGTATGCTTTTCTGTTCGTGTGGCTGTTTCTCCACGTTTGCAATGCATGATGGGTCTTGCAGTCCTGTAAAAGATAAGAGAGAACTGTTGTCAGCATCAGAACTAGAAGTAATTGGTTAATTGAAATCAGTACAGTTAGTCACATTCAAGGCTGATACAGAAAATAAGTAAAACTATGCAAAGCCAGTGCACAGGTTAATGTATATCAGTTTGAGAATAGTGGCATTTAACATCAGAGTCAGCCTGTCCATCCAACCTACAGAGTAAAAACGAGTGAAGCTTCACGCTTTTTTTAGTGTTTTTGTATGGATTGATTTATTACAAACCTTTCATAAAAACGAAAAAACAAAAAAATCTTCAAGTTTAAAATACTGATGATTACATTTTCGATAATGATAGCCAGTGCTTCAACTCTAAGAAAACATGTGATTGATTTACAGGGAAAACCCTAGTCAGTCACATTTTAGTCATTGATTTCAGTCACATATAATATATGCCATTTGCAGGTATCTGGTTTCAGTTTTCACGTTTGTACTAGTGCTTCACTGAGTGCCCATGACTTGATTCATGAATATGTCTCCCTACCTTGGCATCATTATTTGCAGGCGTAGCGGGTAGACGGTGCCAGACACCCCACTGTCAGCAATACTTGAGCACACACATTGTTCGAAGACAAATGGTAAGACCATCAAACACTCATTTTCAACAGTGGGCCAAGACAGAGAAATGTACAAACACATTTGTCTCCTAAACGTCACTGCTGAGTTACCCAAGACGGCCCCAAAAACCTCACAGCACAAACACCAAGCCATCCTTTGTTCCCAGCTCCAATCCGTGGTGCCCTGATCGACATTTTCACCAATGAGCCCTTTGTCTGATGTCTGGCACTCCTCTTGGTATCTATCATTAAAGCTGCCACAATGTGGGCCTCGGTACAGGTATGAAAATAATGGCAACAACAAGCGGTATTTTAAATGTCTCCTATTTTAAATATACTACCAAATGATAGGCCGAGTTCACATGAGCTATGTGGTACATAGACTATACAGCGTGGGATAAAATAATTAATAATTACCATGAATTATTTCTGGTGTAACTCGACTCACGAAAACCAACTAAGCCACTCATACACAACTTGTTGATCTCCCCTCACCAGACGGCATATAACACAGGCATCTTCCCTCTCTTTGCAACCAACCGGCCTCTCTCCCCGCTCCGTTTCAGAGCACCAAGAAGGCCTGGAGACGATGAGAAATGAAGCAGTGCATATTATACAATCCTAATTGACATAACATAATGTAAGGAGGCGGCTAGTCTTCGGGACTACTAAAAAAAATCCAGCCCGGGGATGATGGCAAGCAGTACCCAAAAGAAACGTAGAATTTCCAACTAAGCAAAAGCATGTCGGTTAGTCAAGAAACATTGCGGGGTACTAGACCTTGTGACAACCCCAGTCTTGTAGAGACCGTATACCCTCTTCCTCTGAATTCATTTTTAGAGTTGTAATGCTTTCTATCTGCTAAGAGTTGCTGTAATCAGTTAGGGGCATACCCTGATATAAGCGACACAGGCTGTCGCTGAATCAATAGCTTAATTATTAGACTTTCCTTTTATGATATCTCACTCTTTTTGTTTTGATCACGGTGTGAAGGAAGGAATGTTGATAGATGTCTTGTTCAAATGCACCATGTATATTCATTCTGCTCAGTGTGGCTATCGCTTGATCATTTCTGTTTGAGGCGGTTAGCCTTTATTTCATCAATTCGAAGGTATAGTCTGCCATCTAGTGGCCAATTTAAAAACTGCAGCAAAAGAGTTAATACGTGTTTTGTTAGACTGTGCTGTAGACGGAGCTGCGTTGCAGTGACTGCTTTCAAGTTGCAGCAACACAAAAGTAACTCGTTACTATGCAAATCAAGCGGAAATGTGCAAAGAAGAGAATACATTGGGGAGGATACAAAGATAGCGAATAGGTGTATACCCAAACTCGGGGTTTACAGAGAAGAATTGAACGCTGCTATTCACACGAACAATGTCTCCGGTAGTTATGACGGAGCCGTCCCTCTTTGTCAATTTTAAAGATGTAAATTTGGAGTTCTATAAGCGCTAGCTCTGGATTTTCGGACGTTGTAACCCTAAAGCACAGGGGCAGAAAAAGTTTTGCTTCCGTGATAGTTTCTGATGAAACCCGAGTTTGTTAGTGATCAAACAATGACGGGTAACAAAAAATAGGTTAGAGTGTGCGCTTTTTTAAAAATTCCCTCCTTTAAGTAAATGCACAGGTCACCTTATCCTCAAAGGTCCTGCCATTGTGAAATGCTAAACATATTTTCTATCCATGCATGAGGAACAGAAAAGCAAATAGGAAAGTAGTGGATTTATACCACTGCGATGCCCAGCAGCGGAAGTGGAAAAAAGTAGCTAACGGTACTATGACTGCATCCAAAAAGGAGGGAGTGGGATGGTCGGACTGATGCAAGGTGGGGGGTACGGGTGTCGAGTGAGAGTGGGGGGTGGCCTCGATCCCAAACTTTGTCTCAAATTGTTGGATTTCAAGGTCTACAGTAATAATGTCTTAAACAGTTTACTTACAAAAACACAAATTACATTATAAAGCCACATGTCAGCATGTAAACCCTTATAGCAACATGTTAAGCCAAATGAATATCATAGTGGCTTTAATTTTCACATCCTGAATGATGAGTTATAAGTGTCAGAATGCAAGATAATGCCAACCTGGAAAATCTAGCAAACTCCTCTTCCAGCGGCGGCTGCTTACATAGGGCGGGAGTTCACAGCCCCCCAACCAGGGCCCCCAGAGTGTGCAAAGAGAATATTTAGGCCCTCTGCACTGTGGCAGAAAATTAATCTTGCAGAGCGTCAGATTAAATATTTATTTATGAATAATGAGTCTGCCGCTCTGCAATGTCAGTGTTCAATGTGGCTGTGCCTGCCACTGTGCCACCCAGTGGCGCGTCCCGTTTTACGGGAGCTTTTCCAACTGTAGAGTGCGTGGAGCTCGTAGCTTTAAATATGAGTTTTCTTATGCAAATGTTTACCAGCCAAGATCTCTGTGAGGAAGCCGCATACTGCATGTGGTTGCTTACTGCTGCACAACCTTCATAGGATATTCGGGAGGCAAAGAAGTGACATGATCATGATCTTCAAAAATTCAACATTTGCTTTAACAACAGTGACCTCTTCCTGTTTTAAGAAAATGAATACTGATTTCCATTGGATTAACAAACTAGTATAAAAGGTGCCAGTAGATATGAAAATGTTCTCCTCATTGAGAGCTACAGTCACATTAAGAAAAGTACATTTTTTCTGCTTTGTCCGGTGCTGCTAATGGTTATGTGAGTGCATTCTCACTTCCCTCTTTTAATGAATTATTGCTCATTCTGTCATGAGGTCTCTATTAAAGAAACTCTGCAACATATTATAACAGAATGTCCGAATTTAAGTGCGCTAAGAAGGAGACACTTCGATAAACAGATGTCTTATTTCAGTGAAATTCCTCCTGACTCCCGTTGGTCGGTAATTTTATCCACTGACTCGACAAGCAATCGTATTGCCACCCATAACTTTCTGGTGGCGGTCAAATTGGAAACAAAAATTTGAATTGGATCAGCAAACAAAGGGTCTTCAATAGCTGTGTTCAGTGTGATGACATAGTCAATATGTTTCTTGAATTATCCTAGATATGTTTTAAATTATAAAGGTTGAACCAGGATAACGTATGGTGCACTTGTGGGTATATACTGGAGGCTCTTTGTATGTTTCATGTTTTGGAAATGATTTGCCATAACGATTGTAAAGCCAACATGTGGTAGGCATTTTATATTCACAGTGATTTCTTATTTTTTTATTCATTTATCATTTTTTGGTTTTGTGTGTTTTATTTTCAATTTTTTTGTGTTTTTCTCCCATTCATACGTTGACTGGCTCTTTATTATGATGTTAAATTTTATGTTTTATGATGATGTTTTATTGATGAATTGTATTTAATTGAATTGTGTTTAAATATTGAAAAAGTTGTTTTCAGCTATATTCAATAAAAAAAAAAAAAGAATGATTTTTTATAACGCCATTCTCTAAGCAGGGAACTGGGATTCAAACCTGTTTTGCCCTGCTTCCAAAACAAAGGTGTCGTCCCTGAGCTACCCGCATTTTCTGTCACTGGATGGGTGTGAAATACCAAGACAACTTACACCATCAGATTTGCACACATAAAAATAATGGTTCTATGTCATTTCATTGCCGTATATATCAATGATAGGCACTTTAACGTGTATATTATAACTAATGTGTTTAGTTTTTTGGGGGGATTCCACCCCGACCAGCTTCCCCTTCCTCCACCTATGTTTACCTATTCACTAACCAACCAAACCCTTATCTGCCCTTTCTCACCCCCCCTGAAAAATTTGATGGACATTTTCATTATAATGTGCACGTTTAAATGCCAGGCTTCGAAATATATACAGTGATGAAAGGTCGTCGTACTAAAATAATGCACCACCATTAGTATATAAAACCTAATGCTTTTTATGTCATATTTCGGTGGGTTTGGACAGTAAATTGCACATTTTGGAAGCCATTTTTCTAAACCTCTGGCAGTGGGGTAACCCCCCGGACTACTTTTGGTGTGGTGTGGACTCACCAGCCGCCACTGCCCTCTTCAGCACTAGCGCTCTACCCTAAACCAAAAACAGCACCCACCCATGTGGCCGGACCTCTGGGATGCTTACTGGAGCCTAGCCAGCCCACCTAAGTCCTGCACACATGCATCTTGTGGTTGCTTACTGCTGCACAACCTTCATGCCAACCTGGAAAATCTTGGGAAAGTGGCAGTGCTTGAATGTCCAGCCTGAGCCAATTCTATATTTGGCTCAGGAGAAAGAGAAAGCGTCCAGGACGTGTTTCTTGAGCCTTTGAACTGAAGGTACGCTCTATAAAAAGCAAACGAACTAGTGGTACACCGTACCAATGATTTATATTACACTTCCATCTACTTTAAAACAAATACATAGTATGCATTTTGCATCCCTCGATTTCATCCGTAAACCCTCAACTTGCTCTCATCTTCCTCTCCTCGTCCTCAATTCTCCTTCTACCTATTGACTACTTTGGAGAGATGTACCTATCGTCATGGCCTCAACTCTTGTCCTTGACGCTGCATATCATTCCTTGCTAGCTTACCTTCTAAACAGTAGTTTGAGTTACATTATTCTACCTAGGATTTACTAGAGAGTGTCATCTCCAAAGAAATGCCTGCTATTTGCTTCCTTGTTACAAAAGAGTTGTGATAAAGTATCTCACTTGTAATTAAAAAAAAAATCACCATACTACTCACTATAATAACTGACAATAGCTGAGTAGCATGTAATCCTGAAGTCACTTGTCTGCATGTAGGATTTTACCAAAAATCAAAAATAGTGGCATGTCAATGCACACTCATATGGCCAGCAGTCTCCACCTATAATTGCTTAGTAGCAGATCATGGACTATGGTGCTTGCCGATGGGAAGAAGAATGCTTTGAAGCAAGGGAGTTATCTGACACGAAAAATGGAAAAAGCCAGGCAAAAAGCAAAGTGGAGAAAAGGATAACAGAATAAGAAAAGAAGTAGAAAAGAGGTACAGGAAATAGAACAAAAGTTAAGGAACAAAAAAGACAGGTGCAGAAAAAGAACAAATAGGTTGAATGGAGCTGAAAGGAGACAAAATGCAGAAAAAACATATATGTCACTGGTTGACTTGCGCAGTCTCAAGGAAGATTCAAGGGTTTTTATTTCTCTAAGCAACTTACTTAAAAAGTGAAGATCGTTCGAATATAAGTGGACTGGTTGACGACAGTACAGTAGTTTGTCCAGTATTAGGACCAGCATATGGATCCATTTTTACAGGCAAGTGGATCTGTTCAATGGAATGTAGCGGGCTGGGGAAAAGGGGATTGGCTCACTAATGGCCTTCCCACTCCCTCTCGTCTAGTGCGGGCCATACTCTACGTAGGCCAGGCGTCCCTCAGCCCCAGGAGGGTCTCTAGAGATCAGTAATCCGACATGTCTGATCGTGGTACCCTAAAGGCAAACGCCTTAGCTTTCTATCTCCCTTGCAACAGACCAGGTAGTCCCTGCTCTAGGTACCCCAATGTGATGTAACATAAGGGTTTGTGCTTGCCAGATACTCGGGCCTCTCTTGATTTTACCCTTCCTGCTCTGATGCGCCCCTCCCTATGTCTCTCTGTAGCTCTCCATTATCTCTTCCTACTCTCCCCCTCCTACTCCACCCACCGTCTCTTCTCACTCTCCCTGACACTTAGTTCTCTATCCCTCCGATGTTTCTCTCCCTACTGTCTACCTCCATCCTCTGATCTTACTCCCTGATAATCTCTCTCTCTCTCTCCCTCCCATCTCCACACTACTACTGCTCTCTCATCCCCAGAACACTACTCGCCCCTCTCCACACTGCTACTACTCACCCCTCGCCATGCTACTCTTACTCTCCCCATGCCACACCAGTCACTGGAACCCTCGTCTTGCCTCTTTCTACGCCCCTCTTTTAACCTCTCACTATGTCCTTCTCGCCTTTCTCTACGCCCCTTCTGTATCCACTCCTTGCCACACTCTCTTCCCCTATCTCTCACCACTACCATCCCTCCCCTCTTGTTTCACTTCTCCCTCACCTCTACTCCCACTGCCATATGGCACTCTAACTACCCACTCCCAGTTTGTTTTCTGCTCCCACCCCTCCCTCTCCCTTGGCCTGTGGTCCGTCTGGGGTTGGCAGGTCGAGTGTTGGATCTCTCATTTCTGTTTAACTTGGAAATTCCAAGTCATTGCCTGGCTGTTATTGACGTTGTTCTCCCAGCTTCAGATCAGGTTTTCTCAGTGCTGCTGGTTCTGATAGGAGTTGGGGTTCAGAAATGGAATAGAGACAACAGTGGCCAGAAAACGCATTGGGTAATAAAGAGAAATACTAGTGGTGACATTTGTGGCACATGGGGGGTTTTCAGGGATCTGTCACCCCAATTCCAATCTCTGCATTTTGATCTGGTGAGCCTCCTGCCCCAGGATGAGAGGGGTCTCCATTCTCTACCCATTGAGAGAGGAATGACCCCTGCCCTGTCACATACATCAAGGAAATGGGGAAGGGAGGGAAGATTGAATCTTTTCAATGAAGGAATACAGTTGCAGTATAGGAAAAAAGCAGGGAAAGTAAACATATTGAGAAAGCGATGAGAGGAAAGAAAATAGCAAAGAGACCAACTTGGAACAAATAGAGAGGCAGATAAGGTGAGAGAAAGAATAAAAGGATAAAGAAAGATTCAGAAAATGAAGAAAAAGGGAAAAGAAAATGATAAATGGTGGCCTGGCAGTGATGGGATAAGCATGGTGATGTGAATGTATTCTGAAGAAAACAAAATTCTAGTTGTATGCAAAAATAATAATACAAGTAATCGTACATTTCCATGGTTTGAAACTCATCAATGACTTAAAAGGCCTTTATAAAGCATAGCTTGTGGCCCTGTGTCGTCACATAGCTTAATGTTATTGTTAGAACTATTACGATTATTTATATTGTTATTTGCCTTCGAACCCCTTTATTAGCAAACAATCAACAAATAAAGGGAAGGCTTATAAACATACTTTTACAAATGTTCACAACCCAGGATTAATTACTTTACGTTTTTGGATCATGTATACATGGAATCCAGCACCCTACCCCATCGGACATTTTGTAAAGAGCACAGTTTTTGGTCGAAATAATGCAATTCAGACGTCAGTATATATCGACCAATCTGTCTTCCTTCTGGCCCTTGGGAGGCACTCCTAGATTACTTACAAAACGAGGGCAATTATGCATAATGCATTTGCTTTTAAATAGACTGTATCCTTTTCATGCCCCTGAGGTCAAGCAGTGAGTTCCACTCAGAGTTTAAGACAATCAGAAGAAAGCAGCAGGGTGGGCTCCCTTGCTCACAGCAGAGTCGGAAGGAAGAAGAGAGCAGAGCGGTTTTACAGGACGCCATATTGTTTCGTTAGCATCCCCCCACTCCCGTAATTCGTTTTTTCCCCAGTGGGCACCGTTTTCAGACAGAAAATGAAGACAGATGGGCCGGTCCTGTCTGATGGGCTCTAGAAGACAATGATGAAAATAGTGTAATGGTCAAGTGCTGTCACCTAGACACTTGATTAATTACTGGGAGGCTAGGGAGGTGGGCGGTCCTCCAATGGCATCCGAGCTACCAATTGAAGCAGTCTAGCTGCAGCAACAGGGGAGCTGTCCTTAAAGATGCTGCAATAGAGTGGCACACACTGTCCTTCGCAGCCAGAACAGCAAGCGAGTCCTCTAATACTGACAATGAGTGTCTGTGCTGCAGGCTGAAGCCACTGCAGGGACATGGAAAAGACGCACTGCAGCTTCATCGGGGATTGCCCTATAAATGGCTTCTAGCTGCAAATCTGCATTTCTGAAGGGTAGTGTTCCATTGAAACCACAGAGGCATGTACGATTGAGTGTTTTCTGTAGATATGTTCAGCCATCGCTGTCTGCTAGTCCACTCAACCCTCCTTCTCGGTTCCCACCTGGAAGTCCCCACCTTCAAACTACCCATTGACGCAACCATGATGGTGGCTACCCATCTTCTTCACCTGACCCTTAAGATCCTGGGTTTCCCATAAACATCGCTCCTTGGCTCACTGACTACAATAAGTGCGCCCTTTATAAACCTGGCACACGCATGCATTACATACATACCTGCAGGGGTGGCAACATGCCATCCCCTGGCTTGAGAGGGCCGCCCAAATGGATAAGGTTGAGGCAGAAGGCATCTCTCTGCCATGAATCTCAGCTCAGGGGTACCGATAGGAAAGGGGTGCTACCACAAGAGACCGTCACATTTCTCACCTGTGAGAGAGAAGTATTTGCATTTAAGCATTTGTTGATGTGGCAGCAGCAGAACAAAAAACAGAAGCCGGGGCAAAAGCCTGGCCGGGCAATGTCACTTTACCCAATATGATGAAACCAAAGGCTTAACTACAGGACCCAGCTCTTAGCTCTCAGATGTCCCATGGCTCCAATGAATAGTGCTGTGTGCTGGGGATAAGTGCATTATTGATGGTGGTGACCCTCCCAAATAAGGGACACAGATACTATGTGCCTTCGTGTCGGGCTCCACTCGTGCTCTGCGAGCCACGAAGCGTGGCACCCTTTTTATTAGAGGGACGTGGTGATGGGCACGCACCAGCCCTCTTAAAGGGACCAAAACACTCCTCCTTTTTCATAACAGCAAATAACAATAATTGCAACTGTAGTAATCAAACACAAAATCAAAATAATATTTATTATTGTCCATCACCAAACCGACATCCATCTAGAACTTAGTCATGTAAGTATGCTGCACGATCTTTGGAAGCTTGCAGCAGATATCTTCGATTTTCATCCTGACCCGGTGTCACATCTCTTCTGTTATCTTCAACACCAGGTTCCTCCTGGGCCCTCACACTGTTAGCTTCTCAGGGGCCTTCGCTGTCTCTGTCTTCCTCTCTCTACTATTCGAACATATGTTGTCCCGTGGACAAATCGTCCCAAATCATGGGCATGATCCCTTCGCAACTCCTCCGGGTACCGTACAAACTTACGAAGTGTCTCCTGCCCGTTTGACGCAGTGATCATGGATCCTTTCTTATCAGCAACTTGGAATGGCTGGGGACATTGAAGACAACTTCCTGTGGGGTGATTATATTGAACTAGCACAGAATTTCCTAGCAGCAGCTGGTGATAGTGCATTTTCTGTCTCTTGCTTTCTCCATCATTAGCACGCGTTCTCCCCTCTTGCACCCCCTACTCATCCATTGTCGCAGGAACCCTTTACTGGTGACTGGGGAGCAGACTTAGGAGCACCTTTTAAACAGAGCCTTTGCTGAAAGTACATCAGTCGAACAGTGCAGGGTGAGCCGGTAATCAAATAAGAATTTGCATAGTATCCTACGTAGGCACACGCCCTGCCCATGGGCATTGCAGAATACTTTATTAAGAGTTCTCATAAAACGCTCAACCTCTCAATTCACTCTTGGCCACACCCGGGAGATTTCTCAATGACGAATACCACATGGGCTCATGAAGGAGTGGAAACCTTCCCCTTTGAATGGGTGCCCATTGTCCGAGCAGATCACTTCCAGATAGCCATGGGTCACAAATATTTTCTCCATCACACATCAGATAGGGCTGTGGACCCCACAAACTCTACCTCTGGGTACCTTGACCAGTGATCCACCATGACCATGAAGTGATCCTGCCAGCTTGTGGATCCAAAATCAATGTGAGCGTGACTCCATAGATTGAATCCTAGGTGCCCCCTGTTCGGTAGTTGCTGCCTGACACCACATACAGGACTTGACAAACTCATCCACTAAATCCTCAAGGCCAGAGAACCATACCCTTTGTCTCATACAAGCTTTTGCCTTTGCTGACTCGGTGTCCCCTGACAAGCCAGTTCTATTACTTTCGGTATTAGCTTGGTGAGGACCACCACTCACAACCCTCATAGCAGCAGGGAGTCTGCTGTGAATGTCAGTGCATTCTTTACTCTCCATGGCTGTTCTAATGCTACGTTGGCCCTCTGTGTGCGTCTATCCAGAATCGTCGGCACCTTTTTCCATTCCCACTTGTTATTGCCTTTTGCATGATCTTAAAGCATTCGTCCTCACCCAACGCTTCTTTGATTTCTTCAATTGTCATTCAGTTAGGGTTTGCCGCTTCCTTCAATAGGCAGGCATACTCTTCAGTTAGGCATTTTTCCCCCCACTGATTAGAACTTCGAGGGGAGGGTTGTCTGGATAGATAGTCTGCCGCATTATCACTCCATGAGCGATATACAAGAGTTACATTGTACTCTTGGAGAGCAAGTAGTTATTTTCTATTCTTGCAGGTGGTCTAGAAGATGATCCCAACATGATCAGGAAGAGGGTTTTATGATCGGTGACCACATTAACAGACTTTCCATAGACAGGCAGCTGATCATGGTGCGAGCCCCACAAAACTGCCAGTGCCTCCCTTTCAATCTGTGAGTATCGCTGTGGCCGATAGCGGCTTGCTAGCATACACTACTGGTTTCACCTCTCCTCTCATGGCCGTGTTTGTGTTAGCACTGCTCCCAGACCAAATGGACTGGCATCCACCACCAGCTGTTGGCCGGGTCGGGCCAAATAATGTCATGCCACTCTCCGCTGTTAGCACACTTTCCATAGTGTTAAACACCTCTCATTCCAACAGGGTCCACTGCCACAGGCTCTCCTTCTTTGTCAAGCTTCTCAGATGCTTGGACAGAGTGGATGAAACACTCACAGTAGATGGTCATCTACTTGGTGAAGACTTCTCAGCTCCAGCACATTGACTGGGGCTTTAGCAATCTGAATGCCTTTTACCTTGGCGTGGTCTGCTGAGATGCCCTATTCCTCAAAGATGAAGCCAAAGAATTCTAGATTTCGTTGTAGGAAAACACACTATTCTTAATTTAGGGTTGGGTCCAGTAATTGGAAACGTTTTAGAACTTTTTCCAGACACTCAAGGTGTTCTGCCTCGGTCCGGACAAATACAAGAATGTCATTGCTCATGCAGATTGCACTTCGTATCCCAAATAAAGCTCCTCTAACTGTGTTTTGGAAAGCTTCTGCAGCAGAGGATACCCCAAAACGGTTGCCAGTCATTTGGTCGAAAATATTTGGTCGACTGGACAACTGGTCGACACCATTTGGTCGAAAACCAAATGGTCGAATTTTTATTTTTTTTATTTTTACCCGTCCCCCCCAACCCCCTTTTTTTTCTTTTTTTCTTTTTTTCTTTTTTTCTTTTTTTTTCCCACACGAAAACCCACAAAACACACATATAAATAAATAAAAAAAATTCGACCATTTCGTTTTCGACCAAATGGTGTCGACCAAATTGCAGTCGACCAGTTTGCAGTCGACCAAATGACCCGACACCCCCCAAAACCCAAAACCCAACCTTTTTCAGTGATGGAGACCTTTGTGGGTCGTAAACGTGGTACTGTACCTCAATGCTGGGTTGGGAACAAGTTGGTGGTTACCAGCCATAAAATCTAACTTTGAGAAAAAAACAGCTCCCTGTAGATCAGATACTACATCAACAATTGTTGATATAATGTGTCGTTACCTCTTTATAGCCTTCTTCGATAGGCGCATTTCCACGTAAATCCTCAGTAAATTGGGCTGCTTGTGTTTTCACGCCACCACGATCGGGTAGATCCACGAAGTGGGCCTGTACACCTGTTCACTGATGTCCATCTCTAACGTGTTCCTTCTGTGTTTGACGGCAACAGGCTGGACCGTTTCATTGATGTGCAGACGAATGGGCTCTCCTTTCATCCTCCCAATTCCTGTAAAAACTGATTTAAATCACACCACCAGGGATGGAATATCTTCTACATATACCCCAAATGCAAAATTCCCAATTTTTAGGGCGTCTGCAGGAGCACATCCAAGCAGGGTGTCCTAACAAAACTTATTCATGTAAAATTTGTCTTTGATGTGTTGACTTTCGTGTTGGGCAGCGGTGAGAAACATTCCCTCCAAAGACAGGGTTTGGTGCCCCTGAATGTAAAATTGCATACTTGTGTGCGAGGCAGTGGTGGAGTCTGGCATAGCGCTTCCTAATAAGACGATGCCTGTGTCAATGAGGACAGGTGTATCTGTGCTCTCGATTCGGCCTGTGCATTTTGGTTGTGTCTTCCTTTTTCTTCCTGTTCGAGTACACTGGCGATGAAGAAGACCTGATCCTCTGCCACTGAACCAGACTGTTCTTCCTCATGCTCAGCAGCGGGCACTTGGGCAACTTTCTGCTTTTGTTTCTGAAAGGGCCGTTCTGGCTTTGCCTTCCATCTCGGTTGCATCACTGGTAACTGAGCACGACATGCTCTTGCAAAATGATTCAGCATGCCACAACTTCCACATGTATGCCCTTTCACTGGGCACTCGCCCGAGTGGGGCAGGTTATACCCAAAGTACTGATATATAGGTGCACTCTCTGTGTGTTTTTCACCCTTGAATGTAGGGCCTTTCTTGAATGGTCTTGACGGCTGTTTATTGCAAACACATCTTCCAACTTGATGGCTTTCATGGTAGTGTCCATTTTGGGCGCAGGCACATCTGCTAGCTCATGTGATCTACCAAGTTCTGTTATACAGGCCAACATAATTCCAGGTTCACATAGGATCTGTTTCCTCAATTTGACAGAGAAACACCTTTGGATCAATTGAGCATGTTCTTCATCTTCCTCATTCAGCAGAGCACATGTAAAGGGCAGCTGGGGGGGGCAGGCTGACATGGCATGACATGGCACAGTGTGTGTTCCTCCTTCTGTCTCCCAGGCCCGAGTATGAATCACTCAGTCATTATTCACCATGGAACTGAAGGACACATTTAATGCTGCTGTTGACAGTGAACAGTAGATGTCTACAGAGTGGAGTGTCTTGAAAATTGTATGTCCTGCAGGACCAGCTGAGTACAATAAGCTTGACTTTTTCCTTTGTCTTTCAATTCCCCTTTAGCATGAAAATACATCTCTGATCTTTCTAGTGCCCACCTGGGACGCAGGCTTGATGGGGTGCCCCAGATGTCAAACTCTACCAGTGGGGCTAGGGAGTTGTGTTGTCTCCAGAGTTTTCCAACCTCTCGGGCCCCTTCCTTTATGCCTGCCATGTTCAGTAACTAAGGCACCAGTGTCCTCACCATGGGTAATGAACTGGCCCAGCACATAGTGCACTACTCTTGCTGATGAGTTGTGTCAGTGTTCCTTACCCACTGTATAATTCTACTACTGGTGAACAGGTGTGGTCTCAGGCCCAGACACACTCCCTAGAGGCGCACACGCACTCCCTGTGAAGCCACCACCTCTGGGAACCTTCCACGTGTATCCCCCTGTAGTAATCTCACAATCAATCCTTCCATCGGCTGCAAGGCAGTGCTTCCTTCCATGGAACTAATGAATATTCATTGCTTCATTATTGTGCAGGAGCATTCAAACATTTGTTCCGCACACGCTCACCGTCAATTTTGGAGTTCCACATATCAGTTAAAATAGTCACTTCGCTCTTAATGTAGAACCGAGATGAGAAAAAAAATGACAAGTCATTTCGTTTTGGGATACCGGCAACCCTGGTGCCGGCAATCAGCAGACTTTCTCCTAAGTGCAGGACACGTGGCGCTTAATGGCCTAGTGCCCCTGCCTTCAGTCAGTGAAAACATGGATGTAGGATCGCAGCCAGGGTTGGATTGGGCCGAAATCATAAGCCCACGCATGAGCCGGATTTTTAAATCATATGCCTGGGCCATTTTTTTTAAATGTATCTCGTGCTCAGTGTGCCTTCGGTGCTGCAGGCAGCACCTGAGCCAACTGTCGCGTGCGACACCATGGCACTGTGGCGCCAGCAGTGTTTATTTTACAAAACACTGAGAGCGGGTGGGCTGGGCAGGGCCGGGGCTGGCATCTGCCTCAGCCTGGCCCACTTCCAGTAAATTCAATTGTAATTGGCTGACCCTGGTGCGCATTTGCAACTTAAGTTGCATATTGCTTTGCTTTGGCAGCGGGGGTGGGCCGGGAGAATTTCCTGAGCCCCCCACACAACCCATGCTAGGGGAGGTTCCGGGCCATGTTGCAGCCCCTGAGTGAGCAACACGACACCGGGCTCAGGAGACAGACAGCTGCTGCAGGTGACAGAGGAGCTGATACGGAAGGAGGCAGGAGACACCAGGGTCTGTGCCTGCCGCACAGCAGCAACACCGGGTATGCCCCTTACTTAGCAACGCTGGTCGCTATTACTCATGAATGCAAAGTATAGCACTACGGTCCAAAGCTCAAATATCGAGCACACCATTCTACTCAAACAGAGCACACAGATGCGCGCCAACATGTGTTACCCAACACCACAAGATCAGGCAGACACTAGGATTGCAGCACAGCATACTGAGGGGAGACGTGAATTTGGTGAGTGTTTATTTACACCACAGGGCACATTACATTGCTGCACACTGAGGAAGTAAATCTAATTACATTGCTGCACACTGAGGAAGTAAATCTAATTACATTGCTGCACACTGAGGAAGTAAATCTAATTATATTGCTGCACGTCCATTCCGCACTCACCATTGCGAAATGGTAAAGGCGCGCTATATACGAGAACAGAACACACCTGTTGCACACAGCCTCACAAATGTGTTGTGCATTGGTGTTCTTGCAGAATGAGGCTCGCGTAGGCGGAATTGTAATGTTTCACCAGGCGCGTGCATTTTGCCCAATGCAGGTGCTGCAAAAGAAACTATTTCGGCACACTTGAGGTCATATGAGGTCAATTGTATGTGTGCACTCTAGAGGGATGTCACCTATACGTTCCCACTGCTGGGCACTGATATCATTCAGTTGTTTGGTGCACACCAAGGTTCATGAATGGAAGATTGTACATGGAGACGCGTGTATGAAGGGTTGCACAGTGAGGAATGCTAATAGAACTCAACAAACCTTAATTTGACGCCCCTCTGGTGCGAGTCATGCACAAGACTGCAGCACAGCGAGCCTTGAGTAAATTACACTTCTGTGCTGGACCCAGAAGCGCAAGCACACACACACACATTCCAATACAACCAAGTGACTCGTGCACAAGGATTTCAATGCTGCACAACACGGCTCTGCAGCATACGAATGAAGTAGGAAACATGCTCACGTACATACAATTTAATTGTTGCACATGTAAGCAATTACACATAGATAATTGTATTAGTGCTTGCATAATGAATATCCCCTTGTACCTTTGCTCTGGACTCATCTTGCACTCGGATCCTTTGTCTCTCTACTAGTCAGTGCTCTGTCCTTGCATGCGACGATTCCCTCTCCAATAGCTGCTGCACCAATACGGAAACGTTGTGTTCAGGAACTTCCAGGCTGCCCACTTCCACGGCCCATGACTATGCACCACTGTCATGTGCATGGTCTCAGGCACTCGGGCAGATGTGAAAGCGAGGGCCCTAGGGATGAGTATGTCCCATGTAATGGCGTGGGCCTGTGCCTGCATTGGTTGGTCCGTGGAACACTGTTATGCCTGTAAGTGGACATTGTAGCCTAGGAGATTGTAAATAAAGCTGTGCTGTGCCAACTGCCATGTGCCGCGCCTGATAGTCTTTACAAATGTTGAACCTCATGTTTCTAGTGAGCATAGGCTGTCTCAAATAACACCAAGTGTGACGAATGGAATTGATTCTTAGAGTAGCCCCGGCATTATGTGAATTTAACATGAGTAACAGTATTTAAAGTGATGATAGAACTCTAGATAAAGGCAAAACGGCTAACCTGTTATATTAGAATGGCGGATTCTGACTCCTCCAGCGAGTCTGGTGAGCTGGTTAGAGGGAGAAAGGGAGGGGTATGGGCGAGGAGAGATGGAGGAAGTGGGAGCCAGAGGTTGTGGAATACGAGTGTGGAAGGGACTGAAGAAGACATGTGAAAGGCGAGCAGTAAAGATGTTTATTTACTTTTGTGCAGCACTTGTCAATGAATGTGCATATTTACGACCATTTCATATTTGATTTATGTCCGTTCGATTTCAATAGTGGCAAAGTGGCAACCAGATTGACTTACTTTTTCAGATAAGTTCAAAATAAAGCTTGGATCTTGGATTGCAAATGGTCCTAATATCGAAGAAAAAGAAATGTGCCTCAGCACTGTGGACCCTGTCACAGAACTGTATGCAAAGTTAAGTTATTTTATGAGTTCTGTTGTAATGTAACAGACACATTTCCCGGGAGGATAGCTCAGAGCTCAGGTAACATGCGCGCCTTGGAAACAAGACGATACGGAGCAACACACGTTCCATCCCCGAGTCCGCACTTAGAAACCTCTGGGTATTAAGTGCATTATAAATAACCTATCCTATCATATCATGAACCCTCCATAAGTATCATTTTCTGTAAAGTTGTGAATTGACGCGATTCACGGATGATGGTTTGAGGGCCACTTTTTTTGAGGCAAGGGGTTTGCCACTTTTTTGAGGCGAGGGGTGGGCCACTTTTTGTTGGGTGTCCGGGCCTATTTCTTGTCCCAGTCTGACCCTTATCGCATCTGCCACATGGGTCCAAGTTAAACATGTGCCGTGATCGGGCACACCAACCGCCTCATTGCCGTTGTTGTGCGCTGGGGAGGAGCACACTTGTAATGGTGGGGGGTCCTCCTGAAATAAAGGACACAGCAGTGGCGGCTGGTGACATTTGAAAGTGGTAGGTTGGTAATGCTGTTTCCAATGTGGTACATGTGAATGAGCGAGCATGCCTTCACCTAGGGGGTTTCGTGGGCATTCTCCTGCCAAACGTTTTTTTAAAAATGTGTGGAAATGGGGCATTCTCCAGTACAATTTCCAAGAAACATTGTAATATAAGTTATAGGACTTACAAGCAGTTCTCTAAGAGGAACCAGTTCAATATTCTAATAATACAGCTGCCGGACCACCAAGAGTACACACATGTGCATTTTGCTGCAGCAAACCATGAGTCTGCCCATCAGAAAAATGTTCAACCATCTCATATTAGAGGGATACATATTTGTGCCATAGCACTGAGGTAAGGGCTGATACAATGTGCCAATACCACCCATAAATCATATGCCAGTAGGAATAACACATGGCTCAAATACTGTGACTAGAGATGTAATAAAACATATAACTATTCCCTGTTATTTAAATTATTTTTTTAATTATTATTATTTATTTATTATCTCAGGTCAATTTAGTTTACAAATTGAAAACTTTTAACCCATCCCATTTTCATCACCAAGAACTAAAAAAGAGAAAGGAATAATACAATGTCCAAAAATGAAAACTGAAACCACTACTCATTCATAGCCGAGCAGGCCCTTAATGTTCTCCCCTTGGATAACATTTTCTAAAAATCAGCTTATATTAGTGGGTCTCAGATTCTATTTTCCCAATGTTTCACAATTGGAACTCTAACGGCCTTTCATCAAGTCTTTTTAAAATAACAAACATCAATGTGACCAGAGCCAAGCTGACAGTTATTTTCTCCCCTCCAACCAAGGTTCTCCACCAATAGTCAATTGTATTTTCTGAGAATGTCTCCTAGGCAGATTTCTCTTTCCTGTATCAGACTTTTGCAAGATAGTGTTAGATGTTTAAGTGATTCCGTAATATGTACATCTTTACATAGTCTGCAACCAGAGTTGCTTTTTAGTTTTTTCCTTCTTTCTAAGATTTCTCCAGTTTCAAGAATATTCAAGCAGAATCGCATGTAGATAGATTGCAGATGCCAGTTTGGAAATAGTTTCAAATAGCTGGGCAAATCATTCAGTTTTTGGGGTATTGGCCAGAAGTCTTTGTAGTTTTTATTTTTCCGGAGATCATCTTGGGCCTCTATCCAATCCCTTGAATAGTTTTTTTTTGGTTTTGTCAGGATTTCCCATGAAATCTTCCTCATTCTCATTCAGATCGTTCAGTATGGTTCTGCAGATAGTTTGCCAATCTTTGAGAATTCATTCTGACTGGTCTTTCAACGCTTTATTCAGTGCTTTAACACCTCCTGTCAAGTTCACCTCTTGTCATTTATGATAAAATTTGATGCATTTCCAGTCCGCTAAGACTTTTAGCTAAGACAAGGCTAGCTCTCTCCTGATTATTTGAACTGGAGTTGATTTTGGCAGCTGTAGCACTGTCCGCCAAAATAGCCCCTCCAAGGTAGGCCATAATTCTGCAGTTAAGAGAAAGGAAGTTTCGGCACCATATGTCAATATAGGAACAACCTTCTTCCTATAGAAGTTCTCCAATGGTGCAAGTGTAAACCTGCAGTTCTCTGTAAAATTATCTTACCATGTGAAGCCAGATTAAGGGTCCTTTTTCTCAGTCCAGAAATTCCTGGGGTCTCGCACTTGCTGTTATGGATGCATACTCCTAGATAATTAAAGGAGTTCACTTCCTGATTTTTTTAACCTTTTAAGCTCTATACAAACTGGGCTTTTTTCCTGTTGTTGGTGCGTGTGCCCAGCCTTAATATTCCAGATTTGTCTGGCTTAATTGTAAGGTCATTATAGTCCACGTATTTTTGGAAAGCTGCTAACTGACACTGCAGCCATATTGGCGTCTGATCTAGCAGCACTATGTCATCTGCATACAGCAGTCTGCTGATAGACATAACTGCTATTTTTGGCGGGAATCAACAAATTTAAATGAAAGCATCATATATATCTGAAACAAAAAGATTATATTGTTCTGGTGCCAAAGGGCATCCTTGTTTCAAACCTGTCCAGATGTTAATTTTCTTACTTAATAACCCAGTTTTGTCCAGCCTGATCTTTATTACTGTATCTTCATATAGATCTTTCATATTTTCCAATATAGCAGGGGGACATTTCCATTTTTCCAATTTACTCCACAGCTTCGGCCTTCTGATGGTGTCAAACGCTTTCAAAAGATCTATAAAGGACACAAACATTTCCTGCTCCTTGTTCCTTCGTGCTCTGGCTTTTAACAGATTAATCAGGAAAATGTTAAGAGAACATCCTCTTTCCTTAACAAATCATGATTGCCAGGGATCTCTGCGGCCGACATGGAGCGCCATGCACTTAGTTCTTTCAACAATACGGAAGCATAGACCTTCCCAGCCACGTCCAACAATGCTATTGGTCTATAATTATCCACACTCGTTCTAAAACCTTTCTTGAAGATAGGCCCTACAACTGCTGCCTTTCGCGACAAAGACATTTTCACCGCCCATACAATGTGTTTGAATAGATGGTATAGAAAAGTCACCCAATCCGTTATATTACTTTTGAGTATGACATTCGTAAGGCGGTCTGGGCCGGGCTCTCTAGAATTTTTTTAATTCTTTAGGATATTCTCAATCGTCTCTTTATCTATGTTCAGAGTCTCTTCCGTGTTTGCTTTGAGCGACTTATCCCTACTGTGGTTATGCTTTGGGCCTTGCATTTTGTCATAAAATTTGAACCATACCAGAGAATTTATTGGGTTGGCCGGTAAAGCATCTTGTGGTGTGTTTATATCTTTTAAAGTTGCCCAGATTTCTGTTGTGTTCTTTGTTTTAATTTTTTGCAACATTTGCTCCGAATCCTGATTTAATATTGTCTTTTTATGTATAAACAACCAGTTTTTATATTTCTATTTAAGATTATGAATTTCCTTATTTGCTTCATTGGTCCTTTGTTTCTTTAATCGTGCAATGTTTTTCTTTAAAGTTTTTTTCTTTTCCTTAATTTTTGTATCAAAAGCATGTCTATGAGACATCCTCGGATTATTCTCTACTGATTTAATTTCAGTTGTATACTCCTTCAATAAGGGAACATAGTCAATTCTTTGTCCTTCCGGATGTTTTATGGACGCTATCAGATCTTTCAACTTAATGTTGAGGCCTTCTATTTTGTCTGGACGTATTCTCACCTTATTTCTTCCTGGGATGACACAGATCTCGGTGCCATATCTAATTTTGTTGTAACTACTCAAGTTCTTACATTTCAACTTGATAATGTTGTGGTCACTGGCGTCTGTTCTTATGACTTCCAAAGTTTGTATTTTTGTACTTAAATTTGATGAAGTACATATGTAATCCAAAATGTCTTCCTTGTTGGTTCCATCCCAAGTGGGTTTACCCGGAATGTCCCCTTGGGTCAAACCGTTTAGGATCAAACAATCTCTCAATTGAATTATTTCCCTCTACTTTATTCCACGTTTCACTTTTCTTGTCATTATCATAAAATCATGTTCTATTGGTTTGTTATTTTTATCTAAACATGTGCAATTTAGGTCTCCCACCACAATCACTGATGCAGCTGGCTACTTCTCTCTCTGGGCGTCCATTATCCTGGAAATTTTGTCCTGGAGCGTGTTATTTCCTAAAATTGCAGGATTCAAATAGACGTTAAACAATATTAGAGTTCTTGTTTGATCAGCCTCAGCTTGTTCTAATTGTGGGACCACCATTTGGATGTGAGGAGACGGATTCTCAGTCTCTAATAAAGACCAGTTCAGTTTGTTTTTGATTGCCACAAGTAAGCCTGATATTGTTCTTTGCTTCAGGCATTTTAAGGCTGGGTTAAGCAAAACCCAATAGAATTCTAATAATGGTTTCTCAGTCAGCCATGTTTCTTGCAGGCATATCACATGATGGAAATCATTTTGTAAGTCTCCATCAGTAAATAAATGGCCAAAACCCCTGGTGTTCCAACTGGCCAAAATCCATGGTTTTACAGTGTCCTTTCTCTGGCATTATTGTTTCTTCATTTTATGGGCCAAAATATTTGATAGCCACTCCCATTTGTCTTCATCACCATCAGTTTCACTACTTTGATGTCTGTCTTTGGTTAGAGCACTCTCTTGTCTTGTTATCTCCTTTGACTCTCTCCAAGATTTTTTCTGAGTGTTAGAAATCGGTCTTTGATTAAAAACAATCATAGTTTCCTCCAATAGTGCTTCCACCCCATGCAACATAACCTCCGATGTACATGCAAATGTTACTCAAATACCCAGTGAGATGCTAATAATAAGCTATGTAATGTGCTATCTGCCAGGGCAGTGCTTCAATACACCATAGGACCATAGGAGCACCAAATATGCAAATGCACCTCTCCATTCCCTTTTCATATTGAGAAGTGCAAATACTGACTAATTTCTGAAAAAAGAAGTCTGTTTTGAGGACCTCTTGTAATCTGAGGTGAATCAAACCCAACATTAGGTTGGAGACCATGCTCACCTCATCTATTAGCAGCATTTTCATTTGTTTGAAAACTCTGCGTAGTTCCATTGCAGCTTCTGTGGAAAGTTTGTAGTAGTCTAATTTGTTTCGGTGTTCTACTGGAAGGAGTAGTAATATGTGTAAAGTGACACCTCCTATGTTGTAGGCAGCTAAACCTGTGGGGGCAGTTACATCAGCTGACCGTTTGTTGTTTGTCAATTGTTGGCGGAACTTGCTGATGAATTTGATTAAGAATGTTTTGCCTGAACCAGCTTGACCACTCACGTATAGCAGTATATGGTTGCAGTCTTGGCAGGTACAATTTTTATTTTCATGTTGCACACCATGTTCAATTTGTTTTGTTATTTCTTGGAAAATGCTAAGCTGCTCATTGTTCAGTTGTGAGTTCAGTACAGCAAAGTCTTCTGTAGCTTGTTCATACTGACACATGGGCCCTCATTACGACCCTTGCGGAAATCGGAAAACGATGGCGGAAATGCAATACCGCCATCGAATAGCGCTCGGTGCGACTATGACCCGTCACCGCAAAGTACGAAGGCATTAGCGACACCGTAGTGAACGCCAACGCTAACTGCACCAAGCACGCGCGCGCGCGCCATGCGAAACCGCAAACACCACCATGGCGCAAGGGTACGCCAATTCCGACCCTAGCGGACATGTACCTAACGCCATCAGGCATGGCGTAATGTACCATTCCGCCATGGTGAGAAGTACGGCATCGCGAATCAACCGTAAACGGCCCCACTGAGTGCCTGTACACCGCTCCCTGCCCACAAAGTACAACTCCCCGTAGGTGCAATGAAGTCACAATGCAACCATTGAAATGTACAAGTCACCCATGCATGCCAACGAACAAAAGAAACACAACAGGGGCCAATGGGAGCTGCAGGGCACAGATGGCACGAATACAGAAGCCATCCCAATGGACATGACCACAGTCCCCCACCAAGAAACGCACGCAAACACAGGCACCTGTGACCAGCAATATTCCGAAAATCACATCATTCCACCAGTCCACCTGGCTGACCGGCATCTGTTACACAAAACCCAATCCCCCGCCCCTGAGCATGACAACATTCAAACTGTCATATAGGCAGCCCCCATCCCTGACCTCACGGGCTCAGTAGGCAAACGCGCCCAGTACAGTACCACGCAACTAAACCCCGAAGCTGGAACCCAATGCAGATCTCCTCACAATACATCGCCCCCCAAATAGGCATATGCCACATCACTTGCAAAGAAAAACGCTACACGGGCCAAATCAGAATAGAAATTTTATGCACATCAAAGTCACCAAGCCCATACAGCCATCAGGCCATGAACTCCAAAACACTAATCACCATTGTGGGCTGCATCCGCAAGAAATGACCAGCCACTACTTGTGTGTCGCCCTGTTCCCCCATGGTACACAGAGCCACATTCACGTACGAAAAGGCAACATGGAAGCGCACAGAACCGCAGGGCCGTCCCAATGGGGAGGCACTAGTCCAGCTGAAAGGCCGAAATGTTGCTCCGAGCCACCAGTACTGCGTAAGGGCATGTGGGCCATTGGCGATCGTCCCATAAGATCGTAATGCTGCTCCACTGATTAACACGAAGCAGCAGGTGTCGGGAGTAAAATCCATCTGCAGGAGTGGCATACAGATGGCAGTGGCAAAAGGGGAGGAGATACCTGTCAACCAAAAGAAAAGAAAAAGAACAGAATGGCCATCAGAACTACATTCGAACAACTCACTTCAATGATCACACGAAATCCACAGCCATATGCATGCTAGCCCACTCAAAAGGATCATCACCACCCCAAAACCACTTGCGACTCATAACCATCTATATCGAGGTGCAAACACCATCACAAACGAGTGTACCTGTGCATGCGTCTGTCAAAACAGAATCCATCAGATGGGAATGTTAACGTGCATGGACACAAGTGTCTGAGGGCGCCTCGAGACAGGGAGGGCTCAACAAGGCCAGATAGACGATGGTCCCACTATGGCAGCCCTGCATCACATAGCGTAGGGGAGGCGGATAGATCCCAAGAAGCCCTGTACATGGCAAACTCTGTATCAAATCACCTGCCCATGCATCCATTCATCATTCCCTCATCCCGGGATCAAAACGCCTGAATAAGTACTCACATAACATTAGAAACATCCATTGAGTCTGTGCGTTATGCAGCCTGCAAAATCCACAGTGCCCCAGCCCGTAATTCCAGTGTTGTGAAGTAACATGTATTTGGGAACGGCCGGCCTCATCGCCCACGTAGCTATTGCGCATCCCAAACTATTCATATCAATCATTGCTCCCTCGCCATGGGCCCTGTCTCAAGGACATTGAACAATAGAACGTTATATTTGCAGTCAGACCTGTGGGCATCTCCTCGCCGCTAGCTGGAAACCGAAAGCGCCGCCCTTCGAATTCCTCATTTGCAACATCACGTCGAAAAGGCATCTGTGGCCGTTTGAAATCACTAATTATTCCATCGAGTGCGGCTGCGTGTGAAAATGGCAACTGCCTTCACCCACAAATGGGACGCCCCGCCCGTCGTTGCAACTCGGTACAGTGATGCATGAGGGCCCACCGTTACTCGAGTACTACGTTCCACTGACCCTTCACAAGTCTGTTCGCGACTGCACAGATAGTATGTGAAACAATGGGACCACAGCAGAATGAACATATCAACCAATCTTACACGGCCATCGGGTACAAATACATGATTGCAATAGCAAGATACCATTCCCCGAATTGCAGCGTTGTGCGCGGGACGTGCTCGGCCAAAGGGGAGAGCAGTTTGCACAGGTGGAATTAATCACCACAGGTGGAGGCCATACAGCCTGAAAACACATAAATTGCACAGCCAGTCTCCTCCCACAACCACACCGAAATGCTACCGGCAGGACTCGCGATGTTGGCCCTGGGGGACCTGATAGCACTGCAAGTGCTCCAACTCCAAGAAGAAGACGAACACCAACTACAACCAGCCGCACGGAGGAGACGCAGGAGGAGGAGGAGGCCAAGGCAGGGCCAGCAAGGCCCACCAGCACAGCCACTACCACCACGCAGGCAGCCCGCAATACCACGCCTCCGAGCACATCCGCTCAACCTCACTGATGAGCAGATCCACACCCTCTACCGTCTGGACCGGGACACCATAGCCGCCATTGTGGACATGACACAGGCTGACCTTGTCAGCATGATAGATAGCCCAACCGCCATCCCACCCCTACTGAAGGTGGTGTCTGTACTCCACTTCCTGGCCACAGGCACCTACCAGCACACAGTCGGACAGTTGCATGGCATTTCTCAGCCACTGTTCTCACGGACACTATTGCAAGTGCTCGATGCCCTCCTGCAGCACGCAGACGACTACATCTCTCTACCACGCTCGGAGCAGGAAATTACCAACACAAAAGTGGGATTCCATGCACTTGGCGGCATACCGGGTTGCATTGGTGCCATCGACTGCACCCATGTTGAATTGGTCGTCCCACATGCCATGGAGGCCCAGTACCGCAACCGAAAACAATTTCATTCCCTGAATGTACAAATGGTGTGTGACTCCAACAGGATCATTACACATTGTTGTGCCCGATTCCCTGGATCAACCCATGATTCTATGGTCTTGAGGAACTCTACAATACCACGCTACATGGAGCGACACGCAGGGAACAGATCCTGGCTACTCGGTGAGTCTCATTACATGCATGATGATGTGGGGTATGTGAATTGGCAATGACCTGGCAGGAAGGGGGGGGGGTGTGCGTACGTATCAATGGCATTCCACATCATACGTTTCTCGTCCACATACAGGTGATGCTGGATATCCACTGAAGAGATGGCTCCTCACACCAGTCCGGAACCCACGGGACCAGCATGAGGAGGACTACAACCATGCCCACTCACGTACCCGTGTAGTCATAGAACATGCATTCGGCCTACTGAAGGGCCGTTTCCGCTGCCTCAGCAGGTCTGGCGGGGCACTCCTGTACCGCCATGAGAAGGTTGCAAAGATGGTCATGGCATGTGTCATGCTCCACAACATGTGCGTACGTAGAAATGTGCCCATGCCCCCTGACGCAGAACTGCAAGCACCTGATGATGGTCATGATGAGGGTGGGGATGTGGCAGCACCTCATGGAGTCTGCGAGGCACCGGAGGCCCGTGACATTCGTCAGCATCTCATTGATGTATGCTTCTAGCACTCACGCCTGGTGGCTGATACATGGACACGGGACTCGTGGCACTGCGTGTGTCTGGGACATGCACAATATGGACTGTACGCCTATGATGGCCTAGTACACAAAGATCAATGTCCACACATCTCATTGGTTGATCGTGCACTGTTTATGGCATATGTGATATCATGTTGTACACCCTATCGACCCGCCACCCAAGTGAGCCCAACACACCCCCTCCACCCTCCTACCTCCCCCCCGAACACCAGTGTCCAAAGATGCTCATTGTCAGTGGGCTGTCGCTATTGCAAGCCCCCTCTGCGGGTATCAGGGGCACCCCTGCCTGTGGAGCGCAGGTTCCTTCCAGATCTACGTTGGGGGCTGCCCTGGACGGAACTTGCAACGGATGATGTGTCTGCCTGCTCACGTCCATGCATGTCCCTAAGGGTTTGCGAGAGCTCAGTGAGCACACGGCGCACTGCGGCAAGTTCGGCACATACGTCTTTGGACGTCGCATGCAGTTCCCCCCTCAGGCTCTCGGTGCTACTCTCCATTTGTGCCCTTAGTGTCTCTGTACCTCTCTCCATTTCTGCCCTAAGTGTCTCAGTTGATGTTTCTATGTCTGCCTTAGTGCCCCCACATTCATCGGCATGGTCCTTGAGGAGTGTGGCCAGTTGCTGCTGTTGTTCGATCAACTGGTCGAGGGACTGTTGCCTCTGCTGGGCCATGGCCATTTGCGGGGGTGTCACAGAGGGGCTGTTGTCCTCATGTTGCCTTGCCACAGGGCTTGTGGGGGATGGCCAGTCGTCGTCTTGTGGGTGCCCCTGCGTGGTATCCTCATGTTGTACGGGATGGGACAGACAGGGGGATTGGGACAGGTCATGGATGGATCTGACTTCGGCATCCCCGTTTTCTGTGTCCGAGCATGCTGCCATCAATGGGGTGTCACCTATGGTCCTGCTGCCACCAGAGGCAGTGCCTTCTGTGGCATCCATTGGGGGGACCTGTGGTGGTGGTGTTGTGGGCATGCTGGCTGCTGGGGTGCCTGTTGATGTTCCCTCCTCTGTGCTGCCACCTGATTTGTGCTGCTGCCGTGTCTTGATGCGTGCAGCTGAGGTGGAGGGTCTCTGGCCGTTGGTCTTGGCCCTCTTTGCAGGTGTGCTGGTAGGGGTGTCCTGTAGCTCGTCGTTTGGATCGGACCCTGTGGTGGAGTAAAGGAGGGCGAGGGTTATTGATGGGTCTGTGGGAATTGGAATGGCATTGTATCACATGCATTGGGGTGGTACCTGAGGGTGATTTGGGTCGGGGCCTTGGAGGTGCTTTAATTTGTGTGTGGAGTGAGGGTGCAGTTGTTTGGCAGCCTGCAGTTAGGGTGTGCCTGTTGCACGTGTAGTGCGTGTATTAGGGGTTTTTAATTATTTATGTATTTATTGTGGGTTTTAACGTGCGCTATCAGGCCGATGTGTGTGGACGTTCTCCTGGACATGTGTTTCTGTTGCACTATGTGGACGCATGGTACTTCACATGGATGGACTGTGTGGATTTGGCATTGTTTTATCTGGCCCACCTACCTGAATCTTCGGATGTCTGCACTCCTTTCTCCATCCCTCCGACTCCCTCTATGCTCTCCATTCCGATGGTGGAGGCACAGATTTCTTCCCAGGGGGTCAACTTGATGGGTGATTCAGGACCTCCCCCGGTGGCTGTTGCAATGTTGCGGTTGGCAGAGAGTATGCTGCGGACGCGTATCCGCAGGTCGTCCCATCGCTTGCGGCATTGCTGTGGGGTGCGGGGTGCGGTCCCCACCGCTCTTACCCGCTGTGCCACCAGAGCCCATATGGTCTTCTTGTTTGCAAGTGCCGTTCTGGTCATTTGCGTGGAGAAGACGACGGCAGCATTCTCCTGGAGGGTCTCTGTTAGCACGGTGAGTTCCTCACGGGAGAAGTGGACCTGCCGCTTGCGGTCGCACGCTTTCTTCGCTACTTTTCCCATTTTTCTTGGTTTCGCTAGGGTGGGTGACGGGTTGGGGTGTGTTTCAGGGTAGTGATTTTAGTGGTTGTGTGGTTTTAGTGTTTTTATAGGTGTACGCCGGGATGTTTCCCGTTCCGGGCCCATGTTTTAACTTCCGTTTCCGTATATTTCCGGTCACCGTACTTTCCTGTAGGCGCACACTGCGGTGACCGCTAAGAGGGGTGGCGGTATTGCACCTAGGGCGCCGTACGGCGGCGGTGTGGGCCGTTTTTGGGTCATTTCCGCCATCACGGACTTTGCACTTCCGCCGTGGCGTGGTGCTCGTGCCCGATGGGTCGGAATGGGCCGCACTTTGCTCCTTCGTGCAATGGCGGAAACGCTATTTACGCTGTGGCGCTCCGGTCAGTCACTTTCCGCCAGGGTCATAATGAGGGCCATGGTGTTTTCTACTTCTGTCATGTCTAATTCTGCCTCATTTGCTACCAGTGGCTGTCCAAGTAGTTCTTGGCTTCTTATTACAGAAGGTTGACTACTGTCGGGAGTGTCCACTTGTAGTTGGGCTTGAAATTCTTCTTTGTGTTGCTGTTCACTGTGCAACATTGTTTGGTACTGTGTAAAGTGTACGTCTGTTATAGTGCTTTCATTTGCTTTGAAAGCGTCTTCATAGGAGTCATATGTATCCAGTAACTCTTCTTCTTTTCTCCATGGTTTAAAAAGTGGTAACAGGGACATGTAAAACAGTTCTTTATGTTGAGGAGTTTTTAATGACAATTTGATATGATTAATTAATCTGTGTTTGTTAACTTTCACTAAGCTATAGACCATAAGAAGAGGGGGTAGGGTGGGCACTGCAAAGTTCAGAAATGTTCAACTGTTATCAAATTAATAATGTATATAACTGCCGCTCGTGGAGCACACCCTGTAGCCTTGGCACCAGGTTATGAACAAAAAACTCAGAAAATAGGAACAGGGAACCTCCCCTTCCTGGGTGTTCTCTCTCATAATATTCCTTCCGGAGTATTTTAATATTCGTTATGTTTAATATTAATTTTCAATTTTTCAATATTTTGTTCCACTTAATAAAGCAAAATGAAGCGTAATGTATATCTTTATAAGGACACTCCTGTGTCTTAATTCATTCATTTATTGTATTTTCTTGCCTGACAAATCAGTGGTTCTTTGTTCACTCAGTTATATCACGAGGTGTAGATACTGATGATTGTTCTCTACATAGTTTCCCCGTATTTGAATGCCGAGTGAACAAAGAGCCACAGATTGATGTGGACACTGAACTATGATTATGACGAGATGATTAAATAATCAGTGCCTAGGAGCGCTGACGATGGACACTTTCTGAAATGCATTGGCAATGATAGAATTAGGCACTGATTTGTCAGTCAAGAAAATACAATAAATGAATTAATTAAGACACAGGAGTGTCCTTATAAAGATATACATTACGCTTCGTTTTGCTTTATTAAGTGGAACAAAATAATGAAAAATTGAAAATTAATATTAAGCATAACGAATATTGAAATACTCCAGAAGGAATATTATGAGAGAGCACACTCAGGAAGGGGAGGTTCCCTGTTCCTATTTTCCAAGCTTCACTAAGCTGCCTTCACAATTTACAACTCTGTATCTGCCTTTCTTTTCATCCAGTTTAATATTATTTTGTATGTGAAGTTTTGGGCTACGTGGTAGAGACACATGGTTTTCAAAGTGGTATTCCTGTTTGGGTAGTATGTGTCTAGTAAATTGTTTTTCAAAATGTCTTGGCTGTTGGGATCTATTTGGCTATTGTTTCTATGTCCTCATATGATTTGAGAACTCTTTTTCTAGATTTAGCAGGACCAAGACTTAGCCATACTATATTGTCAGATTTTCCATACAATGCAGTACCGATTAAACGGTCTGCAGCTTCATAGCACCCACATTCTCTGTGAGAGAGCATGTTTATGCCTAAACTGTACAATTTCTGTGATAGTGTTTTGTCAGATGATATGTCATCCCAGAGGTCCTGAAGTTCTATTTTCTCTGCTTTGGTTAAGTAGGCTGTGACATATCATGCAACTGCAGTGCAATTGTCTGCAATGTACTGCACATCTATGTTTGCATTCCATAGGAGGGCAATGATTGCATTGTAATAATTGATGTATTTTGAGTCTTCTGTTCTTTTTATGTAATATGTGTTCTTAGGTAATTTACCTTTGACACTATGAGGGTAATTCATGGAATAAATGTGCGCCGAAATTAGTGGCGCAAGCTGGCGCAAGCGTGAAAAAGCTGGCGCATGCATGCGTTTCACACGCGTGCGATTCATGGAAGGCCTTGTGTGTGTATTTCCTGGGATGTGCACCAAATCCACGCGTGGTTCACACTGGCGCACACGTCACTTCCACATCGCGAACGCTGTAAGCGCACAATGTCAGTGCACATATCAAAAAGGGGGCAGAACACGGGGCGGAACACACGGAATGGGGATCAACGCGTGAACATAAGGGTGTAACTGGGGATGTACTGCTGGGAAGTACACGGAACGCCCACATGCACGCGAACTGCACGTATTCATGGAATCGAATAGGGAAAACCCACGCACATCAAAACACATGCACAATTACGTCCGCCACACGAAAGCAGACGGGAGCGGCCCCGCGCAGCCGCAAAGTGCGCGCAAACAACAAACAAGCATATACAGCTATGATGAATGTCCCGTTCCTCGCAGCAGTGATCGTGGGACACCGCAGAAGGAGGAAAATAGCCAGGCACTACATTTTTCTGCCCAGGACCAGCCTTTTTGGGATGCCTGATGACCAGGTCTATGACAGGTATATATCATCCTAAAGCTGGTCAGGGAGTGGGAGGATGAACTCACATCACCCACCCTGTGCTCCTAAGCATCAAGCCCCTTGGAGAAGGTGCTCAATGTACTGCATTTTGTGGCCACTGGGTCATTTCAGAAGACAACTGCCATAGTGGGGGGGGTGTCTCAGAGCCCACGCAGTCACGCTGCCTACACCAGGTGTTGGCAATCATCACTGTGCGCCCCTCAGTCCGCAGGCACATATACATGCCCAGAACACCCACAGAAAGGCAGGCCGTGGTCCTGGACTTCTAAAGGGTGGCACACTTCCCCAAAGTGCTCGGTGCCATAGATTGCACCCATGTGGCCCTACGTCCACCTAGGGCCACTGAGCACATCTATCGAAACCGCAAGCACTGACGTTCCATCAACATGCAGGTGGTATGTGATGCCAAGGGATTCATCACCACTGTCTATGCAAACTATCCTGGGTCCATCCATGATAGTTTCATATTCTGAATATCCGCCCTGAGCCGGGCCCTGGCAGCTGGGAAGCCTGGCGGCACATGGCTCCTAGGTGAGTACACATGCCTGTGCATATGCAGGCATGTCACACACAGACAAATACACAAGCCCAACTAATGACAACCATTATCACCTTAACAGGGGACAGTTCCTACCCTCTGAGCACCTACATGATGACGCCCATATGGAACCCCACCACACCATCCCAGGTAAGATACAACGCAGCCCATATTGCAACCAGGGCCATAGTGGAGCGCACATTCAGAGTACTCAAGTCACGCTTCCACTCCCTTGACCGCTCTGGTGGACAGCTACTATATGCACCCCCAGTAGTGTGCAGGATCATTGTGGCAGCATATGTCCTGCACAACGTTGCAACACGGCATGGTATACCGGTGGGCATGGTGGTGCCCCCACAATCCTCAACCACACACATGGCCGCTGCGCATGGGAGGGGAAAGAGCATGTGGCGAGGCACCCCGTACCCAGCTTGTGGCCACATTTTTCACCTAAACACCAAACCTTGTAGAGTGCACACAGGCCTGGCACATACCAGGTCACAATCGATGATGAGAAAGGGACAGTTAACTGTCACTACCTTACCACCCTGAGAATGTGTACACAGAAGTGCCACATTGTGTGCATCCCTAGCTAATTAAACACAACCAATCCCATGTGAACAAAGGAAACACATGCAAGGGAGGGGAAAGAGCATGTGGCGAGGCACCCCGTACCCAGCTTGTGGCCACATTTTTCACCTAAACTCCAAACCTTGTAGAGTGCACACAGGCCTGGCACATACCAGGTCACAATCGATGATGAGAAAGGGACAGTTAACTGTCACTACCTTACCACCCTGAGAATGTGTACACAGAAGTGCCACATTGTGTGCATCCCTAGCTAATTAAACACAACCAATCCCATGTGAACAAAGGAAACACATGCAAGGTGTGTTTCCCCCCCTGCTAAACAGGGCATGAAAGTACTGGTATTCCACCCAAACCCTCCCTACACCCCTGAACCCCGTCTGCCACACCATACCATGATATGAAACAGCAAAACATCAAACCATATGCACAACACATGACACAATAGTCATGAAGTGCCACATGAGAAATGTAAATAGGCACCAGACAATGACACCTGACATGGAATCTGAAGAAATGACTGACCCAAACCTCACACCATGAAAACGGTGGCACAAATGCATGCCACCCGTGTTGCAAGCAACAAAAGTCAGAATACATGTTGCCATGCACATTGTACCATTGCAAATTGGCCTTTCAAACACCGCTCACTGGACAGCACAGTGAGTGTGCATTGCATTGGGGAAAACCCTTCAGCATCATTTGAAAAAATGGCATTCAACCAAATAGTACCCTGTCATGCATGTACACGATCAATGACTCAGAAGTGAACATGGATTGTCGTGACACAGCATGCCTGAGAAGACAATCTGGGTGCTCGTGTGTGCATGGTGTCAATGTAGTTGGGGGGGCGTTGCCTAAGTGTATTTGTCAGTAGGGACATGCATCGAATACATGCATGTGAAATGAAGTGAGTGCCAGTGTCCCGTACACAGCACATGTGAACATTGCACTCAAGGACGCCCTTGTGTGTTAAACCACCCCCATCTCCTGACACCTCAAAATAAAGCACAACATTGCATCAGCCATTGACCAGCAGAACATATCATGTACAAAGTACCCCACATCGACAATGGCAAACAGTGACCCATAATTGAATCATAGAAATTCATAATACGACCTACACACAAAGTTCATCAAAGCGCATCAATGAGGGAGGTAACAAGGGAGAAGAGCAGTACATTCCTACATGTCCTTCAAACAGTCCACAATGTGAAAATGAACTGTTAAATCGACGTACATATTACAAGTGCCTGGAACAATAAGGGAGAGTCTGGGGAGGGAAAGTTGGATGACAAAACTAGCATCAACATTGCTATGCCTGACGGCAATAGTTGCAGTGCAGGAGTCACATAAGGAGGTGAGTGAGGGAAGAGGAGGGAATGGGTGAGGAGAGTAACAAAACAAGTGACAAACTGTGGAAGGTCGACAAAGAATCTAGATAGTGCTGGGGAGGGGGAGAATGAACACAGAAGGGAATGGGGGAACAGCCAACCTGTAATCAGTGGTGGAGGGACTAATAATAAAAATAAGTGGCAAAATAATTCTAAAAAAATTGCAGGTAGGGTGCGAAGGATGGAGACAGAAGGGCAAATGTCTGTAAAGAACAAGCACCTACGTATCACCATGGCTGATAGCAATTGGGGTAGTGGTGGAAAATGACAGACAGAGGACAAGGAGGAGGGTAAACGGTGGTGGAGAGGGAGAGGGAGGAGAGAAGGGAGGATGCGGCCAAGGTAAAAATGCATAATGGGGAAGATGGGGAAAGAAAGCACACACAGGGGGCAGCGGGAAACCAGACGGTGCAGAAGAGTAGGGGATGTGATGATGAAGGGGGGAGACAGAGGGACACTGGCAGGGGCAGGAGAGACAGGGGGGCAATCAAGTGACTCAGAAGGCTGGTGAACAGGTCTAGACAGGGCCTCCATTGTGGGCTTTTGCTAGTGGTGGCTCAAGCATCCTGGTTGGCCGGATTGTCACAGGGGCCAAGCGCAACCAATGGGAGGCGGGAGCAAGTCCAGGACACAGACATGACAATGAAATCAAGAGTAATGCGGTCATACCTCAAATGGCACATCAAAACACCAGCCAGGGCTGCAAGACGGCCAAAGTGGTGCTAGCAAGGAATGGGTGGTTGTTGAAAAGCGTGGTGACATGGCTAACTCAGCGTGCAGCTTTCATGTGGCATATCAAAATCACTGTGGGAAAACTGGCCCAATTCCACATTTTCAGCACATGGACACCTCCCACCATTAGTTTGTCATACACAGCCAAAGGGTGCATGGTACCACCTACAGCAGGAAGTGCATTAACATAGACAGTCAATACATAGCAACTATCTTAGGCGACATGATCAAATGCACAGTCAACATAATACTCACCAAAGTGAAGTGCAGACATGCATTGGAGAAACCATTTGGAATACCCACTAGGGGTGTACACACAAGTAGGAATGCAGGCTGGCCACAGATATGACGGAAGCCCAATGCCCATGTGTGATGTGCTGTTACACTGAGCCATCCTTGCGAGCCCACGGAAAGGGAAAGCAGGAGTAGCATATGTGTCATAACCCCAAGCAAAACACATACACAAGACAAGCCTGAATGGGCCCAGCTGGAACACACAGTGGATGCCTTCCAATGCCACAAAGCACCACACTGTCACATGTATGCACATTAGACAAAAGAACATTCAATAAAAAAGAAATCTGCAGAAAATAAAAATAAATTAAATAATCATTTGAAAATAAAAAATGAAATGAGTAATTACATTTAAAAAAAAGATGTATTTATTGTAAAAAAATAAAGAAAAATAAAGCAAATTAAAAAATTAATAGAAAAAATTTAAATAAAAAAGGTAATTTATTTTAAAAAACCAAAGTAAAGTAAAATAGAAAAATAGAAAAATGAAAATAAAAAAACATACTTACCCAAAACCATCAAATTTGGATGAAATGAAAAAAAAACTGCTGGAAAAAATAGCAGGAAAAAAAGATCTAAAATGGCCATATAACACACAGAGGGTGTGGGGGCACCCAGGAGGGGGGAGGTACAGGGTGCACCTCAACACCCATATGTGTAGATGTTGAGATTAAAAAAAAAACCTCGCTGGGCTCAGCGCCTGCACAGCCTGACTTATGTGGGAGATAGGTTGTCATCATCACCCTCGGGATGGAAATCAGAAGGTGGACGTAGCTCAGTTGACTCACCATGCCTAGCCGCGCCTTGCCCCTCAATGACAGCAAGCATGTGGGTCTGATAAGCCAGGTCCTGGCTGGCAATGAGACTGAGGTCAGCATGCATTACCTCACGTGCTTCCTCCTGCAAGGACTGACGTGTGAGACGGAGTTCTGCCTGCATGGCCTCACATGACAAACGGAGTGACTCCCAGCTTGCATGGAGTTCAGATGACATGGTTCCTTCAAGCTGCACCATTCTGTCTTCTGGCCGCCTATTCTCGTCCATCATGAGTGCAGCCAGAGTAGATCTGAGGGTTTGGTGTTCCACCCTCAGAGCCTCATGATGTGCCTCTGCTTGATCATCAAGTGCTTGATGCAGAGCCACCATTTCAGCCAAGCGTGCCCTGTCAGACACCGCTATGCACAGCCTGAGTGAGTGGCATGTGGACTGCGTAGCCCGCTGCTGCTGGAGCACCATTTGCCTTACAGAGGAGAGGATGGAATGGGCCACACTTTCCATACCTTGAGCAATCATCTCAACTGCCCCCCCCTGTTGCTGTGCTATGGCAATCATGGAACGTTCCCACTCAGTTGACCCCGGTGACACATGGACATCGCGTTTCTGGACACCACACCTGCTGGGCCCAAGGAGACGTGGTCCTTGCTGGGTTGGTGCCGCCCGTGGCTGCAGGACTGCATCCCTCCTTCAACCTGATGCCCCAGGAACATGGCCAACTGGTGTGGAGTGTGACCGTGCACCACCACAGGCGGACATTCCAACCCTGCCTGGACCCAGTGACTGCAGGTGTCGCGGACAGAAGATCATCCAAAACAGGATCACTTACCGGCGACGACACGTCATGATGGAGATCCGGCTCAACATAGTGGTCAGATGATACATCAGAGCCTGACTCAGAGTCAGCTCTGGACACGATGGCCTGGAGCGCCTGTGGGTTCTCATGGGCTGCCACCCCACGACCACCACTGGTGCCTTGTTGGTCATGTGAACTAACCACTGTGTCTGGGATGACATCTTCATCCTCTGCCGCCAGACCGTCATCACCTGCAACATAAAGAAAAGAAACAAGGACACGCATGTCAGTAGCACATACCACACAAATACAGTTCATAACATTGACAGCCAAATAATGAAAAACAGCCATGTCACAGGCAACTCAAAGCCCAACATGCATCCAGTGGCATTGCAATGCAACGGTATCCCAAAAGCAGAATAGGATGTGTGCAAAATATGAAGGCAACACATGTATTGCATGTTACACATCACCTGCATCACACAAAACCTCTAGCAGGCAAATATCCAATGCCGAAATGAGAGATGGCAACAATGAGATGGCAGCTAGCATAAGCATGTGTGAACACACAAATAGCCACAGCTAGAAATCTAACCAAACACACCATGATACATGTAACATGCATGTTCATGTGAAGCATAGTTACCATCAACTATGCACAGTACATGTGTCACAGGAGGCACCTATGTTAGTAGCTTTCCATACAGTGAAGGGAGGGGCATGGGTACATACATGTCAGGCCAACATAACACAGCAGCATTGTGTCTGCTTGTTGAAGGGCTTAACTTGGCACAGGAGTGGGTGTGTGCGGCCCAGTGCACGTGTAGCCCCTCAACTTACAACATCAACACATATGTAGTGATGACAATCTCCAAACATGACGGCAGTCTAACAGCAATTGCAGCCATCATGTGCAAATGGCATGCACCATGTAGCATGGTTTCAGTGAAACACCCACCCTCTGGGCAATAGCAGGGAAGCACTGCATGGCAATGACATGTTCCACACATAACTGTGCATTGCCAGACAGTGTAGGCATGCGTCTATTGCATTTCGTCATTCAAATGTCACTACAGACGATGAGAAGTGGACATGAGGGAGGACAGATGAAGAACCATCAATAGTACACCCATGCATGTCGAAGACAACACCAGTTGAAAAGAGACAGTGGGCCTGTAACAGGGGGAGGCATGTGCATGATACAGATGTGGGCAGCCTGAAGTCGTGCGTGAAGACACACAGACCTACAGTGAGCATGACATGGATGTCCAAATGGGATGACAACTGGATCATTCTGGACACATACTACAATGAGCAACAACACCTAGGGGCATACATGGAATGGACACGGAACAGGATTGCGCACACATGTGCATGGGGACCCACTGCCATCAGCACAGTCAGACTGAGACACACTGCACCAAGGACAAAAGATGTAAATGACATGATATGACATCTCATCAAGATTGCACTCGCACAAAAATGGCTCAGAGCGCAAACAAGCTAAGGGAGTGGGACAAGGGAGAAAAGTAATTCAAAACAACTATCATACTGGGAACAGTGACATTGAGAACAAGCAACTTCATGGAGAAGGGATAAAGGGCTGAAGACCCTGGAAGGAGGAGAAGGGGAACATGCCAAACAGAGGAGACCGAAGAAGGAAAATGAAGTACAATGATAGAATAGGCATTCAAAATGTGGCAGTGCAGCCAGCAAGTGGCAAGTTCAAGACAATTTGTATAGGGCAAATGTGATGAGTGCAGAAGAAGAGTGGGGGACTGTATGGGCACACTCACAGGACCCATTGCAATTGGAGGCATGGAGGCAGTGTAGCAGGGATGCAGGGTGAGCAGGTACCTAGGCCTGAAGGACAGAGTGTGTGCAGGGGCACAGTGTCAACAGAGGAAACTGTTCAGCTGGGGAGAAGATGGGCTCAGACAGGAGCAAATAGGAAGGTCTTGAGTTGCTACTGGAAGCAGAGATGTTTCTCATCAAGTTTCTACATGCCCAGTTGGCTGTTCCAAAGGGAGTGCCCAGCCGTACACACAGATCTGTCCCCAGCTAATCTATTCAATTAACAACTGACCTAGAGGGAGTGTGAGGTGGAGGCGCAAAGGACTCAAGAGTTGAGGAATGTGCAGAGGAATTGTTGCAACTCTTTTACACCAAGTCCCAAAAAATCATTGTGCACAATGCAGAGGGTCTGAAGTATCATCCTTGCAGCCACTGATAGGCAATGAAGGGATTACAGAGCTGGAAAGGTAGGATCCAAGGGCATGAGGCCAAGGACAAGCCTTGCAGTTCTGTACTGGATTAGTGTCAAAGGGTGGATTGTGGAGGTAGGTGGAATATTCGAATAGCCTGTCACAGTACTCCAACCTTGAGTAAAACCTAGCATGAGAGACATTGAGCATGTAGTTGAATGATAGGAAAGGCACAGTACCCATGAGGATGTGAAGAAGTTAATCTATCTCAAGATACATCAGAAACATGTGTGGAAAAGGAATGTGTCGAGTCAAAGGTGACCCGAGGTTGTTGGCCTTGCAGGTGGAGGTAAGAGGAGGTCCAATGGTGGTTGGCCAGATAGTGAAGGTAAAGGATGGCAAAGGTGTACCAATAAGGAGGATGTCAGTCTTGCTGGCATTTAGACAGAGATTGTTTGCAGTACACCAATTGCAAATGGCAATGAGGCTATCAGAAATATGGGAGGGAGAAGAGTTGTCCAAGTGCAGCCTGGAAATGAGTTGGTTGTCATAAGCATAGGACTGGAAGTGGCAGCAGAAAATGAAAATGCAGTAGGCGAGAGCTGCCAGGTGCTGTTTGTATAGTCAGGCCAAGAGGCCAGACCCCTGGTCCACACCACAGGTAGAGAGGGAGATTGAAGAAAGGAAGGAGGCAAGTTGTAGCTGGGAGGGACACACATGCCAAACACACACGTCATTGAGTCACACGCATCAATACTCACCAGATGATGCATCATAATCCATCCTCTCTCCCACTCCATGGATTTGTTCTTCCGGGATGAACTCTGAAGCGATCTCCTCATGCTGAGTGAGTTCATCCTCCTCTGGTGGTGGCCCAACACCAGTCACCAGAGACATGGAATAATTGGAGGCACGCTTTTGTTTTGCACTGCGTCAGAGGTCATCCAACGCTTGTAGCAGTCCTGAGCCATGCGCACCTGGAATCCCAGGGCTGTCACACCTTCTGCCACATGCTGCCAGTGGACCCAACGCTGGTGATGCGTTGTATGGCACTGTGGGCCCACAAGCATATCGCGTTGTCGTTCCGACACATAGTCCACAAGGAAGTCTGGTTCCTGCTTGCAGAAAGACTTCTTCCTTGACGTGCCGGAGGCCAGAGCCGTATCTGGGGTCCCAGCCTCTTGTGCAGGAGAACGCTTCCTCCTTTTGGCTGGTGGTACTGACCCTGAGTGGGCAATGTGGCCCTGATCAGTGGGGGCAGTGGCGCTGGTGGACTGGTCCAAGGCAGTGGGTGTTGCTATGACGACAGAAGGTCTGGCTTGGGTCTGACTCACTGCCAGGGTGGTGTTGGCTGCATCTGCACATGCAGTTACCACCACCCGGCTGCTTGGGGCAGCAGATGTCATAACTGCCCCATATACACACATGACCCCCACCTCCGGACAAGATGGAAATCGTCCTGGGAGTCCTCGTCACACAACGCAAAATGCGCTGCCTGAACCAGAGCCCGGGTGGAGGTGCCCACAGCTGCACCTGCAGCTACCACCACCAGTGAGCCCGTGACAGCAGATGTAAGTTGCTGTTGGGTGATATGGGCGCCAGGTTGTGATGCAACAGCTGCATCACCAGGAGCCACAGGGGGTGGTGGCATGTCAGCATCAGCACGTGACTGGGCATCCCGTCCCAGAGGGGCACCCCTGCCTCTTCCCCCCCTGTAGTCACCCTGGCCACCCTGGACTTCCTGTCCTCCATGGTCTCCGCGCCCACATGCCTGACCATGCCCAGCTCTGGGAGGATAGCAAAAACAAAGAGGTGATGGCTGGAAGGTTTAGACCTAATCTTAACCACTGGCAATGCTCTGGGCAACCCTCCAGACCACCGTTCTTCACCTGCCAAGCCATTACAGAAGGGAAAGACCATATGCAAATCAGGCTTGGCCCCACCCCAAAAGGGGCAGTCCAGCCCGAACTGCTAGGCCACATCCCTTCTGCACGAGACCACAAGCATCCCCAAACATGTTTCGCCCTTGTTGGGGCTCATCAGTGAGGAGTAGCTTGGGTCTCTAGGCCCAGCAGGCACGGGACCCACGTCTGGGCATACCCGTCCCACTCGGGGTGACATAGCAAAAACAAAGAGGTGATGGCTGGAAGGTTTAGACTTAATCTTAACCACTGGCAATGCTCTGGGCAAACCTCCAGACCACCGTTCTTCGCCTGCCAAGCCATTACAGAAGGGAAAGACCATATGCAAATCAGGCTTGGCCCCACCCCAAAAGGGGCAGTCCAGCCCGAACTGCTAGGCCACATCCCTTCTGCACGAGACCACAAGCATCCCCAAACATGTTTCGCCCTTGTAGGGGCTCATCAGTGAGGAGTAGCTTGGGTCTCTAGGCCCAGCAGGCACGGGACCCACGTCTGGGCATACCCGTCCCACTCGGGGTGACATAGCAAAAACAAAGAGGTGATGGCTGGAAGGTTTAGACTTAATCTTAACCACTGGCAATGCTCTGGGCAACCCTCCAGACCACCGTTCTTCGCCTGACAAGCCATTACAGAAGGGAAAGACCATATGCAAATCAGGCTTGGCCCCACCCCAAAAGGGGCAGTCCAGCCTGAACAGCTCTGGGAGGATGCCCACCTTTTCCGCCCTTAGCATTTGGTGGCCCCCCAACCATGGCACCGATGGAAAATAGGCTATGGGAGGTTCACTCAACAATTGTCCTGGGCAATTGGCTAGAAGGGGCAGGGTACTTGACAGAACAGGTACCCCAGTGCTCCTGCAAGGCTGCCTGTGACCCCTGGGGAAAAATGACAGGTCACACAATGCTCAGGCACCCCCAAAAAGAAAAAAAATTGACAAAATATAAGAACAATAAATTGAAAAAAATAAAATAAAATTTGACGTGACCCAGTGGTGGATTTTACCACCAGCAGTACGGTGTGGCACGTAGTAACACAAAAAACACATACGCGTGGAACACATGGGCTACTATGACCTCGAAAATGGTACGCAATGCACAGGGGGAACCACAGTGGGGAAAATAGCGTACGCGACTCACCACCTGCCTTGCATGGAAAAAAAAACAAAAACACACGCACTTGTGCACATAGGCAACACCCCACCAAAAGAAGAGGTACAGACTTCAGACGCTGTGAAGTAATCGCATGTGATTCCAGCAGAGTAAACACATGCGTTGATCTCCACCAACAGCATGTACAGTGGTCTGCTGTCCCACGCTCACCTTTAACCCGTGCTGAAGGCAACACCCGCGTGCGTAATGTTACTTACGCGCTAAGGCCCTTTCCTCAAATTACACACATTCACACGCAGATGTGATTTTTTTGCACGTGCGGATGCACCCGTACTGAGGGAAACACCTGCGCGTGTTATGTCACATATGCGCTTACACGCTAAGGGCCTTTCCTTGAATTACATGCTGACGTGCTGTTTATCCACGTGCCAAATCACTCAGTATCAAGCTGGCCAAGTGACAATACACTAAAGACCACACTCCTGCCCAGAAGGCCATTTTCCTGCCCCCCAGAACCCCGAGCTGACTCCGACCTGCCATCTGCTGCTGCCTGCCTGCCTGCTGGCCACGTGCCCTGCCATTTGGTGCCTGCATGTCATCTGCAGGGGTCCAGTTGCTGTGACCACCCCTGCTGGAACAGAAGACTCCCGTCTGACGTTCCATTGCTCCAAAGCCCAGCACCAGGACCCAGTTGCCCACCCACACCTACCTCGGGGGTTGCCATGTCAGGGGAAACACCATCAGACAACACTGGCAACCCCCAGCCAGAGAGGCAGAGGGCTGCCAGCTTCACAGCAGGAGAGGTTGGCATCCTGGTGGAGCAAGTCCTGGTGCATTATGATGCCCTCTACGGAAGAAGACGCGCTGACAAGGATGGATGGGAGAGGATCTGGCTGGACATCGTGGTTGCCATCAATGCGGAGGGGTTGACACCCCACAACATATAACACGTCCGTAAGCGCTGGGAGGACTTAAGGTCCAGGGCCCTCAGAAAAAGCGGATGCAGTGAGGTGCCGGGTCCACCTTACCACCAATGACATGAGGGTCCTGGAACACATTAACCCAGTGCTTCACCGCCAGGTCCTCAAGAGGGAGACCGGTCCGGAGTCGAGCGGTAAGTGTCCATGCATCCTTGTTGATCGCAGTGCATGTTGAGGTGTGCCAGGAGTGTGCAGCTTGGACATATGTCTGAAAAGGTCCATGTATGGATGTGTATGTGCAGAGACATGACCGTGCTGCATGTGAGTCCTGTCATGAGTGATGCACATCAATGGGGTATGTGTTCCAAATCATGATGCACAACTGCATGTGGAGATGCACACATGTTGGTATTTCTGTGTATGTACTATGACATGGTTGTGGTGTGACACATGGATGCTGGTTCCATGTTCATGTATGTGTACGGCATACATGTGCATGTGTGGGTTGCACGTGTGCGACAGTGATACAACATGGATGCATGTGACACGGACATGTAGGAACCTGATCGGCAGATGTGACGTAGTTGCCGATCATTGCACTGTGACAGGTAGTGGAGATGTACAGATGCATGTCTGTCTGTTGGCGTGTGTGTATGTGTTTGGTACTCCCCATGTTGCTTGTGACATCATGCCAACCTTCAGATGTTCATGCTGGTGTGTGTGTATGGATACTGCTGCCTGCTGCAGAATTTCTGTCAATTTGTGCATGTGTGTGGGTTCAAATGATATGAGTGTTGGGGTATGTGATGCCATCTGTGAAGTTTGACACTGCCACTCATGTGCAACTGTGACATGTGTTTCCGACCATTGTACAGTGCCCTGATCCCTGTGTTCTGTCTCTCCCTGTCTGCAGAGTCGACTGGTGAAGAGGGTGGAGACGGTGCTGTGGAGCACAGATGCAGGGATCCCACTGCCAGCCGGGGACGCAAGGCCCAGCTCTCCTCCCATGTTGTCATCTCTTCTGGTAGGGAGGAGTCTGGTGCCGCGTCCATGGCCGCAGCTGCTGAAGGAAGGTCCAAGAGGCGGAGGTTGGAGGTGGACTCCTCGGCAGCAGTAGGGGCAGCTGAGCCCCCACAGGGGCCTATGGAGGAAGATAGCATGGAGTCATCCAGGTTGGTGGGGGGTTTCGTTGAGGAGGAGGCCGTGGAAGTCCCACGCACGGGGCCTGGAGGGGGGCATTCCACTGGTGCTAGTGGTGCAGTCTAGGGGCAGGGACAGGAGACAGCACAGGCCACAGCGGAGGTGCCTGTGTGTAATCCTGTCCCCGATCCTGTGACTGCATCATCCCGCACGAGCAGGGATGCCTTTGTCCAGACCTGTTTTCCGGGAGGGGATGCGCGAACAACAACTGGCCTTCCTCTCCCAACGGACGTGGCAATCCGTGACCGGATTGAGCCTGCCCTAGCTGGGGTGGCGATGCATCAACGTGGTATTCAGGATGACATGCAGAGTTCTTGTGTGGACAATGCACGTCATTTCGAATACCTCATTGACCACATCAGCCTACTAGGACAGGTCACCGGCGCTGGGTAGACGTGTGCTGGATCTTCTAGCGACCCCCTCCTCAACTGAACCCCCTATGTGCCAGTCATCCTCCGTGCCATCTTCCTGCCCAAGTATCACCTGGGCACCCTGTGGAGCTGCCCCTGACCCAGCAGCCAGGCTGGTGAAGGACACAGGAGTCTGAGGTCCAGCAGGGGTGGCCACCCCACCAACTGGACCCCAGCAAGAGGAGGACGTGCAGGCATCAACAAGCAGAGCACATGCGCGGCAGCAGCAGGCTCAGGGGGGGAGCGATGATGGCTCGGGCCTTCAACATCACTGGGACAGGAATCAGCCAGAGGGCAGGAAGACCCTGGATTGGGAGTGTCTTCCGTGTGGCAGCGGTTGGGCCAGCAGATAGATGTGGAGCGGCAGCGGGCGGAGGAGGCAAAGCTCACTATGGCCAGGGGGGAGAACTCCATGTGCAGGGCATTGAGGCAGGCTGAGTGCCTCGAGGCAACTCGCAGGGAGCTGGAAGAGGCCATGACTGCATCCCTATGAGACCTCGAGGCCAGGGAAGAGGCCTGCCTCCGGGAAATCGATGTGAAGTTCAATGATGCCCTGGCTCAGAACATCAACAAGTGAGCCGTTGGACTTGCCCGCCGCCTTTGTACATAGTTCTTTAGTGATAGGTTTCCTTTGTTTTTTCTTTTTTTTGGAGTTCATGGACTTTGCTCCACTTTATGTATATAGTTTTTTATTCATAGGACTTTTTTGTAGGTTTCATTTGTTTTGGGGATCATGGACCCTTTGGACTTGGATTGTATATAGTTGAAGACTTGTACATACTTTATTTTTTAACATTTCCCATGGATCAATGGTTTTCTTTTTCTTTTTTATTATTTAATTCATATTGACATTGGCGATGGACCACTTTTCTTTTTTCATGCCGGGGATTTTTATTTTTCATTGCATTTTTTACTTTTTTTGGTAATAGCTTTCAATATTTATTACTTTTCAAGTTTGAATTTCTTTATGTTATTTCATTATGTTTTTAATACATTTATTCTAACTTTATTATTCGTGTTGTGTACTGTCATTGGTTTTGTGCATGTCTCAATGAACATTGCCTCAGTCATGTGTTGCCACTATGTGGCTCTGTTGTGCATTTATGCATGGGGATGATGGTTCTTTTAAGACTGTCATGGCATGGGTAATTTGGGAGTGGGTGCAGTGGATGGTTGCATGCTTGTACTGGGGGGCAAGGGGGATTTGGGTTGGCATCGGGCCATGGGTCTGTTTTGTTAGGACATGTTGTTTGGTGGGCCATGTGTTGGGGCCTGATGGCAGGTGCCCGTCAATGAGGGTGGGTGAGGGGTGTGGGGGGACATGAGTCGGGGCCTGCTGGCAGGTGCCCATCAATGGGGATGGAAGGGGAGTGTGGGGGAAATGAGTCGGGGCCTGCTGGCAGGTGCCTGTCAATGGGGGTGGGTGGGGGGTGTGGGGGGACATGAGACAGGGCCTGCTGGCAGGTGCCTGTCAATGGGGGTGGGTGGGGTGTGTGGGGGGACCTGAGCGGGGTCTGCTGGCAGGTGCCCGTCAATGGGGGTGGGTGGGAGGTGTGGAGGGACATGAGTCAGGGCTTGCTGGCAGGTGCTCGTCAATGGGGATGGGTGGGGTGTGGGGGGACATGAGTCGGGGCCTGCTGGCAGGTGCCCATCAATGGGGTTGGGTGGGGGTGTGGGGGGACATGAGTCGTGGCCTGCTGGCAGGTGCCCGTCAATGGGGGTGTGGAGGGACACGAGTCGGGGCCTGCTGGCAGGTGCCCATCAATGGGGGTGGGTGGGGGATGTGGGGGGACATGAGTCAGGGCCTGATGGCAGGTGCCTATCAATGGGGGTGGGTGGGGGTGTGGGGAGACATGAGTCGGGGCCTGCTGGCAGGTGCCCATCAATGTGGGTGGGTGGGGGTTGTGGGGGAACATGAGTCTGGGCCTGCTGGCTGGTGCCCATCAATGGGGGTGGGTGGGGGTGTGGGGGGACATGAGTCGGGTCCTGCTGACAGGTGCCCGTCAATGGGGGTGGGTAGGGGATGTGGGGGGACATGAGTCGGCCTGCTGGCAGGTGTCCATCAATGGGGGTGGGTGGGGGTGTGGGGGGACATGCGTCAGGGCCTGCTGGTAGGTGACCGTCAATGGGGGTGGGTGGGGGATGTGTGGGGACATGAGTCGGGGGCCTGCTGGCAGTTGCCCGACAATGGGGGTGGGTGGGGGGTGTGGAGGGACATGTGTCGGGGCCTGCTGGCAGGTGCCCATCAATGGGGGTGGGGGACATGTGTCAGTGATCCCGAGTGCATGGTTCCATGTGGCCTGCCTGTGAGGAATGGTCTGGGATGATGGGCTGCCTGCGGGCCATGGACTGGGGTGATGAGCCACCTGCGGGCCATGGACAGGGGTGATGGGCTGCCTGCGGGGTATAGGGAGGGGGGCACACCCGGGAGGGCACACACTGTCAATTTGCATTTGAAAGTCCACGTGCACCCCCTGAATACACGTACCCCAGTGACATTGCGTGTTCATGCGCACCCCCGGAATACACATATCCTGCTCGCGCCAGCGAAAACATGTGTGAAAGTCCACGCGCACCCCCAGAATACACGTACCCCACTCACTCTAACAAAAATGCATGTGAAAGTCCACATGCACCCCCGGAATACACGTATGCCAGGGAAATCGCATGTGAGAGTCCACACGTACCCCTGGAATACACGTACGCCAGTGAAATCGCGTGTTAAAGTGCACCCGCACCCCCAAAATACGCGCAGGCAGCCCATCCACCCTCCCCATATTCATTGTTGTTTTTTAGATATTGCAGGGCTTGTCCAACTTTATGTAAGTCCACGAGTTGTTGCCAAATTCTTTTGTCTTTTGTAGGTACACCATTTACTAAGATAATTAAAGATTGATCTATTGGCCATTGCACTCCTAGAGTGTGTACATTTTCTTTGAGATCTAATGGTAAATAAACTACTTTGCCACGAATGCCTTTCACTAATTCAGAGAGAGGTAATTTTGCTGTTTTTGGTTGAAGGCATATTATTGCTTGAAATGGGTGTACTGTTTGAATTATGATGCTCTCATATAACTTCCGTTGTTGGAGGGGTTTTGGCAGTGGGAATACTTCCAAGTTATTTGTGATAGCACGTGAAGGTGTTTGGTTGTGTTTATTAAGGGTCAGTCATTTCATATTTATTTTCTGCTATAACGTAGAGAGTTAATTGGAACCATTTGGAATCTTCATTGTCTTCTATTTTGTACATTATGTCTACAGTTTTTGTGCTACTTTTATAAAAAGTCCTGCGGCAACACACACACACATGGTTTGGTACTTCAGCGGAGGCACTTTTAAACTTTAGTATTTCTTTTTTATATGTGTTTAATAGAAGGTTGCTATTTGTACAGTAGTTTCTAGTTTGTTGTAAAGCTATTGCATTTTGTAAGTGGCTTTCACTTCCAAAATATTTTCTCTGCATATGCTCCATTTCTTCGAGTGGTTTTTTGGCTGTACCATGTAGAGGATTGTTATTTAAATTGGGTAGTGCTAAATCAGGACTTTAAGCATATTAGAGTTTATGGACCAGATTTCTTATAGTTGAATGATGTGTTGATATCATTTTGATATGATGGAAGGTGCTTTTGCAAATAGGTCCCGAAATGCAGGCTAATGAATGTCCTTGTAGTCCTGTGTATGTGTGTACTGGACAGGCATCCATATTTTGTAGTTGTTTCATTTTGAATTTGTCTTTGCTTTTTACATACCTATTGAGGAACTGGCATAAAGATTTGAAATATTTTTTGGCAATGTTACACATTGATGTGCATGGCCATTTGTAGACTGGATGTTTTGGTTCAGTAGAATGGAGAGGTGATATTGAGTTTTCCGGGGATATTTTTGTGAGCAGAGTTTCTTATTCCATAATGGTGTTATTAAGTTTTTCATACCCTCGTCCACTGCTATGTATGGAAATTGGGTTTGTATACTTTTGTTTTTATGCTTCTTCATTACAATATGGTGCTGTGCTCGTGGTGTGCTCGTGGTGTTGATATTCCGTTTATTGAGAAGTCTTTTTTGTAATTTAGTAGTTAGTTTTGTTAGTGGTTTCATTATGTTTAAAACTAAAATAAATAATTTCCTTTTCAGAAGGATTGCACTGTCTATGAGAGCTTCTAGGATTAATTTTCTACAGTAGGTGTTAAGCGTTGTGCATGATTTCTCTCCTGTTTTTATAAGGTTCTGAAGGACTCTGTGGCGAAAATTTTTTGTAAAATATTTTTTTGTTATGGTTACTTGCCACTACATCAAGATTTATAGGTTCAGCGTTAGCAGTAGTGGTAGCTGAAGTCTTGTTAATCACCTTCTATTTCGTTTTACATTTTGATAGAGGAGGCAAAGTTTCTGTACTGGAAGCTTGTTTTGTTTTGCTTAATGACTTTATTAGCTGTTTTATTTGAACTTTTTGTACAAAATCTGCTAGAGATGGATGCTTATTTTCAACAATTTTATTTTGATTTGCTCTACTTCTCCGTTGCTTTCTATGGAGTTGCTTTTTGGTAGGCATTCTTTGGGGGCTGTTGGAGAAACAAAGAAAGTGTGGGTTGGGCTGTTGTGTAGTGTATGTGTGCTTTGTGCATGAGTGTCTGAGTATTATGATAAGGATGATTGTGGAGGTGTGTGATTGTGCAATGGGCAGCTATATCAAGTTGGGAAGGCTATTCTTGTATTTGTGTTTTACTATACTGGGGCTTCAGATGACAATATAAAGTATGCACTGGTAAGGGGAAGCACTAGTACTACATCTAATGGTAAAGGGTTAATACACTTGTTTATTCTACAATAATAAAATGTTAGTATGTTTGAGTAACAGTTGGAATATTATTTTAGTATTGTACTTACATTTTTGTATGGAAAGAGTAGGTTTCTTCTGAGTTCTTGTTCGTACTTCAGATCCTGCTGCTTTTCAGGAGAGTCGTCTTCACTGCAATTGTGAAAGAAAGAAGTTAGTGAATATGTGTGTTTATAGCACTTTTGTTAATGTAGACATTGTTTTTGTTGTTTTTGTAGTAGTAGTGTTTTCATATAACTGAGCATAGTGTGCACATGCACTTTCCTTTGCCTATGTGGATCCTGTATATTTTATTTAGAATCTGTTAGGTGAATATGTTTTACAAATGAGTATAATAGTAAACGTATAGAGCATGCTTGTTTTTTTAATGTATGTTATTGAATGTTAAGAGATAGAAGAAATAATCATATGTATGTTTTGCTAATTTTACACGGTAAATGGCAGAGATTGTACAGAAAAGCATGCAATGTATGCATTTGTGAAAGTGTGCGAAATAAAGCAGAAGGATTTCATATAGAGGCAGTGGTGTTGTTTGAGCTGGGAGCCTTTCTGATGATATTGGTCCTCATTGCGACTTTGGAGGTAGCCATGCCCTTAATAAAGGCATGGCTGCCTCCAAAATCCTGTTCGGGTCTGGGTTCCCTGAATGGGGAAATAGCGGGCCATTCCGAGTATGGAGGGCCCAGTATTTCCTCCTTCAGGGAACCCGGGCACGGTCCTTCCCCATTCGCTTTCGAGCCCTCCTAGGGCTCAATGGGAATGGGGAGGGAGCTAACAACGGGCCCATTACGAACGGGCCCTTTGTTAGCTCCCTGGTCCCCTCGCTGGACCCGCTATGGACATCTGGAAAAACCAGAAGTCCAGAGCGGGTCCCGCGACGGGACCTCGTAATAGTGTGGAGTGGGCTTAACGGGACAGGCACCATTACTGGCTCCGTTAAACCCATTCCGCACATGTTGTAATGAGGCCCATTGTCTATGTGTGTGCTCGAATGAAGATGCATGTTCTCGTCCTGGCTGCGCGTAATTTTGGAACACACTGGACAGCCTTTTTCATAATTATACTGTTATTTCTCCCATCTTTTAAAATGAAATAACATATTTTTAGATAGCTGTGTGTACACAAAAATTTGGAGAGCTGAAAGGTTGGCAATTGACACTTCATCATAGCAGATGGGAGAAATGAAAGTAAGTTAATTTTACAGTTTATACACGGTAAGTGGCAGTTACTCTGTTTATATGTATTCGTAGAAGAGCTGTACATGTACTGTGTAGAAAATATTCATACCTGTAGTCTGTGTTCCTGCATGTGGATGTGCATGAATCTGCAAGTAGAAATCTTGGGGAGTTTTATAGTATTTGTTGTGGTAGGTCCTCTGCAGTCACAGCGCACTAGTACTGAGAGTGATCAATAGTGCATCTAAAGTGCTGATCTCTAATGATAGAGATAGATGTAGAGTTCTTGGATGTGATTGGTGGATGATTGTGTGACTGCTTAACAGTAGCCAATGAGGAAATGGTGCAGAGAGTGAAGTGGAAAGGGTAGAAGGGCTGCCCCATTGTTACGCGTCCCGCGGACACCGCAGCTACCCGCAGCCAGGGCATGCCACATCCGGGGTTTCTCAGCAAATCCAGCATGGAAAGGGGACTGTAGGAATCAGCCAATCAGATGTTGAGGCTGTGGTTTGTGTTGAAAGAGGCTGTGTGTAGTGAAGATGGCAGAGGTGGAGAAAGTCAGGGTGTTGGTGGTTGGAGATTTGTTTGTGCATGGTTTGGAGCAGTATGCTGAATGCAAGAATGTGGCAAACAATTTTGATGTTTAAGGAGTGGAGGTGGTGTGGAGCACTTTGCATGGTTTCAATGTGCAGGGAATTGTACACGTTTGTGGAGATATGGGCAGGGTGAACAGTCCACATGTAGTTGTTTTGCACTGTGGTGCTTTGTATTCGGGCTATGTCAGTGCCCCTCCTTTGTTTGCAGATATGGAACACTTGGTTCAGGCAGTAATGAAAATACTTCCAAATGCCGAGGTTATTTTTTCTGGTTTAGTACCTAGGGCAATATGGGACAATAGTTTTGTTTTTTGTTCTCAGCAAAATATTGGTAGGTGTGCAATCAACTGAGGCATATTTGCTTTCATGCTTGTTTGTTTGTTTGTTCATTATTTATAATGCGCGACATACCCTAGGGTAACAGGGCGCAGCAGATACAAGAATATGCGAGACTTGGTTACACACAAAATATGCCATCAGGAATACACCAAAATTATACAGAAGTTGTACAGGACTTATATACATGTCAATATACATAGTGTAAACATGTGGAGGTTAATTACAAGGAGACATGTTTACATACATAATATACAGAGGACTGCGTGGTTATATAGATAGCCTACTCTTAGGTGAGGAGAGTGTGTTGTTCGGATTTTAGCCATATAATAATGTTGGCTCTGAATTTGTTGTAGGTTTGGTTCATTCTTAGGCTAGGAGGCAGATTGTTCCAAAGTTTGGACGCTTTCACCGGGAATCTGTTGCCTCCAAACGTGGTTCGTTTGAAGGTAGGAACGATCAGACGGTCTTTATTGGCAGATCTGGTAGGTCTGGAAGATGTCTGCTTGTGGAATCTCTCCACTAGATAGATGGGGGCGGCATTGTTGAGGGATTTATGGGTCAGAGATAGAGTTTTCAGGAGTACTTTCTCATAGGTAGGGAGCCAGTTGTGTTGTCGACTAGTCTCGGAGATGTGTTCTTTTCGTGACATGCCTAGGGCAGCTCTCAGGGCATTGTTTTGAAGGATTTGGATACATTTGATAGTGGCTTTGGAAGATCCTAAGTAGAGTGCATTACAGTAGTCAAGACGTGAGAGGATGAGAGCTCTGGCTAAATTAATGCAGCTGTTTTCTGAGAGGAATGGTTTGCCAGAGCGTATTAATTTGCATGTGTAGGCTGTAGACGATGCAAAGGAGTTAACCTGTTTAGTGAATGATAAGTGGGAATCAAGGTAGAAGCCAAGTGTTTTTGCCTCATGCTCTACTTTTATGATGTTACCATCGATTATGAATGATGAGTATTTGGGTCCTAGTTTTTTTAAGTTGGGTTGTGTGCCTAGGATGATGAGTTCAGTTTTATCATCATTCAGGCACAGGCCGTGAGTTGCCATCCATGCCTGGATGATGATATACACTCTATTCACCAAGGCCAAATCCTTTTCGTAATTCCCAGAAAGCGGGAGGAGGATCTGGGTATCATCTGCATAGTTAGTGTAGGTGATACCAAGATGATCCAGATCATCAAAGAGGGGCTTAGTAAAAATGTTGTAGAGTGTTGGCGAGACACAAGATCCCTGAGGCACACCGCAGGTGATGGGTATGGGGTCAGCAGCCGCTAGCGGCGAGAAGACCCTCATTGTTCTGACATTTAAAAAGGATCTAATCCAGGTGATGGCTTGATAGGAGAAGTGTGCTGCTGTGTTAAGGTGGTTGCATAAGATGGAGTGGTCGACAAGATCGAAGGCCGCTGAGAGATCTAATAGGAAGAGAAGTGCTGATGTCCCCTTATCTTTAAGATCATCGATTTGGGGCTTTAAGTCAATGAGGGCAGTTTCCGTGCCATGCTGGGGGCGGAAGCCAGATTGTCTGGCCCCTAGCAGGTGATGTTGTTCTAAGTGTTTCTGAATTTGGGTGTAGGCTACTTTGTCCAAGATTTTTAGGAGAAAAGGTACCGTAGTGATGGGCCTATAGTTTGTCGGTATAGATGGGTCGAGTGTGGGTTTCTTTAGCAATGGGAGTACCCATGACTGTTTCAGATTAGCGGGAATAGTACCAGTGACAAAGGATGCGTTAATGAGTTTGGTAATGAACGGAGATAGGTCTCGGGCCGCATCCTTGATGAGTTGTGCCGGACATATATCCCCCTGACAATTAGATGGTTTAAGGGATAAAATTATTCTTTCTACTTCAATGATGGAGACCTTAGTGAAGTTGAATTGCTTAGCATAACCACTACTATCTTTGCCTGTGGGAATGGATGCAGGGGGATCAGGTAGGCTAGTTCGTTTGTGGGCGATTTTTGTCTTGAAGGGTAGTTATTTTGTTGGAAAGGGCGAATTGGATGTCCTTGCACCATTTATTGTCTTTTAAGCAGGTATCAGGTGGTGCTATAAGGGTCTCTACTTCTTTAAGAATCGTGAACAGTTCCTTTATATTTGACTTGGCATTGGATATGCGCGTGTCAAAGGATGTTTGTTTTGCAAGGTAAATTTCTTTTTTGTACAAAGAGGACAATTTTGCAAGTTTGAGTTTATTGGCTTCAGATGGATGTTTGCTCCATATGGCCTCACATTTTCTTTTTTGTTGTCGAAGGCCTTTTAGGAGTGGTGTGAACCAATTATTCAGGTGGGTTTTTTGTTTGCTAGGTCTTAGTTTCGCTGGGGCAATCTGATTCAGCGAGGTCATCATGGCTTTATTAAATTCTTCAACTAAACTCTCAGGGTCGGAGTTGTCATGGAGAGAGTTGAGAGTGGAGAGTAGTATCGGTAGGAGCCTGTCCGCAGTGATATTTTTTTTGTTTCGGGTTAAGGTGGGAGGAGCCTGATGGCCACAGCGGGTAAGGGTTTGTTAGTCGAGAGCGAGAAGCATACTAGATGGTGGTCCGTCCAGGCTAGGGGTGAGATGGATAGGATATTGGCCTGGCAATTATAGTCTGCAACCCATTCAAGGATCCTACCTTTCTCATCGGTAGCAATATTACTTCTCTGGGTAAATTCAAGGTCAGACAGGGTGTTAGCTACGGTTGTGGCAAGCTGGTCTGAGTGGTCATTGAAACCCATGTTCAGGTCTCCCAGAAGAAGTACTTGAGACGAGCTTTTAAGGTTATTGGTTAAGATGGAGTTGATATCATCCATGAAAGATCCAGGTGGGCCTGGTGGACGGTATATTAGATGGATGTTTAATGTTTGGTCGTTAGAGAGGGGAACTTTGACTGAGAGTGATTCACAGGACTGGGTGTTGGGCTGGGCAGCCAGTCGCATGTTGAGGCTGCATCTGTAAATAAAGGCGATGCCTCCACCTCTTGCATTCTGTCTGTCGTGCCTTAGGATGGAAAATCCCTCGGGAACTGCTAGCATGATCATGGTGCCAGCCGCAGGGTGTAGCCATGTTTCGGTGACGGCAAGGAATTCTAAGTCCTCGTTCACGATCAGATCGGCTACATCGGTAGCATGTGCTGCCATTGATCTGGCGTTGATTAGGGCGCCTTTTATCTGGGGACTCGTGGACTTGAGAATGGGGGGCAAAGGAGTATGAGAGGTTTTAGGTTTATTAGGCTTTGTAGACTTTTTATTAGAAGTGTTGAAGCTGCACAGAGGTGACAAGAGCGTGCTCTGGGTCCTGGAAGCATAAGATATGTTGAGCGATCTAGCAGGGGGCTCATATATCTTAGCTAGTCTAGCTCTGAGGCGTAGGTTTCTGTCTGCGGTTAGGCATGGCAGGTGGTTTTTGGCATCTGTTGGGTAAGAGAGGTGCGCGGTGGTCGTGTAAGGTGAGGTGGTAGGTGTCATAGCTGGCAATGTCATATTAGTGGTGGGTAGTGCCATGGTGTAGAGCGTGATAGTTAGGGTGAGGAATGACAGGTAGAATGTCTGGTTAGCGGCGGATAAGGGCATGCTGATGCTGGTGTCGTAAGGGTATAAGGGGTCTATGTGAGATAGGGTCGGTTAGGCTAGGCGGGTGTGTTATGTTATTTCAATGTTTAGGGTCCGGGCCTATCAATGTACAGTAGACAGTAAACATAAACAGTGTATTACCTTGAATTAAGGAATAGCAATATAAGTAACAAAATGCAATAGACCCAGTCTGCCGGCTACTAGAGTCAAGAATATCAATACAGGCTACTTAGGCAGAGCAGCTGAGGCAGGTATATGGTGTACATATACAGTGATACCGCTAAAATAGAAAATTAGTCATTAGCAGCAGGGTAGGGGTTGCACCTAGGTGCGAGTGACGCTAACGTGCCTAGAGAACAATGCATAGTCAATAATGCATTCCATAAGGGTAGTAAAGGCAGAACATCACCTAAATACGAGAGATGCTAGCATGCCTGGAAGACAATGCGAGGTCAATAGAGCGTTCAGCAATGGTAGTAAAGGCAAAGCATGACCTAAGTGCGCGTGATGCTAACGGTGCCTAGAGGCCCGTAAACAACAGAACGAACAGCAGATGGATGGTGAGTCTAAGGCTAGCAAGTATCAACTTACAAGATAGGGTCAAGCAAGGAACAATTTCTATGTTAATGATGGATAGATAGCATTGCGACACAAGTGTGCCCGTACAGACTACAGAGGTTTACAAGTTGTCCCAACAAGTAAGCATAACGTAGCATCACGGGTATTTCGAGAGTCAATATATTCCGTTGTACTCACAAATCGTTATGACGCACGTTGCTTGAGCAAAGGGGACATCAGGGTGGTCGAGGTGGCAGCGTTTGTCTGGGGTGACGGTGCGATCAAGCAGAGTTTTGGAGCCTGGGCTCTGGCAGTCCCTGGTCAGGCTCAGGTCAGGAGCCTTAGTGGGAGCCTTCGATGAGACCGGCTCACGCCTGCTGGTGCCCCACGATAGGCTAAGGGAAGGTGTCTGCCCAATCAGGAGGCAGATTCGCGGGCAAATCAGGAAGTGCTACTGGATCAAAGTCGAGATGATCACTCATGGCGGCGGCCATCTTGGAAGTGTGGAAACCATGCGGTTTTCCGTGCCGCAGATAGTAGAAATTACATCTATATAGACACAGCTGCTATGGCAGAGGATATAGAGCTTCATAATTATCGGTTGTAGCAATTATGATAATAATTGCTACGGTCAGCATTGCATTAGCCAGCAGAGGAGGTGCGGGGGTCGATACAGCCGGATGGATCACCTCGTTAGCTACAGGCAGTAGGGGGATGGCAGGGCTGCTCCTGCAGCCTGCGGATGGAACATCTGCTCTGCTTAGAGCTGGTATGTTCTTTTGTAATAATGAGAACATGGATTCTGGTAATGTTGTTTATTTTAAAGAAGATGGCATTTCTTTATCTTTGATGGGAAATACCATGCTGTTTTGGAACATAAGGGTTATTTTGGAGAAGCTAATGTAAAGATTTTTGGAGGAAAATAAGAAAAAAAAAATACAAAATACAAAATAAAAGGTGTTTCTGAAGCATCTGCAAAAAAACCAAAAAAAGGCTCTTTTCAGAGCCCAACCTCAAAGGGGAAATGGGCCACACTATTTACATTTTCATTCCCCACGTTCAGATTTTTCGATTTGTCCACGGACACTGCAGTTGTCCATGGACAGCGCGTATTACATACAGGGATTTTGGGTTTGAGAGGCATGCAAATGAGACTGAGCAGAGCAAGGGATTGGTTAATAAGGTGTACTGGGTGTGTTGTGTAAGGAGAGAGTTTGTCAGTAGGTCTTTTTCCTGAGAGAAGAGCAGATAGCTATGGCTGTGTGTTTCAGAAAACAGATTGTTTGGATTTTGGGAGATTCATGTATAAATTGGTTGGAGGTGCATGCAGATCGCTGTGGAGTGCTGCACAGCTGTGGAAGTGCACTGGCATGGAGTGCGTGGAATGAGTGGCTGGATTTGGAACCTCTCTGTGCTACTTTGGTTACACAGCGTCATCCAGACATTATGTAATATTCATTGTGGAGGGAACAGTTTAGGACATGTGTCTGGAATCTCTTTGCAATTTGCAATGAAAGAAGGACTTGGGTCATGGACATGTATCCAAACTAAAGAGACATTTTTTCCCGTATTGCGCAGACACAAATGTGGCTGCGTTCTTTTTCATTTGGTCCACAAATGGAGAAAGCAAGGTGCAATGTTAACAAAGCTGTTTGTGCCTTTTTGAGAGATGTTGGTATGTCCTCTTTTCAGAATGAAAACATGTTTCGTAGTACACACATTTTTCGCAGAGATAGAGTACATCTTACTTATGCCGGCCATCAGATTTTTCTGCGAAATGTACAAAATGCATTGCGACCTTTTTTGGAATTACAGCAATCCATTTTGCAATAGGTGTTGATCATTTGAAGTTTTTGAAACACAAAAAACACCACAAAAAGGCTTTTTTCAGAGCTACCACTTCCTCCCATAGAAATGTGCAATGGATCTGATAGGGCAGCACCCCCAAAAAATAAATTGCCGCGGACTGTCAGCAGACTTCTAAGAAATGCACAGGGCCCTGCACTATTTATTTGTCACTTATATTTTTAAACAGTGAAAGGTGGCTCTGAAAAGAGCCTTTTTTGTTTTGGTTTTGGTTGTTTTATATTTGTTTTTTGTTTTTTAAACATGACACAAAAGGAAAGGAGGGAAAAGGAGGGTAAGGAAGGGACACCAACCACAGGGATAAGAAAGGGCAGGTGGAGAGAGGAAGATGTAGGTTGGGCCTTATTTTGGTAGATCGCAGACCTTCTCATGCTCCTTGACTGCAGTCTCAAAAGCACTCCGAAGGTTCTCCCCCCTGCAGAGAACTCCGTCACAGTAAATGTACAATATTGTGACCCTCAAAAGGTAAGGGTCAAGAGCATCTTGAATGGCCTGCGAGGCAGCTGGAGGGATGCCCTGTCCCACAAAACTGTCTTTTGTGGTGACAGGAGCGGAAACGGAGGATACAGAGGAACCCAATCTACTACTTTAATTGCAAGGTACAACCTTACAAATAGCCCCACCATTGAACGACTTTAGGTGTCGCTTCATTGATGTAGTACCATAGCTATAAGAACCAGGCTTGCAACAACTCAGCACCATGCGGCACTGAATGCAGATCATCTTGTTCGCACGAGCTTTTGCCTTTCCATCAATGGTGGTAAATAACAGCCACACCCAAGACTCACGATGAGTGCTAGTAGTAGGAACTTCCACTACCTCATCCTCTTCATCCTTCTCCTCTGCATCCTCATGCCTGTTCCCCTCTGCAGGCCCCTGGGGACGTGGTGGTGGTGGAGGGGGTGGGGGTGCTGATGCTGATGCTGAGGCAGTAGCAGCAGAAGCAATTTGGGATGCCATCTGGAAGGTTAATAACCAGGAACCAGGAACCAAGAACCTCAACCTGCACAATTGTCCTGTTGTAAATCTTGGAAATCCAAAAGCAGAATGAGGATTAGCTCTGGGGTGTGGCCACCAAGAAAGGGCTCAAAAAGTTCCAAAAAGTATGTAGATCAGCAGGGACATTGTCTGGGACATGTGCAATGGTGAGCTTTTACTGTAAAATACCTTGGATTGCTCAGAAAACCACTTTTTAAATGTTCGGGGGCCCGGACAGTGTCCGTAAATAAGGACACATGCTCAGCATGGGTGCGGTCACATGATGACATCGCGGACACGTTCGCGAATGGGACGGCTGTCCGCAGGACACCAAATGCGCAGGGACGGTTGTGTGCATGCTTGTGGGAGTTCTACGGGCAGTGTTCGGGTCCCTGAACTAATTAAAAGTGCAACACATGTGTGGCGGACAGTTGCAGACAGGCGTGATGTTCGTAGCACCCAAGTGTGTGATGCCTATGTGCGCGGATGTTCTACGAACAGTGTTGAAGTCCCTGAATAAAATAAATGTGTGTCAAAACTTTGCAGACAGGCATATGGGATATGTGTTCTACGGATATGTTCATTCTGGTTGCGAACATTATAAACAGGTTTTTTTTTTTAGGATACCCCCATTTCGGGTGATTGTGGACAGGCGGACATCTTGTGTGTTCTAAGGACACCTCCATTTTAATTACGAACAGTACGAACAGGTATATTTTCCTTAGGACACTCCCATTTTGGTTAATTACGGACAGGCGGACATCATGTGTGTTCTAAGGCCACCTCCATTTTAATTACGGACAGTACGGACAAGTATAATGTCCTTAGGACACCCCCATTTTGTTTAATTGCGGACATAACAGCTGCAATGTCCGCGGACACCCTAACTGCCTTTTTTAAAAAAAAAATAAGACACAGGCATATGCTAAGAACACACTTAAAATGGTATTATTGTTTCACAGTATAAACATTATGAAAGAGAGGGGGAAGCAGAAACTTAAACAAATGCAGGGGAATTAGGGGTTTCGACATGATGTATGGGGGAGGAAGGGATGGAAGTCTCATCGTAATGTTTTTCTTGCTGGGGAGGGTTTGGGGATAGTTGGCTGGGACATGGAGAGGGGGAACAGGTACGTGTGGAACAGTGGTATTTAATGTTTTCTTTAATGTGGTGCTCAATAAACTGTTTTAGAAGATCGACATTTTTCATTAACATATCCATTTTTAGTTCCATTCATTTCAGAGGATCTTCTAATGTCTCTCTTGGTATTTTATATGTATTGTCGTCTGGTCTGTTAAAAAGTACACATAAAGTAATGGTTATTAATTGGCTTATATAGAGAAATGTTATGTCTACCATTAGAATCACTGTCTTCACTCATTTCATCTTGTGGGAAATTTTCTTCCAAAGTACTGGACATTTCTGTGTAAAAAAAAATATATATATATATATTAGTTTTAGTGTACATAATACAGAAAATGTATAAATATATTAAATAAATATAGTGCACTTACTAGTTTCATACAAACGTTTGGTGTTACTGCTGTGTCGGTATGCTCTTGCTTTTTGCTGCACAGTTTCTGTGAGGTAATTCTGTTGGAGGCATATATATTTTTTTGGGTATATTCCATTATATTGGAAACGCTATTTCAGTGGATGGTTAGTGTCTTACATATACAGTTTCCACTTCTTATTTATTATTAAATGTAATGTATTTATGTGGAGCTTTTTGAACATGTTTGGTGTTTTGTATTGTATGATACAATAATGTAAGCTACCCCCTGAGTTTTTGGATAGTGTTGATGGTGACCGCATTATCTGCGGACATGTGCACGGTCCACAGACATCAAAATCAGTAGCAGGGGCAGGGGGTTCAGTATATTCTATGTTATATGTATGTAAGATAAGGGAGTCTTAGTAAACACTTATCACATTTACATTATCTATATCTATATTCAGTGAGAAAACTTTGTTAAAGGGGCATTATGGTTAGGTTGCGCTAGCAAAAACCTATGAAATTCAGTGAAAAAAACTATGTTAATGGGACATTATGGTTAAGTTGCGCTACTAAAAACCTATGAAATTCAGTGAAAAAAAACGCTAAAGGGGCGTTATGGTTAAATTGTGGTACTAAAAACCTATGAAATTCAGTGAAAAAACCTTTGTTAAAGGGATGTTATGGTTAAGTTGCGCTCCTAAAAACGTATGAAATTCAGTAAAAAAAACTTTGTTAAAGGGACGTTACGGTTCCAAGTAAAACCGAAAAACCCTTGAAATTCGGCAGTTATGGTAAGCTAAGCAACCATAACTCGCGCCACCACAGTGCACTGGACTAACACCCAGGACTTCAAAGATGACATCACAAATGTCATTGATGACATTTCTTTTATGAGTCAGTCCATTTAAGGCCAATTTATGTGATTATGTATGAGGTTTGAATTCATTGCTTTTTACGTTTCAAAGTATTTTACCTTTTAAACGTATTACCAGTCCAGGAGGCTTTTTTTGACTCAAGAAATGCACCATGGACAGCAGTGCTGCTTTTAAAACATCAAAATATAAGACTATCACTATGAGATATAATGCGCTCTGGGGCAGTGCATTTACATTTCGGAACTGACTGATCAAACATTTCAAATTATGTGACTGTGAGTCTGAGTGACGAATAATCAAATAATTTGCACTTTTATTGTCAGCAGTCAACTTACTTAAAACAAATATCTCACTGACTGCTAACTAACCATAATGTTTGATTAACCTTGTCTCGCAGTCCAGTCCTCCTGAGAATCTTAAGGACTTCCTTCTGCTTCTGGGTGGCATGTGAAGTGGGTGGAGACTGGGAGGTGCTGCCTCTTCCTCCAGGAGCCTGCTTCAAACAACACATTGTCAGGAATTCATGAGTTTAGGGAGGGTAGAGGCGTGGACTCAAGTCCACCTCCCTCAGCTAGTGAAAACATCCCTGCTTCACTTTACCCCACCCCCTATCCTGTCTGTCTCTACCATAGGCTGTGGTGGGGTCAGCAAACTGTAACCCCACACCAGCCTGTATGAGAGACAGGATGGGGGCAGGGTGAAATGTGCAATCCATGCCTTCGGGGAGTTTTAATTTTAACACGCCCAAGCCTGCATTTGAGTGTGGCTTGGAGACCCTTTGATACCTGTGAACTGGATAGTCCAGCCCCTTTGATGAGCAGCAATTACCCTCGAGATGGTTGGGGATGCAGACCTTACTCATACATCAATAATAGAGCTGACTCAGAAAATTGACAAAAGGAGCACTGTTTTAATATCAATTTTCTAAAACAGGGAGCATAACGAACATCAACGCAATCGCTCGATCTTCAAACTCAAAGTACATTAAGAAAAAACTTCACTTTTATAGGCAAAATGTGTCATCAATGACGTCTAAATCACATGTGTACTAACGTCATCCTACGTGGAAAGCTACAAAAACGTATAAGCATGGGCTATTGGTTCTGACTGAACGTCTAAGTATATGATCCATACTAGTCTAAAAAGTGTAACTATGTGATTGGTTACTTAACATCAGGTGGGGCAACTAAGCCCTCCCTTCAAAATGACCACTATGAACGTCACTAAATACACAACGTCCCATTGGTTTATATACTATAAGACACCTGACTATGCAGGTTCTCTAAAATTTGTTGGCACTCTATCCACCTTCAGTACTTTTCCACTTACGTTAGCAGCCTGCAAGCTAGCCATCCAGATGTTGGTGAGGTTGCCTTAACTTTAGCTTCCCACCAATTAGCATATCAATCCATCATCACCTCAGTGGTCTACTGTCAATTAGGCCTTTAAACTTCGTCCTTGAGAGTGTTCTTATCTCTGAGAAAACATAAGGAGTGAGAAGCACGGTCTGCCTTCATGTGTAGGTGTGACCATCTTGTTCATTCAACTTCATGCTTCCATGTGACTAGAGACTATAAAATCGAGCCTTTTTGTGTATTTTATATTATTTTCTAACAGACCTCTGACGTCTTCCTTGTTATGTCCATTCTTTTTTAACAAAAGTTTTGTTCTTTCACACGATTTTGTATCCAAAGTCAGTTTACTCCAGTTTTGATAAGACCTTGGCTTCTTAGCTCGCCGCTCAGCCTCGCCTTTCACTGATACTCTGCTTGTAATTTAGTGTCTGCTTTTTAACTGCGACACACTGAACGGGGGCTTTTTTGCTAAAGTCCAACCTGCTATTATACGTTTAGAGGAAACATCCATAAGTCTCTCATTCCTATGTATGTATATGTTGGCGCTTGCCGCAGTCTGTTTACTATAAGCTTAGAGCTAGCTTCACGATTACTTTGCTGCTTGTGTTTCTTCTGCATCTGTACACGTGTAAAATGTTTTGGTATCTTCATCTGTTTCTGTGGCATAAGCTTTTGCCCCTTGAGCCCAATATGTCACTTATCCTTATTGCTTTCTTGAAGCCTTATAGAATATCTGCATTCTCTAGTCACTGCATCTTTTTTTGTACTTCACCTTCAGCTCCATGTAACATATACTTGGCAATGGTTAGTGATACTACCGTTCATCCTTGCTGTTTACTGGCTCTGCTTCTTCAGGAATTTCATTCAGGTGGCCATCATCAGGTTTTCTCAATATGTACCTTTGCTCCCAGATTCTCTTAGGTACTGACCCTTTCACTGGTACGGGAATGTGTCAATACACTGCTCTTTTTCGATTCAGCTGTTCTGTATAAGTCACATACTCTGGTTTCCAGCATACAGGTAAAAGGGGCGGGTCGATTGAGGTGGGGGTACTTGGCTCCTCCTCTACACCTGAGTCAGGCTCAATCTGCACTGAGCATGTCCAGTGGGGATGGCTCTTGGGAGCGCTCTCCCCACTGCACATACAGCAGAACCAGCCGTGACCTGGCAAAGAAAACCAATAGCCCCGGGCACTGAGTCACTGACTCATGCAGAGCTGCTGACAGGTGCACACGTTTCATGTTCATTGATGCAAGCTGCAACAATGAAAATGAAATGAAGACATTATTAACTCAATCAACTAATAACCATTCTACTGGCAAAAACAGGTGAGGCACCGCACATTTCGCCCCAATATTCCAGCTGCCCCTGGGACACAGAGACGATCTGCGTTTGTGTCAGGATCCACTCACGCTCTCCAAGCAACATAGCGTGATGCCCCTTTCATTAGAAGGATGTGCCTGCATAAGCCCGCTTGAAGGGAACATAACAATTAGCATCTCCATGTGAAAGAAAATATCCTCTGATTCGGGGTGAAAGTTGCACCTAATGGGCCAAAGAGCATATAGTTATTCAGTCTCCTGGGCTGAGAGGAAGGGCGGGTAGACAGCCCAATGGGTTCATTGTCCCCTCACAACCAGCTTTAAAAACTGTGATACAGTCCCCCCAAATTTGGAGGCTGGCTCCACCCCTGCCTGTAGGGTTACTCAGTCCTAGCTCTCAGAGGGTTACACAAAGTAACTCTTCAGAACTATGCCACAATTTGGTGACCAGAATTTGGCGACCAGAACACCTACACAACAGCAGCACTAGGGGAACAAAAGGAGAAGCGTTGCATACCGGAAATGAGTAAATGCGGAAACTAAAATAACACTATGCACTGCTGCAATCCTGGTACTCAGTTTGCTGCCTGGCCCAAGTAAAGGTGGATCATTTATTGTGGTGATAACTATCTGCCCTTCCTTTTAGCTCACTAGTCACAGGCTTACATCCTGGCACATTTTGCTCTCTTTTATTCTTCGGGGGTCGATACACGAGTATCCATTGATCAATAAGAACATCAAGGGAGCCAAGACACAATTTGGTGTGTCATGTGAGCTACATAAATACGCCATTTTATGTTATTTATTGGAAAGACCACAAAAAAGTGATGTTAACGCTGCAATGCGAAACGCAAAAACACAAAATTGAACTTTTAAAGTAGCTATGAAACCTTGGCTCCTTCCCCTAAAACATAACTGATGATATGAACAATCACACACAAACAAAATACATACTAACAGTGGAATCTAATATGTTGTTTAGAAATAGAAGACATTAAAAGCAAGTTTAAAGTGATCTCATTGTTATCTATCCTTTGTTCCTAGCCTGGTACACGACAAGAGAACTCTGTTGGGGTGTGTTTTATCTACGCCCCATTCTCCCATGTGGCTGCGGGCCCTGTGACTTTGGGGCCACACGTGCAGGTTGCTGCTTTTGAATCTCCCTCCTGCTCTCACCCAGGGTTACCCTCTTTCTTTGGACAACTGACTCCAAACAGGTAGACAGATTCAGACATCTTGCCTCAGTGTTAGTCATCCCACTTCCATCCTTCCACTTGGCTGGTGGCCCTTCACCTGCAGTGATGTGCATGTGGACAGGGGGACACCCTTACCTTTATGCAATGGTGCACTGTGGGAAGTTAAGGTTACTGCCTTCCATCTGGCCTTTTCTCTGAAATTCATGGCATTATTTGTTGGGTATGTTCTGTGTAAATAGTGCTTTAGGAAATGTGTATAATGGATTATGCCCTTAAGAGATTTTGGGAGAATTTCTTATGTTTTTTAGTGCTTTGAATTCCCCTGATGAAGACGTTTTTGAACATCTTTACGTCAAAACCGGTTGGGACTGGTTAATTACAGGGTCCTAGAAATTGTTTGGGAACCCTGACTTCGGGACTAAAAATGTGTCTATGAAGACTTACATTGTTAATTATGTGTTTTTTTGTGCTATTTTAAAGGCGTGATTTGTATGTTTGAGCATATGGTTTCTATTAATTGACACATTAGGTTTTTGCTTGATTTTTTTAGTTTTTTGTGTTAGTGGTGGGCAGTTAATTGGGTTTTGACTTTGTTTCTGAAGTAATTGTACGATTATTTTTCTACTTTGATAATCAAATAAGAACCATGAATTAAAGTTTCTTTATTAAACATGACCTAGAACCTTTCTTTAGTTCTCTTTGTTTCCCCAGATTCTAGGTTTCAGGGGTACCTGTTTTTCCATTTCCTTCCTTGCTCAGTGTGTACACATCACAAATGGGAGCTTGTAATGCAGCTTGTCCATGTGGTTAAAGCCTCCAGTCCAAGCTTGCTGATTGACTAAATGAAGCTGATTGAGCATTGAGAATAATAAAAGAAAAGCGTAGATTGTGGGCTTCAGTTGGGGTTACAGCCTTGATTCCAAGTGTTCTGATTGTCTAAAGAGAAGAAAGGATGTTCTAGCGGTACATAAAGTGAAATGGGGAGCATGAACAACCTTTGATTAACTGGGGACACTTTGGCACACTTTGCCCAGAGACAATACCTACATTCCATGGTGAGATCATTGTATAAATAACAAATACAATGAATACAGGATTACAGAAGTAATGGAGAAGGAAAAATAGAATAAGTTAAACTCTATATATTTGGTGAAACATCGATTGCTGCTGAGTACTCTTTTCTATAATTCATATAACTTGTATGGCAGACACTAGCATTCGGCCGTCATCCCTCTGTGGATATCAGCGGTACCAGTACCAAGTTTCAGTGAGCAAGCTTCCCAGACAACTTCAGCAGGTACTACTGTTGTATCGGCCCTTAGCCTACTCACCATGGGATAGTCACTCCATGCTTCCATCCACACCTCGTAAAACAGAGTACACATTTACTACTGAGTCGGCCCTTGGTTTCGGTTCTAGAACCTGCATGGATGCCAGTGATCTCAAGCTGAAGCCTTGGTGCAACATAACACTGCCAACCAGTGGCTTCCATGACATCCATTCCCTCAGCAACTGGACCTCCCTGCTCCTGCTCAAACCATCATGCAGCAGTTGGATCACCCCACATAGTTCCAACTATCACCAAGATAACCCTTGATTTTTTACTATGACTCCCATGATCCCTCACAATTGGTCATGTTGCCTAGGTATTTATTTATTTATTTATAACAAGCCAAAAGGCTGCAGGCATCAGGGCGCACACAAGGACTAAAGACAAAACATAAAATATAGGACAATGCAGATAAGAGAAACGGGGTAGGATAAGATGATTATGCAAACAAGAAGACCCTTTTTGCCCCCTATCTGAGCTTATGTGTGTAACTTTCCCAACTTCTCTTCGAGTCCCACGACCCTTGTGGCATATGGATTAGGCCCTGCTATCCTCCCTATGTCCCAGCCAGTCCAACTGTCACCCACGTTACAATTAGTGACTTCTGCAAATGGTGGTGGTTCTTCTGGGGACTGGAGTTGGCCGTCTGTTCCTCTTTCGTGGTCCACAGCTTCTCGCGTCTGCTTTTGTGACCCATGACTACCGGCAAAATAAGTATGGCTCTGGGACCCCCACGGTCCACCTTCTTATGGAGACTTTACATCTGCCTGGCTAGCCTCACGGCGAAAAGACCGACCGATGTCCAGTCATAGTTAGACGCCTTCTGCAACTAGCCGGCTTCTTCTGCTCTCCGGTCTCTGCCGTTGCTGTGCTCCCGTGCCTCACTACTTCCACTCCTGCTGTTGCTCAGGAGCTGGCTATACAGCCAGTTTTATCATCAGCAGACATAGAGGACTAGACTATTTATTCAAGTTCTCAGCATTGCTTTTCCTTGTCCCACACCTCCTCCTTGTCCTAGTAGTAATTAAGATTTTAGGCTTACAGACAGGAAGGTGTATAGGGTGTATCTTGAGGGTTGGCATACCGGGTTCTCCCGAGATGTTCTTATTTGTCCCCAGATGGGAGGTCTCTCCCCATGAGATCCTCCCACTGAGTACCACCCACAGGGGTGCTATCGGGTAGCGGCCTCACCACCCTCACCTCATGGGAAGGGGCTCCTCCTCAGGGAGAAGTGGTGACATCTTGGGATTTATCACATCTCATATGCGCCAACATTAGGATTGGCTGACTTAAAAGAAAATTCACACTATATTGTCACAAACAAAACAGGTTTTCCTTAGCAGTCTTTACCCAAAATCATCATAGAGAAAAGCAGCAACCAGTTGTCTGTTATAGTACAGCCCTAGACCTGATTGAAGTGGGCTTGCCCCCCCCCCCATCGTAGGGATGTAGCAGCAGCTGCCCTTAAAGTACAAAAATGTGAATGTATGATTGGTGGGGTCACGATTAGAAGTAGCTGTGCACTAGGCCATATCAGCACTGTTGTTGAAAACAAAAATACGTCTGTCTCTATCATGACTAACTAAATATGAAATATTACTATTGGACTCCTCAAATGTAATACTAACACGTGGTACTATTCTAAATCCAGTTTTATTGTTGCCTACTCCGTTGTAGTCAAGCACACAACTGTGTTGCCATCACATACAAAATCCTTCAGCTCCTATAAGACTTATTTGACACAGCACTTCCAAACTCTGACTTGGTATATTTTGTTGAGTGACCTTGTTCCAGATATGAAAAGGCAAACTTACAGCTGGATATGCAGTTTGTTTACCCCAGGAAATAGAACATAGGGGTAGAGTACTCAATGTATATTCAGCCTAAGTAGCAGAATATCACAGATCTCACAGATGGAGGACATCTCTGGTATTATGTTGAGCACAGTGGTCTGAGTCGGAAGCGGCCTCTGAGAGACGGATAGAGAGAAAGAGAGATGCGGCTTGACTCACGTTCACATTCTACCTTCTGAGGTCCTGTCCTCTAACCGCATCTTTGCCTCCGAGAGAGTGCATCGTGCGGCTGTGTTCTTGGTTCTTCTGCTGCTCTTGTTGTCACTACCCGGGGGCTACCCGGGGGACCGGGGAACCTGGCCAGAGCTTGTAGCTCAGAGGAGAGTCTGCAGGAAGAAGTGGAGGTATATCAGGTGCGAGCCAGCAGCCTGCAGGGGGAGAACCAGGGGGAACACCAGGTACAAGCTAGGCAAACCTTGGCTGTAATTCTAATCGATTAAACATCTGATTTGGACTAAACTTTTTTGTAATCACAGTGAAACCCCCAGGCATATTAAGGGCCAAGGTATCTGCCTCTAGAGGCCACATCACTCCGCCTTGTTCTCACTGCTCAGCCTGGTGCGTGATTGGAGTGTGGCGAGTCTGATAGAAGGAGGGACTCGCCTGGAACTCCATTTTTAGTACTTGTAGCACTATCTCTCCACCCTCCACTGCCTTGTGCTATAGCCCCCTGTTGCTTTATCTATGGTACCAGTGGCCTCCTCTGTGGTCCTCTCAAGTGGACCCATGGCCTGAACCCACAGTACACACTCTTGTACTGTGTGGGGACCATTAGCATCTGTTGGAGACTGGATCAGGTCTGTTATTAAGGCCAGAGTGATTAATACCAAGTGCAAGGGCATTTTATTAGGCACAGACTGGGGTGTGCGAGACCCATGCTCTCCCTATTCTCACGAGTGCCTAGAACAGTTGTTGCGAGGGGCCTTTAGCTAGACTGAGTTAGTATAAACTAACTTTTTTGTGTACACTGGCCTAGCCATCAACTTAAAATGCCCTCAGGGAAAAAGCTGGCACAAAGCAAATATAATTTGTGCAAGACGAAGAAACAACTGGAGGCAGATGTACTGTGGAGAGAAGAGACGGGAAGCCCTAAGGAATGCAATAAGAAGAACTCTAAAAAGCCCATCCTTCCTGGTCAAGGGGTAATTACTGGTTTGTTTTTTTCCCCTCCCCACCCTATACCAGAAACAAATTCCACGATTATTGAGGAACTTGTACCCCCAGGAGCTGGAGGGGGGGGATCCAATGAGTTCCACAAATTTCGATGACATTGCTAACAATTGATTACTAGAACTTTGCCTGAGCATTCAACGAGGGATGACCCCACAGATCCCCAGGATGTCTGGAGATAAAGGTCTGACACAGGTCCCTCGTCCTCACCAGTCAGTGCCTTGGGCCGGTGTGCAGTCATAATGTCGACATCAATAATGTCGACAGTCAAAATGTCGACAAATTAATGTCGAAAAACAATAATGTCGACAAACAAAAATGTCGACATTATTCGATATTTTTTCGACATTAATTTAGTGTATGCATAAATAAATAAATAAATATATATATGATGTGTTGAGTATGAGGGGTGGTTGGGGGGGTGTGGGGGGGTGGCAGGGGGGTGTTGGGTGAGGGGGGGTTGGGGGGGGGACCCCCCCATAGTAAATACAATTTTTATTTATTTAATTATTGAATAAATAAATAAATAAATAATTGGTATGTGTTGAGTATGAGGGGTGAAAGGGTGGTTGGGGGGGTGTGGGGGGGCGGCAGGGGGGTGTTGGGTGAGGGGGGGTTGGGGGGGGGACCCCCCCATAGTAAATACAATTTTTATTTATTTAATTATTAAATAAATAAATAAATAAATAAATAAATAATTGGTATGTGTTGAGTATGAGGGGTGAAAGGGTGGTTGGGGGGTGTGGGGGGGGGGGGGTGGCAGGGGGGTGTTGGGTGAGGTGTTGATAGTTTTAAGGGTTTATAGTCATAATGTCAAAAAAAAAAATGTCGACATTTTTTTTTCGACATTATGACTTTTTACATTAAAAGTATAGAATGTCGACATTATTATTTTCGACATTATTTTTTCGACATTTTTGTCTGTCGACATTTTTTTGTCGACATTATGACTATAAACCCCTTGGGCCATTTGGTTGCGATGAGCAGATTGGCTGCTTCCTCAAACATGGTAATGGTTTCAATGGAGGACGTGCCCGACACAGAAGATCTATCCTCTCCGTACCCTGGGGCAAATGAATTAGCAGAGATTCAATCTTCTGTGGCCTCTCTTTGTTGCAAAACATAGTCTAATATGTCTTCAAGAGACCTGGGTGATGGATTCATTGCGATTGGATGGCTATGTGAATTATCAATCCTTTGCTAAAAGGGGGGAGAAAGGTAGACCATTTGGTGGGCTGCTGATAGGGGTGGCTATCTCTCAGTCCTCGAGGTGGATATCCTACAATAAAGATAATAATTTGTTGGCAGTGGAGGTCGAATTCGGTCCCATGGGTAAAGGGGAAACATTTCTGCTGATAAAGTTATACAACCCTCCTCACGCTTTGATAAATGAGTCAAGCCCCTCCACGAGCTATTAGCCTCTCGGTCAGTTGTATCGGGAAACAAAGCGGTAATTGCAGTGGGGAACTTTAATTGCCGCATTCCTGGGGAGGGAGGGATTCATCCACAAAATCCTAAGTTAAGAAGGAAACGTTTATTGACTCACATTAAAACTGACGTTGAGGGTCCGCGATGACGCCAACTGTATGAGGAATGGGACTTGGAAATGCTGAACGGTTTTACTGTAAGTGACCATCCCGGGAAACATACTTGGACTAATGGGACCTCTTGCAGTATACTTGATTATATATTTATGTCTCCTAATATGCTGTTGGATGTTGATGATTTGATAATTTCTTTGAACAAATGGAGTGACCATTCTGCACTCCAGTGTGTATTAAATACCTCACAAAGAGCATCTGAGCAGAGTAATATGGGTGCAGTACATGTAAATAAAGTAGGCTCTAGTTTAAGGTGGTCTGCCAAGAATATAAATCAGGCTTCAGAAGCATTTAGGATTGAAAAATGGCCCTATTTACCTCACTTTAACAACATGTCCATTGAGTCAATAGAAAAATGGATCAATGTTTTTTCTAGCACCAATGCTTCGGAGCATAATTAGACCAATGGGGGGGTACTCCCGTTCAACATGAAGATTAGAGATTCTAAGAGGCACTTGAGAAGGGAGCTGCGAATCAGCAAGAAAAAGCATGGGCCTACAGAAGATCTCAGGGCGATTGTGAGGAAAATTAAAAACAAATATAGAGCCAACATTAAAAACGTACGTTTCGCCGAAAGATCATTGGCATATCAGAAATTAGTACAGACCATATGCTCTGAAAATGCGTGTAGCATCTGGTCACTTCTTGGTGAAGTAAGGGAGAAAGTGAAGGGTCAATTGACTAACCCTATTAAAGCTGAGGAATGGGAAGATTTTTTAAATAATCATAATGCAATCTTGCGGACAGGGGAGATCCTCCCCACGAAACCTATGAGACCAATCGTACCTTTTGATATAAAATATACGGCTATACTCATCAAGATAAAGACTCTAAAATCTTCTAGAGCCCAGGGACCCAATGGACTAGCTAACACAGTCATCAAAAGTCAGCCCGAGTTTTGGGCCAGTTTGTTGGCTAATCTGTTTGAAAAGATAATGGCTCAGGGGTCAATTCCTAGCTCTTGGCAGACGGCCGTGTTAATACCGATATTTAAAAAGGGTAACCGGCTAGATCTGAATAATTATAGATTACTCTCCATGTTGAATACTTCAGGCAAACTGTTTGCCTGCTTGCTGCTCAACGAACTTCAGTCATAGGTAGACGAGGCTGACATTTTCTCTAAATTCCAATGTGGATTTAGAAATGTTTTCTCTACTGGCCATAATCTTATGGTTATGAATTTATTGAGATCAAGGGTTCACAGAAGGTATGAACCTCTGCTCTATGCACTTTACATCGATTTTAAAGCGGCCTTTGATCTGGTGCCTTGAGAACGATTATGGTCTAAACTCGCTGCTCTGGGCTGCCCTGCTGGCATACTGTATTATCTCAGATTGCTACATTACAGTACCTCAGCTAGGTTAAAACTAGATCAAGAGGGGCATCTGACTGGCAAAGTGCAACAGAATAGGGGGGTGAAACAGGTTTGTGTGACTGCTCCTCTGGTATACAACCTCTATGTCCATGACATACTGTTGGCTATAGCTGCCGCCTGTAATTGGCCGCCTAAAATTGGGGATGCTATTTGTACTGTCTTGGCATACGATCTGGTCATTTTTTATCATAATATCAGAGGTCTCCGCAGACCTGCCATGGCGCTGTGGGAATATGCCAAATGTAATGGTATTATCATTAACCTTGACAAAACCAAGGTCTTGAGATTCACCAGTAAAAGAGTCACTCATTTCAACCTTGTGGTGGACAATGTCATCATCACTTATGCACCTCAATATCGCTATTTGGGTATTGACTTTGAGCCCAGTGGGGAATATGTGGTGTGTAAACTTCCCCGTGCCACGTACGCAGTGCAAGTAACAGCTCTAATTGCTAGCTTCACAAACAAGCAAGGAGGCTTCACGCTTTGGGGCACGCACCAACTCTATTTGCAAGTATTCATCCCCATGATGACCTACGGCTTAGAAGCACTTTTTGACCTAGATCTCAGCTGGCTCCAGGTCATCGAGGGGAAATGTTGGCGTTGTGTACTTGGCCTAGCTCAGGGAGTTCCAATGGCTATTATATGTTTGGAACTGGGATTACCCTTGCTGAATGCCATTGTTATGAAAAAAAGTCTGGGGTTTTTCTGAAAATGCATAGTGGAAAAAGTAACCCTCTTTTGACAACAATCTATCCAGAACTCTGTAAGAAATAAAATCCTCTGTCACCTTTTGCGAAGATGATAAAATATCTAGCAGATATAGGCTGGACTTGGCGAGAAGGGGGGTACTCTAAGCAGGTCCAGAAGGCTCTTGACAAACGAGGAAACAGGTGGGCCGGCTAAATCGGTGGCATGCCCCATTGTACCCAAGGGAAAGAAAGTGGAAGTTGCGGATGTCCAACTTGTTCTAAAATGGCTAGCGGAATCTCTACCTGAGGTTCTACCCAACACTTAAATGTATTACTATTATCCTGGAATTGCAGAGGTTTTGCACATTTATTGACTGCGGAGGGATCAGTAAACTTTGTTGCAAAACATAGTCTAATATGTCTTCAATAGACCTGGGTGATGGATTCATTGTTATTGGATGGCTATGTGAATTATCAATTCTTTGCTAAAAGGGGGGAGAAAGGTAGACCATTCGGTGGGCTGCTGATAGGGGTGGCTAGCTCTCTGTCCTCGAGGCGGATATCCTGCAATAAAGATAATAATTTGTTGGCAGTGAAGGTCGAATTCGGTCCCAAGGGTAAAGGGGAAACATTTCTGCTGATAAAGTTATACAACCCTCCTCACACTTTGATAAGTGAGTCAAGCCCCTCCACGAGCTTTTAGCCTCCTGGTCAGTTGTATCGGGAAACAAAGCAGTAATTGCAGTGGGGGACTTTAATTGCCGCATTCCTGGGAAGGGAGGGATTCATCCACAAAATCCTAAGTTTAGAAGGAAACGTTTATTGACTCACATTAAAACTGACGTTGAGGGGCCGCGATGGCGCCAACTGTTTGACAAATGGGACTTGGAAATGTTGAACGGTTTTACTGTAAGTGACCATCCCGGGAAACATACTTGGACTAATGGGGCATCTTGCAGTATACTTGATTATATATTTATGTCTCCTAATATGCTGTTGGATGTTGATGATTTGATAATTTCTTTGAACAAATGGAGTGACCATTCTGCACTCCAGTGTGTATTAAATACCTCACAAAGAGCATCAGAGCAGAGTAATATGGGTACAGTACATGTAAATAAAGTAGGCTCTAGTTTAAGGTGGTCTGCCAAGAATATAAATCAGGCTTCAGAAGCACTTAAGATTGAAAAATGGCCATATTTACCTAACTTTAACGACATGTCCATTGAGTCAATAGAAAAATGGATCAATGTTTTTTCTAGCAGCCATGCTTCGGAGTATGATTAGACCAGAGGGTGGGGTACTCCCGTTCAACATGAAGATTATAGATGCTAAGAGGGACTTGAGAAGGGAGCTGCGTATCAGCAAGAAAAAGCATGGGCCTACAGAAGATTTCAGGGCGATTGTGAGGAAAATTAAAAACAAATATAGAGCCAACATGAAAAACGTACGTTTCGCCGAAAGATCATTGGCATATCAGAAATTAGTACAGACCATATGCTCTAAAAATGCGCGTAGCATCTGGTCACTTCTTGGTGAAGTAAGGGGGACAGTTAAGGGTCAATTGACTAACCCTATTAAAGCTGAGGAATGGGAAGATTTTTTAAATAATCATAATGCAATCTTGCAGATGGGGGGATCCTCCCCCCAAAACCTATGAGACCAATCGTACCTTTTGATATATCATATACGGCTATACTCAGCAAGATAAAGACTCTAAAATCTTCTAGAGCCCCGGGACCGAATGGATTAGCTAACACAGCCATCAAAAGTCAGCCCGAGTTTTGGGCCAGTTTGTTGGCTATTCTGTTGGAAAAGATAATGGCTCAGGGGTCAGTTCCTAGCTCGTGGCAGATGGCTGTGTTAATACCGATATTTAAAAAGGGTAACCTGCTAGATCCGAATAATTGTAGATTACTCTCCATGTTGGAATCGACAGACAAACTGTTTGCCTCCTTGCTGCTCAACGAACTTCAGTCATTGGTAGACGAGGCTGACATTTTTTCTAAATTCCAATGTGGATTCAGAAAACGTTTCTCTACTGGCCATAATCTTATGGTTATGAATTTATTGAGATCAAGGGTTCACAGAAGGGATGAACCTCTGCTCTATTGACTTTACATCGATTTTAAAGCGGCCTTTGATCTGGTCCCTAGAGAACGATTATGGTCTAAACTCGCCGCTCTGGGCTGCCCTTCTGGCATACTGTACTATCTCAGATTGCTACATTACAATACCTCAGCTAGGTTAAAACTAGATCAAGAGGGACATCTGACTGGCAAAGTGCAACATAATAGGGGGGTGAAACAGGGTTGTGTGACTGCTCCTCTGGTATACAAACTCTATGTCCATGACATACCTTTGGCTATAGCTCCCACCTGTAATTGCCCACCTAAAATTGGGGATGCTGTTTGTACTGTCTTGGCATACACAGACGATCATACTATCAGTGGTCTCCGCAGATCTGCCATGACGCTGTGGGAATAAGCAAAATGTAATCGTCTTATCAATGACCTTGACAAAACCAAGGTTTTGAGATTCACTAGTAAAAGAGTCACTCGTTTCAACCTTGTGGTGGATAATGTTATCATCCCTTATGCACCTCAATATCGCTATTTGGGTATTGACTTTGAGCACAGTGGGGAATATGTGGCGTGTAAACTTTCTCGTGCCACGCACGCAGTGCAAGTAACAACTCTAATTGCTAGCTTCACAAACAAGCAAGGAGGCTTCATGCTTTGGGGCACACGCCAACTATATTTGCAAGTATTCATCCCCATGATGACCTAAGGCTTAAAAGCACTTTTTTGACCTAGATCTCAGCTGGCTCCAGGTCATCGAGGGGAAATTTTGGCAAGTGTACTTGGCCTAGCTCTGGGAGTTCCAATGGCTATTATATGTTTGGAACTGGGATTACCCTCGCTGAATGCCATTGTTATGAAAAAAAGGTCTGAGGTTTTTCTGAAAATGTGTAGTGGAACAAGTAACCCTCTTTTGACAACAATCTATCAAGAACTCTGTAAGAAACAAAATCCTCTGTCACCTTTTTGCGAAGATGATAAAATATCTAGCGGATATAGGCTGGACTTGGCGAGAAGGGGGATACTCTCAGCAGGTCCAGAAGACTCTTGACAAACGTGTAGAAATGTGGGACTGGCTGGAGAACTTTGCCCACCTCAGCACGCTGAAAAGTTATAAATTTGTGCAATATAGGCTATATTCATTTATGAAACCACAAGCGTACCTCAACCTATGCCCCTCTAAAAGGCTGTGACGCTTTATTCTCTTATTAAGTATGGACCAGCTTCCAACCTTGTTGGCCACAGGTAGAAGAGAACAGATACCAATGGAACGACGTATCTGTCGGTTGTGTAAAGCAAGCAATGCATTAGAATCAGCCAGACATGTATTGACAGAATTTGGCAGTATGCTAGATGTAATCCATCGCTATATTGGGAAGCATACCCATGACCTGGTAACAATCACTGACCCATTATTTTGGCATCATTGTATAAATTCTGAGAGTATGCGGGTTATGATTGCTTTTTATAATATCTGGCTAAGGATTGAGGACATATTGGGTATTAAGAGCTGAATTCAGTGTTAACATCTAACAATAGAGACTGCTTATGCAGTCGCAGACTGTGGAGATTTGAGTACCACAAGGTATTTTTGCTCTGAGGAATGATCTAAATTTTGCACATCTCTTTTGCCTTTTCATGTAGTCAAAGTGGTATATCATTGTGGGACTAATTGTCTAACTTTTACTGCTACTACTATTTATATTTCAGCTCTTGTTGGACGTGTTACTTGATTATTTTATTTTGTTATTTCATTATGTTTAGTGCTGTTATGTTATTTGATCTTAAGCATTATTTTTATTTAAGTGTCATTTTATTTTTTCTTTATGTGTACAATTTATTAAGTAAACTGTATCACATCAAATAAATAAATAATTAAGTAGCAGAACTAGTCGCATGGACACATGCATGCAAATTAGCAGAACAACAGAGCATCAACATATATACTGGCTTGTATTATATGTTCGCTGTTGCACATGCATTTAGGCCGTTGTGGATGCCGAGAGGCTTCCTTACATCTTCAGGTTCCCCAGTTGAAAACCATAGCTACATATTACCACTTTTAGATGCCATTATGTTACCTAGTCAGTTAGCAATTGGGAACTGTACTGCACAACAACTGGGTAATGATGCGATTACGCATGGGAATGTGTTAGCAGATGCTGCTCAAAAATAGGTGGCTGATTCGGACTCAAGCTAGATATGTACTAACAATAAAGAGTAAAATAAAAACTCATCCACTTATGACACTAGAGGATCTAACAAACATTCAGGCTGCAGCTCCAGAATCAGAAAAAAGACTCTTCATCATTGAAAGTTTGTTGTCTGCAATCCGATACACATTTGCGAGACAAACAGGATATAGCCTTGTTTCACCAATAGTACTGTTATTCTACTTGGCTCGTATTTATCATGGAGTTACCCATGTAGGAAATGGGGTTATGATTACCAAGTTGAGACAAGACTGGTATGCCTCAGATTTGTCTGCCCTAATAGAGTCTTGTTGCAGGCAGTGTATCGTTTACCAGCAAAATAACATTGGCTTATAAATCTCCAATTAGATTTCGTACAGATCCAGAAACATATCAACTACTAGTAGTCTTTTGTGATTGTAGACCCTTTTTCAGGTTGAATAGAGGCCCATCACCATCGCTCGGATCCCATAAATTTCACAAAACATCCGCTAAAGTATTTTATACCACAATTTGAGGTGCCATAAACAGTAATAATGGCAACAATTTTCCCAGACAACTAATGAAAGAACTATGCACAGCACTTCCTATACAGCACAAGCAACATGTCCCATCGCCGGGACAGTGGAGAGGCAGAATGGGATTTCAAGAATAGACTAACAAAACTATGTTCGCGAACAGGCCTGACATGACCGAAGGCACTCCTGTTGATACTGTTTAGTGTCAACAGCACATCTAATAGAACAATACAACTGAGCAGTGCACCTTCCTTCGTCACCACCTGTCAAGAGTGCATATTCTAGCATTCACCTTATTGTTGATTGTATGCTGCATTATTGCCAGAAACTCATATCTAATATTAAGCCTTTTCACTGACAGGTATGGAAGGCCCAGTCAAAGGGATACAAAAAGCTCTGTCTCTCCACCCAGAAAGGGGATTTTGTATATGCTGTATATGCTAAGGCATACCAGGGGAAGATGGTGCTGGCTCCCGGGTGACATGCCCTTTTCAGGTATTACTTGTGAGTGATGCTGCAGTTAAAGCTGAGGAGGTGGCCTATTGGATTCATGCTACCCAATGTAAACAGTTGGTGACACCGGAGAATAGAGGAAATGCTTTAGAAAGCATGTTGTGTGATTTTGTTTTTATTTAACAATACTCCTGGATAAACTTGAATATTGGGATAATCAGACCCAACTTGATGAGGGGACTGCAGAGGAGTAATCTGACTAATGTTGCCAGTACGTAAGAAGTTCAAAACTGTCTGTGGCATTGAAAGAGATATGTTATGATCTTTGAAGGTGGGACATGTGAGTGTAAAGGGGTCTGGCAGTGTGGTGAAAATCTATTGTTAGAGTTCAACCCATCATCAGCAAAGTGTAAAGAAGGACATATTATTTATACCTGCCACATCCTTGCCAACTGGATGACAGATGAGGATTATGCCATGGTTTTGGCTGCAACTGAATTGCCTTTGACCACGGCATCTGCAATTCACTGCCCTGCCCTGCTCAAAATTCTTAGTGAGGCATATGTCCATTATGAAATCAGTTGGCCTAAGTCTTCACATGTTGCATACCTAGATTTATATTCCGTCACAGATCTGTATTTTCCAGAAAAAGGAAGTTTCAAGAAGGGGTTGATAACATGGTAATGGTGTGAGAAATTACTTCCCATGCATTCAGCTGATTTAAGTCCTGGTGCAGGGGGAACTTTTTCGATCAGTGGATATGTGACATAGAGAGGGATATTGTTGTAATGGCCCCTTCTCTTATCTCATAGGCAATTAACTATGAAGAAAAATGAAACAGCAACAGAAATGTGTAAAGACATTTTTGCCATCTTCAGTGAGTTGGAAACACGCCACCCCCTCCGCCGACCCTTAATAAAGACGAAGACTGGTGTAATAGTATCCAATCTGCTATGTTAGATAAACTCAACACTCTCCAAACTAAAATCCTTGCCCATCAACAGGCACTTCGCCATCTAATATCTAACCACCATAGTAGCACTCAGATGGATTTTCCCCCTTTTCAAATTTAAGGAAATGAGCGAACAAGAAGTCCTCACCCTCCTCAAATCCATCAAACCATCCTATTGCAAAGGGGATGCCTGGCTGGCTCAACTTATCAAATATTGTGCTCCCACCCTTACCCCCTTCCTCACAGCCTTCACCAATGCCTCCTTCACAATAGGCCATGTCCCAACTGGCCTTAAGGAAGCATGGGTATGCCCTCTCCTTAAGAAACCCACCCTGGACCCAACTGTCCCAGGGAACTTCAGGCCTATTACCACGGTCCCGTTTCTATTAAAAATACTTGACAAGGCAGTTTATCTGCAAGTCAAAAGTTCCTTGAGGCTAATAACCTTTTTGGCCTCCAGCAGTCAGGTTTCCATCCTGGATACAGGACAGAAACTGCACTTTTGGATCTTAAAAAACAAATGGACGATGTCAGAGATGCAGGAAAACCGACGCACCTTTTGCTCCTCGACCTGTCCACAGCTTTTGACTTGGTGGACCATAAGACTCTCTGCCATCATCTCTTCTCCACTTCTAACTTCTCCAATAAGGCCATCACTTGGATCAACTTTTTTCTTCAGGAAAGGGTTATGAAAGTTTTTCTGACTCTGCCTGTGCCTGGGCCCAACCAAGCAACATAAAATGTGGGGTCCCACAGGGCTTGTGTATCTCACCCACCCTTTACAACTTGTTCACAAGGCCACTTTTTAACATTCTGGCCGACCTGAATACCCTTGAATCCATATATTCCACCATCCAAACCTGGTTGTGTCTCAATGGTAAAAAAAATGAACTTCTGTTAATTGGATCACCTATAACCCTGAAAAAACTGGGAAGCCAATACAGCTACTTAAAGACTGTCAACATAATCAATATCTGTATCTCAAGCTGTGAAGACATTGGGTGTCTACCTGGACTCCAACCTCACAATGAGCAGGCAGGTCAACACCATTACATCTTCATCAGCGTACCTGCTTAACGCAGCCAGACCGTATCTGTCAGAACAGAATTGTCTTACTATAGCGAGAGCAATACTTGGGTCTGGCCTGGAGTACTGCAATGCCCTCTTAGCAGGGACGTCCGCTAAAAACATTGGTAAACTACAAATGGTCCGAAATAATGCTCTTAGAGCCGCCACTGGCATCTCCAAAAGAGACCATATTTCAGAAACCAGGAAGCTGGTCCACTGGCTCTACATTAAAGAGCAGATCATTTTCAAAATGTATGCACAAATGTGTCCATAATATGGCCCCCTTGTACCTTTCTCAGAGAATAGCCAAACCCATTGTAGTCAGACCCACAAGAACTGCCTACACCAACCAAATCTCCACTTCTAAAACCCGGAGGATTCGCGCAGGAGGAGCCCCAGGATTCCCAGTCATGTCCGCGACCCACTGGAACACGTTACCACCTCACATTAGAAGCATTGAGTCACATTTAGCATTCCGGAAAGTCATCAAAACTATGCTATTTGTAGGAATTGAGCCATACCGGTCCCAATGGCTTCTGTATGATATACTGACCTGCAAGCACCCATGTATGTAACCTTCTAAACTTGCTTTGTATGATCATACGCTCACTGTAACCATGAGCAAAGTAACCTTACTATAAATAAGACAATCTCTTGCAACAGCGCCTCGATGCCCATGGGTTGTTAGAGCACTTTACAAATTAAAAAATAAATAAAAATATAAACAAATTAGTAACCTCACTTGTGGTGTTTTCTAACATGTGGACCAGATGTTACTTAATGCTCACTTAAACAAGCCTCTGTTTCTCTTGTTATGAATCCAATAGAGTTTAGGCATGTTAATAAATATTGTGGCCTTTGAAGGGATGTGGTATGATACAGCAACTAGGCTAGATAGGTCAGTGTTTAGGTACATCTTAGTGAATGCCTCATTAGGAGTGATCACATCTTGATTCCGTTTGCCTGCCTTCCAGGTCACATCTAAGTTTTATAACTTTTCCGAGGTTTAGTGCTGATGTTTCTGAGAAGTAAGCGAGATACTGGGGATTGGATGTGGGATGGAGCAAATACTACCCTTGCAGCTTGAAATGTTTACAGGGGCCAACCTCTTAGTGATCATTTGGGTCAACTAGAAAAGGCAACTGGGCCTATCACTGGGCAGAGAGTAAACTCTGCTCTGAGCATAGTGACCAGAATCTCTGACAATTCTCATCTGGAATGTCACCTAAACTGGGGAAACATTAGCATGGGACACTGTGCAGAAGTTCAAGAGTTCCCAAATGAACAGCTACTCAGGATTTCTGAAGACGTATCCCATCAGGTATGGCCACAAGAGCTAACTGGAAAATCTAGCCATGGAGAAGGCTGTGAAAGTATAGCAGATGGAGCTATCAAAGGATGCTGGCTCTGGGGGCCATTGAAGGAGTCTAAGCCCCGATAAGTGAGGTTCTACTAGGGTTGATGGCAGGATGCGCCTTGTTTTGGATGATGCACTGGGACATGTGACAAGTGGAAGTTACTGAACAGCCAGGCCTCATTGCCAGCGGCCTAACAGTGTGATAACCCTGGATGTGTGGATAGAATTAGCGACAGACTGGTTGTTTTAGGCTCTTGAGCCACACCAGCTGAAATGCATGAGACAATTAGAGCCAGGCCAGGTGGTCGTAGAAGGGGATACGGTTTGTTGTGAGGGACACTATTCATGGGATTGAGTTGCTTGGAGCCCATGACAGCTTCGAGTGGTTTAGTGGTACCCCCTCCATAGTTATACATTTCTTGTTTATAACTTACACCATGAACAACTTATCTTCTTGTTGATGGAGAGCTCTAGGCATGCATTCAGAATTATGAAATGCCAGTGAAAAGGTTTTTTTAGAATCTTTCAGAAATTTTATCCCAGGTACATAGTATCATGGAAACAGTTTCGTACTCTAAAACAGTATTCTATGAGTAGAAAGAGGCATTCTATGCTGCTGGCCAGTATGCCACTCTGTGAACTCCTTCTAATGTCATGTTTTTAGTAACTGAAGGTATCAATGATAAACCTTCCACCAGAGTAGTCATAGGTTTAACAATCCTAGCTGTTTTTTCTATCAGGAATGCTGCTGATATTGGGAGTGTATCTATAATCCCAGACCTCCAGTAACTGTGCAGAATAAAATGTTCTATCTAGGACACCGTGAAGATAGAGATGCATATTTATATGATACCACTGTATAGACAAGATTGACGCCCTGATGAATATTGAACTTTACATTGTAATGAGGGGACTAATCAAGGTCTGTCGCAAAGACCCAGTTCCAATGAAACACTTTAATTGTAGCAGGGCAGGCAATAACTTGGGTATGTGTTGCACATACAGTGCACCAAGGGTGAATGTGATTGCACATTTATTATTTATTATATGTTCTCCTATTTCTATTCCATCAAGTAATCTTATCATGTCACTTTCCCTTTAGTGTGACATCAATGTTTAGAATAGATCCTCTTATGTTCCTTTATCTGTTTCAGCTAATGACAACAAACTTTTAATATGACTGGTTTATCGTTATTGTGCACTCTATATAACAGTTAAATTAATTTCCAGGAAATGCATAATTCGAGTTAGCCATTTAAGTTACTGAAGCAGTGGTGTTGTGTGAAGCATCGACTAGTCATGCAGTATAGACAATTCTCACCCGGAAAAGGTGGTCTGGTCAATCAAAATCTGCCCTTTCCGGGCGCGATTCTGACTTCACTGACCGTGGCAGTGAAGAAAAAAAAATCAAAATCAAATGCACGCTGCCATTAAAATAGAAAAGGGACTTGGTACCAATTTCAGATGACGGCAGCCATTTTTTAACATGTTTTCTATGGCGATGGACATTCTTTTCCTTTCTTTTTTTTATCAGACGGGAGATGCGCTTGCTTCAGACAACAAACTTGTGCACCTTCCAGAACGAACTAGACAGAGTAAAGAGGCCTCTCCTTAGGGACTGAACAGTGAGTTTCTATTCCCGAAGGATCGCTGGTAGGTTTCAGTTGTGGGGTTGTGACCTATAAAGTTGTAGATCTGGTGGATGGGATAGATTGTTGCAGGATCAGTGAACATGTAGCACTGTAGGTTGTCTTGCAACACAATAAAGCAGTCTCTAGCTTTGCTATTAACAAAATGATTGTGTGATCTTCATTTCTCCTACGTTATTAATTATAAAGCTTCATGCTTCATTTAATTTAATTTAATTTAATGTGATACAGTTTTATAAACAAAAACTTTACACATAATTCAACAAATTTAAACAATTAAACAATTAAACATTTTCTTAATCATCAAGTTCATCATCTTAAATTCCAAGTAAACTCATATAATAGACCATATTTCTTAAAAGAACAAAAATCACTACCTTCAATTAAACACATACATAGATAAGTAAGTAAAAGAAAGAGAGCAGAACGAAATATCCATCAATCATATGAGTTTCGAGTTCAAGATACTTATTAAGTCTTTTACCTAAGAGGTAGAATTAACCCCCACCATGACAGCAGAAATTACTAAACACCAATCTAAGGCGGCCCTTCATCAAACTTTATTAAGAAGAGAGATTGCTGTACTTCAGTCTTTCCTTGACCGTGTACCACACTCTATATAAAGCCAGCTGGAGACTTGCATTCAAAGTATTTGTACACATATACCAGAACCCTTTTTCCTTAATATGGTCCAAATATGGACATAACCACTGTAATGTTTAATATAGGATAGGCTCAGCCTAGGGCACAACATAAGAACATGTCTAGCTGTTTCTGGTGATGCCTTATTATTACATATCCGGCAGAAGCGCTCTGACTTTGGTATAGCTCGTTCAGGGCCAGTCACTGCTAACACTGGCAGGTGGTTGATGCGCAGTAGCAGTATAAAGTGCCTTAAATTATCCGATGGGTATAAATTTAAATACCCTTGGGCCCTTTTGTAAGTATAGAGTAGGTGTGATATAAACACATAAGTGTTTAGGCTTTCTAGATGTTTAACATTATTTTGCCAATCCCATAGTCTTAATCACTCCCCCATTTGGTATTTCAAATGTTCAAAGTTGTTGTCCTAATTAGGAATCCGTCCTATTGTCTCAAATAGAGTGGTCATTTCTGTCACAAACATAGTCTGTTTGTTTCCGCTCATATCCTCTTTCACAGTCACCAGTAGTGGATTGGCAGTATTGGTATGTATTTTAATATAGAGTTCTGCTCTTTTCTTTAGAACTTAAGATTTCAGGGAAGACAGACCCAATTCTAATTTTACCCAATTCTTTTACCGCAAGGCATACCAATGGCAATATTGAGATTAATGGATTTGGGATGTTTGTGTCGTATTAAAGAAATCATTCTGAATCATATGTACATACTGACTCTGTAACATTGTTGCACAAAGTTTGCACAGTATTGTGACAGGTCAATTGGACACTGCTCAACAAGTCAACCAGGGATTGCCTTAAATATTGTTGAAAGAGAATTTGAATGGGCCTCTGGTAACAGCCTCCTATGTATAGGTAGTCACTGTTCAATGCTCTGAAAAGCAAGACCAGTAACAAAGCATTGATCTTCGTTCTTGTGAGCACTAAAGACGGGCTGCAAACCTAGTTTCCGCCCTCCTTACCTGTGTTTTACAAGAAGCTTCTATGTGGGCCCTATGATTTGCAATGGCAGTCATAAATAACAAAGTCTCCGTCAAACCTGTTTTTTTTTGCTAACAGTTGACCTGGGGCTATTTGGGTCAGCGTCCTGTCCAGGTGCATTATTAGTCTAAAAAAAAACGGAGGGGCCGGGGTGGCTCAGGTGTGCCTGTCAGAGGACCACTTTAGGGAGTTGTTGCCACCATCTCTGCACAGTCTAGATTGGGATTGGTAGGGCAGTGAAAAGGATTTTTCTTTTTTTCTTTTTACATTTGCAGGTTGACTTTCATTTGTTTCTTTTCTTCGTTGGTCGAGTCTCTCGTAATATCTGGTTTTCATGGGTAACTGAATCGTTCCGCATGCCCTCCAAATATGGGCCTGCACTTTCTAGATGTGTGTCGGGTGATTGGGTGGAGATGCACCCAACGTATATGCTCTTCTGTGTCATGCCTGCTTTGTGCCAATGCACCTATCTCTTGGTATAAAACTCTTGCCAAACTTTAGAGTGTTTAATATTTGTTTATTATTATTATTTGGGGACCATTTCCAAATGCATGCCAGTCATGAACGGCCCCCCCATTGCCATATAGCATACACCTCTGCAGCCCCTGGTTTATACGGGAGGCGCACGATACCAGGCCCCCCACAATTTGGCCCAATAACTGTGTATGCCTCTTGGTGGCAGAAATCCCAGGGCTGTTCCCTGGTATTTACAAGGAGCCCTTTCATTTTGTGTTACTCACTGCATAGTGGTGCTTTTTATGCAAACTTGAAAGGATGTAAATGCTTCATCATGCAAACTTGGTATGTGGCTACAAGCCTTTCGGATACCCACCCCTACTATGACTTATGCATAGTGTAATATTTCAATATTACTCATTTGACCAACTTCAGAATCACAAATGTCACCACCATGCATATTTCATATGTGATATGATATGATAGGATATGATATGATATGATATGAAATGGCATTTATAACACGCCTATACACAAGTGTTTCAAAGCGCAACGAGGCAAGGGAGGGGGAACAGGCGGAAGACAGACAACGATCTTACTAGGCCAGGTGTCATTCAGATTGCGCAAGTGCATGGGAAGGGGGAAGGGGAAAAGTGCATGTGGGGAGGGGAAAGTGCAGTACATGGGATAGTAGAAAAAAACAAGATAAATAAATAAAAATACGGCCAGCTGGTGGCAAGTGCAACGTAAGTGCAGACATAAGTGCTGGCAGTGGACTGTAGGGATACAGAAAACAGTCCCCAGGTGCGGGGGTTGCCAGGGAGGCAGTACAGGTGTGCAACTGTCGGGGCCTGAGCCCGAGATCAGAAGGATCGCCAGGTAACCAGTGCAGTTCAGTTTCAGCCATGAATTCAGCAGGGGAGAGGGGGAGAGAAAGCAGAAGCAAAGAGGAAGGTTTTAAGGTGCTTTCGGAACTGGAGATGGTTCTCCTCAAGTTTCTGGGAGGCAGGGAGGCTGTTCCAGAGGGAGGCCCCAGCCGAAGAGAGAGATCTACCACCAACTTGTTGCTTGGAGAAGCGACTGACCCTGAGAGAGTTGGAGGCGGATGAGTGAAGAGCTTGAGAAGGAAGATGTTTAGGAAGAGAGAGTTGAAGTTATTCACGCCCCAGGCCCCAGAAGGCCTTGTGGACAATGCAGAGGGTTTTGAACTTAATCCTCGCAGCCACTGGGAGCCAGTGCAGAGATTTCAGTCCTGGAGAGATACGATCCCTGGGCTTGAGGCCAAGGACACGTTTCGCAGTCCTGTTCTGGATGAGTTGCAGAGGGCGGAGAGTAGAAGCAGGCAGGTTTAGAAAGAGGCTGTTGCAATAGTCCAGCCTAGAGAGAACCAGATCTCTGGAGACAGTGAGCTTCTGGGGGAAGGAGAGGAAAGGAAGAATACCTCTGAGGAGGTGCAGCTGGTAGTGTGATTTCTTAGAGATGTCAGAGATATGAGGAGAGCAGGAGAGTGTGGAGTCGAAGATGACCCCAAGGTTTTTAGCCTTGCAGGTGGGAGCAGGAAGAGGGCCAAAAGAGGCCGGCAAGAGAGTTGCAGGAAAGGGGAGAGCGGGTGTGCCAATGAGGAGAATCTCAGTCTTACTGGCATTAGGGCAGAGATCATTGGCAGCACACCACTCCTGGATAGCAGACAGACAGTCATAAATGAGTGAAGAAGAAGAGGTGGCTGAGGTAGCCTGAAAATGAGGTGAGTGTCATCTGCATAGCACTGGAGGTTGGGGCAGAGATGGCAATGCAGTGGGCAAGAAGTGCCAGGTTAGACCCCTGGGGAACATCACAGGTAGAGATAGAGATAGAGGAGAGGAAGGACCCAAGTTGGACCTGGGAGGGTCGATCAGAGAGGAAAGAATCCAGCCACGCCAGGGCCTGACCGGTGATACCCAGGTTATCATGGAGACGGTTGAGCAGGATGGCATGGTTGACTGTGTCAAAGGCAGAGGAGAGATCAAGCAAGATGAGGACACAGGGGGTGTTGGAATCGAGGTTGGAGAGCAGGTCTTCACGGATGTTCAGGAGAGCGGTTTCCGTGCTTCTGGCAGCTCTGAAGCCAGACTGATGATCATGAAGATAACCAACAGATTCAGTGTGGCGATTGAGCTGGGAGATGGCCAGCTTTTCCAGGAGTTTGCCCAGAAAAGGAGTAATGGAGATTGGGTGATAGTTAGCCTGGCAGGACGGTTCGTCACAGGGTTTCCAACTATGCCCCTGGCTTATATTGGCATGAACATGTCATGAACTCTCTGAACTACCTGCTTTACCTGTACTTTTATGATGGATTTCAAAAGTATGTAATCCATAGTAATCCATAGTCATCTTCATCCAGATTTCAGCCTTTAAACAACAATCCATTAACTCACTTTGATATCTCACTGTGACATGCAATGCAAAGTTCATTGTGCTATCATAGTTGCATGAAAAGTTGCAGAGCATTATTTTTTGTCTTGACAACCCATCAACTTCTGCTCAACCTTTCCCTTTTCATCACTCCTCTTCCCTACCAACTTGCAGCCTTTCCTCTATTGAATGTCCTTTGTTGCCTATTGTTTACTAGGAGTCGCTGTCCCAAAACCTAAACTTTCTAGAATCGTCCTGACCATTCCATATTTGCACCCAGATCTGGTCAGTAGGAAACAGCTGTGAAAACTCTCTAATTGACACAAGGCTCAATGAAAGATTTGCAAATAGCCTCAAAGAATGGTCTTACATGTCCAATAAACCATAGTCAGATCTTACAGAAAAAGGTCACAATGGAACTTTGAGAACTAGCCCAGCTAGACAGAGACTGTAAATTAAGGCCACACAGGCAAACGAGACCCCACAGGGCTAATTAGGTGAGGCTGAACCATACTCTACACTACATTGCAACACTTGGTTACACACAAGTAGGAGGTAAATAAAGTATGCCTTTCAAAATGAAAGTGTATGTGGAGAATTGTAGTTGATGGATATGCTCAGCAATGTTGACAGGCAAAGCAATGGTCGTCTGCAAGCCTCGCTATGCTCTTACATTTCCACTTTTAAGAATGTTCTGGCCTGTGTGACCACAATGGCTGCAATCTGGGGGATACTGGTTGAGTGCTACAAACGTACAGGGGACCCTTATTAAGATTGGCCAACCATACCTACATGTGAAAGGTAATTTTAATCTGGAACCATTCTATGGTTAAGTGCTCATATGCAGTTGGTTAATAATCTTTACAGAGTACTCACAGATTGACCCATACATAAAGAAGGGTTAGATGGGGACATCTCCAACACATGACGTTTAATTTCAAGAAAAATAGCACATCACCAGGTTGTTGAGGTTCCGAATGTCCAACACAACTACTGCACTTTGAGCCTCTGTACATAAAAGACATCATCAAATGCAATGAAATGAACAAGGTTAATTTACATTTAACGTGGCAATATTTATTTTATTAATTCTATTCATTATATACAGGAGAAACAGTGCTCTTTTGATCACAAAAGAACGTACAATAGATAAGAAATCAGATTTGACGGGAAGCAGTGAGTTTCTTACAATGCAGTAAGTTTGAGGGACATTCTGACCAGGTTGTGAAGGGGAGTAAATGGAACAGTTACCGGGGACTATACATAAGTGCGAATACATAAATTAAGGACAACCAATATTGGACATTTTTAAGTGCAGGTAGACAGTATGGCCAGCTGTGCTCGGGATGTGACTATGGTGGGTGAAGTGGTAGAATGGAGGCAGAGGACATGAGGGACAGAGGCTGTTAGAGGCAAGGGAAACATGTTAGCTAGCAGGCAAATGAGAGTTAGGTTAAGAGGGTAACGCAGAGGTCAGGAAGTAGGCTTTTAGTTTGGTTTTGAACAAATCTGTGTGGACTGTTTCTCAGATGTCCAGGGGAAGAGAATTTTAATCAACTGGAGCAAGAAGAGAGCAAGAACGGAAGCGAGAGGAAGCACAGGGACGGTGAAGAGCCACAAGGTTTGTTGAGGAGGAAGAGCAGAGATTGCGAGAAGGCATGTAGGGTTGAATAGAGGAGGATCTATACAGTGGTGCCTTACCATAGATAGATTTGTGAACCAGGAGAAGACATTTAAATCTAGCCCTGTTTTGCATCGTCAGCCATCCAGCCTGGTGATGGTACAAGGAAGTAGTTTTGAAGCGAGGGAGTTCAAAGAGAGTCCTGATAGCAAAATTAATGATCTTGTCGAGAGGACAGAAAGCATGGTTGGGGGGGACCAAAGAGGATGCTGGCAGATTAGTCCAGAAAGACAATAGTGGTTAAGAAATGCTTGGCGGTGTTGAAAGGAAGGTGGTGCCTGATTTTGCTAATATTTAGGAAGTGAGCTGAGCTGGTGTTCCTGTTTTGGAGATGGGAGTAGAGAAGGTGTGAGAAGGGTCCTAGAGGACGCTGAGGTTTTTAGCTGAAGAAGAGTAGGGGAGAGAGTCAGGTGGGAACTGGATAGGCAGGGAAAGATTTGAGAGAGAGCTTTTGGCAGGGAAGAAGAGAACCTCTGTTTTGGTAGAGTTTAACTTCAGAGAGTGTGAAGCCATCCAATATTTAATGGGACAGAGACAGTTGGACATTTTGATAGAGAGGATGGAGCCTAGTTCATGAAAAGAGGAGAAGATTTGGGTGTTGTCAACAAAGAGTTGGTACGAGAAACCAAATGTGGCGATTAGTGCCCCAAGAGCAGAAGTGTAGAGTGTAAAGAGGAGCAGGCACAAGACAGAGCCTTATGGAACACCAACAGGTAGACGAGTGAGTTGAGAAGTGTTGTTGCTTCAGGAGACAGATAATTGGTGAGGTGCAAGGTAGCGGTTAATCCTGGCAAGGGCTTGATCGTGAATCCCAAGATGAAAGAGAGTATTAAGGAGATAAGGGTGAACAACAGTGTCAAAGGCAGCAGACATGTCAAGGACAATTAGTATAGAGGATAGGTTTGAGTGCTTAGCAGATCCAGTGAAGTTGGACACAATCATGAGCGCAGTTTTGGTGGAGTGACAGGAGCGGAAACCTGCTTGCAGGGGGTCTTGAAGGATGCAGATGTCTATGAAATTGGTAAGATGGTTTAACACAACCCTTTCAAGCACTTTAGAGTAGTGCGGAAAGATAGACCCAGGGTAAACGTCAGCCGGTAGGTTCGGGTCTGCCCCTTGCTTTTCTAGAAGAGGAATGCTCGTGGCTGTTTTGAAAACAGAGGGAAAGCAAGCTGAGTCCAAGGACAGGTTGAATGAGTTCAGCAAGGTCAGAGGCAACCATACCGGCAATAGGCTTGACTTGCTGAGGATCAAGGGGGTCTGATGGGGCACAAAAGGGGTTAGCCTTCAATAGAGATAGCACTTTGTCAGTATTAGTGTGGCTGAAGTGGAAGACAACAAAAGAGGATGATGGTAGAGTAGGCAGAGTGGAAAATGTTGGAGGAGGGAGTTTGAGGAAGGTCAGGAAAGGTCTCTAATTTTGGAAATGTTTGCAGCAAGGTAATTAGCTGTGAGGACTAAGTTTAAGGTACCCTGTAGCCAGTGAGGATTGTTGGAGTGAGAGTCAATGAGGGTTAGGTAGAATTCCCTTTTTACTCTATCAAGGGTGGACTTGAGAGAGTTCAGGGCTGAGAGATAAAGTTGCAGGTCTCCATGCAAGTGGGTACACCTCCATTTGCGTTGCAGCCAGCGCATGTTTTTGTAGAGAGAGCATGTGAATTGGGTGACCCATGGTTGAGGATGCTGAGACTTAGGGGTGAAAGTAAGCAGTGGCAAGTGAGAGGAGAATGAGTCATATTGTAGGGACTGGAAGCTGTAGTAGGCAGCATTGGTGGAAGTGGTATCGGGTGTGAAGTAGGAGAATGAGAACTGTAGGTCAGAGAGAAAGGGGTAATGGCAGAAGGTTTAAATGTCATTTTAGTAGTAGGTCAAGCAAGTGGTGAGGAAAGGACAGAGGGTGGAAAGGAGATGGTGGTGGAAACAATTAAGTGACCAGATATGGATGGTGTGACAGTACTATTAGTGGCTGAGAGAGAGGAGGAGATGAATAAGAGGTCCAAAGAGTTACCTGCTGGGTGGGTATGTAGGTTGTGGATTGTGTGGAGAGCATGGTCACTAAGAAAATACTGAAGTTCAGATTTCTGAGAAGTGTTGGAGAGGGAATGTTAAAATCACCTAAGAGAATGAGGTCATGTTTAGTGGAAAGAGAATCAAGGAGTTGCCCAAGATCATCAAAGAATGGCCCAGTGGGGCCAGGTGGGTGATAGATGGAGGTGATGGGACCTGTGTGAGGCAGAGCAATAGTACAGATTGTGAATTCGAAAGAGGTAAGAGAGGATGCAGCATTGAAGAGTTGTGAGGCATTGAGGTGGGAAGAGATTAGGTACCTGATGCCTCCACCTCTGCCAGTCAGTTGAGGAGAGTGAACAAAGAATAGTTTAGAGTCATGTAGGGCTGCCAGAGTTTTAGTGCCAGATGGAGAAACCCAGGTTTCAGTGATAGCAAGAAGGTCTAGGGGAGGAGCGTTAAAGTTGAAGATGGAGGTCCAGGTATGGTCCTCATGACTCTCACACGACTCTCAGCCAAAGACAGAGACACGACAGATGCACCTCATTCTTTGGCCCTTCACCACCATCATCGATGTATTGCAGATGTGAGAAACATTACACTCTCAGACAGCCATTCAGGCCATACTGAATCGATGATCTGGAGGAGATGGAGATGCCATCAATCAAACAATTCGACTGACTGAAAATCAAGTAATCAATGATGTCATCACTGACAACACCACCGAACTTAGACATGAAGTACATAGCCATCCATTCACGAAGTTGCACGAACATGCATTACTTTGTTGCATAGAGACACAAAAAGCATGCGTATGACTCTTGCAGATAGATGACAGACACACATACATATCTTTATATATATCCACATTCTTGAACCACAAGACGTCAAAGTATGCATATACCAAGCTTACACATGCTCAACTGTTACTAACATGGAAAAGCCATAAGGACAAATATGGAAGCTATAGGCCCACTGAAGTGAATGAGGAAGGGGAGACAGGCTTCAAGTACATGGAATGGCCTGCATTATCGCTGCAGTCACAGGCAAGCAAAGCGTTGCACCCAGCCAAGGAAGAGTGGAGACAGAAAAGTTCCTAGTTACCAAGACGATAAGCCACCTGCAAGAAATTCAGGCTAAAATCCTCATAATTATAGGCAAGAGAGCTCAATTTCATGGTCTCAACACACGTGACCCAGCAGAGCAAGACAATGGCCATTCAATCAAGGTAGACAGAGAGAAGCTGTTCCCATCAAATCAGAGGTGGAAAGATACACGTTTTGCTTACGAATTAACAACTGAATGCACTTTCCCAGGCTTAGGTGATCAGAGATGGCAACATTAGGGAACACACAGCCCCTCCATGTTCATTCTCATTGCCTTGAGAAGGTACCCTCAGCATGGTAACCGTTCAGGGTCCAAGGGCTGGGAGGATCCAGCCTGTCCAATCCAAAGTCACCTTTCAGTGAAGGTATAATATGTTGCAGGAGCCAATGGTCTCCCCAGGGTCTATCAACATTGTAGGTTGATACATGTACATGTAGTCCCAGAAGGAGCTACCAGATATGGCTAGCCAATGGTAGAATTAACCCTTAGAGGATACATACATAGTTCACCTAAACTGACCAATGTGAATGCCATATAGGTTTTGGGGAACATAACTTTGTTTTATGATGTCACACCTGGATAAATCCGGGTGACACATGCTCAGAAGACGAGAACCCTGAGAATTCATGTTTTTCTAGAGTGATCCCTATCATTTTGTAATATAATAATGACAGTAAACTTTGCCCCATGGCTGACTCTTCCATTCTTGTAGTGGGATGTTTTTGATGGGCCCGAGTGTCTCTTTGCTGGTTATTGGGGTGACTGCTAAAGGGCCCCTGACGCTCCTTGACAAGGTGAAAGTAGTCACTGATAAATGAGGTTTTCTTGGATACAGACTGAGCATTCCAGGGTACAATGTTCAGCTGAGGAGATAAGGAAGAGTAGAGAAGTTGAGTCTCAGAGATAGAGAGGTGAGGTGCATAGGTGTTAGAGAAGGTATGGTTAGCTTGTCGCTTTGTTTGTTGGAAGGAGGTGAAAGAGAAATGGAGCAGTCAGAGTTTTGAGTTGTGAGTTTTATAATTGGGGTTGGAAAGGGGGAAGTGGTATCCTGAATGGAGAAAGCATAGGGGGTTGAATAGGAGGAGCAGCAGGAGGAGCAGGATTTAATGCATTGTAGGTTAGTAGGACAGTATGGAGGGACAATACATTAAATAGGAAGCTTTAGGTACTCACGGGTGCAACAGGGAGAAAAGCAAAAGCAAAGGCTCATAGGCTAAGAGGCAAAGAGGCTGGTCAAGGGATGGTCATCACCCTTCACTGTTCTGCCCTTCACTGTAACGCCCCTGGTGGGACGCCCCTTGGAAGTTCAGAAGGGATGACGCACTCTCTTGTCACCACATTGCCTAGTCCATCAGTGTTTGTTCTCTCTGATATTGTCCCTGCTGTTGCTGGGATGAGGCAGTTTCTTCCTGATTGGTGTTCCCAGACGAGCCTCTTGTGGCTTTTGGCTGGACATGGGGTTGGTCCAAGATGGCCGCAGGAAGTGATGTTGCAGATCCAAAATGGCCACATCAGTGTTAAAAGGACACTCTGTGTTACAGGGAACGCTCTTGTTCTATATCATCATCACGAACCACGAAGGAAAGAGGGCTTGCTTATGTCATTGTAAGGCATACCAGACCCACAACGCATAACTGTGACCAGAGATCTAAAGAAAATAGTGTCATTGGCCAGAGGACTGTGTACAATCCAAAGCCCTGAATGATATAGAACAAGAGCGTTCCTTGTAACACAGAGTGTTCTTTTAACACTGATGGGCAAAAGAAGAGGGAATACAGACCTCACACACACGGACTGCACAAAGATACTGGTGCAGAAAGATAGATTCCGTAGGATCATGGGATACAAATAGTGATTGTACTTACCAATAGAAGAAGACAGGGTTGTGGATGAAAACTATGACGTCCGGCACAGAACTGCTGATATGCTCTCCCTAATCTAAAACGTTGAAAAGACAATGGGGGTCATTACGAGTTTGGAGGTAACCATGGTGCTATTAGCGCCATGGCTGCCTCCAAACCCATACCGACTCCACCCTGGTGAATGGAGGTATTACCGCCCCATTCCAAGGTTGGCGGGGGTGGTAATTCCCCATTCACCAGGGCCCTTACCCATTCCCATTTGAGCCCCGATAGGGCTCAATGGGAATGGAGAAGGCAGTAATAACGGTACCGCAAATTGCAGTACCGTTATTACCTCCAAAGTCCCTTTGCGGGTCCCATCCTTAATGCCTGGTAAAACCAGGCATTAAGGGAGGACCCGCAAAGGTACCTCGTAATAGGACAGTAAGGGATTACCGGTACCAGTGCCCTTCCTGGTACCGGTAATCCCTTACCGCCCGGGTCGTAATGACCCCCAATGGGTCTCATTAGGACCCTGGCGGCCTCGGAATGAATGGTGCCACCCTATCACGAGGCCTGTAGTGGGTCCCACTAAGGAACACCTGGTCAGACCAGGCGTCCTTAGCGGGACCCGCTAGCAGACCAGGATGCTAACAACGGGCCCATCATTAACGGGCCCGTTGTTAGCATCCTCCCCATTCCCATTGAGCCCTATGGGGCTCAAATGGGAATGAGAATTATTTTTTACCGGCTCCCAGAAAAGGGCAATTACCAGGTCAGCCAATGTCGTCATGACCCGGTTATTGCTCTTTTCTGGGCTCTGGTAAAAATGCATTACCTTAATAAGGGCATGGCTACCGCCAGGGTCATACTGATGCCCAATTAATGGAAATATTGTCCTTTTAATTGATAATTGAGGCTGTATATGACAAAAAGAATGACATCATAGAAGACCTGAAGAAAGTGGAAATGTCTCAAGATCCGCTGAAACCGGGTGACAAAAGATAGGCTTGGGCATTCTGGCCTGAGCCCCGAGGCCCACACTTGTTGTGGCTGTGAGCCTGGTGTAAACTTATTGCCAGCAAACTGATTTAGTAATACCATAGGCACATATTAGTAATCAAGTGTGCTGTATGTCTAGAGGAGAATTGACAAGAAGTCTTTCCTCTATGTATTTTTATAGAATTTAGACACACATACTGGAAGTGATACGAATAAAGCTGAATAATCAACTTCGAGTGAGTGTGCACATTTTTAGTACATAGTGAAAGTAGTGGGATAGGCTAGGGTGAGTTTCATCCCTCACACTAGCTAGGCGTTACAACAGTGCTCTTTAGGGACAGAAAAATCCTTGACGGACGGTTAGACTCTTTAAAGGGACGTGTACTTAGTTGTAGGGAACCTAGCAAAGGAATAACTTTTTAATACAATAAATCTGTCTTTTTTGTGATACAGCAGACTGGGGAAGAACAGATTTAATGGACCCCTTGACTCCATTTGTAATGTAATACATATTCAAGATGGCCACCGGAAGTGGTGTCACAGATCCAAGATGGCCACTGGAAGTAATGTCAGTGATTAATCCAAGATAGACGCTGGCAGTCAAGTTCCAGACAAAAACTGAAGCCAAAAACCAGAAGGAATGACACACAGGGCCTCATTACGAGTCCGGCGGTAACCGTGCCTGAAATTCTGGCAGGTTACTGCCGGACTCGTATTACAATTCTGCCTCCGTGATTCCCGGAATTACCGGGGCATTACGACCCCGGTGACCCGGGAATTCCAGAGGCAGAATTCGGTAAATCCCCATTCACAGTGAGTCCCATAGGACTCAATGCAAATGGGGAAGTGGAAACACTGGCACCATCTCGTGATGGTGCCAGTGTTTCCACGTCCACCTGAAGGCGGGTGGTGTTAAACCTGCCAGGTCAGACCTGGCGGGAATGACACCTCCGCCTGCAGAACTTGAGGTCACCTGGTATGGAAAAAGCGGTGGCGGCGGGTTTACCGCCACCGTTATTTCCATACCGGGTGACTCGTAATGAGGCTGATAGTCTTGTCACCTGATCACCTAGTCTATCAGTGGTTGGTCTCTCTGAAATTGTCCAGGATTTCTTCCTGTCTAGTGTTCCCAGAGGAGCCTCTTGTGGCTTTCGGTTGGAGATGGGGTTGGTCCAATATGGCCACAGGAAGTGATGTCACAGATCCAAAATGGCCACGTGAAGTGATGTCACAGATCCAAGATGGTCGTTGGAAGTGATGTCAGTGACCAATCCAAGCTGGCAACTGTCAGCCAAGTTCCAGACAGGAAGTGAAGACAAAAATCAGAAGGAATGACACACGGTCTTGTCATCTGATCGCCTAGTCTATCAATGGTTGGTCTCTCTTGAATATTGTCCCTGCTGTTGCTGGAATAAGGAGATATTTTCCTGATTGGTGTCCCCAGAGTAGCCTCTTGTGGCTTTCGGCTGGAGGTGGGGTTTGTCCAAGATGGACACAGGAAGTGATGTCACGGATCCAAAATGGCCACAGGAAGTGATGTCACAGATCGAACATAGCTGCTGGAATGGAGATGGGATTGGTCCAATATATGACATGTGAGATACCTTATCTATAAAAGGTCAACATTTGCTAATTAGCCTTTATGTCATGTACACAGAGAGATGTTAAAGATCTAAAAATATTAATCCTGCTCAGTTTTGGAGACATATTTTAGTCAAGAGATTTTCTTTTAATTGTGCATCAATGTCACAGCAAAGTTGCACCTATTTTGTGAGCACAGCATAAAATTCAAAGCCCTGAAACAATTCCAATTGCGATCATAAAGAAGTGCTGAAAATATCACTCCCTGAACTACATTAATTAGCAATGCATCTGTAAATATATAATACCTTTGCAAAAGAGGTCCTCAGATATTAAATTTGGTTGAGTGCTTCAAATATATTTTGCAATTAAAACGGATTTGTCAAAACAAGTATCACAAGATGTGCATATATTTGTGGAATTTTAATGGAACAAGGAGGTGCTGTTCTATATATTAGGCACCAGCATGGCACCTGAAGGCATTGTACTGCTTTCAGAAAGGCTGTTCCATCGCAGTGTCTTCTTGGCATCAAGAAGACTGCTTGCGTAGCTGAGCTCAGCAGTCCCCGTTGTGCTGACAATGCTCTAAAGAAGTTTGCACTCTGAGATGTATCTTCCTCTACTATATAAAAGTGAACACGTTTAGGAAGCCGAAATATTTCAGACAATACTTTTCCTACCTTGTTGCATCCCCTTTCCTTTAGCAGTTTGGTAGTTATTCGCCTTGATTGGCCTATTAAGTGCCTACCTGGTTACTGTCTCATTACTTTTTAGTTTGGACTATTACGTAACACCGAAAGCATTACCTTTAAACTGAAACTATTGTCATTAAAATAAAAGCTTTAACATAAGAGCTTCAAATATGGGCTTTGAATGAGGGTCTGTAATGCTTTTCCAATGGAGATGACATTTGAGGAGGGATACACAGTTGTTAGGTTACTGGACCCTTCCCATTCCCTGCCCCTAGCCCTGCTAATCCCTATGGCTAATCCCACCCATTCCTGCCCTATCTCAGAACCCTTTCAGCTCTTTGGATGACTGTCTCTAAGGAAGATCTCTGGAAACAAGCCGGAACTAGCAGCCATTTTTGAATAGGAGAAATGCCATGGATCTTCCAAATAAAATGATACATTGAATAATGTGAGTATAATCTTTTTGAAAATAGCTAAAGTAATTTACAATAGTTTCGACAGCAGTACTTATTTCTGTTCTTTCTGCGTTTCATTTCCTTGTTTTTTTTAATATAGCTAGGGCTGTTGCTCGTCCTTTTTAAATCAGTTTTAATATGTATCCATATCTTACAACACAAAATCGGCACTGTTGTGATAGATGTCATATAGTGCTCAAACCCTTACTGTCTCAATGATTGCCTCTGTTAGCTGAGATGGGTCATACAGATGCTTGCCCCCACATGGTCCCGCAATCCGACTGGTTGTGCTCGGCTTCACACATAAATTGCCTGGCTAAGCCCACCTCTATTTTTGTCCTTCAATGCATTCCCTTTCCATTGTTTTCATTCCCTGCCACTTTTAAACCAACTGTAAAGTGTTCAAATAAAAAGCATACAATAAGACATGAAACCCCACAATGCTCACGACAGAGAGGATCTCAGGGACTTTAGCCCTGAGATCCTCTCCGACGTGAGCACTGTCCGCTGTGTGTTTGCAGGATTTTGCTTGCACTTCCGATTTCTAACTCCCTGCTGCCGGTATGTGCCACATTGCCGACAGTGGGGAGCTAGAAATCCAAAGTGTGAGCAAAATCCTGGGAACACACAGAGGACAGTGCTCACGTGATCAATGTCCTCTATGTGTTCACAGGATTTTGCTCACAGTTCTGATTTCTGTCTCCCCGCTGTCAGCATCGTGGCGCATGCTGACAGTGGGAGAGCTAGGAATCCGAAGTGCAAGCAAAATCCCACCAACACTCAAAGGTTAGTGCTTACAGATTTTGAGCACTGCCCTCTGTGTGTTCACAGGATTTTGTACACAAATCACATCGTAAACTTAAATGGCAAATATATGAAAACTTATGTGAACCAAAAAAAGTATTGGTGATTGTGGGCAGGCACCGCTGGGTTAATTATAGTTAATTAAATTTAAAATTGTGTGTATCGGAGCGCACCTTAAGGCCTTGGCACAAGGTTGCAACAACTGAAAAAAGAAAGATCCAAAAACTAATCTGGTTCCAGGTGTGCTCACAAAAAGCTTTCTTGCGGAGTTGCAAATAGGTTGCTAATTTTCATAAGTATTATACAATAAAGTATAGGTACAATAAACATAGAGCATTATTTCGGCCAAATTCAAATTTTTTATTGACAGGCATGAGGCATGCCCAGCTATTCAGTGCCAGTGCAATTGATGACAATGCATTTCAGAATATATCCGTCTTCAGGGCTTAGGGTACTGTTCATATCGAATACGTGTTGAATACACCATAGTGATGACAGCGACACATACTGAATAGTCAGTACATCATCAAAAATAACAGAAAGAAATCGAAAAGCAAATAATAATACCATATCAAAAAAATGGAAATCATACATACCATTTGAAATTGAAGGGTCATTACAGAAGGGAAAGAAAATGAAAATTGAACAACATAAAGTTTGAGCCATATGATAACATCTTGCATATGGTAATCTTCAATTTGTGAATTTAATGACTGAGAATATGTATTGATAACATGTTCCAATTCACATCAAGATCTGGATACTAGCAGCGATGTCATTCAGGGGTCGCCAGAGGTCGCAAGAGCAGCCTCTGCTGATTGGCTGGCGACCTCTGACAATCTCTTGCGTCCTCAGAGGGAGTGTGGCTGAGAGGGCGTGGCCACAGCTACTACACACAGTGCTGTGCGCCCAGGTTGCTCCATTTTGTGTCCACTCGCCTCTAACAGCAGCATGTGTGGTTCTCCTGGGCTGACTCGTGGCTGTGTGTATACCAGCGAGCTCTTGCCTGGCTGTTGAACGAGTACGAGTGACACGGCAGGTCGGGGTGAGTGTGTGCTCTGTGCTGGGTATGGGATGATTGCCGGGTCTTCACCGTCGTGTGTGCTGCCTGCTCATATTGCTGGCCCTGCAGCCTGATTCCATACCTATCTTTTCACACAGTGGCCCGTGGGCACAGCACCCCCGCCCTCTCCCATGCTACCAGAGTTCAGGCAGGGTTCTCTGCTAGGCTGCCATATGAATAAATACACGCTCTGCTGGAGAGATAGTTCGTGGAGCAGAGTGAGTATAGGCAGTGCACACTCTTCTGGAGGATGGGGGGATGAGTTGGGAGAAAAATAGAAGGATCTAGGTTTCCAGGTCAGCCCCCGTCGCACCTCTCTCCCCAACCCCTCAATGACCGAGAGCAGAAACAGCGCCATGATGCCTGCCGGGAAGCTGGAGGCCGCCCTATGCCAGGAGGGTCTCGTAGCAGCACAAGTGCAGGTGTGGAGGAGGGGGACACTGGAGAGGGGATATTGTTGTTAAAAGAGGACAAAAAATACAATATTGTGATGTTTTCTAAGTATCCCATCACATATTCCATAGATCAGTTGGTCAATGCGCCTGCTGTAGAGATGCGCCTGGAGTGTAAAAAGGCCTAGATGTATATGCCAGCTGATGAAATGATTTCTACGTCCGATGGGCAGTCAAGGATGGCGAATGAAATACAAAGTAGAGAGGTTCCTGCCACGGCCCTCCTCGCAGCCGCGCTAAGCATTGTCAAAACCAACCCCTATGATGACCAACATGCATTGGAGAACACTTAGGTAGGCTCGGAAATATGGTTATTCATGTGGAAAGTAAAATTGAACCCAAGAAAGTCCACAAGGGCAAGCATTGCAGACAAAAGGACTTCTATGTTACGTACAGCAAGAATTTTCGGTGTCTTCCTAAAGCTGCACTAGATATGCTCAGATGGTTGGCTGATTAACAGAATTACTGAGCAGCCCCGCTATCAGAGGAAACGTGTCAGACACTGATGTATATTTTTATTAAACGCCAGCAAGCAGGGGAGGGATGTGTCCTGCTGTCAGCAGAAGGCCTCGCACCCTTCTTCACTCACGGTTCTTGATCACCATCATGTGCAGATTCTGATTCTACTTTGCATGCAGACTCTGCTTCTCTTTTTGCACATGTTCCCATATCTGCTGTGCACAAATAGGAAATGAGCTTTGTGATTCGACCCATAGAGTTCAGAACCCTTGCTGCAATAGATTTCTTCTTACAAAAGTGCAGAGAGTTTTAAGCCAGACATTAATTAATCTTTTATTACAGAGGCCAGTCTCTAAGCATGGGACCGGGATTCAAACCTGTAATGCTCTGAGTTGTTTTGCTTCCAAGACAAACAAGTTGCCCCTGACCTATTCTCTGGACAGTGACATTCTACACACTCTCCATTAATACCATATAAAGCGTGTTATGAGTTGGAAAAAATTAGTCGTGAACATGACTACCAATGCCTGAAAGATGAACATTTACTATGTTCATGCATACACATTTTCTCCTCCTACTGCATGCTATCAGGGGTGAACATGAGGGACACAGATCTCCATTCAAAAGGTCATTACAGCAGACTCATAATTGTGTTTTCATGTCAATAAAAGAGCATCTGATAAGGAAGAGACTGTATTCCAGAGTAAGAGACCATGAACAAAGAGGCACTGTCCTACCAGGAAATTGAGCACTTCCTTCAAAAGATGACTAAGTTCTTCCTAAGATACCTTGCCATGGGTGTACTTCAAGTACTCTCCTTTACAGATTTTGGGTAAGGATGCAACACTAGATAATGCTCCATGATGCCACTTCCTGTGATGTCACATGGGGCGGAGTCAAATGGCATCACTCCCTGTGATGTCACTTGTGGGGGTGTGGCACTGAGATGTCACTTTCGCTACCCCTGGCATTTTGGTGAAATTATGTCCCTGGGTACTAGGGTGCTGTGTTATGCTCCATGAGAATGCATGTCACATTATTATCTTACCCACTGGCCCTAAAACAACAGAATAGTACTGTATGCCCATTTTGTTATCACTGTTTGCATGAACCTATGTACCCTATAATCCTCAGAGATGGCTATCACTAGCCTCCACCTTTAATTTCTATGCATATGTATTGACAACAGGTACCAATTTACATCGAGATCTGGATACTATGAGGTTATGTATGCTCCATGGGAATGAAAGTCACACTATTACACTAGCCAATGGTCGTATAACAACAGAGCAGTATTGTATGTCCATAATATAATCACTGCATGTGATAACCTATGTACCTTTATAACCTTAGAGATGGCTACCACTAGCCTTCACTTTTAATGTCATGCTAATCCACTATTGCAGAGACAGTCTCGAACGGAATATGCTTACATTCCACTTTTGATTCGGCATCCCGCAGGCCCTGCTAACAGGAAACTGTGGGACATAAGGCGAGGTCGGCGCAACATATTCATATCGCTGGCATGCAAAGCAGTTGCTGACTCCATGCATAGGGATGAGAAGGTGTATGGTTACTAAGGACGTACCTCCTAGCATATCCTGATACAACATTACGTCAGGAGACGTGACCATGGCGTTGCTTGGCAACGCCAGAGGACACCGTCTCCAAATCACGAGATCCGATTTCTCAGTAAGAGTTAATCTTATGTTTCAGGTTCCCAAACAACATGAAACATAGCAATATATGCATTACGCTCAATCAAGTAAATTATGCTACTAGCACGATCGGACACGTCGGCATGCACCATGTATCCTAGCAACGCCCTAAGACACAGTTATCAGGGCTTTGCGAGCAGAACACCGGCTTCTTGGAGCGGCGTGTAATGGAACTCATCAGCCTGACACTAGGTAAGAGCACATAATGAGAGGATGAATACAGCCAACACAGAGCAAATCTCAGTTCATGACACAGTATTCAATTATCTTTATTTGATACAGTGCACAAGCATGGATGATTATTGTTACAAGACAAGGTAGTCAATGTCTACATTTCTACAAGCGTAATAGTTACATGAAACGCACGTATTTGCTAGAGCAATGAATGTTAGTAATAGCAGTTCTGGCAATTTCAGATCCATGATGCTCTGAGATCTACATGCCCACCCCGTAATGCATGGCCAACACGCTCAGGCACAGATGTGCTCTGCAGTCTGCTAATGTTCAAGAGCAGCTCATTACCATATGCAAGATATCATATGGCTTTAACATTATGTTGTTCAATTTTCATTTTCTTTCTCTCCTTTAATGACCCTTCATTTTCAAATGGTATGTATGATTTACAATTTTTTGATATGGTATTATTATTTGCTTTGGATTTCTTTCTGTTATTTTTGATGATGTACTGACTATTCACTATGTGTCGCTGTCATCACTATAGTGTATTCAGCACGTATTTGATATGAACAGTGCCTTAAGCCCTGAAGACGGACATAGTCCGAAATGCATTGGAATCCATCGCACTAGCACTAAATAGTTGGGCAGGCCTCAAGTCTGTCAATTAAAATTTTGAATTTGGCTGAAATAATGCTCTTTGTTTATTGTACCTGGAATACTTATGAAAATTAGCAACCTAGTTCAAACTCCTTAGGAAAGCTTTTTGTGAGCACACCTGGAACCAGATTAGTTTCTGGATCTTTCTTTTTTCAACCAAAAATAGTATGACAGTAACTTTGTTTTCCCTATTTCGAATGGAAGAATACAAGTATATGAATGCAAAATGGTGTCAGCCTAAACAAATCTTCTATGCGTTATGCAGCTTTTCAGGCAAGTCATAAAGACACACACAAAGAAAACTATGTGGCAAAACTATCTGTTAGTAAACATTATGGGCGTGATTTGAAAAATGATTTTTCAATGAGAAAATCAACGTCAATGCTTCCAGAATAAATTAACTGCTTGTAGAAGTGCCTTCTTACCACTTGGGAACTGTCATTTAAACATTCCACATGCTTGAGAAATGGTAAGCAAGCATTTCTGTTAATTTAGGGCCATTTTGACTGTGCTGGGTGGCTCCCCTTTCCTCAGCAAGCGAGTCTGTTGGCTAGGGCGGCTTTTCACCTGTTCTGAAGCGCAAAGACCACATAACAGAGATGCAAGGTGTGGCTGGTGAGTACTGCAGGTTGCAATGCTTGTGACTAAAACATGGCGCCTGTGTGCAGTGCATTTTGGGTGCTCCCAGGGTCATAATGGATATTTGCTACAGGCCTCAGTGGAAGTTGCACTTGATTTGTACTGTATTCATATTATTCCACTGGTAAACGTGTTTTCATTGCTGCCTATTGCTTATGTTATTTTGCATTGCTCCAAGGATACGTTGGAGAGAAGATACATGCATTGGCTGGGGAGAAAAACAGAAATATATCTGTACTCTTTGCGGGAAAGCAGAATACAGGTAGGGCAGAACAGCCCCATGGAACATGTTTCATAGTTATGCTTGATTTAGTGTAGCATTGATTAGCCACTTCCTTGTTTGAAACATAATAGAGCTTAAATGTTCATCATCCCCTCGCCACCCGGTGAGCAAGGTGTGCCCCCCCCCCAGGTGACTCTGAGAACCTGACCAAGACATGAGGTTGAACTCCTGTGTCTTCACCTGAAGACACAGGAGACTTGAACTCTACTGCAATACCCTCCACGGGACAATAGAACATAATGCCAGTAAGTGTGCAGACTCAGCTCAGAAATGATTTCTGGGTCAACCAAAGGTGGTTAATTGGCCATTCTGTGATGAAGCTAAGCGTTATGCCAGTTAACTGCACTAACAAATGTCTCCCAATGCCCCCACCACCTCCAATCTCATTGGCTTTCTTGTGCAGTATTCATCTCTGGTGTAGCGCTTTCCTGAAAGGGACACTCTTAAAGCAGGCGCTACATGCATCTTGTTTTCTCCTTGGACAGAGTACACTCAGGGTTGCTTTTGTTCCAGTCAGCCAGCATCGCTGGCCAATCTGGAGGCTTGACAGCATTTAAGGCTCATGTCCAACCCACTTAACACAAGGACACGAATGCCCCACACTATCTTTGCACCTTTGCTGCTGCTCCAATGCTGCACACTGATAAGAGGACATACATAAATTAAGGACAAACAACATTGGACTTTTGTAAGTGCAGGTAGGCAGTACAGCCAGCTGCACTTCGGATGTGATCATGATGGGTTAAATGCTAGAGTGGAGGCAGAGGCAGGTTAGACGCGAGGGAAACATTTTAGCTAGCTAGGATTGATGGCTGGGTTGAGCAGATGCTGCTGACTGAGCACAGAATGCAATCTATAGATCACATGTTTCAGTCCCATTGGGGTGGAATCAGGATTTCATCCATCTGTTACTGACCAAAATGAAGACAATCACGTTGCAGAATATTTTGTTTTGTTTTAGTAGCGCAGAGCTGAAACCTATGTTTTTCTTGCAGGCGCAACAGCAAACGATCTTTCTGTTGCTGGCTTATCTTGCAGCCAAGCAGAGCCCAGAACAGATTACTTGAAGTTGCGGGCGCTTCCGTTGTGGTGCATTTTGTTGCATCTCTTTGGATTGTGTGAGTACCGTACATTGGAGACGACCCAAAGCTTGTAGGTGTTTGGTTATTTGTCCACTCATTGATTAACCATGTGTATAAAGTATTAGGTATTTCGGAGGCATTGCTCTTAGATGCCCACAGAAGCCCAAACTGTTGGCATTGACAATGCTTGTTTATGTTAAATTAGAAGACACATTCTGGTCTCAGGTGATGATCAATCTGTGGGATGCTAGTTAATATTTGTAACTTTCGAAGAAGGGTCACCTTGGCTTCTTCACAGTATCTACATTTCTATCCGGATATATGGCTCAACGGATTGCTGAATCGACTACAAAGATTGAAGTTTGATTTTGTGGTGACAGATTTGGGTCCATTAAGCTTGTCAGTCTTCTTATGTCAATTCCATTTGAACCATTGAAAAAGGCTGTTATCTGGCCAGCAGGTGCGTATCTGGAAGAGGGGTAACCAGAGAGAAAGTCAAGTTGACCTCTTCCATGTGAAGGCTAGAGTGTATGGCACTTATAATATTTTTCATGTATAGAATAATTCATCTTTAACAAGGATATTTTCTAACTACAAGTCCTTTAGGTGACAATAAAAATAGGCTAATTCACCTCACCGCACCATTCGGTGTATGACATTATTTCCTGTGATTACAGGTGCTGATGGTCATACCTGTTCGTCTGTTGCATGTGCAATGGTAAAGCACACCTAACATGAAGGTTTTGGGGCAGTTCCTGCTGGTCAGATCAGGGCACCTATGTCGATGCTTGATCTGTAACACAAGGTAATCATCCATTTCATTTCCCACTGGTACAATGCATTTATGGCTATTCATATTGTAGCTGCCCCCACCTTTTTAGGCACCCTCTAAATACCTGGCTGTGGTATGGTTGTCTCACTTTAGAACTGTTGGCATCTTTTGATGTAAAGTTCTTGTTGTTGGTAAACCTGGGATGATCCTGCAATACAGGGAAACATCCAATATGTATCAACTACCCAGATGCATAGGGTATTTATTTAGTCTATCTACAGCCTTCATTGTGTTCCACATCCATATGAGCACCATTTGCACGTTCGTAATTCTAGGTCTCTATCCCACAGTATCTACAATGTTAGCCCAGATCAGACTCCCATTGGTTAGAGTTATCGAGCCCCATTCAGAGAGTGTGCCCGTCGTGAGTTATAAATCTAACCCCTATGTAATGGGGATGGAGGGGATAGTTTCAGCGTGTCCGGGTCCCATGTTCCACTCAAACTTTAATTGCTTACTTGATTCTTTTCTCTTTTCCAGTGTATCGACTTGGCGTCTCGCGCAGAATGTACGCTGTCCTCGCAACGTTCGAATTCTAATCGTAAATGCGCGAGCTGTGCGTATGACAATGAATACTACGCGAGGCATCCCGACGGCCAATTAGTATACAGTGCCGTGTCATGTGACAAGGCGGCCATCTTGGAATGGGCATACTTATCCTCTATCCGTCCCTATAATGATATGGGCGGAGATAATATATAGCCACATGCTTTTATTATTGTGACAGTCTTTGGACCTCCCTGCATTCCTTCTTTTAGCCACCAGGTATTTAACACATGAGTTGTTAGTTTCTACCCTGGAACCCCAGCCAAATGGGATACAGTGCCGTGTCATGTGACACGGCGGCCATCTTGGAATGGCCATACTTATCCTCTATCCATCCCCATAGTGTTATGGGCGGAGAGGATAGATAGCCACATGCTTTTAAAATTATAACGGTCTTTGGACCTCCCTGTATTCCTTCGTTTAGCCACCAGGTATTTAACACATTAGTTGTTCATTTCAACCCCGAAACCTACAGGGGCTCGAATGCAGATTCATGCGTGCAAAATGCTCTACTCTCGAGATAATATAAAATAAATTGTTTTACTCTCGGGATAATGTAAAAATGGTTCAAAATCTCCCGTGCCAGGTGTTTGATATGCAAAACACACCACTTATTGTGCCTTTATTATATCCTAAAAAGGATAGGGGACTAAATGTGAACCAGGCACAGATGGTTTTGTCCTATAGATAATGGTTTTCGTTATGAACTCAACCCTATCTACAAGTTATTTGATTAGTGCCAATGAATTCCATTGGATTTCTTCGTTTAAGCCATGTCTGTCTGTATTCAGCCGAAAAATCCATTGTTGTTCTTTTTTAAGGAGCATGTCATGGAAATTACCTCCCCTCTGGGGTGGCCACACCTTCTCAAGAATGGTCCATTTGAAGTCCTCCCCCGTGTGGTGTTGTGATTCAAAATGGCCCACAAGTGGTGCTGTCATTTTTCTTGTCCTTAGGCAGGATTTGTGTTCAATCAATCATGTTTTTATTGGACGTGTTGTCATCCCAATATACCTCTGGTTGCATGGGCAAGTAATTAAATACATGACACCTTTACTGTTACAGTTCGTCAAATGCCTCTGTATCCACGGTGTCTTCCACCCTATATCGATGGATTTACTTCTTGTGGTCTGTTTACACATTACGCATGCCCCACACGGAGTATGTCCCACTGCACTGGTTGTATCCCAAAGGGTATTTTGATTAACACTGTTCTTCGGTTCTACAAGAGTATGAACCAAGCTTTCCCGGATATTCCTTCTCCGTTTTATGGCAAATGTTGGCTGAGCCAATTCCATATTACCAGTGTTCAAAATTGGCCACAGTTTCTTAAACTCTCTTTTTAGAGTGTTAAAGATTGGGGAATAACTCAATACTGCTGTAATGGTGTCTCCGTGGGTCGTTTTGGCATGTTGTGGTAGCGTAGTTGCACGCGGTATGTTCCTTGCCCGTTTTTGGGTATCTTTCACAATTTTTCTTGGATATCCTCTCCTTAGTAATTGACATTTAAGCTCTCCCGATTGTCGTTGGTAGTCTGCGACCTTCGTAAAGGTGCGCCTGTAACGTAAGAATTGCCCAAATGGCAAATTGTCACGTAGGGCACGTAGGTGGTAGTTACCATAGTTTAGTAGTGCATTGCGGTCGGTAGATTTTTTGTAGATCTTTGCTGCATCCCGGAATCTTAAATGCACGCTGGAGTCGGAAGAGACTCGCTCAGCCTTATTCAAGTCCAGGTCTGTCCGCAAGCAGACACCGCCCACGGATTCCAGCAAGGATCGGTCTCAGGTGAGAAGGGGGGAACTCTGTGACAGTTTGAGACGCCTACTGACCGCACTCGAAGACGACATGGAAGCGGCCGTCCAGGACCTGATGCGAGGTATGCAAGAATTAACCACTGAGGTGCAGAATTTAAAGGCGGAAAACGCTGCTCTCAAGCAATTAGTTCTATCCCGTGATTCAGCCGCAAAAGAAAGTGTGTTACTGGGCGGCATTGTTGACAAATACGATGGGTCGGCAAAAACCCTTCGTGGATTCCTGGACTCATGTTTGGTTCACTTTATATTTAAGCCCTATTACTTTTCCACTCCCAGGGCTAAGGTGGGGTTCATAATCTCTCACCTTTCCGGAAATGCTCTAACCTGGGCTACACCCCTAGTTAACTCCGGCGACGCTCTCCTAGATGACTACGATGGTTTCATATGGGCCCTAAAGACCATGTTTGATCGCCCAGAGCAGGTCTTCAGTGCCCAGGAACGCCTCTTAGACTTTCAGCAGGGATCCCAGGATGTGCTCACGTATGTAACCCGCTTCAAGCAATTGGTCAAGGAAGCTGATTGGTCTCTGGAGGCAAGTTTTACCCTTTTCAGGAGAGGACTAAATGAGGAGATTAAAGAACAGTTAGCCAGAGTGGCCCGACTGAACTCATTCCAGGCTCTTATGGACCTTGCCATGCAAATAGACTTTCGCATCCAGGAAAGGAAGGCAGAGAAGAAAAAATCTAGGGGAAACCCTCCGAAGGTGTCCTTTGAGAACACCTCCAAATCTGACACAAACCCTGGATCAGTCACCGAACCAGAACCCATGCAGACAGGAGCCTTCCGTGGACCCATATCCCTGCAAGAAAGGATGAGAAGGATTAATACGGGGTTGTGCATGTATTGTGCCTCAGACAAACACTTGGTTAGAGAATGCCCTCTGGCCCCTCCTCGGCGTTCGGGAAACGCCAACTCCCGATCCTAGATGGAGCAGGGCTTCGGGAGAGAGATGTTTGCTCCACATCAATTCCATCCTTGAACTCTCCTGGACAAAACAATCTAGTGATACTGCAGGCCTTCCTATCAACCTCCGGGAATAAGACCTATCCTGTTTTGGCCTTGGTAGACTGCGGGGCTATGGGAATATTCATTGATCAAGTTTGGGTTTTTAGTCACCACATCCTATATGAAACACGAAGCATCATGCAGCCGGTGGAAGCGATCGATGGATGACCCCTCACTTCAAGACCCATAAACCTGCAGACCAAAGAGATCCAGCTTTCAATTAACCACCACCAAGAGCGGATTCGATTCGACATTATTAAGTCAGCTCATTACCCCATGGTACTGGGCATGCCCTGGTTACAGAAACACAATCCGTATATCAATTGGACAGCAGGATCACTATTCCTCGGCTAAGAGTTTTGTATGTCTCACTGTCTAATCCTGGATCCCTCCTTGACCCCCTCCAAAGAACCACCAATAGACCATCAAGCACCTCTCATAGTTTCCAATATTGTGCAGGTCCCTAAGGCCTATCAGGGATTTGTTGATGTGTTCTCAACTGCCATAGTCCAGGCCTTACCCCCTCACATGCCTGAAGACTGCGCCATAGACACGGATCCCTCAGCAGTTATTCCTTTTGGCAGGATGTTCATCCTTTCCGAACCTGAGAAAAAGGCCCTCTGAGAATACTTGGATACCAACCTTGAGAATTGCACCATAAGACCTTCAAAATCTCCAGCCGGAGCTTCATTGTTCTTTGTTCCTAAGAAGGACACTAAGGAACTCAGACCCTGCCTCGATTATCGTGGATTAAATCAATGCACGCTCAAGGACCGGTACCCTTTACGCTTAATCTCGGATATCATGGAAGCAGTCCGAGGCGCTGTGATTTTCACGAAACTGGACCTCCGGGGTGGCTATCATTTGATTCGTATCCGGGAAGGAGACGAATAGAAAACAGCATTCAGAACACCCTTTGGTCACTTCGAATATCTGGTCATGCGCTTTGGATTAGCTAATGCCCCAGCAGTCTTTCAACGTTTTATGGACATGGTGTTCTCTGACATGCTATTCCTCTTCGTCATCGCCTACCTGGACAACATTTTGATCTACTCCAAGGACCTTCTAAAGCATGAAGAGCATGTTAAGGCAGTACTACAACGACTCTGTGAACATAAACTCTTGGCCAAACCCGAGAAATGTCTGTTTCACGTTGCTTCTGTTCATTACCTAGGATTTATCCTTACTCCAGAGGGAATTGGCATGGACCCTTCAAAGGTAAAGGCTATATTATCCTGGCCTGCTCCCACGTCCGTGAAACAAGTTCAATCCTTCCTGGGGCTTGCCAATTTCTACCGGAAGTTTATACCAACCTTCTCGGAGATTGTTCAACCGATTGTTGCTCTCCTGAAGAAAGACATCCCCTTTGTCTGGTCTATTCCACAAGATAAGGCATTCCAACTCTTGAAGACAAGATTTACTCAAGCTCCCATTCTGGCCCAACCCGACATTGATCGACCTTTCCTTGTGGAAACGGATGCCTCTAACTATGCCATTGGAGCGGTGTTGAAGCAAGAATTTGAGGATAAACTAGAACACCCCATTGCTTACCTTTCACAAACCCTGACTCCCAGTGAGACACACTACTCCGTCCTGGAAAAATAACTTTTAGCCATCCGCCAAGCCTTCACTGAATGGCGACATCTACTCCTGGGAGCAAGATATCCAGTCCAGGTCCGCACGGACCACCGAAATCTTCAAATTCTACAGTCATTAGAGTGTCGGAACAGTCGTCAGGCTCGTTGGGCCTTCTTTTTTGCCCAGTACCAGTTCCACATCACTCATGTTCCTGGATCACAAAACTTGATTGCTGACGCCTTATCTTGACGGCCTGACTATGAAACTACCGAAGATAAGGCATATCCTAAAATGTTTCCCCCACACGATTTTTGTAGCACAAGCAGTCAACCTCCTGGAAGAAATCAAAGTACAAACCCAATCCTCTGAACTCTGGAAGAATATTTCAAGAAAGAATCAATGGAACCTGAGAGTCAAGGAAGGATATTTGTTCAAGGACAACGCTCTGCTCATTCCTACACAAAAATTACAACAAATAATAATAAACCTCTGTCATGATACCCTTCACTCCGGACATCGTGGCATCACCAACACCCTCCACCTCATACAAAGACAATTTTGGTGGCCTAAAATGAAGACTGACGTACAACTATATGTCCAAGCCTGTGCAATCTGTAGTCAGAATAAACATGACAACAAGAGGCCGGCGGGTCTTCTGCTACAACCCGCACTGCCAACAAGGCCATCGGAATTTATCGCTACAGACTTCATTGTGGAATTACCGCCTTCCAGAGGGTTCACCACCATCATAGTCAACATTGACTTGTTCACTCATATGGCTCATTTCACACCCCTCAATAAGCTACCATCCTCATCTGAACTGGCTGGAATCTTCCTGTAGCACATATTCCGCCTTCATGGACTTCCTTCCAAGATAATTTCCGATCGAGGACCTCAATACGTCTCACAATTCTGGAAAAACCTCTGTCAAATATTAGGAATCCAACACGCTCTTTCATCAGGTAATCACCCTCAAACCAACGGGGCCACAGAACGTGCTAATCAGACTCTGGAACAATATCTTCGATGTTTTGCTACTGAGGTTCAGGATGACTGGTCGCTAAATTTGCCTATAACAATTCCGATCATTCAGCAGTTAAGACCAGTCCCTTTTATTGCAGCCAAGGATTCCATCCATCAGTTCTGCCCTCTGTTCTTCCACAACCCACACCAGTACCTACTGTCGACTCCTGGATTGAAACACTCATCAACATACATAAGGAGACCAAAGAGCACTTAGAGAAGGCCAGAACACAGACTAAGAGATATGCGGATTCCAAAAGAAGACCCGGGCCTTCTTATTCAGTTGGAGATCAAGTCTGCTTGTCCTCAAAATTACTACCCCGACATCTACGGCCAAACAAATTGGCCCCCCGGTATTATGGTCCGTTTTCCATCAAGGAAAATATAAACCCAGTCTCATACCAGCTCAAGCTACCAGAATCCTGGAAAAAGATTCACCCAGTTTTTCACACCTCCTTATTAAAACCTTATAACCTTTCCTCCCAGACATCCTGCAGACCCACTCATGTGGTGGTGGACAATCAACTGGAATTTGAATTGTCCCGGATGTGCGACTCAAGGCATAAACGGGGTCAGCTTCAATACCTGGTTGAATGGAAAGGATATCCCCCCAGTGAAAGAACTTGGGAACCACTTTCTAATCTGAATACCCCTCGACTGCTCAGAAGATACCACCTCATACACCCAGGCAAACCTAGAGGAACAGGTTTTCGGAGGAGGCATGCTGTCATGACTCACAGGACGCGCCCCTTTTGGTCTTCCTGGTCCTTATCGCAAGGGGCCTTGCATTCCCTGACACTCCCAACATGGCCGTCCAGCGTGACACGCCTTCCGCGGTCTATACGTTGAACGTAATGTATTCAACTAATAGACTACACCCCCGCAGCTCTGCGCGGCTCAATGCTATTGCCAAGTAGCGATCAGACGTGTGCTCCGTAGTTGTCAGTATTGCTTTCCTGGTTCCTAGCTTTTCTACTTCCATTCCTTGCCCCTTTCCCTTTTCCTCTTGCTTCCTGGACTCGTGCGCCATCAGCACGTCTTCTTCGTTTCCCGGATCCCCGGATTGCTGCATCCCGGAATCTTAAATGCACGCTGGAGTCGCAATAGACTCGCTCAGCCTTATTCAAGTCCAGGTATGTCTGCAAGAAGACACCGCCCACGGATTCCAGCAAGGATCGGTCTCAGGTGAGAAGGGGGGAACTCTGTGACAATGAAGGCTGTAGATAGACTAAATAAATACCCTATGCATCTGGGTAGTTGATACATATTGGGTTTTTCCCTGTATTGCAGGATCATCCCAGGTTTACCAACAATAAGAACTTTACATCAGAAGATGCCAACAGTTCTAAAGTGAGACAACCATACCACAGCCAGGTATTTAGAAGGTGCCTAAAAAGGTGGGGGCAGCTACAATATGAATAGCCATAAATGCATTATACCAATGGGAAATGAAATGGATGATTACCTTGTGTTACAGATCAAGCATCGACATAGGTGCCCTGATCTGAACAGCAGGAACTGCCCCAAAACCTTCATGTTAGGTGTGCTTTACCATTGCACATGCAACAGACGAACAGGTATGACCATCAGCACCTGTAATCACAGGAAATAATGTCATACACCGAATGGTGGTGGGGTGAGGTGAAGTAGCCTATTTCTAATGTCACCTAAAGGACTTGTAGCTAGAAAATATCCTCGTTAAAGATGAATTATTCTATACATGAAAAATATTATAAGTGCCATACACTCTAGCCTTCACATGGAAGAGGTCAACTTGACTTTCTCTCTGTTTGCCCCACAGAATATTCTGAATCCACGGCTCTGAGGGGTGAACAGATTGGGTCTAAGAAAGAAGCAATTGGTCCTGAGGAAGATGATACACGAAAGAAAATCATTGAAACCGTTCGACCAGAATTGTAGATGTCACCTGACCAAGAGTGACACATAGGGGACTTGTGCAGATTGGAAATTTGAATTAATGTTGTGGATATAGTAATTGGTTTTATGTGTAAACTATGTGCTCTCGCAAAATTTAATCTTGTTTGTACTCCAAAAAAAGAGACAAATAGTGGGAGTATTACAACTTGCTGAGAGAGTGATATTTATATTCTTAAATGTTTTAGTATATAACACTTGGGCCAACCAGACACACTTCACGGAGTGTGCAGTCGGGGGGTACGGCTACCCACAACTGCAAACTTTTAACTGTTTTGTGTTAAAATTAAGACTGTGTCAAATGCAATCATTGTGAATATTTTGACTGAAAATTACCTCATTGTATGTAGGAACAGGGTGAGTGTTGCCCTCATGTATCTCCTCATTTAGTCGGTGCAACAGCGCTTTCTAGGGTGAGGAGCACCATGAAGGGTTAGGATAGTGTGTCCTATTTAAGGAGAGTGTTGGGGCTTGCATTGATGGCGCAATAAAGAAATTGGCTCAAGAGAAGCTTCCACATCCTTGTTCCATGTCATGAGCATGCATTGTCCACTTGGACTGCAATAGATCCATCTTACCACATATTTCTTACGGTCCTTTGGATACAGGTATTTTGTTCCCTCGGATGCTGTCATGATTTCTGCCCTCATGTCCCCAGCCCTCCAAGATGTCAGGCTGGAGCCAGGCCACGATCACCTACATGGCCCTCAAGGGCCTCTCCATCCCTCCAAAGACCCACTCTGAGTCATACGTGGCGCTTGTGGCACCAGACTCACTCACTAACATAGGATAACATTGGGGATTGGACTTGTAGTACATTGATGGGGACAAGATGGATGCCCGCACATATTTCGGTTTCCAGAACTGCATGTGCAGTCTAGTCTTTTGGGTGTGGTTCAGCCCAGAGACACCTGGGATACCCAGAGACTATTTAAGCCATGCCCAGGCTGAGAAACATGCTTTGTGTTTTCTGCACCTGGAGCGTGACACTCACCGTGTTCGGATCGGTCTCCAGTAGGCCTGCATCTTTCTTCTGCGCTCAGCTCCTGCAAGAACAAGAACACTGTTAGGAACAGCCTTACCTTGCGGCGCTTCTGCCCATCATTCATCGCTTCTTCTGTTCTGCGGGCATCTTCGGCGGTGTCATTCCCATCCCGGCACGCTGCTGCCTAAGGAAAAGTGAAAAGAACAGAAAAAAGGCATTAGTAAGCATTCAGCAAATCTTTGCTTATTTTTAAAGACTGTATAAGCTTCAAACGCTTACCTGTATCCCAGCCGCTCTGGGGGAACTCTGTCTCCGGAACTTCTCATCCATCTGCAAGAGGGAAAAGACACTCCAGGTTAGCATGGAAACATCTAGAGGTGCCGCATACCGCGCTTACTCACCGCATTTCTTCTTCATAACCGCCATCCATGCTGAAAACGTTGCGGCACCTAAAAGACACAGAAAAAAACTCAGTTCTATACAAATACGAAAGGGTTGCATTGCGCATCGCGCTCTCACTCACCTTCAATGCTACTCATCTCAGCAGCACGTCGCCAAACCCAGACGCCGGCCATCATCTAAGGAAGGAAAGGAACGAAGTTAGAGAACTGTTCAAAAGACTCATAATACTTACCTGTCGGACTCTTGCCAGTGAAGTAACTAGGCAGCAACGAGCCCGCATCAATCAACGCGCCCCTGCGCTGAAAGCAGGATGGAGAGCACACTTTCCAAGAAAACAAGGCCCAGTCTCCAGTCGAGTAGACTCCAGGGAAGGGTTTGAGGTTGTAAGAGGTCAGAACAGGCTGAGTGACGTCCCCGTGGATACCAGGTGAGCGTTACAGATGCATGGATACTGGTCTTTACAAAGTCTCCGATTTCTTCATCAGTTAGATCTTTAGGCTTCCATCCTGGTTCAACATCAATCATGATTTTCATCCCTATGGCTATCTTTGCTGTCTTCTTGCATTGTGATATTATTATCCTGATCAAACAGAATTCAAGCATCACTAATAATGATAAAGCTCCTAAAAACTTGAACATATCTGCCAACCCATGAGAAGAGTGATCCAAACCAGCTGACATCAGCAATGTCTTCGACCTCTTCTATCATCTGCCATGGAGCTTTGTTAGCATATCTATGGCCTCTGTCAATGTTCCATTCTCGTCATCATGAGAAGGTATAAATGTGCAACATGATTCTCCAATTTTGGCAGAAACACCTCCAACCATCGCTGTGATCATGTCCAGGAAGTATCTGTTCTGGAGGGTCATCAATCTTACAGCTCTCAGCTCTTCTCTGATTGCATTTAATACCTTTATAGTAGTATTAATCATCTGTAACAGTTCCCATCTGGTGATCTGAAGCCACTTGTTATTTGCTCCAACTTGGATCCTTGGCATATAGATAAACGTGAACACTGAAGAAGTCTGGCTGAACAGTCTATGCTCATATGGTATAGCATCAAAGGCTTCTATTGATTTAGCTGAAAAGTAGTTCTCTCTCTTCATTCGATGTATCAGTTACACAGATCTCTTCTTTCTTAGATGATCATCTGTTTCCGGGAAACTATCAAGGTGCAGGTCACCTTTAGGAATCACCAATGCAGGAACATGAACATTCACCAATGTGCAAATTCCTCCCCAATCCTTTGGCAGTATAATTTAGGCTTTGGATCCACATGCCGAATAATGATCCATAATTACTGCTGTTCCGATAGTCATTCCTGGCGCATCGAAGATTCGTTCACAGTTCTGATTTTCCCCCATTTTTCTTGAACCATTGTTCCTGAAGCACAATTTAGAACTCTCCAATGGTACTATCTGTAAGGGTCCTCCTCTGTCTTCGACCCATGTCGGGTGTTTGCAAGTTTTGGCCATAATGACTTGCATAACATTTGTGCATTCTCATTTGTTGGTTGGTGGTAACCTATTATTGCCCAGTCTCTGCAGATTACTACTCCTTCTTCCCATCCATCTGGTGTGAGTACTGTTCCCCAAATCTGCATCTGGCCTCTGTTTTTCCATCTACGGATGTCTTCTGTAGAGTGTCCTGGAACTTTTAGTTTCTTATTTAGTTCTCTTCTTACTCCAGTTCCTTTTACTCCTGGTTTCTCATATCTGATTACAATATTCTTTGTCTTGGCATTGTTTCTTGTCTTTATGTCTTGAACATAGTCATCTTCATTTGGATCTGTTACTTCAGTTGCCCATTTGAGAGAGGCTGTTCGACTCATGAATTGGCCTCTTGTACTACAGAAAGCTAGGTGCACTATGCAGTGTGCAGTTAGGACATCTATTTCAATAGCTATGAAGATTTTCGACTTACCCATGCTGTATGGTAGGAGTGCACATAAGAAGCATTCTTCATCTGACGTTCTTCTTCCAACTTCTTTCATGTGTTGGTACCATATGTTATTTCCCAAGTGTGCTGTCCTATCCAGATAATCATTTAGTTCATAATTATCTTCTTGCGTACATCTTTTCGTTCTCAAAGTCTTCATGTAGTTACCTGTAATTACATCTTTGAAGGCATCCGTGTAGCTTCTTCTGACTGGTCGATTTGCAGGATCATCCATCCGGGTTCCCTGCGTAGAAGAAAGTGCAGCAAGTCTTTATTTATCCATCTGTCTTTTTCTGGCAATAGCTACAAACGGCCATAGAGATTCTGCTATAATCTCTGCATGTGATCTTTCTGTGGGACTTGTGCTTGGGCCTTTCATTGCTGGACTAGGTGTGTCTTCATGCATTGTCTGTGTAGGTCCAACCTTTGTCAACCCCTTACTTTGCCTGATCCACCGACCCTGTCTCTGGCGTTTAAAAGCAGTGTTTGAAGCAAGTGCTGTGTGTGATTTATTATTGATAACATCCATTTCAAGATCAGGCATCTTGCAATTTGTTCTTGGGACAGGAATGACTATGTAGGGTCTAGGCTGCCTTGAATTTGCCACGCTCACCTTTTCCTTCTGCTCAGAAACATATACAGGAGTCCTTGCATCATGCACTCCTATATAAAATGCAGTTCTCACTGTCAGTGAAAGCAATATGAGTATGAATATAATACATGTGTAGATGATGCAGTGGTAAGTAAGCCTGTAGCATCTGCTTCTGGGACGATTTGTATGTCTGTCCTCTTGGGGCAACACAATATTGCTACTTTGGTTTCCCATCTCGAACATTTGATGCTAAGGAAGGAAAAACAACATTAATGGCTCTGCATTTTTTTATTATTTCTGGAAGCTGTTGTCTTCTTTCAGTATTCGTCCTTGATCAATTATCTGCTTTCTGGATGCCTCGCTCTTGAATCAGTTTTTACACCAATCAGGATTGAAATGTTCCTTTATTGTGAAGAAACATTTCCTCTGTGAGCTTCTATGAAATCTGCTTCATTTATTATTTCCCAATTGATACCTCAAATCTGCTTCAGTCCATATGACATGTTGCTTCCCTGTCAGCATGAACAAAAGTTTTATTCTTCATTCAATTCCTTGATCTGTTCCTCTGAGGAAATTTTCTACACAGCTCTATGATTTCTTTCAGAATAGATTGCCACCTGGATGATAATTCCTTCCAGGATCACATTGAAATTCACAGTATTTCTTGAATCTCTTAGGAAAGTTACCACATCTGTGTGTCTTCCAACGAGATGCAGGTATTCTTCAATTAGACGAAAGAACACCACATTGACCAGTCTATGTGTTGCGTCGGTTGATAAGGGCATATGTGTTTTCCTCACTGAACTCAGGCAACTTCAAAAACTCTTCAGTGATGATTATGAGCAATCTTCTAAGATTTTCATTGTCAGGATTTTGAATGCAGCAAGTTCTCCCCACCAATGTAGGATAAGAATGTAACACCCACTCAAGATCGTAAGTATGAACCTAGAATGATCATCACTGGGTAACACCATAAGTAGAACCAAACAAGAACTCTGTGTAAAAAGTTTCAGGGTACTGTACCCTCTGCCAATTGCTGTCTCCACGATCAAAATTTGGCATATCCTTAATTTCATCAAGGCTTAAGTATGCCTCAGTCCAAAGTCAATAAGCTACTGTGACTTTTAAGAATGCAGATCTTCTTTTATTCTGCAACTAAGATACACAGAGTGTTTGAATGTGTCTTTTAATGCTTTTATTTGTAGCTAAAAAGGGAGTGTTGAAATTAAGGCACCGTCCACTAGTATGTTCCTTTCTTTCCACTTGTCGGGATATGCGTCCTTCTACCTTGTCATAGATCTCGTCTGCACATGCTGTGGTTCTTCCCCGATGTTTCTATCTGCTTCACGGTGGGGTGCAGGCATAGGGGTCTCTCGGGAGTAGATCTTGATGTCTTGCAAGAAGATCCAAGCTCGCCTACCCTGCAATTTGACAGCAGATGGCGTCACATCCTCAATGACAAAAGGACCGTTGAAACTGGGCTCGCCACACTTTTTCCTTGTGTGGTTACGAATTAGGACCTTATCCCCTGGGTAGATTCTTGGATGTAGAAATTCGGGAGTTTGGGTTGTTGAAGCATCTCCTTCTGTGTTTTATAATGCCCTACACACTTGTCTCTGCAACTGTCCTGAAATCACAGAAAAACTAGATGTTAAACAGTTCAAATAGTTTTGTAATTCAAGTCCTAAAATTTCTGACGTTGGCTGAGCATCACTTCTTACTCGGGATGGAGGCATTAAAGGTATTCTCATTTGCCTTCCTGTCACAATTTCGTGCGGTGAAAGATGGGGGTCAGAACCTGGTTGGTTCCTCAATGCATACAATGCCAGTGGTAGGCAACGCAACCACCCTTTTTTCAAAGTAAGCTTCAACTTAGCTATTCTTTATTTTAACAGGCCATTGAGCTTTTCACAGATCCTGTTTCCTTGCGGATGATAAACCAAAGAAAACTTGTGTTTTATACCAAGCAATGAGGTGATCTGCTAAAACACTGTATTAACAAAGTGAGGTCCATTATCTGATCTCATTACTTCGCTGTCTGGGTGCATACATGGACCTGCCTCTATCCATGTAGAGAAAGGACATACTACAACTAATAGGTATCTATATCCATTGCCAACGTGTATCATGTCGACATAGTCGATATACAAGTGCTGAAAAGGGCCATTGGGTCTTGGGATGACTCTCCTCACTATGCGCATTGTATGCCCAGCAGTGAAATGTTGGCAAACAATACAATTTACCATAGAAAATGAAACATGCTCCATTAGGTTCGGTACAAACCAATCTCAGCAATGGTTACAGCAAGAGTCTCCCTAGTTGTATGCGCTGGGTAGTATAATTGTTCTAGCGCTACCCTTAATAAGACTATAGGCATCACTGGTTTACCAGTGCTGTCTTGTCGCCACAATGCTTCAGAGGGATTTAAAGAACACCCTCTTCGCTTACACAAGTTCTTTTCCTCTTGCAGTGCCTTTCCTTGAAGCTCTACCATCTCTGTTTTAGGAATATGATTATATCCCTCATCCACAATCGTCATCACAGTCATCATTTCATTCAAATTACTGGTCTCAATATTCATCATCCCTGTATCTGTATTTGTTTTCAGCGTCTGCTGCTTGATTTCTATGCGAGATCAAACCTGTCCCTTTTGTGTGAGCTGCGCATTCAATGACCGCTATGCCCACCGGGAATTGTAGTTATCATGCGGCACCGTTTTTGTTGGGCACTGTGGCACAGGTGGAAAGGCATTGCCTGTATTCACGCCTTCTCTCCTCCTAACATGGCGGCTCCTAGTCAAAACAACGGTGCAGTCGTGCAGCGGTCACCAGCCTGCTTGGCCCCTCCTCCGCTGTCAGAAGGAATACTTCAGTCAGAGTCGCCAACGGATCAACACGTTGCTACTCCGCATAGTGAACTCTCTGTGAGTTCAGATTTCTATACTAACATCTTTTCTATCTCTTAAACAAATTGCTAACATGTCTCCCTTTACTTGCAGAGTCCTGAAGCCGTTCCCGCGCTTCCTCCTCACTCTTCTACCTCTCCAAGGCTTCTCGCTGCATTACAGTTTATGTATACGATATACTTTACGACTCTCTCTACTTTCTTTCACAACATTTAAAAAGACCCTTTCAATATTACTCTTTGTTCCTCCTCTATTCCTCAGAGTTGAAACTAGTCAAACGAACGCTAGGATTTTGTGTTCCGTGTTCTACCCAGGCTCCGCCCCCCTTTCCTCTCCACGCACTCCGACGCATATCTTCGGGTAAGGTATAGGGAAGGGAGATTAAATCCTATCACCTCAAATCTTCTCTTACTAACTCCTTACTTCCTTTCTACTCCAAAGAATGGCGATTCCTCCTCCCTCTTCATTTCCTGGTTTATTCAACCATTGATTCTCTCTCAATATAGACTGCAACAGGTGACAATATAACAACCACAGGTTTATCAATTTTGTTTATTTGTATCCATTACACCATATCCTGACATTCTTGTATTTTCACGTCAGTCATTACCTAACTCTGCAATACCAGCGGATCTATCCGGAAGAAGAATCCTTCCACTGAATTAACCATCTCCTGAGAAGACGTCCCGTGATTCGCCCAGGGTTTTTTGCACCAGAGGGTTTCCCTGGTGGGACTGGGATTCGGTTGTCTTTCAGTGGCGTGGAGGCTCAGGGCTCACAGGGAGATTCTTGTATTCTATACTCCTGTATTGGACCCTGTGTTCCTGAAGTTGGGTAATTTGTTCTTATACCGATTCTGCCAGCTATAGAAGTTTGTTCAGTATTACAGTTAGCAACGCCCTGTGTTGACTGGCCCAAGGGAGCACATGGATCAAGCACAGCAGCTGATGGCGGCCATTCAATCTTTATCGTCCAAAGTACAGGCTCTCAAACAAGAGAATGCATTACTTCGCCAACATAGGTCTCCACAGAGTTCAGAACTCCCTCCAGGACCGCTTCCATGCGGTCGTTTTGATGGAAATCCACATAAACTTAAAGAGTTCATTGACTCCTGTACTGTTCAGTCCGCTTTCAAGGCGGCCTTCTTCACCACAGGGAAGGACAAGGTGGGACATATGATCTCTAATATGACTGGTCCCGCTCTAGTCTGGGTAACACCATTGGTAGTTACCAATAACCCTTGTTGGATGCCTACCCTGCTTTCATCAACAGTCTAACGGCTATGTTTGGTCGTCAAGAGATTACCATAGCTACTCAGGAAAAGATGTTAGATTACCGACAAGGTACACAGGATCTCTTGACATACATCACCACCTTCAAACAGATGGCAACTGATACCTCCTGGGCTGATGATGCCTTAATTACTCTTTTCCGTAGAGGATTAAATGAAGAGCTAAAGGATGAAGTGGCTCGAGTACCTCGACCCCCGAATCTTGCTGAAATTATATCCTTAACCATGCAATTAGATTACAGGATTAGGGAATGACACTCGGAAAAAAGAAAGAGTCGGGGTCCTCGTTTTCTTAACGATTCTTCTTCTTCTTCTAGCTGTACTTCCATGTCGAGCAAGGCTCTCCCGCCATCGGAAACCATGCAGTTGGGGGCTGCTCGAGGTCCTTTAAACCCTGAGGAACGGGCAAGGAGAAAGACACTTGGCCTGTGTATGTATTGTGGTAGTAACACACATACGCTAAAAGACTGCACAGTAGTTCCCCCGAGAAAGTAGGTAAACGATCGAGACCAAAAGGGAACTACGAGTCGGCCAATACAAACAAGTTCCCCTATTTCAATATATCCAATTGCTCCTCCTAGAGCTGTAGAACCTCCCATGATAGTCCTGAGGGTCACTTTAACCTGGGAAAACAAAGAAATCTTTCAATTACCTGCATTGATAGATAGTGGGGCGGCAGGCTGTTTTCTAGATGAGACATGGGCTCTTCAACAACAGGTACCTCGTATTAAAATCAGTGGCAGTCCGGTGGAAAGTGTGGACGGAAGTCCACTCATTTCAGGACCTATCACTGCACAAACGGAACTTCTGGAAATGTCAATAGCCACACAGAAGGAGGTAATTTCTTTTGATCTAATCCGAACAGCACACTACCCTCTCATTTTAGGTCTCCCTTGGTTAAGGATCCATAATCCTTTTATTAATTGGACTGCACGCACACTTTTCCTGGGTTCCGAACATTGCTTGACACAATGTTTGTCACAAGGAACCATTGGTTTCCCACCTTTGCCAAACATACTCAGGAAACTGTTTCACCTACATGTTTGAACATGGGACAAGAAATACTGGAACCCTACTTACGTTGCCAAGAAGTCTTTTTGGTAGCAGAATGCTTGTAATTGCCTCCACATCGGCGAGACGACTGTGCTACAGACCAAGTTCCGGATCAGCCTTTGCCATTTGGTAGGATGTATATTTATCACCCAAGGAGAAAGAAGCACTCCGTCAATATTTACAGGCTAATCTCCAGAATGGTTTAATTGTTGAGTCAACTTATCATTTGATCAGAATACGATCAGGGGATGAATAGAAGACAGCATTCAGGACTCCTTTTGGACATTACAAATACTGTGTGATGCCTTTCGGTCTCTCTAACACCCCTGCGGTGTTCCAACATTTTATGGACCATATTTTTGCAGATATATTACTACACTACATCATCGTGTACCTGGATGACATCCTTGTATTCTCTGCAACCTTCATGTAACATGTACTCCATGTTAAGGAAGTGCTGAAGAGACTACAAGAAAATCATTTATTTTGTAAACTTGAGAAATGTGAATTCAACAAGACTTCTGTGTCTTATCTGAGATACATCCTCTCAGCAGAAGGAATTGCTATGGATCCACGAAAGGTCACTGCAGTCCTTCACTGGCCAGCACCCACCTGTGTAAAAGACATATAGCGCTTTTTAGGGTTCGCCAATTTCTACAGGCGTTTTATTCCTTGTTTCTCAGAAAAGGTTCTTCCCCTGACACAGCTTTTGAAGAAAGGGGTGCCCTTTCTTTGGTCCCAGCAGGCCAGACCACATTTGAAGCCTTAAAAAGAGCCTTTATATCCACTCCCATTCTCTTATCTCCAGACCAAAATCGACCTTCCATAGTGGAGACCGACGCTTCACATCAGGCATTGGGAGCAGTTCTACTCCAAGAGGACGATTTGGGAGAAGAAAGACCTGTGGCATATTTATCCAAGACACTCTCACCAGCCGAACTTAATTATACTGTCCTCAAGAAAGAACTGTTAGCAATCAAAAGAGCTTTCGAAGAGTGGCGTCATCTTCTTTTGGGATGTCCTAATCCCCTTGAAGTCCACACTGATCATCACAATCTAAAGGCCTTGCAATATGCACAAACACGCAACAGCCGCTAAGCCCGTTGGGCACATTTTTTCTCTCTCTTTCGAATCCAGTTCATGTTTATACCCGGGAAGACAAACCTCAGAGCTGATGTCCTGTCTAGACACGACTCCAGTCAGAAAAAGGAATTTCATCCAGAACCTCTGTTCCCCAATGCTGTTTTTGTGAACATTATTCAGAACTTTCTTCAACAAATCAAGGATCAGACTGCGATATTTATAAAACAAGATCCACAGTTTTTACACAATCATAAACTAGTGGAAAGTCAAGGCTTACTCTACCATGAACCTCGTGTTTTTATCCCCACACTCCAAGCTCTTGTACAGAAGCACTTTGTTGGTGTCACAACACTCCTATAGCAGGGCACAGAGGCACAGCTAGTACCACAGAACTCCTACAATGTTATTTTTGGTGGCCATCTTTGGACCAAGACGTCGAGGATTATGTCGCCGTACGTATAGGGAAGGGAGATTACATCCTATCACCTCAAGTCTTCTCTTACTAACTCCTTACTTCCTTTCTGCTCCACAGAATGGCGATTCCTCCTCCATCTTCATTTCCAGGTTTATTCAACCATTGATTCTCTCTCAATATAGACCGCAACAGGTGACAATATAACAACCACAGGTTTAACAATTTTGTTTATTCGTATCCATTACACCATATCCTGACATTCGTCTATTTTCACTTCAGTCATTACCTAACTCTGCAATACCAGTGGATCTATCTGGAAGAAGAATCCTTCCACTGAATTAACCATCTCCTGAGAAGACCTCCCATGATTCACCCAGGGTTTTTTGCCCCAGAGGGTTTCCCTGGGGGTCTGGGGTTCGGTTCCCTTTCAGTGGCATGGAGGCTCAGGGCTCACAGTGAGATTATTGTATTCTACACTCCTGTGTTGGACCCTATGTTCCTGAAGGTGGGTCCTTTCTTCTTATACCAATTCTGCCAGCTATAGAAGTTTGTTCAGTATTACAGTAGGAGCTTAATAAGCCTGCCCAATAAGGCTGAGTGCTCCCTCCAAGGTAGCCCCTCCTTGTCTAGCGCGCTAATCCTGCATGTACCGTCGACGTCACATAGGCTGAGTAGCTGTACACTGTTACTTCCTGGTCTGCGTGATTCTCAATTGCGAGTATCAACGCCAATAATTCTGCAGCTTGCACTAAATAATGAGATGGCAATCGAGTACTAACAAGCACTCGAAATTCTCCATTTGCCAGATGTTTCACTACTGCGGCACCTGTATATCTTTGCCCATCATTTTGATCGATCCTTGAAGACCTGTCAATGAAGATAATCTCTCCCCCTGCAAGCGCATTCTCCTTTTCTCTAGGGAGCTCATCACAGAATTCTTCGTAGTTTGCACAATCATGTATAGGCTCTCGTTTGGTAATGGCTCAGCTATAAACATAGCTGGATTCACTATTTTACATCAAACTATTTTAATCGCTGGAGGTGATATGATTACCTTATAGGCAGAAGCCCTTTGAGTAGTCAACATGCTTTTGGTTTTTCTAAAATAGCAAATAATGCATGTTCAACAAATAACATCATGGAGCATCCCATCACTTTGCTTGTAGCCTTTTCTATGGCGAACGAGGCGGCTGCCAAACTGTGCTCGCATGGAAAGTGACCTCTCATTACTGGGTGCAAAATTCCACTGTAATATGCAAGGGGCTTGTACCCCAACGTGGTTCTCTGCGTGAGGACTGCTGTCATAAACGTACCATCTGTATGTGAGAATAAAAAGAATTCCTCTGCATAATTGGGGATCTCTAGAACTGGGGCTGTGCAAATTGCTTTTTTCAATTCATCAAACCCTTCTTCCATTGCCTCAGACCACACATTTTTTTTTTCATTTCCTTTGCTGTTTTCAAGGCCTGTAAAAGGGGCGTTGTAAATGAGCTGTAGTCAAAGACCCATGCCCTGACATAATTGCATAATACTAGAAAACTCTGCATCTGTTTTATCGTGTGTGGCTTGGCTGTTTTTAAAACAGCCCCAGCTCTTTCAGGGATGACCTTCTTTCCCTCATATGAAATCAATTGGCCTATATACAACACTTCTTGTTGACAATATTGTAACTTTTCCTTCTCAACTTTGTAACCTTTATCAGCAAGTATAATCATCAGCTGAACAGAATTGCGTCTGCACTCTTCCTCTGTGGTGCTGCAAATTAAAAAATCATCTATGTATTGCAGCACAACGCTCTCCAATGCAATATTGCTCAAGTCCATCTGGAGGACTCTGTTAAAAATTGATGGGACTCACAGTACCCCTGGGGCAGCCTTGTGCTTTTTAATCGCACTTGTCTAAAGGTAAATGATGTCAAATCTTGCAAGTCTGTGCAATAGGATTGAGAAAAATGCATTTGTCAAGTCAATCACCATGAAATATCATGCAATAACAGGTATATTAATATTACATAAAATTGTTTATCAGCCTAAGATCTTGTATCAGTCTCCAAGACCCACCCCTTTGATTGTTTAATAGGATAAACTGACGTATTACATGGTGACTCTGACGTCACTAAGATATCTTGGTCCATCATGGCGGAAATCATTTTTAAAAATGCCTTCATCTGCCTCTCTAGACTTGGGATATTGTCGTGCTTGAGGTAAAATTGCTCCTGGTTTCAATTTAATCTTCACTTCCCCAACTCCTTTCAGTAAGCCTACGTCATAGGGCCCAGTAGTCCATACTGAAATTGGCACTTTCGCCATATCTTCATCAAAATATTCAGGACGCTTCTTAGCTAGCATGATTCTCTGTGGGACTTCTCTCTTAATCTCCTTGACCCAATAAGTAATGCACATTTTAAATATCACAAAATTGTCAGATATGTCATCACCAAACAAGTCCTCACCAGTGACGTCAATCACTCTGCAACCTTCCTCAATGGCAATTATTGTGTTCCATCGTCTACCTTTATCATCAGTTGCATCAAGCAAAGCCATATTTCCTCGGAATATAGCTGCTTCTATGTCTAAGGGGAACATTCATCCCTCCTCTTCGTCCATGGGTATCTGAGGTCTAAATAGAAACTCATCTGGTATTCTCATGGTTCTGCCTACTAGACCTGGCAGCCATGTTAACAAAACACGTATCCCATAATGAAACACTTCGGGTTCCAACGGTATCGCTCTAGGTGCTATTTTCCCTGCGTATGCCCTGATCATTTTGCACACATTTAGTGCATTCCCGGTGTTGAACATACTATGCCATTGTCTGTAAACGAAATAGTCATATTCATTTTCGCCATTAAATCTCCTCCTAATATGTTGGCAGGTGTTTGCCTCCAATAAAGCAGTGGCACTGTCATATTGCATTCTCCTGTGGAGACTGGTAATTCATTTGTAAAAGGAACACAACTCGTTGCTCCTGTAAAGCCCTGAGTATTCATTGCATCTCCGTATGCACGAGTGCGTTGAACCTGTGTCCACTAACAAGGAAAAAGTTTTGACGCCTATAATTACATCTACCCTTGGCTCTTCATGAGGATTCAGCGTAATAGATAGTACTGAACACATTATGTCTCCCAGTGAGCTGTCCTATTTCGGGTACAGTCTCACTCCATCACCCATGAATGGATTTCCTCCATAAACAGTAACACATCCTATTCGACGCTTCATAGACGGTTCTGTGTTCGTGTTCTGCTGAAGTTGCATAGGAGATTGCTGCGATTGTCCTTGCAGTGGCCTACCTGTTACTTGCTGTGATTGCCAGCCTTGCTGCACTCTTGGTGCTTGCTGCTGCTCTGTTTGATCTTGTGCAAATCTATTTCTGCGCTGCTGCAAATTTGCAGATGGATTTGGCGTTCCCTGTCTTGAAAATTGATAATTCTGTACCATCCCTTGGCTTCTACACATACAAGCTATGTGCCCTGTCATTCCACATGTCTAACATTCAAGTGGTTGTCTTCCCATCTGCCCATATTGCATGTTCTGATTACCATTTTGCATATCCTGGAACCCTTTCTGATTATTCTGCCAATACCCTTGATTACCTTACCATCCCCTCCCTTGATATCCCCTTCCTCGTGGAGTATATCCATTATTTGTCTGATCAAACTGTCTTAGGTTATTTACTTGTCGCATGTGCACTGCCTGCTGTGAATTTGATCCGCCTACGTTAGTTAACATTGCCCCTTCAATGGCATACTTGGATAGCTTTTTCTGAACTCATTTTGCTTCATCACCTTTTCGTGCATCGTCCTTTTCGTCATTCTTTTCCTGCAGGAGTCTCCAATAATGTGCAATGGTTAACTGGATTCCCGACCACGCTTCAATCCCCACTAATTTCTTGAGCTGTTACTGTACCTGTTCTGGCAGCCCTAGGCATAATATATGATAAAATGCAAGTATAAACTTCCCCCAAGCCTCACGTGTTTCAAGCGCCCATGCTTCTTGAAAACTTTGAATGTAAAGCAATGGGTCCTCTCCTTCCTTCATTTTTCTCGTCATTATAGCTCCAATATCGGACGTGTCCGGATATAGCACTCGAAGCGCTTTCCAAATTGCTGCTCTACAATTGTTAAATGGTGCTCCATCGTGTGCGGTGTTGACTGTAGTCGTACCAGGGTAACCTGCCCGTGTCCATACATCATCAGCTCTCTCACCAAGTGTGGTGATTAGAAGATCTTTAATATCCCCTACAGCTAATGTATTCCCCCCTGTCATTTTTTCTAATTCATGTATCCATTTTCCAGCACCGGAAGTTAAATTCGGGAGTTTACATTTTAAATGTTCTCTGTCCATCTGGGACTATGGTATTTATTGTGGCCTGGCCCCTCCCTCCCTTCTCCAACAAGGGGAACTGTGACGCTCCAACCTCATTTTCATCTCTCATCATTTGTCTATCTACCGCTGGAGTAATATTCCCACATCGTTGTCTACCTGACAGTGATCTTAGCCTGCTTACATAAGGTGGAGACTCCCCCCTCTGACCATGGGGTTGCCCCTTATGTCGATCTGACTGTTTCAGTTGCTCTGATGCTTTATAAATAGGTATTTCTGAATCTGACCATCTTACTCCCTTACCATAGGTGATCATCCCTCTTAACCACATATATCACTTCTCTTTTCGCCCAGGAAAGTTTCCCTTTCTTTGTCTGATACTTCTTGTGCAAACTCGTCTAAAGACAGCTCTTTGTGTCTCGCACTACAGGAGGCTTCCTCTGTGTCATACATCTGAGTGCTCTTGAGACAATCATTTTCCCTTTACATTATGATTCTTTCCGGGCTTGCATTTCATGGTATACTTTCTCAATCGTATCCCCAATGCATCATGAGTCAAAGTCGTCTTCTAGATTTACTCTAGATGTACTGGTAATGGCTCGGACTTGGGAAAGAATTCCTCTATGTCTTCCCATGCTACCCATGAATAGGGATTTCTTACTTCCCTTTCCAAATACTCGAGATCTCGTGCTCTCTGTCTTCTTTTTGGTTCTATGTCATCATCGACTTCTCTGCGCTTTCTTGCTTCTTCTCTTATTCTATCTTCTTCTTTCTTTTTCATATCCCTTCGTATTTCCTCATCCCTTCGTCTCTGTATTCTTTTCTCTCTTATCCTTTCCTGTTCATCGGCTGTTCTCCTTTTATTATCACGTTTAAGTAAAATCTGACCTCCCGACCAGTCGTTCTGTAAGAGTGCTATCTCATCAGTTTTATCCTTATCTCCTTTCCATCTCTTTGTTTCTCTCCTTATGTCTAGAGATGTGCCTGCTCGATCGTTTCTCTCCGTTTCGCTTCTCTCCCTGTCCCTCGAGACTTTGGAGGTTATGTCTTTCTCAGTGTCTTTCTCTGGGCCCTCTTCACTACTTTGCGTAGGTGACTCTCTATTAATGGGTATAACCCTTCGTCTTTCTTAATCTAGTCTTTTATTTCAGATGGGGCGGGTGGAGCAGAAGGCTCTTCACCCCCCTCTTTGCATATATTGAGTATCCAATCTAAAGGAGGCTCCTCCTCCTTCTCGTGTTCATACATTTTCCAAAGCTCTAGACTCGCTAGGCGCTTTTCAAATTTTTTCCTGTGTACGCAGCATGGAAATATGTCACCATATGCTGCAGAACTGCTCTCGATAATGACCCACCTTATGGCCATGGCATGAACATTTTATCTGCGGTCCCTTTAACCCATTCTGCACTGTATTTTTTAAGTTTAAGTGCATGCTTTGGTAGCTGTTTACAAAGATGCACTAATGGCATAACCTCTTCCATTTCTTAGCCTTTACTTTTCTCTTTGCTACCACTTTGCTTATGCACCAACCATCGCAAGCTCCAATCCCACAATGGAATTTTTTACTTTAATCTTGCTAAAAAAACAAGCATCAAAGTTTAATCTTAAAGCAATCAATTTGCACGTCTTAACTTCAAGTTTTTTCTATTATTTAAAATATTTTTTTTTCAACTCTGACGTCATCACACCTTACAACCACATAAAACAAAACAGACAGACTTGACCGGCCACATATACATGCTACTCACAATCTTCTTCTAAGACTCGTCTTACCCTCTAAATCTGCTCCGATTGGAACTTAAGCTAATTCCTTTAAGAAAGTCTTTAACCAATCTTGTCTCCTATATGTCCCACGTAAAGGGGGCTCTGAATCAAAAGTCTTGGAACAGGGTGTATCCTCATAGACTGCCTATACTCACGACTATTTTTCCTCATATATTAACTGACCTCACTCAAGTCAATAAATATCTTGTTTCCCGTATATATATATATATTATACTCCTATTCTTGCATTATATTTTATCCTGCTTCCCTCTGTTACGCTCTGTTATTTACTATTATGCATGCATTCCTTTGCCATACTTTTTGGTCTATTCACTCACTGTTCACATGTTTTTAGTCTTCGGACCCTTGGGATCACCGCCTTTGTTACCGCCTCTTCGAGCCGCTTTTTGATCCGCTTCTCGTGGATGTGGGAGGGGTTTCTATCTGAAAATAGGGTTCCTGTCAAACCTTTCCTTGCAAGGATTTTTCCTATTCTAACCACTATCATCGGGGAGCTTCACGTCCTGTCAGGCAAATAGCAAAGGTCACGCGATATTGCAGAGACTCTAAAGTTACTTGTCAATGGACGATGGTATCTTATCAAACCATCCTCTGCTACCAAGTCAACTGGAGGCTTCCAGCCCTTTAAGATGAGTAGCGGTACCCTTGAGATAGATGGAGATGCAGATTTTAATCAAACATCAATAATCAAGACGATACAAATAGTTTGCCAAACGTTTGTCTGTTTTAATGCAAGTATTTAAAGCAGGAAGTACAATGAACATCAGCAATTGCTCGATACTCTGACTCTAACTACTTCATAAAAAAGATGGGTTCTTACGCCCATAATTAGTCATAGCTGACGTGTTGACCTGCATCATTACCAACGTCATCCTACGTGGCAAACTATAGAAACTTATCGGGAAGCGGGATTGGTTCTAAGTGAATAACTAAGCATAGGTTCTATATCTGTATGGAGTAACAGAGAGGTAATAGGATAGTTAACATCAGGTAGGGCAACTAAGCCCTCCCTTCAAAATGGCCACTATGAATGTCACTAAATGTATGATGTCCCATTGGCTACACAAACTGAAGAACCCCAAACTACGTGGTCCCTTACACTTGGTTGGCTACTAAACCCCATCAATAAATTTCCACCTACGTGAGCAGCACACAGACCGAACAACCAGGTGCGGGTGAGCTTGTCTTGATACCAGCTTCCCACCAATTAAAAATGTGATCCATCAACACCTCAATGGTCCAGTGTCAATTAGCACTTTGAAGTTAGCCTTGATTCTGTACTGTTCTCTGAGAATTTTTAAGGAGTATGGGTACTATGCGGCTTCTGTGCATAGGTGTGATCTTCTCATCCGTCCAACTTTCTTCCATCATGTGAAAGGACACCATGAAATTAAGCCTTTCTGTGTATTTGATTCTATTTTCGAGAGTCTTCTGGCGTCTTTCGTTTTTTCTTGACCTCTCTGAATAGGAGCTTCTGTTCTGTCACGTTAATTGTATCTAATGTCAGTCAACTCCTTGTTTGATAAGACCTTGGCTTTCTTGGTTCAGTGAACTCCTTAGCTGAAATGTATTTTGTTTCATTCAATTGCTTTTTGTAACTGCAGCACTGAAATAAGGCCTTCTTGAGTTGTTCAGTACTGATTTATACGTAGTGGAAACATTCATTCTTTACTTAATCCATATGTATCTATGAGGTATATAGGTGTATGTTTGTGCTTGCCGCGGTCTAATCAATGTAAGCATGTGGCTAGCTTCATGATTGCTTTGCTGCTTGCATTTCATTGCATCTGTATACGCTTAAACTAACTAAGTTTCTCCATCAGGTCCATCACATCCCAAGATGTCACTTATCCTTGGTATTTCTCTGTTCTTTATAAATCATCTGCCTCTCTGGTCTGGTTATCTTTCTGTGTCGATTCAGCTTTGTATGACGTCACCCTTCATCCTGGTCATTCAGTTTCTTTGTTTCATCAGGAATCTCAATCAAATGGCCATCATATTGTCTTGGATGCAAGTATGGTTTCCTCAATGGATACTTTACCTCCCATATTCTTTTAGGTATAAGTTCTCTTATGGGTACTGGACATAGTCCACGCTCTTCTCTTTGCTGGTTTAACTGTTCAGTATACATCACATAGTTTGGTTCATACGTTTCAGGTAATGTAGGAGGGGCAGTTGGAGTGGAGGCACTTGGCTCCTCCTCTACAAAAGGGTTCAAGAATTCCTCAAGAGTCACCCACAGAGATGGAGCCGATATCACACACAAATATACCAATCCACCCCCCCCAGCAATAGCTGTGGCATGTACATAAATACTGTAAATTTGATATGAACTTTATGTATATTAAGCCTGTCTATGCTTCCCTGTCTTGATGGTGCAAACTCATGATGCAAGCTTATCCGCACCACCCAGTTTCTGTGTGAACCATTGTAACTTGCTCTTCTCTTATATAGGTATCACTACATAATATCCCCAACAAAAATATCACCGTAGAAATGGCCGTTTGGTTCGCCATAGGCGATATTTTTGGGGGGATATTATGTGGGAGCAGGGGTTGCGGGGGTGTCCCCCGTACATTAAAAAATGATGCGGGTTTGCAGGGGTGTCCCCCACAGGGTCCATGTGTGAATTTCGCCACAGAAATATGGCGATATTTTTGCATGGCGATATTTTTGCTGCAGAATTAACACTTGGAACCCTTATATAGCACCAGCAACTTTGACTGCTTTGATCACCATATTGCTCCATGTCCCGATTTCTTGCCAAAGCACTCTATTCTTCTCAACAAATGAATAACAAATTAATTAAAGAATGGCCGCTGTCTTTTCTATCTGAACTGATTGGGCAATCCATTGAGGTGAGAGCAATCGTAACTAACATGTAAAATGCGATTGAAAAGGGTGTGATTGTGTAGTAGGTATGATGTCCCCGTATCGCTTATTGGAGACGAAAGACTATTAAACCGAACCAGAATTTGAAAACTTCTGGTTAGCAAATGAGTTGGAAGTGTGTTCCAGAGGAGGTTATATCTGTCCTGAAAATGCCTCTTGGCAGGCATTGTGCTTCCTCCATGAATGTCTCATGAACCACTAGTATGTCTTTGGAGTGTGTCCCAACATTGAGCATCACCGCATGTTTACATTTGGCCTCACCAGTTATGGATGCTTGACACCTAAACTGGTTCATAGTGGGCCCACCGACCTTTGTATGATACTCTGAGTGGTGCATCAGGGATTCTCACTGCATGTTGTTCAATAGAAAGAACAGCACAAAAAACACAATAGTAGAGGGTTAGGTCTACTTTCTATACATGGTAGATCCATTATACATATCAGTTTGTGACGTTCCTGTTCATGAATAAAGAGAAACTCTATTTCACCAGCCATATCTAATGTAACAAAAGTATGATCCAAATTTGTCAGATGATGTGTGGTGTTGAAAGAAATCATTGTGTGACTACTAGCATCACCAAAGTGTTATTAAATTGCAACACTATCTTATTATTTTATGATATTGCTAGTAAATTAGTCGAAAGGTAATGTCGGTTGTCCATGTCTTCAAAAGGAAAGTTCACTTTGAAAATGGGCATGAGGATCTAGTGACTTTGAGGGGTTATTTTAAATGTATGCAGGGACGTCATTTAGGGGTCGCCAGGGCTCTCCCTTGTGACCCCTGTGGTCTCCCATGCTACCCCTGGAGAAAAAATCTTTTTTTTCTTTTTTTTTTACAAATTGAAGCTCCTGGGCTATGGCCAATGCCATCTGCCTCTTTGTTTCTAGAGTGGCTGGCTTTCTTGTTCAGGCTTCTTAAAAATAACAGGGGGTTCCACAAGTGTAGCACTTTGAGAAGTGACCCTAAATAAGAAAGAATAGGAATGACAAATAATTTGTCTTCTGGAATTCTAAACAATAATTGTTCATTAAAGATTTATTTCAGGCACACTTCAGGGGGGTGTCACTGATTTAGTTTGTTCTTAAACACCTCAAATTCACAATGCAGACAAAATCCTCCAAAAGCATTTAGAGTAAAATACGCATCCATTTCGGACTACATATTTTTCATTTTGCAAAGTTGCAGTTATAGCATGTTTTTTTCTGCCAATATATATGGTGATCCATTCTTGTACGAAATGTATCACGTTACAGTGATATTGTAACCAGATTTTTCATAGAGTACTTAGAAACAATATTATTTGATGCCAATTCCAGTTTTGTCAAGGGGTAAACGGTCATGTTCCATCGCTTCATGTGATGTCACTTTGGGGTGGGGTCAAATGACATCACTTTTGGTGATGTCATCAGAGGTCAAGGGTCATGTGATGTCACTTCTGCTACCCCTGGCATTTTGGTGAAATGGCGTCCCTGAATGAATGCATGGCAGGAACCACTTAGGTTTACACTTCTATACAGTAAAAACTTTCTAACAAGTATTGGAAAAGTTCGAAATCGCCTTTCCATTTTTTGTTTTCCACAGTGTGTCAGAAAAAAGTAAAGGGAGGGAAGCATTTACACTCGATTCCATTAAAATCCATCTGCTGTTACCAAGTATAAAAACAGGTGTAATGACAGGAATCCATCGGTTTAAGTAAAACTTGAAAATGTCATGCTGGCAGTGTGACGATGCATTCTGCGAGGTTATGCAATCCTGGCCTTTTTGATTTTTGCTATGTGAAATGATAGTGGTTTTCATTCTCAGAAAGTGGACTCTGCTGAGCAGGCTTCACTTTCAAATGCCCCTTGATGAAAAGTATAGTTCAGACGTGTACTTTGCTTCAAACTGTCTAACGGCACATCAGCTGCTGAATTGTGTTTTGGCAACATGGCAACAACTAAGCAACATAAGCCTTCCTAAAACATCCAGCTGGAACTAAATTAATTCCAACAGCCATGGGCTGCCTTTAAAAGTAATGTCACACATTTCCAGAATACCTTTAACTGCACAATCTCGTGTGTCTCATGGCAAAGCATAGGTTAAAGATAAATATATAGCAATATCAAGGTTTGATATTGTGACAGATGAGGTGATACAATTAAAATTGCCAAAATATGATCTTATGTCATGTAACATTCATTCCCACTTGCTTTTCACTGGGTCTGCAGCTGCAAGATCATTTGAGTATTGAAACTGGTCTGGAAGTTACACACACAACATATGGTGAGCCTTACTATGAATGCTCTTTGTTCTCTGCTGGGAAGCATTGACAAATCTCCCAGGAGAACAGGACATTCCTCCTCTAAGGGCAGGTGGGATCTCTAAGCTTCGAAGGGGCTTCTGCAGCATAATGGGGAAGTAACACCAAGGATCTTATTACTTGAGTCCTTTTGAGCAAAGGGAGACAGGAGAGGAGTTAAGAGGAAGGAAAGTGTAGCTTGGAGGTAACTTCTACACCGGAAAAGGAGCCAGCCATGTTGGATTTTTGAGGCATCCACTTTCATCCTGAGAGCCCTTTGTGGGAGATGACATCACGAAGAATAACCCTTTTGCAACATCAAGGATTGTCTGTTTACAGAAAGCTTGGAATGGACCGATCCACTGTGGCAAAGTACCCCTGTGCAAACTAACCTGCACACAAAAATAGGCATTCATCCAGTAGGTGCCCAGAGCCTAAACCACCCTGTCACTTCACATCTGTACTGCACACTCCATCGTCGCCTTCTGAAGTAGCCTCAAAACCTCTTTACCCACACTAATCCGGCGAGACCACCTTCCCTGCCATCCATGGTCAATCCTGATTGTCCTATCCTGTCCTAAAAATATTGTACTTCTTTTTGACCTTCACTCCTTTCGACTTTTATTTATTTATTTATTTGTACATTTATAATCTGCACATAACCCATGGGCATTTAGGCGCTGTAACTTTGAGAACATGGTTACACGCTTAGGGGCCGATTCATGGAACAAACGTGCGCCAAAAAAAGTGGCGCATGGTGTCGCAAGCAGGCGCAAGCAGGCTCAAGCGTGAAAAAGGAAGCGCACGCGCAAGTGTGCGATTCATGGAAGTCCCTGCACATGTCTTTCTCGGGATGTGCGCCAAACCCGTGCGTGGTGCACACGGGCGCACACATCATTGCAACATACCGAACGCCGTGTGTGATGCGCCCAGGGAAAGCGCACAACGTCCGTGCACACACCAAAAAGGGGGCAGGACTCAGGGCGTAACACGCGGAATGGGGAACAACGCGTGAAAAAGAAGGCGTAACTGGGAAGTACTGCAGGGAAATACACAGAACGCCCACACGCACGCGAACAACCCGTATTCATGGATTCGAATACGGGAAACCCGCGCACGGCAAAAGACACGCATAGGCGTCAACGCGTCCGCCACACGAAGGCAGGCGGAAGCGTCCCCGCGCACAGTATAAAAGTGCGCGCAAACAACAAACATGTATATACAGCTACGATGAATGCCCCATTTGTCGCAGCACTGATCGTGGGACACCGCAGGAGGAGGAGAATAGCCAGGGCTTGCATTTTTTTACCCCGGACCAGCCTTTTTGGGATGCCTGACGACCACGTCTATGGGAGGTATAGGTTTCCACCTCATATCATCCTAGACCTCGTCAGGGAGTGGGAAGATGACCTTACATCCCCCACCCTGTGCTCCCAAGCATTGAGTCCCTTGGAGAAGGTTCTCAATGTCCTGCATTTTTTGGCCTCTGGGTCATTTCAGCGGACTACTGCCATAGTGGGTGGGGTCTCACAGGCCACGCAGTAACGCTGCCTACACCAGGTGTTGGCAATCATCACTGCACGCCCCTCAGTCCGCAGGCACATATACATGCCCAGAACAACCGCAGAAAGGCAGGCGGTGGTCCAAGACTTTTACAGGGTAGCACACTTCCCCAAAGTGCTTGGTGCCATAGATTGCACCCATGTGGCCCTACGTCCACCGAGGGCCACTGAGCACATCTATCGAAACCGCAAGCACTGGCATTCCATCAACGTGCAGGTTGTATGCGATGCTAAAGGAATCATCACCTCTGTCTATGCAAACTACCCTGGCTCCACCCATGACAGTTTCATATACAGAATGTCCGCCCTGAGCCGGGCCCTGGAAGCTGGGCAGCATGGTGACACATGGCTCCTAGGTGAGTACAAATGCCTGTGCACATGCATGCAAGTCACACACAGACAAATACCCAAACCCTAATAATCTCAACTATTATCACCTCCCCAGGGGACAGTGCCTACCCTCTGAGCAACCACATGATATTGCCAATCCGGAACCCCACCACACCACCCCAGATAAGATACAACCATGCCCATATTGCATCCAGGGGCATAGTGGAGCGCACATTCGGAGTGCTCAAGTAACGCTTCCGCTCCCTTGACCACTCTGGTGGCCACTCTGGTGGGCAGCTACTATATACACCCCCAGTAGTGTTCAGGATCATTGTGGTAGCATGTGTCCTGCATGTGTCCTGGGCGGGAGGTACCAGTGGACATGGTGGTGCCCCCACATTTCCAACCACAGGCACAGGCGCTGCCCATGGGAGGGGACAGGGGACGTGGCGAGGCAGCCCGGACCCATCTTGTGGCCACATTCTTCACCTAAACTCCCACCCCTGCGGAGTGCACACAGTCCTGGCACATACCAGGTGACAATCGATGATGACAAAGAGACAGTCAACTGTCACAACCTTACCACCCTGACAATGTTGCCACGGAAGTGCTAAATTGTGTGCATTCCTAGCTACTTAAACATAACCAATACTGTGTGACCGAAAGGAACACATGCAAGGTGTGTATCACACACCCCTGCAAAACAGTCCATCACAATCCCTGGTATGTCACCCAAACCACATCACCCTTGTCTGCTACACCATCACATGGCATGCAATATCAAAAGGCCAACACATGACCAACAATATACAAAGTGACATGTCATAAATGATAACTGGCATGAGACAATGAGGTCTGACATGGAATCCGATGAAATGACTGACCAACAACCTCCCACACATACAAAGTCAGACACAAATGCTTTCCAACAGTCGTAGCATGAACACAACACTGAATGACCGTTGACATGCACATTGGGCATGGCAAAATCCAGACTCCCGAACCCGTGTGCTGTGTGTGTCTCCTGCAACACACTGCTCAGCACACAGCACTTTGAGCAGCCATAGTGTTGCAGATACACCTTGAGCATCACATGAAAAAGACTAATGAAATCTAGAACCAAATGACGCATGTACAGGGTACCCTAGTGGTAATAGATCATGTGCTGCATGGACACCGCAGGCCTGAGAATGCAATCTGTGTGCACCTGTGGCCATGGAAGTGTGGATGTACGTGTGGTGCCCAAAACACTGTAGGCCAAGCCAACAGTCCAACAACAAAATGGCCTCCCTTACACATCACTGTGACCTTCTGAACAAATGTCACTGGGGTATGTAGCCCTCTTCCTCCAAGTCTACCTGGCCACAGGATCACCCTACCCCTTGGTCTCCATGTTCCAGCTTGCGTGTAAATAGGGACCAGCCCCCTCAGAGTCCACCTTGACTGCTAAAAATACCAAATCGCATAGAACTCCAAGTAGGCAAACCCACAAACCAGGGAAAAAGGCTATAAGCACCAAATAACCCTGGAAGAGTCTCCAGTAGATGACTTGAAATAGCAGGAAATGTCAAAGCACATGTACAAGCACAATGATAGAACAACCAAGGTAGCACAGTTGAATAATGGTCCAACAGGATGGGTACCATTTACGGTACATTACATACAATGATGATGCAACAACTGATGGGTAGTGTCACAGCTCTGGTGTCCAGACGCAGGAGTAGCACGGACCAACCACCCCCTCCGTGGTCTGGGTGCCTGCAAGGTCAAACTAACACAGGCCTCTGAGACCCCGGCGAGGAAGGAGGGTCAGGGATATGTTGCATGGACAGGCATTGTCATTCAGGATAACTGGAAAGAGGGGCAGGAGAGTGGATGTGGATTTGCAAGGGAAAGTAAGCAAAATACAACTAATCACAAAACAGATACTCAATTAGAGAAAACATGTTCATCATGCACATTGTACCAAATTAGTCAAATGCAAGCCAAATAGACACTTATCTCTGGGGTGAGTTCTGGCCTCCTGCCTGCGCAATCTCAGGTCCGGTAACAGGAGCACTTCAATGCTGCAAAGAGAGGGTGAGTTACTGATCTGAATGTGTGTTTACAACACACACACACAACCCCATCCATGCCCCAAATAAAGTGACTTCTCCACAAACAAACACCCCTGTCTGCTGCCATGTACCGATACGTTAGCTTGGCCCACCAATGGTACATACAGTGTTAATGCAGTAAGGCCGGCGCATGTGGCTGCGTGGGAAATGGAAGACCAATGGGTCAAGAATCAGACATGATAGAATGGTCCCTGTGTGAGCTGCAAGACGCGTATAACAAGGTGCAACTTCAGTACAAGTTGTGTTTTGGCCGCCGCAGATTCAAATAGGCAGTGCACGTGGCAATTTGCACATGCAAATGACATGCACTCACCACGAGTCTGAGCCTCGCTGGTCGTCCCTGTGCGCTGCATCAGTTTCTGGCTAGGAACGCTACTACCCTAATTACTCAGCTTCAATGGAGCAGGGGGTACTGGAGGATATGTTTGATGGCCCCTGTGTGTGCCCCTGACAACTTGCAAAGGCAATTGGCATTTGGCCCTCAACGCATGTCAGCTGTACTGTGTGCTTCCCCAACAATGCCTGGCAAACCTCCCCAGCACTGGTGCTACTTAGCATCCATGTTCAAGTGGCCTGGTGGAAGGTAGTCTGCGGTGTGGGCCCTTGTGTTGCTCACCTTGGCAGGAGTTCCTGGAAACTCGTCTGCTATTGTCGGACGTCTGAGCAAAGCCCTTTGCATCTGCTTGCGCACACATCCACACGTCTGCACCACCGAACGTGGCCAGTTTCCTGGATTAGTTGTCCTTGTGTCTGCTGGCAAAGGTAGTCTGGAGGCTCATCTTCCTGCAGAAAGGGCATTAAACAAAGCAATAAGGCTGGAAAGTTCCCTGTGTGTGTGTCTACATGCTGGTTGTCACTGGGCCAGGTTACAGAGCTACATCCAAACTCCTCCCACCATCAGTGTCACTTTGACAGGCCAAGGGTGCAGGCTACTGTCTACAGCATGAAGTGCATCAAGCACATATACAGGCAAGAAAATAACATACATCACAATCCACATCAATTATTGGAGAAATCAATCACATACTCACCCAAATTCATCACAGACATGGGGTGGATGAAACGCAACCAATCCCCACTAGGGGTGTTAACACAAGTAGTACAGCAGTAGACAGCCCTTGTGTAATATTTTGTTACACCGAACCATCCTTGCGAGCCCATGGATAAGGGAAGCAGGAGTGGCCTATGTGAGTCAGGACCCCAAACTGCAAACACATACACAAGACAAACTTGAAGGGCCCAGCTGGAACAGACAGTGGATGCTTTCAAAAGCCACAAAGCACCACACCGTCACATGAAAGCACAATAGACAAACAATATTAAACTATATTAACTAATAAAACTAACAATGAACAACCTACATAACCTAATTAAAATAACTATCAAATAGTTAATATTAACTAACTAAACTAAAAGCAAAAATCAAAAATGGCCACATACGACCCACGGGGGTGAGGCACCCAGGAGGGGGGAGGTACAGGGTGCACCTCAATACCCACATGCGCTGATGTTGAGACAAAAAAAACCTCCATGGGCTCAACACCCTGCACAGCGTGACCTGTGTGGGAGATACCTCGTCGTCCGAGTCTGCCTCATCCTGAATCGGACAACATGGGCCAGGAGCCTGACCACGCCTAGGCGCAGCTTGCCCCTAGTTGGCAGCAAGTCTGCCGGACGGGTGAGCCTGGTTCTGTGTGGCAATGACACGCAGGTCTGCATGCAGAACCTCCCGTGATACACGTGCTTCCTCTTGCAAGGTAACACGTGTAACACGGAGTTCTTCCTGCGTGGTCCGGCTGGACAACTGATGCACCTCCCGGCAAGCACGTAGCTCAGCCGAGATGGTACGCTCAAGCTGCTCAAACCTCTCCTCTGAACGCACTCTCTGGGACGTCAAGAGGGCACCCAGAGTGGATCTGAGGGACTGATACTCAGCCCTCAGAGCCTCCATGTGTGCCTCTGCGTGAGCTGTAATTGCTTGACGCAGAGATAACATTTCAGCCTGGCGTGTCCTGTCAGAGGCCGCCATGCCCAGCCTGAGTGAGCGGGCCGTGGACTACACTGCCTGCCGCTGGAGAAGCACCTGCCTAGCGGGGGGGCACGGATTGGGCCACAAGTTCCATGCTCACAGCGATGTTATTAAGTGCTCCCCCCTGACGTTCTGAATTGGCAGTCATGTCTTGCTCCCACTCAGTATACCTCGATGGCGCGCGGCCACTGCGTTGCTGGGCTTCACACCTGCGGGACCCAAGGAACGGGCGTCCTTGTTGGGTTGGCACCGCCCGCGGCTGCACGACTACATGCCCCCGTCTACGTGATGCCCCAGCCGCACCAGCGACTGGTGTGGAGGGTGACCCTGCGTCTTGGTCCACCACAGGCAGAGGTCCCACCACTGTCTGGCCCCTCTGTGCAGGTGTTGCGGTAAGAGGAGTGTCCACTTCAGAATCACTCACCCCTGACGTATGGACCTGATGCACATACAACTCGACATGGTCGTCAGAGTGGTCATCTGGGCTGGACTCATTGCCAGCCAAAGACAAGAAGGACTTTAGCACACGTGGCTTCTCGTGGTCTACCATCCCACAACCCCCACTTGTGCCGGGTTGCGGTTGTGATAACAACCCTGTGCCTGGCATGACAACACCATCCTCTGCCTCCATTGCGTCATCATCTGAAAAGTGGAGAGAAAAAAACATTAGTACACATGTTAGAAGCACTTAACACAGTCACACATGGACATCACACAGACAGCCAACACATGAAGCAGACATGTCACACACAAAAGAGAACCTGCCATGCATGCCTGGTCAATTTGACATTGCATCAGTGAGTACGCATGTTGAACTTTGTTACATGGCTCCGAAGTGGGTTGATGCAGTGCAGAACATGTGTACGTTACTCACTATCTACATGAACAAGTACTTCATGATGTGCATCAAAACACGTGAAGGCAGTGAATGGGCAAGTTCAGGCATCACGTGCAATGTGCATGCAATGGGTTGCATGGCTACAAGCAACCCCCCCCCCCCTGAGTGCAAATGCAGGGATGCCTTGCATGGTGGCAAAAGGGTGACCAGAGACCTGTGTATTGGGAGCCAGTGTTGACTAGCATCAATGACATCATCTGAGTCAACTGAAAACACAGCAGAGGATGATGGGACAGTAAGCAGGACACATGACGAACCCTCAATAGTACACCCATGTGTGCAAAACCCACTACACCAGTTGGACAGAGTCAGTGGGCCTAAAACTGGGGGAGGACTGTGCCCCACACAGACTGTGACACCCTAAACACGTGTGTGATGCAGGACTGGGCCAGAGTGGCCGTGGGATGGATGGTGGAATGGCATGAAATGTCGGTCACCCTGGACATGTACTACAATGAGCATCCAGTCAAGGACACATAGGGGGACGCGTGGAATGCACATGGAGCATGAATGGGCAATCAGGTCCCTGCGGAGCATCTGCCATCTGCACAGTCCAAGTGAGACTCCCTGCATGAAGGACAGAGGATGTATCCCACTGCAAGTGTCTGGCAGGTTGGCTGGTGGAAGTTAGCATGTACACAGGAGGCTTGAACAGGCCATTGCAGTACCGCAAAATGATGCACAACAGTGCAATGGTGAAATTGGAGTGCAGGGGGGGTGGAGGGGCAAGGGAGCATGCCTACGTGGAGTACCCGCATGCAGGCAGGGGACACATGCACGTTAGTCATGCAATGACATAGTCCCAGTGCTGAGAGGAAGGACACCCCAGGCTACATGCAGAAGGGCCAGTGAGCTGGAACATGGACCGGAGGGGCATCCGGGTGACTAGCATTTGAGTATGGTGCAAGTGTGGTGATGAGGACAGTCCCTGTCTGCTCAACATGTCCACCATGCTGCACAGCAGGCACGCATCAGTGAAGCATTGCATGACTTGCACAAGAAAACGGTTCTAGGTCAAATGTTCAAATGAAAATGATCGAATGACCAAAGGGTTGAAACAAAAGGACCAAAAAACCAAAGGGTTGATTTTTTTGGGACAATAGTTTGGGGGTTCCCCCCCCCCAACCCCAGTTACTGTAGCATAAACCACTTTTATTTTTAACTACACGAAAAACCATTAACCATATATATTCTGTCTTAGAATTTCGAACCTTTTGTCTTAGGTCCAATTACCTCGAGCCTTTCATCATTCAATCCTTTTGGTGTTGAATCTTTGACAGGACACCCATGAGAAGTAGTGGCAGTCATGCCCAACACATGACACGAGTAAAACAACCATGGCCTTGACAAACACGCAGCAACACTCACTAGACTGGGCATCAAAGTCCTGCATCTCTCCCACTCCTTCGACCAATTCTGGTGGTATGAACTCCGCAACGAGTGACTCATGCGGAGTGAGGTCTACCTCCTCAGGTGCCGGCCCACTGCCAGTCACCAGAGTCATGTTGTAATTTGAGGCATGCTTCGCCTTAGCGCTGCGTTTGAGGTCATTCCAACGCGTTTTGCACTCTTGGGCTGTGCACACCTCATGGTCGAATGCACTCACATCTTCCGCAACTTGCTTCCAGTGGGTATCACGATGGGCAGCCGTAGTCTGACAATTCGGCCCCACTAGCATGTCACGGTTGTGGTCCTGCATGTAGTCCACGAGGCAGTCCAGTTCCTGCTTGCAGAAACGCTGCTTCCTCGATGTGCAGGAGGCCGTAGCTGTGTCTGGGGTCCCAGCCTGTACTGCAGGTGCAACCTTCCTCCTCTTGGACGCTGGTCCAGACCCCGGCTGGCAAATGCCACCCTGATCAGTATGAGCAGTGGCACTGGTGGAATGAGTAGAGGGAGTGGCAGGTGGAACATGGAGTGAGGCCCTGACTTGCGTCAGTGGCTACTGGGTGCCCTGGAATGGACCCTGCACAGCAACATCCGCTGGGCCAGGGTCATTAACCGGGACTTTCCTGGTTGGTAGACTCACAACCGGGGTCGTGTTGGCTGCATCTGCCCCTGCAGTTGCCAACACCGGGCTGGTCGGGTCAGCAGATGGGATTACTGCCCCAGGGACACGTGCCTCGGTCTGGGCAGCCCTGCGTGCACCTATGGTGTGCCTCCTGACCAACTGTAAATCTTCCATGGACTCATCAAGTGCCAACGCAGCCTGCGCTGGCAGACCCTGAGCCTGGGTGGTGGGGTCCACAGCTGCACCTGCAGCTACCACTACCCTTGGGCCCGTGGCAGTCAATGAAACGGACTGCCGGGTCACACGGGCGCCAGTGCCAGATGCAAGAACTGCATCTCCTGGAGCCGCAGTGGGTGGTGTTATGACTGCACCAACATATGGCACAACATCGTCCGGAGCGGGCGCACCCCTGCCTCTTTCCTGTCTGCAGCCAGCCTGGACACCCTGGAGTCCCCCTACTCCCTGGTCACCCCGGCCACGTCCCTGACCATGCCCGCCACAAGGAGTACGCCCAGCTGAGGCACCCCTCACCTTTGGTGGCCTCCCAACCATGGCACAGATGGAGTAGTGCTGGCACAGATGGAGAAGTGCCAATGGGAGGTGTACACGACAATTGTCCTGGGCAATTGGGGTGAAGGGGGTGGGATACAAGATGTTATAAGCACCCCTGCACCTGCAAGACTGTATGTGACCCCGGTGATGAAGTGACGGGTCATGCAACGCTCAGGCACCCCAAAACTGCAGTAAAACCGTGCACGCACCCCGGTAGCCCGCGTGTGTGGAATTAACCTCCCGCAGTACGCGGTGGCACCCAGGGACAGGAAAAACACGTGTGCGTGGGTCACGCAGGCTACTATGACCTCGAAAACAGGTACGCGATACACAGGGGCACCCGCAGTGGGAAAAATAGCATGCGCGACTCACCGTCAGACTAGCGTGATAATGAAAAACACGCGTAGCCAATACCCCTGAAATAAAAAAGGGATACGTCCTTGATGCGCTGTGAAGTAGTGATGGTGTGCAAAACAACACAAAGTAGCAACACACACGTCGGTCTCCACGAAAGGCACGTACAGCGAACTGCCGGGTGCCTTTAACCCGTGCTGAGGGAAACGCCCGCGCGCGTGACGTCACTTACGCGCGTAGGCCCTTTCCTCGGATTACACTCATAAACACGCGGACGTGCAGTTTTTTCACATGCTGATTCACTATGCACCCGTCACGAGGGGAACGCCCGCACGTGTAACGTCTCAGACGCGTTTACGCGCTAAGATCCTTTCCTCGATTTACATGCTGACATGCACTTTGTTCACGTACCAAATCACTCCGTATCAAGCTGGCCATGCGACAACACACGGAAGACCATGCTCCTGCCCAAAAGGCCATTTTGCTGCCCCAAAGAGCCCTGAGCACGCTCCCACCTGCCATCTGCTGCTGTCTGCCTGCCTGCTGCCCACGTGCCCTGCTATTTCGTGCCTGCACGTCAGCCATCTGCAGGGTTCCAGTTGCTGTGTCCACCCCTGCTGGAAAAAAAGACTCCCGACTGGGATACCATCGCTCCACAGCCCAGCCCCAGGACCCAGTTGCCCACCCACACCTGCCTTGGGGGTCACCATGTCGGGGCAAACACCATCCGAGACCACTGGCGACCCCCAGCCATAGAGGCAGAGGGCCACCAGCTTCAGTGAGAAGGAAGTTGGTGTCCTGGTGGAGCAGGTTCTGGGGCATTATGATGCCCTCTTCACACCATCGCGCGCCGACAAGGAAGGATGGGAGAGGATCTGGGAGGACGTAGTGGTTGCCATCAATGCGGAGGGGGTGGCAACCCCCAACATCAAGCACATCCGGAAGCGCTGGGAGGACTTCAGGTCCAGGGCCCTCAACAAGGCCCGGCGCCTCATAAAGGCAAAGGATGCAGAGGGGTGCCGGGTCAGCCTGACCAACATCCAGATGAGGGTCCTGGGATGCATATGCCCAGCGCTCCATGCCCAGATCCTTCGGAGGAAGACCCGTCTTGAGTCGAGCGGTATGTGGCCATGCATTGCTGTGTGAAACAGGGCATGTTGCAGTGTGCTGGTAGTCAGCTTCTTGCCTGTATGTGTAACATAGGCCATGTATGGATGTGTGTGTGCAGGGACATCATGGTAATGCATGTGAAACCAGTAATGCGTGAACCACATGGATGGTGCATGTGTTCCAATGCAACGTGGGCAGCAGCATGCGGGATGCACACATGAATGCATACCTGTCCCTGTTTTTGGACATGGATGAGGGGTGAGAGATGGGTGCTGCTCTCATGTACATGTATGGTGTACATGTCTGTGTGTCTGAGAAGTGTGTGTGTGACTTTGAAACGCCATGGATGCATGACACATGTCCGTGACGATGTGTAGATTCACTTATGCAGTCTAGTCACCCTTGTATCCACTGTGTCTGTGGTGTACGAGCCATGATGCATGACCCTCCGGTGATGTGTGTGCATGGGATCAGTATGAGCCATGATGCATGTGAGTTTTAGGGCAACATTTATGTCAATAGAGGCCCTTGTACATGGATGCTGATGTTGATTGCATGCGCCGTGCCTGTTTCTGTATGTGTGTTGCCTGCATTGACCCATGTGTTGTGGAGGGACAGGATGGAAGTGACGTTTGACAGTGCCACTCATGTGTTATTGCTTCCTTTCTAGGGGACTATTGTACAGTACCCTGATACTTGTGTTCTATGTCTCCCTCTACGCAGCATCGAGTGAAGAAGAGGTTGGTGATGGCGCTGTGGAGCTAAGCAGCGGGGATGCTTCCACCGGGCGGCGACGCAATGCCCAGCCACCCTCCCAGGAATTGCCATCATCCGGGAGCGAGGGGACTAGTGCCGCGTCTGCCACTATGGCTGTAGCGGAAGGGCCGGGTGAGCCCCCACAGGGGCTTGCAATGGTGGAAGACGGTGCAGAGACATCCAGGTTGGTGGTCTCCACAGAGGAGGAGGAGCCCGCTACTGAGCCGCACAGGGGGCCAGGTGGGGGTAGTATCACTGGTGCAAGTGGTGCAGTTCAGGGCCAGGGTCAGGAGGCAGCACAGGTCACCGTGGAGGGGCCTGTGCATGTTGCTGTCCCTGACCCTGTGACTGCACCACCATGCACCAGCAGGGATGCCCCGTCCGCAGGTAGGGGGGAGGCCCACGTCATCTGGCTCTCCACTACCTGCGGACGAGGAGTCCCATGACCGTATGGGCTCCGCCCTGATTGGTGTTGCATTGCGCACGCGTGTCATTCATGATGACGTGCGTGCTTCCTGGGGGGACCACGCACGCCATCACAAAGAGCTGCGTGGCAACGTGGCACAGTTGGGAGGGGCCATGGTCGGTGGGTTCCTACATGTGTCGCGCACTCTGGCGGACCTCTCCTCCTCTGTGGAGACTATGCGCCAGTCGTTCTCCAGGCCGTCTTCCGGCCCAGATTCCACCAGGGCCCCCTGTGGACTTGGCCTGACCAACACAGCCAGCTTGGTGGAGATCCCATCCCTGCCACAGTCGGGAGTCGGCGGTCCAGCAGGGGTGGACACCCCAACAACTGGAGACCAGCATATGGAGGATGTGCAGGCATCATCGCACAGGGCACATGGACAGCAGCAGCAGCAGCAGGCTATAGGTGCAAGCGATGATGGCTCAGGGCCATCAACCTCAGAGGGGCAGGCATCGGCCAGAGGGCAGGAGGACCCTGGAATGGGTGTCTTCCGTGTGGCTGCGGTTGGGCCAGCGTATAGTTGCGGAGCGGCGGCGGGCAGAAGAGCCACGGCTCACCATGGTCAGGGCGGAGTTCTCCATGCGTCGAGCGTTGAGGCGGGCTGAATGCCTCGAGGCAACTCGTAGGGAGTTGGAACAGGTCATGGATGCATCCCTGCGAGACCTCAGGCCCAGGGCAGAGGGCTGCCTCCAGGAGATTGACATGGAGTTCGATGATGCCCTGGCCCACAACATCACAGAGTGGGCCGTAGGACTTGCCCGCCGCCATTGTATATAGTTAGTTAGTGTTAGGTTTCCTTTCTCTTTTGTTTTCTTTTGGGACGCTTGGACAATGCCCCACGTTTTTGTATATAGTTCTTAATTAGGTAGGCTTTTTTTATAGGTTTCATTTCATTTGTTGGGCTCATGGACCCTCTTTTCAATCTCTGTACATATTTGGACTGTGGATTTCTGCACAAATATTATTTTACTTCACCATGGATCAATGGATTTTAAAATGTAGGTTTCCTTTGGATTTGCTTTGGTGGACAAGGAGTTTTCACTGACTTTATTTTGGATGACTTTGGATTGTGACTTCATGATTTTTTTTTCTTTTTTGGACATGCATTCTTTTTTTTGATTAATATTATTTTCATGCTTTGATTCCATTTGCTTCATTTTGTGCACAATACATTTTGATTTCTTACTTCCATGTGTGGTATTCGCTAATTGGTTTACAATCACTGGCACACAGTGTGTGTGACGGACATTTATTGATGTGCATAGTTGACTTTTGGTTTGTGACAAGAAATAGGCCTTTCAATGTGGGGTGGATGGGAAACTTGATTGTGTCTCAGGACTGGGGTGGCGTGCAGTGGGATTTTGGTGTACATGAGGCTCATGAATGTGCATCTTTATGACAAGTTGGGTGGGGACATGTGTCGGGGCCTGCTGGCAGGTGCCCGTCAATGCAGGGTGGGTGGGGGTGCAGGGGGACATGTGTCGGGGCCTGCTGGCAGGTGCCCGTCAATGCTGGGTGGGTGGGGGTGCAGGGGGACATGTGTCGGGGCCTGCTGGCAGGTTCCCCTCAATGCAGGGTGGGTGGGGGTGCAGGGGGACATGTGTCGGGGCCTGCTGGCAGGTGGCCCTCAATGCAGGGTGGGTGGGGTGCAGGGGGACATGTGTCGGGGCCTGCTGGCAGGTGCCCGTCAATGCTGGGGGGGTGGGGGTGCATGGGGACATGTGTCGGGGCCTGCTGGCAGGTGCCCGTCAAAGCTGGGTGGGTGGGGGTGCAGGGGGACATGTGTCGGGGCCTGCTGGCAGGTGCCCGTCAATGCTGGGTGGGTGGGGGTGCAGGGGGACATGTATCGGGGCCTGCTGGCAGGTGCTCCTCAATGCAGGGTGGGTGGGGGTGCAGTGGGACATGTGTCTGGGCCTACTGGCAGGTGCTCCTCAATGCAGGGTGGATGGGGGTGCAGGGGGACATGTGTCGGGGCCTGCTGGCAGGTGCCCCTCAATGCAGGGTGGGTGGGGGTGCAGGGAGACATGTGTCGGTGCTAAGGTGTGTGTCCCGGGATAGGGTTGCACCTGTGGAGACTGGATTCCTGGAAGGCGTCCGAACTGGAGAGGCCAGGCTGGTGGTGTAGTGTCACCAGCTGATAGTATTACGCTAGGAGCAACTCCAACCCCGCCCGATTGGACAGGGGAGCAGGGAACACCCCCAGTCGTCACAAGACCTCCCCTGCGGGTCAGATGTAGACAAGTGGCGGCACTGGGAGGGATGGAGATGCAGCAGACTAAAAGTGTGGAGGATGCACTTGCAGAGTAAGGACACCACAGCCAAAAGGGCGAAGGCAGCCTGACAACTTGGTCTTCTGGAGTCAGGAGAAAAAGAGTTAGCAGGCAAACTTGTGATTCCAAGGAGAACAGGAGAGGGGAACTCAATTGGCGAGGCAAGGTAGAAATCCGTGAACCAACCAAGGTGGCTAGTAGGCAAACTGGACTCCAGGGCAGGCAGCACAGGCGGAATCCCCCAAGGGACCCACAGAGGAAAACCAAGGGAGACTAGAACCAGGGAAACCGGCTGGAGAAGGCAGGAAACAAGAGATTGCAGGCTAAGCAGGATACTACGGCGAGTCAGGAACGAACCGCGTTAAGACGCGATTCGTTCTCAGACTCGACCGCTATTTACGGCCCTCGGCATGAAGCCGAGGCCTGAGGCGCAGGCTGGACCGCGCATGCGCAGCAGCCCTGGCCGGGAGGGAAAGCGAGGCTTGAAGCGCAAGCCGCCGGCCTCCGCGTATTGCGGCGCATGCGCGCGCCCGAAAACAACACGGCGAGTTCGGATGTCGGGAGACTCCTCTCCCCACTAGCTGAAACCTCGGATAGACCCGCCATGACTGGCAGCGTCTCGCCGTCCCCCAGGTAAGTAGTCTAAAACCATGACTCCCCGCAGAAAGACCAGGGGCACCAGGTTTCCAGGGATGAGCGAGATAGAACTCCCGAACCAAACGAGGTGCATGGACATTGGCAACCGGTTCCCAGGTGCGATCACAGGGGGGGTAGCCCTTCCAATCTACCAACAATTGTAATTTACCCCTATGAAAACGGGAATCACAAATCTCTTGGACTTCAAATTCTGGCGTACCCTGAACATCAATGGCAGCAGGTCGAGGATGGGAGCGACCATAGGAACCGGGACGATACAATTTCAGCAGGGAAACATGAAAGACTGGATGAACATGCCAAGAGGTAGGTAAAGCCAGTCTATAAGCCACCAGAGACACCTGCTTAGTTATTCGGAAAGGACCATGGAATCTAGGGGCCAATTTCTGTGGAAGATTTCGGGCTGGAAGATTTCTGGAAGATAACCACACCAGGTCTCCCACCTGAAACACTGGACCAAGACTCCGACGCTTGTCAGCAGCCTTTTTCATACTAGCCTGTGCCTAAGTCAGGGCACCTGTCGCCTGACGGTGGCAACCTTGTACATTGGCTATCAACCGATCAGCCGAAGGAACAGAGCTGGGTTGTATGGGAGGGAGAGGTAGTAACTTGGGGTGTAGACCAGAGGAACAGTAGAAAGGACTAAACCCGGTTGCCGAGTGCACTGAGTTGTTGTAAGCTACTTCAGCCAGGGCTAAATGAGACATCCAATTGGACTGGGAAGCGTTGATGAAACAGCGTAGATACTGTTCCAAAGTCTGATTGGTCCTCTCCATCTGCCCGTTAGTCTGCGGGTGATGACCTGAGCTAAGGGCTCTATGTATACCCAAATGTTGGCAGAGTTGACTCCAAAAGGCAGAAACAAATTGAGAGCCCCTATCCGAAATTATCTTCTCTGGTAAACCATGTAGACGGTAAATGTTCTGTAAAAAGGACTGAGCCATCTGAGTAGCTGTGGGTATCTTCGGGAAAGGAATGAAGTGGGCCATTTTAGTAAAGCAGTCCACTACTACCATGATGCAGGTATGGCCCTCGGAACATGGGAGATCAATAAAGTCAGTGGCTAGTGTGTGCCAAGGGTAAGGTGGTATTTCAGTAGGATGCAATAGGCCTACAGGTCTCTGTCACGGAGTCTTAACCTGAGCACAAATCGGACAGGACTCCACGTATTGCCTGACTTGGGTAGCCCAGCCAGGCCACCAAAACTGATGGGCAATCACCTCTTGTGTAGATCGAATCCCACGATGTCCTCCTATTTTGGAATTATGTAGTCCCTGCAATACTGCTCTACGGAGATCTTCAGTAGGTAAGTACAGTCTTTTCCGAAAGAGCAGAAGGCCATCTCTTTCGCTTATTTGTGGAATTTTCAATAAGGTGGTAAGTCTAGGATCCACTGTCGTCTCCTGGGCTACTCTCTGTAAATAGGATACTAAGGCTAGGAGGAAATGTTTCGGGGCTAGCACTGGTTCCCCTTTGTTTTCCTGTACAATATCGTCCTCCAGAGAGCGAGATAAGGCATCGGCTTTCACATTCATATTGTTAGATATGTAGGTGATATTGAAGTCGAAATGTGAAAAGAAGAAGGCCCACCGAGCCTGACGTGAAGTTCTGCACTGTAAGGACCGTAGAAACTGTAAGTTGCGGTGATCCGTGCGCAATTCCACTGGGAAACGCCCTCCTAATAGATGATGACGCCATTCTTCAAAAGCAGTCTTTATGGCCAGGAGCTCCTTCTTGATGATAGGATAGTTCCGTTCACTGGCAGTACGTTTTCGGGAATAATATGCTAGGGGGAATTCTGTCTTCAAATCTGGATCAAGTTGTAACAGACTGCCCCCACAGCGTAGTCTGAAGCATTGGCTTCAACAATAAAGGGCCTGTCCTCCCGAGGGTGTTGAAGGATAGGAGAGGTGCTGAAGGCTTCTTTTAATCACAGAAAGGAGACAGCGGCCTCCGGTCCCCACTCAAAGGTCTTCTTGACACTGGTCAGATTTGAAAGAGAAGCAGCCCATTTGGAAAATGATGGTATGAATCGATGGTAAAAATGTACGAATCCAAGGAAATGTTGGAGTGATCGCCGATCTCTGGGAGGCTTCCACTCCAAAATGGCATGGACTTTAGAAGGATCCATATGTATACCTGTAGAACTGATGACGTATCCCAGGAACTCAACACGGTCTTGATGAAAATGACACTTTTCTGGCTTGACGTATAGATGATTCTGCTGTAACCTCCTTAGAACCTCTTTAACCTGAACTATGTGTTCCTTGTGGCCTTTTGAATATACAAGAATATCATCCAAGTAAACCCAAACCGATACTCCGATTAAATCAGCAAATACGTGATCCATAAGACATTGAAAAACTGAGGGAGCATTGCACAAGCCAAAGGGCATCACGCGATACTTGTAATGCCCCATCGGAGTCTTAAATGCGGTCTTCCACTCATCACCAGATCTTATGCGCACTAGGTGATAAGCTCCTCGGAGGTCTAGCTTGGTGAACACCTGGGCTTCATGCAGAAATTCCATAATGGTTCGTATGAAGGGGAGTGGATACCGGTCTTTCCTTGTGATATCATTTAATTGACGATAATCGATGCATGGCCGAAGGGTGCCCTCATTCTTTTTAACAAAAAATGAGGGAAATCCCGCAGGAGAGGTTGAGGGTACGATGTATCCCTTTTGCAGGCAGTCCTGTAGATATTCCCGTAGTACCTCCTTTTCTTGTGCAGTTAGGGAGTACACCTTGCCATGTGGTATTGTCGTGTCTGGTAGAAGATCTATGGAGCAATCAAAGGTTCTGTGTGGACGTAACGGAATATCCTTTGGTTCAGAAAAAACCTCCTGAAATTCTGTATATTCTGACGGAATTGTAGCAACCGAGTAAAGGCTTGTTCTACTACACCCGTCGGTCTGAGTAGAGGTCGTAGTCTTCATTGCCGGGTGGTAGCTTCCTAAGCAGTCTTGTGTGCAACGGGCTGAACAAAACTCTAGAGTCCTTGTCTCCCAATTGATGTTAGGATTGTGATGCAACAACCAAGGTAAGCCCATGATAATAGGGTACGTAGGTGTCTTGATGACATCAAAAGAGATCAGTTCCTGATGCTCCTCAATTTGCAGTTGTAGAGTTCCTGTATGCTGATGGACTGGTCCAGAAGACAGAGGAGTCCCATCAATAACTTCCACCACAGAAGCACATCTCTTCTCCAGCAAAGCGATCCCGTTTCTGGCTACGAAGTCGGCATCAATATAGTTACCAGAAGCTCCACAATCCAACAGGCCAAGGACCTCTACAGGTTTGTTTCTTGCCCACGTTACCTTGATTCTTAAGGCCATGAGTACCACTGGCTGAATTGGTTGTTTTTCCCGGTGATTATTCGGAAGGACTTAAATTAAGGAAGAGGGGCCTGTCGTTGCCTTCCCTACATACGACAGGCCGTTTAGTTTTCCGATTTACGGAGAGGTCGTTGGGGGCACATAGAGAGGTAATGTCCGGAGGCCCCACAGTACAGGCACAATCTGTGATCTCTCCTTCTCTTCCTTTCGGCATCTGACAGGGGACCTCTTAAGGCTCCCAATTGCATGGGTTCAGATGTTGGTTCTTGAGAGCATGAGGCTTTAGAGGGTACTGGCATGATTCGCGGAAGCGTCTTTTCAGATCTACACCTCTCGTTCCTTCTCTCAGTCAATCTATGGTCGATACGTAGGACTTGTTCTTGTAGGGCCTGCAAGGTCTCTGGTGCCGGTATATGTGACAACTCGTCCTTGTATTCCTCCCCTAGTCCTCTACGAAAGAGTGTTTTCTGAGTTACTTCCGGCCATTGAGAATCCGTGGCCAACTGGCGAAAACAACTGATATAAGCAATAATGCCACTTGTCCCTTGCTTTAAGTCCATTAATTGGTTCTGAGCTGTTGCTGCTCGGTTTGGTGACTGGAACACTTCCAAAAAGGCCTTTTCAAAGGCCACAAAGTCCTCCAGTATTGGGCTCTTGGCTACCACAAGGGGCGTAGCCCAGGCCAATGCATTGCCAACCAGATTGCCTAAAATATATCCAATCTTGGCCTTGTCCTGATTGAAATGGGTTGGACGACACAAGAAATGGATTCAACAATGATTGCAAAATTGAGCCACTCGTCTGGGATCGCCGTCAAATTTCACTGGGCTGGTCTGTGCCATCACAGTCCCAGGTGAAATATTAGCACTGGCTCCTTGAGCCACCATCTGTCTTAATGCCAAATTCTCCTGGTGAAGTGCCGACATCTCGTCACGTAAAGCTCTGATCTCACTCCTTAGATCCTCCATGTCATCCATCACTGGATCAGTACAGATAGGTAGGCGTCTTAATCTGCTAAGGTGTGTGTCCGGGGATCGGGTTGCACCTGTGGAGACTGGATTCCTGGAAGGCGTCTGAACTGGAGAGGCCAGGCTGGTGGTGTAGTGTCACCAGCTGATAGTATTGCGCTAGGAGCAACTCCAACCTCGCCCGGTTGGACAGGGGAGCAGGGAACACCCCCAGTCGTCACAAGACCTCCCCTGCGGGTCAGATGTAGACAAGTGGCGGCACTGAGAGGGATGGAGATGCAGCAGACTAAAAGTGTGGAGGATGCACTTGCAGGGTAAGGACACCACAGCCAAAAGGGTGAAGGCAGCCTGACAACTTGGTCTTCTGGAGTCAGGAGAAAAAGAGTTAGCAGGCAAACTTGTGATTCCAAGGAGAACAGGAGAGGGGAAATCAATTGGCGAGGCAAGATAGTAGTCCGTGAACCAACCAAGGTGGCTAGTAGGCAAACTGGACTCCAGGGCAGGCAGCACAGGCGGAATCCCCCAAGGGACCCACAGAGGAAAACCAAGGGAGACTAGAACCAGGGAAACCGGCTGGAGAAGGCAGGAAACAAGAGATTGCAGGCTAAGCAGGATACAAGCGCAACTACGGCGAGTCAGGAACGAACCGCGTTAAGACGCGATTCGTTCTCAGACTCGACCGCTATTTACAGCCCTCGGCATGAAGCCGAGGCCTGAGGGGCAGGCTGGACCGCGCATGCACAGCAGCCAAGGCCGGGAGCGAAAGCGAGGCTTGACACGTAAGCCGCCGGCCTCCGCGTATTTCAGCGCATGCGTGTGCCCGAAAACAACACAGCGAGTTCGGATGTCGGGAGACTCCTCTCCCGACTAGCCGAAACCTCGGATAGACCCGCCAAGACTGGCAGCGTCTCGCCGTCCCCCAGGTAAGTGGTCTAACAGTCGGGGCCTGCTGGCAGGTGCCCCTCAATGCAGGGTGGATGGGGGCTGCAGGGGGACATGTGTCGGGGCCTGCTGGCAGGTGCCCCTCATTGCTGGGTGGGTGGGGGTGCAGGGGGACATGAGTTGGGGCCTGCTGGCAGGTGCCCGTCAATGCAGGGTGGGTGGGGGTGCAGGGGGACATGTGTCGGGGCCTGCTGGCAGGTGCCCATCAATGCAGGGTGGTTGGGGGTATGAGTCGGTGCTCACTGGTGCATGGTGACATGTGGGCTGGCTGGGGGGCATGGCCAGGCTGGATGGGCTGCCTATGGGACATGACCAGGGTTGCAGGGTAGTCCCCTGTGGTGTGGGCTGGCTGCAGGGGCTGGGGAGGGGGTACAGGGCACACCTGGGAGGACACACACTGCAAGACCTCGTTTGGAACTCCTCGCGCACCCCTCAGAATACACGTACCCCACTCGCACAGGGCTTATCGCATGTGATTCTCCACGCTCACCCCCGAAATACACGTACCCTGCTCGCACAGGGCCTATCGCGTGTGATTCTCCACGCGCACCCCCGAAATACAAGTACCCCGCTCGCACAAGGCCTGTTGCGTGTGATTCTCCATGCGCACCCCTGAAATACATGTACCCCGCTCACACAGGGCCTAACGCATGTGATTCTCCACGTGCAGCCCCGAAATACACGTACCCTTCTCGCACAGGGCCTATCGCGTGCGATTCTCCATGCGCACCCCCGAAATACACGTACCCCTCTCGCACAGGGCCCATCGCGTGTGATTCTCCACGCGCCCCTCCGAAATACACTGTATGCTGGTTCACTGGCCTGTGCGCCATGTACGGGATTTGTGTGCTGTTAATGGCGCACGGGGCGGGGTTGGGGGTGTAACTGGCGCTGCTGCAGGTTCGCTGCACCACTCTGCACCACGGCTCGTTATGATGTTAGAATGCATGAATACGCTGTGCGCGGAAATGGATTTTGGCACACGCGGCTGGCGCAGACTGCCGCACGCACACACTGTGCGCCAGCCACGTGCGCCACTTGTGCGCTGATTTCTATGAATTACCCCCTTAGTTACAGTTTGTATTTCATCGATGCAATTTTATTAGTCGGTTATAGTTACAGTGACCGTTAAGCATTTGCATGAGATCATAATTTGCTTAAAAGGCAGACAGGCACATAGAATTGCATTAGTCGATAGTCACGTCATTGCTGATAGGCGTTAGCAGCTATAGTTTGGTCTCTCAGCAGAATAGTGTTTTGTGGAAAGACCATAGGGAAGTGTCATTTCTCAGGTGTGTGGGGAGAGTGTTCCGCACTTTGCAAGGTGCTCCGAGACCCTCTAGGTGGGACCAGCGCTAGACACAATTTCAAATAAAATAACTAAAGAAAATAATGAAGCTGCCTTTGGCACTCTGCTATTTGAGCTGCTTTGAGCTGCTGCGACCACTCTGAATGCCTTACAGCCACTGCAAAGACTCAACAGGTCGCCTTTGGCACTCTCTCAACTTTGAGCCAATTTGAGCACCTTCGAGCTACACTGACCCGAGCATCGCATCCTGTTTTAGCTTCTTTTAGCCGCAAGTCATTGCACTGGTGGAACTGCACTGTTTTCTTGGATCCAGTCGACCCAGTTCCCTGCTAAAGCTGAATCTCTGCTTTCTCAGGGAAATAGACCAGAAAAAACGTGCTGGAGTGAGCCAGGGAGGGTAGTGGGGACAGTTGGGGCGATGGCTGTTGCACCTTGGTGAGAGCCTGACGCTGAAATAATGACAAATATTGGGAACCCCACATTGTGCAAGTGGCAGTTGGTGACTATTTAAAGTAGTGGGTCGCAAATATGTGGTCTTAATTCGTGTGAGCGAGCCCACTCTGCAGTGAGGGGTGGTTGAGTGGGCGCAACTACAAAATAGTTTTTTTACTAATGAAAATATAAAGCAATGCAAAATAGGGGGTTTGGTGAGTTGTCCAGTGGCCATAATTCGTAGCTTGAATCTGGAATGCCTGGGCAGCTTGTCATTATACACCTTGCACATACGTGAGATAGTTTTGCAAATGGAAAAGGCTTCCCTGTTAAACATGCACAGAACATAGAAAGAAATGCATACTTCCTCACCGTGTGCATTACCTGGAGATGGGTAAATCATCCCAGCGGTGCTTCATAGAATTAAGTGGGCAGGTGTTCATAGTGAGAATGCCCTACTTGCAGTGTCGCAGGGTCTGACCTCGTACAAAACAGTCCAGGCCCCAGAGAGCCCTTGGGCTTCACTATAGCCCTCGGTGTTGCTCTCAGGGCTACCGGTTCACATTGGACAAGTGAGTGAGGTTGACCCATGATTTACCAAACATGTCACAACACTGCCCTTGGTGCATGTCGCCATCTATCCCGGTGCCACCTGCAATCTGCACCACATCTGCTGCAGCAAAGCAGTAAACACTGACTGGATTTTACTACATTTTTAAGGCTTGCGCAACTTGAAAAAAATCCCAAAATCGGAGCTCAATTCTATTTAAAATAGCTTTTAAAATAAGGCTAGTTCCAATGTACGATCTCTCCTTAATTAGAGGTCAAAGTAAACACAAGTTCTAAATCCGTTTTTGAGTTGTTTGCTTTACTATACAGAGGGCCTCACTATAACCCTGGCAGTAGCTGTGTAAAACGGGCACGGCTGCTGCCGGAGTTGCATTTTTCCCGGCACCCGTCAATGAGGAATTACCGGGTAATTCCGACATTGCCGGACCCGGTAATTCTTGTATTGCCGGGTGCCGGTGCTTGTCAGTCCCCATTCCCATTTGAGCCCCATAGGGCTCAATGGGAATGGGGACGTCGGATACACCGGTGCCGCTCTGCCCGCCAGGCCAGACCTGGCAGGCTGACAGGAGCCCGCAAGCACAGCTCATAGTATGGCTGTCCGGGAACTACCGAACCGACATGCTTACCGGTACAGTAGTTCCTGGACTGCCAGGGTTATAATGAGGACCAGAAGCTTCCATTGATTTGAGTTAAGGAAGGTCTCTAGTTCACCAGAACAGTTCTACATGCTTTAACCAAATGCCACCTACCAGCTGTGTGTCAATCTTCATATCCATCTGCCCACTATCTACACTCCCATGCCAGTGGTTGTACCAGTAGGTGCCGAGCAAAAACTAGAAATGGCTCAGTTAAGGTATCACCATAAAAGATTGTTCTCACTTAAAAACCAATTGCTGCATAAGGCCTGAAGAAAAAAAGTAATACAGACTGCTTTTCTGTACGCTGGCCTGGTGGACGGATGTATAGAATGCAAAATTAGTTTAGTGACAGGGATAACTCTGGGAGCTGTAGTCAAACCAGTTCAAGGTAAATGGATGAGTGGTCAGTGGTAGAGCACTACAGGTGCACAGATATACATTAACTTCAAAAGTCCATCCCTAAAATGTATGAGGCCTTGTTCCCAAAAGTTCCCCTAAGTTTAACACCGTTTTGTAAGGTGGGAAAAAGTAACTGGAGGGTTTTTCTGGGGTCCAATGAAGAGTTCCATGGGGTAGAGGACAAGTTGTTCTAGTGAATACAAGTGTCCCCCACTTTCGGAATGTTTGAAATGCCAAACAGTTACAAAAGTTTCTAAAAGTTACCACACTTTTAAAAGGGAGATCGGGGTTCAGGTAAGTACTGTTACAACTCACTGCATGAATTCTGATTTTTCTTAGGACTTGCCCGGTCTTCTGAAGAGGGTGCAAGGTCGCTTTCCCTGCCTTCAGTTCCGGTCTTTAATGCCCAATGGTTTCAGGTTTGAGCACTTCTCTGGTCGGCAACAAATGTGGGTGCAAGATCTTCAGGTTGGAGAATGAAGAAGAACTTGATGCAGGCCCCCTCTCAGCACTGGACTGAATGCAGGAAAGCTGTTTTGGATGACAGCCACAGATGCACAGTTACGCAGGGGGACACACTTGTCGCGGTCAGACTTGCCTCCTATCTCGGGTCCCCTTGATGCGAGAACCATGGCATTTGGCAAAGATGAATACTGTAGAACATGCTGTTGACCCCCAATGGTCCAGGCCTCAATGTGGAATGGCAACGTCTGCTGTATGGTAGCCCAAACTCTGAGCTGGGCAGCTACTGGGTAATCCAGGGGCACTTCCGAGGGCTCTTCTTCCCAGGACTTAGAGCTGCAATTGAGAATGGATATTCCCTCCACTCCAAGGTTTGAAGCTCCTTCATAGGACTTCTGAAGATCACCTACAAGACAGGGCACTTCCAGGACAGCAGCAAAGCTTGGTCGCCAGGCCTTCTTCCAACGGGTCCACTGCTCCTTACACAATTTGCAGCTGGACTGGATACTTGGCTCCTTCAAGTTTCTTCGAGGATCTCTCAGGTGTGGATGCAGGGGTCCTTTTCTTATCCAAAAGCCAGGTAAGAGTTGAAACTCCCACTAGCCAATACAAGATCTGACCCACACACAGACCCCAGCAGTGGGCCTATCAGGACCACTGGTGGCCCAGCTGATGCATACCATTCAGACACACTGAAACCAGTTTGTGGATTGGGACCAGACAGTACCAATCCACTTCCTTGCAGCAAACACACATGGCCCTGCAGTAGCCCGTGAAAAGCCTCAGCTTTCCTGGCTACTGAAAAACTATATAAGGATATTCCTGTCCTCACAGGTCAGGAAGAAGCGTTAGTGACACGATGGCCAAAGGACAAACAGAAAACCTTGTGGCACGGCCATGTTTGGACACTGGCCAGAGTAGGTAGCCAATGCAGTAAACGCAGTAAGGCGAAATCAAAATACACTCAAAATAGAAAAAGGTAACTGCTGCCACTAGCTTGTCCCTTAGGCACATCTAAAGTAACAAAAAACCTCTAGGTGTTAGTCTAGGGCAAAACAAAAAGCGTACCCCATTATACTGCATTGTAAGATGCATTGTATAATGATAAAAAGTTACCAAAAGTGATAACAAGTTAACAAAAGTGGCAACAATGTAACAAGACCAAGGGAAACAATGTTTCCCTATACTGACAGTCTGAAGGACATGTCAGTTTCTCCATGGCAAATGAGCAAAAGCCAGTGTAGTGAAGCTGAAGGCTTCACTGCACTGTAAAAGGTTCAGGACAGATTCCAAAAGAAAAGCAAAACGTTTAGGGGTCCATAAAAATGCCAGGAAAGGTGCTGTAAAGAGCAATCATTCCTAACAAATGTCCACATGAAAATACTGTCAACCAGCAATTAACAAAAGAGATGACGACTCTAAAGGAAATGGCTGGACACCTGAGTGGCACGAGTCTCCAACCAAAAGAAATGGTGAACAGACACTTAAATGGGTGAGAGCAGTAAGGCAAGATGATAAAGTAAGGCAAAATCTCATCTGGTAAGGAATAATTGAAGAGGGGAGAAATCAACCACATGGTTGACCTTCACAATGTGCAAAAGAGGAGACTTTTCCTGCTGTGCCCTATTGTCTCTCTAATCCTTGAAGGGAGCAGAATCTGAATAGACAACATGCTTCCATGAATGTAGCTGCAATAGCGTCATAAAAGACATGCTTAAACATGTTCTCCTATGTACCCATTCTGAGGTCATTAGACAGAGAAAGCTTTTGTCAAGCTTAGCAAGAAGCATCATAAATTATAAGGTACGAAGATGGCACCTTCTTTGTCTAGACAGAAGAATGTTGGAATTTGTATGGCATGGCTCGATGGACTGAACCCACACCTCACAGGCACTCAGACAGCTGCCTGGGTACTCGGCTGTCTCTCCCAATGCCTGCACTGGATTGCCGGCAGTCACATGATGGATCACATGGCCGCCGCAAGCTAGGGACATATGACGTGTGGCGCATAACCGTATGTGGGGCCAGGCTGCCCCCACGGCCTAACTGCCATACTCCAGGTTTTCCTGCAAAGGTGGCTCTCCAGAATACAAAGGCTCGCAGCATTGCTGCTGCCGAAGCTGCTGGGCACTGCCCAAAATCCGAAGGAAGGAACAATTGACGGCATTACTCACTCCGCCTCTCTTCCAGCAAAAAGGGATCCCCAGAATACAACTGCTTTGCTGTATACGAATGCTGTGGTGCGCTGTCTGAAGTAGGCGCTGACTCACAGTCAGCAGCTTTTCACCTCCTCCCTGCCTGCTTGACACCCTTTAATTATCAAACTACATTTACACTGGTATGGGTCCCTTTTGGGAGATCCTACACATTTGACACAAAAACCTTGCAACAAGTCCTCTTATGGGGGAGATATTTAAGAAGGAAGGGAACTCAGTTCCCTTTGCAACCCTATGTCTGAGGTGATCTAGGTAATAAATATGTAGGGCTTTTGGGCGTTACACCTCGACTTCTTTTAGGCAGCAGCCTAGTCAACCATAAGCTTTCTTGTCTTGTCTATCTATCTCAGCACCTCCCTGGAGTCCTGGATCCTAATCCCCCCCAGAGACTGTGGGATTTCTTTCAGGGAGGCTTGAAAACTCCTTCAAAGAACGATGCAGCCAGCATCTGGATTTCTGCAGGTTGAGGTACCCCTCACTGCTGTAGTAAAGAGAGGTTTCAGGCAGTTCTCAAAAAGGGGAACTTCTGCCAGGGAGTCATGTAGTCTAGCACAGTACCTAAATCCTAAACTCGCCACATGCAGGAGCACTCTGAAGTCGCTTGGCCAGCAGTCTTCCACTTGTGGAACAAGGAGGGCAGCACCCTAAGCCTGTCTAGTCTGATATTCTCTCTCACATTACATGTATTTCTATGTATTGGTGAACGAATATGTTGGATGCAGAATTTAGGTAGCAATCCATTTCTGGGTGCTATACAATATGAAGAAGGGGTGAGTGGATAAAAAGAAAATGGTGGGAATAGCTGGGTGAATGAGTTGCTACAATACAATACTAACATAAGAAAGGAATGGGTGGGATTAAGGAGGCTCATGTGTAGATCGACCAGAACCAATCAGAAGGGAGGGGGCAACTAGGGCCACATAGGGTAGATGGGAGAGGGGAAACCAGGACCATCCAGTGAGAACTGTGCAACTTGGAAGAGGTGGTGAGGGAAGGGGAGAGCGGGACCACCCGCAGGGGCTGGGGAAGGGCAACAACCAGGTACATCTGGGGGAGGGAGTCAGGAGGAATGGTCAACCTGGACTAGTCAGAGCTACATGCAAGGAGTCACCCATTGGAGGAGCATTCCAGTGTTACTGACGAAAGGAAAGCGATCAGCAAATCTAGCAAAAAGGCAAAAAGGTGCACTCTTCACCATGAACACTTAACCAGGCTCACTCAGGTGAGCACTCCCTGTTTGTAAAGTCAAGAGAAAGAAGCTTGGTTACATGGGGGGTGGCAGTGATTTAAGTCTAGTATTTTGCACAGTGACTCGTCATGGGAAACCTTACCTACATGGGGCAAACAGTATTTCGGACATCCTTTCACGGGTGACTGTCTGCAGTAAGCTTGTAAAATAATACAAATAATACAAATATACAAATAATACAAATTAATGAACTTGTTTAATTAAGCCGTAGCACCCTGGGGTGGAATTCTCAGGCACTAGGTGCCCGTAACGCCAACTTAATGTCCCAACCGAAGAGTGGGCATTAATGAGGGCTTCAGCACCTAATGTATGGGAATTCCCACTGCCATGGGTGCTGAGGCTCTTAGCAGTCATGGGTGGTGAAACCTACCTGAAAATAAAGGAAGGGGCATGGTGGAGTCAACTGCAGTGTCCAAACTCCTTGGTGTGGCTGTGGCAAGATGGTTGCAATGCTGGACACCACATCAGCTTGGCGAGTGACAGCATGAGGCAGGCAATCGCATGCAGAAATAAGGAAGGAAGTGCAGGGAGTGAGGCCAGGCCCTGGAGGAAAAGGTAGGGCAGGCTGGGGCGGTGCGAGGGAGGTGTTGTGGAGCTTAAGGCTTCAGCTTGGCTGGGCCAAGCAGGGAAGAGAATTCCGAGCAAATAGAGAGTAATAGTGGTCGTAATTTCTTTAAAGTCCTCGTTTCTGATTGGCTTAGCCAATCAGAACATTCTAAACAGCGAGATGCAATTTAAAATGAATGGTTATTGAACAGATTCCAGTTTAAGAGTCATTAATCTGGAAGACTATCCATATAATAGGGCAAAGATAGATATTATGTCTCCCAACCCATAATTTCGGCTTCACAGAAAACATTGTGTGCCACCATGATCCTTTGCTGGCAAGAAGTAATATAGACCACCGTTTTCTGTACGATAACAACAGGCGTATTTTTGGAAAATACATGACTGGCATGACACACTTTGCCCATTGATTTTAAGAGATCCAAATAAATATTTATATATCGTATGAAAGTTCAGATGCAGCTGGTATACATATATAGCTGTACCTTTATTAGAAAGGGATGTCAGCCGACACGTGTTTCGACAAAAGTCGTTTTCAAGGTTGGCAAAATCATCCAATTTTTTAAAAGAAATAACAGAATTGAAAATAATAAATCATATATTACAGAAAACAAAAGCAGTTTTGACAAATAGTCCCAAGCATTTTATGTACAATGTTCACAATCAGTTGTTGTCAAATATAATTGATAAAACAATATGTTTACAATATGTTTACATACCCCAAGTTTGTTTCAATCGTATATGGAGCATTTGAGGGTGGCAGGAAGAACAAAACAAGAAGAAACACATAGCCTAATAAGTTACTGTCACTTGATAATCGAACATAAAAGCAAAGTGGGTTCTTGTACGGTGAAAGCGCAATCTGATAGGCCAGAGAATGTGGCTCATGGCATCCCAATTGTTAAAGTCATAATCACCACATAGTGAGGTGTGGATAGAAAATCAAAAAATCAAAAAATGATATGATGTCCAAAGCTGTGCCAAAAATAGATGTATCCTGCTGGTCATCTAAAAAGCATACCTGTGGAATGTGCTGCATGAGGGTTATAAGGGTAAGTGTAACACGAGCGGATGCTAACTCACCAATCATCTGATGATGTGTATTTTGCATTGGTATCATAGGTTCGCCACAATAAAGTCACATATGAGATTATTCCAGTATAAAGAGGAATCTGTAAGCAAATGATAGAAACATGTTGCACAATTCCCGAGATGGACTGTTAAACTGCATCATGGATGAGTATAAAGGAATGAGGTCAAAACACTCACCAATCCTCTTGGTATATGCCCCTAATTGGTATTATGGTGCAGACATCTTTAAATGTGTCTTCTTGGTATATTCCAAATAAACCGATGGAAGTTAGTGATATATTAACCTGCTGGCCAGAAACACATGCAACCTGTGTCAATATGGATAAGGTCTTGTGATGTCCTATGGCTGACCCAAAATAATTATTCTTACCCGATGGTTGCAGATTCTTGCAAGGGCTAGATGCCTGTGTTCACGCGTGTGTCAGAAACGCCAGTGGTTTGGAACCCTATTGTATATTGGCCAGGAGGTGCGTGTGACGTGACGCGTAGCAGTTCGTGTTGCTAGACACGTCACGCACAGTGCACGCATGCCGACGACCAACCTCATGTCTCTACATGCGTCGATACTCCCCGACGTGTTGGTGATCAACACTCTAAAAGTGAAAGTGAATAACGGCAATGGCCATAGACATTCTCTATCTCGCGGACGTGGTGTCGGTTCTTACATCCACTGTATATTTGAGCCTCTAATGGATTGCCATATATTGGATGCACCAAAATTGTTATTCCATATAAGAAGTATATAAAATATATATATATAGATAAATACGTGTACATTATTCAGAAGAATGATTTAAATTATGCATATTTGAAATCCCAAATGGAACTGGACACCGATATGTAAGTGCACTAAGAAATCTCAACACATTATAGTGTCGTATGGAGTACAAATTGGAATTGAAGAGTAAGATTTTAATGGTACTATATGTCTTAAGCACATTGGAGTGTCGTACGAAGCACATAACATGTAATTGTGGCAGAGTATTAATAAACACTGAGAACTGCTACAATGGCAACTGCTGTTTTACGGAAATGTGGTCAATATCCATATAGGCTGTACTACTCATTCTGGACGCTTCCGCCTGGCCCAGTTAATTCAATAATGAGCCATTCACTTAATTGGGAATATAGGTGAATGAAGGGAATAAATGATTGCAAAAGACTTGAAAGGCTAGCCATTACGATCTGTAAGTTTTCAAGTCGTTATCACTGCCCTTATAGGGTGTAATGGACATGTTAGTGGTCGTGCCTGGACTAACTGGTATAGAACTATGATACCATGTATGCCATATTAGTGTCCACACTTAATGGGCATCACATTGAACAGTCCAAAGCACACCATGACATTAAAATGCAAATATTGGATGCAGTAAAGGACAGCATACCATATTGTAGAGTAATTACTCCCTGCAATACTGGAACAGTAAAGGATAGTCAGATTGTACATGATGTTTCAATGTGGACATTGTCAATAGGATATTATACAGGATTTAGCTGTATCAAGCTGTTGACAGAATAATTCATTAAGGAAACAGAATAATTTATTAAAAAAAAACATACATCTCATGGTCAGTATTCAGACCAACCTTAGTACAACGCAAAAAACAAATCCATTTGGTTTCCATTTGCCTTTGTCTGAGTAGGGTGTTGCCACCCCTTTTACCCTTCTTAGCTCTCATCAAACCAATGAAGCGTAAATCTGCTTTGTCACTCAATTGGTGTGAGCATTGCCAGTGTACTGCAAGCGGCAGTTTGGGATCTTGACTGTTTAAACTGCCAATATGTTCTCTAATCCTCACACGAAGTTGTCTGATCGTGGAACCGACATAAAGCTTGCCACATACACATATTAAGGCATACACAACAAAACTGGTGCGGCAGTTAATGTAGTCTTTTATCAAAAATGTTTGTCCATTCCAGTCTATGAGTTCTGTGCTGTACTTTTTTGCGTACCTGCACATGGAACAGTTGCCACATTTGTGGAAACCATTCACTGGACTAAGCCATGTGGTCCCTTTCTCTTGTTTATCTTTCACATACTCCAAAAATTATGGACTCACTCTGTCCCTGATTGTTTGCGCATTGGTGAAGACAAATTTAGGTTTATCAGCAATGAAAGATCTAATGTGCTTATCTAAAACCAGGATGTTCCAATGTCTTTGAAAGAGTTGGTATAGGCAATGAGAATCTCGTGAGAATTTGGTAATAACATCTGTAGTCTTAACCTGCTTAGTTGCTTTGCCGGATGGAAGTAACTTGGTTAGTCTGTCAACCGATTTATATCTGAGCATGCTGCTCTTAATGTTGTCTCTGGTATATCCATTTTGGCTAAATATTTCAGCCAATAAATCACATTCTGTAGCAAAGTCTTGGTCTATGCTGCAGTTACGGCGGGCCCTGAAAATGTCCCCACCCGGTATGTTGTGTATGGTTAATTTTCTATGACAACTTGTAGAATGTAGAGTTGAGTTGGCTTCCGTGGGTTTACGGTAAGTCTTGGTGTTAATTTTTTCATCAGAAATAAAGATATGAAGATCTAAAAAGCCAATATGTTTGTCATCACAGTGCCATGTAAAAGTTATACCAAATGAATTGTCATTAATTTATGTCACAAATCTAGAGTACTACTCCCTAGTGCCAGACCAGATCATTAAAACATCATCAATTAAGCGTTACCAGAGGAAGATGTTGCTGAAAAATTAATTGTTGTTAGTGGTATGAGTCTCTTCCAACTGAGCCATAAACAAGTTGGCAAGCGATGGGGTATATATGGCGCCCATAGCCACACCCTTGGCCTGCGCCTAGTACACTTCATTGAATAATAAGACATCATTGTTAAGAGTGAATTTGAGGAACATCTTCAACATTTCCATATAATGCAATGCAAAGCTGATTCATTATGATAAGTATAGTCAAGTGTACCTATTGCAAGATCATGATTGATGCTCGTGTAAAGTGCTGTCACATCTAAAGACACTAACATAAAGTGTTCCTGCCACTGTATGTTTGATAATATCTGTAAAACATGTGTGGTGTCCCTAATATATGATGGCATCATTAGTGCATATCTCTAGGGTCCCTACCCATACATATTTTTTCATAACAAATATAAGTGACATCATTCTATTCTTATAGACCACTGAGACAAAAACAGTGCTGTCTTTCCTTGATGTCAGTCATGTGTATGGTGAACCCTCAAATCAGACTAGGTGTTCCCCTTGAATATTAGAATTTCCTCTACTACATTGGCTATTGTGCTCATGATTTTAACACTGTTTCATTAATTATGTCTTCTTAAATGTGTTAATCTTAAGGATTATCATGTTAGTTGAGTTGCTTAGCCTGGTATAGGATTCCTTTGTCTGTACAGGTGTATTAGTCCTTCATTTACGTCTATCAGGAATGACACATATTCACTTCGCACTAGATAAAGCACAGTGGGATTCTCATCGTGCCTCCATCATCTGGAATCACCGCCCATGTTTGATGCTTGTAAGTACCCAATAGAGAATAATCTTTGAATTATAATTGGCATTTACTTATGCAATATGAAATACCCTATTGTTTTAAACATCGTTCTCACTCCTACTCTCCCTGGATCCTCTTCTCAGGTGGCCAGGGAAAGGCCATTGCTTTTGTATCTTGTCCCTAGAGGCGGAGAAGCAAGAGAGGATCACTTGGGTGTAGGGTCTTTGGGGATTGGGAGTGGGGTGCCCTCAGACGAGACATGGTATCCCCCTTTGCCTGTTAAGGAACAACCTAGCCCTCCACCAGTCTTTTTAGGCTACTGTGGAACAACTCCCCTCTTTTTACCACATTTAACCTCTGACAGCACTAAGACAAGGAAGAGGTGACTAAGAGTAATGAACACTCAAGCTTTATTTCACCTCTTTGGTACTGGGACAGGAAGTTGCCTGCAGAGTTCTGTGAGGATCAGGTGTGTCCCTTTAACTATGGTTAGGCAAGCCTGATGATGAGTCTACACCTGCAACCTGTTGAAAGGTTGCAGGTGTATAAAGAGAGGCCAGTGAAACAACATGCTGAGGAACAGGCAGGCCTGTGTGGAAGCTGCAACCAGGGGACCCGTGTCATCAGGACCCATGGTGGAGCCTGCGAGGAAGCCAGGACACTGACCAAAGCCCAGAAAAACTGTGGCGCCCCAGGCCAAGTGGGCCGTTGGATTGCCACAGGAATGGGAGTCTCCGTGCAGGGCTGCTTGTAGCCGCACCTGCGATCAAGCAGGAAGAAAGGTATGCCGTCCGCGTCCATGTGGAGGAGGCAGAGACATCAGCATGCGCTGCAAAACACCTGGTGTCTGAGCAGGGCTCGCAGGGGCTGTTCCATCAGTGAAGCAAGAAGAAGGCAGACAGAGCCACCATAGAGGATGCCAAAGACAGGTGAGTGTTGGGCGAGTCACTCAGAGCTACGGCACCTCTAGAGCACTGCGTATAAGTAACACAATGCCATATAAGACATATTGAATAACAAACTGGCGAATTGGGTCCAAACAACACTTAAATATACATATTGAATACGGAACTGAATGAAAATTGGAAACTAAGACAAAGTAGGCATATTAAATACAGAACTTTATGTTTTGTGGGCAAAGCTAATGCCAAACAGAAGCCAAGAGGAAAGTGCCCATTTGCAAAGCATCATGCAGAAAATAGCGCAAGTGTGAAGAAGTGTAACAAAATATGGGGTATACACAAGGCCACCACAAAGTGAACTTTATGACTGTAGACAAGAGAGGTGTGACACATGCAGCCAAAGCCAAGAGGCTAACTAGGAGAAACCCGGAAAGTGTGAAGCTGCCCCTAAACTCGACAGGCTGATACTTGGCAAATGAATGCGAATCTGTACACAGGAACAAGCACAGATTACCTTGTGTGAGCTGGAGAGTTTGGGGTTCCTGGTTGCACGGCCCGTGATTGGTGGACTATGTGGTCTGAAAACTGCCCCTAACCTAGCAAACCCTAAATGATGAAAGCTAAAAGGCATTGTGAAAGAAACCAAGGAGAAGCACTGTGAGCTGATTGGCGAGCCTAACCAGAGGATGCTACGTTGAAGTCTTGGGTAAGGGAACCCAGAGACTTGATGAACTACAAGTGCTGTCTTGAGGACGGAGCATCAATACCTCTTTTCTTTTGAACTGTGTTGTTTGAGATTTAGGGAAGGGAGCCCCGAGGATTGTGTGAAACTGTATTGCATTGAACTCGGGAGAGGTCATCTTAAGACTTTTGTGAACTTTTTTGAATTTGGGGAAGGAAAGCTGAAAAGGAAGCTAAGAGCTGGACGAAGTTCAGAACTTTATGTTGATCGCCATTTCTTTTATTATTGACATCCCTATACATTGTTTAGCTTTAGTTGTGAGGGCAAGGATAGGTTTTGGACACAGACAGCCTGTTCAGTTGAACTCTTCGACTCAGAGTTTCCTTAGTTTTGTTCAGGTAGGGAAATCTCACCTTAGCATAGGGCAAGTTAGGCCTTCTACCATCCTTAAATTTCATTTAATGAATTATTTTATTTTGAACCTGAAGTCTGTTGTCTGTGTCTTACTTCATGATGCCCTCATGCACCATAATAATAATAATACTAATAATAATAATAATAATAATTTAGCATTTATATAGTGTTACAAAGCCTCAGGTATCTGAGCACTGCTTATTATTCCCCACGGTGTGTGGTGCTATCAGTGCAAAGGATACATATGGGCTATCATTGTTGTATAAAGGTATTAAATAAGAGCTAACCAAAAATAATATAGTCCAGCGCACAGGACCTGAAATTGATTTCTAAGATTTTTTTCTTTCTAACATGAACTAATGTGATTTCTTTCGGATAAGATGCAATGTAATTTAATGTAAGTGGTGTTGTATAGTGCCTGTCTGCCACTTTTGGTGGCCTTGCTGTGCTTGGCTTTCTAAGAGAAAAGGGGGGTGGGGTTCATTAGTGGGACAGTGGGAAAGGCAGATGTGAAACGTGTGGTGTTGATGGTGCAGGTCGGTAGTACCCAGTTCCCGAGTGCCAATCTACTCTCTATGGGTTTGGCGGAAGAAACTTGGGAGTATGTCATCCATAGGAAAGAGCACAGGATCTGATAGAAAAAAACATGTTGGGTCTGGTTAGCCACTGATATGGGAGAGTGTGACATGGCTAAAGAGAAGACCTTAGTCATGACTCGGTTAGTGCTGATGTGTTAATGGCTAGGCCTGTGGTGGCCTTCTGTAGGGGGTTTGTGTCTATAGTGTAAGGTGGTGGGAGATCTTAGAGCGGAATCGGTTACTCAGTGGAAGGCGGGAGTAGACCTTGCAGGGCAAAACAACCTACCTTACAGACAGGTTCCATGTCTCTATATCCCAAAGCTGTACCTTTTCCTCTCTTTCTCGCTCTCTCTCTCTCTCTCTCTCTCTCTCTATCTCTCTCTCTCTCTCTCTCTCTCTCTCTTCCTCTCTTTCTCTCTCTTTTTCTCTCTCAATTGGATATATTGTACCCCATGAGGAACAAAACAAGCATCTGCGGGTTGGCAGACGTAAGAAATGATCCGTGTGGAAACTCAGACATTACCATAACCTGCCAAGGCTTATGGAAGGCAAGTACTTAAGGGTCAGTGAAAGTGCAGCTTAAAATATGAGACCACAGTCACCCATTTCACCTTCCTTAGTATGGTGGTTAGCAGGCTGAGAGATGTCTCAAACCTTGCTCGGGTGCTATGCTCAGTGGCCTGCTGGTACGTTTAACCATTAAGGACAGGGCCTGTAAAGGCAGGGCAAGGCGTTTATCCGGTGTTCATCAGGGGATTGGTTGGAGCAAGGGCCAGAACCCCTGCTTCATTTGCCCAGAGGTCTACCATGCTGTCTCCAACAAGCCCCAAAATCTTTGCACACAGTCCAAAATGAAACCACTCACCTGCAACCAACAGACAAAGCTCACCAGGCTTTGATGCAGCACCAGGACTTCAGTATCAGAGGGATGCTGCAACCCTGCAGGACATTCTTCATGATGAAACGAGGAGCAGAAAAAAATGGAAGGTGGAGTTTTGATTCCTCCCGAAACAATGTGCAGCACCTTGGCACGGGTAGGTGAGAGGGCTGCAGGATGATGAAGAGCAGTGTGTTGGCAGTGACAGACAGGAGTTTTGGGTGTGGGGGATATGATGGACAAAAAGCATAAGCCATTTATCTATATTTAAATATAAGATCTTGTAACTTTGGATGAAATGCTAAATGCAGAATAATGTTTCTGCATTACAGTGTGTTTATAAACTAAATGTGTCCTTCCTACCTTAATAAAGGAAAATGCAGTTCAGGGAATGTTGTTTGTCATATATTTGAATGACTTAATGCAGTGCTTCAAAATTAGTAACAACCTCAGTACGAAGTCAATTCCATTTAAAGAAAGTGTTGCTTCTTCCTTCAAGAAACCAAGATAACCTTTGATTGTAAAGTTGATATGGATGGACACAGTTGAACTTTCTCCACACTCTACATGTGCAAAGAAATGTCACATTAGATTATTTCTGAATGGCAATCCGAACTTCTTCTTCTTCTTCAGTAAGCCATTCACACCTAAGTAAGGTGTTAAAAAGTGCTGATAGCACCGTAGCCTGGGAGAGAAGGTGGTGCTGGTGGTGTCAAAGGAGAGTCCCCCTGCACAGGCAGCCGAATGACACCTGTCATTTGGGAAATGTCTGAAATGAATGAATCCAAGTTCCATTGCAATTATAGATGACTGTCCTATCTGTAAAAACCTTTGGGTGATGTAATGTTTGCAGGGGATAAGAAAGGGCGGAAGGCGGCTTGCCCGGCATATGCTTCCCTTCCCACTATGAAGAGTGAACATTTGAACTATAAATGGGTCAAAACAGCCAGCCTGAAACACCAGGGATATTCTGTTGATATCAGTTCCTTGAGTGCAGGAAAGTCAGCATTCTGAAGTAGAGCCAATCACATTCCTCTGTACTTTGCATACGTCTTTGAAGAGGCAATACTCACTGAAACTCGCAGACATTCCAGATCACATTCTGACATCCTTTTTACCTACACTCTCTTGTCTATTAGAATATTCCTGAATTTGTATTTTGTTGTATTTTATTTGTAATTTTTATAGCGCTTCACGCCAAAGCGCTGCTTTAAATCTGAAGCTGTCCACGGACTATCTTGGACAGGAAGTGTTATGCCCTGGTACCTCTTTAGAAGTGTTGTGCATTGGGGGCTTCTTCAAAACTGGTGAGTTTTGGAGGGTTCCTCTGCACAGAGGATCCTCCTGCACATTGTTTAGTATTTTGGTTCTTTTTAGTGCCTGAGGAGATATTTTGTCACCATGGTTGTTACCTAAAGCATGATCCACCCACATTGAATGCTATCCTTGGGGTGAATTGTGTCTGGATGCTCTCCAGCAATTGAAAAAGAGGTGGAGCATAGTACTGCATGGTGTCTAGAAGGCAAACGTGTGACTTATGTCTCAGATCCCTCTTCGTGATGAAGGAGCTGCAATAGACATCATTTGGATTCAGTGAGAACTGTTTGAACTAGGCTTTCTACTCAGCACTGCCTTTTTTGTGAACATTGTGTTGGATCAATGGCTGGCGTCTTTCAGTATCACTGCAATGTCCTGCAAGGGCCATTTGAACATGTATAAAATGCCAGGATGCTCCACCAACTCTCACGGTGAAATCCTTGGCCTGTGGAGTGTGAGTCCCCCCTCTCGATTTGATACCAAGCTGACTGACTGCTGGAGGATCCACAACTCAACCTGAACTTCCTTAAAGATCCTTAGTTTCCAGATTTACTAGAGATTTGTTTAAGACTTATGACTGTCCAGACTGTCTAAGAGGAGCTACGCACGACTGCTGCTGTTACACAGTGCAGGAGCGGGATACTCTTGCATTGATATTTTAACCCCACTTTTGCAATCGTGTTGAGACTGTGTACACCTTTGCTATTTTTAGGTCCTTTGATTATTCATAGTGGTGCCGACGTATAATGCTTGTTGGAGTTGTGTACTGCACTAGATGCGAAGTTGCTACAGAGTGGTATGCTACAATCGGAGCCACCCCATCCGACTTCTACTGAGTTGAGGCTGAGCATTCGGCTTCACTACCAAATAGCACGCCACTGGTTTGACATCAGATGAAGGGTTGCATATGTTGGAACGGGCAGGCACACAGCTTAAAGAGGTCTACATTTGGGCGCACTGAAACTCTTTGTGACTCTTACAGACTAGCTCTTTAGCTCACACCCACTCTCCACTTTTAGTGACTTCCCATACACGACAGAGAAACGTTCATCTGCCCTTCACCTTCAATATTTGCATGTTCTCATCTCCAGAAGCACAGTGTAAAATTAAAATGGAGCCTCTTTGTTTGTCTCAGGGGACTTGATAGGCTGTTCAGTCACCCTTTCTCCCGGCCTAGCTGTTCAGTTGCAAATAGTGTCTGGGTAGTAACAGCAACCGAACAGTAAGTAAAGGATCTTGAGCAGGAAAACAGTCCCTCCGTACCTATTATAAAATGCAGAGCTTAACCCCAGGATATACACGCCAACTGAGGCCCCTCAATCACACAGACACACAGACAGACTGCATGCCCAACCCTTACGTGATGCGCTAAACAAAAATGTGTCTGTGATAATAGCAGCGCCATGACTGTCCACACCGGTGTGGCCAAAGCTGCTGCGGCAGCAAGCGCCATGTTTGAGGCATTATGCATTTGCCTCAGAGTAAGTGTGTCAAAGGACACAGCCAGGTAATGCCAAAGCCTTCATAAGTTGCAGCGGGGTCCCATTATGCGTACCAACAAGCATGACCCTAATGTAGGGGACATTATTGTGGCCACCAATCTCCAATCTAAGGCGTGGGCAGAAACAAACACCCCTGAAAGCGTTGTCTCCTTGGATGTCCATATTACCCCAAACGGTGCTCCTTAGTAGCCATTGCTCAGGCGGAGAGTGTCTTCTGGTGCCTCATCTCTTCTGGGGAACACATACAATGGCCCACCACGTGCAGTAGCGGAGGGACACTTTTAGGGTCCCCGTCTTCTGGGGATCAACACATGGAAGTGCTGCACCATACGCAGAATTGAAAGGCACAAACCAAGAGTCCTGACAGCTGGGACAGAAGATGGCCGTCGGGTGTGTGAGTGCAATTGTTTGCAGGATTGTAGCTCACAGGCACTCTGGTGTGATGCTGGCTGCTGTGCCAGGCCAGTACATGGGCAGGGCTGCCTTCTGCATGTGCTGGGCTTCCCGCGGTCAGCACAGGCGCCCACCATTTCGTTTAAGGTCGGCAGCCAGAACTTCTTTGGATGGAGGATGGCACATCCCTTCAACACGTTGGCAGGCTTTCCCAGACAACGGATAAGAAGAAAAACTGCTTGGGCTTGAGCACCATTGTAATGATCGTTATATGTCCTCTTGATATGGAGTTTGTGCCCACCCCCTTTAATTCCACTGCAGGCAGGAGGTGGCAGCCTCCATCCCAGTGCCAACTATTCCCAGAGGTCGTTCCAAATGCCCTGCACTTGCCTAACATTTATTTGTGGCAAGTATCCATAACCTCAGACTAGCTCCTTGCACTGGAAGCGGATTCTCTCCTCAAGATCCCCTGAGAACAATGTTTGAGATGGTTGGCACCTTGAGGGGGCAGTGGGTGATCTATCTTTGACTGCTCCCCCACCACAGCACACCATAATTGTTACTTTAGGTCCCTGCAGTCCTTGTGACTCCTTGACCATCCACCACCAATGTAATTGCCAAAAGAGGCAGGTGGTAGTGCAGAGACAGAATAGCGGTGGGCCCCTCTGAGAGTCTGGGTAGCTTTATCATACATATAAACAGTTACTTAAGAGTTCCAGTTACATAGAGAAACCAAAAAACCGGCCATCCTCATCCATTCCAGAACAGGTCCCCAACTGACACACTCAGAACCTTATGCACCAATGAGTCATCAGCATTCCCCTGAGCTGTCAGTCACACATTCTGTCAGCATTCATGGATGGACAGCAGGACCGGACAACATTCAGCCAGTCACTACAGTCCATTCGCTATGTGGTCATTCTTAGCCATCATGCTATGTGATATGTGATTCCTTGAAGTAGATCACATAGCATCATAGAGTATTGCTTCATGATGAGAACTTATGAAGTGTGGTGCACATTAAGCAAACTACTATGGAATTGCACGACCCCCATATTTTTGAATGCACTTCTTTGTCGTTTTCTATATAAACATACAATGCAAGGCAGCCTGCCATATCCGTACAAATGCCTGGAAATATTTGTATTATTACAGGCTAGTTGTGACCCCTCAACTGACCTGTAATAAGAAAATGACATCACAACTGCTCCATAACCAGTTATTGCGCTTCAGTTGTGACATCACAATGCCTTCTGCCTTGAGCCAGCAAAGGTCAGAATTCCAGCTGTCACTGCAGCAGTTAAAGCTGTTACAAGCTTTTCGAGTTATTTGATGGTTGAATATTTCTGTGACACTTTAAAACGATTAACTGCCATGCAACTGTTTATTGTAGAATGTTTAAGGTGTACACTGCTGAACTTTAACACATGTGAGCAATAAGCTGCATGTTGTTAATTATCTCAAAGTACAGAATGGAAACTTTTTTTATGTATTTCATTAAAATGCTTTAACTATTTTTCTGCAACACATTCAAAACTGCATAACACCTTTTTTAAATCCAAACCGAATCTACATTGATTATACGGATCACAAATGGAAGATCGCTTACATTAGATGAAGCAAGCGGTCTTGTATTAAAGGGGATGACAGTGTGTGGCCATGTATTATAATATAATACCCCCTACCATATTTAAAAAGGAGATTGCAAGTCACCTTGGAGTTCTGTGACCTTACAAAGGAACTCGGTCTCTAGCCTCGTTCCTCTATTTGGTCACGGAACTCCTCTGTGACTTCCAATATCCGTATAAAGTATGGTAGGTGGTACTTTATCCCATATACAACATCAGTGGAGGCTGTGTGCAAAGCTTGGGTCACAATGGTCTCCCTTGGCATGTGGCGAAGAGGGTTGTTGCATAATATTCTGCCATTTAATACGAAAATCCTCCCATATTGTCAGGGACAGTGTCGGGGCCTTTCAACATTTTCAAATGAAAGGGACCTCGATCCTGAAAGGGTCCCCCGCATCCACCTACAAATTGCCAGTCAGCGCTCTAAAGAAATTCCCTTTTATGTCACTTCCATTCTGGGGCTTCCAATGTGCGCTTTACCAGGTTCACCTTACAAGCTGCGCTAGCTGGAGCCCATCCAGCCGTCATTTCTTGGGAAAACAGAAGTGTTTTCACCTCGTTGCCTTTCAACACTGGTTCCAGGGACGTCATTTCACCAAAATGACAGGGGTAGCGAAAGTGACATCCCCCGACCCTTGACCCCCCTGATGACATCACATGAAGTGATGTCATTTGACCCCACTCCGAAGTGATATTGCGGGAAGCGATGGAACACTACCTTTCACCCATTGACAAAACAGGAAGTGGTATCACATAGCATTGTACACTATGAAAAATATGGTTACAATATCTCTATAATGTGATGTACATTTCATACAAGAATGGATTGTCATATCTATCGTTAAGATCAGTATGTATAGGCCCATATTGCCAAATTACTGTGAATGCAAGCAGACGTCCATGACCAAAGGATAATGATGTGTCATTATATAGCACTTACGTTTAAGCACTTTATATATAAAAAATATAAACCCAATATCACCCAACCTGTGTTGGTACTCATTTATCGGCCTCTGAAGGATGAAAGGCTGAGTTGAGGCGTTTAAGAACAGACTAAATCAGTAACTCACCCCCTGAAGTGTGCCTGAAATAAACCTTTAATGAGTCTAGGAATTATTGTATAGAATTCCAGAAAGACACATTATTTGTTATTCCTATTCTTTTATATTTAGGGTCAGTGCTGAAAGTGTTAGACTTGTGGCACTCCTGTTCTTATTTTTCTTCTTTTTTTGTAAGGGGCCTGTACAAGAAAGCCAGCCACTCCAGAACTAAAGAGCCACATGGTGCTGGCCAGAGCCCAGTAGCTTGCAAACTCCCTCCCAAACCTACCGAGGCCCAGGAATGGTCCCGGCCTGTGTGTTGTTATATTGATTCCCAGAACAGTTATGTGCATCATTAATTGATATGTCCCTAAACAACGGACATTTCTAACACAGTTTGATGAACTACTGAAGACTGATCGTGTGAGTTTTCGACTTCTGAAGTAGACTTTTTATGTTCACTTTCACCTGATGGTTCGTGATGGAGATTTTTTCATGTGAAAATTATCGCGTTCTTTGCATTTGCTGTGTTAAGCGTAGACCCAAATAATGCGCAATATTATGCAATATAGGCTTTAACATTGGGGCTAAATAAACAAACATGTTCTATTACGGAAGCACTTTCAGAAATTGCTTAATGAGAATGCATCTCAATGAGTTATATGAAAACCACTTTTCATACTTAAGTATCTACTGCCATCTACCGGTTTGAAGAAAACAAACAAGGTTGACCGTTCTTAAGGTGTTATCTTTGTTGGACTGGCTAGTTCAAGATCATATTTCTTGTGGCTTATAATATGATTTAATTTCCCCAAAATGTCATCAAATTTCTGGGTCAAAATTGGCTCCTTCGGGAAAAGCAATGAAAGCCCATAATTGAGTGATTTCACTATGAAGATTCTTAATAATGCACTTTTTCGCCACTTTTGTTATCTGTATTAAAAATCGTATAGATAATGTGGTGTGGGGAGCAAGAAAGGTTCTTTGCTCATTATGATTTTATATGAGTATTAAAAACTCATCATTTGCTATCCGTGGACATATGGTTTAACTTATAAGGAGAAAATGCTCTATCTATATAGTCCTAAAGTTTACCCCACTAAAAATATATTAAAAATGAATTACCCCAAAGGTGAACAAATAGCTGCGAGAGAAGAGAAAAAATACAACAGCAAGACTATAAATTACTTGAACAACAGAAAACAATATATACTTTGTGAGAACTATTTCTAACAATGAACAGGGTGAGTAAATAAACAAGAATAATAAAAATTACTATTATGCCATAAGACTTGTCCAATAAGAGACAAAAAATTGTGTTTTGGACCATTACTGTGATTAATGCTAATTTGTTAAAATATGATTGATTTTGTTGATAGATTCTCTCCTGATGAGCCATGAAAAAACAATGGTAAAATACGTGTAGAGAGAAAGTAAAGAGAGAAAAATAAGATAATATGCGATTTGAGAAAAAGGAAAGTGAGAAAGACAAGACAATATGTGGTTATATATTCAATTTTTCCTTGGAGAACTTGTGATAGAATAATTAAAAAAGCTATATTGAAAAAAATGAAAGATTGATTGAAAATTGTGATCAATTGGAGAAAACAATAAGAATCACCCAATAAACTAAAGTATAGCTGGCGCACAGGAAATGTCACAAGTTTCTCCCCTTCTCACCTGTTTCCCCTTACTTGCGACCTTCTTGGAAGTGGCTTCCTTCTTTCTTACGGTCCGGGACTTGTATAGGCCTGGACGCGGGTCTTTGGATTCCAGCGTAAGGTCTGTTGCCTTCCACTAGGAAGCGTTCAGTATCCAGGACTTGGAACCAGGAGGGAGATGACCCGGCTCGGATGGAACAGAAACACTGTAGGATCGAGCACAGGAATAATCCAGGAATGGAGTCACGAAAGGGGAAGGAAAGGAGACGAAGGAGTACCAGGAAGGAGGAAAACAAGGGAATCAAAAAGGAACGCGAAGCGGACTTCAATAACGCATGTCTAACTACTCCAAGCAGTAGCATTGAGACGTGTGGCGCCGCAGGGCGTGGCTCTTTTCTAGGAAGTCGAGTGTAGCGTGGAAGGGCTGGTGTGCAGCACTTCGGAAATGACGGCCATGTTGGTAGAATCACGGAGTTCATACCGCGGTGCATCATGGACCATGAAGTCCAGAAGGGACGAATTTGGCGGTTCATGACAGTATGCCTCCTCCTAAACCCTGCACCTCCGGATTTGCCTGGATGGATCCGATGATATCTTTTTATTAAACAGGGGGCATTCATGTTTGAGACAGGTTCCCAGGTGCGCTCACTGGGAGGGTATCCTTTCCACTCAACCAGATATTGGAGTTGACCTCGTCTGTATCTGGAATCACATACCCTGGAGACCTCAAATTCAAGTTGATTATTGATGACTACTGGAGTGGGTCTTGGAGCAGTTTGGTTGGATTGTACAAATGGTTTTAACAAGGAAGTGTGGAAGACTGGATGAATCCTTTTCCAGGAATCTGGAAGCTGGAGTCGGTAGGCTACTGGATTAATGATTTCCTCTATGGAGAAGGGTCCATAATACTTGGGGGCCAGTTTATTTTGTCGCAGATGTCGAGGAAGAAGTTTTGAAGACAGCCAAACCTTGTCTCCCACTGCTTAAGAAGGGCTTGGTCTCCTTTTGGCGTCTGCATATCGTTTGACATCTTTTCTGGCCTTTTCCAGCCATTCTTTGGCATCTTTGTGTACGTTGACCAATGTTTCGATCCAGGAATCGACCGCAGGGACTGGGGTTGGATGAGGAAGAACAGACGGTAGAACTGAAGGATGAAATCCCTGGCTACAAAAGAACGGACTGGTTTTGATAGCTGAATGATCCGAATTGTTGTAAGCAGATTCAGCTACAGGAATCAAAAGTGACCAATCATCTTGGACTTTGGTGGAGAAACAGCGAAGGTACTGCTCTATGGTCTGGTTGACTCGTTCAGTTGCTCCATTGGTTTGTGTGTGGTAACCTGAGGACAAAGCGTGCTGGATCCCCAATATCTAACATAGTTGTTTTCAAAACTGGGATATATATTGGGGTCCTCTGTCGGAGATGATTTTCGAAGGTAGTCCATGAAGCCTAAATATGTGTTCCAGGAAAATCCCTGCCAGTTCAGATGAGGATGGTAGCTTGAACAAGGGTGTAAAGTGAGCTATATGTGGAAACAGATCGATGGTAACCATTATGGTCATGTATCCTCTGGATGGGGGTAATTCCACGATAAAATCTGTGGCGATGATTTCCCAAGGTCGTGTTGGCATTGCTGGTTGGCATAAGAGACCTGCAGGATTTCTGTTATCATGTTTATTCTGATTACAGACTACACAGGATTGGACGTAGGTTCTTACGTCGTCTATCATCCTTAGCCACAAGAAGTGTCTCTGTAAGAGATGGAGAGTGGTGGTGGTGATGCCTCGATGTCCTGAATGGAGGGTGTCATGGCATAGATTTGTGATCTTATGTCTCAGTTCTTGTGTGGGTACTGCCAGCCGTGTTTCTTTGAAAAGATATCAGTCTTTCAGCAGGAGGTTCCTTGGATTATTCCCCTTGTATTCCTTCCAGAGTTCAGAGGAAGGTGTTTTTGCACAAATGTCCTCCAGGAGAGAAATAGCTGGGGCTACAAACACAGTGTTAGAAAACATCTTGGGAAAGGTTTGTGCTTCGAGGGGCTCGTAATCAGGACGTCTAGACAAAGCATCAGCTATGATGTTATGTGTTCCAGGGAAGTGAAGAACTTGAAATTGATATTGGGCTGTTTCTGCACTCCAGGGATTGTAGCACTTGTAAATTTTGATGGTCCGTATGAACTTGTACTGGGTGTTTGGCACCCAAAAGGAGATGACGCGAGTCAGTGAAGGCTTGTCGGATGGCTAATAACTCCTTCTCCAGGACGGAATAATGTGTCTTACTGGGAGTCAAGGTGTGGGATAAAAATGCAATAGGATGTTCCATTTTGTCCTCAAGTTCTTGCTTTAAGACCGCTCCGATGGCATAATCGGATGCATCTGTCTCTACCAAGAAGGGTCGATCTACATCAGGTTGAGGTAGGATTGGAGCCCGAGTGAATTCCTGTTTCAGTTGTTGAAAGGCTGCCTTTAGAGCCGAGGACCATTGAAATGAAGTGTCTATCTTTAGAAGTGTTACAATAGGATGTACAATGTCAGAAAACGTGGGTATACATTTTCTGTAGAAGTTAGCAAGTCCCAGGAAGGATTGAATCTGTTTCACAGTAGTGGGAGCAGGCCAGGACAGGATGGAATCAACCTTGGAAGGATCTGTTCCGATAACTTTGGAACTAAGGACGAATCCAAGATAATGAACGGTTGATACATGGAAAAGGCACTTTTCAGGTTTGGCCAGGAGCTTGTGCTCACATAGATGTTGTAAAACTGCTTTTACATGTTCTTGATGGGTCTGAGGTTCCTTGGAGTAGATTAGTATATCGTCCAGATATACAATGACGAAAAAAAGGAACAGCATGTCAGAAAAAACCCAATCCATGAAGCGTTGAAATACTGCCGGGGCATTGGCGAGACCGAAGGGCATTACCAGATACTCAAAGTGGTCAAAGGGAGTTCTGAAGGCTGTTTTCCACTCATCGCCTTCCTTTATGCAAATGAGATGGTAAGCAGTCCTGACATCAAGTTTAGTGAAAATGACAGCACCCCTCACTGCCTCCAGAATGTCTGAAATAAGTGGTATGGATAGCAGTCCTTGAGAGTGCATTGGTTGAGGCCACGGTAATCCAGACAAGGTCAAAGTTCCTTGGTGTCTTTTTTAGGGAAGAAGAAGAGGGAAGCACTGGCTGGAGACTTGGAAGGTCGAATAGTACCGTTTGTCAAATTGGTATCCAAATATTCTCAGAGAGCTTTCTTTTCTGGTTCAGACAAAATGAACATTCTTCCAAAGGGAATCACCGCTGATGGTTCTGTATCAATGGCATAATCCTCAGGTCTGTGAGGTGGGAGAGATTGAACAATGGCTGTTGAAAACACATCTGAGCATGTTTGGTATGCCTGAGGAATTTGGATGTTGTTGGACAGTAACGGATGGTTGCTTGAATTCCTGGAAGTCCACTAAAGGACTTGGCAATGTAGCAAGGGATAAACAATGGGACATGCAATGCTCTGAACTGAGAAACAAGGACCCCGCTGCCCAATTGATGTAGGGATTGTGTTTCTGTAACCAAGGCCTGCCTAAGACCAAGGGGTAATGAGAAGATTTAATGATGTCAAATTTGAGTATTTCCTGATGGTTGTTTATTGTCAGTAGTTAAGTCCTTGGTTTGGTGAGTTATGGGTCCAGAAGACAAGGGTCTGCCATCAATGGCTTTGACAGGTTGTACTATCTCTTTGGTTTCTCGAGGAATGTGATGACCGACAACGCAATCATGGTCTATGAAAATGCCCATGGCACCACAGTCCACTAAGGCCAGGATAGGGTAGGATTCTCTCTTGGAAGGGGATAAGACTGTTTGTAGAATCACGAGAGTGTTCTGTCCTGGAGATCTCAAGAAAGGAATGGATGAGGAGCAGACATCATTCTCCCGAAGCTGTGCTCCACTTAGGATCAGGAGCTGGCGTTTCCCGAAAACAGAGGTGGCGCTTTAGGACATTCTCTTACAAGGTGTTATCAGAGGCACAATACATGCACAGTATTACTGTATTAATCCGACGATCCTTTCTTGGGGAGAAATAGGTCCTCGGAAGGCGCCTAGTTGCATAGGTTCTGGATCTGAGGCTTGTGAAACAGTTGTTTCTTTTGGGCAGGGATTGGAGATGTTGACTTGGATTCCCTTTTTTCTGCCTTTCTTTCCTGAATCCGGAAATCAATCTGTAGGGAGAGGTCCAGGAGAGCTTGAAAGGAGCTTGGGCGAGCTACTCTAGCTAATTCATCCTTTATCTCATCATTTAAACCTCTTCGGAAGAGGGTGAAGCTGTCTTCCTGGGACCAATCGGCTTCTTTTGCTAGCTGTTTAAAGCAAGTCACATAAGTGAGCATATCCTAAGTTCCTTGTTGGAATTCAAGCACTATAAACGAGTTCAGGGCGATCAAACATGGTCTTAAGGGCTTCCACAAACCCATCGTAATCAGCCAGGAGAGCATCACCCGCATTGACTAAGGGAGTTGCCCAGGTTAAGGCATTGCCCGTGAGATGTGGTATCATGAATCCAACCTTTGCTCGGGGGGTGGAAAAGTAGTATGGTTTGAAGGTGAAATGTACTAAACAAGAATCAAGGAAGGCACGTAGTTTCTTTGATGATCCGTCGTATTTGTTTTTTTTATTGTTTTGGTTTGTTTAAACCTTTACAATTTTACAAAATCTACAAATTTCTCCAAAAAAATTCAAAATTCATAAATATACATCAAGAAAAAGGATAAGAATAAGAAACATTCCTGAAAGACATTACACATATTTCTAAAATGTTCATTATAGTATTCACTAATTGTTGTCCCCAAGTGGATACATTTTGGTGCGGGTACGACTAACGTATTAAGCATTCTTATCTCAAAATTCTTTTTCACAACATGTCTGCATTTTTGACATAGTTACATCAGTCAAGCTGGCTTCCTGGGACCAATCGGCTTCTTTTGCTAGCTGTTTAAAGCCAGTCACATAAGTGAGCATGTCCTAAGTTCCTTGTTGGAATTCAAGCAATCTTTCCGTGCACTATAAACGAGTTCAGGGCGATCAAACATGGTCTTAAGGGCTTCCACAAACCCATCGTAATCATCCAGGAGAGCATCACCCGCATTGACTAAGGGAGTTGCCCAGGTTAAGGCATTGCCCGTGAGATGTGGTATCATGAATCCAATCTTTGCTCGGGGGGGTGGAAAAGTAGTACGGTTTGAAGGTGAAATGTACTAAACAAGAATCAAGGAAGGCACGTAGTTTCTTTGATGATCCGTCATATTTGTTTTCTTTGGTTTTTTTATTGTTTTGGTTTGTTTAAACCTTTACAATTTTGCAAAATCTACAAATATTTCAAAATAATTCATAAATATACATCCATAAAAAGGAATACATTTTGGTGCAGGTACGACTAACGTATTAAGCATTCTTATCTTAAAATTCTTTTTCACAAAATGTCTGCATTTTTGACATAGTTACATCAGTCAAGAATGGCTTCCTAGCCTTAGATGTTAATATTAGGCCTCAGGCGACAAACACTGCTGTATCAAGGGTTTAGCCTAATTTATCATTCTAAAGCGCAGATGTTATACAAGAATGTATCCACTTTCATTTTTAAGGCAGTTAGATTTCCATGTAACATTTCCTTCCACAGCTTATCTCGATCAACATTGGCTGTATCTAATACAAAATTTGAGAAACATTCAGTTCTTTCTTGAGCTAATTTAGGACAGACCAGTAATAAATGCATCAGGGTTTCGTTTTCCTCTGTTAGATTACAAAATCTGCAGCCAACCTTCTGCATAGTTAAACCACGAATTGTCAGGATTTCATTAGTGCTCAAGACATTAACAGGCCGATTCATGGAATAAATGTGTGCCGAAAATCCCGGCGCAGAGGGGCCAATACGTGCGCTGCGCCGAAAATTAGCGAAAAGCGCAGGGAAACCAGCGCACGTCGATTCATGGAAGTCCGTGCGCAAGAAAAGCAGAGGACGTGCGCCGAAAAAGCGCGCGGCGCAGGCCGGCGCACAGGTCAACCAACGTCGTGCGCCACGGCCACTGCGCTATCACTCCGAGCGCAGCGCACAGCTCTAAAGTAGGCGGAACACAGGGCGGGACACTCGGAATGGGGAATAAAATGGGGCACAACACTCGGAATGGGGAAGAATGTGGGCGGCACGGGAAAGTATAGGAGGCAAGTGCGCGGAACGCCCACACGCTCGCATACAACACGTATTCATGGAATAGAATAGGGCAAAAAAGCGCACGCTCAAAGCAGCGCACAGGCACAAACAGGCACAAACACGACCGCCACAAGAAAGCAGGCGGTAGCGTCTCTGCGCCTGCAAGAAATGTGCGCTAAAAGGTGCGCCAACAAATAGCACCTATATACAGACATGATCAATGTCCAATACTGTGGCCCTCCAGGACAAATGACGTACAAAGGGGTACCCACAAACACAGACACGCGCTGAGAGAAAAAATAAACGTGTGCGTGCATACCGGGGTGCGCGGGAAGTTGCACACGCGACATGGCCGTGTACGTGGATTTCAGGGGTGCGCGGGAAGTTCCACACGCGATATGGCCGGGTACGTGGATTGCAGGGATGCGCGGGAAGTCCCACACGCGATATGGCCGGGTACGTTGATTTCAGGGGTGCGCGGGAAGTTCCACACGCGATATGGCCGGGTATGTGGATTGCAGGGGTGCGCGGGAAGTTCCACACGCGATATGGCAGGGTACGTGGATTTCAGGGGTGCGCGGGAAGTTCCACACGCGATATGGCCGTGTATGTGGATTACAGGGGTGCGCGGGAAGTCCCACACGCGATATGGCCGGGTACGTGGATTGCAGGGGTGCGCGGGAAGTTCCACACGCGATATGGCCGGGTACGTGGATTGCAGGGGTGCGCGGGAAGTTCCACACGCGATATGGCCGGGTACGTGGATTTCAGGGGTGCGCGGGAAGTTCCACACGCGATATGGCCGTGTACGTGGATTTCAGGGGTGCGCGGGAAGTTCCACACGCGATATGGCCGTGTACGTGGATTTCAGGGGTGCGCGGGAAGTTCCACACGCGATATGGCCGGGTACGTGGATTGCAGGGGTGCGCGGGAAGTTCCACACGCGATATGGCCGGGTACGTGGATTTCAGGGGTGCGCGGGAAGTTCCACACGCGATATGGCCGGGTACGTGGATTTCAGGGGTGCGCGGGAAGTTCCACACGCGATATGGCCGGGTACGTGGATTTCAGGGGTGCGCGGGAAGTTCCACACGCGATATGGCCGGGTACGTGGATTTCAGGGGTGCGCGGGAAGTTCCACACGCGATATGGCCGGGTACGTGGATTGCAGGGGTGCGCGGGAAGTTCCACACGCGATATGGCCGGGTACGTGGATTGCAGGGGTGCGCGGGAAGTACCACACGCGATATGGCCGGGTACGTGGATTGCAGGGGTGCGCGGGAAGTTCCACACGCGATATGGCCGGGTACGTGGATTGCAGGGGTGCGCGGGAAGTACCACACGCGATATGGCCGGGTACGTGGATTGCAGGGGTGCGCGGGAAGTCCCACACGCGATATGGCCGGGTACGTGGATTTCAGGGGTGCGCGGGAAGTCCCACACGCGATATGGCCGTGTACGTGGATTTCAGGGGTGCGCGGGAAGTTCCACACACGATATGGCCGGGTACGTGGATTGCAGGGGTGCGCGGGAAGTTCCACACGCGATATGGCCGGGTACGTGGATTTCAGGGGTGCGCGGGAAGTTCCACACGCGATATGGCCGGGTACGTGGATTTCAGGGGTGCGCGGGAAGTTCCACACGCGATATGGCCGGGTACGTGGATTTCAGGGGTGCGCGGGAAGTTCCACACGCGATATGGCCGGGTACGTGGATTTCAGGGGTGCGCGGGAAGTTCCACACGCGATATGGCCGGGTACGTGGATTGCAGGGGTGCGCGGGAAGTTCCACACGCGATATGGCCGGGTACGTGGATTGCAGGGGTGCGCGGGAAGTACCACACGCGATATGGCCGGGTACGTGGATTGCAGGGGTGCGCGGGAAGTTCCACACGCGATATGGCCGGGTACGTGGATTGCAGGGGTGCGCGGGAAGTACCACACGCGATATGGCCGGGTACGTGGATTGCAGGGGTGCGCGGGAAGTCCCACACGCGATATGGCCGGGTACGTGGATTTCAGGGGTGCGCGGGAAGTCCCACACGCGATATGGCTGTGTGCTCCCAGGCATTACCTGTACACCCTCCACGGCCCCTGCAGGCAGCACACACCACAGGGAACTACCCTGCACACCTGCTCATGTCTCCCACCACCCCCACCCCCCATCCACCAGGGACACCCTCCACCAGGCCCCCACCCATGTCTCCCACCACCCCCACCCCCCATCCACCAGGGACACCCTCCACCAGGACCCCACCCATGTCTCCCACCACCCCCAGCACTGTGGGGAACCTGCCAGCAGGCCCCCACCCATGTCCAACCCATGTCTCCCACCACCCCCACCCCCAGCACTGTGGGGAACCTGCCAGCAGGCCCCCACCCATGTCCAACCCATGTCTCCCACCCCCCCCACCCCCAGCACTGTGGGGAACCTGCCAGCAGGCCCCCACCCATGTCCAACCCATGTCTCCCACCACCCCCACCCCCAGCACTGTGGGGAACCTGCCAGCAGGCCCCCACCCATGTCCAACCCATGTCTCCCACCACCCCCACCCCCAGCACTGTGGGGAACCTGCCAGCAGGCCCCCACCCATGTCCAACCCATGTCTCCCACCACCCCCACCCCCCATCCACCAGGGACACCCTCCACCAGGCCCCCACCCATGTCTCCCACCACCCCCAGCACTGTGGGGAACCTGCCAGCAGGCCCCCACCCATTTCCCCCTGGCCCCAGGTCCTGACGATACACAATCATGGCAGTAATGGCCAGCATACCCAGCACAAACACCCAGGCAAGGATTGCATGCACCCACATAGTGAATGCAATCACATGACACAACCCCAAAGGCAAGTATGCAAAAGAACACATGTCTGTCACACACACATACACAATGGGTGCAAGTGAATGTCAAAACCCATATCATGACATGTAAGAAACCAAAGAGAAAATAACACAAGTGTAAGATAATATAAAAATGTATTAAAAACACAAATCAAGTAAACCAATAAAACTTACAACTATGTGGCAAAGTAAATAAAAGGTCCATGTCCGAGAACAAAAATGATAAACCCAAAAACAAAGGATGAAAAAATCAATATAATTTGTCCAAAGCAAAACCATGTAGTAGGAAATCAAAGAAAAACCATTACGTCATGGTGTAAACAATAAAAAAATTAAAAAATGTATCTCCCAAAATATATCAATATATACAGGAATGTTCCAGGGTCCATGAGCCCAACAGCACAAATGAAACCTAATACTAACTAATAAAATAAATATGTACAAAAAAGTGGCCATTGTCCGAGCGGTCCAAAATAATAAAAATAAATAAAGGAAACCTAGCACTAACTAACTAAAAAACTATATACAAAGGCAGCGGGCTAGTCCTGCGGCTCACTTGGTGATGCTGGCCAGGGCATCCTCGAACTCCATGTCAATGTCCTGGAGGCGGGACTCTGTCCTGGCCCCGAGGTCTCGCAGGGACAACCCCATGTGCTCACCAAAATCCCTGCGAGCCTCCTCGAGGCACTCAGCCCGCCTCAATGCCCGATGCATGGAGATCTCCGCCCTGGCCATGGCGAGCCGCTCCTCTTCCGCCCGCTGCCGCTCCGCACCTATCCGCTGGCCAAACTCCTCCCACACGGAACACACCGCCATGCCAGGGTTGCCCTGCCCTCCGGCCGATGCCTGCCCCTCTGATCTTGATGGCCCTGAGCCATGATGCCTCCCACGTCGAGCCCGCTGCTGCCTCCGACGCCACTGCCTCTGCCAGCACGACGGCATCCAGGCTGATGGTAACCACCGACGCCGTCGTGCACGTGCCCTGCCCGATGATGCCGGCACATCTTCCATCTGCTGGGGTCCACTTGCTGTGTCGTCCACCCCTGCTGGACCTCCGACTCCCAACTGTGGCAGGGATGGGATCCCCACCGAGCTGGCTGCATTGGTCGGGGCAGGTCCACAGGGGGCCATGGTGGCATCTGGGCCGGAAGACGGCAAGGAGAACGACCGTTGGATAGCCTGCACAGAGGAGGAGAGGGCCGTCAGATTGGCCAACACATGCAGGAACCCCCCGAACATGGCCGATCCCAATTGGGCCACGTCGGCACGGTGCACTTCGTGATGACGTGCGTGCTCCTCCCGGGAAGCACACACGTCATCACGAATCACAGCCGTGCGCATCGCGACCCCAATCAGGACCTGCTCCACGCGGCCAGGGGTTCCCACGGCCGCAGGTGGAGGGGAGTCAGTTGACATGGACATCCCCACTACCTGCGGACGGGCCTGGGACGGGGCATCCCTGCTGGTGCATGGTGGTGCACTCACAGGGTCAGGGACAGCGACATGCACAGGCACCTCCACGGTGACCTGTGCTGCCTCCTGCCCCTGGCCCTGGACTGCACCACTTGCACCAGCAGGGATGCTCCCACCAGGCCCCATGTGTGCACCAGTGTCGGCCTCCTCCTCCTCTGTGCAAACCACCAACCTGGATGGCTCCTCACCGTCTCCCGCCGTAGCAGGCCCCTGTGGGGGCTCACCCACCCCTTCCGCTGCAGCCGTGGGGGCATCCCCGCCGCCTTGCTCCACAGCGCCGTCTCCGCCCTCTTCTTCACTAGCCGCTGCGTAGAGGGAGACAAAGGACACAAGCATCAGGCTACTGTAAAATGGTCCCCTAGACAGGAAGCAATAGCAGATGAGCACCCCTGTCAAAGTACACTTCCATCATGTCCCTCCACAACACATGGGTCAGTCCAGGCAAAACACACACAGTAACAGGCATGGTGCATGCCATGCACATTTCCATGCATGTCCAATTGACTCTTGAAACATTCAATGATATGTGACTCACATGCATCATGGCTCATGCATATCACATGCACACACTTCACCTCAGTCACATCCATCTGGCCCCAAACACAACGAACACAGGCGAAACAAGGGTTAGTTGGGTGCGTCACAGAATCTGTGCATTGTCACACACATGTGTCATGCATCCATGGCATGCACAAGTCACAGACACGCAGGTCAGGCACACAGACATGGCTACCATATATGTACCTGGCATCAGCACCCATCCTTCACCCCCATCCATGTCCAGGTACAGAGACTGGCATGCTCTCATGTCCTAAATCTGCATAGGGCTCCCCATGCCACATTTCAACACATGCAACAACCATGTGGGTCACACATCACTGGTCGCACATGCATTACCATGATGTCCCTGCACACATACATGCATACATGGCCCATGGCACACATACAGGCAAGTATCATAGAACCAGCTCACCGCAACATGCCCTGTCTCACACAGTAATGCTTGCACACTTACCGCTCAACTCCAGACGGGCCTCCCTCTCAAGGACCTGGGCGTGGAGCGCTGGGCGTACGCGTTCCAGGACCCTCTTCTGGATGGAACTCATGCGGCCCCGGCCCCCATCCACGAGGCGCCGGGCCTTCACAAGGGTCCTGGACCTCAAGTCCTCCCAGCGCTTCTTGATCTTCTGGACGTTGCGGGTTGCCACCCCCTCCGCGTTGATGGCAACCACACAGTCGGCCCAGATCCTCTCCCGTCCTTCCTTGCTGGCGCGGGACGATCCAAAGAGGGCATCATACTGCCCCAGGACATGCTCCACCAGGACACCAACTTCGGTGGCAGTGAAGCTGGTGCCCCTCTGCCCCTCTGGCCTGGGGTTGCCACTGGTGCCAGATGTGGAAGTGCCCGACATGGCAACCCCAGAGGCAGGTGTGGGTGGGCAACTGGGTCCTGGGGCTGGGCTGTGGAGCGATGTAATCCCAGTTGGGAGTCTTCAGTTCCAGCAGGGGTGGACACAGCAACTGGACCCCTGCAGATGGCTGATGTGCAGGCACCAAATGGCAGGGCACGGTGGCAGCAGGCAGGCAGGCAGGCAGGCAGCAGCAGATAGCACGTGGGAGGCTGCTCAGGGCACTGGGGGGGCAGTAACTCGGCCTTCTGGGCAGGAGCGTGGTGTTCCGTGTGTTTTCGGGTGGCCAGCTTGATACGGAGTGATTTGGCACGTGAAATTCCTGCACGTCAGCGTGAAATCCGAGGAAAGGGCCTTAGCGCGTAAGTGCATCAGCACGCATACGCGATTCTATTGGACCAGAGTCCCTCACCGCGTAAGCGCGTCTGACGTGATCCGCACGGGCGTTCCCCACTCAGCACGTGATGACGGAGCACACGTGGAAATACTGCACGTCAGAGTGTCATCGCGTGTAATTGGCCAAAAGTGCGCGTACACGCGATTGGCCAATGTACGTGTATTACGTCGCGTGTAATTGGCCAAAAGTGCGCGTACACGCGATTGGCCTATGTACGTGTATTACAGGGGTGCGCGGGCACTTACACACGCAAGTACGTCAGCGCACCTGTATGCCTGCTGCGTGGGAATTTCCACACGCTATTGGAGTGGGAACTAGATTCCAGGGGTGCGAGGGTCACACGCTCGCCTAGAACACGCACAAGGCATTAATTTGCGCACTTATCAATAAACAAGCCAGATGCCAGGATGAACATACCGTTCCTAGCAGCAGTGGCAGTGGGCTACCAAAGGAGGAGGAGGAGGAGAGTCAGGGCCAGAATATTCACACCCAGAACCAGCCTATTCGGGATGCCTGATGACCAGGTGTATGGGAGGTACAGGTTTCCAGCACACATCATACTGGACCTGGTCAGTGAGTGGGAGGATGACCTCACATCACCCACCCTGTGCTCCCAAGCACTCAGCCCCCTGCAGAAGGTCCTGAATGTACTGCACTTCTTGGCCACTGGATCCTTTCAGCGGACAAGTGCCATAGTGGGTGGTGTGTCACAGGCCACGCAGTCACGCTGCCTACACCAGGTCTTGAACATCATCACTGCACGGCCATCAGTCCGCAGGCACATATATCTCCCCAGGACTCATGCAGAAAGGCGGACGTGCATCCAGGAATTCTATGGTGTGGCTCAATTCCCCAAAGTGCTTGGTGCAATTGACTGCACACATGTGGCTCTACGTCCACCCAGGGCAACAGAGCACATCTATAGAAACCGCAAGCACTGGCATTCCATCAACGTGCAAGTTGTATGCAATGCCAAGGGAATAATCACATCAGTATATGCCAACTATCCCGGGTCCACCCACGACAGCTTCATCTACAGAATGTCTACACTATGCCGGGACCTGGAGGCTGGCCAGCATGGAGATACATGGCTGCTTGGTGAGCATGAATGCCACTGCACATGCATGCATGTCAGATACTGGGTCATGACACAACACCACTAATGATACCCATCACCACCTCCGCAGGGGACAGTGCCTACCCTATCAGCCCCCACATGATGACCCCAATCCGGAACCCCACCACGCCACCCGAGGTAAGGTACAACACAGCCCACATTGCAACACGGGGCATAGTGGAGCGCACATTCGGAGTGCTGAAGTCACGCTTTCGCTCCCTTGACCGTTCTGGCGGGCAGCTGTTATATGCTCCCCGAATAGTGTGCAGGATCATAGTGGCAGCATGTGTCCTGCACAACGTTGCAACACGCCAGGGCCTGCCCGTGGACATGGTGGTGCCCCCACATCCACAACCACATGCACGCCCGCTGCGCATGGGAGGGGAAAGGGCACGGGGGGTGGCAGCCCGTACGCAACTGGTGGCCAACTTCTTCACCTAGGAATCACAGTGCTGGCTAGTGCACACTGCTCTGGCACATACCATCTGACAATCAATGATGACACTACCTGACAATGTCACAAAATTACTCGACAATAAACTGTCAGATACACATCAGCCTGAGATTGTTAACATGGAAGTGTCACTATGTGTGCACCCCTACCTACACATACACCAGCAATGCATCACAACGAGAAGACACAACTCCATCAATCAAATATGCATTGCCACAGGCGATTCACTACATGACAACATTGCCATGTCACCCATTCCCTTCACAGTCCCGCCACTGAGGACACCATGTCATGGTATGTGAGAGCAAACAAACTGGCCAACACAACATGACACCGGTGTCACAAATAGCAGTGCCCCAAATGGAACATAGCCGCACTTGAACAGCTAACCGCGCTGGAGCCACTACTACACACCTGTGTAAGAGTAATTTCAATCAAATTACACACCAACCCACCCTGAAGCCCACCCAAACAAGACACAATGCATGTAATCAATGGTAGTCTCATTACCTGATTCTGCTGGTATGTCCTCACCGTCCAGATGTACAGTGATGGCGCCACGCAAAAGTGTCAGTGCACATCTACCGACATGTAGTCTGACTCCAGAGAGTATGCCCGTGTGAAGAACTGTGTGAAATACCTGCAAAACATGAGCAACATATGTAAGTAGAGGCACATATCAAACCATCATGCATAGTTAGGTGCAACAACAATGTACACTATGAATGTCTACACAGTATTGACTATGGACTGGCCAACAGCTCATGGGAGTCCAATGTCACCGTGTAATTTGCTGTCACTTGGGCACACCCTTTGCAAGCCCATGGAAAGGGAAGCAGGAGGGGTGTGGATGTCTGCTACCCAAGCATCTAAACCAAACTCAGGACAAGCCTGCATGTGCCCAGCCACAATACAGTGTATGCCCAGGTACCCACACAAGGCAACACTCTTGGAAAAGAAAAAAGAAAATTGAGAAAAAATGGCCATGAAAGGGCCGGCGGGGGGGGGGGCACCTATGAGGTCCGAGGACAGGATGCACGCCACAATCCACCTGTGTGGATCATGGGAAACTAAAACACCCCATAGGCTCGTGGCCCACACGGCTACTCTGTTGTGGGAGATGAGTCGCTATCGCTCTGGCCAGACCCTGCAGCTGACTCAGGAGGTGGGGGAGCTGCCTCAGAAGATGGTGTGACAATGGGAGGCAGCCCACGCAAAGCACGAGTTTGCTCCTCCATGGCTGCAAGCAGGCGGGTCTGGTAGTTCTGGTTCTGGGTTATAATCATGCGGAGGTCCCCATGCAGTAACTCCCGGGATGACCTGACCTCCGCACGAGTTGCCTGCATCTCGGCCGAGAGCGTCCGTGTCAGACGCTCCAGCTGCTCCTCTGTCCTTCTATGGGATGAAGCCTCAAGCTCTAACAGGGTCGACCTGAGGTGACGGAATTCTTCCCTCAGGCCTTCCCTGTGGCGCTGGGACTCCATGGAAAGTGATTCCCGCAGAGTCGCCAGTGCCGCCCGCCTGTCCTTGTTGGACGCCAACATATCCTCCCTGTGTGCCTGGCTGATGGACTCTGTAGCCTGCTCCAGTCGCTCCATCAGCCTTTCTGGGGGGACAATGGAAGTGGCCACCCTATCCATGGCCTGTGCAATCATCTCGGATGATGCTGCCTGTTGGTTGGCCATACCGTAGATGGATTGCTCCCAAGCGGTATTGCCAGGTGGCATACGGCCACCACGTTGACGGGCACCACACCTGCCTGGGGCAAGGCGGACTGCGCCTTGCTGTGCCGGCAAGGCCTCAGGCTGCAGGACTGCATTCCCTCTCTGATCTGCAGCCCCAGGAACAGGATCAGAGATTGTGTGGTGTGGCCCTGCATCCGTAACCACCGGAGGCTGAGCTGCCGACACTGACATCCCCATTGAGGGCAATGGCCCGGCTGCAGGTGGGTCGGACAGAGGAGATTCTCTCCCAAGAACACTCACCTGCGGCTGCACATAGGTGTCATCCTCCGAGTCTACACCTGAATACTGCTCGGGGGAGGAACCCCCAGAGACACCCCTCGACAGCACGACCTGCAGCACTTGTGGGTTTTCACCCACAAACACACCACGTCCCTCACTTGTGGAAGGTCGGCCCGGGTTGCCCTCCTGGGACGGCTCAACCACCACATCCCCAGCATCAACAAGTGCTTCGTCCCCTGCAAAGACATGAAAGAGAAAAATGGAAACAGGCATTAGCACCATGGCATGCAACAAGGGCTGATGAACAACAGAGGCAGTAGTTCTACGACACATGTCCCACATGACTGGGAGACCTCCTATGCATTCACCATCACTGGGTCTGTAGGGGAGGCTCAGGGCATACAATGTACAGATTGGAGAGCAACGCCTGCTCACCATGCTGCCTAGCACTGCCATCACACATTGGCCGGTGATTGCCATGTCAAAGGCACATGCCATCACACACATGGCATGTGACATAGCCACCAAGTGAAGAGGGAGAGGAGGGCAACTTTTTTGGATTTCTACCACTCTGGTCCTGACATTGCATCATCACATCAATAAGTTGACATGTTGTACATGGATCTGCTAGTCCAAATTGGCCACGATGCACAGTGCCTTGTCTACATCAACAAAATGCAGTAAACAATGAGATTCCACCTCCCCATCACCTGTAAAGGAATCATATAGCATTCGTGAAGCACCGGTCCAGAAATGTATGAAGGTACAGCGGAGCACTGAGGGGTGGTGGGGCAGTAGGGGATGCCAGTCAACAATCCTACTGGTGCTGGTGTCATTCATGTCACGCAAGTGCAGGGGTGGGTGGCACAATGATGTGCAAGGGGAAGTGGCGGCTGGAAGTGCTGTACAAGGTAAGTAGGACTTAACGTCAAGGGCAGATGGTGTTAGGCGCAGACAAGTGCTGGGGGGGGTGGCCTATAGGGGTACAGAGACAATCATGCAGTGCTGTGGGCTCGGAGGGGACAGGGGAGGTACACACTGCATCTGGCTCGGCAAGGTCCTTGCAGATTTCTATCTGTCCTGCAGAGTTGTCACATGCCGCAGATATGTGCCCTTGGATTGGGGATCTCATCTTGGTGAAAAGGGTGAGGCGCTATTGCCTTTGGAGCATGTGGCAGGCCAGTTTGCCAGAGGATGAGCATGATGCAGGACATTCCCTCTCTGCCACCCGGCACCTGTGGTCTGGGTTCACATGATCCGAGTCATGCCAGGACTCTGCATTGGCATGGGGCTTCAGACAGGTGGTCATGACCGTGGCAAAGACATCCAGTGTACCTGACATAGAGTGGAGCATGGAGTGGGCCCTGTCAGGATGGGAGTGAGCCTAAGGGGGAGCTGGATGGGGGGGAGATTTTGGCAGCATGAGCCTCGACTGACACACACTTCATGGGTTGGAATACCAAGAAGGTGTGTGACAGTGGTGAGGGTGGCTTTGCCTCTGGTGTGGTGAGGGTGAGCTGGGAGGAGAGGAGAATGTGATCACTCCAGGAGAGAGGAGTGCAGAGATGGACGGAGAGGGGAAAGTCAGATGAGATCAGAGCATCAAGAGTGTGCCCTGCAGAATGAGTAGGGACAGACGGGAGTCTAGAGGGTGAGAGGGAGTTGCTGAGGTCACAGAAAGGTCACGTGGGGGGGTCAACAAGCATGCAGGTGGATGCGTACAGCAACAAGGAAGAGGATTTCTGTGTCTGGGGACATGAGTGAGGAGGAGAGGTGAGGACACTCAGAAAGGAAGTAGTACATTTGACCAGTTTTCCCAGACACAGTACGCACAGTTTGTGAATGTCAAGGTGTGGTAGAGAGAGACATCACACAAGCCATTCCAGAGTGGAGTAGGTCTAAGTAGGAGTGACAGTGGCAGGAATACCCTCAGGGAAGCCAAGGGCACACACCCCCTGCACAGTAGTGGCGGGCAAAGGAGAGGGTCTCCTGAACATCAGGTAGGAGTGTGTGAAGGATGCAGACAGAGCTGGCCGTCAGACATGTTTCCATGAGACCAAGGATGTCAAGGTGCATAACCTCATGTAAGTGACAGATATCGGAGGAATGCCTGATGCAGCCGCAGTGAAAGGAGTGTAATTGTGGAGGAGGTTGACAGCCTTGGAGGACTTACGGGGAGTGCTAGAGATCAGAGGTGCAGCATGTGTAGGAGTTGGAGTGGGAGGCGGAGAAGGATCATGGGAGGGTGCAGGGAGGCAGTGCAGGATTGATGAGGAGAGAGGAGGGGGGACAGCAGGAGAGGTAAGGAAGTTGATGAGATGTGGCTAGCATTTCTCAAGGAGAATGAGGTTGGCCTAAGGGCCTTGGACTGAGATGCTCCCATTACCATGCACATCAATTGTGGCCTCTGAGGATTGGAAGGAGGCCAGGAGTACACCCCAACGGGTCCCACCATTGATGGTGGAAGAGGAGCAAGGAGAGAGGACAGGGACCATGTGAAGGGTCTATGGGACAGGCAAAGGCATGTATGAGCAGATGTCAGTGAGAGTTGGCTTTGAGTAGGCTCAGATGCACTTGTCAGCAATAGGGTGGGTCGCATTGGAGGGCAGGGTGCCCTCATTTGACTGTTAGCAAGCAGGTGTCGTGAGTAGGGCACGATGGTCTGAACTGTAGAAGTCAGGGAAGATAGACCATGAAGAGCAGCATGGAGTGTGAGGGAATGGGGCTCGAAACCAGACGGTACCAAAGCACACAGGTAGGAGGTGGATGTCAAGGCAACATCCACAGTATGACAGCATGTTGGTTGGCATTTATATACAGAGGACGCATTAGCATGTGGTATCATTGCATGTCAGGCATGTGAAGATGAAACTTGATTGGCTGGGGGAAAGTATAGGAATGGTATGTAAGACATCAGATGAATAGACAGGGGAGTATGAGCAACAATGTAGTGACAAAATGACAATTCAAGGGCAACTTCCATGGTGTAGGGCCATATGTGCACTGTTGCCAAATGGGATAGTGCTGTGGGCAGATGGTGTTGCACTGAACATACTGGATGAGGCACATGGGTGCCACTATCTACTCTGCCACACACCCCCTTGACAGGCACCCAACATGGATGCTTCACACACACACCATGCACATGGATAATACACACATGCATGTGCACTCACCGGATGATGCCTCGTAATCAGGGAGATCTCCCACACCTTGGAGTTGTCCCTCGGTGACGTAGGATCCAGCTACGGACTCGTGTGGTGTGAGTTCTATTTCCTGTGCTGGGGACCCACCTCCAGTCACCAAGGTTGCGGCATGACTTGAGGCCAGCTTATCCTTTGCCCTGCGCTTAAGGTCATTCCAGCGCTTCTGGCAATCACTAGCTGTGCGCCTCACTACTCCAAGGGCACTTATTCTGTCAGCAATGGTCTGCCAGTGTGCCTGGCGTCTGGCATGTGTGGTCTTGGACCCTGCAACGATGACCATTTCCCTATCATGATCTGACACATACTGAACAAGTGCATTCAGTTCGGCGTCTGTGAAGCTTGGCTTCCTTGATGGGCCGGACTGTGCAGCCGTGCCTGGGGAATCAGCCTGTACACTCTTCCTCTTGCGCTTGGAAGGGGGTGGGGATCCAGAGTGTCCTACGCCGCTGTGGACACTAGGGGCAGGAGCCGTGGTGGACTCAGTACTGGGTGTGTGGGATTGCACACTCAGCATGGGAGTAGGTGCAGGCATTGGGGGTAGTGGGATGGGGTCAGGCCTGATCTGAGGCGCATGAACTAGGACCGACAGTCTTGGCAGGGTGTATGAGAGGTGGGGTGGATGGAGCCACACCCTGGATACAGGGGCCAGCAGATGACCTATCTGGCCCTGATGACACCAATGTGCACCGGTGCACGTGCAGTGGACCTGCTGACCTGGATGTCAGCGATGGGATCACTCTCGGACAGGTCTGCTGCCACAATGGGCTGGTCCAACAAGGGCTGATCAGGGTTGGTATCAGCCACATGACCCTCAACTGGGGGGGGGGGGGCATGGGTGTCCCTGACTGGTCCTCCAGACTGGGGGGGACAGGGGCACCCTGCAAGTCACAACCACGTCCCCTAGTGGATCCTCCACGGCCACCACGTGTGGCTCGGCCACCTTTGCCACCCTTACGGCTTGCACGCCTCCCAACCATGGCACTGATGTTATTGTGCGTATGGGAGTCGGTGTGCACAATTGTCCTGGGCAATTGGGTGTCAAAGGGGTTGGGTACCAGATGGTATTCGTACCCTAGTGCAGTGGCAAGGCTATATGACACCCCTGGGGAAAGATGACGGGTCACGCAACGCACAGGCACCCCAGAAAAGTTAAGGAACGTGCACAATACCCCTCCTAGACCACGTGTGCTGATGGAAAACCCTGCACTACGCTGTGGCATCCAGTAACACAATGAACGTATGCGTGTCACACGCAGCCTAGAATGACCTCTGAAGGGGTAGGCTACACACGGGGCAAGCACAGAAGTTAGATACGTGCGTGACTCACCGTCTGCCAGGTAAAAGAGCGTGAAAAATGAGCGCGTTTGGTTGGCAACACCCCCGCCAAAAGAAGATGTGTACGCTGTCTGAGGAGACAGGACAACAGTAGAAGGGGACACTGTTTGAGGGAACAGGCCCAGGTAAACCAGTACAAGAGGAAAAAGAGAAAAAGCTGTCAGAGGTAACAGGGAGTACGAACTGGAAACGCCGTGAAGTAAATCGCGTGTGAAACGACAAGAAGTACAGAATTCACACACTCGCTCTCCACGAAAAGCACGTACAAGGAAATGGTGTTCAACACTACCTTATATACAGGCCCACACGTACAGCGTCACTTACGGCGTGTACGTGCTTGGCCCATGTTCACCAATCACACGCTTTGTCACTTCTGCGTGTGGATCCTTTTTCACCAATCACACGCTTTGACACTCCTGCGTGTAGCTCACTTTTCACCAATCACACGCTTTGTCACTCCTGCGTGTAGATCAATTTTCACCAATCACACGCTTTGTCACTCCTGCGTGTAGATCCATTTTCACCAATCACACGCTTTGACACTGCACGTGCAGGTAACTATAGACGCACATATGCTGGTGACGGGTTTTCGCGCGATTCGCTGAGTGTGGGGTTTTCACGTGCTAAATCACTCCCTATCAGGCTGTCCACGCGTCCAAACACGAAAGACCACGCTCCTGGCCAGGAGGCCGAATTACAGTCCCCCAGAGCCCTGAGCACGCTCCCACCTGCCATCTGCTGCTGCCTGACTGCCTGCTGGCCACGTGCCCCACAGTGCTGGTGGGTGGGGGTGGTGGGAGACATGGGTGGGGGCCTGGTGGAGGGTGCCCCTGGTGGATGGGGGGTGGGGGTGGTGGGAGACATGGGTGGGGGCCTGATGGCAGGTGCCCCTGCACTGCTGGGGGGTGGGGGTGGTGGGAGACATGGGTGGGGGCCTGGTGGAGGGTGCCCCTGGTGGATGGGGGTGCAGGGAGACATGATCAGGTGTGCAGGGTAGTCCCCTGTTTTGTGGGCTGCCTGCAGGGGCCGTGGAGGGTGTACAGGGTACACCTGTGAGGGCCCACCCAGCCTATTCGCGTGTGATAATTCCCACGCACCCCTGTGATACATGTACCCTGGCCAATCGCGTGTTCTACTTCACGCGTACCCCTGTAATACACGTACCCTGGCCAATCGCGTGTTGAACTTCCCGCTACCCCTGTAATACACGCACCCTGGCTGTTCGCGTGTGATGATTCCCGCGTACCCCTGTAATACACGTTCCCTGGCCTATCGCGTGTTCTACTTCACGCGTACCCCTGTAATACACGTTCCCTGGCTAATCGCGTGTTGAACTTCCCGCGTACCCCTGTAATACACGTACCCTGGATAATCGCATGTTAAACTTCCCGCATACCCCTGTAATACACGTACCCTGGCTAATCGCGTGTATAACTTCACGCGTACCCCTGATATGCACGTTACCCGCTTTGCGTTCCTTGTTTGGCAGCCCTGTAAACTGGTCCAGGGTTAGCGCAGCCCTTTGCGATGATTTAGCGATTTTGATGGCTTTTCCTTGCGCGAGGGCGTTCTTGGGGGCGTTACTGGCGCTGCTGCAGGGTCGCTGCGATACTCTGCGCCACGGCTGGTTTGGGTGCCTAAAATCCATGAATACGCTGTGCGCCGGATTCGGTTTTGGCGCACGCGGCTGGCGCAGACTATCGCACGCGCACGCTGTGCGCCAGCCGCGTGCGCTACTTGTGCGCTGAATTCTATGAATTACCCTGTAAATCTGAATCTCATCATTCTATTCCTAAACAGCCTCGATGGATATTTTACTATATATTTTTCAGGAATCGGAAACCATTTCCAAAATGAGACTATTTGAGAATATAACTTTGAGTTCAGCAGTATAACATTGTTTTCTAGCCAATCATACGCTTTTACTGTTTCTATGACTTTCCCATAGTTTCTTAACAATGTCTCCACTCTTAAACCCTCTTTCATCAATATGGTTTCACAAGCTGCTGTTAAATCTGACATAAAGTTTCCCTTTTCTACTACTTTCAGGTGGTAATAAAGTGATTCTCTATCTGCAATCAAACATTTTCTGAGCAATGCTAGTTTTTTTAAATGCATCGTGCAGGAAATAGAAGTTAAACCTAGTTCATACCTGATCATTTCAAAGGGAGTGCATTTCGGTATAAAGAATAGTATTTTGCGCCAAATTGAGGCTTCTAGGATTTTCAAAAAGGGCACCAATGATTCAGGTAAAAATTCCATACCATAAGTTAGGTTTGGGATAATCTTTAGTCTGTAAAAATGGATGCAGGGGGCCAAAGTAAATTTACCAAATCTTCTCTCTTTAGACTTGATTTGGTTTGTGGCTTTTTTTGCTTTCATTAGGAGATTGTTTTTCAGAAACATATTAGGATTAGAACTATACACTGTGTAGCCCAAAAATCTTAATACCGATTGACTCTTAATCTGTACGCCACCACAGTTCCAAAATAAGAATGCAGGAGTCATCTTTTTACTTCCACCGTGAAAGATGATTGTTTTCGTTGGATTAATTTTTAGTTTTCTTTCATCAATAAAGGCCCCAAAATCATTAATCAATCTTTGCAAGCCTATTTTTGAGCCATCCAACAATAAAAAATCATCAGCATAAGCTATCCATCTAATGGTGTACCCTCCAAGCTTTAAGCCAACCAGGCCACTAGAGTTTAACTTTTTTCCCGCTTCCGCAACGTACAAATTAAAAAGTGTAGCTACCAGTCTGCAGCCTCGTTTTAAACCATTGGCCATTGTGATCGCGTTAGATAGTAATCCTTTATTATTTAACCTCACTCGCATGATGGTATCAGAGTATAGATGGATGATTACATTCAGTAGACCGCTATCAACACCTAAAGACACTAAAGTTTTCCATAATGTGGGTCTGTCGACTAAGTCGAACGCCGAGGTGGAGTCCATTGACGCTACATATATCTGTTCAACGTTTTTTTTGTTTCGCCAAGCTCATTAATTGGTACAACAGTAGACCTCCCGCATCGGTGCCAATGTGTCTTCTAAAGCGTATCTGTCTAAAGTCCAAAACCGCTTTGTCATCCATCCATGTTGTCAGTTTCTCCAGGACTACGGCAGCAAATATCTTGAACTCAACGGTTAGGAGGGTAATGGGTCTATAGTTTTTCGGACTCATCCTGTCCCCTTTCTTAAATATCAATAACACATATGACATTTCCCATGATTGTGGGATTTCTTTGTTCATACAAATGTCGCTAAAAAGTATATGCAGGAGTTTCGACCATATATAAGGATGACTTTTCAGAATTAAAAATGATAAGTGGTTCGGTCCAGGTGTGGAGGTGGATTTTGATTTTTTGATATATTTTAAGATGTTTAATTCTGTGATATTCAAGGACCAGCTTTCCGCTTCGCCATTTATTAATATCCACAATTCTGATGACTTTTTATAAAGAGTACTGAAGTGTTCAATCCATGTTTGAGAATCAATAGGATTCGCTTGGGCTTGATATTGAGCTGTTTGCGAGCTATTTATAATGGACCAATACTTATGTGGGTTGGCGACACTCATTTCTTTGAGCATCGACTCTCCATCATTTTGGACAATCTGGGCCTTGATATTTTTATGCCAATTTTTGTATTTCTGTTTAATTGACCTGATCTCATAATTACGCACCACTGCATCACCAGACTTTTTCTTTATATTTCAAATGGATTTCCTCAGGGCTGCTTTCTTTATTTTAACAGCCTGGCTAAATGAGTGACTATGGAGTTTACGGTCCCCTAGCTTGACGCCATTAAAAACTTTACTATATACTAGTGTGTTATCTATATATTCTGGGAATATGTTTACTGAGTATGTTGCACATTTTATATCATATGTAGAAAGTTCATAATCTTGGGACAAGATGCTATTGAATTCCCGCACTTTGTGTCTAGACCACTTCACACATTTACCGTTATTGCTTACTTCTATCTGAATTGAGAACTGTGGAGCTTCCGCATGTTTTCTTGCCCATGGTAAAACTATGCTGAGCATTACGTGGTCACTGTTAGCGGAACAAAATACATCTAGGTTGTTACAACTCCAGTATCTTGTGTAGTCATGAATATATAGTCTAAAATTGCACTCGTGCCACGAGCATGCCATGTGGGTTTAGAATTGAAAACTTGCGTCAGATTCCTGCTTTTACAATAATCTAACCATAACCTTCCTCTGTTTATTTTGTCTGAACTATTAGGCATAATCATTCTATTCCGTAAAATGTCATCTTTGGATTGGTTACAGTCTGCATTTAAATCTCCGGCTATACTACTCCCCGTAACAGGGCACTTTCCTTGGCTGCAGAGTCACGAGTTAAGACCAACTCCTTTAATGCCGCATTCTCTGCTTTAAGGTTTTGGACTTCAGTGGTTAATTCTTGCATACCTCTCATGAGGTCCTGGACTGCGGCTTCCATATCTGTCCTTGTATCAGGTTTGAGGCGTCTCAATCTGTCACAAGCTTCTCCCCTTCTCACCTGTTTCTCCTTACTTGCGACCTTCTTGGAAGTGGCTTCCTTCCTTCTTACAGTGCGGACCTTGTATAGGCCTGGACGCGGGTCTTCGGATTCCAGCGTGAAGTCTGTTGCCTTCCACTAGGAAGCGTTCAGTATCCAGGACGTGGAACCAGGAGGGAGATGACCCGGCTCGGATGGAACCGAAGCGCCATAGCATCGAGCACAAGATTAATCCAGGACTGGAGTCACGAAAGGGGAAGGAAAGGGGACAAAGGAGTACAAGGAAGGAGGAAAACAAGGGAATCAAAAAGGAATACAAAGCAGACTTCGATAACGCACGTCTAACTACTCCAAGCAGTAGCGTTGAGACGCGCTGCGCCGCAGGGGCGTGGCTCTTTTCTAGGAGGTCAAGCGTAGCCTGGAAGGGCTGGTGTGCAGCGTTTCGGAACTGACGGTCATGTTGGTAGAATCACGGTGCATCATGGACCATGAAGTCCAGAAGGGACAAATTCAGCGGTTCATGACAGGAAAGGATACCAGTTGAAAAAAGTAGTCTTCTATATAACTTCCCCATATTCAGTTTTGCAAGACCAATGTTTTCCAGCACGTCTCTAGTATTTAGAGATTTACAGGACGACGATGAGAACTCTAAATCACTCCAGCCTTTACTTCATTGCACAGTCCTCTCTCTACTTCCCCCCATAAGAATGCCTTTTTCATTGCATTCATGTTTGCCTTTATGTTTTTGCCATTAGTTTTACCCCAGAGTTATATTCAGGTGATTATATTTTTCCATGCATGACAAAGCCTCTAGTATGCTGTGACGAATTGGCTTCTGCCCTGCAGGAGTACAGGGATGAGTTGAGGCTAAAGCACCCACTCAGCCCTCACACTTCTACAAACCAAGAGTCACACAATCATGAAGGTAAAACAGCCCAATCAAGAGATACACCTCCTTCGCCATGTGATTCAGTAGTAACCCAACCAACGAAGCATAACAGTCCAAAATAAAGTAATTTCCAATCAAGATTCTATACAAATATTTACACTTTAATTAAACACATCATGTACATTAATAACTAACTAGAGAAAACAGCAGAGAGTTTGAACACAGCGCCAGTTGAGGGCTCTTTTACGTACACTTGGACTAATCACAGACTCGGGTAAGCAAATAATGGCACTCCGGAACGTTAAACAGAGACGATATACCGCGTGAGCATGTAACCAATAGAAACACCAGTATAAGAAAGCTTGTAAAATAGTACTCTTCTAATTTGTTGCTATTACTGTCCTCTTCCCCTTTACAGAGCGACGTCTAACCATATGCACAGAGAGAAAAAAGTGTAAAAAGAAAAAAAGGAGCACACACAATCAGCGAGAACCGCAGCAAAATACAGCCAGATACTAGTCTAAACAGCTATGCAACCACAGGGTCGGCCATAGGGTAAGGTCAGAATTAACAATCGAGAATACAATGCCCTAGGGCCATGCCACTCAGATGACATTTTTTTGGGACAAGGCAGTGAAGCCATTTAGAACAACTGTAACATCCCGGCTCTATTTCTATTCCCTGCCAGGTGCAGATAAAATACCCTGTGATACGATGCACCAGAAAGTGTCGAGACCCCATAACTGACAGTGGCATTTCAGTTTGGACAAACTTGTCAGAGATTGATTCAAGAAAATGTCAGGTACTATCAGAGATGTGCTTCTGTGGTCAAACAAAACCATTAGTATAAGTGGGTGGAATCAGTAGGCCACTGGAGTTTACCATACGATACAGATCTAGGTGGTTCAAAACCGACAAGTACAATATTGGATTTTGAACCGCTTGAGGCTATAAGAAAGATATTTCCGGAAGAAATATTGGAGGCAACATGTAGATAATGGGGGTCATTACGACCCAGGCGGTAAGTACACCAACTTTACCACCATGGTGTAAACTATGTTTACACCATGGTGGATGGCGGATTTACCGCCCCATTCCAAGGTGAGTGGGGCGGTAAATCCCCATTTCCCATTTACCCTTCCCCATTTTTGCCCCATAGGGCATAAGGGGAGTGGGGAAGGCGCTAATTACTGCACCGTAAATTACGGTGCCGTAATTAGCACCAAGGCGGGTTAGCGCCATGGATTTTAACGGCTGCTAAAAGCAGCTGTTAAAATTGGAATCAGGCGTTAAGGGTTAACAACGGCGTTAAAAGTACCTAAATGGATGATTTGTTAGCAACAAAGAAACACAATAAAAATGTACAGAATACTTGCAATCTAATTTGCATGGTAACTTACATCCATGTCTATATAGTTTCAGAAGAGAAGTTTGGTTCCACCCAGACCAAATCAACCCAGATCTATCGAGTAGAAAGGATCGAGGGACCTCATTGGATCAATTAACAAGATCCAGAGACAATACACAAGGGAAGCAGGAGATAGCAAACCCCTGAAGAAATTCCTACAGTTGTTTTTAATTTAGTAGAAGGAATTAACCATGTTGGGTGAATGGAATGTGGTTTGTATGGTAGTAAAATTGGATTTTAGAGTGAATGATTAGTATTGTGTAATTAACCACATGCACTGTTGAGCATGAAGCACTTTAGTTATCTTTTTGTGTTGTATTGCTATGTTGACTTTCCTGTTGGATCATTTTTTTAAATATATGAATGAAATAAAAATGATATTTTTGTACATTACTGATTTTATTGCTCTTTGAGAAATGTAAAGAAATGTGAAATAGAGTAATGTAAGGTGTGATCCAGACTCTCTTGACACGATCTGTCCCAGCAGCATTGTTGTTGAAATTAGGTTAATAACCTGCAGAGGGGTTGTCTAACTGGGTCGTTAAATTTCCCTCGAGTCTCAATTTTTGTTTTAGTCTATACAAATATTTACACTTTAATTAAACACATCATGTACAATAATAAATAGCTAGAAAAAAACTGCACAAAACCCACCCCTGAGGTAAGAACACAGAATAAGCTAAGATAATAGATGCAGCCCTCTTGGTAATGAATCAGATGTGAAAGGCAAGTAAAACCAACAATATTTTTTAAAAAGGTTATGTACTTCTGAGAAAAAAGGGTTCAAACTGACCTAACCAGTCTCTAGGGCCCAGAAAATGACCAAGGGGGCAGTTAGCAGTCAATAGTATCTTCTGTGCGGTTCTTGGTGGTTCAGCAGCGCCAAACCAGGCTTCTTGGCACTGTGTGAAGATCGGGACAGAAAGGCAGCAACAGTGCGTCCTGCTGGTTCAAATGTGTTGAACGGTTCATGAAATACGCTCCACGCAGTTCCATGGCAAGAAACATTAGGATCCCGGCTGTATTGGCTCTAAGGGTGCTTTGAGTCCCAGTACAGGGCTCAGGGACAAGATGAGTCAGTTTCTCCTGCTCCCAAACACGAGGTAGGCTGGCACATAATTGCAGGGGTCCTCAGGCACAGTGAGGTGCCAGGTACCGCTGTGGCTGGCAGAGTGGCAGGTCCTGTTTCAGCAGCAGATCACCCCAAATGGTCCCTGGAGACAGAGCTGGTCTCTGCCTTAGAACATCTTCCTTCCACCCCAGAACTGGAGGATTTCATAGAGAACTGCTGTCTCAGCAGGGTCCAACAAAATCTCCAGGATGGTTCAAGATGATTCCAGATGATTCCCAAGATTATTCAAAGGATTGGTGGGAGACCCTTTCTTTTATAGGCAAATGTCCCAAGATTACTTAACTAAAGCTAGCCTGATTTAGGGGCCCTGTCTCTGCTTTAGAATTTTGTGGACATTGCCCTTATGATGTCGCACCCAAAGTGTTTTGCTCCAGAGGAAGTGGCTGGGAGGCAGATATAATCAAGATGGCAGAAAACTCCAAAAACTCTGCAGACCCCTATCTGGCTCACTCTAACTGTGCCCCCTCCCCTCTCAACAGGCTCAAACTCCTTAAGGAATGCAGCAACCTGGTGTGAAGCCTGGCTCTCTCTAAATGGGTATGCCTCTTGGTTTCTGTTCCCATGCCAGCATCCTGTGGAGTGGCTGTTCTGGGGGAAAGGGTGTTACCTGTCCTTACAAAGGATCAAAGAGAAGCAATCCCCTGAGGCTAGTGCTGTCAGTGGACAGAGATGGGGCTTGTCTGGGAGGAAAACACATAAACCTTTCACATCTGACTTGGGCCCCCAGGGCTGACACATGTGCAAAATCAATTTGTTGTGGCTGGAATAACTCTGAAAGATGCTTGCCACCATACCCTATCTCAGGTATAGCTTATATTTACAGTTTTACCTGGCAAAAGGACAACATGTTCAGGATTAGGTCGTTTTTTTAACAGGGGTGCATATTTAAAATGCAGCCCCTGCCCTGCAGAGACTTTGTTGTCACTGCAGCTGTCAAGAGGGCACCTGTGGCCTCTGAACCAACTCTGTGCCACTGGTAGAGCAAGCAATGTGAATCAGGATACTGGTGCAGCAAGGCACAATTACAAACTATGCTTATGGCATAGAGTTTATGAAAGAGGATACTGATTAGCAGATTTCCCTTTCTGAGGTGGAATTACCTGCATCATTTTATTATTTATTAAAAATCAAATAAATCCAGGGCTTTCACACCCTTGACAGATGGTGATTCATTACATATGCTGTCAAAATTGGCGTCCATAAGCCCTAGGTGTTTTGCCAGGTGTCGAAAGTGGGAAGCAGGCCAAAATGGGGGAGGCCTTTTTGGAAATATCAGTCAGAGCCACAGTTTTGGACCAGAGAGTCAACAGACCCAGTGCGGGTGTGTTGTGAATGCAGACGGACCGGGGCCCCGCTCTGGTAATAACAGGCAGGTTACATGGAAAGGTGGGAACACAATGAAGGCACAAAAGTCTTTGTAGAAACCAGGAACAGATTTATTACAGGAAGTGGATTAAACTCATTGCCAGCAGGATAAATTAGACACAGTGGACTAGCTAGGCACAACCACTGACATGGAACCCGGGGGCCTGGGGAGCACCCTTGGATGCAAAGATGGGGAAGAGACACCAAGGGAGAAAGGGAAGGGATGGAGAAGCGGGGCTGTTAGAGATGGAGAGGGGGGAAATGAGAGAGAGACTAGTGCAGAGAAAAACACAGGGGGACAAACACAAGGGGACAGACACAGAGACACAAGGGGGACAGATAAGCAGAGAAGGACAGGGAGGCACAGAGGCGGGATGGCAGCGCAGAGGCTGAGAGGCCAGGGGAGAGAAGCAGTGGAAGAAGGGACAGAGGCCAGGAGACCCACTGGTGAAAAATAGAGCAGGTTTGGGGAGGAAGGAAACCAGGTGAGAAGGAGAAGGCCAAACAGGGGGAAGGGTACCTGCCAAAAGGGCTTCTGCAGCCAGCCTCTGCCCCAAACCACGTCAGCACACCACCCCGCCAGCAGACAAGGAAAAAGGGCAGTCCCCCAGTCCTTTCTTCACAGGCTTATATTAGGCTGTTGTTCCCGCCCACTGCAGGGCTGGCCTTTCACCCAGGCAAGTGTTTGTTTGGGCAAGTGTTGCCAGGGTCACTTCCAGGCCCAGCCCCCTCACCCAGGCAAGTGTTTGTTTGGGCAAGTGTTGCCAGGGTCACTTCCAGGGCCAGCCCCTCACCCAGGTAAGTGTTCTTTTGGGCAAGTGTTGCCAAGGTCCTTTCCAGGGCCAGCCCCCTCACCCAGGAGACTTTGTTTGGTTGTATCCAGGACGTGTGGTGTCGCTGCAACCCCCTCCAGAGTTAGCCACCTCCCACTCAGCAGTGTTTGTTTGGCTGTTGCTAGGACATGTTGTGTGATTCCTAGGTCAGGGGAGTTGAGCCCAGAGGTGTGGAAGTTAATTGTAAGACACAGTGCAGGGCACTTGGGCCCAAAGGGGAGGTTACTTGTTTTAATAGGGAATGGAGGAGGTTCCCAGACAGGTACTAGCTTGGTGACTTACAGGATGGGCTTGCCAGAACCCCCCCACCAACTTTCACTGGGTCTCAGGAGAGCAGTGTAAACATTCAGCCCTAGGTTGCAGAACAGGTTTTTTCGACAATGGGAGTTGGCAGTCTTATTGTCGAGTGTGCCAGAATGAAGTACAACATATAGTGATCAGGAAATGTGGGGACCAAGCACAGTGAATACAGGACAAACATACACACACAGGGCACTTGACAGAAATATACAGCAAGCATATGTTGGAAGGGAAAAAAGTCTGCCGGTTTGCTCGTTTTTTTCACAGGAGCTGGACTCGCAAAGCGGGAAACATAAATGTCACGCACAGCCAAGAAAAATACATTTGGGAAACATGACAGCCATGCATTGCCATTTCCACACAGGAAAGGATCTCCGATACTCAGAGGTTTTCCTCAACCGATTTTGTGTGCCGGCCTTTCATGTAGTTATGGAAGCAGCTTTCTGACAGGTGCAGGACTTCAGACTCATTCTAGTTCACTCTTCAATCTGACACACGTTCGACTCATGTAGGTTCTTCAAGAAGGAAAGTATTGTGATCTTGGAGTGTGATCCCAGTATCAATGTGTCATCTGCTTATATTAAGGTCTTTATTTGCAACTCTGTGCAGCTCTACTCCTTATATGTGTCATACCCTTTGATCTCTTTAGCAGGTGTTACAGATCCAGGGTGAAGTAAGGGCAGCAGGGGGCAACTCTGCCTGATACCCTTTGGCAAACAGAGCAACCCAGTCTCACCAAGACTTCCCGAAGGTAAGAAAAAGGGCCAGACCAGTTATTGGGGCACTGAGGGAGCTGAAGGGATCAAAAGGGCAAATAAGCACACCCCGAGAAGTAAAAGGGGATAGCAGAGGAATTACTTAATTTGATACGTACTTTGTGAAGCATATATCCCAAGAAGCCACAGGGGATAACAGAGAAATTATACAATTTGATAAAAGAAATGTGTGAATCGCATAAATGCTTCCAGAGTAGTATAAGGGATAACAGAGGAATTATAAAATTGTATACTAACTTTGTGAAACATATATCCTGAGAAGCCAACGGGAATAACAGGGGACTTGTACAACTTGACACAAACTTTGTGAAGACGCATATCTGGCACAGTACCTGGCAGGAGAGTACAACAGGTTTGTTCAAGTGGACATTAGGTGAAACAGGGACAGGGATCCCACAGAAACAGAAGAGCAGGGCCTGGGACCCATGTGAAAGTGGAGAAAGCCCACCAGTGTACATTAGGCTCTTGGACACATATGAAATAGGCAAAGACCACCAAAAAGAATATAAGGGGTCAAGTTTCAACACCAGTATGAAGATACATATAGTCAATGAGCTTGAGTTAAGAGTAAATCGGGAAGACCCTAAGAATGTATAAAAGGATCTGGAACTCAGAGAAAAGGGAAACAAGCGAGAGAACAAATCAGTTAGACCCAGAAACAGTCCAGAGAGATCTGGGGGCAAGGCCGAGAAGGAAAAGAGGTACTAGAGACCAGAAGAAGGGGTTGGGGACCTTTTGCCAAAAAGAAAAATAAGTTTTGGAACTCTAAAATATACAATGGAGTTTGGCAGGATAGTGAACCAGAGTTGATACAACATGTGCCATTTGCAGTTACTTGGAAATTGTGCTTTGGGAAAAGGGAAGCCACAGTCAAGTCTGGCAGGATAATTAACCAGACTTCATACTGCATTTGTGACCTGGGGATACTTGGATATTGTCTTTTGTAAAAATCCACAGTCAGGTCTGTCAAGATCTTGAACCAGATTTGATGAAATATTGGTGACCTGAAGATGTTTTCGACATTGAGATCTTTGTACGTTTTGGAACTAAAAAATATGCAACCAAGACTGGCAGGATAGTGAATCAGAGTAGTTGCTCCATTGGTGATCTGGAAATAATTGGAAATTGTGTTTTAGGAAAAAAGGAAGGCCACAATCGAGACTGGCAGGAAAGGGAAGCAGACTTGATACCGCAGGAAAGGGAACCAGACTTTGCACCACACTGGCAACCTGGAGGGATTTTTGACATTGAGTTTTGTAAAGAGTAAACTCTACAGTCAGGTTTGGCAGGATAGTGAACCAGACGAGAAAAGGGGATCCAAAATTGAAATCCTCCCGTCCGCTGCACATTATTAGCTACCGACTATAAGGCGGTTAGTGATTCTGTTTGAACAAAAAGTCCTTCAATAATTAGTAATGTGTAGTTCCAATAGTCAAATTGAGGAATGATTAGTTCGGCCAAATGTTATGCAACAATGCAGGCAATTTATTGGTGAGGAATATGCAAGCAGAATGTGTCCAATAATCCAATATAATCAGCTGACGCGTTTCGAGGGTATTCCTCTTCTTCAAAAGCCTAATTGGACTGTTGATGAAATGTCAAATGAAAAAAGTTAGACATAATGAGTATGTTTACATGCATGTCTATACATCCAAACCGTTATATTCAAAGAAAGAATATCAAGAATTAGGTGAGCTAACAGGTGGTTCCTATATAGAGAACAATGTCTTCAACAGATTGGTGACTTAATTACATATAGGGAAACATCCACATATGTATGATGAATCCTAGACTGGCTACCATTATTGCAGGCTACTAGTGTCTCAAGAGAATTATTGACCAAGAGTAGGTCAAGTCGACTAGACCCCACTGTGAAATATTAGAAGGGGATGTCATTTTATTGGGAGAATCAAATTTGCTGGTACACTGAGGGTGTAGATAGTTTTACGCCATGTGTAGCTCAGGGAGTCCAAATGAATTCGACTAGAGGTTAGTGCAACTCTGTATGCATTATAGTCCCTTAAATATTTGAATGGAGTCTAGTCTGGATGAGCACAAAAACATTCGAAGGTGAATATAGCAAACATAGCAGAACAATTTCATCCTATCCCGTTAAACTACATAAGGGAAGCAGCCCCGTGGTGAGTGTGTTATTTTATACACTGCGTAGTTCTCATGCCGCAGTAGACATCAAGGGTGAGCAACACCAAATATTTCCTTCTTTTTTTACATACAATGTTTATTTTTGTTGATCAATGACCGCAGGATCTGCTTTGTAAAAGACTGACCTCATCCCTATGATTCCCTGCAGTGCCTCTGATCGGCCACATGAACATGAAGTATATGAAGTGCAATGATTATTGTGATTAACAGAATAGCCTCTATATGCAGACATATCTTAGACGCCGCACCTATCGGTGAGTGATCCTGAGGCTGATATTGAGACCTCTTAGGGTCTTCTTCATTTATCTTTTTAGGTAACTAGATGGATATGTTCACCCACAGATTTTGGAGAACTATGCGGTGTATTTTCGCCCAGGAGGGCCTCCATTCCCAAACGACTGCTTCTGGTCAAGCCTCCTCCTCAGCACTGCAGAATTCCTGACCTGACCTGCAGGGTGAAGGCTGCGGGATCAAGGGCACGGGGTCCTGCTTCATGCTGCTGCAGTTTGGCCCATGGGGACTTCCATTTCCAGAAAACTGGGTGTTCCGTGCCCGTGGGTGGGAGCAGGCACCCTTTGGTGCATTAGTGCAGGGGTGCACAGGGGAGCCAGGGCAGCTGATACAGATCTAAACAAGAGCTCAACAGGTGGAGAAAGACGAAAGCTCCATGGAAGCTGCTAGGGAGGGCCAACCAAGCACAGTGTGCAAGCTGAACACCTGACCAGGTGGGAGTGGAGGGGGTGGGGCCCACCACGTTCAACTGTTGAAATCATAGTCAGGTGAGTGCTTACTTGAACCACTTGAATTGAACTGCACTCAACTGTACAGAACTCGCACCCAAGACAAGCCATGGCAGCACCTAAATCTCCTTCCAAATTGAAAATACTCACCCTAAAAATGAAATTTCCAACAGTAACCTTGCCACCTGAACTGCGGGCTGAAAGGAGTATTCCCAGCACTTTCAGCAACCTCATAAACCCTGTAAGACCTCTTGGGGAGGCATACAGTTTGATAAGCGAAATTCCCCAATTTCTTGGTTCTTTCAATGTACCTGCAAGATTGGATCCCTGGGGATGGGCGGTAACACTCCACAAGAGCATAAGGACCCGAAGGCCGCAAGGGACCCTACGGTTGGCACTACAGATAATAAGGCCTCATGCCCATCTTATAATGTCCATGGTATTGGTGTGGCAAGTAGTTTGGTTAATGACTGGACAAAGACCACTGCTAATTTAACAACCTCTGGAGGGGCTCATAATAGCTTGACACTGACTTCTGTTCGGCTATGTCGGTGTGCAGGCACAGTGAGCCCTAAGAACTCTGAAAACAACACAACCAAAGCTATGCCTGTGAACCAAGTAGCCCCAACCACTCCATCCCCCAAATTGTGCCGGGTCCCCCTGAGACTGTGCTCCCAAGTGAGGGGAGACTACAACTGCCTCAATGACTACCAGCATCTAAGGCATTTTCAAGACTACTAAGCCAACTCCCTCACTACAAGATCATGGTGAGATGCAGACGGAAGAGGGTAACTGCCAGATGGAAAGTGGGGGAAAAACATCCCCGTGGAGCCAGCACACACTAGGCTGGGCAATTAGTAACACCGAGTTGGGTTGTAGTCAACCCTGCTTGCCAATCCCCATTGAGCGAGCTGTATAGCAAACACTTGTCCAGATGGGGGAGAGGGGTCCAGCGACTGAGTGGGGCCGTGGGGGTCAATGGCCAAGGAATGGGGATGTAGCTTGGTCCTATCTGAGCTGTTGATACTAAAGAATGCGGTATTGTCCTTGTTCGAAGTTATTGGAAAGGGAGAGGACAAGGAGGTATTGACTGACCCAGAGTGTGGAAAAAGGGCCTCAAATCCATCACTGAACCCTTTATTTCAAGACCTATGCAAGGAGGGAGGGGGCACTAAAACCACACAAGCCCTGCCCGCCAAAAGAATAAACACCCATAGGAGATGTAAGAGGCTGCAAAACCATTCTAAGTAGCCAAATCTCAGCATCTCCTCCTCTGTCATAGCCTTGCACCCTGAAGGTAGATGGTGCATTACGGGCAAAGGGGACAACGGGCAAAGTGGTGGGCAGGGCTGCCCATGTTCCATCTACGTCAACCTGCAAAACCAGCAAGGCGCAAGAGGCCCACGCAGGGGGGTGAATATACTTACTTAAAGTCCCAAAATTGAATTCTAATATGCATGAACCCAGGGACGCTCTTTTAAATAAATGTACACACTGGTTCCGGGCAGTAAAGGATTGCCTATTTGTTACTCGGGAACAAATTGTAAATTGTACCAGAATATGCCACCAGGGGGCGAACGACATTGATTCTGGTCGATCTGTCCTTAGGGACCCAAGCGTGGCCAAAGGCATACTGAGCTTTGGCAGGAGATGCCAGCCATCAACGAACAGTCTAATTGACCTCAGAGCCCATCTCCCAGGCAACACAGACAAAGTGCAGGAAAAAAGCCCACAGTGGCCCATGCTCTCGGGAGCTAATGTAGTCCCCCTGGGGAAAAGGACATCAAATGACCTCTCCTGGTTTAAACCCTTGCAGCAATAATGTCCTGACGGCCAACTGGCATGTCCCAAGCTATGCAGAGAAGTTTTGTGTCATTGACTGCGCCCTGTCTGGGGCAGCATAAGACACCAGTGCTTCTATATCTAATTAAATCTAAACTTAATTTTAATATGCAGGGAATGTGTAACGAGAAATGCAGCATATAATTAAGCGTACTCTCTTTTTTAAGTTTTTCAAGTCTCCAGACATCCTCAAGTCCACTGTCTTGCATCATTGCGTGAATAGCCTCCCTTCACCCGGAGGTGAGAAATCCACCTTTTGGGGATCTTTCCAGAAGGAGGTATTTGTATTTGTATTTATTGAAAGTGCAGGGATATCAATTTCAATCAGAAATGACTTACAATAACACATTTACCAATAGTGGAGGCATTATCCGAAAGGGTGCCTGTACAATAACACAAAGATGTGAACACGTTTTCGAGCCAGTTTGTGAGGGTGTGAACAAAGTGGGAAATAGACCAGGGACAAAACAAACAAAAAAATATGAGAAACAAGTGACTCACTGAGATAACAACCTAGTGGGGCAAGTCCTTCAAACTAAAGGGAACTATTGTACAAATATAAATTTCAATATTTCGTTATAAAACAGGGCTAGAGGAAGTGGTGGGATCAATTAGGGAGGATGGGGATAGGGAAGAGGGAGCTTCTTCTTTAGCATATAATTGAGTAAGGAGTCCAATCATAGCTTTACATTCCATGCAACAGTCGGATGTGGGCAGTACATGTCTGTTATCTCCTGGGAAATATTGTGGAAGAAGCCAGGTCCGCTTCCTTTGGAGCATATATGCAGGCAGCCACACACTGAGTGGGCCTCATTACAAGTCAGCCGGTCCGGAAACAACGGTGGCGGTAAGTCCGCTGCCACCATTGTTTCCGGGCCGGCTGAATCTGAGTCCTGCAGGCGGGAGGTGTCACTCTCACCAGGTCTGACCTGGCGGAAGAAACACCACCCACCTGCAGGCGGACATGGAAACATCGGCTCTGTCATAGACAAAACCATTGTTTCCATGGTCCCCATCCCCATGGAGTCCTAATGGACTCCATGGGAATGGGGATTTACTGAATTCCGCCTCCACAATTACCGGGTCACTGTGGTAGTAATGCCCTGGTGATTGCAGCAATCACGGAAGCGGAATGGTATTACCGGTCTGGCAGCAGCCTACCGTTTTTTTTCTGGCACGGCTACCGCCGGACTTGTGATGAGGCCCAGTATCCTCAAACATTCCATTGGCAACAGTCACCATCAACACATAGATTCCAGCCTTTCTCCTTTATGAGAATGTTGCCTATGGACCATTATATATATCTGTTCAAATGTTTTAATCACCATATGATGTTGAAATATGCATTCTTTAATCTTGCAAATGGCGTGATCAATGTAGGGACTAATTGAGACGCCCGGAGCATCTCTGACATGCCTTTCAGCACATTTTTGTCAATTGAATTTGCACAAAAATATCTGGTAATACTGTGAAACCCTACCATGCAGTAATGGTAACGATATGCACAATTTATAGTCGTGCAGACCCCGTAGTCATTGTCCCTTATGGAGACTCATTGGACCCCATTAGGGACATGTTGTATTACCACATGCTGCAAGCCAAAATGTTTAATAGCACATCCATGAATGCATTTGTGTGGAGATGGGTACCTCCACACAAAATCAGGTGCTTTCAAAGGGTCTTAGGGAAAGAAACACGTACTAGTGCAGAGTCGTAAAACGTGCTGTATTTGCAGGTAATGCATGTTTTACTGTTTACCACAGACTCCACGTGAAGAGGCCTACCATTCTACATGAGAATGCAAAAGCCAATGCACATGCATGCACTGGAGAACATTATTTAAGCACAATGGTATCATCTGAAAATGGCCCCAATATCTGAAGTAACAAGCTTGTTTTTCAAATGATGCCATAGCCTCTTTGACCAGTATAAATAAGCAATTTCGGCAGGTAAATAGATTGTAAGCATGGGTGGAAGAATGCCACACCGGGTCAGAGAAAATGTGCACTATGTGGGGGAAACTGTGCTGCTGGAAATGCTTTTGGAGGGACATAGCCTCCTTGTCTTTGTCCTGCCACTTCTCTGTTGGTATTTTCTGTATGTTTTCCTGCACAGGAGTCCTGTCTGGACTCGTGGGATACTCTTAGGGCACCCATGGGTATGGGTACGCTCTTGTACCCGTAGTGTATGTTTTTGGGCACATGTGTGTTTCTCCCAGAGCAGGGTATGAACTAGTGGCAGCTACATACTGATGTGACACTGGCTCCATGCTTGGGGATATCCAGGTGCTGCCATAGGAATCAAAGGATTCGTACATAAAGGCAAGATGGCCACTGGTTTATTTTCACAATTTAGCATAGGACCAGCCTGACTAGGGTACACAAATATGTTTTGAATCAGAGATACAGATGATTAAATAGCCACTTGTACCTATTGTATCTTTGTGTTCCAGCACCTGCCAGGAATGCATATGTAACCTTTGCAGTTACCCTGCTCTCACTGGATGACAATTGTGGAGATGTCAGGAGATGGTCACAGCCGAGGCACACAAGTGCACTATGAAATTTGGCACGGAGCATTATGAAAAGGGGGTTTGATTAGCAGACTTCCCTTTCAGAAACAGAACTACAACATCATTTTATTTTAAAAAAAATATAAAATGCTTGGGCTATTTAAACTTCGCAGATGGCATTCCGAAACAGGGTGGAGCCCAGGAGAAAGAAAAAGAGTTGGAGAAGGGGTCCTGTTACGGAGAATGGCGCCTCATAGAGTAAGTACTGGGACGAGTAAGAGGGATGTGGAGGTAATGCATCCTTATAGAATAGCTGTATGCTCAGACTTCCTCTACTCATCCTCACCTTCCCACATCACAGTCCCTTGTTTTGAAGTGATTGGAGATGCTGCAGTGTAACTAAGCCTGTTATTCTGCACTAAATTAATAAATTAAACACATGTTTGAAGTTCATCAAAATAAAGTGTGTTACATCACAGGAAGAAGATCCCATTGGAAAACCCATTGTAGAAACGAATCCTTTTGAAACGTTATGTTAGAGCAGCCAGTATGGATAGTTCAGAGACATCTCTGCAGAGATGAGTTTTGTAAAAATTTGAGACAGTGAGGCGGTGACTATGTAGTAACATGGGTTGTTTATTTACATGTTTCACAATCGGCAAATGAGGAAGCCCCTAAGCATAAATGACAGGCCCTGTGGAGGGCATTGTTAGTCCAGCTAAATGTTCTCTAGATAAGGAACACTGGGGCCAGGTACCCTCTCCTGCTCGCTCTGTTTTTTTTTCTCCCTTCACACGTCTCTCTCTGCGCTCCCTGACATTTGCACTCGTTCGCGCACTGAGTCTCGCAAGGCTGCCAGGTCACGGCTCTCACAGGACTCACACAAAACATACCTCCTTTTGTTGAGCAGGCATGTCCCATTCCATCACATAGTCTAAATACATGGCCCGCCTGCGCTTCTCTCGAAGGGGCTGATCTTCAGGACTCTCTCTGAAGGTCGACTCTGTGGTTAATTTACTCCTGCCCATTATCTCCCCAAACGAATTTCTCTGTTTTTCTTGGCTCACATTTTCACTTCCTATGCTAGACCTATGCTCTTCCTTCTCCACAGTGCTCTCCCTCACAGGTTCCACGTCATTGGAATTGGGCATCAGTGTATCATTTCTTTCTTGCACACTGGACTCTCTCACTCGGGGTTCGTTTGATCCCCATGCTTGTCTCAATTTAAGGCGCTTGTCACTATTCAAGCAATCATGGCACCAATCCATTATTATTCGGACATTGTGATCCATACATGGCCACCAATATGCATCTCTGATCTGGTGTCTCGTCATACTGCTCTCTAGGTGTTCTGACTGGGCTGTGCACAGGATGATTTTCTTCATGCCACTGGTGGTATAACTTGATCTTCCCTCAGGAGTAGGCCATCTACTTGAAATATTTCATCTGCAAAGTTCCAGAATGGTCTGAGCCCTTCTGGGACGGCTTTCACATCGGGCCATCCTTCTCAGACGCAGTCTGAGCTCATACTCATTGCAGAGTCTTTAGCCGACTCTTCTCTCCAGTGGTTCTCTCCAACGTTCATGTACATCTTGCGGCCAGGTCACCAATGGAGGCCACTACACATTCGTCTTGCCAGAATGTCAACTTTGATACGCTTGATTTAGGCAGTATTGACATGCAGTCGGCTTGCGCATTTCTCCATCCTACTATCTGCCCAATGTTGTACGTGTACTCCTGTAGCTTCACTGCCATGCACACCAATCTCAGAGTGCACGTTTTGGTGGCACCGGAGCTGAACATGTGTATTGTATGAGTGGTTTGTGGTCGGTCAGGAGCATGAATCTCGTACCCCACACATAAGACTGGAAGTATTCAACAGCCCAGGCACACGCTAACATCTGCTTTTCGATGGAAGAGTCATTTTTCAGTCTCTCCTTGCTTCTGGGTGACTGTTACACGCATTACATACGTGCTGGCGTCTGTCATGATGAAGGTGTTCCAGTGGGGATTGAAAGGCCAAAGACACGGGGCATCAACTATCTTCTCTTTCAATTCTTTGAACGTGTCCTTTTGGTTCTGCAACCACACATATTCTGCCCCTTTCCTTAACTGTTCTCTCAGGGGTGATGTTACTTCAGAGTAGTTGGGCACAAATTTGGCAACGTATTCCACTAAGCTAGGAAAGACCTCAATTCTTCCATGTTAACTGGTGCCGAAGCCTTTACTATAGCTTGCAGCAAGTTTTTCTTAGGACTGATGCCCTTTTCTGATATGGTATATCCTAAGTACTCCACTTCTTTGCCCCAGATTAAACACTTCTCATAGCGCTACCATACGCTGGCATTTTATAGTGTAAGAAACACCTTTTTCAACACCCTGTCATGGGTCTTTTTGTCTTCTGTGTATATAAGGATATCATCTTGGAAATAGGATATGTTTCCAATGTTTTTGAGCAATGAATCCAACATTCATTGGAAAGCTGACTCTGTGGAGAATACCACGAACGGTATCCTGGTGTATTGAAAGGTGCCGAATGGGGTGATGAATGCAGTCAATGGTCTGGGCTTCTTCTTATGTAATGTGATCTGATGGTATACATTTTACATGTCCAATTTGGGGAAGAAATGTTGCCTCTTTCATTGCCTCACTCCTTTAATTGATTTGTTTGTCCTTTCGACCAATCCATTGGCTTAGGGATGGTACAGAGAAGCTTGGCTTTGCTCCATATTGTTCCCCATCAGAAATATCTCGATTTCTCTGAATACCCGCTGGACCCCATTGTCTGTAACTTTTTCTTTGGGCAATCCTTCCATTTGAAAAGCCTTGGTCAATACTTCAATGACTTTCGCAGTGGTGATGTCCGCCACAAACTCTGTCTTGACCCATTTGGACAGGTAATTGACCATCACTATTCTGCTTCTAGCGGACCTATAAAGTCCAATCCCAATATTTGCCGTACTCCTTCCGGTATTTCTGTAGAGATAAGTGGTGCTTGACTCACCTTAAGGCACTTGTCACTATTCAAGCATTCAAGACACCAATCCATCATTATTCGGACATCATGAGCCATACACGGCCTCCAATATGCGTCTCTGATCTGGACACTCGTCATACTGCTCCCTAGGTGTCCTGAATGGTCTGTGCACAGGATTATTTTCCTCATGCCCGCTGGTGGTATAACTTGATATTCCCTCAGGAATAGGCCATCTTTGTGAAATATTTCATCTGCAACTTTCCAGAATGGTCTCAGCCTTTCTGGTTCAGCTTTCAGACCGGCCATGTTTCCCAGACACAGCCTGAGCTCATACTCATCGCAGGGTCTTTAGCTGACTTTGATCTCCAGTGGTTCTCTCCAATTTCCATGTACGTCTTGCTGTTCAGGTCACCAATGGAGGGCACTGCACATTCGTCTTGCAAGAATGTCAACTTTTATCCACTTGACTTAGGCAGTCTTGACATGCAGTCGGCTTGCGCATTTCCCCATCCTGCTATGTGCCCAATGTTGTACATGTACTCCTGCAGCTTCGCCGCTAAACGAGCCAACCTTGGGTGGATGGGCTGGTGCCACCTGTGCTTAACATGTGTATGAGTGGTTTGTGGTCGTTCGGGAGCATGAATCTCATACCCCGCACATAAGTCTGGAAGTATTCAACAGCCCAGGCACACGCTAACATCTGCTTTTCTATGGTAGAGTACATTTGTTTGGCATCTGACAATGCTTTTGATGCAAATGTTACCACATGCTCAGTGTCTCCTTGCTTCCGGGTGAGTGTTACACCCAGTCCATACGTGCTGGCATCCATCCTGATAAAGGTGTTCCAGTGGAGATTGAAAGGCCAAAGACACGGGGCACCAGTTATCTTCTCTTTCACTTCTTTGAACGTGCCTTCTTGGTTCTGCAACCACACATATTCTGTCCCTTTCCTTAACTGTTCCCTCAGGGGCGCTGTTACTATGGGGAAGTTGGGCACACATTTGGCAACGTATTACACTAAGCCTAAGAAGGACCTCAATTCCTCCTTGTTAGCTGCTGCTGAAGGCTTTACTTTGGCTTGCAGCAAGTTTTTCTTAGGACTGATGCCATTTTCTGATATGGTATGTCCTAAGTACTCCATTTCCTTGCCCCAGATTACACACTTCTCATAGCGCAATCATTCACTGGCATCTTGTAGTGTAAGAAATACCTTTTTCAACACCCTGTCATGGGTCTTTATGTCTTCTACGTATATCAGGATATCATCTTGGAAATAAGGTACGTTTCCAATGTTTTTCAGCAATGAATCCAACATCCATTGGAAAGCTGATGATGTGGAAAATAGCTTGAACGGCATCCTGTTGTATTGAAAGGTGCCGAATGGGGTGATGAACGCAGTCAACAGTCTGCACTACCTATGTAATGTGATCTGATGGTACGCATCTTGCATGTCCAATTTGGAAAAAAACATTGCCTCTTTCGTCATCAAGATGAGTTCATTGATGCTTTGAAGTGGGTGGCCGTCCACGATGACTTCCACTTTCAGGCTACGTAAATCTATGCATACTCTGAGCTCATTCAAGCCTTGTTTCTTCATTAACACCACCGGACTCAGCCATTCCAATGATTCAACGGTCTCTATGGTGTCTTCTTCAACCATTTGTTCTAACTGTCTTTAACACTTGCTACGCTGTGGCTGGCATCGGTCCAACTCTGTGTTTGACTGGGACTGCATTCTGACATAGTTTAATTTTGGGCACAACGTTTTTAATTCTACCCAGACCCTTCCAAAACAACATAAGAAAGTCCTCTTTCACTACCGACACTCCTTCTACTACTATCGAGAGAACTTGATCATCTGTACTCAGGTCAAGTTTTATTTCCAGTCTTGTCTGGTCATCCCACCCAAGTAGTGCAGGTCTTTCTTCAGCGAAGTACACTTCAGTGTTGTTTTCCTCTCCTTGAATTCGATGGTGCTTTTGATGTATCCCAGAAAGCAAACTGACGCCCCACCAAACACAGTGGGCTTGCGTTTCGTTTTAAACACTTCAACTTTGTCCTTGCCCACCATGTCTTTGTAGGTGCGAATGGGCAAAATGGTTAGATCTGAACCAGAGTCTACCATGACCCTGGCCTCATTTCCCTCAACTCTGGCCATACAGTGTGCTTCTCTCTCCGTGCGCTGGAGCTGTTCACCATGATGATGGTCGGCTTGTCTTCCTCTTATGATTCGTCACTTCTTACATCCCCATCCGCATCTACCAATGTGATTTTCGTATTTCTCCATCTGCAGGCAATCACTATGTGTCCTATTCTCTTACAGTTCGAACACTCTGTACCTCGAGCGGCGCATTTTCTATCATTGGCTAGATGTCAGGTGCTGGCACATCTATGGTACTTCAATGTTTCTTTTCTTCCGCACCTGTCTCCCATGCCGTCCCATCTTTGTTTCTCCTTGTGGCCCCAAAACAGCATGGCATGTACTTCAGGGCAAGGCGCACTACCCACCATTTCCTTGTGCCTGCTTGAGGTTTCTTCAGTGGCTCTGGCAATTTGGATTACTTTGTCAAGTACCAACTCCTTCTCCGCTATAAACCTATGCTGTACCGTCCTCGAGTTAGTGTGGACCACAAGCACGTCACATATCAAGCTTTCAGTGTGATTCCCAGAGTCATAGAAAGCTGCCTGCTCTCTCATCCTCATGATGTAATCGTTCAATGGCTCTGCAGCTTCTTGATTCCTGGTAAAAAATGTTATCTGGTGCATCACAGTGTTTTCCTTATTGAAAATCTCTTCACTCTGTGCCTAATTGCCTCTTTCAACACGTCATCGTCTTCATCTTCAGTCACTTTGTGGTTTAACCCTGCAAACATTCTCTGGCCCTCTACTCCCATGGCATTTAACAGCATGTCTCTTTTCCTGGCTGGGGGTAGTCGGTGCCCCCAACAGCATTGAGGTAGGTGGTGAAGAGTGGCTGCCATTGAGGCCATGGAACTGCAGGCCTACCTGGAGACTGGAGAAAGGCTGGGGGTGCTGCTGCCAATGATGTAAAATGATGAGGCAGTGAGGCGGTAACTAAGTAGTAACAGAGGTTGTTTATTTACATGCTTCACAATCTATGGGCAGTTCCTTCACTGCCAATGAGGAAGTCCCAAAACATAAATGACAGGCCCTTTGGAGGGCATCATTAGTCCTGCTAAATGTTCTCTAGATAAGGAGCACTGGAGCCAGGCACCGTCTGCGGCTTGCTCCACTCTTTTTTTCCCTTTGCGTGCCTCTTTCCGTGCTCCCTGTCATCTGCCCGCGTTTGCGCACAGAGTCTTTGGAGGCTCCCGGGTCACGGCTCTCGCGAGACTCACTTGCCACAATGAGGCCTAGACCTGCAGTATGAGAGGCCTGGGCGCAGTCAAGCTGCTGGCCCTGATTGCAACCCAGCTGTGTGCAGGGGGCGTGTCACTGACTGGCTTCCTCGCCTCCTTTCTGCCCAGTACTCACATCAGAAGGCAGTGTTCAGCAGAGGCGTTGCTATTAGGGGGAGTCTGATGGGGCTATAGCCGGGGTCTTTTGATTGAAGCCCCGGATAGAAGCTCAGGGGTTACAACCAAAAAGGTTAGCTAGTCCCCAGTCCCGACAGTCCCAGACCTTTTCCAGACCTAGCAACACCTCTGGCGTTCAGCATTGCCTTTCATGCAGATCTCACTCATCAGACCCTCATCACGGTATCCTTAGAACACAGCACATATATGTAAAGTGTGCGTTTGTTCTTTTCAACAATGGGACATTTAGCAGAATATGCATTTTGATTGAAACTCAGCAGTTTATTTGGAAGATTCTCCTCCACCGGAGTTTGCATAGACTCGCTGGTAGAGGGAACCGGTGGACAACGCAGCCAGGATTTTTAGGAGCTTGAGTTCTGTTATTTATGGAAAGTACATAAATGCTAAATTGTCGCATGACATTAGGTAGCTGTTGGTATCTAGTGCTAGTTAGATTTAGCAACTAGATTGCTTAAAAGACGAAACTATTGCACTAGTGTACATCTAGGGAGAAATGACATATGCAGGACACAACCCTTTTAGGTGTTGTTTGGTAATTTACCCACCCACTGATTGCCCAAGGCCATGCTAATCCTCATGGCAATTTGCACCCACTTCCTGTCCCTTGCCTTCCAAAACACATCCCCCGGGATCTCTTTGAGCTAGCTTTATCAAGTCTTACCATCATCTTCTGAGGGATAATGACTTAATTTGAGCTGTAAATGGGCTACTGGTACAATAGAAATGTCTTAACCAGGTCTAACTTCAGCCACTCGATTTGTAAGCATTATGCAGGCCCTTCCCTGAAGTTCTGATAAAAACAAGAATTGGCAAAGCCAGCCGTTTTGGTTTGTGTATAATTATTAGGCTTTTGCTAGGCACTTCTATTTTTATTCTATTTTCTATTCTATTTTGCTAGGCCCAGGAGCTCTCCCCATTTTGCAGATGTTGGCATTGATTGTCAGTTAATACCCCTACAGCAGTGCCCAGCAAATGCCTTTGCCATGCCTACACAAAAGCCAAACTGTTGGCATTGCCAGTGCTTGTTTTTACTTTGTTTTAGTCTTGGATGGCCCCATGTCAATAAGTCCTAGAATTCAAAGTGTGTGGTTCTGCGGAGATGTCAAGGTGACAGTGTGCCCTTGGTTCGGGTTTCTGACGTCTTTCTAGCATGGGGGTTAGGGGGCTTTGACACCCGCCTGGGCATCTAGATGTTAAGGTGACATGGTGTAGTGTCCCGTTGCCAGAACAGGGACACGAGCAGTGTGTTGGGAAAGTATTATTTATTAATAACTATCATCAAGTGCAGATGCTAGTAGCGAGCACTCCTGCCCTCTCTGTCTCCTCTTCCAACCGTTACTCTCACCATTCGCTGTCGCTCCCAGCTAGGGGCACGATGGATCTACGTTCAAAAACCAAATCCCAAATGCTTTCCCTACAAAATTGCGAAGCCCACTTGTTCGTATTTTGAAACAGCAGCTTTTGAGATATTGGTTGTTTGTCCCTGCTGTGCATTTAATGTATGCGGGGGACACCCCTGCAGTCCATGATACCGAAATAGAGAAGCGGGGACACCCCTGCAACTCCTGCTCCCCTTGATCGGTATTATTGTCTTCAGTATTTCTTGCCATGGCGAATGCACACCAAATGCACATTCTGCTTTTTTTATTCCACCTTATGGGCCGAACTGGGCGGTCCCCTGTTTTGAGTTTCTGACGTTCTTGTAGCATAGGGGGGTGGGAGGGGCACAGACACCCGTCTATGCATCTAGATTTAGGACTCTATTGGCTTAGGAGTTGCTGATTCTGAAAGTATTTTCATCTGTGTGGTACCTCACACTCCCTGACGCTGCCAACGGTAACTCGCACAGCCTGTCCACGTGTTACAAGAAGCCTGCTCAGGAGTTGTGGTTGACGTCATGGGTGGTTCATCATGACGTAAATTATTTAGATAATCCTTGGCAATCCTTGGCATGCTCGCTCGTGTCTACAGCTCGCTTTGTGGAGGCAGAACCGTACGTTGCCACACAGAGGTATATATGAAGGGCCAGTGGAGCGGGCGAGGGCAGGGTCGCCGGTTGCTCCTTTGCATTTAAATCTCTGCCTGGCATCCCCATCTGCCTCACCCTGCTGAAGAGTTATCCGATGTCCCTGTACAATGATTTTGCGCCTGCGCGTGGTGGTGCTGTGGCAGTGCTGTTTATTGGTAAGTGGGCGATGCAGGGCCGGGAGCAGTGCACTTGGGTGTAAACACATTAAAAAGTGTTTTGCTGGACTCTGCACCTTAGCTTTTTCAAGGCCACTTGCTCTCTACAACATAAACATGTTAGAGGGCGGCAACATGAAAGCACTGGTACCTGCAAAGCTCAATCCCTCTCACGAGTCACCCTGACTGGCTGGCAACCGCCCCCAACACCAGACTGCCTTCCAACATGGACTGTGCGAATAAGATTTCGTTTGTGTTAAAAAATGATACACGTTTTGCATTCATCGCTGTTTAACAGCTCCATGAATTAATTTTCCCAATTCGGGGGTCTTTTATAAAGACTCTCTATAATAAAGTTTAGCGCACCCCTCTTGCGTATGGCATCGTGGATTGGCAAGACTGCATAAAACATGTAGCAAGAGCGATCCTTGACCATGCTTCACTGTACAGACTTCTTCCTAGTCAAACTATGCCTGAAGGCAGCAGCTCATACAATTACAGAGGAAATGGGCTTTGTGCTGTTTAAGATCTTACAATCCCAAAAATCAATCATTCGCCTGGCGCATAACCTGGACATTGAGATAAGAAATGTGCCATTGTTACGCCTTTTCAGTCATGCCCCACCTTAAACTCTCGAATGCGTTCTATTGGGGAGAGGCAACATATCCGCCCCCTCTGCAGAATCCAATGTAGAAAGGTACTCCAATGGCTCCATCCATCCGGAAATATTGACCAGATGCTTCGTGTGTGCTATGCTGCTTGTATTTTGAGCTTCTTTAGTGAAGGGCTTTATACACTTAAGACAACTGCACTAGTGCACTAGACACAAACCATCATGATACTTTTGCTATACTACGGTACTAGTGTAGTAGAGCCCCGTACACACACTATTGCTGCCACACAGAAGTGGTCACTGTGCTAGTGAGGTAGACTTAAAATGACCACATTTCCTCTCGTGTGTCCACTCACCCTCCGTTATCAGGCAACCGAGCAGGATCATGAGTTCCAGTCTGCACATGAAGACTTCAAGCATCCTAACCCAGACCACCATGATTGTTACTGACACACAGAGGCGTTGCTAGGGGGGGAGGGGGGGCTGACGTGGCTATAGCCCCTGGTCTTTTGGTTGTAGCCCCGGATAGAATCTCAGGTGCTACATCCAAAAGGCTAGCTAGCCCCCAGTCCCGACGGTTCCAACATTAGCTTTGCCCCTCTTTTCCAGACCTAGCACCATCCCCCCTAGTCTCTCCACACTAACTCCAACCATTCCCAGAAACTCCAGTCAGTTATCTCAATATGCATTACATATTTTGTTGTGGGGTGGGGGGGGGGCAGGGGCATACTCTACTGTATCACATATACATTAAGGTTAAGGTGTATCTTTTTTTTATATATATAATTGTTCATTTATAATGCACTTAATACCAAGGAGTGGTTTCTAAGTGCGGGATCGAGATTCGAACCTGCACTGAGGTGTCTTGCTTCTAAGACAAACGCTTTGCCCCTCAGCTATGCTTCCTCCCTTAGACAGTAGGTGTTTTTCAGGGCTGACCCTAGGCATGGGCAGTCTGCGCCTTAGCCCAGGGAGCACGCTCCTAGAGGCCCTAAAATGAGCAGCTGCAAGGTGTATACTGATTAATATATATATATATGTATAATGGCTGGGGAAGATAGCTCAGGGGCAACGCACTCGCCTTAGAAGCAAGATGACACAGAACAACACAGGTTTGATCCCCGGGTCCGAGCTTAGAAACTTCTGTGTATTAAACAATACATAACCCATTACGATACAAATTGTATTCTAGAGGGACGGCCCTGATACAGGCTCTCTTTTGTTCTGCATGTCCCATCGAGGCCATGCAGTCACCTCCTACCACCTCAACCCCTCGCTCTGGAGATAAATAGCCTGGCGCTGGGGCCTCATTGTTTTGGAGGTGCGTGTAAAGTGGAAGCTGTGATGGAATGTTCATTTAACTTACCATTGTTTTAGACAAGAGAAAAGCTGGTCAAGTGGCACAGTGAGTAGAGCGCTCGCTTTCACATCTGTGCAGAGCTTGCTAACGCAGGTTCGAATCCCGGGGCCAACCGAGGTCCATAAATGAGCACCACACACCGTGGGTAATAATAAGCAGCGCTCAAGATACCCAAGGGTTCGTAGCACTATATAAATGCCAAATTATTATTAAGAGTTCTTAACCTTTCAGTGATAAAAACAGCAAAAGGGGCATTTTTATTTTGAAAACATACACCGCACCATTAAGCCGCCCAAAAAGGTTTCAATGATCTGTCTTATTTTCACAAAACCCACAGGCCATTTTATTACTTTGCCACTGAATTGCATTCTGGTATTTGTAGTCGTCGATTCAAGGTGCCGTGGGAGGGGGAACAGCGCTTCAATCATACTCTTTTAGCTTAACCTATTTCTATACGGATTCATATATTCGTACGAGTAATTTATTGGAATGTTTACATTTCAAGTTATCTCAATAAAACAGAGTATTGTTGAAAGCAAGGGTGGGGTGAGGAGGAGAGAGGACATGGGAGTCATGACTTGCCAAGAATGTGGGAAGAAGTGGTTGCTGTCCTGGAGAGCGGGGAGCTGGTTTTCCCTGGTCCTGTGCTGATTTTGTTAACACTTGAAGACCTGCAAAATTGCTAAACCCCACTGCCTCAGGATCTAACTGGTAGATTGGAGGTTCTTCTCTGGCATTATAAGGCAATCCTTAGTGATGTCCTTGAAACTTGTGATCACATCAGGAATCCTAGGTATGTATCTCACCTTTTGAAAATAATAAAAGTATTGCTTGGAGAATCATTTCTTTCAACAGGAAAAAATAATCCTCATCTATAGCTTCTGAATTAAACTAGTTTGGTCAAAATGGCCATATATATATATATTTATATTCAATAAAAAAAACTTTGTTAAAAGGACGTTACGGTTAATTTGCGCTACTAAAAACCTATGAAATTCAGTGAGAAAACATTGTTAAAGGGACGTGTTATGGTTCCAAGTAAAACCGAAAAACCCCTGAAATTCACCAGTTATGGTAAGCTAAGCAACCATAACTCGTGCCACCACCGTGCACTGCTAAGACTAACAATCAGGACATCAAAGATGATATCACAAATGTCACTGATGACATCACTGATGACATCACATGTCTGGCTCACTCTTTTTTCTTTTTCATTGAATTTCATGTTTTTATGAGTCCAAATTAACCATAACGTCCCTTTAACAAAGTTTTTTCAGTGAATTTCATTGGTTTTTATTAGTGGAACTTAACCATAATGTCTACGAACATCTGACTTCATTGCGGACCTTCCAGAGAGTGCCACATGACCATATGCTGGCACGCTGCATTATGACTTGTCCGAGAATGCGTACGCACTTCACGATAAGATCCATGCTTCGCGGACAGTTCGGAACTGCATTTTCTACTGATCTAGGAACTTTCAACTTCAAAATTTCCCCTGCACAGCTCCAACACCTATTCCTACTCATCCATTAACAATCTAGTACACAGTACATACTTTTAGCAAAACTGCTATTTATCTTAAAATAGAATCAGCGAATGCCATCCCTCCTCCCCAAGACACACCAACTCTGCTTTAATCAAGGAGCATGAGAAACACTGCCCCATACCTTAGAAATAACACACGCGCAACATTTTCCCCTGTCCACCTGCCCCTTCATATTAGTGTTTGGTGCCCCTTCCCTCATTTCCCTCCCCGCCTTTTATTCTAAGCTCTCCTGCCAAAAAAATGCATCCAAAAACAAAATAAATGTTCCTTTAGGAAACAGCTTTCACAGTTAAAAAATAGAAGTAGAAAAAAAACGTATAGACTCCATCTAATTTGTATTTCTCAGTAAAGTACATAGACTCAATATGATTTTCCAACATTTCCATTTTGTGTTATGCTAGTGGGAATATTCGGGCGTTCATCCTCCGTTCCAGGGACTGGAACGGTGAATACCGGCCCAGCAGCCCAAGTTATCAGCCCAAGCGAAGCAAGGGTAGATAACGAGGTCTCTGGACCATTATCCCCCTGAAATGGGGATGAAGGCCATTAGTAGCCTAGGTTTCCAAAGCGAGAAGCCGGGGTACTAAAAAAGAGGATTTTTCTTCCTAAACGGGGGGGCCTGCGGCGTCCCAGTGTAGGAAGGAAAATCCTTTTCCAAGATGGCCACCATGGAAAGGGAAGGCGGGGGATCCATACAGGGCCCCTCTTCGCTTTCCATGGCAGCCTGCAAAAGGAAAAAAGAGAACCCTATGACCATATTACCACAAGCACATTTGTCTTCCCTTTCAAATTTATCCTAATTTCGAATAACTTTACCACAAAGCCAGTCCCAGGTGGACATGGCAACTTTAATCCTATGTTTTGTCCCTTGTGGTCATGGCCAGTAGCCAGATTGCCCGGATCATGACCTTATTCCATGACCCAGACAATCTGGCCACTGCCCGTGGCCACAGGCTCCCCCTCAGTCACTAAAGGTATACCGCTATTTTTTGTAGCTACATTATGACTCTTGTCAAAAAATAAAACACTGGCACATTTCCAAAACCATGCTTGTAGATCCTTGCCAATGCTCCTTACGGAAGTTTGCTGGAAATCTACCCATGTTTTATTTTTTCAAAAGTATCAAATGTATGCACATACAATCGTCATATAACCTAGCCCCCACTTGACAAAATCCATTCAGGATTGTTTAGGAAAACATTTATATCTAGATCTATAATCTTTTTGCAAGCCTTTGTGTATTTGTCAAATAGCACCACATTTATAAGCCTTTACAATATTTTGGAACCCCCCGCTAATTTTTCTCCCTATTGACAGAATCCCACCAAACTTGGCAAATACATTTATATCTAGATCTATTATCAGTTTGCCAAATGAAGTGTAGATTCATCAAATGGCACCTCATTTATAAGCCTTCACATTATTTTGGCACCCACCCTCTAATTTAGCCCCCTCATGACAGTATCCCACCAAACTGGGTGAAGCTCCCCTTGGCGATGATGGGCCGAGGGGCAATGCTTAAAATGGTGGTCCTGCCGAGACTGGTGCACTATTTTGGGAACATCCCATACTTGATACCCAGGCGATTCTTTGTCAGAATAAACAGCATATGCAGGGAATTCCTTTGGCATGGGTCAAGGAACAGAGTAGCCCTTTGGGAAGCTACAAAACTCACACGAAAAAGGGGGTATAAAATTACCTAACTACGAGATTTATTATATAGCAAGTCAACTTCAATATGTAGCTAAATGGCTCTCTGAGGAGCCGACCTCGGAATCCAGGCTGTTTCGCTCTGACTGTGCCCAATTCTTCCTAAAAGAAATGATGTGGTTGCCCAGATCTGATATGGAAGGACGCCCAAGGATGATGACACTTGGGTGGGAGATATGGCGGAGAACCTGTCAGATAATGGAGAATCCATCCCCGTGTTCCCTGCAGGTTCCATTAGTCGCTCTGGCGGGAAAAGACAAGCAACTAAGCCTAACGATTAGGAAGCACTGGGAACCTGTGGGGATAGCAACAATGGGCGACATGTGGCAAGAGTGGAATATAAAGGACTTTGAGGGGCTGGTGGCGGAAACAGGGTTGCACATGGGGCAGTATATCACATGCCATAGGGTGGTGCAGCGGATTAAAGAGACATGGTCCAAAGTAGTACTAGCAGATGAACAGGATGCCACTATAGACACAATATATGACATAGCAGAGGGGGGACATGAAATATCTAGAATATATGAGCTGATGATGACCAAAGCGGGGAAGGAAGTGGTACAACTTAGACAGGACTGGGAAGAGGAAGTGGGTACCTCAATGAGTGACCGGATGTGGGAGCGTGCTCAAGGATACCACAAGAAAGTGTCAAGAAATGCTAGATTACAACAGATACAATTATACATAACTCACAGGGCGTATATGACACCCCAAAAGATAGCCAAATTTAAAAATGCAGGACGAAAGTCATGCCCCAAATGTGACGAAGAAAACGCCGGAATGGTACACATGTTCTGGTCATACCCAATAATAGAAAGATTTTGGGGAGAAATAGCACATAGGACGGAGGAAAAGGGGATCAAAATGGTGGTGGACACAGTGTGGACTTGCCTGTTACGAGGGTTTCCTAGACCACGTAAACTCAAGCATGTGAGCAAATTGAAAGACCTGGCGTATGTATTAGCAAAGAGAAGAATCGCTATGGGGTGGAAGGCATGCCATAGACCGAGAATAGAAGTATGGTGGAAAGATCTACAGAAATGGGCAGGGGCGGAGACGGCAGTATGGCAGGAAGCAAGCAATGTTGGGGGGATGAAGAGGCTGGAACCTTGATAGCTTGGAAACAACTAATAGCTGAATTATTTGGGCTCACGCATGATGAAGCAAGTGACCGGGATCAAACAGAAAACATTGAAACAGAATCCCTACTGCAAGACGGAGAAACAGAACATGAGGGAGAGTAGGCTCGGGAGGGTGGGTGGGAATGGGTGAAACAGTGGATATAGATAATGTGATGTGTATTCAAATATTATTATATGCACTGTAAGTTTGGTTTGTGTTGGTTGTTGAAATAAAATCAATACAAATTGTTTTAAAAAAAAAAGTTTGGTGAGGATGTCCAGGGGGAGCAAAGTTATAAGCCGCCCAAAAAGTGCTCTTCCTTTGGGATTAGCAACTTAACCATAACTACACAGCCACTACCGTGGCTGCGTAATATATACACCATAAAGATAAAAGCACTCATGAGAGCCGCAAAAGTAACACTTTTCTTTAATTCACGAAGCACAATCACATTTTTTGCACCTCATTACACAGTCAGATTTTATTTTCAAGACAAAATTGCAAAAGAACCTGTCACAAACAAAATGTCTACCAACTACAGCTGGGAAGATACGTGTTCAAGTGACTGAGTTCAGGGGTGCAACTAGGCAAACATTTCAGAGGGGAGCTAAGCCTTCAAATGTTGGGAGAGGAGCTAACTTTAGAGACTGTGGGGGAAGGGGTTATTAGCGTGGGGGCATATAACTATGTTACACATTCTAATGAGACTATTCTAATGCAGCTTCAATGTTACGAGCAGTTAACTTTCTCCTTCACTTCTGAAACCACACACACTTAAGAACTGCTTTGAGAATGAGTGGTATGCTGTTCCACCACCCTTCCAATCACTCCCATAACTTGCACGTACTAACACCCCATCACAATTCCATTTGCCTAAAAAGGTATGCATGCGAATGCAGGTGCGAACAATGAAAAACTTTACATTAGTAATTTTCGTGCCTTTTTTTAAAACTTTGTAGCTACTGACACCGTGCATTGTCTGTGTCCTGTGCTGCCTGGCCACAGTTCTGTATGTCAGCCAGGTCAAATCAACATAACCCAAACTTCCAGTGGGTTTGTGCAGGGGCTTAAGGATGCTGGCTAATGCCCAATCTGCCAATGGTTTTTGTGACACTGCCTGAGTTGCAGACTGGTCTCAAATCCATGCTCCAAAACTAAAGTGTATGCTCTTGGGAACATTGTTTTTGTGTTTGTCACTGAGATTTATCTACCAAAATTAGAAGTCCCTAAAATGGATTCCATTCACACCGTTGGCCCCTCCAAAAAAAGACTCCCTCATGATAGTGCCACATATGTGGGGACCATTCATATACTGGACATTACAAAGTTTCCCCCTTGTATTAATTCTGGCAACTTCTTTAAATGTAACTTCCAGTGATCCCCTAGAGTTTTACAGACTCCTCATGTGACGTAATTTTCTGTGGTCGCTACGTGTGCAAATCGGAGGGCCCCACACGAACGTGGTTTCCCAGTGCTCCTCAAATCCTAGAGCTGGCCCTGGTGTTATGCATTGTTTTCATTAACACATTCCAATAAAATAGCCTTGGTGTTCCTAAGCTTCCCACTCTTCCAGAGCAGGAATTGTGAGCCAATTCTGTACATTTTCGATATTTTACGTTATGTTGCTCATTGCCAAGGCTTGAGCGAAAAAACGTTTGCAGACAAGAATTCCAGATGTTTGTACATCTGGCTTTTTGAGCGAACTTCGCATGCTCCCGAGCTATCCCTGTCCCCTCCCTTTGTTGTAAATGTGCATATGGTTGGATGGTTACTGCTCACACAGTGAACTATTTAGTGCCCTCAGTGCTTTAAATGGGCTGGGAGCCCTCAGTATCTCCACTTCTTGTTTGTATGCATTTGATACTTGGGCTTCTCAGTGCCTGAAAGAGTGAACTGCTACTCAACTATGTTGCGAAGTGAAAATGGAAGCTTTTCATTTCACTTTATCGCAACTTAAAGGACTACGCTTCTGCAGCATTTGCTGGGGAATGCAGCGCCCTTCTCATCTTCCTCTCTTCACCACCCACAGTGCCCCTAATGTCTCCTTCATCAGGCCCGTTTCTTGGCCGGGGTGAAGCAGGCAGCTGCCCGGGGCGCAATTGCCCCAGGGGGGCTCAATTGCCTGCCCTTGGGCGGACTCGAATTGCCCTCAGGGGCGCAATTGGCTTGGGGCGGTGCTGCATGATTACTCTGGGGCGAGGCGACCCAGGCGAGTAGCGGAAGCCGGCAAAAGGTGATGGCACAGCCACCTGCTTTACCTAATACCAGGGGTGATGCTAGGTCTGGAAAAGATCCGGGCTACGCTAAGGACGGGACTGTCGGGACTCAGGGCTAGCTATCCTTTTGGTTGAAGATCCTGAGCTTTTATCTGGGGCTACAACCAAAAGACTTGGGGCTATAGCCACCCCCCAGACTCCCTAGAAACTCCTCTGCATAATACTACGTACCTGGGCCCTAGGCGCTGCTTTTATTTTCATCCATTTCTATCTTCGGAGGACGCCACGCGGACAAAGCCCTGAAAATAGCATGTGCTGAGCACAATGGCGGAAATAGATTGAAGTAAATTGAAAGGACGCAAAAGAGCAGGCACGATACAGCCACAGAGGGATTATGGGGTAAGCACCACTGATGCAATTGGACAGGGCTTAGCCAGGCCCTGGGGATCCAAGCCACTGATTACTTGCTCTGCCCAAAAACGCACAGTGCACGAGTTTCCCTGATGCTTCAGTCGTATTTTTGGAAGGTTCACCATTAAAGGAAAATGACAAGCACTGGCATTGAAACACTGCAGCCTTGAAGAACGCCTACATTTCTGAAAACGTGTCCCAAATCATGTTGCACTATTCTTAAAATGTACATTGATCCATCAAAGGGAATCGTATTCCGCTCCCCCTTTGCCTGCAAAGAATGGCAACGAAATGATGAGCCCCATTTGGCTTTGAATGAAGAGCACCTCAGACCATCTTTGTTTGTGATTTCACTCCTGCTGTAAACAGACTGCGACGATTGCTTTTGTGTTGCTAAAGGCAAGTAGCACGTTCCAGCTTCTCCTCTCTAAGCTGAAGTGCAGCAGGGCGTCGCCGTCATTAGCACTTAGATTTCAGCCTGAAATCATTAACCCGTGAACAGCAGGCAGAGGTGGAAAACATGGGTAGGTCTAGCAAAAATAGCTGCTCCAAGAGAACAGCGTTTCATTGAGTGAAATGCATATTTTAACCATCAAAGCAAAACTAATGTTATCACACAGCAGTGGGGGCTGTGGATTAAACTAGAAGCAAAGGGAGGTGGCTACGCAATCAAGATTAAAGACAAGTGCAGAAAGGATGATGGCATGGCAAATGGTTCTCCAGAGTCATAACCCCGGCATCCGTCCATTCGTAACCGACACATACCCATAACTCATTCCCCTTTCCCCCCAGAAAGTGCAGAATGAGACCTGTTTGTTTGTTGGCATAAAAAGGCTTCAGAATTTATTCCACAATAACAAAAACCAAACTGCACACATTTGTGGAAAGTTTTGTTCGCAAGATGTGGCGACTGCTCCGTGTCCCAAGAACGTGCTTCCCCCTTTTCCTTTCCCGAAGAGTCCATAAGTAGGCCCAACTCTCCCCACCTTGGTGTCCGAGCCTCTCCTGCCCCTTCAGGAGCTCCTGAGCGGGGAGAGTGCCGTTTCTTTGGGGGAAGCTGAGCCATAATTGTTCCTCCCCGATGCCCCTGCCGCTTAGGCTCCCAAGGGGCACTGGGTCTGAGAAGAGCGAAGACCCTTCCTGCATTCTCCTGGCTCTTCTGGAGTCTGTCTCATGTGTTTGTCTGGCCAAACACCGCCACACCGCCTCGTCGTCCTGCGACGCTGACGACCAGGTGCTCCCGATTGTTCTGTTCGTAGGGTTGGTGGGTGGGAAAACGAAAACCTTCCTCTGTTGCCCACGAGCGGGCGGGTGTCCACTTTTAATCAATTCATTACACATTTTTTGTGGCGCAACTTCTGGCAATATGAAATGCACTTCATTCTTTCTTGACCTTGCTTTTACCCTTGGGACAGCCCCTGCGTCTGCCTTCCCTGCTTGAGGAGCTGTGTTCCTTGCTGCTCCCTCCCTTCGGGTGTTTGAATCGGCAGGTTTTGCCAAATGGGCAGCCTCCTTCAGAGTTGACCCTCCAGCACTCTGCCTACTCCCCCTGGTGGCTGGTTCTGTTACTCCAGGAGGAGTGCCCGCGAAAAGACGCCCTTCCCCTCCGGGTGTAGCCACCTCTGCCCTTCCATACTACTTGGGTCTTTTCGCATGTGGCTTTTTCGCCCCCTTCACTCGTGAGTACAGGTTTATGCACCACACCTACATCCATCTCATCCCAAGCCAGTGCTGGCCAGACTTGCATTTTTAAACGAAATGCCCGATCATACTGAAGCCAGCCTTCACCTCCCCTCTTCAAATAAATATCCTGGATGTAGTGGCCATAGGCTAGCATTGCTGAGGCATCTTGTGGGTGTTTTTCTATCATTATAGAGGTATAAATTAGAAAGGCTTTTATCCAATTGTGAATGGTCGCGTCAGTCTTGGGTGTCTCCTTCTCCCTTTTCTCCTTCTATTTCTCTGATAATTCTTTCAACCCGTTACCCAACGGCTCCATACCCACAAATTCCAAAATCTCTATGAATTCCTTCTTCCATACCCTTTCCTTAACTGACAAATTCACTGACACCCTAACTGGTGCACAACCAGGCATAGTCCTCCCATATTGAGTCATAGTACCCCCTATTCCCCCTTGTCCAGCAGCGGTGACCTGGGGTACTCCCATGTTGGCTACCCCTTGCCCCCACCAAGAGGTTGGTTGAGTAACCCCGACCGCAGATTTATTCCAATGGTTCCCCATGCCTGACCCCACTGATGGGATTGCCATGTTTACTGATGCGGGCTGCTGACCCAGAGGGACATGTAACGCCGTAGGATTCCCAACAATGACCCCATTACTTGACATGCCTGCTCCCAATGCTGGGATCGCTGTGTTTACTGATGTGGGCTGCTGACCCAGAGAGACATGTAGCGCTGTAGGATTCCCAACAATGACCCCATTACTTGACATGCCCGCTCCTTGACTCAATGCGTGCTGAATCCCCCCGTTCAATGTCGGCGTGTTAAGACAACCACCCGGCCACTGCACCCCTGATGCGGCCCCCCCCGCTACCCGAGGGGCCTCCATTTGGTTGGCAACCCCCAATGGCTCCCCCCACTTGGACAGGTGGTACATCTTTCTGCTGTAATACATTGGCCCCATTCCCCATTTGATTAAAAGCATTAACATTTCCAATCAAGGGTGGCCCATTGCTCCCACTCGCCCAGGCTTGCATACATTGCAACACCATACCTTTCACCACCTCCATGGAAGGTGGTCCATTTTCCATCACCGCCACCGATCTGGCTTCTGCCGTGTTGGGCGCTCCCTGGTTCCTGGGTGCAGGTACAGGTGCAGGTGCCGGTACGGCTTCAACCTCTTGCGCCTGTCCTTTGTTCTTAGCGAGCCCAGTCTTCCCTTTCTTGTTGCTTGCAGCTTGCTCTTTGCTTGCTTTGGCCTTCTGTGTCATCACTCTTTTCCTCTTGTCGGTTCCTCGTCCTCTCCCAACATTCCTTCCTCTTCCTGGTCACGCAATTCCTAATCTTCCTGGAACATTAGTGGTGATTCAGGTCTTTCGCTGGTACCAGGGTAGCTTCCCCCTGGCTGGCTGGCCAAGGATTCCATCCAGTTGCTACCGTGCTTTGCCACCACCAATTTGGCCATCGCGATAAAGGCCTCCATGTCCATGGTACTGGCGGTTCCTCCTTTGTGGCAAGCACACGCTTTTGTCCCTGAGGCCCTTTCTTGCGTTCCGTGAGCTGTGGAGGTGATGCTCGCTCTTTCGCCACTCTCCCCCTTTCCAGAAGGCTGCAGCTTCTGTGCTTTTGATCCGCCCCGCCGCCGCTCCTTGAACGCTTTCACTCCGTGCCTCCCCCAGCTTCCGGTGTCACCCCGTGCCCCACAGCTGTGACACCAGCAGTGCGTTTGTGGTGGCTGACTTGGTACGCTCGGTTACTTCCGGTCTGCGCACACTGCTTCTCTGCTTCATGTGGTCCGCGATTCGCCGGCGCTGCACGGTCTCAGCTGTTTATGCGCCCGGCGGGTGCTTCTAGCGCCGGGCAACTGCTGATTTTCTCCGGTGGTGCCGAGAGGGTGAGCCGGTTCCTTTCCGTGACTCGCCGTCCCCCACGGCTCTCTCTACGCTGCTCGTGCTGCCGCTTGAATTGGCAGGGTGTTGCCGCAGCTGCACAACGATCACAGCTGATCCTGTCCACGATCGCCGGCGATTCCTGGAGAGCCGGGCTCGAGGTCCCGGAAAATGACTCGGTCGTAGTGAGTTGTTCGACCGAGTGGGACTTCCTCCTACAGAAAACGAAATGAAAACCTTCCTCCGAAAACGAAAACCCTCCTCCGTTGTCCAAGAGCGGGCGGGTGTCCCTCGGGTGCAGCTGGAAAATGAAATCCTTCCTCCGTTGTCCACGAGCGGGCGGGTGTCCCTCGGGTGCAGCTGGATGCTACCTTCTGAACGGACCCCGCTCCTTATGAAGGGGAAACCCCTCCCCTATCCCTTTGTTTGCCCTTCGCGGGCTTTCCTTGGTTTTGCTGCGCTTCTTGCTTTGCGGGTGTTTCGTCATTTTGCCGCACATCCTGTTTTGCTGGCTTTTTTCTTCTTTGCCGCCTTGCCCCAGTGCCACCCCGTCAGGGGAGGGGACTGGGGATCCCCCAAGGAGGACACTGCCCAGGTTATCGGGGGTGCCTCCTCCATTTTGCTGGGCTTTGTGTCGTCGGCCCTGGCAATAATGCTTCAGCTTCAGTGGAGGTCACTGCTAGGCTCAGAGGACTAGGCATAGGCATCTTCCAGTGTACCAGGTTTACGTCATGCAAACTATGTATGTGTATAGTGGTACACACAACCACACAAATACAGACACACACACTCACTCTGACACTTGTATCCCACCACCACCCCATAACACTGTCAGAAGTTATTTACTCTAGTCAACAGGGTAGAGGCTGAAGACTGTTTACAAAATAGTTGCTAACTAATTCGCAGATATAGCTGAGCAATAAGCCACACTTTCTGTAGTGGAGTGGATGGAGATAGCAGGTAACAGGTTATCACATCATATAAACAGATATCCAGAGAAAGGCTTCTTTCGCATACTTGGTCACTCTACTATTCACGGTGATAGAGGATATATGGACAAACTTAGCATTGCATCGTGAAAACCCACAAGTCTCTGGTGGAAACTTTCTGAAATATCTAAATGTTACCATTACTGCAGGCATAGATGCTCTCTGGGACTCCACATTGTCCACAGGTGAGGGTACGTTCGTGGGAAAGGTCAATAGACTGCTCTGTGTCTCTCTGTGATCGTAGGCTAGCTTGGGTTTCTCAGCTTAAGCCAACCCGGTGCTCATTGAATGCGCACAAGATGATTCTGTTGAGGAGTGTTTTTAGCATGGAAGTTTATAATAAGGCTGCAGGTTTTGACTGCTGGTTTTGGCTTTAGCAGCTGGTTTGGCCACTGGTTTTGTCAAAGTTGTGAGTGTTGGCTCCTGTGTGGTTTTAGGAGAGTCTGCCCCTCATGGTGCAGTTCTTTACAACCCTCCTGTGAAGAGCTGATCCTCAAATGTATGATTTTGAAGAAAAAACTGAGGGATGATGTGGTTTAATTGCTGATCTCAATCCTTTGTTGCAGTCAGGCTAGAGCTATCCTTGGATCGTTACGGTCAGGAAAGGCCACAGTCATACTATACAGGTTCCATTGGCCTCAGAAGTCTTGACTTCATCACAATCCAGTTCCCTCCATGTTGGTACTGGTATGAAGCAACGGTGATTCTTGAAATACAAGTCCTATCCTTGGGTGCCCAGGATAGCTTGGATAAGGTCATCCCATGAGGATATTCTTTGGATCGCTCAGGGTCCTGTCAAACATTGTCATGCTGACCCCTGAGAGCATTGAGTCCCAGTCCCATGTCGCTTATACAGACAGATTAAACTGTTGTATGTTCTTGAGGACACAGACTGAAATGCCAGTGCTTTTCTCCAATTTGCCAATGAACACAATCACTAACTCACAGAGGGCGTTGGCATGCTCCTCCTCCACCATATGGAAGGCCAGACCGGCATTCTGGAGACAGAAGCTCTGTAAGACAATTAGGATCCCACTTTTCATGGTTAAGGCGTCTGCAGATCAAGCAGCCTTGAGGGCTATGGTTGCCATTGACCTTCGCATTATACTACTAATTAGTTCCAATTCACACGCATCATCCATAGGATTTCCCATCTTGTTTGGGGTGCTTATCAGAAGGGATTTTTTAGTGCCACTGTTTAGGTCAGGGGTCTGAAAGCTTTGGCTCGCCAGATGTTTTGGACTACAATTCCCATTGTACCTTTCTATTGACTATGCTGGCTAGGGATGATGGACATAGACTAACAATTGACACAAAATCAAGGTTAGTATATAGTGTTTGTGTAGTCTGCCATGTCTGAGGAATTTCTGCAAATTTCTTGAATCAAAATGTCATAAAAACCTGTTTCATTTGTATAGCAGTGATTTATTGAAGTTGGGTAGGAGTTACTTAACCGTCGAGTGTAGTTTGGGAGTGGCGCGTATGCCGAGCGTGCAGGGGGGCGGCGTGGAGGGGCACAATCTCGTGTTTCGCCCTGGGCACCAAATTGACTAGAATCTTCCCTGTCCTTCATGGTCCACCCTGCAGAACAAAAGCACAGACAAACATGCATCTAATGTGCTCTCAGCAAACTAGGCACAGAACACTGTTTCGCTTAGTGGGCTTCACCTGTTACCATTGGTGTCCCTTGATGGAGCAGGGATTGATTTGGAAAGCCTGGGAAATTACTTTTTAAAGATGTTTCTTTGTTATTAGCAGTGCCTATTCTAATATGTAAATGTTTAAGTAATTGGAGATGTGATGGAACGTTTTCGACTGAAAACTCGCACACAGCTACAGTTATCTACCAAATTTCTTATTAGGCAATAAAAGCTGGCAATAATGAAACTCCCTTTTTTTAAACTTAGTTTACAGCTATGATATCTGCCAGATTGATACGCAAAAAATAAAGTCTCATTTGATATAGCTTTTCAAATCTTCTTAACACAATGCATAACAACAAAATGGAAGTTTGTGAGAACGGATCTCAGATACACTTTTCCAAACGTGTGCTCCTTGGCACATAATTTAATCTCACTGGGCATTGCCTGCAAACAAAAGTGTGTGCCTAAAAGGGACCCATGCCCAAGGTGCAGCGCCAAAACGGCTGGCGGTGATGCGCTGCCCCGGAATGTCCCACTTTGTAGATTGATGAGTTCCATTTAAAGCACTGTGATGCGTTTGAATACACTGGTCTAGAAAGCGCGGATACGCCCTGCCGTGATGTTGTGCAATGACTGCACACAGGGCTGTTGTTTTGTTTGAAGCAGGCTCTCTAATTGGAAACACGAGTGGCACATGGAAGGCATTAGTTGGCAGTTCTGCCAGAAAGATCTGGATGGGGCCTACACTAGGGGGTGAGGCTGCGTTCAGATTTATGGCGAACAACACCTTCTTTTTATTTTTTATTAACAAAGAGCGGCCCGCCCATCATTCAGTGAATGGTAAAATCATAGATTTTATAGGAGACATTTTTTTTCCTCTTCTTTTTTCGACCTAAAGGGCGTGGAGTGGACTTCAGAAGTTTCATTTGACCATTCAGTTTTAACAAAATGTCTAAATGGCTAGTTTGGGATGAATTTCAGTTAAACATACCATCCCTTTTTATGCTGCGTTTGTAGCCATTCGCTGTCAAAACGGATGTTTTAGCTTGCAGCATAAGAGAGGACGCGTAACATGTGTCTATACATCTTAATACATGATTTTCTTTATTAAAAGTTTGTACATTTGTACATTTTTACCTATGAAATCCTCTATTTTTAAATGTTTTTAATTATATGGTTAATAAATAACCTTTAATAAATTACAATTCAACTCGTGATGAAGATTAAATATCAACAAGGAATGTACAGTTCATGACTTAACAAACATTACATATAACAGCCACAATAAACAAATATATCAACAATAAAACCAATACTTCTATCAGTTTAATCCAAATGTAAACATTTCTTGTGAATGAATTCCAGAGTGCAGACTGTGCTTAAAATGAGAACCAATTACAAGCCAAGAGGCCTTTTGGCAAAACGGCTTTTCTCTCTAACGCCTGTTAGGAGAGTTTTCCCAAAGTCCACTGTGAGGTAGACTTTACAAAACTATCCCAATGGTTTGCAGATCCCCAACCAACTCTTACGGGGTCATTACGACCCTGGAGGTAGCCGGCTCCATGGTAGCCGGCTCCATGGCTACCCCAATTCCGGGTACCGGGTCCGGGTTCCTGGAATGGGGAAATACTGGGCTATTCCGACCTTGGAGGGCCCAGTATTTCCCCATTCCAGGAACCCAGACCTGGTACATCCCGATTCCCATTCGAGCCACCATAGGGATCAATGGGAATGGGGAGGATGCATCCTGGTCTGCTCACGGGACCCGCTAAGGACGCCTGGTTTTACCAGGCGTCCTTACAGGGTACTGCGGGCAAACCTCGTAATGCGGCGCTAGGGGGTTAACGGGGCCGGCAGCTCTACCGCCCCATTAGCCCCCTACCGCCAGGGTCGTAATGACCCCCTTAGTATCAGTCTGTACTACTCATGGAACCTTGGTAGAGAGCCAGAGCAGTCAGATTTAGCATATGAGGAAGATGTGAGCTGTAGTTAAGTACACCGAAGTGTAATACACTTCAAAGACACACTTAATCAATAAATGTATATTAAAATATAGATGTATTGGGGGCGTGGCTAAGCAGCCATGTTGTAGGACTTGCTTTCTGTGGCTCCTGAGATCCGTTCATGATCCTGTCCTGAGACGGAGGTATATGCATGCGTCTACACCTGTTGTTTCAGCACAGTGTGGCTGAAATATGCGAGAACAGATGGGCACAGAAAGGTAACTTCCGGTGCCCTTTCAACAGCGTATGAGCTGATTGTAGTCTAGCACCTGGCCTGAAGGAAGGAATAAAGATGGCAGCGCGGAGTACACGAGAGTCGGCATAGCATCAGAGAGCTACGGCATGACACAGCCTCAACGAGCGATGATTCCAAGAGACAGCAGCCCAGCAAGATTAGCACGAGACCAGGAATAGGAGCTGAAGCGTCGCAGTCAAGTTCATGATCAAGGTGCCTCGAGCAGCGGACCTCATCGTAAGCTGCACAGGTGGTTCCCTCACCTGCTATTGCAGGGATCCTGGAAGTGCTACAAGGAGGTACCAGCACAGGCAGCAGGATGGTAGCTCTCGTCAACGGAGCTGCGCAGACAACGACAGGGCGCATCGCTCTACATTCGTGGACTCTGAAGATATCAGATCCACTACACACGTGTGAGTCCCCAAACTGCAACCTTACATAAGACAACCAAGGAGTTTCTGGCAGAACGTATCTATATAGTCGTGAGGTTGGTTAATACAATGGATGTGCATACTGGAGTCTGCGACCGGATATGTTGAAGCGCATTAAGTTAAGTGAAGCTGCGAGAAGGATGGCCTGCGAGGTTGTGTGACACCAGGATACAGGCCGGTATCTGCGGAGTAGACCAGAAATGGTAGAAGCCCAGTTGAAGCCCGTTCGGAGACAACACGAAGAAAGAAGATGCTGCGGGGCATCGATCTGAGGAGGTGTCTAGTTGGAGGAGGCCAGCCCGATGGACAGTGAGTTACTCGTGTTTTTGCTACAGCCTCGATACAAGCACAACTACAGAAGACTGGAGGGATGTGTACCATTAGTGAAGCCTCAATGTAAGGAACTTTGTAATGCTGCAACAAGCTTTACACACCAGCAGGATGTTGTTGAGACCCTGCAGGGAATTGAGCAGTAACGATACACAAACAAGCCCCCAGGACAGTTGGCAGGTAACAGTTTGGGGCTACGAAACGGGCCACAACACGACCCGGCCCGGACTACTTGCGATAAGGGACAACACAGCTAAACAATCAGCAGTCACTCTCAACAGGGGAGGCACGACCAGCACAGCCCTACGTTCACACGGGCGCAGCGCAAGCACAGACCCGTGCGTATGCTATGGAAAGATTACATGACTCAATCAATGCTTCAGAATGAAGGTGAAAATCAGGCAAAGGTTAGTGGACATTGCTAATAGAAGTTTGGATGGCGTAAATTGGGAGCAACTGCATAGGCATGATATGCTGCCTATTGGAGTGGCCGCAGTGTCAGAGCAAATTTTGGGTCAATTAACGTTCTGGTTAGGGCTTGAAACTGAGAATGATAACCCACAACATAGCATGATCTCCTAACATATGAGTATATGGAACATGTGCCATAGACACAGCAGCAGGGACTACACGGAAGACCCCATTCACAAGCCTATGCAGAAGTGTATGTTACCCAAGCTGGCAGGAACGTGGGTACATACACATTCCCTCCCATTTGGGAGGGCATGACATGAGTAAGGCTGGGCAAGCGGTTCGCCGAGGTAAACCAGCAGGCAAATACTGAGGGCCTAAAGTCGTTAATCTCCAGCATGCTGAATGCTCTGCAAAGTGCGAAATGTCCACAATATGCACACAGCCAATCAGACCATAGTAGTATACAATCATCAAATACTATGGCAGACTTGGTGAAATCGACCTAAGGCTGGATATAGACAGAATATTTGGTATTGGCGATACAGTCCGAGAGGTTGTATGGAGTACCTATCAGATACACTAAAATACTAAAGTGCGCATGTGGCGGGAAAGTGGTGAAGCCCGCCAGCAAGGTCAGGACATGAAGCAGCAGAATCAATATGTCTGGGCAGCACGAGTGTTAGGAGGCATGCAAAGGAGCACAGCAGTGCCAAGTCATGATGGCCAATAAACACAGAAGCTAGGGGAAGCAACTTACATTGGAGGCATGTACCAAAACTGTGCACCCAGCAGAGAGTACTGCCCAAGCAACCCCTATGCCTCAAGGGGAGCAACTGTTCGAGAAAGGAGATCAGCAGATCCTGGAGGCCCTAGCATCTCTGAAAGGGGCTCTCGAGTCCAAAATGGATGCCATCAGCATAGATGTGAGCTTGTTGAGTCAAGAACACACAGTAACACTGGAAAAGGAAGTGGCAGGGAACACAAGTAGCTTGAATGGCACTTCAGAAGAAGTCGGGGTACTGCAGCAATAAGTACATAATCAAGAAGAAAGGGATGAAGATGCAGAAGGGAGAGCCAGATGCAACAATGTAAGAATTATTGGGCTCCCTGAAGGAGCAGAAGGATCAAAATCAACTTATTTCATAGTGACTCTGTTGCTACATGCAATAGGTCCAGGGGCCCTCACTCAAGCCTTCACGGTCGAAAGGGCGCATAGGTCGTTGATAAGGAATCCACCGCCTGGAGCCCCGCCGAGGCAAATAATAGCTCTGATATTGAAATACTGAGACAGGGAAAAGATACTCGAGCACTTCTGCAAAGACATGACGATCCAAAAAGCGTCTGCCACGATAACTGCATACCTGGATTACACCCTACAAGTACAGAAGCAATGGATGAACTATAAATCGGTCAAAAGGAGACTGCGAGCGTCGAACCTGAAGTACATGTTGCTGTATCCTGCTAGATTGAAAATAATCCACAAAGGTCGAGCCATTTTCTTTGATAATCCTTAAAACGCATACAAATGGATGGACATGGAGAATTTGCCAACCGGATCATAGACTGGTGTGAGTAGAGAGGTTTAAACACAAAGAGAGTGCCAAGGCAATTAAATGACAGTGGACATCGGTAACTGCAAGACTGAGCGGTGGTACGACCTCAGGAATTAAGATTTGCTTCTACAGGAGCCAACAACGTGGTGCCTACTTAAGATCACACTACGCTTGAACGTCCTGCACCTAATATTGGATTTGTTTTTTCAGATACCAGCAGTTACGTTTCCGCATACTGTGCCCCATGCACCAGGACAAGACCCTGGAGTGGAGGCGAGAAGTGGGGATGTCTGAGTATGAGGTATTGAGCTGGGCAATTGTTGGGAGGGGGGATGGCGGGGAGTTTGGGTAGTTAGTTGGGAGTTAGCTTATTGGTCCACACAGAACACGCTGAACTTGTATATTAGTCTGCTTGTGCGTGTTAGAATTTTTAAGTGCGATGGGGAACTTAGAATAGCATCCTAGAATGTCTAGGGCTTAACAGTTATATTAAACGTAAGAGAATTTAGACTTACCTAAGGCTTCAGAAAATTGACGTTGCACTCCTGCAAGAAACGCATCTCACTAAGGAGAAACATATGGCCCAGGCTAAAAAATGGAGGGGCACAACACTAGGCTCTGCATGCTGTGCTTATGCTAGGGGAGTATTAATATGGGTGGCACCGTCGGTACCTCTGAGGGTGTTTGAGACTTTCCAGGATAATGAGGGCTGGATATTTGTAATACAGGGATGGCTGGAACACAGGGAATTTTGTATCATCATCACATATGTACCTAACCAAGAGACTGTGGCCTACTTCTGCACTTTATACCCACTAATAAATCCACATATAGATGGCACATTAATATGGAGAGGGGTCCTTAAGTGTACGCTCAACCCTACACTGGACAGATCTGAGGACAAGTTCACCCACCCTGCCCCTTCCGCCAAGGCCCTAAATACAGTTGCAAGCATTTAAACTCTCAGATATATGGTGGACTCTACAGCTGCAGACCCGTGGAAATTCGCACTACACTGCTCCCCAAGATCTGTACATTAGATTGGATTATATATTTACGGGAGAAGACACCCTGGGTGAATTTGAAAGGGCAGAATATAAAGCACAAGTGTTGTCAGATAATGGCCCGCTGGTGGTTACATGGCAAGCATCCCCTCCAGGAGCATGCATCCCAACATGGAGACTTAGAAGTGAGCCTCCGAAGGATGCAGCATTCCGGGAACAACTGAGAGAGGGCGTGCAGGATTACTTTACACATAATACAGGAAGTGTGGCATCAGCGGGTACATTATGGGAGGCCTTTAAAGTAGTAATCAGGGGGACCGCAATCGCCAGGGCACACAGGGTGCATGCCGCAATAGTGAGGGGCCTACGTAAAGCGGAAACTAAATTACAGGCCATGAGGGGGCGTGGCTTGGAAGCCATGTGAGAGGACGCGCTCTTGGGAGAGCTCCCGGAGATCCTACATTTATCCTGTGCAATAGTGCATTGGCACTAACTCCCGCAGGCCAGAAACGAGAGCACCTGTCCATGAATGTGAGCTGCACAACTATGGAAGAGCTGAAACCTCCACAAGCCCGGCAACGGTAGATAAATGCCATCGAAGTTCCTGGAGTCGCGGACCGGACGGAGTGAAAATGGCGGCCACACCGGACAATGGAGGGGACACAAACGCGTTGAAAGGAACACCCTCGCGGTGATCGGCGGTGACGTGGGCGGTGCAGGCCGTGGAGATACAGATAAGCTTTTGGGAGAGCGACAGCGCGTCTCTGTGGGCACCGATGACCTAACGCGGGCCTGGGAAACGGTCGGCGACGGTCGGCGGTCGGCACTAGGACCCGCCTGAGCTGACTGGTGCAACGGACTAGGTGCTTTGGCCCTGACCTTTGGGGGACACTCGGATAGTGGCTGATCCTATGACGGGGTCGCGTGTACGGGCCCACGGCTTGCAGCGGCTGAGGAATGGCGAATAAGGCCGTCAGACAGAGAGCAAAACAGCCCACATTGGACGAGTTTACCAAGACACCGACGGGCCCAGAGAGTGCTCGGACCAAGGAGAAGCCACCCATGGCCGCGGTTAGCCCAAACCAAGACGTGCTGGCTGCTCTCGCTGAACTGAAAGCGGACTTGAAAAGCGCTTGGGAGGCCAAGCTTGAAATGGTGGTGGCGGACCTGAAAACGGCGCTCGACCTCAAAGTCGGAGAAGTTCGGGAGGAGGTGAACCTACTTCGACAGGATGTGAGGGCCCTATCGGAGCGCACAGAGAGTCTGGAAAAGGAGGGCAGCGCCAACACGGCAGATTGTGCCTCACACAAGGCCGACCTGCATATTTTGGAACAGAAAGTACGCAACTTGGAGAACAGGGCCGAAGAAGCGGAGGGGCGCGCCCGAAGGAACAATATCCGTGTTGTGGGCATCCCGGAAGGATTGGAGGGTCATAACCCCACGGACTTCATTGAAAATATGTTGCTCCAAGAGATCACCGGGGGTGCGCTGTCGCAGGGTTTTGCGGTGGAGCGAGCACATAGAGCATTGGCTAGGAGGCCTCCACCGGGCGGTCCGCCCAGGCCAATGATAGCCAAAATCCTCAACTACCGTGACCGGGAAAGGATTTTGGAGCATTTTCGTAAAGGAGGAACCATCAAAAGGGGGGAGGCCACTATAACGGCCTACCCAGACTACACCATGATGGTGCAGAGGAGTCGGATGAACTTCGGGGCGGTCAAGAGAAGATTGAGAGAGGCAGGGAAGAAATATATGCTCCTCTACCTGGCCAAATTAAAGGTGATCCACAATAATAGATCCCTGTTTTTTGAGTCACCGGAGGAAGCCATGGGTTGGCTGGACATGCAGGGCAGCCCCCAGGAGTCGGAGGTCCGGGCGGATGAAGGTGGCAATGAGAGATAAGTGCTCTACGACGAGAGAGGGTGTTGCCGGAGACTATGGGACTTGATTATAGTTATTGCTATGGCCTGGGGAGGTCGGGCCTGGAACTGGATGTTAAATGCACTGTTTGCACTGTAATTGTTGTCGTACATGGGAGCCTTTCAGGGCTGGTCCATTCACCCCCGTTTAGTATTTCTTAGCTAAGTGGCCGCTAGGGCGACTTTACCCTACTGGGCTCTGTGTGTAACAGCCGGAACTAGATGTGGGGGGGCCTGAGTTTCCGGGACGGAGCTGGGCAACAGTTGGGGAGGGAGTTGGGGGGGAGGGGATGGGCAGGGGGAACGGGGGGTGTGGGGGCAGTTGGGGTGTACATAGTGTTGGGAGGTTTGAACGGGATCGCGAGCCCTGAGGGAGGATTTTGGATGAGACTTCTGGATAGCATGAACGAGCGGGGATGGTCGGGGGGAAGAGTGCAAGATATCAGTACATCATGGGGGAGCTAAAATTGTTGACATGGAACGTCAGGGGCCTCAATAGCTATCTTAAACGGAATAAAGTTATGTTGTACTTGAGGCGACAAAAGATAGACGTCGCATTACTGCAAGAGACGCATTTGACCCGAGACAAATTAGAGCTGGTGAAGAAAAAGTGGGGTGGAACGGTGGTAGGATCCGCGTACTCAGCTTATGCTAGAGGCGTGCTGATCTGGGTGGCGCCGCATGTCCCGTTTCAACTGCAGCAGGAACGTGTGGATACTGAGGGGCGTCTGGCTATGGTGAGAGGGGTAGTCGAGAACAGAGAGATGTGTGTAGTGAACACGTATGCCCCGAACCAGGGCACGGCAGAGTACCTCCGGACCATGAGTACCAACTTGAGTTGGTGTGTGGGGAGTGCGGTATTCTGGGGAGGGGATTTTAACTGTGTGTTGGACCCGGGGATGGACAGATCCGACGATAAGGTGATTAGGCCCGCCCCGGCGGCCCGGGTGCTGCGGACGCTGCTGCGGGACTTTGAGCTCGATGACGTGTGGAGGTCCAAGCACCCCAATGAGAGACAGTACTCGCATTACTCGGCCCCGCAGCGGTTGCACACTAGGCTAGACTATATTTTTGCCACGTCGGACGTCTTGGGGGATGTGTCTAGTGCGGAATATAGAGCGAGGGTCCTTTCGGACCACTCGCCTATGGTGGTGGGATGGCAATATGGCCGCCCCAGAGCGCGGATCCCGACGTGGCGCCTGCGCGCAGAGGCGCTTAAAGACCAGGCTTTTAGGGAAGACATGCGGGAGGAAATAGTTAGCTATTTCGATACCAACACTGGCAGCGTTGACTCGGCGGGAACTCTGTGGGAGGCCTTTAAGGTTGTGGTACGAGGGGTGGCGATTGCTAAATCGAAAGGTTTGCAGAATGGGGCCCTGGTCGATTTACAGAAGGCGGAGAGAGAGCTGGAAAAGGTGCTGAAGAGTGAGCATATAGATAACGAACTGGTGCTTAAACTGCAGCAGCAGTGTACAGAACATTGGGGGAGGCTCTGTAATCTAAATTACAAAAAGTATATTGAAAGGCAACATGCGGGAGGAGATAAAACGGGTCGTCTTTTGGCATGGTTATATAAAAGAGAAACCCGAGGCCCCCGATTAGGACAATAACTAGAGAGGATGGGGAGCAGATAGATACCCAGGAGGGTGTCAATGAGGAATTCGTAAATTATTATAAAGCATTGTATGGGGATCCGGGCGGCGGCGACCGGGAGGAAAGGGTGGAGACCCTGCAAGATTTCGGGCTGCCCAGGATAAGCACGGAGGAAAGAGAGGAACTAGATGCCCCAATAACACTAGGGGAGTTGGAGGCGGTCATCCGGCAGCTACCCACTAGCAAGACCCCAGGAACGGACGGCCTGCCCAGTGAATTTTATAAAACTTTTGGAGCGGAAGTACTCCCCCCGATGCTTGATATGCTTAATGAGGCGTTCGAGAAGGGGAGGTTGCCGGAATCGCTCAGGGAAGCGATTATTATACCGCTCCCTAAGCCTAATAAACCCGGGCATAGTTGTGGGTCGTACAGACCAATATCTATGCTGAATCAGGACAGCAAAATACTAACGGCTGTCCTGGCCAACAGACTGCGGAGGGTGATAGGCAAACTGGTACACCCGGACCAAACGGGATATGTCCCGGGGAGAAACATTGCCCAAAACCATAGACGACTCCACCGGGTGATCGAAATGGGATCTAACAGTGAAGAGGAAATGGCGATAGTGTCGTTGGACGCTGTTAAAGCCTTCGACTCGGTTAATTGGAAGTGGCTGCTGGCGGCCTTGAGAGAATACGGACTGGGACCAGGATATATTAGATGGGCGGAGCTGCTGTACAGCGCTCCGCTGGCTAGAGTTCGGACGGGCACGATTATATCCGAGAGATGGCAGCTTAGTAGAGGCACCAGACAGGGGTGTCCTTGGTCCCCGATGTTGTACATCTTGGCCCTGGAGCCTCTGGCACTGTACCTACGGCAGCAGTATGATATCGTGGGCATTGAGGTGGGGGGAGAAAATCATCTGATATCCCTGTATGCGGATGACTTGTTATTGTACCTGAGTCATCCGGAGGAGAATTTACAATATATCCTGGACGTGATGGGGAGATATGCGAGGTTGTCGGGCATAGCGGTCAACCCCCAGAAATCGTACATTTTCCCGTTGGGTTGCTATAGGGGTGTTCCCACGGATCGGCTGCCGGTGCTCCAGGTGCCCTGGTCAGTCAATACATTCCGTTACCTGGGAATAGACATCTACCACTCGGTGGAGGAAGAATACAAGCGCAACACAGAGATGGCTGTTGAGAAGATACGCGCATGTATGAGCTTTTGGCAGAAATTGCCCCTAGCGATGATGGGGCGTGGGGCGATGATCAAGATGGTAGTTCTGCCTAGGCTGCTACATTACTTTAGCAACATCCCATACATGATCCCTAAGGGTTTTTTCACTAAAATAAATGGGGTTTGCAGAGAGTTTCTGTGGCATGGTACTCGTAACAGAGTAGCGCTCTGGAAGTTACAGAACTTTCATGAAAAGGGGGGAGTCAAACTCCCAAATTTTGAGGCGTATTACATAGCGAGCCAACTACAGTTTGTGTCTAAATGGCTGTCCGACGAAGAGACCCCAGAACTCAGACTATTCGGGCAAGATTGTGCCCCATTTTTCTTAAAGGAGGTCATTTGGTTGCCCGAGGCTGTCACGAGAAGGTACCCGGCGATGGTGAAGCTGGGGTGGAAGGTGTGGAGACGGGCATGTACAATGATGGGTGACCCACTTCCGTGTTCTCCGCAGATTCCACTGGTTGCCCTGGCGGGGGTGGATGGACAGCTGAGGGAGATTATCAGGAACTACTGGGAATCGGTGGGGTTGGTGACATTGGGTGATGTGTGGCAGGAGGGTGCTATTAAGGGGTTTGTGGAACTTAGCGAGGAGATTGGATTGCACGAAGGCCAATATGTTACATACCACAGATTGGGGAAGAAAATTCGGGAAATGTGGCCTGAGAATATCATGGCAGACGAATCGGAGGTTACGATGGCGGGGATATATGATACAACGGAAGGGGGACATGAAATTTCCAGGCTGTATGAGATGGTGATGTCGAAAGTCGGGAAGGAACTGACATGCCTACGATTGGAATGGGAGAGTGAGGTGGGGATCGAAATGGGAGATGGGATGTGGGAACGGGCTTTGGGGTACCACAGGAAAGTGTCTCGAAATGCCAGACTGCAGCAAATACAACTGTACGTCACGCACAGAGCGTACATGACCCCTCTGAGGATATCCAAATTTCGGAATGCAGGCAGACAGGCGTGCCCCAAATGTGACGAAGAAAATGCGGACATGACGCATATGTTTTGGGCGTGCACAGTGATTGAGGGGTTCTGGAGGGAGGCGGCGCGCAAGCTGAGAGAGAGATGGGTCACGTTTGCCATAGACACCGCTTGGGCATGCCTTCTGGGTGGGTTTCCCAGACCTCGGCAGCAGAAACATGTAAGCAAACTGAAAGACTTAGCGTATGTGCTGGCCAAACGACGAATAGCCATGGGCTGGAAAAAATGTAGCAAGCCACGGGTTGAGGTGTGGTGGAATGACCTACAGAAATGGGCGGAGGCTGAGACAGCGGTGTGGCAAGAGGCGAGTTGTATGTCTTGGGAGGAGGAACTGGGCTCTTTGATGGCATGGAAGACATTGATATCCTGCATATTCGGGACAGGGGTTTTGGGAAATCCAGATGATGACGATGCCCGCTCATGTGCAACAGAAGCGGAACAAGACATGGAAAATGGCTCGCGAGGGGGGAGGGATCAGGGGAGTAGTGCGCACTAATGGTTAAATGTTTATTGGAATATTGTTTATTGCACTGCTGTTTGGTTTGTATTGTTGTTTGCGTTGAAAAATCAATAAAAAACTTTTTTAAAAAAAAAAAAAACTAAATTACAGGCCATAAATGATCAGAGGAGCCTACCCAGCAGGGAGGATCAAGAGGCAGTCAACCTGCAACAGGAGTGCTTGGAACACTGGGATAGATTAGGCAAGTTGAGTTATAGGAAATATGTGGAACGACAGCACACTGAGGGGGACAAACTGGGATGCTTACTATCCTGGTTATACAAAAGCGAAACTGAGCGAAGCATGATTCGGGCAATCGTTGCGAGGTATGGAGAGATCTGCAAGACACAACAGGACATAAACAAGTGTTTTTATGATTTTTATAAGAGGTTTTATGACGAGATGTCAGAAACCCAAGAGTCGGATATAGAAGAAGCCTGTTGATAGATCTTCCAAAGCTAGTTGCAGAAGAGGTAGACAGACTTGAAGCCCCCATAACCATAGAGGAGTTGTATCACATTATAGGAGGGTTGACAATGGGTAAGGCTCCAGGTGCGGACAGACTACCTAGTGAGTTCTATAAAGAGTTCATAGCCGAGGTCACACCTTTGTAATTGGCAATGCTGAACGAATCTCTAGATAAAGGTATTTTGCCATTGTCATTAAGGGAGTCAATTATTGTCCCATTATTGAAGCCCAACAAAGCTGAAACCGAATGTGGGTCTTACAGACCCCTCTCGTGCTCAATCAAGATGGGAAGATACTGACAGCTGATGGCGGACAGGCTGAAGCCAGTAATTCACACGCTCATACACCCGGATCAGTCAGGTTATGTCCCAAATAGGAATATCACATGTAACTTTAGACGATTGCACCATGTCATTGACCGTACACAGGAAAGCACCCGGCTCATGGCAGTAGCCTCGCTCGATGCTGTCAAGGCATTTGACTCGGTCAGATGGCCATGGCTACTGGTGGTGTTGAGGGGTTTCGGTATGGGTCCTACATATAATGAATAGGTGAAGCTGCTATACAGCAACCCAGTTGCAAGATTGAAGACAGGCACCACTATATCGGAACAATGGGGGTTAAGCAAGGGCACCAGGCAGGGCTGTCCATGGTCTCCTAAGCGATTTATATTGGCCTTAGACCCGCTAGCAGTATATTTACGGAAAGAATATCATGAGGCAGGCATCATAATACAGGACAGCACACACTAGCTCTCCCTGTATGCAGATGATATGGTTCTTTACCTACAACACCCAGAGACCAATTTACAATATACACTGGATGTGTTTGAGCACTATGCAGACCTTTCTGGTATTACAATAAATGTGCAGAAGTCATGTTTGTTCCCCCTTGCAGGGTATAAAGGTAGACCCCGAAGAACGTTGCCGGAGATACCGATTAAATGGGAAAGGAACACATTTAGATACCTGGGAGTAGACATTTTCCATAACCTGAAAGTAGAACATGTACAAGGTGGTGAATAAAATAGAGAAGTTCATGACATTTTGGGCCAAGCTGCTGCTTTCCTTAATGGGAAGGGCCGCGCTGTTAAAGATGGTGGTGCTTCCGAGGCTGCACCATTATTTTACGAATGTTCCATATAATATACCTAAAGCTTTCTTTAGGACACTGAACACTACCTGTAGGAGATTCCTATGGCACAACTCGAGATGTAGAATGTCGTTGGAGAAATTACAAAGACCATACGAACAGGGAGGGATAAAAGTGCCGGACTTTGAGGGATATTTTGTACCGTGCCAACTCCAATTTGTCACGTATTGGTTGTTGGATGAACAGACCCAAGACAGTGAGTTACTACAACCGGCATGCACCCCATTCTTTTTGAAAGAGTTGATGTTGACCACAGCATCACAAGATCCCAGTCCCCCAAGATCCCAGTCCCCCACTATTGCTGAAGCTAGGCAAGACGATGTGGCAAAGAGCCTGCCGCTGTCTGGGCAAAGAAACACCTTACTCACCCCAGATCCCACTGGTAACACTAAAGAGTGATGATATACAACTTAGGTTGAATGTCAGGAAATTTTGAGAGCACAGAGTGGTGGTGACATTAGGTGATATATTAAGGGAGAGGTGACTGAGGACATTTTGTGCAGTAGCTTTCAGAATCCGGAGTATAGGAAAGGGAACACATAATCTACGCCTCACTTCTCCATCGCATGAAGTTAAAATGGCCGGAAGTGGAGCAGCTGCCAGGCACAGCTTGGGGCAGAGCCATGGGGTTTCACAAAAAAGTACCAAGGAATGTGAAATTACAGTTGGTCCAATTATACATTACTCACAGAGCATACGTAACTCTGAAGAAGAAAATTGCTAAATTCAGCAAATCAACAGAACAATCTTGTCCGAAAGGTGGCCTGGTTGATGAACAGACATAAAAGATGATGTATCACTTGATGTTATTTGCAAAGTCTCGAAGTTATTTTGTTGAAAACTAATAAAAATTGTTTTAAAAAATATATATATATGTATTATATATATATGTACACAAAAATTGCTTTTAAATACTTAGCATATTAAACCAAAACACTTCAGAATGCTTAAGAATACTTTTCAAATGCCACTGCTTACTTTGTAGTTGCTTGCTGTTACAATTGTTACAGCATTTTGACACTAATAACAGTTCTTTGGTATTATCGGTAATAACGCGCACTCGCGCACACACAAAGAATACAGTAGTTGTATTAAGTTAGCCAAACCACATAAGATAATGGGCCTACCCGCACCATTATTTTTGGACCGGCACACTACAACTAAGCAGGAGGGTGCCGTTCTGCCCGCCCGGGTCAGAGTGTCGGGCCATACGACACCCGCCTGCAGAGTTTTCACAGGAGCACCAGCACCATTGTTAATGCTGCCGGTGTTCCTGTGTGCCCATTCCCATGGAGTCCTATGGAACTCCATGGGAATGTGGACTAACAACATTATCAGCGCCCGACTTCCCAGCCACCGGACTTGAAATAGCCCAGTGGCACCGCGAAGTCAAGCACCAGTAATTGTTTACGTGTCCAGCAGCAACCCACCGGTAGTGCCAGTTACTGCCAGACCCGTAATGAGGCCCAATGACTTTTAGGAAGGTAAACAGTTGGTTAGTGTAACAGGGCTTGAGATTATAGAAGCAGTTTCTTCGCACAGCAAGGCATCTTAAATCCAAAACACAGCCCTAGCTAATGGCAATTCGGAGTGGTCTCAAAGTCTTGACAAGCAGCAGAACAACAAAACCTCCTGTGGATATTTTCTAGTCTCTAAGATGCAAGAAGATACAACAAACATTGGAGACCCTGGTAAAGGACTCGCTAAAGGGACGCAAGCAGCAGCTTGGGTCGAAGGTAAGAGGGGGGTTGCTCTGCACACCTCTACATGCACTCCAACACTCTGGAGTGACTTTTCGGATTAAGGTGAGAAACACCTTTTTCCCCACAGTACCTTTGGTTTGAAGAAATGGTTGTGGGTGGATTATCCACAATGTGGCAGCGCCGGGCCCGACCTCTGGATTCCTAGGTCTGGTGACGAAAGGCAGGACAATGGAAGGGATCTCTCAGCAGCAGTCTTGAGGGAAGACCTCTGGTACGGATTTCTGCAACTTCTCTGGTCACTCTGCAGTTTTTGTGCCTTTTTGTATTCGCCCGGTCAATTTTCTACGGTTCCTGAAGTCCTGTACTCTGGTGAGGGGACTTAGATGGGTTGGATTGTGTCTCTGGAGGTTCACCTGGAGCTCAGAAAAGACTTGGATGGATTCCGCCTTTCCACGACATGCACTTCAATTGGGTCAGAGGTCTCGTGGTACTGGAGTTCCACAGCTCTGGAGAGTGACAGGACCTCAGGAGATGGCTCTGATTAAAGTTTGTCTTGGGACTGGTTGTTCCGACTAGTCAAATGGAAGGAGTCATCCTCTTCGGAGTACCCCTGTCGCACAGAAAACAGGGTCAGGACAGCAGTAGTAGTCACTTCACGATGTTGTAACGGGTCTACAGGCATCTCTGGTGATCTTCTTTGGTTACTTCAGCTTTTAGTGGTCGATTTGCCTTTCACCTCAGGAACTTAATCTTTTATTCAGATTCAGCACACACTCCACTGCAATCTCCATCAGCAGTTTACAGAAAGGGGTGGGTGGCTGTCCAATCAGGACAGCCAGACTCCCAGTGGCAGGTTCCATTCAGGCACTGAGGCAGACAAAGAGTAGGGGAGTTAAAAACTCCTCTTCTACTTCCTGCCTGCCCAGACACACTGGAACCTAGGCGGGGACACCCAAGGGTTCCCGCCAAAGGCAAAGCACACACACAGACCTCCCCCTACCAGAATAGTAGAAGAGGGCTAACAAAAAACAACCACTCCAGAAATGGCGAAAAAAGAAAAGAGCAACCAAGTTAGTACTATTGAACATAGCATTCGGTACATATTATTATTATTTAAAATTACACAATAGTTGGTAGAACATGTCCACTACCACCAGCATAACTAGACAGTTGTCTATTTGACTTAAAAGTCACATGAGCATCGATGCGGATATAAGGTATCCCCTTGGCACTCCGCATACGGTGGTATGTGCCAATCTCTCAGAATATAAAGGGTTAGGAGAGATATTACTCTAGAATGTAGAATGTAATATCTGAGGACCCAAAGGGTTCCCATCAACACTGCCCATAATCAAGTAAAAATAAGGGCACCTGGCGGAGTCCTGATCTACCCAGGGGGGTACGTATATAATAATCAAAAAAAATCAGGATGTGAGATCCTACAAAAAAGCAAGCTACGGTTCTGAACAAAAGAGTTTATTTCAGAAAACCACAAGTGTAATTGTTCAACTAGTTTACATAGCTTTCAATAAGCACGAAAGACTCAAAAAGAACGGACAAGAGTGATTGAGTTTGGTGGAAATACAGATTGAGTATTAACCTCTTTTGTGTTGAGGTACAGAGTTCCACCTAAGGGCACAGTGGTATACAACAGTTAGAAGAACATATATTTATACAGTAGTGCACCCGGGACATAGGGTGGTCCAGGGCATCGTAAACACGGGGTGTACACAACATAATCTACAAGACATACACGAAAAAGGGTATTTTCAGTTGTGTCACTGGGGATCGACACAGGTGTGTTTCGGTCAGGAAGGCAGAATTGTTGCCTGGATGGCGTTGGCCTTCTTCAGGATGAGCACCAAATGTGGTGTAGTCCGTTTTGTCTGCTGCCGTGGTAGCAGTGGTGATGCTGTGCAGAACCACCCAAGAATTACTGCTGGATGGTTGGTGCGAGACTGCACTAGGGGGAGCCGTGGGTTCCTGAGGTATCGATTTGGTCAGGATCCTATTGGCAAGAGGAGGGCCTAAAAAGGTCCCTCGTCTCGAGCCGTGAGAGCAACGTGCGTCGTCGGGGGGATCTGCTGCTGTAATGGTAGCTACCATTACAGCAGCAGATCCCCCCGACGACGATCCCCCGATCCCCCTGACCAAATCGATACCTCAGGAACCCACGGCTCCCCCTATTGCAGTCTCGCACCAACCATCCAGCACTAATCCTTGGATGGTTCTGTACAGCATCACTACTGCTACCACAGCAGCAGACAAAACGCAAATTGCATTACCATGCTTGAAGAGCTCATTGCTACAGTGCTTGGCTAAAGAGTCATCTGGTAAGTTGGTCAGTGCTTTATGGGGAATTATCATCTACTTCTGTATATTATTTCTTCTTTACTTTAACCTACAGAAAATGAGAACCAAAGGTTCATATCACTCAGTTGCAATGGTCTAGTTTGCAAAGTCTATTTGTGCCAGTTTATCAAAGCGCTCAAAAAGGAAACATACCCTGTTTACAAGTCACCGCTGTATAAGACTTCTCTCATTTCAGCCATGAAATGCGGTCAGACGCGCTGCTTCTGAACACACTTGTACGGGAACTCATTGATCTTGCGTGACCTCGTGGGGCACTAGCCACCCATTCAAAAACTCATCGCCATTTTGAATGTGTTCCTATTCAATACTGCATCAGTATCTATGGGCCAACCTTGGACTTGCCCTCTTGGTAACAAATGATCTACTGCCCTAAGTCAGGAACCAAACCTATTGTTAAAAAATAAATTAGATAAAGTAAAAATACATTTCGAAATTATCACTAATTCTTTTGTGCAATAATCCATCTCATTTGGCTCAATTTCTGTATTCTATGTTGCAATTGTGTCTTACATGTACTATACATGAAGAGCATAACCCAAGCTCACAGTATGGACCTGCCGACACAAGGCTATGGACACATAACTGGTTTTGGCTGGCGCCATCTTGAAATAGGTGCTTATATACTGTAATTAACCCACGTGATGGAGCAAAATGTCATACCATCTAAATATTACTCTAGAGAAACAAACTGCAGACTAGAAGGTCAATGGGCCTCATTATAAGTTTGCCAGTCCGGTAACAACGGTACCGGTAAGCTACCAGTACTGTTGTTACCGGACCAGCAAACTGTGAGTTCTGCTTGCAGGTGCCTTCCTGCCCGCCAGGTCTGATCTGGGGGGCGTACCGGCACCTGCGAGCAGAGCATGACGGATGCACTGGCACCATTCTGAATGGTGCCAATGTATCCGACCTCCTCATTCCCATTTAGCCCAATGGGGCTCAAATGGAAATGGGGAGCATTTTTTCTAGCGCCCACAAATGGCCAATTACCGGGTCCGGCAAGGCCGTAATGACCCGGTAATTGGCCATTCATGGGCGTCGGAAACAAAATGATACTGTTCGCAGCCGTGCCGGTTTTACCGGTACAGCTACCGCCAGTATCATAATGAGGGCCAATGTCTATTAACCGAAACCGGGATATTTCAACCCATAGAACCTATAAAATAGAAAGGTGTTGTCATAGAATCCCTTTATTCAGACCCTTTAGTGTCAGTCTTTAATTTATATATCCAGTTTTGTTCTCTCAGCATTAGAAGACAATTAATATCACTTGCTCAATTATCGCCCATTTTAACTCAATTTCTGTAAGTGCATGACAAGTGGAGCCATTACTCTCTTGGTGCGAATACATATCTTATGTTCCACGATACGTTGTTTGATTTTCCTAGCTATCATGCACACGTATCGTAAGCCACATGGGCATTTAATGAGGTAAACCACATTTTGGGTATTGCAATTAGTAAAAGATTTTTGCAACCAAGGTGTCCTCCATCCAATGTCTATTGATTGACTCTGGGATGTTTGAGGGCACACTGAACATGTACCACAAGGTGCATGACCCATGATACGAAGTAGAGACCATAAGGGGCCTTCTAAAATAAGAACAACATCTTCATCCAAGTTCAAATTCTTCATAAAATCAACTACAGCCTAAACTCTTGAGGTGGTAGAGCCATTAAGACATAAGGTCCACAAAGCTTCATATTCAATAGACGAGGTAGGGTTTGTGAATTTATTTAAAGAGGTAATACGCTTGCAATGAAGTGCTGGGCAGAATATCAATAAGTGTTTCAGTATCTCCAATTTGGCCTGACTGCCATAGAACCTACAATTGGCGTTCTCTGCTGTCCCCAAACCGTATCTGACCAAGAATTGTCTCATGTGGAATAAGTTCCATATAAACCTCTATCATCATTTCAACACACAAAGTGTAGTCCTAGAAACTTAGCCAGACGAATGAATAAACTCCTTGCTTACACGTCTACATTCCTCTAAATTGACAGATACATGTGTCACATCAAGCAGACTAACAATAACCTCACTCTCATATGTGCTTCAAGAATGTCCCCTATAATATAAAATGTCCCCATAATCCTTTGATCACCATGTATTGTTTATGATGCCAGCACACCAAAGTGTTACTGTATCCTTAGAGTTCCAAACATGTATCTGAACCAGTTTAGAAGGTTTGACATATTGAATCTCCCGTTATGGTTGTTTCTGGTGGCTGTTTACAGAGTGTAAATTGCTTTTCATAAATGCCATTTGCATGCAGTAACCATACCAGGAAGCCTGGTCCCCTTAATGTAATAAAAACGGGGAAGCCGCTTTATGACCAAAAAGGATGCGTAAGGACTTTAACGTAAGGAACATTAGTGATCTAGTCCCCAAACCAAAATAACAGGTGCCTACCATAGTTTCAATATTCCAATGATCAGAAACGACCATTTTGTGAATTGTAACATAAAAAGCATTACACATTTTTAATATACTTTGGAACTCTTAGGACGCAGAAACGCCTGGGTGTGTTGGCATTGTTATGAACATTACACTGTGATCCAAGAATGAAGGGGATATTTCATGTTAGGATGCGCATTCTTTATTGATTTCAACTTGTTTTAACGGGCCCTGTAGAAGGACCTAGCAGAGGCAGCTTTAGTCTTAGTGTAAAAGGTGTGGTGGTCATTTTTAAAGGGGCGTATAACCAACGAGTTTAATGGATTCCCCCTTGGCTAGGTTTATACAGCTAAAGTTTTGTTACATGATCGGTAGAGTATTTAATATGCCAATGTGTACACACTTTTAATAAATAACATTATGCATTAACTTGCAAGAACCTCAGGTATTCTTGCCACCTAAGGAGATCCCTAACATACATATTGTGCACAACATATTACACTATCGGTTGTACTGTAGTGACACAGTCAATGCAGCGTCGGTTTTCTTTAGAACCGCATGGCCAAATAAGACATTTTATAGACTGCATGTTTTCCATCAGATCACCTGTTGCCAGGATTCAATTTGTGTAAAATTGGGAGTGGATCATGTTGGCAATCTATAGGTGCTTATCCAGTCCTGTTTTTCTTTGCACTGTGAAACACGTAGAGCTGCTTTTCCCTTTATAAAACTAGGTCTACAAATCTCAGCATGGAAATCAAAAACAAGGACTGGATAATTGTTAAGATGGATTTCTAAACTCTGACCTGGTGGGAATAAATTTAGGAGGCCACCCTAGTTTAGTGGAACAGGGGAAACTTCTGGACAAACCAGATCAATCTACGGTAGCTTGGCAGGCGGTCAAGACTAAGTCTCAGGAGGGTTGCGATTGATCGGAAGCCCACAAGGAGCACACACAGTAAAACACAGTAAAACTCCACAGAATACAGAATAATAGTGTATATCAAAAATACATTCATTATAGGCCTTATAACTAAACACGAATAAACCACAGTAATAATAAACAGTTACCACACATGCCTTACACTGTATACAAATGCATTTTCGCATAATGCGGATAAAGGGAAGAACACAACCACAACCTGTAACAGAAGTGGTAAGTAAACACAATTAACACATTAGGCAGTTTTTCAAAGACAATTCCTAGCTCATGCAGTCCAGCCCTATGAAGTGGGGAGCGTTGTGGTCAAAAGTACAGCAGTGCGTTAACACGTGGTCATGAGTAAGAGAAAAAGCTGGTCCTCTTAAGGGAGCTGTAGCAGTTCAGGGAGGGGCTTGAGATGATGAAGAATAAAGACCTATTTTTCAAGGAGGGTCTACTCTTGCAGGTAGATTGACTTTTGGAGTTCGGGAATAGCTGGGGAGCACAGGCTAGCCCATCTAAGGAGGAGGGATTCTCATGCGTAAAAACTAATGGCTCTGCTAGGGGCCACCCGTAAGTGATGCAAGTACTCACTGACCCTCAACACAGTCTGGGCCAAACTTTGCCTGTCTAGTCCAGGTCGCTTGTAGTTTTAACCCGTGAAGTTGCACGTCACACTGGCTCTCAGTGGCTGTGGGACAGGATGATCATCCATGGTAGGACAGTGCCCTTTTCTATGCTCTCAATGAAGAAATGAAGACAGTCCCAGTGCAGCACATCTCTGGGCACAGGGGGGCAGGTATGCAAGGCTCATACAGTGACCGTCACCACAGTGGGGTGACACAGGGACGGCAAATGCTCGCAGCGTGGCTCACTCTCATTAATCGTGACCTATAGGAGCTGGGACAACGAGTTATGGTGGGAGAGGGCCCAGGACAACAAGTTAGCGATTCCTAAAGTCTTGGTTGTCTACTAAGGACAGTTGCGCTCCTATACGATACCCCGGGTTTGAGCTGGTCAGTTCGCTGTATGGCCCCAGAACAGTTCTGAAGAGGCTCTTTGCGAGGGTAAGCAGGAGGGGCCAAGAGTAGTTGGTCCCACTACTTTGAAAGGTGAAAGCGCCATTACAGCCCTTCTGTGTTAGTTTCAAAAGCAGGGGTCCGATGAGTCAACAGCGGGGCCAGGGTGCCAATCCTTCCAGCACGTCTATGGTGGTTACACAGATCTGCTCTTTTTTTTCATGATACTTGGCTCCTTCTGTAGTTCGGTGTGAACTTCCGTTGATCAACCTGGAGTCAATGCAGAACCCCTTCTCTTATCCAAGATTTGTTTCATGCTCAAATCTGGGATAGCCAATGGAAGATCTGTTCTCTTGCATTCACGCCAGGCGTGGGCCAATCATGGTCCATGTTGGTTCCAGTCATTCAGGCACACCAGAAATACTAGCACCAGTAGTGTGGATTGGGAGCAGATAGTCCCAGCCCTCTTCCTGGGCACTAGCACAGGTGACATGCCAGAGCCCGTGAAAGATGCAGTTTTCGTTTGAGGCGGCATGCCCAAATAAGGAATACCCGGGTCTCGTGACCTGGGGGAAGGCAAAGAGACAAAATGGCCAAAGGACAGAACAAACAACTTCGTGGCACTACCAGTTTTTCGGCACTGGCCACAGTCTTGGGCCAAACGCGGTAAGCACGATGTGGTCCATCAAAAAGAAGTAAAAATATATTCAAAGTAAATGGCTGCCACTGGTTCATCCTAGCCACATTGGTACAAACACCAGAAAATCCTTAGAGGGTGGCTAGGCGAGGGACTGTAAGGTACTTGGCACATAGATTAAAAGTTACCAAGAAATGGCAACATAGTCAAAGACTAAGGGAAACATAGTTTCCCAGTACTGACAGCCTGAAGGGCGTGTTAGTTTCCCCATAACAAATGAGCAAAAGCCCAGGGGAGTGCAGCTGAAGGCAGTGCTCCACTGGAAAAAGTCAGGTTAGGTAAGCCAAACGAAAGCAACAAGTTTGGGGTGTCCATAAATGGAGGGAAAATTGCACCTAAGGGAAATCTTTCCTAACAATAATCGCCTGCACATTGGAATGGATCTTGATGGTAAGTAATTGAACAGTGGACTTTTGAAGGGATTGCTCCACTCCCCCATTCCCCCACCACGCCTAACTAATGCACAGGGAAATCTGTCTTTGTTTACCGGTGTACACCAATGTTGCCCATAGTAATAGATCTGATTTGTGACTAGCACCTCCTAACACTAAACACACTTGGAAAACCTCTAGCCCCCCAACGTCCACTAGGCTCTTTAAGCACACGTTGTCATCTATAGTTCTTGCTCATTGAATGTCTTTTGATGAACTATATATCATGTGCAAGCCTTTGCAGAGGTGTGAATGTTCTACGTGGACAGTAGAGAGGTTTACCTATTCTAGGTGGACATAAGAACAAATGTTACAAACACAGAAGGGTTTCCCAAACCACCTAAAAATCGTGTCTGCTTTTTGTGACATGCATGACATCAATATAATCTTTTTACTGTGTTGAAAAAATCCTTAAACTAATTATTTGTTAGGCTTTATAATGGCTTGACATTAATGCAAAGATCCAAAGACACCTAAACTAGCATGCAATGTCATTGAATCCAAAATATTGCCAGGGCACAAATTCTTAAAAAAATTGTGGTGGGCAGATTAGCATACAGGATACACCACACTACAGGTAGTTGTCAGAGGACCTGAACAGACAGCAAGGCAAATGAAGATCCTTTTAGTAAGGGAATGGGTGTACCTTGGATCTTGGATTAAATGCACTTTATTGACAGTAGAGCATGTTTTCTCCTCTGCCACACAGTGGTGATGTGCATGCAAAGTAACAGCTGTTGAAGGAATGAAACATAACAATGTGGACCCGATACTGCCCACTTTCCTGACCCAACGTCATGTCTTGATCATTCACACTTTGTGCAAGGGATGTCCATGAAGTCCTGTCTTTTAATCAATGTCATTTTGTAGTTCTGTAATGCCTATGGTGTTATTCCCCCCACCTGTTTATTTTGTTTATTTTTGTATTAAATGTAGGGTTGTCAATCACCAGAATGCAAAGTGATGTGATCTTGTATAGCTAGGACTCCAATGCATAAAATATGCAGTATCGTATAGCAATTTGCTATACAATTCTGTAGATTTGCTAAGTAATGTTATATTTGTTTAGCACAGCGACCTATTTAAATTCGCCTGTGCTATAAAAGCAATGCAAGTTGAAGGGGGTTAATGGAGATAGAGTTTGGCAGTAATCTTTCCTCTCTTTAAGTGCCATAGGCATATGTGAGAGTGTTATGCAGGAAACATTCTTTCTTTTTAAAATAATTGCAAACTATAAGTTATCATGGTGATACTTGTATTAAGCTAACTATATCCTGTTTGGCAAAGACCAGTATTTATTAACTTTTAAAGACAGTATTGAAATTCCATTTCTAATAATTTGAGTTGTTAAATAATGTATAATTAGAGGATTGCTAGTGTAAAACACAGCATTGTCTCCATGTTGTTCAGAGGTTAGTGCATTGCAATCTAATAGTGTTAACTATATTTCATTGTGTTGGGGAAGGAGAATCAAATTGACAAGTGAAACACTTTTAAATATGTGCATTATCACATGGCTAAATGCTTTTCATGGATTGGGGTGTAGCTATGGATCCTAGGTACAATATGAAAGTGAAATGAGGTCTCTATCTGTTAAATTGAGTGAGTAATGCCAGATAGAATGAAGTGCGTTTTTGAAAAATAAAGGCGTGAAAAAGGAACAGAAATCAATTTTGACAAGGACAGTTTTACTTTATGTTTGGGCATTCATTCTAGGCTACCAGCTTGAGACACAGTAAGCTCCGTAGTTGATCCGCCGAATCAACCCTAGCACCTCCGCGCCCGCCCTGGTGGACCCATGACGATCATCCGAGGGAGGACAAAGGGCTTAGGATTTCACAAGACAAAATTAATAAAGATATTGGTGCTAGCACAAGGAATCAGAGCAGGGCACCAAGAATGATTGTGACAATATAACAATTATCAGGATAAGGATAGGATGACTTAGAGATGGGATGGAACAAAGCAAGTCAAGGTGTACTATGTTTCTATGGTTCCTATTGATACTCACAGTCCACTTTTAGTTTGGATTTTGGACAGTCAGCGCTCTGGATCACCACACGGATCTGGTCTAACACAGGGCAGCCAGACAAACCCAGCGGGGCAGAGTCAGCTGGGCAGGGACTGGATACCAAAGGATAGTTCTTCTGGACTGGCAGTTCTAGTTACTGGATACTATAGGGCATCAGGATAGCAGCAGCATGCAATGAGTGGCAGCAAGCCAGGTAAATTCAGAATGCTTCTCCAAGACAGCATAGCACTTCCCTTGGTTATGGGGATTATTTTAGAATTGAGGCCTACCTGAAGCAGGATCAGCAATTACTTGGCCTTGTGGTTGGAGTTTAGATGGATAGATGCAAGATGAAGACAGGAACAGACAGAAACAGGACGCCGGCGTAGGAATCAGGAATCAGTGTGTGTGTGTGCTAGTCAGGAGCCCTTATTTATAATGCCAGATGACTTCATTACATTATTTGACAGGGGCAGGATTCACTACCCACGCCCCTAACAATAGGATTGGGCAAGGGCATAGTCTCCGCCTTGCTCACAATTGGTTTGATATCAGAAAGGTGATGTCATGTTTATGAGGAGATTTTTACTGTATCTAGAAACTCCCACATTTCCTTTACTGAAAATCTATTTTTGACAAAAACAGATATGTATGCAGTTGCCACCTCTTAGTAAATCAGATACCCAGGTTACATATTTTGTGCAGCACAGATTAGTCCAAACCTCCAGTCTGTGCGACCTTGTTTCGCCTTTCTGAAACATTTTGGTAATTTTACACCTTAAAGATTTGGCCTAAAATTCACCAATTGTATACACAGATGCGAATTGTCCCCAGGGATGTATGAACAAAATTTGACATTTGCAACATGTATGTTTTTCTGGTAATACAACATATATCACCATTTCTGTCCAGAGTGTGTCACGACATTCTACCAAGTTTTCAAACACAGCCCACAATTCCACTTTTACGCTGTGAAAATTCCACATTTTTACCAATTTTGATAGCTGAGATAAAAGTCTTTTTAAAGTTCTTTATAAGACAAATGGGAGTCATTTTCTGTCATTTTTTTCTTCCCAGCTAACACCAACTGGCAGTTTCCTCCAAGCAGGATTGTCACGTCCCTAGGAGTTCCTGTTGCTCCCATGTCACCCCACCAAAGCCCCAGACCCCATACCTCCACTATGCCCCATCCACAGGCTCGGATCTGGGACCCACCGCTGCCTTCCTCCCGTGTTCCAGGACGGCAGCGCCAAGGGCCAGCCCACCATCGCGGACGCCTGCTCCATTGGTGAAATTCTGTGGCGGCTGCGGGATCGGCATGGTCTCCTGCTTCCGCATCACGTGGCCGACACCTCCCACTCATGTGTAACAACAACATGATCACGTGATGCAGGTGCGGACCATGTGACCGGAAGACAAACGTAGCGCCACTATTTAAACGCTTGGATACAAGTGTTCAGTGCTTCACAGCTGTTCTCATGACTACTGTTTGGCGCTACGATTCATCTTGTTTTGGCTCACTTGGAATTCGATCTTGGATTGTTTCACGGACTGTTTTTGGATTGCCTGTGTTCTGGCTCTTGGACATTGGAATTCTGGTTACGAATCACGGACTGCCTTTGGTCTTCCATTCTGATACTCGTCTTGGTTTTGTTCTTTCTGGACATCTTGGTGGACTCCATCAACAGGTGGGACTTGGTGCCTTCAAGGACTTCACCTCCCTTCTTGGGAGGAACAACCTGCATTGAAGACAAGACACTGGTGGGTCCCGGAACCCCTCACTAGGTTCAACTGAACCGCATCTATCAGCCATTGGTAAGACCGTTCCTTTCTTGTTGTTTGGCTTGTGATTATTGTTGTGGCTAGTTACTTAACCACTGTTTATTTGAAGTGGCCCAGGGGTTCCCAGAAGTCTGTGGCTCCGGAAGATCATCTCCCACCTGTGGCCTCAAGGGCTGTACAGAGAGTGACATTTGTAGTCTCTCTGTGCGGCACTTGTGGACGGAGGTATCCTCGTTCTACATGACAGTCAAGACACAACAGACTGTGAAGCCACCCTGTCGTGTAGGCATTGGAGGGGGCCGCGAAAGAACCTTTGGCTACTATGGTCCAAGCCATAACCGTGTTACGTACAGACATGGCCGCAGCAAACACTGCCATTCACCACCGGTTAGACTACCTCCAGAGTATCAGACACCCCCTGCCTCCTGATTTGGAATTCGGAGGTGCCCCTTCTGCCCCACCAATAGCCCCCCCTCCAGTTCCAATCCCTCAGACTCCCACGCCTATAGTACTTCCCACTCCTTTCCCTTTGGCCGCCCCAGAAAGGTATCATGGGGACCCCAGCAAGTTTAGGACGTTCCTCAATCAGTGCAAACTACACTTTTTGTGTAGACCCCAGGCCTTCCTAGACTCAGCTGCAAAAGCCGCCTTTACCCTATCACATTTGGCGGGCATAGCTGCCACTTGGGCTAATCCCCTCATGGAAAGCAACAGCCCGGTGCTTTATGATTTCGACTTACTGATCACAGAGATGGCCCGAGTATTTGATACCCGCCATAAGGTGCAGTCCCGAGACTTGGAACTATTGGATCTGGGACAAGGTAGGGGGTCTTTGATTGAATATATTACCAAGTTCAACCAACTCGCAGCAGAAACTTCATGGCCTGAAAGTAAAAAGGCCTTTGTTTTTTACAGGGGTCTAAACAATGTCATGAAAGACGCACTTGCCGTAGTCCCTGCTTTGCCCATGGCATACCATGATCTGGTGGATCTGGCTTTACAGGTGGATGCTAGGCATTCAGAGCGCAGAGCCGAGGCTGGTTTTTCTTCCCCGTCAGTGCCAACCTCCACCTCTACTGCCTCCGGCTCCAATCAGGAACCTATGCAGGTAGGTGGCATACGTAGTCCAATCACACCATCAGAGAGGGAGCGCAGGAGGGTGGAAAATGCTATTACTGTGGTCTGACTGGCCACTATGTTAAGGAATGCCCCCGCCGGCCAAAATTGAAAACGCCGGGTTTTCGGAATGCTCGACCCTAGACCTGGGGACTGGGTCGAGCACCGTCCCTCTCACCCCAGACCTGATACCTGCCTTTGGCCGTATTCGGCCCATACGTTTACAGGCCACGCTCCAACCCACACCTGAGGTCTCACACCCGGTCACCATCATCCTAGACTCCGGGGCTACGGGTAATTACATCGATATTACGCTTGCCCACACACTCAACTTGCCCCTTTTGACTAAGACCAGGCCGGAACCGGAACCGGTTCAGGCGGTGGATGGCACATCCCTGATATCCGGGCCCATTAAACAGCAGACGGCTCCTATGCTTCTTACAATTCAAGACACACACAAAGAAACCATAAGTTTCCACCTCATTGCCATGCCCAAGTTTGGCCTAATATTGGGGATTCCCTGGCTCCATGAGCATAATCCGCTGATAACCCGCTGATAAACTGGAAAACTGGTTCAGTTCATTTTGAGTCAGAGTTATGCCAATGCTTCTGTCTTCCTGCAAACACCAACGATCACACTCCTGCTCAGGCCCTAGGGGCTATAGCCCATTTAACCATAGAGGACACCATGAGTTTGCCAACGGAACACCACATGGTGGGACTGAATTCTGCACTCATTCCCGCTCAATACCAGGATTTTTCAGGCGTATTCGACCATGGTTCTTCCGAAGTTCTTCCTCCGCACCGTCCCTACGACTGCCCAATAGATCTGATTATGGACAGTACAGTAGCCACGGGCCAGATTTATTCCCTGACCCCTACTGAAGAAACAGCACTCAAGGAGTACATCCAAAAGTCCCTCCGGTTAGGCCATATCCATCCATCTACTTCACCTGCAGCCAGTCCAATCTTTTTAGTCCCCAAGAAGGAGGGCGACCTCCGCCCATGTGTAGACTACAGATGACTTACTGCTATCACAGAAAAAAAACGATATCCCATTCCCCTGATTACGCCACTGCTTGACCGTCTCTCTCATGCATCTGTGTTCACGAAATTAGATCTTTGTGGGGCTTATAATATAGTCCGTGTTCGTCCTGGGGACGAATGGAAGACCGCCTTTTGCACTCGATATGGGTTGTATGAGTATACGGTCATGCCGTTTGGTCTATGCAATGCCCCGTCCACATTTCAAAGATTCATGAATGATATCTTCTCCGATATTCTGGATGTGTTTGTTGTCGTCCGTCTAGATGACATCCTGATTTATTCCCGAACCCTGAAAGAACACGTACCCCATGTACGGGAGGTACTCTCGCGTTTATAAAGACACTCACTCTTCGCGAAACCAGAGAAGTGCCAATTCCACGCTGACACCGTGGAATTTCTCGTTTTTCATATTACGCCTGGAGGCTTAGCCATGAACTCCTCCAAAGTAAGGGCTGTATTAGACTGGCCGGCTCCAAAAAACCTAAAAGCGCTTCAGTCATTCCTTGGCTTTGCAAACTTTTACCAACGGTTTATCTCAGGCTTCTCTTCTCTAGTGGCTCCTCTTACTTCTTTGACAAGTCCTCGTGTTCCCTTTCTATGGGCCGAAACACACCAACAGGCCTTTGACTCCCTCAAGATGGTGTTTACTAACGCCCCGGTTCTGCAACACCCGAACCCGGAATTGCCATTCATCGTGGAGGCTGACGCTTCCTCCTTTGCCTTGGGGGCGGTCTTGTCACAGGTCTGTCCCGCTACCGGTCGGCTTCACCCCGTGGCCTTTCACTCCCGCAAATTCACAGACGCAGAATGCCATTACACGAAGACCGAAAAAGAATTGTTGGCAGTCTTGGACGCCTTCCGTGTTTGGCGACACCACCTCTTGGGTGCTAAACATCAGGTCACCGTGTACACCGATCACCAAAACCTGCAGGATCTGGCTTCTCTAAAGTGCATCAACAGTAGACAGGTCAGATGGCATTTGTTTTTTGCAGCCTTTGACTTTGTTATCAAACATCGCTCAGGTTTGGCTCACGGGAAGGCCGATGCTCTATCTCGCTCCCCTGGGGGGGGGTCACTCTACCGAAATATCCCGACACTCTCCTGGACTGCGGCAAGGTGGTTTGTCTATGTACCCTGTCACCGCCTTTGCTAGAAGCTTTTCGGGATTGGGTCTCCCTGCATCCTGACCAATTATCTGAGTGGCATCTCACGCTTCATGGCGGGCTACCGCTTATTGCCGATTGACTTTTTCTACCCACTACCGAAACCCACAACATGGCCCTTGCATGGTCTCATGATGCCCCTATACATGGACACCCCGGTCAGAAACGTACTCTAACGCTCTTGAAACGCTGGTGCTGGTGGCCCTCTATGAAAAGGGACGTAGAGTGCTATGTTAATACCTGTGGGGTGTGTGCGCAATGTAAACATCGCAGGGGTCGCCCTGTTGGTCTCCTGCTTCCATTACCTGTTCCCCCAGGCCCTGGGTCACTGTTACTATGGATTTTATCACCGACATGCCCCAGGTCCAGGGGTTTGACACTCTGTGAGTGGTCATTGATTCCTTCTCTAAGATGGCTCGTTTTATCCCCTGCAAGGGCGTTCCCTCCGCTCCAGCATTAGCCAGACTGTTCTTTGAAGGGGTTTTTTGTCTCTTTGGTTTACCCACGGTCATTATCTCGGATAGGGGTCCCCAATTCACGTCACGCTTTTGGCGTGCATTGACCAAACTGCTTGGCATTGACGTACATTTCTCTTCAGCATACCACCCCGAGTCGGATGGTCAGACGGAGAGACTCAATCAGACCTTGGACAGTTCTTGCGTTGCCTGACCCTGCAGCAACAGACTTCCTGGCTAAAAGTTATCCACATTGCTGAGTTTGCCTATAACAATGCAGAACATTCTTCCACTGGGTTCTCCCCGTTCTATGTCTTGTATGGCTAGCATCCCCGGGTTCTGCCCTTCCTCCCGCAAATTCACAGACGCAGAATGCCATTACACGAAGACCGAAAAAGAATTGTTGGCAGTCTTGGACGCCTTCCGTGTTTGGCGACACCACCTCTTGGGTGCTAAAAATCAGGTCACCGTGTACACCGATCACCAAAACCTGCAGGATCTGGCTTCTCTAAAGTGCATCAACAGTAGACAGGTCAGATGGCATTTGTTTTTTGCAGCCTTTGACTTTGTTATCAAACATCGCTCAGGTTTGGCTCACGGGAAGGCCGATGCTCTATCTCGCTCCCCTGGGGGGGGGTCACTCTACCGAAATATCCCGACACTCTCCTGGACTGCGGAAAGGTGGTTTGTCTATGTACCCTGTCACCGCCTTTGCTAGAAGCTTTTCGGGATTGGGTCTCCCTGCATCCTGACCAATTATCTGAGTGGCATCTCACGCTTCATGGCGGGCTACCGCTTATTGCCGATTGACTTTTTCTACCCACTACCGAAACCCACAACATGGCCCTTGCATGGTCTCATGATGCCCCTATACATGGACACCCCGGTCAGAAACGTACTCTAACGCTCTTGAAACGCTGGTGCTGGTGGCCCTCTATGAAAAGGGACGTAGAGTGCTATGTTAATACCTGTGGGGTGTGTGCGCAATGTAAACATCGCAGGGGTCGCCCTGTTGGTCTCCTGCTTCCATTACCTGTTCCCCCCAGGCCCTGGGTCACTGTTACTATGGATTTTATCACCGACATGCCCCAGGTCCAGGGGTTTGACACTCTGTGAGTGGTCATTGATTCCTTCTCTAAGATGGCTCGTTTTATCCCCTGCAAGGGCGTTCCCTCCGCTCCAGCATTAGCCAGACTGTTCTTTGAAGGGGTTTTTTGTCTCTTTGGTTTACCCACGGTCATTATCTCGGATAGGGGTCCCCAATTCACGTCACGCTTTTGGCGTGCATTGACCAAACTGCTTGGCATTGACGTACATTTCTCTTCAGCATACCACCCCGAGTCGGATGGTCAGACGGAGAGACTCAATCAGACCTTGGACAGTTCTTGCGTTGCCTGACCCTGCAGCAACAGACTTCCTGGCTAAAAGTTATCCACATTGCTGAGTTTGCCTATAACAATGCAGAACATTCTTCCACTGGGTTCTCCCCGTTCTATGTCTTGTATGGCTAGCATCCCCGGGTTCTGCCCTTCCTCGCCAAGCCTTCCTCAGTCGCCGCTTGTGCTAGGGACCTGTCCTCCATCTATGCCCAGACCACGACTCATCTACTCGAGGCTCAGGCGTCCATGAAGGCTAAGGCGGATAGGAAACGGGTGGTGGCCCCGTCTTATACAGTAGGTTCTTGTGTCTGGTTGTCCACCCGACACTTGCGGCTGGCGGGATGCCGTAAGCTCCTCCCTCGCTTTGTGGGTCCTTATGTGATCACCCAGGTCATCAACCCTGTGGCCTTCCGGCTTGCGCTCCCAAAGTCTTGGTGGATTCACCCGGTCTTCCATGTCTCCCTCCTCAAACCTTGCCCTGGTCCGGCTCGGCTTTGGGCGCCTGTGGCTCCGGTGTCCTTGTCCTCCCCTGATGTTTTTGAGGTCTCTGGGATCCTGGTTTCGCGCTTTTGTAGGGGTCGCCTTCATTATCTAGTGGACTGGTCTGGGTTTGGGCCTGAGGAGAGGTCCTGGGTTCCTGCTGAGGATGTTTGCGCTCCGCGATTGGTGGCGCGTTTCCATAGGGACAATCCTTCGTACCCACAGGGTCATGGGCCTTTGGGTGGGGGCTCTGTCACGTCCCTAGGAGTTCCCGTTGTTCCTGATGTCACCGCCCAAAGCCCCAGACCCCATACCTCTACTATGGCCCATCCACAGGCTCGGATCCGGGACCCACCGCTGCCTTCCTCCCGTGTTCCAGGGCGGCAGCGCCAATGGCTAGCCCACCATCGCGGACGCCTGCTCCATTGGTGAATTCCGTGGCGGCTGCGGGATCGGCATCGTTTCCTGCTTCCGTGTCACATGGCCGACACCTCCCACTCACATGTAACAACAACACGATCACGTGATGCAGGTGCGGACCATGTGACCGGAAGACAAACGTAGCGCCGCTATTTAAACGCTCGGATACAAGTGTTCAGTGCTTCACAGCTGTTCTCGTGACTACTGTTTGGCACTACGATTCATCTTGTTTTGGCTCACTTGGAATACGATCTTGGATTGTTCAGGGACTGTTTTTGGATTGTCCTGTGTTCTGGCTCTTGGATATTGGAATTCTGGTTATGAATCATGGACTGCCTTTGGTCTTCCATTCTGATACTCATCTTGGTTTTGTTCTTTCTGGACTTCTTGGTGGACTCCATCAACAGGTGGGACTCGGTGCCTTCAATGACTTCACCTCCCTTCTTGGGAGGAACAACCTGCATTGAAGACAAGACACTGGTGGGTCCCGGAACCCCTCACTAGGTTCAAATGAACCGCATCTATCAGCCATTGGTAAGACCGTTGCTTTCTTGTTGTTTGGCTTGTGGTTATTGTTGTGGCTAGTTACTTAACCAGTGTTTATTTGCAGTGGCCCAGGGGTTACCAGAAATCCGTGGCTCCGGAAGATCATCTCCACCTGTGGCCTCAAGGACTGTACAGAGAGTGACATTTGTAGTCTCCCTGTGAGGCACTTGTGGACGGAGGTATCCTCGTTCTACACGACAGTCAAGACACAACAAGGATGGGGGGACTCTCTCTTAACTGAAGGTATTATTGCCCTTCACACTTGACAGGTGAGTGTCCCAAGACTGCTATAGTCCTAGCCTGGGGCACAGACGAATGTCTGATGAGCTTGTGCAGTTTCTTTGTCCTTTTTCTTCAGTCAGCAAAGCCCATTTTACCACGTGTTTAAAAACTGCTAACATTTCCTTCTTCTGAATTCGATTTTTCATCTCCAGCAAATTCACACACTGCCATGTAGCTATGGTTATTCTCTTGAATACTGGAGTTGTTCTGCAGCATGGATACATTTTAACAGGCATGGCTCAGCTATTTAGAGCCTTTCTCTGAACAGCTGATTTATAGATACTTTTGCAAAGCAAATAGACGTGTTTCCCGTGTAAAGTGAAAACAAAGCTCCTGGTTAATTTCTTTCCAAGCTAAAATGACTGGGCCTGTCATTCAGGGACTAGACACGGTTTTGCTAATGCACAATGACTTCTCCTGGGCATGGCCAGGATTCTTCAATCACAGCAGTTTCATAGTACATGGATGTATTTAGCCTGAAAACAGCATTTTTAAACGTTGGAAAAGGTGTCATTTTAAAGGGAATTTTGGGGGTTTCAGCAAGGCAATGTTGCCTATTTTACTTGATTCCATGTTAAACATTGCAGAGCACACTGGCACACTCCTGCGGTGTGTACTCGGTTCCCCTCTGCCTGAAATGTGTGTGACAGGGTAGTGCAGCCATTTCTCTGGCGGCTGTAAAATGCAATTTTGAGATCCTGGTGCGCACCGGAGTCAGTGCAGCCATTATTCTGTTATTACTGCACAGGCAGCTCAGTGATGTAAGGCAATGCATTTGAGTGGGTCAATATATCCCACACAACTATTTAGCTTTTTTGGTAATCCATAAAGATCTGAACCCAACCTTAGGGATAACCATCCAACCCTTAACCTCCCAGGCAATTCTTCAGGAGAGAGAAACAGTGGAAGGGAATAGTTATCAACTTTTTCCCCAGAGAATATGTGGTTCAGAGCAGGGATAAAATCAAAGTCTCCTTAGATCTGCACCTGAACTGCTTTGTGGATTCTATCATTTATGTGACACATCCTGGGTAAACCATTCCATAGGAAGCAGCTGAAGATACTAACCCTCCGATCTTCTGAACATGAGCTAAAATTCATAATTTTGAATTTCTCATTTAGATCTGTTTAGATGAATGGGGGTGAGCTAGTGGGATACCTAAAGTATGACACCCTAGAGCAGACCTCAACTGGTAAAGCCTTTAAAAAGAGAGGCAGAGATTATCCCGGGGAGCCAGTTAATGGGGATATAACTCCAGAGAATCTTCCCTATAACCCTGAGCACCTGGAGACTGCCCATGGATGGTATCGGTGCACAGTATAAATCAACATAACATGACATAACATAACATATCTGGGAGAGAGATTCAATCTCTGAGTCTTATCGTGAGGAAAAGAAGTCCAGCCTCTGCTTGCAGAGTGCAAATTTATTTAATTCCCATGGGCACCAGGTAACCCCTTCTCCTGGAAAAATAGATATTTTTTAAACACCCCAACAGTTGGAAGAAGGCTTTCGATTGGATTCCGAAGTGGGCAAGATAAAAAGTACACCCACCAGGGAAAAAGAGAGAAACTATAAACCAGTATGTCCTTTGTTGACATCTAAAGAGAACCAAACTGCATCTCTGATCTCTTCTTCAGTCTCTCCACTTAACCACAATTTCAATGAGATTTGGGAAAACGGAGAGAGAATAGACAAGCCATACTTAAGCCCCAGCAGGAAGAATCAAGTTAGTGAAGGAATAAGCCAGTAAAATGTCTTTTGCCTAAAGTTATACAACCCGGGTTCCAATTAATTTTCCCAAAACGATCATCCTGAAGTAAAGGTTAACGCCCTCCCTATGGAATCTGAAATATCTGACCCAGCAGAAAATCGATTAATCTCAAAGGACCACAATAGTAAGTCCAATAACAGGACCCCTGCTATCAAAAGCGAAAGATCATATCTCTTCCATTCCATCAGTGATACCTTAAAGGGAACCATTAAATAGGGTTAGAAAACAATTGTTGCTTAATAATATGTAATCAACTACCCTTACCACTCAAGGTCTGGCAGAGGTTGTTAAAAATGATCCCCCATCTCGAGGGAGGGTTAAAACAGGGAGTTGTCCAACTATATTCCCCTCTTGATACCTGCGAAGAAAATGTTTTCTCCTGCAACCACCATCTGGAACTGGGATAATAACCCTGAAAACACTTGTATATCCCAGATTGAGGTGCCACTGGCATTAGAGGAAGGGGTATGTCATGAATCCATGGACGTTGTCACTTCTCCTCTAGAGGGAGACCCTTCCCATTAGGCTAGAGAGGTGAGGCTGCTACCCAATAGTCCCTCTGGGGGTGGTACTCAGCAGGTGGATCTCATGGGGAGGGGAACCTCCTATGGGATTAGTGATGACCTGGGGAGAGCACTGTGTCCCCATGGCCCACCTAACTCTGAGACACATTCCGACCCTCATCCCACCAGTACATTCCCTAGTGTACCCATGTACCTTTGCCATACCTGCCAGGTAGGAAGTACTGATACAAGTCACAGTGTGGACTCCTTAAGGGACTTGTATCCCTGAGATGAGGTAGAGACCAACTGACACACTGGGAGTCCTCAACATCAGGACTGGAAAGAGGAAGAAACTGAATAGCCACCCTAACTTCCCCCTGATAAAGGCAATAGAGATACCCTGTGACTATAATGATGATCCTGGAGGCAATTAGTCATTGGCTGTGGGTCCCAGACCCTTTTCAGTTCCTCTGGTTCCTCAGGAACTACACCCGTTCACTATCCTGCCAGGCATTCCCCTTGTTGGGTCCCAGACCATCCTTATTAGTTTTTTATTCATCTCGGGTCCCAGATCCTTTTTAGTATTGGTTTCTTTCTCTTCTTCAGGTCCCAGACCACTTGGCGTAGGCTTCTCTCTCTCTCTTGGGTCCCAGACCCTTTTTGTATTTGCCCCTTTTGGTCCCAGACCTTTTTGGCAAAGGTTTCTCTCTCTCTCTTTTGGGAGACCCCTGTCAAGCATTACTGAGCATGATAACGTACCTGAGCATGATGACCGTTGAGCAGGGGTCACCATGTTGACTGCGGTGTTGGTGAAGAAAAGGTGGTACCAAAACCCCCCCCTACAGCTGCCAACCGACAGAAAATAGTGGATTGTGGCTCGGTGCACGATTGGTCTTCCTGCTCCACAAGAGGGTGCCCCAGATTAACGTGTTGCACGAACAGTGCAACTCACTGGACTGGGGCACCACAGTTGAATAGATGCAGACAGCACAGGAGAGCAAGGTCCAACAAAACAGGTGATAGCCATAGGGCAAGGAGCAAGGCAGGGAGAAGAAGGCCACAGGGGGAGAGCAGAGGGCAGAAATGACCAGGCAAAGAATCCGGGCAAGGAAGCACCAAGAGCAGGTGAATGGAGAGCAGAAGAAAAGGAGGGAGCAGCATGGACAAAAAGAAAGTTGAAACGCGCCGAGCTAGGCGGTTCCAGTTCTTTTATGCCTCGGGGCCATACCGAGGTTGTTGGGTCTGGCTGCCTGGCAACTTCTGACTGGCTTGCGTGGTCATGTGATGGACAAAGTGATGTCTGTGAGGCACTATAAAAACATGGTGGTGCCCAGCAATCCCAGGCAACCATCCATGGAGGGGGCACGAGTTACTGCTGTGCACCCAGGAACATTGAAGTGGAGGCCAAGCACCCCCAGGTAAGTGCGGTGTCGCGCAGGCAACCGCCCGTGCCAATACAACCTCCAACCCCCGATCCACGACTGCACAATCGGGAGGGCCAGCGGGCTGTAACACTCTCCCCCCCCCACTGTAAAAACTGGGGCATCTGGGCTTCTAGGGGAACCAATGATGGAAACACCGAACTAAACAAGGGACATGTACTTGCAAGTCGGGCTCCCAAGAACAGACACATGGTGCGTAGCCCTTCCAATGAATCAGGTACTGGAGCTTTCCACAAGATACACAGGCATCACATATGGCCTTGACCTCATATTCAAGATCCCCCATTGACTGGAATAGGTGCTGGATGAGGACAAGTCCGATCGATGGTATCTGGCAGGAAAGGTTTGAAAAGGGACACCTGGACAACTGGGTGGACATGCTAGGTAGATCAAATCAAAAAGCCACAGAAGACAACTTCTTGATGATATCAAAAAAACCTCTGGGGACAATTACAAAGAGGCCAATCGTGGGTACTGAGCCAGACTTTGTAACCAACAGAGTAGGATGGTTTGGATGTCCTGCGTCTGTTAGTGAAACGTTCCTGTTGTGCCTTGGTGTGCACTAAGATCCCTGATATGGTTTTATGCACATATTACAGTTTCTTGATCAGGACGTCCATCGAAGATAAGGAGGTAGCAGACATGGTAGGTATTGGTAGGATCTTCGGGTTGAGTCCAAAGGAACAAAAGAATGGACTACAATGCACAGCTGTATATTTGCCATTGTTGTATGCTAGCTCAGCCATGTCCAGAAAAGCAGTCCAATTGGTTTGAATAGAACAGGTGTAACAATGTAGCTATGCCTCCAATGTTTGATTTGTTCTCTCAGTTTGCCTATTAGTCTGTGGATGATACCCAGAGCTAAGGGCCTTAACTAGGCCCAGTGTTTGACAAAGGATGGTCCAGAAATGTGACACAAGCTGTTGTCCCCGATCGTGATGATTTTCTCTGGTAGTCTGTGCAGACAGTAAATCTCATGAAGAAAAGATTTTGCGGTCTGGTAGGCAGTTGGCGAGGCAGAAAAGGGAACAAAATGATCCAGTTTACTGAAGCAGTCTACCAGTATACAGGTATAACTCTGTGATGAGGGGAGATCAACAATAACATCTGGTGTGCCAGGCATAGGGTGGAATTTCAGTATTATGTAGTAGACCCACAGGTTTATGTCAAGGCACTTTCTGCATAGCACAAGTGGGACAGGTAGATACGTTGGATTGGATTTGTCTTTTGATATTGGGCCACCAATATTGACAGGAGATCAGATCCACGGTTGAAGACTGTCCCTGATGGCCAGCTGTCTTGGAATAATGCAAACCCTGCAGGTTCAAAGTGGCGAGGAGATATAAACCAACATGATAGAATCCCAGACCGTCTCGACAGCTGAAGAATAAGGACTTCTTCAAAGTATCCATCTAGTATTAAATGCCGAGCAGGTAGAATTGTGGTTGGTTCAGTGAGGGGTACAGCATCAGTGTCTAAGTTACGATATAGGGAATCAGCTTTAATGTGTTGTGTACCAGGTATATGAGAAATGGTAAACGTGAACTGTGAAAAATGCAATGCCCAACATGTTTGGCGACTGTTGATACAGGTCAAGGACTGTAGATATTGTAGGTTTGTGTGATCCGTTTGGACCTCCACTGGATACTGGCCACCAAGGAGATGGTGCCCTCACTCTGTGAAACAGTCCTTAATGGCCAAAAGTAGTTTTTCTATGATGGCATAGTTCTGTTCACAGGGTGTTAGCTGACAGGAATAGTAAGCAATGGGATGGTCAAGATTGGCCTCAGGATTCCATTATAAAAGAACAGAGCCAATGGCACAAGCAGATGCATCTGTTTACACTATAAAGGGGTGTGCTTCATTCGGGTGTTACAAGATAGGTGCTTTCGTATAAATTCTGCTTTGATGTCTTGAAAAGCTTCTTCTGCGGGTTCGTCCCAACAGAAAGTGATACCTTTCTGTAATAGCAGTGTGATTTACATTGTCTTCTGAGCAAAGTCTGGTATAAAATGCCTGTAGAAGTTGGCAAACCCCAATTAACACTGGACTGCCTTGACATCACATGGACTGGACCATACCCTAATGGCCTTGATTTTCTTGGGATCCATCTGAATGCCACTTGAGTCAATTACGTGCCCCAGAAATTCTGTCCATGTCTGATTAAAAGTGCGTTTTTCTTCCTTAGCGTATAAATGATTGTCATTCAACCTCTGCAAGAATTCAGACACATGTAGCACATGGTCGTCGATGGAGTTAGAAAAAATTAGGATATCATAAAGGTGCACCCAAGTGGTCAGACCGAGCAAGTCAGAAAAAATGGAATCCATAAACCACTGAAAAACAGCAGCGGTATTGCACAAACCAAAAGGCATTATGCATTATTTGAAATGCCCCAGGGAAGATTTAAAATAGATTTTCCATTCATCCCCTGGTTTAATTCTCACCAAATGTTAAAAAGCATGTGGGTCGATCTTTGTGAACACACAGGCCTTGTGTAAGGACTCCAATATGTCTCAGAAAAGAGGTAGCGGGCCCCTGTCTTTAATGGTTATATCGTTTAGCAGGAAGTAGTCAATGCAAGATCTAAGGGTTCCTTTGTTTTTTGCACAAAAATCAAAGGTGCGCCTGCTGGAGAATGAGGTGTTTGGATGTAGCCTTTCTCGAGATATTCTGTGATGTAGCGTGCAATTCTTCAAGTTCTTGTGTAGTATGTGAATAGGCACGACCAGGAGGGACTGGTTGATCACAACACAGACGTATCTCACAATCGTAGAGGCTAGATGGGGGTAAGGGTATGTCTTCCGGCGGAGAGAAAACCTTGTCGAAGATGGCGTATTCAGACGGCTGCTTCTGATGACAGGAAACTGACTGTATGAGACTCCGATTTGTATGGGAAAATGGGATAAAAGAAGGCTGAGAGACAGAAAAACACCTTCTAGTGCAGTAGTCAGAACAAAAAATCATGGTTCGAGTAGCCCAATTATTGTGGGGATTGTGGAAGACCAGCCATGGAAAGCCAAGCACCAATGGATAGGAGGGGGACTGAATGAGGTTGAAAGCCAATGTTTCATGATGTTGGTTAATGGTTGACATGACAGGCTTGGATTCAGGAGTCAGAGAACCTGAGGCCAGAGGTGTCCCATCAATTCCCTCAAACACTGCTGTGTGCACCTTCGGGTGGGGTCTTATCCCTTGTTGTTCATGGAATCGTTCATCCATATAGTTGCCTGAGACTCCCCAATACACCAACGCCATGGTGTTCAGTGTCCATTTGTGGGTGCTCAGGAAATTGTAACTTGTAAATCAAATAATGAACGAGGTGGCGTGGCATGCAGTAAGCCTATAAGAAGGCAGGGTTGAATGACTGGCCTTGTTGATTCCTTCCCAACTGACAGCAAGCCTGTTCATTTCCCCCTGGTTTCGTGGGTCACATGGGACAGTTGCTTAGAAAATGGCTCCCATCGTTGCAATACAGGCACAAGTTGTTAGTTTGTAGTCTCCTCCTCTCTGTCTCGGTTAGGGGACCCCATACAGCTCCAGCTGCATGGCTTCTACCCAAACATCCCCAGAGGGAGGTTTGTGTAGAAGCCTCTTGGAGCCTGAGATGTCTGTGGAACAGGTCTGCCAAAGCCACTTTGTCAGCTTTATGTTCATCTTTCTGACAGGCGCTGGTCTATCTTGATCACTTGGTCAATTAAGGCCTGAATAGATACAGGTCTGGTGCATGGACCAGCTCATCTTTATATTCTTCTCTTAATCCTCTGCGGAATAATGTCTTTTGAGTCTCTTCAGGCTATAGAGCTTCATTGGCCAACTGGCAAAACCAGCTTATGTAGAGGATAATATTTTATGATCTTGTTTGATGTCTAGGAGATGATTTTGGGCTATGGCTGCTGTGTTAGGCGACTGGAATGCCTAAAGAAAATCCTTTTCAAAGTCTGCAAAAGAATCCAGAATAGAGCTCCTAGCTGATACGTAAGGTGTTGCCAGGCCAGGGCATTCCCAGTCAGATTGTTCAGGATATAATCTTGGCCCTGTCACTCACAAAATGCACAAGTCGGAATAGAAACTGTACTCTGGAATGGTTACAGAATTCAGTGAGGGTCCTGAGATCTCCATCATATTTGATAGATCCAGATGAGGCCATGGTGCTTTCTGCCAGTGGTGCTACAGTATGTTGTGCAGTAATATCCTTTAACAACTGGTTCTCCTGTTTTCAGGTTGCCATTGCTGGCGAAGTGCCACCACTTCATCCCGTAACTCCTGAATCGCCTACATATTGGCAGCGTCTGGAGTGAGGCGTCTCAATCTGTCAAGCAGTACTGAGTGCGGGCACGTACCTGAGCGTGAAGACCATTGAGCATGGGTCGCCACGTTGTCTGTGGTGTCGGTGAAGAAAAGGCAGTACCAAAAACCCCCTTACATCTACCAACTGACTGTAAATAATGGATCGGGGCTAGGTCCAAAAAAAATGTGATAGCCAGAGGGCAAGTAGCAAGGAGCACAGCAGGGAGAAGAAGGCCACAGGGGGAGAACAGAGAGCCGAAATGACCAGGGAAAGTAGGGCAAGGAAGCACCCACAGCGGGTGAACGGAGAGCAGAAGAAAAGGAGGGAGCATGGACAACAAGAAAGTTGAGATGTCTCGAGCTAGGTGCTTCCAATTCTTTTAAGTCTCGGCACATATCGATGTTGTTGGGTCTGGTTGCCTAATAACACCTGAACTGACGTGCGTGAACACATTACGGACGACGTACTAGAACAACATGGTAGTGCCCAGCAATCCTGGGCAACCGCCATTAAGGGGCCATGAGTCACCATTGCGCACCTGGGAACAGTGAAGTGGAGGCCAAGGGCCCCAGATAAGTGCAGCATTGTGCGGGCAGCCACGAGCGCAAATACAGCCTCCAACCCCCCCAATACATGACTGCAGAATCAGGAGGGCCGGTGGAGCGTAAAACCCCCACAATCGTCCCAATATCCCAACCCTCTTCTGGGTGCTTACCGGTGTCTCACGGTGGAATACAGGCTTTGATTCCCCTTGCTGGCTACCTGTGGCCTCTGGGTCTCCTCCGATCATTCCAGGGACTGCGGCAGCTACGGAGTGGCTCCCTGCTGCTAGGCTGTGCGGCCCAGACGGTTTGCTCCAGCCTTCTCATTCGGCTTGGTGCTCCGTCTCCTGTCTCCCGCTCCAGCCTTTCCACAACGGCTCTTCTGGCGATGTAAATGCAGACGGATATCTTTCTCTTCCCCTTCGGTTTGTTCCTTCATACAGAGAATCAATCTCCTGGTTTCTCCAGAGAGGACCTCCCTGATTTGGAATTCCGTCTTCAGTTTTAATGGTAGCTCGGCCAATTGGAATCCTATAAAAACTAAACCGTTCAGTAGAGGTGCTCTTTATGCTTCTGCATTTCTTCCTCGTCTCAGTACTGATGTTGTGGACTCGTAGTGAGTCTGTTTGTCTCTTTCGCGTTTCAGTACATAAGGGATACAAGTCCCTTGAGGAGTCCAAATCCTTCATTGTCTCAGTACTTTCTACCTGGCTGGTGTGGCAAAGGTACATGCGTACACTAGGGAAAGGTACTGGTGGTAGGGGGGGTAGGAAGGTGTATCAGAGTTTGGTGGGCTATTCAATATATTTGGCATATTGCTTAGCTGTTGTTCTTTTGGCACAATTGCCTAAACTGAGAGGAGAATGTTTCTTGTCTGTTGCACAAAAGTAAAAAATACTTTTCCCTGATGTATTCTTTGTAAATAATTCCACTTGACACACCCACTATTTTTTATATTTAATAGTCTGTGGAGTAAGGGGACACCCTGCCCTTGTTTGGGGAAAACGATGTCATAACCAGACATGGCTTATTATTACAGTTTAGCATACCACCAGCCTGACCAGGGTACACAAATGTGTTTTGAATCAGAGATGCAGATGATTAAAAAGCCATCTCTGCCTATTTCAACTTTGTGTCCCAGCAGCTGTTAGGAATGCACGTCTAACTTTTGCAGCTGCCCTGCTCCCACTGGATGACAATTTCTGGAGATGTCAGGAGATGGTCACAGCAGGGGCATATGAGTACACTATGAAATGTGGCATGGAGCGTTATGAAAAGGGGGTTTCATTAGCAGACCTACAGAATTACAACATCATTTTATTTCTAAAATTGTAAAAAGCTTGGGCAATTTAACCTTCACATATGGCATTCCGAGGCAGAGGGGAGTCCAGGAAAAGAGGGTATAGAGTTGTAGAAGAGGTCCTGTTACAGAGGATGAAGCCTCATCGAGAAAGTACTGAGACGAGTAAAGGGAGGGGGCGGATAATGCATCCTTCTGGGATAGCTGTATGCTCTGACTTACCCAGTCCCCATATCACAGTCTCTTGCTTTGAAGTGATTGGGGTCATGCAATGCAACTAAGCCTGTTATTCGGCACTAAATTAATAAATTAAACACATGTTGGAGGTTTACGAAAATAAAGTGAGTTACATCACAGAAGACTACATCGCAAAACACATTATGGAAACGAATGCTTTTGAAACGTTATGTTAGAGCACTGATCACGTTATGAATTGCCTAAAAAAATAGGGGGGAGTGGTGCTACAGCCCGATCCGCTCAGTGGTGTTGCGACACCGTAGAGCAGCCAGTAGAGATGGCTCACAGACAGCTCAACAGAGATGAGGCACAGCCCTGCAGCACGAGAGACCTGTAAGCGTTCAGGTGGCTGGGCCTGATTACAACCCAGCTGCGTGCAGGGGGCGTGTCACTGACTGGCTACTCCTCCCTCCTTCCTGCTCAGCACTCACATCAGAGGGCAGCGTCCAGCATCGCCCATCACACAGATCCCATCCATCAGACCTTCGTTGCGCTCCCCTCATAACACTGCGCAGATATGGTATGTTTTTTTTTCTTTTTATCAATGTGGCATTTAGCAGAATACGCGTTTTGAATATAGCCCAGCAGTTTATTTTGAAGAGTCGCCTCCACCGGAGTTTGCATAGACTCGCTGGCAGAAGCAGCCATGCCTTCCTTCGTAGTTAATGAATAGCTAGACTGCTTTTTGCCAGAGCATTTTGTGAGGCTTATTTTACAGCAAGATATTTTTTTCAGAGTTGTGTGCACGGATCATAAACCAGTCTCTAAGCATAGTGTAGGGATGGCATGCAACACATAGGCTGCTAGCCAGGGATTTAACGTTCTCAGCGGTATATCTACAGGGTGCTCTTTCAACAGGTTGTTTTTCGGCGTTGCAGATCGATGTGTGTTTTTTTTTTTTCTTTCGATTATGCCGCCGTGACGTGCAGCACGAACGGGCACAAGTGTGATGTTGCTGGGGATTTATCGAGCATGAGCTTTAGTATTTATGAAACAGACATACAGGCTCAGTTGCCCTGTGCCATTAGGGAGCTGTTGGTATCTAGTCAGTTTGGGCTACCAGATGGTTCAAAAGCTGAAACTATTGCATTCGCGTACGCATAGGGAGAAATTGCATATTCGTGACACAAACCTTTGTAGGTGGTGGTGTTTGGTTGTTTGCCCACCCGTGGCCATGCTAATCCTTCTGTCCATTCGCACCCACTTCCTGTCCCTGCCAAAACGCATTGCGTCACCCCATCTCTTTAAGCTAGTTTTATCAAGGCTTACCATCATCGGCTGCGGATTAGTGAACTGTAAATGCACTAGTGGTATGATACAACTGTCTTAACCAGGTCTGTTTTAACCCACTCGATTTATAAGTAGTATGCACGTCTTTCACTTAAGTTCTGTTAAAAACAAGAATTGGCAAAGCCAACCGTTTTGGTTTGTGTATAATTATTAGGCTTTTGCTAGGCACTTCTATTATATGCCCAGAAGCTCTCCCCATTTTGCAGATGTTAGCATTGATGGTCAGTTAATACCACTAAGGCAGCGCCTTGCAAATGCCTTTGCCATGCCTACACAAAAGCCAAAACGGTTGCCATTGCCAGTGCTTGTTTTTACTTTGTTTTAGTCTTGGATGGCCCCAATATATATCCATGTCAACAAGTTCTAGAATGCAAAATACAGAGCAGGACTGGACAAACATCTGGCCGGATGAAATGGGGCATTGTTGGCATGGGGAGGATTGTGGTTGGCAGTCTAAAGGTGGGCTGGGGGCTTATCTAGAACCTCCTCGAGCTGATAGCCAGGGTCATCTCTACTGAATAACTCAAGGATAAAAATGCATTGATGTGGTGTATGTAGTTAACCGTTTTCAAATTATCCCTTGTTTTTCAAAATATGAGGTATTTTAACGTACAAATGTTGTGTTCTAGGTCTCCTATGTCAATATAACGCTGAAGGCGTGTGGTTCTGCCGACTCGCGTAGATGTTAAGGTGACATGGTGTAGTGTCCCGCTGCCAGAACACAAGACACAAGCAGTGTGTTGCGAACATATTATTTATTAATAATTATCAACAAGTACAGATGCTAGTAGCAAGCCCTGCTCTCTCTGGCTCCTCTTCCAACCGTCCTCTCGCCATCACTCCATTTCAGAATCCCCTCGATCCACGCATCTAGCTGGTGGCACGATACCACACATGGCCCCTGGGTTCGAGTTTCTGACGTCGTCCTAGTATGTGTCGTGTTGGAGTTCACGGGGGCCATCCGTGACTCCCAAGACCGCACTGTCTCTTCAGAATATAGACACAGACTCAGAGCTGTCTTTATTCACCAACCTACATCTTGTACTGACTTCCCCTTCCTGTCACGTCACTTCCCATCCCGCCCCGCACCCACGAACTATATTTCCTGATGCTACCCCCCCCCCAAAATTAAACACCCACAATGTTGCATTACCCCATTTCTTCAATCAGTCTCCGGGACCGTATTCGGGCCCTTTGCGGTCGTTGATATCTCATTTCCAACTGTCCGGATCTGGCCGCAGATACCGGGTCATCTTGCTCAGCCAAATCAAAGTCCTCACCATGATAGGATTCATCTGAGGAATATATGAACTCTCATAGGCAGGTTATTCCCTGATAGTTTCTTGAAATGGGATGAATTTCTTGTCACTTGGCGCTGGTCTCCTTCAGCGATAACCATGGAGCCCTTCCTGTCTGTGAAGACCAGTGGGTCCTTATGGAACACAGCAATGTGTTTATTGGTTCTGGGCTGCTTCACCAATACCACATCTCCAAGCATCAATAAGGAGTCCTTTGCCCTTCTCCTGGTGTCGGCATAGTGTTAAATCATTTCTTTGGCCGCCACATCGTTTTTCCTCATGGTCTTATCTTCTGCATATTTTTCACCCACTTTGGTGTTGTGGCAGTCAGGTGTGGATGCTACGAACAAGCATGACCTCAGCAGGGCATTTCCCTGTGGAGCTGTGTGTAATCTCGCAACAGTTGATGTAACAGAAAACCACACTAGACTCCTCAGATCCAACAAAAACCTCGAAATCCCACGATACAAAAGAGAAAAGCAGGGCGTAGCAGTTTTAAAGTACTCGTGCCCAGACACTGGAATGCCCTACCCATCAACATCAAGAGCGAAACGTCCTACCCACAATTTAAAAAAAATCACAGAAAACTTGGCTATTCAACCAATTCTAATGTGAACTAAGTTCCCTACCCACGCAGACTAGATCTTCCCCTCCCCCCTAAGCTACTGTGTGTGTGTGTGTGTATATATATATATTGTCCTTTTTATTTGTCTTTTTTGACTGTTTCTCTTACTTTTAAGATTGCATCTACCCATTGTCTGTAACTACGCCGTGATACCTCCGGGTCTGGGCGTATAACAAATGTAATAAATAAACACCTGTTCATAAGGCTGTCCTGTCAGGTGTGAGATCTGTAGTGCTCTCTTCAGGTTGGCCATAAAACGCTCAATCGTCCTGTTGGCTTGGGGCCACAGCAGTTATCTTTCTGTGACTGAACCCCATATACTCTGCAAAAGTCTTGCAGTCTCTGCTCATAAATCAGGGCCCATTGTCCGACTTCGCCTTTCTTGGAATACAATACGCAGTAAATATTCTGTCTAGCACTGGAATCAGATGGTGGGCCACCGTAGATGAGACCATCTGTGCTTCAGGAATTGGGAATATTCGTCCACGACCGCTAGGACATATCTCCCCCCGCCCCCCTTCAATGGGTCAACGGACACTTCCTCCCACAGCGCCTTTGGAAGTTCAGTCAATCTCAGTGGTTCAGGGTATCTTGTGGATGTTATCAGACAACTTGTAGGTCACTCTGTCAGTTGATCTTCGACCATCGAGTCTAACCGTGGGAAACATACCTTCGGTCTTAACATCCTTTTAGTCAATACAATTCCCTGTTGTCCTTCATGGGCCAGCTCTACCACTTGCTTCCTCAGTGGTGTGGGCTCTATTATCTTGTTACCTTTGAACAGCAGAGCTAACTCTGACATGGCCCATCCCTCTTTCACTTGCAGGAGGCTGTCCATGTCTCTCTTCACTTATTCAGACTCAAGACGCCTCTCTTTGGCTCTAAGCCACCTTCCTGATCATAACCCTTCGATGATTATTTGGAAGGCCACATCTCTTTCCACTTCTTGCGTCCGCTTCATTGGATCCATCCCTTGCGGTAAAGCTTGCTGCACCAGGTACCTAATGTATCGATTAGCCACTAACGGCTCTGGCACTCTCTCTGACCTTGGATGACGAAACAGAAAATCTGCCGGGTTTTGCTTGTTCCCTGGCCGGAGAAAGATATCCTTAGGCCCCACCGAACAAAGCGAGGTGGCATTTGTTTGCCTGGGGGTTGCTATACAGAAACAGTAAGGATTGGTGATCTGTGATTATTGTAAATGGCTTCCCGTAGAGAAATAAATGAAAATGTTCACAGGCCAAACAACGGCCAAACTTTCCTTTTCGGCCTGCAAATAAGTCTGTTCAGTCTTTGATAGGCTTCTACTGGCATACAAAACAATAGGTCTCTGGTTGGAAATGTCCAGTGCTTTTTGAGCCAAAATGGCACCCAGTCCCACGGGGCTCTCACCTACTGTCAGCTCTGTCTCCCTTTCTGCATCAAAGTATGCCATGTTGTCGACCACTGCTATCGCATCACGGGTGGTTGTGAATGACCCTTGGCAGGCCGTCGACCAGTGGAATGGTGTGTGGTGCTTTGTGAGGGCCCTCAATGGTTCACTGATGGTCAGGAAGTCCTTAATATATTGTGTGAAATAACTTGCCAGTCCCAGAAAAGATCAAAGTTCCGACACATTTGTCGGTGGTGGTTTCTCGTTGAGTGCAGACAACTTTTCAGGATCCGAGGGTCATGCCTTTCTCTCAGAAAATGTGCCCAAAGAAACGGAGCATTCCATTTATGAACTCGCACTCAGTCTCTTTTCAACATGAGGTTGGCTGCTTCTAACACCATACATACTTGTGAAAGTGTCATGTTTTTCCACACTCGTTCCAAATATGTCCTCACTATAGTTGATGGAATTCGGAGTGAGTTTGTTACATTATGTATCTCTGCATGAAACATTTCCACAACTGACGAGACCCCATAATTTAGCTGCTTGTATATACAGCCAAGATGTGTTACTAATGTAGTGGCTCTCTGGGATTAGGAGCAGCCGGTTATAGACCTTGTTCAGGTCCAGCTTCGAAAACACTGTGGCCCCATTTAGCAGGTGTATCGTGTCAGTGATGCGAGGAGCCAAATGCTGTTCCCTCTTAATAGCCTGATTTGGCCGTCTCATGTCCACACACAGCCGGATGGCTTCAGATTCCTTCTTTGGAACAGGTACAATAGGTGACGCCCATGTTGTGGGTCCCACTGCTGGTTCTATAATGTCTTGTTCCAACAGCTTGTGGAGTTTATCCTCCCCTTGCTCTTGTATATTCACTGGAATACCTCTGTAGTGCTGTGCAACCGGCTGGACGTCCTCCTCTTTGTGGAGCTTCATCTGCCTATTTTGCAGTTTCCAAATTCCCTTCAAGAGTGATGGGTATAACTGGGCAATTTTATAAACTGTGTCGATGTACTTGTTGACCATCAGTTTGTATCGTATGCGAATTAGACCCATATTGACAGTGGACTTAAAGCTTAGGATGCAACCACATTCTTCAGCGTGGAGATCACGTGCATTGGAATCTTCTTCTCTTGCGTCTTTCTCGCTACATCTTGCCTCAAATTGACCCAAGCACGTCAGAAAGTTCGTGGACCCACATAGATATATGTCCACTTCCGATGAGCAAATTCTGGGTGCTTAAAGCAAAGTCTTGTATATCCGTTCATTAATTACATTTACTGTAGCACCAGTGTCTATTAGAAACTCAGTCTGCCGGTCATTGAGATGCATGAGCAGTACAGAGCTGTGCTCCATGGCCTGTTTGTTGCCTGCTAAGTCATCCATGTCATGTTTGGGTTCACAGGGGCCACCTGTGGCTCCCAAGGCCGCACTGCATATTCAGAATAAAGACGCAGACTCGGTGCATCAGCAAACACTGTTTTTATTCCCCAACCTCCATCTCGTACTGACTTTCCCCTTCCCGTCCCGCCACACACCCACAAACTACATTTTCCATTGCTACATTATTGGGGGGGGCGGAGCTTTGACACCCGCCTATGCATCTAGATTTAGGACTCTATTGGCTTATGAGTTGCCAGTTCAGAAAGTATTTTCATGTGTGTGTAGTACCTCCCACTCCCTGTCGACGCTGCCAATGGTAACTCGCACACCTGTCCACGTGTTACAAGAAGCGTGCTCAGGAGTTGTGGCTGACGTCATGGGGGGTCCATCATGACGTAAATTATTTAAATAATCCTTGGCATGCTCGCTCGTGTCTACAGCTCGCTTTGTGGAGACACAACCTTTAATTGGAATTCGTCAAGTGGCCCACAAAGAGGTGTATAGGAAGGACCAGTGGAGCGGGCGAGGGCAGGGTCGAGGGTTGCTCCTTTGCATTTAAATCTCTGCCTGGCATCTCCATCTGCTTCAACCCTGCTAAAAAGCTATCCGATTTTTCCCTGTGTACTGATTTTGCGACTGCGCGCAACAGTGCTGTTTATTGTGAGCGTTGCAGGGCCGGGAGCAGTGTACTTGGGTGTAAACGCATTTGGGGCCTGATTCACAGAAGCCTTTTGTAATGGTGCAATCCCATTGGCACACGCTCTGTGAATCAGGCCCTTGGTGTTTTGGTGGACTTTGCACCTTAGCCTTTTCAAGGCCATTTGCTCTCTACAACAAAAAATGTTGGATAGTGCCAACATGAAAGCATTATTATCTGCAAAACGTAGTCCCTTTCACGAGTCACCCTGACTGGCTAACATCCGCCCCCAACCCAAGGCTGTCTTCCTATATCCCTCAAACGGGAACATATATCCCTAGGAAATATAAGTGATATGGTTTTGTATTAAAAAAATGATATACATTGTGCATTGAACGCTGTTTACCACAGCTCCATGAATTCGTTTTCCCAATTCGGGGGTCTTATAAGACTCTGAATAATAAAGTTTAGCGCACCCCTCTTGCGTATGGCATCGTGGGTTGCCAAGACTGCATAAGACGTGTAGCAAGAGCGATCCTTGACCATGCTTCACTGTACAGACTTCTGCCTAGTCAAACGATGCCCGAAGACTGCAACACCTACAATTACAGAGAAAATGGGGTTTGTGCTTTTAAAGATCTTAAAATCCCAAAAGTAAAACATTTGCCTGGGGTTGTCCAACTACAGGACTGGGGACTGGAAACCTGGCGGGTTTTCAGGATATCCCTCCTGAATATTCATCAGGAAAAAATGTGCATACATTTAGATTGCTTGTATGCAAATGTGTCTCATGAATATTCATGAGTCGTATCCTGAAAATACGACTTGGATTCGGCCCTTGAGGCCTGGAATTGGACAAGAAATGTGCCATGGTTAATGCCGTTTCAGCCGTGCCACACTTTAAACTCTCGAATATTGGGGAGAGGAAACATATCCTACCCCCTCGGCCAATACGCTTCCTCTACACTTTCCTTTGTAGAAAGGTACTCCGATGGCTGCATCCATCCTAAAATATGACAAAATGGTTCTTGTGTCGTATGCTGCTTGTATTTTGAGCTTCTTTAGTGAAGAGCTTTATATGACAACTGCAGCAGACATACAAACAATTGTCATACTTTTGCTACAGTGCAAGGCTTACTACTGTACTGGTGTAATGGAGCCACACGGGCCAACCCATCAAACTCCCTCGGCATTGCAGGCATCATGATCTCATAGGGACCGTCAGTACTCCCTATTGCTGCCACAGAGGGGGTCTTCACTGTGCTAGTGATGGAGCCCTAAAATAACCAAACTCGAGCGGAACTACAATACCTTGGGACCTCAAGCGCCCGAACCCAGCCCACCAAGATTGTTACTGACACACAGCGTAGGCCTTTTTCATGTACACCCGTCAACTTCACATGTTTCCCTCCTAGTCTCTCCCCACTAACTCCAACCCTTCACAGAAGCTCCAGTTATCTGAGGATGTGTTGTTTGTTTAGTTGGGGGCGGGGGGCGGGGGGCGAGAAGGGTAAACTGTTCATATTGAGCACATATACATTAAGGTTATGTTTGATGGGTGTTTTTCAGGGCCTATACTAGTCCTGGGCCTTTTGTGCCTTAGCCCAGGGATGCGTGCTCCTGCATTGATTAGCTGCCATGTAAATACTGACTGACACAGGTTGTATTCTAGCGGGACTGCTCTGAGGCAGGCTATTTTGTTCTGCATGTCCCGGCGAGGCTGTGCAGTAACCTTGCAACCCCTCATTGTTTTGGAGGTGCATTTAAAGTGGAAGCTGTAAGGGAATGTTCATTTAACTTACCATTGATTTAGACATGAGTTCTAAACGTTTCGGTGATAAAAAACAGGGAACGTGGCATTTTTATTTAGAAAAAATACACCACCCCATTTAGCCACCCCAAAAAAGTTTAAATAATCTCCCTTATTTTCACAAAACCCACAGGCCATTTTATGACTCCTCTGCTGAATTGCATTCTGGTGTTGGTAGTCTTCCATGCCTTAACAACACTTCAATCCTACACTTTTTTAGCTTAACCTATTTCTATGCGGATTTATACATTAGTAAGAGTACTTTTTTGGGATGTGCACATTTCAAGTCTCCGTATTGTTGAGAGCAAACATGGGGTGAGGAGGAGAGAGGACATGGGAGTCATGGCTTGCCAAGAATGTGGGAAGAAGTGGTTTCTGTCCTGAAGAGCAGGGAAATGTTTTCCCTGGTCCTGTGCTGATTTTGTTAACACGTGAGGACCTGCAGAATTGCTTATTCTCACTGCCTCAGGATCTAACTGGTAAATGGGCGGTTCTTCTCTGGCATTGTAAGGCAATCCCACAGTAGCGGCACACTGCCCTGACATGCTTGGAACTGGTGATCACATCAGGACACCTAGGTATGTATCTCACCTAATCTTTTGAAAGTAATAAAAGCATTGCTTGGAAATTCGTTTATTTGGACAGGAAAAATAATTCTTATCTGTAGCTTCTTAATTAAAAGAATATTACTGGTTTGGACAAAATGACCAAATGTATGCACCCCCAAAAAAATAAAAACAATCCTGAAACTGCCAAAAGAAACACTTTTCAATCCAAACAAGCAGAAGGATCAGTCACAAAAACACATGGGGGGGGGGGGGAGCGGGGAATACGGGCCTAAGTGCCTGAATTCAGGGATGCAACTAGGATAACATTTCAGAGGGGTTGACCCTTCAAATTTTTGGGAGTGGGCCTTGCTTCAGAGACTATGGAGAAAGGCAAAGTTGCTTGTGGGGGGAACGTAATGCATGTTACAGGCAGTCAACGGTCTCCTTCACTTCTGAAACCACACACACTTAAGAACTGCTTTAAGAATGTGTGGTGTCCTGTTCCCCCCCACCTCACCCTTCCAATCACTCCCATGACTTGCACGTACTAACACCCCATCACAATTTCAATTGTCTAAATAGGTATGCATGTGAATGCAGGTGCGAACAATGAAACGCTTTACATTGTCGGGTCTTTGTTAACTGTGCAGCCTCACACGCCGTTCACTGAGTCCTGTTCTGTGCGGCCACAGTCGTCAGCCCGGTCATATCAACATAACCCAACATTTCAGAGGTCAGGCGGTCAATGGGCCACTGCCCGAGTTGCAGGTTGGTCTCAAATCCTAGGGATTCCATTCACACCGTTGGCTCCTCCAAAAAAGACTCCCTCATGATAGTGCCATATATGTGATAAGGGACCATTCATATACTGGACATAAGTTTGCCCCTTGTATTACTTCTGGCATCTTCTTTAGACGTAACATCCCATGATCCCCCTCGAGTATTAGACTCCTCATGTGACGTACTTTTCTGTGGTGACTACGTGTGCAAACTGGAGGGCCCCACACAAACGATTTTTCCCCAGGGCTCCACAAATCCTAGAGCTGGCCCTGGTGTTAGACATTTTGTTAATATCACATTTTAATTAAAACAGTCTTGGTGTCCCTAAGCTTCCCACTCTCCCAGAACAGGAGTTGAGCCAATTCTGTACATTTTTGGTATCTTGTGTTATGTTACTCATTGACCAGGTTTGAGCGAAAAAACGTTTGCAGGCAAGAATTCCAGCAGTTTGCAAATCTGGCTTTTTGAGCGAACTGCCGGTACACCCGAGCTATCCCTGTCCCCTCCCCTTTGTTGAGAATGTGCATATGGTTGAATGGTTACTGCTCACTCGCAGGGTTGCACTGGGAACCAAATGAGGCTGTGGACATTTATTTTATAGTGGCCGCATACGCTTTTCCTATACGAATATTTGTTAGTAAAATGGGTTACCACACACAAGCGGCCCAGGATGCAGAGCCCTAGCGGGAATTCTCCAGAGTTCCCTATAGCCCAGTCCACCCTTGCTCACATGGTGAACTAGTTAGAGCTGTGATGCACTGATTTCAATACACTGGTCTAGAAAGCGCAGATTCGCCCTGCCATGATGTTGTGCAATGACTGCACACAGGGCTGTTTTGTTTGAAGCAGGCTCTCTAATTGGAAACACGAGTGGCACATGGAAGGCATTAGTTGGCAGTTCTGCCACAAAGATCTGGGTGGGGCCTACACTGGGAGGCAGTGAGGATGCGTCCAGATTTATGGTATGGCGAACAGTTTCTCATATATATATATATATATATATATATATATATATATATATTTTTTCTTTTTTTTCATAATGATTGAGTGAATTTGACCATTCCTTTGTAACAACATTTCCAGATAGTTTTGGATGAATTTCAGTTAAACATACAATCCCCTTTTTATGCCGCATTTGTAGCCATTCGCTGTCATAACCAATATTTTATGTTGCAGCATAAGAGGGGGCACCTAACATAGGGATCCCCTTATGTTCTCCATATGTAACCAATTGTACACTTTAATGCATGATCTTATTTATTAAGTGTGTACTTGTACTGGCCACCAGGGGACGCACAGATGAGGAACCTCTGTGTGAGTGCTGACCCAGGGTCCCTGAAAGTGGTCTAGGCCCCCACTTCGACCCCCCCCCACTTACCAGCGAGATCACTTGACAGACCTCAACATAAGAGGGTGCCCTGCAAAAGAGATCGAAAATCCGATCAAAATCGGAGGTGTTTTCGTCGAGATATGAACCAGCTGCCCAGGCAGTGACTGCATAGTTGCTGCCGGCCTCCCCGCCCGGAGAACCCGCAACTTTAGAGTGGCGGATGGAGGAATGAACGTCACAGATCCACCACAGAACCAATGGCATTGTGGGGAGGGTGGCTCCAAAGGTGTTGAAAACGGAGAAAAGTAGACTACAGAGCCACTGGTAACAGGGCAGCGATTCCGCCACGGAGACACGAGACTCCGGTGCCGAAGCGCAAGCTGCCCATTACCCTTCAGCCAACAGCTGACCCCAATTGAGCCTCCCTGTGTAATGAGGCAGTGACTGGAACTGAGGAGGACCCGGCATTCGTGTCGCACAGTGCCCTGTCGAATGCCATCGGGAAGACGAGGGAACGCGGATGCTGAGGAGTACAGCCTGTCGGCCCACACTGACGCAAAGGAACAACGGTGTCCAAGGTAGGGAGGCGGCCGAACAGAGCCCAGTGTGTTTCTGCGTTGGCGCACCACTGTGGACACTATCTCGCACCAGCCTGAGAGTCCTCAGAACACCGGGCCTTGTCCTGGAATGAAGCACCAGCAATATTGACGGTGAGAGTGCCCGCGGGGGTCAGGACCTGACGGTGTGATTTCCCCTAGTGCTGCCTAGAGCAGAGACACAAAGAGACGTTTTCCCCCACCCCTGCCAATCTGTCAACACATACTGTGGCAAACAGGGCCCCGGTAAACCCACTGGCTTGCCCAGCTATTTCAAGGTGTCCGAAAACCAGAACACATTGTGAGGACCTGAGAACAGCGCACTGCAAGCTCTCTTATTTGCGAATGTCCGTGGAACATTACAGATGAGCCCGCCATCGGCTCCCTTCCTCTCACCCCGGGTAGTGGCTGAGCTCCCTCCCCCACAGACCCTCCGGAGAGTGAGCTGTACATCAGCCCTGAAATATACACCCCTGCAGTGGCTGATTCCTGCCTGCAGTACACAAAGTTGAACCTTGGACACCCTGTGTCAGCATATGCACATCAGAGCGGTATTGTGATAAACTAGTGCGACTAACTTGAACTGGAAGAACAGTACAGCAACGTTCCTTGGCCCGCGCGCTGACTGAATATGAACCCCTAAATCAAACGAAATGATGCCTGTCCAGTTCCCAGGACTGCCTGACACCCAAAGCAAGACGAGTACTCTTGAGAGGTAACAACATTCAAATTCTGTGACGCTATGGAGCATAGAGTTCCTAGGACCACCTTCAAAGAAGTGCACCGCAGCCGCCTTGTCCCATTTGGGGAACCCCACACACTAAAGGTTGCTCTTCATAGTGACTTCCCACCTCTTGGCACTGCATGAATGAGGCGCTGAACTACAAGCACTCGTTCACAGAGAGTAGAGGACGCATACACACCCCTGAAGAACATTCCAGATACCAGAGGTGGGACGGATGCACCAGGAAGAAAAGCAAACCTGCTCCCAAGGTTGAGGTAATGAGCAGGAACATACAATGCAAGGGGGACCTGAATGCCAAACGGAGCTCCTAGGCACATGAGTACCTCTACTGACTCAGAACGTGTTCCTGGAACCATTCTGAGGTTGTCCGAATCGGACCTTGTCGAGGACAACTGTGGGGGAGAGATTTTACCACAGCCTAGATTAAGGGGAGATGGTCTGAAGGCCCACACAGGCCACCCCCGGGGTGCAATAGTAACTGCGCTGGCAGCCACCTTGGGCACTTGAGTTCCCCCCCCCTCCCCGCCGCTGCCAGCTCAGACTGATTTTCCCCCCGTCACGCAATGGCAGGGCGCATAAAGGTGCGACAGACTGAACTACCCTGGCAGTGAGAGAACAGAACAAAGCTGCAGCCCTGCTGACAGAGGGAGGCTGCCCAATAAAGAGAGAGGCCTTAAGTGAATTGTTGCAACCCACGTGTCACCGACTGACCACTGCTCCACCTAGACACTATCAGCTCAGCATCATCGACGCCATCCACTGATACTGAGGGTTGTGCCTCCTCTAGTACACCAATTGCTATATGGGCACTAAACAGAAATTGGCCAAATACGCCTACTCACCGCCACTGCCTCCACCAGACTGTACAAACACAGTAAGCATGTAGACCTCTGGAACAGAAGCAGCAGCGACGAAAGGAGACATTGGTGCTCTCCTAAATGAAATAAAGAACATGGGAGCCAACATAGGCGGAAAAATAGACAAGATAACACAGCAAATGGACAGGATTGAAGACTTGACAGTGTCAAACAACCAAGCATCCATAGACCCCCTCGAAACGTAGATGGACCTGCGTCTACGTGAGATAGAACAAAGCGAAGAGGAATTCCGACTGAAAATGGACGATTTGGAAAATCGAGAGAGAAGGAATACCCTGCGCTTCTTTGGGATCCCTGAACACGAAGGTGCGACAGAAGGAGACCTCAGGAAAACTATCCATGATATCATCAAAATGCTGGTAGCAGACGAGGAGATTGACAAGCTCAAAACGGAACGGATACATGGGGCCGGCGGGCCCACTGGTGGTCCAAGATCAGCCTTGCAAAGTTTCAGAGATATCAGGACAAAGCCAGGATCCTTGAGAAAGCTAGGACAGGTGGCTCAATCACCCTTGGAGGAGCACAGATCACTATTTTCCAGGACCTATCCTCACTGACCCTGGCCTTGAGACAAATGTGCGGTCGTCTTACGAAATGGCTTGGGAAACAACGGACGCGATCTAGGTGGGGCTACCCATTCTCCCTCTTTTGAACATGGAGGCAGGAAAATAAGATTGAAATCCGAAAGGGAGATATGGGATTGCACTGCCGAACTTTTGGAAACACGCCCAGAGGGTGGAGACCGAGAGGAGGCAGGATGGAGCTGCAGACACTGGGAGCTCCAAAGATCGCGGAGGAAAAAAGTAAAAGGATCAAGAAAATCCAGGTGAGGCAATGTACACCTGAAGGAGATAAATGATGGAGGTGATCAGCTGGAAGAAACTCTGCACAGCGGCTACTAGGAGACAGTCAGACGGGCATAGGCGCTCTAAGTGACCTGATCTGCCTGTAACTCGCATACGGATGGAACGCATAATATGTAAAAGCTTCTCCCACCGAAAAATGAGGAACCACTGGCAGACTACTAGCGGTGAAACCGCATGGAACTTCACATATCCTTTCGAAGAGTTCATGTTTTGATTGGAGGGGGGGTAGAACTGGGAAGGGGGCTCAAATGTTATTGTGAATGGTTTTTGAAGAGGGACCGTGAGGTAACGGTTCCCACTTGTGGTCCGACGTCGGATCAACATTTCCACTGATCCTGATCGGACGCCATCAGCCAGACATGGGGGTGGGAGGGGTTGTGTATGGGGGATTGGGGGGCAGAATTGGAACAGAATCCTCACTGAGACTTGCTAGGGTACACACATGGTTGCTCAGCATTGCACTATGGTGCCATTTGTTGCTAGAGGATCCTTGCAAATGCATAAAGGCAAATGGCGGCTGATATAGGCCAACAGGTGAGAGACCTCAGGGTGGGCACATTAAATGTTTAAGGGTCTTAACCCCCCGACAAATCACTGGTACATCGGGAGTTCGGCAGGGGGAAATTAGACATCCTTTTCTTACAAGAAACAAAATTTGCCAGGGGAGAAGAACGGAAGCTCCTTGGGGGTCACAAACGGGACTAGAATTCTAGGGATCTGGGCCTTTGAGAAGGGGAGGAGTGGGGATACTTACAGAAAGGGACTAAAATTCACAATTTCCAAGTCATGGAAAGACGTTGAAGGGAGTGCTCTACTTGTGGCTGGCACTGTGGGAAAGACCAACATCACACTCGCAACCATATATGCCCCTAATACTGGACAAACTAGATTCCTGGCCAAGACAATCCCCCAAATCACGCTAGAAGCCACTGGACACGTCCTCCTCGGAGGTGACTTCAACCTATGGGCAGATCCCAATTAGACAGGAAAACAGGCAATAGTGAGAAGAGAGACCTCACCGAAGGAGGACGCAGTACAGTCGTAAATATGTTCAATACCTATGGCTTGAGAGACATATGGAGGGAACTCCACCCACAAGATCAGGGATACACCTTCTACTCCACCCTCACTAGGATTGATTACATATATCTATCAGAGGAAATACACAACACCACAATAAGGTCAGATATTATACCTAGTTGAATCACAATCTGGTCACGGCTGACATCGACTGGGATCATCTACCCAAGAAAGGGGGCCGGTGGCAATGAGACACTCTGGAAAGATCCAGTTTTCAAAACGGAAATGGAAACTGGGATCCTTGAATATATTAAGACTAACAACACCGGGGAATGGAAGCGGGGAAAGCGACCTGGAGGGGGATACTGATATGGGAAGGGGCTAGCAAAAAAAGAGAGAGAAACCTGATTGAAAACAGACTCTGAAAGGCGATTTGTCTTCTACACAAGGAAGCGAGGAAAGATGAAATGGGGAGAACAGATTCTAGAGCCAAAAAAAAAGAGGGAGGAACTCTGCCTTCTTGAACAAGGGCTGATAGCCTGGAAACTACAGCTCCTAAAACAGAAATTCTATGAGAAGGGGGATGAGGCAGATTCCTTGCTGGCCGCCAGGTTACGTGCTCAATGGTTAGAAAGGAAGGTTCAGGAAATAGAAACTCAAGACCCCTCCCACATCACTGCGAACCCAAACATTCCCGAGGCCTTTTCCATATTCTATGAGACCCTATATAGATCGGAGGTCCAACTCGGGGGTTCGGAAACTGAGCAATACTTATCCTCTGTTAAATCCTGCAGATAAAGTATGATGAAAGCCGCGTATTAGAGGGTCCAATAACGGAAGAAGAGATCAAAAACGCGGTTAAAAGATTGTCCTTGGGTAAATCCCCTGGGGAAGATGGATTTACAGCCGGATTCTATAAGTCCTTTCTTTCCTCCCTCCTCCCCTTCATCGTGGAACTCTTCAATGAGATCCTTCATACAGGAAAGGCACCGGACTCTTTTGTCCGAGCCCTCATCTCGGTGATCCCCTCGTATTGCCCCATATCTTTACTAAACATCGATGCCAAAATATACACTAGAATCTTGGAAGCCTGACTGGAAACACATATGCCACGACTTATACATAACAATCAGGTGGGTTTCATAGTGGGCATACAAGGAGCTGACACCATGAGAAAGAGCCTGCACTTAATTAATGCATCACGAACAATGAAGAATGAGCCATCTCTCCTCTCGGTTGATGCAGAGAAGGCCTTCGACAGGGTCGAATGGGACTTCTTAATGGCGGTCCTCTACAAGGTTGGGATAGGCCTGTAATTCAGGAAAGGAGTTCAGGCGGTTTACACATCACCCAAAGCCTCAGTTTTTGTTAACGGTGAATACTCCCACTGGTTCGAGCTGGGCAGAGGGACGCGACAGGGATACCCCCTCTCTGCAATACTGTTTGCCCTCTCTGTAGAACCCCTAGCCCAGAAACTGAGAAATGACCCTCGGGTTGAAGGAATCAGACTGGGAACCACAGAATATAAAGTAGCCCTGTACGCGGACAACCTCCTCGTACATATCTCGAACCCCACATCTTCCATCCCCATGGCAATCCGGTTGATTAAGGAATATGGTACGCTATCAGGCTTCAAAATTAATGCGGCCAAATCAATCCTATTCCCCCTGTATGAGACCATGCAAGCAGATGTGGACAAACTCTCTCCCCTGGGCCTCATCCTGGAAAATACCAAACTCAAATACTTGGGGATACAGGTCACGAGAGACAATACCAAACTCTACGAGGCCAATTTTCCACCCCTCCTCCTAAAGTTCCACGCAGACCTATCCAAATAGAAAAAACTCATGATATTGTGGATGGGCAGACTTAATGCGATCAAAATGTGTCCCCCTTGCTTCTTTTACCCCTTCCAGATGCTCCCCATACAAACGCCAAAGACCTTTTTTGATGAGACCAAAGGGGCCATTCTGAAATTCCTTTGGGAGGGCAAAAGGGCAAGACTAGCCTATGACACTTTAACACTACCCAAAGATGAGGGAGGGATGGGTTTACCAGACTTGAAAAAATATTACGAGGCTGGCCAGCTCCGAATTGTGATTTTTCCCCTATCTGCGTTACTTTAAGGAACCTCAATGGGTTGCTATTGATAATCGCTATCTTTCCCCAACAACAGTCTCCGAGTGGTAATGGGTCCCGAGAAACAAACTTGTCCGAAGACTGAGTACCTGGCACTTCTCGCCCACCGCATCGCTGCTCTCTCCCCCTACTTTCAGTGCTATGCTGATGATACCCAGCTCATTTTCAGGCTACCCTCGGCCTCCTCTTCTCCTTCCCTCATCTCTGACTGTCTATCTGCTATCCAGGAATGGTGTGCCGCCAACGACCTCTGCCTTAATGCCAGTAGGACCGAGATTCTACTCATCGGCACACCCACTCCCTCCTTCCCTGCAGCTCTCTGGCCGGCCTCTCTTGGCCCTCTTCCTGCTCCTACCTGCAAGGCTAAAAACCTCGGGGTCATCTTTGACTCCACACTCTCCTTCTCGCCTCACATTTCTGACGTTTCTAAGAAGTCACACTACCAGCTGCACCTCCTCAGAGGTATCCTTCCTTTCCTCTCCTTCCCCCAGAAGCTCACTGTCTCCAGAGCCCTGGTTCTCTCGAAGCTGGACTACTGTAACGGCCTCTACCTAAATCTGCCTGCCTCTACTCTCAGCCCTCTGCAACTCATCCAGAACAGGACTGCGAGACTTGTCCTTGGCCTCAAGCCCCGGGACCATATCTCTCCAGGACTGAAATCGCTACACTGGCTCCCTGTGGCTGCGAGGATTAAGTTCAAAACCCTCTGCATTGTCCACAAGGCCTTCTGGGGCCTGGGGCCAAAATACCTTCAACTCTCCCTTCCTAAATATCTTCCTTCTCGAGCACTTCGCTCATCCGCCTCCAACTCCCTCAGGGTCAGCCGCTTCTCTAAGCAACGAGTTGGTGGTAGATCACTCTCCGCTGCAGGAGCCTCCCTCTGGAACAGCCTTCCTAAAACTTGAGGAGAACTATCTCCAGTTCCGGAAGCACCTCAAAACCCTCCTCTTTGCTTCTGCTTTCTCTCCCCCTCTCCCCTGCTAAATCACTGAAATTGTACTAAATCAGCAACTGGGCCACTCGCCAATCTCGGTCCTTGGCCCAGCCACTCTCCCCTGCACTGCCTTCCCGGCAACCCCTGCACTGCGGGACTGTCTCTGTATCCCTACAGCCCCTCTTCCCAGCACTTGTCTGCACTTATCTTGCACTTGCCACCAGCTGGCCCTTATTATTTATCTTGTTCGTTACTAACCGTGTACTGCACTTTCCCCTCTCCCTTTCCCCCTTGCACTTTTCCCGTCCCCTTAACCTTGCACTTGCGCGATCTGAATGACACCTGGCCTAGTAGGATCGTTGTCTGTCTCCCTTTGTTCCCCCCTCTCTCCCTCCCTGCCTCGTCGTGCCTTGAAACACTTGTGTATAGGCGCGTTACAAATGCCATCATATATCATATATCATATCAGGGATCACCCGATATTGGGGACCATTTGGGAAATATGGAGAGAGAGAAAGGGTATGCAGAAAATTACTTCTTGGCCATCTTGCCTGAGCCACCTATGGTATCCCAGTGTCAGGGAACATATTCCTAGCCTGGATAGATTCCAACCTTGGTTTGAGGCGGGCCTTGAGAGGGTGGGTCAGTTGTGGAAAAATTGGTCTTTTGTTTACGATTGTGGAGCTAGGGGAAAATCTAGGGATGGGCCCTCTCCCAGTCTTCCACTGCTTGCAGATCAAGGGAGTTTTGACAAGGGCTGAATGGAAATATATGATATGGCATTTATAACACGCCTATACACAAGTGTTTCAAGGCGCGAAGAGGCAAGTGAGGGCGAACAAGGGAAGATGGACAACGATCTTACTAGGCCCAGTGTCCTTCAGATTGCGCAAGTGCATGGGAAGGGGGAAAGGGAAAAGTGCGAGGGGCGTGGGGGAGATGGGGAAAGTGCAGTACATGGGATAGTAGAATAAATAAGATAGTAAAACGGCCAGATGGTGGCAAGTGCAAGGTAAGTGCATACATAAGTGCTGGTAGGGGGACTGTAGGGATACAGAAAACAGTCCCGGGTGCAAGGGTTGTCAGGGAGGCTAAAGATAAAGTGGATAGAGACCTCACTCCCCTCAAGAAATTGCTAAACTCTAGAACGGAAATGAAAGGTCTAATATCCACAATGTACAGGGAATTGTTTGGAGCGGGAGAAGGTTCCACGTTACACCTGAAGAATAGATGGTAGAAAGACCTTGGCGAAGAAATTGACCTGATCATTTGGGGAAAGATGTGCAGGGCTGCCCCTCGGGTCTCTATAGCTAGCCAATACAAACTTCATGCAATTAAATTTCTACACAGGTGGCATTTTGACCCCTCCGGCTCACCAGAATGTTTCAGTAGTTAAGCCTAAAATGTTGGTGCAAGTGTGGTGGCATAGCAGACTACTGGCACATGTGGTGGGACTGCCCCAGAATCAAAGTCTATTGGAATGAAGTCTTGGGATGGATTAAGGACCTTGATGAAATCCAAAGAACTGCAGACCCCTTACATTCTTTGTCTTCAAACAGTCTGAAGACAAAAGAGAGTGAAGGGCTTAGCGGCACTACTTCTATTAGCAGCCCGTGCTGCCTTAGTTATCAGGTGGAAGTCTGTACTCCCACTGAGCAAGGTCGAATGGATAAATATAACATCAAACATTTGCAGTATGGAAAAAAACACTGCAGCCCTGCATGGGAAATCAACACAATGTGACCTATTGTGGGGGGACTTTGTCTGCAAGTATATGCCGGGAACTAACAATTGAAATGTGTTATGTAAGGCTGTTCCCTTCCCCCTGACGAGAACATTCAAACCTGTTCCCACAAACCTGACAAGCATCGTGACCCAGAAAACTCTATGCCCAAACAAACTGCATCAAGGGCGATCATCAGAGATGACATATTGTACCTCAAACAAGTTCCTACTCCTCATTTGAAAGACCTACACCTGTATAGATCAACGAGGATATATTGTTCCAGGGAGGGAGATGGCTGGATGGGGGGAGCACTTATCTAAATGTTTTCTTGTCCGGGAGGCGAGGATGTCTTACATGTATGTGAACCACTGTACATGGTTTTTTTTTCTTGCTAATGCTTTGTAATGCTTCCTGTTTATGATCTTGAAAATTTCAATAAACTCAAATGTAAAAAAAAAAAGTGTGTACTTGTAAATATTTACCTATGAAATTCTCTATCATTTAACGTTTCTACACGCAAAATGTCGTTGAAAACTAGCCTGCTGATTGAATACATCCCTTGCTTACACGTCTACATTCCTATAAATTGGCTCATGCATGTATCACACCAAACAGACTAACAATAAACTCCCTCTGGTATGTTCTTGTTTGTTAGTATAAATTGAAATCAATAAAGAATGTCCACTATAATATAAAATGTCCCCGTAATCCATCGATCAACAAATGCCAACACACCCGTGTCTCTGTATCCTAAGGGTCCCAAACATGTATCTGAACAAGTTTGGTAGGTTTGTCATATTGCAACTCACAGAATGGTTGTTTCTGATGGCTTTTTACAGCGTGTAAGTTTCCTTCCATGAATGCCACTTGCATGCAGTAAACATGCCGGGAAGCCCATTTATGACCAAAAAAGGATGTATAAGGACTTTAACATAAGGAAAATTAGTGATAGTTCCCAAAACAAAAGCACGGGTGCAATACATATTTTCAATATTCCAATGATCAGAAAGGACCCCAAGGCAAAGGGCGGCTCCAACGGAGGCGGCTCTAAAGAGTGTCTGCAGGGGAAGCCAGTGACCAGCAGCCACCACCAAAGTAAGTGTGGCATGGGTGGGCGAGTAGAGCAATTACTCTACTCCATAAAACCCTGCCACTCTACACTACCTTAAGTGAGAACTGTGAATACTAAAAATGCCAGTTAGAATTGTGAACATTAACCTGCATAACATCTAGACAGACTGGGAATATGAGCAATGCCACACTTAGTTAGAATTGTGAACATTAGCCTGCACCTGACCAGACAGGATTGTGAATGTTAGCAATGCCACTCTTAGTTAAAATTGTGACCTTTAGCCTGCACCTGACCAGACAGGACTGTGAATGTTAAGAATGCCACACTTGGTTAGAGTTGTGGACATTAGCCTGCATCACATCTAGATAGGAATGTGAATGTTACGTTGCCCAACATTTAGAGAGAATTTTTAACATTGGCCCGCATCACATCTGGATAGGATTGTCGGTGTTATGTAGTCCAACAAGTAGAACTGTGAATGCTGGCAATGCCACACCTAGAATTGGGTACATTAGCCTGCGCCAGACATGACGGATTCTCGAATGTTGGCAATGCCACACCTGGTTGGAATTGTGAACGCTAGCCTGCATTGCATCTGGATAGGACTGTGAATGTTAAATAGTACAACATTTAGAGAGAATTGTGAACATCGGCCTGCGCCTGTCCCGGACAGAATTGTAAATGATAGTGTGTGCCATGTTTGGTTAGAACTGTGAACATTAGCCTACACCAGATAGGATCTAGAGGCAACATGAATGTTAACAATTTTATCAGTAACTTCAACCTAGAAATTGCTGCTGCAGCACTGTTCATAAACCCACGCAAACACGCCCATTCCATATATTTACGCTTACACTCTACCCCATCGCTCAAATAGAATGCAGCTATGCCCATGATAATTCTGCCTAGCTGTTCACATACAAACATTAGCCCATGAACACCTCATCACTCTAATAAAACGCAGCTATCCCATGACATTCCGGTCTAGCTGCCCACATAAGTGTCCCACATGCCTAACACAGCCAGAACCCAGTCTGGGTGTCCACCCACCAGACTGCAAACATTCAACAGATATCTTCTCCACCTAACGCTAGGATGCAGCTACCATCTGACAATTACACCAGCTGCACACATAACTGGTGCACCCACGCACCCTACAACACTTTCTATCTACTTAACCAGGAGTGCGCTCCCTGAGGGCGTTCAACTTACCAGCGCTTTGAGATCATACCAATGATCTATATAGAGCGCTATATAAATGCCAAATAACATAACATAAATCACCATTTTGGGTATCGTAAGACATTTTAAAGATACTTTTAGAACTCTTAGAAAACAGAAACACTCAGATGTATTGGCATTGTCATGAACAGTAATTACACTGTTATCCAAGAATGAAGTGGATATTTCATGTCTCTTTATTGATTTCAACTTGTATTAACAGGCCCTGTAGAAGGACGTAGCAGAGGCAGCTTTGGTCTTCTTAGTGTGAAACGTGTGGTGGTCATCTTTAAAGGGACGTGTAACCAACAGATTTAATGGATCCCCCCCCCTTGGCTAGGCTTCTAGTGCTAAAGTTTTGTTAAATCATTTGTAAGAGTATTTCATATGCCAATTTTGTACACACATTTAATAAATAACATTATGCATCACGTTACAAGAACCTCTGGTATACTTTGCGCCTAAGGGCAGTGGTCCAAGCGAGTGGGAACGAAGTTCCACTACTTTAATTTTGTACTGTTCCACTACTTTTTGCAACCATTTTCATCATTCCAGAACTGTGTTTTTGTGCAGTTAAAGCACATTTCTCCTCTTTACCACCCAACAGCAGTTACAGCTAAATGGAAATCTGTTTCAACTCAATTGGCTGACAACCAGCATGACTGCAACCCTTGAAAAATATGTTGCACATTGCTCCCCTCCTGCCTATCCTGTCCCCCACTGGGGTTGCAGCTCCACTACTATTGCTGGTACACTTCTGCCAAAGGGATCCCTAACATACATATTGTGCACAACATAATACATTATCAAGTGTACTGTTGGGATGCACTCAATGCAGCGTCGGTTTTCTTTAGAACCACATGGCCACTCAAGACAATTTGTAGACTGCATTTTTCCCATCAGATGACTTGTCATGAGGACATCATTGTGTGTAATTGGGAGTGGATTGCAATCTATAGGTGCTTATCCAGTCCTGTTTTTCTTTGCACTGTGGAACACGTAGAGCTGCTTTCCCTTTATCAAACCGGGAGATTCTACAAATCTCAGAATGTAAAGCAAAAACAAGGACTGGATAACCACCTGCACGTTGGAATACATCTTGATGGTAACTGAACAGTTGACTTTTGAAGGGCTTGATCCACTTCTCCCTGCCCCCTCCCGTACCCCCTGCCACACCTAACCAACTCGCAGGGGCATCTGTGTTTGTTTTCCGGTGTACACCAACGTTGCCCATAGTAGTAGATTTGTGACTAGCACCTCCTGGCACTAAACGCACTTGGAAGACCCCCTTGCCACCCCAGCCGCCCAACGGCCTCCAGGCTCTTTAAGCACCAGTTGTCATTTATAGTTCTTGGTCATTGCATGTCTTTTGATGAACTCTAAATCTTGTGCATCCCTCTGTAGAGTTGCAATTGTTCTACGTGGATAGTAGGGAGGTTTAACTATTCCAGATGGACATAAGAACAAATGTTACAAACACAAAGAAGGGTTTCCCAACCACCTAAAGATCTCTCTGGCTTTTTGGGACACGGATGACTTCAGTGTCATTTTTTTTACTCTGCTGAAAAAATCCTTAAACCAAGTATTCATCGAGCGTTTGCCACACAGTGGTGATATGCATGCAAAGTAACAGCTGTAGAAGAAATGCAACCTAATGATGTTGATGGAATACTCCCCATTTTTCTTACCCAATGTCCTTTCTTGAACATTCACACTTCGTGCAAGAAATGTCAACTACGTCCTGTCTTTTAATCAATGTTATTTTGTAATTCTGTAATGACCTTCCTTTTTTTTAATTTTTTTAATTTTTTTTTTCATTTCAGTTTTTACAAACTTTAAAAAAAAAGAACCATCAAACAGTAAAGAGGCTCTTTACGTCCAATTCGTCAACTAAGCCATTTCTTTCATCAAACAGAATACATATGAGTTTGTAACATCAATTACTGAACAGTTTTTACATCCAGCCTCTCCTTTAGTACACCCAAAACAGTAACCAAAGCACATAACACAGGTCTGTTTGAGCCATCGAACAATGTCCCTTTTTTATTTTAAAAAAAAAAATGAATTGTAGGACTGCCAAGCACCAGAATGCAAAGTGATGCAATCTGGAATAGCCAGGACTACAAGGCATAAAAATGAACAGTGTTGCGTAGCACTTTGTTGTGCAACTCTGTAGCTTTGCTAATTAAATTGACATCTGTGTAGCACAGCTACCTATTTAAATTACCCTGTGCAGTGAAAGCAATGCAAGTTCAAAGGAGCAAATGGAGAGAGTGTGTAGCAGTAATCATCTCCACTCTTTAAGTGCCATAGGCCTATGTGGGAGTGCTAAGCAGGACAAGTTTATTTCTTTTTTAAATAATTACAAACTAGAAGTTATGATGGTGATACTTGTATTAAGCAAACTATATCCTGTTTGGCAAAGACCAGTATGTTTCTTTTTAAAAGACAGTACTGAAATTCTTATTTGAGTTGTTAATGCATAATTACAGTTCTGCTGCTGTAAAACACTGCTTTGTCACCATGCTTTTCAGTAAAGTTTAGTTTAGTGTATCTAAATTGAATAGTGTTAACTACAGATGTCCAGAAAAGGGTTGTACCAGGACTTTTTACGCATGAAAATCTTGTAAATACGACAGCTTTATTATTTCATATATCTACGCACAGCAAGGGGCAGTGCAAATGTCAGGTTACTTGACAGAAAATAGAATGATTCTTTAGATTTTTATCTACATGGATGTAATTGCAATTCCTGAAGAAAAACCTCAAAAAAGAATGTATTACACTGAAGCCTTTAAAAAGAAAAAGAAACTGCGAAACTGCACACCATGATAAAAGCAATTGTTTCTTTCCGTTCCACTTCTGCTGTGTTGTGTGTAGATGCTCATGGACCAAATGGAAGCACTGTGTATATTTATTTTCCTAGCATTTTATGATGGTGTAATGAACAAGTTGCAATTGAGAATTCATATTTTGTAACAAATGATGCTTGTTTTTGCCAGTGAAAGCAAACCAGTATTGCACAATTGTATTTTTCAGAGTTCCTGTGCTGTGTGCATAATCATGTGGAGGCAGATCATTTTTACACATAATTTAATGTATACTCAAATTATTAAAAAAAGGTGTGTAAATGAATATGCACTGTCTAGTTTACATCCATTCAACCTTGCAGTCAATGGGGTACATTACTATAAATGGTCAGTGGCAGCAGCAGAGTCATTGCTCAAGTGCGATTTTCATCACACCAATCGCAGGTGTTATATCCTCTCAAGTCTTCAAGACTACAATTCCAAATGCCAAACCTAACTCTTCAGGAAGTGCAAGCGCTGTTCAAAAACAAACAAATGAAAGTTATATTTGTAATTATCACAGTGTTAATCCAGATTGAACTTTATGTAGCGCTTCATACATGGTTCATCCAATATCTAGGCACTGTGATTATTATAGCTCAGTCGGCACTCAGTTTACCGACCGCTGAAGGATGTTAACCAATAAGATAGCTCAGCCGGTTGAGTGCTCATTTCTGCGATCTGTAGGTTGCAAGTTCGAACCCTGGCAAGGCCAGCTCAGCCTTTCATCCTTTCAAGGTAGATAAAGGAGTACCAACTTCGGTTTGGTGAAAATTGTGATAAATATGTTGTGTACAGCGCTTTGACAAAAGCGCTATATAAATAACAATTTGACCATGAGATTAGGTATAGAATTTAGCATGGAGTCCTTGCCTCTCTGCACTGTTGTATCATAACATTGGCATACCATTAGGTAGTAATTGCTCCAGGAAATTAGGAATTTCATTAAACGTCAAACAACAATTCTGCTATCGAACCTCAAAATGCTCAATACAATTCATGTTTGCTTTACCATGTAATTGGCAAGGTTTTTGTGTTTTCAACATTTAAATAAGTATTCTGTCACACTGCAGAAAGCTGCCACATGGTAATGAATTCCAAACAGTTTTTGCACACGTCGGCTGGATATCTCATAAGTTTTACTCTCTTGCAAAGGAGAAAAGTCATTTTTACTCTCTTGAAATAACATTTACTCTCAAAGTTGACCAGTGAACCACTTTTGAATATGTACATGATGACATGGCTAAATGCTTTTGATGGCAACCCTAATGCTGTGACCTGTTAGTTGCATACATCTGTGCAACTGGCTCTTGACCCATGAGATGCTCACAAACTCCTTGATATTCTATCTTATCACCCTGCTGCTTTATACCGGCAAAACTGAAACTGAGATGGCTGCAAACTATGAAATAGTCTACCTAGTTTGCCCAGTTCTTTGTCTGCTATGCCATTGACTCCGTCTCTTACTTTCTTTCCTCTTACATAATAAATACACAAAGCTAACTAGATGTTTATGCAAAATAATGGTCAATGGTTCCATTCAGTCTGCACATCTACTGCAATACCATATACAGTAGTTGGCCTCCAGAGCTCACATTGCCCTATGATTATGATTGCATTATATATTAGCACCTGCAAGAGAGAGCTAGCCATTCCAGAGGCCAAGCACACATGCAGAATCTGCAAGCAGCTGCTCGCATTTCATGCCGGGGTCACTGGATCTCTGTCCAGATGTCACCCTGTCCTTGCAGGCGGTACCCCAGGATGAGTCTCCACTGGAGTGCCACACCTCATCCCCCATCCCCCCTGCCCACTCGACTGTGCACCTCCAGCAAATTGATATTTCCAATGGCGGACATATGCGAAATTTCTTCTTAGGGGTACAGTGAATTGTGCAGGATCTGGTTCCCTCAAAACCAAACAATAAGTATCCATACTCCAGATGGCAGCTCACAGTTCTAATAGTAATAATAAATGCTGATTTCATTGTTACACAGGGATGGAATGCTGTGCTTGGGCTATATTGAAAACAGATGATCTCAATTAACACAAGGGCCATCTTGTCTACCTGAAGTTGCCAATTACCCGGCCTGCTGCAACACCATACTTGGTCTCCGGCTATGATTTTTCCTAACGCATAACTTTTTGATATATGAAACCCCTGAACATCTCCTTACACAGCAAGTTATGGGTCAAGCATACAATATATGGAACACTACCCTGTGCAACACCAACTGCACAGAGCCTTGCACTGAAAACTGTTTTCATAGCCATTTATCATGTTTATTTGTGTCCATTCACAGAGCGAACCTTTACATTTTATCTAATGTCTTACTTCAGCAATACACAAAAACACAGGGTACCCTAAATTGGCATCTATACATGAACCACACAATAGGGGGCAGTGATCCACAAATTCAGAATATACGAAGAGCTGATCATAAACCATGTGATTATCTGGAAGGGAAATCCAGCAAGAATGCGGGGTTGCAAATGCGAAACTTGTATCCTTTTGAATTGCTATTTTCATTCCCCTGGCAACTTTCGACTCGATATTTCTTTACATTTTAAAAACATTCTGCTTTCATTATCTGTGTGTGAGGGAGCGAGAGGACAAATCATGCTACTGTTACAACAGTGGCATTGATTAGGACTGGCCAACGCTTGATCCGAAAGTTAATCTGTATGCATGTAAATTACACTAAGTAGCTGTAGGTTCATCTTATTCTGTGACGGCGCATCCAGCCAACGCGGCTAAAATCTTTGCTCGCCAGTGCAAGTTTGCGAACACCATTTTTTGGCCTGTGTCTTGATTTTGGGCTGAACACCCTAATTCAGGTGCGTTTGTTTGAGGGAGGAGGAGGGGGGGGCGGGGAGTGGGCTCAGTAGATGAAAGAAGTAATTATTTGCCACTTTAAAAATAAAAAGTTATATTCGTAAACTAAAGTATTACCATAGTCCTCTTTCAATGAGAACTAGTTACTCTAAAACATGTTTACATGGTTTACCCATTCTCGGAGCGCTTACAAGGGATGGTATTCTTGTTAGTTCAATGTGTATTTTGCCAACTTTACCCTGTCGCGATTCTCGAGTGTGCTGAAGGGCACATGCTGCTGCCTCGAGCCAAGATAATGATTAATTCCCCATTGTTGAACCGCTTCCAAAACCATGAGCTGATTATTTGTCTAGCTGACAGAGCAAAGGTCAACTGATGGCACTTAGGCTACTGACCCGTTTCAGGGATCTGTACCATGTGGCGTCTCACTGCCACTGTCCCGCCCACCTTTTGGTTATACTGATCAACACCGCTGCAGGGGCACATGTAATGTTGCCAGCCCATGCCGTGTAGTGTGTGTTTACTTTTCTACCTGCTATAATGACAAGTGAATAGAAGGGGATATTTCAGTAATTTAGTAAGCTAAGACGTGGGACATGCCCGCGGAGACTGACCTCCTGCTATATAAGTAATTAGGCATTGCAGAAAGCAATGGAGACCCTCTCAAACAGACGGTCACACATTATGCAATAAAAATAGCTGGTTACAAAACGCCAACCCATCCGCCTCCTGGCCTGGGCTAACTGTAAGGACTCCCTAATGGATTTCCATTTGGCAAGGATGTAGGAGTCTTGGCTTTTTTTATTATTAAGGTAATGGGTAATTCTATCTCTGAAAGGGTAATCTACTGATCTGATTCCCCTTTCATAAGCTCCATGTCAAAGGCATAGTGCACACCTGAGCCCTGCCCTATGTGGCACGTACAACTTTAGTATAAGCCATCCCTGAGTTAAGGTTTGGTGGCCAGAACCTCTCCCAGTTATCCGAGCCACATTGTGTATTTGTTATTTATTTATATCGCGCACCTAACCCTGAGGTAACTGGGCGCTGGAAACTTGACATGTTACAGACAACGGCATAAATACATAATGGGATGTACATAATGGGATATACATATACGAAGCAAAGGCGAATGGGTCGACCTTGGTTACATATTGGTTTAGCCTTCAAAATAGGTACAAATAGGATGAGAAAACAGCTGAATACTAGTCAAATAATGAGGCAGTGGTATGGGTTGACTTGGACTCAACAGTTAATAGTTTTGTCCGTAAGCCAGACACATCCATTTGATATCACACGTCGGCCATGTGAGTCCAGTTCAAGGTTTTGTGTATTTCCCCCCCCCCCCCCGACAAGCTGTAATTGCTGCTGCTAGCAAGACTATCCTGGGGGGGGGGGGTTGCCTCTTCTTCTTTTCCTTTGTGAGTGCTGGGCACACCCATTCACAAAAGGCTTAGCATCACAACTAGGTGCTGCACGCTAAAAGGGCCCTTTGATCCTTTTGAAAAGAGAAGGGATGGTGTTCGTGTAGACAGAGGAAGCTCTTTACAGCGGGAGGAAGGTTTTACCATCCTGATTCTCGCTGCCTCTGTCTTTACTTTCTGTCCCCTACACTTCCATTAGCACACAGCACTTTGGTTATGATGTCAGAAGGCAAAGTCCACTTGATCCAAGAACCAGGATTGTACCCTGTGAAGCAGGCCAGCTTTAATCCAGTCACCTGTGGGGTTCTGCTTTTAAAAGGAGGGATATCCCACTCCTACTTTGATTCACTGCTCAATAAAAGCCTGAGGAAGAATTAGTTGGATCTCCATTAGGGAAGTTGATCTTCTCAAAGTCCTTTGCCAGTGAGACTGAGTGTCGGAAGTCAGAAGCAAGCTCTGTACCCTAACAATCCCCAGGGACCTAAAACGTTTCCTTGAGTCCCTGGATTGGTGCTCGCAGCACTGAGTCAAAATATCTAGGATCTGTGTTTACACCTTTTGAACCGATTTAGACCATGATTAGTGCCTGTTCTACTGCATTGAACCATCAATACCCTGCAGAGCTGCCTTTGGCACATGCCTTCTCTTCCAGCTGCAGGTTTAAACCTGTTCACCACCGCACCATGCTAGCTGAGCGTGCCTTTGCTTTGGCTCGAATTACCACTCTGTAACCTCAAATCGAACTGCATATACAGTCTTTGCCATCAAATCAAACCCGGTGGCCCTTACATTCCTCACTCTTCAAGCATTGCCTTTGAACCTCACAAGCTCCTGTTCGACATTGCTCCCGGACTAGAACAACGCGATTGCTGTACCCGAACTGCTGTACTGCATGTTCAAACCTGTTCACTGCCGCACCATGCTATCATAACACATTGTTCCCTTAGCTCAAACAACAAGCTTTTGTTGTATCTGCAGCTGCTCCAGCCACCAGCATCTTTGTCAGTTGAACCGACCCTGGTGGATCCTTGAGCCTGGATCATTGACACTGCATCAAACCGGACTGCACCTATTGCATGCCATCTGGCAGAGCAAGCAGCAAAGGGCCTTGACGCGGTCAGTGCCTCCCCAGTATATTTTCCAGAGCAAGGTAAAGTATAATTTCGGAGCAGACCACACAATCTGATTGCACAGCTACATGAAAACCAAACTTCTAAATGAGGCTCAATTACATAGGACAACAGCTACAGGCACGGCCGCCCACCCGCACACATTCACCACCTTACATCAGACTAAAACACAAAGTGCAACATCTCTGCCATCGGAATGCAGCTACGTCCTACGTCAAAAGATTCAGTCTAGCCGTACACATAAAGAGGCACTTGCGCACTCTCCTGACCACCTGTCTGCACCCATCAACAGGCCTGACCATCATGGGTAGCTTACTGGGGCTCTGCTATCCCACCCAAATCCCTATTTTGGCCAAATGAACACACACATTCTAATCTTCCTGACCATTTAACCATACCTTGGACTATACTATGGTCCCCCAAGGGCGTTCCACCCAAAAGTGTGTTGAGGCCATACTTATGGTTATAAAGGCACTATATAAATGACAAACTGCTACTACATCCAATCTCCGGTATCTTTGCTATAGAATTGACTGTCAAACTGACCCTGGTTGTAATCACGAGCCACAGACCCTCGAGCGCTTCATCTAACAGACCCTGTACAACAATGCACACAGTCACTGGCATCTTCGCATCCAAACCAAATGTCAAACCGACCATTGTGGCTCTCGCGATTCACACTTCTTCATGCATTGCCTTCGAACTGCACAAGCTTTGTTCAACCATCCTGCTCGACGCTGCTGCCCATGTATAACGACACGACCGCTGTAATGTAACCTCGTCAAGCAGCATGGACAGCACCAAGATGCCTGGTTCGATATTGTGGAACCGCCAAAGGTATTATTGTTTGTTTTATTTGTAATGCGCGCCAGACCCAAGGGTAACCGGGTGCAGTGAGGAGAATATGCAAAGCTTACAATGTTATATAAAATTACAGTGTTACATAAAATTACCATGTTAGAGAATATATAGTGGTAGAGGGATAAATATGTACAGTCTTAACAGGAGGTAGATCAGATCAAGAGATTGAGGAATTGCTATACAGTGAGGCAGTCGGTTATATACAGTGTTAGTATGAATATTTACACATGTGGTATATCTTAGTAATGCATATATACCTTCAGATGAAGTAACGTGATTAAAAGTATCTAGCAGTACATTACATATTTTTGTCATTGAGGTGTTTAATAAGATTCGATCTGAAGTGTGAAAAAGATAGTTGGTCTGATCTCAGATTGTGTGGCAGGGCATTCCATCATTTAGCAGGTAGCACAGGAAAACTGGTACCACCAATTTTAGCGAGTTTAAATCTAGGGGTTACCAAGCAGTTGGAATTGGGGGTTCTTGTAGGCCTGCTAGAGCTTTTTCTTTTTATTTTATCCATCAGGTAACTGGGCGCAGCATTATTAAGGGCTTTGTACGTCAGGGAGATCATTTTCAGATGGATTTTATTGTCAGTGGAGAGTTGGTGTCTGAAAGAGGAAATATGTTCCCTTTTTGTTTATGCCTAAAGCAGCTCTTAAAGCATTATTTTGTAGGTTGTGTAACCTTTTGGTGATAGTTTTGTTTGCACCACTATAAAGGGCATTACAGTAATCAAGTCGGGATAATATTAGGGCTCTCGCTAGGATCATGCAGCTATCGTTAGATAAGGAGGGTTTACCTGCTCTTATTAATTTGCAGGTATATGCTGTGGTGGAAGCTAAGGAGTTGACTTGTTTGGTGAAGGACATAGTAGAATCAAGATAGAAACGTAGTGTTTTCACTTCTCTCGAGACCGTGATGCTATTGCCATCTATGTTGAACATAGAGTAGTCCTAACTTGTTGATGTTGGCCTGCGTACCCAAGATAATCAATTCGGTCTTATCATTCAGGCAGAGGCCCTGGGAGGCCACCCATGCCTGAATAATGAGGTACACCCTATTCACCAACTCCCTATCCTTGCTGTGATCCCCAGAAAGCTGGAGGAGAATCTGTGTATCATCTGCATAATTAGTGTAGGTGATACCTAGAAGGTCCAGATCATCGAAGAGGGGTTTAGTGAATATGTTGTATAAAGTCGGTGAAACACAAGAGCCTTGAGGGACTCCACAAGTGATAGGTGTAGGGTCGGCTGCTGCAGAAGGGGAGAAGACTCTCATTGTTCTCTCGCTCAAGAATGATTCAATCCATTTGGTGGCCTGGGTAGAGAAGTGTGCAGCAGTGTTTAAGTGTTTGCAGAGGACCTTGTGGTCCACTAGATCGAAAGCGGCTGAGAGATCAAGTAGAAGGAGTGCTGTCTTGCCTTGATCTCTCAGTTCGTCTATTTGGGTCTTTAAATCAATGAGGGCAGTTTCAGTTCCGTGGAGTGGACGGAAACCCGATTGTCTAGCACCCAATAGATTATGTAATTCAAGGTGTCTTTGAATTTGTGTGTAGGCAACCTTGTCTAGTATTTTCAGTAAGAAAGGTACCATAGTGATAGGCCGGTAGTTGGTGGGGATGATGGGGTCTAGAGTCCGCTTCTTGAGAAGCGGTAGCACCCAAGATTGTTTTCGATTAGCCGGGATGTTACCTGTGGCAAAGGAGGCGTTTATCAATTTAGAAATGAACGTTGAAAGGTCTCTGGCAGCGTCTTTTATTAGTTGTGCTAGGCAGATGTCACCTTTGCAATTTGAAGGTTTGAGGGAGAGAATAATTTTCTCTACCTCTAAGGTAGTCGTTTTAGTGAAGGAAAATGTATTGGTAGGGTCGTTAGTGGTGATGTTGTTGGGAAGCAGCTTATCATGGAGGTTTAAGGTTTTTTTTTTTTTTTTTTTTTTTTTTTTTTTAGTTGGATTTTGTTTTGCAATGTGGTAATTTTGTTTGCTAAGGCAGTTTGGATATCTGTACACCAAGGCTGGTCTTTATTACAGGAGTCTGGTGTAGCAATGGGAGACTCAAGTTCTTTCAAAATGGAGAAGAGTTCCTTCATACTTGAGTTAGAGTTTGCAATGCGATTATTATAAGAATTACGCTTTTCTAGGCAGATTTCATTTTTATAGTGCCGAGAGATGTTGGTTAAATTAATTTTGTTCTCCTTGGTTGGATAAAGTTTCCAGTCTGATTCGCATTTTCTTTTGGTCAGGCGCAGGGCTTTAAGTTCTGGCGTGAACCATTTGTTTAGGTGTGCCTTAGGTTTGCTTGTTCGCATTTTGAGTGGGTCGATTTTGTCCATGGTGGTACGCATGATGTTATTGTATTTGTTGACCAATACACTAGGGTCAAGGTTGTCTGGCAATGCATTTAAAGATTTACAGTTGGAAGGATCAGGGAAATAATATTACCCAATGTAATATTCTTTTTGTTTCTTGTGGGGCAGGGTGTAGCCGCCTGTGGGGCTGGAATGAGTGGTTTAGTGGTGAGAAGGTTAAAGGACACCAGGGACTGGTCGGTCCAGGATAAGTGCGTAGTAGATGAGACTATGGCTGAGCAGTTGGAATCAGCGATCCAGTCAAGTGTTCTGCCCTTCACATGGGTAGGTGTGTTGACTTTTTGGGTTAGTCCTAAGGTGGTGAGGGTATTGGCAATAGTTGATGCTTGAGCATCTGCTTGGTCATTGAAACCAAGATTAAAGTGCCCTAGTACCAGCAATTGTGAAGTAGTTTTGGTGTTGTTAGACAGAAGGCTGTGCAAGTCCTCCTCAAAGGTTCCAAGTGGACCCGGTGGTCTGTAAATTAGATCAATGGATAGAGTTTGGGTATTGTTTATCGGGATTTTTGCAGTGAGAGTTTCTCAAGATTGCATGGTTGTGGCAGAGGCTAGGCGTAGTGATAGGTTTGGATATAATGACGATTCCACCTCCACGGGAGCCTTCTCGGTCCTGCCTAGATATGGTAAAGCCATCAGGAACGGCCAGCATGAGTGAGGGGCCTGCCGCATTATGTAACCAGGTCTCGGTTATAGCAATAAAATCTAGATTGGCTTCCGTAATTAGGTCCGCTAGGTCGATAGCATGTGCCACTAGGGATCTTACATTAAGGAGAGCTCCCTTTTTAAGGAGTGTTCTTCAGGGTCCATTTTAGTTGGGGCAGTATTTGAAGAATTCGTATTAGTCTTAGGTTTACAGGTTTTAATATTTATGTTCACTGGTAAGGAATGAGGGGGATTGGGACCATTGTATATCCCAGTATGTTGGCCTTTCAGCGTGCGCTTTATAGCGGGAAGGGATCTTCTAGGTGGTTCGTAAAGTTTGTTGAGTCTGGCCCGTAATTTGAGGTTTCTCTCGTGAGTTGGAGTGGGCTGCGAGGAGGAGGCTAATTGGCCTGCTAAGGCCTGGTACATGGTGCTATTATGGTCGGAGTAGTTGAATGCATTAGGAGTGGTAGATGTGAGAGGAGGCGCAAGAATTGACTTACTTTGGTGGACTTCAGTGGGGCACTTCTGAGTGCTGAGGGCATGGAGCACGGCCATGGTCAATATAGTGTATATTTTAAGTAGGCATGACATAGTGTAAAGCTGTCACTAGTGACTAATAATGCCACCTGGTGCAAGCAGACAAAAATTTCGGGCAGTCTGTGTTGTTAAATGTCAGATGCTTAAAGGCCTAAGGTATGACCAGTCATGGTGGGTACAATGGCTAGGAACATTTATCAAGTGTGGCAGAATCTGTGCAATTGGGATGCCATTCACTCGTGGGGCACAGATTTATAAATTGTGAACAGGCACGTTAAAGGTGCGATTTATCAAATGTTACAAAATCTAGTCAATCTAAATGCCATTTACTGATGAGGGCACAAATCTGCAAGACACAACAGGCCGACTGGAATGCTAAGGAACATTTTAGGTGAAACTAGGTGCAGAAAATAAACGAACATTTACCAGTTAACTAAAGCAATCTAGGTGCCATTTACTGATGGGGCACAGATTTGCAAGGCACAGACAGGCAAGTTGGCATACTAAAGAACATTTTAGCAAGTGTGGCAGAGACTAGTGAATGTAGGTGCCATATACTGGTATGTGCTCATGACTATATAGCACGATCAATCACGTTGCAATGCACGTGGACTAGCTGAGCGAACAGACCATATGAGACAGCCGGTGCATAAATCACATTAGCATTGAGTGTTAGACAATTGTCGCGGAGGCGGAGCACATAACATGGGTCAAAATGAACAAGAGAGGAATCAGCACGAGATTAAGCAGGCAACGCGGGAGTCGGCAGAGCACGATGCAACGTGTAACATAGGCTGGAATGCTGGTGCGGCGCAACAGGATGTGATGGGCAAATAACACACTGGGTATCAATGCAAGTTACAGTTGCAGACGGATAAGTGTAGCAATCAGCGGTATACCACTTGTGTGTATATATATATGTTAAGACATAAGGATGGTCATGGGAGATAAATAATGTCAGATGTGAAGCAGGGCACGGGTCGGCAGCAAGTCTATCACTACACCTCCCAGGTAGGAATTACAGTACCTTAAGTTCCAGCGTGGTAGAGCGACGGGCAGGGGTCCTGGCAAGTGAGCAGGCAATGACAGGCTGAGACAGGGGATCTGCTTTGTGCACGCCTTCGTGCTGGAGCCGGCTTGCGCCTGCCAGCAGCTGATTGGGTCAAATGTAGGGTGTAGCAGCCAATGGGAAGCCCCGACCAGCTTAGGTGGACTCTGGCAGGGTAAACAAAGCCAGGAGACGCCGGGCGGCCATCTTGGAATGGCGGGCTTCGAATGTAGATGAGTAGGTCACGGAGGGGTTTCAAGGTGACGTAGTCGAACAAAGCGGTTTCGAATGAAGCGAAGGTTGCATCCAGTGGTTTGCTGGCACAGCACAAGCGGCCATGCATATAAATGCAATATTTGCAAATTTCGTTTGTGTGGAGGAGCGAGCCAGGAGGACCTACCTTCACATGGGGGGGGGGGGGGAGCTCAGGTTTCATTCCCTGGACGAACACTGCGCCTGCATTGGAAGGGGGTCTCCTGACCCTCTGGGTGCCGTGTGCGAGTGATTGTTAGCAGTTATCGACTGCTAACTGCCTCTTTGGTCCACTAGAGACTGGATGGGTCGCCTTTTAATCCCTTTTCACTAGAACATATCCTTTTTACAAACATTGTGGTTTTTACTTGCCTTACACCTCTGCTTCATTACTCTGAGTGTTACATATTTGTATCTGTACATATTTTGTGTTCTTTCCTAACGGGTGAATTTTGTGTAGTGTATTTCTATTTAATTATTTTTGCAGATGGTGTCTTACATTAAAGTATATCGATTTATAATAGAAACTTAATTGGACATTCCCTTTATTTTGGACTGTTGTACCACTGGTGTTTGGGATGCTACTGAATCACGTGCACACCCCTCTTTAGAGTATAGCCTTCCCTCTACCCACGTTACCACAAAAGTCGACGGAGATGTATCTCTTACCTGTGCCTATTTGACCTTTTATGATTGGGATCACTCTTGTTTTGTAGCAGTTTGAGGGCTGAGTAGGTGTTTAGCCACTACTCGCCCTTCTACTGCTGCATGGTGGAAGTCATTTCGTCACACACTAACCACCACAAAGATCTGGCATGATTCAAGGTGTGTAGGGGGTGGGGGTTTCCAAGCTCCAATCCCCCGTACAGGTTCAGGCTTGTGGGCTAACCAACAAGCAGATGACCATCTGATACAGTGCCCAGTTGCTATGAGCACCAAGAGGTCCTGTAAATTAGATGACATTGTGCATTACAAATGCTACATGACGTGTCCCTATGGTGGCTTTCCCATGATTCCCTGCTAGAATCTCCACATAGGTCCCTTTGATGCCTTCTTATAGTTCCTCTACAGTCATTCCCTACTAATGTCCCTAAATGCTCACATGGGTTTACAGCAGCCTCCTATTATGTAACTAACTAGGTTAGCCTTCCATGTTCACATGTGAACCCCACCTCCCCCAACAATGTCTCCTAAGAAATCCACTCTTGATGTATCATGAATGCCTCAACATACACCTCTATTTACACCTGTGGGCTCCTATGAACACATTCCAATGTGCTCTGTGGACAGCCTTTCCATCCCAGACTATCTCGGACTGGCACTCTGGAGTGACAGAAGGCCTCAGCCATTGAGCACTATGAGCTAACCAGCCAAGACCCTTACTGTGCAATGGCTCACTCTTCCACATGTATCCATTCATTTAGAACGCTCTTCAAACACCAGGGTGATGCCAGATGTGTCCCACCAGGGATTTTCCTGACAGAAATTCACTGGCATGACAAGTGTTATTTTGTTTAAGAGGCTCCGCCATGGAATTGAGACACTAAAACTATTGTTTGACGAAATACATAGCTACACGCTTTGCCTCCCCCAGTGTCTTGCATGCATTCTATTTCTATTGTATGGCCCATAATCTGGTGTTCTGAGCTATAAACGGCATATGTAGGAGATGCATAAGCCGTTCCAGCCCTGAAGTGGATCCCAAAGGAAAATGTTCAGCAGAGAAGATGACAAACGCAGCATTCGCGCCTCGCTTGTGTCGCAGATAACCTGAGAACGTACTTACTGCCTTTGCAGCATTAACGAGGGATTGCACAGCCACCTGGACAATGGCGGCTGATCCCAAAATTGGGCACAGCCTTCCTGCCGCCAGCTGTGAGCTGGACAAGGGCCGCATTAACCACCTCCCCAGAGCTTAGACCTAAAGTGGTAAGTAGGGATACGTGAGGGCAGGGAATGGAACACACACACCACACACCACACACCACACACACACACACACACACACACACACACACACACACACACCTCCCCCCCCCCCCAAACTTGGAGGGAATTGAGAGGGTTCTTCAGAGTTTGTATCATTTCACTAACTGGATCAAGAGCGAATAACCTGCTAGGGGTATTCGCTCAGATTCTGGTGGGTGCTACAGAGTCACCAGAGCTTAAGAGGACCATTAATTTGGAGTACTTGACAGAAGCCTTTAACTGCTGATGCCTACGGGGGTTGCTATTGGTGGGCAGAGATAATTGTTCCAAGAAGAAGCCTTAAGGCAAGCCGGGGGAAATCCATGCTTGCCCGTTAGAGAATCTACAAAGATAGCAGTGGTTCAACCTCTTGCCATAGGACAAAGTCCTGCCCTAGTAGGTGTGCATCGTAGGAGTAGAAGGACCCAGACGACTGATTTGAGGTAGTCTTTTATTCTGACATTCTTCCCAAGATGTCCCCTTTTGCGTTTTAGGGGGTATTGCATAGCCCCTGCAGGCGAGTAGTCAAACCAACCCTTAAGCTGGGGAACCAAGGCTAATGAACGTAACTTGTCAGGAGGAAGTGAATCACCTGATAGCCAGAGGTGGGGAGACGCTAAGGGAAGGGAACACCCTTTAAAGCCTGTGACTTCCTTCTGATAGGCCGGTTTTTTGTTTTCTGCAAGATGTGTAGACTAGCGAGAATGAAAGGTAGAATTATTTTACCACATTTGTGGTGTTAGTCCTTTCTTCATTCTCTCATGTCACACTTACTTGTGTAAATACCTTGGTGTGTTCTTAGTCCAGTGCATCAAAGCCCATGTACTGAGCAATCAATCATTTTAATAATTTGTGGACATTTGCACATGATTGACGGAGCATGAGTACTTGAGCTATTTCAAGGTGTGCTTGTGCAATGCCCTAGCAAATCTATCACACTCTGTCAATGGCAACCCACTGAAAGGTTGAAAAGGGTTGAATCTTCCGTACATGGAGGTGATCTAGGCAGCTTTCTAAAGATCCCTTTTTCTAAAGAAAGCAGCACTAATAAATAACGCATTTTCATTTCAACCTCAAATGTCATAGGGAAAGTCCATGCATATCGGAGCATGTGGTCGCTATTTGGAGATGCCCAAATCAATATCCCAGTTGCGTGTAGTTTTGTATGGCATCTTACTAACGAGAAAGGTGAGTGCTTCGATCATCTATCACTTTAGCTGAGCTCTAGCTTTGCAGGGGGCTTTTCTATAATTGAGTGATGAGTGAGCAGAATAGGGTCTGTGTGGTGGAGATGCACGTAGGAACATCAGACGGACTGTAATCTCCTATAGCACACTACGTCCACTATCGGTGGTCTCGCTGTGTGTGGCTCTTTAAGAAAAAAGGGGGGGGTCATTGGTGGGAGAGGCAAATGGCAAAACGTGTGGTGGTGTTATAGGTACAAGTCAGAAGCAACCTATTCCTGTGTGCAAGTCTACTTTCTATGGGTTTGTCAGGGAAACTGGGAGTATTGTTTCCCATAGGGAAGAGCCCAAGTTCTGATCTACAGCTCTTTGGGTCTGGTTAGCCTCTTTGGGTCTGGTTAGCCTTTGACGTGGACAGGGTGTGATAGCGTTAATGGGGAAAGGTTAATACTATCTAATTCGGTGTTCTTCTGCTAATGGCTAGTCCTGTGGTGTCCATCTGTGGGGGAGTTTTGTGCAGTGTAAGATAATGGGAGAACCTAGAGCTGGGGTGCACAACATACAGCCCGCGGGCCAAATGCGGCCCTCCATCCTGTGATATGTGGCCCACCAACAGTGTTTACTTTTGTAATGAGATACGGCCCACTTTAAACAGTTGGCCGCATTTCATTACATAAGTAAACTGATGACGGGGACTGTCTGCACCTCTACCCAAAGCGGCTATTAACATGATCTTTATCTCCTTTACAATTTATGCCCCTCCCCTCCTTTCTTTAGAATGAAAAGCAGTCTGAGTGAGGGGGGCGGGAGGGGCCGGGGGTGCATACATGATAATGGAGATAAAGATATGGTTAATAGTCGCTAATTATCAAAAGACGGGGAGCCAGCAGCCTCCCTTGTGTATTATTTATTGTGCGTATGATTCTTTTGATTCTCTTGAAATCAAGCACCTGGGCCATTTCTTTTGTGGCATATGGGTAGCCAAATCTTCAATAACGTGTCAGCAGTCCATTACACTATGTGCGAGCAGATAAAACAATGACTCGCGTGTAAATCATTTTTGGAAGGCTAAATTGGACGGGACTGCAGTGCGTGCAGAGTGTGTTTAGCTAACTGCAATAACAGGGTTATTGAGGCCCTTTCGCAATCCCCAGGTTACCAGTTACAAAAAGCTTACAGTACTGCATCAAGAGAGAACTCTGCGACAGCCCAGGGAGGGCCGCATATGAGGTCCAAAGTTGCACTGACCAATAGGGCAATGCCCAATAGGCCTACACACCAGGCCAGCATAAACCGGTTTCGGGGCCTATGTAGGCCATTTAACCTATACAGTCCAGTACGCTGATGGTGGTTTCAAAGAATATTGCTGGCTTAATGTGTTGAAACTACAAAATATTTAACCATTTTTTAAAATTTAAATGGCCTCACGTGAGCAAAATAAATTGTGGTTTGTGAATGTGTGGCAACCTTGTGTATGACTTCCTGGGCTTGATGATCAGCTGTCAGCGTCTTGCTTACAAAGAAGGATTCATTGCTACTCAGCAGGGAGCTGAAACACTGCATGCCTGCTGAGTAGCAATGAATCCTTCTTTGTAAGAAAGTGGCTGGCATGGAGTAACCATTGTTGAATGACAACGAGGTGGCACTTCTGTTTTCCCCAACAAAAGCCAAGCAGACCAGCCACTCAGGACAGTACAGCCCAGGAGGGTGTGCATGAACTGCTGCAGATCTGTCACATGTTGAAGAACTCTCGCAGGAGAAAATGGGGGGAAAATGCTAGAAAATAGTGGACTGAAAGGGGGTGAGCGTTGCACCCGGCCATTCAAGCAGAATGCTCCCTGATCCCCTCGGCATAGCAATGTGTGTGTGGGAGAGGAGAGAGAGAGGGCGATCATGTGAGTGGACAGAGTGTGGGCGTAAGCAAGATACAGAAAATGATGACAAAGAGAGAGGGAGAGTTAAGGGGAAGCGACAGAGGCAAGATAGAGATGAAGGAAGACAGACATAAACTAGTGAGCGGGTGTCGGGTCTTGATTGTCGTGAAGATAAGAGAGACCTCCGTCCACAAATACCCCACAGAGAGAACGTAAATACACTCTGTGCGATCCTTGAGGCCACAGGTGGGAGATGCTCGAAGCCCAGAACCGCGGAACACTGGAACCCCAAGGCCACTGTAAAGCAAAATGCCAGTTAGCACCAAACGATCCCAGTGACAATACCAGAGTACATAAAAATAACTGTAATAGTCTTAACTAACAGGGGTAGAAAAGTAGCACCTAACCCCAGGTGACTTTAGGGAGTGATTCCGCGGGGGAACGTGAGCGGGAACCCAGATGGAAGTCGGTGAGCAGTGATGACTCACAGTTGTGTGTACCAAAACACCGACTGGCCCACCTGTAGCTGAAGCGTGGAGAAAACCAGAGGTTCTGTGATAATTATCCTGGAGTTGTCAAGGTATTCCAAGAAGAACAGATGCAGGACGCCAAGGCAAAAAGGGGTAATCCAAAAGAAGTCTGTGTTGCAAATCCGAGGTCAAGTATTCTGTGAGGTCGAACACAAAGTCACAACAGAAGCACAAATCCAAATCAAGTCTGTGAGAGAGTTCCGAGGTCCGTGATGCATAAAAAACAATGAACGCCGTACAGAGCTCCAAGGAACAGCTGTGAAACAAGGAGTCGCGGGCGAATCACTGTTTTAAATATGGAACGCTTCCGTGTCACGTGACGCCCCATTGTGACATGTGAACGGGACCCAAGCGCCACGTGATGCGGATGGGATCGTCCAGGTAAGTTTTCCCCCATACGCCATGGCAACCGCCAATGAAGGAAGGGAGACAAGTGGGGCCGGACACTGCGCCCCAAATGGGTGACGCGGGCCGGAGGAAAACGGGGAACCAACCACTCACGTGACCCCCGCCCTACGTGAGTACTAGAGGAGGGCAATACAGAGCCTGAGGGCGCTATGGGACACCTAGATGTAGTAGAGACAGGTGTGGAAATGAGGTGTGTGCGAGACGGGAGCGTGACAGAGCCCCCCTCCGTCCCCCAAAGGCCCACAACACCGTGGGCAAGAAGGATGGTCCCTATGGAAGCGAGAGACGAGACGGGGAGCATGGATATCCCCAGCAGAAACCCAGGAGCGCTCCTCTGGACCATAGCCCTCCAAATCCACCAAGTATTGCAAACAACCCCTGAACACACAAGACCCAAAATGCCAGACACCACAAATGCATCAGGGCACGCAGGAGAGACCAGGGCAGCCAGGGAGCGGAGACTGGTAGGACCAGGACAAGGTTTGAGCAAGGAGGTGTGAAACACCGGGTGGATCCACCAAGAACCAGGGACCCGGAGCCGATAAGCCACGGGATTGACTACACGGGAGACCACATAAGGACCAACAAACCAGGGCAATGGCTTGCGGCACCCCGGCAATCTGAGATGGCGAGTAGACAGCCAGACCTTCTGCCCCACAGAATGGCCCGGGGCTGGCGACTGCTTTTGGTCCGCCACAGATTTTGGAGAAGCCTGAGCCTCCATGAGATGAACCAGAGTCTGCGAGTGGAAGACAGACAAATCCTGGGCACAGGCAGTAGGGGCAGGATTACCAGAGGGTGAGAAATCGGGGACAGGCAGGACCCGAGGATGCTGACCATAAAGGGCATAGAACGGGGAGAAGCCAGTGGAAGAATGCACAGTATTGTTGTATGCGAACTCGGCCAGATGCAGAACACGAAACCATGACTGTTGATGCTGAAGCGTCAAACAACGCAGGTATTGCTCCATGGTTTGGTTGACCGGCTCGGTCTGCCCGTCCGTCTCTTGATGGTAGGCCAAGGAGTAACGAGAGTCAATCCCTATCAATTTAGTCAAGGCTCGCCAGAAGCGTGAGGTAAACTGGAAACCCCTATCAGAGACCAACACAGAAGGCAACCCAAACGGACAGACCACAGACTTGAAAAACAACCCCGCTAGAACAGGAGCGGAAGGAATGCCTGCACAGGGAATGAACCGTGCCATCTTCGTCAAGGAATCCACCACCACCCACATGGAGTCAAATCCCTGCACCCTTGGTAGATCTGTCACAAAGTCCATGGAGAGGGTATGCCACGGTTTCGGGGGGTATGGGTAGCGGTCGTAGTAGGCCCAATGGACGTCCCTTCCGGTGCTTACATTGGGCACAGACAGAGCAAGTGTTTATGTAACATTCGACATCCCGTCTCATGGAAGGCCACCAACACCAGCGCTTTAGGAGAGACAACGTCCTTCTCTGACCAGGATGACCATGTAAGGCTAGATCATACCACTCCAGTGCAATATTACGGGCATCTGTCATGGGCAAAAGCAGTCTCTCCTGTACAAAAGGTAAGCCATCATGGAAAACAGAGTTCCATTCCGAGAGCAGGTCTGGATGAGTGGATACCCAAGTACGAATAGAGTCCAAGAGGGGTAGGGATGGAGTACAAAGACACACAACGTTTCTTTTGTCCAACAGGGACTCTGGGTATACAGGAATTGAAACGCCCCCAAGGGAACGGGACAGGGCATCGGCCTTCCCATGAGTGCCACCTGACCGATGTTTGATTTGGAAATCGTAAGCTGCAAAAAACAAGTGCCACCTAACCTGTCTACTGTTAACGCACTTGAGTGAGGCCAGGACTCTGAGGTTTTGGTGATCTGAAAACAGTTGTTCAGTGTTTCGCACCCAAGAGGTGGTGACGCCACACTTGGAAGGCGTCTTTCACTGCCAATAAATCTTTTTCGGTGACTGTATAGTAGCTTTCAGTGGGGGTGAATTTGCGAGAATGGAATGCTACAGGATGCAACTGGCCTGTGGAGGGACATTCTTGAGATAAAATCACCCCCAGGGCAAACGAGGATGCGTCCGCGTCGACTATGAATGGCAGCTCTGGGTCAGGATGCTGAAGGACCGGGGCAGTGGTGGAAGCCGTTTTTAGCATGTCAAAGGCATGCTTATGTTCCTCCGACCAATGAAACGGAACATGAGGGCTGGTCAACACAGTGAGGGGTGCCCCAATGGAGGGGAGCCCAAAAATAAAACGCCTATAAAAATTGGCAAAGCTCTAAAATGACTGTAATGCTTTGAGGTTAGTCGGTGTTGGCCAGTCCAACACAGCCCTCACTTTGGTCTGATTCATGGCTAAACCGTTTGGCGTGATATGGAAACCCAAAAACTCGACATGGTCGACGTGGAACTGGCATTTCTCAGGTTTCGCAAAAAGAATGTTTCTGTAACCGGGACAGGACTTCTCGAACATGCAATATATGTTCCACCATACTTTGTGAAAATATGAGGATGTCGCCCAAATAGACAACCATGAACACATCCAATATGTCACTAAAAACCTCGTTCATGAAATGCTGAAATGTGGCTGGGGCATTCCAGAGCCCAAACGGCATGCCCATGTTTTCGTAAAGCCCATAATGAGTACAAAAAGCAGTCTTCCACTCGTCCCCTTTTCGGACACGGACCAGATTGTAGGCTCCCCTGAGATCTAATTTAGTATACACAGAAGCATGCGTGAGGCGGTCAAGCAAAGGCGTTATAAGGGGTATGGGATACCGGTCTTTCTTAGTGATGGCATTAAGTCGGCGATAGTCCACACAGGGCAGAAGGTCTCCTTCTTTCTTGGGGACAAAGAATATCTGACTGGCTGCTGGTGACGAGGAATGGCGTATGTGACCCAGATGTAAGGATTTCTGTACGTAGGATCTTAACGCCTGTTCCTCAGAAGGGGACCGTGAATAGATCCGACCAGTCGGGACTGTGGAATCCGGAATCAGATCCATGGGACAGTCATAAGGTCTATGAGGAGGGAGGACATCAGAGGACCCTTGATAAAAGACATCCCGGAAGTCTTGGTAGGCTTCAGGAATGCCCCCGACCACTAGACCCACCACATGAAGGTCCACTGAAGAGGCCTGGGGTTCTTCTATGGTAAGTTGTGTGATAGCCCCCAAAGGTTGTGATGGTGTTTCTTCACCTTGAGAAAACAAAAGGCAAAAATCCTGGCATTTATCGGATTCGAAATGCACCAAGCCCGTCTTCCAGTCAATAAGTGGATTGTGTTGCTTCAACCATGGTATACCCAATAAGATACCACATTTTGGCATGGCGATTAAATCGAAACTAATAGTCTCCTTTAGAGTGAGAGGCGCGGTCTGCTGCTTAACGGGGCCAGATACCGGGGCAGTACCATCCACAGCCTGTATGGGCTCAGGACGCGTCTTGTTCACCAGCGGGAGGTTCAGGGTCTTGGCCAGAGTAATGTCAATGTAGTTCCTTGTGGCCCCTGAATCAATAATGATGGTGACAGGATGTGTGATGTCTGGAGTGGGTTGGAGGACAGCCTGTACAACAATGGGCCTGATGTTGCCAAAAGCGGGTACTGCGTCTGGGGAGAAACATGAGTCGCACGATCCAGTCCCCGGATCTATGATCGAGCTGCCCGAAAACCCTGGTTCTTGGGTTTCAGACAACGTGGGCATTCCTTAACAAAATGACTGATTTAGCCACAATAGTAACAGGCGTTATCCACCCTCCTGCGCTCCCTTTCCATTGAAGTGATTGGACTGCGGATCCCACCAACTTGCATAGGTTCCCCTGATGAATCGGAAGAGGAAGAGTCAGAAGCCGAGACAGAAGGACTAGAGAACCCAGCTTCGGCTCTACGTTCAGAACGGCGTGCGCCGACCTGTAGAGCCAGATCCACAAGATCGGGGGGCTGAGTTGGCAAGGAGGGGACAACCGATAGGGCATCTTTCATGGTATTGCTCAAACCCCTATAGAACACCACCGCCTTCATGTTTTCTGGCCATGAGGTTTCTGCTGATAATTGATTGAAATGAGTGATGTATTCTATGGGTGTACCTCTACCCTGATTTAGCTCCAAGAACTCCAAATCCCGAGATTGGACCTGTGACGAGTGTCAGACTCGTGACATCTGCGTCACCAGAAGATCAAAGTCGGACTGTCGCTTTCCAGAAGAGGGTTGGCCCAAGCAGCTGCAGTGCCTGCCAAATGTGACCGTGTAAAGGCCGCTTTAGTGGTGGAATCGGGGAAAAGCAGTAGGCCTACATAGAAAATGCAGTTTACATTTATTGAGAAAGGTACAGAACTTTCTGGGGTCCCCATGATATCTTTCGGGAGCTGCCAACGGGAAAGGGGAAGGAAGTACCATAGGGATGGGATTCTGTAAGTGTGGAGGTGGAGGTGGAGGTGGTGGAGTTGTGTCCCCAAATTCGGCATCCGCGGGAAGGGGATGGTGAACACTCTGCAAGGAGTCTAACCCATGGTGGATGTCTGTGGTAGCTGCGGCCATGTCGGCTCTTAGCACTGTGATCGCCTGAACCACAGCGGCCATGGGGTCTTCCGCGGAACCCTCCATAATCCACACGACAGTAGGCTTCACAGTCTGTCAGGTCTTGATTGTCGTGAAGATTAGAGAGACCTCCGTCCACAAGCACCCCACAGAGAGAACGTAAATACACTCTCTGCGATCCTTGAGGCCACAGGTGAGAGATGCTCGAAGCCCGGAACACTGGAACGCCAAGGCCACTGTAAAGCAAAATGCCATTTAGCACCAAACGATCAGTGACAATACCAGAGTACATAAAAATAACTGTAATAGTCTTACCTAACAGGGGTAGAGAAGTAGCACCTAACCCCAGGTGACTTTAGGGAGTGATTCTGCGGGGCACGTGAGCGGGAACCCAGATGGAAGTCGGGTGAGCAGTGATGACTCAGTCATGTGTACCAAAACACCGACTGGCCCACCTGTTTTTGAAGCGTGGAGAAAACAAGAGGTTCCGTGATAATTATCCTGGAGTTGTCAAGGTATTCCAAGAACAGATGCAGGATGCCAAGGCAAAAAGGGGTAATCCAAAAGAAGTCCGTGTTGCAAATCTGAGGTCAAGTATTCCGTGAGGTCGAGCACAAAGTCACAACAGAAGCACAAATTCAAATCACGTCCGTGAGAGAGTTCCGAAGTCCAGAGGTCTGTGATGCATGAAAAACAATGAACGCCTTACAGAGCTCCAAGGAACGGCTGTGAAGCAAGGAGTCGCGGGCGAATCACTGTTTAAATATCAAACGCTTCCGCATCACGTGACGCCCCGTCGTGACACGTGACCGGGACCCAAGCGCCATGTGATGCGGACGCGATCGTCCAGGTAAGTTTGTGTTTTGTTTTTTTTTTTTTTCTCCCCCCATACGCCATGGCAACTGCCAATGAAGGAAGGGAGACAAGCGGGGCCGGACTCTGGTCCCGCCGAGTCCCAAATGGTTGACATGGCCCGGAGGAAAACGGGGAACCAACCGCTCACGTGACCCCCGCCCTATCTGAGTATGAGAGGAAGGCAATACGGGGCCTGAGGGTGCTATGGGACCCCTAGATGTAGTAGAGACAGGTGTGGAAGTGAGGTGTGTGCGAGACGGGAGCGTGACAGCGGGTAGTAAAGAGAAGAGAAAGGAGGGATAGAATGAGACAGGAATAGTAACGTGGAGAGAGAGAAAGAGGCAGAGTGGAGCAAAAGAAAATCAAAAAGAGAGAACTAGTAACAAAGAGAAGGGGGGGGAGAGAGAAAGAAAGACAAAGAGTGACAAATAGTGACAAGGAGCGAGATGGGGGAAGAAGGGAAGAAATAGAAAGACAGAAAAAGTAAAATATGGGAGAGAAATACAGGGTCTGTATGCATGGTGTATGCTTGTTAGTCTGTATGCTGGGGTGGGGGTGGCGGGGTTCAGGTCTGTATGGGTATGTATGCATGGTGTATGCTTGGTAGTTTGTATGGTGGGGTTTTGGTCTGTATGATTATGCATGGTGTATGCTTGGTCGTCAATGTAGTTTTGGTTGGGGTGGAGGGGGCCATAGGGCATAGTGTTTGGGGAGTGGGGGCCATGGGGCATAGTGTTTGGGGAGTGGGGGCCATGGGGAATAGTGTTTGGTTGGGGGATGGGAGCCATGGAGCATAGTGTTTGGTTAAGGGACATGGGGCACAGTGTTTGGTTGGGGGGGTGGGGACATGGGGCATAGTGTTTGGTTGGGGAGTGGGGGCAATGGGGCACAGTGTTTGGGGGATGGGAGCCATGGGGCATAGTGTTTGGTTAGGGGACATGTGGCACAGTGTTTGGTTGGGGGGTGGGGACATGGGGCATAGTGTTTGGTTGGCGCCATGGAGCATAGTGTCACACTCCAAGAGTGAACCCAATAATAAAGCTAAAACGGGCACAATTAGGAGTCCTTTGCTTTTTGTGGAAACCTGACTCGACGAAGGCGAAACTCCTCTTTGCCAACCCAAAAAGCAAAGTATAGCAGTCCAAAATAACGGAATGTCCAATCAAGGGTCAATCAAATATATATACTAGACGATATGCTATAACTAAATAGAAATAAATAACAATGGAAAATGTGTAGTATAAAATGTAAGTTTGAAATACAAATAGTTACCTATAAAACGTATTCTTTTTCCATGTACTTGATGAAAAGGGGGGGGTTGAAAAAGCCGCCTGCCATGCCACGACCCACCGCACCCACCGCCCCACCGACATTTACTTTTCGGCCCACTATTGGCTTCACATAAGGTACTTTCGGCCCTCTGTCAAAATCAGTTGTGCACCCCTGACCTATAGGGTAGTTGGTTAGTTGGAGGACGGGGGAGGAGGAATAGGGTTTACAAGGCAAAACAACCTGCTGCCATGCACTCTTAAGAGTGGCCATTACAGATGGGTCCCATTTTGCAAACTCGCATTGCCCCTGTCTCGTTCTGTCTCTCACATATGCATTGCATCCCATCTGAAAAAAACTAACATCTGCAAGTTGGCAGATGAGCAAAAGGGGAGCTGTGGAAAGTCAACTCTTCACCATAAACTTCATGCTACAGGTTATGGGAGGCAAGAGCATTTTGTTCAGAGGTGGGGCTACTTGAAATTTGAGGGCTGCAGCTGCTTATTTCGTCTTCCTTAGTATGCTGGTTGGCAGGCTGAGAGATACCTCATACTTCACTCTAGCATGGTCCGGTCCTGTGCTCAATGGCTTATGGGGGCTTTTGCATGTCTGAGCAGGAGAAGAAGGCATTTGCCGGGCAGTTGGGCAGGGCCCAGTATCCATGCTCTTTACTCGTAGGGCTCTACCCCACTATCTCTCGCAAACCCCCAAACCTCTTCTCACACAGGCCAAAATGACATTCCATCTGCCCCCACCGACCACAACTCACAAGGTTTTAAGGCGAGACAAGAACTTGAGAGTGATTCTGCAACCATGCATACATTGTTTATGGTTCTTTATAGTCCTGTTCCATTCAGTGGGAAAGCCTGATGCTGAATAATTAGTGGGTAAGCTAGTAGTGCACTGTCCATATGCCCCCTCGACTACTTCATTCACACTCTTGTGGCATAAAGATATGCAGGAGTATAGCTCGCAACTCTTAAGTCTTGGCGTTGTTAGCATATGCCATTATTGCTACACAATTTATAACTGCAAAACATAAATCGATGAAGATGTGGACTTAAAGGCCATGACTAGTTGAGTGGGACGAGATTGAAGAGGTGCCCAGGAGGAGGTTAGTAGGCCAGATGGCTGTGGATAATAAGTGTTACTACATGGTAGCGGAGTTGGGGACTGATGTTGCCTATGTTTAGATTTCTCCTGGCAGCTGCGGCCCTAGTGGTAATTGGTTCTTGAAGCTTTACTTTCATAGCAAAGATCAGAAACCCTGGGGGATGGGAGAGAAAGGGGGAAGGTGGCAGGGAAACGTATAGCTGGTGGGGAGCGAAGAGACCGGGCATTGAAGAGCTTTCATCATGCTAACTGGGCCGCAGATGGGTTCAGGAGTACAAAAATAAGAGAGCGGCTAAATATCCTCTTGAGTTTACCTTGTTTAACTAAGGACAGACTTAATAAACAACCATTCTTCATGATATATTCTATAAGGCAGGGGCGGTCTGTAACCTGCGACTCTCCAGATGTTTTGGACTACAATCCTGCTTGGCATTGCTTACTAGGGGTTATGGGAGCTGTAGTCCAAAATATCTGGAGAGCCAAAGGTTGCAGACACTGGCTGTAAGGATTTATTTATTTTGACATTTGTATAGCACACCAAGCCATGAGGCATCTGGGCACAAGTTTTTGACAAGTACAATAAGTGTGGTTAGGTCACAGACAAATACATCATAACAACAGTATGCTTGTACAATTGTAAAAAGAAAAAGTGAACATTACTATGCAGAAGAAAGCATACAGTTAAACGGTACCGGGGAATATAGGTGGTAGGTAGAGCATTCAGTTGTAGTGATTCTGAGACGGATGAGTTTCAGCGCTCTTTTGTGAAAAGCCAAGTTTTCAGATTTTTACGGAAGGTCTAGAAAGAGGGTTCAGCTCTTAGTGACCGCAGCAGAGTGTTGCATTGTTTGGCGGCTTCCACTTGGAAACTACTACCCCCTGCTTTCTGTAGTTTGTATCTAGGTATGGTGAGAAGATGGTCGTGGGCTGAACGCGTGGGTCTGTTGGATTGGTTTTTGGAGAATTTGATGGATATATTTGGGAGCTGAGTTGGATAGGCACTTCTGTGTCAGGGGGAGAGTTTTGAATAGCAGTGGATTGTGCAATGGCATCGAGTGGACGTTCTGTCTCGCTGTGGTGATATGATTATTTTTAGGTATGTTGAGGGCTGCTCTTTAATGCGTTATTTTTTATTTTATTTTGTTCTAATCGCCTGAATTTTTCTTTTTTTTTTTTTTTTTAGGTTGCGGCTGTTAGTGCCTGCATTGTGTGCTACAGTAGTCTAGTCTGGATAAGATACAGGTTCTAGCTAGCGTGATGCAACTGTCAGAAGACCAGAAACGTCTGCAGGCATTGATGAGCTTAGAGGTCTAAACTGCCACAGATGCCCTAGCGTTGACTTGTCTAGTTAATGTGAGAGCTGGTCAAGATAAACGCGTAAGGTTTTTACTACCTTGGAGACATAGTAATGCTGTCATAGCAAAGGATTTGAAGTGGTCGCCTAGTTTGTTTAGGTGGTTTTGAGAGCCTGGGGAGTAACTGTTTTTTAGCTGTTTAGTCATAGGACATGTATAGCCATCCAAGTCTGGATAGTTTGGTAGATTTTGGTACGTAGTTTTCAATCTGTGTCGTATGTGCCTGTAATGGGTATGAGGATTTGGGTGTTGTCTGCATAGTTAGTGTAGTTGACACCCAAGTCCTCCAGATGGTCCAATAAAGGTCTAGTAAATATATTGTACAGTGTACGGAAAACTCAAGATCCTTGACTCTACATGGGGCTGGCGCTGCTGCTGCTGCGGTAGGTGTGAAACCCTCATAGTTCTGTTGGATAGGAAGGACTGTAGCCAATGTATGGCTTTGGTTGAGAAATGGGCCGGCGAAGCGAGATGTTTGCAGAGTGTATTGTGGTTGACTAAATCAAAGGCTGCTGAGAGGTCTAGTAAGAGCAGGAGTGCTAAGTTGCCATAGTCTTTAATCTCATCCATTTATATTTTTAGATCCAATAGGGCTGATGTCCTGGACGGAAGCCGGATTGGTGAAGGTCTATGAGGTTGTTGGTTTCCAGGTGGTCTTGAATTTGCAGATAAGCTGCCCAGACCAATATTTTGTGGAGGAAAGGTACTGTTATAGGGTGGTAGTTTGTGGGAATGTTATGGTCTTTGTGGGAATGTTATGGTCTAAGGTAGGTTTCTTGAGCAAAGGGAGGACCCACCATCTTTGAAGTTAGATGGTACAGTGCTTGTTTCAAATGAGGCATTGACTAGTGATATGATGAAAGGAGTAAGTTCAGCTGTGCAGTCTATAATGAAGGAAGCTGGGAAAATGTTGTCTTGGCACCTGGAAGGTTTGAGGCTTATGATAATTTTCCATACTTCTGAGGTTGGCACTGCAGTGAATTCGAAAAGTGTATTGGAGTTCTGGGGGGGTGTATGTAGGAGTCTGAAGTGTTTGGTCAGGTGTTAGATTCAGCCTTTTTTTCTTCAATTTCTGATTGTAATACGGTGATTTTGTCAAGGAGAATTATTTGACTGTCTGTGCACCAGGCCATGTCTTTGAGACACGATTCTTGTGGTGGAACTGGTGATTCAAGTTCTCGTAGTATAGAGAAGAGCTCCTTGGTGCCAGAGTTGGCTTTAGTAATGTTCTCATTGCAGATGGAGCATTTTGTTTGGAGGATGGCAAATTTGTACATTTTAGAAGCGACCATAAAGATTTCTTTGTTGTATTTTGTGGGGTATTTTTTCCAGTTTGTCACGGCTGTTCTTTGTACTGCGCAAGGTTTTGAGGTTTGGGGTGTACCAAGAGATTAGGTGGGCTAGTGGTTTAGCTTTGCGTTTGCTCATTGGTTCTATTTTGTCAATGGCAGCTAGGAGGTTTGGTTGTATAGCTCTACCATAGTGGATCGGTCATTGCTAGAGCTATACATGTATTCGGTAATAGGGTGCATCAGAGGTCATAGTTTTCCTGCTGTGATATTGCATGCATTTCTAGTAAGAGCGGTAGGGGCTTGTGTAGGAGATGTGTCTATGGGGTGGTTCTTCGGGAAAGTGAAGGAGATGATGTGATGGTCAAACCATGGACATGGGTTGTTAGAGCAGATTGGATCTTAATGTTGCAGTTAAGATCTGCCAGCCAGCCAGAGTTTTGCCTTTGATATGTGTAGGGTTATTGATGTGGTGAGAGAAGCCCAGCACTGTGATAGTGTGGTTTAGGACAAGGATGTTGTCATTGGTAGGTCATTAAGACCCAGATTTAGATCTCCCAGCAGTATGATTTGGGAGCATGGTTTGGTGTTCAAAGAAAAAAAGTTGTGCAACATCTTCCTTGAAGGAGAGTGCAGGACTTGGAGGTCTATACATGAGCTGGAGGGTCAAGGTAAGTGATGCGGTTAATGATAATTTGATGGAAAGTAGTCCCCTGTATGGAGCGATTGGTTGTCTATTTCTCTTAGGAGGAGCTGGTTCTTAGCAATAAGTGCTACTCCTCCTCCTCTCTTGGCGACCTGTCTGTCCTGAAGATAGTGTAACTTTCAGGGATGGTCAGGAGGGGAGCTGGATCAGCTGCTGCATGGAAGCCATGTATTGGTGATGGCTAGGAAATCAAGGTTTTTTGTTAGTGATAAGGTCGGCGATATCAAGCGCATGGGCCGGGATCGGTCTTGCATTGATAAGTGCACCCTTGAGGAGTAGATACTTATGAGTTTACCCTGTCTCTGTTGGCTGGGTTAATTTCAGAACTTGGTGAGTGCGTCGAGGCTAGTAGGCTTGAAGTGTGTAGGGTTATAGATGAGGCTGATGATGTACTGGGTTTTGGTGGAGGTGAGGCAGTGAGGCGATGGCGTTGGACTTCCGTAGACCTTGGGCCGAGGTGGTTAGTTCATTGGGGTTATCAGTGGCGTTTGGTGAAGTATCAAGCTGGTTACCCCTAGTGGCCAGTAGGTTGAAGGTGGTGTCCTTCCAAGTTGCAATGGTTAAAGGTAGTGTCCTTCGAGGTGCCATAGGTGATTGGCGGGGTGGTTGATGAACTTTCCTAGGGTTTGGGAGGGTGGCTCTTGAGTTAGTGTGTATTTTTCCTGGTGGTCAATTGGGTAGTAGTTGGCAGCAGTTACCAGCACGTGGCTAGTCGAGACCTTAGTCTGAGGTTCCAGGTGACAATGGGCACAACAGATTTAGGCTAGATAAGAATTTGAAGGTGATGATCTTGGGACTTGGTTTGGCTAAGGCAAGGCGAGTGCTTAGGTTCTCTGTCCGATGAGATAACTAGGAAATTGGCATGCGGGGTATAGGGCAGGAAGAATGTTGGTGGGATAGTGTGGGAGTTGAATGTAACATTTTTAGCATTATGGTGCGTTTATGGTTGGGAATGTTGTGGTGAAGAGGGATGGTAAAGCTGATTGTTGGTTTCTGGCTATCCATATCTTGATGGTGCCAGGCCGTAGTAGATCGGTGCATTGTGGCAGTGACCTGAGAGGCGGCAAGATACAAAAGGTCAAGGGGGCACTCCCGAGTATTCTTGATGGCAGGGTGTGTCTAAGAGTAGTTTATCCAGGGAACACAACAGCAGGATCAATTACTCAAATGGCACGTCTACAACCAAGTTGGCAAGTCAAGGGGATGCTGCAGTGTGTGGTTCCATACAGGTATTTCTAAATGCAAGCCTAGTAGGGGACAGCAGAGTAGAGTTGACGCAGGCCCTCCTAAATACAAGTTGAGTGGAGACATTGAAGTACTGCTCGCACAGGCACTTAAATGCAGATCATGAGAGGACACTGAAATATAATTCATTGTGGGTACTACTAAATGCAAATCAAGTAGGAGACAGCAAAATACAATTCAAATGGACACTTCTAAATGCGGATCAAGCAAGGGGCAGCAAAGTTCAAATCAATATAGGCACTTCTATGTGCAGATCATATGGGGGGACAGCTGAATACAGTACAGCAAAGGCAAATCTAGGTGCTAGACGGAAGGGGGCAGAGTGTGGTTCCATACAGGCATTTCTAAATGCAAGTCGGGTAGGGGACAGCAAAGCAGGATGATGTGCATCAAGTGGATATAGCGTGATGCATTTTTTTAATGATAGCACATGGTAGGTGCAATGATATTTAGACTTTCACGCCAGGTTTCTCATCTTAGGTCTGTGTTTACTTTAGTGCACTGGGGGAGGAAGGAGAATAAATCAAAGAGGAAGGCTTAATCGTTCCGATGTACCCTGGGTAGGCTTAAAGGTACTGGCAGAGACGCATAGCAAGGAGAGTTAGTGTTAACGGGGCGAGGCATTGGAGCACAGGAAAGTGCGTGTTCAGCTGCACGTTGATAGTTGGTGACTGAGGTGGGCCATGTCTCCTTACCGTGGTGTGTGTGGAACTTCTTCCTGCTGTCTGTGTCTGAATAAGATGGGCAGACTCTGCATGCTCGCACTCCTGCAGCCACGGACAGGGGCCTTGGAAACTGGGTCTTCGATTACGTGGCCTGGCTTACACCTACACTGCTATTGGCTCTTAGTAGAGACCAGTGGCCAATCGCCAGGGAGCAGCATCAAGGTAGGAGGCACAGTGGACCTCTCACTGAGCAACAAAAAAATCAGCCATTTTGTAGGTTGTTTCTGATGTTATTATGCACTTGGTAGCATCAGGCTACTGGGGATAAAGATGCCAAAACGGGACTCCGCATCCGTTCTACTCGATGAAGCAGAGCCAGGTAAATAATGCATCACAGTGCAATGTTGGCGCTCGATACAAGATTTCTAGGACAAATTGTTCTTTAAAATCTGTTACAAGTGTGTACTCTGCAGAGCCCACAGGACTTAACAAGTGGGTTGCTGGGCCGCGCTGCTCTGCAACAAGTGAAGGAGTTGGGGGCTCCTGCCCACACAAAGGGGCCGATGTGTGGAGTCGATGTGGACTAGAGGTATTATCTGTACTAGGAGAGGTAGATTGATAATACATATCTAATAATATTAATGCAAATCTGGTCTGCCCTTGTCAAATGAAGGGCCGATCTGTAAAAAAAGGGAGTATAGCTTGGTTCGATTTTGGGGATAGTATGGATATGTGTTGAGATGTGGGCTTTGAACCTTGCACCTGTCAAGGTGTATATCTAACCTTTCAACAACGAACCATCATGGGGGTGTAGAGGAGGAGCCAAGTACCCTCACTCCAACTGCCCCGCCTACATTACCTGAACAGTTAAACCAGCAAAAAAAGAGTGTGGACTCGGTGCAGTACCCATAAGAATACCTATACCTAAGAGAATATGGGAGGTAAAGTACCCATTGAGGAAAACATACCTACATCCAAGACAATACGATGGCCATTTGAACAAGATTCCTGAAGAAGCAGAGAAATTAAATGGGGCAAAATGAATGGTGATGTCATACAAAGGTGAATCGACACCAATATAGAAAGCTAATCGGACAAGAGAGGCAGACGATTCATAAAGCACAAGAAGGTACCATGGATAAGTAACATCTTGGGATCAAGATGGAGAAACTTATGCCACAGACCTGATGAAGATACTTAATTAGTTTAAACGTGTACAGATGCAATGAAACGCAAGAAGCAAATCAATCATGAAGCTAGCCATATTCTTTAAAATAGATTAGACTGCGGCAAGCACCAACATGTACACCTCTATAGACATATGGACTAAGAAAGGATGAATGTTTCTGCTACGTATATAAGCGGTACTGAACAAAACAGAAGGCCTCATTTCAGTGTTGCAGTCAAGAAAAGCAATTGAATTAAACAGCATAAAAGCTCAGCTAAGGAGTTACTGAGCCAAGAAAGCCAAGGTCTTACCAAACTAGATTTGGCTGACATTCAATACAATTAACGTGAAAGAACAGAAGCTCCTGTTCAAAGAGGTCAAGCAAAAACAAAAGACATCAAAGGACCATTGAAAATAAAATAAAATACACTAAAACGCTCAATTTTATGGTGTCCAGTCATGTGATGGAAGGAAGTTGGACGAACGAGATGATCACACCGAAGCATGGAGGCCGGCAAGTGCCCATACTCCAACAGTACAAACTCAAGGACAACTTCAAAGCACTTATTAACACTGGACAATTGAGGTGATGATGGATGATATCTTAATTGGTGGGAAGCTGTTGCTAAAACAAGCTCACCCGCACCTGATTGTTCAGTCTGCGTGCTGCTCACGTAGGCGGAAAAGTACTGACGGGTAGTTCGAAGCCAACCAATTGGAGAGGACCACGTAGTTACGGGGGGGGGGGGGGCGGTGGGGCGGTCCTATGGTATGTGTAGCCAATGGGACTTAGTACATTTAGTGACATTCATAGTGGCCATTTTAGGGGAGGGCTTAGTTGCCCCACCTGATAACTACCCAATTACCTCTTTCCATTACTCCATACAGATATAGAACCTATGCTTAGTTATTCACTTGGAACCAATCCCACCTCCCGATAGGTTTTTGTAGTTTGCCACGTAGGATGACATTGGTAATGATGCAGGTAAGTAAGTCCGTGATGACCACTTTTGGGTACAAAAGCCCAAGTTTTTTATGAAGTAGTTAGAGTATCGATCAATTGCTTATGTTCGTTGTAATCCCTGTTTTAGATACTTGATATTAAAACAGACCAACCTCTGCCATACTATTTGTGTCATCTTGATTATTGAGGTATGAATAAAATCTGCATCCCCATCTATCTCCAGGGTACCGCTACTCATCTCAAAGGGCTGGACTGAGCCTCCAGTTCAGGGGGGAAAAGAGGCTGCTATAGTGTCAGGCTCATCACCTGGGTCAGTGCTGATTTAAATGCTACAATCTGAGAGTTGGCATGCCCAATCTTGTAGCAATCAAAATATAACCATATTCAGTCGTTTTAACAAAAGCTCATTTTTAAAATGGTCCCTACGGTAAAGAAGGTATGAGATCAGCTGTGACAAAGGGATGACTCTGTGGTTGGGTGCAGTGTTGACGTGGGCAGTGACTTGTATACTAGAGTAGCAATGCATGTTAGGTTTGTATAAACCCTGGGATTTGTTATGCTAGCTTGGCATTACAGACTGGACAATGTACTTCATTGCACTCCCAAAGCCCTTCTACGTCCCCCATTGGTCAATTGAATTCTCTGTCCGAAGGAGGTGTCCGCTATGACCTAGCCCCCATCCTCAGGCATGGGGAGCCAATATTGGACTGAAGACTTTTTTTCTTATAATTCTCAATATTAAAATGTGAATTTGTTGAGATTCTATATTCAGATTCAAGAATGTTCTGAATACGGAGAGGTGTGTTTTTTATCACTGCATATGTAACTGAGAAATAAGTACCATGAACTATTGTGGTAAAGGGAGTTCTTGCTATACGTTTTGCGATGGTGTCTGGCCAGTTCATGTGCACAAATCTCGACAACTGTTTTTACCTCAAATTTAAGACTGTTTGCAATGTTATACACCTGAACAGCAAAAACATTTTGTATTCTGGGCTACAGAGTTAAGGCAAGCTAGGGTTACTGTTCTGATCCAATTGGTTCAAGAAACTGTTAACATAGTAATTTATTTGACCAAATTTTCATTGTTTTCAAGAGCAATTCTTAAATTTAGCTTGAACACAAATTTAACACACCCATCTTTGACTGAAGTGGTTATTTTCATTTTAATGGCAAAATACAGCAATTAACGAGATTGTAATTTTAACGTGGCTCTAGGTCACCTGGCCTAAGCCCCGCCCACCTGGTGCATTCCTGGTTGCCGTTCTTTTCCCTACTTAAGGAGCCCTCCAGCCTCTTTTCCTTTGCAGATGGGGAGCAGGTGTCGGTGGATAGAGGTCACCTGGCATAAAGCACCACCCACCTTCTTAGCCCTGCCTCTTCCTTCCTGCTCTTAACTCTTAGATCAAGGGCGTCTATCGCCCGGGCGTCCAAGTGAAGCGCAGTCAAAGAAAACAGCAATTCCTGTTCGGACCAGGAGGAGCCAGGACCCACACCCCTGCTAAAACGGCAGGTAAGCATGCACCAACATGTGTTTACACGCTCTGTCCCCACAGGCCATCCACACCCTCACTGGTCCCCCGTGTTGTCCCTTGTGCCCCCCCCCCTTCCCGCACACAGGAGTCGGTCCTGCTACATTCTGGCTTCACTGTCTTTTGGCCAATGCTGGATTTTACTTTTATGAACTTCATTGATTCACGGTGCATTACCCTTTCTCAACTCTCATGCTGGACTTCCTTTGCGTCTTGTACTCATGGTGACCCTGAATCATGCCCTTCCCATCTTCATCTTGTATCCTGGCTTGCAACATTATGTGTTACTACTGGCTTCTGCAGTTGTATTCGCTCTCCCCTCTTGCTTCTCCACTCTTTTTGACTGCTTACTCTGTTCTCTCGTCCACTCTCCCTTTTCCTATCTCCTCCCCTTATTTTCTTCAGATCAGATTTGTCCCTGGACCTAGTATGATAGCAACCTCGTCTGTCGCTCCCCCATCCCCTTACTGTTTCCCCCCCTCCCTCCAGCACTATCTGAAACGTTGCCAGGCCTAGTACGATAGTCACTTGTTTTGTTCCTCCCCTCCCTTTCTGCACCCCTCTCCCTCACCTTTTTGTTTTTCTCCGGCTCTACCACAAATGGCGTCAGGCCTAATACGGTAGTCGCCTGTCTGTTTCCATATCCTTCCCACTCCCCCCCCCCCCCCCTTCCATATCTATGTCTTAGCTCTTGCACTATCTGAAATGTCATCAGGCCGAGTACGATAGTTAATTTCACATCCTTACTGTTCATGGCATGTAAGAATGTCATATTTTCCCTTGTTCCCTCCCTTGCCTTGAAGCGCTTTGAAACACATTGTGTATAGGCGCTATATAAATAAACTATCATATGATATCACTATCATAACATAAATTCACACACTTCTTGCAGGTGACTTGTTTCTACTTTGGGCAGAATTTTAAAATGATTTGTGTGAAGTATTTACTAATTTCTTCAAAAGTACCCTGACCTGTGAGCATTTGTGTTCTAAATATCATTCCTGTATTATTGGTGAGCAGTGTAATGACGTCTGGCTATGGAATATCTTTGCAGGTCTAGTCTTTTCATTCATTTTACAGAGGAATATCCCTGATCTAGGACTCTCGACCACGACAATCCCACCCGATGATCTTGGACAAGAAACGGGCTGTTTTTTCATCTGAAATTTGTGTTTTATTTAAAAAAAATAAGCAGGAATATAAGATTGTTCCGACATGTTTGGGAAGGCCCCCACACTATTCCACCTAAATACAGTCCATTTGTCTACAGAAAAGAAAACTCAACCATCCTGCTGTTTGTTTCACTTATGTTTACATTCACAATATACACAAATGTCCATACATATAAAAATGATTTACTAGAGAAAAGAAGACCTTCTCTTCACTATAAACCTACAAATGGACATTTGTTTTATGGTTCAAAAAGACTAAACGATTCTTAGTATAAAGTTTGAAACAAAACAGTTTGTCAATCACAAAGCATACATGCCTTGAAATATACCCCCTCCACCCCCCTTCAGTGACATTGCTTATAAATGGGAAAGGCCTCTGCATTCATCCCGATGTGGAAATGGCCTTGTTTTTCCTTCAGATACATAGGTATCACATCTGCTTTTCCAGCCAGACAGGCTCTCTTAGTTTACGTATTCCCCAAAACTCTCCTCGCTTCCTATGTGCTTGTTTAAATACCTAGCAAACTCCATGCATCCATCATCATTTGATATGCCGCTTTTGGATGGGGCAGAGCCGGTGCTATGCTCCTTCACTTACTCGCACCCACTAGTGCCTTCCTCTGGCCCACTGAAACCTCTGCGCAAAAGGGGATGTGTTGGCTATAAGGTAGCCCTCCCTTTAGGAATAGAAAATCAAATTTGGAGTGAAATATGTATTTCCTTGATAACCTGTGGTTCGGCCCATGCCATTAATAAGAAATGTTTATTTAGATTAGCAAGAATACTCTGAATCTGAGCAGATTGCTTATATTTTTGTGATGCAATGTATACAAAATATGCAAACTTGAAAATTCACGCTTCTTTAATAGTCTTTTTATATGCATGTTACTAGGACTCGAGTATGAAAAAGATCAATTTGCATTTTTGAATCAGACGTTCTAAAACTAGATTTTCTCGCTTATTTTCAAGTGCATTTTTGGTGCACATTTTACTGTAAATCCAGCTTTTGGGAGGGGGGGGGCGGAGAAGGAGTGGCGTGTGTCCATCCTGACCCATTGTTATGTGCCGAGACAGATATTCTGTAAGGCAGATGTCCTCTACCTTTTGGACTTATTGCTCTTCAAGTGTTGAAGATCTGGGCCTGTTATAGGCCTTTGCTGTTAAGAATTCACTGAGCTAATTCACTAGACATTGAACGCCCGATCATCTTCACAAAATCAGACCATGAACACCCTGGATTTTGAATTTATACACTGGCCTTTGTACAGGATGCGCACAGATTTGCCATTAAATGGGGGGGGGAGTGAATGTAAGGGGTCTGTGTATTCCTGGTATCAAGAAGGCTGACCCTTCCATTAATATATAGTGTAGGTAAACCAAAGTTTACCAACTATCTAAGGCAAAGTCCACAGTACATACATCTACACAAGAGCCTGTCTAATGTAGCAGAAATGTGCTATTTACCTTGCCTTTAGTTAACATGTCTTAATACACTGTTCTGTTGATAAATCTACTAAACATCTCACATGATCTGCAATTAATATTCTCTCCATTTCCTTGTAGAATACATTTCAAATTATACAGTTTAATATATTCTCTTTTACATGGCAGCATACATACGGCAGCTCCTTTGCATTTGCTAAATTCGTTTTTCAATAATACTTTGTTTAACATCAGTTTACATGATCTTTCACTGTAAAATCATTCTACCCTCTGAGTTATTTATTGGATAGCAATACATTCAACAACTAACTTTTGCCTTGGATCCTAAAGCAGCTGCGATTTTATTTTTATTTATTTATTTTTTTTTTTTTTTTGCTGTCAAGTGCTGCTTTGAAATGGCACAAACCTATTTTGCTGTAGCATTTGTTGCCAGCGTATGATTTTTATTTTTTACGTATGTGTACAATAAAATATCAGTGACCCAAACAGCCATTTTGTTTCTGGATGAGGGTTTGTTGCCAGAGTCAAACAGCTAAGTGTTGTGCGTGAAAAAGAATTGAATGGAATAAAAAATACAATTGAATAATTTTGATGTGACGTTATTGTTTAACCAAATTGAATCTAATAGGCATCTAACAACCGTGACTCTGTACAAATTAAAGTTGAAACTGCATAATAATTTATATTTTTTTCACCAACTCCTTTATTTTCCCTCCCCCCTATTTCTAGGCTGGCAAGGCACATCAGCTGAGCGGTGAAGAAAGGGAGCAGCTTTTACCCACCCTACGGTCTGTAGGATGGAATGAACTTGATGGGAGAGATGCCATCTTCAAAGAATTCCACTTCAAGGACTTCAACCGGGTATGAATATCAACCTCAATGGACTGACTAGTGTGCAATCAATACCTGAACAAACAGACTCCTATTTGTCATTTTTGTAGTATGATAAATAGCAGGTTTAGCCACATGACTATGGGGATGTGATCATCTGCTGGTTGAATTATTTATTTATTTATTTGTAATGCACTGCAGGCATTGGGGCACAACAGAGAGACACGTTTGGACATGAAGACAAATACAATGTAGACAAGACACTTGGGGTACCAGTACAAAAAATGAGCAGTATGTCAACGTAACGGGAGAAGTCGGTTTCATATTCTGAGTTTATTTAAATAGTTTTTCGTTTTTTTTTCTGAATATGAGAAGGTTGGATTCCAGTCTAATGCTCAGGGTTAGTTTGTTCCAGCTTGCAGCTGCACGGTTTGGGAAGGCTCTTCCCAGACCGTTTGCTTTCTTGTGTGTCGTTATTGCTATAAGACCCTGGGCTTCTGATCTTGGAGCTTGATTGGGTTATAGCTGGCTATTTTAGATTTTGGGTACGCCAGTGCTTTGCCATAGAGACACTTGTGGGTCAACGTTAGTGACTTGAAAAGTACATGATCTTTGATCTTCAACCAGTATAGTTGGTGCCTGGTTTCACTGATGTGCTCTGATCTTGTTTTTTGTTTGATAATTCTGATTGCGTTGTTTTGGATCAGTTGATATTACGGCACACTTTGTTTACTTGCTCCAACAAGGATTGCATTCCCGTAGTCCAGGCGTGATAAGATGGTTGCTCTGGCAATTGTCGTGCAGTTTTTCTCATTAAGGAAGGGTTTAATTGCCCTTAACAGTCTAATGTAGTACGAGCAGTTTTAGCTTAAATATATAGCTTGAGCATCTGAGTTCAAGGACGCTTAATGTCGTGCCCAGGCTTTTGACCTTGCTCGATACCTCAATATATGATTCTTTGATCTTGAAAGAATGATATTCTGGTGTAAATTTAGCACAAGCCTAGTTGGAACCAAATACCATCAGCTAGGTCTTATTACTGTTTAAGCACATCCAATTTAGATCCATCCAGGTTTCTATATTATTGTAGAGGTCATTTACATAATTAATAATGTAAGTTACCCTTGTAATGACATCTTTTTTGCTCTGGCAAGAGAGCTTTAACTCCCTACCAGAGTTCTTTCAACATAATGTAAATGGGCATTGGTTTCAATTGGTATGTTCATTATTCAATCTTTCTGCATCGCAGCGCATTTGTTAGTGTTGGTTGTTTTGTAGAAACTACTGCAACTGAGTATGGAAGATACTCTGTAATGGGGAATTGTCCAATGTCGCTTTCAAGCGCGCCTTTTGGTTGCATGCTGCCCAGTCCATTGATTTTGTGTTGGGGTAATGTCTTGATAGTGATGCCCATTGGGTAGGGTACTTGTGAGGAGGTGTCCTGCAGCACTCTAGTGTGGGCTGGGATCTGTTGCAGTGGACTGGTGTATTATGATGACGCGTCTTTGGTGAGCATGTTCTTCGCCACTTGGAGCTGCTACTTGTATTGATACATCGCAGTGATTAAAACTCTGCATGATATTATACAAAAAAAAAAATTCACATACATTTTGTGCTGGTGGGAAAGTGGGAGGCTGTGGTGTTAGGGATTTTATCTGGGGAGATGCATCGAATCGCGTGGTATTGGTATGGTGTTATTATGGTAATGCTGCCCTCAGAGTAATAATGCTCCCCTGAAAATCTCAGGTCCTCCCCAAAGAAAATGACCAGACCTATTGTATTTTGACAGTGTCACTGTCTTTCCTCAGCAACTTATTTACAATTCTGAGCTATGCATTATCAGCCAAATCACACAACAGTTTGCAACAAGCACGTTATTGGATACCCATACATCACACCTCTAAACTTATTTACTATAAAAACCACAAGTTTATTTCTGATTATATCGCCTGTGGTAAAATGAACAGAGATAATGCGCGCATTTGTGCACAGAACATTCCAACCCAAATAGTTCCAGTTTTTAGAAACATTTTTATGTACGTTGTTATTTGGATCTATTCAGAACACATGTCACATGGTATAACTGGGATACAAAAGAGAAAATAGAAACCAATGTTTACAATACAAAGTTACACCCACTGACAGATCCCCGCATATTGTCTTACCGCGACCTTGCAGCTAGAGGAATTGGCAAGAACACAGTTTGAAAGAGATAAAGAGAGACAGAAATTCACAGCAACCAAACGCTTCTTTATTTTCTATGGATAATTGAAGAAACTGTTTTGAGCATTCAGCATTGCATGCAAAATATGTTTCCCTGCCTTGCTAACTCCTCACTTACCACTTATATTCATCTTGTCTATTGGCGAGGTTCCTGCACTGTTGGCACAGGAAGCCCCTCTTTGTTGTACTGCCAGCTTGCAGAAGTGTTGCAACCTCTGCACACTCAGGCAGTCCACATAGAAGGACACAACCTCTCTGCCAGGATGTCTGCTCTCCTGTTCCTAGCCCGTGTCCTCAGCCTGCTGTCTGGCAGGAAAAGCTTTGCCCCTCTGTACGATTCTTGCCAGTCTCCGGCTCATCTGACTGCTGTTCGTCTGTCGACACCCCCCCTGTCTCCTGAATTTGAGTGCTATCCCTGTCAATCTCACTAGAACCGGCCTCTGTTCCTGACGTGCACCATCACCCAATCTGGCCTCAGTATTTTCCCCTTGAATAGATTTACAACAATAATTTCCTGCACACAATGGTGCTTTCTCAACAATGCATATTTTCGCAGCTGTTCGTGTAATGAAACCACAGCCAGTAAACTGTGCTTGCACGTTTTAAAAGCACCTCATTTTGACATCTCATCTGAGCCTGCTTTGCACTGATTTGTTAAAGACATGTTAGCAATTATGGGGTAAGGGTGTTAATGGATTAAGTTTAGGTTAGTATGTGCACAGTGCAAACCCGGACAGATGATCCGTTGCCCTGAACCCTTAGCATTTTAAACACGTGCTTACTGCAAAAATATGCATTTCCATTTTTAATGTGCACCAGCCATTTGATGTCTGTATTCTCCACATGAATCCCCTTTGCCATGATTTACTGCCTCCTCTGTGTCCCTACACTCCTTTGTGTCCCTACAGGTTTTTATCACTTTTGTTAAACAAGATTGTGATGTTGCCTGTTGGTGAACTGAGCTGAAGAAGCTTTTCTAAAGTGGTACAAATTGATATTTATAGCACTTTTTTGGAATAAAATGTTAAGTTAAGGTAGTTTGTTCTTGCACCTCTGCCCACCAACTCAACCCGTATGTAATATTTTCACACATGATGGATTTCAGACTATTTTACTGGCAGTAAACAGTGCGTTGATCCAAACTCAATCGCACTTAAAAAATCCTTGGTGTCTGAGAAAGAAACGTACTCTGTAAATGGTTTATGTCTGATCTAAAAATATTTTATTGCTTTTAATTTTATTGGGTATTTTAATTGTTACTGTTTCGTTTGTTTTGTGATCTTTGTGCTTTTATGGCCTTGGTGCCAAAATAAAGAAAATTACTACTGGTAGTACAGGGGGATACTGCACCATTTATTTAATTAAGTTTGTAGAAAAGACAGATTCAAGTTCAAAGGAGGTGCACTGGGATATCTTTGTAAGCATCACCTGTGTTGTTGAAATACAGCAACACCAAAAACGCACATCCAAGGTACTCCCAGTGTGAAATGCTGCATATGTACAAGATGTATTCTTTCTAGAAGATAATTTTGTCTTATTCCTAACTCTCCTTCAGTGTCCAAAGCAACAATAGATCATTCTTTACTTGCCAAGTGAACTCTAAAAGTGTCTTTCACATTAGAAAATGAAGTTTGTTATTGCATATAGCATTTGTGACATTTAATAAAGCAATAGTCTACTGTAGGGGTCTGCAACCTTTGGCTCTACAGATGTTTTTGACTACAAGTCCCATTAGCCCTACGCAGTAGTCAGTAGTGTGGGTTCATGGTAGTAATAGACCAAAGCATCGGGACAGCCACAGGTTGCATAATCGTACATAAATCCTGCAACATAATGAATTTTGGCCTACACCTTCTCCCGCTTCTTGTGCTATCAATCAAACAAGGTCCGTACTTCTCAAGTCCTAATATTTTAACACACACACATTTGTAAAATTGAAAAGGGAAAATATATGTAAACAAATATAGCAAAAATAAAATGAGAGCAAAACCAATGTTAAACAAAAGGAGCAAAAGCAATGTTTTGGTTGAATCATTGTTATTTATGTCTTATAGATTAAACAGTTAATTTTCTTTAAAAGTAATCGGGACTTTCATTAAAACATTTTGGAACTCAAATTCTGTCCGAAGTATTTGCATTTGGACATCTTATGTATTTTGTGGTAGTTATTTTGAATACATTTCTATATATTAGTACATGCATACATTGTTGGAAAGTCTGAGTTGGGATGTTCAAATACAACCACTTTACACAAAAGATATTTGAATACCAACAAAAAAAGTAATGATTACTTTTAACAAAATGTAGTTACCAAACCTATAATGCACTAATAACGGCCTAACAAACACTTTGTTTTGTCTTTTTTATTTTGTTTGATTTATTTGATGCATTACATTTATTTTCCATTTTTGTATTTTATTAATGTGTATGTGCTAGAATATTTGGCCCTGAAGACACATGCACCTTGTGTGATTAATCATAACACGAGTAGCGTGAACGCATGTAGACCCGAAATCGCATGTTCCAGGATTTATATTTGATTATGCAGTAGACCATTGCTTATTAAATCTAAAAAAAAGTGTTAAAAAAAAACTTTTTTTTTTTTTTTTAAATCTGAAATTTACTTTTAGGGTTGTGTGCAGTATCTCTTGTAAGGAAACGAAGATACTGTTGCATTTGCATTTAAATCTGAAAGAACCTTTTTGTTAAAAAGAATGCATTTCTTTTTATATACAACCAGCAGAAATTGGCATGATGCACTCTCATCTTATGTTGAAAATCAATGACCCTGTAGGTCGCTGTTCCGATTCGCTTTGATGTACTTTGCACCCTGAAGTAACTTCACTGAGAATGGGCGCATACCATACCCTGGAGCAGACATTTGGGTGAGGCGAGTGTTGGTGTGCTCTTTCCCCACCATCGCCTCACCCTGGCGTGGTGCAGTGCAAATATCTCACTGTGCATCCTAGAGCCTTGAAATGTGGTTGTCTAGTTCCTCTAAGGACCTCAAGTTTTGTTCCTCGGGTTGGCACCCGTCCTTCTATGACCATATTGTTGTTTAGCCAATATCGGGCAACCGTCTCATGTGTGGAAATCCGGAGAAAGGGAAGGGGGGGTCCAAATGTCATGTAGTCATTAACCTCCAGAGTGTCCTTATTGGTAACTATGCAAAATTTGGTGCAGAATGGTGATCGGTGTGGAATTGTGTAAGGAACAATGCTTCACCAACCCACATATTCTGACTTTTATAGATTCTTTTGACTGGTATGTATGGATCTTTGCATACTGGGTGTCCCTTGAATGTGTCTTTTGAAAACATAACATGACTTGAGCAGCAATGTCTAATCCAAACAATGGGTTATTATGGGAATGAAAGTGAGAGTTGGCTGATTTTTGGAGCATGAGCAATCTGACCGGTGTTAATTTGAATACAGAATCTGACCACGCAAAGGCAGAGTTGGTTATGCTTGTATTTTCAGAGGCAGAACAAATTAAATGGCATTATTCCTCTTATCCGAGAACTGGAAAACCTGGAACATTTTTAATGGTTGTTCTATAATAGCATGAAATTGAGGCACATGTTTAATTATTTAAGTTCATTGTCCCGTCATGAAGCATGTGAAGAAAAATGCAGATGTGTTACTGTATTAAAGAATCTATAGAATATATTTTAATTTATATTTGATATCACAGATGGCCTAAAAAATCCACACCGTAGTTTTATGGTGCTTTCATTAAAATAAAATTAAAAACTGGTCTGGGGAAGGATGCAGCGCTCTCAACCTCTCTGTGGGCCCACTCCACCCTAGCCCCCAGAATGTTCTTCAACATATTCTAATGCACGGTATCCCCTACTGTGTGGGTCTTTTCTAATCTGGGTGAGAAACGTAAAGGAGTCTCCTTTTCTCCCTAGCTCCCTCCAGGAATTTCTAAATTATCTTCTCCCTGTGATCAGCATACTGATTTCACCATGGTTTCTCCACTGTCTGCCCCCCCCCCCACTTGCGCTCTCTCGCGCTCTTCTCTTCCTCCTCTCGCCTCCCTCAGTGTTCCTCCTACTCTAAACCCATGACCCTCCTCTTTATCTTCTCACTTCTAAAACTCCTTCTGTCATCCTATCTACTCTCCACTCCTTCTCCCTCCTACTCCTCTCACTTCTCTTCTGCCACCCTCACTTCCTGCACCTCTCTCCTCTCACATTGTCTCTAGCTGCACTCCTTCTCCCCTCAATTACCAGTGTCTGCTCCTGTCTCCTGATCTTACCACTCTATCCGCATGTCTCTTCCCCCTTACTTCCTCCTCTCTACCCTCCCCACTATTACTCCTACCATCTTTCACTTTCTCCCCCCCCACTCTTCTGCCTCACATTCTGTCATTTACAATCACTCTCACACCCTCTCTTAATCACTATACACCTTTCTCTTTCACTCGCCTTTAATGCCTCCTCTCCATAAAATATGAAAGTGGTGCCACTCTCTCCTACACACAATACCTTACCTGCACTCTTTCAGAACACTGCCAGAGTCTCCTTTGCACTAAACTCCACGGTCCGGCTGCCCTCTTGGACCACTACCGATCCACCTGAGCCTCTGCAATCACTTTTTAATCTCCTCTGGGCTGGCTGCACTTGTATAGCCCAGACTAACCCCTTCAAACACTCTTCCCCACAACCCCCCACTTCCCATTGGGCTCCCTGTTCACATGCTCCTCTTGGCCAATCTCTGGCTAAGCTGTTCCCCTGTAGGGTAGGGACTTCCCCTGGAAGGCTTTAAGAAGGTGTTGTACATGGTTGAAAAGGGACACAGCCCCTTTAAGAACGGACACACACAGGGAAGCGGGAAGAGGGCGGAAGGGGAGGGGACAAGGGGAGGAGAGGGGCAGTTACATTGTGAAGAGGAATAAAGGAAGGTTGATGAGAATGGTGGCTCCGTGTTTCTGTAATACGCATGGATGTTGAGTGCTGAAGCTGCCCGACAACTGGCGACAAAGGGCCGACGAGGACTCATGCCTAGCACATAACGAACTGGCGTATCGGCAATCAAGGTGGGCCAGTACGCATGACGAGAACGGTGGGCCTGCGTACCCTGTAGCAAGACTGTGAGCCCAAAGCCAGTGGTGGGCCCGTGTTCCCTGCAGTAGCGGTGGGCCCGTGTGCCCTGAAGAGGGCCTACGCGCCCAGGAACTACGGCGGGCCAGAGCGCCCAGCAAATAGTGTTGGGCCCGTGAGCGTTGCAGCGAGCCTGTCTGCCCAGCATCAACGGGGCCGTGTGTCCTGAAGTGGGCCTGTGCGCCCAGGGACTACAGCAACCAAGGGTAGGCCCGTGTGCCCGAATACAGCTCCCGCACCGAGACACCCACAGCTCCGGTGGACCAGGCAGCATTGGCCTGAAGAGGGCCCATGTGCCCTGGGGGAAAGTAGAAGTCCACGAGCGACAGACGCCGCAAAGCCAGCGTGAAACATCCCGACCGGCGGAGCAGTCGGCGGAAGGATACGCCAGTCAACCAACCAACCAAGTAAGCAAGCTCAGCCCGCCCGCATCCATGCGCATGACTAGAACATCGATGGATACTCAAGGGCCTGCTAACATCCCGGCTGCCCCCAGCCAACGCAATACTAAATGGGGAACCAACCCCAGCCAGGCCCAACTCACACAGGAGCGCCCAGCATCCTGCACCGCCCCGACTGCCCCGACCAATGCAAAACGGAACGGGAGGGGTAACGGCGGTGCCTAAGAGCAGCACCCTAAAAGAGACATTAAGAGAGGACCGCCCACCAGCCAAATTGACATACAGGGACACAAAATTGCAGTAGCCGTCGCCACCAACCGCGCCAACGCCACCACCATTCATCACCGAAGGAGGGACTCCGCACCTCTGGTCACGCCACCGACAAAAAGAACAGGGACCACCTGGAAGACTCTAACCCGCAGCAAAATGACCCGAACAGCACCAGGCCACCCACAGTCCATCAAACGACCATCATGACAGACCAGGCGCAGGCAGCTGCAGATGTCGGGCCACCACCAGTCGCCAATACCAACCTCACCTCGCATGCCAGTCTCATGAGAAGACTAAGCCCATTCACACACAATCCTCACCACGACCAGGGCCAGCAATGGGAAGAGTGGGTGGAAGAATTCGAGGACTTCGTAGGTGCCATCGGCACACAAGAACCCCCCAACAAACTCAGCATTTTCGCCAACGTCAAGGGAGAGAAATTAAAAACATCATACGCACAATTCCTCTACAAGACCGCACCACGTATGCAAAACTCCTAAAAGATTAATGAAAAAATTGTCATCTCACCCAATCGTGATTAGGAGCGGTACACGTTTAAATGTGGTCCACTCCCTCATGAATCTATAGGAGAATTCGTCATCCGCGGAAAGATAAAGTGTGACTTCGCCAACTTTAACGATGACGAGGCTATCTGGCTCCGCATTATCGAAGGGTGCCTATCCTCCATGTTCAGGAAACGCCTCCTAAAAAAGCCCCTCTCCCTGAAAGAGGTACTGGATTTGGCCAGAGTTTACGGAAGGGTGGATGTCCAGGCTGCAGCCATTGAAAATCCAAGAAAAGGTGACGTCATCGCCGCCATAAGCCCCTATGCCCGATACCCAGCCTCACAGAACAGAAGCACTCCCAGATACTCCACCCAATGGACTCAGGGTGACCGTCAATGCTACTGCTGTGGGTTCGAGTACCCACACAGAGGACCATGCCCTGCCATTGGCCAGTGCTGCCTACGATGTGGAATGGAAAACCACTTCCAAGTGATGTGCAAGGAACAGCTTCCCGAGGTAAGCTCAACCCACCAACGAACTGCCAGCCGCGCAACAGAGACACACATACAACAACGCCCCGTCGAAAGAAATCCGACATACCCCGTGAACTCCCATCAACGCCCGAACACCGTAAGGGCACTGGATGGACTCCAGATTGAGCCGGACAGGAGGGATCATGAACTGTATGACACTCGCCAACGAGAACCAATGCTAACACCGGAACAAGGAGCGACATACACGGGGGACCCCCTGTCACCTCATGCACAGGACACAGACCCATACACCAACTCCCCACCGAGACACCAACTAGGGGAAGACTAACAAACCTATTACTTACAAGATGGCTACGACAGGGAATACGTCCGACTCCTCAGCGTCGACCAGAAGACGCCTCAGCTCCTAAAGTGACAGTTCAAATGGGGAACACCATGAACAAGTTTGTGGTCGACACAGGAGCGATGGGAAATGTCATCAATGAAGACCTGTACCGTGACATAGCCTCTCTGTACCCCCTTCGAGAATCCAGAACACATATCTTCCGGTGGGGAGCAGCCCTATCTATGACATCAAGGGGACAATTTCAATGTGACTTCTCACACTGCAATCTCACAGTGACGTCCACGATCCACGTCGTTAAGAGCCCATCCATAGGTCGCTGCCTCCTCAGTTACCGAACTGGCAGCGCTTTGGCACTGATTAACCTACATTATGACCGATCGGAAATAATAAAGGGACACCCCTCAACGCAAGAAACCATCATGGCAATATCAGGCCGACCAGTCACAAAAGGAGACCTCAAACATCAGTTCCCCAAGCTATTTGAGGGAGTGGGGATGCTCAAGAACTCACCCATCAAACTACACATCGACCACAACATCACGCCGGTGCCACAACACCCCCGTAAAGTGGGCTTCCACCTTCAGGAACAAGTGTCAAAGAAGATCCAGCTCCTCCTCCTCAACGACATCATAGAGAAGGCAGAAGGACCAACGCCATGGGTATTCACAATAGTAATAGTGCCCAAAGTCAACGGACGCCTACGCATATGTATCGATATGCGCATCCCAAATACCGCCATCCAGAGGGGGAGGCACCCAGGCCCAAGCCTGGAAGACCTGCTTATCAGGTTAAATCAGGCGAGGTACTTTTCAAAACTGCATCTCAATCAGGGTTACCACCAGCTCGTCCTGGATCCAGACTTAAGATCCATCACCACGTTTGCAACCCATGATGGACTATTCAGATACAAGAGACTAAATTTTGGTATATCATCTGCTGCAGAGATTTTTCAGGAGACAATCAGACGCCTAATAGCATCAGAAATTAATGCCCTAAATTACAGTGATATTTTGATCTTTGGGAAGGACCAAGAACAACACAACAATGCCTTAATAACCATCTGCAAGACCCTCCAAGAAGCAGGATTGACATTAAATGAACCCAAATGTGACATCAACAAGACCAGCCTCAAGTTCTTCGGGCACATATTCTCCAACAAAGGAATAACAGCTGACCCTGATAAGATAAAGGCCATTACCAACCTCCAAGCCCCCATGACAACGGCGGAACTGTGCTCTTTCTTAGGGATGGTATTGTGCACGCTATCTCCTGAACTATGCCACAATCACTGACCCGCTCCACACCCTTCTGAAGAAGGACCAACCCTTTGTCTGGGATGCACCCTGCCAAGCAGCGTTCACGACCATAAAAGACAGCTTCACCAACAACCGTCAGCTGGCATATTTTCACCCAGAGTGGAACACCATCATTACGGTAGACGCCAGTCCAGTAGGACTCAGAGCCATCCTTGCCCAGACGGACGCCAAGGACAACCCCCGGCACGCAGTGGTGGCATACGCCAGCCGCGCTCTATCACACACGGAAAGAGCCTACTCGCAAGCGGAGAGAGAAAGCTTAGCCGCGGTATGGGCCTGCGAGAAGTACCACCACTTTATCACCGGCCGGAAGTTCCCCCAAAACCAAAATGCCACCCAGAATAGAGTGCTGGGGAATAAGACTACAGGAATACGATTACCTGATCGTCCACAAACCCGGGGGAGAAGCCAACCCGGCGGACTACCTGTGCAGGCACCCCACGATGAACAAAGACGAACGCCTAGCCCATGAAGCCGCTGACTACATCTCGTACCTGTCCTCGAATGCCATGCCGACGACGATCTCAGCTGCAACATTTGAAGAAAGGAGCAAGGCTGACCCCACGATCAAAGCCGCTGTCTCACTCGCTCCAACAAATGGAGAGAGCGCCAAAAAACAGGCAACAAAGGGGAGGAAGTAGACAAAGAGCTTGAGCGGCTAGCCAAAGTGCACGAAGAACTAATAGCCACAGACCAAGGCATATGGCTGCGCGGAAACAGGCTAGTAGCCCCAAGAGACCCTGGTAACGCTAGCCCTTGAGGGTCACAGGGGGGGATTGACAACACAAAACGAATTCTCAGAAACTACGTCTGGTTTCCTTACATGGACGTGATAGTTGAAGATATGCTGAGACACTGTAGACCCTGCCAACTTGCAGCAAAGGGGCCAACCCCGAACGCCCTCCAACTAGCCACACTTCGAACAAGGCCCTGGCAAAAAGTTGCTATGGACTTTTATGGATCCCTGGAAGAAGGGGGATATCTGCTAGTGATAATAGACGAATACTCCAGGTTCCCATTCGTTAAGCAAATACCTTCGACGTCATTCACGGAAACAGCACCCATCGTAGACTAAGTGTTCAGCGAGTGGGGCATCCCCAATATTGTCAAGACAGATAATGGATCCCCGTTCCAAGGACGAGAGTTTGCGAGGCTCGCGGACCACTTGGGATTCCACCACCAGAAGATTACACCACTCTGGCCCCAAGCCAACGGGATGGTGGAACGATTTATGGCCACCATCAAACTGACCAGACAGAAGGCTGTAGCAGAGCAGACACCCCACACGCAAGCCATCGGCAGTATGCTCAGAAGCTACCGAAACACTCAACATGACGCAACGGGAAAGCCACCCGCCTAACTCATGGTGAAATACCAACCCTGAACGCGCATTCCCCGGTGGGACGACTACACTCCGGAAGAAGATGCGACTATCAGAGAACGAGATGCCGAATAGAAGAGAAAAGATAAACAGTGGGCCGATAAGAAGAGGAGAGCAAAGGAACACCAACTACAGGTAGGACAAACCGTCCTAGTCCGGCAAACTCAACGCAAGACGACAGACACGCGCTACAGCCCAGAGCCTCGGGTCATTACAGCCATCAAGGGACCCATGATCACGGCGACTGGAGAACCAGGGGGCATCACCTGAAACTCATCATTCTTCAAGAGACTATATCTCGAAGAGCCAGATACACAAGAGATAACAGCTGCTGAAGGTTCAAGCAGAGAAGACGAAACAGAACCCCCTCTGGAAACGACTGGTGAAAGCAGGGAATCCCCAGGGAGGCCACTCGGAACAATAAAGAGACCAGTGAGACTCATCGAACAGATGTAACTGGACTTTCATGTTAAGCACGGGGGAGGTGTTGTACGTGGTTGAAAAGGGACACAGCCCCTTTAAGAACGGACACAAACGGGGAAGAGGGCGGAAGGGGAGGGGACAAGGGGAATAGAGAGGCAGTTATGTTGTGAAGAGGAATAAAGGAAGGTTGATGAGAATGGTGGCTCCGGGTTTCTGTAATACGCCCCTTTTCTATCTCCATTTGAAGTTTGTGAGCCATGCGCTCAGACTGCTCATTTTCTTTGTGGTTTTCAGTTTTGTTTCCAATTGGATTTAGGGAAGATTTATGTGTCGTTCCCAGCTCACCTTTGCCACCTCTTCATTTCCTTTTTACACTGTTTGGTGTCTGTTCACCCAGTAATCCCCTGGGATCAGTCTGGGGTTGGTGTGTTGGGTGTTCGGTGTCTCCCTTCTAATCAAGACAAATCCCAGCCCATGTCATGCTCGGTAATGCAATCTCCTGGCTGTTTTTCTGCATTATTCGGAGGGTGTGGTGGAAATGGGCAGTGAGGGAGTGGCTCCGATTTACTCACTGGACACTGGATTGTCTGTGGGGAGAGGAGGTGGGGGAAGCGAGACGTGCAGAAGAGGTGTGGCTTTTATGATTCTTAACTGCCCCATGTGCAAATTCTTTTAGATGATCATGTCTCTCTGGCTCCTTTTTGGCTTTTAGTTTTGGCTATAAGGTGGTGCTTTAGTGCCACCTGTAAACCCGATTAATGCCTGGAGTACAGCGTTGGAGAGATGGCATATGAGGGACACAGTGCTTAATGTGTTTGGTTATTTACCCACCCATTGACTGCCCATGGCTATGCTAATCCCTATGGCCTCTTCCAGCCCAAAGCACTCCTCCCTGGGATCTCTTTGAGCTAACTTTATCAAGCTGCGAAATCAAACGTTGCATTCACAGTGCCTGCAAGGACTCTTTCAAAGCAGTCTTCTAAGAGCTTGTGGTTTGATTAGTGCTGTAAAAGTGCTACTTGTGTAATACAAAGGTCTTAACCAAGTCTGCCTTTATCCACTTGATTTATAAGCATTATGCATTTCTTCTTTAAAAAAACAAGCATTAGCAAAGACAACAGTTTCGACTGTGTTTAGGTATTTGATATGATGACGGTGCCTGGCAAATTCTTATGCCATGGGGCTCTCACCATTTCCATCTGCTACCTTTTAATGACCAGATTATGCCATTGCGGCAGTGCCTGGCAAATACCTTTGCCAGATCAGCACAAAAGACCAAACTGTTTGCACAGCCAATTCTTGTTTCTATGGTCATTTTGGTGGGATGTGGGCCACTTGTCACTTCAGAAAAACAGCTGTGAATGTGCTCAGCCCACACCGGTCTGTTCCTTCAACTGGCCCGGTGGCTTAATGAATACAGCACAAGACTATTAATCTGTGCGATTGTTCTGTCAATGCTGCGTGATTCACAGACTGAGCACAAAATGTGGTTCTTAAGAACTGCAAACAGATGGGCTGAAAGTTAAAACCATAACGAGCAACACTGCATCGCCAGACAATTTCTTGCGTCTTTTTGCTATGCTCTAGAGTAATACGTGGTCCAGAACGAAATACTTTTTCTCATCATTATTATTATTATTATTATCAAAGAGCGGTCAACATGTAGAGGCACCCTCCCAAGGGAATTACCGAATTACCAAGAAAATAATGGAAGGCAACAATATGTCTGGCTTTGTAAATCTAGCAGATAATGATGGGAGGGATTACTTCCAGTAATCTTCATCACTCCTTGTCATACTCTCCCTCGTCACAGTATGTACTTGTGAGGGCGATCACCTGCCAGGCAGGAATCCTCTTTCTGTTTCTCTTCGATGGATGCTCCACCCATTACCTCTGTATAACATCCACTTTCTCTGTCCATCTTCAGTTTAAAATAACCTCTTGTTATGGACCTGTTCAAATAGACTGGGTGGACAAGGCAGGACTATGAGTAATGAAGATTACTGGTGAGTAATCCGTGCATTACCTCCATGCCCCTCTTCCTCGTCACAGTACCTACTTTTGAGGAATGTCATCTGCTTGGTGAATAGACCTAGGAAAAAACGTACCCAGGCCTTTGATGCTGAACACACAAACCATCACCCGTTATTGAGAAACTAACCATAACTCGAGACTATATGATTCAGTGAGTTGCAGCCCTCGGAACTCCAGCTCCAAAGGCTACGGCTTCATCTCTTTGTAGATTCAATCTATAATGTCTCATAAGTGTTCGGGTCTGCCCAAGTGGCAGCCCTATAAATATCCTGGATTGATGCCACATGAGCTTCCGCCCAGGAAGCTGCTATGGAATGTGTTGATTTCCCCTGGATCTTTGGGGGGAGAGGGGGCAGAGTTAGATGAACTCATGTTGATGGTTTCTCTAACCAGCTGCTAATCATGGGAACAGTTTCCCTGCACACCTCCAGCTGGGGAGTTGGGATACTACCTTAGGTGGAAGGACGGACCACATATAAGAAACCATGCATCTTATTGTATGGTCCTATATAATATATGATGTGTTGCAGAGTATCCCCATCTCCTTGCCAAAGTAATGGTGACCAAAAAGGCCATATTGTGTCAACATTTTGAGGGGGATTGTATCCAGTGGTAATCCCATTGAGGAAGCCCCAAGACTTGGGTGGCCTAGCCAGAGGAAGAACGCCTTAACCGGTTATTCAGTACCTGATTTCCCCTTGTTGACGACCTCCCCCCCCCCCCCCCAACAGTCCCAAAAGCCCAGATGGTAGCCAACTGGGCTCTTAAGGTGCAGTTGGCCTATGCTAACAGAGGGGTGGTAATTCTCTTCATGTCACCAAACACCTGGAAATTAGCCCCATGTCCATAACAAGCTCTGACGGTAGAAGGCATTATGTAATTCTGTATGGAATGTGCTTTCTCTTGGGAGGTACTTCAGTGGTGTAACCTTGCCCTTTTAGCTCCACTGGAACTTTTTCTAACCTCCCCATGACTGGACCTAGGGAGACAGGCATTTGGGAAGTAGAAAGTTTGTATCTACAGCCATATCTAGAAGGGGCAGAAACCAAAAACTCTGAACGGGGCCCCTAGGATTATCTGTCCTGAGTTCCTGATTTTCAGAACAACCCTTTGTCACAGTGTCAGGGACATTACATCAGACTTCCAAAGCCCTGGAGTGGGGTATTTGGAAGCATACCTGTAGCACTTTTGTATTTTCTGGGGCGGCAAATAGATCCATACTGGGGGTCGCAAACGTCATTCAAATAGTTTGAAACACCTCCTCCCGTAACTCACATTACGCTGAAGGGAAGATCCTGCTCAATCTGTCTGCTACTAGATTGTCCATTCCCCTGACATGAACCGCTTTCTGAGACTGCAGATTCTTTTCTGCCCATGCCCCCAATTTACGGGACATTATCCCCAGAAATGTGTATTGGGGACTCTGCTTGGCGACCGAGGACACACAGGTGGACTTCTGTCCTTGAGAAAATACAATTTTTCTCCCTGAGGTTCTGTGGGGAAAAAACCTCCAGACCTGCCGCAACTATTGTCTCCCTCCCCCCCCCCCCCATTTGGAAGATCATGATACCTCCTCTGTCATACACGACTCCTGGTGATTGTGTGATTCTAACACTGCACCCCGACCTGTCCTGCTTGTGTTTGTGGTTAGCACACGTCGAAGGGGCTGATTCAAAGAGAAGCCTTTGTTCAGTTGTAGCCACCAGTGCAATTTTTATCAAGTCTGGTGTAACTGGAATTGGGGCTCCAGAAGGAAGTACTGAAGTCCGCACTCCAGAAACTGTGGTGATGAAGTATCATAGGGCTCAGAAAAAGCAGTGCCCAAGGGAGCAAAAAACCTATGCCATGTGTCCCTGAACACTTAAGAACTCTCCTGCAGACCCCTTGTCCTGGGATGGCAATTCCTTCAGGGTCTTCTGAAGATTCAATACCCTGTCCTCTGGCAGCATCACTATCCCCATTTCCATACAGAATTATGCTCCTGTGTACTTAAGATACTGAGATGGGATTAGGTGGGATCGATTGAGAGAGGCTATCCTTGCCAGTGTACTTGCAAATCTGGTCTAAATTCTACATACATACTTTTGCAGATGAGGTCCTTAGCAACCAGCCATCCAAGTATGGGAACACATGGATTCCTTTTACGAGATGCCACAACGGTATCCAGAACCTTTATGAACAGCCGATGTGCTGATTTCTGATATGATATGGCATTTATAACGCGCCTATAAACAAGTGTTTCAAGGTGCAAGATATCTTTTATTTTATCGGACGAATGGGAAGGTTCTGAACTGGAAGCAGTTGATTCCCACCGCTAACCACAGGAATTGTTGATGAAGCTTCCAAATGCGGACATGAAAGTAGGCATCCTGAATGTCCAGAGAATTCCTTACATCACTCCATCTTGAAGCATTGAGAAAGACCATTCTGATACAAGGAATACCGGTGTCGTCTTAATCTGTGCTTCCCAGTTGCTTTGGGACCAAAAATACAATTAAACTCCCATCCCACGCCCCGTCCTTGTGGCCTTCTTATGTCAAAGCTCCCGGATGACCTGAACAATTACCACCTTCATGGTGCCTCTGGGGAAGGTAACATGAATGGTCCCAGAGCTCTTACCTTGTAAGGCCATCTGACCATGCCATTGACCCAATTATTCCCAAAGCATTTGTTCCATTCCCTCCAGAACCATCTGAGGCGCCCCACCCCTCCTGCCCACACTGGCCTGGCGTCAGGATGTCTGTGTCTTCGTTGGTGAAGGTGGACATTGTTTCTTTGCCCCCTTGTCTTTCCCCTTTCATGTTAACTCGCAGGGAAAGGCTTGTCATTCTTGGAGGAAAAAGAGTAACTGGGTTTGTGATCTGGTTCCTTGCAAGTTTCTCTGCTTGTTTATCTGCTTTAAATACTCTGTGAACTTTGTCCTCTGAGTCTTTGAATACCATCTGGCCTTCGAAGGGGATCAGCATTGTGATAGGCATTTGGTGGGAATCAGTCTGCCAGTCCTTGATGTGGAGAGGTCTGTGCCAAGATATGTTGGACGTCAAAGCCACTGTAGAAGCCTTCACACCATCCTAGTCTAAATACGACATGAATTCCACCTGTGTCCTTATAGTTTGTATGATGGGAATTGGGTCTGACCCTTGCTTCAGGGCCTTGGAGAGGATTTTCAACCCCTCGCCCCCCCCATCCCGCCCCCATAAAGCGGTCTCCACCATAGAAGATGAATAGGTTACTGCTCTAGGAGCGTCGTCGTATGCCAGCATACACCTTTTTTTTAGGGTGCCATCCACATTATCTGTGGAATCATTGATGGCCCCCTGGTGCAACGAAAGACCTTTCAACCTGACCTGAGAGAATAGACCCGACTAGAATTGTCTCTTAACTTTCTGTGGTTAACTTTCTCTTCTCTTTCCCTCCGCTCCCTCTACCCTCACCCCCCCCCCCCTTGAGACCCTAGAATTTGGTAAGGCATCTAGGGTCTGTGTCCTCTCGGGTTCTTTTCTTTCCATTCTTCTAAAATGTCCTCTTTCACTTCAGTGAGGAGGATAGGGGCAGGGGAGGGTGCGGGGGGAGGAGGGGAGGTCGTCCGGGAGTGCCTACATTGTGGCAGAGGAGCAGTCGTGACCATGTCCACTGGTTGGGAGGATCAGCATGTGGGAACCCAATATAATGAGCTACTTGAATCAAAATAGTCTGTCGCCTCCTTGTACAAACACTGCCCATCTGATGCTCATCCTGTGAGGTAAGGGACTCCTCTGAGGAGTCAGAAGACTTAGTAGTAGAAGCTGGTGAGGATGATGAGGGAGAGGATGGGACCCTGTTATTATTTTTTCTCTTCCCCCAAAAATGCCTTCTCCTTTCTTGCAGAGTTTCCAGATGAGTGTGATTCCAGTACAGGCTCCAGATTGCACTTCTTTTCCTTGTGTCCCCTTATTATTCAAGAGTCGAGGACAGCTGCCTACACATATTTCAAGAAGGAATAAAAGATGTTCACCTTGCAGGGCCATTTTCTGCGTTCCTGTTACTATGGGGACATATCCCCATTGGGTGGTGCCTTCCTCCTCTGCCCCGCGCTCAGCACGGACCTGCTGTGTGTTGAAGGAGCCACAGTGGGTAGTGGTATGGCTCCTACTGCTGCAGACTCAACTGGTGGTCCCACGCTCGGCTAGTACGTCAGGAGTCATTCTCATAGGACGGACCCCTGGGTCAAGTGTGAGGCTACTTACCCTGGGAATCCTTCCATTTCCCCACTCCCACTCGTCAGTTGCCCTGCCAGGAAGGGATGAAGGAGGAAGATGGCATTTGGCTATCCGGATCCCTGCTGTAGCAGGGAATGGGAAAAAAAAACTGAAGACTGACGGAGTAGGTGAGAATTCTGCTGAGGAAGGGGGGGTGTAGCATCTGTGAAAGAGAAATGGAAAGAGAAGAAGGGTTCCTGCGCGGGTGGTAAACTCCTGCACAAGTACTGGGACAAGGAAACGTGACATTGAGGTAATGCATTTAAACATCTAAATCCAGCATAGGCCAAAAAAGGCAAGTTGTCTGTTTGCAAAGCAAGACCTATTTTCATTCTCACCTATTCTAGTTTTATTTTTATTTTTTGTGCCTACATTAATGATGCCTACTTTTAAAAATGATTTCTACCTACCGGATGTAGAACTTTCAGTTGGGAAAAGTGGGACTTCCTGGTATGACAATTCAGAAGCGCTATGTACGAATGGCCTATTGCTTCTATCACAATGTGTTTAAGAGCACACGGATTCTTTAGCATGACCCATATGAATGACCCAGACAAGATTTACCCCCTCACAAACAGGAAGTGCTTTCCAAGCAACCTGCTGAAGACCAGCAGTGCACTTGGTGGTTTGAAAGCTCTTACTGGGACCCCTTCACTTATTAAGAAAAGAAACTAGGAAGGTTGTGGCAGCAAAGCTATTGCAGAAAATAATTGTGGTTTGTATTTTATTTTCAATATTAATAGAAATTACTTGAGGCAATCGATACTATGAGTTTCAAGAAATGTTGACTTTCTCTTTTTAATGTTGTGCACTTATTGTAGACGACTTGAGAGAATATTTGCAATAGTTCTTAATTTGCATACTTTTATGGAAGCTTACAATAAAGTCTGCCTCCTTTTCGACTACTGGCTGTTTTCCCAAATCCTAGGGTGTTTAAAGCATAAGGAATGTGTTGCAACTTGGAGAAATGGTGTTCTGGCTCGTATTCAAAACTTGGAAATCTGTCTGATTCACTCAACTTCCATAATGCGCAAGATCACTTGTGGCCTCTTCTTGCGTAGGCTTTTCTGGGCTTCTTGATCCAAAGTTTGAGATCTTAAATTTGCACGTATTGGTTAGCATTCCTATCCATAGGAAGACCCGTGTTTTCCAAGCATTAATAGTGGCATTGATTTGCCTATAACACAGCAAATCAACTGCTTCATCTCTGCTTTATTTTCTTCCCGATTGATCCCCAAGTAGAGGAATTGTAAACCATCTATTGCAAGTTCTTTGGCCACGTAGATCAACCACATGCTTGGCTCCTGGTTTGATAATCGCATAATGCTGCCTTGGTGTAGGTGTATGGTATCTATACCTTTTTCTTTCTTTAGGAATTCTTCTGAAACCTTGCACTGTTAGACAAGAATACAAGAAATCAAGAAGCTGCTGAGCTAATTCACCAACGATGCTGCCTTCAAAGGGAACATTTGGTGAGATTTGTCACATTTGTATAAAAAATGCTCAGTGCTTCAAATGTATATACCTTTCTGTCCCCTAACTCGACTAACTCACCAACACATCTAGCCACCACTTACTTCTGACACACTGCGTTACTAGCGTGCTCCTTGTTATTTAACACAGTCGAAGAGCATTCAAATGCTGGCCTGGGCACAAACGCACTCTTTGACATGGACACCATTTCAAGGACATGTGCGTTTAGATGCATGTTGCTCTCTGGAACTGCAGTGTTTGTGTGGATGAGCACTAATAAGGATGAGACTCTCACAGCTACATTTCTGTTTTGCCATTCGATAACTACATGTTCCAGAATGCATGGGGCACATGGACTAGGTACACGTCACGTATATCCTGAGCTTGCAGAAGCCCTGGAGAGGCATGCCAAGCTGTACATAATCGCCACTTCTCTATGAACCCTCCTCCCACAGTTCTAGCTTCTTAAAAAGCACTGACGGCTGCTATACCATTGCACCCTTCCCCTTCCCATCTAGTCATACCTGACTCTGTGCCGAGGCCTATCAGGGTACCTTGGCCCCATGAGGGAGGGTGTAACTCAGTGCCCTCATGGTGAAACCCTGCCATAGCGAGGCTGAATGTCAATTGCAAAAAGGTGGTATTTCTGCATGACCACCAACTCCTGATGGACAATGGCCCAGGCATCACTTAAAATCAAGGGGGAGATTGTCAAGAAGGCCTTTTCTGCTGGTTCATTTCTGAGCGCAGTATTTGCCAATACTTGATCCAATCTGACTGCGTCAGGACTACTGAGCTCTGCTATGAAATGAAAGCGATATCGGGTGGGCAAGGATATTGCAAACCCAAAGGGGATGAAAGTGTTGGGGCCTAAGAGAAGAACAAGGTCCTATAAAGCGGCCCAGCCTGAAGTTGCTGTACTACTAAACTATCTTTTCATTGTTCTTGCCCTTGCAAGGGTTTGAAAATGTAGGGTGGTACACTACTGCCTCCGTCCCAATATAGCCCTTCCCAAGTGTCTAATTCACTCTCTTGCCCTCAGAAGGGTTTACATTTGCCAGTGCTGGAAGTCATCCTGAGTAAGCCACTGAAACCCAACAATGTTGAGTGGAAGAAAGATCCGAGACCCAATCAACTTACCCATGGCCACAGCATGAGTGGCAAAAGGAAAAAAGGCCCTGCACCTGATTTCTAGGATGGGGTGAGGTAAAAAGTGGATTGGCTGGTCGCATTTTGAGGGCCTGCAAATTAGCCTAGCACCTGCAGATCATCCCATTCACTCTGCACTCCTGGGTGCAGACCATTTACTCTGGGCTGTACACCAATAAGCAGCATGTGTGTGTCTCTTGTTGCGCAATATGTACCCGTTATGGCAGTCTTTGGAAAAGGAATATGTTGCAATGATACTTAAAATATATCGTATAGAAACTGCCCACAACTGAGTAATACATGGCTTGTACCACCAAATGGCACCAGCAGCTATCTTGGGAGTACCAACCCCTACCCACCTTAACCAAGCAGCATCCCAACAGTTATTCTCTGATCACACACGATCGCTGCAAACCGGTCTACTGGATATCGGCACCCCAGTGACGCCCATTCTTCCTTGCAAGCTCTTGCATGTTTGCTCCCTGTGGAGGAGTCCTTTGCCCATGCCCCACAGCACCAAGGAAGAAGAGCACTGGTTACCCAAAGTGTGCCATGGGAACAGTGGTCATTGTTCGGAAGAAAAATGATTGAAATGCTATTTGGCACCAAAAACTAGTCAAACTGTTGGTAGTGTTTGAACAGTATCAAGAATGGAATGAGAAGGAAAGTTTTGGTTTGAACAAAAAGGCATCCCTGCCTCATAGTTTAAGGGCCAACATAATGGCCTTTGAACATGGATGCTCCACAGGGTATCAGCCCAAGCACATAAAGGTCCTGATTAACACATTCTTGCATCCCTGAAACATCTCTAGCGAGATTTGTGTCCCCACGTGCCTGCTTTCTCTTCCTCCCCCTTTAGTTAGAATTGGTTCTATGCACAGCGACCCTCCAAGACACATCACAAACTCGCCTCCACGAGAGGTTGGAGGGCTTTGCCACTCCCAGCAGTTGAAAGTGGCCCCGTATGCCTTTTATTTCCTGTATGTATTCATTGGTATCCTCCATATTCTGTTGAATCTATAGCTGCACACAAAGAGCAGAAAAGATACACTTTCTGTGCATAGCAATCAACTGAAGTGGGTGTAGACCTGCAGGAAAATGGGGGCGGGGGAGAGGTCCCATCAAATGATGTTCATAAGCAAGGCTTGAAGATGCTACCTGCGAGTTACCATGTGTTTCAGATTACAACTCCCATCAGCCCTCTTTGGCTAATAGAGTCCTAGGGATTTATTGATAGCATGGTGGGCTCGGATATACATGGCCCTCTGTCAACCCATAGAGCCTTGGATGCAAGTAGAAAGCTGGGTGTGGGTGCAGGATGACTAATGAACTGCTACACATACCAAGTCGTTACTGGAGCTACCATCCTCGGTCTCACAAAAGCATCTTGCGTACCAGGCAGATAAAAATGACCCACTCCAAAAGCCGTGAATCCTCACCTTTGCAAGACAGAGAGGCAAACGTCCAGACCTTTGATGGAGGCAAACCCACGATTCTACACTATCAGCTGGGTGCCGTACATATGCATAACCAAGCAGACCCAAAACACAGGATTAGAGGAGCTTTGGTGGAGAGGGATTGGCCCAGCCCCATGGCTTCTGTTTAGCTAAATGAACATGAAATTCTTCAATTAAAGGCACTATCCTAAGCTTTTCAAATAAATGGAACTTTGGCATACTGTGAATCTGTGACTTTGTAATGTACTAAGCAAGGCATAAGAAAGACTTGCAACCCAACCTTACATGAAAGCTACTGTATTCTGTGGGTGCTCTGGGGATTGGCCGGCAGTAATCAATACTGTACCAAGCCTTGAATTTAAATTAAATATGTATACTTTCTGCTCAAGAGGCTTTCGTGACAGAAAACCACAATGTATTTCAGATGCTAAAAACGATTATTGAAACCATGATCATAATCCAATACAGGAGTCCATCCCCTAAATATAAGTTACTTTAAAATCATAAGTAAACATGTCAAAGATTGAGACCACAGGGCCCTTAGATCATTAGGAACCCCCCAAGAAGAGGTGGACAATTTACTATGCTGTTTTTGCAACCTTTATGGAACCTAGAACACTGTCATTAAAAAATATGAATTTGGTCCAAGCTTACAGTTCACGCCTTGCCCTGAGGACTCTGCATCTGCTCATTCTATGCCCCCTGTTTTCCAGGCTCTGGCCAAAAAGCAACCACCAATCGTCACCCACCTGATCGAGGTCCCTCAATAGGAAGGTCATGGCAGACTCATGTTTTTCAGGAAGAACTTTCCTATACCGGTGTGGGCCTATGTCATGGTTTCTCAAACTATTCTATTGGAGGCGACTCAACAAAAAGTATATTCTTACTGCTCCTACCCATAAGATTTGTTTTTAATTATTATTATTGGCCAAAGTCTTTTCAAAGTTTTTACATATGTTTGTTTAAATTCCCAGCCAAATGAAGGTTTGCCCATCTTAAATAGCTCAACTTCTCCAGGTAGTATTTAAGCTTTTGTTTATTCCTCTGTTTAAATTTGAGTTTACCAGATCAGAGTGGACAGTGGAGTCCTATGCATAGGTTACTGGATATCTTGCATCCTTAATGTCTGTATATCAAGCTGTAAATACTTTCTAAATTTAGAGGCGGCTCGCTGTGAACAGTGTCCACCAGATGGTTTGTGGACGTTGCCCTTTCAACAAGCCTTTATCGCTTGACTTCTTTGAGCTCTTGGGCATTTAGAAACCAATTCAGTGTCTGCATCTAGGTATTGGGAGCCTTTTCTCATATTTGTGTACATGCTATCAGCCAAGGCTGAATTAGGAAACCGTTGTAGTAAGTACAAACATTTCCGGAACCTTCTTTCACTTGCCCAATTTCTTTGTTTTTGTCCAAGCTCCATAACTCTGCACCAAATGCTCCAGTACTATCGAACTACGCTATGAGTATGGTCTACTTCAGAGTTGACCATCCTATTTTGCTTCCTGACACATTTAGTTGGACTTCCCAGCTTCTTCTGCATTCTTTATTGCTGAGACAATATGCAGAATCCATGATAGATTTGCTGAAATAGTTACCCCCCAAAACGACAATGGCTCAGCCAGTTGAATGTGCATTCCCTCTGTAAGGAAGGCATGGTATCGAACAGTGAAGACAGACTCAAGTGATCACAGTTCAAGAGTGTTTATTGAACTTCAATGGGTTGGTCAAATGCTTATCTAAGGATGGGAGCAAGCTACGACCATCAAATAATAACACAGTCCTAGTGGAGTCTGTCACAATTAAAAATACCTATACTAATGAACCTATTGCCAATCCTTATTCCTAAATCCAAAATGGTGTGGGATAACAATGTTGAGCAGTTGGCTTCCCTTCACCACATTTTCAGCACGGGGCAAGGCGACACGTGCGGGCTTCGCGCACACTGTAGCTTCTTGGCCACGAGGTAACCGTTCAACACAGGCATCAGGGCCTTCTTCCCAGTCTCTCTCACAATAACACAATGACAGTCTCCTAATTTAGAGAGCCTGATGCAGCCAACAAAACATAAGTTCCTTTCCTTTTGACAAGGTTTCACTTCCACAAGTTCAAGACTGGTCTCCCTCATTTGGGCTTGGACCATGGATTCCCCCTTGTTCAGGCTCAGATCCCCTTTTGAGACCAGAATCGAAGATTTTCAAATGTACAATGGGCTTTGCTGAAACCGTCGCAGGACCACTTGGATTCACTTCACACAATTACACTTTGCATTTATCTTCTGCTTTCATTTCCTTTCACCAAGATACCGTACATAGACCTTTGGTTGAGCACATTCATGGTGCCGGACCACTCTGTCAACATTATCGTATCTCTTCTAATGTTCAAATAATTCACCAGCAATTTAGCTTAACTTGCGTCTTTCATCACATGCATTTAATAATGTTTCTACTTGCGCTCAGTTTACAATGTTGCCGCTTGCAAGGTTGAATTCAACACAGACTGTGCTCCCCAACTCGCCGGCTGTGTTGTTCTGTCGCTTCTTTGTTCTTGGAGCCAAGGATGATGCCACAGCGTCTGCTGCCCCTCCTCGCCTTGATCAGTTCTACGGGATGACCCTCGATATCTCTGACACACAATGCAGGATTCTTTTGCCTTGTTTCCGGGTCTTAAGTTTTCTACTCTGAAGGTTTCTTGAAAGTAACAGCTTCCTGTCAACGAGGTAAAGGGTGCTGCCCCTCTCACAAACCTCTCGTGCTTGACCGTTATTCTCCCCTTGTTCAACTGGCAACTCAAAAATGCTGTATCTTTGTGTGTTTGTGTGTGTGTGTTTGCCTCCTTTATGACAGATGATTTGCTGCTCAGTAACAAGCAGCTGCTGCTAATTGGGCTTTCAGGACCTTCAACGTTCTAGCCAATTAAATTGTCATCGGCATACAACAGCATAAACACTGGTTGATCACCTATATAAGCGATATACTGTGCCATTTTTAGTAATTTATGTGCCATGTCATTAACCTAAAGCGAGGTGTCAGAATTTGGGCTGGAAAACAGTCTGCCACCTGCCAGATGATCCACTGGAAGCCCAGTATGACTACAGCCTCTTTTGGCTGTCATTGCAACTATTAAAATAGGCGGGTGTTTTTTTTAAAAAATATGGAAAAAGGTGTCCCAAATCACCAAAATATAGCTGCTTCATATTCTAACTTTGAAGTAATTTAAAAGGTGACAATTTGTGAGGTGACCATCCCACATACATCATGATGCACTGGGCTCGGCCAAAACCAAATGCGTGGTCAGAGTGATGGCAGTCGAGTGCCACACATTGAAGAGGTGGCCTTGGTATCTCTTTAGGCCCACCAACAAAACATGAAATGAATCATGTAATCATGTAACTTTCTTTTAACATATTCCTAAAGGTTTGCATGTTTCTTACAAGTCCACATAATACTTTGGGGTTTTAGACATTGTTTTTTTAAAAATTTAATTATAACAAATTGTAATGATACTCGTGATAGCCCCACCCAATTATCTCAGTTAAGTTTAACCTACACACATATATTTTGTAATACTTTTCTCTCTATTCCACCATCTACCTATTCGAAAAACAACACAATACAGAGCTTTTTCCACATAAAGAGATGTGCTATTTCTTGCTTATTACAGTCAATCTTGCCAACCACTGCTTGCCGCATGCTTAATTTGCCAATCCTATCTGGAATTGCGAGTTAAATAAGAGCGGCGGTGATCAGCGGTGCGGGCAGTTCCTGTTTTGTTGTGCCCTGTGGCGGATCATGAAAACTGGTGGCCGTAGTGGATCAGATGCCAGCATGCTTTTAGCGCTCAAGCACCAGTAGAGTAGTGGCGGTCAGCGGTGCAGGAAGTTCCCTGTTAGTTCTCCTCTGGTTGGGCTGGTCTTCTTCGCCTTAGATTGCATCACCCCATGTCACTCTTCCTATGCAGAGCTGCTCCTTTTTCTCTTCCTTCTCTGCTGCTCATGATCTTTTTCGACATTTGGAGGCCTAATTTTACCATGGATCAGAGAAGACTGACTGACTGTGGATGTTGCAGGGTATTGACATTGTAGAACGCTGCATGGCTGAGGGCACTGGCAGGTGGCAGGCTCAACATCTGCTTGCTGGGGGTGCTAATTACCCTGCCTTTGGGAAAGGCGGTACATGGACGACAGTCATGCACTCGACGGGGCATACTGCGGCTAATCCTGGAACTGGATTCTGGACAGCTGTGTTACTGTTCCCTTTCTTGCTACTGTTCTTATCATTGTTCTAGTCTGAAGGACTCTTTCCCCTATTCTTGATTTTCCTGGTTGCTACGGAGAAGGGCGAGGATGGACTGTTATGATTTATGCAAACTCCGAGATAGTGACTGAGTGGCTGCTTTAACACGTCTGGTGAGGAGGTCTATTAGCACTTGGGGATATTTAGAGCTGGATTATCAGCCACTTCTCCCCTGCCCTGATTGGGCTTTCGGCCTCGTTTTGACCTCTTGCTGTCCTAGCCACACTTCTTGACCAGACTCTTCCCCAAGGTGTAGCCAGTTGGCCGCGCCCCTTGCTGTGCAGACATGTTCCTTGTGGCTTTTTTTGTTCACACTTTGTTCATACTTTTATTGATCACTTTCATGTTATGCTCAACATGATATTAAATAAACTGTGTTAAAACTATGCAATGTGTAATTTGTTCTTTTATTGAGGGCTATCTTCTTTTTAGCTACTAATTGCACAAGCCCTTTGCATATTTTTGGCTTTTGCACATCTGGGCACATTGCCAGGATATGGTCAGGACTCCCTGTATATTGGCACATAAGCACTTTCCCTCCTCCAGAGACCTATGCCTCTGGACTTGGGTATCTTTGCACAAGCAAATAACTTCCTTTCCAGAGGCTGTGCCTCCAGACTTACCTGTGAACTCCTGTTGCTGTGCTGCCCTGACCAGGACGAGGGGTGACATCTGAGTTCCCCATCCATCATGGCTGCTGCCACCAGGATCTCTCCCTACCCCACCCACCTATGACTACATCAGCCATCACATGAGGAATCATGTGACTGCAAAGGACTCCTTTCCAGAGGCTCTGTCTCCGGATTTACCTGTGGGCTTCTGCTGCTGTTCCGACCTGAATGGGAAGAGGGGTGACATCAGCTGTCCCCTTTCATCGCAGCTGCTGCTCACGTGTCCCTCCTTACGACTACTGCTTCCACTTCTGTGGGTATCTTTAGCCCTGGGCATCCCATTATAAGGGCACTGTCTCTCCCTGTTTGCTCCTGATCATGTGCCAAACTACCATCCACTGTCTACTATACGCTATTCCACCTTTATTTTCTGCTACATATTTATCATGCCTACGCCTATTCAATCTAGGGTTTCCCACAGTTCCTTTCCCCAGCCTTCCTTTGCCCGTTCTTGCAACCTTGATGATCTGTGTTCTTTATATCGCGTCTAACCCCTCCACCAATGTTGGGCTTCTTAACACCCGCTCTGTCTGTAATAAGGCCCACTCTTGATCTCTTCTTGTGACTCAATCTTCATTTCCTTTTTTTCACTGAGACCTGGATCACTCCCGACAATACTTTTACTCCTGCTTCTCCTCCCACTTCTGCCACTCACTTTTCCCACACACTCCGCCCCTCTGGGAACAGCAGAGTTACTAGGATTCTTTTTCACTTCTCCTGGACACCTTCCCCTTCTGTTGAAAGTATTTAAGGCAAGTAGTTTGGTTACTTATGCAAGGAGCAACATCGGTTTATAAAGAGGTGTAAGAGATCCTGGGATGTGGGGGGTGCAGGTATTCAGGGAGTGATCAGGGGTTGGTAAAGGCGATGTGCTGAGATATAGATCTTGTTTATATGCACACAGACCTGTGTAAAAGTGAGGAAGGTAGGTAAGGACACTAAAGTAAGTATCCTGCCGTCAGTAAGACCCGAATTTGCTGAATAATCTTTATGCTTCTAAGAATTGCACCCTTTTAGATGCAGATGACTGAGCGATGGTCCCTCGCATCCCTCTCATGCCCGGACAGGGCCAGGCAGGGTGTGAAGTAGCCCTTAGGTGTTTCCCTTTGCTGGGGGCGGGCAATCGCCTGTCGGCACCCAGCCAATGAGTTTCTTGTTGCCCTTTGCACGATGGAGGCTGGTAGGAGCCTCTACACACCACGCCATCCCCGCCGGCCATCATGGAAGGGCCAGGTCGGTGTGCAAATAAAGGACCCCACAGCGGTGGCGGTCCTCTGCCAGGGATAAGGCAGGCAGGATTCCTTTCTCTCTTCTTCCCTCCTCCTCACCCTTTATTCTTTTTGGTGACTTTAATCTTACTTTTCTTACTACTTCTAGTCACTCTTCACTTCTATCGCTCATCCACTCTTCTCACTTAAATCTTCGCCCCTCCATCCCTTCCCATCAATCTGACTCCTGCCTTGACCTTCTTTTCTTTACTCCTTTCCCTGTTCTCTATTTAACTCACGTGAGATCTAGAATTTGAGAAGTGCAATCCCGACCCATTGGGCTAAGGGTGTGAGCAATAAAGGTATTAGGCTTTTTTGGCAGCCGATTGCCTTTCTCTGCTGTCCCCATCTTAGCATGTAGTCTTCTGAGGCATCTTATCTGATGCCTTACTGATTGTCTTCAGAACACCCAGAGAGTTTGGGCTACTCCCCCAAACCTGGTATTTGGCCAGATCGACTGGTGAATGATTCAGCCAAAGAAGGCACTGACTGGGCACTCCCTGAAGCATGACCTGTCTGGAGTAGTTCCCTCCCACTCCTGCATCCCTTAAGATTTCCTTGAGTAAATGTATCTTAGATTCCAAACGAGACAAAACCTCACGAATATTTAACGCATGGCTTCCTACTATTGTTAACCACTTCCCAATGGTATATTCTGGTTATGTCTCCTTCAAATTGAGAGTTTGGGCCATGCCGTATTTAGGGATACTTTTCTTTTAAGAATGTTTGGTCCCCACGCCATTACTCACAGGAAGCCCTATTGGTAATATATCATGAGGATCATTACTTATTTTGAGCTGTACCTGCTGAAGGATAGCTTCCAGGTCATTGGGAATTATTTCAAAGACATGCTTGTAATTGATTTTTTCTCTAACATAATGTTTACGCCCAAGGACTGTTTTACTTTAGAAAATGTGCCAGAGTTCCGGACCCACAGGCGGAATGCTTCCTGCTTCTAGGTCTATATCTTGCCCCCACTCCCGTTAACTTGGTGGCTGGACATCCTTTGGAATTCTTTTGCCACTTTGAGCTTCTTTTTAGCTGTAGACACTGAATCCACTCCCAGGGATCACAGGCCTTGCGTCTGGCCATTTTAGGGGTGGGGTGGTAGGAGAATGATGTAAAAGATGCTCACATTTTACCATAACATGGAAGAAAGGTATACCAAAAAGCAGAAGGCTTAAAAGGCTGTGGGGTGGAGTTTGATTTTATAGTTTGGGTAGTACAAGACCAGAAATTACACAGGCAAAAAACAGTGTAACGGGGAGTGAAAGTGCTAGTGTTTGTGTTTTTATTTAATTTATATAGCGCTTTTCGCCAAATGTGCTTGTGCAAAAAAGGTTAAGAAATGGTACAAGCAGCGTGAAAATGCAATCCAGATTGATCAGAGCAGAATAGGGGATAGTTTAATTAATTGTTGTAAACAGCAGATTGGCGGAATGCAGAGAAGAGCGGAAAGATGACCGGTTGAAGGAGAATTTTTCCAGCGTTGTTCGGCTTTGTGAAGGTTGCAGCGGAGGGAGGTGAGGGCAGGCTTGAGAGGGTTTGCAGGTTGAAGAGAGGACGAGTAGGAGAGGTGGGGTCTAGAGTAGACAAGTGTGCAGTGAAGAGTGCTTGCAGCATTGTCAGGAGAGCAGGAGGGGGGAAAAAAGAAATGGATGGCAGAGTAGAGTGAAGTACAGAAAAAAATGCAGTAGAATAAACGATAGCAATTAAGATGAGTGAAGGTAGGGGTTGAGAGGGGGCAGAGGGTGAGAGAGCGAAAGGCGGAGTAGATGATGATCCGAAGAATGGACTTCTCCTGCAGCTCCCTCTGGGCTCCTGCCAGCAAAGGATAATTAATCGGATGGGCCGGGTGCAAATGGGGGGACCGAAACAAGATGTTCCTTAGGGGTGTAGCGCAACCACACCACAAAGCCCAAGAGGACCGTTTGGTGGTGGAGATCTTGGTCTGGAATATTGCATGCCTAAGTAGTAAAATCTAGGACAAAGATCGGTGGGACTTTATTGACAACATCAAGTAATCATGCTTCAGGAGACCTGTGTAATTGAGCCCATTCATCTTCATGGTTTTTGCCTTTTCCATATGACAGTGGTAAGAACAAGTACAAGGGGCCTCCAGGGAGCTTGCCACTTATGTCTCGACTACTGAGTTGGGACGTCAAACTCTCCACCCTATCAAACTGTAACATTCTAGCTCTGAAAGCCACACCCCCAGGAGCTTAACCTCTTGGCCTGATTCATTTCTACTATATATAAAAGTGGCAAGTGGATGGCTACCCTATTCCAAACCCTTTCCCAACTTTATGCTAAATGGCTATGACCATTGAGAGCAAACTTTTCCTGTGATAGTAGGGGTGACTTTAATGTATACCTGGGCTCTGGGGAGCACTTCCTCTATGATGACGACGAAGAAATCGCTTTGTCGATCCCTAAACGGAGTATGGTGAATTCAACAATTTCGAGTAGCACTCTAGTGCTTTGGAACATCCTAATGAAGACCTGTTTTAGAGCACTTAATGGTAGGTTTCACTCCAGTAGCGCAGGGAGCTTTGCTTTTGACAATGGCAGACCACAAAGCATTAAATTAAACATTTCATCCTGATCCCCATGGAAGGGGTGGGGTTGTGTTAGCGGTTTTGAGATCCCTGTCAGATACGAAAGTCCTCCTCTCCCTCCCTCGCTCGCTCCCTCCCTCGCTAAAGAGGGTGAGGGGTGAATGAGAGTTGGCTGATACTGAGATCAGTTACAGCCAGCCACTGATTAATGGACAACAGGGTTGTGTGCTCCGCTGGAAAACGGTTGGGGAGATTGAACTAACAAATAAGCTAGTAGTTTCCAGCAAGGACGACCTAATGATCTGCTTGAATCCTAGTCCTTTCCACTGACTATTTTAAACTCTCTTGCTTCTCCTGCTTCTTTTGTGACTACTTGCAGCAAATGTTGCATAAGCCTGGGAATAATGGCAGCCTTGTTAGTTAACAGCCATGATTTAATTCTATCTGCAAGGAGAAAGAGGTTTCTCCTTGCAGCTTTAAAAGCACCCCCTAACCCCCAATTCTTTGGTTATTCAGTGCAGTAGGCAGGTCTTTAAACAGGAATCGGCAAATAGAAGGGCCGGCATAGCCAGGGACCAGTAGGACGCACTTTGCATTGCAGCTGCTGCCCATGATCCAAAGGCCTTCTTGGGGAATTATAGCTAGGAACATGGATGGATTGTATCTAGGTTCTTTGTTAGTCCTGGAAGCTCATGTAACAGAAATACTGGATCCAGCACTTTATTTCCCTGTACAGGTAGAACTCTAACTCTGAGAAGGCAGAGAAAGATCTTTGACTTGAATACATCGTGTCCCTGTCCCTTATCTTGGTCAGTGAACCTCCATCTGTAATGGGGAAACAAAATGAATTTAAAGCACTGAGTATAGACAGGTTACCAAATGACCTGTTTTTTGTGCTAATGTCAATCTATGGGTCTCTTTCTTGACACAGGTCTTTAATGCTATTATTATAACGAGCCACATTCCGGAGATTTGGAAACTGGTGTTATTGTGGTTAAGAAGATAGAAAAATCCATTGCCTCCTCTTATCGCCCAATTACCCTGCTGGACGGTACATCCAAGCTTTTTGCAAGGATATTACTGAATAGAAAGTGGGACTGGGTAAGTGAATATAATTTCCTGTCTGACACCCCGCTGGCCCTCATGGCGGGCATGGGTATAGTCAACCAGTGCCTCAACTTTTATCTGATCCTGGCTAAATGTTCGCTCCTTCTGGGTTCTCCTGTCTACGTGGCCTTTATGAATTTGACCACGTAGACTGGAAACTCCTTTGGACGACTCTGGACCAGATGGGCATACAGAGACCCCTGGTCCAGATGGTGGAAGCTCTTCATACTGATTTCAAGGTTCCGGTTTGTTATGGTAGATGGGACTGACTGATCATATTAGGGCAGCAAAGGGCATCAGGCAGGGGTGTGTCCTCGGCCCCCCCCTCTTGTTTAATCTTTATATAAATTCCCTTATATCCACTCTGGAAGCCACAACGGTGATGTTTCCCAGTATGGCGAGTTCGCCCACCCAGCAGCTCAAAGACAAATTCTGGACAGTTTGGAATAGCATTAGGGAGGGCATACATTTAAGTAAACCTACTGCCCTGCTGTACCATCCACTGTGCCCGGGTGGGGGTCTCACTGGTTATTTTACCATGGTCGCTAATTCCTATCACTGGATTTTTTTGACTGGGGCCCGCCTAAATGCCCCCACCTAAGTTCAACATGCAAATGGATAGGTGTCCAACACCCGGATGATGGGACTTGTCGGTGTGGCAAGACGGCATCATTGCTACACTTTGTACAGTTTTACCACCTTTATAACGATGCTCCCAAACCTTTCTTACTAAATGTGCTCAGGGGCAGCAATCTTGGTTCCTGGAGACCTGCTTTGTTGTTTTTATGGCCTCTCCCCAATCTGGGGTTGCCTTTGCTCTTGCGTGATTGGCAGCATGGCAACAGGTAACAGATTTCCTAATAAGACAGCTGTGCAATAATTGGGTCTCTATAAAATCAGATGATTTAACTCTGTATCTTCTTTTCAATTTCATCTATTCTACAGGAATGATGTAGAATGAATTGTGATTTTAGTTTTTTTCTATCCTATTTTTAGATTTGACTTTTTTTTTTATTCAGTGATGTGTTATACTGTAAATATGTTAAATGGATCCTAATAAACAGATGACTACCTAGTTAAATAAGATCTACATGAAGAAATTGAGGGCTAAATAAAGTTAATGTGAGATAGTTGGCGGTGCATCAGCAACTTTCCAAATGTTCAGTACTGTTTTCATAATGTAGAGAAGGTTAGTCATATTGTTTCTATGCTAAAAACATGGCCTTGCTATGTCATCTGGTTTCTACTTCATTCCATACATTTGTGAAAAGATTACAAATATTTATGGATTTGTAAAGCACAAACTAAGCTGTGAAACTGAGCACTGTACACAGGTGATTCACCGGAGGTCACCAGTAGATTTCACCTGAGACGAGATGGGATGTTTGAGCGTGGGAGGGGACTCCAGAGGGGGCCAATGTGGTGATTGGAGCGATCAGTGATTGACAAGCTGTTCTTTGAAGCATATGGTCTCTAGGTTCTTTGAAGTTTAGATGGATAGGTTCGTAGATGGTTATTTTCAAGCTTTGCTTAAGAAATCGACATTTCGAAGAACAATTAATGACTTTGTGACAAAATGACTACTGCTCTGCAGGAGTACAAGAATGAGTAGTGGTTAAACAGCCTACCCAGTCATCACATTATTACAACCCAACAGTGATCCCAATCGTAATGTTGAAACCGGCACAGTGAAGTCCTTTTTGTGGTAACGTGGACTGAAGGGCAGGCTATACATGTGATAACAGTAGCAACCAAAGCAGAAATAGTTGTCCAAAATAAAGGAATGTTAAATGCAGGCTCTAAAAAATATATATACTTTAATCAAACACACCAATATGCAATAACTGTCAAAAACACTTGGGGGACGCTGTTGAGCAGCCAAAGGTAATGGAGGTCTAAGAAAGAGCTATGGCCCCGACATATCCTGAATGCTGCAATATCCTCTAAATGAAGTTGTGACTGAATAAAAGCCAGTGGAGGAAGCTGAGGCTGCGGTGCGTGCCCCATCGAAAGCTGGCCTCGATATGTTAACTTGAAAGGGAGGACAGACAATTCACAGATCTGACGGTGCAGCTGCCTGGTCTGTGCCGATGAGGTCATCCAGGAGAGCTGGTGGCATGGACTTCCTAGAGCACTGCATTGTTGGCCTGAGCTGGGGAGGAGCAGAGAAAGCCAGCAACCTGCCCTGCATTGATACTTTGTGGAGCGAAGGTGAACAGACCCTGATGAGCTGCAGTCACTACTGTGGCTACGACTAACCTATGGATGGACCCCCGGAGCCCATCGGGAACCCTGGGGAGAAGAAATATAGAGACGCACGTGGGAGAGCTGCTGAGTGAAGCGCTCCCGCTTGCGGGATTACTTCTTTGTCAACAGTTGCCCTGCCATCGTGACGCAAATCCTGAACCTGACCCTCTACCAGCTGGTTGTGGGAGGAGCTCCGTCCAACAGGGTGACAATAATAGGAAAACCCCAGGACCACACAGGGGAGGTCTGGTTGTGAGCTGCGCGGCCGCTATTTCACCTCACTTGCGCGACATCAAGGAACTGGGTGAGGGAGTACTCCCCACACGCTAGGTGAGTGTGTCTGGTTGTGTCAGGCGGTGCTGACCGTTAAGGGATATCAATGTAAAATTTTACAACCTCCACACCAGGTCCCAAAAGCCATATCCCCTACAGTGTGCCACGAACCCAGGATCCAGTGGAGCATTAGAGATAGCAATAGGCCAGCGGCCATAAAGCTCCTTATCGGATTAACTTTATGGGGCAATAACAGGCTGTGACCTCAGATCCACCGAGAGAAACATCCTGGTACCGCAAGCCGCAAACTGAGCAAGATTGTACTAGACCCACTGGCACATGACAGCAGCATAATGGACAGAACTGTGCTAGAATCAGATTTAGCACGTTGGCTCATTTCTACTCACAAAGCGGCGGAGAGGGTCTGGGTCCTGAGAGGCATTATGACCAAAGGGGCTGGGAAGAAGAAAGGCCCAATGGATTCGTTAACCAGCACCCAAAGAGTGGCCCGCAGCCGGTAAACCAGGTGCAGGGAAAGAGCTCAAGCAATGTATTGGGGGAGGCATGCGAAGACTAGCTGCTGATGGCTATGCAGAGTGGCTTTATGTCCATTAATGTTAAACTGGACGACATTGGGGTAATGATTGGGTCCCTGAAATCTAAACTTGAGAAGCCGACGCCCCGTATCAATGCAGCAGAAACCAGAATTGGCGAGGTGGAAGACAAGGTGGGACATCACGACCGAGACATTGCAGATCTTCGGAACGAACTCGACCAAAATCAGTGGCAAGTGTGATGACCTCGAGTCGCGCTCGAGATGGAACAACGTACGCATTGTCAGAATATCCAAGGCAGCATGCAAGGGGCCCATGGAGCCATTTGTCGAAAGTCTACTAATAACCATGTTTGGATCAAACACATATTTCACACACTTCCTAGTTGAACGAGCGCAACGCACTCTTGCCCCAATACCTAGACCAGGGGCCCCTCCGCACAAGCTCATAGTACGGCTGCTCAATTACAGAGATGGGGATCGCATCCTGAAACTCTCCAGGGAACAAGGAACACTCCTATATGACTCCAACAACATCCACATATACCCTGATTTCACAGGTGGGGTACAGGTCTTGAGGCGGTTCTATGCCCTGTGAAGGAATTGATAGCCAGGTGCGTCCCATACACCTGTATGTTTCCTTTGAAACTACATATTCAACACGAAACGGATATCCCTTCAAAATGGATACCCACACTGACATTTTTTTTAAAAAGGATTGGATTCTATAAATGATACCACTGCAGCTTTTTGGAATTACTTGTATTCGATTTATATGACCCCCACCATAGCTCCCCTATTATTTGTTAGTTTATCAGCATCCTTTTTGCTTAGGGTGTGGCAAATAAAGAAACTTTGGACAGAATAGTTCTAAAAGTCCTTGTTTCTCAGATTGTGTTTCACTAATTCTGACTGTAGAATTCCGGTAAAGTTACAGGTGGCCCCTGGTTGACTGCGGACCTGTATAGGCATTGGTAAGGAATCTTAAACTAGATAATATACTCAAAATAAAATGTCTACTTTTTACTGCAACTATGGCAGAAAATCAAACCTTTAATTACTCAGATGAGCAAACATCAGAAGTGATGAGAGTCCCATCAATTTTTGATCCCACAGGAACAAACAAGAACACAGCCCAATCCACTGGTAGCGATGACTTATTGAAATTAAAAAAGAAAAACTTTAGGACTGAGTTTCATGGACATTTTTTACAGGAATAATTAAAGGCCAACACTATCCTGGCAGGACTCAATAGTCCGCAACGAACCATGCCTCTTTCTGACAGACAAACCATACACAACCAGGTTTAGCCATATAGCCATTAAGTGTAGCCACGACCTAATGGTCTTAAACGTCGCGACAGCCCAAAAGATAAGTGCTGATCTCCAAAAGGAACTAGACTTTGCAGTATTTGCTAACATTTTTTCTTCTTCAATCACGAATGCAAGAGACCAGTTGATGGCAACCAATAAGCTTTTTGATGAATTTAAAACAGCTACCATTGCCAAAAAAAGACAAAGAAATTAGCAAAAGACATTCATGAATTTAAATTAGAGAACGTTTTTCCATACACTACTGATGAATATATAGCAGCCGTGAATAAACAATTAACATCTCAACAACGTGGCCAAAGGAACAAACGATGGGTGTAATTTTCAAACTGGAGTAGCAGTGAAACAGATGACCACAATAGCAAGGATTCGGGAACTTTCAACCACTGCCCCCGTGAGCGCTAGGAGGCCCACAATGGGGTCCCCCGTGGTTTCAACCTTATGCCCCCGTGAGACGGACATGGGGCAGAAGATGCCAGACCCGCTAGTCAACACAGAACCACAGCTACCCATCTTCAACCTAGCAAATCTTGACATGAGCCAACCTCAGAGTTCAGTTTTATCCAAAGGCCTATAGTTTATTCCTACAACACGGACAAACTGGTATACCACAGAAATGGAGCTTCGTAGATTCCTTAGGACCATCAGACTTAAAGCATTCTTTCTAAACTCCCCAGCATTACACCAGAATTAGACTCCGGTCTACGTGTTTCATCTATTCTCACGCCACAGGATAATCGGATCCCAAGAGAACTCTTGACCTTTGAAAAATGTATTTTAAAGGATCTACATTGTTTGAAAGGAAAAGGAGAGAGAAACTTTCTCAAACAAAAATGTTCTAAAGATGAACATAAAGCTGTAAATGATCTATCACGGAAGACAGCCATAGTCATAAAGCCGGCAGACAAGGGCAAAGGCATAGTCATGATGACTAATGCCCAATACCTTAAGATGGTGAATGTGTTACTAGAGGACACCGAAAGCTATAAAACAAAATTGAAGAAAGATCCAACTAAGGAGATTAAAACTGAGATTGAACAAGCTGTAAAATACGGCTATGACTGAAACTGGATCACTGATGATGAATCTGAATTCCTGACAACCAGCCAAGGCTGAATTCCAATTATGTACGCATTACCTAAGATTCACAAAACCTCAGTGAACCCCCCCAGGGAGGCCTATTGTATCAGGAGGTGGATCAATATTAGACCCTTTATGCAAGTTCGTTGACACCTTTCTTAAACCCATGAGTGTGCAAACAGATTCATACTTGTGAGACACCACAACACGATTCAAAATTTTTGAAAATTTAGCTTTTTACATAAATAAACAAAGACTGGTTACAATGGACATGAAATCACTATACACCAGTATTCCTCAAGAACAGGCCATTGAATGTATGCGAGAGCACTTCGCTCGTTCAACCTACAAAAACATGTTCCGCATAACTTCATCATTGAACTTGTGAGACTTGCACTTTGCAGACATTATTTTGAATTTAATGGTGACTTTTATCTACAAACCAAGGGTACCGCGATGGGGGCAGCCTTCGCGCCGAGTCTGGTGATTCTGTTCATGTCCAAATTTGAAACTAACAACATTCTGTGTGATACAAACCCATATATAAGAAACATCTCAAATTGGAAACATTTCATTGATGATATTATTTTTATTTGGGATGGAGTGGAAACAGAATTACAGCTCTTTCTAACCGGGATTAACCAAATCAACAGCATCCAGTTTACAATGGAAAACTCCAATTAATGCATTTTCTTTTTCGAACTTGCAAATCGAACATGACGAAGGTAATCTGAAATGTTGCCTCTACAGAAAAGAAAGTGCTAGGAACACTATTCCAGTGACCATCCGCAAAACTTACTAGATAACCTTCCATATGGACAGTATTTATGCATAACGAGAAACTGCACAGACCTAGTAGACTTCTATAAACAAGCGGATGACCTAGATGCCAGACTTCGAGAAAGAGGTTACCCCAAAAAACTCAGCAAGCGATCAATGAAACAGGCTTGTTTCACCGATCGTGACTCCCTTTTGACACCCAGAATCAAAACATCTGAAAACACTGCAATGACGTGTTCTCACACATGGGTCCCAGACCTTTCAAATTAAGACATTAATTTCAAAACATTGTGCAGTTGCAAAACTAAGTTTACCTGATGACCTGTTGCCAAGATTTGCATTGAAGAGAGCACAAAATGTGCGGACAAACTTGTACATTCTAACTTTAGGAGACAACCTGCAAAAACTGGACTATGGGATTCGAGGTCCACAACAGGGCATTACCCCTGCGGTGCATGCACTGTATGTCATCTCACCCAAAAAATGAAGGAATTCAAAATTGGTGACCAGACATGGACTTTACCAACTGTAAAACTAATCAAGTTTTCTATTGTATTGAATGCCTTTGCAAACTATGGTATGTCGGCAAACCACCCGTGCAGTCCACATTAGAATTTCAGAACACTGGTCCCGCATTAGGTGTAAAACCACAACTGCCCCTCTTTTAAATCACTATACCGAGCTACAACACTCTGCCAATGACATTCTATGGTGGGTCCTGGATGTTGTCAAAAATTCAATGCATACGTCCAGATGTTTGCTTCAAAAGGAAGCTTGTTGGATTTATAAAATGGAAACTCGTATCAAAGGACTCAATGAGAAATTCAGTACCCCTTTGTAAATAGGATAAACCTTACTGCAAAACATTGTGAATATCCATAGCGCTTTGCAAACTGAGTAGCGCATTTGGTAGTTTGGCACATGGACTCTTTCTGAAAATGCTCTGTCACGGTAAAATCGTACTGTAACAGTATCACTAATGCTTGCCAGCACTTGAAATAACAATAGCGGTCTCAGAATTCATAGTTCGGCACACTGAGCTATTCAGGAACTGCTTTTAAATGCCAATAGCATTTTGAAACGTGAGCAGCACTCCCCAAACTTCATTTGCTGTTGCGACACGCTGACTTAAAATGTCTACACTAAAAACATTGCGAACATTCAGAGTGCTGTAAAAGTATTATGAATGCCTGTAAGTGCTGAAAACGTAAATAGTGCGTTCAGAATTTGTTTGGCACACTGATTTATTCAGAAACTGACATTAAATGCCCATAGCGCTTACAAACACTAGCAGCGCTTTCTAAACTTCTTTTTCTGGTTCAACACGCCGATCTAATTTACAAACTCATTGATTCATATTTAGCATTCTCATAAATGTCTTCACTGTAAATATTGTGAACTTTTTCGAGCATCGCATTTTAAGATGACTCGCTCTCCTTGAACCTCTAGTGCCCAGGTTTGCCTCAGCAATACGAAGTAGGGCTTTCATACTTTACAGTTGGAGCACTGATTCATTTAAAAATCGCTGCCCCAATTTGCATGTGTGCTCAGCACTCTTAAAAATATTGTGAAGATCCAGAGCGCGGACATTTTAGATGACTTGCTTGTTCTCTTCAAATCTTATTCCATGGCTCCCCTAGTGTTAACACACACAAAGTTTACCTTGTAAAATGGGCCATTTCCACTGCATCTTGCTAAACTTTTTCTAAATGAATGGGCTTTACTTTATTGTTTGATAGTAATTCAGAACAGGGTAACCAAGCCACGGATATACACGTTGCCATGGACATGGATCTGCACATAAAAGTCACGTATGTTTCAAAGCCGATCCTTTCAACCTGTGTTAAGGCGTTTTGTGACCATAAATCGGCTCACTGTGGCTCGTCCTGAAAAACAGGCGGTCTGGTTAGTATTTCAAGAATAACAACCATTTGTTAAACGAACGGGTTGATGCCTATATAGATCACCTAGGCAACCATCATGCACATTCGGACAAGGCTTGGCCCATTGATCCAATAGGATTGTGGCATGCAACTCGAGCACGGGGGGCACGTACTATATGCACCAATAGGAAATATCCTTACATTGTATCAGTGAAAGTCAGTCGAGTGAGGCATTTGTTGCTCTTTGCAGCCTCCATTGAAACGCCAAGTTCCGATGAAGAGGGAACTTAAACACACGAAACCGGCATGACCAAGGTAATTTACAAGAAAACCAGAAAAATATATTAGTTAACCTTGTGTACCTTCTTTGGTAATCCAAACAAAGAAGGGCACACTACAAATACATATATATATTTGTGTCTTTAGGAAACCTGGTGCACTCACTATGGAATTTTGCACAAAGCCTGAAGAATGGCATTTAAATCATCCTTGCTACGAATTTAAAACACGTATTTAACGTTGAAAATGAATTTAGGCCGTAAACCCTCTACATTGATGTACTAGTAACACTGCAAACGTTGCGTACGTCCAGTAGGATTAACTCCCACCACTATATATTTTGTATTTATTATTTTATATCAATAGGTCACTGCTCAACAGCGGACCTTTGCTGCTTACACTCTGGCTCTGTGTTCATGCATTTGGAGCTAATACCCACCAGGTATGATGAAACATTATACACAACTTTTGACTTTAGTACTTTAGCTTTCAACACTGAGTGCATATGGCTAGATTCCATAATGAGCAATAGTTTTTTGCTCCTAGACTAAGAAGCTCCACCCTCTGCATTATGCTCTTCGTACCAACAAGGGCCACCACTGGCTTGTCCCTCCCTTTGATTACCCACTAAATTATTGGGTAAGTTTCTTTTAGGACAATTTAAGTGAGTACAGTCAAACTGCACTTAACATGCAACTTTATAAGGCACTTCCATGCCTGAATGAAAACATTTTTTTCTTCAATTTGAATTTCTACATTTTGTCTGCTTCCCCCTAGTCTAAATTCGCCCTGAGGAAGGCTACTAACATTAGTCCCAGCAGGTGGCTTGTTTGCCGAAACGTATCTGGTTGGTTATAGATCTGATTATAGACATTTCTATAACCAAAACCTTTAAGTGTTTATGATGTCCTCGCATACGTAGGCAGACCTGCTCAGAGTTGAGACAGAAATTGGATAGATTATTTGGCACACTCTATGTGCTTTTCTATTGTATATTGTCTGTTCTTTGATAATTTTGTTTCATGCTCCTCTGAAACACATTGGAAAGTGTTCTTCTGACAATAACTGATTTTTTTTTCTGGTTGGAACACACTCTGTCCATGTTTTACACATTTTATGTTGTGTAATTAAATTCTAAAAATACATTTCAAATTGTTGAACCATATTGATGTTTACATTCAGACTTGCAATGGGACAATTTTGAAGGGATATCCGCTTTGTGTATACCCACACTGAAATGTTTAAAAAAAGGTTTGGATTCTATAAATTCTACCACTGCAGCTTTTTGGAATTACTTGTATTTGATTTCTATGACCCCCACCATATCTGCACCACAATTGGGGCTCCCCTACCATTTGTTAGTAGCGTTTGTAACTTTGCACTGTTTGCTGCTCGATGTATGACTGTCGTATAATAAAGGAACCTGAAATCTCAATCAATAAATGGATCCTGGTGTGTTTACTCCTGAGACCTTCAATAACGCCTGAACTTCACGAGAGTGTAGAAGGCATGTGATCTCCTGTGCCCTTGTGCAATGGCTAAACATGCCCAGACTGTGCATAAAAGCCTGACCACCCCTGATCCAAAAGCATATTTTGATCACTTCACCATTTCACAGAAAAACGTGCCAAACTGTCACTGCATTCTGGCCTTCTTATAGACAGTTGCCTCTCTAGGATGTTTTCCTTAAGTTAATATTTCCTTTAACTTGGGTAGCTTCTCATAAACTATTCTGTTTGTTTTCTCATGGTGAAATAGTTAATTCCACCCGATCACACCCATACCCTAAAACAAGGCAATACAAATATGGGATTTTAGGTAGCAGTATACACTTCCTATTTCCTTTAATGTAAAACTCATTCAACTTGCACACAGTCCACACTGGGCTCTGTCACCTCTGAAAGCTGGCTATGCCAATTGAGAGGTTTCCACCTGGGACTTTGCCAGTAACGCCTAGCACACAATCGAGATTACTCTGAGCACAACTCGAGCCCCTTATGCAGCCATTCACTGATTATTCAGTACTTGATGAAAATACGAGAAACCCCCATCTGGTTTCTACTCCCTGAAGCAGTGAGTGAACCATTTTCCTGATCTGCTAAAACAGTGATTGCTCTGCACTGATGGTGCATGCATTCAGCCCATCAACAACTCCATTCCTTCCATACCCTTTCTGGATGTTACTCTTCCCCCTTAAGCTTCTCCTCCTCCTCCTCCTATTCGTTCCTCCACTCTTCTACAGACTTTGGTCTGGAGACCGCTAATGCTGGTGCTATACACCACACACACTTCTCTAAGACCTCTAGAGTGTGACTGGTACAGTATAAAAGCTGAGAAACGTAACCTAACTTAAATCAGATCAGCTGTTTGAAACCATGCTTTTCCCTTAGTGTACCTGAATAGTATGAGCCCAAGTCGCGCCTAGTAACACTTGTGTACATGCACGTTATAAATGACTTCTCATATCATATCGAGCTGGTATCCCTGCTGATGTCATGACTGCCAGGGCAGTGCTGGGTGAGAGGTTTGGGTAACCATCCATTGGAGAGGGCTGGGAAAATCGTTCCTAATCATGTTTGTTTTTTATTTTTATTTAAGGTCTGTGTCTAGCCTTACTCCCACAGTATTCTGTAGTGCCAGTGCGTCACCATGCTCTGAATTCCCTCTATATTTGGAGCGTTATTTCACTTGGACTGTCCCAAGACATCTTGTAAGGCATTGGTAGCAAGGGTAACGTATCTTGATGGCAATGGTGTCATGGTCACCAGTGCTGAGTGGACGTTGAACTAAGGAGTCAGGTCGGGTGTGACTTCATGACGACAACCTTAATGTTTAGTCACACCACTGTGTTGAGCGGGAGCCTCTCTGAGAAAGACTGTCCCAGAGCACAAATCGATCCAATATAATTTCTGATCTTCCACTTATAGCAGTGGCTTCCAAAAATTGTTTATGCTTAAAGCTCCTCACTCCAACTGTGTCCCAAAACGAAATCTGCAAAGTATAAAAATCAACAAGCGACAGGAGAACTAAACCTTTACTGAAAATTCTCTCAAGTTACCAAAATATGAAGCTGTGCATTCCGCTACCTCTGACATCTGAAATAGAGGATTATCATCCACATTTTATTTGGTGTGTTGGTTAAACACTACTACCAAAAGTGTTTTACAAAGAGAAGGTGCAGACCCTTTATAGTGATTATATTGGTAAAGGTGAGCCAGGTAGTGAAATGGTAATGCATTTTCACATAGAAAGGGGATATTTATTTAAAGGAAAAGTGTGCTCAGAAGTTTTATTGTCCTGAACGTTCGGGCATGTCTTTTTAAGCCTACTGTGAATGATCGTAAAAAAAATTCCTGTGCATCTTACCTTAGTTTTCTTCACTTTTACACATGCGAAAACAACGGGTTGGGCGCGGCCAACTTGTGCTAATCTTATCCGTTGCTGCATCGCCCCAAGTTCATGTGCCCTCGCGGCACTAAATCATATCACCCACCCCTGAAGCTGACATCACTATTCTAAATGATAAGCTCCTTCTGTTTTCATGACGTTACTGGGCAGTGTAGCCAAACGCGCCCAGTCATCACCCACATCATAAGACAGTTAACGCAGAACCCAGAACATCAACACACACATCCTCTCACAGCGCATCCCAAATCGGATTTGCAAACAGTATTTTTAAAGAAAACATCATTAATCTGCAATTTAGCAAGTGCTTTTATTTAACGAAAGAACGCTCGAGAAACCACATCATGATCCGCTGATTGCGATCAACGACCAATTGTTGTGTGACCTTAGGTTAGAGCAGCAAAACTATAATGACGCACATGGTGTTCCTTTCGGGAGAAGATGCAGATTCGATGCACCTTCAATCGCAAGGCTTTGGTATCTGCTTCTTGCTAATCCATAAACGATGACAGGTTGCTCCTTGTCACTGGTACCGCCAAAGGGCATATCGGTCCCGGTCTATTGTCCCACATGAGGGTGATGCTAAACGATGCGTTTAGGCGTATCTGCCATTGTTGATACAAGAATCCGTCACACGGTAGCTGGGCACAATGGCATTCGCAGACGGTACAATATATCTGTGTAGATAACAGAATAAAAATATATTTTAGTAGCCATTTTTGATTCAAATGTATCCATTTACCCTTTAATTCTGCCCCGGATGAAACCTAATAATGTACACAAACCACACATAATAACACAGCCAGACAACATGGGGGGAGTATTTGAGACTACAATGTGCATGAGAGGTTAGCGGTATATAGCTCCCAGTGGGATGGAGAAACGGACGTAGAAATGGAACAACAGACAGATGGCATTTTAACGGAATTTGGAATCTTATCTATCGAAAAGTGAACCAAGTTCCCTTGGAAAATGTTCTTCCTCTGGCGCATCCAATAATGTAACGTTGATGGCACACCCTGATATTCCGTGGGACGAAGTTGTTTAGATATCACTAGCCTTCATACAGGTCGTGGTTGCGGGTCGTTGATGGATAATCGTCAAAATATGCTCCAACTAACAACCCATAACAATGTTAGTAAGCAATACCGGCCAAAAAATCAAACCTTTATTCACTCCTCTTTAAACTATAAACAAATAACTATTATTAGGAGACTTGCAAACAAACCGCGTGTTATGCCCTTGGTTTATTAAATATGGTGCAGTATACATTTAATCAACTGAACGTATTGTGTACACTATTTTCGTCAAATGGCATATTTGCACGTCGCTGAATTGTTCCATATGCATACAGCAAAAATGGCATTTTTAATCGCAAAAAATATTATGGATAGTTGAACTTGCATTATGTTTGTTTGTTCCATTCTCTTGGCGTAACGCAGAGTGTTCGCTCAGAACAACGGTTTGCATAAATTGAAATTAAATGTTGCAATGTCCACTTTCAATATAGTAAATGTTATCGCTTTTGCGGGTATTCGATACCTTCTGTCCTTCTAGCATAGCGATTGCTCCCCTTCGTTCAAGGTCAAATAACAATTGAAGCTTGTTTTCAGCATGTATGTGGGGTAGGTTTCGTTTTTGTGAAAGAATGCCACAATAATAAAAAATACCAGACAAGACACATCAGTGTGAACTGATTTTCTTCTATCCCCACAAGCATAATCCCACAGTGACCGTTACTCCATGGAGCGATGAGCCCAGCTGACCCACGTGGCATTCGAAATAGACCTGCAAAATAAACAAATTTTTGGCTGGCATCCACCAGCGCTGCGCAATCATGAATACTGTCTTACCCATCACTAGTGCGGGTTATGAACCTATGTGATGTCAATCATGACGCTGTGGCCTTTCGATAGGCAAAATCATTCATTCTGGAGTCTCAACGTTCTTGAAGAGCAGACACCTTGTTAAATCTTGCAAGCTATCTCTTGGCTTCCTTCCTGTAGGTTTGTATTCATTACATTGTGGGCATAAAAGGGGAAAGCCTTCTATAATCTATGCATGTCGTTCAGACTATCTATCCCACCTGAGGCAGCCCTGTCTACTTTCAAGCGAGACAGGTTACATTGCTTGCCCAAACCAAGTTAGTTGCATTGCGAGGATGAGCGTTAACCAATTTATCGGAGTCATTCCCTAACTTTCTAATGCGGACCTGAGAAGTTGGTAGCCTTGTGCTCAACATTGCAGTAGTGCACGAAAGCGCACAATCGCAACGGTCGAGCAAAAAGCATTTCTTCTTGGGAAGGCCGTAGCAAGTCAGGAAGGGGCCTGAGGCGATGAAGAAGTAGTTCCCACTATTCGAGTAGGATGTGCCCTTGGTGGCAGATCAGTTTTCAAAAGTTGAAAATAGCTGGTGAGCGCAGGCTAACCCAGCCAACATCGAATTCCATTTGTAGATCCCATCTGTTGTACCGTGACTCTCAGCAAGAAATCACATTGTGTAATAAACTGGACAATGCATTTTTCTGATCTTCTGATACTCATATAATAGGCACAGTATAAACCTATGAATTGTATTCTGGATAACTGTCATTCTAGGGGAGTTGGACCTTGGGGTGTAATATTCAATTACAGTTGCTTTTCGGTTCAGAGTAGGGGAAGCAATTACTTCAACTTAGTTTTGGACAACAGTTGCACTGAAGGTAAGTAAAACCGATACTACAAGGCACTCAAAGGCTGGTGTAACCTAAGATAACTTTTGTGTCTGTCTAAAACAGACCATTATATGATATGATGATATGATATGGCATTTATAACGCACCTATGCACAAGTGCTTCAAGGCGCGATGAGGCAAGGGAGGGGAACAGAGTGAAGACTGATACAACCATCTTTCAAGGCCAGGTGACATTGAGATTGCGCAAGTGCAGGGGGGGGAGAGAGGAAAAGTCCAGGGGGGAAGAGGGGGTAGTGCATAGGATAAACAGTCGAAAGAAAGACAATAAATAAAATGTGCGGCCAGCTGGTGGCAAGTGCAAGAGTAAGTGCAGGCATCGGGTGTCAAGTGTGGTTGGGGGCTGTAGGGATGCAGAAACAGTCCCAGAGTACAAGGGTTGTCAGGGGGGCAGTGCAGGTGTGCAACTGGCTGGGAGGGGACCTGGGCCCAAGATCGCAGGGTAACCAGTGCAGTTTCAGTTTCAGTTTCAGCCAGGAGATAAGCGGGGGGGGAAGGAGGAGAGGAAGCAGAAGCAAAGAGGAAGGTCTTCAGGTGCTTCCGGAACCAGAGAGGGTTCTCCTCGAGTTTCAGAGAGGCAGGGAGGCTGTTCCAGAAGGAGGCCCCAGCAGAAGAAAGATCTACCACCAACTCGTTGCTTGGAGAAGCGACTGACCCTGAAGGAGTTGGAAGTGGGGCAGCCAAGAGCTTGAGTAGGAAGGTATTTACGAAGGGAGAGTTTAAGATATTGCGGTCCCAGGCCCCAGAAGGCCTTGTGGACAATGCAGAGGGTTTTGAACATGATCCTCGCTGCCACTGGGAGCCAGTGCAGAGATTTCAGTCCTGGAGAGATATGATCCCTGGGCTTGAGGCCAAGGAAAAGTCTTGCAGTCCTGTTTTGGATGAGTTGGAGAGGGCGGAGAATAGAGGCAGGCAGATTTAGAAAGAGGCTGTTGCAGTAGTCCATCCTAGAGAGAACGAGAGCTCTGGAGACAGTGAGATTATGGGGGAAGGAGAGGAAGGAAGAATACCTCTGAGCAGGTGCAGCTGGTAGTGTGACTTCTTAGAGACGTCAGAGATGTGAGGAGATGAGGAGAGTGTGGAGTCGAAGATGACCCAGAGGTTTCTAGCCTCAGAGGTGGGAGTAGGAAGAGGACCAAGAGAGGCCGGCCAGAGAGTGACGGGAAAGGAGGGAGCAGGTGTGTCGATGAGGAGAATCTTGGTCTTACCAACATTAAGGCAGAGATCATTGACAGCATGCCACTCCTGAATAGCAGACAGTCAGAGATGAGAGAAGAGGTTGCGGAAGGGAGGCTGAAAATGAGTTATCTGCATAGCACTGAAATGTTGGGGCGGAGAGTGGCAGTGCAGTGGGCAAGAAGAGCCAGATATTGGTTGAACATCCAGGGAGAGAGGTTAGAAGGTAGAGATAGATGAAGGACCTGTGAGCGGGGCAGGGGGTCAGGTTATCACAGAGCTGGTTGAGCAGGAGAGAGAGAGAATACAAAAAAACACACACACCATTAATGGGAGAAGAAGAGAAAGGGGAGAGCACAGAGACGATATGTAGAGTCCATAGGTCTGGCGAGGGAACGACATAGAGGATGTTGGTGAGGGTTTGTCTGGAGGAAGCACTGGTATCGGTATCAGCAATAGGGAGGCCTGGGTTGGAGACCAGGATGTCCTTTTTAAACTTCTTCCTACCAGATTTAATGAGGAGAGCGGCATAGTCGATAGAGAAGCTGTTATAAAAGATAGGAGAGACTGAGAGCACCATAGAGTAGGAAGAGAGAGGAGAGAAGAGGAACAGTGGGGGAGGGGGCGGGGAGAACACAAGGAAAGGACACAGGGAGGGGCTCATGTAAAGCAAATCCCAAAGTTACACTATATGGCAATCTAGCAACAACAGGCACTTATTGCCAGAGAGCTACATTTGAAAAAACCATTTGGACGCCATGGTGAGCTACGTAGAGCTATGGAGAACTCAGAAAATCACACCCATCAAAAGATTAAAATATTCTGAGTGTGTAAAAAGGTGCCCACTCGACGAGGTGTTTGAAAAAATAACACACTGCTAAAGCAAAATGTTCTGTTAGTTATGGGGTTGACACAGGTCAGGCGATTGATCATTGGTATGAAAATCTTAGCCATCAATGCCAGTGCCATGCACTGCATGTATGGATGTGGTTTAGGTCTAGCAGAGGGTTTGACAGACGCCAAGCCAAGCCTCAGTGTACCTTTTGACTGATGGCAAATATCCATTTGCCTATCAGTATTTCAGCAACCCAAATGGGCAGTGCAGCACCGATGTGCTCGGGCAATTCTATTCTAAAATATATCACCAAAAGCAAAGACAGACTTGTGTCTTATTGATTGAGGACCAGTAATATAAATTAAGGAAAGGTAAGTGCTATACATTAATGAATCATACACCCAATTAAATCTGCATAATTAAATACTTTTAAATACTTTTTATAGCATGGAAATATCATTAGATTGTTGATGTACAATGTCCAAACATTGGGCAACATATCTAAAAGGTTATTGTGAGCACATTATAAAGACAGCTGCAAATCATTTAAATTGGGATGTCAACTTTTCAATAAATTCCCCTTTAGTTGGACAGGGCTCGTTTGCAATGTTTTGTGGCATTGTATGTGTCCTAGGAACACAATCTGGATCGATTCCATGAGTATGCATGGCCAAAGTCAATGTCAGTTCTTTAACAAATTTGAATTCCATTTCCTGGTTCTTGGCTTGGCCACCCATTGCTTGCCTCGTTTTGTAAAGGCCAAGAGGAAACAAAGCGTCCTGAAGTTTCCTGCAGTTTTTGCTTGTTCCCTCCCAACGTTCTTGTTGTGCGCAAGTACAGCCAGTCTTGTTTTGGCCTCCATACGGTCTATGCCGAAATGAAACCTTTTGGGTGTGTACTTTAGGCACATATTATGGAACACCTCCAAATCCCTGGTATGACAGAATTCTGTGAGTCCTTTCAGGTCTCTTGAAAGAGTTTTATCGTACACAATGTTCTCAATATCTTTGTGTGGAGGTGAACATGGCACTAACCACTTCTTCTTGCGTTCTTGCTCCTTCAATAAAGTCCATGTGCACATTTGGGAAAATGTTGGTCTTCTGTCCATGAGTGTTCGTTGGAACAATGATGCATCAACGCCATTTTTCAAGTAGAATTTCTACAGACCCATCACACGTTTTGGAGCTCCACCAAAGATGGTTGCTGATAGATTGACACCACTTTAAAATATTTTCCAAACCCTTTTTTTTAGCTGTAATTCTTTTGACTGATTTGGCAACGTGCCATACATCAAATTTATGACGAATGTGTGGAAACTGCTCTCGCATTGCCTTGGCTATTGAAACATGCCTGTCAATGGCTATCTCTTCCATTTTCATTCCCCTCGATTGAAGATGTTCAGATTTGATGAAACCATGTTTCTCCATGGCCACAGAAGATATACATTCGGACAACTGCACAATCTCCTAAATCACAATTTTTTTTACATTCCATGTCTTGAAAGTGGTATGTGCAGTACTTTGCTGAAAATCCTGGGCTATCACGCTGTCCGTCGCCAGCTAGCCAAAAACGTTTGGTGCAGAATGTGCTTTCGATTGACATCTGTTCAATTTTCCAGGATTGACTAATGGTGGGGAATAAGAATTCCCTTTTACTATTTGTAGTACTGGGTTTTAGCAAGGAACTCGACTCCCACAAATTGACAAACTGGAAATCTTACCGAAAGCCGACCCGCTGACAAGTAAAGATGCTGAACATAGTATATTTCCAGCTGGCACTTTGCCCAGTATTGGTTGAGCGGACCATGAACATGTATTACGGAGGTGGACACAGCAAGCTTGGATTTTCAGGTTAGTGCCTTGTAATACACGAGACACATTTAACAATGGCTCCTGCATATGTTCTCCTCAATGTATGGACACATTTCAGCATCTGTACAATCTCTAGCAGGCAGCTGTGAAATGCAATGAATTTTGGCTCTTTTATTAGCCAATCGTCTGGCATGAATGTGATTTGTGACTCGATTGTGGTGGACAAATCGCCCAAAGTGATCTTAAGTTCCTCGGTCAATTGCATTGAAGCTTCAGTCTCTGTTAGTTCAGGTTGTGATATTTGCACACAAATTGGAGAAACGGGTAAAATCAAATGTTTCTTGGGTAGAACATTTTTAGCCCGTGTAGATTGTGTGAAGGGATATACGAGGAATTGCAATGCATTTTCATTGTATTCAGTTTCATCTTGTCGAGTTGTCGCATGGTAGCAATGGTCCATGGACACTTTGCACGGATCGCCGGTCACATTCGATTCAGTTGTCAGCTATTGGGCATAAGCATCACAATTCTGCTTATTGACTGGACCATGCTGTGCCACAAATAGTAGTTGCTCCATTGTGAAATCTGTTTAGCAAGCAACATCTTTGGTTTCATTTGTTGTCGTCTTTATACTTCTCTGCCTTCTGGGCCTCCAAGAGCTGTGCTGAAAAACATGCTCAATCTATAGCACACATACAGCAGAACACTTTAAAAACGAGAACATTATATGAATAAAACACCAGCGTAAAAACTTCTACAAAACAAACTTGTTTGTTCGTTACCCTGGTTTTCTTTGTTTTCTTTGAAATCGTGGGCTTCTCTTTTCCCACCGCACCAGCAAGCTGAAAGAAATTGCGTTTTAATATGGTTTAAATCAAGCGTATATCTTTTACACACAAACAAACATATGTACATATCTACAAACCAAATCAACTTGATTGAATAGAAATAATTACAACATTAAAATATATTCCAAATGCAATGTGATGTCCAATTGTATTCAATATTAGGTTATGTTCACCTCTGGTCCATGTGCCTCCTCCTCTAATTCCACACCTTGAATAGGATATTCATTAAAAAAATAAAGTCAATCGTACTGGAAATTAAAATCTTTCATCGCACAGAGCACTTGCACACAAAGTAGTATTAAATTATTAAGAACCGTATACTACAAGGTTTGTTGTCGCAACACTAATAGAACATTCGTATGAACTTAACCTTGCAAACAGTGTACGTCATTTAGTCATAATATACATTTCAGATTTCACCTGATAACCTTCCGAGTTGACACATGTACTTGATCAGAGATCACTGTGCAAAACATACTGATTGTAATGTTGCCCTCAAACTTTTTGTGATGTATTCTGCATTAGAGAGGAAGTGTAACGTTGGAACCAAAATCAGAAAAGTTTGAAACGGTGCATGGTTATATGTATTTAGCTCTCTAATAACATTGTTTGTAGGATTTACTTTCATTCTTGCAAGGGAACTGTAAGTATGCATACGTCATACACTCAACCGGTTTCAGAGGAGGAAGTGTTTGTAGTCGAAGTTGCAGCATCCCCCTGTAACACAGTACTTTTAGTATGGATGAAAACAGCTAAATGGAACTGAGACAATGAGATGCAGACAATGGTACATGTAGAGGGACACCCATGCATGCCACTTAGTGTAAAAATAGCATACATAAACATTTTCATATTTGAAATTCCAAGCATAACACATTCTCGTAAAGGACAGGTAAAATAAAATTACTTGATAGGCGAGTGAAGTTGATGTTGACTTCGGAAAAGAAATTGATGCAGAATCTTGCTGCTTCATTTTCAGTGCATTGTCATAAAGTGGTACAAGGGAAAATGAAAGTTGTATTAGATATGTGGGCAGATCCAACGCTCAAGAACCACGTCGTGCATTTCGGTAGGGCTCACCATTGGGGTACGGGACGTGTCGGTGGTTTCGTCACTTGTGAGGGTTTGTGCTTCCATCAGGGACATGTCAAGCAACCAGTTACGAAAACATTATGTGACTTTTAAAGGACACTATGGCATTGTTTTCTAATGGTCATAATTCCTTAATTTATTAGAGGCTCCAGAAAGCTGGGACAGATGTAGTATAGTAAAATGTAGTATAGTAAAAATGCAATAAAACCTGGTAACTATGGAGACTTTAAGACTCATTTTAAATAAATAGATCAAGTAATCATAGATAATACTTGCATAACAACAAACACAGCTAATTCATCATCCAGGACTCACCTGAGGCACCGTGTGCATAAATGTAGTTGAATTGCATTTTGAAGCAATTTACGAAGAATTCTGGGTCGATGCATTTTTGTGTACTTCGATTGTTCGTACATATCGTCGGTAAAGTGCAGATGCAGAATCGATTGGCCCTCACGTCCTTCAAGAAATACTTTCAATCTCATTCACCAGAAAACAATATTTAACCCATCTTCTTATTAAATCAATATCCTTCAGGACTGTGCCCAGACTTTTTGGCACGGCTCACAGAAGGGCAAACCAAAACCAAGCTTGCATTCTTGAAAAGTCTGTAAGAGCGGAATAAGTTTTGGGAAAAAAATGTAAAAAATAATACTGTATGCATATGATTGATGGAATTATATCACCGCTTTCTATGCAATATTTGTTTTAGTCAAAGGAAAACCTTTGTAACCTAGTCGAATGAACACAGCAATAACTTTCTTATAGAATTGATTTGTATACCGCAAATCATAACGTGTTACTCATCCGTTGAATGCACTTTCATGCATCAAAAGGAAACCTGCTTGCAGACATGGACCACAAAAGATTCCATTCTATTACAATGGACATCAATGTAATGTGCTATTTATCGATATCGAAATACTTGAAACATTGGACAATGGTGAAGTCATTGAGATAAATGAACATTACAATACTGGGTACAATAGGTGGAAATAGATAGAAAATTTGAGATCAGCAATCGATGAATATAGATTAGGAAATAGGTCACCTATCCGATTCTGCAAGCAGGGAAGCAAGTAGCCAGGGAACAGGTAGCACGATAAAGAGATACCTTGCAGATCTCAAACATGTTCTCCTGTAAAATGTCAAGAAAAGGATTAGAAAAGTGGGTGTGTAAGTGAATGTGTGACACGTTTGTTGCGGGGTCTTGAAGAGTGGAGCCTGGAGACACTGGGTCTGGGGAGGCCATGAGAACAATGGTCACTGTACAGAAGAACCCTTTTGAAGTGTATATGGTGTTTGGCACCTTGGCCGTTCCCATTCTTCCAGCCCCCTCACGAGCGCATGGCCACAGGTGTAACTGCCATTGATACTGGAGGGGGGGGTGGATGGGCATGAGGCGAGTGCAAAAGGCCCGGAACACTGCTGAAGGGAGAAGTACCTATGTGGATTGCAGGTGTGGGGTCTTGAAGAGGGGAGCCTGGAGACACTGGGTTTGTGGAGGCCATGAGAACAATGGTCACCGTGCAGAAGATCACTTTTGAAGTGTACATGGTGTTTGGCACCTTGGCCGTTCACACCCACCTAATACCAGAGTGGGTTATAATGGAGTGGGGATGGATTTATGCGGACGAGGTGAGCGTAAAAGGGAACCAGCCATTCTTTTATGTCCCTGATAAACAAGTGAGCGTGTTCTTGATTCACTGAAAATTTTAAACAACTATTTGTATATGCTCATTTGAATTTTATTTAGTTTGGTGGTGTTGATGGCTCAAAAAAAACTACAAATTGTACATTTGCGGTTGCAGCACAGTGTGTGAAAATCCCCTGTACTGTCCAGTCACAGGGGAATTTGGCGCGAATGGATCGAATGACACAGGTGGGTATTACTCGTTGAACGCGCAATCCAAGCCTCCCATAAAGCCACCATGTAAATGAACGGTAGGCCACCAGCCTGTACCACCTTTGGAAGAGAAACCTACATAGTGTAATTAAATAAACCTGATAAGTTTACAACCCTTACTTGAAAATGCACCCTGTATTCTATGGCATAGTTGTCCATACAAAGTTACTTCATGAACTTGGGCTTTGAAGTCTCGACACATTACAAAAGTGAACACCCATTCAATCCATAACATTTGGGGACACAGAAATATTGTTTCTTAGTTGAATGTGAAAGACACAAAAGCGATGAACACTCTGATTTCCAAAAAGTGCAAGAAATCTATTATATTTGCAGACTACATGGTCAGTGATCGATCAAAGTTACGACAATGTAGGAGACGGACACGAAAGGTTAGTTGTCTCAGTGTTCAAAATGACATCACATCTAGAGTACACTTACTCGTTACTTGGATTGCCAGGGCAAACTGTTGCATGAAGTTTGTGCATAAGCACCATCATAATCCTCAACACGGACCTTGTGAGGCAGACTTCCCTGAAGTCATGCAGCTTGGTAACACATAGCGGTGATGTCTCCTGATATAGGCCAAGCATCCAGAATTTTCTTGGCAGCATCAGTTCTCCACCTCGGTTGGCATGACCTTGCAGCGATTGCAGGTACACCAGATGGAAACGTCTTTCATGCGACGAGGCTCGGGCTTATGCTCCAGTGATTCATCTTCCCAACTATCGTTTGATTTCCTCATCGTTTATGCTTCTTTCTCTTTCAATTACTTCCTCCTCTGAATACTCTTGCTTGTACTGGTAGGGTTGTATTGTTGCCATAATACGACACATTTTTAAATAAATGCAAGTAACGATTGAAATCAATAGTAATGCAAGTGTATGTGTTTGCAGGGGCTTTGTGCAATGAAGATAACTGAACAGAGCAGAAACGAGTCACAGGCAATTAAAAAAGACAGTGAAACGATTGAAAAAACAACTCTGATGTCTGATAAGGGGTCTATTTATACTTATTGAGGAAAGAGGCATCTGGCCATTTCCATGGAGACATGTCAATAGCTTGTGCACAGAGAACCTTGACACAAGACAAGCATTGGCATTGTGAAAAGGGGTGTAAGCGTCTTGTGATGTCAGTTTCAGGGGTGGGTGATATGATTTAGGGCCGCAGGGGGACTTGAATTTAGGGCAATGTAGCAACGGGTAAGATTAGCACAAAATGGCCGCACCCAACCCGTTGTTTTCGCATGTTTAAAGGATAGTTCTGGGACTTTTTTTTTTATTGTCCCTACGGTTCGGCCATGTGTTTTTAAGCATAAATCGGTAGATCGTAGAAAACTTTCCTATGGACCTTACCCGACTTTTCGTCCATTAACGCACTCAAAATCAACCGCCATTTTCTGATAATCCTATCATTTCCCCCCATTGCCCTGGCTCACCTGCTTTTGCGGCACTAAATCAAATCCCCCGCCCCTGAGCCTGACATCAGCAGACGCGTACCGCCCATTTCCCAACGCCAAAGCACGTTTCGTGTCAACAATCGCTGCGCCTCAGCTAATGAAGTGTCGCCATGGAAATGGCAGGACGCCTCTTTCCTCAATAAGTATAAACACACCGTTTCACAACACACAGCAGCAGATTTTCGATTCCATTATTCTCTCTGTGTTACTTTGAGTATTCTGTGACTCGTTTCTGTGCTCTGGTCAGCTACCTTCGCCGCTTCTAGGCCTTGTGAACACCTGTACCATCTCTGTAAATTATTTTACTTTCTTTACCACACAATGGCTACAATAATGCCGTATATGTACGAGCCCGAGTACACCGAGGAAGAACTACTGGAAAGGCAAGCACGCGAAAACGATGGGGATTCGTACGGCAGTTGGGAGGACCAGTCAACGGATGAAGAGCCTGGACCATGTCGCATGGACGGCGTCTCCACCTGGTGCACGTGCAATCGGTGCGAGCTAATGCCAACTGAGGAGGAGAACTGCTGCTGCCGTGAAAATTCCGGGTGCTTGGCCTACATTTCGGAAGGCGAGCCAAGTCCGCAATGCATCACCGAGCTGCCAGAGTTCAGGGAAGCCTGCCTCTCACGGACCGTGTTGAGGATGATGGTGCTTATGCACGAACTTCGCGGCACTGTTCGTCCGCGTAATCCGAGTAACGAGTAAGTATACTCTGGTTGTGATGTCAGTGATGCCACTACTATTTCATGGTCGTCTCCCACATATAAAATTACATCTACATATCATTCGAACGCATGTAAATTGGTTCCATATTGTGCATTTTCTAGATAGAATTTTTTTCAAAGCAGAATGACATTTTTTACCTGAATCGACAGTGATAAGAAAGTTTTGTCATTTTAATACAGTTTGCATCTTTCATTTTCACAGGTGGTACAGGCTGGTGGCCTATCGTTGCTTCACTTGGTGGCTTCACGGGAGGCTCGGACACCGCGTTCGGAGAGTAATACCTGCATGTGCGGTACTTGCCATTAGACAACATTTGCCCAGCGACAGTGGACAATACCGCGGATTTTCCCTGGATGTGCTGCAACCGGAACTTTACAATGTGTAATGTTTATTATTGATGTTCAATTGAAATTAAGATCTAAAATAAAACCCAACATATATTTTAACAATGGTTGTTTTGATTTTTTAAATGAATCTAGTGTGTCTCCATTGAATAGTCTTCCTGTGCCTTGTCTTGTCACACCACATGTCTACGGCCAGCATCCTCCCTCACGCTGGCCGCCCACCTTCAATCCACATAACCGTTGAACCCATATGCAGCAGACATACATATGTTATTTTGCGGGTTGGCATCAAGCCTCCCGGCCTTGCCTCCTCCCCCAAAAATACTTACCACACCACTTTGTTCAAGCGTTGGAAATAAAAGGCCGTTGGATTTTATTGATACAAAACATGGTTATAGGTAAATAATCAATATGGTTGATCATAATAAATCATCCTTTTGGGCACCGGGTACAGAGATGACCCCCTCTGGCCCGTGCCGCCTTGCCACCACAGGCCAGCCTGCTGCTGACTAACTGCCTAGGCATCCAGGGTCTCCAGGGTGAACTGCACCCATATATTCTCCTGGGAGGGTGAGGTATTTATAAACTCGCCCCCCTGCCTTCCATGTACTATATCCTGCAGCCTGCCTCTTACATGCAGTTAGATGGCCTCTCCTTGGTGAGGCCCTGCGGCAAACGAGTCTTGTCTGCACGACCACCGCCCCAATCCACCCCCCCCCCCGCCCTATCAAAGGCAGTTCGCACCGGGGTACTTGTGCTGGCAAGTGGAGCTGTCAGGGAGCGATAAAGGCCAAGAGGTGCCAAAGACCATGTACACTTCAAAGTGGTCTATAGAGCATGGGTTGTTGTTCCCATGTCTACCTCCAGACCCCGTGTCTCCTGCCAAGCATCCCCCCCCTCACGCTGGACGCCCCCCTGCAAACCGCATAATGCCACGACATATACACGTCATTCATTCACAAACACACCCCTGTTTCGAATTCTTTATAACCCACTTCATATTTCTAATGAGAACTTCTTTGCGCTTTGCTAGTCAACCCGTGAAGGTGCTGGTTATCTGCTCTTCGTCTCTGTGAACTTCCGTGACCACTTCGAGGAAACTCGTCAGTTTGCAACCTGTGAACTGCTCCCTGTTCTACGACAAGAAACTACTCTGATCCCTGCATCTAACTGTTTGTTCGTCAAGGTAAGGCCATGTACCATAATCATTTTGCATCCAATTTCTTTTCGTTCAAGACAGTACATGCAAGGAACTAGTCACATGTTCTGAGTTTAGTCAAATTATTTTTCTATTTTTTTGAAGTTATTCAAATACTTATCCGCATGTGAATAACGTGTATAGTTCCAAGAACCAAAAAGAACCTTGCATTGAACCTTTTATGTGTCATTTAATTTTTTAACACATTGGTATTCATAGAGAATTGTTGATCTTTACTTTTCAGAACTTTCCACAATGCCTGCCTGTTCCATTGGCGGTTGCCCTTCGAAGACTCATAGTAAATCTGAAGGTACTATAATGCATGTTTTCCCTAAGACAATAGATCAGATAAGAGAATGGGTCCGATATTGCGGATATCCACCGTCTGAGCTTGAAAGTAGAGTCCTAGAAGTCTTTGCGGACAAGAGGGGTGATCGATACCGCATCTGCAGCAGGCACTTTACCTCTGACATGTACTCCACATCATTGCTAATAAAGAAGAACACACCGCGAGCGAAGCGAAAATTGCTCTCAACCGCTATTCCCACTCTATTCGTCCACATCCCTCCACTGGTGAGTCAAGTTTACGTATTTATCTCTCGGCCTTGCGGTAGTGTGTAGCATTAGCTAACAATAATTTCCCCATTTATGTATCCACTCAATATTAAGGCGGAAGATTCTCCATCCGTGTCGTTATTGCAGTCATCAGCCACTTCAAGCGCCTATCGGGTAATCTTACTTAGCTATTCTGCCACTGACTTGTTTTAGGCATGTAAATCAATAGTTTTAATTTATCGTGTGATTATTTTACCTAATGGTACACCCTTGTACTCGTCCTCTAGTCTTTGTTTTCAGTTATAATTATTGTTATCCAAAATAATGCAAGTACTGTCTTTCAGGGAGATGCTGAGGAGTCCAACGCATTGACGACAACCGTTGATGTCACTCAGATGCTCGAGCTACGTTTCCGGACAGTTCCATCGATGGAGATCATCAGATCTTGCATTCTTGTAGCGTGATTGTTACACACAATGTTTCTTTCGTTTTTAGCCATTGATATGTCCTTCTGTCGTCGCCCTCCTATGTGTCTTCTTTTTTCAATATTGTGTTCATTACTAATGAAAGTCCTATGTTTCAGGGAGTCGATGGAGCATTAGTCCAAGAAGAAGGGGGAGCATGCAGTTACGGGTCGGCGCAACAGCTTGCAGAAGTGTGCACCGCAGTTACATCGTCCCTTGATGTTCTTATGCATTTCGAGGTATGGATACTGACAGTTCAATCAAGCGAAATCATATGACGTGATTACATCCGCTATACTTCCTTCTTTATTAACGCAAGTACTATGTTTCAGGGAGATGACGGAGCTTCTTCTACAAGAACATCACCCCTAGTAGTTGATGCAGATCTCTGGGTGGTGACACTTCCAACGATCGAGCAAATCGAATCATATTTAGATATCCATTATTTATTTTAGACAACTGATCATTTGTGCAGGTCTATTTAGATGAGCCGTTGACGCCTGCACAAAGTGTATGTTCTTTTTAACAAAATAGAAAACCATACTAATGCAATTACTGTGTTTCAGGGAGTTACTGAAGCATCATCTTCAATAATATCATCAATGGAAGTCTATGAGGAGCCCGAGGTATGGATCTTGACAGTTCCATCTAACTAGATCAACAATGCGTGAATAATTGTCGTTTGAATGTTCTACACAAAGCGTTCATTCGTGTTTTGCTATTGAGATGTACGTGGGTATTGGTCCCCAAGTACATTTTGTGTTTTCAATATTATTATACATACTAATGAAAGTTCTATGTTTCAGGGAGTCGATGGAGCGTCAGTGCGTGATGGATGTGCTTATCATGAAAATATAGTCGTTGCAGCGCAAGAGGAAGTGGAGACATGCACACACGAGTCGGAGCAACAGCGTCCCGATGTTGAAGTTCGAGGCAAGAAAGTTTCAAAGAAAAGAAAGCAAAAGAAGGTTAGTGTCCTGGTCACTATATTATGTTGTTTTTCACTGTTAATAGTTCAATACTGTAAGTTGTGTTTAAACTGAACATCCCTTTTCCAATCTGTCCTCTAGTTGCGAGTGGGTGTACGAACTAGATCTACACAGACAGTGAAGCGAACGAGAGATGTTGCTTGTCAAACCTTTTGGCAGGGACTTGAGACTGGAGATGCATCGTGCCAATGGGAAGAATATAAAGTGATTGACAACGGAGCTATACCACCACCAGCCATTGATAGTGAATGTCCTCCTGGTAGTTCGGATGCAGTGGGAGATCAATTCACAGAATCCACACCCGCAAAAACTAAGACCGCGAGAAAGTTGAAGTAATTGTTTTATTCACCCATCGCCGGAGAAGGAACAGATGTTGCAATGGAAGAGAATGAAGTGGACGACAATGAAACGCCATCAATATCACTGAACATAGCGGAAGACGATATCAGAGATTCTACCTTTCATGTGAGTGACATGTCCTCAACGTTACAGGCCGAACCAGCTGGGATGCAGAGTGACAGTATAAGGAAAGAGGCCAAATTCATTGTATTCGATAGTTGTTTGATATTATTATTCGGATGAAATGTGGGCATTCGGTTGGTGGGGAAGTATGTGGGGAGCCATTGATTAATGTGACTCGTGCAATTCGAGGCACTAACCTTAAAATACATGCCACCTGTACAAAATATCATCCTTTCTCATGGTCTGCACAACCCATGCTGGGGCAACTGCCAGCAGGCAATCTACTTTGTGAAGCGGCTGCACTTTTTAGTGGTTCAAGTTTTAAAAAGTTAGTCTTTCTTTCAGTTTGTGGGAATCAATTTCATTGCGAAAACTCAGTTCTACAAATACCAAACCGATTATCTATTTCCAGCCATTAGCGAAGCTTGGAGAATGGAAAAAATGTCCATTGATAGTACATTCGCGGGCAAACGGTTCAGGCTAGCCGGTGATGGACAGTGCGACAGCCCAGGATTTTCAGCCAAGTACTGCACCTACCACTTTCAGGACATGGAAAGTAAGAAAATTGTGAGTTCGGTGGTCGTGCAGGTGTCACAAAGCACATCCTCAGTGGCCATGGAGAAAGTTGGCTTTGTAGCATCATTGCTAGAACTACAATCGCGGGGAATGGTGATCGACCTGATAGCCACGGACAGACACGTTTCAATTGCCAAGACAATGAGAGAAGAGTACAAAAATATAAATCACCAATTTGACGTTTGGCATCTTGCAAAAACAATCAATAAAAAAATGTCGGCTGCAGGTAAAAAAAAAGATATGCAAGGTATTTCACAGAGGTCCAAGTCAATCAGCAACCATCTTTGGTGGAGCTCAAAAACATGTGGAGGGTCGTTGGAAATTCTACTGGAAAAATGGCGGTCAGTAATGCTACACTGTAGCAACGTTCACCGCTGGACCACAAACCAACATTTCCACAATTGTGAACATGGCCATTTGTCCACAGAGGAGGCACGGAAGAAGAAGTGGTTGATTCCTTCATCACCCACTCACAAAGCCATTGAAAAGATTGTATTTGATAAAACTATAACAAGAGATTTGAGGGGACTCACGGAATTCTGCCACACAGGAGATTTGGAGGTGTTCCACAATATGTGCCTAAAGTACAGGCCAAAACGATTGCATTTTGGCATGGAGGGCATGATAAATCGGACTCTTCTAGGGGTCTTAGCACATAACCATAATGTTGGCCGTCAACAAAGTAGGATGACCGGAACTTTAGGGACGCTTCGCTACAATAAGGCCTTCACTAAAAGAAGTAAACAATGGGTTATCAAACCAGTGTTTGAGGATATGCAATATGACTTTATTGAGAGACTTATTGTTGATGTCCTAGATAGGCACATAAATGGAGTTGTGAACGAACCTGTGCAGGGGACAACTGCATTGCCACCCAACATTGCCTCTGTTCCATGTCCACCTAAAGAAGAGCTCATTGAGAAATACACATCACGGTTTAAATGATTGTAATTTGATTGTCTGTTCTCTCGAGTCTCCTCATGTCGCAGGCCCATTGAATATGTGTAGCTATGTATTGTGTAAATAAAAGTGATTGCTCTGTGAGTCCTGTGAGATGGCCTTACACTGAATGTAGCTAACTAGGAATGTGTGCTCGTTCAAAGTGAAGGTCAGCTGCTTTGATTTTTTTCTCGGGTGCCGGAATGGCCCACGACTCAGTATAAGGTTCTATTGTTATTTGACCTTGACAGGCCGGGACCATCCCGAAAGACTTCTTTTTGGGGGTGTGGGGCAATAACGTAAGAAACGATAATGAATATAATTTCAGAAACGAAAGCCATTTAATGTTCGTTCATTAGAAGAAATAACATCGGCATAGAAGGAGTGGTATTTCGGGGCTGCCCTACGCACAGACACAATGGAAAATGCAAATATAATGTAAGTAACTCTTTAGATGAGTTTATACCACAATTTAATTACTATACAGTAGCTTTAAAGACGGGTTAAGTTGTACTTGTTCGTTCTATGTGGCATATTGTTTTGTACCGCGCACTATCTTGAGGAGAACCATCTCCTTTTACGGAAGCACCTCAAAACCTTCCTTTTTGCTTCTGCTTTCTCTCTCCCTCTCCCCTGCTACAACTGGTCCACTGTCTGCGACCTCGGTCCTGGGCCCTTCCACTCTCCACCTGCACTGCCTCCCTGTCAACCCCTGCACTGGGGGACTGTCTCAGTATCCTACAGCCCCCCATTGACGTATAATACCCAGTTGCACTGTCCTAGCTATGAAATAATTTCCCGACCTAATATATAAAATGAATAATTTTAATAAAGATCTGCTGGTGAGACTAATTTAATTTTTTATGTTTTTAAAACAGGTACATCCTTCATTATTGTATGTGTCACGAGTACCAGACACCGGCGGATGGCTTTTATAACCGCCAGTTGCTTCTCCGCGTGAACAACGTTACCACCCTGACCATTTTATGGGACGATCGCCAAGTACAAGTATGCCCTTACGCGGTACTGACGGCTAGATGCAACATACAGACTGTTGTGGTGGCCTAGTGCCTCGTTGGAACAGCCATGCGATTATCAGTGCGACCGAAGAGCTTATTTTATCGTAAACCAACACCCTGTGTACTGCACACGAACATCGCTTGCCTCAAGACGAACTATTTTGGATCGAGAGCAAAGAAAAATGCAAATCGCAGAATATTCTCTAAACATTTGAGGTCCAATAAATGTACTTTGCCAAATGGACAATCTTGCCGTTTGCTTTTAAACCACAGTTTCATATTCCGAATTGTGGCGCTGCATTGTGAGATGATCTAAGACCCTGTGTACAGCAAAGGAACATCGCGTGCCTCAAAACGAACTTTTTGGAACGTGAGCAAATAAAAATGCAAATCGCTGAATATTCTCTAAACATTTGATGTCAAATAAATGTACTTTACCAAATTTACAATCTTGCGGTTTGATTTAAAAGTACAGTTTCATATTCCGAATTGTGGCGCGCTGTGTTGTGAGCTAATCTGTGTTGGTTTCCGGGTTCTGTGTGGAGTCGCGTAGAAGACGCCTGGGCGCGTTTGCCTACGCAGCACAGTCACGTCACGGATAGAGGCGGGGAATATGAATGTTTTGATAAAGCCTGTTTCAGGGGCGGGGGATTTGATTTAGTACCGCAAAAGCAGGTGAGCCAGGGCGATGGGGGGAAATGATAGGATTATCAGAAAATGGCGGCTGATTTCGAGTGCGTTAATGGACGAAAAGTCGGGTAAGGTCCATAGGAAAGTTTTCTACGATCTACCGATTTATGCTTAAAAACACATGGCCGAACCGTAGGGACAATAAAAAAAAAAAAGTCCCGGAACTATCCTTTAAAAGTGAGGAAAACGATGGTAAGAATCATAGGAAAACTTTTGTAAGATTGATCACAGTATTCTTAAAAACACATGCCCGAACGCTCAGGACAATAACATTTTTGGGCGCACTTTCCTTTAAATAGGATACCTACATGAATATAGTTTTTAAATTAATACACTTTTAAATATAAAGTTGTTTAATAAGAATGGGAGTGTTTGGTGTGAGGGTATATTGTGGTTCGTAGTATGCCAGCACTCTTCACTCGCTAGCAGGTTTAATTTTAGCTGGTTTTAATTGGTTCCACTGATTCAACAGCTTTAATGTGAGGGGGTGCTTTCCAGTGGTGAAAGGCCAGCAGATGAAGGAAAGAAGTGTCAGGTAGTGCAAGGGCTGGGGGAGGCCTATACATTCTGGAGTAATGCCAAAGTCCCTATGTTCATCCCATTCTCGCCCACATTTTTAGTTTTGGCACATTTAATTCTCAACATGTTCACCTCCTTCCTCATTGACAGGACACACTTTGTCTCCATGCCGGCTTATTAATCCAACCCACCAAACTTGGTTTGGCAAGGATCCTCCCTGTCTCCCTTCAATTTCAACTTTTATGTTGAATCCCTCAGACTCATATGCAGACAACATACATATACTTACAAATCACATATCCCTCAGAACTAGACACCCTCAAAATCTGTCTCTCCACTATCAACATCTGCATGGATAACCACAAACTCCATTCTTCCAGAACGCAACACCTTCTCTGGCCCCCCAGCACAAAACTGTCCCCACCTGCTGGATCGAAATATAGACCATCCACACACATCCCTGCACCTGTCAAAATCCCTAGGCTTCACCATAGACCTCCACATTTCCTTCACAGACCTCCTAGCTGCCACTGCCAAAACATGCAACTTACTACTACACCGCTTCTACAAGATGAGGCTTATACCTCTGTTTGAAGACTTACGCACTGCAGTAAAAGCACTAGTTCTGCCCAAACTTGCATATGGGAGCACTCTCTTCATTGGGCTCCTCAACAGCACTTGGCCCTCCTGCAAGCCATCTGGAACACAGCAGACACTCATCCTGCATCTATCCTAACACTTGCACATTACCCCAGCTCCACTAGCTCCCTGTACCCCAGAGAATTGTGGTCAAATGACTGTGTAACGTTTACAAAGCTATCCACCTCAAAATCCCAGTTTACCTTCACAGCAAACTGAAAACCCATTACTCACACAAACACCAGACCAGCTATTCAAAATCTCTGTGATGAACATGAGGATGCCATCCCTTCTTCCCTGAGGGGAGACCTTTCCCATGGGGACAGGCGTGTGTCCACAGTGCAATACTCCCCCTGGTGGTGCACTGAGGGAGGATCACATGGGGAAGTAAACCCTCTAAGGGATTGGAGACGATCATCACCAGAGAATGTGGTATCACCCCCCTTTGTCACATACAACCCCTTTTCCAAGTCCTTCTGCCCCCTCCCTGGATGCAGATAATATCTATTGCTGTCAATAACCTACCAGACAACAGTGAAAAACCAGACAATACAAAGTATTAGCATATGGCCAAACTAACCTACATGAAAAGTGAAAAAACAGATAATGTAAAGTATTACACATGTAGCTTTAAGGATGGTACTGGGAGGAAGAAGATGGCTGGAATACAAGGTTCACTGGCGAACATCGGTCTAGTTTCCAGAAGCCAGTCATTGGCTCTAAGGAATACATCAGCCTGACGCAGGAGTTCCAACAGCGTTCAGGCTCAAACGAAAGCACCAGGGAGACGTGAAAGAGGGAGAGCTATCCCCCAAAGAGGAATAGCGGGAGCCATAAACGGATGCGAGGCAAAGCGCAGAGACAGAATGCGCATGGAAGCCTCAGTCTGCTGAGACGCTGCAGATCCCGTGGACGCCCGAACACTCCTAGAGCCTCAAGGAAGGATACAGCATCCCGGAAACTGCTGGTACTGCCAAGAAGGAAGCAAACTGGTATGTGGTTGCATGGGAGCTGTGAGGGGTCCAGGGAAGCATCAGGGTAAGGGAAGGAGCCAGTTACTGAGAGTCTGGGACCCTACATCAAATAAGAGACCGTTGCATACTGATTAGGAGAGTGAACCAAGTGGATACAAAACAAAGGTGCATGTCTGAGACATTCCCCCTGGTGCTGTTGGTGAGAACCCTGAGAAGCCAAGAGAGGAGAGTGTCCTCTTGGCACTGTGAACCAGGGGACGGGTGTCACTCCTTGTGGTGTTCTGAAAGTCTGGAGAAGGCCAAGAGAGGAGAGGGGATCCTCTTAGCCTTAACAATACTGTGGACAGGGGAAGATGGCCATTCCCCCTGGTGATATATGATGAGGTTTTTGTAACGCACCTGTACACCAGTGTTTCTAGGTGCCACAGCACAAGGGACGGGAGACAGGACCACAATCCTACAAGGCATTGGGACATTGGGATTGTACAAGTGCAACAATGCAAAGTGCAAGGGGGAAGAGGGTTCCGGGAATTGCAGGGGAAAGGGTGGGGGGGGCGATCAGGGCAGAATGGCTTGGATTTAGTGAAGCCAGGGCAGCGCGGTTCTGAGTAAGTGCAAAGGAGGAAGGGGCACCGTAGGGGTTACAGTTACAGTCCCTAAGTGTGCTGTAGGCCAAGAGACAGTGTAAGGAAGACTGGTTATGGGGGAGCCTGGTATCAAGTGAGACTCTGAGGGTACCAAGCAACCAATCAGCGCTGCAGACAAGTAGGTTAGCTAGGAAACGAGAGAGAATGCAGTGGAGAAAGGGAAAGTCTTGAGCCTCTTTCAGAACTTCAGGTGGTCCGGCTCAAGTATCAGAGGGGCACGGAGGCTGTTGCAGAGGAAAGCACCTGCAGAGGAGAGAGATATACCCCCCTTTCTATGCTTGGAGAAGCGTCTGACCCTCAGAGTTAGAGGTAGCTGAGCGTAGAAGGAAGGTATTTAGGCAGAGAGAAGTGGATATAGTGGGGCCCCGGCCCCAGAAAGCCTTGTGGATGATGCAGTCATGCAGAGGATCTTGAACTTGATCCTTGCCGCCACTGCGAGCAGGTGGAGAGATTTCAGGGCAGGAGAGATGCAGTCCCTGGGCTTGAGTCCAAAAATAAGCCTCGCAATCCTGTTCTGGATTAGTTGTAGGAGGGGATCTGGTGTTGCCTAGAGATCTTTGTGTTGGAACTTTGAACTTTTACTTTGATTGAACCTGGAACTTTGTTGGCCGTTTGGAGGAGAACTAAAACCTGGAGAAAAGAGCCATTCCTCTGGACCGGGAAATCCCTTTATCCTTTTAATGTTCGTTACAGGTGTGAGGGTTGGAAATGGGGGTTTTGACATAGGGCAGTGGACTATTTCGATTTCAAAGGACATTCTGACTGAGTCCTTAGTATTTGATTTGAGGCAGTGGAACCCCCTTAGTTTTAGGGGGAGATATCAACTAAAATGCCACCACTGTGTCAGACTCATTCTTACGAACCCTTACACCACACACACATCCCCCTTTTCTGCCAGGTACACATGATTATTATATAAAACTCTCTCTGAGGCCACTTATGCTTGGTGTCGTTCAACGGGTTAAAATGCACTGCATGTTCGAAATATTGATTGTTGTGGACCTCTTGGTGAAATTTCGGGCAATCTGAGTTTTCCCACTAAATTATGGTGGCTCGTTAAGCCAGCATGAATGAATTTCCACTCGTATGGATCAGCTCCTACAGTAACCCTAGAGAATGCTTGTTTTCTAGCACCTGGTCTGTATTTAATACTAAATGAGAATTGAATTCTCAAATTAGAAGGACTAAAGTCCTAAAAGAATAATAATAAAGCGGGGTGACTCTGGTGAGCATTGGGAAGTGACGTCACAGGACGTCAACGTGAAATGCGCACATTTCATTCCGGCTTGTTTTTCAGGATTGGAAAAAACCACACCTAACAAAGCATTTGCCAAGGTAACAGATTTTCATATTTTGGTACTGCTTAAGCAAGCACTTTTTTAAATCCGGGAACCAGTACCCAAAAACCTCTGTATAGAAACATGTCAATATGAGACATTTTGCTGAGCTATAACCAATGATTGCAGTGGTCTTGCATTTAAATGTCCCCTTTCAGAGGCACCGAGGCAAGGGTTCCATTCCCGTTTAGGATTTGAAACTGGGGCGCAGCCTACTTTATTTATTTTTTAAATTTCTTAGACACATAGGGAGGACTGCGCCCACCCTCTGGAAAAAAAAAAAAAGAAAGTGGATGTACACAGTCCACCTGCGTGGTCCCTCGACTTGAGCCCTGCAAATCAGCCTCTTCATCCTGCCATCATTTGGTACACTCCATTTTCTGCATGTTCCCTCCTTTTTTGCAAGAGGAATATTTGTCTACTTGCTTGAAAAACATTAACTTCTGTTTTTTGATTGGCAGGCTTTTGGGTTCATGACCAGAGTGGCACTACAGGCTGAAAAATTGGATCACCATCCTGAGTGGTTTAATGTGTATAATAAGGTAAGAGAAAACCTCATCATGTATATGTAAAATGCTAATGTCCATGTTATCTGTAACTAAGAAAATGTCTGTAACCAGCGCCACGATGCCTACCGGCTACTGCACGCTCAACAAATGTGAATAAATAAATAAACATCCTAATCGTACAAATCTAGCTGTGTGATATTGGTAAGCCAAAAGTTAGTAATGAATGTTAAAGGCAATAAATTAGTTACCTTTTCTCAATGAATTGCAAATCGCCTATTATAGCGTTATTCTTATTAAATAAAATCAGAATTTTACTCTTGCAGTAGAATAGGAAAGGAAAGGAAAGCTGTGCATCCAACGCGAGAGTGTGGGTCGCGTGACTTTTCGTGATTCACTTGGCAATACACCACCTGCTAATGTAGGGAATAGTTATTTTGTCTTGCTGAGATGCACGTCATTGGATGAGCTAAGATTTTAAGGCGAGAACCCTTTTAACAGAAGGACGTCTGGCCACTTTCATGCTGAAAGATGAGGCCTCTTCACGATTGAGGGACTGGATTCAGCATCCAAGTATGTGCTACTTGCCGCTTCCTGTTCGGCACAAGCTGAGCTTTGCATACAAGGCATTGGCATAACCCGACACAGAGCTCACTAACCTCAATCTTTCTATCTCCAACACTCTTGACACTCTTGCCCCTGTCATGAGGGTTTGACTGAAGCCTTCCAAAAAGTGCTACTCTTGGTACGACTCCGACTTGGCTGCCTTTATCGCACTTGTAGGGGAGCTGAGCGGAAATGGAATGCGTCTGGCGAACCATCTGACAAACTGGCCTGCCGCCTCCTTCAAAGGCCATATCGACTCTGCATCTGCTCCAAGAAAGGAGTCTTTATTCAAGCCTGCATCTCTGTGGCATCTAATTACACAGCCAAACTTTTCAAAGTCTGCAAGGAACTGGCCAATCCTTCAGCAGCCTCTTCGTCTGTCACACCCACCCAGGACCTTTGCTCGGCCCTGGCTGCACACTTTACCACAAAAACCCAAGACATCTTTTCCACAATCTCTTCCACACCAATGCATACACCAGTACCGGAGCCTCTCTTGCCCCCACTCCACTTACCCTCTTCTCTCTCACCCGTCGCTCCCAATGAGGTCACCAGACAAGTCTGATCTATGAAGGCTTCATGCAAACAGGTGGACCCCTGCCCATCAAAAACCATTAAAGACAGTAAAGACTCCCTCGCCCCAACCTTGGCGGATCTCTGCAATCTCTCCTTTTCTACTGGAGTTTTCCCAACTGTCCTTAAGCACCCCCTTGTGCACCCTCTGCTCAAAAAACCCTCTGCCAACTGCTCCATTCTGGCAGACTACGTCCCATCTCCATCACTCCTTTCCTGGGCCAACTCCTGTAGAAGTTGGCTATCTCTCAGCTGACCTTCCATACTGAATCTATTGGTTGCTTCCATGACCATCAGTCTGGCTTTAGAGCATCTAGAGGCACGGAAACTGCTCTTCTGAACACCTGTGAAGACCTGCTCTCAAATCGACACTAGCACTCCCTCTGTCCTCATTCTCCCTGACCCCTTCCTCTGCCTTTGACACGGTTAACCACAACATCCTGATCGCACATCTCTGTGAAACACTGGGAATTGCAAGTCAGGCTCTAGCGTGGTTAACCTCCTTTCTCTCTGACCGCCCATCCCAGTTGGAACTCAGAGCCTTTCTCTCGACTATAGCTCTCTCAGCCTGTGGTGTCCCACAGGGACCTAATCTATCCCCCCTGTTCTTCAATGTCTATATGGCTGCCCTGGCACATGTGATTGCCACTTTCAGTATTACGGAGATGACACACAACTATCTTTCAGCTACCCTCAGCTGCCTCCTCCTCCTCCTCGCTCACATCTGACTGTCTGCTATTCAGTCATGGTGTGCTGCAAACGACCTCTGCCTCAACACCATTAAGACTGAGAACTGAGATCGTTCGCATTGGGACCCATCCTCCCGCTTTCCCACTTTCACTCTGGCCGGCCTCCCTTGGCCCTGCGCCTGCACCCACCTGCGAGGCAAGAAACCTTGGGGTTATATTTGAATCTCCTTCTCTCATTCCGGACATCTCTAAAAGGTTTAACTACGAGCTACACCTACTCAGAGGTACTGTACCTTTCCCTGACTTTCCTGGAGCGGCTCACTGTCTGCAGAGCCCTGGTTCTCTCTAGGCTCTTCCTCAACCTCCCTTCTTCTGCCCTGCACCCTCTGCAAGTCATCCAGAACAGAACCGCAAGACTTATCCTTGGCCTTGTGCGCAGGGAATGCATATCTCTGGCACCTTTACTGGCTCCCCATGGCTGCAAGGATCAAGGTCAAGACCCTCTGCATTGTTCACAAGGTTTTCTGGGGACTGGGACTTACCTACCTGCAACACTGCCTTCCTAAATACTGTCCCTCACAAGCCCTCCGCTAATCTACCTCCAACCTTCTGCAAGTGAGCCGGTTCTCCAAGCGGAGATTTGGAGGGAGATGCTTATCCTCAGCAGGTGCCTCTCTCTGTAATAGCCTCCCTGACCCCCTCCATCTCGACCCTGATCTTCTTGAAACTGATCACGACCTACATATTCTCTTCCTTCTCTCACCTGCTAACCTAGTTCTCTGCTCTTTCCCGCTCTCCCTCCTCTTCCTACAGCTTGCTGACTGGCCACCTTGTGTACCTCCAGAGTCTCACAGGTCCCTGGCACCCCCGCCAGGCCTCTTTCGGAATTGCCTCAGGGCACTACACCCCACCCACACTCGCTGCACTTGAGAAATGACCCAAGAGAGTGGCTCTCTGTGCATACCCCAGTCTCCACCAACCGGGCGCACTTGTACCTCCTCCTCCCTGTGACCATCTATGCACTTGAACGATCCGTACACACGGTGCCTGAAGATAGTCAGGCCCATTTGCTGTATCTCAAACTGTTAAATGTATTTTGCGTACTTACTCTGCCTGTGCAGACTATTATCGTCTCAGAATTTCAAGGGCTCTGACCGACTGTTGTTTTTCCCCTATGTTTTCCACCCTTCTTGAGCCCTTAGAAACACTTGCTGTGTATAGGGACTATGTAAATAAACAATACAATACCATACCATACCACAGTCCACCACATGGATGCAGAGCAGGAGCTGACGGCTGGAAATCTTTAGGTTTAATGTGCGAGGAGGAAGGGATTCTGTATTCACATCTTGAGAACACATGTTTAGACAGTCCAAGAGGACATTAGTTTAGTTTTGCATGTAAGGGGCTATGGAAGTGAATATGCAGTTCACCTTGGTGAAATCTCAGTTGCACACTCGGAGCACAAGATGGTCATGAATACATTTAGTATCTCAGATCCTTAATATATTTTTATATATAGCGCTAGATTTTTACATACATTACTATTATTACCCAATCGAAATTGGTACTCCTTGTTTGCGCCATTGAAGGATGTTTAGATGATGCTCTTGGCCAACATCCCAAATTTCTTGAAGATGGCAGCTGATTAGCTTGAACGATCACTGCTAGTTGAAAACAGCAATTCAGTCACTTTAATCCATACGCTATTGGGATGTTGCCTGAATGTAATTAAAGAATGGAAAACCAACTAGGCTATGGATCTTTTGCTTGCTCTCCTTTTGTAAACTATATTTTATTACTACTTTGCCATTCTTTTATGGTAGCGCCTATGGTCCCTGAGCCAGCCAATGCTCCAGTCCGGCAATAGCATGCAACGTTCATGGGTTATTTGTATGGAAGTCGAAGAAGACGATGGGTAGGGTGCCATTTTAGGGGAGCATTGCTGAATAGAGCTTTATGAGCAGCGGTTTGAAAGTGATTTGCACCCGGGGAAGAGCCATTGACCAATCAGGTGGCTGGAACATTCTCCGCCTACCATTCCAGCCATCCAATACCCTTCCCCGGGTGGCGCCATTTTTCTTTTTTATATGGTGAGCCAACAGGGAGCCTCTTCCTACCCCCCCCCGCATACTCCCCAACCAAACAAAACCTTTCCCTCACTCCCTGCCTCTCCACCTACCTGTGGGACCTTGGTTTTCAGGTCTGGTGTGGCGGAGGGCATCATTGTTTTTATTTTAAGTTTTTTTCCCTCCAGAGATTGGCATCACATTGCTAGGGCCTAGCATGGCTCAGGCCAGCGGGCCATTACGGGCCTCGTCCGCCCTCTCACCGGGGCATGAAAGCCATATCCTAGCTCTGATAGGAAGTCAATGGAGAGCTCTAAGAACAGGCAAAATGTGCCCTTTTTGGCAGATACATCACAATATGTGTTGCAGTATTTTTCAAGAGCTTGAAGTCTTGAATCGTGGCTTTGGTGGCAACAACATAAATGGTGTTGTAATAGTGCAACCTAGAGTCAACAATAGCCCTGGCTACTGTGGTGCTGTGTGATTTTAACAGAAATGTTCCAATCTGACTAAGCAGCATTAGTTGAAAATTGGTTGACCAAAGTGTATGGGCAAGATCAGAGCGAAGAATGAAGAACCCTGAGCATCTTTACTGCAGGCTGTGGTTTAATCCCATGTCCTGCCAGAGAGAATTCTGGATAGGTCTCCAGTGCTTTTGCGTAAAATGAAGATGGACTAACAAGTATAATCTCCATTTTATCTTTATTCAACTCGAACGTCGATTCATCAACATGGATTTGTCGCTGTGTTTTATTGCCGATTTTCTTTTTTTTTTTTCAAATCCACCCAAAAAGGAGGCTGTTGGGAAGGGTATTAAAAGGGCTGGGAGGGTTGGGAATAGTTTTAGATTAATAGGGTACGGGTTGAAGGGGACCCGCCCCCACCCCCCCGCCCCCCCAATAGAATATTTTGATTGGTTTTTTTTTTTTAGGGAAAACAATCAGCAAAAAACCCATCGAAAAAAAGCCAGTCGATAAATTAACATAGAACCAGTTCAGACATCCAGGATTCTATTGATTAAAAAAACCTCTTGCATTGTCCTTTGGTAGGACTAAGGATTATTATCCAGTTTAAAGACCTTCTGCATATTTCTGAAATTCTACTCACTTACTGAGCAGTAAGTCACGGAAAGGTTTCACATGCAACACAATCCAAGCTGAATACGATCAGGGAGATGCATGCTCCCTGTGAGACACAGAACAAAGTTGCAGCTGTGTTCTATACCGATTTGCCCAGTTTAACCCTAGATATTCTATTATTCAGGAAAGAAGTTAACGGCATGGTGGCTTTCTCTGAAGCACCTACACTTTGTTGAAATGTTTGGCGAAGGATTGAGGGTCCAGCGTGTCCAATGCAGCCCACCAATCCCCAAGCATCATAAAACCAGAAGACCTGGGTCCATGATGCACAGCAGGGAATCGATTGAATTCTGTCACTCTTTGGGGGCGGAAACCCGGCTGGCGGTCTCCTAGCAAGGATCGTGTTTTTAAAACGTTCTGCAATTGAATAGTGATTGCTTTATTTAACATGTTTAGCAGGAAACGGGGAGATTAATTGGCACAGTCATTGGCACCTAGATTTGGTTTCTACAATGGTGGTGTAACCCACACTGGTTTTACATTATCGGTAACAATGGCACCCCAAAATGAAACATTTACAAATTCAGTGATAATTGGTCCAAATGAGTCTACAGAAGCATTAATAGCCATGGTCGAGCACAAGTTCCCGGCGGATTGACACGAAGGATCTAATGTCTTCAATAAAGGCAACTTGGAATTCACAGGAGTGCAAAGAACCTAGAGGAGTAAGAGGTGTATGGCATGGGAAAGAGTTTGTATTATTGGGTTGTAGGTCAGGCTCCAAATGTCCTTTTTATCTTTCCAGTCTTAAGATAAGGTTATTTTAGTCATTCGAGTTTCTTCTCCATTTGTGCTCTTATTTACACACTATATTCCTTTGTTTAGAAAAGGTATCTGTGAACCACTTATTCCTCATGGTTTTTATTTTAACTGTTTTAGTTCTCATTGGAGCTAACTGATTAGTGATATGAAGATCATTCTAATATTGATCAGTTATAGCTTCTGCTGTAGATCCACCTTCAATTTCCAAATCTAGTTCCCTCAATCCTGGACTAAGCTTATCAGTAGTTTCTTTTTCTCTATAGGAAATTGAAAATAGTATTATTAGCCAGGGTGAAGGAAGGGTTTTGTGGAAAAGCACTAAAGCATAATTCAACCACTCAATTGGTACTGTGCTATGTTGATTAGGAGTAGTATATGTAATATTTAAAGACCCAGGAGACAACCCTAGCTCTCTGGGGGATGTATAGAAAACCAGGGCCAATGCATCGCTGAAATCATTTAAATCCTAATTGAAATATCCCAAATAATGAATGATAAAAAAGGTTTAATGTGAGAGAGGATTATTTCCAGTAGTATCTTAATGGATGCATCACCGCAATGAGGGGGTCAGGGGGGGGGGTGTTTCAAGGAGGTCGATACTATATTATAATATGGTAAGCGGAAGGTACAGCAGAAAGGGCATTGGTGACATTTAGAACCTCACAATCTGGAATCTTGAAGGAATTGTTTTTATATTTGTAGTGTTTTTTTTTCTTCATTTTAGTAAGAGCAACTCCGCCACCTCTTTTATGCTCCCTGTGCGAGGCTATCATGGTGTAACCTTGGGTAAAGTAGAGTTGAACGTGGGGCCAGCGTATTATTTTAGCCAGGGCTCAGTTATGGTCATAGTATCTAAAGAATAGTGTCCTGTTTTTTCAGTGTGATGGAGTCAGAGATCTGATATTTGAGAACCCACCTGCAGCCAGGTGCAGCAGAAGCCCCATCTTAAAGGAATGCAGAATATAAACCTCTGAGTTGGTGAGGAAGGGATTCAGTGGGCCATTTTAGCAATTTGTTATGTTAATGTCACTTATAAAGTGCCAGTAGACCAGAAGGCATCTTGGTGCTGGAGACGCACAGGCAGCAGCAACAGTGGGGTCTGAAAGAAAAAGTAGGGTTTTCAGCTTGTATGTAAATTCTAAATTAGATGTTTCTCACAGCAATAGCCCATTCATTATTCATGTTATCATTGGATTGGTTGTTATACAGGTTCCAAGAACGAACCAGACTTGGAAGTATTTTTTAAAGTTGAGTGTATGTCGTCATTGAGGGCCAGGTGATTAATCCGATGCACACCGAATTTTTGTGAGACTGATGTGTTCCTTGTGTAAACACACATTCCTGTTTTTCTTTTTTTTTTTAGCATGTAATATATGTCACTTTGTTATGGCTGTAAGTTGTGTGTACACTTTAGTTTCACTGTGTGTATCCTGTGAGAGCTTCTGTTGTTGTTTCGGCACGCTGAGAGAGGTGTAGAACCATTATGGTAGGTTCCACCAGCAGGAGGAGGGTGGTTGTATCTGAGGTGATGTTTACCTCAGGACAGGAGCGGGCTCCCCTGATGGCGGAGTTGAGTCCCCGCATAGGATATGGGCTGGAGGGGATCGATGAGAGGGAGAAGAGGTCTGAGACAAACGGGGAAAGGAGCTTGAGGCTGCCGCTGAGGGCACCCAGGCCCTCTGGTCCCAGAGAAGATTCCTCCAAGTTTCGGGCAGTCTGCCAGACAGAAACCAGACTCTCTCCCCCACCCAGGGTCGAGAGAGGGTGCCGGAGGGCACCCTTGCTGTGTTTCTGCCGGCTGGTGTCCGTTACTAAAGGGGGGAGAGAGAGAGGCTGTGAGCGAGTATAGTATAAGGAAGCAGGTAGGAAAGCGAAACACAGAGAATGGGATCCTGGGCCCTGCGTGTGCGGACTGCCGGATTACGCGTGGGAGTAGGAGTGCCCGGACGACGATGTGATATCTTCATTACCATACCATGGGACTGAGAGAGGAAATTGTAAGTTAACCACCTCTCCGGCAGCAGGAGGCTGGGCCTACTTTAAGAGACATTTGCAAGAAAGTGCAGAAGTGCACGGCGGGGGTTAGACCGTGGTGGCACATTAAGTGTTCCTCACAAATCTTACCATGGCCCGTTCAGGCCAAGGCTGGTGTAGTCGGACCCTTATCTAACTCTTCTCCCGTTCTGGGAGGGGCAGTGCTTTATAAATCCCCACAGGGATATTTTGTCTGAGGAGACCCGCTCCATGGTGTCCATAGGGGTGGGGGGGATTTTGGCCCAGTCTCATAACTGGGTAACTGGAGGTAGCTGGGAGAGAGGGAGATACCGCCTTAGGGTAGTGTGAGTACTATTGGTGTAAGGGGCATTTATGGCCCGCTCCAAATTAAATATTTAGGTACCTCAGGTGAATGCGCACTTGCTCATGGAATCCACTTGATATGTTGAACAAATATTTAACCAAGGTGAATGCGCATGTTTCATGTAATCTACAGGATTAGAGTTGAACAGATATTTAATGAATGTAAATGCGCACATTCTCTGGGGATTGCTTGGAAGTATATGAAGACAAAATTAACGAAGGTGTAGGCATATGTTCTCGGTTGCCAAAAACTCACTCAAATGAAGAAGTAGTTAACAAATGTCAATGAGTTGGGTCCAGGTTTGCTCCAATGGACATACTAAGGCCACTCTAAGGCAAAACATATGAGACTAATGATGTTGAATACTGTATGAAATTAAATTGTTAAACACTGTTCCCATTCTGTGTTAAACGAGAAAGACTCATTTAAGGGTTCAACAAGGCATATGGCACGTGTGTATTAATGTTTGATTTAAAGCATACAATTATATAAAGGAAAGTGGATCCTGCTTATTTTCAAAGCCAGACAGTGTTTGTTTATTTGAACACGAGCACTGTTTTAGCTTTATCCCCTGTGAGGGACCACCCTTGGGTCTTTACTGGGGCCATATATTTTTCCCCCTTGGGTAATACTACGATGCACATGTGTGCAGTGAGATGTTAGACTCCCTACTCGGGTCTCCTACAGATTGCAGCCCACCCATACAGATAGGTACAACAGTTACAAGCCAGAAACACCTTATACTTGCTTTTAAGACAAACGCATGTTTGACACCACACAAGAAGAACTAGAATGAAGGCAAGGTATGTTCAGGCCCTACGGTGCAGACATGGCCAGGATATTTAGTTGGTCCGTACGTGTGTGGGTGGGTGTACTTTGGAAGATATTGCTGTTAGTCGCCAAGGCAAGGGATTGCACAACGGATTGTTACAAATCTAGGTTGTTTTCTAGGTATCTTTAGGGCTTTTGCATTCTGCATCCTTACCAAGGTTCTCATCAATTTCTGTAATCTTTTCTTATTTGTTCTCCTAAGTCCATAAAAGCCTGGGCGTTGACTTTGAATCTTTAGCAGCAGTCTTTTTTCACCTCTGACTCTGCTGTCCACCTCACTTTTGCATATTTACATCCAGACTTCCTCTGTACTCCGGGACAAGATCTTTGGCTGATTTGAATTTTTCTGAAACAGGGATTCGACACTGCGCTTTAAGTCATACTGCACAATGAGCCCAGAATTCATCATCTCACAGGAGCGCAGTCTCCCCCAGTATCCACATATAGCTGGGTCAGTCCAAAGGTTTCTAGTTTCCCACAATTCCACCAAAATATAATTCATCCTATAGATGAAAGGGAGAGTGATGGCATCCACAATATTAATTGAGAAATTGACTTAGTCCAGCAATGATTTCACACATTCACACTCGCTTGTCTGCTCACTATTCCTGTATTTAGTTTCTTGTAACACACGTTTGCATATGAAAAGTCACTTTGAAGTACCAAACGGGGAAAAGATTGGAAAGTAGCAGAGTGTAGGGAGCAAAAGGGTAGTGGTCATGAAAGGCAGTTGGGGAAACCTTTTTAGATGAAACAGAAATTACCATTTGGAGAAGTTTCTGTCCAGATGACCATTTGAGCACAGCATTTCAAATCGAGACCATGATGACAGAAGGATTGATGTTATTAAGTCTGAGATGAAGGCCCTGCGGAAGTATTTCCTGTGACCTTGTGAATTTGAGTAGGTACAGTTCCAGTCTTCGTTCTGGGGGATTGGCATTCCATAGGCATGGATCATTGATGGAGAACTTAGTTTCTCAAGCTCTTTTTGGTCAGATAGTGGGTTTGAGCAGAAGGTTCGTTGACTTCGATGTCTTTTGGTTGTGTTTTGTGAATGTCCCCTGCATAAGACAAGCTATAGGGGACTCGGCGAAGATTCTCGGCATGTACTCCACAGGAAGTGGCCGAGAAATGGAAGGTGAGCAAGGGGAGCTGGAGAGGGTGGCAGGGGGACGGGTACAAGGCCTAAGTAAATCTATGTTGCAACTCCATGCATGACGTTTCAATCACAATGGGAGACGTGAAATGTATTAGTTTTAAAAAGGCTAAATAGGGCCCTACTTTGAAGAATGTGTTGCACCGGTTGTCTGCCAGTGTGGTTGCAAGCATGTTGATTGTGGGGGCAGCACAGTTGCCCTTGGGCTTTCAGTGCTGTCTTTGGAAAGTGTTTCTAGATATCGTCAGGGGTGTTGGCTGTACTAGTCACTCAATGTGGTGGTTTTTTTAGCAAAGAGGTATAAACGGTGAAGGGAATACTGGCATTGATGGACATCATAACACCAGAAAGCCATTTAAAAGGTCAAAGAAGAAATTTGCTAATTGGATCACTCGAAAATTAAACCACATTGAAAAAAGAAAAATGAAAATGAGGAAAAAAAATAAGAACAAACAACCTACGAGAAGACTGCTAGCAGTTGTCTACAGGGACGAAATCATCAAAGCCAGGAAAGCACACGTCTCCCTACGTATATAAGTGACACAAGCCTGAAAAATAATATTAGATCGTCCAAGAATTCAAAGACCCAGCAGTTTGTAGCACAACCCCAATACAAACTGTAATCAAATTGATGCACATTGCAGAATAAACCTCCTACAAATCCATGAACAAACATTCACTGACCTCTATCCCTATTAGACATACACAAAGTACAGAACCCCTTCCCCCCCCCCCCCCACTTACATAAAATGATCATCAAGCAGCAAGAGCCGACAGCTGTCAAACTATCCTCTTTCTGGCTCATTCACTACTGTGTGTCCTACTGGCTATGACCTCTATTTTTGTCAGTGTACTTCTCAAACACCAACTGCTGACACAAACGACCCAGCAAGCTATTGCCCCATCTCAAACACTTCTTTCATTGGGATAAGTTCAGTTCATATACTGCAAACTCGAGCACTACATGGAAACAAATGATGATATTCAGGGCCCAGCATGATTTTTAGGCCAGGGGTTTACACCCTTGTACGCCCCAGATGCTTCAGACTAACATTTCCATCAACCCTTGCCACCATAGTCCATAATGAGGAATCATGGGAGTCTTAGTCCAAAATTTCTTGAGCCAAAGGTTGCAGAACCATGATTTAGGCTGAGGTGTATAGCCCCCAGCTCCATCTGGGACATGCAAAAGAACAAGATGGACAACACCTGTAAGTGTGTGTTCATTCAGCTGGGCATCGCAGCAGTGTCGGACTCAATTGGCAGAATTATTCTAAGGTAGAAGACATTATACATAATAAAAGGAGCTGCACTACACTGGATCACTTATTTTCTCACAAGCAAAACCACCACCATGACTCCCTTCAGATCCCAGCCGCACCTAACTTGTGGAATACCCCAAGGATCCACTCTTTCACATCTCCTGTTTAACATTTGCATGACTCCTTCCCTCCCCCCGCCCCCGTACCTAATCAGCCTGTCTGGTGTCACCTGCTCCGACTATGAAGATGACGCACAGATAATCTACAAACTCAAAAAGTAACCATGGCTTGTACATGTGGACTCTTGGGGGGACAACAGTCTAAAGTTGTACCCCCTCAAAACAGAACTGCAGTCAGTTGCATCAAGCACCAACTGAATCTATTAGCCCAAGGAGTTGGCGTAACGCTCACCTGGTTCCCACGGGGGCGCTGGTCTAGTCTGGATTGCTGTGGCCTCTTCTAGCGTGATGCGCAGGACCCGGAACACCGATTGGACAGGACCTCCAAATCGTGCTTGCCTGGCCCGTAGGAATATCCTTCTGCAGATGAGAAAGGGGATTAACAGTCTGCAGAATAGTGTGCTAGCTCCCCCCGTTCCCTCTTCGTTCCTCTCTAACTTCCTCCAAACCCCGGTTTAAGCTCACCTTATGGTTTGGATGGATGAACTCTCCATCCTGCTTCTGGTGCAGGGGTGCGCGTTCGTCCAGTTACTTCACTGGTTTTCAGAATGGCGCTGGCAAAATCCACTTGACTTTCCTGAGCGATGCGCCGTAAGTATGAAAGTTCAAAGTTCAAGTGAGGCCCCCTTTATGTTGTCTTTCTAACCTGTGATCTGTCCTTTATTTCAGGTGCAGAATGAAGGCGATGCGTCGAGGGGTTAAACTGCCGAGGTGAGTAGTGATGAGGGCGATCCCTCTAAATGTCCTTATCATTCCCCAGAAATGTCTCTTGTCCCTTCCCCATAGGGGCCGGGGTACGGTACCTGCCAACGGGGCGGCGCCGACCCGAAATGTGGAAGAAAAGCCGGTAGGTATTATGGCTGTTAATCAGGCTTTCCTTCAGTGTTCCTTCTGCTCACCTTTCGTTTCTTCCTCTCTCCCCTAGGTGCAGAGATGTGGCGTCCGATGCTGACAGCTGCGATGGAGCCGGGAGATGTCTCGAGGACAGGTGAGTGAAGCGTGGCGCTGCAGCGAGCAACGCGATGCTTTTAAATGGAAGTCTTTCTTCAGGGATGCTGGCGAGAAGATTCCGGATGCAGGTAAGAAGTTTGAAATAGTCCTTGGTTTTCCCATTTCTCTTCTCTTCCTTCCTTGCAGGTCTTCCAGGTTCGAGGCAGGCGTGGCTGGAGTCCAGGAGCAGGAGCAGACACGGTGAGCGTTAAGCTGCAGGAAGCAGAACAACGCGAAGCATGAGTTGCTGTCTGGGCGTGGCTTAAATGGCCTCCAAAGAAGTCCCAGGTATGTATCCTTCCCCAACTAGGTATGTATCCTTCCCTGGCCACGCCCGAGTGAAAAAATAGTCCCTATGAAAAAATAGTCTCTTTCAGGTCTCAGGGAGGCCGAAGCATGCAGCATGGTCCGCATCAGGTAAGTGCACAAAACACCTCCCTTTATGAGCCTGGCGCCAGGACTGAGTCCATAGAGCCCCTATAAGGGGCCGCTGGGCTTTTACCCGAGGGCATGATGCCTGCTTCCGGGGGTGCTGGGCCTGGCCTGGTGCTCCGAGGGTAGGCATCATGACAGCTGGGCCCCTACACAGTACCATCATCCTCCGTAAAGATCCCCAGTGGACAGCAGCCTCGCGCTTGCACCACAGGCATGAGCCATTGTTAGAAGTTGCTTTTTTCTATATTTGCACTGTGCGATACACCGTCATCTCTACTTTACCCAGAGTATTGCGGCCATGATTTTATTAGTACTAACAAGACTGGACTATGCAAATCGCCTCTATCTCTGCCTCTAGACTGTCTCTTCAGAGATTCCAAAACTGCAACATCCAGACTAAGCCATAGAATGAAAAGGTTTGAACACATTATCTTGGAGTTGCGCACTTTCCATTGACTCCTGGTCAAGAAAGGAATACACTTCAAAATCCTATGCATCACCCACTTTGCTTACCATGACAATGGCCGTTTCCTTCATAAGGAAGCAGTATCTTTGCACACCAAGGTCCAGTAAACTCTGCATCAAACTGTGCAACTTCGCATAGAAGAGGACCACCAGGAAACTGCTCAAGATGTGGCTTTTCAAGACCCTGCTATAATCATATACCTAAAACTGGGCAAGGAGTTGGTCTAATGTACATCTAATGGACAGGCCACAACAAGGGTATCTTTGTGTGTATGTTTATTCCTTACCCACGATCTTTAAATCGCACTACAAACGCTGCAACCAAAGAAGGACACCACCTTGCATCTGAGGAACCTTTACTGAGCCCTTATTACCTTTCCTCCTTTTTCCCTTGCTTCTTGCATCACAAACACCCTCACTGAAAAAAATCATGCATGTTTTACACCACACACAAACTCAGATGGCTCACAAGCCCTACTGTACAAATCTGCTGGTATCAAACCTCACATCGCATACATCTCAGCTCTCGCAATCCTTGAGGCCTCCCTTGTAGTTAGTCAGACAGCATCAGCAAATGTGATAGGTTATCAACATTTTCTAACAATATTTAAAATCTCAAAACATGACAAAGTTTCAGAATACATTTTTTGTTATAATGCATTAACAAAACTAGCCAGATTCAAACAGTCAACATTTTAAGTCATGACCTCCCGTGGTTGCCATTGTCATTTTACATAAATTCAAATATTTTTCAAAAGCACATCTGATAAAAATAGAATTTGAAAAAGTGTAAATCTGGCAAGGCTAGTTAATTTATTTCTAATCTAAACGTCCCAACTATTAGTATAATGATCATCCAAATACATATACAATCGATATGGGCTACACTGAACCTTTTAAGTAAAATGATCTTGGAAGTTAAACAGACCAAAATGAGTTTGAATAAACATATAAAACTGAGTGGATAAGGAATGTATGGAGATTGATTTGCTCTTTAATGGGAACAGCACCAGAATGCTTTGCGGTCATTTTGTGTAGTTTACCACAACGTATTTGTTTTGCTAAATTATGAGATTAACTCCGATGCAGTCAAAAAAAAAAAACTCCGATGCAGTCGATGATAAAAAGAATGGGTGGGATTTTTTTTTTACAGCCTGCTTTGTTTATTTTGAGAAAATTGCTGAAAAATAAAATCCATCAAGATGTGCATGGGATAGGAACTGCATACTTGTTTTAACACTTCTGACGTTGAGGGAGAATGGAATGGATCCTGCCTTTTTACATTTGCTCTTGTGCCAACCAGGAGATTGAAACTGTAGCTCTGGCAACTTGCATCCTTGTTAGTTACTTCTAGATAGAATAACTGATGGCTACTGTAAAAAAATATAACCTTCGACTTGAACGCAAAGTATGGATTGAGCCCAACTACCACAGTACACCTCGAAATAAAAACGTATATACCACAGGCATGAAACTTCCATTAAAGTAAAACTTGGTAAATTATTTCACAAGTCTGATTCAACTTGTAGATATAACTGATGCTTTGTTGTTAGTTTGAGGATATGGGGGGGGGGGGTGTGAAGATAGGTGGGTTCAACTTTTGAAACTGTATTCCAGTAAGCCTCATGGTATAATGGCCTCCAAAGAGGGTTATTATTTAAGAATGTACTAAATATTCATGTTTAATGTTTGGACTCGTGCAAAGAGCCACTGCTTTGAAGTGCTCCAAATACAATGATCAATTGAATTGCTATTTACAGGGTTAATATTCAGATGCATTTATGCTTGTTGGGTAAGGACTTTAAAAAGGAAATGGGATATTTTCTTACCCATTTCTAGCATATTGATGAAGGTCTGTGCATGCATTGAATTGTATCTATAAACATTAGTTTATGATTGATTTAAAAGTGTGGCTACTCCAAGTAGCCAAGTTTCTTTTCCTGTTCATTTTTCATTTTCATGAAATCCCAAATGGGCTCCTTTTATTTGAAATAAATGTTTGTATGCATGCTTTTAAGTTTGTGGTCCAGCATTATCAAAGCTTTGATCTTAACATGATGGTTGTGCGCCTACTGGAACCACTGACAATTATTCATTTTTTTTTCTCTAGGTCCACATCACCTTGAGCACTCACGACTGTGGGGGTCTCTCAGAGCGTGACATCAACTTGGCCAGTTTTATTGAACAGGTGGCATCTCAGATGTCTTGAAGGAGTTGTTGGGATGTGTAAACACCACATGAAAGTGGAGGCATCTACTTCCAACCGGTCCACTCTAAAGTTCTGCATTTTTCTTCCAAAATATTATCTAACATTATAAAATAAGGCCCGAAATAGGTTTCAGTGCATTCTGACCATGGTGCAAGGACAATCCAAGCTGTTCTGGGAATCGCGTCAATGCCTTTTCCCAATCCAGTGTCTTATTTACGAACCAATGTGCCAGCGTTATGAAATGAAGGTCTCATTTTTACATATTATTTTTCTATACACCCATGCATTCCAGTGAATTTAAAGTCTATGCTACCATTGCCTCCTGTTTTTCAGAATACTTTATTCCAGTCCTTATCAATTGGAACCTTTATGGGCCAGCTATCGGCTACTTCTCCCTCGAAAGTCTGTTTTCTTTGGCAATTGAACATTGTGCTGCTGCCTGATTAAGGCATTCCGAGAAATGCTTTAAAGGGATTGTTTTAATGCAGACGGAATATACCATATCAAGATTTTAAATTAATATTTGCCACTTCACTGTATCTGAGACTCTGTTCTGCTGTGTCTGTGATATTAACTTTATTTCAGTTGAATGCCAATTTTAGACTGCATTTGTTTGTTTCCTGTGTATTAGTAACCTTCATCCAGCACTGTTTTAGATTTCCTGCATATGTTTACTGCCTTACAAAATAAATCAAATTCTCACTTTGTTCAAATACCAAAAGCATGTTATGTCTGTTTGATTTTAACAAAAGCATGTTGAATCAACCCTATTTCAGAAGCGGCATCTCCCAAGGACAATACATGGGCTGTTACAACCAGCTATAATGATGTCCTGGCCAGGATAGGGAGGTTGTGCCGCAGCAGATTTAGTGTAATTCGATGTTATCAAATGTATTTTAACGACTGTTGCCGCTAATATATGTGGGGGGGGGTGTGAGTTTAGCTGAATAAATCATTTTAGTGGGGTAATGGGTGGGGGGGCTTTGAGGAGTCTTCCCTCGCATCTATCTTTGTTAAAATCTACCACAAAAACAAATTTGATCAAAAATGTTCGACCCAACCGAATGGGACCGTTATGGCTTGGTTTGATTCATCTATACTGACCAGGACCCTGAACCTGTTACCATGGCTGCTGAAAATTACTTTTATTGTTGTTACAGAGCGACCCCTAATTAGAATGGTGTCATATAGTGAACTCATTCACTCAATCATTAGAAAGTGCTTTCCCCGTTGTGGCAGCTTTTGGACGTTTGTGTTAGGCGGCTAAAGGCTGAATAAGAGCAGGTTCATGAAGTGTACTAATTCGGGTTCTTCTCCAAGTCTCTGACAAAAGGTTCCTTTGTGGATCGATCTTAGTCCGTTTTTCAAAGCAGGATATTGCTTTTCTATAAACCGTATGTCCAATAATTTTGACTGTCTGCTTTTCAGTTTGCTATGCTCCAGTTTTGTTTTGCAAGTAATACCCTCTGACAATGTCCTGTCTTCACAAAGGATATGGCTGGCATGCTAGACAATAAACACCTCCATCTGTCTCCAATTGACTTTGCTATTCTGCTCCACCTCTCCCTTGTAGCTCATGCTTCCTTTTCTGACTCTGCCTCCTGAATCTGAACTTGAATTAGCGTATTGAGCCAAGTTTCCCAGTGTTTGACAGCAGATTACATTTTTCTCCCTCAGCCTTGCCCTTTACCTTGGATAGAAGTCCTCCTTTTCCAGTATATAATAATAAAGGCGTCCTTGTCCTTGCGTCATTCATAGACTTTCATCACATGATTCAAATTCTCCTGGACTACTGTAACAGCCTCTATCTTAATCTGCCTGCCTCCACTCTCCGCCCTCTGCAACTTGTCCAGAACAGAACTGCGAGACTTGTCCTTGGCCTCAAGCCCAGGGACCGTATCTCTCCAGGACTGAAATCCCTTCACTGGCTCCCAGTGGCTGCGAGGATTAAGTTCAAAACCCTCTGCATTGTCCACAAGGCCTTCTGGGGCCTGGGACCTAAATACCTTCAACTCTCTCTTCCTAAATATCTTCCTTCACGAGCCCTTCGCTCATCCGTCTCCAACTCCCTCATGGTCAGCCGCTTCTCGAAGCAACGAGCTGGGGGTAGATCTCTCTCCGCAGCAGGGGCCTCCCTCTGGAACAGCCTTCCTGCCTCCCTGAAACTTGAGGAGAACCATCTCCGGTTCCGGAAGCACCTCAAAACCTTCCTCTTCGCTTCTGCCTTCTCTCTCCCTCTCCCCTGCTAAACCTGCTTAACTCCCCACTGAATTCAGCACTAAACCTGCATCTGGGCCACTCTCAGCAACCTCGGTCCAGGGCCCAGCCACTCTCCACTTGCACTGCCTCCCTGGCTCCCCCTGCACTGTGGTACTGTCACTGTATCCCTACAGCCCCCTTCCCAGCACTTGCTCTGCACTTACCTCGCACTTGCCACCAGCTGGCCCTTTTTATTTATTATTTATTATTTTTTACGCTACTTACCTTGTAATGCACTTTCCCCCCCACCTCCTCCCCCTGCACTTCCTCCTTTTCCCCTTACCTCTGCACTTGCGAGATCTGAATGACACCTGGCCTAGTAGGATCGTTTGTCTGTCTTCCCCTTGTTTCCCTCCCTCCCTGCCTCGTCGCGCCTTGAAACACTTGTGTATAGGCGCGTTACAAATACCATATCATATCATATCCTCCTGTCTTTCTTGGACTTGAAATAATTCTTTCTTTCGCCATGTTTTCAAAGTTGGAACCCATTTTATTACCATCTTTTTCAGACTTTCATAAGCTTGGATGGGTTAAAAAAAAATTAAGAAAATTCAGCTTCTCACAAAATAATTAAGAATCCTTCTCATGGTTGGCCAGACTTTGCTTAAGGAATAAGACGTCACTTTCTAGAATGCGACAAATGATTTACCTTCGTAGACCTGTTTTAGGTGAAATGTTCTCTAGCATTCAACTTCCCTCTGTCTTTGGTACAGGGCTGGTTGAGACTTATTTCCCAGCATGCAACGAAATATTAATTCCGGGACCTCCCAGTCTGTTGTTCAGCCCTTCCCATGCCTCCATCTCTTCCAGGTCTTACAAATTCTGAAAAATCCCACTAGACCTGCATGGCGAGTTCCTTAGTTTACATAATCGACCTAAGAAAAATGCACTTGCCCCAAGGTGACTGGTGACAAGTGGTCGAAGTGGGCGGGAGCGGTCGGGAGCAGTGCTCCTATACTTCTTTTAATTAAGTTTTACCATTCCTATCCTTTTATTTTTTAAAAGAAACCTTTCCGGAATGGTTTCTTTTTAAAATGAGTGTAGGAAGAAGTTGAAGCTTGCACTTTCAGTGCTCTGCACTGGACGTTCCCTTAATCAGCAGGCACATGTGTTTTGGGGTTTGTATTGTGCATGGGAGGGGGCATGGCGATGGGGTTTGTGGAGAGCGGTGCAGGCCAGTAGGGAACATAGTTCCACTACTTCTTGACCACTGCTGGGTGACAACATATGTACCTGTGCATTTTGTAAAATGATGCATGTTGCATACGCACACTTCATATTTGGTGCAATGCTGACAAGCATGCATAGTGAAACTTGTATTTTCCATTTACTACAAAGTGTGTTTGTAGTAAATGGAAAAAAGTTTCATACATCCCCATACTCGCCAGCACGGTCGAGTATCATGCAAATGGTGCTCACCTTTCATAAAAACAACCTGCCAATACTAGTGGGCTAATAAATTTTGCAAGCCCCGTCTTCGACCCTGCCATTTAATCGTCCCTTCTTTGCTTGATCATTGGCAGTTTCTTATCGTTCTACAACGTTCTAGCCATAGCCTTCTCATTGCTCCTTGGTCCAGTCTCCTCACTCTCCGATCTTCTCTCCGTGCCCACATTTCTCCTGGAAACAGCATCCTTCTTTTACATCTGCACTTCTCTCCTCCTGGCCATACTGTCACGACTGTGTTCGTAACTAGTGTCGGCTCACTCTGTGACTTCTTCCATTTTTGCACCTCCTTCTCGATCCTAAGTATGTTCTCCAACAGCCTCCATTCTGAATCCTGTCTTCTCGTTGCTGAGTGCCCAAAGGTTGGTGGCTGTTGTTATCCATTTTGCGAATGGCGTTGTTCCTTGACCTCAAAGTATTTCCTCTTCCCAGTGGTTCCTTCTGAAAGGCTCCCAGCGCCATGGGCTACATCCTATGAGGAACGCTATGGAAAGCAAACTCCAGAGTTTTCTTCTACAAATTCTCCGTAATCATTCACTTGGTTTTCCATTCTATCATTTGAAGAAGGTATATAAAAAGAACACAAATATTTCGACTAGACAAACCTAGTAGTGTATTGGCAAACTTTGGATGTGTGACATTTTTGTCGTTTATAGATTGCGTTGAGACAATTCAGTTGTGCTGGATTTAAAACAAAAAGTAAACATGCTAAGACATTTATTTACAATACATATACACATCTAGCACCCACCCCAAAAACAACCCTTTCCCAAACCACTGTACAAAACGAGCCCATTCTACCACATTTACCCCTGAGCCTTCATATACAAACACCGAAGTTCAACTGTGTTCTCCGATTTGGAGAGCAACAATACAGTAGGCTATACGAAATTGTCTTGTACCCGTCTGCTTGGTATTAAAGAAAACTTGGTCGCAACATGTTTGAATTATTCTGCTTTGAATGTTGGAGCTGCAATATATGTTGAAGTTGGGAGAAAAACACAAATTTTTCCAAGCTAATAGCTTGAGTGTTTGTAAAGAAACATCTTTCCCTTATACCACTGGAGCAGTTGGATCAAGCACCCATTTAAGTTGATGATAATGCATCTGAATGGTCTATGTGTAAGAACATTGTGGAGGAGGGATATGGATCTGCATCACAGCAGGACTGCAAGAGCTTCAGCTGCTATGCATGGTCATTTGGGTGGACTGGCCAGTAATCTTGCGAGGCAAATGCTCCATAGTCTTCTTTCGTGAAATCCTCCTGGCCTAGTCTCTTTGTTAATCACAGCTTCCTCAGGAGAGTGGTAATCTCCCTTCACTCCTACCCTAAAACTCCAAGAGCTACCTATGTAGAAAAACCTGTTGGATTTGACTCCCAGCACATTATAACCACTGGCAGGGCATGTCTACACAGACTTTGATAAGTCCTTCTGTTTACAGTATTTTTGTGTGCACGAAAATGGCTGGGAGAAGGACAACGTTATGAAGTTCTAAAGTGGGCTGCTCAGATATTCATACACAGGCTGACAGTTGCATATTGGTCCACCCGTCTCTATATGAAAAGGCCCATCATGCCCAGGAACGGCTCTAGGCCGAAGGCACCTTTGATGAATTGGGATTATGGAAAGCCTTAACAAGATGGTGCATGTAAATAAATAGTTGAAATCCTCCAAGTCCATAGCGAAAATAGATAACTTGATTTTTGGTATTAAAGAAACAGTCCTATGCTGAATCCCATCCTTTCTCACTAGTAAGGTCAGATCGACCACCATCTTGAGTTAGTTTTTAATTAATACTGCTCACCCTTTTGACTCGGTGTTCTTGTCTTATTATATTTTTTTTAAAATAGGAAGAAACTAAGTGTTAGAAGGATTATCTATGATAAGAAGAAAAGATCATAATCTGTCCTGATGAAGACCGCTGGACAAACATTTTCTAGAATGTGGTCTATTCTACCGATATATGCCGAAACGCGTTGACCTATCATCCCAAAGATATATCAATTTGAGGAACAGCTTGCACGCACTTAAACGTTGTGACGCAAAATCTTTTGAATACAAAGGAAAAATTGTGACTAGATGAAAGAAAATCATGTTGAAATATATTGTTTTAGCCATGTTTTGTCATGTTTTTTGTATATGATAAAGCAAGAAAAAAATTACTTTTATAAAATAAATGACGCAATAGGTCTATCTGAGATCAGTATAAGCATTTGAGTCTGGGTGTTTTCACAAGCAATTTGAGCTTGATATGACTACCTATATGTCAGAGTGTGTGGCTTGTACATTGTTAAATGAACAGGAGACGGGGTAGTCTGTTTCATTTTCTAGTTCGTATGTTTTAACACTACATTCCATCCAGAACACATACGTACAGCAATGCTGCACTAGTACTTGTCCTTGACCCTTATTTAGTAAGGACAAGGAGGACCTTTCCATTCTGGCCCCAAAACTCGAACAACCTACCCAAACGTCCCCATCTGATAGTGAACCACATGTTGTCAGGAAACCACTCAAGATCCGGCTCTTCAACCAACATCTTTTAAAGACATAAAAGATCATCTGAATTGACTAAAAACTGTGCTCCAGTAACTTGCGCTACTTAATAACAAGCAACCGTGAACCTCTTTGCACTCGTCCATGAGAAATCAATTTGATTTATGGATCCCTGTGCTGCGTGACACTGATCCGCACCCGAATGTCTCAGTGAAATCTTCAATCAATAAGCAATAACACCCTTAATCCATCCTCCCCTCCACTCCCCTCCTCTTCTCCCACCCATCTCATCCTTAAGCTTTTATTAAACTTTTATTTTAACTTGCACAGGTACATGACATTGACATTGATACAGAATGTATGTATCTTGCATGGCATTATTGCATCTCCTAGGATTTTTAGGCATTATCACGCATTCGTATCTCCTTCCTCTCTCATCCTTAAGCTAATTTCTTACAACTAAAATCCTGCACCCTTATACTTCCCTCACCCCTCAGACAAACGACCAGGTCCAATATAGTTGGCAGACTCCTACACTAGCAAACTTCGTGAACACGCTTTTTTTTGTTGTCCGTTCTGTTTTTCAGAACCCAGAGGCTTGCCTTTATGGCTGGCCTGCCCCAGTACAAACAAATAGAACACAGTTTCCAATCTGCATACAGGTAACTAGTACTTCTAATATCCATTAACAGTACAGGCTTTCACATCTGCCATTCTGCTATCCAACTCAAATACTTGTCACTTTTTCTTACAGAGCCATGCACAGGGAGGCCAACGTTTTTGGCAGGGATGTGCCAAATAAAATCTTTTTTACATGACTTTATAAATAAGCCTGTAATGTGTATTCTTTCAATGGAAATGAGATTCCTATGTAAACAATACATTGCTCTAGCGTTCCGCTCGCAGGCCCCTGAGCATTGCATGCCTTCACTTGTAGCTGGAATTGCTTCATTGCCGTTGGAAGGTAGCAGGAACATTCTGACTTGACCTTTTTGAAAGCAAGGCAACTTGATATACTCCAGTAGCTTGCTCTTCCAGGACAAAAAGTCTCAACAATCGTTTTGCTTTCCAATTACTTATTTTCCTTCTTCATTGAGATGAAGACCGTTCGATGTATCTGAAGCCTTTTGTTACAATGTCCAGAAACACCGTTGTGCTTTTACTAATTGACCTTGTTGGAGAAACGTCGGCAAGTTCTCATATTCACTGGGAAATTATAAGGAAGCCACGTCAACCATTTCCTTCTGTTAAATAAACCCTGTGAACGTGGCGTGCAAGGCAGTCGTTTTAAGCTGTAAAATATGAATGACAAGTGTGACTTTCATTTTAGTTACCACCTTGAGTCTGGATTTGCAACAAGGCAAAAGAAAGCCACCCGGTTCTGCAGACCAGTGCACAGGTGTACATTATCTTTAACCCAATAGGCCATCACGAGAGCACAGGCAAGCGCACATCTTTTTTTAACCTGTTACTGGATACAGTCTATCAGCTGCTCATGTGCACAACGATTTGATCTGCATAAGTTAAGTGGTCCAATGTCTAGCCTACTGGGGAAATGCCCAATATTTGCCCTTGAAAGTCCTTATGCCCTGTCAGTTGATGAAATATTCATAACCTGACATATTCGGTCCGCCCTATTTGACCATTACAAAGAACTTTTAATTACAATTTGCTTAATTTCACCATCTGACTATAAAGACCAATTTTGCAACCACAACTCCTAGTCAAGAGTCCACAGATATACATAATCCTGAAATACAGCTGCTGGTGTTGGAGCTTCCTCTGGCAAATTGTGTGCAATTTTAAGGGGCACATTCAAATGGATCTGGGTCCCAATGTTGCTTGTGAAAGAGCAATATGGTGGCAGGCTCCCGCTAAAGGCTGCCACCTCAAGATCCCCTTTTACTCACCACCTCCCCCATTTCAATTTGGGGGGGGCTCACCCACACTTCCTTCCTGCTGTGGGGCTCTGCAGGCCTTGCCTCTCTCCTCCTGTATTCTCCAGCTCCCTTTAGTTACTTCACCGGCCCACACTGCTTCCTTCATTCTGCTGGCCCGAAGTGGACGTACTGTGTGTTGGTCGACTTGCAGCAGCCTTTTGTGTCACGCTTTAGGCCAGCAGTCTGGAGGGTGCAATGGATTCATTTATCTCAGTTTAACCTGGTATTCTGGGTGCAAAGTGAGACACACCCACACAAGCTACCCAATAGTTTGAGTGAATGAAACCTGTAGGCATCAAATATATTTCAGCCAAACCGCACATGATTATTCAACTCTAAAATTCAAAATATATAAGTCCCTCAGTGGGAATGAGGTACAAAATGTTCTTCTGTCCCTTGCATTTGTTAAGGATTTTAAAGATACAGCACACTCAAGACCAGGACTCTTTCTACTGGCCAGGGATGCGACGCACAGTAAAAATGTTTGACATTCGGATTCAATTTTTGAGAAGGCAGCCAACCCGTCTCGCACCCCTCCACCACCCCCTTAACGTACACCCATGTCACAATGGACAATGAAACAGGCCGGTGTGTAATAATGAAATATTTATTTATAATTTTGAATAAAAATCAACACATTCAATGTAGGTCAGCAATCACCAGTGTGGTGATAATTACACAGTAAAATTATAGGATACGCTTCATTTAACCTTCTAACATCAAATACACAATGCACAAATGAATGAAAGCAAGATTATTTTTCGGGTAGTATTTTCAAATAGCACCACAGTTAGGCATTCCCTCTGCAACACTCGCTCAAACCCATGTTAAGCAAATGTTGTGTGGGTAAAGAGGAGAAGCAAGGCGCCAGGTATACAAGGCGAAAATCAGAATGAAAATTCGACCTACCACCCCTAAATGAGAGGCCAAAATTGGAATAAGCTCCCTTGAAAAATTAGCAAAATGGCACTCGGAATTAGTGAATAGTTATTTTACATTTGCGGTTGAATGACTAAGACAAGAATGTGTGCGGCTGTACTATAGACGCAAGAAAACTTACGAGATAAAAGGCAGTGTACTAAACAATGGGCATACAGTGTAGAGGATCGACTTGGGAAAGCAAAAACAGTGCAGCAAGAATCACATGTGGCAAAATTGCAATTGCTTCGTTTCACAGGTTTAAAATGGTCAAAACAACTTCCAAAATGAGCTAAATAATCAACATCGGAAGTCGGTTTTATGCTAAGGTACAAAGGCACATAACGGGTATGATACTAAAGTGAAAGGGTGACCCTGGATGGGGACAGTATGGGATTCTTTGTAGGAAAAGTAAATCGGATTTTATAATGAAAGTAGTTACACGGGCGAAATCGGTTTTAAGAGGAAAATGACAGGTTCTACTGAGACTTTTTTTTGTGGCTAGATTATGAAAGAAGGTCACTGCCCACGAGAAGGTTAATTAGCAATGTTAACCCATTCACACAGTGTGCCTCTTTATATGGGAATTCATTTGTACCAAATAGGACTAAGGACTTAGACAACGGACTGAAATGATTTGAAAGAATTGCGCTAACACATGGAGATTAACACTGATTTTCCTAGGGACAGGATACACAGAGGATTCTGACAATTTAAGAATTTACTAGGGTATTTATAGGATTTCTATGGGATTGGACATAATACAAGGTAACAAAGCAATGGATGCAGCTTGTTGGTTACTGGGGAAGGGTGATACTCACAAAGAACATTTGAATGGGGTAGCTTAGACAGCTAGCCAGGTCTCTGGACAGCGGGAAAGGGGTCTGGTCACTGTGCAGTGGCGGTTCTCCTCTAGGGACACAGCGAGGCAACCGGAGTCTGGTCTCAGTGGACAGTGGGGTGCATCAGCTGGGCAAAGCAGGTCTGGTCACTGGATAATCCCAAAAGGAGGTCAGCAGCACGCCCCCCCTTTCTCCCTGAATTATTGGGATTTTTGTAGGGTTTAGTTCTGGATGGTGGTTCTGCCTGCATAGGAGGTACTGCATGGATCTGGATTAGCTACCCCTGGCCTGGCACTGCAATCTTGCAGAGTGAATGTGAAATGTCTGGATCTCTGGGTGTTGTGGGTTGGATTTTATTGAAAGTGTTGATTCTTGAATGTCTCCTCCTTATGTAGGCTGGATGACAGAGGATTTTTACTATGTGGCCAGAACTAAGCTGGACATACCTCTAAGATGGGATAAGCCAGGCTGTAAATGTTGCTGCCTCCCTGTAAGCAGATTGGACTGAAGGAAGTGACTCAGTTTTAGTGTGGGTGTTTTTATGAGGTGCTTTGTTATACCACAGTTACTTTTGCCAAAACCAGTTATGAAACAAAACCCTTATATCTATGGATGCTGCCCTTATAAAAATTGGATGGGCAAATACCATATTTCACACAGAGTATCCTATTCCAAACCCCAAGTTTGTATGATGCTGTTTTGTCCCTCTGGCAATCTTTTGCAATTTCTAGGGAAGATATTTCACCTAAAAATTGATAAACGGAAGCTTATCAATGTTGGACATATTTGCATTTAAGTTTCATAACTGTACCATGTATGCTTTCCCCAGCAATGTCACTTTAACACCGTTCAAGTCCCCCGCATGCTAGGAAGATCAACATTGTCTTATTTTCATGGTGCCAAAATTACATTCAAGCTGTCAAAATTTGACATTACTGCTTCTTTATATTACTGAAATAAATGTCTTTATATGAAGTCTTTTCAATCACATGGGCTGGCGTTGTTCCCAAAAGGGGGCAGTCTTTTCAAACCGCAGCCAAATATCTTGCTCTGGTTAGCTTTGCCCAGAGGTTGCAATGACTCCCGTTTGATCCTAGGAAGTTGAAGCTGATGAGGTGTCAAAGGAATTCTGACTTCAGTGACGGGGCTGTTCATTGTCCCCTGATGCAGAAATGCTGCCCAGTCTGACTAAGTCGCCACCTCCCACACCGCTGGACCTTTCATGTGGTAAAGGAACTTTCTTCCCATGCGATAGGTACATTAGAAGTGTCTGCTTTGCAAAACTGGTTTGACAGCAATTCTTGGGCCTAGCCAGGATGTTGAAGTTCTTTTTGTGGGGAAAAATAAAATACACAAAGTACATTTTACCTATATTTTGGCAGCTTTTCTTTCCAACATATATAGTTTTGTTTCTGGGCATGTTACAGTATTTCCATTTAGCTTTTACAATATCAATTCACTGCTTTGTAGAGCAGTGCAACACGGGTTCATTTTACTTTCCCTGGTCATTTACAAATGCGATTTTTCCTTGCATCTTCATTCTGAACATTTCCAACCCTCTGGTCAATTTTTAATACACAGGAATCTGTTCAAGAAAAGGGTTCTTTGAAACGGACATAAGCAAAGGGAGAGACAGAGCTTCTTGTGAAGAGATTTGCCTGTGTTCATTTATTGCAAAAGTAAACGCTTGCCATATGGCCTGAAACTAATTTCTTTCCTCTTTCACAGATTTGACTTGACACACAATGCCTTTCAGGGAGGAATGGTCCTCCTTTGATGTTGTTCATCCTGAAGATAGATGGGCATGGATGTGTCTTACTAGAACCAAACTATGTAATGTTGAAGAAAGTGCAAAGTCATTTTAAACACATTTTCTCTTTCAGTTGTCTTGAGCTGGCAATATAGCAGCGCTGAGCCAGGGTGCCTTTGAATTCCTTTTTTATTTTTTTTTAATTTTTTTTTTTGCACATGAAAAAAATATATAAGCCATTCCTGAGGTGTTCTATGTTCCATCTCGCCCCATATGTGCTCAGCAGATCCAGGGCAACCATTATTTTTGTGACTGCTGAAAATGTAGTTTGATGGTGCAGGGGAGTTGTGCTGGGCTGGTAAACGTACCCCACACAATGTACTCTACAGGAAGACTATCGTAAGAATGTAGGATGAGGTGTAAATGCAACACCTACAATCCTGCTTGTCTCTGCTTTCAGAGTCAAGTTGCCCTGGTTCAACATACATTAGGACTTGGCTGTTAGAGCTGTAGCAGGGACTGGAGTGGTGAGTAACATTGCCATGTCTCTCTGTAAAGACTGGTAGGGCGTGTCTGTACTTATGGTAGAGGAGAGGCACAGAGGACCCCAGCCAAGATTCTCTATTACGGTAGCAATGGACGAGCAATCAAGGCCTAGCTTCTCAGGAGGTGATGCAGGCTGGTTCTTAAGTACAGTGTAGTCCCCGAACCTCCACAAAGGAATGTCCACACACTGTATTACTGAAAACACAGTCTTTATATAATTAATATTCAAAGGTATGTACACGATCACAATAACGCACTTTGTACTCGGAAGTCAATAATGATAAATATATACAATTCTAAAGTGGTACCACTAATGTTATCCAATCTCATTAAAATGCATCAACTGTATGGTTAAAATGTCACACAGATTAATAACGAGTAAACCAGCAATAGAGATAGGCAGGAACGTAAGATGGTTGAAACAATAGGCAGAATGCTGACCCCTACCAGTAGGCACAGTTCTGTGTGGAGACCCCCCCCCCCCCAACCTGGGCAACCTGTAAATAAAGATATATAGCACATGCCCAGTCCATATATTGTCCGATAGTCTTACTTCCTCCTATTAAGGTTTTACCCCCCCAATTTACCTGGTGGAGTAGAGGTCTCCGACGATGCGTCGACCGATCCTTCTTGAGTGACTCCCTTTCAGGCGGGAGCCACGGATCGTCGAGAAGTGTCAGGGAACTTGGCGTTCGGTGTCGGGGAATCGACGGCCCTTCTTGAGTGCCCTCCCTTTAAGGCGGGAGTCACGGGTCATCGAACGTCCGACAGTGAACAGGTGGAACTACGACAGGGAAGTGACAGATTCATCCCTAGCGGTGCTCATCGACGACAGAGCGTTGGCGTCCTGCAAGGAAGAGGCGTGCGGGGCACCTCGGTGATGATAGTTCTGGACCGCAAAGAGATGATGAAGAACTGTGGCCCAGCAAGGGCGTCGAGTCGTCGGCGTCTCTGCTGTCTTTAGGTGGCGGAAAACCCACCGGTGGATGCTCCTCGGTGCGTAGACGGTCGGGCCTTCTCCGGCGGGAGACAAGCAGATGACGATGCAGGCGAGCGTCTGATGATCAATGGAAGTTCTTAGGCAAACGGGAGCACGGCGGCTCCGGTCGGCGACTGTGGTTGTCGACAGTGGCGGACAACAGTCGGAGTGCTTCTCCTTGGAGTTCCGCAGGAGTCCCCGTATCGGGTCGGCAGCCTGTCGAAGGTCTGTCTAGCAGGGAGCGTTGGTAAAGATCAGCTGTGCACGATGGTCCCTCGTAGCTCGGAAAGAGGGCGCCTTACCAGGTCCTCTCTGGGTCAATCCTTGGAGGCACAACAGCTTTCAGATTGTGAAGGAGAGCAACATCAATTCTTCTCGTCCAGCAGGGCTTCAAGGTCAAACGTCAGTTACTCGTCGTAGTGGACTTCAGCTTCTGAGCACGATTCTTAGCAGTGAGAGGTCCCCAGATATACTGTTGATCTCCCATTCATTCCGCTGGGTCACACTCAAGCATCCAATCACAACTACGGGCATTCATGCAGGCAGGCAGCCAGTCAGGCACACAAGGTATTCAGGCCATTCACTTCTCTCCAGACACTCACAACAAGTTGTGTATTGGGACAAGTACCGAGCCATTCAACACTCCCAAGCTGCATTCATAACGGTTTCGGGCAGGGTTGTCTGTCATTATGTCAACCACCAGATACTAGACACCCATAACACAGAATGCATATTAGTCACACACTCTATTCACCCAGGTCCCACCCACAGGAGGTACCCACAACATACATCACCGGGAAGGCCCCAGCTAGTCTGGCCAGGCCTTCACAACAACACCATATATGGCACTTCCATCCAACAGCCAGTCAGGGGAAGGGACAAAGTCGGGGCTTCCCAGGACTTTGGGAAAACAAGGTAATGGGTAATAGAAAGGAAGAGGCCACAGGGGCCATCTTGTTTTCCGTCAGGAATCAACTGATATCCCAAAATGGAGGATACTCCGCCCACCTGTCGATTTCAGCATGGAGCTGCCACCAGCCCATACCCTGCTCTGTGGGCCAGAAAACATACACTAGGGGCACATGGTTGTACCCCCACCCATTGGTGCCATAAGGGTATCCCACGGGTCCGTTCACCAAACCAAAAGAGAGCTGCACCACCAGGAGTCCCACATGAACTCCTGCGCGGAAAACACGACGGAACGCACGATAAAAAGCAGTAAAGGACAAGGATACGGAGGCCCTGTCCCTCCGATGCATTTCCAGCATCACACTCTCCCACCAACAAAGATCCCCTTCTTCCCAAAAGCAAAGAACGGCACTCTGTAGCTAAAGATAAGACACAGGTTTGCCACCAATTTACAGCCTACGGGATCATCCGACAACCTTTAAAGCTAATTATTACTTTCCAAATGTCTTTATTAGGACATCTAAAGGTATAAGGTGGATGGTGTGAGGCTTGAAACGGAAACAAATCAAACCTTTCTATTGGACCGTGGTCTTTCAGTCCTTCCCTCTCCCCTCTACAGAAACTGTCTCACTGGCTCCAGAGTTTCAAGTGCCCTACACTTCTTTCTTGGATGCTGTGTCTTTTTAGGATGTCATTTGTCCCCTCGGTCTTGTCAGGGTGCTAATCATGTTCTCGTAGTCTTCATAATTGTGGCACCACTAGGGCAGTTGCCAAATTCAGAAGGCTAAAGGGATGATTGACAGAGATTGGGGTTGAGGTCCAACCGATAGTATATCTGATTGGTTGGACAGGGTTTCATTTCAGTAAGTTGTTTATCATTCATTTGTTGATAGCCTGTAAATGTATGGCAATGGAAGAAGAGGATGAAACACGAGTCGGACAATTTCACAATGAGCCTGATATTGTGAGAATGTTATGTTATTGGTCTCTGGATGCTCTTGTGGATCTGAAAGGGGAGGGGGTGATATGACCAGTAGTCCGGGTACTTATAAAGGATACTCTGGTAGCCAGCTGTGATCTTCAGGTTACCTTAATCTAGTTTCATCACAAGAAGATGGGAAGTACAGTACTAGGGAAGCCCACTGGCAACCACCAGCCAGGCTACATCATTACCAACTGCCCTGGGTGGAATTCCATACAATCAGCATTCCAGTCAGTCACACTCCAGGCATTCCATTCATGACCTCACACATGCAGGCACAGCATGCATTCAGGAAGAGGGTTAATGCAGGGAATAAACCTATAATAACATATCATAGGAATACCATTCCTAACAGGGGGCTCTTTGGAGGAGGAGAGGGGAAAGACGACGACATGGTTGGTGTATGTAGAAAAAAGAGCAACTGGTGTCTGTAAGAGTGTTTTCTAGATGGGTATTCATTTTTCCATTGGAGGCATTTTGTTTCCAGGTTGCAGACCTCAAGTGTTTGAGTTATCGGGGTGCTTTGGTCTCAGGATAATGTTTGCAAGTTGCTTCTAAAGATGTATAGTTGGGAGTGTTTTGGTAGGGGTGAGGGTTTTGACAAGCCATTGGTGTTGATGAGGATGTGGTGAGTGGTTGATCATAACGTTGATGGTTCATTTGGTAATTTCTAACAGTTGCTATGTTTGTTCTGATGTTTTAGGCTTTCTTGATGGTCAAGGGAATGACTCCACTTGAGTGAGGGTCCTTTGCAGTTTGCTCTGGTTTTGTGTAGCGCTGCAGGAATATTGGTTGACCAGCTTGATGGGCTGTGCCTGTATGGCATGCTAGTCCAACAAGTTAAGATGTAGCTGCCATTCGTTGTCCTGCCATCTTGTTCCTTGTTGCCACTTGTTATCAACCTGATTGGATTTTTGATTGCCTAGCAGATGTCCTCGGTTAATGGTGCTAGGTGTGATCGGCCTGTGTGGCATGTTAACCTAGAGTGATAAATGTTTATGCTCCAGAAATTCGTTTTTTCTTGATGTGCTCCTTGTTTAGTTTAGTTCTTGATCCATGTGCGGGAGTTTATTCTTGTTGGCGTGGTTCGGTTGTCTGATGGTGATGGTTTATGATTGCATTCTGTTATTTCCTTTGGCTGACACTAGATGGTGGGTTGCTCTCACCATGGTGTATCAAAAAGCCCTAGGTATTTAGCATGTTTCTTAAAATTAGATGGTCTTGCTGGGATTCCTTTAGGGATGAAATTGCACAATGTTGCTATGGTGGTAGAGAAAGCCGTGTTTCTGTATTGGTTCTTCTCATAGCACTTGGTTTCAATTTGTGTATCATGGCTAGATATGAGGATCCTTCATGGTTGGAATTCTGCTCCCTGCCTGTGTGGTGCTCTGTGTGATGCAAGTGCTTTATATGGTTTGTTTTATTCACTGGTACCCTCATTGGCTTCTCAGCGCTGGTGTGATGTTGCCTCATTCTAATCCCAGTAACAGTCCTTCTGCTTGTATTAGATATCTTTGTTCTTGTTGAGGTGGTCCGGAATGCTGATGTATAGGCTGCTTGAGTTGTTAATTTTTACAATGTGGCATGTATTCGAAGCACATATATAGCATGATCCGTCTGAGCACAGAAAGCATTTTCTTGCTGTAGTGTAGAATTGTTGGAGTATGTATCAACTGTCCATGGGAATTCCACATTTAAAAAAAAAAATCACTGAGGTTTCCAGTCTCTTCCCATTCCTGCCTGGGGAGTGGTACACATGTCCAATTGTTGTGGGGGTTGGCCACCATTTCCATTTTGTTCAAGTTTAGTTTCAAGTTGTTATGAGTCCTCCAGACTTTTTATTTGCTAATAGAGCTAGTGAGGGAGTTTGAGTTGAGGCTAGTTGTCAGCTTACACATTGAGTGTTGTATAGAGTTGCGACATGGGCTCATGTTATAGCGACTCAAGAGAGGGCCCACATATATGTTGACTCAAGGCGGTGAAAGACATGCTCCTTGTTAGATGCTGCCTTTGATGATTTGCATGGTTGATTAGAATTGTGGGGTAGGCAGGTTGTTTCAGTTCGGCTCGTGAGAACGTATTTTATTCATTATAGTGCTGTGTTGCTAAGGCTAGATATTAATGTCTCCTGATTAAGGGTTTGTGGATGATGGCATTGTAAGCCAGGGAAAAAATCCATATTATCTGTGTTCATTTTTAGGTCATCCCAGATGGTGAGTAGCATTGATTCAGTCCCTCTTCCAAACGCCATGACTAGGGGCCCATTTATATGTTAGAATATATTGTGGGCAGTATTCGAAGTGTGCGAAAAGAAGTACTAGAACTATGTAAACTACTGGCCTGCACCGCTCTCCACAGACCCCATCGCTGCGCCCCCTCCCGTGCACAATAAAAAACCCAAAACACATGTGCCTGTTGTTTAAGGAAACGTCCTGTGCAGTGCACTGAAAGGGCAAGTTCCAACCTCTTCCTACACTTTTATTTTAAAACGAAACCGTTCCGGAACGGTTTCTTTTTAACTTAAACGTATAGGAACGGTCCAACTTAATTAAAAGAAGTTGCCCACTTCGACCACTGATTGTGGGCAAGGCCAAAGGCTGTTGCAACTGACCAGCATTGTGTTGCATGCCATGGTTAGTGTATATAATATACAGTGGGCAAGGCTGAAAGCCGCGACCAGTGTCCACTGCCAAAAGACCATGATTACTGGCCCAGTAATGTGTTAAAATAGATTTAGCTGAAGGGCATGCTTAGTGCTAGTTACTGGTGCAATGTAATTAGTGATGTCATCAGTGATTTCCTCATTGTGGTCACAGGCTGCGCAACAGGAGGCACAAAGTTAAGGTGGCTTTAACTGAATTTCAGGCATTTTCTAAGTTCTCACCTAACATCCCTGCAACTAAAGTTATTTCCTTGAATTACAAGGGTTTTTTTATTTCATAAAATCCCACAAACCCCCCTAAAATAAATATTTAAAAACTGTGTATGATTATTTTAACTTGTAAATGTTTTTACAGCTATATTATACGTTAAGAGAAAGTCATTAAAGTGTTAAAGTAAGTTTGTACAAATGCTACACTCAATATATTTCAAAATGCAACGTTTCAGGACCACCTGTAAATATTTTTTAACACTTATCTTCATAGCCGTGGCTGTAAGACACAATATTGCACAACATAACATTCATGGCTCCTGCTATACTGTCATTACTGTAATTGTACCTGCCGCTACCATAAAGGCTAACACAAAATGTAAATATATGTGCTTTTTTTTAACTGTATTAAAAGGACCAATTAAGGATTATTGATCCAATTCAGTCTGTGTTTTTTATTGTCTACTTTTATAACTGAAAACCCTGGCCCTGAAAGGGCTGTTTTGGGGGAGATTGAAGGAGGAGGATGGCACTGGAAAGGGGAAAACATTAGGAATTGTGCGTGTAACAAAGGGTAAAACCAGACCATTTATTTTCCTATGCATTATTTTTTTTTTTAAAGGGGTAAAAAAAAAGAAAGGTTTTAGTGGCCTAGTGTTCTAAACCTGGCAGTCCTCTCGTGCAGGTAGATGGGATGAGGTTGGGTGGTGGTGGATGAAACAAAGGAAGTGACCGAAGTGGAAGGCAGTGGCAGAGGTGCTTTTGGGCACCAGATACTGGACTATGGGCTCTCACCTTGTGATGGAAATGAGCCTTCCTATGGGGCCCTTCTGCATCGTCCTAATGGACTTGGACCAGTTGCTGAATCAAACGAGAGGTTCCCCTCCACAACACTTTCTCACAGAAAACACCAGTTTTCTGGGCTCACTGCTTCTTCCGTGGAGGTAAAGCAGTACACACTCGCACCACCTCTTCATCACTGCTGGGCCCAGACATACTTCAACGTGGGTCCGGGGATGAAAAAACTAAAACATAAAAAACAACACACAAAGGATTCTGCCACTTAAAATGGAAAAAATAAATGAGCTAAAATAAAAAAAAAAACACAAACTACAAATGACTGCAGAAAGGTATAGGAACAAGAGGTAAAAAAGGCATGGACAAATGAGGATACTGCTCTTTAAAAGTTCCTGGAGACTTACATGGAAGTTCACCCACTAAGAGACAAAGCAATGAGAAAAAGGGGTCTTTTGGTTGTGATGAATATCTGCGGCTACAAAAACAGAGTGCAACTTTCATAAACGTGGCTATGCCCAGGTGCACTGACCAATCTAATTCTGTGCCCTGCTTACGCATACTTGTAGCCCTGTCAATAAGTAGGACCAATCAGGCGGTGCAGTTCATTAACGCTGCTACGCCCAAGCCATATGACGAAATATGCATATGTGTTATTGACCAATCGGGTGAATACTTTTATTGATACGGCTAAACACATTCTCGCCCTCCACACAACCTATTGTATTGCACACAGAACATGCATGCCTACACATGACTCATAGCTGCATGTACAGTTTCAGATAATCTGGTGATACAGTATGTTTGTGGTTATGCCCAGTGTAATGATGTATGTGATCGACTAGTCAAATTGCGCACCTGAGTAGTGTGCCAGCACATGACGCATAGCCACGTCTATGCATCCCGATGCCCAATGGCTGAAACCGTATGCATGGTTACATGTGACACTGTTTTGTATTGACCAAATACAATCTGCCCCGTATGATTGTGGTCCAGGTCAGTGGAGAGAGTAGGGTAGTATAAAGTGCTTGAGTGCACTGGGTATGCAGCCAGTGCAGTGTATAGCTGTATTCTAATGCTAAGCATGGTGCAGTGGTTGTGTGGGATCAGTAGAATGTGTGCCGCAAGGCCATGGACCTCAGAGGCGGCATTCTGGCGGTAGTGGAGCTTTTGTATGTAATTATGTACAGCTAGGCAGATTATTATTTTGGGGGGGTTGTGGTGTATAGCTGCGTTCTAAAGACTGTTGATGTGTTCATAGAAGTGAGTAGGTAGGCCGAATTGATCTAGGGGTATAGCTGCATTTTAATGTTTGTTGGTGTAGAGGAGAGAGTGAGCATATCTGAATGTGAGTGTCTGTATGGATTGGTTGGAGACCCCTATTCCTGAATACCATCCGGTGCCCGCTGAGCTGACCATATCTGTTCTAGAGGTTCGGAGCATTGGTTCTCTGAGAAAATCTGTCTAGTGCAGAGTTTGTTCTGATTACCAGGCTAGAGGTTGTATTTCCCTGCTCGGCAGTTTCATCTGTGTTTAGTTGCCCTATTCCTAACTTTATTAGGTTAAGCAAATTGCAGGTATATGGTCGTCCCTGTGTCTTGTTGAGTCTATTGTTCGTTGGATGATACATTCTCATTGTGCAGTTATGCTCTGTTCTATCAGGTTTAGGAGTAGATTTGATGACTGGTGCTGAGTGAGCCCAAGGACCAGCAACAGCTACTACTGTAATCCATGTTTCTTGTTGGGTCTGCAACATCAGTTTGTCAAAGATAAACACATTCCAAGCTAGTGTCACTTGGGTTTGTTTAAGAGTGGGCAGAATATAGAGGTGGATGGGCAGAGTACTCGCCTCCATCACCACTTGTTTACAGAATAAAAAAGCAAGAAAATAGATTTTCAAATATTAGAGAAGCTGTGGCTCCCTGAGAAAAGATCAAACCTTATTGGCTCCTCCTGCCCTTTCACAAAGGAGTTGATCCCTCACATAAGACAACGGGTGAGCGAGGATCCAGAAAGCTACCTAGTCTACAATATGAAATGTGCATAGTTTAGAATCTCCCATGGTGACTAACAAGAGAGTTTGACAGCTGAAAGATATCCAACCCATTTCAACCGCAATGAAGTAAAAAGGGTACCAGAGCCCCCTTTACTTGGCCCCTAAAATATCTACACTAAACTTCTACATTCACTTCTTAAGACACGTAGTCTTCATCTGCCCCATCAAGCCTATGGTAGAAAAAGCAGGCTTAGCACGTGGCAAGGGTTTTAGTTTAGGGTTATATTTAAAAGGCAGGTTTAAAGAAATGTTGGGGATGGGGCAAGCATAGGATTCGGGTTAAGCTGAAGGCAAGGGATATAGTGAGGGTCAGCATCAAGGGTGGCCTTTATCTGTAATGATAAAGTGAATTTTAGAATAAGGGCAAGGCACAAGTAAAAGGTCCGGTAAGACTTAATTGTCTAAGTAAATGCATGGCAAAGTAAAGAAAGTAAAAGCTACATTATACAGCACACTGAGAATAAATAAGAAAAAGTGAGTTAACGTAATATTGGTTGCCCAAGCCTGGTGAAGCAAAAAGGCATGATTCTAAATCTTCCTGAACCGTTTGCTTGGTTACCCAGCTCCGAAACGTTGTGAACCTGCATTTTCTTAACCAGAACTGTTAATATGACCTGCAATGGGGCCTGGACATCTTTGGGTGCCCCTTCCACCAAAGCGTAGTAATTGCGGGTTCCAGAATAACTGGTTGCCCCACCACCCCCTCCTTTCAACCCCCTTGTCACGATCACAACCCTTAGCTTGTTATGCTGACTCTCAGCGATCAGAATACCTGACTTCGGTCCCCTTACCTTCTTCATGCTTGCTGTAATCAGAATGATAACAAGTAGCATGTCAAGGGCAACATTAGCAGTTCACTGCAAGGGTACATGTGTTCTAGCATGGGCAAAGGATAGCAGCCACAAGGAAGGTATATTGGCTGTAGTATAAACGCAGGACACAGATCATATAAAAAAAGATGCACATAATCCAGAAAAGAGACAGGGCCCAGATTAGCTGCCTCTCAGAATGCAAAAGTGCTAACACATGGATACAGAAGACCACTTGGAAGCAAGGAGAAAGTTACACCTACTACAGCGTAGTGGATGATTAGAAGCTACCAGGAAGGTGTCCATATACAGACAGAATGAGTTAGAAGAGGGACATGGTTTTCAAGTAGTGTTGCCATTAGAGAATAAAGAAACCAGTGGCTGTGGTGTGCAAAATAGCAATGTTAACATTTATTATAAAGGAAGCAACATTAAATCGGTCTGAAGGGCTGACAATCTTGACAGGTTAGGCAATGTGATATAAAAGGGGATGCCTAGGATCACAGGTGAAGAGGTGAAGCAGGGATGTGTCCAAATCTGCAATTTGCCACTTTCCTGTTCTTACCATGAACTAAAATAATCCCATTTTGTAGAAATTACTTGAAAAGTACACAAATCACACGACCCAACATGACAATTTGTAAAAAAGAAACTTTAGCGAAGCAGATTATGCAAAATGGGAATGATTCAAGGGAAGAAAAGAAGTACCAGAACAGTAATTGATGTGATCTTAAACTATTTCATCTTGGTTTCTGTTTTGCATTTTAAACCTTTAAATACACCCAAAACACAGACTTGTACATTTTTGTATTTAAAAATGTGCAGAAAAACCTTTGAATTGTACAAAGTAGAACAGTTTTTTTTGTGTCAAATAGGCAGACCTTAAAATATGCTTACAAGAGTCCTGCGATATCTGGTCTGACCTTTTCTGTCTAGAACCCTTACATAATGGGGCAACAATGAAAAGGCATGTGAGAAGGCACACCTTTTCATACAAGACTGCACAGTACGGTCTGTGATCGAAGATGGCAAAACCAGTATAAAATCATGTATGCTTTAGCTCCACAGTCTTCAATATGGGTAACAATCGCCACTGCTGAGTACCATTGTATATCATTGGAGGTGGCTGCCTAGGGTTTAGCAGTCCCCAACTGAACAAACCAATGTATAGACCTTCACCATACTGATGCTATATTAGTTTGTAAAGCAACTGCTATATGGCACAGGCACATGGTTCACTGTGATTTCATTGCAGAAATAACAGACCTACAATTAGAGTGCAAACTTTATTGCAAGAAAAAATATTGAAATGCCTTTTACAGTTCACATTGCAATAATATCTAATTTCGTGGGGGAAGCCCCGTGCCCATTTTACCTCTACTAAACTCTCCTAGTCTCCCTCCCCTTTATCCCAATTTTAACCTATATCTGTCCTTTATTTTTTACACCTAAAACCCACCCATACCATTATATTTTCTATTCTTTATTTCGATATGTTTTCTGCTCTAAGGTATTTTTTGCCTGCAATTTTGTCACTGGATACTTATATGATATATGATATTTTATTTGTATCGCGCTCGTTCACAAGTGTTTCAGAGCGCGACTAGGCAAGGGAGGGGAACGGGGGGGGACACAAAAACAACTATCTTACAAGGCCCAGTGACATTGAGAACGCACAAGTGCATGGGAAAGGGAATAGGGAAAAGTGCAGAAAAGATTAAAAAAAAAAATAGAAAATGGAGGCAATAAACAGTGGTAGTGCAGCCAGCAAGTGGCATGTGCTGTGTTTATGGCAGCAGACTGGATGAATCAGAAAAGTGCAGAAAAAGAGAAGGGGGGCATTATGGGTACAGATACAGTCCACCAGTGCAAGGGGTGGCCAGGAGGCAGTGTAGGAGGGCGGCAGGGTGAGCAGGTACCTGGGCCCAGGGGAAAGAGGGTGGCCAGGTGTACAGTGCCAGGAGAGAGCCGGTCAGCAGTGGAGAGGGGGAGCGAAGGCAGAAGCAAAGAGGAAGGCCTTGAGGTGCTTCCGGAACTGGATATGGTTCTCCTCAAGTTTTAGAGTGTCAGGGAGGCTGTTCCAGAGGGAGGCCCCAGCTTAAGATAGAGATCTACCCCCAACTCATTTCTTTGAAAAACGATTGACCCGGAGGGAGTTAGAGGTAGAGGAACGAAGAGCTCGAGAGGGGATGTATTTGCAGAGGGATAGCTGGAGGTATTTTGGACCCAGGCCCCAGAAATCCTTGTGGAAAATGCAGAGGGTTTTGAATTTAATCATTGCATCCACTGGGAGCCAATGGAGATATTTCAGGGCTGGAGAGATACGATCCCAGGGCTTGAGGCCAAGGACCAGTCTCGCAGTCATGTTCTGGATAAGTTGCGGAGAGTAAAGGCAGGTAGATTTAGAAAGAGGCTGTTACAATAGTCCAACCTAGTGAGTACCAGAGCTTGGGAGATGGTGAGCTTCTGAGGGAAGGAGAGGAAAGGCAGAGTACCTCAGAGGAGGTGCAGTAGAAAGTTTGACTTTTTAGAGACCTCAGAGATATGGGCGGAGAAGGAAAGTGTGGAGACAAAGATGACCCCAAGGTTCTTAGCCTCGCAGGTAAAGGTAGGAGGGGGCCAAGGGAGGCTGGCCAGAGAGTGAGAGAAAAGGATGGAGATGGTGTGCCGATGAGTAGGATCTCAGTCTTGCTGGCATTCGGACAAAGATCACTGGTGGCACACCAATCTTGAATGGCAGTTAGGCAGTCAGACATGAGAGATGGAGAGGAGGTGGCAGAGGGCAGCTAGAAAATGAGTTGTTTCATCAGCATAGCACTAGAAATTTGAGCAGAAAATGGCAATGCAGTGGGCAAGAGTTGCCAGGTATTGGTTAAAAAGCCAGGGTGAGAGGTTAGACCCCTGGGGAACCTGGCAGCTAGAGAGGAAGATAGATGATAGGAAGGACCCCAGTTGAACCTGGGAGGGTCGATCAGAGAGGAAGGAGGTCAGCTAGGCCAGAGCTTTATCAGTGATACCCAGGTTATCATGGAGACTGTTGAGCAGGATGGTGTGGTTGACCGTGTCGAAGGCAGAAGAGAGCTCAAGAAGGATGAGGACAGAGGGCATGTTAGAGTCCAGGTTGGAGAGCAGATCTTCACGTATGTTCAAGAGAGCAGTTTACATGCTCTGGCCGCTCTGAATCCAGACTGGTGGTCATGGAGACAGCCAACATAATCTGAATGAAGGTTACGCTGAGAGATGGCCAGCTTTTCCAGGAGTTTGCCCAGAAAGGGGGTAATGGAAATTGGGTGATAGTTAGCCGGACAGGAAGGATCAGCTGTGGGTTTCTTGAGAAGAGGGTGCACAAGGGAGTGCTTCAGAGGGGAGGGGAAGGATCCTGATAAAGTCCTGATAAAATCACCTGTTGTGCTACAAAACAAACTACAAACATGTAGATGTATCATCTTCAGACAAAGGAAAGGATGAGCCAGCCTTGCTGGAATTTGCCATTGTAATCTTGCATATCAACACAGATCTGCTTAACAGACTGCACTAGCTACTGTGGCATCAATTTGCATTTCAACTTTGCCTATTGCACATGACCAATACAATCCCCAAAGAAAGATGAGAATGCCACAGGAGTATGTCGTAGTGGGTGCACACACATTGTATACCACAGTGAACACAGGAAGTATTATAGGATAAAAGATCAAAGCAGAATATACTATTCAACAAAAGACCAGCAATAGGTTTGGAGCCTCAGTCGCATGCCATCAAATATCCTGACATATGCTATTTACATTTTGTGAACAATGAGAACTGACTTCTTTTCATCATGCAGCCTTCTACCCCGTCCCTCTCTAGGGGGGCTTGGGACGAGTGCCCCCTTTGTCCTCCCCTAAAGCGGTCTATGGTCCAATTAAACCTTTTAGTGTACAAGCAAGTAAAAGTAATGATTTTGAAGACACACACACACACACGCACCCCTTCACCGACTGCATGCACAGGTTTTCAACAGTTCATGCTGCAACTGCATCAGGAAGCATCTTCCAGTTTACTGGACAGTGCTGGAGCGAGATGGGAGGTTTTCATCACCTGCACATTTGCTGAAGGACTGTTTAGCTGTGACTCACCACAGGGAAAGTAAGTTAACTTACCTAGCAAAGTAAGGTTTGCTAGGTACGTTTCAATAATAGAAGTAAACATTTGAGACAGTGAGGAAATGTTGCCAGGGACTGGTCATCCCAGGTGATTGTGCCATGGCCAATAACCAAAAGACTAGCCAAATCCAGACCAATGCAACACTGGTAAATCACTAAATAGTTTCAGCAATGCAAGTATGACACGCCAACCCTCCTTCCCCTGCACCTATCGAACCCCTCACTTAAATTTGATCCTACCCTAAATCCATGCAGAATATAACCATGCATCAACACTAGCCCTGTCTTTTCCCCTCCCCTCCACCCCCACACCCTACCCCCTTCCTGTTTTTTTCCTACCTCTCCAAAACTAAATTAAATACCAAAATAAATAACCCTATAATGAAATCCTACATCCCAGTAGCCTTTGCTCCAGATTCACTCAACACTGCTCACAGCCAAAACAGTTCAGAGCAGTGTTCTTTTTTTCTGCAAACTGTATCTGGCACAGTGTGGCTATGCTCCTAACCAGGCTTGCCATCAACATGCCGCCAACTACTAGGCCTCTCTTCCCCTAGTTGCGGTTTGGAAACCATTTGCCAATCATGCAAGCCTTCTGAATTGTAATTTCCTGAAGTTCCCTTCTGGTCAGTAATAATCTCTGTCCAGTGGTTTCCTCGCTCGTCCCAAGTCTCGGGTTTATGCCGAGGGCCATGGGACGCAAGCAATACTGCTCGTGCCAGTCCGATTCCACAGAAAACCCATACAGATACCATCTGCCGTGCCTGGGGCAAAACAAATCCATGTGCTAATTTTAATCACTGTTATTTTCACCCATTATGCCTGCATTTTTAATCAATTAAATCTGCATTTATTAAAACAGGTGACGAGTTGTTTTTCCACATTAGAGATCAAATCCAAGAAGAGTGACACTCAAATGACATTCCCGTCAAGAGTGCTATACAATTTTCAAAAGCGACACAAATGTTATTCTGACTACTACCATGTTCTTACTAGTTGGACACTTTACACATTTCTTGATGGATCAGGAAATCCCCCTTTCCATGTTCTTCCGCGGCCTCTGACAGGCTTTGAAGGCTCAATCTGAGTCGAAGCAGCTCTTTGGTTTTACCACGATTATTTGAAACCCTTCAGCTCGCGGGCTCGGCTATTCACTTCCTGTGAAGTTGTGATTGCGCGCTGAACCGTTCAACTGTCGGACGCTTGCATAGGGTATTCGTGCTCTAGAAAACGAAGTGAAGGCAGCATCGACATTCTACAACATATCATTACAAGTCATCACGGCCACAAATGCGCCTGGGCAGGGGGAGTGAGTTAAGAGTCGTTCCCTTGCTCTGGATAGCCCACCCATATCACTTGATCAGTCTGGAGGTTGCTGACGTTTGGTACGGATGGATTGCAAGTAGTCAAGTATGGGACAATCTGCCAGGGAGCCATGTTGGAAACTGGAGACCTTAGCACAAGCATGTGCACGTGTTACAACGTTATAAAGAAAGTCATCGAGAGATGGCCACAAGTCAGAAGGAAGAGTGTGAGACTCTAGAATGAAGAACTCACAGCAGTACTTTAGCCAACACAGGCACATTATTTGGCCACAAACGGTCAGGGAGATTCATAAAAACCCAGAGTAGAGCTTGTAAAGACCATGCTGCTCTCCAGGTGTATATAGATCTTTTAAGTAAAGTCGCTCTAGTTTAAATGTCACTTCTAGCATGCGCATCTGCCATTGACATGGCTCACATCAGGGCATGCCTTAAGCAGCACGAGGCCAGAAGCCATGCAAGGCTGAACGGTTGTGGGTTTACTGGGGAATCCTAGACCGGCATTCTGCAGGATATTGCCCCCGCTTCTTACAGTGCTTTGAAACAGACTTAAGAGCCTTTATGTGAAACACAAGTAAGCAACAAAACCGTATGTGCTTCCCTTCCCGGTTTATGTGAACAGCTTCCTACCCGGAGTGGAGCCTAGGCATGTTGAGCTGGCTGGCCTCGGGGCAATTTGAAAGGTATACTTGCTTTAGAAGTGCAAACTGATATTGTTTGACTTCAGGACAGAACTAACACAAAAAGGGAAAACCAGGTGACACCAGTATAAAATATATGTGCTGTCCTGACCTCTCCCCAGAGTCACAAGTAATCAAAAAACTGTGAGATCAATAAGTAGGCGGTGTCCACCGACATTAAAATCCTGAAGAAGGAGTAGTGTATTACTCCAATCTAATGGCGACCCAGTTAACCAACACTTGGAAACGATACTGATATTTAAAAAAATATATATATATATAAAAAATACCAAAAGTCGGTTAACACGGTTTAACACACACAATTATACATAAACAATCGCAAAGACAATTCAGATACAATACATTTATAACTTAAAGATCATTAATGTAAAGTGCAGTAGTGACTCTTGTCTATTAGAAATGTACACTGGTTATTAAATTAGTTAGGGTCTGTAAACTAATAAATCCGAAAAAAAGACATTTTTCAAATGTAATGTTCATAAAGGTAATACACGTACCAGTGCTTGACCTGTTTCAGTTCTAATATCTCTCAAGGGGTGAACCTTCCTCAGGAGCTGTTGATTTGGGTCACACTTTATTCAAGGATTTCCCAAATTAATTCAAACTTCAACTTTCATATGCATGGTAGATGTTTCTTGTCAAAACTTCAGGTTTTTACACTGTGGGATACCAACAAACAAAGAAAAAGCAGCAATGACTGCTACTGGTCTTAAAGACAGGGCTACATTATTAGAGCCTGTAAGTTTATCACCAAGATATGTAAAATGATATAATAAGTTTGCCTCGGAATGCATGTTGGTGCTGTTCTCACTGTTGGTTTTTTGTTGACTTCAAGACAGGCCATGGCTCCTTGAAATTAAAAGATAGCCTCTGCTGCTAGGTTGGAAGCAAAGGTTGCATTTGGGTGTAGGCATGCTAAAAGCCCAGTCTGCTTTGTCACTTCACCGCACCCAGAGAAGGCTGCATGCTCTAGCTGGCTGCCTCTGGAACTCCCCACTTGGAGGAAAAAGGCATTTGCAGATATCTTGACTAAAGTACACTTCTCTGCATAGCTCAAAAAATGCCTATGTTGGGGTGTTACCATTGGTGTACATAAATGTGACTTTATAAAGGTTTTAATGTAATCCCACCTGGATTTTGAAAGTGTTTGGAAGGTACATCCTTCACAATTACTGCCATTTATACTGATGCAGGTGAACTACCCAGGTCTGGGAGTCTGCTTTGGAGGAAATGCGTTTGTTTGACAGGTTTTAATACAAGCCCGAAGTCAAACCTTTGGAACAAGAATGAAAACCCTAATTTGTAACTATATAAGCACACACACACACACACACACACTACCCATTGTCTTTCAGTGGCTTGCATCAGCGTTGACACACATGCTTTGCAGGGGCTGCCACCTAGTGGTTTGCTTTAAGTATTACATACAGTTTTTTTTCAAATGCGTAAAAGGGGGGCTTCTGTCACACTTCCCTGCCCTACCCTACCCTACCCAGGTCCTCGCAATAATCGTTTTTCTGACACGACGTTTATATGTACTGCATCTGTTGCCACTAACTATCACAGACTGAAGCCTACATCTAAACTGGAAACTAAAATTCTATAATGCATCACTTGCCCAAACTACTTTTTCAGAGCTCTACGGAACGGACAACGTTTTCCGTGCACGAATTTCCCAGATTGGACCGAGTTAGATCAGCAGGCACACCGACATGTTCAAAAAGCGGACGTTCCTCGCCTTTATCACTCACATTGGTGCAGTGAAAGTCATGTGAAAATGTTCCTGATGGAGTTTGTGTACTACTTTGTGTGGTTATGGAGTCTGGGCGGATTGTGGAAGCATATGTAAATATCCCGAAACAGTTCATTGACTTGGGACCCTTGTAGCGGGTTCCTGGGTGTGAAACTTGGGCATTTGGTGTTCTCTGTCGGCTCTGGCGAAGAGATATGTTTGAGTGGGCTTTTGCAGAGTTCCCATTAGTGTAAATGCACGTGTTCTCTGAGAGACAGTTGTGTTCTCTTGGTATGTGTCGGGCTTGGATGAATATTTTTTTTGGGGATGCACCAAAGTCATATGTTTTTTTACAAGGTATGTTAAACGGGCACCCTTGCGCGCGGTCCCCGAGACGGTCCCATTATAATGATGCGTGGGAGCCTGGGCTGGAAGTACAACTTGTTTTATTAAACATTAAGCAGCAATAGCCGCAACCCCGGATCCGCCCCCTCCCTTCCCCTGCATCATGTCCGGCACATCTAGCGCCTTGGCCGCAACGGCGGCCAACCCACATAACGATGTGGGCGTGCTAACATCTCCCACCTTTTTAACATGCACTTCATCGTCCCTAGTCCTTACCCATTTCTTCTATCAAGCGGAGTGGCTTTATACGGCTCCTCTGGAGGCGCCTTGACCTGCACGGGTAAGCCCTCTCAGACACTGTTGTGGTAGCGTCTTCTTCTCTTTCGGACTCTTCCCCATCTCCGTGGAATGACTCTTCGCGAGCTCCGTCTTCTCCGCTGCCTTGGTTTACTTCCCAGCGGCCTCCCTGGTGGGATGTCACTCGTTTGAAATGTGAACTATTTCTGGTCACCGACGAAGAGTCATTCCTCTGAGCTGTGACCATTGTACCTTTGGTGTGCTTCACGATGAGGTGGGTGGGTGCGAAGGTGGCTTCCTGTTTCCTATTCTTGGGTTGTTTGAGCCAGACTTCTTTGCCCGGTTGCATGATGTTTTCACAGGCACGCCTCTTCCGATCAGTGCTTTCTTTCGTCTTTGCCTTACTCACTTCGTCATTGACTCTGGCCTCATGCTCTAGTGCTGTTGGTTCCTTGGGCCGGGGATCTTCTGATAGTCTGGTGGTAATTGGCCACTGCAACAATCAGATTTGGTATAACTACTCACGGAGTCGGCACTGAGTCTTGAGTGTCTTGGAGGAGACACTGTGCTTTTCGTTTTGCTGCTACTGTTTGGAGTCCCTCGTCTAGCTCACTGTCAGCCAGGAGGCAGAGCTATTCCTTCAAAAACCCAGTGCACCCGCGGAGCGGCGCAGAGTCGGCACTGAGTCTTGAGTGTCTTGGAGGAGACACTGTGCTTTTCGTTTTGCCGCTACTGTTTGGAGTCCCTCGTCTAGCTCACTGTCAGCCAAGAGGCGGAGCTATTCCTTCAAAAACCCAGTGCACACGCGGAGCCGGCACTGAGTCTTGAGTGTCTTGGAGGAGAGACTGTGCTTTTCGTTTTGCTGCTACTGTTTGGAGTCCCTCGTCTAGCTCACTGTCAGCCAGGAGGCGGAGCTATTCCTTCAAAAACCCAGTGCACCCGCGGAGCGGCGCGGAGTCGGCACTGAGTCTTGAGTGTATTTGGTCCTTTGGTTCCGTGGACCCCGCTGGTGCGCTGGTGTTTTCTCTCGTTTGTTTTTCCCGCCTGCATTTTAAGCAAGTGCGGGGCTTTTGTAACTATTCTGATGGAAAACAATGAAACAATGGACACGCCTCAGAACCGGTCAGGCCTACGCCGAGGAGGAGGTAGCTCTACCAAAACTGCGGTAAGAAGAAAAGCTTCGGCATATATAATAAATGCAGATAAAAATTACATAGTCAATACAACAACAGCCTTAAATATTGCCGATTTATTAAATGCTTCTAAAATGCATTCATCGGCAGGCGGTAGTACCGAGACTTGTGAGTGTTGTGAGAATGGTGAGTTTGATGAAATTGGTGAGGTGAATGAGTGCTGCGCCTATTGGGAGCCTGAGCAGTTTGAGAATGGTACTGAGAATGAGAATGGTACTGAACTAGCTAATAACTCTATTAGCGAAGGTGATAATGATTGCTTCATTACTGAAACTAAAACCGAAACTGAAAAGCGAATTGAAACTGAAATTCAAAGCAACATTTTTAAAACGACTACAACAACTATAATAAATAAATCTCCATTTACTATTGGCTTTGTGTCTGAACCTAGCACTGCCACTAAAGATGGACCCCGAGAATGTAAATACTACTCATGTTCTGAGTTCCCGATTGACGGCAATACAGACGGTAATACAGATGGAAAAAAAATGGTACCAGCAGAGACCTTCCTCAATTGCGTGACTTAGCTGCAAAAATTGTCCAATGTATAAATGAAGATAATAAGTCGAATACCCTGCCTCAGCCTCGAGAGTTAATGTGTGGTGAGCGGAGTTAAGTCGATCTTAGCCCTAAAACAGGCCACACGACTGAAAAAATTTCATTACAAATAAGTGACGATGAACAACCCCAATTTGGCAATTGTAATATATTGGATCAACAACCACTTATCAAAAAGGTACAGCGATCTATGAAAGAAGGGATTCAATTAGCGTGGCTGATAAACTTTTGAAAGATTTATTAAAAATGAACTTGGATTTCCACAATCGGACCAACAATAAACAAAAATGCTCTTCCACATCAAATAAAGGGGTGATATGACGCGGTTGTTATCTCATGATGATGCATATACGGAAAATTTCGAAATAAGAAAGAATTTCTCGGTAGATCTAGATACATCTATGACATCTCGCAGTCCTGCACACAAAAGAAAAAGGCAGAAATAGCCTTTCAGGCGACATAGCCTGCTCACAAACAAGATCTCTAAAACAGTCATATACGCTTCATTCACCAATAAGATTTACAGCAATTGAAAACAAAAATCAAACACATAGGAAAGGACTAAGCGAAACTTCGACCCTCGCAAACGAGAATAGAAATATTTCATCTTCATTATCGACTTCTTCTACTTCTGATACTGATGACTCGTCTTTAATGGAAAGACCTTTTCCAAAAATAAGACGCGGGTATGGGAAAAAGAAGACGTCTTATTCAAAAAAAGAAAAGGGCGTTTCTGAACTAAATATATCTGACATACAAACAACGGTTATGTCCTCTATGAATATTGTACTCTCTCCGTACCTCAAACTATATGAACAAATGGATGGAAACATTAAAGACTTAACCACGCTAATAGCTTTGCTAAACACCAAAGTTGCAAACATGGTAGTTGAACAACAAAGAAGTCAGGACAACCGAAAACAAGAAAAGATTCAAAATGCCAACTTCCTAAAATTAATCTTAGATGCTAATCACAATTCACGTGAGGACAAACAATTAATAGCTGAAGTTGCCTGAGAAGCGCTGAAGCTTTTTAATAAACCTCACATTTCTGCCTCAAATGATGGTGCTAATAGCAATTCTAGTACAGATAACTGTGTAATACTCCTATTATGGAGAAATATCTGTCAACAGTGCATCCTAATTTGGAGTGCGGAAATATTGAACAGGTATGCAAAAAGAATGACCTTTCACTTCTGGAAAAAGATAAAGAAATTTCAATAGTGCTTGTAGAAAAGGATAAAGGAAAAATCTGGCAAGGATGCCAACCGTTGTCAGAAGAATCATTTACTGCACCCAGGGCTGAGCGCGAGATTTTAGCGGATGGTCTGCAAGAGAAAAGGCTGGATAGACCTAAAAAGGCCTTGAATGTTTCACCAGAAGAGCGTGCTTGTACCCTACAAACTAAACAGAGTGAAAATAGAAACATTGATAGCTTTGAAAATAAAATCCTCAGGCGAAAGATTTAATTGAAATAATAGAAATAATTGATGTACAAAATGTCAGCGAAGATCGGTCCAAAACATGTGCTAAAGTTAGCGCAAATGAAGATCTTGGTACTAAAAAGACAATAAATGATAAAACAAAAAAAATGGATAAAGTTGTCTCAAGTGAGATTAAAGATCTACAAGAAAATAATGTAGGAGCGCCTAAGGTTCTTTATGATATATTTGAAAAAAACAGCCTAAAACAAGCTCCAAAAGGAGTTCTGCAAAAAAAGAAATCTAAAAATCAAAAAAGAGTGAAAATAACAAATGGGGCTCGAGCTTTCTTAAGAAATTTGAAATCAGTTACTGTTAATGTATCAGCTAACAACTGCGATACTTTGAAAAATATCCCGGAGCCACCCCAAGATCTCGAAATACAAAATGCAACATCTATACCTCCCAATATAGATCACAACACTGGAACAGAGGCTGAAGCAGCCAACATTGAGACTTTAATGAATCTCTCAACGTATGAAGATCCACAGGAAGTCAAAAAAATGGGATGTGATAATGAAAATGAGGAGATTGATCTGGCTCCGTTAAAGACATTGACAGAATCCATCGAACCAACAAAAAAAGGAGAGGAATTAGCGTCTGAGCGACTTTGTGAATGGGTGACTGAACCAAAAAAACTCACCTCTGACTCTTATAAAGAAACAGTCAGTCCTTTTAGAACCTTAGATGAAAAAAGGAAAAAACTCACATCTATGTTGTTAAGCCAAGATAAAGATAACATCACTCTAAAAAAGAATATCGCTTTGAATTACAAACCAGCTGACGCAGAAAGAACATTGGTAGAGGACAAATTATTTCCTACAAATAAATGTGCGACGATCAATGCGTCTGCAGATCATAATTTCTGTAAAGGGAAAGAAGACCTCTCTAAAGTTCAAAGAAAAAATGCCAACACTAATGGCAAGAAAAACAATATCAATAAAATAAAGGCAAAATACTGCCTAAGTCTTGAACGAATTCTGAATATTAAGGATGGACTCACAATGATTAGGAAAAATGTGTTAAGTCTGTTCCATCATGTCCCTGTGTTACGTACCATCAAGTCTAGTGACATTCAGGCTGTGGAATTTAAGGATGATACTGCATTGGACAGAGTGTTCTTATATGTAAATTCTAGACTTGTTTGTGAAACTCTACTGCAAGGTGCTGCAGCTCTACTACCTTGTGGCTTTGACATTGTGGAAGTAGACAGTTCCATCACGACCAAAAAACCAAATGATGTGGTCCTTTTGACAGAATGTCAGTGAAATGAAGTTCCAAATGAAAAGTAATCAAATTCGCAAATAATTGAAGATGAAAGTTGGAAAGCGGACTATAAACAATTCAACCTGCTTCGAAATGAACAGTTCAATAATCAAAAAGCGAAACAATCTGAGTTAATCTGAAATACAGTAAAAAACACTCATCAAATTCCACAAAAAAAAGGAAGCGAAATGAACCAAGTACCGCATAATGAGTGGAACTGGTTAGCAGCAACTTTAGCGAACAATAACCGAAGTTAATGCTTACTGAAGCCGAAAAATGTTAGCCTAGCCATTGGCTCGTGGAATACAAGAGGTTTTACCCATTTATATAACTTCAAAGAAAATTGGATGAATGAGATAGATATAATATGCCTGCAAGAAACTTGGTTGGATATTTGCCCAGGATTATGAAATAGCACTTAACCCTGCTATTAAAGGGATAAAAGGACGTCCAAGCGCAGGCATTCTCACTCTTGTAAAAAAAGCCTCTGGTTGTAGGCTGATGGAATATAACAACATATCCTATATTCAAGTTGTTACCATCAAAAGGAACACTAATGGTGACAATAAACATCTGACACTTTTTGTCATCAATTTATATTGGCATCATAGTAAAGCTGGAACATCATCCTTTGTTGAACAAATTATGGGTACAATTGACGAATTAATGATCAAAGATACCAGTGCTGGCCTGATCATATGTGGAGATTTTAATTTGGATTTTATAGAAAGAAGCAAGAATGATCTCTCAAGGAAACAGAATTTGATACAAAAATGGGCCGAAGAACTAACCTTAAGGAGAATCTCCAGGCTGAATGGTAACGTCGAGGGAGACATACCTGCCAAACCAACCTGGCAAAGAAAGGAACAGAACTCCATTTTGGATTACATTTTTGTATTTGAAAATTTATCACTCCGGATTTTAGATTTCGAAGTCCTTAACACACAAGTCAGTGATCATAATATGATCGTAGCACATCTTGAAATGCCACAACAATTATCCTCAACAACATGGAATTGGAAAATAATTCCCAATAATCGTGGTAATAGATTAAAACTTAATTCACAACATGTGAATATATTGAAAAAAGATTATGAGAAACAAATTGACTTGTTGGGCGTAGATTATACTCCCCTGTTAGAACAGTATGAGATTTCTAGAAACCCAAATGGTATTCAGTCTCAAAAATACTCACAAATTTATAACCCTGAAACCGTCATGAGAAAGAGAGAAATGCGCAAAGCCCTGCGTCAATTAAAAAATGACAGTCATTTGGATGCCCTGAAGAAGAGGAAAAAGATCAAACAAAACTGGTTGATAGCACATCGTGCCTTAACTGAACAACATGATGCTAAACAAATAATGAAGTCTATGAAAGAGAAAAACTGTGCAGATTTCTGGTCAATTATTAATAACCAATCTGGAATACAGACAGCATCGAATAAGAACATGGTCACTGAACAAAAATGGATTGAGCATTTTTCAATCCTGTTCTCAAAAAAGGGTAACACTCCTGACCCTCCATTACCTGTTCTCTCTTCTTGGGATATTCAGTTTGATCAGGTTGAAATTTTGTCAGACATCAAAAAACTTTCCAACTCTCGAGCGCCTGGTCCGGATGGCTTAACAAATGCCATGTTAAAATCTGACCCGGAAGCCTGGGCTGAGTTTTGTAAGGTTCTGTTTGATAAAATCGCTATGGAAGGTATCACTCCAGTGTCATGGAAAAAAGCCATTGTTGTCCCAATATTCAAAAAGGGCAATCGATCAAACCCAACGGATTATAGGCCTATTGCCTTGTTGGACGTATTAGGTAAGGTTTATGCAACACAACACAACAGCATAAACTGATGGATTGGCTAATATCAACCAATCATATTGACGCCAGACAAAGTGGATTTGTGAAGGTTGTTGGTTGTTGCCTAAACTTAATACTCATTAACTTAACAAAAATGGACATGATCATGAAAAAATCGAAAGTGTACCTTGCATTCGTTGACCTGTCTCATGCTTTTGATAGCATAGACAGAGAAACCCTTTGGACAAAATTAAAAAGCTGGAATTGTCCAAATAGCCTGTTACATGCCATCAGGGATTTGCATACCGATACTAAAATCTATATTCGGTTGGACGCAAGTGGCACTCTATCGGAACCCATTCGTACCTACTGTGGAGTCAAACAAGGGTGTCCTTTGGCGGCAATAATATTCAATGCTTTCATCTCTGACATTGGTGATGCACTTGGAAAAGCAAAAGGATTTGACCCGAAAATAATCAACACTACTTTAAATGGGATCCTATATGCTGATGACCTTGTCCTAATGGACCTTACACCCATTGGACTACAACGGAAACTACATGTGTTGGAAGAATACGTCCAAGCTAACGGTTTACAGATAAATCCGAGTAAATCTGTCATTTTAACATTTCAAAATCTGACTAAAGGTACATCCAAGAAATTCAACTGGTGCCTTGACGGCGAAATACTCCAACAGGTAAAACAGGTAAAATACCTGGGTATGTGGTTAAATTCCAACATAAATGATCATACTTGGGTTGAGAAAAAATCAAAATGTCGTCAATTAAGTGCCCAAGTTATGGCCTTAGACATAAAATATGGCAAGTTCTCACTGGTTCCGACTTTAAAGTTTTACAAACAAAAAGCGGTGCCTGCGATAATCTATGGTGCCGAAACTGCGTTTGGATGCCCTGCAAGTTTGTGGGATAATCTTGAAAACATCTTTTGGGGCAGAATTCTGAAAGTTGGTAGAGGATTGCCGGCAGTTGTAGTAAGATAGCAATTGTGGCTGATTTCAATAAATGCAAAAGTTACATGGAATACTCTGTCAAACTTTCGCAAGATAATCCTGCCAAATGGTGCACCGCAAATGAAAATTCTACATAATTTGGCTGACAAACAATCAAATACAATTTTTTCAGCCTGGATAAATCAATGTCATCAAATCCTAATGGATATAAAAAGTGATGGAACCACTTTGATGGAAAACCCAGATGCTGTAAAAAAAAAGTTATGGGAAATCGATTGGATCAGCACCTGCACAGACCGAGCCAAATATTTGCTCATGAAAAACGTTCCCCCAGAAGGAAAAGCCTACAATTCAATCTATAAATATCTCGAAAAATGCCCGGACAAACAGAAGAGAATCCTGCTTATGAAATTCAGGCTAAATCAATTTAAGACAAAAGAGGTAATTAGACGATGGACCAAATATGAGAAGCTGAACCCGAACTGCAGATTCTGTGACCATTTTGAAGAGAATATTAAACATCTGGTTTTAACTTGTGAAGCTTTCTCCACGAGAAGAATGACACTGTTTAATACAATTGTGGCAAATAAACCTCTTCATACCCTGGAAGAATGGTGGGTGGAATGTTTCACAGAGGCTAATAATAAACTAACATACGCCTTGACATTTCTCCTTAAAAACATTGATGAGGACCTAGCCAAATCACATGAAAAAATGGACGTAAATATTGGCTAATGATCCGTGATGTATTTTGCCTAATTCAGTGTTTATTTCTTTTATTACTTTTATTATTTTAATAGTTTATATTGTTTATATTCCTTACTCTGTGACATTCTCTGTCTTTTCTTGCCTATTGGTCAATTATGATATTTTTTATATATGAATAATTAAATGTGATGTTATTTTCTTTAAAGGTTTTTTATAAACCAATAAAAAAAATAAAAAAAAAGTAATTGGTCTTCTGAACAACAAGTCTGAAGGGCATATCCCTGTCGTGCTGTGGGGGGTGTGCCTATATTCCCTGAGCAGTTGGTTGAGGGCCTGCTCAAACGGCTTGTTTTGAATGTGGGCGATTTGTAGAGCCCTCTTGATACTGGCCATGAACCTCTCGACCATGCCATTTGCCTGTGGCCAGCGTGGGGTTATCTTGCGATGTTGGAAACCCATGTATTTGGCGAATCGTTGGAAGTCCTGGCTGACGAACGTGGGACCATTGTCCGATTTTATGACTTTGGGAATACCATATGCTGACAGCATCCTGTCGAATGCTGGGATGACGCTTGAGGTTGCGCTGCTTTCGACAATCTGTGCATCTGGGAATCTTGAGTGTTCGTCCATAAGTACTACTACGTGAGAGCCATCACTCAGCGGTCCAACTAGATCCACTGCGAGTTCTTCCCACACCTGTTTTGGGAGCGGTGATGTCTGTAATGGGTTTGGGTGTGCTGGTAGAGCCAACTGTGCACATATGTGGCAGCCTCCCACGATGGTTTCCACTATGCGGTCCAGTTGTGGGAACAACACCTTCTGTCGCAAAAGACGCTTTGTTGCCACCACCTCCCGATGAGCCTCATGAGCCAGATATACTATTCGTTCCCGGAGAGTTTGTGGGACGACAACCTTGCATCCCTTTAGCAGTATGCAGTCTTCCACCACTGTTAGTTAATCTCAGACTTGGTCCATCCTCCTGACGTCTTCACGCGTCACGTCTGTTTCCGGTTTAGCCTGCTGCCTCATGAGGTGTTTTCTGTCTGTAGGCAGTGTCTTGCTATTCGAAGGGCTGGGTCCGCTTCCGACTGTGCAGACAGTTCCGCCCATTCCACCGGCAGTGGTTGGAGATGGTGGATCTCATAGTTAATGTATGCATCTGCGATGGGCGGTTGGGATGCAGTCGAGGCTGTGGGGTGACGGGATAGGTAGTCCGCCGGGTTCTCTTCCTTCCCAGGGCGGTGTTTTATTGTGAATTTATAGTCCTGTAGCCGCAAACCCCATCTGGCGATTCTTGGCAGCAGCCTGGCTTTGGGGTCACCGTAGATGGTGAGCAGTGCCTGGTGATCGGTGATTACGGTGAATTTCATCCCAAATAGGAATAGATGAAAATACTTGCAAGCCCACACCACCGCTAGGCTTTCTTTTTCCGCCTGTGAGTACGCCTGTTCTGTGGCGGTCAAGCTCCTGCTGGCATAGGCCACGATGTAATGTTACGTGGCTCTGTCGGGTCTATCTGTGTCAATATCGCTCCGAGATCTACAGGACTGGCATCCACAATTAACTCGGTGTCCCGTCAGGCATCAAAGTATGCCATGTCTTCCGCCTGGGATATGACGTTGCGGATCGGCTCAATTGGACCATACGAATGGTGTATCTTTCCACGTGAGTAGTCGTAGGGGATTGTTCACTGTGGCATAGTCCTTCAGGTACCTCAAGAAGTAACTGGCCAGGCCCAAGAATGAGCGCAGGTCTGTCGTGTTCTCGGGTGGGGTGGCCGCATTGAGTGTTAGTACTTTGTCTGGGTCTGGTCTCATCCCTTTGTCTGAAAAAATGTGGCCAAAAAACCTCAGGGATCCCTTTGAGAATTCGCACTTGGACTTGTTTAGCGTCAATCCCGCTTCCACTAGTGCCTGACACACCCTGTGGAGTGCCGTGTCGTGCTCCTCTTGCGTTTTGCCATACACTAGGACATCGTCCAAATAATTCAAGCAGTTTGGGACATGTCTAATTACTCTCCGAATCTCCTCTTGAAAAAGCTCTGAGGCTGATGAGATGCCGAAACTCAGGTGTTTATATTGAAACAGGCCGAGGTGGGTCACAAATGTGGTGATGTATCGGGCCTCTGGTGCTATTTCGATCTGATGATATCCCTTTGTCAAATCAAGCTTCCAGGAAGATATTTTCCCCGTGCAGCAGGTGAATCGTGTCGGTGATTCTGGGTGCTTGGTGCCGCTCTCTCTCGATGGCCATGTTGGCTCTGCGCATGTTGACACACAGGCGTATGGATCCATCTGGTGACTTCTTGGGCACGGGGACGATGGGTGATACCCAGGGTGTGAGGCCTGATACGGGCTCAATGACGTTCATCTTGATGAGTTTGTCGAGTTCCTCCTCCACCTGTCTATGAATATTGATGGAAATGCCGCGATAGTGTTGAGCCACGGGCTGGACAGCCGGGTTTATGTGGGGGTGCACCTTACGATTTTTCAGTTTGCTGAGTCCGGCGAATAGTTTCGGGAAGGTTGATTCAATTGCCTCTGGTTTGGCAAAGTATTTATGGGCCATCAGCTGGTATAAGATGTGTACGAGACCCATGTCCACGGCGGTTCGAAAACTTAGAATGCACCTGCTATTGGCCTCCGTTTTTAGAATGTGTAAGGGTATTTTTGCTGTGTGTTCCTTGTGGGTGCACCATGCCGTGATCGTGCCTCTGCATGGTAGAGGTGTTGTGGCGCCATGTGGATATATGTCCACAGCCGCTTTCTTGATTTTCGGTGGGGGTGTGAGCGATTCATAGGCTTGCTCGCTGATGATATTGACTGTCGCTCTGGTATCTTTTAGGAATTTGAGCGGGGTGTTATTCACGTGTAGAGTGAGTATGTGACTATGTTGAGTCGCTGTGGTGTTGCTGTTTAGAGCCCATACGTAACCCTTTTTCCTTTGATCTTCTTCCGACGATGGGGTGTCGCTGCCGGTGGGGGAGTGCTTTTCGATGTACCTCACGAATCGCCGTCTTTGTGAGCGCCTGGCATCGTCCGACGGCCGTCTGTCTTCCCGGGTGTAGAGGCTTTTCCGGTCTCTGTCCTCCCTTCTTGTGCTTTGACGGTCGCTCTCCCCTCTGGATCTCTGTGGGCTTTGGCAGCTGTATCGGCGCCTCTCCTGCATTCGGGGTTTCCCTGGTGTGTGAACGGGAGCATTTTTGCATATGGCCCTGTAGTGGTCCATGCCGCCGCATGTTCATACCCGCATTTGTAGCACGTGGCCTCTGGGCGTTTGCCTCCTTGGGTGGGAGTGGCATGTAACTTGTTGACTGTGTCCGGGTTTTCAGTGTGCTGTTGTATGGAAACCTTGCCCAGGTTGTCGAGTTTGGAGTTGACTGCGGCTTCCACGTGGGCTCGCGCCAACATTTCTTCCAGGGACCTCTGCTTCTGCAACAGTTGCTTCCGGAATGGTTGCGAGAGGCAGCCGGCGATCACTTGGGATCTCGGGGCTTCTTCGTTAGAATATCTGTGAAATTCACAGTGTTTTAGCTATGGATTCCCCTTCTCCTGTCTGGTCGTGTGAAAGATATGCCGTTCATAATTCTCATTCGTGTGCGGCGCGAAATATTCAGACAATTTGGTGTGGAGTTCGCCATATGTCACAGTTTCTACGTTGAGCAACTCACCCGCAATGTCTCTCACTGCCGGTCCCACTGCCATGAACAGCGTGTTCGTTAATCTTGCGTCGTCGGTTAGACCTATGGCACCCGCATAGAACTTGAAGTCCCAAAGCCATATGGCCCAGCGGGGTCCTAGGTGTCCCTTATTTCAAATGGATTGGGCATGTGCATGACTTGTGACGCACCACCTTCATTTGGTGTGGGCTGGTTGTGTCCTTGAGAAGCATCTGCCCCCCTCTATATTGGTGCTGCGGTGCCTGCCCCTCCAGATGATGACGCTGTGGTGGCATCCTGGTAAAACATTGTGACTTGCCCTTAAGGGGTTGTGGTCTGGTCTTGCCGGTGAACTTGGGTTGTATGCTCCTGTTCTTTATAGTTAACTGGTATGGTGTCCTACCCTTGGGCGCCCGCCTTCCCTCTCTTGTCTTGCAGGCTCTGCAATTCCTTGTCACCCTCAACTAGGTGAGATGGGGGTCTTGATGGGCTTCTGGGTTGCCTGTGCTGATGGGGCACCACGTGGGCCACTCTTGACGCTGCCTGCCGGTCTCTGTCTTGGCAGCCACATGTCCACGCGCATGCCTCTCCAGTTGTGAGGCCTCACTCTGCTGTGTGAGTGGCTGCATGTGTGGCGGCTGCTCGCCGCTCCTGAATGACTGCAGGGAAGCTCCTGCGTGCGCTCGTGCTCTGATGCCTGCGGGCAAGTGTGCTGTGGGTTTCGCGGGCCCTCGTCGCCATTGTTAAACAGGCTCCCTTGCGCGCGGGCCCCGAGACGGTCCCATTATAATGATACGCGTGAGCCAGGGCTGGAAGTACAACTTGTTTTATTAAACATTAAGCGGCAACTGCCGCAACCCCGGACCCGCCCCTCCCTTCCCAAGCGTCATGTCTGGCGCGTCTAGCGCCTTGGCCGCAACAGCGGCCAACCCACATAACGATGTGGGCAAGCTAACAGGATAGTGTCTTTGAATGTGTGCCGCCTGCTTTGTTGATGTAAAACATGGCTGTGGTATTGGGTGCATTGAGAAGCACTTTTAAAGAACACAGCCCCACCCTAACCAGCAGGAACTCTAGCACATGTGTGTGTTGGGTGTCTTGTTGTCCTGTCCATTTGTCTGTGTGGCAAGGTCACAACTATGCCCTCCCATAGCAGTCAGGTAGCAATCTGTTGTAACTGATACTTTTCTCTGACTGATTAGTGAAAAGTTTCCTTGTCCGCTTATTTTCCTCTTTCCACCATTGAAGCGAGTTTACCATCTTTTGTGAGCATACCACTAGAACGTCCCACTCGCCTGATCTTTGTGGCGATTGTTGTTTTGGGCACATGTTCAGATGTGCAAAGGGAATGACAGCGATGCATGAGACCATCATGCCCAGCAGTCTCATTACATTTGACTTATTTCGCAACTGGCTCTGTAACCAGGATTGTGCGCTAGCAATGCCTGAACCCTTTCTTGAGAGGTGTATCGTCTGGGGCTAACCTGGGTCCAGTGGGCTCAGGTAACGGTGCTCGGGTTATGATGAAAGTTAGCTATGTAATATAATGAAACAGGATAGTTGCAGTATGTGGGTGGTGGTTATTGTGCCTTTATCCCCTACTACTCAATAAGTAAACAATATAGATTGCCACTCAGAAGTTTAGACAGCGCTTTTCTGATAATTGATATCTGTATAAAGATTGGAATGCATCAAGTAAGTTCATAACCTATGGATCTCTTCAATGATGGCGCTAAGCCGACACGTGTTTCGACATCTAGTCATTCTCAAGGCTTCACAGGTGCGCTAAAATAATTTGCCCAAAAATATTAATAAAATCATATCACAATCAAATGTCATTATCAATTGTGGTGGGGTAGTCCGCATATCCCATAAACACAGTCAAAGCATTGGTATTGTTTAATTGCAGGTATATCAGGCATTATATCAACATATCATATTACAATCAAAGGAGATCAACCATTATTAACATAAAATACATTTTAAGGAGATGATCATACATACCAAAGTAAAGCTAACAGTTGAAAAGGTTTCAAATGAAAATAAAAGGAAAAACAAAGATGGTGGAAGAGAAACTATTTTAGAATATGAACATCATTGTCCCATTGGGCAGTAACAAATAGTATTGTATGCTATCAATTCCTTGTAAGTCCATCACCAATGTATCATTTCATTCCATAACATGGTCTAATCAAATTATAATCAGTCTATGAGCAGAAAGCTGTGCACCTGCACCGCCAGGTGAGTATATGGTTGGGTTAATCCAATTACACTTGTTGGACCCAGTGCAAATGTGTGCATTAGATCAGCCATTATCCCCTCTGATGTAGAGCTTGTGATTGTTTAAATATGTACTCAGCCCAAGTATGTCTTGTTGAAAGTAAACTGTCCTGGTGTATTATAAATTAAAACTTTCTAAAGCCTGTACCAAAATGAAAATGGTTCAAACTGCTGTTAGATATACAGCAACGGATTAGTTAAGGTCCTTGAAATAAGTCCAAAATAAACATTTTTAAAATACGGGCAATTCTCCCCCCCAAATATTTGGGCTGTTTCCATCATTCCCTTGGTCTTGATCTCTTGATTCTTTGACTGATGTCCCATTATTGTGTCCGTTATATGTTAATTGAGTCTGAAAAATAAGTTCAGTGTTCCAACTTAGAATGATCAAATACCTAATCATCTTGTTCCTGCTTATAATTCTCATATCAGTGACTTACTCAAGAATCAAGACTGAATCCAAGAACAGCGCTCCCTCTGGGATGTCCGGTAAGGAGTCACCCCTCTGCTCGGCATGCTGTATGTAGATCGCGGCAGCCACCATTTTGGAGACTGTTTATATGACTGCAGTGACATCCCATGCAGCGTGCGTCTGACGTCACCGCTGTCAAAACATAATAACAATAATGACGAAGTGGCTGCGCAGAGGGCAGCAATTATCTACCTGATGGATTCAAGTTTGAGATTAACTCACAAATTAAAAGCCAGCATGAATTAACTGTCATTATAGTTGCCCATACAGTAACGTGTGATTATTAGAGTTGTGATACATATGTTATCTTAACTTGAATGCAAACATACTCAATTTTACCTCAGATATAAATAGTCACTCAGTTACTCGATCTGAGACCTAAGATAATTCATATTGATCAAGTTAGTTTTACAATATTGTGTGATTATTAAAGTTAATATATGCATCACTTCCTTAATAGAGTAAATGTGAATTTGAGGTTTCCCTGAATGTAAATAATCTCTGTATTGCTAAATCCTAAGCCTAAAATACTTCATAATGGTCAGGTATGTTGGTAACTAGTGTTTTTAATCCTCAATCTTTTAGAAATCATGTGCAGATTTGATATGTGGATAACTAATGGTTATTAGATCTAAGGTAGCTAATGGTCACCATAGGCTGTCCGGGTGCACAGCTATGCCCTTACAGTATTTGTGATGCAACATTTATAGTTTTTTAAAGGAACACGTTCATCTTGTGTTCTTGATTTAGGTCGACAGTTGTACAGCGTAATCTATAGATCATTCTGCATTCCATCTGCCTCAAAAAGAGTTTTTGGTTTCCTCATCTAGTCCCACATTTAACCTTCTTCAAGCCAATAAATCTTATACCACTCTTGCCTTCCAACTGATGTTCCATTTGCCAATGATTTGCTAGTGGTAATCTGTTGTCTTGGCTATTGAGGCTAGAGAGATGCTCTAATACGCAGCTCACGTATGGGTCTGCCAACATACATTTTTTGCCATACGATGGCATAGACCACAAACTTAGTTCAACAGTTGATAACATCTCCGATCTCAACAAGCATGTCGTTTTTGCATATAAAGTTCGAACCATCTGAAACATGCATGTTTACACATGCTACAAAATACACATTTATAAAATCCATTTATACATGGTTTAAGCCAGTGAAGCCCACTACCCACAACTTCTGTTAGTGGTTTCAGAAAGGAGGGACTAACAATATTCCCAATTGTGGGTGCCTGTGTAAATATAAATCTGGGTGTAGGCCCAATATGTTCATTGAGGTCTGGGTCCATTCATAGTATATGCCAATGCTTACTTACCATACCAACTAGTTCTTTACTGTCCCCAGAATATTTGTTAATAAGATTGACCCCTTGATTGAGATTGGTCTTCTCTCTTTTCTCAGTTTTTAGTATAGTCTCTACCAATTGCTTGAATCTTATTGCTAGCCTTCAGTATGCAATCCTTGAAATAGCCCTTTGCACTAAATCTATTGGTTAGTAAGTCAAATTCTTTTAAGAACTCTACATGCGTACTGCAGTTTCTGCAAGCTCTATACATTTCTCCTGTATGGATGTTCTATCTCTTATGGCAACTGGTGGCAAAAAGAGTTGAATTAACCTCTGTAGGTTTACGATAGGTTCTGGTTTCAATTCTGTTATTAATAACATAGATATGTAAATCCAGGAAATCTAGTTCATGGGAATCTCTGCGTCCTGTTTATTCAATCCCATATTCCTTATTGCTCATAAACGTAATGAAGTCTACATACATTTCAAAGAAGCGTTTTCTTATTACTATTTTGTTCACATATTCATTGTATTTTAGTGCATGCAATTGTTCAAACTGACCCATAAACAAGTTATCCAGTGATGGAGCATATTTAGCACCCATTGCTACTCCTTTGGTTTGCAAGTTGTAATCCCTATAGAACAGGAAGTAGTTGGTCGTAGTGAATTTTAGAAATTCTTTGATCATATCTACATGTTGGATATTGGATGCTGAGAAATGTGTGTATGTATACTCAATTGCACTGATAGCCAGACCATGATCAATGGATGTATACAAAGATTTTACATCTAGTGTCCCCAGATGAAACTGTAGTTCCCATTCAATTTCATCTAGGATGTGTAACCCATTTGTGGAACGCCTAATGTAAGAGGGCAAAGTTAGTACTTGATGTTTTATGGCAGAGTCTATGTAGGCTGACAGACCCTCTGTGGCACATCCAATCCCACATACAGTGGGTCGTACTTCAGGTACTGTTTCAAACATTTATATATCTTAGGAAGAAAGTCATTTAGAAATGGGCTGATACCCTCTTTTTTTGTTGACAGGGGCCTGACTCGCGAGGGTTAGATAAATGCAAAAATGAGGAAAATTGAGTCAAGACTACCTTTCCCTTAGACGCTCAGGTATTGTTAACACAACCTACAGTCTAAGGAATTTTTCCATTAGCCAAATATGATCACACTCACACATAAACAATAATGCTAAAACAAAGTTTTTTCTAAAATATCATAATAAAAATAGACATTTGCATCGAACTGACATCAGTTATTGCACAAATGACAGCAGTAAATCGGTGAGGTTAGTAACATGAAAAGTATTTATGTGCTGCATACATATTGGTAGTTGAAATGTGCTATCACAAAAGCCCTTGGTCCATGCAAATCCCAGGCAAGCCACTTCGTTATTGTCCACCCTGACAAAGGCAAGATCTCCTCTGAATGGGGCAGATTCAGTGCTTCCAGTGTCATCTTCCCACATTCCAGGACTTCACCAGCCTCCCCACTTCCCTGGCCATCCAGGATCTCCTCCGCGCCCTCCCTCCCCTGATTGGAGGAGGGTGTTGGGCCACCTGACCCTTACTAGAGATTAGCTAACAGGCCCCTCTAGGGCAACGTTACCTGGGTAGCCAGCAAAGGGCACCTCCACCACCTGGTTGCCTGTTCGCCATGGGTGCCACTGCCCCTGTTGTTACTCGTCTGCTGCAACAATCGGGTAGGGAATGACAATTGTACATCTAGTACTGTTGTAGGCCTGTATTTTGAATCTAGCTGTAGTTCAAATCTAGCTACTGTTTTTTGCCACTACCTTGCATCTTTTTCCACAGGGATAGTGTTGTGGGCTTGTGCGTCAAGTCTCCCTGCTGTTTTGTGCCACCACTTTACATCTTTTTCTACAGGGATAGTGCCGTAGGCCGTTATTTTGAATCTAGCTGTATTTTGCATCTAGCTACTATTTTGTGCCAATAGTTTGCATCTTTTTCCACAGGGATAGGGTTGTGGGCTTGCACGTTGAGTCTTGCTGCTGTCTGGGGCCACTGCTCTGCATCTCTTCCCACAGGAATCTTGCTGTAGGCTTGCATTGCGAAGTCAACAAGGACCCTCCCATACATATAGCACTCCATCTCAATGGAACATAGCTGTATTTCGCACAGGGAAAAGCCACTCACCTGCTCACTTCTGCAGCTATTCATTATTCGACTTCATAAAGCACATCAAATCTGTCATTTAAATACAGCCGAGTTCCACATCAAAATTTGGTCCAGCTGGGCACATAATCTGTCTATCACAGCACCCATCCAGTAGCCAGATCTCCATCGTGCTGGCAGAATCGTGCATTCTAAAATTCCTCCTTTCGTTTCTCATACTTCGGTCCTTCAAGGGCATTCACCCAACAGCGCTTTGAGGCCATACGAATGGCATTGGGCGCTATACAAATGCCAAATAACATAACTCTCCGGATATTGCCTAGTTCCCCAGAAAAGAGTATACTAGTATGTTCATGCCGCCTAGGTGATCCACTACGACCTCAAGCACTGAAGACATAGGGCTGATGAAATTCCAAAAGGAAGCACCTTAAATGGAAAGGTGGATTGTCCACCTTGAACCGCAGTTCTCTGCTGTACCCGGGGGACATTAAAATAGGAAAGCGTGCATCTTTCATATTCAGTGTTGCAGTGTCATTATTTATTTCAAGTGGAATTACATCTTGGAGGGTAGTTACTTTTGAATTTCTGGGGTTTTACTAATTTGTTTGCTGGCCAGCTGTCACTGGCATTTTGGTTATGTCTTTCTTGGGTACAAGGAAAAACAGTGAGTATTTTAAAAGTACCTTTTATTTACTTAGTTGCCAGGTACTTGCTTGATCGCTCCTTTCAGAAGTAGCGCCCCAAACTCTTTCTGGAATATTAAGATGCTTGCACAGGATTTTTCTGTTGCATGGAAGCAAGTTCCCGTGGTTTGTCAAGAAGTTCTATGCAGTAACCTTCTCAGACCACGCTAATGACAGAATTGACTGAAGTCATCCCCTCCAATGAGTGATCAAAAGGGGTTAATCATTGCCATACTGAGAACTAACAATGGGGGACATGAATTGTAAGGTCACTATATTGTGGCAGTGGCCACTCCCCTGTAGATGTACCCTTTTCATCACAATTGACACAGCTGATGGATGGCTAAATTGCTTTCTACTTTTTAGTAATTTTACCTGTGGTTATCTACAAAAACAGCGTTGTTGCCCTCCCAGCCCCTCACCAAGTGCCTTTTCGGGAAGATAGGTCAGGGGCAACATGCTCGCCTTGGAAGCAAGGCGACACAGAGCAACACAGGTTTGATTATAAATAACCTGTCATCATTCCCCCCCCCGCCCCCCAGGCCCTCTCTGATTCCCCCTCCAACACCCGTTGTTTCTGTGATGCAGTTTCATCTGTGAAGTCGGGTAGCTGTGGTTATTCCTTCAATACCTGAGGGCATGGGAAAGCGTGCGTGTGTGTGCAAACTCTGTCCCGAGCCCACCTCCAACTCCCAAATTTCACTTGGTGTCCTCTTGCCTCCCCTCCACCTCTGGCCTAATGCCATTTACTTATTTTCTGCCCTGCACATGGCATATCCTCGGTTATATCTTGGATCGAGGAAAAAAAAAGATGCTGTTTTTTTCCATTTCTGAAAATCCTCATGCTGCAATGCATCAAGGGGATATAGCTATAATATAGCTATAATTTTGGGAGAAGGGGGCATCCCTTTTCCGTCAAATATTTAAAATAACCGTAAACCAACAAAGGATCGCAAGTCAACGCTTTGTGCCTAAATCCATCCAGCGCTTGTCTAAAAATTGACCAGCCACCCAACGGTCGGTGGAGATGGACTTCCACACGCCGACGAAGTTCGCCAGCCGGCCTCCCACCAGGGTGTTTATTTTTTGGCCCATGCGTTTCATGAGTAATAGCTTCTTCAGGGGCAACGGAACAGTTTTCACAACAATATCTAGATTTTTTCTTTAAATAATATACATTAGTACATGTTTTGTAGACGCTGTTTACAGTTAGTTCAACAAGATAACATATTGTGGAATATATTTTGGTTCAAAAGGCAATACCACAAAGATTGGATTCATCTTGTATAACCAAATAATTAAACCATTATTTGCATCCATATTTTACATCTGTGTTGACTACCTTATTTTAATAAATGACTCTATTGAAGACATGATAGGTTGACCATTTGAGCTTACCTAAAATCTAGTTTCTAACACTTATGTGTCATCTGATTCATATTCTCAAATTAATAAACGAGAAGTACCTACAGTGGGTGATTTCTTAAGAGTGAAGTAGCCAATCCCTAAGGATAGAAGATATGGGATATATATGAGATTGAAATACACAAATGTAAGAGAAAGGTAAATAAAAGGTAAGTTAGCATTTACCAAATGATGTAGGTAAAGTCATGTATAGTAGCTGGCACAGAAAGTATATTTCATTCATTGGCTATCTATTTAGATAAAGCCCTACAACCATTAGTACGACAGACAGACCTACCTAAAGGACACTTCTCACTTCCTACTATTACTGAAAGAGATTAACAACAATGAACCTTCACTTATACTATTCACACTGGATGTGAATAGTTTGTATACTTCAATGTCCCATGCAGAGGGAATTGCTGCATTGGAATGGTTTTTACTTCAACACAACATCTCTATACACAAAGAATTTGCAATAGAGTTGATCAACATCATCCTGTACAACTACTTTCGATTTAACAAATACTATTTATTAATCTCTGGGACATCCATGGGTTTGTTAGTGGCACCTGCTTATGCTAATATTTTTATGTATCATTTTGAAATGACCCATATCTTGGACCAAGAGCAATGGAAAAAGAACATAATCTTTTGGAAACGTTTCATCAACGATATTTTTGGTATCTGGCATGGCTCACAGGAACAACTACAACAGTTCTTTCGTTACCTGAATAGCAGTCATGAAAAAATACAATTCACCCTAGAGATTGGTGATCCCAACATCCATTTTGTAGATGTCAACATCTCAAGAGTCAACAACATCACCATCACTGAGATCTACAGGAAACCTACAGATGCAAACAGCACCTTACATTTCTCAAGCTTCCATCCTACTCACCTTAAACAGAACCTACTCTTTAGCCAATGCTTACGGGTCAAAAGGATAAAATCAGACAAGACACAATTGGCAACAGAAATGGAAAATATGAAGGAAAGATTCAAGAAAAGAGGATTTCCAGAACAGACAATGAATACTGCCATTGAAGGTACAAGAACACTGGACAGGGAAGATTTGTTAAAAGAAAAACTAAAAAGGGAACATACAAGATTGATTCACACCCTCATATACTCTAGTCAAAGTTTTCAAATTATAAAAATAATTCAAAAAACCTGGGACCTTATCAAATGTGATGCAAATCTCAACAAATTGTTCCCTGAACCACTTATGTTAGCCTATAAAAGAGGCAGAAATGTTAAAGATTCTCTGATTAAGGCAGAAAAACTAAAAAAACAACATCAACAGTTCCTCTCTAAACCTCAATATGGAACCTTCGCCTGTTTGAACTGTCAACACTGTTCTAATATTTTGAAAGGAGATCATATTCACCACCCTAATAGTGGCAAGAAAATTCAACTTAAAGACTATACAACATGAGAAAGCAAACATTTGATATACGCCTTGAAATGCCCATTTGGTAAATATTAGGTTGGCAAGACGTTAAGGAAAATTAAAGAAAGACTTACGGAACATAAGTCTAACATCAGAACAAGCAACACAAAATCCCTGGTCTTCAGACCTTTTTATGAAAAGAGACATAATATCTCTCAATTGAGATGGGTAGTGTTGGAAGTGGTTAACCAGCTACCCAGTGGTGGAGATCTGGCTAAACATTTCTCACAGAAAGAACTACTCTGGATCCATAGATTGGATTCATTGGCACCGTTGGGACTCAATGAAGACTTTTATTTGGGTCCATTTTTGTAAATATCAAAAACCTGACAAAATGACATAATAATTCCCCTATTTTTTTAGGCAAAATCAGCTAGGAGGTCAGTCCATACAGCACACATTTGTAAGAATGAGGGCACATTAAAAACACCTTTGTTTGAACAGATTGGTTAATCTCATTCAAAGATTTATAAATGGTCATGTGACAGATTTATGTCTACCGTAATAATGTATATAACAGTACTATACTGTCACTACCAAATCAGAATGTGAACTCCTTTTGAGACAGACTATCATCTTTTGTATGTATAACCTCCCAACAACTTATAATGGTAACACGTTTTGAGCCTATTACTTAATTATGAAATATGGGACGTTGTTATTACTGAAATAAGATGGTCAATTGTTATGGATTATATGGCCAATTCGGTGTGATTTGAATATAGTAACTGTTTGAAAATATGTGATACTTTAATTTCTGAAATCTAATGTCCACTTTTTATTGAATATGTGGCCAATAATTGCCGTAATATGATGCTCAATTTTGATTAGATAGGTGGCCAATTGTTCTTCAATTAGTAACTACTCGCAAATTTGAGGTGTTCTTAAACAGTTATTCTTTCCCTTATGCTGGAAAAAATCTTTTTTGGCTAGTGATGATCAATATTCAAGTACTGGTCATGCTATGCCTTATTACACATGCAAGTGTTTATGTCACACAAATTGACTTAAAGTAGCTGGAAGAGCATTGTTACTGACATAGCCAAATGTTACAGGACACTCCTCCGTCTCTGGAAATGCATACCCTGACCATCTGTCTTATGAATCAGATATTATACATCTAACTTGTTTTTGATGATCTGTACTTCGTTCAAGTACATAGTGCTTACAATATTTGTTTTATTATAACCGCATAGTTTCAAATACGGCACTATTTCTGTCACGTCGCGTTTGGGTGCAATGATGTCACAGTGTTTACACTGTGACGTTGCACGCCCTGCAAAGTGATTACATCACAGTATTTAAGGAGCCATTTTACCTGCTGCATCATTGTCCAGGAAGCAATTCCTGGGGATGATGGCGCAGTTACACTACTATGACTACCTCTGTCTGAATTGCTGATTTAAGTAAGTACATCTAGGCTTGATTTGGACTGCACAGGACATAGCTTAACTTTTGAAATTATTATGGGGTTTTTCCTTCTTGTTTAGGATCCCTACCTTATATTGGATTAACCACGGACATCCACAGAGGTTAATACCCACTTGAGGGACGACTTCTCCTTCAATTCCAATCTTTTCCCAGCATTGGCAGGACACGACTTTACCTACATCATTTGGTAAATGCTAACTTACCTTTTATTTACCTTTCTCTTTCATTTTTGTATTTCAATCGCATATATATCCCATATCTTCTATCCTTAGGGATTGGCTACTTCACTCTTAAGAAATCACCCACTGTGGGTGCTTCTCGTTTATTCATTTGAGAATATGAATCAGATGACACATAAGTGTTAGAAACTAGATTTTAGGTAAGCTCAAATGGTCAACCTATCATGTCTTTAATAGTCATTTATTAAAATAAGGTAGTCGACACAGATGTAAAATATTGATGCAAATACTGGTTTAATTATTTGGTTATACAAGATGAATCCAATCTTTGTGGTATTGCCTTTTCAACCAAAATATGTTATCTTGTTGAACTAACTGTAAACAGCGTCTACAAAACATGTACTAATGTATATTATTTAAACATGTTTTCTAGATATTGTTGTGAAAACTGTTCAGTTGCCCCTGAAGAAGTGATTACTCACGAAACGTGTTGGGCCAAAAAATAAACCTATCAAGTTTGAAAAAGAAATCCCGGTGTATCAGTTCTTGGGATATACACTGAATCTTAATATTTAATTGTTTACCTGATGTTTAAAATGTGATTGCAAGTAAGAAAGCCAAACAGAATACAGAATAAATTACTAGGACTCGGTTTTGTCTCATCACAGGACTTTCCAGACGCCTGGCATTCTTTTCACACTGCCTGCAGTCTAATGAGCTTGCCTGGCTGCAGCTATGCATTAATGCGAGATATGAGGAACGGCTAAGAATACAAAGCTGAACATCAGCCCCTGCTTTAATGTCTTCCCTCCATATGAACTGCTCTTATAAATCAGTCCCACCACTTGGAATGGTTATAGATTTTGCATCAGGTTCAGTGGGTAGTGTCTGCCATTCTATTAGGTCATCATTGATTACCAAAAGATTTAATTTACGTTTCCCTTTCCCTGCACCCACCCCCATTATTGTATTGGGGCCTGCTATGGGCATCCAGAAGGCCCCCCATGGGTGCTATGGGTCATTAGTACCTTAGATGCCCAGTGCCTCATGGAGTTGCCGAGGGACAACTGGTCTTATATGGGGGCTGGGTGGCCCATACCCATGACCATGCGGACCCTTACCAGCTTGCTGACTGGAGGGTCCCATGGTATTATGGCCTGCAGGCCCTTGCTCACATGGTGTGGGCCTGCAGGCCTAAATGAGAGACTGACTCAGTTATTCCTAATTGGGAGTATGCAGTCGTTCTGGTGCACATGCCTGCAGGGGCTCCTTTTATTAGATTGGGCAATGACAAGGTCGAGGGGCACACACCACACTGCTCCTTTTTCATAACAAACAAATGTTACTGAAACATAACTGATTCCCTCCCCTTTGTGACGTCCCAGCGCCACTATCGTGCATGCGTGGGCCTCGTTCTCGGCCACGCATGCGCAGTTGCAATAAACCGCGCCCGTGCGGCAGTTCGCGCCGGGCCGCGTACAGATCACCAGCGCGTCCCGTGTCTTCCTGTGCGGTGTGCGTGTGCATGGGTGTATGCGTGCATGACGGTTCCCCGAGGCACGGGGAACTCCACAACAACTGGCGACGAGGGGAACGATCGCCACGGCAACGTTGGCACGAACGCACGGCAGGCGAGGAAAAAAAAATCAGCAGTGCTACGTGTCGTAGCGAGACACGGACCCGACTCGAATGATCCCGTGATGCTTGTGCAGCGGTAGCGGCCTGAATAGGTGCTCGTGCGCCACTGCACTGATAATACATTCAATTTTTGGACCTTTGGTTGTCCCCCAGAACCCGGGGACGACTCTTCTTTTTCCTGGACGACAGACACTTCCAGGAAAGGAACCCAAGACAAGACACAGTGGGCAACCATCTGGCAGCAGCTTCAACAACCCAAGAGAGCCCCAAGTAAGGTTTGCGGCCTCTATAACACCAGGAGGTGCCTATGCGGCCTGAAATCATGGCGGACAGCGATGGGGAGGAAGAAACTGCGACAGGTACAGTGATGCCACAACAAGGGTCTCTGCTACCAATGCAAGAGTTTGATGTGTCTGGTCCCCCATCCAAATTGGGGCCTAGGTGGTTGCTGTGGATTAAGAAACTCGAGATGTACTTTACAGCAACTGGCATCACTGATGATAATGCGAAGAGGGCCACGCTGCTATACTCTGCGGGGCTAGACGTCTTACAGATTTTCGAATCATGCAACCTACAGGTGGTGACGTACAGCACTGTCAAGACTGCGCTGGAGAACCATTTCATTCCTCTCTCAAATGTTGACTACGAGAGGTTTCTGTTTTGTGGCGAGAAGCAGAGAGAAGGAGAATCCCTTGATCAGTTCTGCGCCAGGTTGAGGTTGATGGCCACCACGTGTCGGTGGGACAATGATGAGTTAATGATACGGAACCAAATCATCCAAGGCTGTAACTCCAGAAAGTTAAGAAGGCAAGTGCTAAGGGAACCGGGGTGGACTCTGCTGCAAATCCTGGACAGTGGCAGAATATATGAGCTGGCGGAGGTGAGAGGAGCCAAAATGGATGCTGCAAGGCATCCAGGCACGTCCGAAGATGCATTTGCCATAAGTAAACGACCCGGAATAAAGGACAAGTGGGGGCAAAGAAGGCAAGAGACTCGTCTTCCTCCTGAGTCGGGGTCGATGTGTCCATCCTGCGGGTACGACCTACCCCACGCAGAAGAATGCCCAGCCGTGTCAAGGTCGTGCGGCCGGTGCGGCAAGCCGGGGCACTACGCCCGGATGTGTCGTGCTCCAGCTCCCATTTCAGTGCCGAGAGGCCCAGCAAGGAGTAGTAGTAGTGGACCCAGAAGGCAAAGGAGCATTGCGGCACTTGAACAAGAAATACAGCGGCTGCAGCTGGCCGAAGAGGAGGAGGAGGACGAGGAAGAGGTATTCTTCATCTCAAACCTGGCCTCTGGGGATAGAAAGAAGAGACAGCCCAAATGCATGGTGGACATTCAAGGTGTGCCGACACAGGTCTTGATTGATACAGGCGCCTCAGTATGTGTGTTGGCCGAGGACCATTATCAGAGGTTGCCAGGTCCTCCCCCACTAGACTGTTCGACAGCAAAGATATTCACCTTTGGAGGGGATGCCCCACTGCCTATCAAAGGGGTGTTTACCACGCCAGTCGCCAAGGGAGACCGAATCATTAGAGCGCGATTCTTTGTCACGGACGTGAGTCCCCATTCGTTGCTCAGCTGTGCCGCGTCAGAAGCCCTCGACTTGGTGCATTTTGCATTGGAGGTGTATCAAGTGGACATTGTGAGCTTGCTCGACAAGTATGCGGGCATCTTTGAAGGGGTCGGGAAGTTGAAGGCGCCCCCGATAAGGCTACACATTGACGACACCATCAGACCAGTTGCCCTCAAGCATAGGAGGATCTGTTTCATCTCAGGGAGAAGGTCGAGGAAGAGCTGAGGTCGCTCATCAGCATGGATATTATTGAAAGGGTCGAGGGACCCACACCCTGGGTTTCACCTATAGTGGTCGCTCCCAAACCTAAGCAGCCAGGAGCGGTAAGGATCTGCGTTGATATGCGCCTTCCCAATGCCGCGATTAAGAGGGAGAGACATTTAACGCCAACACTGGATGACATTGTGGGGGAACTTCAAGGGGCACGTGTGTTCTCAAAGCTGGATCTACGGGCCGGCTATCACCAATTGGAACTCCACCCGGACTCCAGATGTATTACAACCTTCACAACACACGAAGGCCTCTACCAATTTAAACGCCTGAGTTTTGGCATCTCGTCGGCGGCTGAAGTTTTCCAGAACACTATTAGGGGGGCACTAGCCGGCCTTCAAGGCGTTATAAACATGAGTGATGACATCTTAGTGTTCGCGGACTCTGAGGCGGAACACCTGAGAAGGTTGGAAGGCACTCTAAGGAGGTTGAAAGAACTGGGTCTCACTTTACATCGCCAAAAATGCAAATTTTTTAAAGACCGGATAGGGTTCTTCGGCTTCATCTTTCAGGCTGCAGGAGTGTCACCAGACCCGGCAAAGGTCAGAGACATAAAAGGAGGCAGCGGCACCACAATCCCCCACGGAGGTAAGGAGCTTCTTGGGGATGGTGACTTATTGTGGGCATTTTATTAGGGGACTAGCTTTGATGGCGGAGCCTCTCAGGGCTCTGACAAGAAATGACGCGGTGTGGAAATGGGAGTCCCGAGAACAAGAGGCATTTCAGGCCCTCAAGAATGCTCTGTCAGATGCAGACACCATGGCGTACTTCAACCCGGCCGTGGAGTCAGAAGTGGTAGTAGATGCCAGCCCCGTTGGTGTAGGTGCAGTGTTGCTGCAACCGGATGAGCGCGGCGAGATGAGACCCATTGCCTATGCCAGCAAAGCACTTTCTAGCACAGAGATGAGATACTCACAGATAGAAAGGGAAGCACTGGCCATCCTATGGGGCTGTCGGCACTTCCGCCTGTACATTTTGGGCAAGCCGGTTGTGGTGGTCACCGACCACAAGCCGTTGCTGCCGATACTGGCGGGCGCATCATCGAAGCCGCCACCCCGAATCGAGAGGTGGATGCTGGCCTTAATGGAATATGGGGTAAAGCTTGTATACAGGCTGGGGACCAACAACCCTGCAGACTATTTGTCGCGTCACCCTAACAAAGAGAACGCAGAAGTGGAAAACGGGGAAGTGGACTGTAAGGGTCTGCTATGTCAAGTGGTAGAAGGTGCGCTTCCCATGGCGCTATCGAGGCTCACCGTAGCGACGGAGTCCGCCAATGATGAAGTCTTCGGCATCATCAAGGCAGCAGTGAGCGGGGACTGGAGAGAAGTGTTACGGAACAACTCAAGGCGCCAGGAGGAAGCACAGAAGGACTTACAAGCGCTCTGGAGGGTGAGAGATGAGTTGTCGATTTCCGAGGATGGACTGCTTCTCAGGGGCCAGCAGATCGTCATCCCGAGGGAGCTAAGGATGCGGGTGCTGGAGCTGGCACACATTGGACACCAGGGTGTCGTCAAGACGAAGGCCAGGTTAAGGCCAAAAGTCTGGTTTCCCGATCTGGAGGCGCGAGTTGAAAGCTTTGTGAAGAGATGTCTGGTCTGCCAGGCGGCGACACCAGGTGACAAATCGCCACCCATTAGCTCGATGGAGCGCAGTGAGAAGCCGTGGGGTACGGTCCATGTGGACTTTGGGTCAACAGGTCGGGGATGGTACTTTTTGGTGGCCGTCGATCAATGGTCACGGTACCCGGAAGTAGAGGTGGTTGAGTCGACCGCGACTGAGTTCACCACGACGGCGTTGGACAAAATGTTCGCAGCGCATGGATTCCCGGAGATCATCTGCTCAGACAATGGGCCACCGTTCACTGGCAGCCAGTTTGCGCAGTATCTACGAGAAAGGGGGATAAAACACAGAAGAGTCTCCCCGCTATGGCCGCGAGCCAATGGCGAAGCCGAAAGGATGATGAGAACGCTCAACAAGGTAATGCGGATCTCGGCCAGCAGAGGTGAGGATCTTGTCCAAAGAGTTGTGGAGTTTCTTCGAGTGTATCGCTCAACTCCCCATCAATCCACAGGGGTTGCCCCAGCTGAGGCGCTCTTCGGGCGGTGCCCGAGGGGGATGTTACCAGAAATGGAGGACAGGAGGCCGGGGGTCATAGACAACGATAAAGTTCGTGAAGACCGAGCGGTGCGCAACCGGAAGGAGAGTGAATGCAGAGGATTACAAGAAAAGGAAGTGAGAATTGGAGACTCCGTACTAGTAAAGAATAGACATCCGGAAGGAAAGTTGTCCTTACCGTTTGAACCACGCCCATGGACAGTGACTCATGTGAAGGGCACGATGGTGACCGCAGCCAGTGAACGGGGTACCGTTACCCGCAATCGATCCTTTTTCAAGAAAGTGGATGTCCCGGCGGAACCTCAGGTCTTGAATGACCCTTCGGGCCAGGAAGGAACATCAGAGGGCCAGGAGGGCGTCCCCTCATCGGATCCTGGACCCGCACCAGAGGCGGACCGCCTTTTGCCTACGGTCACATCGAGATATCCTGTGCGCGGGAGCTGGAGACCTAGGGCTCATCAGAAAGACTATGTCATGGACTCAGGGGACTGAGCGAGGGGTGAATTACACTTGTGGCCACCGGTTATTATGGTTTTGTTACTGTTCTGTTCCACTATAAGGGTTCCATACACCAAAGTTTTGTTTTTGTTCTGTTGTTAAAAAAAAGAAGGGATGTGACGTCCCAGCGCCACTATCGCGCATGCGTGGGCCTCGTTCTCGGCCACGCATGCGCAGTTGCAATAAACCGCGTCCGTGCGGCAGTTCGCGCCGGGCCGCGTACAGATCACCAGCGCGTCCCGTGTCTTCCTGTGCGGTGTGCGTGTGCATGGGTGTATGCGTGCATGACGGTTCCCCGAGGAACGGGGAACTCCACAACACCCCTGTTACAGAATGAAATCGTCTTAGTCCCTTGATGTTTGGGCAAGCAGCGAGACGCAGGTAACAGGGTGTCCCAGCTGTGCCAAGCTCAGGCGCAGTCAGTCCCTTGATGTTGGGCAATCAGTGAGACGCGGTAGAAGGTCGTCCACAGTACCAGGCTCAGTCAGTCTTTTGATGTTGGGCATTCAGTGAAAGGCGGTTAGCCGGACATCTAAGTTGCGAAACATGTTGTTGACAGGCCGGGGGTGTCCGCATGTTACTCACTCCCCTTTTCCTTGGCTATCCCCCAGGCAGGAGTGTCTCTTCACTGTAGTGGGACAGGAAGGTGCACAAGCACTTGTGCAGAGCTGCAGCAATCGTGCAGTACTGCAACCCTCGCTTGCTCATAGCGCTTCTTCTCGGTGGTGGGTGTGAGGGCTGCAAGACGTTGGTTAGCTGGACACAAATGACAGGGTGTCTGGGCCTCTTATTCTCCTCCACTAGGCAGGACTCACTGCTGTTGATGGAGCAGGTGATGTCCCAGTTCGGGGGTGGCAGGAATCACATCCAGGGCCACATCGGCCTGGTCCATGGATGGCGGGCCCGGTAGGGTGCACACCACTGGCAGGGCGATGAGGCCACTTGCAAAGTTCTCTCCCCCAGGCAGGAGTGTGGGCAAGAAGCTGCCATTAGCAGAGGGTGCCCACCAGTGGTAGGGTGACACGGGGGGCAGGGTGTTGATGGTGTTAGGGTGTTAGGGCCACTTCTTTATTCAGCTACCCCAGGCAGGAGTATTTGGCATTTCACTGCCAGCAGTAGAGGGTGCACACCAGTGAGTATTTGGCATTTCACTGCCAGCAGTAGAGGGTGCACACCAGTGGCAGGGTGTCACTGGCGCCACTTGATGTGCGGGCAGAGGTGACACACATGGGTGGGCATTGAGGTGGCCTGCCTCAATATAGATAGCGCGTTAGCACATGGGTACTTCTCAAGTGATGCACGGAATACTGCAGAGTATGTGCTTAAGCAGAGATCCGAGCGGCCGGAGCATCGCTTTCAAACATAAGATGCTGGGGTATGCAGAGGAAACAAAACTATTGGGGTCATTATGAGTTGGGCGGTAAGGGATACCAGGCACCGGTAAGGAGACCGGTGCCGGAAATCCCTTACCGCCCAATTCCGAGGTCCCTTAGCGGGAACAGTAAAGGACGTGTGGTCTGACCACACGTCCTTTACGGGTCCCGCTAAGGGACCAGGGCGCTAATAGCGGGCCTGCTATTCACGGGCCCATTATTAGCGCCTTCCCCATTCCCATTGAGCCCTATGGGGGCTCGAATGGGGAATGGTTGGTTGAATGGGGACTTACGGGTCCTCCAGGGTCGGAATGACCCGGTAAGTCCCCATTCAACCAGACCGGTGCCGGACCCGGTATTGGAGGCAGCCATGGCGCAAATAGCGCCATGGCTACCTTTAATCTTGGAATGAGGACCTACGTCTTATTGCATACAAGGGGCGATTCAGTTAATCCAAAAATGCATGTGAGCAATACTTACTAAACGCTTAAAAAACGCTACACTTGCCCTGTTCTTTTCATCCTTCTCATGTCTCCCTGCACCTCTTCTTCCAATCTCTCCACTCTGATCCCTCCTCCTTCTTTCTTCCTCTCCACTCTGACACACAATTTAATTCTCCAACTTCAGACTACCACACCATCCATGCCCATCTACCCCCTTCTATAGTTAACTGATTGGCCTTTTCTTTGGTAATTGCAGGTCCGTGCGGAGCTAGCTTCTGCATTTGTGACCTCACACAGGAACTACATTAGAGTAGGTCCTTTAATGTGGCAGCCACCATCTAGTTTTCATTTTGACAGTCATGGTTGAAGCTACTCGGTGAAAGCCCAGGCTCTAATGTCAGAGCATTGGATGCAATACTGTCCCCAAGTTCTGATGGTTGCTCTTCAGGCTGCCCAAACCAGGCTGTGCAATTTCTACCACTCGCATCACTCAAGTCCATTAGTCAGGACCCGTGGGTTGAGGGATGCAGAGACTTGTGTTCATGAAGCACAGCTGTTGTTTTTTTTTTTGTGCCAACCTATGTACCTTTCCGCTCTAGTACTTGCTGCTAATGGTTCTGGGGGCACTGATCGAAGTGAGTGGGAACGGTCGGGAGCGGTGTTCCACTGCTTTTATTTTTTTCTGTTTACCATTCCTCTGCTTTTTACGACGATATTCACCATTCTAAACAGAGGATTTGACCGTTCATGAGCCTGTGAAAGTGTAAAGTTGTCATTGGAGCCTTAGTTACTAGTCACTTAGACTACTACAATGCCCTAGCCACAACACCTTGTCACATGTTGTACTATGCTTCCTCCTGCCCTCTCCCCTGCCAAGACCACAGTTCCACTACTTTTTTCAGTACACGTCTACCACTGAGCAAGGGTTGGGCTGTATTTTTACCTGAGTCCCCCACTTATCCAAATTGGGTTTTCTGGTTTAACCAGGGGTCTCGTGCCATACATGGTAATCCAGACATGGACCCCTTGCTCACTGTGCCTTAGAGAGGCTCAGCGTCACCTCACTGACGAGGCCCAAAAAGGTCAAAACACGCATCTGAGGTTGCCCGCTTTGCAGGATGTAACTGGCGGTAATGCCCTCTACCTTGCTAGCACCCCCCCCCTGTTATTAAATTGGGTGACAAGTAGTTACCACACAGTATGTCCCACTGAATGGTCTAAAATTGCTTATATAATGTCACCCATCTTTGTTCTCATGCTTTTCTTACATTCATTTCATCCCATTTGTATGCGCCAATCTCTGCTTTATCTCCTGACAGGAAAGAGGGTGTAGCTGGAAGTTTTCTTCATATGTTCCTGTGTGCGATACATTTGTCTTCAGCCATGATGTACATGTGCAGAAGACTCGTGCCTCCCTAGGTTATATGTGCATACTATTAGCACTCCCTTGCGGGGGCGGGGGGCGTGTCGTTGAATAGCTGCAGATTATGACGGGGAGGGGGGGGCCTGAATGAGCACATACGAGCTATCGAGCACAATCAATTGTTTATTAACAGAATGCAGGGTATTTACTGACTGATTGAATTGTTTCTATCCGGAGTCAGAAATTGATTTATTTGCCGACAGCAGTTTGGAAACAGAGCCAAAAGGCAATGTGTTTACAGTATGCAGACTGAATGCCAACAAGACCACTTCAGACCATGGCAGGATGTCCAAAGTACATTTATGCATGGCCTCATGATGTACTGATTGTTTGCGGCCGGTTGCCCTTGCTTATGTCACCTGCCCCTCCTTCCGTCCACACCGAGCACAACTTGGCCATACACACTTTCCAGAGTCCTCGCTCTCGCCCTCTAGTCGATTTCATATTTCCCCCTAAAATCCCTTCTACCTGGTCTGATCCACAAGTTTAAATGGTTAAACGTGTATTGGTGCATTTTTGTTTTGGGCATTGTAAAAAGCAGCAGTGGTGTTGGGATGAGCGCTCTAGTTGTGGAATGGGGCGGGACCCTAAGGAGGGAGTGGAAGGGAAGTGACGAAGGGCCATAAGATAGTACGAGTGAGACACTGAGTAATAAAGGCATGTTTGGATATTGCTCCAGGTTCTGCGTCCTTATTGAGGGAGGTGCCGTGTGGGGGACAGGGGTAACCGTGTGCCCCGTGGTGGTCCCACAGAGAAGAGAGACACCATTGGTTCAAGGTGGATGGCCTGCTCCCAGGCCCATGATGCCAGAGGGGTGGAGGAACTCCGGTGTGTGGCCGATCGGGTTTGACTCATTGCGCATGCTGAGAGCGCATCAGCGAAGCACAAAGGAGCACCCGCACTGACCAGAGAGTGTGGAAATGCGCAGGTTCACACAGAGCCTGGGGATGCGGCAGTGACTGCTCTCTCAAAAGGACATCGGTTGGAGAGCCTTTGGCAGCGGACTCGATATATTCCAAGCCATGTGCGGCCTGCCAAAGTGAATAAAGGAGGAGTGATGGAAACTCAAACGGCACACAGATCCCCGCAAAACAAGAGGGACCAAGTCAGTGGCAGAAGAGGAGACACCACCACTATACTCACCATATCTTATTATGACTTCCCTATTAAGGTGGCTGCAACCCCACCCAGCCCCTTCCCATTTAGAATACAGGAATCATTATCTTTACAATTGCCTGAAGTCTTTGTCCTGACAGACACCTGCAACATGGGCCCTAGATGGGCGAAGGATTTTGAAATATACGTCGGTGCGCTGGGTCCCATGGACAACCACAGAAAGAAATGTCTCCTCATGCTAGCCGGGGGACCAGCGACAAGAGACGTAGACGAGCTACCGGAGGACACGCCTGACACTTCTAGAAGTCTGAAAACAGCCCTGGCTGATTATCTCACACAAACAAACATTGATTATGAAAGACGGGTCTTTCACACCACGACACTGACTATCTCGCACCACACACAAACATCGATTATGAAAGACATGTTTTTCACAAAACTATGCAACACAAAGGAGAGTCTATGGATGCAGTCATGATGCACCTTTGGATAAGGATCAAATACTGTACATTCATAAACTACTCAAACAGCTTTTCAGAAGAAACTACTGTAGAAGCGACGCTCGCTGGAAGACTTACTGCTGTTCGCAAGAGCAGAATTGGCAGTGGAGTGACAGGCAGAAGCAATGAGCAACGCAAGAATCTCATAGGCAACGGTGAACAAGCCGGCCACGATGACTCCATCACGTGGCGCAGCTCAACAATTCTGTTTCCATTGTAGATACGAATTCCTGCACAAAGGGTCCTGCCCGGCAAAGGGACAAATATGCTCAGCATGTGGCAGTGAAAACCATTTCATGGCTGGGTGCGGGATGTTGATAAAGCCACCCAAAGGGGAGAGTGGAAATACTTCAATCATAAGAACAAACGAGCACAATGCAACAGCTTTGTTTGCAGCCATTAGACTGCCAGGAAGGCAGGAGAAGGGATGAAGGATCAGCCAATGACAGAAGGTTTGAAAATAGAATTACATGCGTCTCATCCCACCCAATCAGGAAGTCAAGACGCCATGTACGATACCTAGTGGAGCAATCTCCATCAGAAAGTGAGACTAGCTCATTGACAGATGATCACAAGCGAAAGCGTATTCTGTACACATTGGGAAATCAGCAAACCAAGCACCATAACCGCTTAATAGCCGACCAATGTTGCAGCTCACAATTAACCTACAGGCGGAATTCCTGGTTGACACTAGAGTGACAGCTACACATTGGCCCTGTAATTACACCAGTGGCCCAACATTATAGAGGCATAACAGGGAATATTCAGAGACAAGTAGAGGATGAGCAACATAAGCTATTGGAGAAAGACCTTATTGAGCCAGCACCTAGACCTATGTCATCAACGTCACCCATTCTACCGGTACCTAAAACGTGTTCAGGTGTTATCAGACTGTGCGTGGACATGAGCCGACCCAAGCAATCAAGAGGGGCCATCACCAAGATCCACGCATTACAGATACGATACACCTGTTGAATGGGGCCAAAGTGTTTTCAAAATTAGACCTCAACAAGAGCTGATTCTAGAACTGGCAGCTCCAGGGAATGGCAGCTTAGTTGCTGTGCTCCTGCCCTATGCCTCATCAGATCTCCTTACTTTGAAATGTCTGTGCCAGGTACCCCAGAAACAGCACAAGAGACAGAAAGTAACTCCACAAGAAGACAAAGGAGAGAACAGGGAGGATAAGCCTTTGGATTTTCTTAGCAAGATGACTGTGGACATAGCTGAGATAAAGACAGCCCTCTATAAGTCAGAGGATAAATTTAAAGCATTAACCAAGAGGGTGGACTCAGCTGAAGAACATCTGACTGCTGTGGATGAAAGGACTTTGAAGTTAATGGATCAGATTAGAGACTTAAAAACAATTAATGAAAAGATCACTTTTACATTGTCGGAGCAGGAAAATGTTTCCCGAAGAAATAATCTCTGTCTGGCTGGCTTTCCAGAAATCGCAGAGAAGGGCAATACAATTGACTTTCTGCAAAATAAATTACCAAAAATATTGAAACTGGATTCTGCTGTTAACTTGGAAATTGAGAGAGCACATCGAACACTTGGACCGAAACCTTTATTAGGTGAGAGACCAAGACATATTATTGTAAAGTTCTTGAGATTCCCAGTGAAAGAACTTAAGAAAGCCTGTGAACTAAAAGACCTTGCATAGGGAGGTAACAAAATTATGATATTTGTGGATTTGAGTAAGGATGTCCTAGAAAAAAAGAAGGCATTTGATAAGGCAAAAGTAAAAACTCTAGAAAAAGGTTTAAAATATTATATGGTCTATCCCACCATTTTAAAAGTCATGGTTGAAGGACAATTACACACATTCAGTAAGTGTAAGTCAGCAGAAGCCTTTTTGACAGACTTGGATCTGGACCCAATGGAAGGTACTTCATCAGATCTTAAAACTACTAATACAATGAAGAAGAAGAAAGGAAGATCTGAGCTACATTGACTGTGGATTGAAATACAAATTGGACTTTTTTTTAGTTCAGGTTTGTTACAGTGTGATTTAATGTTTTTTGTACTTTAGTAATGATTTAATTGGAATCTTTAATGATTTAAGATGGCCACCGGCATTTTGCCATTACTGCAACTGTTTGGAACTCTACAAAGGTAATTGAAAGTATACGGAAATGCTCTGATTTAACCTGGCCAGTTCTTCATATGGAGCAATTTGAAAAAAGCACTGTGATCCCGGAATATGTACAAGTGTGCGTGAAGAGGCCGTAACGTGAGGTGAATACTGCAGTGGACAAAGGGCAAACAGTATGTGACTGTAGCCGTTAGTGAAGATGCAACTTGGTCCACTAACACGGTGAGGCGGGTGGTTTTACGGAATGTTTATAAGACTGACCAGGATAATATTGCTCTATAATGACGTTGAATGGCCTGGAATAGGCCGCCTCCTCTGTTGTACGCAATGAGGGGATGACGTTGTGATTAAGTATCTTCCATGAAATATATGATGTTGAATCCAAGGAAAATGTGAACGCCCACAGAGATTTAGAGTTGCCTTTCATGATGCGTAGGCATTATAACTTACACATGGGTATGGCAGCAGACGACCTTGGTAGCCACATGTGGTCGGCATCATAATGCTTTTTGAGTCCGGTTAATGAATGAGCAGTCAGCTGATATGTCAGTAGAGTCATGTAAGATCAGTGCTTCTATCTGTTTGGATGAATGAGAAAGCGCACTGACTATTTGTAATATGGACATTTGAAAGGACATGCCGCAACTTGAACGTTCTTTTGGGGGAATTGTCTATTACATGACTGAACGGGTAGTGAATTACCTGGAAATGACTTGCATCCACTGTGAGCCCAACCCACAGATTCTGTAAAAGGGAAAGCTAGATGTCTTAAACTGAATTTCTACAGAGCTGTTCTGAAAGCAGACAAGGAACAGAATACGAAATTGCTCGAAAACCTTCTGTTTAACCTAGGATAATCGCATAATGGAAAAGAATGAGCATGCTCCGCTGACATTGGGCTGTTAGATTTTATGAGCTAGTCCCGGACTTGCCAAATTTCTACAGACAATTGAATGCACTTCCGCTGTTTTGTTAAATAAGATGCTCTACGGTGTGCACTCATTCGGCCCACATAGCATCAGGATGTAAATATTAAGTTTTAAAATGCTGAATACAACTTCTACAGACAACTAATGAGGTAGATTGAATTTAAGTTAGTAAACGCTGTGCACCATGGAAGTTATCGCTCTCATCTTACCCATGCATGTCCTGGCTTATTTGTTACATGTGACACCCAATCTACTGCCTTATATTGGAAGATATGCTCCACTAAGAACTCTGGAATGCTGCCTCCATCTAATAGACGAAGAGATAAAACATTTATGTAATGGTAATTGGTCGTGAGAACTCTGAAATGGTGACTAAATATGAAAAATTACAAATGTGAATCACTGTAGATGTTTGGATAAACTGTGATTGCTAAATGGTTTTATAGAGCATCTATGACGTAAATTCCATCAAATATTTATGTCTGTACATAGTTCTTTTCATGTTTCATTCATGATAGACCATTGTATAAGATATGATACTGGATGAACCCCACGAATGTCTATTGTTAAAATAAAATAAAAAAAACATGGTCTATGCTGTACATTACAGGTGGATACTCTTTATTATTGTGTGACTTGGGTGGGAATAGAATTTGTTTTCTCATGAAGTTGTGCCATAATTGAGAGTGAAAAGTGTATACTCTTCTCTTTAGTTTGATAAGTGTCAGCAATTTAATTTATTTTTGTAGTGGGCTAGCATTGCAGAGGCCTTAAAGAATAGTGGTTAAAGAATAAGACTTGAGTGAGCTTTAAGAAAACATATGCTATATAGAAGTGGATGGAGGGTATTAGCCAAGAACTGTGATGACATTCAGGGTCTTGCAGAGTGGAATACTCAAAGATACTTGAAGGTACTTGGAAGAACTGGGTAACTGGGAGGTACTTAGAATATATGGATAGGGGGGCGCTGTTGAGCGCCGAGCAAGATGGCCGCCTGAGTCTCGAGCTCCGGAGCCGGCAGATCTCGGAATCCTGAAACGGCACATTTGGACACTGGATAGCTGTTCCCGGCTCGTGCGCTTTTGAAGCGGCCACCCCGAGGACCCAGCGGACCGAATCCCGTCAAAAATCGGACCCCCGGGATGTGACTTCTGAACGCCGCTGCACCATCCCCCCACTTGGCTGTGGCGCTCCCGCGCAGAAACTCGCCCTCTGGTGGAGCGGACGGGCTCGCCCAGGGCCGGCGTTACCCCCCCCGCCTCGGCGGGTGCGCGCTGCCGGGTGGCAGTCCGCCTCCCCCCAACCTCGAAGTGCAGCTGGGGGCGGCTGGGACACTTCTTCGGCCCGCGCGCCGCGGGCCTGCTCAGGCGCCCGCGGCCTGGTGCGCACCGGAGCTGTTCGGGACCCTCTCCACACCTGCTGGACCCCGGCGGAGCTGCTGCCGACGGCGTGACACGCGGTGCGGTGGATCCCTGCGCCGCCAGGTACGTGTGCCGGGGAGGCCCCTGCGGACTTGCCCTGGGTTGCGGCATCACCTTACCTCCCTCACATGCGGGGCCGAGGACCAATTGCCTCTGGCCCCATCTGCCGCCAGTCCTGCCCCGGGCCTGGTGCCTCCCCCGGCCCGCACTGATCCTGGTGCCCCCCCCCGGAGTCTATCTCATTCCCCCCGCTCCACTGACCACCGCGGGCTGCGGGTGTCTCCCTCCGGGGTGACCTTCAGGGAGGGCCGCTGCGATCTCGCTGACACTGCACCGCCCGGACCCTTCGACCTACCGGCTGCCTGACCTGTCTTCTGCTCGGGGCCGCGGCTTCTCTGCCGCCTGGGTGTTGTGCCGGGAGGCACCCCCCCATCTCTCTTCGCTCTCAACTACCCGTACCTGGGTCCAGGCTCACATTTTGCTCGCTAGGCGCCTCTACCTTCAACCCTGGGATCTACTGCCCCCGAGATCTCCTCACATTTCTCCCCGCGCCTCTTTGGACTGACTGGGCCCTTCTAGCCTGCGCTGGTGACCACGGCTTCGTATCTGGGGAGACGGTGGGCTTCGCCGGGGCTGGTGGTCGTGTCGTCGCACTAACTGCGTGGCATGTTGATCGGCTCTGGGGGGGCTTGTGGGTTCCTCAGTCTGCTTTGTGTGCTAAAGTAACTCTCGGATAACAGAAGGGACACATACCCGCCTCCTGTGGTAATGCGGTGTTGAGGAAAATCTCTGTGTGTTGGCTGCCCCACAAACTCCGCATCTATACGGATTCTCGGCCACGGCTTCACCTGCATCACTCCCTGTCTAGCGCCATACTCTGCGCCCTACCTCAGGCGACATAGAGCCTGGGCCTCCCCCTCTCCCCACTTGCAACTTCGCCAGGATGACCAAGGGAGGGGCGAGGAAACAGAGCTCTATCAACATGTTTGCTAAGGCTGCGTCGAGATCGTCAGGGGAGACCAGCGAACAGACCCCAGCCACACCTTCACCGGATGCAGTACCGGAATCCCAAAATATGATTGACTTCATTTGCGAGGGCTTCACCGCTCTGCACTCAAAACTGGATGACATGAATGGTACTATATCTTCTATTAAGGCCCATATCGAGCGGACTGACAGCCGTGTGTCAGAAGTCGAGACACTTGTCGGTTCCGCCGAGGATGCATTGGGAGCCCTGAGCTCCGAGGTCACCGCTCTCTCCAATCGAGTCCTTGAGGTAGAGAAGAAGAACGAGGACTTGGAATCTCGCTCAAGGCGTAACAACCTCCGCATCATCGGGGTTCCCGAGAACGAAGTGCACGAACCGATGGAGGACTTTGTCGAGCGCACACTGGTCTCACTCTTGGATTCTCCAAAGCTCTCCCCACACTTCGCTATTGAGCGGGCACACAGAGCCCTGACGGCTAAACCCAGACCTGGGGCTCCACCCCGGCCCATCATAGCCCGAGTACTGAATTTCCGTGACCGGGATGCCCTCCTCAGGGCGGCTAGACTCAAAGGGGAGCTACTACTGGATGGTGCCAGAATTCATCTCTATCCGGACTTCTCCACAGCTGTCCAACGCGAACGCAAGACTTTTCAAGCTGTGAAGCGCAGGCTGCGGATCCACTCAGTCAAATACGCCATGCTCTACCCTGCCAAGCTCCGCATAGAGCATGCCAACCAGGTGTTCTTTTTCACGATCCCGGAGGAGGCCTCCAGGTTCATTGACGAACATTTTCCTGGCTGAACTCTCCCCTTTCCTCACGAGTCTGCATTTATCCTCCTGTCCCGACGGGGAGAGACCGAGCAAGGTCGCCTTCCTGCATCGGGGTCACTTGATCCTCTACTTCGTAATTTACTTGTTGTGTTCATTCTTACAAATGTGTGCCTTATCATCACGTGCCAGAACCCTGTCCAAATCATATGTTAAGATCCACTGCGGGCACACCTTATCTTATCTGATCTGCCGATGCCCCGACTACGGCGGCTAGTCCGGCCCTCAGGCCCCCAGGCGTTGATGCCTTTGGTTTGGTTTTGGTTGAGGGGGGTTGGGATTGTCATCCCTCTGTTTGGGGGGGGATGTGGGCAGGGGTGGGACATGTTAGGGTTTTTGTTGTTAAAAAGTTGGCGCTGGCAGCGACGGCGAGCCGTGGGGGGGTGCTCAGGGCTTGGTGCGGCAAGACTGTGAATTTGACCCATTGGGTACTGTCATTCGGTCTCCTTCGATCACCACCATATCTGTGACCAAGAGTGACTTGACCTTTATGAGCTGGAACGTGCGTGGGTTGGGAAATTACAAAAAATGAGACAGCTCCAACTGCAGACCGAGCGTCATGGGTCCAAGATTTTGTTTCTGCAAGAGACACATGCCCGCGCGGAACAATGCATGCGGTTTGCCAAAACTTGGGGCCCTCATAGATATTTCACCGATTTCTCCACCCAAAGCCGGGGGGTCATGAACCTTATCCACAAAAGCCTCCAGTTCTCTCTTATTTCCTCACAAATAGACCCTCAAGGCAGATATGTTCTGCTCCATGCTACGCTTCAACACAGGGAGGTGGTTCTGATGAACATTTACGGCCCAAACCTAGACGACCCAGACTTTTATGTACACGTCACGTCCCTCCTCGAAGGCTTCCCCCTGGTTCCCATCCTTTGGGGAGGCGACTTCAACACGATTTTCGACGTGGCCCTGGACAGATCTGGTTCCAGGCCCCGTCTACTCTCCAGGGCAGCCTATGCTGCACTATCATCTCTGCCCCGTCTCTCCATGGTGGACGCATGGAGATTCTTTTACCCGGACTCCCGTGTGTTCTCTTTTTGCTCCTCGGTTCACGACTCCTATTCCCGCGTTGACAGATGGGTGATCTCCAACGTACTGGTCAAGAGCGTTACACAACTAATGATCCTCCCCAGAACCCTATCTGACCACTCGCCAGTTACTGTAACCATTGGCTGGGGTCCCAATCCTGGCCGGCCACGTAGCTGGAGGCTGAAGCCCCTGTCCCTATTGGACCCGGAGTTCTACTCAGAACTCGAGCGGTCGATTGAGGAGTTCTTCGAGACTAACACGGGCTCGGTAGCGACCCAGGCCACTCTATGGGAGTCATTTAAGGCATAAATCAGAGGGATTGCGTTGTCCAAGGAGAATGGGGTCCTGAAGTCAATCCGAAGGGATCTCGCTGCTAGTGAATCCAGACTATCTACCCTGGAGGCCGCATGCTCACTTCACCCTACCTCGAGCGGCCTGGCTGACATAGGGTCGGAACTAGACACGTTCCGGTCCCTCGCGGATCGTGAACAAATATTTTTGGATAATCCTAGCATGGCGAGGAGATATGGGGAGGGAGAGCGCCCTGGTCGATTTCTGGCACGTCTGATCCGTCATGAGACGGAGTCCCCACACATAATCGGGCTCGAGAGACCTGACGGCTCCATGGCTGTCTCCTCGCAAGATATCAATAGGGAATTCTTTACATTTTATGAAACTCTATACTCCAACTCAGATGAGGTGCCGGTGTCGGAGATCGACTCCTTTCTCAGAGCCCTCCCTCTCTCAGCCCTGTCCCCAGAAGCTGCGGCCTCCCTCGACTCCCCCCTCACACTGGAGGAGCTGTCGGACGCTATCGACTACCTATCCTCGGGGCGTGCCCCCGGTTCGGACGGTATACCGGTCGAATTTTATAAGCAGTTTAAGGCACAGCTGCTTCCCCACTTGCTAGCTCTCTGGGAGGAGTCTGTGGAGTCCGGCGTGTTCCCCCCTTCACTCCGGGAGGCTACTATCACAGTACTACTCAAATTGGGCAAACCCCCCCTGCATTGTAGCTCATACCGTCCGCTTTCACTCATAAATTGCGATGTCAAGGTATATGCCAAGGCCCTGGCGCTCCGGCTGGCTCCCATCCTACCATCTATTATCCACCCAGATCAGGCGGGTTTCATCCCTGGTCGCTCCACCTCCCTGAACCTGAGGCGCCTATTCAATATAATTGACAGAATCAGCCCCGACACGCAGGCAGTAGCTGTCACCCTTGATATGCAAAAGGCGTTTGACTCGGTCTCATGGAGGTACCTTCGGCGGGTTCTCGACAGCTGCAAGTTCGGCCCCTCCTTTCTCTCCTGGGTCAGATTGCTTTACTCTTCCCCGGTGGCCCCGGTGGCCAGGGTGCGCACCGACGACCACTGTTCTCCCCTCTTTGAGATCGCCAGGGGGACGAGACAGGGGTGTCCCTTCTCGCCCTTGATCTTCGCCATAGCAATAGAGCCCTTCGCTGACATGCTCTGCCAACTTCACGCTCACAGAGGCCTATGCACGGCGGGCCAGGCGGATGTAGTGTCCCTATATGCGGATGATGCCTTGTTGTTTGTGCGCTCTCCCTCCATCAATTTACCTCCAATACTTGAGGACATTGTTCGGTTCGGCCGAATCTCTGGCCTCAAAGTGAATTGTTCAAAATCCACTCTCTTCCCACTTACAGATTGCACTCTTCCCCCTCCTGATACCTTGGGCTTCACCTGGGATCAGTCTACATTCACCTACCTGGGCATAGCGGTGACTCGCCAACGGGCGTTGTCCTTCCAGGAAAACTATCAGAAATATCTCTCACACTTGACGGCTAAGGTCCGGGCATGGGACAGGCTCCCGATCTCCCTGATAGGGCTGCTGAAGATGGTGGTGTTACCCCAGTTGCTTTACAGGTTCACTAACATACCCCTGTGGCCGGGGGAGGACTTTTTCCGGGACTTGACCCGCACTGTGAATTCCTTTCTGTGGCACTCAGGTGCGGTTCGTCTAAAACTCGATACCTTATCTACCCCCATTTCTAACGGGGGCTTCGGTGCCCCTAATTTTCTCAAATACTGGCTGGTATCCCAGATCCAATACACATCTCACTGGTTCAATACAATAGACCCTCCTCCGCATGTTCGACTTGAGAAGCTTGCGGTTTGTGACCGTGATATCCGCTCCTTGGTGATACACCCCGCTTCCTCAGCATTGGACTCACAGAGCCTGGTCGCTTGCACTTCCCTTGCTCTGGCGAAGATGTGGAAATCAGTCAAAACTACATACGCCTTCCATGGCAACCTCCCCCTCTGGAATTTCCTCCCGGGGGTCCCGCAGGTCCCACCGGGCACGGTGCGCCGCTGGGCGGACGCAGGCTATGAGCTGCTGCGTGACGTGTTTGACCAGGGTATATTTGTTGAATGGCCCGATCTCCCGTTGCCCCTGAGGAGTGACCGGGGCGCATGGATCCAATACGCATCCCTCCGCAGAACCCTCAAATGCAATTACCAAACATTCCCGGCGTCGCCCCCGGATGACCCAGCTATTGAAGAGCTCACCTCCCCCGGGCCTACAAGGGGCAAAATCTCTAGGTTGTACACGATGTTGCAGTCCAGATCTGTCCCCGATTTCGCTAGACTGAGGGGGTTATGGGAGGTGGACTTGGGTGTTGAGATCTCGGACGAACGCTGGACACATCTATGCGAGCGCACACATCGTGTATCCTTTAACTCCCGTTTTAAACTCATTCAATTCAAAGTACTACATAGATTTCACTACACCCCGACCAGATTACACCGTATGTCCAGGGAACACCCTTCCAGTTGCCCTAGGTGCCATCATGACGACGCTGACTACATTCACATGATTCTGCGCTGCCCTCGCCTCTCCCAGTTTTGGGAGGCTGTCTGCTCGACAATGTCTGCGGTTCTCGACCATCCCATTGTCCCTTCTCCACTGGTGTGTCTCTTTCACGATCTCCCAGGTCTCTCCCGTGATTCCAAAAAATTAGCTGGCCTATGCCTCCTGCTTGCGGTACGCACTATCCTACTCTGTTGGCTCCGTCCCTTGCCCCCCACACACGCTCAATGGCTGATGGCAGTTACTTGGGCCTCGGACTCTGAGGAAGCCTGGTCCCATATACAACCTGCCCACTCTAAACCTAGAAATGTATGGCTCAAGTTCCGCTCTTACATGTCCGTTATGATTGCAACACCGGATGCTTCCCCCCCGCCCACTTCCCCCCACCGACCCAGGTCCTCTTCCCTGTAACGGACTTTTGGTTCCCAATTCATTCTGTGATTGTACCCACTGATTGGGATGTTATGTGTAATGACCCTTGTGCACCTACAATGTTTATATGGTATTCACGCTGTAACGCCTCATGTTGTTCGCTTGTTTGTTGCTGCCACGCTGAATAATAAAAAGAAGTTTAAAAAAAAAGAATATATGGACTAGCTATAGTTTGCAGGTTGGTATTGCTGATCTACAGTACATAGATCAATATTAATATTGTATAAATAGAGGTTTTAGGAAACTGTAGTTATCGATAGGTAATAACGTTTTGGGAAGGAAGCAGTGGATATGGGACCCTGCTTGGTATTAAACTGTTTGATGCTAATGAGAAATCGGAAGTATTAGCTAACAAATGGGAGAACAGATAAGAGTACAGTTGTGTGATTAAGGTGGTAGTTTATGGTGTTTTGCTGGAAGGCATAGTATACTAGTTATAATTTATAGAATTGATAAGGAAGGTAAATAGATCATATGAGGTAATTATTTGAAATGAGGGGTAGATTTCAAGATGTTATGGCATTGAAGTAAGGAAAGTAATCAAAGTATAATATGTGTTTGGGATGTCTGGTGTGACTGGTGAGTATAATTCAGGATATATGTTTGGATGTATATAATTCTGCTTATCACGCGGCTGATGGTTGTTGGACTTTTGGAACCGATAAATACCTATGTGCATTTAATGTTGTTTTATGTGTGTGTGGATGTAGTGTACATTTCTTTTAATTTTTCTTTTTTTTCTCTCTCTTTCTCTCTTTCTCTTTCCTTCTCCCACTTCCTTGTTGAATGCTTTTGTCTCACAATTGATAGAAAATGTAAGGTTATAGATAGTAGTTTCATATCTGCGAATAAGAACAGTTATACTTATATAGTGAGATATTGATCAGTTGAATTTTGTTTCGTGGAACGTTAAAGGCATTGGGTGTGTAATCAAACGGCGGAAAGTTTTGGCACGGATATGGAGAAGCAGGGGTGATGTAATATTCCTTCAGGGTAGTCTTCTTTGTCATCAAGTAGTATTGTTGTTAGGTTGATTAAAACATGGAGCTACCTTAGTCCTAAAGAGCTCTCCTCAAAATGAGATAATACTTCGATCTTGGGCAACCTGTGACAATGCTAGTCTTTCACACCTGTTCGCTCACCATGTTTTAAACTGAAAACTACTTTATTTAGTTTAAAATGAACCTAACTATGAGAACTAATAATAATTATATTGTAGGACAAGACATCCCCCGCCATAAGTCCAACATTGGTATTTTTTTTGGCATTCCTAAAGAAATTATACAGATTGACCAGTCCACGTCAACCCTTTCCCACCTAGCCTGGAAAAGAAAGTAAGAGATAGTTGTGTTTTTTTAACTCGATATGTTACCTGTTTTTTTGTCTATATGTGAAGCTTAAATACTGAATGAAGATACCATACCATTGAGTAAACGTCTGCCTCCCTTTTGTCACTGAGAAAGAGACAATTGTTGAAATGTATAAGCCTTGCTTGGTCCTCTGCATACCACGTGCGACAAATGCCTTCACGTTCTTGCTGAGATTCCTGTATTAGAAACTGGATTTAACAACATCTCTACAGAACACGAGATCACTCCTACTTAGTTAATAATCACTTGTTTGCATTTGTATAGATCAGTGATGCTATTTTGGCATCACAAAATGGGGTAAATCCTTTATTTGAAGATTTCCGAAAAAAGAAATCCTTTGTCCTGAAGATGGCCGTGACATCAATTTCCGAAAGGACACCAGAGATAGTGTCTAATTTACCGTATGGCCGAAACATGTCGACTATCTCCTAAACAGACCACTAATGACAGTAGTCAGATGAATTAATTTTGCAAAGTACTGTTCATTTAGTGACCCACATCTCTGTTTTTTGATTCTTTGAATCTATGTCTTAGCTCTGTGTTTGGCTGTAATATTTATGCATTTATCTGTTCAGTCCTTCTTTATTACTGTTCTTTTAAGTTTTGTACAACTTATATTAAAATAAGCTCTATTTTTTTCTAACGTATTTGTGCTGTGTTCTTGTTATCCACCTAGTGAGTGGTCACCATGTCATCTGTATGTTAAACAGTTTGTAAACACCACCCCTATCTCTAACTGCAAGGCTTGCGTAGAGAGGGCTAATCAATTCTTCCCTTTGTGTTTAGACTGCATTTACACTCCTGTTTAAGAATTGATCCCCCTATAACTAAACATTTGGGAGCTTACCTTTCTTTTGTGATACCCATATTCCTTCAGGAGACACATTTGAATGAACAAATTGGGAGTTACTTATCTAATCATAAATATCCACAGGTGGTTTCAAATTGTTATGACACTAAATCTAGAGGAGTTAGTATATTGTTCAGAAGAGGATTACCAATTAAAATAGAAAAGACCATAAAAGATCGAGAGGGTCGTATTCTATTAATTGATATACTGTATAATGGGAAGAAGATAACTGTCGGGACAGTTTATGCTCCATCCACAACAAGTATGAACTTCTTTTAGAAAGTTAGATAATCTTTTGGATGATATGGAGGGGGGAGTTGTAATTTTGGGTGGAGACTTCAACCCAGTGATGGATAGTAAACTAGACAGGAGATCGGATTGCAGGTACAATGGTGAAAAATTCAGTGAAGAATTGAAACAGTTTGCGTTTGAGTATAATCTTGTAGATATCTGGAGGGTGCTTCATCAAAGAGACAGAGAATATTCATTCTACTCATTGGTACATAATTCATACTCATGAATAGATTTTTTTTTGATTAGTGATAAATTAGTTGATCAGACATTTTGTTCTAGTATTAGAGAAAAGTATTTCTGACCATGCGTTAATAGTCCTAAAAATTAGTTTGAATAATATGTGTAAAAAAACGAACAGGTGGAGAATGCAAGCAAATGCCCTTAATGATTCAATAATGGGCACAGGTTTAGATGACTTCATAAGGGAATATTTTGAGGAAATATCAGTTTTACGGGAAGAAATGATTAGTAGAACTTTGCACAGTAATAAGAAAAAAAAGAAAGGATTGAAAAGCTAGAAAAAGAGATTGTAGAACTACAAAGAAGTTGGGCGCAGGTAGAATCGGAATTAAAAAAAAACAAACTAAAAAGACTAGAAGAGGAGTTGAGGAATCAAGTGCAGACATGCAGGGAAAGGATTGTTTCATACAAAGCAGTTATTTTGGGAATTTGGCGTCAAGAATGGTAAACTCTTAGCAAATAAGCTTAAAGGAGTAATGACTGACATGTATTTCATCCATTGAAAATGATGGAGAAACATTTCATAGAAGTGAAGATATATTTGAAAAATTCAGAAATTTTCATGAAAAGTTGATAAGGAGGATCAGCATCCTACTGAAACAGACCTACAGACTTTTTTTTTATAAGGTAAATCTTTCAGAACTACGAAAAGATAAAAAATGAATACCTGAATCTATGATAGATGTGGCAGAGGTGAATAATGCTATATTACAAATGAAAGATGGGAAATCACCAGGGCCAGATGGGATCATCTCAGAGTTTTATAAAAAAAGTGTTTGCAGGTCTATTATCACCAATTCTATGTGTACTTTTTAATGATTTTTTAACATCGGGAATATGTGGATCAATGACGGATGCTATAATTATTGTTATTCCTAAACCTGATAAGGATCACAAAAAGCGTGGGAACTATAGGCCAATTTCGTTGCTAAATGTACACTTTAAGGTATTTACAAAAATAAGGGCAAATCGCGTTATGGTGAATATGAGGTATTTGGTTGATGAGTCTCAAGGGGGGCTTCATCTCAGGGAGATATGGATATGACAACAACAGGACTGTATTAAACGTTATAGGGATGCATCACAATAAAGACTCACAGGGGATCATAGGGTTTCTTTGACGCAGAAAAAGCATTTGATAGGCTTAATTGGAGATATTTAGAATACACCTTGTTGAGGATGGGTTTTCGGCCAATCTTTATGAAAATGATTAAATGTATTCATCAAGAGGTTAAAGCAAGAGTGACTGTGAATGGTTTGATCTCTGGATCTTTTCCACTAACTAAAGGCACGCGACAAGGATGCCCTCTGTCACCGTTCTTATTTGACTTAGCACTTGAACCACTAGCTGCTTATGTCAGGCTATGTGAAAAAGTTTAAGGATTGTGTGTTGGAAAGATAGAGGTTAAAATCTTATCCTATGCAGATGACATGTTAGTCCTATTGTCAAACTCTGAAAAATGTGGATCATTATTAAAACAGATGTTTGAGGAAGTAGGTATGCTATCTGGTCATAAAGTAAACTGGGACAAGACTGATGTTTTCCTGATGTCAAAAAATTGCAGCAGAAACATTCTAAAATTGTGGAATTGGAAATGATCCCCTGAGGGTGTTAAGTATCTTGGCATACACATCTTAGGTGACTTGAAGAAAATTGTTCAACACAACATCGAATACAATATTAGATAACATTGTTTACTCTATAAGAAGATGGGAAAGATTTAAACTATCATTATGGGCAAAAATCAATGCCATTAAGATGGTCTTACTGCAAAAGTGTTATATATCATCCAGTCAATTCTGTTATTAATTAACAAAAAGAAAATATTGCAGATTGATAAGTTTTCCAAGGATTTTTATGGGGTTTGGGTAAAAGACCTCGAATTCCAAGATATATATTGATGCAGAAGGTTGAGGACGGCGGATTTGGCTATCCAGACTTGCTAAAATACTGTAAGGCATTTCTACTGAAGAAGGGCTCTTACTATTACAAAGATGATGATTTTAAAGGAACACTTTGGTTGCACATGGAAAGGGATATTTGCAGTCCGTATTTTTTAAAAAACCTTTATACTATGGGGAAAATGTCGGCCAGTAGATTGAAGTTAAAACCAATAATGGCTACTAGACACGTTTTTTGGATGTGGTTTGGGGAAAATAAACAGACATACGGATTCAGTGAAGATGCTTCATTCTGGTATAATGAGGCACTGCAGCTCAACAATAGATGCCTCAATTGGCAGAGTTGGGTCAATAAGGGTATTTTAACTCTGAGGGATATATACTAGATGGAGATTGTCTGATGTAATTTGAGGAAATGCAGAGAAAATATGATCTAAGTGCAAGAGAAAGAAGTAGATACATTGATTTAATCTAATTGATTAACCTCAGGAAAAGTATGGTCAATGATTCCTTGGGGTTAAACCTGAACTGTGTCAGCTTCTTATGGGACAAGAATATAATGAATATAATGGACGTACATACATGAACTTTATGCAATTGGAAAATAGACATGTTGTGGCATGGGGAAAACTAAGAGATGCATGGTCAGTGGATATGAATATAGACTTCACGGATAAAGATTGGAGGGGTATACTTGGCGTGAGTGCCAATTTGGGAGTAGACTTAAATTTGCGTATGATCAGACAGAAAATAATAGGCAGGGTATACTGGACAGCAGTTAAAATGTACAAATTGAAACTGCAAACAGATGATTTATTCTGGGGTTGTGGAAATTACAGGGGTACCCTATTACACCTTCTTTGGAGCTGTCCAAGAGTTCAAAGTTTCTGGAATGAGGTGACTGATAGAGTTGAAATTATTTTAAATATAGTTTTACAGAGATCAGCAGTGAATATAATCTTACTTCTACATCGGGATAGAGGTAAACACTCTATAAAATACAACAATTGGATAGATAAGGTTATGTTCTTGGCAATGAGACTGATTCTCTGGGTCTGGAAAACTAGGAAGAAGCCTTCAGTGGGAGAGTGGTTAGTGGAATTGCAAACTTTATTGAATTATGAAAAACTCTTAAACAAGGCAAGGGAGAAAGAGGAAGAATACCTTGTGATATGGGGGCCATTCAATGCCTTATACGACTGAATATCTAAGATGTGGATAATAATGAGGAGTGGGTTACTTCCTCTATTTGTTTTATTCTCTTTCTCTTTCTTCTCTCTCTTCCTACTTCTTCTCCTTCTTCATCTTCTTTACTGATGGCTTAGTTTGGTGTTTGTCAGAGTGAAGTCCTGTATTTGTGTCTGTGTACTAAAAATAAAATTGTGTTTTATATTTTGTGTTATTTCTCTTACTGCTTGCATAAATTGGAAGTTGCCTGGGGGTGAATTTGATTGTAATGTTTACTTATTCTTATGTAATTAACAAAATGTTGTTAAACTGGTCATTTATGATTTTGATAAACACTCGTGTAATATACTGTGTAGAAATATATTTGTTGACATACTAATAAAAAAGACCTCAACAAGAGCTAACATCCTCTACAGTTAAGCCCTCAGTGGGTTAATACACCTGTTGCTGAAACACAGAGAATGGAGGTTGCATGTTCTAATCCAAATGTTTTATTTGTGTGGGTTGATACCGCACAAGCACCTTCACATTTGCCTTCCCTCCTAGCCTGTCACCTCCTGCTCCCTTGCCCACTTATATAGTGTTGGGCCACTTCACTGCAGCAAGGAAATAGACGAGGAGGGGTTCAATCTGGAGCCTGCTGCAGAGACCTGTGAGTAATATGCGTGTCATATGTTTGAATCGGTTGGACTGGCTGAGCCCTTTTTCATCCATGGGTTGATAAACAGCAGACTGATAATTACAGGATCTTCAGCACCAAGCATATAGAAATGTGGTTAATATCAGTCTGTGTAACGTTGACATGAATTGTTTTGCTAAACTTGTAGGCCCAGCTGGAGATTCAGCAGAGCGGAAAACTGTCTCTATTATCATTTATGCACCACACAGGTGCCATAGACCAAGAAATATATCCAGGTTAATAACCACTAATTATCATGAGACTGCTAGCCAGCAGGGAGTTGAAACACTAAATGGCCACCGAAAAGCTATAAATCCTTCTTTGTCAGCAAGTGGTTAATGTGGATGATACAGTGTTAAAAGGCAATGCGGTGATAACATTTCTGCACACCCGAGTGAAGAGACAGCTGAAAGGGCTTCAGCAAAGGCAGCTTGTAAAGCGAAAATGTAAAGCCCCAGAACTAAAGTAATGTGGAAAGGAATGTATTGCTATGTTATGGGACTGCTGACTGGCAATATGGGGTCAGTTGCTGGGAGCCCCCCTGAGGCTGAAAAAGTTGTAAGGCCCTGTTGCCGTCCCTGCTAACTTGGGGATGACCGTAACCATGGCATTGTTTAATATTGGAAGCAATAAGGAGGTGATGATGCAGCCCGGAGATGGGCTGTCTCAGACAGTGACTGTCCATCTAACTATGTTTACAAAGGCTGCGCGTTACCCTGCGATGGCCCACCCATGCAGGGACTTTTACCATTAGCACCTCTGTATTTATTTTTGATGAGTAGGTTGGCGCATTCAGCACAAACCCGTTTGCCAAAGAGTGAAAAGGCCAAGGACAGTCGAAAGGGAGCTTGTTAACGACTTAAGGGGGATTTCTCTCTCCTTAGTGGCACAGGAGGGGGTGGCATCGGCATGGAATGAGTGGCACTAACAAGCGAGGAAGAAGGTAACTATTCATTTCAGTTTTCGATGCAGTTCGGAAAAGAAGTGGGAAGTGGATAGTTGGAGCGGCAGCTGGCATTCAGCTCGGAATGCTGGTTTATACCACTAGATATAACAAGCAATTAAGCCGCACTACATCTCGTGGCTTTTTTCTTTCAATCATCAATCAATAATGCTTTATTTCGGATTTCACTTCATCAAAAGCAAAATACATTATGCATCAAATAACATACTTCTAATAACTCACATGTACGCTTTACCATAAATAACCATATAAAATCAACCAATTTAGAACAGTTTAAGTTAAGCAGCCAGTTATCAAAACATCAATGATCATTCATCCATCAGGGTTAGAGTAATGTAAAACTAACCGCTAGCGTTGGTTAACACAATCTTTGCGCTTTTCATATTGTAATGCAATGTTTACTCATTTCTCTCTACAACCGTGCCCTCCATATAAAATTCGATGCAGTATATACAACATCAGGATGCTGATTACTTTGACACAATAACCTAGCCATTTTTTTAGACTTAACTAACTTTGATTTTCTTATTAAACAGGACATAGCAATAGAAACCGTTCCATCATCTCCTTACAGGTGGTGCAATGTGGCCAAGATTTGGCCTATTTCATGTGGAAGAAAAGTTTGACAAAGGAAGGATATCCAGTCTAAATTTAACACAAAGCTGTCTTACCTGTAGGGGTAGTCTCTGATCTAAACAGGCTTCATACCTCGGCTGATACTTGTTAGTATTCAGCACCTAAATTAGATTTTTTTACATTGTGAAACAATCTCTTCAATTAAATAGTCCAGGGCACGTTGTTTAATTCTATGGCTGGTGCTTTTGTTAATAAAACCTGGGGATAACCAAAGCATCACAAGGCCCAAGACATTAGCCATATTCTTGACATGTAGAACCCAGTGAGGCATGTGAGCCCCTTTACACTTTGGTATACTAATAAACTTGAAATTGCCCACAGCCAAATCCAATACAGGAGTGGATACAAATGTTGGTCCAACCTAACTCCAAATGTAGAGCAGGTGAATCTTGTGAAAGCAGAGGTATTTTTTCAGCAACTTTAGTCTATCCCCAAGGTTCTAGTTAGCACCACTTGGCATCCGTCCACTTTTACCAGTTTAATAATCAGTATTTTTGAAAGGCTTACATAGTTACTCATCGTTTGGCCTATTTGGGGAAAGGCATGCTGCACTTGTTTGAGTCTGCAGGAGCCATGTGCCCGTTTCATTCAATCTGATTTATTTCCAGACCTTCGTAATACACAGATGTTTGAGCATTGTTAAACCCCATTTCTCAATCTTGTTTTTCCACCATATGTCCCCCACCTCATACATGCAGTGTTGTCATTGTGCAGGATACAAATAAGCAGAGCAAAGGAAGGGGAATATATAAATCTGACTTTTCCAAAGGGCTCTCCCCTGTCAAACGTAGTTCTTAGGTCTGTACTTCCTAAGTAGAGGCACGGCTTCTTTAGAATGACATTTCTGGATCAATACACTTAATCGAAGACACAGAGCCTCATTACGAGGTGGGCAGTACCGCCCTACTACGAGTTCCCTTTGCGGGTCCTCCCTTAACCCCTGGTTTTTCCAGGCGTTAAGGAGGGGACCCGCAAAGGGACTCTGGAGCTAATAACGGTACCGCAATTTGCGGTACCGTTATTAGCGCCTTTCCCATTCCCATTGAGCCGTATGGGGGCTCAAATGGGAATGGGGAAGGGCCCTGGTGAATCGGGAATTACCGGTCCCGCCAACCTTGGAATGGACCGGTAATTGCTCCATTCACCAGGGCGGAGTCGGTAGTTTTTTGGAGGCAGCCATGGAGCTAATAGCTCCATGGCTACCTCCAACCTCGTAATGAGTCCCACAGTCTTTAAGAATAACATTTATTTGGAAGCCCACCTGTTAATGGCCCAAGATATTTTCACATATCCAATTTTGAAACCGAGCCAAGTGGGCTATTCCACAGATAATACTGAGTACCACCAAAAACCTAATTTGTCTGTAGTTCCTGGGGGTGTTTAACCCCCCCCTCCCTAACTGAGGAATAAGCCCAGTAACTACAGACCAATCTCATTATCTATGAATGCATATTGTGAATGGGAGCATAACACAAGAGGGCTTCTGATTACTAGTATGTTCACAAAGTCCTTTTTATGGAGTTGCTGGCATGCCCCTTCTTTATTTTAAACAGCAGCACAAACAAAATGGCAGGTAACGCCTACAATGAATCTTGAAGACCACAGTTCTAATAAAGAATTATGCGTCAAGGACATACATTATCCATTATGGCCACCATTGCCTGACGCTGTCCTGCCTCATCCTGCCTGGAGGCAGATTCGACTGGTGCAGCATTCATACAAAGCCGGTTGCCAATGGAGCCAGAAGGTGAACGCCGGCGGGCACTTTGATTCCTGTCTGGGCCCTTTTCCTCATTATCACTGATGCAGGACTTACTTCAGCAGCCCACAACCCCAGGACTACGTGCAGGGGCACTCCTGGGTCCGGAGAAGCCTTATCCATCTTGGCCCCCTATTGCCCAACTATGTCCTGCCTCATCCTTCCTGGAGCCAGATTCGATTGGTCTAGTATTCATATGAAAGTCAGTTGTCAATGGAGCAGGATGGCAAACGCCAGCATCCATCTAAGGGCCATATATAAGGGGCACTGAGTCCTGTCTGGGCCTGTCCGGGTCCTTGAGGGCTCTGGAGGCCCACCTTTACAGCCTGCGACAGCTGCAGACTCCGAATCATTCTCTGCTTGTTGCTGGTAATCCTATTACTAGTCCTGTACTCCAGCCTCTACTTCTGTATTTCGTTCACTTGATCACCTCTCCCGTTCTCACCCCGTGAGCGCAGCCTCTAGTGCTCAACCTCATCACCCTCCCACCTGATGAACCTGTCTTGACATTTCGCAAGCCCTGCCTCAGCAGTTCTCACCAGTCTTTACCCCTGCACCTCCGATGGTTCCCAGTGTCTGGCTACACTCTTTCCTCCCGACTAATTCCAACCCCTGTTAACACCACACAAGGGTTCACACTCTCTGCTGCTGTTGTTGTTGTTTGATCAAACTGACTTAACTCGCCTCCTCATACCTGCCCGATTATCATTTTTAGGTGCATTCTAATCTGCTACCAAGCAGTTTGTTTCCATAGAACGGTTGGAAATCACACCTATATCTTCTGTTATGCTGCATGTAATTATCTTGCGGAACTTGAACTCTGGTGTACCCTACAAACTTTACACTCTCTTGGTCTAATGTAGTGGATTGTTACGCTCACCTGGTCTCTGCTGGGACGTTGGGGTACGGTTGCAGCCCTCCCTGGAAGTGGATCACCCCAATCAGGCTTCTTCCTCTGCAAATATGCTGTGGGCTGAGACAATTGGTGGCACTGCTCCTGCGTGGATATGAGAGAACGTGAGGATGCAACTCTGTGACTGTTGTCTCTCTCGAACCCTTCTTCCCAAAGCGTGGTGAGCATGCACCGACCCATATAGGCTCACCTGTTGATTAATGATATTGAGCTCTCCGTCCTGCTACTCTCTGCAGGGGCGCTTCTTGATGGGACCGAGTTCCTTCACTGGCCCCTCTTACGTGGTAGCCCAGTCCAGCTGCGACTATGCCACTTCTTATGGTAAGTGTCTTTCAGTTCTATTGTCTCTTCTCGCTGTTGAAATGTTTTGTATTGTTAATGCCTCTCTTCTGATTTCTTCCTATAGGTGGAATTGCGGCCCAGCAGCGGCCTTGGAGCACGAGGCAAAGCCGGATGGAAGAGGAGAGGATCTGCGATGGTCCGACAACAGGTAAGTGGTGGTTTAAAGTTAAGCGCAGGGTTAGATGGTGGCGCGACTTTAAACTGACTGTCTTTAATGTCTAACATTGTCTTTCGTATTTCTTACAGGTGCCGTCTTCGTGAATGAGGAGCGCGTTGTGCTGCGGTGTCAAGTTCAAGATTTCGTCTTTTCCGGAGGGGCTGAAACTGGAATGCTGGATGCAAGGTTCGACGAGAGGTGCGTGCAGGTGAGAATTGGTAGGAAAGTATGAAGCTGAAGTCCAAGAGGTGAGTCTGCAGTCAGGCGGCGATGAGTGTTACGCTGCATGCATGTGCAGAATAACGCAAAGCGTTTGCACAAAGGATGGGTGGGCTTGTATAGTCAAGTTCCCAGCCACGTCCCCTAGCTCTGGCTTACCAGCCACACCCTGCCACTCCTAGATGATGCTGCACGTGCAACCCAGTTCCCCAGCAGCCACGCCCAAACCGAATGCACATGAAAGTTCTTGTGTTCATGAAAAAAAGCACTCCTGCACCAAATAAAAGTCTCTGTTTACATTTGTTCATGAGCCTGGCATAAAAGGCACCAGGACTGAGTCCAGCTGGGCCCCCTGTGCTTCACTGTCCCAAAGGGACAAATAAGACGTTTGTTACTCCTTTCCCTCATCCCCTGATGGTGCGGGGTCTATGTTCTTGGGCCAGTGGCCATGACATGGATTTGAACCCCACTGTTACTAGATGTAGCCCATAGTACCATGTGACTAGGCTTTGCATGTCTGTGTAACGCTCCCTCCCTACCTGTAACTGCATGCTTGATGCAGTTCCCCGCACCATGAGTTCAGGCTTTCCAAATTATGCTCCTAAACCATTGCTGCTCTTTATCTATCTGTAACTGCATGTTTGATGTAGCACCCCATACCATGAGGTGAGGCTTTCCAAATTGTGCACCCATGCCAATGTCGCTCTTTACCTACCTATAACCAATGTACTATGCAATACCTGTTACTAGCACCCAGATGCCCCAGGGTTTGGTGTGCTGAAATAAATGTAAAAATAAATACATTACACACCTCAATCAAGCCCTGTATATCTCTTAACTGACATGCATACTCTGTGACACAGTATAAAGTATACATCATCGTAATCAAACTCCTTCACTAACCTTGACGCACACTACCTTACATAACACATATACAACCTCCAAACCCCACACCCAAAGTGCCACACATGCAGTGAACAGGTCTTGCCAACATGAAACAACGTATACACTTGCCAGTAAGCATAAATCTCTTTCAACGCTGGCGTTTACTGCCAATTCCTATAATGCTAATAAGATATCGTACTACTATAGCTGTAGTGACAAGAACGTAGCACTTCAACCAAAGCACAATGCTGTACCTCACAGTCAAAATCTTAGTTGATACATACAGGATACACTCCATCCATGCACCAGACAGGCTGACATGGCAACAAGGAGGTAGTGGAAGATGAACAGATTACTAACCTCTCTGTAATGTTCTTTCTGATGGATGTACCCTGCACTGTATCATCTATGATATCTATATCCCAACACAGCTGCTCTTTGGAAACCTGTCCACCACCAGGGGGTGCAGTGTGGATCTGCATCGGCACTGCCAGATGACTTTACCCAACAGACAAGACGTTGGGCCAGTATATATTGAGTCAGTATCCTGTGACTTTAGTTGTACACTTTTTCACAAGAGAACCAAGGTGTACAGCTATACTCCAAACTATCTGCGAAGTGGGGCAGGGTGGGAAGGCGATAAGGAATCGGAGAGGAACATCAATCAGAAAGACCATTACCCAGAGCCAAGTAATTTGTTTTTCTAATGCAATCTTTCCTCCAACGGATTCCTCATTTATGATAGACTCCTATAGCAGTACTTTGATCTTTAGGAGCGAGAAGAGCAAGGAAACCACCTAAACCACAACATTCAAAAGGATTGCTCTACCAAAATGAGCATTGTGTCCAGACTGCAAATCCAAGGAGTAATGCTTTGCAACTGTGTGCAGAGAGGCCTGCATACCCACCTGGGTTTACAGAGGATGGACACCATGTTGCAGAGCCAAAATAGCAGCCAGTCCTCTGGTGGAATTAGCTTGCGGCCTGCAGCCAGATCATAGTATGCAAAGGGTGATCTACATTGCCAGGGTCTGGTTGGTCACAGCCCTGGCTAGCACGGCACCAGCATAACCAACAAAAGGATGGTCATCTTTCCTGGTAACCCCTAGTCCGAGAGATGTGGCTGAGAGTCCACACCAGGTTCAGCTGCTTGAATTGTACCACTGCCTTTGAAGGATGAGGCAGAGGAAAATGACTGGAATATGGATCTTTTGATAGAGATGGAAATCTTAGACTACCTTTGGGAGGAAGCATGGGCTTCAATCTCCATGTCATCTTCACTTTGGAGAAAAATAGGGATGTTTAACTGAAAATGCCTGGAGCTCAATCACCTGTCTTGCGGAAGTGATTGTGACCAGGAAAATCCCCTTAAGTGTGATGTGATGAATCCGATCGTGTTAACACCCCTCTTTCCAGTGGTGACCTCTCCCCAGGTGGCAAGGGGACTGCAGCCCCTACAGGACCCTGGAGCGACTATTTGAGGGAGGATCACATGGGGAGAGGCAACCCTCTGGAAGTGACATCATCGGACGAGGCATCATATCCCTCTTTTTCCTTTAGGGATACCCCCTCCATTCCCCATGCCTTAATGGTATATTGTCATAACTCCCCTCACCCACCTATAAAGGTTACAGAGTATACTTTCCTTTCCCTAACTACAAAAGCTGAGCAGAGTATTGAACATCAATTAAGGTCAGGAGCAAAAGCTGCGCTCTAGTCGTTGCAAGCACATACTTGATGCCAGGACATTTAAACCAATGAACCAGCTGACAGGGAAGAGATGCTGGCTGGAGAAGTCTTGTCCTCTAGGTACCAACCGAGGGACCACTGAGCTGGTGTGAGGTCCGTGGAGTCAACTGGCTCACGGAAGAGGCTGAGGAGAGCAGACTGCAGGAGATGGTACGCTGTTGGGATGCCACAAGAGGAAGAGAAAGAAAGGCTTCCTGGCACACGCAGATACTGAAAAAAGCAGCCGCCACGGCACTCGTGCACAGAAAAAACCCAGAGCAGGCGAGTGTGTGCCGCGAAGGACACAGACATCACGGAGCAGAAGCGGCAAACTCGAAGAGAAGGAACGAGATGCCAAAGAACCGGTGCAGGCTTGCCGAAGGAGAACCAACGCTCTCCACAGAGAGCGGGTGAGTCCACCCAAGGGAAGCAGGGACATCGGGACACTTTGGCAACCCTACTGAAGGCAAATAAAAGTAAATTAAGCATGTGAGAAAGAATGAGAGACTCGATATTTCATTAAGTGACCAAGCAGAATAAATTTAAGAGACTGGAGAGCAACACTGTGAAAATTGTGAACACCCAAACCCAAATGACAGATGCGCTGGACCACATACGCACCTTGGAACATAGGGCAGAGGATGCAGGAGAGCCCAACACAACAACGTGCACATTGTGGGACTGCCGGAGGGGGAGGAAGGCAGGGACCCCATAAACTATGTCGAGAGCCTCTTGCTTCAAGAAGTGGGAGTCGGGGATCTATCCCAGGGCTTTGCAGTGGAAAGAGCGCATAGAGCCCTGACCAGAAAGCCCCGCCCAGGGGCACCCATAAGGCCCATGATCACAAAGTTTATGAACTTTAAAGACAGTGAAAAGATATTGCCATTCTCAAGAGAGGGAGGGGTAATAACGAGGAACTCCTCCAGAATAACAATTTTTCCAGACTGTACAGTTCTGGTGCAAAAACAAAGGGCACAGTTTTGGTGGACGAAGGAACGCCTCAGAGCCGCCAACGTGAGATACATGCTCCGGTATACCGTCATTTCATCGCCACACTTTTCATCGCAGGGTTTTTTGCAGCGATTTTTTTTCGAAAAAAAAACATCACCTTTTTTGGGTGGGTTATTTTTTAAAAAAATGGGTTTGGGTGTTCGGGATGAAAGAAAAAAAAAAGAAGGGGGTTTGGGGTGGTTACCCCCCCCCCCAAAAACAAAAAAAATGCGATGTTTTTTTTCAAGAAAAAAAAAATCGCAGCAAAAAACCCCGCAATGAAAAGTGCGGCGATGAAATCACGTAGAACCCATGCTCCTGTACCCTGCTAAACTAAAAGTGCTCCTCAACGGCAGGGCACACCTCTTTGAGACCACGGCCGAAGCCAACGAGTGGATGGATCAGCAGTGGATCCCACAATTAAGAGATAGAGATGGATCAACAGGAATGTCTCCCAATGAGGCACAGAGCAAGAAGATGATGGAAGATCAATATGAAACAAAAAGGGAACAGAAATAGACCAGCAGAGAAACAAGAGGAAGGAAGCACATTTGAGGTGTGCCAGCAGGACGCTAAGAACAGAAACCCCATAGAGTGACAGAACTCAAGATGCCAGTTTAAAGGCACCACACTGCAACGAGCGCACCCACAGGAAGGTGGGTGACGCAAGGTAAGCGGCGGAGCCCGAGCAGGGGGAGGGTGGCAGGGCATTTGTTAGTAGTTGTAGTTAGTGAGTTGTTTGGTTGGAAGAAGGCATGAGTAGCAGAGGACGCATCAAGCAACAACGGCAAGGGGACAGCGCAAGTGGTGACACCATCGAGATACGCCTGGAAAGAGGGAAGCCAGATGGCATCCCAGGGCAGAAGACCCATGCAAGACCCGGGCTGACCAGCGCCCACAAAGACAGAAATAAGGGTCAGAAACACACCATGAGAGGGAGAATGACATAAAACAGAGCAGGTGAGCCAGCAGCCAATCATAGGGTAGCATATGAGCTAGTGGGAATGGTGGGGCCGCAAGACACGTTAAGCAAATGGGCCAGGAAGAAGCCACAATAGTCACCTGGAATGTCTGGGGACTGAACGCCTACATCAAGAGACTAAGAGTATTTGCCTGGCTGAACAGGACTAAGGCAAAAATAGCAATGCTGCAAGAAACTCATCAGACAGCGGAGAAGCAATCCAAAGTAGCCAAGAAATGGGGCAGACAAATGTATAGCTCAACGTATTCAAACTATGCCAGGGGAGTGCTGACGTAGATAGCCCTGGGAGTCCCCTTCCAGTTGATAAAACAAGAGAGTAATTCGGAGGGCAGACTGGTGATTGTACATGGAATGCTGGAAAACAAAGCAGTATGCCTGATAAACTTGTACGCCCCCAATCATGACGCGACTGAGTTCTTCAAGAAGGTGGCGCCTAGGCTGGCCCCATACAGGAAGGTGTCCTTCATTTGGGCTTGGGACTTCAACTTCAAATTGAACCCGCTGCTAGATAGATCAGACACTAGAGACAGGAAGCCATCATCCTCCGGCAAGAACCCTGCAGAATATCCTGGACCAGTTGGATCTGGCAGATGTCGGGAGGAAGGTACATGCAGGTACCAGGGGATACACACACTACAGCACCCCAGATTGACCATTCACATGGATAAACTACTTGTTTACGGGAGGGGAGACTCTTGGGGAATTCACGGGGATAGACATCAAAGCACGAGTGCTGTCTGATCATGCCCCGCTAGTAGCAACATGGGAATACACGTACAGAGGGGCCCCCATACCCACGTGCAGGCTAAGGGCAGAGGAATTAATGGATGGGGAATTTCAGGAGCATATTCAAGATACGATACACGAATATTTTGAGCATAATGACAGCACAGGAATGGTATGGGAGGCCTTTAAGGTGTTGGTCAGGGGGTCGGTGATAGGAAAGGCAGGGGGAGCATGCTGGTGGAGCTGGGGGAAATGGCGAGGGAGATAGAACGAGCTGAAACACAGGTGGGTATAACAGGGGAAGAGCAAGGGGAACTCATAACTCTGAGGCTGAAGTGTATCGCCATTTGGGGGAGACTGGATTATGGAAAGTATATACAGAGGCTACATTGTATTGTATTTTATTTTATTATTTATATAGCGCTCTTCCCCCACTTGTGTGGCCTTACCGTGCTTTTTTACCTTGGTTGGAATGTCCTTGGTGACCGTAGTCAGTGTAGTTGGAGATTCTAAGGAGATTAGCTTAGATGTGTGTGTGCATGTTGCCGTTCTAAGACTTAGGGGGCTGGCAAGGCTCATCTAGGCAGCCCAGTAGAGGTCTGACACATGGGTGGGTGCTCTTGAGTGTTGGAGATAGATTGCTATTGTTGCAGAGAGTCTATGTGGAGCCAGCTATACCAGATTCCTTTCGGGTGGTGGTCGCTGTATGCTAGTGCCAGAAGTGTTGGGGTACGTCAGGTGTTTCCGTCTGGACGGCTATGTATGAAACTAGGCCGGATGTTCTTAGCTGTGCAGAAGGGGATAAACCCAGTAGGCTCTTGGCCTGGCTCACCAGGCAGGAGAGTAGACATGAACCCATAAACGCGATAAGAGATGAAAAGGGGAGGGAAGTGGGCACCCAGGAGGTCATCAATTAAGTTTTTCATGATTTTATGAAAGGCTGTACTCCCAGAACCAGGAAGCGGAGGCAGAGGATGTAGCCAATGCCCTGGCAGAGATCAATCTTCCCAAATTATCGGAGGAGCAGGCACAGGCATCAGAGGCACCCCTCACTGTAGAGGAACTGACAGTTGTAATAGCCATTCTCCCAATCGGCAAGTCCCCAGGACACAAAGGCACTCTGGCGCCAAGGCTGCTAGAGACGTATGAGGAGGCGTATGAGAGAGGACAGCTCCAGAACAGTATGTCGGAGTCGGTAATAATACCGCTACTAAAGCTAGGGATACCGCCCCTCTACTGCGGCACCTACAGGCCGATTTCCTTGATAAATCAGGATTCCAAAATCCTAACGGCAACCCTAGCCAGCTGACTTAAACAAGTCATACTTACGCTGGTTCACCCTGACCAAAGAGGCTACGACCGGGGAGGAACACTAGGTGGAATCTGCGGAGACTTCATCATATAGTGGATCAGACAAACCAGGGACAGGGCGAAAGCGCTGTGGCATCACTGGACGCAGTTAAAGCCTTTGACTCTGTAAATTGGAACTACATGCTCCTCTATGTCAAGAATCCACAGGAGCACTTACCAGACCTGCTAGAGGCTATGGGTGCATTCACCAGGCTGTCGGGGATCACCATTAACAAAGGGAAGTCCTCTCTGTTCCCCCTGGCAGATCTGCGATGGGACTCCCCAAACCAACTACGAGACCTGTGCCTCACATGGGCACCAGACACCTTTCACTACTTAGGGGTAGACACATATCACAATACTACGAAGACACATAAGGCCAACACGCAGGTAGCCCTAGACAAAATCAAGAATATAATGTAGTTCTGGACTACGCTCCCACTAGGGATAATAGGCAGCGCTGCCATCGTGAAAATGACAGTACCTGGGTCATTTTTCAAACAGCTAAACACGATCGCGCAGGAGTTCTTGTGGGGAGGAGAGAGGAACAGAATAGCCCTGAACACTCTACAAAGGGAATATGAATCAGGAGGGATCAGGCTGCCGGATTTCAAACGCTACTTCCTGGCAGGGCAACTGCAATTCGTGGTAAGGTGGCTGGGAGACAACATATCCATAGACTCACTGCTTTTTCAGCCGGCTCTGTGACAATACTACCTGAGAGAGTTGCCATGGTTGGACAAATCCCTGATTAAACCCCTCCCCAACATGGTCAAACTGCGCTTGACACTATGGAAAAGGGCATGGAAAACTCAAGGGACACGAGACCCCTGCTCCACTTAAATCCCCCTTGTGGGGCTAGTCGAAGCCCGCACAGAGGCCCTTGCATCATATCAGAGACATTGGGAAGGCAAGGGTGTGGCCCAGATCGGGGACTTGTGGCGAGACAGACAATGGGTGGAATTTCAGGCCTTGATGGAAGAACAGGACATACACAGGGGTCAATTTCTATTTTAAAACAGCATGGTCCAGGCAATCAAGAAGCGGTGGAGGACATTACTCAAAGGGGCGGACACCGGAGGAGCGCGGGATGCGTTGTATGATGTGTCAGAAGGGGGACACACGGTATCCAGACTCTACGAACAGCTCCTGTGAAGCAATAACGCGAGATAACTGCAAGCTCGGGGAAGATGGGAGGAGGAACTCCAGAAAACCTTCACAGACAAGGAATGGTCCAGAACGCAACATTTGAACAAGCACAGCTCTACCTCACACAGAGCGTACCTCACACCTAAGAGAATGTCCACCATGAGTAGCAAGCAAACCCGGCGCTACCCGCGATGCACGGCAGAGAAGGCTGACATGCTGCACATGTTTTGGTCCTGTCCAGTGATAACAAGATTGTGGGACACATTCAGAGCAAAAGCGACAGACAGTGGAATCCACATGCAAGCGTGGTCACCGGAGTCCTATCTATTGGGCCTGTTCCCAAGAGGCGGCAAACAAAGGACACACACAGCAAAACAGAAAGACTTAATGTGCATATTAACGAAGCGCTGCATAGCAATGACATGGAACTCAAGCATAGGGCCGACCTTAGAGTCATGGTGGGCAGATCTGGAGAAATGGACAATAGCGGAAACATCAGTTTGGACAAGAGCACTGCAGAGGGGAGAAAGCGAGAGTGGAGCCAAGATACTCGCATGGAACTCACTAATACAGGAATTGTTCAAACGCAAAGAGAGGAACAGTACTAGCGACACTAGTGGGCCGGAGGACAGCCAGAAACCCGACAGAGATGTGGGGAAAAAAACCTGCGAGGAAGGAGGGGGCAGAGGCGATCTAAACCAGACAATGTAGGACCCTGGGAGGGCAACCTGGAGACAATGCAGAACATTGAGCATATGGGCGGGAAAGGCCACAGACGCACGCCAAGGAAGCTGATGATGAAGAGCGGAAACCCAACGTGACGTGACAGTTTGTGTGTGATGTTTGTGGTTGTTGGTTGTTATATTGTAAAACAATCAAGAGTTTAAAAAAAAATGTAAGAGACTGTCAAGTTTGCAAGTGTACACAGTGTAGTCATATGAGAAAGTCCTGACAGGAGAATATACAAAGCAAGGTCACGATCAACAGTGTGTAAAGTACATCATATGAGTAAGTCCTGAGAAGGATACATCAGGAGTAGCCAAAGACTGTTGAAATCATATTAAAGAGGAGAAGAAACCTGGCAGGAGAGTACACCAGGTATCCTATCAAGATTAAGACTAACAGCCAAGTTGTTTTGCATGCCAGTTGTGTTATACGGTTGGATGCCTGGGAAAATAGCATTCTGAGATGGCGATGCACATGACTTTGGAAGGTTGATTGAGAATCCCAGAGAAGTCAGCCATTGAATGGTCTGTTCAGTGTGCTGCAGCGCTAACTGGTGAGACTAGGCACGGATGAGACAGTCGTCCACATAAGGGTAGACATAGATGCCTGCACAGCACAGATGGGCTGTTACCAGAGCTAGGCACTTGGTGAAGGCCCTTGGCGCTGACTTGTGCCCGAAAGGTAGAGTTTTGAACTGATAGTGCCTGCCTTGCACCACAAAGCAAAGGAAATGCCTGTGCTTTCAATGGATGGGTATGCGAAAATATGCATCCTCAAGTCGAGAGACAAGAGGAAATCCCCCCTATTCCAGCTGTAATGACGACATGTTGCAGCGTGACCATGCAGAACTTTTGTAACTTTAGAAATGTGTTCAATTGCCTGAGGTTTAGGATGGGGGTTCAACCACCAGACTTTGTTCGTACCAGGAAGCACACTCCCTGAGGTGCAGTGGAACGCTTCCATCGACCTTTTTTTGTTGTTGTAAGAATTGAACTTCCTGCAAGAGGAGAGTCAAATGATGATCTTTTCTTGGTACTGGAGGAATGAAGGGGCATTTGTCCAGAAATTACCTAGTGTGAATGTGCTGAATGATGTTGAGCACCCACTTGTCAATGGAGATGTTACACCACTGCTCGACAAATTGTGACAATCTGCCTCCCACTGCGATGCTGAAGTGGAGGCTGGGGACCCGACGCTGGTCAAGCTTGCTTGGGGGTTTGTTTGCAGGTGGAAGCTTTGCATTGCCTCTGCATAGCCCTATACACTAGCAACCTCCCTCTGAACGCCTCTTGCGAGCTGGTGCAAGGTGGTTGATGACACAAAGGCTGATAATATCTGGAGGATCTGGAGAATCGTCCCTTACCGGATCGAAAGGACGAACTCCTCTGCTGCAGGGTAGTGCGAGAACGTGCTGTATCCGGGTCTGTCTTGATGGCTAAAAGGGTCTCATTGAACTTATCAAAGAGATCCACCCCATCAAATGGCATGTCAATGACCTTGAATTGCACATCTAGTTGAAAGGTCATGGCTTTTAACCACCCTTGGAGTCATACCACTGCCCAGTTACCCATCTTGCAGAAGCCTGTCTCCACAAGGTCTAGAGCCACCATGATGGCATGATCTGAATCAGCCTCCCCATTGTATAGCGATGCTACAGTCTCATCCTATTATAGTTCAGCAGAAATTCTAAGATGGGGCCCATCTGTACCACAATTCCCTGGCATACCAGAAGAGAATAGCCAAAGCATTGGCTGCCTTAATAGTGGCAGCAGCTATGGTAATGATAGGCTTTCCAAAGGCCTCTAATTGCTTGCCTCCCTTGAACGGGAGCACCATGCAAGGGGAGAAAAGTGAACAGACCTTTTCTGTGCCGACAACACTGAGTCATGGTAAGGTTTAGTTTGAAGACACTTGGACGCCGAATCAGGAACCTTACATTTCTTAACCAAATGATCTTTCTTTGGAGGAGTTATGAAAGGGTTCACCATAACTAACAACCCATCCTCCCAGATGTCAACAAGCATCGGAATGATGACTACAGATTTCCTGGAGGCTTCTCATCTTTCAAATAGGAAATCTTTCTTCCACTGCTCCTCTGGAATCAGATCAAAGAGCTTTACTGCCCGTGTTGGCAGCACATGAAAGGAACCTATTTCCCCAGGAGGCGAATCTCAAGAAGGCGGGTCTGGGACCTCTCCATCTGCTGGTACTAGGCCATCATAATCATCAGTAGTATGAGTATCTAGGGAGGTGTCTGGGCCAGTATCTGTCTGTGAGGGTAGCCATAGGGATAGAAATAATTGAGGTGTTGGTGGAGGAGGGCGAGGAGGTGGAACCACATACACTTGCGAAAGCAAAGCAAGCAGACCTTCCAGTGGGGGCAACTTGAGGGGCCGGAAGAGGGAGCGGCTGCTGTAATTCTGTGACCCAAGTTCGTAAGGTAGACAGAACGTCCATTGACAGATCCCTGGGCACCAGTGGTGTTCCGAAGGGAACTGTAGGCATAGCCGTGGGTGCAATAGATGGTTGCACTGGTTTGCAAAGTGCTGGCAGGATAGGGTCTGATGACCTCTCCATTTATTACTAATCAGAGAAATAAAGCCTCCAAAGGCTTCCCTCCTTCTGAGACCTTACACTCTTGTAATTGGATAGGTGGTGCTGCTACAGCAGGCCCAGGGTGAGAAGTGGCTTGCCCTTCATGGTCAATGGCAGAAAATAGAACTGGGGGCCCTCTCTGTCCACACTTCCACTCCTAGGGGAAAAAAAGAGAGCACTGGCACTTGCAGAGTCATCAGCAGTGCTGTAGACGTTAACAGCGCCAGTCTCGGAGGCAGTGAAATCATGTAGACGAGGGTAGCAGTCGTCGACAAAGTGGTCATAGAGTGAGTAACCATCGACGAAGAGCTAGTAGATTTCAGTCTACAGACCGTCGTCTGAGTCATCATGACTGTCATCGACTAAGTTAGCTTGAATGACAATTTTCTCTTGTGGCTCGTTGCCGGAGTGTGGCTCCTTGACATGATCGTGGTTGTTGATGGATGTTTTGCAGTAGAGTGGGACGAATGTTTCGTCGTGCCCATAGACGAAGCTGCTGTGGAAGGGACCATCGATGAAGAGGATGGCAGTCGGATAGCCATCGTCATCGATGAGGGGTAGTTGCTGTGTGCGACTGATGTCCCCTTTTAGGTTTCTTCCCCAGGGAAGTGTTCTCATGCCACCTTGATCTCTTCGCAGAGGAAGTACACTCGTCGGACTTGCAGACTCTGGCTAAGCCATGACTTCGCACAGAGGCAGAATAAGAGGCTTTGGCACCCTCCTCCAGCCAAGCTACCCACCTTCAGTGACTATCCTTTCTAGTGTTTGAAGAGAAGGACTGGGAGATGGAGCTGTTGGCAGGGTGCAGGCGATATATACATTTATCATGCCAATCATAGACAAAGCTGTTCTTGAGGAAGCACTTGGAGCAGAGTCTGAAAAGGCTTTTCTTGCCAGCATACGCCATGGCCGCATGGAGAAGGCCTCAAAAGCGAGAAGAGAGCCCCCGCTACTGGCAGTCACAAATATGACAAACAATGAAGAAACTATTTCAAAAATGATCTAAGTATAGAACAAAATTTGATATTTCGAGGAGCGAGAGAATGAGGACTCCCGACATGAAGACGTGCAGTAAAAATTGAAGATGGCCCCCAGGGTTAGAGCCAAAGAGGACTAATGCCATTGGCTTAGGCAGTATGACCCAAATTGACAGCAATAGGCTATATAAGTGACAAGCAGTTTTCTTTTAAACTTAAAGCAAAACTGCTTTAATATTATCAAGGATTCCCAGCCTGTTGACAGGGAATATTCTTGAGCACGTCAGTCAATCCATGAAAGATCCCATGCTGGAGAACCGGTGATAGACAGCTGTTAGCTCTAGACCATTTTCTTAAGTCAATAGTGTAAATCTGAGAGGCTATACACAAAGAAACATTGATGCATACCAGTACATTAAGGCAGATTGACCACACCAAGCCTAGAAACACCTGTGATCTTGATGACAAAGAACACAATGTGACAGAACTGTGTAGGAAGCTATGCTATACCCGCAACATGATTGTACCGGCTGCCTCAATAAATCCCATCACTGAAGAAGGTGTCACTACGACCCAGACCATGCCAACAGGTAAAAATAAAAAATAAAAACTGCTACATAGGTGACCAAGCTAACATCGATCTAGTTAACCAAAAAAACAGCAACATGCCATCAAAGGGAAAAAAAAACATAAGAGATACAAAAACACTAATTGAAAGGCTAAATCTGGGACCAAGAACAATAAGAAAGGATTAAGTAGCCACTGTGGCATTATTACTAGCAACTTTGAAAACACAGACATGATGTAGCATCATGAATGGGGCATAAATCTACTAAAAGGTGCATCAAGCATAATAAGTAGAGACGAAACTGTCACAACCAACAAATTTACAAAAGATCCAAATCTCAGGATATAGAAGCTTTTCTGACAAATACTCATATTGAGCCATCTGACCATAAGAGACAAGAATATGATCCAATAATAGAGGAGGTTGAAACCTACGACGGAATAGTCACGATCAAGGGCAAAGACACCCACAATGCTATGGTCAATACAAAGGATAATTTGGACAGGCACATGCTGCCACTGATAAAACCAGGGAGATTGATGTTATTAATCACTGGTGCAGCCTGGGCCCTAATGGCATCTTTAGAAGAAACCAGGCTGACTGATGATATTAATTGCCAGTATAGCATGGGTCCTAAAAGGAGTAAACATCAATACTGCCTTCACATTTATGAAATTACAGGAAACAAAAACAGAGGTGCTTATCTATGTGCCAGCTGTAAGTATCAACAAGAGCAGCAGCAGGGTAGTTGTACAAATTAGAAGCCTGATCTTTAATGATTTCATCTTGAACAGGAATGCTGTGTTAAAACTCCTGCTTTTGTTGCCGCAATAATGTATTATCCACAGAGAAGACATTAAGTTGTTAGAACAACTTGAGGATGCCACAAACTGTACAAGCAATATTATCTTCCAAACTGACATATTGAGTGATTATGTAGCTGCATATTTTTCCAATCTGAGAAAAGTTGGATATGATAGCCCTGTTATTAATTGGCTCCCCATAAGTGATAACGGACACCCCTGTAAGGGAGAATGCATTGATAATAGGCTACCAATTAAAGAAGTGACGACCGCTGCTGTTGAGAGGTATGGCATTAAGAACCTGACCATACTAACCAATGAAATGTGTAACAGGACTAATGAAAATATGAGATGGGAATTGCCGTCACAGGTGCTGCATCCTTACAATTTAGCACAGCCCAATGGAAATCTGTTACTCACATGGAATAACCGTGGCCATTCATTATTTTTAAATTGAAGGATTTTCAACAGATATACCGTCTTAACGTGGGCAACTAGTGACATTAAGTTTGACGGGAGACATACCATTCAGAAACATGCTTAGAAGGGTACAAAGGGGAGATCTTTGGGGGGGAAGGGGCCTAAATCAGCATGACATATAAGATCCATATTGAAGAAATTACTACTAATAGTGACTATGTCTTAGTAGGAATGGTCACTGGGGCAGGCAGATGGTGTCTGACCAGGACCACATAATTAACATCTATGACGCACCAGGCAAGGACGAGATCAAGAAAATACAAAACACTGTGGGCAAGTAACAAGTTACTTACCTGCAACTCCTGTTCTTCAGCATTGTTATCTTACATGGATTCCCATTCTAGTGAATATTCCCTGTCGTCAGGCTGGGAAATCCTCAATAATATTAAAGCGGTTTTGCTTTAATTCCTAAAAAAACTGCTCATCACTATTATAGCCCATTGCTGTCACTTTTTGTTATACTGCCCCTACCAGTGATGTCTATCCTCCTTAGTTCCACCACTGGTGGCCATCTACAGATTGAAGAGTGCACGCAGCTGCGGCAGCAGGAAGCATTGAAGAGCCATAGAGGTGTAGGAGGGTGGGTCGCACGTGAATCCATGTAAGCTACCAATGCTGGAGAACAGGAGTTGTAGGTAAGTAAATTGTTCCTTCTCTAGCATTGGATTTTTCATGGATTTACATGATTATGAATATGATTATATAGCAGTACAAACACTACCATGGGAGGCGGAACAGCTCAACAGAAGCAATGCAGACTCACCTCTGGAACACACACCTCAGGCAAAATGGTTGCATAGCACCACCTGGATGACACAAGACTCCTACCTGGAATCCCTGTCGAGGCAGTAGAATGTCAAAGGTGTGGACGGACCTCCCCGTAGCAGCCATGCAGATGTCCAGCAGGGGAACACCAGATAGGAATGCTGTAGTTGCGGCCACGCCTCTGGTAGAATGCACCCTCGGCTTGCCTAGCAGAGGCCTGTTCGCAAGCCGGTGACAAAGCGAAATGCAACCAAATAACCACCTGGAGATGGAAGCCTTCGATAGAGCTTTCCCTTTATCAATCAGTCCAAAAGCCATAAACAACTGCAAATTCTTCCGAAAGTCTTTTCGTGCATGCAACATAAAACATCAGTGCACAGGCAACGTCCAGTGAATGCAAAGCCCTCTCTGGAAGAGAGGTAGGAGGGCTGAAGAAAACAGGTAGGTTTATGGGCCCGTTGAGATGAAATTCTGATGGGACCTTTGGTATGAAAGAAGGCTGGGTGTGCACGCTGCACCACACTGGAGCAGTGAAAAGGCAAATATGGTGGTTCACAAGAGAGCCTGCAATTCCCTAACACGTCTGGCAGTTGTAATAGCGACCAAGAACGCAGTCTTCCACAAGAGGAATTTTAAAAGGAGCCCGGTGAAGAGGCTCAAAAGGAGGCCCCGTTACCTTGAAGAGAACCACATGGAGTTCCCAAGCTGGAGCCGGCACTTTGACTGGCAGAAAAGTCCTGAAAAGGATCATATGGAACTGCTTAACAAGCCTATGCGACCCAAGATAAGGCTTGTCAGTTGTCCAAGTGTAACAGGAGATTGCAGACAAGGAAAACTTTATCGAAGCATGCGCTAGGCCTGCTTTTGCTAATAATAAAAGATACAGCAGGATCAATATGAGGGTCTAGTTGTCGAGATTGACACCAAATTGAAAACCTTTTCCACTTACGCTTGTAGCAGGAAAGAGTTGACAGATCTCTAGCCTTAGAATGTGGCATTCCAGTGGTGAACGTGTCCAAATTCTAAGGCCGCAAGAGCCAGGTCCTCAATTTCAGGGATGCTGTGTCATGATGCGAGACGGCCTGGATAGTTTTAGAAGAGAAGGAAGCTTGATGGAGGGTGCCACTGACAGATGCAGAAGGTCAGGGTACCAGATTTGACAGGGCCACGCCAGGCAATTAAATTCATCTTGCATCGTCTCCTTTTGAGTGCATTGAGTAGTCGTAGAATAAGAGGAATTGGAGGGAATGCCTAAAGGAACAGACCTTCTCAAGAGATCGAGAAATCGCCCCCTAGATTCCTCATTTGAGGAAACCTGCTGCCAAACAGGCTGCACTTGGAGTTGGCCACTGTGGAGAACAAATTGATCTGAGGTTGACCCCATCTTGAGAACAGTTGATTAACTTGTTCCTGATGGCGCTCCCACTCGGGGCAGGATCGCAGCTTCCTGCAGAGGCAATCCGCAAAGGTGTTGTGGATCCCGGCCAGGTGAAGTGTAATGACAAACATGCTACGATTTTTGGCCCAGTGCCACAGCGACTGAGCTTTCTTTAAAAGAATGGGAGAGCAGGTCCCCCCTGGCTTCCTGATGTAGAACATGGGGGGTCACTGTGATGCTAGAAATGCATTGGAGGGACAGGGCCTCCCGTTCCCTATCCTGTAGTCCTTTTTCATTTGTGTTCTGTATTGTTTTCTGCCCAGGAGTCCATCCATGGGGGACTCGTGGCAGTGAAGCTCTTCCTGTTTTTGGTTTGGTGAACAGACCCATGGGATACCCTTATGGCACCCATGGGTGGGGTACAACCCTGTGCCCCTAGTGTTTTTTTCTTTCAGGCACCTGTGGGTGGCCCACAGATCAGGGTATGGGCTGGTGGCAGCTCCATGCTGAATTTGACAGGTGCTCTGAGTAGCCTCCATTTTGGGATACCCAAGCCCCGCCATTGGGATCAGTTGATTCCTGATAGGAAACAACATGGCCCCTGTGGCCTCTTGCTTTCTATTGCCTGTTACCTTGTTTTCCCAAAGTCCTGGGAAGCCCTGACTCTGTCCCTTCCCCCTGACTGGCTGTTGGGTGGAAGTTCCATATATGGTGGTGTTGTGAAGTCTGGGCCAGACTGGCTGGAGCCTTCCCAGTGACTGTATGTTGTGGGTACACCCTGTGGGTGGGACCTGGGTGAATGGAGTGTGTGACCAATATGCACTTCTTGTTGTGGATGTCTGGTTTCTTGTATGCAATGCAATGACTGAGGCAGCCCTACCCGAAACTGGTATGAATGCAGTGTGTAGTGTTGAATGGCTGTGTACTTGAACCAATACACATTCCTTGTTGTGACTGTCTGAGAGAGAGGAGTATGGCCTGACTGCACTGTATGCCTGATTGGCTGACTGACTGCTGAATGCCCTTCTGAGTGATTGGTTGCAAGAGTGTGACCCAGCAGAATAAATGAGAGATCAACTAGTATATCTGGGGGCCTCTCACTGCTAGAATTCGTTCAGAAGCTGAAGTTGAAACCAACTGTTACGCTCACCTGGTTCCCACAGGGGCGTCGACCGGAACTGGGCCGCTGTTGTTCCCATCAGCGTGACGTGTAGCGCCGAGATGACTGACTGGACTGGCCCGCTCAGCCTAGTTTGTCTGGCTCGCAAGAATATTCTTCTGCAAAGGCGAAGAGGAATTAACCACCCGGGGAATTGAGTGTCAACCCACCTTCCCCACTCCCATTGTCTTCCCACAGATCGCTCTTGATGTCCCCTCCTTAGTCTCACCTGATGGTTTGGAAGGATGAGCTCTCCATCCTGCGTCGACCGCAGGGGCGCGTTGATGACCAGTTACTTCACTGGCGTAGAGGAATTGGTGAGTTCCAGTATTGACTCTAAAGTCCAATTGTTCATAAGAGTTCAAATGTCTGATCTTCACTCTGTCCGATTCCTTGCAGGTTGCCGATTAATCCACTCGAAGATTTCCAAATGGCAATTGGTAAGATTCAGGTAAGTCTATTGTGGTTTTCCCTTAGGGGCCGGGGTACGGCGATGAAGCTGAGTTGATTGCGTTGACCCGAGATGAGGTGAGTACCTCCCGTGGGCAATCAGGTAAATCCTTGGGGGTAGCTTGTATAGCCTTAGAGAGTCCCCTTGCTCACCTTGCTGTCTTTGTCTCCTTAGGTGTCGGAGGGCGGCCGCGAGATGGAGAGAGCGAGATGGAATGCTGAAGTACCGCCAAGCAGGTGAGTTCAGCGCGGCGCCGTAGGAATGCGAAGCGATGCTTCAAAGACTTCTCTCTTTCAGTTCCGTGGCTAAATGGATCAGGATTCAGGTAAGGATTAAAGTTAAAACTCCTGTTCTAACCTTTATCCTTCTTTTCTTCTTGTTTCAGGAGACCCAGGACTGAAGCGGGCGTGGCTGAAGACTGGAGCTGCTGAAAACACGGTGAGCGTTACGCTGCAGCAAGCAGAATAACGCGAAGCACGTGTGGCTGTCTGGGCGTGGTTTAAATAGCCTTGGAAGAAGATCCAGGTAAGTATTCTTCCACAGCCCCACCCAAGTAACAAAATAGTTCCTTCAGTAAAATAGTCCCTCCTAAGCCTCATTTGGCTTGAGTCTTCATGCAGCATGGTCTGCCTCAGGTGAGTATGCAGCATTGTCTGCTTCAGGTAAGTTATCAATAATGAGCCTGGTGCCCATGGCGCCAGGACTGACTATCTTTATGAGCCTGGCGCCAGGACTGCACCCAAACAGCCCCTAACTGGGGCTTGTGGGCATGCTCCAAGTGGCATGATGTCTGCTTCCGGGGCTGCTGGGCCTGGTCTGGTCTTCCGGTGGCAGGCATCATGACACCAACATTGAAACTGAAGCTGAATCTCAAAGCTGAGCCTGAAGAAGAAGGTTGACTGCTGTCTCCCTTTGCCGAAATCCGAAAGCTGTCGAGACTGATCCAAGAGAGGACCTGGTTAGACGCCCTCTTCCCATGCTCCGAGGGACCATCGAGCACCGCTAACCTTTGCCGAAGCTCCCTGGAAGTCAGACCCTCAACAGGCTGCCGACCGGAGACGGGGACCGCCAAGAAAAACGAAGATAAGCACTGGACATCCCATCCACCGTCGTCGACCAGGGTTTGCAAGTTTGCTGTAACCGCTGGAGGCCCGTTGAAGCCGTGTTACCCAGAAGCGGGGACCGCTAGGTGCCATGCCATCGACGACCAGAGCCGCAATGCTCCTTTGCCAAAGACTTGATTCACGGACGCGCTCGTCCGCACCACCACCTACCTTATCCTGCTGCAGAAGGCCAGGCCATCAACGTGCCGAGGAGCATCCGCCAGTGGATTTCCCGCCACCGAAAGACCGTAGACACACCGGACGACAACGCCCTTGCTGGGCCACAGTTCCTTACAATCTCTTTGCGGTCCTGAACTATCGACATCGAAGTGCCATGCACGCCTCTTCCTTGCAGGACGTCTTCGAATCGTCGCCGACAAGCACCGCTGGGACCGAAGCTGCTGCCTCGACGCAGAGTTCCCTTTTTTCGAGGGATCTCGACGATCCGTGGCTCCTGCTTTAAAGGGAGCTGCTCAAGAAGGATCCGTCGAAGACTCGTCGTCCAACTCTGCTATTCCAGGTACATTGGAGTAATAGAAACATTACAGAAGGAAATAAGACTTATGCTACAAGCCCAGTCCATATATTGTTCTATATCTTTATTTTACAGGTTGCCCAGGTGGGGGGGGTCTCCACACGGAACTGTGTCCAATGGTAGAGGCCAGTATTCTGCCAATTGTTCTAACCAACTGCTTTCCCTCCTATGTCTATTGTTGGTTACCTTTATTTAGTGATCTGTGTGACATTTAACCGGAGTACAGTTGATGCACTTTAATTAAATCTGATAATAATTGTGGTACCACTATGAACTGTATATATTTGCCATTGTAGATTTACTGAGCACAAAGTGAGTTATTGTGATTGTGTATATAACCTTGAACCTTCATTATATAAAGACTGTTTTAACTAATACAGTGTGTGGACATTCCTTTTTGGGGGCTACACTGTACTTAAGAACCAGCCTGCATCACCTCCTGAGAAGCTAGGCCTTGATTGCTCGTCCATTGCTACCAACAATAGAGGATCTTGGCTGGGGTCCTCTGTGCCTCTCCTCTACCATATAGCGAGCAGGAGTACAGACAACCCCCTTCAGTCTTTACAGTCATGTTGTCTATAAAGATGCAGACCACCTTCCCCGTAGCAGGACTTGAGAGCCCATAACACTTCCTGGCACTCTAACACATTGATGTTAATTATCTTGTCCTCCGGCAACCAGAGATGTCTGGCGCTGAGTTTTTTCTGTGTGTGCCCCCCAGCGAGGGGTTGGTTGTGATAGTGGCTTGATGAATGGAGGGCGAAGGGGTGCACCCTGCGTTGGGTGCTGCTGATGCTTCCACCACGGCAGTGATCATTGAAACTGTGGGTTTTGTGTGATCATGACACTTCACCAGCCCGACACTTCCTTCCATCTGGCATCTAAGAACTCTTGCAGTGGTCTCATTCACAGCCTGCAGTGAGGCACCAGTGGGATGCAGCAGGACATCATCCCCAGCAGAGACATGATTGAGCAAACCATTGATACCCGTAGAGAAGCCAGCTGTTGACTCTTACAGATCATGGCCTTTATTCGGTCCTCTAATGGGGTAGCAAAGCACTGCAAAGTGTCCAGATGAGAACCTAGGAATAGCGCGTTCTGAGACAGCAATAGACAGGACTTGGGAACGTTTATGGATAATCCGAGACATTAGACATCGAATGATGTCCTTGGTATGCTGCAGGGCCATCTGGTGAGACTGCGACCGGACCAATAAGTCGTTCAGGGTAGACGTGTATACCTGCGTGACGCAGATGGGTGGCCACTGAATTGAGGCACTTAGTAAACACTATTGGAGCAGACTTTAGTTTGAATGGTAGAGCCTTCAATTGGTAGTGCTTCCCCTCCACTATGAAACAAAGGAAACGTCTGCACTCCGATGGATGGGTATATGGAAGTATGCATCTTCCAGATCTAGAGAAGTGATCAAATTCCCTTGCTCTAGTTGCTTGGGAACATGCTACAACATAACCATACACAATGTTTGTGATCGAAGGCACTTGTTGATCTTCCAGAGATCGAGAATAGGTCTCCATCCACCGGACTTCCTTCTGACCATGAAGTACCTGGAATACACTCCGGAGCCCCTAAGGTTCGGTGGAACAGGTTAATAGGAGGAGGGGCAGATGTAGTTCCCTTTTGTGTATGGGCCGAATGTAAGGGCATTTGCCCAGAAATTCGAGGGTGTGCTCTTTTTTGCACGATGCTGAGCACTCACTTGTTGGTGGTGATGTTCCTCCACTGGTCAGCAAATTGAGACAACCAGACTCTCACTGGGGTGCTGAAGTGGGGGCCCAGATCCCAATCCCAGTCAGGCCTGCTTTGAGGCTTGTGAGTGGGTGGTGCATTCACACGGGACAAGGTTGAAGAGCTTCACAGCCCACAACAACAGCGCATGAAAGGAACCTATTTCATCCAGAGGTGAACTCATGAATGGTAGATTGATATCAGGATTCTCTCCATCTACTGGCACAAAGTCATTGTACTCATCAGTTGTATGGGTACCTTGGGATGTGTCAGTGTCTGGACTAGTATCTGTCAGCAAAAGCAGCAACTGGGTGCAAGAATTCCTGTAGTGCTCGCCTGGGAGTTCGAGGCTTAGGTAACCCTTCTTCCAGAAGCCCTGAGGGACACCCACTAGGGACGTCTTGAGGGGCCATTGGGGGTAGTCACTGTTGTAGGTCCATTACAAGAGACTGCAAAAATAGATAAAATGTCCTGTGACAAATCCCTGGGTGCAGGCTGAACTGGAGCTGGAGTAAACGGTCCATGGACTGCAGGAGCAAGTAGAATGGGGTCAACATCCTCTTCCATCTCCTGCTGTGAAAATAGAGCTTCCATAGGCTCATCCTCCGACATGCTACCCTCCTGTAGCATTTGGACAGGTGGTGTTGCTGTGTCCATAGGCACCAGCTTCAAACTTTCACAACGATGTCCAAAATGTGATAAACTTGTTTTAGCATGCCCATGCCTTCCGGTGTTACCAGTGTTCATTCAATCTCGTGCACCATAGGGAGTCTGTCTAATGGTGGCCATTTTTTCCTTCAATATGGCGCCATAAATACTTATATACAGGGCTATTTCTGAGTCCTTCTTTGCTTTCCCTGTTTCCTCTGACAACACGGAAGTGAATCGGACGAGCTCTGCCAGCAGGTCTTAGATGAGAACGTTTCTCTGCTACTTTCGGGCTAAAGTAAGTTTGAACTAGGAGGCTTGTATATTTCATTGTTTTCTAAATACGCCGCGAGTGTTTGCACTAATTCCGTGCGCCCTTGCCTGGACATCTCCACCGCTTGGGCATTGATGCATTTTCGTAACACCACGCTTTATGCATGCAACAGTTTGGGACATAATGTGTCCCTTGTTAGTTTATACATGCCGGTTTGTCTCTACTTGTGTTTATATGTTCCCAGTATGTATTGTCGATTCACAGCACTTTTGAGGATCCTTGCAACTTTTGTCTCATACACTGGGGATATTAGTAATGGGGCTGTTTTTCCCATGTCGTTTCAGATTTATGAACACCTTGTGTTCACAGTTTCAGTGATCTTACTTTGTATTGACGTCCTTCGGGACCTTGAACTACAGTCCGTCTTTTACGTGACCTTCCTGTTGGATTGCAAATATTGCACTGGGCCATTATGCTTTCAGGTATTGTGCAGTTTTGTCTTGCCAAACTTGTATCTCTGGTAGTTTCTCTCCTTGTCGTACACTTTTGGTGATGGTGCGGTTTCTCTACTTACCTAAGGTGACTTGTCCACCTTCTATAATAATTTGACCACACTTTTAGTGGTCAGGCGAACAAATATGTTTTGTCGCCTCGGAAGTGATTATTGATAGTCCTCCGTTCTAGGATTGTGAACTTTTCCTTTTTTCACGTCAAGGGTGACTGCTTAGACTCTCGATAAATGTGGTCATGGTGACTGGTTTTCTCACCCTCTTTTTTCACGTTAGAGGCGATGTACCTCTGCATATGTAAAAATGGTGAATGTTGTTGAGTTAACTGTTTTCCCCTGAAGAGAGTTCAGCCATTGCATGGCAACAAGAACTAAAACATGTTAAATGTCAGGATTATATGCATTGTTTGGAACACATTTGTTTTATGATATTGTGATTTGCTGCTAATGTTGTGTTTATGTATGTGGTATAAATGTTTTAGGTTAAATGGTTTTTATGTGAACGGAGTAATTATACTGTATTTTTTATGATCAGTTATTGTGCTTAAATATGGATCTTTTTTTCTAATGTTTCTAATTTTTCAATTTTGATGTATAATAAACTTGTATTTTTGTATTTTTGTACTTTATCTGTTCTTTCAAGATACAAGTATGCGATTTCTAGTTAGGAATATGTGTAGGGTCTCCGTTCTACACTTGGATTTTATTAGTTCTTTGTCCTATCTCTTTGTTTAAATATATATTGATACCCCCTAAAGGTAGAGATAGTGAATGTTAGGGGTCAATTCTGTTTTGCCCTTTATTGATTCACCCGTGGCTGACTTTGAGGCAGTCGTAATCGTTGGTGTAGATGGTGAATGTAGATCATTGGTGAATGGAGCTGCCTACAAGCCCTTTGTTGTGGATGGAACAGTCGACGAGATCGATGATCTAGACAGGGCCTTGGCAGCCATCGTAGATGCCGACAGAAGGGTAGTTGAACTGTGCCATGTATGCCCATGACCCTCCTCTCAGGTTTTTTCACCCGGGAAGTATCCTCTTGAGATCTCAACCGCTTTGCAGCTGGAGGTGTCCATCCAGGCCTGCCAACCCTGGCAGAGGCATGACTGTGTACCGAAGCCAAGCCAGAGGCCCTTTAATATGAGGTAGTGCAAACCCCCGCTATCGGTGGAAGGTGGGGTAACATATAGGCAAAACTAAATATATAATGGTTTCTCGCTTTAAGTTAAACCTTGTTTATTCTAGGTGGGCTCCAACAGGAGTTGCCACTAGTCATGAAACTGGTATGAAACAAAAACAGGGAGTGTATTTGTGACAATGTTCATTTTAAATATAATGTATGTCCATACATAGATTGGATGAACAAACAATTCATGAGTACAGCATGAACTCCACATGGGTCCAAAACTGTGCAGTAATAAAGAAAGATAAAGTAAATAATCAGAAGACAGACAGAAAATGGTACTATCGTAGACCTGATAGTTTGGCACAAACTAGTGAGAACCCTATGGAAGAACTCAAAAGATAATATAGGGTTAACAAGAAAAAAGGAAATATATTAATCAAGAAAAGATAATATAAAAGCATAATTGCTTCAATATTGTTGATCCCCTAAATCACGTCAACGTTAGAGACCAGGTTGAAATAAATTAATCAATCTGTGCACAACACATTACGTTATTAGTTCACACACTTATATCACTTTTTTTTGGGACATTTGCAATTTCCTATTTTTATAAAGAGAATCAGTATAAAATGCTTAATCTAATAATATTTAAAATTCTAACTAGGTTTTGTTGGGTCTAGGTAGAATGAATGTGCCCTACCTTCGTGTAAGTCACTATGGTCAGAGGGCCTTGGCATTTATTTCAATTTTAGATCTGTGAACCTTACCTTCGAGTTCTTCCTTATTACAAAGAAACAACCAAACAATACATTTGCATTTATTGTTTCATATATATGAGCACAGAAAAACTGGCAGGTAGGGACACAATTTTCATTATAACATTTGTCATAAATTTGGCTGCACCAACAATTACATTTTTTGGAGATTAGAATAACACAGAGACACTACCGAAGGGGGCATGGCCAGCAGAGCACATAGCTCTCTGAAGCTCCCAGGCCGCGTATCGGAATCCTGTTATAAATCCTGCTTCTTGTGGATGAATAATAGCCCCAGATTGAGCCCTGGTTGAGGAAATCCTAGAGACACTGTTCATGGGGTCTACAGCAAGAATCATGCAGATTTGAAGTCCCAGTGCCAAGTGTACGGTTTTGTTGGTGTGCGAGTATGAGGTCCCAAAATAGCCGCTGGGACTGATTGAGACTGCCAGGACTAAATTGACGAGCCTGCATTGCTGAAGAGCAGACCCCCGACAAGAGAGGAGGAGAGGGCTCCATGCTGGTTATGCAGACAAAGTGAATTTAATATTAGCCAGGAGACCGGGAGGTGTGGCACCCTGAGGGACGGGCAGTGCTGCAGTGAACATGGGAGGACCGCAGCAGCGGCCAGAGGTACTGGCAGGAGGGCATCAGATGATGGGAAGCAGAGGCGCAACACCCCAGGAGACCTCGCATACAGAGGCCCTCCGCTTTAGCAATAGAGAGCAGAGCAGCTGGGGAGCCTAGCCCCAGTGTAACACTGCAGTGCAAGTTTGAGACGGAGGGGAACTGCTGTGATACACAACATTCAGAGCGGCATCCTGGACTGACGGCCTTGATCCGGATCGGGGGCAGAGCACAGACCTGCAGTGGCCCTGCACTCTTATAAGAGCAAGTACCAGTGATTGAGGGGCTGAAATCCCCTAGACTGGCAAATGAACGGTTTGGCTGTGTGTTAAATAACATGCTAATGGATGTCCCAGTCTGAGGGTTTGGAGACAGGGAAGTGCCATTTGGCTGCGAGCGAACCCCCACCCCCCTGGTTGATTTTGTTTTTGGTTTCAACAGGCATCCACTGGAGTCCAGGGGAGAAGTGGCAACAGCAGGAGATGCAGCAGAAAAACATCCTTCGATCCAGAATCCCAACATAAGAGCACCCCCCCCCCCTATAGCCCCCACAAACAGACAGAAGTTGCCGGAGCAGTGGCGTAGGAGTCATTGAGTCTGCAGAGTCCCCAGGGTTGAAATTGTGATTCACTTCAGCAGAATTCCAGTGAAAAACGGACCTCTGGTACCCTTATACCTGGATCCCCAAATAGGACAATGGTAGATCTACTGAACTGAACCGCCTGAAGGAGATGTGGGGGAGCTAATGGGTGCATGTTCCCTGGCAGCCAAACTCCTGGGGACAAAGTGATACAGGAGTGCAAGGGTTCCTCAGAGGGGGACTCTAGCACATGTCAAGTCAGTAACCAAGAGGGAGTTGGAAAGGAGTAAGGTGATACATACTGTCAGCAGTGGGAGTCCCAACGGGAGAGGAAGGACCACCTTGATCCAGTGCTGCATAGAAGAAGGGCGATCCCTGAGTGTGCAGAGTCCTAAAATTGGGGGCAGAACTGCTTACTAGTAAAAGCAATGGACACAAGGAGGTAGACCGAGCCGCGGAAGGGACGGATGCAGAAGGCTCTGGGGGTGATCCCGAATACCGTGATGGAAGCAATACAGGTCCGTAGGACTTCCCATGAAAGAGGAGAATTAAAGAGGTGGAGGAGTCCCTGGTAAGAGCAGACCTTTGGAAGGTGTGCAAGAGAGTCTCAGAAGTAGAGCAAAGAGTGAGCAATGTGGAAGATGACCTTCTACATCTTAAGAACCAGGTGGCCGGCCTGGTTGGGGTAAACAAGACATTGGCATCTAGAGCTGAGGACGCAGAAGGTCGATCTAGATGATGCAATATCGGCCTGGTGGGGATCCCAGAGAGGGAGGAGGGGTGTAGTGTTGAGCTCTTTGTGGAACCTCTCATCCTGGAAAGACTGGGTGTTAAAGGACTGTCAAAATTCTTTACAATTGAGCAAGCACATAGTGCGCCAGGTAGGGCTCTACCCCGTGACAAGCCGCCAAGAGTAATAGTGGCAACATTTTTAACATCAGAGACAGAGATGCTATCTTACAAGAATCCCACGAGGTGGGGTATTACGAAGTTGGAAACACAAAGCTGCAGATCTTCCCATACTTCACGTTGGAGGTGCAACGTCAACAAAAATCCTATGATATGATATGGCATTTATAACGCACCTAAACAAAAGTGTTTCAAGGTGTGACGAGGCAAGGGAGGAGGAACAAGGGAAAACAGACAACAATCTTACTAGGCCAGGTGTCATTCAGAACACACAAGTGCATGGGAAGGGGGAAATGGAAAAGGGCGAGGGGTAAAGGAGAGGGGAAAAGTGCAGTACATGGGATCGTAGAATAAATAATAAAAACGGCCAGCAGGTGGCAAGTGCAAGGTAAGTGCAGAGATAGGTGCTGATAGGAGGACTGCAGGGATACAGAAAACAGTCCCCAAGTGCAGGGGTTGCCAGGGAGGCAGTGCAGGTGGGAAACTGGGAGGCACTAAATTTAGGAGGGAATCCCATCGATACCACCTGGGTGGAAGCTCTACCTTAAGATGAGTAGTGAAAACTTTAAGTAAACAGGAGATAGATAGCTATTATTCAACAGTTATCAACATTAAACACATAACTGTTTTAGAAATAATCAATTCGTAATTTATTAAATGATAAGAAATACAAGTTATAAAAACTTCAACATTTATAAAACACTGTAATAAAAATACAAATTCTAAATAGTGACAAACACTGCCTTTTCAACTTTCCTTCGATCCTAATTGATCAGGGATCAATATAATTAGATAGGTTCAAATTAGCTTCTCTTCAACATCAATTAACTGACATATAATTGTTCTAAATGGAAAAAACATCAACCATTTTCATATGCTCGACATGTTTCAGTCCTCTGTAAGTCATTAAAGGGACCTTCGTCAGGAGTAGTGTCACTGGTAATTCTATAAAAAAATAGTTACAAGATCTACTCTAAATGTAAATAACTGTAGATCTTCTACAGTTTCTTGTAAAACAGTGTAGCTGTGGTTTTCTTCGTACAGTAACCGTTGTAACTGGTCTGTTCTGTGGAGAATATTAGAGAAGGAGCCTTGAATGTAGCAAGAAAAATCTTCTCTTATGTAGAAAGTCCCTCTATGTGTAGAGATCGTTCACCTTGAGCCGGTGATGGGGTTCTCAAAATTCCTTAGTTGTTATTGCTGAATTAATTAGTGGTCATGGACTTCAGGGCGTCTATCTTGCACGCTGGTATTTACTTTCTAATTCTCCTCCCACACGTAGACGGGGAGCCCGAGAGCCCCAAATGGTAAAGCAGATTCAGGCAGACAACGCAGCATTTAGCATTTCCCATTTGGGTCTCTCGGGCTCCCCACGGGGAGCCCAAGAGCCCCAAATGGGAAATCAGCTGCAGGTATAAACACTACGCGGCATGTAAACATAACCGCGTGTGTTTCTGCCTGCTGTGACTTTCACTTTGGGTCTCCGGTGCTCCCCTGGGAGCCGAGCCCTCCGAGCCGGAGGAGCCTGAGAAACTTGGAAAGAAAAACCGCAGCGTTTTCCAACACAATAACGTTGTATTTATGTTTGCGGTCGTTTCAAAAGCGACCGCAAACATAAATACAACGTTTTTAAAGCTGCGGTTTTATTTCTAAGTTTTCCGGGCTCCTCCAGCCCGGAAAACTTAGAAAAAAAACGCAGCTAGTGCTTATTTTTTGTAAAAAAAATAAATAGCACTTACCGAGATTCAGCTGCAGCTTTCCTGCTCTGGTCTCCGGTCCCCGACCTGCGCCTACAGCACTAATGAAGGGAAAGCCACCCAGCGGTAGCCTTTGTTTACTACAGCTGGCTGGCTTTTCCTTCATTAGTGCCGCAAAAGCCAGCACAGGAGGGCCTCCATTTCACAAAATGGCTGCGCCCCTGTGCTTGCTTTTGCGAATTTTGAGCTTGAATAGCTCAAAATTTTACATAGGAAGTTTTAAAACGGAGAATGCTAGTATTTTTTTTTATGTTGCCTATCTATTTTTTAAATACAAATTTTTACTAGACCATCCCTTTAACGGGAAACTGGGAGGGCCAGGGCCCGGGATGGAAAGGGTGACCAGGTAACCAGTGCATTAACTGTCCAGAATTCAGCAAGGGAGCGGGGAGAGAAAGCAGAAGCAACGAGGAAGGTCTTGAGGTGCTTCCAGAACAGGAGATGGTTCTTCTCAAGTTTCAGGGAGGCAGGAAGGCTGTTCCAGAGGGAGACCCCTGCCGAGGAGAGAAATCTACCACCAACTCGTTGCTTGGAGAAGCGACTGACCCTGAGGGAGTTAGAGGTGGATGAGCGAAGCGCTCAAGAGGGAAGATATTTAGGAAGAGAGAGTTGACGGTATTGCGGCCCCATGCCCCAGAAGGCCTTGTGGACAATGCAGAGGGTTTTGAACTTAATCCTCGTAGCCACTGGGAGCCAGTGCAGTGAGACAGTGCTTCAGAGAACTTATTAAGTACATGTTGTTTTCCAGGCTAAATTGACAGTTCTAGCAGGTGGGAAATCATTTTTTTTTTACGTCTCCGCAAGAGGTGTAGACCTGGTTGGACTCAGCACCACAGGGTTCAGACACACAAGGAGGAGGGAGGTATGGGCCACTGCACTAGTTAAAATTTCAGTGGAGGGGAAGGGAGAGATGAGTATGAGGACAGGAGGAACGGAGGCGATGGGGGGGCACCCCTGGACCAACGGTTGTTCATCCACAGGAGGGAGGTGAAAGGTGAGAAGAATGGCTCGAAGGTCAAGAGTTGCAGGGAGGGGGGAGCGGTACCTTGATTAGGGAAGGTCTGAGGGAAAGTGGGGGGCATTAGAGTTGGGAGAAGTTGGGGGTTGGGAAGGTGGAGGCAGGACTGTGGAGTGGATTGGCAATGGTTCAGAGACTTGACAGAGGAGGGGAGGGATGGTAGGGGTTGGGGGGGAAGTTGGGAGGGTTAATTTGGGGGGGGGAGTTAGGTGAGAAGACGATTAGGGACCTTTGCCTAGTTAACTTGTGTGCTCCCTGCATAGACAAGGAATACTTCCCATTGGTGATGCAGCTGGTGGGAGTGCACTGGGAAGGATTGGGTGTGTGGGGGTGAGGGGGCTTTACTTGCCTTTTAGATCCTGGACCAGACGGTATGGGGAAATCAGGCCTATTGAAGCAGCAGGCAGCGTCGTCTCTGCGGAAGATGGTAGGGGACTTGGTAGAATAGTGGCGGGAGTCACATGGGCAAGAAAGAGGCTATTCCTACTTTTCTGGCATACATGGGTCCTATTCACGCTTGGATTATATCTTTGTTTGGGTGGAACACTCATATGTTTGGTAATACAGTATATCTAGGGAGGATCCTCTCTGAGCACTCTCCTTTAGTAACATCCTTGAAAGGAATGTGGCGGCGGTTACCAGTGAATTCATGGAGGCTATCAGTCACGGCTTTGGAGGATATGGCTTTTGGGGAGACATTGCGGGAAGAGATTGAGGTTTCAGATTAACGAGGGCTCAGTGGAGCGACTGGGGACCCTGTGTGAGGCTTTTAAGGTTATAATGAGGGTTTGTGTATCCAAAACGTCAGGGGTCAGGAAGACTCTGCAGAAAAAGCTATGAAAACTGGAGGGGGGGGGGGGGTGTCCGATTTGGAGAAGGAAATGACAATGGGACGTGGGAAGGGGACCGAACTGGCAGAGGCACTGGTTTCTCATTGGGAGACACAGGACTCACTATCACAATTTGATGGGAGTAGGAGGGATATACGGATATACGGATTCATGTGGAAGAGGATAAGGCGGGAATAACCCCAACATACTATAACCGGATTAGGCAAGATTCTGGGGAATTAGCCATCAATGAGGCCTTTCGGTGTTTCTATCAATCCGTATGCACAGCGGAGGATGCAGAAGAACTCCGACCTGGTACAACTGCCGGTCCTGGCAAGGGATCTTGAAGAGAAGCTGGAAGAACCAATCGGGGAATCCAAAATGTGCAGGGCATTGGGGCCAATGCGTAATGTTGGGTCCCCGGGCAATGACTAATTTCCAGTAGAATTTTACTGCAGATACTAGGATCTCCTGGTCCCCCGACTTAAGTCCATGATGAGGCCTTTCAAATAGGGGTTCTCAGGAACTCGATGCGGGAGGTGGTAATACCTGTCCTATGAAAAAACATAAGGACACCCTAAACGCTGCATCCTATCGCCCAATTTCATTGTTAAATGTTGATGTGAAAATTCTGGGTAAGATCTTGGCTACCAGACTGAGGTGGCTGCACTATTGGTAGATCTAGTCAAGTGTGGATTTATAGGGGTACAGAGTACCATAATGAATTTTTACCGCTTACATCATGTGATGGACCAGATTAAGGACTTCAAGGACTACATGGCACTGACTTCCTTTGATGCTATGAAGGCATTTTACTGCATGGAGCGGGAATAGTTCTGGGTACTGAGAGCCTATGATCTTGGGGACAACAACTGCCAGTGGCTATGGCTCCTGTATAATAGACCAATGGCAAGGGTGAAGACGAATGACTGGGTGTCACAGTGGTGGACTTTATGTAGGGGGACACAACAGGGATGTCCGGTCTCCCCAATATTGGTTTCAATGGTGCTGAAACCGCTGGGGAGGTATCTCAGGAAAGAGATGGGGGAGCCAGGCATACTAGCGGGAGGAGTAAGCCAGTCTCCCTATGCGCCAATGACCTGTTGCTGTATGTGGACTTCTTTACTATCATGGCAATATCCTCTATGGCATCAGGAAGATTTTTTTCAAGATTTTGGATGAGCAGGTTGGGGAGTCATGGAATACGGGGAGGAGCAAGGCCTCATTGGCAACCCTACAGCACCAGCACCTGGAGGGGGGCCTTAACCTACCAAACTATGAATGGCACTTCATGGTAGCACAATTGCAAGCAGTACTAGCATGGGCAGATACTAAGGGGGAACGGTTATGTTTACTGGTGAGCCTCCCGGTACATCGGAAGGGAGTAGAACTGCTGTGGAGCACGATCAAGGGGAAGGGGGCCACTAATATATTTCAGGTGGTGCAAGAGCTCTGGAATAAACTTTTAGGCAGGCTGCGGGTGCCTGGGCTATAAAGTGCAGACCTGCCATGGAGCGTGGATGTGGGACTTTGGTTTGCAATATGATGTATGGGGTTTTTGGACCTGATGAATAGGGGATGTGGTTAAGTGGGAGGGACGTTGATATTGTTTGAGGAATGGAGGGTGCGGCTTGGGGTCTCCAGTGGCCAATTCCTTACTTATGGGTCAGTGTTGAGACATTTAGCCGCTATGTGGACAGGTATGCCGGAATAACCTACCACAAACTCACTGATGCAGGTGCTCCTCACACAAGGGGTGGAGAGGCTAAGATCTCTCAAATTTATCAGGCTATACGCGGACTGTTTCCTCTGGAGGAGTTGACAGTTAAGGCCAAGTGGGAAAGAGATGTGGGGGACCAGATCTCAGAGGCAGACTGGGGAACAATGTGGGAGCTGCCAGATTTCAGCTTATACAGTTCAACGTCCTGCATAGGGTGTATGCGACCCCCACTAAAATACATGAAATGAATAACACCTTGAGTAGGGATTTTCCAAGATGTGGGTCCGGACAGGCAGGGATCTGGCACATGTTGTGGGGATGCTCAGTGATCGTACACTAATGGCAGGTAGTAATATCCAAGATTAACAGACCGCTTGATTCCAATTTTGAAAGCAGCCCAAGAGTGTGCCTGTGGGGAGTTGCTACCGGGTTAGAAATGATAAGTAAGGAAGAGGTCAGCACAATTTATGTTGGTATTAGTGAAAAGAAGAGTAGCCATAGCTTGGAAAAAACCAGGGTCCGTCCTTAGTGTAATAGATGGACAACATCTGCAGGCGGGGGATGGCAGAGTAAGACATTCTACACCAAAGCCGCCACCCAGAGTTGGAGGAGGGGATGGTGGTGGATTGAGCCAGCTGTTAAACTGCATTCCTCGACAGACCTGAAACCTCCCTGAATGTTAGAGTGGGTGTTAAAAAAGTTCAGGAAAAACGGTATTAGAGGGGAGAGGAAAGGGGTAGAGGGAAAGATGGGTAGTTGCGGTATTGTTGGAAGGACCAATGGTCTGACATGTTGGATGTATATCATTGATAATCTACTATGCTTCTCTATCCTTGGCTCCATTAAATGTGTGCAACAGTCAACACTTGTGATTTCTATGTAAAAAAAGCAAAATGCTAAATAAACAGATGTTAAATGTTTATTTTTGTAGCTCAGGAAACCTGAAGATGGTCAAAATGACCACAGTGCATTAGATCAATATTTGCCTGTGCCTTTTTGATTAAAAAGTCTTGTTTATGAAAATGAAAGTCTGCTAATATTTGACATTAGTTGAAAGTGAATATTATGGTCTCAAATGTATTTTCAAAAACTTCAAAAGTATCAGTCCGACATGAACACCCTCAACTCCATATACTCAACGATCCAATCCTGGATGGCAGAGAATTGGCTCTGCATGAACACGGAGAAAACTGCACTTCTTTTAATTGGATCTCCTGCCATCTTGAGCAAACTGGGCAAACATTACAGCTCCTTCACCATTGATAATACACAGATCATGGTGTCTCAAACCGTCAAGACCTGGGCATATATCTTGACTCTAATCTTAAAATGAACAGACAGGTGAATGCCGTTGCCTCATCCTCAGCATACTACACTAAATTGCTCAACGGAGCCAGGCCATTCCTTTCCCAACTGAACTGCCTTACCATTGATAGGGCATTAATTGGGTCAAGACTGGATTACTGCAACACCCTCTTTGTAGGGACCTCGAGCAAGAATATTGCTTATCTGCAATTGGTACAAAACAACACCCTTCGGGCCGCCACCGGGTCTCCAAAAGGAACAACATCTCCCAAGTTTTGTAAGCAGGTTCATTGGTCCCAGTTAAAGAGAGAATTGTCTTCAAAACTCTTGCCCTCACGAATAAATGCCTCCATGACCTGGCACCCCCCTGCTTGGTCCAAAGAATAACGAAGACACTTTAGCCAGTCCCACCATGATGGCCTACGCCAATAGGATTTCTATGCCTAAAACCCGAAGAGTTAGTTCAGGCGGTTATAGCTTCCCCTCTGTGGCTGCTTCTCATTGGAATGCCCTACCACCCCACATTAGGCTGATTGACTCACTTGGCCTTCCGCAAACCAATCTAAACCAGGCTATTTGTCTGACTCTGAAGGAGCCTGTACCTGGGACCCGACTGTTTATCCTGACTTTTAAGCTTGATGCAACACTGGGGACATGATTTGCCTGATTTTGACCTGTTTTATCAATCTCTAACTAATTATTGATTGTTGTAACTAAGAAACTCTGTTTTGGGCTGCTCTCTTTGTAACCCTTAATCATGCCTTCTTACATTCACCTATAACAGCGCCTCAATGCCTCTGGGGGCTGTAGAGCGCTCTACAAATCCAATACACATTATATATATATATATATATATATATATATATATATATATATATATATATATATATATATATATATATATAGAGAGAGAGAGAGAGAGAGAGAGAGAGAGAGAGAGAGAGAGAGAGAGAGAGAGAGAGAGAGAGAGAGAGAGAGAGAGAGAGAGATATCAACACAAGAGGCCCTTGGGTCAGCACACCCAATAGCATTTCGATATTGAAAGAAGAGTGATCATCTTCCCATAGATGCTAGCTGGCAGGCCGATTGGCTAAGTAGGGGTGTCAATGAGAAGTACCAGATGGTAAATAATTAAAGCTCACCTTGCCCAACATTATATCCAACTAGTTGTTGCAATAGGATTGAGGCCAATTGCTAACTCCTCTGGAAGTCACGAGTAATAGGGCGAGTCAGAGACCAAAAAATCCAAGTGGAAAATAGGCTCTTAAAGATCTCAGGAAGATACCAGAGAGTACCTTACACTCCTATATTAAAACCAGATTACTTAATGCAAAAAAGGCAGATTATAAAAAGTATCTGAAAGCACACAGGCATTGAAGGAAAGCCAATCCAGAAATCTTTGAACACTTGTTAATCCCAACAGTCATGGCCCAAGTTAACAGTATAGGCACCATGTGCGAGCTGGGTCACCTATATCAATGATACTACATCGACAAACATTGCATTGCCAGACTTGAGTACAATTAGATGGATTTACAACTGCAACACTAGAGATGTAATCAAGCAAAATCATTGACATTGTCAGCAAGTATGCAACAAGCTATTGAAATATGGACAGGCTATATGGGGGAAGTATATTTCACCTACTTTTTAAAATACAAATTGATGCCGTCCTATTGGCAAAGCAGCATTATTATTCTGTCATACAAGTGTGATCCACATAGACTTCCATCTGACTATTGCATCCTGGCAATGCTAGATCTGCCCGCAAACATATTTGGGAATGTCCTACCAATAGAACTAACAGAATGGGCCAATAGAGAAAAAAAATCAATCACTATAGCCTATGGCTTTAATTACCATTGTCGAACAAGGAACAGCTAGATATAAGGTGCCCACATGTGCTGTATGTGTGGGCTTTAATGGCGCGTTCGACACCATGCACTGACCAGCGCTGTGACTTAAATTACTCAAGTGGGGAATCTTACTGGTACTATTAAATTGTCCTACATGACAACATGCTTGTGAGTAAGATACACAGAGTGTTCTGCTGAGTAAGGGGATACCCACTCACACTGGGCTGAACCAAGGGAGCGTCCTTGCACCCACTCGCTTTAATCTATACATGGCAGACTTGGCAGACTGTGTGGGGAAATACACACCTGGGCTGGGAAAAGAGGATTGGATGGATGGGTCATGCCAATGACCTGGTTCTTTTAGTTACAACTCCGGGGGCAGTGGGGAGATACAAAGATGATTAGATTCTCTGACAAATGTGACAAATAACAGGCATTTGCAAATTCTCTCCAAGGGGGAAGACTACAAAAGTTGATAAGAAAGACTATTACGCTAAGAAATATATCATCCAAAAGGAAACCTATATATAAAAGGACTATCCAGAACCAAGAGAAGACCAAGGGAAGAAGAGACACTCTAGGCCTATTTACTTTAGATATATTTTGTGGTACGGTCATATAGGATTAGTTTGGACCGAGGACATGTTTACTTTGGACTTCTTGACATTGGACAAGGACCTTTAGTTTCGTTAGATAGGTAGGGTATTCCCTTTAGCCATAGGAAGCGATAGGCCTCATTCTTTGTATTGTATTGTTTATTTATTTATTAATTAATAGAGAGCACCGGGCCGTTAAGCAACTGGGCGCTTGCAAGAAGATAAAATCTTAGGTTACAGGTACATACATATTTTACATTTCTTATGTTACAGAATCACATATCTAACATTTCTTACATTACAATGTTGAATAACTTACAAATAGAATATGTTACAGTTTCAAATACTTTACATTAATGTACAGAATATTAGGTACAGTTGAGGCTTTAGCAGTCATTGGTGTGAAGCCAGAATTTGACGTCGGCTTTGAACATATGGAAGGAAGGAGTGGCTCCAAGTGAGTCTGGGATGGAGTTCCAAAGATGAGCTGCTAGTACTGGGAAGTGTCACGCTCACCTGATTCCCACCGAGGCGCAGGTCTGGCTTCGAGTGCTGATGCTTCTTCAATGGTGAAGCGCAGGACTCTGATGATGGACAGGAAGGGCCCCTCTACTCTGGCTTTTCTGGCTCGCAGGAATATTCCCCTGTGCGTGAAAAGGGAGTATTACCTACTGACGGAATAATGCTCAAGCCTCCCACTCCCTTCCAACCCTCCTCGATACCCTTCCACGATTCCCCGTGAAGTCTCACCTTAGGGTCTGGAAGGATGAGTTCTCCATCCTGCTTCTGATGCAGGGGCGCGTTGAAACCCAGTTACTTCACTGGATTGAGGTTTGATGGGAGTTCAAAATAAGCTTGACTATTCAGGTGAAGCGCTGTAAGAGTTCTGTTGCAAGTTCAAAAGTTCAAGCTTACTAATAATGTTCATTGTCTTATTGCAGCAAGCGCTAAAGCTTATGTCTTTTTCCCCTTAGGGGCCGGGGTTCGGAATGCCGGAGATATGGCGCCGACCCGAAGTGTAAGTTCTGGATGAGCGTTCAGGTAATGTCTTTGCATTCGCTCATTCAATGTCTTTGTCTTTTTTCCCCATTGGGGCCGGGGTCCGGAATGCCAGGAAGCGGCAGGACCCGAAATGAAATGGGAATGACCCAACAGGTAAATCTTAGAAGGAAACTGAGCTTTTCCTATTTCCCTTCCTTCTCTCACCTTGTTTTCTTGTCTTTTCTCTCTAGGCTCTGGGAAGTGGGTGCGGATCCGGATGATCGCTGCTGAAGATGGAGGCGCCCCGGAAAGGTGAGTGAAATGCAGCGCTGCAGCGATCGAAGCGAAATGCTTTTAAAATGATGTCTTCCCTTTCAGGATCGTCGGTGTGATGTCCCCGTGATGCAGCTTTAGCAGGTAAGGTCTTCTTTCTCCCCAATTCTCTCTTATCTCCCTTTGCAGGCAACCCAGGATGCTGACAGGCGTGGCTGAAGTCCAGATGCAGGAGCTGACACGGTGAGCGTCCAGCTGCGAGGAGCAGAACAACGCGAAGCGTGAGTTGCTGATCGGGCGTGGTTTAAATAGCTTTGGAAGAAGTTCCAGGCATGTATCCTTCCACCGATCAGGTATGTATCCTTCCCCGACCACACCCAGGTGGAAAGTAGTCCCACAGGTAAAGTAGTTCCATTCAGGCCTCAAGAGGGCCTGGATGTAGCAGCATGGTCTGCATCAGGTAAGTGCACATTAAAACACTTGAACACATGTCTAGCTTTATGAGCCTGGCGCCTAAGGCGCCAGGACAGGGGTCCAACATGAGCCTGGCGCCTAAGGCGCCAGGACTGTGTCCAAAGGGCCCCAGCTTGGGCCCGCTGGCACTTCCCTGGGGGGAATGATGCCTGCCTCTGGGGTTGCTGGGTCAGACCTGGCTCCTTGGAGGTAGGGATCATGACAGTACCCCCCCCTCAAGGCCCTTCCCAAGGTTGTTCCCTCCGGGGGTTTTGGCTTGTTCGGAAATCTCCGGTGGAACCTTTGTATTAATCGAGGTGCGTGAACATGGTTACTAGGCTCCCACGATCTCTCCTGAGGTCCATATCCCTTCCAGTCAACAAGATAGAAGAGTTTTGACTTTGGTTACTAGGCTCCCACGATCTCTCCTGAGGTCCATATCCCTTCCAGTCAACAAGATAGAAGAGTTTTGACTTTAACACCTTGGAGTCTAAAATGTCTTTAACTTCGAATTCTAATTCCCCTTCAATTTGAACTGGGTCTGGAGGCTTGGACATTCGGGTCCCTGGTTGTACTGGCTTCAAAAGTGATGCATGAAAAACTGGATGAATACGCATGTTAGACGGTAAATCCAGTTTAAAGGCCACGGGATTGATTATAGCATTGATGGGATAAGGTCCTATGAATCTGGGATTGAAGGTTCGCGGGCCCTTGAGGGGTAATGTTTCGTTGCTAGCCATACCTGGTCTACTACTTGGTAAGGAGGAGTTTTACTTCGGTGCAAATCAGCATTTTCTTTATACTTTTTCTTGGCTTGCTGTAAATGAGTTGCAGCTTCTTTGAAGGCTCGGGTTATTGTGGAATGCAGATGATTTACTGCGGGCATTTCCAGGCTCAGAGGTGGATCTAGGTCAGAGGTCCGAGGATGGTGACCATACAAAGTATAAAAAGGAGTTTGTCCGGTTCCAGAATGCACTGAATTGTTGTAAGCATATTCTGCGATCCAAAGGATGTCTTTCCAATTTAACTCGGATTGGTGTAACATGCACCGAAGATATTGCTCGAGAGTCTGATTGGTTCTCTCGGTTTGTCCGTCGGTCTGGGGGTGGTGGCTGGTGGATAACCGCACATCTATTTGTGCTAGTTGGCAACATTTCTTCCAAAAATGGGAGATAAATTGACTTCCACGATCCGAGACTAATATGGAAGGAAAACCATGTATGCGAACTATATTCTCCAGAAATTCGTTGGCCAAGGTGGAAGCTGAAGGCAAACCTTTTAAAGGGATAAAGTGGGCCATTTTGGAGAATAGATCCACAATTACAAGGATAGTGTTGTAACCAGCACAAGGAGGCAGGTCAGTTATAAAGTCCATTGACAAGGTGTGCCATGGTGCCGGTGGAATATCCAAGGGTTGAAGTAGGCCGGCTGGCCTTTTCTTTTGACCCTTGTTTTGGGCACAAATTCCGCAAGACAATACAAAAGACTTTATGTCTTTTCTCCAAGAAGGCCACCAGAAGTGGCGTTTGATTTTTTTCCTCCGTTTTAGCGATACCAGGGTGTCCTTCCATTAATGATTCATGATGATGGGCAATAACAAGTTCTTGCAATTCTTTACTTGGCAGAAACAACCGCTCCTGGAAGTAGGGTAAATCCTCCTTAACGGTGTAATGAGGACCCTTTTGACTCCATTCCAGTAAGGCTCAAGAGTCTAGGAGTTGTTTTACTTGCGTTTGGATGTCCTCAATAGTTTGCAATGAAGTTAGGCCTAAGATTCTTTGTTCAGGTATGATTGGCACAGGTTCTAAACTCGAATTGGGTTCTTCCATGCCAATCCGGGATAAGGCGTCCGCTTTACCATTCTTGCAGCCAGGGCGATAGGTAATTACGAAATCAAATTCCGCAAAGAATAGAGCCCATCGGAGTTGTCGTGAAGATTGAGCTTTGGCCGTCTTTAAATATTGTAAGTTTCTGTGGTCCGTAATTACGGTGATGGTGTGTCTTGCCCCGAGAAGGTAGTGACGCCAAGCCTTGAAAGCAGATTTAATAGCCAGTAACTCCTTGTCGGTAATTGCGTAGTTGATTTCAGGAGGAGAAAATTTCCTGGACCAAAAGGCCACAGGGTGTAGTTGGTTAGTTTCTGGGTCTCTTTGCGACAGGACAGCTCCCATGGCCGAACTGGATGCGTCGGTTTCCACAATGTAAGGGAGATCTGGGTGCGGGTGCTTCAATACAGGTGCAGAGGTGAATTTGGTTTTCAGGTCCTGAAAGGCTTGTTCGGCCTCAAGAGTCCATTCAAAGAGTTTGTTTTTCTTTAGGAGAGCTGTGATGGGTTGGACTGTTCGGGAAAATTCCGGAATGAATCTTCGATAGAAATTGGCGAAGCAGAGCATGCTCTGAACTCCCTTCACCGAGCTAGGAGATGGCCATTTGAGGATGGCGTCCACCTTTCGCGAGCCCATTCGGACTCCTTGAGGTGTCAGGATGAATCCGAGAAACTCAACTTCTGTGGTATGAAAAACACATTTTTTGAGCTTTGCAAATAGTCTGTGCTGGCGCAATTTCTCAAGAACTGCCCTAACATGTTTTCTGTGATCGGATTCTGAAGAAGAGTACACCAGGATGTCGTCAATATAAACAATGACACAGACATTGATAAGTTCCCGAAGAACATCATTCATAAAGTACTGAAAGGCGGCAGGTGCATTGCACAAACCGAAGGGCATCACCTGATATTCGAAGAGCCCAAATTTGGTGCGGAATGCAGTCTTCCATTCGTCGCCTTCTTTTATACGCACCAGGTGATAAGCTCCTCGGAGATCTAACTTGGTGTACACACAAGCGTCTTTCACCTGGTCGATAAGCTCAGGGATCAGGGGTAGAGGATAACGATTCTTAATCGTTATTTGATTTAGGGTGCGATAGTCTATACATGTTCTAAGGTCGCCCTCTTTTTTCGGCACGAAGAACAGAGCTGAGGAGACAGGAGACTTGGACGGGCGAATAAAACCATTGGCTAGGTACTGATCTAAATACTGACGCAAATGCAGGTTCTCAGGTTCGGTAAGAGCATAAATCCTACTACAAGGTAGTTGAGCATTGGGTACCAGATCGATTTGGCAATCATAAGACCGATGGGGAGGTAACGTGTTAGCCTGTTCCTTCTGAAAAACGTCTTGGAATTCTTGGTATTCTGACGGTAGCTGTACAGGGGTGGAAGTTGCTGAGGCTAGACCCATAACTGGATTTCTTGGATAACAAGTTGGTTCACAATCAGGAAAACATATCTTCTTTGCTCGCCAGTCGATTCTGGGATTATGTGTTTCTAACCAAGGAATTCCAAGAATTACTTGAAATTGTGGGTCCTTGATCACATCAAACACGATTGCTTCCCGATGTCCATCCAGACCCACCAGTGTCATTTCAACAGTGGAATGCGTTAAAGGCCCTGAGGCTATTTCGGTTCCATCTACTGTAGTAATGACATCTTGGGTTACTTTCGGGCGGAGAGGGAGCTTAATCCTGGAAGCCAATTCACGGTCTATGTAGTTTCCAATAGCTCCACTGTCGATGTATGCTTTTACAGCATGCAACTGCTGAGGCTGTTTTGGGTCCACGAGCACCATTGGCATGACAAAATGCAAGGTCAAAGAGTTTGTTTTCAAGCTCGGCAAGCGGACCCCTACGCTTGTCGGGCTAGGTCGTTTCCCGAATCAGGTGTCAATAAATCGTTATCAGTGGCTCCAACCACCTTCTTAGGTGGTTTAACCGGACAATTTCGAAGAAAGTGACCGGAAGTCCCGCAATACAGACAAAGTTGCATTTGCCGCCTTCTCTCTCGTTCCTTCTGCATTAATGGTCCTTTAACACCGCCGATTTGCAAAGGTTCGGATACGTCGGTACTCTTGGAGTTAGCGTGGGTTTTGATCGGTACTCGGGTTTCGTACTTGAACCGATCTGCTTTTCTATTTTGAAGTCTGTGATCAAGTTGAACCACCAAGTCTATGTAGTCTGCGCAGACCTGGGGTGGATCTACTATCTGAGCTAGAACATCCTTAAGCTCTCCGCGCAGGCCTCGATGAAACAATGTGATCCTTTTGTTTTCTGGCCATCCAGTTTCCACAACCAGTCTATTAAAGGTGGCAACGTAGGACAGGAGATCCTGATTACCTTGTCGTAAGGATAGCAGTTCGTTATCAAGGGCCTGTCCTTGAGAGTGTCGAGCAAACAATCTTACCATGCTGGCCTGGAAGCCCTGAAAATCCTGGCGAATGGGATCATCCTGATTTACCAATGGAATAGACCAATTGGCAGCACTGCCACTGAGGTAATATAGTATAAAGGCTACCTTGGTCTGGTCGTTAGGGAAGGCCCCGGGTCTGCATAGAAAGTGTAAACGACATTGGTTCATAAAGACGGCATATTTCTTGGGATCCCCCGCAAAACGTTCAGGCGGGGCCAAAGGCATGTGTCCAGGTAGATTGATTTGTACCGGGTTATTCAAACCCATTGATGTGGAAGTACCTCCGGAATTAGGTAAAGGAGTGTGCCCTGCCTGGGCCTGCAATAACCTTTTGGCCAGGTCATCAGTTCTTTCCTTGGATAGGATCAGTTCACTTTTGAGAGCGTTGGTCTCCTGGCGGGCTGAGTGCGCTTCTGCCCGTAATTCCCCCAAAAGCTGGGCCAGCTGATCTGTCTCGGAAGTCTCCATAGCGCCCGGGTGGGAAATTGTGGGTAGGCTTCGCGTTCTGTCACGCTCACCCGATTCCCACGGAGGCGCAGGTCTGGCTTCGAGTGCTGATGCTTCTTCAATGGTGAAGCGCAGGACTCTGATGATGGACAGGAAGGGCCCCTCTACTCTGGCTTTTCTGGCTCGCATGAATATTCCCCTGTGCGTGAAAAGGGAGTATTACCTACTGACGGAATAATGCTCAAGCCTCCCACTCCCTTCCAACCCTCCTCGATACCCTTCCACGATTCCCCGTGAAGTCTCACCTTAGGGTCTGGAAGGATGAGTTCTCCATCCTGCTTCTGATGCAGGGGCGCGTTGAAACCCAGTTACTTCACTGGATTGAGGTTTGATGGGAGTTCAAAATAAGCTTGACTATTCAGGTGAAGCGCTGTAAGAGTTCTGTTGCAAGTTCAAAAGTTCAAGCTTAATAATAATGTTCATTGTCTTATTGCAGCAAGCGCTAATGCTTATGTCTTTTTCCCCTTAGGGGCCGGGGTTCGGAATGCCGGAGATATGGCGCCGACCCGAAGTGTAAGTTCTGGATGAGCGTTCAGGTAATGTCTTTGCATTCGCTCATTCAATGTCTTTGTCTTTTTTCCCCATTGGGGCCGGGGTCCGGAATGCCAGGAAGCGGCAGGACCCGAAATGAAATGGGAATGACCCAACAGGTAAGTCTTAGAAGGAAACTGAGCTTTTCCTATTTCCCTTCCTTCTCTCACCTTGTTTTCTTGTCTTTTCTCTCTAGGCTCTGGGAAGTGGGTGCGGATCCGGATGATCGCTGCTGAAGATGGAGGCGCCCCGGAAAGGTGAGTGAAATGCAGCGCTGCAGCGATCGAAGCAAAATGCTTTTAAAATGATGTCTTCCCTTTCAGGATCGTCGGTGTGATGTCCCTGTGATGCAGCTTTAGCAGGTAAGGTCTTCTTTTTCCCCAATTCTCTCTTATTTCCCTTTGCAGGCAACCCAGGATGCTGACAGGCGTGGCTGAAGTCCAGATGCAGGAGCTGACACGGTGAGCGTCCAGCTGCGAGGAGCAGAACAACGCGAAGCGTGAGTTGCTGATCGGGCGTGGTTTAAATAGCTTTGGAAGAACTTCCAGGCATGTATCCTTCCACCGATCAGGTATGTATCCTTCCCCGACCACACCCAGGTGGAAAATAGTCCCACAGGTAAAGAAGTTCCATTCAGGCCTCAAGAGGGCCTGGATGTAGCAGCATGGTCTGCATCAGGTAAGTGCACATTAAAACACTTGAACACATGTCTAGCTTTATGAGCCTGGCGCCTAAGGCGCCAGGACAGGGGTCCAACATGGGCCTGGCGCCTAAGGCGCCAGGACTGTGTCCAAAGGGCCCCAGCTTGGGCCCGCTGGCACTTCCCTGGGGGGAATGATGCCTGCCTCTGGGGTTGCTGGGTCGGACCTGGCTCCTTGGAGGTAGGCATCATGACAGGAAGCTGGAGCCTCCAGGTCTTTTCAGTTTGAAGTTGGGGATTTTGATACTATTTGATTGGGCCTTTCTGATGGGTCGTTCAGAGGTATACTTAATGAATTTCTCTGTGAGGTATGCAGGTGCTTTATTATTAAGACAGTTGTGTGTAATATTCAGAGTTTTAAGTTTGATACAGTCGTTGATGGCCAGCCAGTTGACGGCTCTTCTTTGGTCAGATATGCGTTTCCCTTTAGGAATGCCTAATGCTGTTCTGAGGGCATTGCTTTGCAGGGTTTGGAGTTTGTTGGTGTTGTGTTTACTGGTGCCTAGGTACAGTGCATTGCAGTAGTCTAGTTTGGATAGGATGAGGGCTTGCGCTATGGTGGTTGAGCTGTCTATGGACAGGTATGGCTTGCAGGCGTGAATAAGTTTGCAAGTGTATCTGGTTGCTGAGGCTGTAGCATTTACTTGCTTGTTGAGGGTGACAACTGAATCTAAGTAGAATCCTAGGGTTTTAACTTCCTTGGCTACCTTGATTTTGATGCCATCAATAGGGATCGAATTGTGCAAATGGGATGATTTGTTAAGTTTACTGGTGGACCCGATGATTAAAAGCTCGGTCTTGTCGTTAAGACATAGGCCATGTGTGGCCATCCAGGTTTGGATGATTTGGTAGATTTTATTCATGAGGCTGGTGTCATTGTCATAGTCTCCTTGGATTGGGATAAGAATGTGGGTGTCATCAGTTTAGTTGGTATATGAAACCCCTAGTTTGTCCAAGATATCAAAGAGAGGCTCTGTAAAAATATTGTACAAAGTGGGGGAAACACATGACTCTTAAGGGACTCCACAGGTGATGGGGACTGGATCCGCTGCCAATGTAGGTGAGAAGACTCTAATAGTTCTCTTATCCAAGAATGAGTTTATCCACGCTGTGGCTTTTGTGGAGACGTTGGCAGCCGATTTGAGGTGGTTACAGAGTACCTTGTGATCTACCAGGTCGAATGCGGCTGATAGGTCTAGGAGTAGAAGAATAGAAGTGTCATCTCTGTCTTTGCGCTCATCTAGTTGGCTTTTGAGATCAAGTAGTCCATTTCAGTTCCATGTCTCGGTCTAAATCCTGATTGTCCTGTCCCAAGTAAATTGTTGATCTCCAGGTAAGATTGGATCTGTAGATATGCAGCTTTATCTAAGATTTTGAGGAGGAACAGGACTGTTGTTATGGGCCTATAGTTCGTTGGGACACTAGGGTCCAGGTTTGCTTTTTTTTAGGAGAGGTAATATTCAAGCATCTTTAAGGTTGGTAGGCACAGAGCATGATTTGAATGATGCGTTGATAAATGATGTGACGAAAGGGGCTAGTTCATGTGCAGCCTCTTTGATAATTGGGGCTGGACAAGTGTCGCCAAGACAGCAACAAGGTTTAAGCGATGTAATGATATTCTTAGTTTCCACAATAGAAATGGCTCTAAAACTGAATTGGTTATGGGGTTTGATTTGATTGGCGGCAAATTCCTGAAGGATGGCTTCTTGTGTGGAGAGGGCAATGTTGTGGAGGGAGGATTTTTTGGCTGATATTTTGTCTTGTAACATGGTGATTTTGTTGCATAGGGCATTTTGAATGTTTCATTTTGAATGTTTCATTTTAATAAAGAGTACAGGATCTCCTCAAATTGTCCAACTCCTTTCCGACCCACCACACTAACTACGCAGAAGATAATTAACTCAAAATGAATGTGGCTAAAACCAAGGCGATGTACTTTAGGATGACCGGGGTGAAGAGGACTAACTTCAAATGGAAGCTCAATAAGAAAGTAGTAGGGACGGTAGAAGTATATTGGGGTAATAAATGATAGGCAATTAATATGGTCAGCACAGACCGTGCAAACATGGAATGTCCTCAGACACTTAACTGCTGCCACCATTAATTTCTTGAAACAATATTTTGTTGAATTAGTCATTTATATAGTGCCTTTTCCCGTTTGTATGGCCTAAAAGCGCTTTGTGCTCACGAGCCCTCGGGGACCGACATCCAGGTATGGGAAAGTTCTCAGAGATGGCTTAAGATGTTCGTGTGCATTTGGTCACAATTCAGACTTAGGAGGGCTGGTTAGGCTCCAATAAGCAAACCAAGAGGCGAGGCATGTGGACGGGTGCTGGGAGAGGTCACAACAGAGCGCTAGTGCAGGAGGCTCAATGTGTACCCAGCAAGACCGAAAATTGTTGTAGTTTGTCACTGTATTCTAATGTCCGAGGTGTTGAGACAAGTCTGGTGTTTCAGTACGAAACGGTTATGTGACCAGTTAGACCGAATGTGTCATAGTAATAGCTGCATTCTAAAGTGCATGGATGGATAGCCGTACCTGCAGCACAGGTCCACCAAAGTGGTGTGTTTATACATAATTTCCACTCAGATGGAGCCCCTCTTGGATGTTGCTATGTCATAAAATGATATAAGTCATTTATAACACGCCTGTACACAAGTGTTTCAAGGTGTGGGAAGACAGGAGGGCAAAGCAACAATCTTTCTAGGCCTTGTGTCATTCAGATTGCGCAAGTGCGAGAGGAACGAAGGGGAGAATAGCCAGGGGGGAAGGGGGAGGGAAAGTGCATAGGAACTTGTAAGTGCTGCCAGGGAGGTGGCTCATAAGTGCAGAGAGTCAGGGGACTGTCAGGTTCCAGATACAGTCCATAAGTGGTTGGGAGGCCCGTAGTCCGTGCAAGGGAAACTGGTCGTGCAGGAGCCTGGTCCTGCAAGTTCAGTGGGTGGCCAGGTAAACCAGTATGTGCAGCAGACATGGACATCCACAAGGGAGAGAGAAAGCAGAAGCAAAAAGGAAGGTCTTGAGTTGCTTCCGGAACCTTAGGTGGTCGCGCTCAAGTATGAGAGAGGATGTTGCAGAGGGAGACCCTAGCTAAGGACAGATATCTACACCCTCCCCCACACTCTTCCTGGAGAAGCCTCTGACCCTCGGGGTTGGAGGTGGAGGAGCGGAGGGCTCGAGAAGGAAGAGAAAGTTGGATGTAGTGTGGCACGCGGACAGCGCAGAGGGTCTTAAACTTGATCCTTTCAGCCACAGCGAGCCAGTGGAGAGATGCAGGGCTGGAGAGATACAATCCCTGGGTTTGAGGCCAAGGTCAAGTCTTGCAGTACTGGTCCAGATTAGTTGTAAAGGGTGAAGAGTAGAGGCAGGCAGATTCAGAAAAAGGTTGTTGCAGAAGCCCAGCCTAGAGAGGACCATGGCTCTGGAGACAGTGAGCTTCTGGGGGAAATTGAGAAAAGGAAGAATACCTCAGAGGAGGTGTAGCCGATAGTGTGACTGCATAGAGACGTCAGAGATGTGTGGAGAGAAGGAGAGGGTGGAGTTGAAAGTTACACAAAGGTTCTTGGCCTCACAGGAAGGTGCAGGTAGAGGGCCCATGGTCGGCGGCCAGAGTGAGAGAGGGAAGGCAGGAGCAGGTGTCGCAATGAGGAGGATCTCAGTCTTGCTAGCATTAAGGCAGAGATCACTGCAGGCACACCATTCCTGAATTGCGGACAGTCAGGTATGAGAGAAGGAGCAGAAGAGGCTGAGGGGAGCCTGAAGGATAGCTGGGTTTCATCCGCATAACACTGAACATTAGAACAGAAGATAGCAGTGTGGTGGGCCAGAGGTGCCATGTAGCGGTTGAAGTGCCAGGCAGAGGGGTTAGACCCCTGGGGAACACTACATATAGAGAGGGGGATAGAAGAGAGAAAAGACCAAAGTTGGACCTGGGATGGTCAATCTGAGAGAAAGGAGGCCAATCAGGCTAGGGCCTGACCAAAGATACCCAGGTTGTCATGGAGATGATTGAGCAGGAGGGCATGGTTGACCATGACCGAAGGGAGGTTAGAGTCTAGATTAGAGAGCAAGTCTTCACAGGTGTTCAGAAGAGCAGTTTCTGTGCTTCTGGCTGCTCTGAAGCCAGACTGGTGGTCATGGAGACAACCAACAGATTCTGTGTGTAGAATAAGCTGGGAGATGGCCAGCTTTTCCAGGATTTTCACAGGAAAGGAGTGATGGAGATCGGGCGATAGTTTAGATTCTGTGTGTAGAATAAGCTGGGAGATGGCCAGCTTTTCCAGGAGTTTCCCGGGAAAGGAGTGATGGAGATCGGGCGATAGTTTGCTGGAGAGGCAGGAATGGCAGAAGGCTTCTTAAGGAGGGGGTGCACAAGGGAGTGCTTAAGAGGGTGGGGAAGGTTCCAGTGGCAAAAGAGTGATTGCCGAAATCAGCTAAGGCTAGCGCAAGGGTGTCAATGTGGTCCTTAGTAGTTCTGGAGGAGTACGGGAGCACCTGCTTTGATGAGACTTTCATAGATCAGACTTGTCTAGACGCATCTTTGGGAGTGAAAAGGGAGGAGAAGAAATGGAGATACAGCTGGATCGAGGCCTGAAATGGTAGAGGAGAGAGGGGACAGGATTTCCTGAGTTTTAATGTTGAAATGAGATGCAGGAGCCATGCAAAGAAATTGGGAAAGAACAGAATAGGTGGAGACTGCAGCAGGCTTGGCCAGCTCCTTGCAGATTTTGAAAAGTACAGCCGAGTTTTTAGAAGCTGCCGAGACACAGGCTTGAATGTAGGCTCTCTTCTTAGAAAGGACAGAGTATGTATTGCCTTTGGAGCAGGCGACAGGCCGGTTCGACAGAGGGCGAGCCTGATGCCCTCCACTTCCTCACAGCCACCCTACACTTGCGCTTAAGGGTGGCAAGGTCGGAATCGTACCAAGAGTTCCACTTGGATGCGGGCTTCAAACGGATCCTCATGACATGGGAAAAGACATCCAGAGTGCTAGAGATAGACCAAAGGTGTGGGAGGAGGGGAGAAAGTTGCAGCAAACACCTCCACTGACACACACTTCATGGGCCGGATGACCGAAAAGGTGGGGGGCAGTTGTAAGGAAAGCATGGTATCAAATGGTGAAGACAGATATAAGTGATCACAGTTCAAGTGTGTTTATTGAACCTCAATGGGTTGGTATAACTCCTTTCTAAACTTAAATCTAAAGATGGGAGCAAGCTACGACCATCAAATAATAACAACACAGTCCTAGTGGAGTCTGTCCAAATAAAAGGGCCTATACTAATGAACCCATTGCCAATCCTTACTTCTAAATACAAAATGGAGTGGGATAACAATGTATGCTAAAGAAAAGTGTTCAAGAAATGATGTCAGGATAGTAAAGCAGCTGGCTTCCATTCCCATGTTTTCAGCACAGAGCAACGCGGCACGTGCAGGCTTTGCACACACTCTGGCTTCTTGGCCACGAGGTAACAGTTCAAGAAATACAAGACATAAAATAAGCAGTGTCGCATAGCAATTTGCTATGCAATTCTGTAGGGTTGCTAATTAAATTGACACTGGTATTGCACAGCCAGCTACTTAAATTACTGTGTTCAATAAAAGTTTGGCTCAACCGCATACCTCTCTGCCCTCTGCACGTTGAAAGAGGCTAATGCGAGATAGATAGTGCAGCAGTAATCATTTCCTCTGCTACTAAAATTGCCAAAGGCATTTGTGGGAGTGCTGTGCAAGAAAAGTACTCTCTTTTAGTAATCGGGATGATACTTTTATTAACCCAACTATATCCTTTCTCGCAAAGACCAGTATATTTTAAAAGACAGTCCTGCAATCCCCTTCCTAAAAATGTAAATTGTTACACAATGTAAAATGACAGTATTTCTCCTGTTAAATACAGCATCAGTTCCATGTTTTTCAATAAAGTTTAAGTTAGCATATCTAAATTTCAGTGTAAACTAGATTGATTTCATTTTGTCAGGAAAGTGCATCATATCGACGAGTGAAAACTTCTGAAAATGATCATGCAGCCAAATGCTTTTCATGGCAAATTTAGTTTTGTGATCTGCTGCTCAACCCATGAGCTGATCCCAAACAGCTTGACATTCTATATTATCACCCTTTTGCTTTATACCAGCTCCCATGAAAGTGAGATGGCACAAAACTCCAATATTCCACTTTGTTTGCCCAGTTCCCTTTCTGCTACACCATCCACTGTGCTTAGTAATTATCAATAGTTCCATCTAGTCTGTTTATCTACAGATGTACTTCAATACCTTACACTGTGCTTAGCCTCCAGAGCTCGTTTTGCTTTACGATTATGAATATGAATGCATTATATATTAGCACCTGTGGGAGAGAGTTGGACAATTTGGAGGCTGGGAACGCAAGCAAAATCTGCAAGTAGCTATCTGCAATTCATGACGGGCCGCTGCGCATGTGCACAGCCTTCCCTTGTGCTTAGAGGCAGTGCCTCAGGTGATGTTTCTACTGGCGATCCAACACTGTGACCCCCGTTCCCACCTGCACACCACCTTGCTCATATTCAGGTCCTCAAAATACTTATTTCCAATCACAGATGTACGGGTAATTTCTTTTTAAGGGAAGCATGAATTGTGCAAATCCTGGTTCCCTTGAAAACAAACCAAGTATTAGAAACCCAGATGACAGCTCTGAATGCTGATAGCAATAAATATCACTTTCATGGATACGCTGGGTTGGAATGCTGTGCTTTTGCTTACCTGACTCGGAGGTTGGGGGGTTGCAGTTGATATCAATGACAGGCAAGGTCCATCTTGTCCACCTGAAGTTGACAATTAATCTGCCTGCTGCAACACCATACTACGTACTTGATCTCAGGGTATGACTCATCAAAAATAAAATTTCAATGTTAAAGGAAACATCTGAACATACACAGCAAATGATGGGTCAAGCATACAATATAAAGGAAACTGTCCTGTCCAACACTGACTGCACTGAGCTGCACAGAGCCGTGCACTGAAAAATGTTTCAGAGCCTTTTTTAATCATATTTATTTGTCCATTTTACAGACATTCCTCTCTCTAATGTCTTACTTCAATGGTACAGAAAAATGCGGTTTTGTTGCTAATTTTATGTCTTGGGTACAAAAAACCTCTAGTGACTTAAAATATTAACACAACATTTCTAAACAAATATGATTGTTTGCTAATCAAGAACATTTTTATGAGCACATTCTGCTAATCAATTTTTGAAAACTAATTTATGCCTTGAAATAGGCATCAGGGCCTTCCGCCAAAGTCTGTCTCGTAATAATGTCTCTTAGGGGGGGCCTGATGTAACAAACAAAAAACACAAATAGTCACTTTCACAAGTTCAAGACTGGTCACCCTCCTTCGGGCTTGGACCAAAAGTCCCCCTCATCTGCGCTCTGACACCTTTTCTACAAGGTTAACAATTTGGTCTCCACGTTCAGGCTCGGACCATGGATCCCCCTCGTCCAGGCTCAGATCCTCTTTTGCACAATGTTCACAACTTGGTCTTATTCGTTCGGGTTCAGACCACAGATCCCCCTCTTATGGGCGCAGATCCCTTTTGATACCAGAATCAAAGACTTTTGAATGTGCAATGGGTTTTGCTTAACCCGTCACAGGTCCACTTCGATTCACTTCACACAATCTACACTTCACATTAATCTTCTTTCATTACTTTTGTCAGGATACTGTACAGAGACCTTTGACTGAGCACATTCACAGTGCTAGACCACTCCTGTAATGGTATCATTGCTCTCCTTCTAATGTTCAAATATTCACCAGCAATTAAGCTTCACTCGTAACACTTGAAACATTGTTCGTTCCAGCGCTCATTTTACAATGGTGCTTCTTGCAACCTTGACTTCAACACAGACCGGTCTGGCATCAGTCTCTGCAATTCACCGACTGTTTTCTGTTGCTTCTTTGTTCTTGGAGCCATGGACGATACCACAGAATCTGCTGCTCCTCCCCGCCTTGGTCAGTTACGTGGGCGGACCCTCGGTATCTCCGACACATAATGCAGGATTCTTCAGCCTGGTTTCTTGGTCTTACGTTTTCTGCCTTGAAGGTGTCTTGAAAGCAATGGCTTCCTGCCAAAAAGGTCAAGGGAGTTGCCCCTCATGAATCTCTTGTGCCTGGCTCTTTCTCCCCTCATTCAGCTGCCCACTCAAAACTGCTGTAATTTTGTGTGTTTTGCCTCGCTCAGAGTGTGCGCTCCTTCCGCCTTGTGGGGAAGTGAAATGGAAGTCAGGTGTGAGTGATTGTCGATAACTGCCTGACCATAGTATTGGGACATGTTAGGTACACAGCTCAGGTGCAAGTCTGTTTTCTCCCAGAGCAGCTGTCAGTTTAAACATTTTCATGCAGGAAAGGGGGTTTTCTAAATATCCCATCGGGTAGGATGGGATAACTGTGTTACATGGAAGAGAGGGATACCGCGTCTCAACATCCAGTTTCCCACTCCCCGAGGACCCCTCACCCAGGGGATCCACCCACACTGGTACACCCCCAGGGTCTGGATCCAAAGGCGATGGCCATGCCCTGGCCACCTGGATGATAGATGCCCAGGGACTAGCAGGTGCAGTGCTGGGGTCGGCTTAACCTGAGCAACAGGTGAGAGGAGAGAAGAAAGTGGTCAAATAAAGAGACGAGTGGTGAGAGCGTTGGAGAGGGGGCGGTCTAACGAGATCAGAACATCCAGGGTGTGCCCTGCAGAGAGACTCAGGCCAGAGGGAAGAATAGAGAGAGTAACAGATGTTTTGAAAGAGCCCAGTTGAGGGGCTAGAAGCATCCAAGTGGATGTTGAGGTCTCTGAGGAGAAGTTGAGAGGTAGAGGCAAGGAGGGAGGAGGAGCATTCAGCCCACTCAGCGAGGAAGAGGGCAACCTGGCCAGGTGGCCTGTAGATGGTGGCCACAGTGGAAGAGAGGCCAGAAGAGATAGAGAGCCTGCAGATCAGGCATTCAAAGGAGTATTAGGCCTGAATAGTAATGACAAGCAGGGATCCACTCTAGGAAGATCATGGCGACTCCCCCTCCAGGATGGTTGGTTCAGAGAGGATCTTTTAGCCATCGGGGAGGAGAGTGTCAAAACTTGTGACCGAGCTGGCCATGAACCAAGTCTCGGTGCGACTGAGTACATCCAGATCAAGCCCTTGAAGGAGACAGCCAATGTCAGGAGTGTTTGACAGCAGAGCAAGAGTTAAGAGGAGCGACGTGGAGTAGATTGCCACCTTTGCAAGACTTCTGTGGAGGGGTACAGGCATGATACACCCTGCAGAAGTGCTAGAGGTACCCAAGAATGGGCAGAGGAGGAGATGGCAGGGTAGTCAGAGAGGAAGAAGAGAGTGCCTGAGAGGTGGCGGAAGAAGGAGGTGACAGAGCGGTCAAAGAAGCAGCAGAGGGTTCCTGAGGAAGGATGCGGAAGAGGAGCCACAGAGGGGTACATAGGAGTAGCCGGAGAAGGAAGGAAGTTGAGAAGACACAGGAAGCAGCTAACAAAAAGGAGGCGATTGTCCCGACGGCCCTAGACCAAGACAGTGCCATTTAAGTAGACAATGGTGGTCTTGGAGGAGTGGAAGGGGGCCAGGACGGCCTCCCACTGGTTGCCACCATTAATGGGAGAGAAGGAAAAGGGGAGCAAACAAAGACCATATTGGGGGCGGGGGTCCATTGGCCTGGATCATCAGATCTTCTGTGGGAAGAAAAGTTCAACTACCTTTGTAGACTTTCCCGGGCACTATGGACAGGCTACCTCAAATCTACTAAGTGCAATAAACTGGAATTCCAAGAACATATACGCAGGACAAACAGGCTGCCATAGAAACAGGGATAATGGGATTCTCCAAATGCATTACCTTTATAGTCTTACCACATAACTTCCAAGTTCTATCAACTCTAGCAAAAGGAGTGTGATATCAAGGATAGCTGCATATAATCACTGTGAATTACAGTGGCTAACCTAAGCAGTTCTAAGTGCGATGCAAGGTTACCAACATATCTACCAGCGTCATAAATGCTCTAAGTGTGACACATGTTAACCTGCATTTGTTTTCTTCAGATGCTGGCTTTACAATTGCTGCATTGAGGGAAATCTATGCAATGAAAATCTGCTCGACCATATTTTATGCCATGAAAATCTGGGCCATTGACAGTGAGTGGCATAGGATGGAAAACATCCCAGCTTGTCCAAGAACCAACAGTGGAGTACTTAAGGTCTTAGCTGATGATTACTTCCACCAACTCAGCAGAGATCAATCGCAGATATTTCATAATGAAAAAATACAAAATGGCTGAAAGGGGCGCTCTAGCGTATATCAACTATATTGCCAGTAGTAAATGGCAGTGTGCAAGGCAGATTATGCAGCAGCTAAAAATAAGCCATATTTTGAATCCAGAAACACAAATATACATATAAATTGCTGCTCTAGTAAATACTTGATTTAAAAAAAAAACTATCAAGATGTTCTATTATGAGCAAACTAAAGTGGACCTAACCACCAAAAAATGAGCAAATGACCTCACATTGTATGAACAACTACATATACATGAGTACCCTGAAACTAGAAAAGATTATTTAAGAGTAAAATGTAACCCGGTTCCCAATTAACTGGAGCGTGGCGCAGAACCACTGCAACTAGAACACTCTGCCACTTATGCAGAATCTGCATTGTTAAAAGTGCATTACATGAGATAAGAATAAAGCACAAAATGCACTACAGAGGGGCAAAGGCAATAAGAGATGGTTCAATGACCCAAATATAAAACTGGTAATGAGATCCCATTAACATGCCACTTCACTAGGTTGTGGCAGCAGATGGAAAAAAACATTAAAAAAAGAAGTGAAGAATGAACAACAGAACATATATTAGTAGACCGATGAGTAGTGACTACATGAGACATGGTAGATATATTTGAACCTGAATACTCATGAGCCATACAAAACCATAGATTGCACTGATTAATGGCAATCTATTTTCCTTTTAACATAGCTTCAGTTACAAAATATGGATTTAGGACCCAAGGAGGACTCCTGAGGGGGTCCTGCGTCCCCTCCTGTGCCTGGCCCAGTGAGGCCCTGTTGGACTGGCTTGTCTGTGGGGGGCACTTTGCAGTGCTTTGACCCCTGGACTGGTGAGACCAGCCAGTCTTGAGGTGTTCAAGAATCCAGCCGTCTGTTTGGAAAGATTTATCTTTTGGCAACTTTACCTCCATATTCTATTAACCCCAAATAGTTTGCTTTTGTTTTATAACCTGTCCTAGCTTTTTACAGGTCAGGGAAGTGAAGCCTTGAGCTTCACTCTCCTGGCCTTTTCCTTATTTCGGTATGGGGAACTGATCAGTCCTTCATACTATCATTACTGGGAAACCATGTTTCCCTTTTGTCTCATCTGATTGGTAACGTTTTGACAGTGCACACAGCATCGTACCATGCAGTGAGGATACTGGATCATCCTAGGCTTTTACACTTTGGATTTTTGGTTACTTTTATATGTGCCTTTCCTTTGATTATGATCTGTTTTTGGCTTCTTTCAGGTGCCTTTTGGAGTGATGTGTGTATTTAGCAATAGTTATTTTGAGCTGGTACCTGGTTTTCTGAGGGATTTATTTGGTATTTTCCTTTGACTCCCAACCTGTTTCTTGAGCTGGTCGACTTTTGGAGTGGCCTACCTTTGAACTGTAAAGCTTTGTTTCTGCCTTTTTTCCTTCCCCGACCCAACCCCTCAGCAATTGGCTCAGGCAGTCGGGTGTCTCTTTGCCTCTATCCTGGCAGCCAGCCCCCCCCCTGTACTCTGTCCCTTCCCGAATATAGTCTGTTGTCATCCTGCACAGAGACCACTTGGCAAGCAGTCTTAGGGCCTGTCTGATGTTTGGTGAGTGCTTTTCTTTTGATTCAGATCTGTTTTTTGCTTGATTTTGGATGCCCTTTGGAGGGATTTGAGTGCATTTTGCAATAGTTTTTTTTAGCAAGTATCTGGTTTTCCCAAACCGTTTTATGAGCTGGTTGACTTGTAGAGTAGCCTGCCTTTGTGCTTTAGTCCTGAAGGATGGAACACGTTACTTACCTGTAACTGTTGGTCTCCAACATGGGTCTGGCACAGGAGGTGCCAGCATGAACCCAGAAGAGCCACAGTGGGGAAGGAGAAAGGTTTGCATGTGAATCCATGCCATATCCATGCTGGAGAAAAAACGTTTTAGGTAAGCAACTTGTTCCTTCTCCAGCATGGGGTCTGGCATGAATTCACATTGAAGAGGAGTAGATCCTCCCCCTCTCTCTGGAGACAGACATGTGAAAATATCATTCAGGGCATGTGCCCCGCCCTCCTGTCCAACATTGTAGAAGTCAGAAGCATTGTCCATTGAGCCAGCCAGGTTGCCCTTATTATAGGCAGGTACATTAGAAAATAAGTGACACTGCACAAATTTATTAGGAGAACATAAAAGAATGCTTACATTGCACACAACATACATACCACAGAATATAGATTTCTGAAGTGGAATATAGATCAGCAAAAGGCAACCATTTTTCAAAAAATGAATGCCACATCACGTATTACAAATAAACTGCAGACCTTAAGTCTTCTGGAAATGTAAAAGCGTTGAACAAATATGGTAAGAATACATTATTTCCAATGGTGCTGCTTACAAATGAAATTGGCATAAAGTCAAGAAAAGATAAGCTAAGGTGAGGTAACCAATAGAAAACCAGACAACTAATCTTTGTCCTTGGTGGACTGTCTGGAGCAATGATTCACCCCAGAACTGTTTGTTTCTAGTTTTAAAGTTCCAACATATGTCTTGTGATTCAGTAAATGTAGAAAAACAACCAGTCATACTAATTGGTATAATATGAGGTCATTAAATTATTGTGCAATGTTTTGCTTTCTATAAAAGCATGTTCAAAATGGACAGAGTTACTTAATCATCTGTGGCATGAGGAATTCTTGCAGCGGGCTGAGAGAATAAAAGCACTTCTTATCCGCACAATTACAACTCTAAATGGCTGGAAAACGTACTTCTCAACATATGGCTGACCACAAAGCAACGCTTTTTATAAGATTAAAGCGACAAGAGCCCTGGGTCTTTAGTGATGCAGCATGCAGGGCACACAGATCTTTTGCAGAACCACGATGAGAGGCAAGAGGGAAGGCTGGAGATGAAATTGTGCAGACAACAAAAAAACTAAAAAGGGGAAGATTGCATATAGTCTCCCATCTCTAGGAAGGGACACCCATGCAGTATGGAGGAAAGTGGACTACCTTTTTCACCAGAAAAAAACATCTTCGCCTTTAAATTCAGAGGCACGCAGGGGTGCAGACCTGGGAGCATGCGCTACCCTGACTCTGCCCACTGGCATCACTCCTCAGTCCCCATTGATGCATCAACAATATTTAAATGCCTAATGACACCAGTTTTATTAGGGGGGAGGATGGTGGGACGTATAGAGGAAAGGTAACTGAGGACTAAGTTAGTCACTGCGGTGAGTAACTCATAATTACTCTTACGTCCCGTCACCTTTCCACCATACTGCATGGACGATTACAAATGAATGCAGCCCCAGGGTGGAGACGAGACCCTCCTTAAGCAAATAAGTTCCTTAGAACTGCCTGTTCGAATGCCATGTCCGATTTAGAGCCGGCGCCCAAACAATAATGCTTACAGAAGGCCGAAGGGGTGGCCCAGGAAGCTGCCCTGTTTATGACTTGCCAAGGAACCTGCTGCTGGAAGTCGATGGCCATGGCCTTGGCTCTGACCGCGTGAGCGTGCATGTTGGCTGGCATTGGCTTGTGCTGCCCTTCATAGGCCTCTTTGATGGCCGCAACCATCCACCGTGCAATAGAAGCCTTGATGCCTGATAACCGGGTCTGGAGCCCCTAAAGGTGACAAAAAAAGCATCCGACTTGCAGAAGTCCTTGGTCCTGTCCACATAGAATTTCAGAGCACGTCTGACATCCAGACATGCAAAACTCTCTGAACCTCGTCCTTGGGGTCAGCGAAGAAGGTAGGTAAGACTACTTCCTTGGTTAGATGCAAGGCGGACTGTACCTTAGGTAGGAAAGCCGGGTGAGTCTGCAGGACCACCATATCCCTGTGGAAAGTGGTGTAGGGTTCTGAGGCCACTAGAACATGGATCTCGCCGACTCTGCGAGCGGAGGCAAGTCCCACCAGCAAAGCAGTCTTAATGGTGACCAGCCTGATGTCTGTGGATGCCATTGGCTTGAATGGATTGTGCGCAAAGGCGCCCAACACCACGTTGAGGTCCCACACGGGGTGTGGCCTCTTAATGGGAGGGTAAAGCCAGGAAAAGCCCGTCAGATGTTTCTTGACAATCGGGTTGGAAGAGAAAACCCCCCTCCTCCAAATTTCTGTAGACCCCTATGGCTGCCAGTAAGTGCGACATGTGTCCACCTTAATGCCTGAGAGCGAGAGGTGCGCCAAGAAAGAGAGCACATCATCCAGGGTGCACGTAAAGGGGGAGGGGGTTGATCTCCTTAGAGTCTACCCAGTGACAGAACCTGCTCCCTTTGCTTTTATCTTGGCTCCTGGTAGCCTTGCTCCTGGCGACTTGAATGATCTCCAGGTTTGCCTATGATAGGCTCAGGTGCTAGAGGGAGATCTGCTCAGCAATCACACTGCGAGGGCTAACTTCTGAGGTCTGGGATGGAGGACCCTGCCGCTGATGGGACAGGAGAGGTACCAGACCCAGTGGAAGGTGAATGGGTGGTTTGTCCATGAGGCTGAGCAGTTTGGAGAACCAGTCTCGCTGGCCACCAAGGAGCTATCAAGATGATGCTGAGGTGACAAGCTTTTTTCATCTTGCGGAGTACCCTGGGGATCAGGGGTGTCGGAGGAAAGGCATATGCTGTCATGCCTTCCCATTGAATCTGCAATGCATCTCCCAGGGAGCAGGGGCCCAGCCCCTGCCAAGACACAAACTGATGGCACTTCCTGTTGTTCCAGGAGGCAAATAGATCCACCTGAAGATGGCCCCATGTGTTGAAGACCACCTGCAGCACCGGGTGGTTCAATTGCCATTGTTAATTGTCAGCTCCCAGCCTACTGAGCCTGCCTGCTTCCAGTTGGTCTGCCCCGGGAGGTGGATAGGCGTGTGGTAAATGTTTTCCAGGGCCCATTCCCACATGCTGACCACTAGACTGCACATCGAAAGGGACCTGGTACCCCCTGCTTGTTGACTTAATACATGCTGGTGGAGTTGTCGGTCTGGATCAGGACAGTCCTGCCCCCTATAAGCGGAAGGAAGGCTCTGGGGGCTAGGCAGATGCCCCTGAACTTCAGCCAAATTATATGTAACTGCTGTTCCTGCCAGGTGGACGCTGTGGCTGTCTAGGGTGGCTCCCCAGCCCTCTAGTGAATAGTCCACAGTGATTATGACCTGTGGGGACAGCTGCCGGAAGGGCTTGCCCATCCGCAGGTTGCAGTCCCTGGACCACCACGTGAGGTCCGAGTGGAGAGAAGGCGGTGTGCTGACCAGCTCCACTTGGGACCCCTTCTCCTGATTCCATGAGGCTGCGAAGTGCAGCTGTAATCTCCTCATCCGGAGCCTTGTGTGTCGCAGGGCCAGAAGGACCACTGCCATGATATCCAGTAGGTGTTGGTACCACCAAGCTGAGGTCACTGGTAAGGAAGTGCGTAGTGGCCCTCTTGATGGGTGCAATCTTGTGCTCTGAGTGAAATACCTTCTCGGAGCTTGTATCCCAGATAAGGCCCAGGAAGGTGAGGCTCTGCGTGGGCTGTAGCTGAGACTTGAGGTTGATAGTAAACCCCAGGTTGTGGAGTGTGCTCATAAGCGAGGAGGAAGTGTGGGTAACCCCCTCCAGGAATCTCGCCCTGATGAGCCAGTCGTCCAGGTACAGGTAGAGATGGTGGCCCTGGGCCCAGAGGAGGGCTGCCACTGGATTCATGAGTCTGGTAAATATCCTGGTGGCTGAGTTGAGGCCAAAGGGTAGCACCTTGTACTTGAAATGACAGCCCGTTATCCTGAAGCATAGGAAGAAGCAGTGAGGCTGCCAATTTGGGAAGTGTAGGTAGGCATCCTTCAGATCCAGGGATTAAATCCAGTCTCCCTTGTCTAGTGTCTCTGCAATGAGTGCTGGTGTAACCATCTTGAATTTCTGAAGAGGGAGGGAGAGGTTGAGGGTGGATGGGTCCAACACAACTCTCAGGCCAGCCTGGTCCTTCTTTTGAATGGTGGAAATCCTGGAATATAAGCCTAATCCTCTCTGGAAGGCTTGTACTTCCACTGCTTGGCTCTCACGAGCGACCGGATCTCCGCCAACAGAGTTACAGTCCTAATCTGTGGGAGTGTAGGGGATGAGGTTGGAGAGAGCAGTATTGGTAGGCGGTGCACCCCTTGGATACTACAGAGAGGATACAGGGGTCTGCAAAGTTCTGGCACCAGAAATGTACGTGAGCGGCAAGCCTGCCACCCACTGGAGACACATGGACCCGAAGGGATCCGTCATGCCTTTATTCCGTCTGAGGCTGCTGCTGAGGAGAGGGACTGGAAGAAACCCTTGCTACCCTCCCACCCCCCTTTTTGTTGCTTGCACCAGTGCTGACTCGGCAAGTGGTCAGGTTGTCTCGACCTACGTTCCTGGAATCCCTGGTAGCCACCAAATGCCCAGTACTTGTCAGAGCGTTGATGCGACTGGGTGTACGCCTTGGGCATGGCCTTCTCCAGGATAAAGACTTTGCAGTTTGCAAGTCTTTCTTCTTTTTATCTAATTCCTCATCGGTGGTAGAGTGGAAGAGATCACTACCCTTGAACGGAAGGTCCATTATGCGATCCTGGACGTCAGGGTTAAACTTAGTAGCCCGAAGCCAGGCCGTCCTTCTCATGTCCATGGCGATTCAGATGGCCCGGCAAGAGGTATCGATGTGGAACAGAGTGGACTTCATGATGTCTTGCGCTACCAGCCTGGATTCTCCTAGACCCGCTTTGAATCATTCCTGGATCTGCGCCAGAAGTTCCGGAAGGAAGACCGCTATTTCCTGTCACAACCTCTGGTTAGCGGCTGCCAGCACGGCATCCGTGTTGGCCTGACACAGGTGCAGGGAGGCGCTGGAGTATAGTTATTTCCCATACACCTCCAAGATCTTCTCCTCCTTGCCTAGCAGCACCAAGGACGAGGTGGCCGAGGACGACTGAGGCTTATAGTAGAGTGACGCTGCAGCAATCACCAAAGAATGTGGCTGGGGGTGCATTGATAACAAGAGTGTATCCCCTTCCATCTGTCTATACTTGGCATCGCGGCGCTGATTGACAGATTTGGCTGAGTGGGGCTTCATTCACCCCTTCTTGTCCAGAGCCACAACATCCTTCTGCATCGGGATACTCGACTTGGTAGGGGGGTCTTCGGGTCAGGACTTCTGCCAAGACCCCCTCTTCAGGCTGCTTTACCTCGGGATGAGGAAGGCCCAGATATACTGCCAAACCTGCAAGCCTGTCATGGAAAGCCTTTGCTGACAGCGGCATGTCAGGGTCCTCCTCCTCGTCTGTATCCACCAGAGTGTCTAGCTGGTCCGGAGCGGGAGGAGAGGTGCTGGCTGCCGTGGGCTGCAGCATGCAGAACGAGGCCAGAGGCTGCTGCAGGACCACCTGAGCTGTGGGAGGCAGGTGATCCAGAATCGAGGAGCCGGCAGGGGGAGCGGGGGATGAGCTGGGGCCTGTGGTGCCAGAGCCATGGGAGGAATGACTATGGGTGCCAGTGGAGTGATCTGGGGGGAGCAAGTCCCTGACTGCATCCCGTAGGATGGCCCCCATCTGGGGGGTTCATATCAGCACTAGGAACCTTTCAAAGAACCTGTCTTTGGAGGCAGAAGAGGTGGTAGGAGATGTTGACTTAGTGGCTTGGGGCTGCTGGAGCGCACTCTGTCTAGTTTGCAGGGGAACCCTGCACTGCGCTGCTGATGGCTAAACTGTAGGGCACGTACCTGGTTGACACTAGTCCCACCTTGAAACTCATTCACCCGCCTACTCTGTTCCTAGGAGTGGCATCAGACGAGCGACCATGTTGTCTGGCACGGCAGCCATTTTGTCGCGGTGCATGGCTCCCTGGGCCCAACCTCCTTCAAAACTCTTGGTAGTGGAGCATGACGCCTACCCTGCACCTCAGGTCTAGGCCTGGAAGGCGTATTGCCCTCGGCATTGTCATTGGTAGTGCTGCGAGTTGGCGCTCAGACATTGAGCCAGTACTATGGTGTTGCCCCTCTGGTGTACACCTGGTAAAAGAACCTTGTGGTCTCTCAGCACTGATTCCGGAAGGATCTGATGACCCCCCTCGGCCGTGAGCTGGACTAGCCTCAGTGCACTTGCTGATACCAAAACCCGAAAGGTTCCTCCAAATTGGGTGTTTCCTTTTGAAGGAGTCACCCTTATGGGGTGCGATGGAAAATAGAGGGCCTAGATTTCTGCTTCACCAAGATCTTCAAGTCCTCTGGAGGGGACCTTTCAAAGAGCTCCCTCCACCTCGCTAGCCTTTTCTTCAGTGTGCCTGGAGTCAGTGCGTTGCATGCGGTACAACCTTGCCAAGCGTGGTCAGACCCAAGGCAGAAGAGGCAAAGAGCGTGGGGGTCAGACGTAGAAAAGAGACCCTCACAGGCTGGACACCTGCTGAAACCCGCTGAGTCGACATGCGCCGAAGAGGAGGGCGACGCCTGAGGACCGAGCACCCGAATGACAAGGAGAAGACAAAAAGATAGAAGAATTCAGGGAAGAGGACGTGGTATTACATGGCTGAAGCCAAACCCAGGAGCGCTGGTGAAACCGGCCCGTTACCGTCAATGCAGAAAAGAGGACGGAGGAGTAGCGCATGCTCCCAAGGCCAAACCCCTGCGTACCTTTAAAGGGAAAGACTTTTTTTCTGGTGAAAGGGGTTCCGTCTCCCATCCCTAGGAATGGACGCCCATGCAGTATGGAGGAAAGGGGACGCGATGTAAGAGTAGGAAAGATACCTCCATTTCAGGTTCCAAGGGGAACCAAGAATACACATTCAATTATTAATAGGAATTCCTAAGGCAAACTGCCAATTAAGAAGAACGCATATTACACTCCAAAATGGAGTCAAGTTTGAGGTGAGATAAGTCTTCTAAAGAAATAGCAGAAGATGGTTGTAAGAAATTTTGTGTATGCTTTTATTTTGGGGTTTGGGTGTGTTTTGTGATGCATTATTATGTGTTGAAGCTAAACAAAGCAATAGCTCGGTTTTGTATTTTTATAAACTTAAGTTGCTGCTTAAGGAGTTTTGAAAGTGAGAGTATTTTTTTCGGGATTAAATTCTGTTGTATTGAGAAAATGTATAGGCGTTTTACAAGTGAGGCAGAGATGATATTGCTGTGTTGGCAGAATTCAAAAAAGGACTTTGGGAAAGAAAAAAAAAAGCAGTGATGGCATTTCTCTTTTTGTTCACAGGCAGCTAATACAAAGGATGTGGGTGTTTTATGTGCACGAAATACAGATAACAGAGCAGGCTGCTTTCCTTAATGAAAGAGATAAACGGGGATAGAACTTGGGATAGCTCAGTAAGTATGGTAATGCGGGTTTAGTTTCCCACATTGAAGAGACAGGAAGCAGGGATTTGTAGAAACCTATTATGTTAAAAAGCTTCCAAGAAGAAAGAGGAGCTGAGTCTTGTATGTACAATGTAGTTTAGTATTGGAGTTTAAATTGAGGTCAGTTCCTTTAGGAGACATTGGGTCACATGCCAGTAGGGCTGGGGAAGCTACAGTTGAAGGGCTGTTATGTTTGGAGAAAAGATTGGAAATGTTTTAGTGCAGGAGTATTTGATGAGTCACGACACATGCCGATACAAAAGGCAAACTTGTTTCAAAATATAGGTCATGTAAAGCATCTTGAATCAAGGAAATATGTAAATTACAGAGTATATATATATTAAGTAATGGTGAAATGAAATATGAGGGACATTTATTTTGCACCAGCTGGCAGTTAAGTGTTAATTTAAAAATGAAACACGATGACAAGTTTGAAAAAACAGTATTGATGAACCTTTTAAATGAGACCAGATTAAGTGGCATTGATGTATTTATGTATAGGGTCTCTTTTTTGAATATATATGAAGAAAAAAGGCTATGAAGTAGGTTAATTTAAAAAGGATGAATTACTTTCAGTGGTGTGATCTGAGGCATAAAGAAAGTGTGCATGTGAAAAATAGATTGGAAAATATGGGTTTTCGATTATAATGAATACGACTGAATAGGGCTAGAGAGGATATATATGTGCGCATGCATATAATTAGTGTAGATTGTAAATAAAGACCGGTTTTTAAGATTTTGAATTTTTAAAATGAATATGTTGTATATAATTGCAAAGTAATTTTGGACTGACATTGTTTGTGAAGAGAGTATTAGAATAGTTGTGATATATTTTGAATAAATGTATTTTTAATAAAGATTTTTAAGTGAAGCAGGTGCTCAGTGCCACTCATTAAAAAAGTATTTTAGAGCCAGGACCGATAAATTGATTTTCACTTAAGGTTTTTTATGAGATACATCAGCACTAATGGCGTTTTTTTAGTAGAGCATGTCAGTTTGTTTGATTTAACAAAACCAGCTGAAGGAATTCAAGATTCGATGGTTTAAAAAGAAACTTATTTTTTGTTATGTTGAGATAGGGGTTTATATTTAAGTATTTTTGTTTTGGCCAAAGGTTATGTATGATTAAGCATATTTTGAGCACATTTTTTCACACTACAATTTGTCCCCCTTCATAACCCATACATGGACCAGATTGGTCGCATATGATTTTTTCTTTTTAAATTACACACACCACTTGCCATTTTAAGGTTTATTTGGCTATTTTGGATCGTTTGGGACTGTGCCAGATACTTTTTTTAAGGACCTGATCATAGACATATTAGCACACATTAGAGCCCCCGCCCCGATTTTTTATTAATCCCATTTAAACATTGTAGCTATCTTTATTAGTAATAGTAAGTGTACACAGGTTAGTTACACAGATAAGAGACAAAGTCGTGTTGAGCAATGGAAAGAAACCATTTTTTAGGCACATTGTGGAAAAGTAATTTGCAAAGGGGAGGTGCCTTGCCCAATGGTTTTCCAACATACAATGAATGAGCATAGGGAGGTGTCTCAGACCCTTGTGTTGAGTAGCATACAAATGACTGAAACAACTCGAAGTCTCTTAGATTTGTCAGTACATCAGCAAAAAGGAGAGCAGAGACAGTTTATTTTCATAGAATTTCTAAAAAGGCAAGGAGGTACGTCCGAAGAGGGGAATGAGAAAGTGATTAAGGAAGGGGAGGGAGAGAAATGGTAGTAAAAAAAACAGGCATGGGAGTGCAAGATGAGACAGATTGCAATGAAGGCATGAGAGTGCTACAAATAACCAAACCGTGTGGATACTTGTCAGAAGAGTAACTAAGACTAGAAATAGAGGGGACAGCATATTCCCCACACCATAGCACAATCATTGAAATATAATGCCCAAGATGACACATGGTGCTAGGCATGCAGCGAGAATAAAAGTACAATCATAAATGCAAATTACACAACACAGAAGGTTAATGCAATAGCAAGTGGCACCAGATCAGGCATGGTAAACCCTTAAATGAGTACAGCAGGAATGAAGATTATTATAAGCACTTTTGCAGTAGCACCATGAAATGCGCATTCACTGACACAAACTTCTATTCAAAATGGGGGAAGTAATAGTTCTGGGAGGAAGTACTCTTACCAGCACAAGACTGAAGTTACATACTGTATGGGATGAGGGAGCATCATCTCTTTATACCATTATTTATACATTTATCGCAACATATTAAACATATTGGGGAGAGATTTGGATAAGTGGCCAGCGGATAACATGCACTATTTTAGGGATTAATTATGTAAGTACACAAGAATTTGCATAGGCACTTTAAGGCCAGGATGGAGCGCGCACACACTGAGTATAAAGGGCAGATTGTTAAGGTTTGGAGAAACAGAGGGTGGATGTGGTGTGCCTCACTCACCCTCTGTTTCTCTACATATTGGTTCAGAAGTCCCAGGCTTTAGAGGCAGCTGGACCGGGGTCACCATGTCCTACCCAGGAGAGCCACATCATTGGTTTTCCCCCCTCCTCCCAACAGGAAAAATTGTGCTTTTGGAGGGGAGTTGGTTCCTCGTTACCAAAAACAGACTACAGCTACCAGAATTCCTTGAAACCAATTGAGATTAATTTGCAACACCTTAAAAGACAGCCTCCCTGAAGATTGCTAGAGACATGAAAGCGCTTGGAGGAGAACAGCAACTTGAAATTCATCAGGTATTCAACACTAGGAACTAGAGTGCGCACCTCACCCACCCTCTTGTTAAGATTAGCCACCAAGTTTTTATTTAAATAAAGCATACACATGGATGAGAAAGAAGGACCCATGAGCGCAAGCAAGCTAGAAGCTGCAAACATGATGGAATGAAACAGCATGACAGTGATGGCTCTTAGTGAAGAATACACATAGATCAATTTGACAAAGGCTTGCTTAATGAATGTTTATTTAGCAGTTCAGGATTGCAAACAGAAATAAGGAAGACTTGGCACACATATTAAGCATGTTGTGGATCAGTAGTATCTATGATGTGTGATTTATTAAAGGGAATGAAGAGAATGAGAACTTGGAGATGTTGAAAGAGGGCATCATGCACAAGATTTGGAAACACAGGGATATCATGTTGCTGTTATGTCATGTTATGGCCACAGGGTTGGGGGGTTTCGACATACACACACACGCACACTGAACATACATAGAACCCCCACAATAGTAGACAATATTCCCACAATGCAAGTACAGTACCGACTTAAGCAAAAGTAACCCCATGTCCTGCTAAAATAATATATAATTTTTGTAGTATATTTGGAGCATTTGTAGGGGAGGGGTTACAAGATTTAAAAGGACACACAATGACATGCAACTGAGGATCAAGAGGAGCTGTGAGGAAAAACACAAGAACTGCTGCAAGTGCACAGAGCAACACATGAGACAAGTAACAAGAAATCTAATATATATATATATATTCAGTGAAAAAACTTTGTTGAAGGGACAAGTAAAACTGAAAAACCCCTGAAATTCACCAGTTATGGTAAACTAAGCAACCATAACTCGCGCCACCACCGTGCACTGCTAAGACTAATACCCATGACATCAAAAATGTCATTCATGACATCACTGATGACATCAAATGTCTGGCTAACACTTCTTTTTTGTTCACTAACATATCTAGGCCAGATGGTTTTCTTCATTGACAGTCAGGAAGTAAAAATGTAAAAGGTACTATGTTTGTAGACCTCACTCTTCTCATATGTACTTACACTACTTTCCTTATAATCCAGTCACATCATACAATACATATACAGAGGGGAAGGAGCCTTGAGACAGCAATCATGTGTGCATGAACTTAAGTAGTAAGGTTATGAACACTTTCTGGCACTGCTGCTGGTTTTATGCTTACTTTACTTTCCCTGTATATGCTTGTATTTGTATGCATTGTGGTCTCTTTATGTTGTGTGTAGTAGTACAATTATGCAATAAGGGAGACCTACTTATTACATATTTCACAGTACACAAAACTGTTGGAAAGTACAATGATTAATCCTTTCGTTTCACATAGTAAGGTTTTGAATATTGCAGCTCTATGGTGCATGCTGCAGAGAATGCCTACATTTGTATAGGAGTTTGTTCATGTACTGGAATGAAGTCAGTAACACAATGGTCTTTATAGCAATGCATCACCTAATTAACTATTTGGCGCATGGTAGTTCTTACAATGATTCTTGATATTTTTCGGCCAACATTATGAGAATCCCTTGTAGAGGCTGTGCATAAAAACTAAATGCACATGTGATGTCATCAGTGGTGTAATGAATGACATTCGTGATGGCATTTTTTTTAGAACATTTTATTTGTTTTTACTCTCAAACATACAACAATAGACTCCTATATGGAGCCAATCTCCAACAACAAATGAAAGAAGACATTAGATTCAAGCAGTTCCCACATATCAAATGCAATTGGACAATCTTTACATCATTTTTTGTATTCGTTCAACATTTGTAATCAACATGTCAAGGAGCTCATATAGCGTCCTCCCATGGCTGCCAGATTTTCCCAGCCTTGTCCGGACATCCATGCGCCCTGTACACTCTTTGCTCTATGGCTATATAGATCTGTACGTCTGTGATCCACTGCTCAACTTGTGGCAGAAACGCAGAGCCCCACAATGCAGCAATGTTGCGTTTGATCACTGCTGTGACGTTTGAAAAGCATAGTCTCATAGTGCGACATTTCCACTTCTCCTTCCACCCCAAGCAGCAACAATTTAGGATCCCTGGGAATCGTCTGACCCAGGACTCTCGATAGCATGTTACAGCACTGCTGCCAAAAGTACTGTATATGTGGGCAGACCCACAGTATGTGGAAAAACTTCCCCTCTGCCCGGCACCACAGGCAGTTAGGCTCCACAGTCCTACACCAGCAGTATTGGGCCACCCTTGAATAGTAAACTCTGTGCATTATTTTCAGTTGGACTAATCCTAGTCTGGCCGAGATAGCGGACTTGCGCGGGTACATTAGGGTCGTGACCCAGTCTTCCGGCAAAATATCCCCTACCTGCCTCCCTCTCCCATTTGGCTTTCAAGTTTGATAGTTCAGGAGTAGCAAAGGAGGTTACTGCACCATACACAACCATGGAGACCTTGGCGTTAATGCGGTCCACCTCCATGTTCTTCTCCACGGGGGTGCAATCCGGCATATTAGTCAAAGCAGGCAGGTGCTGTTGTAGTGCGTGACAGTTGTGTATAGTGATATCTCTCAGTTGCAGGGAGTTTAAATTTCGTTACTAGATCCTCAAAGGATACTATATTACCATCAGTAATCAGACCTCCCACTTTACCTATGTTACTTGTCACCCAAAGCGGCCACCTCGGTAGCTTATCTATTTCAGGGAGGTTCCCATTCTCCCAGAGTGGTTGCAGTGGTGTAATCTTTTTGTCCCAGCCTATGAAGGCATGAATCTCTGCCCAAATTCGGGGGGGTTTGCATCAGCATTTTTCAACGGGGTGGTGTGGATGTTTTGAACTGATGGTAGGCAGGGCCCTCACATGTGGTAGTGTTGTGTCAGCGTGCAGTGTGTCGTTAACAGACATTAGGCTTGCCCAGGAGTATGACTGCAACCTAGGTAAACCAATACCGCCCTCCCATATAGACCTCTGGAGTGTTTGAAGCGCTATTCTCGGGTGCCCACCGCCCCACAGAAGTTTCTTAAGCATGAAATCTATTTTCTGGAACACCTTTGTGGGTATATGGAGTGGAGCGTTTTGTAAAATATATAGGAAGCGAGGGAGCGCTAACATTTTGAACAAGGCTGCACACCCCAATAGAGTCAGAGGCAGGGATATCCAGTGCTGCACATCTTTCTCGAATCTCTCCGTAATCGGCTGTAGTTTGTCAGTCATGTAATCGTTAAGGTTCCTCGTGATCTGGATACCTAGATAACGGAAGTGTTTTTTTTCAAATCCTATAGGGGCAGCCCCTTGGGATCACCTCCCCCAGTCCACCGAGCAGGAAGAGTATTGATTTGGCCCAGTTTACTCTGAGACCACTAAAGGTTCCATATTGTTCGAGGAGTTTAGATATATCAACAGGTCGTCCGCATATAAGGAGACCCTGGGCCTCATTACAAGTACTCCGGTCCGGAATTAACACTGCCGGTAAAACCATACCGGCACCGTTTGCATGTCCGCGCAATCATGACCCGCGGCCCCGGTAATAGCACCACCCTAAACCGCCACCGCGGAAATAGGGTTCCCCTTAATTCCGCCTGCACGGAAACCCCTCCGTTACCGGCAACACGAAACACCGTGAGCATCACAACTAGCGCGGACACGGAAATACCGGGAAAAAAATGGCGGAAATACCGTGATCACGGTGGCGGAACCGCCGCCACCGCGAACATGGCGTTATACACTGCCGGCTGAACTGAATCAGGGCACAGGTGCACCAAATCAGCCCAGCTGGACCTAGCAGGCCACTGGGAGCCTACAAAAGGGCCACACCCAGCCCAACACAACACAGAACCATGCAGGCAGCAGGGCTAGTAGCACTGGGACTGGGCCTACTCAACCAACAGGCAGTACTGCACATGGTGGCAGCAATGGCGCAGAGGAGGAGGCGTAGGCGGAGGAGGCGCAGGCGGCAACCAGCCAACCCTGCAGCTATGGCAAACCCCATTGCCCAGCCAGCCCGACCCCGCCGCCAGCCACCAATACCACGCATCAGGGCCTCACCCTGGAACCTCACCCCAGGACAGATCCACACCCTATACCGGCTGGACCGTGCAACAATCATGCACATCACCGCCATGATTGAGGACAACATCAGCAGCCTAATTGACACCCCCACCGCCATCCCCCCCCTCTTGAAGGTTGTCTCAGTTCTGCATTTCCTTGGCACTGGCACCTATCAACACACGGTTGGTGAGCTGCACGGCATATCACAACCGTGTTTCTCAAAAGTCCTGGTACAGGTACTGGATGCCCTGTTGCGCCATGTGTCGGAACACATAGCCCTACCCCGCACCCTCCCCGGGGTCATTGCCACCAAGTTGGCCTTCCATGCCATAGCAGGCATGCCAAATTGCATAGGCGCAGTTGACTGCACCCACGTCGAGCTGACAGTACCACATGCAATTGAGGCGGTGTTCCGCAATAGGAAACAGTATCACTCTTTGAATGTCCAGATGGTTTGTGATGCCATGCAACTGATTACACACTGCTGCGCACGTTTCCCAGGCTCATCACATGACTCAATGGTACTGCGGAATTCCACATTGCCACGGTACATGGAACGCTATGCCGGACAAAGCACGTGGCTATTGGGTGAGTACAGCTGACGATGCTACAACCCTGTCGGAGTGGTGTGTGTGTGTCCAGGCAATGAGCATTGTGAGTGTGCCGCTGTGACCGCACATGCATCACCCCCCTTCCATCTACCAAATACACAGCGGATGCCAAACATCATGAAGGAAGACATGACAGGGCACCACAATGTGCCCGTGCACACGCTGCCACAGCCAATCCCGTCACTGTCCCATGAACCCTGTGCCACTGCAGACACCCACCCTCAATTGAAACACTGCCCCAAAAAGCATGAGAGGCGTGTAAATGATACGACGAGTATTTACTACTTCCGTACAGTGGAGTCACTCTGCCATGTGTGGACAGCACTGCACCATGACATGCACACAATCAAATGTCACCCGCAGGGCACAGCAAACATGCAAGTTAATGTGTAGGCCCATATGCAGTCAGCGACATTCCTCGTGATGGCCAAAACATACCTCCAGACACTGCATGGTTCATATGCATGAATGAATGATGATACAAGAATGCACAGCAGCAGATGAGGACATGATGCCACAAACACTGACATGTTCCCCCATCTACATCCCATGTATGTGATGCGGGATATGCACTCACGCCATGGTTGATGACACCTGTACGGAGACCAAGGAACAGGCATGAAGAGGCATACAATAGGGCACATATCCGCACACGTGGAATGATTGAGAGGACATTTGGACTGCTGAAGGCCCGTTTCCGCTGTCTGAGCAGATCTGGCGGATCACTGCTGTACAGCCCAGTGAAGACGGGCAAAATCACGCTGGTATGTGCCATGCTGCACAATATATGCCTGCGCAGGAACATCCCAATGCCACCAGACGCAGATGAGGAAGATGGGGATGGGGATGGAGATGGGGATGGGGATGGGGATGGGGATGGGGATGGAGATGGGGATGGAGATGGAGATGGGGATGGGATGGCACCGCCTCCCCCTGGGGGTGCACATGATGGCCAGAGAGCACGGGATGCCCTGATTCGCATTTACTTTTGAGTCACAGCACATTCACAGTAATGCACAAACATGGTGACGACAATGAATTAATAGTTGCACTGCAAAATAAATGATCAATGTCCACACATGTATGTCTTGATTTGAAATGGTGATGTATTGATGTAATAACAACAGGGAAGAAGGTGCATTGGTTAGGGAAGCTGTACACCCGGGGCCACCCACCACCCAAACGTGCCCACCCCCACCCAGAGCCCATTGTCCAAACCCCCAAAACTACCTACCCCACCACCCAAACGTGACCACCCCTCTCACACCCTTGTAGTCCACATGTGTCCTGCACTGCCCCACACACATGCCATCACTTCCGTGTGCGCTTCTGTGCAACCTTGCCCAAGGGACCCGTTAGCCTACTCGAGCGCCTCCTTGGACTGGCAGTAGTGGAGCTGGATGGGGTGGTAGTGTTTGATTGGCCAGAATCAGGGATTGAGGGCATCCGTGCCAGATTTGCCTGTTGGCCAACCAACATGGCCTCCACAAGCCTGGAGGTGTGGTCATTGCCCTCCCGCACATGGCGTGCAAGGGTCACTATGGTGCTCGCAAAGCGTCCAATGGACCTCGACAGGCGACGCACTGAGGCGCTGTAGCTCTCCCTCTGCAGCCTGGATTCCTCTAGCTGCCTCTCCACCAGCTGGGTGAGGGTAGCCTGCTGGTCCTCCATCCGCTGCATGCGGGCATTCAGTTCGGCCATGGATGGGGTGGGCGACCTCATGGGACTCCCCAGTGAAGTGGGGCTGAACCCCAGCTCATGGAAGGAGCCCAGGTCTTCCAATGTGGGCATCTCCCCCTGTGGCCCCGTTTCCGAGTGCTCTTGCGGGGCACTGTTATCACTGCAGGCCGCCCCCTCTGCAGTGCTGCTGCCTTCGGTGTTGTGTTGGGTGGCCATGATAGGTTCCTGTGGCACCTGTCTGGACTCAGCCAGTGTGGAGATGGTGGGGATGTTGGTGGTGGTGGTGGTGTGCTGCACATCTGTAGTGGCTGGTAATGTGGCCAGAGGTGCAGAACTGCCGGCAGCATCCTCCTGTGTGGTGGCGGTGGCTAGTGTACTTGCCGATGCTGATTGGCTGGCCTGTTGTGCAGTATCACTGTCACTTGAAACGGCTGTGGGGACACAAAGGGCATGCAATTAGTGTTGTTGTGGTGGCAGATGGGTGCATCACATGCGTCATTAAGATTGTACATTGAATAGTGTTAGTCACATGCATCTGATTGCTGGTGTCTGCATTCAGTGATATTGGTTGCCATACGGATCATAATGGGTCCTTTGGCCCACACATGCACTGCCTGGGGGGGGGGGTTGTTAATGGGTCCTTTGGCCCACACATGCACTGCCTGGGGGGGGGGGTTGTTAATGGGTCCTTTGGCCCACACATGCACTGCCGGGGGGGGGGGGTTGTTAATGGGTCCTTTGGCCCAGTACTCACAACTGCATATTTACATGTGGCATTCATGTTTGGGCACTTACCGGCATCTGCAGGTGGGCTCACTCCTGCCTCAGCCTGCCCAATCCCATGGATTCCCTCTAGGTGGAGGACGCTGCTGCAACGCTCCTCCCATGCTTGCAGCCTCAGTGGGGAAGGGGGTCCTCCGCCTGTCCCACTGCTGCGTTGGCGGTGCGTGGAAATGAGGTTGCGTACCCTCAGCCTCAGGTCGTCCCAACGCTTGTGGCAGTCCTTCACGCTCCTCACTGCCACGCCCACAGCGGTGCACTTGCGTGCAGCTTCGGCCCACACCTCCTTCCTCCGCTGCTGTGTGGCACGCCGTTGGTCGGCGCTGAACAGCATCTCAGCATTGTCCACAATGTGCTCCACCAAGACGGTTAGCTCCGCCTCGCTGAAGCGCTGTTTGCGCTGCCTCTGAGCAGGAATCCTGGCAGACATGCTGGTGGTCCCTTTTGGCTTCTCAGAGTCAGGATTGTGCTTGTGCTGGCTCTGGATGGCAATGGATTGTGCTTTTATATGATGGCCGCCTCTCTGTTTCCTGTTTTGGCGATCATGGTATTTCCAGTTCCGTGTCCGTGGCGGCGGAGGCGGAAACGGGTTTTGCGCCACTTGTGGCTTCGTTATTTCCATTTCCGTGGGGTATTCCGTGACGGCGGTAACAACGTTTCCGAGTCCGTGTGGTGCGCGCGACCGACAGCGTGTAATCGTGCGGTTTTTCCGCACCCTTGCGGACACGGAAACGTTTTTACCGCCATCACGGATTTTGCACGGTCCCGGACTGGCAGGTTGTAATGAGGCCCCTTGTCTTCCAACCCGGAAAGACCCGCCATGTCCGTGCGTTCCTCAGCATCTTATCCAGGGGTTCTATTCCCAGGGCAAAAACGGAACGCTGACAGGGGCAGCCCTGCCTTGTCCCTCGATGACCAGCCATTCACCCTAATTTCAGCCATCGGGGAGTTGTAGAGAAGCTGCACCCAGCCCAAGAATTGTTCGCCGATCCCCATTCAACGCATAATTTCCCATAGTGACTCCCAGTAGATTGAATCGAATGCCTTTTTGAAATCTATTCCCAGGAGTGCCAAGGGGTCTCAAAGTGTCTGTGCGCTCAAGCGCCAGGTGTAGCCTGCGTATGTTCATTCTGGTGGACCTGGCGGGCATGAAGCCACATTGATCTGGATGTATCAATGCAGGTATAACACGTTGGAGATGCGTGGCTAGCTATTAATAAGGGAAATTGACTGATATGAACCACATTTGTCAGGGTTTTTTTCTGTTTCGGGTATCAATATAATGGTGGCTTTTCTAAGATCGGCCGGCAGGCTGCCCAGTTCTTTAGCTTGATAATACAGCTTCAAGAGATGTGGGGCGACCACATTGCCTCCCACCTTCTTCCACGTCTCAATCGGGAAGCCGTTCGGACCAGGCGCTTTGCCAGACTGGAGCTGCGCCATTGCAGATAGGACCTCTTCCTCCGTGATCTCTAGTTCTAGGGTAGCTCTCTGCTCCTCGTTCAGGGAGGGAAGAGTAGTCGTGTCTAATATGGGGGCATCGGGGGGAACTTCAAGGGCCCGGTACAAAGCTTCATAGTACCTTGCAAATTCCTTTGCAATATCTGCATCTGATGTAAGCAGATCAGCGTTGTCAGGCCCGATCACTCTCACCAGACTGTGGCCTTCGTCACTTCATTCAACCCATGCCAGCATTTTCCCTGCCTTAGCCCCAGTTTCATAGATCCTGGCTCTCATCGCTTTGTGGGCCTGTCTGGCATTATCCATTGCTATGTTATGGAATTGTTTCTGGGCCAGAATCAGGGATCTGAGAGAGTCCGGTTGATCAGAGGTGAGGTGCACCTCTTCCACTTGTTTAACGCTTTCTTCCGCCTCCTCTAGTTTCTTTAAGCGTGCTTTTTTGTGTGCTGTGGTCCAGGAGATAATCTCCCCTCGGAGCACAGGTTTATAAGCTTCCCAGAGTGTTATTGGGCTGTCTACTGACCTTTCATTTAGTTCAAAATAGGTTTCAGTGACTGTCTGCATGCGTTCAATTAATTCCGGGAAGCCCAGATAGTAACTGTTTAATCGCCACAACGCTGGAGGTAGTGGTGTTGAGGTTTCAATTTCCATAAGAAGTGGGGAATGGTCTGAGATGCCTCTTGGAAGAAACTTTGCCTGGACTGCTGTGTGTATCACAGTCACCGGCAGGAAAAAGTAGTCCAGCTGCGACAGCGAAGCATGCACCCCAGAATGGAATGAATATTCCATCTTGTCAGGGTGTAAGTCGCACCACACATCACGCAGCCCCACGCTCCGACAAAGGTGGCTAATTTAGTATGGGTGTTGGGATCACGTCCCCATAGATGTGTACGATCTTGAGCTACGTTAATAAACTAGTTAAAGTCCCCCCCTAGAATCAGGATATCCGACGTGTCATTGACTAGTATTGGTGTAATATCCTGTATTAGTGTAGCCAATAGTGTGCGAGGAGAATAGATAGCCATTAGGGAGATTGTCCTATTCCACAATGTGCCCGTGACATATGTGAACCTGCTGCTAGCATCCTGCAAGACCTAGGGTAGATGGGAGTCTCTTATGCACCAGCATTAGCACTCCCCGTGAGCCCATTGTGAAACCCGCCTGTATCGCTGTGCGATCATTTGTGCGTTTAAAGATAGTGCAGTTTGTGCCCACTAGGTGTATTTCCGTTGAAAAGACTATATCCAGAGCCTGCCTATTCAGGAACTGCAGTACCAACCTCCTTTTAAGGCTATTTCCCAGCCCATTAACATTCCATGTCAGGAGCTTCAAGGTGCCGGTTTCTCTGTCACGTGGGGTCATTGGGCAGGTGTAGGCTTGGGTAAGAGCCGTCGAGTATAGTGAACACGAGGTATGTCCCAATGTCATGTCCCTGTATAGTCCTAGTAAGGGTAACTCTGTGAAGTTGTGCTCGAATCAATATCGGTCTTGACACATTCCCCCATTCCCTCCAGCCTGCAACAGGCATTCTGAAACTTAAACTACTAAGAACTTTCCCCCAGGTCCCCCCCTCCCCCTACTCCAACCCAACCTGAAGTATCTGTCACCCAAACCGAAACAAACAAATTAACAACGTTCAATCGCGACTCTGACCACCTAGTCGCTCGACGAGGGGGCGGGGGGCTTCAGCTGTCAATCCGCCAGAAAAAGGTTAAGGATAGGGGCATCTAAACAGTTTGTGAACATCGATCGCAGACTTGTGTTTGTTCGATCCCCAGATGGTGGACTGGGACCACATATTCGCAGTCCCCTGATTCAGTCATTGTCCATGAGAGGTTCTGCTTCTTGTGTCGGGTCTCCCTGCGGGCACCTTGGTGTTGATCTGTCAGGACGGGCACCAGGTCTATCATTTCTGGATCTCCTGTCCGGCCTCCAGTCCCCTTCTATGTGCTGTTCTGCCCAGATCCAGGTCTCCTGAGCATTTGTGAAGTGCACGGTCATGCCGTTGTGATAGATCTTAAGCTGTGGCGGGAATATTAAGCCATATTTAACTTTGAAGGCCTGTAGCTGTTTGAGTGAGTTAAAGGATTGCTGTGCTTTTTGTACCTCCCAAGTGTAGTCCGGGAAGAACGCAATCCGAGATCCATTGTACGTGACAGATCCTTTGGTTCTGGCCATTTGGAGAAGGGCGTCTCGATAATTCAGGAATTTGGCTATCACTGTTCATGGAGAGGTGCCGGGCGGGGGCCGTCCAGTTGGCATTCTGTGCACTTGTTTTATGGAGAAGAATTTTGAAAAGGATTTAGGGGCAAACAAATCCGATAACAACTGCTCCAGGAACAGTTCCATGCTAGGGCTTTCTGTTTTTCAGGCAAACCTAGAACGCGGACGTTGTTACGCCTGGATCTTCCCTCACTCTCCTCCACCCTGTCCTCCAAAGTTTTGAGCCGGGCCAGCACCCCGTTCATCAGCTGCCCCATGGATTGGATGCCATCCTCTGTTACCGAGTTGCGGGTTTCGGCCTCGCCCGTGCGGTAAGTTAGCTTCTGCAGATCATGTCTCAGGAGAGATACTTCTGTGCTTATCCCGTCCATTTTCACTTCCATGGAGGCTCTTGAGCCTGCAATAGCATTCATCACATCCTTCAAGAAAATGTTCTCGTCATCATTTACCATTTCTACTGATGTTGTGGGTACTACAGGCGGAGTCGCTGTGACTGTCGCAAACTGTTCCATTGTGCTTTGGTTAGTGGATTTCTTATTCCTGTTCTTGCCCATGGTGGGGTGTATGTGCGCGTCCGTGGAGTGAATTCGCTTATCTGGTTAGGGGACCTCCTTAAGTGGCTAGCCACTAGGTAATCAAAGTCGATGTGGCTACTCGCAGCTGGGTGAACATTCACAGAATTTTATCGTCAGGGTACTTCCAACCACTGTAGAGTTACCACAAGCTGATATTTACGCATTCTGGCTTCACTCAATGTCACTCTCTGTGGTCTTCCAGCCGGGGGGGAAGGGGGATCTATCATGCGCCGTGTGTGGTGAAACAGTGATCCCACGCCCGTGGCTTTCCCTGTTCGTTCAGAGTCTTCCCCGACCTGCATTGTGGCTCATCCACATTTCTCATGCCTTAAACGCCTCCACACAGTGTTCTTGCAGCGGGAGGGGCCGTTTGCAGGATTGGCAGCTGGAGTTTATGTGAAAGGCAGCAAGAGACGGCACAGGGTCGGCTCAGGCACACATGCTGGCACCCACCCGGGACCGGCCCCATGCCAGGTCAGGGGGGAGGGGGGCAGCACTGCTCCCAGAGAGCAAGCCGTGGAGGTGTGTATCTCAAGCACTCAGTTTATGGTGCGGCCCACTCTGCGTTGTGTGCTAAAATTTATTTTGCTGCAGGAGCGCTGAGGCAACGCCTCCAGCCCCAAAATTGGTCCTTGATGGAGCCAGTCCCCCAAATGTTCACTCCCTTACCTGTGCTGCGTCCCTCACCACTACGTTGTCATCGGGAGGAGGGGGGAGAAGAGGGAGCCACCACCGGCCAAGTCCATACTCGCCATGCAGTGACCCCCCTCGCAGGTCCTGCGCCTCATGCTTCACCTGCATGTGGCAATGTGGGGTAGGGAAGGCACTTACCCCTTCCTAGCTCGTTTCCCTCTTACAGCTGGGTCCAATGTTATCAGTCGTCCATCTCGGGATCTTTACACAGGACAATGGTCCCACATCCTCCCAGCATATCATAGCTCTGGTCTCCCCACGGGTGCACTGGTAGGATGTTTCGGACTGCAGGTATCTCCACAGCGCCCCAAGCTCATCAGGCGAAGGGGACTGCTCTTCCTCTGCTCACCCCCGTCGGCTCGCGGGTTTTCGTGATACGGCTCCTCCGTGAATGCTCTAGTTAAACAGCTCAGATACAGGCTTAATCCGGTCCGGGAGAGACCCCCATGGGGGGAAGGAAGCACTCCAAGACCGCGAGGGGGTGGCGGGCGATGGCGTCCTCATGATCTGCACCACTACTCAGTTTCCAGTGTATTAGTCTCTAGCTCACCGCTCTGTCCCCGCTCCCGACTCCCTCTCTGAGACCGGCTTCAAGATGTCAAGGACGGGGGTGAAGCCGCAACCTCGTTCACCTTGAGAGCCGCGTTCACAAACCACCACCAGGCGAACGTCCGCTGCTACAGGATCTCCACCTCAGGCGCGATCGGCGGCCATCTTGCCCTCTTGCGTTGTGATCGAGGGTGGGACGTTTCGGCACCAGTTTCTCCGGCAAGTTAGCAAGGTTCCAGCTCCAGGGCCGTCCACGCAACACTGCTGTTGTTGTGCGTATGTAGGTGTGTTTGAACACACTTATGCCCCAAATTGTAGAATATTTGTACTGGATTTCTCTGGCGGCTCACGGAGCTCTGAAGGACTACATCCTCATTGCTTGGCAGTTGGCCACGCCCCGTGATGTCATCTTTGATATCATGGGTATTAGTCTTAGCAGTGCACAGTGGTGGCGCGAGTTATGGTTGCTTAGTTACCATAACGGGCTAATTTCAGGGGTTTTTCAGTTTTACTTGTAACTATAATGTCCCTTTGACAACATTTTTTCACTGAATTTGAAAGGTTTAAAGTAGCGCAACATAACCATAAAGTCGCTTTAACAACGTTTTTTCACTGAATTTCATAGGTCTTTACAGGATACCCTTACTTTATATAGATATACCATACAACATACTGAACCCCTAGCCCATGCTAATGGCCGTAGGGTCCGCAGACTATGCGACTGTCCGTGGACTTGGGCAACATACACACTGTCCAAAAGCTCAGGGGTATCTTACATTCTTGTAGCATACAACAAAGACACTCAACATGTTCAGAGCAGCACATAAATGAATTACAAAGATAAATAAGCTAGAAGTACAAAGTGTATACTTAAGAAACCAACAATGAAGTTCTACAGGATGTACAGCATAATGGATCATACCAAAAACAAAAATAACCTATGCCTCCAGCAGAATTGCCTCACTGCTGCTTTATACAGAAACTGCACAGCAAATGTCAACAGCACACCTACAAAGCACCAACAACAAAACTGAAAAACAAACTGGTAAGTACACTACATTAATTCCTATAGCTATACACTTTCTTTAGTAGGATACACTAAAACATAAATGATTTTTTACACAGAAATGGCTAGCACCCTAGAATGGCTTGAAGAAAATGTTCGTCGGGATGAAATGAGTGAAGACAGTGATACTACTGGTACACACTGCAGTTTCCAAAGTAAGCCAATTAATACACATTATTGCACATGTACCGAACACATTTTTTCTTTAACAGTACATACATAAAATAACAATGCTCCAAAAACAGTACATCATGTAGTACTCCAACAACTTATGGAACAACAAATTGACACTGTGGGGAATTATCTAGTGCACTTAGAAGAAAAAAATGGATTATTAAACAATTTTCTTTGATTTGAAAGACTCTGTACAAAGACCTATCATGGAGAAAATTAAATATCACTGCCCCACATGCACCTGTACCCCTTCTCCCTGCCACAGTCAACCATCCCTAAAAATTCCCCATCACCAAAAACGTTATGAGACCTCAATCCCTCGTCCCCTAACACCCAACCTCTAGAAAAACCCGATTTCCCCTGCAGATGTCTCCATTTCTGCTTCCCCCTCTTTCATAATTTGTATATTAAGTGATATATATACTGTTGCTGTATGTATCTGCGTTTTTGTTTTTTAAAAGCCTGTTTGCGAGTCCGCGGACAGGGCAACTGTCCGGAATGTCCGCAATTAAACAAAATGGGGCTTCCTACGGACACTTAACCTGTCCAGTCTGTCCGCATTCAAAATTGAGGTGTCCGTAGAACACCTGCCAAGTCTGCAAAGTTGTGACGCACCTTTAATTAGTTTGGGGACACTGGCCAGCGGACACTTGTGCGCATTCGCATCCCACCCTCGAGGCCCTACGAACATCGTGCCTGTCTGGAACTGTCCACCACACGTGTGTTACACTTTTAATTAGTTCAGGGACCCAAACCCTGTCCGTAGAACACCCATATGCATGCGTACAACCAATCCAGTGTAATAGGTTTCCTATGGACAGCCGCCCCATTCCCGAACCTCCGCAACGTCATCATGTGACTGCACCCACGCTGAGCATAGGCCCTTGACCACGGACAGCGTCCAGGCCCCCGGACACCAAACAAGCACTTTTTTTGATCAAGCCAAGATGTTTTTCTATGAAACCTCACCCTTGTAGAGGTCCCAGGCTATGCCCCTACCGATCTGGATACTTTTTAAGCCCTTTTCGGTGTTCAAAGTGTCCGCGGACAGCGCGGCTGTCCCTGGAGCGCTCCCCAGCATTCCTATAAAAGACTACATCCCAGAGCTGCTCCTCATTCTGTCTTTGGATACCGGGACAAAGCATTGCTGCACATTGCCGTTGGCTTACATTGCTATTCCTGATGGACTGAATTACTTTTGGAAAACCTTCCACATCAGAAGGCAACCATGGCTACTTCTGCTGCTGCTGTTGCTGCTTCAGCACCACCCCACCCCCCTCCACCATCACCACCACCACCTTCCCAAGGGCCTGGAGAGGGTAACAGGCGTGGAGATGTAAAGGGATGAAGAGGAAGATGAGGATGTGGTAGTGGAAGTCCTTACTACTGCCAGCCAGTGTGAGTCTTGGGTGTGGAGGCTCTTTACCACCGTTGGAGGGGTACCAAAGGCACATGTATACAAGGTGTGCTGCACTGAGTGCCACATGGAGCTCAGTCATGGCAAACTAGGTTTTTACAGCTATAGGACCACTTCCATGCGGCGGCACCTAAGGTCATACCACAAGGAGGCAGTTTGGAGGGTCGTCCCCATTGAACAAAGTAGTAGGTTGAGTTCCCCTACAACATCTTCCAAATCTGCTCCTGCCACCACAAGAGACACTCCTGTAGGACAGCGGATCCCTGAACCAGCCTTGCAGGCCTTACGCGACACAGTATGCCCTTACCTTTCGAGGGTCACTGTATTGTGTATGTACTGCGACGCAGTACTCTCCAGAGGGGAAATTATTTTGGAGTGCTTTCGAGGCTTTGGTCTGGGAGCATGAGAAAGAGTGCCACCTACCCAAGTGAGGCCCACCCAAAATCTTTCTCTCTCTACTTCCCCTTTCTTATCCCTGTGGTTGGTGCCTCTTCCTTACCTTCCCTTTCTTTCCTTATGCATAATGTCTGGAAAAGAAATGAAAAAAGGCTCTTTTCAGAGCCACCTTTCACAGTTTAAAATAGAAGTGCCAATGAAATGCTGCAAGGCCCTGGGTATTTTTGGAGAATCACAGACAGTCCAATTCTTGGGGTGTTGCGCTATCAAAACCATTGCACACTTCTCTGGGAGGAAGTGGTGGCTCTGAAAAGAGCCTTTTTGTAGTGTTTTTGTGTGTTTCGAAAAGTTTCGAAAAGTTCAAGTGGGAAACACCTACTGGAAAAAGGATTGCTATACTTCCAAAAAGGGTTGCATTGCATTTTGTATATTTCACAGAAACATTTCTTTCCCAGCATCAGTAAGATGGATTCCATCCCTGTGAAAAATGTTTGTGCTACAGAACATAAGATTTTCATTGTGAAAAGAGGACATGCCAACATCTCTCAAAAAAGCACAAACAGCCTTGTTGACATTGTGCCTCGCTTTCTCCATTTGCGGTACCAAATGAAGAACGCAGCCACATTTGTCTCTGCGCAATATGAGAAAAAATTACTCAGGGGTTTGGAAACATGTCCATGACTTTCCCAAGTCCTTCTTTCATTGCAAACTGCAAGGAGATTCCAGTAATAGATCCTAAACTGTTCACTCCAAAATAAATAATAATAATGTCTGGATAGCGGTGTGTCATCAAAGTGGCATAAAGAGGAACAAAATCTGCGCCCTCCATGCCAGTGCACATCCACATGAGGGAATCCAAGATGTGCAGCCACTCCACAGTGCTCTGCATGCACCTCCAACCACCAATTTATTCAGGAGTCACCCAAAATCCAGACACTCTGCCTCCTGAAAGACACAGCCATAGCCATCTGCTCTCCTCTCAATGAACAGACCTTCTGCGAAAGTCTCTCCTTACACATTACAACCAGTAAACCTTATTGACCAATCCCCTGGCCTGCACAGTCCCATTTCCATGCCTGCCAGCCTCAAGATCCACAGATGTGCCATGTGCGCTCCGCAGACTACCACAGTGTCCGCAGACATATTGTGCAATGTGTAAGGGTGAGGACAGAAATTTCAACCAGAGTAGCACATTTCCTCTTTGGTGGTGGCTCTGAAAAGATTTTTTTTTGGGTCACTTTTCAGATTATTTCTGATACAACTACTAAATGCAATCTGCATAACTTCACAACAGCCTTCTGATTGATTTTTTAATATTACTAAGAAAGATTTTATTACCTCAATCTGTCAAAGTAGTAATATCACAAAAAAAGAACTCGCACCATCCTCCAAAAGGTTCTATTTTGGAATGACATCATCCCAACAGCACACATAAAAGAAGATATGCCTTGATTAAGAAGACTCCTTCCTATGTCTTGTTGAGGACTGAAAATACTATGACACATCCATGCAGCACTAGGTGGTATTTGGGAAAAGATTATCTTTTCACGTGGAAAGAGGTGCATTAATGCATTCAGGAACTGCTTCAGATCACCTTGCAAAGTTATTGCACTTACATACCCCAGAAACATTCCTCTACAATTAACTACCAAGACATCTGGACTGTTGAAAACAGCCATATTTTTACAAAGTCCAAGTACACCTTGCAAATGTCTCCCTGGTGCATCACACCACATAGCCTCCACTCCCTCCAATCCCTCCAATCCAAGATTGGCAGAAATGCCACATATCTCTGCATACATCAGCAGATTTCACATAAAACAAGCTCCCACCATCCAAACACACTCTCTCTCTCTCCAACCACAGCCATCTTCACTACACACATCAATGGAAAAATAAATAGTACCCTCTCTTCCTGCAAACCACAATCTGAACACCTGGTTGGCTAATCCCCACAGTCCCATTTCCATGCTGAGAAGTAACGGATGTGGCACGCCCTGTCCGCGGACTACTGCGGTGTCCGTGGACCCCGTAACACAGGGGGGCAGCTCTTCTTCCCTTTCCTGTTCACTCTCTGCACCACTCCCACATTGGCTACTGTTAAGCAGTGTCAACTATCCACCTATCACATCCAAGAACTCGACATCTAACGGTCATCAACATTTCATCACTCTGAGTACAGATTGCAAAGCATCTACTGCAAAAACTACTGTAAAACTCTCCAAGATTTCTCCTTCCAGATTCATCCACATCTACATACATCAACACAAACTACAGGTATGAATATTGTGTGTACAGTACATTTGAAACTCTTGTATAAATGCATTTTAACAGGGTACCTGCCACCTACCCTGCATGTTCTGCAAAAAAAGCATACTGTAATTTCTCCCATCTCCTATAATCAAGTTTACTTGCAAATCTGTCTGCTTTCCAAGTGTTCATTTACCCATATCACTCATTGTAATGTGCAAAATGTTATTCTCTTATTTCCTTCTGTCATTTTCACAACCACTTCCCCCTTAAAACACTATTATGAAATTCCCAGAATGCACACAAAACAGGAAACCAGCTTTCATCTTACCAAAGCATTGCAAGTATATACATTTAATGCATTTCAACAGAGTGCCTGCCACTTGCCATTCTTGCACAACCAAACAAATACATGTGTGTGATGCTGAAAATGCATCGGAGGGACAGGGCCTCCGTATCCTTGTCCTTTACTGCTTTTTATCGTGTGTTCTGTTGTGTTTTCTGTGCAAGAGTTCATATGGGACTCCTGGCGGTGCAGCTCTCTTTTGGTTTGGTGAAAAGACCCATGGGACACCCTTATGGCACCCATGGGTGGGGGGTACAACCCTGTGCCCCTAGTGTATGTTTTTGGGCACCTGTGGGTGGCCCACAGAGCAGGGTATGGGCTGGTGGCAGCTCCATGCTGAATTTGACAGGTGCTCTGAGTATCCTCCATTTTGGGATATCGAGGCCCCGCCATTGGGATCAGTTGATTCCTGATAGGAAACAAGATGGCCCCCATGGCCTCTTGCTTTCTATTGCCTGTTACCTTGTTTTCCCAAAGTCCTGGGAAGCCCTGACTCTGTCCCTTCCCCCTGACCAGCTGTTGGGTGGAAGTTCCATATATGGTGGTGTTGTGAAGGCCAGGCCAGACTGGCTGGAGCCTTCCCAGTGACTGTATGTTGTGGGTACATCCTGTGGGTGGGACCTGGGTGAATGGAGTGTGTGACTAATATGCATTCTGTGTTGTGGGTGTCTAGTGTCTGGTGGTTGACACAATGACTGAGACAGCCCTGCCCGAAACTGGTATGAATGCAGTGTGGAGTGTTGAATGGCTGGGTACTTGTCCCAATACACAACTTGTTGTGAGTGTCTGGAGAGGAGTGAATGGCCTGAATGCACTATGCACCTGATTGGATGCCTGCCTACATGAATGCCCTTCTGACCGATTGGTTGCCCGAGTGTGACCCAGCAGAATGAATGGGAGATCAACTAGTATATCTGCGGGCCTCTCACTGCTAGAATTCGTGTTCAGAAGCTGAAGAGTAACTGGAGTGAAACTGAAGCTTAACCTTGAAGCCCTGCTGGAAGAGAAGAATTGCTGTTGCTCTCCATCATCAATCTGAAAGCTGCCGTGTCTTCAAGGACTGACCCAGAGAGGGTCTCGTAAGGTGCCCTCTTCCCGAGCTACGAGGGACCATTGTGCACCAGCTGATCTTTGCCAAAGCTCCCTGGTAGATAGACCTACGACAGGCTGTCGACCGGAGATGGGGACTGCGGCGGAATCCCAAAGAGAAGCGCCCGGACTGTTGTCTGCCTCTGTCGACGACTGCCGTCACAGACTGGAGCCGCCGTGCTCCTGTTTGCCTAAGAACTTAATTTGATCCAAGGACGCTCTTGTCCGCATCTTCGCTGCTGTATCCTGCTGGAGAAGGCCTGACCGTCGACGCGCCAAGGAGCATCCGCCGGTGGGTTTCCCGCCACCCAAAGACCACAGAGATGCCCACGACTCGACGCCCTTGCTGGGCCACAGTTCTTCAAACTCTTTGCGGTCCTGAACTATCGACACCGAGGGGCCCCGCATGCCTCATCCTTGCAGGACGTTTACGATTCCCCGTCAACGAGCACCGCTAGGAACGAAGCTGCCACTTCACTGTCGTAGCTCACCCTGTTCTCCGTCGGACGTTCGATGACCCGTGACTCCTGCCTTAAAGGGAGGGCACTCAAGAAGGGCCGTCGATTCCCCGCTGAGGAATGCTACAACGCCAGGTACTTTGGGGTTGCAGAACTATTGGGAAGTCTATTGTGAATAATATATGGACTGGGCTTGTATCTTTATTCTACAGGTTGCCCAGGTGGGGGGATCTCCACACAGAGCTGTGTTTTACGGTAGCGACCAGTATTCTGCCAATTGCTCAACCGTCTTGCTTTCCTTTCTCTCTCTACTGCTGGTTTCCTCTTTATTGATCTATGTGACATTTTGACAGTATAGTTGATGCACTTTAATTAGATCTGATAATATTTGTGGTACCACTGTAGAACTGTATATATTTACCATTGTTGATTTTCTGAGCACAAAATGAGTTATTGTGATAGTGTACATAACCTTGAATATTAATTATGTAAAGACTATTTTAACCGATACAGTGTGCAGACATTCCTTTGTGGGTGCTTGGGGACTACACTGTACATAAGAACCAGCCTGCATCACCTCCTGAGAAGCTAGGCGTGGATTGCTCGACTACGTTACCAATAATAGAGAATCTTGGCTGGGGTCATCTGTGCCTCTCCTCTACCACATAGAGACCAGAAGTATCGACACCTCCCTCCAGTCTTTACAATGTGTACATTCAGAACAGTGCTAATAGAAATGTGGACAAATAAATCAAATAACTGAAAGGTTTCCTCCACTCATGTAGCAAGCATCTATGCGCAGAAACATTAATGGAATTCCACACACAAAAACATTCTCCTTTTCAATCTGTACATCTTTCCAAGCTTTTTTCTCGCCTTACTACAACTTTCACTAATCCATTTCCACACTAAATACTGCAACAGCAACACATACACCTTCAAAAGTGTACCTCATAGGACACACTTATAAATATTCCACTAACCCCCGTAGCAATGGTGCAGATGCTCCAAAATCCCCATTCATATGCAAAGCTGTGCAATTTAGCACATACAGTACCTCTTCCTAGAAAGAAATCCTTCAACAAATGTAACTAATCTATTCTTCAAGTGAAATTACTGTGCCATGAACACACATGTACTAACTTCCTTCTTTCGCAATTGCAGTGAAGACCACACGCTTGAAAGCCAGCAGCGTCTCAAGTACAAAACAGAACCCAGAAGAAACCTACTCTTTGCATCGAGCAAAGTGCAATACTGTCGTAGTGTTCTTAATGTTACTCAAACAGTGTAGTGTTCTTGTATTGTAGAACAAACAATTGTATCAACCCTACAGCATTAGATTCAGTATTACTGATAGCACCTCAGTAGGTGCACACTTTGTATTCTCATCTGAACACCAGTATACTAACCCACAGATACCAGTACAGCCATCCCAACCTGAAGAGCCCATTCCACAATCACACACCTCTATATGTATACCTACCCTCATACTCAGACACTCATGCACAGTGCACACATACATTGCACAACCTCCCAACCCACACTTTCTTTTTTCTTCAACAGACACCAAAGAATGCCTACCAAAAAGCAACTCTGCAGAAAGCATCGCAGAAATAGAGCAAATCAAACTAAAACTGTACAAAATAGGCATCCGCCTCTAGCAGAATGTATACAAAAAGTTTAAACAAAACAGATTATACAGTCAGTAGGCCAAACTAAAGCAGCTTGCAGGAAAGTAACTTTGACTCCTCTTTCCAAATGTAAAACTAAACAAACGTATTAAGACGACTGCAACTACCGCTAGTGCTAACACTGCACCTATAAATCTTGATGTAGCCACAAGCATACCAAAAAATAATTTTACAAAAAATGTTCCACCAGAGTCCTTCAGAACCTTAAAACCTACCACAGAAAACTAATCCTGGAAGCCCTCATAGACCGTGCAATCCTTCTCAAAAGGAAATTATTTATATTAGTTTTAAACAGAATGAAACCACTAACAAAACGAATTACTAAACTACAACAAGGACTGCTTAACAAACAGAATATCAACAAAGATAGCTTTGCAAACATCTGTGCAGGTGAGTGGAGTCACACCACCAGCACAAAGCCAAATTTCAATGAAGAAGCATACAAACTAAAGCAAACAAACCCAATTGCCATACATAGCAGTGGATGAGGGTATGAAAAGCTTAACAATACCATCATGGAACAAGAACCACTGCCCACAAAAATATCCCCAGCAAACTTACCATCAACTCTCCATTCCACCGAACCAGTAGGTCCAGTCTACAAATGGCTAATGTACACAAAAAATCTTTCACATCTTTACGCCAGTCCCTCAATCAGTATGTGAAAGGCAAAGACAAATTAAAAATAAAACTATTACCAACTATGGACTCCTGTCCAGTGCGCAAATACACTGGACCTACTTGCAAAAGCACCTTCCACCATATCAAAATGTTAACACCACACCATTCAACTGTAAGAAATCTTGTTCATAAACTGTACTATGCAAAAAGTCCTGCTTTAGCACTGGACCTTTTAAATAACATTCTTCTACATGGTACAGTCAAAGAACTACTCTGAGAAATAGAGCACATCAAAAGCAAATATTTTGGAAGTGAAACCCACTTACAAAATTCAATATCTTTAGAACAGAGTAGAAACAACATTATAGTCGTCAACCTTCTACTACACACATACAAAAAAGAAATACTAAAGTTTAAACGCACATCTGTTGAAGTACCAAACCATGTGTGTGTGTGTGTTGCCGCTGAACTTTTTATTTTTATATAAAGACCACAAAAACTGCAGACATAATGTACAAAATATAAGACAATAAGAAATACAAGTGGTTCCAAAAGCCCTCTATCTTATAGCAGAAAACAAATATGAATTTACTAACTCCTCAATACTTTTCAGATACTGCACTGCAAAACTTGACAGCAGCCAAATACCTTCAGGTGCTATAACTAATAACTTGGAAATATTGCAACTGCCAAAACCACTCCAACAACTCAACTTGTATGAGAGCATTATAATTCAAACAGTGCACCCATTTCAAGCAATAATACTCCTTCAACCAAAAACAGCAAAACTACCTGCCTCTGAATTACTGAAAGGCATCCGTGGCAAAGTAGTTTATTTCCATTAGATCTCAAAGAAAATGTAGACACTCTGGGAGTGCAACGGCCAATAAATCAATCTTTGATTATCCTAGTGAATGGTGTACTCACAAAAGAAAAAACAATTTGGAAGCAACTAGTGGACTTCCTTAAAGTTAGAGAAGCCCTGTAATATCTAAAAGACAACAATGAATACTACAAAGAAATAAACATTGAAGAAAACCTGAGAGAAACCACCAAAATAATTCAAGACTCGTCAGGAACTGGCCAATTTCAACTTCTAGGTCCTACAGCGTCCAATATTTTAGACCATTATACAATTCACCCACTGCACTCCAAAGACACCATAGATGATGCACTGGAAACTTACCAAATGCGGCAAGCCAATGGATCTCCACTCAGCATATGGGAAAAAAGTGTGGAAACACAAGCCTTTCCTCTACTCTTTCCTACTGGAAAAGGAGGAAGGTACGATGAAAGACCCACACAAATAACAGCATCAGAATACTGCTCTTTACAAATGTATTCTGAAGACCCCAGATTCAAACAAAACATTGAACACATATTCCACCTTCTCTTTGAAAGTGAACTAGCAACTCTATGCTACTGAGTTGCACACACATTGAAAACAGGTACCAATTTTCTAAATATATTTGCTATGCCATTACTACAAAAGGTGGAAGAAAAAGATGAAGTTTTACAGTCAAGTATTACAAATCTTTTAGCAAACATGCATGGTACGAACGCATACTGGTTCCGACGACACGCAGAAGTACGCTGTACCATAAGAAACCTTGGCCTACCCACATGGTTTGTGACATTAAGTTGTGTAAAGTATGCATGGGAAGACTTGCATGACTCTCTACGCAGAGCAAACAAAAACAAAACAAATATTGATATAAAAACACCAGGAGACCTCTGCTCTCTTGATCCTGTAAATGTATCAAGCTACTTCCATCATCGCTTTATTGCCATTCTACACTTCATTTGTAATAAAACAGTTCCTCTCCTCAGAGAAGTGCAACACTTCTTTTGGAGAAAAGAATACCAAGCCAGAGGAGCACCACACATCCATATGCTTTTGTGTATTAAAGATGCACCTAAATTTGTTCAGGACAATGATGCCAGTGTTTTGCAGTTCGTTCAGAAATATGTCACTTGTGAAATCCCTTCACAAACTACACATAGCAACCGACATGCACAAATTTTACAATTTCAAAGACACAAGTGTAGCCAGTATTGTCAGCACAAACAAACACAAGGGGAAATACACCACCAAATGTTGCTTTGGTTTCCATAGACTAGTTTCAGCAACAGGAAAAGTGAACAACTTCATGTCTTCAGTTAGACATAGTGTCAAAGGCAAATCACCCAAGAACACATACTGCATAAAAAGAACAGAAGGATCAAAGTACATCAATGATTACAATACAATCATTGCCCTTCTTTGGAATGCAAATACAGATGTGCAGTACATTGCAGGCAATTCCACTGCAGTTGCACGATATGTCACAGCCTACTTAACTAAAGCAGAGAAAACAGAGTTGAAAGACCTCTGGGACGACCTATCATCTGACAAAACACGGTCACAGAAATTGTACAGCTTTGGCATAAAAATGATCACTGCCTTGTATGGAAAATCTGAAAACATAGTATGGCTAAGCCTTGGTCCTGCTAAATCCAGAAAAAGAGTTCTCAAATCATATGAAGACATACAAACAATAACCAAAATTATCCCAACAGCCAAGACATTTTGAAAAACAACTTACCAGACACATACTATCCAAACAGGAGTACTGCTTTGAAAAACATGTGTCTATACCACATAGCCCAAAACTTCACATACAAAAATAATATTAAACCAGATGAGAAGAAAAGTAGATGCAGAGTCGAATGCTGTGAAGGCAGCCTGGTTAAACTTACTAAACACAGCCTGATTAATCATATGAAATTGTCATTAAAAACTCCTCAACCATTCCAAGATGCCCGCCGACACCAGATAGACGTGTGTCGACAGCGCTCCAGTCTCCTCCAGCTAAACTCTGCGGTTCCACCACCCCTAGCAAGCTAACGAGAGGCTGAAAATATCGTGCGGTGTCCCCCACACAGGAGTGCTTCCACGACCGTGGCAACGTCCAGCAAGGACGAGAAACAGGAACCCGAAGTCCGGAGCCCCACGGAGGGAGGGGACACCCCGGGCCTGGTGGAGGAGGCGGCCCTGCTCCCACTTCCCCGGACGGCAGGCGGAGGGGAATAAGCCACAGGAGAGTGAAAGGGAGCCCCCACCATCAAGCGTGTGAGCCTGAGCCCCCGATCGTGAGCAGAGGCAGCGGCGGGCGCGGAGCCCTGCAGGGAGAAGGAGAGGCAGGCCCAGCACTGATTTCTGGCCGAGAGGGTCCACTGGACTTGGCCGCGGCGGGGAGGCTCGGGGGTGCGGAGCACGCCCACCCGCGGGGATTCGGATCGGCCAGCGAGAGGGCACACGCCGGATCTGGACCCAAATTGAACAGGCCCCCAGCTGACATCACTGCGCGGGAGGCGGGCAAGGACCTGGAAGCCCCCTGCCGGCGCGGGAACCGGCGGATCCCACCGGAGAAAGGAGGACTCCCATCGGGGAAGCGGGCACTCTACTGGCCCCAGGAGGATGTCGGCCGGCGAGTGGCGCAGTTGAGGGGGTGAGGGCTCCCGCTGGGAAGGAGACCAGGAGTGCGGCGGTGGGCACGGGGCTCCGGGGACCCTGGCCCCAAAGGAGCACTCTGAGTGGGCCGCCCCCCAATCAGCCGAGGCCCGGAGCGAGGCGGCGCGGGCCCCCCTGCGGGCTTGGGGCCCCCTCGTCCAGCGCCATGAAATAAAAAAATAAATTAAAAAAAATAATAAGAAATAAAATAAAAAAATATATACGCGCAACACACCTCGGCCCTGTGCCTGCTCCCGCCGGCCACCAGAACTATAGCCCCCTCTCCCATTGCTCGACCATCCCGGGGGCCACGGCACCAGGACTCAAGTTCAAACCCGGAGCGGGGGGATAAGCGCAATACTTCACGGCTCATTAACCGCTATCTCCAGTCACAAACAGAGCTTAGCATCCAGCTGTGGAGGGTCTCCACACCGGTGCTGGCTCTCCCCAGATCCGCAGGGAGTCTCTCACTCCGGGTATAAAGCCTAACTGGTCATTAAAGGGAGAGACATTAAGGGGACACTCTGAGAGCCACAGCCGGGGAGCTCGCTTGGGGGGGGCGCCTGCGCGCTCGGGGGGGCTCTCCAGCCGGGGGCCCTACCACTGCAGCAGTGTCGCCTGGCCACTCGTACACGGCTAAATCCCATAACCATGGCCGCCAAGAACAAGAGCAGGACAAACAAAAGCAGAAGGCCGCAGGTTGACGCATCAGGCCCCCTCGTAACTATGTGGGCGAATAAAGATACTAACGAAGAGCGCAGGAGTACACAAGAGGGAACCACAGGACAGGAGCATCTTGGGAATCCGGACCTAACAGCACAAATCTCACACCAGGACCTACGCGGGGAGATGCTCTCCCTTGAAACCTCATTGGGAAGAACATTTCAGGATCAATTCCAACTGATGAGATCCGACAAACCAGGCGATGGCAGAAATTAAGCAGGGAGTGGGCCAGCTGGGGGAGAGAACGGACCTTGTCGAAAAAGGCCTACAGGAGGTGGCTAGCGAAACAACAGAGAATAGCGAAGCAATCGAGAGATTGGACACGGCGACGTGGAACCTGGAAATCAGAATGGAAGACATGGAAAACAGGTCTCGTAGGATCAACATCAGGTTGGAATTTCTGCCGGAAACGGTACAGGACAGAGACTTAAAAGAGACCATCCAAGGGATCTACGCAGAGCTGCTGGGGGAGTCCTCCCCTGACAAGATAGAGCTGGACAGGGTTCACAGAGTGGGCCACCTCAACAAGAACCCGAGAGCCAGGCCGTGAGACATGCTGGCCGCATTCACAAGGTATGCCCAAAAAGAAGTGGTTCTCAGGGCGGCCAGGCAGAAAGAGCCGATATCATATAACGGTCAACGGATCGAACTGTACCAGGATCTCACCAGCAGTACCCTACTCAAACGGAAACAATGGAGCCCAAACACTTCCAAACTTAAAGCACAAAGGGATCAAGTACAAGTGGACCTTTCCATTCGGGCTCCTGTTCGAGTGGGCAGGCACACAAAAGCGGATAACTACGATGCAAGAAGGGGCAGACATCCTGCAAATTGAATTGGATCAGGAGCTGGACCAGGAGCGCGGAGCGACCGGACCGGGAAAATCATCGGAAGCGGGGGCTGGGACGAGACCCAGAACATGGTAGTGGACGGTTGTGGGGGAGGGGAAAAGGAGGAGACCCGCACCGAGGGGGCCTGCCGGGAAGGGAAAGGAAATAGAACCAGTGGCAGAGGGGACGGCACGGGAGGAAGAGGGCTGAGATGAAATCGGGACAATCATAAGGGGTGGTGGACAGAAAGGTTTATTCAAGGAGGGGAGGAGGGGAGACGAGCAAACATCATGGGATCAGCGAGGGCGAGGAAGCCTGGAGAGAAGAGGGGGGGGACGGGAAGACCTAGTGGCAAGGTCTTCAGGGGAGGGGGGGGTCGGGCGGAGGGAAGTCAGAGGGTGACTGGGATCCTCCAGGTGCTGCCAAAGGGACACAGTGTACATTGCAAAACATCCGGGATCTCGGAGCGAAGTGAACGTAGGGAGAGGCAAATAGTGGGGGAACACACTCAGCAGAAACAGGAGACAAATCACCATTCAAATGGGTAACCCATAATGTCAGGGGGCTCAACTCCCCGCTGAAAAGGAAAAAGCTTGAGCAATTCACGAAAAAAGGGGAAAACCAGACTTCCTGGGGCTACAAGAAACACACCTTCTCCGTAAAGACCAGGGCCGACTCAAGCTAAGGGGGTTCGACCAGGTGTACCAGGCATCAGGACCCACAAAAACGGGAGGGGTGGCGCTAGCTATCAGGAACTCAGTAAACTTCAGGGAAGAGGAGACCCTCAGGGACAAGGAGGGCAGATACATAATAGTGAGAGGCAAGATAGCGGAAGTGACTTGTACCATTGGGGTCATTTACGCACCCAACTCGGGGCAGGACTCCTTCCTGAGGAGCATCCTCGGAAAACTAGAGGAGTGCGCAAGGGGTCAGACAATCATAATGGGGGACTTGAACATAGCGTGGGATAAGGCCAAAGATAGATCAGGGGGGGCCAGGAGCACGGGCGGGGGAGCAGTGGCCTCGACAGGGCTGAGAGATAAAATGGCGCTCATGGGGCTGAGAGACGTCTGGAGGGAACTGAAGGGGAACGCGGAGGGCTACACCTTCCTCTCTGAAGTTCATGGGGCACAGTCCAGAATAGACTATATCTGGGTATCAGCGACCTTGGTGGGAAGGGTCAAGGAGATAGAGGTGGGACCCATGGGAATAGCAGATCACAAAATACTATCAATGCAGCTGGAACTGGGAAGAAGGAGTAGGGGGTGTGGGGATGGAAATACCCGGAACATGTGCTGAGGGACCCCACAATAAGGGAGGAGATAGAGGGAAAGATGAGGGAATTCTTCAACAATAATAAAAGGGGAGACACGGCAGAAGACATAAGATGAGATGCGTTTAAGGCTACTATGAGGGGGGAGATCATAGCACTCAAAGCACAAAGACACAAGCAGGTGCTGGCCCTGGAGACCCGGCTGGAGGCAGAGGTCGAGGAAGCAAGGAACAAAGTAGCCGAGACCCCCAGTAGACCCAACCAGAGGGAATACAGGAGGGCAGTGGGGCAGTTGGGGATCTTACGAACCAAAAAAGCAGAAGGGGCCCTACTTTACGTGAGACAAAATTTCTATGCTAAAGGGAACAAAGCAGACGCTCTTTTGGCACGCCTCCTCCGGGGAGCGTCGTCAAGAAATACAATCTTGGCCCTAAAGACAGAAACAGGCGATAGGGTTACTCAAACAGAAGATATTCAAGATACCATGGCCAAATTCTATGAGACATTGTACACTTCACAAAACCCCCACACCCAAGCCCAGGATGCATTCTTGGAAAAGGTAGGCCTGCACAGAATAGACGTAAACGCCCAGACGGGTCTACACCAAGAAATAACGGAGGATGAAGTGAGGGGGGTTATCAGGAACCTGCCCGCAGGCAAAGCCTCTGGTCCAGACGGGTTCTCAGCAGCATTTTACAAGTCCTTTGCTGGGCTGTTGGTACCACAATTGACCTATCTCTTTAACACCTTTGGAGATAGAGGGCAAATAGCGCCATCCATGAAGGAAGCTAAGATCTCCCTGATCCTGAAAACGGGTAAGGACCCCCTGGAAAGATCTTCCTACAGGCCAATAGCGCTCATTAATGTAGACGCTAAGATCTACACAAAAATCCTAGCCAATAGGCTGGAGGGGCTCCTCCCGGACCTGATTCATCAGGACCAGGCGGGATTTATAAAGGGAAGGCACACAGCGGACAATATAAGGAGGGTGGCACACCTAGTGGAAAAGGTGGAAAAAACTCACACCCCGGCGGCCCTACTATCTCTGGACGCTGAAAAAGCGTTCGACCGGGTAGAGCGGTCATTCTTGTTTAAGGTTATGGGAAAAATGGGTCTTGGAGGCGCCTACTTGCAGATGGTCAAGGCAAACTACGAGGGGCCCCGAGCGAGAGTGGTAGTGAACGGCACGACATCGAGACCGTTCCAACTCCAAAGAGGCACGAAGCAGGGATGCCCCCTCTCGCCCCTCCTCTACGCAATCTATTTAGAACCCCTCCTACAGGCCATTCGGGAGTCAGAGGGAATACAGGGAATCCCATTTGGGGGCAGACAGCATAAAGTGGCGGCCTTCGCCGACGACATGCTACTCGCCCTGACTAACCCCATAGAATCATGCAGGCAGAGTAGACTATTACTCGAGGAATTTGGGGTAGCGTCCGGATTACGCATAAACATGAACAAAACCGAGCTGATGGACCTGACGCTGGGGAAAGAGGAGAGGGAAGAGCTAAAAAGACTAACACCATTGGCATGGCGGCCTGGGGGGATAACATACTTAGGAGTAAGGATTACCCCGACTCACAGGATGGTATGCAGTAAATTACCCCCCCTAATGAGAAGTATTAAAAAAGACCTCCACAGGTGGCGGAGTCTCCGGATCTCCTGGCTCGGGAGGCTCGCAGCGATAAAAATGGTCACACTGCCAAGAATGTTCTACCTATTTCAAGCCATCCCCCAAAATGTTTCAGCAAGCTTCTTCAGGGAGCTCCAAGCAGCAACGAACGAATTTATCTGGGAGGGGAAAAGAGCAAGGTTAAGCAGGCAGCAACTCATGGCCCCGAGGAAAGAAGGGGGACTAGCCCTCCCTAATTTCCGTCAATATTGTGAGGCAACCCAGCTAAGGGTCATTAGGGAATGGCTCCATGAGGGGGAAGAAAAACACTGGGTCAAAATGGACAGGGCCGTCACACAGCATGATCTAGGGGAGGTCCTGTGGCTACCTAAGCAGCACCGACCAAAACACATGTACGAGAGCTCCATCACTAAATTAGTGGCGGATAACTGGGACAGGCTAGTTAAACACAGAGATCACAACCTACCCATCCCCCTTCACACCTATATTTAATAACAAAGAGTTCACTCCTGGGCTGGAGAGGGGGGCTTTCAGGAATTGGCGGGAAGGGGGTTGCCGGAGAATGAGAGACATGTTCATAGGGGGGGAAATCAGCACCTTTATAGACTGTAAAAGGGACTTCGCCCTGGGGGAGGGCGAGAGACTGAGATATTCCCAGCTGCGCCACTGGCTTCTCCACCCCACAAACAAGGAGGCGGCCACTAGATCTCCGACCCACTTCGAGAAATTCTTAATGACCAATGACGGCTCGAAAGGGCTAATCTCGCAGCTGTACAAGATTCTTGACGAAGCTGTTCCGAGGGCGCAATGGGCATATATGGGAAGATGGGAACACATACTGGGCAGGGACATAGAGAAGAGGGAATGGGAGAAGCTCTGGAGGAAAATCCCCAAACTAGCGAGAGCCTCGCAAACCTAGGAAGCCTGGTACAAAATACTCTATGGGTGGCATTATACTCCAGCCCGCCTGCGCAGGATGTACCCGGAGACAGCGGGAATTCTGCTGGAGAGGCTGCGGGCAGGAGGGCACAGCGGAACATATCTGGTGGAGGTGCCCAAAGATAGACCCATTCTGGAAGGAAATCCGTCAAGCATAAGAACAGGTGTTCTGATCAGGGGGGAACACGCCCCCGGAATGGACCCTCCTGGGCCTCCGGCCCGAGGATGAGGCAGGAGAGCCGAGAGGCAGAGAAAGAGCGTGGGCGATACTTACTATAGCCGGAATGACAATGATAGCCCAGAGGTGGAAAAGCTCTGACATTCCGACATTCCAGGACTGGCTGCGTAAAGTGTGGGAAATCGTGGCAATGGAATGGGCCACATATGCAATGAACAATGTAATGCAGAACTTTGCAGGCGAGTGGGGGGAAGTGTTAACTTTCCTCAGAGACGACTTCAGGATTGGATGGCGTCCGCAACGCTTAAGACTGTTAGATCTGCAATGACCCCGAAGAGACACAAGGAAATTACGGGAAACGGAAAACCTGAGGCAGCACCGCAGGGAGGGGGTGGGAAGGGGGGGCTATGGGGAATGTTATATCTGTTGAAAAATTTGATAAAAAGAATTAAAAAAAAAAAGTCCTCAACATAAAGAACTGTATTACACGGCCCTACTACAAATGTTTAAACTATGGAGAAAATAAGATGTATTAGATACCCTTGTCTCCTATGAAGATACTTTCAAAGCAAATGAAAGCACTATAACATGTCAATTTTACGCAATACAAAACCTTGTTAGACCATGAACACCAACAAGAAGAACTCCAGGCACAACTAAATATAGACACTCCTGACAGCAGTCAACCCTCTCCAAAAGGAAGCCAAGAACCACTTGGACAGCCACTCATAGCAAATGAGGCAGAACTAGCCATGACTGAAGTAGAAAACACCATGTGCCAGTATGAAGGATCTACAGAAGACTTTGCTATACTTAAATCACAATTAAACAATGAACACTGTAGCATCTTCCTAGAAGTAACTAAACAAATTGAAAATGGTATGCAGCACGAAACAAACTTGTACCTGTCAAGACTACAAACCTATACTGCTATATGCAAGTGGTGAAGCTGGTTCAGGGAAAACATTCTTAATAAAAATCAGCAGCAAGTTCCTCCAACAATTGACAAACAACAAACTCATCTGTTGTAACTGCCCCCACAGGTTTAGCTGCCTACAACATAGACAGTGTCACTTTACACCGATGGCTACTGTGACGCTCACCTGAATCCCTCGGAGGCGCAGGTCCGGGCTTGGAGATTTCAGTGTCTTCTAGGGTCACGCGCAGGCCTCTGGTAACACCCTGGATAGACCCTCTCCTCACCGTAATTTTGACCTGGAGGGTGAGGTGTCTTATATAGGTGAAAGCGGAGCTCTCCATCCTGCGTCTGTGCAGGGGTGCTGATGCCAGTTGCTTCACTGGTTAATTGCCCAGCCTCTTGATTGCAGAGGATGAAGTCAGGGAGCAAGGCCGTCGTTAGCTGCACGAACGGTGATTGCTTGAATATGGAGTTTTATTTGTATGACCCCTTAAATGTCTCTCGCCATTGCAGGTCCAGTATGTAGATAAGGTAAGCGAGAAGAATGCCGGAGCTCGTGAAGGCACGTAAGTAAAAGAATGTTATTAGAAGTTAAATGCACTTCTTAATGTCTCTTTTCCCTTTCGAAGTTAAATGCACTTCTTAATGTCTCTTTTCCCTTTTTCAGGTAGCCGTAGCAATCGGCGTGGAGATGGACGCCGAGGTACGTGCCGGAGAATGGGCAAGCCGATGACAGCTAGAAGGCACGTGAGTAGTGATGGCGTACTGTGCCCCTAATGATGTCCTTCTTGTTTTAGCAGGTGCGGACAAACAGCGCCTGACGAAGATCGAGGCGTACGTGGCACAGGTGAGTAGAATAATCACGGAGGTTCACTAACCAATGTCCTTTGTTTCCGCAGGATTGCCGGAGTATGAAGAGTGCGGCACGCGGCCTCAGGATGCTCCGATGGACGAGGTAAGTGCTGCGCTGGTTTTGTCTTGTCCTAACCTGGTGTCCTTGTTCACTTTCAGACGCTGCTGAAGACTGAAGACTGATCTTCCGGGAGGTAAGACTGAAGATTTCTTATTCACAGATGCAGAAGCTGAAGATTCTCTGGAGCTGACACGGTGAGCGTCCTGCTGCTAGTGCAGAATAACGCGAAGCACGTTGCACTGATCGGGTGTGGTTTAAATAGGCCACTGGAGTGCTTAGGTGTCTCCTTCCACAGCCTCGCCCAGACAAGAAAGAAGTTCCAGCTTCCAGAACAGTTCCAGTATCCAGTCCCAGGGAGTGGTGCTGGCCACACCCAGAAGGTAAAGTAGTTCCAGCCAGGAATGGATGAGGATATCATCCTACAAGTAAGTGAGCAGCATGGTCTGCAGCAGGTAGGTCCACCCAAGCACCATTCCTCTCAATATGAGCCCGGCGCTTCCTGTGCCGGGACTGGGTTCCCTTATGAGCCTGGCGCCACTGGCGCCAGGACAAGGTCCAAAAGGCCCCTGTGGGGACCGGCTGGTGCCTGGAATGGAAGTTGTGACCCTGCTTCCAAGGATGTTGGGCTGGGTCTGACTCCTTGGAGACAGCGGTCATGACAGCACCCCCTTTCAAGGCCCCTCCCAAGCCTGTCTTCTCCGGAGGCTTTGGCTTGTTGGGAAAAGTTCGATGAAACTTCCTGACTAGACGAGGTGCATGGACATATTCTGAAGGCTCCCAAGATCTCTCCTGGGGGCCAAATCCCTTCCAATCAATCAGGTAGTACAGTTTCGATTTGGAAATTTTGGAATCCAAGATGTTTCGAATTTCAAATTCGAGTTCTCCATCCACCTGGATTGGCTCTGGAGGATTAGTCAAACGGGTTCCGGGTTGCATAGGTTTAAGGAGAGAAACATGGAAAACGGGATGTATCTTCATCCGAGTAGGTAGCTCCAATTTCACAGCCACCGGATTTATCACAGCCGTGATCGTGTAGGGTCCTAAATATCTTGGGTTGAAGGTGCGTGGTCCTTTTAGGGATAAATGCTTCGTGGACAGCCAGACTTGATCTCCTACTTGGTATTGAGGGGCCTCTTTTCGATGTTGATCCGCTCCTTTCTTATATATTTCCTTGGCTCGTTGAAGGTGAGCTGTGGCTTCCTTAAATGCTTGAGTTATTGTCGCATGCAGATGGTCTACAGCGGGCGTTCCGAGAGCTTGAGGTGGATCCAAATTAGAGGTTCGAGGATGACTTCCATACAGCAGAAAGAAAGGGGTTTTTCCAGTTCCTGAATGGATTGAATTGTTGTAGGCGTATTCAGCAATCCAAAGGACATCCTTCCAAGTGCCCTCCGATTGTTGCAACATACAGCGTAGATATTGTTCCAGAGTTTGGTTAGTCCTCTCAGTCTGCCCGTCAGTTTGGGGGTGATGGCTGGTGGAAAGTCGTACATCAATTTGCGCTAAACGACAACAACTTCGCCAAAAATGGGAAATAAATTGGCTCCCTCGATCGGAGATTAACACTGAAGGGAACCCGTGCAACCGGACGATGTTTTCAAGGAATTCTCGGGCCAAAACGGGAGCTGTTGGTAAACCTTTCAGTGGAATAAAATGAGCCATTTTTGAAAAAAGGTCCACGATTACTAGAATTGTGTTGTATCCGGAGCAGAAGGGTAAATCCGTGATAAAATCCATTGAGAGAGTATGCCAAGGGCATGGTGGAATGTCTATTGGGTGTAGCAGACCTGCTGGTCTTTCCTTTTGACTCTTGTTTTGTGCGCAGATGCCGCAAGAAGCCACAAAATCTTTAATGTCTTTTCTCCAAGTCGGCCACCAAAAATGTCTTTTGATTTTCTCTAGGGTTTTGCCCACCCCTGGATGTCCTTCTATTAGAGAATCATGGTAGCAGGTGATGACCTGCTTCTGTAAGTCAACACATGGCAAATATAGTCTTCCTTGGAAATACAATAGATTCTGATCTATCGTAAAATCTTTCCCTTTCAGTTGCCAATTCAATGAATCTTCAGGAGTTATTAGTTGACTGACTTTTGCTTCGATATCTTCAAGGGATAGCGTGTTGATTACTCCCAGTATCTTTTGTTCGGGGATTATTGGTACCGGCTCTGAATTAGCTGAGTGTTCGTCTACCCCTATTCGGGAAAGGGCATCTGCTTTTCCGTTCTTATTCCCTGGCCGATACGTGATCACAAAATCAAATTCCGCGAAGAATAATGCCCAGCGGAGTTGTCTCGAAGATTGGGCCTTGGCTGACTTCAGATACTGGAGGTTGCGATGATCAGTGATTACAGTGACTGTGTGCCGGGCTCCCAGGAGATAATGCCGCCAGGCCTTAAAGGCAGACTTAATTGCCAGAAGTTCTTTGTCCGTAATTGTATAGTTGATTTCGGGGGCCGAAAATTTGCGGGACCAAAATGCCACAGGGTGTAATTGGTGTGTTTCGGGATCTCTTTGTGATAGCACAGCCCCCATTGCGAGGCTGGATGCGTCTGTCTCGACGATAAACGGAAGTTCTGGACGAGGATGCTTTAAGACTGGAGCGGAGACAAATTTAGCTTTCAATTCTTGGAAGGCTTGTTCGGCCTCTGGAGTCCACTCAAATTTTTTATTCTTTTTCAGAAGGGCCGTGATGGGTTGAACTACTCGGGAAAATTCTGGAATGAACCTCCGGTAAAAATTAGCGAAGCCCAACATGCTCTGTACTCCTTTCACGGAAGTTGGGGACGGCCATTTGGTGATAGCGTCCACTTTTCTTGAGTCCATGTGAACTCCATTGGGTGACAAGATGAACCCCAAGAAATCGACTTCCTTTACATGAAAAGTACACTTCTCCAATTTAGCAAACAAACGGTGTTGGCGAAGTCTCTGTAGAACCGCTGTGACATGTCTTTGGTGCTCAGCTTCTGAGGATGAGTATACCAGGATATCATCGATATAAACAATTACGCATACATCAAGAAGTTCTCGGAAAACGTCATTCATAAAGAACTGAAAGGCGGCCGGTGCGTTACATAGTCCAAAGGGCATTACTTGATACTCAAACAATCCGTATTTAGTGCGAAAGGCCGTCTTCCATTCGTCACCCTCCTTAATGCGTACCAAGTGGTAAGCTCCTCTGAGATCTAACTTTGTGTATATGCAGGCTCCTTTAAGTTGGTCCAATAATTCAGGAATCAGAGGCAAAGGATATCTATTTTTGACTGTAATCTGGTTCAGGGCGCGATAATCGATACATGTTCTCAGGTCACCTTCTTTTTTCGGAACGAAGAACAAAGCTGAAGAAACTGGAGATTTCGAGGGACGAATGAATCCATTAGCCAGGTACTGGTCCAGGTATTGCCTGAGATGGAGATTTTCTGGCTCAGTGAGAGCATATATTCTACTGCACGAAGGAGTAGATCCAGGTATTAGGTCTATCTGGCAGTCGTATGACCGATGCGGGGGCAAGGTATTGGCCTGATCTTTCTGGAAGACGTCACGGAACTCTTGGTATTCTGGAGGCAATTGGGGGCTCTCGGAAGCGATGGCTGCTAGCCTGATATCGGGTAGAGGGTAGCAAGTTGGGGCGCATTCTGGAAACCGGATTACCTTGGCTCGCCAGTCTATCTGAGGATTGTGCTTTTCCAACCAAGGAATACCCAGGATTACTTGAAACTGCGGGGCCTTGATCACATCAAACACGATCTTCTCCCGATGTCCATCTTGGCATAGCAACATCACTTCCATGGTGGTGTGAGAAACCAGTCCGGAAGCTATTTCTGTACCATCCACTGTAGTGATTATGTCTTTAACCATCTTAGAACATAGAGGAAGATTCATCCTGGTTGCCATATCTTGATCTACATAGTTACCGATCGCTCCGCTATCAATGTATGCTTTAATTGCATGCATGCGATCTGGTCGATCTGGACTTATGAGGACCATAGGCATTACCAAATGCGAGGTCAAGGAACTGGTTTTAACGCTCGGCAAGCGGACCTCTACACTTGTCGGGCGAGGTCGTTTCCCGATTCTAGTTTTTTAACATTCTTATCGGAAGCTCCTACAGCCTTCTTGACCGGTTTCACTGAACAATCACGAAGGAAATGTCCGGAATTCCCACAGTAGAGGCACAGCTGTAATTGTCTTCTCCTTTCCCGTTCCTTTTGGGTTAATGGTCCTTTAACAACCCCTATCTGCATGGGCTCCACGGAATCAGTTCCTTTAGCGGAGCTCTGAGGTCTTGAAAATTTTTGGGTTTCAAATCTGGAACGATCGGTCTTCCTGTTCTGTAGCCGGTGATCTAATTGGACTACTAGGTCAATATAATCGGAACAATCTTGCGGGGGATTCACCACCTGTGCTAAGACATCTTTAAGTTCTCCACGCAGCCCTCTGTAGAAAAGCGTGATTCTCTTATCCTCAGGCCACCTAGTCTCAACCACCAGTCTGTTAAAAGATGCTATGTATGCTAGGAGATCCTGATTCCCTTGTCTTAGTGATAGGAGTTCATTGTCCAAGGCCTGCCCCTGTGAGTGTCTTGCGAACAACTTTTCCATACTGGTCTGGAAATCTTGAAAGTTATGGAGGATCGGATCATCTTGTGTCACAAGAGGAACGGACCAATCTGCAGCACTACCGCTAAGATAGGAAAGTACGAACGCTACTTTGGTTTGGTCAGTTGGGAATGCGGCGGGTCTACACAGAAAGTGCAAGCGGCATTGATTGATGAATACTGCAAACCGTTTTGGATCACCTGAAAAACGTTCGGGCGGGGCCAAAGGCACATTCCCTGGCAGATTAATTTGCACCGGATTATTTGAGGTTGTAGGAGTGTAGCTCCCTCCCGAGGCAGGCAGAGGCGTCTGTCCCGCTTGTGTGTGCAACAACTGTCTGGCCAGATCATCCGTTCGTTCTTTTGAAACGATCAACTCCCTTCGTAAAGCATTTGTCTCTTGGCGGGATGCCTGTACTTCAGCTCTCAGTGCCCCAAGCAATTGGGCCAACTTATCTGTGTCCGAGGTTTCCATTGCGCCTGGGTGGGAATTTTGCGGTAGGCTTCGCGTTCTGTGACGCTCACCTGAATCCCTCGGAGGCGCAGGTCCGGGCTTGGAGATTTCAGTGTCTTCTAGGGTCACGCGCAGGCCTCTGGTAACACCCTGGATAGACCCTCTCCTCACCGTAATTTTGACCTGGAGGGTGAGGTGTCTTATATAGGTGAAAGCGGAGCTCTCCATTCTGCGTCTGTGCAGGGGTGCTGATGCCAGTTGCTTCACTGGTTAATTGCCCAGCCTCTTGATTGCAGAGGATGAAGTCAGGGAGCAAGGCCGTCGTTAGCTGCACGAACGGTGATTGCTTGAATATGGAGTTTTATTTATATGACCCCTTAAATGTCTCTCGCCATTGCAGGTCCAGTATGTAGATAAGGTAAGCGAGAAGAATGCCGGAGCTCGTGAAGGCACGTAAGTAAAAGAATGTTATTAGAAGTTAAATGCACTTCTTAATGTCTCTTTTCCCTTTCGAAGTTAAATGCACTTCTTAATGTCTCTTTTCCCTTTTTCAGGTAGCCGTAGCAATCGGCGTGGAGATGGACGCCGAGGTACGTGCCGGAGAATGGGCAAGCCGATGACAGCTAGAAGGCACGTGAGTAGTGATGGCGTACTGTGCCCCTAATGATGTCCTTCTTGTTTTAGCAGGTGCGGACAAACAGCGCCTGACGAAGATCGAGGCGTACGTGGCACAGGTGAGTAGAATAATCACGGAGGTTCACTAACCAATGTCCTTTGTTTCCGCAGGATTGCCGGAGTATGAAGAGTGCGGCACGCGGCCTCAGGATGCTCCGATGGACGAGGTAAGTGCTGCGCTGGTTTTGTCTTGTCTTAACCTGGTGTCCTTGTTCACTTTCAGACGCTGCTGAAGACTGAAGACTGATCTTCCGGGAGTTAAGACTGAAGATTTCTTATTCACAGATGCAGAAGCTGAAGATTCTCTGGAGCTGACACGGTGAGCGTCCTGCTGCTAGTGCAGAATAACGCGAAGCACGTTGCACTGATCGGGTGTGGTTTAAATAGGCCACTGGAGTGCTTAGGTGTCTCCTTCCACAGCCTCGCCCAGACAAGAAAGAAGTTCCAGCTTCCAGAACAGTTCAGGTATCCAGTCCCAGGGAGTGGTGCTGGCCACACCCAGAAGGTAAAGTAGTTCCAGCCAGGAATGGATGAGGATATCATCCTACAAGTAAGTGAGCAGCATGGTCTGCAGCAGGTAGGTCCACCCAAGCACCATTCCTCTCAATATGAGCCCGGCGCTTCCTGTGCCGGGACTGGGTTCCCTTATGAGCCTGGCGCCACTGGCGCCAGGACAAGGTCCAAAAGGCCCCTGTGGGGACCGGCTGGTGCCTGGAATGGAAGTTGTGACCCTGCTTCCAAGGATGTTGGGCTGGGTCTGACTCCTTGGAGACAGCGGTCATGACAGCTACTCCTTCCATTAGAACACCAAAACAAATGAGACTACTACAAACTTTCAGCAGAAGCTGCAATGGAACTCCGCAGAGTTTTGAAACCAATGAAAATGCTCCTAATAAATGAGGTGAGCACAGTCTCCAACCTAATGTTGGCTTTGATTCACCTCAGATTACAAGAGGTCCTCAAAACGGACTATGAAGAACTCTCTAGAGGAAAAGACATTATTGTTTTCAGAGAGCTTCTTCAATTACCACCAGTGAAAGGTGAACCTATTTTTAAAACCTTAGGGCACAGACTATGCCGTAAAACTCTTTGCAGCATAGGAAATGTAAATCTTTGGCAACATTTCCAATACAAAGAACAGAAAACATGCGTCAGTCTGCAGACCTCACCTATGCCAACATTTTGAAAAGTATTAGAGTTGGTGTACTACCTAAAGAAGCACAATCTATATTAAATACCAGACACATCCATGCACTCTACGGGCATAACTTGTGTGCTACTGATGTCATGGAACAATTAGCACACAAAAATGTAAACTCTATGTCCTTGATGCCAACTCTTGCAAGCTGTGCCCAATTCAATAAAACAATGCTGAAAAAAGAAATGCAACCAATAGTTCAAATTTACTCCACATACAAACTAGACGTGCACAGTATGACATTACCCATGTGTGAACAAGCCACAGCACGACTAAATACCTTAGAAAACTATATCTAACACAGCTGGTTTAGAGAAAATATTACCATTGTCTTTAAACTATAGAGTAATGCTAAAACGTAACCTTGATGTGGAGCAAGGACTAGTTAATGGAGCACTTGGTACAGTTGTTGGCTTTCAAACATACCCACGTGACAAACATTCAGTTTGTCAATATTCACTTTGACAATCTTTCAGAAATTAAAAAGATAGAACGCTCAACAGCGCGATTCCTTCTTTTCAAAGACATGTATTTACGCAGAGAACAATGTTCTCTATCTCTAGCATACGCAGTCACCATTCATGAATCACAAGGTCTTACCCTAGATCAAGCATTGATAGATATTGGCAGCACAGTGTTTAAAGAAGGCATGAGCTACGTAGCACTGTCACACCTACGTACATTTGAAGGCCTATTTCCAGTCAATTTTGATGCAATTAAAGTAAACGCCGATATTCCTTGCATTGTAGAGTACAATAGACTACGTGCACTCTATGCACCCCATCTCAAAACCTACCCTGTTCCTCAAAAAGTAAAACTTTGTAAAGGAAAACTAGTGCAGACTCAACTTATACAGGATCTCACAACAATACCTCCAAAGAAATTAAAAGCAGCTGGTACTTCATCAATTACCACAACCAAAGAAGGATCTACTGTACTCGGCTCATTGCACCCCAGCTACACAGGTAAGGCCCCGCAGCCCCTAGGCCCCCAGGCCCCCAACAAGGACAGAAACACCCGCAGCCAGGCCTGCTTCCCTCTCCAGCTCGCCACCACCCTCCCAGCTCCCCTTCCTGCATCCCAGCCCTCCCGAATCCCATCCCGCCCCGAGCCCCGATTGGAGCTTAGCTCTGTGTGTGTGTGTGGGTGTGGGTCCTGAGACCTGCGTGAGCCACTCAGCTCATTGCACCCCAGCTACACAGGTAAGGTCCCGCAGCCCCTAGGCCCCCAGGCCCCCAACAAGGACAGAAACACCCGCCACCAGGCACGCGTCCCTCCCCAGCTCGCCACCACCCTCCCAGCTTCCCCTTCCTGCATCCCAGCCCTCCCACCTCCCATCCCGCCCCCAAGCCCAGATTGGAGCTAGGAAGCTGGGGTATTTCCCTCGCTAGGAAGCCTACTTCACTGGTCTTCCCAGGGCAGCCATCTGCCCGGCAGCACCTGCGGCTAAAGGCCCAAGGCCAAGGGCGGCCTCAATAGAGGAGGCTCCAGGAAGCGTCAGCAGGAGTCCACAGGAGAAGTCAGGTGCCAGCTGTTAGGAAAGATTTCGTAATTGTAGGGAATTTTCCTTCCATGTGGCAACCCCTAAACTTTTTGCTATTGTTTTTAACCTTGTTGTTGACTTTGCCAGAGAAGTACAGCCTTCTGCCGCACTTCTCTGGGCTTTCGCTCCTTTCTTACGGGGAAACTGACATGCCCTTAAGACAGTCAGTACCGGGGAACGTGGTTTCCCGTAGTTTCTTTTATCGTGTCGCAGCTTTAGTGCAACACGACACAAGAGGGCACTGTAAGCTAAGTTACAGCTCTCTTGGGTCTCTAGCCTTCTACAGGCCCTAGATACTCTTTTAGGATGGTATTTGATCGGTGCAAGTCATTCAGGGACTCGAATGGTGGCAGCGATCGTTTTGTTTATTTTGAGCTCCTTTTGGCGTTCTGAGCACGTTTTTGCACTGAACCCAAAATGGTGGCCTGGCTCCCAAAATGGCCAGGCCGCGAGGCTCCTTTGTCTTGTCCACTGACCGTCTTGCTCCCTTCACCTTCCCCAGGTCAGGCGACCCGGGGCCTTCCTTATTTGGGCATGTACTTTCCCGCGAAACGTGGTTGCTTTCGCGGGCTTCTACATGTCGTTTGTGTGCCTCCAGGGTGTGGGCTGGGATGTCTGGTCCCAATACACATCCTGGGTGCCAGAGAGTCTGGGGTGGTGTGAATGCCTGGGACCACCGTGGTCCGTGATTGGTCCACGTATGGTATGTGTTTTGATGAGCGGATCTCCCATTGGCTCCCCTCCGTTTTGGCGCGAAGGGAACCATGGATAAGAGGGAGCTGGAAACACCACTGCCAGGTCGATCTCCTGAGTTCTCACGAACGAAGGAATACAGGAGCCAAGTATCCTGCAACCAAGAGGCTGGACCGAGGAATCGCTGGTGACCCGCTGAAGGAATCCTCCTTTGCACTGCTGTCGTCCTGTGAAGCCCTTTCCTCCTTGGATCGAACCAGAAGGCCTGTACTGGTGCTTCGACCTTTGGAATAGCAGGAACAGCTATTCCCGGCGACTTCATCATCTCCTGCCAAGTAAGCCTTCGGAAGTGTCTCTGGGCCATCCAGTTGACTGACCAGCTTACAAGGGAGTCCTGCTCTGTAACTGCCGCCAGGTTGTGTTGTATTTCGGGTCCTTGTCACTCTCCCACGCTTCGTACACTTGGCGTTCCCAAGTCTGAAGGGAGGAGTGTACATTTGGCTTGAATACACACGGCCGCTCCGTTGTCCTGCTGCGGCAACAAAACTGTGCTGGTTTCGTCGATTGGGACGTCTTTTTGCTCTACACGACTACGAGGCGTTCCCTGCTCTTCTGAACCTGCCAGCTGCTGAAACTAACGTGGAGAAGCCTGGGTCTGCTTGCTTCGGGGACCGGTGAGTAGTTTAGCTAGGATCTGGTCGCCCTCCTGCAGTATCCCATTGCTTTTCCCTGCTGTGTAAAAACAGCACCCTTTTGGCCGTACTCGCGCTCTGCTTCTGCCTGCTGTGGAGGCTGCGCTTGAGTTGCGGAACCTGTTCTCCTTCTGCTGTGCACTAACCCGAACTGCCTGACTTCCTCCGAAGAGCTTCTCCTTTTGCCCGTTGGCACCGGCGTGGCAGGTACTTTGAGCACAAGGCTCCACTCTTCGCAGGGCTCGGACTTCCATCTAGTTGGGTGCCTCTAAAGGCGAACTGAGTCAAAAGCGTTATCGCACTGCCTGTTTTCCTTTCCTTTCAGGTGGACTACATATTTCGTGCTTTAAACGCTTGCGACTGTGTATTTGTATATATATTGTGTTGATTTGGTATGTGTTGGCTTAATACTGTGTTATTGTGATTTTCTCGCTACGGTCATTGTTTTAAAGGCCTTAAAATAAATGTGTATCTATTTTTGATATAACAACTGTTTGGAGTAGTTTGTAAGCGCTCTTGCTTTGTGTGCTCATTGCGGGCTTTCAGTCACCCTCACCCCTCTTGAGACCTAGTCTTGACCGCCGCGATCGCTACCTTGATTGGTCTGGCTTGTCCAGAGGTTACCCTGTTCCAAGTAATTAGGTTGGCCTTCTGAACTTCTGCGCCACCAGGACAGAGTTCAGAAATCCGTCTTAACAAATTGGTGTACAGCGGTGGGATACGACTGAAGGTATCCAGTGTTGCGCTCGAACTTAGGCATTTCAGGTTATTCCAAACAGTGCACGTAGTGAATTGTTGTAATATAACTTTAAAAAGGCCATAGTCCTATCAAACAGTATGGAAACAAGTACGTTGTTAACTTTAAATGCTTCCAAATCAGAAACGCTGAAAAAGATGTGTGCGGAGAGAGGTGTTTCCTCTCAAGGCACGAAATTGGAAATGATCCAAAGAATCGTGGCGTGGCAAGAAGCGCAGCTTGACGCTATAACTTCTGAGGACAGTGCAGAAGGTGGTGGGGCTGCTCTCACTGGTAGAACCGATGGTTCTGCCGCCGCACTGTTCCACCGCGACCACGAGGACAGGGAGGACGAGCTGTCTAATGTTTCCTCTGCCAGTGCTGATGGGGAGGCTATGCTTGAATTCAAGAAGCAAGATGCTGCGGTTTAGGCAGCAGGAGCTTGAATTCAGCATAGCCAAACTAAAAATCGAACAGGCAGAAAAACAGAAAGACAGGGATCACCAGTTGGAACTGGCCAAGCTTCAGGTTGCAAATGGATCCAAGGGTCCTGGACATGGTTCTGGGGCTTCCTCTCATCCACGGTTTCCAAAAGATCTGCTCAGTGTGTATGAAGAGAGGAATGACATTATGGACTGGCTGAATGCGTTTGAGTATGCATGCGAGGTCCAGGAAGTTGACAATGCTGATAAGATTGCGTGGTTGCTCAGTAGACTGCCCCATTCTGGCTGTAGTGCCATTATGGAAATGTCGAAGGCTGAGCGGGCTGATTTCGCAATGTTAAAGCAGACTCTCATTTTAAAGTTTGGGAAGACTCCGGCCCAATATTTAAAGCGTTTTCGAGAGTATAAGAAAAAGGAAGGTGGTACTTGGGTATCTTATGTCGCAGAATCTTTGAAAAACTTAACTGGCTGGGTCGAAGGTTATAAGGTTTCTACCTTCGAAGGCATGATCAATCTGGTCATGCTGGAACACATTTTTGCTTCTTCTTCCCCGGAGCTTAAGCAGCATTTGGCCGATTCGAAGGAGATAGATCCTAAGAAGCTGGCCATTGCAGCAGACTTATGGGTGTCACATCGAGTGTCCCATAAGGACAAAACTCATCCTGGTAAGCAGGAGGAAGGGAAAAAGTCCAAAGATATGGAGGGTGGGGAATCTGCTAAATCTTCTTCCCATAAGGGCCACAAAAAGAAAAACAAGGGTAAGACACAAGAGAACTCACAGGGTAGTGGAGGTTCGCCTCCGAAACAGAACTCTGGTTACAATAAGCCTCCCTACGTAAACAGACCCAATGGGCCTTGTTTTTCTTGTGGAGCAACTGACCATGTGAAGGGGGATCCCCGTTGTAAGGTTAGACCTTTGGGGGTCCACTCCGCTAATCTGGCCTTCTCCTCCTACGAGGAAGAAGAGATTACAGGAGCATCCTTCTCCTCAGACTCATTTCCCAGCGGAATAGAGGCTGAGGTAGTTTTAGTGTCCCTGGGTTCCTGGGAGCCTAAAGTCGCAGAGGCGTATGCTAGGATTCCGGATAATACCAAGCACTACTTTAAAGACAGTGTGCTGATCAATGGAGTGGATACTCCAGCTCTTAGGGATAGTGGGTGCAGTCGAACTGTAGTGGATTCTACCTTGGTAGACTCAGAGGAAGTTGCCAGAGCTACTCTGATGCCCACTAAGTTGACTGACGGCCCCCTCCGTATGTTTCCCGTGATCCCTGTAAATCTTACTTTAAATGGTACAGCAGTCAGGATTCCAGTGAGCATTCAGAGAAACGTCCCGGGAAAGGTCTTGTTGGGCAATGATCTCAGAGCTTTAGGGCTCGTAGGAGACACTGCCGAAAGACCCTACACACGGTCTCAAGCACGGGCAGCATTGGCCAAGTCCAATACGCCGCCCCAGCCGAAGGGGAAACCCAAGGCGAAAGGAGTCTACAAGTCAAGATGAGGGAAAGAGAATAGTCCCCCGAGCTCGCCTACCACTGCGGTGGAGGAAGTTGGTCAATCGCCCGGGCCTGACGAGGAGGTGGCGATGCCTGAAGTATTCGACCCCAACGATCATCCTGAACTAAAAGACTTGTTAGTTGAAGGAGGTCCTGATAGGGACGAATTCAGTAAAGGCCAACGTGAGTGCCCATCTCTGGAAGGCCTAAGGAGACAGGCCTGCTCCCAGCTTGAGGGTGAACCTCCTGGGAAGCATAGGATTTATTGGGAAGGTGGACTCCTGTATAGTGAGCCCACAGAGTCTACAGAAGGAGACCATAGGAGGTTGGTGGTTCCCCTTGCTGTTAGGCCCTTCCTCCTGCAGTTGGCGCATGAAGTTCCCCTTGCTGGTCACCTTGGTATGAAGAGGACCAAGCAAAGGTTATCCATGCACTTCTACTGGCCCAAGATGGGGGTGCAAGTAGAAAGTCACTGCAGGTGTTGTGCCTCCTGCCAGTTGTCTGGTAAGGTTGGCGCGACAATCCAAGCTCCGTTGGTACCGCTCCCAGTTGTGGGGGTACCATTTGAAAGGGTAGGGATCGACATCGTCGGTCCCCTTGACCCGCAAACATCCTCGGGCAATAGGTTTATCCTGGTGCTGGTCGACCATGCAACCAGGTATCCTGAGGCCATCCCATTGAAAACTGTAACTGCCAAGTCAGTTGCAAAAGCTTTACTCGGCATATTTACTAGGGTTGGCTTCCCTAAAGAAGTTGTGTCAGATCGTGGCAGCAACTTTATGTCGAAGTATATGCAGGCTATGTGGAAAGAATGTGGGGTCACCTACAAGTTCTCTTCTGCATACCACCCCCAGACCAATGGTCTGGTGGAACGCTTCAACAGAACGTTAAAGAGCATGATTGGGGCTCTGGAGGAGCCCCAGAGAAGAAAATGGGATCTTCTTTTACCATGCTTGCTGTTTGCCTACCGAGAGGTACCACAGGAGGGTGTTGGCTTCAGCCCCTTCGAACTTCTGTTCGGTCATCCCGTACGGGGACCCTTAGCCATTGTCAAGGAGGGATGGGAGATGCCCACTCCCCCTGTTACTACCAATGTAGTTGACTATGTGCTAGGGCTCAGAAAACGGATGGTACTTCTGATGGGCTTGGCTAGTGATAAATTGAAGGCAGGGCAAGCGCTGGTGAAACATTGGTACGACCAGAAAGCTTCCCTCATCAACTTTACACCTGGTCAGCAAGTCCTGATCATGAATCCAATAAGGCCTCGCGCTTTACAGGACAAATGGTCAGGCCCTTACACAGTGGTGGAGCCCCTGGGTGAGGTAAACTATTTAGTGGACCTTGGAAGGCCTGGACAGGCTCCAAAAGTGTTCCACGTGAATAGGCTGAAGGCTTTCGTCCCAAGAGTCGAAATCGCAGCACTGCTACTGGCGTCAGACGTTGAGGAAGAGGAGTCTGAACCTCTCCCCGACCTGTTCCAGAGCGGTCCTTCAGATAGCTCCGTCGAGGGTGTCCGAGTGGCCCCTCACCTGACTTCTGATCAGCAGGCTGAGGTGAAAAGTTTGCTTAGGCAGTTTTCCCCCCTGTTTTCACAGTCCCCTGGTTTGACACCTTGGTGCAAACATAACATTGACACAGGAGACAGTGTACCTACCAAAAGTAGGGGATACAGGATGTCAGATAAAGTACGGTCTTATATTAAGACCGAGGTCAACAAGATGTTAGACCTTGGGGTGATTGAACCCTCTAGTAGTCCTTGGTCCAGTCCTGTGGTGTTGGTTCCAAAAGCAGGCACTTCTGAATTGAGGTTCTGCGTGGATTACAGGGCTCTGAATGCTGTCACCAAGACAGATGCACACCCCTTGCCTCGAACAGATGAGCTGGTGGATACTTTGGGTGCCTCCAAGTACCTCAGCACGTTTGACCTCACTGCTGGCTATTGGCAAATAGCTTTAGCAGAACATGCCAAGGAGAAGACAGCATTTTCTACTCCAGACGGCCTTTACCAATTCCGGGTAATGCCGTTCGGGTTGAAGAATGCACCTGCCACTTTCCAGAGGCTTGTGAATCATGTGTTGAATGGGTTGGACGAATTCTGTCTTGCATATCTGGACGATATAGCAGTTTTCAGTGCCACCTGGGAAGACCATGTGAAACACCTCAGGATTGTGCTCCAGGCTCTTCAGAAAGCCCACTTGACCATAAAGGCTAGTAAATGCCAGATTGGACAAGGCTCAGTGGTTTAACTTGGACATGAAGTAGGTGGAGGGAGGATACAGCCTCTACCCAGTAAAGTACAAGCAGTACAAGACTGGCCTACCCCCACTACGCAAACCCAAGTGAGAACCTTCTTAGGACTCACGGGGTATTATCGCAATTTTGTGGCAGACTATGGCACCATAGCTGCTCCTCTGACTGCCCTCACAACTCCGAAGAAACCCAAGAAGGTAACTTGGACCGACGAGTGTGAGAAGGCCTTCAATGGCTTAAAAGACTCCTTGTGCCAGGCCCCTGTGCTCAGGGCCCCTGATTATCAAAGACCTTTTATCGTGCAGACGGATGCCTCTGACACTGGGATAGGAGCTGTACTATCACAAGTAGATGAGAAGGGTAAGGAACACCCTATCGGTTTTATTAGTCGCCAGCTTAAGGACAGAGAGCTCAGATGGTCCACGGTAGAGAAAGAATGTTTCTCTGTTGTGTGGGCCCTAAGGAAGCTGAGGCCCTACCTCTATGGGACCCACTTCACTGTGCAGACTGACCATAAGCCATTAAAGTGGCTAATGAACATGAAGGGGGAGAATCCAAAGTTGCTTAGGTGGTCCATAAGTCTACAAGGCTTCGACTTCACTATTGAGCATAGGCCAGGTGTCCAACATAGCAATGCTGATGGGTTGTCCAGAATGTTTTACCGACCTGAACAAGAGACTCATCCAGGGGTGGATTAGTTCCCCCTGTCCATAGTCTGGGAGGGGCGAGTGTTAGGAAAGATTTCGTAATTGTAGGGAATTTTCCTTCCATGTGGCAACCCCTAAACTTTTTGCTATTGTTTTTAACCTTGTTGTTGACTTTGCCAGAGAAGTACAGCCTTCTGCCGCACTTCTCTGGGCTTTCGCTCCTTTCTTACGGGGAAACTGACATGCCCTTAAGACAGTCAGTACCGGGGAACGTGGTTTCCCGTAGTTTCTTTTATCGTGTCGCAGCTTTAGTGCAACACGACACAAGAGGGCACTGTAAGCTAAGTTACAGCTCTCTTGGGTCTCTAGCCTTCTACAGGCCCTAGATACTCTTTTAGGATGGTATTTGATCGGTGCAAGTCATTCAGGGACTCGAATGGTGGCAGCGATCGTTTTGTTTATTTTGAGCTCCTTTTGGCGTTCTGAGCACGTTTTTGCACTGAACCCAAAATGGTGGCCTGGCTCCCAAAATGGCCAGGCCGCGAGGCTCCTTTGTCTTGTCCACTGACCGTCTTGCTCCCTTCACCTTCTCCAGGTCAGGCGACCCGGGGCCTTCCTTATTTGGGCATGTACTTTCCCGCGAAACGTGGTTGCTTTCGCGGGCTTCTACATGTCGTTTGTGTGCCTCCAGGGTGTGGGCTGGGATGTCTGGTCCCAATACACATCCTGGGTGCCAGAGAGTCTGGGGTGGTGTGAATGCCTGGGACCACCGTGGTCCGTGATTGGTCCACGTATGGTATGTGTTTTGATGAGCGGATCTCCCATTGGCTCCCCTCCGTTTTGGCGCGAAGGGAACCATGGATAAGAGGGAGCTGGAAACACCACTGCCAGGTCGATCTCCTGAGTTCTCACGAACGAAGGAATACAGGAGCCAAGTATCCTGCAACCAAGAGGCTGGACCGAGGAATCGCTGGTGACCCGCTGAAGGAATCCTCCTTTGCACTGCTGTCGTCCTGTGAAGCCCTTTCCTCCTTGGATCGAACCAGAAGGCCTGTACTGGTGCTTCGACCTTTGGAATAGCAGGAACAGCTATTCCCGGCGACTTCATCATCTCCTGCCAAGTAAGCCTTCGGAAGTGTCTCTGGGCCATCCAGTTGACTGACCAGCTTACAAGGGAGTCCTGCTCTGTAACTGCCGCCAGGTTGTGTTGTATTTCGGGTCCTTGTCACTCTCCCACGCTTCGTACACTTGGCGTTCCCAAGTCTGAAGGGAGGAGTGTACATTTGGCTTGAATACACACGGCCGCTCCGTTGTCCTGCTGCGGCAACAAAACTGTGCTGGTTTCGTCGATTGGGACGTCTTTTTGCTCTACACAACTACGAGGCGTTCCCTGCTCTTCTGAACCTGCCAGCTGCTGAAACTAACGTGGAGAAGCCTGGGTCTGCTTGCTTCGGGGACCGGTGAGTAGTTTAGCTAGGATCTGGTCGCCCTCCTGCAGTATCCCATTGCTTTTCCCTGCTGTGTAAAAACAGCACCCTTTTGGCCGTACTCGCGCTCTGCTTCTGCCTGCTGTGGAGGCTGCGCTTGAGTTGCGGAACCTGTTCTCCTGCTGTGCACTAACCCGAACTGCCTGACTTCCTCCGAAGAGCTTCTCCTTTTGCCCGTTGGCACCGGCGTGGCAGGTACTTTGAGCACAAGGCTCCACTCTTCGCAGGGCTCGGACTTCCATCTAGTTAGGTGCCTCTAAAGGCGAACTGAGTCAAAAGCGTTATCGCACTGCCTGTTTTCCTTTCCTTTCAGGTGGACTACATATTTCGTGCTTTAAACGCTTGCGACTGTGTATTTGTATATATATTGTGTTGATTTGGTATGTGTTGGCTTAATACTGTGTTATTGTGATTTTCTCGCTACGGTCATTGTTTTAAAGGCCTTAAAATAAATGTGTATCTATTTTTGATATAACAACTGTTTGGAGTAGTTTGTAAGCGCTCTTGCTTTGTGTGCTCATTGCGGGCTTTCAGTCACCCTCACCCCTCTTGAGACCTAGTCTTGACCGCCGCGATCGCTACCTTGATTGGTCTGGCTTGTCCAGAGGTTACCCTGTTCCAAGTAATTAGGTTGGCCTTCTGAACTTCTGCGCCACCAGGACAGGGTTCAGAAATCCGTCTTAACACCAGCCGTCAACCATCAACTACAAGGACCAATAAGGTAGGAGTGGCCTGGGTTAGGAGTAGATCAACCACTCTACCCCATAATCCTAACCACTTAATCCTATATAAAACAGTGTTATTAGCCATAGACACTATAAATTATAGTAGACACTATACAGGTCTCCAAATCTATTAGTTTCTGTTCCCAAATTGTATAATAAGATATCCAAATTGCATTGATAGGCTTCTCTCCCACTATACAGATCTCCCAAATTTATCAGCGTTCCTGCTCCCAAACTGTATTGTATGATATCCAGATTGCATAGATAAGCCTTTCCCCAATACACAAGTCTCCCTCATCTGGCAGGGTTCCGTTCCCAAACTGTATTGTATGATATCCAGTATACACTGATAAGCCTCCCACCCCAATAAACAGGTTTCCGTTCCGAAATTGAATTGCATGACATTCCGATTGCATTGTTAGGCCTCTCTCCCACTATACAGGTACCCAAATCTATCAGAGGTTCTGTACACAAACTGTATTGTAGGTTATTCAGATTGCATTGATAAGCCTCTCTCCCAATAAACAGGCCTCCCAAACTTAGCAGGGTCTCTGTTACTGTACCAAATTGTATGATATTCAGATCGCACTGATAGGTCTCTCCCCCCCATACAGGTCCACCGACCCGATCGGGGTTTCTGTACCCAAACTGTATAGTATGTTAGTCTGATCGCATTGATAGGCCTCTCTCACACTATACAGGTCCCTCAAACTCATCAGGGGCTATGACCCCAAGTTGTATTGTATGATATTCAGATTGCATTAATAGGCCTCTCTCCCATTATACAAGTCTCTAGAATTTATCAGGGGTTCTACCCCCAAATTGTATTGTATGATATTCAGATTGCATTTATAGGCCTCCTTCCCACTCTTCAGGTCTCCCAAATTTGGCAGGGGTTCTGTCCCTAAAATTGTGTCTACGATGTTCGTACTGCATTGATGGGCCTTTCTCCCACTGTTCAGGTCTCCTACATCTAGCAGGGGTTCTGTCCCCAAAATTGCGTTGTGTGATATTCAGATTGCATTGTCGGGCCTCTCTCCCACTATGCAGGTCCCCTAAATTCATCAGGGGTTTCTGTCCCCAAGTTGTATTGTATGATATTCAGATTGCATCGTTAGGCCTCTCTCCCACTATACAGGTACCCTAAATTCAGCAGGGGCTTCTGTCCCCAAGTTGTATTGTATGACACTCAGATCACTTTGATAGTCGTATTGTATGATAATTCAGATTGAACAGATGGGCCTCTCTCCCACTATGCAGGTCTCCTGAATTTAGTGGGGGTTCTGTCCCCAAAATTTGCATTGTGAGATATACAGATTGCACTGTTAGGCCTTTCTCCCACTATACAGGTCCCCAAAATTCATCACAGGCTCTGTCCCCAAGTTGTATTGTATGATATTCAGGTGGCATTGACAGGCCTCCCTCCCACTATACAGGTCTCCCAAGACTATTAGGGATTTCATTCCAAAATTGCATTGTATGACACTCAGACCACTTTGATAGTTGCATTATAGGATGTTCAGATTGAATTGATAGGCCTCTCTCCCACTATACAGGTCTCCCAAAATTATCAGGAGTTCTATTCCAAAAATGTATTGTAGGACATTCAGATTGCATTGATAGGCCTTTCTCCTATTATACAGGTCTCCCTAATTTGGCAGTGGTTCTGTCCCCACACTGCATTGTGTGGTTTTCCGAATGCATTGGGGGGCCTCTCTCCCACCGTGCAGGTTTCCCAACTTCATCGGGGGCTCCGTTCCCAGGCTGTATTGTATGTTGTTCGGATTGCACTGATGGGCCTCCCTCCCATTGTGCAGGTCTGCCAGATCTAGCAAAGCACTGATGGGCCTCTCTCCCATTGTGCAGGTCTGCCAGATTTAGCAAAGACTCTTCTCCCAAAATTTTGATTCATAAGGATTACAATATCCCTTAGGGCCCCTAAGACCATACAAGACTCCAGAACATAGTCAGAATTAGTCTCAAGCACAAACCTAGCTTAACTTCCTTAACATACCCCAGTGAGGACCAGACCGTGATAGAATAGCTCTAACGCCCTCACCCTCCCCGAGAGACCTACATAGACAGCACTGTACTTTGACCTACAACCTGACAAGAGTACGCCCAGAACCAAAACCCCACGGACAACGCTCGGAGGATACACAAACCAACCCACCAGAAGAATAGACGGTAAAAAAAAAAGCACCCAATCCTACCAACACAAGAAGAAATACCAACCCTCTCATCACAAGACACAGCAACCAACTACTCAACCGGCACCTCCGCACTGAGCACCAAAATGCCGGGACCAGAAAGGGACGCCGAGAAAGGGCACTAGACAAGGCCGCACTGGACACAGGCACAGAAATCCAACCTATCACTGAAGCAATAACCTCAAATAAAGGAAACAATGCCAAAAACCAAAACGACCAGAAAAATATTCCAAAGGGAAAATTCCTTATATCGCACACCATACCTTGCAACAACCCGAGAACCAGGATACCCCAACGGCACAGAAATATCAAGACACAGAAAGAACATCCCGGGACAACCAGGAAAAAGACGGGAACACCTAAGAAGAATGTGGCAAGAGTCCGACCCCATCACCCCATACCTCACAAGAACAGGAGGACACCCGCGCCATATCGGACATAACAGCGACGAAGATCCCATAACCAACAACCCAAACATGAATCTAACAGACCAATTCAACGAAGAAGCCTTCATGGACCTTCACCTAACCAGCACGAACAGAGAAGCAACACCACCGAACAGCCAAACTTTCAATCTAGCAGACAGCTCCAATGAAGATGCAGCTTCCGTTGATCCTCATACGCCCTCCTACAATGAAGATGCAGCCTTCGCTGATCCTCATCCACCCCCAATCGATGCAACAACGATACACTGCAACCAAACAACCACAAACCAAAACAAGGAACAACCAACAAACAAAACCACACCAAAATGATACACTGTAAACTCATCAATGCAAGGTCAATGTCCAAACATGCCACCGAGATATACGATCTGCTCTGCAACGGAGGGATCAATATCTTATTTGTAACAGAAACTTGGCTAGACGACAATTACAAGATCACCCTCAAATACCTGCCTGAATACTTCAAATGCGTCCAATCAAACAGAAAAACCAAAAGAGGGGGAGGGCTGGCAATCATTCACAAGGAACACCTGGATATCAAACTGGAAGACCCACTAATCATCGATAAATGCGAATCCCTAATCATACGTCTAGCAGTTACACCCAGAACAAACCTGAAATTTGTACTAATATATAGACCACCAACCTACGATGCAACCTTCATAGACTCCTTCACAGAAGCAATCACTGTCCTAGCCATCAAACACAATCACCTGATAGTCCTAGGAGATTTCAACATCTTGTTTGAAGGAGAAAGCACGACCATACAAAAATCGGTAACTAGCCAACTCGCAGCAATGAACCTACAACAACTAGTCAAAGGTGCAACCCACTCGGCGGGGCATACACTTGACGCAATCTTCGTGAACAAACTACTCCTCACCACGGCACCCCCAATCCAAATACCCTGGAGCGATCACCTCATCATACCCTTCGTAATCAAAATGACCACGCTAACAAACAGTCCACTGGACAAAACAACGAAAACCATGAAAAGAAATTGGAGAACCATCAAAAACTCCAACCTGAACAAACTGCTGGAGCTAAACAAACCAGACCCAACACTCATGGAAGTTGATGACCTGACCAAAAAGGTAACCTTGCTGCATTCCTGGATGATAACTACTATAGACAACATCGCCAAAGAAAAACCCTTCACTTCTAATAAACGCTCTATGGCAAAATGGTTCTCCCCACTACTTAGCACCATGAAAAGAAAAAAAACGAAGACTAGAACTTGATTGGAGAAAAGAAAACGACGCTGCGAACAAACTGAAATTCCTACAACACAACCAGGCTTACAAAAAGGAAATACAAAAAGCTAAGAGGAAACACTACGACAACCGAATCTTCGAAGCACCAAACATCCAAAAAGAGCTCTTCAAAATCATAAACGAAATCAAAAACCCTCTGGGATGTAACAACACACCAACTCCGTCCTTTAAACTCTGCAACGACCTTGCAGACCACTTCAAAAACAAAATCACCAACATCCAACAAACCATACAAAGCAGACCGTCTGATATGACCACAACCCCAACCTACACCGAGGAGGAGCACCCAAATAAACTACGAAGCTTTCCAGAAATATCAGTGGAGATATTCGTCAAACTGGTGAATTAAAGCAATAACTCAGGGTCCCCCGAAGACCCCTCCCCACCAGACATATACAAATCGATTCTTAAACAAGAAACGCCCATGGAATATCACAGGAACGTCCTCAACCATTCCATCGCAACCGGGAAAGTGCCACAAGCCTTCAAAACCGCATACATCAGGCCACTACTCAAAGATACAGCAGGAAACGTAGAGTACCTTTCCAACTACAGACCCATCTCCAACATACCGTCTACAGCCAAGCTGCTCGAAACGTACGTATACAAAACAACCCAAGAGTTTATAGAGGAGCACGGCCTACTAGAGCAGGCACAAGTTGGCTTCAGACCAATGAGAGGAACAGAATCAGCTCTACTCTCAATATGGGACGATCTAAAATTCAACACAGACTCGGACAACAGCACTGCCTTGATACTCCTAGACCTATCAGCAGCATTTGACACAGTCGACCATGACACCCTCATAACAAGATTAGAAGAACAGACACCGCCCTACTATGGATAAAATCTTTTCTAAGAAACACAACGGAAACCGTAAGGATGAAACCCTTCAAATCCAGCCCAAGAGATTCCACCTTTGGAGTACCAGAAGGATCATCCTTCTCCCCTCTACTATTCAACATCTACTTATCAGAATCATCAAAAGCCACAGACTCATATGCTACAACTACGCTGACAATACACAAATAATCTTCAAAATACAAGACAACCTGGAAAGAAACTCAACGCTAGAAAACTGCCTCTGCGATGTATTCTTCTGGATGAACAACTCCCTCAAAATCAACCCAGGCAAAACTGAAATAATGATCGTCACAAAAAATGGAGGAGAAAACCAATTCATCCCTTGGCCAAGGGAACTCGGGACAACCCCAGCACCATCGCTGATTGTAAAAAACCTGGGGATTCTGATGGACAATCACAGGCTAGAGCCAAAAGTAAACACCCTCGTCAAGAAATGTTTCTTCCTCCTGCGAGCAGCAAAGAGAATCTTACCATTCCTATCGTTCACCAACAAAACCACCACCATCATTGCACTCGTCATGTCCAAAGTAGACTACGCCAATAGCCTATATATATAGGCATGCGTGAACAACTCCTAAAAAAACTACAACGCATTCAAAACGTTGCAGCCAGACTACTTCTGAAACTGCCCCGAAGAGAACACACCGCACCAGCGCTGAAAATACTACATTGGCTACCAATAAAACAATGAATAAAATTCAAAACAATGTGCGTTACGCACAGAGCAGTAACAACGAAGGCATCGAGTTCCTCAGAGACAAACTGCGCCTACATCAACCAACAAGAATGCTCAGATCAAACATGGACATCCGCCTGGAACCGAAGCCCTACAAAAAAAGAAAACTTGGAGGATCCTCCTTCTCTCACCAAATCCCGAAAACCTGGAACAACCTCCCAAAGTACATACGTAACACAGGAAACCACCTATTATTCAGGAAATTACTCAAAACCTGGCTCTTCACATCATAACTAGAAAGACTGGCCACAGGGACATCGACATAACAAAAAAACATCAATGAACGTAGAGCGACCGCGATACACACCGATCAATCACTGGGAAAAGCCAAGGTAAACATCCCACGACATTCTAAGGTCCAAACGTGAGACAGCCGCAATAAGACCAAAGAAACTTAAGATAGCAAACTAAAACAGAAAGACTAGAACGAATCATCAAGAGGACCATGACCTTAACTATTACCCTCCCCATCAGCCCTAAGGACAAAATACATAGGGGCTAAGAAAGCACTGCACCACGGGCCCCAATGCGATGGGTGAAAACAGAATGTTTCATCACTACACACTGCCCACCAATACACAATCAGGACCGACAACGCCCAACCACACAAAACTATAACTTAACAATAACCCCAAGGATGTTCACCCCACGGAAACCAAAGAACCAGTCAGGATAGAAGGATACGAACATCTGAATACAAAGGCTCACCAATACGGATCCACCATGACAACACACCAACACGACTCTGACCCTGAACCATTCTAAGCCTTAACCGACCAGGGTCACACTAGATAACCTGAGAATAGCTATTGCCCACCCAGAAAGATTAGGTTCAGACGCACCTACCAATCCAAACTATACTCAATATGATACAGCTGGATCAGCGCAACATTACCAAAGCGAGTCGGCCCACAAGGAACCAGCAACATCCCAATCCACAGGTATACAACTGTAACAGAACCATAAGCACCTGAATCAGGATACAGACCCCACTAACCCAATCCTCAATCTTCCACATACTTAAACCTACACAAAACTCACAACCACCTCTCTCCCAGCAATCCGCATGTACACCGCATCCACAACACAAACTTCAACCACAGCACTCGAGGCCTTCACCCGATCCGATACTAGCACCAAAGTCCAGCACTCGGTGTATACCGAGCTGAAGCTGCCAACAGCACATCACCTCTCCCACTCTCCTTCTCCCTCTCTTCTCAAATAACCCTACCCACCCTCCCTGTTTGCAGATCCGCCAGAGCGCCTGGGGACCAATTCCGTTGGTGACGGTGTGCTATACAAGTACCGCCAACATAACATAACCTCTTCAAATAAAAAACGTGCATTTCCATCAAATGACTCAGACACAGAACTGTCAGGTCCATTCAAATTTTCCAATACAACTGGTGTAAATTGCTATGCAAATCTAACAGTCAATATTCTATTCCAATTGCCACCAATTTTTGAAATAAATTACTTAAACGGGACAAATTATGTTTGCAAATGTTAGTCCTTCACAGAAATGCAACCAACAATCCTGACAATACTTACAGGGTAATTCATAGAATTTCGCAGAAAAGTGTCGCAAGCGGCTGGCGCAGAGTGTCCGCGTGCGATTGTCTGCGCCAGGCACGTGCGCTAAAACCGATTTCCGCGCACAGCGTATTCATGGATTTTAGGCTCCCAAACCAGCCGTGGCGCAGAGTATCGCAGCGACCCTGCAGCAGCGCCAGTAACGCCCCCAAGAACGCCCTCGCGCAAGGAAAAGCCATCAAAATCGCTAAATCATCGCAAAGGGCTGCGCTAACCCTGGACCAGTTTACAGGGCTGCCAAACAAGGAACGCAAAGCGGGTAACGTTCATATCAGGGGTACGCAGGAAGTTTTACACGCGATTAGCCAGGGTACGTGTATTACAGGGGTACGCGGGAAGTTTTACACGCGATTAGGCAGGGCACGTGTATTACAGGGGTACGCGGGAATTATCACACGCGATTTTGCTGGGTAGGTGTATTACAGGGGTACACGGGAAGTATTACACGCGATTTGGCTGGGTACATGTATTACAGGGGTGCGCTGGAATTATCACACGCGATTTGGCCAGGTACGTGTATTACAGGGGTGCGCGGGAATTATCACACGCGATTTGGCTGGGTACGTGTATTACAGGGGTGCGCGGGAATTATCACACGCGATTTGGCTGGGTACGTGTATTAAGGGGGTGCGGGAAGTTACACACGTGATTTGGCTGGGTACGTGTATTACAGGGGTGCGTGGGAAGTTACACACGCGATTAGGCTGGGTGGGTCCTCACAGGTGTTCCCTGTACACCCTCCACGGCCCCTGCAGGCAGCCCACAAAACAGGGGACTACCCTGCACACCTGCTCATGTCCCCCTGCACCCCCACCCCCCAGCCACCAGGGGCAGCCTCCACCAGGCCCCCACTCATGTCTCCCACCACCCCCACCCCCCAGCAGTGCAGGGGCAGCCCCCACCAGGCCCCCACTCATGTCCCCTATCACCCCCACCCCCCCCAGTCACCAGGGGCAGCCCCCACCAGGCCCCCACTCATGTCTCCCACCACCCCCAAACCCCAGCAGTGCAGGGTCACCCTCCACCAGGCCCCCACTCATGTCACCCACCACCCCCACCCCCCAGCCACCAGGGGCAGACTCCACCAGGCCCCCACTCATGTCTCCCACCACCCCCACCCCCCAGCAGGGCAGGGGCAGCCTCCACCAGGCCCCCACCCATGTCTCCCACCACCCCCACCCCCCAGCCACCAGGGGCAGCCTCCACCAGGCCCCCACTCATGTCTCCCACCACCCCCACCCCCCAGCCACCAGGGGCACCCTCCACCAGGCCCCCACTCATGTCTCCCACCACCCCCAAACCCCAGCAGTGCAGGGGCAGCCCCCACCAGGCCCCCACTCATGTCACCCACCACCCCCACCCCCCAGCCACCAGGGGCACCCTCCACCAGGCCCCCACTCATGTCTCCCACCACCCCCAAACCCCAGCAGTGCAGGGGCAGCCCCCACCAGGCCCCCACTCATGTCACCCACCACCCCCACCCCCCAGCCACCAGGGGCAGCCTCCACCAGGCCCCCACTCATGTCTCCCACCACCCCCACCCCCCAGCCACCAGGGGCAGCCTCCACCAGGCTCCCACTCATGTCTCCCACCACCCCCACCCCCCAGCAGTGCAGGGGCAGCCTCCACCAGGCCCCCACCCATGTCTCCCACCACCCCCACCCCACAGCCACCAGGGGCAGCCTCCACCAGGCCCCCACTCATGTCTCCCACCACCCCCACCCCCCAGCCACCAGGGGCACCCTCCACCAGGCCCCCACTCATGTCTCCCACCACCCCCACCCCCCAGCAGTGCAGGGGCAGCCTCCACCAGGCCCCCACCCATGTCTCCCACCACCCCCACCCCCCAGCCACCAGGGGCAGCCTCCACCAGGCCCCCACTCATGTCTCCCACCACCCCCACCCCCCAGCCACCAGGGGCACCCTCAACCAGGCCCCCACTCATGTCTCCCACCACCCCCAAACCCCAGCAGTGCAGGGGCAGCCCCCACCAGGCCCCCACTCATGTCACCCACCACCCCCACCCCCCAGCCACCAGGGGCACCTTCCACCAGGCCCCCACTCATGTCTCCCACCACCCCCAAACCCCAGCAGTGCAGGGGCAGCCCCCACCAGGCCCCCACTCATGTCACCCACCACCCCCACCCCCCAGGGGCAGCCTCCACCAGGCCCCCACTCATGTCTCCCACCACCCCCACCCCCCAGCCACCAGGGGCAGCCTCCACCAGGCCCCCACTCATGTCTCCCACCACCCCCACCCCCCAGCAGTGCAGGGGCAGCCTCCACCAGGCCCCCACCCATGTCTCCCACCACCCCCACCCCCCAGCCACCAGGGGCAGCCTCCACCAGGCCCCCACTCATGTCTCCCACCACCCCCACCCCCCAGCCACCAGGGGCAGCCTCCACCAGGCCCCCACTCATGTCTCCCACCACCCCCACCCCCCAGCCACCAGGGGCACCCTCCACCAGGCCCCCACTCATGTCTCCCACCACCCCTACCCCCCAGCAGTGCAGGGGCAGCAGGCAGTCAGGCAGCAGCAGGTGGGAGTGCTCGGGCTCTGGGGGGCAGTAGTTCGGCCTTCCGGGCAGGAGCGTGGTATTCCGTGTGCGTACGCGTGGCCAGCTTGGTAGGGAGTGATTTTGCACGTGAAAATCCTGCACGTCAGCGTGAAAACTGAGGAAAGGCCCTCAGCGCGTAAGCGCGTCTGTGACGTGACCCGCACAGGTGTTTCCCACACAGCACGTGATGACAGAGCACACGTGGAAAGACTGCACGTCAGAGTGTAATTGCGTGTGATTGGTGGAAATGGCCCTACAGGCAGAAGTGACAAAGCGTGTGATTGGTGGAAATGGCCCTACACGCAGAAGTGACAAAGCGTGTGATTGGTGGAAATGGCCCTACACGCAGAAGTGACAAAGCGTGTAATTGGTGGAAATGGCCCTACACGCAGAAGTGACAAAGCATGGAATAGGTGGAAATGGCCCTAGCGCGTACACGCCGCGTAAGTGACGCTGGACGTGTGGGCCTGTATAAAAGGTACGTGTAGAACACGTTTTCCTTGTACGTGCTTTTCGTGGAGAGCGAGTGGGTGAATTCTGTACTTCTTGTCGTTTCACACGCGATTTACTTCACGGCGTTTCAAGTTCGTATTCCCTGTTACCTCTGACAGCTTTTTCTCTTTTTTCTCTTTTACTGGTTTACCTGGGCCTGTTCCCTCAAACAGTGTTCCCTTCTACTGTTGTCCTGTCTCCTCAGACAGCGGACAAATCTTCTTTTGGCAGGGGTGTTGCCAACCAAACGTGCTCCTTTTACACGCTCGTTTACCAGGCAGACGGTGAGTCACGCACGTATCTAACATCTGTGCTTGCCCCGTGTGTAGCCTACCCCTTCAGAGGTCATTCTAGGCTGCGTGTGACACGCATACGTCCATTCTTGTGTTACTGGGTGCCACAGCGTAGTGCAGGTTTTTCTTTCTGCACACGTGGTCTAGGAGGGGTTGCGTGCACGTCATCTCCCTTTTTTGGGCCTCCTGTGCGTTGCGTGACCCGTCATCTTTCCCCAGGGGTTACATTCAGCCTTGCTAGAGCACTAGGGTACAATTACCATCTGGTACCCAACCCCTTTGACCCCCAATTGCCCAGGACAATAGTCTACATCCACTCCCATACGCACATTAACATCAGTGCCATGGCTGGGAGGCGAGGATTCCGTAAGGGTGGCAAAGGTGGAAGAGCCACAAGTGGTGGCCGTGGTGGATCCGGTAGGGGACGTGGTCGTAACTTGCAGGGTGAGCCTGTCCCCCCATGTGTGGAGGACCAGTCACGGGCACCCACAATCCCCCCCCCCTTCCCCTCCTCCCATTGAGGCTGATGTGGCTGACACCATCCATGCTCAGCCCTTGTTGGACCAGCCCATTGTGGCACCAGACCTGGCTGACTCCATGGCTGACTTCCAGGTCAGCAGGGCTACGACACGTGCGCTGGTGCACGTTGATGCCATCATGCCACGTGGATCTGGGGCAGCAAGGTCATCTGCTCCACCAAGGAGGCAGGGCGGAAAGGCTGCAGGGGCAGCTGCGGCTCCATCCACCCCAGCCCTCACACACCCAGCCAGGACAGTGTCGGTCCTAGTCCATGCTGCTGACATTCCCCCTGACACCATCACACTAGAGCCAATGCCTGCACCAACTCCCATGCTGAGTGTGCAATCCCACACTCCTGATACAGAGTCCACCAGGGCTCCTGCCCCTAGTGTCCAGAGCGGCGCAGGACACTCAGGATCACCACCACCTTCCAAGCGGAAGAGGAAGAGTGCTCGTCCGGCACAGGCTGATGCCCCAGACACGGCTACACAGTCCGGCCCGTCCAGGAAGCCCAGCTTCACGGATGACGAACTGAATGCACTTGTCGAGTATGTGTCCGGACATGACAACGAGATGGTCATTGTTGCAGGATCCAAGACCACACCTGCACAACGCCAGGCACACTGGCAGACCGTTGCGGACATCGTAAGTGCCCTTGGAATCGTGAGGCGCACAGCCAATGATTGCTATAAGCGCTGGAATGACCTAATGCGCAGGGCAAAGAGTAAGCTGGCCTCAAGTCATGCCGCAACTCTAGTGACTGGAGGTGGGTCTCCAGTAGTAGACATGGAACTCACTCCACATGAGTCAGTCGCTGGGACCTACGTCACGGAGGAACAGATCCAAGGCGTGGGAGATCTGGCTGATTATGAGGCATTGTCCGGTGAGTGCACATGCATGTGTGTGTCATCCATGTGCATGGTGTGTGTGTGAGGGCTTCTGTTCGGGTGCCAGGTGAGAGTGTGTGCGCCTGAGTCGTATGGGTCAGCCATGTGCTTCATGCAATCCTTCCAGCGCAGCTGCATTTGGCCATAGCAGTATCCCTTCTGCCAACAGTAGACATCTAGCACAACTGCACGCCAGTTGCCCTTGAAGTGTCACCTTGACACAACATATTTGCTTATTTTTCACTGTTCATTCAGTCAGTTTGTTTGCATTCCACCACTTTCACTAGGCATGTCGCTGTCCACTAGTCACATGTCTGACATGGGTATGGTAAAGTGGAGTGACTTTGTTACCTGGATATCATTTGTACACACATGTCCCTGTGCAATTTGACCATTTCAGACTGGCAGCTCCAGGTGAAAAATCTGACCTGTTAGAATTAGAAAAACAATTACATGCGGGAACTGGACTGAATGAATAGGTGCTGCCCTCCTCTCCATCTTCACTCAATAGCAATGGTACATGCCATCTGTGTGATGGCATGTGTGTTTCACCTGCCAATCACAGGCCAATGTGTGATGCCACTGCCAGGCAGCATGCAGAAAATGTGTTCATCTTCCATCTTGGTGTCATCAGTGTGTGCCATTTGCCTGCACTTCATACGCAGTGAGGGTGCATGCATGGGAGGGTTTTAGTCATGTGGGACATGTGTCAATCAAGTACTGGTTCTCTTGCTTCTCAGCCCTCAATGTGTGCCATGGTGCTAATGCCTGTTTCCATTTCTTTGTTTTCATGTCTTTGCAGGGGAAGACGTACCTGATACTGCTGGGGTTGTGGAGATGGTGCAGACCCAGGAGGTGTCCCAGGGCCGACCAACCACCAGTGAGGGACGTGGTGTGGTGGTGGGGGAGAACCCACAAGTGCTGCAGGTCGAACTCTCAAGGGGTGTCTCTGGCTGCACCTCCCCCGAGCTTTACTCAGGTGTTGATTCGGATGAGACCTACGTGCCATCGCAGGTGAGTGTTCCAGGGAGGGATTCTGTTCTGTCTCACCCACCTGCACCAGGGTCAGTACCCTCCATGGGGATGTCAGTGTTGGCAGCTACGCCTTCGGTGGTTACGGATGCAGGGTCACACTCCGCGACATCTGATCCTGTTCCTGGGCCAGCAGATCAGAGGGGGAATGCAGTCCTGCAGCCTCAGGCAGTGCTGGCACAGCAAGGCGCAGTTCGCCTTGCCCCAGACAGGTGTGGTGCCCGCCGACGTGGTGGCCGTATGCCACCCGGCAATACCGCATGGGAGCAATCCATTTACGGTATGGCTACCCAACAGGCTGCATCATCCGAGATGATGGCTCAGGCCATGGATAGGGTGGCCACTTCCATTGTCCCCCCAGAAAGGCTGATGGAGCGACTAGAGCAGGCAACCGACTCCATCTGCCAGTCACACAGGGAGGACATGTTGGGGTCCAACAGGGACAGGCGGGCGGCACTGGCGACTCTGCAGGAGGCCATCTCCATTGAGTCCCAGGGCCACAGGGAAGCCCTGAGGCAGGAGCTCCTTCACCTCAGGACGACTCTTGTTGAGCTTGAGGCTTCAACACACCAAAGGACAGAACAGCAGCTGGAGCGTCTCACCCGTACGCTCTCAGCTGAGATGCAGGCAACGAGGGCGGAGGTCCGGGCATCCCGTGAGTTGTTGCATGGGGACCTCCGCACACTCATCCTCCAGAACCAGACCTACCACACCCGCATGCTTGCAGCCATGGAGGAGCAGACTAGGGCCTTGCGTGGGCTGCCTCCCATAGTGCAACCACCTCCGGATGCAGCTGCACAGGGTGATAATAGCGACAGCAGTGATACTCCCACAATAGGGTAGCCGTGTGGGCCATGAGCCCATGGAGGTGTTTTATCTTCCCAGGATCCACGCAGGTGGGTTCTGGTGTGCATCCTGTCCTCGGACCTCCTGGGTGGCCTCCCCAACCCCCCCGGGCCCATCAATGGCCATTTTTGATTGTTTCTTATTTTTATTTTTATTTTGATTTCTTTTATTCCCAATTTTTTTGGGACGATCTGTTGGCTTCGATCTGTTGGCTTCGATCTGTTGGCTTCCATGGTTCCTGTGGGCATACGCTGCATTGTGGCTGGGCACATGCAGGCTTGTAATGTATTTGGTTCAGATGCTTGGGTTTGAGTCACACACACCCCTCCTGCTTCCCGTTTCCATGGGCTTGCAAAGGGTGTGCCCAAGTGACAGTGAATTACACAGTGACGTTGGACTCCCATGAGCTGTGTGGCCAGTCTGTAGTCAATACTGTGTATACATTCATAGTGCATATTGCTGTTGTGTTGTACACTGCATGTTGCATTGATGTGTAACTCTTCTTCTGTGTCTACCTCCCAATTTGCAGGTCCCTTCCTCATGTCCACACAAGGACCTCTAGTCTGGAGATGGGGACCATGTTGGCAGCAGTGCACCTACAACTCTACATGGCGACAACACTGCACAGTTGGTAGTGGTGGGAGTGCAGGCATTTCCAGGTGGTGAGACTACTAATATGTAACATTTGTGATGTCATGTTAATGGTACTACGTGCTCAAGTATGTTGTTGGTCCGGCATTGCTGTGAGCATTTCAGGTGTTGCAGGTTTCTAATAGTGCCACTGTACATAGTGAGACTGATGTCATGTTGTGGGGATTACTTTGTTTACCTGCAATTAGCATGACATGGCACGGTGTGTCGTGTGGCGGTGCTGGGGTTGGGTTGGCTGACATGGCACTGTCCTCTTGTTGCATTTTGCAAGTGGGTATTCATTTTAGCTGCTTCAATGTGTAACTTCACAAAACTGCATTGGTGGTGTCTGTGTGGGTAGGGATGCACACATTGTGACACTTCCAGGTGAACAATCTCAGGCTGACATGGTATTCCCGGTTCATTCTCCAGACATTCAGGATCAGTGTCAGGTTGAGTCATCATTGATTGTCAGATGGAATGTGCCAGGGCAGTGTGCACTCCACAGGGGTGTGATTTCTATGTGAAGTAATTAGCCACTAGCTGTGTACGGGCTGCCTCCCCCCGTGCCCTTTCCCCTCCCATGCGCAGCGGCTGTGCATGTGGTTGGGGATGTGGGGCCACCACCATGTCCACGGCCAGGCCCCGGCGTGTTGCAACGTTGTGCAGGACACATGCTGCCACTATGATCCTGCACACTACTGGGGGAGCGTATAACAGCTGCCCGCCAGAACGGTCAAGGGAGCGAAAGCGTGACTTTAGCACTCCGAATGTGCGCTCCACTATGCCCCTGGTTGTAATGTGGGCTGTGTTATATCTTACCTGGGGTGGCGTGGTGGGGTTCCGAATTGGCGTCATCATGTGGGGGCTGAGAGGGTAGGTACTGTCCCCTGTGGAGGTGGTGATTGGTATCATTGGTGGGGTTGTGACCTTGCTCAGTATCCAACATGCATGCATGTGCAGTGGCATACATACTCACCAAGCAGCCATGTATCGCCATGCCGCCCAGCTTCTAGGTCCCGGCTTAGGGTGGACATTCGGTAAATGAAGCTGTCGTGGGTGGAGCCGGGATAGTTGGCATATACTGAGGTGATGATTCCCTTGGCATTACATGCTACCTGCACGTTGATGGAATGCCAGTGCTTGCGGTTCCTATAGATGTGCTCAGATGCCCTGGGGGGACGTAGAGCCACATGGGTGCAGTCGATGGCACCTAGCACTTTGGGGAATCGTGCCACAGCGTAAAAATCCAGGGCGGCAGCATGCCTTTCTGCAGGTGTTCTGGGCAGGTATATGTGCCTGCGGACTGATGGGCGTGCAGTCATGATGTTCAAGACCTGGTGTAGGCAGCGTGACTGGGTGGCCTGTGACACCCCACCCACTATGGCACTTGTCCGCTGAAATGATCCAGTGGCTAAGAAGTGCAGTACATTGAGGACCTTCTCCAGGGTGCTGAGTGCTTGGGAGCACAGGGTGGGTGATGTGAGGTCATCCTCCCACTCACTCACCAGGTCCAGTATGATGTGTGGTGGAAACTGTACCTCCCATACACCTGGTCATCAGGCATCCCGAAAAGGCTGGTTCTGGGTGTGAATATTCTGGCCCTGACTATCCTCCTCCTCCTCCTTTGGTAGCCCACTGCCACTGCTGCTAGGAACGGTATGTTCATCCTGGCGTCTGAGCTTGTTATTGTTAAAGTCCGCAATTTTATGCTTTGCGCGTGTTCTAGGCGAGCGTGTGACCCGCGCACCCCTGGAATCCAGTTCCCAGTCCAATAGCGTGTGGAAATTCACACGCACCACGGGATACAGCGTGTGACCCGCGCACCCCTGGAATCCAGTTCCCAGTCCAATAGCGTGTGGAAATTCACACGCACCACGGGATACAGCGTGTGACCCGCGCACCCCTGGAATCCAGTTCCCAGTCCAATAGCGTGTGGAAATTCACACGCACCACGGGATACAGGTTCGCTGACGTACTTGCGTGTGTAAGTGGCCGCGCACCCATTAAATACACGTACATAGGCCAATCGCGTGTACGCGCACTTTTGTCCAATTACACGCGATGACACTCTGACGTGCAGTATCTCCACGTGTGCCCCGTCATCACGTGCTGAGTGGGGAACACCCGTGCGGGTCACGTCACAGACGCGCTTACGCGCTGAGGGACTCTGGTCCAATAGAATCGCATATGCGTGCTGACGCGCTTACGCGCTAAGGGCCTTTCCTCGGATTTCACGCTGACGTGCAGGATTTTCACGTGCCAAATCACTCCGTATCAAGCTGGCCACGCGAAAACACACGGAAGACCACGCTCCTGCCCAGAAGGCCGAGTTACTGGCCCCAGTGCCCCGAGCAGCCTCCCACGTGCCATCTGCTGCTGCCTGCCTGCTGCCACCGTGCCCTGCCATTTGGTGCCTACACATCAGCCATCTGCAGGGGTCCAGTTGCTGTGTCCACCCCTGCTGGAACTGAAGACTCCCGACTGGGATTACATCGCTCCACAGCCCAGCCCCAGGACCCAGTTGCCCACCCACACCTGCCTCTGGGGTTGCCATGTCGGGCACTTCCACATCTGGCACCAGTGGCAACCCCAGGCCAGAGGGGCAGAGGGGCACCAGCTTCACTGTCACCGAAGTTGGTGTCCTGGTGGAGCATGTCCTGGGGCAGTATGATGCCCTCTTTGGATCGTCCCGCGCCAGCAAGGAAGGACGGCAGAGGATCTGGGCTGACTGTGTGGTTGCCATCAACGCGGAGGGGGTGGCAACCCGCGACGTCCTGAAGATCAAGAAGCGCTGGGAGGACTTGAGGTCCAGGACCCTTGTGAAGGCCGGCGCCTCGTGGAGGGGGGCCGGGGCCGCATGAGTTCCATCCAGATGAGGGTCCTGGAACGCGTACGCCCAGCGCTCCACGCCCAGATCCTTGAGAGGGAGGCCCGTCTGGAGTTGAGCGGTAAGTGTCCATGCATTACTGTGTGAGACAGGGCATGTTGCGGTGTGCTGGTTCTATGATACTTGCCTGTATGTGTGCCATAGGCCATGTATGCATGTATGTGTGCAGGGACATCATGGTAATGCATGTGCGACCAGTGATGTGTGATGCACATGGTTGTTGCATGTGTTGAAATGCCGCATGGGGAGCCCTATTCAGATTTTGAACATGAGAGCATGCCAGTCTCTGTACCTGGACATGGGTGGGGGTGAGGGATGGGTGCTGATGCCAGGTACATATATGGTAGCCATGTCTGTGTGCCTGACCTGCGTGTCTGTGACTTGTGCATGCCATGGATGCATGACACATGTGTGTGACAATGCACAGATTCAGTAAAGCAGCCAAATTACCCTTGTATCCGCTGTGTTTGGTGTGTTTGGGGCCAGATGGATGTGACTGAGGTGAAGTGTGTGCATGTGATGGGCATGAGCCATGATGCATGTGAGTTACATATCATTGAATGTTTCAAGAGTCCATTGGACATGCATGGAAATGTCCATGGCATGCACCATGCCTGTTACTGTGTGTGTTTTGCCTGGACTGACCCATGTGTTGTGGAGGGACATGATGGAAGTGTACTTTGACAGTGGTGCTCATCTGCTATTGCTTCCTGTCTAGGGGACCATTGTACAGTGCCCTGATGCTTGTGTTCTTTGTCTCCCTCTACGCAGCGGCTAGTGAAGAAGAGGGCGGAGACGGCGCTGTGGAGCAAGGCCTCTACGGTGGGAGACGGTGAGGAGCCATCCAGGTTGGTGGTTTGCACAGAGGAGGAGGAGGCCGCCACTGGGGCACACATGGGGCCTGGTGGGGGCATCCCTGCTGGTGCAAGTGGTGCAGTCCAGGGCCAGGGGCAGGAGGCAGCACAGGTCACCGTGGAGGGGCCTGTGCATGTCGCTGTCCCTGACCCCGTGAGTGCACCACCATGCACCAGCAGGGATGCCCCGTCCCAGGCCTGTCCGCAGGTAGAGGGGATGTCCATGTCACCTGACTCCCCTCCACCTGCGGACGTGGGAACCCCTGGCCGTGCGGAGAAGGTCCTGATTGGGGTCGCGATGCGCACGGCTGTGATTCGTGATGCCGTGCGTGCTTCCCGGGAGGAGCACGCACGTCATCACGAAGTGCACCGTGCCGACGTGGCCCAATTGGGATCGGCCATGTTCGGGGGTTTCCTGCATGTGTTGGCCAATGTGGCGGCCCTCTCCTCCTCTGTGCAGGCTATCCACCAGTCGCTCTCCTTGCCGTCTTCCAGCCCAGATGCCACCAGGGCCCCCTGTGGACCTGCCCCGACCAATGCAGCCAGCTCGGTGGGGATCCCATCCCTGCCACAGTCGGGAGTCAGAGATCCAGCAGGGGTGGACACCAGAGCAACTGGACCCCAGCAGATGGAGGATGTGACGGCATCATCGGGCAGGGCACGTGCACGACGGCGTCGGTGGTTTCCATCAGCCTGGATGCCGTCGTGCTGGCACAGGCAGTTGCGTCGGAGGCAGCAGCAGGCTCAACGTGGGAGGCATCATGGCTCGGGGCCATCAACATCAGGGGTGCAGGCATCGGCCGGAGGGCAGGAGAACCCTGGAATGGGAGTGGCTTCCGTGTGGGAGCGGTTGTGCCAGCGGATAGGTGCGGAGCGGCAGCGGGCAGAGGAGGAACGGCTCACGATGGTCAGGGCGGAGGACTCCATGCGGAGGGCGCTGAGGTGGGCTGAGTGCCTCGAGGGTCTTCGCAGGGAGTTTGAGCTTGACACTGCGTTATCCCTGCGGGACCTCGGGGCCAGGGAACATGCCCGCCTCCAAGCCATTGACCAGGAGTTCGATGATGCCCTGGCCCATGACAACAACCAGTGAGCCGTCCGAATAGCCCGCTGCCTTTGTATATAGTTGTATAGTTAGGGTTAGGTTTCCTTTGTTTTTTTGAATTTTTTTTGGTTGCGATTGGACAATGCACCACTTTTTTGTATATAGTTCACTTTTTAGTTAGTAGTCATAGTTAGGTTTAATTTGGTAGGGCTCATGGACCCAGGATGATCTTCTTCATTGGCTTATTTTAATTTTTCAGATTATTTTCTTGGACATTCATCTTGTTTTGTTTGATTTGCTTTGTGTTTTTTCTTATTTCATTTCCATTCTACTTGCTGTTAAATACATATTTTTTTAATCTTCAATGTGTCGTATCATCTCATTGCTTTCAGGCATGTCATGTTGGGTGTTTTGTCATTCACTTGCAGCCATTGTGTGTGACAGACATGTGTTCAATTGCATTATTTAAATTGGGGGTTTAACATGTAATTGCCTTTGATATGTGGGTGGGTGTGATAGTTGGTTGGGCCTTTTGGCAGGGGAGGATGGGCATTACGGACATGATTGGGGAATGTTGGGACCCAGCTGCAGGGGGGCATGGATTGGACATGGGTGGGGGCCTGCTGGCAGGTGCCCCACAGTGCTGGGGGGGTGGGGGTGGTGGGAGACATGAGTGGGGGCCTGGTGGAGGGTGCCCCTGGTGGCTGGGGGGTGGGGGTGGTGGGTGACATGAATGGGGGCCTGGTGGAGGGTGACCCTGCACTGCTGGGGTGTGGGGGTGGTGGGTGACATGAGTGGGGGCCTGGTGGAGGGTGCCCCTGGTGGCTGGGGTTTGGGGGTGGTGGTAGACATGAGTGGGGGCCTGGTGGAGGGTGCCCCTGGTGGCTGGGGGGTGGGGGGTGACATGAGTGGGGGCCTGGTGGAGGGTGACCCTGCACTGCTGGGGTGTGGGGGTGGTGGGTGACATGAGTGGGGGCCTGGTGGAGGGTGCCCCTGGTGGCTGGGGTTTGGGGGTGGTGGGAGACATGAGTGGGGGCCTGGTGGAGGGTGCCCCTGGTGGCTGGGGGGTGGGGGTGGTGGGAGACATGAGTGGGGGCCTGGTGGAGGGTGCCCCTGGTGGCTGGGGGGTGGGGGTGGTGGGTGACATGAGTGGGGGCCTGGTGGAGGGTGACCCTGCACTGCTGGGGTTTGGGGGTGGTGGGAGACATGAGTGGGGGCCTGGTGGAGGGTGCCCCTGGTGGCTGGGGGGTGGGGTGGTGGGTGACATGAGTGGGGGCCTGGTGGAGGGTGCCCCTGGTGGCTTGGGGGTGGTGGGAGACATGAGTGGGGGCCTGGTGGAGGGTGACCCTGCACTGCTGGTGTGTGGGGGTGATGGGAGACATGAGTGGGGGCCTGGTGGAGGGTGCCCCTGGTGGCTGGGGGGGTGGGGGTGGTGGGAGACATGAGTGGGGGCCTGGTGGAGGGTGACCCTGCACTGCTGGGGTTTGGGGGTGGTGGGAGACATGAGTGGGGGCCTGGTGGAGGGTGCCCCTGGTGGCTTGGGGGTGGGGGTGGTGGGAGACATGAGTGGGGGCCTGGTGGAGGGTGACCCTGCACTGCTGGGGTTTGGGGGTGGTGGGAGACATGAGTGGGGGCCTGGTGGAGGGTGCCCCTGGTGGCTGGGGGGTGGGGGTGGTGGGAGACCTGAGTGGGGGCCTGGTGGAGGGTGCCCCTGGTGGCTGGGGGGTGGGGGTGGTGGGTGACATGAGTGGGGGCCTGGTGGAGGGTGACCCTGCACTGCTGGGGTTTGGGGGTGGTGGGAGACATGAGTGGGGGCCTGGTGGAGGGTGCCCCTGGTGGCTGGGGGGTGGGGGTGGTGGGTGACATGAGTGGGGGCCTGGTGGAGGGTGACCCTGCACTGCTGGGGTTTGGGGGTGGTGGGAGACATGAGTGGGGGCCTGGTGGAGGGTGCCCCTGGTGGCTGGGGGGTGGGGGTGGTGGGTGACATGAGTGGGGGCCTGGTGGAGGGTGCCCCTGGTGGCTTGGGGGTGGTGGGAGACATGAGTGGGGGCCTGGTGGAGGGTGACCCTGCACTGCTGGGGTGTGGGGGTGATGGGAGACATGAGTGGGGGCCTGGTGGAGGGTGCCCCTGGTGGCTGGGGGGTGGGAGACATGAGTGGGGGCCTGGTGGAGGGTGACCCTGCACTGCTGGGGTTTGGGGGTGGTGGGAGACATGAGTGGGGGCCTGGTGGAGGGTGCCCCTGGTGGCTGGGGGGTGGGGGTGGTGGGAGACATGAGTGGGGGCCTGGTGGAGGGTGATCCTGCACTGCTGGGGTTTGGGGGTGGTGGGAGACATGAGTGGGGGCCTGGTGGAGGGTGCCCCTGGTGGCTGTGGGGGTGGGGGTGGTGGGAGACATGAGTGGGGGCCTGGTGGAGGGTGCCCCTGGTGGCTGGGGGGTGGGTGACTTGAGTGGGGGCCTGGTGGAGGGTGACCCTGCACTGCTGGGGTTTGGGGGTGGTGGGAGACATGAGTGGGGGCCTGGTGGAGGGTGCCCCTGGTGGCTGGGGGGTGGGGGTGGTGGGAGACATGAGTGGGGGCCTGGTGGAGGGTGCCCCTGGTGGCTGGGGGGTGGGGGTGGTGGGAGACATGAGTGGGGGCCTGGTGGAGGGTGCCCCTGGTGGCTGGGGGGTGGGGGTGGTGGGTGACATGAGTGGGGGCCTGGTGGAGGGTGACCCTGCACTGCTGGGGTTTGGGGGTGGTGGGAGACATGAGTGGGGGCCTGGTGGAGGGTGCCCCTGGTGGCTGGGGGGTGGGGGTGGTGGGTGACTTGAGTGGGGGCCTGGTGGAGGGTGCCCCTGGTGGCTTGGGGGTGGTGGGAGACATGAGTGGGGGCCTGGTGGAGGGTGACCCTGCACTGCTGGGGTGTGGGGGTGATGGGAGACATGAGTGGGGGCCTGGTGGAGGGTGCCCCTGGTGGCTGGGGGGTGGGGGTGGTGGGAGACATGAGTGGGGGCCTGGTGGAGGGTGACCCTGCACTGCTGGGGTTTGGGGGTGGTGGGAGACATGAGTGGGGGCCTGGTGGAGGGTGCCCCTGGTGGCTGGGGGGTGGGGGTGGTGGGAGACATGAGTGGGGGCCTGGTGGAGGGTGACCCTGCACTGCTGGGGTTTGGGGGTGGTGGGAGACATGAGTGGGGGCCTGGTGGAGGGTGCCCCTGGTGGCTGGGGGGTGGGGGTGGTGGGAGACATGAGTGGGGGCCTGGTGGAGGGTGCCCCTGGTGGCTGGGGGGTGGGGGTGGTGGGTGACATGAGTGGGGGCCTGGTGGAGGGTGACCCTGCACTGCTGGGGTTTGGGGGTGGTGGGAGACATGAGTGGGGGCCTGGTGGAGGGTGCCCCTGGTGGCTGGGGGGTGGGGGTGGTGGGAGACATGAGTGGGGGCCTGGTGGAGGGTGCCCCTGGTGGCTGGGGGGTGGGGGTGGTGGGTGACATGAGTGGGGGCCTGGTGGAGGGTGACCCTGCACTGCTGGGGTTTGGGGGTGGTGGGAGACATGAGTGGGGGCCTGGTGGAGGGTGCCCCTGGTGGCTGGGGGGTGGGGGTGGTGGGTGACATGAGTGGGGGCCTGGTGGAGGGTGCCCCTGGTGGCTTGGGGGTGGTGGGAGACATGAGTGGGGGCCTGGTGGAGGGTGACCCTGCACTGCTGGGGTGTGGGGGTGATGGGAGACATGAGTGGGGGCCTGGTGGAGGGTGCCCCTGGTGGCTGGGGGGTGGGGGTGGTGGGAGACATGAGTGGGGGCCTGGTGGAGGGTGACCCTGCACTGCTGGGGTTTGGGGGTGGTGGGAGACATGAGTGGGGGCCTGGTGGAGGGTGCCCCTGGTGGCTGGGGGGTGGGGGTGGTGGGAGACATGAGTGGGGGCCTGGTGGAGGGTGACCCTGCACTGCTGGGGTTTGGGGGTGGTGGGAGACATGAGTGGGGGCCTGGTGGAGGGTGCCCCTGGTGGCTGTGGGGGTGGGGGTGGTGGGAGACATGAGTGGGGGCCTGTTGGAGGGTGCCCCTGGTGGCTGGGGGGTGGGGGTGGTGGGTGACGTGAGTGGGGGCCTGGTGGAGGGTGACCCTGCACTGCTGGGGTTTGGGGGTGGTGGGAGACATGAGTGGGGGCCTGGTGGAGGGTGCCCCTGGTGGCTGGGGGGTGGGGGTGGTGGGAGACATGAGTGGGGGCCTGGTGGAGGGTGACCCTGCACTGCTGGGGTTTGGGGGTGGTGGGAGACATGAGTGGGGGCCTGGTGGAGGGTGCCCCTGGTGGCTGGGGGGTGGGGGTGGTGGGTGACATGAGTGGGGGCCTGGTGGAGGGTGCCCCTGGTGGCTTGGGGGTGGTGGGAGACATGAGTGGGGGCCTGGTGGAGGGTGACCCTGCACTGCTGGGGTGTGGGGGTGATGGGAGACATGAGTGGGGGCCTGGTGGAGGGTGCCCCTGGTGGCTGGGGGGTGGGGGTGGTGGGAGACATGAGTGGGGGCCTGGTGGAGGATGACCCTGGTGGCTGGGGGGTGGGGATGGTGGGAGACATGAGTTGGACATGGGTGGGGGCCTGCTGGCAGGTGCCCCACAGTGCTGGGGGGTGGGGGTGGTGGGGGACATGAGTTGGACATGGGTGGGGGCCTGCTGGCAGGTGCCCCACAGTGCTGGGGGGTGGGGGTGCAAGGGGACATGAGTTGGTGTTCATTAGTTCAAGGAGACATGTGCCTTTGCTGGGGGGCATGCCCATGGTGGGTGGGCTGCCTGCGGGACATGACCAGGGATGCAGGGTAGTCCCCTGTGGTGTGGGCTGCCTGCAGGGGCCGTGGAGGGTGTACAGGGTACACCTGGGAGGACCCACACTGTCAAATCACATGTGGAACTTCCCGCGCACCCCTGATATACACGCGTCCAGGCTATTCGCGTGTGGAACTTCCCGCGCACCCCTGAAATACACGCGCCCAGGCTATTCGCGTGTGGAACTTCCCGCGCACCCCTGTAATACACGCGCCCAGGCTATTCGCGTGTGGAACTTCCCGCGCACCCCTGAAATACACGCGCCCAGGCTATTCGCGTGTGGAACTTCCCGCGCACCCCTGAAATACACGCGCCCAGGCTATTCGCGTGTGGAACTTCCCGCGCACCCCTGAAATACACGCGCCCAGGCTATTCGCGTGTGGAACTTCCCGTGCAACCCTGAAATACACGCGGCCAGGCTATTCGCGTGTGGAACTTCCCGCGCACCCCTGAAATGCACGCGCCCCCAGGCTATTCGCGTGTGGAACTTCCCGCGCACCCCTGAAATACACGCGCCCAGGCTATTCGCGTGTGGAACTTCCCGCGCACCCCTGAAATACACGCGCCCAGGCTATTCGCGTGTGGAACTTCCCGCGCACCCCTGAAATACACGCGCCCAGGCTATTCGCGTGTGGAACTTCCCGCGCACCCCTGAAATACACGCACCCAGGCTATTCACGTGTGGAACTTCCCGCGCACCCCTGAAATACACGCGCCCAGGCTATTCGCGTGTGCAACTTCCCGCGCACCCCTGGATCTTCCCGCGCACCCCTGGAATACACGTAGCCCGCTCCCCCAGGCCCGATCGCGTGAGGAACTTCACGCGAACCCCTGTTATACACGTAGCCCGCTCCCCCAGGCCCGATCGCGTGAGGAACTTCACGCGAACCCCTGTAATACACGTAGCCCGCTCCCCCAGGCCCGATCGCGTGAGGAACTTCACGCGAACCCCTGTAATACACGTAGCCCGCTCCCCCAGGCCCGATCGCGTGAGGAACTTCACGCGAACCCCTGTAATACACGTAGCCCGCTCCCCCAGGCCCGATCGCGTGTGAAACTTCACGCGAACCCCTGATATACACGTAGCCCGCTCCCCCAGGCCCGATCGCGTGTGAAACTTCACGCGAACCCCTGTGATGCACGTACCCTGCTGAAATCGCGTGTTAGACTTCCCGCGCACCCCGGTATACACGCACACGTATTTTTTGTCAGCGGGTGTCCGTGTTTGTGGGTACCCCTTTGCACGTCATTTTTCCTGGAGGGCCACAGTATGGGACATTCATCATGGCAGTATATAGGTGCTATTTGTTGGCGCACCTTTTGGCGCACATTTCTTACAGCCGCAGAGACGCTACCGCCTGCTTTCTTGTGGCGGTCGTGTTTGTGCCTGTGCGCTGGTTTGAGCGTGCGCTTTTTTCCCCTATTCTATTCCATGAATACGTGTTGTAGGCGAGCGTGTGGGCGTTCCGCGCACTTGTGCCCTGTACTTCCCCCGTGACACCCACGTTTTGGCAAGTTGTTCCCCATTCCGAGTGTTACGCCCGTGTTACGCCTACTTTTGTTGCGTGCGCCGCGCTATGTGCGAATTTCGCTGTGGCCTGTGCAATTTTCGCTGTGACCTGGCGCACGCTGTTAGATGGCCTGTGCGCCAACATGCGCCGCACACTTTTTTATCGCACATCCGCTGGTTTTCTCGCGCACGGCCTTCCATGAATCGACGTGCGCTGCTTTTCGTGCGATTTTCGCAATTGCACTGCGATTTTCGCTATTCCACTGCGAATCGCACGTTTTTGCCCACTTGCGCCGCGCTAATTATTCCATGAATCGGCCTGTCAGTGTTTCTGGAATAAGGCAGGGATTGGACTACTGTGCTGGAATGGTCAGATTCACTATAAACACACAAGAAGATCACAAGAATTTCTAGTGTACTTACTACAAGTACTGGAAAACAAAAACATACCTATAAATGAAATCTTCCAGATTTCAAACATGTGGAAACATACATGCACTCTCTGCAGCCATGTGGCACAGGAGCAAGTCCCTAATGAATGCTTTGTGTATGTATGCATCTCGAACTGTGAATCCATTCCATTTCAGCAGCTTGAACAAAATGCAAACCATGGCATATTATGCACTACTTGCAATTCCGATAATCGTTCCACCTTAAACATAGTCACATAGGGAATACGTAATTTATTTGCATTTATTAAGCACACATTGGCCCTGAGGCATTGTGGCACTGTTACAGAATATTCACTTACAAAGCATTAGATAAAACAAACAATCATGACAACAGTGTTGAGAGTGTACACGAACCGTGATGTGGAGGTGTTCCAAGGTTACAGGGGAACATCAGAGGAAGCAGTAGTAAAACAAGCATGTAAGTCTAGTTAAAAAGCATGGTTTTGAGTGCTTTTCAGAATGCCAGGACAGAGTTTTCGTTTCTTAGGCTAGGTGGGAAGGTGTTCCATACTTTAGGGGCTAGCACTTCTAAGCTAGTACCACCAGCTTTAACTCTGTTGGATAGTAATGTTTTTAATAGTAATGCTTTTGCGTTACAATGCAGATGGTACCAAAAACAACTGCAGGCTGACTGAATTCACACATGGACAAGTATCACTTGGCAAGAAAACCTTCCCAACAGCAGGCATAATCTACCACGCAGGAGCCATAACAAATGCAGGTCACTATACTTCATACATCAAAAAGAAATGTGGGTGGTTCAAATGTAATGATACTTCCATTACGCTAAAACAGAGTTTACCAGCAAATCTTGTAAACGCTTACTTAATATTCTTAAAACCAAAATGTATTCTCTAATCTGAGTATGAGCGTCTACAAAATGTCCTCAATAACCTTTAAATCCACAAACTAATAGAATAAGGCAACAGCTATCTAACAGTGAACGTATACATCCATCAACAAGAGAAAACATGCTCGAAAACATACCCTTCAGAAGTGAAAAACTGTAAACAGTTAGAATACGCCAACTGGTATATAACTACAACCAGAATACTGCAATATACATTTTCTGAGGAAACCCTGCAACACTTATTACGTATAAAAATACCATCAACAACTTCAAAACTATCAACAGTTAGAATACGCCAACAGGTATCTAACTGCCCCATAATTTTGCAACAACCAAACAGATGAACAAGTTACTTACCAACAGTAACGTTCTTTCAATTGGATGTTCCTCCCACGTATTCCTCATCTTAGATATATCCTTACCTTCAGTTCTGCTGCTTCGGAAAGGTTTTCTCTCTCCACCAAAGGGTGCTCCACTCGAGGCTGCGGTGTCGATGTTCCTCGGTGGCCTCCGTCGAGCGTCGACGTCATCTGCTGTATAAATGCCTCGAGCGCACCCGTTGTCCTCCGTTCTGTTTTTTCATATGTTTTAGCCACTGGATTGTAGTTAATGGCATGCCTATTTTGACCCAAGCCTTAAAAGAATTTAGAGTGTAAACCACAAACTGTACAGTGGGGTAGGTTGGGAGGGTCGATGAGGAATACGTGGGAGGAACATCCAATCGAGAGAATGTTACAGTTGGTAAGTAACTTGTCCTTCGAATGGATTGTGTCCTCGCACGTATTCCTCATCTTAGATAGACGCCCAAAGCAGTTTTGTATTGGATGTGGGAGTACAGAAATTTTAGTCATGTACAGAATGAAGTACTGATTTGGCGAACAGACCTCCTTGTGAAGAAGTCGGATCTAGAGCATGATGTTTTATAAAAGTATGCATGGATGATCATGCGGCTGCTGCGCACATTTCTTGCACAGGGGCACCCCTTTGAAGTGCTGTTGAAGTTGCCATGCCCCTGGTTGAATGAGCCCTCAGCCCATCTGGAAGATCTTTCCCAACTATTCAGTTATAGCCAAAATTATCCATCTAGATAATGTTTGCTTAGTCACGGCTAGTCCCAATTTGCGGCTAGTTTATCCCACAAAAAGTTGGTCAGACGGATGCAGTTTTGCCAGTCTTGAAATATAGAAGCTAAGATCTCTTCCAGGATCTAATCTATGTAGCCGTTCCCCTTCCTTACTTGCATGAGGAGGAGGGTACAATGTAGGCAGTGTTATTTTTTGTGACAGGTGAAAATTTGAGACTATTTTTGGCAAACAAGAGGGTTTTACTCTAAGGACCACTTTATCTTTATAAAAGATGGTGAGAGGAGGCCGCTAGAAAGTGCCTGCAACTCACTTACCTGCAGGCTGATGTAATTGCCACAAGAAGTATTGTTTTAAAAGTAAGGAGTCTTAACGGATTAGAATGCAAAGGCTCAAATGGAATGCATGTGAGGAACTTTGGTACCAAGTTTAAGTCCCATACAGGAACTTAAAAAAGTAATGGAGGAAACACATTATTTAGACCTTTTAAGAATTGAGTTATTAAACGGTATCTTAAAGTAAGTTTGTTCTTCTGAGGAGTGTAATAGAAAAGATAATATTGTGGGAAGATTGCACTGAAACGGGTCCACATTCTTATCTCTGCACCAGTTACTGAACTTGTTCCAACAACACCGAAACAGATTTTGTTGCCGGCCTTCTGGCCGAAAGCAAGATCTCCATGACGTCATCCGGAAGGTCCTAATCCTTATATCTCAACCTCTCAGAAGCCATGCGTGAAGGTTTAATGTGTTGACCTCTGGATGGAGAACATGACCTTCCTCTTGCGAGAGAAGATCCTCTCATTTTGGAAGACATATTGGAGGCAATTAGGATCATGGTTTTCCTGAACTTTCTCAACTTCCCGATTACCTGAGGGATCACCGGGACTGGAGGAAATACATACAGAAGTGAAAACTCCCATTCCACTACGAACACGTCTCCTAGAGCTCCTCTCGGGGGAAATTCCATTGAGCAGTACAGTTTGCATTTCCTGTTGACACTGGTCACAAACAGATCCACTTGCGGGGTTCCCCAAAGGACGAAGATCTCTTGAAGGACTTCCTGAGCCATTTCCCACTCGTGGGAAACTGTGCTCTGCCTGCTTAGAGCATCCGCTGCTGTGTTTTGCTCTGTGGCTAGATGAACTGCTGACAGAGATCCCTTCTTGTATTGCCCAGAACCAGAGCTGCATTGCTTCTCTGCACAGTTGTAGTGACTCTACTCCATCATTATCAGGACATTCTTTCCCCATACAGAGGGCAGGAAGGCCTTCAGCGCTAGTCTGATTGCCCTCAGCTCCAATAGGTTGATGTGTAGTTTGGACTCTGATGGAGACCAACGACCGCCGATTGTCAACTCGTTGGTGTGAGCTCCCCACCCTGTGAGTGAGGCGTCCGTCACTACGGTCATCACCCGCCATGGTTGCCAAAAAGATTCTCCCTTGAGGATATGTTCCCTGCAAGTCCACCATTGTAGATCCTGTGCTACTCTGACTGGAACTTGTAACAGATCTGACATTTCTCGTGAAAAATGGGACCATTGAGTCCTGAGAGCCCATTGAAGGGGATCTCATCCTCAATCTGGCTTCTGGCACCAGAAAAATGCAGAATGCCATAAGGCTGAGCAACCTGAGAAAATCAAAGACCGGTAGATATTGGACATTCTGGAATTGTATTACCATCTGCAGAATGTGATGATCTCTCTCTTCGGGAGGCGAGGCTTTGCCCGAACAAGTATCCAGGACTGCTCCAATAAACTGGAGTTTCTGAGATGGGATCATGTTTGACTTTTTTAAATTCAGAGAAAACCCTAGTTTGTGAAGGAAGTCGCAAGTTTTGGACAGATGTTCCTGGGTTTGTTCAGGAGAATGTGCCCTGATCATCTAATCGTCCAGGTAGGGGTAGACGTGAATCCCCCCTCTCCTGAGACTCGCTGCCACCACTGCGATCAACTTGGTGAAAACTCTCGGGCGGAGGTCAACCTGAATGGCAGAACTCGAAACTGATGATGAACATTGCCAATCGCGAACCTCAGAAACTTTCTTTGCTTGAGATGGATTGGCACATGAAATTAAGCATCCTGAAGGTCCAATGATACCAACCAGTCATGGAGTTGGAGAGCCTGAAGGATCTGAGAAAGCGTGACCATCTTGAACTTGTCCTGCCTGAGGAACTTGTTCAAGCTTCTCAAGTCCAAGATGGGTCTCAGTCCTCCGTCCTTCTTTGGTATGAGGAAATATGGGGAATACCAACCCTTGTTCCTCTCTGCTACAGGTACATGTTCTATTGCACCTTTCTGTAGCAGGATTAAAACTTCCTGCAACAGGAGCGGATCTGGATTTTTGACAGAGTTGTATCCCGATGGGTGATTCTGAGGTTTCTTTTGAAAAGGAAGGCAGTAACCTTGGGATACTGTTTCCAGTGCCCAAGCATTTGAAGTAATGCCCCGCCATTCTTCCAGATGCTGTGAGATCCTGCCTCCCACTGGGGTCTTGTGGGTCAAAACCTTAGAGTGGTTTTGCAGCAGCTGCAGCAGTGACTGAAGGGACAGATGCTGCTGGGGCAGATCTAACACCTTTTCTTCGCCCCAGAGGAAATTTCCTTTGCCCTCTCTTACTGGCCTGTCCCTTCCTTTCCCAAATGAGGAATAAAATCGAAAGGGACGACCCCTTCAGGAAGATGAGCCTGTATAGTGGCACTGAGTGATTTTGTCGCCTCTTTTGAGGTCTGCAGCTTCTCCAAACTTTCCTCTGCCTTGCTGTCAAACAACCTCGAGCCATCAAGTGGCATATTAGGAAGCCTGGATTGCACATCCGGTGCAAAACCGGACTCTTAGCCAGGCAAATCTGCCAGCACTGTGCTAGACGCCATGGACCTACTGATACTGTCAGCTGTGTCCAAGCCGGATTGAAGGCATTCCCCTGAAGCCTCTTTTCCATCACTTACTATGGATAGGAACCCTTCACGTTCCTCACCTTCCGGGATGTGTTCAGCTACCGCTGACATGCAGTCCCACAGGGTATATGTAAATCTTGCAAGGGTACACATTTGTGGATTTTAAAACCATGCTCCCGGACGTAAATATCTTTCTGGACCATGCATCAACCTTTTTATCATCCCTATCAGGTGGAATTGTAGGTAACACAGCATTTCTAGTAGAGGTAGCTGCTTGAACTACCAGACTTTCAGGAGATGGGTGTTTACTTAAAGTATTCACGATCTGAGGGACCGGGTCTATATTTTGACACCTATTTCTTATTTACTGCAGGAATAGTTTCTGGGTTTTCCCATGCAGTGTTAACCTTCCTTTGTAAGACTACATGAAAAGGAAGTATGGGGTCTTGCTGAGGTCCTCCTGAAAGGATGTCAGTCATGTCATCATCCAGAAAGAAAGGTGAATTTCTACTCCATCCCATGAATTCAGTTACCCTGTTCATCAATTTTCTATAACCTGCATTCGCATTTTCAGCTGGGTCAGGCTTTTCAAATTCATATTCTGGAGATGTATCCAGACCACTTGCTGACTGCAAGCACTCATAAGTCTTGCATCTTAGATTGAGGGTCAATTAACTCCTCAGGGACCTGTTTTGCACCAAAGTTATGTCTGCTTTCTGGATAAAACACCTTTTCAGGTGGCATAGATTTTAACACTGGTGTCGATTTAGCCATTGGAATGGACGAAAACGTTGACAAAAGCGTTGATGGTGTGACGTTGTAGGTATTACCTTCGATATTGTCGAGGTAGTTTGACACCCTTGAAGGAATCGTCGATCCCGTCGAAGGAGTTGTCAAGACAATCGACACTGTCGAAGGAGCCTTCGATACCGTCGACTGTGCACTCGACAATCTTTTTAGGTTGGCTCATCGACACCTTGTGCTCGACCTCCTGCAATAGAAGCTTTGAGGACGTTTTCAATGAGAATTTTCATGACGTATGAGAGTGACACCATTTTCTTGAGCTCTGCCTCCGATTTATGCACTGGTAGGCTCTTTCTATGAGGTGTTTGGGAAGAATCCCTGGATGACACCCTTGACGATTTTTTGTCGGATTTTCTCATCTTATATCTTCCCCTGTCACTTTTCTGTTAGCAGGGACATGGTCTTTGTTAAGACTTTTTGAGGGGGTCTGGGCCGCATTCTCAAATTTTTTTAACATAGATGCTCTGAAAGCTTCCCACTTTCCTGGGGAGTCATGTCTCGACGGACATGTTATAACTTCCTCAGATGACGTTGAGGAAGAGAGAGACCAGTGACATCTTTTCGCCTTTTTAGAGGAAGAATAAGAGGACTTCCTGGGTCTGCTCCTCGACCTAGATTTTTTATGACGTTTTGTCGAAGACTCAGCCAAGTCTTTTCTCCCACTCAAAGAAAACTTTGAGGATTCCTCCCCCATCGCCAATTTACCTCTTCCTTCTTTTAAGGCCTTATGGGTCATCAACTGACCGGAACCGCACTCATCTATACGGTGGTCGGAACCGAGGCACCAGAGGCAATTCCGATGGGGATCAGTTAGCGACAGCTTTCTCCCACATTCTGGCATTTCTTGAATCCAGTCTTCGGTGTGGAAGGATTAGATGAAGACATTATTCGTACAAACTAAAGCGCTGTTTCATCGATCCAAAGCGAAGCTAACTGAAAAACGGAACTGAGGCCAATGGGCACGCTCGAGGCATTTATACAGCGGATGATGTCGGCGCTCGACGGAGGCCACTGAAGGACATCGACTCCGCAGCCTCGAGTGGAGCACCCTCTGGTGGAGAGAGAAAAGATTTCCGAAGCAGCACAGCTGAATGTAAGGATATATCCAAGATGAGGAATACGTGGGAGGACACAATCCATTTGAAAAAGGAATACTGCTAAAATGCAACAAGAAATAAACAATTATAATATGCCAACTGGTATCTAACTGCAACAATAGTACCACCACTTCCAAACCAAAAACCATACACATTCAATTCCTCCTACTAAAATCAACCACTGAAAAAGACTGTACCATAACGTAGAAATGTTTTTTTTATCCTGCATGGATTTTCTTTTCTCCACAGACCCAATGATTATACGAACAAACACGGGAACAGCGCACATTGCACAGTACACTGGTTTGAAGCATAGTACTTGTAAAATACTAACTATGAGGGTCCACAAAGTACAGAAATGCCTGATATGCAATGCAAAAACTACCTACCCTAACATGTGATCTTTTCTTTTATCAAATAGAATGAAAAAACAATGTCTGCTACATTTTCCCATACCATGCAAAGAACTGCATACAGCCTCAACAATGCAAACAGTAAGTAAACAAAGGAGTCACAACTTTCAGTGCATACCTGTATTATACTACAATAGTTGTAGCCAGCCATAAAATATACACCCACAATTCTGAACAAGTGTACAACAACCCAACTACCACACACCATGTCCACTGCCCTACAAATTCTATTACACTACTGGCAACCAGTAGACAAACTTTTGAAAACATACCCACTACGCAGCACACATACCACTGTCACAATGTTTGCTTGCATGGGTGCGTTATGTTTGGGTGGTTGTGGCCAGGGCCTAGAGTCATTGGTGCATGTCCTACAGCCTTCGGCCATGCACCCAAGACACTAGGCCCTGGCCACAACCACTGCAGCATAATACACCCATGCAAGCAAACACCTGACCACTGACCACAAACCAAAATCATAAACACCTGAAGACCTATCCACTTCACTTACTAAAACAGTAATTGCAGCCAATGCACAAACTCTTCAATGCATGCCCTCTTCACCCAATACTCTACTAACTACCCAAAACCAATACATCATAGCATAGTAAAATACCCAAAAGTCTGGCCAGTGTTGATGTCTGCGGTCTGCCGCGTTCACTGAGGACACAGCGATCACAGCACAGCCTACTTCAACCTAAACAAATACAGCCTTTGACCCATCTTTCACTCCCCCACCTTCTACAGCCACTCTTCCACACCAACACACTCCCCAAAATTGGATTTCGGCTCTGTTCCACGCTGCGCTGTCTGCGGATATTTGCGGATCCAACATGGCGGGCGCATCAGGAAAATATAACGCATCTCACGCTTCAACCAATCAGTGAACACGTTATGTGTCCGCAGACATGACTGTGCAGTTCTAGCCAAACCGAGTCCTGTCCACGGAGCGGACAACAGGGAAGTGAGTCCGCGGACCGGACCCAGATATCACAAATTATTTTGGACCTACTTTTTGATCGCTTTAAAAAACTACTGGACGGATTCCCAACAAATTTACAAAAGCATGCTTTTGGGACATTTGTGATGTCATCTTTGATGTCCTGGGTGTTAGTCTTAGCAGTGCACGGTGGTGGCGCGAGTTATGGTTGCTTAGCTTACCATAACTGGTCAATTTCAAGGGTTTTGCGGTTTTACTTGGAACCATAACGTCCCTTTGACAACGTTTTTTCACTGAATTTCATAGGTTTTTAGCAGCGCAACTTAACCATAACGTCCCTTTAACAAAGTTTTTTCACTGAATTTCATAGGTTTTTAGTAGCGCAACTTAACCATAACGTCCCTTTAACAAAGTTTTTTCACTGAATTTCATAGGTTTTTCGTAGCGCAACTTAACCATAATATCCCTGACTTCATATACATGTAACATAGAACATACTGAATCCCCACGTAGTGATTTTGATGTCCGCGGACCACCGCCATGTCCGCGGACATATCGAGAATCTGAGCGTGGTGAATGTAAATTTAAATAGTGTGCCCCATTTCCCCTTTGAAGTTGGCTCTGAAAAGAGACGTGTTTTTGGTTTTTTTACAGATGCTTGACAGACACCTGTTATTTTGTATTTTCTTTCTTGTTTTTTTTTCTTACTTTACTCCTAAAATCGTCACATAACCTTCTCCAAAGCAACCCTTACATTCCAAAATAGAAAGGCATTTCCCGTAAAAGATAAAGAGATGCCATCTTCTTTAAAATTAACAGTATTACTGGCATCAATATTCTCATTATTACAGAAGAACATACCAGCTCTAAGCATGAAGGCACACATGCCTCGGTTGATGACACACCTAGCAATGTTTTGCTGAGGACAAAAAACTGAACTATTGTCCCATATTGCCCTAGGTAGTAATCCAGAAAAAATTACTTTCGCATTTGGAAGGATCTTCATTACGGCTTGAACCAAGCGTTCCAAATCAGCCAACAAAGTAGGGGCACGGACGTTGCCCAAATGGAAAGCACCATAGTGCAAAACTACCACATGCGGATTGTTCATCGTGGCCATATCCTCACAAACTTGTACAATTCCCTATACATTGCAATCAGGCACAGTGCTCCACACCACCTCCACTCCTTTCACATCAAAGTTCTTTTCAACATGCCTGCATCGAGCGTACTGTTGTAAACCATACACAAACATATCTCCAAGCACCAACACCCTGACTTTCTCTACTTCTGCCATCTTCACCACACACAGTCTCTTTCAACACAAATCCACAACCTCGACATCTGATTGGCTAATCCGTACAGTCTTCTTTCCATGTTGGATTTGCTGGAAAACCCCAGATGTAGCACGCCCTGTCCATGGACGCCGCGGTGTCCGCGGACCGCGTAACTCTTCGACACCCCTTCTACCATTTCCACTTTACTCTCTGTGCCATTCCCTCATTGCATACAGCTAATCAGTCACACAATACGAAGAACGTCCTCAGAACACGCCCATTTTGTTTATTTTCGAACATTTCAGGACAATTATCATTTCATTATTCAACATATTAACATTACAAATATTATACTTTCATCTTGTACGCTGCACACAATGCTATGTTTCTCCATTAGTAGCTCAGTATACTAGATAGAACGCCATAATACAATGCCATTTATATCAATGCATCGTTCAAAGCACTAATTACGGTATGATATTTATTGCAATGATCCTTGACACTTTTTTCACATTATAATAAAAATCCCTAGTACACAAATTTTATGAAAGTAAATGCACATGTGATGTCATCAGTGATGTCATCAATGACATTTGCAATGTCATCTTTGATGTCCTGGGTGTTAGTTTTAGCAGTGCACGGTGGTGGCGCAAATTATGGTTGCTTAGCTTGCCATAACTGGCGAATTTCAGGAGATTTTCGGCTTTACTTGGAACCATAACGTCCCTTAAACTTTTTTTATTAGCACGCAAACAATATACAAAGATGTAGTGTAAACGGCAAGTTCTCACAGATGGCTTTACACAGAATGTTGCAAAATAAGCATTTATGCTCATTCACAGTGAAGGTCAGCTGCTTCCATTTTTTTCTCGCGGCCCGGAGAAGCCCACGACTCCCAGTATAAGGTTCTATTTTTTTTTTACCTTGACAGACAGAGATTGTGCTGAAAGACTTCTTTTGAAGAAGTGTGGCAAAAACGTAAGACACGATAAAGATGACATTTCTGAAACCAAACCACTTTTGTATATTATATCACTTTGAGAAAGATTGTTGGCACACGCGGAGTAGTATTTTGGGACTGCACTACACTTGGACAATGGAAAATGCAATTATAATGTAAGTAACCCTTTAGATTATTTTATACTGGAATATAAAACAATAGCGTGGCATTAAAGCCCGGTCAAGTTGTACTTGTTCATTCAATGTGGCCTATTGTTTTCTACCGCGCACTATCACCGCCGAATTGATCCCCTGTCCTTTAGAGGGCTCTGAAAAAGGCAGACGACACAGGGTGGGTTAATAGAAATAATTTAACCGGTCTCTAGCCGGTCAAGCGCTCTACTTGCTGTGCCACTTCACTGTAGCCGGTCAAGTGGCACAGCGAGTAGAGCGCTCGCTTTGACATCCGTGCACAGCTTGCTAACGCAGGTTCGAATCCCGGCACGGCCAAACTCAGCCTTTCATCCTTCCGTGGTCGATAAATGAGCACCACACACCGTGGGTAATAATAAGCATCGCTGAGATACCTGATGGTTCTTAGCGCTATATAAATGCGAAAATATTATCATTTTATTATTAACATACTCCGTTGCACTATCTTCGCTAGCAAATAGTTTCACGCCCTAATAAATAAAATGAATATTTTTAATAATGATCAGCTGGTGAGACTAATTTATGTTTTTTAAAACAGCTATGTTGCCCCATTTTGCCACAGTCACGATTTTCAGACTCCAGCGGATGGATTTTTCAACTGCCAGTTGCAGTTCCATGTAAGCAACTTCATGACCCTCACCATTTTATGGTACAATCGCCAAGGACCAATATGCCCTTACGCAATACTAGGGGCTAGAAGCAACATACCAACCATTATGGTGGTCTAATGCCTCGTTGTTGGAGCAACCTTCCGATTATCAGTGCAACCATTTACTGCTTTTATCATAAACCAACAGCCTATCTACCGCAAAGGAACAGCGCATGGCTCAAAATAAACTTTTGCTGATCGACAGCAGAGACAATTGCAAATCGCTGAATATTCACTAAACATTTCATGTGAAATAAATGGACTTTACCAAATGTACAATCCTGCGGTTTACTTTTAAACCACAGTTACATATTCCGAATTGTGGCGCACTGTGTTCTAAGATGATCTAACACCCTCTGTACCGCAAAGGAACATCCCGTGGCTCAAAATAAACTTTTGCTGATCGACAGCAGAGACAATTGCAAATCGCTGAATATTCTCTAAACATTTGATGTCAAATAAATGTACTTTATAAAATTTACAATCTTGCTGTTTGCTTTTAAATCACAGTTTCATATTCCGAATTGTGGCGTGCTCTGTTGTGACATAATGTGTGTTGTCTTCCGGGTTCTGTGGAAAGTCGCGTACGACTGGAGATGACTGGGCGCGTTTGATGACTCACCCTGTAACGTCACGGAGAGAGGCGGGGAATAGGAATGCTTTCATAATGTCAGTCTTAGGGGCGGGAGATATGATTTAGTGTCGCAAAAGCAAGTCAGCCAGGTCAATAGCGCCAGTCATAGGATTATCACATAATGTCGGCGCACACCAGCCTGATTTATCGTTTCTTTAGTGGACAAAAAGTCGGGTGAGGCCCATAGGAAATTGTACTATCAGCAGACAAAAGTAGGGTTTGTAGAACACTTTCAACCTGACAACGAACAATACAAACAACGTTCTCAGAACACCCCCATTTTGTGTAATTGTAACCATTTCTGGACACTGCGAGTGTTCTTAGAACACATTCAACTTGACAGATTACAATACGGACAGCGTCCCCAGGACACCCCCAGTTGGTGTATTTGTGAACATTTAAATACACTGCAAGTGTTTTTAGCTCAATTTTACCTTCCTTGCGAACAAAAAGGACACATACTCTGTCCTCTAAACACCCCACCATTTAGTTTATTTACAAAATGTCAGAACAGCCGTGTTCTCCGCGGACAAATCGAACACAACAAAAGCGTATAGCACATAAAAAAACAAAACATTGAACCTATCTCATACTCCCCCACACTCCCCAAACACTCTTACACATCAATACACTCCACTAAATATTATTTTATATCAAGTTTCACCGCGCTGTACGCGGTCGGCGCACTCCACGCCCCACGCCATCCAATCAGCAAACACGTTGCATGTCCGCGGACATGACACAAGCCCAGGGGCCAATCGGGGTGCTGTCCGCGGAGCGAACAGGGAAGTCCGTCCGCGAAGCGAACACAGATATCACTAATTTTTTTGCCTTACATTTTGGTCATTTTATTAAAAAACTACTGGACGGATTTACACCAAATTTGCAAAAGCATGCTTTCGGGACCAAGCCGCCGCTCCTGCCGCAAATTTGGTGTAAATCCGTCCAGCGGTTCGGGCTGTAGCCGTGCGCAAAGTTTTTTCTCATTATGTTTATAGGAAAAAACAAAAGTTTTGGGACCCCCCCTATAACTTTGCCCCCCCTGGACCAAACCTCTCCAACCTTTGCAAAAAAATTCAGAGTGGGCCATATACTTTTTTTTTGCAAAGTTTGGTGAGGATTCGTCCAGAGGGAGCGAAGTTATAAGCCACCCAAAAAGTGCTCTTCCTATGGAAACACCAACTTAACCATAACTACATGGACGCTACCGCGCCATATATATATATATACATATATATATATTCATATTCATATATATATATATATATATATATATATATATATATATGAATGGATGGATGGATGGATGACTTTCTTTGACGATGAATCAAGAGAGAACAAATTTGAAATTTACAGAGCACCATCATGAGTCGGAAATTGTCTATTTGGACATCAAGATCAAAATAGTCAATGAAATGATCACAACAGAACTGCATAGGGAAAGCACAAGTACGAATGCCGTACTACATGCAGCAAGTGCACACCCTACACCACTCAAAAACAGTATCCCATATGTTGAGTTCCTTCGAGTAAAAAGGAACAGCAGCGAAAATGCAATCTGGGAACAAAATGCCAAAAACATTGCTGCTAGATTCTTAGCGAGAGGCTACCGCAAAAGTACTATTAATAAAGCATACAATCGCAACTGCAGCAGAACAAGGGAACAAATGTTAAAAGCATCTACTAGCCAAAGAAAACAAGGAGACACAGATGAGCCAGTGATCAGATTTATCACTGCATACAACTCAGGAGCAAAAGATGTAAAAAGAATTCTAAGCAAATATTGGCATCTCCTCAAAAGGGATAATGACATTAGTCACCTCCTCAAACCGCATGCAACTGTAACCTGCAGGAAACCAGCCTCTTTGCTAACTAAATTGTCACCTAGCATGTTTCAAAATGTACAAACAACCACGATAGGCAACTGGCTTCCTGTGAAAACACCAGGTTTCTTTCCATGTACCAAATGCAAGGCGTGTCGTTTTGGATTGAAAACAACAAAATATAACCATCCAAGAACAACTAAAGAAGTTTTGATAAAAAAAGAAATCAAATGTTTTACACCATTTGCTATCTACATGATCACTTGCCAGTGCAACTTATGGTACATTGTAAGTACAAAACAAAGTAAGATTGCGTATCCTACAGCATTTACGGGCAATCAAAAATAAGGACATGAATTACCCATTAGCAAAACATTTTGAGGATAAACACCATGGAAATGCCTTTTCTTTCAGATATTTTGTAATCGATACAGTTGACCTACACCCAAGAGGAGGTGACAGACTTAGAAGATTAATACAATTAGAATCACGCTATATTGTGGATTATAATACAAAAACCCAGATGGGTCACAATCGAGATGAAGAACTGTATGTATTCATAGGAGACTAACTGTGAACCAACCAGTATTCATCTGCTGCTCGATGAGCATATTTTGGCTTATTTTGAGTGGAATCATTCTAAAGCTTATTATTATCATCTTTTTCTTTAGGAGCTTTTCTGTTCTGTTGTTCTGATATATTGAATCAAAGTCACTCTCTCTTACCATCTTCAGATGAGGAGTTTCTTCCCCCATTTTTCTAAAAGAGTCTACAAAAGCCTGACATCCAATCGCTATCCTGTATGTGTACATCTATTTTATAACTGACATTCATATAGTTTTGTAGGATTGTCTTGGACTTTTTAATATTAGTATTATCTGTGTGTCTGTATGTTTTGTAATTTCACTGATTAGCTTTTTCTCACATTGCACTTTATAAAATTGTTTGTTATTTCATTATTACATGAATAGCATTTTAACATGTAGCTTTTAGAGAGTAGAGGAGTTAACCGGTTTTAGTGTGGCATGAACTCAGGGTTTTAACAACATAATTAAATTAATGATGGGGAGGACGAGCAGGTTTATATTTGTAGGCACTTCAGCAGATTGTAATATAGCACTTTTAGTATTTTACAGATAACTGATAGTAGTATTAATCGTTATCAAGTGTCATTTCCTGCTTGAAATCCATTTACTATCTAGTATTTGAATTGTTGTTGAATACAAGATTAGCACTTTGCACTTTATTTGGCACACTTTGTGCATATTCAGAATAATACCATTATGCAACTTGGTAGATTATCTGACACACTTATCGATCGAGCAAAAATCGCAAATGGATTTTAAAATGAGCGCTTACGGAAATGCCACGTACTATTCTAGTTTCCGAATACCAGCACTTTGCACTTTATATACTAATTATGCACTTTATGCGTCACACTTTTTCCAGTCAAGTTGAGCGGATTAGATTCAATATGTGACATTATTCCTTAGTTTGCCCTGACGCCCATTGATAGATTCGATCGTATGCCCACATAAACCGCCCAGTCATACCATCTGGAACATTGGTACTAATGAGATCAAAGCATCACATCATGTATAACATCAATGCAACTAAATGTTCCAAGAGATCAAGTAGTGCAGTAAGACAGCTCAGAAGCACCATGCACTAGTCACTTTTTTATATATAATTTATTGACTAGGCCCTGCACCCCATTAGGGAGGATTTTATATCCAACTGAAATTGTGTATACAATTATGTAAGTATTCACAAATTGCTCCCTTAGCCCACTTGGGTGAATGCTTTTCTATTTTCTCCCGTCTTGGTTGCTACGATACAAATATGCACATTTGGGAATACATAGTGGTAGTATACAAACGTATTATAGTGTTGAAAGAATTGCAGCAAATATTTGTAGGGATTCATATTGGATAGCCTTTTGCATTTACCAAGAGGCATGTATCAATGATTCTTATATGTTCCCTACTATTTAAATCGGAATGGACCACTGTTCCCCATTTAAAATAAAATATTATGTCACTTTAAAAATATGATGCCACGTTACAATATGCCTTTCTTTTAAATTAACAAATACTTATTAGGAAAAAATCTAGTATTTCTATGTATTATATTCTAATGTGCTTTTTAGCAATCATGAAATGCATCAAATACATTGATGTCTTTTTGCACTATGTTCCAAGATGGCGATTATGTGGTATGAAAAGGCAGTAGCTTTCTCCAAAACAACATAAAAGCAGGACTGCATACCTTTTCGCCACATAAATACTAAAGACCTCTCTCTATTATGTTACACCCAACGAAGCCCGCAAGGGTGAAACACGTTGTCATTTGCTTTGCATTTTCCGCCGCCCTCCTGTCCATGGATATATGAAAAATAAAGGACTGTTTTGCAGTGGATTTTCCCGTCTGGGATTTGCCTTGGTGTCATCTTTCATTGCCTGAGTGCTGCTGATATTTTTGGACTGTCAGTCAGCCCGCTGTGCTTATAAATATATATATATATATATATATATATATATATATGGAAAGAGAGGAGGAGAAGGCGAATCGCACTCCCGCAGGCACAAACATGAATGCCAGGTTCAAAAGGTTCGGAAAAAAAACAAACAGACACAGTGTAAGAATTACTGATGTCTTTAATGTTTTCATAAGGTAAAAACAAAACGCATCGTGCAAAAAGCAAGTACACGATACATAGCAGCACATAGAAGACAGAACAACAACAGGACGCCTAGGGGCAGCAGCCTGCAAACAACGCGTTTCGTGCTATACTAAGCGCTTGATCACATATGAGAAAAAAATATTGATTTATGTTACAGATGAAGACATTGTCATTTTTGAAGTGAAAGAGGAATTTTTATATGGCTTTAGTGCAGTATAAGGAACAAGTTACGTAACTGTTGTTCTCCAAGTATGGGTCTGGCATGGATTCACATGCTCATGTATATTCCCTGTCGTCTGGCTGGGAATCCTCGATAAAAGAAAAAAGTTTTACTTTCAAACTGTCTTTCTTCTATAAACCAATCACTGAGATCTTGGTCATACTGCCCCCAGCCAATGACTGCCCTCTCCCTAAACCCCACCTCTGGCAGCCTACTTCAGATTTGGTAGCATGCAAATTGGCAGTATGACCAATAAGAGCCACAGAGGGGCAGGAGGGAGGGTCTGCATGTGAATCCATGCCAGACCCATGCTGGAGTACACCAGTTACAGGTAAGTAACTTGTTCCTTCTCCAGCATGGTGGTCTGGCATGAATTCACATGCTCATGAATAAAGAATACATAACAGTGCATACATACACAACCACAGGCGATGGCAAGCCGCAACAGAAGCAATTACTCTTACCTCCTCATCAGGCTCACCTTCAAGCGAACAGGTTGCGTAGCATGCTTGGCCGACCCTGGACTCCTCTCTGGAATTCCTGTCGACGCAGTAGAATCTTGTGAAGGTGTGCATAGACCTCCAGGTAGCAGCCCTACAGATGTCCAGCATTGGCACACAAACAGGACCGCCATCCTCGCAGCGATCGCTCTGGTGGAGTGGGCTCTCAGATGGCCAGGCAGCGATCGGTTTGCCAAACAGTATCAGTGAGTGATACAGCCGGAGAGCCACCTGGAAATGGAAGCCTTGAAGAAAGCTTTCACATGGTTCACAGGACCAAAGTTCACGAAAAGGTGCGACGTCTTCCGGAAATTCTTTGTGCGTGCCACACAGAACTTCAGCGCTCAAGCCACATCCAGCGAGTGCAGAGTCCTCTTAGCCAGCGACTAAGGCGTTGGAAAAAAAACACAGGTAACACGTTGAGGTGGAATTCCGATGTAACTTCGGCATGAAGGAGGGGTGCGACTGCTGCACCACCCTCGTCTCATGGCAAGTCAAAATAAGGCCACTTGGAGAACAGGGTCTGTATCTCTCGAATCCTCCTGGCAGTGGTGATGGTCACGAGAAACACTCATCCAAAAAAGGAACTTGAGAAGAGCTTGATGCATAGGCTCGAAAAGAGCCCCCATGAGCCCATCAGCACCATGTTGAGTTCCCACACCGGGGCAGGCGCCTTCACCTGTGGGAATGATCGAACTAGTCCTTTAAGGAACTCCTTGACTAGACGGTGGGAGCAAAGAGAAGACCGTCCCTTAGACCTAGTGTAGTGCGAGATAGCCGCCAGATGCACTTTGAGGGAGGCATCTGCCAGCCCCGCCTTAACCAAAGACAACAAATACGGAAGGATCTGAGGGGCCTAGGCCCTCTGAGGGTTGATCTTCTGCGTCTGGCACCGAGTTGCAAAGCGCTTCGACTTATGCCCATAGCACTTAAGAGTCGGCAATGCTCTGGCCCTGGCAAGGACCTCCCTGCAGTCCGCCGACAGCTCATACCTACCAAACTCAAAGGCTGCAGGAGCCAGGCCTTCAGGTTCAGCGATACCGCGTCGTGGTGCAGGATTGCGCCTCCTTCTCTGGCGAGCAGATCTGCGGCCACTGGTAGATTGACTGCAGGTGACGTCAACAGGCTGAGAAGGTCCAGGTACCAAATCTGCATCGGCCACGCCGGAGCAACGAGGATCATCCTGCACCGGCACCATTTCAGTTTACTGATTACTCGTAGTAGCAGCGGGAACGCGTACAGGAACAGGCCTTCCCACGGGAAGGCGAACGCATCCCCCAATGCTCCACTGACCCTGTTGGCAAACCTCTGGCCCTTGGCTTTCGCTGCAGTTGCAAATAGATTGATCTGGGGTCTGCACCACCTAAGGAAAAGGTTGTCCACTTGATCCTGCCAAAGCTCCCACTCGTGGCAAGAGCCAGCTCCCTGCTGAGAGAGTCAGCAACAGTGTTCTGGACTCCCGACAGGGTAAACAGAATGAGGAACATCCCGTGGGCGACGGCCCAGTGCCACAAGCCCTGTGCCTCTCTGGAGAGCGCTGGGGATCTGGTGCCCCCCCCCTGCTTCCAGATGTAGAACATTGTGGTGGTATTGTCCGTGAAGACCCTCACCACTTTGCCCTTGAGGGAAGGAAGAAATTACTTGAGGGCCCAGAACACTGCCCGCAGTTCCAGGAAATTGATGTGTAGATCCCTCTCCTCTGGTAGCCACAGGCCACTGGCCTGGAGACATCCGGTCTGGGCTTCCCCCACCCTCCAGGGAAGTGTCCGTGGTGACCGTCTCCTAGTAAGGGGGCTCTGGAGGTCTGTGCCCCGAGCAATGTTGGAGGGCATGCCACACCACCTTATTGCTAGACGGAACTCCTTGTTGAGAACAATCCTGTCCTTGAAGCTTCCGGACACCTGGATCCAATGTTCGTCCAGAAATTCCAGGAGGGGTCATATCCGCAACCTGCAGAACCCGATTAGGAAGATACACAATAACATCATGCCGAGCAAGGACTTGATGGATCACGCTGTGGCGATCTTCAGTGCCAATAGTCATAGCTTGCCCAAAACAGCTGCAATCCTTTCTTCCGACGGGGCCCCCAGGCAGGAGACTGGGTTGAGCCTGGTCCCCAGCAAAAGAGTCCTGCGATGGAACCAAAGAGTATTTTGGATAATTAACAGAGAATCCCAGAGCCGTCAATGCCCGGACTGTTACGCTCACCTGGTTCCCACAGGGGCGTCGATTGGGCCCGGACAGCTGTGGTCTCCACCAACGTGATGCGTAGTGAAGAGATGACAGTCTGGACTGGCCTAATCTTGTCTGCTGGACTCGTAGAAGTATTCTCCTGCAAGTGGAGAAAGGGATTTAGCCACCCGTGGACTTTAGTGATGGCCCCCCCAACTGTTCTCATTCTCCCCACTAATCACCTCCGATATCCCCTCTTGGTAACATCACCATATGTTTTTAAATGATGAGCTCTCCATCATGCATGGCATGGCATGGCATGCAGGGGCGCGTAGATACCAGTTACTTCACTGGTTTGAAGGTACTGGAGGAGTTCCGGAGGAATATTGACTCCAGTGTCTATTAAGTTCAAAGAGTTCAATATGTCTGATGTTCACTCTTGTTCCATTCCCTCGTTAGGTTGCAGCTGGGTCCAAAAGAATATTGCCTGGAGGCAGCTGATGGCGTTCAGGTAAGAGTCTGTATTACCAAACACTGTCCGGTAAAAGTTGCACGAGTTTAACTTGCTGTTTTCTCTCCCTTTACAGGTGCGGCATAGAAAGATGCGGCGAATTAAAGGATAATACCTCCGGTGGTAAAGCAGGTAAGCCTATGGTGGCAAAGAGATAGTCTTTGTCGGTTTTCTCGGCTCACGGAGCGCGCGCGGAGTTGAAAGATGCGGTGGACTGGTGAGTATAACACGGCGCTGCTGCTGGCGAAGCGACGCGTGCTGAAATAATGTCCTTTCCAGACTCGGAGATGTGCTGGGTCCGGATTCGAGGCGGGCGTGGCAGAAGACTGGATGCTGACTTGCAGACACGGTGAGCGTTACGCTGCTGGATGCAGAATAACACGGAGCATGAGCTGTTTGGGCGTGGTTTAAATAGCCTGCAAAGTAGTCCCAGTTGAGAAGTTCCCCAGAACCACACCAGAGTACAAAATAGTCCCTGTAATAAAATAGTCCCATTCACGTTGGCTTGGACTCATTTGCAGCATGGTCTGCATAAGGTAAGTAAAGTCTATGAGCCTGGCGCCTATGGCACCAGGACTGATTTCTATGATGAGCCTGGTGCCCAAGGCGCCAGGACTGAATCCAAACAGCCCCCAGCCGGGGCTGTTGGGGTTTTAATTAGTATCTGGATGCCTGCTCCCGGGGCTGATGGACTCGATCCGGATGCCCGGGGGTAGGCATCATGACAGCACTCCCCCCAAGCCCCCTCCTAAAGTTGTTCTTCCCCTTGGCCCTGGTTTGTCTGGGAAGGCCCGATGGAATTTTTTCACCAATCGAGGAGCATGAACGTGTTCACTAGGTTCCCATGACCTTTCTTGTGGTCTGTAACCCTTCCAGTCGATTAAATAAAAAAGTCTTGATTTAACCATTTTAGAGTCCAGGATGTTTTTTACCTCGAATTCAGGTTCTCCATCTATTAGGATGGGGTCAGGTGGTTTGGTTAATCTTGTCCCGGGTTGAACTGGTTTTAGAAGTGAAACATGAAAGACAGGATGAATCCGCATATTAGAGGGTAATTCTAATTTGACGGCCACCGGGTTGATAATGGCCTTAATGGTTTAAGGTCCCAAATATCTAGGATTAAAAGTCCGAGTTCCTTTCAGAGGTATATGTCTTGTAGCCAGCCAAACTTGGTCTCCGATTCGATATGGTGGGGTCTCACTTCTATGTTGATCAGCATTTTTCTTGTATTTCTCTTTTGCTTGTTTCAAATGTTTTGTTGCCTCTTTAAAAGCTTGTGTAATAGTAGAATGCAAATGAGTGACTGCCGGCATTTCTAAATGCTGGGGCGAATCGAGTTCTGAGGTTCGAGGATGATGTTCATATATGGTATAAAAGGGGCTTTGTCCGGTTCCTGAATGTACAGAGTTATTGTATGCGTATTCAGAAAGCCATTAAATGTCCTTCCAATTACTTTCGGTTTGGTGGAGCATACAACATAGGTATTGTTCAAGAGTCTGGTTTGTTCTCTCTGTCTGACCATCGGTTTGGGGATGGTGACTGGTTGATAACCTTACGTCGATTTGTGCCAATTGACAACACTTCTGCCAAAATTGCAAAATGAACTGACTACCTCGGTCAGAGATCAATACGGAAGGAAATCCATGTATTCGAACAATATTTTTGAGAAATTCCTTGGCCAAGATTGAAGCAGAAGGTAATCCTTTTAAAGGAATAAAGTGGGCCATCTTGGATAAAAGATCCACAATAACTAGAATGTTGTTGAATCCATTACATGACTTTAGATCTGTAATAAAGTCTAAAGACAAAGTGTGCAATGGTGTGGGTGGAATATCTAAAGGTTGTAAAAGACCAGCTGGTTTCTTCTTTTGACTTTTGTTCTGGGCGCAGATGCCACAAGACAGTACAAATGACTTTACATCTTTTCGCCAGGTGGGCCACCAGAATTGTCTTTTAATTTTAGCTTCAGTTTTTGCAATACCTGGGTGCCCTTCCATCAGAGCTTCATGGTAATTGGAGATGACTTGTTCTTGTAGTGCCTTGTGTGGTAGAAATGGACGCCCTTGATAGTAAGGTAGGTCATTGACAACAGAATAATCTGGGCCCTTTTTTAAAATATTTAAACAAAAGGAAGGAACATATAACAAACTACATCAAACAGTATATAGCCTCAGACAGCAATTTCTTGTAGCAACCACTAAACAAATATGGGCTGCATTATGTGTTCTCAATAATCATCAAAGGCAGTATTACCAAAAAAATATCATTTTTAATATATTAATCTCTCTTCAGCACAAGTAATACACTCATTTGTTTAAAAAACATATACACATAACAGTCATATACATCTTAAAATCATGCCACCTCACAGTGTCAAAACTTATATGCCAAAAATTTAATTAGCACAACACAACAATGGCAACTCAATTTTTCTCATTTCCCATTGTGTGAACCAGCCCAACTTATATAAGTTTCTGTCCTTTGTGTTTCAAATAACCGGACATTCATCAGAGGCAGAAGTAATCCTGTGCTCCAGGTCGATTCTTCCTATATATACACCAGGTTGCTATCTCTACGGGTAAAAAAGACAAACATGTATCACTAACACGGGCATAATCAGTCTAATCAATCACCATAGCCAAACCCTAATCACCAATAGGGTATCTAGTAAACACTACATCATGTACTAGATCCAGGGTCAAAAGAAATATATGTCTTCGACCGTATAAGCCAAGTCAGCACTGGCTCTTCACTATTACAGCAGCAAGTGAAATTCGTAAATGAGTACCTAGAGGAATTCTACCAATGGTAGTATTTTTATTCACATCCTAACCCAAAACACAAGGAGTTTAGGGAATGTCCACCCACATTAGAGCCTAACACAACAACAAAATCCGGCTCACCCTCGGGTGTTCAGGCTGTTCTTTAGTTGGATACAGTCAGATCTCAATAGCATTGTCATCCATTATATTCCTTTCCGACTTCCTAAACGGCCTACCAGTGCCTAAAATACAAAAAGTTAAGGGTGAGATGCCTAGCCCCAGACGTCAAGTAAGCATCCGCTCCTCTAGTTAGAAAGAGCCAAAAGGGTCTTGCCTATCAAGGAGGTTCTAAATACTCCAATATGCACTACAGTAGATGCCTGTAAAGATAGAGCGCCTCTTCCTTCTAAAGGTTCCACTCCTCTTGCTCTGAAAGAGTAAATCGCTTAGTGAATGCACAGCAGAGAGTAGGGGCATATTCTACAGAGTGATCAAATTTAAGTTACTTCAAAAGGCATCCACCCAGTTCTTACCTTATCTGTGCCAGGTATTATCCTGCAATGGGGCAGAGTACTGCATCTCAAGCCTGAGAAAATAGCGAATCAACACACTGCAACCATGGCCAACAGCCGTACTGAAATCCTTGTTCCGCGTCTCTAGCGTGAAGCGGTGACGTCATCACTCTACGCGTAACGCGGTGACGCGATGACGTCATCACGCTCCGCGCAACACGCGTTAGGACGTCCACTCGGGTCAGGCAGGAATGCCCGGGTTGCCAAGCAACGATGGCCACTGGACCTCCGGTGGAAAAAAGAAAGAAAGGGTGTAACTCCCACAGCACCAAGCCAAAGGGCAACCACCTGACAAACCCCAGACGATCCCAAATGATCAAAAAAAATGGCAAAGAATACAAAACGGGGAAAAAAACGTATAAAACGTGTAAGGTAAAGGTGTGGGCCCTCACCACCAGTACTAAAAAAGGCATTAACTGACCCAGGACCAAGGAAAAACCTGCTAACCCTGATCATGTCCAAAGTCAAAAAGATAACACCGCAGGACATCACTCACGGTGGCAACATCCCCCTGAGACAAATTGTTTATGGCCTGTATAACAACAAATTGCATAACTATCCATTTCCTAACATAGAAATAGATATTCTCCCTCAATGGGTACCAACATGGAGGAAACAAATAACTTGCTTATCTGATGTTATGCCACTCAATGTTCTCGCTCAATCCTGTGACATGACTGTTGGTAAGAAAGATAAGCCTTTGTTCCAGATTAATCAGTTTCCTATTAATTTCGTCTTGGGATCTGCCCTTGATCTTTTTTAAGATACACCATTCAAAATCAGAGAAAGTATGTCCTTTATCTTCGAAGTGTTTAACTAGAGGAGCTTTATCAATATGATTTTTTAAACAGCTCCTGTGCTCGATCATATGAGTCTTGCACTTTGTTGGTTTTGTCTATATAAATTAGGTCACACGGACATTTAATCATATAAATTACATTTTCCGTTTTGCAGTTTGTGTGTTCATTCAACACCCATTCAGAAGTAAGACCCAGATTGACAGTGGTCGTTTTCTTAGTAAATGGACACATGACACATTCTCCACATGGATGGTGACCATTCACTCGGGGCAGACCCCACAATGTACTTTGGACACCCTCTTGACTAACCACCTGGTGTATGTCATTCTTCATAACGCGATTGCGGATGTTGGTGCTCTTTTTGAAGGCTATCATAGGTAATGGGCTAGTCATTGTCCTTTTCCAATTTTTACATATGATGTTCTTGACTTTATAGGATAGATTACTAAAAGTGTTGACAAACACTAATGGAGTCTCATGGTTAGCAGTGTTTTTCTTATCCTTTACCAGCAGAGCTTCCCGGTTGTTATTAAAAGCTCGTTTGGCAGACTAACAACTTTGGTGGGATAGCCCCTATCAATCAATTTGTCCATAAGTAAATTGGCCGCTGCTTCGTAATCATGGTTGGTACTGCTGTTACGTTTCAAACGTAAAAATTGCCCAAAGGGCAAATTATCCCGGACATGTTTCGCATGGTGGCTTCTATAGTGCAGTAATGCATTTCTGTCGGTGCTCTTGACAAACGTTTCACCCATAGATGGTTATCCTGATGGTAAATAGTGAGATCTAAATAGTTCACTTCTGAGGAGCTCATTGTCGCTGTGAATTTTAGGTATCTATTCTGATTATTTAGCCATGCCAAAAAACTATTGGCTTCATCCATCGAGCCATGCCATAGCATAAATACATCATCGATGTATCTTAGCCATTGTGTTATTTGTTGCTTGAAAGGATTGATTTCTGAATAGTTTACCGTTTTTTCCACCATATCTATGCATAGATTGGCCAAATTTGGGGCCATGGCGGCACCCATGGCTATACCTTCAACCTGTAGATAGAATTGTCCCAAAAATTGGAAAATATTATTTGTCAAAGCTGTTTCAGCACACCATAAGATGAAGGCATTGCTCACAGGATGATTGTCCTCATGTTGAAGCAGTGTCTCCTCAACCACTTCAAGAGTTGCTCGTTGGGGAATGTTAGTATAAAGCGATTGGATATCTAAGCAAATGAGTATGTCTTTGGTGTGATAGAAAGTGAGCCCTTCAATTTTCCCGATGGCATCTCTGGTATCTTTAACATAGCTTTTCATTTTCATTACAAAGGGGCGTAAATAGAAATCCACAAATTTTGATAAGGGTTCCAAGATGGAGTTCACGCCAGACACAATGGGTCTCTACCAGGGGGTCTCACCAGATCTTTATGGATTTTGGGCAAGATGTAAAAAATCGGAGTTCTAGCGGTCTCTCTTGCTAGATAATCTCCTTCCTGTTTACTAATCTGTTTTAAATCGACAGCTTTACCCACTTTCTCCTTTATCATTTTCATGATGGAAGGACCAGGATCCTGGTCAATTCTACAGTAGCTGATGTTATCTGCCAGTATTCTATGACATTCTTCAATGTAGTCTTTCTTATTCAAAAGGACTATCGCCCCTCCTTTATCGGCCTGGCGAATGTCAATTTTCTCATTTTTGCCCAAACCTCATAGTACGGCAATTTCCTGCTAACTTAAATTGGAGTTCTTGGAAATGCCTTCAGTTTCAAGTTTTCTCAAATCTTGTAAGACCTTTTTTTCAAAGACTACTGATTCAGGAGAATGTGCGTGATGGGGTGGGCACCAAGTCGAGAGGTTTCTCAAACCACTACAATTAGTCTGAAGACTGGCTGGTTAATTTTCGAAGAATTCTCTAAGATGTACCTTGCGCATGAATGCACTGAATTCTAACCTGAATTCGAAAGGATTGTGATATTTTGATATACATTGTAATCTTTGTTGACATATTGAAAAGCTTTCTCATGTGCAAAGTTGGTTAGATCTTTCTTAAGTCTCTTAATCCTCTCTGAGCTAGATTCAGCTTTGAAAGTTTGCATCTCTTTCAAGTGGGCTTCTAACTTGGTTTTGAATACTTCAATATCAAAGTTCTTCTTCATTTCTTCTTCCAAATCTTTTAGGTCCACTAAGACCCTCGACTTGGTGCCCACCCCATCACGCATATTCTCCTGAATCAGTAGTCTTTGTAAAAAAGGGTCTTACAAGATTTGAGAAAACTTGAAACTAAAGGCATTTCCAAGAACTCCAATTTAAGTCAGCAAGAAATTGCCGTACTACGAGGTTTGGGCAAAAATGAGAAAATTGTCATTCGCCAGGCCGATAAAGGACGGGCGATAGTCCTTTTGAATAAGAAAGACTACATTGAAGAATGTCATAGACTACTGGCAGATAACATCAGCTACTGTAGAATTGACCAAGAACCTGGTCCTGCCATCATGAAAATGATAAAGGAGAAAGTGGGTAAAGCTGTCGATTTAAAACAGATTAGTAAACAGGAAGGAGATTATCTAGCAAGAGAGACCGCTAGAACTCTGATTTTTTACATCTTGCCCAAAATCCATAAAGATCTGGTGAGACCCCCTGGTAGACCCATTGTGTCTGGCGTGAACTCCATCTTGGAACCCTTATCAAAATTTGTGGATTTCTATTTACGCCCCTTTGTAATGAAAATGAAAAGCTATGTTCAAGATACCAGAGAAGCCATCGGGAAAATTGAAGGGCTCACTTTCGATCACACCAAAGACATACTCATTTGCTTAGATATCCAATCGCTTTATACTAACATTCCCCAACGAGCAACTCTTGAATTGGTTGAGGAGACACTGCTTCAACGTGAGGACAATCATCCTGTGAGCAATGCCTTCATCTTATGGTGTGCTGAAACAGCGTTGAGAAATAATTTTTTCCAATTTTTGGGACAATTCTATCTACAGGTTGAAGGTACAGCCATGGTGCCGCCATGGCCCCAAATGTGGCCAGTCTGTACGTAGACATGGTGGAACAAACGGTAATCTATTCAGAAATCAATCCTTTCAAGCAACAAATAACACAATGGCTAAGATACATCGATGATGTATTTATGCTATGGCATGGCTCGATGGATGAAGCCAATAGTTTTTTGGCATGGCTAAATAATCAGAATAGATACCTGAAATTCACAGCGACAATGAGCTCCTCAGAAGTGAACTATTTAGATCTCACTATTTACCATCAGGATAACCACCTATGGGTGAAACCGTTTGTCAAGAGCACCGACAGAAATGCATTACTGCACTATAGAAGCCACCATGCGAAACATGTCCGGGATAATTTGCCCTTTGGGCAATTTTTACGTTTGAAACGTAACAGCAGTACCAACCATGATTACGAAGCAGGGGCCAATTTACTTATGGACAAATTGATCGATAGGGGCTATCCCACCAAAGTTGTTAGATAGTCTGCCAAACGAGCTTTTAATAACAACCGGGAAGCTCTGCTGGTAAAGAATAAGAAAAACACTGCAAACCATGAGACTCCATTGGTGTTTGTCAACACTTTTAGTAATCTATCCTATAAAGTCAAGAACATCATATGTAAAAATTGGAAAGAGACAATGAATAGCCCATTACCTATGATAGCCTTCAAAAAGAGCACCGACATCCGCAATCTCGTTATGAAGAATGACATACACCAGGTGGTTAGTGAAGAGGGTGTCCAAAGTACATTGTGGGGTCTGCCCCGAGTGAAGGGCCACCATCCATGTGGAGAATGTGTCATGTGTCCATTTACCAAGAAAACGACCACTGTCAATCTGGGTCTTACTTCTGAATGGTTGTTGAATGAACACACAAACTGCAAAACGGAAAATGTAATTTATATGATTAAATGTCCGTGTGACCTAATTTATATAGGCAAAACCAACAGAAAGTGCAAGACACGTATGATCGAGCACAGGAGCTGTTTAAAAAATCATATTGATAAAGCTCCTCCAGTTAAACACTTCGAAGATAAAGGACATACTTTCTCTGATTTTGAATGGTGTATCTTAAAAAAGATCAAGAGAAGATCCCAAGACGAAATTAATAGGAAACTGATTAATCTGGAACAAAGGCTTATCTTTCTTACCAACAGTCATGTCACAGGATTGAACGAGAACATTGAGTGGCATAACATCAGATAAGCAAGTTATTTGTTTCCTCCATGGGACTCTGGAGGTGGTTGGAGTGTTGCACTATTTGTTGGTACCCATTGAGGGAGAATATCTATTTCTATGTTAGGAAATGGATAGTTATGCAATTTGTTGTTATACAGGCCATAAACAATTTGTCTCAGGGGGATGTTGCCTCTGTGATTGTTTCTGTATTTTGAGAATTTCCACCGTGAGTGATGTCCTGCGGTGTTATCTTTTTTACTTTGGACATGATCAGGGTTAGCAGGTTTTTCCTTGGTCCTGGGCCAGTTAATGCCTTTTTTAGTACTGGTGGTGAGGGCCCACGCCTTTACCTTACACGTTTTTTTCCCCGTTTTGCATTCTTTGCCATTTTTCGATCATTTGGGGTCGTCTGGGGTTTGTCAGGTGGTTGCCCTTTGGCTTGGTGCTGTGGGAGTTACACCCTTTCTTTTTTCCACCGGAGGTCCAGTGGCCATGGTTGCTTGGCAACCCGGGCATTCCTGCCTGACCCGAGTGGACGTCCTAACGCGCGTTGCGCGGAGTGTGATGACGTCATCGCATTACGCGTAGCGTGATGACGTCACCGCGTCACGCTAGTGACGCGGAACAAGGATTTCAGTACGGCTGTTGGCCATGGTTGCAGTGTGTTGATCGGCTATTTTCCCAGGCTTGAGATGCAGTACTCTGCCCCATTGCGGGATAATAGCTGGCACAGATAAGGTAAGAACTGGGTGGATGCCTTTTGAAGTAACTTAAATTTGATCACTCTGTAGAATATGCCCCTACTCTCTGCTGTGCATTCACTTAGCGATTTACTCTTTCAGAGCAAGAGGAGTGGACCCTTTAGAAGGAAGAGGATCTATCTTTACAGGCATCTACTGTAGTGCATATTGGAGTATTTAGAACCGCCTCGATAGGTTAGATCCTTTTGGCTCTTTCTAACTAGAGGAGCGGATGCTTACTTGACGTCTGGGGCTAGGCATCTCACACTTAACTTTTTGTATTTTAGGCACTGGTAGGCCGTTTAGGAAGTCGGAAAGGAATAAAATGGATGACAATGCTATTGAGATCTGACTGTATCCAACTAAAGAACAGCCTGAACACCCGAGGGTGAGCCGGATTTTGTTGTTGTGTTAGGCTCTAATGTGGGTGGACATTCCCTAAACTCCTTGTGTTCTGGGTTAGGATGTGAATAAAAATACTACCATCGGTAGAATTCCTCTAGGTACTCATTTACGAATTTCACTTGCTGCTGTAATAGTGAAGAGCCAGTACTGACTTGGCTTATACGGTCGAAGACATATATTTCTTCTGACCCTGGATCTAGTACATGATGTAGTGTTTACTAGATACCCTATTGGTGATTAGGGTTTGGCTATGGTGATTGATTACACTGATTATGCCCGTGTTAGTGATACGTGTTTGTCTTTTTTACCCGTAGAGATAGCAACCTGGTGTATATATAGGAAGAATCAACCTGGAGCACAGGATTACTTCTGCCCCTGATGAATGTCCGGTTATTTGAAACACAAAGGACAGAAACTTATATAAGTTGGGCTGGTTCACACAATGGGAAATGAGAAAAAGTGAGTTGCCATTATTGTGTTGTGCTAATGAAATTTTTGTTTTGGCATATAATTCTTGACACTGTGAGGTGGCATGATTTTAAGATGTATATGACTATGTTATGTGTATATGTTTTTTAAACAAATGAGTGTATTACTTGTGCTGAAGAGAGATTAATATATTAAAAATGATATTTTTTTGGTAATACTGCCTTTGATGATTATTGAGAACACATAATGGAGCCCATATTTGTTTAGTGGTTGCTACAAGAAATTGCTGTCTGAGGGTATATACTGTGATGTAGTTTGTTATATGTTCCTTCCTTTTGTTTAAATACATATTAATTATCCTCACTTAGTAGGAGGGAATATCACCAGAGCGTGGGGGTTACCCCTGTAGAAAAACTATCTATCCCTTTTTTTTTAAAAACATATTTTTATTAATTTCATATCATAAGCCAACAACACGTTTAACCAACAAAAGCACCCTCCCACCCACCCCGTTCCCCCCCGGAAGAGTCGCTCCACATTCAGATCTGCATCAAGAAAGTTTACGTGCTATATATGTCCGAAATTTTAATATTGTGTGGGCACCATTGTTCCATATAGTCCGACTTCAGGTATTCCAAACCCCCCCCATTCCTTCATGAAGGAGTTCTTTTGGCCCTGTAGGTTGTGCGTAATCTTTTCCATCGTCATTTGGGACCACACCTTCTGCAACCAGGTGAATGCTAGTGGCTGATCTTGTTTTTTCCAGTTTTGGGCAATCGTTGCCCATGCCACAATAATTAGACCCATGAGTCTTCTCCATTGTGCTTTATGTAGTTTCTTGGCCTGTGAGTCCTTAAAGCCGCACAACCATACCCGCTCCCCCATTTGGTCAGCCTCTGGGAGCATTTTCGATATTTCAGCTTGCACTTCCCTCCAGAAGCCCTTGACACCCTGACAGTCCCACCAAATGTGTCTCCATGAACCGGATGTCCGGCATCCCCTCCAACAGCGATCTGACATTGTTTTGAGCCTCTCTGGAGTGTAATTCCATTGAGTGATTATTTTAAGCCACATTGCTCTGGTTTGCACTGCCCGGGTGAGTTTTTGGGATTCCCTCCCACAGCTCTGTCCATTGCTGTCTGGAAATCTCTTCCCCCAGCGTGCTTTCCCACCTTTCATTTATGTCCACTTGATTTCTTCGTCTTGTGTGTTGATATATTGGTATAGTGTGGACACCAATTTCTTGTCTCCTGGATTGGTGATTAGGAATTTTTCAAATGGTGTTAGGTCCCTGGTGGCACCTTGAAAGATCTCTGGTGTGGTAATCCAGTGTTTAATTTGTTCATATTTGTATCTATCCGCTTCTGTGAGGTGCCAATTTTTTTTTGCAGTCCACAAATGATCTTATTTCTTTGTTTTGGATCATTTCCCCTATTTTCCTGCATTCTGCGGCTTCCCATTTTTCAAATGCACCCAGATCAAGACCCGGTGGGAATTGTGGATTTTGATTTATGGGCGTGAAGGGGGCCAGTGTGGTGGTCATTATTCCCCTCTTGGTTTGTTCATCCCAGGCTTCTAAGGTGGTTTTCATGACCTCGCTTATGCGTAGCTTCGGATCCCTATGCTGTTTTTGCTTCCACAGTGGGTCCTCCAGGGGGGTCCTGGCGACCGCCCTATCTTGTGTCACCCAAGTTGATCTTTGATCATCCCACAGCCACTCTTTCAGGACCCAGAGTTGTGCTGCTTGATAATATCTACTGAAGTCTGCCTTGGTTGGGGCTGTAAGGATTGCTCTGGCCACCCGTGGGGGTTTCCTGTTCCACAAATAGGCCGAGATAGCCTTTGACAGAGCGTTAAAGAAGGAGTTTGGGACCGCTATTGGGAGGGCATGGAAATAATATAGCACCCGGGGGAGTATGTTCATTTTCACGGACTGTATTCTGCCCCACCAGGAGACCCCTAGCGGATTCTACCTATATAGATCTTTCTTCACTTTAGCCAGCAGCTGTGGGTAGTTACTTGCAAAAAGCCCATCCACCTTGTGTGTGAGTGTCACCCCTAGGTATTTGATACCCTCCTCTGCTATTTTTAGTCCCAGGGAGCCCGCCTCTTCTATCAGTGTCCCCTTGTCCCCCGCTAGAAAGAGTATCTCGGATTTCTTCTTTTTTATTTTTAATCCTGAAATCTCTCTGAAGACCAAGTTCTTTTAGGGTTTGTGGTAGGGAACTAAACGGGTCCTCTAGGGCCAGGAGCATGTCATCTGCGTAAGCTATGACTTTGTGTTGTCTGCCCGCCATCTCTATCCCCCTTACCACAGCCAATTCCCTCAATTTGATAAGGAAGGGTTCCAAGAATATGGCGTATAAGAGGGGGGCAGAGGAGGCAGCCCTGCTTAGTTCCTCTTGAGATCTGCACCCTGTCTGTGACCTCCCCGTTAATTGCAATTCTAATGGATGGGGATTTGTAGTTGGCTTTGACCATATTTATATATTGTTCTCCGAATCCCATGTGGTGCAGTGTCTTAGAAAGAACGGACCACTCTACCTGGTCGAATGCCTTCTCGGCGTCTAAGGACAGTAGTATTGCCAGTGTATGGGTAATGCCGTTTTTTTCTACCAGGTGTATTATTCTTCTTAAGTCGTCGTGTGTTTGCCTGCCAGGAATGAAGCCCGATTGGTCTGTGTCTATTAGGGTCGGGAGGAGGGGAGACAGTCTAGCAGCCAGAACCTTGGTGTAAATCTTTGTGTCCAAATTCATCAGGGCAATGGGGCGGTATGAGCCCGGGAGGGTGGGGTCTTTACCTGGTTTATGGAACACTAGGACCTTTGTCTCATTCATGGAGGGGTAACATTTCCAGTGTCCTTAAATGTGTTCAGTAGCCTGGTCAGGACTGGAGTGAGAATGTCTGCATATTTTTTACAGAAGGGAGCCGTGAAGCCATCTGGGCCTGGTGCCTTAGAGTTTGGAAGGTCTGCAATTGCCCTCTGGACGACGACTTCTGTTATCCGTGATTCCAGCACTATTTTGTCCTCCTCTAATATTTTCGGGAATGGGAGTGATTGTAAGAATCTGTCTTGTTTCTCTTCATCTGGGTGCTCTGACGTGTAGAGTTCTTTATAGAAATCCTTGAAGGCCTCCCCTATGTCCTTAGTGCGTGTTTGTATTTTACCATTTGCATCTTTGATGTTCACTATAGTCATTGAATTTTGTTTTTTTCTGAGTTGTCTTGCAAGGTATTTATCTGCCTTGTTAGCCTTGATGTAGTATTTTTGTTTTAGATATAGGAGGGATCTTTCAGCCTTTTTATTACGAAGCATATCCAGTTGACCCTGTACATGTTTCAGTGCTTTTTTTGAGGCTTCTGGTGGGGTGGACCGCCAGCTCCTCCTGGATGTCTGTTATTTTCTTTTCCAGCGTTCGTTCCCAGTCATACTTCTGCTTATCCTTGGTGGCCTTTAATCTATAAAGTGCCCCCTGATCACTGCCTTGAAGGCTTCGTATATGGTCCCTAGAGGTGCTTCTCCAGTGTCATTCATTTCAAAGAATTCCTTGATTTTGTCTCCTATTGCTTGTCTTAATACCTGGTCCGAGAGAATATCCAGCGGCAGCCTCCACCTCCAGAGCCAGCTTTCCCTTTCGGGAGTCTGAATGTCCAACCACAGCGGGGCATGGTCTGACAATGCGATGGAGCCCGTTTCCAGTCCCACTTACACCCAGACCTAATCTATTCTCGACATTGTGTTGTGCACATGCGAGTAGTACATGAACCCACTTGCCTGACCCTTCAGTTCCCTCCAAGCGCCTCGCAGTGCCAACTGCTCCATTTTCTGTTTGAGTTGTTTTGATGGGGCCCCCTGACCTTGAGAGCCTCCCGCACTCCTATCCACTCTGGGTTGCCAGGCCATGTTTAGGTCTCCTCCCAAAATTACCTCCCCTTTCGCAAACCCCTCTAGTTTCTCCAGGGTGTCTCGGAGGAAGCCGTCTTGCCCTGCGTTTGGTGCGTATATTGTCGCTAGGGTTAGCCGGAGAGACCCCGAGTATGACGTACGCAAATGCGTACCTCCCTTCCCTGTCTACTTGAGAGTCTATGGGAGTTGTCGGCAGTCCCTTTTTAGCTGCTATCATCACTCCCGCTCTCTTTTCCCCGGCGTTCGCCTGTGCCCAGACCGTGTACCCTCTGAGGATTACCTTCTGTCTATCCTGGGCTTTTATATGTGTCTCCTGGAGTAACAGAATATCCGCTTTCTCCCTCCTTAGCAGAGCCTCCACTTTTTTCCTTTTCACCAGTGAATTCAGCCCCCTCAGGTTTAGTGAAAGGAATCTGAACTTCCCCATTTTACTCAGTCTATCGGTGCTGCTGACTTTCCCGCTAGTTGTGATCTCGTCTCTCTTCCGCGGTTCCCCTCACCCAATTTCCCCCCAAACTCCCCAACAACCCCCTAACAGTTAACATGAACTCAACTTTCATCCCGAGGAGGGCCCAGGCACCTAAGGTTGCTAGGGCGTTACGTCTATCGCTCCTTGACCTCACTTGACTCGGGAAAAACTTTGCAGGGAGTCCTAAAGCCCGCTTCATCCTCAGACCTGGATAGAGTCCTTTCCTGGACCCCCGCCAGGCCGCAGTGCGTCTGATATTCCGAGATTACAATCTTAGTCTACACCCGCCTATCCCCATCTTGGATTGGGCCGACGATTTGTGTCCGAGTGTATCTTCTACTCCCCAGCGGGTTGCCCTGAGAGCCCACCCCCATTCTGTTACTTTTTTTCCCACACAGTGTCCCATAATCTCAGCCTCTTATACGACTCCCCCTTGGTTCTGGCTCCCCTCGGGTCCATCTCCTCCATTTGCAGGCCCATTATACAAAGTCCTTCCTCGCTGGTGGTCACTCTTTTCTGTTTGCCCTCCCACTCGAACAAAAGGCCAAAAGGGAAAGTCCACTTATATCTTATCTCCTTCGCCACCAGCTCCCTCACCAGTGGGGCCATCTCCCTCCTCTTCAGTAGTGTCGTCGAAGCCAGATCCTGATATAACTGAATGTCGGCCCCGTTCATCCTAATGTGCTCCATTTGCCTCACTCTCCGTAGGATCTGCTCCTTCTGTGGGTAAGATGAGAGCCGCAAGTACATCCCGTGGTCTTTCTCCTGGGGCGCCCGTTCTTCGCGGCCCCACCCGGTGCACCCTGTCGATTCCAATGTTCGCCGCTTCTTGCTCCTCTAAAATATCTCTGAATACTTCTTGAACCGCAGTCTTGAGGTCCTTATCCAGCACTGACTCGGGCATGTACTTAATGCGGATATTGGATCTGCGGGATCGGTTTTCCAAGTCTTCACACTGGATTTCGAGATTATGGGTTAACCGAACTAGATGTTCCTGCGTTTCACTGTTTTGTCTAGCTTCGTCTTCACCATTTTGCACTATTCTCTCAATGGTGTCTGTCCTTTCCTCCAGCTTGGCTACATCTAATTTCAGTTCCTGGACTGCCTGTCTCATATCGTTCCTCATTGAGGTAAATTGGTCTTGCACTGTTGACATGAACTTGTCTTCCAACTCCATGAACCAGTCATGCATCTCATCTTTTGACGGGGGGAGATTGCCCTGGTTCGGGGGGGTGGGGGGGGTGATATCCGCTGTGACTTCTTCTACCGATCTGTCCCTGTAGGATGCCGTGGCCTTCGACGACCACATGTGGAGTAAATTGGGAGTCTTGTCTGGGTGGCTGCGTCAACGCTTGAGAAGCGCCCATCTTCCCTTTCGCCCTAGACATTTTCCAGTTGAAGGGGGTCCAGTTATGACTCCTGACGTCTCTTGAGGAGTTATGGTGAGGCGTCTGCGGGAACTCCCCGTGACCTCTGTGGTTATGGGATTGATCAGCAGAGAGACTGTTTGTAGCAATGATTTACTAAGTGGGGACCGTTTCCACTCCCCCTTGTAGCCGCTCCCTCTGTCCGTGCTATGGTGTCTGGCAGATGCTGGGGGCGGTGTGGGGGGCAGCTGTCGCGCCAAGGTCGTGCGTATGACCAGGGGCAGGTGTCCTTATGTGGGGTTGGAAGAGGGAGGGAAGCTTTGCTCGCACTCTCACCTCGGTCTCTGCTGCTCCTTTCCTACGCGCCCGTGGCACTCCTTCCCGCCACTCTCCTGTGTGTCTCGTGTGGTCTCGGCGGGATCCTCCGCCCGTCGCCTGGGCGCTAGTGTCCCCGGTGGGGATCCGATGGGGGCCCGCCGCCGCCTATCCTGCTCCGTAAACTGGACAACATTTCTCTTCCACGCCGCCCATGGGAGGGTGAGGAGAGGGAGGCCTCACACTAGCCCTTACGCCCCCTCCGCACCCGCGGTTGCTTTGCCGATGTGGGCGCGATGTGTCCACGGTCGCCGGTGTGTTGTCGCCCTGGCGCTTCTCCCAGGTAGAAAGTCTGGAGGTCTTGCGCGCGCCTCCTGAACCTCTGGGCGGTCCTCCCGGCGGCCTCTCCCGGGTGACTGCTGTGCTTTCCCTCGATGGGGGAGGGGGCCTGCTTTTCTCTGCGATTATATCAGCCCAGGGGGTTCTCATTGCGGGAAATTACGCCGCTCTTGTACCCACTGCTTCTTGGGAGTTGCTGGTGAGGATCCGATGCTGAAACTCTCGGATTGCGAGATTTACTGTGTTTTATTGTTGACGGCCCGGTGGGAGCGCGGCTCAGACGCGACCTCCTCTGTCGGCGGCCATCTTGGACATCTGGGCCCTTTTTAACCCAGTCCTGCAGGGCTGCTGAATCGAAAAGTTGTTGGATCTTTAAATGAATATCTTCCAAGGTCTGTAGAGTAGTTATCCCAAGAATTCTTTGTTCAGGAATTATAGGCACCGGTTCCGGGTTCGAATATGCTTCTCCCATCCCAATTCGGGATAAAGCATCTGCCTTACCATTCTTACAACCTGGTCACGAAATCGAATTCGGCAAGGAATAAGGCCCATCGAAGTTGATGCGATGATTGGGCCTTGGCTGTTTTTAAATACTGCAAGTTTCTGTGATCAGTGATTACAGTAATGGCATGCCTGGCACCGAGGAGATAATGCCGCCAAGCCTTGAAGGCGGATTTGATGGCTAACAACTCTTTATCGGTAACCGCATAGTTTAATTTGGGGGCCGAGAATTTTCTGGACCAAAATGCTACTGGATGAAGTTGACCGGTTTCCGGATCCTTCTGGGACAGGACAGCCCCCTTGGCTAAACTGGATGCATCGGTTTCAACTATGTAAGGGAGCTCGGGCGTGGATGCTTTAAGACAGGTGTTGACGTGAATTTCAATTTCAGCTCTTGGAAGGCTCTTTTCAGCCTCTTCAGTCAACAAGACGCGTTTGTTTTTTTGCAAAAGTGCTGTGATGGGGTGTACAACATATGACAAGTCAGGAAAAAATCTGCGGTAGAAATTAGCAAATCCAAGCATGCTTTGCACCCCTTTAACTGAACTGGGTGATGGCCACTTGAGAATTGCGTCCACCTTTCGAGAGTCCATTCGGACTCCTTTTGGAATCGGGATAAATCCAAGGAATTCAACTTCTGTAGCATGAAAAACAAATGTTTCCAATTTCGCATATAACTTGTGCTGGCGTAGTTTCTCAAGGACTGCACGAACGTGCTTAACATGGTATGATTCTGAGGAGGAGTACACTAGAATATCGTCTATGTATACAACAACACAGATGTCAATGAGTTCACGAAGGACATAGTTCATAAAATACTGGAAGGCTGCTCGTGCATTGCACAACCTGAAGGGCATCACCGGATATTCGAATAATCCGTACTTAGTGCGAAAAGCGGTCTTCCATTCGTCGATCTTCTTTACACGTACCAGATGATATGCCCCTCGGAGATCTAATTTAGTGTAGATGCAAGCATCCTTTACTTGGTCTAGTAGTTCGGGGATCAGAGGCAATGGATATCAGTTCTTCACCGTGATCTGGTTTAATGCGCGGTAGTCTATGCACGTTCTGAGGTCACCTTCCTTTTTGGGCACGAAGAATAAAGCTGAAGATGCGGGGGACTTAGATGGACGAATGAAGCCATTAGCAAGGTATTGGTCCAAGTATTGTCGTAGGTGACGGTTTTCGGGTTCCGTAAGGGCGTAGATCCTACTGCATGGAGGTTGTGCACCGGGTATGAGGTTGATTTGACAATCGTATGATTTATGAGGTGGTAAGGTGTTTGCCTGTTCTTTTTGGAAAACATCCTGGAATTCTTGATATTCCTGAGGTAACTGCATGACTGGATTAGCGACTGTGGCCAGGCTTTTGATCAAGGTTTTTTCCGGGTAACAGGTGTGTGCACACTCCGGGAAGGTTACTCTCTTCTCTCGCCAATCAATACAAGGATTATGTGTTTCCAACCAAGGTATCCCCAGTATTATTTGGAACTGCGGGGCTTTGATTAAGTCAAACACAATAGTCTCTCGATGCCCATCTTGACCCAACAGTGTCATCTCTGTGGTTGAATGAGTTACAGGCCCAGAGGCAATTTCAGTTCCATCGTCTGTGGTGATAACATCCGAAGTGGTCTTTTTGCAGAGAGGTAGATTCATCTTAGAAGCCAATTCGTGGTCCACATAGTTTCCTACGGCCCAGCTATCAATGTATGCCCTAACTGCGTGCATACGTGATGGCTGCCTTGGATCAATAAGGACCATTGGTATGATTAGGTGCAAGGTCTGAGTGTCTTCCTTTTAGCTCGGCAAGCGGACCTCTACGCTTGTCGGGCGTGGTCGTTTCCCGAATCAGGGTCTGTTTGATTTCTATCAGCAACTCCGACTACTTTGTTGGATGATTTTATAGGGCAATCCCGTAGAAAATGTCCTGAGGCCCCACAGTACAGACAACTGCATCTGTCGTCTCCTTTCTCTTTCTTTTTGAGTTAAGGGTCCCTTAACTCCCCCGATCTGCATTGGTTCTGATGCATCTGTTCCTTTGGGAGTAACATTGGGTTTAACCAATACCCGATTCTCAAACTTAGCTCGATCAGCTTTTCTATTCTGAAGTCGGTGGTCTAGCTGGACCACTAAGTCTGTATATTCTGCGCAATCCTGAGGTGGGTTCACAACTTGGGCCAAAACATCTTTGAGTTCACCCCGAAGTCCACGATGAAATAATGTAATTCGCTTTACCGCTTGCCATCCGGTTTCCACCACCAACCTATTGAAGGTTGCAATATAAGTTAACAGGTTCTGGTTTCCTTGTCGTAGGGATATAAGTTTGTTATCCAGGGCCTGTCCCTGTGAATGTCTGGCGAATAGTCTTTCCATGCTCAATTGAAAACCCTGAAAATTCCGAAGAAGAGGGTCATGCTGGTTGACTAATGGAATTGACCAATCCGCTGCGCTGCCACTAAAGTATGACAGTACAAAGGCTACTTTGGCTTGGTCATTTGGAAAAGCTCCTGGCCTGCATAAAAATTGCAAGCGGGGGGGGGCGCTGTTGCGCTCGATGAAGATGGCCGCCTTCTGATCGGCTCCGCTCCGCGAGGCGCTCCTTTTGCTGAAATCCTCCTGTTTGCCTTGACGTTTCACCTTCTAAGCCACGGAGGGGAAGGCTGGTGTGTCGGGGACCCTGCTGGCTTCGTCCTGTCCCCTGGACCTCTCTCGCCGCTGAGCTTCTGGCCCCTGCGGGTTGAGCGGGAGCGGGTGCTTCCTCCGATCCCCTTCGGGGCTCCAGGGAGTCGCGGCCGAGCCCCGCGGCTCACGGCCTTCCGTTGGGGGAGGGGCGTTCTTCCCGCCCTGCGCGTCTGCTTACTACGGCCTCTCGGGGGAGTGGCTGACGGGCTCTGGACCTTCACGGGATCCGAGAGCGTTCGCTCCGCCGCCCCATCCTGGGCGGTGTGCCGATTTAGACCGTGATTCCTGGCTCCGGGCGGTGAGTTGGGTCCCTGGTCTCCGCGGAATACACCATACTGGCAGGCGGCCTCCGACGGAGTGGAGCCGCTCCTGAGGTACGCTGGCCCGGCAGGGTCGCATTATCCACGCTGGTCTCCCTCTCTTGTTCTTGAGCGCAGCGCCTAGCTTGGGGCAGTAACTACATTCCGTCTGCATCCTTATACCCTTCCCGGCTGCCCCGTTCCCCGGGCCCATTAACCTGTGTCAGACTGGCCGGGAGGCGGCAAGAGGCGCCTGCTCCTTCCTACCTACCTACTGCTGGTTACTTCACGGTGCCGAGGTGCGCCCCGACCTCCGAATCTCCTGTACGGATCGACCTTGATTCGGGTCATACTCGCCTTCTTGGTCGACTAGAGGGCTGTCCTCTTGGCTGTCCTACCGCATCTCAACGGCTACCAGAAGCTCCTCTTGGTTCTCTTGCCGGTCTCCTTGGCCCTTGCCGGAGGTATACTTGTGGATCACTGGCCATTACATACATCGGTTAGCCTGGACGTCCCTCCTGCCCCTGACCCGGCAGCCCAGCATCACATGCTGGCTTGGAAACACTGCATCTCTTGTTGCTAGCCGGCTGCGGCCTCACACATCCCTGGTGCTCTCCCCCGGCGACCCTCACCCCCCCTGCCCCTCCGGCCCCCCGGACCTGATTTCAACTTTTGCCGGCATCATGTCAACGAGGACGGGAAAGAAGCAATCCTCTATCAATATGTTCGCTAAGCCTCCGGGGGGAGCTGGTGCTGAGACGCCTTCACAGGAACCATCCACTGCACATGAACCGGAACCATCCGAATCTCAGAAAATGATGGAATTCATCCGAGAAGGGTTCACTACAATACATAGTAAACTAGACGATATGAATGGTACGATATCCTCCTCAAGGCACACATGGAGAGGACAGATGGTCGTGTGACTGAGATCGAATCACGTATGAGTACCGCTGAAGATGGTCTGGGCTCACTCCGGGCGGAGGTTTCCACATTATCCACACGCTTGACAGAGGTGAAGAAGAATGAGGACCTCGAGTCTCGCTCGAGGCGCAACAACCTCCGTATAATTGGGGTTCCGGAGGATGGCATACAAGAACCCATGGAAGACTACGTGGAGAGCATGCTTCTCCGACTCCTCGATTCCCCAAAACTCTCCTCACAATTTGCAATCGAGAGGGCCCACCGTGCACTTACAGCGAAGCCCAGGCCTGGCGCTCCTCCTCGCCCGATAATAGCCAGGGTCTTAAATTTTCGTGACCGGGATACCCTTCTCAGGGCGGCGAGAATCAAGGGAGACCTTTTGTTGGGCGCAGCCAGAATCCACCTATACCCGGACTTCTCGATGGCGGTCCAGCGTGAGCGCAAATCCTTCCTGGCGGTGAAGAGACGTTTGCGCGACCTCCAGGTCAAATACGCTATGCTATATCCCGCCAAACTCCGAATTGAGCATGCGAACCGAGTATATTTCTTCACGCTACCGGAGGAAGCCTCTAAGTTTATGGATGAACATTTTCCCGGCTAAACTATACTTGCATTAATCCCTGCCATTGCTTGGGTCTTGGTTCATTGGCCCACACACTGTACTCTTGGTCAAACGCGACATGCTCTTATTGTGGAATCGGCACCACAGAGCCCTAACCCAGAACTCGGTTGGTCTCACAACCTGCCGTTAATCCTGGTTGCGACATTGCAGGGACTCCTGGGCCGGGGGGATACCGCTTACCTCGTCCTGTGGACACTGTTTCTGAAAATGTGCATGTCTTTGTTTTTTCTCTATGTGATGCATCTGTTGGTGTGGGTTGTGAATCTCCGTAGTAACCCCTAGTTCCTAATATCAGGTCTGAACACATACACCATCCCATACAAGCTGTTCGGATGGCTTCTACATATAATCTCGTTAAATTAGTTCATTATTGATGGTCATGCCTGCCTCCCCCCCCGCGGGGCCATCCCCATATGTGTCCCGCCGTTACTGCCAGGCATTACGTTTATCCTCAAATTGCCTCAAGGTACGGAGCTCCACCGTCAGGCCGACTCACAGGCCCCCCAGGCGTTGATGCCATTGTTTTGGATTTGGTTTGTTGTCTATGGGGTGTTCATCTCTCTGATTGGGGGAAGGATGTGGGAGGGGGTGGGGGGTAGGGGAGTTTATGTTAAAAAAGGCTTGGTAATTACGGAGAAGGTAGAGTTCAGAGCACCAGGGGATCTATATCATCGCGGTCCTGACAACAAAGGGGTCCATCTATGGGGGGCACTGTTCCATCCACTTGTGTTTTTCTATGTCTACTTCGAGGGTGTCGAGTGAGGAAACCCTTACATTCCTGAGTTGGAACGTGCGGGGGCTGGGGAACTTCAAGAAAATGAGACTACTACAGCTTCAGGCTGAACGACATGGGACTAAGATCCTGTTTCTTCAGGAGACACATGCGGTAACTGAGCACTGTGAGAAGTTCGCTAAAGTATGGGGACCACAGAGGTACTATACCTCCTACTCCACACAAAGTCGGGGGGTAATGACTCTAATTCATAAGAGTATCAGATATAACCCCATATCCACGACAATAGACCCTCTGGGCAGATTCGTTTTGCTTCATGGCATACTGCAGAATAGGGAAGTGATCCTACTTAATATTTACGGTCCCAACATCGATGATCCCGAATTTTTCACACATCTTGCGTCCCTTCTGGATGGATTCCCGTTGGTGCCTATTCTCTGGGGGGGCGACTTTAACACAATATTTGATGTGGACCTCGATAGATCTGGCTCTCGTCCCCGTAACCTCACCAAGGCCGCATATGCTACACTTTCTTCACTTCCTCGCCTGGCCCTGTTTGATGCATGGAGGCTTCTTTACCCCGACTCCCGCACCTTCTCCTTCTATTCCTCGGTGCATGATTCCTTTTCCCGCATTGATAGATGGCTGGTCTCTGATATATTCATAAGAAGCATCTCAAACTTGTCGATTCTCCCCAGGACTCTTTCCGACCACTCACCAGTGACTATTACCCTATCCTGGGGCTCGGATCACGACCGTACTAGACACTGGAGGTTGAAACCACTCTCCCTCCTCGACCCGGTCTTCAGTTCGGAATTGGAGTCGGCGATTGAGGAGTTCTTTGAAATCAATTCCGGTTCCGTCTCATCACAGGCCACCCTCTGGGAAACTTTTAAAGCCTACATCAGAGGCATCGCCCTCTCTAAAGAAAATGGCATCCTTAGAACCATCCGTAGGGAGATCGCCGAGAGCGAAGCCACACTGTCTGAGCTGGAGACCCAATATTCATTAAATCAAACTCCTGAGACCCTTGCTTTGATCGGCACGGAGCTAGACACCTTCCGCACTCTTGCGGATCGCGAGCAGAGATTTCTCGATAACCCTGGACTGGCAAGGAGATATGGTGAGGGTGAACGCCCGTCTCGTCTCCTTGCTAGGCTTCTCCGCCGTGAGTTTGGTGCCCCACCATTCCTGGCGTTGAGAGACCTGATGGATCCCTGGCCACTTCCCCTGGCGATATTAATTCCGAATTCCTCTCCTTTTATCAATCCCTGTATGCTAACGCAGATAAAGCCACCATAGCTGAAATAGACGTCTTTCTGGACAAGCTTCCCCTGTCGGCTCTTTCCCCCGGTACCATCGAAGCCCTTGAGAGCCCATTTACTTCCTTGGAACTCTCGGAGGCCATAGATTCCCTCTCATCAGGCAAATCCCCGGGATCTGACGGTATACCGGTTGAGTTCTATAAACGGTTTAAGACTTTGCTACTCCCTCGTTTGGTCGCGCTCTGGGAGGAGTCGTTGGTGGCGGGTCAGCTCCCCCCCACGCTCCGCGAAGCCACCATTACCGTCCTGTTAAAACCGGGTAAATCCCCCACTCAATGCGGTTCTTACCGTCCACTTTCGCTAATCAATTGCGACGTCAAGATTTATGCTAAGCTACTGGCTTTACGCCTGGCCCCCTTCATGCCACATATTCATCCTGACCAGGCGGGGTTTATTCCGGGTCGCTCTACCTCCCTGAATCTGAGGCGCCTTTTCAATATTATAAGCAGGGTGAGTCCGGACGTTCACGCAGTGGCCGCCACCCTCGATATGCAAAAAGCCTTTGATTCCGTTTCATGGAGTTATCTCTGGCGAGTACTTTATAAATGCAAATTCGGCCCCACGTTTCTTTCCTGGGTCAAGCTACTATATTCAAACCCCGTGGCCAGAGTCCGCACCGAGGACCGCTGCTCTTCTCTTTTCCAAATAGCTAGAGGTACTAGACAAGGTTGCCCCTTCTCTCCATTAATATTTGCTGTGGCGATGGAACCGTTCGCGGACATGCTTCGCCAATTTCATTCCCATAGAGGCCTATGCACCGCCGGGGTCTCGGATATAGTTTCCCTATATGCTGACGATGCTTTACTCTTTATTCCTTCTCCTGAGATCAACCTTGCCCCAATTTTGGAAGATGTTGTCCTCTTCGGCCGTATTTCTGGCCTGACGGTTAACTGCGCTAAATCAACTCTTTTCCCGCTCACCCCCAGCACACTCCCCCCTCCTGATACTCTTGGATTCACGTGGGCCCAATCTGAGGTCACATACTTAGGTGTAGTGGTGTCGCGACACATTGATCGGGTTTTCGAGAAGAATTATCTAGTATACCTCACAAATCTTATGCAAAAAATTCAGGGTTGGAACAACCTCCCTATTTCACTGGCAGGGAGGGTAGGAATACTGAAGATGGTGGTACTCCCCCAGCTATTGTATAGATTCGCCAATATCCCACAATGGCCGGGAGGTGAGTTCTTTCAGACATTGACACGAACCCTCAACACCTTCCTCTGGCACTCCGGTGCAGTCCGCCTTAAGTTCAAGACTCTTGCTTCACCAATGGAGTTGGGGGGCTTCGGTGCACCCGACTTTCTCAAGTACTGGCTGGCAGCCCAGCTTCAGCACATTGCACATTGGTTCAACATATCTGACCCCCCTCCCCATGTCAGGCTAGAAAGATTGTCGGTTGGTGACCGCGATATTAGATCCCTGGTGATCGCACCTATCCCAATTGAATCGGGCCCATTAGACCCGGTGAGGTGCACATCTCTGGCTCTATCCAAAACGTGGCAATTATTGGGCACCACCCATCCCTTTCATGGTAACTTCCCGATCTGGAACTTTCTCCCGGGAATCCCACAGGTTCCCCCTTCGGTTGTTCGCACATGGGCTGAGGCAGGATTTGAATTGCTCCGAGACATATTTGTAGATGGTAATTTCATAGAATGGCCTGACCTCCCTCCGCCCCTCAGACAGCGTCCCTCGGTATGGCTTCAACATTCATCCCTCCGTAAAGTCCTCAAACATAAGTACCCATGCTTCCCAGCATTGCCGCCGGATGAGCTGGCGATCACTGAATTGACCTCACCTTGCCCAATGAGGGGAAAAACTTCCAGACTATACACCTTGGTACAATCCAGATCGCCCCCTTCATTCTCTAAACTAAAGCTTGCTTGGGAGTCTGACCTTGGTGTGGAAATGACCGAAGACCGGTGGTCCCATATGTGCTCACGTATCCAGAGGGTCTCCTTCAACTCCCGATTTAAACCAATCCAATTTAAGCTACTCCACAGATACCATTATACCCCAACCAGACTACACCGTATTTCGAATAATTCCTCCCCTAGATGTGGCTTTGATGGAGCCGGCTACTTCCACATGATATGGTCATGCCCCCGCCTTACCCAATTTTGGGACGCCGTTTGCTCCACCATCTCGTCTATGCTTGACCATCCTATCCCCCCTACCCCAATGAAATGCCTATTCCATGACTTTCCCGACCTCCACCAAGATTCTAGGAGACTGGCTGGCCTCTGTATGCTTCTGGCTGTTCGGGCGATACTACTCTGTTGGCTTCGACCTACCACTCCGGCGCATGCAAAGTGGCTTAGAGCGGTCACTTGGGCTTCCGACACGGAGGAATCTTGGGCGGTACAACAGCCCGCCTGCTCTAGGCCTAGAGACATCTGGTTGAAGTTCCGATCATTTATGTCCTCCCCCGACACCGACTCAGGTCCTACATCCCCAGCGCCTTCCTCTTGTTGACCCCCAGCTCTCCCCCGAATGGCCCTCTACCGGGTCTTGCACTGTCTTGCTATTCCCCCTTGTCGGCGAGGCGAGCCCCTCGACCTGTTCTATGAGACTATGTTGTATTAAGTTGTTTGATTTTACATGCTCTGTTGTTGCTCACCTGTATCTGTCCTACCAAGCTGAATAAAAATAAAAGTTTAAAAAAAAAAAAAATTGCAAGCGGCATTGGTTCATGAACACGGCAAACCTTTTCGGGTCCCCAGCAAAGCGTTCGGGTGGAGCTAAAGGAATGCTCCCTGGTAGAACCACTTGCACAGGGCTGCTCGATGAAACGGGGGTTGAATTCCCCCCAAGTCCAGGTAGTGGTGTTTGCCCAGCTTGGTTTTGCAGCAGTTGTCTGGCAAGATCGTCAGTGCGCTCCTTTGACACAATCAGTTCTCCCCTGAGGGCATTAGTTTCTTAGCGCACGGAGTGCACTTCTGCCCTAAGTTCTCCTAACAATTGGGCTAGTTGGTCGGTTTCTGAGGTCTCCATTACGCCCAGGTGGGGATTTGTAGATAGGCTTCGTGTTCTGTTACGCTCACCTGGTTCCCACAGGGTCGTCGATCGGACCCGGACAGCTGCGGTCTCCACCAACATGATGCGTAGTGAAGAGATGACAGTCTGGACTGGCCCGCCTAATCTTGTCTGCTGGACTCGTAGATGTATTCTCCTGCAAGTGGAGAAAGGGATTTAGCCACCCGTGGACTTCAGTGATGGCCCCCCCAACTGTTCTCGTTCTCCCCACTAATCACCTCCGATATCCCCTCTTGGTAACCTCACTTTATGTTTTTAAATGATGAGCTCTCCATCCTGCATGGCATGCGGGGGCGCGTATATACCAGTTCCTTCACTGGTTTGAAGGTATTGGATGAGTTCCAGAGGAATATTGACTCCAGTGTCTATAAAGTTCAAAGAGTTCAATATGTCCGATGTTCACTCTTGTTCCATTCCCTTGTTAGGTTGCAGCTGGGTCCAAAAGAATATTGCCTGGAGGCAGCTGATGGCGTTCAGGTAAGAGTCTGTATTACCAAACACTGTCCGGTAAAAGTTGCATGAGTTTAACTTGCTGTTTTCTCTCCCTTTATAGGTGCAGCATAGAAAGATGCGGCGAATTAAAGGATAATACCTCTGGTGGTAAAGCAGGTAAGCCAATGGTGGCAAAGAGATAGTCTTTGTCGGTTTTCTCGGCTCACCTTGTTATTCCTTTTGTTTTCCCCCCAGGTGCTGGGTTTCGACGAAGAAAATGATGGAGGCAGCGGCGAGTTGAAAGATGCGGTGGACTGGTGAGTATAACGCGACGCTGCTGCTGGCGAAACGACGCGTGCTGAAATAATGTCCTTTCCAGGCTCGGAGATGTGCTGGGTCCGGAATCTGGCAAGGAATCAAATAATGTCCGTGATCTAACCTCTTCTCCTTTCTTTTCCTTTTGTCTAGGAGCTCCGGATTCGAGGCGGGCGTGGCAGAAGACAGGATGCTGACTTGCAGACACGGTGAGCATTACGCCGCTGGATGAGAAGTTATTCTGAACCACACCTGAGTAAAAAATAGTCCCTGTTATAAAATAGTCTCATCCAGGCCTCACGTTGGCTTGAACTCATTTGCAGCATGGTCTGCATAAGGTAAGTCTATGAACCTGGCCCCTAAGGTGCCAGGACTGAATCCAAACAGCCCCCAGCCGGGGCTGTTGGGGTTTTAATGAGTATCTGGATGCCTGCTCCCGTGGCCGATGGACTCGATCCGGATACCCGGGGGTAGGCAACATGACACGGACAGTCCTCTGTGTGGTCAACAGGGATTTCCCTTGACTTGGCCTGAATGAACAAGTCGAAGTACGGGTACACATGAAGCCCTTGCAGACTTAGATGTGCCAGGCACTTCGTAAACACCATGGGTGCCGAATTCAGTCCGAAGGGAAGGGCCTTGAATTGGTAGTGCTTTCCCTGTACAAAAAAGCGCAGGTACTGCCGATGCTTCTCGTGAATGGGTACGTGGAAGTAAGCGCTCTCTAGATCTAGTCCCCTTCCTCCAGTTGGCCGAGCACGTGTTGCAACGTGACCATCCTGGATTTTGGGACTTCAGGAACTTGTTTAGTCGACGCAGGTCAAGAAGGGGCCTCCAGGCCTCGTCTTCTTTCTTACTAAGAAGTATCTGGAGTAAAATCTGGCACTCCGGAGTGGCTTTGGAACGCGCTCCATCGCCCCTTTTCTTAGCATGGCCTGTACCTCCTGCAGGAACTGAGGGATGTGCTGCTCCTGCCGGGTCACTGGTGGAATCTGCAGACACTTCTGCTAGAACTCTAGATTGTGTCCGTGGGCGAGAGTGTCCAGCACCCTTCGGTCAGTGGAGATCTTCTACTCGCTGACTAAGCCCGCCACCCGGCCTCCTAGGTTGTGGAGCGGGAGGTTTGACAGTAAGTACGATCTGCCACCAAACCCCTTTGACGATCTCCGGATTTGCTTCCCGAGGCACGAAAGGAGGGGCGGTGCTGCTGAAGCGTGCCTAGGGCCGGGGCCGTCTGTGTCGGTCTTGATGGCTTGCAACAAGTTAGACAGCCTTCCCAAAAAGATTGTCCATGGACAGTATGTCCAGAACCCTTGTCTGAACTTCCTGCCGAAAGTTGGTGGCTTTCAACCAGCCACGACGACAGAGGCAGACACTGTTCCGCATCTGGTGGAACCCTGTGTCCGCGATGTCCAGGGCCACGGTGATGGCATGGTCCGATGCCACTTCTCCTGGAGGATCTCCAGAGCCTCAACCCACTTGTGATCAGAGAGGAATTCCAGCAACGGGGCCATCTTGTACCACAGTTCCCTGTCGTAACTGGCCAGGATCGCAAGCGAGTTTGCCACCTTCACCATCGTTGAAGCTGAGTAAATCAACCTTTGTCCCATTGGGTCCAACTTCTTCCCCTCGTGGTCTGGGGGAACGGAGGCCAACAACAATGGATTTGAGGACTTCTTCCTTGCGGCCGCGGAGACCTCAGAGTCTGGCTGTGATCGCAGGCACTTGGGTGCGGACTCTGGCACCTAGTACTTCTTCACCAACCCGTCTTTTCGGTGGGGCAGCGGTGGGATCTTTCATCAGCCAGGCCCTCCTCCCAAACATCGTCTAGGTGTGGTGCTGCCAGAATGGTCTTCCTTTTCCCCTCTCTGTGCTCGTACAGGAACACTTCCTTTTTGGTCTCTTCTGGCGTCAGCTGAGAGAGCTCCGACGCGCGGGCGTCCATGGAGTGGAATGAACCCACTTGAGGTCTGGTGAAAATGCTCTTGGCAGAGAGGGACACTCTGCCGTCATCTGTATCTGTCATTTTATTGCGGGGGGGTATGTGAGGTGGCTTGGAGTGCCTCTTCCTCGCCAGCAGTGGGGCTTGGAGGCACCAGTGCCGGGCATGCCATCCGCATCCTCTTCTGCATCGACGACACCAGCGTGTGGAGAGTGGACAGGATGTCCACTGACACGTCTTTGGGAGGTGGAGGAAGAGTAGGCCTGCTGGGCCCAGTGCCTACATCTTTGTCGGCTCTGCCATCGCCCCCCTCAACGGGTTCAGTCGTCCGCAGCCTTTCCACCGTAGTCATTGTTCCCCATGTCCTGTATGACCGTATAACGAATGGCATGTCCTCGTCATCCGACAAAGAAATATCCTTGCCTTGAAGTACCGTAGAGGCTCCACTGCCCCCCTTTTCTTTGCATCCTGAGGGGTTGCAGCCAGGCTCAGTGATGGCATCTTCTCCAGGGTCTTCTACACCAGTTTGGCTGAAGCATCCCACCTGAGAGAAAGGGCCACTCTGGGCATAACCGGGGTCCCCTGGACTGGGTCAGCCCCTTTTGCCTTTGAGAGGGCGGCTGCCAATAGCTCGATTGAGGAGGACGATTTCTCCTGGGCCTTCAAGGGCAGGTTGGTCACCTTACTAGGCGTCTTGGCCTTCTCCCGCAGCTTCCCGGGGTCAGACTTACTTTTCAAGGAGGAACTGGAGCGTTGGCTTGCGATGGAAGCAGATTGTGATGTTGATTGCGTCCCGTTTGTTGCGAGACCTGTTTGCGCGGTAACCCCGAAGGAAACGGACTCACGGTTCTTGGCCTCATCTTCCCACAGATGGGGCAACCTCAAAGGACATATAAGCCTGCTCCTCTGACCAGCTGGTCTTGGGTGAGGCATGCCCCTGCTTGCCGCCCAGGGTAGAGGCCTTGGCATTGAGACACACTGCCAATCGGCTGTGCCGATCCTTCATCATGCGTTTGATGAATCCCAGGCAAATCTCGCAATCTGTCTCCTTGTTCGTCCGGGTGGAGACAATAGAGGCACTTGGAGTGTTTGCCCTCCACAAACACGTTGCTTAGGCCGCAGCTGGAGCAGAGCTTGAAGAGAGAACATGGTTCAGCGTGCAGTGTAAGCCTGATGGCCTTCCTTAATCTTCGATGAAAACTCGACGATTCTAGCCCATGAGAGGCGATGAAAAGCGCTGACAAGCTGGTCCCCTCTTGCTGGTCGAAAGCACATAAGAGCACACTGGCTCTCAGACAAAAATGTGACATTTTAACGGATAAACTCGAAAACGGGGAAAAATTCTACAGAGCAAAATACGAGGACTCCCAGCACTTGAACGTGCGGTAAAAATATGAAGATGGCTGCCAGAGGAGGGGCTTAGGGAGATGGCAGTCATTTGCTGGGGGAAGTATGACCCAGAGCTCAGTGATTGGTTTATAGGGGAAGAGATTGTAAGTGAAATTTATTTTTTTCTTTTAACAAAGATTCCCTGCCTGACAGGGAATATTTAAGAGCATGTGAATCCATGCCAGACCCTTTGCTGGAGAAGTCTATCAATATTTTTGGAAGGTACACAAGAAAAGTTAAAATACTAGTGGATGGAAGGGGGGGGGATATTAATAAAGAGAAAGGGTAGGCACCTGTGCACACAAAAAGTGTGTGGAGCTCCTCATTGATTATTAGAGGAAAGAGGACCCCAGGTGAGTACAAGTGAAAGATATTAAGGGATACAGTGGTTTTAAAAGGATAGCATTATATATATATATATAAAGCAATATCTAGTGAGGAAGGTAGAGAAGATATTTGGATGTAAGAAGGTGAAGTAACCCTTTTATGATTATGTCAAAGTATTGAAATGGATTGGGGGTATTTGTTTGTCTGATAATTGTTCATGGTGAACTGTCCGCAATAATTCTGCTTGCATTAGAACAATTATCAGACAAACAAACCACCCCAATAAATATGAAACCGAAATGCGGCTGCCCGATCCACCCTCCCCTACTTACCCGTGTGCTCGCCTCCACGTCCTCTGCATGCCTGCAACGTCAGATTTGTGTCATGATCTCTGCTTCCAAAAGGTCAGGGTTTTCCCAACTCCCTTGGAAGCAGATCCATAACCCAGGTTCCGAGTGCCAACCAGTCCCAATTGGGACCTTTTGGACCCAGTCCTGGCGCCAGTGGCACCAGGCTCATAAATATGCCCAGTCCCAGCGCTGGAAGCGCCGGGCTCATAATGCTTGGGTGGACTTACCTGCAGCAGACCATGCTGCTTACTTGCCTGCCAGTTGAGCCTCTGATCCTCTTCTGTTTGGAACTACTTTTCCTGTTGGGTGGGGCAGGAGCCACTCCCTAGATTCAGAACACTGGAACTCTTCTGGAAAGCAGGAACTCTTTTCTTACCTAGGCGTGGCTGTGGAAGGAGACACCTAAGCACTACAGGAGGCTATTTAAACCACACCCGATGGATGAATCTTGCTTTGCGTTATTCTGCATCCTCTGCAGCAGAACGCTCATCGTGTCTTCTGCATCTGATCCTGGGCCTAAGGAAAAAGGCTTACCATCCTGCATCCAGTCTTCAGCAACACCTATAAAGACAAGAAAGAACAGGTTAGCATTACAGTCTTCAGTGACAGCTCTTCACTTACCTGGTCCATCGGCTGTCACCAACGCCTCGCGCTGCATTCCAGCATCTGAAAGACAAAAGCTTACCAACTCTTCGCACGCTCCGGAGGCCTTCGGCGCTGCATCCCGCATCTGAAAGACAAAACAAGGTGCGTTTAAAGACATTGGGGAACTTTAATACTCACGTGCCATTACTCCTTTCCACATCTAACCCAGTGGGTATTCCGGCATCCTGCAGCCGCTCCGAACTTGTACCTGCAAAATGCATCGTGAAGCAGGCAACATGCGCTTACTTACGTGCTTCCAGGCGCTTCTATTCATCACACGGGCTCCATCTTCAACTCACTTCAGCCCGTCATCCGCCATCGCCGGAACCCTGCAAAACAAGAAACATCATTACTAAAGACTTTAAAGACATTAGAATTACTCGAAACTTACCGTTCTTGCAGTAAACGACGGACAGCAGTCCTCTGAAGTCAAGAGGCCTGCTCCCCTTATCCAGTGAAGAAACTGGTTACAGCACCCTGCCCCGAGGCAGATGGAGAGCACGGCGTTCACTTACCTAAGGTGAGAGCGTTAACCTTTGGGGTTCTACAGGAGAAGAGAAAGGGAAGAAGAGAGAGACATCCAATAACCCAGTTCCTTAATCCCATATTTTCTATCTGCAGACATCTTACCCTTCGAGTCAGACATACAGTGCACAGAGGTCCAGCCCAAAGAGCCAGCCGTGTGTTACACATCACCTTTGAAGATACGGTATACGCCCAGTCAAGACCAGCGCCTCTACGGGAATCAGGTGAGCGTTACAATTTGTCCCTCTAACACCGGTCGAATCCGATGTTGCAGGGTCTCCTTTTCTTTTTTTAATGTATTCATTTATTTTTTTCTGGCCCCCTGCCCACCAAGTCAAGTAATCTGTGGACACAGCCGCAACAGCACCCCTCCCCTCCCCCCCCCCCCAAGCAACACCTCCATTATGTCAAGAAAACACAGCGACAAGGTCAATGCCCCACATGAAGACAGGAGAAGAAGTACTAAAAGGAAAGAAAAGTGTAATTTGTTCGTATATCATGACTTGCCTCCATATCGTCATACAGGAAATACAGAAAATGTTATCTATGGATGTGGCAAGAAGAAAGAAGAAGAGCAGCAGAAGAAAATGACTGTTCCTTTAGTGTTATTGTTGGAATTTCATTTTTATTTTATGGTTTAAAAAAAGGGGTTCAATTTAACCCATGGTAAAAGTAGCCTTATCCTGGAGGCTTAGTAATTCATAGTAGGTTGACACTGGAGCACTTTGTTCCAGTTATGTATCAAATCAGCTGGGTTTGTTTGTGAATAAATACTGTTGTGTGAGAAGTGTATCTGTTGTCATTTTACTAATGTTTGAAATAATGATGGTTCTAGTCGGTGTATGAGGGATGGTTTTATTAATAAATTAACCATTGGTTTTATTTGTAACAGTGATTTGAAGTTTTAACCACTAACAGCGTTGTGATTTTGAAGTTTAATACATTTCAAATTACTCTTTTTTCACACAAAAGAGCAAGTTTTTCTTTTTTTCTCTCCATACAATGTGTAATTAGCATGGTCTCCTGTAACATTGAATCCCAGCACCAGGTCCTTTTTTTGCTTTATGCTAATAATGACAACAGTTCACACTGCATTTCCTCAAACAATGGATAAGAACAAGTTACTTACCAACTGGTAGCGTTCTTTCGACTGGATGTTTCTCCAACGTATTCCACATCTTCGACATGTAATGTCCAGAGCTGTGTACTTGGTCATTTTTTTTCGGCAGAGGGTATCCTGCATCGGGTCGATGTCTCTCCAATGCCTTCGTCGAGGGCGATGTCAACAGATGTTGTAAATAGGACGCACGGCACCCGTTGCCTCAGTTTATGTTTTTTCCTCCATAATGTGTGACATGCTCGCATACAATGCCTGCTTGACTGCAAATAGCCTTGAGGGAACGTAAGCTGCAATCACATAGGAAATTCGCCAGAGGGGCAGGCTGGGAGGGTGATGTGGAATATGTTGGATGAACATCCAGTCGAAAGAAAGTTACCAGTTGGTAACTAACTTCTTCGAATGGACTGTGTCCTCCAACGTATTCCACATCTTTGAGAGACTCCCAAAGCAGTACCAGAAAACGAAGGAGGGAAAAGAATTTAGAATACCCAATCAGATGGCAGAATAAAGAATCGCCTTACCAAAGGCCATATCTTGACCATGGAGCGTATCCAGGGAGTAAAGTTGGACAAAGGTGTGGATAGAAGCCCATGTTGCTGCGTCACAAATAGTCCTAATAGGAACTCCCCGCTGCAGGGCTGTGGAAGTAGCCACACCCCTAGTGGAATGAGCTTGCAACCCTTCATGAGGGTCCTTGCCCGCCATCTGTAACATTCAGTAATGGTGAAGATAATCCACCTGTACAAGGTCTGTTTGGTAACAGCCTGGCCCAATCAGTGTCCAGCATACCCCACAGTGAGTGGATTGTCCACTCTGACCCTGGACATCCTAGAAATATAAAATCTCAGAGCTCTCCTAGGGTCCAACCTATGGAGTCGCTCCTCTTCCTTACCAGGATGAGGAGGAGGATAGAAAGAAGGAAGGAAGTACCACTCTCTGGCTTAAATGAAACTCAGACACTACCTTGGGTAGAAAGGAGGAACGTACCCTCATTACCACTCTATCCTTGTGGAACACAGTAAATAAAGGACGGCTTAGATGAAAGTGCCTGCAATCCACTCCATCTGCGAGCGCATGTAACCACAACCAAGAACACCGTCTTGAAAGAGCACAGTCTCAAAGGACAAGAGTGCAAAGTTCAAATGGAGCACCCATCAGGAATTTCAAGACCAAATTCAGATCCCAAACCGCCACCTGAAACGGGGACGGCCGGAACACATTAGTGAGCCCTTTGAGAAATCAAAGGAATCTTAAAATAATAACATTCTTCAGACGAGCACTTAAAGATAGACAGCACCGCCAGGTAACCTTTAATGTCACCTACTTGAAGGCCCTTGTGGGCCAAAGAAAGTAAGAAAGACAGAACCACTGGAATGGAACACTGAAAAGGATCAACATCTTGTCCTCTGCACCAGTTGCAAAACTTAAGCCAACGGTACAGGGATTTGGTGGTCGGCTGCCAGGCCGAAAGCAACACCTCCATCACGTCATCCGGGAGGTCCCAGACCTCTGGATATAAAGATAGAGAGATAGAGAGAGAGAGATATATAGAGAGAGAGAGAGAGAGAGAGAGAGAGCGCTCTCACGGTAGGAAAGACGGCATGGAGGGCAGATGGACATTTCTAGAAGGCCCGGGTACCACACTCTCCCGGCCCAATCCGGAGCAATGAGGATCATGTGGGATCCGAACCTCTGCAACCTCCTTAACACTTGAGAAATTACGGGGACCAGAGGAAATGCGTACAGCAGTGGGAATGACCAATCCTCTCAGAGGAAATTCCCTTGAGCAGAATCTCTCGCACTTCTGGTTGGCAGTGGTTGCAAAGAGATCCACTTGTGGGATTCCCCAAAGGGTTAAGGTCTCCAGAAGGACTTCCCGAACCAACTCCCACTCTTGAGAGACCGTGCTCTGCCAGCTCAGAGCGTATTCTCCTCTCCGGCCAGATGAACTGCCAAGAGTGGTATTCCCTGCTGGATTGCCAAGAACCAGAGCTGCATCGCCTATCTGGGCAATGGGAGTGACCCTACCTACCATTTTTTGTTGAGGTAATACATGGCCACTGTGTTGTCCGTCATGATCAGGACATTCTTCCCCTACAGACGGCAGAAAAGCCTTCAGGTCACCCTGATGGCCCTTAGCTCTAACAGGTTGATGTGGATTTGGACTCCAATGGAGATCAACGACCACTGGCGGTCAAATCATCGGCATGAGCTCCCCATCCTTTGAGGGAAGCGTCCCCTGAGAAGTTTGTTCAACCAACGCAAGTCCAAGATGGGTCTCAATCCCCCGTATTTCTTTGGAATCATAATATGGGGAAAACCATCCCTTGTTCTTCTCCACCACAGGCACCAGTTCTATAGCACCTTCCTCCAGAAGGGTCAAGATTTCCTAAATAAGGAGCAGATCTGAAAGCTTCAAAGAGATTCCCCAGTGGATTGTCCTGAGGCCGCATTAGGAAGGGAAGGCAGTAGCCGTGGGCTATTGTATCCAGAACCCACGCATCCGAAGTAATAGCTCGCCATTCTTTGAGATGCTGAGACAGTCTGCCCCAGCCAACGAACAATGGAACATCGCCTCATGCTTGTTTTGGAGCGGCTGCGGCAGAGCCTGAAGGCAAAGAGGCAGCTGTCTGAGCGGCTTTGGCACTCCTCTTTCCCCGACCACCACAGGTACTTATTCACTAGCCCCTTTGACTGGCAGCTCCTCTCGTCCTACCAAAAGAGTACTAACGAAAGGAACCTCCCCTCCACTGCTGTCCCCTAGGACGAAAAGGCGGAGGTTGATGCACAGCTGCGCTCAAAGATTTAGCCGCAGCTTTTGAGGTCTGCAACCTCTCAAGGCTCTCGTCAGCCTTGCTGCCAAACAAATGTGCGCCATCAAAGGGCATGCTCAAAAGATGGGCTTGCACATCCAGAGCAAATCCCGACTTCCGCAACCACACAAATCTGTGTATAACAGTGCTCACAGCCATGGTCCGCCTAACACGGTCAGCCGTGTCCAATCCCGACTGAAGGGATCCACACATGGCATCCTTGCCATCTTGCACGAGAGCAAGGAACCCATCCCTTTCTTCCCCTTCGAGAATATGCTCAGCCGCTAGAGAAACACAATTCCACAGAGAGTGTGAAAATCTTGCTAAGTCACAAGTGGAGTTGGCTGACTTCAGTGCCATACTCCCTGCAGAAAACACCTTGCGTGCCCAACATTGAAGTGTTTGTCGTCCTTATCAGGAGGGATGGTAGGGTACGCTGCCTCCCTCGAGGTGGCTATAGCCGCCTGAACCACCAAACAATCGGGAGTGGGGTGAGAGGAAAGGTAGCTAGGGTGGCTACTGGAAGGGCAGTATTTTTTAGTTAACGATTTGTTTACTGTCGGAAGAGATTCCTGTGTCTGCCAAGCAGCCGCCACCCTTTTCTGCAATGTCAAATGAAAAGGTAACACCAGGTCAGAGGACGGACCTTGATCCAAAATATCAGTTAAGTCATCCTGAACAAAAGCTTCGGGAGGACTAGACCAACCAAGATACTCAGTGACACTAGCCATCAGTTTCCTGTAGGATGACTCAGCATGAGCCCCAGGCTCAGGTCTGCCAAACCCACCTCAGAAAAAGTATCCAAGCCAATGGCATCATAAAGAGATTGACGTAACTCTTCCAATTGACTGTCACTGGAAAAGACAGGAGCCACATCAGGCTCAACAGGGTCAAATTCCAAATTTGACCTCTCCTCATCCTCATAGATATCCTCCAGAAGAAGTAAAAACTCCTGCCTCGGGACAGAAGAGGGTCTGGAATTAACAGGCCTCACAGACTTACTTGGAAGTGGCCTTCCATGGAGGATCCACAGGATCAGGGACCTCCACCTGCAAATTCCAGCCAAAAAGCACCGAAGGTGCAGAGGCGCCAACGGCTTAGGCGTCAAGGACGCCAACGGCTTAGGCGTCGACAACGGTGCCAAGGGCTGGTGTGAAGACAAAGCTTCGACATCCATATCAGACTGACCGCGCCGATCTCGAGCCCTTACCAGATTTCTGCAGTCTCGCCGGGGACGAGGAACGAGATCTGGAAGCACGTCTCTGGTGATCAACTTGAACCTTGTCCGAACAGGTTCCCGATGAGAATCGTGCCGAGGACCCGAGCCCGAAGGCGCACGAGCCACAGACTAAGAACGTTCCCTGCCGGCTTCTTCCGAAGACACAGATGGAACTGTGCCCTGGGATTGAATGTTCGCCAGCATCTGCTCCCTGAAGGCTGCCCATTCCCCAGAGTTCAGAACTTTGTAGGACAAGCCACTTTCCTCATGGCTCCATCCACCGAGGATGACGGTCGAAGGCGATCGGTGACAGCGTTTCCGGGAATGCTGAGACGAGGACGAATGGCGGGAACCACTCCGGGACCGAGATCCCCGGTACTCCTTCTGACAAGCAGAGTCACCCCTCGAATCGTCGAGGGACATCCCCTTAGCAGCTTTACGCGACTTAATGAGTATGGAAACCCTACCTACCTGTAACTTCCCCTTATGCTCCCACAAGGCCTTAGCGGTCAGCAGATGCAGGTCCGTAATTGACATCTTAGACTTGCAGTCCCAGCAAGTCTTAAAGCCAGATGGTAGAGTAGGAGGGGTCGAAGAAGAAGACATTCACAAGGCATACACGAGGCGCGCCAAGTCTCCAAAGCAAACACGTTTGCGGAAAAAAAATGAGGCTACGGGCGCCGTGCGTCCTATTTATAACATCCGGTAACATCGCCCTCAACGGAGGCCTTCCATGGACATCGCCATCGATGCAGGACACCCTCTGCCGAAAAAAATTCTGAAGTACACAGCTGTGGACATTACAGGTCAAAGATGTGGAATACGTTGGAGGACACAATCCATTCGAAATGTTCTTTTTTAAATTAAGAGAAGTATTTGGAGATTACTTTTGAGCTCAGCGTGGCACAGCAACAAGGACAAAATGAATTGTGCACCTATGAAAAGGGTAGGCGGCTAGTGAGGGTAAAGCAACATGTGTGTGCTTTTTGGTCCCACATTACAGGCCCACTCAGGTATAAGCATAGATAAGCACAGGTGACACTAAGGTATGCACAAGAGGGAGAAGAAGCAGCCATTCAATTAAAAAGAAATGTAGTAGCAAGTTTTACAAGAGGTAGTACAATTTGAAAGAAATAGAAGCATTGAAGTAGTAATGTTTAGATTTTTGGAGGAAGTGCCAATAATAAAATGCACATACTTTTCAAGAAACTCACCCAGTTTTTATATTTCAGGAGGACAGAGGACACCTGTACTTCAAGTGCTCTAGGCACATGGGCCTAGGAGCACGGTGAAGGCCCACACTGTCAAAGGGATTAGGGGACCCAACCAGATGCAATTTGCTGTTGAATTGAAAGAAATAAAAGAAGAAACAATCCTCTTTATGAAATTCCCCCATTCTTATATTCCTAATCTTGACAATGTCTCCTCAACTGACTATTTTAACTCAATAAGAATGCGTCCTAAAGCATGGTCCTATGTGAACTAAGGGGCCCCTAAAATGTATGCAAAGCGGCCAAAAAGCAATAACTAATGAAGAATCCTAGGACTTGATATGGAGAAGAACAAAGAACATGATGGAAGATATTGTAACGGAGGTTAAGCAAGATGATGGCCAGGAAATTAACTTCACACAGCTGGCAAATGGGACAGGGACAAATGGGGTGGAGAAGGAAGAACATGTGTATACATGTATGTTTAAAGAACTGTCAAGAGAAGAAGAGGAATGACGGTACAAAATGGGCTGGTGGGTCCCCTCAAAATATATAAATGTTGTCTAACGACAGCACCAGATTCTCATAGTGGCAGGGTCACTTCTGCATGTAAATTAACGTTTAATTGGATAACAGGGGTGGGAACAAGATGGAAGTAAACAATGTTACTTTCGGGGGATGCATATATACCCACAAATAATAAAGGGCAAAATACGCCACACCTTTGACAAAAAAAAGATACTTACAATAGATTAGAAGAATACTGTAGACACTATTTAGGAGTCTCTTCCATGATACCTCCCATATTGCGATAGAGCACTGAGTTGAGGAGGGTGACTAAGACGGGGATGTATAGGTACATCTCATGTTGGGGAGGGTAAATAAAATAATGATGTGGTCGAACTTATCGACCAGGGGAATGGGGGGGGGGATGAGTAGATCCTCCCCCACTGTTGATATACAGGTGAAAATGTCAATGCCATTCAGGGCATGTGCCCCCGCCCCCTTGTCCAACATTGCATAAGTCCGAAGCATTGTCCATTGAAGTAGCCAGGCTGCCCTTGTTATAGACGGGTACATTACAAAATAGGTGACACTGCACACATTTAATTAGGACAATATAAATAAAAGAAATGCTTACATTGCGCACAACATACACAACAGAACAGATTTCTGATATAGAATATAGATCAGCAAAAGACAGACATTTGTTTTCAAAATGAATGCCACATCATCTATTACAAATAAACTGCAGGCCTTCAATCTCCTGGAAATATAAGTGTGTTGAACAAATAGAATATGTAGTGCTGTCTGTAGCTCAGAAAGGGAGGGCTTGGATAGAAGCCAATGTGCAGTGATTCAGCAGTTTAAATAAGAATATAATATTTCCAATGGTGCTGCTTACAAATGAAATTGGTATAAAATCAGGAAAATATTAGCTAAGGTGAGGTAACTAATAGAAAATCCGACAGCTAATCTTTGTCCTTGGTGGACTGTCTGGATTAATGAGTCATCCAAAAATGTTTTTTTTCTAGTTTTAAAGTTGCAACATATGTCTTGTGATTTAGTAAATGTGGAAAAACAACTAGTCATGCTAATTAGCATTTGAGGTCATTGAATTATTGTGCAATATTTAGCTTTCTATAAAAGTGCGTACAAAATGGATAGAGCTTGAGACTTCCTATGTTAATCATCGGTGGCATGAGAAATTCTCCCAGCCGGCTGAGAAAATAAGCTTTTCTCATCTGCACAGTTATATCTCTGAATGGCTTTCATGGAGTTATGGCTGACAAAAGTACTTCTTAAGAACATGCTCATGAATACGATTATACAGCAGTACAGCTACACAACCACAGGCGGTGGAAAGGCTCAACAGAAGTAGAACCACTTACCTCAGGAAAAGACTCACCTATAACAAACAGGTTGCAGAGCACCACCTGGCCAACGCTGGACTCCTCCCTGGAATCCCTGATGACGCAGTTGAACTTTGCAAATGTTTGCTTAGACCTCCACATAGCAGCCCTGCAAATGTCCAGTTGGGGAACCCAACAGAGAAACGTAGTTGCAGTGATGGCTCAGGTGGAATGGGTTGTCAGCTGGCCTGGAAGTGGACTGTTGGCCAGACAATTACAGTGCATGATGCAGCCAGAGAGGCACCTGGATATGGATGCAGAAGACAGGGCCTTCCTGTGTTTCACAGGTCCAAAGTTCACAAAGAGTTGCGATGCCTTCCAAAATTCCTTGTACGGGCCACATACAATTTCAAAGCACGAGCAATGTCCAGCGTATGCAGTGACCTTTCAGGGGCTGACAGAGGATTCCTGAAGACGACTGGAAGCATCAAGGGTTTGTTGAGGTGGAATTCAGGTGGAATCATGGGCATACAGGTGAGGTGTGACCGAAGCACCGCCCTTGCAGCAAGTAAAGACAGGTATGGGTGCTTGCAGGAGTGTCTGAATTTCCCTGACCCACCAGACCGAGCTGATGGACACCAGGAACACCATCTTCCAGGAAATACATTTTAGTGGAGCCTGATGCAATGATTCGACCGGAGGCCCCATGAGTTTAGTAAGAATATGTAGCTCCCAAGCCAAGGCAGGATCCTTCACTAGAAGAAACGTCCTGAAGAGGCCTTTCAGACATTTTTTGACAAGCCTGTGAGACCAGAGCGAGTGTCTGCCCAGTGATCACTTGTACCGGGAAATGGCCGCCATGTGCACCTTGATGTAGGCATGGGCTAATCCAGCCTTGGCTAAAGACAGCAGCTATGGCAGTAGCTGAGGAGCTGAGACGCCTAAAGGAGTAATCTTATGCACTACACAGTGAAGCGTTTCCATTTGTGGCCGTAACATGAAAGCACAGAGGATGCTCTGGCCTTAGGCAGGACCTTCCTGCACTCCATAGGAATGTCAATGTCCGAACTCTGGAGTTGCAGGAGCCAAACCGTAAGATTCAGCAATGCTGGGTCGTGGCAATAGTATCCTTCCATCTTCTCTGGAAAGGAAGTCGGGAAGACGAGGCAGCCCGACAGCCAGCACCATGCAGAGCAGTTCCAGGTACCACATCTGGCACGACCATGCAGCAAAGTTTGCGAGTGGGAATCACACGAAGCACTAGAGGTATTGGAGGGAACACATACAGGAACAGGTCCTTCATTGCGAGTGCAAACGTATCTCCCAGGCTCCCCAGTTGGGGAATCCTGCTGGCGAAGGCTTGGCACTTTGAGCTCTCTGCGGTTGCAAAGAGGCTGATCTGGGGTCAGCCCCACATGTTGAACAGATTGTTTGCTGTAGCTCTCTGCTGAGGGAATCCGTGATGGCGTTCTTGATGCCCACCAGATGGAAAGGGACGAGAAACAGGTCATGAAGAATGGCCCAGTGCCACAGGGCCTGCGCCTTTGGGAAGAGAGCAGGGGAGCGGACCCAACTGGTTTCTGAATATAGAACATGGTGGTGGTGTTGTTCGTTTAGATCCTCACCACTCGTCCTCGCAGAAGAGGTATTAAAGACTAGGGCCAAAACACAGCCTGCAGCTACAGAACATTGATTTCTAGATCCTTCTCTTCCGGACGCCAGATGTCTCTGATGTGGGGACTGCCCAAAGTGTGACACACATCCGTCTAGAGAGGCGTCCATGGTGACCATTGCCTGGAATGGGGGGCATGAAACGGTGCTCCTTGTGTGAGATGCTGGTGCACCCCCACCACTGAATGTCATGTGTGAAGTCCTGGTTAAGGGCACTCCTGTCCAACTATGCGCCAGTGACCTGGAGCCATCTGGTATCCAGCAACTCCTGCAGCGGTCTCATCTGTAGCCTGCGAAACGGAATCAGGTGAATGAAGGACATAGTAGTGGACTGGGCCGAAGTTAAGCAATGCACCATCCCCAACATAGCTGCCACCCACTCCTCTGTGGGGACCGCCAGAGATGTCTCTGTGTTGAGGCTGGCACCCAGGAACAGAGCGTTCTGAGAGGTCACTACACAGGACTTACCAAAGTTGATGGAGAATCCAAGATCTATCAGAAGCTGTACGGTCTCCCGGGTGTGCTGCACCACTAGGGCCTGAGAGGGGGAACGATGAGCCAGTCATCCAGGTATAGATGGCTGTGCATGCCCTTGAGACGCATGTGACCCGCCACTGAGGCCAGGCACTTTGTGAATACCCTTGGTTCCGATATGGGGCGAAAGGGCAGAGCCTTGAACTGATGATGTCCCAGAACCACAAAGCACAAGAACATCCAATGCTTTGGATGTATGGGGACATGGAAGTAGGCGTCCTCTAGGTCCAACGTTGCCATGAAATCCCCATCCTCCAGCTGGCCGAGTGTCACGCTCACCTGATTCCCACGGAGGCGCAGGTCTGTCTTCGAGTGCTGATGCTTCTTCAATGGTGAAGCGCAGGACTCTGAAGATGGACAGGTAGGGCCCCTCTACTCTGGCTTCTCTGGCTCGTAGGAATATTCCCCTGTGCGTGAAAAGGGAGTATTACCTACTGACGGAATAATGCTCAAGCCTCCCACTTCCTTCCAACCCTCCACGCTACCCTTCCACGATTCCCCGTGAAGTCTCACCTTAGGGTCTGGAAGGATGAGTTCTCCATCCTGCTTCTGATGCAGGGGCGCGTTGAAACCCAGTTACTTCACTGGATTGAGGTTTGATGGAAGTTCAAATAAGCTTGACTATTCAGGTAAGGCGCTGTAAGAGTTCTGTTGCAAGTTCAAAAGTTCAAGCTTAATAATAATGTTCATAGTCTTATTGCAGCAAGCGCTAACGCTTATGTCTTTTTCCCCTTAGGGGCTGGGGTCCGGAATGCCAGGAAGCGGCAGGAACCGAAATGAAATGGGAATGACCCAACTGGTAAGTCTTAGAAGGAAACTGAGCTTTTCCTATTCACTTCCTTCTCTCACCTTGTGTCCTTGTCTTTTTCTCTCTAGGCACTGGGAAGTGGCTGCGGATCCGGATGATCGCTGCTGAAGATGGAGGTGCCCAGGAAAGGTGAGTGAAATGCAGCGCTGCAGCGATCAAAACGAAATGCTTTTAAAAATGATGCCTTCCCTTTCAGGATCGTCGGTGTAATGTCTCTGTGGTACAGCTTTAGCAGGTAAGGTTGTCTTTCTCTCCAATACTCTCTTATCTCCCTTTGTAGGTGACCCAGGATGCCGACAGGCGTGGCTGAAGTCCAGATGCAAGAGCTGACACGGTGAGCGTCCAGCTGCGAGGAGCAGAACAACGCGAAGCAAGAGTTGCTGATCGGGTGTGGTTTAAATAGCTTTGGAAGAAGTTCCAGGTATGTATCCTTCCACCGATCAGGTATGTATCCTTCCCCGACCACACCCAGGTGGAAAGTAGTCCCACAGATAAAGTAGTTCCATTCAGGCCTCAAGAGGGCCTGGATGTAGCAGCATGGTCTGCATCAGGTAAGTGCACATTGAAACACTTGAACACATGTCTAGCTTAATGAGCCTGGCGCCTAAGGCGCCAGGACAGGGGTCCAACATGAGCCTGGCGCCTAAGGCGCCAGGACTGTGTCCAAAGGGCCCCAGCTTGGACCCGCTGGCACTTCCCTGGGCGGAATGATGCCTGCCTATGGGGTTGCTGGGTCGGACTCGGCTCCTTGGAGGTAGGCATCATGACACCGAGCACTTGCTGCAACGTGGCCATCCTGAATTTTTGTGACTTCAGGTATATGTTGAGACATTGCTAGTCTAGGATTGGACTCCATCCCCCCTGCATTCTTGCAGACCATAAAGTATCTGGAATATACTCCGGAGACCCAGAGGTGCAGAGGGACAGGTTCTACTGCCTCTTGTCAACATGGCCAGCCCCTCTTACAGCAGCTGGGCCATGTGCATTTCCTTTCTTACTACAGGGCGAAAGAAAGGGCACCTGTGTTCAAACTCCGGCATGTGTCCCTGACGAAGTATGTCCAGCACCCTCTTGTCAGTGGTGATGTACTTCTCCTCGTTGACAAAGTGTGTCAGATGACCCCCCCCCCCCCCACGTGGTGCAAAAGTGGGGGTACAGGCCTGCCAGTTGAGCCTCTGATCCTCTTCTGTTTGGAACTACTTTTCCTGTTGGGTGGGGCAGGAGCCACTCCCTAGATTCAGAACACTGGAACTCTTCTGGAAAGCAGGAACTCTTTTCTTACCTAGGCGTGGCTGTGGAAGGAGACACCTAAGCACTACAGGAGGCTATTTAAACCACACCCGATGGATGAATCTTGCTTTGCGTTATTCTGCATCCTCTGCAGCAGAACGCTCATCGTGTCTTCTGCATCTGATCCTGGGCCTAAGGAAAAAGGCTTACCATCCTGCATCCAGTCTTCAGCAACACCTATAAAGACAAGAAAGAACAGGTTAGCATTACAGTCTTCAGTGACAGCTCTTCACTTACCTGGTCCATCGGCTGTCACCAACGCCTCGCGCTGCATTCCGGCATCTGAAAGACAAAGGCTTACCTACTCTTCGTGCGCTCCGGAGGTCTTCACACTGCGTTCCAGCATCTGAAAGACAAAAGCTTACCAACTCTTCGCACGCTCCGGAGGCCTTCGGCACTGCATCCCGCATCTGAAAGACAAAACAAGGTGCGTTTAAAGACATTGGGGAACTTTAATACTCACGTGCCATTACTCCTTTCCACATCTAACCCAGTGGGTATTCCGGCATCCTGCAGCCGCTCCGAACTTGTACCTGCAAAATGCATCGTGAAGCAGGCAACATGCGCATACTTACGTGCTTCCAGGCGCTTCTATTCATCACACGGGCTCCATCTTCAACTCACTTCAGCCCGTCATCCGCCATCGCCGGAACCCTGCAAAACAAGAAACATCATTACTAAAGACTTTAAAGACATTAGAATTACTCGAAACTTACCGTTCTTGCAGTAAACGACGGACAGCAGTCCTCTGAAGTCAAGAGGCCTGCTCCCCTTATCCAGTGAAGAAACTGGTTACAGCACCCTGCCCCGAGGCAGATGGAGAGCACGGCGTTCACTTACCTAAGGTGAGAGCGTTAACCTTTGGGGTTCCACAGGAGAAGAGAAAGGGAAGAAGAGAGAGACATCCAATAACCCAGTTCCTTAATCCCATATTTTCTATCTGCAGACATCTTACCCTTCGAGTCAGACATACAGTGCACAGAGGTCCAGCCCAAAGAGCCAGCCGTGTGTTACACATCACCTTTGAAGATACGGTATACGCCCAGTCAAGACCAGCGCCTCTACGGGAATCAGGTGAGCGTTACAATTTGTCCCTCTAACACCGGTCGAATCCGATGTTGCAGGGTCTCCTTTTCTTTTTTTAATGTATTCATTTATTTTTTTCTGGCCCCCTGCCCACCAAGTCAAGTAATCTGTGGACACAGCCGCAACAGCACCCCCCCCCCCACACTCTAGCAACACCTCCATTATGTCAAGAAAACACAGCGACAAGGTCAATGCCCCACATGAAGACAGGAGAAGAAGTACTAAAAGGAAAGAAAAGTGTAATTTGTTCGTATATCATGACTTGCCTCCATATCGTCATACAGGAAATACAGAAAATGTTATCTATGGATGTGGCAAGAAGAAAGAAGAAGAGCAGCAGAAGAAAATGACTGTTCCTTTAGTGTTATTGTTGGAATTTCATTTTTATTTTATGGTTTAAAAAAAGGGGTTCAATTTAACCCATGGTAAAAGTAGCCTTATCCTGGAGGCTTAGTAATTCATAGTAGGTTGACACTGGAGCACTTTGTTCCAGTTATGTATCAAATCAGCTGGGTTTGTTTGTGAATAAATACTGTTGTGTGAGAAGTGTATCTGTTGTCATTTTACTAATGTTTGAAATAATGATGGTTCTAGTCGGTGTACGAGGGATGGTTTTATTAATAAATTAACCATTGGTTTTATTTGTAACAGTGATTTGAAGTTTTAACCACTAACAGCGTTGTGATTTTGAAGTTTAATACATTTCAAATTACTCTTTTTTCACACAAAAGAGCAAGTTTTTCTTTTTTTCTCTCCATACAATGTGTAATTAGCATGGTCTCCTGTAACATTGAATCCCAGCACCAGGTCCTTTTTTGCTTTATGCTAATAATGACAACAGTTCACACTGCATTTCCTCAAACAATGGATAAGAACAAGTTACTTACCAACTGGTAGCGTTCTTTCGACTGGATGTTTCTCCAACGTATTCCACATCTTCGACATGTAATGTCCAGAGCTGTGTACTTGGTCATTTTTTTTCGGCAGAGGGTATCCTGCATCGGGTCGATGTCTCTCCAATGCCTTCGTCGAGGGCGATGTCAACAGATGTTGTAAATAGGACGCACGGCACCCGTTGCCTCAGTTTATGTTTTTTCCTCCATAATGTGTGACATGCTCGCATACAATGCCTGCTTGACTGCAAATAGCCTTGAGGGAACGTAAGCTGCAATCACATAGGAAATTCGCCAGAGGGGCAGGCTGGGAGGGTGATGTGGAATATGTTGGATGAACATCCAGTCGAAAGAAAGTTACCAGTTGGTAACTAACTTCTTCGAATGGACTGTGTCCTCCAACGTATTCCACATCTTTGAGAGACTCCCAAAGCAGTACCAGAAAACGAAGGAGGGAAAAGAATTTAGAATACCCAATCAGATGGCAGAATAAAGAATCGCCTTACCAAAGGCCATATCTTGACCATGGAGCGTATCCAGGGAGTAAAGTTGGACAAAGGTGTGGATAGAAGCCCATGTTGCTGCGTCACAAATAGTCCTAATAGGAACTCCCCGCTGCAGGGCTGTGGAAGTAGCCACACCCCTAGTGGAATGAGCTTGCAACCCTTCATGAGGGTCCTTGCCCGCCATCTGTAACATTCAGTAATGGTGAAGATAATCCACCTGTACAAGGTCTGTTTGGTAACAGCCTGGCCCAATCAGTGTCCAGCATACCCCACAGTGAGTGGATTGTCCACTCTGACCCTGGACATCCTAGAAATATAAAATCTCAGAGCTCTCCTAGGGTCCAACCTATGGAGTCGCTCCTCTTCCTTACCAGGATGAGGAGGAGGATAGAAAGAAGGAAGGAAGTACCACTCTCTGGCTTAAATGAAACTCAGACACTACCTTGGGTAGAAAGGAGGAACGTACCCTCATTACCACTCTATCCTTGTGGAACACAGTAAATAAAGGACGGCTTAGATGAAAGTGCCTGCAATCCACTCCATCTGCGAGCGCATGTAACCACAACCAAGAACACCGTCTTGAAAGAGCACAGTCTCAAAGGACAAGAGTGCAAAGTTCAAATGGAGCACCCATCAGGAATTTCAAGACCAAATTCAGATCCCAAACCGCCACCTGAAACGGGGACGGCCGGAACACATTAGTGAGCCCTTTGAGAAATCAAAGGAATCTTAAAATAATAACATTCTTCAGACGAGCACTTAAAGATAGACAGCACCGCCAGGTAACCTTTAATGTCACCTACTTGAAGGCCCTTGTGGGCCAAAGAAAGTAAGAAAGACAGAACCACTGGAATGGAACACTGAAAAGGATCAACATCTTGTCCTCTGCACCAGTTGCAAAACTTAAGCCAACGGTACAGGGATTTGGTGGTCGGCTGCCAGGCCGAAAGCAACACCTCCATCACGTCATCCGGGAGGTCCCAGACCTCTGGATATAAAGATAGAGAGATAGAGAGAGAGAGATATAGAGAGAGAGAGAGAGAGAGAGAGAGAGCTCTCACGGTAGGAAAGACGGCATGGAGGGCAGATGGACATTTCTAGAAGGCCCGGGTACCACACTCTCCCGGCCCAATCCGGAGCAATGAGGATCATGTGGGATCCGAACCTCTGCAACCTCCTTAACACTTGAGAAATTACGGGGACCAGAGGAAATGCGTACAGCAGTGGGAATGACCAATCCTCTCAGAGGAAATTCCCTTGAGCAGAATCTCTCGCACTTCTGGTTGGCAGTGGTTGCAAAGAGATCCACTTGTGGGATTCCCCAAAGGGTTAAGGTCTCCAGAAGGACTTCCCGAACCAACTCCCACTCTTGAGAGACCGTGCTCTGCCAGCTCAGAGCGTATTCTCCTCTCCGGCCAGATGAACTGCCAAGAGTGGTATTCCCTGCTGGATTGCCAAGAACCAGAGCTGCATCGCCTATCTGGGCAACGGGAGTGACCCTACCTACCATTTTTTGTTGAGGTAATACATGGCCACTGTGTTGTCCGTCATGATCAGGACATTCTTCCCCTACACAGACGGCAGAAAAGCCTTCAGGTCACCCTGATGGCCCTTAGCTCTAACAGGTTGATGTGGATTTGGACTCCAATGGAGATCAACGACCACTGGCGGTCAAATCATCGGCATGAGCTCCCCATCCTTTGAGGGAAGCGTCCCCTGAGAAGTTTGTTCAACCAACGCAAGTCCAAGATGGGTCTCAATCCCCCGTATTTCTTTGGAATCATAATATGGGGAAAGCCATCCCTTGTTCTTCTCCACCACAGGCACCAGTTCTATAGCACCTTCCTCCAGCAGGGTCAAGATTTCCTAAATAAGGAGCAGATCTGAAAGCTTCAAAGAGATTCCCCAGTGGATTGTCCTGAGGCCGCATTAGGAAGGGAAGGCAGTAGCCGTGGGCTATTGTATCCAGAACCCACGCATCCGAAGTAATAGCTCGCCATTCTTTGAGATGCTGAGACAGTCTGCCCCAGCCAACGAACAATGGAACATCGCCTCATGCTTGTTTTGGAGCGGCTGCGGTAGAGCCTGAAGGCAAAGAGGCAGCTGTCTGAGCGGCTTTGGCACTCCTCTTTCCCCGACCACCACAGGTACTTATTCACTAGCCCCTTTCACTGGCAGCTCCTCTCGTCCTACCAAAAGAGTACTAACGAAAGGAACCTCCCCTCCACTGCTGTCCCCTAGGACGAAAAGGCGGAGGTTGATGCACAGCTGCGCTCAAAGATTTAGCCGCAGCTTTTGAGGTCTGCAACCTCTCAAGGCTCTCGTCAGCCTTGCTGCCAAACAAATGTGCGCCATCAAAGGGCATGCTCAAAAGATGGGCTTGCACATCCAGAGCAAATCCCGACTTCCGCAACCACACAAATCTGTGTATAACAGTGCTCACAGCCATGGTCCGCCTAACACGGTCAGCCGTGTCCAATCCCGACTGAAGGGATCCACACATGGCATCCTTGCCATCTTGCACGAGAGCAAGGAACCCATCCCTTTCTTCCCCTTCGAGAATATGCTCAGCCGCTAGAGAAACACAATTCCACAGAGAGTGTGAAAATCTTGCTAAGTCACAAGTGGAGTTGGCTGACTTCAGTGCCATACTCCCTGCAGAAAACACCTTGCGTGCCCAACATTGAAGTGTTTGTCGTCCCTATCAGGAGGGATGGTAGGGTACGCTGCCTCCCTCGAGGTGGCTATAGCCGCCTGAACCACCAAACAATCGGGAGTGGGGTGAGAGGAAAGGTAGCTGGGGTGGCTACTGGAAGGGCAGTATTTTTTAGTTAACGATTTGTTTACTGTCGGAAGAGATTCCTGTGTCTGCCAAGCAGCCGCCACCCTTTTCTGCAATGTCAAATGAAAAGGTAACACCAGGTCAGAGGACGGACCTTGATCCAAAATATCAGTTAAGTCATCCTGAACAAAAGCTTCGGGAGGACTAGACCAACCAAGATACTCAGTGACACTAGCCATCAGTTTCCTGTAGGATGACTCAGCATGAGCCCCAGGCTCAGGTCTGCCAAACCCACCTCAGAAAAAGTATCCAAGCCAATGGCATCATAAAGAGATTGACGTAACTCTTCCAATTGACTGTCACTGGAAAAGACAGGAGCCACATCAGGCTCAACAGGGTCAAATTCCAAATTTGACCTCTCCTCATCCTCATAGATATCCTCCAGAAGAAGTAAAAACTCCTGCCTCGGGACAGAAGAGGGTCTGGAATTAACAGGCCTCACAGACTTACTTGGAAGTGGCCTTCCATGGAGGATCCACAGGATCAGGGACCTCCACCTGCAAATTCCAGCCAAAAAGCACCGAAGGTGCAGAGGCGCCAACGGCTTAGGCGTCAAGGACGCCAACGGCTTAGGCGTCGACAACGGTGCCAAGGGCTGGTGTGAAGACAAAGCTTCGACATCCATATCAGACTGACCGCGCCGATCTCGAGCCCTTACCAGATTTCTGCAGTCTCGCCGGGGACGAGGAACGAGATCTGGAAGCACGTCTCTGGTGATCAACTTGAACCTTGTCCGAACAGGTTCCCGATGAGAATCGTGCCGAGGACCCGAGCCCGAAGGCGCACGAGCCACAGACTAAGAACGTTCCCTGCCGGCTTCTTCCGAAGACACAGATGGAACTGTGCCCTGGGATTGAATGTTCGCCAGCATCTGCTCCCTGAAGGCTGCCCATTCCCCAGAGTTCAGAACTTTGTAGGACAAGCCACTTTCCTCATGGCTCCATCCACCGAGGATGACGGTCGAAGGCGATCGGTGACAGCGTTTCCGGGAATGCTGAGACGAGGACGAATGGCGGGAACCACTCCGGGACCGAGATCCCCGGTACTCCTTCTGACAAGCAGAGTTACCCCTCGAATCGTCGAGGGACATCCCCTTAGCAGCTTTACGCGACTTAATGAGTATGGAAACCCTACCTACCTGTAACTTCCCCTTATGCTCCCACAAGGCCTTAGCGGTCAGCAGATGCAGGTCCGTAATTGACATCTTAGACTTGCAGTCCCAGCAAGTCTTAAAGCCAGATGGTAGAGTAGGAGGGGTCGAAGAAGAAGACATTCACAAGGCATACACGAGGCGCGCCAAGTCTCCAAAGCAAACACGTTTGCGGAAAAAAAATGAGGCTACGGGCGCCGTGCGTCCTATTTATAACATCCGGTAACATCGCCCTCAACGGAGGCCTTCCATGGACATCGCCATCGATGCAGGACACCCTCTGCCGAAAAAAATTCTGAAGTACACAGCTGTGGACATTACAGGTCAAAGATGTGGAATACGTTGGAGGACACAATCCATTCGAAATGTTCTTTTTTAAATTAAGAGAAGTATTTGGAGATTACTTTTGAGCTCAGCGTGGCACAGCAACAAGGACAAAATGAATTGTGCACCTATGAAAAGGGTAGGCGGCTAGTGAGGGTAAAGCAACATGTGTGTGCTTTTTGGTCCCACATTACAGGCCCACTCAGGTATAAGCATAGATAAGCACAGGTGACACTAAGGTATGCACAAGAGGGAGAAGAAGCAGCCATTCAATTAAAAAGAAATGTAGTAGCAAGTATTACAAGAGGTAGTACAATTTGAAAGAAATAGAAGCATTGAAGTAGTAATGTTTAGATTTTCGGAGGAAGTGCCAATAATAAAATGCACATACTTTTCAAGAAACTCACCCAGTTTTTATATTTCAGGAGGACAGAGGACACCTGTACTTCAAGTGCTCTAGGCACACGGGCCTAGGAGCACGGTGAAGGCCCACACTGTCAAAGGGATTAGGGGACCCAACCAGATGCAATTTGCTGTTGAATTGAAAGAAATAAAAGAAGAAACAATCCTCTTTATGAAATTCCCCCATTCTTATATTCCTAATCTTGACAATGTCTCCTCAACTGACTATTTTAACTCAATAAGAATGCGTCCTAAAGCATGGTCCTATGTGAACTAAGGGGCCCCTAAAATGTATGCAAAGCGGCCAAAAAGCAATAACTAATGAAGAATCCTAGGACTTGATATGGAGAAGAACAAAGAACATGATGGAAGATATTGTAACGGAGGTTAAGCAAGATGATGGCCAGGAAATTAACTTCACACAGCTGGCAAATGGGACAGGGACAAATGGGGTGGAGAAGGAAGAACATGTGTATACATGTATGTTTAAAGAACTGTCAAGAGAAGAAGAGGAATGACAGTACAAAATGGGCTGGTGGGTCCCCTCAAAATATATAAATGTTGTCTAACGACAGCACCAGATTCTCATAGTGGCAGGGTCACTTCTGCATGTAAATTAACGTTTAATTGGATAACAGGGGTGGGAACAAGATGGAAGTAAACAATGTTACTTTCGGGGGATGCATATATACCCACAAATAATAAAGGGCAAAATACGCCACACCTTTGACAAAAAAAAGATACTTACAATAGATTAGAAGAATACTGTAGACACTATTTAGGAGTCTCTTCCATGATACCTCCCATATTGCGATAGAGCACTGAGTTGAGGAGGGTGACTAAGACGGGGATGTATAGGTACATCTCATGTTGGGGAGGGTAAATAAAATAATGATGTGGTCGAACTTATCGACCAGGGGAATGGGGGGGGGGGGATGAGTAGATCCTCCCCCACTGTTGATATACAGGTGAAAATGTCAATGCCATTCAGGGCATGTGCCCCCGCCCCCTTGTCCAACATTGCATAAGTCCGAAGCATTGTCCATTGAAGTAGCCAGGCTGCCCTTGTTATAGACGGGTACATTACAAAATAGGTGACACTGCACACATTTAATTAGGACAATATAAATAAAAGAAATGCTTACATTGCGCACAACATACACAACAGAACAGATTTCTGATATAGAATATAGATCAGCAAAAGACAGACATTTGTTTTCAAAATGAATGCCACATCATCTATTACAAATAAACTGCAGGCCTTCAATCTCCTGGAAATATAAGTGTGTTGAACAAATAGAATATGTAGTGCTGTCTGTAGCTCAGAAAGGGAGGGCTTGGATAGAAGCCAATGTGCAGTGATTCAGCAGTTTAAATAAGAATATAATATTTCCAATGGTGCTGCTTACAAATGAAATTGGTATAAAATCAGGAAAATATTAGCTAAGGTGAGGTAACTAATAGAAAATCCGACAGCTAATCTTTGTCCTTGGTGGACTGTCTGGATTAATGAGTCATCCAAAAATGTTTTTTTTCTAGTTTTAAAGTTGCAACATATGTCTTGTGATTTAGTAAATGTGGAAAAACAACTAGTCATGCTAATTAGCATTTGAGGTCATTGAATTATTGTGCAATATTTAGCTTTCTATAAAAGTGCGTACAAAATGGATAGAGCTTGAGACTTCCTATGTTAATCATCGGTGGCATGAGAAATTCTCCCAGCCGGCTGAGAAAATAAGCTTTTCTCATCTGCACAGTTATATCTCTGAATGGCTTTCATGGAGTTATGGCTGACAAAAGTACTTCTTAAGAACATGCTCATGAATACGATTATACAGCAGTACAGCTACACAACCACAGGCGGTGGAAAGGCTCAACAGAAGTAGAACCACTTACCTCAGGAAAAGACTCACCTATAACAAACAGGTTGCAGAGCACCACCTGGCCAACGCTGGACTCCTCCCTGGAATCCCTGATGACGCAGTTGAACTTTGCAAATGTTTGCTTAGACCTCCACATAGCAGCCCTGCAAATGTCCAGTTGGGGAACCCAACAGAGAAACGTAGTTGCAGTGATGGCTCAGGTGGAATGGGTTGTCAGCTGGCCTGGAAGTGGACTGTTGGCCAGACAATTACAGTGCATGATGCAGCCAGAGAGGCACCTGGATATGGATGCAGAAGACAGGGCCTTCCTGTGTTTCACAGGTCCAAAGTTCACAAAGAGTTGCGATGCCTTCCAAAATTCCTTGTACGGGCCACATACAATTTCAAAGCACGAGCAATGTCCAGCGTATGCAGTGACCTTTCAGGGGCTGACAGAGGATTCCTGAAGACGACTGGAAGCATCAAGGGTTTGTTGAGGTGGAATTCAGGTGGAATCATGGGCATACAGGTGAGGTGTGACCGAAGCACCGCCCTTGCAGCAAGTAAAGACAGGTATGGGTGCTTGCAGGAGTGTCTGAATTTCCCTGACCCACCAGACCGAGCTGATGGACACCAGGAACACCATCTTCCAGGAAATACATTTTAGTGGAGCCTGATGCAATGATTCGACCGGAGGCCCCATGAGTTTAGTAAGAATGATATGTAGCTCCCAAGCCAAGGCAGGATCCTTCACTAGAGGAAACGTCCTGAAGAGGCCTTTCAGACATTTTTTGACAAGCCTGTGAGACCAGAGCGAGTGTCTGCCCAGTGATCACTTGTACCGGGAAATGGCCGCCATGTGCACCTTGATGTAGGCATGGGCTAATCCAGCCTTGGCTAAAGACAGCAGCTATGGCAGTAGCTGAGGAGCTGAGACGCCTAAAGGAGTAATCTTATGCACTACACAGTGAAGCGTTTCCATTTGTGGCCGTAACATGAAAGCACAGAGGATGCTCTGGCCTTAGGCAGGACCTTCCTGCACTCCATAGGAATGTCAATGTCCTAACTCTGGAGTTGCAGGAGCCAAACCGTAAGATTCAGCAATGCTGGGTCGTGGCAATAGTATCCTTCCATCTTCTCTGGAAAGGAAGTCGGGAAGACGAGGCAGCCCGACAGCCAGCACCATGCAGAGCAGTTCCAGGTACCACATCTGGCACGACCATGCAGCAAAGTTTGCGAGTGGGAATCACACGAAGCACTAGAGGTATTGGAGGGAACACATACAGGAACAGGTCCTTCATTGCGAGTGCAAACGTATCTCCCAGGCTCCCCAGTTGGGGAATCCTGCTGGCGAAGGCTTGGCACTTTGAGCTCTCTGCGGTTGCAAAGAGGCTGATCTGGGGTCAGCCCCACATGTTGAACAGACTGTTTGCTGTAGCTCTCTGCTGAGGGAATCCGTGATGGCGTTCTTGATGCCCACCAGATGGAAAGGGACGAGAAACAGGTCATGAAGAATGGCCCAGTGCCACAGGGCCTGCGCCTTTGGGAAGAGAGCAGGGGAGCGGACCCAACTGGTTTCTGAATATAGAACATGGTGGTGGTGTTGTTCGTTTAGATCCTCACCACTCGTCCTCGCAGAAGAGGTATTAAAGACTAGGGCCAAAACACAGCCTGCAGCTACAGAACATTGATTTCTAGATCCTTCTCTAACTATGCGCCAGTGACCTGGAGCCATCTGGTATCCAGCAACTCCTGCAGCGGTCTCATCTGTAGCCTGCGAAACGGAATCAGGTGAATGAAGGACATAGCAGTGGACTGGGCCGAAGTTAAGCAATGCACCATCCCCAACATAGCTGCCACCCACTCCTCTGTGGGGACCGCCAGAGATGTCTCTGTGTTGAGGCTGGCACCCAGGAACAGAGCGTTCTGAGAGGTCACTACACAGGACTTACCAAAGTTGATGGAGAATCCAAGATCTATCAGAAGATGTACGGTCTCCCGGGTGTGCTGCACCACTAGGGCCTGAGAGGGGGAACGATGAGCCAGTCATCCAGGTATAGATGGCTGTGCATGCCCTTGAGACGCATGTGACCCGCCACTGAGGCCAGGCACTTTGTGAATACCCTTGGTTCCGATATGGGGCGAAAGGGCAGAGCCTTGAACTGATGATGTCCCAGAACCACAAAGCACAAGAACATCCAATGCTTTGGATGTATGGGGACATGGAAGTAGGCGTCCTCTAGGTCCAACGTTGCCATGAAATCCCCATCCTCCAGCTGGCCGAGTGTCACGCTCACCTGATTCCCACGGAGGCGCAGGTCTGGCTTCGAGTGCTGATGCTTCTTCAATGGTGAAGCGCAGGACTCTGAAGATGGACAGGTAGGGCCCCTCTACTCTGGCTTCTCTGGCTCGTAGGAATATTCCCCTGTGCGTGAAAAGGGAGTATTACCTACTGACGGAATAATGCTCAAGCCTCCCACTTCCTTCCAACCCTCCACGCTACCCTTCCACGATTCCCCGTGAAGTCTCACCTTAGGGTCTGGAAGGATGAGTTCTCCATCCTGCTTCTGATGCAGGGGCGCGTTGAAACCCAGTTACTTCACTGGATTGAGGTTTGATGGAAGTTCAAATAAGCTTGACTATTCAGGTAAGGCGCTGTAAGAGTTCTGTTGCAAGTTCAAAAGTTCAAGCTTAATAATAATGTTCATAGTCTTATTGCAGCAAGCGCTAACGCTTATGTCTTTTTCCCCTTAGGGGCTGGGGTCCGGAATGCCAGGAAGCGGCAGGAACCGAAATGAAATGGGAATGACCCAACTGGTAAGTCTTAGAAGGAAACTGAGCTTTTCCTATTCACTTCCTTCTCTCACCTTGTGTCCTTGTCTTTTTCTCTCTAGGCACTGGGAAGTGGCTGCGGATCCGGATGATCGCTGCTGAAGATGGAGGTGCCCAGGAAAGGTGAGTGAAATGCAGCGCTGCAGCGATCAAAACGAAATGCTTTTAAAAATGATGCCTTCCCTTTCAGGATCGTCGGTGTAATGTCTCTGTGGTACAGCTTTAGCAGGTAAGGTTGTCTTTCTCTCCAATTCTCTCTTAGTAGGTGACCCAGGATGCCGACAGGCGTGGCTGAAGTCCAGATGCAAGAGCTGACACGGTGAGCGTCCAGCTGCGAGGAGCAGAACAACGCGAAGCAAGAGTTGCTGATCGGGTGTGGTTTAAATAGCTTTGGAAGAAGTTCCAGGTATGTATCCTTCCACCGATCAGGTATGTATCCTTCCCCGACCACACCCAGGTGGAAAGTAGTCCCACAGATAAAGTAGTTCCATTCAGGCCTCAAGAGGGCCTGGATGTAGCAGCATGGTCTGCATCAGGTAAGTGCACATTGAAACACTTGAACACATGTCTAGCTTAATGAGCCTGGCGCCTAAGGCGCCAGGACAGGGGTCCAACATGAGCCTGGCGCCTAAGGCGCCAGGACTGTGTCCAAAGGGCCCCAGCTTGGACCCGCTGGCACTTCCCTGGGCGGAATGATGCCTGCCTATGGGGTTGCTGGGTCGGACTCGGCTCCTTGGAGGTAGGCATCATGACACCGAGCACTTGCTGCAACGTGGCCATCCTGAATTTTTGTGACTTCAGGTATATGTTGAGACATTGCTAGTCTAGGATTGGACTCCATCCCCCCTGCATTCTTGCAGACCATAAAGTATCTGGAATATACTCCGGAGACCCAGAGGTGCAGAGGGACAGGTTCTACTGCCTCTTGTCAACATGGCCAGCCCCTCTTCCAGCAGCTGGGCCATGTGCATTTCCTTTCTTACTACAGGGCGAAAGAAAGGGCACCTGTGTTCAAACTCCGGCATGTGTCCCTGACGAAGTATGTCCAGCACCCTCTTGTCAGTGGTGATGTACTTCTCCTCGTTGACAAAGTGTGTCAGATGACCCCCCCCCCCCACGTGGTGCAAAAGTGGGGGTACAGGCCCTGGGTTGGCCCAGGCTTGCTTGGTTGTTTGCGTCCTGATTTGCAGACGAGGTAGACGCTGTGCCTCTCTGCCGAAGGGTTGCAACCAACCCCTGTATCTCTCTTCTGGGACATGGAGTGGGAGGGTTGACGGTACGAGGTGGATGCCTAGCCCTTAGAGGATCTGTTGAACATCCCTCTTGAAGATTGAAAGTACAAAGACCGCTGCTGCTATAAAGTCCCAAGTGATCTTGCTGTTTAAGTGTCTGTCTTTATCGCCTGCAGCGTTTTGTCCACCACCTTGCTGAAGAGATTATCCCCATCCAAGGGCATATAAACAACCTTGGCCTGGATGTCAAACTTAAAGTTAGTGGCCTTCAGCAAGCCCTGGCATCTGAGTGCCACTCCGTTCACCATTTGACTAAAAAACGAGTCTGCGACATCTATAGCCACTGATGATGTGGTAAGAGGCCACCTCGCCTTCCTAAAATAGTGCTAAACCTCTCTTCTTCTTGTCATTAGGCAAGAAATCCAGGAGTGGGCCCAGTTTGAACCACAACTCCCCATCACAACGGGCCAGGATGGCCAGGGCGTTGGCGGCCTTCACAGTCGATGCAACGGTATAGAGGACACTCTTGCCCATAGCGCCCAGCTTTTTCCCTTCCTGGTCAGGGAGAACCATGGATTTCGAGGACAGGTTTGCAGATCGTTTACTGGCTGCGGCGATATGACGGAGTCCGGGGACGGCTGCGATCCAAGGCATTTAGGGGCAGAGTCAGGCACCCTGTATTTCTTCTCAAGCCTGCCCTGTTTCACTGGTGTAGAGCTGGGGGTCTTCATCAGCACCAGGCCTTCATCCCAAACTTTGGCCAGCAGGGGAATGAACATCAGTATCTTCATGGCCGATGTGTGGCCTCTGTTAAAGAAACCCCCCTCCTTTTTGTCGGGCACTAAGGTGAAGAGGGTAGATGCCCTTGAAAGCATGGAGTGGAATGAACCCACCTCATCAGGTTGAAATGCCCTGGGGTATCATCGGCACCCAGCAGCTCACTATCCGACGGCACAAAGTAATCAAACTCATCCATCCATTGCGCCCATATCCGTGGCTGTTGCAGTATCTATATGGGGTGGATCCCCTACCGGTAATGGCTGCAGTGGGTGGTGGCGCGGCCGCATCGGTGTTGCAAGGCACTTTGGCGTAGCAGCGTGGTGTCTGTGCTGAGGTCTTGGAGGGCTGTGCCTGGTGGTGCTCCCTTTCAGGGGCACTGGGGGTGGAAGCTGCTGTTGTATTTCTGACACCAACGTAGGTACCTTAGTGGGAATATCCAGGGACATGTCTCTAGGGCCCTGCTGAGGGACCACCCGACGAGGCACTGATTGAGGGCTAGCACGCCGTGGCGATACTGACGGTGGGCTAGTGCACCTTGCAAGGATTGATGGCCATCCTGTCCTACAAGGGGGGGTGGGTTTCCACACCCACTAGGCTGGGTCCACCACCGGTTTAAGCAGCAGCCTTCTTTCAAGGACTTATCTGAGCTTGTGTACATCTTCATGATAGGATTCCCTTGGGACCTCCCTTAGGCCCACCAAAGGCCTGGGGAGAAAATCAGTCAGCGGCAACAACTCCTTTGATCTTCGTGCCTCCTTCAGGAAAGAGGAAACAACTGAGGCCTTCACAGACTGAGTAGTCGTGCTCGAGGCGGTCGTGGGCCGGGGAGGCAGGGTAACCCTGGTTGAATATTTTGCTGTTGATTTTGGCGTGGTAGTCGACGGGACAGTCATCGACAGGATCGCCAATGGGGATGCAGCAACAGTCATCAAGGTGGCAACATCTACAGGGTCCTGGTCATCGTATTCGTGATTGACGGCAGTCTCGCAGACAGGGGCCTCTGCTTGTGAGGCACTGATGGTGTTGCCGCTGGCGAAGTCGTGGACGTCTGTGATGAGGACCTCTGAGTGCCGTTCCTTGCGGGAATGTTTCCTCAGTCTATCCTTTGATGAAGGGCCATGCTTGGAGGAGAGGGAAGGTCTCTCTGAAGATACACCACCCACCGGCAAGCTTACTGTGGACGGGGAAGGCGAAGGAGAGCATGTGTGCTCTGAACTGGGAACGTGGCAGCGGCATCCACTGTTGGATATGCAGCGCAGCGCTGGGCCTTTCTGTGGAGGAACATCCTCGGCTGATCGACATCTTCAAGGATGGAGAATGCTCCAAAGGTCATCCGGACCTGGAGGGGACCTGCGTACGACCGGAGGCTGCGCTTGGAGCCCTTTCTCCCTTCAGCCACACCACCAACCTGCGGTAACAGTCCCACTCTGTCTTGGCAGGAAACCTCAACAGATGTTGCATCAGTCTTCTTCATGATCAGGATGCAAACAATAGAGGTACAAAATAAATTAATGTGCCGGTCTTCCACATTAATGCTTGTCAAGCCACACCAGGAGCAGAGCCTGAACAGACTCCTGTTGCTTTCCACCGACATTGTGAGGCGCTAATTCGGCCTCAACTAGACCTTCCGAACTTGGAGAGATTTGTGAAGAATAGCCATGCGTCACATTTAGATACAATTGTGAAGGTTAGCCATGCGTCTCACTTAGAATCATCAAGATTAGCCACTGAGAGGAACTTTGAGAGCACCCAATGCACTAATCACCCCACTCCTCCTACACACATCCCTTGTACTATACACGCCCATGGGCTAGCCAAACCACACACAAACACACACCCAACATAACAAACACTTGCATACAACAATCATCCCAGGCACTGGGCCTTACCCATACGGACATAAGCCAGTGCGCACAACCATAATTTTAAACTCCAGCCAATTGACACATAAAACACAAACACACGCCCAACATAACAGACATTCACATACAACAAACAACCGAATCATTGGGCCTCACCCTTATGGATACAATAAGCCAGTGCACGCAAAGAGACCATCTGCAACCCAACACACACATGCCAGTTTCTCCTAGTTCTGTACCTATCCTATCAGTCTACCCTCACTAACCAACCCTGTACACTTTCTTGCAGAGCCACATGATTGCCTGGAGACTGCCCCTGGCTGGTAGTGGTGCATGGTACAAGTCAACATAATTGTTTTAAACTGAAATTGCAAAATACATCAATATAGTTCACTACAAGTGAATTCATTGTAAATTGATGTGTGTATGAAAGGTCTTGTGCATTGTACACTTTGACCATTATACTTGGAATACAAAAATAAGATATTTTGACCCCATAATGATTAATGTAAAACAGAAAAGAGACAACATCAGCCATTGGTAATGTACATTTCTAACACACGAGCAGTAACTTGCTGAAAGCACAAATCCTTTAGAAAAAATGTAATCGCTATTAAAAGCATTCCTATTAAAGAGTCATAAGAAAAACTCAAAGAGCAATGAATTAAAAAGTATAGGTTTATCATTTATTTACTGAACAGCATTTTCAATAAAATAAGACTCATTTTATTGTTTCCCCTCTTGCCCACTCACCTGCAATAATACAAGGTACGTGAGATTAAAAAACGAGATTTGCAAATGCCAAGAATGGTTTAGGACAAAGTAAAAACATTAGAACTTCAACTAGCGTTAAACATTACATCAATTTCCATATATTTCCAGTGCATAGATAGGACATATTTTAAAATATAATCCACATAAGAGGTTTGTCAAAGAACTGAATTATAAAATAGGACCAAAGTCTGAATCTCAGCTGGAGGGAGACTCTCCTTGAAACCGCAGAGTGAATAAGGAAGCACCTAGCAAGGTCAGCAAGACTGCAGCAGTTGTACTGTGCTTTTTAAATTAGCTTTCACAAGCATATTAGTACAAACATTCCATTTTGTGCTAAAAATTGAACTTTAGTGCAGTTTTGTAGATGCCTTTTCCGGCAACCCAAAAATCACAACGCACAACAAATAAGGTAGAATCATGAAAAAGAATAAGAAATTGGTTAGTATTCCAAAAAATAAGTAATAAGTCATAAGTAATTATAAAAATACAAATTAACATAACTGTTACATTTTAAACATTTCAAGAATACACAGTTCAATTCAGATATAAAATAAAGACTAAAAGGACATATAGATATGTTGGCAATTACAGCAGATCACTTATGTCATCACGTTTGCAAACTAATAACTGCTTACCAGTATGTATTTACAAAAATGATTAACTCCATAAATGCAGTTATCTTTTCGACACTGATGTTGCACAGTAAAGACACAGGAAAAAAAGTAACTGATAAATAATATGTCTCATCATCCATGCAATTTCTGCCAGCATACATTATTACAACAACCTCAAAGTAGAATCAAGAAGCAACACTGTTCATCTCTTAATAAGTGGTTTAGATATTTAATGCATGCACTACTCGATTCGCATATGACCCTGTACCAGTGGCCTATGTGGGATGAAAGGCGCCTGACGTGATGCTGGATCACTGCATTGATGAGTGACACATGTGAAACGTATAAGTGGACAGTTTGTTTTACAATATGTCTGCTCCACATGGTTTCCCAGGTTTGAGAGCGATCTGTTAAAGAATACAACCCATGGAAAAATACATACATTAAAGGACATTTTAAATGGATCAATATCCATATTCCTTTTTTAACAAATTACATTCAGTAAAAACCTTTCCTTTGTGGGTGGAGTAAGACCTGGCAAACCTTATAAAAAACCTTTGGACAAATATTTGTAGATTTTATACAGTTTCAATTAGTAACAAAAGTGTAAAGTACAAGTTTGAGAATGTGATTGTCGCATACAAGTTGTGCTCCCAAATCATTACTCATTGTGTTGCTAAGGACTCAATGCAAGACAAAAAAAGAAGGTCTAGCTGACCATTCAAGTTGATAATATCTACAATAGTTCATTAAGAAAGTTCATTTGAAGAATAGAAATCAAGATCCAACAACAAATTCATTCCCCCTTGAAAATCTAAATTACCAGTGAAGGACACTGTCCAAGCATTCATTGTTGAAGAAGAGGTGATACTTCTAAGGTGGCTGTTTCAGCATACTTTTTACTTTCAGACAGTGTACAGATAGGTAGTGTGAGGAAGGATAGATACCCTGCATTTAAAATTGGTCAGACTACGACCACTGGCTCACAGTGTAAACTGAATGCATCATTGACCGGCTTGCTTGGCCAGGCGGAGGCACTTGGGTTGGGTGAAGTTCCAGGTGGAAGTGAACAATGACATCATGGAAAGAAAACAAAAAATAAACTTTACTATTTGGAGTCAAACATGTGAGAGCGCTCATCTCATTGCTTCTGTGGCACCAAGGCACACCAAGGATATCAATGGGTACCAGAGGTGTTGCTATGGGGGGCTAAGGGGGCTATAGCCCTTGGTCTTAGTTATAGCCCCGGATAGAAGCTCAGGGGCTACCAAACGGCTAGCTAGTCCCGAGTCCCGACATTAGCATAGCCCCAGATCTTTTACAGACCTAGCAACACCCCTTATGGGTACTGTACTAAGTCAAGACAAAGCTAATAGTAGGGCCTGCCTGGTGGACAAGACAGTGGGAGCCTTCACATGGGGATGCCACTGCATTAAAATCTACAGTGCTTTAAATATGTGTGTAAGGTGATTCATTCTCAAACAATTAAAACATTTTGCCGAAGGCCACTGTCACCACTTCTGTTCAACGCCACGGTCAAGAGATTAAAGCCAAGTTCCATGGTAATTAAATAAAATAATGTCTCTCTAAACTGGAAAGAGGTTAGTTGGTATGTCAAAAAGGTTTCTATACAAAATTGCAACTTTCTTCAAGTAAGGGATCTTCTAAACATAATTTTCACGATGAGTAACCTACTTTAGGCTCAGCCCAACCCCGACTTTGTCCACAGGCACAAAGGACTAAACGTGATTTCATAGAACACTAGATACCATAATTTTGGCTGATTTGTACTACTACATGGGTCCCTACAACTGAATTCTGACGACCTGGTTTTGAAACTGGTTATTTATACTTAAAAGACAGCATCAAAGCGCACCAACTCACTGAGAAACCTATCCTCCAATAAACTGTGATTTATAAGGGCAGCGGCTGTCACACACTGAATGATAGTACAATAAATGTAGTTTGCCATGGCACAGAAATACGCTTCTCGGCTGGGCAATTTTACTTTTGATGGAATAGTGGCAACATATTTGGGAAGACTAATTTCATATAACGGGAAGTAAATGCACAAAGTCATGCACTGCCATTGAGTACAATACTAATATTTGGTAAACACATTAAATAGAAACAGTAAAAAAATATCAGCATTCAACGTGACAGTATTTAGTTTATTCTGAACTTTCGTGTGCATTGCTTTGTGGCCCGCTCTGCAGAATTCTTTTTCCATGTAAAGCAGAAGGTGAAATGGAGTTTTGTATTCAAGTACAGTTTCTCTAAATTTCTAAAATAAAACATAAAAAGAACAGCCATTTTCAATTCATTTATGATGTAGCTCTAAAGAAAATCAGGAAAAAATGCAATATTTTCTTTGCAGAGAAATGTGGACTTCAAGGGGAGCCTGGTTTCCTGTTCCAAACAAGAACACACATTTGGGGGAGTGAAGCACGTCCCCGGCTATGCACACATGCCTCTAGCTTGTTCGCAAATAACGTGACCACAAATGAAGATCAGGTGGGTACCATTTTCACACAAGGGATGGGATATATGATGAATTCCACCATACGATATGAGCAGCCTTTAAACAATATACAATTTTTAAGGCTTGAATTGTATTGTAAGTCAAGCGGGCCAGACAGTACTGTACTTGAGCTAAGGAAACCGATTATTTTAACTACAAGCTAATCTACCTGGGCAGAGGCAGCAGCAGACACCATTGCCAGTGGACAACTAGTGGGCAATGGGAAGGAGGCCCTCTGGCTGACCAGCTAATATGTCACACTAACCACTACTCTGCAGGCACAGATAATCACCCATCTCCGATAATCAATTTTAAGGAATCACAGAGTAACTGGGAGGCAAGGGACAGGTAGTCATCAGCACTGAAATTTGATAGTTAAAAATAAAGGCACACACGAGGTACTCAGAAAGGCACTTTCCATCAATCAGGCACAGGACCAGGAGGCTCTAGAGATTGCAAGGAAATATAAGCATATATATGACATGGGTTATAAAGGGAGATGTGACCCGGATGGCTTTGCTGGAATCATTAACATAGATGAGGGAAGTTTGGTGGCGTTTGTGCAGAATTGAGTCTTTTGACATGTGCAACAAACGGCAAAAAAAGAAGTTAAAACCATTTAGTGGAGTGTAAACGAAGTATGGCATGCTCTTTTCCATATTGCAGTTTACGAATGAAGACTAGAAGATGTCCAAAAGTGCGTAGTCGTATGTATTGTTCAGCTCGAGAACAAATTGAATACCTTGAAACAGAGCGTTGAACATCTGCAAACATGGAATCCCTAAACGGGATGGGGGTGAAGAGTTGAGAGGCCATGAAATCTGCCTTAATGACAGACCAATTTAGCCCAAATAAAACAATCAAGAAAACTATCTCCAGGTTTTAAATCCCAAACTGTAAAAGGGAGGGAAAATTGTAGTCACGCTATAATTGTCTAGACAGGATTGAGAAAACTGCAAAACTGAGTTTTGGCCAAGTGAAAAACCATGGGAATTGTCTAAACAAAATCAATATTAGAGGTGCAGGATTTACCTACCTAAGCTCAAGCACCAATATATGTCGCGAATGTTCATGGCCTGTTCTTTGTTTGGCCCCATTCCATATTGTTGTTGAAGGGCTCTTGATAGTTTAGCATTTAGATCTAAGGAACACCCCCATATTATTACGATAGGTGAAACTGCATTTCCTACAACCTTTACACTGCTTAGATAATTGTGTGGACGAAAGTGGTTATTTTGCAGGAACCTACTGATTGTCACTCCTTAAGTTAAATGGTTTGATCGAAGGCATGACCAACTGAAGGTTTCACAAATATGGAAAATATAGGCCACGTTTTCTCACTTTTGAATTAGCTATGTAGATTTTGTTTTTTATAGGAGCAGACCCTCTTGTAGCAAACTTAATGAATACAGTTGCATGGTCTGGCAAAAATGTTTTTTCCTGAATCAGTGGAAAACATTCACTGCAACACAATCTCAACACATTAGGGTACCAATATAAAAAGGACTGAAGAGGTAGGGCATGTTAGATTTAAGTACCATACAGCATGCATGGAGATAAGTGAAATTAGCTGTAAAAAAATGCATATTAACCGTACAAAAGTAACTGATTTTCTAAATGTGTAACTGAAGGGTACACATGTATACTATTATTCCGATGAAGACAGCTCCATACCTACTTGTTCTAATGTGGTTTAATATTTTCTAGATGTAAATACGTTTTTTATAAAAGCTTCGTTTTCCCCAGAGTAATCGGACAATGTGCAAATATATGAAAACATAATTGTATTTTGCTACCAGAGTATTCTTAGATCAGCTACATTGTTGTGGCAACCCAATATTAGTACTTTAAAGATAAAGAGATCACTTTTCCATGCAAGCATTGCGAATATAACATATTTGTACATTATTATTAAAACTAGTTGTGCTGTAGAAATTAACAATTAGGAGAACCAATCAAAAAACGACATTAAAAGCAACAAAAAAAAAAGATTCTCAAACATTAAAAGTAAATGAAAATTGAGTCAATGTGCACATTTTAAAAATATTGGTGAGGCAGCAAGTCTATTCATGTTTTAAAAAATGCAGAGAGAGGATTTAGTGTCCACTTTTTCCAGGAGCTAGCACTGTTCTTGAGCTATAGTGCACAAAGGTATTAAGGACAAGATGAAGTTCCCCGACTCATGCCAAAAAATGGCTACTCAATAGGTCTGCATCACTTAGCACGTATTACGATTTTTGGCCTGGCATGAAGCATTATGAACTCTCTCAGCACATGTTCCAGCTATTGAACTATCGCTGAAATCTGATCCCAAATGCATATGGTAAAAGAGTTGGGTATTGGAGCAAATACAACTTTTCTAATGGTAAACGATATAAAGCATCAGATTTGTGGAACCTTAACTACATCAGCATTGTGAAAAAGAAAATCGGTTTTCCCTTTTAATACTAGGTCACTAGAAGCAATTCATTGCGCAGGGCTAGCACGGTACTGCAGAGCAAAATCCTGAAATAAAGAAGTCCAGAAAGAGAAATCATACAATTATCCGTTTCCCGTAGCAAGAACATAAATGATGAGATGGAATCATACAAAAGCTTTACCTGAAATTCATTTTGAAAAAGGGTTAACATTTATTGCTGAACTGAACTACAATATGATATGGGTATTCACGGGTATAATAGCGCAAGTGAATGCAGCTTGGTCATTGTTTTAGTGGTTATAGGTTAGTGGGAAAGAAAAGATAAATCAATAAGTTTAGGTAATCCAAAATCCCCAAATTTTGCATGATTGACCACAGGACATGAAGCAGCTGGGTGTCATCCGTTAAGGCCTCTCACTAGAGCCATCCTTGAAAACGCTATTCCAGAGCGGATACAGTAAAGCACTGCCTTCACATTTTTAGTGGTGCGCAGGAGAACCATTCATATGCTTGTCACCAGAACCATTGTCAGTGCTGTACAGGCAGTCCAGAAAGGATTGGGAAATCTCCGTTACCATGGATCGGTCAGGAATGGATTGTGCCATACCATAGATCGCTCCCTAGTGAAAAAGGAGGAAATAACAGATTGACAAACAGTTTAACATTACAAATAACTCAATTATACACTTATAAAAGCGCTTGATGTGAGCCATTCCAACAAAACACATTTAAAAAAAAAAGAACAAGTTACTTTCTTACCTGGTAACATTCTTTCGATGGGATGTTCCTCCGACTTATTCCACATCTTTCACATTGATTACCACAGCTGTGCTGCTTCGGAAAACTTTTTCGGCGTAGGCGTCCTGGGTCGATGACGTCGATACGCTCCCTCGAGGCCCTCCTTCGACGGTTACCGGATGTTATATGTAGGACACACGACGCCCATAGCCTCAGTTGTAGTTTTTCCCCCAGAACGTGTGGCACCAATCTCCTGCCAGTATTACTACAGAAAGCCTTGCGGAAAAGGAAGCTGCAATCGCATAAGAAATTCTGCAGAGCGAAAGGTAGGGGGGGTACAATGTGGAATACGTTGGAGCAACATCCTATCGAAAGAACGTTACCAGGTAAGAAAGTAACTTGTTCTTCGAGGAGATTGTGTCCTCCGACGTATTCCACATCTTTGACAGACTCCCAAAGCAGTACCAAAGTAAGGAGATGGGAAAAGAATTTAGACATTTTTAGAATGCCCACTCAAATTGCAGAATAGAGGACTGCCTTACCAAAAGGCCAAATCTTGCCCATGGATAGAGTCCAGGGAATAATGTTTCACAAAAGTATGGACAGAGGCCCATGTGGCTGCTTCACAAATATTGCGAATCGGAACACCCCTCTGTAGTGCAGTGGAGGCAGCCGTACCCCTAGTAGAATTAGCCCGTAAGCCTACTGGAGGGTCCTTTCCCGCCAACCGATAACACTCTGAGATCGTCAAAATGATCCATCTAGACAAGGTCTGCTTGGAAACAGCCTCACCTAAACGCCTTCCAGCGTAACCAATAAAGAGCTGATCGGCCGCTCTGACCCGGGACATCCGTGAGAGATCGAAACTCAAAGCTCTCCTAGGGTCCAACCTATGGAGCCTCTCCTCTTCCTTACCAGGATGTGGAGGAGGATAGAATGCCAGAAGAATTACCTTCTGGTTCAGATGGAATTCCAACACAACCTTTGGAAGAAAGGAAGGCCATACCCCAAGGACAACCCTGTCCTTATGGAACACAGTGAAGGGTGGTTTGGCGGAAAGTGCCTGCAACTCACTCACTCTGCGTGCGGAAGTAACCACAACTAAAAATACAGTTTTAAAAGGACAACAGTCTCAACAGACAAGAATGTAAGGGCTCAAACAGAGCTCCAGTTAAGAACTTTAAAACCAAATTCAAATCCCCTCCCAGCACCTGGAAAGGCGATGGTGGAAACACATGAGTTAGCCCTTTTAGAACTGAGATATCAAAGGGATTTTAAAATAAGAACATTCCTCAGATGAGCGCTTAAATATGGGCAGCACAGCCAGGTAACCCTTAATGGTACCAAACTTCAGGCCCTTGTGGGCTAAAAAAAGCAAAAACGACAAAACCAACGGAATGGAACATTGGAAAGGATCCACATTCTGTACCCTGCACCAGTCGCAGAACTTCCTCCAACGGCAACGGTACAGGGATTTCGTTGCGGGCCTTCTGGCCGAAAGCAACACCTCCATCACGTCTTCGGGGAGGTCCCAATCCTTATAGCTCAGATACCAAGCATGAAGGCTGAGAGACTTGACCTCTGGATGGAGAACTCAACCCCCCTCCCGTGAGAGCAGATTGTCTCAGTAGGGTAGACGGCGTGGAGGGCAGATGGACACGTCTAGAAGGTCCGGGTACCACACTCTCCTGGCCCATGCCGGAGCAATGAGGATCATCCGGAAACTGAACCTCTGCAACACCTGCGTAATGACGGGGACTGGAGGGAACGCGTACAGCAGCGGGAAGGACCACTCCACTACGAACGCATCCCCCAAGTCTCCACTTCGAGGAAATTCCTGCGAGCAGAATCTCTCGCACTTTCGGTTGACACTGGCGGCAAAGAGATCCACTTGTGGGGTCCCCCCAAGGGCAAAGATCTCCAAAAGAACTTACTGAGCCAGCTCCCACTTGTGAGAGACCGTGCTCTGCCTGCTCAGAGCGTCCACCGCCGCGTTTTCATCTCCGGCCAGATGAACTGCGAGATTGACATTTCCTGCTGGATGGCCCAGAAACAGAGCTGCATCGCCTCCCTGCACAGTGGGAATTGACCCCCCCCATTTTGTTGAGGTAGTGCATGGCCACTGTATTGTTCGTCATAATCAGGACATTCTTCCCCCGCACAGACACCAGAAAAGCAGTCAGGGCTAGCCTGACAGCCCGCAGCTCTAACATATTGATGTGGAGTCTGGACTCCGTAGGAGACCAACAACCGCTGGCTGTCAGCTCGTTGGCATGACCTCCCCAACTAGTGAGGGATGCGTCCGTCACTATCGTCACCTTTGGCCATGGTTGCCAAAACGGAGCCCCTTTGAACAGATTTCCTACGACGGCCCACCACAGAAGGTCCTGGGCGACCCAGGGCGGAATCTGAACAGATCCGACATCCTGCCAGAGAACTGCGACCACTGCATCTTGAGCATCCAATGCAGAGATCTCATCCGTAGCCTGGCCTCTGGCACCAGTAAAATGCAGGATGCCATGAGACCGAGCAATCTCAAGAATTCGAACGCCGGGACACTATGGGCAAGTTGAAATTTGTCCACCATCTGCAGAATGTGGTGAGCTCTCACCTGGGGAGGCGAACACTGCCCCAGAGATGTGTCTAGCACTGCCCCGATGTACTGGAGCCGCTGTGTAGGTGTCACATGACACTTCAAGTTGAGGGAGATGCCCAGCTTGTGAAGGGAGTGGCAGGTGACGTACAGATTATCCAGGACTTGCTCGGGAGAGCGCACCCTGACCAACCAATCGTCCAGGTAGGGTTAGACGTGAATCCCCCTTTCCTGAGATGCGCTGCCACCACCACCATCAGCTTGGTGAAGACCCTCGGCGGAGCTCAATCCAAACGGCAGGACCCGAAACTGAAAATGTGAGTCGCTAGCCGTGAACCTCAGGTACGTCCTGTGCTTGGGATGAATCGGCACATGAAAGTAAGCATCCTTGAGGTCGAGAGACACTAACTAATACTGAAGTTGAAGGGCCTGGAGGGCTTGAGAAAGAGTTCCCATCTTGAACTTGTCCTTCCAGAGGAGCTTGTTGAAACCACGCAAGTCCATGATGGGTCTCAATCCTTTGTCTTTTTTCGGAATCAAAAAATATGGGGAATACCAACCCTTGTTACTCTCCGCTACAGGTACCAGTTCAATGGCACCTTTCTCTAGCAGGGATAGGATTTCCTACACAAGGAGTAGATCCGGACGCTTCAAAGAGAGCTTCCCTGGTGGATTGTCATGAGGCCTCTGCCGGAAAGGAAGACAGTAGCCGTGGGCTATGAACTCCAGAACCCACACATCTGAAGTAATGGCACGCCATTATACAGGATGCTGCGCCAGCCTTCCCTCAACCGGCGAACCATGGGACATGACTGAGCGGAAGCGGCTGCGACAGTGCCAGAGGGCAAGGAGGCAACTGGCCGAGCGGCTTTGGCACCTCGAGTACCTTGCTTTCCACCTCTGGTACTCCTACGGTGGCCCCTTTGACTGGAAGCTCCCCTCGAATTACCGAAGGAAAAGTAGTATCGAAAGGAGCCACCCCTCCATTGCTGTCCCCTAAGCTGAAAAGGCGGAGGTTGACGCACTTCAGCGCTCAAGGACTTCGCTGCAGCTTTGGGGGTCTGCAATCTCTCAAGGCTCTCGTCAGCCTTGCTGCCAAAAAGATGGACACTATCAAAGGGCATGTGGAGACTGTACATCAGGAGCAAACCCCGACTTCCGCAACCACGCAAAACTGCGCATCACAGTGCTCGCCGCCATGGACCAGCTGACACAGTCTGCCATGTCCAGACCTGACTGAATGGTTTCACACATGGCATCCTTGCCATCCTGAACAAGGGCAAGAAAACCATCCCGTTCCTCCCCTTCGGGAATATGTTCAGCCGCCAACAACACACAATTACACAGAGTGTGCATGAATCTTGCAAGGGCACAAACGGAGTTGGCTGCCTTTAAAGCCATAGCCCCAGAAGAAAATACCTTCTTCGCCCAGCCATTAAAGTGTTTGTCGTCCCTATCAGGAGGGATTGTTGGGTACGCAGCCTGCTTTGCTGGGGCCGTAGCTGCCTGCACCACCAAACTCTCTGGAGTAGGGTGCGTAGACAAGTAGCAGGGGTCACCACTGGCTGGGCGGTATTTTCTTGGCAACAACTTATTCACTGCTGGGAGATTCTCTGAAGCAGCCCGGCCTCTGCCACCCTTCTTTGTAAAGCCATAGGAAATGGCAACACCGGGTCAGTAGGTGGACCTTGGTCCAAGATATCTGTCGGGTCATCCTGCAAAAAATCCACAGGTGGAGCAAACTACCCCAGATACTCCATCACCCTCGACATGAGGCGCCTGAACGAGGAGTCAGCATGTGTACCAGGCTCAGGCATGCCAAACTCAACCTCTGGGGAGGTATCAAGGCCACTTGCGTCAGGTAAAGATTGACGAAGGTCTTCCGACTGGCTATGACCAGACAACAGGTCATCAGGAACCTCAGGAGGCACAACCCCCTCTTCATCAGACCCTTCCTCTACCTCTGAAATGTACTCCAAGGGTTGGAACAAGTCCACCCTGGGAGGAGGAACAGAGTATGGGTCAAATATAGGCTGCACAGACTTGCTGAGTGCCTTTCACAGAGCTTCCAACACCCTCTGGGGCACCTCGAGCAAATTTTCCTCAAAAGGCGTCGAGGGCACAGATGGGAGTGGCGTCGATGTTGACCGAGGCGCCGACGGCTTCGACAAAGGCTTTGAGGCCGGAGCCCCGACCATGTCCTTCGACGGCCTCGGCGCCAAAGACTTCCTCGGAGCTGGAGCAAGTCCATCGACAGACATGATGCCGATAGAGTCAATGCCTTCTTTGAAGGCCTCACAGGCTCCAATGGTCTCAACAGCGTCTAGGACCGGGACCTGGATTGGGCACAGTGGCGATCATCCTTGTCCGATCTGGACCTCGGCGGTTCCCGATGACCGCGCTGACCGCCGGAGCACAAAGGCGTGCAAGCGGTGGCTCTAGCGCGTTCCCTGCTGGCTTCACTCGAAGGCATGGACGGAACGGTGCCCTGCGATTTGAAAACCCCCATCTGCCGGCGGAATTCATCCCATTCGGCCTGCGTCAAGTGTTTTGTGGGACAAGCTACCCGCCGTCTGGTGGAGTCCTCCGACTAGGACGGGGAAGGCGACCAGTGACGGCGCTTCCGCAAATTCCTCGAAGAGGCAGAGGAATGGCAGGACCCATTCCTAGATCAAGACCCCCTGGACTTACGCCGACGCGGAGAGTCGCCCTTCGAATCGTCCGTCGAAAGTCCAGCGGATTTTGACTTATGGGGTTTTGAAACCCTACCTACCGACAGCTTCTTTCGCTCCTGCAAGGCCTTCAATGTCAAAGACTGGCATTCGTCGCAGTCATCGGTGGCGTGGCTCTTGCCGAGGCACCAGAGGCAGACATCGTGTGGGTCCGTAAGTGACATCTTGAACCGCAGTCCCGGCACTTCTTGAAGCCCGACTTCGGGGTAGCAGAAGACAAAGACATCTTTCACGGAACACTAGAAGAACCGATTCAACAAGAGAGAACCGAGGGGTGCCGAGATTTCGAAGCGAACACGTTCACAGAAAAAACGGAACTGAGGCTATGGGCATCGTGCGTCCTACATATAACATCCGGTGACGTTGACCGTCGGAGGTCCTCGAGGGAGCGTATCGACGTCACACCTACGCTGAAAAAGTTTTCCGAAGCAGCACAGCTGTGGTAATCAATGTCAAAATGTGGAATATGTCGGAGGACAAAATCCCCTCAAAACATTGTTTCTGTAGTTCAACACGATTTGGAAGCTTGCGGTACAACAATCTAGCTATTAAAATAAAGTTTGGGCTGCTAGGATGGCTTGACATTTTTTTACCCCCATTTTTACCCCAATTTCTAAACTAGGCATAAAATGTATCCTTTTCAATCAACTCCATTTTTAAGAGGAGAGGATACATTTGGAAATCATTGGTGGGAATCCCTAGGAAAAGCAACAGAAATTGATGCTTCAATTAAACCCGAGAAGGAAGATATGCTGAGGGTGCACTGGACGGGTGGGGTCAGTACATACAGAAGGAGGATGGGAATCCTAAAACTGTGGGTGACATTCTTTTTTGGGTTATTTTACTTTAAGTGTCAAATAATTTGCCCAATAGGTGAAAAACGTTTGGCAACTACCACCCCCCAACCCCTTTCTCCCCCCCACCACTAATTGGCCAAACTATTTGGCATGCAAAGTAAAAAGGACTGAACAATAAAATACACCACATGTAAAGAGCCAACATTGCCAATGTTGCTTTTTGTGAGAAATGGTAAAGTGAGCAGATTTTGCTGAGAAGTGTCAATTTCCTCACAGAACAAAACTAAGCCATTTCTCCTACCCCGTAGTTAAGATGCCAAACATTTAGGTCATGTTTTAGCAACTTAAAGGAGTTTGTTGTTTTAAGCTACAGACAAGCTCGACTCCCCCACATCTGGCAAACATGCAAGCACTTGGCTTTTGACCTACATACATACACATTTGATCTAGGCTCCGTAGTTTGGCTGTATTCTTCATGGGGTGTAAGTTTTTATTTCATGCACTGACAAAAGAATCTTCACTACCAATGACATTTGTTACAATATCATTTTGGTATTCAGAAGGACCCAGAGACCAGTGAGGCTTCTCTAACCAATGATAGAAGCTTTATGTCAGACACAAGCTCAATTAAGAGGAAACAACTAAACTTTAACCATTCTTGAATGACTTCAAGAGACTCAAGCAAACAGTCAAATTACACTGCCTTTAGGTAAACAAGCAGTGTGCAGGGACAAACCTTCTGAATAAACAAAAGTGGGAACATTTAGATATTAGGCTGGCGACAGTTCACGTAGGGAAAATGTGACAAAAATTCACTAGCTCAATTTTTGTGCGACTTGTCTGCTAGAAAACCTTGATTGTGATAGATGTGTTTGGAGGCTCAGCCTTGGGTTTCACATACAATCGCTTAACATAGGCTGTTTACAGTGCCCTAAAGGCATACATCAGATATATAGGTAATGCATCAAACCTGCTTGTGTGTAGCTGTAACTGAATTTTGGATGTTCTTAAATAACTGCATATTTTCCTGCTTGGTTACACACAGGGCCTCTGCAGGATGCTGATGCAGTAATATACTGGAGGAGTCAATGGCCCATATCACCTATATTGGCCTTTCGTTCAAATCTCGGTCAAACAAATTAAGTTTATATATAATACATATAGGTTGGGGGGCTACTCAGTACAGAGATGTTAGAGTGAGTACCAGTTCAGACGGCTACTCCTGTCCTGCCAACTTGACAGATCCTTCTCGGAAGTGGACGCTCCTGATTTTGGGCACGATCAAGAGGAATCTGGAGAAATAGATTTGGCGAGAATGGCAAGAGAATCTATGAAAGATGGAAAAGGGGAAATACACATAGGAAATGCATGCTGTAGATTAGGCTTGTTCAACATTCCCAGGTGGTGGATCTGTTAGAGATAAACACGAAGTAGCACTTCTGGTTGCAAAGTGAAGATTTGTCAGACACGGTAAAGGCACTTCTGGGATTAGTAGTATGGAAAATTCACATTAGCTCTCAGTCACCTTTGAGGATAGCAGGCCATGAGGGAAGGGGCTGGGTCAGCCCCCACCCAATGTTACTTGCAGAGGTTGGCTGCAGCAGTATCCCAGAGGTCTGCAATGCCTAAAAGCACAGTATGCACAAGTCTCAGAGGATGGCTGAACTGAGAGGAACAGACTAGTAGGCCCAGAATGTATTGGCACCCGAGAGTGAAAGCTTTACTGTCCTTGTCGATTAGGAGTTGGGGGAACTTTAAAAGACACCAAACTAATTGCCTGACTCACCGGGAGAGGAGTACAGTTAGGATACATACAGAGAACCAGTGATCCTTACAGACAAAAATAGAAAGAAGGAAAGATGCACCCACAAGGCTCTACGCCCACAGCCACCTCTGAGTAACACTTAACATTCAGCTCAGAAGACGCTTGAAATGAGGAAGAGTCGAGGGGGGCCCTCTGACCGTTTCTCTGTTAAAGCGAGCAGGAACAGTCGAACAGGCAGAAACGCACATTTCTGTGGTCTGTATACACATGGAATCCATGATGGCAAAGATCCTGGCACCTACATTTAAAACAATGCTCTGCCAGAATAGAGATAATTGTGGGAGCCCACCAATGATCAAAGAACTGAGGGTTACAAGCAGAACTGTGGACTCCTGCTGGCACCCATCTCCACGAAACTTCAGCTGATTATTGTTGGGCTCTGAGCCAGCACTGCAAGCGTTCTGCTCTTGTTGTTTTCCGGAAGCGGGCTCCTGCGCGATCACGTGACTGCTGTCACGCGACTTCATAAGGAAGTTTAAATTGAGCACACAGCCGCTCGTGCGGCGCTTTGAACTGTGGACTCCTGCTGGCACCTATCTCCACGGAACTTCAGCCGATTATTGTTGGGCTCTGAGACAGCACTGCGAGCGTTCTGCTCCTGTTTTCCGGAAGCGGGCCCTTGCGATCACGTGACTGGTGTCACGTGACTTCATATGGAAGTTTAAATTGAGCACACAACCACCCTTGCGGCGTTAAGCCCTGGAACTGTAAGGGCTGGAGCTGCTGTTTAGATGTGACCTGCGTTCCTGTTTTACGGGTCATTCCATGGACGTGAGTACGTTGCATGAGTTGTATTGGCTGATTAAGGAGTCCACTTGTTAAACACAGCTTATTGTATCTCTGGGATGGGGGCGGGGGAGAGACGGACTCTGGTGGCTCATTAAGCTGTCGGGCATTCCCTGTATCCGAGAGATTTTGACGTGAAGTAGCATCATAAACCCATTCCTGTTTACGTGACATACACTGCACCGCATATTCCTGCTAAACCCGATGGTGTTCAGGGTGTGAAGACACTGTTTGTGCTGCTTGGGACGGATGGGTGTTTCCTGTGAATCTCCCATTAAATCTTATGGTGTACTATGAAGAGGAAATGCCCAAGTTGCTCTTGGTAAAGCCTTAGCAACCCCATAAGAGCAAACTACACAGCGTTATTTGCAGCTAAGAAGGCCCAGTATTCACAGATTGGTATCAAAGTGATATTGGTATTAATTTTAATCACTGATTGATTTTTTATTGAACATAACTAATTGAGCACTTTTAGGCCCGGTGGACTGTGGGGTGTGTCTGTTGGCCTCATCCTTTGATCCTGAGTCTTTTGTAAGCGTTGGTATTTATATAATTTCAATGAGATCAGGCTTGCACAGTGGGGCTGGCCTGTTGACGCCGGCCCAAGAGCATATGGTGGTACTAAGTGAAGTAAAACGACCCCAGCGGGTTGATCATACAACAGTTTTACTGAATATGAGAAGTCTGTCTATGTTGGTGAATGTATCCCTTTTACCTGAAACAGGGGTCAATTTTGCTGCTGATGAAGAGGTAAATGCATTTGAAATACAAGAAACAGCCATTAAACTTGTGCCAGGAAACCCAACCCTCCCCATTGAACCAGCAATGACAATCTGTAATGGGTTGAAGGAGGCAGAGGTTAGGGTGGAAAGTTCTTTGATCCTGAATAAACCACCACAAGTTTATTAGAAGGGGATCAAGGGGGCACCTATTCATCTATTAGCAACTTGGGCGTCTAACCTCACTTTGTCCTCAAGGCCAATTTCTGGCCAAAAGATTATGGACCATTATTTTGTTAAATCTGCCACAACGAGTAAAGAGATTAAATCTCTGCCAGCACTGAAGGGGACAGCAATGCTTGACCACTCGGTAAAGGCATCTCAGCCCAATTTTGGGGGGGCTAAAAGATGTGACCGATATCAGCATCATCAAATTGGCTGACAAAGCAGAAGGCAAACTGGAGGCTTTAAACATTGATTCTTCTAAACTCCAGCCTTCAATTCCATGTGATGCCCCCACGTTTGACTCCCCAACTCCCTTGGTTGATATTATACAAAGGCTCTCCCCGCCCCTTTCAAGAGGAGCGACAATCATCCTTCCAAATAGGAGATATTTCAGGAGCGTTCGAAGGTTCCTCCGAGTTACACCATACCTTGAGGGAGGTGGATGAGCGTATTCGCCTGTCTCACCCCACTGTGTCAGCTTTAAACATGGTGCTAAGTTTATTCATTGCCCTATATGACAACATTTGGGCGGAGTTGAAATCTACTAATACCATTGTTGTCGGTATTACTTTAAAACTTCAAGAACTTGTGTCCGAGGTTCGATTTGCCAACCTGGGGACAAGGGATGTGGTGGCACCTGGGGATGGGCAGCAGTTGAGGGTACATTTTGATAATGGCCCGGGATCTGTTATTGAAATTTCAGATGACCAAGGATCAAATGAGCAGCTGACTCCCTTGGTAGGGAGTCCCAAACAAAATGAAACTGATCCTCAAATTGACAACCAAGCCTGTGCTATTACTGGTATTAATGCTAGTATTATTGACACCAGCAATGACCAACCCAATGTTGGGGTGGATGTAAGAGCGGTTTGCCATGATGAAGGGAGTTCACCCGATGTGCAAGCCAGTTCCCAGATTCCCAAAAAATCTTTAATAGCGCCAAAGAGCAAAGCATCGAAGCCGGAAAGCCCACCGCACAATGTTTCGTGCCAGATGGTCTCCTGTTCCGGAACAAGTGATTTCAACCTCTGTACCCGTGTTAAATGCTCAAATAATATCAGAGAACGTACCATTTGCACCTGTTAGACAGGAGGGTATATGTATTCCTCCAATTCCAACTAATGAACCATTTGCAAAGAATGTGGAATGTTCTTAGGGAAGTGGGACCCTCGATATGAGCCTTGGCTTGAAGTCAAAAGGCCTTCCCGCCATCCCGCTCCCTTTTCCTTATCCTCTTGGGATGTGGGGCGAACAGGGAGAGGGTCCTCACAGATTTGGCTCATTTACCAACCAATTTCAGTCTATTTGGGGCCCATTGGAGGGAGCAAGTACTTCAATGCAACTGCTGTGGAATAATGGGACAGGAACAATTGTGCCTAATTGTACAACAATTAACCCTTTGGTTGAATCAAACGAGGCCATTACCAAGGGCCCCAGAGTTGTAAATGATTTGCTCCCCCATGTTTGCCAAAGAGGGCACTCCTAACACACAATTGCTAACCCCATGTCCTAATCCTATTTTGATCCTGGATCAGGTGTTGGCAGGCTCCGGATCGGGAAAATCAACATTCCTTAAGGAGGTGGCTGATCTCCCCCATGAATCCAACAATCCCAGAGTTTCTGCTGGGATGAAGAATCTATTGCAGCGTCTCCATTACCCCTCATGCACCGGTTGAGTTAACACATGGAAGCACCTGTTAGAAGTGGAGACCCTCGACAGGGCCCTATAAATGCCCCATTGAATACAAATTCTTATTCCGACGCCCTTAAATGAAAATCTGCAATACATACTGAGAAAGGTGGGGGTCGTAAAATTGACCAAGTTAAGATCTACTGTACCTTGGGCTCAGATTATCAGATCTGCATGAATCAACCAAACTTCTTAGCCTTTTTTGCGGCTATCCCAAGTTTCGCTTTGGTGTCATCGGCAGACATTGGGAGGGTTTCCTTCCCAGTTAGAGAGGATATGGATATGAGTACTAGCATTATGTCCATATCCTCTCTGCTGGTAAGGTAACTTATTCTTACCCAAAGTGAAGCATTGGCAGAATTAGGTTTTGTAATCTCTCAGATATATGAGCCAAGCTTGGGTATCCATCAGAATGGTGTGGCCCAACTCCGTGTAAATGTACCTATGGCCACTGTTATACTTGACAAACTGGCCCAGAGTGGAGTGTCGAACGACATGGACTGGGCATCGATCATCTCCTCCTTATGGCAAAAACTGGTCCCAAAAAAAGGACATCTCTTTGGGTGATCATTGGAAGAGCATTACACTATGTCTGAAATCTTGCAACACCCGAGGCAATTGCCTGCAAGAGACATGGCTAATTTCAGCACCAACTTTGGATGGATACAGTGTTTTCATCCAGCCCGCGAGGGATGGGACGGGACGGGGGGGGCGGGAGGAAGACCCTCAGGTGGTCTAACTGCGGTAGATGTTTCTTTGGGTCTCAGTGGGGAGGCAATTGTAGGCCTGCCTTTCGGTGCATTGGGGGTTGAATGCAAGTCAGAGGACGGATCGATCAACCTCGTATTGCCCAATATTTATTGGCATAGGGGTATCGAACTGGCTGACTCTTTTGTAGATGGGATTTGTCAGGTAGTGGATGAGTGGATGATAACTAACCCAGAGGGTAGGGTGGCCATCACGGGTGATCTGAATGCGGATTGTGCTTACTCTAATAAACTATGGGAACTGGAAGAGATTTGTGGGGGTAACTCAGGGAAGCAATTTGTTGGGCAGAAGTGGAGAATAGGTCTCCCCTGGTGGGAAAAATTAGTGAACCACAGAACACCAATGAGTGGCATACTTGGCACAGAGGGGATAGCTCATCCTTGATTGACTATATTTTTGTAGACACTTTCCTGATGAACTTTTGCCTGTCATTTACAATTTTTTAAGAACGATTGAGTGACCACTGTATTCTTACGGCACAATTTAATTGGGTTCTGAACATCAGGAAATGTAGGCAAAGATTACAACTAACCGCTAAGGTAGGGCGCAATGCTGTTAGATGGACGGAACCGAACATTCGTTGTTTGAATTCTAACATATACCATGCATTGAAATGCTCGACGTAGGTCTGGAAACTCCAGAACTTTAATGCAATTGAGTTCCAGTCATTTGTGGGGCAGATGATAGTTAAGATCGCCCCAAGGAAGAGAGCTACTATTTTGGGCCAAGTTAGGCATGCTCACTGTTACGACAATGCGGTATCTGCAAAAAAGATCTTACAGAGTTCACGGAGGCAGATCCAGAGTACTGTTCAGGATGAAGTTACCCATAGGCAGCTAGTTGGGAAGCTCAAGCAATCGTATAAAACCAACTGTAAATCAGTTAAACATGCAATGTTTCAGAACGATGCAGAAAAGATGCTTGGGATCCTAAAAGAAGCCGATGTAAGTGCATTTTGGCATTTGGTGTGTGGACAGGACCCAAACTATTCCACTTGTCCGTCTAACTCAATATCAGAAAAAGATTGGCTCGAGTTCTTGGGTCAAAGATTTGGGAAGGTCTCAGTAGATCCTCCGTTGGTCTTGGATTTAACTAGAAAGGATAGGTGGATTCCCCAAGTAGATCTCAAAACCATCTTAAAATTGATTTCAAGATGCAAGCGCTCAAGGGCCCCTGGGCCAAACGGCCTTACAAACAATACTTTCAAGGACAACCCAAACCTATGGGCCCAGGTTTTGTGCCTGGAGTTCAGTGATATACTGTCTTCGGGAGTGTGCCCCCTATCTTGGAACACAGCTCATGTTGTCCCGCTCTTCAAGTGTGATAGCAGGACTGATCCGGCAAATTATCGCCAGATCTCTTTAATTGATGGAGACTGTAAGATCTTTTCATCTTTCCTGCTATCTCACTTGGAGGAGTGGGTATACAGGCGTCACCCACTGGATAAATTCCAGACGGGCTTTAGAAGGGGTGATTCGAAAAACATTAATGGGCTTGCCCTGAAGTGCGTGCAAGAGGCAGCGTGGTTGACATCAGGGGGTTGCACGTATATGGCCTCGATCGACCTTGCGGCTGCTTTTGATTGAGTTGATCGAGGCAGATTATGGCAAAAACTAGCCAGTTGGGGCCTATCTCTGGGGCTATTGTGGCTAATCAGTGGGGTTTATGAAAACTGTGGGGTCCGGGTACGCTTGAATCATGAAGGTGATCTGTCGAGGAGAATTAGATCATTTCAGGGGGTTACACAGGGTTGCACATTGGCTCCCTGGCTATTCAACCAATACTTTTCCGATGTGGCCATTGCACTAATTAAAGAAGGACTCCTAGCCCGTAAGATCGGCAAGGATAAAATAATTTGGCTCGCATATGCCGATGACATATTGATCTTCGACAACACCAAGGTGGGGTTTCAACAGTCTCTTAATAGGTTTGAAGCATATGCTAAAAGCACTGGGTTAACAAGTAATCGTTTGAAAACTTAGATTCTATCGTTAAGGAAAGCAAGGGTAAAAACATCTGGCTACATCGGAAAGCTGAGCGAGATCCCCCTGAAATTGGCTGAGATGGTGCGATAATTGGGGTTTAATTTTTCAGCATATCCAGGTTATAAAGGTATTATTCGAGTCAATCTCACATAAGGCTAAATTGCTCGAAGCACAGGTGGTCAGGATTGACCGATAGTTTGGTAGGTTTTCCTTGAAACCTGCTTTAATCTTTTATGAGAGTAAAATAGTGCCTAAATTAATCTATGGCCTGGAATTGCTACCCGAGAAAGTGAATGTGATCTTGAACAGTATAGAGAGCCGCATTTGGAGAAGATTGCTGGGTGTGCCGAATGCGATCCCTATCTCTGCAATCAGGTTCGAGCTGGGTATTGTCTCAATGTGGGCCGGGGTCCAGTGGGCCTGTGTATCTTTATACTCCAAAATTAAAACTGGAGTGCCAAATACACTGTACCATCTGATGTGTGAAAATCTGGATTTCTCGTTCACATTGATTAGGTCGGAGGCGATCCTTGAGGTCGGAATTTCTATAGAAAGCTTGATCTCCAACCCTATGTCTGTAAAACGTGCCCTATTCCATCTTGATTGGTGTCAAACGGTTGACAAATTTCACTCCTACCCATCCTTATCTCACTTGAATCATGAACACAGAGCCAGAGGCTCGCCACCCAGAGTCATTTTACAATTTCCAGATAGACTGTATAGAGGCATCATATTGAGGGCAAGATGGAATATCTTGCCCACTAGAGACATTCTGGTTAGAAGAATGTTGATTCCGACAGACCAAGGCAGATGTAGGTTCTACTTGTGCAATGAGGAGTCTCTAAAGCATCTGGTTATGGATTGTGTCCCATTGCACACGCTTAGGGTTAAATATCTGGAGCCCATCAATGTTAATTCCATCACATATGATGAAGAGCTGGCATGGAAACGATGTCTGAGTATTCAAACTATCCACGAGGGCTTAGCCTTATCTGGGTTTATTAAAGGTCTAACTCTAACATTGGGCAAAAGATTGTTTTTCTTGTGTTTAACAATGTGCTCGGAAAGTTATATGGTGTTGGCTTGATGGCTCCAGTTATAAGATTTGAATACTGTTTTTTGACCAAGTGTAAAGTTTGTTTATATGGATTATTGTATTGATTATTTTCCTCTCTTTTACCCTTTTTTTCATTGTTGACTGTATTAATGGAACAGATGATTTGGAATTTGTATTTTATTCTGTGAATTTTAAGAATTTTAGTTTTTGATTTTTTGTAAAGGTTTGAATAAACCGAACACAAATAAATAAACACAAGCAGGTTAGAGAATAAATAATAAATAAAGGTTTGTGAAGGGAGTGGGACAATCTCCCAGGACTATAAAGAGGGCAAGGTAAGCTCAGTTGAAGCGAACACCCTGAGTGTCATGTTTCTTAGCATATAGAAAGGAGGAAGGTGTAAACTGGGAGGAGATAACTTGGAAGTCTCAGACCCCTCGATACAAAAGGGAGCCAGAGAAAGCCCCCATGCTGATGAATGGCTGGCCCAAGCTTCACCTAGTGAAATCTCTTCAAATGGGGCCCTTGTAGGAAGTTGGAAGTCAGGGGGATAGCACCCCAATCCACATCTTGAGGACACTGGAGGGTGAGAACAGCAACCATTGGGCAGAAGCGGGCCCATGGTAGGATTGCATATTTAATATAGTCCATCTGACAAAGACCCTGAGCCAGGCGGGGGTTGGCTGAGAGGAGAGTGAGGGGGGAAAAAAAACTACTCACCTGCTGAAGCAGCTGGACAGATCCAGGTGAGACTTAACACATCACCAGAAGGAGAAGTTAAGTAAGTAGAAAACACTACTGTAAAAACCACACACCGGTTTGACACAAGACCATAGAAAACTTGACAATTAGGAACTGTGACGAACTGAGGGAATTCATCCTTCTCCCCTACAGAGGTGATCCCACTCCACAAGACCCTCAGTAGGGTTCGTGGTAAGTGGCACCTCACTGGGAGAAACCCCTCTCTGCCTCCCTTGGGCACAAGGACTCCTGTTCCTGTGATTAACTTCCTAAGTCATTCCCCAGGATGACTATTAGAAGTAAAGAACAGTTTAAAAACCATATACTTGGCAGAGGACAAAAATAAAATATACTGCTACAAAGAAAAAGGATCTGTCTCTCTAAACCAAAATCTCCATTTAACTGAGATGAGCAGACTGAAGGGAGAGCACACGAAGGCGAGGTGAAGCAGATATACGCGTAAGCAAGCAGAGAAAGCCCCCTAGCAGCATAACACCTGAGAAAGGCGGCGTCAAGGAGAGCCGTAGAGCCTGCAAGCTTCAGAACTGCTCAGAGCGTGAACAAAGGACCAGATGTAAAGCGTCCAAGCAAAGGGAGAAACAGTGGTGGCGTGACCACAACTATTTCAAGGTGGGTAGGATGCCTATGCAAAAACATTGAAACTACTATGCTGCGAAGTCAGTGAATCATCCAGGTACCCACAGTGTTACCTGGTCAATACAGAGAGAGGACACCGAGCGCAGGGCACCAAAGAAGACTGAGAAGGCGAACGACCGAAGAGAACCAGAGTGAACACAGTCCATGGAGACATTCCACTGCAGAATCCAAGGTAACGGGGAGAACCATGAGATCATCGTAGAAACATGAAGTACGAAGAACTCGCCTCAGTGGAATTGACGAGACAGTGAAATGATGTCAATGTAATTAATTGTAATCATGAGAGAAAGAGAAACACAATGGCTGAAGAAAAAAACTCATTACAAGTGGGACACAAACACCCTGGGAAGAAGGGGAAAGGACAACATCCAAAAGGAAATAACGAGTGGAACAAATCGGAGAGATAATACTTGAGGGTGTGAATCACAGGCATGAAAACCATATCATATAGACTCGGTGAAAAACACCCTGAGAAGAAGGGGAGATACCTCAGACGTTAAGAAATGAAAGAACAAATGAGAGAGAGAGAGAGCGCGCGAGAGAGCGCGCGAGAGCGAGAGAGAGAGCGCGAGAGAGAGCGCGCGAGAGAGAGCGCGCGAGAGAGAGAGAGCGCGCGAGAGAGAGAGAGCGCGCGAGAGAGAGAGCGCGAGAGAGAGAGGGAGCGAGAGAGAGAGAGAGAGCGCAAGAGAGAATATTCTAATAAAGGAACAATGAACCTCAATTTAACCAGAAGACGAGATCAGTAATCCTGGTGCACAACTACCCTCAGGGCAGGGAAAGTACCACATGTTACAAAAAGGAGAGACTGTAAACTAGGAAGAGAATCTAAGAAGGGAAGACAAGTGAAGCCCTTAAGAGAAAAGATACGCAATCTAAGTGACACCAGGAGAGGGGAAGACATGAACTGCCAAGAAAGCCCATCACAGCTTAAAAAGCACATCACTGTGGAGAAAAAGATAAGAAAGTTCCTACAAAACAGCCCCTAAGAAGAAGAGAAAGCTCAGAAAACTTGACAAGAGACTATTTGAAATGAACCTACTAGTAGGTTTGATTCAAAGGAGAAACCTTGGGAGAAAGGAATCAGGGGAAGGGAGACATTCTCCTGCGGTTATTTTGTTAGAATATTGGTAAGATTCGTTTTTTGACTGCAGACTTTTTGATTTCATGCCTTCCCGACAGACAAGCACCTTAGTTATTTACAAAGGCAAAGCCAGAGGAGGAAAAAGGGCGAGGAGAAGCTGTTTTGCTGTGCTCTGCTCTCACCTCCATTTGTGCATTTTATTTATTCTACTGTGGAATTATTGTGAACTGACAGCTGCCGTGCCCTTAACTGAGAAGCCTGCCACTTTAAGAAACTGATAAGGAGCAGACTCACGTCACGGACCCAGCTGGATATAATCACTGGTATTCCGCCCTTGTGGCGCAAAGCCTGAGGAGGAAAAAGGGTGAGGAGAAGCTGTTTGGCAGGTCGAAGGGCTGCCATAAGCCTGTCTGTACTATTCATTATACTGACACGGCCCAAGCTACAATCGTGCAGAACGGTGAGCTCGAAACATCTTTAATCTCACACTCTTTGATGTTACTTACGTCCTTCTTTGCAAGTTCCCATTGCAAGTGTGTAGCCAAGTTCATATAAAGTTCATATAAAGATTTGCAGCGGAAAGGAGGAGTATGTCCATGCCCCTCTGAGGGAGCTGTAGGTGTTCAAAAGCCAGGCTGCTAAGCTAAGTTCCAAGTTTGTGGGCATGGGTGTAGGGTCTCCCCCCTGTCCTGAGACAACATGTTGTATGGGCAGGGTAGTTTTACTGGTGGGGAGAGGGACATTTCCATCAGATGAGCGAACCAGGGTTGGCGGCCCACGTGGGGGCCACCAGTATCATGGTAACTAGTTCCTGGTGCATCTTGTGCACTATCTTGTTTAGAAGGGGAGTCGGGGGGGGAGGGGGTCAGGGGGGGAGAGAAGCGTTGACAAATTTCCCTGACCATGTTATCCAGCGATCGTTCCAATTGGAGCGGTTCTGGGGGTACCTGGAGGAATAGTCTTGGCATTGGGCGTTCTCCTGAGTTGCGAACAGTTCGATCTCTGGGAAACCCCATTCTGCGAAGACATTGGACGCACTGTCTTCGTGCAGACGCCATTCGTATTCTTCGGGCAGAGGAAAACTCTGCTGAGCATGTCTGCCAGAAGATTGAGTTCCCCTGGAACATATTGGGACAACAGAAACATCTTGTGTTTGAGAGCCCATATCCAAATGTTTTGGGACAGCTTGGATAGCCCTGGAGAGGGAGTGCCCCCCTGTTTGTTCAGGTAATACAAGGCTGTAGTGCTGTCTGTTAGAATCAGCACTGTCTTCCCTTGTAGTTGCATCTGAAAGGCCTTTAATGCCTTGAACAACGCTAATAGCGCCATTAAATTTATATGGTTGCACGCTAGCGGAGGGGACCACACTCCATGTGCTGTCTGCTGAAGCAGGTGAGCCCCCCCACCCTGTGGGAGATGAGTCTGTCGTGAGAGTGGCTTTCACTGCAGGGGTGGTGAAGGTGTTCCCCTTCAAGAGGTTTTCTCTTGACCACCACTTCAGAGAGAGAGAACGAGGGCTGGCGAGACAACTACCAGATCTTCCCATTGTCCGCTGGCCAGACACCACTGGTTGTTGAGCCACTCTTGCATGGGACGCATGTGCATATACGTGGTTCCCCACGTGCGGCTGCGCAACGCCATCATTCCTAGCAAACACATGGCTTTGCGCACCGTCACCTCCCGACTGGCTAGATATTGAGGGATCTGAAAAAGCATGTTCTGAACCCACTCGTTGGAGGGGGAAGACGAGGCCTTCTTTCGTCCGGATTAGAGCTCCCAGAAATTGTTTGATTTGGCTGAGGACTAGACTGGATGTCTTCTTGTTGATAGAGAACCCCAGACTGAACAGAAGGTCTACGGTCTTTTGTGTGTTAAAAAAACGTGTCGTACGAGTCCTCTGTTATGAGCCAGTCTTCGAGGTAAGGGTAAACCGGGACGGATAAGTTGCGCAGGTGTGCTGCAGCTACTGCCAGTGCCTTAGTAAACACCCTTGGTGCCGAGGCGATGCCGAAGGGGAGTACCTTGAATTGGTAATGCCTGTCCTCCATCATGAACCTTAGATATTTTCAGTGCGCTGGCAACATTGAAACATGAAAGTATGCATCTTTCTGGTCCAATTTTGCCATGTAGTCCCCCTGTTTCAACAGTGTGACCACCTCCTGTAGAGTTACCATTCAAAACTTTTGAGGTTTTATGAACTTATTCACTGTGCGCAGGTCTAGAACAGGGCGCAAGGTGAGGTTCTTTTCGGGTACAAGGAAGTACATTGATTGAATACCCTTTTTTTCCCCGAAGAATAGGGACGGCTTCTATGGCGTCCTTTCCCAGCAGCACTTCCACCTTTTGATTCAGGATCTCCAGATGGTCCGATGAAAGGCGCTGTGAGCGCGGTGGTCTGAATTGTGGAGGTCGGGCGAATTCCAAGCAGTACCCATGGGCGACCGTCTTTATGACCCACTGGTCTGAAGTTATCCCTTCCAATGCCGTGAGGAAAGATGTTAAGTGCCCCCCCACAGTGGTGACATGGGAGGGGACCTGGATCTGATGGTCATTTCTGAGGGTAGTATGCGGGGCTTCCTGATGTTTGTCCGGTATTGATGTTTTCTGTGCCATAGTTGTTCTGACTTGCATGGGACTGCCCTTGAAAGGACTGCTGAGAATTATTTCCTCTCTGGGGGAAGGTCTTTAAGTGATTTGTTGCAGAGACTTAAGAGTCTCATGCTCCTTTTTGGCTGTTTCTAGGGCCTCATCGACCGCCTTTCCGAAGAGGTTGGCTTCTTCAATTGGTTTATTGATGAGTGAGGCTTGCGTTTCAGGTTTAAACCCTGAGGTACGCAGCCAAGCGTGCCTTTTGAGTGAGGTTCCTTGGGCCAGAGACATGCCTGCTATTTCAGCCGTGTCCAGAGTGTTCTTTATCATATTCTGGTTCACTTGCCTGCCTTCGGCTACAATACTGAGAAGTTTGGACCTGATGGGCTCTGGGACCTCTTGGAGACCTTCTTGTCCAAAGTTCCATTGAGCGTCCATTGAGCGTCCATTGAGCGTCCATTAAGCGTCCATTGAGCGTCCATTGAGCGTCCATTGAGCGTCAGCATAACTCGCCAGTAGCGTAGTGTTATTCACTATGCGTGTAGTATATGCGGCAGCCGAGGTAACCTGTTTACCTAGGGCATGAAGCCTTTTGGATTCTCTATCTGGAGGTGCCTCCCCTGTAACAAGGGGTACTCCTGACCGTTTCCGGGTGGTAGTCACTGCCAGAGAATCTGGGGTGGCGTGCCCTTTAATGTATTGAGGATCCGAAGGAGCTAGCCGAAACAACTTTTCAACTCTTGGATTCAGTGCCCGGGTTTGAGCTGGTGACACTAGGGAAGGAGCCAATCTTATCTTAATAGAATTAAGGAGGGGAATGGCCTCGCTAGAGGGAAGTTTCTCCTTAAGGATATCCTCTACAAAGTCCTGCTCAGGCACTGCCTCTTGTGTAGAGATTTGGAAATGCTCAGCTGCCTTCTTTAACATAGTATTGAAGGCCATTTGGTCATCTACAGGCGAGGCCTGGTGAGCCGGAGTGGACAGGGAGGAATCCAGGCACAATACATCAGTGTCCTGATCTTGATGTGGAAGCATCCATGAGTCAGTCACCACTTGCTGGGTTCTTCCCAATTGTCCATTGCATCCGCCTGGTTCTCATCGTAATTCTGTAGGAAGGAAGGTTCTTCATCCTCACTGTAGATGTCCCTATAGGTATCCATCTGGACGATGTCTTCATGATGGACGGTGACAGAAGGCTGATCTTCATGGAAATGTGAAGCAGATTGAAGGGTAGGCTCACGCCGAGATCTTTTCGGGGAAGGATGGTCAGAAAAGATGGTCCATACACCCCTCAAATTTCTCTCTGGTCTATTTAGAGGACCCAGAAGGGCCTACGGGCAGAAAACCGTCGTCTTCTGCCCTTTGGAGTCGAAAATTGTCTCTTAGGGTGTTGGAAAGAGGCTTTTGACTGTCCTCATAGGTATCGTGAGAATCGGGCACCTTGACGTAGCTAAAGATTTGTCTGCGGCCTGCCTCATGTTTTTCAGCGGAACGGGATTAAGTCCAACCGCTGAAGTAAATCTCCCGATGCTCTGTTCGATTACAGCTGAATCGGCATGAGTTAGTGGGCCCGAAGGTTTATCGGCAGACTTACCGCCTTCCACAGTGTTAGAGGGCCTAGTGGTCGGTTTTTCGCCTTGGGGCCTAGTCGTGATTTTTGGGCTTACCGCGGCCATCGGAATCATCGTAGCGTCGGATTTCCACGCTTTGACGTGAAAACCTGATTTAGGGATAGTGCCCTTGTTTGTCTTAGAATACCCAGCTGCAAGACGCTGCTGCGGATGCGAGGAAGGCTTTGGATCTGAACGATCTGAGGAATCTGCTGAAATTTGAGATGGCCCTGCTGGTGCTTTTACCTTTTTTATCGACGTATCTGACATACCGTAAATATGGCCCCTCGAAGGCCCGGCCACGTGGATGCTTCAGCCGCCGGATCATAGGCGCCAAACACCACCTCCGTAGACAAATCCCCCATAGTCTTTGTTGAAATGACTTAAAGGGGAAATAACCGTCAAGTCGGTTAGGATATTAAACAAGAGCTCTTAAGTAAGAGCTCCGCTATAGGGCGGCCAGTTATCTGGGTGGAAAAAAACAATCTGAGGGACCTCGGCGCATGAGGTATTTTGGGTACACTACACTTCACGATAGGGATAGTGTTGCAGACACGCCTATGCTGACGTCCCCTTTCGGTCCCCGAAAGACAAGATGCAATACTCTGAGGTTACCACTAGATGTCGGACCATATGCACAGCATGGGATTCTAAACAGATTAACAAGCATCAGAAAAAAGGTTTCTTCCTCTTCTTCTTGCAAAAAGAGGAGGAAGAAGAGGAATGCAACTCACTAATAGAGGGCTCTCTCTTCTTTTTAGGCTTTCTGTCTCCTACCAGACTGCGTGTCCCCTTTTTCCAGAGTCGGTTATTCTGTCTCCGCCTCCAAGGATTTAAAAAGAGAAGTGGCTAGGGACATAGATTGGGGGGGGGTGGTCCCAGTGCCTATTTAGCCTCCCACCCCCACAAGGCCTTCTGGATAATTGACTGACAAGCTGTGTTGCTCCATGTCATGTCTACCCCAGACACCCCACACAGTTCTGGTGCATGTCAGTGATGGGCACCTTAGAGCTGCAATATAAGCAGTGCTTCAAGTTCAACTCCTTGGGTCTGAGCATGGTTTTGCAGCAGAACAGATTTTCTTTCCAACAGGTGTTCCAAAGAAACAGCATGATGAGCATTCTGAAAAAAGCAGCTTATTTGGGGGGTTAGTGTGTGCTATTTATGCAGTGACTACATGAACTCGGGAGTCAAGGAGACATAGCACAATAGAGGATGGACGTTGAGCTACCATCCCCACCTCATGGCAAAGTTTTTCGAGAACAGCTGGCGCGGAAGGATATCAATCCAGATGAGTAATCTGTGGAGGCAAGCAATACATGTGTGTCTTTGCTAAACAAACAGATTAAACATATCTGTCCGATTTCTTAATAAAGTAAAATCACTGGGGTTGTTCAAATGGAGTAATCTAAGAAACAACCTATTAGTCATATTTGAGTACAATAGGCCATTTCTCCAACTGGTAATGTTCATCAGAAAACATACCATGCCAGTGGTCTTGGCTTCAGGATCTTTCATGATTTCAGCAACACTTTCTCGCACATCTTTAAGAAACTGTTGGGCAACTCCATTCCTAGTATGCAGCAATGTGATACAGATGTGGATGCTGTAAGGAAAAATTAACGATTTAGAGAAGCCACTTACTCCAAGAACATATGAAACCCAAAACAATCAAGCAAACAATCATTCAAAAAAGATTCTTTTTCAGGCTGTAGTTTCACAAATGTGTGCATATTATTAAGAACAGAACAGTTAGCAAAATGAAATGAGGAGAGAGAAAAGTATACATGTGGTAGCATACATTCTGGGGGGCTAAAATAGCAATGAACTATGTCTGTATGAATTACTTGGTGCTTCTAATAATATCTGTTTTTAAATTTCCTTTCAATAAAAATTATCATATTTTATTTAGTTTTAAAGCGTGGATCAATGTCATTGTGCTGCTGCAGAGTCCAATGTGATTTGTCATCCCTGTAAAGATGCGAGCGAATCAAATTCTTCTAGGCCTTTCTACATTTTTCTGTGGTTGCTGTGAATGATTTCTGGAGTAGTCAGAAAACGTGTTATGATGAACTTTCATTGAAACACAGAACGCTTGACAGCTTGAGAAAATCTTTTAGAGTGCAAAGTGTTTTTAAAAAAATTAAGATGAAGTGGCTTACACAGAGCCCTTCTGCTAGTAATCTGCGTTTTGCTGCATATGGCTCTTTAAGAGAAGGGGACGTGTTAGTCAGATAGCGGGAAGGGAGATGCAGAAACCCTGCAGTGTTGTGTGAAGGTCAGAAGTGCCTGTTACCTATGTGCTGATATAAAAGCATTGGTGATCTTTGATGAGTGGTCTAATAAGGGTGCAGGTTAGCTATAAGGGAGGTCCCCTTATTGCTGAACATTGTTTGAAGGGGTTATTGATGGAGGATGGATGGGGAAGGAGTCACAGGATTTGGTGGGTTGTCTAATGTGAATGATCATAGGGGTTGTTTGCTTATTGTTTGCTTGTTAAACGCTTATAAATAATATACTGTTTCAAAGTACCCACATGGCAGGGAGGGAGGGAGCAAAATACAACATAATATTAAGAGCAGAGGGAGAGGAGGTGGAGGGTCAAACCTACTATGCCTTGTGAGTATTCAGAACAAGCAAGTGCAGAAAGGAAGAAGGAAAAGGGGGTAAGTGCTGGGGTGTCCAAGCTCGAGGCTGGACCATGAACTAAGTGCTAGGAATGTTGAGTGCCACACGGCCTGGGCTGCGGGAGGAGTACGTGCAAGTCTCAAGGGCAGAGGGGGTGCAGATGCAAAGTGCTGTGGATAGACAGGAACTGGGGAGAATTGGTGTGGGAGGTCAAGGCCCAGAAGATGTGTAAAGGTCAAGGACACCAATACAGCACCTGTGAGAGTAGCAGAGGAGAGAAGGAGGAGGAGGAAAAGACTAAAATCTTAAGGAGCTTCCATAATTTGAGAAGATCCTGCTGAAGGCGCAGAGAGAGTGAGGCTATTCCAAAGGAGGGAGCCCGCAGAGGAAAGAGAGCGACCCGCTGCCCTCTGTTAAGCAAAATACTTTACAGACAAGGAGTTGGTGCCATAGGAGCAAAGTGGTCTAGAGGGAGAGTATTTAGCGAGATAAAGTTGAAGACCGGTATTCTTCCTTTCCTCTCCTTACCCCAGAAGCTCACTGTCTCTAGAGCTCTGTTTCTCTCTAGGCTGGACTACTGCAATAACCTCTTTCTAAATCTGCCTGCTTCAACTCTCTGCCCTCTGCAACTCACCCAGAACAGGACTGCGCGACTTGTCCTTGGCCTCAAGCCCAGGGATCGTATCTCTCCAGCACTGAAATCTCTGCATTGGCTCCAAGTGGCTGCAAGGATTAAGTTCAAGACCCTCCGCATTGTCCACAATGCCTTCTGGGCCTTGTGTCCTTAATACCTCCAACTTTCTCTTCATAAATACATTGCTACTCTAGCTATTCGCTCCTCCAATTCCCTCAGGGTCAGTCGCAATATCCAAGCAACGAATTGGTGGAAGCTCTCTTTCTATGGCTGGGGCCTCCCTCTACAGCCTCCCTGAAACTTGAGGAGAACCATCTCTGGTGCTGGAAGCACCTCAACACCTTCCTCTTTGCTTCTGCCTTCTTTCTTCCTCTCCCCTGCCGATTTCCTTTCTGATACTGCACTGGTCACTTGGCTACCCTCTGATTTCGGGCCCATGTCCCTGCCCACCCAGTAACATACCTGCACTTCCTCCCAGCAACCCTTGCACTTGGGTCTGTAACTCTACAGTCCCGCTACCTGCACTTTTGGACACCTGCTGCCTGCACTTAACCTTGCATCTACCACCTGCTGGCTGCCCTTCTTGTTATTGTTTTGATCCCATGTACACTACTGCCCCCTCCCCTTTCCACAGGCACTTTTCCCCTCCCCCATCCCCTGCACTTGCGCGATCTCAATGTCACTTGGCCTAGTAAGATCGTTGTCTCTGCCCTCCCTGTGTTCCCCCTTCCTTGCCTCATCATGCCTTTAAACACTTGTGTATAGCCGCTTTACAAATGCCATATCATAGTGCGGTCCCCTGGTCCAGACAGCCTTGTGGATGATGCAGAGGGATTTGAATTTAATCTGTGCTGTAACCGGGAGCCAATGAAGATGTTTTAGTGCAGGAGAGATGCGGTCCCTGATCTCAAGGCCAAGGATAAGTCTTGCTGCCCTATTCTGGATAAGCTGAAGGGGTCGCAGAATGAAAGAAGGCATATTCAGGAGAAGGCTGTTACAGTAGTTAAGTCTAGAGAGAACCAGGGCTTGGGTCACATTGAGCCTCGGAGGGAAAGTGAGAAAAGGTAGAACTCCTTTGACAAGCAAGAGCTGATAGTAAGACTTCTTGGCAACGTTCTGGGTGCGAGGGATCACGGAGAGAAAGTAGTCGAAGATGACTCCAAGGTTTCTGGCTTTAGTTGAAGGTGTAGGGAAGAGCCCAATGAGGAAGGCCAGAGTGGGGGAAGGAGGAGGTCCCAATGGGAAGGATCTCAGTTTTACAGGCGTTGAGGCAGAGATCATTGGAGGTGCACCAGGTCTGAATGGCAGATAGGCAGTCATATATGATGGAGGGTGAAAGAGGGTCAAACAGGGAGTCTGAAGAAGAGCTGTGTGTCGTCTGCGTAACACTGGAAGTTGGAGATGAGGCGTGCAAGCAGAGCAAGGTATATGTTAAAGAGCCAGGGGGAGAGTATAGGGCCCTGGGTGACACCACAGGAGGAGATGGAAGTAGGAGAGAAGTGGCCCAGGATAACTTGGGAAGAGCAGTTAGAGAAGGAGGATAGCCAATCCACTGCCTGTTCCAAGATACCAATTGTATCGTGGAGCCTTTGTATGAGGATGGAATGGTTAACTGTGCCAAATGCAGAGGAGAGATCGAGAAGGATCAGGACACCTGGGGAATTGGAGTCCAAAGAAGCGAGAAGTTCTTCATGGGTGTTCAGAAGAGCAGTTTCCGTGCCTCTGGATGCTCAGAATCCAGATTGATGGTCGTGGAGGCCTGTTATGACTCAATGTACAATATTGCAAAAAGACGAGCATCCATGGATGACACCTACCTCATGCTCTTCTGGCTCTACTGTGTGCTGTAGAATGTGAGGTCTTACCTAGAAGCCCCTGCACGGTCCTGCTAGAAAATGGCCTGAACGTAGTGGGGCCTCCAGGGAAAACCCCCATTAAAGGGGAAAAACCCTGTGGAGAGCTGCTAGAGTGCATGGGCTCCAGGTTGCAGCTGCCCAGATGTGGTTGTGGAGGTGGCGGATCTACTCGTGGCAGATTATTCCTCGAGAGGAGGGTGTCTGAATTCAAATGTAGAGATGTAAAGAAAGGCGTGTAAATGAAAGTTGATAGTGAATAAGTAAAAGGCTATTACCAATTAATGAATAGGCTTACCCGGGTATCAGTATGAGGTCTTCCCTGATTCCTGACATAGAAGATATAGGACTGGAAGCGAGGAGAGGTAGAGACAAGAATAAAGAAACTGGAAATACAGAGTAAGTGTAATGAGTCTTCTTGAGACACAGTTCTAATAGGTATAATAGATAAACCCTTGGGTTTCAATCTGAAGATATATGATATTCTTACCGCCAGTCACTTGAGACCGGGGGCGGGGGGTAACATTCCCTTTCCTCTTTGCTTACTGGCACCTGTTGCCTTTGTTGAGCCTGGTGATTGTCTATGGGCTAGCCTGAAAGGATAGATAATTTCCACTATTATTAAATGGGGAAATGAAAGTGCAGGGAGACGGCGTGAGAACCGCTCATCTCCACGTACCATGCTGCCCTTGCTGAGGGACCGCTCTGTGAGAGAGTGCGTTCAGTATGAAGCTGTGGAATCTGAAAGACTGCATAAACGAAACAAGGAAAGACAGCTAAACAGTGTGCCTGGAATCAATTATGGGAGGTAGCAAGAAAGAATCGTACCCACGGAATGCGGCAGTACTCGGGAGAGAGTAGCCACGCAGGGAGATGCCCACAGTGTTTCTGGAAATGCAGCCCGGACGTAAGGGGGCGTGGCTACATGCCAGTTTCCCAGCATGGGAAACACTAGACTGCCAATGCTCATTCCTTGTACGGCCATGAAATGGGGAGCCTGAGAGCGAAACGCTGTGTTGCACAACCGGAGGGAAAATCGTCACAGTATGCCCCCTCTTAGGGTTACCTCCTCTCTGGATGTTTTTGGTGGAATCGATTCACTAGTCGTGGGGCATGAGATGCGGTCTCTGATTTCCATGTGCGATCTGCTGGAGTGTACCCTTTCCAGTCTACCAGATATTGCAATCTTCCATAATGGTAACGTGAAGCGCAGATATCAGAGACCTCATATTCGGGAGCCGAAGAGGAAAGAATTGGTGACGGGCGCGAGGAGATAGGAGGATGGAACGTACTCAGACGATCAGGTTTCAGTTGGGAGACATGGAAGACCGGATGAATTCGTGCCCATGTTTTAGGAAGTCTGAGTTTGAAGGCGGCTGCTCCGATAGCTGCTATGACCCGGAAGGGGCCCATGTATTGTGGGGACAGTTTGGAGGGTCTGAGACGTCTTGGGAGAAACCGGGAACATAACCAGACCCAATCCCTGGGTTTGATATCTGGAGCTGGGGTACAATGACAATCAGCCGTTTCTTTCACTCTATCTTGTGCTTCCTTGAGGGCCTTTCTAGGTGCATGGTGACATTGACTTATTTGTTCCATAAGGTGATCGACATCCGGAAATTTCACATCTGAAAGCCTATTCTCTGGAAATGAGACTGGATGGAATCCATAAGTGTAATAAAAGGGCGAAGTCTTAATCGCAGAATGGTATGAGCTGTTGTAGGCGTATTCGGCCATAGGTATTAAGTCTAACCAGTTGTCTTGAGCGGCAGAGACATAACTTCTTAAATACACTTCCACAGTCTGGTTCAGTCTCTCGGTCTGACCATTTGTCTGAGGATGGTACCATGAACTCAAAGCCCGGGTGATTCCTAGAATCCAGCAGAAGTGCTTCCAATATCGGGAAGTGTATTGGGATCCCCTGTCGGATATTATGGTCTTGGGTAACCTTTGGAGAGAAAAAAATCTTGGCTATGAATGTTCCGGGCCATCTCGGAAGGAAGACTCGGGAGAGGTGCAAAATGGGCCATCTATGCATATGTGTCGATAGCGACCATGATGGTGGAACACCCTCCCGAAGGAGGTAAGTCCACCACAAAGTCTGTGGAAATAATTTGCCACGGACGTGAAGGCAGCGGCATCCTAACCAAAGCCCCTAATGGAGAATGCCTTGGGATTTTGTTCTGAAGGCATGTTGGGCATGACTCCACATAGTGCCGGATGTCACTCCTCACCGATGGCCACCAAAAGTATCGGGACACCAATTCCCGAGTGGTTGCGAGTCCACAATGACCTGCTGTTTTTGAGTCGTGATACATCCTGAGCACCTTCTTTTGCAAGGATTTCGTAGGTGTATATGCTTGATGTCCATGAAAGTAACAACCTTCCTCCCTCATCAAGGTTCCCTGCTCTGATTTTGAAAGATGTCATAATGCGGAAGGTCCCAATCGCCATTCTAAACGATTCAAAAAGTTTGGAGTCTTTGATACACCCATGGCCAACCGGGGAAATATTGGTTTTGATCTAAATGGGTCATTAGGAGTAGGTTCTTTACGAGACAGGGAATCAGCCTGTAGATTACGTTTCCCTGGGATAAAAGAGAAAACAATCCTGAAAGGAGAGAAAAAATGTACCTATCTAGCCTGTCGACTATTACATGTCTGGGCATATTGGAGTATTCTTAAATTCTGATGATCCGTTCTGACCTCTACCGGATGCTTTGCTCCTAACAACCGACGTCTCCATTCATCGAAGGATCTTTTTATCGCCAACAACTCCTTCTCCAATACGGTATAATTCAGCTCCGCAGGGGATAAGGTTTTAGACAAATAAGCTATGGCACGTTCCTGATCATCTTCCTGCAACAAAACCGCTCCCAAGGCATATTGAGATGCGTCTGTCTTGATAATGAACCTTCGAGTCTTGTCAGGTGACATCAGTACTAGCGCGGTAGTGAACATCTTCTTGAGTGTATCAAAGGTGTTTTGTGTTGATACTGTCCAGATGTAAGGGACTCCTTTCTTTAACAGATTTGTTACAGGGTTGTGTGAGAGTGGAAAAGTTTGGAATAAACCTCCAGTAAAAGGAACAAGTTACTCACCTGTAACTGTTGTTCTCCAGCATGGATTCACATGCTCATGAATATTCCCCGTCAGGCTGGGAATCCTCGGTAAAGAAAAAACCAGTATCAGTTTCGTTTCTGATCTGTCTTTCGTAGTAGTAACCAATCACTGGTCTCTGCGTCATACTGACCACGGCCAATGACTGTCCTCTACCTAAGCCCCGCCTCTGGCAGCCATCTTCAGATTTGGAAGCACGTGAAGTGGCAGTATGACCAAGTGAAGAGCCGCAGAGGGGTAGGCGGGAGGGTTCGCATGTGAATCCATGCCAGACCCATGCTGGAGAACAACAGTTACAGGTGAGTAACTTGTTCCTTCTCCAGCATGGGGTCTGGCATGGATTCACATGCTCATGAAGAATACATAGCAGTACACACATGCACAACCACGGGAGGTGGCAAAGGCTCAACATTAAGCATTACATCAAACTCAACATCAAGCAATCTTACCTCCTCACCAGGCTCACCTCAGGCGAACAGGTTGCGCAGCACTGCTTGGCCGACCCTGGACTCCTCCCTGGAATTTCGTGAAGGTGTGTGTCGACCTCCACGTAGCAGCCCTGCATATGTCCAGCAGGGGTACACCAGAAAGGAACGCCGTGGTAGCTGCGATCGCTCTGGTGGAATGGGCTCTCGGACGGCCAGGCAGCGGTCGGTTTGCCAACCGATGACAGTACATGATACAGCGGGAGAGCCATCTGGAAATGGAAGCCTTCGAGAGAGCCTTCCCCTGATTGACAGGTCCAAAGTTCACAAAGAGTTGTGACGTCTTCCGAAAACACTTCGTGCGGTCCACGTAGAACTTCAGCGCTCTAGCCACATCCAGCGAGTGCAAAGTCCTCTCAGCCGGCGACGAAGGCGTCGGGGAAAAACACAGGCAACACCAAGGGTTCGTTGAGGTGGAAGTCCGACGGCACCTTGGGCATGAAGGAGGGGTGCGTCCTGAGCACCACCCTCGTGTCGTGAAAAGTCAAGTATGGTGGCTTGCAAGATAGGGCCTGGATCTCTCCCACTCGTCGTGCGGAGGTGATGGCCACAAGAAACGCTGTTTTCCACAACAGAAACTTCAACGGGGCCGAGTGCAGAGGCTCGAACGGAGGTCCCATGAGCTTGGTCAGCACCACGTTGAGCTCCCACGCCGGGGCGGAGCCTTCACCGGCGGGAACGATCTGAACAGTCCCTTCATGAACTATTTCACCAGACGATGAGACCACAAGGACGTCCGCCCCGTGGTTCTGGTGTATCGGGAGATCGCAGCAAGATGAATCTTGATGGACGCCTGTGCCAGTCCAGCCTTGGCCAGCGTCAACAGGTACGGCAGCAGTTGGGGAGCCGTAATCCTTAGAGGGTTAATCTTCTGTGCGTGGCACCAGACAGAGAAACTCTTCCATTTGTGTCCGTAGCATTTAAGAGTCGAGGACGCCCTGGCCTTTGCAAGAACCTCTCTGCAGTCGGCCGGTATGTCATATCCTCCAAACTCTAGCGCTGCAGGAGCCAGGCCTGCAAGTTCAGCGACTTCGGGTCGTGGTGGAGGATGGCGCCTCCTTCCCTGGAGAGCAGATCCGCGTCCACTGGCAGCTTGATTGACGGGGACGCTGACAAGTCCAGAAGGTCCGGGAACCATATCTGCCTCGGCCACGCAGGTGCGACGAGGATCATCCTGCACCGTGACCTCTTGAGCTGGTTGATGAGCCGGATCAGCAGTGGCAGAGGAGGGAACGCGTATAGGAACAGGCCTTCCCAGGGGAACGAGAAAGCATCGCCCATGCTCCTCGGCTGGGGAAACCTGCTGGCGAACCTCCGGCACTTGGAGTTCGTCACCGTCGCGAACAGGTCGATCTGGGGTGTGCCCCACCGTCGGAAGAGGCGATCCACTAGATCCTGGCGTAGTTCCCACTCGTGGCACGAGCGCAGCTCCCTGCTGAGTGAGTCGGCGATGGTGTTTTTTATCCCTGCCAGATGAAACGGCACCAGAAACATCCTTTGGGCGACGGCCCAATGCCACAGGTCCTGCGCCTCCTTGGACAGTGCTGGGGACCTGGTTCCGCCCTGTTTCCTGATGTAAAACATGGTGGTGGTGTTGTCGGTGAAGATCCTCACCACCTTGCCCTTGAGGGACGGAAGGAAGGACCTGAGGGCCCAAAACACTGCACGGAGCTCCAGGACGTTGATATGGAGGGACTTCTCCGTCGGGAGCCAAAGGCCTCTCGCGTGCAGATTTCCGGTTTGCGCTCCCCACCCTTCCAGGGAGGCATCCGTGGTCACTGTCTCCTGGTGGCCTGGGGTCTGGAAGTCCATGCCCGCCGTCAGATGCGCGCGGGTGCCCCACCACCGGATCGCTCGTCGGAAACTCTCGTAGAGTGTGATCCTCTCCTCGAAGTTGCCCGTCGTTTGGATCCAGCGCGCGTCCAGGAACTCCTGCAACGGGCGCATCCGGAGCCTGCACATGGGAATGAGGTAGATGCAAGAAGACATCATTCCGAGGATGGACCTCACCTTGGCCGCGTCGGCGACCAACATCCGCTGTACCTTGCCCAGGATGGCCCTGGTCCTTTCCTTCGACGGGGAGGCCAGAAGAGACACTGTGTCGAGCTTCGCTCCCAGAAACAGTGCGTCTTGCGAGGGTACCAGGTGGGACTTGGCGTAGTTCACGGAGAATCCCAGGTCCGTGAGAAGTTGGACGGTCCTTGCCGTGTGTTCCACGGCGAGCTCCCTCGTCTTGGCTCGGATGAGCCAGTCGTCCAGGTAGGGGTAGACGTGGATCCCCTCTCGGCGCAGCTGTGCCGCCACTGGTACAAGGCACTTGGTGAATACCCTGGGCTCCGACCGCAGACCGAAGGGAAGGGCTCTGAACTGATAGTGACGCCCTTGGACCACGACCTGAGAAATTTTCGGTGCCCCTTTAGGATGGGAATATGGAAGTAGGCATCCTCCAAATCCAACGACGACAGGAAGTCGCCCTCCTCCAGCTGACCCAGGACGTGCTGGAGGGTGACCATCCGGAACTTCTGCGCCTTGATGAACTTGTTCAGCCGTCGTAGGTCTAGGATGGGGCGCCATCCTCCAGTCTTCTTCTTCACGAGGACGTATCTTGAGTAAACTCCAGAGCCCCGAAGCCTCTTTGGGACGAGTTTGATGGCGCCCTTCCTGAGCATCGCCTTTACCTCCCGGAGAAGCTGAGGGACGTGAAGCTCTTTCCTTGCCACAGGGGGGACGCGCGGGCACCTTCTTTGAAACTCGAGCGCGTGGCCCTGGGCCAGGGCGTCCAGCACCCAACGGTCGGTGGAGATGGACTCCCACACGCTGACGAAGCTCGCCAGCCGGCCTCCCACTGGGGTGCTTCGGTGGGGGCCCGACCCCACGGCCGGTTCAATCCTGCTTAGATGAGGCTTTGCCGCCTTGACCTCCTTGGCGACGACGGCGGGGTCCGCCTGACTTGCCTCGTCCCCTGTAAGCTTCTTGAGACGATGAACGGGCCCCTTGACGGTAGGTGGAAAATCCGCCGCCGGAACCTTTGGAGGCACCCTTGCCTCCGCCGCTCCGAAAGGGCGGCCGCTGTTGCTGGAGAACCCCGAGAGCCCGGGCAGTCTCCGCTTTGATGGCTTGAAGGGAATCGTCCACTGTTTTCTCAAACAGGTTGTTCCCATCGAACGGCATGTCCAGGACTCTGGTCTGTACGTCTTGACGGAAGTCAGTAGCCCTGAGCCATCCACGCCGCCTAAGGCACACGCCGTTGCCCAACTGGCGAAATCCAGTGTCGGCGATCTCCGTCGCAATCGTGATCGTGATGGCGTGGTCCGACGCCACCTCACCTTCCTGCAAGTTCTCCAGGGCATCCGCCCTCTTGTCGTCCGGTAGGAAGTCCAGCAGGGGAGCCAGTTTGTACCACAGCTCCCTGTCGTAGCGGGCTACGATAGCGAGGGCTTTGGCCGCCTTAATCGTCATCGCTGCAGACGAGATGACCCTGCGCCCCATCGTGTCCAATTTCTTTCCCTCGCCATCCGGCGGGGAAGTCGACGTGGAGGCCGCACCCCCCCGCGCTTTCTTCCTGGCCGCCGCAGAGACAACGGAGTCCGGGGTAGGCTGTGCCTGGAGGCACAAGGGGGCCGCGTCCGGGACCCGGTACTTCTTCTTGTACCGGTCTCTTCTAGCCGGCGTTGTGGATGGGTTCTTGAGGAGGGCAACGCCCTCATCCCAAATATCGTCCAGCAGAGGTACCGAGAGGACCGTTTTCCTCTTGGCCTCGTGCCGCTGATAAAGGAAACCTTCCTTCTTCTCCTCAGGGCACAGCTGGAAGAGCTCGGACACCCTGGCGATCATGGAGTGAAAAGATCCAATCTCGTCGGGCGGGGAAGCCCGGGTGGGAGGCGACGACGGCAGATCCTCGTCGTACACCTCGTCGTCCGTACCCGTCGCGGCCGTGTCAGTCCCCGTGTCATCCCCTTGAGTCGTGGAGGAGGGCTGAACGGGGCGCGACGGCTGAAAAGGAGGTGGAGGGTGAATCCTTCTTTTCTTAGGAGGGGGGCTGCCCGAAGGGCCTGGTTCCGGGTCCCCCGACGGGATCTCCACTGGCAACGGCAGTCTCGTCCTTATCTCTGAGCATAAGGACTGTATAGCCAACAAAATGGCCGCCGAGTTGTCTTGCGGCGCTGGTAGAGGGGAGTCCGACGGGCGGTCAGGGGCCCCGTCGGTACCCTCGACAATGTCGTCGTCTCCTGCGTCGGGATCCCTCCCGACGGGCTGGTCTTCTTCCACGCCAACGCCGTGGCTTAAGACCTCGACCAGTTCTTCCTCAGAGGTTGAGGCCGAATCCACGACGACCTCCTGCCCCCCCCTTTTTCTTCTCCGTCGGAGGTTTCACGGGGGTCCTGTCGATGGGCATAAAAGAGGACTCCCTCCGCGGTGGCAGGGAGACTCTGAGCCCCGAGGTTGCCACCACTGGTGTAGCCTCCACAGGCTGAGCCAGGGCTGCCGCGACTGTCTCGATAGAGGCCTTGGCCGGATGGATTAAGGCTTTCACCACCTTAGGTCCGCTCACCGCCTTCTCCTTGAGGGGGGGGGGGGACACTGCCTCGCTCCCCCTCCGCCTTCGAGCTCGACCGGGGCCTCTCCAGGAGCTTCGCCGGGTGCTCGGCCTTCCTCTTACCCGACCCAGAGCGTTGGCTCGTGGTTGATGGTGCCGGGGAGGGTGCGCCCTGCCTGGCGCCCGTAGAGCCCGACCTTTCGGCGCTCCCGGTGCCAGCGGACTTGCGGTGCTTGGCCTTGTGTTGGACCCCCGTCGCCGGGGCGTCCTCAAAGGTCTTAGAAGACCGCTCGGATTTCTTCCTCCTTTTCTCGCCGGACGGGCTCTTCCCTTCCAGCCAGTTGGCGAGACGTTGATGGCGGTCCTTCATGGTCCGCTCCGACATGTTGCCGCAAAACGCACAGTCCTTCTCCACGTGCGTCTTGTCCTCATGTAGGCAGTAAAGACAAAAGGAGTGTTCGTCATCCTTAAAGACATTCTGTAGCTGGCATCCAGGGCAGACCCTGAACAGCTTTCCGGGCGTCGAGCTTCCCTTCTCCTGGGCCATGACCGAGATGGGCCTGAGAAACTTCTGGAATCCTCCAAAAGCGTAGCTCGACGAATCTTCACCCTTGAGGGGCGTAGACGAATCCGACACGGGTCCCCGTTGATCGGATGGAGATTCGGTGGAGTTTGAGGCTCTTTTGACCGAAAAAAAAACGAAGTTTTTTGAGAAAAAACGTGAAAAAATAGCACTAACGCTCGAGAGCAATAGCACGAGGATCCCAACACATGAACGTGCGGTAAAAATCTGAAGATGGCTGCCAGAGGCGGGGCTTAGGTAGAGGGCAGTCATTGGCCCTGGTCAGTATGACGCAGAGACCAGTGATTGGTTACTACTACGAAAAACAGATCAGAAACGAAACTGATACTGTTTTTTTCTTTACCGAGGATTCCCAGCCTGACGACGGGGAATATTCATGAGCATGTGAATCCATGCCAGACCCCATGCTGGAGAAATTTGAGAAACCAACAAACCGTTGAATATACTTGCATGACTTTGGAACTGGCCAATCTCTTACCGCCGAGACCTTTTCAGGATCCATGGATATGCCCGGAGCGGGCAGGAAATATCCTTGATATGTCATTCTGGATTGATGGAATGAACATTTGACCAGGTTACAATATAGGTGATTGATTTGTAGTCTGTTGAGAACCTCTCTTACAGGTGACTCATGCTCTGGAATGGATTTGGAGAACACCAATATATGGTCTGAATAAACAATGACGTAATGTAGTAGTAAATCTGAAAAGAGATGATCCATAAATGTTTGGAATACGTCAGTGCACTGGAAAGTCCAAAGGGCATTACTCGGTACTGATAATGTCCGAACAGAGTTCTAAAAGCGGTTTTCCACTCATCTCCCTGTTTTATCCTGATGAGGTGGTATGCTCCTTTAAGATCTAGTTTTGTATATATATTATGGCTCCCTTAACCGCCTCCAAAATGTCAGGGATCAAAGGCATGGGAGACTTGTCTGGGACGGTTATCTTATTCAAACCCCAGAAGTCAATACATGGTCTGAGTTCGGTTTTGTTCTTTTTAGGGACAAAGAACAGGGATGCTGCTGCTGGGGATCTTGATTCAGTGATTAGCCAGTTCTTAGGCCTCCCATGCTCTTATCAGCTCTGCTGCGAGTTCACCGACATACGGATCAGCAGGGAGCTGATCCGATCGCATTTGGATATTCAGAGTGTTTCATACACTCATCTCCGTTCGCCGCGTGTTCCACAGCCCTGCAACCTCCTAAAATGGCATCCATGGTTGCCATGGACGCCAACACAACAACGAAGCCAGCTGTAATCACCGCCGCGGGCCGAGCGCCCTTTGCTGCCTTCCTCTGCCTGCCCCTCCCCTCCTGCTTTAAATGGAGGGGGCCGAGAGGCGAAGCCGAGCAGGGAAGGCCGTGAGGAAAGGCCGCCCATGCTCTTATCAGCTCTTTGCTGCTCGTCTGCCGCCTGCCCGGAATCTAGGCCGCATCTCGGAGGTAAGAGTCAGACTACAAGTCAACTCGCGCATACCCATGCCCTCATACTAGATGCATCAGATTGCGCACCCGCACACTGCAGGCCACCTTCAAGTCCCATCCACTCCCCACGAAGACCCGCAATGCCCGGCTATACTCACGCACCTTGCCACCCCCGCCACATGTGACCACGGCTAGACTCTTCCGCAAAAAGCCTACAGCTTCTATGAATACGGAGAATATAGCTGATAATGAAATACTTTACCACACCCACATGGATGCCACCGCCATACAAAATGTGTTACCACCTGTGTCCACCACCACTGAAAATGAACCCCCCAGTGTAAAATCTGTGGTTTGCAATTCTTCTACCACCATTTTGAATGCTACTGTGCCAAATGTGTTACCACCTGTGTCCACCCCCCCCCCAGCCACTACCGAACCACATCTTAAATGCGCCTTGATTAACGCTAGGTCCATCAATGCCCACGCTTTAGACATCCACGACCTCCTAACCACCCATGACCTCGATCTGCTCATGATCTCAGAAACATGGCTACACGAGGCCTCTGGCCCGGCACTCGCCCTCGCACTACCACCTGGATACTCCATCACTAGACAAGATCGTCTCTCCAAAGGTGGAGGTGTAGCAATTATTGCCAAAGGCTGCCTTTCTATCAGGAAGGTAGAGAAATCCTTGCACAACAGTGACTACCTCCAAGTCAAAATTAACCTATCCCCCCAATGTACCATTGCTGTCCACATTGTCTACCGCCCCCCAGGCCCAACAGGTGACTTCCAAGCCTCTCTCATCCACCTCCTCTCTGACAACCTCAAAAATCAATCAAAAGCCATTCTCCTTGGGGATGTTAACCTAGGTCTCCTGGACAGGAAGGACCCAGCAGCCAAATCCCTTGACTCAGCCCTCAAGGCTCTGGGGTACAATAACACCATCTTTAGCCCAACCCACACCCAGGGCAGAACCCTTGACTGGATTGCGCAACATAACTGCCCACTCATCACTGGAAACTCTCCCACCCCATGGTCAGACCACCACATCATCACCTTCAGCATCCTCACCACCTGCTCCACCACCCCCCCACCCCAACCACTGCCACCCTGCCTTGCCAGGAGCTCCCGCCAACTCACCAAGGAAAAGCTACTGCCTTTCCTCCAAGGCCCAGCCTTCAGACCGCCTTTCTCCACAGACCCAGAAACACTCGCAACAGCCTACGAAGTTGCCATCAAAGCAGCCATTAATTCCATTGCCCCCCTTAAACCCTGCAAGTCCAAACCCACCACCCACTCCAACTCCTGGTTCACCCCGGACCTCCTCGCACTCCGCATTGAAAAAAAGGCCGCTCTCACTCAGTGGCAAATGTCTCACTCCGACAAAGACAAGATGACTTTTAAATCATGCTCCACTAGATATAAAAAAGCAATCACCCTAGCTAAGGCCAAATCCTTTGAATCCAGAATCTCTGAAGCACAATCCGGCACTAAAGAAATCTTTGCCATTTTTAGGGAGCTTGAAACACCTACGCCCGCCCCCCAGAACTTCACCAAAGACGAGGCCTGGTGTGATGATATATAAACAGCCATGAAAAATAAATTGAGCCTGCTCCAAAACAAAATACTAGCCACAAAGCAAGAACTACCCAACACACACCCACACCCCTGTCCTACCACCAGCCCCGGACCCCCCCAACCTTTCTCATTCAAACCCATTCTAGAAAAAGACATCACCAACATAATGAGAAACATCAAAACCTCCAATTGCAAAGGTGATGCATGCCCAGCCACCATTATCAAAGACTGTGCTGAAGCGCTAGCTCCTTTCCTTACAGCCTTTGTAAACGCCTCTTTTGCTACTGGGAAAGTCCCTGCCTCCCTCAAGGAAGCCTGGGACCGCCCTCTCTTAAAAAAACCAACTCTCGACCCCACATCCCCCAACAACTATAGACCTATCACCACTGTCCCTTTCCTCCTCAAAATACTGGACAAAGCAGCCTACCTGCAGGTTCAACACTTCATTGAAGAGAACAAACTCCTAGGACTCCGCCAATCAGGCTTCCGCCCCAGACACGCGACTGAAACCGCCCAACTTGACCTGAAAAACCAAATGGACGATGCCAGAGACATGGGCAAACCAGCACTTCTCTTACTTCTTGACCTATCCGCAGCTTTCGACCTCGTGGATCATGACGTCCTATGCCACCACCTCTCCTCTACTGCCAAATTCTCCCCGAAGCCACAGCATGGATCACTTCCTTCCTACAAGACAGAACCATGCAAGTATTCTCAGACTTAGCATCTGCATCACCAACTATCATTCTCTGCAATGTGCCCCAAGGCTCCTGCCTTTCACCCACCCTCTCAACATCTTCACACAACCACTTTTTCTCATCCTCGACGCCATGGGCATTTCATACACTAACTACGCCGACGACACACAGAACCTCCTCACCCTCACTGGCAACTATGACACTGACTCCATGACCCTCAACAACCTCTACAACACCATCCAAGCCTGGATGGCAGACAATGGACTATGCCTCAACTCAGACAAGACTGAACTCCTTTTGGTAGGCTCACCCGACACGCTGAAAAATCTAGACTCCCAATTCAGTCATTTCACCATAGACTCCATCAAAATACCTGTCTCAGAATCAGTCAAAACCCTTGGAGTCTACTTGGATTCCAACCTATCCATAGATAAACAAGTCAACGCTATAGCCTCTGCAGCTGCATACCATGCCAAACTTATCAACGCAGTCAGGCCATTTCTCTCCAAAGAGAACTGCACTAACATAGCCAGAGCCATCACTGGATCTAGGCTTGACTATTGTAATGTACTCTTTCTAGGCACCTCCAACAAAAACCTAGAGAGGTTACAAATCATTCAGAATAGTGCTCTCCGGGCAGCCCAAGGCATTGCCAAAAGAGAACACATCTCGGAGGCCAGAAAACTAGCACACTGGCTCCCAATAAAAGAAAGGATCATCTTCAAGACTCTGACACTGACCCACAAGTGCATTCACCTTACTGCCCCTGACTACCTCTCCCAAAGGATTCATCCCGTCTCTTCTATGAGGCCAACCAGATCACCATATACTAACATGCTCTCTGTGCAATTAGTAAAAAAAGTCAGAGCGGGCGGATCCAGCTTCCCATATCTCGCACCCACTCACTGGAACGCCCTACCTCCCACAATCCGAGGTGAGGCCTCCCTCAGCACCTTCTGCAAAACCATGAAAACATCTTATTCACATAAGATGCCTCGCACCAGTCGAATACATCTCATATGTTCCCTAATGCATAAACTGTATTGTAATGACCAACTGTACCAACCAAAATGTCAGCTCTATGCTTTGTCGAATTCATAATGTACCACTGAATGACTCTATGCCTGTAACTAAGCTCTTGCAAGTAACAGCGCCTCAATGCCCATGGGTTACTTGCGCGCTATAGAAATATAAATAAATAAATACATTAAGATTAGTGTTTAAATAGTCTCGAAGGACCTCCTTCTCTGTGTTTGAGGATATACATTTTACCGAAAGGTAAAGGCTGCTCTGGGATAAGATCAATGGAACAGTCATCCCTTCGGTGAGGAGGTCATTTGTATACTCTGAGGTGGAGAATACTTCAGCATACTGTTGATATGCCAACGGAAGGCCTGACACAAAGTTTAGCGTAGTTACACTCCTGGAACCTGCCAAAGCTGAATAGGTGTCGATAGGGACCTTCTCTGGTGTTCGATCCAATGGGTTAAGCAGAACTCAGAACCCAGAAAGAAAGACCCTGCTGTCCAGTTAATGAAGGGATTATGTTTTTGCAACCAGGGTAATCCTAATATGACTGGATAATGTGCTGCACGTACGATGTCCATGGTGAGGGTTTCCTGGTGTGCAGATATCGACATTGCCAACGGGCACGCCTGATTTATGATAGGACCTGAGATCAAAGGACTCCCATTTACGCTTTCTACTGGGATAGCTTCTGCTTTAGCTGACTGTGGAATGTTCTGTTTAGACCAGTGATCGTCTATGAAATTCCCCGCAGCCCCACTTATCCACTAATGCAGAAACCTCAGGAAGCATACTATCCCTGAATTTGAGAGTCAATCATAGTACCAACATATTAGCGTAGGGCGGATTGGCATACATGTATGACTGTAGATTGGAAGAGGAACCAGAATTTGATACAGGATCCCGAACCACAGTTCCTTCTACGGCCGGGCGTTGGCGTTTCCCGCTCTCTAGGGGGTGAGATAGGACACTCCTGAACCGGATGTGTGCTAGCCCCGCAATACATGCAAAGGCCTTGTGTCCTTCTGCGGGACCTTTCCTCCGGAGACAATGGCCCTCTGGTTTGTAGTACCCAACCGCATGGGTTCTTCAGAAGTATTAATTCTGTGTCGATGGGTAACTTGCAAAGGAGCGAGACATCCTCCCCTTACGCCTTCGCTGCTCTGCTCCTTCAACCTATAATCTATCTGCATCACAAGGGCGACACATTACGCCATAGAAGTGGGGCAAGGCACCCTAGAAACCTCGTCCTTTAATTCCTCAGATAGTCTTCTCCGGAACAGAGTCACTTGAGCATCATCAGACTACGTAGTTCGCTAGCCATCTGTTTGAATTTCGTAATGTATGTTAATATGACATGCATTACTTACCGTAATAGCATTTCTGATGATTGTATCTGCTTAGATTCACATGCTGTGCATATGGTCCGACATCCAGTGGTAACTGCGGAGTATTGCATCTCGACTTTCGGGGACCGAAAGGGGACGTCGGTATAGGCGTGCCTGTAACACTATCCTTATCGTGACGTGTGGTGCACCCAAAATCCCTCACGCGCAGAGGTCCCTCCGATTGTATTTTTTCTGCCATGAGGGAGCCCAAGGCTATAGTGAGTGTGTACATAAAGAGAGAAAGTAGTAAGATGTCTATGTTCCTTCCACCCAGAGCAAGGAGGTAGGGAGAGCGCATGTGAATCTAAGCAGATACAATCATCAGAAATGCTATTTCGGTAAGTAATGCATGTCTTCTGATGTTTGTTAATCTGCTTAGAATCACATGCTGTGCATAGACTAGCGAGCAGTACCCGGAGTTGGAGGTGGGTTGTGAGAAGGAACAGTAGAGAAAAGATGTCTTAGTACTGCTTGTCCCACCTGAGAATCAGACCTAGAATGAGTGTCTGGGCAATAGTGTTTGGTAAAGGTTGTACAGAACTCCAGGTTGTTGCCACTTTGCAAATTGACTCAAGAGGAACATTTGCAATGAATGCTATGGATGCCCCAGTGCCTCGAGTAGAATGTGCTCTAGGCTTGAAGGGCAGTTCTCTCTTAGCAAGAGTGTAACTGTGATGCATTTGACAATCCACCTTGAGCTAGCTGATTTAGAGACAGGCTACCCTTCTCTACCAGCTGCCACTGAAACGAAGAATTGTTTAGTCTTCCTTAGTGGTTTAGTTCTTTCCAGGTAAAACAGGACTGCCCTGCACATGGAACTTTGAGATGAATTTAGGTGCAAACCTGGGATGTTTGCGCAGAACTACCTTATCTTTGTGGACAGTAACAAAGGGGTCTAGAACAGAAAGAGCATGTAGTTCGCTAATCCTTCCGATAGACGTGATAGCCACTAGGAAGGCTGCCTTATAAGTCAGGTCTTTCAGACTTGCTTTATGCATAGGCTCAAAGGGAGCTCCCATGAGCCTGGTCAAAGCCACATTCAGATCACATGCAGCGGCTGGGTGAGAGATGGGAGGATAAATCCTCTTAACCCCTTCCATTAAGGTTTTAATCACCAGTATTTTCCACCAAAATACCTTTTGTTGTGATGTGGAGCAGCCAGATGAACCTTTAGGGAATTGAAGACTAACCCAGTGTCCAACAGGTGGGTTAGATGCAGCACAATGTGTGAGGGTGAGCAATCGATGGGATTGACGCCCTTGGAATTGCACCAGATGACAAAACGTTTCCACTTGCTGGCATAGCAATAACGTGGATTAGGTTTTATCGCTTCCCCGAGTATGTCCATGCACCTCTGAGGGAGTTGCAGGTGTCCAAACTCTATGATCTCAGGAGCCAGGCTGCTAAATTCAGAGTTTGTGGGTATGGGTGTAGGGTCTCCCCCCTGTCCTGAGACATGTTGTACGGGCAGGGAAGCTTGACTGGTGGGGAGAGGGACATTTCCATCAGGTGAGCGAACCAGGGTTGGCGGACCCACATGGGGGCCACCAGTATCATGGTAACTGGTTCCAGGTGCATCTTGTGCACTATCTTGTTGAGAAGGGGGTTCGGGGGAAAAGCGTAGACAAATTTCCCCGACCAAGTTATCCAGAGACGGTCTGGGGGTACCTGGAAGCGTAGTCTTGGCATTGGGCGTTCTTCTGAGTAGCGAACAGGTCGATCTCTGGGAAACCCCATTCTGCAAAGACGTTGGACACAATGCCTCTGTGCAGTCGCCATTCGTATTCTTCAGTCAGAGGGAAATCTCTGCCGAGTACGTCTGCTAGAAGATTGAGTTCCCCTGGAACATGTTGGAACAACAAATATCTTGTGTCTGAGAGCCCATATCCAAATGTTCTGGGACAGCTTGGATAGCCCTGGAGAGTGAGCGCGCCCCTGTTTGTTCAGGTAATACATAGCTATAGTGCTGTCTTAGAATCAGCACCGTCTTCCCTTGCAGTTGCACCTGAAAGGCTTTCAAAGCCTTTAACACCGCTAACAGCTCCAGTAAGTTTATATGGTTGGATGCTACCTGAGGAGACCAAACTCTGTGCGCTCTCTGTTGAAGCAGATGAGCTCCCCACCCTGTGAGAGATGAGTGTCGTGAGAGTGGCTTCCACTGCAGGGGTGGTGAAGGTCTTCCCCTTCAAGAGGTTTTCTCTTGACCACCACTGCAGAGAGAGAACTAGGGCTGGCGAGACAACTACCAGATCTTCCCATTGTCCGCTGGCCTGACACCACTGGCTGTTGAGCCACACTTGCATGGGACGCATGCGCAGCCGCGCGTGGGGAACCAAGTATATGCATGAATCCACCATCCCTAGCAAACGCATGGCTTTGCGTACCGTCACCTCCCGACTGGCTACATATTGAGGGATCTGAGAAAGCATGTTCTGAACCCTCTCGTTGGAGGGGAAGACTAGGCCGTCCTCTGTACGGATTAGCGCCCCCAGGAATTGTTTTACTTGACTGGGGACTAAACTGGATTTCTTTTCGTTGAGAAACCCAGGCTGAAGAGATTTACTGTTTTTTGGGTGTTTGAAAAATAAGTGTCAAACGAGTCCCCCGTGATGAGGCAGTCGTCGAGGTAAGGGTAAACTGGGACTGATGCCGAAGGGGAGTATCTTGAACTGTTAAAGCGTGTCCTGAACCATGAACCTCAGATATTTCCCGTGTGCTGGCAACATTGAAATATGAAAGCATGCATCATTCCTGTCCAATGTTGCCATGAAATCCCCTTGTTTCAGCAATGGAATCACCTCATGCGGTGTTACCATGCAAAACTTCTGGGGTTTTATAAACTTGTTCGCTGGGCGCAGGTACAGAACAGGGCGCATGGTGAGATCCTTTTTGGGTACAAGGAAGTACACTGAATAAATATCCTTGTTTACCTGAAGAATAGGGACGGCTTATATGGCGTCCTTTCCTAGCAGTGCTTCCACCTCTTGGATCAGGATCTCCAGATGGTCCGGTGAAAGGCGCCATGAGCACAGCGGTCTGAACTGTGGAGGTCGGGCGAATTCCACGCAATAACCGTGGGCGACCGTCTTTAAGACCCACTGGTCGGAAGTTATCCCCTCCCATGCCCTGAGGAAAGATGTTAATCGCCCCCCGACCGGGGTGACATGGGAGGGGACCTGGACTTGGTGGTCATTTCTGACCAGAGGCCGTGGCTCCTCTGGGATTGGAGCCTCTGCCTTTGCCGCGTTATTGACCCCTTGAGGGGTAGTAAGCGGGGCTTCCAGATGTTTGATTTGTGTTGAAGTTACCCGTGCCGTAGTTGTTTTGAACAGCACAGGCTTGCCCTCCAAAGGACCGCCGAGAGTTATTACCCCACTGGGAGGAGGGTTTCTGTGTAATTTGTTGCAGAGACTTTAGAGTCTCATGCTCCTTCTTGGCTGTTTCCAAAGCCTCATCTACAGCTTTCCCGAAGAGGTAAGTCTCCTCAATGGGTTTATTAATGAGGGAGGCCTGAGACTCCGGTTTAAAACATGATGTACGCAGCCAAGCGTGCCTTTTCAGTAGGGGCCCTTGTGCAAGAGACCTGCCTGTCAGATATCCTTAAGCACGGCTCCTTGTTGACCCGTCGTGAAGAAAATATTTCTTCCTATCAATGTGTCTCTCAGGGGTACAAAAGGACAGACTGAGAGACTAATTGATCGGAAGATGATGATGTAGAGTCGTTGGTATCGGGAGAGTTGTGCGAACCTCAAGCTTCACGACAGATGAGACATCCAGTTTCCTTCCAACAACTGCAGAAGATTTACAACTGATTAACAACCAAATATACCCTCTCTTGGTTAAGGACAACAATTATCAACAGACTAACCTGCATGAGACGGGTTTGACCCAGAAGTGTTTCATACAAGAATATCCTCTAGACTGTTGGATTCTGGAGACCATAAGAAAGAGAAAATGCAATAAGTACCAGATAGCAAGATACAGAGAATGGTAAGGAAGGTCAGGTATCTTACCCTGTTCTCTGGAGGTTGTCGCTTCCGATGAATCCCCTTCCAGTCTTCCGCTGCAATCGCGTGAAGTCTCTCCGCCACCGGTCCAGACGACACAAAGAAGCCCAAGGTGCAGAGGCAGTCTTTAGTCCAGCACCCAGCCTATTCCCGCCGGCACGAGGACGCCTAAGGGGTGCTCAGGAAGTCTCTAGTCCAGCACCAAGCCTATTCCCGCCGGCACGAGGACGCCTAAGACTACCCAGGGAGGAAGGACAGAATAACAGAGGAAAGGGAAGAGGAAGGGACAACAGGAAAAAAGGCAAGAGGTCTCCCAACCTCCCAGGTCCAAACTCTACTTAACCAAAATCACTAGGCAAGAATATCCAAAAAACAATCCGAGGTCAATATTCCAAGACACAGTAAGGGCAATCCGAGAGCGTATCCAAAGACGTAATCCAAGGTCAAAAAACACAAGAATCCAAGCAAGAGGTAAGCCACTGTCAAGAAGCGATCAGAAGCAGCGAGTAAATGGCGCCGGATAGTTAAGTACCCAAACTACCGGCAACAAGACGGTCACGTGACCCAGTACGTGCACTATCAGGTGGGAGACAACGCACCCACTGACGTAACCTCCAAGGCATCTTCCACACAAAGCGTCGGAAACGCAGTTTCCGACGAACACGTCTGCACCGACCAATGCGTGGAGAACCCAACTCCGCCCCCTGTCCGTCATTCGACAGCGAGAAGCGCTTCTGTCTACGAGAGGACAGAGTAACTGGGGGGGTACCACAAGACCTGAAGCGTTTTCTGACACTGCCTGCAGTTTCCGCAGTGTCCAGGGTGTTCTTCACCACGTTCTGTTGAACTAGTCTTCCCTCCGCTAAAATGGAGAGAAGCTTTGACTTGACGGGTTCAGGGACCTCTTGGAGGCCTTCCTGGAGCAAGTTCCATTGGGCATCAGCATAGCTTGCTAATAGAGTAGTATTATTAGCAACCCGTATAGTGTAAGCGGCTGCTGACGTGACACGTTTGCCCAGGGCATACAGGAGTTTAGATTCCTTGTCCGGTGGTGATTCCCCCGTGGCAAGGGGTACCTCTGCCCTCTTTCGAGTGGTAGTCACTACCAGTGAATCTGGGATGGCGTGCCCTTTGATGTATAGAGGGTTGGAGGGAGAATGTTGAAATAATTTTTCGACTCTCAGGTTTACTGCCTGTGTTTGAGCAGGTGACACCAATGAGGGAGCTACCCTTCCTCTTAACAGAGTTAAGGAGGGGGATGGATTGACTTGCAGAGGTTTTTCCTTAATGATATCCTTCACAAAATCCTGCTCAGGTACCGCCTTTTGAGTGGCAATTTTAAAGTATTCAGCTGTTTTTTTCAACATGCAGTTGAATGCCATTTGGTCATCTACAGGAGAGGCCTGGCGGGGTGGATGGAGGAGAGTCTAGGCACAAAACATAAGTGTCCTGATCTTGCTGTTTCCATGGGTCCTGACCTTCCCGCTGGGTTTCCTCCCAGTTTTCCGTAGTATCCTGTAGGTCTTCCTCATAGTTTTGCAGAAAAGAAGCTGCTTCTTCTTCGTTATAGATGGGGGAGGATGATCAGAAAAACGGATAATCTGCTCCAGCCGATCCATACACCCTTCAAATATTTCTGTAGTCCATTTAGAGGACCCAAACGGGCCTGCGTGAGGAGAAACGTTCTGCGTCCTGCGGCGTCGAAAGGAGTCTCTCAGGGCATCGGAAAGAGGCTCTCGACTATCTTCGTAAGCGTCGCCAGAATCGGGAACCCAATCTGCCGAAATTTTTTCTGCGGCTTGTCCCATAACCTTAGGCGGAACCGGGGTAAGGCCCTGCGCAGCCGTAATTCTTTTGATGCTGCTTTCGATAGTCGCCGAATCGTCGTGAGACAGTGGCTCCGATGATTTATCAGCAGGTGTAATACCTTCCGCGGCGCTAGAGGGCCTCGCGGTTGGTTTTACGGGTAGAGGCCTAGTCGTAGTTTTCGGGCCTACCGCGGCCTTAGGGACCGTCGAAGCGCCGGGCTCCCGCGCTTCAACGTGTGTAGGTTTCGGAGTAGCGCCCTTAGGTGGTTTAGATTGCACAGTCGCAAGACGCTGCTGCGGATGCGGGGAAGGCTTTGGATCTGAACGATCCGAGGGAACCGTCGAAGTTTTCGGTGGCCCGGTGTCGCTTCTGCCTTTTTCGATGAAGACGTCGAAATCGGCGTGGGGGTTGTGTGCTTAGTGCAATGCACTTGCATGTCCCTGTTGCCAGGTGTTGTCCCTGTAGCAAGACCAGAGTCAAGCCTTAAAGGGTCGGGGACGGGCATGGCGGACCTAGAAGCGTCCGCCTCGAGGTCTATAACATCCGTAACGGATGTTTGATCATCAGAAGTACCCCCGTCACTGTCAGCAGGTGTGGCGGTGGGGGGAAGGGGGTTCCACGCATGACATACCGTACGCAGCCCACCGCTTTACACGGCAATCCTTAAGGGTCTTAGGCCGAACGAGTTTGTACACCGCACACCGCTTCTCGTCGTGCTCTAGGGGGAGACAGGCGGTACAAGTCCTGTGTTCGTCCTTCCAGGGACATCTAACCCTACACTTAGGGCAGAATCTAAAAGGAGTCCTTTCCATAGCTCAAGGGAAGGATGACCAGACCAACAAGGAAAAGAGGGGAAAGGAGGAAAGACATACTTCAACAATATGGCCACCCCGACCCCACTCTCCCTACAGTATAGGTCGGCCAGAGGGCCTGACCAAGTGGAAAATCCGGCCGCCGGATCTTAGGTGCCGAAATTCCCAGCCGTAGACGATCCCCGGTAGTCTTCGTAGAAGATGGTCTTGTTGGGCGAAGTGACATAATGGGGAATAAACCGATAATTCAGTAAAGATAAACAATGTCTCTAGTAAGAGCTCTGCTATAGGACGACCAGTTATCTGGGTGGAAAAAAACAATCTGAGGGACCTCGGCGCGTGAGAGATTTTGGGTACAACACACATCACAATAGGGATAGTGTTACAGACACGCCTATGCCGACGTCCCCTTTCGGCCCCCGAAAGACAAGATGCAATACTCTGCGGTTACCACTGGATGTCAGACCATTATGCAAAGCATGTGATTCTAAGCAGATTAACAAGCATCAGAAATCTTGATTCTCTTGTCTTAAGTCTAGTAAATGTTCCTGTGAGGCCACTCATATTTCCTGCCTTCCAAACATAGTTCTGACGCTGTTACAGAAAGCTGTACGGGAATCTAGAATAGGGTTATTAGTGATGACCAGGGGGGTTGCCCAGGCAAGTGCTGGTCCCGCCATCTGGGAGATCATGTACCCGAACCGGTCGGGGTGAAAAAAGGCACCCTTAAAAGAGAACTGCACTGCACAGGCGTCCAGGAATGCTTTTACCTTGTGAGGATTGCCATCAAATTGACCTCCGGGTAAAGGACCCAGGGGCACCTCCGAGCAGTGTGGGACCCGCAGCTAACTGAACTGACTGCTGTTGATTCTATTGGGCCTGCCGTAAGGCTGCATTTTCCTGTTTGAGGTTCTGAACCTCTGAGGTTAAGGACTGGACAGTTGCTATTAGCTGCTGTATTTGCTGGTCCATAACGGAGTCAGGTATCCTCCAAGTCTGCTGAGTCCTATTACTAAGGCCAACCGGGTGTTGCTATTGGTTATGACTCAATATACAATACTGCAAAAAGACTCGAGCATCCATGGATGACACCTACCTCATGCTCTTCTGGCTCTACTGTGTTCCATAGAATGAGGTCTTACCTAGAAGCCCCTCTACGGTCCTGCTAGAAAAAGGCCTGAATGTAGTGGGGCCTCCAGGGAAAACCCCTGAAGGGGAAAAACCCTGTGGAGAGCTGCTAGAGTGTGTGGGCTCTGGGTTGCAGCTGCCCAGATGTGGTCGTGGAGGTGACGGGTCTACTCGTGGCAGATTATTCCTCGAGAGGAGGGTGTCTGAATTGAAATGTAAAGATGTAAAGAAAGGCGTGTAAATGAAAGTTGATAGTGAATAAGTAAAAGGCTATTACTAATTAATTAATAAGCTTACCCCGGTATCAGGATGAGGTCTGCCTGAATTCCTGACATCGAAGATATAGGACTGGAAGCGAGGAGAGGTAGAGATAAGAATAAAGAAACTGGAAATACAGAGTAACTCTAATAGGTATGATAGATAAACCCTTGAGTTTCAATCTGAAGATGAACAAGTTACTTACCATATCTGGTAACGTTCTTTCGATGGGATGTTCCTCCGACGTATTCCACATTTATGACAGGTAATGTCCACAGCTGTGCTGCTTCGGAAAATTTTCGGCATAGGGCGTCCTGCGTCGATCTGTAGTCCCTCGAGGGCCTCCGTCGAGGGTCAACGTCCCTGGATGTTTTATATAGGACGCACAGCGCCCGTAGCCTCAGTTATAGCTTTTTCCCAGAACGTGTCGCACCAATCTCCTGCCAGTCTGACTGCAGAAAGCCTTGCGGAAACGTAAGCTGCAATCACTTAGGAAATTCAGTAGAGGGGCAGGTTGGGAGGTCGATATGGAATACGTCGGAGGAACATCCCATCGAAAGAACGTTACCAGATATGGTAACTTGTTCTTCTAGGGGTTTGTGTCCTCCGACGTATTCCACATCTATGACAGACTTCCAAAGTAGTACCAATTTATGGATGTGGGAAAAGAATTTACAATTTAGAATTTTAGAATGCCCAATCAAATTGCTGAATAGAGGACTGCCTTACCAAAGGCCAAATCCTGCCCATGGATGGAGTCCAAGGAATAGTGTCTCACATAAGTATGGACAGAGGACCATGCGGCTGCTTTGCAAATATTGCGAATCGGAACACCCTTCTGTAGAGCAGTGGAGGCAGCCAAACACCTAGTAGAGTGAGCCCGTAAGCCTACTGGAGGGTCCTTTCCCGCCAAACGGTAACACTCAGAGATTGTCAAAATGATCCATCTAGACAAGGTCTTTTTTGGAAACAGCTTGACCCAAGCGCCTTTCAGAAAAATCAACAAAGAGCTGATCGTCCACTCTGACCCGGGACATCCGTGAGAGATAGAAACTCAAAGCTCTTCTAGGATCCAACCCATGGAGCCTCTCTTCTTCCTTACCAGGATGTGGAGGAGGATTAAACACCGGAAGAATCACCTTCTGGCTCAAATGGAATTTCGACACAACCTTCGGAAGAAAAGAAGGCCGCACTCGCAGGACAACCCTGTCCATATGGAACACAGTAAAGGGTGGTTTGGCGGGCAGTGCCTGCAACTCACTCACTCACTCTGTGTGCGGAAGTAACCGCAACAAGAAATACAGTTTTAAAGGACAACAGTTGCAACCGACAAGAATGTAAGGGCTCAAACAGAGCTCCCATTAGGAACTTTAAAACCAAATTCGAATCCCATCCCGGCACCAGTAAAGGTCATGGTGGAAACACATTAGTTAACCCTTTTAGAAACTGAGAAATCAAAAAGGGATCTTAAAATAAGAACATTCCTCAGATGAGCGTTTAAATATGGACAGCGCCGCCAGGTAACCCTTAATGGTACCCACTTGCAGGCCCTTGTGGGCTAAAGAAAGCAAAAAAGACAAAACCAAAGGAATGGAACATTGGAAAGGATCCACATTTTGTACCCTGCACCAGTCACAGAACTTTCTCCAATAGCAATGGTACAGGGATTTTGTTGCAGGCCTTCTGGCCGAAAGCAACACCTCAATCACGTCTTCGGGGAGGTCCCAATCCTTATACCTCAACCTTTCAGATACCAAGCATGAAGGCTGAGAGACTTGACCTCTGGATGGAGAACCCAACCCCCCTCCCGTGAGAGCAGATCGTCTCGGTAGGGAAGACGGCGTGGAGGGCAGATGGACATGTCTAGAAGGTCTGGGTACCACGCTCTCCTGGCCCATGCCGGAGCAATGAGGATCATTCGGGAACCGAACCTCCGTAACCTCCCCAACACATGTGGAATGACTGGGACTGGAGGAAACGCGTACAGCAGTGGGAAGAACCACTCCACTACGAACGCGTCCCCTAAGGCTCCTCTTGGAGGAAATTCCCGCGAGCAGAATCTCTCACACTTCCGGTTGACACTGGTGGCAAAGAGATCCACTTGTGGGGTTCCCCAAAGGGGGAAGATCTCCAAAAGAACTTCCTGAGCCAGCTCCCACTCGTGAGAGACCGTGCTCTGCCTGCTCAGAGCGTCCACCATCTCGTTTTCGTCTCCGGCCAGATGAACTGTCGAGATCGAAGTTTCCTGCTGGATGGCCCAGAACCAGAGCTGCATCGCCTCGCTGCACAATGGGAGTAACCCTGCCCCTCCTTTTTGTTGAGGTAGTGCATGGCTACTGTATTGTCTGTCAGAATCAGGACATTCTTCCCCCGCATACATGTCAAAAAAGCCTTCAGATTGATGTGGAGTCTGGAATCCAATGGAGACCAACGTCCGCTGGTTGTCAACTCGTTGGCATGAGCCCCCCAACCTGTGAGGGATACGTCTGTCACAATCGTCACCTCCGGCCATGGCTGCCAAAATGGTGCTCCCTTCATCAGATTGCCATCGTCGGCCCACCATAGAAGATCCTGGGCGACCAAGGTCGGAATCCGATATCCTGCCGGAGAACTGCGACCACTGCATCTTGAGAGCCCACTGCAGAGATCTCATCCGCAGCATGGCCTCTGGAACCAGGAAAATGCAGGATGCCATGAGGCCGAGCAACCTCAGGAATTCGAACACCGGGAGACTCTGGGCACGTTGAAACTTGTCCATCTGCAGAATGTGATGAGCCCTCACCTGGGGAGGCAAACACTGCCCCAGGGATGTGTCGAGCACTGCTCTGATGTACTGGAGCCGCAGGGTAGGTGTCAAATGGGGCTTAAGCCTAGCTTGTGAAGGGAGTGGCAGGTGACAGACAAATGATCCAGGGCTTGCTCGGGAGAGCGTGCCCTGATGAACCAATCGTCCAGGTAGGGGGTAGATGTGAATCTCCTTTCCTGAGATACACTGCCACCACCACCATCAGTTTAGTGAAGACCCTCGGGAGGAGGTCAATCCGAACGGCAGGAACCGAAACTGAAAATGCAAGTCGCCAACCGCAAACCGCAGGTACTTCCTGTGCTTTGGATGAATCGGCACATGAAAGTAAGCATCCTTGAGGTCTAGAGACACCAAACAATCCTGATTTTGAAGGGACAGAAGGACTTGAGAAAGAGTTACCACGTTGAACTTGTCCTTCCTGAGGAGCTTGTTCAACCAACGCAAGTCCACGATGGGTCTCAATAGCCCCCGTCTCTTTTCGGGATCAAAAAATAAGGGGAATCCCATCCCTTATTCCTCTCCGGTACAGCCACCAGTTCTATGGTGCCTTTTTTCCAGCAGGGATAGGATTTCCTGCGCAAGGAGCGGATCTGGATGCTTCAAAGAGACCTTCCCCGGTGGATTTGTCGTGAGGCCTCTGCCGGAAGGGAAGACCGTAGCCATGGGCTATGATCTCCAGAACCTACACATCCAAAGTAATGGCCCGCCATTCTCCAAGATGCTGCGCAATTCTGCCCCCAACCGGAGAACCATGGGCCTCATGACTGAGCGGACGCAGCTGCGGCAGTACCTGAGGGCAAAGAGGCAACAGCCCGAGCGGCTTTGGCACCCCGAGTGCCTTGCTTTCCACCCCGGGTACTCCCAAGGTGGTGTTACTCTCACCTGATATCCCCGGGGGCGTCTGGAAGGCTCTGAGATCTGGAACCCTGGATGCGTAGTTGCCCAGTGCTGAATAATGAATCTGCCATTAAAGAAGGGAGGATTTGTGATAACTGTCTCTAAAGAGTGAATCACCCACCTCCCTCTAACCGATTCCCTTCGCACTGGGTTCTTTTCTCACATTAGTTATTTGTAGGGTGAGCTATCCGTCCCGCGTTTCTTGTGCAGGGGCGCTTGAAGTTTGTTGGCGAGCTGCCCGAGTTGCTTCACTGGTGCAGTTTGCCTTCCATGGGCCCAGGCCTGCTGTGACCCCGAATCTGCTGGTCGGCAGGTAGGTTTGTTAATTGTAAGTCTTTGTTCCGTTTATAGTGGGAATTCGTTAGTGTCTTTATCTCCTTTTCAGCCGCGCAGGTCTTGATGCTGGCGTGCCGGATGGAGAGGCACGTTTTCTAGTTAAGAGAAAGCGCGAGGCGCAGCGCCTTTATTGTCTTTTAATACTAACCTGTGTTTTTTTCTTCTCCTCACAGGCTGCTGTGGTTCTGCGAGTGGATAAGAACGCGATGAAAAACAGGCCCCCGGAATCCGTTAAGGCAAGGACAGCGCTGTGCGGTTGTTCAATATTGAAAGCGAACCTGAATATGTCTCTCTTCCTTTGCAGATGTTGCTGTGGTGCTCCGGGAGGAAGCGTGGCGTAGCGCGATGGAATTCAGGTAACACTGATGGAGTTCAATGTTTTGGAAGCGCGCCTTCTGATATTGTTTTTCCCTTTCTCGTTATTGCAGGTCGCAATGTTCGAACAGCAGCTATGGTAGCGGTTCGCCGGAGGTCCTTAAGCTAGTACTCACAGGCGAATGATGTTTCTTCATCTCTCGGTTTCCACAGATTGCAGCCCAGTTGAGATGCGTAGTGCTGGATGGTGTTTTCTCAGGTAAAACAGAATAATCTTGTTCTTGCAGGATTACAGGAAGATGCTGAAGACCAGGAGCTGGACACGGTGAGCGTCACGCTGCGGGTTGCAGAATAACTCGAAGCGTGTTCTGCAGTCAGGGTGAGGTTTATATAGCCCAGGTAAAGTAGTACCAAGGAAAGTAGTTCCAGGCCTGCCACACCCAAAACACTAGACCGCATGGCTTGGTTCTTATAACTAGACTGTGTGGGTGCTTCCATGTTGGATTTAAAGGCTCATGTACATACATGGGACCTAGTTTGAACAGCCCTTCCTTCCTACATATGAGCCTGGTGCCAAAGGCGGCAGGACTGGCTCCAGGAGCCCTTTTGCAGTCGCTTTAAGGCCCTCAGGGTTCTGGCGGGAGCCTGCTTGTGGCACAACTTTTGCCCCCTCACAGTGGTCATGACAGGTGGCCCCTTTGACTGGCAGCTCCTCTCGATCTACCAAAGGAAGAGTAGTACCGAAAGGAACCTCCCCTCCATTTCTGTCCCCTAGGATGAAAAGGTAGAGGTTGACATACTGCAGCGCTCAAATACTTTGCTGCAGCTTTGGAGGTCTGCAACCTCAAGGCTCTCGTCAGCCTTGCTGCCAAACAGATGAACACCATCAAAGGGCATGTTCAGAAGACGGGGATTGCACATCAGGAGCAAACCCTGACTTCCGCAACCACGCAAACCTGCGTATCACGGTGCTCGCAGCCATGGACCGGCTGACAGTCTGCCGTGTCCAAACCCGACTGAACGGACTCACACATGGCATCCTTGCCGTCTTGCACGAGGGCTAGAAAACCATCCTGTTTCTCCCCTTTGGGAATATGCTCAGCCGCCAAAGACGCCACCTTCAACGCCATACCCCCAGCCGAAAATACCTTCCTCGCCCAACCATCAAAGCGCTTATCGTCCCTATCAGGAGGGATGGTAGGGTACGCAGCCTGCTTCGAAGAGGCCGTAGCCGCCTGCACCACCAAACTCTCCGGAGTAGGGTGTGTCGATAAGTAGCAGCGGTCACCACTGGATGGGCGGTATTTTTTCCGAAGCGGCTTAACTACTGGTAGACTATCCGGATAAGTCCAAGCCGTGCCACCCTCCTTTGCAAAGCCATGTGAAATGGAACCAGGTCAGTTGGTGGACCTTGATCCAGGATATTCGTCAAATCATCCTGAGCAAAATCAACAGGTGGAGCAGACCACCCCAAGTATTCTGTCACCCTTGACATGAGAAGCTGATAGGAGGAATCCGCATGCGCCCCAGGCTCAGGTCGGCCAAACCCCATCTCCGGAGAGGTGTCCAGGCCACTAGCATGCAATGACTGAGTTCCTCCATCTGACTATGCCCAGACAAAAGATCATCAGGGACATCAGGAGGCACAACCATATCCTCATCAGACAGTTCCTCAACCTATGAAATGTCTTTCAAAGGCTGGAAAAACTCCAATCTAGGAGTAGAAACAGAAAAGGTCTAAAAGACAGGCCTCAAAGACTTACTGAGAGCCTTCCTCTGAGGTTCCACAGCCCTCCGGGGCACCTCCGACAAATCCTCCACAAACCGCGTCGAGGGAAAACGGCGTTGACGTCGACCGAGGCGCCGACAACTTCGAGGGCGGAGCCCCGAGAGTGTACCTCGACGGACACGGCGCCAATGGCATTGATGTCTTCTTCGAAGGATTTACAGGTTCCGACGGTCTCAAAGGCGTCGAGGACTGGGACCTGGATCTGGCACGACTATGGCGATCTCCCTTGTCCGAACGAGACCTTGATAGCTACCGATGATCGCGCCGAACGCCCGAGCCCGAAGACGTGCGAGTGGTGTACTGAGCCCGTTCCTTGCCGGCTTCTTTCAAAGGCGAGGACGGAACTGTGCCTTGCAACTCAAAAATCACTAACATCTGCCAGTTGAATGATTCCCATTCGGCCGGCGACGAAGACTTGGTGGGACAAGTCAACCGTCTGGCAGAGTCCTCCTCCGACGAGGAAAGCGGCAGCGACAGCGCTTCCTAGAATGCCTCAAAGAGGCAGAGGAATGGGGGGATCCACTCCTAGACGGAGACCCCCTGGATTTTCGCTGACACGGGGGGGTTTATGGGGATTAGACGCTCTACCTACCTTCAATTTCTACTTACGTTACCGCAAGGCCTTAGACGTCAGGGACTGGCAATCCTTGCAGTCGTCGGTGGCATGGCTTTCGATGATGGACATCTTCGAACCACAGTCCCGACACTTTTTGAAGCCCGACTTCGGGGTAGTAGAACATGACAAAGACATCGCTTTCAAAGAGAAGAATCGAACGTGCCGAGATTCCGAAGCAAACACATTTGCCGAAAAAATTGAACTGAAGCTATGGGCACCGTGTGTCCTATATATAACATCCAGTGACGTCGACCCTCGAGGGACAATGGATCGATGCCATCGATGCAGGACACCCTTTGCCTGAACATTTTCTGAAGCAGCACAGCTGTGGACATTACCCGTCATAGATGTGGAATACGTCGGAGGACACAATCCCCTCTAAATATGATATTCTTACCGCCAGTCACGTCTGACCAGGGGGATAGAATTCCCTTTCCTCTTTGCGTACTGGTGCCTGTTGCCTTTGTTGTGCCTGGTGATTGTCTATGGGCTACCCTGAAAGGATAGATAATTTCCACTAGTATTAAACAGGGAAATGAGAGTGCGAGGAGACAGCGTGAGAACCGCTGATCTCCACGTACCGTGCTGCCCTAACTGAGGGACCGCTCTGTGAGAGTGCGTACAGTATGAAGCCGTGGAATACACAATCTGAAAGACTGCATAAACAAAATAAGGAAAGACTGCTAAACAGTGTGTCTGGAAGGGTAGAAGCAGAGAAGGATGATTTCTAGAATCAATTATGGAGTTAGCAAGAATCGTACTCACGGAGCGCAGCAGTACTCGGGAGAGAGTAGCAAAGCAGGGAGCTGGTCGCAGTGTTTCCGGATATGCAGCCTGGACACAAGGGGGCGTGGCTATGTGCACGTTTCCCGGCGTAGGGAACACTAGACTGCCGCTGCTCATTCCTTGTACGGCCATGACATGGGGAGCCTGAGAGCACGAAATGCTGTGTTGTTGCACAACTGGAGTGAAAATCGTCACAAGGCCACCAACTAGTTCAGGGTGAGAGTTAAGTTGGGGCAAGGTCAGCTTCTCAAGTAGCTTCCCCAGGAAGGGGGCGATGGAGATAGGGCGATAGCTGGCAGCGCAGGTAGGGTCAGAGGAAGTTTTTTTTCAAGGAGTGCTTGAGGGGAGAGGGGAATGATCCTAAGAGTGCTGGCAGAAATCAGCAGCAGCAGGGCAAGCGAGCCAATGTTTTCCTTGATGTCCTGGATGAGCAAGAGGCGATCTGTTTAGAAGACACCTTCATGGAGCGGACAACTCTGGTAACTTCCTTGCCTGTGAAAGGAGAGAAGGAGAGGGCAGGTGGGGTGATGAATGGGTTGTGAGGGAGAGTAGAGAGGGTGGTCAGAATGTCCTGAGTTCTGGTGGCAAAGTGTGAGGCCAGAGCATTGCAGAGGGCCTGGGGCAGAGAAGAGGAGGAGGAGATAGCGGAGGGGTTGGCCAATTCCCTGCAGATTTTGAACATTTCAGCCGATGTGCCGAGACCCTTGTCTGAGTGTGGGCTCTCTTCTTTGCACAGATGGGGTCTGCACTGCCTTTGGAGCAGGCCAGTTTGTCAGAGGATGAGCGAGAGGTTTGCCACTTCCGTTCTGCTACCCTGCACTTTCGTTTCAGGGCTGCAAGGTCGGTGTTGTACCAAGTGTTACGCTTAGAGGCCAGTTTCAGGTGGCTCCTCATGACTGGGGCAGGAATTTCAAGAGTGTTGGTGATGGCAAGATGGAGGTTGCTGAGAGCAGGAGCAGTGTCAGAGGTGGGGGGGTTAAGGAGGCAGCAAAGGCAGCTGTAGTCACTCGTTTCATAGGTCGGGTGTTAATGAACGAGGTTGGTTCGTCTTTTGGATGGGTGGTCAGGGACCAAATGGGATCCAGATGGGATGAGAGTGTTGCCTGTCCAGGAGAGTGGTCAAAGTGCATGAGGGCATCCAGAGTGTGTACAGCTGTATGGGTTGGCCCAGAAGGGAGAAAGGCGAGGTAAAGCGAGAAGCAGAGGTCAGTGAAAAGAGTGGCTGCAGAGACAGGAAAGTCCAGTTGAATGTTGAAATCACCCAGGAGGAGAAGGTTAGAGATGGAAGAGTAAAGAAGATCAGAGGTCAGCCCATTCAGAGAGGAGTAGGGATGAGGCGCCTGGAGGCCGGTAGATGGTAGCGATGGTCAAGGTGGAGGAGGGCGGTATGACCAATTTGCCAACAAGGCTTTCAAAAGAGGCATGAATAGGTCTGGGTAGGTAAGATGGAAGCAGAAACCCACTCAGAAGATTAAGGCAAGCCCCCCCACCAGAGTGTTGAGGTCAGGACTTGGAGATGATTTTGAAGCCATCAGGGAGGAGGGGGTCAAAGGCAGTGACCGGGCTGGCATTGAACCAAGTCCCGGTAAGAGCGAGAATGTCGAGGTCAATGTCTTTAAGAAGGAGACAGATGTCAGAGGCATGTTTGTTAGCCGGGCAGGCATTGAGAGTCGCCAGGTGGAGGTGGCGTGAGCTTTTGAAAGATTTCTGAGGTGGGGTACAGGGGCATGGTCAATTCAGAGGAGTGAGGGAGTGGGTATATGATATGATATTTTATTTGTATCACGCTCGTACACAAGTGTTTCAGAGCGCGACTAGGCAAGGAAGGGGAACAAGGGAGAACACAGCACAACATAAAAACGATCTTACTAGGCCCAGTGACATTGAGAACGCGCAAGTGCATGGGAAAGGGAAAAGGGAAAAAGTGCATGGAAGGGGGAGAGTGGAAAGTGCAGAAGCCGAGGAGCGCAGATAAATAAAATAAATAGAAAATTGAGGCAAAAAGTCTGAATAAGTGCAGAAAAAGGAGAAAAATGGGGGTAGGGGCTGTATGGGTACAGATACAGTACCCAGTGCAAGGGGTGGCCAGGAGGCAGTGCAGGACGGTGGCAGGGTGAGCAGGTACCTGGGCCCAGGGGACAGATGTTGGCCAGGTGCACAGTGCCAAGAGACCAGATCAGCAGGGGAGAAGGGGAGTGAAGGCAGAAGCAAAGAGGAAGGTTTTGAGGTGCTTCCAGAACTGGAGATGGTTCTCCTCCAGTTTTAGAGTGGCAGGGAGGCTGTTCCAGAGGGAGGCCCCAGCCGAAGATAGAGAATTACCCCCAGCTTGTTTCTTTGAAAAACGACTGACCCTGAGGGAGTTAGAGGTAGAGGAGCAAAGAGCTCGAGAGGGGAGGTATTTGCGGAGGGATAGCTGAAGGTATTTTGGACCCAGGCCCCAGAAAGCCTTGTGGACAATGCAGAGGGTTTTGAATTTAATCCTTGCATCCACCGGGAGCCAATGGAGAGATTTCAAAGCTGGAGAGAAACGATCCCAGGGCTTGAGGCCAAGGACAAGTCTCGCATTCCTGTTCTGGATAAGTTGTAGAGGGCGGAGAGTAGAGGCAGGTAGATTTAGAAAGAGGCTGTTACAATAGACCAAGCTAGAGAGAACCAGAGCTTCGGATACCATGAGCTTCTGGGGGAAGCACAGGAAAGGCAGAATACCTCTGAGGAGGTGCAGTCGGAAGTTTGACTTTTTAGAGACATCAGATATATGGGCCGAGAAGGAAAGTGTGGAGTCAAAGAGGACGCCAAGGTTCTTAGCCTCGCCGGTAGGGGTAGGAGGAGGGCCAAGGGAGGCCGGCCAGACAGTGAGGGAAAAGGATGGAGGTGGCAAGCCGATGAGGAGGATCTCCGTCTTGCTGGCATTCAGACAAAGATCATTGGCGGCACACCAATTTTGAATGGCAGTTAGGCAGTGAGAGATGAGAGAGGGAGAGGAGGTAGCCGAGGACAGCTGGAAAATGAGTTGAGTGTCATCAGCCTAGCACTGGAAATTTGAGCAGAAAATGGCAATGCAGTGAGCGAGAGTTGCCAGGTATTGGTTGAAAATCCAGGGTGAGAGGTTAGACCCCTGGGGAACCCCACAGGTGGAGAGGAAGATAGATGATAGGAAAGACCCCAGTTGGACCTGGGAGGGTCGATCAGAGAGGAAAGAGGTCAGCCAGGCCAGAGCCTGATCAGTGATACCCAGATTATCACGGAGACAGTTGAGCAGGATGGTGTGGTTGACCGTGCCACCATACCTCTTGCAGCCATAGCAAGGTGATATGTGGCTTACATGACATATTGTGCAACTTGGAGGGCTTCATTCAAGCCCAAGCAAAAACCCACTTGATATTCTGGCAGAAGTAGAACATTTTAGTCGCCCAGTTCCTTCCAGAACTTCAGATATGCTACTGACATCATCCTCACAGGGTTAGGCTGTTGGAAGCGGAAGGCGGAATACACTTTTTTGCCTGTGTTGTCCAGGATGGCACCGTAAAGGTCTGATAACAGATGATGAAAGAAGATACCTACAGAACAACCAATATTACCTACAGTATATTTCTTAACAAAAGTGCATAAAGATTTCAACAACATACCAGAAGCACGACCTATACTCGGTGAGATCGGGTGGGCAACCAAGACCAAGAATACCACAAATCTGATTCCATTTAAAAAAACAGCAGCTATTCGGAAACTCACTGAAATATCTTGCCAACCTAATTTTCAATTGGCGATGTGAGACGTATAAGCATTGTATACCTCAATCAGGCATCAATTAGCAGTGGAAGCTATGGACTACACATTTCAACATGAGACTGCTTCAGTCTATCATTCCATTGATATGTTAAAAGAAATGCTAATGACAACACTCGATAACATATTTCTTTTTAACAAGTTCTATGAACAAAGGGGTCGCCATGGGTGTGAAATACGCCCATGCCTTAGCCAACCTGTGTATGGCAATGTTTGAAGACAAATGCATATATACAGATGAATCATACAAAAACATTCTTTGAACTAGATATATTGATGACGTTCTCCTGGTCTGGAAGGGAAGTCAGCAAGACCTAAATTACTTCATGGATACTGTCAACCAACACCCAGCAGGGATAGAATTTACAGGAACATGCAACCAATCAAGCATTAACTTTCTAGATCTAACTATTTGTGTGTCTGGCAACCATCTGATGACTAGAACATATAAAAAAGAAACCCAGGTTAACTCCACGTTATTTGCAAGTAGTTGTCATCATAAACCTGTTATAAAAAACATTCTGAAAGTGGAATTTATTAGGGCACGCCGTAACTGTGGTTATCAAAACATCTTTAACTCAGAATGTGCACTTTTGTCAACACGGTTTAAAACCAGAGGATATACAGAGAAATGCACAAAAATACCACAAGAGAAAGCAGAGAAGATAACTAGAGAACATACTTTGATAAAACAGCCCAAGGCACAATATAGCACAGTCAAAGTTCAATTTATAACTACCTACTGTACTAACAACTACCAAATAAGAAGGATCCTTAGAAAAAATTGGCTTTTGTTGATGGACCCACACATTTGTGACTTTGTGGACGACTTTCCATTAATAATTGTTAGAAGAGCAAGAACGCTGAAGAATGACCTCAGTCCGTCATTTCTTCCAGAAGAAAAGAAAGCGCAAACTCATACATGGTTACAACAATAGAAAACAGGCTTCAGAAAATGAGGCACATGTTCGATGTGCAGGTATGCTGTAGAGAGTACGGCAACATTTAAGGACTCAAAAGGAATTCAAATCAAGATTAGGGACAATATAAACTGAATCAAAATTTGTAATTTATGTGATTGTATGCACCTGCAAATTGTTATACATAGGCAGCACAATTTGTGAGTTGTGGATAAGGATCCGCGAACATTAATCATCGGTTGGTAGTCAGGACATAACATTACCTCTGGCATACCATTGGCAACTAAAGCACCGATTAGATGATAAAAAGGAAATTAGGTTCATTGGTCTTAAGGTCTCATTAGGACAGAGAGGTGGTAACAAGGAAAAATGCCTACGACAAGAAGAAGCCAACTTAATATGCAAATTTAGAACAGTGGAAAAGGGACTTCATTAACACAATGATAGGTCATCCTTCTTGTAGAATCTGAAGCTTTTCAACTAATTTTAACCTATCCAAGGATGCAGCTACATAAACCCAATGTTCTGTGAGTGTGTTCTTCACAGATTGTGTGTAATGTAACAGCTTTTCAGAAAATGTTAATAGGCATGTCCTTATGGCAAGCCCATCTGTTAAAACGTCAAGAACTATATTTATAGCTTAAGCTACGCCAGATAAAATATCAGTCTTTTAACAGATAAAATATTACTTTGAATTTAAGTAATATTTTACTTTATACATTATATTCACACATGGAAGTATGCTCAATACGAGCAGCCAAAATACATGCTTTACGGAAAAATGTCAGTTAAAACAAGACATTATTTCAGAATCAAATGAATGAGTAATTCTAGCAAAAATAATCACAAGTTTCTTTTTAACAAGTTTTGATTCTATTTAGAAGTTTCCAATTTGTTTTAATTACCAAGGGAAAACTGGTATGGGCAAGACACTAACTAACATGAGTAAATGGGAGCAGATCACAAAATATTGCGGCCGATGTAGAAAGAGTAGAAGGACAATGGTTACCACAGTAACGCATATCAACAAAGAAGAAAGCCAACGTTGAAGGAATGTGGGACCGATGTGACGAGAGGGGCATAGAACTTTGCAGGTAAGCCCTAATGCAGGGATAGACCCCCATCTCGTGTTAACCTATCGGGAATAGATGCATCCTTGGTTTAGGAGAAGGAAAGCACCCGGGCGAAAATTAAATGCAGTTCCAAAATACGCAAGTAGGCAGTGGGTAACAATGGTCACCGCTTAAGTGTTTTAAAGGAAACTCATGCAATAACAATGGCAATAGAAGATCAACGACATGCAAGTAGCACGCAAGATAACTTTTAGGTGTGCATGATAAATGTTGGTAAATTACAGATACACACTCGACAAAAAAGGTTTGCACTTTTATGTGTGCGCGCGCACTTTGAAAGTAAATATTGGGTTAAAATGATAATAGGAAAGCAAAGCAGATAGTTGACAACTTTTCAAGTACCATATCAAATAGATAAAAGAACGAAATAAACAGACCAGTTTAGTGAAATAGATTTACAACGCATGAAAGCAAGGTGGACAAGAAACAATAATTATGGCTATGGTTATATATAGGAGGGATTTAACCAATGACGCAGATGCCTTCAATTTCAAGACTACAAGAGATAATGTGTCACAATTGGGTAAGAGAAGGCTCTCTTCTGTAGATTAGCTACATGCTTAATACTTTTTATTAAGGCATTTGAAGTTCTGTGTCAAAATATATGTTGATTTTTGCTGTAACTGAGGAAACTAACGTTATTTTTTCATACGTCTCTCCCCAAAAATATTTTGTTTTCTGTTCCAACACTATCTATACAACCCTGACCCCACCCTGCATCTGTGTTCAATTTAACAATTTTGGGTAACAATATTGGATACGACTGTTCAATTGTTATTATTTACTCTTTTGGTATGGACTAATGCGATGTCTTGTTTATAAATCAAACTGTTGGACCAATAATGATTTGTACACAATATGACATGCTATAGGGTGTGGCATATATATTTATAATTCCTATATATGCATATACTTCATATTTCGGAATACTATGTTAACTTATGGTCGTTTAGATATTGCCCTGATTTGAGAAAGGCAAAGTACATGCCGAAACACGCGTTATCGAAAGGGGCTTTTTGGATTATATAAAAATACTACTCAAATATAACGGAGCAGAATATGACTGATTTTTTCCGTATTCAAGATCTTTTTTGGCGCATTCAAATGTGTGAAGACAACAACATAATTGTCCAGGATGTGGTTTTCGCGGCCCAGAAGTTTCTGCAAGTTAGATGAAGACAACAAAGTTTGGCTCTTACAGAAGAGTGTTGCTGCAGCCAATAATGTGAATTGAGTAGGAGAATTGCCCATGAGCGACAGCTTCTCTGATGGGAGGAATCAGTACCTCATGCCCCCCCCTCTTTTCCACTGGTTGGACAGATGTTTGTTGCCATCACTTCTGGGTTTCCACCACCATATCCAGGTGCAGATGAATGCCGGACCTGTCCGTGGTTCTCCTGGATAGGCCGGAAGACCGCCTGTGGTCCACCCTTGGGGTTTTCGGATCGCCGAGTGCACCATCAGGCCTTGTACCCCCTCATGGAAGGCCTTGAAAGACCTGGGTATTTCTTCACAGTCCTCGGCAGCATCGCCCGGATTGTCCGCTACATCCTCATCCAGTGGGCCAGGAAGGAGCGCTGCACCCGTGGTTTGTGCCTGGAGTCCCAATGAGAGGGGCAGTGCTTCTGAAGACAAAAACTGAGGTAGCTTGAGTTGAGCAGGCAGTTCTAACAGCTGCAGGGACTAAAATCTCCTTCACAAGGGACTTCAAATACTGTCTTTTGGGTATCCAGTGATGTTACCGAACAGATTTTACCAGGAAAAAAAGTTTGGTATATTTTACTAATAGAGGGGGAGAGGGGTAGAGATGTAAAACTGGTTGAGAGGTAGTTGGGGTGGTGCTACAAACCAGAATAAACGTGGGACTTTGGTAGGGGGACCCAAAAAAAAATAAAAAAAATAGTGATTTCTTAAAATCCATTTGGTATTTCAATTTCCGGTAACAACATATTTATTAAGATGACATAGAACCCCTCTTATACCCTGAATGCACAAGTTCCTGAAAATGTTTTAAAGATCCCGTCTTCTGACGAGGCTCTAGGGAACCAATTGCTGATGAGCACTGAGATCAGCAGTGCAGCGTATCCTTGGACGCTGGGTGACCATTTGACACATGCTGAAAAAGACGGGAACCCAAGAAGACCCAGCAGCAGTGGAAGCAGAAAACCATCTGCATCACGCGGCGTGTGCTCCGACTTGACCGGGGAGAGAAACCCGACTGTATTCTACCACCTACCGGGATCTTCCAGTTAGGTGGCCAGGGAAGGGCCATCACTTTTAGATTCCGACCCTGGGGGTGGACAAGCAAGGGAGGATCACGTGAGTGAAGGTCACTGGGGATTGGGAGGAGAATAACAAAGAGTGAGACATGGTATTCCCCTTTCCCCAATTATACACCAACTCACTCAGCCTGAGCCTTAATGGGGTATTTCCAATCACACCCCATCTCCCCCTCCCCATTTCCAATAAGTGCTGGGACGAGGAAGAGGCTATCAGGAGCAATGATGATTACCCATAGAAACAACATAGGGATACAAAGTGAGGTTTACCATCACCTTTGAAGGTCAGGCGCTTTTCCTAAACTGTGCACACCTGAGGGTGTGTCTGCCAAAATCACTGAGCGAGTTGGGGTTGCTGGCTGGAACCAGGAGGCCAAGGAGCAGAAGGCTGCAAGAAGGAGCCCAGAAGGACTGGTGGACTGCCGGACGCCCAGACGCTAGCCCGGTTTTGTGAGGGGCTACAGCATGGCGGAGGAGCCGTGCCTCCAGGAAGCAGGAGTGGGGCGGAAGGCAGTCTCTATCGGCCTGGTTTAAGACAGTGCTCATTCCCCTGGGAGGTGTGCGGGTCCCAGAGGTGTCTGAGGGGCAGTTGGTGAGAACATGACCTCAACCCAAACCTCTTCGACCTGCCTGCCGGTGCTGCGCTACTGTTGGTGAGTTTCATGAGAGAGAGAGAAATTCAGTAGTGTTAGGGTGGCTGCAGCGGGAGCAGGAGCGTTGTGGAAAGAAGAGCCTGGCGAACAAAAGTGGGATGATAGCAAGTGTAAGCTGGAAAACGGTGAAAGAAAGCAAAGCGGAATGACAAAAGGTGCACTAGAGGCAAAGAAGTAATGAAAGACAGCAAAGTGCGCTGGCAGCAGGGAATCAGCCAAGAGTGACTACGAGAGACCCAAAAGTGAGAAAGAGGGTGAGAGCGACTGAAAAGAAATATAGAGTGCAAGAGGCACAATAAAGGCAAAATGAAGGTGCAAGAGAGCACGGTGAGAAGCAAAGAAGTGTGCAAGAGACACAGAAAGGTGGAAAGAAGGTGCAAGTGTGCACAACAGGAAAAGAAGGTGTGCAGGAAGCACAGTTAAGTGGTAAAGGACAGAGTGAAAGAGGCACAGAAGAGAAAAAGGTGCCAGAGAATAAGGAGAGGGGCTAGAGGTCAGAGTGGTCACGCCTGGTAGGAGCAAAGAGGCCGGCGTTCTATACAGTCTCTGATACTACCCCAGTGAAAGAACTGTACAGTGAAAAGGTACATCCTGACAAGGAGAGCTTTCGTTTGTTTAAGACAAAAGGGGACTGCCCTTAGGGAATGGAACCCTGAGAGGCCCACAAACACATTGTTGAACTTTGTGAAGAGAGGCCTAGACCTGGGAAAGAGAATCCTGGGAGGCTTGGAAAGAACTATTTGTTTTGAACCCAGGGGCGCTTAGGCTTGGGGAAGGAAACCCCAAGAGACCCAGAGACATTGTGAACTCAATTGACTTACGGCAAGAGCTCTATGTGGAATGGTCCAAGGTCAAGTCTTTTGAGTTGAACTATTTTGAGCTGGCAGAACTACACCTATTGGCAAGACTACTTGAAACCAGTTGTGGTTTACATTTATTTGCGAGTCACAATTTTTCCTTTAAGGCCCCTATCACATTTGGTTTAAGAGTGAGGGCAAGCGCATGTTTAGACACAGATCTTTGGTTTTGGACTTACGGCCCTTAGAAACATCAGCTGAGGGATCAACAGCCTTAGAGTTAGGGCCAGGTAGGCATTACACCAACCCCACCAAGTTTGATAAGACATGCATGGTTTATAGTGAATATTTCGAATTACATTTTTTCGAATGCAAAAATGTCGAAAAAATTAAGTATATAAAAAAAAATGTTGAATGTCTTTTTCTTTAACACTTTATTTTTCTAACAAAAACCCCCAAAAAACGTAATAAAAAAAGAATACATTCAAATTTTTTTTCCACTTTATTTTTTCGACATTTTTGCATTTCGAAAAAATGCATTCGACATATTTACTGGACACCGACATGCATTACTCACCGTAATAGCATTTCTGATTGTTGTATCTGCTTAGATTCACATGCTGTGCATATGGTCTGACATCCAGTGGTTACCACAGGGTATTGCATCTCGTCTTTCGAGGATTGAAAGGGGACATCGACATGGGCGTGCCTGTAACACTATCCCTAACATGAAGTGTAGTATACCCAAGATCCCTCACGTGTCGAGGTCCCTCCGATTGTATTTTTTCTGCCATGAGCGAGCCTAATAACTATCGTGAGTACATAAAAGAGAGAAAGTAGTAAGACATCTATGTTCCTTCCAAACGAGCGGGGAGGAACGGTGGGTGCATGGGAATCTAAGCAGATACAACCACAGAAATGCTATTACAGTGAGTAATGCATGTCTTCTGATGCTTGTTAATCTGGTTAGAATCACATGCTGTGCATAGACTAGCGAGCAGTACCCGGAGTTGGAGGTGGGTTTTGAGAAGGAACAGTAGTGAAAAGATGTCTTAGTACTGCTTGTCCCACCTGAGAATCAGACCTAGAATGAGTGGCTAGGCAATAGTGTTTTGTAAAGGTATGTACAGAACTCCAGGTTGCCGCTTTGCTAATTAAATCAAGGGCGATATTTACAATGAAAGCTATGGAAACACCAGTGCATCGAGTAGAATGTGCTCTAGGCCTGAAGGGCAGTTCTCTCTTAGCAAGAATGTAACAGTGTGATGTATTTTACAATCCACCTTGAGATGGCTGATTTAGAGACAAGATCCCCCTTCTCTACCAGCTGCCATTGAAACGAAAAACTGGTTTGCTTTCCTCAGTGGTTTAGTCTTTTCCAGGTAATACATGACTTCCCTGTGCACATCTAATATGTGTAGGCTTCTTTCGGCCACGTTAATGGGGTTCTGGAAGAAAGTAGGCAGTTCTATTGATTGGTTCACATGGAACTTGGAAATAAATGTGGGCACAAATCAAGGGTGAGTGCGCAGAACCACCTTATCTCTGAAATGTAACAAAAGGGTCTAATGGGCCTGTAGTTCACTAATCCTTCTTATAGAAGTAATAGCCGCTAGGAGGGCTGTCTCATAGGTAAGATCCCTGAGACTTGCCTTATGCATAGGCTCAAAGGGGGACCCCATGAGTCTAGTCAATACCACATTTAGGTCCCATCCGGGAGCCGAGTTAGAAATGGGGGGATGAATTATTTTAACCCCTTCCATGAAAGCCTTTTTAACCGGTATCTTCCACCACAAAACCTTCTGTTGTGACAGTGTAGGCTGATAGGGCAGCTAAGTGAGCCTTCAAGGAATTAAAAACCAGGCCTGAGTCCATCAAGTGAGTCAGGTACAACACAATGTGATTAGGAAAACAGTCAATGGGATTGACGCCCTGGGCATTACACTAGATAACGGAGCGCTTCCATTTACTGGAGTAGCGGTATCGGGTGTTAGGTTTTCTTGCCTCCCTAAGTATGTCCATGCATCTCTGAGGAAGTTGTAGGTGTCCGAACTCTATGAACACAGGAGCCAGGCCGCTAAGTTCAGGGTTTATGGGCATGGGTGAAGTGTTTCTCTCTTGTCCTGAGATAACATGATGTACAGGCAAGGCAGTCTCATAGGAGGAGAGAGGGACATCTCCATCAGATGAGAGAACCAGAGTTGGCAGGCCCACCAATATCATGGTGACTGGTTCCTGATGCATCTTGTGCACAGTCTTGTTGAGTAGGGGAGTCGGGGGAGAGGGTGGTTAGGGGGGGAGGGGCGTAAACAAATTTCCCTGACCATGTTATCCAGAGACTGTTCCCCTTGGAGCAATCCTGGGTGTTCCTGGAGGCGTAATCTAGGTATTGGCAGTTCTCCAGAGTTGCAAACAAGTCGATCTCTGGGAAGCCCCATAGTGCGAAAACGTTGGAGACAATGACTTTGTGTAGTCACCATTCATACTCTGCGGGCAGTGGGAAGTCTCTGCTGAGCACGTCCGCCAGAAGATCGAGTTCCCCTGGAACGTGTTGGGACAACAGGAACATCATGTGTTTGAGAGCCCATATTCAAATGTTTTGGGACAGCTTGGATAGCCCTGGAGAGTGAGTGCCCCCTTGTTTGTTCAGGTAGTACATGGCCGTGGTGCGGTCTGTCAAGATCAGGACTGTCTTCCCCTGTAACTGTGTCTGAAAGGCTTTCAATGCTTTGAATACAACTAATGGTTCTAGCAGATTTATGTAGTTGGACTCTACATCAGAGGACCACACACTGCGCCATCTCATGAAGAAGGAGAGCCCCCCACCCTGTGAAAGATGGGTCTGTCGTGAGAGTGGCTTCCACTGCGGGGGCGGTGAAGGTCTTACCCTTCAAGAGGTTTTCCCACGATCACCACTGCAGGGAGAGAATGAGGGCTGGCGAGACAACTACCAGATAGTCTCATTGTCCGCTGGCCTGGCACCACTGGTTGTTGAGCCACTCTTGCATGACGTATGCGCAGACGCACGTGAGGAACAAAGTAAATGCAGGACGCCATCCTTCCTAGCAGTCGCATTGCCTTGCATACCGTCACTTCCCGACTGGCTACATACTGAGGTATCTGAAACAATTCTCGGAGGGGAAGACAAGGCTGTCCTTTGTTTGAATTAGAGCCCCTAGAAACTGTTTGACTTGACTGGGGTCCAAACTGAATAAGAGGTCTATAGTCTTCTGTGTGTTCATGTTACGCTTACCTGGTATACACAGGGACGCCACCCAGCCGGGTTACTCGCTGGTATGCTTCTCAGCTTTGCCCTGATGTGGTCTGCAGGGAAGGTTCTGCCTGAAAATACAGGAGGACTGTGTTGAAGACTGACTGACTGGGGTAAGTATCCTCCCTCCACCCCCGTATGATTTCAGTCCCTATGGTGCCCTCTCCTCACCTAGTGGTAGAATTAGGCGTGCTCGCCGTCCTGCCTTCTTTGCAAGGGCGCGTTGTCTTTCTTGGGCGAGTGCGGTCCAGTTACTTCACTGACGCCAGCCCGTTTAATATTGTTCAGGTAGGTCTTATTGCTGTTCTTTAGTTTTGTTGCTATCCTGCATGCCTTTCTTTGTTTAAAATGTCTCTTTTTTCTCCCTTAGATATGCGGAGCTTCAGCGCGGCGAACAGGCTTGGTTGAGCCCCGCTGGTAAATTCTGGCGCATTAAGAGCGCTATGATGCAGTACGTAAGCGCTATGCGCAGCGCTGTCTTGCCTTTGCTAACCTGTGTTTTCCTTCCTTGTAGGTCGCGGTGTTGTTCAGTGCGAGTGGAATGTCCGGAGTGGTGGCAGCCGAGAGGCGACCAGCCAGGTAAGCCTTTTGAGCAGTTCGTAATTTGTAAACTTCTCTACTGCTTTCTTAAATGTTGCCGCTATCTTCCTCTTTCAAGTCGGTCTGTCCGGGAGGCGTGCAGAATCGAGGAAGCTCTTCTCAGTAGCTGCGAAGATGAAGACTGCAGGTAAGATGCTGCTGCTAATGATATTCCTTTTGTCTCCTTGCAGTTTCTGGGAATTGTCTCCGAGGTTCGAGGGAATAGCTGGACACGGTGAGCGTCACGTTGCAAGCTGCAAAGTAACGAGAAGCGTGTTGTCTTGCTCGGGTGTGGTTTAAATAGCCCCAACAAAATAGTCCAGGTAAAGTAGTCCCTAGGCTACCACACCCAAAACACTAGACCGCATAGCTTGGTTCTTAGGAACCAAGCTATGTGGATGCCTCCAGGTTAGCTGACAATACAATACAGTAGTTCCCAAGCACATTGTTTTTCATGGTGTATGAGCCTGGCGCCATAGGCGCCAGGACTGGCCCCATGAAGGCTTTTGAAGAGGATGCCAGACTCTAGAGGCCCGAGTCCTGAATCTACCTGGCCAATGGGTTTGTCAGAGGGGGTCTTGGGCGAGGATCGTGACAGTTCAGTAGGCATGTTCCGTAGGATTCCCCTGTTGTGAGTCAGTCGTTGAGGTAAGGGTAAACCGGGACGGACTGTATGTGCAGGTGCGCTGCTGCCACCGCCAGTACCTTAGTAAACACCCTTGGCGCTGAGGTGATGCCGAAGGGGAGTACTTTGAATTGATAGTGCTTGTCCTCTATCATGAATCTTAGGTATTTTCTGTGCGCTGGCAACATTGAAATATGAAAGTATGCATCTTTCATGTCCAGTGTTGCTATGTAATCCCCCTGTTTCAGCAGCGGGATTACCTCTTGTAAGGTGACCATACAAAACTTTTGAGGTTTGACAAATTTGTTCGCAAGTCTAGAATAGGGCGGATGGTGAGATCCTTTTTGGGTACAAGGAAGTACACTGAATAAATACCCTTGTTTACCTGTATAATCAGGATGACTTCTATGGCGCCCTTTTCTTGAAGGATCTCCACCCTCTTGCAGTAGGACACGCAAGTGTTCCGGAGTCCGGCGCCTTGATTTTGGTGCCTGAATTGGGGTGGTCGGCATAATTCTATGCAGTAACCGTGGGCTACGGTCTTGAGTACCCACTGGTCCGTTATCCCCTCCCATGCTTGAAGGAAAGATGTTAGACGCCCCCGACCGGGGTGGCATGAGAGGGCACCTGGATCTACAGGTCACTTCTGACCTGAGGCCGGGGAGCCCCTAGGGGTAGAGTCTCGGCCTATACCTCTTCCACACCGCTGTCCTCTAGGTGGTGGTGGCGGTATTGGATCCTTGCCCTGAATTCCAGTTGCTTCCAGAACTGTACTGGTTTTGAGGGGAGCGAGATTGCCCACGAAAGGACCGGCGAGATGCACCCCCTCTGTTGAGGAGGTTTCCAAGTAATCGGTTGAAGGGACTCGAGTGTCATGTTCTTTTTTGGCTGTTTCAAGTACGTCGTCCACTGCCTTGCCGAACAAGTTGGTTCCTTCAAAGGGCTTGTTTATCAAGGCAGCCTGGGTCTCCGGCTTAAACCAGGAGTGCTTCAGCCAGGCATGTCGCTTGAGCATGGTACCTTGTGCCAGGGTTCTTCCCGCTATTTCAGCAGCATCTAAAGTGTTCTTAAGCACATTCTGATTCACTTGCTTGCCTTCCGATACGATGACGAGCAATTTAGCCCGTAAAGGTTCCAGTATTTCTTGAAGGCCTTCTTGCAGTAGGTTCCACTGGACGTCTGTATAGCTAGCCAACAGGGTGGTGTGTTATTGGCTATTCTGCAGCAGCAGTTGTGACCCTCTTCCCCAGTGCATACCTTCTCTTGGACCCCTTAACGGGCGGTGCCTCTCCTGTAGATAGGGGTACACCCGCCGGATTCCTAGTAGTGGTAACAACTAAAGAATCTGGAGTGGCATGACACTTAATGTAAGCAGGGTCAGTAGGGGAAGGACAGAACAACTTCTCCACCCTGGGGTTCACTGCTCTGGCTTCTCTTTCAGAATGTCCTCCACAAAATTCGAGTCCAGTAAAGCTTTTTGTGTGGCGATCTGAAAATGTACAGCCGCCTTTTTCAAAATGAATTAAACGCCATTTTGATCGTCCACAGGGGAGGCGTGGCGGACTGGGGGGATGGATCCACACACAGGGCATCAGGGTTCGGGGTGGGAGTAGGGGGCGCCCAAGGTTGATCCACAACCTGGCGGCTGTCTTCCCAATTGTCCATAGGATCTGCAGGGTCATCCATATAGTAATCGGCCCGAAGGGGGCATCATCTTGCACATAAGTGTCCACAGGGACCTCGTCATCAGTGAGGTCATAGGTATATTCCTCATGAGGATCGTCAAAGGTCCATCGAAACCTGGCCATAGGTGTAAAGGTAAAGGCCTCTTGGGAGCAAACTTTTCAGAATAAGATACATTTCTCTATTCTGTCCATACAGCCCTCAAACTTCGCCCTGGTCCATGAGGATAAACCAGAGGGGTCCAGAGGAGGGAAGGGCTCATCTTCTCTTGAACGTCGAGATGTATCCCCTAGTGTGCTGCATAAAGGCACAGGACTCTCAGGATAGTCCTTGCGGGGTTCCGGATGCAGAGGTGTCTCTTTTGGCCGTTCCGTGCGTCTCACCTCATCTTTCGACCTTTCCTTCTGACTAACCGCAGAGACGATCCTAGCGATGCTCGGGGTAATGGGGAGATGTGCCGTGTGTGATTTATTGCCAGCGCCCTTTACTTTAGATTGCCCGGTCGCAGGCCGCGGTTGAGGGGAAGGCTGCGGATCATGACAAATCTGAAGCATTCAACGTGTGCGTTAGCGCTTTGGAATGCTTCGACTTTGCCGCCGAAGCAGAACCTTGGGTTGTGTGTTTAGTGTTTGAATCTTGCGAGCCCCTGTCGCTGGGTTTCTTTCCAAAATCATGACTCACGCCGTGCCTGTCTGGGTCGGGGACAGACGCTGCGGATCGAGAACTCTCCTCCGTTAGGTCAAAGGCCTCCGAAACAGAGCCCTGGTCATCGCTCGTCTCTTTATCACACTCAGCGGTTGTGGCGGCGGGGCCAGAACTGTCGGCCTGCGACATGCCGTAGGCCGCCCACCGCTTCCGGCGGCACTCCTTAATCGTTTTAGGACGAAGGAGTCTACAAGCTGCCTCGTTGTGGCCGAGGGGAAGACAGTTGGTTACACCACCGCTGCTAGTCTTTACACAGATATTTGGCCCTACAAGAGGGGCAACATCTAAATGCCGTCTTGTCCATAGCGCAAGACAGGTACAGCGATGACAAAACCCAGGGAACAAAGAGGGTGAAAGATGAAAGGCACACTTGAAAAAAATATGTCCACCCCGACCACACTCTCCGGCCGGCCAGAAGGCATTGGGGCACCCACCTCAAAGCACTAAGAGGTTGCTTTCTATGTTTGGACATCACACGCAGGAGAAACAATGCAGTTTGCAAGGGTAGACCCACGCAGGTAATAATGAGCGATACCATCATACAGATTGAAGCGTGGGTCTCAGATGATTAATTCTGACTAAGGCAGGGGCTTGCCGAATTCACCATAATATTGGGAAGTGGGAAAGATAATGGGTCTCTAACTTAGGCCCAGGATGCCACCCATATATTTTGACCATAAATTCAGAAATGGAGACAGAGCCCCAGCACTTGGTGATACTGCTAAGAGTATCCTCGCTGTCAGACGACGGTGGGTGTAAGAGGACCAGCTCCTTCATGGTGCTCCCAAGTTAGTCAGGGGTTTGATGGCCTCACCCAATGACAACTGTATCGTGGAGTTTAGCTGGACGGGGTGAAACCTCTCAGCTTTGCGTCACTATCAAGGGTGCAATTCGAGTTTACCGTCTGTTAAGGAGTGACGTAGCTCACCCAAAAATCATTGCGGCAATCACATGTTCTAGGCCCAAAGAATCAGCACAGGTAGCAAATCTCGGGCAAGGGGCACTCCCAGCTAAAGAAAATGAGACTGGCAGCGAAAGACTGGTACAGCCAGTGCTGCCTAGTTCAGATTCCGTGTCTACAGAGGGACATGCTCCTACCAGAGAGGGCCTAGTGGCCACTGTGGAGACTTCTATAGTGGCACCAGACCCAGTGGCCGCAGGGTTTCCTGCAGGCATAGAATCGCAATCTGCGGTCAAGGACACAGTAGTCGGACCTTAAGGGATTGCTAGAGCTAAGTGACTTGTTCTTAACTGGATGACCCAGCCACACTGACTTTTTATCAGGTGAAAAGCAGCTGGCCAATTCTGGCAGATCTGCGTGAGCAGGCAAAGAAACCGGCTCAGATGGAAGCCCCTGGGCACGTCAAGGTGTACTGGGATAATGTTCTCCAGTACAATGAGCACAAGAACTCTGGCGCAGGGTCCAAGTGGAGGTCAGTGATGCCCTCAATACCACAGAATTTCCTACTGGACATGGCTCATGTCATTCCTTTGGCAGGCCACCCGAGAGTGGCCAAGACAGCCGATAGGTGGTCTGCCCTATTTTACTGGCTCCAGATCGGTTTGAAATCAAAGCGTTTTTTAGGTCTGGTCAAACTTGCCAATCATCTGGTATGTCTGGCAGGGCAACAAAGGCACCCTTAAATGCACTACCAGTGGTTGGGGGGGCCATTCAAGAGAATAAGCATGGACATTGTGGGTTCTTTGGATCCTCATACCTCCTCAGGGAACAGGTACTTCTTACTTGTGGTAGACCATAGCACCTGGTATCCAAACGCTGTACCCTTGAGATGCATCAAAGCCCCTCTGTTGACAAAGCCTTTGATAGAGATATTCTCTCGCATGCAATTCCCTATAGAAGTTATTTCTGACCGGGGAACCAACTTCCTAGCCACATTATGATGCTTTTGTGAAATGAATGAACAAGTTACTCTCTTACCTGTTAACGTTCTTTCGATGGATGGTCCGACGACGTATTCCATATCTATGACAGTAATCACCACAGCTGTGCTGCTTTGGAACATTTTCGGCGTCTGCGTCCTGCGTCGATGTCAATGCGCCGTCCTCGAGGACCTCCTCTGACGGCCGACGTCACCCGATGTGATAAGTAGGACACACGACGCCCGTAGCCTCAGTTGTAGTTTTTTCCCAGAACGTGTGCCAAAAGTCTTCTGCCAGTCTGACACACAAAGCCTTGCGAAAACGTAAGCTGCAATCGCATAAGAAATTCTGTAGCGGGGAAGGTAGGGAGGGAGCGATATGGAATACGTCGTCGGACCATCCCATCGAAAGAACGTTACCAGGTAAGAGTAACTTGTTCTTCGAGGGGATTGGGGCCTCCGACGTATTCCAGATCTATGACAGACTCCCAAATCAGTACCAATGCAAGGAGGTGGGAAAAGAATTTAGAAAACAGAAATTTAGCATGCCCAATCAAATTGTGGAGTAAAGGACCGCCTTGCCAAAGGCCAGATCGTGCCTCCGGATGGAATCGAGGGAATAGTGACGTACAGTATGCACCGAAGGCCAGGTGGCTGATCACAGATGTTGCGAATAGGAACACCCCTCTGCAGGGCAGTAGAGGCAGTCATACCGCTGGTAGAATGGGCCCGCAAGCCGACCGGGGGGTCCTTAACCGCCAAGCGGTAACACTCAAAGATAGCCAAAATAATCCAGCGAGACAGTCTGTTTCGTCACAGCCTGTCCCAAACGCTTTCCAGCGTAACCAATAAAGAGCTGATCGTCCACTCTGACCCGGGACATGCGTGAAATATAAAAGCTTACCGCTCTCCTAGGATCAAGCCTATGGAGCCTCTCCTCTTCCTTACCAGGATGTGGAGGAGGATAAAATGCCGGAAGAACAACCTTCTGGCCTAAATGAAATTCCGACACCACCTTCGGAAGAAAAGAAGGACGAACTCTAAGGACAACCCTGTCCTTATGAAACACAGTGAAGGGTGGTTTAACTGAAAGTGCCTGTAACTCACTCTCTCTGCAAGCGTAAGTGACCGCAACTAAAAATACAGTTTTCAGAGTTAACAGTCTCAAAGGGCATGAATGCAAAGGCTCAAACGGAGCACCCATCAGAAACTTGAGAAGAAGGTTCAAATCCCAACCGGGCACCTGGAAAGGTGACGGAGGGAACACATTAGTGAGCCCTTTCAGAAACTGAGAAATTAAAGGAATTTTAAAATAGGAACACTCTTCAGTTGAGCGCTTAAATATGGACAGCGCCGCCAGTTAACCTTTAATGGTACCCACTTGAAGCCCCCTGTGGGCCAAAGAAAGCAAAAAAGACAGAACCATGGGAATTTCACATGCAAAAGGATCCACATTCTTAAGCCTGCACCAGTCAGAGAACTTAATGCAACGATACAGAGACTTTTTTGCGGGCCTTCTGGCCGAAAGCAACACCTCCATCACGTCTTCAGGGAGGTCCCAATCCTTATACCTCAACCTTTCAGAAACCAGGCGTGAAGGTTGAGGGACCTGACCTCTGGATGGAGAACCTGACCTCCCCTCCCGTGAGAGCAGATCGTCTCGGTAGGGAAGACAACGTGGAGGACAGATGGACACGTTGAGAAGGTCCGGGTACCACATCCTCCGGGCCCATGCCGGAGCAATGAGGATCATCCGGGAACCGAACCTCCGTAATCTCCGCAGTACTTGCGGGATGATGAGGACTGGAGGAAACTCGTGCAGCAGTGCGAATGACCACTCCACCACAAACGCGTCTCCTAAGGCTCAGTTTGGAGGAAATTCCCGCAAGCAGAACCTCTTGCACTTCCGGTTGACACTGGAGGTGAAGAGATCCACTTGAGGGGTCCCCCAAGGGGCGAAGATCTCCAGGAGACTCTCCTGAGCCAACTCCCACTCGTGAGAGATCGCGCTCTGCCTGCTCAGAGTGTCTGCCGTCTCGTTTTCGTCTCCTGCCAGATGAACTGCCGAGATCGAAACTTCCTGCTGGATTGCCCAGAACCAGAGCTGCATCACCTCCCTGCAAAGAGGAAGTGACCCTGCCCCCCCCCCCTATCTGTTGAGATAGTGCATGGCCACCGTGTTGTCCGTCAGGATCAGGACATTCTTTCCTCGCACAGTCGGCAGAAAAGCCTTCAGGGCTAGCCTGACGGCCCTCAGCTCCAACAGATTGATATGGAGTCTGGACTCCGATGGAGACCAACGACTGCTGGTTGTCAACTCGTTGGCATGAGCGCCCCATCCCGTGAGGGATGCATCCGTCACAATCGTCACCTCCGGCCAGGGAAGCCAAAATGGAGCCCCCTTCATCAAGTTGCCTTCGACGACCCACCACAGAAGGTCCCGGGCGACCGAGGGCCGACATCCTGCCGGAGGACTGCGACCATTGCGTCTTGAGTGCCCACTGGAAAGATCTCATCCGCAGGCGAGCCTCTGGCACCAGAAGAATGCAGGATGCCATGAGGCCGAGCAACCTCAAGAACTCGAACGCTGGGAGCGTCTGGGCATGCTGAAACTTGTGCACCATCTGCTGAATGTGAAGAGCCCTCACCTGGGGAGGAAAACACTGCCCCAGGGAAGTGTCGAGCACTGCTCCGATGTACTGGAGCCGCTGTGTTGGAGTCAAATGGGACTTCTTTAAATTGAAGGAGAAGCCCAGCCTGTGAAGGGAGTGGCAGGTGACGGACAGATGATCCAGGACTTGCTCGGGAGAGCACCCCCTGATCAACCAATCGTCCAGGTAGGGGTAGACGTGAATCCCCCCTTGCCTGAGATGCGCTGCCACCACCACCATGAGCTTGGTGAAAACCCTCGGGGCGGAGGTCAATCCTAATGGCAGGACCCGAAACTGAGAGTCGCCAACCGCGAACCTCAGGTACTTCTCGTGCTTGGGATGGATCGGCACATGGAAGTAAACATCCTTGAGGTCGAGTGACACCAACCAGTCCTGAACCTGAAGGGCCTGGAGGACTTGAGAGAGAGTAACCATCTTGAACTTGTCCTTCCTGAGGAGTCTGTTCAAACCGCGCAAGTCCATGATGGGTCTCAATCCCCCGTCTTTCTTCGAAATCAAAAAATAAGGGGAATACCATCCCTTGTTCCTCTCCGCTACAGGCACCAGTTCTATGGCGCCTTTCTCCAGCAGGGCTTGAATTTCCTGCGCAAGGAGCGGATCCGGACTCTGCAAAGAGAGGTTCCCCGGTGGATTGTCGCGAGGCCTGTGTGGGAAGACAGTAGCCGTGGGTTATGATCTCCAGAACCCACACATCTGAAGTAATGGCTTGCCACTCTACAAGATGCTGCGCCAGCCTTCCCCCAACCGGCGAACCATGGGACATGGCCTCATGACTGAGAGGAAGCGGCTGAGGCGTTACCTGAGGGCAAAGAGGCAACTGCCCGAGCGGCCTTGGCACCACGGGTACCCTGTTGTCCACCTCTGGTACCCCTGCGTTGGCCTCTTTGACTGCCAGCTCCTCTCGCTTTACTGAAGGACGAGTAATAGCGAAAGGAACCACCCCTCCACTGCTGTCCCCTAGGACAAAAAGGCAGAGGTTGGCGAACTGCAGCGCCCAACGACTTTGCTGCAGCTTTTGAGGTCTGCAACCTCTCAAGGCTCTCATCAGCCTTGCTGCCAAAAAGGTGTTCACCGTCAAAGGGCATGTTGAGGAGCCAGGACTGCACATCAGTAGCAAACCCCGACTTCCGCAACCATGCAAACCTGCGTATCACGGTGCTCGCCGCCATGGACCTACCGACACATTCAGCTAAGTCCAAACCCGACTGAACGGACTCACACATGGCATCCTTACCATCCTGGACCAAAGCAAGGAAACCATCCCGTTCGTCCACTTCGGGAATATGTTCAGTCGCTAACGCAACACAGTTCCACAGAGTGTGTGTGAAACGAGACAAGGCACAAATGGAGTTGGCCGCCTGAAGCGCCATACCACCAGAAGAAAACACTTTCTTTGCCCAGCCATCAAAACGTTTGTCGTCCCTATCAGGAGGGATGGTAGGGTAGGAACAAGTTACTTACCTGTAACGGTTGTTCTCCAGCATGGGTCTGGCATGGATTCACATGCTCATGAATATTCCCCGTCGTCAGGCTGGGAATCCTCGGTAAAGAAAAAACCAGTATCAGTTTAGTTTCTGATCTGTCTTTCGTAGTAGTAACCAATCACTGGTCTCTGCGTCATACTGACCACAGCCAATGACTGCCCTCTACCTAAGCCCCGCCTCCGGCAGCCATCTTCAGATTTGGAAGCACGTGAAGTGGCAGTATGACCGAGTGAAGAGCCGCAGAGGGGTAGGCGGGACATGCACAACCACGGGAGGTGGCAAAGGCTCAACATTAAGCATTACATCAAACTCAACATTAAGCAATCTTACCTCCTCACCAGGCCCACCTCAGGCGAACAGGTTGCGCAGCACTGCTTGGCCGACCCTGGACTCCTCCCTGGAATCCCGATCGACGCAGTAGAATTTCGTGAAGGTGTGCGTCGACCTCCACGTAGCAGCCCTGCATATGTCCAGCAGGGGCACACCAGATAGGAACGCTGTGGCAGCTGCGATCGCTCTGGTGGAATGGGCTCTCGGACGGCCAGGCAGCGGTCGGTTTGCCAACCGATGACAGTACATGATACAGCCGGAGAGCCACCTGGAAATGGAAGCCTTTGAGAGAGCCTTCCCCTGATTGACAGGTCCAAAGTTCACAAAGAGTTGTGACGTCTTCCGAAAACACTTCGTGCGGTCCACGTAGAACTTCAGCGCTCTAGCCACATGAAGCGAGTGCAAAGTCCTCTCAGCCGGCGACGAAGGCGACGGGAAAAAAACAGGCAACACCAAGGGTTCGTTGAGGTGGAATTCCGACGGCACCTTGGGCATGAAGGAGGGGTGCGTCCTGAGCACCACCCTCGTGTCGTGAAAAGTCAAGTATGGTGGCTTGCAAGATAGGGCCTGGATCTCTCCCACTCGTCGTGCGGAGGTGATGGCCACAAGAAACGCTGTTTTCCACGACAGGAACTTCAACGGGGCCGAGTGCAGAGGCTCGAATGGAGGTCCCATGAGCTTGGTCAGCACCACGTTGAGCTCCCACGCCGGGGCCGGAGCCTTCACCGGCGGGAACGATCTGAAGAGTCGCTTCATGAACTCTTTCACCAGACGATGAGACCACAAGGACGTCCGCCCCGTGGTTCTGGTGTATCGGGAGATCGCAGCAAGATGAATCTTGATGGACGCGTGCGCCAGTCCAGCCTTGGCCAGCGTCAACAGGTACGGCAGTACTTGGGGAGCCGTAATCCTTAGAGGGTTAATCTTCTGTGCGTGGCACCAGACAGAGAACCTCTTCCATTTGTGCCCGTAGCATTTAAGAGTCGAGGACACCCTGGCCTTTGCAAGAACCTCTCTGCAGTCGGCCGGTATATCGTATCCTCCAAACTCTAGCGCTGCAGGAGCCAGGCCTGCAAGTTCAGCGACTTCGGGTCGTGGTGGAGGATGGCGCCTCCTTCCCTGGAGAGCAGATCCGCGTCCACTGGCAGCTTGATCGGCGGGGACGCTGACAAGTCCAGAAGGTCCGGGAACCATATCTGCCTCGGCCACGCAGGTGCGACGAGGATCCTCCTGCACCGTGACCTCTTGAGCTGGTTGATGAGCCTGATCAGCAGTGGCAGTGGAGGGAACGCGTACAGGAACAGGCCTTCCCAGGGGAACGAGAAAGCATCGCCCATGCTCCTCGGCTGGGGAAACCTGCTGGCGAACCTCCGGCACTTGGAGTTCGTCGCCGTCGCGAACAGGTCGATCTGGGGTGTGCCCCACCGTCGGAAGGGGCGATCCACTAGATCCTGCCATAGTTCCCACTAGTGGCACGAGCGCAGCTCCCTGCTGAGTGAGTCGGCGATGGTGTTTTTTATCCCTGCCAGATGAAACGGCACCAGAAACATCCTTTGGGCGACGGCCCAATGCCACAGTTCCTGCGCCTCCTTGGACAGTGCTGGGGACCTGGTTCCGCCCTGTTTCCTGATGTAAAAAATGATGGTGTGTTGTCGGTGAAGATCCTCACCACCTTGCCCTTGAGGGACGGAAGGAAGGATCTGAGGGCCCAAAACACTGCACGGAGCTCCAGGACGTTGATATGGAGGGACTTCTCCGTCGGGAGCCAAAGGCCTCTCGCGTGCAGATTTTCGGTGTGCGCTCCCCACCCTTCCAGGGAGGCATCCGTGGTCACTGTCTCCTGGTGGCCTGGGGTCTGGAAGTCCATGCCCGCCGTCAGATGCGCGCGAGTGCCCCACCACCGGATCGCTCGTCGGAAACTCTCGTCGAGTGTGATCCTCTCCTCGAAGTCGCCCGTCGTTTGGATCCAGCGCGCGTCCAGGAACTCCTGCAACGGGCGCATCCGAGCCTGCACATGGGAATGAGGTAGATGCAAGAAGACATCATTCCGAGGAGGGACTTGATGGACCTCACCTTGGCCGCGTCGGCAACTAGCATCCGCTGTACCTTGCCCAGGATGGCCCTGGTCCTTTCCTCCGACGGGGAGGCCAGAAGGGACACTGTGTCGAGCTTCGCTCCCAGAAACAGTGCGTCTTGCGCGGGTACCAGGTGGGACTTGGCGTAGTTCACGGAGAATCCCAGGTCTGTGAGAAGTTGGACGGTCCTTGCCGTGTGCTTCACGGCGAGCTCGCTCGTCTTGGCTTGGATGAGCCAGTCGTCCAGGTAGGGGTAGACGTGGATCCCCTCTCGGCGCAGCTGCGCCGCCACTGGTGCAAGGCACTTGGTGAATACCCTGGGAGCCGACCGCAGACCGAAGGGAAGGGCTCTGAACTGATAGTGACGCCCTTGGACCACGAACCTGAGAAATCTTCGGTGCCCCTTTAGGATGGGAATATGGAAGTAGGCATCCTCCAAATCCAACGACGACAGGAAGTCGCCCTCCTCCAGCTGACCCAGGACGTGCTGGAGAGTGACCATCCGGAACTTCCATGCCTTGATGAACTTGTTCAGCCGTCGTAGGTCTAGGATGGGGCGCCATCCTCCCGTCTTCTTCTTCACGAGGAAGTATCTTGAGTAAACTCCGGAGCCCCGAAGCCTCTTTGGGACGAGTTCGATGGCGCCCTTCCTGAGCATCGCCTTTACCTCCCAGAGAAGCTGAGGGACGTGAAGCTCTTTCCTGGCCACAGGGGGGACGCGTGGGCACCTTCTTTGAAATTCGAGCGCGTGGCCCTGGGCTAGGGCGTCCAGCACCCAACGGTCGGTGGAGATGGACTCCCACACGCTGACGAAACTCGCCAGCCGGCCTCCCACCGGGGTGCTTCGGTGGGGGCCCGACCCCACGGCCGGTTCAATCCTGCTTAGACGAGGCTTTGCCGCCTTGACCTCCTTGGCGACGACGGCGGGGTCCGCCTGACTTGCCTCGTCCCCTGTAAGCTTCCTGAGACGACGAACGGGCCGCTTGACGGTAGGTGGAAAATCCGCTGCTGGAACCTTTGGAGGCGCCCTTGCCTCCGCCGCTCCGAAAGGGCGGCCGCCGTTGCTGGAGAACCCCGAGAGCCCGGGCCGTCTCCGTGTCCGCTTTAGTGGCTTGAAGGGAATCGTCCACTGTTTTCCCAAACAGGTTGTTCCCATCGAACGGCATGTCCAGGACTCTGGTCTGTACGTCTTGACGGAAGTCCGTAGCCTTGAGCCATCCACGCAGCCTAAGGCACACGCCGTTGCCCAACTGGCGAAATCCAGTGTCGGCGATGTCCGTCGCAATCGTGATGGCGTGGTCCGACGCCATCTCACCTTCCTGCAAGATCTCTAGGGCATCCACCCTCTTGTCTGGTAGGAAGTCCAGCAGGGGAGCCAGTTTGTACCACAGCTCCCTGTCGTAGCAGGCTACGATAGCTAAAGCGTTGGCCGCCTTATTCGTCGTCGCTGCAGACGAGATGACCCTGCGCCCCATCGTATCCAATTTCTTTCCCTCGCCGTCCGGCGGGGAAGTCGACGTGGAGGCCGCACCCCCCCCCCCGCTTTCTTCCTGGCCGCCGCGGAGACAACGGAGTCTGGGGTAGGCTGTGCCCAGAGGCACAAGGGGGCCGCGTCCGGTACCCGGTACTTCTTCTCGTACCGGTCTCTTCTAGCCGGCGTCGTGGATGGGTTCTTGAGGAGGGCAAGGCCCTCATCCCAAATATCATCCAGCAGAGGCACCATGAGGACCGTCTTCCTCTTGGCCTTGCGCCGCTGATAAAGGAAACCTTCCTTCTTCTTCTCCTCAGGGCAGAGCTGGAAGAGCTCGGATGCCCTGGCGATCATGGAGTGAAAAGATCCAATCTCGTCGGGCGGGGAAGCCCGGGTGGGAGGTGACGACGGCAGATCCTCGTCGTACACCTCGTCGTCCGTACCCGTCGCGGCCGTGTCAGTCCCCGTGTCATCCCCTCGAGTCGTGGACGGGGAGGAGGGCTGAACGGGGCACGACGGCTGAAAAGGAGGTGGAGGGTGAATCCTTCTCTTCTTAGGAGGGGGGCTGCCCGAAGGGCCTGGTTCCGGGTCCCCCGACGGGAGTGGCTCCTCCACTGGTAACGGCAGTCTCGTCCTTATCTCTGAGCATAAGGACTGTATAGCCAACAAAATGGCCGCCGAGTTGTCTTGCGGCGCTGGTAGAGGGGAGTCCGACGGGCGGTAAGGGGCCCCGTCGGTACCCTCGACGATGTCGTCGTCTCCTGCGTCGGGATCCCTCCCGACGGGCTGGTCTTCCACGCCAACGCCGTGGCTTAAGACCTCGATCAGTTCTTCCTCAGAGGTTGAGGCCAAATCCACGACGACCTCCTGCCCCCCTTTTTCTTCTCCGTCGGAGGTTTCACGGGGGTCCTGTCGATGGGCATAAAAGAGGACTCCCTCCGCGGTGGCAGGAAGACTCTGAGCCCTGAGGTCGCCGCCACTGGTGTAGCCTCCACAGGCTGAGCCAGGGCCACCGCGACTGTCTCGATAGAGGCCTTGGCCGGATGGATTAAGGCTTTCACCACCTTAGGTGCGCTCACCGCCTTCTCCTTGAGGGGGGGGGGGCACTGCCTCGCTCCCCCTCCGCCTTCGAGCTCGACCGGGGCCTCTCCAAGAGCTTCGCCGGGTGCTCGGCCTTCCTCTTACCCGACCCAGAGCGTTGGCTCGTGGTTGATGGTGCCGGGGAGGGTGCGCCCTGCCTGGCGCCCGTAGAGCCCGACCGTTCGGCGCTCCCGGTACCAGCGGACTCGCGGTGCTTGGCCTTGTGTTGGACCCCCGTGGCCGGGGCGTCCTCAAGGGTCTTAGAAGACCGCTCGGATTTCTTCGTCTTCTTCTCGCCGGACGGGCTCTTCCCTTCCAGCCAGTTGGCGAGACGTTGATGGCGGTCCTTCATGGTCCGCTCCGACATGTTGCCGCAAAACGCACAGTCCTTCTCCACGTGCGTCTTGTCCTCATGTAGGCAGTAAAGACAAAAGGAGTGTTCGTCTTCCTTAAAGACATTCTGCAGCTGGCATCCAGGGCAGACCCTGAACAGTTTTCCGGGCGTCGAGCTTCCCTTCTCCTGGGCCATGACCGAGATGGGCCTGAGAAACTTCTGGAATCCTCCAAAAGCGTAGCTCGACGAAATCTTCACATTTGAGGGGCGTAGACGAATCCGACACGGGTCCTCGTTGATCGGATGGAGAGTAGGTGGAGCTTGAGGCTCTTTTGACCGAAAAAAACGAAGTTTTTGAGAAAAAACGTGAAAAAAATAGCACTAACGCTCGAGAGCAATAGCACGAGGATCCCAACACATGAACGTGCGGTAAAAATCTGAAGATGGCTGCCAGAGGCGGGGCTTATGTAGAGGGCAGCCATTGGCTGTGGTCAGTATGACGCAGAGACCAGTGATTGGTTACTACTACGAAAGACAGATCAGAAACGAAACTGATACTGGTTTTTTCTTTACCGAGGATTCCCAGCCTGACGACGGGGAATATTCATGAGCATGTGAATCCATGCCAGACCCCATGCTGGAGAACGACGCCTGCTTTGCCGGGGCTGTGGCCGCCTGCACCACCAAACTCTCCGGAGTGGGGTGCCTGGTCAAGTAGCGGGGGTCGCTACTGGCTGGACGGTATTTTCGCGACAAGGATCTGCCCACCGCCGGGAGACTCTCCGGAGCAGCCCAAGCCGCCGCCACCCTTCTCTGTAAAGCCATATGGAACGCCAGTACCGGGTCAGTTGGGGGACCAACATCAAGGATGTCCGTTAGATCATCCTGCACCAACTCCCCTGGGGGAGCAGACCAGCCCAAGTACTCAGAAACCCTAGCCATAAGGCGCCGGTACGAGGAATCGGCATGAGAGCCAGGCTCAGGCCTACAAAACTCCACATCCGGAGAGGTGTCCAGTCCACTGGCATCATGCAGTGACTGCCTCAAATCGTCAAACTGACTATGGCCCGAGACAATTTCATCTGGAACCTGACTATTAACCAGGCCATCAGAATCCTCATCCGCCTCTGAAATATATTCCAGGTGGCGAAAAGAAGGCACCCGAGAGTGCTTGCTCTTAACCAGAGCCTTCCTAGGGGGTTCCCCCGTGCCACGGGGTACCTCCGACACGAAAGGCATCGATGGCGTTGAGCGAATCGGCGCCGGCGTCGAGAGAACAGGCATCGGCACTGAGAGGATCGGCGTCGACTTTGAGGAAATCGGCGACGTCAGATGCAGCGCTGCCAGCATCGGCGGCGTCGACACAGCCCTCGAAGCCGGAGCCCCGAGCGTGTCCTTCGACGACCTGTGCGTCGACGGCTTCGATGACTTCCTCGGAGCGGGAGCCTCGAGAAAGCCTGTCGACGCCCTCGACGCCTCAGACGTCGATGTCTTCCTCGAAGACCTCACAGGTGCACACGGTCTCGAACGCGTTGAGGACCGGGACCTGGAACGGGTACGTCGAGAACAAGTCTCCTTGTCCGAACAGGACCTCTCCCGTGACTCGTGCCGACCACTCTTGCGAGAGGTGTCTCTCGACCTCTCATGACCGAATCCACTCTGGGGGGGCAGACGGCATAGTACCGTGCGACTCAAGAATCGCCAGCATTTTCTTACCGAAGGAAGCCCATTCCTCTGGCGTCGCACGGCTGGTGGGGTAAGCGACGTGCCGGGCAGAGTCCTCCGAAGAGGACCTGGAAGACGACCGGTGTCGGCGCTTCCGAGAATGCCTCGAAGAGGCCGAGGAGTGGCGAGACCGACGCCTAGAAGGAGACCCAAGAGACTTCCGACGATGACGCGAAGAGTCACCCCTCGAATCATCCGTCGAAAGCCCCGCAGACCTCGACTTCCGGGGCTTGGACACCCAACCTACCGACAACAACTTCTTACGTTCGCGTAAGGCTTTGGACGTGAGCGACTGGCAGTCGATACAGTCATCCGTGTCATGGGCCTCCCCGAGGCACCAGAGGCAGGCGTCATGCGAGTCCGTCACCGACATCTTGGACCCACACTCCCCGCACTTCTTAAAGCCCGGACGCGGGGTCGAAGACGAAGTAGAAGACATCTTCACACGAAGGATTTTCACAAAATGAACAGGTTCGAAGAACCGAGAAGAACAGAACTCCAAAGAGTCGAGGCGTTAACCGAGATTCACGAAGCAACACGTTTGTGGAAAAAACGGAACTGAGGCTACTTATCACATCGGATGACGTCGGACGAGGTCCTCGACGACGGCGCATCTACGTCATCGACGCAGGACGCAGAAAAAAGTTTGCGAAGCAGAACAGCTGTGGTGATTACATGTCATAGATATGGAATACGTCGGAGGACCCAATCCCATCGAAATGTACATTGAGCCATGGTATAGCGCTTGGTTTGAGAGAAAATGAGTGAAAAGCTAGAATGCATGGAACTGGCAGGCTAAGCCATTCTGGCACAGAAGAGCAGCTCCACTGGTTCTGCGGAAGAATTGTTACGGTAAGCAGGAATGTAAACAGTTTCTTGGCAGAAAGGTCGTAACTCTTGGCCTAGCAGAAGAAAGGAGACGGGCATGGCTTTAACAGCATCCCTGGGCCTGCTCGCAGACAGACAAAGGTGGGGCATTCGCAGGCAGTAACTTGCTCTGCACAGATAGAGGGATTTCAATGGAGAGCAATAGCTGACAATTAAGGAATGGGAGGATGCTATGTTTATAGATAGGGGAGACACAGTCTGAAAGCAGTATGAACTTGTTTACAATGTCACGGTGACAAGAGAACATACTGGGGACATTACATGCATATGCAGACATTTCGACGCTTGCTGGTTTGACAGAAAGAGTGAATGCTTGATGTAACCATAGAGATTTATGTACGTCATTTGACACTATAACTGTAAGCATGATTTGATTAGGGCAGAATAGTTCTAGCAGAGGCTTTTGTAGAATCGGCTGACATGCAGCTTGGGGAAGCATTCTGGGAGAAGCAGAAATATTTTGGGAGAGAGAGTTTGAGATCGATTTGGCAGAGAGTTGGCAGGAGACCCGACCACTGAGAGGCCTTAGCTGTCTGAGGGTGCAGGGAGGACTGGCTGGCAAATGGAGGGTATGGTTTATGGCCTAACTGATTGATACGACACGTGCAATGGGGAATTTGGACAGACTCCCACAGAGCTTTTGGTTTGATAGAAGGGGGAGATCAGACAGGGATTGTCTCAGAAAGAGTGTGATTGAGTGTGGTGTGGATTGAAGAGGAATACTTGTCCAATGTACTTTGCTATTTAGCATTTGTTGTTATTAGGCTGCAATGCATTAGAGATCCAGATGGTATCATTGTGATTAGAATGTTTGCATTAGAAGCCTGAAAGGCTTACATTTATTGCAGTTTGCACTGAAGCATAAGGGGTGCAAAATTCGGTTTTGCTAGAAGTGTTTACCATGCCTTGCTATGCATGAATAAATGTATTCCATTGTTATAATTGAGACGGACTTGTGTGTTTTCATTTGTGTCTATTGTTATCTTATTTTCTGTGTTAATTTCTTAGTGTTTGGTTTGTCGTGTATGTCCTTTTTGCAGAGTGGTCCACCCCCCTGAGGTAGAATTTTATTTTGACAGCAGCTCTTCCTGGAGCTCCTGGTCCGGTTGCTGAGGAGAATGGGGTGGTCTGTCTGGTGCCTTTTTAAGAAAGGCAGACAGTAACCCCCCCATTGGACAAGCCGGTGCACCCAAGCATCTGAGGTAATCTGCCGTCATTGGGGCCAGTGCTCGCCTATCCGTCCTCCAACCAGGGAAACATAGGGCAGAAATCCAAGCGGCTTTGAGGGCGGGTTCGCCCCAGCCTCTGGAGGCCCCTTCACCCCTTCCACAGCACGGGAAACTCCTCTGCCCCTGCCTGGGTTGTGGGAGATGAGCCTTCCTGCCACAGGGGACATATCGCCTGTATCCTCTTTCCCTTGAAGCAAAGCCAAAGGCAGGCTTTGACAGCTGCTGGACAGCTAGGCCCAGAGACATGGCGTCAAGCTTTGAGCTCTTAAACTTCTCGAAGGACTCATCAGCTTTAGGGCCGAACAGATTCTCCCGGTCAGAAATTTGCTCTGGACGTTGCGCGATAATCCGGACATGCGCAGATACGCCTGTCTCCTCAAGACAGTCACCAACCCGACTGCCGGGCCATCTGCCACGACTGCCGGGCCACCTGCTGACCATCATCCACAATCTTTAGGGAGCCCTCCTACAACTACCCTTTGGGAATGGACTGAGCAGCTTCCCCGATGGCCCCCAGCAAGCCAAAATCTGCTTTAAGAGCCATACTGCCCAACAACAACACCTTCTTGGCTAGGAGGTCAACTTTTGTTCCTTCACTTTCTGTAGGGAGAATAGATGTGGATGTGGCTGGTCTAGTGTTAACAATAGCCACCTGTACAACTAACCCCTCTGGCGTTGGCTGAATAGAGAGATAAACTGGGTCTACCCTCTACGGCCTATATTTTGTTTGGTACACTCGGAATCCACTGGGGGAGCGGTGCATGGCCTCTGCCATAAGTGGCAATGGGGTTGGCAACAGCCACATTAAAGGGAATGGACCCCTCTGTAGAGCGTCCTTCCTCCAGAATGTATTTGAGGTCATAACCCAACTAAGGTCTAGCTGGGGCACTCCAACCTAGGGTGTCCACCAACCTATCCACTGTGGCAGGGTATATTCCATTTGAATGCCTGTAAGGATGAGCCTGCTGCATCACAAAATCGGGTGAGGTGTCCAGGCCACTGGAATCATGGAGGTGCTCAAACAAGGCAAATAAATACAGGCAGCTAAATTCACTTGGTCAGTGAAAAAATTGCTGTCACCAGAACCTGCATAAACAGGGTCAAAGACAAACGACAGCTGGTTGGCAGTGTCTTCGAAGATTGATTCTTTTTTTTTTAAATACGAAGCGACAAAGTTCTCGACTGCAGGACGAACGACCAGTCAGATATCAGCCCTGATGGACAACCCTGTCACAACCAATGCCGAAAGAAGCTTCGATGCCCAGGGCCCAGTGGCAACAAGCGGCACAGAGCCTGAGGGCTTTGATGACGAGGTTGTCCGCTTGGGGCTGGGTCACCGGGCACAGTCGGAGCTACCAGAGAATGCTGCTTCGAGGGATCACCCGTACCTGCAGCCGCTTTCTGAAACATGTCGAGCATCTGATCTTTGAAAGCATAGCACTCAGTCTTGGGAGGAGGCCCAGACGCCGACTTAGAGTTCATCCAGCAAGTCAGATCCATGCCTGCGTCAATGCCTTTTCATTTTAATGGAGGAAGAGGAGTGGCTCCGAGAGTGTGACCTCTTTTTAGATTTTATTCTATGCCTAACCTCCTTTTCAGGAGATGGCCCCTCAGTATCGGCCCTGGATGACACGGTCGAGCGAGTTGGAGATTTAGATGGGAGCAGGCCTACCGCGATCGCAGCACTGTCCTGTAGCGATTTCAGGGCAATTTATGTACAAGAACCACAGTCCGCGTTGATGTGATCGCCACCAAGGCACCACACCCAGAGGCTGTGTGGGTGTCTGTGATGGACATTTTGGAACTGCAGTGCTTGAAGCACACCTTGGGAACGGCCAGTTTCAAAATCGTGTCGAGCAAACCAACAAAACCGTTGGTTCAAAATTCTTGCGAGAGTTGTTTTGTAAGCAGCGTGCTGAGCGCACGGAAAAAAGGAACTGAGGTGTGGGTGCATAGTGACGCAGTATGTGTAAGAACGAGAGAGATCCGCGGCAGAGTCAAGGTGCACTACGCACCGCTATTGAGTTTTTCTGAGCAGCTGATGCTGGAAGGGATATCTATGTTATGAGGAATATGCTGGAGAAAGGCAAACAATTGAAACAAGCAGCACAAGGCTCCAAGAGTTGGTGCACAGCAACAGAGAAGGCTGACTGCCTCATCTGAAATCCTACCGACCAGGTGAAGCATCTCTACTCCAATACAGCTAACAGGAGTGAACGAAAGTACGGGAGGTAGCAGACATGCCGTTTAACCAACTCTTTAGACATTCCATGAAACTTGCAACAAGGGAGAACAGTGAATAATATGTACTGAGAGCACCTACTTCAGCAACTGCTAAGACACCGTGAACCCAAGACTCAACTCCCTGAAACGCCATAAAAGGGGGTTATCTTTTTTACCCATGAAAGTAAAACAGAGGGGTCAAAACGGGTTGGTGGCCTGGGGATAGATTATGCTCCGTTTCTCTATCTGAATATCAAATAGTTGGGGGTACCACTCAAAGGAGAGAATCACTGTACACAACCCAGAATCATCAAGAGCTGGTCCAGCGAGCCAAACAAATCATCTCTGCCATCAGTCTGTTACACATTTATGATTGGTCAACACCAGGTCTTGCCTAGTGTACCATGTTTGCATTTCTCAAGACACGAAGTAAACCCTTATCGTTATTTTCGATGTGCTGAAAAAAACCCGAAAGAATCAAGAACCCTTGAGTATATAATCCATGAAGAAACAGAAGACAGTAAACCACTTTTGTGATGAAGTTCTCTGGCAGGTCCCACAGGAGGATGGTACTCATCGTCAGTTAAGACATCGGGGCATATATATATATATATATGGGACGGGCACGGTCAGATCGGCAGTATGCTGTGCCCAGCACAACCCTGTGTCAGATGGTGAGAAATCATGCTCCAGCCTGGGAGAGTGTTCCAGAGCTAATGATCCTGGGGCTTCTTCATCACTGGAGGCGGGGGCGGACCGCAGAATATTATATATATATATATATATATATATATATATATATATATATATATATATATATATATATATATATATATATATATATATATATATATATATATATATATAAATAATCGAGGTGCTGCACACCCTTAGTTTGACCCTTTTTCCTAGCACTCGACGCCGAGTAACAGTAGAACAAAGAAGCACTTACTATCCACCAAGTGGGGTAGGTTGAGAGGGCGAAGAGGAATTTGTGGGAGGAACTTGGATGCCCCCCCATGATCTCTGCGGGGGCGTTGGGGCACGGTTGGGGCCCTCCCTGGAGTTGGCTCCCCTGGATCCGGTTCTACCCTCAGCTGCTTTAGGGTGGACTGCTCTGGTCGCTGGCAAGCCCTTGGGAGAAGGTGAGAGGCAGTGAAAATGCGGTGGTTGGATTGCAATCCCCCTCGAATGAGAGAAGCATGCGTTTCCCCATAAACTCATCTGTTTAGTAAAGATGAGCTCTCCGTTCTTCTTCAGCAGGGGCGCTGTAAATAGACCTAGTTGCTTCACTGGTCCGTATACACGACGGCCCGGACCGGCTGCGACCAACCCCCTTTTTGAGGTAAGTGTTCGTAATAATGATTATTGTTCAGAAGTTTTTGAAATGTCTTTTCCAATAGTTTTGGCTCGTAATTCTAATTTATTTCCTTTTCCCAATAGATGTGAAGATGGCTCTGCAGAGTCGCAGTGTTGGGAACGAGCCTGCACGGTGCCAGAGGGGGATGGAGCGGCCCCGCTGGCAGGTAAATTGGTCTTTAGGTAAAACGCAAGGCTTAGGTATTGCGTGGCCAAGCATTAAGTGTTTATGCAGTTTCTAACCTTGTGTGTTCCTTTTCTCTTGCAGGGATAATCTGGCGTCAACTGGTGTAGAGCGGCGGTGCGAAAACCAGTCAGTGGATGGAAGATCCTGGACAAGAAGACGACTCCCACATAGGCGTGCTCGGACAGGTGAGGACGAGACGAGCTGCAGGCGATGGATTTGCAGGAACGGGTAGGGTGCGCACTGCGTTGAGAGCAATGGTACGGCTGGATTTAGATGAGATGTGCACTGTGCTGTGAGTGATGGTATGGCTGGATTCAGGCAAGGTACGCGCGGCGCTGTGAGCGATGATATGGCTGGATTCAGGCAAGGTACGCGCGTTACAGATGATGTCCAGGCCCAGCGTGCAGAGCTGGAAGCAGGTAAGAGCTGCAGACGGCGGTGAGTGCTACACTGCCCAGGGCACAATAACGTGAAGCCTCTACATGCGGGTGGGGCTGCGTTTAAATAGCCTGGCTCCAGCCACTGCCCTTTAGCCCCGCCTTGTGGCCCCACCTCACAACACATCTCCCTCCTTACCAAACATTTTCACAAAACAGCACACATCACATCCAAACCAGTAAGCAAATGGAAGTTTTACATGAAAAACCCACAACCATGCAATTCCAGAACTCCGCCTATCATTCTTAAACACCATCAATAGCAACACTAATCACCTCCCATCCACCCCTGCCACGGGCAGATTCTAGACTCCCACTCTAGACACAAACCAGCCCAGATCCAAGGCTATACCTAACCCACAATACCATAACCAACACAAAACAACTTTGGTCTTCCTGCTCGCCCCCGCCACAGGCGAGCCTTCAGGCTGCCACCCTGAAGCACCACTTGTCACCCCGACGCAATACTAGTCATCCAGGATGACAACGAAATCACCATAGACAGATAAGAGATTCAGTAAAACTCTACAGCTCACTAACACAAAACCAGCAACACGCATGCCTCAGAAACATATATATATATATATATATATATATATATATAGGTGGACCAAGCCAATCAACCAAACCTAACCATACCAAGGTGTAAAGCTCCTAAAACAGCTTGGAGATGCTGGCCAGTCAACTCCAAGACCATCTACAAAACATATGGTTGACTCTAACTCTCTTCTCAATGGCAGTACAATCCAGTCCCATAATCAAAACCCTGACCATATAAAAATAGCCAGGATCAACACAACACATAAAAATAAACAAATCACCATACAATTCTTCACCTTGAACAGCATCTTCACTTTGGCACAGTATTAACTAGAGGGCGTCCCCTACCAGCAACCCGCTTAATCTGACTTCTACTAGCTGTCCCTTAGGTTAAGAATCATATTCTCCAAAGAATGCACTGCCGCCATAACATCAAGACACTAGACTACCACTATAGCCAAAACACAGCAGAACCCTTCTTATTAGTGCAACTCTAACCACTCATTAAAATTCCTGAAAGGCGCTACCCCCAGGATTCACCTTACTCACACATAAAACCTACAGAGGCGCTACCTCACCTTAATCGCATCACATACGCAATCTCCATGACCTAAACAGTGCAACCAAAAGCACTAAAAGAGAGCACTGTTAAGTGGCACTAACACCTAACCAAACTCACCCAAACATTGAAACTACCTACTGTTAATACCAACGGAGGCGCTACCTCCCTAATATCTAAAAAAAATGAATGTTTCACCCACACATTCTTTTATAAATCCATACTTATTAACTAGATATGTCATACTAGCGACATACCTTCACTTCCATACTTCTCAATTGCATGGATATACATGACATTCTCAAATCCCCATTTAACATTTTCAACTTATTATACCTAGCATATGAAATTTTCCTTCACTTCTAGATTTGATTGTTACATATGCCTAAATATGAAATTTTCCTTCACTTCTAGATTTGATTGTTACATATGCCTAAAAGTCCATGTCGTTGTGTAACAACTTACTCCTAAAAATCCTCAAAACGTTAAATAGATCAATCCACACAGGCTTCACCTCACATACATCACATACATCATCTTACATTGCATTCAGCTATGCACAATTTAACTTCAGAAGTCCAAATTGCTGCAAATCCTTGAAATATGTTAGGTCCCTAACATAATTGCTAATTTACTAACCACTCACACCGAAATGAGCTCCACATCTTACTTCTGCATATACATATGAATCTTCACATATGAGCATAAGTCCATAGGGCCTGCAAATCCTCAAAACCCATCAGCACTGAACTACATAACCAACCTCAACAATTAGAAAATATGCATATACACAGGGCATGTTCTAATGAACACAGACTACTGCGTTCAACTTAAGAGTGCTTACTGGCCGTAGCTTATACTTCCGACATTGTTGTAGAAGTATAACTTCACATAAAAATGCATCAATAAACCTGGCGACTTTAGACTCTTAACACGTAGCATGATGCTCCTAATACTTTCCCGACCTATAACAGTCACCTTATACGTTGGCCACTACAACGCCTCACTATTTGAGACGGAGCGGCATCAGCTGGGCTCATCCCTGCTTCTTCATGCACCTTGTTGGCTGCCTCTATTTATATCCTATAAGACTCTCTGTTCACAAAAGAACGGGGTTCCATCTTCATTGCCACAACATAAATCTCCTCATGTGACAGCTTCCTTCCACGAGTGTTCATTTCGTCTCTTCCGGATTCCCACAGCCAGACCAGACTCAGCTGCATTACGATGAGACCCTACTTGCATCGAGTCCAAGTTCGATTTAATGCCACTCTAGCAGAGGCATACACGCAACACTGCCCCATCATTTCAAGAAGCACTTTTTCCCTCGCTCTGAAAAAACAATGCTAGTCACTTTATGTGCCAGTCTCCAACTACGACGCAGCTAATATAGGAACCCGTAACACGGAAAGGAAAATCACTTCCTGGACACGCTGAACGACGTTGTAGGGTCCGTTATTCGAAACCCTGACGCAGCTCTCAAGATAGCCACGGACTCCCGAGCACCGGTACACTTCTCTGACAGTAAGAATCTTTATGACTCTAAGTTCCAAAGGATCGCCGAATCCTTCAGTTGACACATGACGTCATCAGACCTGAACTTGCCACAGAAGACGAAGGTACTCCTGCGCTGACCCATGACCAACGGTCGCTTGCCAGGCACTGTCACTTGCACAGACACTTGTTTAATGCCATTACTGGATCCTCCATGCCAATATCGCACGACTTTTATAAACGGACCACCTCTCATTAGGACTTCCATCTTTCAATGTCAGATATACTGTCACTTCAACTTCTGCGCTTCACACGTTGTGCATTTATTTTCGTACGTGCGTTTATTTTGCTACTTTTAATCATCCGAGCCCAAACCAGTCAAAAACAACTTTTCACCCGGTTTCCTTTACTTCATCTTTCTCACGTGACGCATACAACTTCAGGGCAAGCCTCTCTTAACTCCCGCTGTCCCAGAAAGTCACTTATGGCCCACCAACACAGCGCCCCTATTAAAGTTGCAGCTGATGTTCAAGCGTTTAAACATAATGGATCACATTCATAACAACTTATGTCCAGGGATGGAGCACTCCCAATCACTGCGGGCTGCTGACCCCATTTATAGTGATCCATTTAAACCTTCTCCCTTATACACCCTGGGTGATGGGTTTGCTTACTTGGTCCTTGGGGGCGGTGTCATCTGTTTTCTTCTGGTCCTGATTCATCATGCACCCCCCGCAGCAGGCGACTTGAATCATTAGCTTCTTCATCACTTTAATTTGTTTCTCTTCATCTTCCTTTGCACATGGGTTCTTTTTTTTTTTTAAGACATCCTCGTCGCCATTGTTATAAAGCAAGGTCCGGACTGCTTTAGGTTACTTGATAAGTTTACTTCAGTTCATAAGTTACAGTTACAGGATTAAAACATAAGCAAGGAATAGAGAGAAAGACACCGGCACCCATCACCCAGTTTGGGAGGGCTCAACTCCCCAACATAGAACACTCACCACAGCATTCTCCCACTCATACATCAACATTCCACAGGCACTCAGGTGACATCATAAATCACATGACAAACCACATCAGACTAACCAAGCACATCACAACACATCTCCCTCCTTACCAAACACACTTGCAACAAAAGCTTCACAACACTTTAGCCCCGCCTTGTGGCCCCACCTCACCACTCCCATAGACTCCTGCACATGCCTGCCAATGTCTTCTAATGGCCACGCCCGGCCTGAGTGCACTTGCCTTGAATTCAAAGGCGCTAGGACAGGGTCCATTTGGACCCTTTAGAGGATGAAAGTGTTGACCCTTGGTTGGTGGCAATGACAGGATAATCCATCAGAAAGAACATTACCAAGAGGTAAGGAATGTGTTCTTCTAATGGCTTTCTTCCTGCCACAGCAGTACATTGATCTGAAGGAGGAAGGAAAGTAAGAACACCACTTAAAACAGTCAAGGGACTGCTCCACCAAAACTACCTGTCCTGACTGAGAATCCACGCAGTAATGCTTAGTAAATGTGTGCAGAGGTGCCCATGAAACTGCCTGACAAATGTCCAGAGTAGGGACTTTCCAGTGCTTTGCTGAGGTAGTGGCTATTCCTCTAGTGGTACGAGCCCTGAGACCTTGAGGCACATCCTTAAAAGCCAGATTGGAGCATTCCGAAATGCAGAGGATGATCCATCCCGACACCCTATTATTTGAGGCCAGCTGCAAAGACAAAGGTCAACGGGGAACCTCAGGGTACAAAGTTTAATACTTTGTACCCTTGGGTACCTTAAGACTTATATTAGCAGTACAAAGGCAGGTGATTACATAAGAATAAATTGTAAATCTGGTCAATCGTGTGCAAATGGTTTGTGGGATTTACACTTTTTCCAAACTGGAGTAGAAAAAAAGTTTTTGAATGAATAGATTACTTACTCCCACGGATTACACATCTTTAATATCTATAACTCTTCTGAAACTTTTCCATCACCAGTGTGGTGCCCAACGCCTCTAAACAACCTTGCAGGGGCCCAAGCTTTGCCAACCAGTGGTTGGAAATGGACACTACAGGAAGGCTCCAAACACTCTTCGTTGCCTTCAGAAAAACAGTGCTTTGAAACATCCTAGCATCAACAATAGCCCTATCTGTAAAATGGGGTAATCTACTATGCATTCTGCACCCTGCAGCATCATGACCACCACCTCCTTCAGCCAGTCGCAGCCTATCCATCCAGCCAACTATTTCTCAGAGGATCCATTCAATTTTAGCTCCTACAGGTCTTAAGGCACCCACGGGTACTTAGTATTAAACTTGGTACCTTGAGGCCACCATTTGCCTTTGACTTTGCGGCTGACCCCAGGCATTAAAGTCAGACATTGGAATGGCTCCCAGATACTTTCAAACCCAAATTACTGACTTGTAAACTGAAACGTCAACTTAACATTTACAAGTTAATTTTCATAATGGCATGACTTGAACATTCCTGTATTCAAAGTCTTATTGTGTTACCATGTATTCAGGTCTCCACAACTTCCTTATTAACAATTGGCCTTTACTTTTAAACCACAGCTTCAACTAGGTGGACAAAATGAAACTTAAAATCTTTCTGTTTGCCTAGACTTGGGAAGGTACCCCCCGCTCCCTGCCCCCACAACCCCAGCCCCCCCCAGTCTGAATAGATGGCTGGCTATTTCTCATAGCACTAGACCAGTGGGATGTGTTGAAAAAAGTTTTGCGACAGAATTAGGGTAGTTGACTTCGACGAGGAAGGGAACTAAACAGTCATGGTGTATATAATAAATATGAAAACCACGACCAGTCTTTTGGCATTTTTTGAAACTAGGATATTAATTGGTTGTTTGCAGAAAAAACATTGAGAACAGCACGGTTGGGGTAATTTATCCAGATGACAGATTTCTTTTAGTATACAGTTGGACTGAGGAATGTAGTAAATGTTCCAGTCCTATGAATGGCAAAAACACAGGTAGAGCTCTGAGATGTAGACCATTTCTTTCAAAATGAACTCAACGCACTGGACATTTGGGATGACACATGAACATTAGAATGTAAAATGGGGTACACAAATCCCATCACAAAATCCCAGTGTGATAACTTGTGAATCGCACAAAACGCGTTCTCCCACTTAACTCCACAGTCAAATCTTAAACAACTGAGTTTTTACATTTTGTAAATAAGCAAAGTGATGAGTGGAGGGAGATATCCTGTAGGGCAATTAAATGACAGAGCAACGCTCACGCACCAGACTACCAGAAAACAACCCAGACACTTCTATGAGCCCAAAAAAAGCTGAAATTGAGGCAACTCTACGCTGACTCCACTGGAGCAGACTTTGGCCGGTGGCTTGCAGGGGGGAGGAGCAGCAAGACAGGAACTGCTAGGGCTGGCAGCGCGCGTCTCCCAAAATGGCAGGCAGGCTGATCTGTGTCAGCAAGTGAGGCTAGTGAGCGCGGGCCAGCAGAGGCTGTGGAGGCCGCTGTGTGACCTGGTTGATGCAATCAGCCCCCATCGTCAAGGTGACAGCACCTGGCTGTCAGGGTGAGCCCCCACCCGCTGATAACAAGCAGGGATGGATCGTCACGTGGGACGAGCGCAGAGGTGGCTGGGACGGGCCCGGTCAGATTGGCAGTATGCTGTGCCCAGCACAACCCTGTTTGTCAGATGGTGAGAAATCATGCTCCAGCCTGGGAGAGTGTTACAGAGCTAATGATCCCGGGGCTTCTTCATCACTGGAGGCGGGGGCGGACCGCAGAATTTGCTTGCCACGGTTTTGACACCCTAGAAGAAAAGCAGCTGGGAAGGAGCTCAGGTCCAGGCGCCTCCCACCCTTCCCTCACCTGCACAAGGTGAAAGGAGGGCAGGCCACCTCCCACATTGGAGGAGCACAGCTTGAGAAAAGCCCAGATAGGGTGAGCAAACTCCCCCTATACATTACAGTGCAAGGCTGTTAATTAGAGCAAGTGGGCCTAGGAGCAACTCCCTAACTCAAAAGGGTCATCGGGCATACAGTAAGATGTCACAAAAAAAACTTCAAGTCTAAGGAAACTAATATACAAGCTTACTTGGCTATTGGGGAAAAAATAAATCTGACACCTGCTCAAACGATTACAAGTCGCAAGTAGATGGAGGTGAGGGCCAAGGACTTTTCCCCTCCCCTGCACTTGCGCGATCTCAATGTCACTTGGCCTAGTAAGATAGTTATCTGTCCTCCCTCTGTTCCCCGTTCCTTGCCTTGTTGCGCCTTTAAACACAAGTGTATAGGTGCGTTACAATTGCCATGTCATATCATAGGCTCCTTTAATGTTATCGGCCTCAACACCCCTAGCAAACAAATACAGATGTTTAAGGAATTAAGAGCAAGGATTATCAAGATAATTGCACTCAAGGAGACCCATTTTAAAGAACAGACAAGTTTAGATTGAGATGGGCGCTTTATCAGATACAAATCCACTCAGCCCCAACTAAGAAAATGGGTGTGGCCCTATTGATTCACAAAAGCTTCCCCTTCCAATTTAGAGAAAGCAAAAAGGCTAGGGAAGGATATGTTATAGCACAAGGCACCCTGGGAGTGAGGAATTGGACGATCGCATCATTCTACGCTCCTAGCACAGCACAAGAAACATTCACGTTAATGTTCCTTAACAAATGGGAAGACATAGCTATGTGGCATTCTTATTTTCGGTTACATTAACTTGGTAATGAGTGACTCCTTAAATACGTCCAATCTGACCAATTACCCGGCATCGGGCAATGTGACACACAAGCTCCAGCTAGCATTGGGAAACATGGGTCTGATGGATACACGGCGAGGCGCTCGCCCGCAGATTAGGGACTATAGCCATTACTTGAACGTACACAAATCGTTCAGGGAGCGATTATAACTTCACCTCTATGCCGCTGATGAAACTAATATGGCAGGGAGAACTTTAACCCATGACACTATATGCCCATAACATGGTGGTCGGTTTGTGTGCAAGCTTGGGCTGAAGAGGTAGAGGGGGGCCTTGGAGGCTACCAGTGTGGATCCTGAATGACCAGGTTAACACTGAAGATCTTAATGAATCGATAAGAGCATTTGAAGTTGAGTGACCAATCAGATATCTCGCTGTATAACCTTTGGGATGAACTCAAGGCAGTAGTGACAGGAAAACTGACAGCCCAAGCAGCAGCCCGACACCAGCTGGGCAAGCAAACCGAAACCCAACTACTGGGCGAGCTGAAGCAAAGGGAGACCGAGTGCAATGTTAACCCAACGAGGGAAGACTACAAAGAAATGAGAGCATAAAGTCAACTCCACACGTTGAGTGTTCAAAGACCAGATCACACCATTCTGAGAGGACAGCAAGGGTTTCACGAGCATGGCAACCAACCAGGTAGAAAGCTAGCTAATCAACTAAGAGCCAAGGTGGCCAAAGCATTTATTTACCCAACACTAGATGAAAATGGGAGTAGAAAGGGAGCATAGGGGTTTCCAGATATACTATGTGAATCTCTACAGGTCAGAGAACACTGACACTAATTTACAGGAATCTTACCTGGGAATAGTAAAACTACTACACCTGTCGGAAAGCAAAAGAAGAGACTTAGGGCTGCCCATAGACCGTACGGAAGCTATCACAAGTTATTAAATCCCAAAAGCCAAATAAATCCCTGGGGCAGATGGCCCGGTTCTACAGAACACTCATTCAGATACTGCCTGCACTGATGGCCAAACTATTTAACTCTATACAGGAAGGCGGTGAACGCCCACCTTCCATGACATAAACCAATATCACACTTCTACATAAAGCATGTAAGGCCCGAGGAGTTGCTCATCTTACAACCATACACTCCTGAATGTAGATGCAAAAACTTTAACGAACACATTAGTCAAGAGATTGGAACAATTAATCTCTATGCTGATTGGCCCAGATCAGTCTGGTTTCGTGATCGGCAGATTGACGAAAGACAATATACATAGGGTCCTGCACTTAGTAGACAAAGTTATCAGGTCCCCAGTCCACTCTCTCTTGTGCACGCTAGATGCTCAAAAAGCATTTGACAGAGTGGACTGGGACTTTCTCCGACTGACACTTTCGAAATTTAATCGCAGCCTGGGAATGACAAACATGATCCTGGGCAATTATATAACTTCAAAAGCCTGCATACTATTGAATGGGACCACCACAGATCCCTTTCGCCTTACAGGGGACACCCGACAAGGATGCCCTTTATTACTGATTCTGTTTGCTGTGGTGGTGGAACCACTATCAGCCAGTCTACGGGCCAATGGGATTATCATCTCGGGCTGTAAAATTCACACGCACAGAGCACAAAATTAATATACTTACACTCATGACCTACTGACCCTGAGCAACCCTCACACATCTTTCCATCATGTACTCGAGGAGCTGCAAATCTTTTGCAGAACTACCGGTTTTAAGATAAACTACTTAACTGTTAGGGAAAATGCTGCTAATGGAGAGACAACTCGTCCAAGGGGTTAATGAATCTAAATCTGAGATCTTGAACATAAATATACCACCGATAACAAGGGAGACACTAAAGTCCAACTTCCCTTTCATGTAGGCTGACCAGTTTATAACTTCTTAGAGTCAAGATCACAGCTAATTGGAACCAGCTATGTAGCACTAATTAGCCCTAATTACTCTCGGCCAAAATAGAGGAAGACTTGACCGTTGGAGGAAATCGCAACTGAAGTGGTATGAGAGAATGTCATTGGTAAACATGAATATTTTACCAAGACTATATATTTTTCAGGCAATCCCAATTCCACAAACGGCACACAAATAACATTGATAATCTCGGCTACTCACATTTGTATGGGGGGGGGGGGGGAGTCACACCAGAGGTCAAGAGCAACACTTGGTATGCTGCAAGATTTAGTGGAGTTGTGGCCTATCTTAAACTTCTATATTATTACTGGGCGGCCCCAATTAGACCATTTAAAATGGTTGCAGGTATAGTCAAGTGGTTGGGGGGGGAGGCATGGGTACATATGTAACAATCAATAGTGGGCAGATCCTTGTGGACTCAACCCCTAGCTTCCCAAATCATTGATGGCGGCGAGTTTGTATTACAACCCAATTACTAAAGCATCAATGGAAGTTTGGGACAGCATTAGGAAGATACCCAATTACACAACACTTCCCTCCCCATTCAATACGATAATACACAAGAGTGATTTTACACCTGCACTGGGAAATCATAGAGTCACAAGATGAGCAAGCCAAGGACCCAATCAAATGGGAAACCTCTTTGACAAAGGGGTTATTCAGTCATTCAAGATGCTAAAGCGAGATTAAAAGATAAGAGGGAGACAGGCTCAGCAATCTGCAGGTGCGACTATGGATACTTAACACCCAAGTTAAAAGAGCAGAAATCCGATCCCTCACACCCCCTGGGAACAGATCTTTCAATTCTCCTCCACAAAGGGCCTGGTCTCCAAGTTATAGATGACAGACAAAGGAGGAACACAGATTAATCACTTTTACTGTAAGGGATGGGAGAAGGACCTGGGGAAAGTACTGTGAAGAAGAATGGGAGAGAAAACACTCAGAATACATACTTCTGCAATCAGTTGGCTAAAGCCCAAGTTAAATAGTAACAATAGGGTACCTCAAGCAAGATAGATTATGAGCAGCGAAGTTACCCTTTGTCCTTTGTTGGAGGTGAAGGGAACCCTACTACATATGTTGTGGGACTGTCCTTGGATAAGATCCTTCTGGCTGAACCTGCGCTCCAGGCTGAAAGAGGTGACTGAGTGGAATGCCCAATGGACCCCATATGAATGAGTTTAGGAAGGGGATGGGGAGAAGCACTGACCAAGCCAGGCTGCAATAGATGGCCTCCATTTTTCACTGGAAGCAAAGTCAACTATACTAGATAAGTGGAGGCAAACTACTGCACCCTCAATTGATATCTGGCTCAACAAAGTATGGCATATATAGAATCCTCAATGGAAAACTTATGGCTGACATTAGGGAGTAAAGCAATGCCTTTAGACGGGTATGGAGCCCACTTCTGGATTACATGAAAAGGACTACAACAGTTTATTTTGCCCGTAAAAACAAAGCACTCAACTTAATAGAATGCCATGAGTACCTAATTGTGTACCAAGCAGACAGAGGCCCAAATCCAAAGTGTATTAACTGAACATTGCCAAGCAGTGGGTGAGGGAAGCACAAGGGGAGGGGGATGTTACAACCTTGTCATGATATTTCTGATGTTAACTGATGAACAATGTTGTACGATTGTGCAAAAATGAAAGAAAAAAAAATGGGGGGGGGGGGCCTACATGAAACTTTTGTCTGAATTACACAAAAGGTCCTGGAAATTAAGGTATTTTAATAGGTTCTAAAATACTTTGTCGAGGTACAGTGACAGGTACATGATGTGAACATGCAGCAGGGCAAAGTGAAAAGAAGAAATCTAAACAAAAAAAAGTTTCATAAAAATAAAATTCAATTTTTTTTTTTTTTTTTACACATCTTCTGTCCACTCAAACATTTGAAGGATTTTCACACTTTTGTAGTCTGAAACATACAAAGTGTATATCCCATGTTTGCCCTTATTGCTGGTCATAAGACATTACTGCTGGGCATAATAACGGCACACTTGAGCTTAAGTAAGAACTGTTTTTGAATGCTCACCTTGATGGGAACTGCAGGGAGTTAAGGTTCCAACCCTTTGCCGTCAAAGCGTTAGAAAGTCTATAGATGTCAAAAGAGTGTGAACCAATCGCAACAACAGACACTTGTGGTTTGCCAAACACAAAGACATCTTTTATCTTCCGCAACCTAAGGAAAAAAACACAAAATATCAAAGACGAATCATCCCAAGCTACTGCACCCCACAAAACCACTTCAAAAATCAAATTTGCATGTCAAAATGATCAATATGATTACACTTAACCACCTCACCGAGCATCAAAACCATTAAGTACAAGCAATGATCAAAAAATACAATCACGCATGTATTTATTATCCTCAAGGAACAAAACCCCTCCATCATTCCAAAATATGAGATTGTTTGATACAGAGGAATTGTAGCTGAGCATTGTTGCATTATAGGCAATAGCATGTAGAACCCAGTGAACAGCCACCTGTAGGGGGTAGGTTTTTATTTATTGGGTGTGCTGTATATTACTTTGTGATTTCTGCATTCGTTCTCGAAATCAGGTTTGCCCTCGTGTATTGAGAAATTGCCCATTGATCCAAGGTATTCTTAGGTCACCTCTTCTCACTCTCTTCCCTGAGTCTGTCTTCTTTCAAGTGCCTTTCTGCGATTCCCAGCCTACAAAGAGTGTCCACTTGGGAACCAAGTCTCCAATTCTTTTCTTTGCTATGAAGTATTATTTTTTCAATGCTCCACTCTTTCCCTCCTTCCATTGCTACAGTGCTCCTGTGGATATCCTGTGCCTGAACAGGGTAAGTATAGCAAGATTGTGTCACTTTTTTCAAATTGGCAAGTTTTATTTTTACCTAGTTGCCTTTGCAAAATGACAGCGTTCCGGGGGCTTTACTGCTGTTGTATTCTTGCTTCTTTGTGCGTTGTTACTTCACGAGTTTCTTTATTTCAGTGTATTTTGAGGGGTTAGTAACGCGAGGCGGACAACTGCTTCATGATTTTGTACCATATGTCATTTTATTCTTAAAGAAAAGCTATTCAAAAATGCCTCACTATCCCTAGTCTGCTGAGGATTTCTCTGTCTAACCAAAGTTAAGGGGAAACACTAACACAGGATAACTGGCCCTCACACTAAGCAACAAAGCAACAAATCCACAAAGAAAATGTATGGAATTGTAACATCAAATTAACAACATTCACAGACTCTGAATGAATGTTTTTTAAATTATAATGTATTAATGTGTTACAGTTTATAAATAAACTTTTCACATAATTACATTTCATAAATACAAATTCTAATAAACAATTTACATAACCAAAATCAAATCTCATAATACTTTAAATATATCATAACAACTGAGATACAATCAAATATACCATAATACATTATCCAATATATACACTATATATATATATATAGGATACATTACTCACCGTAATCGTATTTCTGATGCTTGTATCTGCTTAGATTCACATGCTGTGCATAGGCCGACATCTAGTGGAAGCTGCGGAGTATTACAGTTTGTTTTTCGAAACTCAAAAATGGGCGTCGACACAGGCGTGCCAGTAATACTATCCCTAGTGTGACGTCCACTGTACCCAAGATCCCTCACGCGTCTAGGATCCTCAGATTGTATTTTTTCTGACATGAGGAAGCATGAGGAGTAGCGTGAGTACAGATAATCCAAGCAGATAGACAGAAAGGTAAGACTACAAGCAATCATGCGCCTTCTCTCGGAGGGGAGGAAGGGTGGGTCGCATGTGAATCTAAGCAGATACAAGCATCAGAAATACGATTACGGTGAGTAATGTATCCCTTCTGAGGCTTGTGGAATCTGCTTAGATCACATGCTGTGCATAGATTAGCGAGCAGTACCAGAAGGAGGTGGGATGTGAGAAGGGTCATGAGCAAACAGGTGTCTTAGAACCGCTTGTCCCACTTGTGTATCTGTCTTGGAATGAGTGTCAATGCAGTAATGCTGAGTAAAAGTGTGAATAGAGCTCCAAGTAGCTGCTTTGCAAATGGTGTCGAGGGGAACATTTGCAATGAAAGCCAGAGTGGCTCCAATGCCTCTAGTAGAATGGGCCCTTGGCGTAAAAGGCAGAGTTTTTTCAGAAAGAGAGTAACACAGCTGTATACAGTTGATAATCCACTTCGAGATCGCGCCTTTAGAGACGCGATCCCCCTCTCTGCCTGTAGCTACGGAGACAAACAGTTGATCTGTTTTCCTTAGCGGTCTGGTTTGATTTACATAGTAGAGGACCGCCCTACGCACATCAAGGGTGTGTAGTTTCACCTCAGCTGAGCTTTGCGGGTTCTGGAAGAAAGCCGGAAGCTCGATGGACTGGTTTACATGGAACTTAGATATAAATTTAGGTGAGAACCTAGGGTGTGTGCGTAAAACCAGTTTGTCTTTGTGGATAGTAAAGAAAGGATCCTGCACTGACAGAGCCTGAATTTCACTGACCCTTCTTATAGAGGTAATGGCTACTAAGAAGGCCGTTTTATAAGTCAGGTGTTTGAGACTACTTTTATGCATGGGTTCGAAAGGGGGGCCCATGAGCTTAGCTAGGCACCACATTGAGGTCCCATCCTGGCGGTGGGTTCGAAATAGGAGGGTGAAGTCTCTTTACTCCTTCCATGAAGGCTTTAACTACTGGTACTTTCCACCACGATACTTTGTTATGGGATGTGGTGTAAGCCGAGAGGGCTGCCAGGTGTACCTTCAGAGAGTTAAAAACCAAACCTGCGTCCAGCAGGTGGAGCATGTATGTTACAACGTTGGAAGGAGTGCAATCAACTGGGTTGATTAGTTTATTCTGGCACCAAATAACGAATCTCTTCCACTTGTCAAAGTAACAGTGCCTTGTGTTTGGTTTCCTGGATTCTTTTAGGATGTCCATACACCTATGTGGTAAATTGAGATGCCCAAACTCTATGACCTCAGGAGCCATGCTGCCAGGTTCATTGAGTTGGGTTCCTGGTGCACTGTTTGACCTTGTTGCTGGGACAGTAGGTTGTACCAGGCTGGGAATTTGATGGGCTCTCACACCGCCATCCTGCGTAGGTGTGGAAACCATGGTTGTCTCGCCCACATGGGAGCAACTAGGATGAGCGTCATCGATTCCTTGTTCATCTTGTACACCACCTTCCTGATGAGAGGAGTTGGTGGAAAAGAGTACGCAAACATCCCTGACCAGTTCATCCACAGGGCGTTCCCTTGGGAGTCTGGCTGGGGGAACCTGGATGCAAATCCTCGGCATTGTTTGTTTTCGCTTGTGGCGAATAGGTCTATAGTGGGGAAACCCCACTGAGAGAAGAGATCTTCTACGATATCTCTGTGAAGGACCCATTCGTGTTCTTCTGGGAGGGAGTCTCTGCTTAGGGCATCCGCTAGGGAATTGAGCTCCCCTGGAACATGTTGTGATGACAGGAAGATGTTCCGTCTGAGTGCCCATATCCAGATTTTCTGGGCAAGCTTGGACAGATTTGGCGAACGAGTCCCTCCTTGTTTGTTCAGATAGAACATGGCTGTCGTGCTGTCCGTCCGGATCTGCACCGACAAGTTTAGCAGATGGGGCTCGAACGCCCGAAGCGCTCGGAATACTGCCAGAAGCTCTAGCAGGTTGATGTGGTTCTTGGCTACTGAGTGAGACCAGAGACCCTGAGCTTTGTGGTGGAGATGGTGAGCTATCCACCCAGTCAGGCATGCATCTGTAGTCACCACTGCCTGTACTTCGGGATCGTAAAAGGGTTTTCCCCTTGCGAGATTCTCTCTTGTCCACCAGTGTAAGCTCTGTACGAGTGTTGGCGAAACGACCACTAGATCGTCCCACTGACCACTTGCCTGAGACCACTGTTTCGCCAACCATTCCTGCATGGGACGCATGCGCAGACGCGCGTGGGGGACCAGGTAAATGCATGACGCCATCATGCCCAGTAACCGCATTGCTTTGCGTACCGTTATTTGTTGACCTGACTGATAATGTGGAATTTGCAGTAGTATATTCCGAATTCTCTCTTCCGAAGGGAAGGTCAACCCTTTCTGAGTATCTAGGATTGCTCCTAGGAACTGTTTTGAGGTGCTTGGCACCAGACTTGACTTCTTCTCGTTGATAGAGAAGCCTAATTCGTGGAGGAGGTCGATAGTCCTCTGAATGTTTGACCTGCAAATTCCTGGGGTTTCCCCCGTTATGAGCCAGTCGTCCAGATAAGGGTACACTGGGATTGCCTCCCTGCGTAGGTGTGCAGCTGCCACCGCCAGTACCTTGGTGAATACCCTTGGTGCTGAAGCTATCCCGAAGGGCAGTACCTTGAATTGGTAGTGGCGACTGTCCACCTTGAAGCGCAAGTATTTTCTGTGCGCTGGGAGCATGGAAATATGAAAATAAGCATCTTTCATATCCAAGGTTGCCATGTAATCCCCCTTTTTTAGGAGGTGGATTACCTCTTGTAGCGTGGTCATACGGAATTTTTGGGGCTTGACATACTTGTTGGCAGGCCGTAAGTCCAATACTGGGCGCATTGTCAAATCTTTCTTTGGCACAAGGAAGTAAGTTGAATAGATACCCTTGTTTACCTGGTGTCCTGGGACGAGTTCTATCGCGTCCTTTTCTAGCAGAATGGCGATCTCCTCGAGAAGGATCTTCTGATGTTCTAAGGAGTGTATTCTTTGTCGTGGAGGGTGGTTCTGGGGACGCTGCAGTAATTCTATCCAATATCCTGTGGACACTGTTGACAGCACCCATCTGTCTGAGGTGATCCCTTCCCAAGCCTGGGTGAAGTTGGAAATGCGTCCCCCTACTGGGGTTGCGGCGAGAAGGGACCCTGAACTGAGCGTCACTGCTTTGGTGGAGGCGTGCCACTCCCTTGTTGGGGCTGCCTCTGCCTCTTCCACGACCTCTCTTGTTACCCCTGCCGTAACTTTGGGTAGACTGCTGGTTGTTGTTCCATTGTGTACCCTGTCCTTGGGCATAGTTGCCTCTTTGTGAATTTTGGCCGTGTGGGCGACGAAAATTACTGTTCCCCCTCTGGTTAGGGGGTTTGTTGGTAAGCTGGCCAAGGGATTTGAGAGTCTCGTATTCGTCCTTGGCATTCTTAAGTGCGTCTTCGACCGCTTTCCCAAACAATAGATCGGGTTCCACCGGCTTGTCTATTAATGAAGCCTGGGTTTCTGTCTTGAACCCCGACTGCCGTAACCACGCATGTCTCTTGATAACAGTACCTTCCGCTATCAATCTCCCTGCGTTGTCCGCGGCGTCGAAAGTTGCTTTTAATATGCAACCAGACACGGCTCTCCCTTCTGCCGAGATCCGAGCCAACTGGCCCTTTAACGGTTCAGGAGCAGAGGCTATGAGCGCCGCGACCTCTTCCCATTGATGGCAGTTGTAACTTGTCAACAGGGTGGTGGAGTTTGCAATCCTTGCTTGGTAGGCGGACGTTGAGGCTACCTTCCTGCCAAACCCATACAGTTTTTTGCTCTCCTTGTCGGGAGGAGCTTCTGACGACGATAAGGGTGTCCCAGCCCTCTTCCGAGTGTTGGTAACCACTAGGGAGTCTGGTTTAAGATGTCCTCTTATATAAAGAGGGTCAGACTGGGCTGCCCGAAAAAGTTTTTCGACTCTGGGGTTGACGGCTCTGGTGAGGTTAGGATTCACCAGGGATGGATCTATTCTACGTTGGATGGATTTAAGGATAGGGATGGTCTGAGCGACCGGCCTCCTCTCTCCCACCAACTCTTCTGCGAAGTCCCTTTCCTCCTGTACACCGTGGGTGTCGATGTGAAAATGTTCTGCTGCGCGAGCGAGAACTTCATTAAGGAGGGGCTGGTTATCAACTGGCGAGTCGGTAACTGGGGCTTCGCTCTCTATCGGGGAATCTACTCTGTAAATTTCCTGCTCATCTTCTACCTCCTCCAGGTCCTCATCATCCGCATAGTATTCAGTCCCGGTTTGTTCCTCCATAATGTTAAACTCCTGGTCCCCTTCAGGGAAAGGCTGTCCTTGGTATCTGGGGTGTGGAGTAGAGTATGGAGTAGAGTAAGGCTGCACCTCGAAGGGTTCAGGTCTTTCGAACCGGGCCTTTTTACTTAGGGGGATAGGATCAGAGGAGCCTGAGGGTGTGGCCCCTTGAGGGTCATACGAAAGGAAATGTTCTGGGTTTTTGTCATAAAAATCAGCTAAGGAAGACATCCTTGACATGACCCTGTCTATGTCTTCACTGGACCATTCTTTGGAACAGGGTATGACTTTAGTAGGCAACTTAGAGGACTTATCAAGGGTACCCTTGCTGGATGTTGATGTCCCAGTAGATTTGTGTTCGTCTGTCTGCTTAGGAGTGGAAGGCTGTGCTTTCCGCTGTTTCCCCCCCTCCCCATGTGTGGAAAAATGTTTTCCCTGCCCCTTGGAGGCCCCAGAGACTTTCGACGCCTGGCGTCGAGGGTCGGGAGAGGTATCTGTGTGTTTCGAGCGTGGGGCCTCGCTGGTGTTAACTGCGGCCTCGGTCTCCTGGAGCGCGGCCTGGGGGTGGAAGTCGTCTTCGTCTTCCGACGATCGAACTTCCGTTAATCTAGGGAGCGAGGCACTCTTTGCAAGAGTGGATGATTGCCTTGCGTCATGAGGCGATCTCGATCGAGAGCACCCAGAGGACACCGAGTCGGACCATTCTATCTGTGCCTCTTTCCGAAAAGTCGACGTCGTCGAGGTTCGGTTGGACTTAGTGTGCTTAGTGTGTGTAGGGTGTGTAGCGCTTGCGTCGCCGGGGGTCTTCCCCATAGCCGCCCTGCCGGACAACCTTCCGAGGTCGGGGACCTGCGCTCGGCAGTCTTTCGACGCCGTAATGCCATCGCCGTCCGAAAGTACGGCGTCGCTGCCATCGCTGAAGGCGCCCTCCGCTGCCATGGCCGCTTGCCTGGCGTGGTGGGCCCAACGCTTTGTCGAACGGTCCTTAAGTGTCTTAGGCTTAAAGGCAGTCTGTCTGAGGCAGTTCGCTTCGGGGTGGTCCCTCGGCAAGCAGAGATTGCACGTGGCGTGCCTGTCGACCCAAGGGTATTTGCGGTTGCACTTGGGGCAGAATTGGAAAGGGGTACCCTCCATACGCACCTTGAGGCAGCGGGCTGGTAAGTGTTGGAAATATATAAGGTGTACCTATATACCAAGAGTGAAGAGTATGTACCACCCCCTACTCTCCCTACTTGCAGGGCCGAGGCCAGCGGCCTACTAGGCCCGGGCTGAGGCCAGCAGCCTTCCGAGGCCCAGATCCGTCGTGCAGCAGCCGACGGTCGATGTCTTCTCCAGCCGTCGTCGAGGGTCGACGTTGGGGTGGGGAAGGATGTCAATAAATAATTTTAAACTTCAATAATTAGCAAAAGTAAGGCTAAGGCCAGGGGACTCCGCAAGATGCTTCCGACCAGTATGGCGGAAAAAAACAATCTGAGGATCCTAGACGCGTGAGGGATCTTGGGTACAGTGGACGTCACACTAGGGATAGTATTACTGGCACGCCTGTGTCGACGCCCATTTTCGAGTTTCGAAAAACAAACTGTAATACTCCGCAGCTTCCACTAGATGTCGGCCTATGCACAGCATGTGATCTAAGCAGATTCCACAAGCCTCAGAAATATATATATATATATATATATATATATATATACACACACCCATTCCACTTTCAATATCCTAAAACCCCTTAATGTACACAAGATCAAATACCAAGCGCCATAGTTGTATCAGATAGAAATACCTAATAGTCTCTCAAAAACTAGCCACACATTATACATTGCTATTAAACATTTCAGATCTGTGGAGTTCAGATTCCGCCACCAGAACATTTCCTCCTTTATATGATCTATATTATGAACATACTTCTCAGTGTCTTTTATAGATGTTTATCATCCTCGGGCAACAAGTTAATACATGTTTCCCGGACTCAATCGATTCAATGTACTCACATAATCTGCAAGATTGCTCAGAACCAGTTGAATTATTGCTCCAGTGTTTTCCAAGACTGGCAGATGGCTAATCCCAACAAGCAAAATAAATAGTCTGATTCTAATTCATGGAAAAATGTAGATATTGAGGATGCTTTTTATATGTATAAAGGATGTATTTCACAAATTGATATTTTTTTAGTTGTTCAAGGTGAGCATAGTTTTCTATCAAGTCGCCTAAATCTATTTTCCTTGACAAGGCTGATTTAACAGCAGGGGAGAATTCTCCCCGTCAACTGCTCCAATTTAAAGTGTTCAAAAAGTTTTCAATGTTGATTTTTAGGGGCGATTTCTTAGGTTCCTTACACAGTTCTTGCCAAAGGGAGACCAGAAGTTGGTCACATGAGGTACTGTCCAGCTTCAAGAAAAGTTTTGCCCTTCTCTGAAGGACCATCGATTTCAGAGATTGCATTCCAAACTCAAGTGTGATAATGGCCATCAGAATACAGGTAGGGAGGCCCAGAACTTTGTTCCAAAATTTACCCTCCACTGCTTGTAGCCACTTATGATCAATCTTTTGGACGGCCTTAAGGCCATATATCATAATCGGGGTAAGAACCTGCTGAAATAATAATCGGGTCCGCCCATATACTGAACCCCCCATGGGTCATTGTGAAACAATACACCAGAGCCGTGATTTGGGCAGCTCTAATTTTTTGGGCTTGGATGCAAAGCAAATAGTTGTTGGTAGTCTCAAACTCAATGCCCAAGTATCTATAGTTAGGTGTATATAGTACGACTAGTTCTTGCACTTCAAGTCTTATAGCAGCAATCTTTTTGCTGGTAAAAACCATCACTTAGGTCTTTTCCCAGTTAATTATCAGATCATTCCTCTTTGTGTAGAAAGAGTGCTTCAGCAGATTGAAGGCCACTAAATGAGTGTTCCAGAATGATCAGATTGTCTACATATGCAAGTACCAGGCATCTTTCGGCCCCTATTCGAGGAGAGTTGTGTACCCCAGAAATCACTTCAGGGAGGACATATACAAAAAGATTGTATAAAGTAGGTGCTGTGACACAACCTTGCTTAACCCCTCAGTTCTGTTCCACTTGTGCAGTCATATTGCCTTGCGAATCGAGTTTCAGACACACCGGATTCTTATCTTGTAGAAGTCATAATAATCAAGAAGATCTTGCGGCCAACCAAGAATTTCTAATTTAGCACAGAGTAGCTCTACGCACTCAGTCAAATGCTGCTTTAAAATCGCCAAATAAGGCATAAACTAGGGTTCCCTTTTTCCTTGCATTCATACGCAAGGTGTCCAGAACGACCAGTTTGTACGTGGTGGAATAGCCCTGCCTGAAACCACTCTGAAAACGATTAAGGAGCCCGCCTCAAGTCTATCCATCTTTGGAGTTCATTTAATATGAAGCTGGCAAAATTGTTACCGGTACAATCCAGCATGGATAATAACCTATAATTTGCTGGCTCTAGCTTATCACCCTTTTTATATATATGGATTAATATGACCTTCTGCCATGAATTAGGTATTCATCCTTCACAGAAAACTTTATCGAACAGAATCTTTAGGAGCTCCACCCAAAACACTGGATTGTTTTTCAGTGTGACATTAGCTAATCCATTCGGCCCAGGTGCACGGGAAGATTTTAATTCTTTTATTTTGCTAACAAGTTGGTCTACAGAGTAATGGAAAAAGTAGGCCCGGGGGGACAGTCATCGTGGAGCAGCTACCTGTCTCTCCATCAGGGATATTGCATTCCAGCAGGAATCTTTCCCATATCTGTGCTCCAATTGGATTAATCATAGGGGTTACCATTCTGCCACGTGCTTCCCCCAGTATTGCCCATATGTTGCAGGTATTCTTAGTTCATAGTACACCTACCGTATCCTGCCATTGCTTGAGTTTACTTAAATATCTTTTTTGCCTAATCCAAGCATTATATTTATTCTTAAGCGACCTACTCATAGTATGATAAGAGAATAAAGTGAGACATGTCTTCTTGGCTTTACGGTTTGCTGTTCCAAGTGCTCTTTTGGCATCCCTAATTTCCAAATCATACCTATTTGTCTTAAGTTGATCGTTCCTGGCTAGCCCAGTCCTCGTGGAAGCATGTTCAATAGAAAAAGCGGAAATCCAGTTTTCGATGTTATCAATTGTCATTTCATAGAAAAGGACTATCAGGATGATGCATCTCCGCTACGGCCAGAGCAGCTTTGGCTATGTTTTTCGCTGACCAGCTAATAAGTGTGGCTGCATGATTTACCCTAATATTCCCCAGGGATTTCAAGGTATGTTTATTGTCATGCAGGGATACGGTCAATGAGAGTAAAGCATGGTCACTCCAAATGTTATCCATCACCACAAAATCTTTGACATGAGCCGCCAATTCCGAGGTGACAAGGTATAAGGAACAAGTTACTCACCTGTAACTGTTGTTCTCCAGCATGGGTCTGGCATGGATTCACATGCTCATGAATATTCCCCGTCGTCAGGCCGGGAATCCTCGGTAAAGAAAAAACCAGTATCAGTTTCGTTTCTGATCTGTCTTTCGTAGTAGTAACCAATCACTGGTCTCTGCGTCATACTGACCACAGCCAATGACTGCCCTCTACCTAAGCCCCGCCTCTGGCAGCCATCTTCAGATTTGGAAGCACGTGAAGTGGCAGTATGACCAAGTGAAGAACCGCAGAGGGGTAGGCGGGAGGGTTCGCATGTGAATCCATGCCAGACCCATGCTGGAGAACAACAGTTACAGGTAAGTAACTTGTTCCTTCTCCAGCATGGGGTCTGGCATGGATCCACATGCTCATGAATAAAGAATACATAGCAGTACACACATGCACAACCACGGGAGGTGGCAAAGGCTCAACATTAAGCATTACATCAAACTCAACATCAAGCAATCTTACCTCCTCACCAGGCTCACCTCAGGCGAACAGGTTGCGCAGCACTGCTTGGCCGACCCTGGACTCCTCCCTGGAATCCCGATCGACGCAGTAGAATTTTGTGAAGGTGTGCGTCGACCTCCACGTAGCAGCCCTACATATGTCCAGCAGGGCTACACCAGAAAGGAACGCCGTGGTAGCTGCGATCGCTCTGGTGGAATGGGCTCTCGGACGGCCAGGCAGCGGTCGGTTTGCCAACCGATGACAGTACATGATACAGCCGGAGAGCCATCTGGAAATGGAAGCCTTCGAGAGAGCCTTCCCCTGATTGACAGGTCCAAAGTTCACAAAGAGTTGTGACGTCTTCCGAAAACACTTTGTGCGGTCCACGTAGAACTTCAGCGCTCTAGCCACATCCAGCGAGTGCAAAGTCCTCTCAGCCGGCGACGAAGGCGACGGGAAAAACACAGGCAACACCAAGGGTTCGTTGAGGTGGAAGTCCGACGGCACCTTGGTCATGAAGGAGGGGTGCATCCTGAGCACCACCCTCGTGTCGTGAAAAGTCAAGTATGGAGGCTTGCAGGATAGGGCCTGGATCTCTCCCACTCGTCCTGCGGAGGTGATGGCCACAAGAAACGCTGTTTTCCACGACAGAAACTTCAACGGGGCCGAGTGCAGAGGCTCGAACGGAGGTCCCATGAGCTTGGTCAGCACCACGTTGAGCTCCCACGCCGGGGCCGGAGCCTTCACCGGCGGGAACGATCTGAACAGTCCCTTCATGAACTCTTTCACCAGACGATGAGACCACCAGGACGTCCGCCCCGTGGTTCTGGTGTATCGGGAGATCGCAGCAAGATGAATCTTGATGGACGCGTGTGCCAGTCCAGCCTTGGCCAGCGTCAACAGGTACGGCAGCACTTGGGGAGCCGTAATCCTTAGAGGGTTAATCTTCTGTGCGTGGCACCAGACAGAGAACCTCTTCCATTTGTGTCCGTAGCATTTAAGAGTCGAGGACGCCCTGGCCTTTGCAAGAACCTCTCTGCAGTCGGCCGGTATGTCGTATCCTCCAAACTCTAGCGTTGCAGGAGCCAGGCCTGCAAGTTCAGCGACTTCGGGTCGTGGTGGAGGATGGCGCCTCCTTCCCTGGAGAGCAGATCCGCGTCCACTGGCAGCTTGATTGACTGGGACGCTGACAAGTCCAGAAGGTCCGGGAACCATATCTGCCTCGGCCACGCAGGTGCGACGGGGATCATCCTGCACCGTGACCTCTTGAGCTGGTTGATGAGCCGGATCAGCAGTGGCAGAGGAGGGAACGCGTATAGGAACAGGCCTTCCCGGGGGAACGAGAAAGCATCGCCCATGCTCCTCGGCTGGGGAAACCTGCTGGCGAACCTCCGGCACTTGGAGTTCGTCGCCGTCGTGAACAGGTCAATCTGGGGTGTGCCCCACCGTCGGAAGAGGCGATCCACTAGATCCTGCCATAGTTCCCACTCGTGGCACGAGCGCAGCTCCCTGCTGAGTGAGTCGGCGATGGTGTTTTTTATCCCTGCCAGATGAAACAGCACCAGAAACATCCTTTGGGCGACGGCCCAATGCCACAGGTCCTGCGCCTCCTTGGACAGTGCTGGGGACCTGGTTCCGCCCTGTTTCCTGTTGTCGGTGAAGATCCTCACCACCTTGCCCTTGAGGGACGGAAGGAAGGACCTGAGGGCCCAAAACACTGCACGGAGCTCCAGGACGTTGATATGGAGGGACTTCTCCGTCGGGAGCCAAAGGCCTCTCGCGTGCAAATTGCCCGTGTGCGCTCCCCACCCTTCCAGGGAGGCATCCGTGGTCACTGTCTCCTGGGGGCCTGGGGTCTGGAAGTCCATGCCCGCCGTCAGATGCGCGTGGGTGCCCCACCACCGGATCGCTCGTCGGAAACTCTCGTCGAGTGTGATCCTCTACTCGAAGTTGCCCGTCGTTTGGATCCAGCGCGCGTCCAGGAACTCCTGCAACGGGCGCATCCGGAGCCTGCACATGGGAATGAGGTAGATGCAAGAAGACATCATTCCGAGGAGGGACTTGATGGACCTCACCTTGGCCGCGTCGGCGACCAACATCCGCTGTACCTTGCCCAGGATGGCCCTGGTCCTTTCCTCCGACGGGGAGGCCAGAAGGGACACTGTCGAGCTTTGCTCCCAGAAACAGTGCGTCTTGCGAGGGTACCAGGTGGGACTTGGCGTAGTTCACGGAGAATCCCAGGTCCGTGAGAAGTTGGACGGTCCTTGCCGTGTGCTCCACGGCGAGCTCCCTCGTCTTGGCTCGGATGAGCCAGTCGTCCAGGTAGGGGTAGACGTGGATCCCCTCTCGGCGCAGCTGTGCCGCCACTGGTGCAAGGCACTTGGTGAATACCCTGGGCGCCGACCGCAGACCGAAGGGAAGGGCTCTGAACTGATAGTGATGCCCTTGGACCACGAACCTGAGAAATTTTCGGTGCCCCTTTAGGATGGGAATATGGAAGTAGGCATCCTCCAAATCCAACGACGACAGGAAGTCGCCCTCCTCCAGCTGACCCAGGACGTGCTGGAGAGTGACCATCCGGAACTTCTGCGCCTTGATGAACTTGTTCAGCCGTCGTAGGTCTAGGATGGGGCGCCATCCTCCCGTCTTCTTCTTTACGAGGAAGTATCTTGAGTATACTCCGGAGCCCCGAAGCCTCTTTGGGACGAGTTCGATGGCGCCCTTCCTGAGCATCGCCTTTACTTCCCGGAGAAGCTGAGGGACGTGAAGCTCTTTCCTGGCCACAGGGGGGACACGTGGGCACCTTCTTTGAAACTCGAGCGCGTGGCCCTGGGCCAGGGTGTCCAGCACCCAACGGTCGGTGGAGATGGACTCCCACACGCTGACGAAGCTCGCCAGCCGGCCTCCCACCGGGGTGCTTCGGTGGGGGCCCGACCCCACGGCCGGTTCAATCCTGCTTAGACGAGGCTTTGCCGCCTTGACCTCCTTGGCGACGACGGCGGGGTCCGCCTGACTTGCCTCGTCCCCTGTAAGCTTCTTGAGACGATGAACGGGCCGCTTGACGGTAGGTGGAAAATCCGCCGCCGGAACCTTTGGAGGCACCCTTGCCTCCGCCGCTCCGAAAGGGCGGCCGCCATTGCTGGAGAACCCCGAGAGCCCGGGCCGTCTCCGCTTTGATGGCTTGAAGGGAATCGTCCACTGTTTTCCCAAACAGGTTGTTCCCATCGAACGGCATGTCCAGGACTCTGGTCTGTACGTCTTGACGGAAGTCAGTAGCCCTGAGCCATCCACGCCGCCTAAGGCACACGCCGTTGCCCAACTGGCGAAATCCAGTGTCGGCGATGTCCGTCGCAATCGTGATGGCGTGGTCCGACGCCACCTCACCTTCCTGCAAGATCTCCAGGGCATCCGCCCTCTTGTCGTCCGGTAGGAAGTCCAGCAGGGGAGCCAGTTTGTACCACAGCTCCCTGTCGTAGCGGGCTACGATAGCCAGGGCGTTGGCCGCCTTAATCGTCGTCGCTGCAGACGAGATGACCCTGCGCCCCATCGTGTCCAATTTCTTTCCCTCGCCGTCCGGCGGGGAAGTGGACGTGGCGGCCGCACCCCCCCCGCTTTCTTCCTGGCCGCCGCGGAGACGACGGAGTCCGGGGTAGGCTGTGCCCGGAGGCACAAGGGGGCCGCGTCCGGGACCCGGTACTTCTTCTCGTACCGGTCTCTTCTAGCGGGCGTCGTGGATGGGTTCTTGAGGAGGGCAAGGCCCTCATCCCAAATATCGTCCAGCAGAGGTACCGAGAGGACCGTCTTCCTCTTGGCCTCGCGCCGCTGATAAAGGAAACCTTCCTTCTTCTTCTCCTCATGGCAGAGCTGGAAGAGCTCGGACGCCCTGGCGATCATGGAGTGAAAAGATCCAATCTCGTCGGGCGGGGAAGCCCGGGTGGGAGGCGACGACGGCAGATCCTCGTCGTACACCTCGTCGTCCGTACCCGTCGCGGCCGTGTCAGTCCCCGTGTCATCCCCTCGAGTCGTGGACGGGGAGGAGGGCTGAACGGGGCGCGACGGCTGAAAAGGAGGTGGAGGGTGAATCCTTCTTTTCTTAGGAGGATCTCCACTGGCAACGGCAGTCTCGTCCTTATCTCTGAGCATAAGGACTGTGTAGCCAACAAAATGGCCGCCGAGTTGTCTTGCGGCGCTGGTAGAGGGGAGTCCGACGGGCGGTCAGGGGCCCCGTCGGTACCCTCGACCATGTCGTCGTCTCCTGCGTCGGGATCCCTCCCGACGGGCTGGTCTTCTTCCACGCCAACGCCGTGGCTTAAGACCTCGACCAGTTCTTCCTCAGAGGTTAAGGCCGAATCCACGACGACCTCCTGCCCCCCCCTTTTTCTTCTCCGTCGGAGGTTTCACGGGGGTCCTGTGGGTGGGCATAAAAGAGGACTCCCTCCGCGGTGGCAGGGAGACTCTGAGCACCGAGGTCGCCACCACTGGTGTAGCCTCCACAGGCTGAGCCAGGGCCGCCGCGACTGTCTCGATAGAGGCCTTGGCCGGATGGATTAGGGGGGGGGACACTGCCTCGCTCCCCCTCCGCCTTCGAGCTCGACCTGGGCATCTCCAGGAGCTTCGCCGGGTGCTCGGCCTTCCTCTTACCCGACCCAGAGCGTTGGCTTGTGGTTGATGGTGCCGGGGAGGGTGCGCCCTGCCTGGCGCCCGTAGAGCCCGACCGTTCGGCGCTCCCGGTGCCAGCGGACTCGCGGTGCTTGGCCTTGTGTTGGACCCCCGTCGCCGGGGCGTCCTCAAAGGTCTTAGAAGACCGCTCGGATTTCTTCCTCCTTTTCTCGCCGGACGGGCTCTTCCCTTCCAACCAGTTGGCGAGACGTTGATGGCGGTCCTTCATGGTCCGCTCCGACATGTTGCCGCAAAACGCACAGTCCTTCTCCACGTGCGTCTTGTCCTCATGTAGGCAGTAAAGACAAAAGGAGTGTTCGTCTTCCTTAAAGACATTCTGTAGCTGGCATCCAGGGCAGACCCAGAACAGCTTTCCGGGCGTCGAGCTTCCCTTCTCCTGGGCCATGACCGAGATGGGCCTGAGAAACTTCTGGAATCCTCCAAAAGCGTAGCTCGACGAATCTTCACCCTTGAGGGGCGTAGACGAATCTGACACGGGTCCCCGTTGATCAGATGGAGTCGGTGGAGCTTGAGGCTCTTTTGACCGAAAAAAACGAAGTTTTTTGAGAAAAAACATGAAAAAATAGCACTAACGCTCGAGAGCAATAGCACGAGGATCCCAACACATGAACGTGCAGTAAAAATCTGAAGATGGCTGCCAGAGGCGGGGCTTAGGTAGAGGGCAGTCATTGGCCATGGTCAGTATGACGCAGAGACCAGTGATTGGTTACTACTACGAAAGACAGATCAGAAACGAAACTGATACTGGTTTTTTCTTTACCGAGGATTCCCGGCCTGACGGGGAATATTCATGAGCATGTGAATCCATGCCAGACCCCATGCTGGAGAATCAAGAGTACTCCTGTATTTGCATATCCCCAAATTTCTTTACCAGGATTCTCACCCCTCAATCTTCCATTTATCATTTCGATATCCCAGAATTTGAAGAAACTCAGCCATTGCTGTCCCACCATATCTATTCTCCTATGCCGCATGTTGCTCTCAGACCAAAAGAGGATTACTAGAAGGCCATTTCCCTCCCAACATGTGGCAATTCAAATCCCCCATGATAACAATGAGGTTGTTTCCATGCTTTAGGGACCATTTTTATCATAATCTCATGTAGGGATTCTTGGATTACTTCATTATGGACTGCACCCGGCGGGGAATAAAGAGTCATTAATTAGATGTTTTCTTTGTGATCTGCAGTTTGTAATACAAATTCAACAGCAACAAGAAATTCATCCAACTTAGTCTCAATGCAGTGAGATTTAGCATTGTGCTTAATTCCCGCAATCAACCCACCATAATGTATCCCCTGAAGTCCCTTGTTAGCAGTGGATTGATACGTCTATCCATTTAGTACAACATGAGAGGTCAACCATTTTTCCTGCAAACAAAAGCATGGGTACTTAGTAACTGTCGACAATGAGCCTCCTGATGAGAGCCGATGGTTAAAACCCCTACAGTTCCAGGACATAATGGAGAAGTTTCATTCCTTATTAAGGACGCCGGGAGTGCTTTGACCAACCACTTCAAAATATTCTGGATGTCCTCTATCTGAGGAGATTTCTCTTTGGGAAACAAGGGTGCCATAGTCTTAATCTTGGACACGATAGTCTTCCTAGGGCAAGTATAATCTTCCTTTTCCGGGTCAACATCAAGTTAAAGATCCACCTCAGCTAAATTGTCTTTATGTAATCTCATCAATTGTATAGTAGATTGGAATTTACAATTGATGGCAGAGACATTGATATTCACACAGCTGAGTGGTTCAATACATTCAAGATCCTCTGATCTCAACACCCTCAGTTGAGGGATTGAATACAGTCTGGTCAGGAATAAAGTTCTTGTGAGCCAGTCCGATTCACTTTTTTGGTAGATGTTCTTAATGATTCATATGTTCTTATTGCTCTCTACCTGAGTTGGAACCACCTCCATCGTTGTTAAATTAACATTTCCTCTTATCGGCAAGATCTGACTTTTGCTACGCAGAGTCGAAGAGATCTTGCCAGGGTCCTCTTCCATAAAGGAAGCTGAAAGCACAGTCGAATTTTCCTCAACCGCTGTAACTTCCATGTCCTTATCCATAATCAGCCAACTAGTCAAGCGGCACTCCTTTGCTAACTTTCGCTTCTTAGCCTGTGTCAATTTTCTTTTAGATTTTTTGTGATCTTACTAGGTACAGCAGTCGCAGGTAGTGGCGAAGCCTCCACACATGATCCCTTCATCATAGTCGCCTTTCTTGTCATTCTCCGCTAATTACAGGAAAAAAATATCTGAGAATTACTTGAGACATTGATTTCCAGGATAGAGTTCTCCTTCGTCTCTACCACTGCCAGACCAACGGCAATGGACAGATTGTTCTCAGCCTCATCCATCAAATCGCAATTTGCCACACTTACAGGAGCCATATTAATGGTATTCTCAAGAATACGACCACACATTTTTAATATCATCTTAAGGGCAAATTGCAATGATGCTACTGAGGCTTGTAGCTCCTTTAACGCGACCGACGTGGAGAAGAAGTCACTAATTGGCTTCATTACCAAATGGTCTGTGAGTACCTCCAAATTAAGTGAAACAGATAGCCTTAGTGCTGCGTTCTGTGGTTAGGCTGCGTTCTGTGGTTGTATCAAATTTGGAGACAAGGCATTCGATAAATAGGCTTCTGATACCCTAGGCACCGCAGGAGTCATTTGCCTTTGCATTGAGACACACATCTCAAGAAGGGAATTGTTATCGATCTCTCAGTCATTGGTCTTGTTCTGGGAGTTGTTGTCCAATTCAATGGTTGGTACCACAGATTGCATTGGTGTCTGATTTTCCGTTGTAACGGACAGGATTTTTGGATTTACCTTTGCCCATCTTATTGCCCGCTGTTAATACTTTTTCTTTAGTTCTGCGTAGATTGTAACTTGCTCCTGAAGAAATAGTGCTCATTATGCCTCAAAGAATTCCTTTTAGCGTGTACCACAAAGGTTCTAATTATAATGTGTAATTGTATACCAGCGTTTACTTCAACTGCTAGTAGAACGTACGATTAGGGTCAGATGCCATTAAGTCAGCTTAATAATAAACACAGTATTGGACCGTGTCTGGTTATCCAGGGGATCAAAGGACAATGTCCCACAGTCTCCCCACCTACTACACAAGCTGATTCAAAGGCACCTCAGACTATGGGTACTTCTCCCCATTTCAGCTTGCACAGCACAGCAGCGGATAAACAATAAGTGAGCTATGAAAGCAAGACGCTCGCCCCAAGCCACTTAAAACAGTGAACTGCTAGGGCCGTACCCTGCCAAAACCTTGTCACTGGGGGGGTGGGGAGGGGTGTGTGTGGCTAACTTGCCATGTAACAAGACGTGCATGATGAGAGCTGCTCCGGAGATCTGACATCGATCCGAAATAACACGCACTGAAAATGGACAATCCACTCTAATAATGGAAACATGGGCGTGTGAATAGATGCCCTGCCACTACTTGAAGTATTGATCAGATTGTGTGTGCAGCGGAGGTGAAATTGACATTGGAAAGTTTGGCGGCCCTGTGACAAAGTATCCAAAATGGCGGATGACAAAGAGCGAGTGGCCGCAAACGCAGGATCAGCAGAATAGACTCAGGTCCCAGCAAGAATACATTGTTGCCGGGAGTGTGTTTGGACCCCTGCCGACGGAACGGTGAGCGGCGACTGGGAATGAGGTTGCGCTGCCGTGTGGAGATCGGGGGAGCGGGTAAGCCCAGGCTGTGAGCGCGGTGCAGAGCAAGTGGGGGCCGGTGACTGGAGCTTGCGCGGCCCCCCCAGCTGCGTGGGGATATCGTGCGAGGGGCTTCCTGCCGCCCGTGAGTGGCGACAAATAGAAGGAGCGGGTGCCGCACAACGAAGGCGGAGGTGTGGTGGACGGCCTGGGAAGCGAACAGCTCCAGAGAGTAATGAACATGAACAGAGGTCCCATGTATGAGTGTCGGGCGCCACATATATATATACAGGAGCACCCGTGTGTGTGAAATTGCAGAGATAAGACTCGCTGAGTCCAGCGATTCTTTAGGTGCTGGACCAACTGGAATAGAGGAGCTGCGCGGCTCCTCTAAGGACATTATTTTTTTCGTTTTCTGCATGATAAGTGGAAAGACGGGCTACCGTCTTGAAACAAAGCGCCTGTGAGAATGTGGTGCAGAGGCCTGCTGCCTCCAATGATCAGCAGCAATTAAACCACACGAAGAAGGGACCGGCGCTGCACACTTCTCCCACACGACAGGCAGAATTGAAAGGGGAATAACTAGAATGAAGTGCTGCTAACAAGCAAAGGGGGACTATCCTTGGCATAAGCACATGTGGGACTTGGAGTCTGGGGCCGGAAACGAACTGTGGCAGCCATTAGACATGAAAGATGCCCATGGGGCACCTAATATAAATGGATTGTACCACTGTGCTCATAAAGTAAAAGAGTAGGAGGCAGAGGAAGAGGGGAGGCCTTCCTGCTCCAACTGGACATACAACCGCGTGTCTTCCGCGCCACCCCGAGGCGTTGGGCGGAGGAGGATAGCCCGCAAGGCCTGCGCATCAAGAGCTGATACTGGAAAGCACAAGATACGAAATTGCGCTGGGTGGCAGAAAAGCCAATTGGAACGTGGGAGGACATAACCCACTCGAGCATATAGCTCAGCGCACAAAATCCAGACAGGACACCCAGAGACAACAGCCAGGACCAGTAGTGACCCGCGGACATCACGGCGAAACAGAATAACAGAATTGCTACGCCACGGATGGAGCGGCGTGGGTCACTTACCCCAGATCACAAGATGGCGGGGAGAGCGATCAAAGGCAAGAGCAAACAACCCACGATGGATGAGTTTGCTAAGACACAGCAGTCTCCGACGACGCCGACGCAGGCGGGCGCAAGTGGGCCCACGGAAAGCTCCCGGGGACTGAAAACCACCAGATATTGGCAGCCATAACGGAACTAAGAGATTCTTTGGGGATAGCAATGGCGGACTTAACGACCTCCTTGGGGGCTAAAATAGACGCGGTGGGGATAGATGTCAACCTGCTGCGACAAGATGTCAGGGCGCTGTTAGACAGAATGAGCAGCCTGGAAAGTGCGGTCAACACCAACACGACCACCAGCACTGATAATGCGAAGTCCGTCCACATACTAAAGCAGCAGGTGGCTAACCTGTAGAACCGCGCGGAGGAGGCCGAAGGGAGAGCGAGAAGGAACAACATTCGTGTGGTTGGTCTGCCGGAAGGAGAAGAAGGGCAGGACCGCACAGACTATGTGGAGAATATGATCCTGCAGGAAATAGGAGCGGACAAACTCACAAGGATTCACAGTGGAGCGAGCACATAGAGCCCTCATGAGGAAACCGAAACCCGGTGCCCCTCCCCACGCAATAATTGCCAAGATTTTGAACTATAAAGATCATGAGAAGATTGAGTATTTCAGGAAAGGGGGAACGATAGACAGAGCCTGGGCTACTATTATAGCTTATCCTGATTATACAATACTGGTCCAGAGGCAGAGGTATAGCTATGTAGCGGTGAAGAGAAGGCTGCGCAGGGCTGGCATCAAATATATGCTTCTGTACCCTGCAAGATTGAAAGTGTTGCACAAGAGTCGAATGTTTTTCTTTGATACACCAGAGGAAGCTGCTACATGGTTGGACCTACAGGGCTGCACGGAACAAGATGCTGAACGGGCCCAAGGAGAACAAGATAAGTGACTAAGACACTCTATATCACGCTGTGAGGTATTCCAGTAGAGACTTGGAGACATTACTAGATGAGTAGGGATGGGTAGTGTGGAAGCCAGGTTAAGATATCCCTGATTGTATTGATGTGCATTGGACTGGAATATAGAGCCTTAAATATATGAGCAAATTGGATATTAGTATGTGGTTGAATTGCAGCAAATAGGAGCAGCAGAACACAGGCACCTTACCCCCCCCCCCCCCAAGTTGTAGTAGAAGTAGCAGGATAGCCATTAGGGCTACATCACCCTGCTGAGCTTCGAGTACAGGCTATTGCCAGAAAGTGCTAGATGTGGGGGTGCCTGAGATCCAGGGATGGAGCTGGGCAACCGTTGGGGGGTGGGGTAAAGTTGGGGAAGGGAAGGGTGGCGGGAGGGAACTGGGGAGGGGTGTTTGGGGTGTTTGTAGTTGAGGGAAGTTTGAACTGGGGAACAAGCCTATATAGACAGACGGAAAGGGGATCTGGACTGCACCGATGGGAGGGGAATGGGAACTCTAATTGGCTCTGGGGGACCTTAGAATAATTACATGGAATGTCAGGGGGCTCAATAGTTATTTAAAGAGGAACAAGGTGATGTTGTACCTGCGCAGACAAAAGATAAGATATTGCACTGTTGCAGCAGACTCACCTGACACGGGAAAAGTTAGAGATGGTGGGGAAGAAATGGAAGGGGCTTGTGGCGGGCTCACCATATTCTGCTTACGCTAGAGGAGTGCTCATCCGGGTGGCGCTGCATGTCCATTTCACTTGTTGCCGGAAACAGCGGAAACGGATGGAAGGATGGTCATATTGAAAGGATTGGTGGAGAATAAGGAGATAAGCATTGTAATTATATACGCCCCCAATCAGAATAAGGCAGCATACTGCAGAACTCTGAGTACTAATCTTAGCATGTGTATGGAGAGTGCGTTGATCTGGAGGGGGGGGGGGGATTTTAACTGTGTATTAAATCCCAGGATGGATAGATCAGATGGGAAGATTGATAGACCCGCCCCAGCGGCCAAAGCGCTGTAGACGTTGCTAGACGACTTGGTCTGACGGATGTGTGGAGAACGAGACACCCCCAAGAAAGGCAATACTCGCACTATTCCGCCCCGCAGCAGTTGCATGCTACGTCGGAGGTAATAACAGATCACGCAAGCAGAATATAATGCGAGGGTCCTTTCGGACCACTCGCCCCTGGTTCTTGGCTGGCAATATTGCCCCCCCCCCCCCCGAGAGCAAGGATCCCGACGTGGCGTCCCTGGGCAGAGGCACTTAAAGATCCCTTTTTTAGAGAAGACATAAGAGAGGCGATTATGAACTATTTTGAGGTGAATACGGGTAGCGTGGACTCAGCGAGCACGCTATGGGAAGCTTTCAAGGTGGTGATGCGAGGCTATCCATAGCAAAATCTAAAGGCCTACAAGGTGGGATCCTGGATGATCTACAGGAAACAAAGGGAATTGGAAAAGGCACGGAGGGGGAGAGATGACATCGAGAGAGACATGGAGCTGATACTTAAACTACAGCAGACATGTGCGGAGCAATGGGACAGAATGTGCAACATTAACTATAAAAAATATATAGAGACAGCATGCAGGGGGAGATCAAACTGGACACTGGCATGGTTATACAAGAGTGAGATCCCCAGACCTACCATTAGGACGATAAAGAGAGAAGATGGCAGTGTGGCTGACACTCGAGAGTTAATCAAGAGTTTGCAGATTACTACAGAGTACTATATGGGGATGAGGGTGGAAGTATTTCCGAAGAAATTACAGAAACACTGGAAGACACAGGTCTCCTTACGATAAGTGCTGAAGAAAGAGGAGCTAGATGCACCGATCACTTTGGAGGAGTTAGAAGAAGTGGCGAGGCAGCTGCCTACTAGTAAGACCCCGGGAGTGGATGGGTTTCCAAGTGAATTGTATAAAGTATACAGAGAGGAAGTGCTCACCCCGATGTTGGATATGTTAAATGAGGCATTTCAGGTGGGATGGCTGCCAGAGTCACTCAGAGAAGCGATCATAATACCGCTTCCCAAACCCAACAAGCCTGGACATAGCTGTGGCTCCTACAGACCATTGTCAATGTTGAACCAGGACAGCAAGATATTGAGGGCTGTCTTGGCAAGCAGACTGCGTAGAGTTATTGGCAAACTAATACACCCCCACCAGACGGGCTATGTCCCGAATAGGAACATAACTCAGAATCATAGACGACTCCATCGGGTTGTTGAATGGGGGAGCAGGAACAAGGGCGAAATGGCAATTGAGTCTTTGGACGCGGTAAAGGCCTTTGATTCCGTCAAATGGCTATGGCTGCTGGTGGCCTTCGCGAGCTATGGTATGGGGCCGGGATACACAAGATGGGCAAAGATGCTATATAGTGAACCGCTGGCTCGAGTCAGAACAGGATCAGTGATATCCTAAAGGTGGCAACTAGGCAGAGGCACCAGACAGGGGTGCCCATGGTCCCCTATCCTCTACATATTAGCTTTAGAGCCTTTGGCGATATACCTCAGACAACAATACGACACTATAGGCATCGAGGTGGGAGGGGAAGGACACTTGATCTCCTTGTATGCAGATGACTTGCTGCTGTACCTGAGGCACCCGGAAGAAAATCTCCAGTACATCCTGGAGGTGATGGAGAGGTATGCGGGGCTGTCTGGCATAGCGGTGAATCCTCAAAAATGTAGTATTTTCCCGCTAGGCAGTTATAGGGGAATCCTGGTTAGACGGTTGCCGGTGTTGCAAACACCTTGGGCTGTTGGTACTTTCCGGTACCTTGGGATAGACGTGTACCACACAGTGGAAGAGGAGCACAGGCATAATACCGAGGTAGCCATTGGAAAAATTGAGAAGTGTATGAAATTCTGGGTGAAGTTACCTCTAGCAATGATGGGACGAGGGGCAATGCTTAAGATGGTGGTCTTACCTAGGCTCCTGGAAGTTGCAGAACTTTTATGAAAAAGGGGAGATAAAACTGCCTAATTATGAGGTCCATTATGTAGCGGGCCAACTGCAATATATCGCCAAAGGCTCTCAGATGAAGAGACCCCTGAATCCAGGTTGTTTAGACAAGATTGTGCCCCCTTCTACTTAAAGGAGATGATGTGGCCACCCAAGACAGAAATGAAAGAGCGCCCTAAAATGATGACGCTTGGGTGGAAGATGTGGCGCCGGGCATGCCAGATGATGGAAAACCCATTCCCATCCTCCCCGCAGATACCGCTGGCTGCATTGGCAGGGGGAGATGAGCAGCTAAGGATGACAATTAGGAACCACTGGGAATCGGTGGGGCTGGTGACGATGGGAGATGTCTGGCGAGAGGGGACTATCAAATTTTGAAGTGCTGGGAGAGGAAACAGGGTTACACAGGGGCCAGTATATCACCAATCACAGAATGGTGCAGAGAATTAGAAGAACATGGCCCAAAACAGTACTGGAAGAGGAACCAGATGCTGCCATAGACCAGATATATGATATAGCGAAAGGGGGGGCATGAGATCTCTAGATTGTATGAGATGATGATGTCTAAGGTCGGGAAAGAATTAACGCAATTGAGACTAGACTGGGAAGGGGAAGTGGGAGCCCCAATAGAGGATGGGATGTGGGAACGTGCCCTGAGGTACCACAAGGTGGTGTCCAGGAAAGCGAGAATAAAACAAATACAACTATATATTATGCACAGGGCATACATGACACCTCAGAGGATATCTAGGTTTGAAAATGCCGAACGACAAACCTGTCCCAAATGCGATGAAGAAAAGGCTGACATGGTACACATGTTTTGGTCATGTCCTGTAATTCTGGGGTGAAGCAGCACGGAAACTAGCTGAAAGGGGGGTCATGCTTACTATAGATACAGCCTGGGCCTGCTTGCTGGGGGGGGGGGGTTCCCCAGATCGCAGATACTTAAGCATGTCAATAAATTGAAAGATCTAGCATATGTGCTCGTCAAAAGAAGGATTGCCATGGGATGGAAGTCATGTCATAGACCACGGGTGGAGATGTGGTGGAAAGAGTTGCAGAAGTGGGCGGAGACGGAGACCATGGTATGGCAAGAGGCAAGCAATATAGGGGGAGAGGAAGAGGCAAGAACCCTGATGGCATGGAAATCATTAATAGCAGAATTGTTTGGAATGATACAAGATCTGACAGAATCCATGGAAAATGGGACCCCACCACGCGAGGCAGATACAGAGTGTGAGGAATAAGTAGGCTCGTAAGGGGGGGGGGGGTAAAGGAGCAGTGACCGGAATTATGCAATGAACAATTGAACTGTTGATATCTGCACTGCGTGTTTGGTTTGTATTGGTTTTGTTTGTTTGAATATGCAATAAATTTGTTTAAAAAAAAAAAAACCTTATCACTATACCCAGGTCACTCCACCAGGTCCCAACAGCATGAGGTAAGAACGGCGTTGCCCACTGTTTCACAAAAGGGCAGCCATTCAATCACTGCACTGTGTAGAGACACCGCTTTAGTGCATCACAATACGGTGGCATCACTACACACAAATGCCAGCAGTCCTCAAGTCCCAGTAAGGTCATCCAATTCGGCCTACAGCAGCCCGCTGTGAGCCGCCAAACACCGGCGTGCTCCGCCGTACACCGCCAAACACCTCGGACAGCCGCGAGAAACAGGAAACTCCCAATCTCACTGCCGGCGGTTATAGTAAGGGACCAATGAGAGTCAGACGCTGGAGCAGGAAGCAGTCACAGAGACGTGTCAAGCCGCACCTCTCCACTGTCTAATAGAGGCCACCTCCGACACTCTGAATAACATTCTAATATTCTGGGTGATTTCCCTTCCCTAGGAAAAAGGTCAAGTCTGTTGGCGTTTACCCAAAGAAAGAATTGTCTCAAATCAGTTCTTGCTATTTTAAAGTCCATGTAAAAGTCACACTAGCAAATCTCTTCTTGGTGAAATATCAACTTTCTCCAACTAGTACCAATGGAAATCCCAGCCATGATACTTTGTCACCTTCCTCACCTTTGCAATTTCGTAAAACTTGGGGTTTCACCCTAAGTAACCCAGGGTAATCCAGGCGTGGCCCCCTTGCTCACTGTGTCTTAGAAAGGCTCAGCGTCACCTCACTGATGAGGACCGACTTGACTGAAGTGTCTGGAGTTGCTGATGGTACTCTTGTTCAGAGGAGATATGCCTAGCATTTCGGTGCTGCACTGCCCTTGTGGGTGGGACAAAGACTGATATGCAAATTAATTTTTCTCCTCTGTGAAGGGTGCAGTGAGCTAAAACGTGGTTCGAGACCCTCCTAAGTGGAAGAAATTACATAGGTATTTGACCCATGTTCGTTCTCAGTAGAGGGGTTCCCACACTCCTTTGTAAACTTCCTCAAGAAGACTTGCCACAGTTCAAGAGAAATGCAATATGCACCACTATCAGTGTTATGCAGTTATTGGTTAACAGTTTGTATTCTCTTGGTTACAGTTTTGGGCTTCACAATGGTTTGTCAGGATGATTTCTCAATGCTGCTGCTTCAACAACTTCACTTCTACTTCATTCACTACGAGAACATTCATCTTTTGTCTCACAGTATCCCACTTGGTTTGAACTACTATAATGTTGCATCCACTGACAACCAGATAAATCACCACTGTTCAGTACTTGGAACTACTACCACAGCTTCAGTGTTATGTACTTCTAGGCAGGCTTCGACAAGATAAACTTCAAAGTACTTCAACAACTTCAAGTAGGCAAGACCCTCTCAGAACAAGAAGGCGAAATCTGCTGTCTCCACATTCCGGCATCCCTCTTGTTCTTCCGCTTGGTTTGCCAGCCTCGTGACGTGCTTTGATATCGCTCATGCTGAGCTGCATTACACATCCAGTCGGAATTCTATATACCGGCACCAATACTGTATGAAGATATAATACAGACCAGGAAGACGATTTAGCCTGCACAAGAAGACCTGAGGGACATACCCAGGCTAACAAATGGACATATGAAATTAAGAAATAATAGGCACCCAACCCCTGAAGACGGATTACAGGAATATCCAAAACGCGTCGGCAATTGTTACACCTCATAAGGAGCCTATTAGATGTGAATTTAAATATGCATTTGCCATAGAAACTCTGTTGATATATGTTTGTAAGATTGTGGTGTGTGATTTGTTAACACAACCACTGGTCTCACTGTATCCACTGTATATGAATAACATTTGTACACAGATGAATTTTTGTACGTGCATTTTGAATTGTACACTGGTTTTTGTTTATTGAATTTGGATTATCCTTTTATGAATCTACCTTCCACAATTATAATTTTTTGAAAGAAAACCACTGTGGTATTAGTTGTTTGTTGAACTGATACCTTTCAAATTGTAAATGTATAGACATTTGATATGTCTTGAATGAACTTTGAAGTAACAAATGACACAAGCAGCACTTGAAGTCTCGAATTTAACTCTTGAACCTGCACTTTAGCAACAGGAATATCAACACGCGATCCAGGCCGACCCCCATTGTTTGTGGTTCACCCCTGAACGCCTGTTGTGAAAGGACCATGGGATTGTTTTCATCCCTGTAGGAGTGCAACATTGGGCCACCTGTTAGCAATTAACAGGTTAAGCTTGCTCTTTCCCTTCACAGTCTTTGGTGGCCTTAAGACTTCCCGGCCCACTTGCACCTGGAGCACAAATAAATTTCCAATCGACAACATTATATCAACACTTAACACAATTTACTATATGCCTAGATTTAACAACACATTTTGTGGTGCCTCCCCAACTCTCCATTCTTTCTGTTAGATTTAATTACCTAACTGCTACAACTGCGGTTAGGCTTGATGGGACTTGTAGTCCCCTTCAACAAACTTATTTCTTTTAATAATTGAGCTTTTTTTGGGGTAGATTTATTTCCCTTAAACTCAATTAAAAATGGTCAGAAAATCTTTCTATGGACAAGCCTTGCTCAAATTTAAAATATCTTGTACCCTGGATCACAGATCTTATATGCGAGTCAGGGAAATTATAATTATCAATATGCCATTAACTGTTTGGGCAATTCAGCAATGCACTTTCTTGAAGAGGACAAATAGACTCATATCCCAGGGGATCTCCTAGGTTTGGGGTTGTGTGTTTGTTTCATAATTGTTTGCGGTGAAACTGTTCAAAGTAAATATGCTCGCATTTGAACAATTACCAGATAAGAAACAACCCCAATTCACAATCAACTAAAAGGCGACCTCCCCCTCACCCTACTTACCGGCTTGCTTGCCTCCACACCCCATGGACCCGTGCGGCATGAGATCCCACCCCTCTAATGCGGGTAGGATCGGACGCTGCAGGGTCCCTTTTTCCCTTTTTTTTTCCTTCGGTCCCCAGCCTCCCACGTTGAGGAAGTGGTGGGACACTTCGGCTTCACATGTTCGTTATGTTTTATAATCGATTGAATGGTATTGGCCTAAATCAGTCAAATGTACCATTCTATCGATTATAAACGATCAAGTAGGCTAATATTAATCTCCTCACCACCCTATGCACTATCTCCTCCCAGGCGATCCTCCCGCAGTACTCCACCCCGAAGGACAGGATCAGTAAGTGTCTGCCTTTCCCAGGCCATCTGGCAAGAGAGTTTAGGCAGCGCTTTAGTGAGGGGTCTGTAGGATTCTTCACAGTATGTAGGTACTTAGAGTTCAGGATCTACGTCTGTCAATTTTGTTCTTGCTCTTCATTATCCGCAACCTGACCCACGCCCCACAGATTTATGCATGGGGGTGCAGACATCCTCTAGAAAGAGAATTACTGAGAAGAACAAGTTACTTTCTTACCTGGTAACCTTGTTTCGATGGGATGGTCCGACGACGTATTCCATATCTATGACAGGTAATGTCCACAGCTGTGCTGGTTTGGAAAACCTTTGGCGTCTGCGTCCTGCGTCGATGACGTCGATGCACCGTCCTCGAGGACCTCCTCCGACGGCCGACGTCACCCGATGTGATAAGTAGGACGCACGACGCCCATAGCCTCAGTTATAGTTTTTTCCCAGAACGTGTGCCACCAGTTTTCTGCCAGTCGGACACACAAGACCTTGCGGAACGCAAGCTGCAATCGCAAAAGAAATTCTGCAGCGGGGAAGGCAGGGAGGGAGCGATATGGAATACGTCGTCAGACCATCCCATCGAAAGAACGTTAGTGAGAAGCCCAAAGGAAACACACCAACACAGGTTACAAAGAACATACAAAGTGCTTTATTTAAAAGCTACAACAGTTACCAAAAAGTCAATTGACAAACGGATAGCTATTCGGCTCTCAGAGTAACATAACGAACTTCAACGAGAGTTCACTGCGTTAGTGAGAGAGACCGTACATTGGAATACTTGTGTTTTTATACTCTTTATCCAGCTCTGGCCAACCCCCTCGACGGTTAGCCATTCTTAAGACCAGGCCCAGGGTTCCTTGCCAGGTCAATCCCATAATGTATGCATTTTGATCAGTTCCGGTGATACAGTTGTTCATTTACACATAGGTCAGGGATAGGACAAGGTCTCAGTTTGCGACCCTGACAAGTGGCCTGCAGGCATATTACTTATTCATGTGTGCGGAGGTCACAACGGCCAGAATCTCACTCGGAATGTCATTCGGCCTCCATTTTGATGTTCAGGGTGACTTCCACATTACAAGAGAACCTAAAATGGCGGCTAAATCCAAGATGGCGACTTACACAGTTTTCATTAAGGTCAAGACCTTGCTGCGGAATCTATTTACACGATATTTTAGACAACTTGGCGTAGGCCAACACACATTCAAATACTGCGATAGGAGGCATAATATTATTCCAATTCCAACAGACCCTCCTTTTGGCCTATGCCAAGTGCTAACATCATTTCTAATACTTTTGAAAATAACTCCATGTGTTGTCATCCATAGATCCCGAATCATTGTCTGTAATATCTATAGCCATTAGGTCGTTCATCAAAACCTCTTGTAACACGAATTCTTTAGATGCTGAATCTAGGGCATATATTTTATGCCCTATTGTGCTCACTGCTTGGGCACAACATCCCCCTAGCATTCCACATGTACTCGGAAGACATTGAAAACAGCAACAAAGGAATAGCAGGATCCCCAAAATAACCAGAATAACGGAAAGCACCTTCCAACCCCAAGATCGTAAAGAATCCCAGAACCAAGTGCTAAGATTCCAATCTCCTACAGGGATATGTACTTCAGAACTAAGAGTATGCAAGTTCTGTATTGCTTTAAAAATTGTTGGTGAGGAATCTGGTACAAAAACACAGCAAGCGGACCCCACTAATTTGCATACTCCACCTCCTTCTGCAAATAGACATCTAATGCCATCCGATTTTGGAGTGCTACCAATCTTATTGCTTTTTGCTCTAAGGTCATATTGTAGAGTATGTCCGTGGTCCGGTTGATCGTTCTCTCCAGTACCCTTGCTAATCCCCTAATGTTCTCAGAGTTTGTTATTTGTCCCCAAAAGGGCACAACTGATTTCGCTATATCTCCCAATACTTGCCCAGGGGTATCTCCGTTCTTGTCCCGCCTTGGGCGGGCCTTAGAAACCTCCAATGTACTAGCTACAAATACCACAGGTAATAATATTCCTAAATAACAGGTTCCCTGCCAATCCTTGGGCAACCAGGGAAATGCTAAACTACCACAAACAAAATAAACAGGCCCCCCTACATACAGAGGCCTGTTTTCTCCAGTCAGATTTACAATGTTCTTACAACCTTCAAAATCTCCCATTGGCCTAGTGCCATTTCTTTGTACACAAAAGGGAACCGAGTCAGGGCTATGATTTATAGAATAAGAAGGAGGTACGGCGTCCCTATTGCCTATCGGAGCCATTTTAAAGGAAATTAGAGTTTGAAAAGGAAGAGATAGTTTATCAGACGGCCTAATAGAAGCGACATTAGGTTTACTTCTATTTGCAAAAAGCGAGCATCCCAGGGGAGTCAATTCACGTTTCTCGAAATCATTCAGATTAGTTCCATCAAAGTTCCCTGAGATGCTATCATTCTATCGGCCAAAGAATAGTGCTCTAAGAGAGGCATAGCAAGCAGTCGTTAAAGGTAAGGGATGTATATACCATCCGAGTCCCTTGTTCCCATGTTGCGGTAAATGAGTACAAATCCAACAATTACTCTTATTAAAAATGGCATGAGTTGCATTCATTACTATCATTAGAGTGTTATTATGATACTTTTGTCTATGTTGGGAGTCTCTAGGGGACAGAGTGTGAAGGTGTACAGAGGGAGTCAAAACAGTTGGTACAATCTCGGTCTGTAGTAAAGGTTTCAGAGGATAGATTTCTTCAAAATACCAAAGTCCTACAGCAGCAGTTGCAAAAATAACAACTATCATTATCAAAACACAGCAGTATGTTTTTCGGGGCCCAGGCACATTGTTCATTGTCCAAGTTGGTCACCTCCTTATTCACAAGTCCAGTGCGGGGAGCAGCAGCGGAGGTGGCAGGCATTGTAGTTCCTCAATCGACGACCCCAATGTTCGTTTCTGGCGACGCTACGGTCGCGCAATTTCTTAGTCCTTCCCAACCCTAGCCAGCAGAATCCCTTTTGTTCAACAGAACTTTCTCATAAAAAGGAAAACTTCCAATCACTTCCTTTTTCCAGATGCACAGAAAACCCCGTGCCATAGTTCTATTTCCTTCGTCGAAGGTTGTACCTGATGGTACCCAGAATTGTCTGATCCGGAAGTAAAGTGTCGTCACTTCCTGAGGGAAGCGACGTATCGGAGGCGACGGAAGTTGCAGAGCTTGAAACAGTGTTTTCCGGACGTGATTTTTCAAGACAGTGCGGAGACGAAATGGACTGTTCCCCAAGCTCCTCGGGCTCAGAGAAATTCTCCGACGCACTCACAGCGCTGTTTGCTACTCCAAGATCAGAGACTGTAGCATCAGCGAGGGGTTCTGCTTCTTCTGTAACGTGTGGCGTCGGGTGAGGAAGTTTCTTGACATGCGTCGCGTGGATCCAGTGCTTCTTCCCAGCCACCCGCACTGCTGTCCTGGTGACCAGTAGCACCTGGTAGGGTCCCCGCCAGCGAGGCGCAAGAGAGGGGAAGACCTCTCGTAGGCCTTCACTAGGACCCAACTTCCAGGCTGTATATCGTGTCCTGGGCCCATGAACCGTACAGGTAAAACTGAGTGCACCTGGTGATAAATGAAATATAGGTTTTTAGTTAACTGGTTACAGTAGTCTACAAGCAATACATTTTCCACCTCTCTCAGGGCTTTAGGTTTTGGGAGACCCCAAATGTTAGCAGGTCTCCCCATCACTACCTCAAATGGAGAAAGCCCAGTTCTACTATCAGGTGTGGTACGCATAGCTAATAATACAATAGGTAAGGCATCTGGCCATTTCAGTTTGGTATCAGCACAAGTTTTTGCAAGCTTATTCTTTAAAATACCATTGTGTCTTTCCACCAACCCAGCACTTTGAGGATGTCTAGCTGAGTGAAACCGTTTTTCAATACATAAAGCTGTGCATATCTGCAAAATTACTGCTGCAATAAAGTGGGGACCATTATCCGACCAAATTACCCTCGGGAGCCCAAATCGAGGAAAGAATTCTTTTACCATAATCTTTGCAGTGATCATGGCGGTAGCATCTTTAACGGGGAAAGCCTCGACCCATTTACTGAAGGCACAAATAATTACAAGAACATATTTCAGATTATTGCATCGTTCCATCTCAATAAAATGAAAGTGAATGACCTCGAAGGGAACAGAAGGGGGCCCAAAGCTTCCCCTTGGAGTTACTGTCCCCTTACCCACATTGTGCTGTAAGCAGATCATACTATTCTGGACATGCCTCTTCGCAGTCTCCAGAATCTTGTCATTCACCCAAACTTGTTCTAACATTTTCGTGATCTGCTGGGCACACACATGCGTAGGACCGTGTGCCATCGTAACCATTGCCAATACATATGAATCAGGGAGCAACCATTTTCCTTCAGATGTATCCACCCAACACCCTTCATCATTCAATTTCCCCTTTCCTTCAGCCCACCTTTTAGAATCTTCTATTGTGGCATCAGTTTGAATAACTCGCACAGACCCAATACCTTCATCCATTATGTAAGCAGCTCTCATTTCCCTCAAGGCATACATGTCCGTGCTAAGGTCTGTGGGCGTTTGTCTGGCTATCAGGTCCGTAAAGGCGTTCCCTTTGCCCACATCATCTATGACCTTACGATGTGCTGCACATTTCATGATTGCTAACTGTTTGGGGAGTGAGAGTGCCGAGAGTAATTGCACTATCAAGGGGCCATGCTGGATCTTGGTCCCATGTGAGGTCAGGAACCCTCTTTCTGACCAGAGCCTTCCAAAGTTGTGAGCCACCCCAAATGCGTACTGACTATCAGTATATATATTTACTATACGCCCTTGGGAGAGTTCACAAGCTCGGGTCAACGCTATAATCTCTGCGGCCTGCGCGGAGTTATGCGAAATTCTCTTACTTTCAACAACTTTGCTCAATGTAGTAACAGCATAAGCAGCTGTAGATGTACCATCCGAAGGTTTGAAGCAAGAGCCATCACAAAACAGCTCCCCTTCTGCATTATCCAAAGGAGTAACTATGAGATCTATCCTGCCCTTCGTTTCTTGTTCAGTGGTATACAGGCAGTCATGTAATTCTTTGTCACCGCAAACAGTGTTTTGCGGGAAAGGTAAGAGTTCAGCCGGATTAAGAACACAACACCTCTTAATTTGAATGTGAGGGGCAAACAGAATGAGTTCATACCTTGTTAACCGCGCAGAGGTGAGGTGTTGCGTTTGGGTTTTGTTCAATAGAATATCAACAGAGTGAGGTACCATCAAAATCAAATCATGGCCTAGGACCATTCCCTCACTCTGTTTTACAGACGCGGCAGCAGCAGCGACAGCGCGCAAACCTCTTGGCAAAGCGCATGCGACAGGATCAAGGGCGGAGGAGTAGTAGCCGCACGGCCTATTCTTCCCTCCGTGTTCCTGTGTTAACACAGCCAAAGCACATCCATCACATTCATGCACAAACAACACAAAGGCCTTGTCATAATTTGGAGTACCCAGAACCGGTGCAGAGCATAACGCGGTTTTGAGAAGCTCAAATGATCGTTGATGTTCCGATTTCCATGGCAGTGGCAGAGAAATGCCCTTCTTCGTCAAAGCCAACATCGGTTTTATCACTAGCGAAAAGTTCGGAATCCACAACCTACAGTAAGAAGCCATACCTATTAAGGCTCTGACCACCTTCTGTGTATTTGGAACAGACATGCCAGAAATGTGTTTTATTCTTTCAGGTGTCAATCTTCTCCCCTGCTTTGACAGGAGGTAGCCTAAATAGGCGACCTCCTGACAACAATATTGAAATTTTTTAAGCAAAGCTTTATGACCATTTTTAGCTAAATGAACAAGCAACAGTACAGTGCCTTCTTTACAAGCACTCAGAGTCTGCAGCCAAAAGCAAATCATCAACATATTGAAGCAGCGTACAAGTAGGTGGCAATTCAAGAGTGTCGAGCTGCTCTTTCAAAGCTCTACTATAAATGCTAGGACTTTCGGTATACCCTTGAGGTGCCCTGGTAAATGTAAATGAGCGTCCCCCACCAAGGTGAACGCAAACAGATATCTACTTTCCTCATGTATAGGAATGCTAAAGAAAGCGTTTTTTAAATCCACAACGCTGAAGTGCGTAGCCGTAGCAGGGATCATTGTCAATATCGTCGTCACATCGGGCACAATTCGAAATTGTGGGGCGACCACTCTGTTAATAGCACGAAGATCAATTATGAACCGGTATGGAATTGCATTGTCACCTTTCTTGTATACAGGCAAGATCAGACTATTACACAAACTACCTGTAATCTCCTCGATCACCCCACGATGCACAAAATCGGAGACAATGCATTTCAAAGCAAGTTTGCCCTCAACTGATATTTTATACTGCGGAATGCGTGGTAGTTTCACTCCATGTTTCAGAACTATTTTAACGGGTTCAATCTGTAATACCCCGACATCATTGTCGTCTACCGCCCATAAACATTCCGGGACAATGCTAAACTAAGAAAGTAAAGGTCGAATCAAGAACTGAGAATTAGGAAGTTGCTGTGGTGAAACCGTCAGCCGTACTCCATCAGAAGAACAATGAATTACTGCATTCAATTTCTTTAACAAATTCAACCCCAGCAAATTCTCTCCACAGTTTGAAGTGAGAAGAAAAGGGCAATGGTCCGTAAAGGGACCCAAAGAAACAGACACCGGTGCAGAAATCGGAAAGACAGTTGGTATACCAGAAAACCCTACGGAAACATTTGTTTGCCCTGACAGTGGAATGTTTGGAACCCGAGAATGATCAATGGAGCACTTCTGCGCTCCAGTGTCTATCAAAAACTGGTGTTTCCTATTCCCTACTAATAGTTCAACGTGGGGCCTTTCTGATTAACGGGAATAGGTGAAGGTTCCAAACCCTGCTTCGGGCAATCCTAATGAAATAGAGTATCGTTAGAAGGAAGCTCTTCAGAAAGGTAGGCAGCAGAAGGGTGATCAAATATGTTCCTCGAGTCCACACTCGGACTGATTTTCCTGTGAAAAAGGTTGCTGAGGATCTTGTAAAAACTGGCCTCTATCAGGGCCCCCTGCTCCAGGGCGGCCCCTAGGTCGTCTACCCATACCCCCAAACGCACTGTTTGACCTTTGGCGAAGGGCAGGGTACTGTGCTCGCCAATGACCTTCCTGGCGGCAATAAGCACATTGATTAATATTCACAGGACCCAAAGGAGCATTCCCTTTTGGGACATACTGACCTCTAGTCTGTGTCGTGCCTCCTCTGGGGTTTCTAACAATTTGCTGTAATAATACTTTGGTTTTCAAATCTCCTTTCCTCTTTTCAATTTTTTCCTTCTCATTATTAACACAGTTCTCATAATACTGAGCCATGTGCAAAACCTCGGATTGAGATTTTGCCTGCCAAGCGCTCTCAGAGGACATAATCTGTGACTGGATGTCAGGCAACAATCCACGTACAAATTTGTCCACGAACAACCTTTTCCCAGACTCCGTACCTAAATCCTGTCCACTGAAGTCAGAAAATACCTGCTCGAATCTATTAAAAAATTGGGTGGCGCCTTCAGTTTTTCCTTGGACACAGGCCATAAGCTTGTCCCAAATAATTCTTTTCTCTGGAATTATAGTTTTTAATTTTGCGACAATTCTATCAGGCAAAGTAAGTATTACCTGTGGTGGTTTCTCACAAGCTGGTCTTTCCCCATGAATCCTAATCATATTAGCCCACGTATCTCCCAACCCTGGCACATCGTCTACTGTCCAAACCTGTTTCCATACATCTACGGGTAGGAGTACAGGAAATAGCAAGTCAATATCACTCAAGGTGAACACAGAAGACTGCAAGACGGACTCCATTTCTTTGTAAAACCCCGTCTGGTTTTTCCTGATATCGGGAACTGATTGTCTAATTGTGTTCACTTCCTGTCGTGAAAACGGGACGTGAACGAATTGCGATACATAATGTGCAGGGATATCCACAGCGGGGGCACCAGTCCCAACGTTGGTGGGGATCTCAACTTTTGGGACAAAGGTCGGAGGGACCTCTCTTATAGGCAACTGAGATATAGGTACCTCCGGCCGCTTACTAAGCAACAGAGCCAGGTCGAGCGCTAAGGCAGCTGAAGAAGTGTCGGGCGAAAAAGCCCTTTTACAAATCCCCAATAATTCTATGGGGCAACTAACTTTCTTTCTTACACATTCTTCTTGCAGGTACTGTACCATTACCCGAATTACCTTTCTTTGCATTTCTACTGTATACCGACTATACGTGTCATATACTTCATCTGGCGGAATCGATGAATCCGAGATCCATCGAACCGCATCTTTAGTACAAATTCGTATTTCCTCGGGTGCCGATTTACGGCACGGAAGGAATCGTTTCTATACATATATTCTATCGTCTTCGTCGTCCTCATCTCGTGACTTTTCAAAGTCTTTCCTAAACTCAAACAATTTTTCAGCGTGCCTGTATACTTTCTGCTCTGTGTCCCTCGAAAGTGCCAAAGCATTCAGTTCTCTCACCCCTTGTGGAAGATCCGAATTTTGTAATCTACCCCACATCACACATAAATGAGTCCCCAAACCTTCGATAAAAACATTTTTCTCGGGAAAACTATTCAAATTAGATAATGTGGAAAAAACATTAACTTGATCATCTTTCTCCATACAATGCTTAGCCCATGCAAACAATTCCTGTTTCTTATCTGCAGAAACAGTATTACGAGTGACGATCTTCGATCCTGCACCTGGATCAACTTCAGTCAATACGGGGCCACTCGGGAGCGGAGGTGTAGGTAAATTTAATAAAGGTGCAACTATTGGTGCAGAAGGAAGGGGCGGTGCGATAGGTGGAGGAACAACAACTAGAGGACTAGGAACAATAGGTTGTACAGGGGGACCAGGAATAAGAGCAGGAACAACAGCAGGAATGGGCAGAGCGCCCAAAATAGGAACAAACGGAGGTGGGGCAGAGGCATCAGGCCTGCGTTCGTTTAACAATTTCTCAATAAATTCCTCGGAAACATGGAAATCTTTAGAGGGGTACATTTTCTGGATTCAAAGTGAAAAAGCTCTATTGGGTCCTCCGACGTATTCCATATCTATGACAGACTCCCAAAGCAGTACCAAGCAAGGAGGTGGGAAAGAATTTAGAATACAAATTTAGCCTGCCCAATGAAATTGCGGAATAGAGAACTGCCTTGCCAAAGGCCAGATCTTGCCCTCTGATGGAATCAAGAGAATAGTGACGTACAAAAGTATGTACTGAAGCCCAGGTGGCTGCATCACAGATGTGACGAATAGGAACTCCCCTCTGCAGGGCAGTAGACACAGCCACTCCTCTGGTAGAATGGGCCCGCAAGCCAGCCGGAGGGTCCTTACCCGCCAAGCGGTAACACTCGGAGATAGCTAAAATAATCCAACGAGACAAAGTCTGTTTCGTCACAGCTTGTCCCAAACGCTTTCCAGCGTAACCAATGAAAAGTTGATCGTCCACTCTGACCCGGGACATGCGCGAGATATAAACGCTCAACGCCCTCCTAGGATCAAGCCTATGGAGCCTCTCCTCTTCCTTACCATGATGGGAGGAGGATAGAACCCCAGAAGAACAACCTTCTGGCTCAAATGAAATTCGAAAACCACCTTCGGAAGAAAAGGACGACGGACTCTAAGGACAACCCTGTACTTGTGAAACACAGTGAAGGGTGGCTTAACTGAAAGTGCCTGTAACTCACTCACTCTCGAGCGGAAGTAACCGCAACTATAAACATAGTTTTCAGAGTTAACAGCCTCAAAGGGCAAGAATGTAAAGGCTCAAACGGAGCACCCATAAGAAACTTAAGAACAAGGTTCAAATCCCAACCTGGCACCAGAAAATGTGACGGAGGGAACACATTAGTGAGCCTCTTCAAAAACTGCGAAATTAAAGGAATTTTAAAATAGGAACACTTCAGACGAGCGCTTAAATATGGACAGCGCCGCCAGGTAACCTTTAATGGTCCCCACTTGAAAGCCCCTGTGGGCCAAAGAAAGCAAAAAAGACAGAACCATTCAAAAGGATCCACATTCTGAACTCTGCACCAGTCGCAGAACTTTCTCCAACGGCAACGGTACAGAGACTTAGTTGCCAGCCACCTGGCCGAGAGCAACAACTCCATCACGTCTTCAGGGAGGTCCCAATCCTTATACCTCAACCTTTCAGAAGCCAAGCGTGAAGATTGAGGGATCTGACCTCTGGATGGAGAACCTGACACCCCCCCCTCCCGTGAGAGCAGATCGTCTCGGTAGGGAAGATGACGTGGAGGGCAGATGTTCAAGTCTAGAAGGTCCGGGTACCACGTCCTGCGGGCCCACGCCGGAGCAATGAGGATCATCCGGGAACCGAACCTCGGTAACACTTGCGGGATGACGGGGACTGGAGGAAACGCGTACAGCAGTGGGAACGACCACTCCACCACGAACGCGTCTCCTAAGGCTCCTTTTGGAGGAAATTCCCGCGAGCAAAACCTTTCGCACTTCCGGTTGACACTGGAGGCGAAGAGATCCACTTGAGGGGTTCCCCAAAGGGCAAAGATCTCCAGGAGAATCTCCTGAGCCAGCTCCACTCGTGAGAGATCGTGCTCTGCCTGCTCAGAGCGTCCGCCGTCTCGTTGTCATCTCCGGCCAGATGAACCGCCGAGATCGAAACTTCCTGCTGGATGGCCCAGAACTCGAGCTGCATCGCCTCCCTGCACAGCGGAAGTGACCCTGCCCCCCCTTTTTGTTGAGGTAGTGCATGGCCACCCTGTTGTCTGTCAGAATCAAGACACTCTTTCCGCGCACAGTCGGCAGAAAAGCCTTCAGGGCTAGCCTGATGGCCCTCAGATCCAACAGATCGATATGGAGTCTGGACTCCGACGGAGACCAACGACCGCTGACTGTCAACTCGTTGGCATGAGCTCCCCATCCCGTGAGGGATGCGTCCGTCACGATCGTCACCTCCGGCCAGGGAAGCCAAAATGGGGCCCCCTTCATCAGATTGCCCTCGACAGCCCACCACAGAAGGTCCCGGGCTACCGAGGGCGGCACCTGAACACGGTCCGACAGCCTGCCGGAGGACTGAGACCACTGGAGCTTGAGTGCCCACTGCAAAGATCTCATCCGCAGACGAGCCTCTGGCACCAGAAGAATGCAGGATGCCATGAGGCCGAGCAGTCTCAAGAACTCGGATGCTGGGAGATTCTGGGCAAACGGAAACTTGTGCACCATCTGCTGAATGTGAAGAGCCCTCACCTGAGGAGGAAAACACTGCCCCAGGGACGTGTCGAGCACTGCTCCGATGTACTGGAACTGCTGCGTTGGTGTCAAATGGGACTTCTTTAAATTGAGGGAGAAGCCCAGCCTGTGAAGGGAGTGGCAGGTGACAGACAGATGATCCAGGACTTGCTCGGGAGAGCTCCCCCTGATCAACCAATAGTCCAGGTAGGGGTAGACCTGAATCCCCCCTTTCCTGAGATGCGCTGCCACCACCACCATGAGCTTGGTGAAAACCCTCGGGGCGGAGGTCAATCCTAATGGCAGGACCCGAAACTGAAACTGCGAGTCGCCAACCGCGAACCTCAGGTACTTCTTGTGCTTGGGATGGATCGGCACATGGAAGTAAGCATCCTTGAGGTCGAGAGACACCAACCAGTCCTGAAGTTGAAGGTCCTGGAGGACTTGAGAAAGAGTCACCATCTTGAACTTGTCCTTCCTGAGGAGTTTGTTCAAACCGCGCAAGTCCATGATGGGTCTCAATCCCCAGTCTTTCTTTGAAATCAAAAAATCAGGGGAATACCATCCCTTGTTCCTCACCGCTACAGGCACCAGTTCTATGGCGCCTTTCTCCAGCAGGGCTTGAATTTACTGCGCAAGGAGCGGATCCGGACTCTTCAAAGAGGTTCCCTGGTGGATTGTCGTGAGGCCTCTGCCGAAAAGGAAGACAGTAGCCGTGGGTTATGATCTCCAGAACCCACACATCCGAAGTAATGGCTTGCCACTCTACAAGATGCTGCGCCAGCCTTCCCCCAACCGGCGAACCATGGGACCTGGCCTCATGACTGAGTGGTAGCGGCTGCAGCGTTCCCTGAACACAAAGAGGCAACTGCCCGAGCGGCCTTGGCACCTCGAGTACCTTTGTTTCCACCTCTGGCACTCTTATGATGGCCTCTTTGACTGCTAGTTCCTCTCGCTTTACTGAAGGACGAGTAATAGCGAAAGGAACCTCCCCTCCATTGCTGTCCCCTAGGACGAAAAGGCGGAAGTTGGCGAACTGCAGCGCCCAACGATTTCGCTGCAGCTTTGGAGGTCTGCAACCTCTCAAGGCTCTCGTCAGCCTTGCTGCCAAAAAGGTGTTCACCGTCAAAAGGCATGTTGAGGAGCCGGGACTGCACATTAGGAGCGAACCCAGACTTCCGCAACCACGCAAACCTGCGCATTACGGTGCTCGCCGCCATGGCCCGGCTGACAATCCGCCAAGTCCAAACCCGACTGAACAGCCTCACACATGGCATCCTTGCCATCCAGAACCATAGCAAGGAAACCATCACGTTCGTCCCCTTCGGGAACATGATCAACAGCTAATGCAACACAGTTCCACAGAGTATGTGTGAAACGAGACAAGGCACATATGGAGTTGGCCGCCTGAAGCGCCATACCCCCCGAAGAATACACTTTCTTCGCCCAGCCGTCAAAACGTTTGTCTCGATCCGAAGGGATGGTAGGATACGACGCCTGCTTTGCCAGGGCCGTAGCCACCTGCACCACCAAACTCTCCGGTGTGATGTGCCTAGACAAGGAGCAGGGGTCGCTACTGGCTGGATGGTATTTTCGCGACAAAGACTTGCCCACTGCCGAAAAACTCTCCGGAGCAGTCCAAGCCGCCGTCACCCTTCTCTGCAGAGCCATATGAAAAGGCAAGACCGTGTCAGTGGGTGGACCGAGATCAAGGATGTCCGTGAGATCATCCTGAACGAACTCCCCCGGGGGAGCTGACCAACCCAAGTACTCGGTAACCCGAGACATAAGGCGCCAATACGACGAATCGGCATGAGTGCCAGGCTCCGGACGACAAAACTCCTCCTCCGGAGAGGTGTCCAGACCACTGGCATCATGCAGCGACTGCCTCAGGTCATCAAACTGGTTATGGCCCTAGATAAGGTCATCTGGAACCGGAACAGGAACCGGAACCAGGCCCAGGCCGCCATCAGAGCCTTCATCACCCTGTGAAATGTACTCCAGGCGGGGAGAGGAAGACCTCTGCGGACCAAAGCAGTGCCGGACCTTAGCCATAGCCTTTCTAGGGACAAACCCCGTGCCACGGGGCCCCTCTGACACCACCGCCTCGAAAGGCGTCGAGGGCGCCGAACGAGTCGGCGCCGGCGTCGACAGAAAAGGTGTCGAGGGAACGAGTCGGCGCCGGTGTCGACAGAAAAGGCGTCGAGGGCGCCGAACGAGTTGGCGTCGACGTCAGCTGCAACGCCTCCAGCATCTGCTGCGTCGACACAGTCCTCGAAGCCGGAGCTCTGAGCGTGTCTCTCTACAACCTGGTCGCCGACAGCGTCGACGTCTTCTTTGAAGACGGCACAGGATCACGCGGTCTCGAGCGCGTCGAGGACCGGGACCTGGAACGGGCATAGCGAGAACGGCTACCCTTGTCCGAGCGGGACCTCTCCCGCGAGCCGTGCCGACCACCCGAGCCCGAAGGTGTACGGGTGGTGCCTCTCGACCGGTGCCGACTGACCCTACTCGGAGGCGCAGACGGACCGATGCCCTGCGATTCCAGAATCGCTAGAATCTGCTTCCTGAAGGAAGCCCATTCCTCCGGTGTCGCTTGCATGGAGGGATAAGCGACCCGCCGACGGGCGGAGTCCTCGGAAGAGGACGGGGAAGGCGACCTATGCCGGCGCTTCCTGGAATGCCTAGAAGAGGCGGAGGAGTGGCGAGACCGACTCCTGGAAGGAGACCCACCGGACTTCCGACAATGACGCGGAGAGTCACCCCTCGAGTCATCGGTCGAAAGCCCCGCAGACCTCGACTTCCGGGGCTTAGACACCCTGCCTACCGACAGCTTCTTCTTGCGTTCCCGCAAGGCTTTTGCAGTGAGCGACTGGCAGTCGACACAGTCGTCCGTATCGTGGGCCTCCCCGAGGCACCAGAGGCATCGTGCGAATCCGTGACCGACATATTCGACCCACAGCCCCGCAGTTCTTGAAACCCCGGACGCGGGGTCGAAGATGAGAAAGACATCGCCACGAACAGGTCTTCACAACAAACCGAACAGGTTCAACGAATAGAAATAGAGAATAGAAAACAGCAAACTCCAACGAGTCGAGGCGTACCGAGATTCACGAAGCGAACACGTTCGCGGAAAAAACGGAACTTAGGCTATGGGCGTCGTGCGTCCTACTTATCACATCGGGTGACGTCGGCCGTCGGAGGAGGTCCTCGAGGACGGCGCATCGACATCATCGACGTAGGACACAGACGCCAAAGATTTTCCGAAGCAGCACAGCTGTGGACATTACCTGTCATAGATATGGAATACGTCGGAGGACCCAATCCCCTCGAAGTAATTTGTTCTTCTAATGGATTCCTTTCTCCTCACAGATTCCTCATCAATGATAGACGCCCATTACAGTACATGGATCTGGAGGAGAGCAATGGCACAACCTGAAGTTCTGGAGAACTGCTGTGTTAGGCAGAAACCTGTGCAGTTCCCTTTGGGACCACTGCAAAAGATTTAAGACTACAGGTGTTGGCAGTAAACCCACTTGGTAGCAGTCTGCACCGCACAGATTCACTGTGGTAGCTGTGGCTGAGCAGCCAGACTTCCCTCAAGAAGAGTTAGGCAGTATACAGAGAATACAGAATAGGCACAGAGACACAGTAGCCCAAGCAAACACTAACCAGAGCTAGGTGTAAAAGTATAAACTTATTTATTAAAGGTACACTCATAAATTACACTAGCACACTAGAAAAGATAAGAAAGTCAAACACAGTTACTATTACTCATATGTACCTCCCTAATCATTTGTTGGACAATTCTAAGTTAACACCACTTATTTCCAAACAGAGGTGAGCGCTTAACGTTAGATGGCACTCCAACAAGTATTACCAAAAGGGAGGGAAAAGGCAGAAATAAAGAGAGCAGTAAGGTAAAACACTTTTCACATAAGGTTAGCAAAGGCAGTCAATGGTGGAACAAGGAGAATTAGTTCGGGGCCCGCTTTAGAGGGAGCCAGGCGAAAAATGTGCCCAAGATCACACAATGTCATCAGTCTTTGCAGGTGAGAAAAAAAGGTTTTACTACGGTTCTGAAAAGTTTAGTTAGGGTGTCCCAGGCCTACCCAGGTTCGAGAGCCTAGGGCTAAATCTACCCCGTACAATCGTTGGCAAGGGAGGCCGGGCGGATCACAGTACCTTTAAAAGTGGAAAGATTCCTCCAGCGGTGGTAGTCGTTCCTGGTAGTGGGTGCAAGTCGCGGCGTCGTCCCGAGGAAGGGGTGATCTCGACGGGGAGGAAGGCTGCAGGTCGTTGCACTACCAGGGATGAGGCCAGCCGTGGAGTTCTTCGGTCACAAAGGATTTTTACCCCTCTTTCGCGGTTGCGGTAAAAAGTGGTATCCCGGTTGCCGGGGTGCTGGGCACAGGCAAGGCGGCCACGAGATGCTTCGGGACGGCGAAAAGAAGGCAGCAACTGGTTGTCCCCACCAGTTAAGGGAAGAAGACTCTCCGGCGGGAGATCTCCTCTGTCGTCGGAAAAAGTGGTGAGACGGTTCTGCAGGGCTTCACCGGTGGTGTCGTCTTGGCAGGTCGGCTCGGCTTCTCCCTCTTCGGCTTCTTAGGTCCTGTGGCGACTTCTGAAGTTCCAGTCCCCAAAGCCCTGCTTTTATGCAGCAAACCCCCATTCACCCAGCCTAGCTGTCACTCAAACATGCTAAGTGGTGAGCCGGCCGGCTCACCACTTGGGCCAATCAGGACGGAGTGCGACTTGAGTTACCAAGGTAACTCAGTCCAGGGTGCCTAAATCCCCCTCCACCCCTCCTTAGTACCCCAGACAGAGTGGCACCACTTTGGAGGGCTTCTGTGGAGAAGCCCGCCAAAAGTGGAACAAAGGGCTCCACTTTGGGTCAGAGTTACAGAGGTGAACACCAACGCCATTTTAGAATCAAGTTTTGGCAAAAAATACCAACCGGAGTTATAATAATAAAGAAATAACCCGGCGGTATGTTCAAGGCTACCGTAAATAAATAAATAAAGGTATTAGCCTAAAACAATGGGAAATCCCATAGGAAAATATTCGCGGTTGAATATAAAAAGTAGTTTCCACTGCCACCAGCCAAAACTCGATGAGGGGGGACGGAGACGTGCCCCCTCGACTAACAGACCCCGGGGCAATGGAATTGCCCCGGCCAGTACGTCCACAATATGATGGTTTGTACTGGTTCTGTTCAGGATTTGAGACTAGTAAAGTCAATGGTGACTTTACAGACCCTGGGAGACAGTAGCCAGTCCCAGGGTATGGAGTCTATGTTGGGGGATCCCTAGGACACCCCTGGGTTACGGCACTGAGGGTGCTGTGTAACCCATCTCACAAAAACACATGAGGCCCTATGGAGTAAAAGACCCCATAGCCCATTCAACACAAGGCAAACCAAAGAAACACACTTCAAACATGTCCAAGAGTGAGGGTAAAAGAGTCTCACTCTTGGCAGGAGAAAAAAATAAACCCAGAAAATCCAGCAAAGCTGCTGGGGGACTCAATAGGTTAGGAAATTCAGCCTAAACAGAGAATTCTCCCTAACATGCTGTAACAAAGTGACTGTCCTGCCTAGATTGGGAATCCAAGCAGTAATGTTTGATGTAAGTGTGCAGTGAGGCCCACCTAGCAATTGTTCAAAACAGGCACTCGTATCTGCAGGGCAGAGGTGGCAGCCAGACCTATGGTAGAATAAGCTCAGAGATAGGCATAGCTTTCCCAGCCAGATCATAGGATAGAGATGCAAAGAATAATCCACCTTAACAGGGTCGGCTTGGTCACTCCACAAGGATGGGCACCAGCATAACCCACCAAAATCCCACACCGTGGGTAATAATAAGCAGCACTCAGATACCTGAGGGTTCATAGCGCTATATAAATGCCTAATTATTTATTATTATTATTGTTATTATTATTATCTGTCCCGATGCCCCTTAACCGAGAGATGCAGTAACCGAAAGCCTGCAACTGATCCAACCGGTGAAGTCACTCCTCTGCCTTGGAAGGATGTGACATTGGAAACAATACTGGAAGATGGGTCTTTTGAGAGAAATGACATTCTGAGACCACAATTAGAAAGAAAAATCCTGACTCTAACCGCCCCTTTCTCTTTGAAAAAAAAAACACATAGGGAGGTTTAACACACAACACAGAGCTCACTCATTCGCCTTGAGGAAGTGATGGCAACTAGGAGAATAGCCTAATTGAACATCAATGTAGAAGCTCAAATGGAGCACCCGTAAGAAATGTCCAAACCAGATTAAAGTCCCACGCTGGAACGCCAAACGGTGTGGGTCAACTGACTGCACAAACCCCGCAAACATTGGGAATTGTGAAGAAAGAGCCTTGCTCAGGGGTCCTCTGAAACATGAAGATAGCAGCCAGATACCCCTTCACAAAACTGATCTGCAGGACCGTGTGGGCAGAGGACAGCAAGAAATCCAAAACCCCTCTACAAGCACCAAGCCGGGAAATTCACACCAGGCATAGACTTCGTGCAAGACCTTAGCACACAGAGGACTACATCAAGGATGTGGTGCGACAAGCCCCACTCCTTGAATCTTAGCCTCTGAGCAGCCAAGCATGCAAGGTTCAGGCTGCTAAGTTTTGAGTGGAGAACCAGGCCCTCTCACTGGGAAAGGGGGTCCACCTTTTTCGGAATGCCAGGGAGGGCAGAAGGATGTGTCCAGCAACTCCAGGATCCACGTTCTCAGAGCCCAGCCTGGAGCTAATGGGCTCAACCAGGACCCGAACAGGCACAGTCTCCTGAGAGCCAGTGGTATGACAGGGATCAGTCAGAACGCATAGTGGAGGGTGAACCGGATACCTGACTGGTCAAGGTATCCGCAGGTGCTCCCTGCAAAGGAAAATTCCTGGAGCAGAAAAACTCACATTCCCTGCTCAAACTGGAAGCAAAGGGAAGAGTTCTCCATTGTGAAATAATTTCCTCCAGGACTTCCTAGCAGAGCTCCCAAGTCTGTCTGCTCAAGAGATCCACCATGACATTCTCCTTTCTGGCAACATGAGTTGCTGTGATGTTTTACAGAGCCCAGAACCACCGTTGCACGGCTTCTCTGCATAGTGTCAAGGACCCCGCACCACCTGGCTTGTTTAGGTAGTGCATTGCCACTGTATTGTCCATCAGGGTAAACATAGACTTGCTCCGTACAGAGGGGAGGAAGGCAACCAGAACAAGCCTGATGTCCCTCAATTTCAGCAAGTTGATGTGCTCCTGAGACTCCGAGCGGGACCATTGTCTGTACACTTTCAGTTCCGACATCTGAGCACCTCAACCTTTCAGGGACATCAGTAACCACTATTACTTGAGACCAGGGATGCCAAAGCAGCATACCCTTTAACAAGTTGTCTCATAGGGACCACCACACAAGGTCTCAAGCAATTTGACTGGATAACTGCAGAAGATCTGACATGTTACCCTAGAACAGAGACCACTGACAACAAAGGCGCCACTAAAGTGACCTCATGCTCAACCAGGCTTCTGAGACAACCAGAAAGCAAGAGGTCATGAGACCCAGTAGCTGCAGGAAGGCTGTGACTAACCTGATACTGGGAATGGGGAACAACCATAAACTAAGTGATGTTTGCCACTCGGGCAGAAAAGCTCTGCTCAGACAAGTATCCAATACCGCCTCAACGAATTGGAGGGACTGGGACAGCGGAACCAGAGTTTTTAAATTGTAATGTGTTACACAGCTGTGCAAAGGACAACTTTTTAACACACAACAAGCCAAAAGATACAAAAGAACATCCAGCCCATCCCTCCCTCAAATCCCCACAACGAATCTGCAATCACAGTCCTCCAGTCACTCCACACACTAGTAGAAAATAAAATTCAGCAAATAGCGGGCGGTCCCCACCCGACAACTACAATTACCCTGTCCGCCCACTCTCAATACACACCAAGTGTTTCCAAGATTGATAGTCTTTCTGCAAAAAATTGTTAAGAATACAATGCAAGATTCATCATGACCATTCATCAGTAATTACCACAACTCCTCTTCCCCTAGCTCGTGGCCAATTCAAGCTGCCCTTAAAGCAATCAATCTCCATGCAGTCATTGCATTACACCTCATCAATAAGCGTCTGACCGTTTCCAGACAGGGTTTTCCACACATGCACTAAAAGCGTTGGTTTCGTGGCGTGTTAGTCAACGCTCCAGTGATTTTATAGGTTGTAACCGCGTTCATTTTTAGCCTCGGATAATCCCAAACCAGGGAATTGCCCAAAAACTCCTGAAGGTAGTCCGGTGGTCTTTCTCGGGTCATGACGTATTCGAGGAATTAGGTGCTATTACTCTTAGTTTGGAGTTCCATAATTTGCAAATCGTGAGAAGCAACAAAATTCTTTCTCGTCTCAGATTTATAGCACTGGTATTGAAGCTTCAAAGGGTTACCCAGAGCCACAGAATGCCATCTAGCGGAAGCAGAAATGTTAGCCAAATTGCTATGAAGCATATAAGAAACCTTAATCCACACAGCTTCAAAGATTAGGTGGTTTAAGCTACCAATTGAGGCACTGGACAATTTCCAATGGGTATTAAGGCAAGAAAGCTGGACTCTCGCTGCACACAAGACCATACCGTACACGTAGAGTCGAAACAACTTCAGGAATACACCCTCTAATTTAGAGTTTGGCGATATTTGCGAAAGTCCAACTTTCTACACCATAAATAAGGATAGGCAAGAGCTTAGCCGAATACAGATGTTCCAGAATACCCACAGAGTAAACCCCACCCTTGCAAACCAGTTTATTCAAGCGTCCCCGAGATCTGAGCACCTTTCAGCTTAAGATGTTCCGTGTGATGGGTGCCAGATACGTTATAAAATGCCAAGATATTTATATTCGCTGACCACTTCCAACGGGCTCCCATCCAGACTCCATCCCATCTGTTTAGTTTTACAGTAAGGGGGACTGAAGACCATAACCTTAGTTTTATTGATCTTAATAACCAAGGAGCTGGAATCAGAAAAAGTCTTCAGCTGATTCAGGGAGGCCTGGAGGCCAGCCGGAGTGAGGTCCATCAGCAAGATGCCGTTTGCATACCCCATCCACAAAAGCAGAGCAGTGCCCAACTTCGGGGCAGTTGAAGCAGGGCTGCTCAGTGCTGCTCCCATGTCAGCTAAATACAAATTGAAGAGGAGGTGTGCCAGGTCACATACCTGCTTCCATCCCTGAGAAGTAGGAATCAAGATTGATGTCCTTCTAGTTTGGTCCAACCGGATCTTGGCTCTGGTGCCCTCGTGAAGAGCGATTATCATTGAGAGAAAGCCGGCAGGGATATTGCAAGCCAACAGTTTTTTCCCAAAGCCGAAGGCCGCACTGTAGTCGATGAACGCCACAGACTGGCCTCTGGTAAATACTACATGCCTGCTGGATGATGGTCGTCAGTCGTTAGTAGTGGTGCTTAGTCCCCTCTGGAAGCCCGTCTGATTTTTAAGGTATAAGGTTAGAGCCTTCTACCCAATTCCATAGCTTGCTTAGCAACAGTCGAAAAAACATCTTGAATGAGGCAACTAGCATCGCGAGCATGCGATAGTTACCAGGCTCTGCACGGCTACCCTTCTTCCAGATGGGTACAATAACACTATCTCGCAACGATGACGGAATAAGATGGCATTCTTCAATCTAATGGAAGAGGCAATCAAGTGAGGAGGCCCAATGGATGGCGTCCATTTTGATCAGAGAGCTACAAATGCCATCAGGGCTCGGAGCTCATGAGGAATGCTTCCCATAATCAGCTTCAAGATGTCAAGTGGACCCTCTAATATAGTGCCATTTAGCCTGTTGAATGAACTGCATAATCCCACAGTTTCCTAGAGTTTCTGGTGTCCATTCCGTTTTTGGAGACACCAGTGATGTATCGTGGTGGCGGGCAATGGCCCGGAACGGCCCTCCAAAATTGTTGGGCGTCCTTTTCTAATGCTAGCCCAACCAAGGATCGCCAGCAGGCTCACTTTATATGGTATCTGTAGGATCTCAGTCATTTGCGGTAGTTAGACTTTGCAAGATTTATGCGAGAGGCAAGTACGGCTCGATCTAAAGATAGTCTTGATAGCTCATGCAGGGTGACCCACAGATGTTTATTTTTCAGAAAATAGATTTTCCACACCGTGCAAAGAGAAAATGTATTCATCAGGTTGTTCGTTACGTGGGCTCATGTTCCCAGTTATGGTCAGCCGACACATGTTTCGACCGTGGGTCTTTATCAAAGCTGATGCATGTTTAAAATGAATTTTACACACATGTGAACAAAGTAAGTTGCAGAGGTGGCATATGTGACATAGTACATGTAGGCCAGTGCTAGATGCATGGAATGGTGACATTGCATAGTTATTTGGTCCAGTAATGGTCAAAAAATTAGTAATGTAAATAAATCAGGGAGCCGTGCTAAACTATGAGTGCATGCGTGTATTGGATAGGGGCGTTGCTATCAGTGTGCCATGAGGGCATGCCGTATCTATGGTGGGGGGCCCGTTGTGGCCAAGGGTGCCGTTGCAGAAAATTAACGGGTCCACTAAGAGTAGCACCAGGAACATTTCCGATTGGAGCGTTTGTGGCCAAGTTAATGCGTAGTGGCTGTGATGGAGGGATGCTGGTGTAGCATGAATGAAGGCTAAGTGCAGAACATAGGTTTGCGGTGATGCAATTGGAAATTAGTATGGTCTGTAGTTGGCCAAGGCTGTGAGCTAAAGCCTACCTACCCTGGGAGTCCGAGTCAAGTCCATGAGTACAGTCCCGGACTTCTGCGAGTTAAGAAATATCCTGTTGCACGGGTGCATTTGTATTAGAGTGCAACCGGCTGGATCGATGCGTGAGAGCAATGTTTGATTGGAAGCGTAGTGTGCCGTTACAGAAACTCTTAGTGCAGTAAAAATCTGAAGATGGCTGCCAGAGAAGGGGCTTAGGTAGAGGGCAGTCATTGGCTGGGGGCAGTATGATCCAGGGACCAGTGATTGGGTGTTAGGAGAAAAACAGTTCAGAAATGAAACAAACTGATTTTTTCTATACCAACGATTCCCAGCCTAACGACGTGGAATATTCATGAGCATGTGAATTCATGCCAGACCCCATGCTGGAGAATCTGAGGTTTTGCGCAATGGGGCACCAAGGGGACAGTGGTAAGCACCACTCCTCCTCTGCGGGCACCCATACCCTGCCGTCTTTCCAGGGTTGCCTGGCCTGGACAACGCAGGACATACGAGGCCGAGGGACGGAAAGACTGAGGGTTGTTGCACGGCCAGACCAAAGGACTCTGCCGTCCCCTTCGATGATTGAAACTTCTGGAGGGCATCATCAGCTTTAGCCCCAAAAAGGTTATGTCCATCAAAGGGCACATCAAGAGTTTAGTCTGGAAATTGTGTGCAAACCCAGACAACCTCACCCAGGATTGACACCTCACCACCATACTTCTGGCCATGGATCTGCCAACGCTATCAGCCGTGTCCAGTCCAGATTCTAACATCGAACAAGAGGTTTCCCTGCCATCAAGGAACAAACAGGCAGCCCACCCGCATCTCACCCTCAGGGATGTGATCAGCCGCATAGTTCACAGCTGACCAGAGACAAAACGAGAACTTCAACATGGTGCTAGAGGCACTGAGTGAAGGGCGAGGCTGCCCGATGCAAAAACTCTGCCCCCTCCCCCCTCGGCGTCCAGCCTTTTACTCTCCATATCGAGGGGGGGAGGGGGAAGAGAAGGTGTAGGACTTCAGGTTCAGCTCTCAGAGAAGGCATTTGTAAACAAGAACATTGGATTAGAGCGGGTAGGACTATGCTTCCTAGCCAACTCCCTGTCAATGATAAGTCTACAGGCGGGCCTCTCCCACACCACTACCACTGGAGGCCTCAACTGCTACATTGAATGGTAGCAGGGTCTCCCTTTTGGGGCCTTTATCCAGGATGTTCATCAAATCAAATAGAATTTTGGGCCCGGACAGAACATGTATGCCCAGGGTATCAGCCACCTTAGCCATCAGTCTCCGAAAAGATGCACAAGGCTTACCAGGAGTGTGAGCTGGAAGAATGTTGAGTTCAAGGGAGGTTTTAGACCCTCTCGGAGAGGAAGACAAGTCAGTCTTCTGTTCGAATTACGGCTGCCAGAAATGGTCTTACTTGGCTGGGGACAAGACTATGTCTTTTCGTTGATGGAGAACCTCAGTTGAAATAGTATGTCTACAGTCTTTTAGGTGTTCTCTAGACACACCTGATGAGTGTCTCCTGTTATGGACCGGTCGTCTAGCTAATGGTGCACTCGAACAGACTGTGCAAGTGAGCTGCTGCCACTGTCAGAACCTGGGTAAAAACACTCAGGGCATAGGCAATGCCCAAGGGGAGTACTTTGAATTGATAGTGATTGTTCTCCATCTTCAACCTTGGGTACTCTGTGCGCTGGCAACATTGAAAGATGAAGGTATGCATCTTTCATATCCAAGGTGGCCATGTAATCCCTGTGCTTCAGCAGTGGAATTACCTCCTGCAGAGTGCTCACCCTGAACCTTTGAGGATCGACATACTTGTTTGCAGGGTGCGGGTCTAATACAGGCCGCAGGGTCAGATTCTTTTTGGGTACAAGAAAGTATATTTAATAGATATCCTTGTTTACCTGATCTGGGACGAGTTCCATCACTCCTTTTTGCAGCAGGGCCTCCACTTCTGCCTCAAGGATGAGGAAATGGTCTGGAGACATTCTTCTGTTATTTGGCAGGTGATATCGAGGTGTTTGAAGAACTCAATGAAATAACCTTTGCCTACTGTTTTGAGCACCCACTTGTCTGAAGTCATCCCCTCCCATGCGTGGGTGAAACATGTTATCTGACCTCCTGCTCGAGATGCATGTGCGGACACACAAACCACAGAGTCATTTGCTGGCAGGGGTGCCTCTGGTGGCTGCATTTCTACCCCTTCCCTTGATGAAACCCAAGCTGTTGAGGAGCCTAATATGCCTTGGATGTTTCTTGGCCAGAGTACCAGGGTGACCCTCCTGTACCATGCAAACCCTGTGCAGGTCTAGAAAAGGATTTACCCTCCCCCCCGGAAAGGAGAGAGTGGTATTAAAACCTCTGTGCTGCACATACTGCTTGCTGGAAATCTGTTTGAGAGATTTTAGTGTTCTTTCCTGGCCGTCCTGCGAGGGTCGTCAACCACCTTTCCAAAGAGACTCTTCTATGGGTTTATTAATAAATGAGGTCTGCGTCTTGGGTTTGAAACCTGTTTTTTTCAGTCAAGCATTGCGTTTCAAGAGAGTCCCTTCTGCCAACACTATGCTAGCCGTCTCAGTGGCGTCAGACGTGTTTTTCAAAATATTCTGCATGACCCAACATCCATCCAGCACAATAGCAACCAGCTGTGATTTAGCTGGTTCAGGAACACTCAAGTCATTGTTTGCTTGTTTGACATTTATTATGCGCACCAGACCCAAGGGTATCAAGGCGCAGGCAAAGTAATAAGTCATTCCGCTTGGTACATAAATTACATTAGTTACAGTAGATACAAGGTCAAGGGGAAACAGTTAATCTAGGGATGATCGCTAAACGCATGCACTGACAGATACCTACAGGATCATGGTCATGATTATACAATTACTATGGTGGGGAATAAATAGATCTACAAGAAGATGAGCAATTATTTACAGGATATGTCATTTACACGATAGAGGGTCCGTAAGCATCTAGGCATCATTTTCTCAGAGCCATGTGATCAAAATTAGCCTGAATTTGGTGAAGGTTTGGTCCATTCTAAGTGTAGTGGGAAGTGAGTTCCAGAGTTGGGCTGCTAACTGTTGCCCCCGATGTTGGCTAGTTTAAAACGAGGCACTTGGATGCAATTAGAATTCGCTAGTCTTGTGGGTCTCGTAGAATTCTTCCTGGAGAATCTTTCCGTTGGATATAGAGGAGCTTTATTGTTTAGGCATTTGTCTATGAGGGACATAGATTTAAGTTTAGTTTTCTCTGGGGTGGATAGCCACTTGTGCTGCCTTCTTGTTTCGGAGATATGTTCTCTTTTAGAGATACTGAGTGCCGCTCTAAGGGCATTGTTTTGGAGGGACTATTTTATTGAGGATACGTTTAGTTGTTCCAATATAAAAGGTATTACAGTAGTCCAATTTGGAAAGTATAAGGGCTCTGGCTAGTATCATGCAGCTGTTGGAAGAAAGGAATTCTTTGCTGGCTCTAATTAGCTTACATGTGCAGGCTGTTGAGGAGTCTAGGTTATTTACCCGTTTTGTGAATGATAGGGTAGTGTCCAGGTAGAATCCTAGAGTTGTAACCTCTTTGGCGGCCTTAATGGAGGTTCCCATCAATAAAGAAAGAGGAATATTCCTTGCCAAGTTTGGTGATAAGGGATGAGGTTCCCAGAATGAGCAGTTCTGTTTTGTCATCGTTCAGGCAGAGGCCATGAGTGGCCATCCATGCCGGAACGATGCTGTAAATTCTATTCACCAGTGCTAAATCCTTTTTGTAGTCTCCTGTGAGTGGTAGGAGGATCTGGGTATCGTCTGCATAATTAGTGTAGGTGATACCCAGATGGTCCAAATCGTCAAACAGGGGCTTGGTGAAAATATTATACATTGTTGGGGAAACACATGAGCCTTGGGGCACCCCGCAGGTAATGGGGATAGGGTCTGCAGCAGCAGGAGAGAACACCCTTATAGTTTGGTCGCTAAGGAATGATTGTATCCATGCTATTGCTTCACTAGAGAAATAGATAGCTGTGTCTAAGTGGCTACAAAGGACATTATGATCCACCAAGTCAAACGCCGCCGACAGGTCAAGCAGTAGGAGTAGTGCAGGTTTCCCATTATCCCTTAGTTTATCTATTTGGGCTTTGAATTCAATGAGTGCTGTTTCGGTGCCATGTAGTGGTCGGAAACCAGATTGGCGGGAGCCTAGAAGTTGATAGAGTTCTAAGAAGTTCTGAATTAGAATATATGCCACCTTGTCTAAAATTTCCAGCAAGAATGGAACAGTATTAAAGGGCCTGTAGTTTGTTTGTATATATGGGTCCAACGTCTACTTTTTGAGGAGTGGGAGTACTGAGGATTCCTTCAAATTGCTAGGTATCGTGCCAGATGTGAAGGAGGCATTGATGAGTTTAGTGATGAACTGAGCTAGATCCCTAGCGGCATCCTTAATCAATTGTGCTGGACATTGGTCACCCTTACAGTTAGACGGTTTAAGACCAAGTATGACTTTTTCCACCTCTTTGATAGAGACTTTGGAAAAGTGGAATTGGATGATAGGTTCAATTTTAGGTGTTATTGGTGTTACTCTTTTGGCAACACTGGTGGTGGAGTTTAGTGACACTTTCTTTAAAGCGATTTTGTTTTGAATGTTCAGAACTTTTTTAGATAGGGCGTGCTGAATGTCTGAGCACCAAGTTTTATCTTTGACACAACTGTCTTGGCAGTTGATGGGGTTTTCTAATTCCTTTAAGATGGTGAAGAGCTCCTTCATACTAGAGTTTGATTGTGTAATTATATTGTTATAAGTTTATTGTTTGGCTAGTAGGATATCCTTTTTGTATTGGGTTGAGGTCTTCATTAGCTTTTGCTTATTTTCTGAAGTGGGCTGACGTTTACAGGCAGTTTTGCATTGTCTTTTGGCTCGTCTAGGGTTTTTTAAGTGAGGGGTAAACCAGTTGTTGAGGTGGCTTTTAGGCTTACTACTTCTAAGTTTTAGTGGGGCGATAGTATCCATAGATTTAGTCATGACTTTGTTATATGCTTTGACTAGGTGGCTGGGATCTGTGTTGTCAGGAAGGGCGTTGAGGGTGGGCAAGATGCAGGGGAGTAGTTTGTCTACTGTGATATTTTTCTTGTTTCTGGTGAGTGTCGGGAGGGTGCGTGATAGCTGTGTAATGGGGTTTTTGCTGGCTAGAGTGAAAGATATCAGATAATGGTCCGCCCAGATTTGTGGTGAGATGGAAGAGATAAAGGCCTTGCAGTTATGGTCTGCTACCCAGTCAAGAGTTCTCCCTTTGTTGTGAGTTGGTGTGTTCAATCTTTGTGTAAAGCCAAGTTCTGTGAAGGTGTTGGCTGCTACTATGGCATGTTGGTCATTAGCGTCATTAAAGCCTAAAATGAGGTCTCCTATCAGTAAGGTTTGGGAGGATTCTTTTAAGTTTTCCGACAGAATAGAAGACAAGTCATCAATAAAGGTATTGATAGGATCAGGCGGTCTGTAAATAAGGTGGATATTTAGCGTTAGAGAGTTGGCTGTAGGTATTTTAAGTGACATAGCTTCGCAAGATTGTAGATTATGCAAAGGTGATATTACCACGTCTAGATTTGTTTTGGCAATAATAGCTAATCCCCCACCTCGCGCTTCAGCTCTGTCCACTCTGAGGATGGTGTAGTCGGTAGGAACTGCTAGCGTCAGCGCAGGGCCTGCTGCCTCATAGAGCCAAGATTCGGTGATCGCTAGAAAGTCAAGGTCTTCAGTTTGTATGGCTTCTGCTATTTCTGTAGCATGAGTGACTAAAGATCTTGCGTTAATTAGTGCTCATTTGAGGTTTTGTGTAGGCTTACCTAGAGGGGAAGTGACGGTAGTGTCTGGAGATGCTAAGCATGTGCGAGTCCTAATTCTTTCAGTGTAAGACTTGTGATTGCAAGTATTGGTCTTGAGGCTAATCTTAGATGCATATTTCTGAGATACTTTGCTTACAATGTTAGAAGTTGCTTCGTATCTGATAAGTGGATTATATATTCTGGGTAATCGTGCCCGGAGTCTAGTTTCGAAATTGGATGTTACACAGGGTTGTATGTGAGCGTTGGTTGGAATTATGCAGTGGTAATTGAGGTGGTGGTTGGAGGATATGTAGAGTATCTGCTATCCCTAATGGTAAAGACATTATGTAGAATACTATAAGTGTAGCAAGGACGCCCAGGTAGAGTAGGTTAGGAAGTCTAGTGTACATGTTCTGTTGCTATAGTATGTGGATGAGATAAGTGGACGGCAAAGTCTAATAGGGCACAAGGTGCTGTTACTTTGATCACAGTGGTAACTGGAGAAGATCTGTATGCAATAGGCCAGATGTGAGGCATAAAGTGCAGTTGGCTAAATTGGAGAAGCTAGCGATAGGCCAAAATCTAACAGTAGTGTCACTGAAATAGGGAGCCCAAAATACAGTTGCCTAGATTCAAGAGGCTAGCGATAGCCCAATATCTAACAGTAGTGCCCCTAAAGTGGGAAACACAGAGTATCATAACTTATGCCAAATCCATATGCATTATACTAACCGTGGGATCCAAATGCAGTTGACCGAGTTCATGGTAAGTAATGGACATGATCTAGGGCAGTAAGGCCAGTTGGCACAAGGTGCAGTTACTTAAAATCAAAGTTTGAGGTAAGCACATAGTCTATGTGCATGATATGTGAGGATATGTAACTAGTTATAGAATTACTGCATTGCAGCATCTTCTGGATGTGTTAGGCATAGGGTGAGCAACAGACAATTAACAGCATAGTGAAGCAGACTTAGTGACAGTATGAGCATAATGTACATATGACAATCATTGCCTGGCGTGAGTATCCGTCCCAGAGTGCCCAAAACAACATTGGCAGAGGTTGTTATACAGCTCGGCAGGCAGCCAAGCCGTATGGAGAAGTAGCGATGTTGTAGATAATGATGGCGAATATTTCAGCGCAGCTTAGTTCAGTGGGCGGCACACGTCTAACGTTAGTGGGTCGTCAATGATAATGATGAAGCGACAGGTCGGAGAGTTTCGGGTAAAGGAACAAATTATCTGTGGATAGTGTTACAAACTGCAATGTAAATCGAGCAGTTAAGAATGTTACCTCGTATGTGGAACTGGCAGGGGGTCGGGCCCTGGCCTCTGGACTGCTCTGGACAGTCTCAGGACAGTTGCTGGCCTTACCTTCAGGGCCTTTCCAGGGATGGCCGGCTCATGCCTCCCAGCAGCGGATAGGTTCATGTATTGGCTATGGAAGCCAATCACAGTGCGGCTGCCCTGAGATGAGGAAGTGGGGCCGGGGTTGTAGCTCTAAAATCACGGGCAGCCATCTTGGAATGGCCGTGGCCTCGTGGAGAATAATGGCCTCATGGAGGTTGCTGGGTGCACAGGGGTATAAGCACAGTCTTCTTGGTTATGCAAAATGAGGTAGTAGCCCTTCGCTGAAATACTTCATTGTTAGGAAAGATTTCGTAATTGTAGGGAATTTTCCTTCCATGTGGCAACCCCTAAATTTTTTGCTATTGTTTTTAACCTTGTTCTTGACTTTGCCAGAGAAGTACAGCCTTCTGCCGCACTTCTCTGGGCTTTCGCTCCTTTCTTACGGGGAAACTGACATGCCCTTAAGACAGTCAGTACCGGGGAACGTGGTTTCCCGTAGTTTCTTTTATCGTGTCGCAGCTTTAGTGCAACACGACACAAGAGGGCACTGTAAGCTAAGTTACAGCTCTCTTGGGTCTCTAGCCTTCTACAGGCCCTAGACACTCTTTTAGGATGGTATTTGATCGGTGCAAGTCATTCAGGGACTGGAATGGTGGCAGCGATCGTTTTGTTTATTTTGAGCTCCTTTTGGCGTTCTGAGCACGTTTTTGCACTGAACCCAAAATGGTGGCCTGGCTCCCAAAATGGCCAGGCCGCGAGGCTCCTTTGTCCTGTCCACTGTCCGTCTTGCTCCCTTCACCTTCCCCAGGTCCGGCGACCCGGGGCCTTCCTTATTTGGGCATGTACTTTCCCGCGAAACGTGGTTGCTTTCGCGGGCTTCTACATGTCGTTTGTGTGCCTCCAGGGTGTGGGCTGGGATGTCTGGTCCCAATACACATCCTGGGTGCCAGAGAGTCTAGGGTGGTGTGAATGCCTGGGACCACCGTGGTCCGTGATTGGTCCACGTATGGTATGTGTTTTGATGAGCGGATCTCCCATTGGCTCCCCTCCAATTTGGCGCGAAGGGAACCGTGGATAAGAGGGGGCTGGAAACACCACTACCATGTCGATCTCCTGAGTTCTCACGAACAAAGGAATACAGGAGCCAAGTATCCTGCAACCAAGAGGCTGGACCGAGGAATCGCTGGTGACCCGCTGAAGGAATCCTCCTTTGCACTGCTGTCGTCCTGTGAAACCCTTTTCTCCTCTGATCGAACCAGAAGGCCTGTACTGGTGCTTCGACCTTTGGAATAGCAGGAACAGCTATTCCCGGCGACTTCATCAACTCCTGCCAAGTAAGCCTTCGGAAGTGTCTCTGGGCCATCCAGTTGACTGACCAGCTTACAAGGGAGTCCTGCTCTGTAACTGCCGCCAGGTTGTGTTGTATTTCGAGTCCTGGTCACTCTCCCACGCTTCGTACGCTTGGCGTCCCCAGGTCTGAAGGGAGGAGTGTACATTTGGCTCAAATACACACGGCCGCTCTGTTGTCCTGCTGCGGCAACAAACTGTGCTGGTTTCGTCCATTGGGACGTCTTTTTGCTCTACACGACTACGAGGCGTTCCCTGCTCTTCTGAACCTGCCAGCTGCTGAAACTAACGTGGAGAAGCCTGGGTCTGCTTGCTTCGGGGACCGGTGAGTAGCTTAGCTAGGATCTGGTCGCCCTCCTGCAGTATCCCAATGCTTTTCCCTGCTGTGTAAAAACAGCACCCTTTTGGCCGTACTCGCGCTCTGCTTCTGCCCGCTGTGGAGGCTGCGTTTGAGTTGCGGAAACCTGTTCTCCTTCTGCTGTGCACTAACCCGAACTGCCTGACTTCCTCCGAAGAGCTGCCCCTTTTGCCCGTTGGCACCGGCGTGGCAGGTACTTTGAGCACAAGGCTCCATTCTTCGCAGGGCTCGGACTTCCATCTAGTTGGGTGCCTCTGAAGGCGAACTGAGTCTAAAGCGTTATCGCACTGCCTGTTTTCCTTCCCTTTCAGGTGGACTGCATATTTCGTGCTTTAAACGCTTGCGACTGTGTATTTGTATATATATTGTGTTGATATGGTATGTGTTGGTTTAATATTGTGATATTGTGATTTTCTCGCTACGGTCATTATTTTAAAGGCCTTAAAATAAATGTGTATCTATTTTTGATATAACAACTGTTTGGAGTAGTTTGTAAGCGCTCTTGCTTTGTGTGCTCATTGCGGGCTTTCAGTCACCCTCACCCCTCTTGAGACCTAGTCTTGACCGCCGCGATCGCTACCTTGATTGGACTGGCTTGTCCAGAGGTTACCCTGTTCCAAGTAATTAGGTTGGCCTTCTGGACTTCTGCGCCACCAGGACAGAGTTCAGAAATCCGTCTTAACATTCATAAAATATGGTGGGTTAACGCACATATTGCGCTAAGAATAACTCAAAAAGCACATCAATACGAGTTGCGGTAGCACTTTGCTGCATACCTCTGCAGGGGCAAGACTTCCGGTGTGGCTGCTACGGCCCACCGCTCCAGCAGGAGTTAGAGCTCCTGCTCCTTCTCGGGTGGTGTAGGTCTGCGATTCTTGCAACAGATCCAGCTGGACATCACTGAAGCTATTAAGCAAGGTGGTGTCATAGCCAAAGCGGGTACTATAAACTGCAGGAGAAGTGATTCTTTTGACCAATTTTTAAAATCTTTGTCGGGAGGAGCCTCAGCTCAAGACAAGGGAATGCTGGCACGTTTTCTGGTTGTGGTGACTACCAGGGAATCCGGAATGGAGTGTCCCCAAATATAGAGGGGATCAGAGGGCACAGGCCAAAACATTTTCTCAATGCGCAGGTTCACTCCCCGAGCAAGGGAGGGCATAAGAAAAGAAGGGGCAATACGCTTCTTAATGGAGTTGCAAAGAGGAATGGCCTGGCTGACCAGAATCTTCTCTGAGGATGCCCTACACAAAGTCGGAGTCAGACACCGCTTCGATTCATAATCTTGAACTGGTCAGCTGGCTTCTTAAGAATTGTATTGTTGAGTAGCTGGTCGTCAATAGGGGAAACCTACCTGGGCTGTGTGCGACAGGAGTGGCGTCCCCAAAAATATTGTCAGGCTCTATCTAATGAGCAGGGGCAGTGGACCAAGCCCCCTGGTCCTCAGTATCAATCCATTTATCTGGGTCCTCTGAGGAAGGATCTTGGGACACATCACCCTGGTTCCGGACATGGAATACCTCTTCATCTTGATCATAGTGATCATCCTGAAAGATATCTTGTGAGGGGTCAGTTAAGTCCAAGAGGTAGAGCGGACAACAGGGGACCGACGCCAAAGAGACTTGAATCACCCTCAAAGGAATGAGTCCTCTTCTGAACAATATTGTCAAGCCTTTCAGAAAAATCAATAGAATCGAGACCCTGACCATACAACTCCTCAAAACTAGCCCTAGTCCAGGAGCTTGCAGTGGAGCTTCTGGGAGTGGGAAAGCCAAATCTTCCAGAATAGGGCCCTCACGTCCCTGTAAGGACAGTGGAGAGAAGGCATGAGTATAGTTGCGACGTAAAGAAGCCGGGTGACTGGGCACCAGAACACAGAGAATCCTGGTGTGCAAGGGCTTTTGTCAGCTTTTCCCATAATTTAGGGTGTGTTTTACTTAAAGATGCGCATTTTGATGCATCTTTTCGAAGTGTCAGAAACAGGTGCCGAAACTTTAGGGGGAGCACTCTGTATAGTCGAAGACTTAGTACCATGCATGACACGCTGAGGCCCAGACTGTCGAGAACCGAAAGGTTCTACAGGCCCAGCCAAAGATTAACGGGCCTGAGGGTGCCGTTGGCTTCTTCAATGTTACCGTTGAAGGGTGCAGAGGGGTTGTACGCTTAGCCTTGATATGATATGTCATAACGCACCTGTACACATAGCCTGGGTGGATTGAGTATGTGTGCCCCAGTGGGAGGTTTCCCCATATCAGTGTGTTCAGCATGCCTACTGGGGCTGGGAACGGGCACGCCGGAGTCGGCTGACTCCACCTGCGGACTTCGAGCTAGAGCGGGGGCTGCTGGAAGGGTCTTCGATGCGACAGCGCCATGGGATTCGGCCTGCATGTTGTAGGTCGCCCATTGCTTCATGCGTCTTTATTTAAGTGTCTTAAAGAGTTGACAGACCTTGCAGCGCTGCTCGTCATGGTCATAAGCGAAGCAGTTATTACACTCCCCATTAGTGTCCCTCCAAGGAAACTTCCTATTATTATTAACAGCCATCTAAAGTGCTGCTTAGACCCGAGGGTATAAGGGTGCTGAGAAATCCCTGAGAAGGGACATCCAGTTTAGTAAGAGCAATGGCACTAGTGCAAAGAAGCTAAAACAAGTGAGTTTTCAGTGCCTTACAAAAGGCAAAATGATTTTACACGAAGGACAAGATTTAAACAGAGTTCACTTCACTAAGTGGAAAACGAGCAGCCAGAAAAGGCAAAGATGAGAGGAAAGCAAGAAAAGACATTCTCTAAAGAGCATTGTCGAGAATAAGGGCCTCCACTCTCCCTACTGTAAAGGCCGAAGCCTGATGGTAAATGACGGCACTTGCCGCTGAGAATTCAATTAGAGATTCTTAAGACGGAAACCGGAAGGGTAGTAGATGAAATAGTCCAAAGAATGCGTTGACTCAATGAATATAGCAATACATCATTAACATAAACTCTGCATGAAAGCTTCCGACCAGAATGGTGGAAAAAAAACTATCTGGGGGACCTCAACGTGTGAGGGATCATGGGTACACTACACATCACAGTATTACAGACACCCAGTCCGACATCACTTTTCAATCTTTGAAGAAAAAAAAAAGGCCATACTCTGCGATTACCACTGGATGTCGAGAATGTGATTCTAAGCAGATTCACAAGCATCAAAAACATGGAATACGGTTCACTAGTCAGTATAAAAATTGTACAAAAAAAAATAAAACACCAACTGACATTAAAAGCTGTCATTGTGGACTGCTCCATGGATATATAGTGAGCGCAAAGGATATAAATTGCAACAGAGAGCAACGCAATTCTATCACATTATCTGCTCCATATAGATGTGGCCCGGTTTTATAACTGCCAGTGCCACTTTTCAGGAGCTCTTAGAGGGGGACTGGTGGACTCTGGGGTCCAACTGTTCCGGGACATTGGGCAAAGAACATTAAGCTAAGAGGGAACAGTAGAGTATTGGGAAAAAGGTTGATGTGTCAAGGGTTGCCAGTCCCCTTTAATAAAGAAATGCCTTAAGAGCAAAATCCAATATTCTAAGAGTGCCAAGGGTCTGACAGAGCTTACACACTGTCAAGCTTACACATTGTCAAAAGCGATGCACCACAGTACCTGATCTGTGTGAGGAACCCAATTTAATTATTTTGCAGCATAGTGATTCATGCCAGATTCCTCCAGTCTTAAGGGTGCTGGTACAGGACTAGAACTTGCCAAGCACAGAGGGAGCTGTTGAGCAGCACTAGAGATGGCTCCCTACCCGCAAAGCTCCATCTCGGGCTCTTTAACACTTGAATATCCTTAACAGTGCTTTCTTTCTGCAAAAAAGTAAATAGTTCTTGGTGGAAGGCATGGTGTGGTGAATGTCTTGCTTGGAGCTCACTATGCTCTGTAACGACATGTAATTCCCTGGAGCGAGCTGACCGAGGGATGCAGTGTCTGCAGCCCGCGTTGCACTTCACTAAACTTAAGACACTTTTCTGGTGGCGAGTGCGCGGCTTCGTCAACCGCAGCGAGGGAGGAGCCATTTACTGTGCATCCATGGGGAAGCATGGACATTTGCTCCTCCATGACTTTCGGTAGAGGCTGCAGGTAACTACTGGGCTCCGGATGGGTCGGATGCAAAGACCAAAACTCCCTGCCGAGGGTGCCCAGATTGCTTTCCCACTCGGCAGGCCTGTGTGACGACAATACATCTGCTGGGTGCTCCCGGCCTCTGGCTGAGGACCATAGACTTCGCAGAACCCCTCTTCCCCCCCGGAAGTGTGGCACAGGTGGTTGGCCTCTGCAGCGACCGAGTGAGGGAAACACTGCTGTGAGGAAGTGGTGCGGGTGGAGTACCCCTCTGGCCGCCCCCTCTCGAGAAATAGTGGAACACATCGGCTGAGCCGAACCGCTGCTACCGGTGCAGTCTGAGGCAGTCCCCTGCACCCACAGGATCCCAACACCAATATCCTTCAATTTTGGGTGACCCACTGGACCGGAGGGCCGACACAACCCTGGGCTGGCACGTGCAGCGGGGACATGTGAGGCACAGCTCCTTGCATGCAGCATGAGAAGGCTAATCCAGCATACCCATGTGAGTGCACGAGACTCTCTCCCTTCATTCAGCCACACGGCAACTGAGCGCGCGCACTTCCCCGGGAGAAGGGAAGAGACTAACGTGCCCTGCTGCAATACATTAAATCTTGGGCTTCTTGGGCACCTCGCTGGCTGCTACAAGCTATACACATCCAGCGCCCTGGTGACGGTGTGACTGTAGACAAGCCCACGGAATCCTGGTGGGGTGGGAGGCCTTGCAGTGGGCCCCAGGCGCATGGTGCAGTCTTCCAATATCTGGGAGACTACAATCCATTCTGAATCTTCGCATGGATAACCGCGAAAGGCATGAATAAATGGAACAAACACTTGGCTCTTACACGGACTGACAATACATTGATGCCTCAATAAACATTGAATGTGTGCGTCTCCGAGCAGCCTGAGTCGCTAACATCAAAGGTAAGTCACAGGGCCCTCATAGTTGCATATATGCGTTGGAGGCTGTAGACCAGCCACCATCGGCCCCCAGGACCCCAATACAGTGTTAACCCCTGATGTGTCACGCAATGTGGTAAGCAGAACCCTCTGGGCATGAAGTTATGACACTCACTTATATTTGTCAAAAAGCTACCGTCATATAGGGGAAACCTTTCCGCTCTATGGCCTTGCCCTGAAGCTGGAAAAACACTTCCTTGTGCAGATGGAGAGGCAGCCTGATCCTTATCTGGCGTCCTGATGTCACACCTACTGTGGGGCAGTATACCTGCAGCAGCCAGGGCATAGCTAATAACACGTCTGGGTCGTGTGACTGCCTGGCACTGGAACTTATGAGGAAGTGGCCCAGCTGATCAACTACAAATTCCAAAACAACCTGCTTCTTCTGGGGGAAACTGAAGAGATCTGATTGGTTGGTGGGGACATCTTTAGAAACGTTTGATGACAATGATGAAGGGCGCAGGCATGAACAAGAAAGGTCTGATGGATTCTTTCAACTCCTAGACTTCTGATGCACCCCCAAAGTCAACCGGAAATCCTATAGAAGACAATTTACTAACAACGGTGCAGTCTGGCTTCTTATCCATAAATGTCAAACTTAATTACATAGTATCAACAAATGAATGACTCAATTAAAAGCTGGAGAAGGAGAGCGCACAGATAACTGACACTGAAGCCAAAATAAGTGTGACTGAAGACAAGGTGGATCAGCACCACCGGGACATAACGCACCTTAAGGGAGAACTATCCAAGATAAGAGGCAAAAGTGAAGATTTGGAATCGAGATCTAGGAGAAACAACGTACGTATTGTCTGAGTCACGGAAACCGCCAGCAAAGGCCAAATGGAAATTTTTATGAAAGTGCTTTGCAAATCCCTGTTTGCTACAGCTTCATTCTCTGAACATTTCCTAGTGGAACACATCGTACCCTGGCCCAGACACAAACCAGGGCCCCACCAACACATCATAGCAAGGCGGCAAAACTACAGAGACAGAGACTTAATCCTGAGACTGTCTAGAGAACTGGGAACGTTGAGATCCGAAGAAAGTAATATTTACATCTACCCGGATTTGGCAGCGGGGGTGCAGGCCCAGAGGCGGACAAATGACCCAGTGAAGAGACAATTTAGACTACGCCAGATTCTGTATACATTGATCTTCCAAGCGAAGCTGTATATTCAACACGGAGGCAGGGCACATGTTTTAGAAAATCCTACTGAAGCTATGAACTATGTAGAATCTTCTATTCGACTCCCACCTCGACCCCGGGATGCAGACCATAACAGAAGCCTGAAGCCTGACAATGAAAGAAGCGATCCAGGGGACTGAACTATGAAGCCCATTATATCCTTTATATTTTGCACAATAAGCCTGAGCAATCAGCACGAACATGTCAGTTTTAGAGTTGCCTGGGCAGTGGTGTGCCGTTGGCTGCCATGGGTTTGTTGCAGCTAACACCTCTGGCAAGTTCAGTGAGTTATAGGGAGGTACATCATACAGTTGGGTCGATGGTGCGGATGGAGGGATGGGACCATGTATTTACAAAACCAAGTTTAAACTTCAGTTGGAAATCAATGTGTCAGGTAGAATGTAGGTGGGATGTTATGAGGGCAAGCTTCCAAGAAAGGTTGTAGATATGTTGGAGGCAGGGGAGGTGAGGGGATGGGGAAAGAGATGGGGTTGTTCGAAGGAGCTAAAAGTTTAGCAAATAATGCTCATGTTGAAAGCAAATGTATGATTAATAAGTGTACACACGTCATATTTGTTAGCAGAGTTTTTTGTATATGGCAGCTAAAGGACCCAAAGGCAGAGGGCTGCAAATGAAACTGCTAACCTGGAATGTCTGCGGCCTTAACAACCCAAAGTCAGTGCATATGTGTCAAGGCACGGGCCCCAGATATTGATGCTGCAGGAGACGCACGCTCTGCAGAAGGTATATACCTCCTTTGTTCATAACTGGGGTCCTCAGACACTATACAGAATATTCCACGCAGGCCAGGTGTCCTCACTCTTGTCCACCCCTCTTTGGGTTTTCCGTTTACTAGAAGCACGGTGGATCCAATGGGTCGGTATGTGCTGCTGTGGGGCGAGGTAGCTGGCCATCCAATTGTATTTGTCAATACTTACGACCTAATCTGGATGATCCGGAGTTCTACTATACAATCGCTGACATGCTGATCCCACTAGATGGGATCCGGGTGATATGGGGGGGTGAATGAGGGGGGGAGATTTTAATACCGTCCTAAACACTAAATTGGACTGGTCCTCTGATGCTCCACGGGTGCTCACGAGAGCGGAACACACTACATCAAATCTTATCACAGCTCCCCCTCATGGATATATGGCAAACACTTCACCCACCACAGCAAGGAGTTCACATATTATTCCTCATTCCATGACTCAGAGTCCCGTATAGACTATTGGTTATTAACTCTCTTGATCACCAATATGGTTCCGAATTGTATTATTCTCCCACGCACGTTGCCCGACCACTCTCTGGTCTCTTTGACCCTTGAACTGTCTGATTCTCCACCACAGGCACTGCAATGGAGGATGCCTTCCGCTCTCCTAAGAGACCCCTGCGTGACCGAGGCCCTACATGTTGAAATCACTGAATTCTTTGTCGTTAATGTGGGATAGGCCTGTACACGTACAGTGATCTGGGAGACAGTCAAGGTTTGGGTAAGGGGCATTATAATGGCCAAAACCTCACGATCACTCCAAAGTATTAGAAGGTAACTAGACCAAGTTGAAATCAAACTCAGGGAACAGGAAAATAAATATGGTAAGGCACACAAGGAGGTGACTTGCACGGATAGAACAAGTTACTTTCTTACCTGGTAACGTTCTTTCGATGGGATGTTCCTCCGATGTATTCCACATCTTTGACAGGTAATTGCCACAGCTGTGCTACTTCGGAAACTTTTTCGGCGTAGGCGTCCTGCATCGATGGCGTCGATACGCTCCCTCGAGGACCTCAGACGGTCGACGTCACCAGATTTTATAAGTAGGACGCACGACGCCCGTAGCCTCAGTTGTAGTTTTTCCCCCAGAGCGTGTGGCACCAATCTTCTGCCAGAATGACTACAGAAAGCCTTGCGGAAACGAAAGCTGCAATCGCATAAGAAATTCTGTAGCGGGGCAGTTAGGGAGGGTACGATGTGGAATACGTCAGAGGAACATCCCATCGAAAGAACGTAACTTGTTCTTCCAGAGGATTGTGTCCTCCGACGTATTCCACATCTTTGACAGACTTCCAAAGCAGTACCAACGTAAGGAGGTGGGAAAAGAATTTAGAAAATTTAGAATGCCCAATCAAATTGCAGAATAGAGGACTGCCTTGCCAAAGACCAAACCCTGCCCATGGATAGAATCCAGGGAATAATGTTTTACAAAAGTATGAACAGAGGCCCATGTGGCCGCATCTCAAATATTGCGAATCAGAACCTGCCTCTGCAGTGTAGTGGAGGTAGCCATACCCCTAGTAGAATGGGCCCGTAAGCCTACAGGAGGGTCCTTCCCCGACAAACGATAGCATTTAGAATGATCCATCTAGACAAGGTCTACTTAGAAACAGCCTGACCTAAACGCCTTCCAGCGTAACCAATAAAGAGCTGATCGTCCACTCTGACCCGGGACATCCGTGAGAGATAGAAACTCAAAGCTCTCCTAGGATCCAACCTATGAAGCCTCTCCACTTCCTTACCAGGATTTGGAGGAGGATAGAATTCTGGGAAGATCACCTTCTGGCTCAGATGGAATTCCGACACAACCTTTGGAAGAAAGGAAGGCCTTACCCTAAGGATAAACCTGTCCTTATGGAACACAGTGAAGGGTGGTTTGGCGGAAAGTACCTGCAACTCACTCACTCACTCTGCGTGCGGAAGTAACCGCATCTAAAAATACAGTTTTAAAGTTTAATAGTCTCAATGGACAAGAATGTAAGGGCTCAAACGGAGCTCCCATGAGGAACTTTAAAACCAAATTCAAATCCCATCCCGGCACCTGGAAAGGCGCCGGTGGAAACACATGAGTTAGCCCTTTTAGAAACTGAGATATCAAAGGGATTTTAAAATAAGAACATTCCTCAGACAAGTGCTTAAATATGGACAGCGGCACCAGGTAACCCTTAATGGTACCCACATTCAGACCCTTGTGAGCCAAGGAAAGCAAAAAAGACAAAACCAAAGGAATGGAACATTGGAAAGGATACACATTCTGTACCCTGCACCAGTCGCAGAACTTCTTCCAACGGCAACGGTACAGAGCTTTTATTGTAGGCCTTCTGGCCGAAAGCAACACCTCCATCACGTCCTCAGAGAGGTCCCAATCCTTATATCTCAGCCTTTCAGATACCAAGCATGAGGGCTGAGAGACTTGACCTCTGGATGGAGAACTTGACCCCCATCCCGTGAGAGCAGATCGTCTCGGTAGGGAAGACAACATGGAGGGCAGATGGACATGTCTAGAAGGTCCGGGTACCACACTCTCCTGGCCCATGCCGGAACAATGGATCATCTGTGAACCGAACCTCCGTAACGTCTGCAACACCTGCGGAATGACGGGGAGTGTAGGAAACCCGCACAGCAGTGGGAAGGAACACTCCACTACGAACGTTTCCCCTAAGGCTCCTCTTGGAGGAAATTCCAGCGAGCAGAATCTTTCGCATTTCCGGTTGACACTGGGGGCGAAGAGATCCACTTGCTGGGTTCCCCAAAGGGTGAAGATTTTCAAAGGAACTTCCTGAGCCAGCTCCCACTCGAGAGACCGTGCTCTGCCTGCTGAGAGCATCTGCCGCCACGTTTTCGTCTCCGGCCAGATGAACTGCCGACATCAAAATTTCCTGCTGGATGGCCCAGAACCAGAGCTGCACCACCACAGAAGGTCCTGGGCGACCGAGGGCAGAATCTGGACAGGATCCAACATGCTGCCGGAGGACTGTGACCACTGCATCTTGAGTGACCACTGCAGAGACCTCATCCGCAGCCTGGCCTCTGGCACCAGTAAAAAGCAGGATGCCATGAGGCCGAGCAACCTCAAGAACTCGAACGTTGGGAGACTCCGGGCACATTGAAATTTGTCCACCATCTGCAGAATGTGATGAGCCCTCACCTGGGGAGGCAAACACTGCTCCAGGGATGTGTCGCGCACTGCTCCGATGTACTGGAGCCGCTGGGTAGGTGCCAAATGGGACTTTGAAAGGAGTGGCAGGTGACGGACAGATGATCCAGGGCTTGCTCGGGAGAGCGCGTCCTGATCAACCAATCGTCCAGGCAGGGGTAGACGTGAATCCCCCCCTTTCCTGAGGTATGCTGCCACCACCACCATGAGCTTGGTGAAGACCCTCAGGGCGGAGGTCAATCCGAACGGCAGGACCCGAAATTGAAAATGTGAGTCACCAACCGCAAACCTCAGGTACTTCTTGTGCTTGGGATGAATCGGCACATGAAAGTATGCATCATGGAGGTCGAGACACACCAACCAGTCCTGAAGTTGAAGGGCCTGGAGGACCTGAGAGAAAGTAACCATCTTGAAAGTGTCCTTCCTGAGGAGCTTGTTCAAACCATGCAAGTCCATGACGGGTCTCAATCCCCTGTCTTTTTTCGGGGAATACCATCCCTTGTTCCTCTCTGCTAGAGGCACCAGTTCTATGGTGCCTTTCTCCAGCAGGGATTTGGTTTCCTGCGCAAGGAGCAGATCCAGACTCCTCAAAGAGAGCTTCCCTAGTGGATTGTCGTGAGGCCTCTGCCGGAAAGGAAGACAGTAGCCGTGGGCTATGATCTCCAGAACCCACACATCTGTCGTAATGGCACGCCATTCTACAAGATGCTGCTCCAGCCTTCCGCCAACCGGCGATCCATGGGACATGGCCTCAGGACTGAGCTGAAGCGGCAGTGCCTGAGGGCAAAAAGGCAACTGCCCGTGCCTCTGGTACCTCTGGTACTCCTACGTTGGCCCCTTTGACTGGCAGCTCCCCTCGATCTATCAAAGGAAGAGTAGTATCAAAAGGAACCCCCCCCTCCATTGCGATCACCTAGGATGAAAAGGCAGAGGTTGACGTACTGCAGCGTTCAACGACTTTGCTGCAGCTTTGGAGGTCTGCAACCTCTCCAGGCTCTCGTCAGCCTTGCTTCCAAAAAGATGGTCACCATCAAAGGACACGGTTTGAAGCTGGGACTGTACATCAGGAGCAAACCCCGACTTCCACAACGATGCAAACCTGCGCATCACAGTGCTCGCCGCCATGGACCAGCTGACACAGTCTGCCACGTCCAGACCCGACTGAACGGATTCACACATGGCATCCTTGCCATCCTGAACGAGGGCAAGAAAACCATCCCATTCCTCCCCTTCGGGAATATGTTCAGCCGCCAAAGATACACAATTCCACAGATTGAGTGAATCTCCCCAAGGCACAAACGGAGTTGGCTGCCTTTAAAGCCATACCCCCAGATGAAAACACTTTCTTCGCCCAACCGTCAAAGTGCTTGTCGTCCATATCTGGAGGGATGGTAGGGTATGCAGCCTGCTTTGATGGGGCCGTAGCCGCCTGTACCACCAAACTCTCCGGAGTGGGGTACGCAGACAAGTAGCCGGGGCCGCCACTGGCTGGACGGTATTTTTTCGGTAGCAACTTATTCACTGCTGGGAGACTCTCCGGAGCAGTCCAAGCCACCGCCATCCTTCTTTGTAAGGCCATATGCAATGGCAGCACTGGGTCAGAAGGTGGACCTTGGTCCAAAATAACTGTCAGGTTATCCTGCAGAAAATCCACAGGTGGAGCAGACCACCCCAAGGACTGTCACCCTGGACATGAGACACCTGTACAAAGACTTGGCGTGTGTACCAGGCTCAGGCCTGCTAAACTCAACCTCCAGGGAGGTGTCCAGACCACTTGCATCATGCAAGGATTGACACAGGTCTTCCCTCTGGCTATGACCAGACAACAGCTCGTCAGGAACCTCATGAAGAACAAACCCCTCAACATCTGACCCTTCATCCACCTCTGAGATATAATCCAAAAGCTGGAATAAATCCCTCGATGAGGGCACAGAAAAAGGCTCAAACACAGGCCTCACTGATTTACTCCGGGCCTTCCTCGGAGTGTCCACCGTCCTCTGGTAAAGCCTCCACAAAAAGCGTTGAGGGCGTGGACAGAATCGGTGTCGAGCAAGGCGCTGATGACCGACGACTGCTTCGAGGCTGGAGCCGATGACTTCCTCGGAGCCGGAGCCTCAAGAGAGTCCCTCGACTGACATGGCGCAGACAGTGTTGATGCCTTCTTAGAAGGCCTCACAGGCTCCAACGGTCTCGATGGCGTCGAGGACTGGGACCTGGAGCGGGCATGGCTAGAGCAATCTACCTTGTCCGATTGGAACCTCGACAGCTCCAGATGATTGCGCCGACCATCCGAGCCCGAAGGCGTGCGAGCGGTGGCCCTAGCATGTTCCTTGCCGGCTTCTCGTGAAGGCGCGGACCGAACTGAGCCCTGCGATTCGAAAATTGCCATCATCTTACGAAAAGCGTCCCATTCCGCCAGAGATTAATGCTTGTTGGGACAAGCTACCCGTCGTCTGGCGGAGTCCTCGAACGAGGAAGGCGACTGGTGACGGCGCTTCCGCGAGTGCCTAGAAGAGGTAGAGAAATGCGGGAACCACTTCGGGACTGAGACCCCCCCTGGACTTACGCCGACACAGTCGCCCCTCGAATCGTCGGTCGAAAGCCCAGTGGATTTCGACTTACAGGGTTTGGAAACCCTACCTACAGATAGCTTCTTCTGATCCCGCAAGGCCTTCGACGTCAAAGACTGGCATTCATCGGTAGCGTGGTCCTCGCCGAGGCACCACAGGCAGACGTCGTGCGGGTCCGTAAGCAACATCTTGGAACTGCAGCCGCGGCACTTATTGAAGCCCGACCTAGGGGTAGAAGACGACATAATTCTCACAAGAAACCAAGAACGAAGAACCGATTCAACAGTAGAAGAACCGAGGCGCGCCGAGACTCCGAAGCGAACACGTTCACGGAAAAAACGGAACTGAGGCTATGGGCGTTGTGCATCCTACATATAACATCTGGTGCCGTCGAAGGAGGTCCTCGAAGGGGCGTATCGATGTAATCGACGCAGGACGCCGAATATTTTTCCAAAGCAGCACAGCTGTGGTGATTACTGTCAGATGTGGAATACGTCGGAGGACACAATCCCTTCGAACCATTGTTCTCCCACATGGGTCTGGCATTGATTCACATGCTCATGAATATTCCCCGTCGTCAGGCTGGGAATCATCTGTAAAAGCCATCGTCTGCCCATGAGGCGCGTATGAGGCTCATCCTGCCCGACACCCTGCACCGGAGCGTCTCCCCCCCCTGTGCCTGGTCCTCGACGGGGCGAGGTCTGCCGCCGGGGCCCCCGAGATCACGCCTCGCTGGGATTGCTCTCTCTGCAGACCCTCCACCCTCGTCTTCCTGGGGCGTCCCTGCCCACTTTCTGCCTGCTGCCTCTCCCGGCTACCAATCCCGGCTCGAGTGAGAGCCACACACGTCGCCTGGCTGAGAATGGCGGCCCCTCAGCTCCACCTCAGCACCCTCTTCGATTCCTGGGGCGCCCCTGCCCATCTTCGGCCTGCTGCTCTCGGGGTGGGGCCCTGCCTCCCCCGGATACCATCGAAGGCCTACTTGTTACAGCGTGGCCCCGGCTCAGGGGTCGGCCACGCACAGGTGAGGTGAGCTGCCCCTCAGCCTGTCCCAGCAACCCCCCCCCCCGGCCGGCCTTCACTCCGGAGGCCCTCCATCTCCAGCTACAGCGTGGCCCCGATTTGAGCAACCCACACCACCCTGGGACGACTTTGTGTCTTCTGGCCTCTCCGCTACCTGCTCTCTTGTCCCCCCCCCCGGGGTTACCCTGAGGCCTCCCACAACACCCCCTCCGGGCGCCTAATATCCCCGCCGGGAGGTCCCTCGAGCTCTACCTACTCTGACCCCACACAGAGTGTGTCCCCCCTGCGACTTCCTGGGTCGCCCCTGCCCACGTCTGCTTACCACCGCCACCTTCCCTCACCGCGGAACGATGGCCAAAGCACTAAAGCCTCCTAAATCAGCCGACATCTTTGCTATGCTGCAGGCCCCAGGGAGGGGTGGGAAGGCGGTCCCCCTCAAGCTCACCCCCCAGGAAACGTCTGAGGGCGGCGGAACGCTCGCAACTAAGGAGGATTTTCAGGCTTTCATGAGCGATATTAAATCTGAATTCAGAGCCTGCATGTCGGAACTCACCGCCAAATTGGAACAGAACGAACAAAGAGTCGCTGGCATCGAACTGAGGGTTGGCGAGGTCGAGGACCTGACCACGGACCACTCCGCTTCACTGACGGAAATTCAACGCACCGTCCAATCGCTGGTGGCAAGAACCGAAATCCTCGAACATAAACAGGAGGACTTGGAGAACCGCTCCCGCCGCAACAACCTACGTCTTCGCGGGGTGCCCGCCTCTATCTCTGATCGGGAGCTCCCGGAATATGTTAGCACCTTCTTCCAGTCCCTCCTGCCAGACCTGAACGAGACTCAACTGCTGCTGGATCTGACCCACAGACTGCTCCCTCGCCGAGGGGTCAATACGGACCCCCCCGGACGTGATCACTAGGGTCCACTTCTACACCACTAAGGAGGCCATAGCAGCGATTGGCCGCTCTATGGACGAGCTCTCATTTCAGGGAATCCCGATACAGATCTTCCAGGACCTCTCCCCGCTGACTCTTCAAAAGCGCAGAATGCTCCGGCCTCTGTCACTCTTTCTTCGGTATCAGCAGATCCGTTATCAATGGCTCTTTCCTACGGCCCTACAGTTTTCATACAAAGGCACTCAGCGCACCATCAGCCACCTCGATGATGCAACGTCAATCCTCCGCCCGGACTCCCCAGAGACCTTGGACCTCTCCGCTCCGGGCCGATCAAGCCCAGCCACAGAAGCAACCTCCCCAAAACCGAAACGGACCCCATGGTCCAGAGTGCAGAGAAACCGCAAACCCAAATGACACGCCTTAACGCCTGCACTGGAACCATGACGCTGGAACGACCCTAAGCTTCACATCTTGCCGCGGATCCAATTCGGTCCATAACCCCCTCCAAGGTGGATGACACCACTTTACCCTTGGAGAGACTTTCGAACATGTTGGTGCTGTCGAATGACAGCCCTGGGTTCTAGGGGACATGTCGATAGTTCTAAATCGACCCCCCTGGCCGCACTTTGGTCCTCCCGTTGGGAGATCGCTTTTGAATATGTTTTCTCCCGTTGGAGACCAGTTTAAAAAACCCTCGACCACAGGAGACTCCAACTCGATCATGCTCTCACGTCTATGGCTGATCTAACCCTCCCACGACCCCTTTCCCCCGAGAAAGAGGATCGCCCAGACCAACCCCCTCACTTGAAACTCAAGTTCACCTCCTTGAACGTTAGGGGCCTGAACTCCCCCCCCCCCCGCAGAAGAAATCGATCCTACAGAGGCTACAAGACAACGGGTCATCGATCGCTTTTCTGCAAGAGATGCACCTTATCCCGGCGGACTTTTCACGCCTGCGAAGCAAACTCTTCCCGCTACAATTCCTCGCCCCTAACGGCACTAAGAAGGGGGGCACCGCTATTTTATTTGCAAAAGACCTGAAGTCCTTGACTCACTAGTGCCAGGAGGGTCGCTTTATTGCAGTCAAATGCTCCATCCATGGCCAGCTCTACACCCTCATTTCGGTGTACGCCCCGAACGAATATCAGGAGAGCTTCTACCAGGATCTGGAGGTCTCTCTCCTCCCATTCATCGAGGGGCGCGTCGTCATGGGAGGTGACTTTAACGGGGCTTCGGACCCTCTCAAGGACAGCTCTCACCCCCCCGTCTTCTAGAGATTTGAAGTTGGCCGCTGGCTTGCTCCACCTGTTTCGCACACTAAACATTGTGGATTCTTGGAGGGTTCTGTCCCCGGACGAACGGGACTTTACCTTCTATTCATATGTGCATCGTACCTTCTCCAGAACTGACCTAATCCTGACCTCCCCACAGATCCTGTCCTTCACGGATGATGTGATAATTGGCCCCCGGATCCTTTCGGACCATGCTCCAGTTACTCTGACCCTGCGGTCTCATGACCCAGACCCCCCTCAGCGCCACCGGTGGTGCCTCTATGACCCTATCCTGGGAGACATGGCAGTGGAGGGACTCAATCGCCAACTCCATTAGGAACTTTTTAGTTGGAAACCGGGACAAGGACACTTCCCCAGCTAACACCTGGGACGCCATGAAGGCGGTCCTCAGAGGCGAGCTGATTGCCCAGGGACCCGCATACCACAAAAGGAAGAGGGAGTTGTGCGACGCTTTGGAAGCAGCGGTCCGAGAGGCTGAGGCTACACATAAAAGGAAGGGCTGGGCCCCTAAATCCTACAGGATCCTACAAATGGCCAGGAAACGGCTGGAAGCCCACTACGCTGAGGCAACGGCGAACCTGCTAACCAAGTCTAAGCAATGGTACTACGCTCACAACAACAAGGCCAACAAGCTTCTGGTTAGCAAACTGGCAAAGGCGAAGAGCAGAAATACTATCTTAGGCCTCCGTGATCCGCAGGGGGTGATCCACTATGCTGACCAGGAGAAAATACGCTTGGCAACAGCCCACCACCTGGAAATAATGACGGCAGCCCTGAGAGATCCAATTAAGCAGCACTCATACATCCAAGAGGCGACCCTACCACACCTAACTCCGACGGCCATGGAAGAACTGGAGGCCCCTATTACAATCGAGGAGGTGGAGGCGGCCATTAAGAGCTTAAAACCCAGAGCCCCGGGCCCGGACGGATTTTCCACTCGCTTCTACAAAATCTTCCGGCCCCAACTAGCGCCCCCCCCTGGCCCGCCTCTTCAATTCATTCTCGGCCACTGGCACCGTCACCCCAACGATGCAAGAGTCTATTACAGTCCTTATCCCCAAGCCCGGGAAAGACCCTCACGATATTGGCTCATATAGATCCGTTGCGTTGCTAAATTTGGACGCCAACATATACTCTAAAGTCTTGGCCAACCGAGTGGCACCGATCCTCCCTAATATCATAGACCTGGATCAAACAGGCTTTATAAACCACAGGTCGACGAAAGACAACATCTGCAGGGCCCTGGATCTCATTGAAATCGCCACTCGGGATTCCCAACAGCTAGCCCTATTGGCATTGGACGCAACTAAAGCGTTCGACAAGGTGGACTGGTCTTATCTGAACTCACTCTGGGGGCCTTTGGCTTCGGTCCGACCTTTCAGAAGATGATCCTGGCGAACTACCAGTCCCCCAGGACGAGGCTGAGAGTCAACGGCCGCTTGTCGGACCCAATCCTCCTCACGTGCGGAACGAGGCAGGGATGTCCTCTATCCCCTCTGCTTTTCGCTTTGGCCATGGAGCCGCTGGATCAGCGAGTCCGGAAGAACCCCCGAACCAGTGGCCTGTGCACCGGCTCTGCGCAACAAAGTGGCCCTCTACGCGGATGATGTCTTGCTTACCATCACAAACATTGAGAGATCCATGAGCGAGGCCTTAACTGAAATCCACAACTTTGGGATGGTCTCGGGATTCGCGATTAACTATCAAAAGTCGGCGGCGCTGGGAGTGGGCATCACGCCAGCTGAACGGGAGGCCCTGGTGAAGAGAGGTCCGTTTCAATGGAGCATCAAATCGATCCCCTACTTGGGGGTTCATATCCCCGCACGCCCAACGGAAGTTTACCGAGCTAACTTCCCGCCACTCTTCGAGGAACTAGAAAGGATCTGACCCGCTGGCAACCCCAAGAGATCTCCCTCCTAGGCCGGATCACGGCGTGCAAAATGAACTTACTCCCGCGCTTCCTCTATGACTGTGCCGCCCTCCCGATTACCATCCCGCTTCCCCCCCTTGCAGCGGCTCCAAAGGAAGATGGTGGACTTTATCTGGAAAGGGAAGAAACCGTGCATCCTGCGGCGAACAATGGTGGCCAGCACGAGATTGGGAGGCCTGGGGGTCCCGACCTCCGCAAATATATGGCGGCACAACTGGCCCACCTCCAAGCATGGGGACTTGCTGCGGGTCGACCGAAATGGGTGGAGATCGAACAATCCTGCCTCCCTCTTCCCCTTCGCTTCCTCCCGTTCTTACCCACAGCTTTATGCCGCAGCTGGCCGGGCACTCTCACAGCTACAAAACAAACAATTAGGGCATGGGAGTGGGCTCGCAGACACCGGGGCGTCCCAGGAGATTTGAGTGCACTCTCCCCAATCTTCCTCAACCCAGCTTTCTCTCCCGGGGCCCATCCCAAAAACTTCAGAAACTGGTTCGCAGGGGGCCTCGCCACCTTAGGACAACTTTTTGAAGGGGACTCCCCCCTAACCTTTGAACGCTGCAAGATGACTTTTCAGTTAGCGGAAACGGATAGGTACTCCTACGCTCAGCTCAGACACTGGTGCTCTCACCCACAGACCCGAGCGGCGGTCACAAGACCGCTTACCTCACTGGGACGGACGGTGAGCGACCTACCGGCCGGGGGGAAACTATCGACCCTGTATAGGCTACTACAGGAGGACCCCCTCCAGTCCAGGCCTTCCTACATGTCCCAATGGGAAACGGACCTCAGACACGCCATTGAGGACCATACATGGGTAGACATTTGGACAAGAACGCGGACGTCTTCCCGTTGTATAACCAACAGGGAGTGTGCCCATAAACTACTCCTGCGCTGGTATTACCCCACCTCTACGCTGTCATGATGCCTACCTCCAAGGAGCCAGGCCGGGCCCAGCAACCCCAGAGGCAGACATTTTCCCCAGGGAAGTCTCAGCGGGCCCAAGTCGGGGCCCTTTGGACTCAGTCCTGGCGCCTTAGGCGCCAGGCTCATAGCGGACCCCAGTCCTGGCGCCTTAGGCGCCAGGCTCATAGAAGAGGATATGTGTTTAAGTGCTTGGGTGCACACTTACCTGATGCAGACCTTGCTGCTTCATCCAGGCCCTCTTGAGGCCTGAATGGGACTACTTCACCACCCGGGTGTGGTCGGGGAAGGATACATACCTGATTGGTGGAAGGATACATACCAGGAACTTCTTCCAAGGCTATTTAAACCCCACCCGAACAGCCACACGTGCTTCGCGTTGTTCTGCACCTAGCAGCTGGACGCTCACCGTGTCAGCTCCTGCATCCTGACTTCAGCCACGCCTGCCAGCACCCTGGAACACCTGCAAGGGGAGAAAGGAAGAGAATAGGAGAAGAAAAGCCCTTACCTGCTAAATCTGCATCCCGGAGTCATTTTTCCAACAGCCCTGAAAAGGAAGACATCATTTTAAAGGCATTTTGTTTCGATCGCTGCAGCGCTGCATTTTACTCACCTTTGCAAGGCGCTTCCATCTTCAGCAGCGATCTTCCGGATTCAGCTACGCCCCGGCGCCTAGAGGAAAAAAGACAAGAACAAAGGTGAGAGGGAGAAAAGGAATAAGGAAAGCTCAGTTTCCTTTTAAGTCTTACCTGTTGGATTATTCCCACTGTATTTCCCCCCGGCCCCTATGGGGAAAAAAGACAGACATTGAATGAGCGAATGCAAAGACATTACCTGAGCGCTCATCCAGAACTGTTTCACTTCGGGTCGGCGCCATATCTCCGGCACTCCAAACCCCGGCCCCTAAGGGGAAAAAGACATAAGCATTAGCGCTTGCTGCAATTAGACAACGAACATTATTATTAAGCTTGAACTTTTGAACAGAACTTTTACAGCGCCTTACCTGAACAGTCAAGCTTACCTGAACTCCCATCAATCCTCAATCCAGTGAAGTAACTGGGTTTCAACGCGCCCCTGCATCAGAAGCAGGATGGAGAGCTCATCCTTCCAAACCCTAAGGTGAGGCTTCACGGGGAATCGTGGAGGAGGTATCGTGGAGGGTTGGAAGGGAGTGGGAGGCTTGAGCATTGTTCCACAGTTGGTAATACTCCCTTTTCACGCACAGGAGGGTATCCAACGAGCCAGGGAAGCCAGAATAGAGGGGCCCTTCCTGTCCATCTTCAGAGTTCTGCGCCTTCGACGCCGCGCCTCCGTGGGAACCAGGTGAGCGTTACAGAACGCCTTCATCACTTCCAACCAGCACTAAACCCTCTCTGTTGGCGACTTTGCGGCCTCCCAGGATCCTACTTCCACATGTGGTGGACCTGCCCCCGGGTGCAGGAGTTTTGGTCGCTCTGTCTAGCCACCATTGAAGATGTCACCCAGGCGATCATTCCGCTCACGCCCGAACAGGTCCTTTTAGGGATTCCATTGTCAGGTCCATACCCGCGGTCGGGGAGAAGGGCGGCCCCGATATCCCAGTTCCTATTAGCGGCTAAGATCACGGTGGCCCGCACCTGGAAGTCCGCGGACGGACCCTTGATGGCCCTTTGCTGGGTCAAACTTTGGGATATTTTAATAGCTGAGAAAGTCACGGCAGCCAGGGCGGGACTGCTTCATCGTTTTCGGGATATCTGGGAACCAGTGCTAGACTATGACCGGAAGTATCCGGCCCTGACCTACAAACCGCCCCTGATCGCAGGGGCCCTTCACGCTACGGAGGACCCACCAGTTCCGCCGAGCCAGTCTGACTAAGGCCGAGAACTATGCTTGCCGGGGAACGTACGGGGTGGGTGACGGGGACTCTGGGTTACATGACTTGAGGTACCAGATGTAATGTCTATGTATAGTCTCTCCTGTGTGTCGATTGATAAATAAACACATTTGAAAAAGAAAAACAGTTTCACTTTCACTTACAAACTATTTCTCCTTTAAACTAATCAGTGCCCTCTGGGTCATACTGCCCCCATCCAATGACAGCCCTCTCCTAAGCCCCTCCTCTGGCAGCCATTTTCAGATTCAGTAAGCACAAAGTGGCAGTATGACGAAGAAAAGCTGCAGAGAGAACGGAGGGAGGGAGGCTCCATGCAGGACCCATGCTGGAGAACAATATTTACAGGTAAGAAACGTGTTCCTTCTCCAGCATGGGGCCTGGCATGGATTCACATGCTCATGAATAACATATACATAGCAGTACAACATTACACAACCACAGGAGGTGGCAAGGCTCAACAGAAGCAATTAACTCTTACCTCTGGAACAGGTTCACCACAAGCAAAGTAGTTGTGTAGCACTGCTTGGCCGACTGACTCCTCCCTGGAATCCCTGTTGACGCAGTCGAATTTCGTGAAGGCATTTGTGGACCTCCACACAGCTACCATGTAGATGTCCAGCAGGGGCACACCAGACAGGAACACTGTTGTCACAGCAATCGCTCTGGTGGAGTGGGCTCCCGCAGCGGTCAGTTTACCAACTGATGACAGTGCATTATGCAGCTGGAGAGCCACCTTGAGATGGAAGCCTTGGACAAGGCCTTCCCATGGTTCACAGGACTAAAGTTCACAAACAGTTGAGAGGTCTCCCGAAAACTCTTTGTGCGTGTCACGTAGAACTTGGGCACGAGCAACATCTAGCGAGTGCAAGGCCCTTTCAGCTGGTGAAGAAGTCTTCGGGGAAAAAACAGCTAACACCAAAGGCTCGTTGAGGTGGAATTCCGATGAAACCTTTGGCATAAAAGAGGTGTGCGTCCGTAGCAACACCACCCTCGATTTGTGGAAAGTCAGGTACGCTGTTTGCAGGATAGGGCCTGGATCTCTCCTACCCTCCAGGCAGAGGTGATGGCCATGAGGAAAGCCGTTTTACAGGAAAGGAACTTGAGAGAGGCCGGGTGCATCGACTCAAAGGAGGTCCCCATGAGCCTCGTCAGCACCACACTGAGTTACGAGGCCGGGGGCAGGGGCCTTCACCGGCGGGAAAGATCAAAACAGTCTGAGGAACTCCTTGACGGGTCGGTGAGACCAAAGTGAAGACCTCCCTGGAGACCTGGCGTAGCGGGAGATAGCCGCCAGATGTACCTTGATGGAGGCGGGCACCATTCCAGCCTTGGCAAGAATGTAAGTATCTGCAGGGCCGTGACCCTCAGAGGGGTAATCTTCCAAGACCAACACCACATAGCGAAATGCTTCCACTTGTGACCGTACCACTTCAAAGACGACGAAGCTCTGGCCTTGGCGAGTACTTCCTTACAGTCCACAGGAAACTAATATCCTCAAAACTCCAGGGCTGCAGGAGCCAAGCCCTTAGGTTCAGCGATCCTGGGTCGTGGTGAAGGATTGAGTCTCCTTCTCTGGACAGAAAATCCGGAACCACTGGCAGCTTGACCGGGGGCAACGCTGAAAGGCTGAGAAGGTCTGGGTACCAAATCTGCCTTGGCCACGCCGGGGCAGTGAGTATCATCCTACATTGGCACCGTCTGAGTGTGTTGTTGACTCGTAGCAGGAGAGAAAATGGAGGAAACGCATACCGAAATTGGCCTCCCCCTGGGGAAGGAGAACATGTGCCCCAGGCTGCTCGGTTGGTGTAATCTGCTGGCAAACTTCTGGCATTTGGAGTTAACCGCTGTCGCAAACAGATCGATCTGGGGCCTGCCCCGCTACACAAAAATACAGTTCACTTGGTCCTGCCGAAGTTTCCAATCATGGCAGGAGTGCAATTCCCCACTGAGGGAGTCTGCGATGGTGTTCTTGACTCCTGCCAGGTGAAAGGGGACAAGGAACATCTCTTGTCCGACAGCCCAGCGCCACAAGTCCAGCACTTCCTTGGAGAACGTGGGTATCGACTGCCCCCTTGTTTTCCGATGTCGAACATTGTGGTGGTGAAGACCCTCACCACCTTGCCCTTCAGAGACGGAAGGAATTACTTCAGGGACCAGAAAATTGCCTGTAGCTCCAGGATGTTGATATGGAGATCCTTCTCCTCTGGCAGCCACAGGCCCCTGGTGTGCAGACGCACAGTGTGGGATCCCCAGCCTTCCAGTGAAGTGCCTGTGGTGACCGTTTCCTGGTATGGAGGGTTTTGGATCCCTGTGCCGTGGGTGATGTAGCAGACACCCCACCACACCATCGCCCAACGGAACTCCTCGTCAAGCAGGATCTTGTCCGCGAAGCTTCCGGATACATGTATCCAGCGAGCATCCAGGAACTCCTGAAGAGGTTGCATCTTTAATCTGCAGAGCCGGAAAAGGTAGATGCAGGACGACATGCCAAGCAACAACGTGATGGTTCGCAACGTGGTGGTCCTTATCGACAGCAGTCACTGCACCTTCCCTTGTAAAGGCCGCTACCTACCATATTGAATCTGGCTCCTAGGAACAGCGCCTTCTGCGATGGTGTCAAGCAGGACTTTGGATAGTTGATGGAGAATCCCAGATCCGTCAGCAGCTGTACGGTCGCCTCTGTGTCCGACAGCCAACTCTTGCGAGCGGGCCTGGATCAGCCTGTCGTCGAGGTACGGGTATAGACCCGTAGACGCAGATAGACTGCTACCAGTGCCAGCCAATTCACAAACACTATTGGGACAGACTTCAAGACGAAAGATAGGGCCTTGAACTGATAATGCTGTCCCTGCTCTACGAAGCGTAGAACCGTTCAGTCTTTCCTGTGAATGGGGACGTGGAAGTAGGCATTGTCCAGATCCAGCAACGTCAAGAAGTCTCCTTTTTCCGGTTGGCCGAGCACGTGTTGTAACGTGACAATTCTGAATTTTTGGGACCTGAGGCATTTGTTGAGACGTTGCAGGTCTAGGATGGTTCACCAGAGCCCCAGGGGAACAAGCTCTATTGCCCCTTTTCGGAGCATGGCCCGCACCTCCTACAAGAGCTGAGGGATGTGCTGCTCCTGATGGGCCACCGGAGGCATACTCAGACACCTGCACTGAAACTACAGGGTATGACATTGGGCAAGAATGTCCAGCATCCACCCGTCGGTGGTGATCTTTTTCCACTCACTGACAAACCTCGTCAACTGGCCTCCCACCGGAGTGCACGGGTGGGGGCCGATGTGGGCGTTCAGGCTTGCTTCAGCGCTGGCGTGCTGCCCTGCAGGCAACACTGTCCTCCGGCACCATAGGTCTGGGAATGGCATCTGTAGGCTTCCTGAGTCGTCGACCTGGAAGGCTGACGGTACGATGAAGAGAAAACATTTGAAGACATGCTTTCCCCTGGAGGAGAGAAAGAAAGAGCAGTGCTGCTGGAAGGTGCCATGGGAACGGGCAGTCTCTGTATCTGCCATGACGGCCTGCAGGAACTTGTTGACGACCTTCCTGAAAGGGTTACCTCTGTCGAAAGGCATATCATGTCCGGTACCTTAGCTTGGACCGCCTGGTGGAAATTTGTGGTCTTCATCCAACCTTGGCCGCAACAGCGTTCCCCCTTCTGCCAGAACCCTTTGTCGGCAAAGTCCAGCACTACTGATGGCCTGGTCCGTCACTAATTCCCTTTCCCTAGAAGAGAGCTATTGCATCCATCTTCTTGTTGTCGGGGAGGAACTCCAAAATTGGACCCAGCTTGTACCACAGCTCCCTGTTGTACCTGGCTAGGATTGCCAGTGCGTTGGCTGCCTTGATGGTGGATGCTGTAGTGTAAATCAACTTCCTTCCCATGGCATCCATCTTCTTCCCCTCGCTGTCCGGAAGGACTGAAGACGAGGACGGGTTAGCTGCCCATATCCTTGCAGCTCCAGAAACCACCGAATCCGGCGATGGTTGCGACCTCAGGCTCTTGGGTGCAGATTCCAGCACCCTATCCTGTTTGGCCAGAGCCGTGCAAGGGTTCTTCAAAAGGGCCAGGCCCTCACCCCACACATCGCCCAGAAGGGGCACCACCATAATTGTCGTCCTCTTGGCTTTGCGTCCCTGGTACAAGAAACCTTCCTCCTCGTTTTTTTCAGGAACCAGCTGCAATAGCTCAGAGGCTCTGGCGATCATGGAATGGAACAACCCCACCTCGTCCGTTGTTGAAGGCCTGAGCTGCGGAGACCCGGCGCGTCGTCGTGGCCGTATCCGTCCACGTGTCTAGGTCTGCTGGGGAAGAAGAGGCCCAATGTGAGTGTGGAGGCTGAAATGGGGCAGTCGGATGACGCTTCCTCTTTGCTGGTGGCTGGTTGGGGATCTGGGGGACCATTGGAACCGGGCCCCGTGGCATCCTCTTCTGGATCTCCGACACCAAGGTGTGGAGAGTCGACAGGATGTCCAGAGAGATCTCTCGGCTGAGCTGGTGGGATCGAAACACTAGGCCCTGCGTTGTCATCGCTGTCCTCTTCCACGTCCGTGTGGACCGTGTGTAAGGACTCAAGTCCTCCTCGTCTGTGGATGAAACTTCCATGGGCTGGCCCACAGCCTGGGACTGATCCGGGGCCTCCTTGCTCTCCCCCAACCCCTTTTCTCCACCCAGAGGGACTGGAACCAGGTTCTGAGATGGTGTCCCCTTCTCCGGCATGCCAGCAGACTTTGCCAAAGTCAATGCAGTGGATTTGCGCCTCAGGGGCAGGGATACCTTCTGCGCTGCGGGGGCTACCTTCACAAGGTCAGCCCCCTTAGCCTTCATGAGAGCAGCTGGCATCAACTTGTCAACAAAGTCTTATCCTGTGCCGATTGGGCCTTCTTGGGCAGTATGGCCTTCTACGCCTGCGGCTTCGCAGGCTTCTCCCGCAGTTTAGTCGGGTTGGATAATTTCCTTATAGAGGAGGAGCTCGATTGCCGGCTGGCAATGAGGTGGAGGGTGATGATGATCGTGCCCTGTCCACCGTGGGACCCGCTTCCGTGGCAACCCCGTTGGACCTGGACTTGCGGTTCTTGGCCTTGTCTTGGGCCCCCATGGATGAGGTGCCCTCAAAGGACTTAGAAGACGCTGATGTGCCTATCCTTCGTCATCTTCTTGGAGAAACCGAGGTATATCTTGCATTCTCCAGCCTTGTGGTCTGGTTGCAGGCAGTAGAGGCACTGCAGGTACTTGTCTTCAGCATAACCCATTCCGTAGCCCGCACTTGGTGCAGGACTTGAAGAGGAATCTTTCTTGCTTCTCCTCTGTCATGGTCGGAGGGCGCAAAGTAGGCCCGATGGCCTTCTGGAAACTTCGACGATCTTCGCCCTTGAGGGGCACTGAAATTCACGGACAACAGATCCCTGCTGTCAGCAGATGCAAAAGAGCCCACAGACTCTTTCGGAACAAAAATAGAATCTTTTCCCCCTGTAAACACGAGGTAGTAGCTCACAGAACTCGAGGACTCCCAACACCGAAGCGTGAAGTAGAAATCTGAAGATGGCTAACAGAGGAGGGCTTAGGGAGAGATCTGTCATTGGATGGGGTCAGTATGACCTAGAGGACAGTGATTGGTTTAAAGGAGAAATACAGTTTGTAAGTGAAAGTTAAACTGTTTTTCTTTTACAAAGGAGTCCCAGCCTGACGATTGGGAATATTCATGAGCATGGGAATGTGAACAGTCCCCATTCACCTACCCCAACAGCTGTAGAGCATGAATGAAAGTGTGTCCATATAGTGAGAACAAACTGGGGAACCTTCCAAAGACAACCCTCACCAAAGGTGAGGTGATCCCGAGCGGGCTCCCATTTTAAAGCCTTTGCCTGCATTTAGAAAGTTATTTTCTTATTGGTGCTAATTGTTATTGTGCTTACAGCATTTAAAAAAAAAACTGCATTTAATGAACTCTTGACTGGGTGTTTATGGAATTTTACTGCTCACTCTTCATTACGGACAATTCGCCCGAGGGATAAAGTCCGCTTGTGTTTTGAAGTGGGTGTGACGTGCCTCACTTCCAGTGGCTAATGGCATTAATGTGTTGTGCCACACGCTCACACAGCGGACGGGTGCAGGGGGCATGCCGTTGGCGTGCCAAAGATGCGCTTAAGGCAAGCCCGTCTGTGCCAAGAACGTGCCGGGCTGCCATGTCATCAGTTTAGATTGTGACTCACTGATCTCTATGGCCCCTATCACCACAACCTGGCCAGTAGGTTTCAATAAAGCCTCCCCTGTACCTACTAAATCCAATGCTGAAAAAGTTCTGCCTACTCCTTCTCTCAGTATAGATTCTTTCCAGTGTGGCTTGCTCAATACTCGCTCATTGGTTGCTCATGCTCAGGACTGCTGTGACTTTATGGTCTCCGCGCAACTGGATCTTTTATTTTTAACGGAGACCTTGTTAAGGGACTCTTCTGGCCCCTCTATTGTGCAAGCTCTCCCTCCCAATTATAGTCTTGCACATGTCGCTGCTCCTCAGTTCATCCTAGGGGTGGCCTTGGCATTATGCATAAATCTGCTCACAAAGTTATCTGCACAGTGCCACTACACTCATTGAAGATGGAAGGTCTACTGGCCACCATTATCTATATCCCCTAATGTTACTTTAACAGTTGTGCTTGTCTAGTGTCCACCGGGAGCTGACCCCTCCTCCTGCACTGACTTACCTGATTTTGTTTCAGCACTCAAGTCAACCATCCTAAAACTATGGGCAACTGGGGAATTGAATCTCCCAGTTAAGCCTACTAATAGTAATCAGGTAGTAAACTTTCTTTCCCTGATGATGGATCTTGGTCTCCCTCAACTAATCCATGAGCCTACTCATCAATTCGGTAATAAATTGGATTTCGTCTGTGCACCTCAGTCACTGATCACCATTACGTCCATTTCTCCTGTTTTATGGTCCGACCACTTTTTTTAATCTCATTTTACTTCCAGATTTAGCCAGGCGGCCCGCTAAGCTTGCCAGCCTAAAACGCAATTGGCGCAAAGTGGAGCCCCCAGTGCTGGCGGCTTCCCTTATTAAGCATTGTGCTATACATAGCCCTTGTACTTTAGCAGCTGGGGGCACCTCCTACCTGGCTGTAGCTGGTTTGCTAGTGCCGGAAAGGCTTTGTAAGGAAAGAGATCACACCTCTGAAGCCTGGTTCTCAGATGAATTTAGGACCCTAAAGCTTCAATGTCGTCAGGCGTAATGGAAATGGCGGATGGGTTACACGACCGCTACGAGAGCTACCTTTGGCCTTGCTTTGACAGTTTATCAAAAAGCAAGCCTGACCGCAAAAAAGTATTTCTTTAGTGACAAGATCGACACGCTGTTAATAGACCTAAAGCGCTATTCGAGTTAGTTCACTCTCTTTCTACTCCAACCAAGGCCGGGGACTCTATTGTGCCTTCACAAGGCTTATGTGACTCCCTTTCTTCCTTTTTCTTCACCAAAACAATCTATTCGTAGGGATATCAGTGATTATGTCATGAGGATGGCAAATGATGAGATTGTGCTTGAACTGCCAACCCATAATGCCTCATGGCTATCCTTTCCTGTTTTTTCCGAGCAAGACATTTCTGAAGCTATTCATGCCCTCAAATCGGCCTCTCCTGCAGATGCCATTCCACTGGCAGTACTTAAGAAATCTCTCGAGACTTGATCACTCCTATTACATCGGCAGTGAATCTGTCATTTCAAGAGGGGTCTATACCTAATCCGATAAAGCACGCTTGTGTGGTCCCCTTTTGAAGAAGCTTTCTTTGGATCCGGCTGTGCTTGCCAATTGTTGACCTATCTCCCTTCTCCCGTCCCCGATGAAGGTTCTGGAGACACTGGTTTCCCCGGTCCTTTCTTCCTTTCTTGAGACATCTGGCTTTTTGGATATCTTCCAAAACGGTTTTTCGACCTGGGAGAGGAACTGAATTGGTCCTTAATTCCGTGTTTGACGACCTAACCAGTCTAGTAGACCAGGACGGGTTCGGAGCTCTTCTCCTGTTGTATCTCTCGGCAGCGTTCGACACGGTGGATCATTCCATTCTGATCTCATGTTTGTCGGACCCTGGCCTAGGAGGACAGGTGTTAAACTGATTTACCTCCTTTTTGGCAGATCGGTCCCTGTCAGTCTTCTTGCCTCTCTTCTGTTCTGAATCTGTCTCATTGCACTCTCGCCGATCCTGTTTAACATCTATATTCGTCCTCTTCTACCTCATTGTCACACGGTTTCCGCTTTTATTCCTATGCAGATGACACGCAGATCTTGGTTCGCCTGGATCTATCTCGCCCTGAAACCGCGGCCCGGCTCAGGAGTGGTCTGGAGGACCTAGGGGCTTGGATGGCAAAAAAAATGCATTAAATTTGAATGGCAGTAAGACTGAGGTCTTAGTGGTTGGCACGTCCTGCTGTCTCTCCTTCTGGACACCTAATTTCTGGCCTGTTTCTCTTGGACCTTTCCCTATTCTGTCTTCTTCAGTGAGAAATCTGGGGGTAAGGTTTTCATCCTCTCTTTCTATGGCAGAGCAGGTTGGTGCCGTCTGCAAATCAGGTCACTTTAAACTACGCACCTTGCCGAAGGTCCTTCCTTTCATACCTTGTCATTTTCATAGCCCTGTGGTTGCGGCTTTGGTCCTTAGTACAGTTGATTATTGTAACTCACTGTACTGTGGCCAACCTCGCTATCTGCAAAACCGCATTGAAATGCTCCAGAATGCAGCGGTAAGAGCGATTGTATGCCCCCAGCACGAACACATTTATTATTATTATCTTTATTGTTTTTTGGTTTTTTTACAAACCTTTGCAAAAATTATTTTTTTTCTTCTCAAGAATCAATTTACAAACTTCTAAAACACAATTTTTCAATCAAAACAACAATCATATGTACATCCGAAACCTAAAGATAACTTAAAATCTATTCCAAGATTAAAATTCTAACTTTTTATACAAATTCACAATTTCTTTCTTATACTTTTAAAACATCATAAAAACAAAACACCGTTTACGACTTATTGAACAAATATCAGTGATTTGTAACATTGTTTCAATCGACTGGAGTATATTCAAAACCTCAAGATACATCACATATTATCCTTAAGAATTCATTAATGCGTATTTTCAATATCGTTGAATTTCCATGCATCATCTCATACCATAAATTCTCCCTGTTAACATTTGAGGTATCATTAACAAATTTTGAAAAATATTCTATTCGTTGTTTCAGTAATTTAGGACAGATCAGCAACAGATGTATTAAGGTTTCTTTTGTTCCTGATATGTTACAATGTCTACACATTTTACGAGTCGCATCACTTTTCGCTCTGATACTCTGTATTTCATAGGTGTTCAAGACATTAAAACAAAATCTCATTGTTGCGTTACGGAAAGATCTGGAGGGATATTTCATTATGTATTTCTACGGAATTGCATACCATTTCCAGAAAGAAATCACTTGATAATACAGGGAAGAATTTAATAACACCATGTTGTTCTCTAGCCAATCATAGGCTTTTATTAAATTCTTTTACTTTCCGTGGATTTGTTAATAGAGTCATTTGTTAGACCTAAATCGAGTAATTTCTTATCACATATTTTTTTTAGTTCTTTCATGAAAACTACCTCTAAATCATTTCCTAGACATTGATACATTGTGTTTTTTTTTATCCATCAGACATTTACGCAATAATAGAAGCTTTTTCCGGTATACAATACTTTTCAGTGATGTTAAGCCTAATTCATATCTTATTGTTTCTATGGGTAAACATTTTGGTAGATCTCTTAGGACTTTACGCCATATGCAGGCTTCAATCATTTTCAAATACGGCAACAAATCATTTGAACAAAGTTCAAGACCATAGGTCAATCTTGGTATGGCTTTAGTTTGATAAAAGATAATGCCTGCACTTAATGTAAACTTGCCATATTTTTTTTCAATTACCATCATTTGGTTAGCTATACACAAAGCCTTCCTTTTAAGTTCCTTTATCATGTAGCTAAGTGTGTGTGTATTGGTATAGGTATATCCTAAATATCTAAGTACAGAATGATTTATTATTTTTACACCATCACAAAACATTACTACAGAATCTTGTTCTAATGGTTTCACACCAGTGTGGAAGATCAGTTTTGTTTGGATTTACAAACAATTTCCTTTCATTTATAAAATTTACAAATGAGTTCATCATTCTCTGCAGACCTACTTTTGTCTCGTCAAATAAAAGAAAGTCATCTGCATCTGCTATCCACTTTATGATAGACTTACCTATATTTGGTGAAACTAAGCCACTTACATCCAAGATTTTTCCTATCTGAGACACGTAGAGATTAAAAAGAGTGGCTGCTAGCCTACATCCCTGCCTCAATCCATTATTTGCTTTAATTTGTTCTGATAGCAAGCCCCTGTTACTTAAACACACTCTCATTACAGTGTCTGAATATAGCTTTATAAGTTCTAGTAGCCCTTTATCCATTCCCAGATTGTCTAAGGTTATCCATAGCGTGCCTCTATCTACTTTATCAAAAGCCATGGAAAGGTCCATTGATGCTATATACAGTGCGTGGTCACCTTTTGCTTTGGCCTTCGCCTGTAAACTTGCAACTATCAAACCTCCTATTTCTCTTCCCATGGCTTGCCTAAATCCTATTTGTCTCCGATCCAGTATATTATTAGTCTCAATCCACATATTTATTTCTTCCAGTACTATTGCAGTGAATATTTTTGATTCAACGTCTGATATCATTATAGGACGGTAATTTAAAGGACTTTTTTTTTAAATATTAAGATTACATATGCCATCTTCCAAGAAGTCGGAATTTGTTTAGTAGTTATAATCTCTTTGAATAAACAGTGCAGAATGTTGGCCCATAGATCGATGTTATACTTTAAAGTGATATTAGATAAGTTATTTGGACCTGGTGTAGTTGAAGATTGGACCTGGTGTAGTTGAAGATTTGACCTTCTTTATATACGTCAATATTTTCTTTATAGAGATTTCCAGCAACCAAACCCGATCGCTATTATAATTCATCACCATTTGTATCTCTGAGCTCTTATATAAGTCTTCAAAATAGTTCACCCATATATCTCCTGCTATAGGGTTCAAAGAAAGTTGCAGTTGCGTAGTTTCAGTGCCATTGATCAAAGACCATGTTTTACGTGCGTTACTGTCCTTCATGGCTGCAATCATAGCTTCACCGTCTCTTTGTGCCATGTGTGCACAATGTGATATGATCCAATTTTTATATATCTGTTTACATTGTTTGATTTTTTTTGTAATTTCAACTGAGTTGCACTTGGACTTATTCAGACTATTGCGCCTTTCTTTTTTTAACATCAATGTCAAATACATGAATGTTTTTAATTACAGGTACTTGATCATATATTTTCTTTACATTACATTTGTCAAGCGTGTCTTGTATGTAGTCTTTAAAGGCCTCGCCAGTGTATGTAAACATTTTCCATTCAATTGGATAGGACATATAGTCTTGTAGTAACAGGGAGTTTACCTTTTTGAGGTTATACAGTGTCCATTTCACTCTGTTACCCGCTACATTTATTTCTATACGCATATCACAAAATACTTCCATCACTTGTTTATTCCAGGGAAACTGTATTGATATCCTTGCATGATCGCTTTCCTTAAAGCTTTGCACTTTCATATTACAGCTAAGAGAAAATGATTACTGACTATTATGTAATCCAATATAGAGCTCAATCCTGTAGCTTTCCAAGTGGGACTTGTATTATACATGGGTTGTAAACCCCAACTTGATGCAAAATCCATCCATAGACTACCTCTTTCTCGTTTACTCGATGCTGCTGCAGAATTAGGATTTATGGATGTTAGTGTCCATGCAATATCTAACTGCCCTAGATCACAATCTGCATTCAAGTCTCCTGCCAATGTAAGGGCGCCCATAGGATATTGCTCTAGCCAGGCCGCAATTCTGTTATTCAACGACTCCAAAACATCTACCAGCTGATCGTTTGAGTGAAGGGCTGCATTCCAATATATGTTTATTATCATGATTTCTTATCATTTGTGTAGTTTGTATTTTGAATGTACCAATTATTACACATTCCAATAGTTGTTGATTAGTGAGCATGGTAATATTTACATCTGATTTTTATGCCATAAGCACCCCTCCACTAGGTCAACCTATTGGTCCTTTGATCACTTTTAAGCCTATGATTCCATAACCATCCCACAGCAAATTGTTGGTTGCCCATGTTTCCTGTAGTAACACAAAGTCATATTCCTCAAGTATACTCACGATTTTTTTGTTCGCCACAATATGTGAGTATCCTCTTGTGTTCCAGGAAACTAGACTAAATGGCATCACTTTGTCAAAGTGATATTTTTGCGGATTTCAAATTCTCTATGGAGTCACGCAATGACATTGCTAGTGATCTCCATTCCTGCATGTCAATCAACTGGGACTTAGCAACATCTATTACTGATCTGTCTTGCATCTTAGTGGTTAGTACCTGGGATCCATGTTTATCTAAGCTACGTCCCGTTACTTCTTGAACATTATATTCATGTTTTCTTGAGTCATCTTCCCTTTGCGCATATTCCTGATATTTTTGAACGTCGTAACCGCTCTTCTGTAGGGCACCCGCCTCCTTCAGTAACAGGGCCCTTACCAGTGGAGAGGTTATGATTAATCTAACATAACCATACCTCTCATTATGTATGAAATCCACAAGTTGAATGTCTGTTGCTGTTATCAAGCTTAATTCGGGAATTTCCCTAAATAAGGATAGAAGGTAGTGTCTGTTTAGGGATCGCGGACCACCCTCATCAAACACAAATTATAAGACTAGGTTCATTTGAAAAAGCTGGCCTTCATAAATTTTGCGTAACTGGTCTCTTGGCCTCTTTATTCCATTGATTCGAATCATACGAAGCGCCTAATAAAAACCCATCTTTTTTTGATCGATGTACTGGTGGGTAGTATGATTCATCTGTAAATCTATACCTTGTGTTGCGTCATCAACTTTTGGTAGTTGGCGTCTGGTTTCATTGAGTTTTTGATATGATATTTATTCTATATCTGCTCTATTTAGCTGTGGGGCCTCGTTTGTAACATTGGTGGCCTCCTCTAAATCAGTAATTGTTTTCTTCTGTGATTCTATCAGACTTACTTGTTCTCAAGCAGTTATGTTGTGCTCGTCTGTTACTCCGCCCTCAGATTGTATATTACTTGCCTTATTCATACTTTGAGCATTTTCTTTTGGCAGTGTATTTAAGGCATGCAGCGCACTGTTTGGATCTTTATACTTTTGTTTGAGTAGGTTTTCAATTAACAGACTTATTGCTTCGTTGCTCAATTGTGTGTCTTTCAAAACATGCCCATTGGACTCATTGAAGGAGTCCTTTGGTAGTTTGCTTTCCTGAGACTCCTTAGGATACACTAATGAGGCTGATGTCTCTTTAGTTCCTTGTAGTGTGCTCTTTTCAGTAATTGTAGTAGAATTGGGCAATGACTTACTAATTGGAAGCTCATATTGTGGCATTGAAACAGGTGTATTTGGCCTTGAAGGAGCATCTGGATTTTTAAGAATGTCTTGAACTCCTCTTTCTAAGGCTCAAAGATTGCTGTCAATTCTTTCAGATGTGGCTTTATTTTTCAAAACCTCAGAGTGTGGAAGAACCTTCACTATAACTAGGTCTAACTATACAGCCATTGCCAACATTACTGTCAGTCTCTATATCGTTGACTATCTCACTATGTGTATTATCCCTGGATTTAATTTTTTCTTGCTCTTTCTTACTTTTGTCAACTATCTGACAGTCGGGCCATGCCTTACGTATGTCCACATTTCTCCGAAATTTTCTCGAGGATGTATTACTCACTTTAGCCATTTTTGCCTCTTTTTTCCTTTGTTTCTTTTCTTTCCTTTTAGAGATTTTTTCAACAAACATGGAATTATCGCCATCACTTATTACAGTCACAGCGGCTGGTTTATTAATATCCGCTTCAGTATTTACCATGGTTTCAACCAAAATAGGATCCATATTTATCTCTGGCATGTTGCAATTTTGTACGTTTACCAAGGGTGTCTTAATAGGCGCGCATCAGGTTTTGTAACCTCACTAGTCAGTTTCTTATCATGTATCGACTCTTTATCCATAACATCCATCCCAGTACATGCTCTTTTATGAGAAGGCACGGAATTTAGCATTTTTTCTATTGTCGCATTCCGTGTCCTGTTCATTTGGTCATTGATAAAATCTGGTAATGCTATAAATGCCAAAACCATTTCTTTCAATAAATTCGACTGGGATTTCAATTCTGATAGTATTGATAATTGTATCTCATTACTTGTGATCTCTGTTATACATGCTGCTCACTCACCGTTTCATCCAGCATGTTCTTATCCAAGTGCTGAGACAACACCAGCAGATAACTATCAACAGTGTGGAAGACTTGGGGATGTCGGCATTCTCACTGCTCAGACTAATAGCTTTTTCTATATTATTTTCTAGGTCAACAATCTGGTTTAACCCATTTGAATCCTCATCTTCTGCAAACAATGATTGCGAGCTTTCAATCTGCTCCGCATTAGACCCATCCTCGTGGGCTATAACTTCCATTCTCTGCTCTAATGAACACTGATTAGCACATTCAATAAGGTCGTCGGTTGAATATGGTGAGCCTAGATTACACGCCGCAGCGGCGCGAGCTACACTCATCCTAGGAGCCATTTGTTTGGTAAGCGGTACTATAGCCAATTGCTGCTTGCTTATAACCATTTTCTTTACACTCATTTTTACTCTAGCCACTTCTTGAGTTCAACTAAATGGTGACTATTTTCGTTCAAATGCACCTATCATAATGCTTACAGACAGAAGAGAGTCAAACATGCGGAAATCAAGCTTCTTACCTATCCCGCAAACCCACTGACTCACAGGCTAAACAGGTGAAACAGGCCACTTGAGAGGCCACTTGCTGAGGCGTGCGAACACATTTCTCCTCTCTTGAAACAGTTGCACTAGCTCCCCATTGAAACATGGATTCAGTTTTAAATCCATGTGCCTGATTCACCGAGCTTTTTATAAGGAAGGAGCGGAATATCTTCAGGATAACCCTTTCGCCCCCTCCATTCCCAGTCTGCCCTTCTCCTTGCTGTACCCAGTATTAGACTGTCACAGATGGGAGGCAGGGCCTTTTCGGTGGTGGCTGCCAAAGTGTGGAATCTGTTAGCAGATCACACATTGTAGTTGTCATCAAATATAGGACAAACATGCAATAGTCACTAAAAATTAGCATATCAGAATCACAGTGAGGGCTTGCAAAATCTACCAGCCCACTAGCATTGGCTATTATTTTTTATGAAGTGCAAGTACCATTAGTGTGATACTCAACCTTGCTGGCGGGTATGGGGATGCCAAGACATGCATTACTCACCGTAACAGCATTTCTGATTATTCTATCTGCTTAGATTCACATGCTGTGCATAAAGTCCGACATCTAGTGGAAATCGCAGAGTATTGCATCTTTCTTTCAAAGATTGAAAGGGGACGTTGTCATGGCTGTGACCAACACTATCCCCAACGTGACGTGTAGCATACTCAAAATCCCTCACGCATCCAGGTCCCTCTGGTTGTGTTTTTTCCGCCATGAGGGAGCCTTATAGTCAGCATGAGCAAAAGAGAGAAGGTGTAAGAGGTCTATGTTTCTTCTACTCCACAAGCGGGAGGAAAGGTGGGCGCATGTGAATCTAAGCAGATACAATCATGAGAAATGACTAGCGAGCAGTACCCAGAGATGGTGGTGGGATGTGTGAAGGAACAGTAGCAAAGATGTCTTTGCACCGTTTATCCCACCTCAGAATCAGACCTAGAGTGTGTATCCCGGCACTAGCGTTGTGCAAAGGTGTGTACAGAACTCCAGAATGCTGCTTTGCAAATGGAATCTAGAGGAGCATATGCAATGAATGCTAAGGTAGCCCCAGTGCCCCGAGTAGCGTGTGCTCTGGGCTTGAGAGTAGCAAAATAAGATGCAGTTTACCATCCACTTGGAAATTGCCGATTCAGAGACAGGGCCCCCTTCTCGACCAGCTGCCACTGATACAAAGAACTGGTTTGTTTTCCTTAGTGCCTTTGTCTTTTCCAGAAAATGACTGCTCTTCTCACATCTAGTGTGTGGAGCCTTCTTTCCACCACATTAGTGTGGTATTGGAAAAAGGTGGGTAGTTGTATGGATTGGTTTACATGGAACTTTGAGATAAATGTAGGCGCAAAGCGAGGGTGTGTGTGCAAAACCACCTGTTCTTTGTGAATCGAGACAGATGGGTCCTGAACTGAAAGAGCCTTCAGTGCACTAATTCTCTGTATCAAGGTGATCGCCACTAGGAAGGCAATCTTATGTGGCTGCTTTAAGGCTTGCTTTGTGCTTTGATTCAAAGGGAGGACCCATCCGTCTGGTAAGAACATTCAGGTCCCATCCGGGAGCTGGGTTGGAGATAGGAGGATAAAGTTTCTTTACCGCTTCCATAAAGTGGTTAAATTACAGGAATATTCCACCAAGAAACCTTGCTCTGGGACGTGGTGTACACCGAAACTCAGCTAAATGGACTTCAAGAGAATTGAAAACCAGAAAACCAGTCCTAAAAGGTGAGTTAGATAAAGGACAATATCTTTAGGCGAGCATTCAATAGGATTGATGCCCTTGCCTTTACACCAGATGACAAAGCGCTTCCATTTGCTGGATTAGAAATGCTGGTGGTTGCCTGGTGGTAGGTGTGTGTCTCTCAGAGTATGTCCATGCATCTGTGAAGGAGCTGGAGGTGCCCAAACTATCATTTTAGGAGCCAGGCTGCTAAATTGAAAATTTAAGGGCATGGATTTAGTGTTTCCCCCCGTTCTTGAGACAGCATGTTGCACGGGCATGGCAGCTTCCTGGGGGGGGATGAAGGGGACAGACATTGCCATGAGATGGGAGAACCAAGGTTGGCGGGCCCACATAGGGGCCACCAGGATCAGGATCAACATGACTGGTTCTTGGTGCATCTTGTGCACTATTCTGTTGAGGCATAATCTGAGCATTGGGCGTTCTCCAGTGTGGCGAAAAAGTCGATCTCTGGGAATCACCATTCTGCAAAGACATTGAGTACAATGTCCTCCAGTAGCTGCCACTCGTGTTCTACGCGTAGGGGGAAGTCTCTGCTGAGTACGTCTGCTAGAATTGTTAAAGGCGGAACATGTGTTTGAGTGCCCACTTTCAGATGTTTTTGGATGGTTTGGACAGTCCTAGAGAGAGAGAGTGGCCCCTTGATTGAGTAGTACATGGCAGTAGTACTGTGCGTGAGGACTAGAACGGTTTTCCTTTGGAGGTGGGTCTGGGAGGTCTTCTGGGCCTTGAACACTTGTAGCAGTGCCAACAGGTTGATGTGTTTGGATGCTTCTGCTGGAGACCACACGCTGTGCTTCACTTGTTGAAGGAGGTAAGCCCCCCACCCCATCAGAGATGCGTCCGTGGCGAGCGTGGCTTTTACTGCAGAGGTAGTGAAAGTTTTCCACTGCAGAAGGTTTTCCCTTAACGACCACTGCAGAGACTGAATGAGGGCTGCTGAGAAAACCACTAGATCGTCCCACTGGCCGCTGACCTCACACCATTGGCCAGCGAGACACTCATGCATAGGGTGCATTCGCAGACGATCATGAGTAACTAGGTAGACGCAGGAGGCCATCATCCCCAACAGTCGCATGGATTTGCGTAGTCACCTGGTAACTGGCTACATAGTGAGGGATCTGGAACAGCATGTTTTGAACCCTCTTGTTGGAGGGAGAGACAAGGCTATTTTTTGTCCGAATTAGATCACCCAAACCCCCAGAAACTGTTTGACTTGGCTGGGGTTTGACTTTCTTTTTCGTTGATGGAAAAACCTGGGTTGAAGAGGAGGTCTACCGTCTTCTGGGTATTTGTTTGGCATGTTCTGTACGAATCCCCTGTTATGAGCCAGTAGTCACTGTAAGGGTGGACTGGGATGGACCTCCTGCGCAGGTGGGCAGCTACTACTGCCAGGACCTTTGTGAATACCCTTGGTGCGGAGGCAATGCTGAAGGGAAGAACCTTGAACTGATGATGGGGATCCTCTATCATGAACCTGAGGTACTTTCTGTGGGCTGGCAACATTGAAATATGAAAAGTATGCATCTCTCATGTCCAATGTGGTCATGTAATCCCGCTGCTGCAGCAGTGGGATTACTTCCTGCAGTGTTGTCATCCTAAACTTTTGAGGTTTGACATACTTGTTCGCCAGGCAAAGATCTAGAACAGGGCCCATGGTGAGATTGTTTTTGGCTACAAAGTAGTACAATGAACAAATAACGTTTACCTGGAGAAGGGGGACTACTTCTATGGCACCCTTTTCCAGCTGAACTTGAACAACTTCTAGCAGGATACGGAGGTGTTCTGGTGACGGTGTCTGCTTCTATGTGGGTGGTATCGATGTGGTTGTAGAAAGTCGATACAGTACCCATGGGCAGCGGTCTTTAGTACCCACTGATCTGAAGTGATCCCCTCCCAGGCATGGATGAATGATGACAACCAACCCCAGACAGGAAAAGCGTGGGAGGGGACCTGAACCGGCGAGTCACTTTGCGGTGGATGCCGGGGAGCCTCTAGGAGTAGAGTTCCTGCCTCTACCCTTGCCTCTACGAGGGCCTCTTTGTTGGTACTGGAGGTTACCAGAGGAGCCCTGACCGGAGGGCTAGGGGGTATTCCCTGAGCAGTATTGTTCTCAGGGAGAGCGGGAAAAGGATTGGCCACAAAAGAACCGATGTGAGTTAGAGCCTCCACGCTTGTGGAAGGGTTTAGCCGTGATCTGGCTAAGCGATTTTAGAGTTTTGTGTTCTTTCTTTGCAGTCTCTAGGGCGTCATCAACCACTTTCATAAAAATGTTGAGTCCTCCACTGGCTTGTTGATCAGAGAGGCCCGAGTTTAGGGTTTAGAGCCATAGTGTTTTAACCAGGTGTGTCTTAGCAAGGTCCTCTGCGCTAGGGTGCGTTCAGCGGTCTCAGCCGAGTCCAGAGTGTTCTTCAGTATGTTATGGGTTGTCTGCCTTCAGCCACGACTGCCAGCAGGCGTGATTGGGTGAGCTCTGGGACTTCTTGAAGACCATCCTGAACTAAGCCCCATTGGACATCACTGTAGTTTGCCAGGAGAGTGGTGCTATTTGCGATCCTTGTGGACTAAGCCGCAGAGGCGGTGACCCGTTTACCCAGTGCATGAAGCTTTTTACAGTCTTTGTCCAGAGGGGCTTCCGCCGAGGACAGTGGAAACCTTGCCCTCTTCCGAGTTGTAGTAACCACCAAGGAATCCAGCGTAGCATGACCCCTTATGTAGAGTGACAATTATATGATGAAAGGGGTGGAATTGCGCTTGACACCATTAAGATAAGAAACTACAATCAAGATACAGTATTTTAATGAAATAAGATGAAGAACAGCCGACACGTGTTTCGACACTCTGGTCGTCTTCAAGGCATAAGGGATTAGGAATGGCCAATAAGTATAAGAATCCAAAATGGAGATTGGTAGGTTCGTACCCGTTAAGGGGCGTATTTAAACTAATGAAATCGATAGAAAACGTCAATTGGCTAGGACGAATATATCGCTCGGTAAATCGAGTGTGGTTCCAATGGTTCACTCCTGATCTTTCCTCCCACTCTAATGAACTACTCTTCTCTACTACTACTAATACTACTAGTACCCTCCCTCACAACAATACTACTCAAACTTAAACACCTTTCACTCTATCATTCACTTCACATTCACTCCTTACACTGTCCTCTGTACTGTGAAAAATCAGAGGATGTTTCACATCCCAGTCCCCTTGGATCCCTTAGTCAGGAGGCCAGGGAAGGGCCATTGCTTTTGGATCCCGACTCTGGGGGTGGACAAGCGAGCAAGGATCACCTGGGTCAGAGGTACTGGGAAAGTGGGGGAGAGATACCCAGTTGCGAGACATGCTATCCACTGTTTCCAACTATCCTAGAAATCACTGTGCCTACCTGATTTATGGGAACTACATCTCCCAGAATTCCTCCCCACTTCACCTTCCCAAAACCATAGACTAGGAAGAGGAGGAATAACAGGATGCAGATTGCCTCCTATGTTGTATCAGAGCCACGTCACACTGATGAGGTCAGGCAGAGTCAGTCATGAAATCTCAATCACACACACCTAAGACTTGTTAACGCTTGACAGAGTGATAAGTGTCGGGCACAAGCACACAGAGGGCGAGACTGGGAACCGAGAGAAGCAGTTCCAACGAAGTTGAAGGGGCGAAGTTCTGCCAAGCGGGAAAGCCGGCAATCTGCTCCAGAGAAGCGGCGAGCAGCAGAAAGACTGGCGGGAGACCCAAAATTGCAGACAGCCGGGAGCAACTCGAATGGAACAGCGTTTGCACGGGAGAAGAACACCTTGCAGGGGCTCCAGGACAGCCGGTTCCCCTCCTGAGCCCAAAGCAAGGTCGGGGAGGAAATACAAGGCTGCGAGAACAGCATTAACAAAAGGTTACAAAAGAACTGCAGAATGTTTAATGAAACATAACTATCGTGGTGAGCTGTGAAAGGATGCAAATTAACAGAGTGGTTTGCAAGGAATCATCAGCCCTTCAAAAAACCAATTCTGCATAAAAGTAACGTTCCATGCAAAAGGGAACGCAAGATATGGGAAAAAATGGAGCTGAAGTTTTGGGGAAGATTGAAAGTAAACAGTTAATGAAAGGGTGAAGCGGCCAAAGTATGAGCATCACAAACCTTTTCAAATTGATAAAACTGTTCTAATAGGATGTCGGAGTGGTCATGCAAGGGTCTGAGTCAAATCCTTGCAGTTTCGAAAGTCTTTGATAGTAATAGCCAAGGAACAAGTAGTTGAAACAAGAGACATAAGATTTGGTGAAGGGAAACCTCAAGTGAAAGAAAAAGGCAGGCTGGAGCCTGGCAGATGGAAGCCTGTAATTAACTTTTGCTGAATGGAAAGTGCATATTGAAATATGGTGAAATGAAGGAGAACATTATGCTGTGGTCAAAGAAAAGGGAACACTGAAACAGGTTAGTCCGGTAGAGGAAAGCCTGTGTAGGAGGATGGTCCTATGGAGGTTTCGGAAGGAACAAGTTACTTACCTGTAACTGTTGTTCTCCAGCATGGGTCTGGCATGGATTCACATGCTCCTGAATATTCCCGTCGTCAGGCTGGGAATCCTCGGTAAAGAAAAAAATCAGTTTCGTTTCTGAACTGTCTTTCTCCTAATAACCAAACATACTGCCCCCAGCCAATGACTGCCCTCTACCTAAGCCCCTCCTCTCGCAGCTAGCTTCAGATTTGGTAGCATGTAAAGTGGCAATAGCACCAAGTGAAGAGCCGCAGAGGGGTAGGAGGGAGGGCTCGCATGTGAATCCATGCCAGACCCATGCTGGAGAACAACAGTTACTTGTTCCTTCTCCAGTATGGGGTCTGGCATGGATTCACATGCTCATGAATACAATAATACATAGCAGTACACATGCAAAACCACAGGAGGTGGCAAGGCTCAACATTAAGCATCTCTTACCTCCTCACCAGGCCCATCTTCAGGCGAACAGGTTGTGCAGCACTGCCTGGCCGACTCTGGACTCCTCCCTGGTCGACCCAGTAGAATCTCGTGAAGGTGTGCGTATACCTTCACGTAGCAGCCCTGCAGATGTCCAGCAGGGGCACACCAGATAGGAACGCCGTGGTAGCAGCGATCGCTCGTCGAATGGGCTCTCGGACGGCCGGGCAACAGTTGGTTTGCCAACCGGTGACAGTGCATGATGCAGCTGGAGAGCCTTCTGGAAATGGAAGCCTTCAAGAGGGCCTTCCCCTGGTTCACAGGTCCACGGTTTGGTTGTGGGATGGCACAGAGTTGAGTGTAATGTTCGTAAGCATATAAGGGATGACGGTTAGAGGTGGTTCGACTCATTAGTGAGGTGGAGCTGTGCCTCTCCGAGCACAGTGAGCAGCACAGAGACAGAGGCACAGCTCCACCTCACTGATGAGGCCCAACAAGGCTAAAACACATGTATGGGTTTGCAGTTGGTACTCCTGTTCAGAAGGGAATTGCCATAGCATTTCGGTGCTGGACTGCCCATGTGGGTGGGACAAATACTGATATACAAATGGATATTTCACATATGTGAAAGGTACAGTAAGCTAAAGTGTGGCTGCGGACTCAAGTGGGTAACCTTCCCAAAGAACAGGTCAATGGGCTGTGTTCGTTCTCGCAGAGGGGCGCCTATCGACTATTTTTTCATTGCATATTAAATTATTCTGTCTCTTTTCACTACCCCATTTATACCATTAAAATTCAAGGATATTACAAATGTATTCTTCACTTCCAACATACTATTTTGCTGAGGATTACTTACGTGCAACAAGTTATAATTTGTGCACTTGCTGTACTGCTTGAGAATGTATGGATCTAACACTGAGCATGCATGCAACCCCATACCTGCAACCAGGTTGCAACAACTCCAACCCCCCCTGCGTCACCCAAAAAAAGCAGCCTGAGGGATTCCAAGATGGCCGCCGGAGCAGGGAGACGCGAGTGAGACGTGCTCCCGCAGGGTCTTTCAGCAGCACCATAATTAGCAACGATCCGGAGGGTGGCAGTACCTACATCCGCCACCGAACATCGTCCAAAGACACAAGACGCACACTGGAGAAGTTTCCCCGAGCCCCGACATCCAGAGACGCCGCGGAGAGGAATCCCCCTCCCCCACCCCCACCGTGCCGACGAACCATCCGACCCGGCCGAGGGAGCGGGGCGAGGCGGTCCACCACGTGATACACAGGAGGTAGATGGCAAGGACTGTCCGGGAAGGAGTGAGGCCCAGCACCGCAGCGCCCGCAGAGGCGATCAGAGTCAGCGGCCTGGCCAGGTGGAATCGGCGCCTTCCGACACCAGCTAAACTCGTGGAGGGAGCGGGGGAGAAGCAGGAGGCACACCGAACGCAACCCGATGCCCAGAGCCGAGGGGCACCAGCAGTAGTTCCTGGCGCGGTGGACTGGAAGGTGAGGGCCCCCCCCCCGATCTGCCAGATCTCACCCCCAGCCCTAGCGAAGCAGCGGGCGGACCCCGAGAGCACTAGGGGGAATCCCACATCCCCCCACACGGCCATAACAGGCGGCGGGAACCACAGGAAGCCCTGACAAGATGGCCACAACAAGGGAAGACCATTCCCCCCCCCCCTATGCACGACAGAACTGGACTGGGGACAGAGAAGCGCAAAGGGGAGAGTTAATCCCCCCCTTTAAGACCTCCCCCAAAAAAACCACCATCAGCCCAAACTGAAGCACGCAACAGGCCCCTCCTAGGGCCACCGCTCAAGCTAACACCGCGCAACCATCGAACAGAGAGGGGAAGACACGGACGAGATTTGCGGCGGTGATCATCTGTGGGAATTATGTCTAGAGCAAAAGTGAAGGGAGGGGGAACCCAACAGAACCAGCAATCCGCTAAGCAGGACTCCAGCCTTATACAGATGTGGGCAGCGAAGACCCCAGTATCGACGGGATGTAGTAAGCCCCTGGAAGCCATGCCGACAACCTCGGAAGCAGACCACATCGCCTCCAGCGACCTACCCCCAACAAAAGAAGATATGCACTCCTAGTTTAAAGAGCTACAAGATAATCTCATGTCGACAGTTCAGGACCAATTTGCCGCATTCAAACACGACATGCAGCAGGCAATCCATGATGTTAACCACGACATCGCGAACCTGGAAGAAAGGACTGATACCCTAGAAAAAATAGTGCAAAACGCAGAAGAAGAGGCTCTACAAAACAGCGAAACTCAAGAGCACCTCGTCCGTTTGACCCACAATCTGAAAATACAGCGCGAGGACCTAGAAAACAGGTCCCACAGATCGAACATACGCATTAAAAATATGCCAGAATCGGTCACGGACAGGGACCTAAGGAAAGCGGTGCAGGAGGTCTTCAGGGATATCATAGAAGCACAAGACTCAGAGGCAGTGGGGATAGACCGTATCCATAGAGTGGGCCCAAAACGCACAGGGGCACCAGGAGAGAGCCCCAGAGACGTGTTGGCTGCTCTATCCTCCTACCCGCAAAAATAACTCGTACTACGTAGAGCGAGGCAGCTGGAACAAATCAGGATGAACGGGGTGGACATTCAGCTGTTTCAAGACCTATCTGCCGTAACACTCCAAAAAAGAAGAGAAATTGCCCCACTCACTAGAGAACTGGTCAAGAGAGAAAATATAAATGGACATTCCCTTTCGGTCTACTGTTTGACTGGGAGGGTCAGCAAAGGAGGGTGACCACCATGGAAGAGGGGCTGGGCATCAGGGATTTCCAGACAGATGAGCCATCGACCAAAAACGGAAAAAAGAAGGGGGAGCAGCAGAACAGACCAGGGAGATGGGAAAGGGTCCGCCAGAAAAGGAAACGACAAGGAAGAGGAAATGAAGAGTCAAATAAAACAAGCTAAAGGACGTGAATCTACAGCTCAAGAGAATCGGTGCCCAGAGGCTGGACATGCTTGTGGAACAGTACCCAATGATGGAATTCGTACTGAACAGACTCAATAGGCCCGGTGTGGAATTGGAACGACTCACATCGAGGCCAAGGGATGACGCAGGGTTTAGGACTCCCTCAAAGTTAGCCTCGAGTCCACAGAGGGTTGGGAGAGATAGGCAGAACGCCAGAGCTACCTTAGGTACCCGGGCCCTCCTCAGGAGCACAAGTTGGAATAAAGTTAAAGGTTGGGGGACAATCTTACAGTTTGGGGGGGTGGAGGGAAGGGGGGCATTCCGGAAGAGTGGGGAATATCTAACTCGGGCAAAAGGAGCACCCAGAAAGGACAACTGAAATGGGGAATATAAGATTCGTAACCTTAAATGTAAGGGGCCTGAACTCCCCCGTGAAATGGAAAAAAGTAGAGTACATGTTAAGGAAGGAAAAGGCTGAAGTGCTACTTCTCCAGGAGACGCACATCAAAGCACAGGATAGGGGGAACATTTGCCTCAGAGGCTATGATATAATGGCACAATCCAATGCAGTGGAGAAGAGGGCGGGGGTGATGATCGCAGTTAAGGTTGGTCTGGAAGCAAGCCTGATCGACAAACACTCCGACAAAGAAGGAAGATTCGCCTTCGCCAATATCAAACTGCACAACACCACACTGACAGTGGCTTCCATATATGCCCCAAACACGGGCCAAGATGGCTTCCTGAGAGACACGATGGGGAGGCTTGAGGAGTATGCGAAAGGTGAAATAATCATTGGAGGGGACTTTAATATGGCCTGGCACCCTCTGAATGACCGGAGTGCGGGTGGGCCCCACCACCAAGGCGCCCCGTCGGAACGACTTAAACGGCGGATGGAGGGTATGGCATTGTGCGATGCATGGAGAGAATACAAAGGACAAACCAAGGGATACACATTACTCACACGTCCACAATACGATGTCAAGAATTGACTACTTCTGGGTGTCAGTGGGGAACTTGGGTAAAATACAAGACATGGAGCTGGACCCATCTCTCTGTCAGACCACGCACCCCTCTGGATGGATCTGTCGACCCCAAGGAAAGAGAAAGGAATTTGGAGATGGCAACTCCCACAGGAGATACTGTCAGTCCCAGTGATGGGAGAATCCATTAGATCACCAAATTCTTCGAACACAGCGATACAGGGGAGATGGCCCCGAGTACGGTGTGGGAGACGTTCAAGGCAGTAATAAGGGGCCCCTTAATAGCCCTCAAAGCAACAAGGGATAAACAAACACAGCAGTGGGAAACTGAACTGGAAAGGAAGCTGTCCAAAATCCGGGAAGAACTATTGGTAAACCCCACCAGGAACTTAAGGAGGAGGCTTAAACACACAGAGAGGCAACTTGAACTCCTCCGTAGCAAGAAAGCCCAGAGATCTCTCTTATATCTCAAACAAAGATACTACATAAAAGCTAATAAGGCAGACCGATGTCTAGCCCGATTACTCTCGTCAAAGCGAAAAACAATGACCATCTGGAACATTAAAAACGCACAAGGAGATTCCCTGACGCGCACCGAAGATATTGGGGGCACGTTCAAGGAATTCTATCAGAATCTCTATGCTACTGAACACCCTGAAGAGGCAGACCAAAAACAGATTTCTGACATCGATCCCCTTTCAAAAAAATACCAGAAAAGACCAGAACAGAACTTGAGGCCTAGATAACGGAAAGTGAAGTGAAGAAGGCAATAAAAGATCTTCCACTCAACAAAGCACCAGGCCCGGATGGCTTCACAGCCCCATTCTACAAAAAATATGAAGACCTCCTCACCCCCTTCCTCACAAGACTGCTAAACACCTTTAGAGATAGTGGGAATGTTACCCCACCATGAATGAGGCAAAAATATTGGTGTTCCACAAACAAGGGAAAGATCCCCACCCTCCCAGGCTCATACAGAACGATTGCCCTGATCAATCTAGACTCAAAAATATACACAAAAATCCTGGCAGCCAGGCTTTCCCCGCTGCTTCCCTCCTTAATTAAACCGGATCAATCGGGATTCATACCAGGGAGGCAGACACACGACAACACAAGGAGGTTAGTTCATCTAACAGAAAAAATTAGCATATCCCTCACCCCCGCAGTACTACTATTTTTAGACGCAGAAAAGGTGTTTGACCGGGTAGAGTGGTCAATGCTTTTCAAAACCATGGCACATATGGGTTTCGGGAACCAATATATTAATATGATCAAGGCCAACTACTCCTCCCCATCGGCAAGAATAGCGGTAAACGGGGTGGTCACGGAGAGGGTGGAAATCTCTAGGGGAACGAAACAAAGCTGCCCGCTATCACCGCTCCTATATGCGCTGTTCCTAGAACCACTACTAATTAAAATCAGGGAATCGGACCAAATCAGGGGGATCGAGATGGCGGGTAAACAGCATAAGCTAATTGCCTATGCAGATGACATGTTATTGGCACTCAAACACCCATCCCAGTCCATCCCCGCGGCAATCCACCTACTTGAGTCATTCGGGAACATATCGGGCCTAAAAATAAACAAAAAAAAGTCAGAAATGTTAATCCTATCCGGGAACAGAGAAACACTGAACAGAGAAGCAGGGCAATTTGGCTTAAAAGTCGCAGAGGAAGGCATAAAATATCTGGGTATAACTCTCACACAGAAGGTAGAGGTACTATATAAAAGAAATTACCCCCAACTCCTGCCGAGAATACAAAAGGATCTAGAGCGATGGTGTCCCCTAAATATCTCTTGGTGGGAAAGAATCCAATCGATAAAAATGAACACCCTCCCTAAACTACTGCATCACTTCCAATCCCTCCCGATCGTGATCCCAGATTCCTTTTTCAGAGCATTGGCAAAGTCGGTCTCGTCATTCATATGGAACAGGAAACCCCCCCAGAGTAGCCAGCTCAGTTCTCACGTCACACATCAAGGAGGGGGGCCTAGCGCTCCCTCACTTTAAGAACTACTACCAAGCGGTGCAACTATGGATCCTAAAAGAATGGCTGGGAGACAATCCGCGCATGATCTGGGTGACCCAGGACAGGGCGGTCGCAAGAACACCACTAGAGGACCTATTATGGAAATCAAAGCAACATAGGCACTAAAACCTGCGCATCAGCGAGATCATTAAGGCCACTTTGAATGCCTCGGATGAGCAGACACGGAAAGGGAACATTACCATTGCTACGGCCCCGTTCACTCCAATTTGCAGGAATCCACAATTCCCACCAGGGATAGAGCACGGCGCATAAGAGAACTGGGAGGAAGCTGGTTGTCGGAAAATTGGGGAGATGTTCGTGGACAAGGAGATGAGATCCTTCGCCGACTGCAAAACATTATGGAACCTCACAAATGCGGACAGACATAAATATGAAAAGCTCAAACACTGGCTGTCCTCACCCGAGATTACACACAAAGCGACGAAGGAATTTACCGCCTTTGAAAAGTTTCTCCTTACCAACTCAGGAGACAGAAAACTAGTCTCCACTCTCTACAAATTCATAAATACACAGGAGGAAGACAAAGTGGGCATACATGAAAAAATGGAAAAAGACTGGGAGAAGACATCACATTACAACAGTGGCAGTCGCTTTGGGCCGATATCCCCAAATTAACCCGAGCTGCCCAAACCAGAGAAATGTGGATTAAAATTATTACACAATGGCACTACACCCCAGAGAGGCTAACTAGCATGTTCCAACACACATCAAACCGCTGCTGGAGGGGCTGCACTGACGCAGGCACGTGGAGACACATCTGGTGGGACTGCCCAAAGGTCAAAGGTTTCTGGACAGAAGTAATATCCGAACTAAAAAAGATCTATCCAGAAGCGGAACGATTTACAGAGAAAATCTGGCTTTGCGGACTTAAAGGGCATCATGCCAAAACACTCACTAAGGCGCAATGGAGGAGTCTCATGGGCCTAGTCATAGCGGCCTGGGCCACGATCGCACAGGGATGGAAGAAGAAAGATCCACCATTGCTATACACATGGTTATATAAGGTCTGGTCCCAAATGGCCATGAAAAAGATAAAACACAATCTCCAAGGAACACAAGGCTCCTTCACAAAAGAATGGGGAGGAGTACTAGAATATCTCCAATCACACTATATGGCACAGTGGTGCCCGCACTCCATAAAAATTACGGACTTTTTCACCTCTTAATCAATCCCGAGGACATTTGAACATGAACTTCTCTTCCGAACGGGGTGGGTGGGGGTGGGGGATTTGGCAGGTTGGGGATTGTTTACTTCTGTACTATCTATGAAAATAATAAAAATATGTTTAAAAAAAAAAGCAGCCTAATTTTGATGCAGAGACCTGTCCCACACCATTCCACTTAGTACAAGAGATACTAAGAGAGGTTTGGCAAACCAGAAGGAGTTGGGCGCACTGAGGACATTTTTAGATGGTTCTTTATCAAATAACAAAAAGGCCTATCCAATATTGCTAAGGGGATTGTCCATGCCTAAGAAACTAAATTACAGGTGCTAGTCAACCGTCCAAAACTGTGGTTATTTATCAAAGGTGGCGGGGGAATTAAGCTTCCTGAAATCAATACAAAACCTCCAGGTCTCATCTGGTTTTTCCAGTAAAACAATGGGAGAAGACAAGGGCTCTCGGACGGCTCAATGATATCAGCCTTGAGCATTTTGTAAAGATCGTCCTGTGCGATTTTCCTTCTGGTCTCTGGGATCAGCAAGGCTTATGGTTTACCGTTTTTCTAGTGGGTGTTCAAAGTCACTCACTCTACCAGGTTGCTCAGAAAAGACCTCTGGATACTGTCTTAATAAATCATTGAGGTCTTCTTGTGGGGAGAGTGGTAGATGTTTACGTATTAGCCAAGTCTCTAGGTCTGAATCAGTAAGGAGAGGGGCCATGTTCACAGTAGTTTCCTCTACTGGATAGACTTTCCATCCTTTCAATAGGTTTATGTGATTATATTTACATCTTTTGATGTCCATCTGGTTGAGACAATAAATCATTCTGAGAACCTTTTTTCTCTAGAATTTTATAGGGACCATATCATTTAGAGATAACCTTACTGTCCAAGGTAGGAGGTAGAACTAAGACAGCTTGACCTATGGAGAAAGACCGGTGTACCGTTTGCTTGTCATGTAAAGCCTTCTGATGGTCTTGGGTTTTGCCTAGATGTTTATTCAGAATTTCCCTGACAGCAGTCATATAACTTACATTTTTGAGGCTTCTTCTCTTTCCTTCCATGTTTCTTTCAACATGTTGAGAACATCTTGAGGTTTCCATCTGTATAATACCTCAAAAGGAGAGCAACCCAGAGATCCTGGAGGCGTTTTTCTGCGAGCAAAGAGAACTTCGGGAAATCGTGACTTCCCAATTACAGCCATCCGCCTCGACTAGCTTATGTAATATACTTTTTAAGGTTTGATTGTACCTTTGTACCAGTCCATCAGTTTGAGGGTAATATACTGAGCCTGCAAGGTTTAAATGTTGAATATTTCTTTCACCTCCTGCATAATCTTGAACATAAAGGGGATGCCTTGGTCCGTGACGATTTCCTTTGGGAATCCTATTCCTGAAAGAAAGGGTAACAGATGTTAAAATGTGTTGACCTGTGTTGTTCCTAAGGGCGAGTGCCCCAGGATACCAAGTAGCAGTCAACAATTAAAAAAAATAATTTGTTCCCTAGCTTGGATGTTCCTAACAGGCCAACTCTGTCCATTGCTATGCGTGAAAGGAGTACCTCAATGATCAGTGAAGGCTATAATAGTAGTTGCAGTTCTTTGACAGATGTCACAAGCTGAGGCATAGCTCTTTATGCATCCCTAAATCCTCCTGGCCAATAAAATCTTGGGATCACCTGGCTTTGTCTTTTTCCATTTCCTTGGTGAGCTGCGGTCAAATGTAAATTGGCCAGCTCAAGCACGCACTATCCCCCATTGACCTTGAGGAACTACTATTTGAGTTCGGGAATACCATCCCTCCCAAGGTCCCATCCATAGGGTAGGCCCTTTTTGAGGGAGAAAAAGGGCCCAGCCTGACTGCGTCCAGTTTCTTCGAACATTACCCTGCCAAAGGCCTCCGCAATGGCAGGGTCTTTCCAGTGTGCAAAGGCAAGGTCGGGTATAGTGTTGATATTTTCTGTTTCCACTGGTTCCATCTCCTCCCTAGGTAGGTCAGGTTCTCCAAACCCTCGGAAGCCCCTTTCTGTTCCCCTTAGTAGTCCCATCTCTTGGGGGGATGGGAACACTTGCTTGCTCTAGAATTCCTTGAGCTATGGTCTCTCGATCCTTGACAATATAGGGTTTAGGCACATGATTATGCATATGGACCTTGACTTCTCCCAGATAGTCTGGGTCTATTACACCCGCCACTACATCCAGGGCATACCGCCAGAGTCCTAACTGAGGCTGAACAGACACACAAGCCTGGTGGAGGAGAAATACTAAGCCTGGTAGATATTAAATATCACTCATTGGCTGGGAATATGATTTCCTCTACACTATATAAAGAGAAACATATTGACTGATCACTACTGTGGGCGTTTTGACCTGGGGTTTAACTTGGTGTATAGCATTCGTATCAAACTTCTATCAGTAGGCTGACATTCCACTTCCAACATCATAAGTGCAAAATCAGAAGGAGTCAGACCGAGGATATTTTCAAATGGTTCTTTTGTTAAATGAAATAAGGCCTATGCATTCCCATCGCTTGGAAAATTGTACCTGCTAAGAAACTAAATTACGGGTGCTAGTTAGCTGTCAAAAAACCACAAATATGTCCTCTGTCCAAAACCTAATTCTGTCTGGCCCTATCACTAAAAAAGAAACAGGAACCTATAGACCAGAGCACTGTGCTTCTGGTTAAGACTTCCTTTGGCAGACTCAGTGGGCTTCTTCTGAGGGTAGTGTCCATAGTTCCAATGAACAAAAGGTTATAAAAGAGTTACTTAATCCTCCTTAAGAGATTCTATGATTTGTGGTATAAATCTAAAGTCTTAACATCTTTACACATTGGGATCCTTATCATATCCTTTCCCCACTTCCTTGTATACTTTCCTTGCGATTTCTCCTTTAATAGGTTTGATCCTCCAGATTCTAGTCTATTAATTACTTACCCAGTGTCTCTTATAGGACTCTACAGACCATTGTGATTACTTGTACTTGACAACACTCGTGGCTCCCGTAACCCACATTCACATTTACTTCACTTGTTTCCAGTTGCCTTCCCCGGACCACTTCTGCTTCATTCTTCAGGGTTGGGCTGGTTCCTGGGGTTTGGCTGCTGTTGTGGCTTCTTCCCCTGGTTTCGCTCTTCGGTCTCTCAGCGTCCGATTTTCAACCTGCCCGCCTCAGCAGTCTCCACGCACACAGGCAGAGTGAAGTACTTGTGCCTCCTGATGCTTTCTGTAGCAACATTAATTCTTAGGCTCCAAACACACCATGGCAACCCCATGTTCACCACACTGAGCGGGATGGTGTTATCGAACCAATCTCTGAAGGGGTTGCTCCACTGCTCTATTTGCCTGTCTTCCAGCATTATTCCCTGCTCCTTCGATTCTCTTGCGCAGCCGCAGACTCCACCCTTCCAGGACGTTCCTTCGTCAGAGGCCCTCCTCTGCATAACGTTCTCTCCGAGTCTCGTTGGGTTCTTTGTCTCCAAGTTTTCCACAGACACTTAAAGGGTGATAAGGTGAAATTCAGAAATTCCTAAGGCCGCAGAGATGGGAATTGTATTACTGGTTATTGAAGAAGATACAGCAGTCAGTGCAGGCATATTAATTCCCATGTAAGCCGATAGTGTTTCTCTCATAGAGAGTTCCTCATGGGAATGGGAGTCCTTTGTCCCCATGAAGGGAGTCACTCCTAGTGAGGTCCCACTTGCCCAGATCCCTAGGGAGGCTCTTGCTTAGCAGGCTCACCACCCTAGCCCCAAAAGAGGGTGGCTCCCACTTGGGGAGAAGGGACCATTACCCTAGATTTGGCAGAGGGTTGCCCACTAAAAACCATTTAAACCCTTCCTACACATCAATTAGCTACATGAGCAAGCAATAAACAAAAAAATGAAATTGCATACATAAGGCCCGTAGCACCAACAATAGAAGTTTGGAATAGTTGTGCACAGATCATGTTAAATATTTCCACTTAATGCAGTGCATTCACCAGATGAATACATTATTTTCCCTCTTCCGACTTCAATTCAAAATCTAGCAGGTGGTATTAGCGCATATGGAACTTTTTGATTTAGAAAAATCTAAACTCCATCAAACCATTTAGGCTTGCTCTACGTCTCCAAACAGAATTCAGGATAGGAGACATGGAAATGCATGTCACCATGCTGCTGATATAACATAATATTGGGGACATTTAACGATAATTACTTGTTTGTTTATTAATTTGTAGGGCACACCAAACCGATAGGTAACTGGGCGCAACAAATACAAGATTACTTAAAGCTTCGGTTACACAGTGAAATAGTTACAGGAAGAGGCATGAGGGCATCAGAAAATATACAATGGAAGTGTCAGTAGAGCATAGCCAGTTCAGGGCATTATGTCTAAAGCTGAGGTAGGATTTGTCGGCTCTAAGAGCTGGAGGTAATGCGTTCCAAGACTGGGCTGCTTTCACAGGGAAGCTAATTCCTCCAGATTTTTTTTTGCTAGAATCTGGGCATCTTCAGACAAAAGGAATTACACACTCTGGAAGGACGGGTGAATGTTTTTCTAATCATTCTCTCAGTTAGGTATGGGGTGTTGCGTTGTTAAGACATCTGAAAGTCAGGAAGACTGTTTTAAGTAGAATTTTATCATTTATCTTCAGCCAGTGGTGTTTTCTTCCGATTTCTGAGACACGTTATCAGTTGGGTATATTCAGGGCTGTTCTGTAGAATTTGGATTTTGTCTAGGATATATTTGTTAGCACCTAGGTAATTGTGTTAAAATAATCCAGTTTTGATCGTATTTGAGCGTTGGCGAGGATAATGCAGCTTGGTTTGGTTAAAAATGGTCTGCAGGCCCTGATTAGCTTGCAGGTGTAGGCGGTTGAGTACGCCATGGCATTTACCCGTTTACTTAAGGTTAGGGTGGAGTCGAGGTAAAAACCTAAGGTTTTTTCTTCTTTAACTACCTTGATTGTATTTCCGTTTATGTAAAAGGTGGAGTAGTTAGAGTTCTGTTTTTTTAGGTTGGCAGCTGATCCAAGAATCAGGAGCTCTGTTTTGTCGTCATTCAGGCAGAGGCCATGGGATGCCATCCATGCCTGAATGAGGAGGTAGATTTTATTTACCAGAGCCCTATCTGTGTCGAAATTGCCCAAAAGGGGGAAGAGGATCTGGGTATCATCTGTGTAATTCGTGTAGGTGACACCAAGTCTGTCCAATTTGTCGAAAAGAGGCTTGGTAAATATATTGTAGATGGTTGGCGATACACAAGAGCCTTGTGGAACACCACATGTAATCTGGATCGGGTCTGCTGATGGGGAGAAAACTCATCGTTCTGTTCTCCAAGAAGGATTGCCCCATGCTATTGCGTCCCTCAAGAAGTGGGCAGCCGAAGCTAGGAGTTAAAACAAAACTTTGTGGTCAACCAGATCGAAGGCCACAGACAGGTCGTGGAGGAGTAGCATGGCAGTTTGTCCTTGAGCTCGTCAATTTGGGTTTTTAAGTCAATTAATGCCGTTTCAGTGCCATGTTGTGGCCTGAAGCCGGATTGGCTGGAACCAGGAGGTGATTGGCCTCAAGGTACTTCTGTATTTGCAAGTATGCTTCTTTGTCGATTATTTTAAGGAGGAAGGGCACCATGGTAATGGGTCTATAGTTTGATGGGATGGAGGGGTCCAGAGTCTTCTTTTAGTAGAGGTAAAACCCAGAGGTCTTTTAGGTTGCTAGGGACAGTGTTAGTCGTGAAGGAGGCATCGATTAATTTTTAGATGAACGGCGCTAAGTCTCTTGCTGCATCTTTGGTTATCTGGGCGGGACAGTTGTCACCCTGGCAGTTAGATGGTTTCAAGAACAAGATAATTTTTTCAGTTTCCTGGGTGGATACTTTGGTGAAGCTAAATGATTCTAAAAGGCTGGAAGATTCAGTGGGACTGGTAGGTGGCAGCTCCGTGGTAAGCAAGGAGGCTTTTTTATGACCAATCTTATTTTGGAGTAATGTTATTTTGTTAGCCAAGGCATTCTGAATGCCTTGTGGTAGTGCTCAGGTGGTGGTTTAGGAGTAGACGCCTGTGTGCTCGATCAATTTGCAGATCATCCAGTGCATCCTCTGTCAAAGTTGGAATACATTTTTGCAAGAACAGTTCCATATTCTCTTGTTTGGTGCCCTCCAGCAGGCCAAACAAATGAACATTACTTGTCCTTACATTACATTGTGTGATCTGTCCTACAAATCACACAATGTTACCGCTTGTTCCTTCACCACCCTTTGTAACGGGCTGATCTCCTTTATGTATCTGTCAGAGGTGTGTTCCATTTCAGAGACACAAAGCTCAACCTACGTGATCCTGTCTCAGTTTGTCCAGGACTTGTCTGATTTGTGCTACAGTTATTACCAGAGAATCAATTTGATCAGATATATTCTTATTTCCTTCCATAATCAACTGTCAAGTCTGCATAAGATCAGTTTACCTCTGCAGATGTCTCCAAGGTACAAGCGTGACTTGCAGGAGAGAGCCATCTACCCCTTACCTATCATGAACATTTTAGTAACGATCCTTTGTTAGTCAATTCTGTCTTTCGCACAGACTTCCCCCACCTTTTCCCGTCATTCGACCAAAGGACCCAACACCAGTGATGTTCAACTGTTACACCTGCACCGTACTGCAAAGTGCAAATGGGTTGAAATTCACTGAATGATTCTAAAAGCATAGCACCCACCAGCGAACTAACTCATAATAAGACTCTGGTCTGTTATAACGTTGCCCAGATCTATAGAAATAGCCAAATCAAAATGGAAGTCTGTCGAGTTGCTTGAGGGTGGTGAGATTCCCACATGCCACGTCCAGTAGACGGCCAACCGGGGCAATGACCACTACCCAGCAACAGTTCCACAGAAGCACCAGTGAACAATCATTGCAGAGAACAAAGTGGCCTACTCCCAGTCCCCCAGGGAGACGGGGACATACAGATATGCAGCATCTCAGTCCACAGAATTACAAGCAGTCTCATGGACAAATCGGAGGCAGATTCCAATAGGGGTTCAGATCTGACAGAGCACTGGTCCCAACACCGGCCGCCTATTGTTCCGGAACATAAGGAAGGATGATCGTCCAAGCAAACCGCTCTGCTGAATCAGCTGAAGTGTTGGAGGTCACCCAACCGCTCCTGTTATACAACATTTAACATCACACAAAACTGAGCAAAAGTGGCATACAACAGGACTTCTCCGACGCATATTGCATACTACAATTGCAAATGTAACCATCATGAACAAGCGCCATGGAGTGCTCAGTGCAAAATGCTCCTAGTCAGCCATTTCAGCATCACATTTATAACAATAACAGACCAATAAGAGGCACATGATGCAGTATAGCCAGTATTTTGCATTTGTTTGGAGATGTTTTCATTAGGAGTCTATACATTCAAACCATGAAGAATCCAAATGTGTGCCAACGTTGAGAGAAGGGGTGGATTGGGGTTCGAGTAAAATGAAATCTGTCATGATGAAGGTAGTTGATGAAATCGAGGGACGTGGACATGTGTTCCGATTTCCGATGAATAGTGGCCGAAACACGGTTGTGTAGACATGACATGCATTTCTGATGGTTGTATCTGCTTAGATTCACATGCTGTGCATAGTCCGACATCCAGTGGTCACTGCGGAGTATTGCATCTTGCTTGTTTTTCGAAAGTCGAAAATGGGACGTCGACATAGGCGTGTCTGTAAAACTATCCCTATAGTGACGTGTAGTGTACCCAAAATCCCTCACGCGTCAAGGTCCCTCTGTTTGTATTTTTTCTGCGATGAGGGAGACTTATGACTAACGTGAGTGAGTACAGAAAAGAGAGGAAGTAATAAGACATCTATGTTCCTTCCATCCAAGCGGGTAGGAAGGGTGGGCGCATGTGAATCTAAGCAGATACAACCATCAGAAATGCTATTACGGTAAGTAATGCATGTCTTCTGATGTTTGTTAATCTACTTAGAATCACATGCTGTGCATAGACTAGAGCGCAGTACCTGGAGTTGGATGTGTGTTGTGAGAAGGAACAGTAGAAAAAAGGTGTTTTAGTACTGCTTGTCCCACCTGAGAATCAGATCTAGAGTGAGCATCTAGACAATAGTGTTTTGTAGAGGTGTGTACAGAACTCCAGGTTGGCGCTTTGCAAATTGACTCTAGGGGAACATTTGCAATGAACGCTATGGATGCCTCAGTGCCTCGAGTAGAGAGTGCTATAGGCTAGAAGGGTAGTTCTCTCTTAGCAAGAATAACAGTGATGCAAAGGACAATTCATCTAGACATAGTTGATTTGGAGACTGCATCCCCTTCTCTTCCTGCCGCCACTGAGACAAAGAACTGATTAGTCTTTTTTTAGTGGACGAGTTCTTTCCATATAAAACTTGACTGCCCTGCGTAGATCTAGTGTGTGTAGGCTCTTTTCCCCCCCAAGTTTGAAGGATTTTGAAAGAAAGTTGGTAGTTCTATAGACTGGTTGACACGAAGCTTAGAAATGAATTTCGGTGCAAACCTAGGGTGTGTGCGTAGAACCACCTTATCTTTGTGAACTGTTACAAAGGGATCTAAGATAGAGGGCGCTTGTAGTTCACTCATCTCCTAATGAAGGCGATAGCTATCAAGAAAGCAGTCTTAAGAGCGAGATCCTTAAGGGTTGCTTTATGCATGGGTTCGAAGGGGGAACCCATTAGCCTGGTAAACACAAAGTTTAGGTCCTATCCGGGAGCTGGGTTAGATATAGGAGGGTGAATTCTTTTCACTCCCTCCATGAAGGCCTTAATAACTGGAACCTTCCACCATGACACCTTATGTTGAGATGTAATGTAGGCGGACAGCGCAGCTAGGTGAACATTAATAGAATTAAAGACTAACCCTGAGTCCAGCAAGTGAGTCAGGCATAAAACAATATGAGTGGCAGAGCAGTCAACAGGGTTGATGCTCTTTGAGTTACACCAGATTACAGTTTCCACTTACTAGAGTAGCAGTAACAAGTGTTCGGTTTCCTAGCCTCTCTGAGAATGTCATTGCATCTCTGAGGGAGCTGTAAATGTCCAAACTATGACCTCAGGAGCTAGGCTGCCAAGTTCAGGGTCTGTGGGCATGGATGCAGCGTTCGGCCCCTGTCCTGTGACAACATGTTGTACGGGCAGGGCAGTTTCACTGGAGGCGATAGTGACATCTCTATCAGATGAGCGAACCAGGTTTGGCGGGCCCACATGGAGGCCACCAGTATCATGGTAACTGGTTCCTGCTGCATCTAGTGCACTATCTTGTTGAGAAGGGGAGTCAGGGGCAAGGGGGGGGGGGGGGGGGGCCGGAGACAAATTTCCCTGACCATGTTATCCAGAGGCCGTTCTCTTTGCAGCGGTTCTGGGGGTACCTAGATGCATAATCTTGGCATTGTGTGTTTTCCAGAGTTGCAAACAGGTCGATCTCTGGGAAGCCCCATTTTGCGAAAACATTGGAGACTGTCTTCGTGTAATCGCCATTCGTACTCTGCTGGTAGAGGGAAGTCTCTGCTGATTCAGTCTGCCAGAAGATTGAGTTCCCCTGGTACATGTTGTGATAACAGGAACATGTGTGAGAGCTCACTTTCAGATGTTCTGAGACAGCTTGGATAGTCCTGGAGAGAGTGCCCCCTTGCTTGTTCAGGTAATACATGGCTGTGGTGCTATCTGTAAGAATTAGCACAGTCTTCCCTTGTAGGTGTTTCTGGAAAGCCTTCAGTGCTTTAAAGACAGCCAATAATTCCAGCATGTTAATGTGTTTGGACGCCTCACTTGGAGTCCAAACTCAGTGTGCAGTCTGATGGGATAGGTGAGCCCCTCACCCTGTGAGAGATGCCTCTGTGGTTAGAGTGGCTTCCACTGCGGGGGTGGCGAAAGGTTTCTCCAACACAAGGTTTTCCTTCGACCACCACTGAAGCGAGAGAACCAAGGCTTGCGAGACCACCACTAGATCGTCCCATTGTCCGCTGGCCTGACATCACTGGCTGTTGAGCCACACTTGCATTGGGCGCAGGCGCGCGTGAGGGACCAAATACATACACAACGCCATCATTACTAGCAATCACATGGCTTTGTTTACCGTCACCAATCGAGCGGCTACATATTGGGGGATCTGAAACAGCAGGTTTTGGACCCTCTCATTGGAAGGGAAGACGAGGGCATCCGTTGTTTGAATTAGAGCCCCTAGGAATTGCTCGACTTGGCTGGGGTCTAGAGTAGAGTTCTTTTCGTTGATGGAGAAGCCCAGGTGGAACAGGAGGTCCATAGTCTTTTGGGTGTTCGTGAAGCATGTTTCGTAAGGATCCCCTGTTATGAGGCAGTCGTCGAGGTAAGGATAGACTGGAATGGACAAGCAGTGCAGGTGTGCTGCTGCCAGTACCTTCGTGAATACCCTTGGCTCTGAGGCTATGCCAAAAGGTAGCACTTTGAACTGATAGTGTTTGCCTTCTATCATGAACCCGAGATATTTCCTGTGCGCTGGCAACATTGAAATATGAAAGTATGTATCTTTCATGTCCAGTGTTGCCATTTAATCCTCCTGTGTGAGCAGGGGAATTACTTCCTTTAGAGTCACCATCCAAAACTTTTGTGGTTTTATAAATTTGTTCGCTGGGTGCAGATCTAATACAGGGCGCATGGTTAGATCCTTTTTGGGTACAAGGAAGTACACTGAATGAATACCCTCCTTTACCTGTGATGGAGGCACGACCTCTATGGCTCCTTTTTCCAGCAGCAATTCGACTTCCTGAAGAAGGATGGAGAGGTGTTCTGGTGATAGTCTTCCCCTTGGGGGTCTGAATGTTGGGGACCGACTGAATTCGATACAGTAATTGTGGGCCATTGTTGACAGTACCCAACGGTCTGTGGTAATTCCCTCCCATGCTTGAGAAATGATGTTAACCGGCCCCTGACCGGAGATGCATGGGAGGGGACCCGAACTTTCAGGTCATTTGTTGGTGGTAGTCAGGGAGCCTCTAGGAGTGGGGCCCCGACCTCTTCCCTTGCCACGATGGTGTCCTCTTGGAGCATACTGTCCACTGGTTCCCTGAGGGGAGGACCAGTTGCTGGCTGAGGTGTATTGTTGAGTTTGTCGTTGGCTACGAAAAAAGCACCTGTTGCCATAACCGCGCTTATTAGGGGGTCTCGTGATTTGGTCCAGGGTTTTTAATGTTTCGTGTTCCTTTTTAGCTGTTTCCAGTGCATCATCAACCGCCTTACCAAACAAGTTTGAGTCTTCAAGGGGTTTGTTGATGAGGAACGCCTGTGTTTCTGGCTTGAAACCTGAGTTTCTGAGCCAAGTATGTCTTAAGGAGTACACTCTCTACTATGGAAAGGCCACCCGTTTCTGCAGCATCTAAGGTGTTCTTGATGATGCTTTGGTTCACCCGAGTACCTTCTGTCACAGTGACTAATAAGCGGGTTCGCAAGGCCTCAGGGACTTTTTAGGCCTTCGCGCAACAGTCCCCATTGGGCATCGGCGTAACTAGCCAACAGAGTTGTATTGTTGGCAATATGCGTGGCGAAAGCTGCCGAGGATGTAATCCTCTTTCCTAAGGCATAGAGCTTCCCCTCTTTGTCCGGAGGTGCTTTGCTAGTAGATAGCGGAACCCCCACCCTTTTTCTCGTGGCGGTTACTACCAAGGAATCTGGTATGGAATGACCCCTAATATATAAGGGATCAGAAGGTGAGGAGCTACAAAGCTTCTTGATTCTTAGATTGACACCTAACTAATGCAGGTGTAGATAAAGAGGGAACGAGGCGTCGCTTGATTGAGGCGAGGAGGGGAGGGGTATGGCTGGCCAGCAAGTGTCTTTTCCTTGATTATTTTTTCATCAAAATCTACTTCCGGGTTAGTCTCCCCCATATCAATTTTAAAATGTGCCGTCGCCTTGCATAGCATTGCATTAAATGTTTGTTGATCGTCCACAGGTGAAGACTCTGACAGGCGTGGTCTGAGGAGAGGCCAGATCTAAAACATCAGGGTCTGTTGACGCCCCTGGGGACTGCCAGGGCTGTGGTTCACATATGTCGGGGTCTTCTTCAGAGTCCCCGACAGGGTCTTGTAAATCTTCAGTATTTAAGAATTCTTCCTCTTCCTGAAAGTGGGGTTTCTCTTCAGTGAGGTCAGATGTATCCAATTCTTCCTCAAGTGGGTTAAAAAGTCTTGGAAATTTGGCTCTATCGTCTTGAGGGAGCACCTCCCTTGGCCTTTAAGGTGAAATGTGTTCAGAAGTGGACACAAACCTATCTAGCCTGTCCATATATGATTCAAATCTTTCCCTAGTCCACTGGGATGACCCAGAACGGTCTAGTGGCAGAAAGGCTTGCTCCTCCCCCTCTCGGCGTCAAGAGCTCTCCCATAAAGTGGAGGATATAACCCTGTCGCCCTCTGAGAAACCACCTTGGGGGGCCGACTATGGGGACCTATCTCTGGGTCTTCCCTTCGACGTGGGGGGGATGTTCCAGCATACCCTCTGTAGATTTCGGTATCTCCCTGACCTTTTGGGCAGGCTTCAGTGCCTCCTTCACCAGCTGTTTCTGTGAGTCTTTGGTGACTATTCTAGCTATGATTTCCACAACTAACTTCTCTGTCGAGGGCTGGTCTTGAATAGTTTTCGGTGGAGCCGGAACCTTACCGTCGACGGACGCTTTCTTTCGAGGCATTTCAACTGATGTTTTAGTGGTAGCGCCCTTAGCTGTAGATGGCTCAGTCGCTAGGCGCACATGCGGGGAGGGCTGCCGGCCCTTATGGTCGGCGGAGGCAGCCAGTTGATTCGGCGTCTCCGTTGACGCTGAGGCCTTCTTCGATTTACTCAACGAATGCCCGTGGGTTGTGTGTTTAGTGACTTTTCCGTGTGCGTCGGCGGTTGTGCATCCCCATAAGTAGGGCCGGAGCCGAGCTTTTCGGGGCTGGGGACAGATGCGATGGAGCGGGAGCGCTCCAATGAGAGGTCAACAACCTCTGTTACGGAGGTAGCGTTATCACTATCCCCCTCAGCGGCGGTGGCGAGGAATCAGCCGTCGACCTGCCGTAGGCTGCCCACCTTTTGACCCTGTGTTCCTTCAAAGTTTTTGGATGAAGGAGCTTACAGGCCGCACACCCAGCCCTGTTGTGGTCGAGGGCTAAGCAATGGTTACACCGCTTATGCTGGTCCTCCCACCGAAATTTGCCCTAACAACATGGACAAAATCTAAAAGGAGTCCTCTCCATAGCCGAGGACGTAACCAGTGATAACGACCCGGAAGAAAAGCGGGGAGGAAAGGCATTCTAGATGAAGTAGATATGTCCACCCCGACCCACACTCTCCCTATTGTGTTGGCTGGCGAGGCCAGGCCACGTGTTCGGCTGCGCCGATAGGATCACCTCCGTCGAAAGCACTGCCGTCGAAAGATCTTGACTTGACGGGGAAGTTGAATGGCCATCGAAAGAGGGCTGGAGGTGATACAAGTTAACAATAACACATCGACCAACGGTCGAGTAAACGGCAATGTCTCTTACAAGCTCCGCTTGAGGCGACTAGTATTCTGGGCGGCAACAAAAAAAAATAATAAAAAAAAAAAATCAGAGGGACCTCGACGCGTGAGGGATTTTGGGTACACTACACGTCACTATAGGGATAGTGTTACAGACACGCCTATGTCGACGTCCCCTTTTCGACTTTCGAAAAACAATATGCAATACTCTGCAGTGACCACTGGATGTCGGACTATGCACAGCATGTGATTCTAAGCAGATTAACAAACATCAGAAATATACTTCTTAAGAGAGCCTAGTGTATTTACTGACTAGCAAGTTAAGATCACCACAAGATGTGCCTAGATTCATTTTGAGAGGCATGTGTCTGGTTGCTAACCTGTCAGAGTCGGAAAATGTACATTATTTCAGTAGAGACTGTTGAATTGAAATAGCATAGATGTGTCTGATCTGGGATGAGAGATACAAATAGTTAGAGCTAAGGTGTCCTCTTTTTTAGGGGGCTGTGTGGCTGAGGACGGATTTCGACAAGTAACAAAAAGTGCCACAACAAACAGCTACCCACCTATACACGCATTAGATGTGCTTGTTTGTAAAAAGTGCTACTTAACATGTCGGTCAATAGATCCAGGCATAGAGAATAGAGATGAACATTTTAATCAGTATATATAAAAACATTTGGAACATTTTCCACGTAAGACAACAGACAAAAATGCATTTTGATAACGAACAAAGAAAGAATATCACATAAAAAGCAAACTCATGTGACTTGTTTTCTTAAGGGTGACAACTTCTCCACCCTGGGGCTACATTCAGTTTTAATCGCTCATACAGTATGGAGGAAAGGGGATGTGACGTAGGAGTATTATAAATTATGCACACTAACTTACTCCTAGTCATCTTCCTCTTTAAACTTTGATGTGCCAGGGTGCGCGGCCCTTGGAGCATGCGCACTACAGTGAGTAGCGTATAATTTCTATCAAATTTTTATTGAAAAACATGACCGTCACATGAGTTTGCTTTTTATGTGATCTTCTTTCTTTGTTCGTTATCAAAATGCATTTTTGTCTATTGTCTTACATGGAAAATGTTCCAAATGTTTTTATATATACTGATTAAAATGTTCATCTCTATTCTCTATGCCTGGATCTATTGACCGACATGTTAAGTAGCACTTTTTACAACCAAGCACATCTAATGGGTGTATAGGTGGTAGCTGTTTGTTGTGGCACTTTTTGTTACTGATCTGGGATGAGGAAAATAAATTGGCAGTGATTTCAGACTGCAATTATTTTTCAAGTCCCTGTGATACTAACCCCCATCACAAATGAATTGCTGTTTTTTTTTTTTTTAAATCTGTGTGGATTTAGATCTTGCCACAAAAAAATTCAACTTGTGATAGGTTTTCAATAAAGCACACTTCATGTTTGAGATGCCTTGAGTACTTGAGTGCACAACGTGCAGAATCTAGTTGACTCTCCCCGTAGGAGCACTTTATTTCTCTCCAGACAATAAAAGACAACCCATCATACTATTGTTTTTATATATTAAAATTACACATTAGCAATTTGGGATACAATTTGATAGAAATTATACGCTACTCACTGTAGTGCGCATGCTCCAAGGGCCGCGCACCCTGGCACATCAAAGTTTAAAGAGGAAGATGACTAGGAGTAAGTTAGTGTGCATAATTTATAATACTCCTACGTCACACCCCCTTTCCTCCATACTGTATGAGCGATTAAAACTGAATGTAGCCCCAGGGTGGAGAGTTGTCACCCTTAAGAAAACAAGATCCTTAACACTACCTGACCAAATGCGTCCGACCTGGCACTGGAATCCAAGCAGTAGTGCTTGCAGAAGGCTGAGGGAGTAGCCCACGTAGCCGCTTTGCTGATAGTCTGTCACGGAACGAGTCTTTGGAAAGTCACCGCTGTGGCCTAAGCTTGGATGGCGTGGGCGTGCATGTTTGCTGGCAAAGGCTTGTGCTGCCCCCCATTCACCTCCTTGATGGCCATAACCATTCATCTTGCTAAGGAAGCATTGGAGGCCTGAGAGCCTGGCTTTGATCCCCTAAAGGTGATGAAGAGGGTGTCCGATTTACAGAAGCTCTTGGTTCTGTCCAGGTAAAATCTTAGCGCAAGCTTGACATCCAGACTGTGCAGTACCTTCCGAGTCTCATATTTTGGGTCAACAAAGAAAGTCGGTAATGCTATCTCCTCATTCAGATGAAAACAGGAGACTTTAGGAAGAAATGCGGTGTGCGCTCTAAGCACCACCTTGTCCCTGTGGAATGTAGTATATGGCTCTAAGCCACCAGGGCCTGGATTTCACTGATTCAGCATGCCAGGGTCAGGCCCACTAGTAGGGCTGTTTTGATGGTAACTAGCCTGTTGTCCGCAGACGCCTTGGGTTCAAATGGTTTATGCGCCAGGGAACCCAGCACCACATTAAGGTCACAGACCGGGTGTGGCTTTTTGATCGGTGGACACATTCTGGTCAGACCACCAAGTGCCTCTTAACCACCGGATTCGAGGATAAAAAGACAACCTCTCTAGAGTTCCTGTATTCCCCCAATAGGTGCCAGATACGTGCAGGTGTCTACCTGCACCCCTGAATGGACGCGGTGTGCGGTTAAGGATTTAACATCGTCCAACGTGCAAGTCAATGGATCAATTTCCTTTGATTCTGCCCAGTGGCAGAACCTGGTCCACTTGCTTTTGTACTGACTCCTGGTACCGTTGCTCCTAGCCCCCTGTACGATAGTCAGGTTCGCCTGGGACAAGTGATGATGCTTCAGGGTAACCTGTTCAGGAACCAAGCCGATAGGGCTAACTTCTGCGAAGCGGGGTGAACCACTGTGCCCGCTTGCTGGGAGACTTAAGAGGGCTGGGCCCACCGGGAGGCATACCGGGGGCTGATCCGACAGGCTGAGAAGTTCTGAGACTCAGGGTCTCGCTGGCCACCATGGCGCTATCAAGATGAGCCGAAGGCTCCCGGACACCCTGACCCTGTGCACCAGGGGGGTTGGGAGGAAAAGCGCACACATTCATGTTGATATGAATCACGTCGCCCAACAAACCCCTGCCTTGCCGAATTCATGAGGCGAACTGGGGGCATCTCCTGTTGGTACTGGTGGCGAAGAGGTCTACCTGTGGATGGCCCCACCTTATGATCTCCTGAAGGACCTCCCCGTTCCACTGCCATTCGTAATTTTCCGATCACAGCCTGCTGAGACTGTCCACCTCTAGATTGGACTTCCTACGGAGGTGGATTGCTGACAATGCAGGTTGTTCACCAGGGCCCATTCCCAAATGTCGATCGACAGTCTGAAAAGGGGAGACCACCTAGTGGCGCCCTGCTTGTTGATGTAATACATGCAGGTGGAGTGGTCTGTCTGAATGCTGATAGCTTTGCCGGTGATCATGGGGAGCAATGCTTTGAGTGTAAGCCAGATAGCCATAATCTCGAACCAGGTGGTGTACTCCAGCTGCTCTTGACGAGCCCATACTCCATGGACACTGGCTGTCCAGGGTAGCCCCCCCCCCCCATCCCTCTAGAGAGGAGTCTGTGGTAATGGGAACCTGATGTGCAGGCTGCTGGAAGGGCCTGCCTATGCTCCGGTAGGTGTCTGTACCCCCCACCAGACTAGATCCTGGTGAAGATGCTGTGGTATGCTGACTTGCTCTGCCCGAGATCCCTTCTCCTGATTCTGGGAGGCTGAGAAGTGCAGCTGCAGCCTCCTCATTTTGAACCTCGTATGTGGCACCATGAGGAGACATGCCACCATGACACCCAACATGTGTTGGTACCACCACGCTGAGGTCATTACTCTGCTCAGAAAATGCCCAGTGGCCCTCTTGATAGCTGCAATCGTGTCCGCTATGGGGGAGATCCTCTCGGTTCTCGAGTCCCATATCAGACCTAGCAAGGTCAGACTCTGTGGGCAGTAACTCACTTTTGGAGAAAGATAGGAAATCCCAGATCGTAGTGTGTCCATGAGGGCGCAGGCCGGGTGCTGTACTGCCTCCGCAGATAAATGTGGTAGCCCTGTGCCCAGAGTAGAGCTGCCACTGCGTTCATTAGCCTTGTCAAGACCCGGGAGGCTAAATGGAGTACAAAGGGTAGAGCCCTGTATTGAAAGTGAAAACCCATGAACCTAAACCTCAGGAAGGACCAATGTGGTTCCTAGATCAAGACGTGTAGGTAGGCATCCTTCAGATCCAGGTAGCACATCCAGATTCCCACACACGAGATCTCTGCAATGAAGGCTGGGGTAACCATCGAAATTCTGGAGGGGAAGGTAAAGGTTCAAGGAAGAAAGGTCCAGCACAACTCTCAGGCCAGCCTGGTTCTTCTTGCGAATGGCAAAAATGAGTGAATAGAAGCCCTCAACCTGCTGCGAGGCTGGGACTTCTTCCACTGCCTGGCTCACTGCAAGCAAGCGGATTTCCGCCAACAGAATTGCTTTACCAATCTGCGGGAGCGCAGGGAAGGAAGGAGGAGACGGCGGAATTGGAAGCCGGAAGCCTGTGGATACCACAGAGGATCCATGGATCCCTGACCTTTCCCCACCAGGACTGCACGTGAAAGGCAGGCCTGGCCCCCCCACCGGTGACTAGTGGATCCGGATGGATCCATCACAACTTTATTCCTTCTGAAGCTGGTGCTGAGGAGGGGGGCTGGAAAAAGCCCTGGTTGACTGCCTTGTGCTGCTTCCATCTGTGCTGGCTAGGGGATCTATCCAGGTGTCTGGACCACCTCTCCTGGAAGCCCCTGAAGCCTCCGAAGAACTGACCTTCCAAGTGCTGGTGCGTTTGTCTGTAGGTCTTGGGTGCGTATCTCATTAGAATAAAGATTTCGGTGTCTGGGAGATATTCTTTTTATCAAGTTCCTCATCTGTTGTCGAATGGAACAAGTCTCTCCCATTGAAAGGTAGGTCGAGTATGCACTCCTGCACGTCAGGTTTGAATTTTGTAGCCTTGAACAAGGCCGTTTCTCATGTCCATGGCAATACATATGGCTCGACCTGAGGTGTCAATGTGGGCTGCCGTGGACGCCATTATATGCTGGGCCATGATTTTGGCCTCTACCAACCCTGCCTTGAACCTTGCCTGGCTGTGAGCGAGAAGCTCTGGAAGGATCTCCTGTCGCAGCCTCTGATTGAGAGCTGCCAACATGGAGTCAGCATTGTCCTGATGCAGGTGGAGAGTGGCATTTGAGTACATGTTCTTTCCAAACGCTTCTAAGAGCTTTTCCTCTTTACACAGGTGTGCAGACGCCGAAGCCTCTGAGGACGACTGGTTTGGAGTATAGTGATGCAGCTGCTACCACTGAGGAGTGCTGTTGGGGGTGCACTGACAATAGGAGGGAATCCCCTTATGTTTGCCTTTCCTTTGCGTCAAGATGCTTGTTGGTAGGATGGGTAGAGTGTGGCTTGGCCAAACCCTTTTTGGCTAAGGCTTCAGCATCCTTTTCAAGTGGAATTCCAGTTCTAGGAGGACGACGTAGCGTAGGTACCTCAGCCAGGACTACCGCCTCCGATTGTTACACCTGTGGCTGCGGGATGCCTAGGTACTCAGCCAAACCCGCCAGCCTCTCGTGGAATGCTTTGGCTGAAGATGGAATGTCCGGGTGGTGGTCCTCCTCCTCATCGTCTGTGTCGACCATTGTGTTCTGCGGATCAGGAGTAGTGGGCGGAGCAGTTGTGGCGAGCTGTGGTGTGCTGACCATCAGTGCTGGAGGCTGCTGAGGGGGGCTGCAGCTGCCATGATTGGGATGGCCGTAGGAGCCTGGGGCTGAGCAGGACCCAGCGGCGGTACCGCAGTGGGTGCTTGCGGGTGTACCGGAGGGAGCATGTCCCAGATTACATCCCCGCGGATGGTAAGCACCTGTGGTGATCTCATGAGGGCGAGTAACTTCTCAAAAAGTTGTCCTCGCATGCAGGTGGGGTGCCTAATGGGATATACGCACATGCAGGCGTAGGGGTCGGGCCTGGAGCCTGCGGTGTCCGGGCGTGACCTGTCTTGCCAAGTTGGGGGATGCATGCCTTCCCTGTAAAGCAGAGGGATAGGGTGTCGACCAGGTGACCTGGTCCAGGTGGCCTGGAGCCTGCGGTGTCCGGGCGTGACCTGTCTTGCCAAGTTGGGGGATGCATACCTTCCCTGTAAAGCAGAGGGATAGGGTGTCGACCAGGTGACATGTATTGTCCATTCCCACCTGCAAGCGCGCTCACCTGCCTGATCTCTGAGTGGGAAGGGCGCCGGGTGAGGCACCATTTTGTCTGGCCCTGCGGCCATATAGTCTTGCTCCACACCACATCGTGGTGTTTGCTGAGCTAGGTCTGGCCTCCACCTCGAGGCTGAACAGCGAAGGTTACAACCTTCCCTGCACCTCAGGTCGAGACCTGCTAGGCTTAGTGCCCTCGGCCATGGTGCCAGTAGTGCTACGTACAGACGTCCCCTTGGACATGGGTCCGGTAATAGAGCCTTGCGCCCCCTCAGTTATAGCATCGGTAGTATCTAGCGACGCCTCGGCCCGGTACCTGGAGCAGCCTTAGTATTCCTGCTGTGTTTAGAATCTGAAAGGTCCCTCCCACTTGGGCGCTTCCATGGGAAGGAGCCCCCCTTGCGGGGTGTAGAGGAGAGCAGGGCACCTACCATGGACTTGGTCTTCCTTCTTACGTATGTTTCATGATTACCTGGAGGCGATCCTTCGAAGAGCTCCCTCCACCTGGCTAGCCAATTCTTGAGTGTGCGCGAGTCAAGGCGTTGCGCGCAGTACAGTCCTCCCAGCCGTGGTGTGGGTCAAGTTACCGGAGGCAGAGGGTGTGAGGGTCAGACGTTAGGAAGGGACCCTCGCAGGCTGAACACCTGCTGAAGCCCGCCGTCGACATGTGCCGGGGAGGAGCGTGGCGCCAGAGGACAGAGCAGTACCTAAAAATTGTAAGAGAAAAAGAATACTACTTCTGGGGAAGAGTGCATGGAATTACAAGGCCGGAGGCCTAACCCAGGAGCGCTGGTGAAAGCGGTCCATTCCAGTTGAAGCGGAAAAGAGGACTGGGGAGTGGCGCCAGTGGGTGGAGTCAGGGGAACGCATGCTCCCAGAGCCACGCCCTAGCACGCATCTAAAGGGAAATTCTGGTGAAAAAAGTTCCGCCTCCCGTCCCTAGCGAGGGATGCCCATACAGTATGGAGGAAAGAGGGGACAGGACGCAGGAGTAGGATTTTCTCATAATCGCCCAGGGAGTGTGAAGTCGGAATCAGATCTACCATCACAAGAACTACACTATATCTCACCTTAGAGATGGATGACTCCAGACCAAATCGGTTAAAAACCACAGATTATTCAGGTCAGAACAGAGGGGAAGGAGATGGATAGTTCTATCAAGGTGTGGAGAGAACAAAACAAGGATGCAGCTCCATTTGCAAAGTTAAAAAGTCTGAGCTGAAGCCTCAGTTTGCAAGTCTACAATAGTTTTGGGTGAAGGGCCAATGCTCATGTACTACAGTGAATACAAGGTTTGAATGGGAAATCTTTCTGCAGATTCCCACTAAATAGTTCAAGCTCTTTCCCAATCCTTTACTGAACGTTGCAGTTTGAGATTTCCTGTAAATGATGGCCCGATTTGGTAAATTTAGGTTGATGGATGCTCAAATTCTACTGATTAAAACTGTTTCATGTGCATTAATCTAAGCCATATTAAAATAAGTCATTATAAATACACCGCTTGATATGACAAATAAAAACTAACAAAGAAAGTGAAAAACATTGCTTGAGCTAAATATCTGAACTTTAGGTGGTTCAGATTGTACACCAAGAATTGAAGACAGGCCTCTTGGGAGTTCTATATATTTGCCATGCCTGGTGCACACTAGTAACAGACATTTAAGCTATTGAGTATAATAAACTGAAAGGGGTAAAGTAAAATGTGGGAAGACTTATTGAAAATTGTTTTTCACCAGCACTGAAGATGTAAGACCACCTCTGCCAGTAGTCACACATAAAACCAAGTGCATACATTTAGTAGATTACATGATGCATGCTAAAGTAATATGGAACAATCATGCCTGTAATATTAACAATGCTAGTAATATAGCTGTACAATATAGAGCGGTAAACAGTGAGTCTCTTGGACCCCTTAGCCAAAACAATCAGTTTTCCAGACACTGTTGTCATCAAGAGTCTGGAAAACCTGCAATCATCATTTGAAACTTCCATTAATCAGACCATTAGGCTCTTTATTCAAAGTTCGACATTTCTTTTAGAAATGGATTGGAAAAATACCTACTCCAGATCGATGAACCGCGCCACACTGATAATCTTCTTGGTAGACTCTACGTAACCGGACATACCCATGTGCATCATTGCGGCCCAACAAGCTGCAATAATACCACCAGGACGGGAGCCAGCAATGACTGGAGAGGCATAGATCCCCCCTTGCCAGTCAGGGGCAACGAAGTACTGATGATGCCTATACTTCTTGTCACTATAGAGCAGCACAGATGATCCTTTCGGAGCAAAGCCATACTGAAAGAAAAAAAAAACAGCAAACATCTCAAAAACATATCAAAATAAAGGCACTAATTGCAAAGCACATTTAGCTTCCAACTCAATTGCTAAACAACGTATAAAAACGGTATATTCTCAACAATTTTACCCCATAAGATTGGGAATATTTCTTATTTCACTTAGCACTAAGAGGCCATCACAATTGTAGAAATTGCACTTTAGAAGATCATTTTTATACTACATTAAATTACGTAAATGAAAAGTGGACTCAGTCAAATTGCGATACAATTTGTAAATTTCAGCCGACAGTCAAAATAAGCTTTTACTAAATTTAAAAACTATATACGTCATTCAGGGAGGTCAGTTTCCAAAAGTGACAATACATGTTGTATGCATATAAGTTAAAAATCACTGCCTGCATAACCTTCTTTGAAATGGAAAACCTATACAATGAATGCAAATTCAAACAATGGGTATGTAGGTTTATCAAGATGATATTTTTTTTTAAAGTATTTTATAGAATTGCAAGATTTTGAAAAATGCCACAAACAAACCACCACCAATACCTTTTAGGTAAGTCATTGTACCAAGTATTACATTGTTTTCACAAATTGAGTAAAGCTCCTGCTACCCATATATATTATATAAATATATAGGAAAGCCAATTTGAGCCAAGTCACATTCCCCAATGCCACCTAGTAGCCATGCCACCTCCACATCTCAGGTGAAATGTTTTTTTTTTTTTCAAACCTTTTTAAACCCACCATAACTTTCTTGGTGATATATGTAATACATTACTCATCGTAATTGTATTTCTGATGCTTGTATCTGCTTAGATTCACATGCTAAGCATATGCCGACATCTAGTGGAAGCTGCAGAGTATTACAGTTGAGGTTTTCGAAACCCGAAAAAGGACGTCGACAGAGCGTGCCAGTAATACTATCTATAGTGTGACGTCTACTGTACGCATTGTGCTTCACGCGTCGAGGTCCCTCAGATGTTTTGTTTCTAACATGAGGTTGCATGAAGTGTAGCGCGAGTACAGGTGTAGTAAAGCAGATTATGTATCAGATAAAGCTCTATTATTTCACGGGTCGGCGCAGTCTCCATTGCATCCTCGCCGTACCCCGGCCCCTAAGGGGAACAAAAGGACAACAAGGTGAGACTAAGTGACAAACAAGGGGAACTCTTCTAACCACAATAGGCTTACCTAATTTTACCGCCGGAGGCATTATTCCCCGAACTTCATATTTTCTCGCCACACCTGAACAAGGGAGCAAGCCACAGGTTACATTCTGGCCTTATTTTATTGAACTGTGTAGGATAAGCCAAATCCTTACCGGAACTTCGTCAGCTACCACGAGGAACTCTTCGCTGGGGTCAAGCTGCAAACTGCAAGTAATCGGACAAGAGTGAAAGTCAGACATGTGAACTCTTACGAACTACATACTTTTCGGAGTCAATATTGTTCTGGAACTCACCAATTCCTTCGAGCCAGTGAAGCAACTGGTTATCAACGCGCCCCTGCGCTCAATGCAGGATGGAGAGCTCATCTTTTCAAACCATCAGGTGAGACTATAAGAGGGGACATCAAAGGTGATCTGTGGGGAGAACAGCGGGGGTGGGGGGATTTACGCTCAACCCCACGGGTGGTTAATTCCCTTTCTCCATTTACAGAAGACTATTCCTACGGGCCAAGCAAACTAAGCTAGGTGGGCAAGTCCAGTCCGTCATCTCGGCCCTACGCGTCACATTGGTGGAGACTGCAGCTGTCCAGTTCAGATAGACGCCTCTGTGGGAGGCAGGTGAGCGTAACAATTATGAAGGGTGAGGTTGGTGGGACGTATGGAGGAGAGGGGACTATGGACTAAGAGTACGTTAGTCACTACGGTGAGTAACTTATAATTACTCTTACGTCGCGTCCCCTTTCCTCCATACTGTATGGCCGATTACAACCGATAGTAGCCCCAGGGTGGAGAGGAGACCCTCCTTAAGCAAAAAGGTTCCTGAGAACAGCCTGTCCAAAAGCAGCATCAGATCAAGAGCCGATATCAAAACAGTAATGCTTGCAGAAAGCTGAGGGAGAGGCCCACGTGGCCGCCCTACTTATGACTTGCCAAGGGACATGGCGCTGGAATGTGATGGCCGTTGCCTTGCCCTGACTGCATGGGCATGCATGTTGGCCGGGAGCGGCTTGTGCTGGCCCTCATGTTTCTTTGATGGCAGAGACCATCCAGCAGGATATGGAAGACTTAGAGGCCTGATAGCCTGGTCTTGAGCCTCCGAAAGTGACAAACAGGGCATCTGATTTGCGGAAGCCCTTGGTCCTGTCCAAGTAGAATTTCAGGGCACGCCTGACATCCAGGCAGTGCAGCACACACTGCTTTGTCCTTGGGATCGGGAAAAAACGTAGGAAGGACCATTTCCTCATTCAAGTGGAAAGCAGACGGAACCTTTGGAAGAAATGCCAGGCGAGTATGCTGGACTTCTTTGTCCTTGTGTGAGGTAGTATATGGTTCTGAGGCGACCAGCGCCTGGATTTCGCAAACTCTATGAGCCGAGGTGAGTCCAACTAGTAAGGCTGTCTTGATGACTAGCCTGATGTCCACGGACGCCATTGGCTCGAATGGTTTGTGCGCCAGGGCTCCCAACACTATGTTAAGATCCCACACCGGATGCGGTTTCTTGACGGGCAGAGCTTTGCAAGCCCCGTCAGATGTTTCTTGATGATGGGATTGGAGGAGGAGAAGATGCCTTCCTTCGTGTTCCTGTAAGCCCCAATGGCTGCGAGATATGTGCAGCAGGTGTCCACCTGCACGCCTGAGTGGACAAGGTGCGCCGAGAAAGACCACGTTGTCCAAGGTGCAAGCCAGGGGGTCGATTCCCTTATAGTCTGCCCAGTGGCAGAATCTGGTCCATTTGCTTTTGACCCAGGCCCTGGTGGCCTTGCACCTGGCGCCCTGTATGATCTCTAGATTGGCCTGTGAGAGGCTGAGGCGCTGAAGCGTTGTCTGCTCAGGTGCCACGCTGTGATGGCTAGTTTATCTGCCACTGGGTGGATGACCCTGCCACCCTGCTGCGCCAGAAGATGTGCTGGGCCCGTCGGGAAGTGAATCGGGGGAACTTCAGAGAGACTGAGGAGCTTCGAAAACCATGGACTGTCCGGCCACCATGGAGCTATTAGAATGAGGAGTTGGCGAGACTTGTTGATCTTGCAAATTACCCTGTGAATGAAGTGGCAGGAAGGCCCCGAGCGCCAGCCAGATGGCGTTCAGCTCTAGCCAACTGATGTGATTCCTGCTCCTGTCGAGTCCAGGTGCCGTGGACCAGGAGATCGTCCAGGGTGGCTCCCCAGACCTCGAGCAAGGAATCAGTGGTGACTGTGGCCTGCGGAGTGGGCTGACGGAAGTGCTTGCCCATCCGTAGGTTGTAGTCTCTGGACCACCAAATTAGGTCTGGGTCGAGAGATTGAAGAACGTTCACCAGCTCGGATTGAGAGCCCCGCTCCGGGTTCCATGAGGCCGCAAAGTGCTGCTGAATCCTCCTCATACGTAGTCTTGTGTGCAGGACGGGTAATAGGACCACTGCCATTAAACTCAGGAGATGTTGGTACCAGCATGCTGAGGTCACTTCTCTGCTGAGGAAGTGGGTGGTGGCCCTCTTGACAGCCGAGATCTTGTCCTCCGAACGAAATACCTTCTGGGAGCCAGTGTCCCAGATGAAACCCAAAAAAGTCAGTCTGTGTGGGTTGCAGCTGAGACTTGAGGTTGAGCGAAAAGCCCAGATCGTGCAGTATGTTCATAAGGGCATGGGCCAGATCGTGCAGTATTTTCATAAGGGCATGGGAAGAGTGGTGAACCGCTTCCAGAGATGTAGCCCTGAAGAGCCAGTCGTCGAGGTATGGGTAAATGTGGAGGCCCTGTGGACTCACTGCATTAATGAGTCTGGTGAAACCCCTGGGGGCCCAGTTGAGGCCAAACTGAAGGACCTTGTACTGAAAATGATAGATCATGATCCTGAACTGGAGGAAAGAGCGATGGGGCTGCCAAATCGGGACGTGTAGCTACGTATCTTTCAGGTCCAGGGAGCACATCCATTCTGCCTTGTCCAATGTCTCTGCTATAATAGCTGGCGTAACCATCTTGAATTTTTGCAAGGGTAAGGAGATGTTGAGGGTGGAACGGTCCAGCACAACTCTCAGGCCCGCCTGGTGGTTCTTCTGAATGGCGAAAATCCTGGAGTAAAAGCCCACACCTCGCTGGGATGCTGGGACTTCCTCCACTGCCTGGCTCTCTACGAGCGACCGGATCTCTGCCAAAAGAGGAGATGTCTCCAAGCTGTGGGAGTGGAGGAGAGGAGGGAGGAGAGGCTGGGGTAGGGAGGCGGTACCCCGTGGAGAGGATCCAGGGGTCGGTGAAATTCTGGCTCAGATATGTTCATGAAGGGCACACGTAGACCCGAATGGGCGTGTCATGCCTTCTTTCCCTCTGAGGCTGTCGCGGAGGAGGGGGACTGGAAAAAGCCCTTACTCCCCCCCCCCCTCCCTTTTTGTTGCTTGCGCCGGTTCTGGGACGGTGATCAGTCCGGCTGCCTGGATCTATGTTCCTGGAAGCCACGGAACCCTCCATACGTACAACCCCTCTGAGCGCTGATGAGATTGGGTTATGATTTGGGCGTGGTCTTTGTAAGGATGAACAAAGACTTGGCCATTAGTGAGTTGTTTTTCTTTTTGTCCAGCTCATCATCCATGGAGGAGTGGAACAAGTCCCCCCCCCGCCCCCCTCGAACAGTAGATCCAATATGCGTTCCTGGATGTCCGGTTTGAATTTTGTTGCCCGGAGCCAGGCAGTCCTCATGTCCGTGGCAATACAAATGGCATGGCCAGAGGTGTCAATGTGGGCCACTGGATTCCATGAGATCGTGCACCACCAGCTTAGCCTCGGCTAGCCCCGCCTTAAAACGTGATTTGCTCTGGGTGGGGAGTTCCGGAAGGAAGTCTGCAATTTCCCGACATAATCTTTGGTTGGCAGCAGCCAGCATGGCATCTGGTTAGAATAGAGTTCCTTGCTGTATGCCTCCAAGACCTTCTCCTCCTTGCCTAGCAGCACTGCAGGGGATGCAGCTGAGGACGAGTGAGGCTTGGAGTACAGTGATGCTGCAGCAATCACAGAGGAGTGTGGCTGAGGATGGGCCAAGAGCAAGAGTGTATCCCCCTCCATCTGCCTGTACTTGCTGTCCAGGCGTCGACTGACCGGCTGGGCTGAGTGGGGCTTGAGCCAACCATTCTTGGCCAGGAAGACTACATCGGTTTGCATAGGAATTCCCATTTTGGCAGAGGGGTGTCAAGCGAGGACTTCAGCCAAGACTCCCTCTCTGTCTGGCGCGGCGGCCATTTTGTCGAGCTGCCTGCCATGTGGCTGCGACGTGTTGCTCAGCCCGCTGGGCCCGGCCTCGTCCAAGACTCTTGCATGTGGATCACGAGGCCTACCCTGCTCCTCGGGCCTAGGCTCAGTAGGTGCAATACCCTCGACCCGGGGTACGTTTGAGCTGCATTTGGCTCCCCCTCGGACGTATTGCCCGTATTAGGGCGTAGTCCCTCGGCCATGGTGCCGGTACAAGGGTGGAGCCCCTTGGGTAAAGACCCGGTAAAAGAACCTTACGGTCCCCCAACACTATTACCGGGAGGATCCGAGGATCCCTCGGCCCGGAGGCCCGTAGCTGCATCTGCCTCGGTGCACATGCTGGTAGAAGGACCTGCAGGGTCCCTCCCGCGCGGGAGAGTCATTGGGAAGTAGTCTCCTTTGCGAGGTGCGACAGAGAATATCGGCCCTACCTTGGGCCTGGTCCGATGTTTCACGAAGTTCTTGAGGTCCTCTGGAGGCAACTTCTGGAAGAAGTCCCTCCACCTGGCTAGTTTGTTCTTCAGGGCTTTCAAGGAAAGCGAGTCACACAATGAACCAGCTTGCCAACCGTGGTCTGGGCCAATGCAACGTAGGCAGAGGGCGTGGGGGTCTGAAGTTGGGAATAGCCCGTTGCAGGCTGAACACCTGCTGAACCCAGTAGAAGTCGGCAGGCACCGGGGGAAAAGCGCGACGCCTGAGGACCGAGTACCTGAATGACAAAAGACAAAAAAAGAAGACAAAGTAGTATCTGCACGTGGAATTACATGGCCAAAGCCAACTCCAGGAGCGATGATGAATTCGGCCTGTTCCCGTCGACTAGGAAAAGGGGGCTGGGTGTGGCGCCGGAGAGCAGAGTCAGGGCAGCGCATGCTCCCTGGGCCGCACCCCCACATGCCTATACATTTAAAGGGGAATAAGGTTTTTTCTGATGGAAAAGGTTCTGGTCCCCGTCCCTCAGAAGAGACGCCCTTACAGTATGGAGGAAAAGGGACGGGACGTAAGATTAAGGGTGAGCGCACGTGAATCTAAGCAGATACAAGCATCAGAAATACGATTACCGTGAGTAATGTATCCCTTCTGAGGCATGAGGAATCTGCTTAGATCACATGCTATTCATAAGATTAACAAGCATTTTTTGGAGAAGGTGGTGGGTTGTGAGATGGTACAGCAGAAAATAGATGTTTTAGCACTGCTTGTCCCAGCTGAGAATCTGCTTTAGAGTGAGGGTCAATGAAGTAGTGCTGAGGGAAGGTATGTACTGAGCTCCATTAGCTGCTTTGCAAATAGCATCCAGCTGGACGTTTGCAGTAAAAGCCAAAGTAGCTCCTGTACCCCTAGTGGAGTGAGCTCTTGGTGTAAAGGGCAGTGTTTTGCTTGGTAGAGAGTAGCAGAGCTGTATGCATCTGACTATCCATCTGGAGATGGTGTTTTTGGAAATGCAGTCGCCTTCTCTGCCTGGAGCTACGGAGACAAACAGTTGGTCTGCTCTCCTTAGCAATCTGGTCTGGTCTACACAGTGGAGGACCACCGTCCTAACATCTAATGTATGGAGTTATTTCTCAGCTGAACTTGTTGGGTTTTGAAAGAAAACCAGTAGTTCAATGGCCTGATTGACATGGAACTTGGAAATGAACTTCGGTGAAAACCTAGTGTGTGTTAATACCAATTTGTCTTTGTGGATCACAAAGAAAGGGTCTTGCACTGACAAAGCTTGCAGTTCACAGACTCTCCTTATGGAGGTGATAGCTACCAAGAAAGATATGCATTACTTACCGTAAAAGCATTTCTGATGGTTGTATCTGCTTAGATTCACATGCTGTGCATATGGTCCGACATACAGTGGTAACCGCAGAGTATTGCATCTTGTCTTTCGAGAATCCAAAGGGGATGTCGACATGGGTGTGCCTGAAACACTATCACTACGTGACGTGTAGTGTATCCAAGATCCCTCACGCGTCGAGGTCCCTCCAATTGTATTTTGTCTGCCGTGAGGGAGCCTTAGGACTATTTTGAGTGAGTACAGAAAAGAGAAAATGGTAAGACGTCTATGTTCCTTCCATCCGAGCGGGGAAGGAAGGGTGGGTGCATGTGAATCTAAGCAGATACAACCACCAGAAATGCTTTTACGGTAAGTAATGCATATCTTCTGATGTTTGTTAATCTGCTTAGAATCACATGCTGTGCATAGACTAGCGAGCAGTACCCAGAGTTGGAGGTGGGTTGTGAGAAGGAACAGTAGTGAAAAGATGTCCTAGTACTGCCTGTCCCACGTGACAATCAGACCTAGAATGAGTGTCTAGGCAATAGTGTTTTGTAAAGGTATGTACAGAACTCCAGGTTGCCGCTTTGCAAATGGACTCGAGGGCAACATTTGCAATGAATGCTATGTAAGCCCCTGTGCCTCGAGTAGAATGTGCTCCAAGCATGCAGGGCAGCTCTCTCTTAGCAAGACTGTAGCAGAGTGTGATGCATTTGACAATCCATCTAGAGATAGTGGATTTGGAGACTGCGTCTCCTCCTTTTCCTGCCGCCACTGAAACGAAAAACTGATTAGTCTTTCTTAGTGGTCAAGTTCTATCCATGTAGAACAGGACAGCTCTGCGTACATCCAGTATGAGCAGAGTTCTTTCTCCCATGCTTGAAGGATTTTGCAAGAACGTTGGTAGTTCTGTAGATTGGTTCACATGCTATTAAAAAAGCAGTCTTATAGGTGCGGTCTTCAAGACTTGCTTTGTGCATGGGATCAAAAGGAGCCCCCATAAGCCTAGTCAACATCACGTTTAGGTCCCATCCGGGAGCCGGGTTAGAAATGGGAGGATGAATTCTTTTAACTCCCTCCATGAAAGTTTTAATAACTGGTATCTTCCACCATGACACTTTCTGTTGTGATGTAGTGTAGGCTGAAAGCGCAGCTAAGTGAACCTTAACCGAGTTAAAAATCAGGCCTGAATCAAATAGAGTTAGGTACAAAACAATGCGAGTAGGAGAGCAGTTAATCAGGTTAATGCTCTTTGAGTTGAGATGACAAACCGTTTGCATTTACTGGAATAAAAATATCTAGTGTTCGGTTTTCTTGCGGGCATGGGTGAAGCGACTCTCCTCTGTCTTGCGACAACATGTTGTATGGGCAAGGCAGTTTGACTGGAGGAAATGGGGACATCTCCATCAGATGAGCGAACCAGGGATGGCGGGCCCACGTGGGGGCCACTAGTATCATTGTGACTGGTTCCTGGTGCATCTTGTGCACTATCTTGTTCAGAAGGGAAGTCGGGGTGGGGGTCGGAGGTAAAGCGTAAACAAATTTCCCTGACCATGTTCTCCAGAGTCCGTTCCCCTTGGACCAGTTCTGAGCTCCCCACCCTGTGAGAGACGCGTCTGTAATTAGAGTGGCTTCCAATGCAGGGGTGATGAAGGATTTCCCTTTTAAGAGGTTCTCCCTTGACCACCATTGCAGCGAAAGAACAAGGGCCGGCGAGACAACCACTAGATCGTCCCACTGAGCCACTCCTGCATTGGGCGCAAACATGCGTGAGGAACCAAGTAGATACATGACGTCATCATTCCTGGCAGGCGCATAGCCTTGCGTACCATCACCTCTCGACTGGCTACATACTGAGGGATTTGAAACATGTTTAGAACCCTCTCGCTGGAGGGGGAAGAATAGGCCGTCCTTTGTTCGAATTAGAGTCCCTAGGAACTGCTTCACCTGACTGGGGTCTAGGCTGGATTTTTTCTTGTTGATAGAGAATCCCAGACTGACTAAAAGATCTATCGTATTTTGGGTATTTGACAGACATGTTTCGTAAGAGTCCCTGTTATGAGCCAGTCGTCGAGGTAAGGATAGACCGGGATGGATTGCCTGTGCAGATGTGCTGCTGCCACTGCTAGTACCTTTGTAAATACCCTTGGTGCAGATGCTATGCTGAAGGGTAGTACCGTGAACTGATAATGCTCATCTAGTATCATAAATCTGAGGTATTTTCTGTGCCCGGGTAACATTGAAATATGAAAGTATCTTTCATGTCCAGTGTTGCCATGTAATCCCCCTGTGAGAATAGGGGAATTACTTCCTGCAGAGTGACCATGCAGAACTTGTGGCTTTACAAATGTGTTCGCTGGGCGCAAATCTAAAACGGGGCGCATGGTTAGATCATTTTTGGGTACAAGGAAGTACACTGAATAAATACCTTCTTTTACCTGTGACAGAGGTACGACTTCTATGGCTCCTTTTTCTTGTAGTGTCTTGACTTCCTGAAGAAGGCTAAGAAAATGGTCTGGTGTCAGTCGTCTTGCTCATGGAGGTCTGAATGTTGGGGACCGGTTGAACTCTATACAGTACCCGTGGGCCACGGTCTTTAGCACCCACTGGTCTGTAGTTATCCCCTCTCATGCCTGAAGGAACTATGTTTGCCGCCGCCCCCGACCGGGGAGGAATAGGAGAGGACCCGAATTTTCGGGTCATTTTGAACCAGAGAGCGGGGAGCCTCAAGGGGTAGAGTTCCGGCCCCTTCCTTTCCCACAGCGCTGACCCCTTGGGGATACGGGGTGGTGTATCCGCTGGTTCCCTGTGGAGAATTACAAGCGTTCCCCGATGAGTATGGTTGTTGAAGGAAGAATTGGCCACGAAAAAGCCGTCTGGACTCAGATCCTCGTCTTGTAGAGGGTCTCTGTGTATTTTGGTCTTGTGTTTTTAGGGTGTGATACTCCTTTTTTGCGGACTCGAGAGCCTAGTCGACTACTTTCTCAAACAGGTTGGATTCCTCCACAGGTTTATTTATAAGTGACGCTTGCGTCTCTGGCTTGAATCCAGAGTTCCGTAGCCACGCATGTCTTTTCAGGAGTGTGCCCCGAGCCAGGGATTGACCAGCCTTTTTGGCAGAATCCAAAGTGTTCTTAAGTATGCTTTGGTTCACTTTTCTGCCCTCAGTGACAGTGGTGACGAGACAAGTACGTAGTGGTTCGGGAACCTCTTGTATGCATTCCAATAATAAGGCCACTGAGCATCGGCATAGCTGGCCAACAAGGTCATGTTGTTGGCAATTCGTGTTGAAAACGCTGCTGCGACCGTGACCCTCTTCCCAAGGGTGTAGAGTCGTTTACCTTCCTTATCAGGGGATGCCTCGCTGGTTGACATAGGAACCCCTGCCTTCTTTCTTGTAGTAGTCACCAGAGAGTCTGGGGTGGAGAGACCTCTGATATACAGAGGATCTGAGGGAGAAGGACGAAAGAGTTTTTCTATTCTTGGGTTAACACCTCTTGTGAGAGCAGGTGTTGAAAAGGAGGGAGCCAGAAATTTCTTAATTGAATTGAGGAGAGCAATAGCCTTGCTGGCTGGCGGCTTCTCCTTGAGGATGCCCTCGGCTTCAGGGACAGCTTAATCTGTGGCAATCTTAAAGTGTTCAGCTGCTTTATGCAACATGACGTTCAACGTCAATTGATCATCCACTGGCAAGGGTTGTCTGGTGGGGGTGGACTGGGGAGAATCCAGAGACAGGGTATCAGGATCTTGTGGATCTGGAGACTGCCATGGTTGAGGGTCACCCACATCTGGGTTCTCCTCCCAGCCCTCTATGTGCATGTCCTCCAGGTTGATGAATTCCTCATCCTGAGTGTCTGCATGAATATCTACTTCAGTTAGGTTATAGTTGAAGAGCCTTGGGAATTTTGCTATAGGGTTCGAAGGGCTCTTATCCCGTGGTCTTCTTGGTGTAGGTTTTTCTGAATGGGAACCAAACTTGTCCTGCCTTTCCATGCAGTTTTCAAACTTCTCTCTAGTCCACACAGAAGACCTAGAATGCTCTAGAGGTGGAAAAGGGGCTTGAAAATGATCTATCGAAAAACATCGAGATTATTGTCTCAACATCGAAGACATCCCTTCTTCACCCTCAGAGAACTCCTCCTGGGGAAATGACAGAGGTGGGACGTCCCTGTGCCTCCCTTTCGGCTTATGGGAGGGTTTGGGTACTCCCTCTAGGCTATCCTTGGATCTCAAAGGATCCTTGGTGTTTTCCGTAGGCCTTGAAGTATCCCTTGACTGCCGTTTGAGAATCGGCGGATACAATCCTTGCTAAGCTGTCGGCGACAACCTCCTCAGATGGGAGGCGTGTAGTTTCAGCCTGCGATTGTGAAGGGGGTCTTTTTGGCCTTGCCGGGGCCTTGTCTTTGGTGGCAGCCTTTTTCGGCGGTGCTGGGGCCTTGTCTTCGGAGACTGTCTTCTTCTACGGAACTGGAACCCTGTCGTCACCAGACGCCTTCTTGTGATGCGTCTCGACGGAATCTGGCATATTAGGGGTAGCGCCCCTTGTTTTTGATGGCCCGGTCACTAGGCGCATATGCGGCTGCGGGGAGGGCTGCCGATCTGACGGTCAGCGGGTGCCGCCGGAGCTTCCGGTGTACCTGTTGGCGCTGAAGTCTTCTCCGACTTGGCCGAAGATTGACTTGGGGTTGTGTGTTTAGTGCCGTTTAATTGATCGTCTTTGTCGCCGGGGTGTGACTTCCCATTAGCATTGCCTGAGCCCTGCCTAGCAGGGCCGGGGACGGACTATGCGGAACGAGAGCGTTCCGTCGAAAGGTCAACGACCTCCGGTCCAGAGATCTGATCGTCACTCTCGCCGTAACATTCGGTTGCTGTGGCGGCGGGAGAGAACTCGGCTTTGGACATCCCATAGGCTGCCCACCGCTTGACATTACGCTCCTTTAATGTCTTAGGATGGAGGAGCTTACAAGCCACGCATCCTACTTCATTGTGATCGAGGGGCAAGCAACGGTTACACTGTTTGTGTTCATCTCTCCAGGGAAATTTGCCCTTACAAATGGGGCAAAACCTAAATGGAGTCCTCTCCATAGCTGAGGATGGGTAGAGTGACGAAGACCAAAAGGGAAAGAGGAAGGCAAGGGAAAGGCATTCTCGAATTGCACAGAAATGTACACCCTGACCCCACTCTCCCTACTGTGTAAGCCGGCGGAAGGCCCGGCCAAGTGGTCGGCAGCGCCGACTGGATCACCGTCAAAGTTCTGAAGGACTTCGGCGGAGATCTGGAACAGCCGTCGAAATAAGGGACGGAAAGGGTGATCCAACTGAATTTATAAAACTATTCGACCAAAGGCCGAGGGGACGATCAGCAATGTCTGTGATGGGCTCTGCATAAGGCGACCAGTATGCTGGGTGGAAAAAAACAATCTGAGGGACCTCGACGCGTGAGGGATCTTGGGTACACTACACGTCACGTAGGGATAGTGTTTAAGGCACGCCCATGTCGACGTCCCCTTTCGATTCTCGAAAGACAAGATGCAATACTCCGCAGTTACCACTGGATGTTGGACCATACGCACAGCATGCGATTCTAAGCAGATTAACAAACATCAGAAGCAGTTTTATATGTGAGGTGTTTAAAGCTTGACTTGTGCATAGGCTCAAAGTGGGGGTCCCATGAGTTGTGCAAGTACTACATTGAGGTCCCAACCAGGCGCCAGGTTTGAAAGAGGAGGGTGGAGTCTCTTTACTCCCTCCAAGAATGCCTTAAATGACAGGGATTTTCTACCATTACACCTTACTCTGAGAGGTAGTGTATGCGGATAGAGCCGCTAGGTGAACCTATATTGAGTTAAATACTAACCTTGAGTCTAATAAGTGAAGCATGTAATGAAGAATGTGGGTGGAGTACATTCTATAGGGTTTGTTTTGATTGGCAAATTACAAATCTTCTCCACTTGTAAAAATAACAGTGTCTGGTGTTTGGTAGATGTCCAAACTATGAATTCAGGAGCCAAGCCGCCAAGTTCAAAGAGTGAGTTTGAGGATGTAATGTTGTCCCCCCGTGCTGGAAGAGTAAGCTGAATGGACACAGGAGCTTGATCGGGTCGCACACTTCCAGTTTGCGCAGATACCAAGGTTGTCTCGCCCACATAGGAGCAACTAGGATTAATGTAATTTGATCCTTGTGAATCTTGTTCACCACTTTGCTCATTTGTGGAGTTGGGGGGTGGGGGAAAGCATAGGCACATTTCCCTGACCAACTCATCCACAGGGCAATCCCCTTGGAGTCAGGTTGGTGAAACTTGGACACGAAGTCTGGGCATTGTTTGTTTTCTCTTGTTGCGAACAAGTCTATTGAGGGGTAGCTTCAATGTGTGAAAACGTGATCTCCAACATTTCTGTCGAGCTGCCACTTGTGCTCTTCTGGTAGTGGATCTCTGCTGAGAGAGTCCGCTAGAGTGTTGAGTACCCCTTGGAACATGTTGGGAAGTTATGAATATTCCCTGTTTGAGTGTCCATTTCCATATTTTCTGTGCATGTCTGGACAGATTTGGAGAATGTGTGCACCCTTGCTTGTTTATATAGAACATTGCAGTGGTGCTTTCTGTGAGAATTTGTACTGACTGATTTGTCAGATGTGCTTAGAAGGCTTGAAGCACTTTTAGTACTGCTAGAAGTTCCAGCAGGTTATGTGGTTTTGTGCTGTGATTTGAGTCCACATACCATGAGCTTTGAGATGACAGTGATGGGCCCCCCCACCCGGTGAGAGATTCATCTATTGTAACGATCGCTTGCACTGCCGGGTCGAAGGGTGTTCCCTTCAACAGATTATCGTTTGTCCACCAGCTTAGAGCTTGTACTAGTGTTGGCGAAACGACCACTAGATCATCCCACTGTCTTGGGAGGATAGCTCAACAGCAATACGCTTGCCTTGGAAGCAAGGCAATGCAGAGCAACAAAAGTTTGATCCCCAGGTCCACGCTTAGAAACCTCTGGGTATTAAGTGCATTATAAATAACCCAATACAATTACAGACCGCAAGTCCTGAGACCACTGTTTCGCCAACCACTCCTGCATCTGGCGCATGTTCAATTGTGCGTGTGGGACAAGGTAAATGCATGATGCCATCATTCCGAGCAAGCGAATTGCTTTGCGTATGGTTATATGGCGACCAGCTAGATACTGAGGTATTTGCAGCAGTAGGTTTTGTACTCTTTCCTTTGATGGAAAGACTAGACCTTCTGTTTTATGACAGCTCCTAAGAACTGTTTGTTAGAAAGGTTTGATTTTTTCTTGTTGATGGCGAAACCCAATTGGAAAAGGTTGATTGTTATTTGGGTATTTTCCTTGCAAATTTGGGGGGGTTTCCCCTGTGATCAGCCAGTCGTCCAGGTAAGGGTACACTGGGATTGATTCCCTGCGTAGGTGAACCGCCAGTACCTTGGTAAATACCCTTGGAGCGGATGCTATGCCAAAGGCCAGCACCTTGAATTGGTAGTGCTGGTTTGCTAGCTTGAAAACGCAAGAATTTTCTGTGTGCTGAGAAGATTGAAATATGAAAATAAGCATCTTTCAAATCCAAGTTTGACATGTAGTCGACCCCTATGCTCCCCCCTTTAGCAGTGGGATTACTTCTTGAAGCATTGTCATGGGGAATTTGTGTAGCTTGACATAAGTGTTTGCAGGACGCAGATCTAATTCAGGGCGCATTGAGAGATCTTTTTTGGGCACGAGGAAGTACTTTGTTTTCCTGGTTCGCTGGGAAGCTTTCGTAATAGCAGCATTGCCGCCTCTTCCAGTAGGATGCGTTCTTTGGAGGTGGTCCTTTGTCTTGGGGGATGGTAGGCGGGTTGCTGTAGCAGCTCTATACAATAACCGCCCACCACGGTTGAAAGCAGCCACTTGTCTGAGGAGATTCCATCCCATATGTGGGTAAAGTGTGTTATGCGGCGTCCTACTGTAGTGGCATGAGAGGTGGTCATTGTTTTGGGGGTGTGGAGCCGCCTCTGGAAGAGGAGGATCTGTCCCTGCCGCAACATTTTCTCTGGCCTCTCTGGAAACCTTGTGAGGACTGGCCCTGTGGTGAGCCCCAGGACGAGCTCCGACTCTGGTTGTACCTAGGCCCCCTTTGTGAAGTTTCTCCCCTAAAGCGACAAAACATTTTTTTGCCCCCTCTCCGACCTCAGAGTTTATTGGTAAGATGGCCCAGTGTCTTTAAGGTGCCATACTCTTCCTTGGCAATTTAGAGGGAGTCATCTACTGCCTTGCCGAACAAGACATTTGGTTCTATCGCCATTTTGAGAAGAGTAGCCTGTGTCTCTAGTTTAAAGCCAGACTGGCATAGCCATGCGTGGTGTTTGATAAGCGTGCCTTGAACAATTATCTTACCCACATTATCAGCTGCATCTAGATTATTTTTTAGAATGCAGTTAGCAACAGCTTTCCCTTCTGACACAGAGCTAGGATTTAAGGGGCTCTGGGTCTGAGGCCATTAATTCGGCTACCTCGTCCCATTTGTGGCAGTTGTAACTGGCCAGCAAGGTGGTATTATTGGCAATCCTCGCCTGGTAGGCTGCCGAGGTTGAAACTTTCCTGCCGAAAGTATAGATCTTTTTACTTTCATTGTCAAGGGGTGCCTCTGATGAGGCTAGAGGTGCTCCCGCTCTTTTTCTCGTGGTGGTAACAACCAATGAGTCTGGTTTTAATTGACCCGTGATGTAAAGGGGGTCTGAGCGGGCTGGTCGGAAGACCTTTTCAATAGGTGGGTTTACCGCCCGTGTTAAGTTTGGGGTTACAAAAGAGGGTTGAATTTGCCTCTGTATAGACTGGAGTATAGGAATGAATTGGGTTGCTGATTTTTTTGTCTCGCAAGCTGTTTTCGCCAAAGTCTTTGTCTATTTGGGCTTCCAGCTTTCTATTAGGAAATGTTCAGCTGCCTTTAGGAGCATATTATATTTCATTTGGTTGTCTAGTGGTGAGTCTGCCACTGGTGGGAACAAATGATCCGGTGACTGTATGACGTAGACGCCTTCATCGTCGTCAAAATTGGTCTACAACCCCCATTTCCCCTTGGTCCTCAGTGTCAGTGAATGCTCCAGTTACCTGAGTGGAGTCAAAGGGCTGGGTTCTGCTGAGGAGTGGTACCTGTAAGGTGTCTGTACAAGCCCTTTCGGTGGGGGGTTGTGCAAGTGAGGCCCCACTAGGCGGTGGCGTGCTTTGGAGATCCTCTAAAACCTCTGGGTGGCTGTCAAAAAAATTGGCCAATGAGGACATGCGTCTCATGATCCTATCTATTTCTTCGGCAGACCACTGGGAAGAACTTGGGACAACAGGTGATGGGACAACAGCTGGAGTAGGAGGAGTTGGAGCTGGCTCAGGTGCAAGGTGTCTCTTGTACCTCAAAGCCCCTGAAATGGTCCCCTCCCCCTGGGTCATAGTCCCTTTTTGCCTAGATGACTTGTGGACTTTGGACTTGTGGTGTTTCAAAGTCTGACCCTTCAGTAGCGTGTCCAGGAAATGTTTTTTTAATGAGTTCAGACATTTCGAAATCTGAAGGGATTTTGCAGGGGCCTTCCACGTGTCTTTCGACTGTCATTTATCAGCATGCGTACGAGCCGCTGACGTTTGGTCATGGGCATGCATGGATTTGGTAGTTTTGGACACACCATCAGAACCAGACTTTTCATCTGATTTTCGGGGCCTGTCGTGAGGTGAACGTGAGCACAATGGCCCAGAGGACAGCGAACTGACTGTCGGACCTCCCCATTGATGCTGTGTGTGGCCTTCCGGTCGGTGTTGGCCATGCGTTGTGTTTAGTGCGGGTATATTTGTCTGCGCCAGTGCCGCCGGGTGTCGTCCCCGTAACAGAACCGCCGATCTACCTGATGGGATCTGGGGCTTGCACGCAGGCATCCAACAGATCCAGTTTGCCTTCGTTGTCACTAAAGACGCCGATTCTGCAGTCAATGGAGGCACCCTCAACATCCATGGTAGCCTCAGCCTGCATGGCGTGGTGGGCCCAGCGCTTTGTTTTACCGACCTTTAAAGTATGGGGCTTCAAGAGCTTCCAAGATTTGCAGTGGCCCTCGTTATGGTCCCTTGGAAAACAAGGTTGCACACCCGGTGCGAGTCCTTCCAGGGACATTTTCGATTGCAAGTAGGTAAAAAAAGAGAAATATGCATTTTCTTAAGGAACTAAGAAATGAACCACCCCCACTCTCCTTACTGTGAGTGCCGAGGTCCGTAGCTGCCTTCCAATGCCGTCTGGAAAGGTTTGTCGAGGAGAGTTCTGAAGTTGCCGAAGGTATTGTACAGAAACGGCTAAGAAATGACAATAAGAATAACTAGGTCTAATTATTAATAAAATAGCGATAGCCAGAATGAACTCTGCTTTCAGCATCCGACAATGATGGCGGAAAAAAACAATCTGAGGGACCTCGACGCGTGAAGCACCATGGGTACAGTAGACGTCACACTAGGGATAGTATTACAGGAACGCCTTGTCAACGTCCCTTTTCAAGTTTCGAAAACAACAACTGTAATACTCCGCAGCTTCCACTAGACGTCGGCCTATGCATAGCATGTTATCCAAGGAGATTCCACAAGCCTCTGAAATAAATACATGGGATACATTACTCACCGTAATCGTACATCTGATGCTTTTATCTGCTTAGATTCGCATGCTGTACATAGGCCGACATCTAGTGGAAGCTGCAGAGTATTGCAGTTTGTTTTTCAAAACTCGAAAAGGGGCGTCGAACCAGGGCACACCAGTAATACTATCCCTAGTGTGACGTCCCCTGTACCCATGATCCCTCACGCGTGTAGGACCCTCAGAAGAACAAGTTACTTACCAACTGTAACGTTCTTTTGACTGGATGGTCCTCCCACGTATTCCTCATCTTATGATAAATCGTTATCTCCAGCGTCGCTGCTTCGGAAAAAAAAATTCTCTCGGCAGAGGGCGCTGTGCTTGAGGTTGTGGCGTCGATTGTCCCTCGATGGACTCCGTACTCTGTCGACGTCACCGATGGTATAAATAGCTCGAGCCACGCCTGTTGCTTCAGTTCTGTTTTTTTCGATGAAACATATAGGAGGAACACCCAGGCGTGCCCCATAACTGATGCACTCTTCGTGAGAGGAAAGTGTAAGAAAACGTAAACTGTACTGTGGGGTAGGATGGGAGGGTCGATGAGGAATACGTGGGAGGAACATCCAGTCGAAAGAATGTTACAGTTGGTAAGTAACTTGTTCCTCGAATGGATTGTGTCCTCCCACGTATTCCTCATTTTATGATAGACTCCCATAGCAGTGGCAATTTTGGAGGTGGGAGTACTAATTACAGTTTTCATGGAGAAAATGCAGAACTGAATTGGCAAATAACCCCTCATTGGAGGAGGCCGTATCCAAGCAGTAATGCTTGATAAAAGTATGCATTGATGCCCATGCTGCAGCTGAACAAATATCTGCTGCCGGGACTCCCCTCTTTAGAGCCGCAGAAGTAGCCATTCCCCTTGTAAAATTGGCTCGAAGCCCATCTGGCGCGTCTTTTCCCGCCAATCTGTAGCATTCAATTATGGCCAAAATGATCCAGCGGGATATAGTCTGTTTTGTTACTGATAAGCCCAGTTTATGACCAGTATAACCCACAAACAGTTGGTCATCTTGTTGTAATTTAGACATTGTTGAGATTGAAAAAACTATGAGCCCTCTTGGGATCTAGTCTGTGCAGTCTCTCCTCTTCCTTGCCCAAATGAGGAGGAGGATAAAATGTTGGTAGTAGTATTTTTTGTGACAAATGGAAGTCTGAAACTACCTTTGGTAAAAAGGAAGGTTTAACCTTAAGGACTACCTTATCCTTATAAAAAAACAGTATATGGTGGTTTGCATGAGAGAGCCTGAAGTTCACTAACCCTGCGGGCTGATGATGGGGCCACAAGAAGGACAGTTTTTAGTGTTAGAAGCCTCAATGGACAGGAGTGCAGAGGCTCAAAAGGTATGCAAGTCAAAAATGTTAGTACTAAATTTAAATCCCAAATTGGGACATGAAAGGGTACTGGAGGGTATACGTTCGTAAGCCCTTTTAAGAATTGAATGATTAATGGTATTTTGAAATATGAAAACTCTTCCGAGGTGCGCTTGAAAATAGTCAGCGCAGCAAGGTATCTTTGATTGTTCCTATCTGGAGCCCCAGATTGGCTAGATGTAATAGCAAAGAGAGCACTACTGGAGTGCCACATTGAAAAGGGTCCACATCCTTATCTTTGCACCAGTTACTAAACCTGTTCCAGCGACATCGGTACAAAGATTTTGTTGCTGGCCTTCTGGCCGAAAGCAAGACTTCCATTACGTCATCCGGAAGATCCCAATCCTTGTATCTCAACCTCTCAGAAACCATGCGTGAAGGTTGAGTGTCTTGACCTCTGGATGGAGAACCCGACCTTCCTCTTGCGAGACAAAATCCTCTCTTTGTGGAAGACGTATTGGAGGGCAGATGGACATGTCTAGAAGGTCCGGGTACCACGTCCTCCTGGCCTAATCCGGGGCAATTAGGATCATGGTTTTCCTGAACTTTCTCAACCTCCTGATTACTTGAGGAATCACGGGGACTGGGGGAAACGCGTAGAGCTTCCACTCCACTAGGAATGCGTCTCACAGAGCTCATCTTTGAAGAAATTCCCTTGAGCAGTACTGATCGCACTTCCGGTTGATCGCAGTGGCGAACAGATCCACTTGAGGGGTTCCCCAAAGGGCAAAGATCTCTAGAAGGACTTCCTGAGCCAGCTCCCACTCGCGAGAGACTGTGCTCTGCCTGCTCAGAGCATCTGCCGCCGTGTTCTTCTCTCCGGCTCGGTGAATTGCCGATAGAGATTCCTTCTCGTATTGCCCAGAACCATAGCTCCATTGCCCCTCTGCACAGTGGTAGTGACCCTACTCCTCCTCTTTTGTTGAGGTAGTACGTGGCCACCGTGTTGTCCGTCATTATCAGGACATTCTTTCCCTGTACAGAGGCGAGGAAAGGCCTTCAGCGCTAGTCTGATTGCCCTCAGCTCCAAAAGGTTGATGTGTAGTTTGGACTCCGATGGAGACCAACAACCGCTGATTGTCAGATCGTTGGTGTGTGCTCCCCACCCCGTGAGTGAGGCGTCCGTCACTACTGTTATCTCCGGCCATGGTTGCCAAAAAGATTCGCCCTTGAGAATGTTGTCGTTGCAAGCCCACCATAAAAGATCCTGAGCAATTGCGCTCGGGACTTGCAGAAGATCCGACATATTCTCTGAGAACTGGGACCACTGAGTTCTGAGTGCCCATTGAATGGATCTCATTCTCAACCTAGCCTCTGGTACTAGGAAAATGCAGGATGCCATGAGGCCGAGCAACCTGAGAAAATCGAAGGCCGGTAGATGTTGGGCATTCTGGAACTTTGTTACCATCTTCTGGATGTGGAGAGCTCTCACTTCGGGAGGCGAGGCTTTTCCCGAGAAAGTATCCAAGACTGCTCCGATAAACTGGAGCTTTTGGGATGGTATCATATGGGACTTCTTGAAATTGAGGGAGAAGCCCAATTTGTGGAGGAAGTGGCAAGTGATCGAAAGATGTTCCTGAGCTTGTTTTGGAGAACTTGCTCTGATCAACCAATCGTCCAGGTAGGGGTAAATGTGAATACCCCGTCTCCTGAGACTCGCTGCCACCACCGCCAACAGTTTGGTGAAAACCATCGGGGCGGAGGTCAACCCAAATGGTAGAACTCAAAACTGATAATGAGAATTGCCAATCGCAAACCTCAGGTACTTTCTGTGCTTTGGATGGATTGGCACATGAAAGTAAGAATCCTGAAGATCCAATGATACCAACCAATCTTGGAGTTGGAGAGCCTGAAGGATCTGAGAAAGAGTCACCATCTTGAGGAACTTGTTCAAGTTTCTCAAGTCCAAGATGGGTCTCAGTCCTCCGTCCTTTTTTGGAATGAGAAAGTATGGGGAGTACCAACCCCTGTTCCTTTCCGCTACAGGTACCTGTTCTATCGCACCTTTCTCTAGCAGGGTTAAAATTTCCTGCAACAGGAGCGGATCTGGAATTTTGGTGGAGTTGGCTCCCGGTGGATGATTGAGGCCTTTTTAGGAAGGGGAGACAGTAACCTTGGGCTACTGTTTCCAGTGCCCAAGCATCTGAGGTAATGCCCCGCCATTCCTTTAGATGCTGAGAGATCCTGCCTCCCACTGGTGTTTTGTGCAACAAGGTCTCAGAGATTTGGAGGCGGCTGCAGGAGTGGCTGAGGGTACAGATGCCGCTCCTGAGGCTGATTTTGCACCTCTTCCTCGTGCTCCACGAGGGAAGTTTCTTTTGCCCCTTTGAGAAGCCTGTCCTCTTCCTCTACCAAATGAGGAGTAGTGACGAAGAGAACAACCCCTCCAGGAAGATGAGCCGGAATAGGGTTTTAGAGGCTGGCGTCTGGAGACGCTAAGCGATTTAGCTTCCGCTTTCGAGGTCTGAAGTTTTTCTAGGCTTTCATCAGCCTTGCTGCCAAACAGCCTCAAGCCATCAAAGGGCATGTTAAGGAGTCTGGCTTGCACGTCTGGTGCAAACCCCGAATTCCTCAACCACGCAAATCTGCGTAGCACAAGGTTTGCAGCCATGGATCTGCCGATACTATCAGCAGTATCCAGTCCAGCCTGGAGACATTCCCCCATTGCCTCCTTCCGGTCTTTGACTATATTCAGGCAGCCTTCCTTTTCTTCGCCTTCTGGAATATGATCAGCCGCCGTCAAAATACAGTCCCACACGGTATGGGTAAACCTGGCTAGGGTACAGGTGACATTTGTCGATTTAAGGGCCATACTGCCGGACGTGAAAACTTTACGTGCCCAGGCATCAACTTTTTTATCCTCTATATCTGGAGTATCTGGAGGGATAGTGGGATATGCAGTTTGCTTTGATGTGGATGCTGCCTGTATGACTAGAGTTTCTGGAGTCGGATGCTTGTTTAAGTATTCGGGATCCGTACCAGCTGGTCTATATTTCTTGGGAAAATTACTATCTGCAGCAGCAATGTTCTCAGGCTTTTCCCAGTTTTTCTCCACCATCCTCTGAAGAGCCCTGTGAAAGAGGAGAACTGGATCCTTTTGAGGACCTCTGACAATTATATCCGTCATGTTATCCTGTTCAAAAACGGGGGAAGTGTTACCCCAACCCATATACTCAATTACTCTGGTCATAAGACTCCTGTACCCAGCGTCTGCATGCTCTGCAGGATCAGGTCTGGCAAACCAAATCTTGGGAGGTGTCAATCCCACTGGCAGAATGTAGAGTGTCACTAAGGTCTCTCATTTTAGATTCTTGATCAATGAGTTCCTCAGGAACTTGCTTTGTGCCATATGAAACTCCAAAAGGAGTAACTTAGTCTTCCTCTGAGCCAGAGTCCTCATAAATTGAGGACATGGACTTAAAAAAATCTGATCTGGGCAACGGAGTGAATCTTCTTTCTTCCTCTACCATACGCGTCGAAGGAATAGAGAAATCCTTCGAAGTTGTCAAAGGAATCTTCGATGACTTCGACACGGGCGTCGAGGTTGTTTTTGGTTTTGACTTATGTTTTTTATATGGCACCGGAGAGGTGCTCGACTCTCGAAGAGTCCTTGACGACTTGGCGTCGACTCGAGTTTTTCGAGTATCCTCGACACTACCGGTTTTTACCATGGTAGTCTTGGACTTCCCTTTGTCGTCCAATGGAGCGACTTTAGGGGTATGTCTTTTCCGACGTTCATTCGAGGGGGTCGGGCCGCATTCTCGAATACTTCCATCTTATTACGAAATTCTTCCCATTTTCTGGGAGAATCAGAGTTTGTCGGACATCGAATTTCTTCGGTCGACTCTGAAGATGATGCTGAGGGAGATCTACGTCTCCTCTTCCTTTTTTTGGATGAGGAAGAAGAGTGTCTCGATCTACTCCAGGATCGAGATCTCTTGGAGTGCCTATGGTGATCCGATTCCTTCGAATCAGTCGCTTTCTGATGTTTTTTGGACATAGCCTTCTTAGAGGCGTCCCTCCCCACCGACAGTTTACCTCTCCTCTCACGAAGACCTTTCTCGGTCATTGACTGGCAGGAACCACAGTCGTCGGTCTGGTGACTAGAACCGAGACACCAGAGACAAACCCGCTGAGGATCCGTGATCGACATTTTGTGATCCACAATCTACGCACTTCTTGAACCCAGTCTTGGGTGTCGAAGGAGTTGAAGATGACGACATTTTCTTCACAGAAAATCTCAAGCGCGCCGTTCTCGATAGCGAAGCGATCGGAAAAACGGAACTGAAGCAACGGGCGCGGCTCGAGCTATTTATACCATCGGTGACGTCGACAGAGTACGGAGTCCGTCGAGGGACAATGGACGCCACGACCTAGAGCACAGCGCCCTCTGGCGAGAGAATTTTTTTTTCCCAAGCAGCAAAGCTGGAGAACGATTTATCATAAGATTAGGAATACATGGGAGGACACAATCCAATCAAATGTATTTTTTCTGACATGAGGTAGCATGAGGAGTAGCGTGAGTACAGAGTATCGAAGCAGATAAGATAGATAAGACTACAAGCATCGATGCGCCTTCTCTCTCAGAGGGGAGGAAGGGCGGGCGCATGTGAATCTAAGCAGATACAAGAATCAGAAATACGATTACGGTGAGTAATGTATCCCTTCTGAGGCTTGTGGACTCTACTTCGATCACATGCTGTGCATCGATTAGCGAGCAGTGTTAGAAGGAGGTGGGATGTGAGAAGGTTCATGAGCGCCTGTTAAGTTGATTTCATCGATTTTCCACCTGAAACCTTTATCTTTTTTGCTTCTGATGTTTCCAATGGACATGATCTTAGTTTTTTGAGAGTTTATTTCCAATTGGTTTATGTCCATGTAGGATTTCAAGCCTAATAGGAGACGCTGTAATCCAATTTGGGTTCTGTCCATCAGAACCAGGTCATCCGCATAGACTATACAATTGACATTTGATTTATTTTTGGTGAGAAGCATAGAACTTTGTTCAGGTAGATTGGCAGATCTGCTAGAAATAATTTGAATAATTCTGCAGCTAGGGGACATCCTTGCTTAAGACCCTTATGGGTCGCTATATCTTTGGATAACATTCCGCTGTTGTTTAGCCAGACTTTGATTGAAGTATTTTCATGTAGAGCAATAATAGGCTCTAAAATGGATGCCGGACATTGCCATTATGACAGTTTTTCCCATAGTAAGCTTCGGTTCACACCATCGAAAGCTTGTTTCATATCGATGAAAGCTAGGTGAATCTTGCCGTTCTTGTTTAAGGTTTCCAGCTTTAGAATCGTCAGAATGAGCAGATTTACGCCAACTCCGGTCGCTTTCGTAAATCCAGTTTGCCGTATGTCGTTGATCTGTGACATCTCAGCCCATTTGGCGAGTTTGAGGCGCAAGTTCGACCCAAAGATCTTTCCAATGGTGTCGAGCAAGGCAATTGGGCGATAGTTGTTCGGATCGTCCCAACTGCCCCGCTTATGAATTGGTACCACAATCGCAGATGACCAGGATTCTGGCAATTCTTTGGACCGACTGATTTTTATGAATAGCTTTCCAATAAAGTCAGCCCATTCACTTGGGTGTTTTTTTTAGGTCAATATTTGAGATCAAGTCGGGTCCAGCAGCACGTGAGATCTTTAGAGAGTTGATAGCACGAACAATTTTGTCATGTTCCATCTGCACATCCCATTGAGTGTTGACCTATTGTGAATACTCTGTATACTGTCTAACTCTTCTTGAGGGAAGTCTGACTGCTCAGCCACAGCTATCAAGTGAATCTGTGTGGTACAGACTGCTACCAAGTGGGTTTACTGTCAAACACCTGTAGTCCTAAATCTTTTGCAGTGGTCCCAGTGGTCCGGGTCCCTTCTGTTTCCTCCTCCATGCCCATATCTTGAGCAGTGGGAGGGGTGATTTTACCTTTAGTGGGAGGGTCAGGGACCTTGGGCTTTCCTACTGATTTATGGGCCTTTTGTTTTCCTTATGAACATGGTGTACTGAAGGCTTCTTTTGTTATTTATCCCCCTTCCCATAACCAGAGGAATGTTTCCCAGAGCTTTTAAGGGCTTCCGAGGGATCTGACACCTCGCATCGAGAATCGGAGGTGGTCTTGGAGGAAGGACGTCGAATCTCGGGAGTAGACGCTGCGCGCCTTGCCTGAGGATAGAGGCCGGAATCGTCTTCTGACGATTGGGCCTCTGGGACTATTGGGAGTGCAACACCTTTTCGAACCGCGGACGGTTGGTCTTTGTCATGAGGCAATCATGAACGGGAACGCCCAGAGGACACAGATTCGTTGGATTGCTATCTTTGTGTCTTCCGTTGCCGATCGCTCGACACGTGTATTGAGTCACAGCCAGGGCTGATGTGTTCAGTAGAAGTAGTGTGTGTCGCGCTTATGCCACCGGGTGTTGTCTCCATAACTGGGCCGCCAGCCAGTCCTCCGGGGTCGGGGGCTTGCACGTGGGTGTCTGAAGTCACCCCTCTGCCCTCGCCGTCCGATACGGCGGCGTTGCTGCCATCACTAAATGACCCTTCGGCGTCCCTGGCCTCCAGTTGCCTGCCGTAGAGGGTGCAGCGTTTAGTGGATCGGTCTTTAAGTGTTTTCGGCTTGAAGAGCTTGCAAGCTCAACAGGTAGCCTCGGGATGGTCTTGTGGGAGACACAGATTGCATGTATTGTGCTCATCTACCCAGGGAAACTTCCTGTTACATTTAGGGCAGAATTTGAAAGGAGTACTCTCCATATGTCTCAAATTGACAGCGGGCGGGTATATGTAGGAAATCAATGTGGGATAGCCTGTATTACCATCCCCCACTCTCCCTACTTGTACAGGGCCGAGGCCAGATCTTCGGCATAGGGTGGAAGAGAACGGGGATGTTTTTTAACAATAATTTTAGTACAATTGGCTAATGCCAAGGGACTTTCCCAACATGCTTCCGACTAGCATGGCGGAAAAAAACAATCTGAGGGTCCTACACGCGTGAGGGATCATGGGTATAGAGGAAATAACACTAGGGATAGTATTACTGGCACGCCCTGGTTCGACTCCCCTTTTTTGAGTTTCAAAAAACAAACTAATACTCCGCAGCTTCCACTAGATGTCGGCCTATGCACAGCATGTGAATCTAAGCAGATACAAGCATCAGAAATACGATTACTGTGAGTAATATATTATATATATATATATATATATATATATATACACACACACACACACACACACATACACACATGATCAAGCAGCGAGGAAGCTGTGAAACGCGTTGTACCGTGTGGTTTCTACCTTGGCTAATGCCATAATAAAACTGGATATTTTTTTTAAGGTCAATTTTTTGCTTTTTCTCTTCAATAACGGACAAAGCATTTCTCTGGCGAGTATTTCATTGTTTGGAGTGCCATCCTCTCTGGGAAAAAGAAGAAATCATTTTTCCCTTCTTTTGGAATATATGGGATACATTACTCACCGTAATCGTATTTCTGATGCTTGTATCTGCTTAGATTCACATGCTGTGCATAGGCCGACATCTAGTGGAAGCTGCGGAGTATTACAGTTTGTTTTTCGAAAGTCGAAAATGGGCGTCGACACAGGCGTGCCAGTAATACTATCCCTAGTGTGACGTCCACTGTACCCAAGATCCCTCACGCGTCTAGGATCCTCAGATTGTATTTTTTCTGACATGAGGAAGCATGAGGAGTAGCGCGAGTACAGATAATCCAAGCAGATAGACAGAAAGGTAAGACTACAAGCAATCATGCGCCTTCTCTCGGAGGGGAGGAAGGGTGGGTCGCATGTGAATCTAAGCAGATACAAGCATCAGAAATACGATTACGGTGAGTAATGTATCCCTTCTGAGGCTTGTGGAATCTGCTTAGATCACATGCTGTGCATAGATTAGCGAGCAGTACCAGAAGGAGGTGGGATGTGAGAAGGGTCATGAGCAAACAGGTGTCTTAGAACCGCTTGTCCCACTTGTGTATCTGTCTTGGAATGAGTGTCAATGCAGTAATGCTGAGTAAAAGTGTGAATAGAGCTCCAAGTAGCTGCTTTGCAAATGGTGTCGAGGGGAACATTTGCAATGAAAGCCAGAGTGGCACCAATGCCTCTAGTAGAGTGGGCCCTTGGCGTAAAAGGCAGAGTCTTTTCAGAAAGAGAGTAACACAGCTGTATACAGTTGATAATCCACTTCGAGATAGCGCCCTTAGAGACGCGATCCCCCTCTCTGCCTGTAGCTACGGAGACAAACAGTTGATCTGTTTTCCTTAGCGGTCTGGTTTTATTTACATAGTATAGGACCGCCCTACGCACATCTAGGGTGTGTAGTTTCACCTCAGCCGAGCTTTGCGGGTTTTGGAAGAAAGCCGGAAGCTCGATGGACTGGTTTACATGGAACTTGGATATGAATTTAGGTGAGAACCTAGGGTGTGTGCGTAAAACCAGTTTGTCCTTGTGGATAGTAAGATCCTGCACTGACAGAGCCTGAATTTCACTGACCCTTCTTATGGAGGTAATGGCTACTAAGAAGGCCGTTTTATAAGTCAGGTGTTTGAGACTACTTTTATGCATGGGTTCGAATGGGGGTCCCATGAGCTTAGCTAGCACCACGTTGAGGTCCCATCCTGGCGGTGGGTTCGAAATAGGAGGGTGAAGTCTCTTTACTCCTTCCATGAAGGCTTTAACCACTGGTACTTTCCACCACGAGACCTTGTTATGGGATGTGGTGTAAGCCGAGAGGGCTGCCAGGTGTACTTTCAGCGAGTTAAAAACCAACCCTGCATCCAGCAGGTGGAGCATGTATGTCACAACGTTGGAAGGAGTGCAATCAACCGGGTTGATTTGTTTATTCTGGCACCAGATAACGAATCTTTTCCACTTGTCAAAGTAACAGTGCCTTGTATTTGGTTTCCTGGACTCCTTTAGAATGTCCATACACCTCTGTGGTAATTTGAGATGTCCAAACTCTATGACTTCAGGAGCCATGCTGCTAGGTTCATAGAGTTGGGTTCCTGATGCACTGTTTGACCCTGTTGCTGGGACAGTAGGTTGTACCAGGCTGGGAGTCTGATGGGCTCGCACACCGCCATCCTGCGTAGGTGTGGAAACCATGGTTGTCTCGCCCACATGGGAGCAACTAGGATGAGCGTCATCGATTCCTTGTTCATCTTGTACACCACCTTCCTGATGAGAGGAGTTGGTGGAAAAGCGTACGCAAACATCCCTGACCAGTTCATCCACAGGGCATTCCCTTGGGAGTCCGGCTGGGGGAACCTGGATGCAAATCCTGGGCATTGTTTGTTTTCGCTTGTGGCGAATAGGTCTATAGTGGGGAAACCCCACTGAGAAAAGAGATCTTCTACTACGTCTCTGTTAAGGACCCATTCGTGTTCTTCTGGGAGGGAGTCTCTGCTTAGAGCATCCGCTAGGGAATTGAGCTCCCCTGGAACATGTTGCGATGACAGGAAGATGTTCCGTCTGAGTGCCCATATCCATATTTTCTGGGCAAGCTTGGACAGATTTGGCGAACGAGTCCCCCCTTGCTTGTTCAGATAGAACATGGCTGTCGTGCTGTCCGTCCTGATCTGCGCCGACAAGTTCAGTAGATGGGGCTCGAACGCCTTTAGCGCTCGGAATACTGCCAGAAGCTCTAGCAGATTGATGTGGTTCTTGGCTACTGAGTGAGACCAGAGACCCTGAGCTGTGTGGTGGAGATGGTGAGCTCCCCACCCAGTCAGGCATGCATCTGTAGTCACCACGGCTTGTACTTCGGGATCGTAAAAGGGTTTCCCCTTTGCGAGATTCTCTCTTGTCCACCAGTGTAGGCTCTGTACGAGTGTTGGCGAAACGACCACTAGATCGTCCCACTGACCACTTGCCTGAGACCACTGTTTCGCCAACCATTCCTGCATGGGACGCATGCGCAGACGCGCGTGGGGGACCAGGTAAATGCATGACGCCATCATGCCCAGTAACCGCATAGCTTTGCGTACTGTTATCTGTTGACCTGACTGATAATGCGGAATTTGCAGAAGTATATTCCGAATTCTCTCTTCCGAAGGGAAGGTCAATCCTTTCTGAGTATCTAGGATAGCTCCTAGAAACTGTTTTGAGGTGCTTGGCACCAGACTTGACTTTTTCTCGTTGATAGAGAAGCCTAATTCGTGGAGGAGGTCGATAGTCCTCTGAATGTTTGACCTGCAAATTCCTGGGGTTTCCCCCGTTATGAGCCAGTCGTCCAGATAAGGGTACACCGGGATTGCCTCCCTGCGTAGGTGTGCAGCTGCCACCGCCAGTACCTTGGTGAATACCCTTGGTGCTGAAGCTATCCCGAAGGGCAGTACCTTGAATTGGTAGTGGCGACTGTCCACCTTGAAGCGCAAGTACTTTCTGTGCGCTGGGAGCATGGAAATATGAAAATAAGCATCTTTCATATCCAAGGTTGCCATGTAATCCCCCTTTTTTAGGAGGGGGATTACCTCTTGTAGCGTGGTCATACGGAATTTTTGGGGCTTGACATACTTGTTGGCAGGCCGTAAGTCCAATACTGGGCGCATTGTCAAATCTTTCTTTGGCACAAGGAAGTAAGTTGAATAGATACCCTTGTTTACCTGGTGTCCTGGGACGAGTTCTATCGCGTCCTTTTCTAGCAGAATGGCGATCTCCTCGAGAAGGATCCTTTGATGCTCTAGGGAGTGCACTCTTTGTCGTGGAGGATGGTTCCGGGGACGCTGCAGTAGTTCTATACAATATCCTGCGGATACTGTTGACAGCACCCATCTGTCTGAGGTGATCCCTTCCCAAGCCTGGGTGAAGGTGGAAATGCGTCCCCCTACTGGGGTTGCGTGACAAGGGACCCTGAACTGAGCGTCACTGTTTTGGTGGAGGCGTGCCACCTCCCTTGTTGGGGCTGCCTCTGCCTCTTCCACGACCTCTCTTGTTACCCCTGCCGTAACTCTGGGTAGACTGCTGGTTGTTATTCCATTGTGTACCCTGTCCCTGGGCATAGTTGCCTCTTTGTGAATTTTGGCCGCGTGGGCGACGAAAATTACTGTTCCCCCTCTGGTTAGGGGGTTTGTTGGTAAGCTGGCCAAGGGATTTGAGAGTCTCATATTCATCTTTGGCATTTTTAAGTGCGTCTTCGACCGCTTTCCCAAACAATAGGTCGGGTTCCACTGGCTTGTCTATTAAAGAAGCCTGGGTTTCTGTCTTGAATCCCGACTGCCGTAACCACGCATGTCTCTTGATAACAGTACCTTCTGCTATCAATCTCCCTGCGTTGTCAGCGGCGTCGAAAGTTGCTTTTAAAATGCAACCAGACACGGCTCTCCCCTCTGCCGAGATCCGAGCCAGCTGGCCCTTTAACGGTTCTGGAGCAGAGGCAATGAGCGCCGCGACTTCTTCCCATTGATGGCAGTTGTAACTAGCCAACAGGGTGGTGGAATTCGCAATCCTTGCTTGGTAGGCGGACGTTGAGGCTACCTTCCTGCCAAACCCGTAAAGTTTTTTGCTCTCCTTGTCGGGAGGAGCTTCTGATGAAGATAAGGGCGTGCCAGCCCTTTTTCTAGTGTTGGTAACCACTAGGGAATCTGGTTTAAGATGTCCCCTTTTATACAGAGGGTCAGACTGGGCTGCCCGGAAAATCTTTTCAATTCTGGGGTTGACAGCTCTGGTGAGGTTAGGATTCACCAGGGAAGGATCTATTCTTCGTTGGATGGATTTGAGGATAGGGATGGTCTGAGCGACCGGTCTCCTCTCTCCTACAAACTCCTCCGCGAAGTCCCTTTCCTCCTGTACACCGTGGGTGTCGATGTGGAAATGTTCCGCTGCTCGAGCGAGAACCTCGTTAAGGAGGGGCTGGTTATCAACTGGAGAGTCGGTAACTGGGGCTTCGCTTTGTACTGGGGAATCTATTCTGTAAATTTCCTGCTCATCTTCTCCCTCCTCCAGGTCCTCATCATCTGCATAGTAATCTGTCCCGGTTTGTTCTTCCATAATTTCAAACTCCTGGTCCTCTTCAGGGAAAACTTGTCCCTGGTAACTGGGGAGTGGAGTAGAATATGGAGTGGAGTAAGGCTGAACCTCGAAGGGTTCAGGTCTTTCGAACCGGGGCTTTTTACTTAGCGGGATAGGATCGGAGGAGCCTGAGGGTGTGGCCCCTTGAGGGTTATATGAAAGAAAATGTTCTGGGTTCTTATCATAAAAATCAGCCAAGGAAGACATCCTAGACATAACCCTGTCTATGTCTTCACTGGACCATTCCCTGGAACAGGGTATTACTTTAGTAGGTGCTGATTTATGGGACTTTTCAAGGGTAGACTTGTGTTTGCTTGTCTGCCTAGGGTGAGAGGATGGCTTTACAGGAGTGGAAGGCTGTGCTTTCCGCTGTTTCCCCCCCTCCCCGTGCGTGGAAAAATGTTTTCCCTGTCCCTTGGAGGCCCCAGAGACTTTCGACGCCTGGCGCCGAGGGTCTGGAGAGGTATCTGTGTGCTTCGGGCGTGGGGCCTCACTGGTGTTAACCGCGGTCTCGGTATCTTGGAGCGCGGCCTGGGGGTGGAAGTCGTCTTCGTCTCCCAACGATCGAACTTCCGTTAATGTGTGTAGCGAGGCACTCTTGGCAAGAGTGGATGATTGCCTTGCGTCGTGAGGTGATCTCGATCGAGAGCGCCCAGAGGACACCGAGTCGGACCGTTCTTTTTGTGCCTCTTTCCGGGAAGTCGACGTCGTCGAGGTCCGGTTGGTCTTAGTGTGTTTAGTGTGTGTTAGGTGTGTAGCGCTTGCGTCGCCGGGGGTCTTCCCCATAGCCGCCCTGCCGGTCACCTTCCGAGGTCGGGGACCTGCGCTCGCCGGCTGTCTTTCGACGCCATAATGCCCTCGCCGTCCGAAAGTACGGCGTCGCTGCCATCGCTGAAGGCGCCCTCCGCTGCCATGGCCTCCTGCCTGGCGTGGTGGGCCCAACGCTTTGTCGAACGGTCCTTAAGTGTCTTAGGTTTAAACCTACTACACGCTCTGCAGTTCGCTTCGGGGTGATCCCTCGGCAAGCAGAGATTGCACGTGGCGTGCCTGTCGACCCAAGGGTATTTGCGATTGCACTTGGGGCAGAATTGAAAAGGGGTACCCTCCATACGCACCTTAAGGCAGCGGGCTGCTAAGTGTAGGAATATATAAAATGTAACTATATATCAAGAGTGAAGAGTATGTACCACCCCCCACTCTCCCTACTTGTAAGGGCCGAGGCCAGCGGCCTACTAGGCCCGGGCCGAGGCCAGCGGCCTTCCGAGGCCCAGATCCGTCGTGCAGCAGTCGACGGTCGATGACTTCTCCAGCTGTCGTCGAGGTCGAGGGTCGACGTTGGGGTGGGGAAGGGAATGAATAAGAATTATAATTATAATAACAGCAAAAGTATGGCTAAGGCCAGGGAACTCCGCAAGATGCTTCCGACCAGTATGGCGGAAAAAAACAATCTGAGGATCCTAGACGCGTGAGGGATCTTGGGTACAGTGGACGTCACACTAGGGATAGTATTACTGGCACGCCTGTGTCGACGCCCATTTTCGACTTTCGAAAAACAAACTGTAATACTCCGCAGCTTCCACTAGATGTCGGCCTATGCACAGCATGTGATCTAAGCAGATTCCACAAGCCTCAGAAATATATATATAAAATACATTTATATAATACATTACTCACAGTAATCGTATTTCTGATGCTTGTATCTGCTTAGATTCACATGCTGTGCATAAGCCGACATCTAGTGGAAGCTGCCGAGTATTACAGTTTGTTTTTTGAAAAAGGGGCATTGATACAGGGCGAGCCAGTAATAGTATCCGTAGTGTGACATCCACTGTACGCATGATCCCTCACGCGTGTAGGACCCTCAGATTGTATTTTTTCTGACATAAGGAGAATAAGGAGTAACTTGAGTACAGATTATCCAAGCAGATAGATAGATAAGATAAGACTACAAGCATCCATGCGCCTTCTCTCAGAGGGGAGGAAGGGCGGGTCGCATGTGAATCTAAGCAGATACAAGCATCAGAAATACGATTACGGTGAGTAACGTATCCCTTCTGAGGCTTGTGGAATCTGCTAAGATCACATGTGTGCATAGATTAGCGAGCAGTGTCGTTTCGCCAACCATTCTTGCATGGGTCGCATGCGCAGGTGCGCGTGGGCGACCAGGTAAATACATGACGCCATCATGCCTAGCAAACGCATCGCTTTGCGCCCCTGTAACGCTCACCTGATTCCCGCAGAGGCACCGGTCTTGACTGGGTGAATGCCGTATCTTCAAAGGTGATGTGTAACACACGGTTGGCTCTTTGGGCTGGACCTCTGTGCACTGTATGTCTGACTCGAAGAGTAAGATGTCTGCAGATAGAAAATATGGGATTAATGAACTGGGGTTATTGGGGTGCCTCTCTCCTCCTCCCTTTCTCTTCTCCTGTAGAACCCCAAAGGTTAACGCCCTCACCTTAGGTAAGTGAACGCCGAGCTCTCCATCTGCCTCGGGGCAGGGTGCCGTAACCAGTTTCTTCACTGGATAAGGGTGCAGGCCTCTTGACCTCAGAGGACTGCTGTCCGTCGTTAACTGCACGAACGGTAAGTTCTGGGCACTTCAAATGTCTTAAAAGTCTTTTGTAATGATATCTCTTGTTTTGCAGGGTTCCGGCGATGGCGGATGGCGGGCTGATGAGAGTTGAGGATCGAACCCGCGTGAGGAATAGAAGCGCCTGGAAGCACGTAAGTAAGCGCTTGTAGCCTGTTTCACGATGCGCACTAACTGTCCCTTTTATTTTGCAGGTACAAGTTCGGAGCTTTAGAGAAGCTGAAGGGTGCTGGAATATCCACTGGATTTGGCGTGGGAAGGAGTAATGGCACGTGAGTAATAAAGTTGCCCAATGTCTTTAAACGCACCTTCTTTTGTCTTTCAGATGCGGGATGCAGCGCCGAAGGCCTCCGGAGCGTGCAAAGAGCTGGTAAGCTTTTGTCTTTCAGATGCCGGAATGCAGTGCGAAGACCTCCGGAGCATGCGAAGAGTAGGTAAGCCTTTGTCTTTCAGATGCCGGAATGCAGCGCGAGGCGTTGGTGACAGCCGATGGACCAGGTAAGAGATGCGCTGCCACTGAAGACCGTAGTGCTAACCTGTTCTTTCTTTGTCTTTATAGGTGCTGCTGAAGACTGGATTCCAGGATGGTAAGCCTTTGTTCCCTTAGGCCCAGGATCAGAAGCAGAAGACACGATGAGCGTTCTGCTGCAGAGAATGCAGAATAACGCAAAGCAAGATTCATCCATCGGGTGTGGTTTAAATAGCCTCCTGTAGTGCTTAGGTGTCTCCTTCCACAGCCTCGCCTAGGTAAGAAAAGAGTTCCTGCTTTCCAGAAGAGTTCCAGTGTTCTGAACCTAGGGAGTGGCTCCTGCCCCACCCAACAGGAAAAGTAGTCCCAAACAGAAGAGGATCAGGGGCTCAACTGGCAGGTAAGTAAGCAGCATGGTCTGCTGCAGGTAAGTCCACCCAAGCATTATGAGCCCGGCGCTTCCAGCGCTGGGACTGGGCATATTTATGAGCCTGGTGCCACTGGCGCCAGGACAGGGTCCAAAAGGTCCCAATTGGGACTGGCTGGCACTCGGAACGGGGGTTATGGGTCTGCTTCCAAGGGAGTCGGGCAAGTCCTGATCTTTTGGAAGCAGAGATCATGACAGCACCCTTATCTGACGACCGGGCTGGAAAAAAGGAATTTATAGTAGTAGATTCCAAATTCTTTCCTCTGATGGAAAGGCCAACCACTCTTGAGTGTCTAGAACAGCTCCTAAGAACTGTTTGGAGGTGCTCAGCACCAGACTTGATTTTTTTCTCGTTTATGGAGAAACCCAATTCGAAGAGGAGGTTGATCGTTCTTTGAATGTTTGACCTGCAAATTACTGGGGTCTCCTCCGTGATGAGCCAGTCGTCTAGGTAAGGGTACACCAGGATTCCCTCACTGCGCAGGTGTGCCACCGCCACCGCCAGTACCTTGGTGAATGCCCTTGGAGCCGAGGTTACACCGAAGGGCAGCACCTTGGACTGGTAGTGCTGAATGTCCACCTTGAAGCGCAAGAATCTTCTGTGCGCTGGGAACATGGAAATATGAAAATAGGCATCTTTCATGTCCAATGTTGCCATGTAATCCCCTTTTTTAGGAGGGGGGATTACCTCTTCGAGAGTAGTCATGCAAAACTTTTGGGGCTTGACATACTTGTTTGCAGGGCGTAAATCTAATACTGGGCACATTGTCAAATCTTTTTTTGGCACAAGGAAGTAAGTTGAATAAATACCCTTGTTTACCTGGTTGCCCGGGACGAGTTCTATTGCGTCCTTTGCTAGAAGATTGACCATCTCCTCGAGGAGGATCTTTTGGTGGTCGAAGGAATGTATCTTTTGACGTGGAGGGTGGCTTCGGGGACGCTCGAGCAGTTCTATGCAGTATCCCGCGGACACTGTGGACAGCACCCATCTGTCTGATGTGATCCCTTCCCAAGCTTGGGTGAAGTTGGAAATGCGTCCCCCTACTGGGGATGCGTGAGAAGGGACCCTGAGTGTGGCGTCACTGTTTTGCGGGAGGCTTGCCGCCTTTGCTGGGGCTGCCTCTGCCCTTACCACGGCCCCTCTTGTTTCCTCTGCTGTAACTTTGGGTAGACTGCTGGTTGTTACCCCATGATGTACCCTGTCCCTGGGAATAATTGGAGCCTCTGTGAATTTTGGCCGCATGGGCGACGAAAATTACTATTACCTCTTTGATTAGGGAGCTTGTTGGTCAACTGTCCCAGGGATTTCAGAGTATCATACTCGTCTTTGGCAGTCTTTAATGCGTCCTCTACCGCTTTTCCAAACAGTAGATTAAGGATGTGTTGTGTCTCGGGTTTAAACCCTGACTGTCTTAACCAAGCATGCCTCTTAATGACAGTGCCCTATGCTATTAGCCTGCCCGCGTTATCTGCGGCATCAAAGGTTGCCTTAAGGATGTAACCGGACACGGCTCTGCCCTCCGACGCAACCTGGGCCAACTGGCCCTTTAAAGATTCCGGTGCGGAGTCGATGAGGGCAGCTACTTGCTCCCACTGGTGGCAGTTGTAACTAGCCAGCAGAGTGTTCGAGTTGGCAATCCTTGCCTGGTAAGCGGAAGTGGAGGCTACCTTCCTTCCCTTCCAACCCGTAGATTTTCTTGCTCTCCTTGACGGGGGGAGCCTCAGATGATGATAGAGGTGTTCCTGCCCTCTTCCAGGGAATTAGTAACTACCAGGGAGTCAGGCTTCAGTTGACCCTTATGTAAAGCGGGTCTGATTGGGCTGCCCTGAACAATTTCTCGATTCTGGGGTTTACTGCCCTTGTGACGTTAGGATTGAGAAGGGAAGGATCAATTCTCCGTTGGATGGACTTGAGAATTGGAATGGCTTGGGCAATGGGTTTCTTGTCTCCCACTAGTTCCTCAGCAAAGTCCCTCTCCTCCTGTGCTCCCTGAGTGTCTATGCGGAAGTGTTCTGCGCTTTAGTTAAGACCTCATTTAGGAGGGGCTGGTTGTCGACTGGAAAGTCGGTAACTTGAGGTTCTTTGCCTACAGGGGAGTCTACTCTGTAGACTTCTGGGTCGTCTTCCTCCTCCTCTTGGTCTTCATCATCCTCATAATAGTCCACCCCAGTTTGGTCATCTAACGTTACCAAGTCTGGATCCTCATCCTTTAGTGGGTCCTCACTATACTGGGTGTAAGGTTGGATGTAAAAAGGGTCTGAAGACAGACCTTGCGCGTTGGGGTCTCAAACCGAGGTTTCTTACCAGGGGGCTGCGGATACCTAGATCCTGAGGGAGTAGCACCGTCAGGGGTATAGGTGAGGAAGTGTTCTGGGTTCTTGGAGTAGAAGTCTGCTAGGGAGGACATTCTAGTCATAACCCTGTCTATATCCTCACTGGCCCATCTCTAGGAATTGGGAATGACCCTTTCTTGAGAGGGTTCCCCTTCTATGACTTGACTGGACTGGACCTATGGGCCTGTGCAGGGGTCTTGGTTAGATGCTTATCAGAAGACTTAGAGCTGTCTTTATGTAACGGTGGTGCAGAAGAAGGGTGAGATGGTTTCGTCTGCTGTTTCCCCCCTTCCCCATGAGTGGAAGTGTGTTTCCCTGGTGTTTTCACCCTCTCAGTGCTTTTCGACACCTGGCATCGAGATTCAGGGGTAGTGTCCCTTTCCTTAGAGTGAGGACGTCGGAATTCAGAAGCAGCCGTCGAACGGTCTGCTGTAGCAGACTCCTGGTGAGCGGCCTGGGGCTGGCGGTCGGCTTTGTCTTCTGACGAGCGTACCTCCATGACTTTGGTGAGTGAGGCACTTTTGGCAACTGTGGATGGTTGCCTGGTGTCGTGAGGCGATCTTGACCGAGAACGCCCAGAGGACACCGATTTGGTGGACTGCTCTGTGTGCCTCTTTCCGAGAACTCGACACGCGCGTCGAGTCTCGGTTGGACCTCGAGTGTTTAGGTGTGGAAGTGGTGTGGGTAGCGCTTGTGTTGTCTGGTGTGTTCCCTATAACTGCTCTGCCGGACAGTCTTCCGAGGTCGGGGACTTGCGCTTGGGCGTCTTTAGACGCCTCGTTGCCCTCGCCGTCTGAAAGTACGGCGTCGCTGCTGTCACTGAAGGTGCCCTGCGCTTCCATGGCCTCACGTTGCCTGGCGTGGTGGGCCCAACGTTTGGTCGAGCAGTCCTCTAGCGTTTTAGCCTTGAACCGGCTACACGTTCTACAGTTCGCCTCAGGGTGGTCCCTCGGCAAGCAGAGGTTACAGGTGGCATGTTTGTCAACCCAAGGATACTTGCGTTTACACTTGGGGAAGAATTTGAAAGGGGTACCCTCCATACGCACCCTGTGGCAGCGGGCTACTGTGTGCAGGAAAATATATATGAGTGTAGAGTATGTTTCCACCCCCCACTCTCCCTACTTGGAGGGCCGAGGCCAGAGGCCTTCCGAGGCCCAAAGTCTGTCATGCAGCTCTCGATGGTTGTTTCTTCTCCGGGCCGGCGTCGAACTTCGAACTTTGATGACTCGGCGTGGGAGTGGAAGAAACGGGGAAATATTATGATCTTTAGCAAAATATGGCTGAAAGCCAGGGAACTCCGCAGAATACTTCCGTCAAGTATGGCGGAAAAAAACAATCTGAGGGTCCTACGCGCGTGAGGGATCAAGGGTACAGTGGACGTCACACTAGGGATAGTATTACTGGCACGTCCTGTGTTGACGCCCATTTTCGAAGTTCGAAAAACAAAATAATACTCCGCAGCTTCCACTAGATGTCGGCCTATGCACAGCATGTGATCTAAGCAGATTCCACAAGCCTCAGAAGTATGTGTGTGTGTGTGTGTATATATATACATATATATATATATATACATATATATATATATATATACATATATACACACACACACACACACACACACACACACATATATACATATATACACACACGCTTAGGTATGTTTCCGTACACAGCTGATGCAATTTATTTTAGGTTGCCCTCTGCTATTCAAATAGCAAGGTGCACCCACTTCAGCAGCTACCATTTCCTCAAACAGAATGAGCACAGTTCTACACGGTCACCTTATCCTTCCACTATCGCAAACATTCTAAAGTTACTTATTTCCACCCCCATTTCTCTTCACACAGGGCACAGCGGTTCCAGTGTCAATTAACAGTTAATTACCTGTTCAACGTTTTAGTCTCTAAAGAGCTAAATGCTGTAGGACGAATGCCTCCACACGAGCTGTAACTGAAAGGTGGTGCTGTAATTATGCTACAAAATCTTATGTCATCATGGGGCCTGGAGTGGAATAGAACAAGGTTGACAATTACATGTCTACAAAGACACCATAGAGGCCCATGTGATTGATGGAACTTAGATACCGTTCTTATACTGGGCATACCTCGCATTCCATCTGATACGTTTAGCCTTTTCAATGACCATCAATAAGTCAGAGGGAGCTACACCCCATTCCTGGAAGCGATCAGTGGTCATCACTATATTTAAGAAGGGGGACAGAAGTAATCCTATGAATTACCGACCGATATTGACCTTTAAGATATGCTAAAATGGCATATGTAACACTGGGAACAGCAAGTATAACTTAAGTTTTCACAATGAACGACTTGAGTTTATGAAGCATGTTAACTCCGTCTGTAAACTGAACCTTTATGTCCTCGTATTTTGCCAAGGCATAAGATATGAAGACCATGACTAAAAAGAAAGATTGATCACAGAATCCACATAAGGTATTGCACATGTATTCTGGAGTAATACTGTAATGATCTTGGCTAGCGATGGCATAGCAACTTAATTACAATATTTTGTGCCATAGAGATTCCCAGCAGTGTTTTGCTATGGTGCAGTTAGAAAATACATTTTTCAGTAAACAGTCACTTTGTAGTTTGATAAAAGGTATAGAAGTTAAAATCCTGCTTTATACTGATCGCATCAGGAAAATGCAGCTTGTATTTTTCAAAGTTAAATTTGCAATTAGACAGCACAAACCACAGGTCAATGGAGCACTACACATAGCAAAACCACATGACTGGCAACGTGCAATACAAAAGATTGCAGTGAGGATCACATTATAAACACATGAGAGCTACAGTCAGGGGCAAGAAAGAGTGAGAAGCAAACATTATGTGGTTTGGGTTGAGGATGAGCAAATGGGAAGAGAAGGGAGGTTTTTATTTCTCTTCTGAGAATTAGGTTGTAGGGGACATTCACAGGTGTGAAGCGCATTGGTGCAGAGGCTGTAAATGGATGGCTTTTTCTTTTTATTAGGTTGGCTAATTCATATTGAATAATAGCTTAAGTGGTCATGTGGCCAATGGCATATATTTGTTTAGGTGAGGTGTTTTGAAGGTATAAAGGATTTGTATATGGCAGAGGATTTTGCATTTGATGTAAGCTGTAAAGGCCAGCCAATGCAGATTCCAGGGTATTGGAACTCTGAGATTGCATTTTGTGTTCCAGTGCTCAGTCATGCAGCTGTTTGGCAGCAGGCGTTCAATGCAGAAAGTAGAATCTGGGCGTGGAATCAATATGAAAGCCTAATAAATGAGAATAACTTGAAACAGAAGGACAGAACATCTCCAGAGCCATACTTTTCAATAAGGTTTGGGTCTGTTGGAGTCTCCACTGAGAAGGATGAAATTGGTTTTAGTAGGATTGAGATTCCAGTAGATATAATTGGGTATTGTCTGCATGTTGATGGATATTTGTTATCAAGCATGATTCAGAGGGGCTATATATACAGAATGAAGATTATAGTGGACAAAGTATGGAGCTTAGGAGCAAATCATAAGACATTGGCAGGGTGGTGGTCATAGAGGATTCACCTAGCATACATAGAAATCTATTTTAATGACCAGAACCATTTTAGAACTTTTCTGCTGATGCCTATTTGGGAGGTCATTGGAGTAAGGAGATTGTGACACAGTGTCACATGAAGCACAATGAGAGTACTAGTAAGCATAGATCTCATGTGTCCATGTACTTCGAGGAATAGCATGTGTCTTTACATGTTGCAGTTTTCATTACAAAGAGGACAGAGCTCTAATTGATTGTTCTGTAATAGGGAATGAAATGAAAAATCTTATTCACCAGAGTCACTAATGTACTTCTAGTGCATAGCCCCCCTGCCACCACTTCTCCATATTTGTGATATCTCATGCCCAGTAAGTGAACGGGACCGCTGCAGCATTGCAGTTTCTTAAAAGGACAGGGCGGCAGCACATGTGTGCAATCACGGGCACGTCTCCATGTTTCCATCTTCAGAAGGTGCTTCAACTGGGCTGAGTGCAGCATTGAGCTTAGCACATTACCAGAGGCCCTCCTTTCAGCTGCCTGCAGAGGTGATGGGACCTATAAGAACCACCCAGTGTCGATCTACTGGCCGATCTACTGACCTCTGCCCCTCCAAAACTCATCTTTGAATGGTGTCTCCATCCTCAAAAGGAGATAGGCTGAGAGCATTATCGAGCTCAGGCCTGCTACCAATCTGCCCTTCCCGGCTCCCACCACTGGACGCTCCCTGCAACCACTCCTACTTTACTCCTCGTTAATGGGATGACTTAACCCTGGCAACCCAAGCAAAGGGTGAACAGCTAAGTGCAGACTCCCTGAGCATTTATACCACCTCATCTCCTGCTCCACCTGGCAATACCTAGAATGGACCTTGTACATTTCCAGTTACTGAAGTAAAATGCATTCTCTTAATCCTGCTATTCTCACTATGCTCTCTCCAATCATGCTACATCCCCACCTTTCCTATCCCCATCATAAAAAAGACAAATTGCCACTCATTACATCATCTCAATACAACGTCTGCCTTTTAACAAAACGCTGGCCAACTGACCACTCTGCTCCAATGACCTGCCTACCCACCACCTACTGTACAACAAAACTCTGCTCCTCCCTGCCACATCAACTGAACTTTGCACTCTGACCGCTCAGTCTATTTGCAAGAAGACTTCCTTCATCACAAACTACTTTCACTGTAGCTGTTCTCCTCATGATTTCCTTGCCATCACTGAAACCTAGACCTCTCTCTGACACTGCTACCCTGGCAGCACTTCAGGACTCTCACTCTCCTTTTCTGATGGGAAAAGGCAGTGGTGGCCCCTATTTACTTCCTGCCTCATCTTCCACCCCCCCATGCCACATCCCCTCCTACCTGCTTTGAACTTCCTCTCTCAACTCTTGCCCTTCCCATTCTACTCACTTCATATCTATCGTCATCCTGGACCCAATGGAGCGCTCTTCTCGGGCAGCTCCTTAATTCCCTCTCCCAGTCCCATCATCTCATCCTCTTGGGTGACTTTTCTTCTCCCACGCGATCCACTCTATTAATAACCTATGAACTCACTCCACTGGCAACTCTCGACTTCCTGCTCATCACCAACTCTCTCTCAGCAACTAACACTACTATCATGCCATATCAGAACACTCTATTGTATCCACCACCATTATCCTTTCGCCCTCTAACTTTCCCTCCCAACCTACCATTCCCATTTCCAAGAGAACATTTGAAACCTGCCATCCCTCGGTTCCTCTGACCTTCAACTCTCCCTCTCCCCCTTTTCACCAGATCCTTTGTCCACTGGCACTGCTTTCTTAACCTTTCTGTCCCTACTTCACGACTCCCGTTGTCACTGCTTTCAGCCCTAAAATCCTGGCATATTCAACCATGGGTCTTCCTAGTCAAACACAGTCTCTGCACTGACATGCAACAACTCCAGTGCAGATGGAGGCGCTCCCCCTCCTTGAGGACCTGCAACTATACCTCTCTGCCCTAGACTCTCTCGAGCCCTTGTTAGGTAGAATCCTGTGCAGTTCCTTAAGGGAGCACTACAGAAGATTAGGACTACAGGTGAGAGCAATAAATCCCCTTTGGTATCAGTCTGTACCACAAAGATTTAGTTGGTAGCTGTGGCTGAGCAGTCAGACTTATCTCAAGAGGGAGATGAGCAGTATTCAGGGTTTACACAATAGGCCTACAGTACTATGGCACAAGGAAACACTGACCAATGCTTTGTATTAAAAAGTATATATATATATGTTTATTTTATACACTTCTAGGAAAACACATTTATCAATCAAGTTAAAAATAAGTCAAAGAAAAATATACACACTCCCTAGTTAAATTGTAGACCAAGTGAACCCGAGTGAAAACTGAGCAAAATGCACAGTGAAAACCACACACAAGGGATACTCTAGCAATTTCTTTCAAGGGAGGGAAAGCACAAGTTATACAGAAATATCTTCTTACACACCCTAGCAACACTTCCCATAAGTGTGTGAACCAGTTTAAGCAAGACAGTGCATCAGTATAGGAAATACTTAAATGAAAACTGAGCAAAACGGCATTTCACATGTTTTTAAAAAGGGAAGAAAAGGGTAGTTATAAGAAGTAGGTGCACCAACACAGTTCTAATTGAGAAGCAATCTAAAGAAGGCAGTTCTAACAAATTTAGCCAGAGTCAATAGGCCTGTGCCAGAGTCAGAGGTACAGGAAAAGGGCCCAGGAGCAAAATGTTCTTGTAGCTGCAGTCAGGTCTTTGGTTAACGATTTCGAAAAGGTGGATGCAGAAGGTGAAAGAATGTTAAGAGAGAGGGGAGGCCAACCCAACAGGTAGGTAAAGGATTTAAAACACCTTTAGAGCTACCGCGAAGAAAGGGCGGCCTGGCGGAACAATGTACCTTTTTAAAATGAAGAAGTGGCTCCTGCGGTGGTGGTTGTTCCTGGTAGTTCCTGCAGTTCGGGGGATCTATCAGAGGAAGAGAGGCTCTCGTCGTGGAGGAAGGTTCGAATTACTGCACTACCCAGGGATGAAACCAACCACGGTGCTGCCCGACGAATAAAAGGTACGCTCCTTTAAATCGCGGTCCGGGTGGACGGGTGCCTGGCTATCCAGTCTCCAAGTACAGGGTACTGGCGATTCGACCAGGGCAGGTCCAGGAAGGCGATTGGCAAACTGGTTGGCCTCACCAGCTCAAGGGAAGAAGGCTTCTTTCAGATGAAGATCTACTCTCGTCGTGTGGAGAAAAGTGGTGAGACGCTGCAGCAGGGCTTCACCGGTGGTTCAGTCGTTGCAGTGGTCTTTGGCTTCTCTCCTCTTCGGCTTCTTAGTTCCAGTGGCGACGTATTGCTCTTCCAGTCCTCAGGACCCTGCTTTTATGCAAAAAGATCCCCATTCATACAGCCTAGCTGTCACTCACACAGTGGAGTTGTCATCTTGGCGGGAGACCCTCCAGCCTATCAGGATAGAGTGCGACATGGGTTGCTGAGGCAACCTTGCCCAGGGGTCCTACTCCCCCCCTCCCACACAATGGACCCACCCCAGACTCAGTGGCGCCGAAAGAAGGGCTTCTTGGCAGAAGCCCGCCAAAAGGACGAACAAAGGATCCCTGACCTGGGTTAGGAGTTTAGAGAATGACACGAGAAAAGTTATATTAAAGTTCTGGCAAATAAAACCTACCGGATTAAAGTTAATATTAAAGGCATGGTCTAGTAAAAAATGTTATTTAAAAAAAAGATAGGCAACATAAAAAAAAATACTAGCATTCTCTTTTTTAAAACTTCCTATGTAAAATTTTGACCTATTCAAGCTCAAAATTCGCAAAAGCAAGCACATGGGCGCATCCATTTTGTGAAATGGATGCCCTCCTCTGCTGGCTTTTGCGGCACTAATGAAGGAAAAGCCAGCCAGCTGTAGTAAACAAAAGCTACCGCTGGGTGGCTTTCCCTTCATTAGTGCTGTACGCGGAGGACGGGGACCGGAGACCAGAGCAGGAAAGCTGCAGCTGAATCTCGGTAAGTGCTATTTATTTAAAAAAAAAAAAATAAGCACTAGCTGGGGTTTTTTTTCTAAGTTTTCCGGGCTGGAGGAGCCCGGAAAACTTAGAAATAAAACCGCAGCTTTAAAAACATTGTATTTATGTCTGCGGTCGCTTTTGAAGCGACCGCAAACATAAATACAACGTTATTGTGTTGGAAAATGCTGCGGTTTTTCTTTCCAAGTTTCTCAGGCTCCTCCGGCTCGGAGGAGCCTGAGAAACTCGGAAAGAAAAACTGCAGCGTTTTCCAAAACAACCGCGTTGTTTCTGCCTGAATCTGCTTTCCCATTCGGGGAGCCTGAGAGCCCCAAATGGGAAATCAGCTGTAGGCAGAAACACCGCGGCATGTAAACACAACCGTGTTGTGTTTCTGCCTGCCTTGGCTTTCACTTTGGGTCTCCGGTGCCCCCCGTGAGGAGCCCGAGAGCCCCAAATGGGGAAGCAGATTTAGGCAGAAACACAACCGTGTTGTGTTTCTGCCTGCCTTGGCTTTCACTTTGGGTCTCCGGTGCTCCCCTGGGGGAGCACCGGAGACCCAAAGTGATAGCCACGGCAGGCAGAAACACAACGCGGTTGTGTTGGAAAACGCTGCAGTTTTTCTTTCCGAGTTTCTCAGGCTCCTCCGAGCGACCGCAAACATAAATACAACGTTTTTAAAGCTGCAGTTTTATTTCTAAGTTTTCCGGGCTCCTTAGAAAAAAAAACTGCAGCTAGTGCTTATTTTTTTTTTTTTTTAAATAAATAGCACTTACTGAGATTCAGCTGCAGCTTACCTGCTCTGGTGTCCGGTCCCCGTCCTCCGCGTACAGCACTAATGAAGGGAAAGCCACCCAGCGGTAGCTTATGTTTACTACAGCTGGCTGGCTTTTCCTTCATTAGTGCCGCAAAAGCCAGCCCAGGAGGGCATCCATTTCACAAAATGGATGCGCCCATGTGCTTGCTTTTGCGAATTTTGAGCTTGAATAGTGTCAGGGCTGGGACGATTGGCAGTGTTTTGGGGCTTGTCGGGGGTGTTGGGAGGGCCCTGGGAAGTCCAGCCACCTTGCACAGGCATGTTCTCCTTCCCTTTTGCAGAGTAAAGGCCCAAGGAAGGAGAACCGCCAAGAGACTACATTACCCAGCAGGCCGTGCGCATCACGGGCCTGCTGGAAGGAAAAGGAACACACGCGCGCTACTGCGCATGCGCGAGCCGCGCCCTGAAAGCAACGCTCGCAATCCTGGCCATCGGCGAGAGAGGACGTGTTCGCCTCGAGCTCCTGCAGGCACGCCTACGCGGGGCACCGCCCGCCAGCTGAATCCCCGGCCCCGCGTACACGAAAAGCTAAGTACACGACTCTTTCATAAACAGCTGATTTATCCCGTGGGAGGGAAACGCATTACGCGCTGAGGAAATTATTCTGTTGACATTTTCGGAAGCACGAAAAGACGAGTTACACATGTTTGCATGCAGAGCATGATACTAACCCCTAGTTGGAGTTAGCTTGGCGGTGAAGCAACTGCACCTTTAACGAATCTTTAACCCTTTAGGGAACGTTCCTTTGGAACGGCAATTTCGCACGCACGTGCACTGACTTTGTTTTGCTATTTTCAGCTCATTGTTCGATCGGATTGGTGAGACATCACGCCCATCAACACGAAAAGGCCGAAGGACCTAGGATCCCACAGAACACTGAGCTAAGTGCTTTAGCACCTCGTGTGCATGTATATGTTTGTTGTTACTGTTGCACAGGGTGAGGTGGGGAACATGTAATCTGCATATTTATGTTTGAGAAGGCAGTGTGAAACCAAGCCAGCACTAGAGAACACTGATCTAGGTGTAAGTTGGTTAGAGGCTCCAATACAAAGGCCTCCAAGAAGAATTTCTGTGAGAGTGATGGTAGTGTGAAAGTGTGTGTGAGCAAGGTCAATGCCAACAACCATCAGCAAGAGGAGCATTGGAGCCGAGAAGCATGTTTCCCTAAAACCCCCTTTCCCATCCATTGTGATTCCCTAAACCTCTTTCCGGTGATCCCGAACTCCCTCTACCCATCCATCAACGAACCCTAACCCTCTTTCCCCAGAGTGTTGCGGTGGCCTGCGGTGTTCATTTCCCAGGTGCCAAGACCCAATGGGGAGGGAGGAGTTTGTGCTGCCTCTGCGCCTGTCAAGAGGAGTGAGGATCTGACAGAATTGCGAGCCCACGTATTCTTTCGGCACCTAGGCAGCACAATCATGGCAGACGTAGTAGCCCTTCTCCAGGACCTCAAGGCTGAATTGGCAGCAACCAGGCAGGATTATCAGAACTTAGCAGGTCAAGTCCATACCCTGACTATCCAGACTCAGGCCAAAGCAACGCCCTTGCCCAGACAACCCCCGCCAGCACCAGTACAAGTGCAGGTAGCCACTGAACCATCCCTGCCTTTAGCTGCCCCAGAAAGGTACCATGGGGACCCACAGAATTTTAACCAATTCATTATGCAGTGTCAGTTGCACTTCTTGACCAAGCCAGGAGTTTTTAGGACCGCACAAGCGCGCACTGCATTCGTAATATCCTATCTCACGGGGGATGCAGCTTCTTGGGCAACACCACTGGTTCGCAAGGATGATGCCGTATTGTACGACTGGGATGCCTTCTTGGACGAATTCGGTAAAATATTTAACCGTAGGGCAGCAACTTTGATTAAAGATCGAGAACTGCTAACGCTGAGGCAAGGAAGCAGAGATTTGATTTCGTATGTCACAGCTTTTAACCGGTTGGCAGTAGAAACCGATTGGCCCCAGGAAAAGAGAATGGCCCTATTCTACCAGGGTCTAAGGGAGGAGTTGAAAGATTTAGTAGCGCAAGTAGACCCCCAGCCAGAGAACTGCTCCACCATGATTGATCTGGCACTACGTCTCGATCAGAGACAAAGTGAACGTCGCCAAGACCGCAGAAAATGGGACAATAAGCCTGTGGTCCGGCTGGATCAACAGAGAAACACCAAGTTAACAGAGAAGGGAACCGAGGAACCAATGCAGATTGGGACCATACGAGGCCCCTTGACGAAAGAGGAAAAAGAGAGAAGAAGGAGAGAGAAGTTGTGTCTATATTGCGGAAAGTCGGGCCACTTTGTCCGAGAATGCACCAATAAACCATCCGCCAAAGGAACCCCCTTGGGAAACGCCCCAGCTCGTCCCTGAGGGGGGTGAGGGCGAGCGAATCTGAAGACACCCCAAAGATGCTAGCAAATATACATCACACTCCGTCCGCTCATGTCATGCTGGCTGGTCATCTGGATGTTCAAGGAAGGCGTATACCAGTGTCGCTTATGGTCGACTCAGGGGCCACAGGTAATTTCGTAGATGATCAAGTAGCTAAAAGACTAGGTCTTTCCTTGGTGACTAAAGAACAGCCAGAACAAGTGAAATCGGTGGACGGATCACCCAGCATACGCAGCCCATGCAGCTAGAGTGTGGGAAGGGACATCAAGAAGTTATTGAGTTCGATGTGATTTCTGCACCACAATTTGGATTTATTCTGGGCTTAACTTGGCTAAGACTCCACAATCCAGCGGTGGATTGGGCCGCCGGTACACTACAGTTTTCATCAAAGCATTGCCAGACTAATTGTAGTACGGGGAAGTGTTGTCCCCACTTCATCGGAGGCAGTACAGATGTGGTTTTACCTGAAGAGTATGAGGAATATCGGGATATCTTCAGTAAGGTGGCCGCCGAGACTCTACCCCAACACAGGCCTTTTGACTGTCGCATAGACCTGGAAGCGGGCGCTGTGCTACCTTGTAGCAGGATATACGCACTCACCGAAGCCGAGAATGAACACTTGAGGGAATACATCGAAACCAATTTGGAAAACGGCTTCATACGGCATTCTACGTCTCCAGTGTCCTCACCTTTATTCTTCATACCAAAAAAAACGGGAGACTTGAGAACTTGTATCGATTATAGGGCGATTAATCGCATTACCATCAAGAATCGTTACCCGTTGCCCTTAATCCCAGTGTTGTTGGACCAAGTACGAGGATCCACTGTTTACACGAAGTTAGACCTGCGAGGCGCGTATCATTTGGTACGCGTCAGAGAAGGCGACGAGTGGAAAACGGCCTTTCGGACCAAGTTTGGCCTGTACGAATATCAGGTCATGCCTTTTGGGCTGTGTAACGCCCCCGCAGCATTCCAGCACTTTTTAGATGAGGTGTTACGAGGTTACCTAGATGTTTTTGCCATCGTATACATCGATGATATCTTAATCTATTCTCGCAATGCTGCAGAACATCAGGGCCATGTGAAAGCTGTTTTACAAAGATTGCGGGAACATAAGTTGTATGCAAAACTAGAGAAGTGTCAATTTCACCAAACCACAGTTGAGTTCTTAGGTTCATCTTGTCACCTCAAGGCATCACAATGGATAAAAAAAAAGTGCAGGCGATAGCCAACTGGCCCTCTCCGAGTTCTGTGAAGGATGTTCAAACAGTGTTGGGATTCGCCAATTTCTACCGCCGGTTTATTGACGGTTTTGCCAAGAAGGTCCAACCCATTACTCACCTACTACGAAAAGGAGTTCCATTTCAGTGGAATGAGAAGGCTGAAACTAGCTTTCAAACTTTGAAGGAAGCATTCGTAACAGCACCAGTGTTGCAACATCCAGACCCTTCTAAGCCTTACACTGTAGAAACCGATGCATCAAGTTATGCGGTGGGTGCTATCCTGTCACAGCGTGATGACAATCGACAACTACATCCAGTCGCCTATTACTCACGAACATTGTTACCGGCAGAACAAAATTATGTAATTGCAGACAAGGAACTGTTAGCTATTAAGGTGGCCTTCGACGAGTGGCATCATCACCTCATGGGAGCCCATCATACTATCACAATCTATACCGACCATCGTAATTTACAGTTCTTGAAGTCTGCTAGGGCGCTTAGTCCGAGACAACTCAGGTGGGCCATGCAGTTCTCAGAATATGACTTTATCGTCACATATCGACCTGGAGTGGAACACCGAAAGGCAGACATACTCTCTAGGTACCCAGAGACACCTTCAGCCCTGTCAAAACCCATAGACGAACCCAAGCCCATTGTGGATTCAGCACGAATAATTGGTAGTGTGGTAGTAGATGCCATATTTGAAAAAATCCGGAAGGCCATGTCAGCACAAGATCTGGTGCTATGGGCTAGCAGGGGTCAAGAACAAACAATCAAGGAGGGGTTGCCATTCTACAAATCAGCACTTTACTTACCTACTATACCGCTTCGACAACAAGCCATCAGATGGTGCCACGACTCCCCTTTCGTGGGCCACCCTGGAACACTGAAAACCAAGGAGCTAATCATGCGTCATTTCTGGTGGCCTAGTGTACAAAAAGATGTGAAACAATATGTATCAAGATGTGAAACCTGTTTAAGGAACAAAACTGAACACAGAAAACCTGCAGGTCAGCTGCAACCCCTTCCAACTCCTCCGACACCTTGGCACACAGTATCGTTGGATTTAATTGTCGAACTACCACCAAGTCAGGGATTTTCAGCGATACTGGTTGTTGTGGACTACTTAACTAAGATGGCTCATTTCATACCTTGCAAGGGCACACCAACAGCCAGCATGCTAGCAAATCTGTTTACAAAACGTGGTACGGCTTCATGGTATACCGTATGGAATAGTTTCAGATCGAGGGCCTCAATTTACTTCACGTTTCTGGCAGGCCTTTTGCAAGGCAGCAGGGATTGACATTCGCTTGTCCACCGGTTACCATCTGGAAACAGATGGTCAAACCGAGAGACTAAATCAGACTTTAGAACAACATTTGCGTTGTCTGACTCAAGGAAAAGAACACGAATGGGCAGAAGTAATCTGGTTAGCCGAACTGGCTTACAACAACGCCCTACATGCATCAACCAAGGTCACCCCATTTTATTGTGCCTACGGCTATCACCCACGATTTCAGCTGGTGCCACATGACCCAGTGCCCGAAGTTCCGGCAGTCAAAGAAAGACAAACATCTGGAGAGCATCTGGCAAGCTGCGCAGTGCAATTTAAATCTTGCTAAAGCTACTTATAAACATCATGCGGACAAGAAGAGGAGACCAAGTCCTCAATACCAGGTGGGGGATCAAGTGTGGCTTTCGACACGCAATCTACACCTACAGGGCTCCCGCAAATTTAGCCCCCGCTTCATTTGTCCATTTCAGATTAAAGCTCTGGTCGGCCCTGTGGCAGTAAAGTTAATCCTACCCCCATCCATGAAAATACACCCCGTGTTTCACATCTCATTACTAAAACCAGCCCCATCCTCCATAAGAACCAAGAAACCCCCACTGGTCTTGAGAGATGGCGTCCCTGAATATGAAGTCCACAACATCCTAGATTCACGCCGTAGACGAGGTTCCCTTTGGTATTTGGTGGACTGGAAGGGATATGGCCCAGAAGACCGATCGTGGGAGCCTGCATGTAATATTCATGCTCCTCGGCTCCTCCGCCAATTTCATGCATTAAACCCCACTAAACCAGGACCTGCTGGAGGGAGGGGGAGTACTGTCAGGGCTGGGACGATTGGCAGTGTTTTGGGGCTTGTTGGGGGTGTTGGGAGGGCCCTGGGAAGTCCAGCCACCTTGCACAGGCATGTTCTCCTTCCCTTTTGCAGAGTAAAGGCCCAAGGAAGGAGAACCGCCAAGAGACTACATTACCCAGCAGGCCGTGCGCATCACGGGCCTGCTGGAAGGAAAAGGAACACACGCGCGCGCTACTGCGCATACGCGAGCCGTGCCCTGAAAGCAACGCTCGCAATCCTGGCCATCGGCGAGAGAGGACGTGTTCGCCTCGAGCTCCTGCAGGCACGCCTACGCGGGGCACCGCCCGCCAGCTCAACCCCCGGCCCCGCGTACACGAAAAGCTAAGTACACGACTCTTTCATAAACAGCTGATTTATCCCGTGGGAGGGAAACGCATTACGCGCTGAGGAAATTATTCTGTTGACATTTTCGGAAGCACGAAAAGACGAGTTACACATGTTTGCATGCAGAGCATGATACTAACCCCGAGTTGGAGTTAGCTTGGCGGTGAAGCAACCGCACCTTTAACGAATCTTTAACCCTTTAGGGAACGTTCCTTTGGAACGGCAATTTCGCACGCACGTGCACTGACTTTGTTTTGCTATTTTCAGCTCATTGTTCGATCGGATTGGTGAGCCATATCACGCCCATCAACACGAAAAGGCCGAAGGACCTAGGATCCCACAGAACACTGAGCTAAGTGCTTTAGCACCTCGTGTGCATGTATATGTTTGTTGTTACTGTTGCACAGGGTGAGGTGGGGAACATGTAATCTGCATATTTATGTTTGAGAAGGCAGTGTGAAACCAAGCCAGCACTAGAGAACACTGATCTAGGTGTAAGTTGGTTAGAGGCTCCAATACAAAGGCCTCCAAGGAGGCCTCCAAGGAGAATTTCTGTGAGAGTGATGGTAGTGTGAAAGTGTGTGTGAGCAAGGTCAATGCCAACAACCATCAGCAAGAGGAGCAATGTTTCCCTAAAACCCCCTTTCCCATCCATTGTGATTCCCTAAACCTCTTTCCGGTGATCCCGAACTCCCTCTACCCATCCATCAACGAACCCTAACCCTCTTTCCCCAGAGTGTTGCGGTGGCCTGCGGTGTTCATTTCCCAGGTGCCAAGACCCAATGGGGAGGGAGGAGTTTGTGCTGCCTCTGCGCCTGTCAAGAGGAGTGAGGATCTGACAAATAGCTCAAAATTTTACATAGGAAGTTTTAAAAAAGAGAATGCTAGTTTTTTTAAATGTTTTTAAATAAAAAATTTTACTAGACCATGCGTTTAAAATACACCGGCGGTATGTTAGAGGCCGTCAGAAAATGTGGTAGCCTCGAACAATGGGAAAATCCCATAGGAAAATATTCACGGTCGAATATTTTTGGTAGTAACCACTGCCACCAGCCATAAACAGAGGTACTGTACAGTACCCTCTTGAAAATGAACGTAAGGGAAAAGTTATTAACCCTTCCCAGTACTTCCATAGTAAGATGGGTTGTACTGGTTTAGTTCACAAAAATTGACTAGTAAAGTCAATGGGGACTTTACATGCCCTGGGAGACAGTAGTCAGTCCCAGGGTATGGAGTCTGTTTGGGGGTCGCTACGACACCCCTGTGTCACTGCACTGAGGGTGCTGTGTAACACATGTGAATAAAGATGGTTCCTATGGAGGTGAGAGAAACCCCATAGACATTAAACACAAAACTAGCCTAGAACACACATAGCAAAAATGCCTAAGAGTGGGAAAACGAGTCTCCCTCTTAGCAGGAAAAAAAGAAACAAACCCTTCAAATCCAGCAAAGCTGCTGGAGGACTCTATAGGTAAGGGAAATTAGGCATAGAATGAGAATTCTCCCTAACAGCCCTCTCTTGATGGTGCCAAAAGGGATGCATACCTTTCTCTCTTTCATATCTGGTTATTCTCTGCCCGATTCAGTGGCTGCCATATCCCCTCCTGCCCTGCAGTCTTACTTGGGGAAGAGTCTGACTATTTTCCTTATCGCCGCCCCAGCAAAGGGCTCAAGATTGGCTCCCCCCAACCACCCAATGTGTAGCAACATGCATATATTGGATCTCTCGAAGCGGGTTCTTAGCCCCTGGGCAAGGGCAACATTCAAAGGGCTTCTCCTTTCCCGTTTCTCACTGGAGTGACGGATTGCCATTCATCTTCTGATACCCTTCTTTTAAACATGCATTCCATCACCAGTTCACTGCAGCCGCATCTCCTCGGTTATCTCTGGCCAACTGTTCATTTCAACCACGCCTTACGGTTCCATCAGTTCTCAACCTTTGTTTTTCATTCTGCTACGAGTTTGACTGTAAAAATGTTCAAATGTCAAGTGAAGGTGCAAAGTGTCACATATCTGGGGTATACGATTGATAGCCATGAAATCACCCCAGGGAGGATTTGGGTGAAAGCCATGAAAGACACCCGCACCTGAATCAAAGGAACAGTTAAGGTACTTTCTAGGAATGGCCGAGTACTATGTGAAGTTCGTCCTGGTGTAGGCAGAAAAAACAGTTCACATGAGGGAACTATTGGAAAAATTTAATTTTTGAGTGGTCAGGGAAGTGTCCACAGAATGTGGACATGATGAAACAAAATGTAGACTATGCTTAGTCTTGTCCACATCTGATGTTAAGAGCAAAAATAGTGCTAACAGTAGATGCCAGTGAAGTAGGTGTTGGGGCTGTGCTATCTCAAAGGAAGGAAGAAGAATATAAGTCGATAGCTTGCACATCAAGTGTTCTGAGAAGAGAAATTCTGTAATTGAAAGGGAGACATTGGCCAAGCATTTCTGTACCCTCTTCTGGGGTTTACCCTATGTAGTAAGGACAGACCTCAAACTGCTAGGCCACATTTTAACCACTATGGGTTTAGTTTCTGTGTCACCTAGTCTTGCCAGATAGATGGAAGATATGAACCTGGTCAAAGAAACGCAGTGGATGACTGTTTATCTAGATCGCCTGTGCAAGAAGCTAAAGCTCAAGGGCGGGCGTGTCTGCAGCCGATGGAGTATGAGTGCCTCCGTGACGGCACGAGCCAGATCCTTGAAGATCTGTGAAATGGACAAGCGGTAAACAAGATGAAAATACCACAAATGTATCCATATGTGAATACTCTAGACAACTCGAGGGAAAAGGGAGGTTAGCAGGACGCCGAATTAGAGACCAAAATACAGAGGCTGCTGGAAGGTGCTGTACCCAAGATGGCGCCCGCTTAACTAAAGAGTCAGAGCACCAAGGACAACGGCTGGTGGACCTGCGGCGACGGAGGGAGTTTGAGCCGGTGGACGGGTACCAGACGCAAGACGGAGAACTGCACATTGTGCCGACATCAAGGAGGGACACGGTCACAGACGAGAGCCCAGAGTGAAGATAGCGGGCGGAAAGGGACAGAAGTGGACCAACTAAGATATGGAGACAAGGCTACCCCAACAAGGAAAGTGTTGTATGCCCCCGCCAATAGAGTCTGGTCCCCCGAAGACCAGAGAATGTTCAGTGATTGGTTATGGATCCTCTGGGGGCAGCAGAACAGAGGAGCATTAAACTTAAGCTCTGGATGAGAGTGGCATAGCTGGCAAGTTCATTCGCTCTCGACGGCACCCAGCTAGACCTCGGATAAGCATTGCACAGCAAGGCACACTGGGGACAGCTCGAGAAAATGTGTGATGGGGAGTACCCGGCCCCTATTACAAGGGGACAGGGAGTCACAGTAAACTAAGTAAAGGACTGCTGGGAAGCAGGAGCTTTGTGGAGAATGCCCTGGAAGCCTAGGAGGAGGGAAAGAAACAGCAAAGGGACCCTGTGCACACTGATGGCACAGTTGAAGAGAAAGCATGCCAAGCAAGAGACAAAAAGAAAGGTGGGATTTTGGGAAGTGCGGGGGAAATGCAAAGGAAACCCCTGTGGAAATAAGGGCGAAGAGATTTGTTAGGCCAACAATATACTGCCAGTGACCCAGACCCATAGGCGGGTTAGATAAACACACCTGGGAGGAGTGGTGCTACTAAAACAGAGCCCCAACCATAATTGTCCAGAAGCACACAGGACAAGTGCTGCGACATTCCGCAACTCCCATCAAAGTATGGAGAGAATGGGTAAAGCTGGGCTGAAAGAAGTAGTGCACATGTAGGCCCATGGTGTACTTGCACTGAAGTAACTGCAAACACAAAGGCACGCAAGAAGCAGCTGTGTTAAAGAGTAGTTGCAGGTTGCACATCAAGTACCACACTTCGTAAGGAACCAAGGGACAAGCTCCCACCGCGAACAGCTAGAGGCTGTACCTCAAGCACAAATATTGAGTAGCGGGAAGCCATCAAAACCTAGAGGACCGCTCTTGGCCCTAAGCAAAGACTGTAAAAGCTGAGGAACGGAGATTCGGGCAACATATAACATGGGAACATTACTGTAGAGACACTCAGTCATCCTAGGTTACAAACTGAAAATACGGGCAGATCGCCCGGATGCCTCCCAAGTAGGCCAAAAGTAAAGTGAGCCAAGCAACCTTGGACAGCTTCGCCACACCAAAGCTGCAGGCAACGGGCGGGGACGTGGAACACGCGACAGTAAAAGAGAAAGGAGTCATGGAATTGCACAATCAGGTAATGCTAGCAATAGCAGACTTGAAGGCCTCCTTGGGATCACAGATTGAAGCAGTGCAGCTGGACGGGGGTATTGGGCCAGGACGTGCAGAGCCTAGCAGAGCGCACAACTATGCTTGAGTCGCAGGTTAAAGAGAACTCGATAACACTCCAAAACACGAAGTACATGAGTTACAACAGGAAGTCAGCCACTTGGAAAACAGAATGGAAGAAGCAGAAGGACGAGCTCGGAGAAACATCCGCATAGTGGGCCTGCCGGAAGGTGAGGAATGAACTGACCCGACATCATACATGGAAAATATGTTATTACAGGAAATGGGCCTACAATTGAAAGAGCGCATGGGGCGCTGACTATGTACCCCCCCACACCCTCCGGGGAGCACCTCCGAGACCGATTATCGCCAAGGTCCTGAATTATAAAGACAGAGAGAATATACTGGCCTATACCAGGCAAGGCGGAGCACTGAAGAGAGCCTCGGCAGATTTGGCGGTCTACCATGGCTGCACGTTTCAGGTGCAAAAGAATAGGGCTCAATTTACAACAGCTAAGAGTAGGCTCCTCAGAGCCTGGTTAAAATACAGGTTGATCTACGCAGCGCAACTCAAAATCCTATATAAAAATAAGACTTGGTTCTTAAACCAACCAGGAGAGGTGCAGGTGTGGATGAACAGAGAAGATTGGACATTGCGAGGAAGATGAGGATGTACGAGGTAGACACAAAGACAGCATGGATAGCCTTGAAGCCAAAAAGGTGTGAGGAAACATTGTGTTATACGCCACGAACAGCGATAGCAGCATTGCACAGAACTAAACAAGAGGCTACTAGCCTTGGCGATATGGGAAACTTTCCAGTCGGTGCAGAGAATGGGCAAGCGGATTTGTGCTTTTCTTACACAAGGCAGGATTAGCTAACAGTTATTGTTTTATAACAGAGAAGAGGAGACTATTTTTTTTAGGGCAACTGTTTGTTTGCCCAACCGCTGTGCACTAAACCCAGGCAGGACAGATCGGGGCAGATTCAAGAAGTGGTAACGCCTGGGCAAAGGTAACAAAGTTGGGCTGTTGTGTTTGGTTGGGGAAGTTAGGGTAGTTTATAGGGCGGGGGCGAGGGGGGCGGGAGTTTGCCTGCATATACTCTGGAAGACGATGACAGCAACACACTTGAGGAAAGAGCACCGAAGGTACTGTGAATGTGAGGGGTTTGAATAACTACGTGAAGAGGAATAGAGTATATTCTTACCTCATAGCTAAGAAACACACACTATTGGTAAGGAGATGGAAAAGACAAGTATTCGGTTCCACATATTCTGCCTATGCACGTGGCGTACTCATATGGATAGCGCCCTCAGTACCCTTCAAGGTCACGCATGTTAAAGCTGATGAGGGTAGAATGGTGCTGGTACAGGGCCTCCCAGAGCACACAGATGTATGCCTCGTTAACAAGTAAGCCCCCCCAACCATAGTGTCGCTGGGTTTTTTCAAACTCTATCCTCGATTGGGTACACATAGGGATAGTGATATGATATGAGGGAGGGGGGAGATTTTAATTGCACGTTAAACCCTATACTAGATAGATAAGACGCTAGATATACAAGAGTGGCATCTCCTGCAAAGATATTACAGACTCTCTTAGATTCCTTTGCCTTGGTGGATGCCTGGAGAATGCATCACCAAGACACCAGACACTATTCACACTTTTCACTGCCACAGAAGGTGTGCACAAGGATAGATTATCTTTTTGTAGGACGTGAGACCACACATTGAGTATAAAGATAGTTTTATCGGACCATGCACTGCTGAGTTTACAATGGCAATATGTAGCCCCAGAGCCCTGATACCCACGTGGAGGCTTCATATCGAACTGCTTAGAGACCCCCTATTTCAGAACAGCATTAAAGAATAGGTCGAGGCAATGTATCCAGGGCTGGAACTTTCTGGGAAGCATTGAAAGTAGTAGTCGGGAGTGCCGCAATAGCGAGATCCAGAAGTGTCCATGCAACCCTTACTAAGGAATTGTTTGATGCTGCAGATCAATTGAGGACATTTGAGCAATCCAGTGAACAGCACCTAGACAAGCCGGCGAAAATGGAGGAAATTAGAAGGAAATGTATGGATTGCTGGGAGAGACTGGGTTAACAGTTTTGTGAAATACACAGAGACAGCACATGGAGGGAGACAAGACTGGCCGGCTGTTAGCTTGGCTCTATAAAAACAAAGCACCACAAAGCCCAATACATGTAAAACTAAGCAGAGGGCAGTATGGTATACCTAGAACAGAGTTAATGAGAATTTCCGAGAATTTTAGAAAGAACTGTACCATGTACTCACTTAAAGGAGGTGTTAGGCGAGATAGAGCGCCCATTTCTGAGCCAGGAACAATTAGACTGCTTAGATGCGCCAATTATTCTAAAAGATATATAAAGCACAATCATGGGGCTGCCGACCGGGAAGACGCCTGTCTCAGACGGGATGCCTATCGAATTCTATAAAGAATAGGCTTCTGAATTGTCCTCCCACTTGCTCACTACATTCAAGGATGCTTATAAGATGGGGGCCCTTCTGATCAGTCTAAGAGAATCAATTATCATACCCCTCCTTAAGCCCCATAACACCCTGCTAGAATGTAGCTCTTACAGACCCCTCTCTTTGCTGAACCAAGATAAGATACTTCCGTCCATACTGGCGAAAAGGATGAAAAGAGTGATACCCAAGTTAGTGCAGCCGGACCAGACAGGCTATGTTCAGGGCCGAAGCATGGCCTGGAACCTACAATTACATCATATAATGGAAAGAAAGGAGGCATGAGAGACTGTGTGCCATAGCCACGTTGGACGCTGTTAAAGTGGTTGATAAAGTGAAATGGGATTGGCTCTATGCAATACTACGTATATTCGGTTTTGGACATGCATTCATCAAATGGGATCAGCTAGTGTACACTTGACCAATGACAAGGGTGAAGACAGGGAGGAACATTTCGGATGCATGGGAATTTGAGAAAGTGACAAGAGAGGGATGTCATCCATCACCGCAGCTGTATGTCCTTGTAATGGAACCGATTGCCCTGTATCTTCGAACAGAATACATGGAGGTCTGTATCGAAATAGAGGGAACCAGACATCTGTAATCCCTATATGCTGATGACTCTTTTATACATCCAGAACCCAGAGGAGAATTTGAAATTAATACTGGAAGTTATGGAACTGTTTGCTACTCTGTCAGGGATCACAATCAGCAAGGAAAATTAGGCGTTATTCCTGATAGCTGGCCTACAGGGGAGGAAGCAGGAACAGTTACCGGTATTTGCCTTGCAATGGAAGGCAAGTACGTTTAGATACTTGGGGATCAATGTGTACCATGACCCTGCGGAGGAGCACAAACGTAACCCAACAGGCTCTAGAGGGTGTTACGGGCTCTATGAAGTTCTGGGCTAAGTTAACCCTCTCGGTAATGGAAAGGACGGCCTTGCTGAAGATGGTGGTACAGCCCAGACTACTACACTTTTTTGTGAATTTCCCGTTTTTATATAACAAGACCCTTTTTTAAGGCTCCGGAGAGTATCTGCAGGGGCTTCTTGTGGAGAAAGGAGTGGAATAGAATAGCCTTATGCAGGCCATACGAGGAGGATGGCATTAGGGTGCTGCAATTAAAACTTTATTATATAGCGGGGCAACTGCAATTTGTAGTAGATTGGCTTGCAGATTACCGCACTTCGGACACACTAATGTTGCAATCTATGGGACAGGGTTACTACCTGAAAGAGTTACTGTGGGGTCAGGAAGCCCCGCAGAGGAAATGGGTCGCACCTAGTGTCTTTAGGAATAAAAATGTTTGACAGATCCATGATAGTGATGGGACTAAGAGATCCTGTCTCAAGGCAGATTCTTTTGGTCTCCCTGGTGGCACATCTGCCTCAGGCAAGGTTGGGGGTACAAAAGAACTGGGAGGTTTGCAGAGTAGACACAATAGGAGACTTGTTACAAGACACTTTTTGCCTACCCTTTGGGTCCTTCCTTTCCTTTATCTCACTCTCTTCCTGTGGTGTTCCCCCTAGGCCATTCAACCAATACCTGGCACCCATTGTCCATCGGATTGCCGCTCTCTGCTCCAACTTTCAGTGCTATGTGGATGACTCAGCTTGTCATTAGGCTTCCCTCTGCCACCTCTTCTTCTTTCATCTCTGACTGCTTGTGGGCTATCCAGGAGTGGTGTGCCGCAAATGATCTCTGCCTTAATGCCAGTAAGACTGACATTCTCCTCATCGGCACACCTGCGCCCTACTTTCCTGCCACTCGCTGGCCGGCCTCCCTTGGCCCTCTTCCCGATCCCACCTGGGAGGTTAAGAACCTCGGGGTCATCTTCGATTCCACCCTCTTCTTTTCTCCTCAGATCTCTGATGTCTCGAAGTAGTCAAACTACCAACTACACCTCCTCAGGAGGCATTCTTCCTTTCCTCTCCTCCACCAGAAGCTTACTGTCTCTAGAGCTCTGGTTCTCTCTAGACTAGGCTAATGCAACAGCCTCTTTCTAAATCTACCTGCTTCTACTTCCTACCCTCTGCAACTCATCCAGAACAGGACTGAAAGACTTGTCCTTGGCCTCAAGCCCTGGGATCCTAATTCTCACGCCCCAAAATCTCTTCACTAGCTCCCAGTGGCTTCAAGGATTAAATTCAAGACCCTTTGCATTGTCCACAAGGCCTTCTTGGGCCTGGGTCCACAATACCTTCGACTCTCCCTCCCTAAATACCTTCTTACTCATGCTCTTCGCTCCTCTTACCTCAGCTGGGGCCTCCCTCTGGAACAGCCTCCCTGTCACTCTAAAACTTTAGGAAAACCATCTCCGGTTCTGGAAGCACCTTAAAACCTTCCTCTTTGCTTCTGCCTTTGCTCTTCCTCTGCCCTGCTGATGTGTCTGCATCGGCACCATGTACCTGGTTGCCCTCCGATTTCGGGCCCAAGTACCCACCCACCCAGCCACACACCCCCTCAGCCTCTTGGCACCCCTTCCACTTGGGTCTATATCTGTACCCCTACATTCCCCTTACCTGCACTTATCAGACACCCCTGTCCGCGCTTTAAACCTTGCACTTGCCACCTTGCTGGCTGCACTACTAGTTTTTTATTTATCGTAGACAAATTTCCCTGACCATGTTATCCCAGACACTGTTCTCCTTGGAACGATTCTGAGGGTACCTTGAGGCGTAATCTTGGTATTGTGCGGTCTCTAGAGCTGCAAACAAGTCAATCTCTGGGTAGCCCCAGTCTGCGAAGACGTTGAGTAAAATGTCCTTGTGTAGTTGCCACGCGTGCTCTGCGGGTAGAGGGAAGTCACTGCTGAGTACATCCGTCAGAAGATTGAGTTCTCCTAGATCATGTGACAGGAGAAACATCTTGTGTTTGAGAGCCCATTTCCATATGATCTGGGACAGTTTGGACATCCCTAGAGAGTGAGTGCCCCCTTGTTTGTGTAAATACATGGCCGTAGTACTGTCCGTGAGGGCTAGTGAGTTTGGAAGTGAGTTTGGAAAGTCTTCAGGGCCTTGAACACTGCTAGCAGTTCCAAACAAGTTTATGTGGTTGGATGCTACTGCTGGGGGACGTGCGCCCTCTGAAGGTGAGCCCCCGTCAGAGATGCATCTGTGGTGAGAGTGGCTTCTACTTTGGGGTGGCAATGGTTTTCCCCTACAGGAGGTTTTCCCTTGACCACCACTGCAGAGACTGAACTAGGGCTGCTGAGACAACTAGATCGTCCCATTGTCCGCTGGCCTGACACCATTGACTCGAGAGGCACTCTTGCATGGGGCGTATGCGCAGACTTGTGTGGAACTAGGGCGATGCAGGAAGCCATCATCCCTAACAGTCGCATGGTTTTCCGTACGGTCACCTCGTGACTGGCTACATAGTGAAGGATCTGGAACAGCATGTTTTGAACCCTGTTGTTGGAGGGAAAGACAAGGCTGTCTTTGGTCTGAATTAGAGCCCCCAGAAACTGTTTTACTTGGCTGGGGTCTAGGCTAGACTTTTTCTCGTTGATCGAGAACCCTAGGCAGAAGAGATTTACTGTCTTCTGGGTATTCGTTAGGCATGTTCCAAACAAATCCCCTGTTATTAGCCAGTTGTCGAGGTAAGGATAGGCTGGGATGGACTGCTTGCACAGAAGACCAGCTAGTACCGTCAGTACCTTCGTGAACACCCGTGAAGCTGAGGCAATGCCGAAGGGAAGAGCCTTGAACTGACGACAGTGGGTTTCCTCCATCATGAACCTTAGGTACTTTGTGCGCTGGCAATATTGAAATATGAAAGTATGCATCTTTCATATCCAATGTGGCCATGTAATCCCCCTGCAGCAACAGCAGGATTACCTCCTGCAATGTTGTAATTCTGAATTTTTGCAGTTTGACATACTTGTTTGCTGGGGGCAAGTCTAATACAGGGCACCTGTCGAGATCCTTTTTGGGTACAAGGAAATACACTTGATAAATACCCTTGTTTACCTGGTAATGGGGACAACTTCTACGGCACCCTTTTCCAGAAGTATCTGCACCTCTTCCAGCAGGATTTGCTGGTGATAAGCGTCTGCTCTTCGGTGGGTGGTATCGAGGTGGCAGGTAGAACTCTATGCAGTAACAGTGGGTGAAAGTCTTTGACACCCACTGGTCTGATGTGATCCCACCCATGCGTGAATGAATGATAACAAGCGTCCCCAACCAGGAAGGCATGGGAGGGGACCTGAACCAGCAAGTCACTTTGCGGTGGAGGCCGGGGAGCCTCTTGGAGTACAGTTCCTGCCTCTGCCCTTGCCTCAACGTTGACCTCTCTGCTGATATTGGCTGTTTCCACATGAGCCTTGGCCGGAGGACCATGGGGCACTTCCAGTGCCATATTGACCATGGGGAGACCGGGAGAAAGATTGACCGCGAAAGGAACAGCGAGAATTTGAGCCTCCTCGCTGGTTGAAGGGCTTAGCCGTGATTTGGCTGAGTGACTTCAGTGTCTCATGCTCTTTCTTAGCAGTCTCCAGGGTGTCATCGACAGCCTTGCCAAATAAGTTGGAGACTTCGACTTGTTTGTTAAACAGAGTGGCCCAAGTCTCTGGTTTAAAGCCCGAGTTCTTCAGCAAGGCATGTCTCTTAAGAAGAGTGCCCTGGGCTAGAGCACATCCAGCAGTCTCAACAGCAGCCAGAGTATTCTTACAATGGGTTACCTGCTTGCCCTCAGTCATGACCGCCAGCAGGCATGGGCTCTGGGACCTCTGGAAGGCCTTCCTGAACCAGCCCCCCCCCCCATTGGGCACCTCTGTAACCAACAAGCAGAGTTGTATTGTTAGCTATGAGGGTAGAACAGGCTGCAGAAAAAGTAATACGCTTCCCCAGGGCATTACGTTTTTTGCCATCTTTATCTGGGGGAGCTTCCACTGTGGAGAGTGGAACCCCTGTCCTCTTTCTAGTGGTTGTAACAACCAGGGAGTCTGGTGTGACATGACCTTGTATATACATTGGGTCAGATGGAGCATGGCGGAACAATTTCTCAACCTGAGGGTTGACTGCCCTTGTGAGGCAGGGTGACAAAGGAGCTAGATGTTTCTTTATTGAATTGAGTAGCAGAATAGCCTGACTAGTGGGAGGCTTCTCCTTGAACATATTTTCAACAAAGTCGCCATCAGGGGCGGTCTTCTGTGTAGCGTTCTCAAAATGATCTCCGGCTTTCTTTAGGATTGCATTAAATAGCATTTGATCATCCACAGGCAATGACTGTCTTTGCTGAGGTGAAGAAGGTAGGTATAGTCATAAAATGTCCGCGTCAGGGGTATGTGTGGGTGAAAGCCAAGGCCCCTGATCTGCTGGCTGATCCTGCTCCCAGTCCTGGTCATCTATGTCATGATCAAAAGGCTTGTCCTTGTATGTATCCTCCTGTTCTGAGTAATCAAAGACCCCTTCATGGTGTACTTGTGTAGGAATGGGAAGTAATGCAGTATGATCGCTTTTCCGACTATGGTGAAACCCCAGATCGACGTGTTCACGAAGGCGGCGAACTCCAAGTGCCAGAGGTTCGCCAGCAGGTTTCCCCAGCTGAGGAGTATGGGTGATGCTTTCTCGTTCCTCTGGGACAGCCTGTTCCTGTATGCGTTCCCTCCGTTGCCGTTGCTACTGTGACTCGTCAACCAACTTGAGAGGTCCCAGTGCAGTATGATCACTTTAGAAATTCAAGGGTGTGCCCGTGGGCCAGGGCATTCAGCACCCAATGGTCGGTGGAGATGGACTCCCACACGCTGACGAACTTCGCCAGCCGCCTCCCACCGGGGTGCTCAGGTGGGGGCCGAACGCCCCAGTCGGTTCAGTCCTGCTTGGAGGCGGCTTTGCCGCCCTGGCCTCCTTGGCGACAGGGTCCTCCTGACTTGCTGCGCCCTCTGTAGGCCTCTTGTGATGAGGAATGGGCTGCCTGGCGGTACGTCGAGGAGCCACTGCCGAATCCTTTGGAGGCACCTTGCTTTCCTACGGAGTTCCGAAAGGGCGGCCGTCGTTGCTGCAAAACTCCCAAGGCCCGAGCGGTCTCCGTATCGGTCTTGTTGGCCTGAAGCGACTCATCTACTGGTTTTTCAAACGGGTTGCTCCCGTCGAAGCGCATGTCCAGAACTCTGGTCTGCACGACCTGGCGGAAATCTGTTGCCTTGCGCCATCCCTGCCTTCGAAGGCAAACACAGTTGCCCAACTAGCGGAACCCGGTGTCTGCAATGTCCGTGGCCACCGTTATGGCGTGGTCTGATGCCACCTCACCTTCCTGTAGGATCCCCAGGGTCTCCGCCCTCTTGTCGTCCAGTAGTAAGTCCAGCAGGGGGGCAATCTTGAACCACAACTCCCTGTCGTAGCGGGCCACAATCACTAGAGCTTTGGCCGCCTTAATGGCCGTCGCCACGGACGAGATGACGACTTGTCCCATAGCGTCCAGTTTCTTTCCCTCGCCGTCAGGTGGAGAGGTTGAAGTCAAAGCTGTTGCCCCCTCCCCTCCGCCTTCTTCTTGGCCGCCGCCTAGACGACCGAATCCGGGGTCGGCTGCGCCCTGAAGCACAAAGGGTCGGAATCGGGGACCCGGTACTTCTTCTCTACCGATCGCTTTTGGCAGGCATGGTGGACGGGTTCTTCAGGAGAGCAAGTCCCTCGTCCCAGATGTCGCCGAGCAACGGCACAGCGAGGACAGACTTCCTCTTGGCCTTACGCCGTTGATAGAGGAAGCCTTCCTTCTGTTCTCCGGGGCAAAGCTGGAAGAGCTCGGATGCCCTGGAAATCATGGCGTGGAAGGAGCCAATTTTTTCAGGCGGGCAGGCCCGAGGGGGTGGTGATGGAAGGACCATCCCGTTGTCACCACCCTCGTCATCCGTATCCGTCCCCGTCGTAGCCATATCTGTTCCCGCGTCATCCCTAGGATCAGGGGAAGGAGATGAAGGCTGAGCGGGCCATGAGGGCTGGAAAGGCCGGGGGGGGGGGGGGGTGAACACTACTCTGCTTGTTTGGAGGGCTTCCCAACAGGCCCGGCTCTGCTGGGTCGTCTGTTGGGGGTAGAGGCAATCTCGTCCTCATCTCCGTGCATAAGGTTTGGATTGCCATCAAAATGGCCGCCGAATTGTCCGGCAATGGCTGCAACGGACGCAATGGATGCTGCTCCTCCTCAGGAACCTCGTCAGCGCCACGGTCGCTTTCTTAGTCTGCCTCGTCAGGGTTCCTCAAACCTCTTGTTGAGACCTTGCACGTCTTCAACCAGCTCCTCCTCAGAGGCTGTACCCGTGTCCGTGATGGCCATCGCGCCCCCCCCCTCTTTTTACACTGGGGTCTTCACAGGGGTCTTATGGATGGGCTGGAAAGAGGATTCCCTCTGCAGTGGCAGGGAAACTGTGGGCCGTCTTCACTGGGGTAGCCTCCACAGGCTTCGCCAGGGTCGTCACGATTCCCTCGATAGAGGCCTTAGCTGGGTGAATCGGGGCCTTCAGGACTTTTGGCGTGCTTGAGGCCTTCACCTTGGAGGGAGGGAGGGACACTGTCTCGCTCCCCCTCGGCTGTTTCCGTCGGGATCGACTGGGGCTTCTCCAGAATCTTACCCGTGATCTCCGACTTCCTCTTCCCCGAGCCAGAGCGTTGGCTCGTGGTTGATGACGTCAGTGAAAGTGTGCCCTGCCTGGCAGCGGAGGAGCCCGACCGTGCGGTGCTCCCGGTGCCCGCGGACTTCTGGTGCTTAGCCTTCTGTTGGGCCCCCGACGCCGGGGCGCCTTCAAAGGACTTAGAAGACCGCTCGGACCTCTTCTCACCTACCGCTGGGCTCTTTCCTTCTAGCCAGTTGGTGAGGCAGATCCGTCGATCCCTCATGGTCTGCTCTGACATGTTCTTGCAAAATGCACATTCCTTCTCCACGTGCGTTTTGTCTTCGTGAAGGCAGTAGAGGCATCTAGAATGCTCGTCCTCCTTGAACACATTCTGCAATCCGCATCCAGGGCAGTTCCTGAACAGCTTGGATCCGGGCGTCGAGCTTCCCTTGTCCTAGGCCAAGTCCACGGGGTTGTCCTCAAGGTCTTCTGGAATCCTCCAAGAAGCGTACTCGCGAAAACTTTGCCCTTGAGGGGCGTAGAAAATTCTGAAACGGGTCCCCGTTGATCAGAAGTAGAAAACGGTGGAGCTTGAGGCTCGATTGACCGAAAAATGAGATTAAACTCTTTGAAAAATTGCAAAACGCAGTAAATGTTCGAGAGCTATAGCACGAGGACTCCCAACACTTGAACGTGCTGTAAAATCTGAGGATGGCTGCCAGGGGAGGGGACTTAGGGAGAGGGCAGTCATTGGCTGGGGGCAGTATGACCCAGAGACCAGTGATTGGTTACTACTAAGAAAGTCAGATCAGAAACAAAACGGATACTGATTTTTTTCTTTACCGAGGATTCCCAGCCTGACGACTGGGAATATTCATGAGCATGTGAATCCATGCCAGACCCCATGCTGGACAATCAGGGATAACACCAGGTCCGAATGGTTTCCCAATAGATATCTGGAAGAAAATAGGAGAGAGCAGGCTAAACCGCACCTACTAAACATGTATACTCACTTGAGGGAACGAAGCCATCTCCCCACAGATCTAAGGAAGGCCACCATAATCATAATACCCAAGAAAGATAAGCCCCCAGATAACTGTGGCTCATATAGACCAATCTCCCTCATAAATAGCGAAGCTAAACTTTTGGCGAAGGTACTGGCTAATAGAATTCAAGCGGTCATAGTGTCACTGATACACGCGGACCAATGCGGCTTTATGCCACAAAGATTCACGTGCATGAATATACATAGACTCCATGCAGCAATAGAAAGGACATCCACCCTACAGGACTCCATGGCGTTCCTGGCAATAGACCTTGAGAAGGCCTTTGACTCTGTTCACTGGGAGGCACTCTGGGAAATAATGCATCGCATGGGCCTCGGTGAATACTATATGAGCTGGGTATGACTCCTTTACAGCACCCTCGAAGCCGTAACCAGCATGAACGGGTGGCCATCGAGACCCTTTACACTTGGGAAAGGGACAAGGCAGGGGTGCCCACTATCAGCAATGCTCTTTGCCCTGGCAATAGAACCTCTAACCGTCCTGTTAAGAAACACATGAATATGGAAAGGTTTCCAATGGTCAGCCGAGGGGGAGGACAAGGTCTCCCTATATGCAGACGACCTGCTGATCTACCCGAGTGACCCCCGTTAACTCATGTCCAATTGTGACATGCACCCTAGAGCGATATGGTGCATTCAGTGGCCTTCGGGTCAACTTGTCCAGATAAATACTGTTCCCAGTCGGAGGTATGGGAGACAGCATCCCAGTTGACTGTCTGTACAGAATATAAACAAGCCACTTTCGCTAGCAAGGTATACAAATAACCCAAAACCTGGATGACTACGTGACCAGGAACCTGCATCCATTTACAGAGAGATTCATGGAAGATGTACACCACTGAACCTCTCTACCCCGACTCTGCTAGGTAGAGCAGCACTATCTAAAATGATGACCCTGCCCCGTTTTCTATACATTCTTTTAAAAGCTCCATTGTATATTCCAACACGCGAATTTCATAAAATCGATAGCATACTCAGGAAACTACTGTGGAGCGGAGGACCCCATATGTATCGCTTCAAACGCTGCAACGGTCCATATGGGAAGGAGGCATAGGACTCACCCGGCTACAAACGTATTACTGGGAAAGACAGATGGCAACAGTCAACAACATGCTACATGGGGATACAACACAGCCACACATCAGGGGTGAGAACTGGGAATCCAGGAACTGCCCTACTAGAACGTCTATCAAATCACAAGCTCCTCTTCCCCACGGAGAATGGCAATACAGAACACTAATCTGGGTAGAATCACACAAATACATTGGTTGGGACAAAAAAAAAAATAATCACCCCGGTACAGCCCCTGTGGGGAAACAGGAACCTCCCTGAGATAGGCAAACTCCCTAGATGGCTGAGCTGTGAGCACTCTGGGATAATGGAGGTTGAAGACGTCATATTGAATGGCCAACTGATACCCTTTGAAGATCTAGCCTCCTGATTCAATCTCTCCGCTACTGAGTGGTATTGACATACGCAGCTACAACACGCACTACAGAACCATCTCCCAGCCCTGTCCGATATGGCTGACTGTACCCCAATAGAGAGAAACCTAGTCCTGGAGCGTATTGACACTAAAATCACAACTACGATGTACAGTGCACTAACCTCCTTTGCCATGCCTGAGCTGCTAAGCCTGAAAGCTAAGTGGGAAAAAGATGTAAGCGACATTCTGCCGGAAGACTCGGTCACTATTATGATGTATTATTGCCCTGTGAAACGGCAATATCGTCTAGTCTTAGGCTTGGCCAGTTTAAGATACTACATAGGGTGCACTACCCGAGAGTTGAGCTCCATCGATGGGGCAAAATCGCAGACAAACTGCCTGAGATGCCGCACCGAAGAAGGCACATTCTATCACATACTTTGGGAATGCTCCAATATCCAACAGTACTGGCAGCAATTCTGCGATGAGTTATCGTGAGTCTTGGGGCGGACGATGCCGAGGGATCCAAAACTACTACTGTTGTAAGTGTAAGACGAGGAGGCAATGACGAGATATGAAAAAGCCTTATCATCGACCATAACTGCACTGATTAAAAGAAATATAGCGCAAATTATGGGGGGCTGGAGCGACCATGCAATATGAACAATTGGTCACAGATGTAAATATATGTATAGCAATGGAGCAGCGAGTGTATAACACCAGAGGATGTCCAGGGAAAGCCCGAAAAATCTGCAGAAATTGGAAGATGTGCAATAGAGTGTAGCTAACTGACTGATGCATGCCCATAAAACTGTTGTGTTACTGTTAATAACAAAGTATTTTAACGATTATGATTGGTAATCTTGGATCCATGCCTTGGTTGTGAGCTATTGTAGTCGACTCCTCCGGAGTCCAAAGTTGTGTTATGTAATGTCTAAATAGAAAACCAATAAAAAGTGTTATAAAAAAAAAAAAAGAATTGCTTACAGTCTGTCTGGAATACATTTCTTTACTTTAGATGGCAATATTTTAAATCTGAAACCAATGAAAGTGAGCAGCACACTCAAATATAGATGCGGATGAAAACAAATTAAGAAACCCAAGGATACCTTTATGTTACCAGGATGTCATCTTAATCATACAATGTATAGGTTAGTATACAATAGGAAACAACTTAATTGGTAACGAACAACATGAAGTGTATTGATTAATCTATATTGTTACAACAGAATAACACATTGAGAAGCGAAACAGGATGTATAATCAAGACAAACTATAGCATTGAAATCAATAAAATCATATCAAACTTAGAAAGGTTGTTTGACTACACATGTAACAGCAATTAGATTTGATGTAGACTTGTCAACTAAATAATATTACCTCACTTGAAATACTTGACAATCTCATGTATGGTTTAAGGACACTCTACTTAGTGGGTACAGTACATACTACAAACTATGCATGGCAATTATATAGAACCCTGCAAAGAATTGGCAACCAAGTATACAATTACAAGGACTATTAATTAGATCTATTTACACCACACAAAATGGAGATAAAACATTGTTCTACATTTGATTAAGGAATTCATTGTACTAATTATTTAATTTTGGTTTATCTTTGTGCCTTTATTTTCCGTTTGCTCATTTGTGGTTTCTTCAAAAAATAAGTTTTAGTCAATGGACTCAATCATTATTTATATGTAAATCAATGTTATTTTATTTAATGTAACAATTTATGTGAAGAACTGAAGTTCTTGCTTCATCCACAAAACATTAAATTCATATGAACCGGTTAATAACAATCAATTAATATTGCCCTGAAGAGCCAAATGCTCAAAACCCATGTTAGTAAAAAATAAGAAGCAAGATTTTTTGTAGACACAAATGGGAACTCAAGTTCATTACTTTGTGATGGGGTGTAGTTCCATTTAACCCTGAACCAAGGTTTACTTTCAATGAGTCTTTGCAGTAATTCTTGAAAGTTTGGCAATAATCCGATTTTGTTAAGACAATGGCAGCACTTCCAATAGTGTAATATATTACAAGTTACTTACCATACTGACTAACGTACTACTAGTCCATAGTCCCCTTTCCTCCATACGTCATGGGGCATCCCTCGCTAGGGATAGGAACCAAACCTTTATTCACTTAAAAAAACATTTCCTCTTCAAATGTAAAGGCACACAGAGGGGTTTGTCCAAGGAGCGTGAGCTCTGCTGACTTCGCCCTCCAGTACCCCACAACACCTTTTATGCATCCAGATAAAAAATACTGACTAACTACATTTTAGGGGGGCATGGCTAACTAGCCATGTACTAGGACGTGCCTGTAAGAGATGCTCCAGGGATCCGACATCGATCCTTAAGAACATGCATTTAAAATGAACAACCTACTTCAGGAATGGAAACACGAGCGTGTGAACGGATGCTCTGCCACCACTATAAAAGCGGAGCTGATCGTGTAAGCAGGAGGGGGTGAAATTGACATCGAAGCTCTCGGCATCCCTGAAACAAAACATCTAAGATGGAGGGGGAACAAAGGAAGAGCGGCCGCGATGGCAGGATCAGCTGAATAAGACCCAAGCGTGAAGCGAATGCGGAAACATTGTATCCTGGAGGTCGCATGGACCTTTGCTTTCAGAACAGTGAGCGGCAATTGACAGCAAGGTCGTGTGCTACCGTGTCGGGCACAGAGCAGCTGTCGGACACAGGTTTCGAGTGCGGGATCCACACGTTGAGAAAGGAGGGGACCGACGTCTGGAGCCTGCGTGGCCCCCTCAGCTACAGGGAACTGTTATGCAAGCAGCTTCCTGCCGCCCGTGTGTGAAGACACGAAGGCGCTGGGGCCACGTGACAACAGCAGAGGTGCGGCGGATGGCCTGTGCACAGAACAACTGCCAGGAGTAATGCCGACAGGAAACGAAAGTTCCATGAAGGCGCGTACAGCGCTCCATTAATACATGCACCCGCGCGAGCAAGACAGCTGTATTGAGGAGGCTTGCTGCGTCACGAGATTTATTGGGCGTTAGACTGAATAGAAAAGAGGAGCTGCACAGCCTACTGGACATTTTTCTTGCGCGATAGGCAGAATCAAATGCTAAAATAATTGAAGTGAAGCGCTACCATCACACAAGCGCGAGCACAACACCACGGGCATTACATAGAGGCGCCCCTTGCAGCATACAACCAGTACTGGGTTGAATTGACAACGGCAGAGAGGTTCTCGCGCCAAATAATAGCAGTGTGCGGCGCTGGTAAGAGGCGGGGAAGCCTCGAGTGAACACTGATAGCACCCTGAGACCACGGCTGCAACCGCACGGGGAGTATCATTAAGCAAACCAAGGTCATTTCAAACAATATGTGGCAAATCGGACTGTGCAAAGAACAAAGGGACCGGCATAGTGCCAACTTAAAACGTGGGAGGACACAACCCACCTGGAGACAATGCACAGGTATCCAAACGGGCACACCGAGGATAACAGCCCTGTCCCAAAGTGACTCATTGGCGGTACGGCGAGATAGAGAGATAAAACTGCCGCACCACAGACAAAATATTTTTGGAAACCAGATCAAGATCATAAGATGACGGGGAGAGTGGTCAAGAGCAAAAGGAAACAGCCCACGATGGAAGCGTTTGCTAAAACGCAGCAGTCTCCAGTGGCGTTGGCGCACAGTGGAGCGAATGTACCCACGGAAAGTTCCCCAGCAACTGAAAATCACCTGATACTGACTGCCATAACGGAGCTAAGAGACTCATGGGGGATAGCAATGGCGGATCTGCGAACCTCACTGGAAGCCAAAATTGACGCAGTGGGGATGGAGGTCAATTTGATGTGACAAGACGTCAGGGCGCTGGCAGATGAAACAAGCAATCTGGAGAGTGCGGTCAAAACTAACAGACACCAGCGCCGATAATGCAAAGGAAGTCCACATACTTAAGCAACAAGTGGCTAACCTGAAGAATCGTGCGGAAGAAGCCGAAGGAAGAGCATGACGGAATAACATTTGTGTGGTGGGCCTGCCGGAGGGAGAAGAAGGCCAGGATCCAACGGATTATGTGGAGAACATGATCCTGCAAGAAATAGGAGCCGACAAACTCTCGCAAGGATTCACAGTAGAACGAGTGCATAGAGCCCTAATGAGAAAACCGAAGCCTGGAGCCCCTCCCCGTGCAATAATTGCCAAGATACTAAAATATAAAGACTACAAGAAGATCTTGGAGTACTTTCGCAAAGGGGGAACGATCGAGAGAGCTTTGGCTACCATTACAGCCTACCCTGATTACACTATGATGGTCCAAAGGCAGCGGTACAGCTATGTGGCAGTGAAGAGGAGGCTGCGCACGGCCGGCATCAAGTATATGCTCCTGTACCCTGCAAGATTGAAAATATTGCACAAAGGCAGAATGTTCTTTTTTGACACCCCGGAACATGGCTGGACCTGCAGGGCTGCCCAGAACGAGAAGAGGAGCGAGCCCAAGAAGAGCACGATAAGTGATTGGGATATTATATGTATACTGGCCGATCACATTGCGGGGTATCCCAGTAGAGACTTTATAAGACACTGACAGACGGGTGCGGAAGCATAGTGTTGAAGCCAGGTTGCATGGTTGCATTGTAGCAAGGAGTGGCAGGATACGGGCACCTTACTCCCCCCCCCAACCCCCAAGTAGTGGTAGTAGCAGGATAGCCATTAGGGCTACCTCACCCTGCTGAGCTTCGAGTACAGGCTATTGTCAGAAAGAGCTAGATGCGGGGGTGCCTGAGATCCAGGAATGGAGCTGGGCGACAGTTGGGAGGAGTAAAGTTGGGGAAGGGAAGGGACCGGGGAGAGATGGGAAAAGGGGAGTTTGGGGTGTTTGTGGTTAAGGGGAGTTTGATTTGGGGAACAGGCCTATATGCATTGAGATTGAAGTGCGATTTGGACTGCACCGGCAAGGGGGGGGGGATAGGGAACTATAATAGGCCATGGGGGACCTTAAAATAATTAGGTGGAATGTCAGGGGGCTGAATAGCTATTTAAAAAGAAACAAGGTTATGCTGTACCTGCGTAGACAAAAAAATAGACATTGCACTGTTGCAGGAGACTCACCTGACAAGGGAAAAGATGGAGATGGTTGCGAAAAAATGGAAAGGGGTTGTGGCGGGCTCGTCATGCTCTGCTTATTGGTAGAGAATAGGGAGATAAGCATTATAAATACATACGCCCAGAATCAAAATACAGCGGCTTATTTCAGAACGTTGTGCACTAATCTCAGCATGTGTATGGGGAGTACGGTGATCGGGGGGGAGGGGGGGGGGGGTACTGTGTACTAAATCCGAGGATGGATAGATCAGATTGGAACATGGATAGACCCGCCCCAGCTGCGAAAGCACTACAGACATTACTAAATGATTTTGGCATGGAAGATGTTTGGAGGATGAGGCACCCCCAAGAAAAGCAATATTCGCATTATTCTGCCCCTCAACAGTTGCATACGAGGCTGGACTATGTCTTTGCCACATCAGAGGTACTGAGAGAGAGAACACAGGCAGAATATAAAGCGAGGGTCCTTTCAGACCACTCGTCCCTGGTCCTCGGATGGCAATACTGCCCCCCCGAGAGCAAGGATCCCGACATGGCGCATCCGAGCAGAGGCACTCAGGGACCCCCTTTTTAGGGAGGATATGAGAGAAGAGATTATTAACTATTTTGAGACAAATACTGGCAGTGTGGACTCTGCGGGTACATTATGGGAAGACTTCAAGGTTGTGATGAGAGGGACAGCCATTGCAAAATCTAAAGGCCTGCAAGGTGGGATCTTGGCTGACCTACAAGACGCAGAAAGGGATCTGGAAAAGGCACTGAAGAGAGTAAGTAACACAAAGGAAGACAGAGCTGATACTTACACTGCAGAAGAAATGCGCGGCAAACAGACTGCGGAGAGTTATTGGCAAACTAATACACCCCGACCAGGCGGGCAATGTCCCGAATAGAAATATAACTCATAATCATAGACAACTTCAACGGGTTGTCGAATGGGGGAGTAAGAAAGAGGGCGAAATGGCAATTGTGTCCCTGGATGCGGTAAAGGCCTTCAATTCGGTCAAGTGGCCATGGCTGCTGGCGGCCCTGGCGGGCTATGGTATGGGGCCTGGATACTTAAGCTGGGCGAAGATGCTATATAGTGAACCGCTGGCCAGGGTCAAAAAAGGATCAGCGATATCTGAAAGATGGCAATTTAGTAGAGGCACCAGACAGGGGTGCCCATGGTCCCCAATACTCTATATACTAGCCTTGGAGCACCTAGCAATATACCTTAGACAGCAATACGACACTATAGGTATCGGGGTGGGGGGGGAACGGCACTTGATCTCCTTATATGCAGATGACTTGCTGCTGTACTTGTGGCACCCGGAGGAAAATCTCCAGTACATCCTGGAAGTGATGGAGAGATATGCAGGGTTGTCTGGTATAGCGGTGAATCCTCAAAAATCCAGCATTTTCCCGTTAGGCAGTTATAAGTGAATACCTGTGGGACGGCTGCCAGTGTTACAAACACCATGGGCAGTTAGTACTTTCCGGTATCTTGGGATAGATGTGTACCAAACGGTGGAAGAGGAGCATAGGCACAATACTGAGGTAGCCGTTGAGAAAATCGAGAAGTGTATGCAATTCTGGGTAAAGTTGCCCTTAGCAATGATGGGACGAGGGGCAATGCTTAAGATGGTGGTCCTACCTAGGCTCTTACATTATTTTGGGAATATTCCATAACTGATACCCAGGAAGTTCTTCACTGAACTGAACAGCATGTGTAGGGATTTCCTGTGGCACAGTACCCGGAATAGGGTGGCACTATGGAAGCTGCAGAACTTTTATGAAAAAGGGGGGATAAAACTGCCTAATTATGAGTTTTATTATGTAGCGAGCCAGCTGCAATATATTGCCAAATGGCTCTCAGATGAACAGACCCCCGAATCCAGGTTGTTTGGACAGGATTGTGCCCCATTTTATTTAAGAGAGATGATCTGGCTGCCCAAGACAGAAATGGAAGCGCGACCTAAGATGATGATACTTGGGTGGAAGATGTGGCGCTGGGCATGTCAGATAATGGAAAACCCTTTCCCGTGCTCCCTGCAGGTACCACTAGTTGCACTGGCAGGGGGGGATAGGCAGCTGAGGATGATAATCAGGAACCACTAGGAGTCGGTGGGGTTAGTGACGATGAGAGATCTGGCGAGAGGGGACCATCATACATTTTGAAGTGCTGGGGGAGGAAACGGGGTTACACAAGGGCCAATATATCACGTATCACAGAATGGTGCAGAGAATTAGGAGAACATGGCCCGAAACGGAACTGGAAGAAGAACCAGATGCTATCATGGATACAATTCATGATATAATGGAGGGGGGCATGAGATCTGTAGACTGTACGAAATGATGATGTCCAAGGTTGGGAAGGAATTAACACAACTAAGACTAGACTGGGAAGCGGAAGTAGGAGCCTCGATAGAGGAAGGGATGAGGGAACGTGCCCTGGGATACCACAAGAAGGTGTCAAGAAATGCGAGACTTAAACAGATACAACTATATATTACGCACACGGCATATATGACACCCCAGAGGATATCAAGGTTTGAAAATGCTGGAAGACAAGCATGTCCCAAATGCGACGAAGAAAAGGCTGGCATGGTACACGTTTTGGTCATGCCCAGTAATTGAGCATTTCTGGGGTGACGTGGCACAGAAACTAGCAGAAAAGGGGGTCACGATTGTTATTGATCCAGCCTGGGCCTGCTTGCTGGGGGGGTTCCCCAGATCGCAGAGACTTAAGCATGTTAGTAAATTGAAAGATCTAGCATAAGTGCTTGCAAAAAGAAGGATTGCCATGGGATGGAAGAAATGTCACAGGCCGAGGTGTGGTGGAAGGAGTTGCAGAAATGGGCGGAGGCAGAAACCATGGTATGGCAAGAGGCGAGCAATGTAGGGGGAGAGGAGGAGGCGGGAACGATACAGGATCTGACAGAATCCACGGAATGTGAGACCCGACCACGCGAGGCAGATACAGAGTGCGTGGAATAAATAGGCTCGTAAGTGAGGGTGGGATAAGGGGATCAGTGACCAAATTAAGCAATGAACAATTGAGTTGTTGATATTTGCACTGCGTGTTTGGTTTGTATTGTTTTTGTTTGAATAAATTAATAAAATTGTTTTAAAAAAAACCAACTACATTTTAGGGGGTTAGGGGTGGAGGCTTGTATGGAGGAAACGGGACTATGGACTAGGAGTATGTTAGTCACTACGGTGAGTAACTTGTAATTACTCCTACTACCCGTCCCCTTTCCTCCATACTTCGTTGGCGATTATAACTGATGATTAGTCCTTAGGGAGGAGCCTTAAATAAATAGATTCCTCAGAACTGCTTGGCCACAATCTGCATCTGACAGTGTGCTGCTATCCAGATAATGCTTGCAAAAGGCAGACGGGGAAGCCCATGTCGCTGCTTTGCGGATGACCTGCCAAGGCAGATGCCTTTGACCTGATTGAATGGGCGTATGACAATCCTCGTTTTGCCCCTTGTGCGCTTCCTCAATAGCCGCCATCCTTCTTGCTATGGAAGCTTTCAAGGCTTCAGAGCCCAGCCTTGATCCCCTCCCCACCAAAGATTACAAACAAAGCATCAGACATTCAGAGCTCCTTTGTACTTTCCAGATATTTTTTTATTTTTATTTTTTTTATAACTTGAGTACTTCTAACATCGAGACAGTGCAGGATACTTTCTGCTCCTGTGCTTCCACCTTTTCCCCCCAATCCGCAGTCAACCTCCTAGTTCGAAAATAATGACGAGACCACTTTTGGGAAGAATGTTGGATGAGTGAGAAGCAAAACCTTATCCTTGTGGAAGATAGTGTAAGGTTCAGACGCAACTAGCGCTTGTATTTCACAGACTGCGTGCCAACGTGAGACCAACCAGCAATGCCCTTTTGATGGTGACCACCCTAATGTCAGTCATAGCCATAGGCTCGCACAGCTTATGCGCAAGAGCGTTTAGCACATTTAAATCCCATACTGGGTGCCAGCGCTTAACTGGAGCATATAGCCTTGTCAGTCCAGTAAGAAGTCTCTTCATCACTGGATTCGACGTGGAATCTCAGTTTTTGTAAATAAACCCCTATAGCTGCCAGATATGTCACACACATGCCCACCTGCCCTCCAGACTTTGCCAGGTGCGCCGAGAATTATAGTACATGGTCCAGAGAACAAGCCATATCCCGTTAACGGTTGCCCAGAAACAGAACCTTGTCCACTTGCTTTTATATTGGCTCTGCATGAATTACTTCTTCGCCTTTTGGATCATTTGCAGATTTTCCTCAAAGTGCTGCAGTCTCATTCTCAGGAACCAAGCCGCTACAGCTAGTTTCTCTGGGGGAGGGTTTGACATTCCACCCCCCCCCTGTTGCAAGAGTAGGGTGGCTCCCATCAATGAAAGTGCAACTGGCCCCAGAGAGGCCAGTCGTACCAGATGTGAGTACTAGATTCTGCTTGGCCACTTAGGCACCACTAGTATGAGGCGAAGACCCTGGAAGTTTGACCTTTTTCGCATTACTCTCTGTATTAGTGGAGTTGGTGGGTACACATAGGCCGAAAGGTTGTTCCAGGACAGGTGAATAGCATCCCCCAGAGAGCGCATGCCCATCCAGTACAAGAATTGTTTGCATGTTTTGTGGACTTCTGTGGTTATCAGATCCACAGACTGATGGCTGCACGCTTGAAATGGGTTGTCCAGGACTTGAGGGGCATATCTCACTTTCATAGTTGAAATGAAATATTTTATGTATATATTGCGTTTGTACACAAGTGTTGTCCTTTCCCAGTCTGCTTAGCATGTCTGCATCACGTTGCTGTCCCTTGGAAGATGGATAGCTGTCACACTGATATCGTGAGAGATGGCCCAGTCCCATATCTGGATGGTCAGTCTGCACAGGGGAGGGGGATCAGCCCCCTTGCTTGTTGATGTAATGCATGCACCTCGTACTGTCAGTTTGTATAAGGACTCCCCAGTTCCTGACCAGATGTAGAAAGGCTTTCAACACTAGCTATATGGCTATGAGCTCCAACACATTTATATGGCTGTCTATGTCGATGCATGAGCACAGATGGTGTATTGAGTGGCTGCATAGGGTGGCCCCCCATCCCTCTAGTGATGAGTCAGTTATTAAAGACACTGTCGATTGTAGAAACGGCTGTCAGGACTGGCTGGGTTAGGAACAGGAACAGTTTGTTCATAGGATTAACATTGTGCTTGCCCAAGTCAAGATGGAGCGAAAGAAACTCAATCTGATTGGTTAAAGGAACAATGATATGTTTGGTTTGCCTGATTGGTGGAGAGAACAATGGGTTTGATTCTTGGGAGGTGAGCAAGATTCTAAACTGCCTTTCATCCAGAGAAATTCAGTGGCTGGTTGGGTTTTAGTTAAGCTCCTTAAGTAAGGCCTTTTCAGAGCTCAGAAGATCAACTAAAGAAGTAAGAATTTCGTTTGCTGATCCATTTGAAACAAGAAGTCATCAGGTGGGATCGTTTCTTTAAAGATTTAAAATTGTCACAGTGAACTTTCATTTTTTTAAGAACATTTAAAAAGTTAACCAAATTTCAAAGTCATTTTGAGAAAAGAGACATTTACAGTTGGTTATTATTAAGGAAGACAAGTTTGAAGATATGCGTAGGAGTTTAAATGAAATTAATTGCGTGTAATGCTCTTAAAGACTGTTAAATGTGTGCGCGAGCTCGCAAGTTGTTGTTTACGTGTTTTTTGAAGACGCGCGGGTATTCGGAGCGATAGAGCGCGTGTCCAAAAGATTGCGCGAGTGAATTTTAGCGCGTGTCCATTTTAACGTAAATGACGTCTCATGGAAAAGCGCGTGTGGGTTTGCGATAGAGCGCGAGTCCATTTTGGTGAAGCGCGAGTGGTTTTAAGCGCGTGAACTGTTTTACGTGAAATCCATTTCGTCTCTCCGCGTGAGTTCGGTAGCGATAGAGCGCGAGTCCATTTTTAACCAGCGCGTGTGATTTTTATCGCGTGTACGTATTTTTTCATGCGCGTGTGTTTGTTAAGAATCGCGTGTGGATTTTAAAAGCGTGCGCGTGTGTTTGCTAAAAATCGCGTGTGGATTTTTAAACGCGAGCGCGTGTGTTGCTAGGTATCGCATGTGTATTTTTAACGCGAGGACAATTCTTCACGTCTTCTGATTTTTACGTGTTTATCGCACACGCTATTTAATGAAGAAACTATACGTTCTTATGTAAATAAAGAAAACTATTCACACGCATAAGGAAGCAATATTCCAGGAAGTTGAATGCTTATTTTCTTAATGTAATTTATGCAAATGGAATTCAATATTTCAGAGAAAGACTGCCACTATGAAAGCATTGAAAATTACATAAGGTTAAAGAAAACTCTGAAGCAAGAGGAAAGTTTAATCCAGAAATGGTGTTTGCAAAAAACCATCACTTTAGAATTCTAGAGAGACTAAGTGGTTTGAACTGTATGCACAACACAAGAGACATTTACAAGATATCACACACAGATTAATAGCCTCTAAGTCTTTTACTGAGGTTAAGAGGTAATGAGTTTAGAGTTTTAGAATACTTTTAGAAAACAGAATTTTCTTATTACATAAATAACCAGGTGTATTTGTTTACCACAGATACCAGAGCCTACCAGACGGTTGCAGGGCTGCAGTGCCTCCGTTGTTATTTTATCCAAATTCCCCTTTCCCTTTCTTGGGGTTTTCAGCTCAGCTTATAATTAAGGGTTGAGAGGTGAACTCCTAGTGAGGGTCTGTGGGGCCAGCATCAGCTCCTGTGGAATTCAGTCAAGCCGGACTCTGACAACGGCATACCCAGGGATAGGTGGTTCTTTTCTGTTCACCATAAGAGGCCCAGGTGCAGGTCCACCAGGTATGGTTATCCTGGTGGACTGAGTCCTTCTCTTGGTTCCTGCAACTCGCCAGATGCAACTGCATTCTCATCTTGAGCCTGATAAAGGGGACTGCTAGGAGGCAAACCGCCATGATCCACAGCAAGTTTTGGAACCACCATGCAGTTGTCAATGTTCTGCTTAGAAAATGACAAAAAGAAGCCTTCAACGCTTTGATCCTTGCCAGCAGAGGGAAAACCTTTTGCTCCTGCATGTCCCACAATAGGCTCAGAAAAAACAATGACTGAGCGGGCACTAGCTGTGACTTGCACTGGTTGATTGAGAACCTCAGCTCGTACAGAATGCCCATGAGACGCTGTGCTCCAAGTTGCTCTGCACCTGGCGACGTCACTCTGATCAGCCAGTCGTCTGGGTACAGGGAAACATGGTGTCCTTCGCATCAGCGTATTGAGGCAACAGTGTGGGATCAGTAATGCAAAGCGGAGAAGTGCTTGTGTTTTTCTCAAGATTAGACATTTTATTGAAGATAAAATTGGCAAATAAATCCTTGTTATTCCTACTCTATCAAGGAATTACCTAAATGGTCTAAAGGGTAAGGGAATAACTCCTAACACACACACTGGCTCTCACACAAAACATTCAAAGGAAATCATAAACATAAAATAATTAACAGTATTTTGGATGACCTTGAGCTGTACTGGGAAAATAACTTCCCCCCTAGGGTTTTCCAAAGTTAATTCTCCAAATGTTCAAAGGAAAAGAACATTTTGAACCAGTTCTTTTGAGCTCCAAGTCAACACACAAGTTCAAACAAAAATCCACAGGTAACACGTCTTCAGCTTTCAGTTGAAAAGACCCCCTTCCAATTTCAGCCAACACAATAGCACCAATGGTAAACCTCGATGCCTTCTTTCCAAGATTAATTGCCACAGTTCAAAGATTAGGTTAGCAACCACTTCATCTACAACTTTACAATTGAATAAGACCTATGCATTGTATTTGGTATAACTGTCAAGATACCATTGTCAAGAAGATTCTCTTTGGGTTGCTGATTTCCTCTTGCCAACCACCCTACTACTACTGTTACTGTGGGAACAATCTCCTTTGTTCCACAGTATGCTACTACTTCCACCAGCATCAATGCAACATCCACTGACAGCTTATACACCACCACATTTCAGGTACTTCTGCTTCTTCTACAACTCTATACTTAATTATTAGACATATAAAGACAAAACACTTCGACCGCTACAGGTAGGTAAGGCCCTCTTTCCTATACTCCAAGAACAGGGTAGCCTATTTGCCTCTTCAGTCTGCCTTACTGACACAAGTATAACCTGCCTCTGCTCCAAGACTGACTTTCTCTCAACTTCAGCGGTCTTCAGCATTACAGATCATCTTCTTCTGCATGTCTCTTTTACAAGCACCCAGCTCCCTTCTCCAGCTTTGTTCACAACTTCTTGGTCCCAGTAACAGCCCTGAAGCTGTATTGCCACTTTTTCAGCTTCAATGCCCACTTGCAACAGAGGACACTGGACCTTCAAGAACCTTGCAGATCAGGTGGATAGATCTCAATAGCACTGGCTTCACTATGCAAAGAGTTTGTCTCTTGGCTTGGGTAATCTGTGTTCTTCTAGTAAGTACAATATTTTCTGGACTTAAAGAATAAATGTTCCGAATACTAAAATGTTCAGTCTTCAAAGAAAAAACGAATTTAAGCGCACGCGACCACTCTAAAACAGATCTTTGACCATGAAGTGATGCCAGTGATTGTATTTCTATTCAATATCAGACAGTTTCAAACTATTCACTTGCTACATGTTAGTTTTCACAATGGTTTTCAACAGGTGTTCCCTTTTAATAACAGACACGTGACCCCCCCCCTCCCATGCAACAGTAAATTGCTCAACAATGGAAATAGGCTTATCTTCTTACGCGAATACTATTGCTCTCATTAATAGTGCGCGTGTTACATTTCCATTATTAAAAACTTTCCGCAATGACAAACAGTTTATACTCACTTTTGAACTTGTGCGAGTTACTCCTGATCTGGTAACAGTTACCGGCAAGCATTGCTGAGTTAACCTGAACGCTGAGCTTCACTCACCAGCTCCAGGAACACTGCTGTTGCAGGCACTTCACTTTCCTGACTTCAACTGCTACTACTGCTTTGGGTACTTTTGGGACCCACACCCTTCTGAAGCAGAAGTGCCTCCAGTCCGATCTCGTCAATTGGGAGTCTCAATTTCTCCTCAGGTACCTCAGTTTGCCTTCTGCTAAAGGGTCTCAGGCTTCAGCATGGTCACTGCTCTGCAATCACAGCCACTCAACGCACCAGGGGAAAGCTCCACACTCAGCACGTCTTCCTCAGTGAAGATACAGCAATGCAGGCTTTGACACCAGAGGATCCTCTCAGAACTTGCAGGTGAAATCTGCTGTCTCCACGCTCAGGCGTCCTGTCTGGGATCACACTTACTTGTGAATTGCCAGCCTAGTCCTCTGTCACTACTGCTACCAGCATTCCAACTCCTGCTCCTTCCTTCTCCCCTCTACTGCTGCACCCTTTTATGCCTCACAGGTTTGGCAATTGGCTTCAGGTGCGAGCCAATGGTTTCCATTGCCTGACCCTTGCAAAGGTTGTAAGGCCTAATTACTACATCTACATGCTTCTTTAGCCCTCTACTTCGTCTCAGCCCCTATACAATTCTGGGACATGTAGACGATTCATCAAAATCAGGTCTTTCTACTTGTTGAGTATTTTTAAGGGTAGATTTAATTCCCTTAGTAATTCTAACAGAGGGGCTGTAGGTTTTAACTTTGCTAGAGGAAGATTATTTAGAAAGGACCATTTCCGTCATTTCTTGTAGTGTACCTTTTGTATTGAGGAGGACATTTAGGAACCAAAAGGATTTTTCCTTTTGGTAGTATGTGCTTTGGTGTTCCAAGTCTAGGTTTAATAGGAAGTTTAGAGTTATTAAAATGACAGTAAGCCATAAACTTTTCTGGTACAGTGGTAAGAGTCTCCCTTTAGAGGAATAAATACGTTCTCATCCCACAGAATCTCCCCACTATCCTGGGCCTTGTGTCTCCACTTAGGTGATCGTCCCGCAGTACACCACGCCCAGGGTTTGGACCAGAAAGAGTATGCCTTTGCCTGTTCACCTGGGTGGAGACTTTGTGCAGCATTTCATTGAGTGATCCGCAGGATTCTTCACACACCCGAATTCATTGGTCTGGTAAAAACCAGAGGGGCCGAATTCAACCCAAACCTGAGTACTTTGTACTGGAAACAGTGACCCATAACAGTGAATCAGAGTTCACATCGATGAGGCTGCCATATCGGGACATGAAGGCAAGCATCTTTGAGGTCCAGGGAACACATCTAATATCCCCCACAAAGGGCCCCTGCTATTAGTGCTGGCAAAACCATCTTGAATTTATGAAGGGTTAGATAGAGGTTGAGGAGTGACAGATCGAGCACCACTCTCAGGCCCACCTGGTTCTTTTTCTGAATTGCGAAAAAGATCGAGTAGAAGCCAGATCCTCTCTGAGAGGGAGGAACCTCGCCCACTGCTCTGTTGGCCAGTAGTGCCGAGATCTACACAGAGTGGGGCTCCCGATCTGCAATAGGGGTGGGGAGAATGGAGGGACAGGAGGGTATGGGTAGACGGAAACCTGTCAAGACCACTGAAATGCTCCACAGGTCTGCAAAAAGTCCATGCCAGAACTGAGAGGTAAGCCTGCCCCTCGACAGGAGAGCTGCACACCCGGACACCGGTCTCATTGTTTCTTAACATCTGAGGCTGGGGTCTGGGAGGGCTACTGGAAGAATCCCTATGTAGACGAATGCTGCTGCTTGCACACATGCAGACTAGCCGACCGGTTGGGTTGGTGTTGTCTGAGCTCCTGAAAACCGCGAAAACCACCAAATATTCTCCTTCTGTCTGATCTGGGAGGTCCAGAATCCGCTCTTGGATGTCTGCATTAAACTTAGTGGCCCTCATCCATGCCAAGTGCCTCATGCCCATGGCTATGCAGATAGCCCATCCCGCTGTGTATATGGGCCACAGCTGATTCCATCATGTCCTGCGTCACCACCTTGGCTTCCCCTAGCCCAGATTTGAATGTGGCCCGTTTGTGTATAGGAAGGTCTGACAGAAAATCTAAGATTTCTCTTCATAGCCTTTGGTTAGCGGCTGCCAGCCTGGTGTCCGTATTTGTCTGCCTAAGAAGTAGGTCCGCATTACGATATACTTTCTTCCCATAGGCTTCCCATGCTCGGTCTTCCTTTGCTAACAGGGATGTAGTGGTAGTTGGGGCGGTAGACGCCTGTGGCTTAGAGTACATTGACGCAGCCACTATGACTGACAAATGCGGCTTCCGAGTGCCCTGAGAGCAGAATGGTGTCACTGTCTGCCTGCCTGCCTTTACTTTTTGTCTAGCCTTTTATTAGTCAGCTGAGTAGTATGAGGCTTGGTCCAGCCCTTTTTATTCAACGCCACCCCATCTTTTTGAAGGGGTATGTAATGAATCTGATGGACTCATCACTGTTTTCCCGGGGGTAACGTTCTCCCATGTGGTCAGGGGACAGCAGCTGCTACCTGATCGCGACCATGGTCGTGGCTATATGAAGGCAGATAACATGTGAGTAAACAACCTCCGGGAGGAAATGGTGCTGTCCAAGGATGAGAAATGATATCCCCCTTTTCGCTTGCAGGATGAATCTCCCATACACAACAGCCTAAAGCATATTGTGGTTCTTTCCCTGCTCCCTCAAAGGAGAATGCTGAATTTCCTTAGTTTTCAGATTCACTCTCAAACATGTATTCATCCTCAGGACATGTTAAAACCATTAATTACTCCAATGATGTCATGCAAGTTAGTAAAAGGAAACTACTATTCCCAGAAACACCTTAACACTGAGACGAAGAAGAGGAATGGAGGCATGCAGAGCACAGGCAACGCTCTAGATGTTGTGAGCATACACATGTGCCCGGGATGTTTAAAAGAATATCATAAGAAGAAATGGCAGACTGCTGGTGGGAGCGGGCTGCAGCACTTTGAGTGTCCGGAGAACAAAAAGAAGCATGTTGGAGCCAACCGGCTCAACGCTGAGCAGTAGAGGACGCAAAAAAGAATCCACGCGGGAACACCCGAAGCGAGAGCAGTGCTACTGGGTATTCACTGGTAGAACAATGCAAAGAGAAGCTTACCGGAGAGCTGCAAGGAGAGGAACAGACGAGCCAGAGCAATGAGAGCTGTGGAAACAGAAGGCCAAGCATCACGAAGGAGAGAGAATTCAGCGCCCGTCATCAGCGAGCTGCAGACAGAATACGAGATGCCAGGAAGAGCCAGTGAGTGCACACTGGGATGAAGTGAGCACCGGAGCGTATTGGCGAACACGCTGTATGTTAAACATTGAACAATCCAAGTCGGATAAAGGGAGGAAATGGTTTCTTCATAGTGAAAGCAAGAAGTTAAAAGCGCACATGCCTCAGAAGGGAATCTTTAATGGACAATATACATTTTCCCACAATGCTAAAGTGGTGAATGATTGGAAGTGTGAGCAAAACACTAATGAGGCATTCTATTATGGACTAAAGGAATTAGCCAGAAGGGCTAACTTAAGTTAGCTACCAAAGGTGGAGTTGGAGACGGCCAACTACAAAACGCCTTGGCAGGAGAGTATACCAGGCCCTTATAAGTGTGTTAAAACAAGAGGTCCTGGCAAGAAAGCATACCAGGTAGTTACAGCTGTGCTCTTATAAACCAACAAAAAAGCAAATACAAGAATCCTTGGCAAGAAAGTATACCAGGTAATCACAAGTTTTATGTTATGCGTGTGAATGTAGGGAAACCGCAACCCTGGCAAGAGAGTATATACCAGATATCCAAACAATCTAAAGGCCATAGACAGATATATATATGTGACTTTGTTGTTGAACAAGAGGAAAAAACTAGAACTATTGTGAAGAAATTGTGAAGAATCCAGGGGAAGGGAGATACCCTCTGTATTAAGGAGCAATATCCTTGAGAGACTTTATGTTGGAGTTATTAATTTCTATTTGAACACTTTTGAAACACTTAACCAAAGACAATATCCTTTACAATTTAGGATTTATTTCCTTAGAATTTGAGTGTCAGAATAAAACTTTGGACACAGGACTGTTTTGTTTTGAACATTCTGACACCGACAGGCCCTTACGTTTTGAGTAGGAAACACCTCTAGCTCAGGGACAACAAGGCCTTTTCCCCCCCAACCCCTTTTATTTCCTCAATAAAAGTCGTTAGCCAAAACCATATTTAATGTGTCTGAGTTTCATTCCCGACTACTCACAAGTACTCCTGACCTAGTTGATGTCCTTAACTTAAGAACCTCCGCAAAGAACCTTGCCTCTGGCTGTTCTTGCTACGGCTGCGCTATTCCTAAATACTGTGCTAAACCTGTTAGCCTGTCATGAAAGGCTCTAGCAGATGTGGATCCCTCGGTCACATCCCAGTCTGTGTCAGGAGGATCCACACCCACCTGATCGAGGCCCTGTTGCGGGGAACGCAGAGCCCAGGCCTGTAGTGTCCGGCTGCTGGGAGACCGGCTGCAGCAGGGATTCTGGTACTCTTTGCGGTACTGGTTATGCCCTTGGCAGTGGTTGCGGGGCAAACGTAACTGGGAGGGTGGAGGCCCTGTAGCGGAGCCTGTGGTTGTGCCATCAGTGGTACTTGCACTGGAGCAGGAGCAGGTGGCTGGGAGGAGGCACGAGCAACATCTCCTTTAAGAGGTCTTTATGTAGCCCTGCCATTTGCTGGCGGACGCACGGTCTGGTGAAGTGGACGTGGTTGCTATGGCCTACCGGTCCCTTGCCTGGACTGCATATAGCTTGCCTCTGTATAAGGGACCGATACATACGGCACTGGGTATGCCGTATCCCACATGTGCGGTGTGTACATTGGCCACCACTCAACCCTTGGGGTGAAGTCATGCCTCGGTATGGAGGGGGTACCACACTGTACCTCGCCAGACATTTCTTAGATGACCGCGGGGTGAGTGTGTCATAAGCTGAGCAGTCTTATCAACAGTGATGCTCACCCCAAGCACTAGAGCCAAGAGCACATGAGTATCCGATGCTTGGAATGACCGGTCGCACAACGGGCACCGACTGAAGCCAGCCTGGACCAACATGCGCCGGCGAGGCACCGGAGGCCTGTAAAAATGCAAAAAAAATAAATAAATTGGAAATACATTTTCCTAGGGAATTGCCGATGCATTGAATTATAAGGAAAAAGGTCTTAACCACTAGTGCAGTGAAGAAGGTCTGCTCACGTCGACATGGAAAAGGGGACTGAGGAGAGGTGCAGAGGGCAGGGTCAGCAGAGCGCACACTCCTGGGACCACGCTTCTGTGTGCCTTTAAATTTAAAGGGGAAAAGCTTTAAGTGAAAAAAGGTTCTGTGTGCATCCCTAGCGAGGTACACCACATGAAGTATGGAGGAAGGGGACGGGACAGTAGTAATTTGTATTATCATGGTTTTATCACTCACCTTGTGTGTATCCGCAGAAATGCTTGTTACACCTTTGACCCTAAAATCGAACGGCTCCAGGGCGAATCCAGCCTTCTCCATGAAGACAACAAGGAATCCACCCAAGCAAGCATCCACATGAAACGGGATGTGATGCTTCAAGGCCACCTGTAAAAAATAAATACTTTAGAAGTTAGGAACTACACATGGACACATACAATTCTTGTCCTTTTGATTTGCCCTTCTCACCTTACATTTTCTAATTTCAGCATGTACTACTTATATATCGACTTAAATTCTCAAAATTGATATGATGCTTGATAACCAGTTTATTAGAAAAGAAAATTCCCCAACATCCACTTATCAACTTTCAAAATACAGGTGCATACCATGTGGTTTTTCCTGCATTTGATTTATGCAATAATACAAATCCCTGTCTGAGAGCATCAAACTCCGAAAGCTGTAACAAAGTAAAAAGGCTCAGGAATAAAATAATATAATCACAAAATCCAAGGTTCAATACCTTGTATTGGACCAACTGAAAATCTAATGCCAAGATGGTACAATGCAAGTTTGCATTTTGTGTGTTTTTAAAAGTAGGCCAACAAGGGATGAAACCTTTTGCACATAAAAAAATTAGACTGGAGCTGATCAGAAACAAAATATATGCAGTGACATTTTGAAGAGCTTGAAGTGCATCCAAGTCTTCCATCACTTCTGCTGTTATGTAATGTTTGAGGTTTTCATAAAGCGCACAAGTGCCCCCCTTTGCACTAGGTCAGATTAATGGATAGTGATCCCAGGGATGATTCTTTGTTCAACACTTTTTTAATGGAATGGTATTTAGATTATGGAAATCATGCATTACAAAACATTTCAGGGTTGGGGTAAAAATACAAAAAAGGAGCTTTTTCCAGAAGCAAAAAAACAAACTTCATATTTGAATAACTACAGAAAGATTAACTTGATGCAAATTAACAGTGAAGGGGATTTGCATGGCTTGGAAATCCAGTGCAGGTTGCAGAGAGTCTGCACAGGAGTGAGGAGCCCTAACCATGGGGACTAAAGAAGGCGCAGAGGAATGTTCTGAGGGGATATCGTCAGCCAGACTGACTCCAGGAACCAAACGTATGCTAGCTATTAAGGGAAAACACCCCCAAAAAATATTTTCTGCCCGTTAGGTTGCCTTCATGGGCCAAAGTTGGGCTATTTTGGGGCCCTTAGGCAGGAAGTGGACGTTAGGTAGGAAAGTGCTGCAATATGCCCAGAGTACCTGTGAAATAGCAGCCTCTTGGAATGAAGATGAAGGTTGTCTTGGCGTTGCATTAATTCCGGAAAGTGAGCGTGGGGTGATTATTCATTTGAAGTACTGCAGTGCTCATTGATAAACCAAAAGAATAAATGCCGAATTATTTTTGACTGGTTTCAGAGTTTAGAATGAGTCCAATATTGAGGACATATTTTAGGGAATATTACGGCTGTGTTTCATTGTGAAGAGGTCCAGGTATCAATCTTGATAAATATTGTTTGCCTCCAGCTGCACTAAATCTTTGGCGACTAACGCTGAAGTGGCCCTTTAGTTCCACTATGAGTTTGGATGAGATAGTTCGTCCTCAGCATTGCTTACCTTTGGGGGAGGGATCCCCCCCTACCTGTTGCTGTGGCGATCCTCCTGACCCCGAGGCAATGAAGAGGAAGACTTCCCCCTTCCGTCCCTGGGTGTCAGGGGGTGGCCGTGATGACGGCGCACACTACAAGCACCGACATCAGGAAATTATATTTACATGCTGAAGCCAAAAGGCTTCAGCATGTAGTTTGAGCAGAAATGTGTTTCAGCGCTGCTTGGGCATTTCTTGGAAAGTGGAGACTCTTACCCTTTCCAACTAGCCCTCCCACAAGCAGATTGCTGGTCCAGGATCATTCAATCCTGGACCAACGATCGCCACTAGACCACCAGGACAATGAGTTTGGGGGTGGGGGGCTCACCAGGCTCAACAGCCCCCTACCGCCACCAAATAAATAATGGGGCACTATGTTTTGCCTTCTTTGGGGGCAGATGGGTCATGTTTTGCACCAATTTGCCCCCAAGGAAGGCAACAAAAAAACATGTGCGAAAAAGGCACACTTGGGCCCTTAGGGGGCTGGTCCTGTGCCTGTGGGCCAGCATCCCCAGAAAGGGGCAGATTCTTGAATGAAGTCAATCGAAAAGAACAGGCGGTTGATTGACAAATTAAGTAAGGGTGGGCATATGAATTCATCTCAGATTCTTAACTAGAAAATCTCCATCTATAAATGATAAAATATACAAAAATCTCCTCAGCCCAGGAAGATTTAAAAGAGGGGGGGGAATACTCAGATGTAATAACAAATGTACATAACTTGTTTGGAACGATTTTAAGCAAGATAAAGGATGATCAACCTCTACGTCCCTCAGATTGAGTTGATGATCATGGAAACATTGGATATCATATCCAGCTCCAGAGAGGGAGCCAGGTATCTGGCGGGACACAATTATCTGTCGCTATATCGAGACATGGGATGGCCATTACCAAGAAGAAAATGAGATTACAAACCTCTTATAGCAACGAAAATGAAAGGAAAGATGAATATATTCAATATAATCAATCAGAGGCTATACCACCTGGTTAACTCACAAAAGTTGTCCATGATGTGTTTGAATCAGAAATGACAATGATTTGTTTTTCTCTCCCGCTAATATTTCTGATAACATGTGCCCCCCAACCCTCTAAATAACATTTGGCGGCACATTTCGCTGTGTGCCGGCGACTCCTCCATTCCCCTGCAATGCTGGTTCCCTTGACTTACGTGCATGCAATCTGGCGCCACAGAGTCCTTTATTTTATTTTTTATTTTGTTAACACTTTATTGTATAGGTTGTGGGGGGACACCCCTTATGCGATTGTAGTGAACAAGGGTGCAGGCAACCCCCCGTTCCCCTTGTTTACTATAATCAAACTGAATGGGATATTTATTCGAAATGTTCGCCAGTTTGTAATTTTAATTCAGCCGAAATTCTAATAAATACCCCATTCGTTTTTTTCTTCTGGTCATTTCTACGGATTCCACTCACTAATGTCACCCCTTCCTACCCACCACAGCACACCAGCTCTTTAAAGTCCCTAGCCAGGTAATGGGAATCAGCAAAAACAAAACAGTCTCCACTGTGAACATGACTAGTGTCATAGCTTCCCAAACTGTTCTTTCCCTCAGCTTACTCTATAAATTCCACCCGCGACCAGACTTGAATTGAGACAAAGGGCAAACAAAGAAAAATGTATATGTGATCTCCAGAGCATGCACAAATTGACTGTTGGGAAGATTTTCCTACGCGGTCCTCTGTGGCAATCAGACTATGCAACACCAACCTATCAATCATACCAAATGATTCCCCTATTTTAGGGGTCTTCAACATATGGCTCCCCAGATGTTTTGGACTACATCTTCCATTATCCGGCATCATTGAATATGCTGTCTAGGGATGATGGAAGTAGTGTAGTCCAAAACATAGCGGGGCGCTAAAGGTTGCAGACCCCAGCGTCTTGCTTAAAGGAATGGTTCGGGCAGAAAATATTATTGGCCAAAAGAAGGGCAAAAATAAAACAAATACCTATAATATATATATATTATTTTAAGTCCCTATGCAAAGTTTCGAGCAAATGAAGCTCAAACTTTAAAATTGCAAGCACTAGGGGGCATCCGTTTTGTGAAATGGATGTCGCCTGTGCTTGCGTTTGCGGCACTAATGAAACAAAAGGCAGAACTCCTCAAACAGGACTGTACGTATCAAACAAATTACTTACCTCTGTAATGTTCTTGCTGATTGACGTACCCTCTCATAGATCCTTCATTCATTTTTAATATTCATCTTCCAGCACAGCTGCTCTTCGGAAGCTTTTCTGACAGCAGGAGGAGGAGCAGAATAGCTCTGTGTCTGCTCCGAATGACTCCTTCATGCCCCCGCACCGGAAATGACATTGGGGCTAGTATATATAAAGGCACCGCACCCCATGACCTTAGTTACACCCTTTAACCCCAGCACTCAGACATACATCGGCTGCAGAACCAAGGTGTACTGGCTACCTGCCAAGAGGGGCAGCTAGCGAGGGCACTGAGGAACCCATGGGATGAACACACGTGAGAAAACATTACTGAGCAGCAAGTAATTTGTTCTTCTAATGGATTTCTTCCTCCCACGGATTCCTCATTTTAGAATGACTCCCAAAGCAGTACAATGACCTGGAGGAGGGAGGCTAGCAAAGACACCACCTAAATCAGAAAGCTCTGAGGGACTCCACTGCCAAAATGCGCACCCTGACCAGACAGAGAATCCAAGCAGTAACAGCTTAGCAAACATGTGCAAAGAAACCCATGTTGCAGCCTGGCAGACTTCCAGGATAGGGTCTCCCCCCTTCTGCCTCCCGCCGTCCCTTTTGCTGGGTAGAAGTGGAACCCACCTCTCTGGTAGAGGGAGCTCTGAGACCTTCACGTATCTCCATAACAGCCAGATCAAAGCGTTCTGAAATGCAGAGAATGATCCACTTCGATAAGGAGCCGTTTATTCACAGCCCTGACTAGCCCAACATGTTGGTCAACTTTCCTGACGACCCTCCTACAGGAAATGAAGTAGCTGAGAGCCCACATACCGGATCACGCCAATGGAAATATCCCTCAGCTTTAGGAGGATGGGGCGAAAGATGAAACAAATTAAGATTGATCTTTTGAGAGCAATGGTAATCCAAAACCACAGAATAAAGGATGGTCTCAAGCTCAGACTCGCGAACCAAGCTACTCCTCACTGATGCTCAATGAGGCTGAAACATGTCTGGTGATGCTTGTGTCTTATGCAGAAGGGATGTGACCAAGGAGTTTCGGCTGGACTGCCCTTTGGGGTGGGATCATGCCTGAATTGCATATGGTCTTTCCCCTTTTGTAATGGGTTAAGAGGCAAAGAACGATGGTCTGGAGGGTTGCCCAGAGCAATGCCAGCAGTTCAGATTAATTCTAAACCTTCCAGCGATCACCTCTTGTTTTGCTTACTCTCAAAGTGACCTACATTTAGGAGAAAACCAAATGGGGAGGTTTAACGGATAACACATGGAGCTAAGTCACCTGTCTAGAGGAAGGGATGGTGACCAGGAAAACCACTTTAAGGGTGAGCCATTTTATAGAACAAGAATGGACAGTCTCAAACGCAGCTTCCATAAGGTATGTCACAACAAAACCCAAATCCCAAGCCAGAACCACACACTGGCATGGGGGAAAATATTTGCAAAGAAACCCGCCCGTCTCAATGGAGTGCAGGTCTACTCTCAGTGTACAGCGCCGGCAAGGGGACATGGACATGTCCAGCAACTCAGGGTACCATATCCTCTGGTGTCCAGTCTGGAGCAATCAGAATCAATGTGGACTCAAACATATGCAGTCCACTGAGAACCAGCGGAATGATGGGGAGCAACGGCAACGCATAAAGGAGATAGATAGTCCACGTCGAGGAAATTCCCTAGAACAGAACAGCACGCCCTTCCTGTTCATAGTAGAAGTGAAGCGACACTCTCAGCAGGAGAAAACCTCTAGAACTTCCTGATAGAACGTTCACTTGTGGGCGGCTGTAGTCCATTTGCTCAAGGCATCTGCCACAGTATTCTCTCTTCCGGCAAGATGAGCAGCCATGAGAGATTCTGTTCTCCAGAGCCAAGAACCACAGTCGCATTGCTTCCTGGCATTGCTGCAAAGACCCCACATCACCTTGTTTCTTGAGGTAGTGCATCACAGAAGTGAGGAATGCAACCAGGGCCACCCGATTGCTCTCATCTCCAGCCGATGATGTGCTCCCAAAGGGACATCAACAGCACGTACCAGTAATACTATCCCTAGAGTGACGTCCACTGTACCCAGGGTCATTCATGCGTCAAGGTCCTTCAGATTCTTTTCTTTCTGACATGAGGTAGCATGGTAGTGTAAAGCAGATAAGAGAAGATAAGCCAGAAAAACATCTATGCACTTTCTACTCCACAGGGGAGGAAGGGTGGGCGCATGTGAATCTAAGCAGATGCAAGCATCAGAAATACAATTACGGTGAGTAATGTATCCTTTCTGAGGTTTGTGGATCTGCTTAGATCACATGCTATGCATAGAATAGCGAGCAGTGTATGGAGAAAGTTGTGCGTTGTTAGAAGGTACAGCGGCAAATCGATGTTTTAGCACCGCCTGTCCCACCTGTGAATCTGCTTTAAAATGTGTGTCAATGCAGTAGTGCCGAGTAAAGGGATGAATAGAGCTCCATGTAGCTGCTTTGAAAATGGCATCCAGCAGGACGTTTGCAATAAAGGCAAAGGTAGCTCCTGTACCCCTGGTAGTGAGCTACTCGTGTGAAAGCCAGAGTTTTGTTTGATAGAGAGTAGCAGAGCTATAAGCATTTCACTATCCATTTGGAGACGGCGTTATTTGAAACATGATCCCTTTCCCTGCCAGAAGCTATGGAGACAAACAGTTGGTCCGTTTGTTCGTAGCGGTTTTGCTTACATAGTAAAGCACCGCTCTCCTAACATCTATTGTATGGAGGCTTTTCTCAGCTGAGCTTGAAGGGCTTGAAAGGAAAGCAGGTAGTTTGATGGACTGGTCGACATTGAACTTCGATATGAATTTAGGTGAAAACCTCGGGTGTGTTCTTAGTACCAACTTGTCTTTGTGGATAAGAAAGGTTCCTGCACTGAGAGCTTGTAGTTCACCGACTCTTCGTATGGAGGTGATGGCCACCAGAAAAGCCGGTTTATATGTTAATGTTTAAGGCTGGACTTGTGCATAGGCTCAAAGGGGGCCGCTATGAGCGTTGCGAGTACATTTAGATGCCACCCTGGAAGCGGGTTTGAAATGGGGGGGTAGGGGTAAAGCCTTTTTACTCCCTCCATGAAGGCCTTAATGACAGGGATCTTCCACCAGGACAGCTTGCTTTGAGATGTGGTGTACGCGGATAAAGCCGCTAGGTGAGCCTTGATGGAGTTGAATACTAGACCGGAGTCTAGTAAGTGGAGCATGAAATGAAGAATGTGTGATGGCATACATTCTATCGCGTTTACCTTTTTTGACTGGCACAATACAAATCTTTTCCATTTGTTAAAATAACAGTGCCTGGTTTGCATGCCTCCTTGAGGATTTCTATACACCATTGAGGTAGTTTTAAATGGCCAAACTAAGACTTCAGGAGCCAACCTGCCAAGTTCATGGATTGAGGAGGAGGGTGTAATGTAGTCCCCCACCGTGTTGGGTGAGCATGTTGGAGGGGCACAGAAGTTTGATAGGATCGCACATCGCCAGTTAGCGCAGATATGGAAACCAAGGTCGTCTCGCCCACATAGGCGCAACCAGGATTAGGGTCACTTGTTCCTGGTGCATTCTGTTCACTATCCTGCTCAGTAGTGTTGTTGGGGAAAAGCGTAGGCACATTTTCCTGACCAGCTCATCCACAGGGCATTCCCCCCTGGATCCGGGTTGGGGAAACATGAATACGAAGTATGGCCATTTTGTGTTTTGGCTTGTGGTGAACAAGTCTAAGGGAGGATAGTCCTAGAGGGAGAAAATATTATCAGATTTTTCTGCTGAGCTGCCACTTGTGCTCTTCGGGAAGAGGATCTCTGCTTAATGTGTCTCCCAGAATATTGAGTTCCACAGGAACATGCTGCAACATAGGAACTGTCGCAACATGTTCCACTTGAGTGCCCACTTCCACATTTTTTTGTGCAAGCCTGGACAGACTTGGAGTGTGTGTGCCTCCCTGTTTGATGTAAAACATGGCAGTGGTGCTGTGCGTGAAGATTTGTACTGTTTGGCCTGACAGATGCATTTGGAAAGCTTGTAGGGCTCTGAGCCCTGCAAGCAGTACTAAGAGGTTTAATGTGATTTTGGGCTTTGATCTGGTCCACAGGCCATGCGTTGTGTGGTGTGGTTAAGGTAATGAGCTCCCCACTCAGTGAGAGATGCGTCTGTAGTGACAATTGCTTGAACTGTAGTGCTGTGAAAATGTTTCCCCTTTAAAAGATTCTCTTTCGTCCACCAGCGCAACACTTGACCTAGGGTTAGCAAAACTACCTCTAGATCGTCCCACTGACCGTTTGCCTCAGACCACAGTTTCCCTAACCATTCCTGCATTGAGCACATGCGCAACCCTGTGTGCGAGACCAGGTAAATGCATGAAACCATCATCCCAAGCAAGCACATTGCTTTGCATATGGTTATTTGGCGACCGGCTATATACTGAGGTATCTGACGCAGTAGGTTTTGCACTCTTTCGTTTGATTGAAAGACTAAACCCCCCGCCCCCCCCTGTTTTTATGACGGCTCCCAAGAACTGTGTTTTGCTTGGAACAAGACTTTATTTTTTTCTCATTGATTGAGAACCCTAATTGGAACAGAAGATTGATTGTTCTCTTGGTATTTTGCTTACAAATTTGGGGGGGGGGGGGCCTAACCTGTTATCAGCCAGTCATCCAGATATGGGTACACTAGGATTGATGTGTGGGTGCACTACCACTACCGCTAGTACCTTGGTGAATACCCTTGGAGTGGATGCTATGCCAAAAGGATAGCTCCTTGAACTGTTAATGTTGGTTCGTTATCTTGAAGCGCAGGAATCTTCTGTGCGCTGGGAACAGTGAAATATGAAAAGTAGGCATCTTTCATGTCCAAGGTTGCCATGTAGCCCCCCCTGTTTTAGCAGTGGGATTACTTCCTGTAGCGTTGTCATGCAGACTTTTTGTGGCTTAACATAGGTATTTGCAGGGCGCAGGTCTAGGACAAGTGAGAAATACGACATCCTATTGGAGAGACATGGGAGGGAATCTGTAGAGGTTGGTCAATGCTTAGGAGGGGTGGAGCCCCCATCTTGAGGCGGAGCATATGCCCCTATTTCTGGATCTTCTTTGGCCTCTTTGAAAATTCTATTGGGAGGACTGCCCTTGTGGAAACCAAGAGGACAAACTCTTCCCACCCTGGTAACTTGAGGGCCGCTGGGAGTTCTGTCCTCTAAACCAATGTTTATTTGACCTCCCCCCTTCTTTGCCCAAAGGGTTTGTTAGTGAGTTGTCCCAGGGATTTGAGGGTGTTGTATTCCTCCTTCACACTTTTTAGTGAGTCTTCAACCGCCTTTCCAAATAATGCATTGGCCCTGAGGGGCAGGTTTAAAAGGGTAGCCTGGTTCTCCAATCTAAAGCCTGATAGTGTGTAAGAGCTGTGACTTTAGGGGCTCTGGTACTGAGCCTACTTATTGTGCGACCTCGTCCCACTTGTGGCAATTATAGGTGGATAATAGCATAGTATTATTGGCTATTATCACTTGATGGGCAGCTGAGGAAGCTACTTCCCTGCCCAGGGTGTAGATCTTCTTACTCTCCTTGGCAGGAAGGGCTTCGGCAGAGGCTAGGGGTGTTCTCGCCCTCCGCCCTCTTTCTTGTGGCAGTGACTACTAGAAAGTCAGGCTTTAGCTGCCCCCTAATGTATAAAAGGATCCGAAGGGGCTGGTCTAAACATCTGTCCCCCCCCTTGGTCCTCAAGGCTCAGAAGAGCCTTGCTCATTCACAGACCTAGAGAGTCATAATAATATGTGTCCGGACTGACGTCTTGGTATGACTAGGTATTAGCTTGTGTAGTGTCCAGGCGGGGTCTTTTGGCGTCGGTCTGCTTGCTAGCTGCTTGCTCTTGAGGATGGCCCTGAAGGTTGTGAAGTTGATCTGGGTGCTAATCAAAGAAATTTACAAAACTGGACATTCTTCTCATGACCCTGTTGAATTGTTCAGGGACCCATTGGGAGGAGCTAGGCAACACAGAATTTTTCTACGTTCTGGCCTTAAGTAAATTGTCAGGGATGTGTTTGTAATTAAGTCGCTAATTCTAGAGCTCTTTTGCAGGAGCCGTTGACGCGTCTTTCAACAGTCACTGGCACTCGAAGATTACCAGGTTTGGACGCGTCTTTGGCATCTGTTTTGGGGACCTTTTGTGTGGTGATCGCAACCATGATGGCCCAAAGGACAGGGAATGTTCAGACCTTCCTGTCGACGATGCGATCAACTGTCGGCCATGTGGGATGTGCTTGGTGGGGTGTGCAGTGGAAATGCTTGAGCTGCCAGGTGTCGTGTCTGTAGCAGAACCGCCGGCTTGCCTGTTGGAGTCAGGGGCTCGCACTCAGGAATCCTTTGGACCCCGATCGCCCTCGGCATCACTTAAGACTCATGCAGGGCATGGTGGGCCCAGCGCTTAGTCTTGCTGCCTTTTTGCAAGACGCACACTGTTTTTCGGCGTGGTCCCTAGGGAGGCAAAGGTTACACACCCGGTGTGATTCCTTCCAGGGAAACATCCTGTTGCAGGAAGGACAGAATATAAAAGGAGTATTTACCATAGTGTATGAAGATGGCAGCCCGGCGAAAGATAAGGGAGTATTGGGGAATATGCATTCTCTAAGTGGGGTGGAATATGAACCCCCCCCCACACTCTCCCTACCGTACAGGGCCAAAGTCCTTTGGGGACTAGGAAAGCTGCAGACAAAGTTTGCTTAGACGTGAGTCGTTGCCGTCGACAGGTTATCTTGTCCTCGAAAGCTGTTGCCAGAGATCTTGCGGTGTACGGTTGTCGAAAAGACAGAAAGAAAGTCTAACTTTAAACTTTTTCTAAGTAATGAGGTCAGCCAAGAAGGAACTCCGCGATATGCGTCAGACTATGATGGCGGATTAAAACAATCTGACAGACCGCGTACGTGAAGGACCATTCGTACAGTGGACGTCATACTAGGACTAGTATTACTGGCACGCCCGGCGTCCCTTTGAATTTCAAAAACAAAAGATGTAATACTTTGCAGCTACCACCAGATATCAGCCTATGCATAGAATGTGATCTAAGATCCACAAGCCTCAGATACAAAAAAAAATGATATATATATGAGCAACGTACTTTTGATCACAAAAGAACATACAATAAAGTAGAAATCGGATTTGAGGGGAACCATTGAGCTTCTTAAAATGGGCTGAGTAAGAGTGACATAATTTTGTGGGGGTAGTAAATGAAACACCAGGGACAATACATGGGTGGACATAGATAGATTAAGGACAACCAACATTAGACATTTTTAAGTGTAGGTAAGTGGTATGGCCAGCATTGTTAGGGATGCAAAGATGATGTATGACATGCAAATGTGAATGTGGAGGCATTAGAAAGTGAGGGGCAGAGGCAGGTTAGAGGGGAAGGGAAATGTCAACTAGAAGATATGATACGATAAGTCATTTATAGCATGCCTGCACCCAAGTGTTTCTAGGCGTGAGAAGACAATGGAGGGAAGACAGGGAGCACAATATAAACAATCTCACTAGGACTTGTGACATTCAGATCGTGCAAGTGTGACAGCGCCAAAGTGGAGGGGGCAGGGGGAGTGGCAGAGAGGGTTAGTGCGACCAGGGCAGCGTGGCAATGGGTAAGTGCTGGGAGGCAGAGGACCGTAGAGGTTAGTTACAGCCCCTAAGTGGGCGGTGGCCCGGAGGCAGTGCCGGCAAGACTGATCATGGAGGAGCCTGGTGCCCAATCTGCTCAGAGGGTAGCCAGGCAACCAGTCGGTGCGGCAAACAGGTAGGTCAAAATGGGAGGGAGAGAGAGTAAGGGGAAAATAGGAAGGTCTTGAGCTGCTTCTAGAACTTCAGGTGGTCCAGCTTAGGTTTTAGAGGGGCAGAGAGGCCATTCTAGAGGGAGGCAACTGCAGATGAGATTTACGCTCAACTCTCTGCCTAGAGAAGCATCTGACCCTCAGAGTTGGAGGAAATTGAGCGAAGGGCTTGAGAAGGAAGGTATTTTGGAAGAGAGTTGGATGTAGTGTGGGCCCCTGCACCAGAAAACCTTATGGACGATGCAGAGGGTCTTGAACTTGATACTTTTAGCCACACAGAGCTAGTGGAGAGATTTCAGTGCTGAGAGATATGGTCCCTTGGCTTTTGGCCAAGGATTAATCTTGCAGCCCTGTTCTGGATTAGTTGCAGCGGACGGAGAGTAGAGGAGTGCAGATTGAGAAAGAGGATGTTGCAGAAGTCCAGCCTAGAACCAGGGCTCTGGAGACAGAAAAGGAAGAATACCGCTGAAGAGGTGCAGCCCGAAGTTGGACTTCTTGGCGAGGTGCGATATGTGAGGAATGAAGGAGAGAGTGGAGTCAAAGAGGACACCAATATTTATTGCCTCACAGGAAGGCAAAGAACGAGAAGGGAGGCTAGAGTGAGGGGGGGAAAGCGGGAACAGGTGTACCAATGATAAGGCAGACGAGAAGCAGATTACAAAGGTTACTGTGAGTTGAGGGGATGGGCTTTTAGCTTGGTTTTGAACAAATCATTGTGGACTGTTTCTAGGATGTCACAGGGAAGAGAATTCAATGCAAGTGGAGCAAGAAGAGAAGGAGCAGAAGCGTGAGGAAGCACAGGGATGGCAAGGTGCCACAATGGTAATCAAAGAGGCTGTTGGATGGATATATATATATATATATATATATATATATATATATATATATATATATATATATATATATATATATAGGGGTGCCTTTCCGCGGATAGACTTGTGAATTAGCAGAAGACATTTAAATCTGGCCTGTTTTGTATTGCCAGTGATCCAGCCTGGTGATGACGTACAAGAAAGTAGGTGTAAAGGGAGGGAGTTCAAAGAGTCCTGGTAGCAAAGTCAATGATCTTGTCGAGAGGACAGAAAGCATAGTTGGGGAGACCAAGGAGGATGTTTACACAGTAGGTCAGTTTAGAGAATACAAGAATGGTTAAGAGATGTTTGGCAGGGTTGAAAGGAAGGAGCTGCCCGATTTTCCTGAAATTTAGGAGGTTGAGGACACCTGCTATTGCAGTTTTGGAGATGAAAGTATAGAAGGTATGAGAAGGGTCATAGATGACAGAGGTTTCTAATTGAATAAGAGTAGGGAAGAGTTTCAAATGGGAACAGGATAAGTATGGGAATAGATGAGAGGGTATTTGGCAGGGAAGAAGAGCACCTCTGTTTTGGTAGCACAAAGGAGAATTCAGAAAAAAAGATTTGGTGTTGTCTACGAATAGTTGGTACAAGAAGCCAAAGGAGGAGATTGGCATCACAAGAGCAGAGGTGCAGAGTGTAAAGAGGAGAGGACCTAAGACAGAGCCTTGTGGAACAGCAAACGTTAGAGTAATGAGTTGAAAGGTGGTGTTGCTCCAGGAGACAGAATTGGCGAGGTGCTAGGTAGGATTAAATCCAGGCAAGGGCTCGATCTTGAATCCCTAGAGGTAAGTGTATTAAGGAGATTAGAGTGATCAACGTTGTCAAAGGCAGCTGACAGGTCAAGGAGAATTAGAAGAGGATAGGTTGGAGTGCTTAGCAGGGAATATTATGTTGGAGACATTCATGAGAGCAGTTTCCGTGGAGCGTCAGGCGCGAAAACTGCTTGTAGGTGGTCTCCAATGTTGTGGATGTCTAAGAAATTGGTAAGACTGTTGAACACAAACCTTTCAAGCACTTTAGAGTAGTGCAGAAGGAGAGACAGGGCAAAGGTTAGCCAGTAAATCCAGGTCAGCCACTTGCTTTTCTAGGAGAGGGATGACCATGGCTGTTTTGAAAACAGAGGGAAAGGAAAGGTTGAAAAGTTCTGCGAGTTGAGAGGCCACTAAAGGGGCACTAGGCTTGACTAGCTGAGGAGCAAGAGGGTCTGATGGTGTACAAGAGGAGTAAGCCTAGAGATAGGACTTAGTGTCACTAAAGTGGGAGATAAAGGCAGGGGATGATGGTGGAGTGTAGAATGTAGAAGGAGGAAGTGTGAGCAAGGTCAGGAGAGTGTTACCAATTCAGGAAATGTTTTCAGCAAAGTATTTAGCTAGGTCATTAGCTGTGAGGGTGGAGACAATAGTCATAGGAGGAGTGTTTAGCTTGCCCTGTAGCTAGCGACAATGATTCGAGTGAGAATCAATGAAGGTGCAGTAGAAATCTGTTTTTGCTCTATAAAGAGAGGACTTGAGAGAGAGAGAGAGAGAGAGAGAGAGAGTTGCAGATGCTCATGCGAGTGGGTATACCCCCATTTGCACAGCAGCTGACGCACATCTGTTGCAAGAGTGTATGAATGGGGTGACCCATGGTTGAGGAAGCTGAGACTAAGGGGTGAAGGTTAGCAGTGGGAAGCGAGAGGAGAATGAGTTGTATAGTAGGTATTGGAGACTGGAGAAGGCAGTGTTAGTGGAAGAGGAATCTGGTGTAAAGGAGGAGAGGGAGAACTATGTGCAAGAGAAAGGGAGGAATTGCAGAAGGTTTACATTCCTTTTAGTAATAGGTGGGGCAAATGGTGACGAGGGGTCAGAGGGTGGAGAGGAGATGGTGGTAGAAACAATGGAGTAATCAGATATGGAAGGTGTGAAAGTAGTACTAGTGGCTGAGTGGGAGGTGGAGATGAATAAGCGATTCAAAGAGTAATCCTGGTGTGGGTAGGTAGGTTAAGGTTAAAGTGGAGAGTGTGGTCACTAAGAAAGATAATAAACGCCAAGCGCAAAAGAACTGCGCAAATAAACTGGCAAGCTAACCCTTGCGGCACCACCAAAGATATATTCAAAGATATCGCCAAAAAACACAAAGACGCCATTTTCAACGTCAAATCAGATGCATACAAACGTCGAATATCTGACTAAGTCTCATTCGAAAGAACTCTACCATCGTCAAGGAGCTTACTGCTCCGCCAATCTCCACTGATGAGATTATTAAAGATGATGCTTGGTGCAACAGTATCCAGGCCGCTCTACTAAAAAAAAAAAAAAAGCTCCAACAAAACAAAATCCTTGACCATTACAATACCTTACCTAAATCTAATCAGACCACACAAGCTCCTACTTCAAACAAAACTTCCAAATTTGTCTTTAATGACGTCTCAGAATCAGGGGTCAGACATTCTGAAACACTTGAAAAAATCAATTTGCAAAAGTGATGCTTGCCCTCCTAAGTTAATCAAGGAGTGCGCTGAACCACTTGCTCCACTCATCACCGCTTTCATTAATGCCCCCTTCAAAACATGTTCTGTCCCCAACAGCCTCAAAGAAACTTGGGTTCGCCCTCTTCTAAAAAAAATAAAAAAAAATCTTGACCCTACGCAGCCTAACTACAGACCCATAACGACAGTTCCTTTCCTTCTCAAAATATTAGACAAAGTGGCACACAACCAAATCCAACTCTACCTCGAAACTAATTCTATCTTAGGAAACAGACAGTCTGGCTTCCGTAAAGGTCATGTTACAGAGACGGCTCTACTGGACCTAAAAAACCAAATAACCAAGATCCTGGACACAGGCAAACCCCCCTTCCTCCTCCTCCTAGACCAATCAGCGGCATTCAACCTTGTAGACCACAAAACCCTCACAACACACCTCACACACTCAGCACACTTCTCTGACCACCCCACTTCATGGATCACATCCTTTCTAGAAGGCAGAGCCATGAAAGTCTTCTCAAATATATCCAACGCAACACCCACGATAATACACTGCGGTGTCCCGCAAGCCTTGTGTACAGCCCCCACGCTGTATAATCGTTTTACAAAGCCCTTATTCGATAAACTTGATGCACTTCGGATCGCCTACACCAATTATGCAGACGATACCCAAGTGCTCCTTCCACTAACAGGCTCCTATCACACAGACGCCCTAGCTCTAAAACAAATATACGCCACATTCAAGCATGGATCACCACAAATGGCCTTTGTCGTAACAGGGATAAGACAGAGATCCTTATCCTTGGCCAAAAGTCTACACTTGCTAAGCTAGATAGTCTCTACGCCAACTTTAACATAGACAATTGCACCATCCCAGTCTTATCCTCAGTGAAAACATTAGGAGTACACAGTGATGCAACCCTGTCCATGAACAAACAAGTCAGCGCAATTGTCTCTGCCGCCGCATTAAGCACTAAATTAATTAACGCCATCAAACCTTTCTTAACCAAAGAAAACTGTCTCTCAATAGCAAGAGCGACAATAGGTGCTAAACTTGACTATTGTAACGCACTCCTAGCCGGTACCTCTGTAAAAAACTTAAACAGACTTCAGGTCACTCAAAATAATGCACTGAGAGCAGCCTTAAGCATCTCGAAAAAACAACATCTGACAAGCAAGACAATCCGTTCACTGGCTCCCTGTCAAAGAGCATATCACCTTCAAGATTGTCACCACAACCCAAAAATGCCTCCATAGCACAGCGCCGCCTTATCTCGCTGACATTCTCCACAGACCCAATACAACCAGACCCACAAGACTATGTTATACCAGCCAACTTACTGTACCACGAATCAACAAGGCTACTGCGGGTGGTTTAGGATTCCCCTACATAGCTCCCAGATTTTGGATTAAACTCCCTCCTGCCCCAAGAGCAGAAAGTTCACTCACAGCCTTTAGAAAAAATCTCAAAACATCCCTCTTCAACTAATACACCACACTCTTTGCCAGACAAGCACACAATGCTAATGTTTTCTTTAATCATTCATGTATGTGTGTTTCTATGTGCAACTAAGTTTTTGCTCTTGCTGTAACCAGCACTACAATGCCTCCGGGCTGTTTCTGTGCGCTTAACAAATACAAATAAATAAATAAAGACTGAAGTTCAGATTTATGAGAAATGTTTGGAGAGGGCAGGTTAAAGTCATCTAAGAAAATGAAGTGATGTTTAGCGGAAAGAGAATCAATGAGTTGTCAAGTTCATCAAGGAATAGTCAAGTGGGACCAGAAGGGAGATAGTCAGTTCAGATCATCTCCATCTGAGGCAGAGCAATACTAGAGATGATAAATTCAAAAGAGGAAGGAGAGGACATGGCACTGGAGATTTGTGAGGCATTGAGGCCAAAAGTGAGTAGGTGTCCACTGCCTCTACTCCCGCCAGTCTGACAAGGAGCGTGAATGAAGAATAGTTCAGAGTCACATAGAGCCGCCAGGGTGGCAGTGTCAGATGGAGAAATGCAGGTTTCAGTGATAGCTAGGAGGCCTAGGAGGAGATCTAGCATAAAAGTAGTCGGTGATAATTAACGTTTTGTTGCAGACAGACTGAACATTGCAGAGTGCAATGTTCGGTTCATGCGGTAAGGAAGAGAAGAGAAGTTGAGTCTCGGATGAAGAGAGGGAAAACGGATAGGTGTTAGGGGAGGAATGGTAACTTTTGTTTGTTGGAAGTAGGAGGTGCAAGAGACTTCAGGCAGAAAATCTTAGGTTTAACGCTCTGGGTGCTGAGGGAAGGTGGCTGCAGCCGTTCCACCTCTAGGGGCAACTCTGACTCCCAGGAAGCATCCGCCCTACGGTCTCACTGGAGCTGCCTGGCTTCAAACCTGTAGGGCAGAGAGGCGAAAACCCATGCCCCTTGTAGATGTAGCTGAGGGTTGCTGCACTGCAAGACCCAAACATGTTGCTGTCACTTTTGAGGACTGGAACCTCTGATGGGCATTATCTTCTTTATCCCTGAACCGGTTCTGTCAATCAAAAGGCATGTCAAAAAGATTGCCTGCATGCATATCCTGAGCAAAGCCAGACGTCCTCATCTGGGAGTGACGCCTAACAACTGTACTCTAATCCCGACTGCAGTAACGGAGGTGAAGTGCCCCTGCCGTCTTGGTGGGACCATGGGAAAAAGGCCTGCACTCATCTCCCCTTCAGGGACGTGTTCTCAGCTGCATTGCTTACCACGAACCACAGACCGAAAAACAAGGAACAAGTTACTTACCTGTAACTGTTGTTCTCCAGCATGGGTCTGGCATGGATTCACATGCTCATGAATATTCCCCGTCGTCAGGCTGGGAATCCTCAGTAAAGAAAAAACCAGTATCAGTTTCGTTTCTGATCTGTCTTTCGTAGTAGTAACCAATCACTGGTCTCTGCGTCATACTGACCACAGCCAATGACTGCCCTCTACCTAAGCACCGCCTCTGGCAGCCATCTTCAGATTTGGGAGCACGTGAAGTGGCAGTATGACCAAGTGAAGAGCCGCAGAGGGGTAGGCGGGAGGGTTCGCATGTGAATCCATGCCAGACCCATGCTGGAGAACAACAGTTACAGGTAAGTAACTTGTTCCTTCTCCAGCATGGGGTCTGGCATGGATTCACATGCTCATGAATAAAGAATACATAGCAGTACACACATGCACAACCACGGGAGGTGGCAAAGGCTCAACATTAAGCATTACATCAAACTCAACATTAAGCATCTTACCTCCTCACCAGGCTCACCTCAGGCGAACAGGTTGCGCAGCACTGCTTGGCCGACCCTGGACTCCTCCCTGGAATCCCGATCGACGCAGTAGAATTTCGTGAAGGTGTGCGTCGACCTCCACGTAGCAGCCCTGCATATGTCCAGCAGGGGCACACCAGAAAGGAACGCCGTGGTAGCTGCGATCGCTCTGGTGGAATGGGCTCTCGGACGGCCAGGCAGCGGTCGGTTTGCCAACCGATGACAGTACATGATACAGCCGGAGAGCCATCTGGAAATGGAAGCCTTCGAGAGAGCCTTCCCCTGATTGACAGGTCCAAAGTTCACAAAGAGTTGTGACGTCTTCCGAAAACACTTTGTGCGGTCCACGTAGAACTTCAGCGCTCTAGCCACATCCAGCGAGTGCAAAGTCCTCTCAGCCAGCGACGAAGGCGACGGGAAGAACACAGGCAACACCAGGGGTTCGTTGAGATGGAAGTCCGACGGTACCTTGGGCATGAAGGAGAGGTGCGTCCTGAGCACTACCCTCATATCGTGAAAAGTCAAGTACGGGGCCTTGTAGGAAAGGGCCTGGATCTCTCCCACCCGTCGTGCGGAGGTGATGGCCACAAGAAACGCTGTTTTCCACGACAGAAACTTCAACGGGGCCGAGTGCAGAGGCTCGAACGGAGGTCCCATGAGCTTGGTCAGCACCACGTTGAGCTCCCACGCCGGGGCCGGCGCCTTCACCGGCGGGAACGATCTGAACAGTCCCTTCATGAACTCTTTCACCAGACGATGAGACCACAGGTACGACCGGCCCGTGGTTCTGGTGTATCGGGAGATCGCAGCAAGATGAATCTTGATGGACGCGTGTGCCAGTCCAGCTTTGGCCAGCGTCAGCAGGTACGGCAGTACTTGGGGAGCCGTAATCCGTAGAGGGCTAATCTTCTGTGCGTGGCACCAGACAGAAAACCTCTTCCATTTGTGTCCGTAGCATTTAAGAGTCGAGGACGCCCTGGCCTTTGCAAGAACCTCTCTGCAGTCGGCCAGTATGTCGTATCCTCCAAACTCTAGCGCTGCAGGAGCCAGGCCTGCAAGTTCAGCGATTTCGGGTCGTGGTGGAGGATGGCGCCTCCTTCCCTGGAGAGCAGATCCGCGTCCACCGGCAGCTTGATTGGCGGGGACGCTGACAAGTCCAGAAGGTCCGGGAACCATATCTGCCTCGGCCACGCAGGTGCGACGAGGATCATCCTGCACCGTGACCTCTTGAGCTGGTTGATGAGCCGGATTAGCAGTGGCAAAGGAGGGAACGCGTAGAGGAACAGGCCCTCCCAGGGGAACGAGAAAGCATCGCCCATGCTCCTCGCCTGGGGAAACCTGCTGGCGAACCTCCGGCACTTGGAGTTCGTCGCCGTCGCGAACAGGTCGATCTGGGGTGTGCCCCACCGTCGGAAGAGGCGATCCACTAGATCCTGCCGTAGTTCCCACTCGTGGCACGAGCGCAGCTCCCTGCTGAGTGAGTCGGCGATGGTGTTTTTTATCCCTGCCAGATGAAACGGCACCAGAAACATCCCTTGGGCGACTGCCCAATGCCACAGGTCCTGCGCCTCCTTGGACAGTGCTGGGGACCTAGTTCCGCCCTGTTTCCTGATGTAAAACATGGTGGTGGTGTTGTCGGTGAAGATCCTCACCACCTTGCCCTTGAGGGACGGAAGGAAGGACCTGAGGGCCCAAAACACTGCACGGAGCTCCAGGACGTTGATATGTAAGGATTTCTCCGTCGTGAGCCAAAGGCCTCTTGCGTGCAGATTTTCGGTGTGCGCTCCCCACCCTTCCAGGGAGGCATCCATGGTCACTGTCTCCTGGTGGGCTGGGGTCTGGAAGTCCATGCCCGCCGTCAGATGCGCGCGGGTGCCCCACCACCGGATCGCTCGTCGGAAACTCTCGTCGAGTGTGATCCTTTCCTCGAAGCTGCCCGTCGTTTGCATCCAGCGCGCGTCCAGGAACTCCTGCAACGGGCGCATCCGGAGCCTGCACATGGGAATGAGGTAGATGCAGGAAGACATCATTCCGAGGAGGGACTTGATGGACCTCACCTTGGCCGCGTCGGCCACCAACATCCGCTGCACCTTGCCCAGGATGGTCCTGGTCCTCTCCTCCGACGGGGAGGCCAGAAGGGACACTGTGTTGAGCCTCGCTCCCAGAAACAGAGCGTCTTGCGCGGGTACCAGGTGGGATTTGGCGTAGTTCACGGAGAATCCGAGGTCCGTGAGAAGTTGGACGGTCCTTGCCGTGTGAACCACGGCGAGCTCCCTTGTCTTGGCTCGGATGAGCCAGTCGTCCAGGTAGGGGTAGACGTGGATCCCTTCGCGGCGCAGCTGCGCCGCCACCGGTGCGAGGCACTTGGTGAACACCCTGGGTGCCGACCGTAGTCCGAAGGGGAGGGCTTTGAACTGGTAATGACGCCCTTGGACCACAAACCTGAGGAATTTTCGGTGCCCCTTCAGGATGGGAATATGGAAGTAGGCATCCTCCAAATCCAACGACGACAGGAAGTCTCCTTCCTCCAGCTGACCCAGGACGTGCTGGAGGGTGACCATCCGGAACTTTTGCGCCTTGATTCTCGAGTAAACTCCGGAGCCCCGAAGCCTCTTTGGAACGAGTTCGATGGCGCCCTTCCTGAGCATCGCCTTTACCTCCAGGAGAAGTTGAGGGACGTGAAGTTCTTTCCTGGCCACGGGGGGGACGCGCGGACACTTTCTTTGAAACTCGAGCGCGTGGCCCCGGGCCAAGGCGTCCAGCACCCAACGGTCGGTGGAGATGGACTCCCACACGCTGACGAAGCTCGCCAGCCGGCCTCCCACCGGGGTGCTTCGGTGGGGGCCCGACCCCACGGCCGGTTCAATCCTGCTTCGACGAGGCTTTGCCGCCTTGTCCTTGGCGACGACGGCGGGGTCCGCCAGACTTGCCTCGTCCTCTGTAGGCCTCCTGAGACGACGAGCGGGCCGCTTGACGGTAGGAGGAGAAACCGCCGCCGGAACCTTTGGAGGCGCCCTTGCCTCCGCTGCTCCGAAAGGGCGTCCGTCGTTGTTGCAGAACTCCAAGGGCCCGGGCCGTCTCGGTGTCCGCTTTAATGGCCTGAAGGGAATCGTCCACTGTTTTCCCAAACAGGTTGTTCCCATCGAAGGGCATGTCCAGGACTCTGGTCTGAACGTCTTGACGGAAGTCCGTAGCCTTGAGCCATCCACGCCGCCTAAGGCAAACGCCGTTGCCCAACTGGCGGAACCCAGTGTCGGCGATGTCCGTCGCCACGGTAATGGCGTGGTCCGAAGCCACCTCACCTTCCTGCAGGATCTCCAGGGCCTCTGCCCTCTTGTCGTCCGGCAAGAAGTCCAGCAGGGGAGCCAGTTTGTACCAGAGCTCCCTGTCATATCGGGCCACGATAGCCAAGGCGTTGGCAGCTTTAATCGTCGTCGCTGCAGACGAGATGACTCTGCGTCCCACAGCGTCCAATTTCTTTCCCTCGCCGTCCGGTGGGGAAGTCGATGTGGAGGCCGCACCCCCCCCCCGCTTTTTTCCTGGCCGCCGCGGAGACGACGGAGTCCGGGGTAGGCTGCGCCCGGAGGCACAGGGGGGCCGTGTCCGGGACCCGGTACTTTTTCTCGTACCGGTCTCTTCTAGCTGGCGTCGTGGAAGGGTTCTTGAGGAGGGAGAGGCCCTCATCCCAAATGTCGTCCAATAGAGGCACTGCGAGGACCGTCTTCCTCTTGGCCTCGCGCCGCTGATAAAGGAAACCTTCCTTCTTCTTCTCCTCAGGGCAGAGTTGGAAAAGCTCGGATGCCGTGGCGATCATGGAGTGGAACGATCCAATCTCGTCGGGCGGAGAAGCCCTGGTGGGAGGCGACGACGGTACAATCTCGTCGTATACCTCGTCGTCCGTACCCGTCGCTGCCGTGTCAGTCCCCGTATCATCCCCTCGGGTGGACGAGGTGGAGGGCTGGAAGGGGCGCGACGGCTGAAAAGGAGGAGGAGGGTGGATCCTTCTTTTCTTGGTAGGGGGAACCCCAGAAGGTCCCGGTTCTGGGTCTCCCGACGGGAGAGGTTCCGTCGGCAACAGTAGTCTCGTCCTTATCTCTGAGCATAAGGACTGTATAGCCAACAAAATGGCCGCCGAGCTGTCTCGCGGCGCTGGCAGAGGGGAATCCGACGGGCGATCAGGGGCCCCGTCGGTACCCTCGACGATGTCGTCGCCACCTGCGTCGGGATCCATCCCGACGGGCCGGTCTTCTTCCACGCCGAGGCTTAAGACTTCGACCAGCTCCTCCTCCGAGGTTGAGGCCGAATCTACGACGACGCCCTGCCCCCCCTTTTTCTTCCCCACGGGGGATTTCACGGGGGTCCTATCGATGGGCACAAAAGAGGACTCCCTCCGAGGTGGCAGGGAGACTCTGAGCCCCGAGGTCGCCACCACTGGCGTAGCCTCCACAGGCTGAGCCAGGGCCGCCGCGACAGACTCGATAGAGGGCTTGGCCGGATGGATTAAGGCCTTCACCACCTTAGGTGCGCTCACCGCCTTATCCTTGAGGGGGGGGACAGTGCCTCGCTCCCCCTCCGCCTTCGAGCTCGACCGGGGCCTCTCTATGAGCCTCGCCGGGTGCTCGGCCTTCCTCTTACCCGACCCGGAGCGTTGGCTCGCGGTTGATGGTGCCGGGGAGGGTGCGCCCAGCCTGGTGCCCGTAGAGCCCGACCGTTCGGCGCTCCCGGTGCCAGCGGACTCGCGGTGCTTGGCCTTATGTTGGACCCCCGTCGCCGGGGCGTTCTCAAAGGTCTTAGAAGACCGCTCGGATTTCTTCCTCTTCTTCTCGCCGGACGGGCTCTTCCCTTCCAGCCAGTTGGCGAGACGTTGATGGCGGTCCTTCATGGTCCGCTCCGACATGTTGCCGCAAAACGCACAGTCCTTCTCCACGTGCGTCTTGTCCTCATGTAGGCAGTAAAGACAAAAAGAATGTTCGTCCTCCTTGAAGACGTTTTGCAGCTGGCATCCAGGGCAGACCCTGAACAGCTTTCCGGGCGTCGAGCTTCCCTTCTCCTGGGCCATGACCGGGCCTGAGAAACTTCTGGAGTCCTCCAAAAGCGTAGCTCGACGAATCTTCACCCTTGAGGGGCGTAGACGAATCCGACACGGGTCCCCGTTGATCGGATGGAGAGTCGGTGGAGCTTGAGGCTCTTTTGACCGAAAAAAACAAAGTTTTTTGAGAAAAAATGTGAAAAAATAGCACTAACGCTCGAGAGCAATAGCACGGGGATCCCAACACATGAACGTGCGGTAAAAATCTGAAGATGGCTGCCAGAGGCGGTGCTTAGGTAGAGGGCAGTCATTGGCTGTGGTCAGTATGACGCAGAGACCAGTGATTGGTTACTACTACGAAAGACAGATCAGAAACGAAACTGATACTGGTTTTTTCTTTACCGAGGATTCCCAGCCTGACGACGGGGAATATTCATGAGCATGTGAATCCATGCCAGACCCCATGCTGGAGAAGTAGCATGTACAGCCAGAGGGTTAGGCTGCCCAAGGTAAACACCTTCTTAACCCAGGCATCCAGTCTTACTCTGTCAGGGAGGTGAGAAGAAGAAGGCTGACCACCCACTTGTGTGTGAAGATGTTACGTCACTCTTTGACAAATTGTGATATTCAGCCTCCCGCCAGGGTGTTGAAGTGAGAGGACGTGCCCTGGATTTGGTCAGGTCTGCTTGGATGTCTGCGTTCTGGAGGATGTTCCTCATCAACACTGTGCACCCCCTCTGTATGACTACGATCGTCCCCAAAGTCTCTCGAGTGCTGTAACAGGAGGGGTGATAGGATGGCTTGTAGTCGTTTGAAGATCGTGTTAAGTGCCCCTTGTGGGGGCGAAAGTACTGCCATCGCTGATAAAGCAGGCCCAGAGAACGAGCCATGTTAGTATCCGTTTTAATTGACTGCAGGGTATCGTCAACACTGTTGCCGAAGTGGTCCACTCATCAAACACCATGCCTACCACTTTGGAGTGGACAGCCGCAATCTCCCCTCCATTTAACAAGGCTAAAGCCTCCGCCTTCTTGCCTTCTGGTTGGAAATCTAAGATGGGGCCCAGTTTGTACCAGAGCTCTCACTCATACCTGGAGAGAATGGCCAATGATTTCACAGCTGTGATCGTGGATGATGTAGTGATGATGCGTTTTCTCATCGCATCCAGCTTCTTACCATCCGGATCCGCAGGGATACATGGCGTAGAGGGGTTGGAAGACTGCTTTCTACCTGCAGCCGAAACCACAAAGTCCGGCGATGGTTGAGACTGTAAACATGTGAGGACTTGTTCTGGCAACCTGTCCTTGGTCTAGTCGCTCTTTCTTCGGAGGAGCAGAGAAAGGGTTCTTCATGAGCAACAGGCTGTCCTCCTAAATATCGTCCAGTATAAGGATCAACACCATTGTCTCCCTGGCAGAACCAGCTTTTCAAAAAGGAAACCTTCCTCCTTTTTCTCTTCAGGGACAAGACTGAAAAGCGTTGCAGCCTGGGCAAGCATTGCATGGAAAGAACCAATCTCATCCGGCCGAGAGTCCCTGAAGGGCAAGTCCATATCTGGAGGTTCCCCATCTGCAGTAATGAGATAATTGAAATAATCCGTGCCTCGACTCCCAGTTGACGTATCAGTGTCAGAATTAGTATCAGTGTCCGTGAGGGCAGCAGCCTCCACTATGGCAAGCACTGGAATGGACAATTGGCAAGAAGCAGATGTAGTCCGATGAGGATGCACCAGGTGGGACCATGAAGCCAACGGTGGACTCTTGGCTGGAGCAGGCAAGGGAGCTGCCAGAGGCAGATACTGTTGAAGCTCCAATACCAGTGTTTGGAGAGTGTACAAAAAGTCTGACAAATTCTTTGGAGCAGTTGGGGCTAGCAAAGGTGCAGGAGGCCATGGGCTGCTAGCCGAGACAGCAGCGCAGGATTCTGAGGGCGCATGGGTCCTGGATTAATGGAGTCAGGATCCGCCTGCCCACCTTCATGGTCAGAGTAAAAACCTTCTGGAAGCTTGTCACCAGAAAGCGTGGATGGCTCAATTATCAGAGCCTTAGCTGAATCCCTAGGAGATCCCAGTGGCTGCTTTGCCCTGACTGGCTTTGGAAGTGAAGAGCTGAGGAATCTCGCTGCCCACATTCTCACCCCTGGGGAAAGAGGCAATGACTGGAGCTTGTGGCGATGTCAACGGAGCTGCCGCGGGAACGGCTGACGCTCATGAGGCAGCATCACCCTGAATACGTTAAACGTGGTCATGGAAACAGTGCTCATCGACTATGTCAACGTGGATGTTGCACGTGTTGAGGACAACGTAGTTGAGGAAATGGTCATTGTCGAAGTGAGTTGACGAAATGGTCTTGACAACAAAGATTTGTGCTTCATAGACTATCTTGAGGGTTGAGTCGTCGATGGTGCATGATTGGTTGCAGATGCGCGACTCGGGGGGGGGAGAGGGGAACGTCGTCGCCGAGCAGCGCTTCTCAGATGAAGGAGCTGCTGTGCCCATCGTCGACACAGTGGTAGTTAGTGCCGCAGCTGCAGGGCCAATCAACCAAGACGAAGCAGCAGTAGTAGTATTAGGAGCATGAGATGATTTTGACTCTTGGCATCTTCCCCAGGGAAGTGTCCTTAAAGGATCTCGACCTCTTACACTCTACAGGCCTGTCGACCCTAGCTGAGGCATGACTGAGCATTGAGGCGGAGTCAGAGGCCTTAGCACATTCTTCAATACAGGCCACCAACCTTCTATGACTATCTTTCCATGTCTTAGAAGTAAAAAACTGGCAAATGGGACAGCTGTCCGCATCATGGTCTGGAGTAGGTGTATTTCGGATGCCTGTCTTTCGACAAAGATGTTCTTTAGGCAGCACTTCGAGCATGCCCTGAAAAGGCTCTCCCTCGTGACGTCTGCCATGGTGTGTGGTAAAGCCCCAAGTCAGACACTGCAGCCTCACACCATCTGGAGATAAACGATGGACCGGATCTCAACCAGCAACAGTTCAAACGTGACTAGGATGAAGAAAAATATGATTTTTCATAACACTAGAATATTTATCGAGATTTTCAAACGGCGAAATCCGAGAACTCCAAAAAAAGAAAACGTGCAGTACAAATCTGAAGATGGCCACTGGGGGTGGGGCTAAGTAGGACAAATGCCATTGGGTTGAGCAGTATGACCCAAAGTGACAGCAACAGTCTGTATAAGCAACAAGCAGTTTTTAGCTTTAAAGCTAAACTGCTTTAATATTGCAGATGAATCTCAGCCTGACATTATGAGCATGTGAATCCATGCAAGATACAATGCTGGAGAAGGATGATCTCCTGAATTATGTGAAAGGAAAATACTATTTTGGACAGAAAAAAGGGGCGCGTTCTAGGAATCACCTTATCTTTATGTAAATACATGCAAGGCTCCGATGCTGAAAGTGCCTGAATCTCAGCAATTCTAAAAAATGAAAAGCAGTTTTCCAAGTCACTTTGCTGCAGACATTGGTTCAAAACGCTTATGGGCTAGAGCAGCGAACACAATATTAATATCAGCGAAAGGTGGGGTCTAATTACAGGTGGATAAAGATTTAAGTATGATACAATCGCAGATAAATACGATCTGCACGATTTAATTCTTACCCTGGAAAAAGTGCGGTGGCAAAGAAACAATAGTACATTGTCCAAGGAATAATAATACTGAGGAACATGAGAATGCTCTAGCGTTGAGTGCCAAAAGTGAGTTCACTTTTGTATCGACTCCTTGCAGAAGCTTTTCTGGACATCTGAATTACTAAAATATTCTGATCCGATAAACGTAACCAAAAGGCAAATTATTCAGGTACCAAGTAGCTATGTCCGTTGACAGATTGGCAGGGGTGCACTATATGTCCCCACTGCTGGCTCAAAGTCATGCGATTAAGGAAGGAGGAGCGGGCCAGGCATCCTGAGACTAAGAAGGCCAGTGTATGAAATGTAAATCAAATAATCTGGGGCTATTAGAATTAGAGTGCAAAAAGTCAAACTATGAAACTTTGATAGAACTCCGATTGAGAAGGAACAGAGGAAATGCAAAAAATGGCCCGTGATCCCACGAGATCTTGAGAGCCTCTCCTAAAGAGGCTGGATCCTGCCCCATTCGAAACGCAAAAAACGGACATTTGCAGTTCTGCTCCAAATAGGTCCACCAGAAGATCTGCCCATTTCCGGAAGATCGCCTGAGCCACCAAGTTCTTCATTTCCCATTTGTGGATGGAGTGAGAGAGGTGACTCAGTTTTTCCACCAGGGTGTTGGGTTCTCCAGCTAAAAGAAATTGCTTGAAGTGCTGTCTGGTAATGAATAGCCACTTCACAGATTTGTATGGCCAACTGAGTAAGGGGGAGGAAACCTTGTCCCCCGCCCCCTTGGTTTGTTGACATACAACATGCCTGTCATGCTGTCAGTCCTTATTAGATCCAACGAGTTCTGTATGATGTGTAGAAATGATTTTAGAGCCTATAAGTTTGACATGAGTGCCAGCATGTCTTTTTAGGACAAAGCATGAGTCTGAAACTGTCCCAAATCCACAGCACATTTTTTTTATTTTATTTTTATTTTATTGATTTAAATTCAAACCTTTAAAAAAACAATCTCAAATCAAATTAGATCCATCAACTTAAATACAAAACCCCAAACACCACCTCCCTCCCATGCTCCATTGTCGTCCTACTCCACTCTAGTCAGCTAGTGTGACTCCACGTGGCTTAGTTTGGGGTTGAACAGTCTGATGCTGAACATCAATATTTAGCCTCTCCTCTATTGCCACCAAAAAGGATGTTAATGGCAAGATTAGTATCATGTCGGTACCATTCCACATTCTCATCCACCATTCTTCTGCGCACACAAATTGATGTTCGTCATTCCAATGGCCCAGGTGAATTGATCGAACATCTTTTAGACCTGGACAGAACAACACCAAGTGTTTGAGTGATTCCACTTCCTTCTCACAGAACCGACAGACAGGATTCACTCCTGCATTGCCGGCCCAGTGACTATCGCGCTTTGGTTTTGAAGGCGTTTAAGCGAAACAGCAGAAAAAGTCTGCAGGCTTTTGGACTCGGAAATAAGTGCAGATATTTTTTTAGCACATTGTATCCTCTTGCTTCTGCAGGTGAGTTTTTCATTGCTCTAGCTACGAGACGCTCACTACACGTGGCTTCCCAGTCTGCCCGCCAGATCTTTACTTTTGCTGCCGTGGGATTTCCATGTAGAGTGACCAGGCTAATATTATATGCGAGTAAAAGATTGTCACAGCGTTTTGTCCATAAGGAAACCATATCAGTTCCCCTCGGGGTAGCGTTGTGGAGTATCCGAAATTGCAGAATTCCTTCCTAAGCTCTAGTTTTCCGGTATAAAGCCAATTGGTTCCATATGATCCAAGCATGCAACAAAATTAACGCCAGTTCGTATCTTATGCATGCTGTTTAAATTCCAATTGGAAGACTTAGAGCTTTAGTCCAGAACATATGTTTGAGCGATGCCCAATGATTTGATGGGCATCCGAAGGCATTTTCTGCTCCGTACGCAAGGATCAGCGACACTTTTTGTTCGTAAAAGTTTCTGAAGGGTTGCATCGAGAATCTTCCAAATTTATTGTGAATCAAAAGGCCCTGGCATGCTAACTGACCACATTTCCTCTTTGATTCACGTGTCCAAGGGTCGTCCTTCCGAAGTTTGATTAGATGATCCATTTTTAAATGACAGCTTGCTGGAGTTGGAATTGATGTTATGAGTAAGCAAGGCACAGCCTGTGTCTGCCATACCCACACGTGTGTCACAGTTTGGAGGGTCAATTACTTTATAGATATCAAACCCCAAAGACAAGAGATCTTGCCCAGCTTCTAAAATAGCATTTGCAATTATGCTGGATATTACATGTAATATAACCTTATCATTGCAAGTTTCATCGGGAAATTCCACTATTTTTAGGTCTTTAGAACCTAGCGCTCTTAGACGGGGTACATGATGGAGCAATCTTATTACATTGGTGCGGTTCAAAATCAATTGATCACCTGACGCAATCCTCTCCAACATCATTTGAACGTCAAAGTAGCATCCAAAGAACGAACTGTTTCATTCTTATTGTTATTCTTCTGTGTAATCGCCCGGCCTCCGGGTTGTTGATACTCAGCTTTTCGTGATGGACATGCAGCCTCCTTTTTCGAGACCACCTCCGGTTCAAAGCGATTTCCTTCAAAGGGATAAAAAGGCGGGCACTTCTTTACGTCGAGAACTATGTAAATACCGGAGACGTTTGTCGTGAAGCTGGCGAGCACAGCGAAACACTGGACCCTCTGCCTTTTAAGTCATGCAGAACTTTACTAAACAGAGACAGAGCTTCCTTTGCTACTTCCGCGAGCAACTTTTTATCAAGCATGTCATTACGTTTGCCATCGTTAATCGACGCCAAACCTGCCAATAAATTCTGAGTTACATCATCTTGTTTTGAGCTTTGGCAGATGTGCATTGATTCTATATGTAGGAGTTTTGAATACATTAAGGCCAGCAAAGTTGTAACGTCCGTCACATTTTCATTTAGTGACTCATAGTTTAGTAAAAAGGAGCCAATGAAATAGCCATCGCAGAAGTCACAGCTATTAATAGCTCATTCGAATGCAAATGAACAGAGGGGGTATGTCCGCCACCTCTACCTAGCCTTGACGTGCCAGGTGCAGTGTGACTAAATGCTGACTGTTTTCTTCGGACTTTCGGGAAATCTCGCTCTACAAATGAGGAATCTCTGGACGTAGAGTCATCCATGGAGTCGTCACTGTTTACATTCAACGGCATTTGGACTGATTGTGACAAAATAGTACCTTGATTTAACTTGTGGTAGGGTGTCTGGCGTTTTTGAGAGTCCACCACCTTCCCACTTGATGACTTTGAGGAATCATCAGAGGACCCGTCCTCTAGTGTTCTTACTCTTTTGTAATTAGCAGATCCCCAAATGTCCTGGTTGACATTAGTCATATTAAGGCATTGCCTTTTCTGGCATATCTTTGCCATCTCTTTTGGAGCTGGAGTACTCTCAGAGGTCTGTTTACCGGCACATACTTTATTTAAATCAATTATATTTTGTAGGACTGATGAGTCCACCCTCTAAGGAGTTTATTCTGCCTTTAGTAGGTGTGATACACACTTGTCCTAACACAATTTCACCTTGCACCCTTGTTGCGTCATTGAATACTGTGTCGTTTAAATTTGAGTCCGTCAAACATGAGGCACTAGGCGTGCTTTTTACTAAGCTCAATGTGTGCCCATTTTCCTGTTGCTGTAAAATCATCGGGCTCTTTATTTTGCTTGTGTTAGATTTTGCCTGCGGGAAAGCAGTCACTCTTACCTCGCTCTTGTGTTCCCCTTCTCCAGGCGTCTCCGATGAGATTGCGTCCCTTCCTGGGCTCACAGCAGTCACGGCATCGGTAGACAGCGCCACCGCGGCCAAGCCCCTTGATTGGCTAGCCTGGCGCGCCTCTTCCAAGTCTAAGCGACGCTGTAATGCCGCGGCTACCTCAACAGAGCACAACGCATCCGTGTCACAGCCCCGCCCATCGATGTCATCGGGCGCGATCGCGGGAGAGCCCACCGGCTTAATTAGTCGAGCTCCCGCAGACGGCAAACCAAGGTCCGGCGGGTCCCCAGTACACCCACCAGACCATTGCGAGCACGGCGAGCTAGCCCCAGCCTCCGCAGGGACAGCCTCGCCACCCCCAACAGTACTGGTGAGTTTGTGTGTTGCCGACTGCACTGATGCAGAAAGGTCTTGCATCAGTACTGCTTGTACCGGCGTGTCCTTCTCTTGTGGGTTTCATTCTGGCAATATTGCAGTAGCAAGTATTTCAAATCCCTCTTCTACGACCGGCGACTCTGGTTCCTCCATAATATCCGCTATAGAACCACAGGAGTAGTATAGGCTCGTCTGTTGCTGACGAGCCAGCTTGGTTGGATGCTCGTCCTGTAGAACCATTCGTTTTAGTTGAGCTCTAGTCCTTGAAGATGGTGTAACAGTTTCCATCTTTTCCAAAGTTCCCCACTCCAAACCCAACTCGCCTAACAGCCAAACAGATGCTCCTCGCCCTTGCTCCTGAGGGCTTACGCCACAAGGGCGTGGGAGGCGGCCTTATATGGGCTAACCCACTGATGGGATTAAAGGCACACGCACCTCCAGACACATCCAGGTGCCACAAACTGATTAGCAAAAACCCAGGAAACAGACTAGTTTGGAGGGAGAAAAGATCAAACACTGCTCACTCACCACAGCCAAAAAGATGCTCCTCGGCCTTGCTCCTGAGGGCTTTCAGTGAGCGATTAATCTGAGGTTCTATTAGGTAGTGGAGGGAGCTCCAGGGGGGGTATCCCAGCCTACAGGCTTACCAAGTTGTTTTACTAATGTAGGTCTGATCTTAGTTCCAGAGGAAACAAAATCCTGCTTCTCCACCTTCTCATTTCAAGAAGCTGTAAAATGAAGCTGCAGAGGTCTCACCTTGAGGTGTGCAAAAGGGCCAGACAGAATGGTAGCAGCCATAAATGCCAGCAAATGCTGTGACCACCTAACAGAGTTCTCTTTATTCAAGAAATGTGCAAAGGCTAGCTTCAGCACATTCATTTGTTAGACCCTCTGGGAGCCATATTCAGACTGAAGAGAAGAACCCTGTACTGAAAAAGCGGAAACAAAAATATTTATTAGAGTATCTTTGCAGTTTTCTTTAATATCTAGGAGACCTGCCGGGCTGCCTGCTCTTCCTGTCATGGTAGCCACGAAATAGCCCAAAATGCTTAGATCTTAAGTCCACACTGTGTAACACCTTTGCAGACAAGGAGAATAATTATTCAGCATGGTCATCATCGTCTGTATCCTGTTGGGTGTCAGTACCCTGAACAGGAGTATGGTTTGGTGTTGCCGAACCAGAGGCAATATCAGCTACTGAAGTTAATATCGGCACAGGCAGAACTGGGGCCTTAGGCTCTCCTGCAGTCATGACCATATATATTTCCATGGGGTTAACAGGGAGCTCCACGGTGGAGGAGAGGCACAGGGTGAATTGGTACCGCCTCATGATTCAACTGGACATGCAAGAGAATGGGCCCGAGTTCAGAGGGTGTCCAGTGCACGGCGCATTCAGGCGCATCAGCAGGGGAGAGGAAGAGAGAAAGCGAAAAGGAAGGTCTTGAGTTGCTTCCAGAACCAGACATGGTTCTGCTCAAGTTTGAAAGAGGCAGGGAGGCTGTTCTAGAGGGAGGCCCCAGCCGAGGAGATAGATCTGCCCCCAACTCTCTGGCGAACCTTCTGACCATCAGAGAGTTGGAGGTGGATGAGCTGAGAGCTTGAGAAGAAAGGTGTTTTGTAAGAGAAAGTTAAAGGCAGAGCGGTCCCATGCCCCAGAAACCAGGACAGTGCAGGGGGTCTTGAAGTTGATCCTTGCAACCACGGGGAGAAGTTAAGAAATGTCAGAGCTGGAGAGATACGATCCCTGGGCTTGAGGTCAAGGACAAGTCTTGCAGTCCTGTTCTGGATAAGTTGTAATGGTTGAAGAGTAGAGGCAGGAAGATTTAGAAAGAGGCTGTTGCAATAGTCCAGCCTAGAGAGGACAAGATGCTTGGAGACAGTGAGCTTCGGGGGGAAAAGTGAGAAAAGCAGTGCAGTGGACCAAGTTGAAATTGGTGACCTGTACACTCTTAAAAAAGACCACTTGCTATCAATTGCACACAAGGGAATTTTAGGTGTTGTGGAGTCTAGAGCATCCAAGAGAGACTGATGAGGATATCTTAGAAATCACTTCTGCAGTGTGAGGTACCAAGACAGAAGTGTATCTCTGCTTCTCCGGTCATGTGGTTGCCATTTTGTGGGGGCTGTGACATTGCTCCTTACCAGATCGTGAGGAACCCCAGAGGACTTTGAGATTCTATGGATGAAACCTGGTGATATTTCAAGGCATGTGAGGTACAGAGACAGATCTTTTGTGTTTTAAGGCCCTAATCTTTCACCGTGTGAGACGCAGAGCTGAGCTCGATGTTTGCGACCCTGAGGCGGAGCCCGGGAGAGCCCAGTGCGATCAATGATGTCCTCGGAGTGGACTCCGACAGGTCAGGTATCCCAAGGCTCCTTCAGCCCGGTAGGCTTTCAAAGTGGAGGCATCACTTCGGGTCTAGTAGACAAGGTACTAGACCCCAAAGGATCCTTGGTGGGAGCACCGGTGGAATCTTGTAAGGCCTCGGGCGAACCCCAGAGTGGAGCGATGGTTTGCAGCTGAAGGACTTGCATCCCTCCCACTAGTGTAGTGTGCTGGTGGACTTGCACAACACAGCGTCATCATATATGTAACTATCTCTGTGATATGCTCCGGCAGTGACCTGTGGAAAACAACCCGCCAACGGATCAACCTTCCAAGAAGCGGTTGAGGGGAAAAGGCATGACACGATGCAGTCTATCCACCTATGCTAAAGGCCCAAGCACTATAAACTAGGTCTTTGGAAGTCCAACCCTGCATAGGATGAACATGCCACAAAAACAGATACCACCGTTAAAAAAGTACTGACTGATGCAGAGCGAAAAAACTATGCAGTAAAAATGATCTGCATGGTGTGCAGAGCATCCAGTCCTGTTGAAGAGGAGAAAAGAACTGACTGATGTTGCCAGTAGGTGAGCGGGGGGCTGGGGGAATGGTCAGCGGGGCTAGCAATACCCACGTTGCAACTTCTTTCACTGGGCAATTACACTTTTTGCGCTGGGCACAAAGAGTTCCGGTCCCTGCCTCATGGTGGAGAGCACCAGTTTTGCAAATGGTGCACAGTGTTTGCGTGACAAAAGTATTTGTAGCAGAATGGACATTCACCACAACTTACTAAATGGGTTTGTTGATGGCCGCCTCTTGAAACTGGTAAGATTAAATAGAGGAATGAATTGCTCTGTTCTTAAAAGTAGGAATGTTCTTGTTTTCAGATGTTTACGCTAAGGCCCATTGGGCTGAAACAATACAGTGACGGTCAGCTATCAGAATTATGCAAGGCCTGCAGACTTCAGCATCTGAAGATCTCATCAATGTATCCCTTCTGGTGCAGTAATGCACAATCTCTTCTTGGCTCAGGTTCTCTGAGTATTCATAGCAGAGGCCCTTCCCAAAAAAATAACTAAATGTAAATGGGCGTCAGCCTGGAAAGTGGTCTAAAGAAAATGAGACGGTTTCACACACCAAGCCTGCTATTTACTGGCTACCAGCGACAAGTTGAATTGCCTTCAAGTTAGGCTGCTTAGCATTTTAATTTCTTCATTTTCTTTTATGCCTCATTTAAAACAAATGTTCAAGAAAGAGAAATCAGTTCATGCCAGAGGGACTGGTCTCTTCACTCAACAAAACTCACCTCTAGTCAAATTGGAATATATTTATTCAGGCAGTTCAAATCTAAAAAACCTACCCCTGTATTTAATATACCAAGATTTTCAGTCATTGCAAAAACGAACCAAAAAACAGATTTTTCAAGTTGTTGAAGTACCGGGCAACAGCGCCTGAAGACACTTTGGGGTGTAGTGTTGTATTAATTAACTCAATTATACTTCTCAGGGGCAGCAAGAGAAGGAAACGGACGACACATTTTTCCTAATGTAAAATGGTTTGTTTCAGTCATAGTGACACATTACAACTAGTAGGTGGTGCTGTGATGTGTGTGGAGTTTTAAATTAAATTACCTATGCTATGGTAAAACGGTGTTTGACTTACATTATTTGAACCCATCAGAATAGTGATGGTGTTTGGTAAAAATGCCAAAATGCCAGCAATGTCAACTACACCACAATGATGATCCCTAATGAGGGTATAACGCATGTCTGTGGTTGCTGAATCCTTGAGAGCCGTTTGACTCTGGCTGATAAAGGTTATGTAGAAAATTTACCACCTTATAAGGTACTGACATTCTCTTATGGAGCAAAAATTCAAGTATTTTTGTTTAGTGGCTGCATACCCATAGTACTTGCTCGCTTTCTGGTTAAGATCCAGGCTTAGCAACTAGGTGGCACAGTTAAATGTGCGATTTGTAAGCTAAAATGTCCTATCCTACACTCAGTTATTGTTTATGACCTCCGTTTATAAAAATGCATGCAGAGATGCGAGAAAATGGAACAAAACTGGATGCAAGAATTAAAAAGAGGAAATCAGTACAAAAACAGGTTGTATGAGATTACAAGGTTAGCTTTGGAAAATGGAACAAATATCTAGGGCGATTTTTCTGGCACCTGCTATTTTGGAGTTCCTCCTCACTGGAGGGTTTGTTGCATTCAGATACATAATTATGATGGATTTCCATTGCAAGTACTGTGATGAAGCTGGTAATGTCATCATCCCTTCCCCAGTGACCTCTCACCATGTGGCCAGCAGATTCTGCCTGATCCTGAGGGCGGTTATAGGAGTAAGGATCACATGGGGTTGAGGGGGTGGGAGGGGTAGACCTGGGACCCTCAGATGGGTGATACATGGGTGATACATCAGACGAGAAATGGTATTCCCCTTCCATTTCCCATGCCTTAATGGCATATTGCTATGACTCCCTTCATCCAACCATGGAAACTGCTAAGGCCACCTTTCAAAGTTCTGTACATAGGTTACCAGGAAATGACTACCATTTCCATGCATGTGAAAGTATTGCAATGAGAAAGCAGAGAAGAGCAATGAAGATCCATGAATGTGAAAAGCACAAAATGCGGTCTAGTTAAGAGCAATTGATAGGTGCCGGGACATTTAAAAGCCACATCCAGCATGGCTGTCAGATGCTGCATGGGTGAGTCCCATGAACCCGAGAACCAAGTAGTGTTCTGCTGTGCCTGCTTCTGTTATTTGTGCCTCCTGGGCCGTATTTTCATCTTTGTGCCCTGGTTAGCCCCATGCCACTCCCGTTTCCTTCCCCGCTGCTTCCCGCTTCTTTCTTCCTGATTCCCCCCTCCCCCCTCCTCCTTAGCCGCCTCCCGCTCTAATTGGACTCTTGTTGGTCTTCACTGACCTCCCCAGGGCAGCCCTTTGCCCGGCAGCCCCTGCAGCTAAGGGCCCCTAGGCAAAGGGTGACTCCAATTGAGGCAGCTCCCTCCAGTGTCTGCAGGTGTCCGCAGGGGAAGCCAGTTTCCAGCCGTCAACCATCCGCGACTATTGCAGGTAGGTTTGGACCTGTTTAGGCTTAGAACTGCACCCTACCCTTCAAACTTGACCCTCTAGCATACTCTAAAACTTAGGCGTGTTTTTCCTGTTCGAATTGCATTGTGAAAGTAGCTAAATTGCACTGTGAAACCTCTTTTCTCTCATCTTAAAATTGCATTGTGATAGCCCTTTAAAATCGTATCTTTCGTCCTGTCCAATTGTTTAACCTGTGTCACATCTGCTTGCACCCTGCCTTGTGTCCTTCCCCAGTGTGCTCCCCCCCTTCCTCTTCTCTCCCCTATCTACTCTAGGGTGCTCTCTGTTTCTCCTATTTTCTCAAACTGCTTCTCTATCGACTATCCTGTTCTCCTCACTAAATCTGGTAGGAAGAAGTTTAGAAAGGACATCCTGGACTCCAACCCAGGCCTCCCGATCGCTGACACCTATACCAGTGCCTTCTCTAGGCAAACTGTCACCGACATCCTCTTCATCGTTCCCTCTCCAGACCTATGGACCCTACATATGGTCCATGTGCTCGCTCCTTTCTCTTCTTCTCCCATTAATGGTGGCACCCGGTGGGAGGCCCCCCCTGGCCTCCTTCCACTCCTCTAAGGTCATCATTAATGTTTATGTGAATGGCACAATCTTGGTTCAAGGCCCCCAGGCCAGCCTCCTCCTCTTCGATAGACGCTTCCTGCGCCTCATCAATTTCCTCTCTTCTACTGCTGTCCCCTCTCCCCCCTCCACGGCCTACTCTGTTCCCCCTGCTGCCTCCTCCTTGGCTATCTTGCCCTCTCCTCCCTCCCTTTCTGCTCCCTCTCAGGCCTCTTTTAAGCCTCCGCAGGGCGTACCTCTGATGTGTACCCCTCCCCGGAAGTCTTTCAAGGATGGCAACCTTCTCCATATTGCCACTCTTAACTCTCGCTCAACTGTCAAACACTCCGACATCTGCCGCCTTCTTGAGGAACTTGACCTTGATGTCCTCGGGCTCACCGAGACATGGTTCACGGCCAGCTCCGTCACAAGCTTTGACACTCTCCTCCGTGATGGCTACAAGATCCTCTCCGCGCCCAGGTACACACGCTCCGGAGGGGGTGTAGCCCTGATCTTCCCTGAGTGGATTCCTGCCTCGGTCATTCCTATGCAGGCCTACTCCGCCTTCGAATGCCTCATCTGCATGCTCGCTCTCTCTCCTAGCCACTCCTTTATTGTGGCTTCTACCGGCCACCTTGTCAGATCTCCTCCTTCCTCTCTGAGTGGGCGGACCTCTCCTCTTCCCTCCTGGCCTCGACCACTCAACTGCTTCTGGGAGACTTCAACATCCACCTGGATGCTTCCCGTCACTTCCGGCATCGATGGTATTCCCTTGGAAACCGTTGCTTCCCTGCAGTCAAGGAGAAATCGAGCCGCGCAGAGCCCTTACAATCCAAGGGACCACACGCATCAATAATAGGCATCCTGTCCTGGTTAACCCCTTGGTTCCCAGGACTCAGGAAGTGAGACATCCGTGACCCTACAGTGGATTCAGATCCACTACAGACTCTACAACGCACAAGGTAGAGACCCGCGATAGAAGCTCCACCGCCATATTTGACATAGATACCCGCACGGACAGAGTCAATCAGTCACATCCTGAAGAAGACCACCTCAACAGCTCGAACCGACCAACTGCTCCAGCTGGCCGAAACACTACAGTGTTGATGTTATATGACAATTCTTTGTTCTAACTTTTAATCTGTTTGTTATATATTGTGTGTTATGTTCCCCGAATATCCCTAGACCATCAAGCGTTCCGGGTCGCACCCACTCGTTTGTATAATTATTTAGAGAATGTGCACTGACACAAGGAATATTACCTCTACACCATAGAGGTCAGCACCCCGAAGGTGTCCCCTTTTGTTAAAAATGAACATTTGTCCATGGATTATTGTCTTGTGAGCAAGCACGTTTTTTGCCCTATGCTTTCATTATTTGTGATAATAAATACATTAATTTACCATTTCCCTGCTGAGACTCCCATCCCGATTCTCGTTATTACCAATGCTTCCTGTCCATCCTCAGGTCTCTTTCGCGACCTCTGCGACTCTCTCTCACTCTCTATTCTCAGCTCTGGCCCGACTCACTCTGCAGGGCATACTCTGGATGTTCTGATCTCCTCAGACCTTCCCCTCTCCATCCCTCTCACCACTCCTCTCTCCTGGAGTGATCACTTTCCCCTTTCCTCCCAGCTCACCATCTCTACCCTTCAGGCCAAGCCTACTCCATCAATGCCCCCACCTTCTCGGTCATTCGACCCATGAAGCGCATGTCTGTTGAGGCTTTCGCCACCACTTTCTCACCTCCCCCTCCTCCTTTGGCTGACTCACACCCGGACACAGCCCTTTCCATGCTCCATTCCGCTATATCTGACACTCTCGATGTTCTTGCCCCTGTCATGATCTGTCTGAAGCCCAAAGCCAAGTGCAACTCCTGGTACAACTCAGAACTTGTCACCCTTAAACGCAAGTGCAAGGTGGCGGAGAGGAAATGGCATGCTTCATGCAAATCCTCTGACAAACTGGCCTGCCACCTGCTCCAAAGGCAATACTGCCTCTCTGTCCGCACTATGACCGAGAGCCCACATTTAAGCCTGCGTCTCTGCAGCATCCAACAACTCGGCTGAACTCTAAAATCTGCAAGGAATGGCCAATCCTGCCGCAGTCTCTACCTCTCCTGTCCCTTCCCAGGCCCTCTGCACGGCACTGGCTTCTCATTTTATCTCTAAAACTCAGGACATCCTGTCCTCTCTCTCCTCCTCTCCCTGCTCTTCCTCTGGCCCTTCTTCGGCCTCCTCTCCTCCCCTCTTCTCAGCCTTTCCCCTGTTCTCCCCAGATGAGGTCTCTTAGACAAGTCCGATCTATGAAAGTCTAGTCAAAGCAGGTGCACCCCTGTTCCTCCAAAACTATCAAGGACCACATTGACTCCCTGGCCCCTGTCCATGCCGACTTCTGCAACCACTCTTTCGCCACAGGAGTCCCCTCTCAAGCACTCCTTTGTGCACCTCCTTCTTAAGAAACCCTCTGCCGACCCATCCTGTCTGGCTAACTATCGCTCAATCTCCATTAATCCTTTCCTGGGCAAACTCTTGGAAGAGCTGGCCATCTCCCAGCTCAATCTTCATACTGAATCTGTTGGTTGTCTCCATGATCATCAGTCTGGCTTCAGAGCTGCCAGCAGCACGGAAACTGCTCTCCTGAACATCCGCGAAGACCTGCTATCTAACCTTGATTCCAATACCCCTTGTGTCCTCATCTTTCTTGATCTCTCTTTTCTGCCTTCGACGCAGTCAACCATGCCATCCAGCTCAACTGTCTCCGTGATAACCTGGGGATCACCGGTCAGGCCCTGGCGTGGCCGACTTATTTTCTTGCTGCTCGACCCTCCCAGGTTCAACTTGGGTCCTTCCTCTCCTCTATCTCTACCTGCCTACCACATTGCCGTGCTCTGCCCTAACTTCCAGTTATATGCAGATGACACTCGGCTCATTTTGAGGCTACCCTCAGCCACCTCTTCGCACTCTCTCATTTCTGACTGTCCGCCATCCAGGAGTGGTGTGCTGCCAATGATCTCTGCCTTAATGCCAGTAAGAACGAGATTCTCCTCATCGGCTCACCCACACCCTCCTTTCCTGTCACTCTCTGGCTGGCCTCTCTTGGCCCTCTTCCTCCTTCCACCTGTGAGGCTAAAAACCTTGGGGTCATCTTCAACGCCACAATCTCCTTCTCTCCTCACATCTCTGACGTCTCTAAGAAGTCACACTAGCAGCTGCACCTCTTCAGAGGTATTCTTCCTTTCCTTCCCCCAGAGCCCTGGTTCTCTCTAGGCTGGACTATTGCAACAGCCTTTCTAAATCTGCCTGCTTCCACCCTCCGCAACTCATCCAGAACAGGACTGCAAGACTTGTCCTTGGCCTCAATCCCAGGGATTGTATCTCTCCAGGACTGAAATCTCTGCACTAGCTCCCAATGGCAGCAAGTATTAAGTTCAAACCCCTTTGCATTGTCCACAAGGCCTTCTGGGGCCTCAATACATTCAACGCTCTCTTCCTAAATATCTTCCTTCTCGAGCTCTTCGCTCTTCCGCCTCCAACTCCCTCAGGGTCAGTCGCCTCTCCAAGCAACAAGTCAGTGGTAGATTTCTTTCTTTGGCTGGTGCCTCCCTCTGGAACAGCCTTCCCAGAAGCAGCTCAAAACCTCTCTTTGCTTCTGCTTTCTCTCCTCCTCTCCCCTGCTGATTTCCTGGCTGAAACTGACACTGCACTGGCTACCTGGCCACCGTTTGATCTCAGGCCCAGGTCCCCTCCCCGCCAGTTGCACGCCTGCATTGCCATCCTTGCAACCCCGTACTTCGGGACTGTTTTCTGTGTCCCTACAGTCCCTTACCAGCACTTGACACTTGATGCCTGCACTTAACCTTTACCCCTGCAATTGCCAGCTGCTGGCAGTACTTTTCTTATTGCTATTTATTCTATTATCCCTTGTACTGCACTTTCCCCTTCCTATGTACTTGTGCGATCTGAATGACACCTGGCCTAGTAGGATCGGTGTCTGTCTTCCCTCTGTTCCCCCGTCCCTGCCTCGTACCACCTTGAAACACTTGTGTATAGGCGCGTTATAAATGCCATATCATATCTTAACCACTGCATGTGCTTTTCTGCCGTCTCCTGCTTGGTGCGTGCCCCTTTAAGAAGGCTGGACATATAAACCCTTCCGCTACGCAAAGTGCTTCGCAAAGTTTTTGTGGAAGTGTTCAGCAGTGGAAGCGAGTTACACCCCATTTCCACTCCTGGAAAATCTGCTGCCCTGGAACAGTTCAAAACAGCTCTGTGATCAGATTCTTCGAGGTGGACAGTGTTGGAGTTTTCTATGCAATTGACTGTTGAGGCGACTGGGTAGACTACCTTTGAGCCCAGCTCGACAGACTTCTTCAGTGGCAGAGGGGAGGGGTGACTGTCGGCAGATTGTGCCTTTGAGTCCTTGTGCGTCGTTGCTCGAGGCAGCCTGGAAACCTCTCTGAGTATTATTGAGCTCTGAGTTTTGCTGGGGTGACTGCAGGTGTATTCTGCCTTTGAGCCCTACCATTTTGCTACTCAATCCAGTGTTGTCTTCACCAGAGTCTTTACAGAATTTGGCTCAGGCGACTGCTAGCGTATCCCACCGTTGTGCCCTAGCACACTGTTTCATCCAGCGCGGACTTTTTATTAGCATTTACAGAGTGTTGCCAGGGTGTCTGTTGGCAGATTCTGTATTGAGCTCCGAGTTTGAGCGTGACGCTGTTTAACTTTGTTTGATTCTTTAACTGTCTTGAACTCTGCATATTATCTTCACTTGTCCATGCCAGACTTTGTTGAGACCTTCGTGCTCATTGTGTGTGGCTTAATGTGACATATCTGTGGATAAAGAACGGTGTGTTGATGTATAATTTGCAAAGTTCAAAATTCAAAGATGACTTGAAAACTCCTGAAATGGACCATCACTCCTTAATTATATCTAGCCTTGGTATGACACCACCTAATGCCATAGATTTACCAGGTCATGAATACAATATTCAAATAAATGCACAAATAACTGCTAGAAACCAAGCATTATGTTTTCCATCACTTTCCTTACTGCTGCCAACTGAAGATCAATCTAGTGTGCCTACGATTCCTTCCCATTTGTTGAAAGGTACGTTAAATTATAATCTTGAATATACGGTTTCAACCTCAACTATGAAACGTCATATTGACAGCCTGGCTCAAAAAAGAAAACCTAGATCTAAATGCCTTAGAGAAGTTTGTGTGGGCAGCTAGCCCAATTCAATTAAATCTTAATTGATTTAACTTGGAAACAAACGAGCCCCAATCATGCGACATTGTGTCTAATGAAATACATGACAATTTACTTCAAACACTTGATTTAATGGAAGATGACGGACTTCACAGCCATGAAAACGGTGCAGCCTCCCTTTGTGTGATAACTACACCAATTAGTTCTCGCTCAATTAAAAGGTACAAGATTACTAAGAAAAGTCGGTGTGACAATATTGATGTCTGTGACAAATCCATTGAGAAAACTATAAGCACAGACATTGAGGGAGGGCAAGATCTGACACTTTCAGCTTTAAGTTTAGTGCTCAACTCATTGGTAAATGTGTTTGAATCTCTGAAGGATGAGGTTCAAACCTACCCTGGCATCATCATGCAATTGACTAAGGCGGTCAGCAGCTGTCAGTCTACTCCAGTCAGGCTGAATAGCGCTATACACACTCAATTTAAAGAAATTGCAATGCAAATGTCTCAGAACAAGACAAGACTCATATCCACCATCACCAGCCTGGATAATGTATTTACCCAGTTCAAAAACCACAATGAGACAGTGTGGTCAGATATTAAAACGCCGATAACAGCCCTAAATTTAAACGCTGCACAAGAAAGTGAACAGCTGCGAGCTCATAGTGCTGAGACTTATGGTGAGGATAATACTCCATTATCAGCATTGACTTTAGAAGAATACCTGAGGCTCCCTCAGATTGCTGAAGATCAAGAGCCAAATTGGCCACCCTCTCATGGTCGCTCTGATCTTAATAGTTCCAATCTGCACCACAAACAATTGCCCATTTGAAATTGTCCGGTAAATGCTGACACTCAAATCATTCTAAAAGGAGGTGCGGATGTTCATAATTCTCAAAATAAAGTTCCTATAGATACAAGAAAAAGTCAAAGAAAATCAAAATAAATGTTCATACAAAGACCACTGCAGTTGATCAATCGGCTCAACCGTCAAGTTTGCAAAGTAGGAAGCAAAAAAAAAAAGCTGGTAAAAGGAACTTTAAGGCATTAGTCAATGTCACAATATTTAATTAAAAAAAAATTAAAAGTTTGCTATTTGGGACCTAACATTGAGGCTCCCTTGAAAGCTAGCTAGCAACCTTTACGTGTCGAGACAGAAAAATTACCAACTTGTATTGAATTAAAATCTGCGGTGGCGACAACAAAAACACACATGGGGTCTCAAACAGAAGACTTATCTAGTGTCGAAAAAATTCCAGTGAAAGTTTTGAAATTAGCACCAATATTTTGTAAGATCCAACCACAGTCAAATCCACAATCAGTTGAGTCAACAGTCATATCTGAGACTTATCCTACTGTTTCTCTACCTATAATTTTTGCAGAGACTGCTTCCATTTCAGGTTAGGTCAGTAAATTATTTGTTGCTCCCAACGTGTGGCTCCAACAAATTAATCAAAAAAAGGCCAGAAGTGTTTAATAGAAGTAACATTTTGTCTTATTCAAAAAGAATTCCGGTTCTGTACCATTTTTCATCTAATTATATAGATTGGCTCTTTTTTCTATAAGACAAAAACGACACATTGTCAAACAAATTTGGAAATCAGCTGAAGGTGCCAAAGCACTCCATTCGTGCCCCACAGACTTGAAGAACATAGGAGCGGAGGGTTTTTACTAACATGGCTCAGTTGACTCAAATTACTTCACATGGTGTGCTTTCTGGCCGGGTAACTACTCTAAAAACAGTAAAAACACCTTGCCAACACTGGCCGGAAATGGAAGCAATCCGCTCCCAAGCAATAAGTGCAGTTCATGCAAACAAGGCTAAATTAATAGTTACTCTTAGTCCCCTTTCCTCCATACTGCATGGGCATACCTCGCTAGGGACGGGAGATGACACCTTTTTCACCAGAAAAAACCCTTCTAACCCTTTAAATTTAGAGGCCTTGCAGGGGGCGCGGCCCTGGGAGCATGTCCTCCACAGACTCCGCCCACCGGCGCCACTCTTCAAGTCCCCATTGACATGTCAACAATTTTTAACATTGCCTAAAGACACCAGTATTAGGATGGTGGGACGTATGGAGGAAAGGGGACTAAGAGTACGTTAGTCCCCTTTCCTCCATATGTTAATCACTACAGTGAGTAACTACTAATTACTCTTACGTCCCGTCCCTTTTCTGCATGGGCGATTACAACTGAATGTAGCCCCATTGTGGAGAGGAGACCCTCCTTAAGAAAACAAATTCCTTAGAACCGCTTGTCCGAAAGCCGTGTCTGACTTGGAGCAGGCGTCCAAACAGCAGTACTTACAGAAAGCTGAAGGGGTGGCCCAGGTGGCTGCCCTGCTGATTACCTGCCACGGCACCTGCCTCTGGAATGCGATGGCCGTGGCCTTGGCACTGACAGCGTGGGTGTGCACGTTAGCTGGAAGTGGTTTGTGCTGCCACTCATAGGCCTCCTTGATGGCTGAAACCCTCCACCTTGCTATAGAGGCCTTGGATGCCTGATAACCGGGCTTTAACCCCCTGAATGTGACAGAGCATCTGACTAGCGGAAGCCCTTGGTCCTGTCCAGATAGAATTTCAGAGCGCGTCTGGCATCCAGACAGTCAAAGACCCTCCGAGCATCGTCTTTAGGGTCGTCAAAAAACATAGGTAAGACCATGTCCTCGTTTAGAAGGAAAGCGGAGGCAACATTAGTAGGCACGCAGGGTGTGTTCTCAGGACCACAGTGTCCTTGTGAAAAGTAGTATAGGGTTCTGAAGCCACCAGTACCTGGATCTCGCTGTCCAAGCAGGCAGAGGTGATGCCCACCTACAGAGCTGTCTTAATGGTGACCAGCCTGATGTCCGCGGACGCCATTGGCTCGAACAGTTTGTGCGCCAAGGCCCCCAACACTACATTGAGGTCCCACACAGGGTGTGGTTTTTTGATGGGAGGGAAGAGACTGGTGAGGCCTGCCATCATCCAACATGCACATAAAGGGGAAAAGGGGATCGCTCTCGTCCCCCCCAGTGACAGAACCTGGTCCATTTACTCTTGTACTGGTACCTAGTAGCCCTGCTCCGAGCGCCCTGAATGATTTCTAGGTTAGCCTGTGATAGACCCAGGAGTTTCAGCGTGGCATGCTCAGGAACCATGCTGCAAGGGCTAATTTCTGTGGAGTGGGGTGGGTGACACTCCCCAGGAGTGTGGGAGGGAAAGAATATGCTGTCATGTCGTTCCACTGTGTCTGGAATGTGTCGCCCAGGGAGCCACTCCCTCTCTGCTGCGCCTGTCTGCCTCCAGGTTGGACTTGCCCGGAAGGTGGATGGCCGTCAGGTAGATGTTGTTCTACAGGGCCCATTCCCACATGCTGATAACTAAGCTGCAGAGTGGAGGGGACCTAGTACCCACCCCCCCTGCTTGTTGACATAGTACATGCTGGTGGAGTCATCGGTCTGTATGAGGACGACTTTGTCCCCAATTAGCGGAAGGAAAGCTTTGAGAGCTAGCCAGATGGCTTTCAGCGCCAGTTAGTTGATATGAGACTCCTGCAGGGACCATGCTCCATAAGTGGCCCTCCCAGCCTTTCAGGGAGGAATCTGTGATGATGGTGACTTGTGGGACCAGCTGCTGGAAGGGCTTGCCCGTCAGCTGGTTGCAGTCCCCGGACCACCATGTGAGGTCCGGATGGAGAGAAGGAGGAATGCTGAACAGCTCTGCTTGGGTACCCCGCTCCCGATTCCATGAAGCTGCGAAGTACAGCTGTAATCTCATCTTGAGTCTCGTGTGGGCTACGGCCAGTAGGACTGCGGCCCTAATACCTAATAGATGTTGGTACCACCAGGTTGAGGTCACTTCTCGGGTGAGGAAGTGAGTAGTGGCCTTCATGATGGCCGTGACCTTGTCCTCCAAGGGGAAAACTCTCTTGGAGCGTGTGTCCGATATGAGGCCCATGAAGGTCAGTCTCTCCGTAGGCTGCTGAGAATTCCTCAAGTTGATCGAAAACCCCCAGCTCGTAGAGTGTGATCATAAGGGGGGAGGAAGTGTGATGAACTGCCTCAGGAGATTTCGCCCTGACGAGCCAGTCGTCCAGGTACAGGTAGACGTTGTGTCTCTGGGCCCTGAGGAAGGCTGCTCCTGCATTCATGAGCCTAGTAAAAACCCTGGGGGTTGAATTGAGGCCAAAGGGTAGCACCTTGTATTGGAAATGGCAGCCCATGATCCTGAATCGTAGAAAGGAGCGATGCGGCTGCCAAAGCAGGACGTGTAGAAAAGCGTCCTTCAGATCCAGGGAGCACATGTCTTGTAATGTTATGCCTCTATTATCCTATGTATCCTTGTTGCTGAAATGTAAAGCGCTTTGGCGTAAAGCGCTATTTAAACTTAATAAATACAAATACACATCCAGTTTCCCCTGCACAATGTCTCCTCAATGAGTGCTGGTGTAACCATCTTGAATTTTTGAAGCGGGAGGGAAAGGTTGAGGGTGGAAAGGTCCAACACAACTTCTGTATGGCGAAAATCCTGGAGTAGAAGCCCAATCCTTGCTGGGAGGCTGGGACTTCTTCCAATGCCTGGCTCTCGAGGAGCGACCGAACTTCCGCCAACAGACTTGCTGTCCCAATCTCTGGGAGTAGAGGGGAGGAAGGGATCAGTAGGCGGTACCCCATGGATACTACAGAGAGGATCCATGGATCTGCTAACATCTGACGTCAAAACTGTGCATGAAGGGCAAGCCTGCCCCCCACATGGACCCGAAGGGATGCATCATGCTTTCTCTCCCTCTGAGGCTGTTGTGTTGGGAACCTGTTTGTTCCTTTGATTAATCAGTTTGACGAATGTCTCCACTGATATTTGGGTGAAGCTTCGGAATCTGTTCGGGCGTTCCTTGTGGGGGGAGATGTGTTCCATAGTCTGTGGGCCTGATCTGCTTTGTATGGTCTGTTGGATAGTAATTATTTTGTTTTGAAATGGTCTGCTAGATCATTGCATAGTTTCTTCAGTGGTACTGGTGTGTTGTTGCAGCCAGGTGGGTTTTTTATTTCATTTATGATTTTAAAGAGTTCTTTTTGAGTATTTGGTGCTTTGAAGATTCTGTTGACATAGTATTTCCTTTTTGTATAAGCAGGTATGTTTTTGAAGTTTGAATTTGTTTTCGCAGTTGTTTTTGATACTCCATTCTAGTTTGAGTTTTCGGTTTTTTCTTTTCATGGTGCTGAGTAGAGGGGTGAAACCATTTTGCCGTTGCTCTTTTGTGTGAAAGGGCAATAGTTTTTTCTTTGGCAATCTCGTCAATTGTTGTGATACAGTTGTGGAGTAGATCTATTTTTTTGTCTAGGTCAGCTTCGTCCATAGTTGTTGCTTGTGGTTTGCAGAGTTCCAGTACTTCAGTTAGGCTGGAGTTTATGGTTCTCCAAGTTCTTTCATGATGATCAGTGGCTTGTCCTGTTGCTTGGTTTTTTGGAGTGGGCATTGTGGGTGTGAAGGGAATGATGAGGTGGTCGCTCCAGAGGATCTGAATTGGTGGCACCGTGGTAATGAATTTTTTGTTGGCAAAGATTGCGTCTAGTGTATATCCCGCTATACGTGTTGCTCCTTTGACTAGTTGATATAGATTAATTGTTACTAGCTGGCTGACTAGAGATTTGTGTGTGGCAATGGTTTCTTCATCGAACCAGATGTTGAAGTCTCCGAAGATAATCAGGTGATTGTGCTCGATGGCTAGGTTGGCGATTGCTTCCGTGTAGGCATCTACGCAGTTTGAATCGTAAGTCCGCGGTCTGTATATTAGTATGAATTTTAGGTTTGTTCTGGGGTTTGGTGATAGGCGGAGGATTAGAGATTCACATTTATTGATGTTTAATGGGTCTTCTTTTAATATCTAGTTGTTCCTTGTGGATGATTGCCAATACATCACCTCTTTTGGTTTCCCTGTTTGCTTGGACACACTTGAAGTTATCAGGCAGGGAGTTGGAGAGTGAGCTTGTAATTGTCATATAGCCATGTTTGTCATAAATAGGATGTTGATACCCCAGTCACATGGGTCATTGTAGATTTCTGTGGCATGTTTGGACATTGACTTTGCATTGATTAGATTGCAATGGATCTTCTTGATGTGGTTTTCTTTATTTGTTGTTCCTTGTTTTGATATGTGGATGTACTATCTTGGTGCTTCTATGTTGATGCCGGTTGAAGATCAGCGAAGGCTGCATCTTCATTGAATCGGTCTGTTACATTGATTGCTGGGTTGCTGAGTTCTAGTGCGTCGTCTTCTCGTGTGGTTGGATGTGACCATCGATAGTGCCCTTCTGTTCTTGTGATATGTAGAGTTTAGGGGATTGGTATCATCTCAATTTCTTCTTGGGTACTCTAGTCTTTTTTCCAGTTGTTGGGGGGTTTCTTGGCTTGTCTCGAGATGTCAATGTCGTAGTATTGAGGCTATGTGGTTGTTGCGAGGTACGGTGTAAGGTATAAGGATTTTTCTCTTACAACATGTGTTCTGTTGATCGTAGTATTTGGCGGGTTGTGTTCAAAGCAGTTTCTACTGAAGGTAATTGAGTTTGTGTATCTGTATTAATTGTTCCATGTTACTGCTCTCTTTGTCGGCGTCCAATTCTGTGTCAGGGCATTTTGGGTCCACGATGGTAGGAGTTGGTCTTGTTGTAGGGTTTGCAGGCTAACTGCCTACCTGTCGTGTCTTGTGCAAGGACAGTTATTGGGGTTTCCTCTTCTGTTGCGATGACATGGTGTTCTCTGAGGGTGTCTATCCGTTCAGTGGGTGGGTTACAGTGTTCCTCTTTCTGTTAGATGACTGTCCAAGGAGTCAGGGGGTAATAGGCATAGGATGTGTGACTCAGCAGCTGTTTGTGGCTATGGGGTGCTGGGTAACTGGGTAGTGATGAGGTAATTACTAGCTTTAGGGCTGGAGGTGTTATTGGGTATCAGGGGGACTAGGATTCCATTATGGTAGGTGCAGATAGGATGTCCAGAAGTTAGATGTAACATAGTGGGAGCCTAGGTTTCTGTGATGTTTAAATAAGCGACTACTCTTAGATGTAGGATCTGAGGGTCGGGAGTATTCTAGGATTCAGCGATTAACACGTCAATGCTTCAGATCTAAACAACAGGAGGGAGGGCTAGGCTTCCCAAAAAGGCAGGTAGTGATCAAGTGCCAAATATTGGGGTGCCTAGATGATTAGATGCCCAGGTTTGCTATACCTAGACAGCAGCATGAGAAGGCCTGGGAAGGGCTGGCAATCAGTATTAAAGAAATCTCAAGACGTGGTAATCCTGGATTTCGGGACGGAGGCAGTAGTTAGAACACCTAGATTTGGGACACGTAGGCAGTGGGAGAAAAGCCTAAGTTTCAAAAGTGGCAGGCAATGGTTAGAGAATCTAGGTTTGAGACACCTAGGCAACGGGAGAAAGGCCTAGGTTTCAATAGTAGTAGGCAGTATTTAGATTAACTAGATTTGGGATAAGGGAAAGAGGCCTAGGTTTCTAAGGGTGGCAAGCAGCAATTAGAGCACATGAACTTGAGACACAGACAACGGGAGAAAGGTCTAGGCTACAAATAATAATAGCAAGCAGTAATTAGTGTTAGGAAAGATTTTGTAATTGTAGGTAACTTTCCTTCCATGTGGCAACCCCTAAACTTTTTGCTGTTGTTTTTCACCTTGTTCTCGACTTTGCCAGAGAAGTGCAGCCTTCTGCCGCACTCCTCTGGGCTTTCGCTCCTTTCTTACGGGGAAACTGACATGCCCTTAAGACAGTCAGTACTGGGGAACGCTGTTTCCCGTACTTTCTTTTATCATGTTGCGGCTTTCGTGCAACATGACACAAGAGGGCACTGTAAGCTAAGTTACAGCTCTCTTGGGTCTCTAGCCTTCTACAGGCCCTAGATACTCGTTTAGGATTGTATCTGAACGGTGCAAGTGATTCAGGGACGGGAATGGTGGCAGCGATCGTTTCTTATGTTTTGAGCTCCTTTTGGCGTTCTAAGCGCGCTTCTCGCGCTTAACCTAAAAAGGTGGCCTGGCTCCCAAAATGGCCAGACCACGAGGCTCCTTTGTCCTGTCCGATGACCGTCTTGCTCCCTTCACCTTCCCCAGGTCGAGCCGACCCAGGGCCTTCCTTATTTGGGCATGTACTTTCCCGCGAAACACGGATGCTTTCGCGGGCTTCTACATGTCTTGTGTGTGCCTCCAGGATGTAGGCTGGGATGTCTGGTCCCAATACACATCCTGGGTGCCAGAGAGTCTAGGGTGGTGTGAATGCCTGGGACCACCGTGGTCCGTGATTGGTCCACGAATGGTGCGAGTGTTGATGAGCGGATCTCCCATTGGGACCCCTCTGTTTTGGCGCGAAGGGAACCGTGGATAAGAGGGGGCTGGAAAGACCACTACCATGTCGATCTCCCGAGTTCTCACGAACGAAGGAATACAGGAGCCAAGTATCCTGCAACCAAGAGGCTGGACCGAGGAATCGCTGGTGACCCGCTGAAGGACTTCTCCTCTGCACTGCTGTCGCCTTGTGAAACCCTTTTCACCTTTGATCGAACCAGAAGGCGTGTACTGGTACTTCGACCCTTGGAATAGCGGGGACAGCTATTCTCGGCATATTCACCATCTCCTGCCCGTAAGCCTTCGGAAGCGTCTCTGAGCTATCCAGCTGACTGACCAGCTTACACGGGAGTCTTGCTCTGTAACCGCCGCCAGGTTGTGTAGTATTTCGAGTCATTGTCACTCTCACACGCTTCGTACACTTGGCGTTCCCAGGTCTGAAGTGAGTAGTGTACATTTGGCTCAGATGCACACGGCCGCTCCGTTGCCCTGCTGCGGTAACAAACTGTGCGGGTTTCTTCGATTGGGACGTCTTTCTACTCAACACGACGAGGCGTTCCCTGCTCTTCTGAACCTGCCAGCTGCTGAAACTGACGCGGAGAAGCCTGGGTCTGCTTGCATCGGGGACCGGTGAGTAGCATAGCTAGGATCTGGTCGCCCTCCTGCAGGAGCCCATTGCTTTGCCCAGCTGTGTCAAAACAGCATCCTTTTCCGTACTCGCGCTCTGCTTCTGCCCACTGCGGAGGCTGCGCTTGAGTCGCGGAACTTGTTCTTCTTCTTTTGTGCACTAAACTGAACTGCCCGATTACCCTCGAAGAGCTTCTCCTTTTGCCCGTTGGCACCAGCACGTGCAGGTACTTTTGAGCACAAGGCTCCACTCTTCGCAGGGCTCGGACTTCCATCTAGTTAGGTGCCTCTGAAGGCGAACTGGGTCTAAGCATTATTTCGCACTGCCTGTCTTCCTTCCCTTTTAGGTGGACTACACATTTCGTGCAGATAACGCTTGAGACTGTCGTATTTGTATATATATTGTGTTGATATGGTATGTGTTGGTTTACTATCGTTATATTGTGATTTTCTCGCTACGGTCATTGTTTTAAAGGCCTTGGAATAAATGTGTATATATTTTTAATATAACAACTGTTTGGAGTAGTTTGTAAGTGTTCTTGCTTTGTGTGCTCATTGCGGGCTTTCAGTCACCCTCACCCCTCTTGAGACCTAGTCTTGACCGCCGCGATCGCTACCTTGATTGGTCTGGCTCGTCCAGAGGTTACCCTGTTCCAAGTAATTAGGTTGGCCTTCTGAACTTCTGTGCCACCAGGACAGAGTTCAGAAATCCGTCTTAACAATTAGAATAACTAGATTTGCGACATGGAAGAGGCCTAGGTTTTAAAAAATGACAGGCAGTGCTTAGAGAGCAGCAGGCAGTAATTAGAGCAGCTTGAATTGAGATACCTGGATAGCGGGAGAAAGGCCTATGTTTCTGTAAAGACTGGAGGGGGGTGTCTGTACTCCTGCTCTCTATATGGTAGAGGAGAGGCACAGAGGACCCCAACCAAGATTCTCTATTACGGTAGCAATGGACGAGCAATTAAGACCTAGCTTCTCAGGAGGTGATGCTGGCTGGTTCTTAAGTACAGTGTAGACCCCAAGCCCCCACAAAGGAATGTCCACACACTATTAGTTCAAACACAGTCTTTATATAAGTTCAAGGTTGTGTACACAATCACAATAACTCACTTTGTGCTCAGAAAATCTTCAATAGCAAATACATACATTTCTAAGTGGTACCACAATTATCAGATTTCATTAAAGTGCATCAACTGTACTCTGGTTAAATGTCACACAAATCACTTAATAAAGGTAACCAATCATAGACACAGGAGGAAAGCAGTTGTTTAGAACAATTGGCAGAATACTGGCCCGGTTACCTAGACAGTTCTGTGTGGAGATCCCCCCCCAACCTGGGAAACCTGTAAAGTAAATATATATCACAAGCCCAGCTCATATATTGTTCTATAAGTCTTATTTCCTGTTTCTACCACCCCCAAAGTACCAGGAATAGCAGAGTTTGACGACGAGTCGTCGACGGATCCTTCTTGAGCGGCTCCCTTTAAAGCATGAGCCACAGATCGTCGAGATCCCTCGAAGAAAGTGAAGACGTCCTGCAAGGAAGAGGCGTGCAGGGCACCACAGTGTCGATAGTTCAGGACCACAAAGAGATTGTGAAGAACTGTGGCCCAGCAAGGGCGTCGAGTCGTCCGGCGTCTCTACGGTCTTTGGGTGGCAGGAAACCCACCAGCGGATGCTCCTTGGCACATCGACGGCCTTCAGCGGTGACAGCAAACTTGCAAACCCTGGTCGACGACGATAGCCGGAATGTAAGGTGCTGGTCTTCGTTCTCCTCAACGGTCCCAGTCTCTGGTCGGCAGTCTTTCGAGGGTCTGACTTCCTGGGAGCTTCGGCGAAGGTTAGCCGTGCTTGATGGTCCCTCGGAGCACGGGAAGAGGGCGCCTAACCAGGTCCTCTCTTGGATCAGTCTCAACGGCTTTCGAATTTCGCCAAAGGGAGACAGCAGTCAACCTTCTTCAGGCTTGGCTTCAAGATTAAGCGTCAGTTTCAACTTCAGCTTCTGAACGATTTCTAGCAGTGAGAGGCCTCCAGATATACTAGTTGATCTCCCATTCATTCTGCTGGGTCACACTCAGGCAACCAATCACTCAGAAGGGCATTCAGCAGTAAGACAATCAGGTATACAGTGCATTCAGGCCATACTCCTCCCTCCCAGACACTCACAACAAGGAATGTGTATTGGGACAAGTACCCAGCCATTCAACACTACACACTGCATTCATACCAGTTTCGGGCAGGCCTGTCTCAGTCATTGTGTCAAACACTAGAAACCAGACATCCACAACAAGAAGTGCATATTGGTCACAAACTCCATTCACCCAGGTCTCACCCACAGGGTGTACCCACAACACACAGTCACTGGGAAGGCTCCAGCCAGTCTGGCCTAGACTTCACAACAACACCATATATGGAACTTCAACCCAACAGCCAGTCAGGGGGAAGAAACCGAGACAGGGCTTCCCAGGACTTTTGGAAAACACAGTAACATGCAATAGAAAGCAGGAGGCCACAGGGGCCACCTTGTTTCCTATCAGGCATCAACTGATTCCAATAGCAGGGCCTGGGTATCCCAAAATGTAGGATACTCAGAGCACCTGTCAAATTCAGCATGGAGCTGCCACCAGCCCATACCCTTCTCTGTGGGCCACTCAAAGGTGCCCAAAAGAACAAGTTACTTACCAACTGTAACATTCTTTCGACTGGATGTTCCTCCCACGTATTCCTCATCTTGTGATAATTCATTACCTCCAGCTTCGCTGCTTCGGAAAAATAAATTCTCGGCAGAGGGCGCTGTGCTCGAGGTCGTGGCGTCGATTGTCCCTCGACGTACTCCGATCGTGTCCCATGACCGATACATTCTTCGTGAGAGGAAAGTGTAAGAAACTTAAACTGTACTGTGGGGTAGGATGGGAGGGTCGATGAGGAATATGTGGGAGGAACATCCAGTCGAAAGAACGTTACAGTTGGTAAGTAACTTGTTCTTCGAATGGATTGTGTCCTCCTACGTATTCCTCATCTTGTGATAGGCTCCCATAGCAGTATCAATTTTTGGAGGCGGGAGTACCAATTTCAGTTTTCGTGGACAGAATGCAGAACTGCCTTTGCAAATAAACCCTTGTTAGAGGAGGCAGTGTCCAAACAATAACAAAAGTATGCACTGTTTCCAGGTTGCAGCTACACAAATATCTGCTGCTGGGACTCCCCTCTTTAGAGCCGCAGAAGTAGCCATTCCCCTTGTAGAATGGGCACGAAGCCCATCTGGTGGTTCTTTTCCCGCTAATCTGTAGCATTCAACTATGGCTAATATGATCCAGCGGGAAATGGTCTGTTTTGTTACAGATAAGCCTAATTTATGACCAGTATAACCCACAAACAGTTGGTCATCTTGTCTCAATTTAGCCATCCTTGAGATGTAAAAACTAAGAGCCCTCTTGGGATCTAATCTGTGTAATCTCTCATCTTCTTTGCACAGATGAGGAGGAGGATAAAAGGTGGGTAGTACTATTTTTTGTGACAAATGGAAGTCCGAGACTGCTTTTGGCAAGAACGAAGGTTTAACTTTAAGGACTACCTTATCTTTATAAAAAATAGTATATGGTGGTTTGCATGAGAGAGCCTGAAGTTCGCTAACCCTGCGGGCTGATGATAGGGCCACAAGGAGGACAGTTTTTAGAGTCAAAAGCCTCAATGGACATGAGTGCAGAGGCTCAAAAGGTATGCAAGTCAAGAATTATAATACTAAATTTAAGTCCCAAGTTGGTACATGAAAAGGTACTGGAGGGTATACATGAGTAAGCCCCTTTAAGAATTGAATTATTAACGGTATTTTGAAATATGAAACCTCTTCCGAGGAGCGCTTGAAAATGGACAGCGCAGCAAGGTATCCTTTGATTGTTCCTATCTGGAGCCCCAGATTAGCTAGATGTAGTAGAAAAGAGAGCACCATTGGGGTACCACACTGAAAAGGGTCCACATCCTTGTCTTTGCACCAGTTACTAAACCTGTTCCAGCGACATCGGTACAAAGACTTTGTTGCTGGTCTTCTGGCCGAAAGCAAGATTTCCATTACGTCATCCGGAAGATCCCAATCCTTGTATCTCAACCTCTCAGAAACCATGCTGAAGGTTGAGTGTCTTGACCTCTGGATGGAGAACCCGACCTTCCTCTTGCGAGAGAAGATCCTCTCTTTGCGGAAGACGTATTGGAGGGCAGATGGACATGTCTAGAAGGTCCGGGTACCACGTCCTCCTGGCCCAATCCGGGGCAATTAGGATCATGGTTTTCCTGAACTTTCTCAACCTCCTGATTACTTGAGGAAACACGGGGACTGGGGGAAACGCGTACAGCAGTGGAAACTTCCACTCCACTACAAATGCGTCTCCCAGAGCTCCTCTTTTAGGAAATTCCCTTGAGCAGTACCGATCGCACTTTAGGTTGATCCACTTGAGGGGTTCCCCAAAGGGCGAAGATCTCCAGAAGGACTTCCTGAGCCAGCTCCCACTCGTGAGAGACCATACTTTGCCTGCTCAGAGCGTCTGCCACTGTGTTCTTCTCTCCGGCTAGATGAATTGCAGACAGAGAGATTCCTTCTCGTATTGCCCAGAACCAGAGCTGCATTGCTTCTCTGCACAGTGGCAGTGACCCTACTCCTCCTCTTTTGTTGAGGTAGTACATGGCCACCGTGTTGTCCGTCATTATCAGGTCATTCTTTCCCTGTACAGAGGGCAGAAAGGCCTTCAGAGCTAATCTGATTGCCCTCAGCTCCAACAGGTTGATGTGTAGTTTGGACTCTGATGGAGACCAACGACCGCTGATCGTTGGTGTGTGCTCCCCACCCCGTGAGTGAGGCGTCCGTCACTACCGTAATCTCCTGCCATGGTTGCCAAAAAGACACTCCCTTGAGAATGTTGTCGTTGCAAGCCCACCATAGAAGATCCTGAGCAACTGCGCTCGGGACTTGCAGAAGATCCGACATATTTTCTGAGAACTGGGACCACTGAGTTCTCAGTGCCCATTGAAGGGATCTCATTCTCAACCTGGCCTCTGGTACTAGGAAAATGCAGGATGCCATGAGGCCGAGCAACCTGAGAAAATCGAAGGCAGGTAGATGTTGGGCATTCTGAAACTTCGTTACCATCTGCTAGATGTGGAGAGCTCTCACTTCGGGAGGCGAAGCTTTTCCCGATGAAGTGTCCAAGACTGCTCCGATAAACTGGAGTTTCTGGGATGGTATCATGTGGGACTTCTTGAAATTGATGGAGAAGCCCAATTTGTGGAGGAAGTGGCAGGTGATCGAAAGATGTTCCTGAGCTTGTTCTGGAGAACTTGCTCTGATCAACCAGTCGTCCAGGTAGGGATATATGTGAATACCTCCTCTCTTGGGACTTGCTGCCACAACCGCCAACAGTTTGGTGAAAACCCTCGGGCGGAGGTCAAACCGAAGGGCAGAACTCGAAACTGATAATGAGAATTGCCAATCGCAAACCTCAGGTACTTTCTGTGCTTTGGATGGATTGGCACATGAAAGTAAGCATCCTGAAGGTCCAATGATACCAACCAATCTTGGAGTTGGAGAGCCTGAAGGATCTGAGAAAGAGTCACCATCTTGAACTTGTCCTTCCTGAGGAACTTGTTGAAGTTTCTCAAGTCCAAGATGGGTCTCAGTCCTCCGTCCTTTTTTGAGATGAGAAAATATGGGGAGTACCAACCACTGTTCCTCTCCGCTACAGGTACCAGTTCTATGGCACCTTTCTCTAGCAGGGTTAAAATTTCCTGCAACAGGAGCGGATCCTGAATTTTGGCAGAGTTGGCTCCCGGTGGACGATTCTGAGGCCTTTTTAGAAAGGGGAGACAGTAACCTTGGGCTACTGTTTCCAGTGCCCAAGCATCTGAGGTAATGCCCCGCCATTCCTTCAGATGTTGAGAGATCCTGCCTCCCACTGGTGTTTTGTGTAACAAGGCCTCAGAGGGATTTGGAGGCGGCTGCAGGAGTGGCTGAGGGTACAGATGATACTCCTGAGGCTGATTTTGCACCTCTTCCTCGTGCTCCACGAGGGAAGTTTCTTTTGCCCCTTTGAGAAGCCGGTCCTCTTCCTCTACCAAAAGAGGAGTAGTATCGAAAAGAACAACCCCTCCAGGAAGATGAGCCGGAATAGGGTTTTAGAGGCTGGCGCAAAGAGGCGCTAAGTGATTTAGCTGCCGCTTTCGAGGTCTGAAGTTTTTCTAGGCTTTCATCAGCCTTTCTGCCAAAGAGCCTCGAGCCATCAAAAGGCATGTTGAGGAGTCTAGCTTGCAGGTCTGGTGCAAACCCTGACTTCCTCAACCACGCAAATCTGCGTAACACAACGCTTGCAGCCATGGATCTGCTGATACTATCAGCAGTATCCAGTCCAGACTGGAGACATTCCCCCATTGCCTCCTTCCCGTCTTTGACTATATTCAGGAAGCCTTCCCTCGCCTTCCAGAATATGATCAGCCGCCGCCGAAATACAGTCCCACAGGATATGGGTAAACCTGGCTAGGGTACAGGTGACATTTGCCGATTTAAGTGCCATACTGCCTGACGTGAAAACTTTACATACCCAGGCATCCATTTTTTTATCCTCTCTATCTGGAGGGATAGTTGGATAAGCAGTTTGTTTTGAAGTAGATGCTGCCTGAATGACTAATCTCTCTGAAGTCGGATGTTTATTCAAATATTCAGGATCCGTTCCAGCTGGTCTATATTTTCTTGGAAAAGTGCTATCTGCAGCAGCAATAGTTTCTGGTTTCTCCCTGTTTTTCTCCACAGTCCTTTGAAGGGCCCTGTGAAAAGGGAGAACAGGATCTTTCTGAGGTCCCTTGACGATTAGATCCGTCATGTCATCTTGTTAAAAAATGGGTGAAGTATTACCCCAACCCATATATTCAACTACCCTGGTCATAAGACCCCTGTACCCAGCATCTGCATGCTCTGCAGGATCAGGTTTGGCAAACTCTAATTCTAAGAATGTGTCAACTCCACTGGCAGAATGTAGAGTATCACTCAGGTCTCTCATTCTAGATTCCTGGTCAATAAGTTCCTCAGGATCTTGTGTTGCACCGTAAGTAACTCCTAAAGGAGTAACCTCGTCTTCTTCTGAAGCAGACTCTTCATAGATTGCTGACATAGATTTCAAAAAGTCTGCAAGCGTCTGACCTTTCTTCCTGTTCCATCTGCTTCAAAGGAATTGGCAAATCCCTCGACGTTTTCGAAGGTGTATTCGAAGTTTTCGAAGATGACTTCGATAATGGCGTCGTCGACGCATTTGGCTTTGGCGTCGAAATTATCGACGTCGAGGGCGTCGACGAAGTTGTCGAAGTCTTCGACGACTTGTGTTTCTTGCATGGCACTGGAGAGGTGCTCGACTCTCGAAGAGTCTTCGACTGTTTTTCGTCGACTCAAGGTTTTTTGGATTCCTCGACGCTACCGGTCTTAGCCATGGTAGCCTTGGACTTCCCTTTGTCGTCCAATGGAGCGACTTTAGGGGTATGGCTTGTTCGAGGGTCTTTGGAGGGGGTTGGGCCGCATTCTCGAAAACCTCCATCTTTTTGCGGAATTCTTCCCACTTACTGGGAGAATCCGATTTAGCCGGACAACGAATTTCTTGGGTCGACTCTGAAGATGATGATGTTACGCTCACCTGGTTCCCACGGGGGCGTCGACCGGAACTTGGCCGCTGTTTCCACCAGCGTGACGTGTATCGCCGAGATGACTGACTGGACTGGCCCGCTTAGCCTAGTTTGTCTGGCTCGCAGGAATGTTCTTCTGCAAAGGAGAAGAGGAATTAACCACCCGTGGAATTGAGTGTCAACCCACCTTCCCCACTCCCGTTGTCTTCCCACAGATCACTCTTGATGTCCCCTCCTTAGTCTCACCTGATGGTTTGGAAGGATAAGCTCTCCATCCTGCGTCGACCGCAGGGGCGCGTTGATGACCAGTTACTTCACTGGCGTAGAGGAATTGGTGAGTTCCAGTATTGACTCTAAAGTCCAATTGTTCATAAGAGTTCAAATGTCTGATCTTCACTCTGTCCGATTCCTTGCAGGTTGCCGATTAATCCACTCAGAGATTTCCAAATGGCAATTGGTAAGATTCAGGTAAGTCTATTGTGGTTTTCCCCTTAGGGGCCGGGGTACGGCGATGAAGCAGAGTTGACTGTGCCGACCCGAGATGAGGTGAGACCCCCGTGGTAAATCAGGTAAGTTTTGTGGGGGGTAACTTGTATTGTCTTTGCTTGCTCACCTTGCTGTCTTTATCTCCTTAGGTGTCGGAGGGCAGGCGCGAGATGGAGAGAGCGTGATGGAATGCTGAAGTACCGCCAAGCAGGTGAGTTCAGCGCGGCGCCGTAGGAATGCGAAGCGATGCTTCAAAGACTTTCAGCTCCGTGGCGAAATGGATCAGGATTCAGGTAAGGATTAAAGTTAAAACTCCTGTTCTAACCTTTATCCTTCTTTTCTTCTTGTTTCAGGAGTCCCAGGACTGAAGTGGGCGTGGCTGAAGACTGGAGCTGCTGAAAACACGGTGAGCGTTACGCTGCAGCAAGCAGAATAACGCAAAGCACGTGTGGCTGTCCGGGCGTGGTTTAAATAGCCTTGGAAGAAGATCCAGGTAAGTATTCTTCCACAGCCCCACCCAAGTAACAAAATAGTCCCTTCAGTAAAATAGTCCCTCCTAAGCCTCATTTGGCTTGAGTCTTCATGCAGCATGGTCTGCCTCAGGTGAGTATGCAACATGGTCTGCTTCAGGTAAGTTATCAATAATGAGCCTGGCGCCCATGGCGCCAGGACTGACTATCTTTATGAGCCTGGCGCCATAAGCGCCAGGGCTGCACCCAAACAGCCCCTAACTGGGGCTTTTGGGCATGCTCCAAGTGGCATGATGCCTGCTTCCGGGGATGCTGGGCCTGGTCTGGTCTTCCGGGGGCAGGCATCATGACAGATGATGATCTATGTCTCCTCTTCATTTTCTTCGATGACGACGAAGAGTGTCTTGATCTGTTCCTAGATCGAGATCTGAGTGCCTATGGTGATCCGATTCCTTAGAATCAGTCTCTTTCTTGTGTCTTTTTGACGAAACCTTTTTTGAGGCCTCCCTCCCCACCGACAGTTTACCTCTCCTCTCACGAAGAGCTTTTTCGGTCATAGATTGGCAGGACCCGCAGTCGCCGGTTCGGTGACCGGAACCAGAGACAAATCCGGTGGGGATCGGTGATCAACATCTTAGATCCACAATCTGCACGCTTCTTAAACCCAGTTCTGGGTGTCGAAGAGGACGACATTTTCTTGACAGAAAAAAGAAGCGCGCCGTTCGATAGCGAAAAAACGGAACTGAAGTAACGGGCGAGGTTTGAGCTATTTATACCATCGGTGACGTCGACAGAGTACGGAGTACGTCGAGGGACAATCGACGCCACAACCTCGAGCACAGCGCCCTCTGGCGAGAATTTTGTTTTCCAAAGCAACGAAGCTGGAGATAACAAATTATCACAAGATGAGGAATACGTGGGAGGACACAATCCATTCGAAACCTACACTAGGGGCACAGGGTTGTATCCCCACCCATGAGTGCCATAAGGGTATTCCATGGGTCTGTACGCCAAACCAAAAACAGGAAGAGCTGCACTGCCAGGAGTCCCACATGGACTCCTCGGCAGAAAACAATACAGAACACATTTGAAAAAGGACTACAGGACAAGAACAGGGAGGCCCTGTCCCTCCAATGCATTTCCAGCATCACAGTTTCAAATAATTACAGGTAAAACTGGAACACCCAGACAGCGTGAAAGAGGCCTAGGTTTCAAAACATAGCATGCAGTAGTAAGAGCAACTAGGTTTGAGCCACCTAGGCAACGGGACAATTTCCAATATTCAAGCGTGCGTCTCAGGCTGATATTCACAGTAATGTCCCAATGTGGCACAGGCTAGTGTTCAAAGTACAATTTAGAGTGGTACTCCCGGAGGCTAGTTTTCATAATGTGACCTTGAAGTGGCACTCTCTAGATGTGACAATGCACTATTAACAATTATCTCAAGAGTGTGACGCAGGTTAACATTCACAATACTATCCCAATCTAATCTACTTTGCTATGTGGCAGGGCTTCCAGGATAAAGTGATTGCTCTACTCCCCACCCAGGCCACACTTACCTTGAAAGTCGCTGCTGGTTGACGGCTTGCCACTGGCTTCCCTGGCTGACACCTGCAGACACAGACCGGAGACGCCGCTTTAGGAGGCGCACTTTGCCTTGGGGGGCATAGCTGCATGGCCAGGGGACTGCCCTGGGATGGTGTGTTAAGAGGCCCTAATGGGCGGGATGGAGGGTGGAGGTAGCCACAGAATGCCACCGGGTCATACAACACTTAGCACCATAATACCCCAATCACCCCAGTCAGGTCACCGAGCTGCAGTACACCTCTGCACTGAGCTAGGCAAGGCCCCTAGGATAGTTCCTAGCGGGAAATGTACAGATCCCCTACAGTGCTGGCCGAGAGCCAACCTCAGAACGGGCTAAATCACTGCCCCAGAGCAGATATAAACAAGAGAAGCAGATCAACACTAAACATACCTAACGGGCAAAAACGGACCTCTGGAAGATAAGCGGGACTTTTCCACCACACGGGTGAACAAACCCCCTTAAGGCACCACTGGTTCTTTCCCACCATGTCCCCTGAGTCTGCCAAACCCTCCTCTGTATTAGGAGAGTTAACTTATCCCCACACTCTGCGGAGCTACTGATAGTATACAGCCTCTCAGCGTCACCGGGACAGGTGCAGCGATAATTATCTTCCATCTAGTAATTCACTGCCCACGTGTTCGACGGCACACGCAGAGCACGGTGTCCCTTTCTGACTCTTTCCCTTTCCCGCCCGACTTCTAATACGCAGTGCGAGAAGCGACTCCACACTCTCTCGCTCATGAGCGGTGGCGGGCAGGGTGTACACCCGCCAAGTGCTCCTTCAGCTACCCACTCCGGCACACGCTCTCAAGCCCGGGTGAGGGAGAGAGAAATGTCGGTCTAAGCAGGCGGATGGCCTACGGAATGGGGGAGGAAGTCCCTGACACAACTGAGGGCCTGGATGCCTTCTGTGAACGGTCTGGAGCTTCCGTCTCTGCTCGTCTCTCCCGGCTCTCTTCCCTGACGATCCCCTCTGGCTCTTATGTCTTCCCAGGAATTCTCCACTTGTGTCCGCCAGTAGGGGGGCTAGTGCCAGTCCTGAGGTGAAATCACCTCACAGAGAGCTCTGCTCCCCCTGCTGGTGGAACCTACCATGTCTGTTCGGACAAACTCTGCGTGCCAAAACACGCAGCCAGGTGAAACGGACAACGAGAAGGGAAAAACACAAACATGCCCGCCAAAGAAGCGCGACACATAGCCCATGCACACACTGAAAACCACAGGAAATGTGGGTTTAGATATGTTTCCCCAGAATATCTGTAGATGACAGTACATGCCTCTGAGAAATATATGCACGTAACCAGAAGCAATGTTTCTATGAAATGAAATGTTGACTTCAGTAACGAGATGTAAAATGTATAGGCGACTGACAGCGTTAGTGCGCCACTGTGTATAAAAGGGAGATTCCTCTGTTGTAATTGACCTCACTTCATTACTTTCCTTGGGACGTGTTGAACATGAGCCAACACATGCAAAGTAAAAAAAATTTAGTTTGCCATCTATCTCTGTGTCTCTGGTGATCTTATTTTGTATTCATAGGTGTATAATTTGGTCTTTTAGGTGACAGAAATAATCGGTGTAGCTATGCTTTCAATTAAACAGATAAATAAAGCAATTGAAGTAGCTAAGCAATACATTCAGCTGTTAACACAATAACTGACCTAGCAATGCTATAAGTTCAGCGGGTATAGGTGAAATTGATGTAGCGATGCATCAAAACAGGTTACGCTATGAAAAAAGTAGCTCTGCTATTGATTCAACTTTTATCACAGTGCAACGGGTGTAGATGTGCTATGGGTTAAAACGGGTGTCACAGTGCAACCATTTATACATTTTTTCATTTATAAAGCGCACTAGGCCCGAGGGCATCAAGGCGCCGTTACAGATACAGTTACACATACAAAATGCAATCAAAGTGGTCAGGGCCATATTAATGCACCCCACCATATGTAGTTATGCAAATAGGCAAGTTTTTAGTAATTTCCTGAAGACCCAATAAGATTTCTCCGCTCTCAGCGAAGGAGGGAGCGAGTTCCACTGACTTGTTGCAAAGGTTGGGAAGCTAGTGCTGCCAGCTTTAGCACGTCTGTATTTAGATTGCAAAAGGTTATTGCTGTCAGCTGCTCTTCGCGATCTATTGGACAGTTGCTTGACAAGACAATTTTCAGAGTCGGGTATTGGGGGGAGCGGCAGTGTTTGAAAGACATGTGTGTGTGTGATGTGAAGATAATGCGCTCTATGAGAGGGAGCCAGTGGACCTTTTTCCTGGCAGCAGAAATGTGTTAGCGCTGTGGGATATTAAGTGCTCCTCGAACAGCATTGTAACAATGCAATTGGTTAAAACTGGTGGCAAAAACAGGTTTATGGTCTTTCCATCGATGGAAATGCATCGAATGCAATTCCATCGATATTGAATCTTTTACATGTAAATGTGCATTTCCATTGAAACCAGTCCATCGAATATATAAATGGACAAGTTTAGATGGATATGGATTTTAAAAGTAAAAAATAGCATTTCGATGCATTTTGTTGTAACGTTAAAATGTTACATGGAGCTGTCCAGTGCTGAAATCTTCAAAGGATTTTGTCACTGGCCAGCTTCATAACGTTGCATTTTTTTTTAAATGTGTGGGGGTTCCTCCGAAACCCCCCCACTAACCCTAACCCAACTCAAACCCTAAGCCTAACCCTTGCCCTACCCGTTTTACCCTCACCCTAATTCTAACCCTTGCCTACCTCCAACCCTAAATCTAACCCTTGTCCTTAGACTAACCTTATCCGTAACCCTTGCCCCAAGCATAACCCTTGCCCTAACCCTTGCCCTACCCCATACCCTAACCCTAATTTTAAATTAAAGAAATCCATCGAATTTCCATTGAATTTTATTCAATGAAAATACATTTAGATGGAAAGTATTTTCGTTGAATAAAATTTGATGGAAAGGTCTTAGATGCCTTGGATTTCGATGAAAAGTCCAGATACCCAAAAACGTAACTGATACAATATAGCAGTGGAATAAACCTTTGTCAGTTTTTGGTGTTTAGTAGGCCAAAAGGTCAAGCAAATAAGTGAGGATGCTCTTACCCAAATGGTGTAGAATCTGCGGTAGGAGAGGTGTCAGGGGCTGGGTTGCTAAGCAAGCAGTCTTACCCTCCGCTGGCTGTTCAGTGTACCATCAGCACGAATCCCAGGTCAGGGTGGGCTGATAGGGAACGAGGCAGGAAATGGAAGGAGGGTGCAAAAAGGAACATACACTAGCAGACTAGAGCAAAAAGGAAAAAGTACTAAAACCACGGACCATCATAGGGCATTTTGGCATAAAATTCATATGGCACTATAAAAGGTAAGATAAATTCCACTGGCTAATACAATCCTCAAATACCTTCAGGAACCATTGGAGAACTGGTTTATGCACCAATTTAAGACACTTTCTTTAAGTTCTGGCATAAAAGGCAGTGGATCCAAATTGAAAATAAAGGCCAACACAAAAAACAAAAAAAACATATGAAGAGGAAGGAACAATAGAAAGATGTTCAACACATGCAATAGAGAGCAAAAAACAAAGGGCCTAAACAAATATTTTAAAAAAGGCTGCAAAAAGAAGGAAAAGGCCCTGCAAAGGAGGTCTCCAAAAAGAAACTAGACAGGACAAAACAAACCAGGTACTTAAAAAAAAGGCAGAAAAGAAAAAGAAGCCATAAGCCCTTGGGTGAAGCTGCAGTAACTCGCAGCCATTAATCTCTATGTCACACGAATGGAACACAATGTCAAAGGCAGATGCCATTTCGTAGGGTGACGCTAGCGGAAAGCCACAGAATACAAGCCACACAGATGGAAAAGACAGACTGACCTCTCAACTCAGACAGATGTGTTGAAGCAATTTCGATCAAGGAAGACAGACATTCAATGAAAAAAGTCCAAGAGCAGAGAGAAAGTCAAAGCTTGCGTGATAGAGATAACAAAGACTGCTAAACTGCCATACAACGAAGCCTAGAACCTGAGAAAACTACTTTCTGTCTTAGTCTGTGAAAGTGTCAAGAAAGCTCCATAATGGAGGGGGCGAGCCATTTATCAGAAACAAGAGAATTATGAATGTACAGCTAAAGGAATTGCAATGTGGTCCCATACAGCTGCATAGTTGCTATTGTGATCCATTCCAACCTGTAGGGGCTTATATCCAGTCCTGGGATTTTTTCTCTGCATTCTCAGACTTGTAGTCTAAGTTTCATAATGGGAAAATCAGAACAAAAAGTCCAAATGTTAGCGAAAAAACATGACTGGATAAAAACCTACATAATGGAATCGATTATGTTGGCAACAAAGTAATCTGCCAATGAGTGAGGGGAAAATTGCCTGCCAAAGTTACAATTAAGGTTTACAGTTGTATCAACATAACATCCTCATAATCCAAAAAGACCGTAACCACACCACAATTTTTGAAATTGGTCAGACGCAGACAGCAGCTGTTATGCAGTCGTTTTCATTTGTTTCATGTTTGAACAGTACACACTGCAAGCCTATATTACCCGATATGTTGGATTGTTCCGCAAATTTAGTGTTTTTGGGAATGGGAGAGTAAAGACTCAAGTGTTATGAGCAAACCGGTGTTATACTCCATAATATTTTATTTAGCTACATTTTTTTCTGAGTACTCATGTAAATTGTCTCATAACGATTCATGTGCCTGTGTATTTACTGACAGGTCATTCATATCATTGCATTGTTAATATACATTGCTTGTATTTTACTGCATTCCATACACCCGCCATGTGACTTGTTACGTAATTATGCATTTACAGGGCTTAGGAATTAGTATTTTGTGCTATTCCAATTGCCAGTTCACCAAGAGCTCTCCTGGTACACCCCTTTTGGGATATGGCACCTGTTTCGTTATTGGTTGAGCTAAATACATGGGTCGCCGCTCCTCCCTCCCACCCCCCAATCCTCAAAACACCAATCCCGGGGAAAGACGGCAGGGTACCAGCAGACATTTTTGAGAAATAGGTCACTGGCTAACCCGTTAAATGCTATTGGCTATTATCTACACAAAATACTGTGAAATATTAAAAATACCAATTCCCACACAAAACATCAAAACATTTGTCAACAATATAAGTGTCTTGAAAATAAATAATTAAGGAAGGCTGCAGGATAAATCATACACGTGTTGGAAAGATTACATTTCATCAGGGTAAAACATAATTCTAATCAAATTTGTATTTTTTGGTTGAGCCAAGATTCGCAAAGTAAAAACAAAGAATAAAATATGTGAAGCCTTCAAGCCAAAGGTTTCGTCCAGCATTCCCTTTCATTGCCTAGAATAACAACTGTGCTTTCATTACCTTTGCCACGTCCTCGACAGGATCCATAATTCCATGGGGGAACTGAGGAGCTGAGCAGACTATCATTGCTGTATTCTTAGAAATTGCTCTTTTTAATGCCTGTAAATTGATAAAAATGACTCATGTGCAAATATGTAAAATAAAACGGTGCAAACATGAACAAAAAAAGTAACAGTTTTAAACATGATTTTCAATTATATATTTATTTTAACAAATTCTGTCCAAACTGGCTAAATCTTGTTTTGCAATTGATTTTACTTGATGTTAAAACATTTATTTCCACCAGAAACTGAAGCAAACGTAATTAACTGGAATTTGCAGGGAAGATACATAATCAAATATATCTTTTACATTGTTCAATGAAAAACAAACGAGACTGAGTGATGCTCTAAACTATAGATACTTATTGGACAGTGAAAAACACTGCTATACACCAAACTTTATTATGAAAAATGTTTCCATCAAAGTTTAAAGCAACTGACATTATCCTAAATACTGGCAACTTAAAAAAAAATCATTAAGATTAAAAAATCCCCATGTTTGATTATCAAAAGTACAAAATTATGTGGATCACAATAAAACTGTCCCATAAACATTTGATCGGAATGAAATATTCTCTGGATGAGGAATGATAGCTCAGCGGCAATGCATTTGTCTTGGAAGCAAGACAACGCAGAACACAGGTTTGAATCCCGATCCCACGCTTAGAAACCACTTGCTGGTATTAAACGCATTATAAAAGAACAATATAGATAACGAATAAAGGTATGCAGGCTTATACTGAGTAAAAGCCAGGTTTCGGAATGAGGGCACAATTGTGTGCTGCTATATCTGCAAATAAGCAGGACAGAAAAAAATACAATTTATCAAATCTTCTCTAATATCAGTATATAACAGATGGCATTATTGGAAGAGGAGTTACACCATCCAGCAGTAACTGTTCTCCACTGAATCAAATTTGGCCTCTCTCTTGTGATTAAAACATACTCGCATATATATTTTGTCCAGGTTGAATCATTTTGCAGAACATTTACACTAGCATTACATGATAATGGTTAGAGGGCTTTATTAATTACGCTAGCTTCTCTTTCCGTAGCAAAGTAATCTGACAGGCAAGCTTTGATACAGTCGCCAAGCACTTTAAATTGTTAAGATTTGTAAAGCATGTTCCTTGGTTAACTTTGTCCAGCTGTTTAACAAAGTAGCCACGGAATACATAAGCTTATTACATCCAGAAGTCAAAAAGTGGGTTAGAAGCACTTGGGGCACTGTTAGTGGCATAACTCTGCATAGAGCTGAGATAGGTTGATAGCAACTGCCGGATGCACCCCGGCTTAGTGGCAGAACTGTACAAAATCATCCTCATAATATATATGCCTTGATTTGTGTGAAACTATTTAGCCATATCCATGTAACCGGTGGACAGACCGTCCATTGATAGGACTTGTACAAGATGATGGAGGACACGGGGGCGGGGGGATGGTGGGAGGGGGGCATGACATTTTAAGTTACTCACCCTAGTGACTAACGTACTGTTAGTCCGTAGTCCCCTTTCCTCCATCTTGCATGGGCGTCCCTTCCTCAGGAAGGGAGACAACCTTTTTCACAGGAAAAAATCTTCTTCACCTTTCAATTTAGAGGCGCGCGGGGGTGCTGCCCTGGGAGCATGCACTACCCTGACTCCGTCCACCAGTGCCACTTCTCAGTCCTCACTGACGCGTCGACAATATTTAACATTGCCTAATGACACCAGTATTATTAGGGAGGAGGATGGTGCGACGTATTGAGGAAAGGGGACTACTTTAGTCACTATGGTGAATTACTTCTAATTACTCTTACATCCCGTCGCCTTTCCTCCATACTGCATGGGAGATTACAACCGAATGTAGCCCTAGGGTGGAGGGAAGACCCTCCTTAAGCAAAACCGTTTCTTAAAATCGCCTCCCCCAAGGCAAGTCTGACTTAGAGCTGGCGTCCAAACAGTAAAGCTTACAGAGAGCTGAAGGGGTGGCCCAGGTGGCCACTCTGCTTGTGACTTGCCACAGAACCTACTGATGTAATGCGATGGCCGTGGCTCTGACAGTGTGAGCATGCATGTTTGCTGGCAGAGGCTGGTGCTGACCCTCATAGGCCTCTGTGATGGCTGCAACCATCCACCGTGCAATAGAAGCCTTGGATGCTTGACAACTGGTCTAGAGCCCACCCCCTAAGGTGACAAAGTGTGTCTGACTTGCGGAAGCCCTTGGTCCTGTCCAGATAGAATTTCAGAGCGCATCTGACATCCAGACAGTGCAAGACTCTCTGAGCCTCGTCCTTGGGGTCAGCGAAGAACGTAGGTAAGACCATGTCCTCGTTTAGAGGGAAAGCAGAGGTTACCTTAGGTAGACACGCCGGTTGAGTCTGCAGGACCACCTTATCCCTATGATATAGGGTTCTGAGGCCACCAGAGCCTGGATCTCGCTGACTCTGCGAGTGGAGGTGTGGCCCACCAACAAAGCTGTCTTAATGGTGACCAGTCTGATGTCCATGGACACCATTGGCTCAAAGGTTTTGTGCAACAAGGCACCCAACACCACATTGAGATCTGCCATGAAGCCTGGAAACCAAACCAAAACGTTGTTCTCTGCAGTAAGAAACATATAAATCTTACTTATTGCCTTATTTCAAATGCATTACACTAGTGGCTCAAGTTAATGACAACAGGGCTGGGATTACGCTGAGAGTGTATATACGCCAAGCCTGGTTAAAACTAAAATTACATAGTTGTATGAATCCGGGAAATGGGCAATCCACTCTGTCTTGAACATGAGTTTTGGATCAATTATCAAGATTACATGCTTGGGGCAGAAACTTATCAGTCCCCAAAAATATTTGGAGTTGGGTTGCTCAGAAGCAATAATAGGTTCCTCCCAGAACAGGATATTGAATTTCTCTTTACGCATTGCAATTGCTGTCTTGCAAATGGCATGGCCCTTTACTACCTCTGCTTCATTAATGTGTGGAGATTTTAAGAGATGTGACAGCTTGTTCCTACCAGAATAAGAGCTTTCATAATGCTAGCCATTTTTTAAAATTGGGATTTCTGCTCTGTCTGTATTTTAAAAAAACATGAAGACAGTTCACCAATCTTACTTCAATAACTCTTCCCCACCCCTTCAGCCCCCACCGAACTATTAAAAACAAGAAACAAACTATTTAATAAATGTTTCAATGGCAAGAACAACAAGTAAGAAGAGTTTGTATCTATTAATCTGACATCGAGCATCAATGAAGATTTTACAAAAGTCACCAGGCCACCTGCAGGTCTCCCTCTTAGTTTTTCCTTGAAGTCATAATTTGAAATGAGAACCACCCAGATTAAAATCATGCCTGCGAGGTGGAAGGATGCAGGTGTTTGCAGCCGGTGGGTGTTCGAAGTCACAGGGTGACTAAACTCTGCAGCCTTTAAGCAGTACAGCATTGCCAAGACCGAGGGGGATGTCACATTTGCGGGGTTCTAAATTGAGAGGACCTCAGAGAGATTTAGCCTCAGCTTGTAGCCTAGAAGAGCCTGGTTAGCTTGGCACCAGGAGCATTGGCTTTCCAGGGCATCTAATGCTGAACAAACACACAAATGTAACTCTTGGCATATAGGACAATCTATAAATTCATGTCAAAGCAAATCTAGACAACACCACAAACCGGACAAGCAGAAAAAGGAGAACGACAGGAGGACAGAGAGAAGAGGCAGACCATTAGGAAGGCTGCTGAAACTGACAGCTGGAAGAAGACACCAGAGGAGATTGCATCTGGGTGGAGCTAAACATTTCCAGGAAGGCCTCAAAGCTAACTGGGTCCTGTGTTGGAGAGCGGAAGGCCCTCTGAGAGTGGTGTGACCAGACCCCTGCCCTATCTTTCTACAGTGTCCTTAGATGCAGCGGGCTTTCCTGAACCTTAAACCGAGGCTTGCTATCTCGAGAAGCAGCAACACTGCAGGATCAAGCATCACTGTTGCTACCAGAGTAGAGTGATCTCTGCCTGAACAAGGTATGCCCTGACTGGCTCCATGAATGAATTGTCTATAATATTTGAAATATTACCCCAGCGAGCTTTCAAATTGTCTCATCGTACTAGGATTGCTCCTCCCCACCCCCCTCCCAATGCTGCCTGCTTCATGTGCAGCTTTCTGCAAAGTTACATCTTTGTTCTGTGTGCTGGCCAAGACTGGATGAGCAATCTGTCCGAGCCCTCGTGTACTTCCGACATGGCCGACACATTACTACTGCCGAAGTGAGCCCCCCACAGCCAAGCTGCCCGATTGGTGTGACCATCCTAGAAAGAACCAACCATGGGTGCTGGCAGGCAGTAGCCAGCCCACACCCAAAGGCCCTCCCCAAGGGCCCTGTCTGCTTGCTGTCTAGGCGGGGTGTCTGGGAGTCCCTCCTGCATCTCTGACTATTTGAATGGTGATGGCGCTTCTGGACTTTTCTGGTGAAACTGAACCTAACGTGACTCCTCACTTCTCCATGGGTTAGTCAGCCCTACCTACTATTGCCTCCTACCACTGACTCAAGAAACCCACTGCTGACCCCTCCTGCCCGGCGAACTATTGCCCGATCTCCATAACTGCTTTCCTGGGCAAACTCCTGGAAAAGATGGCCATCTCCCAGCTCAACCTCCACACTGTTGGTTGACTCCATGACCATCAGTCTGGCTTCAGAGCAGCCAGAAGCACAGAAACTGCTCTTCTGAACATATATGAAGGCCTGCTCTCCAACCTTGATTCTAATCTCCTCTCTGTCCTCAACCTACTCGATCGCTCTTCTGCCTTTGACATGGTCAACCATGCCATCTTGCTCAACTGCCTCTGTGATAACCTATCACTGATCAGTCCGTGGCCTGGCTGACCTCTTTCCTCTGCAACAGACCCTCCCATGTCCAACTTGGGTCATTCCTTTCCTCTATCTCACTCTCCACTTGTGGTGTTCCTCAGGGGTCTCTCCTTGGCTTTTCAACCAATACCTGGCACCCTTGCCCACCGCATTGCTGCTCTCTGCTTCAACTTTTAGTATTGCGCTGATAATACTCAGCTCGTTTTCCGGCTGCCCTCTGCCACACCCTCTAATCTCTGACTGTCTGCAATCCAGGAGCTGTGTGCAGCCAACAACCTCTGCCTTAATGGCAGTAAGACAGAGATCCTCCACATTGGCACTCCTGCACCTTCCTTTCCTGTTACTCTCTGGCTGGCCTCCCTTGGCACTCTTCCTGCTCTCACCTGTGAGGCTAAGAACCTCTGGGTCATCTTCGACTCCATGCTCTCCTTTTCGCCACACATCTATGACGTCTATAAGAAGTCAAACTACCAACTGCACCTCCTCAGAAGTATTCTTCCTTTTCTCTCCTTCACCCAGAAGCCCACTGTCTCCCGAGCTCTGGTTTTATTTAGGCTGGACTACTGCAACAGCCTCTTTCTAAATCGGCCCGCTACTACTCTCCACCCTCTGCAACTCATCCAGAACCGGACGGCAAGACTTGTCCTTGGACTCAAGCCCTTGGATCGTATCTCTAAAGCCCTGAAACCTCTCCATTTGCTCCCAGCAGCTGCAAGGATTACGTTCAAGAACTTCTGCATTGTCCACAAGGCCTTCTGGGGCATGGGTCCACAATACCTTCAACTCTCCCTTCGGAAATACCTTCCTACTCGAGCTATTCACTTCACCAACTCCCTCAGGATCAGTCGCTTCTCCAAGCAACAAGTTGGTGGTAGATCTCTTTTCCCGGCAGGAGCCTCCCTCTGGAACAACCTCCCTGCGTCTCTGAAACTTGAGGAGAATCATTTTTGGTTCCGGAAGCACCTCAAGACCTTCCTCTTTGCTTCTGCCTTCTCTTTCTCTCTCCTGCTGAACTATTTTTTATTTAAAATGTTTTAGTTTAAAAATAAACTTCATTTCTAAACATTTAGCGAATTACATATTCTTATTAAACAATATTAGAACAGGTTCAAATTACATGTATCCTATGGCTTTAAGTCTTCTTTTATGGTGTTACACAAAATTGGATGATTGTACATAACAATTTCTTGTTATTGCCCAACAGGATCTGGTCCCATCGGTCTTTTGCGTCTAACTGCATCATGAATCTCAAATACATTTCTCTGTGGGAATTTCTTTTGTCCGTCGATTCCTTGCATTCCATTATTACATGGAAAAGGGATTCAATATGTTCTAGATCCTTGCAAAACGCCTGCGCAGTTGGTATTTGCTTAGTTTTGGCCAACCATTCATGCGTTGGCATCAAATTGAGACGTAGTCGCATAAATAGATTGCGTATGTCTTTATATGGAAACAGTTTCAGATAATTCGGAAGATGGTTAACCGACCTGGTTTCTGAGTCACAGTTAAGACGTTGAATCAACATTTCGATTGAAATGTCAGACTTCTCAAGTTGATGCTCAAGTTGATACTCTGCTCTGCTGAACTCTGTATCTGCACTAGGTACCTTGCCCTCTCTGATTTCAGGCCCGGATCACTGCCCACCCAGCTGCATACCTGCACTGCCCCCTGGCAACCCTTGCACTTGGGACTGTATCTGCAACCCCACAGTCCTCTTACTGGCATTTATTAGATATCCGTTGTCTGCGCTTAATTCTTGCACTTGCCACCTGCTGCCTGCACTACCTGTTTTGATCATGTGTTGAGCACTTTACACTCCTCCCTTGCAGTAGCGCGTTCTCAGGGTCACTGGGCCTAGTAAGATCTTTTTTTTCTGCCATGTACCCCTCCCCTGCCTCGTTGCGCCCTGAAACACTTGTGTATGGGCGCGCTATAAATAAAATCTTATCATATATCATATCATTTAAAGCATAAGGGGTCCTAAATAATGGACACAAGGCCAGGTTTATACTTTATGTGGAAGTTAGACTCGTGGAATGTTATTTGTTAGCTCCTTGTTCCTCCATGATAGCTCCTGGTCACTGGTTAATGCTGAACACCGAGGGGTCAGAAATGAGAAGCGGGCACAAAGCGGTAATATTTTCAACATCAGACATCTTTATTAAAGAAAAGAGGTTGTATAAAGGCCTCTCTGTCCCTATCCGAACAAGAGTTTCACTGCCTAGGAAACAAATTAAATATCAGTCTGTGTCTTGTCAACACAATTATAACTGTCCTTGTGTCCAAAACATACCTGACCTGCGCAATACAATGCACAACTAAAAAGGAAAAAGTATACCTGACCCGTGTTTACTCAAAATGTTCGAAGTTGAAAATGGATAAGTAGCTAACAAAAGGGGGCGTGGCTATCCGCCATGCAGTAATGTCGGCTTCCTGAAGAGCTCCCGCAAAATCCTGGAAAACATACCCACAACTGTCTCGATTTCCTGCCCAACTACAAAAATCTGGTGTCTGAAGCAGTGAGGCCCCAAACCACGCACACGCTGCGGTGTGATCCGGGAAGCCAACGGAGAACAGAGCCTCGAGAGATCCGAGGCAAAATTCAACATGGTAGCCGCAAAGCCCCAGCGAGCGATGTGCGGCATATGACGCTGACACCCAGAGGCAAGGGGGAGAAGTGCCAGCGCACAGCCGGATAATTCCACAGCTCCTAACTAGAGCAAGTGAGCACTGGAACTGGAGTGCGGAATAGCACTCAGGTAGGAAGCAGATGCCAAAAGGGTGGGCGTCACAACCATACATTAAGGCCGGACTGCCAGCCGAGGCGGCGTGGTAGGCCCTACTGAGAGCGAGCAGATTGCTCAAATGCCTCCCCCCCTCTGGAACCTGAGGGGGCTGCTGGTGATCACCTGTGCCTGGGCCCCAGAGACAATCAGTGACCTAGGCAGGCTGACGCTCTGATCCTGCGGACTGAGAAGGAGAGCTAAGGAGCATACACCGCTGGAGCCTTGCGCAACCCCGAGAAAACCTGCACCGCTCTGGCAAGTGCATGACAGACCATAAGGCAACTAAAAGGCTTGAACAGGGTACCACCAGAGAAGGGGGCAGCACGGGAAGGTGAAATGGGGCAGTGGGGCAACTACACTGCATGGTTGCGCCCTGTCTGGAGGCCAGAAGGAGAACCTGGGTGCACTGACACACTTGGAGGGGCTGCTGCGTTGCGAGAAAGCCTGAAGGGCAGCACCCTGACGAAATCGCCCAACGCCACCCGAACCGAGGTTAGCACCCTGAAAAAATGAGCCGCCAAGTGACCAGGAGAACAGTGACAAAGGGCAAGATGCATGCCAGCGTCCGCCACCACGGTAAGGTCAGGGAAGACACCCCCACCAAACACAAGCACTGGTCAACTGTGATAACATTACCGACCAGGCGCAACACAGAGCCCAGAGGCCCTAAAGGGAAGGCCCGGCAAACTGTAATGGAAGCCTACGCGAGCAAGGGAGGAGATGGTACCAGACAGCCTGGTAACCAAGGGGACATGGCTACTACACCACAGGTGACAACAGGAAGAGGGGCCTATCTTGGCAGCAATAGCAGCTCTGCAGATGACACTAGAGCACAAAATGGATGCAGTCATGGTGGATGTCGGCCGGCTGCGCCAAGATGTGCGTGCACTGGCGGACCGCCTGGGCACAGCAGAAATAAGAGTACAGGACAACAGTGCCAGCATCATTACCACCTAAACCGAGGTTGCCGATTGCTTGCATGAATGAAAATCCTGGAACACAGAGCGGCAGACACAGAGGGAAGGGCACAAAGAAACGTCGTCAGGATACTTGGTCTCCCGGAAGGGAAGAGGGCAGAGATCCCACATCCTATGTAGAGAATGTGATTCTGCAGGAGGTCGGCCCGGGTACCATCATGCAAGGATTAACCGTAGAAGGAGCCCACAGGTCACTAGCGAAAACATACTCACCGGGCGCAACCTCAAGACCGATAATTACAAGGATCATGAACTGATCCCAGAATCTGCAGCAAGAAGAAAAGCGATATCTGTGCTCTGGCTGGCCTGCAGAGTACTCCTGGCCTGATCCACATATGGCCAGTTAACCAGTGGTAAGCCCATTTCTGATCAGAAGCAGTGCACTTCACTGAGGCCATTTAATTTCATAATCGCATCCGTGATGAAACAGATCACAAGCAAATTTACCTGAATTTACTTTTCCACTTACTTTTTACAAAATATGAATCTGAATTGTGTACTACTTTAACTGCAGCTTCATGGCCCTGTTTAGATGGCCGCCCTCACTATAGTCCTCTTGCTGCTCTATGTGGCCTGAGCCTGCTCCCCTCCCACTGGCTGGCTAAGGCCTATTTCAGCCAATCACAGGCAATGAGAGACAGGAGCTGGCCCTTGTAATCCAAGGCCTGCATCGTGGCCCCGTCTGTTCCTGTCAGTGCCTGGCCATGTTCCGGGCCCCTCTTCCAGATATCCTCAGTGAAAATGCTTCTTCATAATATTTTTACATTCACCGCTTCTCCTAACCGCATCTCCCCTTCCGGTGCCATCACGCGAGTACTGCTACTCAGGGGCTTCCTCAGCTCCAGTGAAGTCATTTCCTCTGTGTGATGCTGGAAATGCATCGGAGGGACAGGGGCCCCGTATCCTTGTCCTTTATTGCTTTTTTATCCTGTGTTCTGTCCTGTTTTCCGTGCAGGAGTTCACGTGGGACTCCTGGTGGTGCGGCTCTTCCTGTATTTGGTTTGGTGAACAGACCCTTGGGATACCCTTATGGCACCCATGGGTGGGAGTACGACCCTGTACTCCTAGGGTATGTTTCTGGGCATCTGTGTGTGGCCCACAGAGCAGGGTACCGGCTGGTGGCAGCTCTGTGCTGAATTGACAGGTGCCCTGCGCATCCTCCATTTTGGGATGTCCAGGCCCTGTCATCGGAATCAGTGGATTCCTGATGGAAACAAAATGGCCCCTGTGGCCTCTTGCTTTCTATCGCAGGTTACCTTACTTTTTCCAAAGTCCTGGGAAACCCTGACTCTGTCCCTTCCCCCTGACTGGCTGTTGGGTGGAAGTTCCATATATGGTGTTGTGGGGAAGTCTAGGCCAGACTGGCTGGAGCCTTTCCAATGACTATGTTGTGGGTACGCCCGTGGGGTGGGACATGGGTGAATGAGTATGTGACAAATACACATTCTGTTTTATGGGTGTCTAGTATCTGGTGTTTGACACAATGACTGAGACAGCCCTGCCTGAATCTGGTATGAATGCAGTGTGTAGTGCTGAATGGTAGAGTGCTTGTCCGAATCCACATTCTGTGATGCGAGTGTCTGGATGGGGAAGAATGGCCTGAATGCACTGTGCGCCTGATTGGCTGCCTGAATGCCCTTCTGAGTGATTGGTTGCCTGAGTGTGACCCAGCAGAGTGAATGGGAGATCAACAGTATATCTGGGGGCCTCTCACTGCTAGAAATTGTTCAGAAGCGGAAATTGAATTGAAACTGATGCTTAACTTTGAATCCCACTGGAAGAAGAACTGCTGCTGCTGTCCTTCACTAATCTTAAAGCTGCTGTGCCTTCAAGGAACTGATCCAAGAGATAACCTGGCTAGGAGACCTCTTCCCGAGCTACGAGGGACCATCGTGCACCACCTGATCTTTGCCAAAGCTCCCTGGTAGACAGACCTACGAAAGGCTGCTGATGGGAGAAGTTGGCCGCCGAGAACGAGGAGAAGCACCAGACAGCGGTCCACCGTCGCCAACCGGAGCCGCACTGCTCCCTTTGCCTAAGAACATTTTGATCCAAGGACTCCTTTGCTCATCACCGTCTAACGCTTTCGTCGTGCCGGAGAAAGTCCAGGCCGCCGATGACCGAGGAGAATCCGCTGGTGGGTTTTCCACCGCCCGAAGACCTCCGAGATGCCTACGAAGCTGCTGAAGCCAGCTGTGGTCCTGTCCTGTTCACAGACGCCAGATGCCGACGACCCGACACCCTTGCTGGGCCCAAGTTTTTCATTGACTCTTTGTGGCAACAAACACTCTTCAAGGTGCACCGCACGCCTCAGCTTGCAGGACGTTTTCAACCGATCGTCAACAAGCACCACAAGAACCGAAGATGCTGCCGCAATGACAGTTTTCACAACTTTTTCCTCGTGGGATCCCAACGATCTGTGGCTCCTGCCTTAAAGGGACCCGACAATGAACTCTGCTATTCCTGGTACATTGGGGTTGTAGAAGTATTTAGAAGGAAAGAAGACTCTTGTGAACAATATATGGACTGGGCTTCTTTATTTACAGGTTGCCCAGGTGGGGGGGTTCCTCATACGGAACTGTGTCTAGGTAACGGGGCCAGTATTCTGGCAATTGTTCAAACCAACTGTTTTCCTACTATGCCTATTGTTGGTTATCTTTATTACTTGATTTGTGTGACATTTTAACCAAGTCCAGTTGAGGCACTTTAATGAAATCTGATACTAATTGTGGTGCCACGTAGAACTGTATATATTTTCCATTGTAGATTAACCGAGCACAAAGTGAGTTATTGTGATTGTGTATATAAACTTGAACCTTGATTACATAAAGACTGTTTTCACTAATACACTGTGTGGACCTTCCTTTGTGGGTGCTTGGGGACAGCACTGTACTGCCTGCATCACGTCCTAAGGGCCTCGATGCTTGCCACGTTTTACCAATATAGAGCATCTTGGCTGGGGTCTTCTGTGCCTCTCCTCCACCATATAGAGAGCAGGAGTACAGACACCCTCCTCCAGTCTTTACACTCTGCACCCTCAAGTCCTCCACATTGCTCATGCCACTTGCTCCACAGTGACTGACTTCTGCCTCACTCACTGCGACTCATTCTCACGGACCCATACTGCTCTTCCTGTCCCGACTATCTGCTTTTGTGAATTTCGTTTTTAGCTGTGCCTCTTTCCTGCATTGAAACTGCCTGTTTGTGTGAATTTCGTAAACTGTTCCTCCTTCCTACTTGTTCGATTCTACATCGAATATCTATTTGGCGGACTGTGACAAGAGAATCTGTTTCAGAACTGTGTGTTGCAGCATACTCAACCCCACCTCACCTCACACTTTCTCTCTACCTCTTTCTTTCCTCGCTTCGAGATGGCACTATCCATCTCCTGTATCTTCTCCAACTGCTACATCGTCACCTATCCTCCCCTCTATCACTAAATCTGGATGAAAAAAGCATTAAAAAAAAAGACTTCCTTGCTGCAAACCCAGGCCTACCAATTGCAGACCCCTATGTCAGTGCATCCTCAAGAGAAATCTTCAGTGACATCTTTTCCGTCCTATCTCCCGACCTATGGCCCTCTCACCTCACTGCCACTCTCCCACCTTACACTTCAACTTCCATTAATGGTGGCACAAAGTGGGAATTCCTCCTTGCGGGCTTCTTCTCATCTCACTGCTGTATCAATGTTCACATCATGGGCCCAGTCCTGGTTCACGGCCCTCAGGCTAACCTACCCCTATTTGACCGGATCCTGCATTCTCTGATCAATTTCCTTCCTTCCCCTGCCTCTCCCCATTCTTCCCCCTTCTACTCAACATCTCCAGATGGATGCCCCTAGCCCTGTCAATTGTTCTCAAAAATCTTTCAAAGGCACTGATTGTCTCCATCTGGCAACCCTCAACACTCGTTGAGCCATCAAACACTCAGCTGACATTTGCCTTCTTGAAGACACTGACCTGTACATACTTGCACTCACTGAAACCTGGTTCAAAGCCAGCTCAGTTCCATCCTTTGGCTCACTTCTCCCCGACGGCTTTAAGATCACCTCTAAACCTCGACCCTACTGTGCTGGCGGTGGAGTTGCCTTAATCTTCCCAGAATGGATTCCCTCCACCATCCTACCGACTCAGCACTACTCGTCCTTTGAGAGCCTAGTGTGCCAATTGGTCTTCTCTCCTTCTTCCACATTTACTATTGCTACCATCATATCGCCCCCTGGCACTTCTCTTTTCCTCTCCGAGTGGGCAGACTTCTGTTCCTCCCTACTCTCTACCACCTCCAACCTGCTATTACTACGGGACTTTAACATCCACTTAGACTCCCCTTGCACAGCAACCACCCTCTTCACCGACCTCTGCTCCTGCCTATCCCTCTGCCCCTACCCATTCTGCTGGACACACAATGTCTGGGGTTGCTTGGTTTTCTGTGCAAAGGGGACCTGGCCTAGCAGTTCGGGCTGGGCTGCTACCTCCGGTGGCGGCAGCTGCTGACTGATTTGCACATGGCTGGTCCCCTTTTGCAATGGCGCAGACGGGCTAAAAAACGGTGGTGTGGAAGGTTGCCCAGAGCAATTGCCAGTGGTTTAGATTCATTTGAAACCTTCCACCCATCACTTTTGTGGTCGGTCACACAATAGAAGCCATCATCCAATCCAACCTCACTCTCTCTACTCCCCTGGTCACCCCTCTCTACTGGTCCGACCACTCTTTCCTCACCTCCCACTTGGGTCCATATGGCCCTGTGTCAACCCCACCTAAAACTCTGCCAACCTCGTTCACAAACATCTGTCTGATTAAACAAGTATCCGCTGCTGCCTTCTCTTACCCCTTCATTCCCCCTTGCCAACCCAACACAGACATTTCCGCTGATTCTGCCCTCAGCAACCTCTATCTGTCCATCACCAACACCCTTGAAATCCTTTCCCCAGTCATGAGGATCCGCTTGAAACCTACCTCCAAGCGTAACACCTGGTACGACTCTGATCTTGCAGACCAAAAACGTAAGTGCAGGGTTGCAGACCAAAAACATAAGTGCTGGCTGCTGAACGGAAGTGGCACACTTCAGGCTTACCCGCTGACAAACTGGCCCTTCCGCTTGATCCAGAGAAATTACAGACTCTGTTTGTGCCAAAAAAAGAGCCCACATTCAGGCACAAGTGTCCAATGCGTCCAACAACACAGCTGAACTCTTCAAAATCTGCAGGGAACTTGCCAACCCATCTGCAGCATCTCCTGCCCCTACTCCTTCCCAGGTCCTCTGCAATGCACTTGCAGCTAGCGTCACATCCAAAACCCAGGACATACTGAACAGCCTTTGCCACGCACCTTCCCAACCATCCCCACCTCTGCCCCCCCCACCATTCACCCTCTTCCTTCCTCCTTCCCCTCCTCCTCTCCAGTCACCACTGAAGAAGTCACCAGAGTTGTCAACTCCATGAAGGTCTCGTCCAAACAGGTTGCCCCTTGCTCCTCGAGAACCATCAAGAAAAACATCGCCTCCCTCACCTCTGTTCTGGCTGATCTCTGCAACCACTCATTGCTATGGGTGAATTTCCTTCTTCCCTCAAGCACTCCCTTGTGCGCCCTCTCCTTAAGAAACCCTCTGCAGACCCTACCCAGCCAACTACCGCCCCATTTCCATCACCCCCTTTGCTGGGAAAACTGCTCCGGAAGCTGGCCCTCCCCCAAGTGAACTCTAATAACAAACTTGTTGGCGGCCTACATAACCACCAGTCTATTCAGAGCATCCATAGGCACAGAAACTGCTCTTCATTACACCTGTTAAGAACTGCTTGCATCTCTTGACTCCAACTCCCCTGATGTCCTCATCCTTCTTGATCTCTCATCCGCATTTGACACAGTGAACCAGTCCATCCTCATAAAAAGGCTCCATGACACCCTTGGCATCTTGGAGTGGGCACTGGACTGGCTCACTTCCTTCCTAATGGACCGTTCCTCCAAAACCATAGTGGGCCCTTTCTCCTCCCCTTCTTCCTTCACCACATATGACGTCCCCCATGGCTCTGTTCTTTTGTCCTGGCTCTTTAACATACTTTTCTCTGTACGCATGTCTCATTTCCTCCTTCTCCCCCAAGCTTCCAGTGCTACAATGACAATACACAACTTTTCTTCAAACTTCCCACTGAAGCCCTTGCTCCCTCCTTCATCCCCGACTGCCTCTCTGCCATCCACGCCTGGTCCACTTCTAATGACCTTTGCCTCAATCCCAGCAAAACAGATTCTCCCTATTGGGTCCCCTGCACCATACTTCTAACCTGCACTGTGGCCTACCTCCATGCACCCCCACACCCCTTCATTGAAGCTAGGCATCTCAGAGTCTTCTTCGACTCCTCCCTTTCTTTCATCCCTCATATTCAGGACACTGAAGTAGTCCCACTTTCAGCTCTTCCGTCTCATTGGGACTCTACCCTTACTCACCTTCCCCCAGAGACTCCATGTTACCCGTGCTCTGGTTCTCACCAGGCTAGACTACTGCAATAGCCTCCTCAATCTTCCTTCCTCCACCCTGCGACCCCTCCAGCTAACCCATAATATGGCAGCTAGACTTATCCTTGGCATCAATCCCAGGGACTGCATCTCTCCTGCCCCACAAAGCCATCACTGGGTTCCATTCCCAGCACGGATCAAATTGAAATCCCTTTATCATCCACAAGGCTTTCTGGGACTGGGGACCACTCTACCTTCAATGCTTCCTGACCAAATACTCCCCTTCTAGACTGCTCTGTTCCTCTGGCACCAACTCCCTGCTTGTTAAGCGCTTTGCGAAACAGAGCTGGAGGGCAATCACTTTCCTCAGCTGGCTCCCTCCTGTGGAACAGCCTCCCTCTGCAGCATGATCTCCTTATGTTCCGTAAAATCCTCAAGACCTTTCTCTTTACTTCCTCCTCCTCCTCCTCCTCCTCCTCCCGCTCCTTCTCCTTCTCCTCCCCTCCTCCTCCTCCTCCCTTCCCTGCTAATTTTACAGCTGCGTGACTGACGTGCAGGGCCCTTATGTGTCCTCAGGGCCTTGAGCCCCCACATCGCTCATCCCAGCCGCTCTCTTTCTGCTGCACTTACTTGGGCTCATCCTACCCATGGATGTTTGGACTTACGTTCTTCTCCTCTTAGCACTTACCCTGAGCATTTCTCCATGAGCATCAAACACTTCTCCGCCCTCCTTTCTGCACTCCTTGAAACACTTGTGTACAGGTGCGTTATAAATATCATATCACTTGCACGTTCTGAACACTCACAAGGAATAGTAGGTTATTCTTAGCAGTGCGTGGTGGTGGCGCAAGTTATGGTTGCTTAGCTTACTATAACTGGTGAATTTCTAGGGTTTTTAGGTTTTACTTAAAACCATAACGTCCATTTAACTAAGTTTTTTCACAGACATTTAGTAGGGCCATAACCATAACATTCTCTTAAAAAATATTTTTTTCACTGAATATAGATATAGATATGATAAATTTGATAGGTTTTTAGTAGGATTCCCTTAGTTTATATACATGTACCATACAATATATTGAATCCCCTGTCCTACGCTAGTGGTTCTGAGGTACGCGGACCGTGCGCATGTCCGGACGGACTCAGTCAACATAAACACTATCCAAAAACTCAGGGGTATCTTACATTGTTGTATCATGCAATTAACACACTGAACATGTTCAAAGAGCAGCATATAAATAAATTACAATAAAAAATAAATGAGAAGTGCAAACTGTATATGTAAGACACCAACAGTCCAATTACATAGCATATGAAACAATGGAACGAAACAAAACAAAAAAAAACATGCCTCCAAACAGAATTACCTCACTGATGCTTTATACAGAAACTGCACAACAAATACCAACTGAACACCTACATAGCAGTAACAGGAAAATTAAAAAACAAACTGTTAAGTACACTATATTAATTCCTATATTTATAAACTTTCTGTAGGTGGATACACTGAAAAAGAATTTTTATTTTTACACAAAAAATGTCTAGTAGTTTGGAATGGCTAGAAAGAAAATGTCCTCAGGACGAAATGAGTGAGAACAGTGATACTAATGGTAGACACTACACTTTTTTCTAAAAAAGCCAATTAATAAACATTGTGTGTGTACTTATGTTAGGGAGAATTCTCTGTTAAGGCTAATTTCCCAAACCTAGTGAGTCCCCCAGCAGCTTTGCTGGATTTTTGGGGTTTATTTTTTTCTCCTTCTAAGAGTGAGACTCTTTCTCCCACTCTTAGATGATTTGAGATATCCTTTGACTTTGTGGTGTGTTTTATGGACTATGGGGTCTTTTACTCCATAGGGTTTCATGTGGTTTTTGGTAAGTGTGTTACACAGCACCCTCAGTGCAGTAACACAGGGGTGTCATAGTGACCCCCAAACAGACTCCATACCCTGGGACTGACTACCGTCTCCCAGGGCATGTAAAGTCACCATTGACTTTACTAGTCTTAAATTGGGAACAGAACCAGTACAAACCATCATATTGTGGAAGTACTGGTAGGGGTAATTAGATTGCCCCTGGGTCTGTTTTTCGAGGGGGCACTGTGCAGTCCCCCGTCGTCGAGTTTCTGGCTGGTGGCAGTGGTTACCACGCGAAATATTCCTTAAGAATATTTACTATGGTATTTTCCCATTCATTTTAAACTCACCACTTTTTGGTGCAATGTTAAAGATACCGCCGGGTTATTTATTTAATATTTATTCCCCGGTTGTGTCTTTTCGCCAGGACTCGGTTTTAAAAATGGCGTTTGTGTTCGCCTCTGTAACTCCAAGCCAAGCCCTTTGTTCCACTTTTTGACGGGCTTCTCCACAGAAGCCTCCAAAAGTGGTGCCACACTGTCTGGGTCTACAGGATGTGTGGGAGGGGGGTTTAGGCACCCTGGACTGAGTTGCCTCGGCAACTCAAGTCGCACTCTTGTGTGATTGGCCCAGTGGTGAGCCGCCCAGCTCACCACTTAGCATATTTGAGTGACAGCTAGGACTGATGAATGGGGGTTTTCTGCATAAAAGCAGGGCTTTGGGGACTGGGACTTCAGACGTCGCCACAGGACCAAAGAATCCGAAGAGGGAGAAGCTGAGCCGACCTGCAACGACGACACCACCGGTGGAGCCCTGCTGAACCGACTCACCACTTCTTCCAACGACAGAGGAGATCTTCATTCCGAAGAGTCTTCTTCCTTTGACTGGTGGGGATAACCAGTTTGCCCGCCTTTTCGCCTTCCCGGATCATCTCGTGACCGCCTTGCCTGTGCCAAGCACCCCGGCAACCGGGATACCACGTTTTTCCACTACTGCGAATAAAAGGGTAGTACCTTTTAACCGGAGAACTCAGCGGCTGGTTTCTTCCCTGGCAGTGCAATGACCGTCAGCTTTCCTCCACGTCGAGATCTTCTCTTCCTCTGGACGACGCGACTTGCATCCACTTCCAGGAACAACTGCCCCCGCTGGAGGATTCTTTCCACTTTCAAGGTACTGTGTCCGCCTGGCCTCCCTCGCAACGGTCTTTGTGGGGTGTCTCGTAAATCCTCATCTTACCACTTGGGTTGGCCCTAGGCTGGCCAACTGAACTTTTCTGAGCTGAACTGATTCCTTTTTAAACTCTCTGCAAGACTTTCCAAGCCTTTTAAACTGTGTGACCTTGGGCGCATTGGTGTTCTACTCTCTCCAAGAGGGAGCCTGGATTCTGAACATTTTGCTCACAAGTAGACTTTGACTTTCCTGCCTTGCTGGGTGCTTCTAAAGTATTGTGTTGTGTGCTTTTCCTAATTTCTGCCTTTTCCCTCCCTTTTTCTTAACTTATTGGAGTGCCATCTTTAGTTAAGCGCTCACCTCCGTCTGGAAATAAGTGGTATTAACTAAGACTTGTCTAATAAGGAATAAGGGATGTATATATATTAATAATGACTGTTTTTTAACTTGCTTACAATAATAGTGCTAGAGTTTTTCTAAGTGTGTCTTTAAATAAATAATTATATACTTGATACCAAAGCTCTGGTCAGTGTTTGCTTGTGCTACTGTATTTTGGTACCTATCTTGTATACTCTATATACTGTCTAACTCTTCTTGAGAGAAGTCAGGCTGCTCAGCCACAGCTACCAGGTAAATCTGGGTGGTACAGACTGCTACCAATTGGGTTTACTGCCAACACCTGTATTCTTAAGCCTTTTGCAGTGGTCCCTAAGGGAACTGCACAGGTTTCTGCCTAACAACTTAACAGAACATACAGACAATGAGAATAATACTGAAACAGACACTTGGAAAATCATCTGCAGCATTAAGGGCAAAAAATTGATCAATTAATGACCAATTTCATTATTTGGAAAAACTTTGTAGAGAACCCTATCATGGTAAAATTAAATGTCAATGTCCCACATGTACCTGCACCCCCGTATCCATGTCCCAGCCAACCAGTCCCAAAAATCCCCATCCTAAACTTGGAATTTTGTCTCCTTTTCAGAAATGTATGCCTTTCTGTCCTCCCATTCAGCTTTCCTACCGTTTTCTTCCATTCCGTCCACGCATGTCCTATTGGAAAAAAAGGCCATAATCGCCTACCTCTCACAAAACTGTTGATAACCTTATAAAAATAAAAAATAAAGGTTTTTGTTTCAGCTTAACCTGTTCTTGAAAGCCAGAAAAATGGGGAATTCCACACAGCAAACCATTTGTTCGTAGCTCTTACAAGGAAAGAACCACAGGCTTCTTCGTACATCATTTTATTGGCATTCTATGAAAAAAACTCAAATATTTTCCCTTTTTGGTTATTTTCTCTCACCCCTACAGCAGACTAGGATTCCTGGCGTTACGACCGCCTACATGTGGGGAAAAAAAGGGGCCAAATTTGGCCGAGATATCTCATGTAACAAAAAAGTTACAAGGGATTAAATGGCGACATACAGACATCACCAAAAAAGGCCTTCACTGGGGAGGAAAACACATGTCAGTTAAGGGGTTAATATTAATTTAGCCTTTCTTGCTTACATTAGTGTATGGTTTCTAGTGTTTTTAATGTATGCATAAGAATCGAAGAGCCCACTTTGTATGTATAGCTCGCATAGCTCTGGGTTTTTTAAAGTTTTTTTTTAAGTGAGTTGACTATCTGCCAGGTGTAATGGCCAAAAGCAAAGCAAACAGATCGATTTTCCCTGGGCGAAGGACAAAAACGTTTTTTGCAAGTGCCTGCAAGTGCTGCTTGCTTTCTACGCTGGCAACACTTGCGTTGACCTGTGAGGATTTCTATATACCTCGAGTCGGCAAGAGGAAGCTCAATGTTCCTGTCGTGCTGAAACTCGCCTGTATTTCATCCCTGGATTTACGGCAGCAGTGGACGGTCATTCGCCTGACGCTGCCTCCGCCCATGCCTCCACCCATGCCTCCACCCCGCTCCCTATTCCCAGACTGCACAGCACATAAGGGCACAGGTACGCGCACCCGCGCGCAAACCCCAGAAGTGCCTGCAAGTGCTGTTTGCCTTCTACGCTGGCAACACTTGCGTGGACCTGTGAGGATTTCTATATGTCGTGAGTCGGCAAGAGGAAGCTCAACTTTCCTGCTGTGCTGAAACTCGCCTGTATTTCATCCCTGGATTTACAGCAGCAGTGTAGGTTGTCTCTCTTTCTAACAACGTGCTACAGGGTTCTTACCCTTAGTATTGGACTTGTGCCTTGTGGCTGGCTGGACTTGTGGAGGCTTTTGCGCTACGGCGCTTCTTTTTCCTGCTCCTAACTGCTTCTCTTACCTTGCAGGAACGTCCTTCGCCTGAAGCTGCCACCGCCCCACCCCCTATTCCCAGACTGCACAGCACATAAGGGCACGGGTATGCGCACCCCGGAAGTGCCTGCAAGTGCTGTTTGCGGTTTGGGTGTGCGGGTGAGGAGTGTGGCGTTCTCATAAGATTTATTTTGGCAATCCTTGAATATCATAAATTTTATTTGCTTTATTCACGTCCTTATTTGCTGTACACGTGGACTTTCGATAAGATACACTTGTTTAGTGGGTGATAGTTTACAGGCCTTTACAGGATGTCTGCAGGGCTTCGTAGTGGCAAATTCTCATACTATGTTAGTAGGTGTCAATTCGGACTCTGTTCTGTTACCAGGGACCTCAATCCCTAGAAAGACTGTGCCGGATATCTCCACTTAAACTGATGGTCACCCGCTGGTGCCTTTATTGTCTAGCATTTCTGATACAGGTTCTATGAATCAGTGTGCTGTGAATTTGTCCACTTTGGGGACGACCTTTTCTGTCTTTCCATCTACCTTGGTACCAATTGCCTCCAATTCTATTCCTTTAAGGGATATGCAGGATGGTAATTATTCTGTACAGCATAGTTTTCTGAGTATGCATGAACCTGACAGATGCTAAAGCATGTTCTGGTAATATACCTTTTGTTGGAGCAGATGCCCTTGACTTCACAATGATGGCACCAATTGTGTTGGATGAGCTTGGTAAACGTACCAGGCTTTCGCTTGGCCCTTCTACTCCAGCTTCTGGAAGAGCTGGGGGGATTGACAACGTTCATTTACATCATATCAAGAGTCAATTTAAGAAAATACCCTTAATGGAGGATGTCTCGGTCTCTGTACCATATTCCGTGGTTATGGCCCCTCCCCAAACAGCTGGAGTCTTGTCTGCCACCTACAATGATGAACCTGTCCACATGCCCAATATCTGTTCTAGCCCTAAAGACCAAGGTGACCTTCTGCCTGGCTCTCAAGAGGCTTCCCACATTAATTCTATGGGCGCTTCTTTGGTCGCCCAAGAGTTACTATAATGACCAGCAATTCCCAGTAATGACTAGAATAATGAATCTTCTGGACAAAGGCCATGATTTGACACATGCTGAATTAAGAGCTCAGCAAAATGTAAATACTGAAATACTTTCGAAGCTCAATAAAATGGAAGGCTTACTCGTGGGGTCCCCAATGAATAAAAATGTTGCAGATAAACGTGTTGGGGAGGCTAAAATGGCACCAACTACAACAAATGTGTATGTTCAAACTATTGATCCAATCTGTTAACTAAAACTGCTCAAACACATTTGTCAGGCAACATAGCCATAATAGGACGGCATTCTTATGCTCATTCAGTCCTTCCGCCAGGATCATCTGAGTTAGTGAACCACGAGGAGGCCGCACTGGCCTCAAATGAAGTCTCATGTGAGACAGGTACTGGCTTGGGGAAACTGGAGGCTATGTTGGTGCATCTGTTAGGCAGAAACCTGTGCAGTCCCCTTAGGGACTACTGCAAAAGATTTAAGACTACAGGTGTTGGCAGTAAACCCACTTAGTAGCAGTCTGTACCACCCAGATTTACCTGGTAGCTGTGGCTGAGCAGTCAGACTTCCCTCAAGAAGAGTTAGACAGTATGCAAAGTATACTCAATAGGCACTCAGATACAACAATACAAGCAAACACTGACCAGAGCTTTGGTATCAAAGTATATAATTATTTATTTAAAAACACACTGTTTGAAACACTCCAGCACTCTTATTGTAAATATTCTAAACACAGTTACTATTGTAATATATACACCCCTTTTTTCCTTATCAGATAAGTCACTGTAAAACACCACTTATTTTCATACAGAGGTGAGCGCTTCACTAGATGGCACTCCAATAAGTTTGTGAGAAAGGGAGGGAAAAAGACAGAATATGGAAAGGTACACCACTCTAAGATTCAGGAACTCTGTTAGCAAGGCAGCAGAGCAAAAAGTCACTGGTGAGCCAAAGTCCAAAGGCTGGGCCCACTCTTAGATAGAGCAGAGCACAAATGCGCCCAAGATCACACAGTTACACTAGGCTTAGAAAGTCTTGCAGAGGGTTCAAAAAGAGTTGAGAGGCTTAGGAAAGTTTTGTCCCAGGCTAACCCAGGTTCGAAAGCCGGGGGCTAAATCTACCCCGTACAGTCGGTAGTAAGGGAAGCCAGGCGGGACACGGTACCTTAAGTGGGAAGGATCCTCCAGCGGTGGCAGTTGTTCCTAGTAGTGGGTGCAAGCTGCGTCGTCGTCCAGGGGAAGAGAAGATCTCGACTTGGAGGAAAGATGAAGGTCGTTGCACTACCAGGGCAGAAACCAGCCGCGGAGTTTTCCGGTTAAAGGTGGTACCTTTATTCGCGGTAGTGGTAAAACGTGGTATCCCGGTTGCCGGGGTGCTTGGCACAGGCAAGGCGGCCACGAGGTACGTCGGGAAGGCGAAAAGACGGTGAAACTGGTTATCCCCACCAGTCAAAGGAAGAAGACTCTCCGGCGGGAGATCTCCTCTGTCGTTGGGAAAAGTGGTGAGACGGTCCAGCAGGGCTCCACTGGTGGTGGTGTCGTGGCAGGTCGGCTCAGCTTCTCCCTCTTCGGATTCTTAGGTCCTGTGGTGACTTCTGAAGTTCAAGTCCCCAAAGCCCTGCTTTTATGCAGCAAACCCCCCATTCACTCAGCCTAGCTGTCACTCAAACATGCTAAGAGGTGAGCCGGCCGGCTCACCACTTGGGCCAATCAGGATGGAGTGCGACTTGAGTTGCCTAGGCAACTCAGTCCAGGGTGCCTAAATTTCCCTCCACCCCTCCTAAGTACCCCAGACAGAGTGGCACCACCTTGGGAGGGCTTCTGTGGAGAAGCCCGCCAAAAAGTGGAACAAAGGGCTCGACTTGGGTTGGAGTCACAGAAGGGAACACAAACGCCATTTTAGAATCAAGTTTTGGCAAAAAATACCAACCGGAGAATTAATATTAATTAAATAAACCGGCGGTATGTTCGAGGCTACCGTAAATAATTAAATAAAGGTAGTAGCCTAAAACAATGGGAAATCCCATAGGAAAATATTCGCGGTTGAATTTAAAAAGTAGTATTCACTGCCACCAGCCAAAACTCGATCAGGGGGGACGGCGACGTGCCCCCTCGACTAACAGACCCCGGGGCAATTGAATTGCCACAGCCAGTACATCCACAATATGATGGTTTGTACTGGTTCTGTTCAGAATTTAAGACTAGTAAAGTCAATGGTGACTTTACATGCCCTGGGAGTAGTCAGTCCCAGGGTATGGAGTCTATACTGGGGGGTCACTATGACACCCCTGTGTTACTGCACGGAGGGTGCTGTGTAACACACATCACAAAAACACATGAAGCCCTATGGAGTAAAAGATCCCATAGCCCATTAAACACATCTAGATTCAAAGAAACGCACTCAAATTATGCCCAAGAGTGAGGGGTAAGAGAGTCTCACTCTTGGCAGGAGAAAAAAATAAACCCCAAAAATCCAGCAAAGCTGCTGGGGGACTCACTAGGTTAGGAAATTCAGCCTAAACAGAGAATCCTCCCTAACAGCATCTCTCCTCTGTAGTTGACTGATTGGCAAGCCATATTGGCTTAAAATCTGAAGGAGTTGAGCATGTCTCCCTTTTTGAGATGCCACATACCCCAACTGTCCTTACCAATATTACTGAGGAACAGGCTGCAATGAAAGTTGACCCCGATCTGGAGTATAGAAGGTAGCCCAGAAGGGCACTCAGCTGGGGCGTTTCTTTCACGTAAGCAACGGCGCCTGCAAACTAGATCACTAAACAAACTGGCTAAAAAGAAAGCTATTGTTAAACAATCATTAAAAAAACAAAAAGACACTGGATCCTGTGAGTGAATTATTGCCTGTTGTAGACACTATTGAACATTCAAGTAATACACTGGTAGAGGATCCCAGCCTTGATTTAGCTGAATTAAATGCTAAAAGTAAATCTGCACTTCAAGTATCAGATACCTATACTGATGAATCGTTGGTGCATTTGTCCAAGGGGGCTATGGCCACAAACCAACTTAGACAACCGGCAGCCAAAAAAGCTGTCTTAAAGGGGAAAAAGGCTCTCCCGCCACTTGTCAATTCTAAACCTACTCAGGATTCCGGTATGGGTTCAATGAAACTGGTGGTTGATGCTGATGAAGCCAGGCCTTGTAAGCAGTCACAGCTGTCCTCGTTCTACCCATCAACTCTTTGTAGGACAGAATCTGCTGAGACTGCCTCCAAACCTGACGTGCCGGTGAATAAACCTCTCCCTATGAAAGTGTGTGCCCCTAAACTACCAAAGCCTATTTTGTCTAATGAAGTAGCCTTACTGGAAGACGTTCAAGATCAGTTTAGGCCTGTATGTCCTGAGTCATGTCCAAGGGATTCATCTAAGGCGACATTGGAACCGCAGATAGGCCTACTCATAAAAAGATGATGTTGGGAGAATCCATTTTTCGTTGGATTAGTAATCTTGAATTAAATAGAAAGGGATGTCTTGATTGTTCCTTTCTATTTAAAACTTTCAACAGGATTCCGATGTTGCAAAGTTTGCACTCTGATGATATAAAGTGGGTCAAGCTCTTTACTGAAAATAATTTAAGGAGGATTGTCCAATCTAACTAATTGTTTTGAGACAAATTTGGGACTATAGAGAAACTTGAGATCTTGAGCATTCAGATGATCTTATTTGAAAACATAGACCAAGCTTATGTATTTCTGGAGTATCGGATCCCCTTACCTTCATGCATTCCATCGCAGGTACCTGGTAATACATCAGAGGAAGCCAGTCCACCCGAGATGATCACTCAGTTGTCTTCTATTGCTGCGAACATTAAAGATTGGTCTTGGATCAGCACTTTAGTGAAATCCATACTAGAAGGGCAAACTCCAAAACCAGAATCCTAGCTTAAAAGTTCTAAGTATTCATAGTTGGAATGTGTGTGGTTACAAGAATTCGAATGCAGCATCACTATCACTTACCATCTTTGATGCTCCAACGATTATCCTACTTCAAAAAACTATGCTCACTAGGACACTATTTGTTGATGGATATAAGGTGTACTGTGCCCCTGCGACTTTGGGCGTAGGTCGGCTGAGTGGGGGTTTGGCTATTATGGTAAATAAGATGTTGAATTTTTCTTCCACTCTCATACACTGCTCCTCCTCTGTCCTAGCTTTGGAAATTGTCTTTCCCGGCTCCTTAATTGATACTTTGTTGGTGGTCTGTAAGTTACCATTCCAACAATCAGGACGGAATTATGGATATTCTTGATGACATTTTTGAAACTACTTGTATTTCTGACCCGAATCGCACTCTGATAGTAGGAGGTGATCTTAAAGCAAGCTGTCTTAATAACCACCAACTCTAAGTCTCAATCCCATGATCCTAGAGGTCAGAGATGGCTTTAATACTTTGCCTCTTGGGGTCTGGGCTTGGTGCACTATAAAACAGACGCCATTGTTATGTTATGTTACTTTGCATTTATATAGTGCCTATGTACTATTGGTATGGTCTGAAGGCACTGGTAGGTTGAACGCCCTCGGGAACCGGAGTTCAGGTCAGTAGAGAGAGTGAAAGGTACGTGTGAGCACCGGATGTGTGTGCAGCTGGTGTGGCATTCGTGTAATAGCTGCTTCTTAGCGGTAGGTGTGATGGTTGAGACATGAGGAGTATGTTTTCGTTCTGGCACGATTTATCCAGACCGAATGTGGCTGCGTTAGGCCGGAGGAGAACGCCTGGCTGGGGGGTTTGTAACCTGCAGTGTTTACTTAGAGTGATGGGGAGTACGCGGCAGATATTAGTATGAGAACAGTTATACCGAATGGTGTCATAGTATCTGTGTGTTCTAGTTGAATGGTGGTGTAAAGAAGAGAGTAAGTGTGGTGATGTGATATGATGGGTTACATGCTCTTTCAAACGTTCCATGCACTCCAAAACGTTCCATGTAAGTCACGCAATTATATGCCCTCCAATCCGCCCCACGCACTCCAATCCGCCCCAAGCACTCCAATCCGTTTCATGCATTCAAATCTGTTCTATTTCCTCGGATCCGTTCCGTGTATTCTAGATTGTTTTATGCACTTCATCCATAGTATGGATGGAGCATAGTACCTCCACCCTACTACCACACATGCATTTTGAGAGAGTACAAAGACATCCACATTCTCTCTGCAGGTCTCTTACAAGCCCATCAAAATCAGACTCCTTAGAGGTGGGTAGGATTGACACGGTCATATGGGCTTGTACACAACTGCACCACAGACCAGCTTAGCAGAACCCTACTGTTGGAACATATACCTTGAGACAATAGAAGGCGAGTCGATTACTTTTGCACAGTGTTGAGAATTTGTAGACTAACTTTGATTAGACAAAGATATTTTCTTTTTCTGGACAGAAGATTAATATTTCTGGCTAAATATAAAGAGATTGAGGGACTTCTCTAATTTGCAAATTCTATGGTACTTGCAGTTAAGAAGCCCAGCTCTGGTTTTTTTCCCCATCTTTCCATTAGAGTTCCCAGAGAGTCAAATAGTAACATGTTGACATAATCCTGAAGGCTGAGAGAGACTGTTAATTTATATAAAGCAGAACCCGAGCAAAGTACTTGGAGCCATTGTAGACAGTCCCATAAGACACTGGGAAAAAGAACAAGGACTGGACATTACTGATGAGCTATGGAACGGATGTTATTACTTGCCAAGACTGTATTGTAAATCATAGCATTACAACCAGCATAACCTATTCCAGTATAAGTTTGTTATACAGCTGGTTTGATTAAATCCCCCTAAGGATTGCCAGAATTGCCCCAAATTGCAAGACGGGGAACACAGGCATTCTCCACGAGTTCAAATGGCCACAAATTGCTATGTTTTGGGATACAATCTAGGCCAAAACAACCAGAATCACCAAGATTACAGAGCTCAGGTTGACAACTTTGCCTATTGGGTGTTTTGGATTCCATGAGTAAACGGATTGGGCGTTTTGTGACAAAGACATGCCTGCTAGAGAAAATACTGATCAATAGGTTATGTTATATTATTTTGCATTTGTATAGCGCATTGGTATGATCTCAAGGCGCTGGTAGGTTGAACGCCCTCGGGAACCGGAGTTCAAGTCAGTTGAGAGAGAGTCTTAAAGTGCGTGGGCGCACCTAGTATGTGTGCAGCTGGTGTGGTTGTTGCATGATAGCTGCTTCTTATCGGTAAGTGTGGTGCTGAGGAGATCAGTTGAATGTGTTCAGTCTGGGGTGTGGACATCCAGACTGAGTTCTGGCTGGGTTAGGCCTGAGGAGAACGCCTATGCTAGCCTGTATGTGCTAGCTAACAGTGTTTTATTAGGATGATGGGAAGTTTGATGAGACATGTTAGTATGAGAACAGCTTTACCGGATGCGTCATAGTACTGCTGTGTTCTAGTTAAATGATGGTGTATAGGAGAGAATAAGCGTAGTAGTGGGATATTGTGGTAATAAGTAAGGTGTATGCGACCAGGTACATTCAATGATGTTGGGAATACCTTCTAAATTCAACTTTTAACACAGTGAGGCTATTAGGGCACACTCAATGATATTGGAATACCTTCTACAGTTGCGCTATTAGGGCACACTTTCTCAGTTCAACTTTAGCAAAGTGACGCTATTAGGGCACTTTCTAAATGCAACTAGACCACAGATATGCTTTTAGGCACACTTTCTAAGGCAAATGTGTGCAGCCATCCAGGCCTGGATGATCAGGTGCATTTTAATTCACCCAAGCCAGTCCTTGTCATACTCCCATGTGTTCCCATCTTAAGTGGGAGCTATTCGAACTGCAAAACGCCATTTCATCGTCTCGTTCCCCATTAGTAGAAGGGCACAGGATAAGGACGAAGACAGAAACTGCTTTTAGCTTAATTTCGATACTGCAGACTGGAATTGGGATATGAAATGAAGCTACCTGTATTTTCTTCTATCATTGTGATTACTTAACATGCAGAGACGCCGATATCCAGGCTGGCTACCGAATCAAACCGCCTATGAAGAGTTACATACAAGAATAGGCAAAACATTTGATGAGCAGGACATAAAGGAGAATTCTGGGTTTAAAATCGTATGCTTCAAATGGGCAGATCCCATGTCGCACGGGTGATTATCTTATCACATGTTTAGTGTGTGCAGGAAAAGCTTAGAACCTACAAGTATTTTTCAACATGTTAACTAGTTTCAGTACAAGTAAAACCTGTGTGGCAAGTCAAGTATGCTGGGGGCGTGCTCACTCATGCCATGGTTTTGAAAGAGATGTGAAATCCACAGGGACACTGCCAAGCTTACTCAAACATGCACGAATTTAAACTGAGATAACTTCTGCAATCACTCACACCAGACTTGTAAACAATACATCACCTCGATCATGTCCCAGTAATGCCATCGCAATACGAGCTCCCATAAGTTACAATTAAAGGGCAGATCAACGACGAGTTATGAACTTCATTTGCTGCCAGTTTCAGAAACCCTGCATAAGCATAGCTTTATGCATAATTACCACATTCAATGAATATCCAAATGTCAATTCGTGGTCACAATCCCAAATAAGAGTATTAGAAGTGGTACAATGTGTAGTTGGTCCACACTTAAGTAGAGACCTTTCTCAAAAAAGGCTGGATTTATTTACAGATCTTTATTGCAGAGTGATATATCAACCGACAACATAAATGCGTAAAGGAGGGTCAACATATGCATTTCTGATCACAGCAACACCCGAAGCGCATTTAAACGACACCATAAAGTGTTGGGACGGGGTGAGCACAGAAATTATCCAACCACCGTGATCAGTATGCGCAACTAATATTCACAAATGTAAACTAATCATAAGCCACAGCAACCTACACAACTGTCAAACAATGGAAAGTGCACCTGTACTTAAATATAGACCCTCATTTGCTTAACCGGAGGACTTCCCAGAAAGGTACAATCTGAAAACCCCACAGATTCTACTCTGCTCCTAATCGGTACAGCCAGCAATCAAAGGCAAAAATTAAATAACAGACAGCCGGTGGCACATTATATGAAGTAAGCCAGAGAACCACCCGTAGTATTGCTATGTGGGGTACTAACGAGGACGTCGGATTACTGCAAAATGTACATGTTGCAACTTTGGTTAGATGAAGTGATCTTCGAGCTGTGGTGGTGGGGCTGCCATACTGCGACTCCAACCTAAATATCACTGCGGACGCATGACATTTACGAAGTTGGTCTTTGTGTGAATAGGGATTGTATGGGGAGATCCACCCATAAAGGTGTGAATATTTGCTTGTATAGCAAGGTCACGTTAATCAACGGCCCAATCAAGGTTACGGGTCTGTACACACAATTATCCAAATAGAAATGATGTTTCTAACACTGCGCACGGGGTCTCGGGGCAAGCTGCACTCAAGATGGGGTTCAGAATAGGGGCACGGGGTCCAGCCACACACCTGCTGCAGGGATTAGTATATTGGGTATACTTAGCATCGGATGAATGCCTTTTCTACTATTGATTTCTTTGTCACCTGTAATATTCTGAACTCTGGTTTAAGCTGTGAAATCACGGATGTAGGGTTTAGTGATCATTGTGTTATCTCTACTGCCCCCCTCCGTCTAATTTCTACAAGCTACTGTGAGGTTATTTTGGAACTTGCCCTGTTGGAAATATGGCACCCGGTGCATTCCATTAGTTGGAATAGAAGTCTGTTTGTCTGCCGGAATAATGCCTTACGTTCATCTGTACGCTATAAATCCAATACAAAATGCTCTATAACTGACATCATTTGGATTGAAGCATACAATGATTTTATTATCCGAGAGGAAATGGCTATTCTCATCTCCCGTAAAGTTAATATTCACACAGTACACCGACATGCTTACTCTGAACAAATTTCCACACTAAAGCGAGCCAAGAATCGAGACCTAAGACTTTTAAAAGGGAGTGCTCTTGCAGTTCAGGTATTCATTCTTCAAAAAAAAAGAAAACTCTTAATGCGTTATAGGGATGCCACTAAGATAGTTCATAATAAGGCTCATTTAGCTTTGAATCAAGCAGTGATCATGCGTTTATCTAAGCATGACACTAAAAACATATGTTGAATGTTTAATGAGAACCTTTCATCTGTGACTAACTGATTTCCTCGAACTCCTCAGAGAAATGGTGTCAATTTATTTCATCCACCTATATGCTGCCTTTAAAATTTCAGTTTTATGGATTTAAAAGTATTAAGCTGCAATCCTTTTCTCTTACTATTTGGTCAACCGACAAGATAGTTTCCACAATTAACCATATGAAATACACTAGGGCACCTGGCCCAGATGGGAAACCTGCCTGTATGCTTAAGTCCGATCCATCATTCTAGGCTGGTATACTTCAATTAAAATTTGAAAATATTTCTCTCTCAGGTTGCATCCCTAGCTCTTGGCTAATCTCCTTGATTATCCCTATTTTTAAAAAGGGTAATCCTGTAGAGCCGAGCAATTATCGCCCGATTGCGCTTTTGGATTCTGCTTATAAAGTATTAACTATTCTCATACTTAACATGGTGGAACAATTCTTTCGGGAAAATCATGTTCTATCCATTTATCAAACTGGTTTTAGAAAACATATGGGCACTGCCCTCAACGCCACTGTTTTGGCATATGTATTGGCCAAGGCTAAGAAAACTGGCAATGGTCCAGTTTATATGGCCTTCTTAGATCTTAGCTCTGCATTTAATAGTATCATCCGGAACATACTTTGGGCTAAAATGGCGTCTTTAGGGTTTCCCGTATTTATTGTTCAAACCATTGCTCTTCCACACACTCGCACCTATTATCGCGTGAGAATAAACCAGCAGGGTGTGATTACTCCTAAATGTTTACCTATATAGGAGTAAAACAGGGTTGCAACCTTGCCGCTACCCTTTTTAAAGGATAGTTCCGGGACTTTTTTTTTATTGTCCCTACGGTTCGGCCATGTGTTTTTAAGCATAACTCGGTAGATCGTAGAAAACTTTCCTATGGACCTTACCCGACTTTTCGTCCATTAACGCACTCGAAATCAGCCGCCATTTTCTGATAATCCTATCACTTGCCGCATCGCCCTGGCTCACCTGCTTTTGCGGCACTAAATCAAATCCCCCGCCCCTGAGCCTGACATCAGCAGACGCGTACCGCCCATTTCCCAACGCCAAAGCACGTTTCGTGTCAACAATCGCTGCGCCTCAGCTAATGAACTGTCGCCATGGTAATGGTAGGACGCCTCTTTCCTCAATAAGTATAAACACACCGTTTCACAACACACAGCAGCAGATTTTCGATTCCATTACTCTCTGTGTGTAACTTTGAGTATTCTGTGACTCGTTTCTGTGCTCTGGTCAGCTACCTTCGTTGATTGTAGCCCGTGTGAACAGATACCAGTACCACCGCTATAAATTATTTTACTTTCTTTATCACACAATGGCTACAATAATGCCGTATATGTACGAGCCCGAGTACACCGAGGAAGAACTACTGGAAAGGCAAGCACGCGAAAACGATGGGGATTCGGACGGCAGTTGGGAGGACCAGTCAACGGATGAAGAGCCTGGACCATGTCGCATGGACGGCGTCTCCACCTGGTGCACGTGCAATCGGTGCGAGCTAATGCCAACTGAGGAGGAGAACTGCTGCTGCCGTGAAAATTCCGGGTGCTTGGCCTACATTTCGGAAGGCGAGCCAAGTCCGCAATGCATCACCGAGCTGCCAGAGTTCAGGGAAGCCTGCCTCTCACGGACCGTGTTGAGGATGATGATGGTGCTTATGCACGAACTTTGCGGCACTGTTCGTCCGCGTAATCCGAGTAACGAGTAAGTATACTCTGGTTGTGATGTCAGTGATGCCACTACTATTTCATGGTCGTCTCATCATTCGAATGCATGTAAATTGGTTCCATGTTGTGCATTTTCTAGATAGAATTTTTTTCAAAGCAGAATGACATTTTTTACCTGAATCGACAGTGATAAGAAAGTTGTCATTTTAATACAGTTTGCATCTTTCATTTTCACAGGTGGTACAGGCTGGTGGCCTATCATTGCTTCACTTGGTGGCTTCACGGGAGGCTCGGACACCGCGTTCGGAGAGTAATACCTGCCTGTGCGGTACTTGCCATTAGACAACATTTCCCCAGCGACAGTGGACAATACCGCGGATTTTCCCTGGATGTGCTGCAACCGCAACTTTACAATGTGTAATGTTTTATCCCCCCTCACGCTGGACGGCCCCCTGCAATCCACATAAGTGTGTCTCCATTCACGAGTCTTCCTGTGTCTTGTCTGCACGACCACCGCCCCAATCCACCCCCCGCCCTATCAAAGGCAGTTCGCACCGGGGTACTTGTGCTGGCAAGTGGAGCTGTCAGGGAGCGATAAAGGCCAAGAGGTGCCAAAGACCATGTACACTTCAAAGTGGTCTATAGAGCATGGGTTGTTGTTCCCATGTCTACCTCCAGACCCCGTGTCTCCTGCCAAGCATCCCCCTCACGCTGGACGGCCCCCTGCAATCCACATAAGTGTGTCTCCATTCACGAGTCTTCCTGTGTCTTGTCTGCACGACCACCGCCCCAATCCACCCCCCGCCCTATCAAAGGCAGTTCGCACCGGGGTACTTGTGCTGGCAAGTGGAGCTGTCAGGGAGCGATAAAGGCCAAGAGGTGCCAAAGACCATGTACACTTCAAAGTGGTCTATAGAGCATGGGTTGTTGTTCCCATGTCTACCTCCAGACCCCGTGTCTCCTGCTAAGCATCCCCCCTCACGCTGGACGGCCCCCTGCAAACCGCATAATGCCACGACATATACACGTCATTCATTCACAAACACACCCCTGTTTCGAATTCTTTATAACCCACTTCATATTTCTAATGAGAACTACTTTGCGCTTTGCTAGTCAACCCGTGAAGGTGCTGGTTATCTGCTCTTCGTCTCTGTGAACTTCCGTGACCACTTCGAGTAAACTCATCAGTTTGCAACCTGTGAACTGCTCCCTGTTCTACGACAAGAAACTACTCTGATCCCTGCATCTAACTGTTTGCTCGTCAAGGTAATTTCTTTTCGTTCAAGACAGTACATGCAAGAAACTATTCACATGTTCTGAGTTTAGTCAAATTATTTTTCTATTTTTTTAAAGTTATTCAAATACTTATCCGCATGTGAATAACGTGTATAGTTCCAAGAACCAAAACATACCTTGCATTGAACCTTTTATGTGTCATTTAATTTTTTAACACATTGGTATTCATAGAGAATTGTTGATCTTTACTTTTCAGAACTTTCCACAATGCCTGCCTGTTCCATTGGCGGTTGCCCTTCGAAGACCCATAATAAATCTGAAGGTACTATAATGCATGTTTTCCCTAAGACAATAGATCAGATAAGAGAATGGGTCAGATATTGCGGATATCCACCGTCTGAGCTTGAAAGTAGAGTCCTAGAAGTCTTTGCGGACAAGAGGGGTGATCGATACCGCATCTGCAGCAGGCACTTTTGCTCAGACATGTACTCCACATCATTGCTAATAAAGAAGAACACACCGCGAGCGAGGCGAAAATTGCTCTCAACCGCTATTCCCACTCTATTCGTCCACATCCCTCCACTGGTGAGTCAAGTTTACGTATTTATCTCTCGGCCTTGCGGTAGTGTGTAGCATCAGCTAACAATAATTTCCCCATTTATGTATCCACTCAATATGAAGGCGGAAGATTCTCCATCCGTGTCGTTATTGCAGTCATCAGCCACTTCAAGCGCCTATCGGGTAATCTTACTTGGCTATTCTGCCACTGACTTGTTTTAGGCATGTAAATCAATAGTTTTAATTTATCGTGTAATTATTTTACCTAATGGTACACCCTTGTACTCGTCCTCTAGTCTTTGTTTTCAGTTATAATTATTGTTATCCAAAATAATTCAAGTACTGTCTTTCAGGGAGATGCTGAGGAGTCCAACGTATTGACGACTACCGTTGATGTCACTCAGATGCTCGAGGTACGTTTCAGGACAGTTCCATCGATGGAGATCATCAGATCTTGCATTCTTGTAGCGTGATTGTTACACACAATGTTTCTTTCGTTTTTAGCCATTGATATGTCCTTCTGTCGTCGCCCTCCTATGTGTCTTCTTTTTTCAATATTGTGTTCACTACTAATGAAAGTCCTATGTTTCAGGGAGTCGATGGAGCATTAGTCCAAGAAGAAGGGGGAGCGTGCAGTTACGGGTCGGCGCAACAGCTTGCAGAAGTGTGCACCGCAGTTACATCGTCCCTTGATGTTCTTATGCATTTCGAGGTATGGATACTGACAGTTCGATGAAGCGAAATCATATGACGTGATTACATCCGCTATACTTCCTTCTTTATTAACGCAAGTACTATGTTTCAGGGAGATGACAGAGCTTCTTCTACAAGAACATCACCCCTAGTAGTTGATGCAGATTTCTGGGTGGTGACACTTCCAACGATCGAGCAAATCGAATCATATTTAGATATCCATTATTTATTTTAGACAACTGATCATTTGTGCAGGTCTATTTAGATGAGCCGTTCACGCCTGCACAAACTCTGTTCTTTTTATCAAAATAGAAAACCATACTAATGCAATTACTGTGTTTCAGGGAGTCACTGAAGCATCATCTTCAATAATATCATCAATGGAAGTCTATGAGGAGCCCGAGGTATGGATCTTGACAGTTCCATCTAACTAGATCAACAATGCGTGAATAATTGTCGTTTGAATGTTCTACACAAAGCGTTCATTCGTGTTTTGCTATTGAGATGTACGAAGGTATTGGTCCCCAAGTACATTTTGTGTTTTCGATATTATTATACATACTAATGAAAGTTCTATGTTTCAGGGAGTCCATGGAGCGTCAGTGCGTGATGGATGTGCTTATCAGGAAAACATAGTCGTTGCAGCGCAAGAGGAAGTGGAGACATGCACACACGAGTCGGAGCAACAGCGTCCTGATGTTGAAGTTCGAGGCAAGAAAGTTTCAAAGAAAAGAAAGCAAAAGAAGGTTAGTGTCCTGGTCACTATATTATGTTGTTTTTCACTGTTAATAGTTCAATACTGTAAGTTGTGTTTAAACTGAACACCCCTTTTCCAATCTGTCCTCTAGTTGCGAGTGGGTGTACGAACTAGATCTACACAGACAGTGAAGCGAACGAGAGATGTTGCTTGTCAAACCTTTTGGCAGGGACTTGAGACTGGAGAAGCATCGTGCCAATGGGAAGAATATGAAGTGATTGACAACGGAGCTATACCACCACCAGCCATTGATAGTGAATGTCCTCCTGGTAGTTCGGATGCAGTCGGAGATCAATTCACAGAATCCACACCCGCAAAAACTAAGACCGCGAGAAAGTTGAAGAAATTGTTTTATTCACCCATCGCCGGAGAAGGAACAGATGTTGCAATAGAAGAGAATGAAGTAGACGACAATGAAACACCATCAATATCACTGAACATAGCGGAAGACGATATCAGAGATTCTACCTTTCATGTGATTGACATGTCCTCAACGTTACAGGCCGAACCAGCTGGGATGCAGAGTGACAGTATAAGGAAAGAGGCCAAATTCATTGTATTCGATAGTTGTTTGATTGATATTATTATTCGGATTAAATGTGGGCATTTGGTAGGTGGGGAAGTATGTGGGGAGCCATTGATTAATGTGACTCGTGCAATTCGAGGCACTAACCTTAAAATACATGCCACGTGTACAAAATATCATCCTTTCTCATGGTCTGCACAACCCATGCTGGGGCAACTGCCAGCAGGCAATCTACTTTGTGCAGCGGCTGCACTTTTTACTGGTTCAAGTTTTAAAAAGTTAGAGTCTTTCTTTCAGTTTGTGGGAATCCATTTCATTGCGAAAACTCAGTTCTACAAATACCAAACCGATTATCTATTTCCAGCCATTAGCGAAGCTTGGAGAATGGAAAAAATGTCTATTGATAGTACATTCGCGGGCAAACGGTTCAGGCTAGCCGGTGATGGACAGTGCGACAGCCCAGGATTTTCAGCCAAGTACTGCACCTACCACTTTCAGGACATGGAAAGTAAGAAAATTGTGAGTTCGGTGGTCGTGCAGGTGTCACAAAGTACATCCTCAGTGGCCATGGAGAAAGTTGGCTTTGTAGCATCATTGCAAGAACTACAATCGCGGGGAATGGTGATCGACCTGATAGCCACGGACAGACACGTTTCAATTGCCAAGACAATGAGAGAACAGTACAAAAATATAAATCACCAATTTGACGTTTGGCATCTTGCAAAATCAATCAATAAAAAATTGTCGGCTGCAGGTAAAAAAAAAAAGAATTGCAAGGTATTTCACAGTGGTCCAAGTCAATCAGCAACCATCTTTGGTGGAGCTCAAAAACATGTGGAGGGTCGTTGGAAATTCTACTGGAAAAATGGCGGTCAGTAATGCCACACTGTACGAACGTTCACCGATGGAACACGAACCAACATTTCCACAATTGTGAACATGGCCATTTGTCCACAGAGGAGGCACGGAAGAAGAAGTGGTTGATTCCTTCATCACCCACTCACAAAGCCATTGAAAAGATTGTATTTGATAAAACTATAACAAAAGCTTTGAGGGGACTCACGGAATTCTGCCACACAGGAGATTTGGAGGTGTTCCACAATATGTGCCTCAAGTACAGGCCAAAACGATTGCATTTTGGCATGGAGGGCATGATAAATCGGACTCTTTTAGCGGTCTTGGCACATAACCATAATGTTGGCCGTCAACAAAGTAGGACGACCGGAACTTTAGGGACGCTTCGCTACAATAAGGCCTTCACTAAAAGAAGTAAACAATGGGTGATCAAACCAGTGTTTGAGGATATGCAATATGAGTTTATTGAGAAACTTATTGTTGACGTCCTAGATAGGCACATAAATGGAGTTGTGAACGAACCTGTGCAGGGGACAACTGCATTGCCACCCAACATTGCCTCTGTTCCATGTCCACCTAAAGAAGAACTCATTGAGAAATACACATCACGGTTTAAATGATTGTAATTTGATTGTCTGTTCTCTCGAGTCTCCTCATGTCGCAGGCCCATTGAATATGTGCATCTATCCAACCTTGTTCATTTGCGCATTAAATTAAACCAAACAGTAATATAAATCATTTTTCAAAAAATATAGAATGTCTCCGTATTTATGGTTCTGTGGGGCTGCAAAGCACGCAGACAAAATGCAAAGATGGAGTGTACATTTCAAGTCCTGTGAGAATGCCATACACTGAATGTATCTAACTAAGAATGTGTGCTCGTTCAAAGTGAAGGTCAGCTGCTTTGATTTTTTCTCGGGTGCCAGAATGGCCCACGACTCAGTATAAGGTTCTATTGTATTTTGACCTTGACAGGCCGGGACCACGTAAGAAACGATAATGAATATAATTTCAGAAACGAAAGCCATTTCATGTTCGTTCATTAGAAGAAATAACGTCGGCATAGAAGGAGTGGTATTTCGGGGCTGCCCTACGCACAGACACAATGGAAAATGCAAATATAATGTAAGTAACTCTTTAGATGAGTTTATACCGCAATTTAATTACTATACAGTAGCTTTAAAGACGGGTTAAGTTGTACTTGTTCGTTCTATGTGGCATATTGTTTTGTACCGCGCACTATCTTGGGGAGAACCGTCTACTTTTACGGAAGCACCTCAAAACCTTTGCTTCTGCTTTCTCTCTCCCTCTCCCTCTCCCCTGCTACAACTGGTCCACTGTCTGCGATCTCGGTCCTGGGCCCTTCCACTCTCCACCTGCACTCCCTGTCAACCCCTGCACTGAGGGACTGTCTCAGTATCCTACAGCCCCCCCTTGACGTTTAAAACCCAGTTGCACTGTCCTAGTTATGAAATAATTTCCCGACCGAATATATAAAATGAATAATTTTAATAAAGATCTGATGGTGAGACTAATTTCATTGTTTATGTTTTTCAAACAGGTACTTCACCCATTATTGTCTGTGTCACGAGTACCAGACACCGGCGGATGGGTTTTATAACCGCCAGTTGCTTCTCCGCGTGAACAACGTTACCACCCTGACCATTTTATGGGACGATCGCCAAGTACAAGTATGCCCTTACGCGGTACTAACGGCTAGATGCAACATACAGACCGTTGTGGTGGCCTAGTGCCTCGTTGTTGGAACAGCCATGCGATTATCAGTGCGACCGAAGAGCTTATTTTATCGTAAACCAACACCCTGTTTACTGCACACGAACCTCGCTTGCCTCAAGACGAACTATTTTGGATCGAGAGCAAATAAAAATGAAAATCGCTGAATATTCTCTAAACATTTGATGTCCAATAAATGTACTTTGCCAAATGTACAATCTTGCAGTTTGCTTTTAAACCACAGTTTCATATTCCGAATTGTGGCGCTGTATTGTGAGATGATCTAAGACCCTGTGTACAGCAAAGGAACCTCGCGTGCCTCAAAACGAACTTATTGGAACTTGAGCAAATAAAAAAGAAAATCGCTGATTATTCTCTAAACATTTGATGTCAAATAAATGTACTTTACCAAATTTACAATCTTGCGGTTTGATTTAAAAGTACAGTTTCATATTGCGAATTGTGGCGCGCTGTGTGGTGTGAGCTGATCTGTGTTGATTTCCGGGTTCTGTGTGGAGTCGCGTAGAAGACGCCTGGGCGCGTTTGCCTACGCAGCACAGTCACGTCACGGATAGAGGCGGGGAATATGAATGTTTTGATAAAGTCTGTTTCAGGGGCGGGGGATTTGATTTAGTGCCGCAAAAGCAGGTGAGCCAGGGCGATGCGGCAAGTGATAGGATTATCAGAAAATGGCGGCTGATTTCGAGTGCGTTAATGGACGAAAAGTCGGGTAAGGTCCATAGGAAAGTTTTCTACGATCTACCGAGTTATGCTTAAAAACACATGGCCGAACCGTAGGGACAATAAAAAAAAAGTCCCGGAACTATCCTTTAATAAAACAGTTTTAAGGGTAAGGAATCTTAACGAACAAGAATGGAGAGGTTCGAAAGGTGTACCCATCAGGAAAGTTAGTACTAAGTTTAAATCCCATAGGGGAACTTGGAATGGTCTTGGGGGATAAACATTGGTTAACCCCTTTAGAAACTGTATTACCAAGGGTAATTTGAAATAGGATGGTTCTTCCGCAGTACGCTTAAAGATGGATAGCGCTGCGAGATAGCCCTTAATGGTGCCAACTTGAAGGCCTGAATTTGCCAAATATAGTAGGAAGGACAAAACCATTGGTGTACCACATGAAAAAGGGTCGATATTCTGTTCTCTACACCAGCTCCAAAATCTGTTCCAACGGCAGTGGTATAAAGACTTTGTTGCTGGCCTCCTTGCCGAAAGCAACACCTCCATAACATCATCAGGGAGGTCCCAATCCTTGTACCTCAGCCTTTCGAAGCCAAGCGTGAAGGTTGAGGGTTTTGTTGTCTGGATGGAGAACCTGACCTCCCTTCTGTGAGAGTAGGTTCTCTCTGAGTGGAAGTCGAATTGGAGGGCAGATGGACAAGTCTAGAAGGTCCGGGTACCACGTTCTCCTGGCCCAATCCGGGGCAATTAGGATCATGGTTCGCCGGAATCTTCTCAACCTCCTGATCATTTGAGGAATGACAGGGACCGGTGGGACCGCGTACAGAAGCGGAAACTCCCAGTCCACTATGAACGCGTCTCCCAGAGCTCCTCTCGGGGGAAATTCCCTTGAGCAGAACAGGTCGCATTTCCTGTTTAGGCTGGTGGCGAACAGATCTACCTGAGGGGTTCCCCAAAGGGCGAAGATCTCTGGAAGGACTTCCTGAGCTAGCTCCCACTCGTGGGAGACTGTTCTGCCTGATCAGAGCGTCCGCTGTCAAGTTCTTCTCTCCGGCTAGGTAAACTGCCGATAGAGAGATTCCTTCTTGGATTGCCCAAAACCAGAGCTGCATCGCCTCTCTGCACAGGGGTAGTGATCCTACGCCTCCTCTTTTGTTGAGGTAATGCATGGCCACCGTGTTGTCCGTCATTATCAGGACGTTCTTCCCTTGTACAGCTGGCAGGAACGCCTTCAGCGCAAGTCTGATGGCTCTCAGCTCTAACAGGTTGATGTGTAGTCTGGACTCCGATGGAGACCAACGACCGCTGATGGTCAAGTCGTTGGCGTGGGCTCCCCACCCCGTGAGTGAGGCATCCGTGACTACTGTTATCTCCGGCCAGGGTTGCCAAAACTGTTCTCCTTTCAGAATGTTCTCCTGACAGGCCCACCACTGAAGGTCTCGAGCCACCCTGCCGGGAACCTGAAGAAGATCTGTCATTCTCCCTGAGAATTGTGACCATTGAGTCCTCAGGGCCCACTGGAGGGATCTCATTCTCAGGCAAGCCTCTGGCACTAGGAAAATGCAGGATGCCATGAGGCCTAGCAACCTCAAAAAGTCGAAGGCTGGGAGACGTTGGGCATGCTGGAACTTGGTAACCATCTGTAGAATATCTTGAGCCCTCACCTCTGGTGGCGAGGCTTTTCCCAGGGAAGTATCCAGGATCGCTCCTATGAACTGGAGTCTCTGCGATGGTATCATTTGTGACTTCTTTAAATTGAGGGAGAAGCCCAGTCTGTGAAGGAAGTGGCACACGTGATTTAGCTGGATCTGAGCTTGTTCCGGAGAAACAGCCCTGATCAACCAATCGTCCAGGTAGGGGTAGACGTGAATCCCTTCCCTCCTTAGACTTGCAGCCACTACCGACATTAACTTGGTGAAGACCCTCGGGGCGGAGGTCAGCACAAATGGCAGCACTCGAAATTGATAGTGAGAGTTGCCAATTGCGAACCTTAGGTATTTCCTGTGTTTGAGATGGATAGGCACATGGAAATAAGCGTCCTGAAGGTCCAGAGATACCAACCAGTCCTGGAACTGAAGGGCCTGGAGGATCTGAGAAAGAGTGACCATCTTGAATTTGTCTTTTCTGAGGAATTTGTTCAATTCTCGCAAGTCCAAGATGGGTCTCATTCCTCCGTCTTTCTTTGGAATGAGAAAGTAAGGGGAGTACCAGCCCTTGTTCCTCTCCGCTACAGGTACCGGTTCTATGGCACCTTTCTCTAGCAGGTCCCAAATTTCCTGCAAGAGGAGCGGATCTGGAGCTTTCTGAGAGCTGATCCCCGGTGGATGACTCCGAGGTATACGTAGGAAAGGCAGGCAGTAACCTTGGGCAACTGTTTCCAATGCCCAAGCATCTGACGTGATAGCCTGCCATACCGTCAGATGTTGAGTCAACCTGCCTCCTGCAGGTGTCCTGTGAGGGAAGTCCTCAGAGTGGTTTTGGGGCGGCTGATGCAGATGCCGATGGTAAAGAGGCACCTGCTGTTGCTGCGGCTTTTGAATATCTACCCCGTCCACCTCGGGTAGTTCTTCTTTGACCCCTTTGAGCCGGTCGTCCTCTACCTCTTCCGAATGCGGAGTAGAAGCAAAAAGACTTGCCCCTCGCAGAGGTTCCTGTGGGACGAAAAGGAGTCTGACGGATTGCAGCTCCTAGGGATTTTGCTGCTGCTTTTGAAGTTTGCAGTTTCTCTAAACTGTCATCCGCCTTTTTCCCGAACAAAGAAGAGCCATCGAATGGCATGTTCAAGAGCCTGGCTTGCACATCTGGGGCAAAACCAGACTTTCTCAAAAAGCGAATCTCCTGGTTGATGTACTTGCCGCCATTGCTCTGCTGATACTGTCAGCCGAATCAATGCCCGTCTGGAGGGATTCGCACATAGCGTCTTTACCGTCCTGTATAATATTCAGGAACGCATCCCTTTCTTCTCCCTCCGGGATGCAGTCAGCCGCTGTAGAAGCACACTCCCAAAGTGTATGGCTGAACCTAGCAAGGGTGCAAGTAGCATTAACAGATTTTAATGCCATGCTACATGCTGAAAAGACTTTCTTTGCCATAGCATCATATTTTTTATCGTCCCTGTCCTGTGGGACGGTAGGATAAGCCGTCTTGACATCGGTAGAGGATGCTGCCTGTACCACCAGACTTTCTGGGGATGGGTGTTTAGACAAAAACTCTGGGTCTGTAGAAGATACCCTGTACTTTGTAGACAGTTTTTTATTTACTGCTGGTACTACATCTGGGGTTTCCCAGTTTGTCATGATCTTTCTCTGAAGAGCTTTATGAAAAGGCACCACAGGATCCTCCTGTGGGCCTTTGTCAAGAATATCCGTGAGGTCATCTTGTTGGAAAGATTGTGAAGGTGCAGACCACCCCATGAACTCTAATCCTGGCCATTAAGGCTCTGTAGGGGGTTTCAGCATGCTCCGCCGGGTCTGGTTTAGCAAACTCCACCTCAGGGGAAGTGTCTAACCCACTTGCCTCATGTAAAGAATCATGAAGATCCTTTAATCTGCGCTCTTCAGAGGAAAATTCCTCTCTAACTGGGGTTACAGGTCCCTGTAACTCAAATGTGTCTTCCTGTTCAGACAAATCACCCTCTTCTAAAATTGAGGATATAGTTCTCAATTGTTCTGAACTCATAAAGGGAGTAAATCCCATTTCCAAGGCAGAGGGTGCCGAACTTGTCATTATTGGCCTCGAAAACGTCGATGTCGTCGACGCCGAAGGCTTCGAGCGTGGCGTCGAAAACAGAGGCGGAGGCCTCGAAGACCTCGACAGAATTGGAATTCTACTCGACAATATCGAATCCATCGACGTCGAGGGCCTGGGGATATAGTCACTGGATGTGTGGTAACCGTGACTTTTCTTGGCGTCGACGCCGGTATCGAAGCCGGCGTCGAGTCGACAGACCCGTGTGTCGAAGGTCCCTTCGACAACGGCGTTGAAGACACCGACCTCGACGGAACCTTCGAGGAAGGTTTGGAGGTCATAGTCCTGCTCGAGGGTTCGAGACGCGCTCGAGAGGTTTCTTTCGCCGGGTACTGTGACTCGCGGCGTTTTTGACCTTCGGGTCTTTCGACCAGAGCATCGCTCTCGGCAGTCTTCGAGGGGGTCGAGGCCGCTTTCTCGAAGACGCTCATCATATTTTTTCGGAATTCCTCCCATTCAGCCCGGGAACTATGTTTCGTGGGGCAAGGGATTTTTTTTTGGCGAAAAAGAGGAAGAGGAAGACAGAGAAGGGGATCTTCGACGTCTCCTCTTCGAGTGCCTCGATCTCGAGGAGTGATGAGACCCACTCCGAGACCTGGAGCGCGAATGGTGACTAGGAGACGAATGTCTCGACTTCGTCGACGAAGAAGAAGCTTTAAAAGTCTTACCTTTCTCCAGCTTCCCCCTACGCTCCTTCAGGGCCTTAGCTGTCATGGACATACAGTCCTCGCACTCCGAACAATGGTGTTCAGCTCCCAAACACCACAGACAAATTCTGTGAGGATCGGTCAACGACATCTTTTTACCACAATCTCGACATTTCTTGAAGCCGGATCGAGGAGTTGTCGGTTCCGACGAGGAAGCCATCGAGTACGGATCGAATAACTCGAGGTAAATAGGATTAATCTGACTAAGAACTGAGCAACGGTATTCCGAGGCACTGAGTAAGCGCGGAAAAACGGAACTGAGCAACGGACGCTGCGCGCGGCCTTTATAGGCAGTATGACGTCGACGTCGATACGGCGGCTGTCGAAGGACATCGACTCTGAGGATGTCGACGCGCAGCGCCCTCTAGAGAAAAAATTTTCCGAGGCCAGCAGAGCTGGAAGGAGATATCTAAGATGAGGAATACGTCGGAGGACACAATCCCTTCGAAAGGTAGAATTTAGAACACGGGTGGAGAATGACAGTTGAAGAGACGGAGGATAGAAGAAACGAAGTCTCCCTGTTCATGTGCCCTTTTACATTAGCATATAACTATTACATAATTATTATAAATGAAACGTTCACAAGTTATATATATTTATATTGAATAAATATACATTTTCATCCTACCACATTCTTCAGTGGCGACGAGGCAAACCTTTTGCGGCCGTTGAGAAGGATCTCCGGTTGCGCATCAGGTAGGAGCAGCTCTCATCCCTTATCCGAGAGTTGCCACTTATGAACTGTGCCGTTTAATTTAGTCTTTCCGACGGCAGTCCTGTGAGGAAACCAAACCTCCTCCGTAATTAATCACTCCCCGCCGCTCAGCTGTTCATTTCCCCGACAGCTGCCCACATCCGGCTGCACTCCCTCCTCACCTCGATACCGCCGGTTAGAAAGAAAGCGGATCGTAATCGAAGAAGGGTCTGGAGAGGCGGAGGCGGTCAACATTAAGGAACTGCGCACACGCTGTCTAAGCCATACCAGCTGTGCGATTGACATTGAGCCATAGAGTGAAGGAAAGCTGAAGGGGAGGGGTTTGCAAACTCAAGGAAAGAGAAAATGTCTGTCTAAAAAAAAAAAAAAAGGCTAAACTGACAAGCATTCGTACGCATTGAAGCACCTGTGCTATTTAAGTTTCTGAAGTTTCTCAACAGAGACACATACTTTATAATTAAAGGTTGTCACAAGCATATGGGAGCATAATAATAACAGTTCATAAGGATCAGCACTATCATTTCAAATCTCAAATGAGATAGGTAATCCTCATCCACTCTTTCTCCTCGCAGTAGCTCTTTTCAACTGACAATCTTCATAGACTCTTACTGTTCTTCCTCCTCACAGTGATTTCAATATTCAGTAACTATACAAATCAACCAACCACTCAGGTTCAACATGGCAATGCAAGGAGTTCAGCCACACCATATGTTTCTGCCAGAAGTGGGAGAACCTGCACTCCCGTGGAAACGTTGGCTGAAAGCTTTTGAGCACTATGCGCAAGTTGTGTGTGGGGCGAATTACAGCCCAGAGAGGAAGAAATCTCTATGGTTACATTTTTTAGGTCCAGCTGGACAAGAGAAATTTGAAGACTTATCTGATTTAACAGATGATGAGACAGGGGACATGAACGGATACGAAATAGCCATTGCTAAACTTAACAAGCATTATTACAAGAAGATGAGTACCATCCTAGAAAGATATAAGTTTGGAAAAAGAGTCCAAGAGAAAGATGAATCTGTGGAACAATATGCCACGGTTTTGAGGAAAATGGCCCGCAATTGCAAGTTTAATCAACAACTTGATGCAAGAATCAGGGTCCATTTTATGCTCGAGTGCAGAAGGGGCAAAGTTAGGGAGAGAATATGGTCCGAAGATGATCCTACTCTTGACACAGTGCTAAGATTAGCCAAAGAAGTGGAGCACACCGGGACATGTGTGTCCACTTTAGAAAACAGAATGAAAGATATATCTGTCAAATCATCGATCAGTTCTGTACAACCAGACCAAGATGATGAAATAGGAGTGGTAAGAGGCAACAAGAAGAAGAATATGGCGCCATATCACAGTGAGATGCAATCAAATTACTGCAATTTGCAACGCAGAAATTCCGGTGGTGAGGAAGTGTACAAGAATCGCACGATGGCAAAGAGACCCGACAGAATAGAAGTCAGAAAGAGTAATAGATTCGAGCCAACCAGAGTGCCTACATCAGGACAAGATTGTCAAAACAAAGAACAGCTTACACAGAGCGGAAGGGGGGGAACCAGACAAAGAGGGTGTTACAGATGTGGTAGTCCAAGTCACTGGGCAAACAACAAAGTGTCCTGCTCTCAAAATGATTTGTAGAAGATGCGGAGGTAAAGGACACATAGCCAAATGTTGCAGGAGCAACCCAGTGAAGAACAAAATTCAAATTGGATTGGAAATGATGATGAAGAAGAGGAGTGTGTGTTCATGGTCACAGATGAAGATGAACATGTTGAAAGTCCAAAGACGGAAATTGCTGTGAATGGTTTACCGGTTGTTATGATGGCAGACTCAGGAGCCAAGTACACACTTATACCAGAAGAAATGTGGTCCAGAATACCTACATGAAGCAGATGTAAGACTTAAAGCGTATGGTGGAGCCAGAATAGATTTAATTGGATGGTTTATTGCTAAGTTAGAGTTTAAAGGCAGACAAGCGAGTGGTCGCATTTATGTCTCAAAAAGAGGGGAAACTGCATTACTTAGCTGGACCCATCAAAAACTGCTCAGAGTGCGACTGGATCCAAATGCTGATGAAGCAGTTTATCAAGTTGACGGAACAAATGTTGAAGATATTAGGAAAATCAATGATGAAATATTCAGAGATGATGTGATTGGGTGTTTAAAAGGTTTTTCACACCGCATATTACTCAAGAATGGTTCAAGACCCATTGCCCAGAAACTCAGAAATGTACCTCTAGCTCTCAAGACAGAAGTCAAAGAAGAACTAAACAAATTGGAAATGCAAGGCATAATTGAGAAGGTTGATGCTGCAGAATGGGTTTCGCCGTTGGTTATAGTAAGGAAAACCACTGGAAAAGTAAGGTTGTGCGTCGATATGAGGGAATTGAACAAGTGCGTGATCCCAAACAGACATCCGTTGCCCAATATACAGGAACTGATATCCACCCTAGGACCGGCGAAAGTATTTTCCACTTTAGACCTCACGGCAGCATATCACCAAATCAAGTTACACGAAGACTCCAAATGCCTAACTGCTTTTATCACGCCAGAAGGACTACCAGTTTCGGAAAATGCCGTTTGGGTTAATTTCAGCAGCTTCTGTTTTTCTAAGAGTTATGCAAAGGTTTCTTGGTGACATGGAAGGAGTAGTGTTTTCTCAAGATGACGTATTGATATATGCCAAGGATCAAGAAGAACACACTAAGAGACTAAATAAAGTTCTACGAGAATTGTACAAAGCTTGGATGTTGTTGAGTAAAACCAAATCTAAGATAAACAGGAAGGAAATAGAATATTTAGGACATGTGATATCGGGAGAAGGTATCAGACCAAAGGAAGATCTGACAGATTCCATCAAATCTATGAATGTACCAGACAACAAGGAACAGCTAAGGACATTCCTTGGGATAGCAGAATATTATGCTAAATTCATAGAAAACTTTTCAGACCATACAGTTGAATTGAGAAATCTATTAAAGTTGAACAAGAAATTTGAGTGGAACAAGAAATGTGAGAAGGAATTTCTTTTAATTAAAGAAGCCTTAACACAAGCTCCAGCACTTCAAAGTTACGTTAGAGGTAAGAAGACTATAATAACGACAGATGCAAGTGAAGTAGGTCTGGGTGCATCCTCGTCACAACACAGCGCAAAGTAAACCCTCCAGGAGTGAAGGAACTTTGTGTAGGAAACAGAACTTGACTATTGGGAGGAAGGTTTGTTTTAAGTGAATACTTATTCTATTTACAGTGCTGTGTATTATATCTGGTAGAATGTTATGAGATAGGCTGAGCTTATGAGGTCAGAGCATTCTGATGTTAGAATCCCCATTACTGTTGTGTGTGCTCAAAGTTGATCAGTTGGTGAGGGCTGCTTTACAGGTTGGGGGTCTTAAATATATGTCTTAATAAATGCTAATAAACCTACCAAGAAACCCTGCTGGTGTGGTTATTGGCTCAACATTGGCGATGAGGATGGGATCAGTCATGCTAGCACTGCCACTCTGGTGTTAGTTCCCATTCCCAAGACCCGCGACCAGCAGGAGAAGAAAAGGTGTTGCCTACCTTTGTGACACGCCGCCGCCGTGTCGCTCAGTTGGAGTGAGGAGGAGAGCGACCGTCCTTCTGCGGGACCCGCAGTGTGTTGGCAAGCGTCCTTCTGAGGGAGTCATCTCCATTTCCCCAACGCTTCAGAGACCTGGGAAGCGGCGCCGAGAAATGGAAGATTCCTCGGACCGCCTTCAAGAGTCGGAGAGTGGCGTCGAGAGACGGTGGATTCCTCTGGTTGCCTTGGAAAACAGAGGCGGCGGCGCCGAGAATCGAAGAGGAAGCGACCAGGTACACAGGAGTCGAGGCGGAGTGGATCTTGTCTTCGCCCGCTCCGGCGCGTGATTTGGGTCCAGCTTCCACCCCCTGCCTGGATTGGAGCGGAAGCGGTGTGCCGGGATGCATTGGAGGCAGGAAGCTTTCGGTTTCTCTTGACCGAGCTAAGGTTTGCTTCCCCCCCCTTCTTCCAGCTCCACCCCCGATCATCACGTGAGGGGTAGGTCACGTGCCTGTTGCGTTCGCGGAGTGGGCGCATCCTTGACAGATCTCGCACCCGGAGACAGGTTACGTGCGGGCACAACGCAGCATTGCATTATTGCAGTTTACTTGTTCTGAGCCCCGAAAAGTGACATCGTCAGAACACCCGCCCAGGGCCCTAACGGGAAGGCGGTCCGAACGTTGGGAACAGCAACTGGTTTGTCATTGACGCTGTGTGCTAAGCACTGCATACACGGACCACAGGTGAGGAGAAACAGGAGCGCAAGCACTTGTTTTTGGTGTTGAAGGGAAATCATTTTCCATTGCTCTTTTCCGGGGAAGGCAGGGAGTCAGAATAAACTAGCAACCACCAGACAAATAGGAGAGAAATGGCTCCATCAGGAGTACCTGGCCCACAGGTATTCATGCCCACACCAGGGCCACTTAGGATCAAGTGGGCGCCCTGGAAAAAGGGATTTCTGCATTATGTTAAAGCTACATGTGGGAACGGCATGTCTGTGGAGCGCAAGGTTGCGATGCTGATGCATTTTCTTGGGTATGAAGGACATAGGATCTATGATAACCTTCCGGATGCCTCAGAGTTAGAATTGGAAGATGGAGCAACTGATTTTGATGTAGCACTGGCTAAACTAGATAAGCACTTTGAAGCCAAAATAAGCACTGTTCTTGAAAGGTACCATTTTGGTATGAGGTACTAACATGAAGGAGAGTCAGTGGAGGATTATGTTACCGCCTTGAGACATGTCTTTAAACTGTAAGTTTGGTGGAGGGTTGGACGATCACATAAGAGACCAGTTCATGCTGCACTGCTCTAATGACAAAATGTGTGAAGAAGTGTGGCTCAAAGATGATCCCAGTTTAGAGGAAGCGATTGGTATGGCCAAAAGAATTGAACATACTTTGCAGTGTGTCGCAAGGCTGTCTGCCAATGTGCCCAAAGTTGTCCAACCTACAGAAGTACTGAGAGTGGGTGATAAAAAGAAAGATGGGACGAGGGAGAAAAAGAAACAGAGTCAGAGCATCTAAGCAATATAATTCCAGTCAAAGCAAGGGCTGTGTGAGTGACACAGGCAATAAACGATCTCAAAAAGATGGCGTGAAGGGTGGTATGCAAGGGAGCACCAAGAGAGATAATTGTGTTTCCGGTGCGGTAGCTCACGCCCTTAATCCACCTCTCCCATGTGCCCTGGGAGACAGACCAATCGTAACATTTGTAAGAGATGGGGACACTTTGAAAATTGTTGCATAAATTATCGTATTGGTGGTGGAAAGGGGGTAATGTTGGTGGATGAATATGATGCAATTTCAACAGAAGGAGAGTTTTCTGAAAATGAGGTAATTACAGTGAATATGGTTCAGTGTTCAGATTATGATGACTGTGAACATCCGTCTGCTTGGGTGGAAGTAAATGGTCATCTAGTGAAGATGTTGGCGATTCTTGCTCAAAAATCACCCTGAAGTCCAGGATGGTTTATGAAAATGTAATTGGAGGGTGTGTGAGAAGCTTGTGCCCCTCAGATAAAAATCCAGGGGGGTACAATGCAAGTAAGATTGAGATTCTAGGATGCTGCATAGCTCAATTTAAGTTCAAGGGTAGGATTACCCATGGAAAAATGTATGTTACGGAGAAGGGTGAAACTCTGCTTGGGTGGAGAGAACAGAGGGGGCTGGGAATCAAACTTGACACCAACAGCAGGGAACAAGTCCTCAATGTGGCCAACAATGACATTTCAGACAAAAGTGTGTATAAGGGCCAAGATGCCATTGTTAAATATCCTGAAGTGTTTGGCAAAGGAGTAGGGTGTCTCAAGGGTATGGTACATAAGATAGTGGTGAAAGAGGGTAGTGTACCGGTTGCGGCCAAACTTAGGCCTTTGCCGTTGTCAAAGCGCACTGCTGTGCATGAAGAGCTAAGCAAGTTAGAAAAAGATGGAATAATTGAACCTGCTAGAGCTGTCGAATGGATTTCCCAAGTTGAAGTAGTGAAAAAAGCCAATGGTGATCTGAGAGTTTGCGCGGATTTAAAGAGAACTTAATCGTTGTGTAGTAGCTGATCGACATCCCCTTCCAAATATAGGAGAGCTATTAAGTTGCATAGGGAATGCAAGGTTCTTCGCTAAATTAGACATGGCGAGTGCATATCACCAGATTAATTTAGACGTGGAGTTGAGAAAACTGACGGCCTTTATTACGTATGAGGGAATTTACCAATTTCGCCGCATGCCCTTTGGACTGTCATCCTCGGTGTTCCAGAAAGTTATGGATACATTGTTGAAAGATATAAGTGGAGTATGGTGCTTTCAGGATGATGTCCTAATTTGGGGAAATAGTGAGGAGGAATTAAAAAAAAAGAGTTGATACTGTTTTGGAGATAGCGAGGGGTGTAACATTGAGAGGCGAAAAATGTGTTTTTCTAACCCGTGTGGTAGAATATCTAGGTCATGAGATTTCAGAGGAAGGTTTGAGGCCTAAAAGGGACCTTGTGGATGGTATTGTGAGAATGCAACCACCCAAAAATAAGGCGGAATTGAGGTCGTTTCTTGGAACGATTGAGTTTTACCATAGATTTGTGGAGAACTATGCTGATAGTGTAACCTGTTTGAGAGCCATTTTGAAGAAGGGAGCAGAATTTATGTGGAGTGAGGAATGTGAACGAGAGTTCAATGACAAACGGAAAATTGACATGGCGAAGCCATTGGGGATGTATGACACTAGAAGGAGAACCATTCTCGCTGTGGATGCCAGTGATACCGGCATAGGGGTGGTGATGTCACAATTGGATAGAGATGGCAATGAGGTTGTGGTGTTACATGCTTCCCGCATGTTGAAAGGGGCAGAACTCAACTATTCTGTCTTGGAGAAAGAAGCCCTAGCATGTCATTGGAGTATAGAAAAACTCAAAAACTTTGTGTGGGGACAAGAATTTACATTGAGAACTGACCATAAACCGCTGAAGGCCATATTTGAAACAAAGGGCCTTGATAACGTGTCAAGGAGAGTTTCTTGTTGGGTGACTAGGCTACAATGTCACAAATTTGTCATAGAAATTGTTTCAGGTAAAGAAAATGAACAGGCTGACCATGTGTCCAGAGTAAGGACAGAGGGAGGTGATGAAGAGAAGAGAGGAATTTGTTGAGATGGGAAACATGGTTTTTGCAACTGTAGAAGAAATAATACAAAAAGATGAATGGACACGAATATTGGAGTCTGATGAGATGTGGAAACGAATAATGAGTTTTGTTAGAGAGGAGTGGCCAGAAAAAACATTGTTATCTGGTGAGGAAAGAGCATTATGGGAGGTAAGATTTGAATTGTCTGAAGGATGGACTGGTGTATCGGTGGGATAAATTGGTTGTTCCGCATTGTCTGATGGAAAGACTTGTAAAAATTGCACATCAGGGACACATAGGTGTGTACAACACTAAGGAAAGAATTAAAGCTGACTACTGGTGGCCGGGTTTGGAGCGAGAAATTGGGAAAATGGTTGGTGGTTGTGCCGATTGCATCAAATCTGGGAAGAATTTGTTGGCTGTGTCAGAGCCAATGGGGAAGGTTCAAGCACCCAAGGGAGTGTGGCAAGATGTTGCAATTGATATTTTGGGACCGGTTGATATGGGAATGGGGCGAGGAAGATTTATCCTTGCTTTAGTAGACTGAATTTAAAATACTGAGAGATGTAACGTGTCAGCATGTTGTGGATTTTTTGTCTGGGATATTTTAAAGGGAAGGATTACCCAAGAGTGTACTGACGGATAATGGTCCGCAATTTTCTGGGAGATTGTTTGAAGATTATTTAGTAAAGTGTGGTATAAAGCACAAAAGATCCGCCCTATATTATCCACAGGGAAACAGTATGATTGAGAGGGTGAACCGGTCCATAATGGAGGCTATCAGAGGAGCAAACGCATGTGGTTTTGATAAGAAGGTGGCAGTGAAGGAACGATTATATGCTTTGCGAATGGCGCCGTGTGTCGAAACCAGTGCTAGTCCCTTCAAACTTATGAGAGGTCGCAAGGGTAACACACTGCTGTCACCTGCATGGCTATGGAGAGCAAGAGAAACTGACATTGTTGCGGATGATGTAAGAAAAAGGATGAATATTCGGAAGGACAAATGGGTAAAAAGGGTGAATCAGAGGTTTCCTAAAAAAAGAACAATGGATGAGGTGGGAGATCTCATTAGGATAAGGAGAGCTGTGATACCCAAAAAGGGTCATCGTCTATATTCAGATCCGGTAAGGGTCACCCAAGTTTTTGAAAATGCTGTGAGACTGGAGAGTGGGCAAGTGTGGAATTTGTCCAGAGTGGCGAAATTGAAAAAGTAAGAAATTTATATGTACTGACATTTGCTAACCAGTTGTATTTTGGTCTTTTATTTATTCTAAATATTCTTTTAAAATTTGTTTTCATCATCTGTTTTTTTTTATAATAAGGGAGGGGGGTGTGTTAAGTGAATACTTATTCTATTTACAGTGCTTTGTATTATATCTGGTAGAATGTTATGAGCTTATGACGTCAGAGCATTCTGATGTTAGAATCCCCATTACTGTTTGTGCTCAAAGTTGATCAGTTGGTGAGGGCTGCTTTACAGGTTGGGGGTCTTAAATATATGTCTTGTTAAATGCTAATAAACCTACCAAGGAACCCTGCTGGTGTGGTTATTGGCTCAACAGTTTGCACGTTACTTTTTTAAGTAGAGCCCGATTATTGAAGTGAACTTAATCAATTGGAACCTTTATGTTGGAAATGCTATCTTGATCCTGGGGACAGGGATCCAACCCGGGTGTTAAGAAAATTTTAAGTTTATAAAATGGCTTCTTGTGAAAACCCTTTATCAAGTTGTCACATTTTTGACCCCTTACAGCCCCGTGTTCAAGAATTTGCTCTGTACCTATAGAGCTTCCTACAAAATCATCAAGGAAAAGATGCATTTTTAAAATCCAAATGAGACAAACTAGTATTCTATGGAGAGGGGTGACCCAACTACATTTTGGAAACTGGTTGCAGGAAAAGTAGTTAATGGTAATGCAATATTTTTCTATCATCAGTGCAGATGCATGGCTTTGCCATTTTTCTGAGCTGTATGGTTCCAGCCCAGAGCATAGAGCACGCAGGATGCGAGCTAGTTTATCCCGAGAGGAGGGCCAAGAGGAAGAGGAGGGGGCTGTCTTTGAAAGTAATCTTTAAGAGATCCTTGAGGAAATCAAGACTCGGAAGAGCTGAAAAGCACCTGGGCCAAATAGAATTCCTATTGACCTTTTTAAAGAATAACCACTCAGTTGGTCCCCAGGGCTTTTACGCCTTTTCAATGCAGCAATCTATGAGAAGAAAGTCAAGTTATGGTCAAGTTGCTCAACCCATATAAAGAGAACTTTTTTGGGCAGCTTATAACTTTGCCCCCTGCCGCCCACCCAGCTCCCCCCCCCCCGATGAATACTTACCAAACTTTGCAAAAAAGTTTATGGCCCGTCACATTGATTCTGTGAAGTTTAGTGAGGTTTTGTCAAGGGGGGGGGGCAAAGTTATAGGTGAGGGTCCCAACATTTCTGTTTTTTCCACAGATGCAATGGGAACATTTTTTTGCTCATGTCTACCGCCTGAACCGCTGGACGGATTTTCACCAAATTTGCAGCAGGAGCAGCGGCTTGGTCCCGAAAGTGTGCTTTTGTAAATTTGGTGTAAATCCACCCAGTATTTTATTGAAAAAAACTGCCCAAAATTAGGTTAAAAGAAATCTGAGATATCTGGGTTCTGACTCACTTCCCTGTTCGGTCCGCGGAAAGGCATCGGTGTGGCCTAGAGGGTGACAATGTCTGTGGACATCAGACCTTGCCCACTGATTGAATGGTGAAAAGTGTGTCAGATTTTTGGAAAAGCCCGCCATGTTTGATTTGAAAACATCGCGGTAAAAACATTAAAAACACAACATTGCACTTGTCAAACTCAAAATCTCTGGGGAAGTGAGGGGTGATGAGGATGGGATATGGCTGTAAGAAGCCCAACAATTGGTGTTTTTCATCCCAGAGTTATGCGAACCTTCCGGATGTTCGGGTACTTTCCTGTGTTCTTCATGTGATATTCGCGAACACTTCAGATGTTCAGGGACATCTATGCCTATTTCTGCATTACAGGGTTGGTTTAAAGCAGTTTTTGGATGGCTTGGCGCCACTCAATGAAACTGCATGACATTTTGGAATTTTATTCTAGACCAGACTGAATTGTTTTGGAAAGGGAGAAGCTTTTTTGTCAAGATGGAACAAAATTAGAGGGAGTCCCAAAATAATGTAAAGGCTTATAAATGTGGTGGCATTTGACGAACATACACAAACTTCTGCAAAAAGATTTTAGATCTCGATATAAATGTTTTTGTAAAGTATGGTTGGATTTTCTCAAGAGGGGACTAAGTTGTAGGACTATTGTATGTATGCACATTTTGACACTTGAAAAAATAAAACATGGGCGTATTTCCAGCAAATTCATGCAAGGAGCATTGTCAAGGACCTAAAAGCATGGTTTTGCAAATTAATCCGTGTTTTATTGTTTGACAAGTGTCATAGTGCAGGTACAAAAAATAGTGAAATACCTTTGGTGATTGAGGTATAGCCTGTGGCCATGAGCAGTGGCCAGATTGGCCGGGTCATGGCATAAGGTCATGACCCAGACAATCTGGCTATTGCCCATGACCACGAGGGACAGCCAATGGGGAAAAAGTGGCCATGTCCACCAGGGACCAGCTATATGTAACATTTTTTTAAATTGGGATAGATTTGAAAGGGAAAAAAATGCTCATGGTAATATGGTCATAGGGTTTTCTCTTCGCTTTCTGCAGGCTGCCATGGAAAGGGAGGAGGGGCTCTGTATGTAATCTGTTACTCCCCAGTTGATATATGTATGGAGCCTGGCCTTCCCTTTCCATGGTAGCCATCTTGGAAAAGGATCTAGTCTAGGAAGATTTCTTTTTAGCACCCTAGGTTACGGCTTTGGCAACCCAGAGTGGTAATGGCATTCACCCCCATTGCAGGGACTGGAACGGGGAAGAAAGGTCCGGAGCCCTAGTTATCCGCCCTCGCTTCGCTTGGGCCGATACCTTGTTGTGGCGGGCCGTTATCCCCTGTACCAGAACAGGGGATGAACTCCACATTATTCCCATTAGCATAACACAAAATGCTACTGGCAATGTTGGAAAAATCTTATTGAGTATGTACTTTACTGAGAAGAACAAGTTACTTACCAACTGGTAAAGTTCTTTCGAACGTATTCCACATCTTTGACTTGTAATGTCCACAGCTATGCTGCTTTGGACATTTTTTAGACAGAGGGCGTCCTACGTCGGGTCGATGTCCCTCAAAGGATTCCGTCGAGGGTGATGTCACCGGATGTTATAAATAGGACGCACTGCACCGTAGCCTCAGTTTATGTTTTTTCCTCCAGAACGTGGAACCTGGTTGTACACCATGACTACTTGACTGCACATAGCCTTGTGGGAACGGAAGCTGCAATAGCATAGGAAATTCTTCAGAGGGGCAGGCTGGGAGCGCAATGTGGAATACGCTGGATGAACATCCAGTCGAAAGAACTTTACCAGTTGGTAAGTAACTTGTTCTTCGAATGGATTGTGTCCTCCATCGTATTCCACATCTTTGACAGACTCCCAAAGAAGTATCAGTGAAAGGAAGAATTTAGAATAACCAATAAGATGGTAGAATAAAGCACCGCTTTACCAAAGGCCATATCCTGACCATGGAGCGTATCCAGGGAGTAATGCTTGACAAAGGTGTGGATGGAATACCATATTGCTACGTCACAAATATTCTTAACGGGAACTCCCTGCTGCAGGGCGGATGATGTAGCCACGCCCCTAGTGGATTGAGCTCTCAACCCCTCTGGAGTTTCCTTGCCCGCCAATCTGTAACATTCAGAAAGGGTGAGGACAATCCACCTGGACAAGGTCTGTTTATTAACAGCCTGGCCCAATTGGTGCCCAGTGAATCCCACAAAAAGGTGGTCGTCCACTCTGACCCTGAACATCCTAGAGATGTAAAAGCTCAAAACTCGCCTAGGGTGCAATCTATGAAGTCTCTCCTCTTCATTACCAGGATGAGGGGAGGCTAAGTACCACTTTCTGGGTCAGATGAAACTCAGACACTACCTTAGATAGTAAGGACGGACGTACCGTCAATGCACTCTATCCTTGTGGAACACAGTAAAGGGTGGCTTAGATGAAAGTGCCTGCCATGCACTCACTCAGTGAACAGATGTAACTGCAACCAAGAAAATCGTCTTGAAAGACAACAGCCTCAAAGGACAAGAGTGCAGTGGTTCAAACAGAGCCCCCATCAGGAATTTCAAGATCAAATTCAGATCCCAAACCAGCACCTGAAACGGGGACGGCGGGAACACATTCGTGAGCCCTTTTAGAAATTAGGAAATTAAACAATTAAAGGAATCCTAAAATAACATTCTTCAGAGGAGCGCTTGAAAATAGACAGCGCCGCCAGATAACCTTTAATGGTACCCACTTCAAGACCCCTGTGGGCCAAAGAAAGTAAGAAAGAAAGAACCATCGGAATGGAACACTGAAAAGTATCGACATTGTTTCCTCAGCACCAGTCGCAAAACTTATGGCAACGGTACAGGGATTTGGTTGCCGGCCGTCTGGCCGAAATCAACACCTCCATCACGTCATCCGGGAGGTCCCAATCCTTATATCCCGCGAGAGGAAAGACGGCGTGGAGGACAGATGGACATTTCTAGAAGGTCTGGATACAATGCTCTCCTGGCCCAATCCGGATCATGTGGGATCTGAACCTCTGCAACCTCCTTAGCACCTGAGGAATGATGAGTACCGGAGGAAATGCGTACAGATATGGGAATGACCAATCCATGACAAATGCATTCCCCAAGGCTTCTCCCAGAGGAAATTCCCTTGAGCAAAACCTCTTGCACTCCCGGTTGGCACCGATCACGAACAGATCCATTTGAGGGCTTCCCCAAAGGTCAAAGATCTCCAGAAGGAATTCCTGAGCCAATTCCCACTCGTGGGAGACCATGCTCTGCCTGCTCAGAGCGTCCGCCGCCACATTCTCCTGTCCAGCTAGATGAACTGCCGATAGTGATATTCCTTGCTGTATCGCCCAGAACCAGAGCTGCATTGCCTCTCTGTACAGCGGAAGTGACCCTGTCCCCACCCCCTTTTTTGCTGAGGTAATGCATGGCCACTGTGTTGTCCATCATGATCCGTACACTCTTCCCCCGCACAGACGGCAGAAAATCCTTCACGGCCAACCTGATGGCCCTCAGCCCCAACAGGTTGATGTGGAGTTTGGACTCTGACGGGAACCAACAACGCTGGCGGTCAGATCATTGGCATGAGCTCCCCATCCTGTGAGGGGAAGCGTCCGTCACCTACGGCCACGGCTACCACATTAGTTACCCCTTCATCAGATTTCCATCGCTGGTCCACCACAGAAGATTCTGCGAGACCGACCGCTGTTTTGGAGCAGTTGTGGCAGCGCCTGAAGGCAAAGAGGCAGCTGCCTGAGCGGCTTTGGCACCTATTTCCCCCGTCCACCACAGATACCTTGTTGGTGGCCCCTTTGATTAGCGGCTCCTCTCGGTCTACCAAAAGAGGAGTAGTAACGAAAAGGAACCCCCCCCCTCCACTGTTATCCCCTATGACGAAAAGGCGGAGGTTGACGCACAGCTTCACCCAAAGATTTAGCAGCAGCTTTGGAGGTCTGCAACCTCTCAAGGCTCTCGTCAGCCTTGCTGCCAAACAAATGAGAGCCATCAAAGGGCATGTTCAAGACGGGCTTGCACAACCGGAGCAAACCCCGAATTCCGAGATCAAGGTGCTTGCAGCCATGGACCAGCTAACACTATCAGCCGTATCAAACCCAGACTGAAGGGATTCACACATGGCATCCTTGCCCAAGAGCAAGGAACCCATCCCTTTCACCTACGGCCACGGCTACCACATTAGTTCCCCCTTCATCAGATTTCCATCGCTGGTCCACCACAGAAGATTCTGCGAGACCGACCGCTGTTTTGGAGCAGTTGTGGCAGCGCCTGAAGGCAAAGAGGCAGCTGCCTGAGCGGCTTTGGCACCTATTTCCCCCGTCCACCACAGATACCTTGTTGGTGGCCCCTTTGATTAGCGGCTCCTCTCGTTCTACCAAAAGAGGAGTAGTAACGAAAAGGAACCCCCCCCCCTCCACTGTTATCCCCTATGACGAAAAGGCGGAGGTTGACGCACAGCTTCACCCAAAGATTTAGCAGCAGCTTTGGAGGTCTGCAACCTCTCAAGGCTCCCGTCAGCCTTGCGGCCAAACAAATGAGAGCCATCAAAGGGCATGTTCAAGACGGGCTTGCACAACCGGAGCAAACCCCGAATTCCGAGATCAAGGTGCTTGCAGCCATGGACCAGCTAACACCATCAGCCGTATCAAACCCAGACTGAAGGGATTCACACATGGCATCCTTGCCCAAGAGCAAGGAACCCATCCCTTTCTTCCCCCTCTGGGATATGCTCAGCTGCTAGAGAGGCAATTCCACACAGTGTGTGAAAACCTTGCCAAGGCACAAGTGGAGTTGGTCAACTTCAGTGCCATACTCCCAGCAGAAAATACCTTGCGTGCCCAACCATCGAAGCACTTGTCGTCCCTATCAGGAGGGATGGTAGGGTACGCCTCCTGCCGCGAGGTGGCCGTAGCCACCTGAACCACAAAACTCTCAGGAGTGGGGTAAGTGGATAGGTAGCTGGGGTCGCTACTGGATGGGTGGTATTTCTTAGTCAACAACTTGTTGACCACCAGAAGAGGCTCTCGGGTCTGCCAAGCAACCACCACCCTTTTTTGCAATGCCTAATGAAAAGGCAACACTGGGTCAGTGGACGGACCCTGATCCAAAATATCAGTCAGGTCATCCCGATCAAATGCAACCGGAAGACCAGACCACCAGAGACACTAACTCTAGACATGAACCTCCTATAGGAGGATTCAGCATGAACCACAGGCTCTGGCCTACCAAACTACACTTCAGGAGATGTGCCAAGGCCACTGGCGGCATGTACCGACTGACGCAACTCCTCCAACTGACCATCTTCAGAAAAGACTGTTGGGGGGGAATGATAAAAGTTTGCTAATTTCCCTCCACCTTAGAGACCCCCAGCAACTTTGCTGTATCTTGAGTACTTGATTTTATTTTAACCTGGAGAGAGTGAGACCGTTTTTCCCCAAACTCTCTCATGTATTTTAATGCGATTTTATACACCGTTTCTTTTTGGTTATGGAGTCTAACCAACTCCATAGGCATCTTTTACAATTGTGTCACAAAGCACCTTAAGTGCAGTAACACAGGGAAGTCTTTCAGATTTCCCAAGGTTTAAATACCTTCTCTGGGATCAAATACTGTTTTCCAGAACAGTGGAGTGAAATTGACTTCTTAGTCCTGTAAAATTCTAGACCAAGCACACCCTATCTTACAATAGAGTGCTGGAGGGGTTACTTAGTATCCCCTGTGTCTAGTTACTCATGTAGCATTCATGTTACCCTTTCCTCTCAGAATGGCTGGTGGCAGTGGTTTTGCAATGAACTACCATAGTTTACCCCGACCGCGAACTGTTCGCATCTCCGGTAACATTAAATCGCAGGAGCCATGTTTTTCAAAATGCCGCTGAGCAGCCTTTGTTAAAATTGTCCCCGGTCGTCTTTTTTCACCATTTCTCTGTGGAAAGGTCCTTCTAGATTTTCTCTGCGCGCCAAACCAAGTTTGGTCTCTTTATTCATTCGCCTTTGGCAGGCTTCAGGAGTAAAACCCGCCTCAGGCGCCAGAGTGTCTGGGTAGGCAGGAAACTCCCTGTGCTTAGTCTCCTAGGAGACCCAAATGCACTCTGACGATGGGCTAGCTGACTGTCCGGCACCCTGCTGGGTGAGTGGCAGCTAGGCTGGAATGAATGAGAGCGAACTGAATTAAAGGCAAGTCTCTTGGCTTGGAAGGCAGAGTCGACCACTGGACGGCTGCTGCAACTCCTGGACTGTCCAAATCGTCAAGTTTGCATCGACAGAGAAGCCCTGCAAGGACGACTTCTCCTTTCGAGTTGGTGGGACCAATTAACTCCCAAGTAAGCCACCTAGACATCCATCTCTGAGCTGGTTGCATTTCCTCAGAGTGCTGCAGGAAACCGTAGAGCCAGGGAGAGGCACACCAGATTGTGTGCGTTGCTTGTAAGCTGGCTGAAAGCTTTTGGAAGATCCTCTGGACTCCCACGAAGCAGGACTGACCAAGCCTGACCCCCCCTCAGTTGAGTGCCGGACCTCAGATGTGAGGAAAGTCCACTTTGACAGCCAGGAACTGCGCTTATATCTATTTGCTGTATCGCAAGGAGCTGAAACACGAAACAGCCACTGAAAGTAAAGTTTGCCGGTTGCCAGCTTTGACGGTGCCAATACAGTGCAGGAGTCCCTTGACATCCTCCCTCTTGTGGCCATGACTGAGGCCCAGGAACAGTGATGTGCAGAGCTGTACAGGAACAGAAGTCTTCCGCTGCATCCTTTTCTTCTTTACTAAGGTACTGTAAAACTAGTCTAAGAGAACTTGCCTCTTACTGTGGAAGTGCTTGGAACTTCTGCAACTCGCAAGTCTAATCCACTTGTGCCCCTACATTTGATTCTTCTTTTTATCAAAGACTCCAAAGAAATTGTGCAAAGACTTTTCCATTTACTTACCTGAAGTGCTACATCCTATACAAAGGCTTTTGCTTATTGACTTTGGCTTAGCCTATTGAATTGAATGACTCGGCTCTTGCTACCTGAAAGGATTTGCCCTGCTTAAGAAAATGTGTATTTCTTGTGTTCTAACAACTTTGCCTTTTACAAACTATTGAGAGTATTCTGTATGCCAACAGTAAGGTATTAATGTCACCAACAACCTTGTTACTGAAGTCACCTGTGGGTGTGGGTTGTGTATGTGGGCCATCCCAAAAGGGTCTTGTCTGATTCAGAAACTCAAGTGTACAGTATTGAAGTAGATTTGTGTGTTACTATTCTGTTGCTCCCTTCTGAAGAAGGCTTTATAACTGACTCATACATTGTTTATGCAAGACACCTCAAGTGTAAGAGTTTATTTGAATACCTCCAACTGTGAATCTGTGCAACTCCACTACAGCTCACATTTCCCCTCTTGAGATAAGCCTGGCTGCTCAACATGCTACCAAAACTGTGTAGTAAAAGCTTATACCAAAGGTTGGGTTACCTATACCTGTAGTCATAGTTGTTTGTAGTGTTCCCAGAGGGTACTGCATTCAAACTTTGCATAACAGACCATGTCAGGAGCCTCATGAGTTTCAACAGGCTCAAGCTCCTTATCTGACCTCTCCTCATCCTCATAAATATCATGCAGAGAATGAAAGAACTCCTTACTAGGGACAGGAGCGGCCCTGGAGTACACAGCAGGCCTCACAGTCTTGGAAAAAAATAATCTCTCAGAGGCTCCACAGTACCAGGGGCCTCCAACAGCAAATTCTGGGCAAATTGACCCGAAGGCATTGAGGACGCCGATGGCTTCGGTATCGACAATGGCGCTGAAGACTCCAAGCACTGGATCAAAGGCAAAGCTCCGACAGCCGCACTCGACGGACACGGCATCAACAGTGTTGATGCCGACCTTGAGCCCTTTCCAGATTTCTGCTGTTTCGCTGGGGACGAAGACAGAGACCTGGATCAGTCATGTCTCTGGTGATCCACCGAAGCCATGTCCGAAATGGACCTCGACTGTTCCCGATGTTTATCGCGCCAAGTGCCTGGACCCCAAGGCGCGCGAGCTTCGGACCAAGACCGTTCCCTGCCGGCTTCTTCCGAAGGCGCGGACGGAACTGTGACCTGGGATTGAAAAATCACCAGCATTTGCTCCCTGAATGTCTCCCACTCCTCAGGAGTCGAGGATTTAGTGGGACAAGCCACTTTCCTCACAGAGCCATCATCCGACAAGGATGGGGAAGGTGACCAGTAAAGCCGCTTCCTGGAGTGCCGAGACGATGGCAAGTGGCAGGACCCACTCTGGGATCGAGATCCCTGGGACTCCTTCCGACGAGAAGCGTCCCCCTGGAATCGTCGGTGGAAATGCCCGTAGCTTTTCTGGATTTTCGAGGTTTAGAAACCTGACCTACCTGTAACTTCCCCCAACGGTCCCGCAAGGCCTTGGCAGTCAATGACTTTCACCCAGACGCCACAAGCAGATGCGATGCGGGTCCGTAATCGACATTTTGGACTTACAGTCCCGGCATGTCTTAAACCCAGACCGCAGAGTCGTAGGGGTAGAAGATGAAGACATTTTCTTCAAAGAAGATCACACGAGGTACGCCAAGTTCTCAAAGCAAACACGTTTGCGGAAAAAACGGAACTGAGGCTACGGGCGCCGTGCGTCCTATTTATAACATCCAGTGACGTCACCCTCGACCAAGGCCTTCGAGGGACATTGACCCGACGCCACCGAAAAAAAGTCCGAAGCAGCACAGCTGTGACCATTACATGTCAAAGATGTGGAATACGTTGGAGGGCACAATCCATTCGAAATGTAAAGCACAGTCTAAGATATTTTTTAATTGTATTTTTTTTTACTGTGAAAAGTTGTTCCTACAGGAACCTTTTTTGAGATGTTTGATTTTTTTTGCAGGAGAGATTAGGATGTAAGGTGGGGAGGGACCAGATTGAAGAGGTACCAAGCACTAATATGGAGGGGCAGGTGGACAGGGGAAGAAGATGTGTATGTGTTATATCTAAGCTACGGGGCAGTGTTTCTCATGCTCCTTGATTACAGCTTCAAAAGCACTTTGAAAATGCTCCCCCGTGCAGAGTGGTGTGTTGCAGTATATACAGGGGTCTGTTGCCTTCGAAAGATATAGATCAACAGCCTCTGTTATTGCTTGCAAGGTAGCTGGTGGGATTATGTGCCCCACAGAAGTAGGCTTTGTGGTTACAGAATTGGTTGAGGAAGATGGGATGAGGAAGACCGCCTATTACTTGCTAGGAAAAGAAAAGCCTTTGCGAGCATTGCAGTGGTTGAAATGGGTGTGGCGGCGCATGGAGGTGGTCCCATAGGAGTACTGTCCTGGTAGTCTGCGATTGAGTACACTGTTGCACTCCGTGCACTTCACTTTGGTAGCTTTAGCCTTTGGTACATTCCTAACTGCCACACCCATGATTCTCTCTTGGTGCTAGAGGTAGGTACTTCCTCTACCTCACCTTTGTTGTCCTCTTCATCGCCTTTGGAAGTACTGCGCTTTTTTGGTTGTGTAGGTCCTCCAGCTGGTGGTGGTAGTGGTGGTGCTAGCTCTTGGGGAGTAGGGATGGCACTTTTAAGATAAATAGCAGTTTTACTAATATTCTTCCAAGTATGTGCTCTCTACTAGATTGTTAATAGATAATGAGTAAGAATAGTGGTAGGAGCTTTGCAAAGGGAAAATTTTGAGCTTGAAGGTTCCTTGATCAGAAGACCACAAAGCACATACCCGATCGCGTAGTGCGGACGTGCTCGCGAATACATCATGCTGCGCGCGAGCATGCGGTCACGTGACGCTGTTCGCTCGTTCCACAGTGACTTCAGATGTTTGTGGATGTCGACGAATGCAAAAACAAAATGGAAACGGGTACAAAAAGTGTATGCAAGTGTTAAAAAGGTGGGAAATGGCAAAGGTTTAAGGTGAAACTTTGTAAATTGACAAAAATGTTGGGATAAGTATGATATTAGTAAGTTGTAGGAAATTAGCATGCACTGGTAAAAAGCCCACTGATAAACTTTGATAAAGGGACATTATTGGGTTGCTCGCCATGACGCACACAGAAACAGGCACACCGCTTGAAGATCCAACGCTTTGTTAGCCCTCACAAACCTCTGCGGTATCGAAAAGCAGGCAAGCACATCCAATGAGTGGTCTCTGTAAGAGCAGCCCCACCTCTTGGACACTGCACTAACTGTACACCTTGACGGTTTGTCTGCTTGATGAGATATAGCATTTATAACGCACCTATACACAAGTTTTTCAAGGCACAAGGCAAGGGAGGGGGAACAAAGGGAGGACACACAACGATCCTACTAGGCCAGGTGTCATTCAGATCGCACAAGTGCATGGGTTGAGGCAAGGGACGAGCAATACATGGGAATAGATAATAACAATAAGTAAAAGTAACGGCAACAGAACTAGACCTGTGGTCCGAACATTACAAGCATTCACGGCCGTAAAACGAAGCAGGTTGACATTTCTGCACCACTCTTCTAGCTCAGAAGAGGTAAGAATAATGCCACCTCACCACATGTATTTTTTGTACTTTGTACTTTTTATTCCATTGAATCTAGCTACCATATCTAACGCACAGATTCTGTATGCAGCTTTGCACATAGTACGTATGGCAAGAAATTGATGCCCCTGTGAAAAAGAGTCCTAGAGAAGCACTGATTACAGAGGCTCGTGACTAGGGTAGGACTTATTCCATCTATGAGTGGACAACGCCTTGCAGGTTTTCAACCACTATTTTGGACGTGGGCTTTACCACATGATTGTAACATGGCCCAATCACTCCAGGTAAATACTGTATTACCCCCCCTCACCTCCACCACGCTCCCCTTTCACCTTTCCAGTCTGGTGCAATCTAAGGACACCCAAGGTAGTCCTTGCATTTACAACATCCCCATTTGGTCTTGGGACTTTGAATTTACACACTTATAGCACTCAGTTACTAATATGTATAAGTGCTCCACAGAGGGTAGACTTCCCCTCTGATCTACCTTTGTGTTTCCCCCTAGGGAATGGAGGGGTCACCAGGATCTCAGTTGATGGTCCACAGAAAGAGTCACTCCTACTTTTTAGAATCTCTGGTCCTGAAGATGAGACAATACATATGGTCATCGAAACTGGTCGACCCACCTGTGCATGAGCCTTCGCATGTGCATAACGATGCCTAAATCCAACAACCAGTGCACGTTCATAATTTCTCCTTTGACTAGACAGGCTCAATGCCTCTAGGTTCTTTGTTTTCCCTTCATAGAGGGTTCATTGTTTTATTAAGATCAGAAGAAGTTCCGAATTGACAGGATTACTATACTATTTGGTGATTAAAACATAGATAGAAATTCCTAGAAGCAGTACCTAGTCACAGACGGAAGAGACTATTGCATATAGCGTTAAAGGTGTATGTGTATACTTGTTGGTTAGGGAGAGCCCTCTCGCTAGCCCTTTTAGATAGGCGGTGCACCACCAAGCTCCTAGGGAGAGAACAACAGAATAGGGACAGGGTGTTCTTTTAGGGACAGCCAGCATGTGTGTGTTTTTTGTAACTCAAGAGAGGATTCTCCTCAGTGACCACATTTGTTCCTAGTACCGTTCTGTGTTACCATATATTGCCTTAACCGTAGGAATGAAAATGGATACCGCAGGTAATTAGCGACCTATTTCGCTATTAGATAGCTCAGGGAAGATATTTGCTGAAGTCATTTTGAGATTTTGTCTCAAGAGGATAGCTCAGGGGCAACATGCTCGCCTTGGAAGTAAGACGACACGGAGCACCACAGGTTCGGTCCCTGGGCCTGCGCTTAGAAACCTTAGGTTATTTACAACGTGCTTAATACCCAATCATATCACATCTCCAGGATTAGGTTGATTAAGTGGTTTAATAACCTCCAAGCTGGGGGTCAGTCTGGCAAAAGCATTTTGGACCAGGGGTTTCGTCTATTCCTGCTAGTGCAAAAATATATAGTGCTCAAGAAAGTCAAGCTTCATGCAATCTGTGGATTTGAAAATAACATTTGACAGGGTTCTTTGCAAGCTGCTATGGTAAACATCTCCACTCCATTGTACAGGCACTTTACCTTGACTATCAAGCAGTGGTACGCTATGGGTTGGCAGTTGCGGTCATAGCGCATGTTGAGGTTGCAAGAGGTGTTTGACAGGGCTGTGTCCTTGCCCTGCTATTCTTTTGTATTTAAACCAATTACTCGAGAAATCGCTGCAACACTGCCTGGATCTGCCAAAACTGGGTAGTGACAAATCTCTCCACCTCTTCCATGGGTTTAAAATCTACCATGGAGCGATTTCTGTTTAAATGTAAGGAGTTGGGTTTATCGTTAGATGGAGGAAAAACCAAGATCTTGACTTTTACACCAAAGTATACCAAATTCCGAGAGTCAAATATCTCTGTGGATGGCAGCAGGTTGGAGCAAGTACCCAGTTACGACAACTTGGGCATTAGATTGTCGAGCCCACCCTATGGTCAGTCCAAGATGACAGAGCTTGTACTAACTTGGAAAAATATACCAGAGCTGCAAGAAACGTTCTGCAGAAATGGCTTGGGTGCAGTATGCTCGGCACTTGAAATTTACAGAAAGCAGGCCAAAACCTTCATCCCAGCATGGGGCAGACTTTTGAGAATATGTTAATAAACAGTCCCTTAATAAAGCTGAACACATTTCTTTTTAAACTTGCTTATGTTGCCACAGGAAAAAAAACAAATGCACTACTCCATATGGAGATAGATGTATGCCCCATTGCAGATGAGGCTTTGTTGAGAGCAGTAATGTATTGGGTCAGGTTGTGGGGTAGACCGGGCCTAGCCAGATCAAGGGAGGCCCTAGAACACATCCTAAAAGTTGTGGGTGACAAAGAGTTACCATGTTTAGTCCATGTTGAAAACACTCTTGCTTGCTCTTAGATGCCATTTCTCCATCCTTTGCACGGTCACTTTATTTGGAGTTTAGATTGGGCACACTGAGGGGTTGCGTCCTTTACTAAGAATTGGGGAGAAGTGAATTCAGGCACTAGCCCCCTTTGTTTAAGTGCCAAGGAAACAGAGTTGCATTTTATGTTCATATGTGATGAACTTAGGGTTTTGAGGGGTGCTTATTTGAAACCATTTTTTTATTTCTTGCTTATCCGTAGTACTATTGATGCCATGACAGTTTGTACATCCACAGGCGATATAGATGTTGTGCATCGGGTAGCAAAATATATACATTGTGCATGGCTACTTAGGTACACAGCATTAAAAGCGATAAGAAATTAATTTAGCCTGGGCCAATGTGTAATTGTAGCTAGATGCTACTGCTGCGTTGGCAGAGGCAATGGGGAAGCTGAATTTACAATCCCCTAGGACTTTGGTTTTAAATTTGGACGATTAACACCCTGTGTTCTATAGTTTTATTTCTGTTTTCTCTGTCTAACAGCTATGTACATATTTTGAAAGTTCTTAACTGTCTTGGCAATTATGTATTTTATATGATCGTTTTTATATATACCTTAAGACTAATGTTGAGTAAAGGTTATATGAACTGAAAATCATGGGGAGCACAGGTTACTTATAAGAAATATAATGTACCAACATCTACATTATTTCTAAATTATCTTATTTCCCACTGTATACAGCAATATGTCAGGACAATAAAGAAATCGATTTTGAAGAGGCCACTGTGGTATTGCTGGGAGAGCACAGAGGCTGATCTTAAGTAGCTTCTGCATAGAGTGAATTTAGTCTATTGCTAGTACAAGGATTTGTAAGTGATAGTTTGTGTGTAACTGCTGGTCAATTCAGCTCTTCAAGAATATCAGGACCACTCAAAGGTGGTCAATTCCCTTTAGGGTCAGTGTTTTCCCCTGGATTCCAGAGTAACCCGGATCTTGCCCAACACTAGTACCCCTCAGGATAGTAGCAAGATAAAAAAAAACAGAAGATTACAGAAGTGTAACAGCACTGAAAGCTAGATTAAACCTTAAAAAGACAACAATTTAGGGTCATCAAAGGTGACGGTAGCACATGAAACTTATTGGTTGTATCTATCCAGGTTTTGTGTCTGACCATACGCATTTCCTATTGGTTAATATTAGGGTCAATTGCATTTATATTAATCCATTGAGTTAACTTCTTTAAGAGGGGAAAATGTTGACGCATTACAGTCCTAAGCAAAATGATAAATATTAACCAGAAAACCACCTAAAGGTATACCTTCTGGTGGTAAATCTAGATTGGGATACAGTCAGATCACATGAGGAGTTCTCTTGGTTAGACTACAAGCAGCTAAAGGTATGGGCCTGGAAATAGAAGCTTTTTGGAGGGGTGTGGAATAGATTAAGAAGTCTAGCAACTTATTTTGCTCTTTAGAATTTTGCTCCTCTCTCAAACAATCCTTACCATTGGGTGGATTGTCATTTTATTAACAACCAGTGGTCATGTTTCTAATTAAACAAGTTGTGATGGGTTTCCTTTCTGTTACTGATCTAAAGGGATTTAGGAAGTCTAAAATTGATGCAACATTTTCCACCACGGGGTATAGCTGGACATTCATTCCTATGCATACATTAAATGAGCATTGGCAAGTTGCTCAAACCCCACCTGCCCCCATCCTGATGAGCACTCCATTTTATTCCACAATTTATGCAATTATGGTGGTAGTTTTTAGAACTCTACCTAGTGAGGACTTCAGGGCCAGCTGAAAGTTGCTTCAGTGTTGCAATTTGATCAGAAACAAAGACATCCAAAAATGTGCCACCTGTAACAACTGGTGCTCCTATCAACGTTGCTTATGGTGCCCTTCCTCAGAGTGGGTACATGAGGAAAATCTTGACCCACAGATCTCAAGTTATTCACCAGAGCTCGCTCAACTCTTAATACTTGTTCTTTGAGTTTGCCAGAAAACTCTTTTAGGTAAGTGTCAAGAGAATACTTACAACCTTAAAGGGATTGTTTTTTTCCTGGGTTTTTTCCTTGCAGGATATTACAGACCATTGGCTTTCCTTTTGCCCATAGTTTAACATATTGCAATATGCAACTGTCCAAAAACTAGACTAGCATTAAAATAGGTTAAAAACAATCGAAAAAGAGGTCAAGATCAAGCAATCAAGTTACCATACATTTAATGTTCTGAAATTCTAAAAATATTTGAATAATAACACAATTGTCCAGCCACAATTTATACAAATGTGGTAAGCACAAGCCATATATATACATAAACAAAAGAAACACCTAACATCACCCAGGCCAATGCTGCAGGCAAAATTGTTAACCGTACAAAACAAAGCTGTAGCGCCTATTCCGGCTACCACAGACAACATTCTGGCAAGTGATGAGCTGCATTAACAAGTTCTCAAGTCCTTGCAACTCTAAACCAGTGCACAGATTAATGTTCAAAATTCGAGGCAAGTAGGGTTAGGCTAAACAGACCACTTTCTTTGATTTCCATCTTAATTTTATTTTTTGATCGAGGTACGAATAGGTGCAGGGGGAACGGCCCGTCTAAGCAAGCACCTGTGAGCATCAATTGCATAAAATTTGTACTGGTGACAGAATGTTACAAATTAAAAAAGAAATTTCTCAAAGGCCAAGCGCGCAGTCACAGTTTCTAGGTTTTGTTGCCAAACCTTTCTTCCTCAAATGGGTCAAAGGCATTGCTTGCACTCACTGTCCACACGAGGTGGATTATTATTCCTAGGTTCAGGGCGTAAAGTGCAATTAGTATATGAAGTTAAAGTGCAGGAATAAATGAAGGTTTTTAAAGGTTATTAAAAAATGTAAGGATGCAAAGAGACAATGTGAAAAAAAGTAGTTCTGACTGCAGGCGTCTGTGAAAGTGGCGGTTCACTAATGATGCATTACGATAAGCGTTATCTTTGTCTGAGAACCACATAACATCAGGTAGTCTGTGACTATAATCTTGAACTTCGGTATTGTTACAGTTCTTTTCCTTCATTGTCTCTCGCAATCCTGATGACAATTTGTGCCTGGAAGTTTTGACTTAAATTCTCAGAGCAGTGGTCCTTTTCAGTCACTTGGTCAACAGGGACTGGAATTTGTACTACAACTCCCAGGCAGTCTAATTATTGTTTTCTGATTAGACATTTCTCTTTACCTACATGCCATTTGTGGTTTCCTGGAGATTTATTTCTCAGGATTTTCTCGCATAAGTTTCTAATTTGCTTTTTCTGTACTCTAGGAACCTCCTTTCCCAGCCGCCAACACCTTTCTGTATCTTCACCTGCTTAACATGTTTTGTGAACCTTCTTTCAGAATTCCCCTCATCCGAGTTTCTCCTCTCAGAAACTCTCGGCTGTACACCTCCACATTCCACTTTGCATGCTGTGTCGGTAATAACTTTCAGCTCAGGGTCTAAAGGCTGTTTACAGAAGGCCTCCCTTGCAGATTACAGGCCAAGACTGCAGCCGCACGAACATCCATTTAGACTCCCAGCCTTTGGGCTGGGAGGATAGGTCAGTGGTAACGAGTTTGTCTTGGAAGCAAGACAATGCAGAGCAACAGAGACTCAAAACTCAGTCCAGGGCTTAGAGACTGGTCTCCGGTATGAAGCGCATACTAAAATATTAATGAACTCCATCCCTATCCTGGTTCCTTTTGGGGGTCCGTCCCTCCCAACCTCCAACAGCGACCTCTGCTGGGTGGAGCCCCTCCGCCATGCTACTTGCCTGCCCCCTTGCCCAACCAACCACTATTTACCTGCTTCAGGCTCTGGCCTTCTTCTGGCAGTCTTAACATTGCGACCCCGGAAGCCCTCATGCTTTTGTGCGCAAACTATTGTGCCTCAGACCAACAGCCCACAAATTGCTTTTTCCTTTCCTCCCATTTCAGTTTCTCTACACCAACATCTCACTAGTTGATTCTTCTGCGTTTCTCTAAACACTGAAGGATTTTAGACCATCAGGGTGCTACAGGTGCTGAGACAGGGCCTTTAGCAATTATCCCCCAGTTAGTTCAACTGGGTGTGGCTTGGAATTAGGTCAGTTGGAGGTATTGGTATAGAAATTCCTAGAGCCGTTGTCCTTAATTACGCATCAGCCAGATTATGAAAGACAAGATTGTGGCACCCACTTTTTAATCGCAGGCATGGTAGGTGCTGGGCCGAGAACATGCATTCAAACAACTTTTCAACTGTTGACTGGGGGGTGGAAGGGAGCATCTTGCATAACTGCTCCCTCGAAGTCTAATGTTTCAATCTTTGAATTGTTGTGGGCTGAGCATACTTACCTTCATAGTCTGCATTTTTTTAATTGACCAGCAATGCCTGCGTCTTCGGTGGTCCCACAGATAGAGAAGAATTATGCTGGATGTGCAGGTGCTGCTGTGAAACACTAGACTGAAAAGCGTCTCTTGAGCACAAGAAAGAGCAGTGTCTGTTGTGGGAAATACGTGTTGTAATGCAGACACTGTCGCTGGCAACATGCTTTCTGCACAATAACCTCTGCGTAAAGTGTGGGAAGAGGGAGGACTCTACCTCCAGCAAGAAGCAAACAAGCAGCCAATAGAAGAATGCATGCACACAGTGGATCAGAGGAGCAAGTCAAAGAGGTTTAAGGCTTTTACATATTCAAGGTCCTCCAAAAATCACTAGAGGCAGAGGTGAGCCTCTAGAAAAAAAAACGTAAAATGTTCTCTTTACAAAGGAAGGAATGTAATGAGAATTTCCTGAATAACCATGAGCAAGGCAAGGGATCAATAGGAAGAAATGTTCAGACTTGTACAGAATATTTAGTTAGGAGTCAGCTTGGTTGTTAAGACTAGTTTAGACAAGTTTGGAAAAGAACCTAAACACAGAACCATGCCAGCGTTATCCAGGCATCATTCAAGAACACTATAGTGCTACCCAAGCAAGTCCAAGAAATCAGAAGAGGAGACCAGGAAACACTCTGGTAGGGCCAAGGATCGAGAGAACAGGTCATATGGGAAGGTTGTAATTAATTAGGACAGTGAAGATGTAATATATTCTTATTATGTTTTACAGGAGGATCTGAATCGCTTAAGGAAGGAAGGCACTATTTTTATTCTTCATATTATCAACATTCTTTTTCCCCCCACAACCAAGTGTGCACAATACGAAGGGCGAGAAAGTGGTGAGAGGAGGGATTACTTTTCGGAGAGACTTGTGGGGCAAGCAGCTCTCAAGTTGAAATTGAAGTTTCTGGCAGAGTACTTGGCAGCAGGCATCTCCCCACATTTCACAACCTTCATGGCTGGCATGCTAAGTGCCAGTTTCGGGTTGCCTCCGATTTCTATGCCCCACTAGCTGGGGTGCTGCTAGTTTACCGTGTGTCTCCGGTGAGAGTTTATACAGTGGATCAGCAGGGCTGGCTTCATCAGGCACTCTCCTGACCTTCTCCACTGCCACAGCAATGCTGTATGCATGCCTCACTACATGCACACTAGCTTACAGCTTCAGTATAAGACCGGCATCAAACTTGGCCTCCTAGCTACTGATTGACCAGCCTTCTCCTGCCTTCTTTCCCAACAGTATGCTCAAGATGCCATATTTTCTCATCATCCCATATTGCTCTGCCTTCCTTTTTATTTCCTCTGGCTCCTATGCATATGCATCCATTGGCCCTGACCAAGTAAAACAACTTCTCTAGCAGGTTTATTTCAGCGCTTGTGGAGGGAAATTCACTACACTATGGAGAATGTGGATGTCCATCTCCTTGCTGCACCGGCTACAATTTAGGGCCTCATTGCAGTGGCTTTGCTAGCCAAAGTGAAACAATCTAATAAATAAGTATATATATAGCAATTCATGCTTGATTACTCAACCTAAGTGCTGAAATAATAATTATTCCCCAATTAAAAGGTACTCATCTACATAGGCAAGTACCACTGCAACTCTTCAACTAGAGCTTTATAAATTAATTCAACAAACCATCTAGAAGTGGACATTAACACCTTATGTGTCAGCCAGTGCACTGGAATCAAAAGATGAAGGACCTTTGTATTGCAGGCTCCCATTTTGAGGTTATGAAATATAATGTCTTTCTTCCAAACTTTTTTGGTTTTGGTATACATCACAAGACAAAAGGTATCAATAAGGTTGCAGTGGCACCTCAAAACAATTGCTAACGTTCCTATCCTCGGGTAAAGAATGCTTAAAGAATCCCAATTCAGGCATGTCGCTGCAAAATCTTGTAACGTTTTTGCAACACAAAAACAGTTTTGGGGATGACACAGGAAAACTGACGTAATGCGTCACTTGAGCAAGAAAACACTAATCAACCCTCTCGTCAAGAGTTTCCTTCACATGTCCTGGAGTTAGACTCCCAACTGATAACCTCAGTGGAGAGCAATTATCACTCTAAACTGTGCGCAGGTGGGCTTGCCCAGCTTCCTTCGGGGTGCCACTCACAAGAATTTCAACAGCGCGCACAGACAATTCCCCACCTATTCAAAAACACAATCCACAGCAGGTATCCAATATTTATTTTTACCCAAAATGAAGCTAAATTATACTAACTAGTCTTGATATTCTGTTCTAGCCTATTGTTAAGAAAGGAAGAAGGCAATTAATATGGCAAGGGAAATGTGCACGGAATCGCAGAGTGAACAACTTTGAATCTAACAACGTGCATACAATACCCAAGACTCGTGTATACTAAAACCCAGGAGTGCAAATAGAGTAAAACAATAATACCAATATATGAAAAGGGATGTGGGGTAAGCACTTAGAACCTCCTTATGACTGAAAGGAAAGTCGGCAAACTCCTTACCCACTATGCTATTACAGATACTGACAGCGCTAAGCCCACGTAGAGGGCAAGCAAGGACAGGATCAGTGAGCTGACACTCTGGATGATACTGAATAACTTAGACACAGTACTCACGAAGACCGGAAGACCACTTGAATGTCAGTAAACCCACGAACCCAGTTGATCAAACAGGGACCCAGAAGGCTATAACAGCAATGGGTGGAGGATAACTAAATACATAAGACCCAAGTCAAGGGGCAAGTAGGAATTGGGATTATAGAATAGTGAGGAAAACAAAAGGCATTCACACAGGGACTAGTTACAACAGCACCAACAAAAGGCACAGGGACTAGTTACAACAGCACCCCACACCTAATAATCAATGGGAAATAAATGCAGAAGTGCAATGGAAAACATGGAATGGATCCCAATAGAAAGTAAGGAACAGGAGCAGGGAAAATGATATCACAAAAGGAAACCTTTCCCACCCATCCAAGGAGAAAAGGCAGGAAGATACATCTATAAAGGGAAAGACTAATGCATCAAGTTTTTCAGTAGCAAAGGACAGCATCAAAGAAACAGAGAACACAGGCAAATTGGGCAGCATCAAAGGGTAAAGCACAGAGAAAGGCTGCCTGCAGACAGTGGAAGACAGAAAGGGAAATCCAGAAAGCAGAAATCAATTAAGCACATAAATCCGAAATCCAGGGCAGAGGAACAAGAAACAGGAACTAGGAACTAGGCACAAAAGCTAGGAACAAGGAACAAGGGACCAGTCAAAACAGGAACACTGCAACAATGACCAGCGCTGGACTGAAGCAAACTGAGGCTTTTAAAGCTGCTTAACGAGCACACCCCTCAGGTGTGCCGCCTGCTGCACCTGCAGCCACAGGTGTTGCCTATCCTCTACCCAACCTTGTCCTGCAAGGGAGGAGGTGAAGCAGTGAGCCAGGCATTCTGGGAAGCATAGTCATTAGATTTACAGTAGCATGCTGGCTGCCAAAAACCTGGAATGGATCCGGAAGGGAAGTAACTTGGAAAAGAAGGTTTTAGCGCTCCCAAATCATCACAGCACTGGAGGAAATGTCCAGTAGGGAATAAACCCCAAAACATGCCCCCAAGTGACGGGAACGGGAGCGAAGGGAGCGAGCCGTGACACCTATATACATTGACCCACGAGGCAAGTATGACCTTAAAAAAAGAAAAACCACAAAATAGAATACACCCACAAGAGGTTAAAACTAATCTAAAAAAGCGGCTCCATGAACAAAAGATACAAAACATATGCCTGCACACATTAACCAAATTATCTCTCCCCACCCAGAACTCCAATATTTTACTCTACCACACTTATATTTTATAACTCGAAAATCCGTCCCAGGCCACATTCAGATATTATCAAACAACCTTGACTCTGCCCACTTTGGCTCTGCAAAAGGCTACCAGACGTGTACCTATATCCACTTGTTTTAGTGTTGCAATATGAATGGCGTTTAAGCACAAGAATGCGTTACTCATAGTGGCTTAAAGTGTCACCCAGACTATGCAACCCAACTGTTGGCTCAATTGTCAGATACTGACTAAGTCAGTAGGCCTTTGCATGTGTAACGTCATCCCATGCTTCCTATTCTTTGTACATAATTCAAACAAGCACTTTGTTGCGCCCCCCTTGCAAGTTAACACATTATGAAACTCGCATATTAATTTGCCCACTAAGGGCTTGATTCACAGAAGCTTTTTATAATGCACAATCATATAGGAAAATGCTCTGGAATAAGGCCCCCAAGTATTTTGAGTAGGCAAATGTAATGTTCAGCACCTCCTACTTTAGCATTGCAAACATTACCCTATAAGTGGAGAGCAACATAGCAATATAATTTACGTGGCCTGCAAGAGTTAACGGGTATGGACTATGCATTGTATTGATTATAAACAGCATTAGGGCAACCGATATTCAGATCGCTGGAATGCTTTTTACACAATCTGCATCCTTTCGAGGTTTTCATAGTTCCATGGGGCATAGACCTTCACAGATTTGTTAACTCACTGCTATACAAAAACGGTTCCACTGAGAACATGTATAATCATACACAACAATTTAATAGTGGGGTACATTGCAAACAATCTTGTATGCACTTCATAATAATTGTGCATATGCAGATTCATAACATTTCTCTACACTGCCCATATTATTATGGGAAGGCTGTAAATATGTTTTGCTTGCTAAGTATTGTTGGCATGCAAATAACCCAGTCAGTGTTTTACTCGCTTCTTAAAGAGCCCTGTCAACTACTATTGGAGGCTAGCACAGGAGTCGGGGAAGGGTACGGTTGGAAGATGTGGTGGAGTAAGGAGTCCAACAGAGGGGTGGCATGTTTCAACAACACTTTATTTTAGAAATGAAGAAAATAATCTTCTACTCCTTATTTCTAAAGTGGTATCCCTATCTAAACAAATATCAACTTGTGTGCTTGACGTCAGGATGTTTGTACAAATGAAGTGTCCATCCTGTGTCCGAACACATACTCTAACCCTACCACTAATCTACAAAAGGATTCAGCATCCAAGTGAAACTAACACCAGAAGAATGACTCCCTTCGCCTGGTGAACTGGCTCAGTCCATCTCTTTTTCTACAATCCTTTGCTCTATCTTCTGATTCAACAACGAAAGTCCGGACAGGAGGATTCCCTTCTCCTGACCCACTCTGACCAGCATTGAGGGCTGTCTTGGAATATTCTTTGGCAATAGTCCTCAGAAGTCTCTTTATTTGTTCCTAAGGGCTTCTGAAAGCTTGCTTTACAATTCCAGCAATTCTTCCCTGTCTGATGACGTTATGAAGATTACCTCCAGATAGCTCTTATTTTCAGTACACTCTACAATCCTGCTTGGATTATCGCTGTGACGAGGGAGATTACTCCTGAGGCTTTCTTGACAACTGTTTCTCTGGGTATCCCGACTGTGATGAAGGAGATTACTCTAAAGACTTTCTTGACTTTTAAGCTGCCCCAAACCCCCATTGGGTCTCCGGCTGTTCCCGTTCACTGTAAACGTGTCGGGACTGCATCAGTGGTTCTTCCAGGGGCAATGGGATTCCTTGCGTTGCTTCAGCACTTCCTGCTTCCTTCACTCTTCCCGCTTCGTCCTTGCAGCTCTGCATGGACTTGGGCCACACGGCTCTGGCGCAATTGCAGGACTACACGGATCACCTCTGCAAGGTCACATTGATGTTGGCTTCCCTCTCCTTCCAATGATCAGGGGCTTCGCTTCAATCGCAGAGCTCAGTCAAAAGTCCTTAAATGAACCTGCCACTGGGGGGGATCAGCGTTTGTGCAGTTTCATGTTCCCAGATTTGAATTTACCCAGGCTGGGCCATCTTCATGCTGGCTGCTCTTGGTCATGCAACCCTTTCTTGTTTTTTATTTCCTGTAGGTGGGTCCTCCACGGCATAAAGTCAAAGTCGTTCTTTACTGTTGTTGTACCAATCTTTATGCCTCCGTGGGGCCAACTCTTCTCAGTACCATGGTACGGAAGCCTAGTATTATACTGCAGCTTTCATTGGCTCACCTTTGTCTGGGTTATTTTACTTTGTAGATCAAAGACTGAAGAGACATTACCATAACAGACAGAGTTATCGAGGATTTCTAACAGGGACTTGGTACCAAAGGAAAAGGGGTTAAGGAGTTCTCTCACAGGAACAGGAGTCCCTCTCCCCAGGAGGGGAGTCCCTCACGGTGAGGTCCTGTTTTCTGCCACCCCTAGGGGGACTACTAGGTAGTGGCCTCACCTCCCTAGCCTCCCAGGGAAGGACTGAGGAGAAGTGACGAGATCCTGTGAATCATCACAAAACACACAGGAGAACACACCTTTTGGGTGAGAAGCAAATCAGCAACTTGCAAAAACCAAACACAAGGTTTTTACAGTACAGTGAAGGAAATGAGTTTGGTTTCTAAAGGATATGAAATTCTAGTAACAGTTTAGGAAACTTTACCTTCTGTTTCTTTCTTTGCTCTGTTCTTGAGGACTTTTTAATTCACGTGTTTGCCTTTATTGCCTCTAGCATTCCCATGCATCTTGTTCAAATGAGTGAATTTAAGAAGAAGGGTCCCTAGTTAAAGAAAAAGGCACTCAATCTGTTGTTCCTGGGAGCATTGTTGCTATTGACTTAAACAGTAAATATTTGTGACAGATTCTTCAACAGGACTCCAGAAGAAGCCTCAGTAATGCTCTTGTTGAATTCTATCTAGGCTGTGTTGGGCAAGGGTGGGCAAAACTATATGCTGCATTATGTGCCCCGTCAGTCACCTAGATCAGGGTTACAAGCAAGGCTCGAATACGGTTTTACTCCTTACTTTGAATCAAGTGACTTTTCATGGAGTAGGAAAGTAATTGGCTATATCAATAGGGATATGTTATGCTTATTCAAATATGTTCTTGCCCTTTAAAATTCCTCTTGAGATTGGGCAAGAATATCTGAATTCCTATGCCACTGCTTTACTGGTCCCAGATTCACAAAGATATCAGTGGAGCCTTGTGGTTAGAAGCAGGAGGTAAGCTCCTATATGTTCATGCATTTCTGTTTTTGTTGGGCACTTTTTCCTGTTTTCAAAGAGTAAAAATGAATGGTGTATATGCCTCTTAGCTGTAAGGCTTCTTTTGAGTAAATGTTGTCACGACTCGCAGGACAACGTAATGTGGGTACTAAGCAGAGGCCCAGGAATTCTGATCATGTTCTGTGATGCAGTTATTCTGATGCAATTATCGCCCTTACACAAATTATGAGACATGTTCTCCTGGGCCTTGGTTTTCTTGATTAAAGTGCCCCATGAAGTCCTATTGTTACGTTTGACACATTACTTTTAGTTGTCATTATTCCAATTGCTAAAATGGTATCCCATCTGAGTTATTTTACAGGTGCATCAGTGATATTTGTTTTTTGTAATAAACAGGAGTGCTTTTATCCCAACTGCGTTAAAAACTTTCTGCATTAGGGCGCTGTTGCGCGCGAGACGGAAAGGTCGCACTCGTGTGAGCTCCTGCGACAACCAAGGCCTGGAAGCCAATACGATGAATAATTCGACTTGGTTCGCATGACAAACGCGAATAACTTATAAAGCAACACCTCATCCAACTGCAAGCGAAGTCCCGTGAAGAAACTCGCTCAATTGACAGAATCGCGCCGTGAGAAAGATCATACGGCTCAGAACGCTGCTGGAAGAGGGGAGGAGCCCGGCGGCGCGGGCTGCCGGGGACGTGGAGTAGGCACAGCAGGCCGGGTGGGGGACGCGGGCGCTCCGGAGACCGTCGAGCGCCTGCTGGCCTTCCCCCTCTGACCCCCGCCCGGGCACGAGACAAACCGGAGGATCGGAGACAGGGCCGCGGCCCGCAAGGTAGGAGGGCGCGGGTGCCTGGCTGGACTGCTGCTCCCGGGGCGCGTGGGCGGTCTGCATCGAGGGATTGGGCCTCCCCGCACTAACGCGCATCTGGGGACACTGAGGAACCCGTTTAAAAGACCAACAGGGTACTCTCCCTTCCCACCCACGCATGTGGGTGCCTTGGCGCGTGCCCCATACCACATCCCTTCAATAAACGTGGACACTCGGCGACGAAAGGCCCCCCCCGGCCCCCAAAGGGACATCCCATGGCTGGCTCGAGTGCAGACGCTCGATAACTGGGCACAGACACGAAGGCACATTTGGAGGGGGCTGGTGGGCAGTGGCCCTCGGAGGCGGTGGTCATCGGAGGCGGCGGACCTGCGGCACTCTGGAAGTCACTGGCGGTGGGGGAGTATTGCAACAGCCAGCAGCCCCACGTGCAGGATAAGGGCCGATTACTCCGGTGTGGGCTGCGGATCTGAAAGGCATTGCGGTGTTTTTTCCCTGGCTCACCGCTATCACAGACATCACACCCCAACACGCTGAGAGGGTACGGAAGAACTTGGGGCCAGAGGAGTTGTGGAGCTGATGGGAATGCTCCCTGTTGGGGGCTAAACGTGGTCGCAGCGATCACAGCGGACACATAGGTACAGTACCGGAGGACAAGGCAACTAATAGGTGGGGTGGCAGGAACTGGAACGTGCTCTCTGGCCACGGCGGTTGCATTAATCAGCCTGGAGGAAATACCACAAGCTTCACGCATAAGCGGGTTGAGGACAATCCCCAGACCCTCGAGAGGAGGGGGGTGAGGAGTAGACTCCGTACAGACAATGCCCAATCGTCCTGGTCAAAAGAAAGTGAAGGGATCCATTGAAAGATACACGAAAGCACTCGACAAAGGAGCACAACCCTTGATGTCTGAAGACGTGCCTCCACGTGAACAACCGGCGGCTCAAGCGGCCATGATGGATCCGCAAGCGGTCTTCCAAGCTATGCAACAGGGGTTTGCCGCGCTCAATGTCAAATTGGATGGTATAACAGCTGAGGTTACATCCATTAAAACCAAGCTAGACAAGACAACAGCACGCATTACAGAGGCGGAGACAAGAATTTCTGGAGCAGAAGACGCACTTGAGGCTTTGAAGACCACGGTGTCTACAATGGCGATCGATCTGGGAACAGTGAAATCTAAGTGTGAGGATTTGGAGGCCAGGTCTCGACGGAACAATATCCGCATTATCGGGGTTCCAGAGGAGGCTCTAAAGGGGTCAATAGAGAAGGCGGTGGAAGACCTCCTCCGTAACCTACTGGGGGACCCTGGCTGGTCGGCAATGTTCATCGTGGAAAGGGCACACAGATCACTGGCACCCAAACCGAAGCCTGGGGCATATCCCAGGCCTATTGTCGCACGCCTGCTCAACTACAGAGACAGAGATCTGATATTGAGAACTGCCAGGGAGAAACAGGAATTAAGGTGGGAGGCCAACATAATCCGCATCTTCCCAGACTTCACTATGGCGGTACAGCAGGAAAGGAAACTGTTCACGGGTGTAAAGAAGCTACTACGCGAACGACAAGTAAAATACGCCATGCTCTATCCGGCAAGGCTTAAGATACAGCACCAAAACAAGACATACTTCTTTACGTTCCCTGAGGAGGCGGCAAACTTTGTTGAGACACACATCCCTGCCCCTGCCGGGAGGCCTAGAAACGAGGAAGACTCATGAAACATGCGGGAGACAAAATGCTACTATGGTGCTGATTCAGAAGGGACTGCAAACAGCTAAGGCTCCCTACTGGGTGGCCCACATGTGGGAAGATTAAGACTAAACTGAACTATCACATATGCTAGCTCCACCCGCATGTGCTGACATGTATGAGAGTAACAACGGAGAACCAGTCATATTGGAAATGACGATGAGGGGTCCGGGCAATGGTGGTCGCTACAGCCCCCCCCTGTAGCAGGTGCACGTTAAATGTTGGGAGGAGGAAGGGTGGGATCAATAAGCATAGTTAAAGTTCGGGGAACTATGAGGGAGGGGGGAGGGAATGGGCAGATGGTTTGGGATACTAGTTATGAAAAAGTTGAGGTTAAAATGAAAAGCGCACAAGCCTTCGACACTACAACTATTAAATACACAGTTAGGCTACACATCCAAGGAAATGGTCATAATCAATGGTTAGATAATGGCTATACCAGATGTTAGGAAGAATTCTCTGTTTAGGCTGAATTTCCTAACCTAGTGAGTCCCCCAGCAGCTTTGCTGGATTTTTGGGGTTTATTTTTTTCTCCTGCCAAGAGTGAGACTCTTTTACCCTCACTCTTGGACATGACGAGAGTGTTCTCTGTGACTTGCTATGTGCTTATGGGCTAGGGGGTAATCTTCCCCATAGGCCATCATTGGTTTTTGAATGTGTGTTACACAGCACCCTCAGTGCAGTAGCACAGGGGTGTCTTAGAGACCCCCAAACATAGACTCCACACGCTGGGACTGACTACTGTCTCCCTGGGTCAGTAAAGTTACCATTGACTTTACTAGTCTTAACTTAGGAACTTAACCAGTACAAACCATCTTACTGTGGAAGTACTGGTAGGGGCAATTAGATTGCCCCTGGGTCTGTTGTCGAGGGGGTACTGTCCCGTCCCCCCTCGCCGAGTTCTGGCTGGTGGCAGTGGATACCACGGAAATATTCCACCGGAATATTTCCCAATGGGATTTCCCATTGGTTTTTGATGCACCACTTTTTGGTGCAATGTTAAAGATACCGCCGGTTTATTTAATTAATATAAATTCACCGGTTGGGATTTTTTGCCGGAACTCGCCGCCAAAATGGCGTCTAGGTTCACTTCAGTTACCCTGAACCCGAGTCGAGCCTTTGTTCCACTTTTGGCGGGCTTCTGCACAGAAGCCCTCCAAAGTGGTGCCATTCTGTCTGGGTGCCACAGGGGATGTGGGAGGGGGTTTAGGCACCCTGGACCGAGTTGCCTTGCCATTTCAGGTCGCACTCTAGTGTGATTGGCCCAAGTGGTGAGCCACCCCGCTCACCACTTAGCATGTTTGAGTGACAGCTAGGCTGTATGAATGGGGGTTTGCTGCATAAAAGCAGGGTTTTTGGGACTGGTTCTTCAGAAGTCGCCACAGGACCTAAGAAGCCGAAGAGGGAGAAGCCGAGCCGACCTGCCAAGACGACACCACCGGTGAAGCCCTGCAGAATCGTCTCACCACTTTTCCCGACGACAGAGGAGATCTCCCGCCGGAGAGTCTTCTTCCCTTAACTGGTGGGGACAACCAGTTGCTGCCTTCTTTTCGCCGTCCTGAAGCATCTCATGGCCGCCTTGCCTGTGCCAAGCACCCCGGCCAGCGGGCTACCACTTTTTACCTCAACCGCGAAAGAGGAATCTTTCCACTTTTAAAGGTACTGTGTTCCGCCCGGCCTCCCTTGCCACCGATTGTACGGGGTAGATTTAGCCCTCGGCTCTCGAACCTGGGTAGGTCTGGGACACCCTAACTAAACTTTTCAGAACCATAGTAAAACCGTTTTCTACTCACCTGCAAAGACTTGTGACGTTGTGTGATCTTGGGCACATTCTCGCCTGGCTCCCTCTAATGTGGGCCCCGAACTAATTCTCCTTGTTCCACTATCGACTGTCTTTGCTAACCTTATGTGAAAAGTGTTTTACCTTACTGCTCTTTATTTTTGCCTTTTTCCCTCCCTGTTGGTAATACTTGTTGGAATACCATCTAACGTTAAGCGCTCACCTCTGGTTGGAAATAAGTGGTGTTAATTTAGAATTGTCCAACAAACGAGTAGGGATGTACATATGAGTAATAGTAACTGTGTTTGACTTTCTTATCTTTTCTAATGTGCTAGTGTAATTTATGAGTGTACCTTTAGTAAATAAGTTTATACTTTTACACCTAGCTCTGGTCAGTGTTTGCTTGTGCTATTGTACCTCTGTACCTATTATGTATCCTCTGTATACTGCCTAACTCTTCTTGAGGGAAGTCTGACTGCTCAGCCACAGCTACCACAGTGAATCTGTGTGGTGCAGACTGCTACCAAGTGGGTTTACTGCCAACACCTGTAGACTTAAATCTTTTGCAGTGGTCCCAGAGGGAACTGCACAGGTTTCAGCCTAACACCAGACACTGACGACTTGAAAATATTGAGCTGGAATGTACGCGGTTTGGGTATCCACATGAAGAAGAGAAAGATAATAGCATACATAAACAGGCTAGGCCCCAAAATGGTTTTCCTTCAGGAAACACATCTAGGGCCCCAACTAGCTGGACATCTAATCCAGAGTTGGGGGCCACATCAATATTTTACAACCTACTCGAGAAGGGCGAGGGGGGTGGCGATCCTTATTCATAAATCAATTCAAGTGTATACATTCAGAAACAGACCCTGAAGGCAGATACATATTGCTATATGGAACCCTTAGTGACAGCGAAATGGTCCTCCTCAATGTGTATGGGCCGAACATAGATGACCCAGAATTTTATGCTGGAATATTCGAGAAATTGGCAAACTACCCGACGGCCCATTTAATCTGCGGGGGGGATTTCAATACCATCCTTGATGTGAACCTAGATCGCACGTCAACAAGGTCTAGGACACTCACCAAGGCGGCACAGAAAATACACCTTCACATGTCTGACCTCAACCTGAAAGATGCATGGAGAGCGCTAAATCCGTCCAAAAGGGAATACACATTCTACTCCTCAGTCCATGACATGCACTCAAGAATAGACTTATGGCTGGTTGACAATGAGTTGCTGGGTTGGGTTACAGATACACATATTTACCCCAGGACGTATTCAGATCACTCCCCAATACAGCTAACAATAAAGGTTCCCGGAATCAGGGCATGTAAACCACCATGGAGGTTCAAGCCACTGGCTCTCCAAGATCTCGTCTATAGAAACGCAATGGCTAGTAAAATACAGGAGTATTTTGAGATCAATGAGGGAACGGTGTCTAGTCCAGCAATACTGTGGCAGGCGTTCAAGGTTTGCATCAGAGGCAGCTCTATAGCTGTTGAATGCGGAGTCCTGAAGGACATTAGGGGCAGACTGTCACGACTAGAAACACAGATAGCTACCTTACAAACTCAATATGCACACTCTCCTTCAGCGAAAACAAGCGCTGATATTAAAACCAGACTGGATGAATACAAAGAAGCAGCGGACCAGGAGATCCGCTATTTCGACAAACCAGTGGCTGCACGAAGGTATGGGGAGGGTGAAAAACCAGGGAGGCTGCTGGCGAGAATGGTAAGGGGTGAGAGAGGCATGACAACGATACCGTGCGTACATCTGCCGGATGGCACAGTGACCACTGAAGATCTTAAGGTGAAAAAGGTATTTTATGATTTCTATAAGAAACTCTACTCCCCTCAATGTGACAGTACTGATGAGGAGATAGACACCTACCTATCCCAAATACCGACAACGCTTCTGGCTGACGCCACCAGGGAGTCCCTCGAGACCCCGATCACAGAGGCAGAGATAGCCGAAGCGATAAAAGCGCTGCCCAACGGGAAAGCCCCAGGCACAGACGGTTTGGGAGCAGAGTTCTACAAAGAATTCAGCGATCTCCTTTTGCCCAGGCTATACACTGTGTGGATGGAGGCCTTGAATAAAGGGGAACTCCCTGAAACAACAAGGGAAGCAGTGATCACACTATTGCTCAAGCAGGGGAAACCACCTGAGGAATGTGGGTCGTACAGGCCGTTGTCACTAATGAACACAGATGCGAAGATTTTCGCTAAAATGCTGGCAACCAGATTATCATCGTTAATGCCATACATGGTACAGGCAGGGTTTATTATGGGCAGATCCACAGCAACCAACATCAGACGATGCCACAAGATACTAGCAACAATATCCCCAGAGACCCAAGGAGTAGCGGTCTCACTGGATATGCAAAAAGCGTTCGATACGGTTTTTTGGCCCTTTTTATTTGGGGTGATACGCAACTATGGCTTTGGCCCCAATATCATAAGGTGGATTCACGTTTTATACGCTCACCCCTATGCCAGGATCAGAATCAATGGCGCTTTAACGGAAGTCCTGGAACTGTTGGGAGGCACTCGACAGGGTTGCCCCCTGTCGCCATTACTGTTCGCCCTAGTGATAGAACCGCTGGCTGACATTCTCAGGGCACGTTATAGCGCATACGGAATATGGTTGGAAGGCAGGAGGCAGATCATCACCTTATATGCCGATGATATTTTACTATATTTTAGGAACCCGGACCGCACGCTGGGCAAGGTATTGGCGGAGGTGAATAGGTTTGGCGGGTATTCTGGATTGAGACTCAACCCTAGTAAATCGGAGGTATTCCCACTCACGAAAAATACAACGAAACCCAGGGACTTATGCGGTCTTATATGGAGCCCCACACATATACTCTATCTGGGAGCATACATAGCGAGGACGGCCCAGCTCACACGAGCGCTAAACTATAATGCATTGTCTGACTCCCTGTGTGCAAAAATGAAACGCTGGAGCGCCCTTCCTATATCACTAATGGGGAGAATAGCCCTTGTTAAGATGATCATACTGCCAAAACTTTTCTACCTGTTCCACACAGTCCCGGTGTGGCCGGGGCGCACACTGTTTTCCAAGATAAAGAGTGCCTGCACATTGTTCGTCTGGGGCGGGCACCCCAGGCTTAACTGGAATACATTAACTAACACATACCAACGGGGGGGGCTGGCGGCTCCGGATTTGGAGCTATATTACCTCTCGGCGCAGGCTTACTATGCTGCATACTGGGCCGCAAACTTTATTGACCCGGGGCCGCCGCCACATGGCCAACAAGCTAGAGAATCAATACTGGCTCTGCATAAGATGCTGGAACCGGCCCCTAAACACCATAATTCCTTAGACCCCACGAAGGTGACAACCACAGCATGGGCTAAGATAGCGGATATATTTGGCAAGGGCAAGCTGTATCATCCGAGTATGCCGATATGGGGGGACCCGCGTTCACCATTTTCTCTCGATGGGGAGGTGGCTATGCACTGGAATTCCAGAGGGATTGCGCAGTATGGCCAGCTGTTCCGGGATGGGCTATTTGCCACATGGGACGACCTAAAGGAAGTAGTGGGGAACACGAATAGACACAAATGGCAGTACCACCAAATTAAAGACACCATGCAAAGGGCTTACCCCTCCTTTCCGGAAGAACCAGAAATAAATATGGGGCTGGGCTATATGTTCACGAGTGGGACCCAAAAAGTCACAGCTGCTGCACTCTATAAAATCATAACCCAAACACGCCCAGAAGGGGTCCACCAGTCCAGGACCAACTGGGAACTAGACTTGGGGCAACAAATAGAGGACCACGAATGGACGCAAATATGTATGCTGACCAAAAGTATTTCGTGCAACTCCAGATATAAGCTTATACACTATAAAATAATACATAGGCTGCATTACACACCTGCAAAGCTTCAGCGAATCTACCCCTCCACCTCGGGATTGTGCCCGAGATGCCATGCCGAGGGCGCAAATATCTACCATATGCTTTGGGAATGTATAAAATTGAAAGAGTACTGGAGGGAGGTCTGTGCTGCGCTTGATGAAATGGCGGATCTACCTGTCCAGTGGACACCAAAGCTATGTTTGCTGGGTGTGGTGGGGAAGATGAACCCGATGTGGCGTAAACTATTAAATTTGAGCTTGCTAATTGCCAAAAGGGCAATATTGTTGAAATGGAAAAGTGTAACCCCCCCAACTAAGGCAGATTGGGAGAAAGACATGTTGTGGACTAATGACACTGAAGAAATGTATATAGACTCTGTACTACCCATAGCCAGACCCAGAAATATATGGGACCGGTACAAGCAATACCTTGCGGACAAGGCTACAGCGGAAGAATCAGAATCGGAGAATACCCGAATGTGTATCATTATTGACGTGTAATTACGCTGGAATGGTGAAATGTATGTGATTGGCTTGTGTGCACCAATAAATAAAGTTTAAAAAAAAAAAAAACTTTCTGCATTGTCTGAGGATTGTTTACAAATGATTAGTCACAACTAAACCTATTGTTTATCCTGAGCATACAAAGCATTTTTTGTGCGAAAATGTTTGTTTCTCTGCACAGGAGTACTTTTGGTAGGTACTATGGTTTATCTTAAAGTCTGGATTGGTCTCCTTATAATCCCATGTTAAAGATTTGAATTGCAGTGGTTGGGAAACTCCCAAATCTTGGGAAGCTCACAAAGTAAGCATTCTCACAAAGTGGCTTAACTCGTTATTCGATTGTGCCAGAGGTGTAGACACGGTAGACCCTGAGCGGGCCAGGACCACCCAAAATCTGTAAATGCCCACTCAGCATCATTGTGTGGGAATTTACAGATGTTGAGGTTACTGTGGTGGGCCCAGCTACGTTAGCTTCAGGCACCACTAGTTAGACAATCCTAGCTACACCTATGAGTTGCCCACATGGAAAATGATGTGCGCACTTGAAGAAAATAAATTGGAGGACGCATTGTCCAAGACTTAGTTGTACGTACATTTCAGTGGTTCCATCCTCTTACATGTTCCCCAAATAGGAGATCCTGCTCAATTCAGCCATTCGATTGCCAATTCTAGAACTAAAAATGTACCAACAAACTACACTGTCCTTGCCCTAAATTTCAATTATCCTACATGTTATCTTCTTAAAACAGATATGAGTCCGTCTGTTACAAGTGGTTAAGATATTAGAGGTGTTATTCGACTGCTATATGTGTTGCTCTGATTTTGGGACGCAAGAGAAACTAAAATATAAAGTTAGTTCAAACAGAACCAGGGTCTGTTGAAACGCCAAGATTTGTCAAAAGACTTATGAAGCGCATATGAAAAACAATCTTTTTTTAGCAGTAACAAAAACTTAATTTGTGACTGCAAGCATTGAGCCCAATTAAGTAATTATGAAAATGTGTAAAATAGTACCAACACTTCTCAAATATCTTCAAAACAACGCAAAATAATGTACCTTAACATCCACTTGCATTGTTTTCTTGTCCAAAGGAACTCGCACCATCTTCATTCCAAAATAGTGAGCTGCTTTATCAAATGCTGCATGGACACTGAGGGGAGCAATTCTGCAATGCAAAAAAGAAGCACAGAGAAAAATAATTTACCAATCCCCGTTATGTTCCGCAAGAAATTAAATTGACAAAGGAACTTCCATTTCTATGCCTCTAAACATGGCGAAAACCATTCTAAATTTAAAGGGATAGTCCAGTAAAAAAAAAATATTTTAAAAATAGATAGGCAACATTAAAAAAATAATACTAGCACTTTTTTAAAAAAAACTTCCTATGTAAAATTTTGAGCTATTCAAGCTCAAAATCCGCAAAAGCAAGCACATGGACGCATCCATTTTGTGAAATGGATGCCCGCCTGTGCTGGCTTTTGCGGCGCTAATGAAGGAAAAGCCAGCCAGCTGTAGTAAACAAAAGCTACCGCTGGGTGGCTTTTCCTTCATTGGTGCTGTACGCGGAGGACGGGGACCGGAGACCAGAGCAGGAAAGCTGCAACTGAATCTCGGTAAGTGCTATTTATTTATTTTTTTAAAATAAGCACTAGCTGCGGTTTTTCTTCTAGGTTTTCCGGGCTGGAGGAGCCCGGAAAACTTAGAAATAAAACCGCAGCTTTAAAAACGTATTTATGTTTGCAGTCGCTTTTGAAGCGTCCGCAAACAAATACAACGTTGTGTTTGAAAACACTGCGGTTTTTCTTTCCAAGTTTCTCAGGCTCCTCCGGCTCGGAGGAGCCTGAGAAACTCTGAAAGAAAAACCGCAGCGTTTTCAAACACAAGCGCGTTGTGTTTCTGCCTGCCGTGGCTATCACTTTGCGTCTCCGGTGCTCCCCCAAGGGAGCACCGGAGACCCAAAGTGAAAGCCAAGGCAGGCAGAAACACAACACGGTTGTGTTTACATGCCGCGGTGTTTCTGCCTACAGCTGATTTCCCACTTGGGGCTCTCGGGCTCCCCACGGGGGGCCCGGGAGCCCCAAATGGGAAATGCTAAATGCTGCAGTGTTTCTGCCTAAATCTGATTTCCCATTTGGGGCTCTCGGGCTCCCCACGGGGGGCCCCCGAGAGCCCCAAATGGGAAATGCTAAATGCTGCAGTGTTTCTGCCTAAATCTGCCTTCCCATTTGGGGCTCTCGGGGCCCCCCATGGGGAGACCGAGAGTCCCAAATGGGAAAGCAGATTTAGAACCATTTGGTTCTTTTGAATGGCAAAAATACTGGAGTAAAAGCCAAAGCCTTGCTGGGAGGCTGGGACTTCCTGCACTGCCGGGCTCTCTACGAGCAACCGGATCTCTGCCAAAATAGTTGGTGTCCCAACCTGTGGGAGTGGAGGGGACGAGGGAGGAGAAGCTGGGATAGGGAGGCGGTATCCTGTGGATACTACGGATACGATCCAGGGGTCCACGAAATTCTGGCACCAGAAATGTGCATGGAGAGCAAGCCTGCCCCCCACCGGACACACGTAGACCCAAAGGGGCGTGTTATGCCGTCTTTACCTCGGAGGCTGTCGCAGAGGAGGTGGGACTGGAAAAAGCCCTTACCCCCTGACCCCCTTTTTGTTGTTTGTGCCGGCTCTGAGACGGCGAGCGGTCAGTCTGCCTGGATCTACGCTCCTGGAAGCCTCAGAAGCCTCAGTAAGAACAACCTCTTTCGGAGCACTGCTGAGATTGGGAGTATGATTTGGGAGTGGTCTTGGTCAACATGGATAAAGACTTGGCCGTTTGTGAGCGTTTTTCCTTTTTGTCCAGCTTTTCCTCCATGAGTGGAAGAGGGCCCCCCCCCCCCAAACGGTAGATCTAATGTGTGTTCCTGGACCTCCGGGTTGAACTTTGTTGCCCGGAGCCAGGCTGTCCTTCTCATGTCCATGACGATAGAGATGGCACATCGAGGGGTGTCAATATGGGCCATGGTGGATTCCATGAGATAATGCGCCACAAGCTTGGCCTCGGCTTGCCCCGCCTTAAAGCGTGATTGGCTCTGGGTGGGGACTTCCGGAAGGAAGTCTGCAATTTTCCGCCGTAATCTTTGGTTGGCGGCAGCCTGCATGGCATCTGCGCTGGCCTGACAAAGATGTAAGGATGCGTTGGAATACTTTCTTGCCGTACACCTCCAAGATCTTCTCCTCCTTGCCTAGAAGCGCCGCAGAGGAGGCGGCTGAGGACGACTGAGGCTTGGAGTATAGTGATGCTGCAGCGATCACCAAGGAGTGTGGCTGAGGATGGTCCGAGAGCAAGAGTTTATCCCGCTCCATCTGCAGTCGTTGATTGACCGGCTGGGCTTTGAGGGGTTTGAGCCAGCCCTTCTTGGTCAGGGAGACTAAAATCGGTCTGCAGAGGAATCCCCAGTTTGGCAGAGGGGCGTCGTGTGAGGACTTCTGCCAGAACCCAACCTACCGGCAGCTCGACTTCAGGTTGGGGTAGCAAGCCCAGCAAGACGTTCGTGGAAGGCGCTGGCTGAGGATGGCTCGTCCGGATCCTCCTCCTCATCCGTATCCTGTGGAGGAGGAGTAGTTTTGCAAAGGAGGCTGGGGTACAGGGACCACGGCCGGAGGGTGAGGAGGCGGCTGCGGAGGGTACGGAGCCGCATGAGCAGTTGGCTGGGGACCCGGCGAGGCAGCTGCGCCGGGGCCTGGGGTGCCGACGGAGTAGTCTGTGGTGCCGCTATCATTGCGTGAAGGACTTCCCTGATGGAGTCTTTGAGGATAACCCCCCCATAAGAGGTGACCTCATGAGGCTGAGGAAGCTCTCGAAGAAGACCTTCACTGACCGAGGAGGTGGCAGGGGGTGCTGATGGGGCAGCAGAGACCTGCTGGAGCCGCTGCATACCTGAAGTGACCGGCAGGGAAATAACGACTCAGGGCAATACGGGTCACATTAACTTTAATAAATATATAACGGCTGTTAATGTTCAATCGGCAGTCCACATCCCTTGTGATGTCGCTGCAGTCCATGACACGCTCCAGGCATGGAATGTTAACAGTGTAGGTAGACTGCTGTGCATCTTTCATAGGAGCACAGATGCTACACATCTCCCTTCCTTTATAATATAACAAACAAAAATACAACAAAACTAGAAATGCAAAAGAAACTTCACATTCACACAAAGTCCTCCATTCGTCTTGGTCGGCGGTATACTCTTCCCCACCTGAACCTGCAAGTCGTCTCTCTGATGGAGGTTGGCAAGGAAATGACTTCAGATTTGTTAGAAACATTTCTTTGCATATCTTTTCCCTTCATCACTTCCCTTTGACACACTTCCCTCTCATTTATCTCATTCAACTGTCTCGCAACATCCTCACCTCTGCTGACATTGGAGTATCTACTGTCACCACATAATCAAACTCTCTCACCGTTACAGATCCTTCCATCCTCCATTCTAACAGGGTGTTTAAATGCTTCCACAACTCTGATAGGTTTTGACCATTTACAAGGGCCTTCCCTGAGGGCAGGGGAAAGATTGACCCTAACTATCTTTGCCACTACTGTATCCTTATCAAACTTGCTCATGGGTCCCTTCTCATCATACACAGATTTGTTCCTCAACTGGGTACCTCTGATCTTCCTACACACAACCCCGAAATCCTTATCCACACCATCATTTTTGTTATCCAACCACAGCGGTGCCAGTTTGGTGCACACCTTCCTCCCTCTGCTCAACTCAAAAGGAGAAAGACCAGTGTTGGAATGTTGTGTTTGAAACCATGAGCCACTATTCTCTCCTTAATAGCCGTTTCCCAATTTATGCCATTGGACCACGCTAACCTAATGGTCTGCTTCAACACTTTGTTAAAGCGTTCCACAGTCCCATTAGTGTGTGGGTGGTAAATGGCGCTTTTTTGTGTATGATGGAGTCGTTATTGCAAAAATCCACCATTTCCTTCAATCTGAATTGGGTACCATTGTCTCATGATACTTCCAGGATAACCCTCTCTCTCACAAATTCCAGGCAGAAAATCAACCATAATTTTCCCTGTAATACTTGGTGCAATGAACACTTCAACCCATCTGGTGAGGAGATCAATTACTAATAGACAAAATGTTTGCACACCATTTCTGTACACTGGGCCCAACACATCCATGCCAACATCTTTCCATGCTTTGCTCGGAATTTCGGTCACCACCATAGGTTGTTCCACACCCACACAGCTCTTTTCACCATTGCTGCAAAGGATACAGTCTCTGATGTAAAGTTCTATCTGCAAATCACATCCGGGCCACCAAAAGTAATTTCTTATCCTTCGTTTAGTTTTTACTATTCCTTGGTGACCCTCATGACCAAGTTCAATCACTCTTTGCCGTAAACCTGACGGCGGAAAAATCTCGTCTCCTCTCATGATGATATCATTATGTAGATGCAATTCATCGGCAACCAACCAATAGTCTAACAGATTTGATTTTTCAAATATCGCTTTACTCCATGGACCTTATCTGCAGATTAATTCCTTAAGATGGACCAGCATTCTGTCATCCTTTTCAGCCTCACTCCATTCTATCCTTGAAATGGATGCTGTCTCTATATTGAGAAAATTTTCCATATTGTCATCCTCATCCACAATTTCTGATATGTTAAGTCTTGACAAGCAGTCAGCCGTAATGTTCTTAGCTCCAGGTACATAACGTACCGTGCAATTGTATTCCTGAAGGATCATTACCCATCTCCTGATACGATTGGATACTTTGTCTAATCCTTTAGACATAAAACCATGGACTAAAGGTTTGTGATCCGTGCAGAACTCTACTTAACCACCCGAAATGAAGCTCCTGAATTTTTCCGCCAACCACTTTATCGCCAGAGCCTCCTTTTCAATGGCGGCATAAGATTTTTCAGCGCCCTTGAGTAGTCTAGATGCAAACGCAATTACCACTTCTCGGCCTTTATGTTCTTGCGTGACGACAGCTCCCAGACCAATATTACTGGCATCGGTGGTAATAATGATTTTCTTATTACTGGTGAAATTTTCCAATGCCGGGGCTTTATCTATTGCAGTCTTAATAAACTCAAAATCCTCCTCACATTCATCATTGCATTCTAAACTTTTCTTCTTAATTACTTCGCGTAATGGAACAGTATGCACGGCAAAATCACAAAAATAAATTTGGAATAATATTCTGCCATACCTAAGAATGTGCGTACTTCTTTATTGCATGGTCTGGGCATTTTCTTTATAGTATCCAGCAATTGTGCTTTAGGCGATATGCCATTTGCAGAAATCTTATGTCCTAAATACTCAATTTCCGAACAATTAATTTTACATTTGTCTTTGCTCAAAGTCATTCCAGCGCTGTATAATTTTTCACACACATCTTCATCTCTCATCATGAACGTTTTTGCTATCAGCATATATCAATATATCGTCCTGGAAGCATATTACTCCTGGCACTCTCTCAAAAAGACTGCATGATTTTTTGAAAGACGGATGCTGCTGACACCAATCCAAAAGGCATCCTTTTGAATTGATATAATCCATCAGGCGTAATGAAAGCAGTAAGATGTCTGGAACATCTGTGTAATTTGACTTGATAAGAAGATGTTAAATCAAGAGTGTAAAAGTGACTTGATGGCCCAATAGTGGAAATCAACTCTTGTGTGTTGAGAAGAGGATGTCTATCGGGGACAACACACTTGTTCAGTTCCCGCATATCTACACATATTTCGAAGTTTTCCTGATTTCTTCCTGAGAACTACTAGTGGCGAAACCCATTCACTGGCATTTATGCCTTCAATAATTCCTCGGCTTTCCATGAGTTGATCTCTTTCCTGACCTCATCTCGCATAGATAAAGGTACACTCCTTAACTTCTGGGCCACTGCAGTATGATTAGGTTTCAATTGTATTTCATGTACAAATCCACGAGACATCCGACACCATCAAGGAATACTGCTATCATGACATCGGTGATACAGTACTTTGAGACTATTCTCACGTCTGTTCACATGATTATCAACAGCAAAAACAGATTCCTCTGCAACAGTCTATTTCGACCTGCAGTTTGCTCTGGTGGGTCCAACTTAAAAAGGGTGTTTTACCTGAGTTAGTGATGTAAACCTTCCCATTAGCCTTTCTCCCTTTGCATTTCAAACTACCCCAGAACCAACCTATTGTGTCAATCTTTACACCACCGTAGGCTCTGGGCTTGACATCTGTCTCGTGTAAATACTCATGCTTCTTCCTATCCCATAGTTGCTGCGGTACCAATGTATATTTCGCACCAGTGTCAATCATCATGTCTAATTCCACTCTGTCAACTGAAATTGTGGCTTTGGGACTCTCTAGGACTTTTTCCATCATCATCATTCATCACAACGAAGACACATTCTTCACCTTCATCTGGATCGCTGTGATCACTGCCTGAATTTCCCCCTATCCAATTAGTGGATGTATTGCGAAATCTGCAGAACTTGGAATAATGGCCCTTCCCTTTACATTTACTGCATAGGATTTCTATCGCTGGACATTCCGGATCGTCAGCCCAATGATTGATGCTGTTGCACCTGTAAGATCTTCCTTGACGTTTTTTTCTTGAGTTCAGGTGTCAATCATTAGGACTTTCTCTCCTAGTATAATTATTGAGATTACTTTTTTGATTGATTCTGTACTTTCCTCTGTCATTCGGCGGTGGTTGATATGATCTACTAGATGTTTTTCTTCTGACAGCGGTATTGTTCACCATGGCAATTGATTTTTTCTTCAGTATTGTCACATGTTATCTTAGCAGCTCTCATGCCATTGGTTTCTAATGGGACAGATTTCATCTTGTTTTCAAGTTCCTTAATATATTCTTCAGTGTGTTCCACCTCTTTTGCTACTCTAAGCACCATATCTAACGAGGGATCATTCTCTGACCAAAGTTTTTTTCTCACTTTTGTACTCCTGCCCTCCAACATAAACTGGTCTCTTAATCTTTCATCCAGTTGACCATTAAAATTACATGTTTTGCCAAGTTTTCTTAAAGCAGTAACAAATTTCTCAACACTTTCTCCCTCCTCTTGTGTCCTCTTGCCAAACTTATTTCTCTCCAAAATGATACTCACTTTCTTCTCATAATGTTCATTTATCTTTTTGACTGTGCGTTCATATTTGTTGATATCAACATCCTCATCAACTGGAAGTTCCGGTAAAGATTCATACTTTTCTTGGCCAGCTGGCCCCAAACAGTGCAATAACAATGATTTCCTCTTTTCTGCTCTACAGTTCGGGCCACAAACCACCCCTGCATAATGTTCGAAAGAACGGATCCATCTTTTCCAAGGAATGGTGGGCTCATTTGTATCAGGCATAAAAAATGTGGGAGGAGGAACACTGCTGAATGCCATTGCTAAAATTAGGCCAGTAATGCCACTCAATTCCTGCAGTTATCCTCAAATTGTTATAACAAGTCAGTATGCTTTATGTGGCGCTCCAACATCAACATAAATTACGCCTGTTCATACTGTATAAAATTCTGATAATACATTTGTTCACTCAATACATATCCAGCAATGGGTGTCCGTTGTTGTACATCAATTTTAATTAATGTGTGTTGCTCCCATACTCGTTGCTAACACAAACTATTCATGTGTGCATGCATCTTTTAAAAGCATGTGTTAATCCGGTGAGATTGATATTTACATGCAATCCATGTAACATGCATGTAAAAGTGGATTAGAGTGTGTATACAGCTTTAAATGCATTCACAACTTGATAGAATTGGCATTTGCATATGATCCCCAAAGCACGCATGCGTACGATTCCAAACCAGGAAATGAAACGGCACAGAAGCCGTGAAGGTAGTAATGACGGTTGCACAGCGTACAATGAGATGGAAAGCTTTTTGTGGTCGCTGTTGCTTTCAGATTGTGCGGAGCTTAAGCACAGTAACAAAAGGTATGTTACTGTTGGATGACACCGACTGGGGCCGCTGCAACGCTTGGGCGTAAGCAGGGCGGCCTCACAAGCAGGCTGTCAGATCTCCGTCGCACACGTTGACAGCACAGTCCTCGTCGCCAATTGAAGTGACCGGCAGGAAAATAATAATGACTCAGGGCAATACGGGTCACATTAACTTTAACACATATATATATATACACATAGTCCATGTAGTTATGGTTAAGTTGGTGTTTCCATAGGAAGAGCACTTTTTGGGTGGCTTATAAATTTGCTCCCTCTGGACGAATCCTCACCAAACTTTGCAAAAAAAAAGTATATGGCGCAGTCTGAATTCTTTTGCAACGTTTGGAGAAGTTTGGTCCAGGGGGAGCAAAGTTATAGGGGGGGTCCCAAAACTTTTGTTTTTTCCTATAGACATAATGGGAAAAAACTTTGCGCACGGCTACAGCCCGAACCGCTGGACGGATTTAAACCAAATTTGCGGCAGGGGCAGCGGCTTGGTCCCGAAAGCATGCTTTTGCAAATTTGGTGTAAATCCGTCCAGTAGTTTTTTTAAAAAATGACCAAAATGTAAGGCAAAAAAATTAGTGATATCTGTGTTCGCTTCGCGGACGGACTTCCCTGTTCGCTCCACGGACAGCGCCCCGATTGGCCCATGGGCTTGCATCATGTCTGCGGACATGCGTGTTCGCTGATTATGGGGCGTAGAGCACGTCAGATTTTCTGTGGGACCCGCCATCTTGTATTCGCCGTCGACCGCGTACAGCGTGGTGAAACTTGGATTCAAAATTGTATTTAGTGGCGTGTGTTGGTGTGTAAGAGTGTTTGGGGTGGGTGGGGGAGTATGAGATAGGTTCAATGTTTTGCTTTTTTATGTGCTGTACGCTTTTGTTGTGTTCGATTTCTCCGCGGAGAACACGGCTGTTCTGACATTTTGTAAATAAACTAAATGTTGGGGTGTTCAGAAGACGGAGTGTGTGTCTTTTTTGTTCGCAAGGAAGGTAAAATTGAGCTAAAAACACTGGCGGTGTATTTAAATGTTTGTAAATACACAAACTGGGGGTGTCCTGAGGACGCCGTCTGTATTGTAATCTGTCAAGTTGAGTGTGTTCTAAGAACACTCGCGGTGTCCCGAAATGGTTGCAATTACAAAAAATGGGGGTGTTCTGAGAACGTTGTTTGTATTGTTCGTTGTCAGGTTGAAAGTGTTCTACGAACCCTCCTTTTGTCCGCTGATAGTACAATTTCCTATGGGCCTCACCCGACTTTTTGTCCACTAAAGAAACGATAAATCAGGCTGGTGTGTGCCGACATTATGTGATAATCCCATGACTGGAGCTATTGACCTGGCTGACTTGCTTTTGCGACACTAAATCTTATCTCCCGCCCCTAAGCCTGATATTATGAAAGCATTCATATTCCCTGCCTCTCTCCGTGACGTCACAGGGTGCGTCAAACGCGCCCAGTCGTCTCCAGTCCTATGCGACTTTACACAAAACCCGGAAGATAACACCCACTATGTCACAACACAGCGCGCCACAATTCAGAATATGAAACTGTGGTTTAAAAGTAAACAGCAGGATTGTACATTTGGTAAAGTACATTTATTTTACTGAAATGTTTAGTGAATATTCAGCGATTTGCAATTGTCTCTGCTGTCGATCAGCAAAAGTTTATTTTGAGCCACACGCTGTTCCTTTGCGGTAGATAGGCTGTTGGTTTATGATAAAAGCAGTAAATGGTCGCACTGATAATCGGAAGGTTGCTCCAACAACGAGGCATTAGACCACCATAATGGTTGATATGTTGCTTCTAGCCGCTAGTACTGCGTAAGGGCATATTGGTCCTTGGAGATTGTCCCATAAAATGGTGAAGGTCATGAAGTTGCTTACATGGAGCTGCACCTGGCAGTTGAAAAATCCGTCCGCTGGAGTCTGAAAATCGTGACATTGGCAAAATGGGGCAACATACCCGTTTTAAAAAACAAATTAGTCTCACTAGCCGATCTTTATTAAAAATATTCATTTTATTAGGGCGTGAAACTATTTGCTAGCGAAGATAGTGCAACTGAGTATGTTAATAATAAAATAATATTTTCGCATTTATATAGCGCTAAGAACCGTCAGGTATCTCAGCGCTGCTTATTATTACCCACGGTGTGTGGTGCTCATTTATCGACCACGGAAGGATGAAAGGCTGAGTTTGGGCGTGCCGGGATTCGAACCTGCATTAGCAAGCTGTGCACGGATGTCAAAGCGAGCGCTCTACTCCCTGTGCCACTTGACCAGCTACAGTGAAGTGGCACAGCGAGTAGAGCGCTTGACCGGCTACAGACCGGTTAAATTATTTCTATTAACCCACCCTGTGTCGTCTGCCTTTTTCATAGCCCTCTAGACGACAGGGGATCAATTCGGCGGTAATAGTGCGCGGTAGAAAACAATATGTCACATTGAACGAACAAGTACAACTTGACCGAGCTTTAATGCCACGCTATTGTTATTATATTCCGGTATAAAATAATCTAAAGGGTTACTTACATTATAATTGCATTTTCCATTGTCCAAGTGTAGTGCAGTCCCAAAATACGACTCTGCGTGTGCCAACAATCTTTCTCAAAGTGTATAATATACAAAAGTGGTTTCGTTTCAGAAATTTCATCTTTATCATGTCTTACGTTTTTGCTACACTTCTTCAAAAGAAGTCTTTCAGCACAATCTCTGTCTGTCAAGGTAAAAAAAAATACAACCTTATACTGGGAGTCGTGGGCCTCTCCGGGCCGCGAGAAAAAAATGGAAGCAGCTGACCTTCACTGTGAACGAGCATAAATGCTTACTTTGCAACATTCTGTGTAAAGCCATCTGTGAGAACTTGCTGTTTACACTACATCTTTGTATATTGTTTGCGTGCTAATAAAAAAAGTTTAAGGGACGTTATGGTTCCAAGTAAAGCCGAAAAACCCCTGAAATTCGCCAGTTATGGTAAGCTAAGCAACCATAACTCGCGCCACCACCGTGCACTGCTAACACTAACACCCAGGACATCAACGATGACTATCGCAAATGTCATTGATGACATCACTGATATCACATGTGCATTTACTATTCATGAAATTTGTGTACTAGGGATTTTTATTATAATGTTGCGAAAAAAGTGTCAAGGATCATTGCAATAAATATACCGTAATTAGTGCTTTGAACGATGCATTGATATAAATAGCATTGTATTATGGGGTTCTATCTAGTATACTGAGCTACTAATGGAGAAACATAGCATTGTGTGCAGCGTACAAGATGAAAGTATAATATTTGTAATGTTAATATGTTGAATAATGAAATAATTGTCCTGAAATGTTCGAAAATAAACAAAATGGGGGTGTTCTGAGGACGTTCTTTGTATTGTGTGACTGCTTAGCTGTATGCAATGAGGGAATGGCACAGAGAGTAAAGTGGAAATGGTAGAAGGGGTGTCGAAGAGTGACGCGGTCTGCGGACACCGCGGCTGTCCGTGGACAGTGCGTGCTACATCCGGGGTTTTCCAGCAAATCCAACATGGAAAGAAGACTGTACGGATTAGCCAATCAGATGTCAAGGTTGTGGATTTGTGTTGAAAGAGACTGTGTGGTGAAGATGGCAGAAGTAGAGAAGGTCAGGGTGTTGGTGCTTGGAGATATGTTTGTGCAGGGTTTTACAACAGTACGCTCGATGCAGGCATTTTGAAAATAACTTTGATGTGAAAGGAGTGGAGGTGGTGTGGAGCACTGTGCCCGATTGCAATGTATAGGGAATTGTACAAGTTTGTGAGGATATGGCCATGAACAACAGTCCGCATGTGGTAGTTTTGCACTATGGTGCTTTCCATTTGGGCAACGTCAGTGCCCCTACTTTGTTGGCTGATTTGGAACGCTTGGTTCAAGCCGTAATGAAGATCCTTCCAAATGCGAAAGTAATTTTTTCTGGATTACTACCTAGGGCAATATGGGACAATAGTTCAGTTTTTTGTCCTCAGCAAAACATTGCTAGGTGTGTCATCAACCGAGGCATGTGTGCCTTCATGCTTAGAGCTGGTATGTTCTTCTGAAATAATGAGAATATTGAAGCCAGTAATACTGTCAATTTTAAAGAAGATGGAATTTCTTTATCTTTTACGGGAAATGCCTTTCTATTTTGGAATGTAAGGGTTGCTTTGGAGAAGGTTATGTGAAGATTTTAGGAGTAAAGTAAGAAAAAAAGAAAAAAAATACAACACAGGTGACTGTCAAGCATCTGCAAAAAAAACAAATAAAACGGCTCTTTTCAGAGCCAACTTCAAAGGGGAAATGGGCCACACTATTTAAATTTACATTCACCAGATTCTCGATATGTCCGCGGACATGGCGGTAGTCCGGACATCAAAATCACTACATGGGGGTTCAGTATGTTCTATGTTACATGTATATGAAGTCCGGGATATTATGGTTAAGTTGCACTACGAAAAACCTATGTAATTCAGTAAAAAAAACGGTTAAAGGGACGTTATGGTTCAAAGTAAAACCGAAAAACCCCTGAAATTCGGCAGTTATGGTAAGATAAGCAACCATAACTCGCGCCACCGTGCACTGCTAACACTAACACCCAGGACATCAAAGATGACATCACAAATGTCATTGATGACATCACTGATGACATCACATGTCTGGTTCTCCCTTTTTTCCCTTTACTGACATATCTAGGCCACATAGTTTTCTTCAGTAACAGTCAGGAAGTAAAAATTGAAAAGGTACTATATTTGTAGACTTAGGGTCAAGTCACATCATATCATATCATATGAAACATATACATAGCGGAAGAGACAGGCTTGAAAGAGAGCAATCCTTTCTGTGCATGAAGATAATCATTAGGGTTATCAGCACTTTCTCATAGTTTTATTTTTATTACTCTACCTTCCCTGTATTTGCTCATATTTGTATTCATTGTACTCACTCTCCTTTCCTTTGGGTGCAGTCACATTATGTGTTAGGGAGAATTCTCTGTTTAGGCTGAATTTCCTAACCTAGTGAGTCCCCCAGCAGCTTTGCTGGATTTCTGGAGTTTGTTTTTTTCCATCCTGCCAAGAGTGAGACTCTTTCTCCCACTCTTAGACATGAATGTGTGTAATTCCTTTAAATGTCAATGTGTTCTATGGGCTATGTGGTCTTTTACTCCATAGGGTCTCATATGTTTTTCTATGTGTGTTACACTGCACCCTACGTGCCGTAACACTGGGGCGTCCTAGCGGACCTCTATCATAGACCCCATACCCGGGACTGACTACTGTCTCCCCGGGCATGTAAAGTCACTATTGGCTTTACTAGACCTAAATTTACTAACAGAACTAGTACAAACCATCCTATTGTGGATGACTAGTAGGGGTAATTCGATTACTCCTGGGTCTGTTATGCGAGGGGACACTGTCCCGTCCCCACTCGTCGAGTTTTGGCTGGTGGCAGTGGAAACTACTTGTTATATTCGACTCAGAGTATAACCCTATGGGATTCTTCCCATTGTTGGAGATTGATACCTTTTTCCCGTTAATCTCTAATGTACCACCGGTTTACTTATCTTAAATAGGTCTATCGGATGGTATTTTCTGCCAGAACTCAGTTTTTAAAATGGCGTCTGTGTTCGTCTCTGTGACTCCTAAACCAAAGGTTGAGCCCTTTGTTCCACTTTTGGCGGGCTTCTGTACAGAGACCCTCCAAAATGGTGCCATTCTGTCTGGGTTACCACAGGCGTGTGGGAGGGGGTTTAGGCACCCTGGACCGAGTTGCCTTGCCAACTCCGGTCACACTCTGGTGTGATTGGCCCAAATGGTGAGCCTCCCCGCTCACCACTTAGCGTGTTTTGAGTGACAGCTAGGCTGAATGAATGGGGGGTTTTCTGCATAAAAGCAGGGCTTTTGGGACTGGATCTTGAGAAGTCGCCACAGGACCTAAGAATCCGACGAGGGTAAAGCTGAGCCGACCTGCAACGACACCTCCGGTGGAGCCCTGCTGAACCGACTCACCACCTCCCGACGACAGAGGAGATCTCCCTGCCGGAGAGTCTCTTCCCCTGACTGGTGGGAACAACCAGTCGCCTTTGCTTTTTCTTTGCTTCAGGACGCAGTGGTCGAATTGCCCGTGCAGGGCACCCCGGCAACCGGATAGCCACTACCCCTGTACCGCGACCAAAAGGTGGTGCCTTGGGACAGAGCACTCCGTGGCTGGTCTCTTCCCTGGTGGTGCACCGGACTTCACTTTTCTTCGACGAGATCATCTCTACTCTTGGCAAAGACTCGACGTGCATCCACCACCAGGAACAACTGCCCCCGCCGGAGCGGTCTCTCCGCAAACAAGGTACCGTGTCCGCCTGGCTTCCCTTTCTGTCGGATAGAGTGAGGTGTCTGAATCCTCGCCTTTCCATTGGGTCGCCTCCAAGCATTCTTTAACTTTCTGTTCTGAACAGGTCCAACCTTTCCATAACAATTTGCGATAAAGACTCAAAGAGCATTTCCACTGAGACACTTTTGGGACGTATCGCCTCGCCTCTCTCCGAGTGGGCCTGGCCTCTGAACTTTGTGATCTACAGTAGACCCTGCTTCACTTGCCTTGCATTTGTCCGTAAAGTATTGGTACCGAGTTGATTTCATAACCTGCCTTATTTTTCTCTCCCGTCCTAACGAATACTAGAGTGCCATCTAGGTTAAAGCATACACCTCTGTCTGCAAATAAGTGATGCCGGTGAAGCTAGACTTGTCGAAATATTGTTAGGGGGATCAATCTATTTCTTCGTATAGTAATTTGTGATTGAAGTTATTTTTCCGTAAGAGTGCCAGAGTGTTTTTTTATAGATGCGTTGTTGTAAATAAATACCTTTGTATCTTAACACCGAAGCCTTGTTCCGTGTTTACTTGTTCTCCGGTGTGGATTGCCCTATATTGTATACTCCACATACTGTCTAACTCTTCTTGAGGGAAGTCTGACTGCTCAGCCACAGCTACCAAGTGAATCTGTGTGGTACAGACTGCTACCAAGTGGGTTTACTGCCAAACACCTGTAGTCCGAAATCTTTTGCAGTGGTCCCAGAGGGAACTGCACAGGTTTCCGCCTAACATCATGTGATACACATACATATGGTAAGTAGCAGCTTTGAAACAGAGCAATAGTTTCTCTGCATAAAGACAATCAGTTAGGTTATGAACTCTTTCTGCTACTACTTCTGCTTTTTTGTTTACTTCACTGTCCCTGTATATACTCATATTTGTATGTGTTGTTGTCTCTGTGTTTTGTCTGTAATAATTATGTATTAAGTGGGTTTTATTATCTACTTATTACATGTTTCACAGTATGCAAAACTCTAATAAGAAAGCAGTTATTTCACTATTCAACATGACAAGATTATGAATATTGCACCTTCATCATGTATGCTGCACACACTGCCCATGTTTCTGCATGAGTAGCTTAGTATACGTGGTATCCTGGTATGACTGTGATGAATGGCTGGTATCCTGGTATGACTGTATTGAATGGCTGAGTGTGTGCAAGGGCCTCCTAGAATGTTTAAGTGGAGCTTGGAGTGTGGGGGGCCTGAGGATTCTTGAGAGTGACGGTTGGGGCTGGGAGATGGACTAGGAACCAGGGCAGAGGCTTATCACCTACTCTCCTACTTCTTATGACTATGCTATGTAACCAAGAAGAATAAAGCCTGTTTCCGTTTACACTTACCCGCGTCAGCCTGGTCCCTGCTCCCTGTCATCACTGGCTCAGGATACATCAGAATACTGTATAGAACTTCATAACAGAATGCTATTTATATCAATGCATTGCTTAATGCACTAATTAGCTCATGATATTTATCCCAATGATCCTTGACAGTTTTTGGTCAGCATTATAAGAATCCCTTGTACAGAGTTTTCATGAAAAACAAACGCACATGTGATGTCATCAGTGATGTCATCAATGACATTTGTGATGTCATCTTTGATGTCCTGGGTGTTAGTGTTAGCAGTGCACGGTGGCGCGAGTTATGGTTGCTTAGCTTACCATAACTGCCGAATTTCAGGGGTTTTTCGGTTTTACTTTGAACCATAACGTCCCTTTAACAACATTGTTTTACTGAATTTCATAGGTTTTTCGTAATGCAACTTAACCATAACGTCCCTTTAACAAAGTTTTTTCACTGATATATATATATATCTAAGAAGGAGGGAGTCGGTGTACGTCGAGCTACAGAGGCTCACAGCTGTTAATGCTCAATCGGCATTCCACATTCCTCGTGATGTCGCTGCAGTCCATGACACGCTCCAAGCATGGAACGTTACCAGTGTAGGTAGACTGCTGTGCATCTTTCATAGGAGCACAGATGCTACAATACCCTGCCCATATGGACACAAAGGAAAGCTGCCCTGTGCAAAAGAGGAGTAGCCTTTAGGCCACGTACCTGGTTGAGGCCAGTCCCACCTTGACACTCGTTCTTCGCCAAATTCCTGGAATGGCATTGGAGGGGTGCCTCTCTCTGGCGTGGAGGCCATTTTGCTGAGCTGCTTGCCATGTGCCTGCGACGTGTTTTTCAGCCCACTGGGCCCGGCCTCATACTACACTCTTATGTGCGGATCACAAGGCCTACCCTGCTCCTCGGGCTTAGGCCCGGTAGGTATGGCATCCTCAACCCGTGGGTCGGTAGAGCTACGTTTAGGCGCCCCCTCAGGCGTATTGCCGGTATTAGGGTATAGACCCTCGGTCATCGTGCCCGTATAAGGGCGGAGCCCCGAGGGCGAAGACCTGGTATAAGAACCTTCTGGTCCCTCAACACCGTCACTGGGAGGATAGCGGTAGCTGCAGCAGCCTCGGTGCACGTGCTGGTAGAAGGACCGGACCGGTCCTACCCACACGGGGGAGTCCCTGGGAAAGAGTCTCCCTTACAGGGTGCAATTGAGACTATCAGCCCTACCTTGGGCGAGGTTAGATGTTTCACAAAGTCCTTGAGGTCCTCTGGAGGCAACTTCTGGAAGAGCTCCCTCCACCTGGCTAGTCTGTTCTTCAGCGTTTGAGGACAGCGAGCCACACGCTGAACAAGCTTGCCAACCGTGGTCAGGGCCAAAGCAACATAGGCAGAGGGCCTGGGGGTCTAAAGTTGGGAAGCACTCGTTGCAATCTGGACACTTGCTGAACCCTGTATAAGTCAACATGCGCCGGGGAGGAGCGCGACGCCCGAGTACCTGGATGACAAAAAGACAAAAAAAGAAGACCAAGAAGAAGTATCCGTGCGTGGAATTACATGGCCGAAGCCAAACCCAGGGGCACTGGTGAATTCGGCCCGTTCCAGTACATGCAGAAAAGGGGACTGAGGTGTGGCGCCAGAGGGTGGAGTCAGGGCAACGCATGCTCCCTGGGCCGCACCCCTCGTGGCTCTAAATTTAAAGGGGAAGAAGGTTTTTTTCTGGTGAAAGAGGTTCAGTCTCCCATCCCTTGGAAGGAACGGCCATACAGTATGGAGGAAAGGGGACGGGATGCAAGAGTATATACAGTCTCCCAGACAGGTGAAAAGAGTTTAGGCTCTTACCTGTATTCACAGAAACTATCCCACAGGTTGAGTGGTCCCAAATGAAGAAATGGGAAGCTAAGTTATGGCATACAATCTCACAAGGTATCTGGGAAATGCTCTGAGAAATATATCAAAACTCACCAGAGCTATACAAACCAGAGATGTGGTATAATATAATGGTGCAAAGGCACTACAACAAGGATAGACTACATGACATGTTCCCCACTAGTCTGCCGCAATGTTGGAGAGGATGACAATGCATTACTTACCGTAAAAGCATTTCTGATTGTTGTATCTGCTTAGATTCACATGCTGTGCATAGGTCCGACATCCAGTGGTCACTGCAGAGTATTGCATTTTGTTTTTCGTAGTCGAAAAGGGACGTCGACAAGGCGTGTCTGAAACACTATCCCTATAGTGACGTGCGTTGTACCCACAATCCCTCACGTGTCGAGGGCCCTCTGTTTGTATTTTTCTGCCCTGAGGGAGCCTTCTAGACGTGAGTGAGTACAGAAAAGAGAGATATAAAAGGAAGTCTATGTTCCTTCCATCCGAGCAGGGAGGAAGGGTGGGCGCATGTGAATCTAAGCAGATACAACCATCAGAAATGCTTTTACGGTAAGTAATGCATTGTCTTCTGATGTTTGTTAATCTGCTTAGAATCACATGCTGTGCATAGACTAGCGAGCAGTACCCGGAGTTGGCGGTGGGTTATGAGAAGGAACAGTAGAGAAAAGATGTCTTAATACTGCCTGTCCCACCTGGGAGTCAGATCTAGAGTGTGCATCTAGACAGTAGTGTTTTGTAAAGGTGTGAACAGAACTCCAGGTAGCCGCTTTGCAGATGGACTCAAGGGGAACATTTGCAATGAATGCTATGGACGCCCCCGTGCCTAGAGTAGAATGTGCTCTTGGCCTAAAGGGCAGTTCTCTCTTAGCAAGAGTATAGCAGAGAGTGATGCATTGAACAATCTATCTAGAAATAGTGGACTTTGAAACTGCATCCCCTTCTCTTCCTGCTGCCACCGAGACCTGATTAGTCTTCCTCAGTGGTCTGGTTCTTTCCATGTAGAACATGACCGCTCTGCGCACATCTAGTGTGTGCAGATTCCTTTCTCCCAAGTTGGAAGGATTTTGAAAGAAAGCTGGTAGTTCTATAGACTGGTTTACGTGGAATTTTGAGATGAATTTCGGAGCAAACCTTGGGTGAGTGCTTAGAACCACCTTATCTCTGTGAACTGTAACAAAGGGGTTTAGAACAGAAAGAGCCTGAAGTTCACTTACTCTCCTGATGGAGGTGATAGCTATTAAAAAAGCAGTCTTAATAGTGAGGTGTTTAAGAGATGCTTTGTGCATGGGTTCGAATGGTGAGCCCATGAGTCTGTTAAGTACCACATTAAGGTCCCATCCGGGAGCTGGGTCAGCTATCGGGAGGTGTATTCTCTTTAATCCCTCCATGAAGGCCTTTATAACAGGGATCTTCCACCACGACACCTTGAGCTGGGAAGTGGTGTATGCAGAAAGTGCCGCTAGGTGGACTTTAATGGAATTGAACACTAGACCTGAATCCAATAGGTGGGTCAGGTATAGAACAATATGTGTGGGAGAGCATTCAATCGGGTTGATGCTCTTACCCCTGCACCAGATAACAAACCTCTTCCATTTGCTAGAATAGCAGTGGCGAGTGTTAGGTTTTCTGGCTTCCCTGAGGATGTCCATGCATCTCTGCGGGAGCTGTAGATGTCCGAATTCTATGATCTCAGGAGCTAAGCTGCTAAGTTCATGTTCTGGGGCATGGATGTAGGGTCCTGCCCTTGTCTTGTGACAGCATGTTGTACGGGCAGGGGAGTTTCACTGGGGGAGATAGAGACATCTCCATCAAGTGAGCGAACCATGGCTGTCGGGCCCAATTTGGGGCCACCAGTATCATGGTTACTTGTTCCTGGTGCATCTTGTGCACCACCTTGTTGAGAAGGGGAGTCGGGGGAAAAGCGTAAACAAATTTCCCTGACCATTGTATCGACAGACTGTTCCCCTTGGATTGGTTCTGGGGGTACCTGGAGGCGTAACTTAGGCATTGTGAGTTCTCCAGGGTTGCGAACAGGTCTATTTCTGGGAATCCCCATTGTGTGAAGACATCGAAGACGATGTTTTCGTGCAGTCGCCATTCGTACTCTTCGGGCAGGGGGAAATCTCTGCTGAGTTTGTCTGCCAGCAGATTGAGTTCCCCTGGTACATGTTGTGACAGTAGGAACATGTTTTGTTTGAGAGCCCACTTCCATATATTTTGGGCCAGTTTGGACAGTCCTGGAGAGTGGGTTCCCCCCTGCTTGTTGATGTAATACATGGCTGTGGTGCTGTCTGTAAGGACCATCACTGTCATGCCTCGTAGGTGTTCCTGGAAGGCTTTTAGCGCCTTGAACACCGCTAGTAGCTCCAGAAGATTGATGTGTTTGGATGCTACGTTCGGAGTCCACACTCCGTGAGCCGTCTGATGGGATAGGTGAGCCCCCCATCCTGTGAGGGATGCGTCTGTGGTTAGAGTGGCTTCCGCCGCGGGTGTGGCAAAGGGTTTCCCTTTTCGCAGGTTTTCCTTTGTCCACCACCGTAGCGAGAGAACTAAGGCCTGCGAGACCACCACTAGATCGTCCCATAGTCCGCTGGCCTGACACCACTGGCTGTTGAGCCACTCTTGCATTGGGCGCAGGCGCGCGTGAGGTACCAAATAAATACACGACGCCATCATGCCTAGCAAGCCCATTGCTTTGCGTACCGTCACCTCTCGACCGGCCACATATTGAGGGATCTGAAGTAGCATGTTTTGAACCCTCTCTTTGGAGGGGAAGACGAGGCCGTCCTTTGTTTGAATTAGAGCCCCTAGGAATTGTTTGATTTGGCTGGGGTCTAGGCTGGACTTCTTTTCGTTGATGGAGAAGCCCAACTGGAACAAGAGGTCTACAGTCTTTTGGGTATTGGTGAAGCATGTTTCGTAAGAATCCCCTGTTATGAGCCAGTCGTCGAGGTAAGGGTAAACTGGGATGGACAACCTGCGCAGGTGGGCCGCTGCCACTGCCAGCACCTTCGTGAATACCCTTGGTGATGATGCTATGCCGAAGGGTAGTACTCTGAACTGGTAGTGTTTGCCCTCTATCATGAACCTGAGGTATTTTCTGTGCGCTGGCAACATTAAAATATGAAAGTATGCATCTTTCATGTCTAATGTTGTCATGTAATCTCCCTGTGAAAGCAGTGGGATCACTTCCTGTAAGGTCACCATACGAAACTTTTGGGGTTTGATAAACTTGTTCGCTGGGCGCAGATCTAATACAGGGCGCATGGTTAGATCCTTTTTGGGTACAAGGAAGTACACTGAATAAATACCTTCCGTTACCTGAGATAGAGGCACGACCTCTATGGCTCCTTTTTCCAGCAGTTGTTGTACTTCTTGGAGAAGGATGGCAAGATGTTCCGGTGTCATGCATCGTCCCCTTGGGGGTTTGTATGTTGGGGAACTGTTGAATTCGATGCAGTATCCGTGGGCTATGGTGGAAAGTACCCAGCGGTCTGACGTTATACCCTCCCATGCTGGAAGAAAGGATGTTATCCGGCCCCGACCGGTGTTGCATGGGAGGGGACGCGAATCTTCGCGTCACTTGGTGTTGTTGGGGGCTTGGGAACCTCTGGGGGTGGACCCCCGGCCTCTTCCTTTGCCCCGGCGCTGGCCTCTTTGGCTGTACTGCCCACTATTGGTCTGGAAATTGGTGGCAGGGTACTGTTGCTGCTGGTTTTGTTGTTGGCGTTGGCCACGAAAAAAGCGTTTGTTGCCATAGCCGCGCCTGGTAGAGGGCTTAGAGATTTGGTCAAGAGTTTTGATAGTATCGAACTCTTTTTTAGCCATCTCCAGAGCCTCATCCACCGCTTTCCCGAAGAGGTTTGAGTCTTCAACAGGTTTATTTATTAAAGACGCCTGTGTCTCCGGTTTGAACCCTGAGTTGCGCAGCCATACGTGGCGTTTTAGGAGTATTCCCTGAACTAGGGAACGTCCCGCTGTTTCTGCAGCATCCAGAGAGTTCTTTACAATGCTCTGGTTGACTTGGGTTCCTTCGCCAATAGTTGTAAGCAGGCGTGTACGTAGTGGTTCCGGCGCTTCTTCGGCGTCTTTGCGCAGTTTGGCCCACTGCGCGTCCGCATAGCTAGCGAGCAAAGAATTGTTGTTCGCAATTCTTGCCGAAAAGGCAGCCGAGGATGTAACTCTTTTTGCAAGGGCATATAACCGCTTGCCCTCCTTGTCAGGTGGTGCCTCACTGGTGGAAAGTGGTACCCCTGCCCTCTTTCTTGTATTGGTTACTACCAGGGAATCCGGAATGGAATGTCCCCTGATGTACAGCGGGTCTGAGGGTGAAGGAGTGAAAAGTTTTTCAATTCTAGGATTGACCCCTCTGATTAGTGCAGGTGTGGACAGCGAAGGGATGATTCTTCTCTTCACCGAAGCGAGGAGGGGAATGGTCTGACTGACCGGGGGTTTCTCCTTAATTACCCTTTCCACAAAGTCTAATTCAGGAGAAAGCTCCCCAGTGTCCAGTTCGAAATGTGCTGCTGCTCTGCGCAACAGGGCATTGAATGTGGGCTGATCGTCAATGGGAGACGTGTTTCTAATAGGTGAATTGTCAGGAGGATTTAGGTTGAGGACATCGGTGTCGGAATATATTGATGGGGATTGCCAGGGGTGAGAAGGTCCTTCTTCTGGATTTTCTCCGAAGCCTTCTCCTACCAAGTCTGGGCTGTCTTCCAGACCTTCCTCCTGGTTCCGTCCCTCTTCATCGTCCATAAAATCATCCTCTTCCTCAAAGTAATGTTCTTCCCTAGTGAGGTCATACACACTATGGACGTCTGAGGCTGTGTCCTGGTGGGGATTGACTAGTCTCGGAATTTTGGCCCTGGGGTCCTCCTGAGGCCCTTCTCTTATTCTCTTGGGAGTGGGAGGGTTCTGGGTATTCATAAACCTCTCCATTCTTTCCATGCAGAGATGGAGCCTTTCCATGGTTTCATGGGGTACCCCTGAGCGGTCTAGCGGGGGAAAAATAGTGTCTTGTAGCTGAAAACGGCTCGACCTCTCCCACAATGTCGAGGAAAGTGTCCCGTCGCCCTCCGAAAAGCCTTCAGGTGTGTTGGGGGTCCCCTCGACTGAAGGGGGTAGTCCCTGCCTTTCTTCGGGCTTTTTCGGCGTGTCTTTCGACCTTTGCGTAGCGCTCGACGTGTCTTTCGGCATACGCTTGTGAGTGTCGGCTACCACGATGCTCGCCAAGCACTCTGCGACTCGTTTGTCAGCGGAGGGCTGTGGTTTTGACGTTATGGGTGTCGATCGCTCCACGGCGGCATGCGCTTTCTGCTGATGCGCGCCGGCCGATGATTTGGGGGCGGCGCCCTTATTTGCCGAAAGCCCAGTCGCTGGTCGCGGCTGCGAGAGGGGCTTCGAACCCGAACGGTCCGAGGAGGCCGCCGGTGGAACCTGCGTCTCCTTGGGCGCTGATGCTCTCTTCGCCTTCGACGAAGAAGAGCCATGGGTTGTGTGCTTATGTGTGGTCTTGTGTGCGTCAATGTCGCCGGGGTGTTCATCCCCATAAGCAGGGCGTGAGCCGAGTCCGTCGGGGCCGGGGACAGACGACGAAACGCGTGTGCGCTCTTTAGGGGGGTTTTCGACTTCTGTAGCGGCGGTCGTGTTATCACGTTCCTCGTCACTGTCGGTGGTAGCAACGGTGGGTGAAGCGTCGGCCTTCGACATAGCGTAGGCCGCCCACCTATTGACCCTACGGTCTTTTAGAGTCTTTGGCTTAAGAAGTCGACAAGCCGTGCAACCTTCCTCTTTGTGATCGAGGGGCAAGCAGCGGTTACACCGTGAATGCTTGTCCTTCCAAGTGAACTTGCCCTTGCAAAGCGGGCAAAACCTAAAGGGTGTCCTCTCCATAGCCGAGGCAATAAATCGTGATAACCACCCCAAGGGAAAGGAAGGGGAAAAGGAAAGGCATTCTCAGAAAAGAACCAGAGATGTTCCACGACCCCCACTCTCCCTACTGTATATGGCCTGCGAGGCCAGGCCACGTGTTCGGCAACGCCGAAGGATCTCCTCCGCTCGTCCCCTCCGTCGAAGATCTTGCTCGGCGGAGACAGCTTCACAACAGCGTCGAGGGAGGGATCGATATGTTGTATATTAATATAGGAAAACGACCAAAGGTCGAGGAGATTAAATCTGCAATGTCTCTCGAGGAGCTCCGCGTAAAGGCGACCAGTAGCTGGGCGGAAAAAAACAATCTGAGGGACCTCGACGCGTGAGGGATTGTGGGTACAACGCACGTCACTATAGGGATAGTGTTTCAGACACGCCTTGTCGACGTCCCATTTCGACTACGAAAAACAAAATGCAATACTCTGCAGGGACCACTGGATGTCGGACCTATGCACAGCATGTGATTCTAAGCAGATTAACAAACATCAGAAATAATGATATGGGCGTTTGGGTCCGCATTTGGTGGAGGTCTTCGGGGATCACACCTTTCTGGGAATCTGTGAGCTCACGACTCAAAAGATATTTGGTACACACATACAAATTGGGATGAAAGAATGCATGCTGGGGCTATGGGATTTAAAACCCAGCCCAAAGTCCAAACCGCAACTTAAGGCGTACATGGTCCTGCCAATAGTGGCGCTCTTGATGGTAGAACATAAATGGAGACAGAATTAACCCCCAGTAGAATATGAATGGATATTGAAAGTATTGAGTAACTCTAACCAAACAACCTTGGGGATCAGACCTTTGCTCAATCAGGGATATGGGATAGGAACCTATAAGGTGTTCACTGGCTGGGGATGTACCCACTCTCACTAGAACAGAAACGGCAACTATAGTTACTTGCTTACCTCATGCCAAGCTGAGCCAGGCAACAAGGACAGAATTTGGGTGTTTACGCTGTATGGGTAGGTGGAAACTATGTGCTCAAAAACTAACACACTCACAAGGAGAGTCATTGATTTACTTAAGTCTTCCCTCGATGAAGCACATGTGCCATTTAAGGCGCTACAAGAGTTGAACCTCCAGATGTCACCATGATAACTAAGATTGGAAATGGACAGTGTGAACAAAAGGGGTGGTGACAGAGAGCCAAAGTCCACCAGAGAGCCTTGGAATTATCCCGAATTTAATATATGAGCCAGTTTTACTTGGATTGTAGGGCCAATGCCCAATGAACGGCATCCTGCCTTTTGTAACGTCTGTGGGGTGGCCCTCTTTCCCGCCATCCTTGCCCAAGTTGTCTAGTATGCACTCCTCTGATGCAAATGTACATGGAGCTAATGAACCAGCAGTTTCTGGGCAGGAGCTGGGGTGGAGAGCTAGATTATCAATAACATTGATGTGATTGTCATGGGATGTTCAAGAAAGATTCCAAGTAGCCCGCAGGGCCAGATCTAGAAATCCAATGAAAAAGCCTTCAGAAAAAGTGGTACTCATTTGGCTGCGAGGCCTCTTGACTGTCTTTCTTAAAGTAGTCCCCTGGGAGGGAGTGATGACAGTATCCAAATAAGGCCAACTGCCAGAGCTAGCAGGGAGTGTGATATACCTAATGTGTATAACATGGCTATTGACCAGCAAAGTCTTGTCAGTATTGACCAGAGTCTCGCTGTCTCCAGAGCTCTGGTATTCCTTAGAGGTATTATTCCTTTCCTCAACTTCCGCCAGAAGCTCGCTGTTTTTAGAGCTCTAGTTCTCTCTAGGCTGGACTACTGAAACAGCCTCTTTCTAAATCTGCCTGCCTCTACTCTCCGACGAGGATTTACTTGTTGACGAGGACGTTTGAAGCATGGTCGTAGGCATCTTTTCCTTAATTGACGGCCTCGTCGTCGACTATCCCTTATTACCATAACCGCTCGTAGATGGCAATTCTGTGGACGATTGTCCCACCGACGAAGACTTAGAAAACACCTCGTTACCTTTAGAGGTAGGTTTTTCCTCAGAATTATGTCTTTTCTGGCCCCCAGAGCTCAAGGAAGGTGCGAGGGAAGTCTTCTCTACCCTTTTCTTTCTCTTATGAGTGGGTGAGGTGCTCCATTCCACTGAAGAGGCCATTCTTTTAGAAGTTTGTGTCTCAGATGGTTTTTGAGATATAACAGGAGCTGTCTTGGCAGATTCCTCATCTGAGGAGTGGATCTTGGACTACGGATGTAATAATAGCGTCCTGTGTCGGTCTTGTTGGTGAAGGTCTTGCAAATTTCACAATTGTGGATATCATGAGGGTATAAACAGTAGATACATTGTTCATGTGGGTCCCTCATGTATACTAGTTTCTTTATGCATCTGGTGCAGTCCCTGAATAGGGGAGGCTACTTGCAGTTGGTGTTTCCTCAGCCATTGTGTGAAGTATTACTTCACTCGACAAAAACAGGTTGAAATCTTGGATTTTCTGGACCCAGAAAATCCCAAATAGTAGTCCTTCACTCCAAGAATAAAATAGGATACATTTTGGAAAATAGTTTGAACAGATAAAGATAGTAAAAATCGAAAAGCTGAGAGAGCTGGAGGATTCCTTCTGTCTGTTCGACTATGGTTAAAAATCTGAAGATGGCCGCCTGGGGTGGAGCTTAAGCCCTGCCACCTCATTGGTTAGGGCCATAGAGGACCAAAGTGAGGTGGAGGAACTACACAAGTGAATGTCCCATTGGAAATAGTGGGTAACTCTCATTGCCTTTTTTCTGTGGAAATTATATGTATATAATTATTTTTTTATTTTATTTTTAAATCGCGGAGGATTCCCAGTCTAACGACAGGGAATATTCAAGCATCTGAATCTATGAAAGATCCAATGCCTGGAGAAGAACAAGTTACTAACCAATTGGTAACGTTCTTTCAACTGGATGTTCCTCTAGCGTATTCCACATTTTTGACATGTAATGTCCACAGCTGCGCTGCTTTGAAATTTTTCCGGCAGAGGGTGTCCTGCGTCGAGTCGATGTCCCTCAAAGGCCTCCATCGAGGGTGACGTCATTGGATGTTTTAAGTAGGACGCACGGCGCTCGTAGCCTCAGTTCATGTTTTTTCCCTCCACAACGTGTGCCATAACCGCACAGCAAGCCTCCATGACTGCATATAGCCTTGTGGGAATGTAAGCTGCAATAGCATGGGAAATTCTTCAGAGGGGTAGGCTGGGAGGGCGATGTGGAATACGTTGGAGGAATATCTAGTCGAAAGAATGTTACCAGTTGGTAAGTAACTTGTTCTTCGAATGGATTGTGTCCTCCAACGTATTCTGTCAGAATTTGCAAAGAAGTTTATTGAAAGTCATTCCCTTTAGGGTTTCAGACCTGGGCTCTGTAAGTGGCAGATATGTTAAATCTGAACTAGCTCTGGAAGATTAAGATGAAACATTTATTGCTTAAAGTTGCTAGGCTTTCCTGTAAACATCTAAAATTAGAGGCTCCTCATGTAAAGTGTCAGAGGACAAATGAATAATGTACACTGCTAATGCTTGTTTAAAACAGTCCCTCAACAGTTGGGGGGGGGGGGGGGGCGGAAGGGTCTCGGTTGGTTACTTATTCACACCTCATGATATATTATTTTTTCATAATGATACAATGTAGTAAATACAGCTAATTCAAACAGATACATAATTGTTCTTAACGTTAATATTTCAAGAATATTTTATTAAGAATTAAATCTTTTAGGCCAAGTTTTGATAAAGCAGGTTTTGGGGAGAGACGTGGGAAGGAGACGATAGAAGACCGCCAACAAAAGATTACAAAGTTGAGGGCATCTGGAATAACTTATGAGAATTCCTACAATGATTAAAGATTAACCACATATACATGAATTTAGAGAATGGTCCAGTAACTACGGTTTACGAGATCCATGCATTGATCAGGATGCGATTGTTACCGTCAATAGCAGAGCTGCATCGATCGCGAAGAGGGTGCCTCCACTGCGGCCTGATTTCCACCATATTGCGCATGGGAAATTCAGTGTATCGGGTGGCATAGTCAAGTATCACTAACACATTTATTCCCTAGCTTACACTTTGAGGGGCCCAATGATGTCCATTGCAATCCTCAAATTGTTCTTTGTTCATGGTTAACAGATTCAAGGGGGCCGGTGGTGAAGTGAGTACTGGTATGCTGATATTTCTCAAGTTTGGATGAAATATTTTGTGTTGACATGTATTCCTGACCAATAAAATGTGTTGGACAGTTGAGCCCGAGTTTTGACTTAACCTAAATTGCATCCTGTAAGATGTGAGGGTGCGATCCAAAGCACCGTTTGTGACTTTGGGGAGCCACTAGCTGTAGTCTTGGCATTCCTTCAGAAGTAACATCCCTCTATAAAGGAGAAAAGCAGAAAAATGTCCCTCTTCCCTTGCGAGCCTCACTCTGGTATAACCTATAGGAAGGCTTCATAGAGTCCTTCCGCTGAGCAAAGGCCAAGTCTGGGAGTATGTCAGAACTCTCATCATGGATGGCTGTGGGGTGGACAGAACTAGGTTGGGTATCAGCTTCCCCAAAGCCTAAAGAACCTTTTTCATTGACCTTTCTCAGCCTCTTCTTTAAGGATAGGCAGATAGGCAACACCACTCTTTCAAGTATTCCCTGGGTTATATTGTCCACTTCTTGGATCTAAAAGGCCTCATCCCCATGGTTGAGGAGTAGTACCTTCACAACCCCCTCTAAAATCAGGGTTGATGCCAAACTTCCACGCAGGTCCTGACTTGGGTGCCGACCTGGTGTATGCTCCGGGAGGGATAAGACTTCCTTTGGCAGGATGGTTTCTGTCTGGCTACTATAAAGATCAAACCCAACTGGCCTCTTAGTGGCCACTGTGGGGTTGGATGCTCTGTCACTTAACTTCATACTTCAGGGTCCCCCAACTTGTTTCAGTTGAGTTGCATCCTATTTCTGACACCATATGTGAGACAGTCACTGTATCAAGAGAGACAGACTCCAAGATTTACTAAAGTTCGTGGGTTGGTGAAATGTCTAACTGGCCCTAGCACTAAAGGGATGGTTCCTTTAACTGATGTTTCTAAGGACCGTCTAAGTCTTTAAGTGCAAAGTAAAAATCTGTCTGTGTCTAAACCTATGCTTGCCCTCACTCTTTGAGAAAATGTGTTAGGAAGTCTCTTAAAAGAAAAAGATAGTGGTTCAACAGAAAATAAACCAAGGTTGTTTTCAGGTGGTCTTCTCAGGTGGTCAGTAGAATTCAATCAAAACAGGTCTGTTCATAAAACCTTCTCCACAAAACCCTTGCAATACTCTCAAATGCCTTCAATGTCCGTGTATTCCTTGAGGTTCCCTTCCTCAAGTTTCAACGTGTTCAAGTTACAAACATCACAAAAGAAATATAACAAAGTTCCTTTTGATGCTCCTTAGGGTTTCCTTCCCTGCCTGGTTCTTTACTCCTCCTAGCTGTGGCCACTCCGATCTGTAACCCCACTCTTTATTCCTTGCCCTTCCTTCTTAAGTCGTTCATCTTCAGGTGCTTCCTGCACCCCTTCTGGTTCTCCTTTGTGTCTTTTTCTTTCTTGTGCACACTCTGCACCGTCCTTACTTTCTTGTACACACTTGTACTATTCTTGCTTCTTCATGCACACTTGCACTGCCTCTCGGTTGATTTCACCTTTTCCGTGCCCCTGGCACTTTCCTTTTGCTTCTGGTGCCTCCTGCACGCTTCTCTTGTCCTTTAGGTGCTCACTTGCACTCTCCTTTTTGTTGTTGGTTACTTGCACCCTTTTCCAACACCTTTCTGTCCTCCAGGTGCTCATTTGCATCTTTACTTTTCTTTTCGCTCCGTCAGTGCTTCTTTATACAATTTCCCCTTTTCACTTTCTCTTTCGAGTCTTTTGCACTCTTTTCAAATCACTTTGTTTCAGAAACTTTTTAACCTTCTGCTGCTTGATTTTCGCTCCATGACGCTTTATATTCTGTGCCTTTCTCCCTCTCCGCTACTGTCACACGCACACTCCTAAGTTTCTTTCTCACTGGTTTCACGAAACTCACCGGGCAGCGTCGCGTTGACCAACGGTCCCTTAAGGATACACAGGGTTGAGGTTGCGTTCTCACCACCTGCCCCTCAGACAATCTTAGGGCCAGCATAGGTTCCGAGGGAACGATCACTTTCCTGGACACCACCAGCAGGATGCAGGTAGCCTCACTCTGGCTCCTTTGAGACACGGCTCCCTCACCATGCTGCAGCCCCTCAGTTACCGGGCCAGTGTATTGACACGCTGTGGTCCTGCAGCCCTCAGCTCCTGTCAGTCTTTGCTCCTTGGCTCCTCTGGTCCAGACAGCATTCCCACCTTGCTCACTCTTGAAAAAGACCACAACTTTTATAGTTGTGAAAAGTGGAGTCCGGTGTGAGTGATAGTTAGTAAATGCCTGACTGCCTGACTCCCATTAGTGGGACAGTTTAAGTTCTTTCTATAGTCTGTTTCCCTTACTTTCCCCATGTTATTTCTGTGTGTAATATTTACTTGTCTTAGTTGACGCCTACTCGTCTCAGTATTTGTTGGAAATGGGGAGGGGGAGATTGGGGAGTTTGAAAGTACCCCTCGAAGGCTGAGGTTGGGGGTTTACTGGGAGTGGGGAAATAGCATTTTCGAATGGATTGTGTCCTCCAAAGTATCTGCTGCTTCGGAAATTTTTTGGCAGAGTGCGTCCTGCGTCGATGGCGTCGGGTAGATGTCCCCCGAAGGCCTCCTTCAATGGGCCCTCAGGACGCAGTGATCCCAATTCTCAGGCAAGATGTTGGATCTCCTTCAGATTCCGCTCAAGGTCTCACGGGATCTTCTGTGGTGGGCCAGCGAAGGGAATCTGATGAAGGGAGAGCCGTTTTGGCAACTGTGGACGGAGGTGACGGTAGTGACGGATGTTTCGCTCACAGGATGGGGGGCTCACGCCAACAAACTGACCACCAGCGGTCATTGGTCTCCGTCGGAGTCCAGACTTCACATAAATCGATTGGAGCCGAGAGTCATCAGGCTAGTCCTGAAGGCTTTTGTGCCGTTTGTGCGTGGGAAGAGTGTCCTGATCATGACGGACAACACAGTGGCCATGCATTACCTCAACAAAAAGGGGTTGTAGGGTTGCTACTGATGTGCAGGAGGTGATGCAGCTCTAGTTCTGGGCAATACAGCAGAGAATCTCACTCTTGGCAGTTCATCCTGCCAGAGAGTAGAATGCGGTGGCGGACGCTCTCAGCAGGCAGAGCGCGGTCTCCCACGAGTGGGAGTCGGCTCAGGAAGTCATTCAGGAGATCTTTGCCTTTTGGGGAACCCCTCAAGTGGATCTGATCATGACTGGTGCCAACAGGAAGTGGGAGACATATTGCTCAAGGTCATTTCCTCCGAGAAGAGCTTTAGGGGACGCGTTCGTCGTGGATTGGTGATTCCCACTTATGTACGTATTTTCTCCGGTACCCGTCATTCCTCAAGTTCTAAGGAGGTTACAGAGCTTTGGGCCCCACATGATCCTAATTGCTCCGGATTGGACCAGGCGAGCGTGGCACCCGGACCTTCTAGAAATGTCCATCTGTCCTCCGTGCCGTCTTCCCCACAGAGAGGTTCTTCTCTTACGCAAGGGGGATCTTGTTCTCCATACAAAGGTCAAGACTCTCAACCTTCACCCTTGGTTTCTGAAAGGTTGAGATATAAGAATTGGGACCTCCCAGATGACGTGATTGAGGTGTTGCTTTTGGCCAGGCGTCCGGCAACCAAATCCCTGTACCGTTGCCGAAAGTTTTGCGACTGGTGCCGAGGACACAATGTCAATCCTTTTCAGTGTTCCATTTGGATGGTTCTTTATTGCTTTCTTTGGCCCACAAAGGTCTTCTGTGGGTATCATTAAAGGTTACCTGACAGCCCTGTCTATTTTCAAGCGCTCGTCTGAAGAATGTTCTTATTTTAAGATTCCTTAGATAACCCAGTTTTTAAAAGGGCTCACGAATGTGTTCCTGCTGACCCCTTTTCAGGTGGCGGTTTGGGATCTGAATCTAGTTTTGAAATTCTTGATGGGTGCTCGGTTTGAAACTTTGCACTCTTATCCTTTGAGAATGTTGACCTTCAAGACAATTTACTTGACTGCAGTTACATCTGCTCACAGAGTGAGCAAGTTGCAGGCACTTTCGCCTAAACAACCCTTTACCGTGTTCCACGGGGATAGGGTTGTACTGAGGGTACGTCATTCCTTCCTACCCAAGGTTGTGTCCGAGTTTCATCTGAGCCGGAAGGTGGTACTTCCTGCTTTCTATCCTCCTCCTTATCCTTGTAAGGAAGAGGAGATACTCCATAGGTTGGACCCTAGGAGAGCTTTGAGCTTTTATATTACTAGGCTGTCCAGGGTCAGAGTGGACAACCAACATTTTGTGAGATACACTGGTCACCGGTTGGACCAGGCTGTTACCAAACCAACCTTGTCCAGGTGGATTATCCTCCCCATTGCTGAATGTTACAGATTGGCTGGCAAGCACCAGAATAAAAGAATAAAACATCTGCCAAGCCTTAAAAAGTACCATTTCCTGTCTGCTAAAACAGACATAAACTATATAAAAACAAGACTTTCAAGTAGTTCCTTTCACCAACAGGCAGAAGAATAAGCTGGTGAGCTGGGCTAAACTGTTCTGCATGGAGTGCTTACCACCAGAGAAATGCTAAGGCAGTCTATTTTGACATATCTTTTTGCAGGGAATTTTTTTTCAAAGTGGAATTTCTAATAGTAGCTAATAAATGATTGAGGTTCCAGATGTTCGCAACATGAAGGGTGGGAACCATCACAATACTTAAATCAATAAAGGACTCCATGGCGAAAGAGTATTTTTGTGGGCTTTCCCCAGTAAAATCCTTGCCTGGAAGTCCTCTAACCAGCTATTTATTACTACCATAGCATTCCAAATGAGCCGCAAGCTCAGTCTGACCTTGGTGAAAACACTTGGGAGCGATACCCAGTGTAAAGTTAACCCACTTTCCTACACCCAAAACAAGATTTCTTTTTTTAGTTGAGCTGTCAAATGGTAATGTATAAATATGCATTGGTCAACTCTTTGTGGAGTCAATCCTCGTTTTGAATGACGGACTGGTCCTGTTCCTGGGTCAATGCCTGGAAAGCCTACTTTAGGAGCAATTGGTTAAATTTTGGAGGTCTACGGGGATAGGTAACCTGTCCTATGCAAAGGAGCAGACCTAAGCTAGTTGATTCCAAAATGTAGTACCATATTTTTGGTCCACAGTCCCAGAAAACACTGGCAACTCAGAAGCAACTATGGAAGACTTCTGAAGAAGAAAAAAAAAGGTGGTCAAGGGAGGAGAATAAAAAGGAACATGTGAGAGTGAAGCTGCTTTCTTGTCCAAAGGAAATGAAACCACTGGTCCTCTGTGATCCCCCTCCAAGACTAGACTCGGGGTTGGCAAACAAGCTACTGTGACAGGCCAAGGACAGCAGAGATGAAGGATTCTTTGGAGGATTTGCAAATTCTCTCCTTAGTGAACTGGCCTGTGAGTCAGACTAGCCACAAATTGCTTGAAAGGCTATGAAACAGCCAGCAATAGAGGGTTTTTACGAATCACACCGAGATCCTACTTTGTCTGAATAAAATAATTATGGTGTCGGAATCAGGCCACCATGATGCAATCAACTTTCAGGTCTGTTGATATGTTGCAGCTCCTGGAGTTTTATAGACGCTTAGCCACCGGTGGATAGAGGTCTATTCCCAGGTTTACACAAACACTATTCAGCCATTCAGAGGGTGGCAGTTTTTTGTTCAAATCTTTGTGCATTATTTTTTTCATTATATTGCCATCCTTGTTTAAAGGATGAAAAAAGCTTTGTACAGACGGGGATCATATAGCTAATTACATTTTTTGAAAATGCCTAAAAGTGTAATTTGTAACCTTTGTCAAATTGCCATTGCAATGCAGATGTAATGCAATCATCCGATGTTCACACAATCTAACAACATAAAAATTGCAATGGTGAGCAGAAAAAAAATTGCACTCCCTTTCACATAAGAGAAAAATAAACTACTGCTGGGCTCTTACTGTTTTAATTTCAACCACAGTGGCAGGAGTTACTGAAAATCAGTCAAGTGGTATTTACCACACGCTGCTTTCCTAATTTTTCAGGTGGTAATAGGATCAGGATTTGCAAACACTGACTATTCATTAAGTTCACAATGAGGGCCTACGTACAAACCCATGAAGATGGAGACCTGGTATGAATGGAGATGGGGAAGAGAGGCAGAAGTGCACAGCATCACTGTGGCCTTAAGGATCACTGTCTGGGCTGCAGTGCATCGAATCTCGCTGCACACCTACGAAGTCTAATTGCACCTCCCGACATCCTCGAGCATGCATCAGTCACACACTGAAATATTGGTACCATCACATCCACATTATGTGTGCTCAGTACCAATATTTAAAGTGTCGGTTGCAACCTCAACGCAATCTTTACAGCAAGCTCTTTTGTATTGGCTGACGGTCTTATAGACTATGGTGTCTGTGGCTGCAAGGTAATACTACCATTGAGGCTGCCCAATGGATGTAAGAGACGAAAAAGAAAGTGTATTACCTGAAAAGCGTCAACAGACTGAGATTGATCAAAAGAGTATAAATGGCAAACAGAAGCATGAGAATTCATCAGTTGCAGTATTTATTGGTAGTTCACTTTAAATTATAATTGAATCATGTTGAAAAATGAAGGAATACTCATGAACCCTAATGTTAAATTCACAGAAGGGAAGTTGAGTCCTAGAGATCCTTGTTGTGATCTTGTGGTGAATTGTTTACGCTTTGTATTAAAAAACATTTTTTTTGGGATAATTTCCTTAATTTTCACAGTGAGGGGATTTTTCCCACCTTTCCTCGTTTCTCCTTAAGGTCCTAGGTATAAAGTTCCGTGATTTCCACTTGTTATGATCTTGTGGTGAATTTTGCCACTTTTTAAAAAAATATATAGTTTCCTTAATGTTAGTTTCCCTTACTGTGGAAAACACTGAACTTTATACCTAGGACCTCAAGGAGCAACAAGGAGTGAAAATAATCCCCTCACTGTGAAAATAACAGTAAGGGAAACATTAAGGAAACTATCATTAAGTGGGAAAATTCACCACAAGATCATAACAAGTGGAAATCACGGAACTTTATACTTAGGACCTTAAGCAGCAACAAGGAAAGGGGAAAAAATCCCCTCACTGTGAAAACTAAGGAAAACTAAGGACATTATCCAAAAAAATATATTTTTAAAACAAAGTGGCAAAAATTCACCACAAGATCACAACAAGGATCTCAAGGACCCAACTTCCCTTCTGTGAATTTAACATTAGGGTTCATGAGTATAACTTAATTTTTCAACATGATTCAATTATAATTTCAAGTGAACTACCAATAAATACTGCAACTGATGAATTCTCATGCTTTAGTACCAATATTTGTCTGAAACAAGCAGAACAGACTTTATGTAGGTGGGTGATCAGGATAGAGCTACAGAAGCTTCAGTGTATCAACAAGAAATTCCAGTTACTGACGTCATGATGGTCGATTCTAAACAAATCAAGAGGGTCAGTTATAAAAGAGCTCCTTAAAAGTGGCTGAATTTCGAGTCAGGACACCGAGACACTACAGAGAATAAACCTGCCAGTGGCATTGTAAAGATAGAGATACAAATTACATCTCGCCTTTCAGTAAATGCAAGTACATTCTCCAAATTGAGTTAAGATTTCAGTGATTTTACAAAGTAGACAAGTGGATTGCTGCGTAGAATTACATTTTACAGCCATGCCAGTCTAATAGTCATTTTTCTTACATTAACTAAGAGTTTCAAAACCAAAATAACTTACAGTTCTGGCTTCTTGATCCCGCTCTCAAAAGCCATGTCCCGGTATGCCTTGCAGGCCATCAGGATGCTTTCTGTTCCACCAGAGGTCACCTAAACAAAAATAAAGCTGATCAGGTAATAGTTTCAGCATAATGATAGATGCAAAGCAGTTTCCAGAAAATTGTTAAAATCTCTATTGCTTTGTGTGACTTAAGTCACGAAATCTGGCACATTTTTCTTTTTCGGAAAAAACAAACCCCATCCTGGTGGAGTTTTCAAGCATATAGGTTTGCATACACTTCCTATGCTACGCGTTGTGCACAGGCATCACGGAGCAGGTGCCCATTCTTTTCTGGCCGAGAAAACAGCTTGAAACCAGTTTACAATAGTGTTTGCAGATCATCACGGAGGATCCCAGACACTACTGCTATGAAATTGTTAAAAACTGTTACGGTGACGAAAGAAGCAGCACTCCTTTCATCAATGGGACTAAATTTTTCATCTGCCGCTTTTTCACTGGACATCAGTTACACACCGGATATAATTGGCTTCATTTTAGGAGACCATTTGGTCAGATGCTGCTGGGTGGGGTACTCGAGAAACAACCAAACCAACTGTCAAGCAATATTGAGCGCTGGCGTGTTTCTGATCTTAGGGTCCGTTGGGATGGAGTCGCCACAATGTCCACTGGGACCAGAATCACACAAAAGCAATGCCGGATAAACCCACCCAGCATCCGCCAACCAAGACCACAGTCCCTAGGAGGCATGAGGCAGCATAAGTCTTCCAACACCACGGGAGGGTACCCCAGATTTGGGTACCCCAGATTTAACGCGATGCATGAACAGTATAAGGCAATGGACTGGGGCCCCACTGAGGTAGATAGTGGAATAAAAGCTGCCACCCGCAAGGGTAAACCACAGGAGCAGCACACTAGCATGAACCACAAGAGAGGAGCAAGGCAAGGACGACACAAGGTGAGAAGGCAGCAAGGAGCAGCATGGCAGAAGAGAACAAGCTGGAAGCACCCAAGACAGGTGAACGGAGAAATGCAGAACAGAGAGGCAGGAGCGCAGCCAACAGACGTTGAGATATGCAAAGGAAGTGGTGCTCCCTTCCTTTAAACCCAGGTGTGGGAACAAGGCTGTTGTATGCTGGTTGCCAGGAAACACTGAGCAGATGTCATGCGACGCACGGCTCCAGTGTGTACAGAGGCTCTACATAATTTATAATTTAGCTTAACCCTTAAAGCGCAAAACTGCTGTATTATCAGGCCTTGCCTGCAAAGTTCCACAACAAAGCAGTGAGGGGGTAGGGGAAAGGCGCACTGCTCGGGTGCCCTTCGCTGCATACATGCGTTTATGAATTTATGTATGTCATTTTGGAAGTCAACCAATTATTGCAGTGTTTGGATACTCTTGCTCTACAACATGGAAGTTGAGGACAGAAAGGCACTCTGCGTGTGCATCCTTCTGCATACATACATTTATATATTTATGTATGTCATTTGGTACACTTAATTTACATCCCTGCTGCCTGAATATTTTCACTCACATACTGGAACCCTAAATGCTCCACTTATACAGGCTAAGTTTCTCTCATGGCTGCTTGTCAGATTGACGTAATAATGGGACCAGGTGGGTGCCTGGTACTGGCGTTACCCTTTCTGCCTGCTCGGCAGTAGCAGTGTCTGCCTGCTCGGCAGTGTATTGCTATTGACCTGGTATTGTTAACACCTTCTGCCTGCTTGGCAGTGACTGCCTGGGGTTGCTACATTTGTCAGACGCTGCACCTAAAGGTGCTCCCAGAAAATAGGTCAGAGTTTTGTGTCCCACGATTCCATGCATGTGCTGCTCATGAACAATAAAACCTATAGGCTTGACAATGTGTAGTACCTCAGCTCAGCTAAGGGAAAGGAAGCTTGCCTGGCGGAATAGAGACATGCCTGACTTCACCATGGTTTCACATGTCACGTCTCATTGGTGGAGCCGTCATAAGCTTTGTGAGTTCTGGAATACAGAACTCGAGTTGAAGGACAACAGTTATTTGAATCTGATGGCTTGAGCAGACTCCCTCCTCTTTCCCTACTTATAATACTGATGTATTTCGTATATAATAAATATATTTATAAGCCATTATAACTTACTTTGTGTATTGTCCATTTCCCCATCGTGATACTACAATTGGCTATGAGGATTACTTCATCAGCGATCTGCCGGCTGTTAACACTGAGCTGCTCTGCTCATGCCCGAGCGTTGCAGTGGCCCCGTGCGTGTCTCCGGAAGGTAACGCGCTCTGCCCCAAGTGATTCAATCATCCTGTCCATACCGGCATATTCGTTGCGCACGATTGCTTTCATGCGCATCCACAGGGCTGGTTACTCCGTTACTTCCTATGTTGCCGTGCGCGCATGCGCTGTGCTCTACTTTCCGAGGATCGCAGCGGCGACGCCTTTTAAAGGAACACACGTTTCACTAATACTCGGCAGCATTGCCATAAGCAGATCTATACATTTTGCTACTGCTCGCAGGCAGGTTTTATTGGCAGTCCCTGCATACGAGGTCCTACAGAGAGCATACACGCTTGCAATCTGCATACTCAGTGCATAATTGATGAACAATACTGGACAGAAATTTGCGCATGAACTTAAACAGGCTGCAATACTCACAGACTCCATTCTTTTACTTCTAATCCAATGCAATTGCCACGGCAGTCTCAGAATATGCAATATCAATATCAAAGACTGTGTGGAGCACATTAATGGACAAGTAGTATGCACCATTTCTAAAGACTTTAATATAATTATTCGTCAACAACTTACCATATTGCATCATGGCTTTTAGCAGTGTTCCCCCGCCTGCGTTTTTTATGCCAAGTACCGATGAACCTAGCATTCCATGGAAGAGATGGATAAAATCATTTGAGCATTATGCTGAAGTGGTCTGTGGCCCAAATTGTAGTGCAGAAAAAAGAAGATCATTGCTGCTGCATTATTTGGGACCAGCTGGGCATGAGAAGTATGAAACCCTGCCGGAACTGTCAATGGATGAAAGTGTTGATATCAATGAATATCAGGGTGCTGTCAAGAAGATTGACAAACACTTTGAAAAGAAAATAAGCATTATTTTAGAGAGGTACAAATTTGGGAAAAGAACACAAGAGGAGGGAGAAAGTGTTGAAAAATTCATTACCGCTCTGAGAAAATTGTCCAAGTAATGTAATTTCAATGAGCAGCTTGATGAGAGGCTGAGGGACCAGTTCATGCTGGAATGCCGCAGTGCCAAAGTAAGAGAAAAACTTTGGTCAGAAAATGACCCACGTTTGGACACAGTACTTCGCGTGGCGAAGGAAGTGGAACATACGGAGGAATGTGTCAAAGAATTGGAAAATAAAATGAAACATGTGCAAATTGAAAATTGTAATAGTAAGTCTGTCAAAGGATTCAGTAACACTGCTGAAGGAAATGAGTTCATATCTATGGTCAACAATGTTTGTCAGACGAAAGGTACCCAATAAACAATATGGAACATCACAACCTGATAAAGGGAAACACAAGTCTAGTTATAAAGGAGCTGCTAGTGATCATAACAGAATAAATAGTCCTGACAAGCAATCCATAAACTCTAAAAAGAGACGCCAAGGAAGGTGTTACAGATGCGACAGTGTCAATCACTGGGCTAATGATCCAGAATGCCCGGCTTTGAAGATCATTTGCAGCAAAGGCAGAGGCAGAGGTCATTATTCAAAGCGCTGCAGATTCCGTAATACCTCTACTAATTGGATAGGGGGCAACTCAGATAGTGGCCATAGTGGTGGAGAAGAGCAAGAATGCGTATTTGCCATTACTGGGGATGATGACGAAGAATTTCTGGAGAGTCCCCAAGCCATGGTTTCGGTTGATGGTGTAGAATTAAATATGATGATTGATACCGGTGCCAAGTACCCGCTGTTGCCACGACATCTATGGAACAAGGAGAAGCATGAATATCTGCATGAGACCGATATAAACCCCAGAGTTTACGGTGGATTGAAAATTGACACCATAGGATGGTATTGTGGAAAATTGAAGTTTAAAGATAGGAGAGCTAAAGGTAAAATTTACATCACCAATGGAGGCAGGACACCGCTCCTAAGTTGGACTCATCAGAGTAAATTGGAGGTCAAGTTAGACTCTACCATTGAAGAATCAGTGTTTGCTATAAGTAATGATGGAAGTGAAATGAGTAAAGGTTGTGTCACGAATAAAGCAAACAATAGCGATATTATGCAAGCTGTTTTTCGAGATGGTGTGGGATGTCTTCAGGGCTATGTACATCAAATACAGTTGAGACCAAATCATAACCCTGTAGCCCAGAAATTGAGAAACATTCCTTTGTCCATGTGAGATGAAGTCAGAAAAGAGATAAGAAAGATGGAGGAAATGGGGATTATTGAAAGCATTGATGCTAGTGAATGGGTTTCGCCTTTTGTTGTCATAAGAAAGAAATCTGGCAAACTAAGAATTTGTGTAGATATGCGTGAATTGAAAAAGTGTGTTATTCCTGATCGACATCCTCTCCCCAACATACATGAAATAGTCTCCACAATTGGTCCTTCAAAGTTCTTTTCCACTTTGGATCTGACTTCTGCATACCACCAGATTAGAGTGCATAAGTGTTCCAGGAATCTTACTGCATTTATTACGCTGGATGGACTTTATCAATTCAAAAGGATGCCATTTGGGTTGGTGTCTGCAGCCTCGGTCTTCCAGAAGGTAATGCACAAATTGTTTGAGGGTGCAGCTGGTATGATTTGCTTCCAAGATGACATTTTGGTCCATGCCAACAGTCATAATTTGCATAATGAGAGGTTGCATTATGTATGTGAGAAATTATTTAGAGCAGGAATGACTGAGTAAGGACAAATGTAAAATCAACTGTTCCGAAATAGAGTATCTAGGACATAGGATCTCTGCTGAAGGAATTTCTCCAAGACCACAACTAGTTGACACGATCAATAAGATGCCAAGGCCGTGCAATAAGGAAGAAGTCCGTACATTTATTGAAATGGCGGAGTATTACTACAAATTTGTCAAAGACTTTGCTATTCACACTGTTCCATTACGGGAATTACTCAAGAGGAAGACTTTCGAGTGGAACGATGATTGTGAAGAAGAGTTCAATTTCATTAAAGTTGCTATGGGATCAGCTCCTGCTTTGAAGAATTTTTGCACCGACAAGAAGATAATCATCACGACTGATGCTAGTAATGTAGGCTGGTGGGCTGTTGTCACCCAAGAGAATAAAGGTTGTGAGGTTGTAATTGCTTTCGCTTCAAGGTTGCTTAAAGGGGCAGAGTTATCATATGCTGCAATCGAAAAGGAAGCATTGGCGATAAAGTGGGCAGCTGAAAAGTTCAAAAGTTTTATATGGGGAAACGAAGTTGAGTTCCGAACAGACCACAAACCACTGACTCATGTATTCATGTCAAAAGGTCTGGACAAAGTTTCTAATAGAATCAGAAGATGGGCGATGATCCTACAAGAATTCAATTACACAGTAGTATATGTTCCTGGAGTTAAGAATGTCACGGCTGACTGTCTCGCCTAACGAATATTTCAGAAATTGATGACGGAGAGGATGACATGGAAGTGGTACTAAGTATTGAGGCAGCTTCGATTTCAAAGTCTGAGTGGGACGATGCTGAGCGAGATGAGAGTCTCAAATGTTTAAAGGAGTTACTCAATTGCCAGAATTTGTTAAATAATTCAAAATTTGAAGATGCCAATTTGATTGCTTTCTGGTCCGTTGCAGATGAGTTGCATGTGCATGATAAATTTGTTATGAGAGGAGATGAAATAATTCCTCCGTCAGGCCTCAGCCAGAGGGTTCTTGAACTGGGACATGAAGGTCATCAGGGTGTTATAAAGACCAAACAAAGAATAAGGAATGACTTCTGGTAGCCAGGATGCGATTTGCAGAGTGAACGCTACATCAGGGACTGTATCCTTTGTTGTAATGATGAAAAAAGATAAGTGGGTGTGAGACAACCGATGGAATCACTGAGATTCCTAGCAAAGTATGGAAGGATGTAGGAATGGATATTTTAGGCCCATTGTGTAATAATGGAATGCAAAGGTATTGTTTGGTGATTATAGATCTCCTCACCAGGTGGGTGGAAGTGTTTATTGCATCTAGTATTACGGGGAAAACAGTAACTGATTTTCTATCTACCATCTGTGAGAGGCAAGGGTACTCGGGGAGCATTCTTTCTGATAATGGTACTCAATTTAAATCCAAGGAGGTGGCTGATTTTTGTAGTAAATATTCTATTGAGCATAGAACAAGCTCTATTTACCACCCCCAGACCAACGAGATGGTTAAACGTTTCAATAAGATATTGAAGGAGACGATCAGAATGGCTTGGTCCAATGGTATGAACTGGGAGGAAGCAGTCAGGGAAAGGGTGATCGCTCATCGCTTCACGCCACATTCCAGTACAAGTCTTTCGCCTTTCGAACTCAGTAGAGGGAGGAAGGCCAATACTAAATTGGCTCCGGTGTGGTTAGACAACAAAGGTAAGGGATTAGAGAAGGACTTGGGTACAGTACGTGACAAGATCAGAGAGGTTCAAAGGAAGAAAAAGATTGTTTTTGCTAAGAAAGTACACTGACAAGTATGATATGGCCACTGTTGTGGGTAGGTTTGTTAGGATACTACTTCCTCTTGCCCTTAGAGTGGGCCCATGTAGGTGGTCTAAGCCTATTAGAGTAGTAGAGGCATTTCGCCATGCAGTTAGAACGGAGGATGGAAGGGTCTGGAATGTTGAGAGGATTTGTGTATGCGAGGACAGCAAGTGTAACAAGAATGGCAGTGAGAACGTCAGTTTGGGTGTGAAAGGTGGAAAATGTGGGTCTGGAAGTGATATGGATGTGGGGAAGAGGAAATGTACACCTGTTAAAAACAGATCAAAAGATGGTTCCTTGTCAGTTAATTCCAGAGATTTTGGATGCAAGTCCAGATGAGGAAGACCATATCGCCTACCGAAACGGATGGAGGACTATGTGTGACTTTTCAATTTTAATTTTTTGTTCTGTCATCAGACTATTGTTTCCAGAACATTGTAAAGGAAGGGCGATGTGTAGTACCTCAGCTCAGCCAAGTGAAAGGAAGCTTGCCTGGCGGAATAGAGACATGCCTGACTTCACCATGGTTTCACGTGTCACATCTCATTGGTGGAGATGTCACAAGCTTTGTGAGTTCTGGAATACAGAACTTGAGTGAAGGACAAAAGTTATTTGAATCTGAAAGCTTGAGCAGACTCCTTCCTCTTTCCCTACTTATAATACTGATGTATCTCGTATATAATAAGACAATGCATTACTTAACGTAAAAGGATTTCTGATGGTTGTATCTGCTTAGATTCACATGCTGTGCATAGTCCGACATCCAGTGGTCACTGCGGAGTATTGCATTTTGTTTTTCGTAGGTACAAATATTACATTATATATACAAGATTTACAGCAAGAATAGTAACAGATCATAGATAATGCATGGACTGGCAGAGAGGTCAAATATACAGTATGTACAGTGGGAGGCCTGATTGCAGGTGACTGCTGTGAGAATTACAATGCGGAGGTCAGTGCATCTTGTTCATGAAGCCAACGTTTAGTTCTGTTTTTGAAGGATTGGGTGGCTGGTACATTCCTGAGATCATTAGGAAGGGCATTCCACAACTTAGCAGCCAGAACTGGGAAACTCGAGCCCCTAGCTGTCTGAAACTTGAAGCTAGGGATGGTTAATGTGTGCACCTGTGCTGATCTCAGTGGTCTAGATGCTATATGTTGTGTAAAGCGCGAGGACAAGTAAGCAGGTGCAGCATTGTTTTGTGCCTTGTGTGTTAGAACAAGTGTTTTGAGTGAAATACGGCGTGTAATGGGTAGCCAATGTAGGTTGCGCCTAGTGAAAGAAATGTGTGAGCGCCTAGGGATATTGAGGGCAGACCTAATGGCATTGTTTTGGGTGACCTGAAGTTTGTCAAGGTTTCTTTGACTAGTCCCTAAATAGAGGGCTTTACAATAGTCCATTTTAGACATGATGAGGGTTCTGGCTAGTATCAGGCAATTGTCAGTAGTGAGGAAGGGGCGACAAGCTGTGATGAGTTTACATATGTACGATGAGGCTGAGGCTACTGAATTGGTTCGTCTGTTGAGGGAGAGCGTGGAATCTAGGTAGATTCCAAGTTTTTTCGTGACGTTGGTGATTTAAATGACATTTCCATCGATAATGAAGGCGTTATATTTAGGGTCAAGTTTAGTGAGTTTGGGCTGAGAGCCTAGGATGAGTAACTCAGTTTTTTCATCATTAAGGCAGAGCCTGTGGTGTGCCATCCAGGCCTGGATGACTGAATAGACTCAGTTGAGTGCGTTGACATCAGTTACATAGTCGCCAGTGATGGGGATGAGTATCTGGGTGTCGTCAGCATAATTCATGTAAGACACCCAGATAGTCAAGAATATCAAAGAGCGGTTTAGTAAACACGTTGTACAACGTGGGCGATACGCAGGAGCCTTGCGGGACTCCGCAAGGGACATGTGCTGGATTGGCTGCGGCAGAGGTGGAAAAGACCCTCATAGATCTATTTCTATGTAAACGTGATCTGAGGAGCAATCATGTCTTCATCCTACTTAGATGCATTTGTTCTTGGGTTGCTGGTTGGTATGTATGTATACAATGCTACCATGCTATTGTACTGTTAACATTTTATTGTTGGGAGATCTGGCCTTGTTTTTTGATTGTTGGTGGCAATATGAATCCTTACTTATTGCATTCTTGAATGTGGTCACAGAACTTTCAAGTCCAGTCAAATGAAAATGATTTCTTCTAGCTTTAAATTAAACTGGCGGGGTGGTGGAAAGTCACAATTAACATGTGCAGCTCTTAGGGGAATTAAGGCATGTTTCCAACATGTGGGTCCCTCATTTCCTTTTGGATGTGAAAAGATCAGAACATTTTATTAATGTTTCAGGTCAGAAGTGCCGCAAGCACAAATGAAAAAGTGACACACAGTCTCCTCTAGCCTCATGAGCTGTCAATCACAGCCCTTTAGCTTGCCAGCAAAGTTCAAATAATAGTTCAGGTTCGCTTCACAGACGTTTCTATTCAAGGCTGCACACGCCATCAGTCCCGTAAGCTAACATGGCATGGAGGGCATACATTCTCTTGCGTCTGCTCACACTAACAGAGGACATTTTCTGCTGGTATGAAGGTGGCATTCTCCACTGGTAAGACGTGTTTTCAAGTGTCCAACATCTGTATATAGCATAATTGCCCCTCCACTGAATTGATTCCTCTACCCAAGCGGATGGAACAACCATATTGCCTACTTTCTATCATTAAGAAGAGAATTTTGTTGGGTCCAAATGTCTTTGTCCTAAGTGGACAGTGTTTATTTTACTTAAATCTTTGATGATTTCCATCTGCTTGATTAGTGCGGTTTCTTCCCTTAGTTTCCCTAGGCTGGTTCAGCGGGTATTTTATTTTTAAATGTTTTTTATTGGCATTTACGGTTATAAACAGAACCATTACAATCATGGTGTGTGTCAAATCTTGCGTTACAAATCACGTATGCCATATAGGGCATGGATAGCATTAAACAACAAACAAATAAACAAATAAGAGTGGTAACAATGACTGTCTTTTTGTCCTCTGAGTTATCGTAGTCCTTGATTCATAGTCGAACCCCAGCCTCTGCTCCATTGGGCTCTGTCTGCTCTTCATGGAACGTGACGAGGGAGTGTGTGTGTGGGATTGATGCTACAGTACATGGGTAGTGCGAGGGGTGGATTCAGGGGGGTTTGTAGCTTGTTGAGAGGATCATGTCTCTCAGAAGGGTCTTCCAGGCCCTCCAGTGTGGTGCTCGAGTCTTCCCCACCCCGGTTGTTCCCCTCCTCCCAGGCCCTAGTTTCTGCTACCGTCCATCTTTCCATCTCCTTGATCCAAGGTTCGTACCTGGGGCCTACTGGCGATTTCCAGGTATGCTTATAAATGGATTTATTACATGACTTTCACCTCCTCCTAGGTACCTGGTACGAATCCTCTGGGACATAGAATATAAACAGAAAATGTGACTATCAATATATGATCACCATTTCTTTCTGTCCAGCTTGACTATGACATGCAATGGTGTCAACATTAGCTTGTTGGGATACATATAGTTTAGTATCAGAGAGTTAACAGATGCAATTTGGTGGTGTAACACATGGTTTACTCACAACTTCTGAAATAGGCCTTTGCAAAAGAGCTTTAAACTTGCATAATAGGAAGCCTCCGGTCTGGGCACAGAATGGCTAATCCCGCTCACTGTTGTGAATGGGGGGTTTAGATTATTTCAAAGACACAGAGTCGAGTATTATCCCAGGTTTATCGTAGCTCTTTTCATACCTGAGTTATTCTGGAGTAGAGGATTGTAATTGCAAAGATACTATCGTATAATTGTCATAGGGTATTTTCCTTCCAATGGGCAGGTTTTCACACTTGTCTGGTTTCAACGTTATTGGTGTCAGGAAGTTTCTTTCCCATTGCATCAGAGGGTTTATTTTGCACCTTATATCCCTGGGATACACACTGGGTAGGTTTTTTTTCGCCTCAGAATCTTTTTCAGGTCATCAGCAGGCCATGCCTATTGAGACTATGACAAAACGACTAGTATTAAATGGCTAAGAGAGGATTAAGGTGACTTATCCAGTCAAAGGATCACATGACACCTCATAATATGTATATTGGCAAGAGAGATGCGATAATGGCGAGGGAGCAGGCCGTAGATGAGTCTGCGCAAGGTGTCTTGTTCCTTATGTTAACATAGCTACATGACTCAATCTTAATGAACTGTTCCATTTTTATAGTTCACAGAAAGTATTTTATTTCTCTTAACGGTTAATTTTTGAATGGGAGGTACCCTTTACAAAGAATATTCCTATTGGTAAATTGCCTCAACCTGTTTCTGCTATTTTTTATCCTGAGGCAGAAGATCCTCTGATGTGAAACATTTAAATGCTTGGTTTCAATGTAATGCAACACATTTGGGAAATATGGAAAGTGCCACTCATTTTCGCATTCCCTTTGCTTTGAATGTGTTTTGCTCAGCATTCATGTAGGAGTCACCTTACGTTTTAGTTACCTTTTGAATTCGGGCAGTTAATTTCCTTTACAAGTGTCTGTTCTGTTTTGTATTTTCTGGCGCACTCCCCATTTGGTTTGAATGATCCTTCACGGTATATTTTAATACACACATTCCAATCCCTGTGATCCCAGAGTGTATAATCTGTGACCTAACGGTTGCAATTTTCAACAGTTATCAGAGATGGTTAAACTTGGTGAGGTTCTCTTCGTCCCATTGAGATAGAGTCTGCTAGTAGTCTACGTCTAAAATATTTCCCACTAAGGGGCATAACTTCCTATATTCAAAGAAAGTGTAGGTCATAACTTGATCTGTTCTACAAAGCATTCCAGGAATACCAAAGGTGACAGAGGGCAAGGCTTTATATCATAATGTTACCATCAGGGGCATAGAGTACATTTTATTTGCAATATGTTTGCCTCAAACAGATTTGTCATCTCTCTGGTCAGTAGCTGCAGGAAATTATTTTCCCCCTTGAGGTGTGGTTTGCTATGCCTTATGTCCATGTTTATATATTTCATTGTCATTTCAGCATGGCATACGGATCACAGAATACCAACATTTGGATATGAGATTTTCCAAAAGGAGATGCCAGACGCCATAGCATGCCTGTGGATCTCTGCGCTTCCGTTCATGCTAGTTGGTATTGTTGAATAGATATTCATATAAATTGCCTGCAGTGTGCAGTGGTATTATTAATGTATACCTCCATATCGGAGCCCCTCAGGGTACTGCAATTCATAGACATAGTAGCAATGGTTACCAACTGTAATTTGGAAGTCAGGTTATTAAAACCTGTGCTGTCTTCTGTACATGCTACCCCCTTGTTTCTTTCCTTTCTCTCAGGTTGCAAGGGAGCAGCGGACATCATGGTTTAAAGGCACCTCTTGGATTATCAGTGGCCAACGAGTTGTCGAAAGGCCCCAAGGAAATGTCCTTGATCCTCCATACACAGCGTATGAAGGACAATGGCGGATATGAAGTTACAAGGGTGCTGGGTTACCTCTTTGCTTGGATCCTTAATGTGGGGATTGTTTCAAATAAACGCTATTCGGAGCGCTACAGAAGGACGAGAGACAACAGCCTTTTGTGTTTACGTCTGGCTGTCATTGGCTGGGTCAGATGTCATGAACCCAGCAAGTTATGGAGCCACGTTTCATGTTATCAGAAACTGTTTAATTTTATTTCCGAAAATGTCTCTTTAAATGTATAAATCTTTGTTTGCTGCTGGACGAGTGGATAAAGGAGATCTATGCATAATACTCGCCTCTGTCTCTAAAAGAATCTAAACCCCAACTCACGAAAGTGAGGAGGATTAGCCTTTCCGTTAAAGTCAGAGCATAAAGCACGGTAGTTCTGATCTGTACTTATTCTGTAAAACAATGGGTCTGTCGGTCCTTTGTACAACTAAAATTGAGTGCTGGAGATTCGCCACGTGCAAACTAGCAATCCCTGGATGACAATAGCTAGCGACAGTCGTTTGCTGGAGTTCCGAAGAAGAATGCCCCTCTGTATCTACACATAAAAGGCACAAGGTTTGCGGAAGAGAGGTCGAAGAATCTGCGGATGGCTGGGCACAAGACCAAGGCGTGAGTCAGCATCAGCTGATGGGCCTCATCATTAAAGGCGGCACTCGCTAGCCAGACTTTCGTTCACATATATCCGCGCACTTTGATTAATGTCAAATGTTTTGATCCCTATGTTTGAAGCTTTGCAGTCTTAGGCCGCTCACCCGGGAGGCACTAGTCGCTGTTGCCGAACCTTAAAATAATGCACTTACGTGAGGAAAAAAACAAGATTCCGCAGCTGTAGCAGCAGGATGGAGGCCGGGAGCTGGGACAAACAACTGCAATCTGCACAAGCAAAAAGTACTTTCAGCGCTGTTCTTTACGACGTGGCTAGGAACAGACGGCCAGAAAACATCGGTCCATGCCAAAGAAAAGCATGTAAGGCTGCGGCTGGAGAATTGTGCCCCAAAGATGGTGCAAAGTTGTAATCACTTATAAAGCTAGGGATACAGGCAGTGTGCTTACAACGAAAGCCCGACCTATTACGCTCGCGTTAAAGCAAAAGGAAATTGCTACAATCCTAGTTTGCTTCGTTTCAAATGTATGGCATGACAATGCAGTTGCTTCTGAAAAAGGAATATGTCAAGACTAGCACAATCAAATATAACCCTCATTGTTGAACGTTTATGGAAGCGTCACGCAAAAACCATCGCATGTGGGTAGCTGCCTTTCAGTTGTCCTGAATATATAAAGCAGGAAATGATTGCTTTCCTAACATTCAGAAACGTATATCTGCCTGCCAGGATCAGACTCATCCTACAAGTGTTTAGAGCCGTCTGTCGGGATTATGTAAAAGTGAGATTCTGACCCACCTAAAATTAAGAAAAACATTGTTTTTACTGTGAAAACTGATGTGGCACATTTCAAAGCAGCGACGTGTGCCAACTTCTAGTTAGCAAGTTCCAGTTCCTCCACTGATGTGGCACATTTCAAAGCAGCGACGCGTGCTAACTTCTCGTTAGCAAGTACCAGTTCCTCAAAGTTTCCTGCCGCAACACATGCATTTTAGGTGGGGGAGGGGAGATTTTTGGAGCCTTAAATAAATGTCAGTTATCTTCTGGCTTGAGGATGCTTTTGAATCTAAAAGGAGGCCTAGCGCCAATTCCTTGGTTAGAGTTGACAAAGGCACAAAACAATAGTGTTTTAGCTTTGATTTTTGCTAAAGCATCTCTTTAATCATGGTCTATGCACAGTTCTATAGTGGGGACCAGGCTTAAAGGGGGAGAGGGTTCAGAGCGCAGTCCTTTAATTGACAATGGCAGGTGCAATTATTAACTTCGATCGTCATAATCTACTTGAGAAATAATGTATAATCCTAAATCTGAGCAGCACTAAACCAGTGAATTGCACCGATGTAAAGGGAAGTTGTGGAAGACAAAGGTAGGTTGAAGGGAGGGTATGAGAGCAAGCTCTTTGTGCAACTTATTCGGAGTAACTTCTGTGATTGAGTTAGAGGAAAGAGTTGGGTTGTAGTCTGCGCTTTGAACTGAGCGAGAGAGAGTGCAAGCTACCAGAAGTGGAATGGCAAAACAAAAGACTGCTTTCGGCAATGTTCTTTCTTATGGACGTTCTTCTCACGGATTCTTCATCTAAGATAGCCATCTCCCAACGCCAGCTGCTCTTCTGAAACTTTTTCCAGCATCAGGGGGCTCGACGTCTGTTCTGTGTGAAGCCTCTAGGAGGTGGAGGGATAGGGAAAGAAGTGTGTCCTGTTAACCTCGGTTCCACCCTTTTTCCCTAGGACACAGAGGGACTGCAGAACTAAGGTGTGGTAGCTAACCTGAGAAGCAGGTAGGGAGGGTGATGAGGAATCCGTGGGAGGAACGTTCATCAACGCTCCTCCCTGAACCACCAAGCTCAGGTGTAGGGTGCTTGCTGAGGTAGTCTGGGTCGCTGCTAGATGGTCTAGACTTCCTAGAGAAACTTCCGTTCACTGCAGGCCCAGATTCAGAAGCTTTTTAATCACCAGAAACGGGTGGGGCTGGCAATCGGGGGGAAAACCTGGAACCCAATTGGCACTGCAATCAGCCTTTCCTTTTAAATGGGCGGAGAATTAGATCACATACCTTGGGGTGCACATTACCAAATTGTATAAAATTCTTATGGAAGCCAACATCCAAGCCTATCAAAAGAGACCAAAGCGCCACCCTAAAAAATTGGTTAATCCAAGAAATATTGTGGCTGGGCAGATCAATAAAAGTGACAATCGTACCGAGACTCCAGTTTGTCTTTCAGGCATTGTCAATCATCTCCGAAAGAGACCTTCTAGACCAACAGAAAGCAATAGGCCTATTCATTTTGAAAAAGAATTCCGCGTCACATACTCCTGCGGTTGAAGGGGATGTAATGTAAGACCCGCTTCCCTTTAGCTCAACTGCCATTTCTACCAAAATCGACCAGGGCCCTCTTGCTAGAATCCACCCAGTCTACTCTTACCACCTCGGATAAAGCTTGGACTCAATTGGGGGTAACACAGGACTAGGGCCTTTATCACCAGTGCTACAAATTCCAGAATTATTCCCAGGAATGACAAAAGAAGCCTTTGCATGATGGGAATCACTTGGGACCCTGCGGCTTAGGGACATGTACAAAGACTGAAGTCCGCTCACATTCATAGAATGTAAAGAAATATTTACCCTACCGGAACACTTCAGATACTTCCAAATTAGACATTGGGTGTCCAATGAGCGAGTTATTCAGGCGGGTATACGCCTCCCCTGGGGCATTGAACTCCAAGTCTTAGAGGGACAAGGTCTCTGGAAAATCTCCAGTTGCTATCGCCTGTTAGAAAAAGCTTCTGTTGAAGGCAAACGTCCATACATGGTACGATGGGAAAAAGACTTGGGAACAGAGATTCCAACAGTGTCATGGCAGAAAATATGGGCTCAGGCTCAAAAAAGCTCCAGGTGCATCATGTACAAAGAGTGTGGAAAAAAAAGTGTTACCGTTGGTATAGGACGCCGCAGAAATTACATGCGATCCAACCCGAATATCTGGAATGCTGTTGGCACGAGTGTGAGCAGTTGGGGGATCTCATACATGGTGGTGGCTATGTCCTAATATATCAAACATATTGGTTAGAAATCATATCAAGGATAAAGGATATCATGGGGTGTTTATTCCCTATGAGCCACCTTATTATGCTCCTAGGAGATGTGCCCAATGATGGTACTTTCCCTGCATCAGGTCCTGGGGCAGAGCTCATAACAGCTATTACAGGGCACATTTTTGGAAAACAACTGATGTGCCAATCCTGTCATACTGGTGGGTTAATATTTGGCAAATAGTGGCTATGGAAAAGTTGACTGCACATATTACGGAGAGCATGACTATTTTCTCGAACCTGGGCCCCATTCTTTGAATTTGTGCAAGACAAGGAACACAGGTTTTTTAGGCCACAGACCCTGAAGCACCTATTCCAAAACTAACCTACACAGTTGGGGCACCTTGGAAGGTATGGGAAGGTTCGGTGATGAATGTTGAATTGAAGTACTGTGTGTCACATAAAAGTACACTGGGACACTATGTGGAACCAATATTAATTTTATTTGTTAACCTTATTATGATTTTTTATTTGCAAATGAAAGAAGACTAGAAGTTTCGATGTTCTCATTTTGAATGTTATATTATTTCTTGTTGTTACGCTCATCGAGATTTCAATAAAAAGAAATTGGAGGAAAAAAAAGTGAATCAGAGGATCAAGAAGAATCTAGGGGAAGGAGCCCTTCTCTGGAGCAAGGACCCATATTCTTGCAGACCCTTTATGTTGAAAGCCAGTTTTTCTTCTTTTTGCAAAAATGTTTGCAAACCTTTCAACGTTAAAGCCATTTTCTGTTCACCTTAAAGTTTACTTTTAGTGTTTGGGTGAGAATAGAACTTTGGACAGGACAGCTCATTTTGGACATTCGGACACTGACAAATCCTTATTTTTTGGTTTAGGTAGGGAAAGTCTGGGTCAGAGAGGCGTTTTCCCAACCCCTTTTATTTCAATAAAAGTCTTTAACCAATAAGATGGCTAACTTGTGTCCTAGTTTCATTGCCGACTCCTCACATAGGCAAACGTGGTCCTTTCATTGGCAATCATTCAGATTACAATTACAGAGGGACTCCAACATTCATTTACACAACCAGCCATATCTGGTTTGTGCAGACAGGGGCCATGAAAATATCCAACATCCTTATACCACTCACTTTCTCATAGGAAGAAAGGAAAGCTATTGGACTCACTGGATTTTGGCACAGGGCCACCCGGTAGGTGCAGGCTGCAATCCTACTATCTTGAGGGGAATGTGTCTATTCCGGCAGTCAGACCACACTAAAACATGTGTGAGTATATCTCCCCCGCTATCTGTTTAGCTACTCAACACAGAACAGGAAGTGATGGGGTTTGGGCCCAAGTAAGCCTCAAAGTTTCTACTAAGAAACCAGTTTCGCCCTCATCCTCCTGCATTTGATATTAAACCTATCTGCCACGCTCCTGGTAACTGCTGGGTTTGGTCATCATAAGGGAGTTGTTGCTCATCTGGTACGCCTTATTTTGACATTAAAGCTCCATTCCCTTGATAGCAGCATAGACAAGTTTCGGGTACACAATGTTGTTCTGCCCATCTATCTGCTTGGGGCCCCAAGTAGTCTGTTTTGGCAGAGTGGATGTCCTCAATAAAATATGCACCTCCATGTTTTTTATTTTCGGTTTTACCTTGTATCTCTGCATGCTGGCATCAATGTGATCCCTACAGAATGCACAGTCAGTGTTTCTTTTTATTCATCCATAGGAAACATTGTTATATATGTCGTGCACTAGTCCAATCACCCTTTCAACTTAATCTCGACTTTCTACTGCAATCCAGCATTTGTACAAACCCAGGAGGTCAAATTTGCCATATGTCCTGTTTTTTAAAGCCTCCACTGTTCTCTTTTGTGACTGAATCTATGAAGGTCCCGACTATACCATGATGAGATTTATTTACTGATGCCCCCATTTCAAAAGAGATTTGAAACTTTTAAAAAACAAGAGGAAACCTCCAGACCATTAAAGGGATAGTCCAGTAAAAATAAAAAAATAGATAGGCAATATAAAAAAAAATACTAGCACTATTTTTTTTTAAAACTTCCTATGGAAAATTTTGAGCTACTCAAGCTCAAAATTCGCAAAAGCAAGCACATGGGCGCATCTATTTTGTGAAATGGATGCCCGCCTGTGCTGGCTTTTGCGGCACTAATGAATGAAAAGCCAGCCAGCTGTAGTAAACAAAAGCTACCGCTGGGTGGCTTTTCCTTCATTGGTGCCGGGACTCGGAGGACACGGACCGGAGACCAGAGCAGGAAAGCTGCAGCTGAATCTCAGTAAGTGCTATTTATTTTTTAAAAAAAATAAGCACTAGCTGTGGTTTTTTTTCCAAGTTTTCAGAAATAAAACCGCAGCTTTAAAAACTTTGTATTTATGTTTGCGGTCGCTTTTGAAGCGACCGCAAACAAATACAAAGTTGTGTTTGAAAACGCTGCGGTTTTTCTTTCCAAGTTTCTCAGGCTCGTCCGGCTCGGAGGAGCCTGAGAAACTTGGAAAAGAAAACCGCAGCGTTTTCAAACACAACCGCGTTGTGTTTATGCCTGCTGTGGCTACCTCTTTGGGTCTCCGGTGCTCCCGCAGGGGAGCACCGGAGACCCAAAGTGAAAGCCAGGGCAGACAGAAACACAACACGGTTGTGTTTCTGCCTAAATCTGCTTCCCCATTTGGGGCTCTCGGGCTCCCCACGGGGGGCCCCGAGAGCCCCAAATGGGAAGGCAGATTTAGGCAGAAACACTGCAGCATTTAGCATTTCCCATTTGGGGCTCTCGGGCCCCCCGCGGGGAGCCCGAGAGCCCCAAATGGGAAATTATATTTAGGCAGAAACACTGCAGCATTTAGCATTTCCCATTTGGGGCTCTCGGGCCCCCCGTGGGGAGCCCGAGAGCCCCAAATGGGAAATCAGCTGTAGGGAGAAACACAGCGGCATGTAAACACAACCGTGTTGTGTTTCTGCCTGCCTTGGTTTTCACTTTGGGTCTCCGGTGCTCCCCTGGGGGAGCACCGGAGACCCAAAGTGATAGCCACAGCAGCGACCGCTTCAAAAGCGACCGCAAACCTAAATACAACATTTTTAAAGCTGCGGTTTTATTTCTACGTTTTCCGGGCTCCTCCAGCCCGGAAAACGTAGAAAAAAAAACGCAGCTAGTGCTTATATTTTTTTTTTTTTTTTAAATAAATAGCACTTAACGAGATTCAGCTGCAGCTTTCCTGCTCTGGTCTCCGGTCCGCGTCCTCCGAGTCCCGGCACCAATGAAGGAAAAGCCACCCAGCGGTAGCTTTTGTTTACTACAGCTGGCTGGCTTTTCCTTCATTAGTGCCGCAAAAGCAAAAGCCAGCACAGGCGGGCATCCATTTCACAAAATGGATGCGCCCATGTGCTTGCTTTTGCGAATTTTGAGCTCGAATAGCTCAAAATTTTCCATAGGAAGTTTAAAAAAAAAATAGTGCTAGTATTTTTTTTATATTGCCCATCTATTTTTTAAATACAATTTTTTACTGGACTATCCCTTTAACTAGTAACTAGATACAAATTCTGAACAGCATGTGAAACTAAAATATTGTCATGGTGCGATAAATGGAAGTGGAGTGATTAAGGGCAGTATTTCGTAAAACATTGCAAACATACATTTCTCCAATACTCTGCTTTATCTTTCAAATGAATTTTGCACTCTAAAGTATTTGAGTGTTTCTGCAAAATCTAATTTTAATTCTGGTTTGTTTTATCGTACTTTGCAGTTTTCTAATGCACCAACTTGCAGAGAACATATTCAAAGTGCACTGGGTTAAAAAAAACATTCATCCACATGAGCATTTGCAATCTATAAAACAATATAACTTTTACTACAAATGGTGCCATTGTAAAAAGAACATCCCAAACAAAATTCAAAATTAACAAAAACCACTGTAAAAAAAAAAAAAAATCCTGACATAACAATAAAGGCTAGATGCAAACTAAAATAACTTACAGTTCCACAAGCATTTGGGCCGCCATGGAATAGTTCACAGGTCATTTTCACCACTTCAGCTTCCATCTTTCGCACACCAGGGAAGACATCTGGGTGCAGAGGGTTTGTCCAAGCAAACTGCCCATACACCTACAAAAAGAAAAAAATAATTTGCTTTTGCAGGTCTCATTAAGATTGTGGTTCAAAAGGATTAAGTTACTTAACTCTAACTATTGTTCTCCAGCATGGGTCTGGCATTGATTCACATGCTCATTAATATTCCCCATCAGACCGGGAATCCTCAGTAAAAGAAAAGGGTTTCACTTTCACTTAAAAACTGTATTTCTCCTCTAAACCAATCACTATCCTCTGGGTCATACTGCCCCGATTTAATGACAGTACTCTCCCTAAACCCCTCCTCTGGCAGTCATCTTCAGATTTGTTAAGCACGTAAAGTGGCAGTATGTCTAAGAGTCACAGAGGGGACAGAGCAAGGGTTCGCATGTGAATCCATGCCAGACCCATGCTGGATAACAATAGTTACATTTAAGTAACAGACATTCTTCAGCATGGGGTCTGGCATGGATTCACATGCTCATGAATAAAGAATACATAGCAGTCCAACATTACACAACCAGGGGAGGTGGCAAGGCTTAACAGAAGCAATTAATTCTTACCTCCGGAACAGCCTCCCCTCAAGCAAACAGGTAGCATAGCACTGCTTGGCCGACTCTGGACTCCTCCCTGGAATCCCTGTTGATGCAGTCGAACTTTGTGAAGGTGTGCGTGGACCTCCACATCGTAGCCCTGGATATGTCCAGCAGGGGTACATTAGACAGGAACACCGTCGCTGCAGTGATCGCTCTGGTGGAGTGGGCTCTCTGACGGCCGAGCAGCGGTCCCGTTTGCCAACCGATGACCGAGTGATGCAGCCAGAGAGCCACCTTGAAATGGAAGCCTTGGATAAGGGCCTTCCCATGGTTCACACGATCAAAGTTCACAGACCGCTGTGAAGTCTTCCAAAAACAGCACATCACGTGGAACTTTGGGGACGAGCAACGTCCAGCAAATGCAAGGCCCTTTCTGCCGGTGACAAAGGATTCGGGAAAAAAACAGCTAACACCAAAGGCTTGTTAGGGTGGAATTCCGACGGAACCTTCGGCATGAAAGAGTGGTGCGTAGGCAGCACCACCCTCGATTCGTGGAAAGTCAGGAATGGTAGCTGGAAGGATAGGGCCTGGATCTCACCTACCCTTCTAACAGAGGTGATGGCCTAAAGGAAAGCCGTTTTCCACGAGAGGAACTTGAGAGGGGCCTGATGTAAAGGCTCAAAGGGTGCCCCCATGAGCCTCATCAGAACCACATTGAGTTCCCACGCCGGGGCAGGAGTATTCACAGGTGGGAAAGATCGAAAAAGTCCCTTGAGAAATTCCTTTACGAGTCAGTGGGACCCAAGTGAAGATCTTCCTGGGGACATGGTGTAGCAGGATATCGCTGCCAGATGTACCTTGATAGAGGTGTGCGCCGGTTTCCAGTTTAGCCTTGGCCAAAAATAGCAAGTATGGCAGGATCTAGGGGTCCGTGGCCCTCAGAGGGGTAGTCTTCTGAGACCGGCACCACATAGCGAAACGCTTCCACTTGTGACCATGTCACTTACGTCGACAACGTCCTGGCCTTGGCGAGGACCTCCCTGTAGTCTGCAGGCAAATTATATCCTATAAACTCTAGGGCTGCAGGAGTCAAGCTCTCAGGGTCAGCAGCCCTGGCTCGTGAAGAAGGATTGCGCCTCCACCTCTGGTGAGAAGATCCTGAAGCACTGGCAGCTTGACCGGAGGCAACACTGACAGGCTGAGAATGTCCGGATACCAAATCTCTCTCAGTCACGCAGGGGCAAAGAGTATAATTTTGCATGGACACTTAGTGTGTTGATTGTAGCAGGAGAGGGAACATGTACAGGAACAGCCCTTACACAGTAAGGAGAATGCGTCCCACAGGCTCCTGGCCTCGTGGAATATGTTGGCAAACTTCTGGCACTTGGAGTTCACTGCCGTTGCAAATAGATCAATCTAGGGCCTGCCCCATTTGACGAATAGGCAGTCCACCTAATCCTGACGAAGCTCTCACTCGTGGCAGGAGCACAGTTCTCTGCCGAGTGAGTCTGCGATGGTGTTCTTGAGTCCTGCCAGGTGGAGAGGGACAAGGAACATCCTCTGATGGCCCAGCGCCACAAGTCCTACGCTTCCTTGAAGTGGGCCAAGGATCAATGCCGCCCCTGCTTCCGGAAGTAGAACATGGTGGTGGTGTTGTCCGTGAAGATTCTCACCACCTTGCCTTTCAGAGACGGTAGGAGCGACTTGAAGGCACAGAACACTGCCCATAGCTTGAGGATGTTGATATGAAGATCCTTCTCCTCCGGCAGCCACAGGCCTCTGGCATCCGTGGTGACTCTTTGTATGGCAGGCTTTGGAATCCTGTGCCCTCGGTGATGTTTGAGCAAACGCCACACCATCCTATCGCCCGAAAGAACTAGTCGTTGATAAAGATCTTGTTAGAGAAGCTTCCCGACACCTGCAGCCAGCGGGCACTCAGGAATTCCTGAAGGGGTCGCATTTGCAACCTTCAGAGCTGGACGAGGTAGATGCAGGACATCATGCCCAGCAATGACGAAGGCCTGCACCATGGCCGTATTCGATGAGTCGTTGCCCCTTCCCTTGAATGGTTGCTATCCTCTTCTCCAAGGGCGAAGCCATGGAAGACACTCTATTGAGTGTGGCGCCTAGGAACAGCACATTCTGTGATGGCATTAAGCAGGACTTTGGATAGTTGGTGGAGAATCCCAGATCCGTTAATAGACTGATGGTTGCCTCCGTGCATCCATCAACCAGCTCCAGCGAGCCAGTCGTTCAAGTATGGGTACACGTGTATGCCCTGAAGATGTAGATGGAATGGCACAGGTGGCAGGCATTTTGTGAACACTCTGGGGGCCAACTACAAGCCGAAAGGTAGAGCCTTCAACTGATAGTGCTGTCCTTGCACCATGAAACGCAGAACCTTCACGTGTTTCTTGTGAATGGGGACCTGGCAGTAAGCATCTCCCAGATCCAACAACGTCAAGAAGTCTCCTTTTTCCAGTTGGCCGAGCACGTGTTACACGGTGACCAGCCTGAATTATTGGGACTTTAGGTATTTGTTCAGACGTCAAAGGTCTAGGATAGGACTCCAGCCCCAGTCTTCTTTCTGACCAGAAATTATCTGGAATAGACTCAAAGCTAGTTTCCAACGGCTCCAGGGCTCTTATCACCCCTTTTCTCAGCATGGCCCATAACTCTTCCAGGAGCAGAGGGATGTGCTTCTCCTGATGGGTAACCAGAGGGATCGGAGCACACCAGTGTTGAAACTCCAGGTTGCGTCACTAGGCGAGAGCGTCCAGCACCCATCTGTCGGTGGTGATCTTTCTCCACTCGCTGATTAACTTTGTCAGCCGGCTTCCCACTGGGGTGCAGAAGTGAGGGCCCAGGTTGGTGCAAACTTGCTTTGGCGCTGGCGTCCTGCACTGCGAGTGACAGGGACACTGTCCTCCGCTACCGTAGGCCTGGGAACGGCCTCTGTAGACTTCCTGCGTTGTGAATCTGGAAGGCTGTCTGTATGAAGTGGAGAAACCTTTGGACGATCTGCTCGACTTTACTCTGGAAGAGCGAAAAGAAGAACAGTGCTGCTGGAGAGTGACCAGGGAGCCCTCGGTTGACTACATCCAACGCCACTGTAATGGCATGATCAGACGCCACATTCCATTCCTGGCAGAGAGCGATCGCCTCCATCTTTTTATCGTCCAGAATTGGCCCCAGCTTTTACCACAACTCCCTGCCGTGCCTGGCCAGCATCCCCAATGCGTTGGCCGACTTGACAGTGGACTCCAGGTTGTCAATTACATTGTTTGCCATGGCGTCCATCCTTTTCCGCTCGCTGCCCCAAAGGACTGAAGACGGCGAGGACGTGCTGGTCGCCGTTTCCTCGCGGCCGTCTATACCACTGAATCCGCCAATGGGTGCGACCTCAGGCACTTGGGTGCGGAGTCTGGCACCCTATATTTCTTCTCCAGCCTATCCCAGTTGGCTGGAGCCATGCAAGGGTTCTTCATGCGTTCGAGGCCTCTTCATTGTTCAGAAGGGGCAGCGCCATGTTAGTCTTCCTCTTGGCCTTGCTCCTCTGGTACAAGACCTCATTCTAGGTTTCCTCAGGAAATAGCTGGAATAGCTTGGAGGCTCTGGAGATCATGTAGTGGAGCGATCCCACCTCATCCGGTCGGGACACCCTATGTGAACATCCAAATGTGGAGATTCACCGTCCGCTGAGGCAATATCCTAGTCATCATCCGTGGCCATATCTGTCCCCGTACCAGGGACTGCTGGGGGAGAAGGGACCCGACGTTTAGATGCAGGTTGAAATGGGGGCAGCAGATGACGCTTCCTCTTCTTCGCTGGAGGTTGATCGGGGACCTGAAAGACCACAGGTAACAGTCAGAGGCATCCTCATCTGGAATATCAGCTGAGAAGGCTGAACAGGAAAACTAGGCCCTCCGGCATTGTCACTGTCCTCCTAAACGTCCTCATGGAATGTATGTAGGGACTCCTGGTCTTCATCGTTTGTGCGACGGCCTGGGAGGGTTGTTTCAGAGCTCCTTGCCCCCGCTCCACACCACCACCCCCACAACCCCCTGCCCGAGGTTCTTCACCAGATGCCCGAACGTTTTTTCAACCCTTCTGGCAAGCCTGTAGACCTTGCCAAAGTCACTGCTGCGGTGTCGCGCTGTGGGGGAGGGACACTGAGCAGTGTGAGCTACCCTCGCAGGATCAGCGATGTTAGCTGTCGTGGCAGTAGCAGTCGTCAACAGAGTCGCCAACAAAGTCTTCGCCTGTGCCGGTTGAGCCCGCTTAGGCTGTTTCGGCCTTCTCCTCCGCCCGTGGCTTCTTGGCTTTCTCACATAGTATAGCCGGGATTAATGAAGTTAATCACCCTAGTGACTACCTTACTCCTAGTCCATAGTCCCCTTTCCCCCATACTTGTGGCACATTGTCCTTCGGGACGGAGCACTTTTGTCAAAAAGCATCAAAAATGAAAAAAATGGCGTCCTCTTTTTTTTACGCAGGTTACCGCACGCTGCTAAAACTTGGCCCTCCTGAGCTCTGCCCCACGTATCGCCCTTCAGTCCTTTTCGATCGCCAGGTCTGCAACCATTTAAGCAATAAGAGAGGATACTTATTAGAGGGGACGGCAGGCGTATAGAGGAAAGGCGACTATGGTCTGGGAGTAAGGTAGTCACTACAGTGAGTAACTTTGTTATATACTCATACGTCCCGTCCCCTTTCCTCCATACTTGTGGGAGATTCCAAAGCTCTCATAGGTAATAAGGGTGGATGGAACCTCCTTACTGAAAAAGGTTTTTAAGAACAGCCTGAACGAAATGAGCATCAGCCCTGAAGCTCAGGTCCAAGCAGTAATGCTAACAAAAAGCTGATGGGGAAGCCCTGAAAACTGCCTTGGCAATGATCTCCCAGAGGATATATTTTTGGAAGGCAACAGCAGCCGCTTTGCCAAGTACAAGATGGGCATGAATGCCCTTCGGAGGTTGAAGGCCCTGAATGCTATACGCTTCTGAAATAGAGGAGGCACTCCATCGGGAGATAGTAGCCTTTGAAGCAGGTTTTCCATTCGGGTCTCCGAACGCAACAGAGTTGGGAGGAGCTCCCGAGTTCAGTTGTTCTGTTCAGATATAACTCCAGAGCTCCAGAGCTCGTCCGACATCTAAACTATGCAATACTCTCTCGGCATCGGAGGCTGGGTTCGGAAAAAAAAAACAGGTAATGAGAGAGATTGATTCAAATGAAAATCAGTCACTACTTTAGGGAGGAAAAGAGTATGAGTGCAGAGCACAATCTTATCCTTATGGAAGGTAAGGAACGGATGTTCCACAGACAAAGCTTGAAGCTCGCTTACTCGCCTTGCCGAAGTCACTGCAATCAAAACAACCTTCCATGAAAGGTACTTTAGATCTGCCGTAGCCATGGGTTCAAATGGTTTATGGCATAAGGTGGTCAGAACCACATTTAAATCCCACCTTGGATGAGGATTGCGTACAGGTGGACAAACATGCAATAAACCTAGAAATGCCTTTTAATGAGTGGGTTTGCCAAAGAAAAGGAACAGCTGTCAGTGTACAGGTAGGCGGCAATAGCTGACAAGTAAGTCCTACAAGACAAGACATGAATGCCCGAAGCTGCTAGATGAGAAATGAACAAAAGGACAGTGTCAATCGTAGCATGTCTGGGTCTAGCTGCTTAGCTAAACACCAGTGACAAAAAAACGGAGCCACTTGCTCCTCTACTAAAACCCTGTAGAGGGCTTCCTGGCCGCTTGGATAATGCGCATATTGTCCTCGGACAGGTTAAACTGAATTCAGGCACCAGGCCGCCAAGTTGAATGATTGTGGGGAGGAGTGCAACATCTGCAGATTGCACTGATGAAGCAGGTTTGGAATCAACGGCAGTCTGATCGGAGGACCAATCAACAGATGCTGAAGTTGCGAGAACTAGAATCTGGCTGGCCACCAATGAGCTATGAACAGGAGAATGCAATTCGATGTATTCCTGAGCTTGCAGAGTGTCCGATGACAGAGGAAGAGACGGGAAGGCATAAGCCTTCATCTGCCACAGAATCTCGAGAGCATCCCCTAAAGAGGAGGCCCTGAGGCCGTTCTTGGATGCATAGATAGGAAGTTTCCTATTTGTAGCAGTCACAAAGAGGTCCACTTCTGGAGTGCCCCATTGGTGAAAGATTGTGGAGAGGACCTCCATGTTCAATTCCCACTCATAGCTGGCCACTGCCTGTCGACAGTCTGCAGTCACACTGAATTGCCCCGGAATGTGTACCGCCAGTATCCAAAAGCTGTGCTGGATGGCCCATTCCCAAACCTGAATGGCAAGATCCACAAGAGGTTGTGACTTGGTACCACCCTGCTTGTTGATATACAACAATCAACACCAAGTTATCAGTGCGGACGCGGACCACACGGTTCGTGATGGGACGGTTGGAAAGCCTTCAGCACCAAAAATACAGACAGGAGTACCAAATAATGTATATGAAACTGTGGCGTCCATAGATTCAAAACCTGGAGATGATCCAGCGTCGCACCCAACCCCAGAAGGGAGGAGTCTGTGGTAGTCGTCACTTGTGGGCAGGATTCCTGGAAGGAGGCCCCCACTGTTAAATTGTTGGTCGAAGACCATCATAGAAGATCCATCATCATGCAAGATAGAACTGGCATCATCTTGGAATCAGAGTCCGAAGCCTGACACCAAGAGCTCAACGAGCCAGCTGCGTACGCCTCATTTCGATATGTGCAAGCAAGTACTCACAAGGCCACGAGGCCCAGAAGCCTCAGGAACCACCAAGCCATCATGTGCTCTGACTGGATGAAGAGCTGACACGTGGCGAATAGATCCGCAATCCTGTCCGCATTCAAATACACCCTGGAGTCGATCGTGTACCAATGGAAACCCAGGAAGATCAGGTCTTGAAACCGTCATGAAAGATTTCCACCAGTGCACTGACAGGCCAAGATTGAACAGGAGCTGGAGGAGAGACTGGAGATTGCTCAAACCAGTCGGTGGACAAGGGCTGCGTAGCAGCCAGTCATCCAAATATGGATAAACATGAACACCGTGTAGCCGAAGGAAAGCTGCGATGACGGACATCTTCGTAAAGACACGCAGCGCCCAGCAGAGACCAAAAGGGAGCACACTGAACTGGAAGTGCTCCCTTCCCAGGGAGAACCATAGATATTTTCGATGTGGCCTCCATATCAGAATGTGCATATATGCATCATGAAGGTACACTACACTGAGCCAGTCACTGTTCCGAAGAGGACTTTATTTGGCAGGGTGGGATCATCTTGAATCTCTTGGGGAAGAGAAAGGTTGAACTGGGAAAGGTCGAGGATGGTGCGCAGGCCAGCCCGGTTTTGTTTGGGCACTGAACAGACAAGAGTAGAAGCCCTCCCCTTGTTCCCCAAGCGGAACAGGTTCCACCACCGCTTTGAGGTCTAAAAGCTTCTGAACCTCAGCTCTGAGGGAGGGTGTCCCTGTGTTGGGAGGGTTGAAGGGTATGGTATGGGGGAGGGGCATGCGAAAGCCTGCCTGAGCGATGGACAAAACCCACCGGTCTTTGGTGATGGTCTGCCCCGCCTCCCACCGAAGTCTCGTGCGACCGACAAAAAATATCATTTTGCAGATTTGTCGGCAGGGAGACTACCTGCCCCTGGAGACGAGGCTGATGGGCGAGAGAAAAACCGACCACGTTTTTGCTTTCGACAGGTGCCGCCAACTAGAGGTTCGGTTCTGCGCGCACAGTGGTCCTGAAACCCCCTGAATCCAGAGAAGGATTGAGACTGAAGCCCTGACTTCTGTGTATAAGGGGCCTTAGCCAAGGCCTTTGCCAGAACAGTTAAAGATTTGGCAGTTTGGGTGCCCGTCTTGGTAAGTGTCATCCGTAGAAGAATTAAACAATTCCTTGCCATCGAAAGGAAGGTCCAGAACTTTATCTTGCACTTCCTTTGAAAACTTTGTCGTATGGAGCCACGCCTGGCGGGAGGTGTCAATTCCCACCATCAGGCCGCAAGCTTTGGTATCCACATGATGTGCCACAGCTTCCAGGAGATCTTGTGACAACACCATGGTGTCCGACAAACCGGCTTTGAAGTCGTCTAGCCTATCCGCAGGAATAAACTCCTGGAAATCAGCCAACTCCTTCCACAGCTTCATATTAGCTGCTGCCAGGATTAGCTGGATATTTGCTTGGCGAAGCTGCAGTGCTGAATGGCAAAGACTTTCTTGCCCAAGGAGTCCAGAATCTTATCTTCCTTGGAGAGGCTCTGAGCCGCAGACGTAGACGTAGAAGCCGCAGAGGCCGGCTTGGATTGAAGTGTGGCCGCAGCTACCACCGTGGAGGAAGGGCGCAGACAAGACGCCAAGGTTATCTCCTCAGAGGTGTGGAGCCGGTAACTAGCGTCAATTCCCTTATTGATATGTAGCCCGGTGTGGGTCTTATCCCAGGCCTTGCAGGCTACAGCCAAAACATCCTTCTGGAGGAACAGGCCGGTGTGCTCTCGTGGTGACAAGGTGAGCGCTCACAAAAGCACCCCCGACTGTGGAACGGGGGCCTCAGGTACTGGAATGTCGAGGAGGGTCGTCCTATCCAGGAACCGGTCATGGAATGCTCCAACAGAGCGGGGCTGCTCATCGCTATCCTGATCTGCTTGAGCGTCATCCAGCGAATTGTGAGCAGAAGGCTGTACCGCCGCAGGTTTTAAAGTGTTATTCTGTTCTACCAGTGTCTTCTCTATGGGAGACAACGAGGGTAGGGGAGGAAGAGCTGGAGGCAGACCAAGAGGAAGAGGTGGTACCACCACAGGAGCTGCCGGAGTGGAAGGTGAAGGCCGATGCTCAGGGTAGATCTCCTTGAAAAGACCCTTAAAATACTCCTTCATACGGTCAGAGTACATGAGCCTCTGAAATTCCCAAAAACCATCCTCTGATGAAGCTTTAGGTTCTAAAGTAGGCAGATTCCTCTCATATGGGGTATACCCCCACAAACACAATGAGAATGGTTGCCAGGAAGGCCCACCACCAATAGGGTCTGTATATCCCAGTGGAGCAGTAGTAGGCAGAAGCGAGACAGTATGTGCAAGGGCATCTGAGCACGCCTGTCATAAGAAGGGCGGAACTGATTTTTACCTTCAACCTGAGGTGAAAAAGGCTGCTCAGCCCCAAAAATAAGATTCCCAGCACCCGCTGTCGAGAATGTAGGTGTAAGGGAAGAATCCAAAATGGCCACTGTGGACCATGAGGGATGGGCCGCCATTTTGTCGAAGCCTGAAGAGAGATGCGTCACATGTGCAGATGAGGCAAGCATCTCCTCAGGCTGGTCATGGGACTTAAGTAATACCTTAGCCTTGACACAAGGATCCTCAGCAGAGCCGGTACTGGCGGGATCTCAGACGTTTACTGGACATCTTGGAGGTGGCCCCAAAATTAGCCTCCAGAGGAGGAACCTCGGCATAGCCGGTAGCAGAGGAGTTTTGGTCTATGACTGCCCTCTTTGCCCCCTCGACAGAACTGTTATCACTGCGACTCTGAGCGCAGGAATGCTGAGGAATCGCCCTTACAGCCAAGACCTTAGGAGCAGGTCTCTCGGTTTTGTCGGTACAGACCTTCGCCTCAAAAAGAGGAACCTCTGGTTTCGTGCCGTTGTGTAGCTCCCACGTGAGAGGCCTCAAGACGTGGCTTGGTATAGACAGCTCCAGAAACGGAGACCTTGGATCGAATCCTGGTGTCCAAAGCCACAGATGCACTGGGCTTAAGTTTAGCACCTGACAGGTGAACCTCGGAATGTGGTCCGGTCTTCGCAGGTCCGACATGGGACCCTCTGAGAAAACTCTGGTATTCCCATTAGGCCTGCAAGGCACCTCAGGTGAAACCATGGTGGTAGAGCTGCTCAAGCCCCTCCCGGACCGAGAGGACCCCGGGAAGGAATCCCCAGCTCGGGCACCCTAAAAAGTAAGGCACTTACCTGGCGTCTCTTTTCATCGATGAAAAGCGGACGATGAGGAACACACGGAAAGACGTCCACCCACCGAAGAAGACGGCGCTGGAGTGCCCGGACGGAAAGGGCATCGCAGTAGAAGCACAAATCCCAGCGGAACGTGGTCCGGCCCGAGACACTCCATGCAGAGAGAATGGGGATCCGCACTAGCGAAGAGACTTTCGCATGAAGAACAGGACACAAATCCCAGGCGCTGTGGCATAGACTGAGGACAAAGTGACCGCAGAACAGGAGCACGAGAGAAGGACAATGGGAGCAAGAAAAATGCCCCGGTGATGCAAGTGCAACCAGCCCCGACCGCGCGGAGAAAAGGACAGAAGGGCAATGTGCGGGGCAGAGATCAGGAGGGCGGGGTTACGGCCGTGTGCACTACCCCGCATACCCCCCACTTTGACAAAAGTGCTCCGGCCCCGTCCTGAAGGACGGAATGTCCCACAAGTATGGAGGAAAGGGGGCGGGACGTAGGAATAAGATGACTTACTCTTCGAAGAGGAGTTCGGTTGTCATCCGACAATGGAGGCGGAAGGTAAGGTTGAACCCGGTGGACTTGGACTTGCGGCTCTTGGCCTAATCTTGGGCCCCCACGGAAGCACCACCCTTAAAGGACTTAGAAGACCACTCCTCGGACTGGCCGGTGCTGGGTGAGGCATGACCTTGCTCGGAGCACGAGTTAGAGGCCTTGATGTTAAGCCATGCCGCCAGCCTACTACGCCTGTACTTCGTTTTCTTCTTGGAGATAGAAAGACAAATCTCACACTCCAACTCCTGGTGGTCCTGGTACAGGCAGAGAGGCATTGCACATGCTTGTCCTCAACAAACACGTTCTGTAGCCCACTTTTGGTGCAGGGCCTGAAGAGGGACCTCCCCTCCATCTCTTCCATCATGGTCCGAGGGCGTGAAGTAGGCCCAAAAGCCTTGCAGAATCTTCGACGATTTTTGCCCTTGAGGGGCATGGAACTTCGCTGACAACAGGTCCCAGCTGTCGGCAGAAGAAGAAAAGGAGCACACAGGCTTCCTTAAAACAAAACTATAACTTAATCCTCTAAAAACATGAAAAAACATACAACTAGCTCTGAGAGCAAACTCAAGGACTCAACACAGAAGCGTGCAGTAAAAATCTAAAGATGGCTGCCAGAGGAGGGGCTTAGGGAGAGGACTGTCATTGGATGGGGGCAGTATGACCCAGAGGAGAGTGATTGGTTTAAAGGAGAATAAGTTACCCCTGGTAACGTTCTTTCGACTGAATGTTCCTCCTACATATTCCTCATCTGATATTCAATATCCAGCTTCAGCAATTTATTTTTGTTAAAAGAGGGTGTGTCGACTCGATGTCCCTCGAGGGGCTCCGTCTCGAGGTTGTCATCGAAAGGCATGAATAGCATGTGCAGCGCCCATTGATATGGCATTTATAACGCACCTATAAACAAGTGTTTCTAGGCGCGACAAGGAAAGTGAGGGGGAACAGAGGGAAGACAAACCACGATCTTACTAGGCCAGGTGTCATTCAGATCGCGAAAGTGCATGGGAAGGGGGGAAAGGGAAAAGTGCGAGGGGGAAGGGAGAGGGGAAGTGCAATGCATGGGATAGTAGAATAAATAGGATAATAGAAAGGCCAGGGGTGGCAAGTGCAGGTAGGAGAAGACATAAGTGCTGGTAGGGGGACTGTAGGGATACAGAACAGTCCCCAGATGTGGGGGTTGCCAGGGAGGCAGTGCAGTTGTGCACATTGCGGTGCCTGGGCCCGAGATCAGAAAGGGTGGCCAGGTAACCGGTGCTATTTATATCAGGAGTTTAGCAGGGGAGAGGGGGAGAGAAGGCAGACGCAAAGAGGAAGGTTTTGAGGTGCTTCCGGAACAGGAGATGGTCTTCAAGTTTCAGGGAGGCAGGAAGGCTGTTCCAGAGGGAGGACCATGCCGATGAGCGAGATCTACCACCAACTCGTTGCTTGGAGAAGCAACTTACCCCAAGGGAGTTGAGGCAGATGAGCGAAGAGCTTGAGAACGAAGATATTTGGGAAGAGATATTTGAAGATACTGCGGCCCCAGGCCCCAGAATGCCTTGTGGACAATGCAGAGGGTTTTGAACTTAATCCTCGCAGCCACTGGGAGCCAGTGCAGTGATTTCAGTTCTGGAGAGACACAATCCCTGGGCTTGAGGCCAAGGACAAGTCTTGCAGTCGTGTTCTGGATAAGTTGCAGAGGGCGGAGAGTAGAGGCAGGCAGATTTAGATGGAGGCTGTTACAATAGTCCAGTCTAGAGAGAACCAGGGCTATGGAGACGGTGAGCTTCTGGGGGAAGGAGAGGAAAGGGAGAATACTTCTGAGGAGGTATAGCTGGCAGTGCGACTTCTTGGAGATGCCAGAGATGTGAGGAGAGAAAGTGTGGCGTCGAAGATGACCCCAAGGTTTTTCGCCTTGCAGGTGGGAACAGGAAGAGGGCCAAGAGAGGCTGGCCAGAGAGCTACAGGGAAGGAAGGAGTGGGTTTGCTCATGAGTAAAATCTCAGTCTTACTGGCATTAAGGCAGAGGTCATTGGCGGCACACAACTCCTGCATAACCGACAGACAGATGAGGGGAAGGAGAGGAGGAGGCCGAGGGTAGCCTGAAAATGAGCTGGGTATCATCCGCATAGCACTGAAAATTGGGGCAGAGCGCAGCGATGCGGTGGGCTAGAAGTGCCAAGTACTAGTTTAACAGCCAGGGAGAAAGGTTAGATCCCTGGGGGACACCACAGGTGGAGAAAAAGATAGAGAGGAAGGACCGAAGTTGGACCTGGGAGGGTCGGTCAGAGAGTAAAGAGGTCAGCCATGCCAGAGCCTGACCAGTGATACCCAGGTTATCGTGGATATGGTTGAGCAGGAAGGAATGGTTGACAGTATCGAAGGCAGTAGAGAGATCAAGCAAGATGAGGACACATGGGGTGTTGGGGCAAAGGTTAGAGAGCAGGTCTTCACGGATGTTCAGGAGAGCAGTTTCCATGCTTCTGGCAGCTCTGAAGCCAGACTGATGGTCATGAAGACAACCCACAGATTCAATAGCTTCAGTTGTTTATTTCATTCTCAAGTAAAACTACCCGCATCAACACGGGTTTGACCGTACTAGGCTTTGAACGAGTGAAATAGCATGGGAAATTCTACTGATGGGTAGGCTGGGAGGGCGATGAGGAATACATGGGGGGGAACATCCAGTCGAAAGAGCATTACCAGTGTTAAGTAACTTTTTTTTATGGATTGTGTCCTCCCACATATTCCTCATCTTTGATAGACTTCAAAAGCAGTGTTAGTTTTGGTGGAGGGAGAAATTGTTATTAATAGTTTCCATGAACCGAATGGAGGACAGCTTTTGCAATGCTTTCATCCTAGCTTAGGGGTCAAATGAAGGTAGTAATGCTTAAGTGTGTACTGTGGACTACGTAGCTGCCTCACAAATGTTTTTAATAGGAACGCCTCTTTGCAAAGCAGAGAAGGTAGCCATGCCCCAAGTGGAATAGGCCCTCCAGCCTTCTGGAGGGTCCTTACCTGCCAGCCTATAGCATTCTGAACTCGCTAGAATAATCCATCTGGATAAGGTTTGCTTTGTCACAGCCTGACCCAGTCTATGACCTTTATAACCTATAAATAGTTGGTCATCCAGACAACGTTTTGATAACCTTGAAAAGTAAAAGCTTGGAGTACTATGTGGATCAACCCTGTGCAACCTCCTCCTCCTTGCCAGGATGAGGTGGGGGCTGGGGGGTAGAAAGTGGGTAACACAATCGTTTGTCCTAAATTAAAGTCCTTAGGTAAAAATGAAGGCTTAACCCACAGGACGACCGTGTCCTTGTGAAACACTAATTGAAGGTTTTGGGGATAGTGCCTGCAACTCACTCTACAGGGCAAAAGTTAGTGCTACCAACAAGATGGTCCTGAAAGTTAGTAACCTGAAGGGACATAAATGGGGAGGTTCAAATGGTGGACACATGAGAAATGTTCGCACCAAACTGAGGTCCCAAACGGGAACCTGAAAGGGAGATGGAGGGAACACATTAGTGAGCCCCTCCTGAAGTTGTATCACCAAAGGTATCTTAAAATATGTAGTTTTCTCAGAGTGTTGAAGATGGATCGCGCCGCCAAATAACCTTCAATGGTCCCACCCTGTAGCCCCAGATTGGGTAGGTACAGTAGAAAGGATAACACTGCCTGTGTTTTGCAAAGCAAAGGGTCCACATTCTTGTCCCTGCAAAAGCTGCAGAATTTGTTGCAGCGGTACGAAGACTTCCTTGCTGGCCTTCTGGCCGAAAGCAAAATCTGCATTATGTCATCCGGGATATCCCAAATCCTTGTATCTCGGCCTCTCAGAAACCATACATGAAGGCTGAGAGTCTCGACCTCTGGATGCAGAACCCGACCCTCCTCTCAAGACATGAGGTCCTCTCTTTGTGGAAGACGCATTGGAGGGCAGATAAACTTTCTCAACCTCCTGATCTCGTGAGGAATGACTGGGACTGGAGGAAATGTGTACAGGAGTGGAAACTCCCAATCCACCATGAACGCATCACCTAGAGCTCCTCTTGCAGTAAATTCCGTGGAGCGGTACAGTTCGAACTTCCGGATGACATTAGTCGTGAAGAGGTCCACTTGAGGGGTTCCCCAAAGGGTGAAGATCTCTTGAAGGACTTCCTGAGCTAGTTCCCACTCGTAAGAGACTCTGCTCTGCCTGCTCAGACCATCCACCTCTGTGTTGACCACTCCAGCTAGGTGAACTGCTGATAGGGAGATTCATTCTTGAATTGGCCAGTACCGGAGCTGCATTGCCTCTTTGCACAGTGGTAGTAACCCTACGCCACCTCTCTTGTTACATGGCCACTGTGCTGTCCGTCATTATTAGGGCTTTCTTTCCCCATACAGTGGTCAGAAAGGCCTTCAGCGTAAGTCTGATTTCCATCAGCTCCAAAAGATTGATGTGTAGGTTGGGTTCCAATGGAGACCAACCACCGCTGATTGTCAGATCATTGGTGTGGGCTCCCCACCCCGTGAGTAAGGCGTCCGTCACTACTGTCATCGCCATCCAAGGTTGCTAAAAAGGTTGCCCTTCAGAATATTGTCCTCACAGGGCCACCACAGAAGCTCCTGTGCGACCCCGATTGGAACCTGAAGTAGCTGTGACATGTTGCCCGAGAACTGAAACCATTGTGTCCTGAGATCCCATTGAAAGGATCTCATTCTCAGGAGAGCCTCTGGCACTAGAAAAATGCAGGATGCCATGAGGCTGAGCAACCTCAAAAAGTCGAAGGCCGGGAGATGCTGGGTATTCTGAAACTTGGAGACCATTTGCAGAATGTCTTGAGACCTCACCTCAGGCCGCAAGCTCTTTCCCAAGGATGTATCCAGTACAGCTCTCATGAACTGGAGCTTTTGGGATGGTGTCATGTGGGACTTCTTGTAATTGAGGGAGAAGCCCAGTCTGTGAACAGAGTGGCAGGTGACGTTGAGATGATCAAGGACTTGTTCGGGAGAACGCACCATTATTAGCCAATCGCCCAGGTAGGCGTAGATGTGAATTGCCGCCTTTCCCCGAGACTCGCTGGCACCACCGTCATCAGTTTGGTGAAAACCCTCATGGCAGGGGTCAGCCTGAATGGCAGAACTCTGATAATTAGAACCGCCAACGGCAAACCTCAGGTACTTTGTGCTTGAGATGGATTAGAACATAAAAATAAGCACCCTGAAGGTCCAATTAAACCATCCAATCCTAGAGTTGGAGGGCCTGAAGGATCTGAGAAAGTGCGACCATCTTGAACTTGTCCTTCCTGAAGATCTTGTCGACATTCTTGGGGGATCAGAAAATCAGGAGATTACCATCCTTTGATCCTCTCCGCTACATGTACCGGCTCTATAGCACCTTTCTCTAGCAGGGTCAACATTTCCTACACAATGAACGGATCTGGAACCGTCAAAGAAAGGCTCCACGGTGGATGGTTCGGAGGTCTCTGAATGAAGGGAAGGCAGTAACCATGGCTATGGTTTCTAATGCCCAAGCATTCGAAGTAATGTCTCGCCATTCTTTCAGATTCTGAGACAGTCTGCCTCCCACTGGGGTGCCATGACTCGAGGCCTCAGAGGTTCTGAGGCAGTTTAAGCAGTGGCTGTTAAAGATGCCCCTGCTTGAGCGCGCCCCTTTGACCAGCCATTCCTCTCGCTCTTCCAACTGAGGAAAGTAGCAAAAGGATCTATCCCTCCAAGACGGTCTGCTGGGGTGAAAAGGCTGAGGCTGCCTAATAGCAGCACCCAAAGATTTCGTTGCCATCCTTAACAGTGGCTAAGAAACAGTCTCTTTCCTCCCCTTCGGAAATATGCTCAGCCATCATAGAAATGCAGTACCGTAGAGTATTAAAACGTTGCCAAGGGCACACGTGGAGTTGGCTTAAGAGCCATGCTCCCAGCGGACAATACCTTTCTTCACCAAGCATCTACCCTTTTGTCATCCCGATCCCATGGGATGGTTGGATAGGCTGCCTGTTTTGAGGTCGCGGTTGCCGCCTGCACCACCAGACTTTCTCGGGTAGGGTGCTTGGATAAGTAGCTGGGGTCGCTACTTGATAGACTAATTTCTTGTTAAGTCTTATTCACTGCCGACTTGACCCTGGTGCTTCCCAATTGGCGCCTTCTCTTCTGAAGAGCAACGTGGACAGGTAAAATGGGATCCTTTTGAGGGCCTTTATCAAGGAGGTCTGCAAGGTCATCTTGTCCGAAGGGAAGGTAGGTCAGCTCCATCCCAGGTAATCCACTACCCTGGTCATCAACTGCCTGTATGAGGCATCTACATGTTCATCTGACTCAGGCTTTCCAAATTCTAATTCCGGTGAAGTGTCCACGCCACTGGCGGTCTGCAAATTCTCAGAGATCTTTCAGTCTGGACTCCTCTGAAATTAAGCTATCCGGGACATGTGGTGTGCCATACTGCAAACCAAAGGGCGCTTCATGATCAGATGGCTCATTGTCATCATAAACAGAGGTGAGAGATTTAAAAGAAATCCTTTCTTGGTAAATGAGTGAAATCTTTTTTCAGGTATGGCGTTGAAGGTTTTGTAAAATGTTGAACCCGATGCCAGAGGAGTCATCAATGTCTTAGAAGAAGATGTTTTCGACTTAGATGCCACCGAAGGCTTTCATGGCGCCATTGGTGTCGACTTAGGATTTGCAGGATGCCTCGATTTCTCATTGTGTCAAGGCCTTGAAGACTCTCGGTGTGGATCTGGCCTTCGTCCCGGGCTAGAAGACGCGTGGGATTTGGCTTGAGCCCTTTCCTTACTGGCTTTAGAAGGCACAGTAGGGGCATGGCTTGTTGAGGGTTTTTGGCTCTTGAATATTTTAAGCATTTCTTGCCTGAATGCTTCCCATTCGGCAGGAGTGGAGGCCTTTGAGGGACAGGAGTCGGCTGAGGACGAAGTAGGCAATTTATGGTGTCTCTTCAACTTCAGTGATGGGAGCCACTCCTTGACCTGGAAGTTTTTGCCTTCTTTCTTCAGCGAGAGTCACCTGTCATTGTCAGACGGTGTTTTTTTTGACCGGGTAGTCGATGGGGATTTCTTAGGCACTCTACCTACCACTAATTTCGCCTTTCACTCCTTCGAGCTTTTCCAGTCATCGATTGACATTTTGTACAGGCTGAGGTCTTGTGCTCCACACCAAGACACCACAAGCATACTCAATGCGATTAGTCAGTGACAGCTTGGCAGTGCAGACTTCACACTTAAAACCCACTTCGGGGTAGTCGCTGTCGAAGATTAAAACATTTTAGTATATTTTGTAAGGAAATATTGAAGCGTAAGCTTACTCGAAAAACCAGAACTTAAGGCAACAGGCGTTGTGCATTCTAGTTATGCCTTCGATGACATCCTCAAGACGGAGGCCCTCGAGGGACATTGAATCGACTGCAACCAAGCACAGCGCCCTCTGCTGAAATAAATTTCCAAAGCAGCGGAAGCTGGATATTGAATATCAAAGATGAGGAATATGTGCGAGGATGCAATCATATTGAATTATAGTTTTTAAGTGAAAATGAAACTTTTCTTTTACTGAGAATCCCCAGCCTGACGACGGGGAATTTTCATGAGCATGCGAAGCATGGGAAGCCTCAACTGATCCATGAAGCGTGTGTCAGTTGAGGCTTTCGCCGCCACCTTCTCACCCCCCCCTCCCCTTTGATTGACTCTCACCCTGACACAGCCCTCTCCACGCTCCACTCTGCTATATCTGATACTCTTGATATCCTTGCCCCCATCATGAGAATCCGCCTGAAGCCCAAAGGCAAGTGCAACTCCTGGTATGACTCAGACCTCATCACCCTAAAACGCAAGTGCAGGGTGGCCGAGAAGAAATGGGGCGATTCATGTACATCCTCTGACAAACTGGCCCACCGCCTGCTCCAAAGGCAATACCGGCTCTCTGTCCTAACCAAGAAGAGAGCCCATATCCAAGCCCACGTCTCTGCGGCCTCTAACAACTCGGCTGAACTCTAAAATCTGCAAGGAACTGGCCAATCCTGCCGCAGTCTCTACCTCTCCTGTCCCTTACCAGGCCGTCTGCATGACACTGGCTTCTCACTTCATCTCTAAAACTCAGGAAATCCTGTCCTCACCCTACTCATCTCCCTGCTCTTCCTCTGGTCCCTTTGCAGCCACCCCTCCTCCCTCCTCTGCCTTTCCCCTGTTCTCTGCAGATGAGGTTTCTAGACAAGTCCAATCTATGAAAGTCTCGTCAAAACAGGTTCACCCCGTTCCTCCAAAAACCATCAAGGACCACATTGACACCGTGGCTCCTGCCCTGGCTGACTTCTGCAACCACTCCTTCGCCACTGGAGTCTTCCCATCCCCCCTAAAGCAGTTCCTTGTGCACCCTCTTCTTAAGAAACCCTCTGCCGATCCCTCCTGCCCGGCCAACTATCGCCCAATCTCCATCACTCCCTTCCTGGGCAAGCTCCTGGAGAAACTGGCCATCTCTCAGCTTAATCTCCACACTGAATCTATTGGTTGTCTTCAAGACCATCAGTCTGGCTTCAGAGCAGCCAGAAGCATGGAATCTGCTCTCCTGAACATCCGTGAAGACCTGCTCTCAAACCTTGACTCTAACACCCCCTGTGTCCTCATCTTGTTTGATCTCTCCTCTGCCTTTGACACGGTCAACCATTCCATCCTGCTAAAGTGTCTCTGTGATAACCTAGGTATCACCGGTCAGGCCCTGGCTGTCTTCTTTCCTCTCTTACCGACCCTCCAAGGTCCAACTTGGATCCTTCCTCTCTGCTATCTTCTTCGCTATCTGTGGTGTCTCCCAAGGGTCTAACCTCTCTCCCTGGCTGTTACACCAATACCTGGCACTCCTTGCCCACTGCATCGCCGCTCTCTGCCCCAACTTTCAGTGCTATGCGGATGACCCCCAGCTCATTTTCAGGCTACGCTCGGCCTCCTCCTCTCCTTCCCTTATCTCTGACTGTCTGCTATCCAGGATTGGTGTGCCGCCAATGACCACTGCCTTAATGGCAGTAAGACTGAGAATCTCCTCATCGGCACACCCGCAACCTCCTTTCCTGCAGCTTTCTGGCTGTCCTCTCTTGGCCCTCTTCCTGCTCCCACCGGCAAGGCTAAAAACCTTGCGGTCATCTTCGACTCCACACACTCCTCTCCTCATATCTCCGATGTCTCTAGTGTCTCTAAGAAGTCACACTACTGCACCTCCTCAGGAGACATTCTTCCTTTCCGCTCCTTCCCCCAGAAGCTCACCGTCTCCAGAGCTCTGGTTCTCTCCAAGCTGGACTACTGCAACAGCCTCTTTCTAAATCTGCCTGCTTCTACTCTCCGCCCTCTGCAACTCATCCAAAACAGGACTGCGAGACTTAGCCTTGGCCTCAAGCCCAGGGATTGCATCTCTCCAAGAATGAAATCTCTGCACTGGCTTTCAGTGGCTGCGAGGATTATGTTCAAAGCACTTTGCATCGTCAACAAGGCCTTCTGGGGCCTGAGGCCTCAATACCTTCAGCTATCTCTTCCTAAATATCTTCCTTCTCGAGCCCTTCGCTCATCCGCCTCCAACTCCCTCAGGGTCAGTCACTTCTCCAAGCAGCGAGTTGGGGGTAGATCTCTTTCCTCGGCAGGTACCTCCCTCTGGAACAGCCTCCCTGCTTCCCTTAAACTTGAGGCGAACCATCTGCGGTTCCAGAAGCACCTCAAAACCTTTCTCTTTGCTTCTGCTTTTTCTCGTCCTCTCCTTTGCCGACGACCTGGCTGTAACCAGAACTGCACTGGCTACCTGGACACCCTCTGATCTCAGGCCCAGGCCCCTCCCCCGCCAACGTCAAAACACCTGCACTGCCCGCCTGGCCACCCCGCACTTGGGGACTGTTTGTATCCCTACAGTCCCCCTACCAGGCTGTGACACCTAATGTCTACACTTAACCTGCACTTGCCACATGCTGGCTGTTACTTATTATCTTTTCCCATGTACTGCACTATCCATGCCCACTCCCCACGCACTATCTGAATGACACCTGGCCCAGTAGGATCGTTGTCTGTCCTCCCTCTGTTCCCCTGCCTTGCCTCGTCGCACCTTGAAACACTTGTGTATAGGCGTGCTATAAATGCCATATCATAGATCATATCATGCCAGACCCCATGCTGGAGAAATAAAAGTACATTTAGCATTTTTTTAACTGAATAAAATATAGATTTCACTTCTATCCCTACCTAATTAAGCAGTTAAAAATGTTCCCCGTCAGGATTTACCACAATCATTTTATAATGAATATCTAACAATTACCTAGTCCTTCAGTTTAAATGAAGTAAGAAAACAGTTGTTTACAATCTACATAATTTGTCACAGTAGAGTCCCAGAATAGATTTTGATGACTGCAACAGATGCTTGTGAACATTTGAGTATTCCATGGGTCTTATACGGTTCCTCAATGGTTTTCTTTCCTCTGAGAAACACAGCCCAGAGTCTCGGTTCTCTAAATGTTGGTGTGTATGAGAGAGCTTGGTTCAACACCTACCTAGTTTAACATTTGGGGGGGGTCGGGGAGAGGGTGTCTTTTTGTATGATGTGAAGATCATAACACCTTTTCAAGTTATTAAACATGTGAAAATGTTTGGATGCCAATATTGACTATTGTCTTTCTTCCTTATAATGATGGCTAAACTTATGGGGTCTTGACCTCTTCGAAATTTATAATTAAAGAAAGGCTTGACCACATATTGCAAATTCTAGCCCCCGCCCGCCCCCCCTTGGTGGTCCTTCACTGTGTGGGAGACAGGTTGGAGCAATCAGATAAATGTGGCACAGTCTGCTCCACCTACCGCTGCTAAATATCAGTTCTATACTGGTGTCTACCATTAGGGGATGCTCTTGCAGGAAGTCAAACCAGGATTTGCCTTCATAGTGACTCGTTCAAAAGTGTGTATTACAATGTTACAGTCCCGGACAACAGGTTGCAGAGTCTGCACTGTGCTGCTAAATCAAGTGTTGCTGTGGCCATGGCCATGGCACAGGTTCTGCCATCTTGGTTTTATTGGCGGGGTATGCTGCATCGGAAGTGGTACCGGTTTTGGGATTTGGAGGGTAACTGTAATTTGTTTACTGGGGAACCTCCAACCAAGACCACTAGCAGCCTTACCAGAGCACTGTTTCTAACAGTTGTCACATCTTTGCAGCTTTATGTTCATCTGCCTGACATGACTAGCTCTTATGTGCTGCTTATATCATTCCTGCAATAGCTCATCTGTTTGCAGCATCCATCAATAGTTGTCCAAAGAAATCCCCTTGGTAGTAACTATCCTACACCATCTACTCAATGGTGAGGTGTAATGTAAGCTTGTGAACTAATCTTAAAAGTTAAAGGAAGCATTTTATGTTTCTTTTTCATTATGGACTATTACAAACTTGTCTTTTCCTATTGCATTTCTGTGTTTGATTTAGATTCACCATATCTTTCACTATTGTACGAAAGTATAGAATTATAGCTAAAGCGACACACAAGCATCACAGAATATTATTTGAACTGAGGAGCTGGCTGAATGTTATGGATGTGTACTTGCACTACTTTGATGGCTCTTTAGTGTCAACTGATGATAAAGTCCAGCAACCCTGGTCCCTGCTGGGAAAGTAGAATACAGGAGGGGCAGCAGCTGCCTAAAAAGGTAGTGGCACAGCAGTGTCATAGAAGAAAGCAGGAGCAATGTTTTAGCCCAACTACTTTTTTGTTAACATCTGCATTGCACAAACGATCTACCAGTTACAAAGGTCTGCTTTCTTATATTTTAAAAAAAAAAGGCCAGCTGCCAATGTTTCCTACTTACATAGTGGCGGCAAAAGTCTAAATACTGTTATGCAGACTTATTTTATTGTTGGAGTATATTAAATAACTATTTGGAGTGTTTTGGTAGGAACTATTGTAATGTTATGTTGCATTGCACCAGTGGAACCATTTTTGTTTTCCAGACCATGGTTGGGATAAACAATGAGTCAGTACAGAATACAGGCTAATGCATCAGCAAACCAAGCACAACAGGCTGCCACACAAGTCACTTTTTCACTGATCAGCCGGTCATGAAGCTTCCAGTTTCCCAGCAAAAAAGAAACCAAATCAGAAGAGCATTTCCGCAGAGGTTTATTAGTGAATGTATAGGTCTGACCCATAAGTGGAAAACGTAAAGAGGAAAACTTCAACAAGAATGTCTCCGATATCCCCTGTGACAGGGTCAAGGAGAGGGAAGGCAGGGATGCCTCAAACGTGGGCCTGAGGCTCACCAGACCCAGACCAGTCCAACATGCATACATTGGACTTCACAAATGTCATCCATAGAACCACTCTTATCACGCAATGACTCAGAGTACATTTTCTGGCCACTGTTTGCTTTCCTGTTGTTGAACTGTCTCACAGTGCACCTGGGAGCAACTAAGAAAACCCAGACCGTAGCCACAGGAACAAAATCAAGAACAGCCAGGCAATAGACTGGAAATGTCCTTGCTAAACAGAAATAACACATCCAAAGCATAACCTGCCAACCCCACATGGAAAGCACAGGGTGGGTTTGACATAAGATCAACTGGGAGTAAGTAGAGTGCAGGGTGACAGGATATTGACAAAACCTCCCCAAACCGAATTGGCAACAAAACTCGCCAGCACCTGAGAAAAGCCACAGAAAGAACAAGTCCACAGAATCAGAGACTGCAAATATAACTGTGCTGGTAAAGGGAGAGAGGCTTAGTTTAAAAAAAAAAAAATGTAAAAGCTGCACGCCTGTGTAACGACGGCATCGCTAGGGTAAAGAAGGGCACAGATTGGTTGTTAGAGTCATGTGAGAGCTGCAGCCAATGAAAGAGCAGGACCACAGTCTAAACAGTGAAAGAAGGAGAGAGGTCAGGAGGTGTAAAGGATGATCAAGAGACTGGGCGAGGGTGGACAGAGGAGCAGAGCCCTGAAGAGTTGGTGGCAGAATTGGAGCAGAGTGCAGGAGAGGCATGCCAGAGAGCAAGAAAGAGACAGACAGACAGCAAGTAAAGGAAAGGAAGGAAAGGGGCTAAAGGTTTAGGGGGAAAAGAATGGACATGAGAGCGTGTATGGCGGGTGGGTGTCGAGGGAGTAAAAACAGTAGCGGGAGTGGTGGGGACAGCCCTACAGATAAGGGGTGTATCTGTCAAATTTACTCCCAAAAATTTAAATAGGGAGTACACATACTCCCAACAAAAAATAGGACAAAGACATGCAGAATTGTCCAACCCTGCTTTCACCCTCCCAGTTCCATGGATAGGTTTGGACCAGTAGTCCACGTAGTTCCACAGGAGGAAACTATTTTAATTGACTGATTGGAAGAAGTAAAAATGTATCCTTTAAATGTGCATGAATAACTGGGTGCAAAGTAATACATATTACAAAAACATTTCAGTTGTTCAGTTAAAACATTTACTAGCTTATAAAAATAGTCAGATTGGGAACTGGACTGGACTCCTTAAAAAATAATTTTACTCCCAACTTTAAAAATAGGGTGTAAAAAACTTCCACTTCCAAATCTGATCTGAAGCACTGGGTGGGGAGGATGGAGGAAAGCAGCCTGGGGTGAAGGTAGTGGTATGGATAGGCAGAGAGCATGTAGTAGGGCTTTGATATGGAAGAGGAGTGTAATGAACAGTGAGAAGAGGGGTGCAGTGAGAGGTGGGGAAAAGGATGTAATAACACAAGTAATGAGAGGAGGAGAATACTGGTTAGAGAAGGAGAGAGGGTGTGTGAAGACCGGAGGAGGCAGAAAGGGAGAGACAGCAGGATGGGAGAAGGTGTTTCTACCTTCCATGTGACAAGCTGACTAGCTGCAGATCCAACATCCTCCCGAGTGTTAGGCATGATTGTTTGCAGTACCCTTTGGGTGCACTACAACAACCCTGACCTCCTGGCAATAGAAACCCAACCTTTGGTATAGGTCTGTACTACACAGGTTGGTAGCGTGTTGAGCAGACAGGCTTATCTCAAAAGGGATCAATGTGAGCTGTAGGGTTATTACACAGATTCACAGTGACAAGTATTCAAATAAACACTTACACACGTGGTTTCTTGAATAAACAATTAATTTATCAGTCAGAGTAATCCTTCTTCAGAAGGGAGCAATATAACATTAACACTCAAATATACTTCACAAAACACACACTCTAATATCTCTAAATCAGTGAGTACCCTTTTGCGATGGCCCACAGCCACAACCTACACCCTTAGGTGACTTCAATAGCTAGGGTGTTGGGAACATTAATATAACTCAGTTGCATTTAGAATCATTTAAGAGTAAGCCAAAAGAAAAGTTATTAGAACATACAAAAGACCACAAATATTCTTAAGCAGGCAATTACTTTCAGATCCCCCAATAATAGTTATTCAGTGGAACAGGCTAAGCCAAAGTCAATGGGCAAAACTCTATCCCATGAGCTGAAGCACTTCTTTGCAGGCAAGTAAGAAAAGTCTTTGCACAAAGTTTCAGAAGTTTTTGAAGCAAAAGAAGAATCAATGTAGGGCCACCAACTGCTTAGACTTGTGAGTAGTAGAAGATGCAAGCAACTCTACAGCAAGAGGTAAGTTCTCTCAGACGTTTACAGTACCTTTGTATTGAAGAAAAAGTGCAGCATATGACTTCTGTCCCTAAGGATCTCTGCAGATCTCACTGTTCCTGTGCCTCAGTCGTGGGGAGAAGAGGGAGGCCTTCTGGGGACTCCTGCACTGCAATGGGAAGGTCACCGCTCGCAACCAACAATATTCAAACAAGTGGCTGTTCGGTTTTTCAGCTCCTCGCGTCTACCGCAAATAGCAACACCACGGTTCCCGGCTGTCGTGATGGGCTTTCCTTGCTTCTTGGGTCCCGCACTCTGTTGAGAGGGCTCAGGCTCGGTCAGTCCTGCTTCCTGGGAGCCCGGAGGATCTTCCTGCACCTCTTGGCCAGCTTAAAAGCAACGCACACAATCTGGTGTTCCTCTCCCTGGCGTTTCGGTTTCCAGCAGCAACTCAGAGGAAATACAACCAATTCTGAGAGAATATCCAGGAGGGTTACTTTGGAGTTGATTGGTCCCACCAACCAAGGGGAGAAGTCGTCCTTGCAGGGGCTTCTCTGTCGATTCGAATTTGGAGTTTCAGCACAGCAGCAGGGCTTCACCAGGCAAACCAACGGTTCAGGAGTTGCAGCAGGCGTCCTCTTTAAGTTCTTCTTTGGTTCCTTCGTCCAGTGGTCGACTGCCTTCCAAGCCAAAAGCCTTGCCTTTTATTCAGTTCTCTCCCATTCATTCCAGCCCAGCTGTCAGTCACCCAGCACGGTGGCTGTCCTTGCCAGACAGTCCGTCTGCCAATCACTACAGAGTGCATTTGGGTCTCCTAAGAGACTAGGCACAGGGAGTTTCGGGCACCTGCCTCACTTCCTGCCCACCCCAGACACCCTGGAGCCAGAGGTAGGCTTCACTCGTGAATCCCGCCAAAGGCAAAGCGAACAAAGAGACCAAACCTGGTTTGGCGCGCAGAGTAAATCTCAAGAAGGACCTTCCCACAAAGAAATGGAGAAAAATGAAGACCGGGGCCATTTTGACAAAAATGCCACCCTTGGATGCTTTACTGCAGATGCAAACGCAGCTTGCAGTAAATGCACACCACGTTAGTTAAAAGTAAACCACTGCCACCAACCATTCAATGAGGAAAGGGTAACATAAAAATGTTACATGAGAAGCTAGACAAAGGGGATACTAAGTAACCCCGCCAGCCCCCTATTCTAACAGTGTGTGCTGGGTCTAGAAAGTTAAGTAAAGTAAATTTCACTTTACTGCTCTGGGAAACCGTTGTTTATCTCAGAGAAGGTTTAAACCTTGGCAAACCTGAAAGACTCCCCTGTGTCACTGCACTGAAGGTTCTGTGTGAATGTAAAATATGCCGCCTATGGAGTTTGTCAGGCTCCACAACCAAAAGAAATAGTGTTCAAAACCACATTAAAATACAGTATATTATATCTTCCCCATGGAAGATGAGAATGAGTAAATTGAGTAATGTGGACTGTTGTTGGAACTGTAATAGGGAGGTGGGCACTACACTCCACATGTTGTGGTTATGCGGTAAAATACAATTATTATGGGATGGTGTTTTCCAGAGGATGGAGTTGGTTCTGGATCTTTCTATACCCAGAGATCCACTTGTTGCTGTGTTAGGTTTATTGCTTTCAAATATTGGTTTAACTACAAGTAAACTGTTTTGGATATATAGAGCTCTTTTGCTAGCCAAGAAGCAGATTTTGAAATTTTAGAAAAGTGATACCTCTCCCAACATTGATGACTGGCTGCAGAGTTTGTCCCTTTTGTCCAAGAGGGAGAAAATATCCTTTAAAGCAAAAGATCAGCTTGATAAATATGAGAGGATGTGGGTTGCATTTAATGATCTCTATGCTTAAAATATTTGATTGTGTTCTAGGTTTCTTATTTTGCTTTGTTTTTGTATTTTATTTCTTTCCTTTACCTTCTGTCACCTTACTCCCTGTATTCAGTTCCCCTCTGTTACTTCTTAAAGATTTATTTAGGAAATTATGGGTGAATAAGTATCACCTTGTGCATTTGAGATATTGTATTATTTTCTATTGCTTCTGTAAAGTTCTAAATGTATAAATAAAGTTTTGAAAGAAAAAAAATACATGAGAGAGTGTGAAAAAGGGTTTCACTCTCTCCAGGTTGAAAAGATCCAGTCCTCAAAATCCAGCAAAGTTGCTGGGGGTCTCTAAAGTGGAGGGAATTAGCACATTTCTGAGAATTCTCCCCAACACAGATGACTCAGCAGCTGTTGCTGACGTTCTCCACCTTGTGGAGGGGGACCTCACCCATGGCAGTTGCGTCACCATCATGGATCCTCTTAAGGCGGTTCGTTAGGGCGTCCATCGCCCGGGCACCCTTTTCAAAGGACAGAGCTTCTAAGGGATCAGCCCCTTCCAGTTTGCCACTGTGCGCTCCTGGCTTGCAACGTTTCACATTCTCGTATACATTTTACAGTTTTGTTTACACTGATCATTACTCGCAATTTTACTTTACTACATTTCCCTCTGTTGCTCTGCTCTATGAATATACCAGTCCATACTTCCCCTTCCAGATTCAAACGTCATTTTCGCCAACCTTCACATTGGTATTTATCTTGTACACCTACCTAGGAGTCTCCCCTATCCTCATGGAAGACCATCCCATTGTTTCTAAAAAAACAACTTGGTTCTGGTTCTTTACTATTCTCTTAACTTTGATTTCTTTTGCATTACTCAATCTTGGCTCTGCGACTTTAATACTGCTACCCATGCTGCTCTAACTTACACCCATTCCTCTTTCTCACATTCACCTCGCTTGACTCGTTCTGGCGGTGGGAACGGTGTTCGATTCTACTCTTGCTGGTCTCTCGGTTCCCTTCCACATTCCCTCCTTTCTTTTTCGTCTTTTGAATTGCATGCCCCTTTCATTCTCTTCTCCGCCCTTTTTACTACTCTGGTTATTTCTCGCCCCCAGTCGCATCTTGGCTCTTTCTATGGTTAATACGTAATTAGTAAGCATTTCAAACACATTTTCTGTCCAAGCAACCAACTGAAGGTCATCTACGTCTCATTGAAAATTACCCAGCTCAAAAAACATGTTGGATCAAATCCAAGTAAAGTTAAGCTGACCACTTGAGTCACGAAAAGCATATTTGTCATACAACATGCACAATCTGAATGCAAAAGCACCTATCACAGAATATGGTATGTACTGTAACCCAAAAATGAAAAGCATTCTGGAAATATATAAGCAGTTAAACACATTTTCTGCTATTATCACAAACAGTTTGTAGTGTTCAGTCAATTTAATGAAACATACAGATGAATTGACATCTTCCTTTTCATGAACTGCTCAGACAACCATAAACACATGGAAAGTAAGTATATAACGTTTAACAATAGGGGGAATAAAAAGATATGAGACGATAGAAAAAACAGGGAAAGGGGAGACTAAAGATATGGCAGGGATATTGGGGTTCCAATGCCATATCTTAAAACCCCCTTTTGTACAGGGCTTTCTACTGCTCATCACTGCTTTTTACATGCTCTCCAGGTTCTCTGGCAGATCTGAAAAAGGGGGTAGTGTGTTAAGTTAGTTGCGACAGAGAAGGTGAAGGATAGCTTTGCTGTGGTGCAAAAATGCATGCAGCTCGTAAGCATCCGGGCACTGAGTCAGTTTCTAGGCCATCTGTGTCGCAGAGAAAAGTAACCCTCACCACCACCACAGAAACAGAACTCTACACAAAAGAAAATCATTCAATTCTTCAATAAGTTAAAGAGGTCAATAAAGGATAATTTCAGGCAACTCATTAAGTTGTCATTGTGACATAAAACCATAGATTACAGGCAAGGCACAGGCTACAAACACAAGTTAAAATGGAGTACAACATGTGCAATAAGAAGAATGAAGAAATGTACCTCTACTAACAGCCGAGTAAGTTTTTCTTCTCCACTGTATACAGTTCCGGATACCTTGCCACTTTTCCAATTTACATTATCTGAAAAACAAAACCATGAAACAGTTATCACATAACAGTGCACCCTGGTAGACAGAGCCCATGAAAAGGCACAAAATAAATCGGTCATTAAAGACATTGGCATTTTCTAAAGAGTATGCAAACCAATCAGTCCAGGGTTAAACCAAATGAAATAATATTGTACTATCAGTATGTATTCACCATTGTTTTAGGAGTTTCAGGTAGTAGATTGTAAAGCAGACCAAGGTATTATTCATAAAGACAACTGGAGTCTCAACATACTCGGGATACCGTTCCTTAAGTTCTTTTCTCTTTTAGGCATTGGCAACCAACTTATGATCTCTTCTGTGACGTTTACATTGGTAAAGGCAGCTGATGCAAGGAGACTAATTAGAAGGAACTGAGATTTTTGATTTTTTTTTTTAAAGCGCTCGCACAGCCTGCGGGCATCGTGGTGCTGTTACAGGATTTTTATTTTTGCATAATTATATATTTTTTCGTAGTTGCGTATTTAACATGCTCAAATACCCAGGGGTTGCTAAGCGCGGACCCGGGGATCAAACCGGTGTTGCTTCATGCCATCTTGCTTCCAAGGCGAACACGTTGCCGCTGAGCTATGCTCCCTCCACGTGGACATGCAACACCAAGTTGACATGTACGCTTCTTATGACTCATACACACAAGGGTGAACCAAAAACGCTTGCCACCCACAAAAATTGGTTTCAAAAAGGTACACAATGACTATACATACGTATATCCGATTTCAGAAACTGACGTTTTTCTGCCCAAGGAAAAACTTTACCCTAGTTACATGCAAAATTGCACTCGTCATGCTGCAATGTTTTTCTGGTATGTCACCAAGGTTGACACTAGGGCAAACTTTGCCTAGTGCTAATACCATGAAAGGAACAAGTTACTTACCTGTAACTGTTGTTCTCCAGCATGAGTCTGGCATGGATTCACATGCTCATGAATAAAGAATACATAGCAGCACACACATGCACAACCACGGGAGGTGGCAAGGCTCAACATTAAGCATCTCTTACCTCCTCACCAGGCTCACCTTCAAGTGAACAGATGGCGCAGCACTGCTTGGCCGACTCTGGACAACTATGGAATCCCTGTCGACGCAGTAGAACTTCGTGAAGGTGTGCGTTGATCTTCACGTAGAAGCCCTGCAGATGTCCAGCAGGGGCACACCAGACAGGAACGCTGTAGTTGCAGCAATCTCTAAGGTCGAGTGGGCTCTCGGATGGCTAGGCAGCGGTTGGTTTGCCAACCGGTGACTATGGGTGATGCAGCCAGAGAGCCACCTGGAAATGGAAGCCTTGGAGAGGGCCTTCCCTTGGTTCACAGGGTCCAAGTTCACAAACAGCTGTAACGTCTTCCGAAAACTCTTCTTGCGGTCCACGTAGAACTTCAGCGCTCTAGCCACATCCAGCGAGTGCAAAGTCCTCTCAGCCGGCGATGAAGGCGACAGGAAGAAAACAGGTAACACCAAGGGCTCTTTGAGATGAAAGTCCGACGGCACCTTGGGTATGAAGGAGGGATGCACCCGTAGCACTACCCTTGTCTCCTGAAATTTAAGTACAGTGGTTTACAAGAGAGGGCCTGGATCTCTCCCACTCGTCATGCGGCAGTGAAGGCCACAAGAAACGCTGTCTTCCACGATAAGAATTTCAATGTCGCCGAATGCATAGGCTCGAACGGTGGACCCATGAGTCTAGTCAGTACCACATTGAGCTCCCACGCCAGGGCCGGAGCCTTCACCGGCAGGAACGAACGGAAAAGTCCTTTGATGAACTCCTTGACCAGGCTGTGTGACCACAGCGATGACCATCCCAGAGTTCTGGTGTAGCGGGAGATAACCGACAGAGGAACCTTGATGGAAGCATGCGCCAGTCCTGCTTCGGACAGTGACAGCAAATCCGGCAGCACCTGAGGCGCCGTAATACGTAGAGGGTCAATCATCTGTGCACTGCACCAGATGGCGAACCTCTTCCACTTATGTCCGTAGTATTTCAGTGTAGACGAAGCCCTGGCCTTGGCAACTACCTCCTGGCAGTCTGCCGGGATCTCATATCCTCCAAACTCTACCGCTGCATGAGCCAGGCCTGCAAGTTCAACGACCCTATGGTGTGATGGAAGATCTGCGACCGTCGGGAGCATGCCTGGAGGGGACGCTGACAAGTCCAGAAGGTCCGGCTACCATATCTGTCTCGGCCACGTGGGTGCGATGAGGATCATCCTGCACCGGGACCGTCTGAGTTGATTGATGAGTCGCAGAAGCAACAGCAATAGGGAGAGGGGGAGGAGACGCATAGAGAAAGAGGCCGTCCCAGGGAAAGGAGAATGCATCCCCCATGCTCCCCGGCTGGGGAAACCTGCAGGCGAACCTCCATCACTTGCTGTTCATCGCCATCGCAAACAGATCGATGTGGGGATTGCCCCATCGTCGGAACAGAAGATCTACTTGGTCCTGCCGGAGCTCCCACGTGTGGCACGAGTGCAGCTCCCTGCTGAGGGAATTGGCGATGATGTTATTCACTCCTGCCAGATGAAACGGGAGAACATTCCCTGGGAAATGGCTGAGTGCCATAGGTCCTGCGCGCCTCTGGAGAGTGCTGGGGATCAGGTGCCCCCCTGCTTCCGGGTGTAGAACATCGTGGTGGTGTTGTCCGTGAAGACCTATGTCACCTTGCCCTTGAGGGACGGAAGGAAAGACTTGAGGGCCCAAAACACTGCCCGTAGCTCCAGTACGTTGATATGCAACGACTTCTCCTCCAGTAGCCACAGGCCTCTTGCGTGGAGCCTTCTGGAGTGCGTGCCCCATCCCTCCAGGGAGGCGTCTGCCGTGACCGTCTCCTGATGAGGTGGGGCCTGGAAGTCCAGACACCCCACCATCTTATTGCTCGATGGAAATTCTCGTCGAGAGAGATCGTGTCCTCGAAGCTTCCCGATACCTAGATCCAACGGGTGTCCAGGAACTCTTGCAGCGGCCGCAGCCTGCACAGTCAAACGCGGTATATGCATGACGACATCATGCCGAGAAGGGACTTGATGGACCTCACCCTTGTGATCTTCAGGATCAACAGCCGTTGTACCTTGCCCATGATGGGTGCTATCCTCTCCTCAGACGGGGACGCCAGGCATGACAACGTGTCAAGCCGAGACCCCAGAAACAGTGTCTTGCGATGGCACCAAGCAAGACTTCGCATAGTTCACAGCGAACCCCAGCTCGACGGTTTCCACCGTGTGTGCGATGGCGATCTCCCTCGATTTCTCTCAGTATGGGTAAATGTGGATCCCTTGTAGACGCAGCTGCGCCACCACTGGCACCAGGCACTTGGTGAAAACCCTTGTCGCAGACTTCAATCTGAAGGGAAGGGCCTTGAACTGATAGTGTTGCCCTTGAACCACGAAGTGCAGAAACTTGCGGTGTCCCTTGTGAATGGGGATGTGAAAGTAGGGATCCTCCAAGTCCAGCGACGACAGGAAATCCCCTTCTTCCAGCTGTCGTAGCATGTGCTGAAGGGTGACGATCCGAAACTTCTGGGATCTGATGTACTTGTTCAGACGGCGAAGGCCCAGGATGGGCCTCCAACCGCCTGTCTTCTACTTGACGAGGAAGTACCGAGTGTACACTCCGGAGCCCCGCAGGATCTTTGAGACGAGCTCTATCGAGCCCTTCTTCAGCATGGTCCGCACCTCCAGCAGAAGCTGAGGGACGTGGATTTCCTGCCTGGCCATGGGTGGTATGTGACGACACTTTTGTTGGAATTCCAGAGTGTGTCCGTGGGCCAGAGGATCCAGTACCAAACGATTGGTGGACATGGACTTCTACATGCTGACTAAGTTCGCCAGCTTGCCTCCCGCCGAGCTGCGCGGACGGGGGCCCGACGTCACGGCCGGCTCATTCTTACTTTGCCGCCGAGGCACCGCCCTGGGGTCCTTTCTGACAACGGCAACAACCTCCTGACTTGCTATGGGCCTTGTACGCCTCCTGGGCCGAAGAGCTGGATGGTTGACGGTAAGACAAGCTTCCGCCAAAGCCCTTGAAGGAACCTTGGGACTTTTCTCTGGAGGTCCGAAAGGACAGCCGCCGCTGATGCAGGGTGCCCAAGACACGAGCCGTCTCGTTATCCGCCTTGATGCCACAGTCTTCCCAAACATATTATCCCAGTCGAAAGGCATGTCCAATACCCTCGATTGCACCTCCTGGCGAAAGTTTGTGGCCTTCAACCAGCCCGCGACAAAGGCAAACTCTGTTGTCAATTTGGCGGAATCCTGTATCAGCAATGTCCGTGGCCACCGTGATGGCATGGTCTGATGCCACCTCACCCTCCTGCAGGATCTCCAAAGCTTCTGCTCTCTTGCCCTCGGGAAGGAAGTCCAGGCGGGGAGCGATCTTAAACCAGAGCTCCCTGTCGTAGCACGCCACAATGGCGAGGGAGTTGCTGCCGATGTGATGACTCGTCGTTCTATGGCGTCCAACTTCTTCCCCTTGCTGTCAAGGGGAGAGGTTGTTGACGCCGACGAGCCAGAGGATTTCTTCCTCGCCGCCGCCGAGACTACTGAATCTGGGGAAGGCTGGACCGTAAAACACTTGGGTGCAGAGTCCAGGCACCCTGTAATACTTTTTATGCTGGTCCCTCTACGCCGGGGCCAACAACGGGTTCTTCATAAGGGACAGAACCTCGTCCTAAATGTCCAACAGAGGAATCAACAGCACGGTCTTCCTCTTTACAGCGTTGGTACAGGAACCTCTCTTCTTTTCCTCGGGAGTCAGCTGAAACAAGTCCTGGGCCCTGGAGATCATAGCATTCCTCCCCTCGCAGAGCCCTCCTCCCACATCTCTCGCCCCTCGCGTCCCCAAGTGTCCAGCGCTCGTCAATGATTGGATGCAACTGCTAAGAGCGATAGTGCTGTTTGAAGAAATAATGGTCCATCTCTTCAGGAAGCCACTATGTTCCCAGAAGGTGTGACTGGGGAACCAGTGAACTCAAGAGCAATAGCCAAGGAAAAACCCTTGTGGGGGAGAAAACCTTCAGCAGATTGAAGACAGACGGTGTAGAAGGCTGGAGCACAGCTGAAGGCTTCAAGAGACAAGTCAAGTAAGGCTGAACAACTCCAGGAATGGCAAGCAAAAACAAGGGAATCCAGGAGGAGGATGATGGAAGGTAGCAGGAAGAACGCCAGGAAGGCAACAAGGACAGAAGCAGGAAAAGAACAGTAAGAGGCAGAAGCAAGGAATCAGCGCAACAACTCGGAACAAGATCACAAAGGAGCGTTGAAACATCCGGGGAGAGGACACCTACCCGTCCATAGCCAGTGACTGACCGACGAGCGAACCGGCAACGGGTTGCACAAAACTGGACGACGTCATTGCACAAAGCCCGTGACAATCAATGGCAGGCATTTTGGAGTGGGCACAGAACCCACAAAAGGAGAGTATGAAGGCAAAACCAGTCCAGGTAGGACTAACGCCTCTCACAGCACATGGCATTACTCCCTCTCACATATACTCCTCTACTGTCCATCTCCACTAGAATTCCCTCAACCTGGCATTCGCACTAGACCTTTGATGAAACTATTCAAAACCAGACTCAAACTCTGTCTGCAAGCAAGTGAAGAGGCTCCTCCCATCCTCAACAACAACCACCTTCTGGCCCCACAACCCTCCTGACTAAGCCTCACTCATTGGTATTAAATTGTATATATTTAGATTATTTGCTTCTAAAGGCTCTAGGGTCTCAATTATGTCTATACCTTCCCTCGTAAAGGTCTTTCCACAACACCCCATCTGCTTTTTGCTCCATTAGACTTTCTCCTCGATTTATAAATGCCTCCACTAGAGGTTTTGCATCTTATCTGTGAGAAGCATCATCCCAAATGTTAAATATATATAAAAAGCAAATACAGTTTTGTCCATTACTCTTCATCCTCTAGACATTTGTCACTGTGTTCATAGAGCAATAGATTATCTCTCTGTTCCAGTCTCATTAATTTACTCTTTTACATACTTCCTATGTCATGGCAACATGGAATGATATGTTTTCCTCCAATGATTGCTATTCAAACAAAAGATATTGCAAGGATCATCAAAATTCTAATGTTTCAAGTTGGAGGATTAGCCCAGGATTCAGGCTCACTAGCAGATGTGAAGGCATTATATGTGGTTTACAGTGAACTGTTGTGAACAGAGTTAGGTCAGTGATTTTATATAGAGAGATTACTAGTTTACATTGGGATTGGAAAGTTCGAATGACAGGTTCGCTCGCACCTTATTGCGCTCACGTTTTTACCCAATTTCCTCCTCGAATAAACCAAATGGAAGTGTTACTGGCTGCTGACATTGTACAACAAAAGTTGAGACTTCAAGCTACAACAAGAAAAGCAAACAGAAGTGCAATATCTGCTAATGTAAAAAAGTACAAGTTACTTACCTGTAACTTTAGTAAATATTGCTGCTAGGTGATTTTAACCTGTGCTACCATGACCCCAACGACCAGCAGGCTAAGGTACTATCTGATGCTTTAACTGAATAGGCTTTATGCAAAGAGTTAATCAACCTATTCATGAGAAAGGTAGAATACTAGATTGGGTTGCAGACCTTAATTCTGAGACCTCCATCTCATCTATTCAACACTTATCCTGGACTGACACTATCTTATCACCTTCACTACGCAGACCAAACAAATTGAGACTAAAACTAAGCATATAGCGCCAGCGCCACCTATCCTCATGAGGAGCAAAGGAAACATAACCACGGATAAACGTATGCCTCTGCTCATACCTACCTTAAACCCTTCGTCAGAATCATCTGACCCAGTGGAGCTGGTCGGACTGTACAATTCTACCATGACACTAGCTCTAGACACCATTGCGACACTTAAAATGTGAGAAAGCAATCCGAAAGCCCACCTTAACATCTGGTTCACCCCTCAGTTAAAAGCTAAGCGTGCAGAAAAAAGAAAACTAGAAGTCTTATGGAGAAACCTCAGTTCCAAAGAAAATAAAACAACCTGAGCGAATTATCTAGCAAATACAAAACTGAAATCATACGACTTAAAGAGAAACTTACGACAGGATTAATAACGTCAGTTCCAGCACCAAGGAACTCTTTGTGATCCCAAGGGAATTGGAATCCCATATATCCCCGGAAGATCCTTTCATCAAAGACAAAGTATGGTGTGCAGACACATAAAATGCTCCATCAAACAAAATTGTTACTCTCCAAAATAAAATTGCAACCAAAAGACTTACCATCTCCAAACCAGATTCACACCCTGAACCGGAAGAACTCTACATGATCCGCCCTCCTAAATTATAATTTTCACAAGACTCCATTACAGAGGTGGAAAAAATCATTGCATCACTCAAGCCCTCAAGATGCCAGGGTGATATCTTTCCTGCGCAATTATTAAAGAAGCCGCCAAAGACCTGGCTCAATTTATTACCAAACTACTAAATGCCTCATTCCGCACTTACATAGTCCCAACGAATGTAAAGGACGGCTTGGTCCAACGCCTGCTAAAAAAAAAACTTCACTTGACTCAACCATTCCAACTAACTACAGGCCTATTACAATGGTCCCATTCTTCCTCAAAATCTTAGACAAGACAGCATATATCCAATTCCAGCACTACCTCGAGATCAATAATCTCCTAGGTCTAAGACAGTCAGGCTTCAGACCACTTCATGGCACTGAGACGGCACTCATTGACTTGAAAATGCAAATTGACTCACTAAAGGACAAAAGATAATGTGCATTGCTCCTTCTACTAGACCTATCGGCCGTCTTTGATCTGGTGGACCATACAATCCTCTGCAAGCACCTGTCCTCTGCAGCTAACTTCTCTCAAGAAGCCTCTGACTGGATTCAATCCTTTCTCAACAGGCCAATGAGGGTTTTCTCTCAATCGGCAGCCGCAGATCCCTCCCCGATTACATGTGGAGTCCCTCAGGGCTCGTGCGTGTCCCCCACCATGTACAATATATTTTCCAAGCCATTATTCGACAAATTGGAGCATCTGGGTATCATCTATACTAACTATTCAGATGATACCCATATACTCTTACCCCTATCTGGAGACTATAATCTAGATTTAGCCCTCCTCAATAAAATGTACAGGATCATGCAAGCATGGATGGCGGCCCATGGTTTATGCCTGAATGACAACAAAACGCAAATCCTAATCTTAGGGGCTCCAACCCATCTCAACAAACTTGATGCGCAATACACATCTATCATCAATTATTCAATTATAGTACTGCCATTAAAGTGGCCAAAGAAACCAAAAGATTAGGCTTTTATCTAGACGCTACTCTGAACATGGGTAAGCAAGTAAATGCTATGTCTTCCGCAATAGCGTGCACATGTAAGCTGATTCACGCTTGCAAACCTTATTTATCCATCAAGTGTTGCATTACTCTAGTGAGACCCTTAATATTGGCGAAACTCTACTACTGCAACGCCCTCTATGCAGGAATCGGCAAACAAACCACTAACAAACTTTAAATTCTACAAAATAATGCTTTGAGAACACCTCTAAGCATTCCAAAGAGAGAACACAGCTACGTAGCCAGAAGAGAACAAATGGCTATCCATCAAGGATCGGATTCAATGGTTTCCATCTTCCATAAATATCTAAACAACGCTGCCCCACAGTACCTCAATCAGAAAATAGTCTTCTCGCCCCACTAGGGCTGCATAATCTTGCTGTATTATGGTTCCCAAATTTAACCTGAAAAGAGCAGGTGGGAATACCTTCCCGGTCCAAGCTGGCCAATATTGGAATGCCCTACCCTTGCACCTCCGAAACAGACCAAACCTTCCCTAGCTTTGCGAAAAACACAAAACCTGGCTTGCTGCTAACGACATCTGAATGTAACCTTGTCGTACTTCAACCTCAAGTTGTACTATTTTTGTATTGCACTTTCACCTGTAACTTGCCTCTATTGTAAATAGTAATATCTTATCTGTAACTACCCTGTACTGGTTATAAAAATTGCATTCACTTGTCGCTCCCATATACTTTCAGTACAAACAAAAACTCTGGTTCTCTAGCAGGGATTCACATGCTCATGAATAATACCAGTCAGGCTGGGAATCCTTGGTAAAGGGAAAGCAGTTTAGCTTAAACTTTAAACTGATTCTCACCTCTGTAGCCCATCAGTGTCATACTGCCAGTAGCCAATGGTACTCGTCCTCATAAGCTCCACACCCCCGGTGGCCATCTTCGATTTGGTAGTGCACATAAAGTGGCAGCATGAACCAATAAAAGCTAGAGAGAGGAAGGAGGGAGGTTTCGCATGTGAATCCATGCGAGACCCATGCTGGAGAAAAAGAGTAACAAGTAAATAGCTTCTACCTTGAGGTCTTGCATGCATTCACATCCTCATGAAAACGATTACACAGCAGAACATATACACAACCACAGGAAGTGGCAAGGTTCACAGAAGCAATACACTTTCCTTTGGAACAGACTCACCTTAAACAGGTTGAGTAGCACTACTTGGCCGACTCAGGACTCCTCCCCAAATCCCTGTCGGCACAGTAGAATTTTGTGAAGGTGTGGGTCGACCTCCAGATGTCAAGGAGGGGAACACCAGAGAGAAACTCTGTCATCGCTGCAGTCGCTCTGTTGGAGTGGGCACTCTGCGGGCCTTCAGTGTGTTGGCCAGACGATGACAACGCATGATACAGCCGGAGAGCCACCTGGAGACAGAAGCCTTAGATAGAACCTTCCTGTGTCCACAGGTTAAAAGTTGACAAAAAGCTGGGACATCTTCCAAAACTCTCATGCGTGCGACATAGAACATCAGCAGAAACAGAAAAATGTCCCACCAGGAAATAGTTTATCTATCGAAAAAAAAAAAAATTCTGCACCCAGCACCACACTTAAGCACTTCCACTTGTAGCTGCAGCAAGTCAATGTAGAAGGGGCCCTGGACCTGATGATCTTGCATTTCAAGGGCAGAGAAAAGTGTGCAAAATTTAAGGCTGCAGGAGGCAGGCCGTGATGTTCAGTGATGCTGGGTCATGGAGCAGGATTGTTCCTCCTTCCCTGGAGAGGTCGTTGGGAAACGGAGGCAGTTGGATGGCCGGAACCACAGACAGATGGCCACGCCGGCACAATGAGGATCATCCAGCAGTGGAAACGTCTGAATGAACAAGTTACTTACCAACTGGTAACGTTCTTTCGACTGGATGTTCCTCCAACGTATTCCACATCTTTGACATGTAATGTTCACAGCTGTGCATTTCGGAAACTTTTTCGGCAGAGGGTGTTCTGCGTCGATGACATCTGGTTGATGTCCCTCAAAGGCCTCCGTCGAGTGCGACGTCACCAGATGTTATAAACAGGACGCACGGTGCCCGTAGCCTCAGTTTATGTTTTTTCCCCCAAAACGTGTGGCACCAACCCAATGCCTGCTTGACTGCAAATAGCCTTGCGGAAACGTAAGCTGCAATCGCATAGGAAATTCTCCAGAGGGGCAGGCTGGGAGGGCGATGTGGAATACGTTGGAGGAACATCCAGTCGAAAGAACATTACTAGTTGGTAAGTAACTTGTTCTTCGAATGGATTGTGTCCTCCAACGTATTCTATATCTTAGACTCCCAAAGCAATACCAGAAACATGGAGGGAGGGAAAGAATTTAGAATATCCAATCAGACGGCGGAATAAAGAACCGCCTTACCAAAAGCCATAACTTGGCCATTGATCGTATCCAGGGAGGAATGTTTAACAAAGGTGTGGATAGAAGCCAATGTGGCAGCATCACAAATGTTCCTAATAGGAACTCCCCGTTGGAGGGCGGTGGAAGCAGCCACGCCCCTAGTTGAATGAGCTCTCAACCCATCCCGAGGGTCTTTACCCCGTCAATTGGTAACATTTAGAAATGGTAAGGATAATCCACCTGGACAAGGTCTGTTTGGTAACGGCCTAGCTTAATCTTCGTCCAGCATATCCCACAAAGAGTTGATCGTCCACTCTGACCCTGGACATCCTAGAAATATAAAGGCTCAGGGCTCTCCTAGGATCCAACCTATGTAGTCCCTCCTCTTCCTTAGCAGGAAGAGGAGGAGAATAGAAAGAAGGAAGAACCATTTTCTGGCTCAAATGAAATTCAGAAACAACCTTAGGTAGAAAGGAAGGACGTGAAAAGGAAGAATCAGCCTAAAAATACAGTGTTGGCGCCCCAAGTGGGAGAAATTTAGAGAGTTCAAATTAGCAAGAGCAGAGATGCAGCAATAAATGGATGCCACAGAGGCTGACCTGGGCTTGAGACAAACTGGAAAAAAAGGGGGGCCCTTCTGTAGCGCTTCTCTGTTTAACAAAAGAGTAGCAAGAAATAAATGAGTTTGAATTCAAGTGAGAAAATGGGATTTAATTTTTTTGAAGAATACAAACGCATATATATCAAAAATCAGGTTTAACGCACCTCTGAATAAAACAAGAGATGTCAAAGTCAGAAAGTGAAATTGACTTAGTATCAAATGTTTAAATGAAGTCCAAATATTTGAATGTTCGTGATTCTCTTAGATTAAGGTTTTTTAGAACACAAATTGATTTATGCTAGATTGCTTTCACTTAGTCTTGGTAAACAATATTTTAAGCATGGTACGAAGTAGTAAGGAAAGTTCTCTTGTAGTCCTTGTTGATGTTAATGAGGAATTGTGTTTTTGATTGTTGTTGAAGTAACATTAGGGAGCAATTGGCTCTGTGTTTAAGGGGAGTCGTTCTGAGGACAGCACATAAATGCACGGGTGATCCTCGACACGCGTTTCCCCACCGCGTGGTCACACTACCAGCTGCACTTTCCTTTCCTCTCCTTCCCCCAGATCTCACTGTCTCCAGAGCTCTGGTTTTCTCCAGGCTGGACTATTGCACCAGCCTCTTTCTAAATCTACCTGCTTCTACTCTACGCCCTCTGCAACTCATCCATAACAGGACTGCGAGACTTGTCCTTGGCCTCAAACTCAGGGATCGTATCTCTCCAGGACTGAAATCTCTGCACTGGCTCCCAGTGGCTGCGAGGATCAAGTTCAAAACCCTCTGCACTGTCCACAAGGCCTCCTGGGGCCTTGGGCCGCAATACCTTCAACTCTCTCTTCCTAAATAACTTCCCTCTCGAGCTCTTCGCTCATCCGCCTCCAACTCCCTCAGGGTCATTCGCTTCTCCAAGCAACAAGTTGGCGGTAGATCTCTCTTTGGCTGGGGCCTCCCTCTGGAACGGCCTCCCTTCCTCCCTGAAACTTGAGAACCATCTTCGGTTCCGGAAGCACCTAAAAACCTCTTTGCTTCTGCTTTCTCTCCCCCTCTCCCCTGCTGAAGTCCTGGCTGATACTGAGACTGCACGGGTTACCTGTCCACCCATCTGATCTCAGGCCCAAGCCCTGCCAGTTGCATGCTTGAATGCCTTCCTGGCAACCCCTGCACCTGGAGACCGTTTTCTGTATCCCTACAGTCCCCAAACCAGCACTTATGTCTGCACTCACCCTGCACTTTCCACCAGCTGGCCGTTCTATAATATTTTATGTTATTATTTTATTATCCCATGTACTGCACTTCCCCACCACGCCACCCACTTTTCTTTTCCTCCTTCCCTTGCGCGATCCGAATGACACCTGGCCTAGTAAGATCGTTGTCGGTCGTCCCTCTGTTCCCGTCCCTTGCCTCGTCGCACCTTGAAACACTTGTGTATAGGCGCGTTATAAATGTCATATCATGGCCACTGTGTTGTCTGTCATGATCAGGACACTCTTCACCCGCACAGACGGCAGAAAAGCCTTCAGGGCCAGCCTGATGGCTCTCAGCTCTAACAGATTGATGTGGAGTTTGGACTCTGATGGAGAACAACGACCGCTGGCGGTCAAGTCGTTGGCATGCGTGCCCCATCCTGTGAGGGAAGCATCTGTCACCTGCGGCCACGGTTGTCAAAACGGCTCCCCCTTCATCGGGTTCCCTTCATTGTCCCCACCATAGGAGATCCTGTGAGACCGAGAGTGGAATCTGAACGGGATCTGACATCTTGCCTGAGAACTACGACCACTGCATCTTGAGGACCCATTGCAGGGATCTCATCCTCTGGTACCAGAAAAATGCAGGATGCCTTGAGGCCGAACAACTTTAAGAATTCAAAAGCCAGGAGACTCTGGGCATGCTGAAACCTGTCCACCATCTGCACAATGTGATGAGCCCTTACCTTGGGAGGCGAGCACTTCCCCAAAGACGTGTCCAACACAGCCCCTATGTACAGGAGCTGGTGGGAAGGTGTCAGATGAGACTTCTTGAAATTGGAGGGAGAAGCCCAGCCGGTGGAGGGAGCGGCAGGTGAGACCAAGGTGAGCCAATGCATGCTCAGGAGAGAGGGCACGGATCAGCCAGTCGTCCAGGTAGGGGTAGACGTGAATCCCCCCCACTCGCCCGTGATACACTGCCACCATCACCATGAGGTTGGTGTAGACCCTCGGGTGGAGGTTAATCCAAACAGCAGGACCCGAAACAAAGTGCGAGTCGCCAGCCGCAAAGGAACAAGTTACTTACCTGTAACTGTTGTTCTCCAGCATGGGTCTGGCATGGATTCACATGCTCATGAATATTCCCCGTCGTCTGGCTAGGAATCCTCGGTAAAGAAAAAAAACAGTATCAGTTTCGTTTCTGATCTGTCTTTCGTAGTAGTAACCAATCACTGGTCTCTGCGTCATACTGACCACAGCCAATGACTGCCCTCTACCTAAGCCCCGCCTCTGGCAGCCATCTTCAGATTTGGAAGCACGTGAAGTGGCAGTATGACCAAGTGAAGAGGGGTAGGCGGGAGGGTTCGCATGTGAATCCATGCCAGACCCATGCTGGAGAACAACAGTTACAGGTAAGTAACTTGTTCCTTCTCCAGCATGGGGTCTGGCATGGATTCACATGCTCATGAATAAAGAATACATAGCAGTACACACATGCACAACCACGGGAGGTGGCAAAGGGTCAACATTAAGCATTACATAAAACTCAACATCAAGCAATCTTACCTCCTCACCAGGCTCACCTCAGGCGAACAGGTTGCGCAGCACTGCTTGGCCGACCCTGGACTCCTCCCTGGAATCCCGATCTACGCAGTAGAATTTTGTGAAGGTGTGCGTCGACCTCCACGTAGCAGCCCTGCATATGTCCAGCAGGGGCACACCAGAAAGGAACGCCGTGGTAGCTGCGATCGCTCTGGTGGAATGGGCTCTCGGACGGCCAGGCAGCGGTCGGTTTGCCAACCGATGACAGTACATGATACAGCCGGAGAGCCATCTGGAAATAGAAGCCTTCCCCTGATTGACAGGTCCAAATTTCACAAAGAGTTGTGACGTCTTCCGAAGACACTTCGTGCGGTCCACGTAGAACTTCAGCGCTCTAGCTACATCAAGCGAGTGCAAAGTCCTCTCAGCCGGCGACGAAGGCGACGGGAAAAACGCAGGCAACACCAAGGGTTCATTGAGGTGGAAGTCCGACGGCACCTTGGGCATGAAGGAGGGGTGCGTCCTGAGCACCACCCTCGTGTCGTGAAAAGTCAAGTATGGTGGCTTGCAAGATAGGGCCTGGATCTCTCCCACTCGTCGTGCGGAGGTGATGGCCACAAGAAACGCTGTTTTCCACGACAGGAACTTCAACGGGGCCGAGTGCAGAGGCTCGAACGGAGGTCCCATGAGCTTGGTCAGCACCACGTTGAGCTCCCACGCCGGGGCCGGCGCCTTCACCGGCAGGAACGATCTGAACAGTCCCTTCATGAACTCTTTCACCAGACGATGAGACCACAAGGACGTCCGCCCCGTGGTTCTGGTGTATCGGGAGATCGCAGCAAGATGAATCTTGATGGACGCGTGCGCCAGTCCAGCCTTGGCCAGCGTCAACAGGTACGGCAGTACTTGGGGAGCCGTAATCCTTAGAGGGTTAATCTTCTGTGCGTGGCACCAGACAGAGAACCTCTTCCATTTGTGTCCGTAGCATTTAAGAGTCGAGGACACCCTGGCCTTTGCAAGAACCTCTCTGCAGTCGGCCGGTATGTCGTATCCTCCAAACTCTAGCGCTGCAGGAGCCAGGCCTGCAAGTTCAGCGACTTCGGGTCGTGGTGGAGGATGGCGCCTCCTTCCCTGGAGAGCAGATCCGCGTCCACCGGCAGCTTGATCGGCGGGGACGCTGACAAGTCCAGAAGGTCCGGGAACCATATCTGCCTCGGCCACGCAGGTGCGACGAGGATCATCCTGCACCGTGACCTCTTGAGCTGGTTGATGAGCCGGATCAGCAGTGGCAGAGGAGGGAACGCGTATAGGAACAGGCCTTCCCAGGGGAACGAGAAAGCATCGCCCATGCTCCTCGGCTGGGGAAACCTGCTGGCGAACCTCCGGCACTTGGAGTCCGTCGCCGTCGCGAACAGGTCGATCTGGGGTGTGCCCCACCGTCGGAAGAGGCGATCCACTAGATCCTGCCGTAGTTCCCACTCGTGGCACGAGCGCAGCTCCCTGCTGAGTGAGTCGGCGATGGTGTTTTTTTATCCCTGCCAGATGAAACGGCATCAGAAACATCCTTTGGGCGACGGCCCAATGCCACCGGTCCTGCGCCTCCTTGGACAGTGCTGGGGACCTGGTTCCGCCCTGTTTCCTGATGTAAAACATGGTGGTGGTGTTGTCGGTGAAGATCCTCACCACCTTGCCCTTGAGGGACGGAAGGAAGGACCCGAGGGCCCAAAACACTGCACGGAGCTCCAGGACGTTGATATGGAGGGACTTCTCCGTCGGGAGCCAAAGGTCTCTCGCGTGCAGATTTCCGGTGTGCGCTCCCCACCCTTCCAGGGAGGCATCCGTGGTCACTGTCTCCTGGTGGCCTGGGGTCTGGAAGTCCATGCCCGCCGTCAGATGCGCGTGGGTGCCCCACCACCGGATCGCTCGTCGGAAACTCTCGTCGAGTGTGATCCTCTCCTCGAAGTTGCCCGTCGTTTGGATCCAGCGCGCTTCCAGGAACTCCTGCAACGGGCGCATCCGGAGCCTGCACATGGGAATGAGGTAGATGCAAGAAGACATCATTCCGAGGAGGGACTTGATGGACCTCACCTTGGCCGCGTCGGCAACCAACATCCGCTGTACCTTGCCCAGGATGGCCCTGGTCCTTTCCTCCGACGGGGAGGCCAGAAGGGACACTGTGTCGAGCTTCGCTCCCAGAAACAGTGCGACTTGCGCGGGTACCAGGTGGGACTTGGCGTAGTTCACGGAGAATCCCAGGTCCGTGAGAAGTTGGACGGTCCTTGCCGTGTGCTCCACGGCGAGCTCCCTCGTCTTGGCTCGGATGAGCCAGTCGTCCAGGTAGGGGTAGATGTGGATCCCCTCTCGGCACAGCTGTGCCGCCACTGGTGCAAGGCACTTGGTGAATAACCTGGGTGCCGACCGTAGACCGAAGGGAAGGGCTCTGAACTGATAGTGACGCCCTTGGACCACGAACCTGAGAAATTTTCAGTGCCCCTTTAGGATGGGAATATGGAAGTAGGCATCCTCCAAGTCCAACGACGACAGGAAGTCGCCCTCCTCCAGCTGACCCAGGACGTGCTGGAGGGTGACCATCTGGAACTTCTGCGCCTTGATGAAATTGTTCAGCCGTCGTAGGTCTAGGATGGGGCGCCATCCTCCCGTCTTCTTCTTCACGAGGAAGTATCTTGAGTAAACTCCGGAACCCCGAAGCCTCTTTGGGACGAGTTCGATGGCGCCCTTCCTGAGCATCGCCTTTACCTCCAGGAGAAGCTGAGGGACGTGAAGCTCTTTCCTGGCCGCAGGGGGGACGCGCGGGCACCTTCTTTGAAACTCGAGCGCGTGACCCTGGGCTAGAGCGTCCAGCACCCAACGGTCTGTGGAGATGGACTCCCACACGCTGACGAAGCTCGCCAGCCGGCCTCCCACCGGGGTGCTTCGGTGGGGGCCCGACCCCACGGCCGGTTCAATCCTGCTTAGACAAAGCTTTGCCGCCTTGACCTCCTTGGCGACGACGGCGGGGTCCGCCTGACTTGCCTCGTCCCCTGTAAGCTTCCTGAGACAACGAATGGGCCGCTTGACGGTAGGTGGAAAATCCGCCGCCGGAACCTTTGGAGGCGCCCTTGCCTCCGCCGCTCCGAAAGGGCGGCCGCCGTTGCTGGAGAACCCCGAGAGCCCGGGCCGTCTCCGCTTTAATGGCTTGAAGGGAATCGTCCACTGTTTTCCCAAACAGGTTGTTCCCATCGAACGGCATGTCCAGGACTCTGGTCTGTACGTCTTGACGGAAGTCCGTAGCCTTGAGCCATCCACGCCGCCTAAGGCACACGCCGTTGCCCAACTGGCGAAATCCAGTGTCGGCGAGGTCTGTCGCAATCGTGATGGCGTGGTCCGACGCCACCTCACCTTCCTGCAAGATCTCTAGGGCATCCGCCCTCTTGTCGTCCGATAGGAAGTCCAGCAGGGGAGCCAGTTTGTACCACAGCTCCCTGTCGTAGCGGGCTACGATAGCTAAAGCGTTGGCCGCCTTAATCGTCGTCGCTGCAGACTAGATGACCCTGCGCCCCATTGTATCCAAATTCTTTCCCTCGCCGTGGAGGCCGCACCCCCCCCGCTTTCTTCCTGGCCGCCGCGGAGACGACGGAGTCCGGGGTAGGCTGTGCCCGGAGGCACAAGGGGGCCTCGTCCGGGACCCGGTACTTCTTCTCGTACCGGTCTCTTCTAGCCGGCGTCATGGATGGGTTCTTGAGGAGGGCAAGGCCCTCATCCTAAATATCGTCCAGCAGAGGCACCGCGAGGACCGTCTTCCTCTTGGCCTCGCGCCGCTGATAAAGGAAACCTTCCTTCTTCTTCTCCTCAGGGCAGAGCTGGAAGAGCTCGGATGCCCTGGCGATCATGGAGTGAAAAGATCCAATCTCGTCGGGCGGGGAAGCCCGGGTGGGAGGTGACGACGGCAGATCCTCGTCGTACACCTCGTCGTCCGTACCCGTCGCGGCCGTGTCAGTCCCCGTGTCATCCCCTCGAGTCGTGGACGGGAGGAGGGCTGAACGGGGCGCGACGGCTGAAAAGGAGGTGGAGGGTGAATCCTTCTCTTCTTAGGAGGGGGGCTGCCCGAAGGGCCTGGTTCCGGGTCCCCCGACGGGAGTGGCTCCTCCACTGGTAACGGCAGTCTCGTCCTTATCTCTGAGCATAAGGACTGTATAGCCAACAAAATGGCTGCCGAGTTGTCTTGCGGCGCTGGTAGAGGGGAGTCCGACGGGCGGTCAGGGGCCCCGTCGGTACCCTCGACGATGTCGTCGTCTCCTGCGTCGGGATCCCTCCTGACGGGCTGGTCTTCTTCCACGCCAACGCCGTGGCTTAAGACCTCGATCAGTTCTTCCTCAGAGGTTGAGGCCGAATCCACGACGACCTCCTGCCCCCCCTTTTTCTTCTCCGTCGGAGGTTTCACGGGGGTCCTGTCGATGGGCATAAAAGAGGACTCCCTCCGCGGTGGCAGGGAGACTGAGCCCCGAGGTCGCCGCCACTGGTGTAGCCTCCACAGGCTGAGCCAGGGCCGCCGCGACTGTCTCGATAAAGGCCTTGGCCGGATGGATTAAGGCTTTCACCACCTTAGGTGCGCTCACCGCCTTCTCCTTGAGGGGGGGGGGGACACTGCCTCGCTCCCCCTCCGCCTTCGAGCTCGACCGGGGCCTCTCCAGGAGCTTCGCCGGGTGCTCGGCCTTCCTCTTACCCGACCCAGAGCGTTGGCTCGTGGTTGATGGTGCCGGGGAGGGTGCGCCCTGCCTGGCGCCCATAGAGCCCGACCGTTCGGCGCTCCCGGTGCCAGCGGACTCGCGGTGCTTGGCCTTGTGTTGGACCCCCGTCGCCGGGGCGTCCTCAAAGGTCTTAGAAGACTGCTCGGATTTCTTCCTCTTCTTCTCGCCGGACGGGCTCTTCCCTTCCAGCCAGTTGGCGAGACGTTGATGGCGGTCCTTCATGGTCCGCTCCGACATATTGCCGCAAAACGCACAGTCCTTCTCCACGTGCGTCTTGTCCTCATGTAGGCAGTAAAGACAAAAGGAGTGTTCGTCTTCCTTGAAGACATTCTGCAGCTGGCATCCAGGGCAGACCCTGAACAGCTTTCCGGGCGTCGAGCTTCCCTTCTCCTGGGCCATGACCGATATGGGCCTGAGAAACTTCTGGAATCCTCCAAAAGCATAGCTCGACGAAATCTTCACCCTTGAGGGGCGTAGACGAATCCGACACGGGTCCCCGTTGATCGGATGGAGAGTCGGTGGAGCTTGAGGCTCTTTTGACCGAAAAAACGAAGTTTTTGAGAAAAAACGTGAAAAAATAGCACTAACGCTCGAGAGCAATAGCACGAGGATCCCAACACATGAACGTGCGGTAAAAATCTGAAGATGGCTGCCAGAGGCGGGGCTTAGGTAGAGGGCAGTCATTGGCTGTGGTCAGTATGACGCAGAGACCAGTGATTGGTTACTACTACGAAAGACAGATCAGAACCGAAACTGATGCTGTTTTTTTTCTTTACCGAGGATTCCCAGCCTGACGACGGGGAATATTCATGAGCATGTGAATCCATGCCAGACCCCATGCTGGAGAACCTCAGGTACTTTTTGTGCTTGGGATTAATTGGCACATGAAAGTAAACATCCTGTAGGTCCAGAAACACCAACCAATCCTGAAGTTGAAGGGCCTGGAGGACATGAGAAAGAGTAACCATCTTGAACTTGTCCTTCCTGAGACGTTTGTTCAACCAACGCAAGTCCAGGATGAGTCTCAATCTCCAGTCTATAAGGGGAAATACCATCCCTTGTTCCTCTCCGCTACACACACCAGTTCTATTGCGCCTTTCTCCAGCAGAGTCAACATTTCCTGCACAAGGAGCGGATCTGGAAGCTTCAAAGAGTTTCCCCGCTGGACTGTCGTGAGGTCGCTTTAGGACAGGAAGGCAGTAGCCGTGGGCTATTGTATCCAGAACCCACGCATCCGAAGTAATGGCTCGCCACTTTGAGTTGCTGAGATAGCCTGCCCCCAACCGGTGAACCATGGAACATGGCCTCATGACTGTTTTGGAGAAGCTGCAGCAGTACCTGAAGGCAAAGAGGCAGCTGCCTGAGCAGCTTTGGCACCTCTATTTGCCTGACCACCACAGGTACTTTTTCGCTGGCCCCTTTGCCTGGCGGCCCCTCTCATTCTACCAAAGGAGGTGTAGTAACAAAAAGGACCTCCCCGCCACTGCAGTCGCCTAAGATAAGGCAGAGGTTGACGCAGCTTTCGAGGTCTGCAACCTCTGAAGGCTCTCGACAGCCTTGTTGCCAAACAAATGTGCGCCATCTAAGGGCATGTTCAAAAGACGGGCTTGCACATCCGGGGCAAAACCCGACTTCCGCAACCACGCCAATCTGCGTGTAACAGTGCTTGCAGATCATGGCCCGGCTACACTGTCGGCCGTATCCAAACCCGACTGAAGGGATTCGCACATGGCATCCTTGCCATCTTGCACAAGAGCAAGGAAACCATCCCTTTCTTCCCCCTCTGGAATATGCCCAGCCGCTAAAGAAACAGTTCCACACAGTGTGTAAGAACCTTGTTAAGGCACAAGTGGAGTTATCTGATTTCAATGCCATGCTCGCCGCAGAAAATAACTTGCGAGCCCAACCGTCAAAGCGTTTGTCGTCCCCATCAGGAGGGGTGGTAGGGTACACCGCCTGCCTCAAGGTGGCCGTAGCCGCCTGAACCACCAAACTCTCGGGAGTGGGGTGAGCGGATAAATAGCTGGGGTTAACAGAAGGGCAGTACTTTTTAGTCAATGATTTATTAACAGCAGGAAGCGATTCCGGTGTCTGCAAAGCAGCCGTCACCCTTTTCTGTAAAGTGAGATGAAAAGGTAACACCGGGTCAGAGGACGGACCTTGGTCAAAGATGTCCTTAAGATCATCTTGTTCAAAATCTTCAGGATGACTGGACTGTTACGCTCACCTTGTTTCTGCGGGGGCGCTGGTCCGTCAGGAGGGCTACTTCTTCTGAGGAGTCTGGGATTCCCTGCTGCTGATGGTTCCTCAAGCAGAGGAAGGTATACCTTCTTTGTAGTATTGACAAGCTCTCCATCCTGCTTAACTCAGCAGGGGCGCTGTATGTCCAGTCACTTCACTGGATCTTGGTGCGGTGTACAGTGCGGTCTCAGGTAATTCGTCTTTGTTCTTACAAGTCTTTCTTATATTGTCTTTGAACACTTTCCTTTCACGTGTCGTGATTTATGAGTCTTTTCTCTGCAAGTCTTTATCTTACTAATGTCTTTATCTTACTAATGTCTTTCTCCTTTTTCCTTTGACAGCTGTTGCTGTAGTCCCAACACATGTGAAGCACTTGATAGGATCGAGGCTTCAATATGCGGTAAGTATGGCTTTTTGTTACGAGCATTAGCGAGCAATTTTCAAGTCCACTAACCTTGTTCTTTTGTCTTTCAGGTGCCAGATGCGGAGCCACGTCTCAGACCGGACCGCAGTTGTGGGAGGATGCGGTGCACCTTCCAAGTGTGAACTGGCTCAGGTAAGCGTGTGAAAGTTGGAGCAGGCGCTGCTGTCCAAGGTAAGCTCGTCCGGGTAGTGAAGATGTTGCGGTCGTTGCAGCGGGCGTAGTGACAGGAATAACTGGTCTGGAGCAGATGAGCCTTCGATGCTGAGCGGCGAGCGCGTGCTGCTGCTTGGAAGCAGAACAACGCGAAACACTGATTGTGGAAAGGCGTGGCTTATATAGACAGCCCCGCCCAAGGATACAGCCACACCCTGAACACTGGACCGCATCTAGGTTTTTCATTCTGATCTCCATCTGCTCTTACGAGCCTGGCGCCAAAGGTGCCAGGACTGGGTCCAGGTGGGCCCTTTCCCATTTTTGAAGGAGCTTATACACTGGCCATATTCCTCATATCGTGTCATGACTCCTAGTGTCTTGGGGCAACACTGAGTCATGACAGCGACCAGCCCAGATGCTCTGTCACCATAGCCATGAGTCGCCTGTATGACTACTCTGCATGAGCCCCAGGCTCAGGCCTGCCAAATTCCACTTCCGGAGAAGTTTCCAACCCACTGGTATCATAGAGAGTCTGCCTTAACTCCTCCAATTGACTGTCTCCAGAAAAGACAGGAGCCACATCCTGCTCAACAGGGTCCTCAAAATCAGACCTTTCTTCCTCCTCATAAAGGTCATCTGGAGGGAGGTGAAAACCAGTTCTGGGGACAGAAGGAGGCCTGGAGTCCACTAATGGCCTCACAGACTTTGCAGTAACCTTCCTTGGAGGATCCACCACATCAGGGTACTCCAATGGTACATTTCGGTCAAAAATCCCCGAAGGCATCGAGGGCGTCGAAGGCTTCGGCGTCAAGAGCGATGAGGGCTTTGGCGTCGACATTAACGGCTGATAAGAAGGCAAAGCCTCGGGGTCCGATTCCGACTGACAGCGCCAACAGAGTCGAGGCAGGCTTCGAACCTTTAGCAGGTTTTTGCAGTCTAGCTGGGGTCTTGGACCGAGACCTGGAGGCACGTCTCATGCGACTTTCCTGAACCTTGTCCGAACGGGAACTCGAAGGTTCCCGGTGCGAGTCGCGTCGAGGACCCAAGCCCGAAGGTGTGCAAGCCACAGTACGAGACCGTTCCCTGCCGGCTTTTTAGAAGGCGCGACCAGAGCCGTGCCTGGGACTGGAAAAATCGTCAACATCTGCTCCTTAAAGGCAGCCCATTCCTCCGGAGACTAGGACTTTATCGGGCATGCCACTTTCCTCGAGGCACCAGCCACCGAGGAGGACGTGGAAGGCGGCCAGTGACCGCGCTTCCTTGAGTGCCAGGACCAAAAAGAAGAATGGCAGGAACCATTCCGGGACCGAGATCCCCGGGCCTCCACCCGACGCAGAGAGTCGCCTCTCGAGTCGTCGGTGGAAACCCCCTTGGACGATTTAGACTTTTCGGAACTTACTGGGTTTAGAACCCCTAAACCGCCTGAAGCTTCCCCTTACGCTCCCGCAAGGCCTTGGCAGTCAGCAACTGGCATTTCAAACAGTCGTTGTCGTTGTGACTCTCGCCCAAGCACCACAAACAAATGCGATGCGGGTCGGTGATCAACATTTTAGACTTGCAGACCCTGCAAGTCTTGAAGCCAGACCGCGGAGTCGGAGGGGTTGAAGAAGAAGACATCACTACGATGAAACACACGAGGTTTAGCGAGTTTTCGAAGCAAACACGTTTGCGGAAAAAACAAAACTGAGGCTACGGGCGCTGTGCGTCCTATTTATAACATCTGGTGACGTCGACAGAGGCCTTCGAGGGAAATCGACCCGACGTCATCGACGCAGGACACCCTCTGCCGAAAGTTTCCGAAGTGGACAGCTGTGGACATTACGTGTCAAAGATGTGGAATATGTTGGATGACACAATCCATTTGAAGTGTTGATTACATGTAGCAGAAACAAAATTTGCAGGATTACATGAAGGAAGAGACAATCCAAGGACAATGAGAAAGCATTCCCCAGACTCCTCGGCGGAGGATATCTGCTAGCAAACTTCTGACACTGGAGTTGACTGCTGTCGGAATGAGGTCGAGCTGAGGAAAACCCCACTCACATATGAGGCACAACACTTGCGCTTGCTGAAGCTCCCATTTGTGGCAGTACCATAACTACCTGCCAGTTTACGGATGTAAAACATGGTGGTGGTGTTGTCCATGAATACACGTACCACCTTTCCCTGCAGCTGAGGCTCAAACGACCCGAGGGCCCAGAAGATAGCCCGCAGTTCCAGGACTTTCATGTGGAACACCTTTTCCTCCCAGAGCCAGAGCCACAGTGACACCACGGAGTCCGGCGAAGACTGAGACCTGAGGCACGGAGGAGCCGAAACTGGAACCCAGCATTTCTTCTCAGCCGGTCACGCTTGGCAGGAGTGGTATTTGGAGCCTTCATGACTGTTAGGGAGAATTTTCAGTTTAGTGCTAAATTCCTCAAACCTTAGAGACCCCCAACTCTTTTGCTGAACTTTGGGACTTTGTCCTTTTAATTCTGTGTGTTTTCTGTGTTTCTTTTAATTTTGGATTCTGACAAACTCCATAGGCATCATCTGTACATTGTGACACACATCACCTTCAGTGCAGTGGCACAGGGAAGTCTTAGATTTCCCAAAGGTTTAAATACCTTCTCTTGTTGAAACTACTGTTTCCAAGAGCAGAAAAGTGAAATTGACTTTACTTACATTTTGTAACTTTCTAGACCCAGCACACATTATCTTACAATAGGGTGCCGGAGGGGTTACTTAGTATCCCCTTTGTCTAATTTCCATGTAACATTTTTATGTTACCCTTTCTACAATTAATGGCTGTTGGCAGTGGTTTACTTACTTTTTACTACCATTGGCTGTGTTTGCAGCTGCAGTAAAGCACCCATGGGTGCCCATTTTGTCAAAATGGCCCGGTCGTCTTTTTCGCCATTTCTTTTTGGAAAGGTCCTTCTTGAGATTTACTCTGCATGCCAAACCAGATTTGGTCTCTGTCCGTTTTGCCTTTGACGGGATTCACGAGTGAAGCCTGCCTCTGGCTCTAGTATGTCTGGCAGGGACAGGAAGTGAGTGAGGTGCCTGAAACTCACTGTGCTTAATCCCCTTAGTTACAGGAATGCAACCAAAGGCGATTGGCCGGCTGGCTGTCCGGCAAGGACAGCCACCCTGCTGTGTGATTGACAGCTAGGCTGGAATTAATGGGAGAAACCTGCATAAAGGGCAAGACTTTTTGGCTTGGAAGGCAGAGTCGACCACTGGACAAAGGAATCCGAAGAAGAACGTGGAAGAGAGACGCCCGTTGCAACTCCTGGACTGTTGGTTTGCCCGTTGTTGGGAGAGAGATGGCTTATTCTGCATCCCTCACCACTCGAGCATGCACAGATCTCACTTGTGCTGAAGGTAGGAGACGTTCCGCCTTCCACCCAACTGTAATCTGTGTTCATTACTGCGCTCCGAATTCGCCTTGACTAGAGAAGCCCTGCAAGGACGACTTCTCCCTTGGAGTTGGTGGGACCAATAATCAACTCCAAAGTAACCCCGCCTGGACATCCTTTCAGAGCCGGCTGTATTTCTACCTCTGCTGCTGGAACTGAAGTGGCAGGGAGAGGAACACCGGATTATGTGCTTTGTTTTTAAGTTGGACCCGAGCACTAGGAAGATCCTCCAGACTTCCCTGATGCAGGACTGACCAAGCCTGAGCCACCTCAGAGTGCTGGACCCCAGAAGCAAGGAAAGTCTGAGTGGTTTTTGGGAACCGCGGGGTTACCATTTGCTATCAGACGCGAGGAGCTGAAACACTTCTAAAAACATTGTGCAAGACTTGTTTACCTACCTGCAAAGAAGATCTTCAGCTCCCCTAGACATTGTGCAATTAACATTGGCTGTCCTGGCACCCTGAGTGACTCTTCTTATCTCTGACTCTGTGCTTTATCTTTTCCCCAGGAAGGGGTTAATTTACTTAACATTGGAAGGTTTCAAAAGTACTGACCTGTTTATGATTTGTTAATCTTTGTTTTAGTCCGCTATCTAGCCTTTGCACCAAACTCAGTATTGCTCTAATTGTACCAGTGATAAATCAATGTCCATAGTGTCCTATCTGTTTAAGTCACCTTCGGGTGTAGGAGTGTCTGTGTGCATCATCTGATTTAGAGAAACTAAGTGTGTTCTGACGTATATTTTAATTGTTACATGTTTCACTCCTTTCTAAAGAAGGCTTATATAACTGACTGAAATAAATTAATTGTTTTATCAAGAAAACTTGAGTGTTTATTTGAATAACTGTACCGTGAAACTGTCACAACATTACTGCTCACATTGACCTCTCTTGAGACAAACCTGGCTGCTCAGTCAAAATACCAACCTGTGCAGTTCAGACTTACACCAAAGGTTGGGTTCCTATTGCCAGGAGATCAAGGTCACTGTAGTGCACCCAAAGGGTACTGTATACAATCTCGCCTAACAATGACGGCAAAGCCATCCTCCCATATGTCATCCAACAAAGGGACTGATACGATTGTCTTCTTAGCAGATTCCCGCTTTTGAAAAAGGAATCCCTCTGTCCTTTCTGGCACCAGGTTGAAGAGTTTGGCAGCTCTCGATAACATGGAGTGAAAGGAGCCAATTTCATGCAGGGGGAAGAGGCCCTGGAGGGCTCAACAATGGGGGGTGGGGAGGGTTACCTATCCGCAGGAAGGTAACCATCCAACTCATCCATGTTGAGTGCTGCTGTCAGAGCCTGTGCCAGTGTGAACTGGCTCTTCCGTAAAAGTGGGCAGGGCCCCCTATCACTGGCCAAGGTGTAGCATGTGCATTATGAGCCGGTGTCACCTGACGCTGAGGAGGTCTTGAAGGACTCTTGGCTGGAGAAGGCACAGGTACAGCCCCTACTATATCTACACCACCACCATTTGCAGGATGGTTAGGATATCCAGTGCAGGAGCAGGTGTAACCGGTGCAGGAGGAGTAGGAACCGGGTTGGAGCCTCTTGGAGGGCTAAAAGGCTGGGAAAGGCTACGGGTCTGTGATCCCCCCCCCCCCCCCACACCCCCAGTGAGGCAAAGGCAAACTGGAATCAAGTTCCTTGTGGTCCTTTTCCTCCTCCAAATAAATATCTTTCGGCTAGTCCTCCTCAGAACTGGAGTAGATTGTCTGGGGCTTTCTGGGCCGGAGCAGGAAATCCAGAGCTAGAGACATGCCTCTCACCAGGTCAGAGCCATTCGGAAAAAAGAAGCTACAACAGGAGCCTAAGGATCCAGAATAGGAGCAGTCGTCTGTGGGATAGTCGTCAGGAACCATGACGAGGGCCTGGGGGGCAGAGAGACCCTGACATGGTGACTGCTGACGAGTTTAATTAGACGTCGTTGACGAACATGCTGACGACAGAGTCCACGATGGGTCCTTAGAAGATGTGGTCTTCGACAATCTATGCTAGGATGGCATCAGCAATTTCCTCGCTGACTGAGGTAAGCCACCAGCCAGCAGGCTAACCGTCGACTGAGCTGGTGACAGCGAAAGACCCTTTTTAGAATATGGTCCCTCAGCCGCAGAGACCGTTGAGGAAGATTGAGATTCCGCCTTCTTTTAGATCTTTGCAGAGGAAGCATCCTCAAAAGACACCTTCCATTTCTGACTAGACGGAGCACGCTCATGGGACCTGCTGTTTCTGGAAGAGGTCTCCCGCTTCCTCTATCCAAGCCACTAACCTCCAGTAGCGATCCTTCTTGGTCTTCAACAATACAAATTGGCAGACAGATGGAGCATCCATTTGCTTTGTTGTCGGGGTGAGGACAATAAAAGCATTTTAGATGCCGGTCCTCGAAGACGTTCTTCAGGCTGCTGCTTTCACAGGTCCTAAAGAGGTTTTTCTTTGTAGAATCAGTCAAGGTCAAGTTGTAGGCCCAAGCCTGGGCCTGGTGGTGCCACAGGTTGAAGATCTAACAGTGGATTGAAGATCTTGGCTGACGACAGTCCCCCTGTCAGGTTGTCACCACCGTTCAACGCTTAATGAAGAAATCAGCAAAAAAACTCAAAACAATTTGATAAAATCTGAATATGCCCAACTGGGGTGGAGCCTAGGACGACTGGGGTCATTGGCTGGGGGCAGTATTACACCGATAGGCTAAAACCACCAAGCTTCAGATAGACTGAGAATTGAGGACTGCTGTTCCTGTGACACTGGTCAAAGTACAATCACAGATACAGGCAGTTTGCTAAGGGATGTTTTTCAATCCATGCTAGCATCCGAGATGTCTCTTATTTCAGGAGACCCTTGAAAGGGTATGGAGAGTGCCCTGATCAAATCCAAGCTGCACTACAAGACTACAAAAACAGCAAAAAGGTGACCAGAAAGCAGACCCTTGGCATAAGCAATGTACACTGGGTTAGACAATGTTTGAGGGCCGCTTATTGGCTTCTAGTTAAGGATCGAGAGACCACAGAGAAGCATATGACAGTCTCAAAGTCATCTACTTCATTTCTTCTTGGCCTTTATTTTATTTGATGTACAAGCTTTAGACTGGATTTTTTTTAAGCTCCTCTTCTACAGTGCCTTTCATGAATAGGGGTAACTATAGAGACTAATTTAGCAATCATAAAATAAAATTACAATTAAGTCTCTTACTTTGTTCTAATAGTAGAATTACCTGGAAACGTTGATTGACATCAATGCTCTGTTCTAGAGAAGTATTCTAGCTACAACCCAGCAATATCACATTTGGTCAAACACAAAAAAGCGCAGCCAACTCTACACAAAATACAAGTCCAAGAAACACTACAGATAAAGGCATTACATACCAGTGTTTAGAGTTGCACCACAATATTTGGGAATTTGAAACTACAATTTCTACCACCAGACAATTTTTGAACTATTAAAGTCAATATAGTGATAAAACGCAATTTGGGGGAAGGAGGCATTTTAATGTCACTTTTTTCAGCACTTAATGTTCAATGTGAGGTGCCCTGCTCAACAACCAATAACTAGTGCAACTATAAAATGCAACTCGGTAATCATTTCAGACACAAAATGTAAAATATCCTACCCATAGAGGTATATTCCTTTAGCCTCTCAATAACTTCAGAGTGCTTCAAGCCCTGTTCAGGCAGTGACTGAACGTAACTTGCTCCATCCTTAAGGGTCACCATTTTGTCAGCCATATCGTCCAAAGCTTTGTTCAGCTGTTTCTGAATCTGCAAGAAAAACATTACGTTCTTACAGATTCTGCTCAAAGAAAGCTACAGTGGAGGGATAATAAGAAATTAGCTAAAATGACATCCCCTTTAACCCGCTGATACAAGTCACCATCTTTTTGACATTAAACCAATTTTGTCATTAACATTCCATAGATTTTTCTGCTTGTTATTAATCTGTGAAAGAACATTATAACAAAAATGTCTTGCTTGAAGTGTTGAATAGTACATATGAATGAACTCTTAACATCATGAAGTCATTTTCGGGCTGTATATTTTTCCCCAGAGGATTCAGGTCTAAAGAGCACATGTAACCGCAAAAAAAAAAACACTTTACAATTAAAAGCCATTTTAAGGCATTTTCCTAAGTGTAAGATTTCCCCCCCCCCCACCCAACCTGGTGTTCAGGTAGCAAGAGGAATCTGCCCAAAACTAGGCAAAAAAGGTTCCCCTCAAGTCCCCTGGACTCTTGTTGTGGAAAATGTGGAAATGGGGCAAAGGGACATTCTCAGGATGGAAACAGGGTGAACATACAATACAGTAATATCCAATTATATAACTCAAAATATATCCAGTGGGAATGTCCTTCAGAAAGAAGATTACCGAGAGGCAAATCATTGTTCTTTTAATTGATTACTTAGTCCCAGTGATTCCTCATCTATGATAGACTCCCAAAGAATTACGTAAACATGGCGGAGTGAGGAAACAAGGGCATCACCTAAACCAGAAAACTCCCAGCCAAACCAGGCATCCTTGCCCGCTAAGGAATACAAGCAATAATGCTTACCAAACATTGTCCAAAGAGGCTCACATTGCCGCAAGGCCAATGTCCAGGACCATGACTCCCCTCTGCAGGGCAGAGGTGGCAGCCACGCCCCTGGTAGAATGAGCTCCGAGATCCTCAGGTACATCCTCCCCAGCCAGAACGCAGCATTCTGCGATGCAAAGAATGATCCACCTGGACAGTGTTTGTTTTGAAATAGCCCGGTCAGCACGAGCACCAGCATAACCAACGAAAAGCTGGTCCGCCTTTCTAGTACAAGACATGTAGAACGTCCAGCCGATGGAAACGTTCCTGTCTTGGCAAGGTGAGGGGGAGGAAAAACATACGAAGATTGATTTCTGAGAGTGCTGGAAATCCGAGACCACCTTTGGCAGAAAGGAGGGGCTCACTCTCAACATCACCTTCTCTTTGGGAAAAAAAAAAACAAATCTGGAGGTAAAACAGACAATGCCTGGAGCTCACTCACCCGTCTGACGAAGTGGTGGCAACCAGGAAAATCACCTTAACGGTGAGAAATCAAATATAACAAAGTTACTCAGTGTAGCGACTACCTTACTCCTAGTCCATAGTCCCCTTTCCTCCATACTTGTGGGACATTCCGTCCTTTGGGACGGAACCAGAGACTTTTGTCAAAAAGCATCAACAATTGAATTTGGGTCCTTTTATTTTTATGCGGGGTACCGCACGTGGTCGTAACCCCACCCTTTTAAGCAATAATAGAGGATACTTAGAGGGGACGGCGAGCGGGCGTTTGGAAGAAAGGGGACTATGGACTAGGAGTGAGGTAGTCACTACGGTGAGTAACTTTGTGATACTCCTACGGTCCGTCCCCTTTCATCCATACTTGTGGGAGATTCCCAAGCACACTCCATAGGTAGTACAGGTGCATGGAAACCCCCATTACAGAAATATGTTTGTAAGTACAGCCTGGCCAAATGTGCGCATCAGCCTTGGAGCTCAGGTAAAGCCGATGGGGAGGCCCACGGAGCCGCCTTGGCGATGGACTTCAAGGGACATACTTTGGCAGGCACCAGCAGTAGCTTTGCCATAGACCAGAGGAGCATGAATACTCTTTAGTGGATGAGGGCCTTGAATACTTTAGGCTACTGAAAAACATGAGGCAATCCAGCAGGGAATAGTTGCTTTGGAAGCTGGTTTCCACTTCAGGTCTCCGAATGCGATAGGAAAGGAGACAGATTGGTTCAAATGAAAATCGGCAACCACCTTAGACAGGAAAAAAGGATGAAAGCGAAGCACTACCTCATCCCTGAGGAAAGTGTGGAACGGATGCTTCACGGAAAGAGCTTGAAGCTCACTGACTCGCCTTGCTGATGTTATTGCGATCAGAAGGCAACCTTCCAAGAAAGGTACTTAAGATCGATAGTGGCCATGGGCTCAAATGGCTTATAGCATAACGCCCCAGAGGAAAAAGATGGAGACCGCAAAATGTCTGCGATGACTGGATTAGTCAATGAAAAGGAACAGTTATCCGTGGACAGATAGGCCACAATAACGGATAAGTATGTTCTGCATAACAGAACATGGATGCCAGAAACAGCCAGATGAGACACAAAAGCTAGAACGGTGTCAACCGAAGCTTGCATGGGATTGAGCTGTTTAGCTAATCACCAACGGCAAAAACGTAGTAATTTGCTCCTATACTAAACTCTCGTAGAGGGCTTCCTGGCCACTTGGATAATGCGCACATTGTCCTCGGACAGATCAAACTGTGTTAACGATCTGAACTCCGTCCCCAGACCCCCAAGTTGAACGATTGTGGGGAGGGGTGCCACATCTGGCAAAAGCTCTGGTGAAACAGGTCGGTAATCTGCAGCAATATGATTAGGAGGTACCAAGTGATGCTGTAGCTCCGAAAACCAGACTCAGACCGCCCACGAAGGAGCTTTGAACAGGAGAGTGCAGTTCGATGTGCTCCTGAGCTTACAGAGTGACCGATGGATAAGAGGCAATGAAGAAAGCATAAGCTTACATGGTGTCCCACAGGATCTCGACGGCGTCTCCCAGGGAGGATGTTCTAAACCCACCCCTGGACGCATTAAGAGGCAGTTTCTTGTTTAAAGAAGTTGCAAAGAAGTCCACATCTCTGGAGTGTCCCATTGATGGAAAATGTTGGAGGACATTGCTGTTCATCACCCACTCATAACAGATGCTGACTGGCGACTGAGTGCATCTGCGGCCACATTGAGGTGACCCAGGATGTGTACAGCCTGGAGCCAAACAACGTGCTGGATGGCCCAGTCCAAATTTGTATGACAAGGAGGGGAGACTTGATGCCGCCCTGCTTGTTGACGTAAAACATCGCCACCGAATTGTCCGTGCGAACACAAACTGTTATAGTCTCCTCAGGGGAGTCCGGTACCTTGTGTGCCATCTTAGCCTTGAAACAAGGAACCTCGGCAGAGCTGGTACTGGCAGATCTAAGGTGTTTACTCAACACGTTAGAAACTGCCCCAGAATTAGCCTCTGGTGGAGGATCCTCGGCATAGCCGGTACTGGAAAGCCTATGGTGCATGACCACCTTTTGCCCCACTCAACAGAACTGGTATCACCACGGCGAGCGCAAGGGACTGCTGAGGGATATACCTTACAGCCAAGACCCTCGATGAGGAGCCTCAATTCTGTTGGTGTCCAATTTAGCCCCAAGAAGGGGAACCTCAGGTTTAACCCCAGTCCATATAGCCACCTTGAGAGGGGCCTCGAGCCAAGACTCAGTAGTTAGCTCCAGATACAGAAGCCTCAGGGCGAACCCTGGTATCCAGAGCCACAGCAAAACTGGGCACAACCTTAGCCCCAAATGGGGAACCTCAGAAGATCTGGTTTTGGCAGGCCCGCTGCGGGGCCCTCGAAGGAGTCTCCGGTTCGTCTCGCTACGACCAAAAGGAGTTCTTGAATCTGAAAGTGTTTTTCTCCCACGGAGAACCACAGTTATTTCCACTGGGGGGTCCAAATCAGAATGTGCATGTACGCATCCTGGAGGTCCACCACACAGAGCCAATCGTCCTTCCGAAAATAGGACTTTATTTGGCAGGGCGTGATCATCTTGAATTTCTCATGGGGAAGAGATAGATTGAACTGGGAAAGATCGCGGATAGTGCGCAAGCCAGCCTGGTTTGGTATGGGCACTGTGAAAAAGAGGCGTAATAGCCCCTCACCTTGCTGCCTTAGGGGAACAGTTCCTACAAGTTCCTGTACCTCGGCTCGAGGGAAGGGCGTCCTGATCTGTTGGAAAGGTGGTTTGAAGGGTGGGGTTGGGGGAAAGGGCAAACGAAAGCCTGCCTGAGCGATGGAAAAACCCACCGGTCTTCGGTGATGGTCTGCCAAGCCTCCAGATGAGACGAGATTCGTCCTCCCACCAGAGTCTTGTGCGACCGACAAAAAATATTTTTCTAATTTGTCGGCAGGTAGAATATCTGTCCCTGTAGAGGAGGCCGATGGCCGAGAGAAAAACCGACCACCTTGCTGCTTTCGGCGGTGCCACCAACCGGAGCTTCAGACCGGTGTGCACGGCAACTCTGAAACCCCCGAATCCAGAGAAGGACTGAGTCTGGGACCCTAACCACTGTGTATAAGGGGCCTTAGCTGAAGCTTTCACCAGGACCGATCAACGGGTTTTTGTCATCCACATAGCGTGGAAAGGCTGCTCAGTCCCAAAAGAAAAGCTCCCAGCACCAGACGTCGTGAACGTTGCTGTAAGGGAGGTATCCAAAAAATGGCAGCCGTGGACCAAGAATGTTGTGCCGCCATTTTGTCAACACCTGAGGAGAACTGCGTCATTGGAGAAAGTGAGGCAACTGTCTCCTTAGGGGAGTCATGGAGTAAAACTTTAGCCTTGAAACAAGGATCATCAGCCGAGACTGTGCTGGCAGATCTAGGATGTTTACTGGACATTTTAGGAACTGTCCCAGAATTAAATTAGCCTCCAGTGGAGGAACCTCGGCAGAGCCGGTCCTGGAATGCCTGTGGTGCTTGACCGCCTTTCTTTGCCCCCTCAACCTAACCGGTAACACCACGAGACTGAGCGTGGGATGTAGAGGAATGTACCCTACCGACACGATCCTCAGAGGATCCCTCCAATCTGTCGGCACTGGATTTAGCCCCAAGAAGAGGAACCTCAGGTTTTAAACCGGGGCTAATAGCTCCCTCAAGAGGGGCCTCGAGCCGTGGCTCGGTGTGAAAAGCTCCAGAAACAAAGACCTCAGGGCGAACCACGGTATCCAGAGCCACAGACCAACTGGGCTGAACCTTAGCACCCAAATGGTGAACCTCAGAACAACGTCCTGTTTTGGCAGGTCCTCTGGAAGATCACTCCGGTGTGCGTTTTAGGCCCTTAGGACACCTCAGGGAAATCTCTGGTAACAGAGCTACACAAGCCCCTCCCGGTCATGAAATGGTCTCACCGAGCGGGGCTGCTCATCGCTGTCCTGATCCGCTTGAAGCTCATCCAAGGAGGCAGGAACAGAAGACTGGTCCCCCACTCCTAACCCTTCAGGTTTTAAAGTATTGCACCTGTCCACTGGTGTCTGCTCTATAAGAGACAACGGGGCAGAAGAGGAAGAGAAGGAGGAGGTCCAGAAGGAAGCAACAGAGGGAGTGGCACCACCGGAACCTGAATCAGAACAGCCGGTGCCGGGGGTGGAACAGGAGGCTCAGGGTACATTTCCCTTAACAGACGCTTGAAATTCGTCCTCATAGGGACTGAAACTTCCCAAAAAACTCATCCTCAGCCAAAGGCTTAGGCGTTGGAAGAGGCCGCTCGTAAGGGGCATACCCCCGCCAAAAGTAGAGGATGGTTGCCAGGAGGGTCCACCACCGGCCGGGTCCACATAGATCAGTGGAGCAGAAGCAGGAGGGAGCGAGACAGTATCAGGCAGCGGAGCCCGTGCACACCAGTCGAAAGAAGGGCGGAACAGGTTTTTGTTGTCCATGTGTCGTGAAAAAGGCTGCTGAGGCCAAAAGGAATACTCCCAGCACCAGACATCTTGAACGTAGGTGTAAGGGAGGTATCCAAAATGGCCGCCCTGGACCACAGAGGTTGGGGCACCATTTTGCCCACACATGAAGAGAACTGCGTCACATGTGGAGATGAGGCAATTGCCTCCTCAGGAGAGTCAGGGGACTAACACTTTAGCCTTACAAGGATCCTCGGCAGAGCCGGTACTGGGTGGACTCGGATGTTTACTGGACCTCTTAGAACCAGCCCCAAACTTAGCCTCTGATAGAGGAACATCGGCCGAGCCGGTAGTAGAGGAATAATGGTCTGTGACAGCCCTCTTTGCCCCCGCGACAGAACCGGCATCACCACGACCCTGCGTGTGGGACGGCTGAGGAATATACCTCACCGACAAGACCTTCAAAGAGTTTCTCGGATCTGTCGGTGCAGACCCTAGCCTCAACAAGAGGAACCTCAGGTTTTAACCCGGTACGAAAAGCTCCATCAAGAGAGGACTCGAGCCATGACTCTGTACAGAAAGCTCCAGAAGAGGCGACCTCAGGGCGAACCCCGGTATCAGTGTGGAAAGCTCCATAAAAGGAAACCTCAGGGCAAACCCTGGTATCCAGTGCCAAACCTTAGCATCCAAATGATGAACATCGGAATGATGTCCAGTACTGGCAGGTCCGCCGTTGGAATCTTAGGAGAACACCCATTAGGCCCCTGGGGTTCCTCAGGGGACCCCCCTGGTGACAGAGCTACACAAACCCCTCCCAGGCTAGGGCACCCTGAAAAGTAAAGAACTCACTGGGCGTTTCTTATGAAAAGCTTGAAATGAGGTGGAGGAACGCGCTGAAACACTTCCTCCCTCCCAAGAAGACGATGTTAGATTGCCCGGACAAAGTAGAAGCACGAATCTCAGCGATGCTCCGGGCCTAGATACTCCACAAAGATTGGGGATTCGCCCTCGCGAAATGACGTTTGCATGAAGAACAGGACATGAATCCCAGATGTTCTGGCATAAACGGAAGACTAGATGACTGAGGAACCAGAGCAGGAAGGAAGGACAAAAGGGAATAAAAATAAAAATTCCAAGTGATGCTAGTGCGTCCAGCCCCGACCACGCGGAGAAAAGGACTGAAGGGCGTTGCGCGGGGCAGAGCTCAGGAGGGTGGGGTTACAGCCACGTGCTGCACCCCGCGTAAAAATAAAAGGACACAAATTAAATTTTTAATGCTTTTTGACAAAAGTGCTCCGGTCCCGTCCCGAAGGACGTAATGTCCCACACAAGTATGGAGGATAGGGTACAGAAGTACAACAGGAATGGAAGGGGGTCAAGCAGAGCACCCATAAGAAACGTCAAAACCACAAACTGGCAGGGAGTAAACTGGTTAAACAAACCCTACAAAAACTGCTTCACAGTGGGGATTGTGGAGAACGAGTCTGTTACAGGGACCTCTTGAAAAACATAGCAGCGAGGTAATCCTTTACAGTGCCGACATAGCAGCAAGGTAATCCTTTACAGTGCCAACCTGCAGGCCCGCATGGGCCAAAGAAAGGAAAAAATCTAACAAGGGAGAGGACAGGATAAAGGATCTCGGCACCAGATCTAACATGTATGCCACCTGCCGGCATAAATGGATTTCGAAGTGGGCCACCGGAGCACATTGAGGATGTTGTTGACAAGTTCAAGTATCTCAGCCTCTCAGTAGCCAAGCATGAAGGTCCAGGCCGCTGACATGCAGGTAAAGGACCTACACCTCCGCATGGGCGAGCAAGTCAGCTCTCCACGGAAGGTGCCAGGGAGGGCAGATGAACAGTCCAGCAACTTGTGATACCACGTTCTCCTGGCCCAGTCTGGGGTGAGCAGGATCATTGTGGTTCCGAAAAGATGCAATATCCTGACAACAAGCAGAATTACAGGGATCAGTGGGAATGCATAAAAGGAGGTTGAAAGTTCACTCAACCATCCTTGTGTCCCCCCCAAAACACTCACTTCCTATTGAAACTGGAAGCAAAGAGGTCCACTTGACGAGTTCCCCATAGGAGAGGATCTCCTCAAAGATTTCCAGGCAGAGCTTCCACTCAAGGGAGACTGAAGTCGGTCTGCTCAAGGCATATGTTGTGACATTCTCCCAACTGGCCAGAGGAGCCGCCAACGGAGAGTCACTGCTTTCCAGAGCAGAGAACCAAAGTGGCATTGCACAGAGACAAGGACCCCACACCACATTGTTGCAGTTGTTGCGCTAGTGCATGGCTACTGTGTTGTACGTCAGGATCAGCAGTCTTGCGCTTGACGGAAGAGAGGTAAGCGGCCAGTGACAGCCTGATCACCCTCAGCTCCAGCAAGTTGATGTGTTCCCAAGACTCGGCAGGAGACCACAGTCCCCTTACAGTGAGGTCCAACAGGTGAGTGCTCCAACCAATCAGATGCATTTGAGACAACAGTCCCCTGGGGCCAAGGTTGGTGAAACAACGCACCCTTCAGCAAGTTTTTTTGAACGGCCCACCAAGCAAGATACTGAGCCACCAGATCAGAGACCCTAGTCCAACATGTGGCACTGAAACTGCGACCATTGGCAACAGAGACGCCATTGAAGGGATCTCATGCACAGCCTCGCCCACCACTAGAACGCATTTGGCATAGAAGGCCCTGGAAGGCCGCAGCTAGAAAATCTCCTGGGGATCGGAGGACATGACCATCCGAAAGATGTTTGCCACTCGATACTCCGGCCAAGAGACCCTGCCCAGGCTAGTGTGCAAGACCATACTGATAAATTGGAGGTACTGCGAAACCAGAGACTTTCTGAAGTTCAGGGAAAGCCCAGGCTGTGCAATAGAGTGCATCTGTGGCGTAGGTGCTCCAACACTATATCTGGGGAGCAAGCTCGGACAAGCCAGTTGTCCAGGCAGGGAAAGACATAAATACCCACCCTCCTGAGGTCAGCCGCAACCACTGCTAGCAGCTTGGTGAAAATCATGGGAGCCGAAGAAAGCCCAAGTGGCAGGACCTTGAATGGGTAATGGTGTTGACCCACCACGAACCTCAGGTACTTCCTGTGCTTTCGATGAATCGGCACATAGAAGTAGGCATCCTGAAGGTCTAGGGAAAACGACAAGCCCTCAGATCAAGGGCTTGTAGAATCTGGGCTAGAGTAACCATCTTTAACTTGTCCTTGCATATGAACAAGTTCAGGCACCACAGATACAGCACCAGAAAATAGGTTGAGTACCACCCCATCCCTTGGTCTGAGTGCAGAACTAGTTTGATCACACTTCGAAAGAAGCTGCCGGACGTCCTCCAGTAGATTGGGATCTGGAAACAAAGGGGTGGTCTGAGGACAGGGGGCACTGGAAGAGTAGAAGGCAATTTCCCTGCTGAATTACCTGAAGGCTCAAGCGTCAGATAAGGGCTCCGAACATTCCAGGCTGAACAGAGAAGCCTTCCCCACGAACAACGAATCGCAACGCCAGTCACTGAGGTTTGGCACCCTGATTGGAACTATGGGCAAGAACAGGGGTAAATGTCCTCTTTGTTTCCGGGGGGCCTGTCTCGTGAGGGACAAATCTGTTTGAACAAAGGTAAGTGAGATACAAGCTACCCCTCCCTTTGATACTATTAGGTATTAGTAGTCAACCTCAGTAGTACAGACACATTGATTAATTGGTCTTCATAAAGCAGGTAGTTGTCTCAATCTGTTAAAACTAAAGTGTATTCATCATATAGTGTAATTAAAACAAGTAGAACAAAGTCTATGAACAACTCATATAAACACTTTCAGATTGATCGAACATCAGTTTTGTGAGGTTAGTACAAAGTGAATTAGTGTGTTGTAATATTCCAGTCCTGAGGAAAGCATGGGAGATAGAACACACATGAAATATCTGTAATGGGTTTGCAGACATCCCCCATGCTGGAAACACCAATTGTGACGACTTACATGCGTGTATTGAAATTTTACAACACACTAAGTCACTTTGCACTAACCTCACAAAACTGATGTTCGATCAACCTGAAAGTGTTTATATGAGTTCAATACATCAAAATTGTTGGTAGACTTTATCCTACTTGGTTTAATTACACTATATGATGAATAAACTTTTGTTTGCCCAGATTGAGACAATTACCTTCTATATTAAGACAGATTAATCAATGCGTCTTTACTACTGAGGTTCACTACTAATACCCAATGGCAAAGGGAGGGGTAGCCTGTATCTCACCTACCTTTGTTCTACCCTGAGGGAAGCACCAGGGACAACAGCCATTGCCAATGCCCCTTCCCTGGGCACCCCTTCCTCTTGGGAAAGGTAAGTCTAGTCTTCTTCCAGGGGCAGACTGACCACAGCCCTTCTGCAAAGATGAGAAACAGATGAAAACCCTTGCCCTCAGACGTCATCTATTCAGACGGCTGTTGCAATGCTAGACCCAAATACTTTGTCACCTTGGATGACTGACCCTTCAAGCGAGCGTGGTTAGCCTTAGCTCCAAAAAGGTTATAAAGGCCATATGGCACATTAAACAGTCTGGACAGGACGTTGGCCACAAATCCTGATGTCCTGAGCCAAGAGTGGCACCCGACTACAGTGCTAGTGGCCATGGCCCTTTCCACAGAGTATACTGTGTCCAGTCCAGACTATGGCATCTGAAATGCTGCCTCCTTGCCATCAACGACCAAGGGCCGGAAACCATCCCTCATTCCTCCCCCTCCAGGATATACTCAGCCACATTGGCCACCGCAGTGCAAAAGCCAAATGAGAACTTTGCCACGGCGCAAGAGGCCTTCACGGCCTGCGGTACAAGACTGCGCGACACTAACAACTTCTTGCCCCCATGCATCAAACCTCTTACTTTACCTAACCGGTGGAAGGGACGGGAATGTAGAGTTCTTCAGACTAGCCATCGCGGCCTGCACCACTGAGCTCTCAGGTGAAGCATGGGAAGAAAGAAAGGCCGGATCCAAGGGAGGAGAACAGTGTTCGTTGCCAGATCCCTTTCCACTATGTGGCGAACCAGAAGGAGTCGGACACAAATTGGACTTTTGCATGTTCTTTTATTAAACAAAGGAACAGAATGCCTAGATTGCCCTATAACTATGGGATTTTCCCAGCCTAACTAAATTAGGTAAGCGTAGTCAGGAGCCAAAATAAAAACGTCCTCTGTCCCCAGACTCTAAACCTATCTGACCTTACCACTTAGAAACGGAATATAATGTAATGTACAGTATTTATAGAGCGCAAACAAATGCCCAAGGGTATCTAGGCGCTGAGAAGGAACCACCTGTTGTGCTACAAAGCCATGGGAGATGATTAAAAAATGTGCTTTCAGCGCTTTCCAAAATTGGAGATATCCTTCTGAAACTGGAGATATCCTGCCACCTCACACATAGAAGAAGGCAGAAAATGCCACGCTAGAGGCAAAAAACGAAAAGGAGCGGGCCCCTATCCAAGCTCTCTGGTAGCATGGGATTTCTTATAACATTTGAGACAAGGGAAGACAACTAGTGGGATGATAGCGCTCCAGTTCAGTTTGCATTTAAGCGCAGTTTTCTGAATTACCCAATGGGCAATGCATATGATCTTAAACTCAACTCAAGCTTTAACGCACAGCCAATGGAGCGGCCGTAGCATGGACACAAAAGAAGTGAGTCTTGGTACATCTAAAGCAAGCCGCACTGCTGAGTTTTGAAGGACTTGTAAGCGCCGAATCTGATACGCCGGTTGCCCAAGGTGGATACAATTGCAGTAATCTAGCAATGCCATGATTGACGAGGTAACAACCTTCACCCGGCAGGTATGCAAGGAAGAATTTTCCTAAGCACTTTATGCTTTGCAAAGCCAGCATTAAAAATTCCAGTGATCTGAGCCTTTCTAGAACCAAACGATAAAAGCCTCACAACAAAACTAACTAATGAGTTGCTAGGGGACAGACAGGGGCCCAAGGAGTCTGGCAATACTCCGCGCTCCAGCTGGCGTGCACTTTCTAGGAGCTAAATACAAGTACCTCAGTTTTCTCCCTGTTTAGCTTCACCGTTGTTTGACTTTCTGCACCCCATTGATGACAATCACTCAATTTGTGCGATGGGTCCGCTGTAGGCAAGTCAAGACGAAACACTAACTGGGTATCATCTGCATAGGTGCCAGAGAACGCAGCTAAGAGATTAAAAAGGAGCCGAGACAAGAAAGATCGTTGAAGCGCGCTGCAGGAGATGTGGGGCGACAGGAACGGAAAGAATCAGTTTGCGTACAATCTGCAAGAAAATATACGAACCACGCAAGCGGAATACCGGTAATCCCTGCTTGCTCAAGGCAGTACAAGATAAAGACATATCAACTATATCAGAGACTGTGGAGAGGTCATAAAGGATCAGCATCCTGACACCCCCCCTTCCCCCCACCATGGTCCTGCTGCATCGCTACATCGTCCAGAAGCGAGATCAGGACAGACTCCGTACCCATCAGAGGTCCAAACCCTGATTGATATGGTGTAGACAGTTGTTAGTTTCCAAGAAACAGGAACAATTTGGAGTTATGATTACTTCCAAGAGTTCATGAGAAGTGGCAGTAAATATATAGGTCAGTAATTGACGGCAAGAGATGGATCAAAGTTGGGCATCTTCAAAATTGGGGTGACTAGTGCATGTTTTTTTTCCAAACTTTTATTTATTAAGAGAGCAGCTTCGTAGCAAGACCATTTACATAAACATTGCATTGCATTGCGGTTTAAGCACAGTTCTGTTACACATATGTACATAGCAATCAGGTAAGTACCGTAAATCAAGGCGAGGATGTAGGTGTTACATCAACATCAGGCATCAAATTACACAAATAAAGGCGCAACAGTGTCCATATGTCATTGGGGCGACAGGGTGTCGGGACCGACAGTACGAAGAGTTCCTTGTCATCATTTACCATACATAAGTCTTTCAGGAAGTTAGCTCGAGTTGGTCTAGTTGAGGATTTCAAATATTTCATGATGCGTCGTTTGGCGACAATACATGAAATATTAAATAGTTGCATCGTGGTTTCCTTCACCTTACCAATATCTCCAAACCAATACTTCAAGGGGGACAGGGTTGCCGGAATCAACGCGATTTCTTCAAGGAGCCCCACCACCTCCCGCCAGAATTCCACAATCAAGGGGCATGACCAATACAAATGGTTCGTTCCAGCATCTGGGGCATTACATTTAGGACAGGATCCTGTACAGTTCTCTACAAATTTGACTAGTTTGGCCGGGGAATAGTGCAATTGATTTAGGATTTTGAATGGTATCAGTCGGAGCCCAGAATTCATTGAAACAGATTTGGTGAGTTGACAATAACGGGACCATCTAATGTCGTCGATCTGGGTGCCCGTGTCGCGCTCCCAGGTCTCTTTAATTGTGTTACGCGATGTGGAATGTGCCTGCACCAGGGAGTATAGCATCGAGACCTCCTTGCCATGACCATCTGCAGATACCACAGCTCTAATACATTTGTGTGTCTGGGCTCAAGTGGAAATGTTGGCCATCTAGCAGCGAAAGCAGCCCTCATTCGGTGGAACTGAAAGCGTTTAAGCTGCCCCCCCACCCCCCACCGCATAAATAAAGTCTGTAAATTCGCAGAAAGTGCCAACCGGGAACATGTCCTGCATCTTAAAGAGCCTATTGGGGTCCCATGATTGCTGAAGGGCCTTGTCAAAAGTTGGGGCAATGCTAGGGAAATTCCACAAGGGAGCCTCTGGGTCGTATGGGGTCTCCAGGCCAACCCTCTTATAAATCCTGGCCCAGGCATGTATGGTGGTACATACCAGGTCAAATGGGCAGGTGTCCTTGTAGGTGGAGTTGAAAATAACGGAACGTATGTCGTTGGGACGGGCGGCGTGTTTTTCAAGGAGTATGTGTGGAGCTGTGTCCTCAGGGCCGAACCAGGGCTTCGCAAATTGTGCCTGTGCAGTTAAATAATATAGTTCAAAGTCAGGAGCAGCAATACCGCCCTGTGAAAATGGTTCCACCATCTTAGCCCACCCTAGCCTAGCGGTCTTCCCATTCCAGATAAAGGGCGAGGTGAGTGACTTGAGTTTTGTAAAAAAGGACTTACCGGGCCAGATCGGGATGTTGCTGAAATAGTATAGAAGTTTGGGCAGAACCACCATTTTAAGTAGCGCCACTCGACCGTATATGGATAATGGAAGATTAGCCCACAGCTGGAACTTGGTCGTCAGGTTTAGCAATAGTTCACCGTGATTCTGTGTGTATAGCGTCTGTTTATCCTTGGTTACCATAATTCCCAAGTAGCGTACCTGAGTAGTAGCGGGCTTAAACCCCCTTAATTTGGATAGATCTCCAGTATTCGGGGTCAAAGGGAATATTTCAGACTTCGGGACGTTGATTTTATATCCAGAGTAATATGAAAACGTATGTCTGACATTATGTGTTGCACATTCTTCTGTGGGTTTCGGACATACAATAGGGTATCGTCCGCGTATAGTGATATGATCTATGGTGGACCAGTCATCCTGAGACCTCTATGGGAGTGGTTCTTACAGATATATTCAGCCATTGGTTCTATGGTCAGTGCAAAACAGGATGGGTGAAAAGGGACAACCCCGTCAAGTTCCCCTATGTAACAAGAATGCTGGGAATAAGGTATTATTGGTTAGAACTTTGGCAGATGGCTGAATATATAATAGCCGCACACATTTAATAAAGTATTCTTGGAGACCGAACCGCTCGAGAACCAGAAAGAGGTCTTTCCAGGAAACGGAGTCGAAGGCCTTTTCGGTGTCTAATGCCACAACCACTGCCTTCACTGTCGGATCGATCTGTGCCATTACGCCAAACATGCGCCTTAAGTTCAGGGCTGTGGATCTCGTTGGAATAAAGCCAGCCTGGTCTGGGTGTACCAGGATTGGCATGTACGGCATGAGTCTGGTGGCTAGTACCTTAGCGAAAATCTTCGCATCAGTGTTTATTAAGGAAAGGGGTCTGTAGGAGGCAATGTCTTGTGCCGGTCTACGGGGTTTCAGGAGGACCGTAATAATTGCTTTGCGCATTGACTCCGGGAGGACACCTCGGTCCATAGCCTCTTCCCACACTTTCAATAGTAAAGGGGCTAATTCGTCCTAAAATTCCTTATATAATTCGGAGCTCAAGCCATCTGAACCGGGGGCTCGACCAGCGGATAAAGATTTAATAGCTGCGATAAGTTCCTCAACTGTGATAGGGTGATCGAGTATGTTACGTGTCTCGGGGGTTAATGTTGGGAGGTCTAGATCATCTAGGTACCTGATTGCGTCTTCCTTAGTTTTCACATCATGATTAGAGTATAGAGAGGAGTAGATGTTGGCGAATGTGGAGTTAATGACTTGTTCTTTATTAACCGTTACCCCAACCGCTGTCTGTATGCTGGAGATCGGATTGTGATGTCTATCGGCTTTGAGCATATTGGCCAGGAATTTGCCCGCCTTATTACTTTCCCCGTATCTGCGGGCTTTAGCTGGAGCAGACATGTATAGGACTTCCCTATTGGCCAACTCGTTGAATTCCTTCAATGTAATGTGGATTTTCGAGAGGGTTTCCTTATTAAATGTGGCACTATATTCGGTTTGTAACAAGTCTATTTTGGCTTCGGCTATGCCCAGTTCCCGTCGCACAGACTTCAGCATACCTGTGGACTTGCCCAGGATGGTTCCCCGTATCCAGACATTGAATGCCTCCCACAGGGTAGCATAGGTGTTCACCAACCCCTCATTTAGTACCAGAAATGCCCCGATTTCAGTATGTAGGGCTACACAAATATGGGGGTCTCAGGATTGTGGGGGGGCATCCTCCATCTTCTAGCCGCAGATGGAGTGTCACCTAGGTTGATGTCGAGTGTTATCGGTGAGTGATCTGAGAGGGTGCGGGGGTGTATTTCACAACTAGAAACCGTTCCAGCTAGGGACGAACTGATAAGCCAGTAATCTATGCGCGAGTGGGAATCATGGACGGACGAATAGAAGGTACATTTCCTCTCATACGGATGTAGTGTACGCCATGCATCTATTGTATCTGTCTGTTCCATCAATTGTTTCAAGACCTGTGCGGCCTTGGATGGAGCCCTAGGGGTGGTTGACGAGCGATCTAGGGATAGGTCGAGTATTGTGTGAAAATCTCCCCAGATTATTTGTGCCTCCCCCGATGTGGACTTCATATCCATTATTGTACAATAGAATTGCGGGTCATCCAGGTTGGGTCCATACGTGTTGAGACTAGTGCATGTTTAAGCGGGGCAGGAATCACACCAGAAGAAAAAGAGTGGCAAAGAGTCACAGTAAACACAGGAATAGCCTTCTGTGGAAGGGCTGAAGAATGTAGGGGAACAGAATCTATAGGAGATGCTGATCTAAGCAAACTAAGGGCCTTGGAGACCATCATGTCGTTAACTGGTTCAAATTGAAACCGTTCTGCTAAGAGTAGGGGCAAGAGACCGCACCCTCTGCTCAAAGTGTACTCGATTCCAACTCTCACTGGTAATAGACTGTCGGATCTGAAAACATATTCTCTGTGAAATATGTACTAATAGCATCACGCTGGGTCCGGGGACATAGGGAGTTGTACTCCACCGGAGGAGGAGTGGAATGTTCCTTTTCAACTTTAAAAAGCTCAGGTGTGGAGCAATGCTGCAGGAGGTAATAAGATCGGCATAAAACCACGATTTTGCTGCTGTAATCGCACTGTGATAGTGAGCCTCTGCTTGCTTATATGCTTTTCTTGCCTCCTGCTCCTAATTAAAATGCAAGCTAAGCTCTAAATGATAGCAAGCCGGTTTACAATCTCAAAGACTTGGAGTAAACCACTGTGATTGCCTAAACAGTGTCTCAACTGGGAGGGGTGGGGGGCTGCTTCCTCTGTCAGGTCGTTTAACAGAGCAGTGCACGGCTCCTGGCAGTCACATACTGCAAAGTGATTGGTACTGACGATCTGGCAGTATAGAGGTTTCACCCCACTCTGGAAACGCTGCGTTTGTGAGCAGTTGGAAGACTTGCCTAGTTGGGGGAAAAAGGGGGGCTGGAAGGGCAATAATGTATAGCAAAAGAAAATCAGACCACAGAACTGAAAGTGGACTAAAAGTAGTCTCTGCTTTCTCAGAAAAAAATGAAATGTCTGCTAAACTAGTAACCACATTTTTGGCATGTAGGTCAGCAGATCTGCAGTAAACTGTGAAAAGTTGTTTACAAAGTCAGGCACACCTTGAGGAGGTCGGTATACAAGTAAAATATGAACAGACTTATGAGTCAACTGGGCTCTGACTAGAACAAGTTCATAAGGCAAGGAGTGAGGAACAGGGATAGTGAGCACTTAGCTGAAGCCAGATGGATTAAAGCCTGACCGCCTTCCCCTAGAATGGGGATGGGGGCGTCTGTCTAGGTGTAACAATTAATAAAAGTCAGGCAGCATCTGTAGAAAATAGGGGACTGAATTGGGAGAGAACCACGTCCCTGTGAGGCATAGAAAGTCTGGAGGCTTCTCCTCTAACAGAGTGTGAATGTCGGCAGTGCGCAGGCCTGCTGACCTCACATGAATTAGAAAACCCATGAGAACAGCAGGAAGTGTGTTTCTCCCTCAACTGGACTTTGTCCCTTATGGGGGCCTTAAAAGTAATCCCAATCGCTGACGTCATCATGTTAGCCGGCTTAACAGGAATCATCAGATTGCGTTTCAACAGTTCTGGTAGCAGTAGATTGGCAGTTTGGGCCAACGCGACGAGTTCATCAAGGAGTTCATATCGCAAATACATCTTTCTCACAGTCTCCATGGTCACCATAAAATGCGGGAGTATAAGATCTTCATTTTGGCAAAGATTTGCGCTCTATGGCCCCCTCCTTTGCCCGGAAATAACTAGGTGCAGCATCTTCCCATTGGCGGCGCCACTCTGCTCTCTCTTAAATTGCAACAAACACTTTTGTTCAAAATTGTATTGCCCTGTCTATGTTTCTTATGCATTCGGGTTTGGCCACTCTCCCGGATGAGCTTCTGGTGTTGATTGATATTTGTACACTGGGTCTCTAGGAGATTCTGAGCCCCTCTAGAATCTCCTCTTATAGTGGTAGCCTCTTCCCGGGCCACTCACAATTTATGTCCTTCTGACTTTTGGGTGCTCCCCTCCACTTGTGTGGTGTTTGTTCCACTCTTTGCCTTTTTATGATAGTCTCCCTCCTGGGGACTGTCCTCGGGTTTAACATTCAAGTGTTCTATAGTTTTGGATGCACATTGGATTCAGATCTATCACTCACCCAATACACCACCACCTTATCTAAAACATGCCTATGGAGAAGTAAATTGCTGAGTGATCAGTCCATGATCGGGAGTGGAGGGGTAGAGTAGACATATATGGTGCTGAAAATCGAATCGGGGGTGTGGCCTCTCGTGTGGGTGGGTGTGGAGATGCATTGTGTCAGGGTGAGTGATTCTAGATTGTCTACGAGTGATCGGGTCATGAGGGTGAGTCGAACCATATGTTGAAATCCCCTAAAATGGGGAGTGTTGGATGTAGGATGAGGTCAGTGGCCAGTGCTTCAACAAGTGTGTCTGCAAAGTCTCTGTTGTAGCCAGGGGGTCTGTAGATGAGTAGGAAACTGTGGGTGGTGGACGGAGAGAGTTGCAGTTTTACCCAGAGAGATTCGTAGTCTGATGTTGGTGGAGATGTCCTTGATTATTGGCTGCAATTGGTGTGTGTGTGTAGTATCACAAGCCCCCCCCTCCCCTTTGTGATCTGTTCCGGACAGTGAGGTTTTAGCCAGGTGGTAAAGTCATGTGCGATGGGCTTGTAGTCGTCGGAAAACTAGGTCTCAGTAATGAAAAGGAAGTCTGGGTTTTCTTCTGTGATGAGGTCGAAGAAGTGGAATTTATTTTTGGAGACTGACCTGGCATTGATGAGGGCGCAGGATATTGCCCTTGCAGGTGCTGGACAGGTAGGGTTGTAGGAGATTGCAAGGGCCGAAGTGGGGGCGGCCAACAAGTAGAGGGGTACAGTAAGGGGTGGAGTGTGGAGAAACTGACAACAGGAGTGGCAGAAGGAGGAGAGGGGAATAGGGCTAGGACTGGGTTGGGTGCGTGTGGGGAGCTTTGGGTCCTATAGTGTGGTGGCAGTGTTTGTGAGCTGGGTTGGAGGATGGGTGATGCTTGGAGGAGCCTAAGTTGCCTTTGGTCTCGGACTTTCCTTGACTTGTAGAAAGCCTGGGGGGTGTGGGTGTGTGGCATGGGCTGAGGAGCTTGGGGTTTTGGCCAGAGCTGCTCGTGCAGTGTTATGACTGGGGAAACGCAAGTTGGAGGTCCAGTGTTGTTGCTTGGAGACGGTGAGAGTAAAAGGTGTGGGTGAGGGGCTGATATTGGGATGGTGAGCGTTTTGTGGCTAGCTGTGCCGTCCACTGTGTTGCAGGGAACAATGTTCTCTGCTTTCCCTCTTCATCTTGCCGTTCTTAGTTGTGCAGAGCGAGATCTACGTGGGGGGGATAGCGGGTCGGGTGCGGTGGGTTAGTCTGGTCTGGCGCGAAGGGTGGATAGGTGAGGCGTGAGGATTGAAAGTTGAAGGAGTGCAGTGGTGGGGTAGTGGGCTGTGTGTTGGATGAGGTTGGGATTGGCTGCAGAGGATCTCATCGGGCCTACTGGTGCACCAGCGTACTGCTCTGCTTTGACCAGTCTGTGGCATGGTGTCTTTCTGGTCTTTGGCGCTAGGTTGGGCAGTTGGGTGAGTTTCACAGGAAACTAGGTTTTACAGAGCAGCACAATTTGGGAATGGGCGGGGTCAGACCTAAATTTGAGAGGCCTAGGTTTCACAATACAGCAGGTTTCACAATATAGTAGGTTGAGGTGGGGAATACTAGATTTGAGAGTCCTGTATAGTGGGAGAGAGGCCTAGGTTTCACAATACAGCAGGTTTCACAATATAGTAGGTTGAGGTGGAGAATACTAGATTTGAGAGTCCTGTATAGTGGGAGAGAGGCCTAGGTTTCACAATACAGCAGGTTTCACAATATAGTAGGTTGAGGTGGAGAATACTAGATTTGAGAGCCCTGTATAGTGGGAGAGAGGCCTAGGTTTCACAATACAGCAGGTTTCACAATATAGTAGGTTGAGGTGGGGAATACTAGATTTGAGAGTCCTGTATAATGGGACAGAGTCTAGGTTTTACAATACAGTAGGTTGCACAATATAATAGGCTGAGATGGGGAATACAACTAGATTTGAGCGTCCTGTATAGTGGGAGAGAGGCCTAGGTTTCACAATACAGGTTTCACAATAGGTTTCACAATACAGTCGGATGCACAATATAATAGGTCGAGGTGGGGAATACAACTAGATTTGAAAGTCCTGTATAGTGGGAGAGAGGCCTAGGTTTCATATAATATCTGTCAAAATTGTGGAAAAAATGATCCTACCTTATCCGTTGATTCAGATAAACATACCTTAGTACCGATAAATGGCAATCTCCTCACTATTTTAAAAAACTGTTTTTTACAGCGCGAGAACAAACCTGGAAGGGAAACAATGAGAATCATTCAAACAATAAGAGGTTAAGAAAATAATAAAAGACTTTAAACCTACTCATTTTAAATCTTTTTGAGGTGAAGAGTAAGATTGCTAAAAATCTACCTATAAAACGTTTTCAGCCTCACAGCTTAATGTCAAAGCAATCCACTCCAACAGCAACAATGTATTCTTTATAGAGTAAACGGCACAAAACCCTTTACTGGATTCTTCAATCATGCGACAGCCAACCCTTCACTTAGTGCGCAATGCTCGCACATCTAAACTATTCCCATATAAAATGCTAAGATTGCTAAGCTCTGAAAAACATACATTACTGGATTTGAACAACCATTTCTCAGCTTGCTCTCTGGTTCTTAATATGGCATCCTATTTTTGACAACTTCCTCTAATTTCTCTGCCATACTTACTTGCTGCTCACCAACCACAGTTACAATTTAGCATGGCTCCAACTCTCCTGCATACCATAAGGTAATCTCTATGTCTGCCATTAGTACACAGAGTTAAGCAACCGACTACTGTGCCCGACATTAAATCTGTCACCAAGGTTATGTGGCTTATTAGTCCAGACCCATGCCAATATCTGTTCTTCTAAGTAACTATGGCCCTCATCTCAAGGCTTTCATATCAGTAGAAACCCAATTTCCACAGAAATCAACTTTGTTGCCCATTCCCTGGCCTATATTTTTCAATTTATTTTTAATAAGCACTGTACCAGCTCTTCTTGGGAAAACCCACCTGACTAATTGGCTCAAATGTATCATATATTGAGCCACGCCAAAGAAATGTTATCGGATAGAATAAATCCCAAACTCAAATTATGGATTGGTTTCTGTGTCTGAACCACATTGTGAATACTAAATTGTAGAAAGCCATTTTGTGAAGTTACCATACAAGTCCTACTGAAATCAGGAATCTAAGGAAAACTCTCAAACAAAAATGCCTTTGCACTAACATGCAACAAAAATACATTTGTAATTACTGAAATAATCGAAAATTACCCTAGCCCATCATCTAGCTTAATCCTGTTATTCTACAGAATGGCTTTCTTTGATTTGTGAATCAAAAGGCTTTAAAATGTTTTGGCAATTAAAAATATTTCACGAGCGCCACCCACAAAAAGGTTGATTTAGAAAAGCAACACCCCACAGAAACTTTCAGAATGCTTGTGGCACTTATCAGGAATTTTACCCAAGAAACAAGCCAGACAAATCACCAGTTAGTAAATTGATTTTCTGAAAACCATATTTGTCAGCAGCGAAAAAAGCAGAGCTCATCGATATGGCACAGTTTAAGCCAATGCTACTTTAAGAATATGAAAGTTTATGAAGGCTGCCGCTTTCCTTGTGTTCCCAGCACTGGACTTTGTTGTTGGGAGGAGTGCCCTTCACAGCACCCCCCATTGGTTGAACCTGCAGCCCTCCCGGTCCTCCCCAAAGCCGGCAGGCAAAGCCGGCTCATTTTCATCAGGGAAGGCCGTCGGGAAAGGCTGCAAGCCCTGATGCAGTCATGGACCATCCGTCACCTAGGGCCAGGCACTCCTGTCAGGGACAGGGTGTTCTTCCACTAGGGACAGCCAGGCCATTGTTTTTCTCCAATCATCTTTTTGAGTCTACTGACAGTAAATACTGCACATATCTGTTCTCCCACAGAACCACTGTTGCATTAAAAAGACTGTTGAGTGTAACAGTTAGGGAATGTATCCAGTTCCTATTAGGTAGTCAACATATGTCTGTTGTTGAAATCCTTGCATTAAGGAATCCATTCAACTGACATTGCCTCGCTTGCTTTTTGTGCTCCTTTAAACTGATTGAGCAGCACACAGAACTCGCTCCTCAGTATGGTGCGACTTCTTCACTACTACCTTCTCATATCTGACTGTTTCTTACCATTACTGCATGTCTGTATGCCTGATGTAGCTCTTCACTCCATGAGGTGTGGCTTTTCCAGGTTGCAGTCATGCTTACCTGCCTGACTTGATTGCATGTCTGTTTTTCACTTAATGCAGTTTACCTACTTGTCGCTGCACTTTTTACTTGTTTTTCATGTGAATGTACCTATTATCCTCTTCCCCCTCCTTCACTACCCTTCCCCCTTTTTTCATGTTTCAGCACTTGCACGTTCCAAATCGTCTCACAACGTAGTCAGCATTTTGTTTCTTCCCTTCAACCCCCTTCCTGCACTTCCCCTCCTCACCCTCTCCCCTGATCTCATTCTTTAGCACTTGTATGTTTCAATACCTTTTAAGAACGTTTTGTTTGTTTTATACCTTTCTCCTCTTCCCTTTCCCCCTCTTGTCTTGATATGCCCTGAAACACAACTTTTTCTGTGTATTGCGCATTACAAATAAACAAATACATAAAAACGTTGGTGCATCTGTATTGATCAACAATGCTGGTAGGAATACACCAGCCTAATATATATATATATATATATATATGATACATTACTCACCGTAATCGTATTTCTGATGCTTGTATCTGCTTAGATTCACATGCTGTGCATAGGCCGACATCTAGTGGAAGCTGCGGAGTATTACAGTTTGTTTTTCGAAACTCGAAAATGGGCGTCGACACAGGCGGGCCAGTAATACTATCCCTAGTGTGACGTCCACTGTACCCAAGATCCCTCACGCGTCTAGGATCCTCAGATTGTATTTTTTCTGACATGAGGAAGCATGAGGAGTAGCGCGAGTACAGATAATCCAAGCAGATAGACAGAAAGGTAAGACTACAAGCAATCATGCGCCTTCTCTCGGAGGGGAGGAAGGGTGGGTCGCATGTGAATCTAAGCAGATACAAGCATCAGAAATACGATTACGGTGAGTAATGTATCCCTTCTGAGGCTTGTGGAATCTGCTTAGATCACATGCTGTGCATAGATTAGCGAGCAGTACCAGAAGAAGGAGGTGGGATGTGAGAAGGGTCATGAGCAAACAGGTGTCTTAGAACCGCTTGTCCCACTTGTGTATCTGTCTTGGAATGAGTGTCAATGCAGTAATGCTGAGTAAAAGTGTGAATAGAGCTCCAAGTAGCTGCTTTGCAAATGGTGTCGAGGGGAACATTTGCAATGAAAGCCTGAGTGGCCCCAATGCCTCTAGTAGAATGGGCCCTTGGCGTAAAAGGCAGAGTTTTTTCAGAAAGAGAGTAACACAGCTGTATACAGTTGATAATCCACTTCGAGATCGCGCCTTTAGAGACGCGATCCCCCTCTCTGCCTGTAGGTACGGAGACAAACAGTTGATCTGTTTTCCTTAGCGGTCTGGTTTGATTTACATAGTAGAGGACCGCCCTACGCACATCAAGGGTGTGTAGTTTCACCTCAGCTGAGCTTTGCTGGTTCTGGAAGAAAGCCGGAAGCTCGATGGACTGGTTTACATGGAACTTAGATATAAATTTAGGTGAGAACCTAGGGTGTGTGCGTAAAACCAGTTTGTCTTTGTGGATAGTAAAGAAAGGATCCTGCACTGACAGAGCCTGAATTTCACTGACCCTTCTTATAGAGGTAATGGCTACTAAGAAGGCCGTTTTATAAGTCAGGTGTTTGAGACTACTTTTATGCATGGGTTCGAAAGGGGGGCCCATGAGCTTAGCTAGCACCACATTTAGGTCCCATCCTGGCGGTGGGTTCGAAATAGGAGGGTGAAGTCTCTTTACTCCTTCCATGAAGGCTTTAACTACTGGTACTTTCCACCACGATACTTTGTTATGGGATGTGGTGTAAGCCGAGAAGGCTGCCAGGTGTACCTTCAGAGAGTTAAAAACCAAACCTGCGTCCAGCAGGTGGAGCATGTATGTTACAACGTTGGAAGGAGTGCAATCAACTGGGTTGATTCGTTTATTCTGGCACCAAATAACGAATCTCTTCCACTTGTCAAAGTAACAGTGCCTTGTGTTTGGTTTCCTGGATTCTTTTAGGATGTCCATACACCTCTGTGGTAAATTGAGATGCCCAAACTCTATGACCTCAGGAGCCATGCTGCCAGGTTCATTGAGTTGGGTTCCTGGTGCACTGTTTGACCTTGTTGCTGGGACAGTAGGTTGTACCAGGCTGGGAGTTTGATGGGCTCGCACACCGCCATCCTGCGTAGGTGTGGAAACCATGGTTGTCTCGCCCACATGGGAGCAACTAGGATGAGCGTCATCGATTCCTTGTTCATCTTGTACACCACCTTTCTGATGAGAGGAGTTGGTGGAAAAGCGTACGCAAACATCCCTGACCAGTTCATCCACAGGGCGTTCCCTTGGGAGTCTGGCTGGGGGAACCTGGATGCAAATCCTGGGCATTGTTTGTTTTCGCTTGTGGCGAATAGGTCTATAGTGGGGAAACCCCACTGAGAGAAGAGATCTTCTACGATATCTCTGTGAAGGACCCATTCGTGTTCTTCTGGGAGGGAGTCTCTGCTTAGGGCATCCGCTAGGGAATTGAGCTCCCCTGGAACATGTTGTGATGACAGGAAGATGTTCCGTCTGAGTGCCCATATCCAGATTTTCTGGGCAAGCTTGGACAGATTTGGCGAACGAGTCCCTCCTTGTTTGTTCAGATAGAACATGGCTGTCGTGCTGTCCGTCCGGATCTGCACCGACAAGTTTAGCAGATGGGGCTCGAACGCCCGAAGCGCTCGGAATACTGCCAGAAGCTCTAGCAGGTTGATGTGGTTCTTGGCTACTGAGTGAGACCAGAGACCCTGAGCTTTGTGGTGGAGATGGTGAGCTCCCCACCCAGTCAGGCATGCATCTGTAGTCACCACTGCCTGTACTTCGGGATCGTAAAAGGGTTTTCCCCTTGCGAGATTCTCTCTTGTCCACCAGTGTAAGCTCTGTACGAGTGTTGGCGAAACGACCACTAGATCGTCCCACTGACCACTTGCCTGAGACCACTGTTTCGCCAACCATTCCTGCATGGGACGCATGCGCAGACGCGCGTGGGGGACCAGGTAAATGCATGACGCCATCATGCCCAGTAACCGCATTGCTTTGCGTACCGTTATTTGTTGACCTGACTGATAATGTGGAATTTGCAGTAGTATATTCCGAATTCTCTCTTCCGAAGGGAAGGTCAACCCTTTCTGAGTATCTAGGATTGCTCCTAGGAACTGTTTTGAGGTGCTTGGCACCAGACTTGACTTCTTCTCGTTGATAGAGAAGCCTAATTCGTGGAGGAGGTCGATAGTCCTCTGAATGTTTGACCTGCAAATTCCTGGGGTTTCCCCCGTTATGAGCCAGTCGTCCAGATAAGGGTACACTGGGATTGCCTCCCTGCGTAGGTGTGCAGCTGCCACCGCCAGTACCTTGGTGAATACCCTTGGTGCTGAAGCTATCCCGAAGGGCAGTACCTTGAATTGGTAGTGGCGACTGTCCACCTTGAAGCGCAAGTATTTTCTGTGCGCTGGGAGCATGGAAATATGAAAATAAGCATCTTTCATATCCAAGGTTGCCATGTAATCCCCCTTTTTTAGGAGGGGGATTACCTCTTGTAGCATGGTCATACGGAATTTTTGGGGCTTGACATACTTGTTGGCAGACCGTAAGTCCAATACTGGGCGCATTGTCAAATCTTTCTTTGGCACAAGGAAGTAAGTTGAATAGATACCCTTGTTTACCTGGTGTCCTGGGACGAGTTCTATCGCGTCCTTTTCTAGCAGAATGGCGATCTCCTCGAGAAGGATCTTCTGATGTTCTAAGGAGTGTATTCTTTGTCGTGGAGGGTGGTTCTGGGGACGCTGCAGTAATTCTATACAATATCCTGTGGACACTGTTGACAGCACCCATCTGTCTGAGGTGATCCCTTCCCAAGCCTGGGTGAAGTTGGAAATGCGTCCCCCTACTGGGGTTGCGTGAGAAGGGACCCTGAACTGAGCGTCACTGCTTTGGTGGAGGCGTGCCACCTCCCTTGTTGGGGCTGCCTCTGCCTCTTCCACGACCTCTCTTGTTACCCCTGCCGTAACTTTGGGTAGACTGCTGGTTGTTGTTCCATTGTGTACCCTGTCCTTGGGCATAGTTGCCTCTTTGTGAATTTTGGCCGCGTGGGCGACGAAAATTACTGTTCCCCCTCTGGTTAGGGGGTTTGTTGGTAAGCTGGCCAAGGGATTTGAGAGTCTCGTATTCGTCCTTGGCATTCTTAAGTGCGTCTTCGACCGCTTTCCCAAACAATAGATCGGGTTCCACCGGCTTGTCTATTAATGAAGCCTGGGTTTCTGTCTTGAACCCCGACTGCCGTAACCACGCATGTCTCTTGATAACAGTACCTTCCGCTATCAATCTCCCTGCGTTGTCCGCGGCGTCGAAAGTTGCTTTTAATATGCAACCAGACACGGCTCTCCCTTCTGCCGAGATCCGAGCCAACTGGCCCTTTAACGGTTCAGGAGCAGAGGCTATGAGCGCCGCGACCTCTTCCCATTGATGGCAGTTGTAACTTGCCAACAGGGTGGTGGAGTTTGCAATCCTTGCTTGGTAGGCGGACGTTGAGGCTACCTTCCTGCCAAACCCATACAGTTTTTTGCTCTCCTTGTCGGGAGGAGCTTCTGACGACGATAAAGGGTGTCCCAGCCCTCTTCCGAGTGTTGGTAACCACTAGGGAGTCTGGTCTAAGATGTCCTCTTATATAAAGAGGGTCAGACTGGGCTGCCCGAAAAAGTTTTTCGACTCTGGGGTTGACGGCTCTGGTGAGGTTAGGATTCACCAGGGATGGATCTATTCTACGTTGGATGGATTTAATGATAGGGATGGTCTGAGCGACCGGCCTCCTCTCTCCCACCAACTCTTCTGCGAAGTCCCTTTCCTCCTGTACACCGTGGGTGTCGATGTGAAAATGTTCTGCTGCGCGAGCGAGAACTTCATTAAGGAGGGGCTGGTTATCAACTGGCGAGTCGGTAACTGGGGCTTCGCTCTCTACCGGGGAATCTACTCTGTAAATTTCCTGCTCATCTTCTACCTCCTCCAGGTCCTCATCATCCGCATAGTATTTAGTCCCGGTTTGTTCCTCCATAATGTTAAACTCCTGGTCCCCTTCAGGGAAAGGCTGTCCTTGGTATCTGGGGTGTGGAGTAGAGTATGGAGTAGAGTAAGGCTGCACCTCGAAGGGTTCAGGTCTTTCGAACCGGGCCTATTTACTTAGGGGGATAGGATCAGAGGAGCCTGAGGGTGTGGCCCCTTGAGGGTCATACGAAAGGAAATGTTCTGGGTTTTTGTCATGAAAATCAGCTAAGGAAGACATCCTTGACATGACCCTGTCTATGTCTTCACTGGACCATTCTTTGGAACAGGGTATGACTTTAGTAGGCAACTTAGAGGACTTATCAAGGGTACCCTTGCTGGATGTTGATGTCCCAGTAGATTTGTGTTTGTCTGTCTGCTTAGGAGTGGAAGGCTGTGCTTTCCGCTGTTTCCCCCCCTCCCCGTGCGTGGAAAAATGATTTCCCTGCCCCTTGGAGGCCCCAGAGACTTTCGACGCCTGGCGTCGAGGGTCGGGAGAGGTATCTGTGTGTTTCGAGCATGGGGCCTCGCTGGTGTTAACTGCGGCCTCGGTCTCCTGGAGCGCGGCCTGGGGGTGGAAGTCGTCTTCGTCTTCCGACGATCGAACTTCCGTTAATCTAGGGAGCGAGGCACTCTTGGCAAGAGTGGATGATTGCCTTGCGTCATGAGGCGATCTCGATCGAGAGCGCCCAGAGGACACCGAGTCGGACCGTTCTATCTGTGCCTCTTTCCGAGAAGTCGACGTCGTCGAGGTTCGGTTGGACTTAGTGTGCTTAGTGTGTGTAGGGTGTGTAGCGCTTGCGTCGCCGGGGGTCTTCCCCATAGCCGCCCTGCCGGACAACCTTCCGAGGTCCGGGACCTGCGCTCGGCAGTCTTTCGACGCCGTAATGCCCTCGCCGTCCGAAAGTACGGCGTCGCTGCCATCGCTGAAGGCGCCCTCCGCTGCCATGGCCGCCTGCCTGGCGTGGTGGGCCCAACGCTTTGTCGAACGGTCCTTAAGTGTCTTAGGCTTAAACCTACTACACGCTCTGCAGTTCGCTTCGGGGTGGTCCCTCGGCAAGCAGAGATTGCACGTGGCGTGCCTGTCGACCCAAGGGTATTTGCGGTTGCACTTGGGGCAGAATTGGAAAGGGGTACCCTCCATACGCACCTTGAGGCAGCGGGCTGGTAAGTGTTGGAAATATATAAGGTGTACCTATATACCAAGAGTGAAGAGTATGTACCACCCCCCACTCTCCCTACTTGCAGGGCCGAGGCCAGCGGCCTACTAGGCCCGGGCTGAGGCCAGCGGCCTTCCGAGGCCCAGATCCGTCGTGCAGCAGCCGACGGTCGATGTCTTCTCCAGCCGTCGTCGAGGGTCGACGTTGGGGTGGGGAAGGATGTCAATAAATAATTTTAAACTTCAATAATTAGCAAAAGTAAGGCTAAGGCCAGGGGACTCCGCAAGATGCTTCCGACCAGTATGGCGGAAAAAAACAATCTGAGGATCCTAGACGCGTGAGGGATCTTGGGTACAGTGGACGTCACACTAGGGATAGTATTACTGGCACGCCTGTGTCGACGCCCATTTTCGAGTTTCGAAAAACAAACTGTAATACTCCGCAGCTTCCACTAGATGTCGGCCTATGCACAGCATGTGATCTAAGCAGATTCCACAAGCCTCAGAAATATATATATATCTCTGTCTCTATCTATATCTATCTATATAGATATATATAAAATACATTACTCACCGTAATCCTATTTCTGAGGCATGCATCTGCTTAGATTCACATGCTGTGCATAGGCAGACATCTAGTGGAAGCTGCAGAGTATTACAGTTTTCAAAACTCAAAAAGGGACGCCGACAGGGCGTACCAGTAATACTATCCCTAGTGTGACGTCCACTGTACCCATGGTCCTTCAAGCATCGAGGTCCCTCAGATTGTTATTTTACTGACATGAGGTAGCATGAAGTGTAGCGCGAGTACAGTTGTATCCAAGCAGATACATATTAGACAAGCTCATAAGCATCCATGCACCTTCTCTCAGAAGGGGGGGCACATGTGAATCTAAGCAGATACAAACATCAGAAATACGATTATGGTGAGTAATGAATCCCTTTTGAGGCTTGTGGATCTGCTTAGATCACATGCTGTGCATAGATTTGCAAGCAGTGTTAGGAGAAGGTGGTGGATGTGACAAGGTTCATGGACGAAGAGGTATCTTAGAACCGCTTGTCCCACCTGTGTATGTCTTGGAATGAGCGTCAATGCAGTAATACTGAGTGAAGGTGTACTGAGCTACATGTAGCTGCTTTGCAAATGCTGTCTAGAGGGACATTTGCAATGAAAGCAAGAGTGGCTCTTGTGGGGTGAGCTCTGGGTGTGAAAGGCAGTGTCTTGTTTCATAGGGAATAGCACAATTGTATACATCTGACTATCCACCTGGAGATGGCATTTTTTTTTAATGCTGTCCTCTGCTCTGCCTGTTGGTATGAGACAAACGGTTGCTCTGTTTTTCTTAGCAGTCTGGTCTTGTTTACATAGTAAAGGACCGCCTTCCTCACATCTAGTGTGTTGAGTTTTACCTCAGCTGAGCTGGTGGGGTTCTGAAAGAAAGCTGGTAGCTCAATAGAGTGGTTTATGTGAAATGTAGACATGAATTTAGGGGAAAACCTACGGTGAGTACGTAAAACCAGCTTGTCCTTGTATCATAAAGAAAAGATCCTGCACTGACAGGGTTTGTATTTCACCAACTCTTCTTATGGAAGTAATAGCCAGTAAGAAGGCAGTTAAGTCAAGTGTTGAAGACTAGACTTATGCATTGGCTCGAAAGGGGGGTCGCATAAGCTTAGCGAGTACAACATTGAGATCCCATCCTGGCGGCGGGTTTGAAATTGGAGGGTGGAGTCTCTTTACTGCCTCCATGAATGCTTTGATGACAGGTACCTTCCACCATGAGACCTTCTTGAGGGAGGCGGTATAGGCTGACAAGACCGCCAGGTGGACCTTTAAAGAGTTGAATACTAACCCTAAATCTAGCAAGTGGAGCATAGAAGTTAGAATGTGGGAAGGAGTACATTCTATGGGGTTAATTTGTTTAGACTGGCACCAAATTACTAATCTCCACTTGTCGAAATAACAGTGCCTTGTGTCAGGCTTTCTTGCTTCCTTCAAGATATACATAAACCTCTGTGGTAGGTTAAGATGCCCGAACTCTATGACTTCAGGAGCTATGCTGCCAAGTTCATTGAGTGAGGTTGAGGGTGCACTGTTAGTCCCCCGTGCTGAGTGAGCAGATTGTACGGGCACGAGAGCTTGATAGGATCGCACATCGCCAGTTTGCGCAGATGTGGATACCAAGGTTGTCTTAACCACACAGGAGCAACTAGGATGAGCGTCACTTGTTCCTTGTGGACCTCGTTCACCACCTTTCTCATGAGAGGTGTTGGGGAGGGAAAGCGTAAGCAAACTTCCCTGACCAGTTCATCCATAGGGTGTTCGGCTTGGAGCCTGGCTGGGGGAACCTGGACGCGAAGACTGGGCATTGAATCTTTTCGCTTGTAGCGAACAAGTCTAATGTGGGGAACTCCATAGAGAGAAGAGGTGCTCTACGATTCCTGCGTGTAGTTGCCATTCGTTTTCCTCTGGTAGGGGATCTCGTCTCAGTGAGTCTGCCAGAAAGTTGAGTTCCCCTGGAACATGCTGTGACGATAGGATTATTTTCCGTTTGAGTGCCCATCTCCAAATTTGTTGTGCAAGCCTGGACAGATTTGGAGAATGTGTGCCCCTCCCCCCCCCCACCCTGTTTGTTGATGTAAAACATTGCCGTAGCGCTGTCTGTCAGGACTTGCACAGATTGTTTCGCTAAGTAAAATTCAAATGCCTGAAGGGCTTTGAATACTGCCGGTAGTTCCAGTAGATTGATGTGGTTCTGTGCTGCCGCATGAGACCACAGACCCTGAGCTGTGTGGTGAAGGTAATGAGCCCCTCACCCAGCGAGTGAGGAGTCTGCCGTGACAATCGCTTGTACTTCCGGATCGTGGAAGGGTTTCCCTACAACAGATTTTCTCTTGTCCACCAGCGAATATTTTGTACACGCGTTTTGGTGAAACGACCACTAGATGGACCCACTGACCACTTGCTGAGACCACTGTTACACCAACCACTCCTGCATGGGTCGCAGGCACACGTGAGGTACCAGGTAAATTCAAGATGCCATCATGCCTATTAAACTCATCGCTTGGCGTACGCTTATCTGGTGGCCGGCTTGATAATGCAGTATTTGCAGTAACATGTTTTGGAAGCTTTCCTCTGATGGAAAGACCAACCCCTCTTCTGTGTTTATAACAGCTCATAGGGACGGTTTTGTTGTGCTTGGCACTAGGCTTGATTGTTTCTCATTGATGGAAAAGCCCAATTAAAAGAAGGTTGATAGTTCTTTGAATGTTTTGCCTGAAAATTAAGGGAGACTCCCCTGTAATCAGCCAGTCGTCCAGGTAAGGGTACACTGGGATTGCCGCCCTGCGCAGGTGTGCTGCCACCACCGCCAGTGCCTTTGTGAATACCCTTGGAGCAGATGCTATTCCGAAGGGCAGCACCTTGAATTTGTAGTGCCCGTTCGCGATCTTGAAACGCAAGAATCTTCTGTGCGCTGGGAACATTGAAATATGAAAATGGGCATCCTTCATATCCAGTGTGGCCAGGTAATCCCCTTTTTTTTAACAGAGGGATTACCTCTTGTAGCGTAGTCATGCAGAAATATTGTGGCTCGACATTTGTTTGCAGGGTGTAAATCTAATACTGGGCACAATGTTAGATCTTTCTTTGGCACAAGGAAGTAAGTTGAATAAATACCTTTGTTTACCTGGTTGGCCGGGATGATTTCTAGGGCGTCCTTTTGGAGCAGCGTGGCGATTTCCCTGAGGAGGATGCGCTGGTCTTCTTTGTAGTGGGTTTTCTAGTGTTGGGGGGGGGGGGTTCCGGGGTCACTCGAGGAGCGCTATACAATACCCACCTGCTACGGTGGACAGCACCCATCTGTCTGAGGTGATTCCCTCCCATGCTTGGGTGAAGTTGGAAATGCGGCCTCCTACTAGAGGGGCATGGGAGGGCACCTGAAGCGGGATGTCACTGTTTGAGGTGGGGTAACACCTCTGGAGGAGGGACCCCTTCCCCAGCCGCATGTTCTGCACAGTCCTCTGGTAATTCTGAAAGGCTTGTCCTCGATTGTTCCCCCATGCTGTTCCCCGATTTTGGTTATAGCTTGAACCCCTCTGGGAAAATTGTCTGTGAGCGACGAAAATTGCCGTTTCCTCTATGGCCAGGAGGTTTATTGGTCAATTGGCCCAATGATTTCAGTGCATCATATTCTTCCTTGGCTGTCGTCAAGGCTTCCTCGACGGCCTTGCCAAAGAGCACATTGGGCTCGACGGGCATGTTAATGATAGTGGCCTGTGTCTCTGGCTTAAATCTGGATTGGCGTAACCGAGCGTGATGCTTAATAATGTTTCCCTCGGCTACGATTCTGCCAGCGTGGTCTGCGGCGTCAATCCTGCTTTTTAGCTAGCAGCTTGAAACTGCCCTTCCTTCTGAAGCCACCATTGCTAATTGAGTCTTGAAGGGTTGCGGGGCTGAGGAGACTAAAACTGAGACTGCATCCTATTTATGGCAGTTGTAACTGGCTCATAGAATTATTAGCTATTCTGGTCTGGAATGCAGCGGAAGAGACAACCATCCTGACCATTGTGTATAGCCTTTTACTTTCCTTGTCTGGAGGAGTCTCAGAAGAGGCTAGGGGATTACCTGCTCTTTTCCTTGTTGTAGTAACAACGAGCGAGTCAGGATTTAGCTGCCCCCTGATGTACAGCATGTCTGATGAGGGAGGTCTGAAAAGTTTTTCTATGCAGTGGTTCACTGCTCGAGTCCGATTAGGTGTTTCCAGCGAGGGTTGTACCTTTCACTGGGCAGACTTTAGTATGGGAATACATTGAGATACTGCCTTTTTACCTCCCAAGATCTCATCAACGAAATCCTTGTCCTGTGGATCCTCTTGGGTAGATATTTGGAAATGCTCAGCCGCTTTGATGAGTACTTAGTTCAGATGAGGCTGATTATTTATGGGCGAGTTTGAAACGGGGGGTGGGGGGGCCTGTATCAACTGGGGAGTCGATGTTGTACATGTCTATCTGGATCACCCTGGGAGGCGAAGAAGTCTAGAAGAGGATGACCCCATGTCGAGAAAATCTTGGCTATCCGGAGGTTGTGCAGTTGCCATTGATGTGATTACAACAAATCCCTGGTGAGGGTGTCTGCTTGCTTGTTCTGTATCCCCCGGAAGGTGGAAGATTTGAAGTAAACTACTGTGTTGGATAATCCAGTGCCAAATGGTCTGTGCTTCTTGTGACAGGGTGCTTGACCCTGTTAGTCCTTTATTTCCACAGATAAAACATTGTGGTTGTGTTGTCCGTGAGGACTCGAACCACTACATTCTTGATTAGCGGGAGGAAGTATTTCAGAGCCCAAATGTACTGCCCGCAGTTCCAGCACATTTATGTGGAGGATGGATTCTTCGGGAGTCCAAAGGCCTTTGACTAGATGCTTGCCCAAATGTGCTCCGCACCCCACTAGGGAGGCAGCCATCACAATCGGGAGATTGTAGTTGGGTTCCACAAGAGGCATTCCCAATGCGATGCTGTAGGGGCATGTCCACCATTTTAGTGTGTTTCAGAGAATACGAGTGATGGTACCTTTGTCTGACCAGGAACCCCGGATTTGTGACCATCTGGTCACCAGGAACTTTTGCACTAGCCGCATATGCAGCCTGAAGTGGGGAATTAGAGGGATGCAGAAAGACATCGTCCCCAAGAGAGCCATGTATGTGCGAACAGTACTAGTTTGGTGTGAAAAAGTTTGCTAGTAGTATCAATGTTTTCACCCTGTATGAAGAGGGTCTGACAAGACTATGGTCCGTGAGGAATTGACTGACCAGGAACACCACATTTTTTGAGGGAAGTGTGCAAGATTTGGTGTAATTTATTGTAAATCCCAATTGTTGGAGCCAAGTTTGTCTCAGGGAAAACATGGTTTGTTGATATGTTGAACCTGGAACCAACCAGTCGTCCAAGTACAGGCCATACGTGGTGGCCCTGTTTTCAGAGAAAGGCTGCTACTGGTGCCAAGCATTTTGTGAACGTCCTGGGTGCTGATTTTAGGCTGAATGGAGCACCCAAAATTGGTAATGGCTTTTGCCAACTATGAGCCTGAGGCACTTTCGGTGCCTTGGATGTATTGGAATGTGGAAGTATACATCCTTGAGGTTCAACACAGCCAGATATTCGTGTAGTTGTATAGCTGTTATGACATCCTGAAGCATCACCATCTTGAACTTCTGCTTTTTGATGTTTTTGGTTTAGCTTTCCAGGATGGGCCGCCACTTACAGTCTGGTGTCTTGACAACAAATGACCTGGGGTATACTAATTCTCCTCTTTCCGAAGGAGGAACTCTTTGGATTCCCACTTTTCCTTGACATTTGACGCACCCCCTGTTGTAAAATTGTAAGGTGCGGATGAGATACTTTTACGGGAGGTATTGGGTTTGTAAGCGTTTGAACTCAAGTGGCCGTACTGGATGGCATCTAGCACCCACCTGTCTTGTTATTATTTACCACCCGTTGAGGTAGGACGCCACATTTCTCCCCACTTGATTGCCCCATAGGCCGTCATTGTTGTGCCTTATTTTGCCTACCTATTTGAGAGGTGGCTGATTCAGGCTTTCGATGTCCTGGATGGTATTCCCTGTTGCTCTGGGAGGATGGATAATTCCTCTTGTAGACCTGAGAGTAGTACCCGGGTCTACTGTAGCTTTTGTTGTCCCTGGAGGATGAGAATCTTGAATTACCCGAGGTTCCCCGAAAGGAGCAAAAGGGCTGTCTGCCCTTTGGGGCCGTAAGACCTAGCAGTGTCTGCTTTCATGGTTAAGGGCATCAATCTTATCACCCAAAAAATATTCCCCTTCACATGGCACATCTATTACTTTGTGCTGAACTTCCTGCCGAAAATCAGTGCAATGTAACCATGCCTGTCGTCGAAGGACTAGCCCCGTCCAAAATGCTTAAACCCTGTTTCAGCAAGGTCTACAGCGATGTTAATACTGTTATTCGAGGCTTCCTCCCTTCATATACTAGCATCATGGCTTCCCTCCTCTGTTGCTCCGCAAGTAATCCAATATAGGAGCCTACTATGGATGGGGTTGAGAATAACTCTCACTCTAAGCAATAAGACAGACTCAGGAAGTTGGCAAATGTCGGTTTTATTTTCAATTATCTAAAACAGGGAGTACAACTGACGTCGCACAGCATAATCTCAAAGCATTTAATAAAAAAGCATTCTTATAAGAGAAGAACAAGTTACTCTTACCTGGTAACGTTCTTTCGATGGGATGGTCCGACGACATATTCCATATCTATGACAGTAATCACCACAGCTGTGCTGCATCGGAAAAGCTTTCGGCGTCTACGTCCTGCATCGATGACGAATATGAACACCCCTCTGCAGGGCAGCCATACCCCTGGTCTAATGGGCCCGTAAGCCTACAGGAGGGTCCTTACCCGCCAAGGAGTAACATTCAGAAACTGCCAAGATAATCCATCCAGACAAAGTCTGCTTAGTGACAGCTTGTCCCAAACGCCTTCCAGCGTAACCAATAAAGAGCTGATCGTCCACTTTGACCCGGGATATGCGTGAAATGTAGAAACTTAAAGCTCTCCTAGGGTCTGACCTATGGAGCCTCTCCTCGTCCTTGCCAGGATGCATAGGAGGATAAAATGCCGGAAGAATGACCTTCTGGCCCAAATGAAATTCCGACACCACCTTCGGCAGAAAGGAAGGACAAACTCTATGGACAACCCTGTCCTTATGAAACACAGTGAAGGGTGGCTGAAAGTGCCTGTAACTTACTCACTCTGCGAGCGGAGGTGACCCCAACTAAAAATACAGTTTTAAGGGTTAACAGTCTCAAAGGACACGAATGTAAAGGCTCAAATGAAACACCCATTAGATACTTGAGAACAAGGTTCAAATCCCAACCGGGCACCTGGAAAGGTGACGGAGGGAACACATTAGTGAGCCCTTTCAGAAACTGAGAAATTAAGGAATTTTAAAATAAGAACACTCCTCAGACGAGCGCTTAAATATGGACAGCGCCGCCAAGTAACCTTTAAATCTTTAAATGGTATCCACTTGCAAGCCCCTGTGGACTAAAGAAAGCAAAAAAGACAGAACTAAAGGAATGTCACATTAAAAAAGGATCCACATTCTGAACCCTGCACCAGTCGCAGAACTTACTCCAACGGCAACGGTACAGGGACTTAGTTGTCGGCCGTCTGGCCGAAAGCAGCACCTCCATCATGTCTTCAGGGAGGTCCCAATCCTTATACCTCAACCTTTCAGAAGCCAAGCGTAAAGGTTGAGAGATCTGACCTCTGGATGGAGAACCTGAGCCCCCTCCCGTGAGAGCAGATCGTCTCGGTAGGGAAGACAACGTGGAGGACAGATGGACAAGTCGAGAAGGTCCGGGTACCATGTCTTCCTGGCCCATGCCAGAGCAATGAGGTTCATCCGGGAACCGCACCTCCGTAGCACTTGCGGGATGACGGGGAAACGCGTACAGCAGTGGGAATGACCACTCCACCACGAACGCGTCTCCTAAGGCTCCTCATGGAGGAAATTCCCGCGAGCAGAACCTTTCGCACTTCCGGTTGACACTGGAGGTGAAGAGATCCACTTGAGGGGTCCCACAAAGGGCGAAGATCTCCAGGAGAATCTCCTGAGCCAACTCCCACTCGTGAGAGATCGCGTTCTGCCTGCTCAGAGCGTCCGCCGTCTCGTTTTCGTCTCCGGCCAGATGAACTGCCGAGATCGAAATTCCCTGCTGGATGGCCCATAACCAGAGCTGCATCGCCTCCCTGCACCGAGGAAGTGACCCTGCCCCCACCCTTTTTGTTGAGGTAGTGCATGGCCACTGTGTTGTCTGTCAGAATCAGGACATTCTTTCCTCGCACAGTCAGCAGAAAAGCCTTCAGGGGAAGCCTGACGACCCTCAAGTCCAACAGATTGATATGGAGTATGTACTCTGATGGAGACCAACGACCGCTGACTGTCAGCTCGTTGGCATGAGCTCCCCATCCCGTGAGGGACACGTCCGTCACGTACGGCCAGGGCAGCCAAAACGGAACCCCCACCCCTCATCAGATTGCCTTTGACGGCCCACCACAGAAGGTCCTGGCCGACCGAGGGCGGCACCTGAACGAGGTCCAACATCCTGCCAGAGCACTGTGACCACTGGAGCTTGAGAACCCATTGCAACGATCTCATCCGCAACCTGGCCTCTGGCACCAGAAGAAGGCAGGATGCTATGAAGCGGAGGAACCTCAAGAACTCGAACGCTTGGAGCCTCTTGGCATGTTGAAACTTGTGCACCATCTGCTGAATGTGGCGAGCCCTCACCTGGGGAGGGCAACACTGCACCAGGGATGTGTCGAGCACCGCTCCGATGTACTGGAGCCGCTGTGCTGGCATCAAGTGGGACTTCTTTAATTTGAGGGAGAAGCCCAGCTTGTGAAGGGAGTGGCAGGTGACGGACAGATGATCCAGAACTTGCTTGGGAGAGCGCGCCCTGATCAACCTATCGCCCAGGTAGGGGTCGACGTGAATTCCCCCTTTCCTGAGATGCGCTGCCACAACCACCATGAGCTTGGTGAAGACCCTCAGGGCGGAGGACAATCCGAATGGCAGGACCCGAAACTTAAAATGCGCATCGCCAACCGCAAACCTCCGGTACTTCTTGTGCTTTGGATGGATCGACACATGAAAATAAGCGCCCTCGAGTTCGAGAGACGCCAACCAGTCCTGAAATTGAAGGGCCTGGAGGACTTTATAAAGAGTAACCATATTGAACTTGTCCTTCCTGAGGAGCTTGTTCAAACCGTGCAAGTCCATGATGGGTCTCAATCCTCCGTCTTTCTTCGCAATAAAAAAATACGGGGAATACCATCCCTTGTTCCTCTCCGCTACAGGCACCAGTTCTATGGTGCCTTTCTCCAGCAGGGATTGAATTTCCTGCGCAAGGAGCAGATCCGGACTCTTCAAAGAGAGGTTCCCTGGTGGATTGTCGTGAGGTCTCTGCCGGAAAGGAAGACAGTAGCCGTGGGCTATGATCTCCAGAACCCACACATCTGAAGTAATGGCACGCCATTCTACCAGATGCTACGCCAGCCTTCCCCCAACCGGAGAAGCATGGGCCTCATGACTGAGCTGATGCGGCAGTGCCTGAGGGCAAAGAGGTAAATGCACGCGTGGCATTGGCACCTCGAGTACCTTGTTTTTCACCTCTGGCACTCCTACGGTTGCCCCTTTGACTTGCAGTTCCTCTCGATTTACTAAAGGACGAGTAAAATCAAAAGGAACCTCCCCTCCATTGCTGTCCCCTAGGACGAAAAGGCGGAGGTTGGCGAACTGCAGCACCCAACGACTTCACTGCAGCTTTGGAGGTCTGCAACCTCTCAAGACTCTCGTCAGCCTTGCTGCCAAAAAGATGGGTCACCATTAAAGGGCATGTTGAGGAGCCGGGCTTGCACATCAGGAGCAAAACTAGACTTCCGCAACCACGCAAACCTGCGTATTACGGTGTTCGCCGCCATGGACCGGCTGACGCAATCAACCATGTCCAGACCCGACTGAACGGATTCACACATGGCATCCTTGCCATCCTGCACGATAGCAAGGAAACTATCCCGTTCCTCCCCTTCGGGAATGTGATCAGCCGCTAGGGAAATACAGTTCCACAGAGTGTGCGTGAAACGAGACAAGGCACAAACTGAGTTGGCAGCCTGAAGCGCCATACCCCCAGAAGAAAATACCTTCTTTGCTCAGCCGTCAAAACATTTGTCGCTCCTATCAGGAGGGATGGTAGGGTACAACGCCTGCTTTGCGGGGGCCGTAGCCGCCTGCACCACCAAACTTTCCAGAGTGGGGTGCGTGGTCAAATAGCAGGGGTCGCCACTGGCTGGGCGATATTTCTTCTGCAAGGACTTGCTCACTGCCGGGAGACTCTCCGTAGAAGTCCAAGTCGCAGCCACCCTGCTCTGCAAGGCCATATGGAATGGCAGCAATGGGTCAGTTGGTGGACCCTGGTCCACGATATCAGTCAGGTCATCCTGCTGAAAATCCCCAGGGGGGCAGACCACCCCAGGTAATCCATGACCCTCGACATCAGGCGCCAATAAGAGGAGTCGGCATGCGTGCCAGGCTCAGGCCTACCAAATACCACCTCCGGAGAGGTGTCGAGCCCACTGACGTCATGCAATGATTGGCGCAGCTCCTCAAGCTGGCTATTACCAGAAACAATGTCATCAGGGACCTCTGCAGGAACCACACCTTCCTCAGACCCCCTCATCCACCTCAGAAATATAATCCAGAGGCTGGAAAGAGGGAACCGATAAAGGAACAAAGACATGTTTTGCCAGAGCCTTTCTAGGGGGTTCCCCCGTACCACGAGGCATCCCTGACAAAGCTGCCTCGAAAGGCGTCGATGGAATCGGTGTCGAGCGCGCCGCTAACTGCTTCGACAAAGGCCTCGAGGGCGGAGCCCCGAGCGTGTCTCGACAGCTTGGGCACCGATGGCGTCGACGACTTCCTCGGAGGCAGGTCCTCGAGAGAGTCCGTCGGCGACCTTGGCGTCGATGTCTTCCTCAAAGACTTCACAGGTTCACACGGTCTCGATGGCGTCGAGGACTGGGACCTGGAACGGGCTTGTCTAGAGCGACCATCCTTGTCCGACCGGGACCTCGAAGGCACGCAGTGGTCGCAACGACTGCTCGAGCCCGAAGGCAGACGAGCAGTGTCTCTAGCACGGCCACGACCGGCATCCGCAGACGGCGAAGACGGACCTGAGCCCTGCGATTGAAAAATCGCCAACATCTCCTTTCGGAAGGAATCCCATTCCTCAGGAATGGAATGCTTCTTGGAACAAGCAACCCGCCGACGGGTGGAGTCCTTGGAAGAGGACGGAAGGCGACCGCGCTTCCTGGAGTGCCTCGAAGAAGCAGAGGAATGGCGGGACCAACTCCCAGACCGAGAACCCACGGACTCCCGACAACGATGCGGAGAGTCGCCGCTCGAATCGTCCGTCAAAAGACCACTGGAACGCTACTTCCGGGGCTTAGCCAGCTTACCGACCGACAGCTTCTTCTTACGCTCCCGCAAGCACTTCGATGTGAGTGATTGGCAGTCGACACAGTCGTCCGTATGATGGTCCTCCCAGAGGCACCAGAGGCAAGCGTTGTGCGTATCCGTCAGCGACATCTTAGACCCGCACACCCGACACTTCTTAAACCCGGACCGCGGGGTGGAAGAAGCCAAAGACGACATACCGATAGCAATTGAAGAAACAGGTTCGAAGAACCGAAAGAACAGGATTCAGTATAATCGAAGCACGCCGAGATCTCTGAAGCAAACACATTAGCGGAAAAAACTGAACCGAGGCTACGGGTGTCTTGCGTCCTACTTATAACACCCGGTGACGTCAGCTCGATGGAGGCCTTCGAGGACAGCGTATCAATGTCATCGACGCAGGACGCAGAAAGATTTTCCGAAGCAGCACAGCTGTGGTGATTACTGTCATAGATATGGAATATGTCGGAGGACCCAATCCTCTCGAAAAAGCATGTCTGTGTCCCTATGGTGCGTAGGGTATGAAGGATTGGAGTAGTTGGGGGCTCCTCCTGTATGGAGTTCTACTTGGTTGCCAAGGCCTTTGTTAGCCTCGCAAAGTTCAGGAACTGTTCCCAAGGCATCTGTAATGACTCTTCTATCCTTAAGAACCAACATGTCAATTCTGCCTGGTTTTGAGCCAAACACCCCAGTTCCCCAACCTTACATAATGGAACAGCCTGGGCTATGAGGCTTCTGGAGCAGGCCCCCCACCCAAACATAAACAAAGCCCTCAATGCCAACATTTGGATGAAATCACTTTTGACTAACATCTGAAGACACCATCTTTGGGGGGGGGGGAGAAAAAGAGAGTGTGTACACACACACACACACACACACACACGAGGGAGACCACCCACCTGCATTACCCCTACCTTAACCTATTTCCCTTACCCAACCCCAAAATGTACCTGACCAATTCCAAGATAAAAATGTGCTCAATTCTACAGTAGGTCATTTGGTAGTACATCAATTGGGGTAACAACCATGTGTGCGCGAGTGGTCTCAACATGCTAGCTGCTTCCGCGGATGTGTCCAGCTTGCGACTACTCAGCAAGCTGAGTACACATCTGCATGCGGTGGGATTGAGCCCATGACTTACCACTAACCTGCATTATGTTTCGATTAACGCAAGTGAGCAAGGCCTGGATTTGAGAAAGGCAAGTCAATTTTTGCCCAAACACGTGTCATCCACTAAAGGCTACAGTAATTTGCAAATAAAGCAATTCCAAATATTCCTCAAGATTTCTCTCTTCTGTTGAGAATCGTCGGTTCTGTGCATGACTGATATGATACTATTCATGGGGCGCACTAAATGTGTAGGCTCACCCTACCATAATATTGTTCTGTTGTCAATGTAATTGAAGTGCAGAGTCATGCCCCTGAAAGAACACTTATGCAGACATGTATATTGCCCAATTATGCTGGGCAGAAATCAATTAGCAGGGTAAAAGGGACGTGCATAACATTTTCAGAAAATTGAGCAGCAAATTAACAGTTTTGCTCAAGTTTGTGCATGGCAGACATGAAAAAACATGTTATCGACTGAAAATCACCAGATGTTTTTGAGAAAAATCAGCAAATAATTCACATTTCTAAAAGATTATCTGTAAAGTCAGTGTAACTAGTGCCTTTTAATTTAATATACAAAATCAACACAGTTGTGTCTTGTCTACCATGTACAATATATGCTGGATTCTGGCTGTTGTACGTCACACTATTGTTACTGTCATTTCTAGGACAAACACAGCAACAGTCATCTAGGATTGTCACACTCTACAAAACAAATACAATTAACCGTTTGTTTCCCAGTGCAATCTACAAACATGTACTGACAGTTACGCTGTAAACATTGTGGCAAGTATTCAAATTCAAATTATAAATTGCAACACTTACTTTCATCCTGAAAGAGGAACTCTTTAAGCCACACTGCCAGCAGGGTAGCTATGAGGGTTGATGCTATTAGCTGCCACGGCTCTGCTCCTTCACATCTATCATTCACGAAAATCCTTGCTTCTTCTAGATAATTCAAGGCAACCTCTTTACATAAAATCACATTATCCTGTAATAACAAAAAGACAGTTTGCACATAATTAGCAATGCAAGAGATGCAAAGACAGAAAACTGCCAGAGAAATGCAGACTGCCATAAAGCTTGCAGTAGAAGCGATTTCTTAGAATTTGAACTGGAGTACTTAATCCGTAAATTCCAATTATCCTCCAATAATACATAAAATCCTTTTATGAGACTCAAACAAGATCCCAGATGCAAGGTTTCGCAATCAAAAACGTTAAGTATTGTTTTGACTGCCACGCTTGATCCCCCATCTGCAAATTCACATGTTGATGTGCCTGCTAGCTTCCTCACCCAAATCTCTCTTCTCCATGTGCGAAAATTAATTAGAAGTCGTTTGTGGGATGGTCCCTTTGGAGGTGGGAGAACAAACCTTGGAATGCAAGAGGCACTATTTAAGTAACCAGTTCTTACAAGTACATCCAGACAGCCCTTTCTGCAGCCTCATGCGAGGATGAGAAAGCAGTGTTCTCCAATGTGTCCAGATCTAGCCAGGTGTGAAATCAACAAAATCAGATCATATACGAAGGTCATCTCTCCATTCCACCCGGAATGAGAATGCTCCCCTCCCCTTTGTTCCAACCCTGAACGGTCAAGCTCCATTTTCCCAACTGGCAGCCCTCGTCTCCGGGGGGCGCAGAATAAAGCTCCTTTCCCACTCACCTCGCCTCATCACTTTATTTCACTTGGCGACGAGGAGCATTTTCCCAAGCCCCAGTGAGTGACACCGGCCCCCGGAGCCCCTCCTCCGCGCTCTGGCTGCATCCACGGCGGCACACTTGGCGACCCTTCCCGGTGGCCCCCCCCCCGCACCATCACCACGGACTCCAAAGAGGCGGCCTTCACGATGCTTTCGCCCTGAGGGAGAGGGGGGGCCAGGCCGCCGGCAGCAACTCGATCACGGATAGCGAGAGGTACCAGTTTTCTTTTTATTTGGGGCACCCCGAAGCGAGAGTGTTGCGCGAGCGCGCATTCTTTGACTCGCCGACCAACGGCAGTCAGAGAAAAGGACCTCTCTGCGTGCCGTGCGTGCGGCCATTTTGAGCAGGCCCTATCTTGTTGCCATGGCGACGCGGAGTTTCAGCTGTCCCCTACAGCGAATCACCAGCTCGCCATCCCCATCAGTGAATCACCAGCTCGCCATCCCCATAAGGAAAAAAACATCAAATGTGATCGACTGAGAGACGATTTTGCACCATATAATCTCCAGAACCCTGGATCGACTGTGCATCAAGCAACTATTGGATTAATAGTGCACACACAAAAAAAAAAAAAAAAAGTGTCTTACATTTAACACGCTTGACTTACTTAATGAGCTGACAGTGCACTCATCTCCAGCCTGTCATTCACGGCAACCAAGCACGCCACTCAGAACGCTCACAGTGCCATAACCCACTACTGCAACGCATCTCAACCCACAAACTTTTCACCATCCTCACCATCCAGTCATGCAGAACGTGCCACATCCCTCCAAGTTTCTTCCCTGCCCCGGAACACCAACCTGCCCTTGGGAGCAATGGCTTGACAGCTTCCAAATATATCTCAGGCCCATAGGTGGGAGTAAATTTAACGATGACCTCAAAGAAGCAACCCTCCTGAACTGCTTAGGAAACGAGGGCCTGAGACTATTCAGGGCGCTTCCGGAACCAGATGGTACAGGTGCAGACAACAATCGAAAATTTGACACCGCCTTGATTAAACTCACCAAACACTTCGGCAGCAAGACAAACGTGGTGCTGGAAAGATACAAATTCTTTTCTCGGAAGCAGGCTAAGGGTGAGTCAGTCGATGCTTACCTAACTTCCCTCAGAGTGCTGATGTCCACTTGTGAATTCACGGGTGTAGGTGATGAGTACTTAAGAGACCAGCTTGTGCTCAATGTTGCTGACCCCCGCATACAGCAAAAACTGTGGCAGACAAAGAATCCCTCGTTGGACCAGGCCACCGAAATAGTGAAGAGTATGGAATTTGGGGACCATTGCATGAAAGAGAGACTGGCCCTTAAAGAGGGTGTTGAAGTAAAATATGTGGAAGGCAGCTCCGACTATGATCAAGATGGCACGTTAGTAGCGGCTGTGAGAAATGTACCCCAAAACACTAGAGGAAATTCCAGAAGAGGGAGAACATCAGCCTATGACAACCAAAACCCCACGCGCTGCCAGAAATGCGGGTGGTATAAGCGCCACGATGCTGGGAAAATGTGCCCGGCTAACAATGTTGAATGCTACAAATGTGGCCAGTTGGGCCATTTTGCCAAAGTCTGCCGAAACAGCCGAGGAAGACCAGGTAGATCCGGCAATGGCAGCAGACCACCTGTCAACAGACACGGGTCCGTGAAGACAGTGGACTATGATCAAATGTCAGACAACATGCTATCCATCAATCCGATACACCCACAAGTACAAATCCTCACCGTCACTTCATTCCAAGAATCAAGCGGCCCATGGGTCAAAATGTACGTCAACGACATACCTTTGAAGGTAATGGTGGACACCGGGTCCCCCTATACCATGGTAGATCTTGAAACCTTTGTGAAGGTACTCTCTGGCAAAGTCCAATATCTACGAAACTCTCCTGTGAGAGCCACAGGGTATGGAAAGACTCCTATTGACATCATTGGGTACACATGGATCAAGCTCAAGTTTCATGACAGGCAAACATACTGCAAGTTGTTTGTAGCCAAGAACGGGTCCTCCGTAATAGGATGGGAAGAGCAAACCGCTCTCCAAGTGAGAATTCATCCCGGGGAAGATATCCCTGTACTGAGTGTGTTGAAGAATGACACGGACATCAACTGCAACTTGGCTGAGCAATTTCCCAAAGTGTTCTGCGAAAAAAATCGGACAACTTAAAGGTTTCCAACACAGAATCATACTGAAAAGAGGTGCTGTCCCTGTAGTCCATCGAGTACGTGGAGTTCCCTTTCGAATGAAAGCAGCGTTTAAAGACGAACTCACACGTCTATGCAATGAGAACATCATACAACCCCATAGAAAGTTCTGAATGGCTGGCCCCCATTGTCCTGGTAAAGAAACCCGACAATTCCATACGGATGTGTGTTGACCTGAGGGACTTAAACAAGAACATATGGGTCGACAGGTACCCACTTCCTAACATATCTGAGCTTCTCTCGACCATGGAACCGGCAAGTTTCTTTAGCACCTTGGACCTCTCCTCAGCTTACCACCAGATTGCTCTAGATGACAGCTCTAAAGCCCTCACCTCATTTGTCACACCTTTGGGAGCATAAATGTTCAATAGAATGCCATTCGGGCTCGTTTCTGCCGCAGCAGTCTTCCAAAGACTCATGTTGCATCTTTTCGGAGGTCTCGATGGAGTACAATGCTTCCAGGACAATATTCTTATATCAGACAAAACTGAGGAGGAACACGATGCCAAGTTAATGGGCGTATTACAAATAATCCAAAGAAGTGGACTTACCCTCAAGCTGGAGAAATGCAACATAAAGTGCAGTCAAGTTTCATATCTTGGACATTCCATTGACGCCAGGGGCATCCGCCCCAAGAAAAAACTCCTAGACACAATATTGCGTTTAGCTGAACCCACCAACAAAGACCAGTTGAAAAGTTTTTTTAGGGATGACGGAGTACTACTCCAAATTCGTGAGTAACTATGCCAACAAGACAGAGAACATGAGGAACCTTATGAAGAAATCCAACAGGTTTGAATGGTCCACAGAATGTAGGAACGAATTTGAGAACCTCAAGTCCGACATCAGCCGAGCCCCAGCCCTGAAAATGTTTGATTACAAAGCCAAAACAATAGTGTCAGTAGATGCCAGCAAGATCGGCCTTAGTGGAGTACTGGAGCAGCAACAGAATGGCAACATTGTAACCATCGCGTTCGCTTCCAGGGTACTAAGAGGTGCTGAATTGAACTATTGCACCATCGAGAAAGAGGCTTTGGCTGTCAAGTGGGTTTTACAACACTTCAGGAATTTGATTTGGGGCTTACCCATCCTCCTAAAAACTGATCACAAACCTCTAGTCAACATCCTACAGTCAAAATCACCACACCTCATTTCACCGAGAATAAGACGCTGGTTTCTGGACATCATGCAATACAACCTCCAAGTTTACTACAATCCTGGCCCACAGAATCAAGTAGCAGATTGTCTTTCCAGACTAACCACCATCGAAAACAAACAAGACATTGAAAACGAAGATCCAAACGAGGACATTATAGCCACCATAAATCCTGCCATTCCCTCTGATGAATGGACACGCATCACCAAAGCCGACACAGAACAAGAAATTAGAAGAGCTGTGATGAACGATTGGATCGGTGCTGGACAAAATTTGGCGAAATTCACACCATTTAAAAATGAGATATCCATGAACGAAAACCACATCTTCAGGGGAAGCAGAGTAATTCCAGCCGTGGCACTCAGAAAGAAATTACTCGACCTAGCCCACGAAGGACATCTAGGAAGAAGTTTGAAAAAGAACAGAATAAGGAACAACTACTGGTGGCCCAACATGTGGAAAGAGGCAGAAGAGACAGTGAAAAACTGCAGTGCCTGCGCTTCCAGTGACAAATCTAAAATATTAAGAAAAACATCACTCCAGCCTGTTGAAACACCCAAACATGTATGGTCAAAGCTGGCAATAGATATTATGGGCCCTTCGAAAATCTGGAGGAAGCAAAAATATTCTCATTGTAATCGTCGATTACACCTCCAAATGGACTGAATGGGGTGTGGTGGAAAACAGTGCTACTACAAAGAAGGTCATTGACTTAATAACCGAAATATTCAACAGGGAAGGTGACCCCAGAGACAGTCTCAGACAACGGATCCCAGTTCACCTCGCTGGAATTTAGAGAATTCCTCGACAAAAAATCCATCAACCACATCACTACGTCACTTTACCACCCAATATCCAACGGTTTGGTGGAAAGAATGAACAGACTGATAGAGAGTGTCATTCAACTAGCCACTGCCAACGCTGTGCCTTGGAGAGAAACCCTCAAGGAAGCCTTGTACGCATATAGAACGCCGCCACACTCCACCACTAACTCTGAGCCTTTCACCTTATTGCGGGGCAGAACCGCAACTGATCAACTGAGACCAGCATGGATCTTTTTAGACACCGGTGAGGCAAGAATGAACTTGGAACCAAAAGTGGACATGGAACAAATCCACAAAACTATAAAGGAGACGCAAAATAAGTACAAAACATATTACGACCAGAAGAACAGAGCAAGACAGATGCTCCTTCAGGAAGGAGACTGGGTATGTCTAAGAGAACCCAAGAAAACACTCAAGGGTGAATCTAAATTCAGATCTCCACAAAAAGTCACACGTTGTCATGACAAATCCGTCTCCTTGGATGATGGGAAGAGATGGTCACACGATGACCTCGTGAAAATAACCTACGACACCTGCAGACCCAGCACTTCCGAAAGCCAGATCAACGACGCTCGGTCAAGAGAGAACATCAAGAGAACAACCTACGACACATGCAGACTCAGCACATCCACAGACTCACATGATGGCGTAAGATCAAGAAATGAACTTTCTTTTGAAGTGACATACCACCCCAGACACGCAGGAAAGCACGAACCCTGTCACCCCTACGAGGAAAGACCGGCCAAGAGTTTGTCGAAAAGGAATCGCAAGATCATCCGAAACTTCAGCAACAACTTCATCTACTACTGACCACCATGCCCGCCTGTTCAATTCTTGTAGCCAACCTTCCCACCCCGCTCTGCCTGTTTCCCCCCCCCCTCTTTCCGTTCCTTTTTTCCTTTAGGTAAGGAGATGATGTAATGTTAAGCATCCCTCCATTCCACCCGGAATAAGAATGCTCCCCTCCCCTTTGTTCCAACCCGGAACGCTCAAGCTCCATTTTCCCAACTGGCAGCCCTTGTCTCCGGGGGCCGCAGAATAAAGCTCCTTTCCCACTCACCTCGCCTTATCACTTTATTTCACACGACTCATTTAAAGAATCTCAGCCACTTGTTCATGTAGTCTGTTAGTACATTTTATTCTAGCTGCCTAGAGAAAATTCAAATGTTTGAGAGGCGGGGCAGAGAGCTAGCGCCCTGCTGAGGAAGATCATCACCTGCTAGAGGAAAACGTGATTTCGTCAGCCACAGGCAGGGCTGAAACACCAAACCCTGTTTGGACAAAGGGAAGCTACCTGTATGATTGAGTACAGAGGGTATTTTCTATGTTGAGTACAAAAGTCAGAATGTAAAATTTGTAAACTGGCAGTCCCGATGTGTGTGCCATGCTCTATCAGTTTTAACTTCCATCCTCTAAAAACCCATGGTCCTTCCTTTAAGGGGAGGGAGTCAGGCCAGGGGAGTGTGGGAGGTGAGGGGGGGGGGGGGTAGTAGAGTGCAGGCGGGAGTGAGAGGTCAACGGAACAAGCGGGAGACGTGGCGGCAAGAGGGGCAAACAGGGAAGAGGGAGCAAGCAGAGGGCAGGCGGGGATGGCAGAGGACACTGGGGAAAGAGGGCATGGGCACGAACTAGGACGAGGGTGAAGGTGGGTCAGAGCATGCAGCCGAAAAAGCAAGAATCCTATTAACCAGGACTAGGACAAAAGACTAGAGGAAAGAATTTTGAGCAGTGTTAGGGAGAATTCTCCAGAATGGCTAATTTCCCTTACCTACCGAGTCCCTCAGCAGCTTTGCTGGATTTATTGTTTTCACCTGGTAAGAGTGTGAGCCTTTTTTTCCAACTCTTACATGTGTTTTGCTGTGTGTGTTTAACATTCTTGTGTTCATAGATTGTGGAGCCTCACCTACTCCACAGGCATCATCTTTTTACTGTGTGTTACACAGCACCTTCAGTGCAGTGACACAGGTTTGTCTTTTAGACTTCCCAACTCAGACTCCATTTTTTGGGACGGACTACTGCAGTGGTATTCAAACTGTGGGTCGCGACCCCCTAGGGGTCCGCGGGTGCATCCCAGGGGGGCCCTGAGAGCTCAGCATGAAAAAAGATTTTTTTTTTTTTTTTTTTTTTTTTAGATTGGAAGAAATGGGCAGGGGTGGCCCACATGGGCGGGCTGAAGCATGAAACTGTCTCAGGCAACAATGAAAAAGTGGCCCACAGTTGTAAATGGATATTCATTCCTTTAGTCACAGACTGGGCCTCATTACTACTATGGCGGACCAGTAACAACGGTGCTGGTAAGCTACCGGCACCGTTGCTACCGTTCCGCCATAGTAAGAGTTGTGCTCGTGGGTGCTTGACAGCCCCCGCCAGGTCTGACCTCAGCTCGTCGGATGCACCAGCACCGTTATTAACGGTGCCGGTGCATCCGAGCTCCCCCTGTCATGATGCCTACCTCCTCTAAGGAGCCAGGCCGGGCCCAGCAACCCCAGAGGCAGACATCATTTTCCCCAGGGAAGTCTCAGCGGGCCCAAGTCGGGGCCCTTTGGACTCAGTCCTGGCGCCTTAGGCGCCAGGCTCATAGCGGACCCCAGTCCTGGCGCCTTAGGCGCCAGGCTCATAGAAGAGGATATGTGTTTAAGTGCTTGGGTGCACACTTACCTGATGCAGACCTTGCTACTTCATCCAGGCCCTCTTGAGGCCTGAATGGGACTACTTAACCTGTAGGACTACTTCCCCACCCGGGTGTGGTCGGGGAAGGGTACATACCTGATTGGTGGAAGGATACATACCAGGAACTTCTTCCAAGGCTATTTAAACCCCACCCGAACAGCCACACATGCTTCGCGTTGTTCTGCACCTAGCAGCTGGACGCTCACCGTGTCAGCTCCTGCATCCTGACTTCAGCCACGCCTGCCAGCACCCTGGAACACCTGCAAGGGGAGAAAGGAAGAGAATAGGAGAAGAAAAGCCCTTACCTGCTAAATCTGCATCCCAGAGTCATTTCTCCAACGGCCCTGAAAAGGAAGACATCATTTTAAAGGCATTTCGTTTCGATCGCTGCAGCGCTGCATTTTACTCACCTTTGCAAGGCGCTTCCATCTTCAGCAGCGATCTTCCGGATTCAGCTACGCCCCGGCGCCTAGAGGAAAAAAGACGAGAACAAAGGTGAGAGGGAGAAAAGGAATAAGGAAAGCTCAGTTTCCTTTTAAGTCGTACCTGTTGGATTATTCCCACTGCATTTCGGGTCCTGCCGCTTCCTGGCAACTCCGGACCCCGGCCCCTATGGGGAAAAAAGACAAAGACATTGAATGAGCGAATGCAAAGACATTACCTGAGCGCTCATCCAGAACTGTTTCACTTCGGGTCGGCGCCATATCTCCGGCACTCCGAACCCCGGCCCCTAAGGGGAAAAAGACATAAGCATTAGCGCTTGCTGCAATTAGACAATGAACATTATTATTAAGCTTGAACTTTTGAACAGAACTTTTACAGCGCCTTACCTGAACAGTCAAGCTTACCTGAACTCCCATCAATCCTCAATCCAGTGAAGTAACTGGGTTTCAACGCGCCCCTGCATCAGAAGCAGGATGGAGAGCTCATCCTTCCAAACCCTAAGGAGGGTATCCAACGAGCCAGGGAAGCCAGAATAGAGGGGCCCTTCCTGTCCATCTTCAGAGTTCTGCGCCTTCGACGCCGCGCCTCCGTGGGAACCAGGTGAGCGTTAAAGAACGCGAAGACTTACCACAATTTCCCACCTGGGCGCTATGGAGACTTCCGAGACAGATCAGCTGGCCCATCTTTTAGGGGAATTACGGGCAGAAGTGCACTCAGCCCGCCAGGAGACTAATGCTCTCAGAAGGGAACTAATCCTATCCAAGGAAAGAACTGATGATCTGGCCAAAAGGTTATTGCAGGGCCAGGCAGAGCACACTCCTTTACCTGTTTCCGGAGATATTTCTACAACAATGGGTTCGAATAACCCGGTACAAATCAATCTACCTGGACACATGCCTTTGGCCCCGCCGGAACGTTTTGCGGGGGATCCCAAGAAATATGCCGTTTTTATGAACCAATGCCGTTTACACTTTTTATGCAGGCCCGGGGCCTTCCCCAACGACCAGACCAAAGTAGCCTTTGTACTATCTTACCTCAGTGGCTGTGCTGCCGATTGGTCTATTCCATTGGTAAATCAGGATGATCCCATTCTCCTGGATTTCCAGGGCTTCCAGGCCAGCATGGAAAGATTGTTCGCTCGACACTCGCAGGGACAGGCCCTTGACAACGAACTGCTATCCTTACGACAAGGTAATCAGGATCTTTTGTCCTATATCGCCACTTTTAATAGACTAGTTGTGGAAACCGGATGGCCTGAAAATAAAAGGATCACATTGTTTCATCGAGGCCTGCACGGAGAGCTTAAAGATGTTATAGCTCAGATAGTAGATCCACCCCAGGCCTGCGCAGACTACATAGACTTAGTGGTTCAACTTGATCACAGACTTCAAAATAGAAAAAAAGATCGGCTCAAGTATGAAACCAGAGTACCTATCAAGACCCACGTTAACTCCAAGAGTACTGACGTTTCCGAACCTATGCAAATTGGCAGTGTTAAAGGACCATTAACGCAGAAGGAACGAGAGAGAAGGCGACAAATGCAACTTTGTCTGTATTGCAGAACTTCCGGTCACTTTCTTCAAAGTTGTCCAGTTAAACCACCCAAGAAGGTGGTTGGAGCCACTGATAACGAGTTATTGACACCTGGTTCGGGAAACGACCTAGCCCGACAAGCGTAGGGGTCCGCTTGCCGAGCTTGAAAACAAACTCTTTGACCTCGCATTTTGTCATGCCAATGGTGCTTGTGAACCCAAAACAGCCTCAGCAGTTGCATGCTATAAAAGCATACATAGACAGTGGAGCTATTGGAAATTACATAGACCGTGAATTGGCTTCCAGGATTAAGCTTCCTCTCCGCCCGAAAGTAACCCAAGCTGTAATTACTACAGTTGATGGAACCGAAATAACCTCAGGGCCTGTAACGCATTCCACAGTTGAAATCACTCTGTTGGGTCAGGACGGACATCGGGAAGCAATCGTGTTTGATGTGATAAAGGCCCCACAATTTCAAGTACTTCTTGGAATCCCTTGGTTAGAAACACATAATCCGAGAATAGACTGGCGAGCAAAGAAGATAACTTTTCCTGATTGTGAACCAACCTGTTACCCAAGGAATCCAGCTATGGGTCTAGCCTCTGTAACTTCCACCCCTGTACAGCTACCATCTGAATACCAAGAATTCCAAGACGTTTTTCAGAAAGAGCAGGCTAACACCTTACCTCCCCATCGATCTTACGATTGCCAAATCGACTTGGTACCCAATGCACAACTACCTTGTAGTAGGATTTATGCTCTTACTGAACCTGAGAACCTGCATTTGCGCCAGTATTTGGATCAATACCTGGCCAATGGTTTCATTCGCCCATCAAAGTCACCAGTCTCTTCCGCTTTGTTCTTCGTACCTAAAAAGGAAGGAGACCTTAGGGCCTGTATTGACTACCGCGCCCTAAATCGGATAACGATTAAGAATCGTTACCCTTTGCCCCTGATTCCTGAGCTTATCGATCAAGTAAAAGATGCTCGTGTGTACAGCAAGCTAGATCTCCGAGGAGCTTACCACCTGGTACGTATAAAAGAGGGCGACGAGTGGAAGACTGCATTCCGCACCAAATTTGGGCTCTTCGAATATCAAGTAATGCCCTTCGGTTTGTGCAACGCACCTGCCGCCTTTCAGTACTTCATGAATGATGTTCTTCGGGAACTTATCGATGTTTGTGTCATCGTTTATATTGACGACATCCTGGTGTATTCCTCCTCAGAATCTGATCACAGAAACCATGTTAGGGCAGTTCTTAAGAAATTGCGCCAGCACAAATTATTTGCCAAGCTCGAAAAATGCGTTTTTCATACCACAGAAGTGGAGTTTCTCGGATTCATCCTGACACCTCAAGGAATCCAAATGGACTCGCGGAAAGTGGACGCCATTCTCAAATGGCCATCTCCTAGCTCTGTGAAGGGAGTGCAAAGCATGCTTGGCTTTGCCAATTTCTATCGAAGGTTCATCCCGGAATTTTCTCGAACTGTTCAACCCATCACAGCTCTCCTAAAGAAAAATAAACGCTTTGAATTGACTCTTGAGGCTGAACAAGCCTTTCAGGACCTGAAAACCAAATTCACCTCTGCACCTGTATTGAAGCACCCGCGCCCAGATCTCCCTTACATCGTGGAAACCGATGCATCCAGTTCGGCCATGGGAGCTGTCCTGTCGCAAAGAGACCCAGAAACTAACCAACTACACCCTGTAGCCTTTTGGTCCAGAAAATTCTCTCCACCTGAACTCAATTACGCAATTACCGACAAAGAACTACTGGCTGTTAAATCAGCTTTCAAGGCTTGGCGACACTATCTTTTCGGTGCAAGACACACCATCACCGTAATTACGGACCACAGAAATTTGCAGTATTTAAAGACAGCCAAAGCTCAATCTTCGCTACAACTCCGATGGGCTTTATTCTTTGCGGAATTTGATTTTGTAATTACCTATCGCCCTGGCTGCAAGAATGGTAAGGCAGATGCCTTATCCCGGATAGGCATGGAAGAACCCAATTCGAGTTTAGAACCTGTGCCAATCATACCAGAACAAAGAATTCTGGGCTTCACTTCATTGCAAACCATTGAGGACATCCAAGCTCAAGTAAAACAGCTTTTTGACTCTTTTGCCTTACTGGAATGGAGTCAAAATTGTCCTCACTACACCGTTAAGGATGATTTACCCTACTTCCAAGAGCGGTTATTTCTGCCAAGTAAAGAATTGCAGGAACTTGTCATTACCAGTCATCATGAATCATTAATGGAAGGACACCCCGGTATCGCGAAAACAGAAGAAAAGATCAAACGCCACTTCTGGTGGCCTTCTTGGAGAAAAGACAGTCATTTGTGTTGTCTTGCGGAATCTGTGCAAAAAATAAGAGTCAAAAGAAAAGGCCAGCCGGCCTACTTCAACCTTTGGACATTCCACCAGCACCTTGGCACACCTTGTCAATGGACTTTATAACTGACCTGCCTCCTTGTGGTGGTTACAACACGATTCTCGTAATAGTGGATCTATTCTCCAAAATGGCCCATTTTATCCCTTTAAAAGGATTGCCGTCAGCTTCCACCTTGGCCAAGGAATTTATGGAAAATATACTGCGGTTACATGGTTTCCCTTCCATATTAGTCTCAGACCGTGGAAGTCAATTTATCTCCCACTTTTGGAAGAAATGTTGCCAACTAGCACAAATAGACGTGCGGTTATCCACCAGCAACCACCCCCAGACCGACGGACAAACCGAGAGAACCAATCAGACTCTCGAGCAATATCTGCGGTGCATGTTACACCAATCCGAGTTGAATTGGAAGGACATCCTTTGGATTGCAGAATATGCATACAACAATTCAGTGCATTCTGGAACCGGACAGACTCCTTTTTATACCCTGTATGGTCACCATCCTCGGACCTCTGACCTAGATCCACCTCTGACCCTGGAGATGCCTGCAGTAAATCACCTACATTCCACAATAACCCAAGCCTTCAAAGAAGCTACAACCCACTTACAGCAAGCCAAGAAAAAGTATAAAGAAAACGCTGATTTGCACCGAAGTAAAACTCCTCCTTACCAAGTAGGAGATCAGGTATGGCTAGCAACTAAACATCTACCCCTCAAGGGTCAGCGAACTTTTAATCCCAGATTCATTGGGCCTTACCCCATCAAAGCTATTATCAACCCAGTGGCCTTTAAACTCGATTTACCATCCAACATGCGGATTCATCCCGTTTTTCACGCATCTCTTCTAAAACCAGTACAACCTGGAACCAGACTGTGAGCCCCCAGGCCCTGTCCAAATTGATGGAGAATTAGAATTCGAAGTGAAAGACATTTTAGATTCCAAGATAGTTAAGTCGAAACTCTTCTATCTTGTTGATTGGAAAGGATATGGACCTCAGGAAAGATCTTGGGAACCCAGTAACTATGTTCACGCACCATGATTAATTCAAAGATTCCATCGAAGATTCCCGCACAAACCAAAACCCCCGGAGGAAAAGACCTTGGGAGGGGCCTTGAGGGGGGGGGGGGGGTACTGTCATGATGCCTACCTCTAAGGAGCCAGGCCGGGCCCAGCAACCCCAGAGGCAGACATCATTTTCCCCAGGGAAGTCTCAGCGGGCCCAAGTCGGGGCCCTTTGGACTCAGTCCTGGCGCCTTAGGCGCCAGGCTCATAGAAGAGGATATGTGTTTAAGTGCTTGGGTGCACACTTACCTGATGCAGACCTTGCTGCTTCATCCAGGCCCTCTTGAGGCCTGAATGGGACTACTTAACCTGTAGGACTACTTCCCCACCCGGGTGTGGTCGGGGAAGGATACATACCTGATTGGTGGAAGGATACATACCAGGAACTTCTTCCAAGGCTATTTAAACCCCACCCGAACAGCCACACATGCTTCGCGTTGTTCTGCACCTAGCAGCTGGACGCTCACCGTGTCAGCTCCTGCATCCTGACTTCAGCCACGCCTGCCAGCACCCTGGAACACCTGCAAGGGGAGAAAGGAAGAGAATAGGAGAAGAAAAGCCCTTACCTGCTAAATCTGCATCCCGGAGTTATTTCTCCAACGGCCCTGAAAAGGAAGACATCATTTTAAAGGCATTTCGTTTCGATCGCTGCAGCGCTGCATTTTACTCACCTTTGCAAGGCGCTTCCATCTTCAGCAGCGATCTTCCGGATTCAGCTACGCCCCGGCGCCTAGAGGAAAAAAGACGAGAACAAAGGTGAGAGGGAGAAAAGGAATAAGGAAAGCTCAGTTTCCTTTTAAGTCGTACCTGTTGGATTATTCCCACTGCATTTCGGGTCCTGCCGCTTCCTGGCAACTCCGGGCCCCGGCCCCTATGGGGAAAAAAGACAAAGACATTGAATGAGCGAATGCAAAGACATTACCTGAGCGCTCATCCAGAACTGTTTCACTTCGGGTCGGCGCCATATCTCCGGCACTCCGAACCCCGGCCCCTAAGGGGAAAAAGACATAAGCATTAGCGCTTGCTGCAATTAGACAACGAACATTATTATTAAGCTTGAACTTTTGAACAGAACTTTTACAGCGCCTTACCTGAACAGTCAAGCTTACCTGAACTCCCATCAATCCTCAATCCAGTGAAGTAACTGGGTTTCAACGCGCCCCTGCATCAGAAGCAGGATGGAGAGCTCATCCTTCCAAACCCTAAGGAGGGTATCCAACGAGCAAGGGAAGCCAGAATAGAGGGGCCCTTCCTGTCCATCTTCAGAGTTCTGCGCCTTCGGCGCCGCGCCTCCGTGGGAACCAGGTGAGCGTTACACCCCTTCCCATTTGAGCCATATGGGGCTCGAATAGGGATCTACCGGCACCTTCGAAAGGGCAATTATCATGTCCGCCTAACTCGGCATGACCTAGTAATTGCCCATTCGCGGGTGCCAGACCCGGATGCAACTCCAGTGGCAGCCGTGCCGGTTTTACCGGCACAGCTACCGCCAGAGTAGTTATGAAGCCCACTGTTTCAATAGTACCAGAAACACTTGTGTACGAGCGCGATAGAAATAAAATATCAATGCCTGCCCCCTGGACTCCCAGCAACAATTGCAAACTGTTTGGCTATTTACCCATTTTTTGTTAAAAGTATGCTCTACAATGCAACATTTTAACCTATTATTTAAAAAAAAATTCACAGGGGGAAACCCCCCCGAACCTTCCCTTAATGCCCCTCCACTTAAAAAAGATTCACCAGCCGCCACTGGCCCTCAGACTGTGTTGGGAACGGGATGGGGGAACCGAGGGACTATGGTGGGAGCACAATGGGCGGGAACCATGGGATAGTGATGGGAGCAGAGTGGGGAGAGCCCTGGGTGTGTGATGGGGTGGGGAGAGACCAGCGACTGGGTAGGAGTGGGATGAGGGAGCCCAGCGACTTTGATGGGAGCAGGTGACGGCGCGCAATATATACTGTCCATTTGGCATTTCTGGGGGGTCCCGACCTGCCCAAATTTTGCTCAGGGGGGCCCTGGCCAAAAAAGTTTGAAGACCACTGGACTACTGTCTCCCAGAACATGTAAGGTTGCCATCGACTTTATTAGTCTCTTTTAAATCCACAGACCCAGTACAAACTATCTTACATAGAGTACTGGAAAGGGTTAATACTTATCCCTTTTTGTCTGTTTCTCTTGGAGCATTGTTTCACTCCCTTTTCATCAAGACTTGGCTGGTGGCAGTGGTAAATAACCGATTTTTCCTATCGCAGTTATCTTAAATAACCTTGGTATTGTTTAAGGCTATCTTGGCAGCCTCTTAAAATCACATTCGCTCTCAAAGTTTAAAAATAGGGAGTAAAATATTCGCACCTCAAAATCTTATCTAGATCACAGCACGTACCATAATCATGCATTGAGAGGATTTAGGGATGAGGGATGTGTGGCGAGCACTCAACGCTCAGACCGCATACACCTATTCGTTAGTGCACGATATGCACTCGCGCATCGATCTATGTGTGGTATCACACAAATTGGTGAATTGGGTAACTGAGTGCCGGATACTACCTAGAACTTACTCTCCGGTACTGCTTTCGTGAGAAATTCCTGGATACACTGCATCGAGAACGCAATGGCGTTTCAACCCGGCCTCCTTAGAGGACCCGGTTTTCCGGGCAAATACGCCAGAGCATATAGCCAGCTATTTCGACATCAATGAGCACAAATGCCACTCTTTGGCAAGCGTATAAAGTGAATATTAGGGGTATTGCTATGTCTACGGAATTTGAAGTGTTCCGGGACATTTAAAGAGAATTGAAAAGATGTGAGAAGGTACTTGCACAATTGCAACAGCGAAGGGAGTGACAAGGGAGCAGTCTGCAGTACCTGCCGGGCGAGCTGCTGCAGTGTGTCTTCACTCTCTATTGTTTGCAGGTGTGCGCTTGGAGGCGTGTGCTGTGCTACCTGGAGTTTATAACCATTCTCCCTCGCGAAGCGGACTGCGAAGGGAGTGACAAGGGAGCAGTCTGCAGTCCGCAGGACCGAGGACCGTGCCATGTGGCATAGACTTTCAGGTACTGTCCCCCTACGATTCTTTCGATCTGCAGATCAGTTGTTCTACGCTTCGAATAACATGTGTACTTGGGATGATATTACTATTGAGCTCCGCACATTTTATTTCTCCGGTGGGGTTTCATATTGTCAAACTCTTCTGCTTACAGTCTGCATGACGCCCCTTTCTTGCATGTATAGTGCGCACTTAAGCAACATTGACCCTGCGTATGACCTCTCAGCTTACTTCAGCCTTAACCCGCTCAGTGGAGATAGCGGAACCGGGCGAAGTAAGACCTTTACAGCGGAGAACCAGAGTTGCAACTTATAAGGTGTCCCCTTTCTACTGTTCACCAAATAGGTCTGCTTTACAACTCCAGTCTAACAAAGGCTCCACAATAGACTGTACTACTGGAGACTCCACCCCCCAGACCACAACCAACATTTGGGTTTAGCCGTGAGACTGCAGGGCTTGCCCTTTGATCACGGCTGCCCTTCTACGGATAAGACTGTTACAAACTGGCTCCAAGTAGTGGGTCCAAGCTTGGGGTCTTGCAGATACTAACCCTCCGGATAAGGTGAAGGGCCTCCGCCTCTGTAAAAGTCACCCTGAAGTTAACCTTTTGGAAATACTAATCAATTGCGCTTGCTCAATCGTGCACACTATATGCCGTTTCAGAAGCAAGGTCAGCAATCCAATTACAATCTTCGGAAACTTAATAATAACTTTTCCTCTAGTGGAATAAATATCACAATGGGCAAAGCTAAACTAAAAAGAAAAGAACCTCTCCCCAAAGGAGCAATTACTGACTTTTTTCCACCGAACGCTCTTCCTGAAGAAAACCCTATTGCAACAGAGGGAGAGGAACTAGTGAGCAATATCGCCATGGCACCTCAAGATGCTACCAATTATGGCGATATAAACAATAATTCACTCGTCGACCTCTGCCTGTCAATTCAGAGGGCTTTGACTCCAGCTCAGACGCGCCTTTCAGGAAATAACTCGCAGCCCCCACAATCAAGTCCACCATTCTCCCAGAGGGAGCCAGCTGAAAGATTATCTGCATCCCCTAACCTAGCTCCTTTACAGGAGCCTTCCGCACTCGGAAGTGTTAGTGAGACGAGTAGAGCTTCCACCTCAAGTACACCTGCCTTAGCTGAATTACAATCCTCAGTGGCCACCCTCCAGTTTGCTTTAAAAATTCTCCTGAAACTGTGTGGGCACATTCTTGAGACCACTCTTTTGCAGCAAAAGAAGGAGCTAAAGATAGCCTGGGGGTTGAAGAAAATCAGATCCCGAGGCCTGTGGACAACAGCCCTGCACAATCCGCTGCCGACCCAGCGCCTACACCTGAACCCTCCGATGAATCAGCAGTTCATTTTTCACGCAAACAACAAAGATTGGCTATGAGAGCACCCATGAATAAAAAGCCTTGCGTGATAGCTTCTCCTCTGCCTAGGACTGCTCCTGTGGGGAAACCCTCAAAAAAGGCCAAAAAGAAAGCAACCAGGGCGTTAAAACGGAAAGCGAAGGGCCCTGGTTTTCTTACACGCTGGCTACTTCCTGACAATGTGATTGAGTCTATATGTGTAGAAGAAGACTCACTAGACCTTCAATCATCCTAAATAAACAATGATTCGGAGAAGACTTCCTCGACCCCAAATAAAGATCCAATTAGGGCTCTTTTGGCACAGAGTATCCCTAATCCTGCAACGATTAATGAGACCCCTCAAATTCCTTATTCAAACAACCGTATATGTATCATCAAAAACTTGTATCAGCAACATGAGCGAAATTGGCTCACAAGATCGGCTCTCATGACCAGGCTTCACTCAGTGCCTCAACTCCGTGTTCTTAGCTCTGCAGACTTTGAATACGTGGAGCCACTTCAAGTTACCAATCCCAATGTTTCTGTGATTCACTGTAAACTTTTAACGACCGCTTAATTGATGCGATGCTTCAAACAAGACCTGCTGGTGGTAGACATCGAGATTGATGCTGACCCAGATGTGGAAGAACTTAGCTGCCCGCGCAAGGTGATTCGCTCACCGGAAAAAAAATCTCCTTCGGCTCCCACCCTACCTATGGGGGACAAAGTTCAGATTACCGATGTTCAAAAAGTCTTGAGCTGGCTGGCTGAAACCCTCCCTCTAATTATAAGTAAACAATGAGATCATTACATCGTCTCATGGAACTGCAGAGGTTTCAACCATCTGAAGGATCAGCAGTTATTCTTGCTGACCACCTATGTATTTGTCTGCAGGAAACCTGGTTGGTTTCCCCGCTGATCTTTAATGGCTATTCGCTGCACCAGTCTTTTGCTAAGAAGGGGCTTAGGGGCAGACCTTTCGGGGGAATGATTGCGGGTGTCAAGGTCTCAGTTCAATCTCATCGAATTACCACGAGCCAATCAGATAACATTATAGCTGTGTAAGTGGTGGTTCCAAATGAAACTACCTATGAAAGAATTTTACTTGTCACTATATACAATCCTGCAGGCGCTGTCTGTAGAGGATTAATACAGGAGGCTGTCCATGAGTTACCTTGTCAATGGACAATGACACCGGGGAGCAATTTTCACTGTTGACTTCAATTACCATATAAAAGGATCGGAGGGCACCACTGTCATCCTTTACTTCAACGAAACGGGCTAATGCTGCATAACATAAAGGCTCAAACTGGTGACACTTCTCTTCCGATTGGGACTTGGAACTTATTAATGGGAGAACGCGAAGTGATTATCCTGGTAATTATACTTGGTGCAATGTCTCTGCAACCAGTACTGTAGACTACATATTTTTCAGTCCAAAAATCGCCGGCAGAGTCAAAGATATGAAGATCACTCCGAATAATAGGAGCGACCATAGTCTCCTAACTCTGACTTTTGCAGTTGACTGGGAAATTCCGAGTCCTAGACCCATGGGAAATATGACAAATCAAGCCGCCACCTATATACGTTGGCATACAAAAAATATTGATAATGCAGCCTACTCAGCACAAGCCGCTTTGATCTATGACATTCAAGCGTTTAGTAAATATACTGCTAACGATATCGAAGAATGGATTGCTGCCTTTGCGTCACATGCCACTACCTCTACTAATACGATGATCCAAGAAAAAAGGAAGACCATACCTTTTGATAAAAGCATTAGAGACGCTAAGCGAGTTTTAAGAGCTTCTATTCGTAAAGCGAAAACTGATGCGCCCATATTTGAATCCTTTGCAGCTCAGCGAAGAATGCTCAAGAATTAATATCATGCTTGTATTAAGTCCAAGAGAAGAGCAGAGAAGCTAAGTCGTTGGCAACAAATGGTCCAAGTTGTATGCTCTAAAAGCACAAGAAACATATGTGGTGTCCTGAACGGAGTTAGGGGGCCCCAAAACCACACAATGGTTAACCCAATAGGCGCTCAGCAATGGACTGAATTTTTGTCTAAACGTAATACTCCATTAGCGCCGGACTATCAACGTAGTGTTGAACGTGTCCCTCCTGTGAAACCATTCACTGTGACCAATGAGCAACTCCTTGTCAAAATCATATCTTTAAAATCATCAAGAGCGCCAGGACCCAACGGCCTAGCTAATGTTGTTCTGAAGAGTAATCCCGATTTCTGGGACAGCTTAATAAAGATCCTATTCGATAAAATATTGGAGACTGGTAATATTCCCGGCCTCATGGCAAACTTCCATACTTTTCCAGTCTTCAAGAGAGGAAATAGACTGGAACCTGGAAATTACAGACTGATATCTATGTTGGATTGCACACGGAAGCTATTTGCGTCGTTGCTCTTGGAAAAATTGGAGGTGTGGGCTGATAAAGTTGGAATACTCAACCACTTCCAAAGCGGATTCAGGAAAGGTTACACTATCACCATGAACCTGATGATCATTGATCTGCTGAGGACGAGAGCTAAGAACTGTGGGGAACCCCCTCTGTGCGGCCTCTTCATAGACTTCAGAGTGGCCTTTGATACCGTCCCTCGTGAAAAACTCTGGCTAAAATTATGAGGGCTGCCCTGATGAACTCCTCTACTACCTGAGAGCTTTACATCTAAATACCTCGGCCAAACTGAAGGCCATATGACTGCCATAGTAATGCAGAATGGAGGAGTAAAACAGGGTTGTGTTACAGCTCCTTTCCTGTACAATCTATTACTTATGCCCTTCCCATAGCGGTCTCTGTAGTACACAATTGCCCCCCCTCGGATTGGATCTGAGCACTGCTCAGTGCTTGCATATGCTGATGATCTGATCATCATGGACCACACATTTAGTGGACTATCCAGATCAGCCTGTGCGCTCTGGGAATACGCCACCAACAATGATTTCGTAATTAATAGTGAAAAAACTCAATTAAAGGTATTCTCGGCTAAAAAATTATCTAGGCCTAAACTAGTTACATACAAATATTTGGGTGTGGAGGTTGATGTTATAGGTGAATATCCGACCTGCATACAGACATGAATCGCCAGAGCTGCACAATTAACAGCATTAATACACCGATTTGCCATCAAAAACTGTGGTTATTACATGTGGGGAGTGTGCCAGTTATACAAGCATTCTTGTGTCAAGACATTTCTAGGGAGTCGACGATCTACCTTCTAAAAGATCAGATGGAAAGTCTATATAAAGAGATTGGCTGGATCCCCACATTGAAAGGCACCTACGATATATCGAAGAAAGGCCTGTCGAAAAGGATAGGCTTATGGGACTGGCTAGAGAACTATGAGCCTCTGAGCAAACTCAAAAAGTACCAATTTGTACGATATAGATTATACACATTTTTGAAACCACAGGTGTATATGAACCTAAATCCGTCCAGTAGACTCAGACGTTTTCTTCTCTTGCTACGACTCGATTGCCTACCGGTGCTAGCCAACAAGTGGATTGATATCCACTTGTCATCTCAAGAAAGATATTGTCGCTTATGCAAAAACACTTCTATTAATGAAACTGCCATGCATTTACTTATAGCTTGTCTGGTTTTGGCTAAATCCTATGAATTATGCTATGGGAACTTGGTCCACAATTTGGAGCACTTAGATGAACCTTGGTTTTGGTGCCGTAGTCTAAATTCAACCAGCATAAAAACTCATATAGCTATGTATAGGATATGGCTGAAGATCGAAAAATCTTTAGGCATTACTATCTAGCCTATCCAATTTCTCACTAGTATACTGTGCCATGTGGGGCGGACCCACCAAAATGATTCGAAGCGAATAAGATCTTGGATGGCTATTTGTGTATGGCATTAGCTTCGGATAAGCGGATTATACTTAATTCAAATTCTTATGGTTGGGCAATGAGGTGGTTTTTACCTTGATTAATGAATACAAAACGTACATTCGAATAATGAATTGAACTATTGATGGTGCTCTTCAATTTTGTTAGAGAGAATATGTATCGTTATCTACACGTATATTGATATCTTTGGAAATTCTATGCATAGAATAATCAGTCCTAAATGAGGTTATTTTAATTTATCTTATTTTACTTATTCTATTGGATTCTATTCCAATCAATTTATTTTACTTTTATATGCATTTGTATCATGTGTAAAGTTTATATTTAAACTGTCTCACATTATTGAAATAAATAAAAATAAATAAACAATTGCAACAGGGATATGCTGCAGATGCATCACCCAAAATCCGGAATGACATTAAGGTGAGCTTAGATAAATACAGGGATCTAGCTAAAAGGGAGTTACGCTATTTCGACAGGCCTGCAGCAGTGCACCGGTATGGGTTAACTGGGCAGACAGGGAAACTGCTGGCATAAGCAGCCTGTAATGATAGGGGCAGTTCCAATATACCATGTATAGCACGTCTGGATGGTACGGTGGAAGAGGTTAATGTGATATTGTATGACTTTTCTAGGGAATTATATGCTCCGAAGAGCGAAGCCACCGAGTTAGAGATAGATGATATGTTGCGAAAATCTGCACAACACTTGTATCTGCTGAGGCGCAGAATATGTTGGAAGAGCCGATAAATTTAGCCGAAATAAAGAAAGCTATTTGAGACCTCCCGAGAGGGAAGGCCCCAGGGTCGGACGGGCTAGGGGCCGAATTTTATAAGGGGTTCATAGAAGAGACCTCTCCCCGGCTGCTTTTGGTTTGGTCTGAAGCTGTAGGTGATGGGGTCCTGTCAGATTCTATGCGTGAAGCAATAATCCTATTACTACTTAAACCTGGTAAGTCTGCAGACGACTGTGGGTCTTATCGACAGTTATCTTTAATAAAAACGGATGTAAACGTTTTTGCAAAAATATTGGCATCTACATTGAACCCACTAATGCCACACATGGTGCATGGGGATCAGGCAGGATTCATATTGGGGAGATGTACGGCATTCAACATACGACGGATGTATAATATAATTGCGCAGATACCACAGGACAGTCATGGGGTCGCCGTCTCGTGTAAGCATTTGACAAGGTGTACTGGCCCATCATATTTAGGATACTGCATAATTATGGGTTTGGACAAATCTCATCAAGACTGAGGTCTTTCCGTTAACGGGCATTACACGGGCATTACACAAATCCATGCAATATGTTTGGGCTGAAGTGGTCGCCCTTGAATAATAGATAACTTGGAATTGGGATTGCATGTTCGTCTGTGCTCACCAAATCGCTTATTTATGACTCCCTAGTGACTAGTCATCTCCCTATTTCATTGATGGGACGAGTCGCATTAATTAAGATGACCATCCTACCCAAGTTTCTTTACTTGTTTTGTAATATACGTATGGGCTGGCAGATCATCAATAAAAATAGCTCAGATGTGTTCATTTGTTTGGAAAGGGCAAATACGACTGAAATGGCATCATCTCACGCAGGTGTATGAGCGCGGGGGGACCGTCAGCCCCTGACTTTGAAATGTATTATTTAGCAGCGCAGGCGTATTTTGCAACATATTGGGTAGATTGTGGCCCACATTCGTCACATGAGGTTGGAAAGGTAGGGTGTGTACCCAGAGTCACTGATACACCTGCTCATGGGGGGAACATACCACCACACACGCCAGCTGGATCTGGTGAAAACCACGCAGGTGGCCTGGGCTAAGCCAACCAGGCGCCCCAAAAGTACAGCGATTTATGACAAGGTCATACGGATTTGGGGTATTCCGTTTCTGGGCCCAGCAAGGGATAAATAACTGGCAACGCATTGGCAGGAGGCTGGCATTATAAACCTTGGTGACTTATTTTATGGAGGGAGCCTTTGTCACATTGGATCCTATTAAAGTGCACATAGGAGACACGTCGCTCCGCAGGCTCCAGTATTACCAGATGCGCTCAGCCGTGGCCTCAGTGTGGCCCGAGTTTCCACAAAAACCTGCATCAAACACTCATGCCTCAATAACTTACTGTCGACAGATATGAGGAAAAAAACTTTATCAGCATATATAGGATTGCACAGGGGTCTTGGGGGTGCAAATGGTGGATATAAGGGGCAAATGGGAAAGAGACCTGGGAGCCAATTTCGCCAAAACACACACTGGTTGCAAATATGTAAGCTCACGAGGCTGGTGTCATTGAATTCCAGGTATAGGCTTATCCATTTCAAGATCCTAAACAGAGCACATTTTTCTCTACCGGCCTTATGAAAAGGTTTCTTTCTTCTGAAGGTAGATGTCCCAGATGTACTGCCTCAGAGGCTGGCATATTACATATGCTGTGGTCATGCCAGGCATTGTCGGAGTATTGGGATGCAATATGTCGAGCGTTAGATGAGATTGTAGCCCAACCTTAACTATGGAACCCTTGATGTGTTTATTAGGATATGTTAAGAGGTTAAATCCATTGAAGCGCAGATTTGTTAACCTTGGACTTACATTGACAAAAATGGCTATCTTGCTACATTGGACATGGAAGGAGGCCCTCACGTATGACAATTGTCTTCACGACGTCCTCTGGGCTAATGATATGGAAGAAACATTTGTCCGCCTACAGGCTTCAGTCAACCGCTCGGGAGACATTTGGGGGGATTTCCGGCAAGATCTGGAACGTCAAAATGAAGGCAACCGAATAGTATTGTAAATATAATGTATGTGCCTTGAAATACATGTATTGACAAGTTATTAATGTCTTTTTATGATTTGCATTCCTGTGCATAACATTTATTTTTTAAAAACCCGCCCCAACACAAACGAGTTTACTGCAAGGTGGACTTGAGGGCTAAAAGGCCATTTTGAAGCAGCAGGAGATAGGGAATTGGTAGATCTGCTGGGAATTCCTTAAACACTTTGAAAATACAGACGGGATTAAATAATCTGTAAACCACACACAAACATTCGCAACGCATTTTACTTCAGCATTCAACATATTTCCAAATACCTTCTCCTTAAGGTGTTTCCAGAGAGTCAAAGAGAGCATGCAGTCTGTATATTTGGTTGACGGATAAAGCAGAGTTACAAGAAACAGAATACAAGTGCTGGGGTCATCTTGAACCACTACTCACAGCAACATTTGTAGTCTAGAGTTAAAGGGGAGTATGCAACAAGATGTGTTGGGAGGGTGTTCTGGAGAAGGGGGTTGGCAAATGTCCACAAGAAGAGCAAACCAGGGAATAGCTCTATTGTTATATATTTTGGGGAGGAAGCAGATGTGAGACCGGGGAAGCTACAGATGATCATTCATATTACACAAATAGGGGGTATTCCCAATAACACTTACAGGGGTTAAAATTAAACCAGCCCTAGGAAAATATGACTATGTGGTCTAATCCAGTGAATACCAAGAAGGGTGGCAGGCAAGCAGAATTGGTAGAAGTAGCCTCCTCAGGTAGACATTACTTTAGAATGTCCATTGAATACAGCATCCAAGGTGTGTAAAGGCACTTCCCCCGAAAATCCCAAAACACATGCTTCAGATAAAACATGCATGACATGGAAAGCAGGTTAGATAGAAGTCTGCCTATTTGAGCCTAGGAGAGCTCCCCAAATAGGCAGCAACTAAAGGAAACGGTAGACCAAAAGAGTTTGAGAGAACAAGGCAGTGGAAAGCTTGGTACATAATTACAATTTTATGTCAAGATTATGGAGTGAAATCAACTCTGGGTCGATTTAGCTGGTCAGTCTTTTAAAACAATATCCAAAAAGACTAAACAACTCAATGGAATTGCTCTACAAAAGGAAACTGTACAGTTTTGCCTAATATCTGTAAAGCAAAAGCTTTGCAGTTTATTTTTGCTCCATTTCAGTGCACGATCGGCTCCAAGAATAAAAACATGCATATTTTGCCTGCCTGTAACAAAAAACCCCACCAGAAAGATTGACGAGTTGCTTTGCAAAAAATATATTTTTGTCACAGGACGCCAGATTAAAAAAGAGTGCAAGGAAGAAAACTTTTTTTTGGGTGATCTGCCATGGTTAAATACAAAATGTTCTAAGACTATTGACAGTTGTAGGACTGGAAAACAATGCATCGAACACTTTTTTTGGACACCATAAAATTCAGTATCAAAGTACACACTACAGCTGGCAGCCAAAGTGCATTATCTCATATGCAAAAACTAGCATCCCAAACAATTGCTGATACCATTTTACAAGGACTAGAGCATGTACTATCTATATCACATGCTCAAAGTTCAGATGCATGCAGTGCCATTCACCACTATCAGTACCTTTACACTTTATCTGGCAATGAATAATTCATCCATTGCACTGTCAATCCAAAGTGCAAGAGAAAACAAAACTAAAGCCAGCGTGAAAAAAAAAATTCAGATACGGTCTACTAACAAAATAGGGGGTCATAATACTAAAAGTCGATTAGAACGGGAGTGTGTTTCCAATGGTTTATTAGCAAGCTGCTACAAAGTCGACATTGTAGGATAGCCAAGGATTCTGTCAATATCTGTAGGGGTGGTAAATAAAAAAACATTGACTTTAATAAAGACTCCAGCAGACCAGGAGGAATGTGACTCGAACAACCAAATGTAACAAGTATGCTTTAAAGCTCCAGGATTGAACAAGGTAAAACAAAGCATGTTAATTTCCCGGATAGCTTTTAGTCAGAGAAAGTTCAAGGGTAATCCTCTGCGCTTGGGCTTAATTTTAAAAGATTCGATTCCGATGAGTGGTTTGGAATTGCTCTGCTGATGGGAGTCCAATGGTGGGTAAATACTACTCTTGCACATCATACTTGTAGTCTCGGATAAGGATCACAGGCCCAGTTTTTACCTGCAGAATATGACGTTTTTTTCAGCTGAAGCGGTCGATCCTTTGACTTCTCGTGCACAAGAGTTACGAAATAATTATTTTCCACAACTTTTTGCCTCAGAGTCCGACTCTCGCAACTTGCCTACTCATGTGTGCCAAAGTCCGAGTAATTATGACAATGCTGAGCAAGGTAAAATATATTCTAGGGTACTCAATATTGTAGAAATGCATCTGTCCTAGTTCTGGGTCTGGTCTCTAGATGAAAAGCCTCTCCATCTTCCCGTTGAGTCGATAGGCAACAGATCAGTGCCACACAAACCCAAGTGGACAACAACGCCTAGAAATCAATGTTGTCCAAGTGCCAGTCTCTGGGCTTCGACAGATATGGAATTCCAGTCTGCAATTAAATTCGAGGTACTGGGCGAGTATTTTTCCTGTACTGCACTTTTTCACTGCAGGCAGTAATAGCAGGCATAGATCCCTGGCTTTGTTATACATTTGAATTGTGCGGCTCCTAGATAATTGATATTGCTAAATGCAGAGATCTGGTCTACATAGAGGAACATGCAGGATCCTGCTAAAAGTATGAAGACGTTCATATGCTAAACCTGCTTCGTTGACCCCTTGCTTACTAGAGAAACGTTGCCACATCAGGCACTGCAGCCTTATCTGCTGTCAGATTGAAACACCAGGTCAGGGGAGCTGTCAAGAATTGCTCTCCTGTTTCATGCCTCCACATGGTCAAAACACTGATATTTTACTCAAAGAATCTTTGGCTGTGCAGAGGTCAAATCTTGAACCTCTAAAGACTAGAGACCCACTAATCTGGCCTGCTCACACAAGATATCTCCCTCGCTCCCCCGCTCCCCCTTTTTCGCCCCCCCTTCCCCCCCTCTCGCGCTCACTCGCTCCCGCGATCACCCTCACTCGCTCCCGCGATCACCCTCTCTCGCTCCCGCTGTCACCTCCGGCAGGGTTCACTTTCCTAAAAGGTTTTCCTGCTGGTTCGCTTGCGCTCACATCTCACCCTGATCGTGCCTTCGCCTCAGTTTTCATTCGCTCCGTTGCTGGGCTTTTTTATTATATCCCAGGCTTTCTTGCAGTATGCCTCCGCATTGGTTTTCTCCACAAGCCTTTTGAATAATCTCTGTGGTATCTTAACAGTTTCTTCTGGATAACCTCTGCTCCTTACTTCTCAGACTCTTCAGGATAACCTCGGCTACTAATCATCTCTGTAAGATCTATCCTACAACCAGACCTGGAAAGACACCCCTCAAGGGCACTCCAGAAGGGATTCCCTACAGGCAGAACACCATAGCACCGCTGCACGTATCCATCACACCAAAGTTATTTTTGTGCCTGGAGGCTTTTTCCCCCTGTTTTCTCGGCTACTCCTGAAGCAAGGTCACTGGCCAGCTGATTCCTCATGGCCACAGTGGCTTCCTTCTGTGATAGGCCCTATCATCATAGAAAAATGACTACAGGGTCAGGGGAAAGAAGAAGTTACCCTCTCCAGACTCTGTATGTTTAGGTGAGGAGGAAGAGGGGGGACTTTGAAACCGAAGACTCTGAAGTTGACAGTATTCTGAGACTAAACAATGCTTCCAGAACACACTGTAAAGGCCAGCAACTCCAGGCACAGGGGTTAGTCAGAGTAGAGGTCTCCCAATTGGCTCAAAAAAATAAAACCTGGGCTTGCGACGGGTCCATTGCCATCACAACTTGTCATTAAGAACACACTGCCATGTGAAAATCAGGACATCCAATATGCGCCAATCCCTTTTCACAAAGTAAAGCAGTTCCCACAGAAAGCGCACACAAGTAGCATCAGTCAACAAGGTTAATTGATGGAAATGTACAAGGCGTGGGCCAAGGTTGGAAATCCTAAAACCATTCGACTCAAAATTGGGATGTCAACCACAACCCAGTCCCTTTTCGGATTTTGCAGGCCATCGCCCAGTCATTGGATAGAGTGAATATGTCTTGATCTTCTTGCTTTTATGGCATGGTCTGCAGTGGCTTGAGTACAGTGGTGAGATCTCCCTCACCAGTTCCGTGCCAAATTGCAGGGTTCGAGCAGGCCTCTTACACAAATGCCTAGAGTCGTAGACAGACCTTCTCCCAGGTCCTGCTCGTTAACCCATCCACCCAGTCTCCCATTGCTTGATGCTCCAGTATTCAATATCTACAGACCCCCTTGTCATCCGCTTCTCCAACTCCACTCTATTCACACAATGCCTTAGTTTACACCTCCTCAATTCTCACCATATCCTATTCCTCTACCCACAACATCCCCCTTGACCGGTTCAGGATTTAATCTGCACTATCATTGCTTCCTTTGGAAATGCACTGCTCCCACTGTCACCAACGTTCAACAACATATCTCCCTACTCAACATATTTTCTTCTCACCCATCTTCTCTTTCCAACTCTGGAAGTTAAAGAGCTCCTCCTCGCTTTAATCCTCCCTGCAGGAGAAGAGGGACGAGTAGTGCTAAACGCTAGCTCAGCCCCATACTACTACTTAACCAGCAAAAATACCAATCATAAAAGTCAAAGAGGTACAGTGCAAAAGGTATACCTCCTTCGCCTTGTGTGGTAGCACAGGCGGTGGGCAGGCTATATCTTCAGGAGAGGTGTGAGCTTACGACAGTAGCATCCCATAAAAAAGTATAATCACTCCAAAATAAACATTTCCAATCAAGGCTCTATGAAAATAGAGACTTTTAATCAAACAAAATTCATTCAAACGCTAGGAAAAACACCAACGCTGTACAGAAAACGTAGATTGTTGTAGAGTGGCACTGTGTGTAGCGAGCTGGGGTGGTCACACACAACTGGCACATTATGCACGTTCAAGAATGTCTTAGAAGAAAGGAGGTAGAGAAGGGGGGAGGGTAAAAAAAATCACTGTAGCTGGGGCGTGGCTTGTGGCACCAGCAATGTGGTGGCCTCATTGATAGCCCCCGTGGGACGACCAGGTTCCCGCAGAAATACACTGGCAATTGTGCATCCGACAGTGAACTGAGACAATCTACAGGCAGCAGACATGCCCAGGAGGAGTTCTCCAGAACAGGTGGCGATAAGGGGGAGCAGCAGCCGTGGAATCTTGAATGAAACGGAGGAGCGGGCAGCTACCACAAGCGAGCCCACATACCTGTGATTTGTGGCCGAGTGACGGAGAGCCGACAACGGCTCCCACAATAAAGGAGTGCCCCACCAGCCGCCCAGAGATAAGGCCGGTCCCCCCCCACAGAAAAGAGCCTGGCCCCATGGGCCGATAGCACCTGGCAGACCCCAAAGGCCGCAATATTCTGCCAGGGTCGGAGAGACTTGGCACTCAGGCGGCCAATCCCCTTAACAGCCAGGCAGGGGGTGAGGAGGTGGGAACCCCCCCAGACCCTCAACCACTACCCCAAGCATGGCTTCCACAATCCAGCACTCTGCAAGGGGTGGCCACACCATCACCCCCAGCTTGGCCACCCACAAGGGGCCCCCATACTGCAGCCCCACAGACCTCTTAAGCTCAGCCCAGCTGCCCCGAATAACTGGAACTAGCGCCTCAGGGCTGTGAGCCACTGAAGGACACCCCATAGAGCTGTCAGCATAGGGGTTTGACACCCCACAACTGACATTAGACTAAGTGAGTGGGGAGCTCAGCTGCCCATTTTTCTTATTCTACCCCCCACACCACTCGAGAGCAAGAAGGCTCACTTTAGTGGGCCGAAACAACTGGGCGGAGGGATCGGGAGGCACCCCCTGCCAAATCGGCCAGTGTTATGCTCACCCAGTTCCCACAGTCGACCGGCCTCAGACAGCTGCGGTCTCGACCAACATGAAGCGTAGTGCAGCGATGACAGTCTCGACTGGCCCGCCTAATCTCGTCTGCTTGACCCGTAGAAGTATTCTCCTGCAAGTGGAGAAAGGGATTTAGCCCCGTGGATTTGAGTAATGGTCCCTCCCCACTGTTCTCGCTCTCCCCACTAGTCACCTCCGATATTCCCAACTAGTATCCTCACCTTATGTTTTTAAATGATGAGCTCTCCATCCTGCGTGGCATGCAGGGGCGCGTAGATACCAGTTACTTCACTGGTTTGGGGTACTGGAGTTCTGGAGGAATATTGACTCTGGGGTTTACTAAGTTCAAAGAGTTCAATATGTTCGATGTTCACTCTTGCATCCCCTTGTTCATTTGCAGCTAAAAAATATTGTCTGGAGGCTGCTGATGGCGTTAAGGTAAGAGTCTGTATTACCCAACACTATCCAGTAAAATTTGCGCGAGTTTAGCTTTTTGTTTTCCCTCCCTTTATAGATGAGGCATTAGAAGATGTTGCGTATTGAAGGGTAATGCCTCCGGTGGTAAATCATGTAAGCCTCGTGGTAAAAGTGATTGTCTTTGTCGGCTCTCTAGGCTCACCTTGTTATTCCTTCGTTTCCCCCAGGTATTGGAGTTTGCCGAGGAAAATGATGGTGGCAGCGCCGAGTCGAAAGATGCTGTGGACTGGCGAGTATGGGGCGGTGCTGCAGCTGGCGATGCGACGCGTGCTGAAGTAATGTCCTTTCAGGCTCGGAGAAGTGCAAGATCCTGAATCAGGTAAATAATTAAAATAATGTCCGTGATCTAACCTTTTCTCCTTCTTTCCCTTTTTTCTAGGAGCTCCGGATTCGAGGCAGGCGTGGCAGAAGACTGGATGCTGGCTTGCAGGCACGGTGAGCGTTACGCTGCAGAATGCAGAATAACGCAAAGCGTGTGTTGCTGGTCGGGTGGGGTTTAAATAGCCTCAAAAGTAGTCCTAGGTAAGAAGTCCCTAGAACCACACCCGAGTAAAAAATAGTCCTTGTAGAAAAATAGTCCCTTCCAGGCCTCACGTTGGCCTGGATGCATTTGCAGCATGGTCTGCCTGAGGTAAGTAATGACTAGGAGCCTAGCGCCTTGGGCGCCAGGACTGATTTCTATTATGAGCCTGGAGCCTAAGGCGCCAGGACTGAACCCAGATAGCCCCTAGCCGGGCTGCTGAGGTTTTAGTAAATGTCTGGATGCCTGCTTCTGGGGCTGATGGGCTTGGTCCAGATGCCCGGGGGTAGGCATCATGACAGCCAGATACACTAGGACCTGAAACCCCAAGCAGTACCTGGACCATTAGCAGATCCAAGAGCACACCAACTCACATCCCCACATTAAAGGACATAGCCAGCAGTGCTGCAGGGCAGCCAGATAACCCCGGAACATCACCAGGAACAGAAGAACCACAGGCTCCTATGCAGTAAACGTAGCAAGACACGGGAGAGCGGCCATGCTACGCAGGAAACAGCGAGAGACCTAAACCCTCCTGAACACAGACCGGAAGCCCACTGAAAGCCTTTCCACATTTCCCTAGCAAAGCCTCAGCCGCCCCAGCCAAAATGGCCAAACAGAAGCCCTCGAAAGCAGCAAACATTGCCAGCATGCTGCAGCAGAAGGACAAATCCAAGAAAGCAGACCCTAGTCGCTCCCATTCCATCTCGCCCGACAGATCCCTGGGCCCATGGGCCACAAAAAACGACATACAAGCCCAATTAGCAGACATTAAGACAGAATTCTGGAGCTGCATGACAGAGGGGACGGCTAAAATAGAAGGGCTAAATAATCGAATGGAGGAAGTAGAGCGTAGGGTTGGTAAAACAGAGGACCAGGTCCAGGACAATTTGATGCAACTCGCAAACCTACAACGGAAACTCCAGACCATGGAAGAGGATAGCGAGGGCTTGAAACGTAAACAGGACTTGGAGAACAGGGCCCGCAGGAGTAATATTCGTATCAACGGTGACCCAGCCTCCATCCCAGATCAAGCCCTGCCGGCATACATTAACAACCTCTTCCAAACCCTCTTCCCTGACTGCGACAATTCCCTACTCTTGCTGGATCGCACCCACAAACTGCATGGCCGAAGAGGATCTGCAACAGCGGACCCAGCCGAAGTGATTACTCTGGTCCACTTGTATGCCACCAAACAGGAACATGACCGCAAGTCGCACCCAGGGGTACTTAACTTATCAAATGGCCTTGCTGCAAATCTTTCAGGACCTGGCAGCCACGACAGTACAAAGGCGCAGAGCCCTCAGGCCCCTGGCAACTTTCCTCAGGACCAGAAAAATCAAATACCATTGGCTCTTTCCGGCAGTGCTCCAATTCTCATTAGAAGGCCAATCATGCACAACCTACTCCCTGGAGGAAGCAGTGTGCATCCTGAGGAGAGGTTCCTGCGACCCCCGGATGAAGACTTGATGAGCCCGTCCCTGGAGAAGGATCAGGGAGCAACCCCGAATTCACAGCGAAAATGCTGGATGAAGATACCCAAAAGGAGGGAAGCCGCCTAACCAGCCAAAGCAAACCTGAGCCCCCTCCATATCGAGGGAGGAAGTAAAGAGCAACCTGTTCACCAAGCCAAAGCTAACCCGCAGAGCTTGGGCGTCCCACAATATGCCCCAGCCGCGTGCATGGATACACACTCTGGCCCAAGGACCCGTTTTTTGTTCGTTTTTGTTCTAGATTGGTTACTCTGGTTCCCGGATCGCGTTCAGGCCCAGACTGAAAACGTTAAAAACCGGTGGCAGTGGAAAAGGACAGGCAGCACAGCACAAGAAGGCAGAATCCAACAATCCCCGCCCCTTTCTCGTCCCCCCTGACAACAAAGCAAAGCTACAGAAGACCTCCCCCACACCCTGCATCTGAAACTGCGATACATCACACTGAATGTCAGATGCCTAAACCCCCCAGAGAAACGCAAGTGCATCCACCGGCGCCTAAGAGACCTGCACAGCACAGTGGCATTCCTCCAGGAGACGCATCTACTCCCTGAAGACTTCTCACGACTGCGTGACAGAGCATTCCCAAATCAATACTTGGCATCTGGAGATAACAATAAGGGTGGCACAGCGATCCTATTTGCAAAAGACACTCCGTTTTGGGAACGAGAGGTCCTGCAGAACCCGGAGGGAAGGTACATCGCAATGAAAGGGGAGCTATTCGGCCAATTGCACACGCTAATCTCAGTCTATACCGCGAATGAGGGACAGGAAACTTTCTTTGCAGAGCTGTAATCGAAGATTCTCCCCTTCCTCGAGGGCAAGGTGGTCATAGGAGCACATTTCAATGGGGTTCCTAACCCGCAAATGGACAAGTCAAATTACCCCTCACCCAGAGACTTTAGGATCGCCCTGAGCCTCTGCCACCTATTCAAAGCCCTGGGGAGTCAGACACCTGGAGGGTCCTCCACCCAGAAGACACAGACTTCTCATTTTTCTCTCACGCCCACCGCACCTCGTAGCGTATTGACATGCTACTGGCCACCCCGCAACTACTTTCTTTCACAGACGAGGTGGAAATAGGCACAAAAGTTCTCTCCGACCATGCTCCAATAATCCCAACAACCCGGGTTTTTGATTCCAACCCCCCCCCCCCACGAGACCATGCTGGTCCCTCTATGAACCAATGTTACTCGACATGGCAGTACTTGACACTATAACCAAAGCGATAATTATTTCAATGAGAACCGTCCGGAACTCACCCCTGTGGCGACTAGATGGGAAGCCATGAAAGCAGTTGTCATGGGGAAACTAATCGCCGAAGCAGTGGCATATAGAAAGTGACGTCGCAAGTTGAAAGAACAGCTGGATGGAAAGTGTAGGCAGCTGAGGAAAACTTCAAGAAAGGGTGGGCACCTAAAGCAGGCAAACTTCTTCGACTCACCCGCACCAAACTAGAGGCACACTATGCAGAAGATACAGCCAAGACCCGGATCCAGAACAAAGCAAAGCTACTACGCATACAGCAATAAAGCCAACAAGCTTTTGGTCAGCAAACTGGCCAAAGTGCAACAGCGGAAACCTCATTACAGCCTTGAGGGACCCTCAGGGAACAACCCTGTACGGTTAAGAGCTAAAGCTGCAGGTAGCAAGGTCCCATCGCACGAGCACGTTGACTGCTACCCCTCACCTTCTGTCGTATCAGGAGCAATTCATTGCTCATGACAATCCCCCCCATGTCCCAGCGGCGGATAGGTCCTCCCTGGATCTCCCAATCGCAGCCGAAGAGGTAGAAGCATTGACCAAAGATCTGCAACCCAAAGCGCCGGGCCCGGATGGCTTCTCGCCCAAATTCTTTCGACCCTTCCCTGCCGACCATCATTGACCCCGACTAGACAGGCTTCATCAGGGAAGAAGCACAGGAGATAACATTTGGAGGGCCCTCAACCTCATTGAAGTGGCTTCCCAAGAACAACGAGAACTAGCGGTGCTAACCCTAGATGCCACAAAAGCCTTTGATCAGAAAGATTGGACCTTCATGCGACTTGTTAGGCAGAATCCAGGGCAGTTCACTTAGGGAGCACTACCCCAGATTAGGACTACAGGGGAGAGCAATAAATCCCCATTGGTATCGGTCTGTACCACAAATATTTAGTTGGTAGCTGTGGCTGAGCAGTCAGACGTATCTCAAGAGGTAGATGAGCAGTATTCAGGGTTGACACAATAGGTAACACAGTACTATGGAGCAAGGAAACCCTGACCAAAGTTTTGTATTAAAAAGAGAATATATATTTATTTTATACACTTCTAGGTCAACACACAGTTAATAAAGTAAGTTAAGTTTAGTCAAAAGAAAAGCATATACAACTCCCTATTCAATTGTAGACACGTTTGCGGTAGAGTGAAAACTGAGCAAAACAGCACACTGAAAACCAACTACAAATGGCACTCTAGCAATTCAACGAAACGGAAGGAAAGTACAAGTTAAGTCGAAATATCTTCAGACACCCCCTAGCAACACTTCCCTGAAGTTTGGTGGACAAGTAATGCACAGTAACACTTTAACCAAAAGATATAACTGAATGAAAACTGAGCAAAATGGCACTCCACAGGTTAAAACAGTAGGAAGGAAGAGGGGTTTAGAAGATTTCAGTGCATCAACATATTACTCCTTGAAAACTAATCTAGTGAGAGCAGATCTAACAAATCAGCCAAAGTCAATAGGCCAGAGTCAGTGGTACAGGACCAAGATCTTAGGAGCAAAAATGTTCTTGTAGCTGCAGTCATGTCTTTAGTAGAAAACTTTTGAAGAGGTAGATGCAAGGCGAAAGACAAGGTTTAGAGAGAAGGCGGCCGACCCCACAAGTAGTTAAAGGATTTCAACCACCTTTAGGGCTACCACGGCGAAAGGGCGGCCTGGCGGAACAATGTACCTTAAACGTGGAGAAGTGGCTCCTGCGGTGGCGGTTGTTCCTGGTAGTTCCTGCAGGTCGAGGGCTCCAACAGAGGAAGAGAGGCTCTCGTCGTGGAGGAAGGTTCGAGTCACTGCACTACCCAGGGATGAAACCAGCCGCGGTGCTGCCAAACGAAGTTTTAAAAGGAACGTACCTTTTAATCGCGGTCCGGGTCGATAGCTGCCTGGCTATCCGGTCTCCAAATGCGGGGCACTGTCGATTCGACCAAGGCAGGTCCGAGGATGCGATGGGCGAACTGGTTGACCCCACCAGCTCAAGGGAAGGAGGCACTTTGCTGAAGATCTCCTCTTGTCGTGTGGAAGAAAAAGTGGTGAGACGATCCGGTAGGGCTTCACCGGTGGTGTAGATGCTGAAGATGTCTCTGGCTTCTCTTCCCTTCGGTTCCGTAGTTCCAGTGGCGATGTCATGCTCTTCCAGTCCTCAGGACCCTGCTTTTATGCAGAAAGAGACCCATTCATACAGCCTAGCTGTCACTCACACAGTGCATTGGTCTTCTTGGCGGGAGACCCTCCAGCCTATCAGGTTAGAGTGCGACCTGAGTTTCTGTGGCAACTCTGTCCAGGGGTTCTACTCCCCCCTCCCAAGCAACAGACCCACCCCAGACTCAGTGGCACCGAAATGAGGGCTTCTCGGCAGAAGCCCGCCAAAAAGGACGAACAAAGGATCCCTGACCTGCGTTAGGAAAATGGAGTAAGACTCGAGAAAGAAGTTTTATCAAAGTTCTGGCAAATAAAACCTACCAGAGTAAAGTTAATAATAAAATAGACTGGCAGCATGTTAGAGGCTGTCAGAAAAAGTGGTAGCCTCGAACAATGGGAAAATCCCATAGAGAAATATTTGCGGTCGAATATAAAAAGGTAGTAACCACTGCCACCAGCCAGAAACTTTGTAGAGGGGGACTTTAAGGTACCCTCTCGAAAATGAACATAGTTTTTCCCCTATTAACCCCTTCCAGTACTTCCATATTAAGATGGGGTGTACTGGTTAAGTTCATAAAAATCGACTAGTACAGTCAACAGGGACTTTACATGCCCTGGGAGACAGTAGTCAGTCCCAGGGTATGGAGTCTATGTTTGGGGGTCGCTATGACACCCCTGTGTCACTGCACGGAGGGTGCTGTGTAACACATGTACATAAAGATGGTTCCTATGGGTGAGGGAAAAGATCGCATAGGCATTAAACACAAAATTAGCCTACAACACACATAGCAAAAATGCCTAAGAGTGGGGAAAAAGGGTCTCACTCTTAGCAGGTAAAAAGAAATAAACCCTTCAAATCCAGCAAAGCTGCTGGGGGACTCTTATAGGTAAGGGAAATTTAGCCATGAAATGAAAATTCTCCCCAACACTGCTCACCCTGGAAGCCTTCCAGTTTTGCCCGATGTTGTGCAAAAGGCTATCAGCGAATTACCAAGCCCCAAAAAAGTCCCCAAGGATAAACCAAAAGCATTCAACCCTGATCTCTGTCTCTTGCGGGACAAGATGGGGCTGCCCGCTCTCACCTTTAATCTTCGCCCCCGTGATGAAGCCATTCGTACAAAGAATCCGGAAGGACAACAACATAACAGGCATAGACCCAAAGGGGGAACAGTTTCAGATATCACTGTACGCAGCTGATGTAATGCTCTCCCTCAACAACAGACCTCCCTCCCAGCGTCTCTGGCCGAACTGGAAGCATTTGAGCAGGCGGCAGGCTTCTCGGTCAACTATAGCAAGTCGGAAGCGCTACGGGTAAAAACATGACCAATGAGCTTATACATAACCTCTGAGTAATCTGCCCACTGAAACGGAGCGCCACATTGTCATCCTACCTGGGGGTACACATTGTTGCAAACCCAAAGCAACTCTATGCAGCAAACTCCCCCCCCACCCCCTGTCCAAGGAATTGGAGGCCGACCTGAAGAGGTCGGACAGCCAGGCAATCTCCTTATTGGGAAGGATCACAGAATGTAAAATGAAACTTTTGCCCAGATTCCTGTACCTATGCTCGACCATACCGGCCCAACTCCCCCGACAACCCCTCATGCAGCTACAGAAGCAAGTATCAAAATTTGCCTGAAAGGGGGCCGAGCCAGGATCTCGCTAAAGGTAATGACCGGAGTGGCTAAATGGGGAGGACTGGGCCTACCTAATCTCTACAACTATTACATAGCGGCCCAACAATCAAACGCTGCTGCCTGAGTCGAGCACGCAAACCTACCCAAAATGAGCATGCATTGAGCAAGCCAAGCGTGCCCCCTCCCCCGAGCGCTAAGTTCCCTGTTACACATCAGGCACAGCGCGCCGCCTCTGGCCGACATTGCTGACCTCCACTAGAACCACCCTGAACTATTGGGCCTGGGCACTGCAGAAGAACCAGCTCCCCAAGGGTCTCTGCCTGCTTTCTCCAATCCTCCGGAACCCGGACTTCTCTCCTGGCACGGACACAGCAAACTTTGGGGTTGGGCCCGGAGGGGCCTCAGAATTCTCTCGCAATTCTTTGAGAACTGCACCTGCTTACATTTGAGGATTTCAGAGCTGTTTCTCCCTTGCAGAGACTGATAGATACACCTATGCCCATGTACAGCATTGGATCTCGTAGCCAGCAGTCAAACAGGGAGCCAGAAGAGAGCTCCACACCCTAGAACACGCTGTAAAGGAGGGTCCGCGCCAGGGGCTGATTACCAAGCTTTATAAATGATTGCAAGTCGACATGTTGACAGCCAAGCCTCCATACATGTCCCGCTGGGAAGCCGATTTCGGACACCCCATAGATGAGCAAACGTGGAACTACTCCGCCTCCAGGTGTATAACCAACAAGGAATGCACACTCAAACTCCTCCACCGCTAGTACTATCCCCCCTGCACTGTTTTCAGAAGTCCCTGGACCCGACCTGCTGGAGACAATGTGGCGCCCGCAGGACCTTCTTCCACATGTGGTAGGAGTGCATGAAGGCTCAGGCTTTTTGGAAGGAGGTACTGCAAATCATTGCAGCAATACCCTACTGCCAACTGCCGCTGAATCCAGAGGTGATCCTACTGGGAGCGGCATGAATGGACTGCTACCGAAGGCGGGAAACACTGCTAGACTCTTACTCAGCTGCTCTTGGCGGCAAAAATAACCAAAGTGCGCAAATGGAAAACTCAGGAAGGCCCCTACATGTCCTTGCGGTGGATCAAGGTATGGGAGATTGATGTGGCCGAGAAGATCACTGCAGCGAAAAAAGGAGCCCTACATCGCTTTGCAGACTGTTAGGCCCCATTTCTAGAATACAATAGCTAGATCCCTGCACGGACCTTCCAGCCACAGCTGGCGAGACGCTTCCTAAGGTCGTAGAAGCCCCGTTCAACATGCCAGAGGGGCTGCCAGCGCTGAGAGACCCCCAAGGTGAATGAACTGGGGGTATGAAGGGGGCGGGGGTTAAAAGGGCAACAAAAGCACTTATCATAACACTTATATCTGTCTCAATTCTAGTATGCTTTTATTTCTGCTGTGACCGGTCCTAAATATGTTGTTTAAAAAAAAAAAATGATCACCATGGCCCCAAAAGTGGACCGGGGCCAGAGCCCCTTCATAGTAGCTTATTCTCGTCTTGAGGCTCTACTGCGTTGAGTAAGGCTTACAGGTGCTTCCGCTGGTGAAGATTTCCCAGGCCTACAGCGCAGGTCAGTCTTGATTCTATTCAAGACACAGAGGCAAGCATTATGCTTTACTTGCTTTATTGCTGCCAATCCAGCACTTCAAAACATTAAACTTTTAAACAGGAATTTCTGCTTTGAACAGCGAGAAAAGAAAAATGCAACATTTAAAGGTTTAAACTCGAGTCTCTACACCCTTCCTTCTCCAGCAGTAGCAGTCCCATGAGCCTCTTAACCTCTGGTTGTCCTGAGACTGCTCAGTTCCACCTATCCAGTGCCTGCTCAGGGTTTAAACTCCCCCCAGCTCCAGGTACTTTCCTCTTCTTTTTGCTGCTTCTCTGAGAAGTGTTTTCTTTGTATTGCGAGCGTGTATCTGTTTGATAAACCTTAAGCTTTATAAAAGTGCATACTAATATCTATAAAGTAGTGCTGCGAGTACATTAGCATCTAGCAGTATGGTACGATTTTGTTTAGTTGAAGTAGCTTAATGCGAGGTGCGCCGCGCCAACGCTGCTTCGGCCATGGTCACTCCCGTGAAGTAATTACCCGAGTTTGTTTATCCGCCGGTATCGCGGCGCAGTGGAGGCGGGGCAGGAGCCACAAGCGAACTCGCTGGTATCATGCGGCCAGCCCCGCTCCACATAGTGTCCTGAACGTGCAGTAGGACCCGGGAGAGCGGGAGGGTGTCTGGTTTTCCCACCGTCCCCCTCGCCGTAATGTTCATTTGCGCACATCTGATGAAAGAGTGACACACACTTTGCAAACGAACGGATAGAGATGCGCATATAAAAAAATATATATAAATAAAGGGAACGGGATAACAAAAGGGATTACAGCAGTACCCGAGAGCTGCTGCTCTCCTCAGAGCCAATTTAACAGCTGACAAAAGAATGTTGGCCTTGCCAGCCACTGGGTATTATGGCTCACTATGGTACAGATTACCAGTCTACAACACCTAAATACAATGAATAAGAATGGGAGGAGGTGTCCACACATCAAGAGACGGAGCTGTCGCTGAGCTTTAAGAAGGTGTTGGGAGACTCCTTGTCTCAGTCTCTCAAGGAGTTCAGCCTATAGCGCAGAAGTTGGACATTTTGGAGGCATGGATGGTTGAGAGAGACCGACCAAAGGTCATCCAGAAAGAGACTGGCCCTGAGCCCAGGAGAAATTACATCAGCTGGACACCCCCAGGAAGGGGTTGAGCAGGGCTGTAAAGCTCGGAAGAGGAAATACTTTTTTACCCCCCAAGCAAGGAGAAGAGGGTAGATTCAGACCCCCAAAGAGTGGACAACCCGGTCGCCAGACAGAAAAAGGCCAGATGGTTTTAAAAAAAAGTTAATATTTTAGCATATGCGGACTGTGTCTTGTCGACACAGACTTCGAGCATTGCAATGTTTAATCAATGCATACAGCGACCATCTAACTGATCTTCAGCTAAAAATCAATGCAGTCAAGTCTGCTGCATTTATATTTTCAAATAAGCCTATTGCCTCATGTCACAGGGAACATTTGAATCCCTCCCACCCTGTGCCTCTTCATTTCCACTTCTCAACCCCAAAGCACTGTAATGCTCTTCCCTTTTCTATCCAATCTTAATCTTCTCTCGCCCTCTTCACAATAGGTCTGAAGGAGCATCTGCTCTAACTTATGTGTATTTTTCTCATTTGTTGTATTGTTTCAGCCTTGTGAAGCACTTGTGCATTAAGGGCTATTTAAATAAAAATACACAATAGTTGGAGTAGTTCTGGAGCGGAGGATGGCCAAAGGAGCAGGACCAAGCAAGGCCCACAGAAAAAGGCAGGCCTTCCACAGGGACCCAACATGGCAGAACAGATCTTTGAACTCCCACGCTGGAGCATGAAGACTGAACTAATGTGGCCAACTCTAGGGCATGAGAGAAGAACCAAGAGAGGTGGAGGCATACAACAGGTCAAGAGGAGTCAGACGAACGTAGGTAGTGGGGAGATTGGGGTTGAGGGAGCCGGACGACAGGTGCAAAATCAGGAAACCACAACAGGGCATTAACCACAATATTGTCATTAAGGAATAAGGGTCTCCGAATGCTTAATGGCAACATCAAGGGAGATATCCCAAGTAATTTCACCTGGTACAATGGTCTAAACCACTCACAGATAGACTACACTTTCATGACAGAATCAATCTGTCCATATTAAGGAAGCCGGATTTAGCGATCATCATGTTAGTAAGACTGAAAAATGGCTAATTTCCATCTAAATTTAGATATCAATGAAAAGAAAAATTGAATTATATGGATACCAAATACAACTCATATCTTCAATAGAAGAATTACAAAATGTTTTAATAAACATTGATTAAAAAAACAGGTGATAGTAGGTGATAGAAGCAAAGAACGTTTCCAACTTTATCCAGAATGAAATATGTAGTTTTCTTGTGAGAACAATGAAGTTGAGTTCATGCTAACATGCCTCTGACGAAAAAGTTCAAAATAAGAAAAACAACATTAGCAGTGATATTAAAAAGGTTTAATTACTCAAAACTAATCCATTGGAGAAACTGAAAAAAATAAGACTACACAAGCATACATTGAAAAACTGGTTAAAAACCCACACATTCTCAGAAAGAGATGGCGAGCTTATGTTGGAAGCTATCCTTAAAAATAATAGTTAGAACTTTTGGTCATATGAAGGCCAGTTTTCAATGGGAAACCCAATCCAATATCTGAAGAGAGCTGGGTAAATTTAGCTACCTTATACAATTCCTCTGATGTAAAAAAACAAAATCGTAATAAAGGATGGCCCATGGGATATCAGTTTAAGGTAAAACGAGATCCTGAGATTAATAAAATAGATCTTCTAATTTGAGAGGCCCAGGTCCAAATGGAGTGAGTAACAGTGTATACCAGAGCTATGGGCAACCATCCTATTAATAGTATTCAGCAATATACTAAAGTCTAAATTAATACTAAAACCTTGGGAAACATGTTATCCCCATTCATAAAAAGGGAGATTGCACACAACATGTAAACTTCTGTCCAATTACACTGCTCGACTCAGTCAGTACATTTTTTGTGTCTTTAATCCTTAGATAAATCGAAGAATGGGCATCCATGACTGGTAGATGTTTTAAATTCCAAACAGGATTTAGGAAAGGTGTTCGCATCTCATTAAAAACAGCTCTATAATAAACCTACTGACAGTTAAGGCCTGTAATAAAAGCACTGCTCCACTGTGTATCGATTGCAAAGATCTTACACAGGCCTTTGACATGGTAAACTGTGTACGACGATGGTACAAGTTGTAGAACTGGATGTTTCCTTAGAACATATTAAAATATACTGATACATCTGCACAGTGAAACCAATAGTCCGCCCTCAACAGCCATCGAGTGCAGCTGGCGCTCACAATGTGCTGCAGTAGCAGCACCACCTACACCCACTGCAGGGCTTGGGGCACACGACCCATTAATATGCACACCAACGTGCACGACCTGCGCATTGAGCGCTTTCCAAGGAGATCGCCATCCGTCTACGCTAGAGGCATGGAAATAATGCCTCATATGTTTCCTGAAGAAGAAAGCTGCCTTCCGTGAGAAATGTGTGAGAAAAGCACATAAATTCGGAATTGCCACCATTGAGAACCACGAGGGTTCTTTCCATCTAAAGATGGCCGTCGCCATCCATCTCTAAAGCCAACCCCTCTGCCGGCAAACAACCCGCCCTACCAGCTGATTGGCCTGGCTGCGGCCTTAATAGCCTATCGGGAATTGCCAGAAGGCGTAGCCGGCCCGACAACAAAGGCACGACAAGGAAGGCATATTACCTGTCCAAGCCTGTCCTTGCCTCTTGCCAGGAATGCTGCACCCCCAGCGGATCGGACCTCATTGCAGAGTCGCCGCCCCACTAAGTTACAAAGTGTTAATTTTGATGCTACTGCCTCTTGCATTGCGACCAGCATTTATACACCTGCCCACTCTCTTGGCCGCCACTTTGTACTAAGGCAAACTGATTAATGTCTTTACGCCCCTTCACCACCCTGTGTCCATTACCAGCCAAACTATCTCCTCACCCCACGAAGGTCTCGAACCCAACATCCTAATGGCGCTGAATCTCAGGCCAGCATAATTTACCATAATACCCGACCTACTACACTGCTTAGCCTTTGTCTGGCTCTATAGGCATTAGAAACTAAGCGCTCAGACTCCTGTTTGACCCTTCCAATCTAAAAGCCGTACCTGAACTTGATGAACCATTGCCTTACCACACCCTCTGACTGTATTACTTATCCACTGGTAGGCATTTGCCAACCCTAATCGTGTATTTACAACTAAAATTATGCAAACCACCGTTTGGCACTGTGTATCCTGATCTAGGTGTCTAGCCTCTGACTGCCCCCACTTTTGTCTATATGTATCTTTCGAATATGCAAAGTATTGTCATATTGGCACCTCTGTTGCACTGCCTAGTCCAGCACCTTGCAGCCTCAAAGGCACAACTCAAATCTAGGTGAACCACCTTTTGGATCTATGATACGCATTTTGGTCAGTGCTGCCCTACAGCGCCACCACCCTGTTTGATGTATTTTATCTGCATGTTGGTCAGCGTTGACCTACAGCACCACCCTGTTTGATCTATTTGACTTGCATTTTGGTCACTGCCGCCTCACAGCGCTACTTCGACTGATCTACTTGATTTGCATTCTTGGGCAATGCTGCCTCTTAGCGCAAATTTAACTTATGTACCGATAACCTCATATCCAACTACTCCTGACCACAATAGCAAAGTCGCATCTAGATGGCCCATACAACCATCAATGTACTTTTAAACTTTATATAACTTGCTAATACCATCCTACCCAAGTCTAGATTAGTATAGCCGCTTTATGACCATACCTGACACTATCTCAGGAACTTGCCAGTCCCTACCCAGCCTTATGGATTATAGCGCGCCCCGGAACTAGTGGTTCCAGTAGCCCCCTGCCTCACCTAGAACCGCCCATTACCTCCAGGATGCCCTGTTATAGCCCACGCAAACACCTATTTGGTACCCCCCCGCTTCCCCAAGTTAGTTTGGTCATCGCTTTACATGGCCTCTGCCCTCCTACTAGCATTACAGTACAACAGTCTGCCCATTAAAACTAGTGACATGTTTCTCGCCCATGCTGCCCCTCTTAGCACTCCCTTCTGCCCCACATTTCTAGACACACGAAAGCTTAAAACAGGGCAATACCAAGAATATCCATCCACACAGCTACCATGTAGCATTACTGACAGAAACCTAAGATTGCGTGCCCGCCTCTCCAAATTATACGAACCACGGGCAAAAAAAAATAGAACAATTAAACCTTCTAAAAAAATGCCTATCCCAGAAAATAACCAAGGAGCATAACTTGAGCCTCCCTAACTACCATAGACCTACTTTGACCCATACTAAACAGAAGCCTCAAGATAGTCCCAGCACCGCTCTTACACCAGTTATCCACCAACCTAACCTCAAAGGAGCCCTTATAAATGTTAGGTCTCTAATTGCCCATGCAACTGAAATCTCTGACATCTTACTAATAGACAACTTAGACTTCCTGGCCATCTCAGAATCCTGGCTACATGATGCAGCAGGCCCTGCCATATCGCTGGCAGTCCCTGAAAATTATACTATCCTGCGAGCAGATAGACACCTCCCGAGGTGGTGGAATAGCTATTATAGCCAAGTCCAACTTAAACTTGAGAATTGTGACAGCACCAACCATGAAATCCTGTGAATGCTTGTCGGTCAAAGTCGGCACGGCCAACTCACAAACGCTAAACATTCTCCTGATCTATAGGCCACCTGGCCCCATTGGAACCTTCTCGGAAAACATCTCTACCGCCCTGTCTAATAACCTGAAAAATACTACCCAGACTCTAGTGTTAGGTGATTTCAATCTAGGCTATAATGATACTAAGGACTCCCACTCCACTGCCATTGCTATGACTCTCCAAGAGCTTGGCTTCTCCCAGAAAGTCAACTCACCTACTCATAACAAAGGTCGAATCCTCGATTGGATTGCAGAATATAATTTGAGGTAAATATCACGGCTATCGTTCCGCAAATCTGGACAGACCATCATCTCCTAGTATTCTCACTAGTTACTAACCTAGCTAAGGCCCAGCCATCGATTACCCACCCTTCACTCACGAGGAAAAAAAATCATGACAGCTGAAAAACTATTGCCACATATCTTACCTAAACTTAACGCTATACCGGACAATAATGACCCTAACGCTGTAGTCAAATGGTACAACAAAGTCATGAATTCAGCCCTTGACAATATTGCACCGTTGAAACTAAGGAACAGTAAACCAAAAAAACACCTCAACTCTTGGTTTACCCCTCACTTACAAAACCTGAGACTACTCAAAAGAAAATTGGAAATGGCGTGGAGATGCTCCCCAACAGTAGAAAATAATCTAAACCTCACCAAAGTCTCATCTCAATACAAAAAAGACATCCTCTCAGCCAAACAGGATACCTACAACAATAGAATATCCCAATCCAAGTCCAGTGTTAAAGAACTGTTCATTATCCTGAAAGAACTGGAAACCCCCATTGTACCACAAGAAAACTGTATTAAAGACAAAAAGTGGTGTTCCAGTATCCAACACGCCCTAACAAAGTAGCCAACCTACAAACTAAAATTGCCCTTAAGAAAGCCTCTCTAGTACCTCAAACGCCTCAGAGCATAGCTCCCTTACCTCATCACAAACAAGAAACTCGGTTCAGCTCCTCAAAAGTTGCAACCATTGAGGTGGAGGAGGACATACTGGGACTTAAACCATCTAATTGTAAAGGAGACCAATGCCCGGCGCAACTTATCAAGGACGCCGCGAGAGAACTCTCTCCTTTCATAACTAAAATCATCAACTCGTCATTCACCACCGGTACTGTCCCAAACAATCTGAAAGAATCCTGGTTTCTGCCACTACTGAAGAAGCAAACCCTTGACCCTGCCATTCCAATGAACTTCAGACCCATTATGACCGTGCCATTTCTTCTAAAAATCTTTAGAGGCATACATCCAGATACAAAACTTCCTGGAATCCAATCTCCTCCTAGGATCTCGTCAATAGGGGTTCCGCCCTCAACATGGCACCGAAACTGCCTTAATTGACCTTATGGCCCAAATAGATGAATTTAGAGATAAAGGCCAAGCAGCACTACTCCTCCTTCTAGACCTCTCGGCTGCATTCGACTTAGTCGACCACAAAGTCCTATGTAGTCACCTTGATTCCGCAGCCCATTCCTCCAAAGAGGCCATAACCTGGATGGAGTCATTTCTGAGCGACCGAACCATAAGAGTCTTCTCTCCATCGGCCTCACCAGACCCCATACCCATAACCTGCGGCGTTCCACAGGGATCCTGTGGGTCACCTACACTCTACAACGTATTCACCAAGCCACTCTTCGACGAAATGGACCATTTAGGTATCGCCTACACTAACTATGCAGATGATACCCAAATCCTCCTTCCGCTTTCAGGAGATTACGTTATTGACTTGGCTCTAATGAATAGAATTTACAGTATCGCTCAGGCCTGGATGGCCACTCACGGTCTATGCCTGAACGACGAAAAACTGAGCTCATCATTCTAGGCACCCCGACTCTTAGCCAAATTTAGCCCAGACTATGCCAACTTCGCTATTGATGGTAATACCATAAAAGTAGCAAAGGAAGTGAAGACCCTAGACTTCTACCTAGACACCACTATGAACTTCACTAAAGAAGTCAACTCCCTTGCATCGGCTACTGCATACACATGCAAACTCATCAGAGCCAGTAAACAATTCCTCTCCACAGACAGCTGCCTCATGCTGGCTAGAGCCCTCATACTGTCCAAATTGGATTATTTTAACACACTATACATCGGAATGAACAAACAAACAATCCACAAAATACAGGTCCTACAGAATAATGCCTTGAGAGCAGCTTTGAAGATCAATAGAAGTGAGCAAATCTCCTCCACTAGAAAAGAATACAAATGGTTGTCTACCTCTAACAAAATTAAACTCAAGACTGCCTCTCTTACCCACAAGTGCCTCAATAATAATGCACCACCTTACCTTACAGCCAGAATCTGCAAAAAAACATCCTCCAGACCGATGCGAATTGCTTACTCCAACTTCCACGATTTAGACTATACACTATTGGGGATATAGCTTCCCAGTTAAGGCTGCGCAACTATGGAACTCCCTACCTCCAGACATTAGAGCCCCCCAGCCATATGTCAAATTCAGACAGATTTTGACCAACTGGCAAAAAGATAATGACAAATAAAACCTAGAACAACGCCCTCCTGACGCTTCGTCCTTATTCTATGTCATGTAACCTACATGGCACACACGGAGATGCCACTGCCTATTCTGTATTGTCTTTTTCATGCACCCTTTGTAACCTCAGTGCATTCTCTTGTAATTATGTAATGTCACTTTGTATATATTGTTGTGATTTATATGCCGGCCATGTAACCAAGTTGAACATATCCTTTTCTGTTGCGCCCTGTTGCTCCCAGGCCTGCTGCACATTACAAATATTAAACTAAACTAATAGTTGGAATGAACCTGCTGCCGAGGGAAATAAGAACTTCTAAGGGATTGAGACAAGGATGTGCCTTAGCTCCTTGTCTATTTCATTTTTGTGTTTCAGACATGTGTGACTAAACCAAGTTGACTTTGTCTCTCCCAAGATAGCTGAAGCGGGGTTTGCTGGCTCACGTGTCGTCCTGCAACTTATTAATGGATTTCAGTCATTTCCCAATATCGATTTTTAAAATCAACTAAAACAAATTCAATATATGTTTCCAGGTATTAAAAGGGACCAGGCTATTTTTCGAAACCGAGTGACAAGAAAGTGGATTTTGTAAAGGAAATCAAGTACCTGGATTTATATTTATTAACGGAGCACTAGATCTGCACTGACCCGTAGACCAGACATTAAAGCAGAACAATTTGGGGCACAGATGAAATATATTACTAAGAAATATTGCAGATCACACTTCTTCCGCTGATCAAGTAGTATTGGGCCAAAGTGATACCAGCCATTATATATGGCCTGGAGATATCCCCTTTGCCAGACCACACAAACTTTGCACTTGCAGAGGAGAAAATGTGTTGTTCGTTGTTTATGTTGCCAAACTGTGCCCATCATAATTTTAAGATCAAAACTGGGACTTTCATCAATACATGCTTTTTAAATTTATGGAGGGCAATACTCCTTTTTACGAATATTACAACACTGACTGAAAATACATTACATGATGATCAGTCATTACAAATGATGAGTCCTAACTCTGGCATTATGAAATATTTTAGAGAAAAATGTTGTGAAACTCTGGACACTCTAAAAATGACGAGAGATTACTTGAATTTAAATCCAACTGCAACTAAGGTAAAAAAATTGTACGAGTAGGATTGGTGAAACACTTATAAACTTCATAAAGAAAATGAAAGACACGTCATCCCAATTTCCTGCTGCGCATTATAGGAACATTTCTTGAGATTTAATCTCATCCTAATAAGAGAAATAACATGCATTAAGAACTCTGAGGAATCACAAGAAATGACCTGCAGAATATGTTCAAAACCCTCAGACGGTGAGTTTCTATATCACATTATGATAAGGGCCCCGCCTTTCAGATGCAGAAACCGTAAATATCGGAGATTTGTTTATGATATGGAGTGAACAAATATGTATGATTTCTTAACAAGGTTGCATAACGGAAGGAATACACACAAGACTGCCTTTCGTTAGTAAAATAATACTTGCTTTAGATGGGGTAATTAGAAGTCTGATAACCTTAGCATAGATCGAAAAGCCTCTCCAGATCTACCTGTGTATTATCAATCAGCACAAAATGATCAGCGTATGCTATCCAAGGGATTTTGAAATTGCCTAGTTTAGGGTAAATCAACGTGGACAGGGTTAGATATTCGTGAATATCAAGATACATACAAGTTAAAGAGGAAGGGGGCTAAAACAAACCCCTGCCTCAGACCTGAATTAGTTGTAATCCTTCGGGACCTCTCCCTCTTTGTTCTGGTATTCAAATAAGACTGAATTCTCATAGAGGCCCATTATAAGTTTCAACACGCCCCATGGCAGTCCCCATTTTGCTAACTTAGACAAGAGTCTTCTGTGATCTACCCTATCGAATGCTGCCGAAAGGTCTACTGATGCCAAAAAGGTTGTTCCAATGTGAATTCTTGGATTGCCCTCAATGCTAGCCCATTAATATTGGTGGAGTGGCCTTTACGAAATCCGGTTTGTAATCAGTTCAACCTTTGAGTGGAAACTACCCACTGTTTCTGATACTGAACTAAGAGGGACGCAAAGATCTTACTATCCGTATCAATTAAAGAGATCGGACAGTAATTTCTAGGTCCGAACCTTGCGCCCCACTTATAAATGGGCACCACATTTACAGTTTGTTTTCCAAGACTCTGGGAAATTGCACTGAAGAACTATGCTCTTAAATAACACAATTAATGAGTTCGTCCAGTTAGTAGGGTCAGCTTTTAGCGTATTATTAGTTACGCCATTTGGGGCTTGAGCACTCAAACCTTTACAGGCTTTCATGATTTTCAAAACACATTCTACTTCTATATTGAGAGGCCAATCAGTTACTAAACAATTTCACATTGAAGTGTTCAATTCAGCATCCTCAGAGATTTTTAGAGGCAAAGAAGATAACCCACTGTGGCTCTGAGACTGCATTCAACTGACTGACAGCTGAAGATACATCCTGCGCCTTCGCCAATGCCCAGAAGGCCCCCACATCACTCTTAGGAAGAACCCTTAACAGATTCTGCGTCATTCTGTAGCAGAGTTGCCCATCTGTATTGGCAGACTTTTTTATATCTTTGCTTTATGCTCTTACATCAATTTTACATCCATTTGGTCATTAGAGTTCTTAATTTCTATAATATTTCTCTTCATTAACCGCCTTTCTGCTGCAAGCTGTAGGTCAAACATGTACATGCTGGATTCTCCCCTTACCTAACATTAACATACGATTGCTTGACGCTTTGTCCATTATATTTTAAATAAATTAATCGAAATTGATCACATTAAAGACTTCCATTTTCCATTCTAAATTAGTACTCATGTTATTGAAATCTGTGTTAAGCAACCCAATAATATATGGGGACCAGCAAATAGAGTTCCTTCCTCCATTTGTCCTAAGATTGATTGGGGACTCGAATGCGTGTTCAGCTTTACAGTAGCATATATCAAAGAGCTGTGAAAAGCATAAATCGTCCTGACTGGCAAATACCCCAGGCAGTTGAAGTTTCATGAAAGAACTGAGAAGGAAGTATAAACTGAAGAAAGATACCCATCAGTGGAGTATAACAGGTGATCTGCAAAGTTGTAAGAACATCTACAGAAAGACTATTACAGAGTGTTTTGGTTAAAGAAGAACTTTGTGAGTGCAGTGTACACACAAAATTAACCATTAGTTAAAGAGACATTTTTGCCATCCGGTTTAATCCAGGTGAAGGGGAGCATTCCATGGATTCAAGGGTCTTTACCTTGGAGAATATTTTTGTTGGCAGTCACTCTTATACTTTTGGTTTTAAACACTTTCTCTAACATCAAGTTAAAGACATTAACTTGTACCCTTTGCATGTTTTGTTTATAGTAGGAGGGTCAGGATAAGACGTTTTGGAAACAAGGAAGGCATTTCAGTTACTGACACACACATTTTGAGTTTCTAGGTAGCGAAGTTCCTCTTTAGAAAATGGCTAGAGGGGCGTTTTTTTCCAACCCATTTTTATGACAACCTCACATTAGCTAGAAGCTTGCAACTTGAAAATGTTTTAATATATTTACAAATCTAACACATAATATCATGTTAGTTAATTTACTATCGCATCCTATGCAGGTAGATTTGCAACCTGTGAGAAACCTGAAGGTGGCTCACCATTTAGTCCACAGGGATCTGTTGTCCAGTTGGCCAGGACACGGCCATTGCTATTGGATCCAGTTCCTGGGGGTGGACCAGTGCGGGAGGATCACCTGGATGAGGGGTCCTCTGGGAGTGGAAGTGGGACACTGAAGGGGGAGACGCGGTACCCCCTTGTCTTTAACACCTTTTCCCCATCCTACCAGGTAAGATATTTAGGAACTCAAACCCCACCTTCAAAAAAACAGACACTTTCTCACGGACAACTCACTGTGAGCGACAACAAGACAATCCCCCCTTTCTGAAAAGTATTTTTCCAGATTTTCCTCAACTTACTAGTGAAAACTACAATCCCCATAATTCTTCCCCTATGTTCTTGTCTAAAGTCACTGAGACGAGGAGGAGAGAGGGATTGGGAGGATGAAGATTACCAACAGGGAACCGCAGACACAGAAAAGACGCTCCCCTTTCTACAGCAGACTGTCCCATTAATGAGGCCAGGCTAAGTCAGGCCTCCCTCTTTAATTACTCGCACCTGACGCCAATTGTCTCTCCCAGGCAGCATAAAAGGCGGAGCAGGAAACCACACTTTGATTAAGTCTGGGATGCTGTAAGGTGCCAGAGTGAAGGAGAAAGCCATAGTGAGCTGCAGAAGGAGAAAACCACCCAAACAGTGGCCCTGCTAGTTGAGAGGAGACTGCAGTGTGGAGGAGGGAGCTGTACTTCCAGAAGGCAAGACCAGTAGCAGCGGGGGTTGCCTGGCAGTACCTGTAGCAGAACTACTCCCCTGGTGCCAGATAGGGGAACTTGGGTACACAAGGGGCAGGAGAAGACCCTGACCTCATTGAAACATCGCCCTTGTGGCTCGTACAGCTGCCAAAACCTGCAATGCTGTTTTGGGGCACTGAAGAGGGAGCAAAATTATCACAAGTGCATTCTGGGACTGGGAGTCCAAAAACACACTTGAGGATTGTGAACATTGTGAGAAGGGTCCGAGCCCGGCAAAGGGAGAACCCTGCAAAACTTTGTGGGAGGGGTCTCAGCCCAGTAGAGACAAACGTTGTGAATTTTTGTGAGAGAAACTGGCACCAGAGAAAGAATGGTCCGGCGCCACATGTGCGCTCATTCGAAAGTCTCTGGCTTGTGCCCCCTCTCCCAAACCAGGAGAAACAACAAGTACCAAGAGGCCTTAGGGGTGGCCGGTGTGAGGTGTGAAGGTGGTCATAAGCGGGTCAAATTCTACATTTGAAAGTCTTTGACACGTTGTTGAGGCAAACATGAACCTGACAGATGCTTGCGAATTGGGGTGAACCCTAACACACACTAGAATATTGTGATGAATGAACTGTGCAAAGCCTAACTAGGGGCTTTAGAGAAAACCTGACTGGGGCTTTAGAGAGCCTGAGGTAAAGGGAAGAACCTAAGGGGTCTAGAATGACTGTTGAAATGGGAACCCGATGGAGAGATGCCAAAAGAAAGCTAGGGGAAGGGAACCCCTGCTTTCTGATGAGAATTTGAAATTGTGAAACTGGCGTTTGCGCCCGGCTGAGGGGAACGTAGTGCAAACTGATATTTTGAAGCACGCACTTACCATAGAATAACAATGAGTAAGCGAGACCAGATCACCCTTCGGAAGCCGCCGTTTAAATTGGCAAGTGCTTTGAGAGGCCAACGCTGAAAGAAGGATCGGAGCCCAGCTGAGGGGGATCCAAGGGTGTAAAGTAGTCACCCAACTTAGAGATTAACAAAAAGGAACTTTTGATTTGTTGTGAATGTCATATCAGGCCCACTGAAGCAAGAGACTTTGCATGAAAGAGACTTGGCCGCAGAAGGTCCCGATATTGAGAAAAGGAACTGTAACCTTGTGCCGGAGAAGCCCAGGAGTGTGCTGTGCTCAAGAGTCCTACCTTGTCCTGTGCTAAAAACGTGGGGAAGGGGGACCCCGGCCTAACATCCCAACTTATCGTTTTATGAACACTTTCTTTTATTGTGAACATTATCCCACACTATTTTGTAACATAGCAGTAAGAATTGGCAATAGTTTTTTTTTTTAGTATAGGCCCTTTTTATTGAACGAGACTCCACTTGGACGGTATTATTTGATGGTCGTAGCTTGCTCCCATCTTAAATTTAGATCAGGCGTTTATCTCACCCATTTTTACAGTTTAATAAACACCCTTGAACTGTGATCACTTGTGTCTGTCTTACTTTGATACCATGCCTTCCTTACAAACTACAAGCCAACCGACGCTGTAGAAGAACGCACACTTGGTGCACGATGCACTTCCATTATCTGCTCATTTATGCAGTTATTTCAAATGTGATAAATGTTTATTACTGTCAATCACGTGTGCCAAGTATGAACTTTAAATATCAGAATTGATTAATCAATATTAACGCACAGCTGTGAAGGCTTGAGTGTGGGCCCTGCTTACGAAAACTGAGGATTTATATAGATAATGTTTTGGCATATTTGCAGTTTGCTTTTCATTATTTTTTTTATTTTTTTGCTCAACTTGTTTCAACGTGGAAAGCGTGTTGCTGTCCTGCATAGCACACAATTGTTTCACAAAACTGGCTGTGCTTCTCATGGGTGGAGGCTGGGCATATAAGGTGCTCGGGGAAGACGTGGGCACTGATGCACATAATTCCGGTACATTGGTAAAACCGGATAAGCAGCTTGTGAGGCAAGCCTTTCAATTAAAAGTCCTTCAATATCCGTGAGAGAGATCTTTAGTAACGTACACAATGATTCACCGTACATTGCCTCATGCACTTGGCCAGCCCATGAATCAAAAAGGGGGAGGAAAAAAATAAATCATGAACCGGTTTGCCAGCACATAGGTAAACTATTAAGTATCTTTTTTTCAATGTGTAGTAAAGTTAACCTCGATAAAGTGCCGTGCGTGCAGGTAGTATTCTGCTAACTGAAACATGGGAGGACAGTTTAAATTAAAATATATATATTCAACTACTAGCAAGAAACGCACTAAAGGGGTAGTTATCCACTATAACAAATTACAGCAAGATCGTCCACCTTCTTAGAGATTTTGCTAAAGTGTGGTCCTGCCTTATGGCCCGAGCACTTCAGCACAAGTGCCCAGTCACACAATGATAACTGCAAACAATTATTGAAAAAATAGTGTCCTCTGAAGAGCCAAGTGAGCCCTTAAGCCTTAAAGCCACAGACCGAATTAGAAATAAGAGACTAATCAACTAACGCTTTGTTGACGATTGCGGTTTTGAAAACTGTAGCACCCATATGTACAGTGAGGTTTCTCTATAAATATATAATGACCAGCAATTATAGGCATTGCAAAACAAGATACATTTTCGCCACCAGGTGTGCCAGCATTTCTGAACAGCAGTTTTCTAACAGTCTTACACAAAGGGTGAGTTCTCAATCAAGGTACAGTAGAGAAGGAAAAGGGTGTGTTCCCGATACTGGCACATGCCAAAAACCAAGCAACATGGAACCCTTTCACTAACAGGTTGCTGACTTGCTCTATGAGGAAGGGACATGCGGGAAGTCGTTATTGACTGGCGCTTTAGACAAACGTAATAGTTGTTCAAACACAGCCTGTAGAATTGGACCAACGCGTGCCACTGCAGGAAGCTGGGCAGCGGCCAACTAATTAAAATATTTTAATACAAAATAAACACCCTCCATTGGTAATACTAAGCACAGCTAATTTTCCTCCCCATAAAGCCCCTCAACGAATGTCCGTCATTTCAACCACACAGTGGATGTGACATTGGCACTAATCAAATGCGGATTGCTGACAACAGGGTGGTTTATGAAAAGATCCTCACTGGATCAACTTTACTTAGTTGAATCCATCACTGCCTGCTACCCTGCTCCTTGCCAACCCTGAAATATTTCTACATACCCGACTGCAACTTGCGTCATACTTCGAACCCTGTCTGAGCTTAATCTACATCGCCAGACCATCCATCACCATTTCACCACACCAAAAGCTCACCCCGAATAACAGCCTCAACATGTTGCTGAAAAGGCACTCAACTGTGAAGAACGTTATCAAAGTTAACCTCATAACCAAACACTGTATACACTGCTACATGAACGAAAAAATGCTTCCCAGAGGTCAACAACTCTTCAATTATTGGTGGTACCACAGACACAAACATTCTCCCAAAGAGCTTTCCCACGGTCAGAGGTCTTGATCTCTGCTTCATCCAAAAGCCACACACTTGAATGACATAATTTTGCTCCAAAGTTCTGCAAAACAAGTGCTGTTTTAGCAAAACTTTCATTTTCCACTTTTACTGTTTTCACCCACATTACTTAGACATTTCTGCAGACACAGTTGTCCAACTCCTCGTCTCCTACGACAACCTGGTCATTTTCACGAACTTACAAATTTTGGTTAACAATATCAATCTGCCAGGAGTCACTGTAATCCAAAATATGAAAGACTCGGGTCTCAAAAGGCAAATCTATGGTCTTCCCCCCCAAATTACCACTCTCCTGTGACAACAAACGTACCATATTGCAGTGCCATGCAGATCTGTTCTTCATAATACTTGTCATACCGTTCCTTTTACAGCTGCCCCTTATCATGTATGTCATATTTGCAACTGTTTCCTTGCTTCTTGGATCGTTTCCCCCCCCTTCTCCCAACATGAATCGCCAACACTTCTCCTACCAGCCCTACCTATAAGGGGTGTATGGGCCAGTTTAACTCCCTACAAATAGGCACATAATCACAAAATGTAGGATTCACCCAGCAAATCTCCATGGATATGTTTGGAACAGTAGTGCACGTACTACCACAAGAAGAAAATACTTATTACTGCCTCATAGAAGATGTAAACCTGTATCTTTTTATGTGCATGAATAATTAGTTGCAAATAAATAATTACACTTTTCCGTTTTATGCAAAATACTCCCATTGGGAATTGGACTTGCATTTTTGCTCCCTAAAAAAATCATTTTATTCCCAACTTTAAAAAAAAAAAAAGGGAGGGGGGCAGTAAAATACTCTCACTTCCATATCTTATCTGGAGCCCTGCCTCCCACAAAGCCTTCCTTTGATCACTCAGACAAACTACTGGGAAATTTCCTACCAGAGACTTTCTGCGACAAACCTCATGAAAATGTATACGTTGGAGGCTAAATTAGGCCACGTCCCACCACCCTCTTCACACATCCAAATCGTTCATGTCAGACATGCACCATATGCGGCCGATTCCCTCCCCTCCCTCCCTGGGCATTGCACACATCTTGACGGGCTCATTCCCCCTCTTCCAGATTCCCCCCCCCTTCACTTTAAGTCACTAAGTCTTAACCCTTGACATGTGGGTAAAGCCAATTGTTGCACATTCAATGTCAAGCCTGAAGACCGTGTAACAAACCACACCCATTTTATCATCAATTCTGTGCTTAGTTCGCTTGACATACTTTTCTCAGACTGGTCCAATCTGCCTCAGAGTCACTCAAACACCATTGTATAATTTGACATACTTTACTTGCTGACCCCCAGCCTGCACTGTATGCAGACTAATGCTTGTCCGACCGACATACCCTAACACAAATCCTCCATTATAAAAATCGGTTAATTTAGAGTATGGTGTAAATAAAATCCTCCAAGTTTCAAATAATGGAAAAATAGGCAATTTAAAGTTAAGACTTTTTCCACAGCTGGAATCCTAGAGGGAAGCTTGCAGAATGCCCATCGTTAGCTAGTCCACAGGCAAAGAATCCACCATTCCACATACGTGGCAATCCAGACCAGAGGATTGTCAGCCAACAAAATGGCCCCCCAGCGACATTCTACCGGTGCAAAGGCAAAAACTAAACTTTAAATGGAGGTAACGGCCCACCATTGGAAGCCAAGAAAATTGCATTTATACCCTTTGTTCAAAAGGCTCTCATGTTGCCCAGACACGATTATGGAAGCAGCTTCAGCCTTGGACTCTTTTCCCTAATAGAAGGCATTAACAAGTCACCCACCTCCTCGAATACATCATGAAAAGGATACACATCAAATCAACATCATCCGCCACCTATTGGCTAGCATTTGGTTTATCGCACAGTTAATCAACAAGGCAAGGCTTTCATCACCTGCAGACTCCACACAACGTCCGCCCCAATACAGGGACCTCTCCTTTTACTTGTACAATATCCTCGCTAGCTCTTAACAATTCTTCCCAGTCATCCACATTTCACGTTGGAGACTTTTCCCCAGATTCTGTCCATCCCTGAACTATGTTACCTTCTGGAGAGGCTTGAAACCTTTCAAAAGCAACTACCCCACTCTTCACCGAGTCCAAGTCACGCTGTACAGTTGCAAAAATAGTTTTTTTTCAAACAACCGTCCATACATACACAATTCTTACTCATTAAATGGGCATGAAATATTAAGAAAACCTGACAATAACGGCACTACAAAACAGCCTGGCATACATAGTGCTCTTAAAAGATTAGTCATTAAGGGAATAGCCTTTATCACATTCCTCACTGCATGATATCAAGAGCTTTCATTATTCACTACATTCTTGAAATGCTGTATGGTCACAAATGTCATACAAACATGAAATATGCAAACATAAAGGTAAATCAAATACAGTAGATATCTGGCACAGCGCTGAAGCACTCCTAACCCACGACCTTTCTTGTATCATAGGATTGTGCCTGGTTGCCCATGGGATACACCAATAAAATGAATTACAATAGTAGTCAAAATGGAGTGTACGCAGGCAAAAAGGAAGGTACCCAGGCAAGAAGTAACGCAGGTTATTTTCAGGGCCCAGACGCAGCTGGGACAGCTTTATTTAAACAGATTGCAGAACAGAACTGTGTGAAAAGGCGTTTTATACCACTTTAGTTAATTAACCTTTAGTAACTTTTGCAACATGAAAAAATCTCCCCACACAAAGCCAATTGGAGTTCACACATTGAGCCCTTCTAGAAAAACATACATTATGTTCTGTAATTGGGTCCACAAACCTTCCCACACCGCCCTTAATTATAATTTGTGATGTCACAATCCAACCCCCACTTCCCACACTGTAATGACAATTCATTGAAACATTTGAGATGACCAGAGGAACTTTATTCATCTGTCCCAGTCACCTCATCTACGTTCTCATGAGAAACGATCTCTACTATGGCACTGTCAGAGACTTTAACCACGGACATACTGCTGTACAAATGTTGCATATGAAGAACTCTTCCGACCTTCTTCCCTGGCGAAACATACTAAGGGGCAGTTTGAAAGCGCCTTTGTTCTTTTGACACCATCTAAAAATCGTGTTTTGCAAATTATTTTGAATTATAACATGGTTATGCCCTCCTTGCCTGTCGGCGTGCGGCACCCATGGGTTTTAATCTGAGACTTTGAAAAAATAACTATTGTTTGCTTCTTACCATACCAGCCTGGGATCGTGGGTCCTGCATGTGCTACCAGCCACTGTGGCTTTGTTGCAAATAAAAAGCTAACACTTTTTCTGCAAAAGCATGCTTTAATGACTATTTACCACATTCCAGCATACCCCAAAGTTTGGTTATACTTACCTGTGCCCCTGTATTTCTTTTTAAAAGTAGATTACTTTTATTTTGGGATTTACTGTATAATTATTAAAAGGAGCCCTCTTCCCTTCTACAGTGCTACACTCGCAATTATTAAGTGCGTACCTTTTTACTGCGCTGAACTTGCATTTTTATTACAGGATGATCAAAATAACTACCCAGCTTTCAAGAATGCCTCGTGAATCTCTGAAAGACAGTAGTAGGTCCCTCGCAAAACTAGCCAATAAAACAGTTAATAGTGCAATAATGCTCCACCTGCTTGAACGTCAAAGTTGTGAAAGGAATGTTGCCGATTCAAAAAGTGTGGCTATGGAACCCTTGTTCCAGATTACTGGAACATTGGGTCATACAACCGTTGACATTGCACATAATAAAAATCCTTTAAATTGACCATAACTGAGAACAGGAATTACACATTTTAAGTTGCAAGCTACTGGTCAGCCATAGAAAATCACATAAAACACAATTTCCTATTTGCCAAGAGTCAATTATCATTAGCCAAGCTGAGTGGTGAGGTTTGTATGTGCGCACTAACCCCACCACACAGATTCTGCTGAATTATCTAGCTCCATCACAAGAGGTGTGTGCACACACTTTGAGTTGTACATTTTAGTATTTTTTTAATGGTATTACAAATTCATTTAATTTATATTTTTGTATGAAAGATTAGTCTGCTCCTAAACAAAATGGACTGTTGAGATGGAGAGTGATTTGAATGGTAAGAGAAGAATAGCAGGCCGCACCGAGAAAGAAGTGTCTCCGTTGAGCACTCTGTTTTGCTGTATTCTAATGGCAGAGGTGTTGAGGCAAGTCTGGTGTAAGGGCAAAACCATTAGTCATGGCTGCCTTCTAAAGTGTGTGGATGGATAGCCATGCCTACGGCAGATGTCCAGCGAAATTGTGCTTTTATACATAGCTTAAGCTCAGGTGGAGCTCGTCTTTGACCTCATCGTGTTACCAGGCTGTCTCTGTGAAGAAGACAAGCAACACTTGTTTGCCAATTCTAAGCACTGTAGACCGGCTACCCCAGGCGCAAATAGACTAGCTATGTTGTGCCGTCTTCTAAGCATGGAGGCCAGGCTGCCATGGATCTAGAGTCATCCAAGCGCAATAAAACAGGATACCCTTATAGGCTTACGCTATATCTTCTAAGTTACATCATAGGCTGCGGCGGCCGTTCCTCCTCCAGCCGTGCTGGGACCCTTTCTATTCTCTGTCTATACCCCCCTTCTCTCCCCAGTCATCTCTTCCTTCGGCATTTGCCACCACTTCTACACTGATGACACCCAACTCTTTCTTTCCTTCTCTTCCTTCACATCTGACCTTCACCTCACTCTTTCTTCCTGCCTCATGGCCATAAAAGATTGGAGGTCATCCCACTTTCTTTTCCTCAATACTGACAAGACTGAGGTGCTTTTCTTCCCGCCTAATACACTCTCCCCTTCTCCGATCCGCTCCTCTCTCACATTTGCTTCCAAACTCCTAGTCTCCTTCCTTATTTTCTCCCGCCTCTTCTACTGCTCCTCTCCTCTTTGGACTCCCTGTCTCTGACCCAACTCCCCTAAAATCTATCTACCACTCCTCTATTCGTACTCTATGTCTCCTCGGCCCTCAAGACTATTTCCTCCTCTCAACTTGACTGGCTTCCCTTCCTCTCACAACTGAAATTTCAATTCCTCTGTCCTGTCTACAAATCTCTCCATGACCTGCCCCCCTGCCTCTCATTTTACTCCCCCCTCCCACTCAGCAAACCTCTACCTCCTCACTGTACCCCCAGCCCCATGTGCCTCCTCATGCTTCTGCTCCCTCCCTCTTTCCCTCCCTCCCTGCCTTCTTCCCTCCCTCCCTCCTCAAATCCTACACCGCAACTCCCTTCAACTACCCCCTCCTCTACCCTCCCCCCACTTGTAAATTGTTCTACATATTGTTCTAATGACCTGTTTCATGTTTGTAAATATGCTTCTCTCACTTTTTTGCCTGTTATATTGTAAAGCGATTTGGCTTAAAGTGCTATATAAATTCAATACACAAACATAACTGCATTTATCATGAGTTACAACGTCTTACTTCTAGATCAATTGCAAAATGGACAGGATGAACATAAGGCGCCCCCTTGATTGCGGTCGAGAGCCACACCATCAATCCCACAACTGGGGCCAGACCGATTCCTACAAAATGGAGGCTTTTTCCCCTGCTAAGATGACAGCAGCCACGGAGAATGAGACAAGAAGCATCTCAAGGCCTATGGCCTTCACTGCACCTCTCAGCTTTGTGCCTTCCAATTGGACAGAGGCTGCAACAAATGGCCGGCCACCTCCAAGCCAGGAGGCAAAGCCGGCCCTGTTGCAAGGCCCTGGTTCAAGGCCTGTTGCACTTATCTTTATCCCTCTTGCCTTGCTTGCTGACGCCGACCTGCATTGCAACTCCCTAGGTTGCTGTGTAGCAAAATAAGCCTTCAGATCACTTTCCCCACCAACCACACAGCTGCTCATACAACTGGATAATTAATGATGGGTCAAAGTTAATAGGAGCTCCTGCGCCTCGTCCCAGTTGGGCAGCTCACCTAAATGCCACCTAAATGCCACTCGGCGGAGACCTTTGCCGTCACGCTCCCTCAACAAAGGCACTCCCATAGCGCCTTAAATGCAGTGCTCCCGGTGCCTCGCAGCCCCACTCCATCACCTTTTGTGCACCAGCCCACCACCGACTAGCTTCCTACACGCCCTGTAGCGGGTTAGTGCACCGTTGCACCATAGAGAGCACTGTGCATAATGCCTTTCACTGAAATGCTACTACCAATCGCCAACATTGTTTTTACCTGCCCTGGGAGAGTGCTCCAGGGCAACAATGCTGTCACCTCATTATGCTCAAGGACCCCCGCCCACTGGGCGCATATTGAGTCCTACAAATCTTTATGACGATCAATGTACGCCTTAGCGTAGCTACGCTCCAAAAGCTACGCTCCAAAAGGTCCCTCTAAATTGTGATTTATACCCCTCTGGTTGGGCTTCGCCTGGCTCCACTTCCACCCCAGGTTACAATGCATATCCTGCCATCCAGCATAATAGTGCCTTAATTTATGCTGCACCCATATTCCCCAAGAAGGCCTTCACTATGGAGCTGTTGCGCATTGTAATAGTATGCCTCCACTTCCATTTGCAAATATTCCCCAGGGCGCTGCTTTGCATAATCATGTTGCTTCTCCTTGTACTTTGCCTCATGTTGCTGAGGAAGGTCCCTGTCCGACCTTACCTCCACTATTGCTTGCTAATGTATACCACAATGCTACTATGCATCATAATGTTGCTACTACTTGTTCCTTGCCTCATTTCCCGATTGAAGGCCAATGTCCCTGCCCTGCACCATTACCACAAGGCATCTCTAAGGTATTGCAAGGTACCGCTGTGCAGTGCATTTCTGCTCGTCCTTGCACTTTGTTTCATCTTCCAGTGAAAGTATCCCTCCCAGTCATTCTATCTCAAGTTTCGTCCAAAGCACACCACAACGCTACCAGTGTCCTCACTGCAGCTTTGCCAAGTGGTGCGCCACAAGCCCTGAAGGCAGCACTCCACCCAGCCACCTCAACATCCCGGCTCCCATCCGAAAAGGTAGTTGATGACTGGCGATGTAATGTTTTGCATTCTCCTGCCGTACCCTATGTCCATCTAAAAATACTATGCCCAACCCCACTACCCTAAAGCGTTCAGTGTGGTGCTGCCGAGTACAGTACCAGAGCCTCTTCTCCCTCGGTTGAGCCCTGCCCGGCCCGGCCCCTCCACCACTTGTGCTCCCTAAGGTCTATCACAATGTTACTGTGTGCTGTAATGCAGTGTCGCATGGCGTGCTACCCCATGCAACTCTAGTAGGGCACTGCCCATTTCCATTACCAGCTTCATCTAACACGATTTGCGTGCTGCCTGTGTGTGCTGCCCCCTCCCTCAAGCACCCCTTCGATTACCCCCTCACACCCCTACACCATTCCTGTCAGCACTCCACTTGATTGGCACCACTACCCATCAAACAGCACCTCCAGCTGCCTCTAGCAGCCGCCTTGCCTTTCTGGGCCTCCTTACTCTATCCCAGATGACCCACTTGTGGCCCCCCTCTCACCCCCACCCCTCACCCCCACCCCTCGACACCCCCGACTACAGACTCCGGCCTGTCCAGGGGGCATATCACCTCCCCTCGCTTAAACCACCTTTAAGCACTAAATGCCGCCCCTTACTACTGGCACCCACTCTCAAGCAGTGTAAGCCCTCGCCTACTATATTGGTGCCTACCATCCTAGGATCCAGCTCTTATATCCCAGACCGCACCTTACCATGCCACGGAACACCCAATCTACAGAGACTCGGAACAAGAACACCCTTTCAAAATACTAGCTCCAAGAACCTCTCACTGGGACCCACACTACCTTGCCTTGATGTCCACCGCCTTCTCAGACGCTGATTTAGAACGCTAGCCATGCTCAATGATTCCCATCTTCCTCACCCTGACTCCCCCAAACCTATACTGCAGACCAATTCCCCAAACATCCCTTGTTAAGACCCTGCACACCCCCAAATCACTATTATCACAACTACTTCGCAACAAACCAACAGCCTCAACTGCACCTCATCGATGCCCATGCAATTGAAATCCATGATCTGATCCTAGAGCAACACCTAGACATTCTAGCCACCACAGAGTCCTGGCTCCAAGACGCCTTTGGCCCCCCACTCTCCTTGGCCATCCCACCCAACTTCGTGGTCTACAGAGCTGATAGAACTAGCTCAGTAGGGGGAAGGGTTGCCCACATAGCCAAAATCCAACCTACAAATCAGACTGTGCCCTCTTCTCACCACCCCAGGGTATGAAATATCACTTCTGAAGCTCACCACATACCATATTCAACCTTCTCCTGATGGATCTAGTGCCCCGAGAAAGACATACCACTTCACGCCCTTCATGAAACCAGCCATGAAATGCATCATCCTGGGAGACCTCCATCTAGGCTATAACGATGCCACAGGCTCTAAAGCCGCTGCACTTGACAACAGCCCTCAGTGATTCAAACTTCTCCCAGGTCATTTCCTCTCCAACTCAGTCAAAAAGACTTATTTTTGGGTGGGATGCTGTTGCGCACAACGAAGATGGCCACCTAGAACCAGAGCTCCGGCCCGTCTAACATCCGAGCAAAAATATCCTGATCCGGAGCACCTAGCGGACCGAAAAAATAAGGAGAGTGCAGCTAACGACCCTCGCTACCAGCTAAAGAAATCCTGGAGGGAAAGGCTGCTGTGGAAAGGAGATACAGCGAGGTGAATCTCGAGCAGTAGAGGGAGGTGACGCGAACCGCATCCCAGAACCACGAGAAACCAGGAAATAGCCGCGGACACTCTTGCCGGCTTACCATAGAGATCTAGCGGCCTAGCACAATGAATGACCGAAGCCTGGATACAACATCGTGAGCGAGGAGAAAACTGAATCGGCAATATCAAGTATTGCAACACTCCTGCTGCGAGTAATAAGGACGTTTGGGATCTGGTGTGGCGGTGAAAACCGCAAAGGCCCTCGTGCACTCCTCTTCCTTCCCCCGTTGGGTTGGCGGCGGTCGGTGCAGACACCACCCCCTTAAAACGGATTAATAAAGTGGCCGGATTGCAAGACCACACACAGGAGAGGGTGCAGATATAACGTACCTGTGCTGAGGTGCGACGGCCTACAACTGAAGGGGATCAGCGAAGCACTAAGCTGAGACGTTGTGGGTGCCCCATAGACTGAAGCAACAAGTTGAAAATCGGAGCAGGCAAATACGGACACGGAAGGCACAAGTCTTAATAATACATGGGAGAACACAGCCCACTCATTAAGCGCAATGCCGATCCTGCACCCCCTGGACTGAGGCACGGGAGGTGAAGGGAGAAAATAACCTTTAAAACAAACACCCTACCTCTGGGGAACCAAAGTGAGTGCACGGGGCACAATTAATCCGAAAAGAGCAAAAATCAATATTCAAATTAAAGCAAGAACATATAAAATTTGATGAAGGCTAGGATTGAGACAGTTGCACACCACAGCTGCAGAGAGACCGCGACCCACGCATAGCGGAACACGCAAAACCGAACGCTGCACAAATAAACACCACGTTGTTCTGGAAAACAAGCCAAAAAGCCTGTAAACAGTTGATACTTAGACTACTGTGGAGATAATACCTAGACAAAATACAACAGCAACAAATTGTAATACAGCAAACGCCTATCTGGGACTACAATACAGAGAACGGCCAAATCTCAGATGCACGAATAAGAGAATCTGATCCTACACATGTGGAGACAACACAGGGAAAGGCTGTGACAGACTGAGGACACCACGCTCACAGGCCATGAGATAGAGGCCTAGCTGAGAATACAAGATGTACTAAAGGGCACACGGCACAATCCCTGGTACGACTAAAGGTTTCACTCTGGAGAATTGCAAAAAACTTTGAGAAACGCACTAACCCTCCGTACCGGAGACTCAGAACTCTGTGCAAGATAGTACATGCCATAAATACAACTGGACGGAGAATACGCTATACTCACTGGAGATTCCTGATCAGTAAACTGGAAAAGAATACACAAGAATAGCACGAGTAGCCAACAAGATGTCAAAAGGGGCAGGGGCCAGGAAGAAAGGGCCAATGGACTCATTTACTAGCAGTCAAATGGTGGACCCTGGGCCGGGAACGCTGACCACTTCCAACACCCGAAATGAAACCGAAAGTGAAGACAGAGTTGACAGACCAACTACTATTGTCCAAAACGGATTCCTTGCGATAAATGTGAAATTAGATGAGATCATATCAACTATCGGATCATTAAAGGCAAGAGTAGACAAAGAAAGCTCTAGAATTACAGAAGCGGAAGGCAGAATCAGCACAAACGAGGACACTATTGCTAACCATGATCGAGACAGAATACAACTGAAGAATGACTTTATTAAAATACAAACCAAAAGTGAAGATCTTGAATCTCGCTCTAGGAGAAATAACATCATGATTGTTGGTGTATCTGAAAAATTCGGTAAAGGAGCAATGGAACAACAAGTTGAAGCCCTCCTGCGGACCCTCTTTTGGGCCTGAGACTTTCTCTGAACACTTCCTGGTTGAGATAGCACATTGCACGCTAGTCCCAATGCCGAAGCCCGGTGCACCACCCCGTTCGATCATAGCACTCAATTACAGAGATACGATACTTAGGAAGGCCCGAGAACAAGGCACGCTGCACTACGAAGAAAGCCATATTCACATATACCCGGACTTCGCAGCGGGAGTCCAGGCCAACCAACGGGAGAAGAAAGACTACCTGTTGAACGGTTAAAAAGTTGTAAAAGTCGTTTTGATAATGGTCTAACAGAGAATTGCACTGTCATACTAAACGGTACTTGCACCAGAACACAATAATGAATAGATACAATAACGGGTAATGCTAGCAGAGACAACGGGATGAAAATTAAACTCCTGTCATGGAATGTTAGAGGCCTGAACAATCCCTCAAAAACCAGAAAAGTCAGAACATATATAGACACTCCCCCATATAGTTATGCTACAAGAAACACATACACAAGGTCCCGGCAACGCAAACATACTTGCCTCTTGGGGCAAGCAGAGATACCACACAGAATACTCCACCGAGGAGTCATAACAATCCTACATCCATCGCTGGGATTCCAGACCAAAGGACATAAAATCGACCCCCAGGGAAGAAATGTAATGGATTGGGGAGAGATGGCAGAAAGATCAATTGTATTAGTTAACACTTTTGGTCCAAATATAGACAACCCTGATTTTTCATCTTAATATACTGGAACTACTGGCAACACTTGACACCGCCAGCATAATATGGGGTGGAGGCTTCATCTTGGTGCTAGACCTAGAACTGGATAGATCCTCTAAAATAAGACGGACGAAATCCAAGGCATCCACTGTACTAGACCAGATCATGCCGAAATTGACACAGAGATGCATGGAAGGCATTACATCCATGCACAAGGGAATACACATATTACTCGAGTGTACATGACTCGGAATCAAGGATCGATTATTGGTTATTGTCTGAGGACATTCTGAGTGCACTTGAAAACTGCGAGACACACACCCGAACAATGTCTGACCACTCCCCAGTGTCCCTGGACCCAATATTTAGAAATGTCCCAAAACCACAAAAGAAATGGAGAATGCCTGCAAATATACTTAAAGATCCCAATGTAGGGCCACCAGGGGGCGCACGGATGACAAGCATCTTTGTGTGAGCTCCGCAACAGGGTCCCACAAAAGTGGGTTGAGCCCCCACCACGCGACCACCCCCGCCCCTCGGTGGATAGCCTACTGATTAGAGTATTGGAAGGTGCGTGGCCCCTTCCGGAAGAAATCCCGACTTTAATCGGTGCCTGCATTGCCGAGATAAGAAGAACCCGCAAAAGAAAACAACGTACCAGGCCCGCAGAGAAGCTACGCGCTGTCATACAGCAGGTCTCTGGTACTTTCGTTAATTGAATGCGATTAGTGCAGCTCCCGATTAAAGCACTCAAGACCCGGGGCCTCCCTAAACCCATAAAAGAAGCTTCGGATCCATTCCCCACTCTTGGGGAAAACAACACAAGCCGGCACCCGGAAGCCTAACACACGTGTGTTGTTACGCGCCCGGCCAGGAACGTCTCACCGGAGGGTTCACCGCAGCTGCCTGCATCTGTGGCAATATTCACCCCCTGCCCCCAACAAGCTCTCAACCCGCCAAAGATCCACAGGCAAGTCAGCACCCGCATTGGGGACCCCCTTGCCCCAGCCCTGAGTCGTGGACCCGACTGAAGTACCCTCGCCCTGCTGGACCACAGCCTCTCGCCAGGTCTAGCAGAGGCCTCCTGCGCGGCGAGCCGCAGACCCTCCTACGGAGCCAGACACGTCCTGAACTCTGCGCCTCGACGGGGCTCATCTCGCCAGAGGTCGGGTGCTGGCACAGGGACGGCCACGCTGATCCACTGTCTGCAGCGCACATGCCAGTCTCCGTCCTAGGGAAAGCATAACCACGTACAACTCCACATAAGAAAACTGCAATCACCCGTGGCTTGAGGACTCTTTGATACATCCTGGACTGCACAGGCCCATATAAGGACTGTTCCCCCATGCAGCACTGCACTGGTGATTTCCCCGAGGATCCGGCTTTCAACAGGCAAGAGACAATAATTTGACCCACTTGCACGAAGCCTAACTCCAAGCACCCACCCGCTTGCAAGCAACTCCCACACATCTAGCCCATTGCAATTAACAGCAACCAGCCAAAGCACAGGGGGGTGAGCTGGTCTGCAAGGAGAAAGGACATTTTCGAAAACCCTCAAGCCACGGCCCTGCCGGACAGCTGGAGATCCGAGGGTTGGGCCCCTAGAGTCTGGGGCGTGTGCCCTCCTCGATATATACACAGAGTGAACCCTTCCCACAGTGACCGCATCTACCACAACACATCGAGACATATGATCTTAAAGTGAGCACAGAGAAGTTTGCCAACGCGCGCCTTTAAAGTTCCCGATTTCGTCTTGGAGACACCCTGGCACTGAATTGCGACCGCAACCTCTGAACTCGCGGTACGCACCTCTCAAATTGGGAAAAGAAGCAATAAGAGACTGAATCCATATTAGGTTGCATCCAAAAAGTACTTATACCTACACAAATCACTGTCAGCCCCCCCCCCTCACTCCGCTCAAGGGACGCTGGACCTGCACTCAGCTGTACTTCAGTGATCCCCAGATTTATGGACGCTAAGCGGAAATTGGCAAAATACAAGTTCTCTCAAGCGTCCAACGCGTCTCAAACTCCAAAGTGCACGAACAAGGCATGCAAAGGACCTCAACCAAAGCAGACATCGCTGACCTTCTCACCGAAATGAGGTGAATGAGAGCCGACATTGGAAACAAGATTGATAAAACTACAAGCAGAATCGATAAAATGGAGGAGAGGCTCGAAGAGGTTGAGCATAACCAATCTTCATCGAGCACGCTGGAAATGCAAATAGACCATCCCCTTGCAGAAATTGAAAACAAAGAAAAAGAGATTCGCTTAAAGGTTGACTATTTGGAAAACAGAGAACGTCGCAACAACATACGGGTATTTGGCATACCAGAGACGGAGGGGGAATCCGAGTCGCACCTCAAGAAAACTTCACGATATTTTGAAGCTGCTCTTCAAATGAAACAGTAGATGAGCCAAAAATTGACCGGATCCATAGAGCTGGAGGCAAACCAGGCGGCCCGAGAACGGTACTAGCGCCGTTTCATAATTATGCAGACAGGGCTCGAATCCTGGAGAGGGCCAGGCTTATGCCGCAGATCACGATGGGGGAAGCAAACATTGCCATTTTCCAAGATTTATCCTCCCTCACACTGGCGCTGAGAAGAAAATGCCTTCCAATCACCAAACTACTCAAAGACAAAAGGCATAAGATACCGGTGCGGCTACCCATTCTCTGACATTTGAAAGGGAGGGGACGAAAACAAAACTAATTTTCGAGAGAGACATTTCCAATTGCATCGCAGACCTATGGGCCCTCAGGCAGACGGAGCAGCCATGAGCATGCAGAGGAATGAGGACAGAGAATGGCATATTAAAGGTCCTCGAAGAAGAAGAATACAAGGATCCAGGAAGGTCAGGAGGATGAATGCCTCCCCGGACATGGAACACTGACTCGATCACTAATCTGATCATTTCTCCTGCGGTGAAACCCCAAATGACGAAGTCGGAGTAAGGTGACATTGAGGCAAAGGTGATCCTCAAGTTACAGCCCACCACTGAAGAATGACAGTGAACCTTCGTGAACAGACGCACCGATGGGAGAAAGGGGACACTTGACTGTCGAAAGGCCTCTAAAAACACTAGACGGACACTCACCGACTAACACCAAATGATGGTGGCACCGTCACCCTCTTTATATTGACCCATTCGACTCGAATGATGATCTCAAGAAACGCACAAGGGTAAGGGCACATGTGCACGATGTGAGCCAATGCATTTTTGTGGGCTTTGGAGAAGATGGAGGAGATCAAGGGCTGAGGATAGCACGGGGAAGGGAGAGATGAAGGAGGTGGTGAGAACCAGCATAGAAACAAAGATCGCCCATATGGTGACTTAGTGAGAACTCGACAACGGGCTCTAGTGATCGAGATTCCTTGGTTGAAACACAGTTCAGTTTGTTAGTACGTTTATTCAATGTAAGGGGGGAGTTGGGGGCTCATGGTTAAGTGATATGTATACGTGAATGGGACCGTTCGAGGTATGGTCCCCGCTTGTGGTCCGAAAGCGACTGGGCGAACATAACCCGGCTGAATCGGACGCTTCATATTTGGGTTGGGGGGAGGGTGGGCTACTGCAACCCAAAGGGTCAGAGGAAACGGATGAGTACGAGGGAGAAAAGGAAGGAAAGGCACTCTCAAAACTATTGACAGCAAAGCGCCAAGAATGTTTAGCAGCCCTCGTAGGGCCACACAAAACCTAGTTCACTAGCAAGGAGTCAGATATGTGGTAGGTACCTAGAGCGCAGACATTGAGGCAGACGCACCTAATGAGCTATTCCACACAGATAAATAACAATGGCAACACCACCTAGACAACACAAACTACGCATATGCACACTCAATGTGAAAGGCCTAAATTCCCCCACAAAACGCTCACTGGTAGTGAGAGAATTCAAGAGGTCCAATATTGATATGTTCCTACAAGACACAAAATACCAGAGGGGCAGCAAGAAAGGGATCCCCAGTAGTCTGTTGGGGCACACTTACTGGAGTTCGGGCGTCACCAAAAAAGCCGGGGTGGGAATTTTTATCCGAAAGAGCCTCCGCATGAAGATCCTAAACTCCTGGTTCGACACAGAGGGTAGAGCTTTGGTAATAGTAGGATCCATCAAGAACACAGTGGTAACCCTTGCCACAATGTATGCACCCAATCAAGGTCAAATAAGATTCCTACTTAAAACAACCGAATGGCTGTTCAACAAATCCCAAGGTTACACTATTCTAGGGGGCGACTTCAATGCATGGATGAACAGTACCATGGATAGGCAAGCCACACATGACACTTCCCAATCCCCCCCCCAGACAAAAGAACATGCAGAAATCAAAACGGCCCTTGCCTTGTATGGCCTCTCCGATAGCTGGCGCCACCTACATCCACTAGACAAGGAATTTACCTTTCGGTCCATCCCCCATGATACGCTCACACGAATAGACGGTGTTCCTCTCCGAAGACCTAATGAGAATACTACAGACTGCAGACATACACCCCATTTCATGGTCTGACCATGACATGGTCGCGGTGGACCTGGACTGGGATGGCCTTGCCCATCGCAACACAAAGTGGAGGTGCAATGAAACACTGTGGTCGGACGTGGTTTTTAGGGAGGAATTAGAAAACCAAATTAAACAATTTTTCATAACCAATGACACAGGTGAAGTCAAGAAAGTAAATGTATGGGAAGCGGCAAAGGCCACTTGGCGTGGGATCCTAATCCGAGAGGGTGCGAGTAAGAAGAGAGAACGCTCCCTACTGGAGACTAACATAAGAAAGAAGTTACACATAGTGCAGAGCCTAGCACAGACATCCCCACAAAGCAGAGCCATACACCTAGCCGAAGCTGAGGAATTAAGAGAGGAGCTAAAAGCTCTAGAAATGGGGAAGGTGACCCAGACCTTACAATACCTAAAACAAAAGTTCTACGAGAAGGGAGATAAAGCTGATGCCCTCCTGGCGGCAAGGCTTCGCACGCAATGGGCAGAAAGACGGTTGGACACGATAGAGAGGACGGATGGTACTCTTGTGGATACAGCAGAATCGTCCCCAGAAGGCATACAAAAGGCTTTTGCCTTCTTTTACGAAGACATATACACCAGTGACCCTCCTCCCCCAATGGGGAGTGTAGACGCTTTCCTCAAAGAGACAGAACTCCCTACACTCACGCATCTTGAGGCTGAGGGCCTCGAAGCACCGGTCACTGGGGATGAAGTCTCCGATGCCATCAAACGACTCAAGTCTGGGAAGGCGCCGGGGAACGACGGCTTCACTCTCGGCTTCTATAAAACGTTCACTGCGTTCCTCACCCCCTTCCTAGTGACTTTATTCAATAATATTTTTGAAACAGGAAAGGCGCCCTGTCCTTTGCTCAGGTTCTTCTAACGGTCATCCCAAAAGAAGGAAGAGATTCAAAGCATTGTGCATCGTAGCGTCCCATATCACTCCCCAACATAGACGCCAAAATATACGCAAGAGTGATTGCAGCCAGACTAGAAACACATCTACCTAAACAAATACACTCGGATCAAGTCGGCTTTGTAACGGGAATGCAGGGAGCGGATACAATGAGGAAAACACTGTACCTGATACATGAGGCACAGGGGAGGAATGACGACCCAACCCTCCTGCCGCCGAAAAGGCCTTCAACAGAGTGGACTGGGAGTTCCTGAAAAGGGTCTTAGTCTGGATAGGTCTCGGTCCTAAACTTTGTCGCGCCATCAAAGCAATATACTCAACCCCCATGATCTCCGTAGCAGTGAACGGCGGCTACTCAAGGTGGTTTCCACTAGAGAGAGGAACCAGGCAGGGCTGCTCACTATCCGCCATATTATTTGTGTTGTATCTCGAACCACTAGCGCAGAAGCTGAGGCTCGACAAAAGGGTGGAGGGAATTACAGTAGGAGACCGAGAATACAAACTAGGTCTATATGCAGACGATATTCTATTGCACACAACCAACCCCCTAAGTTCGATACCAGCAGCCATGGAGATAATTGAGGAATACGGCCAATTGGCGGGCTTGAAAATTAATACAGGGAAATCGGTCCTCCTCCCGATTGACAAGAGTAGGGACTCAGAGGTCGAACGATTCGCACCTTTAGGGATGAAGGTCAGTCACACCACACTACGGTACTTGGGGATCAATGTAACTCGAGACCTAGCTGGCCTATTTGAAGCCAACTTCCCCCGATACTACACACACTTCAAAAAGATATAGACCGGTGGACAAGGCTTACCATCTCGTGGATGGGCCGCTTGAACACCATCAAAATGGTAATGCTGCCGAAGCTGCTCCACCTGTTCCAGATGCTCCCCATCCAGCTACCCAAAGAATTCTTTGTAACCACCAAAAAAGTCCTACACACCTTTCTATGGCAAAACAAAAAACCCAGGGTCCCCGCTGCCTTACTTCACCTTCGGAAAGATGATGGTGGGGTAGGTCTCCCAGACAGAGCTCTACTATAGGGCAGCCCAATTGCGAGTGCTAATCCCGCACGTCAGACAGCAAAAAGACCCCCAATGGATAGGTTTAGACAATTACCATCTGCGACCATTTATCGTGGGAGAATGGTTATGGGTACCGGGACCCCAATTACGAAATGCATTAAAAACCATTCCATCCTCGAAACTCTATGGGCCATAGGGAAACCAAACAAGGGGATGAAAGGAGTCACGACATGGCCCTCCCCTTTATCACACCTATGGGCACCGTTCATTCGAGAGGATACCCCCGATCCAGGCACTTTTGAATCATGGTACGAGGCAGGGCTTGAAAGGGCAGGGCAACTAAGGAGAAATAACGCATTCATCACCATCCAGGACCTGGAGGAAGCCGTTGGCATTGGCCCACTCTCAGTTTTTCAATATTTGGAACTGAAAGGCATTACGACCCGAGAGGTCTGGAAGGAAGCCCTACAGTGGGACCTCACCCAGTTCGAAAAAATCTTACCTAGGCTCCAAGGGCCTTATAAGTGCAATGTACACAGCGCTAGTAGGAGTCAACATAACCCCCTCAGCCACTTTAAAACAAAAATGGGAAAAGGACCTCGGTAGAAACCTCTCCCCAAAGACATGGCTTAAGATATGTAGAAGGACCTCAAAAACCTCTATTTCATGTCAGTACAACTTACATGGGATTAAGCTATTATACAGATGTCAGAACGACCCACTTAGACTAGCCAGAATGTATCAAGATGCAAGTCCTTTTTGTTTGCGGGGCAGTGGCCAGAAAGCAGACTACTGGCACATGTGGTGGGGATGTAAGGCGGTCCAAGAATATTGGGACGAAGTGCTCAGCTGGATTAACGAGCTCGAAGGGGAGGAGAGGGAGAAACAACCACTCATGATCCTATTCAGTTTGGTCGAGACTGAAGAACATACACTCAAAGTATCCAAAATGACACATGGGCTCCTGCTTGCCGCGAGAGCCTGCCTTACGACTGCGTGGAAAAGAACAAGTATACCAACCAAAGCTGAGTGGATCAATGTCTCCCGTAATATTTTTAATATGGACAAGCTTACAGCAGCCATTCATGGCGATCGCACTTCCATTGACAATGAATGGTCCGAGTTCAGAGGCAAGTACATTACCTAAAGTGTGCTATACAGCATAGTCAAAGCGCCATTCCATTGATCTGCCCATTGCTATAATGTTAACTCCAAAATGTCATACGTAAGTATTACTGTTGTAATTAACGATTTTGCCTACGAACTCCTATGCCGAACTAAGGAAATCATTGAGACCATCTGTTTCCTCAAAGGTTACAGAGTGCGGGGAGGGGGGTGGGATAAAGTTGGAGATATGTGGTATTATCAAAACGCTGTAATGCAGTCAAGTTATTTTATGATCTTTGTAAAGAAAACCGCAATATTCATGTTGAAAATCAATTCTTAAAAATAAAAATTAAAAAAAGATCCCAATGTGACAATCACTACGTATAGAAATGGAATTCTTTAATAATAATAATGTGGGGACAGTAAACAGATACTCAACACTATAGGAGACGTTTAAGACCTGGGTGAGGGGGACACTGATTTCCAAGACTACAGGACTGCTGAAATCAGTGAGGCGTTAATTAACCGAAATGGAGACACAACTCCGACAGTTGGAAATCTCGTATAGTGCAACCCGTAACACAGACACACTAGCAGAAATAAATCAACTCTTAAGAATTTGACAAGCTGGCCACGAGGGAAGTACAATACATAGCAGCCCCAAACAGGGCGCGCAGATATGGGGAAGGGAACAAGACGGGAAGGGCCCTGGCCAACATCATTAGAGCTGATCGCCAACACACTCCAATCACAAGCATTCAAGACATGGAGGGAGGGGTTGCGACCAGGGGCCGTGCCATAAATCACGAGTTCTTGAAATTCTACGAGAAAACTATACTCAAATAACGATAAGGAAACGGTACCAGAAATACAAACATACTTAGATGGCCTGGAGTTCCCGACCCTCCCACTAGAAGCTAGAATGGCCCCTGAAATCCCAATTATTGAGGAACAAATACAGAAGCTATAAAAGCACTAAACTCGGGGAGGGCTCCGGGATCTGATGGGTTGGGGGTGGAACTATATAAAGAATTCGGAAAAGAACTGGTCCCAATCAGGCTAAAGGTATGGGAAGAAGCATTGGAATTAAATGAGCTCCCTGAGTCTATGCGAGAAGCGATAACAACAGTACTGCCGAAACCCTGCCGCCCTCCACAGAACATGTCATCGTATAGGCCACTGTCACTTATAAACGTAGACGCCAAAGTGTTCGCCAAGGTCTTGGCAAACAGGCTGTTACCGAACATGCCGACTCCAATCCATCCAGATCAGAACGGATTCATTCCCACAAGATCCAATGCATTGAAATTACGCAGACTGTTCGCAATATGGCGCAGATAGATCCGGAGGCACAGGCTGTGGTGATATCCCTGGACGCCGAGAAGGCATTCGACTCGGTGTCCTGGGTATATCTCCTTGTGCTTGGCAGGTTTGCAATGGGCCCCAATTTCATCAGATATGTTAAATTATTATATACAAAAACTGGGGCAGGAGTTCTTACAAACAATACAACTTCTGATCTATTCACACTGGGCAGAGGTACCAGACAGGGCTGCCCATTCTCACCAATACTATTCACATTAACTATTGAACCCATGGCCATGATGGTTAGACTAAAACATGGCGATGGGCGAATACAAATGTCAGGACCGCCCCAGTCGATCTCGCTATACACGGGTGACACGTTATTGTACATCCGGGACCCTGACACCAACCTGGCACCCCTAATGCAAGACATACACAAATTCCACGACTACTCAGGTTACAAAATAAATAATGAAAAATCGGAAATACTCCTGCTGACACCTCACACCATATGCCCGGTGACAACTGAGCATCTCAAATGGGCAACCGGACACATACAATACTTAGGTATAATGATATCCCGGGACAAACCAACACTGCATACAGAGAATTATGAACAAATAATACAGGTGCTCAAAGTAAAGTTTCAAACATGGACTAAGCTACCTATATCCTTAAACGGCCGGTTGCTATCCTTAAAATGGTGCTTCTCTCCAAGCTGCTTTATTTGTGTGTAAATATACCAATCTGGCCAGGTAGAACCTTCTTTGAAAAAATAAGAGCAATGGCTGTGTCCTTTGTATGGGACGGAAAGACCCCTAGAATGAAATGGGAAAAGCTTACTGAACCTTATTGTACTGGAGGGCTAGCGGCACCAGACTTTGAATTATACTATCTGGCGGCGCAAGCGCAATTTGCAAAATACTGGTACGACCTCAAAGACCGCTCACCCCATATATGGCTTGAGAAGTTTGCTGCACATCCCATAGACCTCAGTTCTATCATATTTTATCCCCAATACAAAGACTCCTGTCCCTATGACCCAGTGGGAACCACAGAACATGCATGGACAGCATTGTATAAAAAACTGAAAATAGAAACCCCATATGACCCGGATGCCCTATGGAAATACCCCAGAATACCACCCACACTGGACAAAACAATACAGAGACACTAGGACCCGAACAAAGAAATTCGAATGCGGGACATGTTCCCGAATGGTAAATTTGTAACAAGGGAGGAATTTAGTGAGGCAATAGGACGGGGACCACTTAAAGCGCTTGAATATCACAGGATGAAATCGGCATTTAGCGTACGCTGGCCAATTTTTCCAGACGATTCACCATCACACCCGTGTATACAGGCTACCACATTGGGCACAGGGTTGGGAGACTCCAAATTATATTCATTAGTACAAATACCTACCCCTACAACAAATCATATCAAAACTAAATGGGAAGAAGACCTACATTTGAGTATCCCGGATGAAAAATGGTCCAAATACTGTATGCTTACAAAATTGGTGTCAATGAACGCAGGTCTTCGACTGGTTCAGTTACAGATCCTAAATAGGCTACATTATACCCCCGCTAAGATGGCTATATTCTCAGCAACCCACTCTGGGAAATGCCCTAAATGTAAAACAAGTCAGGCATGATCATACCACATGTACTGGGAATGCCCCTAATTGTTGCATTCTGGAAAGATGTAGCGGAAATACTGGAAGAGCTCAGACAGATCCCAGCAACCATGTCTCCACAAAAATACCTATTCGGAGACATAGGCAAACAAGCGGAAAAGACCAGGAGATTGTTTAATGTCTCATATGCTGTAGCCAAAAGATGCATATTGAAATGCTTGACAAACACTTTTACAACCCGAATTTAACATTTTCTTCATGATTTAACCTATGTAAATGAATGTGAGGAACAATACACATTGGCTGTGACATCGAGTTGCCGCCCAAAGGACATATGGGCCCCGTTTAGGATGTACCTGTGTGAAATGGCCTCAGATGAGGAAACCCCTACGTGATTGAAGTGTAATTGGTGAAATATGTATGTGTGTATTATATGCACTGGTGTATGCTATGTGCAATGAGTTGAATCTGTATTGACCTTCAATAAAAGAGTTTAAAAAAAAAAAAAGGACGTATTCTTGATTGATGTTGGCATTGTCTGTGAGGATCCAATATCTACTCCATTGAGCCAGGTACCCTGTCCGACCATTTCCTTATCTGCTTCACCCTATTCCTGATTAAGCTGCACAAGACCCTGCCACCGCCATTGAAGGCAACACAAACCCGTAATACACGTAAACTTAACCATCTTTTCTTGCCGGACTCAATACCATGGAACAATCTCAAAAAGGCACAGCTCATGACCATGCCACTCTATACCATGCTTGCTTGCTACCAGTGCTCTATGTAAGATTTGGAAGGCCGAGGGAGTATGTTACTCCCTATTTTTTAAAGTCGGGAGTAAAATGATTTTTTAGGGAGTGAAAACGTAAGTCCAATTCCCAATGGGATTATTTTTTATAAGCATGTATGTTTTTGTAATAATTATTTCTTTGTACCTAGTTATTAATGCACATTAAATGATACACGTTTACTACTTTCGATCAGGTAGTTATAATAGTTGTTTCTTCCAGTGGTAGTACGTGCCCTACGGGTACAAACATATTGATGGAGCTGCGCGAGTGAAAAAAAGAGGACCATAGGTTACCTATTTTTTGTTGCCAGTATTTTTACGCCCCATTTTTATTTTTTGAGAGCATTTGCCGATATTTAGGAACTAAATGTGGCCGATACACACCTTATTGCCTGCCCCTGGCACTTCATTGGTATGCCATGATTGCAACTCAAATCCCAAAACCTCACAAACCTAGCGACTCTTAGTTTACCGAAGAGCGTGTCCACCTACACAAGGAAAAATAGATAACAACTCTGTAAAAAGCAACCCTCTTCAGAGAACTGCTTGCCGCTTGCCACAGCAGCCTGCTCCTACATGAAAGGGATTCTGTCCTGCAAAGCTAGCAGTTAGGAGACCGTATTACTAATGCCAGCTCCAATAGTTGAGAATTATTCACAATACTAAGAACTAGAAACACCCATCCCCACCAGTCGTGGACACACTCTCAGCAAAGACTGGAGCATGACTATTCAAAACAGCCTCACCCTCAAAACTAAATCTCTACTAAGCAAGATCCATACCAAATAGGCCCTGCACGCCAGCAAACCACCCATGTTTACTCACACAACCCCCACCAAGGAAGCCCCTATCCCCTTCATCCCCCTTTTCTCTTACCACCCTGTCACACAAGAGCAGGTATCTGCAACAATCAGAGCCCTGAAAGCGTCTAACTGTAAGGGCGACTCTTGCCCATCCCACATACTGAAGCTCTGTGATCCTACGCTTGCCCCCATCATAACTGAATTTGCGAAAACGTCTTTTGCCAAGTTTACGTTGCCAGACAACATCAAATCAGCCTGGGTCACAGCCCTACTAAAAAATGGGGAAAAAACATCCCTCGACCCTACTGACTACAGCCCCATTACCACAGTCCCTTTCTTACTTAAAATCCTTGACTGTCTAGCTTATGCCCAAGTCCAACAGTTCCTGGAACAAAACCATCTGCTTGGCAAAAGCATAGTTCAAAAACTGCCCTATTGGCCTTGAAAATACAAATGGACTCCATCTGTGACGCTGGCAAACTAGCTATCCTCTTATTAGAATATGCCGCAGCATTTGACCTGATAGACCACAATATTCGCTGCCACCACCTTAACCAGTACTCCACTACTCCCCGGGCACCACCTTGTGTATCTGGTTCTTTCTGAGTGGCCGGACCACGCAAGTCTTCATCAGGGACTCAATCCCTGCCCCACTTGGTGTCCCACAAAACAAGGGTCATGCCCAACACCCACCCTCTATAATACTTACACAAAACCCCTTTCTGATTTGGGAGAAATTATATATACACCAACTCTGCTTACCATACACAAATTCTTCAGTCTCATGGGAGTCGGGGGTGGGGAGTGTGGAGGGGACAACCACTCTGACACCATCAAAATGAATTCAATCGACTGCACTGTCCAAAACTGAATGGCTACTCATAATTCATAATACTATACAACAAAGGTGATGCCAGGAGTGCGAGAGAAACTGAAGGAAGGCAGAAGGATAGAAGGATCAAATCATTATTTTCATTTTATTTAGATTTGTATAAAAAACATAGAACCTTTTAATCAATTCTTAAAAAACATTTTACTAATCATGCATTCATACATTCACTCACTAATTGAATATCTAAAAAATATAGATGAGCTAAGATGTTACAAGAAATACAATTCATTTCCATTATACTATTAATGGTTCCAAACAACCTATCATTGATAACAGTTATGATATAATATCAAAATATTATATTTTGTCTGGAATGAACAGTTATCAACAATGATAGGTTGTTTGGAACCATTAATAGTATAATGGAAATGAATTGTATTTCTTGTAACATCTTAGCTCATCTATATTTTTTAGATATTCAATTAGTGAGTGAATGTATGAATCCATGATTAGTAAAATGTTTAAGAATTGATTAAAAGGTTCTATGTTTTTTATACAAATCTAAATAAAATGAAAATAATGATTTGATCCTTACATCCTTCTGCCTTCCTTCAGTTTCTCTCACACTCCTGGCATCACCTTTGTTGTATTATATGTCTCTACCTCAAGGTGCCAGCAATAGTTGAGGTTCCCACCTTGGGTTTTGTTTACTCATAATTCATGCCTTAATGATAAAAACGGAGCTCCTGGTCATTGGCTGCCCATACCAACTTGGACCCCTGGATCCTTCATACACGCCCTTCTGTATTGACGGTTACTCCTTCCCTGTAATGAAACAAATAAAAACACTAGGGGTACACCTTGAAGCAGAACTTACCAAGACTACACATTAATGCCCTAGCATCATCCACAGCCTACACAGCTAGACTGATGTCGGTGAGTAGACAGTTCCTTTCCCGAGCAACTGCCTCACACTTGCGACCGCCTTCATCCTCTTAAAAATGGAATACTGCAATATTCCCCTTATGAGCACCTCATCCACCAACTTGTCCAAAATGCAATTGCTCCAAAACAAAGCTCATTGGTCGGCACTCAGGCTTAAACGGTCTGACCACATCTCAGCTACTAGACGGGAATTCAACTGGGTCTAAGCCTGAGTGGAATTTAAAAACCTAACTATTGCGCATCGCTGCATTCACAGGGAGGACCCGCTCTACCTTAACAATTGCATCAACCAAATTGTTCCAGTCAGGGCACAACGACCCAACACAAACACCTCACTGTTCACTCCCCAGTTCAAGAGTAAAAGAGCAGATGGGGCCAGCTTCGGCGTCTCGGCATTCACACTCTGGATCACTCTGCCTACTCGCATCAGAAACCATCATTCTCTACATTTTCAAAACTTGGCTTTGACAAATATGAGTAACAGCTTGCATTTGTCTGCTTTTTTAGCTGATCATTGTATTGTCTGCTGTCACTCATGTAATGTACAATGCTGTGATACCCCCGGATCTGGGTGTTTCACAAAAGGTAAATAAAAAAAAATGTAAAAAAGTCCACTCCAAAATCTATCCAGTTGCAGCACCTAGCTCACCCCTCAATCCACCCAACCTTCACAGATCCTGAATTTGATGCTGAATTGGATGCAGCACTGTATTTCAAGATGCATGGACTGGGTATCTAATTGACCTACTTGAAAAAAGATATACAGAAGGTTTTTCCAGGAAAGACAAGTCTGTGAACATGAGGAGTTAAGACTCTGGTGGCACAGATTGCTGTATCTTGAAATCTCACAAAGGCACAGAAAAACCGAGCTGATGAAGCAGGCGGACCAGTCGAGCCATTATAAAAAATAAGGGTCATGGGCCTTATGGAGAGTTAGAGGTCTACAGAAGTGCTAACTATTTGAAAAAACGTATTCTGAAAGCAGATGGTGCAGAGACTTCTTTGTTTGTAGTGAAACAGGCTCACAGTCCACTGAAGCACCACAAAGCCCCAAGAGATTAGCTATTAAGCTAGAGATACAAATTGTAAATTTGGACAATCCAGAGCGCAAGGAACACCCCCCTGACTGCCCCATCACAAAAGGAAACCAAATCTACATCTCTTCCCGGAATACACCAACCCGATACAAAAACAGTGAGAATCATTTGACGAAGTTAACCAAACACTATGTTTGTACATATACATACATAACTGCATGGGCATTATCAAGGGGTGTGGGGGGACGACACTAATTGTTAGAAAGACAATGAGTCACAGGGGGAACAGACACCATTGGGAGCTTCTTCAAGCAAGTGACCCTAAGGGAGACAAGTAGCAGGAGACCCGCATCCACTAACAAAGGCCTCACAGGAGGAACCATCGCACTACAATATCTAAAGATTGTCAGAGGAAAATAGCCCTACCAAACTGGCATCTGGAAGTATACCATAGAAGCAACTATAATGTTTTGATATAGTAGACACCTCAACAATAGGAGTTCCTATACAATGGGAACGTCCTATTGAACTTTACTACAGATTTGTAAGGCGGGTTGTGGTTGGTGGCGACCCTCTGTACCATGCGATTTTAGTATGCCGACAAGAGACATAGTCCTGCCACAATTGTATTCAGTCCCTTGATCTGAAATATTAAACACAAATCTTTTGTGTTTTCTCTTTCCTCTTTGTTGTGAGTGTTTGGAGGTAGAATTGAATGCTATGCTCAACAGAGCAGAGCATCAATCTGTACAAGAAGTTTGTTTTTTACAATGTTGATGAGGAAATTATCTGCAAACTATCTAAGAGGGGACATTTCCTAGAAATATATGCACCACTAGCAGTGGGGATCAATGCAACACAGGCTACAGTGAAGATCCCATTTTAAATTAGGCCTCAAAATGTGCACAAGTAGCCATTGGCAAGGGTTAATATTGGTGTGTAAGAAAGTGTGTGCTACATGTGGCAAACAGCATTCATGCCAAGGAGCGAGGGACTTAATGCCTTGCTAGTAGCTTGCAAATTGAAATGTTTACCCCCCCCCCCATCTTAAATGAAGAGTAATCTACATTCCACTGCTGGTAGAGACATTTAACCAGAGGAGAGAGCAAAAGTGGTTAGTAAATGGCAGGAGCAAGTTTTTAGCTTTTCCTTCTCATTACATTTCAATGGGTTTCTAACATGGATAGCACAAGGGGTACCTTTTCATTGTCATGATTTTTCATCATATCCTTCAAGTCAGAGCATAACCTCTACCCAAAAGGCGTTCTAAATGCCCACATTAATGGATCCACTTATCATGGCCAAAGAAATACAAGGGGCAGCACAGTTCAAACCTCCTTAATCACATTTCCTTATTCACTATGCCAAACCTCGGTAACTCAAATTCAGTGATTCTCCAGTACAGCGTTGGAAATCTGCCTGCTGCCCAGCACCTCTATATGCCCCCAGTCATAGACTTTGTTCATAATATAACTACCATATCAAAACCCACAATCGCCCATGGCATTCATATACCCGTTTTACTGCCCCAGTTTTGGACAAAACTACTGTCATGTTCCGTTCCGGGTTAACAAGCTAATGCATTCTGGTAGTTGTATGATATCCAAGATGCAAAGGGCAGGGGAATGCATAAATACATTTCCCTTGCAACAAGCTGCTACACGCTGGAAAGACCCCGATTGCATTCACCTGTTAAAAGCTCCTGCAGACTCAGCTACCAAGAGACTGGAAGCCTGAATTACAATCCACTACTGAAGCCTGGACTGGGCTTAACTTGACACAGGTGCCTCAGGCTGCAATCAGATCCACCCTGTTGGCTGTGGGCTGGGAGGGCCCTCATAAGCTCACCCTGAAGAATAGCAAGTGTTTATCAACTGCCTTTACCTGGTGTTCACGCCGTTCTTAGAACCTTTCCAAGCAATTTGGCTACTGAATCCTACCTACTGTAGCTGCTTTCCAGCTTCTGTCCTGTTAAAGCTAATCCTTTTACTGATGTAATTTGTGCTGCCTTTCGGACTTTCGTCAAAACCCTGCTTTACTGTGCGCACTCCTGCCAACAGTCTCGCCTGGTTTCTGGCACATCTGTGCCCCCTCCCTCCAATGTCGCTTTGCAATCCACGTTTCCTGCTTTCCTTCTGGTCTATGACTAGAGCACTAAGTTTCCTGAAACATTTTTTTCCACCGAGTTGGCGGTTTCATGATATAACTAGAATGCTGGGTTTCCAGGGTTTTGTGGCAACTTTCCTTGTCCCAATTCCATGATACCTTTCCCGATTCTTGGTCGATTTCCTCTATGCCAGCATTCACGTGTGCCTTCCAAGTAGTGCTTTTATAGTTCCATCTACAGTTTCTGCTCTTTACTTTTCTCTGCCTATCCTGTACATGGTTATTTCAATCCACTCTGCTTTTCTGTCTCGATTACAAATTGGTCCACTGTTGCGTCTCGGCTCTGTAGATATAGTGTGACCCCTGGGTTGGTCTCTGTTAAGATTAGATAAGGAAGACTTCTGTTGCCTTAGTCTAGTCCATTGGAAGCTTAACCTTCTCAGTATATGGTCTCCAACTTTACCGTTACACTGAGTACAATCCACACGTCCACAAATGACGTCGCTGCATAATTGTAAAGAGTAATCTGCTGGCACCTATCCCAATGGCTTTTCCCCAATCTCCCTTGACACCTGTTTTCCTATTCCAGTACATCTTTTATTTTGATCAATCCATATTACCCAGCATATTTGCTGGTCTTGTTTTTATCTCTGTGTCACTTTGCCTTCAACCAACTCCTGTCCCTAAATTCCTGTGACTACCTGTCTCCACAAAGATCAGCCTGGTATGTATCCTTTTTCTGTCATCTGCTAAGTGTTACCTCCCTAATCGCCCCCAAAATACAATTTGTTCTCAGACATACATTGTTCTGTGCACGCCTGACATACTGGAATAATTAAAAGACTACCTAACAAAAATACATTCTTGTCCCTTCTAATTAACCATACTAAAGTGTTAAGGGTAACAAGCATTTTCTCAGACTTTTACTGGGACTCCCTTCATCAAGTGTAGCAGTGAATAGGAAACTGGGTGTGAGTTTCTTGGAGGATCAGTGGGTGCTTTGGTCCAAGGAACACGCTAGTTTAAGTCACTTATTATAAAGTCTTTGATAGGTCTGGCTAATTGGTTTAAAATGCCCTGGCTAACCTTTAATAAAGACTGCTTAAGTAAGAATAACGCTTTGGTCCTTCTCCCCCCTAGCAGTTTGTTGTCCTTGGGGCAAAAGCAGTATTGTAAGTGTATTTTGACATCAGCGATTATGGAAAAGAGGGAAAGGCAGGCACTTGTTACTAACATTGATTGAGCAAATGCTGTTATCAGCAGGGTATATAGATACAGCCATATCTCCTTATGACCTCTAAAAAGGGAGATTGGTAGCCGATTACATGTGCTAGAATTGATTGTCTACGGTTGGGGGAAATACAGTTCACGGGAAGGGTTATCTGGATATAGCGAGCTGTGTTATGTGGGAAGGTCAGGGAGGAGCTAAAGCATTTCATTCTTTTTTGCCCAGCATACAGGGATATGGAAAGTCCACGTTACTACCCGTTTTAGAAAGTTCAATTGGCTCTGTTATCGTTCTGCCTTGCTCTTTCACATATCTGCAGATTCAGTACACGTTGCTAGTGCCTTGTTATCTTTTATAAAAAGAGCCATTTATAAAAGAAAGGTTTTGGCAGAGTTATGAATATCTTCATGTTATTCTTGTTGACTGTATAATGTACTGTTTTTATTACGTATGGTTGCGTTTTTGTCTGTTTGATGGATGTTCACATCCAAATGAACATTGACTGACTGGTAACAAGCATCAGCAATGCCAATACTTTTGGCATTGGTAATTTTACATTTAGCATGGAGGGAAGGAATGGTAGCACAGGGAAGAAGAACTAACAAGGAATGGACTGAATGAAAGGCAGTGCCGGGGCTGGCACTGGATAGAAGGAGGTGCAGGCAACTAGTAGTGGTGACCTGCAGAGTGACCTAGCCCTGGCCAGGGGGCTTTGATCTGGTCTAGGACTGCATCTTTGGCTGGTGGGCCTGATGGCAAAGGGGCGAAGATGGCCCGGCTACAGTGTGGTTGAAGGGAATGTGAGGAGAAGGGGTCTGAGGCTCTGGCCACTTCCTCCTAAATTATGGAGGACAAGCGAGGCACTGGGGGGCTGGAGGCCAGCCAACAAATTGGATATTCTGAGCATTTTGCAGGAGGTGAGGGCTCTGAGGATGGATATCCAGGCATCAAAATGAGTGGTGTCGGGGAAAGTAGAGGACAGGACAGAAGCCCTGGAAGGCAACCACATGTCACTCGAGGTACTCATGCTCCACACGCTGCAATATATACCTTTTTAGGGTCCCCCATAAGAACAGGGAGACAGCAGCAGACCTGGAGGGCAAGGGGAGGGAAATATTGCGGATTCTATACAAAAGGTGGCTTGGGAAAGCGCATCCCGTTTGACAATGTGCAGAGAGGGGGAGGTCCTGGCGGAAAGCCAAGGTCAGTGGTGGGGAAGAGTCACTACTTCAGCAACAAGGTCGACATATTGAACAGGGTGCCCAAGGAGGGACTCATCCAGTGGGATGGTTCGGAGGGGAGAATCTACCAAGACCTGGTGGTTGAAACGCAGGTGCCAGTGCAGGCCCCTCACCACCTGGCTGAAGGAGAAGGGGTGCATATCAGGGTTCGAAATTGAGGGGAGCTGTAAGCTAATTAGCTCCTGCCTTGCAGCCTAGAGGAACCTGGTTAGCTTGACATCAACAGCTACCAGAAGATATTTTTGGTTCTCTAGGTCACCTGATGCCAAACAAACACACCTATGTGATTTTAGCTCTGTGCGTTTGAGACAATGTATAAATAAACATTAGGGCACATCTATATGACTTTTAAAGCATAACCGCCGATGAATACTGAATTAGAGCTCGTCATTCCCCAGGTGTAGCTCCTTGTCACTGTTTAATGCTGGATACCCAAGAGATGTTTTTAGCTCCCGCTTAGCTAATCTTTATTTCGAGCCCTGGAGGTACAGATGGGGATACACTTTCTCCCTGATCCAGGAGTACGGAGGCGCAGATTATAAAAGGTGGTGGACACAAAGAAAATACTTCAGCTGCTGGAAGAGCTACAGGGAGGGGGCTTGCCTAAGGATGCACCGTCCTTGAAGGACAAACCGGTTTCTTCAGGCGGTCAGTGGAGGAAGGGCCTGGAAGAAGCTGCCTGGGACTCGAAAGTTCAGAACAACGTCCTCAGGGCCCAAGTGGCGAACAAGGAAGCTTTATGTTGCGTCTTGATCATTTTTCTCTATACTGGATGGTATCCGGGCGAGTACTCAATGGAGGTGCTCAACTGAGATTGCAGGAGTGTGGGTATGATATAGGGTGTTGGGTGAGAAGGGCATCCAGTTGTGTTTCCCAAGGGGCAGCGACTAGGAAAAGAGGTCCACGGGGAGTGAGCCCAGCTATGGTGGCCTAGTGTATTGCAGGTGTCACAGAAATTGGTCGGTTGGGACGAGTTGTTGTATTGTTGATTGGGTTGTTAGTTCTGGTTATCATGGGGGAAGGGGCAAGGAAGGGTGGTATCCGAACCTGATCACACTATACATGCATACAGACGTGTACCCTGCACCACCTAGCCGATGGGGGGGGGGGCGAAGAGGGGAGATTAGTTGGTCACTTTTCACCAAATGGCTAATGTAAGGGGAAGGGTAGTTCAAGTGGGCCCATTGAATGTGAAAATGCTGAACTCCCCAGCCAAGGGATTCCACCGGGTGTCAGTAAGGTTTGTCCAAGACAATCATTATGTGTAGGGCAAGGAGTGGAAAATTCCAGGGGAAGGTGGGACTTGGGATATTAGTTTTCTGGGTCAGCCAGGTGTAGGGGGCTCCGTATGGTAATCGCTCCTGACTTACCCTTCAGTGAGTTTCAGAGGCAGGACCTGGAGGGTAGACTCCTCATGGTTAAGGGGGAAGGTGTGGGGACAGAAGCCCATGCTGGTTGTGCTATATACTCCTAACAATGGGCAGCTACAGTTGGTGGACTCCGCACTTCAGGAGGTGGGACAATGGGTGGAGGGGAATAAAATAGAAGGAGACCTAAACATGATTCTCCACCCTGTATTGGATAGGCTAGGAAAAGGGTTGGAAAGGACAAGGAAGATAGCAGCCTGGGGGAATTCCCGACGTTGCATTGCCTGGGGGATTCCTGGCAAGAGGCAAACCCGGGTATTAGGGGTTACACTTTTATTCGGATGTGCAAAAAACCTCTACAAGAATGGATTACATACTGTTGGAGAGGGGCAGCATGGCATGGGTGGAGGCTTCTCAGATAGTGCATGTGGGGTGGTCATTAATGAGGTGGCAGTAGTGCTCCCACAACGGAGGGCGGGTAGCTTAAGATGTAATTACACCCTTTTACAGGAAGGCTCTTTTGGTAAACTATCCGGAAGCAGCTAGGTTTTACCATTCAGGTAAATTACAATGGAGAAGTCCAGCTGAGCATGGTGTGGGAAGCAGTGAATACCGCAATAAGGGAAAGAGGGAGCTCACGAAAGAGGGCGGACATAATAGTGGAAGAGGAGCTTCACGGGGGGATCTGAAACCTGGAAGAGATTTATAATAGCTCCACAGACGAGAGGGAGGAGGTTGGAGAGGACATATGTATACAGAGAGCTGAGCTCTGGGAGCAACACCTGGGCAAAATAGAACATACATTAAATCTGGTAATACAGCAGTACTATGAGGTGGGAAGATTAGGGGAGAAATATATCGAGCCAAAATGAGATAGCTCTAAGCTTTGCATGTTTTTATACAGCCTTGTACAACAGGGAGGGGGTTGGAAGGGTGGAGGAAATCCGGGCCTACCTCCAAGGGGTCACCATGCTGAGACTAGATGCACAGGTAGGCACCAGCTGGATGGTAAAATACAATAGGGGGGAAGGGGAGTGCATAGTGCTATCAAGGAATTAGCATCTAGAAGGGCCCCTGGCGAGGATGACTTCACTGTGAATTTGTATGCGTTCTTCAGTGGAGCACAGTGCTCAGTAAAAACTGGAGGGCCGTATCTGTACTTCTGCCCTCTAAATGGTAAAGGCACAGAACACCCCCGCCAGGGCTCTCAATTTGGTGGCAATGGACAAGCAGCGCGGCTTAAGCTTTCAGGAGGTCCTGCAGGCAGGTTCTTAGGCAGAGTCCCCAACCACCACAAAGTAATGTCCACACACTAGGCTTGTGTGTGCGGGAACGCCAGAAGAACTCCCTGGAACTTCAGTAAATCACTATCCCTGTAGAAAGGATGACAAGAAAACAACCCTCCTTAATAATGTTCCTACCCTATTCTGAAATAACTCTCCAGTACTGAAAAAAGAATAATAACCAACAACAGGAAAAGCTCACCTAAGGTTCTTTTTTAGTGAGCCCTCCATCCTGCATTCATACAGGGGCGCATGTCCTGAAGAAACGGTGTAGTCTGGATGCCAATTGAATTCTTATATAATGGAAATAAGGCGACTAAGTGGCAAGGAGAAAATAATTCCCATTAAGTCATAACCAATATGAGTGTAGCTGTGAAAAGGAAGTACTAAAGCTATGATGGTTCCTAAAAATAGAAAAAACTGTGTAAGCCTTAATACATTCAAATTGGAGGGCAATAGTGGAATTTCTGATGACACTCTGTTCCGTATAAGTGGTGTAGCGCTGTGCAATAGGGAACTAACTAAACAACTACCAGCAGAGTGTAATGCGGAATGAGATGAAAACCTTTCTTGCACTATAGCGAGTCACAAGAGGTAAATGAATGTTGAAGTTAGCTACACAGCTTGGCAAATTTACGGGCAGTGTGACAGCAACCTCGCACAGCAAATGAGTTTCAAACATTGGCGCGCGGAACAATGCGTATAAGCATAAACACAAAATGCGAAATGCACAGTAACTAATCCATTGCTAAAACACTCGCAACGAAAAACAACAAATGCTGGTAACCCACAGGAAACCTTGAAAACAGGTACTTGCGTGTGTGTAAGGTGTACTCCTCACGAAAATCTGACAGGAAAACTCTGGACTAGAACTAAGGACAAGACACTAGGGGACAACAAATAAAAAAGGAAACTACTGGCTGTGAGCAGGGGAAGAGACTATTGGACAGGACGAAAGAATCCTGACTGAAAAATGGAAGGGCAGGGAAACTCTGACTGGAATTCTACAGAGACCGCGGTGAGCGTCCGTACTGCAAGGCAGTCAGCAACGCGAAGCGCGAGTCTCCTTAGAAAATGAGTACTTGTAACAGAGGTCGCAAAAGACTAGACCTACAGATTAGTTCCTGGTTGACACCACTAGGCGGCCATTTTGGAATACCAATTTCCCCATGACTTACTATATGGATCTGAATGGGAACAATACCTTCTCTCAAATGACAGAGCAATAATAATCTACGGAAACATGGGCTTAATCAGGGAACTCGTTGGGAAATCATGACACGCGCGCACACGCGAAAGTACGAAAAAGTACAGCTGTTGGCTGCGTTGCGCAGTGTGCAAAAAGTTACGGTATGAGTATGCTCTTTGAGCCGTCCTTTGAATAAGGTCATTAGGCATGGTAAGAGCTTAGCATGTATTGTTATTGAGTGTTCTGGCCTTGAGAGGTGTGTCTGCTCTAGGCTTAATAAGCTGCATTGTGTGTACACTCTAAAGCGTGGAAACTGTCTTGCCTAATTTGAGTGTTCTGAGGAGTAATGAAAAGAAAGCTTGTTGGTGGTAAACGGGATTCAGCAATGGCGACTAATAATATTAAAACTCGGCGTATGAGCATAGCTCACGCCACTGCGCTAGCACTCCCTGTATCCTCTGACTCTGATGAGGACTTGATTGTATGTGCGCAAAACTAATCTGCAAAATTGATTATGGAAAGGCGAGAGGATGACATCCCCGCCTCCTCGCAGTCTCTATTCAATGAGGAACCGAGATTGGAAGGAGGAGTTGGGAGTGAAATGGGTGGGAAGGTTCCTATTGAGGAAATACAAAGCCAGACTGCCGTATCCTTTATGGACACACCATCTATTTTTGCCTCAGGAGAAATAACCATGCTAGGTTTATCTGAGCATCTTGAATCATCCACACAATGCTCCATTTCTAGATGCAATCTAGCAAATCCAGCTGATGTTCTGAGTGAGATCAGGAGGATTGGCATGCCTCGAATTGTTGAGGGAACTGATGGGATACAAGATGACATACTAAAAGAAGTGAAATCACAGACCTGTATTTTGAAAGAAATTTTGCTAGCCATGATAGCATTCCCTGAAATGCTAGCCGAAAATATGGCAAAGATGCATTTACCGACCTGTGAAGGTAACCTCAATAAGCCAATTGCTACCCCAGGTAATGGATTACTAGTACCTGGTGATCAGCAATTGCTTATACTTAGGACCGAACTGGAAGTCAAAGACCACAGTATTATTGAAGTAACCAACACCTTGATTACCAATAGCCATGTGGAAGACTTGCAATTTCCAACTGCAGCTAATGGACCGATTAAGGTCGCTGAAATATTTAACATGAAGCGATCTAAAAAAAAAAAAAAAATAGGCAAAAACAGGTGCGTGCTCAAAAGGCAATGAACGCATCCTCTCTAAAGTTCCTGAGAGATATTAACATACGCGAACCCAGATGTGGTGCTTGTGGAGAAAAAGGATACACTACAGTTTAAGGCTGGGTCTGATGGATGTATGGATGGCGATAAGATGGGGAATGGAGGGTCAAGAGCAGCTGACCTGCCTATAAATAATTGTACAAACAAAACAGAGGTGAATACGGTTAAGCCCGTACCGTTTACTGGCACTGAACCAAATGTGATTGGGTATGCTGACACTGGTATAGCTAAGGAAATAAATGTGACTGGATATTCTGATGCTGTAAAACTATCAGATGCTATGAAAAATAAAATTGTTACCGACAGAATTGACACTAATATAAAAAATATTGAGCTAGGGATGCTCGACATTTTCGATTTATTTAAGAACCCTGATGCTGCGATGAGAATGATGATACCTCCTAGAGACGGGAATGGGGTTCAGAAGACCTTTGTGGATAATGAAAGTATCAGAAAGGTGAACCTAACACATGTGGAGTCTAGGGGCTTTGCACAAGAAGGTCTGAATGAAAAGAGATATACTGAGGGTACAAATAAAGCAGTCATAGACAAAGTACAGGCATGTATGATTAATGAGGCTCCAGCTAATATCGACTCTTTGCTTACTATCCCTGACCGCACTGAAATGCCTACTATATCTCAAATGATTGCAAACAAAGATCATTCATCACTCAAAAAGGATGATTCTCGTGATAGAGACCGACCTTTGACTGACGAACATGTACGAGCACTAATAAAGGAAATACTGATGAATAATTCAGGTAGGATGCCTGTTGCAGAAACTGCAATTACTGGAAACATCATACCGAATGACAAAAGTCACTGTGATCCTGGCAAAAGCTCTGGCTTAAAATCAAAAAACGAACCTAGAGTCCAGGCGAGTGATAATATTCATTTTGTTGATGATTTAAGGGACCGCAAGGTACCTCAGGATACCTCGTATGCCCATAGATCTCAAGAGCTTGCATACGAGAGCTATGTGAAAGGGAAAAAACAGTTCAGTAACCCCAATGAAAAACTCTGTAGGCCTCACTAACCTAATGAACCAAGCTTGATCTTATATAATGTGTTTGAGGATGGATATGCCCCAATCCTTAACAGATCATACATTCTGAGTCTATTTTGCGACATATCAGAGCTAGCCCTCATATCATCCTGTGACATCCAACTAGTGGATTATATACACCCATTTAGGATGGATTTTGTAAGACTAGTGATTGCTTCTCCAATTGTGCGCGCCATGATTCTTAAGGAAGCTGGGCTCTGCAGAAGAGGGGTTTTGATATGTACGAGTATGTGGATCATAGTGATAATGCTTCAATGAGAAATGAGGATCACTTATCCCAAAATAATAGTCTAAGAGAGAATCAACGGGATATGAATCAAGCAGGTGAGGAGACCCTAACCTTGAGTGAAATGAAAGAATGGAGATCAATGGCGGTTTCACTCAGGGAATCTCTGGAGCATTTAAAAAAGGTATGGGTAAATCTCTTTAGCGCTGACAATTCCTTTAAATTGGTGTCATGGAACTCTAGAGGACATACGCATTTGGTCCAAAACATAATTGTCTGTAAGTCCTTAGAGAAATTTGATTTTGTTTTACTACAGGAAACCTGGGCTTGTGGACCGCTGTTATGGAACGGCTTTGTTGTCCTTTGTTTGCATGGTACGAAAGGACTAAGAGGGCGTCCCAAGGGTGGCTTGGTGCTTGCTTACCGTAACAACCAAGATATATCACTGGTAAATGAGTTACACTTGCATGCGTCCTGTATTGCGGCTACCTTCAGAATTGCAACTGAGAAGGATACTATCCACTTGATGATTATCAATGTTTACTGGAACGATGCAGACAGTGATGTTGGTATGCTTGATAAACCGCTTCGCGATTTGAATATAGCGCTAGAAGAATGGTTAGTATCCACTCCAGAGGGTTTAATAATCTTGGCAGGCGATATGAATGCGAACTACCCTAACAAGTAGCGAGAGTGCATGGAGTCTAAGTGGACCTGGTAATAAAAGGTACGCAAATAGATAAACTGCACAGAGGGGCTCTATGGTGCAATTTTGCAAAATCTTGGGGCTTGAGACGGTTATACAATGACAAACCTACATGGAAAGCTCGAAGTATATCTTCTACAATTGATTATATTTTTGCAAGTGAACACCTTTGGAAATGAGGCAAATATGCTTGTGGAAGATAATCCTGCAAGTGACCATGCTATGTTATCCATGAATATGAATGTAAGAAAACAAAAGAATTCTAACAATGAATATTGTGCTCAAACGGTGGTAAATACTAGGGGTTCCAGAATAAAGTGGAATGGTATAAAAACATCCAAATTTAATAAACTAATGCTGCTTGATTTCGAGAATACTGCTTTAGAGAAGAAAAAGAATCTATATTCGGTTGACAAATTTGGTGAGTTACTGGGGTCAACGCTAGCAAAGTTTGAGTATCCACGATCGGGGGTAGCCTCTCATAAAAAAAAACATTAACATGCATTTGATCTTGAAACTAAGCTGCAAAGAGCAAGGCTAAATAGGGACCTGCGTACCTTAAAAAAAACAGATGATGCCCGAAGCTGAACTTAAGGAACAGTGTAGAGTGAGGCGACAGGCGTACATGAATTGGAGGATCTGGTGAAACAATGCTTAAAGCCACGAGGGAATCCAATTCGAGAAATTATTGGGCTCTGATCAACAGTACAGAGATTGCACAAATTCAATTGAATGCAATTCCAATTAGTGAAAAGGTGTGGTGCGAATACTTTGAGAAATTATATGCACGTTCTAGTATTGACGATTTTGTTATAGGACAGATACATCAAGAATCCAATTATAGTGTATCTGTGGAAAAAATACTATCCATAATGAAGAAAATGAAAGCCTCCTCTACCGGGACCTAATAATTTATCTATGGCTCCGATTAAGGAAAATTAACTTCTGTGGGAAAAAATATTACATATGATTTTTAAGGATGTAATTGAGCTACAAACCATGCCAGAATCTTGGAAAGTTTCATATGTAATGCTGATATTTAAAAAAGGCAATCGCCAGAATCTGAAAAATTATAGACCGATATCCTTGATAAATATTGAGACAAAGATATTTTCTGCTATAATCCTAGAAAACCTGCTAAAATGGATAGAGGATAAATATATTCTCGATGTCCGCCAGATTGGATTTCGGAAAGGACTGGGTACTGATGCCGGGAGTCTATTAGTTACCATTCTGTAGAATCAAACATCGAAAACGGGGAATGTACCCATTTATGCTGCGTCTATGGATCTCTGGGCAGCTTTTGATATTGTGGACAAGCCGCTTTATGGCAAAGACTCGTAACACTAAACATAGATGGGGGTTGCTCTCTATGCTTATTCATCTGTACTCAAACACTATTCTAAAGGTTCGACTTAACTTAGAAGGCTTGATGTCTAAGGACATCTTTTCTAGGAATGGGATGAAACAGGGCTGCGCCCTGGCAGCAATCTTATTTAACTTGTATGTTTCGGGAGCAAATACTAGATTGGATTCCTCAGGCTTACTAGCTCCTAAAGTGGGAGGAATTGCGATCAAGTGGGTGGCCTATGCGGATGACTTCATGCTCTTTGACAAAACTAAAAATCAGTCTGCAAAGGCTTATAGATGTTTTTACCAGTTTTGTCTGAGATTTAAAATAGAAAATTAATCCTCAGAAAACAGTTGCGATTAATCTGGGTGATAATAACAAGAAATGTGTTAATCCTGTATGGTTTGTAGAAAGCACAGCTATTCAATTACAGAAAGCATTTAAGTATTTAGGCTATTTTGCAAGCAATATGTCCTATAGTTTTGTAAAGAAATGTCTGGAACTTAAAGCCATTGATGCTGCGAAACAAATAAGAGTAATCGAAGGTAAATATGGTACATTTTCAATGGGTGCGTGTAGGGACTTCTACCTGATGAAGATGATTCCAAGATTAACATATGGCCTAGAATTCTATCCTGAGAAAGAAGTACTGCAGTTAAAAACTATTGAATCTAAAATTTGGAAAAAGTTTATTTTTTCTGCCAAAATGTATAGTTTGAATTAAGATATGAGTTTGGCATGAACTCCTTAAAATGCTCTATGGACTGCCAAAAAGCTATGTTATATAGGAAGTGTGTCCTAGCTAAGCATAATTCCCTGTACCTAGTATGCTGTAATGACACAGGGTATATACATGTTGAACCTGAAAATGGAGGTGGAAAACAACTTAAGCAATATTGGGGTCACAATGAAATGAGAGACCTGCCAAAACCAAAACGATGATTAAAGCATTTGATTGGGCTGCGAATAACATCGGTAATAATGAATTAAAAACTGTATGCTCAACTCTCATCAGTATGGAAATGGTTCCCGGAACTATATCTCGTAAAATGTCCTTCACGGAAACTGCGTCATAGCATTATGAGATTCCGATTCAATGTGATGAATACTAATGAGATTGGAGTTATAAGGAAGTTGATTCCCGCGACTATGAAGGTTTGTAGATTCTGCAGGAGTGAGGATTTCCCAGAAAGTCCGTCGCATTTGTTACTGGGTTGCCCGATGTTGATGAAAGAAAGACTCATTTACTTTTCGGATTTTGTATATGACACTTCCTATGTATTAAGAGAGTAATTATGGTATGAAATGCTCCATGGAGATGATAATATACTGAAAATAAGGGTTATAGCGTTCTTGACTAAGGTCTGTAAAGTGACATAAAAAGAGTTTTGACAGTTGTGAAATGAAATGATTGCATTTAGACATGAAAACTTTGGGCTGTGGAAAGTGCATATCAGTGGTTGAATGAAATTTAATGAATTTTAATTGAAATGGAGGAATTCAAGAATTATTTGCGAGATATTTTAATGTCAAAATTGGTTTTAGTGTTTGAAATGATTTTTACTATGTATGGATATAATGATAATTTGTATTATGTTTATGTAAAATGATAATGTATTTTAATGTTATATGTTTTCAAATTGAACATTTGTAAAGGTTTTCTTAAACCAATATACAATGAAGGAAATTCTAAATTTTATAAAGGAACACTTCTACAACAACCCTGTGTCATGTTGAAAAAAACTGGGCAATTCAAGTTTCAATGCCTGGGGTCAGGCCAATCTGCTATATAAAGAGATTGGCTGGTTGGTATACCTTGCAAGGCCCTTTTAAGTGTTGCTTTGCGACAACTTCCATGCTTTACTATGCCATCTTATGATTTGCTATACAAGGTTTCATGTTGTCAGCACCCATCAATGTGACTACTCCCTGCACCAACACACTAACAGTCTATTTTCCAACACGTTCCAATAAGCCATGTACACATGACGAGCATCCCTCCCAGCATAAAGCAGTGCACCCTAGTGCCACTGCCACTCGAAGTTCCTCTTCGGACAAATGTCTCCAGGCTCGACACACCACCTTAAAATTATCCCAACCCAGAGCTGCACGCAGGTAGTGCATGTGCGAAAAATTACCTAAACAAAACATGGCGCTGGTGCGTGGCCGTTTTGGACATTCACTTCCATTACCGCAATGAAAGCCTACGTTTTCGTGGGCCCAGTAAGCAAACGTGAATTATGCAACGGTTGTGAGGTCATATAATGATGTCAGATGAGCTAACTGCGGAGAATAGTTGTTGCATTGTCTGCTGAAGGACAAGCCAAAAAGGGAGTTGGAGCTTTGCAGGTGGAGTGATAAGGGGTGCTGGGAACAAAGGCGAGTGAGAGAAGCTGGGTTTTTCCACTTCTAGCTGGATTTTTCTGCTCTTTGCTCCCAATGCTTGCTGTCTGCCCTTTGGCCAAGGGCAGCGGTAACCATAAAGGGGCAGGGAAGTCAGAGAATTGGACCTTGGTTGATAAAGTCTCTCTGAGGAGGGAAGACGCTCCGCTCCAGACCCTGTTAGCACGAGTGATCTCTCTGCCTACCTGCTTTGATGGCCGAGATGAAGGTATCTTCTGCAACTATACCAACGGTGAAGCTCTATGTTTACGTATAATAAATAACTATATGTTATGTTTTAGTTATGTGTGTATATATATTGGGTGTGAATAAAGAGCCTATACAAGCCGTTTATTTTCTTCTAACGAGTAGTCCCAGAGTGATTGATATTGATATTTTATTTCTATTGCGCTCGTACACAAGTGTTTCAGAGCGCGACAAGGCAAGGGAGGGGAACAGGGAGAACAAAACAGCGATCTTACTAGGCCCAGTGACATTGAGAATGGGCAAGTGCATGGGAGAAGGGGAGGGGAAAAATGCATGGAAGGGGGAGAAGTGGAAAGTGCGAAGCAGAGGAGAAACAGATAAATAACAATAAATGAATAATAAAGGCAACAAACCATGGTAGCGCAGCCAGCAATTTGCAAGTGCAAGGTTTAAGGAAGCAGACAGAGTAGGTCTGATAAGTGCAGGTAGAAAGGGGGGGCTGTATGGGTACAGACCCCCAGTACAAGGGGTGGCCAGAGGCATTGCGGGAGGGTGGCAGGGTGAGCAGGTACCTGGTCCTGGAGGACAGAGGGTGGCCAGGTGCACGGTTCCAAGAGACAACAGATCATAAGGGGAGAGGGTGAGCGAAGGCAGAAGAAAGGAGGAAGGTCTTGAGGTGCTTCCAGAACCGGAGATGGTTCTCCTCAAGTTTTAGAGTGGCAGGGAGGCTGCTCCAGAGGGAGGCTCCAGCCGAAGAAAGATCTACCCCCAGCTCGTTTCTTTGAAAAATGACTGACCCTGAGGGAGTTGGAGGTAGATGAGCGAGAAGCTCGAGAGGGGAGGTATTTGCGGAGGGATAGCTAAAGGTATGTTGGACGCAGGCACCAGAAAGACTTGTAGACAAAGCAGAGGGTTTTGAATTTAATCCTTGCATCCACTGGGAGCCAATGGAGAGAGTTCAGAGCTGGAGAGATACGATCCCAGGGCTTGAGGCCAAGAGCAAGCCTTGCAGTCCTGTTCTGGATTAGTTGCAGAGGGCAGAGAGTAGAGGCAGGTAGATTTAGAAAGAGGCTCTTACAATAGTCCAAGCTAGAGAGAACCAGAGCTTGGGATACCACGAGCTTCTGGGGGAAGGAGAGGAAAAGCAGAGTACTTCTGAGGAGGTGAAGTAGGAAATATGACTTTTTAGAGACCTCAGATGTGGGTGGAGAAGGAAAGGGTGGAGTCAAAGATGACCCTGGGGTTCTTAGCCTCACAGGTGGGGGTAGGAGGAGGGCTAAGGGAGGCCAGCCAGAGAGTGAGGGGAAAGGATGGTGAAGGTTTGCCGATGAGAAGGCTCTCCGTCTTGCTGGCATTCAACAAAGATCATTGGCGGCACACCAATCTTGAATGGCAGTTAGGCAATCAGAGATGAGAGAGGGAGAGGAGGTGGCAGAGGGCAGCCTGAAAATGAGTTGAGTGTCCTCAGCGTAGCACTGGAAATTTGAGCAGAAGTGGCAATGCAGTAGGCGAGAGTTGCCAGGTATTGGTTGAAAAGCCAGGGCAAGAGGTTAGACCCCTGGGGAACACCACAGGTAGAGAGGAAGATGGATGAAAGGAAGGACCCAAAATGGACCTGGGAGGGTCGATCTGAGAAGAAAGAGGTCAGCCAGGCCAAAGCCTGATCAGTGATACCCAGGTTTTCACAGAGACGGTTGAGCAGGATTCATTGCCTCCCTGAGTCCAAGTACTTGCTTTGGTCCGTGTAAGAGGGTGCAGGAGTCTATAGCCCTGGTGTGTGACCATAAAAGCAAACCAAAGTGCCAACAGAACAGTAGAGGCCATCAACCCAAACCACCCTCTTGAAGCTGTAAGAGCACCTGGAGTCCATGCAAACGGCAGCCGGGTGCCGTATGAACAAAATCTATGTCCAAGATGAACCTTCAACAACGTCAACAGTTAACTAGCACAACAGCAATGAACGTCTATAAAATAAACTCCCAAGAAGGATCTGCACACACATCCATACCAATAGGCTACTATGCAGCAAAGCAAATCTACAAAAAGGCACAAAACAATGCTGCAGACTTTGGGCCTCCTTTCCCCTCCCATTATCCAACATGCTGTTAGAACCCCTACAGATTACCATAGCCAATGACCTGGAGGGAAAGAGGAAATGCGCGCTTTGAGCAGGAGTTGAAAAGGGTCAGCGTACAATAAATCAGGATGGGCTTTCTTGATCATTAAACTAAAGGCTTCCCCCACCTTCTAAAAGTGTAACCTCTTGCAAGGGAAGGAAGAGCAAGCCTCAAAAGCAATAGGGACGGGAGTCAATGGGGGTCAGGGGCCTACTTTGACTGATGCCCATACAGCTTTGGGTGGAAAGCAAGAAGCATTGGATGTCTATGGGACACCTACTCTGATGTCTCTAAAAAGTCAAACTTCCTACTGCACCTCCTCAGAGGTACTCTGCCTTTCGTCTCCTTCCCCCAGAAGCTCACTGTCTCGCAAGCACTGGTTCTCTCTAGGTTGGACTACTGTAACAGCCTCTTTCTAAATCTACCTGCCTCTACTCTCTGCAAATAATCCAGAACAGGACTGCAAAACTGGTCCTTGGCCTCAAGCTCTGCGATCATATCTCTCGAGCTCTGAAATCTTTCCATTGGCTCCCACTGGATGCAAAGACTAAATTCAAAACCATCTGCATTGTCCACAAGGCTTTCTGGGGCCTGTGTCTGTTGCTTGCGTGTTCTCAATGTCACTGGGCCTAGTAAGTTCATTGTTTTGCTCTCCCCTGTTCCCCTCCCTTGCCTTGTCACACTCTGAAACACTTGTGTATGAGCGCAATAGAAATAAAAATATCAATTCAATTCTAGAAGGCCTTGTGAAGATAGAGAGCACATAGAAATCAACGAGGAAGAGGCAATGGGAGATATAGTGCACGAGAGTCGGTGAGGAGTGGGTTGACTGGTTAGTGCTGTGCATAGGAGGAGTTCTAGGCACATCTTTGAATGTTCTACACCAACAGTCGCACACACTACAGCCAAAACGGACTGCAGATCTTGCATTAAATATTTTCTGTATTATCAATTACAGGAGGGGCTAGTCGCCCCCACCCAGATTTGAAGTTAGCCTAGTTACGCACGTTTACAGCAGATACATCAAGTAATTGAGACAGCATCAAAAATGGTGAACTTACCTTTTTCAAATAATAATTACTTCACCCGCGCAAGAAATTGTGCACTGTGTACATTTGGACAACTAGGGTCTGCTACTAGCTAGCAACTTGAATGTTTACCCTTGCATTGATTACCCCCCCCATCCTACATCCCAAAAGGTTATAGTTGAAAAGGAAAATCCCCCCCCTTAAAGTCTCAAAAATTCAAACATCCCAGAAATTAATGGCTTGGGTGATAATGTTGGGCTATAATACAATAAATCTGCACTAGTCTGCAAAGACAGCCAGGACCCAACCGAAGCGCTAGCAGAGGCAGCAGCTCCTCAACATTGGCCACTTTCACAGGAACACGCAGGTGTCACTGGGGAGCCTTTTTAACATACCTGCACAGCCGACTGACGACACAGTCTCCGTCCCCTCAGCCAATACTTCCGGCTTTCAATGATGCCTCTGAATGCCCTCAGATGTCTGCAAACTCCAGCCATTTTAGAATGTTTGTCCCCATCCAGAGAACATTTTAATAGTGAACCCAATAACTCGCCTGAGCTTTGAATTATTTATGTTAAATGATAAAAGGTATTTGTACCGCGCACCGTCACCAACGGAGTTGGTCCCCAGGCGCTCTGGCGGATCTGTAAACGAGAAGTTGGGATGGGTTAGTAAGGTGAAGAGGGAGTAGGATAGTGAGAGGAGTGGTGTTCTGTTGGCAGCTTCAACTCGGTATACACCGTGTGCTGAGCTTTAGAGTGAGTATCGGATCGATTTCAGTCCTCGTGTGCTGGTGGTGCGGCTTATGTGTTGTTGCGGTGTGGTGAAGTGTGTGCGGCTTGTTGTGCGAGAGATGGTTGTGTTAGTTTCTTTGTGAGATAAGTATGCAGAAGGTTTGAGCTTATGCGGTACCATATACTTTATACTGACTACCGTTCTAATTAATCAAAATTAAACAGAATCTTTATATATAAAAAGGTAGAGGGTGCAAGTCTCTCTCTGACATTTTCTGAAATGTGCTGAAGCCATTAAGTGACAGAAACATGCCGCACAAAAAAAATATATATATATCGCTTTTAAAAGCATCATCGTATGCAAAGCAAAAATCAATATCAAGAGTTTCTGAAACACAACAACAAACAGCAGCACGACTTGCCAACAAGAGCAACTTTCTTCAGGGAAAATGAGATGCCAGAGCAAATTGAAACAAGACTTGCTGACATTAGGACATTGTCCTTGTTATTATAAAATGTAACTAATATGCTGCTACTAATGGTGAACTATATTTTATTAACTAGACAAAGCTGAGGCAGCAATGCATGGCAATAGCAATAGGAATGAGCATGACCATCATCTAACATGGCCGCCAACACGGACTAGTCAAAACCTGCTACTGACGTAAAACAAGCACAAAGAGTTGCAAGGAGAAGCATTTTTAGGCAGGAACGGGTGGGATTATAACCAAACAACAGTGAATCCCTCCTCAAATGTCATTCCTGCGTGCCCCTCATCAGAAACCCTTACCCCCATGTATGCGTGAATGCAATAGTTTGGGCTTTGATATGTGTCACAAGTGATAACCAATAGCCCAAACTAAAAATGGCTTATTTTGACCCCCAAAATATTGAAAACAGCAATTTTTCTTCTTCATATTCCAATTTTTCTGTCTAAGTTCCAAGTTTTAGGCCCATTGGCAGATCTGCTCTAATAATAACAAATTAAATGACCTTCCCGTTTCCACTAACCGGACAATCTAGCCTTGCGAATCAGCTGGGCCTTTAAAATCAATCCCTTCTGGCTTATCAGGAACATAGCATCTGCTGTCTCTGTTCGTCTGGCCTTATCTGCTCTCTGTGGATAAGTCTGTTTATATATTTATGTCTGAAGTCAACTTTATTTAAACCATTCCCGTTTTCCCTTTACATCTCTCAAAGTGTCAGGCATGGCCATTTGCCACTGAATTTCACTCCATTCCAAGAATTAACAGTGCAGAAGTCAATCATAAGTGAAATCTCTTCCCAACGATGTAATGTTCTCTTCTCTCAAGCCCAAAATTGAGCCATACCACTATGAAAAATTGAAAGTGTCTGGATTGTCGGTATAGACTTTGCAGTGAGTTAAAATAATGACTGAGTACCCTTCGGAGGCTTATCTGAATGTGTCCTCCCACAATAAAATAAATGTAGTCATCAAATTGCTCCATCAAGCCTTCAATGTCAATTTCCCATTGGCATTTAGGGTAGTATTTTCCATAGAAATTATTGACTTTACAAAAATAAAGTGCCAACTACATGGCATTGCAAAAAATAGCCTACCCATGCATTGCTGAAATGTTAATCAATAAAAACAGCAGAATTAGGTTCATGTATTATTACAATGGAGAAATGTAATTGACTTACAAATGCATTCTGTTTCTCGCCACCCTCTCCAACCCCCATTCATGGGCGTGCACTTTAAATATTGTTGGTAAATACAAACAAATTTAATGTTCTTGTACAGTGTTCAAAATTCCTGTGAACTTTTTTAGCTCTTGCATCTAGCGTAGGAGAGCCTGGTTCGCTTGAAGCAAGCAGATAGCAGGAGCTACTTTTGGCTCCCCAGGCACATCTCAAATTAACCTTGGGTGTTTAAGAATGTTAATAAAGAATAATTAGGACAAATTCAAACATAATGGGAAAAAAGTTAAAGTTTGCCTCTTCTGTTGAAGTTAATTTGTGGTGCGTGGTGTACTCGCTCCTGGTTCCTCAGGGGTAGCTCCTGGCTACTGGGTGATTGACGACACCCAGGAGCTGCTTTTAGCTCCGGATCATTGAATCCCAATTTTGAACCCGGTTATATGCTAAAACAATTCAGCGCTTTCCAAAATAGTCTCGTTTTTGACAACCTGGGTCCAATTTCATGATTCAGTCAATATGCGTTTTCAAAGCAACAAAACACAGAAGGAAGATCAAATATACAAAAAAACAGAACCAAATGTAACAATTGTTTCCAAACAAAGTAGAAATCAGCAAATAGCTTATTGTCTGCGATTGTCCAACATCTATTGCATTGTCTGATAAGTGTCTGGCCTTGCAAACAATAGCAGGGGTTATAGAGGGATTAGGCTGGACAAGAGTTTTCCCGGGGCATCTGAAATAGACCCTTCTGAAACACAAAAAGGTGCATTTCTTTTGGATGGGGAGCAACACTCCACTCTATAAGGCGTTGTCTTACAATCTCTGGGCATGAACAACTGGTTGGGTTATGAAGTGCCACCCGTCTGGAGTTACAAGGTTACGACTAATTCCAAGTCCTCCAGCACAAGGTATTTTGGTTGCGTGGTGTATTTTTCTGTGAAGTTCCCCACTCCACCATAAATGTGGATAAGGTGTCATTCAAATAACAGTACCATACCTTCTGTAGCCAAATCAATGATCAGGTATGGAGGGATGTCCCTACTTTGAGCTACCGCCACTCTCACTGCTCGCAAAAGCACCTCCCACAATCTGGGTAACCTATTGGTATCATAGTTCTTAGGGGATATCCCTAAAAGGGGTGTTGGGCGGGTTGTCTAGGTGTAGAGGACCACAGTAATGTCTTTTATCCAGCTGAGCGGTTCAGTCCAAAAGACCTGGATCGAGGGACATGCCCATCACATATGATTAGAGGTCCCAGTATGCCCACATCCTAACTTTCACATGAGATGCAAACATATAATGTTGTTCATTTTGCTCTAAATGTAGTATAGATGTTTCCGAATGTCTGTTTATAGATTGCCCCAATGCACAATTCACAATGGCATATCTGTTTGGCATCAGTTGGCCTGGGGAGCCAAAGTGGCTCCTGGTAGATGTTGGTATTAAGATAACCAGGCTCTTCTAGGCAACAAATGGGAGGTAAATAGCTCCCAGGACCCCTCAATTTCAAGCCCTGTCTGTGCAAATGAGAAGAAAGATAGAAAAGCCTTAAAGCCTTAATTAAGCTGTGATTAAATCGGGCTTGTAAATGTAGCAGTCCATATATAAACGTTTAAGATCTAAATTCTTTCTTAGGACAACTACTTCATTTTCACCTTATACTTGTTTACATTCACACATGCATGACATTCTAATGTGATATATCAATGCAGACGATTTGTAACAATGGTTATGTGTTGTGCTTTCTAGCTGTCCTGGTCAGTGGCTCTTTGGCTGTATATTGATGCATGAATTACTCAACATTAATCTTCATTACTTTTAGTCCTACTCTTCCTTGTCACAGTACTTACTTGTGACGTCGCCCACCACCCACATTCAGAAACCCTTCTTCTCCTATTGTTTTCTTCTTGCCCCAATCCAGCCACTAAAGGTTATTCATATGGTGCTCCTAACCCTACGGTATGTGGGCACACGTTTACAGGTTAAAGTTATAATACACTTCACTTACTGGCAATTCACCCTATACTTCTGGCATGCCGCAGGTAACATGGTTCCTCCTTCTGACAAAGACCGAACAGTAAAAAGGTTTTTTTCCCCCTTCTCTCCGCTCCCTACAGGGCTTGGAGGGGCAATGTAAAGTGGCTCTTGGCAAGGGCCCCCCCCTGAGTTCACAAGCCCCCAGCACTGCAGACAGAGTGCTGAGGGATCGCTGGTTGAACTAGGACGGCACAGGGATGGATGAACCACTGCTGAGCTTCTGGTGTGGAACCTCTGAGTCATCTTTGTCCAGGGGAATGGAGCACTAGTCTCTCTGCCATGGACAATGCCATATTAACCATGCACTTTCAAACAAATACTCAGATCAAGAATGGAGGATCATACTCCTACATGGCTACATAGACAGTAAAGAATTCTGCATAATAAATACATATGCACCTAACCAAAATGCAGCCGCATTCTACCGATCGCTCTACCGTATCCTATCCCCGTTCAGAGGCGCATACTGGATATGGGGTGGAGACTTCAACTGTGTCTTAGACCCTGTACTGGACAGATAAGACAACATGGGAACAATACTTCCCCCCGCCCCCCTCTCAGCAAAAGCATTATAGACGCTGAAATGAGACTTGGAACTACAAGAGGTTTGGAGGTGGCTAAACCACAACAAAGCAAGAATTCTCATTCTACTCAAGTGTGCAAAAGCTATACACATGGATAGACTTTGTCCTCACAGGCAGAGAACACCTGGGAAACCTAGCTAGCCATCATATGAAGGAAGGACCTTGTGGGACCATTACCCCCTGATCGGCCAATGGACACTTGCAGACAGTCCCAAACCTATTTCCACATGGAAACCATGCACCGAATCGCTACGAGATACAGATTTTAGGGAAAGCCTAAGAACCCAATCTGAGCCGTTCTTTGAATGCAACCTGAGCAGTGCAGACAATACCAACACAGTGTGGGAGGCCTATAAGGCGGTCAGAAGAGGGGCCGCAATAGCTGCCACGGGAAGAGCCCGTAAAGTCCTAGAAAATAAAAATCTAAAATTGAAGCGGAAATCACTCCGAGAAAAGTAGAAACCCTGGGGAAAGTACGGAAAGAGCCCTTATAGGATTAAGAATACAATGCATGGAACAATGGGAGAAGCTAGGAGATTTTAGCTTTCACCGATACACAAAAAAGCTGCACGGGCAGGGGGACAAACCAGGTAGACTGTTATTATGGCTGGTCAGGCGCCAAGATAAAAAGGGAGGAAATAGTAGAAATAATAGATGAGAGTGGGCACACGAGAAGGACCCAATCAGAAATCAACCAGGCCTTCAGGGGATTCTACGCTAAATTTAATGAAGACAACTCGCACTCGCAAATGCCTGAAATCCTTGAGACCCTAGAAGACGTAGGCCTACCGAACAGCGTGACATGCTAGATGGCCCCTTGAACCTAGAAGAAATGCAGGGAGTTATCACCTCACTGCCCACTAGGAAAACACCTGATACTGACGGGCTACCGCCAGAATTTTTATAAAGAATACACGGATTTATTAGGCCCTAGATTACTACAGGTGCTGCAGGAGGCGTATGAAACGGGTACCCTCCCGGACTCGATGGAGCAAGCCCTGATAATACCCATCCTTAAACCGGGCAAAGACTGCAGGCTGTGCAAATCTTACAGGCCAATAGCATTGATAAATCAAGATACCAAGATTCTTACAGCGGTTCTGGCAGGACCGACTAAAAAAAGTGACCACCACACTTGTCCACCCAGACCAGACAATCTATGTTCCTGGTAGGTCTACAACAGCCAACATGAGACGCCTCCAAGCAATTATAGGCAGAACGCGCACTAGACCCGACACCTGCGCAGTAGCGGCCCTAGACGCCATCAAGGCTTTTGATTCTGTTGGGAATGGATGCTAGCCACACTAGAACACTACAGAATAGGCCAGGGATTCATGAGGTGGTTATGCATGCTCTACGCCACCCCATTGGCGAGAGTGCGTACAGGCAGGCATATATCAGATCCTTTCCAGATCAACAGAGGCACCAAACAAGGCTGCCCGCTGTCATCCCTCCTAAACATTTTGGCACTAGAGCCCCTGGCGATCTATATGAGAGAATCCTTCCATGACACAGGGCTATTGGTAGATGGCATTACACTTGTCATATCCTTATACGCGGATGACATCCTCTTATACATACACAATCCGGAGGACAACCTTGGAACGTACCTTGAAGTGCTTGATAACTTTGAACCCTACTCCCCCCAGATACAGCTGGCAGCTCGGAGACAACAAAATATGCCTAAAACAAAGCAGATATTATTGGGAACCCAAAAGCCTTGTCACAATTGGTGACATAGCCCCAGAGGGAGTGAAACAAAGCTTACAAGACGTAATTGAATCTCACAGACTACATAAAGGTCAGTTTATAACCCATGAAAGACTCATCAAAAGCCTGGACGTCCGGTGGCCATCCCTAGCAACAAAACAAGTAGAGAATCCGGTACTTGGCCTCCTATATGTTGTTACCAAGGGAGGACATATGGTATCTAGAATATACCAAACGCTTACGTAAGAGCGCCCCAAAGACAAAAACAAAGAGAAGGAGACGTGGGACAGGGTGTTCAACGGGACAATCTCAGACAAGGAATGGGCAAAAGCGAAACTCTACCCAGAAAAGATATCCAGAAATGCCAGACTGAAGCAGTTACCATTCTACATACTCCATGGGGCATATCTAACCCCAGAGAAAATATCCCACTTCCCAGGTGCCACCACGCAGAGAAGCAAATGCCGATTTAGGACATATGTTTTGGTACTTCCCGAAAATACACTAATTCTGGCAAGAAATAGAAAAGTGCTTAAGGGAAAAAGGGCTCACAGGGTGGGCCTGGACCATTGTAGCCTGCCTTTTGGGCCTCTACAGCTCCTCGAGAAAGAACAAAGCAAAATAAAAGATGACTGACCTAGCCTGGGCATTAGCTAAGAGACCAATAGCAAATTGAAGGCTACAGATGAACCAGGAGTAGAAGTGTGGTGGAAAGACCTCAGAAGATGGACTGTAGCAGAGACAGCAGTCTGGCAAGAATCACTAAGAACAGGAAGGAGAGGAAGTTCAATTGACATGATGACCTGGAACTCAATAACGCAAGAACTATTCGTCTCCTCGGATGACAAGCCCCCATGAGAGCACAACAATGTGAGAACAGCCAAAGTTAGATTGCACACGAGTTGCCAGGGGAGCATCGAATGCACACGGAACAGTAGGCCTAGAGACCTAAACCAGAGCACACGGGGCGCTGGGACCTATGATCTTGTGGATAAGTTTCAGTTCTAGTTATTTTCCTACCAGGTTGGAGTTAGGGTGGCTTTTGGGGGGGATGTTTGGAGGGAACTGAAGTATTGAGCAGAATGGTTTTTCTATCACTGTACACCAAAGGCCAATAAAAATTTTAAAAAAAACATGCACTTTCAACATCACGTTCATGTGGGCGCCTCCAACACGCAATTATCACTGTCCTAACCAGCGTCTACTATTTTCTCACAGGATTTCAGATAGACTGGCATTTTTTTCCACAAACTTTTTAAATCAAATTGAAGAACTCCACGAGGTGGTTGGTTCCTCTATTTCTGCCCTTAGACGGGTTTCAAATAATCCCCTAGAAACTCCCCACATCAATTTGCAGTTCAAATCTGGTGGCAGGCTAGCTGCTGAGGCTATGTAATATCAAATAGCCCAAGGGATACTTTACATCCTTCTTCATATCAACAAGTAAAGAACTAACAACGAGCGGGTTACTGCGATGTTTACCAATATACTTATAGACTGATGCACTAAACTTCGGTGGTGAAGACAACTTGCCTGTGATTCCATGCTGAAAGCACGGGAGAACAGGGAGGGTCCCGTTTATGGGATTTCTGTCCCTCGTGTGAGACTCCATGCTGATACTAAAAGGTGACAACCTGGAGGGAGCGGGTGGTTAGTTAATTCAATAATGAGGGAAACAGTGCTTTCCCTCAGAATTACGAAAACCGGGGACTTAAAGCAGATGGCAAGATACGAGTGCATTACGGGGTGGCTGCATATTAGGAACAGAGAGGGCACGAAACTACAACTCCATTCTGAGAGCCAAGGTGGGTCGTTACAAGCGTGAGTGGCGACTGTACCACTCTCCATATAGAACATTCTGATACGAACATGGGTGTCCTGCAGCACCACATCGAGGAGTTATCGCAGTTGGTGGCATAAAGGTCAACCTGTATTATAGGGAAGGATTGCATTGCTACTGATGAGTGGTGGGGAGCAGTCACCTGCGACCATACGACAAGGGCAGCGCAGAACTTGGTTATTTCTGCACTATGGGCGAGGTTACTAGTTACACTAGGGCACTCCGCGATACTGGCAACAGATGATTGGGACAGACTGAGATGGTGTGAGGGGGGGTCTGAGCGACAGTCACTCAGAGGGCACCCCAAGGACATCGTATAACGGACGGGTCACTGCCCTTAGGATGCATTTAAAACCAATTCGAGTAGATGAGCAGGGTAGAATTGGGAACTCCTCTGCCACTCTTAACCCAAGCGTTCATGGTCAGTTTTAGCACGTTCCGTTTCTGCAAATCGGTGAAGCGAGGCATAGCGTACTAGCCCAAGTCACGAAATATGGTTTAATTTCGAACCCAAGATTGTTGCAAACCCCAACTCCTTGTGTTAACGAGAGGTTCGCACTCACCTGCAGTGCTTTGCTAAAGACAGTGCTTCCGTCTTCTTGCTCAGTCATGATGGATTACCACTCACTTGCACCTCAGACCAAGTGCAGTTGGAACCTTTATTTAGATGGAGGGTGGTTCGTATAGTCGTCCTTGCGCTATGCGCGGGTTGGCTGGGAGGCTCGCGCAAAGAATTCTCGCGCAGCCGGCTTGAGGTTCTGGCTGTCCGACGAGGCTCGCTCCGTAGCCTGGCCTCGTTGAACCCCCCACCTCTAACGGCTACCGCAAGACACCGGCTCGGCAATGGCCCTGATTTCTTCCTAAGCTGTGCGCCTCTCGCCGGCTCGTCTCCGCCGGCCCCTTTCGGATCTAAGAATCAAAGCCGGAAGTAACTGCTGGTCTCAGCTTATCGTCCAGCCGCAGCTGCTCTGCTCCAACTCCTTCTGCAAACGGTGCCTCCCTGCCTGGATACCAGAGTCAACGACTGTCACTTAGGCAAGAGCAGCTCCAGCCAGCCCACCTTCGGGCCACAGCACAGCCCGCTTCGCTTCGCCAGAGCGTCGAGCAGCGACACCTGCTGGAGGAAGAGAGGAATTCGGAAGTACTACTGCCCAACTGACACCGAGGAGGGCCTCGTTTCTGTGAGTACCGCCACACAGACTGAGATGATATTCCCCGATCACTCCTTGTCACGATTTGACGATGTGCGACCCCTGATTTATAATACCAAACATGCCCCTACGAGTTTACGTTAATACTGTGCTTTTACTGTGTTTCTCAGTTTAGTTTTCCCTTGTTCATTCTTGTATATCATCCATACTTGCCAACATTCAGTTACCAAAAAGAGGTAGGATTTTCAAAAATAGTAATTAGCAGAATGATGGCATCAAATGAAATGACTTCACACGAGATGTGACACTGATCAGAGCACAAAAAGTGTTTGTTTTACTCGCATGTTCTGATCCATCTTGAGAAGTCACATAACCAAATGAGTGAGCTGTGAGAATTGTGGTCAGCATTATTAGTTTTGCTGTTAAGTGCAGTGGCGGCTGGTGAATTTTTTACCATGTTTTAAATGTTTGTCTGGAATATGTGAGAGCCATTGGTATAGTGATGGAGCTCCAGCCAACTAAGGGCCAGCCAACTTGGGGGAGCGGTTACTCCCTTCCGAGAACATTTTTTAAATAATGGGATAAAATTGTGTATTTTCTAGCACACTTTTGTGAAAAATAAGGTAAAAGCCACACAGTTTGCAAATGGTGTTGTATGATAGCACATGGAAAAAAATGCAATCGAGGCAGTCAACAGTGCACAGGAGCTTTTTCCAACACATTTTCATGATGCCTTTGCCCCACAAATATAGCAGTATACAAAACATTTTCATGCTGGTTGTGCCCATGCATATGTATGCAGACTGCACCAATACATGTCATTATTACCAATTATTCTTATTGGATATGACAGCCAAAAATACCATGCCACCATGAGAAAATATGTCCAGACTAGCTGCACTAATGTATGCCAGTGTAGTCAGGCAATAGCACTTAATGATATTTGCTTTACCCTTGATAACCACAAAATGCAATGCTACAGTAATCATATATGGCCAAACCAGTGCCATCAATGGAGGTCAGTTTAGCCATGTAATAACCCTTGTTTACTTTACCCTTGATGCACAGTAGCCATGTACCAAAAAGAGTATATTGAAACTGGCTGCACCAATGAAGACTAGTCTTGCTATGTAAGAGCACCCACCATGTTTGCTTTACATTTGATGCCCATTAAAAAATAAAATGCCAGAGTAAGAAAGTATAGTTAGACTGGCTGCACCCAAGTATGCCAGTCTAGCTATTTAAATGTACTCCTCATTTTTGCTTTAACCTTTCCCAGTAAAACATACAACACCACACTAGGAAAATATAGATAAACTAGCTGCACCAAATAATGCCAGTCTAGCTATGTAATATACAATACCAAAGTAAGAAAGTAATTCTGGATCGGCGGCATTCAGGTATGCCAGTCTAGCTTTGTAATAGCACTCAGAGCGAACATCGCTGTTACCTTGCGCGACCAGCAAAGCCTGGAGACGGGACCACAGCGCACACGTGGTTTGCGAGCAGCTCGCAGAAGTTTGCAGAGCCCAGGAACGCCAACCAAAGAAGGTTTTCTGCTTGTGTCCGAAGAGACGCCGACAGAGGATAGAGAAGAGATGCCAGCAAGCACACAAGAAAGTTGCTGCCTGAGAAAGAGATACCAGCAAACCCATGAGAAGGTTGCCACCAGAGGAAATCCGAGAAAGAGATACCGGCAAGCCCAAAAGAAGGTTCCCGCCAAAGGAAACCAGAGAAAGCACCAGCGAGCCCAAAAGAAGACTGCCACTCGAAAGACCCAGCGAAAGCACCAGTGAGGCCATGAGAAGGGCGACGCTGGAGAAGGCCAACGGAAGTACCAGCGAGCCCAGAAGAAGGCCATCACTGGAGTAAGCCACTGGAAGAGGTACCGGCGAGCCACTGAGAAGGCTGCCACAGGTGAATGGCAGGAAGCGGCCCAAAGCGTTTGAGTCGGCCACGACCGGGCTCACCGACCTCCCCTGGAGAGAGAGACATGGAGCAACAGGCATGCAGTTTGAACCCGAGAAAATGAGTTTGTCAGTACAGCTCCACAACAAACACAGGGAAATACAAGACCCAGTGAAATGCAAGGGAGGCAGAACCTATAAGAATGCTTGATGCCTAAACCATACAAAACCAAGACAAACATATAGATGAGATGGAGAGCAGACTTGAGGAAATACCCAAGCAGGGTGTAAGCCAACAGGCTAGGTGGCCAAGTGGAGGTCTACAGCGACCAAAGCAAGATAAGGCTAATAAGCCAGGCCATTACATCCATGAATGAAAGTTAACTAAAATACAGAGACTGATAACAATCCTAAGTGGAGGTGTAATAGCCCTGAAAAAATGGGCTGTCAAGTTTTGTCCCAAGAATCTTTAAGGGAATACAGTGAAAGTGTATTACTGAGACGTGTGACAGAACATTTATTTTCAAGAACTTTTATTGCGTATTCATGGTTTCTTACAAACCTTTAACACATTTAAAAAGATCAATAACATGTCAAACACATGCCAACAATAACACATCATTACAATTCACCACCAAAGAAATATAAGAGATATACAAATATTAAAAGAAATGTAATAGTACTAGCCTAAGTATTACGCATAGTACTTAAATCTTTTTCAAGAAAAGCTGCCATATATAAAATATTGTTGTGAGCAACATCACATTTTCTCCCAAAAAGATAACTCTTCAGAACTGATCAGTCAAGATACACTAAGCCTTATGGACAAAATAACTATAGCCAATAATATAATTAGATGAAAGAGTTGGACATCTAGTGAGGAGATGTGGTATATTTTCAACATCAGAGCCACACAATCTGCAAAGCCTGGCTGCTCTGGGAATGCTTTTCCAGGCTCCCAGAACAGAATCCCTTTGGTGGGTAACTGATTCACCCACATTTGTAGGATAAAATCTCTATTTGTACTCTTACACTTGTAAGGAAGGCATGGTATCGAACAGTAAGACAGACACAAGTGATCACAGTTCAAGGATGTTAATTGAACTTCATTTGGGTTTGAAAAATGCCTATCTAATCCTAAATCTAAAGATGGGATTAAGCTACGACCATCAAATAATAATCACGCAGTCCTAGTCGAGGCTGTCAAAATAAAAGGGCCTATACTAATAAACCTATTGCCAATACTTACTTCTAAATACAAATAGTGTGGGAAACAGTGTTATGCAAAAAGAAAAGTGTTCTAGAAATTATATGTCAGGATATTAAAGCCATTGGCCTCCCTTGCCCACGTTTTCAGCATGAGACAAGGTGGCACACTCAACCTTAGCACACACTCTGGCTTCTCTAACACAAGGATGCAGTTCAAAACCTCAACATCAGGTCCTTCTGTTCCAAAGTCTCTTTGAAATTCAAAGTCTCTTATTTCAGAGGGCCTGATGCAACAGGACAAACATTAAAGTTCCTTTCTTCTTAGGATTTCACATATACAACTTCACAGATAATTTTTGATTCACCCCAGGTCCCTTTCTGCCGGGCTCAGACCCACTTTAACACAAAGCTTTCAACTGATTTCCCTCCGCCGGGCTCGGACCAACTTTATCTACTTTTCCAAGCTTTCTTTACATCAAATATCGAAGACTTTCGATTGTGCGTGGGATTTTGCTCAACCCGTCGCAGGACCACTTTGATTCACAGTTACTTGTTCTCTTCTTGATGTAACCTCTCTCACTTTCACTTTTGGCACTTCTCAGCTGGATCCCTTACAGGGACTTTCGATTGAGCTCCCACGTGGTGCCGGACAACTCTGTTAAAGGTATTTTATCTTGCTTTGAAGGTTGAATCACTCATCAGCAGTTCAACTTTACTTGCGTCCTTTATCACACGCGTTTTAACAATGTTTGTTCCAGCGCTCGCCATATACAATGTTGCTGCTTGCAACCCTGGCTTCAACACGGACTGGTCTTGTATCGATCCCCCCAACTCACCGCTGTGTTGATTTCACTGATGCTGCTTTGTTCTTGGAGCCAAGGTCGGGACCACAGTGGCTTCTCACCACCTTGATTATTTATGCGGGACAGCCCCGGGTATCTCTGACACACAATGCAGTATTCTTCAGCCTGGTTTCCTAGTTTTACGCTTTCTATTTGTGAGGGTACAGGAAAGTAACGGTTCCTTGTTGAAAAGGTCAAGGGAACTTCCCTCCTTGCAATCCCCTTCTGTTTTGCCATTTTTCTTCTCTTGTTCAGCTGCCGTCTCGAAACTGCTGTTTCCTTGTGTGCTTTGCCTCGTTCAGAGGGTGCTCTCGTGCTCCGTCTTTTATCCTTGTGGGGAAGCTTAATAAAAGTCAGTTGTGTGTTTGGGCCTCACCTCGCCTGACCATTGTATTGGAACACGTCAGGTGTACAGCTCGGGTCTTAGTCTGTTTTCTCTCATAGCAGGCTATTTGTGTGAAAGTGTTTGTGTCTTAAAAGTGGGGTAGAGTTCTTAAATATCCTACATGCAGGATGGGGTAAAGGTGTTATAGGGAAGGGGATACCGCGTCTCACCATCGGGTGACCCACTCTCACTCAACAAAGACAGATCCCCTCACCCAGGTGATCCTCCCTCACTGGACCACCCTCAAGAACTGGATCCAAAAGTGATGGCCGTGTCCTGGCCACCTGAAGACAGATCCCCGGGGATTAGTGGGTGAGACACCTTCTGGTTTCCCACACACTTCGTAAGATAATTAAAAGGATGAGAGAAGTGGGACCCTTGTTTCACATAATTCACAAATTTGGATTTAGCTGTCAAGTGCACAATTTTGCTTTCTGTTTGTATTTACTCATAGCAATAGATTGAATAATCAGTGTTTCCAATCTAAAATCAATTTCAATATAAAAATCAGAAACTTGAAGTGTCTTTTGTGCTAGATGGAATTACAATTAAAGATCTCAGACCAAATAACTTCTTTATTATCAATTTAATGAAGCAGGGCAAACTGGCTGACATCGGACTGATGGATGCACACTGGCACATCAGCTTGATTACATGGAGGTTTTATACCCCAATATGCATCATCTATGACATCATTTTAGGTGGCAAAATACAAACCCTATCAAGGGAAGGGCTTAGTTAAGGGGACCATATCTACTTATAGAACATATAAGAATTAGTACATCATTGGCTACCCCTTATCTGTAGGGCATGCCTTGAACTACCTCTAAATACGTGTAGTAATGATTATATCGGACAAAACAACAGTGGATTGGTCTATGCTACATTGCACGTTAGGTTGTCCCTCGGTCGCACTGATTGGTTGGCATAGTATCCCAAACTTGGACTTTTGGCTCTTTAGCAGCACACACGTGAAACAAAACTTAGGTGTTTGGATCCCATCAGACTACTCTCCATTTTCACAATTTATCCATCATCTCTCATCGGTAGGCCATAAGACAAAGTCTTCCCTTTCTAGTTGACCTTGTTTCCTGCTTGCTGTCCTGGAACATTCAAGGAAGTTGTCACAGGTTTCCCCCTTTCTCACCTGTGTTTGATGCTTGCTGGATTTCTTGGAAGAAGTCTTCTTGCGTACGGTTCGGGCTTTGTACAAACCCGTACGCGCGTCTTTGGGTTCCAGCATTCGTTCAGCGTTGTTCGTCCAGGGCCGATAGGAAACTCCAGGAAGTCCAGGAATGAAGGAGGAGTACTCGGAGGCGAGTACACGGATTCCGGGATACAGGATAAGGAGGAAGGGAAGATAGGAGGAGGAAGCGAGGGTCCGGGAACTAGGAAGCAACAGAGTTCAGCGAAGGCAAACTATGGAGCACACGTCTAGCCACAGCAATCAGTAGCGTTGAGACGCGCAGGGCCGCGAGGGCGTGGCCTCTTTATAGAACGTGCTACGTCTGACGTAAAAGCTGGTAGACAGTGTTCTGTGTTTAAAGGCCATGTTGGAAGTACCGCAGAGTGTAAGCCCTGATGTGTCAGGGACCAGGAAGTCCAATAGGGGCGCGTCCGACGGTTCATGACAGCATGCCTCCTCCGAAAACCTGTCCCACCGGGTTTGCCCGGGTGAATGAGATGGTACCTTCTGAGTATCTGGGGGTGTTTAGGTTTGATTCCATTCAACCAGGTACTGAAGCTGACCACGTTTGTATCTGGAGTCACATATTGTCACAAGTCTCTCCCTGTCTCACCTGTTTTTGTTGAGTACTTGTGACCTTCTGGGATTTCTTCTTTTTTACGGTCCGGGATTTGTATAGACCCGAACGCTGATCTTCGGCGTCCAGCGTGAGGATAGCGGTTCAGTTTTCAGGAGCGTTCAGAAGTCCAGGGTAACACCAGGAAGCAAACAAGTTATGCTCAGAGGCACGGAGGACCGTGACTTGAGCGCAGAAGGTTTTCCAGGAGTTTGGAGAGGGTAGGAATAGGACGGGGAATCAAGGAGCTGGGAACAAGGACTCAAGCGAGAGCCCCGATCGTACTCCGGCAAAGCACGCCCAACTACAGGTAGCGGTAGCGTTGAGATGCGCAGAGCTGCGGGGGCGTGTCTCTCTTGTAGGATGAGCAGCGTGGAATGCATAGACTGATCCGGAGCGTTCCGTTCCGAGCGCCCATGTTGGACGGAATACTGCATGCAATCCTCTGCGAGTCAGGGACCAGGAGGACCTGAAAGGACGTAGACGACGGTTCATGACACATATCCTGGAAACCTCATATTCCAGTTGGTCATTGACAAGTAAAGGGTTGGGCCGGAGGGTAGTCCGGGAGGACTGGATGTATGGTTTCATTAGAGACGTATGAAAAACGGGGTGAATTTTCTTCCAGGAGTCTGGTAATTTGAGTCGGTAGGCCACTGGGTTAATGATTTTTTTTATGGAAAAGGGCCCATAGTACCAGGGAGCCAGATGTCGGGGCAGTAGTTTCGATGACAGCCAGACCTTATCTCCTACTGCGTAGGAGGGACCTGGTCTTCTTTTGGAATCCGCATAATGCTTGGCATGAATTTGGGCCCTTTCTAAGTGCTCTTTGGCTTTCTTTTGTACATTGATGAGAGATTCAATCCAGGAATTAACTGTAGGAACAGGTGTAGGATGTGGGAGGACGGAAGATAGCACCGAAGGGTGAAATCCTTGGCTGCAAAAAAAGGGGCTGGTCTTGACAGCTGAGTGATCCAAATTGTTGTAGGTGAATTCCGCCACAGGTATTAGAAGTGACCAATCGTCCTGGACCTTGGTAGTGAAGCAAAGAAGATATTTTCCAGGGTTTGATTCACACGTTCAGTAGCCCCATTAGTCTGTGGATGATGCCCTGAAGAGAGGGCATGTTGGATTCCCAGTATCCGGCAAAGGTGTTTCCAAAATTGGGAGATGTATTGAGGCCCTTTGTCTGATATGATCTTGGAAGGGAGTCCATGAAGTCGGAATATGTGTTCCAAGAAGATTCCAGCTAGTTCTGAGGAAGATGGTACTTTATATAATGGTGTAAAATGAGCCATATGAGTGAATAAATCTATGGTGACCATGATAGTCGTGTACCCCCTGGAAGGTGGTAATTCCACAATGAAGTCCGTGGCAATAATCTCCCAGGGCCTTGTTGGTAGTGTGGGCTGAAGTAGGAGACCCGCCGGTCTTTTGTTATCATGTTTGTTTTGACTGCAGACTGCACAAGCTTGGATGTACAATCGTACGTCAGTCTTCATTCTCGGCCACCAAAATTGTCTTTGTATTAGATGGAGGGTGTTTGTGATGCCATGATGTCCGGAGTGAAGTGTATCGTGGCAGAGGGTTATTATCCTCTGCTGTAGTTTCTGTGTGGGGATGACTAGGCTCTTGTTCTTGAAGATATATCCGTCCTTTGTTCTCAGATTCCATTGATTCTTTCCTGAATATTCCTTCCATAGCTCAGAGGACTGGGTTTGTATCCGAACATCGTCCAGGAGGCTGATTGCTTGAGCTACAAATATCATATGGAGAAACAATTTAGGGAATGACCGGTCTTCAAGAGTTTCGTAGTCAGGACTTCGGGATAAGGCGTCAGCAATTATATTCTGTGTTCCAGGGACATGATGGATCTGGAACTGGTACTGGGTGAAGAAGAAGGCCCAACGGGCTTGACAGCTATTTCTACATTCCAGAGCCTGTAAAACTTGAAGATTCCGATGGTCCGTGCGGACCTGGACAGGATGTTTTTCTCCTAGAAGTAGATGACGCCACTCTGTGAAGGCTTGACGGATGGCTAACAGTTCCTTTTCCAAAACAGAATAATGGGTTTCACTGGGAGTCAGTGTCCGTGAAAGATACGCAATGGGATGTTCCAGGCTGTCCTCGAACTCCTGTTTTAGAACTGCTCTGATGGCGTAGTTAGAGGCATCTGTTTCCACTAGGAAAGGTCGATTGATGTCTGGTTGAGCCAGGATGGGAGCTTGTGTAAACTCTGTCTTCAACCGTTGGAATGCCTCCTCTTGGGCTGTTGTCCAAAGAAAGGGAGCATATTTTTTCAACAAGGCAATGATCGGTTGCACTATCTCGGAAAAGGAAGGTATGAATTTCCGGTGAAAGTTAGCAAGCCCCAGGAAGGATTGGATTTGTTTCACGGTAGTTGGAACAGGCCAGGATAGTATGGCTTTCACCTTGGAGTTATCCATACCAATACCTTCTGGGCTAAGGACAAATCCTAGATGGTGAACAATGGGCACATGGAAAAGACACTTCTCGGGTTTAGCCAGGAGCTTGTGTTCATGTAGCCGTTGTAACACTGCCTTAACATGCTCCTCAAGCCTAAGATAGTCCTTAGAGAATATTAAGATATCGTCCAGATACACTATGACGAAGAGGAACAACATATCTGAAAACACCCGATCCATGAAGCGTTGGAAGACCGCTGGGGCATTTGCAAGTCCGGAGGGCATGACCAAGTACTCAAAGTGACCAAAGGGTGTTCTAAAGGCTGTCTTCCAATCGTCTTCTTCTCTAATAAGGATCAGATGGTAGGCACCTCTGGGATCCAATTTAGTGAAGATTACGGCTCCTCTTACTGCTTCCAGGATGTCTGAGATCAAGGGCAATGGATAGTGATCTTTCAGGGTGCACTGATTTAAGCCACGATAATCAAGACAAGGTCTGAGATTATTGGTATCCTTTTTTGGAACAAAAAACAGTGAGGCTCCGGCTGGAGATTTGGATGATCGTATGGTGCCATTTTCAAGGTTAGTATCTAAGTATTCACGGAGGGCCCTTTTCTCAGGTTCGGATAAGATGAACATCCTTCCAAAGGGAATCACAGCTGAAGGTTCAGTATCAATAGCACAGTCTTCGGGTCTATGAGGAGGTAAAGCTTGAACTATGGCAGAAGATAACACATTGGCGTATTCCTGATAGACTTTAGGAACCTGGATGATATTTGAGACTGTGAGCGGGCCTTGATGGTCTGCCGAGGTTCCTTCCGAAGGTGTTGGGGTGGAATCCAGGAGTAAGCAATGAGACATGCAATGTTCGGAACCCAGGAACAAGGAACCTGCTGCCCAGTTGATGTATGGGTTATGTTTTTGTAGCCAGGGCATACCCAAAACCATTGGGTAATGGGCGGACTTTATGATGTCAAACTTTATCTTCTCTCGGTGGTTATTGCGAGCTCAATTTTCTTGGTTTGAAGGGTTATGGGTCCTGAAGAAAGGGGTCTTCCATCGATTGCTTCTACGGATTGCATGATATCCCGGGTTTCATATGGAATGTGGTGTTTAAAGACCCAATCTTGATCTATGAATATCCCCATGGCTCCACAATCCACCAATGCCAAAATAGGGTAGGTATCCTTCTTGGATGGCGATAGAAAGGCCTGTAATATTACCAGATTGTTTTGTCCAGGAGAGTTCAAGGATGGAATAGATGTGGAGCAAACATCTCTCTCCCAAAACTGGTGCTCCATCTAGGATGAGTGCTGGCATTTCCCGAACGCCGTGGAGGGGCTAAGGGACACTATCTCACTAAATGTTTGTCCGAGGCACAATACATACATAATCCCATATGGATCCTTCGCATCCTTTCTTGGGGGGGATATGGGTCCACGAAAAGCCCCTAGTTGCATGGGTTCAGGTTCGTTACTAGGGGCAGGAATAGAATCAGGCTTCGGGGAGGGCTCTACAGGGATTTTCTGGATGGGCATCTTGGTCTTCCTTTTCTCTGCCTTCCTTTCCTGAATGTGGAAGTCGATCTGCAGAGCAATATCCATAAGGACTTGAAATTAACTTGCTCGAGCCACTCTGGCTAGTTCATCCTTGATGTCTTCATTTAGCTCTCTTCGAAAAAGAGTGAAGCAGGCTTCTGAGGACCAGTCCGCTTCTTTAGCCAATTGTTTAAAGCGAGTTACATACGTAAGCATGTCCTGAGAGCCTTGTTGGAAATCGAGGAGACGTTCCTGAACACTATAGACCTGTTCTGGGTGGTCAAACATGGTCTTAAGAGCCTTAATGAATCCGTCATAGTCATCCAGGAGGGCATCTCCGGCATTAACTAAAGGTGTGGCCCAGGTTAATGCGTTCCCGGAGAGGTGCGAAATAATAAAGCCCACCTTAACCCTGGAAGTAGAGAAATAATAGGGCTTGAAAGTAAAGTGGACTAAACAGGAGTCAAGGAATCCACAAAGATCTTTTGCAGACCCATCGTATTTGTCAACAATGCCGCCCAACAGTACACTTTCTTTCGTAGCGGAGTCACGGGACAAGACTAATTGTTTTAATGCGGCATTCTCTGCCTTTAGATTTTGTACTTCGGTCGTTAGTTCTTGCATGCCGCGCATAAGATCCTGAACGGCCGCCTCCATGTCCGTGTTGACTTCAGTTAGGTGGCGTCTCAATCTGTCACAGGTTTCCCCCTTTCTCACCTATGTTTGATGCTTGCTGGATTTCTTGGAAGGAGTCTTCTTGCGTACGGTTCGGGCTTTGTACAAACCCGTACGCGCGTCTTTGGGTTCCAGGATTCGTTCAGCGTTTTTCGTCCAGGGCTGATAGGAAACTCCAGGAAGTCCAGGAATGAAGGAGGAGTACTCGGAGGCGAGCACACGGATTCCGGGATACAGGATAAGGAGGAAGGGAAGATAGGAGGAGGAAGCGAGGGTCCGGGAACCAGGAAGCAACAGAGTTCAGCGAAGGCGAACTACGGAGCACACGTCTAGCCACAGCAATCAGTAGCGTTGAGATGCGCGGGGCCGCAAGGGCGTGGCCTCTTTATAGAACGTGCTACGTCTGACGTAAAAGCTGGTAGACCGCGTTCTGTGTTTAAAGGCCATGTTGGAATTACAGCAGAGTGTAAGCCCCGATGTGTCAGGGACCAGGAAGCCCAAAAGGGGCGCGTCCGACAGTTCATGACAGCAGTGTGAGCACACCACTATCTTAGCTTAAGGATCTAAATAATAGCCTTTTTTTTCAACTTCTCAGTCACATGTGAAGAGACCACAAATGTGTCCATTTCAGCCTTCTAATTACTGCTATTTGATTTGATTGTGCACGGTGCTGTTGCTCCTCTTGGCCTCTAGAGACTAACTCCATCTCACATGAACTTTGTATACTTTTAATTGACCAACACTTTGGCTCTCACAGTTGTTTTCTTCTTCTTCCATCTATGAAGAATGGTCCACATTCAGAGCTTATCCACATACTCCCTTTGTGCTCTGTGCTTATCCTTTAAAAGTAGCATCCTTAACTCTGGACCAACCTTGACTCATCGTCGGCTCTGCACACAGAGCTGTTTTCTGCGTCTCCTGATTCTACAACCTCTGCCTGTTTCTGAGGTAGCTTGGTTAAGTTGAACATGAGCCAGCGTCCAATTTCCTATTATGGTCGTCTTTGTGACATTATATATCCCTCTATAGCAAGCTTATATATGTTTTGTTCTACCTTGCGTTATGGTGTATTTACAGTTATTGGTCCGTAAGTTATTTCATCTTCTTTAGATCCATGATTACTTTAGCTTAGGTATATGTTACTCTTAATGCTTTAGTTACATCGTTGCTTCTTAGTATTGTCATATCATTTCAGCATAGGTTCATATATCTTCTTTTTTACACCCCTTTTTTCTCGTCAGATCTCACTTTAAGGTCTATCCATATTATTCACTGATGCATTCTGACATCTTGTCAGGTGACATCTTTCCATGTAACATTCTTGCATACAACTTCCTTCCACACTTTCAGTGCAAGGGTAAATTTGGATGGTTGTCTGAGTGCATAACATCTCTCATACAATTGATGCGGTATAGGAATAATATAGGCAGTCCCATTTATTGCTCTTCTGTGACTGTTCCAATATGACGGTAGTGAGGGGGCCGGAACTGGCAACATAGCTCCTACCTGCTCCTCTACATTCCCCCCTCTGGTTGAATACTCATCCAAATTATCTTCTTCCATGGTCTTTATCTCCTCTTCATCATTTGTCAGCATCTTCTCTTCATCCTGCTTCTTCTTTGGGATCCACTTCTTTGTCGCCGTCTCAGGTGACCTACATTTTTTGTGTGTTCATCCACGCTCCAGGTCATGCGCAGCACTCTCCAGATGGTGAACAGAATATCCATCGTCCTACATATGTTTTCCGATCCTTAGGGTAATGGAACATGGTTCCTGGAGGTGCAAGGGTGCTTTTCTTTATATTCTCACGGATACTGGCTTCATTTTGCATCTGCTCACCTGTTCCAGCATCAATGTAAATCATTATCCTCATCCCAATAGCTTTCTTGGCTGTCTTCTGCACTGTGTCAAAATGATCCTTATAAGACAGAATCCTAGCAATATCAACACAGGTATTTTGAAACATTGGCTAGCCAGGTTGGAATCCATGACAATAGGAATGAAAACCAGTCATCTCCTGCTGTCTCTTCAGCTTCATCTTCCATCTTTTTATGCAGAATCGTCAGCATAGTTATTGCTTCTGGCAGGGTTCCATTCTCTTCATCATGGGATGGTATGAATGTACAGCAAGAAGGCCCGATCTTGGCCCACACGCCTCCCTCCATTGCTGTAATTAAGGTCCAGGACATACTTGTTCTGGAGAGTGATCAGCCTGATGGCTCTCAATTCTTCTCTGATTGCATTGAATCCTTTTATCGTTGCATTAATCGTCTGTAACAGCTAGAATCTGGTAATCTGCAGCTACTTGGCGTCTACTGAATTCTGGAGTCTTGGCAGGTATATAGATGTCATTATTATTGCCGTTTTACTGACCAGTTCATGCTCATCTGGGATATTGTCATGGGCCTCCATTGATTTTGCTGAGAAATAATTACTTCTCTTCTTACGATAAAGGTTGAGCAACCTCTTCTTCCACGTGCGCTCATCCATTTTTGGAAATTCATTGATATTGTGATCACTTTGTGTTATATTACTGTTAGGGTTATAAACTACAGTATGAAAGAGCAACTGTTTACCAACTCGCTCACCTTGACAAGTCGAAGAATCCAAAATGGAAGAGGCAAATGCGGCTGTGAAGATATCCCAGAGGCAACCCTGACCCCCCCCTACCTGGAAATAGAATAACCAGGCGAGAGGACAGGACCGCCAGGGAAACTCTCTAATGGGAAGAAAACCCTGGACGAATCTGGAGTCTCGAGGTTGAGGTCGGTGTGGAGCGAAGATGTTCCTGAGGTGCTGAAGAAACTGATGTCCCCTGGGAGGCTTCCTCTGGATACACGAAAGAAAGATAAGAAGAGGGTTAGAATGGAAATGGGAGTTGGAGGTTTAGTAAAGGGCGGAAGGAGGATCCTCTCACCGTTAATAGAGTCTAGGAAGGCTTAGACTTGGTGGGATTGGTACTCAAAGGATTTGCAGGTAAGTCACAGGAACTCTATAAGAACAGATAGATAAGTGTGTTGATTGAAACTAAGAACGGGGGGTTCAAAGGAATAGGGCTTACCCTCGCAGGTTTTTGAGAGGTGGAAAGCTGGAGAGACTTCTCTCGAATCAGCTGGAAAATGATGGATAAGCTGGACTGGTCTGCACTCGCAAGGAATGGGGGCTGAGCAGAGCAACTGCAGAAAAGGACTGAGAAACAAAGAATCAGAAGAGTAAAAAGGATTAGTATGGCATTTTCTGCAAATAGGCAAGAAAGGCGAAAGCAAACTCACGGAGCGTCAGTAGCAGAAGCGACGCGAAGATCCGTAGGCTTCGAGTCTGGAAATAGGGTCACGTGAGTGTTCTGCGGCGTCTCGCAGGGACGTGGGAAGACTGAACCGCTGCCTTCCGTTCAAAGGTCTCTATGGACGTCCATCTTGGAACTGCTCCTCCAAAGAATACCACTTAAGCGGGCACGAGAACTGTATAACCGGGTACGAACCCATAATGACCATTTACGGCCATGTGTAACAGTATACCCCCTTCTGCTGGGGGGCGCCCCCAGTTTACCCGGGTGAAGACGAAAAAACCGGCGCACCAACCTAGATGCATGAACACCAGAGGCCGGTTCCCATGTCCTTTCCGCCGGGGAATAGCCCTTCCAGTCAATCAAAAACTGTAATCTGCCTCGTCGATAACGAGAGTCACAAATATCAGCAACCTCAAATTCTGGACCACAGTCCATAAGAACAGCAGGTGGAGGAGCAACTCTGTTCCAGTGAAATCGATCTTGCACAACCAATTTGATCTGAGACAGATGAAACACACGATGTATACGAGACCAGGAGGCAGGCAAAGCCAATCTGACCGCCGCTGCACCCACCATGGACAACACCTTAAATGGACCAAAATATTTTGGAGAGAGTTTTGATAGGACAAGGCGGCGAGGAAGGAAGCGGGTTGCCAACCAAACAGAGTCACTGATAGTAATTGTCGGGGCTAATCGACGATGAAGATCTGCAGATCGTTTAGCACGGTCTTGAGCCGCTAGAAGAGATTGTTTAGCCAGTTTCTTCCCTTCATGAATGTCAGCAATAAGGCTATCCACTCCCGGGCAGCTGGAAGTAGAAGTTGAAACAGTAGGAACAAAAGAGGGATGGTAGCTGTAAGAACACTGAAAAGGACTGGTCCTTTAGATTTGACCACTAGAAATGTCGTTGTATAAGTTCCAACGTGGAAAGAACCCCACAGTGACCCGCAGCCCGTGAATCATGACACATTTGTATCACTTCCAGCTGTAACGAAGGAGTGGGAATCAGAACCTGCGTCCCATGAAAGAAATAACCCGTTTCCTTAGTAAGCTGATGGGAGGAAGCGATACTCTCACACAATGATTGATTTTGTGCTGTAGCAATTTGCACTTTTTGAAGAAAGTCCGTAATGACAGCAATGAATTGCGCATTGGAAAACATTCTCTCTGAACAGAATTTAGAAGTAGGTGAGTCCTTGCGGCATAAAGCGTCTGCCCTTTGATTGTGTTTTCCTGGCAGAAAGGTGAATTCGATCCGGAAGGGAAGAAAAAAATAAGCCCAACGGGCTTATCGACTGTTAGTAGTGTAAGCATTTTGGAGCACTCTGAGATTTTGATGGTCTGTGCAAACCTTTATAGGATGGGTAGTGTCAAGCTGGGATGTACGTGAAGACTGCGTACCTGTTTTCTTTGATGTGGATCTTGTTGGGGCCGCCAGGCTGTAGCCAGCTGAATAACGAGTGTGTGACTCGGGGAACCCGCCTCTCCACCACCCAAATGGTACAGGGTGGAGGATGGACAGACTCCCAGCGTCACGGAAGGCACTCTCCTGATTAACGTGACGGTGGGACTGTGCAAGCACAGACAGGAGAGGCAGCAGTCAGGTTGAAGATTCGGAACAAGGTGTAGTCCAAGGTGAACGCGGGATCACACCAAACAAAGACTAAGTCGGGGCACCAATCCGCAGGAAGACACTTTCAGGCGAACCTCAGGTAGCTGGTTTGGAGATGGCTGACTAGCCCGATGGTCTGTAGATCCAAAAAGGACGAGGCACCAGGCAGGACCAGACAGAAAAAGGGGAACCAGATAGGGAAGGGAAACCAACAAGGGAGAGCCCAAGGAATAGGGAAAAAGACAAAGGCCCAATTGGTCCCAGGAGAGTCAGAGGGGAAACTGGAGCCAAGGGAACCCAGGGCGAGAACAAGGAACCCAGGCAACTGGAGGTCAAGTAGGGCAAGTGGGACCAAAGAGACCCTTGGGCAAAACTGGGCACCCAGGCAGGCAGAAGGCAAGCAGGACAAAAAGGACCCAGGGTTGAGCAGGGCACCCAGGCAGGCTGGAGGCAAGGCAAGGCAAAAGGCCCAAGAGGACCCAGGGTTGAGCAGGGCACCCAGGCAGGCTGGAGGCAAGGCAAGGCAAAAGGCCCAAGAGGACCCAGGGTTGAGCAGGGCACCCAGGCAGGCTGGGGGCAAGGCAAGGTGGAAGCAGGAACCACAGGAAACCAGGAGCGAGCAACACGAACGAAGCTTCCGCGTTGAGACGCGGTTAGCTTCTGTTTGCGGTTCCCTTTTATGGGCCGCCGGCACCCGCGAGGCCTGAAACGCAAGCTGTTTCGTCTCCCGGTGCCGGCGGACCCGAAACGAGGCTTGGAAGGCAAGCCCTTCCCAAAGCGCAGGCCCAATCTACGGCGCATGCGCGGAACCGAGACAGCGGTTTCCCGCGCATGCGCCACAAACCTCCAGCAGCGGTTCCAGAACCTCTCCTCCTGGCGGCTCCCCAGGCGCGAAAGCGCGGGTAGATCCGCCAGGAGGGAGAAGGGAGAGCGATCGCAACGGGCCCCGGTCTCCCCAAAAGTGGCGTGAGAGGTAGATCCTAATAGTAAATGTCTCCATTCCTTGAAGGCCTGTTTAATGGCCAACAATTCTTTCTCAAGTACAGAGTAGTTCTGTTCTGCTGTATTGAAGGTTTTAGATAGGTAGGCAACTGATAGTTCTTCCCCCTGCTCCGTCTTTTGTAGAAGTACGGCTCCTAAAGCATATTGTGATGCATCTGTTTCCACAATGAATTGCTTTGATTGATCGGGTGTGATAAGAATGGAAGCAGAAGTAAACTTTTCTTTTAAAGTTTGAAATGCTTTCTGAGCTGAATCGTTCCAAGAAAACGTGTTACCTTTTTTCAAAAGTCTGGTGATCGGTAGAATGATTTCGGAAAAACAGGGAATAAACTTCCAATAGAAGTTTGCGAACCCTAAAAAATGCTGCACGCCCTTTACACTTGCAGGAGAAGGCCAATCCAAAACTGCTGATACTTTCTTCGGGTCCATAGAAATTCCCTGAGAGGAGAGAACAAAGCCTAAAAAGTTGACTTGTTCTCGATGAAATTCACATTTGGCGGCTTTACAGTAGAGTTTATTTGATTGAAGCCGTTCCAAAACTGTATTTATGATCCTCAGGGTTGTTGGAATACACCAGGATATCATCCAAGTAGATGATGACAAAGTGAAATAAAATGTCAGCAAATAGATGGTCCATAAACCGGTGAAAGATAGCCGGGGCATTAACCAAACCAAACGGCATAAAGTGATATTCGAAATGCCCAAAAGGTGTGCGAAAGGCCGTCTTCCATTCATCTCCTGGAGCTATTTGTAGGAGATGTTAAGCACCTCTAAGATCAAGCTTTGTGTAGAGAGTTGCCCCTCTAACTGCTTTGATGATGTCCGTTATGAGAGGCATGGGGTATTTGTCAGTGATGGTTATTTTATTTAGACCCCGGTAGTCAATACAAGGGCGCAGTACATCGGAGTCTTTTTTGGGAATGAAAAACAGAGAAGCTCCTGCCGGTGACACTGATTCGGTTATAAGGCCATTTTGTAAATTGGTTTGAAGGTATTCTTTCAAAACATTCTTCTCACGTTGGGAGAGTACGTACATCCTGCCAAAGGGAATAGGCTGTTCAGGAAGCAGATCAATATGACAATCATCTCTCCGATGTGGAGGTAACGTTGGGAACTCAGGATCTTCAAAAATAGCTCAGAATTTCCAATGACATTTAGGTACAGTTTCTAGTAGATTGATAGTTGCTACTGAAGCATTAGGAGCCTCTACAGAGGGAATACGTAAACCTACCGATTCCTGAGAAAGGCAGTGGTGTACACAATATTCTGACCCAAGGAAAAGAGTACCTGCTGACCATTTAGTGAAAGGATTTTGGAGTCTCAACCACGGAAGCCCCAAGATGATTGGAAAATGTGCAGTTTTGATCAGATCGAATACTAGGGTTTCCTTATGGTTAGCTATCATGCAGGTAATTGGATTAGTTTGTTCTTTGATAGGGTCGGAGCTTAAATGACTCCCATCTACGCCTTGGATGGGAGTAACAAAGGCCTTGGTTATGTGGGGAATACCGTGTCTCTGTGCCCAATCTTGATCCAAGAAAATACCTGCTGCATCGCAGTCAATCAACGCGGGAATGCCGGGTAGTAAATGTCCGGATAATATCATAGATAGAGATACTACCACCATCGTCTGATTATTTGTGGCTTTGTCTAGAGTCATATTGGTTTGGCATGGGGAAGGAAGATTCTGTCTCCCTACCGTTCTTCCCCTGACAGTAGGGTCTTGGAGTTTCCCGACTTGGTGTTAGTATTGCGACGTGGGGGCACCAAATGACAATCCTTTAAGACATGAGAGGAGGATCCACAGTACAAACATAATCCAAGTGTCTTTCTCCTTTCCCCTCTCAGTCGTTGATAACGGTCCTCTTATGTTCCCTATTTGCATAGGTTCTTCATTTTGAGGAAGAGTTTTATTCCCTGTAGATGAAAACTCACTATGTGATCGTAGCCCCTTGCCCTTTCTTCTTTCATAGGAATGTTCATGCATCCTATAGTCTATCTGTATAGTTAAAGCAATCATATCAGCCAAGTTGGCTGGGCGGGGCACTTTGGAGAACTCATCCTTTAGTTCTTCCGTTAATCCTCTGCGAAAGAGGGTAAGAAGTCCGTCATCTGGCCAACCCAATTCCGAGGACAATTGTTTAAATTGGGTGATATACCCTAGTAAATCCTTACTCCCCTGTTTAAGATCAAGGAGTCTTTCTTGTGTGGCAACTGTTATTTCCTTCCTTCCAAACATAGATTTAAGGCTATTAGCGAAGGCAGGGTAAGAGTCAAGAATCACATTGTTAGAGGTGACTAAAGGAGTGGCCCAAGCTAATGCAGGGCCCGAAAGATGAGAAATCACATATCCCACTTTGTCTTTGTCTGTAGGGAAAAAGCGTGATTTAAAGGTGAACTGTACAGTACAACTATCGAGGAATTCTTTAAGTTTATAAGGATCACCATCGTACATGATTGTGTGTAGGGAGGCTGGGGGAGTGTCTGAAAAAGCCCTTGCGACTTGCTGTCGCAGTTGAGCGTTATCTTGTTTCAAAGATTGCATCTCTAAAGACATGGCTTGCATGGCCGCCATTAATTGCTGCATTTGTTGTTCCATGAGGATATCGACTTGTCAATACTTCGGCATCGCTTACTGTTATATTACTGTTAGGGTTATAAACTACAGTATGAAAGAGCAACTGTTTACCAACTCGCTCACCTTGACAAGTCGAAGAATCCAAAATGGAAGAGGCAAATGCGGCTGTGAAGATATCCCAGAGGCAACCCTGACCTCCCCTACCTGGAAATAGAATAACCAGGGGAGAGGACAGGACCGCCAGGGAAACCCTCTAATGGGAAGAAAACCCTGGACGAATCTGGAGTCTCGAGGTTCAGGTTGGTGTGGAGAGAAGATGTTGCTGAGGTGCTGAAGAAACTGATGTCCCCTGGGAGGCTTCCTCTGGATACACGAAAGAAAGATAAGAAGAGGGTTAGAATGGAAATGGGAGTTGGAGGTTTAGTAAAGGGCGGAAGGAGGATCCTCTCACCGTTAATAGAGTCTAGGAAGGCTTAGACTTGACGGGATGGGTGCTCAAAGGATTTGCAGGTAAGTCACAGGAACTCTATAAGAACAGATAGATAAGTGTGTTGATTGAAACTAAGAACGGGGAGTTCAAAGGATTAGGGCTTACCCTCGCGGGTTTGTGAGAGGAAATGAAAGCTGGAGAGACTTCTCTCGAATCGGCTGGAAAATGATGGATAAGCTGGACTGGTCTGCAGTGGTCACAAGTGAGGGACAGAGTGGCTGGCGCAGACATCGTAGTTGAGGTGGACGAGCCTACGGCCTGCATCCTTGGCAAATACAGTCGAAACAGGAAGAACAAACCCCTATCCAAGCTCACTGACCTTATTTACATTACAGCCAAAAGATGTATTGCCATGGGGTGGAAAAGCCCCAGGGGTCCACATATGCCCCTATGGTGGGGTGACCTCACAAAGTGGATCATAGCTGAAACTGCGGCATGGGAAACGGCTATTCATGTGCAAAGACTGGATTCCAGCGAGGAACTACACCGCTGGGTGGCCCTGACGGCACCCTTGCTCCACCCTGAGGCGGATGATACGGAGCGGAGTGGAGGGAGTTGCACGGATACGGGCACGAACTAGAGAGGAACAGTGAACTAACCGTGGTCTTGGGAGGGAGGGGGGGAGAGGGCGGGGTGGGGTTTTGGGTTGTTTTCTTGATATGCTTAACCAATCGCCAATGATGCCTTTCTGTATTTGTTGTTTATTTCTTGTTACGAAACCAATACAAATATTTTTTTTAAAAAAAAGTGGACTGGTCTGCACTCGCAAGGAATGGGGGCTGAGCAGAGCAACTGCAGAAAAGGACTGAGAAACAAAGAATCAGAAGAGTAAAAAGGATTAGTATGGAATTTTCTGCAAATAGGCAAGAAAGGTGAGAGCGAACTCACGGAGCGTCAGTAGCAGAAGCGACGCGAAGATCCGCAGGCTTCGAGTCCGGAAATAGAGTCACGTGAGCGTTCTGCGGCGTCTCGCAGGGACGTGGGAAGACTGAACCGCTGCCTTCCATTCAAAGGTCTCTATGAACGTCCATCTTGGAACTGCTCCTCCAAAGAATACCACTTAAGCGGGCACGAGAACCGTATAACCGGGTACGAGCCAATAGTGACCATTTACGGCCATGTGTAACACTTTGTGGAATCACTAATGCTGGAACGTGTACCATTACAAAAGAGCATATTCCTCCCCAATTCATAGGCAACTGCATGTAAGCTCTAGATCCGCAGGACCAATATCAGTCCATCAGTACAGCAGTTCCTCCATTGATTCCTGGGATCTCGATCGTCTGTCCACATCCTTTGTTCTCTCCAACCCGAAACAAGCCTCCATTCCTGAAGCCTGTTGTTGCATTCTTTAATGGTATTATGGATACTGGTCCTGCTTCGTTGTCAACCCATGTTAGTAACTTAGAATACTTGGCCCATGAGTCACGCACTATGCCTACTGGTCCCGTCTTCAATAAGTGTGCTGAGCAAGATAATAGTCCTTTTTCCCATCCGGTACTGGTGGCAGCACGCCCATATATTAATAGCTGAGATCTCTCCCAGCATTTTGGCTCTTCTGCTCTCACAATCCTGTCTGAGCAATCTATTTAATTCACCTCAATTCACTCTTTATTTGTTCTCCAATCTGGCATGGATACTTCAGTTGTTTGCTTGTCCACCCAATCCACTTTCCATCCTTTTTGTCTTTATAGAAGTATCTTCATATGGAAATGTTCCTCTTGATCGCCATTGTAAAGTTGCCAATTTTCCTTCGAATTGCCCTATGGTTGTACACACTGCTAGATGACTGAGACATATTGCATAATGTGCAGCCATCTCTTTGGCAATAAATGTACTTGCTGCATTCATAGCATACAGTATTAAGGAACAGATATAGCAACTTTCCTCTGACGTTCTTTCTCCCACTTCCTTCATGTGTTCATACCATAGGTTATTTTTAAATGAGCCAAATTATCAAGATATGCAAGTATATCTTCATGGTCCTGCTCAACATCTGTTTTAATTCAAAATTACCTCCTAGTTATATTGAAAAACAGGCTGTCTCTACCCTACCTTTAGTAGGGACAATAATAGATGTTTCATTAATACCTTTCATATCTGTAGTACCTTTTGCCACATTTCGAACTGTCATAAGAATGAGAAAAACACAAATCATAATACCAACTGATACCATCATCAATATTCCATGAAAACCTATCGACTTTCTGGGTGGCAATGAATCTCAGAAATGTTGAAGCCTCTCCATTTTCTATTTACTTTACTATGCAAATTTGTTATCTCCTTTTTAATCACTTTTATATCAGAAACTGGAGTATTATTGCAAGTATCACTCTCCAGATAATACAGTTATTCTTGGGGTCTTCAGGGCCATCGTAACAGTTTTTGGGGCCTGGGGCACAAAAAGCCTTGGGGGCGCCCTCTTAAAACCCATGTCCCCCGCCAGCACGCCCAGCGAAACCCATGTCCCCCGCCCCTGTTAAGATGGATTTCTGAACTCTGACCTGGAGTGGCAGAGGTTCAGAAGGCCAACCTAGTTTCCTGGAACAGGGTAACCTCTGGACAGGCCAGACCAATCAGGGTAGCTATGGCGGCGGTCAAGACTAAGTCTCAAGAGGGGTGAGGGTGACTGAAAGACCTCAATGAGCACACAAAGCAAGGACACTTACAAATTACTCCAGACAGGTGTTATATTAAAAATAGAGACACATTTATTACAAGGCCTTTGTAACATCGACCATAGCAAAGAATCACAATAATACTGAAGTAAACCAAAGCATCACAATCAATACAATATATATACAATACCGAGGGGTCTAAGGAGTTAAAAGCACGAAATATGTGGACCACCTAGATGGGGAGGAAAACAGGCATTGCAAATAATCATTAGACCCAGTTCGACATCAGAAATACACCTAACCAAGAAGCAGTCCAAGCGGTCCGAAGAGAGGAGCCTTATGCTCAATAGTACATGCACGCGCTTGTGCCAATGGACAAAATGGGGTCTCTTCAAGGGTCTCTGACAGTTCAGGAAGGTGGATGAGGCGATGAAGAACAAGTCCCCACTACTCAAGAAAGACCTCCACTTGCGGGCAGAGGCAGGGTGAGAGTGCGGGATGGAGCCGCTATTTCGCAACAGCGGTAGAAAAGAAATGGGTTGCTGCGCTAGGGGCCACCGGCTGGGGTATGGACTACTCACCGGTCCCCGAAGCAGGCAGACCCAGACTTCGCCTGTTCAGTTCACTTTGCTGCCAGGTTCGGATGCGACAATCAGGACATCTTGACACAGTGTAGTTTCCGCGGTAGCAGGATTCAGGGTCAAGGGTGTCACAAGTGCAGCGAACTTGCACAGGTCGTTGCCGCAGCAGGGCAACACGGTAACCGCCTTTACACCGGTCCGGGCGCACTCGTCTCACTTCAGACCTGGGAATGCCAAGTGTATGAAATTCGGTGTGAGGGTGCCGGGGACACAGAGCAAGCAGGATACCAAGTTTCGAGGGCTTCCTCGAAACGGCGGTGGTGACAGAGCAAACGCCCTGTGTAAGCTGGTCAGCCCACTGGTTGGCCCAGGGACACTTCCGAAGAGGCTTACTTGCAGGGTTTGATGAAGGTGCCGAGAATAGTTGGCCCCACTATTCCAATGGGTAGAAGCTCCTTCACAGACCTTCTAGGACGATCAGATGCAGAGGGGTTTTGCAGGACGACAGCGGGCTCAGGGTGCCAAACCTTCCAGCGGGTCGCCAGCGGTTCGTCGACTCGGCTTCATGTTGCAGGAAACTTGGCTCCTTATCGTTTGTTCGTGTGAACTCAGGAAATCGACATGGTAGTGGTGTTTTCGGCGTCCTCTTATCCAAAGTTCCCTTTGCGCCAAAACAGAGAGGACCCAATGGGAGATCTGCTCACAAACACTCACTCCATACGTGGACCAATCACGGACCATGGTGGTCACAGGCATTCAGGACACTCCAGACTCTCTGGCACCCAGGATGTGTATTGGGAACAGACATCCCAGCCCACATCCTGGAGGCACACACACAAGGCATGCAGAAGCCCGCAAACGCTTTGGGTTTCGCGGGAAAGTGCATGACCAAATAAGGACTGACCCGGGTCGGCTCGACCTGGGGAAGGAGAAGGGACAAGATGGCCAAAGGACAGGACAAAGAACCTCGGGGCATGGCCATTTTGGAGCCAGGCCATCTATTTGTGCCAAATGCGGTAAGCGCAGATAACATGGCAAAAAAGGGTTCAAAACATAAGATAAACGATAGCTGCCACCAGTCCTGTCCGTGACACACCTGCACAGTTCATAATAAGTCCAGCAAGAGTTTCTAGGGCCTTTGGAATGACTAGAGACCCAAGGGTGCGGTAAAGTAAGTTACATTGCACTCTTGTAACATGTTGCACAAAAGCTGCAACATGAGGAAAGGACTAAGGGAAGCAAAGTCTCCCAGTACTGACTGTCTTAAGGGCATGTCAGTTTCCCCATAAGAAGTAAGCGAAAGCCCAGAGGAGTGTGGCTGAGGGCTGCACTTCTCTGGCAAAGGTTAGATCAGGGTGTAAAACAGCAGCAAAAAGTTTGGGGGTTGACGCATGGAGGGAAAATGACATTCAAATATGAAATCTTTCCTAACAACCCCCGAAGCACATACCCCTTTCCCAATCTGCAAAATTAAGGGATTACATACCTCAAGTCAAATTCAACAGATACTTGTCTAGGCTTTGAATGGATTATGTAGTTGTTGATAAAATATTAACTTTACTTATCTCTGTGATCTGGTTTTTTGTGATCTGGTTTTTTGTGGCTAAGTGTCTGGCCTCACGGCCACACGACCTGTGTATGAATCCTGGCCTTCGAACTGTTTACTTCAACTAAGTGGGTGCAGCAAAAAAAAGTGGAATTCCTCAAAAACACAACAAGGGAACTGTATCCTCCCTCTGAAAAATGTGGTGGATGCCAACCACAAGCCAGTACCATCAACTTGTACCCTGTACGCAAGTTAGAAAATCATATATCACATTGAGAAAAATATAAGGACGATCAAGAATTTAGAGGTAGACACGTTTTTTTTGTTTTGGCTATTAACTGGTACTTTGGAGCACCCATATGCCCAGACTTCTGGCCTAGGAGTATGGATAGGAGAGGTGATGGGATGTGAGGAGAGAGACACACACACTTGGGTGTTTGGCTTTTTAACCACCCAATGACCTCCCATAGTCATGCCATTCCTACCATGCCATTCCTACCCACTACCTACCTACCCGCCCAACATGCACCCTCTCCTGGGATCTCTTGGGGCTAGCTCAACCGTGCACTGACATTAAGCTGTTGGCTTTTATGGGGATGCAATTGTTATTTCCAGGCTGTCTTCAGAAAGGTAATGGATCAAATGCAGCAGTAAACGTGGTGTAAGAAAATGTCTTATCTGGGTGTGCCTTAAGCCACTTGATTTATACAATATGAGTGTCCTTCCATCTATTCCTTGTACTAATATTAAAAACTAGCAGTGGCAAAGTAAGCAGTTTTGGCTCTGGTGTAGGCATTAGATTGGCACTTGAAAGGCATTCCCATTAAATGGCCAGGTACTTAAAACATTTGCCAGCAGTTGCCATCTTATAACCAGGTACCACCATTATGGTAGAGCCCGGCACTTGAGTATACCATGCCTACACAAAGGTCAACCGCTGGCTTTGCCAATACTTGTTTGATTTTTAATTTGTGTCTAGCATGAGTGGTACACATTTGTCCCGAGAGGTTGCTATGCCAGCTCCCACACCTAAAATGTAAAAAGGCTAGCAACCACATGTTGCTTTAAGCTCAAAAGTAGAAACATTCAACAAGAAGGCAACATTCGGGCTGGTTGGGCCGCAAGTGCTGAGGCAGTCAGATAATGGACACAACACAGTTTTACTTGGAAGGCAGAAGGGAGGTCACTGACATGTAGCAAGAGAAAACTGCATCTTACAGATATCGATTGAAAATTGTAAGGTAAAACACCAAAATGTGCATCAAAACATCCTTTAAAGTGACTAAACTTTGTTATTTTTGGAAAGATTATTGATGTACATAGCCGCTCTTTGCTACCAAAGCCTATGTCACGCTTACTGGCTCATTTTGGTTTACACAGAATGTGCCTGTCAAATTTTCCGACTGGCAGTCTGTCTCTTCCCAGTTCAGCCCAGTCCGTCCACTCATTAGGTGTGCACTGGTAGAGTCTATAAGCGCATTTCTAAGCTCTTTATCTGTGCTTTCAATCCACATTGTCTGGACAGTCAGCCAGGTCATGCAGAAAAACAATATCTTTCTCTGCATTAGGCACCGGACAATCAGGTGGCCAAGAACGTGGGTGGAATCCACTTGGAACAGCTCCTGTTCTCTCCTAGCCATGGGAGCCTCCCTGATGGGCATGTCATTTTTTTTGACCTGCCATTGTACAAGGCCATACTTCCCTCTTTGCCCACACACCACTGGACACCAGTCAGTGTCCCGTGCAACTCTTCCCCCACCAGAATCGTACCCCCTCCCCTTCAGAACCATACTTTGCTTGCCTTGTCCGCCTCCTCACGTCGCTCCCCCATCATCCCAGAAACGGTATTGTATATATTACGGATTTTCCTGACGCTGCTATCATTTTGATACTCGACCATATAGATACAACAGGTGGAAAATGGTGTTAGTACTTGAGAATATTAAGGCAGTGCCTGGAAAATATCTTATCTAATGCCAATGCTTGTTTTAATGGGAATTCAATGAAGGGAGCACATGAGTATTGCGCGAAGAGCTGATTACAGCTTTGATTAAGCTATTACCTGTTAGAAGACTGCTTAGAATGGCGTCCTCTAAAAAGCACAGAGCTAATTCAAAGCGATCCCAGGGGAGGGAGTCTTTTGGGTGAAGGAAGTGGTTGCTCATGGCCATAAGGACTAGCGTGGCCAATGGCATTCAGTGGGTATGGAAAATGATCAATAAGACGCAGAGGCTGTGTCCCTCATCACATCCCATATGTCTCCTATTTCCACTTGGCATGCCACTAGTTTTGGGTTATGGGCAGTGCATACAACACTGCCTAATAGTCAAAACAAAGGAACATCCTACCAAGAGTTCAATTTGTCTTGTAAACCCTCCCCACGCTCGTCCCAAATAAATAAAAAGTAAAACTTCAAAACCACAAGAACAACATAAACCCTGAGGACATCAATTCACAAAGTTGAATTAACCTAGCCTTGTGAGCCACCTCTGTGATTTACAGCTTCAAAGAATGATGCTATGTCCCAAGTAACAGTGTGCATGAATGTTATATGAAACCAGTACATATACAGTCCTATAAAGTGTTTTAGAGCATAAATGCAGTCAGCCTGAAATGGAAAACTGAAAGCACCATGTTACCGCTCACCCCAATGGGAGCACCTGGCACACGCTACGCAGTGACACAAAGAGAAGAATATGTCAGAAAATGAAACCCAGTTGTTCTGGACAAGTGGCTGAATGCATTCTAAAAATTTAACAATGAGCTTCATAACACAGTTCAACTTAAATATGAAAAGGCACAGGATTACTAAAGCCAACATGGCATTTCTGTCAGTTTACATTTAAAATATGTCATTTGGAGCATCGCAGATACCGAACACGAGACAGACTCTCATTGGCCCATTTAACGTCAGTTTTTGCAAATTTCTCTTCAGTGGCTGGACCAAGCTCATGAGGCCAGACCAGTGCCTACATCTGCTGCTTTGTTTAAACTAAAGGAGCCTAAGATCTGTCATCGTAAAATGGGCTCCCACTTTGCGACCAGAAGATATCTGAGAAGTGAGCACATGCCAAAACCTCCATCTTTTCCCAAAGACGGCAGGGCCACTTTCTGCCCCGGACAATGCCACCCTACAAAGTTGTAGCTGCCAACCAAACATATCTTTTAGTAAAGTAAACTGTCACTATCCCGCCACGAGTTGCTATCTCTAAGAAAAAGTCGAGGCCTTCAAAAGGTTATCTCGCAGACACTATGGGCCTCATAACGAGGTTGGCGGTAGCCTGCCAGTGCGACCTGCGGGTTGCCGTGGAGCCAGTAACACTGGATTTGCCGCCTGGCTTCCCGATGCCCCCCATTACAAGTCCCGGCTGATTGGGAAGTTAGGTGGCAGGTCTTGTAAGTGCCCATTCCAATGGAGAGTCACACATACAGTGATCGGTGCACCCCGGCATTACGCATGTGGGTTTTCTCTCTGCACAGCCCTGGTGCACTGGGGGCTGTATACACAAGGACTGAGTCTGTCCTTCGACTTCTCTCTTCTCACATTATTTTCCTTCGCCTGTCTGACTCACATAAACTTGGATGGAATTTGCAATAAGGCAGCAGAATTAAAGTGCTCCTTCAAGTCCATTCACAGATTTTACCCCACAGCAGAGATAAAACGTGAAGTGGAAATGTACATCAACGTGTTTTGTGATGGATTTTTAGAAGCTAGGGAGACACTTCCATTTTAGTATTTCGTCTGCCACCTACCTCCTCAGGCTCCAGTCGTCCGTCGTCATCCTGACTCCTGCAGCTTCTGATCGTTAGACTCTGCTCACAGCTAGTTCAAAGCACGGGGAGCCGCCGGGCCTGCCTTTGCCTCATGCTTGGCTCAATCTCCCACATGCAGTGCCATGCTGGTCCACGACCACACTCTCCAGTCCCCAGGCAGCAGAGAGAGAACAACAACTCCTGATTGGCTGCATGAGCCATGTGAAGGCGTGGGCTCATGTGTGTCATTGGTTGCTAGTTGATGTGACTGAGGAAGACAGGGCAGCAGCACAAACAGGGGCGGTGTCAAGCCATAGACGGCACCCCTCCATCATTCATTTTGTTATCATCATGCTGTAAACTTGTGTCCTGGATTTGAGCAAACTGATTGTATTGGTCCTTGGTTCCCATTGTGGTGTGGTGGGGGCTGCTGTGAGGAACTAACCAGCAGCATTGACACTGACTTGTTTTTGTTTGCTGTGTGTCTGCAGGGCACGGACGGTTTGTTTTTCCAGGCTTCCAGGCCAGACCCCTTACCTAATCACCAGAGAGCTTGCCCCTCGAAGCTTGGCTCCAGCCCGCCTCCCCAAGTTGGGCAGTAGTTGTGGTGCCCCCTCCTGGTACCCCAGGTTGGGGGCCGGGGGCACGTGCCCTGTTTGTCCTCCCATAAAGACGTCACTGGTGTCTTCCAGAAACATGATAATATGTATTCCCCTTTGTATTAGGGCTGGATAAGTCTGCAATATGTAGGAAAAAATAACAGACAGGAGTGTGTATACTAGTGTAATAATAGGTACCATAAACGATGTTTGATACTCTTCTTTCTTCTTAAAATTCCAGACTCCTCTCACGTTGTTCATAGAAGCCTGTCTAAAAAGAGTTCCAAGGTAGCTGCACATCTATTTTCTTCTTGTCGAATTTTGAGAAACGCTGCTCTTCAGTTGTTATTTTGAGAAATGCTGGTCTTTAGTTGATTTTTGAGAAACGGTGGACCCTAATCTATAGTGCTTCTGTGCACTTCATTTTCCTTATTCTCATTTCTAGCCATTAGGCGAGTCGGCATGCATGGAACTTCTTCTCTTGCTTCGTTTGGGTGAGTCTGCACACACAGAATACTTTTCTTGCTTCACTGCGGATATCTTTGGGAGGGGTCGATGTTTCGCCTTTATAGGTTTTGACATCATGTCGATGTAGCCATGTTCCCCAACCATTCAATTTGACAGTGGTGGGGCTAGCTTCTTCTACTTAATGCTGCCCTTCATAGCAGGGCGTACTCCAGGGGCACATAAAAGTACTCACTAGCACCTGGTTGCCTGGGTACCCCCTTGGAGGTTTCAGCAAATCTTCTGTTTCACGAGATTGATTGTCTTTGCCACTTCTTTTTTACCCCTCCCTTCTGTTCTTGATCTGTTGAGACATGAAAGAAACACTTGCAATCATTGCATCGCCTAATGCCTTCACTATACTGTGTTAGCACACAGAGGGAAGTCCCCCAGATGAACCATTTCAGATCAACTATAATGGCCTAGCTCTAATTTAAACTAGGTCACATTTCGTGAAATGTATACATCACCTCACAAAATGAAGATTACACAGAGTACCAGATTTTTCATTTAATAAAAATTGTTTTCATAATTTAATTACGTAGGCCATAGGTCCTACGTGCAATAGTCATAAAAAACACCACACAAAGACATGTATCAATGTGGAAAATATGTACAATGCATCACTTAGCAATTACATGTGTAATTATAAAAACACGGATGGCACCGCCAGGGTTTTGTGTCACTGAGCTGGGAGGGCACATATTCTAACTGCCTATCCCTATCTGGCTAACAAGTCACAGATATTCTCTGCATGGCAGTGTCACCCGATGACAATGCTACAACTAATTAGACATGGCACATAAAAATTGCGTCTGACCAAAACACACACATCCCGGGTCTACGTCCGTTGTGGCGTTGATGAGCCACATCACCAAACTCGATTGTGCGGAATGGTGTACCGGGCGTTTCGGCAGGGCATTAATTCTGCTGCCTTCATCGGGACCCCAACGGGAATGGAGTTCTGTGGATGTGATAAATTGTAATGTTACTGGCCTATACAACCAAATACACATATCATCAGCAACTCAAGGAATAACTGCTTACAGTTACTGGTGCAATTAACTAACAACAACATATTAGTGGTGGGGGAATTCTCCACCTATAGAAACCCCAAACTCCTGTGTATTGGAGGAAATCCACCCTAGAACAGAGTGGTAACAAAAATATAGAAACAACCTCCACCAAACCGAATTAATCACCGTGCCCATCTCTATTGCAAGCAGGAGAAGGGCAGAAAAGACAACACTCACCGAAAAACGTGAAAGAAAAGGAAAAAAAATTATACAGCCTAATAGTATAATTCCCCAAAGGGGCGAAATGAGGTGCTACTGTGTCAAAATGTATGCATGCCGAGAGAGCCCAAACCCCCTTGACCCAAAGTGAGGAGGTATACCGGACCTTCCGTCATGCACAAATAGGGCTAACAATGGCCCAGTACTTACTAAGAATGGTAAGGTGGCGGCCCCATAACGCATTTCAGAAGCCGAAAAAATGGCGTGGAGGCCCAAAGGAGTGCCTCCTCATCGGCTCATCTGAAACCACAGGACCAAGTTGAAACACACATAAATCAATATATAAGCCAGAGCCCTACTAACAAGAACAAAGCCAAGAGTGGGAGATTTACCTGCAGCTGTAAAACGAAGCAGGTGATAGGAGATGATCAATCTCACGGCCGACACAAGATATCGAGGACCGGTAGTGCCGCTCTAGAGGGAACAATGTCACGTGACCACTACCCCGACTGTAGACGGGAGAGAGGAGCCCTGTGCCGTTCGTACCTGCAGGAAAGACGCAGAAAAATATGCCGTTTCAGAGAAATGTAAATTCGAAATATATTGGAACTTAACCATATCTTAAAATCGTAGAAGCCACAGGCTTGCATATAAGTGTGTGACGTAATCCGCTCCTCACGAAAAATCTACCCCGCGCGGTCTTATCCACGCGTGTCCCATTTCTACATTCATATTGTTATAACAAATGCATGGGGTAGGCACCTACCTAGGGAGGGCCCACAATCCGAACGGAGCCCTACAGTTGAGGTTGTTGGTCTGAGCCGATGACGACCCGCGCCGTGATCTCATGGACTCAGGCTCAGTACGTGCTCGGAGGTGAACTCTCCACTTGCCGTATCTGAAAATCGGCACAGAGGAAGGGACCCAACGTTGCCTAGGCAACGTGTGTAAAAATAGAAGTCGAGCACAAAACAGGCATAGAAAACGAAATAGGACTCAGGAAAAGGGGCTGGCTGTAAGCTGAGCTTAGCCAGAGTATCAGAACCTACCCCAAGGGGTCTCATACAGTCTTTATAGCCAGATTAATGTAAGTGTGGCGTCCCTGTACGGGGACCCCGAACACTGCTGTCGGTCCGCATGAAATCACCCCGAAGGATCACAGTCCGCATGAATCCGAAGCTACGGGGGCAGGGAAAACTATCTACACGTTGACTGGTAAGCATCACAATGTGTAGTGGGAAAAGAGGGTACATCGAAGGGAATCACCACCGAAGGGGGTTATTTTCATTTAAGCCCCGTTCTATGGTGTCCAATCTGTGTATCCACCTGGCTTCTGCTTGGTTAAGACTACGTGTCGAGATATTGTGTTTCGGTAGGGCCTCCAGAATCCACCAGAAGAGATCCTCAGGGGAATGACCTAATTGCATATAGTGAGAGACTAAGGGGGCCGTGATATTTTTACATCTGATGCGTGACCTGTGTTCCACAATACGTGTGTGGGCAGGTCTCACGGTTTGGCCCACATACTTAAGGTTACATGGGCACTGAATGCAATAAATAGCATTAGATGTTTTACAGTTTGTCATATCTCGGATGTCCCACTTCCTGTCTCTTACCTGGAAGTCCTTGATTTTTTTGGTGTACTTGCATACAGAGCAACCTCCACACGGGAAATGTCCTACAAGGGGCCGGAGATCCCATCCTGTAGTTCTATTTCTTGAAAGCCGTGGTTTCGAGTGCACAAAGAGATCTCTCAGGTTTTTCTGTCTAGTCATAGCAAAAAGTGGTGTTGGCTCATCACACAATTCCAGTTTAACCAGAGGCCAAAATGTTTTAATCAATTTCTTAACCGCATAAATATGCGTAGTATAAGGCAAAACACAGACAAGTTTTTCTTCTGTGGTGCGGACTTTGGGGGTAAGCAGGCATTCCCTCGGAGTAAATCTCGCCCTTTTAGCCGCCTTTAAGACCAATTTCCTCGGGTAGCCCCTAGCCACCAAGCGTGTGGTAAGGCTATCTGCATGGATGGTGTATTCATTGGTAGATGTGCAATTTCTGCGTAGTCGCAGAAATTGGCCATATGGAAGATTCTCCTTCACTGCCCTCGGATGGAAACTCGAGAAATGGAGTAATGTATTTCTATCCGTGGGTTTTCTAAATAGCGAGCATTCTAAGTTGCCATCTCTTACATAGATTCTGAGATCTAGAAAGTGGATCTCTTTGGTACTTGAGCTAATCGTGAATTTAATCTCTGTGTGTTGTCTATTAATCCACGAGAAGAATTCCTGGAGAGCCGATGCTGGGCCCTGCCAGATAAGAAAAATGTTGTCAATGTACCGCCGCCAAAGTTTTATGTAATTTACAAACGGGTTGGTTTCAGCTAGTACAAAATGATGTTCCCACATAGCCATGTATAATATGGCTAAGCTAGGCGCGAACGCCGCGCCCATCGCTGTTCCATGCGTTTGCACAAAGAATTGTTCCTTATATCGGAAATAATTCTTTTCCAAGGCCATAGTAAGTAACTCTAAAATGAATTCTGTAGGGGTATTACGTGGTGATTCCTCAATCGAGAGGATTTCCCGTATACATTGAATCGCCTCCTGCTGGGGGATACTCGTATATAAAGCACATATGTCCAGTGTGACAAGGATTTCTTCCTCAATATTGAATGGTCTACCCTCGACCAGTCCTATAACTGAGGAGCTATCACGTAAGTAGGTGTTAGTGGCCTGACTAAGAGGCTGCAAGAATTTGTCAATATATTTACAGACTGGTTCGAGAACCGAACCACAGCCCGCAACTATTGGGCGCCCCGGGGGGTTATCAGCATTCTTATGAATCTTCGGGATCGCATAGAATGTAGGGGTGCGCCCTTCCGACAGATTAAAAAAATCAAACTCATCTTTAGACAGCCAGCCCCGCTCGAGCGCAAGAGTGGTAGCTGACTGTATAGTCTGCCTAAGGTCCATACGTGGATCTTTCTTGATTTTCTTGTAACTGACCTTGTCATCCAATAGGTTCAGGACCATCGTATGGTATTGTTGTTGGTTGAAAACAACAATACCTCCACCCTTATCCGCTGGTTTAATAACCAATTCAGAGTCCTCCGATAGGGTTTTGATGGCTTGTCTCTCCAAGTTGGTCAGGTTATATCTGATAGATTGCTTCTTGTGTTCTAAATCTCGGACTCCCTTGAGGACACATTTCTCAAAGGTAAGGATCTCCTTAGTCACCTGGTTGTCGGTAGGTGTAAATGAAGACGGACCTTTTAATCCCGTATCAGAACTTTTTTCCAGTGGTTCTGAGTTCTTAAAAAAAGATTTTAGTCTAACTTTCCTCAGGAATTTTCTGATGTCTGTTTCAACTACAAACCAATCAGTACGGGTAGTAGGAACAAATGAAAGTCCCTTTGTTAGAACATTTTTTTGTGCTTGTGTTAAAATTTTGCCCGACAAATTAAATATGGGTAAGTCAAGCTGGTCATCAATCTGATTTATCTCCTCCGGCGTTGCCGAGGCCTGTATGTCGGAGGAAACCACATGGGGGGCGGCGGATATTGAGGGCCCCAAAACTGGCCTTGTGGAGAACCTCTGCCTAAAAAAGGTCTGTAGCCCGGTTGCGGGGGCCCAAGGGGATACTGATTAGAGCCATGGGACGAGTCACTGCCTGAGCTTGAGAAACTAACACGTGTCCCCTGTCTACGTACCCGACCTCCTATTGAATTTTTACTATTTCTGCTCTGGAGGAAATCAGCTGATAAATATGGATAAATGGTCTCCAATTTGAACTCTTGAATATCTTTAGATAATTTTTTGGTTTTTTTAGTTAGAGTCATATTTTTAAATTCTTCGAATAATTTTTGGACCTCCTTAAGTTTTTCCTGTGCATTGGCAATCACCGTACTGGTACGAAATTTAGTCTCTGCCTCATCCAATTCAATTTGTATCTGACTTGTGAGGCGTTGCGCCGTAGATATAGTGAGATACATGAGATCGCGACTACATTTCGTCGCAATAAAACTAAAGTTTGTTTTATACATCTCATCTTCTAAGAATAGACACAGTTCGTTTCTAACGACCAGGCCTGCCGGTATAATATTGGCCTTCAAATATTCCCGAAGGAAATGCCCATGTAATTCGGTACGAAAAGATTTTTTCTTTAGTTTAAGTAAATCTTCCCCCGATGATGTTTGGGGAACGTTGGCATCAGAGCTGCCTAGATCGAAAAAAGAAGGGCCTTTAAGAATATTTGTAATCTGTTCCTCCGTAAAGCTGAGCGTGGCCGCTTCCGCCATCTTGTCTTCAAAATAAAGGACAAGTGGCGCTAAGAAAAAAGGGGAAAAAACAGGATACGTAAAGGGACACCACACATCCGAATAAGTACTGAGTCGAAGGAAAGAGGGCTCCCAGCAACAAACACACACCACCGACACAATCTCACCACAAAGTCCAAATGAAAAAATGGCTACCCATGTAGTCAAATCGCCTCATACACCAAATGTGAAACCTCAAGAAAGGGGGAAGAAAAAGAACCAAGCTAATTGGAAACCCCTATAGACAGCAACAAACTGTCTGGGTATCGCCACACAAGGGATACGCACTCAAAGGCATACAGGGGACAAATGAGTGACAACATTAGCACACAGAGGGGAGTCCCCCAGATGAACCATTTCAGATCAACTATAATGGCCTAGCTCTAATTTAAACTAGGTCACATTTCGTGAAATGTATACATCACCTCACAAAATGAAGATTACACAGAGTACCAGATTTTTCATTTAATAAAAATTGTTTTCATAATTTAATTACGTAGGCCATAGGTCCTACGTGCAATAGTCATAAAAAACACCACACAAAGACATGTATCAATGTGGAAAATATGTACAATGCATCAATTAGCAATTACATGTGTAATTATAAAAACACGGATGGCACCGCCAGGGTTTTGTGTCACTGAGCTGGGAGGGCACATATTCTAACTGCCTATCCCTATCTGGCTAACAAGTCACAGATATTCTCTGCATGGCAGTGTCACCCGATGACAATGCTACAACTAATTAGACATGGCACATAAAAATTGCGTCTGACCAAAACACACACATCCCGGGTCTACGTCCGTTGTGGCGTTGATGAGCCACATCACCAAACTCGATTGTGCGGAATGGTGTACCGGGCGTTTCGGCAGGGCATTAATTCTGCTGCCTTCATCGGGACCCCAACGGGAATGGAGTTCTGTGGATGTGATAAATTGTAATGTTACTGGCCTATACAACCAAATACACATATCATCAGCAACTCAAGGAATAACTGCTTACAGTTACTGGTGCAATTAACTAACAACAACATATTAGTGGTGGGGGAATTCTCCACCTATAGAAACCCCAAACTCCTGTGTATTGGAGGAAATCCACCCTAGAACAGAGTGGTAACAAAAATATAGAAACAACCTCCACCAAACCGAATTAATCACCGTGCCCATCTCTATTGCAAGCAGGAGAAGGGCAGAAAAGACAACACTCACCGAAAAACGTGAAAGAAAAGGAAAAAAAAATTATACAGCCTAATAGTATAATTCCCCAAAGGGGCGAAATGAGGTGCTACTGTGTCAAAATGTATGCATGCCGAGAGAGCCCAAACCCCCTTGACCCAAAGTGAGGAGGTATACCGGACCTTCCGTCATGCACAAATAGGGCTAACAATGGCCCAGTACTTACTAAGAATGGTAAGGTGGCGGCCCCATAACACATTTCAGAAGCCGAAAAAATGGCGTGGAGGCCCAAAGGAGTGCCTCCTCATCGGCTCATCTGAAACCACAGGACCAAGTTGAAACACACATAAATCAATATATAAGCCAGAGCCCTACTAACAAGAACAAAGCCAAGAGTGGGAGATTTACCTGCAGCTGTAAAACGAAGCAGGTGATAGGAGATGATCAATCTCACGGCCGACACAAGATATCGAGGACCGGTAGTGCCGCTCTAGGGGGAACAATGTCACGTGACCACTACCCCGACTGTAGACGGGAGAGAGGAGCCCTGTGCCGTTCGTACCTGCAGGAAAGACGCAGAAAAATATGCCGTTTCAGAGAAATGTAAATTCGAAATATATTGGAACTTAACCATATCTTAAAATCGTAGAAGCCACAGGCTTGCATATAAGTGTGTGACGTAATCCGCTCCTCACGAAAAATCTACCCCGCGCGGTCTTATCCACGCGTGTCCCATTTCTACATTCATATTGTTATAACAAATGCATGGGGTAGGCACCTACCTAGGGAGGGCCCACAATCCGAACGGAGCCCTACAGTTGAGGTTGTTGGTCTGAGCCGATGACGACCCGCGCCGTGATCTCATGGACTCAGGCTCAGTACGTGCTCGGAGGGTACTATACTGTGGGCATCAGTTCTTACCCTAGTTGGAGGAGCAAGTGGGGTTCTACACAGCGTCCATTCACCAACTCATGAGGAGTTAGATGGTGATCTGAACCAGGCTGATTTCTCAGGGCATACAAGACAAGGGGCAGGCAATGTAGCCATCCCTTTTTCAAAGTGATTTTTTACTTGGCTATATGTTCGTTTAACAATCCGTATAATCTCTCACAGACGCCATTCGCCTGTCGGTGATAAGCATAAGAACATTTCTTTTTTATACCTCATAGGAGAAATATCTGTTCAAACAACTCATTTTCAAAATGTGGTCCATTGTCAGAGCGCAAAACCCCCCACCTGGGGAACATCTCATGCACAAGGAACCTGGCAGCGCAGCGGGCATCAGGGTGTGTGCATGGACCTGCCTCTATCATCTACAAAAAGGACATTCTAGAACAGCATATTTCAAATGGATTGTGTCCTCCCATGTATTCCTTATCTTTGATATTTCCAATATCCGGCTTTGCTGCTTTGGAAAAATGTTTCAGCAGGGGGCGCTGTGTGTCGATGCCTGTCAACTTGATGTCCCTCGAAGGCCCCTGTCTCGATGTCGACATCACCGCTGGTATATGTAGCACGTACAGCGCCCGTTGACCTCAGTTCTGTTTTTCTGCACTTATGCTTTGGATGCGGTGTACCTCGTTCCGTGACAGGAAAATCTTCGATACTTCATTGAGAAATTTCATCATATTCTTCGAGTAGAATAACAATGGCTTTGTCTTTGGCTTCGTCCACCCCAAGATCTGGCTTCTAAAAATGCTGTCACTGTGGTGCGAAGATGTCCGTGATGGACCCTCACAGGATCTGCCTGTGGTACCTGGGGTCAACTCACAGGTCATCTGAGTGGGAAGACTGCCTTTCTATGACAGCCAAGGCCCTGAGAGAGCCTAGAGGGAAGCTGGCGGCAGGTAGGACCCAAAATCCCCTTCCAATCTGTCAAAAAAGCAAAATACTTCAGACAAGTCGAGAACAGTTTCTCCTCGTCGAAGAAAGAACAAACGTTCCTGGTCACAAAGTGATTCACACCACTCGTCGACCTCTAGACACAGAAAGAAATGGCACCCTAGATCGCCATCTTCCTCATCTACAAGTTCCTCACTGGAGCGGGTAGTTTGCCCCACTAAATCTAGTTCACCGGCCCAGTGGGAAGAGGTAGAATTACATATGTTAAATGTGTTTGAGAAAGTGGCCTTGCCCCTCTCGACTACACCCAAGACACATGCTCTGGTCGAAAGACCTCGTAAGCACAAGAGCTCTGCATTCTGCATCTTTGGACCCGGCAGATAAGACTCCTCCAGAGCGATCAAAAAATCCCTCGAGTCGAGAAAAAGTCCTCTCGAGGACTGAGCCATTGACATCATTGACGCCGAAAGACTCATACCATCAGGGTCGAAAGGTGCATCATTGGCTCCGAAAACTTTGGAAAAGCCATCTACACTTCGAGCGTCAACCTCCTCAATGCCACATATGCCGACATCGGCGCAAGCTGCGAAACCTTTGACGCAGTCGTCGAAGCCGTAGATGTCGACAGTCTCGATGATTTCGGCTCCCCTGACCATAAATATCATTACAACTTCACTGGAAAGGACATACACGCCCTTGCCACGTTCTGATGATTTCAAATCCCTCTCTTCTATTTATGAAGATGCAGAAGAATCTTCTGATGAAGCCAGACCTTTCAGGTTACAATATGGAACACCATCAGTGCCTGAAGCATTGATTTCAGAAGATTCACACATGAAAAACTTACAGGAATGCCTTCATGAGGGTAGTGGAATAACACCTCACCAGAGGTTCAATTTGGCAGGGCAGACCCAGGTGACCATGCAGAAGTGACATACAGGCAACTGATGTCAAGGGTTATGGAGTACACGAGGTGGTCAAGACCTACAGCAGTATTTGAACAAGACGATTTTACCGATATCTTGGACAGGGGGTCACAAGAGGACCTAATTGTACCTTTTCATCAAGCCTTACAAAGGCGTGTGACTGCTAACTGGGAAGCACCAGAGGTCATTCCGGCTGTCAATAAAAAGTTGACGGCATAGTACAGAGTGTCAAGCTCTGACCCGTTTTACCTGTCCAAGCACCCAACACCGGAAAGTCTGGTGGTTCAGGCAGCCACCTCCACAAGTAGGCAAAATGCCTATCCTACAATTTTCACCGGGAGTATGGCCTTGAAATCAGCCAGTGCTATGTGCACGTTAGCAAGGTTTACACACACCTTTTGGTGTGCATTTCTATGGCGGCTGACCAGATCCCTGAAGAAGAAGAGCGAGGCGGATTCCTAGACATTGTCAAGGATGGGAAAGATGCAATGTGCAAATCCCCCCAGACTGGTCTCGATTCTGTTGACAGTATAAGCATAGCTATGGCAGCAAGTATAGTAATGCGCAGATTTGCCTATTAGAGAAAGTCAGGATTTGCCCGAGATGGACAATCCAGGCTACTCAACATGCCCTTTGACAGCACTCATTTATTTGGGAACAAACCTGATGAGAGTATGGAGAAGCTGCAAACTTCCAAGGCGGAATCCAAATCCCTTGGTCCTGCAATCGGACAACCTCCAAACCGCCCTGTGGGTACACCCTGGAGGGGTAGTTCCTTTCGTCACCACTCCACATTTGGAAGGGGCAGAGGACAGCCAGCTCAAAGAGGACAAAGAATATTCCCCCAAAGTGGAAGGGGAAGAAACACTAAGGCTGCAACAGCAGCGGCTGCCTTACCTTCAGCCACTGCATCAGCTGCTCCAAAACCCCTCTGAGGTCTTTTTTCACAAGACTGCAGTAGGAGGTAGATTGTCACAGCATCTGACAGAATGGCAGGCTATTACTTCAGATGCTTGGGCATTGGAAACAGTTGCCCAAGGTTACTGCCTTCCTTTTCTGCAAAACCTCACAGTCAGTCATCCACTGGGAAACACCTCTTTGAAAGTTCCAGATCCGATCCTTATGCAGGAGTTTTTAACTCAGCTAGAGAAAGGTTCTATAGAACCAGTAACTGTAGCGGAGAGGGACAAGGGTTGGTACTCCCTGTATTTTCTAATCCTGTGGGATGTATTTACCCATGCATCCTAGCCCTACCTCAAAACTGTGCAGTACTGACATGAAAACATCATGATGACCAGAGCTTCCCAGAAAATGCACCGGGAAATGCAGGAAGAATAGGCTGCCACCCATTTTTGCCGATGTTATGGGCACAGAAGGACGCTGCCTAAAACCACCATTGGACTACCCGCACAGTAGTCTGAAACCATTGTTTTGACCCATGTGGAATCATTAGACGGGGTAAATATGGGGATTAAGCTGTCGCTGCCCATCATTTTGCCCCAGAACAAAAATAAATAATTGGAGTGGGTAAAGATGGGGATGCGCTGTCGCCGCCCATCATTTCATCCCAGAATCCAGGACAGCTGCGCAGTTGTGCGCACACCAAAATGGTTACCTAACTTGCCACCCACCAGTGTAAAGAAAGGTCTTTGTTAACAAAATCCACTTTTACTGATGTCAAAAAGTTGCTGAAATCGTGACTCATTGGACCACTTTAAAGATTCAACCCTTTTTGTGGGGTTCCACATAACCATCTTACTGTAAGGAGCCCCATCAAAACAATGTTAAGCAAGGATTTACTACCATGTAAGAACCATTCCTGTTTAGAATGCATTAATCCAAGAAAATCCCAAAGTTGCATGCAGTGCCAACAAAATCCTCTAGGCGGCACTAGCGGTCTAAACTCTGACTGGAGAACTGAGTGCAGTTGCTGTACAAAGGGATTTGACTTAGCTGACTTCAAAGGCTGCATTTTAATTAAAAATTAGCCACATGCTGTTCCCAGAGGCCTGAAGCCTGGGAAACCCTATCACCTCAAGAGCTTCACACCAGGAGTTAGAATCTCACATGACCTCTTGATTGATAGAAGGCAGACTGGCTGGGAGCTTCCCAGAGACCACACAAAGGACCCTTTCCTCTGAAAGGAAGATGTTAATTTTGTCTGTTTAATGTCAACAAAGCCCTGCCTGCCCAGAGGACTGACCCACCCAAGTCTTGGAGGCGGACCTCAACACTCTGAGGATTGAATTGGAAGTAAAATATATATTTTACAAAAACACTGATAACTCTTTGTAATCAAATGACAGAAATGTATAAATTTGAGAGCTTTAATTTAAAAAATGTACCTTTAATTCAAGACTAAAATCGAATTTGTGTGATGTTCTGGGGCAAAACCCCATTGTTTATTAATATTACAAACTCCCTGTTTCAGCTAGACAAACGAAAATGCATTGGTATGTGGGTAGATATGTGAGGAACAGTTGTATAAAATTTAATGAAGATCCAATGTTGTTTAGCACATTAAAAAGTGCTAGAAGTGGCCGTTTTTGAATGGAAGCTCCTAGGCAAAGCACATTTGGACAGAGACATGGCTAAATTCAGCCACACCATGTATATGTAATTTTAAACAAATGTGTACCTGTGCAAATATGTTTTTAGGTCAGATATAGATTGTGTGTAAAGTTGACAGGGGTGGGTTCTCTGTATCATAAACAGACCTCATCATGATGACACTTCATTTCATTCCCCCAATCAAGTAAGGGATGAAAGTTTGACCAATTAGAAGCTGAGAGAGAGGTAGGGTCAGTGATGCTAGAACACACCCACATTCTAAACACATAAAAGCAGACAGTCAGGACACATAGAGACCTTCAAAATCCATCTGCCGCTGGAAGCCCTGCCGGAAAAATCCATACTTACCTCCATCAAACTCCAGAAAGCCAAACTAGAGACTTCAATCTATCCAGACCAGAGAGAAAGCAGTGCTGTGCCCAGCTGAGACCAGACTAGAGAGAAAGCAGTGCTGTGCCTAGCAGAGACCAGACCAGGCGCTGTGAGCAGAACCCGGAAAGACCTGACCAGACTGTTGACCAGATCGTGACAAAGCCGCTTTTCCGGTTCAAAATCTCTTGTGAGTACTCAGCCAAACTCAGAACACATCTCTTAGTTAAATTCATCTAATTCAATCTATTTAATCTAAGTAGAACTGCCTCCTAGCTGTCACCTGTCATTCTAGCTGCAAAAAGCTGCACGTGTCTTTTTGAACTTTAAAATTTCGAATCTGAAAAACGACCTTTATTCAATCGTTCATATCTCCGCAACCGTTTGTGCTAGAGACTTGCAATAACTTTCATCTGAAAGGTTAGAATCGTGGCTTTCCTACGAACCTAGAACCGCATTCCTACCCCTTATAGTTTTACCGCAATCGCGGAACACGCATCCGCGAATTTTACCGCGATTTGCAATTTCTTCACTTGTAAAAACTGCTGCTGTTTGCCTGATTTCATTTGCCAGAAATTCGTTTGACCTGCTAACTATCCCTGCATCATTGCTAGTGTGAGCCTGGACTAATATTAACTAGATACCACTCACCCTGAACCTCTGAAAGGGAATTAAAAGCGTTTCCAGCATATTTCTCATTCATTGCCAGCACATATCAAAGCAATTTGGGCCTGTGATTTCAAAACTCCTATCTGTTTTCTGTTGTCTAAGCTTGCTGGATTGAACTGAATTACAGTTGATTGCATTTCTGAGAACTGTGTGTTTTCCTTCCATTTCCTTGCCTTGCATCAAGGGGGGGGAGGGGATTGCCAGAGGAAAGTGATTACATTGTTGGGTTGAAATCACATTGAGTATTTTCTGTATTGCATTCTGTGAATATTACATCCATTTGAATTACTAAAGCATCCTCTACCACATTATACTTGGTTCATATTTACCAGTGTGCTACCTTATCCATTTCATCTCAACTCCTTAGTAATTATAAAGAAGTGTGCTAGTGCCAGATTCTCCGTTATTAATATTTCCTATATCAGATTAAGTGTGATATTCAATTATTAATTTATTATAAGTGTGATCTATATATATATATTGTAAATTATCAAATAAACCTTTTAAACTTGCAAAACAGAACTACTTCTTGGCTCAGTGGGGTCAGGGGGATTCCAAGAGAGGGGTGTTATATAGGGGTAGTCATCCAGAACGCATGAACTGGACCTAAAGATATATCAATAAGGGTTTTCATTCAGTATCATAGACTAGGCGTTAACTTGGCTGTAGTGCTGAATTGAATCCTCTTACAAAGTGGGGGCTCGTATCCGGGATTCTGGGTTAGAATACCACTTGTGCAGCTTAATACAGTGTGCTAACTGACGGGATACATACATCCAGTCGGATCACCACGCTGCATTACGCTGTGAAGCATTCCTCAAAAGGGACACTCCAAGAAAAGTTCTGTTCTGCAAAACTAAAATACTAACTTCTGTAAGTCAGGACAGAGACCAATCTCTAGAATGACGACCTTGGTAGATATGAAAATAGCCAGAGAGCACTTCTTACATAAGTTATTTGTGAGAGGTGAGTGGACTCACCAGGACCAAACAGTCTGGTTGCAGGCCATCATGCAACAGGTCACGGAAACAGGGTCAGATATATATAGAGATCAGGGTCCATTACACGTGGCCCTGAGTGAACTATATATGGCTCCTAAGGCCAAAGATGAGCACGACAAGATTGTTAGGATAGCGGCATATTTATATTTATACATGGGAGCCATACAGAATAAATGTGCTGAAGGCCATGATCTGGCAAAAAGGCAACAGATGGCGTTAGAGAAGGCCCAATCTGATCTGGACTCTTCTGAGCAAAGGCTGCACAGAAGCCAGGAGTCAGAAAATGAGACCAGACAGTACATCACTAAAATAAAGGAGGATATGGATGTGCTGCAAAAGGAAAAGTCAGAACAGGATACCAGATTTCTGGCCTTGCAGAAGGAACACCAAGAAGGTTTGGACTCCCTACTGCAAAGCCAGAAAAAGCTGGAGCAACAGCTAGACTTCAATAGGGCATGTGCTGAGCAGGTAGTCACCCTGCAAGGCCACCTAGATAGAGTGAAGGAGGAGAGCAATAAACTGATTCTGAAAGACCTGGATACCCAGGCAGAGTTTGATCAGGAGCGCCAGAAAGCTGGTGCCTTCCAAAGGCAAAGGGACGACCTGGCGGCACAAATGCAGGCTCTTAGTCAGGAAAGAGACGCCTTAGGCCAGGAAGTCTGCCATTTAAAAAGAAAAATGGAAGAAAATCACCTGGCCCACCAGGGGCTGGGTGATCTCCAAAAAGAAAACCAGAACTTGGTAGAGCACACCAGAAGGGTGGAAGATGCTCTAGCAAGAAAGGAGCAGGCCAATAGGGACATTGCCCAGGAGGTAAACCTCCTGCAGCAAAGACTGGCCCAGTTCTCCAGGACCAACCAGGAAGCACAGAGGGAGAATGAGGCCCTCTGTCAACACAATGATAGGCTCCAGCAACAGGTAGCGATGCAGGAGAAACTGATAGAGTCGAGTAAGGCCTTAACAGAGGAACTGAAAGCACAAATGCAGGCTCTTGCATTGCAACAGGGAGCAGGGGCGGATAGAGATGAGGTCCGCTGGGAAAGAGAGATTCCTGACCATAACCGCAGGAGCCCTAACACCAGGGGCCTTCATTTTCCCCAGTCCCTGGACTCTGCCACCCCCATGTCCCCTGGCGCACATGAGCACAGGGCCACAGGGATGGCAGATTACTATCCAGCCAGAAGCATGGGGCTCATAGGCCAGTACCATCCAGGAATGGAGGGGTGGGCATCCGGGTATGGGCACCCAAGTACAATACAGTTCAGTGGGGAACCCCAGGAGAGTAGGCCCATTAAGGGCATCCTGAAAACCTCTGCCCAGTTAGGTCAGTGGAGGGGGTACCCATCAAATCCTGGCAGCAAGGAGGAATCTGAAGACTCCTCTGAACTGCGCAGGACACAGGAGACCAGGTCCCCACAGTCTGCCAGCCATTCCCAGGCTCGCAGAATCCGGGAAAACCTGGAAGAACAGACGGGAACCTCTGGGAGCAGTGCCTCTGAGTCCGAGGAAGAATGGACAAGGGTTACCCGAACCAAAAAGGCCAATAAGGCAAAAAGGGCCTTGCTTAAGGACCCCTTCAAGCAGATTAAGGCGATCAGGAGCGTCATCACGCCTTACCATAAGAACGCTAAGTATTCTGTTTGGGAGCACTTAGAGTTGTTTGAACAAATGATGGAGACTTTCCATTTGAAGGACAGCCAAAGCTGTATTCAATATGTAAAGTGGACATTCTCCCCGGAATACTCCAGTTTCTTTGCGGGGCTGGAGGACCAAAATCATTTAAGATGGTCCACATATAAGGCGGCCATCCTGAAACATTTTTCTGTTCACAGAAATCCTCAAGAGGCTCGCAAGGCGGCCTACAATTTGCAATGTGGGGAGGATCAGGCCCCACGAGAATTTGTGCAGGAGTTAAAGCGTGCGTTTGCGCAAACCACCAGAAGGGTGCGCACAGATAGTAGAGAGTTTGTCAATACATTTTTCCATGCCTTGCCCAAATATATAATGACCCAGCTCGTGAGAGATTTTCACGAGAAAAGATCTTTAGACTGGGTCATTGAACAGGCTACCCGCATCTATGAGGTGCAGAAGCCCATAGAAAATAAAAGCAACGCCCAGAAAAACCCCAAAGCCAACAGCACCCCTGCTGCTGCCAAGGTGGCAGAGGTAAAGGTCACCCCCGTTTTGGATTTGGAGATGGGGGGGCCTAAAAACCTACCTGCACCTAATAATGCTAGGCCCAGAAGGTCCTCGGGCCAGTCACAGACAGGGAGCCAGGGAGGCAGCCCCACAAATGGGGTCCCTCGCTCTCCTGACTATGTAAGTCCTCGCTACAAAGGTAACAGACCCATCCTGGGTTATGTGTGGACTCCTCCAGCCCAAGGGGGGGGATCCAGCCAAGCACCTAACCCAGGGAACTTCCCTCCAAACTTCCCACCGGAGGGCAGAAATTTACCAAACCCTGGGCAGAACTTTTTCCCCAGATATCCACCCGACTTTCAGCCCCAAAACCATCCATCCTTCTTTCCCCAATTCCCTGAGCCCAGATCACTGAATCCGGGAGAGGGGAGGCCAAGGGTGGAGGGGTACCCAAATCTTCCCAACCCGGGGTATTACCAGAGGAGGGACAGCTACCCTTCCCGGGATCAGCCCAGGGGAGAAAACAGGGCCCCGTATCAGCCTGAGCGGGTTTCCCAGTTAGAGCGCCAGGTTCAAAACATGGCGCGGGATATGGGTCATATACTGAGGGCGCAGCAGAACCCTCAGATCAGCATGCCGGCGCAGAACGCACCCAACTCTGGACCTGGTGCTCCAGAACAATGACGGGGGCAGCACCCCGATAACTCACCGGTTCCCAGGGAGGAGGCACAAAGGGAAGGGGGGTGTAAAGCCTTGGAGGAAGCTTCCTTCCTCACTTGTAAACAGCCCCTGGAAACCCAGGAACCGGAAACAAAATCTCTTGCCCCTGAAAGTCTGCCTCCTAAGGAGCAGAGGGGGGGTAGGAGAAACAAAAGACCCAAACAGACTCAGTTTGAGGAGGAGGTACAGATCTTCCAATTTGAGGGAGAGGGATCCTCAGAGGATCCTGGGAAAAGGATCTTCTCCTTCAGAGAGGGGGGAACTCCTCCCAAAGAAAAATGGGTCCCTAGGGATGCAAATCCAGACTGGGGAGATGTGGAGACTGAGCTACCGCCGCCCACCATCTCATCCCAGAACCAACAGCAAGAAAATCCCCTGGTTCAAACCCATCCTGGGGACTGCCTCCAAAAAGGGGGGGGCGGCCCAGAAACAGAGCCAGGGGAACCCACAATGGCTCTGATCTCCAGTTGCAAAATTTTTCTTTCAGATTCCCAAGACTCTCCACAGAATTCTGCCCAAATCTCTTCGCTAGCGATGTCCAAAACCAGAAAATTAGCCCACCAGTTGTCCAAAAATGTACATTATCTGTGCCCCCTTGAGGAGAAGGAGGGAAGATATTATGCACCGGTACAAGTACAGGGGCAGGGTACAATCTCAGCGCTGGTGGACACTGGATCTCAAGCTACCCTTCTGTCCAGAAGGGCCTTTGACGAACTGAATGCAGGAAGGGGAGAGAATTACCAAATTCCTCTCACCTCTCTTCCTGGACAACTGCAGAACTTTGACGGGAAGGAAATTCCCGTTGAGGGGACGGCAGACTTGGACATTAAGATCGGGCGACATAAGTTGAAACACCCGGTCATAGTTGTGACCCCAGAGGGCACCCCTTGTTTACTAGGGAATGACCTCCTGAGAAGGTTGTCACCCCTAATAGATTGCGTAAACAAGGTCCTCTGGACTCAGACTAGCCGACCCATAAAATTAAAACAGAGTGTCAACCATGTTAGTTTAAACGGCACATGCCACATGGTTGAACAAAAATCAGACCAAGTAGAATTCCACTTCCAGAACAACCAAATTCCAGACGTGACAGTAATAGCAGTAGGACAACAGACTGGTGATGGGGGGTCCTCTCTATTTCTGAAAATCAACCTTCCTTCCAGTCTAAAGTGGTATTCCACGCTGGAAGGAAACACTCTGAAATTCTATACTAATCCACAATCTGAAACTCCCACTCCTATAGTCCAGGAAGATGTGAAATCAGCTCAAAGCCTGGCTGATATTCAGCAAATTGGAGAGCAGTTGTTCATCCCTGTTCAGTTAAATGATGGGAAGGACTCTGTTCTCGCTCGAGTGTGTGTGAACAACGGTAAGAGCTTCATCAGCGAAGCCATGTTTCGCCAACTCCCAAAAGATCCAGCCATTCCCACCTTCAAACTGATAGACAAATGGGAAATGGACCTGGAAGCACCTAATTCCAAACATCTCCTGCCAAGCAGGTGTATGCTCAAAATCTCCATTGGAAACAAGAGCATAGTCCACAATTGTTGGGTCGTGCGAGACGTCCCTGCCGCCTTTTACTTAGGCAGTGACATTCTCAATCGCTTTGCCATTAGTTTGGACCTAATAAACTTCAAAGCTTGGTCCCGATTAGCGGATAATCCCATGGGCTTTGATGATCCAGAAAAAGCATTTAGGTCAGCTCAATTGCTACCTTATGCAGTTGAAATTCAGGTTAAAGAGGAAGTCACCATCCCAGAAAGGACCCGACAATTCTCCCTGGAAGTGAAAGTTAAAAGGGGACAAGAGTTGAAAAACCCTGATGCTTACATACATCTAAATGCTTCTCTCCAACAGCAAGGGTTGGGGGTAAACCCGACTCCATTAGTCAACATAGAACATGACCCCATTCTAATAGAGGTGGATAACAGCGACTTAAAGAGTATTACTCTAGCCGCAGGCACCATTATTGGAATGGCGGTTGATGACCGACATTTCTCCATTGATCTTAGAAATGAACTGTTAGGACCAATCCCCAAGGACTGTTTTGACAGTGACAGTGATGACAACGCAACACCAGACAGGATTTTTACCCGGCATGGGGGGAACTTCCTGGTGTACACTTCCTGCCCGTATGGTAAGGAAGATGTGACGTGTGACTTCAGGAGGGATGAGGTGATTTTCCAGGTGCATGAGGGCTGCCTTTCCCATCTGAAGCCTCCGGTCCAAATCAGCACTCTGACCAGGGACTTCTCCACCCAGCTGGAGGAGGCCGCTGAAATAGCCAAACCAGAAGTCTTTCCAGGCTTCAGGCAGATGGTGGAAGAGAGAGTCAACCTAGCTGATGCCTGTGTGACTCTGGAACAAAAGCAAAAGTTGAAACAAGTTTTCTTGGATTTCCAAGATCTCTTTGCGGTAGACTCATATGACTGTGGTCGCACCGACATCCACACCACAACAATCCCCACGGACCCTGGCATGACTCCAGTGTTTGTGAAGCAATATCGCTTGCCTCTCGCATCAATGGAGTCCCTTACTGAAATAATTAAGAACCTTGAGTCCCGGGGAATAATCCGTCCAGTCCACAGCACCTTCAATAATCCGGTGCTGGGAATATTGAAGCCAAACGGCCAGTGGAGACTCTGCGCTGACCTCAGGGAGCTCAACAAACGGGTCCACACTTCCCGATGGCCTCTTCCCTACATTGACCAAGGGCTGGCCCAGATTCAGGGGTCACAGGTATTCACTGCAATAGACCTGACCAATGGATACTGGACCGTGCCTGTCAGTAGGGAGGACCAATACAAGCTGGCTTTTACCTTTGGGGGCCAACAGTACACATGGACCCGGACTCCCTTCGGATACATTAACTCCGGTAATGAGTTCAATATTTTCCTACATAAGGCCATGCCCGACCTGGGTACGAGGGGTAACCTGGCTTATGTAGATGATGTCCTCATCAAAAGTTCATCTGTGGAGGAACACATAGCAGAGATCCGTTATGTTCTGACACAGTTGAGGGCCGCCGGAGCAAAACTTTCCTTTCAGAAAGCACAGTGGTGTAGAACCCGTGTTAATTTCTTGGGGCATGAGATTACTCCTCAGGGTCTCTGTCCCCAGGAAAAGAAAGTGGAAGCACTTCAGAAACTGAAAGACCCCACAACTCTGCGGGAACTAAGGAGCCTCCTTGGACTGACTAATTACAGCAGAAAGTTCATTGAGGGCTACGCAGAGATCACCAGACCCCTGATTCATCTCCTGAAGGGGGGGGTCAAGTGGGAATGGGGTCCAGAACAAGCCGAGGCAGTAAAACAACTCAAAAGAAGCCTCTCACAAGCGCCTTGCCTAGCTTACCCTGTCAGAAACAAGGAGTTCTTCCTGGAGACGGGGTTCTCTAATACGTGCTTGACGGCAGTATTATATCAAAAGCATGACAAGGTCAATAAAGTAATCTCCTATGCGAGCAAAACTTTATCCTCTGTGGAGGAAAAATTCAACGATTGTGAGAAGGCACTCCTGGCAACGGTGTGGGCATTGAAGAATTACCGCCCGTTTATCCAGGGGGAACACATCATAGTGGAGACTCCACACCAGCCTCTGCAATATCTCCAAAGTGACAGAATCCGGGCCGGAAATGTGAGTAATTCCCGAATTACTTCCTGGATTCTGTCAATGCAAGGCTTTCCTGTGGAGGTCAGATATGGCCAAAACAAGAAGAGTCCCCTCGCGCAAGGTCTGGCTGACTTGCATGATTGTGCCAGAGAAAACTGTCTCGAGGACGAAAGTCTAAAAATAAAGGACAACATGGAGGCATACCTTAATTCCCCACACAAAGTCTTTGAAGAAGACAAGTGTGAGGGAATGCCCACTGTCTATGTGGATGGATGCTCTTACCATGTTGACAACAACGGGGAGAAAGAACTGGTGGCCGGCGTAGGGAATGCATGGGTGAATGAGTCCCCAGAACCCTCCGCTGGATACAAAATTGGTCCCCGAAGTAGTCAGGTGGCAGAATTGATGGCTGTGCATCAGGCCATCCTCACTGCTGTCCAGCATCAACTCCACGAACTGGTCATAATCACAGATTCGGATTATGTACGGAACGGGTTCGTGGAGCACCTGGTTAATTGGAAAACCAGAGGCATGTTATGTGCTAACAACAAACCCTTGAAACATGGGAAGTTGATCCAAAACATTGATGATCTGGTCACCTCGAACGAGATGACCATCTATTGGAAGAAGATCAAGGGTCATTCCAAAGTAGAGGGACCAGACAAAACTGGAAATGACTTAGCTGATCAGCTGGCCAAAACCGGGGCCATCCAAGGGGATCTAATTGAGATTGAGTCCCTGTTGGGGGAAATCCAGGTCACTGCTATCACTAGGTCCCAGACAAATGCTCACAACGACCTTTCAATTGCACAATGGAGTAAGGAGACCCCTGATGCTGATTTGATTACAGCTCAAAAGGGGGATCCAATTATTGGTAAGTTTTACCAGCACCTTGAGGACCCTGAGAACTTTCCCCTGACGGATACCGATTACATTGCGAAAGAGGACCTAAGAGTGTTGATGAAATGTCCAAAAATGTTCCGGATCCAAGACGGTTTGCTGGTAAGGAAATCCAAAGCTGGCCACGATCAGTGGGTGGTTCCTACCTCATTCCGAAGCCTGATGTTAAGTCACGCCCATGATGCGGCCACCGCCGGTCATAGGGGGTTTCACACAACATTGGAAATCTTAAGAGAGGTTGCATACTGGCCACACATGGGGCAGGACCTCGACCAATACTTGAAGGGGTGTCTTGTGTGTGCACAATTTCAGCCGACATCCCTCACACACCGGGCGCCTTTACAAAAGAGGGGAATGACACTGCCATGGTCAGATTTACAAATCGACTTTGTAGGCCCTGTGATTCGCTCGGCTAGGGGGAATAAGTACATGTTGACTGTGACATGTTTGTTTACCAAGTGGGTGGAATGTCTCCCAGCCCCAAACTGCAAGGCAGAAACTGCAGCTGCCTTGATGATTAACCACATCTTTTCCCGTTTTGGTCTACCTCAAAGGATTGAGTCAGACAGAGGTAGCCACTTCACCAGTGAAGTAATGACAAAGATGTGGGAGATACTGGGGGTCAAGAGAAAGCTGCATATTGCTTACAGACCAGCTTCTTCTGGGGCAGTAGAGAGATATAACCGGACAATTGTGAGCATCTTAAAAAAGTTTGTGGCAGATTCTGGGCCAAGTTGGGATATCCGATTACCTCTGGTCCTAATGGCCATCAGATCTACCCCTTCATCTGCAACCAAAATGTCACCATTTGAGTTGATGACTGGGCGCAAGATGGTGCTTCCTCAGCATTTGCTCTACCGGACCCAAGAGCAGACACTAATAAATGCCTCCACTACTCATGAGTATGTGGAGAATTTAAGGAAACACCTTCAACATGCTTTTGCTTACGCTCAGCGGAATCTAGAAAGATCGACTGATAGCATGAAGACCCATTATGACCTGAAAACTTCCAGGAAGGAATATCAGGTGGGAGACCGGGTCTATCTATACAACTTCCAAAGGAACCAGGCCAAGCAGCGCAAATTTTTGCCTACATGGAAGGGACCCTTTGAGATCGTCGATAAGATCTCCCCTGTGGCCTACAAGATCCGCATCCCCAAAGGTGGTTCGGCAGAGGGGGAAGACAAGTGGGTCCACATAAACCAGTTGAAATGTTGCCATCCCAGGCACACTCTGCAACAACTGGAGGAATCCTCTGGAATCCTAGCGGGTACTGTATCAGACTAATTCAGTTCCAATCATAAAACATACCACATCTAGTCTCTAAAATATTGTGATTTGCATGAAACTGTCTCTTAGTTATACTGTTTTCTTTATCAAAATAAGAATGTAATGTTTTGTCATGATGAAATGCATATGCTGTCCCACCATCTCAACAGTGGTGGAAAAACGTCTATGAGTAGGTATTGCCGCTCTTCCTTTGTCGTCCTAGGAGAAAGAAAACCTTGAGACGGGCCAAGGAGGACGATCCGGAGACCGGGAGCTGAGACGCAACGGGCTCGGGGTACCGCCCAATATTCCCATCAGGACCGGCGAGGAGAACCGATCGATCAGTACCGGATGGAGGAAAAGATGCTGAACTATGCCATCTATTGGAAGAAGATGAGGACACATCCCAGATCTTGCGAGTCCCATTCGTGAAATAGGATGGCCATCGCAAGAGGGGGGCTTGTGGGATGTATTTACCCATGCATCCTAGCCCTACCTCAAAACTGTGCAGTACTGACATGAAAACATCATGATGACCAGAGCTTCCCAGAAAATGCACCGGGAAATGCAGGAAGAATAGGCTGCCACCCATTTTTGCCGATGTTATGGGCACAGAAGGACGCTGCCTAAAACCACCATTGGACTACCCGCACAGTAGTCTGAAACCATTGTTTTGACCCATGTGGAATCATTAGACGGGGTAAATATGGGGATTAAGCTGTCGCTGCCCATCATTTTGCCCCAGAACAAAAATAAATAATTGGAGTGGGTAAAGATGGGGATGCGCTGTCGCCGCCCATCATTTCATCCCAGAATCCAGGACAGCTGCGCAGTTGTGCGCACACCAAAATGGTTACCTAACTTGCCACCCACCAGTGTAAAGAAAGGTCTTTGTTAACAAAATCCACTTTTACTGATGTCAAAAAGTTGCTGAAATCGTGACTCATTGGACCACTTTAAAGATTCAACCCTTTTTGTGGGGTTCCACATAACCATCTTACTGTAAGGAGCCCCATCAAAACAATGTTAAGCAAGGATTTACTACCATGTAAGAACCATTCCTGTTTAGAATGCATTAATCCAAGAAAATCCCAAAGTTGCATGCAGTGCCAACAAAATCCTCTAGGCGGCACTAGCGGTCTAAACTCTGACTGGAGAACTGAGTGCAGTTGCTGTACAAAGGGATTTGACTTAGCTGACTTCAAAGGCTGCATTTTAATTAAAAATTAGCCACATGCTGTTCCCAGAGGCCTGAAGCCTGGGAAACCCTATCACCTCAAGAGCTTCACACCAGGAGTTAGAATCTCACATGACCTCTTGATTGATAGAAGGCAGACTGGCTGGGAGCTTCCCAGAGACCACACAAAGGACCCTTTCCTCTGAAAGGAAGATGTTAATTTTGTCTGTTTAATGTCAACAAAGCCCTGCCTGCCCAGAGGACTGACCCACCCAAGTCTTGGAGGCGGACCTCAACACTCTGAGGATTGAATTGGAAGTAAAATATATATTTTACAAAAACACTGATAACTCTTTGTAATCAAATGACAGAAATGTATAAATTTGAGAGCTTTAATTTAAAAAATGTACCTTTAATTCAAGACTAAAATCGAATTTGTGTGATGTTCTGGGGCAAAACCCCATTGTTTATTAATATTACAAACTCCCTGTTTCAGCTAGACAAACGAAAATGCATTGGTATGTGGGTAGATATGTGAGGAACAGTTGTATAAAATTTAATGAAGATCCAATGTTGTTTAGCACATTAAAAAGTGCTAGAAGTGGCCGTTTTTGAATGGAAGCTCCTAGGCAAAGCACATTTGGACAGAGACATGGCTAAATTCAGCCACACCATGTATATGTAATTTTAAACAAATGTGTACCTGTGCAAATATGTTTTTAGGTCAGATATAGATTGTGTGTAAAGTTGACAGGGGTGGGTTCTCTGTATCATAAACAGACCTCATCATGATGACACTTCATTTCATTCCCCCAATCAAGTAAGGGATGAAAGTTTGACCAATTAGAAGCTGAGAGAGAGGTAGGGTCAGTGATGCTAGAACACACCCACATTCTAAACACATAAAAGCAGACAGTCAGGACACATAGAGACCTTCAAAATCCATCTGCCGCTGGAAGCCCTGCCGGAAAAATCCATACTTACCTCCATCAAACTCCAGAAAGCCAAACTAGAGACTTCAATCTATCCAGACCAGAGAGAAAGCAGTGCTGTGCCCAGCTGAGACCAGACTAGAGAGAAAGCAGTGCTGTGCCTAGCAGAGACCAGACCAGGCGCTGTGAGCAGAACCCGGAAAGACCTGACCAGACTGTTGACCAGATCGTGACAAAGCCGCTTTTCCGGTTCAAAATCTCTTGTGAGTACTCAGCCAAACTCAGAACACATCTCTTAGTTAAATTCATCTAATTCAATCTATTTAATCTAAGTAGAACTGCCTCCTAGCTGTCACCTGTCATTCTAGCTGCAAAAAGCTGCACGTGTCTTTTTGAACTTTAAAATTTCGAATCTGAAAAACGACCTTTATTCAATCGTTCATATCTCCGCAACCGTTTGTGCTAGAGACTTGCAATAACTTTCATCTGAAAGGTTAGAATCGTGGCTTTCCTACGAACCTAGAACCGCATTCCTACCCCTTATAGTTTTACCGCAATCGCGGAACACGCATCCGCGAATTTTACCGCGATTTGCAATTTCTTCACTTGTAAAAACTGCTGCTGTTTGCCTGATTTCATTTGCCAGAAATTCGTTTGACCTGCTAACTATCCCTGCATCATTGCTAGTGTGAGCCTGGACTAATATTAACTAGATACCACTCACCCTGAACCTCTGAAAGGGAATTAAAAGCGTTTCCAGCATATTTCTCATTCATTGCCAGCACATATCAAAGCAATTTGGGCCTGTGATTTCAAAACTCCTATCTGTTTTCTGTTGTCTAAGCTTGCTGGATTGAACTGAATTACAGTTGATTGCATTTCTGAGAACTGTGTGTTTTCCTTCCATTTCCTTGCCTTGCATCAAGGGGGGGGAGGGGATTGCCAGAGGAAAGTGATTACATTGTTGGGTTGAAATCACATTGAGTATTTTCTGTATTGCATTCTGTGAATATTACATCCATTTGAATTACTAAAGCATCCTCTACCACATTATACTTGGTTCATATTTACCAGTGTGCTACCTTATCCATTTCATCTCAACTCCTTAGTAATTATAAAGAAGTGTGCTAGTGCCAGATTCTCCGTTATTAATATTTCCTATATCAGATTAAGTGTGATATTCAATTATTAATTTATTATAAGTGTGATCTATATATATATATTGTAAATTATCAAATAAACCTTTTAAACTTGCAAAACAGAACTACTTCTTGGCTCAGTGGGGTCAGGGGGATTCCAAGAGAGGGGTGTTATATAGGGGTAGTCATCCAGAACGCATGAACTGGACCTAAAGATATATCAATAAGGGTTTTCATTCAGTATCATAGACTAGGCGTTAACTTGGCTGTAGTGCTGAATTGAATCCTCTTACAATCCCCAAGAAGGATGGAGGATTGAGACCCACCTTGGACTTAAGAGACTTGAACAAGTTCCATCTGGTAACCCTTTCTCAGATCCTTCAGGCCCTCCAACTTCAGGACTGGATGGTATCATTGAACCTCCAGGATGCTTGCTTTCATGTTCCAATCTATCACAAGCACGGACAGTACCTGAGGTTCGCCATTGGCGGTTCTCCTTATCAGTTTCAAGTTCTGCCATTTGGACTGAAACCGCCCAAGGGTTTTCACCAAACTGATGGTGGTTATGGCAGCGAGTCTCAGGAGAGGGGGATTCACATTTACCCCTACCTAGACGATTGGCTGATCAGGGCCAGTTCCCCAGAACATGCTTTGGAACACCTGAGCTATACATGCCACCCCCTTCACTGACTGGGCTTCTCCCCCAACTTCAAGAAGTTCCACATTACACAATCACAAAACTCCAATTAATTGGGGCAGTCCTGGATGCATCCCTTGCCACCAGTGGTTAGGGCTCAAGACATTCGCAGATGGTGACCAAATTGCAGAATTCCCAGTGTGTACCGGCCTTCGATTTTCTGAGGTTGCTCGGCCTCATGGCATCTTGCATCTTCCTGGTGCCAGAATGAGATCCCTCCAATGGGCTCTCGGGACTCAGTGGTCACAATTCTCAGGAAGGATGTCAGACCTCCTACAAATCCCAAGCAGAGTCTCACTGGATCTTCAGTGGTGGGCCTGTCAGGAGAACATCTTGAAAGGAGAATCTTTTTGGCAACCATGGCCGGAGATAACAGTAGAGATGGATGCCTCACTCACAGGGTGGGGAGCCCACGCCAACGATCTGGCAATCAGCTGTCGTTGGTCTCCATCGGAGTCCAAACTACACATCAACCTTTTAGAGCTGTGGGCGATCAGACTAGCGTTGAAGGCTTGTCTGCCATCTGTATGAGGAAAGAATGTCCTGATAATGACAGACAACACAGTGGCCATGCACTACCTCAACAAGAGAGGCAGTGCAGCTCTGGTTCTGGGCAATACAAGAAGAAATCTCTCTGTCGGCAGTTCATCTAGCCTGAGAGAAGAACACAACTGTGGACGCTCTGAGCAGGCAGAGCACAGTCTCCCACGAGTGGGAACTATCTCAGGAAGTCATTGAAGAGATCTTCACCCTTTGGGCAACACCTGAAGTGGATCTGTTCGTGACCAGTACCAACCGGAAGTATGAACTGTACTCTTCAAGGAAATTTCCCCCAAGAGGAGCTCTTGGAGACGGGTTTGTAGTGGACTGGGAATTTCCATTTCTGTACGCGTTTCCTGCAGTTTGGGTGATTCCTCACATAATCAGGAGGTTGAGAAAGTTCAGAAAATCTATGATACTAATTGCCCCGGATTGGGCCAGGAGGACGTGCTACCCGGACCTTCTGGACATGTCCATCTACCCTCCGATATGTCTTCCACAAAGAGAGGACATTTTCTTGCGAGAGGAGGGTTGGGTTCTCCATCCGGATATCAGGATGCTCAGCCTTCATGCATGGTTTCTGAGACGCTGAGATGTAAGGATTGGAACCTCCCGGACGACGTAATGGAGATTTTGCTTTCGGCCAGAAGGCTAGCAACTAAATCTTTGTACCTCCTGTTTTGAGCCTGCTGTAGTCCCCCACCACCCACCGGAGGAGCAGGAGCTCCAGGCTACGTCCCTGCTGGAGCAGAGGACCCACGGAGGATTCCTACATGCCCTGCTGTATCCTACATGCTATTTGGTAAGCGCCGAGGTCATCCGCGCAACGAACCCAAAAAGCGTCACATTAGCCCCTGTTTTACTACAGACGAGCTCGCGCTACAATTCGGAATGCAAAAGGCTTTACAATGCATGATCTTTGCCTTGAAATGCTAAATTGAGCCCTCACCGCCATTAAGGTACATGAGGTACCTATTCATTTGAAGATGGCCGCCCACCCGATGCCTGTTGCCCTTTCCACCTAACCAGCCTCCCAGCAGTCACCTGATTGGCCTACTGGCCTATCTCTACTGCCATTGGCCGCCGGTAGGCGAAGCCGCCCACTCCCTCCAAGGCCCACGGAGGCAAGCCTGTCTCCTGTTTCGAGCCAGTTTGGTGCCGTGAGTGCCGTGTGCCAGTCCCCCTGGCCCATCTCATATAAGGTACACCCTCACCCTCCCCAGCCGCTGCTCTATCATAATGGGTTAATCCTACCCCACTGCACATATGTGCGTCTACCGCCAGAAAGATCTGCTAATTTATACATTACCTGTCTGCTCGACCATGTCTCCTGCCGGAGTACCGTCACCCCCCCCTCATTCATCTACCTTCATCACCTAAACGTGCGTGCAGAGCCCTTCCACCATCACCTCCAGGGACCAACTTGACTCTGAGCACAGTGGTGCTTTGCTATTTCTTCCCATTACACGGCCTACTTCACATGTATCTGCCATTTGCTCTTATGTACGCCCTTATATCTGAAACTATGTCTACTGCGTGAGCTACATAGTCATTTATTGCATTTTGAAGAACTGCAGCCAACTGAACGTGCCTCCATTGACTACTGCCTATGTAATACACTTGTATTGTTCTCACATTAATTTTCTCATTGTCCATAGCACCCTAACCTAACTGCGCCGCCCACACCCTGGCGTTGCTTCATTGCATCAGGCCAAACTATGTCAAGCACCTGGTTTTATCTCGCCTTATTGTGCCCAGTTAATGCCCACTGCTCGATAGCATTATTACACTATGCTAGCCACCTAATGTGTCCTACCATACTTAACTGCTGCAACACCGCTTTTCACCCAAAGGTATAATTTGTAATCTAGGTGCTACCCTATTACACTGTACTTAACCGTGTTCTCTCAGAGTTAGTAATTACACCACTGCATTTTAGTCACTGTACTAAACCTTTTACATTTGTGTTTAGCATTGAATAGTTCAAATGTGTCCTGCCTAATCTAGATATGCCCTGCAACTGCATTTAGCATATCTGTGATTAGCATTGACTAGTTTAAATATGCCCTGCGCATACAATTGCATTTAGTATATCTGTGATTAGTATTGATTGCCTATACACCCTGCTAGTGACCTATGCTTTTGTGTCCTGATTGCTAAAATCGAATTCAGATGACCTTTTGCCTACGCACCCTGCTAGTGACCTATGCTTTTGTGTCCTGATTGCTAAAATCGAATTCAGATGACCCTTTGCCTATGCACCCTGCTAGTGACATATGCTTTTGTGCCTTGATTGCTAAAATCGAATTCAGATGACCCTTTGCCTACGCACCCTGCTAGTGACCTATGCTTTTGTGTCCTGATTGCTAAAATCGAATTTAGGTGACCCATTGCCTATGCACCCTGCTAGTGACCTATGCTTTTGTGCCTTGATTGCTAAAATCGAATTCAGATGACCCTTTGCCTACGCACCCTGCTAGTGACCTATGCTTTTCTGCCTTGATTGATAAAATCAAATTTAAGTGACCCATTAGACTAGACCTTACGCTACCGGACAACAACTACAGTGTACGAGCCCTATCTTGCCCAATATCATAATGTATCTCCATGCGCTTTATACAGTGTTACTGAGATCAATACTGCACATCTTGAACAGCCAATACCCAACCATGCTGCCCAATTCACCAGCATTTGAGCCCGCATATAACCTATACACATTAACTGAAATGACCTCCACACCTTGCCCTGTTTTCATGAGGAACCTTAGATTACGTGCCAGACTCCCAAGGCTCTATGACCCTCTATCTAAACCAGCCCACAACAAGGTGACTAGGAATCCATCCCTACATCCTCTTCAACTGAACAGTAGACTCCACCGTGAGCCCATCCGTGACCAGAAAAGTAAGCACGAATCTGTGCCACCACCCCTAAACCCAGTAGATCTCGGGACCAAGGGTGCACTAATAAATGCCCGTTCCATGGTAGCCCATGCATCAGACATTGCCGACCTGCTACACAACGAAGACCTGGACTTCTTAGCGGTCACCGAATCTTGGCTTCACCCCACGACAGGCCCTGCAATTATGCTAGCAGTACCAGAAGACTACACGCTATTAAGACTTGATCGTACCACCTCTAGAGGCGGAGGTCTTGCCATCATAGCCAAAACTAAATTCACTATTACAATTGAATCACCCACTAATGTTAGCTCCTGTGAATCTCTAACCGCCAAGTTAACACTATCTAATACTCAATCCATCTCCATTCACCTTATCTACCGACCACCGGGCCCTCTAGGGTCATTTGAAGAAGACCTCACAGACATCTTATCAAACAATCTTAAAAACGCCTCACAACGCATCTTACTAGGAGACTTTAACCTTGGATTTAGCGACCCCGCAGACGCCAATGCCAGTACAATCAATAACACCCTAGAGGAACTGGGCTTCACCCAGAAGGTCACTGAGCCCACCCATATCAAAGGGAGAACTCTGGACTGGCTAGCTGTGCACAACTGCCCAGTCCTGGTCTCTGCCATACTCCCGCAGCCCTGGACAGACCATTACTTGATCTCGTTCACCCTAGAGGCAACCCCAGCACAAGCTAACAGCATAGCTCCAGCTGTCCAATCCCGAAATAAAAAAAACATCACCCCCGAAAACTTGATCATGCTAATCACACCAACCTTGAATGCCATCCCGGATCATACAGATCCATTCACGATGGTGGACATCTATAATAAAATCATGCTCCCATCCCTTGATGCCATAGCCCCTTTGAAGCTAAAAAAGAGCAAGCCCCGGAAACACATCAACTCCTGGTTTTCGCCTCATCTTAAAGCCCTCAGACAGGAAAAGCGACGCTGTGAAAAAATCTGGCGAGCTTATCCCTCAGAAAATAGCAAAAAAAACTTGAGCAGTCTAGCTTCCCAATATAAAAAAGAAATTATATTGGCCAAACAAACGTCTTATAGTACGCAAATCTCACAAGCTAAATCTAACACTAGAGAGCTTTTCACAATGCTTAAAGAGGTTGAATCCCCGATCCAAGTGCCCGACTCGTGTATCAAAGATAAAAACTGGTGCACGGGCATACAAAATGCCCTAGCGAACAAAATCTCCTCCCTTAAGACTAAGATAAGCATTAAAAAAGAATCTCTGCTCTCCTCTACTAAGCCGAGTACTGTCTCCCATAAAAAGGTTCACCTGACTCAATCATCCCCCCCAGCGCACAACCCCTCCTTTAATTTCCATAAAGTATACACCAAAGAGGTAGAAAATACTATTCTCACCCTCAAACCTTCAAATTGCCATGGAGACCTATGCCCCGCTCAACTGATTAAGGATGCAGCCCGTGATCTCGCACCATTTATTACCAAACTAATAAATGCGTCTTTCACATCAGGCACCGTACCTAATAATTTAAAACAGTCCTGGGTCCTCCCTCCACTTAAAAAAAAGAATTTAGACCCATCCACTCCAACTAACTACCGTCCTATTACCACAGTACCGTTCCTTCTTAAAATCATCGACAAAATAGCATACCAACAGATCCAACATTACCTTGAGCACTTCCATCTCCTAGGCGTCCGACAATCGGGCTTCAGGCCACAGCATGGAACCGAAACTGCACTTATAGATCTCAAGGCACAGATAGACGAGCTGAGAGACCAGGGTAAGACAGCACTATTGCTACTCCTTGATCTCTCTGCGGCCTTCGATCTGGTCGACCATGAGATCTTGTGCAACCACCTACAAAAAGCTGCCCACTTCTCTCAAGAAGCAACCAATTGGATCCAATCCTTCATTAATAACCGCACGATGAGAGTCTTCTCATTGTCCGCAGCAGCCGACCCTACACCTATCACTTGCGGCGTGCCTCAAGGATCGTGCATCTCCCCTACACTTTATAACATCTTCACGAAGCCCCTTTTTGATGATCTAGACGATCTAGGTATCACCTACACTAATTACGCCGATGATACCCAGATCCTCATCCCGTTGTCGGGGGATTATGACAAGGATTTGGCCTTCATTAATAAAGTGTACCTCATCATCCAGGCATGGATGGCCTCACACGGTCTATGCCTGAATGATGACAAGACGGAACTCCTTATTCTAGGCTCTACACACTACCTCAACAAGCTGGGCCACAAATACTCATCGTTCATAATTGACGATAACAAGATCAAGGTAGCTAAGGAGGTTAAAACCCTCGGCTTCTATCTAGATTCCACCCTTACCTTCAACAAACAAGTGAATGCAATGGCCTCCGCCACCTCCTACACTTGCAAACTCATTAGGGCAGCCAAACCCTTTCTCTCCCCCACCAACTGTTCCACCTTGGCCAGGGCGCTGATCCTGTCCAAGTTGGACTATTGCAACGCTCTATATGTAGGCTGTAACAAATACATCTCAAATAAAATCCAAATCCTCCAAAATAATGCCCTTAGAGCGGCCCTCAGTATCCCGAAGAAAGCCCATATCTCAGATTCAAGAAGATCTGTCAACTGGCTATCCACCAAGGACAAGATATTCCTTAAATCGTTGTCTCTGATTCATAAATGCCTCCACCAAGCAGCCCCTCAATACCTCATCGCCAGATTTACTAGACCACCCTCTCTAGCCCCTCGAGAACGGCCAACCCCAACCTTCTTCTGGTGCCCAGGTTCAAACGTACAATATCTGGAGGCAACAGCTTTCCAGTAAAAGCAGCGCAATTCTGGAACTCCCTTCCTCCTACCTGCAGGGAGGACCTACCCTACCACCAGTTCAGAGCCAGGACTATCCACTGGCTCAAATCTCTCGACTCATAACGACCTTCCGATGCCCAGATGCGCCTCTACCATGTGGCTCCTTACCTCATTGAATGTAAATATGTTTATAGTATTGCCTATAGTGTATATGTTCTACCCTTCCTATTTGGCGTGATACGTCCGGCACTGTAACCCCAGCTGGACCTCACCCTTCTGTATGTAACTAAGTTTTGCAACCCTCTTGCTGCCTTTGCGCCTGGCTACCCCTTGGTTAGGTGCGCATTACAAATAAATAAATACAAAATACAAATACATACCTCTGCCGCTGGAATACGTTCTGCTGCTGGTGTAGAGATAAGAATGTGGACCCTTTTACATGTAACATACCGATGGTGTTATCTTTTTTATTACACCTGGCAAATCTGGGGCTCCAAATTGGTACCATCAAGGGATATTTGGTGGTGCTATCTATTTTTTTTTTTTAAACTTTGGTTTTATTAGCATTTTCTTATTGTTACAAACAGGGTCAATGCAGATTTGAAATGAATACACACAACTGGCCCATTGAACCCTTACCCCTCCCCCCATCCCCCCTCTCCAATACCGACCCTCCCCCCAATCCCCGCGTTCAAACCAAAACTTTGATCTTGGGAGACAGTAAATGTTCTCTTCGTATCCTGTACTTAGGAGATGATGTGGTTGGTGACCATTTTTGCCGGCTGAATTGTGGTCGCCATCCCCCAGGCCGTGGGCTCTCGGTTCTTTTGCAGGACATCTCTGACCCCGCCCCCTCCCCCGGTCCAGGGCCTCGCCCTGGTGTTAGTGGACATCCCATCCCCAGGTCTGTTGCACCCCATACCAGTTAGCTAGGAATTAACCCAAGTAATTATTCACCATTGCAGTCAGTTTGTCCATCAAGAAAATGTTCTTTACTTCTTTCAACCAGTCATCCTTGGAGGGGATCTCTGGGCTCTTCCACTTCTGTGCCAGGGCTACCCTTCCCGCCCTCAACATTGTTTCCGTCATCCTTGGGTATCTGTATATTTCCGTTTCCTCCGGGGGGAGGCCCAGCAGCATCATGAGAGGATTTAGAGGGAGAGGTTTGTCTGATACCTCTGCAATCCAGGCCCGCACCCTCCCCCAGAAGTCCTGGACTTTTGGGCACTGCCACCACATATGTTTCCTGGTGCCCAACTGGCCGCATCCACTCAGACACCTCGGTGACACCTCTGGGAACATTTTTGACAATTTCGCTGGGTCCCTGTGCCACCCCTACAGAATCTTAAAGTTATGTTCCATGTCTGAGGTAAATAAGTTCCCATGGAAAGCAATTTTGAAAATCCTAGACCAAGCATCCTCTGAAATAACCTCTCCTGCCAGGTCATTCTAGAACGAGCGAAAACTCCTCCTCCCCGGAAGGTTGATGGTGTTCAAAATTTTGTACATGCTGGATACAGCCCCCTTTCTTGAGGTCGCCGTGTCCAGGAACTTCTCGAAGGGGGTCAACTGCCTCCTCAGGTTTTGACTCCATGATTGGTCGCAAAGTATGCCCTTGAGGCGGAGGTATTCAAAGATGGAAAGAGACCCCTGTCCGAGAGCATCCCTCAATTCCTCGTATGCTAGAAACTCGCCCTCTCTGAACATCTGCCCCGCCCATTCCATTCCCATGTCTGACCAGGTCTGGGAGTTCCGCAACCCCCTGCTACCCAGATTGAGGGGCTGGCCCCAGAGAGAGGACATCGGGGACGGCCATGAAGTAAGATAAGCAGTCTGTGGGCCCTCTTTCCAAATTTCCCAAAGAACTCCCAGGGTCGGATGGGTCCTCAGCTTTCCCGGGATTGACTTGCGTGGGGCCCACAGGAGGTCCCGAACCATTAGGGGGTGGGTATCCATGTCCTCTAAGTATGACCAGTATGACCCATCCCTTCTTTCATGTGTTCCAAGAGGACTCGCAGCTGTGCGGCGCGGAAATAAAGGAGAAAATCCGGTAACCCAAACCCTCCCTCCTCCCTCGGCAGAGTTAGGATCGCCCTCCCAGTCCTATGGGTTTTCCCTTGCCATATGATATCTCGTACTGCGTTCTGTAGATCCCTAAAGGTTTGCTCGGGGACACTGGTTGGGAGCGCCGTAAAGAGGTACAGAAGACTTGGTAGGACATTCATCTTTACTGCCGTCATCCGGCCATACCAAGACAGAATCATTTTGCCCCATCTCCTCAGGTCTGATGTGATCCCTGCCATTATGGGGTCATAATTGGTGGTAGCGAGTTTCGACAGGTCCCTAGTGAGCAGGACGCCCAGGTATCGTATGCAGACCTTCCCACTGCAATCCCTTTGAACCTATCCAGGGGGTCTAGCTCAGGGTCATGTACTTTCATTGGGAGCAGTACCGATTTTGTTGTGTTAATTTTCCCTGAAAAGCACCGAAACGTGGCCACCAAGGATAAGAAGGGGGGAGCGAGGAGCCAGGATCCACCATATAGGCTAAGATGTCGTCCGCAAACAGGGATAGCTTGAATTCTACCTCACCTCTACTAATCCCCCTGATGCCCGGATTTGCTCTAACCGCTATGGCTAGTGGTTCCATCGTAAGGACGTATATTAAGGGGGAGAGTGGGCAGCCCTGCCTTGTCCCTCGTGAGATGGGGAAGGACTCAGACAACTTCCCATTCACTTGGACCCTTGCTGTGGGAGCTCTATAAAGTGCGGCTATCCAGCTCCTAATGTGTGACCCGAATCCCATTTTTTGGAGGAGGAGTTCCATATATCTCCATTCAACCCGTCGAAGGCTTTCTCTGAGTCTAAGGAGAGGACACATGCAGCCAGCTCTGATTCCTGGGCGTAATGAAACAGGTCTATCATTTTGCGAATGTTGTCCGACCCCTGCCTTCCTCTTATGAAACCCACCTGATCCCCATGGACCAGCTTCGGCATGATCCCTTCCATCCGCCTCCCCACAACCTTGGTCATGATCTTCACATCTATGTTTAACAATGATATTGGGCGGTAGGAAGAACATTCTGCGGGGTCCTTACCCTCCTTGGGCAGCACTGCTGTTATGGCCCCCATCATGGATTCGGGGAGGATGCCCCCCTCCAACACCGAATTGAAAACCCTTGCCAGGTGTGGGGCTAGGGTGGAGCTGAACCTTTTGTAGAAATACACTGTAAAGCCGTCCTCCCCGGGGGAAGTTCCCACCTTCATCCCACTAATCACCTTATCTATCTCCTCCTCGGTAACCGGGCCCTCCATCCCTTCCGCCATCTCTCTCGTTAAGGCCGGGACCTGGATGGAGCTCAGGAAGTCCTCTATCTGGGCATTGCCCCCGTCATATTCCGACATGTACAATTTTTCATAGTATTGGCGGAAGGCCTCTCCTATGTGGGGAGCATCATAACCCAGTGACCACTGGGCGTTCCTCACCGCCTTAACCATTCAACTTCTCTGTACCTCCCTCAGCTTCCAGGCTAAGATCCTGTCCGCTTTGACCCCTTTGTCATAATATTTTTGCTTGACCAGCTGGAGGCTCCTCTCTGTTTTGTGTAGGAGGAGGTCCTTCAGCTGGAGCCTGTAGTCCTCCAGGGCGGCCACCCGGTCGCGCTCAAGGGGCTGCTCCGGAGGTCCCCCCGGCTTGTGCCAGGCTATTTTTTCTCTCTAGGTCTTCTCCAGGGCCTCCCTCTCCCTTTTTTCTCTGCTCCTATTTTGATGAGAACTCCTCTTAGGGTTGCCTTGAAGGCGCCCCACAATGTGTGTGTGCCAACCTCCCCGTTGTCATTTAGCTCAAAGAATTCCGTTATGGCATCTAGCACTTCCTGAGCATGGACCTCATATTTTAATAGGGCATCGTTACATTTCCAGCGTCCTCTGCGGTCTTTGCGCCACCCCTCCGCTATAGTGGCACGGACCATGTCATGGTCCAACCAGGGGACCGGGTCGACCCTATAGCCAGAGATGTATGGGCGGAGGGTCTCGTCCACTAGGATGTAATCAATTCTGGAGTACGAGGTGTGGATGTTAGAATAGTATGTAAATGAGAGAACATCCGTCCTAGGGGTCGGGATTGTATCCACCAAGCCCAGCTCAGAGTTAACCCTCTGGAATTTTCACGCCATGGCTTCATCTGTGGACCTAGTGCTTTGGGGACCTACAAGCTTTCTATCTGTGGATGGGTCCAGGACCATGTTGAAGTCTCCCCCCACCACCACCGTGCCATGCACGAAAAGTTTGAGCCTGTCCCTCACTTCTTCCCAGAACTGAGCTTGACCCTCGTTCGGGCTGTACACTACCGCAAGAGTTAGGGGGGTGCCCTGTAGAGATCCCCTTACCAACAAAAAGCGGCCCTCAGTGTCCTTCAGTGTGTCCTCCTTTTCGAAGCCTACGTCCCTCGCTAATAAGAAGGCCACTCCGCTTTTCTTAATCCTGTGAGATACGCAGACCACCTCTCCAATCCCCCCCCCTCATTTTGGGTTCCTTCCCCCGTGCTGTTACTCACCACTCCGAAATAGGTCGAAAATGCAGAGAAGTGACCTTGGAGATGATGGTGGTATAAGAATCGATATTCAGCCTTCCATCCCAGCTCCCCTGAGTACAAGACTCAGGCTTCCTCAAAGAGGGGCTCTTTTCCTCAATGTACCTCTCTGCTGTTTCAGTTGGGACAGACAGAGGTGACAATTGAATAAAAGAGCGGGGAGAACACACACCGCCAATACCAATGCTGCAAAGGAATACAAAGATATTAGACAGTGTTGAGGTTTATGCAAGTGATTAGAACGGTTGAAGTAAATGGGCAACTACCTAGATAGATATTGGAGTGGAGCTTCCCCGGGGTGATCTACAAGGAATAACACAAAATGAGTGGAATGGTCTAATTCAATATCGGTTCCAACTATAGATATAGAATTGATAACAACTGACCTGAGTAAGGATATATTGAGGAAAGGAGTCCAGGAAACTGAAGACAACGACAGGAGAAAATAACAAACAGGGATGTTAGAATAGGGAAGTAGCCCCGGACGGCACGAGGGACGCACTAGTGCCGGGTTGGTGCAGTTTCAGGAAAGTGTTTATATGCACTTAAGGGCAATCTCACAGGAAAGTCACTCAATGTCCCAGAATCCAACAGAAGACAAATATCCAAACAAGTCGTGGGGATAGCCAATTAAGTATGTACCTTAGTACATGAGTATAGCTGAGTAGCTGTAGAAATGATCCGGATAGTAGACAGCAATTTGGTTCTGAGTGCAGAGCGGCAACCAGGAATAAGTACCGCAAGAGACAGAAGGGAGCCGGATCCAGTAACGTTCCAAGTCAAACAACCAGACGAGCACGACAGGAATAAAGGAGGAGACGAGGCAATCCAGAAGTCAGGCAAAGGTCAAAACCAGGCGTTCAGATGAGGAATCGTGTAGGAAGACGAAGAGGAAACAGACGAAACTGCATGTAGCTTGTAACGCTAATTAGCAGCAACGAGCCACTTGGAAGACGGTGGTTTTATAGTCGTAAGAGGGGTGTGGCTTGCCGTACGTCTTCCACGTACAAGACGTATCAGGTGACCCGGAGTCTGTCGACATTTGTACAGACGCCATGGTAGCCTGTACCTGGTCCATACAGGAGCTTGTAAAGAAGTCGTATTTTTCAAGGAGGCCCACGGGGAAGCCTGAAGTGTAACAGCATCCTCCCCCATAGACTCCGGCAACCCCTTGGCAGAATGGAAGCTCCTCAGAAGAACCGGACAATGCAAATTGGAGAGAGGCTCCCAAGTACGGTCCTCAGGCCCATACCCCTTCCAATCCACGAGGTAGAACAATGTACCCCTAGACACCCTGCAGTCCAGGATACGCGAGACCTCATATTCCTCCTCACCATCCACCAAGATCGGCGAAGGACGAGTAGGCAAATGAGTCCCGTGGATGAAAGGCTTGATCAGGGAGACGTGAAAGACTGGATGTATGCGCCATGATCGCGGCAGAGAAAGCTTAACCGCCACAGGATTGATAACATCAGTAATGACATAGGGTCCCACATATATGGGCAGAAGCGAGCGTTTGCTTGCAATTCGTAAATTACGGGACGACAACCACACCTTCATGCCACTGCGATAGACTGGAGCAGGTGATCGATGCACATCAGCATACTTCTTGGCACGATCTTGAGCTCGGAGTAAATGACAGCGTACATCCCGATGAATCTTATCGAGATCTCTCATGCAATCTTTTGCTGCAGGATTAATGGCCGGTAATACCGGATCAGGTGGCAATGCCCTAGGATGACCACCATACAGGGCAAAAAAGGGAGAAACTCCAGTTGATGTATGCATAGAGTTGTTGTATGCAAATTCTGCATAAAGCAGAGAAGTAAACCAAGACTGTTGGTACTGAAGGCATAAACACCGTAGGTACTGTTTGATAGTAGCGTTAGTTCTCTCAGTCTGCCCATCCGTTTGAGGATGGTCAGCCGAGGAGTACCTGTCCTCAATACCCAGAGAAGCTGTAAGAGCCTTCCAGAATCGTGACGTAAATTGTGTGCCACGATCGGAAACAATAACCGAGGGTAATCCAAAGAAACGAAACACATTCGTCAAGAACAGTCTCGCCAATTCTGGAGCTGCAGGCAAACCAGAGCAAGGTATGAACAATGCATATTTAGTGAAATAATCAACGATTACCCAAATAGTGTAATAGGCCTGAACGTCAGGAAGTTCCACAATTAAATCCATTGACAGCATCTGCCAAGGTTTGCATGGCACAGGAAGAGGTTGTAACAAACCGACTGGTTTGGCTCTAGAAGTTTTACACTGAGTGCATATGGAACAAGTCAAAATGTAATCCTTTACATCACAAACCATGGAAGGCCACCAAGCCCAACGCCGTAAGGCTTCAAGAGTTTTTTGACTTCCTGGATGTGCACCAATGAAAGAATCGTGAGTCCACTGGAGCGCTAAATCTCTAGCTTGACCTGAGGGTATATAGACGCGCCCTTGAATGAATGGCATACCCTGAATTATTTCCAGGTTGAGGTCAGTGATCTCTTTTGGATGGGTTGAGACCCAATCAAGGATGATTGAACGCAAAGAGGGCTGAACCGAACAACCACAAACAACTTTGTTCGGTTGAAGAGCAAGTGCTTCGATCTGTTGAGACTGACCATCCGCATGTAAGCGAGAGAGAGTATCAGCCGAAACTTGAGCTTTAGCAGGACGGTATGTGATAACAAATTGGTATTGTGAAAAGAATAAATGCCACCGCGCCTGTCTAGCTGTAAGACATTTCATAGATTTGAAGGCTAACAGGCTGCAGTGATCCGAGTATACAGTTATAAGGTGTTTGGCCCCCAGAAGGTGATGTCTCCATTCCAAGAATGCGTCTCTGATGGCTAAAAGTTTGCGTTCTGTGATGGAATAATTTCTTTCGTAAGCTGTCAATTTATGAGAAAAGTAGGCAACAGGATGAATCTCTCCCGAATGAGGACAGGTTTGAGACAACACCTCCCCAAGAGCATAACCTGGAGCGTCTGCTTCAACAAAAAAAGGAAGCTCGGGATCAGGATGGACAGGGGCGGAAGTGAAGGCTGATTTTAATTGATCAAAAGCTCTCTGAGCTTCTGAAGACCGTACAAATGGCACCTTGGCATCCATTGATCAAGCGTCTATAAAAGTTTGCAAATCCCAGGAATGATTTAAAGATTTGACTGAATTGGGCACAGGCCATTCCAGGATCGCACTCATTTTGGACTGACTCATGCGCACTCCATTGTTAGTAAGGTCATATCCCAAAAATTCCACCTCTGAGGCATGAAATGTGCACTTTTCGGCTTTTACAAACAATCTATGTTCTCTCAGGCGTTGGAGTACTGTTTTGGAATGTTTTTCGTGGTCTTCCTGGTTTTGTGAATAAATCAAAATGTCATCCAGATAGACAACAACAAATTGATCAAGAATGTCGTAAAACAGATCGTTCATGAATGCCTGAAAGGTGGCCGGGGCATTACATAACCCAAAGGGCATGACAAGATACTCAAATAGACCATAACGTGTTTTGAATGCGGTCTTCCATTCGTCCCCCTCTCTCATGCGGACGAGATTGTAGGCTCCTCTGAGATCAAGCTTAGTAAATATTTTGGAAGAACCCAATTGATCAAGGAGGACAGAAATCAGAGGAAGAGGGCACTGGTTTTTTTTATAGTTGCTGCATTCAAAGCACGATAATCAATACAAGGACGTAGATCCCCTTCCTTCTTAGGAACAAAGAAAAGTGGTGATGAAATTGGTGATTTGGAAGGACGAATGAATCCCATGGTCAAAGCCTTGTCTATGTAATCTTTAAGGACTTCATCTTCTTTGAGAGTGAGGGAGTACACTCTGCCGGATGCTATCTTTACTCCCGGTATTAGGTCTATTGGGCAATCATAGGCTCTATGTGGGGGTAGAGTCTCCGCCATCCCTTTGTCAAAAACATCTGTGTAATCTGCATATTGAGAAGGTATCACAGAGACAACATTTTTAGAGACCGCTCCAATATGCATAGTAGGAGAAATTAGTGCCCTGACTGGACTACCCTGGGTAATACCGAGTAATGTAGTACATCGAGTATTGCATATATTGGAAGGGAACTGAATTTGAGATGTCGACCAGTCGATGGCAGGATTATGAAGCTTCAACCATGGAATGCCCAGAATGACTTTGTAAGCTGGTGCTTTAATGATATCGAATGATATGTCTTCAGTATGGCCTTCATCGGTACTCATATGCAGTGGAACTGTTTGGTGAGTTACCATTCCTGAGACAAGAATTGAACCGTCCACTGCATTCACTGTTTCAGGTATAGTTTTGCGAACCAGTGGTATTCTTGACATGGAAGCAAAGCATTGATCAACATAATTACCTGTTGCACCTGAATCAATCACGGCTGTTGTCTGGAATGAAACACCGTGATCTACGGAAAATGTAACAGGCAGGCGGACTAAATGACTCGGATTCTGTAATGTAGAGTCCAAAGGTGAGTTTCCCGACATAGGGACTCTGTCTACTGTCGGGATTTGGCGTTTCCCGCCTTTCTTTTAGGTTTTTTGGAACACTCAGGCAATAAGTGATCAGAGGCCCCACAGTACATGCAGAGATTGTGTGATCTACGATATTCTCGTTGAGCAGGGGTAAGTGGTCCCCTAACCACACCAATCTGCATAGGTTCTGGCGCAGGAAGTGAAGAAGACGAGGCCTCTGCTGAAACCGTGCTGAACAATGCTGGTTTCTTTTCGCCACGTCTTTCGGATTTACGAGCATCAATCTGAAGGACTAAATCTAGCAGTTCCCCGAATGCTGTGGGAACTACAGGAACAGTGAAGAGGATGTCCTTTAGTTCATCTGAGAGGCCTTGATAAAAGACGGCTGTCTTCTTTTCTTCAGGCCAGTCAGTTTCTGCTGCCAACTGATTGAACCGGGCCAAATAGACCAATAAAGAATTGTTCCCTTGTCGATGCTTTAAGAGTTCCAGGTCAGTAGCTTGAGTAGTATAACGTGTATCAAATACTTTACTCATCATAGCAAGAAGGGCATCACAATTGTAGAGAACATGACTATTGGATTCCAACAATGGGTTAGCGCATGCGGCTGCAGTGCCTCCTAAATGAGACAAAACAAAAGCCGCTTTAGTTGTAGAGGTGGGAAATGAAGCGGGCGACACAGAAAATGTAATTTGCATTGGTTAATGAAGGTTCGATATTGTTTAGGGTTGCCTAGGAAGCGTTCAGGAGGAGCTAGAGGGAACTGGGTTGTAAGCATGATCGGGTTTGATTCCTGCTGTGGAGGTGGAAACCCTGAACCTGATGCTGTAGCACCAGCACCGGCCATCTGTGACGCTGGTGTGGTAACCAAAGCCTGAATGGCGTCCATACGTTGACGCAGTGCTTCTTGTGCATTGGTCAAGTCGGTACGTAGATCCGTGACCATTTGCACGATTTGATTCAAAGCATCACTGGCCTCTGTGGACATTTTTTGTGGCTGCTAATTCTGTTACTCACCACTCCGAAATAGGTCGAAGATGCAGAGAAGTGACCTTGGAGATGATGGTGGTATAAGAATCGATATTCAGCCTTCCATCCCAGCTCCCCTGAGTACAAGACTCAGGCTTCCTCAAAGAGGGGCTCTTTTCCTCAATGTACCTCTCTGCTGTTTCAGTTGGGACAGACAGAGGTGTCAATTGAATAAAAGAGCGGGGAGAACACACACCACCAATACCAATGCTGCAAAGGAATACAAAGATATTAGACAGTGTTGAGGTTTATGGAAGTGATTAGAACAGTTGAAGTAAATGGGCAACTACCTAGATAGATATTGGAGTGGATCTTCCCCGGGGTGATCTACAAGGAATAACACAAAATGAGTGGAATGGTCTAATTCAATATCGGTTCCAACTATAGATATAGAATTGATAACAACTGACCTGAGTAAGGATATATTGAGGAAAGGAGTCCAGGAAACTGAAGACAACGACGGAAGAAAATAACAATCAGGGATGTTAGAATAGTGAAGTAGCCCCGGACGGCAAGAGGGACGCACTAGTGCCGGTTGGTGCAGTTTCAGGAAAGCGTTTATATGCACTTAAGGGCAATCTCACAGGAAAGTCACTCAATGTCCCAGAATACAACAGAAGACAAATATCCAAACAAGTCGTGGAGGTAACCACGCAGAGATGGGGATAGCCAATTAAGTATGTACCCGAGTACACGAGTATAGCTGAGTAGCTGTAGAAATGATCCGGATAGTACACAGCAATTTGGTTCTGAGTGCAGAGCGGCAACCAGGAATAAGTACCGCAAGAGACAGAAGGGAGCCGGATCCAGTAACGTTCCAAGTCAAACAACCAGACGAGCACGACAGAAATAAAGGAGGAGACGAGGCAATCCAGAAGTCACGCAAAGGTCAAAACCAGGAGTTCAGATGAGGAATCGTGTAGGAAGACACAAAGAGGAAACGGACGAAACCGCGTGTAGCTTGTAACGCCAATTAGCAGCAACGAGCCCGTTGGAAGACAGTGATTTTATAGTCGTAAGAGGGGCGTGGCTTGCCGTACGTCTTCCATGTACAAGACGTGTCAGGTGACCCGGAGTCCGTCGACGTTTGTACAGACGCCATGGTAGCCTGTACCTGGTCCATAGAGGAGCTTGTAAAGAAGTTGTATTCTGCAAGGAAGCCGGCGGGGAAGCCTGAAGTGTAACACGTGCCCAATGTGTCTCTTGCAGGAAAAGCAGGTCCAGTTTTGCCCTTCTGAATTCTCTACAAACAAGGGATCTCTTAGTGGGGGTGTTCAGACCCCGCACATTCAGGGTACCCACTCCCAGGGCTGGCAGACTATCAGCCATAATCTCAGTGTCCCTCCCTCTTGGTCAACTTCCTCACATCGTTACTCCCTTCTCGCTCCTTTTGTCTCGCATCTTGATTTCTTTGGTTCCCCCTTCCTCCCTCTTGGGGGGCCCTAAAACTAGCCCCCAACTGCCCCCCGATCCCTATCCTTAAAGGAACAACCCCAACCAACTTGTGACCCCCCTCCTCCCTTCCTGGCATCCAGCCAGTTAGTTCCGCTATTGCTGGCATTTGGCTGGACCACCAGCCTGCCCCCTTCGGCCAGGCAATCAGTACAATGCTTGTCTCTTTGAGCCCCCCCTGCCCCCCACTGCTTCGTCCCGTCGTTTGCCCCATTATACTTGTTGTTCAAGGGGACTCTGCATTCGTTGAAACCTCAAGAACTTCCATTCCCGATACACCGCAGGTCGGGGGACCCCCGCCGTCAGCCCTCCGAGTCAATATGCTCTCCTTCCTTTGCAGGCGGTGGAGTGTTCAATTTTTTCTATTTCCTCAAACTGGTTTTCCTTCTCCTGGCGCCCGACTGGCCAGAAACCCCCCTACTGATCGCCTCTGGGCACAACTGGGCCCCTCCGGGGGGGTAGGTTCCACCGCGTAGTCCTGGATGGCTCCCCTTATGTCCTCTTCTGTGATCAGCATTGTCCATTGGCCCATGTATTCGAAGGCCAGGGTGAAGGGGTACCCCCACCTGTAGCGCACCCCCCTCTCCTTGAGTAGCTGCGTTAGGGGGCAGCACATTCTACGCTTGGCCAAGGTGTAGGCGGAGAGGTCCTGGAAAATGGTGATCTGGGCGTTGTTGTAGGTGATCACCCCCGCCTTCCTTGCTTCCTCCAGGACCTTAGTCTTTTCTGTGTAGTAGTGGAACCGGGCCAGGACCGACCAGGGGTTCCCTGCCTTGCCTCCCACCCTGTGCACCCGGTCGAACGTGAGTTCAGTGGTCATCTCTTCTGCAAACAGGAGGGTGATAATGTCTCTCACCACTCGGGTTAAGTCTCTCTCCGTTTCTCCCTCCGCTTCAGGGACCCCGAAAAATCTAAGGTTATTCCTTCTTTCCCTGTTTTCATAGTCATCCATCTGCCTGGCTCTTTCCTCGTCCCTCTTCTCCAGGGCCGCCAGCCTCATATCAATTTCAACCTCCTGGGATGCTGATGTCGACTGGTTGGTTTCCACTTATAGAAGCCTGTCCTCGACCTTGTCCATCCTTTGGTCCATCTTTTCGAATTTCTGAGCGATGTCTGATTGCATTTCTCTGATTTCCTGTAGGATAGAGGCGAAGCCCCTTTCCATCGCTGTCGTGGACTGCGTCGAGGCCTCTGGGTAGGCCATGTCCCCAGTGCCGTTAGTGTCGTGAATCTTCCCCCGTCTCACCTGAGATCGCTTCTTGCAGGGATCCGCGGGAAGATTCTTCTTGCGGGCGGATCGGGTTTTGTACAGGCCAGCACAAGTCTCTTCCGACTCCAGCATGCGTTCAGCGTTCCAGGATACTCGCGGGTTCAGGACGTCCAGGAAGGAAGAAGCGGTCGCAAAGATATGTGGATTCCAGGAACAGAGTGGAAAGGAGAGGGTGGAAGGAGTGGGAATAAGGGTCCAGGAACTTGGATAACAGAAGGGTTCGCCAAGCTGCGAAGTACACGTCTAGTCACTACCTGTTGATAGCGTTGAGATGCGCGGGGGCCTGGCATATTTATGGGACGTACTACGTCTGCCGTGAAGGCTGATGCGAGGCGTGTCACGTGATACGGCCATGTTGGGAGAAACAATGAATGCAAGCCCCGCCGTGATAAGGACCAGGAAGTCCAGAAGGGGCGCGTTCTGTGGGTCATGACAGCATGCCTCCTCGAAAACCTGTTCCACCAGGTTTGCCCGGGTGTATGGGATGATATCTTCAGAGCAATCGAGGGGTGTTCAGGTTAGAAAGTGATTCCCAGGTTCTTTCAGTAGGAGGATATCCTTTCCACTCAACCAGGTATTGAAGTTGACCCCGTTTATACCTGGAATTGCATATTCTGGATACTTCATATTCCAGTTGGTCATCCACAACCACGGGACTGGGTCTGCAGGATTTCCAGGAGGATCGGATGTAGGGTTTCAATAAAGAAGTGTGAAAAACTGGGTGAATTTTCTTCCAGGAGTCTGGTAGCTTGTGCCGGAATGAGACTGGGTTGATGACTTCTTTTATGGAAAATGGCCCATAGTACCGGGGGGCCAATTTGTTTGGTCGTAAATGTCATGGTAGTAGTTTCAAGGACAACCAGACTTGATCACCGACTGAATAAGAAGGCCCTGGTCTTCTCTTGGAATCCGCATAACGCTTAGTGTGTGTTTGGGCCTTTTCTAAATGTTCTTTGGCTTTCTTGTGTATGTTGATGAGAGTTTCGATCCAGGAGTCGACGGTAGGTACTGGTGTAGGATGTGGAAGAATCGAAGGTAAAACTGACGGGTGGAATCCTTGACTGCAATAGAAGGGGCTGGTCTTGACTGCTGAGTGATCGGAATTGTTGTAGGCGAATTCAGCCACAGGTATAAGTAGCGACCAATCATCCTGTACCTTGGTGGCGAAACAACAAAGGTATTGTTCTAGGGTCTGATTTACACGTTCCGTAGCTCCGTTAGTTTGTGGGTGATAACCAGATGAAAGAGCACGTTGGATTCCTAGAATTCGACAGATATGTTTCCAGAATTGTGAGACATATTGAGGTCCTCGGTCTGATATGATCTTGGAAGGAAGTACATGAAGGCGAAAAATGTGTTCCAGGAAGATTCCAGCGAGTTCTGATGAGGATGGTAGTTTGTACAGGGGTGTAAAATGAGCCATATGAGTGAACAAGTCAATGGTGACCATGATAGTCGTGTATCCCCTGGAAGGTGGTAATTTCACAATGAAGTCTGTAGCGATGAATTCCCATGGCCTTGTCGGTAGTGTAGGTTGCTGTAGGAGACCCGCCGGTCTCTTGTTATCGTGTTTGTTTTGACTGCAGATAAAGCAGGCTCGGATGTACAGTTGTACGTCAGCCTTCATTCTAGGCCACCAAAATTGTCTTTGTATAAGACGGAGAGTGTTGGTGATGCCACGATGTCTGGAGTGGAGGGTATCGTGGCAGAGGTTTATTATCCTTTGTTGTAGTTTCTGTGTGGGAATGACTAGAGCATTATCTTTGAACAAATATCCATCCTTGGTTCTCAGATTCCATGGATTCGTCCTTGAAATATCCTTCCAGAGCTCAGAGGATTGGGTTTGCATCCGGACTTCTTCCAAAAGACTGCCTGAGCTACAAAAATAATGTGGGGAAACATCTTGAGTTAGGCCCGATCTTCAATAGTTTCATAATCAGGACGTCAAGATAAGGCGTCAGCAATTATGTTTTTTGATCCAGGAACATGACTGATGTGGAACTGGTACTGGGCAAAGAAAAAGGCCCAACGGGCCTAACAACTGTTCCTACACTCCAAGGATTGTAGAACTTGAAGGTTTCAATGGTCCGTGCTAACCTGGACTGGATGTCTAGCTCCCAGGAGTAGATGTCGCCATTCTGTGAAGGCTTGGCGGATGGCTAACAGTTCCTTTTCCAAGATGGAATAATGTGTCTCACTGGGAGTCAGGGTTCGTGAAAGGTAAGCAATGGGGTGTTCAAACTTGTTCTCAAATTCTTGCTTCAAGACTGCTCCTGTGGCGTAGTTAGAGGCATCCGTCTCCACTAGGAATGGCCGATTAATGTTGGGTTGGGCTAGGATGGGGGCTTGAGTAAACACTGTCTTTAGGCGTTGGAATGCCTTGTCTTGAGGTACAGACCAGAGAAAGGGAGTGTCTTTCTTCAAGAGAGCGATGATCGGTTGAACAATCTCAGAAAAGGTGGGTATGAACTTTCGATAGAAATTGGCAAGCCCCAGGATGGATTGAACTTGTTTCACGGAAGTGGGAGCCGGCCAAGATAGTATGGCCTTTACCTTCGAATGATCCATACCAATTCCTTCTGGACTAAGGACAAATCCTAGATAATGAACAGAAGTAACGTGAAACAGGCATTTCTCAGGTTTGTCTAGGAGTCTGTGTTCACGTAGTCGTTGTAAGACTGCCTTTACATGCTCTTCATGCTTTAAAAGGTCCTTGGAGTACATCAAGATATCGTCCAGGTAGACAATGACGAAGAGAAACAGCAGGTCAGAGAACACCCTATCCATGAATCGTTGAAAGACTGCAGGGGCATTAGCAAGTCCAAAGGGCTTGACCAGATATTCGAAGTGTCCAAAAGGTGTTCTAAAGGCTGTTTTCCATTCGTCTCCTTTCTTGATACGAATCAGATGATAGGCACCCCTGAGATTCAGTTTCGTGAAGATTACAGCACCTCTCACCGCTTCCAGGATATCCAAGATCAAGGGTAAGGGGTAGCTGTCCTTGAGGGTGCATTGATTTAATCCACGATAATCGAGGCAAGGTCTAAGTTCCTTGGTGTTCTTCTTGGGAACAAAGAACAGCGAGGCTCCAGCTGGGGATTTCGATGGTCTTATGGTGCCATTTTCAAGGTCGGTATCCAAGTATTCTCGGAGGGCCTTTTTTTCAGGTTCGGATAGGATAAACATCCTCCCAAAGGGAATCACTGCTGAAGGCTCTGTGTCTATGGCACAGTCTTCAGGTCTGCGAGGGGGTAGAGCCTGAACTATGGCAGTTGAAAACACATCAGCATAACTTTGATAGGCCTTTGGGACCTGAATGATATTGGAAACCATGAGGGCCTCTTATTGAGCGGCTGGTTTACTTTCTGACGATATCGAGGAGGGATCCGGGGATAAACAATGAGACAGACAATACTCTGAACCAAGAAACAAGGATCCTGCTGTCCAATTTATGTATGGATTGTGTTTCTGCAACCAGGACATGCCTAGTACCATGGGGTAGTGGGCTGATTTGATAATATCAAACTTGATCAATTCCTGGTGATGGTTTATTGAAAGTTGTATTTCCTTGGTCAGCAAGGATATGGGTCCTGAACTGAGGGGTCTTCCATCAATTGCCGCCACAGGTTGCATTACACCCCGGGCTTCATATGGAATGTGGTGCTTAAAGACCCAATCTTGATCAATGAATACTCCCATAGCCCCACAATCCACCAAGGCCAGGATGGGGTAGGTCTCCTTCTTTGATAACGATAAGAAGGCTTGCAGAACCACTAGGTTGTTCTGTCCAGGAGAGTTCAAGGATGGAATAGATGTGGAGCAAACATCTCTCTCCCGACACCTCGCTCCATCTAGGAAAGATTCTTCTTGCGGGTGGATCGGGTTTTGTACAGGCCGGCACGAGTCTCTTCCGACTCCAGTGTGCGTTCAGCGTTCCAGGATACTCGCAGGTTCAGGACGTCCAGGAAGGAAGAAGCGGTCGCAAGGATACGTGGATTCCAGGAACAGGGTGGAAAGGAGAGGGTGGAAGGAGTGGGAATAAGGGTCCAGGAACTTGGATAACAGAAGGGTTCGCCAAGCTGCGAAGTACACGTCTAATCACTACCTGTTGATAGCGTTGAGACGCACGGGGCCACGGGGGCGTGGCATATTTATGGGACGTACTACGTCCGCCGTGAAGGCTGGTGCGAGGCGTGTCACGTGATACGGCCATGTTGGGAGGAACAATGAATGCAAGCCCCGCCGCGATAAGGACCAGGAAGTCCAGAAGGGGCGCGTTCTGTGGGTCATGACAGTTAGGGCCGCTGATAGTGCTCTCTGTCTCCTTGTAGCAGAATGCCTGCAAGGCCTCTTGCCAGCTCATACGGTCTTCCGATGTGCCCACTGGGGGCTTTGGGGGGTCTCCTCGAGGCCCCACCCTGTGGTAACCGGGCTGGGGTGTATCGGGGGAGCCCCTGGCGGGTTGGCATCCTTCTGTGGGGGGGCAGCTTCCAGGCGGGCACACACCCCACCAGCACCGGGTGGGGTCCTCAGACCTGGGTCTCTCCTCGATGTTGGCGTTATTTTTCGGGGCTAGGGACTGCCGGCGCCGTTCTATTGCCTCCGTCTGATGCCTCCCTCCCCCTCCTGGGAGATGTCAGGTGGGCACATGCCCTGGGGATGGGCCAAGGGGCCATCACCTACCTGAGTCCAGAGTGGGTGAACACTGTCCCTTTGCTTGGCCTTGATGTGGATGCAGGCCACGGGGATCTCGGGACCCCTCGGGGGAGGGGGAGTTGCGTTCCCGCCTCAGCGATCCTTATGCTCTGGGTCAGAGAGCACTGCTAGGGCCCACTGTGGGTCTATATGGCTTGGGGGGGCCCGCTCCGGCAAGGGGGGCACGGCCGCGAGGGGGTGGCGGGCGCGGCCCCACCCAGTCTGTGCGTGGTGTGTTGCGGGGGGCCACCGCTTCCGCTTCGAAGCGCGCCCCGACGCCGCCCTCCCGATATCACGACTGCCAGTCCCCTCTGTCCGCCGGTCCCACCCCGCCGGGGACACGCTCTGGCCCGGGGAAGAAGAGGGGACGGCGAGAGCCCGAATCCCGTTCCGGGGCCGCTGTCCCGAGATCGTGAGCCCCCCCCGCGGGGGAGGGGAGGCGGATGGATGTAGGGGGCCGGGCTCGCCGGCAAGGCTCCCCCGCTTCTGCGGGCCGCTCCTTCCCTGGCGCCAAGGCCGATGCTCTCTTTGCTGCTCCTCCATCACGGCCCGTTCTCTGGCTCTCCGGGGACCTCGAGCTTCGCTCTTTCGGGCAGGGACGTCACGGGGGGGTCACCGGCACAATCCAGCCGAGTGAATCCGGGGGGGGCTCAATCCCCTTGAATGGCCCAGCCTCAGCGGGAGCACGGCGTTCAGCCAGCCATTACCTGTGCGCCCCCTGGTGGCCTTGTGCTATCTATTTTTAAATGCACTCCAGAGGAAGCCTCTTACTTTAAACTACCTCTGGTGGTACAATTCTTAAAGGGACTGACAAAAGTTTTCCCACCAAACCCGTTTCAAGTCCCACTTTGGGATCTCAATTTAGTGTTAAACCTTTTGATGGGAGTGCCTTTCGAATCTTTACACTTCTGTCCTTTAAGCCTCCTAACTCTAAAAACATCTTTTTAGTAGCAATTACATCTGCCCAAAGGGAGAGTGAGCTACAGGCTTTATCCTGCAAGCCTCCTTACACTATCTTTTATAAAGACAAAGTGGTACTGAAAGTCAAGCCCACTTTTCTCCCCAAAATTGTCTCTCAGTTTCATCTTACTCAGAAGATAACATTACCATCCTTTTATCCTCCTCCACATCCTGGGAAAGAAGAGGAAAGGCTTCACATGCTTGACCTTAGACATGCACTGAGCTTTTACATCTTCATATTGGAAAGATTAACGCAGGATGACTAGTTATTTGTGTGCCATTCAGGTCACAAATTGGGGTTGGCTATTACCGAACGATGTCCAGATGGATTATACTAACAATATCGGAATGCTACAAACTGGCGGGGAAAGATCCTCCAGAACACCTAAGAGGTCATTCGACCAGGGGCATGGCAACTTCTTATGCTTTACAGAGGGGAGTTCCAATAAGGGATATATGTGCAGCTGCCACATGGTCGTCTGTACACATGTACACACCTTCACTACACATTATAGCTTTCAGGTGAAGAATCTGCATTTGGCAAAGCAATGATGCATTCAGTGCATACACAACCATAAAATTTCATGTCATACTAAATTCTACTCCCTCCTCCAAATTACTTAAACTGCTTTGGGAGTGTATCAAAGATAAGGAATGCGTGGGGGGACACAATCCATTTGAAGAACAAGTTACTTACCCCAGGTAACGTTCTTTCGATTGGATGTTCCTCCCACATATTCCATATCGCCCCTCCCAACCTACCCCGCATTAGAATTTCCCTTGCAGTTGCAGTCTACGCTCTCTCAGGGGGAGTAACTGTCGGACACTGTCATGTACGGGCGTGCAAGCAGTGTTAAGAAACGGTTGTGTAGCCCTTTAAGGCCGCTGTAACCAGGTGCCTGGAAGTTGGCATGGCAACGCTGGCGTCCTCTCTATGCTTCCTACGGCCGACGCCGGAATCCGCGTAGCGCTGTCATGTGACCTTTTCTTTTTAGGCACCGCCTTCACTTTGTATCGGTGCTTCTGATTTGAGAATTGGTGGCGCCTTGTACCTTGTGCTTAGTATTCTGTTCCCTTGAACCCCTGTTGCTGTACCCTACCTCCTCCCCATTCCCTCCTGTGTTCTTGATTGCCTCGTTTCCTCGACCCAGACCGTTACCTGGCCTTGATTCTGGACTGCCTTGATCTTATTTGTTGCCTGTATCATGCTTCGACCTCGGACTGCTCACGGACCTCTTTGCCTTCGCCCATTTGTTTTGGTTGCTCTTCGTCTGCGACGGAGTCCGGTCTTTGTCTGTCTTCTGGATCCTCACTCACCTGGATTGCGTCTGGGGAATTCGTTTTTTGGAACTTTTTCGAACTTTTGGATTGTTGAAACTTTGGAACTTGGACTTGTCTGCTACGTACACAAACTCAAGACTGCCAAGTGTGTATTAGGCGTCCTCGTGCCGGCTGGATAGGTGGTTGGTTCTTCCTTTGGATTCTGGATTGTGGATTTTGGAATCGGATTTGCTTCCCTGCTTTCTTCCACCTGACTTCTCCCCGGCTGTGATTAAGACAAAACACGGTAAGCCATAGTCTCTCATGGGAAGGGGGTTGTTATTGGAACTTGACAAACACAAGCTGCATTCTTGATCTATTGTTTCGGGTCTTGTCAGAAGGCCGGTTGGTTATACATTCTGTGTTGTGTTAACCCCTCACTTGCAGATCCAACGCCTGTCCTCTGCCACTCGTACCACCATGGCTTCGCCGGTAACAACTCCTGCGGCAATCATCTGCGTCGTCTGGGTCTCATCTGGCATCCTTTCTTTCCTCTGATTGATCACTCTGGTTGCCTATTTCTGGAACCAGAGGCAGAGGGTTCCATCAGGAGGAAGAACTCATCGGCTACACGACATGGGCAACTCGCATCTGACAGACACAAGATAAATGCTTCACTCTTCAAAACGGAACTGAGGCCAACGGGCGCTGCGACATGCTACATATACCAGCGGTGACATCGACATCGAGACGGAGGCCTTTGAGGGACATCGAACCGACAGGTATTGACACACCGCGCCCCCTGCTGAAAACGTTTTCAGAAGCAGCAAAGCTCGATATTGGAAATATCAAAGATAAGGAATGCATGGTAGGAACATCCAGTCGAAAGAAAGTTACACGGGGTAAGTAACTTGTTCATCTGTAGCCGTTGCATATGTGTAGCATATCTACATAATCTAAATGTAGATGTTCAAATGGGCCATTGGGTCTAGGAATTGCTCCTCTCACTGTTCACAAAGTGTGTCCTGCAGTACATTTCTGGCACACTATGCAATTCACAATGAACTCTCTGCATGCTCTAGTAAATTGGATGAGAACCACTCTTCTGCAATTGTTGCAGCTAGACTCTCTAGGGTCGTGTGTGCTGGGTAGTGAAGCTGCACCAGCGCTACTCTCAGTAATGCTAGAGGCATAACTGGCTTTCCAGTGCTACCCTGCCTCCAAATGGCCTCAGTGGGGGATAAAGAAAACCCCAGGTTTCTCCATAAATCCTGTTCTTCTTATGGATCTCGACCTTGTATTTCAATTAACTGGACAATATACAGCATGATAAACCCCTCCTTTTCTAACTTGCATCGTCCTGTCATTTGTTTAATATCTTCTCTTTGCAAACTAGATGTAGGTGTACTTTTTTGGCCTCTATGTCTGCGGCTTCGTTTCCGCAGGAAATTAAGTCTGTTTGTTTGGAATGCGCTAAGCATTTTACGACTGCTAGGGTCAATAGGAGACTCAATGCTTCTATAAGTATAAGCCTATCCAATAGTGCCACATGTTCCACTGGAGTGCCGTCTGCGCGCAGGATGCCCCTCCTTTTCCAGCGTTACAAACCTCTGTGTACAGCAGACGTTACATAGGCAGAGTCAGCGTAAATCCACACTTCCTCATCCTCGAAGCTCTGCAGCACCTCGATGAGTGTCACTAATTCTGCAGCCTTTGCTGAATAATTCGAAGACAACCTATTGCTTGTTACTACTTCTAATTCACCTTCTCTATTCAGTTTCACTACCGATGCTCCAGTATGCTTATCCCCAGTTGTCTGGCCGATTTCTGAAGAACCATCAATAAAAACAACTTCCCCCCCTCCCGAGGACATGTTCTCTAGCTTGGAGAATATTATTATAACAGTCAGTATACGTTGTACATTCATGTACATAGTCATCCTCTACTACTGGTTCTGCTATGAACGTTGCTGGATTCACTGTTTTACATCTAACAATTTTAATCGCGGGGTTGGAAATAATCACCTCGTGCCCCAAAGCTCTTTGTGTGGTCAATGTACTTTTAGGCTTCTTTAAGATTGCGAATAATGCTTGCTCTACGAATAACATTATTGAGCACCCCATGGTTATACTTGAAGCTTTTTCAACTGTGAATGCAGAGACAGCTAAATATTGCTTACAGGGATAGTGTCTCTTCATTACTTGATCTAAAATCCCACTGTAATATGCCAATGGTTTATGTACATGTCCTTATGTCTTCTGTGTAAGAACCGCTGTCATGACTTCTCCATTTGAATGGGAGAATAAATACAATCCTTCATTGTAATCTGGGATCCCCAACATAGTGGCTGTACTGATTACCTTTTTTAATCCTTCAAACCCTTCAGTCATCTCATCTGTCCATGTTATTGTGCTCTTATCTACCTGTGCTTCTTTGAGTCCTTTTAAAAGTGGTCAAATGTAAGTACTATAATCGAAAACCCAGGCCCTGCAATAATTGCATAACCTAGAAACTGTTGCATTTCCCTCACTGTTTTAGGTGCTATGGTTTTCAAGATTGATTCTGCTCTTTCAGGTATTACTTTTCTCCCTTCTTGAGAGATAAACTGTCCTATATACAAATCTTCTTCTTGACAATATTGTAATTTCTCCTTGCTTATTTTATTTCCTTTCTCTGAGAATATGGCCATGAGTTTAACTGAGTCTTCTCTGCATCTTTCCTCTGTCTCACTACACACCGAAATGTCATCATCATACTGAATTATTGCAGTTTTGAGTTGGACATTACCCACGTCCATTTGGCGGACTCTGTTAAAGGTAGAAGGGGACTCAGAGTACCCTTGGTGAAACAAGTATGTTTCAGGTGCGTATTTCTATATGGAAAAGTAAGTCAAATCTTGTGAGTCTTCATGAGGGAGAATCGAAAAGAATGCATTCTTCAAATCGACAACTGTGAAATATTTGGCAATGGACAGGATGTTGCACAGTATCATCGCAGGATTTAGAACTAAAGGAAACTCTGCTTCAACTATATTGATAAGAGGGCGAAGTCCAGAATACATTTCCACGACCCCCGCTTTGATTTTCTCACAGGGTCCACGGCCGTGTTACATGATGAGTCTAATTGCACCAATATGCCTTGCTTCTTAAAGGTGAATTGGTCTCAAATATACCTTCATCAATCTCTCTGGGCATGGGGTATTGCTTTGCTTGTAGTAAAAGATCTCCTCACTTTAATTTGATTTTAACTGCCCCTATCCCTTTCTTTTTTTTCCTCTTAAATTTCATTGAACATTTTCAGAGAAAGAAAAAACAACGCATATCAGTAAGTCACAGATAAAATCCACAAGAAAAAGCGAATAACCCAGCCCGCCACACCTTTCCCACCGCCACTCATTTACAACCAAAGCCATATAGGTATTGGAGCGTCATTTACACATCAACCAGGGACCAAGCAGGCTACGATAGCTGACACAATGGGCTCAACCCACACAAAAAATGTATAAATTGTTAGAAAGAATAAGCAGAACGAACATCAGTCTATACCAGCCAATCTCAGAGTCTCATTGATTCACAATCTTCGTGAAGCAAGACTACTGTCCAATCTTGGAGAAAAGACTTCATGGTATCGTGAGTCATTGCGGTGTGTTTTTCGTAAGTAAATATCGCCCAAAGTTTAGCCAACCACTCTGACTTAGAGGGCACTGAGCCGCTTTTCCATTTCTGAGCCAGGGCCAGTCTCCCTGCTCGCAGCATGGCCTGCACCACCCTTGGCAAGGCGGCTGAGCCCTCTTCCCGAGCCGGGATGCCAAAGAGCAGTACAAGGGGACGCAAAGGGAGAGAGGCGCCCGCAATCTCCTTAATCCAGCCTTGCAGGTCTGACCAATACACCTGTATAGCGGGGCACTCCCACCAAAGTTGGAACCACGTTCCGCGACAACCACATTGCCTCGGTGTCATGAACCATCGGACGCGTCCTTTCTGGACTTCATGGTCCCTGACCCATAGGGGCCTGCACTCGGCAGTACTCTCAACATGGCCGCCGAACGCGGAACGCTGTTTACCAGTCTCTGCGTTGTACGCACTACGTTCTACAAAGCTGACACGCCCCTGCGGCCCTGCGCGTCTCAACGCTACCGCTTGCAGTAGCCAGACGTGTGCTGCCATAGTTCGTACAGCGAATTCCCTTAATTCCTGGTTCCCGGTCCCTTAAATTCCTCCTCCTTCATCCTTTGCTTTCTTGTCCTCAGTTTGCTTCCCGGATCTCCTTTGCACTCGTCTTCCGAGTGCAGTCCTCGCCGTTTCCTGGAACTTTCCCGGACATCTGAACGTTTCCTGGAGACGGGACGCAGAACGCCCGCTGGAACCTGAGGACCTACGCACTGGGTTGTACAAGACCCGAACTGTGCGAAAGAAGACTCCATCGAAGAACTCCAATAAACAACACAGACAGGTGAGAAGGGGGGAAACCTGTGACAGATTGAGACGCCAACAAACTGATACAGTTACGGACATGGATGCTGCAGTTCAAGACCTCATGCGCGGCATGGAAGAGTTAACAACAGAAGTTCCGAATCTCAAAGCCAAGAATGCGCATTAAAGCAACTAGTCCTGTCACGTGATTCCGTGACCAAGGAAAGTGTATTGCTGGGCGAGTGGTAGATAAATATGATGGCTCATCAAAGAACCTTCGTGGCTTCCTCGATTGTTTAGTACACTTTACCGTTAAGCCCTACTACTTCTCTACCCCCAGGGCAAAGGTGGGCTTTATGATTTTGCATCTTTCCGGGAATGCATTATCTTGGGCTACGCCCTTAGTTAATTCTGGAGATGCCCTCCTGGATGACTATGATGGTTTCGTACGGGCTCTAAAGACCATGTTTGACCGCCCAAAACAGGTTTACAGTGCCCAAGAACGCCTACTGGACTTCCAACAAAGGTCCCAGGATATGCTTACCTATGTAACACGCTTTAAGCAACTGCCAAGGAAGCAGATTGGTCCTCAGAGGCCTGCTTTACCCTTTTTCGAAGAGGACTGAATGAAGAGATAAAAGACGAGTTAGCCAGGGTAGCTCGCCCAGGTTCCTTCCAGGCTCTCATGGACCTCTCTTTACAAATAGACTTTCGTATCCAGGAAAGGAAGGCGGAAAAGAAGAAGACTAAAATGTCCTACCAAAAGACCTCTACAGAACCTTCCTCTAGACCTGATCCCGCTCCTGCCCCAACCACAGACCCAGAACCCATGCAACTAGGGGCCTACCGTGGACCCATATCTCTGCAAGAAAGGATGCGACGGATTCACACCGGGCTGTGTATGTACTGTGCCTCTGATAAACACCTTGTGAGAGAATGGCCCTCATTACGACCCTGGCGGAAATCAACCGACCGGACCGCCATAGCGTAAATAGCGTTTCCGCCATTGCACGATGGAGCAAAGTGCGGCGCCCTAGGTGCAATACCGCCACCCATCTTAGCGGACACCGCAGTGAGCGCCAACCGGAAAGTACGGTGACCGTAAATATACGGAAACGGAAGTAAAAGCATGGTCCCGGAACGGGAAACATCACGCCGTACACCTATAAAACCACAAATTCCACACAACCATTAAAAATACTACCCTGAGACACATCCCAACCCGTCATCCACCCTAGTGAAACCAAGAAAAATGGGAAAAGTAGCGAAGAAAGCGTGCGACCGCAAGCGGCAGGTCCACTTCTCCCGTGAGGAACTCACCGTGCTCACAGAGACCCTCCAGGAGATTGCTGCCGCCGTCTTCTCCACGCAAATGACCAGGACGGCACTTGCGAACAAGAAGGCCATATGGGCCCTGGTGGCACAGCGGGTAAGTGCGGTGGGGACCGCACCCCGCAACCCACAGCAATGCAGAAAGCGATGGGACGACCTGCGGATACGCGTCCGTAGCATACTTTCTGCCAACCGCAACATTGCCACAGCTACCGGGGGAGGATCGGAATCACCCATCAAGTTGACCCCCTGGGAAGAAATCTGTGCCTCCACCATTGGAATGGAGAGCATAGAGGGAGTCGGAGGGATGGAGAAAGGAGTGCAGACATCCGAAGAATCAGGTAGGTGTCCCAAATAAAACAATGCCAAAACCACAATGTCCAATCATGTGAAGTACCACGTGCCCACATAGTTCAACAGTAACACATGTCCAGGAGAACGTCCACATACATAGGCCTGATAGCACACTTTAAAACTCACATCAAATACATAAATAATTAAAAATCCTAAAAACACCCTCTACACGTGCAGCAGGCACACCCTAACTGCAGGCTGCCAAACAACTGCACCCTCACTCCACACACAAATGAAACCACCTCCAAGGCCCCGACCCAAATCACCCTCAGGTACCACCCCAATGCATGTGATACATTGCCATTCCAATTCCCACAGACCCATTATTAACACTCGCCCTCCTTTACTCCACCACAGGGTCCGATCCAAACGACGAGCTCCAGGACACCCCTACCAGCACACCTGCAAAGAGGGCCAAGACCAACGGCCAAAGACCCTCCACCTCAGCTGCACGCATCAAGACACGGAAGCAGCACAAATCAAGTGGCAGCACAGAGGAGGGAACTCCAACAGGCACCCCAGCAGCCAGCATGCCCACAACAACACCACCACAGGTCCCCCCAATGGATGCCACAGTAGGCACTGCTTCTGGTGGCAGCAGCACCATAGGTGATACTGCATTAATGGCAGCATGCTCCGACACAGAAAACGGGGATGTCGAAGTTAGATCCATCCATGACCTGTCTCAATCCCCCTGTCAGTTCCATCCCGTACACCATGAGGATACCACGCAGGGGCACCCACAAGACGACGACTGGCCATCCCCCACAAGCCCTGTGGCAAGGCAACATGAGGTGATCAGCCACTCTGTGACACCACCGCAAATGGCCATGGCCCAGCAGAGGCAACAGTCCCTCGACCAGGTAATCGTGCAACAGCAGCAACTGGCCATGCTCCTCAAGGACCATGCCGATGAATGTGGGGGCACTAAGGCAGACATAGAAACATCAACTGAGACACTTAGGGCAGAAATGGAGAGAAGTACAGAGACACTAAGGGCACAAATGGAGAGTAGCACCGAGAGCCTGAGAGTAGAAATGGAGAGAAGCACCGAGAGCCTGAGAGTACAAATGGAGAGAAGCACCGAGAGCCTGAGGGGGGAACTGCATGTGACGTCCAAAGACCTATGTGCCGAACTTGCCGCAGTGCGCCGTGTGCTCACTGAGCTCTCACAAACCCTTAGGGACATGCATGGACGTGAGCAGGCAGAGACATAATCCGTTGCAAGTTCCGTCCAGGGCAGCCCCCAACGTAGATCTGGGAGGAACCTGCGCTCCACAGGCAGGGGTGCCCCTGATACCCGCAGAGGGGGCTTGCAATAGCGACTGCCCACTGACAATGAGCATCTTTGGACACTGGTGTTCGGGGGGGAGATAGGAGGGTGGAGGGGGTGTGTTGGGCTCACTTGGGTGGCGGGTCGATAGGGTGTTTAACATGATATCACATATGCCATAAACAATGCACGATCATCCAATGAGATGTGTGGACATTGATCTTTGTGTACGAGGCCTTTATAGGCGTACAGTCCATATTGTGCATGTTCCAGACACACACAGTGCCACGAGTCCCGTGTCCATGTATCAGCCACCAGGCGTGAGTGCTAGAAGCATGCATCTATGAGATGCTGACGAATGTCACGGCCCTCCTGTGCCTCGCAGACTCCTTGAGGTGCTGCCACATCCCCACCCTCATCATGACCATCTTCAGGTGCTTGCAGTTCTGCGTCAGGGGGCATGGGCACATTTCTACGTACGCACATGTTGTGTAGCATGACACATGCCATCACCATCTTTGCAACCTTCACATGGCGGTACAGGAGTGCCCCGCCAGACCTGCTGAGGCAGCGGAAACGAGTCTTCAGTAGGCCGAATGCCTGTTCTATGACTACACGGGTACGTGAGTGGGCATGGTTGTAGTCCTCCTCATGCTGGTCCCGTGGGTTCCGGACTGGTGTGAGGAGCCATCTCTTCAGTGGATACCCGGCATCACCTGTATGTGGACAATAAACGAATTTTGAGGAATGCCATTGCTACGTACGCACCCCCCCCCCTTCCTGCCAGGTCATTGCCGCATCACATACCCCACATCATCATGCATGAAATGAGACTCACCGAGTAGCCAGGATCTGTTCCCTGCGTGTCGCTCCATGTAGCGTGGTATTGTAGAGTTCCTCAAGACCATAGAATCATGGGTTGATCCAGGGAATCGGGCACAACAATGTGTAATGATCCTGTTGGAGTCACACACCATTTGTACATTCAGAGAATGAAATTGTTTTCGGTTGCGGTACTGGGCCTCCATGGCATGTGGGACGACCAATTCCACATGGGTGCAGTCGATGGCACCAATGCAACCCGGTATGCCGGCAAGTGCATGGAATCCCACTTTTGTGTTGGTAATTTCCTGCTCCGAGCGTGGTAGAGAGATGTAGTCGTCTGCGTGCTGCAGGAGGGCATCGAGCACTTGCAATAGTGTCCGTGAGAACAGTGGCTGTGATATGCCATGCAACTGTCCGACTGTGTGCTGGTAGGTGCCTGTGGCTAGGAAGTGGAGTACAGACACCACCTTCAGTAGCGGTGGGATGGCGGTTGGGCTATCTATCATGCTGACAAGGTCAGCCTGTGTCATGTCCACAATGGCGGTTATGGTGTCCCGGTCCAAACGGTAGAGGGTGTGGATCTGCTCATCAGTGAGGTTGAACGGATGTGCTCGGAGGCGTGGGATTGCGGGCTGCCTGCGTGGTGGTAGTGGCTGTGCTGGCGGCCCTTGCTGGCCCTGCCTTGCCCTCCTCCTCCTCCTGCGTCTCCTCCGTGCGGCCGGTTGTAATTGGTGTTCGTCTTCTTCTTGAAGTTGGAGTACTTGCAGTGCTATCAGGTCCCCCAGGGCCAACATAGCTAGTCCTGCCGGTAGCATTTCGGAGTGGGTGTGGTAGTGGGAGGAGACTGGGTGTGCAATTTATGTGTTTTCAGGCTGTATGGCCTCCACCTGTGGTGATTCATTCCACCTGTGCAAGCTGCTCTCCCCTTTGGGCGAGCACGTCCCGCACACAACGCTGCAATTCGACGAATGGCATCTTGCTATTACAATCATGTATTTGTACCCGATGGCAGTGTAACATTGGTTGATATGTTCATTCGGCTATGGTCCCATTGTTTCACATACTATCTTTGCAGTCGCGAACAGACTTGTGAAGGGTCAGTGGAACGTAGTACTCGAGTAACGGTGGACCCTCATGCAACACTGTACCGAGGTTCACCGACGGGCGGGGCGTCCCATTTGTGAGTGAAGGCAGTTGCCATTTTCACACACAGCCGCACTAGATGGATTAATTTGTGATTTCAAGCGGCCACAGATGCCTTTTCGACGTGATGTTGCAAATGAGGAATTCGAAGGGCGGCGCTTTCGGTTTTCAGCTAGCGGCGAGGAGATGCCCACAGGTCTGACTGCAAATATAACGTTCTATTGTTCAATGTCCTTGGGACAGGGGCCATGGCGAGGATGCAATGATTGATATGAATAGTTTGGGATGCGCAATAGCGAAGTGGGCGATGAGGCCGGACGTTCCCAAATACATGTTACTTCACAACACTGGAATTACGGGCTGGGCCACAGTGGATTTTGCAGGCTGCATAACGCACAGACTCAATGGAAATTTCACATGTTATGTGAGTATGGAAACAGGCGTTTTCATTACGGGATGAGGGAATGATGTATGGATGCATGGACAGATGATTTGATACAGAGTTTGCCATGTACAGGGCTTCTTGGAATCTATCCGCCTCCCCTGCGCTATGTGATGCAGGGCTGCCATAGTGGGACCATCGTCTATCTGGCCTTGTTGAGCCCTCCCTGTCTCGACGCGCCTTCAGACACTTGTGTCTATGCACGTTACCAATCCCATCTGATGGATTCTGTTTTAACAGACGCATGCACAGGTACACTCGTTTGTGATAGTGTTTTCACCTCGATATAGATAGTTATGATTCGCAAGTGGTTTTTGGGTGGTGATGATCCTTTGGAGTGGGCTAGCATGCATATGGCTGTGGATTTGGTGTGTTCATTGAAGTGAGTAATTCAAATGTAGTTCTGATGGCCATACTATTCTTTTTCATTTCATTTGGTTGACAGGTATCTCCTCCCCTTTTGCCACTGCCATCTGTATGCCACTCCTGCAGATGGATTTTACTCCCGACACCTGCTGCTTCGTGTTAATCAGTGGAGCAGCATTACGATCTTATGGGACGATCGCCAATGGGCCACATGCCCTTACGCAGTACTAGTGGCTAGGAGCAACATTTCGGCCTTTCAGCTGGACTAGTGCCTCCCTATTGGGACGGCCCTGCGGTTCTAGGCGCTTCCATGTTGCCTTTTCGTACGAGAATGTAGCCCCTGTGTACCATGAAGGAACAGGGCGTCACACAAGAAGTAGCTGGTCATTTATTGCGGATGCAGCCCACAATGGTGAAATGTGTTTTGGAGTTCATGGCCTAATGGCTGTATGGGCTTGGTGAATTTGTTGTGCATTAAATTTCTATTCTGATATGAACCGTGTAGCGTTCTTTTTTGCAAGTGATGTGGCATATTCCTATTTGGGGAGCGATGTATTGTGAGGAGATCTGCATTGGGTTCCAGCTTCGGAGTATAGTTGCGTGGTACTGTGCTGGGCGCGTTTGCCTACGAAGCCCAGTGAGGTCAGGGATAAGGGCTGCCAATATGACTGTTTTGATAATGTCATGCTCAGGGGCGGGGGATTAGCTTTTGTGTAACAGATGCCGGTCAGCCAGTTGGATTGGTGGAATGATGTGATTATCGGAATATGGCTGGTCACAGGTGCCTGTGTTTGCGTGCGTTTCTTGGTGGGAGACTGAGGTCATGTCCATTTATATAGCTTCTGTATTCGTGCCATCTGTGCCCTGCAGCTCCCATTGGCCCCTCTTGGAATTCATTTGTTCGTTGGCAGGCATGGATGACTAGTACATTTCACTGGTTGCATTGTGTGACTTCATTGCACCTACGGGGAGTTGTACAATGTGGCCAGGGAGCGGTGTACAGGCACTCAGTAGGGCCGTTTACGGTTGGTTCGCGATGCCGTACTTCTCACCATGGCGGAATGGTACTTTCCGCCGTGCTTGATGGCGTTAGGTGCATGTCCGCTAGGGTCAGAATTCGCGTACCGTTGCGCCATGGTGGTAATTACGGTTTGGCATGGCGCGCGCGCGCGTACTTGGTGCAGTTAGCGTTGGCGTTCACTACGGTGTCGCTAATGGCATCGTACTTTGCGGTGACGGGTCATGATCGCACCGAGCGCTATTCGATGGCGGTATTGCATTTCCGCCATCGTTTTTCGATTTCCGCCAGGGTCGTAATGAGGCCCAATGTCCTTTATCCCCTCCACGGCGTTCGGGAAACGCCAGCTCCCGATCCTAGATGGAGCACAGCTTCGGGAGAGAGATGTTTGCTCCACATCTATTCCATCCTATTCCATCCTTGAACTCTCCTGGACAAGACAACCTTGTGAACTTGCAGGCCTTTCTATCGCCGTCCAAGAAAGAAGCTTATCCCATTCTAGCATTAGTGGATTGTGGGGCCATGGGGATATTTATAGATTATGATTGGGTCACTACCCACCACATTCCATATGAAAAACGAGACATCATGCAACCTGTAGAGGCCATCGATGGAAGACCTCTCTCTTCAGGACCCATAACCCTGCAAACCAAAGAGATCCATCTCTCGATAAACCATCATCAAGAGGTGATCAAATTTGACATCATAAAATCTGCCCATTATCCGATGGTACTGGGTATGCCATGGTTACAGAAGCACAACCCATGCATCAACTGGGCGGCAGGATCCATGTTTCTTGGTTCAGAACATTGTATGTCTCACTGTTTATCCCTGAATTCCTCGACAAAATCCTCTGAAGGTACGCTAACAGACCAGCAAGGCCCATTCACGGTCTCAAATATTATGCAGGTTCCCAGGGCCTATCAGGATTACACTGATGTGTTTTCAACCGCCATAGTTCAGGCCCTACCCCCTCACAGACCTGAAGACTGCGCTATTGATACTGAACCCTCAGCAGTGATTCCCTTTGGAAAGATGTTCATTCTATCAGAACCTGAGAAAAGGGCTCTCCGAGAATACTTGGATACTAACCTGGAAAATGGCACTATACGACCATCCGAATCCCCAGCGGGAGCTTCGTTGTTTTTTGTTCCCAAGAAAGATACCAAGGAGCTTAGGTCTTGCCTGGATTATCGTTGTCTTAATCAATGCACCCTCAAGGACCGCTACCCATTGCCCTTAATCTCAGATATCCTGGAAGCGGTGAGAGGAGCTGTAGTCTTCACGAAATTGGATCTCAGAGGTGCCTACCATCTGATCCGTATAAAGGAGGGTGATGAATGGAAAACAGCCTTTAGAACACCCTTTGGTCACTTTGAATATCTGGTTCTCCAGCATGGGGTCTGGCATGGATTCACATGCTCATGAATATTCCCTGTCGTCAGGCCGGGTATCCTCGGTTAAGAAAATATCAGTATCAGTTTCGTTTCTGATCTGTCTTTCTCAGTAGTAACCAATCACTGGTCTCTGGGTCATACTGCCCCCAGCCAATGACTGCCCTCTCCCTAAGCCCCGCCGCTGGCAGCCATCTTCAGATTTTTACCGCACGCTCAAGTGTTGGGAGTCCTCGAGCTTTTGATGCGTTTTCACGCTTTTCAAAGAGAATTTCTCATTTTTCGGTCAAATAGAGCCTCAAGCTCCACCGTCTCTACATCCGATTGACGGGTATCCGTGTTGGATTTTTTTCTACGCCCCTCAAGGGTGAAGATTTCGTCGGGTTATGCTTCTTGGGGGATTCCAGAAGTTTCTGCTGCCTACCCGACCATGGCCCAGGAGAAAAGAAGCTCGACGCCCCGGAAAGCTGTTCAGAGTTTGCCCTGGATGCCAGCTGCAGAATGTGTTCAAGGAGGACGAGCATTCGAAATGTCTCTACTGCCTTCATGAGGACAAAACCCACGTGGAGAAGGACTGTGCGTTTTGCAGGAACATGTCGGAATGGACCATCAGGGACCGACACCTTCTTCTCTCCAACTGGCTGGAAGGAAGGAGTCTGTCAGGTGAGAAGAAGAAAAAGAAGTCCGAGCGGTCTTCGAAGTCCTGTGAGGGCGCCCCGGCGACAGGGGCCCAACAGAAGGCAAAGCACTGCGAGTCCGCGGGCACTGGGAGCGCCGAACGGTCGGGCTCTTCGGCTGCCAGGCAGGCGCGCCTTCCCCGGCACCATCAACCACGAGCCAACGCTCTGGTTCAGGGAAGAGGAAATCCGAGAACCCGGGTAAGCTTCTGGAGAGGCCCCGGTTGATCTCGAAGGATTCGGCCGAGGGGGAGCGAGGCGGTGACCCTCCCCCCAAGGTGAAGGCCTCAAGCATGCCTAAGGCGGTGAAGGCCTTGATTCACCTGGCCAAGGCCTCTATCGAGGGAGTCACGGCGGCCCTGGTGCAGCCTGTGGAGGCTACACCAGTGGAGGCGACCTTGGGGCCCAGAGTCTCCCTGCCTCCGCGGAGGGAAGCCTCTTTTAGACCCATCGAAAAGACCCCCGTGAAGACCCCGGCGGAAAAAGAAGGGGGGCCGGTGGCCATTGTGGACACGGACACAGCATCCGAGGAGGAGCTGGTAGAAGCCTTAGAGGGCCTCGACGAGGGCGTCGAAAAGGCCCGTCCCCACGGAGGGATCCCGACGAGGGTGACGACGAGAGTGACGGCGGCACCGGCGAGGGTCCTAGTCATCCGTCGCTCCTGTCGCTTCCGGAGCCGCAGGATAACTCGGCGGCCATTTTGTTGGCAATACAATCCTTATGTTCCGAGATAAGGACGGGATTGCCCTTACCAACGACGGAGGATCCGGAACCAGGCTCGACGGAGGAACCAGAGCCGGGCCCGGCGGGAAGCCCCCGAACAAGAGAAGACGGATCCATCCAGCCCCACCTTCTCAGCCCTTGCAGCCTGCTCGGCCTTTACCCACGTCCCCTGTCCCAGGGGATGACACGGGAACGGACACGGCCACGACGGGTACCGACGGCAGTGACGACGGGACGGAGCTCCCATCGCCAGCCCGGGCCTCCCCATCCGACGAGATCAGATCTTTCCATGCAATGATCGCCAGGGCATCTGCTGGATGACATCTGGGACGAGGGTCTCCCCCTTTTCAAGAACTCGTCTACGATGCCTGCCAAGAGGGACCGGTACGAGAAGAAGTACCGGGTCCCCGACGCGGCCCCTTTGTGCCTTAGGGCACAACCGACCCCTGACTCGGTCGTCTAAGCGGTGGCCAAGAAGAAAGCGGGGGGGGCATCGGCCTCAACGTCAACTTCCCCGCCTGACGGCGAAGGGAAGAAGCTGGACGCAATGGGACAGCGAGTTATCTCGTCGGCGGCAACAACGATTAAGGCGGCCAACGCCCTCGCGATCGTGGCCCGATACGACAGGGAGTTATGGTACAAGATCGCCCCCCTGTTAGACTTCCTTATCAGATGACAAGAGGGCCGAGGCCCTGGAGATCTTGCAAGAAGGCGAAGTGGCGTCGGACCACGCCATTACGGTGGCAACAGACATTTCCGACACCGGTTTCCGCCAGCTAGGCAACAGCGTTTGCCTTACAGACGACGAGGTTGGGTCAAGGCGACGGATTTCCGCCAGGATGTACAAGCCAAGGTGTTGGACATGCCGTTCGACGGGAACAACCTGTTTGGGAAGATGGTGGATGAGTCCCTCCAAGCCATCAAGGCGGACATGGAAACAGCTAGGGCCCTAGGCGTTCTCCGGCAACGAAGGCCGTCCTTTCGGAGGACCGGAGGCAAGCAGGGTGCCTCCAAGGGATTCGGCGGTGGCTCCTCTACGTACCACCAAACGGCCCACTCCTCGTCACAGGAAGCCTATAGAGGACAAGGCAAGTCGGGTGGGCCCCGCCGTCGTCGCCAGGGAGGCCAAGGCGGCAAGGCGTCCTCCAAGCAAGATTGAACTGACAGCGGTGTCGGGCCCCCACCGAAGCACCCCGGTGGGAGGCCGGATGGCGAAGTTCGTCAGCGTGTGGGAGTCCATCTCCACCGACCGTTGGGTGCTGGACACCCTGGCCCAAGGGCACGCCCTCGAATTTCTAAAAAAGTACCCCCGCATTCCACCCGTGGTCAGGAAGGAAAATCTTGTCCCTCAACTGCTATTGGAGTTAAGGGCGTTGCTCAAAAAAGGTGCCATCGAGCTCATCTCGAAGAGGCTCCGGGGCTCCGGGGTATACTCAAGGTACTTCCTAGTGAAAAAGAAGACAGGAGGATGGCGCCCCATCCTGGACCTGCAACGACTGAACAAGTACATCAAGGCACAGAAGTTCCGGATGGTCACCCTCCAGCACGTGCTGGGACAGCTGGAGGAGGGCGATTTCCTGTCGTCGTTGGATTTGGAGGATGAGTACTTCCACATCCCCATTCTGAAAGGACACCGAAAGTTCCTCAGGTTCGTGGTCCAAGGACGGCACTACCAGTTCAAGGCCCTCCCATTCGGATTGAAGTCGGCACCCAGGGTGTTCACCAAGTGCCTCGCACCGGTGGTGGCGCGGCTGCGCCTGCAGGGGATCCACGTCTACCCCTACCTGGACGACTGGCTCATCTGAGAAAGGACAAGGGAGCTCGCCGTGGATCACACAGCAAAGACCGTCCTGCTGCTCACGGACCTGGGATTCTCCATCAACTTTCCCAAATCGCACCTGGTCCTGTCGCAAGTCGCACTGTTTCTGGGACCCAAGCTCGACACAGTGGCACGTCTGGCCTCACCGTCGGAGAAAATGACAAAGGCCATCCTGGGCAAGGTGCAGCGTCTGCTGGCCATGGACGTGGCCAGGGTGAGGTCCATCAAGTCCCTCCTCGGGATGCATATATCTCGTGCACCTGTGCAGGCTTCAGATGTGCCCTCTGCAAGAGTTCCTCGACTCCCGCTGGATCCAAGCGACGGGCAGCTTCAAGGACAGGATCCGGCTAGACGAGAACTTCCGATGAGCGACCCGGTGGTGGGGCACCCGTGCTCATCTGATGGCGGGCACAGACTTTCAGACCCCATCCCACCAGATAACGGCGACGACGGATGCCTCCCTGGAAGGGTCGGGAGCACACACTGGAGAATTTCACGCGAGAGGCCTTTGGCTCCCGGAGGAGAAGACGCTCCACATCAACATCCTGGAGCTCCGTGCAGTGTTCTGGGCCATCAGGTCCTTTCTCCCGTCCCTCAAGGGCAAGGTGGTGAGAATCTTCACCGACAACACCACCATGATGTTATACATCTGGAAGCAGGGAGGAACCAGATCCCCAGTCCTCTCCAAGGAAGCCCAGGATCTGTGGCATTGGGCCGTCGCCCAAGGGAGGTTTCTGGTGCCCTTTCATCTGGCAGGGATAAAGAACACCATCGCTGACTCGCTCAGCAGGGAGCTGCGTTCGTGCCACAGTGGGACCTACGTCAGGATCAAGTGGATCGACTCTTCCGACGATGGTGAAAACCGCAGATTGACCTGTTCGTGACGGCGACGATCTCCAAGTGCCAGAGGTTCGCCAGCAGGTTTCCCCAGCCGAGGAGCATGGGCGATGCTTTCTCGTTCCCCTGGGATGGCCTGTTCCTATATGCGTTCCCTCCATTGCCATTGCTGCTCCGCCTCGTCAACCAGCTCTAGAGGTCCCGGTGCAGGATGATCCTAGTCGCACCGGCGTGGCCGAGGCAGATCTGGTTCCTGGATCTTCTGGACTTGTCAGCGTCCCCACCAGTCAAGCTGCCGACAGACGCGGATCTTCTCTCCAGAGAAGAAGGCGCCATACTTCATCACGACCCGGAGTCGTTGAACTTGCAGGCCTGGCTCCTGCAGCACTAGAGTTTGGAGGGTACGATATCCCAACTGACTGCAGAGAGGTCCTTGCAAAAGCCAGGGAGTCCTCAACTCTCCAGTGCTACGGACATAAGTGGAAGAGGTTCTCTGTCTGGTGCCGTGCACAGAAGATTAACCCTCTATGGATTACGGCCCCTCAAGTGCTGCCATACCTACTGTCGCTGGCCAAGGCTGGACTGGCTCACGCCTCCATCAAGATACATCTGGCTGCGATCTCCCGATACACCAGAACCACAGGACGGGCGTCGTTGTGGTCCCATCGCCTGGTGAAGGAATTTATGAAGGGACTGTTCCGATCGTTCCCGCCGGTGAAGGCCCCTGCCCCGGCATGGGAAACTCAATGTGGTGCTGACCAGGCTAATGGGGGCGCCATTCGAGCCCCTGCATTCAGCACCATTGAAATTCCTGTCGTGGAAGACTGTGTTTCTTGTGGCCATCACCTCTGCATGGCGAGTGGGAGAGATCTAGGCCCTATCCTGCAAGCCTCCATACTTGACTTTTCACGACACGAGGGTGGTGCTGAGGATGCACCCCTCTTTTATGTCCAAGGTGCCATCGGACTTCCCCCTCAACAAGCCCTTGGTGTTACCTGTTTTCTTCCCGTCGCCTTTGTCACCGGCCGAGAGGACTTTGCACTTGCTGGATGTGGCTAGAGCGCTGAAGTTCTACGTAGACCGCACAAAGAGTTTTTGAAAGACATCACAGCTTTTTGTGAACTTTGGACCTGTGAACCAAGGGAAGGCTCTCTCGAAGGCTTCCATTTCCAGATGGCTCTCCGGCTGCATCACGCACTGTCATCGCTTGGCAAACCCATGGTTGCCTGGCCGTCCGAGAGCCCATTCGACCAGAGCTATCGCTGCTACCACGGCGTTCTTGTCTGGTGTGCCCCTGCTAGACATCTGCAGGGCTGCTACGTGGAGGTCGACGCACACCTTCACGAGATTCTACTGCGTCGACCGGGATTCCAGGGAGGAGTCCAGGGTCAGCCAAGTGGTGCTGCGCAACCTGTTCGCCTAAGGTGAGCCTGGTGAGGAGGTAAGAACTGCTTAATGTTGAGTTTTGATGTAATGCCTAATGTTGAGCCTTTTTTCCACCTCCCGTTGGTTGTGCATGTGTGTACTGCTTTGTATTCTTATATTCATGAGCATGTGAATCCATGCCAGACCCCATGCTGGAGAAGGAACAAGTTACTTACCTGTAACTGTTGTTCTCCAGCATGGGTCTGGCATGGATTCACATGCGAACCCTCCCTCCTACCCCTCTACGGCTCTTCACTTGGTCATACTGCCACTTTGCGTGCTGCCAATTCTGAAGATGGCTGCCAGAGGCGGGGCTTAGGGAGAGGGCAGTCATTGGCTGGGGGCAGTATGACCCAGAGACCAGTGATTGGTCACTACTGAGAAATACAGATCAGAAACAAAACTGATACTGATTTTTTCTTTACCGAGGATTCCCGGCCTGACGACAGGGAATATTCATGAGCATGTGAATCCATGCCAGACCCATGCTGGAGAACAACAATTACAGGCAAGTAACTTGTTCCATATGCCCTTCGACTTGCCAATGCCCCAGCGGTCTTCCAACGTTTTATGGACCGGGTGTTCTCCGATATGCTGTTCCTCTTCGTCATAGTTTACCTGGACGATATGCTGAGATACTCCAAGGACCATCTTAAGCATGAAGAACATGTTAAGGCAGTCTTTCAGTGGCTACGTGAACATAAGCTCCTGGCTAAACCCGAGAAATGCCTTTTCCATGTCTCGACTGTTCACTATCTTGGGTTTGTTCTTAGTCCAGAAGGAATTGGAATGGACCACTCAAAAGTAAACTCCATTCTATCCTGGCCTGTTCCAACTACTGTGAAACAAATTCAATCCTTCCTGGGGCTTGCCAACTTCTACCGAAAATTCATACCTTCCTTTTCAGAGATAGTACAACCGATCATTACATTGTTTTTTTTAATACAACATTTTATTGTTTTTCTGCACATAGAGAAAACATACAGCCTCGCATAGCGAGGTAACGGTTATTTCCCTTTCCTACCCAACAACAACTTCACACCGTGTGTCCACTTCAACGGAGTCTCTTAACACATCTAATTACATTTGCTACGCTAATGTCACGTAGTTTTAGTTCCTGTACATGTCTTTGGATGTTAGCCCGATTCTTGGCGGAGGCTACTTCTCAGTGTGCGTCTTCCCACTTTTGCCAGATTTTGGGGCCTTTCTCAGGGCATTCCCTAGCCGTGTAGACTCTCTTCTCCATTGCAATACAAATGTCCACATCTGTGGTCCACTGCTCATAGCTCGGTGCTGTTTCAGAGCCCCAGAGTTGTGCTATATTCCTCTTGATAATCGCAGTGGTAGTAGATCAGAGCAGTTTTTCGTAGCGTGACAGTTCAACCTCATCTTCTATCCCCAACAGTAGCTGTTTTGCACTTCTATGAATCTTTTTGCCCAATACCCTTGAGAGATCATCGCAACTCTGCTGCCAGTATTGTTGGATTATGGTACATTCCCATAGTATGTGGTAATACGAGCCTTCTTCTCGTTTGCATCTCAAGCAGGACGGAGTGGTGGTCCTGCCCCATTTGAATAGTGCTACCCTCGGGTAATATATTCTATGCAATATTTTTAATTGGATCAGTCTGAGCCTGGAGGAGATCGCCATTTCTCTGGGGAACATCAGGGCAGTTACCCATTCTTCTGGAAGTATGTCACCCACATCCCCCTCCCATTTGGCTTTCAGACTCGACAACTCCCCGGTGGCAAAGAATGTTATGGCACTATACATGGTGGATGTAACTTTGTTTTTAATCATGTCTAGGAATAGGTTACGTTCTAAGGGGGTGTAATCAGGCATGTCAATCATTTCAGGGAGATGGATCTGTAGTGCATGCTTCAGTTGTGTGTAGTGATACTGCTCATTTGTTGGAAGTGCAAAGGCAGTGATTAGTTCTGTAAATGGTATTATTTTGTTTCCTCTCACTACGTCCCCAATTGTGGTAATGCCTAGTTAGGTCCAGGAATGCCATTTTGGTAATTTGTTCACTTCCGGGAGTAGTTTGTTATTCCACAGCGGTTGTGCTGGAGTTAACTTTTTGTCCCAGCCTAAGTATTTGTGGGTGTCTGTCCATATTAGGGATATGTGCGTCATCATGGACGGGGCAGAAGATCGGTCTTTTTTACGGTAAAGGTGCCTTATAACGGATCTTTCATATTGGTTGGGATCTTGTTCTATGTTGTGCGGTAGTGTTGTGTCCTCATGAAGTCTATCATTCACTATTGCCATTTGACTGGCCCAGTAGTAGGTTTGCAATCGGGGGAGTCCAATTCCACCTTCCCATACAGATCTTTGTAGTGTGGCTAGTGCTAAGCGAGGGTGACCTCCGTTCCATAGCAATTTTCTAAGCGTCTGATCTATTTTATGGAATTCGCTGGGCGCTATAGGTAGTGGAGCATTTTGAAGTATGTAGAGAAAGCGGGGGAGCGCCATCATCTTAAAGAGTGTAGCTCTACCCAATAGTGTTAGTGGCAAGGACATCCAGTGACGGACGTCTTCCTTGAATCTCGTCGTTATTGGGTGTAGGTTCTTGGGCACATAGTCTGTTAGGTTATTCGTAATTTGGATGCCTAGGTATCTGAACTTCTCCTTTTCCACACAGTATGGACACTCGTCCGGCACCGCGTTATCTATTTGCTTCAGTGGGAATAGTATGGATTTAGTCCAGTTGACGCGGAGGCCACTAAACGTGCTGTACCTTATTAGTAATCGCGTTACTATGGGGCAGGATTCACGTGGGTCTTTCAGGTATACCAACAGGTCATCTGCATATAAGGACACTCTGTCCTCCCAGTCATCTGACCACCTGAAGCCGCTCCATGTTCGTGTGGATCTCAATAGAATTGCTAAGGGCTCAATTGCTATTGCAAAGATTAGGGCTGATAAAGAGCAGCCCTGTCTCGTGCCTTTGCCTAGCTGGAAAGGATTCGAAACATGTCCATTTACCTTTGTAGCTGCTTCTGGGCGGTTGTATAGCAGTTTGACCCAGCTCATAAAGTACGGTCCTATGCCCATGCGCTGCATAATAACCCATATTGCCTCCCAGTAGATAGAGTTGAAAGCTTTTTCGAAGTCTATGGCGAGTAGAGCCAGGGGGTCCTGTATCTCAGGTAGTTTTTCCAGTGCTGTGTGTAACCTATATATGTTCTGCCTAGTGGACCTCTGTGGCATGAATCCACACTGGTCTGGATGTATCAGTGTGTGTATGACTTGTTGCAGGCGGTTGGCTAGTACCTTTGCCAGTATTTTGACCTCGCAGTTTATAAGAGAGATGGGCCTGTAGGAGCTACATTTATCGGGTGGCTTATCTGCTTTTGCAGAACTATTATTGTGGCTTTTCTTAGGTCTGGGGGGAGACAGCCCTGCGAGTGTGAGTGTTGTAGTAAGCGAAGTAAGTGTGGGGAAATTACATTCGCGCCTATTTTTTTCCATATTTCGATGGGGAAGCCGTTCGAGCCTGGGGTCTTGCCTGATTGGAGTTCTGACATGGCTTGGGTTAGCTCTTCCTCAGTGATTACTTGTTCTAGTAGATTAGACTGTTCTGTGTTTAGAGTAGGGAGGGTAATCTCCTCCAGGATGTCCATTACAGGTGGTGAGGTTGGTACCTTATATAGCTCCGCGTAGTATTTTGCAAAACCTTCCGCTATATCCAGGTCTGTCACTAATGGTTCCGATTCTTCTGTTGTCAGCTGCCTAACTTGGTTGAGACCTAGGTCTCTTCGTTCTAGCCATGCCAGTATCTTCCCGGCTTTGTCCCCTGTTTCATATATCTTTGCTCGCATCGCAGTATGTGCCTGCTTTGCATTGTCTAGAGCTATGTGATGAAGTTGTGTCTGCGCTAATTGTAGTGCGCGATGTGTTTCCGATTTGTCATGGGTTAGGTGATCAGCCTCTGCTTTTTGCACTTTCGCTTCGGCATCACCTATTGCTTCTAGCTGTTTTTTCTTATGGGCTGTGGTCCAGGCTATTATTTCCCCTCTGAGCACTGTCTTGAATACCTCCCATAACGTTACCGGGCTATCTACTAAGTCGGTATTCATCTCAAAATATTCCTCAGTGGTCTTTTGGACGTGTTCAACTAGTTCTGGGAAGCCTAGGTAGTAGCTGTTCAATCGCCAGCTGGGTGGGGGGATCGATCTGTTGGTTTTGATTGTTATTATGAGTGGGGAATGGTCCGATATACCTCTGGGGAGAAATTGTGCCTCACATGCCTCATGCATGTTATTTAGTGGCAATAGAAAATAGTCCAGCCTAGACAGCGAAGCGTGTGTTCCGGAGTGGTATGAGTATTCCCTTGTGTCAGGGTGTAGCATCCTCCACACGTCTCGCAGCCCCAATGCGTCAGTGAATGTGGCAAGTTTGGTGCGTGTGTTCGGATTTCTGCATCTTATATGCGTTCTATCAAGGTCTACATTCATTACTTCATTGAAGTCTCCCCCAATTAGTGTGAGGTCTGTGAGGGTATTCATAATTAAAGGTGTGATGTCATTGGTCAGGGGGGTTAGTAGGTTGGGAGGTGCATATACAGCTAGCAGGCTTACAGAGCGTTCCCAGAGTGTTCCTGTCGTGAGCACAAACCTCCCTCCCGTGTCTTGTGTAATGGACGTGGGCACAAAGGGAAGTCTTTTGTGTACTAGGATTAGTACCCCTCGTGACCCCATGGTAAAACCGGCGTGGAATGCTAGTCTGTAGTTGGTGCTCCTGAAGAATGTGCAATTGGTACCGGCTAGATGTGTCTCCGTGAGGAATGCCACATCTGGGGAGTGTCTGTTCAATGATTGCAGTACTAGTCGTCTTTTAATACAGTTGCCGAACCCATTCACATTCCATGTCAACACTCAGATTGTTCTGTTTTTGTTCACGTTAGTAACTCCCGCCATTTGAAACGTGTGTGGATGACAACTGTATGCGTGGGGTTACTGAGGGTGTTGTGTGGTTTCGCACTTTGGTAATGTTTGCCATGATTGAGAATAGGTTGGTTTCCCATCGGGACATGCTCATCCATTTGTGTTACCTGGGCTGCTAGCAATAGTAGTGTGACAATGAGTGTGCTAGACACGGTGTGATTCTTAACATTATAAACAGTATGACCTCCTGGGAGGTGACTAACATAAAACAAATTCTTATCCCCCCTCCCCATACTCCTCCCCAACATGAAGTATCTGTCGCCCTAACACTACTGGCGCCTAACAACTATGTCGCCAGATTAACTTAGTATGAACTGTTTACACCTTCCCCCCGACTTACTGCTCCTTAGCGGGTCTGGTGTCTCAAGTCTCAAGTCTCGAGTCGAGGGCATGGCGTTGGCCGTTACAATGAGTGCATCCGTGCCTCGCGGGCCGCCTGCCACACTTATGCCGAGGTGGTATGATAACCCATTAATTGGGTCGCGGCGGGGTAGTACTCCTTGTTAGTGTTACTGTTTCAGCCCATTTCCTCTTGTTGTGGTGGTTCCTGCATCGGAGGTTGTGGGGCCGGGCGCCTTCTGTCTGGTGGTTCATGTCGGTTCCTGCTTCTGTTCCTGTTGCTCCCTTGTCTCCAGTCGCCTTCAATGTGTTTCTCGGCCCAGTTCCACGCTTCTTTTGGGTCAGTGAAGTGCACCGTTGTTACACCATGATAAATCTTGAGCTGGGCCGGAAATAGTAAGCCATATTTCACGTGTAGGGTCTGGAATTGTCTTTTGAGCTGATTGAACGACTGCCTGGCCTTCTGCACCTCCCTTGTGTAGTCAGGGAAGAATGTCACTCTGGACCCATTGAAGGTCAGTGTGCTCTTGGCCCGTGCCGTCTGGAGCAATGCATCTCTATCTCTATAATTCAACAGTTTTGCAATTATGGTGCGTGGAGGTGCTCCGGGTATCGGTCTTCCAGTGAGCACCCGGTGTGCACGCTCAATTGAGAAGAACCTCGAGAATGTCTGGGGCTCAAACATATCGGTTATCCATTGTTCAAGGAACAGCTCCATGGAAGGGCCTTCTGTTTTTTCCGGTACACCCAGGATGCGGACGTTATTACGTCTTGATCACCCTTCACTGTCTTCTGCCCTCTCCTCCAGTGTTTTCAGACATGTTACAACCCCAGCCATCCTTTGTTCCATAGTGCGCAGTCCGTCCTCAGTCCCAGAGATCCGTTGCTCCGCTTCCCCTGTGCGGGAGGTCAGTTTCTGTAAATCATGGCGAAGGAGTGAGACGTCTGTACTGATGCTGTCCATTTTTTGTTAAATGGAGGTTCTGGAGTCTGTTATTGCAGCCATTATGTCCTTCAGGGATATAATGTTCTCTGTTTCCACCATGGTGTCTGGTTGCTCGTGTTCCGATTGGGTGCTTCCGATTGGGTGCTCGCCATGGTCGTGGTGAATTGGTCCATTTTGCTTTGACTTGTCAATTTTTTTGTTTTATCCATCCCCATAGCAGCTGGCATGGTCTGTGATGTCAATCGGTGGACAGTTTGTCGCGGATTCCGCCTGCTTATCCGGGGTGGGTTGCGGGGGCAATTACTATCCTGGGTCGTATGACTGTGACCGTTATGGGAGCGGCTGCCCCACTGTGTGGATCTTCACCGCGGCCCAGGTGTGGTCTGCTGAGTTCCGTGCTGGATTTAGCGGTCAGTTTATTTTTGCTTTCAGGGGGCTTGTGTCGTATGCCCTGGAGTGCTCATGGACCTGCGCCCACACTGGGTAGTGTTTTGTTTTCTGGTCCACTTTACTTGCCTACGCGAGGACGGGAGCACCGTATTGTCCCTGTGCACGGTAGCAAAGCACCAGGATTTCGGCATCCCACGTGTGCTGTAGGCAGTCGCCCGATTATATTTATGGATTGGATGGGGCCACTGAAGGAGTTCTTGTAGTGGGGCCCTCAGGCGATGAGCCGTGGGAGGGGGAGCATATAGGTGTGTTGCGCAGCGGGTTCACCCTGATCTCCCGTCCCCCCTTCTCCTTACCGCTGGATTGATCCGCCAGCAGCCGTCCGGAGATGAGCGGGGGCCGCCCCAGGAGTCCAGCAGGCGCTCAACGCTGAGCAGAGCGCCCGCGGTGCCTGCGGTCGTCAGCCGCAGGTGCCACCTCCAAGGATGTCTCCCCTCCGCTCCTCGATCTGTCGCTGGAGGGAAGGAAACCTTCACAGCTCTGGGGATCCCGCAGGCGGGAGGCGGGGAGGCACTCAGCGGGATCTGCTCCCCGCAGTCCGGGAGCGGCGCTGGGCCCGATTCGCCTTTCCCTTCGCTCGCTGTGCAGCTTGACCCAGCTCCTCTCACCCCGCTAGTTTGCCGCCGACACACGGGCAGGGTTTGGCAATGCCACGCGGCGTCCTTCGCTCATCCGCGGTCTGCAGCGGCCATTTTGTTCGACTTGCGGCGCGTGGGCTCGCGTTTTGCAAGTTGTGCCAAGTGGGTCTCCCGGCACCGATTTGCTCCTGGATCAGGTAGGGGTGTGCAGCAGAAGTTACCACGTCGATGAGGCGCTTTGGGTACTTTCAGTCATGCAGGAAAAGCAGGATTATTTCAGGATCTAGCTGCCGGCCCTGGGGCAATGCAAGCTCACGTCCTCATCGTTTGGCTGCTGGCCACCCCCCTCTGATCATTACATTGTTGAAGAAGGATACTCCCTTTCTCTGGACAGCAGCCCAAGATGAAGCGTTCCCACGATTGAAGTCGGAGTTCACACAAGCCCCCATCTTGGCTCAACCTGACATTGATCGACCCTTCCTAGTGGAGATGGATGCCTCCAACTACGCAATCGGAGCACTCCTAAAACAGGAAATTGAAGACAAATTAGAACACCCATTGCTTATCTCTCGCGAACCCTGACTCCTTGCGAGACCCATTATTCTGTTCTGGAAAAGGAACTATTAGCCATCCGTCAAGCCTTCACAGAGTGGCGTCATCTACTGCTGGGAGCAAAACATCCTGTTCAGGTCCGCGCAGACCATCGGAATCTTCACGTTTTACAATCCCTGGAATGTAGGAATAGTCGTCAAGCCCGTTGGGCCTTCTTCTTTGCCCAGTACCAGTTTCAAATCCATCATGTTCCTGGAACACGCAATATAATTGCTGACGCCTTATCCCGACGTCCCGACTACGAAACTCTTTAAGACCGATCCTTCCCAAAGATGTTTCCCCACACAATATTTGTAGCCCAAGCAATCAGTCTCCTGGAAGACATTCGGATTCAAACCCAGTCGTCTGAGATCAGGAAGGAGTTTACCGGGAAGAATCGATGGAATCTTAAAACAAAGGGCGGGTATTTATTCAAGGATAATGGCCTGGTCATCCCCACGCAGAGATTGCGACAAAGGATTACAAGCCTCTGTCATGATACCCTTCATTCAGGACATCGTGGTATCACCAGCACTCTCCGTTTAATACAAAGACAGTTTTGGTGGCCAAAAATGAGAGTTGATGTACAGCAGTACATCCAAGCTTGTGCAGTCTGCACTCAAAACAAGCATGATAACAAGAAACCGGCGGGTCTCCTACTCCAACCAACGCTACCAACAAGACCTTGGAAATTCATCGCTATGGACTTTATTGTGGAATTACCACCTTCCAGGGGATACACAACTATCATGGTTACCATTGATTTATTCACTCACATGGCTCATTTTACACCCTTTTATAAACTACCATCTTCCTCAGAACTTGCTGGAATCTTCCTGGATCACTTATTCCGACTTCATGGACTCCATCCCAAGATCATATCAGACAGAGGACCTCAATACATATATCAGTTCTGGAAACACTTATGCTGTATACTAGGAATTCAACGAGCCCTCTCCTCAGGTTATCATCCACAGACCAACGGAGCTACTGAACGTGTGAACCAAACCCTGGAGCAGTATCTTCACTGTTTCACCACCAAGGTCCAGGACGATTGGTTGTCAATGATCAGTTAGAATACGGAGTGTCCAGAATATGTGACTCCAGGTACAGACGTGGTCAGCTACAGTATCTGGTCGGGTGGCAAGGGTACCCTCCCAGTGAACGCACCTGGGAACCAGTCTCAAACCTAAATGCCCCCAGACTTCTCCATAGGTACCACCTTATACACCCAGGCAAACCCGGAGGAACAGGCTTTCGGAGGAGGCATGCTGTCATGAACCATCAGACGCGTCCTTTCTGGACTTCATGGTCCCTGAACCATAGGGGCCTGCACTCGGCAGTACTCCCAACATGGCTGCCGAACGCGGAACGCTGTTTACCAGTCTCCGTGTCGTACGCACTACGTTCTACAAAGGTGACACGCACCTGCGGCCCTGCGTGTCTCAACGCTACTGCTTGCAGTAGCCAGACGTGTTCTGCCGTAGTTCATACAGTGAATTCCCTTGATTCCTGGTTCCCGGTCCCTTAAATTCCTCCTCCTTCATCCTTTCCTTTCTTGTCCTCAGTTTGCTTCCCGGATCTCCTTTGCACTCGTCTTCCGAGTGCACTCCTCACCGTTTCCTGGAACTTTCCCGGACATCTGAACGTTTCCTGGAGACGGGACGCAGAACGCACACTGGAACCCGAGGACCTACGCACTGGGTTGTACAAGACCCGAACTGTGGCAAAGAAGACTCCATTGAAGAACTCCAATAAACAACACAGACAGGTGAGAAGGGGGGAAACCTGTGACACTCGGGCAGAGTGGAGACACCCCTGTGTACATTTTCGCAAGCCTTACTGGCGGGAGGTGCCATGCATGGAGTATCTTAAAGTTATGCTCCACAGCTGCCGTGTATAGGGAGCCAGAGAAAAGGGATATAAAACTGACGACCCAAGTAGAATCTTCCACTACCTCCCCCACCCTTGCCTCCCACTGCTTCTTGAAACTCGCCTACCCTCTACGTTCGCCGAGATGAAGGCATTATAAAATTTAGACAGGGACCCTCTCCTCGATGTGGACTCCACGATGATCCTTTCAAGAGGCGTAAGGGGGCGAGCCAGAACCTCTACCCATTGACTATCGGTCAGGATCCCCTTCACCCGGAGGTAATCAAAGATCGACATCGGGTTGTTACCCAAGGCTACCACCACGCTGACATAGTCTATGAATGCACCCTGATGAAAGAGCTGAGCCGCATGCTCTAGGCCAGCATCCGACCACCTCTGCGTCCCTCGCAAGCCTCTTTTGCCCAAATCAAGGGGGGACACCACAAAGAAGATAAGGGGGAGGGCCAAGAGGATAGACAGGAGTTTTCCCTGTCATCCTTCCACAACACCCACAAAACCGACAGGGTGGGATGGTGCCTAATATTACTCGGGAGACTCTTATTAGGGGCCCACAGGAGGTCCCGTACTTTATAGGGGTGAACGTGGACATCTTCGATATAGGACCAATAGGTTCTCATATCATCCCTCGAATACTCCAGCATTACCCTTAATTGAGCTGCCTTGTGATAAAATCGAAAGTCAGGTAAGCCAAACCCCCCGTATGATCTCGGGAGCGTCAAGGTCCCATGTTTAATCCTTGTTTTTTTGCCATTCCAAATAAAACTCTGGGCCATTGAATGCAGGGATCTGAAGAAGGAGACAGGAATTGCGACCAGGATGCAGGAAAAGAGATAGAGAAGCCTGGGTAGAATATTCATCTTGATTGACACCATGCGCCCAAACCAAGTCAGAGGGGCCCACCGGAGCAAATCTGATTTTATCTTAGCAAGAATGGGGGGGTAATTCATATCAAAGAGGTGGGTCAAATCCCTTGGGAGGAGAACCCCTAGGTAAGATGTAGCCCTGCGCTCAATTCTAATACCGCCCAACGACTCCTTACCCCCAACCTGAGCATCGGGTCTACCCATTGCCATCAAACTAGACTTCGCTAAGTTAATTTTCAGCCCGGAAAAGATACCAAAAGAATGGGCCAGCCTTAAGAGATTTGGGAGAGAGGCTTGGAGATTAGTTATATATGCCAGGACATCGTCCGCAAAAAGTGAAAGCTTAAAATCGAGATCCCCACACCAGACTCCTGTATTCCTCTGGTGGCATCTAATAGCTATCGCCAGGGGCTCCATAGCAAGGGCGTAAAGAAGGGGTGAAATCAGGCAGCCCTGTCCGGTCCCCCTAGAAAGCAAGAATGGAGCCGAGACCATCCCATTCGCAGCCACTCTGGCCATTGGGCCATTATACAAGGCTGCTGTCTACCTACGAAAATTAATACCCAACCCCATCTTCTGTAGGACCTTGCTCATGTATGCCCACTCAACACGGTCAAAGGCTTTGTCCGAGTCCAACGACAGGAGGTAGGCCTCTTCATTTGTAATAGCTACTTCATGCATCAGGTCAAGCGATTTCCTGATGTTATTCCCCCCTGTCTCCCTGGGATGAATCCCACCTGATCTCCATGCACCAGCAGGAGGAGCTGCTGGGCCAGCCTGTTAGCCAGCAGCTTGGCTAAAACCTTGATGTCTGTGTTGAGCAGGGAGATAGGGCGGTAAGACTGGCAGCATTTCAGATCTTTTCCTTCTTTGGGGATAACCACAATACGGGGCGATAGCATAGATTGCGGGAGACAACCTGAGTCCAAGATTGTGTTGAAGAGCTTAGACAGGAACGGGACAAGGACGGAGGAGCGAAAGGATTTGTAGAAGAGGACCATAAACCCGTCATCCCCCGGGGTCGTGCCTGCCTTCATAGAGCTGATAGTATCGATCACTTCCTGGGGTGAAGTGGGATTCTCCAGTGAGCCTGCTTTCTCAGAGGGCAGGCAGGGAACTGGCACCGAATCGAGGAAGTTATCTATGTCCTCTCCATCCCCGTAGTACTCAGACCTATACAAACGGTCATAGTCTAAGCGGAATTGCTCCGCTATCCCTGGGTCATCCTTAGATCTCGCCCTGTAATGATCTCTGCTTCCAAAAGATCAGGACTTGCCCGACTCCCTTGGAAGCAGACCCATAACCCCGGTTCCGAGTGCCAGCCAGTCCCAATTGGGACCTTTTGGACCCTGTCCTGGCGCCAGAGGCACCAGGCTCATAAAGATGCCCAGTCCCAGCGCTGGAAGCGCCGGGCTCATAATGCTTGGGTGGACTTACCTGCAGCAGACCATGCTGCTTACTTACCTGCCAGTCGAACCCCTGATCCTCTTCTGTTTGGGACTACTTTTCCTGTTGGGTGGGGCAGGAGCCACTCCCTAGGTTCAGAATACTGGAACTCTTCTGGAAAGCAGGAACTCTTTTCTTACCTAGGCGTGGCTGTGGAAGGAGACACCTAAGCACTACAGGAGGCTATTTAAACCACACCCGATGGATAAATCTTGCTTTGTGTTATTCTGCATTCTCTGCAGCAGAACGCTCATCGTGTCTTCTGCTTCTGATCCTGGGCCTAAGGGAACAAAAGCTTACCATCCTGGAATCCAGTCTTCAGCAGCACCTGTAAAGACAAAGAAAGAACAGGTTAGCACTACGGTCTTCAGTGGCAGCGCATCTCTTACCTGGTCCATCGGCTGTCACCAAGGCCTTGCGCTGCATTCCGGCATCTGAAAGACAAAGGCTTACCTACTCTTCGCATGCTCCGGAGGTCTTCGCACTGCATTCCGGCATCTGAAAGACAAAAGCTTACCAGCTCTTCGCACGCTCCGGAGGCCTTCGGCGCTGCATCCCGCATCTGAAAGACAAAAGAAGGTGCGTTTAAAGACATTGGGCAACTTTATTACTCACGTGCCATTACTCCTTCCCACGCCGAATCCAGTGGGTATTCCAGCACCCTTCAGCTTCTCTAAAGCTCCGAACTTGTACCTGCAAGATAAAAGGGACAGTTAGTGCGCATCGTGAAGCAGGCTACAAGCGCTTACTTACGTGCTTCCAGGCTCTTCTATTCCTCACGCGGGTTCGATCCTCAACTCTCATCAGCCCGCCATCCGCCATCGCCGGAACCCTGCAAAACAAGAGATATCATTACAAAAGACTTTTAAGACATTTGAAGTGCCTAGAACTTACCGTTTGTGCAGTTAACGACGGACAGCAGTCCTCTGAGGTCAAGAGGCCTGCACCCTTATCCAGTGAAGAAACTGGTTACTGCACCCTGCCCCGAGGCAGATGGAGAGCTCGTCGTTCACTTACCTAAGGTGAGGGCGTTAACCTTTGGGGTTCTACAGGAGAATAGAAAGGGAAGAGGAGAGAGGCACCCAATAACCCCAGTTCATTAATCCCATATTTTCTATCTGCAGACATCTTACTCTTCGAGTCAGACATACAGTGCACAGAGGTCTAGCCCAAAGAGCCAACCGTGTGTTACACACCACCTTTGAAGATACGGCATTCACCCAGTCAAGACCGGCGCCTCTGCGGGAATCAGGTGAGCGTTACAGAACACAAAGCCTACCGCAAAACTCCCACCCAGGCGCTATGGAAACCTCGGATACCGACCAGCTAGCCCAGTTACTTGGGGAACTAAGAGCAGAAGTGCATGCAGCCCGTCAGGAGACGAATGCTCTAAGAAGGGAACTGATTATTTCCAAGGAGCGAACAGACGATCTCGCTAGACAATTGCTACAGTCACAAGCCGGACAAACTCCGTTACCCGCATCAGGGGCAAATCTTCCTTCAACATCCTCTACGAACCCAGTGCAGATCAACCTACCTGGGAATGTACCTCTGGCTCCGCCCGAACGATTTTCTGGTGACCCAAAGAGGTTTGCAGTATTTATTAATCAGTGCCGGTTGCACTTCTTATGCCGGCCAGCAGCTTTTCCAACTGATCAAGCTAAGGTAGCTTTCGTGCTTTCATACCTTAGTGGCAATGCGGCAGACTGGTCGATCCCTCTAGTTAATCAAGATGATCTGGTTCTCCATGATTTTCAAGCTTTTCAGCTCAGTATGGAAAAACTGTTTGCAAAACATTCACAGGGGCAGGCCTTGGACAATGAGCTCCTTTCATTGCGACAGGGTAATGAAGACCTTTTGGCTTATATTGCGTCTTTCAACAGACTGATAGTGGAAACTCGATGGCCTGAGGAAAAAGGATTACGCTGTTTTATAGAGGTCTACGTGGAGAGCTCAAAGATGTGTTAGCCCAAGTAGTGAATCCCCCGCAAGACTGTTCGGACTATATTGACTTAGTCGTTCAAATTGACCACAGACTGCAGAACAGGAAGGCCGATCGTTCCAAGTTTGATGCTCGAGTATTTTCCAAACCACCAACTCCTACCAAAGGAGTAGACTCCGGGGAACCCATGCAAATAGGGGGCCTGAAAGGACCACTAAAACAAAAGGAGCGGGAAAGGAGAAAAAGCTGCAATTATGCCTCTATTGCGGAAACTCGGGGCACTTTCTTCGAGACTGTCCGGTGAAACCAGCCAAGAAGGCAGTAGGAGCTGCAGTTACCAGGGTCACAAACTCTGAGCAGGGAAACAACCTCGCCCGACAAGAATAGAGGTCCTCTTGCCGAGCGTTAAAACCAGTTCAGTGACCTCGCATTTCGTGATACCTATGGTCCTCATTAGCCCTGAACATCCGGATCGATTACATGCGATTGAAGCTTACGTCGACAGCGGTGCCATCGGCAATTATGTGGATCATGAAATGGTTTTGAGGATGAATCTGACTCTTTGTCCAAAGGCTGTAAAGGACGTCATTACTACGGTGGATGGTACGGAGATAGCCTCCGGACCAGTAACGCATACCACCCAAGAAGTGACGCTAGTAAGTCAAGATGGACACCATGAGAAGATCGTGTTCGATGTGATCAAGGCCCCTCAGTTCCAGATTATTCTAGGAATTCCTTGGTTAGAGAAGCACAATCCTCAGATCGATTGGCGAGCAAGAACGGTTCAGTTTCCAGAATGTGTCTCTACTTGTCACCCTCGACCTGGTGTTGCACTGGCAGCAATTTCCTCGGAGGCTCCCCAGTTACCTCCTGAATACCTAGAATTCCAAGATGTTTTCCGGAAGGATCAGGCTAACTCTCTACCTCCTCATAGGTCTTATGACTGCCAGATAGACCTGATACCTGGATCTACTCCTCCTTGTAGTAGAATTTATGCCCTCACCGAGCCTGAGAATCTTCACCTCCGACAATACCTGGATCAATACCTAGCGAATGGGTTTATTCGTCCTTCCAAGTCCCCTGCTTCCTCAGCTTTGTTCTTCGTTCCAAAAAAAGAAGGGGACCTTAGAACTTGTATAGATTATCGCGCCCTGAACCAGATCACCGTTAAGAATAGATATCCGTTACCTTTGATCCCTGAACTCCTGGACCAAGTCAGAAAAGCATGCATATATACAAAGCTGGATCTTAGAGGAGCCTACCACTTGGTACGAGTAAAAGAGGGTGATGAATGGAAGACGGCCTTCCGTACCAAGTATGGGCTATTTGAATATCAGGTCATGCCCTTCGGACTTTGCAATGCCCCGGCCGCCTTTCAATATTTTATGAACGATGTCCTCAGAGAGCTCATAGATGTGTGTGTTGTTGTTTACATTGACGACATCCTTGTTTATTCTTCATCGGAAACTGAACATCGGAAACACGTGAAAATGGTCCTCGAGAGATTGCGTCAACACAAACTTTTCGCTAAGTTGGAAAAATGTGTTTTCAACGTGACTGAAGTTGAATTCTTGGGATTCATATTATCACCTAGCGGAGTGCGTATGGATTCAAAGAAGGTTGATGCAATTCTCAAATGGCCATCGCCATCCTCCATAAAAGGTGTTCAAAGCATGTTAGGCTTCGCTAACTTTTACCGCAGGTTTATCCCCGAATTCTCTCAAATAGTCCAGCCCATCACCGCCTTGTTAAAGAAAAACAAACGTTTTGAATGGTCTACCGAGGCGGAACAAGATTTCCAGAATTTGAAGACTAGATTTATCTCTGCACCGATCTTAAAACATCCTCGCCCAGAACTCCCCTACATCGTTGAAACTGATGCTTCGAGCCTTGCCATGGGGGCAGTTCTATCACAAAAGGACCCAGTAACCAATCAGTTGCATCCCGTGGCATTTTGGTCCCGCAAATTCTCGCCTCCTGAAATCAATTACACTATTACTGATAAGGAACTTCTAGCTATCAAGTCCGCCTTTAAGGCTTGGCGGCATTATCTTCTGGGGGCCCGACACACCGTTACTGTGATTACAGATCACCGAAACCTGCAATATTTGAAAACCGCAAAAGCTCAATCCTCTATGCAACTCCGTTGGGCACTATTCTTTGCCGAGTTTGACTTCATAATTACCTATCGACCTGGTGCAAAAAACGGTAAAGCTGATGCCCTTTCTCGGATGGGAGTGGAAGAACATTTGATCAATCCTAAACCTGTACCTATCATTCGCGAACAAAGAATTCTAGGTGTAATCGCCACACAATCCATAGAGGAAGTTAAGGATAAAGCCAGGCTACTGGTAACTCCAGCAGACATACAGAATTGGCATCTGCAGGGAAAGGACTTTACAGTGAAGGACAACCTATTATATTTCCAAGAACGGTTATACCTGCCCAGCACAGATTTACAGAAAAAGGTAATCTCTTGTTATCACGATTCTTTAATGGAAGGACATCCCGGTATGACCAAGACCTCGGAAAAGATCAAGCGCTACTTCTGGTGGCCGTCTTGGAAAAAAGATATCAGAGACTTTATAATGTCCTGTGGAGTATGCACCCAAAACAAGAGTCAAAAGGAAAAACCAGCCGGCCTCTTACGCCCTATTGACATCCCGCCTCGCCCTTGGCATACGCTTTCTATGGACTTCATCACCGATCTACCTCCATGCTCCGGATACAATACGATCCTAGTAATCGTGGACCTATTCTCCAAGATGGCGCATTTCATTCCACTCAAAGGCTTACCAACAGCAGCAACTCTGGCCCGAGAATTTCTCGAAAACATCGTCCGACTGCACGGTTTTCCTTCAGTTCTAATTTCGGATCGAGGTAGTCAATTTATTTCTCATTTTTGGCGAAGTTGCTGTCGGTCGGCTCAAATTGATGTGGGACTTTCGACCAGCCACCACCCTCAAACCGACGGACAAACCGAGAGGACCAATCAAACTCTGGAACAGTATTTGCGCTGCATGCTACAACAAACTGAAAAAACTTGGAAAGATATCCTTTGGATAGCCGAATATGCCTACAATAACTCTGTCCACTCGGGAACTGGGAAGACCCCGTTTTTTCTTTTATACGGTAGTCACCCTCGAACCTCGGAGTTGGATCCACTCCAAGATCTTGGAACACCAGCAGTAGACCACCTGCATTCTACAATCACCCAAGCCTTTAAGAAAGCCGTTTCTCACCTTCAAAGGGCTAAAGAACAATACAAGAAAGGAGCAGACCAACATCGGAAGGAAGCCCCCCAATATCAAGTAGGAGATCAAGTCTGGTTATCCACCAAATATCTACCTCTAAAAGGACCACGCACATTCAACCCAAGATACCTTGGTCCCTATTCCATCACTACCATAGTAAATCCAGTAGCGGTCAAGTTGGACTTGCCCCCTCACATGAAGATACATCCGGTCTTCCACGTCTCTCTATTAAAACCTGTGCAACCTCAAACCCAACTAACTACATCTCCAAAACCTATTCTAGTTGATGGAGAACTCGAGTTTGAAGTCAAAAGCATCCTGGATTCCAAGATCTCCAAATCTAAACTATTTTACCTGATTGACTGGAAAGGCTACGGTCCCCAAGAAAGATCCTGGGAACCTGCAGAATATGTCCACGCACCTCGTCTAATCAAAAGATTTCATCGAACATTTCCTAACAAGCCCAAACCCCCAGAGAAGCCCGGTTTGGGAGGGGCCTTGAGGGGGGGTGCTGTCATGATCTCTGCTTCCAAAAGATCAGGACTTGCCCGACTCCCTTGGAAGCAGACCCATAACCCCGGTTCCGAGTGCCAGCCAGTCCCAATTGGGACCTTTTGGACCCTGTCCTGGCGCCAGTGGCACCAGGCTCATAAAGATGCCCAGTCCCAGCGCTGGAAGCGCCGGGCTCATAATGCTTGGGTGGACTTACCTGCAGCAGACCATGCTGCTTACTTACCTGCCAGTCGAACCCCTGATCCTCTTCTGTTTGGGACTACTTTTCCTGTTGGGTGGGGCAGGAGCCACTCCCTAGGTTCAGAATACTGGAACTCTTCTGGAAAGCAGGAACTCTTTTCTTACCTAGGCGTGGCTGTGGAAGGAGACACCTAAGCACTACAGGAGGCTATTTAAACCACACCCGATGGATAAATCTTGCTTTGTGTTATTCTGCATTCTCTGCAGCAGAACGCTCATCGTGTCTTCTGCTTCTGATCCTGGGCCTAAGGGAACAAAAGCTTACCATCCTGGAATCCAGTCTTCAGCAGCACCTGTAAAGACAAAAAAAGAACAGGTTAGCACTACGGTCTTCAGTGGCAGCGCATCTCTTACCTGGTCCATCGGCTGTCACCAACGCCTCGCGCTGCATTCCGGCATCTGAAAGACAAAGGCTTACCTACTCTTCGCATGCTCCGGAGGTCTTCGCACTGCATTCCGGCATCTGAAAAACAAAAGCTTACCAGCTCTTCGCACGCTCCGGAGGCCTTCGGCGCTGCATCCCGCATCTGAAAGACAAAAGAAGGTGCGTTTAAAGACATTGGGCAACTTTATTACTCACGTGCCATTACTCCTTCCCACGCCGAATCCAGTGGGTATTCCAGCACCCTTCAGCTTCTCTAAAGCTCCGAACTTGTACCTGCAAGATAAAAGGGACAGTTAGTGCGCATCGTGAAGCAGGCTACAAGCGCTTACTTACGTGCTTCCAGGCGCTTCTATTCCTCACGCGGGTTCGATCCTCAACTCTCATCAGCCCGCCATCCGCCATCGCCGGAACCCTGCAAAACAAGAGATATAATTACAAAAGACTTTTAAGACATTTGAAGTGCCTAGAACTTACCGTTTGTGCAGTTAACGACGGACAGCAGTCCTCTGAGGTCAAGAGGCCTGCACCCTTATCCAGTGAAGAAACTGGTTACTGCACCCTGCCCCGAGGCAGATGGAGAGCTCGGCGTTCACTTACCTAAGGTGAGGGCGTTAACCTTTGGGGTTCTGCAGGAGAATAGAAAGGGAAGAGGAGAGAGGCACCCAATAACCCCAGTTCATTAATCCCATATTTTCTATCTGCAGACATCTTACTCTTCGAGTCAGACATACAGTGCACAGAGGTCTAGCCCAAAGAGCCAACCGTGTGTTACACACCACCTTTGAAGATACGGCATTCACCCAGTCAAGACCGGCGCCTCTGCGGGAATCAGGTGAGCGTTACACGCCCCGCCCGGAAGGATCATTGAATCTACTCTCCTACTATTCCCAAGTTCTCGCAGCCTCCAAGCTAAAATTTTATCGGCCTTCTCGCCCTTCTCCATATACTTTTGCTTAAGGAAGGACAATTTCCTCTCCGTTTGCTCCACTAGCAGAGCAGCAAGTATCGCCTTTAGTTGCTGAAGCTCGGCCCACTTGCCCGGAAACATCTGGGACTTTAATTTGCCTCCTGGTTGGATAGCCTCAGTTTTGTCTCTGAGAAGCCTCTCCTCTCTACCCCTCTCACGTTTCCTCGCTGCACCCATCCCTATTAGAACGCCCCTGATTGTAGCCTTAAAAGCTTCCCACACCCCGCCAACCCCACTTGTCCATCATCATTGTTTACAAAGTACTCCTTTATGGTAGTAAGGTGGGACCGGGACAGCTCCTTGTCCTGCAACAGGATGTCGTTACAGGTCCACCTCCCGGGCCCTAAGGTCTCAGGGGGATCCCCAGTTGGACCTTGACTAGGTCGTGATCGGACCAAGGAGTCACTTCCACCCTCACCTTTCCGATCATATCGTAAAGCGATTCATCCACCAGGATGTAGTCAATTCTAGAGAATGACAAATGGGCTTCTGAGAAAAAGGTAAACAAAGGGTCTTGGCCCTCCCGTGCTGAATGGGAATCCTTGAGCCCTAACTCGTCATTAGTTCTCTGGAAGGAGGCTGCCAGTCGGCTCTGTCCCAGAGAATCCCTAAAGGGGCGGTCAGACTTCCTGTCTCGTTCAGGGTCCAGGACCATATTGAAATCCTCTCCCACCACAAGCAAGCCCTCAGTGAAGGTCATAATCTTGGGTTTCAGGTCTAACCAGAAGCGGTCTTGGGCTTTGTTAGGGGCATAGATAGCGATCAGGGTCACCTTGGAACATCTAATATCCCCCTTGACCATTGTATATCGACCCTCTGGGTCTCTGCATTGGGCTTTCGGGACAAAGTGAGCATTCGGGGAAACAACTATCGTCACCCCACTCTTCTTAGCTTGACAAAAGGCATGGAAGACCTGTTGTATCGCCTTAGCTTTGAGGGCCGGTTCAGACCCCCTCACCCAGTGGGTTTCTTGAAGAAACAAAAGGTCCAGCTTCAACCTATCAAATTCCTTCACAACTAAGGACCTCTTACGGGGAGAGTTGAGACCGTGTGCGTTCAGGGAGCCCAGAGTCAGTGAGTGACTTGAGCGTTCAGTGAGCCAGCAGGAGAATGTTGTGTACGCTCTGATCCACTAAGAGTACGAACTCCTCCTAGACACCACTCTTGACTGATACTCCTGCAGCCCCTGATTAAACATATCAAGCCCCACCAATCAGAGACTCCAAACGCTTGATGCAAACTGGTATAACCCCTATTCAAAAATGAGAACCCCTTTATCCCCCCTCCCTCCCCTTCCCCGAGCACCTGGAATGCCTGCAACATTGAACCCATTGCAAGACCAGGCCACCAGAGACCGCTTCCACCAGGGCGGCTAACAACAAAAGCATTCCAACATTCTGAGCCCCACCCAAACACTCAAAACAAAACCAACTGCTTCCTCCAACCCCACCCCCCTCCCTTCCAGAAAGCATATTTGACTGAGTAAAGACTACCCCATACTGTAGATCGTTGTACAGGGGTACCCCCCAAACAACCCTGGGGAGACACCCAGACCTGAGCTCTGCTTTAGGTCTCTCGGGGCAATACGAATAGCGGACCAGCTCAGGGAGCAGGTTGGCCAGGGGAGGTTGGAGCCACTCTTCTAAATTTCCTGAGTCACTCTCTGTATGTCATTCTCCGTAACTAGGGAGTACTTGTAGCCCTCAACCTCAAACACGAGAGAAAATGGGTGGCCCCACCTATATCTCACTCCCCTAGACTGAAGCCACTTCGATACTGTCACGACTCGCTCCCTTCGCTCCCGTTCCCACTACTTGGGGGCATGATTTGGGGTTTATTCCCTACTGGACCTTTCCTCCGAACCTTATGCTACAGTGCTGTGATGAATTGGGAGCGCTAAATCCCTATTTTCCAAGCTACTTCCCTTCCGGATCCATTCCAGGTTTTTGGCAGCCAGCATGCTTCTTTAACCAAATGACTATGCTTCCCAGAATGCCTGGCCCACTGCTCCACCTCCACCCTTGCAGGACAAGGTTGGGTGGAGGATAGGTAACAGCTGTGGCTGCAGGTGCAGCAATCAGCACACCTGAGGCGTGTGCTAGTTAAGCAGCTTTAAAAGCCTCAGTCTTACTTCAGTCCAGCGCTGGTCAACGTTTGTTGTGTTCCTGTTGTGACTAGTCCCTTGTTCCTTGTTCCTTGCCTTTGTACCTAGTTCCTAGTTCCTGTTTTCTTGTTCCTCCGCCCTGAATCTCGGATTCATGCGCTAATTGATTTCTGCTCCCTTGATTCCCTTTTTGTCTTCCTCTGTTTGCAGGCAGCATTTCTCAGTGCTTTCCCCTTTTAGATGCAGCCCAGTTTGTCTGTGTTCTATATTTCTTTGACTCTGTCCTTTGCTGCTGTAAACCCGTATGCCTTAGCCGTCCTCTTAGATTAGCTTCCTGTCTTTTCCTTGGAGGGGTAGGGAGAAGTTTGCATTGGTTATTTCGTTTTTCCCTGCTCCTGATCTATTGGGATCCATTCCATGTTTTCCATTGCACTTCTGCATTTATTTCCCATTTGATTATTAGGTGTGGTGTGCGGTTGTAGCTAGCTCCTGTGTGAATGCTTATGTTTTCCTCACTAATTTGTAATCACTATTCCAACTTAGGTATTTATTTTCCTCCCATTGCTGTTCTAGCCTTTCGGGGTCCCAGTTTCATCAACAGGATTCGTGGGCTAGCTGACATTCAAGAGGTTTATCTCGTCCTCGTGAGTACAGTTCTTTAGTTCCCTTATTTAATACCATCAAGAGTGTTAGTTTACAGATCCTGTCATTGCTTGCCCTCCACGTGGGTTTAGCGCTGTCAGTACCTGTAACAGCAATTGGGGTTAAGGCGCTTGCCGACTTTCCTCGCGGTCAGGTGCTTACCCCACATCCCTTTTCATATATTGGTTTTGATGTCACACTCTATTTGCACTCCTGGGTTCTAGCATACATGAGTCGTTGTTCCTGTGTGCACATTTCCCTTGCCATATTCGCTGCCTTTGTACTCGCCTGACTAATCCTGACAGATACGGGGCTGCATAGCCATCTCTGCGCCAGAGTTAGGGCAGAGAGGTCTTGGTAAATCATAACTTTAGATCCTTCCCAGTCAATGGGGCCTCTCCTCCTAGCGAGCTCCAGAATCTTAGCCTTTTCTGAGTAATAATGAAATTTCGCAAAGTATCGATCGGGGCGCTCTGGCGGAAGCACCTGCCCTGTGATCTCCATCGATCGTTGGCTCGCTGGTGTTACCCTCATCAAAAAGCTTATTTACAACCGCCTTCACGATTGCAGCGCCGCTCTCTGTTTTCCAAGTCATCAAGTTTGAGGGTAACCTTCTCCTCTCTTCTCTCCAGTTCAGATAGACACATATCAAATTGAGTCTCAAGGATGTCGATCGAGCTTTGATTGGCTTCCAGGGCTTGGACACGGTCATCCACAGAATCTACTTTTTTATCTAACGAGTCCAGCCTTTTGCTGATGTCTACCCTGAATCCACAGATTTCCTCCAAGAGGGCCGCCATACCTCTGCTCATTGATTGGGCATCCATGGCTTCTGGCTGATCAGTGGTGGGCATGGCACAACCTTCCCTCTGCCCCGCGGAGGTGTATCGGAATCTCTGCAGGGATGACGCCCTCGAGAGATACCAACAGACTCCAACAACGAGAGCCACTGAAGATGCCCTGGGGAGAGCTACAAGGGCGGCCAAGCAAGGTCTCTGCTGAAGATCTGGGCGCTGCTGTGCTACGTGAGCATAAAGATCCTCACAAGCCTGGGGTTCTCAGGGTTGTTGAGTCGGAATTCTGCACTGGTCGCTGCATTGTGTTTCACTTACTCTCCTTTTCCTCCTGCTTCCAGCACCCACTAAAGGGACCTGAAATGAAGACCAGCCGGAGGATACTACTTAGACAGCCAGGCGGGCTATGAAAACATCAGGGTCAACCAAAGATAGTTATGACCTACAAGAATTCGATGCACAGGTCCCTCAGGCTCCCACCCTTGCCCAGCTAGAAAGAGAAGCAGACAACACCTGGCTGAGTTCCGAGGCAATTGCTCTGCATGGCAGTGAGAGACCCAAACTGCTTCTGCTGCATCCAATCGCCTATCCCAAGGTAAACAGGGTCCTGCGCTGTGACGTTACATCCAAGGATCACTCACGCTACCGCAGGGTGCGCTGCATCAACTGGACCGCTATGCAGATCTCTGCTGCCTGCAACCCATGTCCCTCTCGAGCAGCAAGGATAGTGCCTGGTACAGTGGGTAAAGCAGACTAAAAATTGTGCTGGAGTCCGACTGCTGGCCTCTGGGTGAACCACGAATTAAGATATGCAGAGCTAGATGGAGGGAGGGTTATTGTCACCGGGGCTGCTTTGTGGGCAGATGCAGTTAATAGCTCTTCTCAAACACCGAGCGCATGCACAAGGATACAGGCCACTCCCGGTCCAGACGCCCCGCTGGGCTGCAAACAACAGTGAAGGGGGGCGGGCAGTCTTTCTTTCAAGCTCCTCAACTAATGCTCTGCCAAGAGCTCACCGCCGCCCAGGGGGTAACAGGTTCACGCCAGTCCATCCCAGCCTCTCTGAACGGACCGGCGGATACAGACAGACCCCCGGGGCACAGAGAGACCAGTTCAGCAAACAAACTTCGCACCTCCCTGAGCCTCGCCCGGTCCGCCGCTCAGATGGGGCGTCACTCCTCAAGGGATCTCAGCCGACTCTCTGCAACGCGTCCCCCAGTCGGCGCGGCTACCTTCTTTGCGACACCCACCACCGCAGCTGCCTGCTGGACTACACGCAGTGGGGGTGTCTTCTCCCTCCTCCCCCAATGCAGGGCACAGCGGTTCCACAAAAAGGGGGTACAGACCTCCGGTCCCCGTCGTGCCTGGGGGGGCAACCCCCAGTTCGCCCTCTATTGCGCCACCTGCTGCTGGTCACTGATCCTAACTGACAGCGGGCCTCCCAAGAGCTCGGCCCGCGGCGGGAAACCTCAACTCCCACACTCCACTCGTGGGGCGCCATAATCAGTCTTACGGGCAGTTCCGATCGTCGGAATTTCTCCCAGCAGGGCCTCTCCTTCTTCCAATTCCTTGTGGGGGGAGCCGAATTTCGCTCAAGGGGATGTTAGGGGGGGGGCTCAAACCCTTAAATTCGCCCTTGTGGAGGAGGCTAGCTTAGGGACGACTGCACATCTCGGCACCCCCTGGTGGCTCCATCCCTATCCATTTCAATAAACTCACATCATACTGGCTCGTACTCCATAAGATCTCTAGCACTTTCTCGAAGTCTTCCTGAAAGAATGGTGGTCTTCTTTTTACCAACACCATTCTCTGCAGTGTTTCTATATTCTTTACTTTAATCTAATAAAAATCACTAGTTCATCATCAGAATAGTCAACTCTGAATATTTCATCTGTCAACCGATACCCTTCACTGAGGTCTATTGCTGTCCTCCATCCCCTTCCTTCATCATCTGTCCCATTGTCGGGAACCGGATCCCACGTTGTATCACTGATGTCTGAAAATGCCAGGAGTCTCCTTCAGGGAGAGACTTTCCCCCAGAGAGCACGGTCTGCAGGATAAAAACATGTCAGACCAGGCGCTCAGGCGAAAAGGCCGGGCAGCAACAGAGCTAGAGTAGAAGAAAATACACAGGTACACTGGTCATGATATGAAACAACAGACAATATCGCTCCCCCCACCACACACTCCCCAACTCTTAGCTGTGATCCGTAAATGGTAGGTAAAGAACCTATGAGTGCAGAGCCGGCCTTGGATGGCGTGGTAAGAACGCCCTGTGAAGTGCAGGAATCTTCTGATGTGGTGCAGCGAGGAGATAACCTGACCCGGGTGGAACGAGGGCACAACTAAAGCAACAAATGTCAATGTTAATCCACAATATCCCAGTGGTGGTGAAAAAGTCTCCAGAGCAATCAGTGAGTAGATGAAAAGTCACAAGTTCCAAACAATCCCCAGAAAGGAGCACAATTTCCAAAGTACAATCCAATGCTTGATGTGTCCAAAAGAAACAGAAATATATCCAATGCTCAGTTTGTGATAGAACCCAGTGCCGATGTAATAACAGTGAAGAGGGGGACTGAATAGGGAGGCTAGGGTTGAGGCGGTGAGTAACTGATGGAGATGAGTGACAAAGTTCGTTATCCGTGAGCAGTGATGGACGTGACGGACCCACGGAGGTTGAGTGTTGGCGTACGGCAGAAAGCAGCTGGATGCTTGCTCAAAGGGTGAAGGATAGAGGCAGGGCCATCTTAAACACTTTTGGGGCCCAGGGCACGGACACCTTTGGGGCCCCCCTCCACTGAACCAAAGGAATTAATAAATCAAAAATATCTGGTCACAATGCCCTCATCGTGTTCACAACCCATAGCTGGATATGCTGCTTAGCAGCAATCAAAATAATCATGGGTACTCCCTTTCAGTCTCTTTATCCTGTTCATCCTTGTTGTAGCCGGTAAGATAGTTCAGTTGGTTGAGTGCTTACCGCTGCAATCTGTGTGAGATCAGCAAGTTGCAGGTTTGAACCCGACAAGACCAACTGAGCCTTTCATCCATCTGAGGTCGATAAATGAGTACCAACTTTGGTTGGGATGATAATTGAAAGTAAATATCTTGTATGTACAGTGCTTTGGAAAAAGCACTATATACATAACAGTCATTAATCTGAATGATAAACAAGCACTATTTCAAGGCCAACATTAGCAGTCAACGACAAGGGTTCTTGCGTTCTAGCATAGATAGAGGACACTTCATCTATAGCAGGCACGAGGAAAGTAGACCGGCCATAGTGTAGATGCAGGACACAGACCCTATGGAAAAAATGCACATAATCCAGATTAGGCAGACGACTCAGATTAGGTGCCTCAAGAGTGCAAAAGTGCTCAGGGATGAATACAAGAGACCATTTGAAAGTAAGGGGAACGATACAGATATCTTAGCATAGATAGTGGAGGAAGAATAGAAGCTGCCACAAACGGGTCCATATTCAGGCATATAGAGATTAGAAGAGGGACATAGATTTCAAGAAGTGTTGCCATTAGAGAGCAAAGTGGCTGTGGTGTGCAATGCTCACTATTATTATAGAGGAACCAACACTATAGCAAGTGAAACCATGAGTGAGGCTTTATTGAAGATGATACCCTGAGAATGAAATCCCTCTGAAGGGCTACAATTTTCAAAGGTTTAGGGACTGGTCATTTTGGCAGGCTATATGAAATTAAATGAGATGCCCAGAATCACACATGGGTTAAAACGTGAGGCTGGTATTTGTGCCCACTCTGTAACGTTCACACTTTACCACTTTCTTTTTCCAGTTGTTACCATGACCTAAAATAATCCCATTTTACAAAACTGACTTGCAAAGTACACAAATCACATAATCCAACGTGACAATTTATAAAAACAAAATGGTATAGAAGCATATTATGCAAAATGGGAACGATTCTAGCTTTATTGTCCCCATCATCAAGGTAAGTATATAAGTGCCAGCATTTGTTACTCACCGCTCCGTAAATCAATCACTGCCTGAAGATAGGCGACCTTGGAGACGGCAGTTTCCACAGAAATTCAAGACAGCCTCAGGTATCCCGACACCCCCTGAATTCTAGATTCAGGCTTCCTCAAAGAGGGGCTTTTCTATGATGTGCCTCTCTGCTCTTTCAACCTGAACAGGCAGAGTTGCCAATCGCCTAAAAGAGCGGCGAGAACACACACCGCCAAACCAATGCTGCAAAGGAATACAAAGATGGTTAGAAGAGACAAGCTACGAAAGGAAGGTAAGAAAACAATAGTACTAAAGGAGTACCTAGAAAGGGATTGAGGAGTGGAATCTGCTATAGGAATGCACCTATAAAAAGAAATAGAACTATTACCCTACAAATCAATGTAGTTAACTAGACCTTCCCAGAAATGGATAAGTAATTCAAACACAGACCTGAAGGGAGAGTTGACAGGAATGAATGAAGTCCAAGTGGAGGGAAACAACGAAAGGATAAAATAAAAAAAAAGGGAGGTTAGTACAGGAAAGTAACCCGAGCGGCACGAGGGTCGCACTAGTGACGGGTTGGTGCATGTACAGGAAAGCGTCACAATATGCACTTGGAGAGGGTTTCACTGAAGAATGCAGTAGTCCCAAAAGATGCAGCAATCAAGTCTGACAGGAAAATAGAAGCTACCGTTGGAGGCCAGCAGAGAGGGGTCCCCTAGCCTGGATCAGTTCGGAATTAAATGGTGTTGCTAGGTATATCCCAAATGAGTAGCTGAGGAGTTCTGGAGAGGGCTCAGGTAATAACAAGGAGACAGCGGACGAGTGCAGAGAACACCCAATAGCGTACCTTAGTGAGCCGATGCAGCATGAAGTCACTGAGGAGAAAGGTAGGCAGTCCGTGAAGGAGTCCGGGTCAGTAATGGAGCGGGCGTAACCAAAACCAAAGGAGTATCCAAATATAGTCCAAAGAGAATAGCCGAGCGTCGGGAACCAGCAGATCAATTAAAGTACTGACTGGATGTCAGAAGGGATACGGAGCGTAACCGCAAGGAAAGTAACGCTACAATTAGCAGCAATGAGCTGTACGAGTAGCAGTGCTTTTAAAGTACATGGGGGTGTGGTTTTGGTACGCGTTCCTCACGCCTACAAGGTGCCAGCTGACATGATACACGTCGGCGTGTAAACAAGCGCCATGGCAACCTGTATCGGTTCCAGAGGGGAGCCTGTGAGTGCGCTTTTCTTCGCATGAAAGCAGCGGGAGAGCTGACGCCGGCATTTTGCGGAGAAAATGTAACAGCATCCGTCCCCAAAGACACCGGCAACCCCTTGGCGGAGTGGAACTCCCTCAATAGGTCGGGACAATGCAAGTTGGCCAAAGGTTCCCAAGTGCGGTCCTCACTCCCATTATGCCCTATGGGGCAAAAATGGGAATGGGGAAGGGAAAATGGGAAATGGGGATTTACCGCCCCACTCACCTTGGAATGGGGCGGTAAATCCGCCATCCACCATGGTGTAAATTGGTAAAGTTGGCGCAATTAGCGCCTGGGTCGTAATGACCCCCGGTAACCGAGTGGAGCGGATGAAGGGCTTAACCAAGGATACATGAAAAACAGGGTGAATGCGCCAGGAACGAGGCAGAGACAACCGGACCGCAGCAGAGTTAATGACATCGGAAACAACCAAAGGACCCACAAATCGAGGCAATAGAGAGCGCTTCCCTGCTATCGATACGGGAGGAAAGCCACACCTTCGAGCCAATTTGGTGGGTTGGTGCTGGAGAACGATGCAGGTCCGCAGATTTCTTGGCATGGTCCTGGGCACGAAGCAAATGACATCAGACATCTCGATGTATTTGGTCTAGATCACGTACACAGTCACATGCAGCTGGATTGGAACCAGGCAGAACTGGATCAAGAGGAAGTGTCCTAGGATGACAACCATACAGAGCAAGAAACAGAGAGACCCCAGTGGACGTGTGTATAGAATTATTATATGCAAATTCCGCTTGCGGCAAAGACGTGAGCCAAGACTACTGGAACTGTAGACATAGACAATGTAGATACTGTTCAATGGTGGAATTGGTTCTTTCAGTCTGCCCGTCCGTCAGAGGGTGGTACGCTGATGAATACCTATCCTCAATATCAAGGGAAGCAGTAAGAGCTTTCCCGAACCGTGAGGTAAATTGCGTTCCCCGGTCAGAGACAATGACAGAAGGCAGTCCAAAAAAGCAAAATACATTTGTCATGAACAATCTAGCCAACCCAGGAGCTGACGGTAATCCGGAACAGGGTACGAACAAGGCATATTTCGTAAAATAGTCAACGACTACCCATATGGTGTTGCGTCCTTGTATATCGGGTAGGTCAACAATGAAATCCATTGACACCATTTGCCAGGGTTTGTATGGGACCAGTAAAGGTTGTAACAAACCCACAGGTTTGGCTCTAGAAGATTTGCATTGGGCGCAGATGGTGCAGGTCGTTCTGTAGTCTTTTACGTCTCTAGACATGGTGGACCACCAAGCCCAACGCCGTAACGCCTCCAGTGTTTTCTGACTCCCTGGATGCGCCGTAATCAGAGAGTCATGGGACCACTGAAGAGCCAAGGTCCGGGCCTGTCCCGGTGGGATAAAGACGCGCCCCTGAATGAAGGGCAATCCTTGCACCAGTTCCAAGTTGAGTTCGGTGATCTCCGTAGGATGGGTAGAGACCCAAACAGTAATGATGGAACGCAAGGAAGGCTGGACCGAACAACCACAAATGACTTTGTTTTGTAGTAGAGACAAAGGCTCAGAACGTAAGCAATAATTTCCCGTAGAAAGGCAGGAGAGGGCATCAGCAGATACCTGAGCGTTAGCAGGACGATATGTGATAACAAACTGATATTGTGAAAAAAACAAGTGCCAACGTGCTTGTCTGGCAGTGACACACTTCATTGATTTGAAGGCCAGAAGACGCCTGTGATCAGAGTAGACCGTAACAGGGTGTTTAGCCCCCAGAAGATGGTGCCTCCATTCCAGGAAGGCGTCTCTAATGGCTAGGAGTTCACGTTCCGTGATAGAATAGTTTCTCTCATAGGGCATTAGCTTACATCAAAATAGGCGATGGGATGAACTTCGCCTGAGTGTGGGCACTGTTGTGATAAGACGGCGCCAACCGCATAGCCTGAGGCGTCCGATTACACAAAGAAAGGAAAATCCAGGTCAGGATGCTTAAGAACCGGAGCTGTAGTAAAGGCAGATTTCAGCTGGTCAAACGCCTTTTGGGCCTCCGGTGACCAGACATACGGCACCTTAGCACTGGTCAAGGAGGTAAGAGGCGCAGAGATGTCAGAAAAAACATTGATGAACCGCCGGTAAAAGTTGGCGAAGCCTAGAAATGATTGCAAAGCTTTGGTAGACTTGTGCACCGGCCACTCCAGGACAGCTTTTATCTTAGACTGACTCATACGAACTCCCTGGTCAGTAAGGTCGTATCCCAGAAACTCTACTTCTGATGCATGGAAAATGCATTTTTCTGCCTTTACAAATAAATGGTGGTCTCTTAGACGCTGAAGAACTGTCTTGACATGTTGGATCTGATACATCAGGTTCTGTGAATAGATCAGTATGTCATCCAGATAAATTACGACATATTGATCTAAGATGTCGCAAAATAGGTCATTCATAAATGCCTGGAAGGTAGCCGGGGCGTTACAGAGTCCAAAAGGCATCACCAGGTATTCAAATAGACCGTAACGTGTCTTGAATGCAGTCTTCCATTCGTCCCCCTCTCTCATGCGTACCAGATTGTAGGCCCCTCGAAGGTATAATTTAGCGAACATTTTAGACAAGCCCAGTTGATCGAGGAGGACCGAAATCAGAGGAAGAGGATACTGATTTTTAATGGTAGCTGCGTTCAGTGCGCGTTAGTCAATACAGGGACGTAAATCCCCTTCTTTTTTGGGTACAAAAAAGAGTGGAGACGCCATTGGAGACTTCGAAGGGCGGATAAACCCCATCTTAAGTGCCTTGTCAATGTACTCTTTCAGTACTGCATCCTCCTTTAGGGTGAGTGAGTACACTCTTCCAGTGGGTATCTTCATTCCTGGTATTAGGTCTATCGGGCAATCATAGATCCGATGCGGAGGTAGGGCCTCCGCCATCCCCTTGTCAAACACGTCTACGTATTCTGCATATTGAGTGGGGACCACGGAGGTAACCGCGTTAGAAATGGCCCCAACATGCATAGTGGAGGACACTAGCGCTCTAGCGGGGTTGTCCTGGCTGATCCCATGCAGTGAAGTGCAGCAGATATTGCAGACATTAGAAGGAAACTGGATCAGATGGGTTGACCAATCAATGGCAGGGTTGTGGAAGCACAGCCACGGGACACCCAGGATGACCTTGTGGGCAGGGGCTTTAATGACGTCAAACAATATCTCTTCTGTATGACCTTCATCGGTGCTCATGACCAATGCAACTGATGTGTTACCATACCAGAGACTAGAACTGACCCATCTACTGCATTAACCAGTTCAGGAGTATTTTTGCGAATTATTGGTATTCCTGACATAGAAGCAAAGCATTGGTCAACGTAATTACCAGTTGCTCCCGAATCTATCACTGCCATTGCTTTGAATGTCCCTCCCTGGTTCACAGTAAAACGGACAGGAAGCTGCATCAATTAAGTAGGGATTGACAAAGGAGAGTCCAGGGTTGCTTTTCCCGACGTAGGGACTCCGTCTACTGTCGGGATTTGGCGTTTCCCGCCTTTCATTTGGGTTTTTTAGGACATTCGGGCAACAAATGATCAGAGGCCCCACAATACATGCACAGGTTATGTGACCTGCGATGTTCACGTTGAGCGGGCGTGAGCGGACCCCTGACAACACCGATCTGCATAGGCTCAGCAGCAGGGAGTGTAGTGGAAGAGGTTTCCGTAGGTGATGAGGCAAATAGGGCAGATTTCTTCTCGCCTCATCGTTCAGCTTTGTGGGCATCAATTTGAAGGACTAAATCAAGCAACTCTCCGAAGGCTGTGGGAATGATCGGAACAGTGGACAGTATGTCCTCCAATTCGTCAGAGAAACCCTGATAAAAGACTGCGGTCTTCTTCTCTTCGGGCCAATCTGTCTCAGCTGCCAGCTGATTAAAGGGGCTAAATAAACCAAGAGGGAATTGTTCCCTTGTCTGTGCTTTAGTAACTCTAAATCGGTAGCTTGAGTAGTGTAGCGTGTGTCAAATACTTTACTCATCATCGCAAGAAGAGCATCACAATTGTAAAGCACATGGCTGTTAGATTCTAACAATGGGTTTGCCCAGGTGGCCGCGGTGCCACCCAAATGTGACAAGACAAACGCAGCCTTAGTAGTGGAAGTGGGAAAAGAAGCAAGACGACACAAGAAGTGCAATTTACACTGGTTAATGAAAGTCCTGTATTTTTTAGGATCCCCCAGGAAGCATTCTGGGTGCGCCAGAATGAATTGGGTGGTAAGCATGATGGGTGTAGGCTCCTGAGTAGGAGCTGGAAAACCGGACCCTGAAGCCATGGCCCCAGCGCCGGTTTCCTGCGAGGCCGGAGTAGTCACCAAGGCCTGGATAGCGTCCATGCGCTGGCGTAGTGCCTCTTGTGCATTGGTCAGGTCGGTTCTCAGATCCGTGACCATTTGCATGATTTGTGTCAAGGCATCGCTAGCCTCTGTGAACATTACAAGGCTGCTAATTCTGTTACTCACCGCTCCGTAAATCGATCACTGCCTGAAGATAGGCGACCTTGGAGACGGCAGTTTCCACAGAAATTCACGAGACAGCCTCAGGTATCCTGACACCCCCTGAATTCTAGATTCAGGCTTCCTAAAAGAGGGGCTCTTTTCTACGATGTGCCTCTCTGCTGTTTCAATCTGAACAGGCAGAGTTGCCAATCGCCTAAAAGAGCGGGGAGAACACACACCGCCAAACTAATGCTGCAAAGGAATACAAAGATGGTTAGAAGAGACAAGCTACGAAAGGAAGGTAAGAAAACAATAGTACTAAAGGAGTACCTAGGCAAGGATTGAGGAGTGGAATCTGCTATAGGAATGCACCTATAAAAAGAAATCGAACTATTACCCTACAAATCAATGTAGTTAACTAGACCTTCCCAGAAATGGATAAGTAATTCAAACAAAGACCTGAAGGAAGAGTTGACAGGAATGAGTGAAGTCCAAGTGGAGGTAAACAATGAAAGGATAAAATAAAAAAAAGGGAGGTTAGTAGAGGAAAGTAACCCACGCGGCACGAGAGTCGCACTAGTGACGGGTTGGTGCATGTACAGGAAAGCGTCACAATATACACTTGGAAAGGATTTCACTGAAGAATGCAGTAGTCCCAAAAGATGCAGCAATCAAGTCCGACAGGAAAATAGAAGAACAAGTTTCTTCTTACCTTGTAACGTTCTTTCGATGGGATGTTCCTCCGACGTATTCCTTATCTATGATATTTGTATCTCCGGCTTGCTGGCCTCGGAAACATTTTTTCCCAGTAGAGGGCGCTGTGCGTCGACGTCCGTTGAGTAGGTGTTCCTCGACAGCCACCGTATCGACGTCGACGTCATCATGCCTATAAATGGCCACGTGCAGCGTCCGTTGCTCAGTTCCGTTTTGTAGAGTAAATTAGGTATTGCATGAATGGTTACTACCTTTGAAGGAGCGTAAGCTGCAACCACAAGGGGAATGTACTGCGGGGATGGATGGGAGGGGCGATAAGGAATACGTCGGAGGAACATCCCATCGAAAGAACGTTACAAGGTAAGAAGTAACTTGTTCTTCGAAGGGATTGTGTCCTCCGACGTATTCCTTATCTATGATAGACTCCCATAGCAGTGGTATGTGATTGGAGGCGGGAGTAAGAGATGCCATATTACTCTTTAAGAATGAACAGAGTGTAACACAGCTTTGCCAAATCTAGTCTCTTGACTAGAGGAGGAATCCAGGCTATAAAATTTGGTAAAGGTATGTGCGGACAACCATGTGGCCGCCGCACATATGTCTTTAATTGGTACCCCTCTTTGAAGAGCTGAGGATGCTGCGAAACCCCTGGTCGAATGAGCCCTTATATTTTGAGGGGGCTCTTTCCCTGCCAGTTTGAAGCATTCCATAATGGCTAAAATAATCCATCTGGAGATGGTTTGTTTGGTTATTGGTAATCCCAACTTATGTCCTGCGTAACCTACAAAGAGTTGGTCTGCTTGTCTAATTTTAGCAAGTCTACTGATATAAAAACTCAAGGCTCGCTTAGGGTCCAGCCTGTGTAGTCTCTCTTCCTCTTTCCCCGGATGGGGAGGAGGATAGAATGATGGTAAAGAAATCTTCTGAGTAATGTAAAATTCAGAAACTACCTTGGGAGGAAGTTAGGCTTCACCTGTAGAACGACTTTGTCCTTGTGAAAAATTGTATGAGGAGGTTTACAAGATAGGGCTTGTATCTCGGCTAACCCTTCTAGCAGATGTTAATGCTACCAATAAAACAGTTTTGAGGGTGAGAAACTTCAATGAACAAGAGTGGAGTGGTTCAAAAGGAGCACCCTTTAGGAAGTTTAAAACTAGATTTAAGTCCCATAAGGGAACTTGGAATGGTCTTTGAGGGTAAACATTAGTTAGATCTTTCAGGTATTGTATTACCAATGGAATTTTGAAATATGATGGTTCCTCTGCAGTGCGCTTAAAGATCGATAGCGCTGCGAGATAGCCCTTAATAGTGCCAACTTGAAGGCCTGAATTTGCCAAATAAAGTAAGAAGGATAACACCGCAGGTGTACCACATGAAAAGGGTTCAATATTCTTTCCTCTGCACCAGCTGCAAAATGTATTCCAATGGCAGCGGTATAGAGTTTTAGTTGCTGGCCTTCTGGCCAAAAGCAACACCTCCATGATGTCATCTGGAAGGTCCCAATCCTTGTACCTCAACCTTTCAGATACCAAGCGTGAAGGTTGAGGGTCTTGATGGCTGGATGGAGAACCTGACCTCCCTTCTGCGAGAGAAGATCCTCTCTGTACGGTAGACGAATTGGAGGATGGATGGACATGTTCAGAAGGTCCGGGTACCACGTTCTCCTGGCCCAATCCGGGGCAATTAGGATCATGGTCTTCTGAAACCTTCTCAACCTCCTGATCATTTCAGGAATGACAGGGACCGGAGGAAATGCGTACAGAAGTGGGAACTCCCAGTCCACTACGAACGCGTCTCCTAGAGCTCCTCTCGGGGGAAATTCCCTTGAGAAAAATCTGTCGCACTTCCTGTTGATACTGGTGGCGAACAGATCCACTTGAGGGGTTCCCCAAAGAGCGAAGATCTCTTAAAGGACTTCCTGAGCTATCTCCCATTCGTGGGAGACTGTGTTCTGCCTGCTCAGAGCGTCCGCTGTCAAGTTCTTCTCTCCTGCTAGGTGAATTGCCGATAGAGAGATTCCTTCCTGAATTGCCCAAAACCAGAGCTGCATCGCCTCTCTGCACAGTGGCAGTGACCCTACGCCGCCTCTTTTGTTGAGGTAGTGCATGGCCACTGTATTGTCCGTCATTATCAGGACGTTTCTCCCCCGTACAGACGGCAGAAAAGCCTTCAGTGCCAGTCTGATGGCTCTCAGCTCCAACAGGTTGATGTGTAGTCTGGACTCCGATGGAGACCAACCACCGCTGATGGTCAAGTCGTTGGCATGGGCTCCCCACCCCGTGAGTGAGGCGTCTGTGACTACTGTTATCTCCGGCCATGGTTGCCAAAACAGTTCTCCTTTCAAGATGTTCTCTGGAGAGGCCCACCATTGAAGGTCGGGGGCTACCTTGTCTGGAATCCGGAGGAGATCTGTCATCCTCCCTGAGAATTGTGACCACTGAGTCCTCAGTGCTCACTGAAGGGATCTCATTCTCAGGCGAGCCTCTGGCACAAGGGATATGCAGGATGCCATGAGGCCTAGCAACCTCAAAAAGTCGTAGGCTGGGAGACATTGGGCATTTTGAAACCTGGTGACCATCTGCAGAATATCTTGAGCCCTCACCTCTGGTGGCGAGGCTTTTCCCAGGGACGTGTCCAGGACTGCTCCAATGAACTGGAGACTCTGTGATGGTATCATCTGTGACTTCATTAAATTGAGGGAGAAGCCCAGCTTGTGAAGGGAGTGGCAGACATAATCTAGTTGGATCCGAGCTTGTTCCGAAGAAACTGCTCTGATCAACCAATCGTCCAGGTAGGGGTAGACGTGAATCCCTTCCCTCCTTAGACTTGCAGCCACAACCGACATTAGCTTGGTGAAGACCCTCGGGGCGGAGGTCAGCCCAAATGGCAGAACTCGAAATTGATAATGAGAGTTGCCAATTGCGAACCTCAGGTACTTACTGTGCTTGGGATGGATTGGAACATGGAAATAAGCATCCTGAAGGTCCACAGATACCAACCAGTCCTGAAGCTGGAGGGCCTGAAGGATCTGAGAGAGAGTTACCATCTTGAACTTGTCCTTCCTGAGGAACTTGTTCAATTCTCGTAAGTCCAGGATGGGTCTCAGTCCTCTGTCTTTCTTTGGTATGAGAAAGTAGGGGGAGTACCAGACCTTGTTCCTGTCCGCTACAGGTACCGGTTCCATGGCACCTTTCTCTAGCAGGTCTACAATTTCCTGCAAGAGGAGCGGATCCGGCACTTTCAGAGAGCTGTTCCCCGGTGGATGGCTCTAAGGGATGCGTAGAAAAGGCAGGCAGTAACCTTGGGCAACTGTCTCCAATGCCCAAGCATCTGACGTAATAGCCTGCCATTCCGTCAGATGGTGAGTTAACGTGCCCCCTACAGGTGTCTTGTGATGGGAGACCTCAGAGTGGTTTGGGAGCGACTGATGCAGTTTCCGAAGGTAAAGCGGCTCCTGCTCCTGCTGATGCGGCTTTCTTTCCTTTACCCCGTCCACCATGGGTACATTTTCCTTGGCCTTTTTGAGCCGGCCGTCCTCTGCCTCTTCCATATGAGGACTAATAACGAAAGGACCTTCCTCTCCAAGAGGATCCTGAGGGACGAAAATTAGTTTGGCGGATTGCAGCTCCTAGTGACTTGGCTGCTGCTTTAGATGTTTGCAGTTTTTCCAAACTGTCATCCGCCTTTTTACCAAACAGGGAAGAGCCGTCAAAGGGCATATTTAAAAGTGTGGCCTGTACGTCAGAAGCAAAGCCGGACTTTCTCAACCACGCATGCCTGCGGATTGTGGTACTTGCCGCCATGGCCCTGCTGATACTGTCAGCAGAATCAATGCCAGTTTGAAGGGACTCACACATTGCATCTTTACCATCTCTGATGATATTTAAAAATGCGTCCCTTTCTTCTCCTTCCTGGAGGCCGTCAGTCCAGATGAAGCACACTCCCAAAGAGTGTGGCTGAACCTAGCGAGCGTACAAGTCGCATTAATAGATTTTAAAGCCATGCTACAGGCCGAGAAGACTTTCTTAGCCATGGCATCATATTTTTTATCATCCCTATCCTGTGGAGCAGTGGGGTATGCAGATGTACAGTCTGATGAAGTTGCAGCCTGGACCACCACACTCTCTGGAGTAGGGTGCTTAGATAGGTATTCAGGGTCAGCAGCAGATACCCTATATTTCGCTGACAACTTCTTGTTAACCGCAGGGACAACTTCAGGAGTTTCCCAGTTAGTTCAAATCTTTCTTTGTAAAGCAGAATGAAAGGGAACCACAGGATCCTCCTGTGGACCTTTATCCAGAATATCTGTGAGGTCATCCTGTTGAAAAACAGGTGAAGGCGCAGACCCACCCATGAACTCCATAATTCTTGACATTAGGGTTCTATAAGGGGTTTCAGCATGTTCCCCTGGGTCTGGTTTGACAAATTCCACTTCTGGGGAAGTGTCTAGGCCACTTGCTTCTTGTAATGCATCCTGAAGGTCTTTCAACCTTCTTTCCTCAGAGGCAAAAGTCTCTGGTTCAGGTGATGTGGTCCTCTGCAGCCCAAAGGCCTTTCTTGATCAGAATCTTCCCTTTCTTCATAAATTGAAGTTAAGGCGGGATGCTCTGGCCTGTGAAATGGTATAAAACCCATCTCTAAGGCAGAGGGAGCCATCATCAGTGGCCTTGAAAAGGTCGATGTCGTCGACGCCGATGTAAAAATCCTCGAAGGCGCCGACAAAGGCGTCGAGAAAACTGGAAGAGGCTTCGAAGAACTCGAGAGGATCGGAATCCTGCTCGAGGATGTCGACGACGTTCACAACGTCGTGTCGGAGGCTCTCGGTGTAACCGTTGGTTGTGGAGTAGCCGTGGGTTTTTCTTTTATCGGCGTCGGTGTCGATGCCGGCGTCGACTCGATCGACGGATGCGTCGAAGAACCCTGTGATAACGGCGTCGATGGCGCCGATCTATGCTTCGAAGGGGCTTTCGACGATGGCGTCGAAGATGCTTTACTTACCGATGGCTCATGGCGCTTTCGGGTCGACTCTTTCGGCGGGTGCTTCGACTCGCAGCATTTAGATTTTTGGGGATTTTCACCCGGGGTATCACCCTCAGCTGACTTCGAGGGGGTCGAGGCCGCTTTCTCGAAGACGCTTAGCATCTTTTTTCTGAATTCCTCCCACTCAGCCTCAGAGCTGTGTTTTGTGGGGCAATTTACTCTTTCAGGGGAACTAGAAGACGACGACAAAGGAGATCTTTGTCTCTTTTTCGAGTGTCTAGACCTCGACGAGTGGTGGGAGCCACTTCGAGACCTAGACCGAGAATGCTTTCGACGGTGAGGAGACGAATGTCTCGACTCTACCGCTGAAACTTTCGAGGAAGTTAAAACTGACTTACCTCTCTCGAGCTTCCCCTTACGCTCCTTCAAGGCTTTCGCCGTCATGGATAGGCATTCCTCACACTCCGAACACTGGTGTTCGATTCCCAGACACCACAAACCGATCCTGTAAGGATCCGTCAACGACATTTTCTTCCCACAGTCTCGGCATTGTTTGAAACCGGACCGAGGAGTCGTCGGGTCGGAGGAGGAAGCCATCGAGTACGAGTTGGTTTTCTCGAGGAAATATGAATATATATCGACTGACGAACTGAGCAACGGTATTCCGAGGCACACGAAGCGCGGAAAAACAGAACTGAGCAACGGACGCTGCGCGTGGCCATTTATAGGCATGATAACGTCGGCGTCGATACGGTGGCTGTCGAGGAACACCTACTCGACGGACGTCGACGCACAGCGCCCTCTACTGGGAATTTTTTTTCCAAGGCCAGCAAGCTGGAGATACAAATATCATAGATAAGGAATACGTCGGAGGACACAATCCCTTCGAAGCTAACGTTGGAGGCCAGCACAGAGGGGTCCCCTAGTCTGGATCAGTTCGGAATTAAATGGTGTTGCTAGGTATATCCCAAATGAGCAGCTGAGGAGTTCTGGAGAGGGCTCAGGTAATAACAAGGAGACAGTGGACGAGTGCAGAGAACACCCAATAGCGTACCTTAGTGAGCCGAGGCAGCAGGAAGTCACTGAGGAGAAAGGCAGGCAGTCCGTGAAGGAGTCCAGGTCAGTAATGGAGCAGGCGTAACCAAAACCCAAAGAGTATCCAAATACAGTCCAAAGAGAATAGCCGAGCGTCGGGAACCAGGAGATCAATTAAAGTACTGACTGGATGTCAGAAGGGATACGGAGCGTAACCGCAAGGAAAGTAATGCTACAATTAGCAGCAATGAGCTGTACGAGTAGCAGTGCTTTTAAAGTACAGGGGGGCGTGGTTTTGGTACGCGTTCCTCACGCCTGCAAGGTGTCAGCTGACACGATACACGCTGGCGTGTAAACAAGCGCCATGGCAACCTGTATCGGTTCCAGAGGGGAGCCCGTGAGTGCGCTTTTCTTCGCATGAAAGCTGCGGGAGAGCTGACGCCGGCATTTTGCGGAGAATATGTAACAGCATTCTAATTGATATGATGCTAATAGATTTTATCCAGGCTTCTCTTTTGTAAGTTAAAGCTCTAAATATGCCCAAAACACAGGCTTGTCAAACTCCTATTTATAGATGTGCAGAAAAACCTTTAAGTTGTACAAAAGGACCCACCGTGGGCTAGAACCCCTTCCACCCAACTGACCTTTACAAAAAGTTTCTGGTAATGGGCTAAACAATACCACCAACACATGAGAAGTTAAACCTTTTCATATAAGACAGCACAGCACTACCAGTAATATAAAATGATCACTGTTTCATCTACCGGCAAAGCCAGGATACGAGCATGAATGCTTTGTTTTGAAATGGGACACAATCACCTCTCCGGACTATCGCTTTATGTTCATCATTGCGGGTGTTGGCTGCATATGTTTTCCAACTTCTTGTCTGAAGGAACAGATTTCTAGACCTTCACCATACAAATGCTATGTTTGTTTTCATAGCAACCAGTTTTTGGCTCAGTTACATTGTTGATAATAGCACCTATTGTGCTACAAAACAAATTACATATGCATGCAGGTTTGTCAGCTTCAGACATAGGAAATGCTGAGTCAGTCTTGCTGGAATTTGGTATTGTAATCTTGCATATACACTCAGAGCTCTGTAAGGAGTGCTTAACAAACTGAACAATCTTTTGAACCATTGCAGCACTTGTCTTTATAAGTATGCATTTCAAATGTGGCTATTACACATTCTAATTATAATCCCCACAGAAATGTTAGAATGCAACAGGAGTTGTGTTGTAGTGAATGCACAAACTATGCATGCCACAGTGAACACAGATAGCAGAGCAAAATGTACCTCTCAAAAACGGACACAAAATAGGTTTTGAGTCTCACCAGCTGTTAGGGAGAATTCTCTGTAAAGGCTAATTTCCCAAACCTAGTGAGTCTCCAGCAGCTTTGCTGGATTTTTGGGGTTTATTTTTTTTCTCCTGCTAAGAGTGAGACTCTTTTCCTCCCACTCTTAGACATGATTTGAGGTGTTCCTTTGACTTTGTATGTGTTTTATGGGCTATGGGGTCCTTTACCCCATAGGGCTTCATGTGTTTTTTGGTATGTGGGTTACACAGCACCCTCTGTGCCGTAACCCAGGGGTGTCGTAGCGACCCCCAAACATAGACTCCATACCCTGGGACTGACTACTGTCTCCCAGGGCATGTAAAGTCACCATTGGCTTTACTAGTCTCAAATTGTGAACAGAACCAGTACAAACCATCCTATTGTGGAAGTACTGGTCGGGGCAATTCGATTGCCCCGGGGTCTGTTGTTCGAGGGGGCACTGTCCAGTCCCCCCGACTGAGTTTTGGCTGGTGGCAGTGGATACTACTTTTTATATTCAAACGCAAATATATCCCTATGCGATTTTCCCATTGTTCGAGGCTACCACTTTTTAACGTAGCCTCGAACATACCGCTGGTTTATTAAATTAATATAAATTCACCGGTTTGTAATTTTTGCTGAAACTTGGTTCCAAAATGGCGTTTGTGTTCGCTTCTGTGAATCCAACCCAAGTCGAGCCCTTTGTTCCACTTTTTGGCGGGCTTCTCCACAGAAGCCTCCAAAAGTGGGGCCACTCTGTCTGGGTATCACAGGGGGTGTGGGTTTAGGCACCCTGGACTGAGTTGCCTCGGCAACTCATGTCGCACTCTTGTGTGATTGGCCCAAGTGGTGAGCCGCCCGGCTCACCACTTAGCATGTTTGAGTGACAGCTAGGCTGAATGAATGGGGGTTTTCTGCATAAAAGCAGGGCTTTAGGGACAGGAACTTCAGACGTCGCCACAGGACCTAAAGAATCCGAGGAGGGAGAAGCCGAGCCGACCTGCAATGACAACACCACCGGTGGAGCCCTGCTGAAACGTCTCACCACTTTTCCCCAAGACAGAGGAGATCTCCAGCCCGGAGAGTCTTCTTCCTTTGACTGGTGGGGATAACCAGTTTGCCCGTCTTTTTGCCTTCCTGGACCATCTCGTGGCCGCCTTGCCCGTGCCAAGCACCTCAGCAACTGGAATACCACAGGTTACCACTACCGCGAAGAAAAGGGTGGTACCTTGTAACCGGGAAACTCTGCGGCTGGTTTCTTCCCTGGCAGCGCAACAACCTTCAGCTTTCCTCCACGTCGAGACCTCCTCTTCCTCTGGACGAAACACCGCTGCCAGGAACAACTGCCCCCGCTGGAGAATTCTTCCCACTTTCAGGTACTGTGTCCCGCCTGGCTTCCCTTGCGACAGATCGTTCGGGGTGACAGTAAATCCTCGACTTTCTAACCTGGACTAGCCTGGGGCCTGTTAACTAACTTTTCCTGACTTGATCTCAATCTTTTGTGAACTTTCTACAAAGACTCTTTGGGCATAACCCCACTGTGTGATCCTGGACACATTTCGCTTGCTCTCTCTAAGAGTGGGCCTGGCATTTGAACTTCCTTGCTCTCCAGTAGACTTTGCCTAATCTGCCTCACTGTGGTTCTTTGAAAAGTATTGAAATTTGTGTGCTTTCATAACCCTGCCTTTTTCCTTCCCTTTTTTATTTTTAAATTCTCTTTATTGAATTTTCCAACAACTTTAACAATCCCCATAACTCCCCCCTCCCTCCCTTCCCCCCTCCCCCGGTGCTGTTCCGAAGTCTCCGTAGCTCCCTGTCACCACAAAGTGTCTAGTCTGGGTTATTCCAGATCCAAAAGTCTTAAACGTTGCGGGCGCCACCCGATCCTGAAATCATCTCTGAGAAAGGAAAGGACCTCACCCCACTCGCCCGCAAAGTTTTGTATTGTATTGTTCATTGCATAGGAGGCCCATTCCATCGCTACTATCTCCCAGACTTTACACAACCAGTCTTGAAACATTGGTATGTTCGAGCTCTTCCATCTCTGGGCTATGATTGTCATTGCTGCCAGAGTGAGCATCACCCTCGCTCTTTCCCTGCCCCTCGAACCCGCCGGCCCTTCGGCTGGCCTCAAGCCTAATAGTGACCATTCTGGGGGTATGCCTCCCTCTGCCCCAAACACTTGTTCCATCGCCTGCTTGATGTCTCCCTAGAACGGGACTATTTTTGGGCATCGCCACCAAATATGTTCCGCAGTGCCCTCCTGGCCGCATCCCCTCCAGCAAGTTCCCGACGAATCCGGGTAGATCCTGCGCAGCCGAGCTGGAGTATAGTGCCACCCATATAATATCTTATACCAGGCCTCCCGGGTTTGAGAGGCTCTCACTAGTTTAGAGATCTTCCTCCATAGATTTTCCCACTCTGTCTTCTCTATTTCCCTGCCCAGAATTTTTTCCCAGGTTCCCATATATGCCCATTGCGGCCTCGGGGTAGCCTCATCCAAGATCTTATAAAGCTGCGAGATAAGGCCTTTCGAGCCGTCGTTGGTCATCAGGAATTTCTCAAAAAGGGTTGGTAATCTAGTAGCCGCCTCCTTATTTATGGGGTATAGAAGCCAGTGTTGCAGCTGTGAGTATCTCAGCCTTTCACCTTCCCCAGTGCGAAATCCCTTTTACAATCTACAAAAAACTGATCTCCCCTCCTATAAACATGTCCCGCATCCAACGGCATCCTCCCTCCTGCCAGTTGCGGAATGCCCCTCTTTCCAACCCCGGGGTAAAGTCTTTATTATTGAAGATGGGGTTGAAGGGGGACGGGTAGGTTGTAATTTCCTTACGTTGGACCAGTCTGTCCCAATTGTCTGCAACTAGTTTGGTGATCGAGCTCAGGTACATATGGCCCGGAAGATGCTCTCTGGGTAGCCACAGAACCTCCCCCAGTTCGTGTCGCGTGACCGCTCTGTCCATCTGAACCCAGTGTTTTCCTTCCCCCTCCCGGAGCCATTCCCTAATCACCCTCAGTTGGGCCGCTTCGTAATATTGACGGAAGTTGGGAAGAGCTAGTCCCCCCCATTTTCTCGGGGCCGTAAATTGCATCCTACTCACCCTTGCCCTTTTTCCCTCCCATATAAACTCGTTTGTTACCACCTGGAGCTCCTTAAAGAAGCTGGCCGGGACTGCTTGAGGGATAGCTTGGAAGAGGTAGAGCAGCCTCGGCAGGGTAACCATTTTAAGTGCCTCTAACCTCCCCAACCAGGAGATCCGCAAGTTCTGCCATTTAAGGAGGTCTTTGCAGGAGTGGGGGGTAGTTTGCTGCATACCATCCTCGTAGAGCCGGAGTGATTCTCACCTCCAGGTACGTAATTCCCCCCGGTCGCCAGGCGAAGGGCGTCGTCCCTTTTAACTCCTCCCTCTCTACCCTTGCCAATGTCAGGTCCATCAATTCAGACTTGTGCATGTTAATGGGTAATCCGGATGCTTCCCCAAAGTCTTCCAGTAGTAGCCTGCATTGCATACTCGACTCTGTGGGATTCATCAGGGCAAGCAACATGTCGTCCGCGAAGGCCACCACCTTGTGCTGCCTGCCCCCAAACGGTATTCCCTGTATTCCTTCGGATTCCCGAATTGCCTGCAGGAGGGGCTCCAAGTAAACCGCATATAGCAGGGGCGATAGGGGACATCCCTGTTTTGTACCTCTTTGGAGTTGGAATGATCTAGTTAAAGCCCCATTAACCACCACCGTCACTCGCGGGCCTTCATAGTTCGCCTTGACCATCTGTAAATAAGCGCCTCCTAACCCCATTGTTTCCATGGTTTTGAAAAGGAAGGACCACTCCACCCGGTCGAATGCGTTTTCAGCGTCTAAGGACAGAAGTACTGCCGGTGTACGAGTCTTTTCCGCCTTTTCCACCAGATGGGCCACCCTTCTAATATTATCCGCTGTCTGCCTCCCCTTCACGAATCCCGCCTGATCCTGATGGATCAGATCCGGGAGAAGCCCCTCAAGCCTATTCGCCAGGATCTTAGTGTAGATTTTTGCGTCTACGTTAATAAGCGCTATTGGCCTGTAGGAGGATCTTTCGAGGGGATCCTTGCCCTCCTTCAGAATCAGGGAAATCGTGGCTTCTTTCATGTACGGGGTGATTTGCCCACTACCTAAAAAAGAGTTGAAAAGGTAGGTCAACTGTGGAACCAGCACTCCCGCAAAGGTCTTATAAAAGGACGCAGTGTACCCATCAGGGCCAGGGGCCTTACCTGCGGGCAGCTTCCGAATGACCCCCCTCACCTCCTTCTCCTCCGTTATCTTTTGTTGTAAACCAGTCTGGGCGTCCGCCTCAATTTTACGCAGGTTAACCCTTTCCAGGAATTTCTCTTGGGCTTGGCCGCAGGGGTGCCGTGAAGCATACAAGGTCTCGTAAAATTCGGCCATGGCCTCTTGGATATCTTCTATTCGAGTAACCCTTTTCCCCCTATCTGAGTTTAGAGCCGTGATTGTGTTTCTAGAGGCAGCTCCCCGAAGGAGGCGAGCCAGCAGGGCGTCCGCCTTATTCCCTCTTGCATAAAATTTTTGCCTCACGAAAAGCAAGGCCCCCTCCGCTTTTTTGGTCCGAAGGATCCCCAATTGTCCTACTGCCCTCCTGTAGTCCTTCTGGTTAGTCCTGCTGGGGTTCGCCGCTACCCTGCCTCTCGCTTCCTCAACTTCAGCTTCTAGCCTGGACTCCAAGGCCTGTAGCTGTTTCTGTCTCTGTGCCTTAACTGCTATAATTTCCCCCCTCAATGTGGCCTTAAACGCGTCCCATCTTATATCCTCACCCGTGTCCCCTCTCTTGTTGTTATCAAAGAACTCTCTCATCTTGCCCTCTATCTCCTCCCTTACCACAGGGTCCCTCAGCAGGTGTTCTGGGTATTTCCAACCCCACAGCCCCCTCCTCCTCTTTCCCAGTTCCAGCTGCATCGACAATATTTTATGATCTGCTATTCCCATGGGCCCAACCTCTATCTCTTTGACCTTACCCACCAGATTGGCCGAGATCCAGATGTAGTCAATTCTGGACTAGGTCCTGTGAACTTCCGAAAGGAATGTGTAGCCCTTCACTGTCCACTTTCAATTCTCTCCAGACATCCCTCAACCCTACGCTCTCCACTTTGTCCCGGAGTTCTGCTGAGGCTACCGCCCCTCTCCCACGGCTTTTAGTCCCTCCTGACCTGTCTTTAACCTTGTTCCATGCTATATTCAGGTCCCCCATTATTATTATCTGGCCTCTTGCCCAGTCACCTATTTTGCCCATGAGATCGCAGAGGAAGGAGTCCTGCCCTGTGTTGGGCGCATAAATCACCCCTATTGTATACATCTCTTCTGCAGTTGTGCCTTTTACCACAACAAACCTACCCTCCTTGTCCTTTAGGGTGTCTTCCAGGCGGAAGTTCACTGTGCCCCTGATGGCCAGCGCCACCCCCCCCGATTTCGTGGGACCAGACGCCTGAAACACCTGATCAAACCCTCTTAACCTTAAGCGACTCTGGTCCTTGCGAAGCAGATGTGTCTCTTGTAATCCCAAAAAGTCCGGTTTTCCCCGCTTCGTAAATTGCTCCAGCTTTTTCCTTTTCAGCGGGGTATTGAGGCCCCTAACATTATACGTTACCCACTTGAATTGTGATTAGACACTTGTCCCCGCCATTCAAGACCCCCCAGCAGCTCCCCACCCCCACTCATTTGCCCCATGTCTGTTACCCGGGTGCGTGGATCACTTTTAGTTCGCCCCTCGTGCAGCAACTGAGGATCCCTCCCCCCCTTCTCCCCCTTTCCCCCGCAACCCTCCAAACCCCTAATGACCTTAAAACTTGGTTCACCCGCTTCCCCCCCCCCAGGCTTCCTCGCCCTTGGTGATCCCATGATGTTTGCTCTTAGCGCCCTCTCTCCTCCTTGTAATCAAAACAGCCTTTGTGTCCACCACCCCCTGAGATTATTCAAATACCCGATTAGTTCTCCTCTGGTCCAGATCACTCCACCGCCGCTGGCTCCACATCAGCTCCCTTCCCGGGGGGCCTCCGCCGCACGGGCCTCCTCCTTTTCCCCTCACCGACCAGTGACCATTCCCATGGCCTGGTTCGGACACCACTTCCCGCCTCCGAGGAGACGCTCGGGCCAGCCACCCTCGATTCCCTGAACAGCTCTTGATCCAGTTCAAGTTGAAGTAGGTCCGCTCCTTCCTGCATCGTGGTTATCCGCTTCTGAGAACCAGCCCACTCGAAGACAAGTCCAAAAGGGAAGGTCCACTTATATCTAATCCCCTTTTCTTTAATCTTCAGGGTGAGGGGGCTCCATTGTCGCCTCTTGAGCAGGGTACAGCTGGCGAGATCCTGGTACAGTTCAATACGTTGGTCGTTAAAGGATATCGGCTCTTTTTGTCTAGCGGCCTTGAGTACTGCCTCTTTTTGAGCATATCTTGTGAACGCCGCTAACACGTCCCGCGGCCTAGACTTCGGGTTCCTATTGAGGAAGCCCACTCTGTGAACCCTGTCCAACTCGATCCGATTAGGTGAAGGCTCACTCAGTAGCTCCGCAAAAATTCCTTGAACCGTTTCCTTCAGGTCCCTATCTTGCACCGTCCCCGGCAGGAGCTTCAACCTGATGTTGATCCGCCGAGACCTGTTTTCCATGTCTTCCATTCTTATTTCCAAGTTCTGCGTTGCCGTGTCGAGTCTCTCGATAGCTTCACTGTTCTCCGTGGCCTCTCTGCCTATCTCCTGCAGGCCTTTTTCGACTATTTCCGTTCTCTCCCCCAGTTGACCCACTTCTTGCTTGATTTCGGGCAGCGCCTAGTTGATGTCGGACCTCATTAATTGAAATTGCTCTTGAAAGGTTTTCCCCAAGGATGCTTGGAATGAAAGCAGCTCCCCGTGCAGATCCTGGCATGAGATCTGTGCGGACGCTTCCAGGGTCTCGGCGTGCTCCTGCTCCATACTTCCCCCCCCTGTGTGGCCCTGCGTTCCTCGGCTGCGTCCTTGCTTGCCCAGAGGGCCATGATGAGGCCTGAGGCGTCCGCCTGCGACTGACCGCTCTTATTGGCCTTGCTCTTGTTTTTAGCCGCCATAATTGTGGCTTGAAGGCTGGAAGGTCCCCTCTGATCCTGCCCGTGCCTCCCCAGGGAGTTACTCCTGACCGGGCCTAAGTTCCTTGCCTCGCTGTTCCTGACCAGGCCTGAATCCCCAGCCTTGCAGTGCTTAACGTTGCCTTGGGGCCTGTTGGGGTTGCGTGTAGTAGGACAGTACCTCCGTGAGGCCGCGCGGGGTGCCCACGCCAGTCCAGCAGCCCAGCATAAATGTCCCCCGGGCCCCGCTCCCCTCGCCGCTCACCGCACAGCTCTGGTAGTATCCACTTGCCGCCCGGGCCGTACTCCGCTTCACGGGCCGGCGTTCCTGCCCAGAGCTCGCCGCCACTCCAAAGGACCTGTGCGGGCCCCCGGCGTGTGCCTAGCTCCTGCGGGCCTCAGATCCGAGGCGCCGCCGCCGGGCCAATAGCAACTCCGCCGGTGTGTCCCGAAGGTGCCTCCCTTCCCGGGGTCTCCTCCTCTTCCCCGGCTCAGCCAGCCGCGCCCGCCCGATGGTCGGCGGGAGAGCCCGCTGTGCAGCCAAGAGCACGTCCGCTCCCCCAAGGCAGCGCCACTCTGTCCGTTCCCCGGCGTGAGGACAGGGACGGGGCTGCGATCTCATCCCGCTGCAGCGCCCCCTCTCCTGCCCAGCACAGTAGGCCTGATGCGTCTCCTTTTGCCCGCGGCCCTCCGATGCGCGCCCCGGTTGTTTCCCCTTCTCCTGCTGGGTGATGTAGCAGCTACGGGTGATCGAAAGTACGGGGGGCGCCGGCTGCTGTTTTCCTGAGTTTCTCAGCTCATAGGGGGTGATGGAACCGCTTAAGTGAGTTGGAGGTTCTGGAGCGCCGACGACACACGTCTACCTGGTGTCGGTGGCCATCTTGGAATCCTTCCCTCTCTTTTTAATAACTTATTAGAGTGCCATCTTATGTTAAGCGCTCACCTCTGTCTGAAAATAAGTGGTGTTTCTCATTAAGACTTGTCTAATAAGTAATAGGGTTGTATATATATAATAGTGACTGTGTGTTGAATTTATTTACCTCTTTGTGCTAGTGTAATTTACAAGTGTGTCTTTAAATAAATAATTATATACTCTTACACCAAAGCTCTGGTCAGTGTTTGCTTGTGCTACTGTATCTCTATACCTATTGTGTATACTCTATATACTGCCTAACTCATCTTGAGAGAAGTCTGACTGCTCAGCCACAGCTACCAGGTAAATCTGGGTGGTACAGACTGCTAACAATTGGGTTTACTGCCAACCACCTGTAGTCCTAAATCTTTTATAGTGGTCCCTAAGGGAACTGCACAGGTTTCTGCCTAATATCAGCCTGCCATAAAATGTGCTATTTTAGTTTGGTGAATAAAGTAAGTAACTTCTTTAGATTAGATAGACTTGTGGGGGGCCCCTCCAAGGTGGGGGCTGGGGCAAGTGCCCCTTTTGCCCTCCCATATAGACGTCTCTGGATAGAGGCACACTTGTAATGCACTATGTGTAGAAAAAGAAGCCAGAGTACGGTCGTTCACCTCGGAGTACGGGGAGTACAGGTTGGGGAGAACAGGGACTAGGCACCGAACGTTGAATCGTAGTAGAGGAAGGTAATCCATTGGAAACAGCCAGGGGTCAATGCCCGGGAAGGCAACACGGCAAACAAAAGAACATGCCATTTTTTCGAGCTGGAAAAATAATTCTTATATAGCTATAATCATCAATGACCTCAATTGGGGAATTATTTAATCTCCAGGTAAATTTACAGTTACTCCTTTTTTGTGCACCAATTACAATTATTTTTGTTTTATTATTAACATGTATAGATAGTCCATTTATTTTGGAATATATGTAAAGAGCTGAGATACGTTGCTGAAGCCCTATTGCAGTCCTGTTTAGCAAGAGAGTATCATCAGTTTCGGAGAGGTATAATAGTAAAGGTGTTTTCCCTAATTTAGGGGGGAAGTTGTAACTGATTCAAACACTGCTGCATGTCGGATACAAATAAATTACAGAGCATGGTGGCTAAAACGCACCTCTGCATAACGCCATGATTGGTTGTAATGTCAGAGGATAAAGTACTGTTACCGTCCAAGCAGATATTAACAGAAGTGCCTTAGTATAATTGCCTAACCTATATAAAAGTGAACATTTGTGGGTTTGTGCCAAAGCGTATGCTCCCTATACAATTCCACACTGTTTCACCAATCTACACCAAATTCTACACAGTTACCTGTTAGGAGCCTCCAGACACTACAGACTACATGACATCTGGAAAACCCCACCTCTTTCTCTGGATTTCGGCAAAAGTGAAAATGTAAGTGTGGGTTTGTGGCTTCGCGTATGTTCCCTATACAATTCCAAACCATTTCGCAATCTGCACCAAATTTTGCGCATTCCCCTGTTAGGACCCTCCGGACATTACTGGCTAAACGACATTTCGACACCCCAACCCTATCCCTGGATTTCAGCAAAAGTCTCTGGGTTTAGGGGTTTGTGACTTTGTGGATGTTCCCTATACAATTCCACACCTTTTCACCAATCTGCACCAAATGTTGTACAGTCACCTTTTAGGACCCTCCGGACATTAGTGGCTACATGACATTTGGACACCCCATCCCTTTTACCGGATTTCAGCATTTGGGTTGTGTGTGGGTTTGTGGCTTGCCGAAGCTTTGTTACTTATACAATTCCACACCGTTTCACCAATCTGCACCAAATTTTGCAGAGCTACCTGTACCTATAAGGGAATGAAAGCGCACACAATGCCAGGGAATCAGCTAGTCATTTCTGAAAGAGAGTAATCAGAGCTCAAAATAATAATCTTTTGCCACAGTAGATCTCCTGGTATTGAATCAAATGCTTTGTTTGTTTTGTTTGTTTGTTTTATTTATTTGTATAGCGCTCCAGACCCAGGGGTATATGGGTGCTCAAGGATATGGTTACAGGCAGGGTAAATACATTAGAATATATGTACAAGATTTATACAGTTGCAGCAGTACAGTTAATGCAGATGGCAAAGAGACAAAATGTAAGGTAAGCATTTCGTAGTTACACAAGAGTTATAGGGCTATGGAAGCTAATGTCGCTGTGAGCTTTTTGCTTAAGTGTGTTATGTACAAGGTGGTGGGTGGATGCTGGAGGGTGTGTGGGGTGTCCCAGGGCTGGGAGGTGTTAGTATTTGTTTAGTAGCCAGGTGATGACCTGTGTTCTGAAAGGTTGAAAGGTGGCGATGGATTTGATGTTCAGTGGGAGAGTATTCCAGAGTTGGGCAGCTAGAACCGGGAAGCTGGATCCCCCAGCTCTTTTTAGGTTGTGTTTAGGCACCAACAGGCATAGTGTGATGGTGGATCTGGTGATTCTGGTAGCAGGTTGCAGTGTGAATTTGTTAGTTAGATAAGGCGGGCCACGGTGATTCAGGGCTTTGTAGGTAAGGCAGATAGTTTTTAGATCTATTTTTTGTTGGATGGAGAGCCATTTGCATGATATTCTGATGGCAGAGATATGATCTCTCCTGGGAATATTCAGAGCAGCTCGGAGTGCGTTGTTTTGGAGCACCTGTAGTTTGTTGATAACAGATTTATTTGCACCTACATATAAGCCATTGCATTAGTGCAATTTAGACTGTATAAGTGCTCTGGCTAATGTAAGGCAACTGTTAGTGGATAGCAACGGTCTACAGGCTCTGCTCAGCTTACCTGTGTAGGCAGTTGCTGAAGCGGTCATGTTGATTTGTTTGGGGAGGTTGGTGTTGGTCTCTATATAGAAGCCTAGGGTTTTGACACTTTTCGCGACGGGAATAGTGTTACCATCAATGATAAAGCTAGTATAGCTGGTGCTGAGCTTCAGGATGGTGTTAGGGGATCCAACCAGAAGCAGTTCAGTCTTGTCATCATTCATGCAGAGGCCATGAGTGGCCATCCATGCCTGAATGATGGAGAAGACTTCATTGATCCGGTTAACATCCGAATTGTAGTTACCGGAGAGTGTTAGGAGTATCTGGGTGTCATCTGCATAGTTAGTGTAGGTGACACCCAGACGGTCCAACTTATCGAATAGAGGCTTTGTAAATATGTTATACAAAGTGGGCGAGACGCAGGATCCTTGTGGGACACCACAGGTGATGGGGGTCGGGTCAGCCGCTGCTACCGATGAGAAGACATGCATGGTCCTGTTATCGAGGAAGGATTGGATCCATGTGACTGCGGACTGGGAGAAAAGTGCTGCTGTTGACAGGTGGTTGCGTAGGATTTTATGGTCAACCAGGTCAAAGGCGGCAGAGAGGTCTAGGAGGAGGAGGATGGCAGCCCTCCCATTGTCTTTGAGATCGTCGATCTGGCTCTTGAGATCAACAAGGGCCGTTTCTGTGCCATGTTGAGGACGAAAGCCAGACTGACGAATTCCTAGCATTTGGTTTGTCTCCAGGTAATCCTGAATTTGTATATATGCCACTCTATCAAGGATTTTTAGTAAGAACGGGACGGTGGTGATCGGTCTATAGTTGGTGGGTATAGACGGGTCAAGTGTTTGTTTCTTTAGCAGAGGTAAGACCCAAGATTGCTTCAGGTTGCTTGGGACTGCGTTACTGGTGAATGATAGGTTTATAAGTTTGGTGATAAAAGGGGATAGATCCCTCGCTGCGTCTTTGATGATCTGGGCGGGGCAGCTGTCCCCCTTGCAGTTCGAAGGTTTCAAGGATGCTATGATTTTTTGTACTTCAGGTATAGTTACCTTTTTGAATGTAAAGCCTGAGTTGATAGTAGTGGGCGAAGGTAAGGTTGGACTAGTGGTTGGGTCATGGGTGAGTTGTTGTCGTTTGTTTTCAATTTTGGTTTGGATTCCTGTGATTTTGTTGGCGAGGGCATTCTGAATACCTGTGCACCAAGACTTGTCCTTAGTACAGGTATCTGTGGGTGGATTAGGGTTTTCTAGTTCCTTTAGGATGTTAAATAGTTCTCTCGTGCTAGAGCCTGCCTGAGTTATCCTGAGGTTGTAGGAATCTTTTTTGGCACGTATAATCTCATTTTTGTCTAGAGAGGTGATATTAGTGAGATTGGTTTTTATTTTCTGGTGAGGGGATTGTTCCCCATAGTTTTTCAAGTCTACTTTTTTGTTGTCTAAGTTGTTTGAGCTCAGAGGTGTACCATGAGTTCAAATGAGCTTTTGGTTTCCCTTTGCGCATTTTCAGTGGGGCGATGATGTCAATAGCTTTGGACATGGATTCATTGTAGGTGCTGACCAACAGGTTCAGGTCAGCTGTGGTCAGTAGTGCATTCAGGGTGGGGACTACCAAGGGCACTAGGGCTTCGGCAGTAATGTTACTCTTATTCCTCGTTGGGCAGGCTAGAGTGATGAGTGACTTTTTGTGTAATGTGTTGTTGATGTTGATATCTAACAGCAGGAGGTAGTGATCAGTCCAGATGAGAGGCAGTGGGTCTTTGAGGATAATATTACAATTAAGTGCAGCAACCCAGTCGAGAATCCTGCCTTTTGAGTGAGTGGGTTGACAACAGAGTTGTTGGAGGCCAGGCTCAGTTAGTGCAGTAGCCAGGGAGGAGGCTGGGGAGTCATGGGGGTCGTTGAACCCAAGATTGAAGTCTCCTAGGATGATACATTGAGCTAAGTGTTTGGAACTTTCGGCTATTAGGGATGTGATATCTTCTTCGAATGCGCCGGGCGGACATGGGGGGCCTGTATATTATATGTATCGTAATTGTGCCCTTAGGGGATGTTTGCAGTTTGACTGTGAGATGCTCACATGATTTAAGTGGAGAGGAGTTGACTAGTCTAATGTTGAGGGAGGATTTGAAGATGATGGCTACACCACCTCCTCGAGTGATGGGTCTGTCGACTCTGAGGATGTCGTACTTGTCTGGGATGGCTAGAGTGAGAGAAGGGCCTGCCGCGTCATGAAGCCAGGTTTCAGTCACAGCAAGGAAGCCTAGGTTATTGGTTAGAATGATAACTGCAGACTCTATGGAATGGGCGACTAGGGATCTAGCGTTTAGATGTGCTCCTTTTATCGGGGGCAGCTTAGTGATGTTAGAAGCTGTATCCTGGGTGTTGGTTTTGTTGGTAGATTTAGCTGGGTGGTCACTGATCTTGTGGACGAATCTAGCGCCGAGTCTATTATTTCGTTCAGATAAGTTAAAAATGGTGGTTTGTGAGTTTGTGAGGACAATGGTTCTGATAGGCCTATATCCATGAGTAGGGCTAGATACCCTCGTACTGGGGTGGTCCCACTTGGGATTATTGGTGTTCTTTTGGGCTAGTGAGTCAGCTGAGTGGGTGCTGTTATCAGTGGGAAAAGCAGAATGGGTGCCTGGTGGGAAGGATGGTGTAGTGGGCAGAAATGGTGTGGGGCAGGCGATGGGGTGGTGCTTAGGGCATGCAGGTCTGGCTAGACCATTTTTGTAGGGTATGTAGCTGCTGTTGCTACACGGAACATTATTTTGTACAACACAAAATGGAAACATGATAAAAATATGCAAAAGTTGCATGGTAGTGGCTGGTATCAGGTTGTGGCAGATATGCTCAGAGACCAGGCGCAGAACCGGCACAGACACAATAACTGAGGGCTAAGTACAAATCAGGCGCAACATCTGTATGTGGCGCAGCGCTGGCAGAGGGATAGAGCAGGAGTTAGCATAGGAGCGTGCAGAGATAGTAGTACAATGTGTGGGTGCAACATAGACTAGGGCATATTGGGTGAGTGCAGTATGTGTGGTACATTTGCATCACAATTTACAACCATATGACCGAGGAGGCCTTGAGCGAACTGCATATGTGTAACTCAGATAGGCACAGTGGTTAGGCAACATTAATGGCAATGCGTAACTTGTATGAGCAAGCAGTTGGGTCAAACATTCAATTCCACAGTGTTCAATAATAGACAAGATAGCCTGTCTGTGCATGCACAATCTACGTTAGTGGGTATCAGTGCAGGGAGGTCTTGGTACAGTGGTCGTACAATATATGGAAATCGTCAGCTGTTTCGAAGGTTTTACATTACATGTGACGCGAGGGCAGGGTGGCAAAGGGCTCAATATGAATATAGCTTTTCTGAATGTGTTGCCGGTGAGCAAATGCGCTGCAGCAGTGTTCCTGCTGCGGCGGCAGCTTTACTGTAGTCTATAAAACAAATATATGATTTACTACCTTTTACCTCAATAGTATGTCTAATTAGATAGACTTAGGTGAACATATTATAGATAGTTCCCAGTTTTTTGCGAAACCCAGTCCTCTGGTTAGGGAAAAAGCATATTAATATGATTCCATCGAGTACGTTTTCTGGCATACATGCTGCAAAATGTATGAAATACTGTCAGAAAGCGCCCACAGACGGTAATTATAAGGATCATTGCTCATACCTTTTTCAAAGATCGAAACTATAATAGCTTTTTTTCCAGGAGGGAGGGATCATACCAGATTTAGCAATTTCCGAAAACAGCCTATACAAGATCTGAGCCCACAGTTCTGGTTTAGCCTTAAAAAAACTGTATTGGGTATGTTATCTGGTCCAGGTCTCCTAGATGTTATAGATGTCTTTGTTATTATTTTAATGTCCTTAATGTCAAACATAAACCAATCACAGTTGTTAAGTAGCACTATTTGACACTTTGTCGATTACATTTGTATGTGGTATAGCAAATGGCTCAGTTACATAATAGAGATTATTGATGTAACATGCCCATGTTTTTTTCAGAAATCGGGTTTACCATCCCGTTATGATCTCTTCTCGTGTACCTATTAATGTAATACCAACATTTTGTATCCTCTTTGAGAGTCAAAGCCTCATATATAATTGACCAGTGGACATTAACTTGGGATCATTTGTGAACTCTAATCAAATATTATACTTAGTTTTTTGATTATTTATAGCATACTTCCTAGAGAGAAAATCATATACAGGATTTTTCTTAATTTTTCGCACTGCCGCACAACAGCATTTTCTTCTATTAACTACAGAGCATTATATACTTCATACACCGTCTCACAGTGGGGGACACAACTCTTACTCCTAGTGCAAATAATAGCCTTCAGTTCATTAATACCATACATGATGGCAGTCGACATGCAAATGATATGATACGATATGATATGATAGGTTATTTATAATGTGCTTAATAGCCAGAGGTTTCTAAGCGCGGACCCGGGGATCGAACCTGTGTTGCTCCGTGCCGTCTTGCTTCCAAGGTGAGCACATTGCTGCTGAGCTATCCTCCCAAGACTCACAATCTTAAGGGGGTAATTCATAGAATTCAGCACAGAAGCAGTGCATGCGAGCAGCGCACAGAGGGAGCGTGCGCCAGCGTGCGCTAGTTGTGTGTGCTAAACAACATTCTGGTGCACCGCGTATTCATGGATTTCCCAAGCCATTTTGAGCCTTGGCCCAGCGAACATCCCGCAGCGCCAGTTACGCCCCCAATAACGCCCTTTGCACAAGGAAAAGCCATCGAAATCCCCAATACAGCGCAAAGGGCCGCGCTAACCCTGGACCAGCTTACAGGGCCGCTTCACTGTAATCGCATGAAAAACTACGCGTACCCCGCTCACGGCAGCCAAAACGCGTGAAAATGTACTTGCACACCCTCTTGAATACTGGTACCCCGCTCGCGGCAGCCAAAATGCATGAAAATCTCCCCACACACCCCCTTCGATACGCGTACCCTGTGCGTTGCAGCCAAAACGTGTGGAAATCAACTTGCGCACCCCCTTGAATACACGTACTCCGCCTGCGCCATGCAAATTGCGTGCAAAATTTCCCCACTGTGGTTTGGGCTGCCTGCAGTTCATGGTGGATGTGCTGCCTGCGGGGCATGTGGAGGGTGGATGGGCTGACTGCATTTCCTACAGGCGATTGTCCTGGTGCGAGCGGGGTACGCGTATTCCGGGGGTGCACGTGCAGTTTCACACGCAATTGTCCTGGCGCTAGCGGGGTACGCATATTCCGGGGGGGGTGCATGTGCATTTTCACACGCGATTGTCCTGGCGTGAGCGGGGTATGCCTATTCTGGGGGTGCACACATAGTTTTACTCGCGATTGTCCTGGCGCGAGCAGGGTACGCGTATTCCGGGGGTGCGTGTGCAGTTTCACACGCGATTGTCCTGGCGTGAGCGGGGTACAAGTGCAGTTTTACACGCAATTGTCCTGGCGCGAGCGGGGTACGCGTATTCTGGGGGTGCGCGGGAAGTTTTTCACGCGATTGGCCTGGCACGAGCGGGTACGCTTATTCTGGGGTTGCGCGGGGAGTAATACATGCGATTTGGCAGTGTGGGCCTTCCCGGGTGTGCCCCTCCCCCCTCCCTATGCCCTGCAGGCAGCCGACACCACAGGAGACCACCCTACACCCCTGGGCATGCCCCACAGGCAGCCCATGACCCCAGACCATGACCCGCAGGCAGCCCATCACCCCGGACCATGATCCGCAGGCAGCCCATCCACCCTCCCCATGGCCTGCAGACAACCCATCCACCATGACCATGACCCGCAGGCAGCCCATCACCCCAGACCATGACCCGCAGACAGCCCATCACCCCAGACCATGACCCGCAGGCAGGCCAAATGGCACCATGCACTTAGGACCCCCGACACATGTCCCCCTCACCCCAGCCCCAGTGACGGGCACCTGCCAGCAGGCCCTGACTCATGTCCCCCACTCCCAGTGACGGGCACCTGCCAGCAGGCCCCGACTCATGCCTCCCACCCCCAGTGACGGACACCTGCCAGCAGGCCCTGACTCATGTCCACCACCCCACCCCCAGTGAGGGCACCCGCCAGCAGGCCTCGACTCATGTCCCCCACCCCACCCCCAGTGACGAGCACCTGCTAGCAGGCCCCGACTCATGTCCCCCACTCAACACGTCATCACAATCCAGACCCATGGGCCTTATGGCCACCCAAATCCCACCCCACCCCACGCCACCCCAGTCCAAACACCCAACCAAGCATTCATCCACTCCACACTGAAATCCCCATGTCATGCTAGATCCCAAATAACTAGTATGCCCATGAATACAAGTCCGTCAGACCCACACAATGGCGACACATGACTGAGAAAACCCACATTGTGACAGGCACGAAACCAATGAGAGAAGACCACGCAAATGAAGTAAAAAATAAAAATGTATTATATACAAAACTGAATGAATGAAACAAAATCACACAAGAAAATAAATAATAAATACAAGTCTGGATGTCCAAAATAAAGGAAAAAAATGAATGCTGAAATCAATAAAATCCAAAGTAAAATGGCTCCAAAGCGTCCATCCATAAAACAAAATCCAAAGTAAAAAAAAAAACAAATACATTCCTCCATGGTAAAAATAAAATAGTAAAATCCGGTCCATAACTATATACAAATAAAAAATCAAGGGTCATGAGCCCAACAATCCAAAGGAAACCTAAGAAAAAACCTACCTAATAAATAACTATTTACAAAAAGGCGGGGCATAGTCCATGCACCCCAAAGGAAAAAAAAAAAGAAAGGAAACCTACACCTACATAACTATTTACAAAGGCGGCGGGCTGGTCCGACGGCTCACTCATTGATTTCCTGGGCCAGGGCATCATCGAACTCCACTTCAACGTCCTGGAGGCTAGCTTGTTCCCTATCCTCGAGGTCTCGCAGAGATGCAGCCATGGCCTCCTCCAACTCCCTGCGAGTTGCCTCCAGGCATGCAGCCCGCCTCAACGCCCGGCGCATGGAGTTCTCTGTCCTGACCATTGTGAGCCGTGCCCTCTCCACCCGCCACCGCTCCGCATCTATTTGCCAGCCCAACCGCTGCCACACGGAATGCACTCCCAATCCTGGGTCCTCTTGCCCGACGGCCGATGCATGCCCCTGTGATGTTGATGGCCCGAGCCATTATCGCTCCCACCCTGAGCCTGCTGCTGCCGTGCATGTGCCCTGCCTGCATGTCCTCCTCTTACTGGGGTCCAGTTGGTGGGGTGACCACCCCTGCTGGACCTCCGACTCCTGAATGTGGCAGGGACGTGTCCTCCACCAGCCTGGCCGCTGGCTTAGGGGCAGCTCCACAGGGAGCCCAGGTGATACTTGGGCAGGAAGATGGCACGGGGGACAACTGGCGCATAGGGGGCTTAGTTGAGGAGGGGGTCACACGAAGTTCCAGCACACGGATGAACCCAGTGCCGACGACCTGTAGTAGGTCGATGTGGCCAAAGAGGGATTCAAAATGACGTGCATTTCCAGACGAGAACCCTGCACGTCATCCCGAATCCGACGTTGGTGCAACGCCACCCCAGTTGGGACAGGCTCAATCCGTTCACGGATTGCAACGTCCGCAGGGAGAGGAAGGCCAGTTGTTGTATGTGCATCCCCTCCCTGAAAATGGTTCTGGACGGAGGCATCCCTGCTAGTGCCGGATGATGCAGTCACTGGATCCGGGACATGATTACACACAGGCACCTCTGAGGCGGCCTGTGCTGCCTACTGTCCCTGCCCCTGGACTGCACCACTAGCACCAGTGGAATCCAGCCTCCAGGCCCTGTGCGTGGGCCTTCCACGGCCTCCTCCTCAAACAAACCCCCCACCAACCTGGATGACTCTGTGCCATCTTCCTCCATAGGCCTCTGCGGGGGCTCAGCTGCCCCTACTGCTGCCGAGGAGTCCACCTCCAAACTCTGCCTCTTGGACCTCCCCTCGGCAGCTGCAGCCGTGGATGCGGCACCAGACTCCTCACTCCCGGAAGAGATCACTATGTGGGAGGGGAGCTGGGCCTTGCGTCTCTGACTGGCGGTGGGATCCCTGCAGCTGTGCTCCACAGCACCGTCTCCGCCCTCTTCATCAGTCGACACTGCAGACAGGGAGAGACAGACCACAGGCATCAGGGCACTGTACAATGGTCGGATACACACATGACAGTTGCACAGAGTGGCAGTGTCAAACTTCACAGATGGCACCACACTTCCCAACACTCATATCATTTGAACCCACACAAATGCACGAATTAACAGTAATCGTGCAGCAGGCAGCCGCATCCATACACACACACCAGCATGAACATCCGAAGGTCGGCCTGATGTCACAAGCAACATGGGGAGTTCCCAACACATGCAAACACGCCACAAGACAGACATGCATCTGTACATCTCCACCACCTGTCACAGTGCAATCATCGGCAACTATGTCACATCTGCCAATCGGGTTCCTACATGTCTGTGTCACATGCATCCATGGTGCATCACAGTCGCACACATGTCAAACACACACACGCACATGTATGTCATGCACATACATGAAGGTGGAACCAGCATCCATGTGTCACACCCCAACCATGCCATAGTACATGCTGACATGTGTGCATCTCCACATGCAGTTGTGCATCATGCTTTGGAACACATACACCATTGATGTGCATCACACATGACTGGACTCACATGCAGCACGGTCATGTCCCTGCACATACACATCCATACATGACCCTTTTCAGACATATGTCCAAGCTGCACACTCCTGGCACACCTCAACATGCACTGCGTCCAATAAGTACGCATGGACACTTACCGCTCGACTCTGGACCGGTCTCCCTCTCGAGGACCTGGCAGTGAACCGTTGGGTTAATGCGTTACAGGACCCTCATGTCGTCGGTGGTAAGGTGAACCCCGGGCCTTCCTGAGGGTCCTGGACCTGAAGTCCTCCCAGCGCTTACGGACGTGTGGTAGGTCACGGGTTGCTACCCCCTCCACGTTGATGGCAACCACGATGGTCAGCCAGATCCTCTTCCGTCCATCTTTGTCAGTGTGTCTTCTTCTGTAGAGGGCATCATAATGCACCAGGACTTGCTCCACCAGGATGCCAACCTTTCCTGCTGTGAAGCTGGCAGCCCTCTGCCTCGCTAGCTGGGGGTTGCCAGTGGTCTTTGATGGTGTTTTCCCCGACATGGCAACCCCCGAGGCAGGTGTGGGTGGGCAACTGGGTCGTGGTGCTGGGCTGTGGAGCGATGGAACTGCAGTCGAGAGTCTTCTGTTCCAGCAGGGGTGGTCACAGCAACTGGACCCCTGCAGATGGCTGACGTGCAGGCACCAAATAGCAGGGCATGTGGCCAGCAGGCAGGCAGGCAGCTGCAGATTGCTGGTAGGAGTCGGCTCAGGGCTCTGGGGGGCAGGAAAATGGCCTTCTGGGCAGGGTTAAAAGGTACGTATAGGACGCCATTTTCTTGTACATGCTTTTTGTGGAGAGCAAGCGGGTGATTCTTGTACTTCTTGTCGGTTCACATGCGATTACTTCACAACGGTTGCAGTTCGTACTCCTTGTTTACTGAGACAGCGTTCAATTCTTCTTTTGGCGGGGGTGTTGCCAATGCGCCCATGTGCATCTTTTTTATGTTCTTTTTCCAGACAGAAGGTGAGTCGCCCACTGTGGTTGCCTTTGTGTGTCACGTACCAATTCAGAGGTCATTGTAGACTGCGTGTACCACGCGTACGTTTATTTTTGTGTTTCTGGGTGCCATAGCGTAGTGCGGGTCCTTTATTCCACACACGTGGGCTACCAGGGGTCACATGAACGTTAAATTTTATTTTCGGGGTGCCTGAGCGTTGCATGACCCGTCATCTTCCCCCAGGGGTCACAGACAGCCTTGCTAGAGCACAGGGGTACGTATTCCATGTAGTACCCTGCCCCCTTCAACGCAATTGCCCAGGACAATTGTTTACTGCACCTCCCATTCGCACAAGAACATCAGTGCCATGGTTGGGAGGCGACCAAGTGCTTAGGGAGGCAAAGGTGCCCGACCTCCAAGAGGTGTCCGCGTTAGGGGACGTGGCCAGGATGAGCAGTGTGGCCCAAGAGGCCAGTGTGTGGAAGACCAATCAGGGACACCTATACACCTATGCCCCCACCCAATGGGTCGGGGAGATGCAGTAGACACCATCCCAGCTCAGGCACTGTTAACCCAGATTGGTCACAGAACTGGCACGGGATGACTCACAGGCCGACCTCCGTATCACAAAGTCAAAGCCACATGTGGCAGTGAAAGTTGCTGTCATCAGGCCACATGGATCTGGGGCAGCAATATTATCTGCTGCCCCAAGTAGCCAGGGTGAGGAGGATGCAGAGGCAGCTGCAGTTCGATCCACCCCGGCTCTGAGTCACCCAGCCGAGACAGTGTTGGTCCCCGACCATCATACCAAGGCAGTTGTGCCGCTTGGTCCTGGCAGCAGCACCCAGCAACCAATGCTTGCAGTGAGACCTTTGGTCATCCTGCCATTGCCTTCTTCCCGTGCCCAGTCCACCTGTGCTTCAGCCCCTACCGACCAGAGCAGCGTAAGTCACTCAGGGTCCGCACCACCTCTCAAGAGGATGAAGCGGGCTCTTGCGGAACAGGCTGGGACCCCAGACACGGCTCGCCCCTCCGGCACGTCAACGAAGCAGAGTTTCAATGATGTGGAACTAGACGCACTTGTGGGCTACGTGTCGGCACATGGCCGTGAGATGCTGGTGATTGCAGGGTGCAAGACTACGACTGCTCAACATAGGGCCCACTCAGTGCATCGCGGACCAGATTAGTTCCCTTGGATTTGTGAAGTGGACAGCTGATGATTGCTCAAAGAGGTGGAATGACCTCAAACACAGAGCAAAAAACAAGCTGGCTTCCAATTATGCCTCTACTCTCCACCAGAGGAGGATGAACTCACAGAACCTGAGGCAATCGCTGGAGGGTTCATCGCAAAGGATCAGATCCAAGGAGTGGGAGACCTACCAGATCTTGAGGCAATGTCCGGTGAGTGGCCATGCCTGTGTGTGCAAACCATGTGTATGTTGCTTGGGTGATGTGTTCTGATTGAGTGCCAGGTCAGGCTGTGTAGTCATGACTGCTATAGGTCACCCATGTGGTGCCTCCAAACCATCCTCCGCCCTTGGGTTTGGGTTTCACAGTATCCCTACTGACCGCAGTAAACACTTTGTACCTGATGACTGCACTTGCCCTTCAACTGGCATCATGCCACAACATTGTTAATACTGTATTTCTTTTCATTCTGCCTGATTGATGGAATCATTTGCATGATAAAAACACATTTTTGTGCCGGTCTGCCCCAAATTCACCATACTTAGACATAGATTTCACCCCACAATGCCCCACATTTTGTTAACTTTTTATGGGAATGATTTCATCAATCAGGCTGATTGACTTTTGTGAACCTACACATGCACTGCACACAATCACTTCGGAGCCCTGTTTGAATGTTCAACATGACACTTGACTTGTGTCATGTCCAAGTGACCTACCATTGATGTATCCATGTGCCTACCATCACTGTATTAGTAAACACTGGCTTTGTTGCAGCATGTGACACGTGTTTTTTGTCACACTCTTTTGCATGTTCTATTTAATGCTGTGCGTCTCACATGGATGGGGGACAGTACTGATTTACTACCATCTTGGTGTCCTAGTCAGTTCTGCCATGTCTATGCTACATGCCATCTGTGTGCTGGCATGTGTTATGTTTGTGGATTGTCCATGCCACTCACAGGCTAATGTGCGAGGCAGGTGCTGTGCACCATGCAGCACATGTGTTGCTTTTCCATTTTGGAGTCCTCAGTGTCTGCTTTAAGGGTCCCCTTCCATTTCATTGCCAGTGCATGCATGCCAGAGTTAGTGTCATGTGTGACGTGTGTCATTAATGTATTCGATGTGTAGATTGTGATGCCTATGTGTGTCGGCTATGCTGTACATGCCTGTCTTCATTACTTTTGTTATATCTTTGTGCAAGTGATGAGGCATTAGATGCTGTTGAGGAGGAGGAGATGGCACAGGGGCAGGAGGACTCAGAGCCCCAACCAGGCACCAGTGGTGGACGTGGGGTGGTGGTGCAGGAAATTCCATTAGTCCTACAGAACATCCTGTCCACGGGTGTCTCTGGGTACACCTCCGATGACCTCTATGGCATAGGTGCTGAATCAGACATTGAAACAAATGTCCCGTCGCAGCTGAGTGTTTCTGGCAGGGATGCTGTTCTGTCCAACCCACCTGCACTGGGGGTAGACCCCTCAATGGGGTATTCAGTGTTGGAATGTCCGCCTGTGGCAGTTACGGATGCATGGTCACACTCCACTATATGTGCTCCTGTTCCTGGGCCAGCAGATCAAAGGAGGAATGCAGTCCTGCAGCCTCAGGCAGTGCCAGCACAGCAAGGTGAACATCACCTTGGCCCAAACAGTTGTTGTGTCCGTCAATGCGGTGGCCGCGCGCCACCAGGCAATACTGTGTGGGAGAACTCCATGTATACTATTGCAGCACAACAGGGGGCATTGTGTGAGATGATGGCTCAGGCCGTGGATAGGGTGGCCACTTCCATTATCCCCCCAGAAAGGCAGGTGGAGCTCCAGCAGCAGGCAACGGAGTCCACGTGCCGCTCACACAGGGAGGAGATGTTGGCGTCCAACAGTGACCGACGGGCTGAACTGGAGACTCTGCGCACAGCCATATCTGCAGAGTCAGAGGCCCACAGGGATGCCCTGAGGTTAGAACAGAGGTCCCTCAGAGATACTCTGGGTGCACTTGAGGTGCCCCAGAGTACAAAGTCAGAACAGCAGCTGGAGCAGCTAACACGCACAATCTCAGCTGAGCTCCAGGCAACCCGTGAGGAGATCCGGGCATCACGTGAGGCCTTGCAGGCAGAAGTCTGTGCTATCCGTGAGGTGCTGCATGGGGATCTCCAGACCATCGTCCTGCAGAACCAAACCTTTCAGACCTGCATGCTTGCTGCCATGGAGGAGCATGCCAGGGCTTTGCGTGGTCTGCCTCCCATACCACGCACACCTTCCAATGTACGACCAGAGGGTGATGACAGCGACGGCAGTTCTCCCACTATAGGGTAGCCGTGCAGGCTATGAGCCCATGGTGTTTTTTTTTTCCTCAACATCCACGCATGTGGGTGTTGGGGTGCACCCTGTACCTCCTCCCTCCTCCTCCCTCCTGGCTCCTGGGTGGGGTGCCCCCCCTGGTCGACACATGGCCACTTTTGATTTTTCTTTTTCATTTTTCTTTTTTCATTTTTTTTTCATTTTTTTAATTTTATTTTCATATTTGATAGTGATTTTTCCTTTTAAATTAGAATTTGATTTTTAAATTTGCATTTTTTCCTTAGATTTTTTTCAGATTATTCTTTTTTTAAATTTTATTTTCATATTTCATTTGATTTTTCATTTTTTCATTTTAATTAGTATTTTACATATTCATTTTTACTTTGTTATTTTTGTTTTACTTTTAATTTTAATTTTATTTTAATTTTTCATTTCATTTTTTTAATTTACATTTCCTTTTTTGTTGATAACTATTTTATTTCAGATTGTACATTCATGCGTGTTGCTTTGTGTGGCTCCCGTAAGCATCCACTGTGTGTTCCAGCTGGGCACATGCAGGATTGTCCTGTGTTTGTATTTGAAACTTGGGTTCCAGACACATATGCCACTCCTGCTTCCCGTTTCCATGGGCTCGCAAGGGTGTGACCAAGTGACAGTAATTTACACAGAGGCATTGGTCTCCAAAAGTTGTGTGGGCAGTCTGTAGTCCAAACTGTGTATACACCCCTAGTGGGGAATTGGTGATGATTTCTCCACTGCATGGTTGATTTGTATATTGTATTCCATACAGGCCATTATGCATATTTGCATGTAGCTTCTTCATGTCTTAACTAGCCTGTCTCCATTGCAGATGTAGTTCATGTTGTATGCAGTACAATGGCACATTTACCTACCAGCAACACACTGGAGATGGAAGTGGTGGATGTGCTACCTTTGTCAGGTTGTGACACTTGCACTACTTTCATTTTTTACTGTCTTACATTGCCACTGTTGAGTCCTGTATTAATGTTTTGTCTTGCTTGTAAGTATTTGTTCATGTGTGCTGTTTCTTTTTCATTGGTGAGAGGGAATTGTCTCTGGCCTGTTTCCATTTGGGACGGTGCACTTTGTGACACTTGTGTCATGTGTTGTGCATTCATTTGGTTGCTTTCACATTGATGGGGTTAGGGAGGGGTTGGGTGACATGCCACTATTTGGGTGTACTATTTTGCAAGGGGGTAATCCTTCATGTTGCATGGATGTGTGCCTTTTACTGACACAGCATTGGGTCTGTTTAAGTAGCTAGGGATGCACACAATGTAGCACTTCCAGGAAAACAATCTCAGGGTGGTATGGTTGTGACAGTTGACTGTCCCTTTTGTCATCATCATCAATTGTCAGCTGGTATGTGCCAGGCCTGTGTCCACTCCGCAGGGGTGAGATTTTAGGTGAAGAAATATGCCACAAGCTGGGTACGGGCTGCCTCACCACGTGCCCTTTCCCCTCCCATGCGCAGTGGCCGTGCATGTGGTTGGGGATGTGGGGACACCACCATGTCCACCGGCATGCCTGCCGGGTGCAACGTTGTGCAGGACACATGCTGCCACTATGATCCTGCACACTACTGGGGGCGCATACAGCAGCTGCCCACCAGAGCGGTCAAGGGAGCGAAAATGTGACTTGAGCACTCCGAATGTGCGCTCCACTATGCACTGCGTTGCAATATGGGCTGTGATGTATCTTACCTGGGGCGGTGTGGTAGGGTTCCATATTGGCGTCATCATGTAGGTGCTCAGACGGTAGGCACTGTCCCCTGGGGAGGTGATAATGGTTGTCATTAGTTGGGTGTTCCCATTTCTCAGTGTCTGACATGTATGCATGTGCAGAGGCATTTGTACTCACCAATGAGCCATGTGTCGCCATGCCTCCCAGCTTCCAGTTCCCGGTTTAGGGGTGACATTCTGAATATAAAGCTATCATGGCTGGACCCCGGATAGTTGGCATATACTGAGGTGATGATTCCCTTGGCATCACATACTACCTGCACGTTGATGGAATGCCAGTGCTTGCGGTTTCGATAGATGTGCTCAGTGGCACTGCGAGGACGTAGAGTCACATGGGTGCAATCAATGGCACCTAGCACTTTTTGGGAAGTGTGCCACCCTGTAAAAGTCCTGGACCACGGCCTGCCTTTCTGCAGGTGTTCTGGGCAAACACTGGCACATTTACCTACCAGCAACACACTGGTGATGGAAGTGGTGGATGTGCTACCTTTGTCAGGTTGTGACACTTGCACTACTTTCATTTTTTACTGTCATACATTGCCACTGTTGAGTCCTGTATTAATGTTTTGTCTTTCTGGTAAGTATTTGTTCATGTGTGCTGTTTCTTTTTCATTGGTGAGAGGGAATTGTCTCTGGCCTGTTTCCATTTGGGACGGTGCACTTTGTGACACTTGTGTCATGTGTTGTGCATTCATTTGAGATTCATTCATTTGAGATTCATTCCACATACGGACTGAGGGGCGTGCAGTCATGATCGCCAACACCTGGTGTAGGCAGCGTGACTGTGAGATGCCCCCAACTATGGCACTTGTCTGCTGAAATGACCCAGTAGCCAAGAAATGCAGTACATTGAGCACCTTTTCCAAGGGACTCAGTGCTTGAGAGCACAGGGTGGGTGATGTGAGGTCATCCTCCCACTCCGCAACCAGTTCTAGGATGATTTGGGATGGAAACCTATACCTCCCATAGACCTGGTCATCAGGCATCCCAAAAGGGCTGGTCCTGGGTAAAAAAATGCAGAGCCTGGCTATCCTCCTCCTCCTGCGGTGTCCCACGACCACTGCTGCGAGGAACGATATATTTATTGTAGTGTATGAGCTTGTTTGTTGTTTGCACGCACTTTTATGCTGCGCAGGGCCGCTTACGCCTGCTTCCTGCTGGTGTACGTGTTTCTGTATTAGCGTGTCTTTTGTGGCGCGCACGTTTCCCCTGTTCGATTCCATGATTACGTGTTGTTAGCGCTCGTGTGGGCGATGCGAGAATTTAGCAGCGGTACTTCCCCTGTAAAGCCCACATTTTCACGTGTTGTTCCCCATTCCGTGTGTTCCGCCCCCTTTTTAGGTGTGTGCGCTGCCCTGTGTGCGTCTTCACTAGCCGTCTCGCGCCCAGCTTTAGGAATGTCGCAATGACGTGTGCGCCACACGCGAATTCGGCGCACATTTCAGGTAAGCCACGCGCAGCTCATTCCATGAATCGACAAACAGCTGCGTGCACACCTTTAGCACGTGTGCACTGCGATTTTCACGCTTGCGCTCCCCTTTTCAGCGCACATTAATTCCATGAATTACCCTGTAAATGCCTTGATTAGTAATTTCTTCAAAATATTGGAAGTTACCAGCACAATAGTGGGACAATAAATCCCCACAGTTGTTGCTGCCCTAGAGACTGCTGGCAAAGGCCAAATACACAGAACTTTGATGAACATTTCGTTTCAATTAACATTTCTTTTCAAGAACTGTTAAGCGAGCAGGGGGTTAGCTACAAAATCCAAAGCCTAATAGGCATTTAGTTTAGGTCTTAGAATTTCCTTACAGTGTAGGGCCAGTTAGCTAGATTTTGGACTGAGGAGAGGCTTTTTATGTTGACTGAAGATCCTGCCTAGCACTGTAGGGGTTTCAGTTGTAGATAGGGGACACCATTGTAGCTGTTCACCCAGGTACGGGAGAGTTTTAATTTAAGTTAGTCAACCTCTTAACCATGTCCAGTGGTCCAACTCCAACTTCTCGCTCGCCACAGTATCAGAATACGTTGGTAGCAGCTGGTAAATATTGTGATTATCGTCCCATCTAATAGCTGGCAAATGATATGATATGATATGATATGATATGGCATTTGTAACGCGCCTATACAAATGGTGTAAGCACTATGGGATGTGATAGAAATACATTGCAAATGATGCATCTGATTCTATTATGGCAGTTGATGGCAAATAGTGTAACTACCAGGACATATCAGGACTGTACCTCACAGCACAGAAACTAGTTTACTATTAGCTTTGTCCCGGCTTGCTTGGTTTCCGTTTTCTCCAATATATAACAATTCAGCAATGTCAGAAGACAGAAGGAGGTCAGGAATGATCAGATCTTGAAATGTTGACTGAGAGGCCAGTTTTCATGCAGAACTGTTTTGTATAAGATTACCATTAATAAACTGATTTCTCTCAGTCAGTTAAAAAATGTAATGTTGAAAAGTGGGCTGCATTTTATCAATTGAGGTATATTTGAGCCTTGTTATTAGTATAGTCCGATATATGTCCCTGTCAAATACAGTCCTGCAGCCTTGAATGTGCATAGACGGGTCTAGGCATCACATTCAAAAGGGGGTGACTTTTGTGTCAATTGCAGAGTCAGTGAAACAGAAAGGTTGATGTGTTTATGCTGTAAAAATTATATTCATTTTGTACCAGCAGCAAGAAAAAATCTGATTGTCTGCCAGATGCTGTCTGATAACCACCATGAAAACAGGAGAGTGGGCTCCTTCAGATCAGGTAAAGACAGTTTGCTATGTTCTGTGGCTTTATATGCCTTGACATTGTATGGGTATTACTTGTTTAGCATATAAGATGGGTAAGACGCTTCTTCATTATAGTGGATGTTGAATTAGCGGGGAAGAAAAGGGAATAGGTCAAGGCTTACCTTCGCCCTTTCAAGTAGCACTGTAGCCATATATCTCCATGTACTAACTACACAGGTAGTGCTGATGACCTCTTGACTTTGCCATAGTGGCTCTAGGGCTGGCCAAGCTGCTGCTTTATGGTTTATGGGCCTTCCAGATGGAGATAAGACACATAGAGCAACAAGGGCCAGTTGCAAACTTATGTTTCTTTCGGTAGTGGTGTTATTGTAGAAATGGGCAATTTTCAGAGAGGCAGATCATGGACTTCTACCTGCTCATACACTTCATCCAATTGCATTCTTTCAGTTATTTCAAGTAGTCTGTGTCAAAGTCTCATGCTGATAGCTAATGGATAAGACCAGGGTGACGCTGGTTGTCTGGGACCATCACCCGATCTGGCAAGAAGATCCTGGAGCCGGTATAATGAGGAACAACCAGGCTGCCCAGTCCATCTCTAGCCTTGCCTCTATCTCACATAAAACCCACACAACCAGTCCTGGCTAGATAAACCTATGTCACCATGTAGGCGGTTTAAAAGAATGAAAGTTAGGACTTAAATTGTTGAAGGGCTGTGGCACTGCGTATCAGGGGAACACTCAATATTTACACTGAGAATTGGGGCAGGGTGAAAAGTAGGTCTGCAGCTGTAACACACGCAAATGTTGGGAGGCCCTGACCTGCCTGGTCCGCGAACCCACGCATGCACTAAAAACCTAAAACATGATGTCACTATCATATTGAAGAGCTGATAGCCCCAGTGAGGTGAAGGGAATACTGCAGACTGCACTATGAAAACGTAATGGAGGACTCAGTAAAAATATCCTTGGCTGGCAGCACCACAGGGTGGTCTGCCGTCCTAGTACAATCAAGCGAGGAAGCTGTAGTCCTAGGGCCCCTCTCCTAGTCATAAACTCAGTTTATAAACCAAAGATACCTGAAACCCTTTGACTATTTCTCTATGCTCTGTGCCCACCAGACGGTGGATATAAGGGGATTGGAAATAAGAGACAGTAGGAGAGTCACAGGTATAGCGAATGTGGCAGAGAATAGTGGATGGCAGTGCAGAAAAGAAATCAGCAAAGAAAACAGATGTAGATAGAGAAAAGCAGAGGCAGAGGTGTAAGAAGTCAGAGCTGAGGCGTTGGAGAAAGACGTGACAATGGAGCAGGGATAAGTAGCCGTGGAGGCAGAAAAGAGTCATGAGAGTGGGGAGGAGGAAAAGGAGTCAGACTGGAGTATTTGACCAGGAAGTAATATTACATTTAAGTCCTTATCAGTATTCCTACCTTTAAGAGGAGTGCTTTGAGTCATGGAAAGAAATTCAATTTCCCGTATTCATAAATAGTTTTTTTGACCAAAGATGCATAGTTAGAAACATATGTGTGCCCGTAGTTTAACAAACCCAGTAAGGCTAGTTGTCTGAGTGTGCAAGGGTTATGTAAGTGTACATATTTTTCCAGAAATTATGAGGAGTGCACACTCCCCTCATGTGTCAATGAAAACCCCCCAAATGTAACTTCTTTATGTGCAATTTCTGATTTTTTCAAATTGAATATCTCTTTACTAATGATTTAATCCACTTTTTTTTACATGGGTGTTCACATCTGCATCAATTCAATAGATGTCATCTACATACTGGCAACAATCTGCAAGGCACTGTATTCTGTTTTAGAATGTTCCTGGGCTGTTGTTGTAGCCCTGAGGGATTCTTTTGAAACAGTAATACTTCCCTTGAAAGGTAATGCAGTGTATTTTAAGCTCCATGAGACTAAAGCTTGTGTGAAAAATCCATTATCCAAATGTAATACTATTTTGTATTCGTACCTCTGGATGTTACTCAACAGTCCAGAACTGTGAAGATTTTGAACTGCCTCAGTGTGTCTGTGTGCATGTAGTAATCAGGGCCAAAACAATGCCTCAATTTCTTTTGGTTGCTCCCCCTCTAGGTGAATTGTAACTACATAAATGTCTTTGATTTCTATCTCCTGCAGGAGTAATTATTTGTACTTGCTGTTTTGTTGGTGTATTTGTGAAAATTGCTGCTGTTGTGATGAATCCTACGGATCCCTCACTGTACCCATGCCTAAAGTCTCCTCCCATGTGGCCAGGGAAAGGCACATGCTTCCTTATCCTGACATTGAGTGTGGTGTACTGCTGGAAGATCACCGGGGAGTAAATAGGGCCCAGGTTGGTGAAGTGATCCCATGGAATGAGGCACAGTTTTCTCCTTGGAAAGGGAGTAACCTTTCTTGTATACCAAAACATATAATGGCCTATTGCCATTGTAAGGTATCTGAACCCTATGTTAGGTTCAGAAATATTGGCAAAGTGCGTGCAACATCTTTAACCACTTTACATAAGGCGGAACCTGTGATAACGTATATGGATAAAAATCCCCCTTGCTTCCAAATGTACTGAGAAAGTAAACCTACAAAATAAATAATAATAATAATAATAATTTAGCATTTATATAGCGCTACGAACCCTCAGGCATCTGAGCGCTGCTCATTATTACCCACGGTATGGGTGCTCATTTCTCCACCTCGGAAGGATGAAAGGCTGAGTTTGGCCCTGCTGGGATTCAAACCTGCGTCAGCAGGCTCTGCAGAGATGTCCAAGCGAGCGCTCTACTCGGACCGGCTGCAAATGTTGGCATATATAAACTGATTTTCCCGTCTGTGATAAAACCTGATGAAGCATTTTTTAAAAGTAGTAAATCAACAGTTGGAACTAATTTTGTTTCTGGTGACTTTAAGTCCCAAGAGTACTGGACGGAGAAGAGGGCTGAAGAACAATACAGGCCTGAAGAGCAGGCAATTAAACTTAACAGCTCCGACCTCGGAGTCTGAGATGCTTAAAAAGCTCCCTCAGGTGCAGCCCATTAGCTGTGGTCATGGTTGGAGGAGTAGTAGAAGTTGTAGCAACAGCAGAAGCGGCTGGGGGTCCACAGAAGTGGGAGGAACGGATGGACGCCAGGATTTTCCATCAGCTTATTCCAGTTGTCAGTCCTGAGGTGGTCCGGTTCCACCAAAGTCTGGCTTGCAGAGGTTGTGCAGCGGGAATCGTAAGGTTCGAAAGCTTTCCCCCATGTGAACCTGATTGCAGAGCATTCACAGCGAGAAGCATGCAGCAGATCGTGCCTGGTGACTGGCGTGTTCCAGAGGTTTGTGGTGGTCCGAACTATGTGCCTGCCTGCTGGTGCCGAAGGCAGCTTGATGTGAGAAGTGTGCTGTAATACAAAGACAACATAGGAATGACTAAAGGTTGAGCACTAACCTGGACAGATGCACCAAGCAATGAGTTGAGAATCCTCCTGGTCGCCCTGCACCATCCAGCTAATGAAGCTAGGAAGGGACAGGGTTTCCAGGGAAAGCCTCTGGGGAATAAAACCTTGCGATGCCACCTGCCACAGGAATCTCTCTATCTCAGGATTCTTGTCTGGGAGTGCTTGAAAGGCATTGTCTGTCTGGATGATGCCTTCAATATGCAGATGGAACCAGGAAACTGCCACAAGGAGAACGGGGGTTACAGAAGTCCCTACCCTTCCCTTAAACATAGGCCATTTAGGAATTTGATTTCCCTGAATTCCTTAAAGAGATACCCAACAGGTCTGTAGTAACGTCTTCAATGATAGCAAAAGGGTAAGGACATAGTTAATCTTGTAGAAGGTCAGCAGCACTCTATAGGAATAGTAACTGACAAGTGTGAAAGAATGTTAGAGGAATAAAGAAGAACAGCGAAGAAATGAAAGCAGAGGGCTGCGCCCTGTATGAACCCAGATCGCCTACCCGTTCCTATGACACGCAGTCCTGCTATGGAGAGAGCCGTTCTGTTCTGCGAGGGTTGGATCGAGTTGACGGCAGTGCTGTCTCTATCAGGAGTGCGCAAGGGCTTGTAACATGCTGAGGATGCAGTTAACTGACAACGGAGGGATGCTGTCAGGAGAGAGAAGGCTGGAAGGGTTAATGACCGGCTCTCGTGTCGGGTAACCTAGGCAGCAGTGAAAGCATATTCCTACCCGGAACTCGAGTGGCTGTAGAGAGTCGCTGGAAAGCATGGGAAGCACGCGAGCCGTACAAAAATACAGTCTGGATCTAGAACAGAGAAATGAGTTAGCAGAAAGTCAGAATACCAGGATGCAGGTAAGAAGAGTAGAATGTCTAGAAACTGACTCACGAAGCACATGCTATTAGGAGTAGCTACGTAAAGTGCTCCTGCTTGTGGCTCTGTTTGAATCCTTGTTGCTACAGGGGGCAGAGTCTCATGCACATAGTGAGCCTGGAAGACTGGAGCGAGTCTCAGACCACCAGCCTCCATCTTGGGGGAAAAACGAGATAGCACAGCAACATGCTTCCAGCGCTGCCACAAGGACCATCGGCGGCCCTGTCCCATGACATGTGCCCGGTCGAGAAATTATTCGTAATAGAAGTCCTGCAGCCTGTGACAGAGGGCGAGAAGCCAGTGAGTGGTTCCGCGCGTTCCCAAGCCTTCAGGCATCGCAGGTGGGCAACTGTAATCAATTTCTTATCACTCGGGAAGGAGTGAAATTGACTGAAGCTGACGGCAGCGTGTCAGACGATAGAGTGTAACAATTTTATCACTCACGTTTAGAGAAATACGCTATGAAAGAGGTTTTTGAACATTATAAATTACAGAAACAGCTTTAACAACTTTAATAATGGTTGTGTGTACATAAAAGTGATTCATGCACGAAGACAGAGCCTAAGTAAAACCACAATAACATTGTATCCTGTGAAACTAAATGTTAAACCTCAATATTGTGAATCAAAGCGAACAAACAAGCATTACCTTAAGCCCAGAATTGAACACGCATTGCCCAAAAGAGGCTAAAGAAAAGGGGGAAATAACTTTTGCTACCAGAAGAAAAGGGGCTGATATGATACTCTTAAAGTAGAGCTTGTAAATGAATGACAATGATGTAAAAGAACCAACAGTTAGTCATGAACTCACATTGTTGAAGCCAATAGAGGTTTTAAATTGAAAGTACTTGGTTGGTGGCTTGACAAAAGACAAGAGTGGATGAAGAACGGCAGAGAAGAAAGCTGGTGTTAAGAAGAGAAAGAGACATTGCCTGTCTGGTAGAGGTAAAAGGGCATTGGTGGAGGGGTGCTGTTGCGTGCAAAGCAAGATGGCTGCCTGAGTTTGTGGCTCCGCAGCCCGGGACCTTCGCATGGTGTAGCACACATCCTTACAGTGCACACAACAAAACAGAAAAGGTGAAATATGTAACCAGAGGGTTACATCGATCCCCTGACCAACATTGGGCTCTGTCCGCCCCACTGCCCCGCCGATGGCCTGCATTTTATCTGCCGCCCCTCTGACCGCTGCTTGGCCTGTCTGCCTACATCGCAACACTCAAATCTGCGAGGGTGTCGTAACAGGCTGTGCAGGCAAATTGGGTGGGGGCGGGGGCTGCAGGGCTCTTCCCGCTCCTTCTGCTTCCTATTGTTGCAGGCATGCCCTCAGCCGTGAGTTTCCTGCCACGCACGAAGAAACCCAAAGCGGCTTTGGTGGCTTACCTCGCATTGCTACCCTCAACACGGTGAGTCGCCGCTTACTACCGGAACCCTTATCCCTCACCACTGCTGGCATAGCTCTGGGGCCCTCTCCTGCTCCTCATCCACGGACTGCTCTGGGCTGCTCGTTCTGCAGATCCCAACCGCTCTCCCCGAGCAACTTGCTCCCTGTGGCTTGGCTGCTGAAGCGGGTACTCTGCCTCACCTATTACTGCACTGCCTGCCCTGCTGAAACCTTCACACTCCACAGCAGTGTTGGCCTCCTGTGCTATGGGCCATATATGACCACCAGCTAGGGCAGTGACACTGAAGTTACCCCCTCCAAACCCTGATTAGTGGGCTCGACTTCGGACACAGCACCCACCACAACTGCTGCTCTTCCCCCAACTCATACTTACTTCTGCTGTATCAATCTGCTTACCTACCTGCCATCTCAGCACAGAGCGCGGCCATGACCAAAGAAGGCAGTAAAAAACAAAGCTCCTTGAACATGTACACCAAAACGACCCCTAAAGTGTTGGGGGATGCTGACGAAACTGGAGAGGGCCCTGCTGCGCCTGCAACTGGGGAACCCACGGAGTTGCAGCAAATAATGGACTTCCTGCAGGAGGGGTTCACCACCCTCAATGCTAAACTTGATGACATGAGTGGCACAATCAGCGCTATAAAGGCCTGCATGGACAAAACCAATTCGATTCCTAAGTCACCGAGGCTGAGACGAGAATTGGGCTGGCAGAGCACGACATCAATGCGCTCAGGGCTGACGTAACCTCACTTACCAAGCAGGTGCAGGCCATCGGTAAGAAAAACAATGATCTGGAGTCCCGGCACAATAACCTGCACATAATCGGGGGTTCCCGAGGACAACATTGAAGGCACCATGGAAGATTTTGTTGAACGCACCCTCCTTGACGGCCCCAAGCTGTCCCCCAGTTCGACATAGAGCATGCTCACTGTTCACTGACCACAAAGCCTAAGCCAGGAGCCCTCATCGCCCAATCATTGCCTGGGTCCTGAATTACTGTGACAGGGATGCACTGTTGCTGGCTGCCAGGGCCAAATAGGAGTTACTGCTGGCCTCTAACAGAATTCATCTATATCCTGATTTCTCAATCACTGTGCAGCAGGAACGGAAGTACTTTCTTGCAGTGAAAAGGAGGCTTTGCGACCTTGGTGTTAAGTATGCCATGCTGTTTCCAGCTAAGCTCAGAGTTGAACACTCTTGGAAAATGTACTTCTTTACAATCCCGGAGGGGGCAATGAAATTCCTCAAGCAGAACTTCACCCGGGTGAACTGCTTATCCCTTCTGTTTGTCGCTGGTTGTTGCTACATGTTGTGTATGTGACTCTGACGCAGGACATGCTGTATTCACTTTGGTATTCGGTTACCCCCTACATGGATAATTGTTTACCTCCTGCGCACTAGTCACCCACATATTATTGTGCATTTTATACTTGTTACATACTATACTGCTGTGTTGAAGGCCGGGATGTACGCTGCAAACAGTCCCCCATTCAATGTTGCAAAGGTTGTTGGTTGGGTTGGTATGGGGTGTTCACTTCTCGGATTGGGAGGGGGCTGGGCGGCAGTTGGGTGGGGAAAGATAAACGGAAAATGCTTGACATATGCAATGGGCTTTTGGGTGAGCTACCACACCTTGAAGATTGTTTTGTAAGGTGCTTTTTGCTGGCCCGTACAGGGCCCATGACCTACTTCCTGCAATGGCGGTTGACACCCGGATGCGCATGAGCTGGAATGTTAAGGGATTAGGTAATCGTGTCAAGATGCAGAAACTTCAGTTTTATGCTGAACGACATAAGGCCCGCATCCTCTTCTTACAGGAAACACATGCACTAGCTGCAGGATGTGAGGGGTTTGGCAAAAGCCGGGGTACACATCACTTTTACACACAATATTCCACACAAATCATGATCCTTATTCACAAATCACTGCAATACGTACAAAAGGCCACCTATGCAGATCCCATTGGGCGCTGTGTTCTGGTGCACAGTACACTATATGGTTTGGAGGTGGCAATGTTGAACATATATGGGCCCAATGTCAATAACCCTGACTTTTACTCCCAGGTGATAGATCTCCTGGCACCGTATCTCCTTGTGCCCGTCCTGTGGGGTGGGGACTTTAATACCATTGTGGATCTTAACCTAGATAGGTCCAGCAGTAAGGCCTGGCAGCTGTCTACGGCAGCCCGGTCCATACTTGAGAGGCAAACGAGGCTGAGGGTTGAAGACGCCTGGAGATTGTTAAATCCATAGTCCTGTGGGTACTCCTTTTACTCAACACTGCATGATTCACACTCCAGGATTGACCAGTGGCAGGTATCTGGGACATTAATAAACTGGTCAGTGGGAACAGATATACTGCTTAGGACTTACGACATTCAAAATCCCCTCTGCAACAAAATAACTTCACTCCAAAATAAAATCAAAATAAAAAAACTGCCCTACTCAAGATTGCCTTAGAAACTCAAGATACCATACTGCTTGAGTCATCATTCAAACAATCCAGACCTAGCCACCAATTCAAATTCAACTTCATCTCCATTGCTAAGGCCGAATAGATCATCTCTTCCTTCAAACCCTCCAAATGTCTAAGAGACACCTGCCCAGCTCATATCATCAAAGAAGCTGCCAAAAAACTGGCTCCTTTCATCTCCACATTTATTAACTCCTCCTTTATATCCGGCTCAGTACCCACCAATCTCAAAGATGCCTGGGTACTCCCCCTACTGAAAAAACCCAACCTAGATCCCAACATTCCCACCAACTACAGGCCTATTACAACCGTGCCTTTTCTGCTTAAAAGCCTTGACAAAGCGGCCTACCTCCAGATTCAAGCCTATCTGTTACGCTCATCTGGTCTCTGTGGAGGCGTTGGGGCACGGTTGCAGCCCTCCCTGGTGTTAGATCTTCCCCTTCTGGTTTCGTCCCCTACGGATCAGCTATGGAAGGCGATAATTGGTGGCTCTGCTCCTGTGTGGATATGGGAAAACATGAATGCACTGGTAAGCGACTGTGGTATCTCCCAACCCCTTCGACCCAAGGTGCGATTTCTGTGGGCACGTACCGGCCCATAAGGCTCACCTGATTAATGTAAATTATGAGCTCTCCGTCTGCTACTTCTGGCAGGGGCGCTTGTTGCTGGAATCTAGTTCCTTCACTGATTCCTGAGTATTAGTCCAGTCTGGCTGCGACTAAGTTCCTCTTTCCGCTTTCTCTCAATGTCTTTGTCTTTTCCCTCTCAATGTCTTGATGTTATTGCTCTCAATGTGGTTGTTTTGCCCTGAATAACGTTTCTCTCTGTTTTCTCCCAAATAGGTGGTAAAGCGGCCCAACAGCGGCTGTGGAGGTGCGGAATGCGGCTGAGCGGGAGATGGATGCGACCGCAATGTCCAGCAGCAGGTGAGTGATGGCTTTAGGGAAGGCGTGAGGTTTTAATGGCAGCGAGCCCTTAACGTAATGTCTGTTAAGTGTCTAACCTTGTCTTTTGCCTTTTCTTTGCAGGCGCTGCAAGTTTGGATGTAGTGCATCGTGCTGCGATGCCTAGATGATGCTGTCTGTGCTCCGGAGTGTTTGCCGGTGAGCCAAGTTGTCATGAGGAAGCGCACAGGTAAGAGCAGGATTTTTTTTTATTTCTTTAAAAACTTTCTTTAACAACACAAACAACCAACCAAGTAACCGCCCCATCCCACCCACCCCGGTTCACACATGAAGGCAACACAAGTAAACCAGAAGCTGCATGAGCGACAAGACCAACGTCCCATAGATAATCCACCGAATCCAATCAAGTCCGAACCCAGCGTCCTTATAATCCTAATCCTCCATGCCAGCCAGGCTGTATAACCCAAATTGCCATAATCCTTGAAAGAGGCCTCAGGGAGTGGGCAAAGATCCCACCGCAAGGCTGGGCTGGGTGGGGGATTCCTGTGTAACAGGGGACTTAGGGCCCTCCCCCCTCGACTGCTCGAGGAGGCATAGCATATATGCATCCCATATCTGGCTGTCACCCCGACAGTTCCCTCTCATTACTCCCCATCTAGTCTCCATATCATTGCAGTACAAAATGTCCTTTGACCATTGGGCAATTGTCAGACTCCTTGAAACCCCCCACCCCATAGCCACTCGACGTTTTGCTAAAAATAAGAGAAGACCTATCAATTTCCTAGTCCCCTTAGGTATCTGCTCAGTGTACCCCAATAGGGCCACCACAGGGTCTGGTGTAAGCTGCTGCCCCACAATATCTCCAACCACCGCAAAAACCTGCTGCCAGAATTGCATCAGCTCCTCACACTCCCAGGCCACATGGAGAAATCCTGCTGCCTCCTGTCCACATCTGATACAGGCCCCCGACCTTTGAGGGAATTAATCTTTTAGTTGAGCCGGGGAGTAATAACATTGGTGCAAAAACTTAAAGTGGATCAATTTAAAGTTTGTGTTGATCTCCCCCTTCCTAATCATCTCACAGCAGTACTCCCATTTATCTGCAGGTATTTTCCTTCCCAGTGACTTCTCCCACATCTCCTTTGATGACGTCCCAAAACCCGGTCTGCCCCTCAGAGCCATCCCATACAATTCAGAGAGGACCCGCCGCCCTATGCCCACCCCTATCTCCTTATCAAGTATCCCAGCCTCTGAGGGCGGTTCAGGAAAAGATGGGAACAGCTGCTGCAGCGTCACCCTCACTCTATAGTACTGAAACACATCTAGTGCCGAAAGGGCCCCTTTCTCCCTCAGCTGATCGATGGAGATGAACTTCCCATCTGGAAACAGGTCCCCAAGCTTAGTGACACCTAACCGTTTTATCGAGCGGTAATGCCTCAGTGGTCAGCCAATTCACCCTCACCCTAGCCCCACCAGATTGGTATATAGCAGTGACACCAAGGAGATAAAAAACTTGCCCAAGCCCATCCTACGCAAAACCGTAAATAAAAATGACAATATAAAGTTCCTGGAATTCATGAACTATCCCCACGTCCTCAAAGTGATCAACCCACCTCATATCTGCGATCACCGTCACCCTATTCTCCCGGCCACCCAGTCGAGTAGCTCTCGCGAGCGACCGTCTGGGGCCTGCCCTTCTCCATACTTCCGGGGGGCTATCCTATCCCACATAAACTTAACCTCCCGTTGGGCAAGGGTATGAAATTCCTGCAGTTTCTGCTTAATATTCCCCTGTTGGGTTTTAGTCGGAACGGGGGCCCTCTCCTGCAAAACCCGGAGTTCCTCCTCTGCGCAGGTCTTTTCGTATCTTCTTCAGAATCCCCAACTCCTTGGCTATACATTCTCCCCTTTTCACACATTTAAATCCTTCCCACAGGACGGCAGCGGACGACACCGACTCAGCATTGACCTCAAAATATACATCTATAGCTTTCGCCAGTTCCTCCCTGAAGACCACGTCTGTAAGCGCCTCACTCTTAAACCTCCAAGAAGGCCTCGCCCTATCTCGGCCTTCTAATCGGATAAATAACAGAACAGGAGCATGATCCGAAAGAGTGCGAGCCTGAATACCCACCCCCACGGACCGGCCCATAATTGCTCGAGACACCAGGAAATAGTCTAGTCGAGCAGCCGAGCCATGCGGCACAGAATAGTGCGTATATTGACTCACCCCAGGATTTCTCACCCTCCAGATGTCCTCTATATCCCACACTGGGAACATGCCCCGAATTCTTGTGGAGCTTCTACTTCCTAGACGCGCTCCACTGCCCACCCTATCCAGAGAGCTGTCTAAAACCGTATTGAAATCTCCTGCCCATATAATTTCCCCTATGGGAAGTACCCCCAATTGCCTCTCTACCCAGTCAAGAGACTCTATTGTGCCCTGATTAGGACCATAGTAGCATATTAGTGTGTATAGCTTCCCCTGAATAACCCCCTGTACCACCAAGACCCTGCTCTCTTGATCCTTCAGGATTTTGGTCAGTCGGAATCCCACCGATATATGCACCAAAATGCACACACCCCTGGAATAAGAACAATAAGAAGAAAAGTGCCCATGGCACTCCCAGCTTTTGCCAAACTTAGATTCAGTAGCCGCTGTGAAGTGGGTCTCCTGGAGAAAGGCCACCCCCACCCTATGCCGTTCCAGATATTGCAGAACCTTCCGACATTTAGCCTCACATGCATCCAAACCTTCTATATGTGCCACCGACTCCCCCCACCTTCCCTCCCGCCCCCCATTCTACCAACAACCCCCCAACTTGTCGGTGATAACCCCCCTAACCCGCCCTGCCCCTCTACCAACCCCAACAAGAACACCCCCCACCCATACTGGAGACCCCAACATTCCAGCTCCCCAACTACCATTAGCGTATATACGAACAGCTTTCACTCAAGGGGCGGCTATGAGCCCAACCCTCCATTGCACCAGTCCAGGATAATTGTCTCTTCACATGGGTTTAACACCAACTACCAAGGAAAGCTGCGTCCCCAAAAGAAAAACCCCTCCATGCTTGAACAGCATCAGACATCGTTCATCCGTGGTCTGGGAGACCCAGGCAACATATCAAGAAAGAAGGAGGCCTCCTCCGGTGTTTGAAAAAACAGAGACTTGCCTTCATGTACGACCCGCAGCTTGGCCGGGAATAACATTGCATATTTCAGGCCTCTTGACTTCCAAAAAAGTTCTCCTGGCTGCTTGCACCTTATCAGAAAAGTCAGGGAAGAATTAGATTGCACCCCCTTTATAAAACACAGTGCCTTTCTGTCTAGCTTTCCTGAGCGCCGTATCCCGATAATTCAATAACCGAGCAATCAGTGGATGAGGCGGGGCCCCCGGGATCGGTCTCCGACCACTAGGGATCCTATTCGCTCTTTCAACCACGCATAACAGGGAGAAGCCTTCAGGGCCCAGCGCTTCTCGCAGTATTTCTTCCACCAAAGTCTCCATGTTCCTCTGGCCCCCCAACTCGGATAAGCCAATGATTCGTATATTATTCCGACGGGACCTCGATTCAAGGTCCTCCTGCTTCTCCCTTAGCTCTTTCAGGGCCTTCCTGACCACAGACATTTCTCCCGAGACCGAGGTTGCCACATCCTCCACTCCACACACCCCCCCTCCGCCTCGTCCAATCTTCCCCATGTTTGTCCAAACGGACCTGCATGTGGTCCACCTTGCACTTCAGACTGTCCAGCTTACCATCCAGAGATTGTATTCCTGACTGTAGCTGCACTAGCATAACCTTAATGTCCTGGAAAGCAGTTGCAGGATCCAGCTCCGGCCCTAAGGTATGCGACGGAGCAGAATCGCTCAGTGTCCTGCAATTCTTGACTTGTGTGGGCATCTCAAAGTTTAACTTCGCCTGCTGTTTACCCCCCTTCCCTGACTTAGACATGGCCCGTGAGATAAGCGGGTTTCTGAGAAGAGCTGCTGGGTATGCTGACCAGGGCCCATTGCGCCCCTGTAGCCCTCACCCCTTCCCACACCGGGGGGGTCGAGCCCGAACCCTTTGTCCAACACCAGGGTCCACTACACCCGACTCAGGCACCAGAAATGTGCTCCACTAACCCACACTGGTCATCCGCCGCAAATGCGGCGCGCCCGAACCAAGCAACTCCAGGTGTATGGGGCCCAAAATGTATCAAGCGCTGCCCCAGGCACCAGCCACCAGGGGCCCGAAATCTTGCCGTCCCAGGGGCAAGCAGCCCTCAACTGCGTGGAACAGATCGCTGTACCACGCCTGCACTACCCTCAATAGGCGCGGCCACCAGTTAATCCAGTGCCGCACCAGCAACAATGAGCAGCTTCCCAGTCCTCTAGGGCAGATTCAATGTGTGGATGGTCGCACCAAATCGCGACCGGAGAGTCCGCCCCCGATGGATTATAGGGCTGGCCCCCCACTGCGCATCGCTCCCTGTACCGGCAAGCTGGAACAGACAATGGGCCTCATTACACGTTGTGCGGTAACCATGGCGCTATTAGCGCCATGGTTGCCGCCGGTTTTTTAACGTGTCCGCCTTGGTGGATGGCGGAATTACCGGCCTACTCCAAGGTGAGCGGGGCCGGTAATTCCCCATTCACCAAGGCCCTTCCCTATTCCCATTTTTGCCCCCATAGGGCATAATGGGAATGGGGAAGGTGGTAATTACGGTACCACAAATTGCGGTACCGTAATTAGCACCGAGGTCCCTTTGCGGCACCCTACTTTAACGACTGGTAAAACCAGCTGTTAAGGTCGGGTCCCGCAAAGGGAACTCGTAGTAAGGCGGTAAGGGTTTACCGGTACCGGTGCCCTTACCGTTACCGGTAAACCCTTACCGCCTACCGTGTAATGAGGCCCAATGTCTTTACTGGCCCCAGGGGGGGCGTCCCATCCAGGCCGAGGCCAGCTGAGCAGCACCCCCACCTCCCGTCTCAGGGCCACTCCAATGACTTTGGGTGTAAGTCCTCCCTTCTCACTCCTCTGGGATGTTCGTGTGTCCAGCCGCTGAGGAGGTGCACAGCCCGCCCTCTCACTTACCATCGCTCGGCTGCGACGTCCGTACACGCTCGGAGCGTTTTAGAGCGGATGGTCGTCACACCGCTCCAGCTCCATAGGATGGTGCTGCGGCCGACGAGGCACACACCGCACCAACCGTCTAGGGCCGAGCGGGGGAGGAGGTGTCTCAACAGGCTCCGCACTCCAGGCAGCAGTTGTCCGATTCGGGGTATCCCGCTGTGTCCGCCACACTCGTGCAACTCGCTGCAGGCAGCAAATACGGGGCACCGGCGCACCACTTCAAGCGGGGCTGCACCTTCCCCCACTCTTCTCTAGAGCGATTCCCAGCTACAACTTCGCCGTGCTAATACTCCGCCATTCTGACGCCAATTTCACCCAGGAAAGCTTCTACGAGGGCCAAATGTGCTCCTGCTTCAAATGTCGCAGCTTAATCATAACTTCCGTCACAGAGACCGCCGGACAACATGCCGGATGTATGAGGTGCCGGAGAGCTTCACGGGCCTGCGGCCATCTTGGTCTGGCTTGCTAGCGCCCCCCCCCCCCCAAGAGCAGGATTCTTCAGTGAAAAGCACGTACGAAGGTGGCAGGACAACTTCAGGTAAGATGAATCCCAGGCGACGGTGAGCGTTACGCTGCACGGAGGTGCAGAATAACGCGAAGCGTGTGCCTTGGGTTTCGGCTGGCTTTTGTAGCTCAGCTATTCAGCTATTAAGGCCACGCCCCCTAGCAAAGTTCTGTATGCCACACCCTGCCACTCCTAGAAGTTAGAAGATGCACGTGCTAATGCAGATGAAGATGGAGACCACACCCGGACTAGTTACACGAATTAGAGTTCTTGAGAGAATTCCTGCTCCTAATAAAATAGTTCCTGTTTATTCTAAGCACTTCTGCCCATAATGAAAATGTCCCGTTTAACTCCTTCTATAAGCCTGGCGCCAGAGGCGCCAGGACTGTGTCCAACCAGGCCCCCCATGTATAAATGTCCCAAAGTGACGTGCGTGACCCATGATGCCCCCTGCTCCCTCCACTTGATGGTACCACTCTTGTGATCCTGGGAAAGTGGCCATGGCACTATCTGGAGATCAACACTTACTGGCACCCGCCAATCAGGTTTTAGGCCAAGACACTGAACCGACACGTCCCTCATCGACCTTAAGAATTAACTAGACGACCAGAAAGACAAAGGCCAAGCATCCATCCTTCTCCTGCTAGACTTATCCGCCGCGTTTGACCTGGTCGATCACAATGTCCTATGTAACCACCTCAAAACAGCTGCCCACTTCTCCAAAGAAGCCACTACCTGGATCAGCTCCTTCTTAGACAATAGATCCATGAGCATATTCTCACCCTCATCAGTAGCAGACCCAGTACCCATCACATGCGGAGTACCACAAGGCTCCTGTGTATCCCCAACCCTTAACAATAGTTTTACTAAGCCCTTATTCGACATACTCGACAATCTGGGTGGGTCATATACCAACTATGCTGACAACACCCAGATTCTCATTCCTATCGTTGGCGACTACGACAAAGACATAACCATGATTAACAAAATCTACCTAATCATACAAACTTTGATGGCCACCCACGGCCTTTGCCTCAGATGATAAAACGGAACTCCTTATCGTTGGGTCCCCTAACAGACTGACTAAACTCTCTACCCTGTACAGCTCTGTCCTCATTGATGGAATCCAGATCAAGTCTCCAAAGAGGTCAAGACCCTAGGCTTCTATCTAGACTCGGCCCTGAACCTCAATAGACAAATTAATGCCACTGCATCTGCCACCAACTACACATGTAAATTGATGTACGCCTGCAAACCATTTCTATCCACGACAAGCTGTATCACAATCGCAAGGGCATTAATACTGTCCAAAGTGGACTATTGCAAGGCCATGTACCTAGGCACCAGCAAACGCAATACCACCAAATTACAGACTATCCAAAGAAATGCCCTAAGAGCAGCACTAGGCATTCCAAAATATCAGCATATATCCCACGTAAGACGAGAAAACAAATGGCTCTGCATAAACGACAGAATCAAGCTTAAACACTTAACCTCACCCATAAATGTCTATACAACATGGCTCCCCTATACATCACCGACAGATTCACCAAACGCACATCCACAGGCCCTATCAGAATAGCACAATCCAACAGTCTCAGAATACCTAAATTTAAGCTAAAATAAAAACAGGAGGCACCAGCTTCCTAGTCCTGGCAGCACAACTGTGGAACTCTATCCCCGACTCATTAAGAGCCATATCCCCCTTCCACTGCTACAAATCTAATGCCAAGAAATGGCTACAATCCTTAGACCAATGACCCTCTTCACTGTAATCCTGCTGTTTACCGGAAACAGCTATCTAGGACTCTGCTTCAGTGCATATATGACCACTGCTAATACAGCATCTTGTATATTTCTGTCTATATTTTGTATTTTGCACTACATGCATATCTCCGCCTCTCATAGCTTTCTGTATTTGCTGCGTTTTCATATGCTTCACTGTAACCTGATTTATCTTGTACATATACTGTATATACCCGCTTATCCTCTCCTATTGTACTTAGCTTTGCTTTTATATGTAACAATGTAACCTGATCTGCGCCCAGATGCCCATGGGCCGGGTGCACACTATAAATGAATAAACACTTACAATTACAACAATTACTCAGACCTTTCACCGGTCACCTTGACTCTGGCTTGGGAATTGGAGCATGTCTCTGGACGCCCCTGGAGGCTCAAACCCCAAGCACTGCTAGATCCCGTATTCCAGACCGAGCTGGGAGAGTGTGTTGACGACTACTTCGAAATTAACAAGGGTACCGTGGACTCCCTTACTACTCTTTGGGAGGCTTTTATGACTCTGTCTAAAGAATAACGGATTGTTAATGCCATCAGCCAGAACATCCGTGACAGCAAAGTCTCCCTAAAGCTACTTGAAACGCAATATGCGGCGAACCCGGCAGCTACCACGCTAGGTGAAATAAAAGATGCATTAGATAAGGCTAGGGAGGCACTTGACTGCCCAATGAATACTGAGGAGATCTCTAGCGCCATAGATGCTCGGCCCTCCGGTAAGGCTCCCGGCCTGGACTTGCTCACTATGGACTTATATAAAAGCTATAAACTTTGCCTCGCGCCCCACTTATCTGCCCTATGGGACGAATCCTTTGTGAAAGGAATGCTGCCCCCCACACTTAGGGAGGCGGTTATAACCGTCCTCCTCAAACCTGGTAAACCTGCTACACACTGTGGTTCCTACCACCCCCTCTCACTCATCAATAGTGATGTTAAAATATTTGTGAAGGTGCTGGCACTCCCACTCGCCCCCTACATGCCACATCTTATACACCCGGACCAATCCAGGTTCGTGCCTGGCCGCTCTACGACACTCAATCTGAGGCGCCTATTTAATATCTTTGCCCGGGTGGATCCAGAGGTAGGAGCGGTGGCAGCAGCTCTTGACATCCAGAAGGCTTTTGATTCTGTATCCTGGCGCTTCCTCTGGGCTCTACTTGAAAAGTGTAATTTCAGCCCCTGTTTCATCTCGTGGACACAACTACTCTACACGCTGCTGGTGGCCAGGGCATGCACGAACGGCCTGCTCTCATTCCTTTTTGACATGACATCTGCAGACGGACCAGACAGGGCTGCCCGTTTTCCCCACTCATCTTTGCGGTAGTCTTTGAACCTCTGGCCGACCTTATATGCCAAAAGCGTGCACATAGGGGATCATATCTCTATATGCAGACAATGCATTTCTGTACATCAGGGATCCAGAGAATAATCTCACTGCCATAATGCAAGATGTTCTCCGCTTCGTGCTCCTATCTGGACTCCGTGTCAACTGTGGCAAGTACGAACTGTTTCCTTTAACAGACGCCACGGCTGGCCCAAGTGACTTCATAGGATTCGCATGGTCTCCCACTGAAAATAAAGTACCTAATCACGAGACATCAACCCTCACTGTATGAGCGATACTTTGGGGCCTACCGACAGCAACTTTTGCCAAAACTGCGCACTTGGGCAAAACTGCCTATAACGCTTGCTGGCCAGGTGTCACTCCTTAAGATGGCTATGCTGCCACACTTACTTTACCGCTTTTTGAACATTCCGATATGGCCTGGTGTACCACTGTTCGAAGCATTGAGGGTCTCAGTGAGCGGCTTCCTTTGGCATTCTGGAGTGGTAAGACTTAAATGGACCACGTTCCCGAGACCATACGGTCGTGGAGGGTTTGCTGCCCCAGACTTTCTGAAATACTGGCTAGCGGTTTAGGCACAATTTGCAGTCTTCTGGTTCACTGAGGGCTCACTACTCCTACATGTGAAGATTGGGTGACATGCGACTGGGCCCCCGCGACGTCTGCTCCTTGGTACTACCCCCACTGTGGAAAGATCCTGGGATGGCCAATCCTGCGGCTACAACGGCGTTGGCATGGGAGGCACATCAACCACTGGGATAGTTTCCAGACGGTATAATCTGCTTCAGGACCGGGTTAGTGAACCACTTGCTAAACTGGGCGTGTGGGGGTAGGGATCTGGGTATAGATATTACTGACAAAGGCTGGGAAACTATGTGCATGCAGACATGCTTAGGATCCCTTAATGCCAGGTTCCAGCTGATCCAATTCAAGGTACTGCACAGATTCCGCTACACCCCAGCGCAAGACCGCACCTCATGTTTCATGACCACCCCCCCCCCCTCTGCCACATGTGCCGTTCAGACAATGCAGGCTATTTTCTCATGGTTTGGGCTTGCCCCAATGTTTCAGAGTTCTGGGCTGGGGTTTGTTCTGCTGTGTCTGAGAGGCTGGACAGTGCTATCGAGCCGTACCCTATGAACTGCCTGTTTCACGAGTTCTTGTCGCTTTGGCAAACCCATCCCAAAACAGTGGCTTTGGGATGTTACCTGCGCATCAAATCTGGAGGAACGCTGGATATCCCAACAACAGGCCTGTGGCAGGCCCCTTGACATTTAGCCCCCCTTTCGGGCATACCTGCAGTCACTTGCTGACGATAGACTGTGAGAGGCAAACCCTTGTTGGGAAGGAGCCTGTGCCTTCCTTCACTCCCAAGCACTTTAGAATTAGGCAAGACTTATTTTAACTGCTTCTAGGCACTAGAAGGGACGAGGGGGCAGGAGGGGCACTGGGAAAGCTCTTACACAAATATAATCATGTACACAGACATGGACAGGCACTAAATGAAGGCAGTTATTATTTAGAAATAAGGTGCAATTAACTATTAGCTGTATACAATTGTAAATATCAAATCTAAAATCTTAGCACTGTATGAGTCAAAACCTCCCCCTCCCTTCCCGGAAAGAAAGCAACCTGTGCTAAAAATTGACTACAGGCATTGCCATGGTGTTCGTGCTAGCACAAGCACACAAGGTGACCAGCTGTCTGCTGTCTGTCATGCTAAAATGGGATTTTACATGCTCAATGCACAACATGCAGAATTATGAAAACCAGGTTTAAAAGAAATTACAGGACCACCTAAAAACACGAATAGGATGAGTGGAGTATGGATAGGATGAATGATAATTAGTTGGAGAAATGTTTAGTTTTCCTGTGGCTAGGCCTCAAGGTTTGTAAAAGTCTGCAGGGCTGCAGTATGTTTCTATGTAAGGTAGCAATATGTAAAGTAGCATGTCCTGACAGAAATCACTGACAATGAAGGAAGGAAGATTTTGCAGCATCGCTTGTATGGAAGCAGGACGGTTTGGCATGAAGCCATGCCCTTATCCAGTGACACAACTGCAGAAAGCCAGCAGTATATAAACCCATGCTGGCTCCAGTTTGAGAGGAGAAAGGAATGGAAGAGGGACAGATGACCATTCAGGCAGCAGAGTTCTTTTCTCCTATCCTCATTTCTGTAAAGAATAAACTTGTTATCCTTGCAAGATAGACTCTTGGACTTACTTCCCTAGAGGGGTGTAATTTACTCTGGTGTGAGCGTAATTAAGGGACACCTTTATAATTAGGGATACCCTTATATTTAGGGTCACCCTTACTGTGGTTACGGTCCCATCATGATCTCAGTTTTGCCCCCGTACTTTGTGAAGCCCCAGGCCAGTAACCAGGAATGAGCCACGCCCATCTATAGCGACCGGTCCCTTAAATCAAAAAATACATGTATCTTGAGCGGTTTTAGTAGGAGCCATTTTAATAGAAATCCTCTCTGCTCGCTAAAGCGAGGCGTGGCTCCAGAAAGAAAGACAGGCCAGCATTGGGACTTTGCAAATGGAAGAAACTGGAGTGAACACACACATAGTATAATCTTGTAAGGGATAACAATAAGGGGACATGTATGTATGATAGTATGGTGATGTGGATGAAGTACGAGGTCAATGGAATAGATTCAACAGGACTTTTGGTGATGTATTAAGGATTAGATTGAATAGGACATTTGGTGGTGTGTTATGGAATAGATTGAATAGGACTTTTGGTGATGTGTTATGGTATACATTGGATAGGATTTCAGGTGATAGGTTAAGGTATAGAGTAAATAGGAGGTGGGTTATGTATTGAAATTGTCGTGTAGTTCTGTTTTTCTACTTTTTATAATGGAAAAGGGAGCCTCAGCGCACAAAACTGGGAAGCAAGAGATCTTCAGCCATAATTGGTTGAGAAGGTAGTACCACGCGTTATTCTCTTATGATGATAAAAGCAATGGGATCCTCAGGATATTAAAAAATCTAGGAAGGTGGTATTACAAGAATATAAGGAAAAAAAGTAGTGGCTTGGTATAAGAAATGGGCCTGGATTTTAGTCAATTATATTTGTAAATTTTCTCTTGCTGTCTTTTGTGGTAAAAAAGGAAGGAAGGTGGATGAGTCACAGTGTGAGTGTGGGTGAAATCAAAGTGGAAAAAATAAAAAGGTGTGGGGGAAAAAGTGGGTTGATCTGTATTTTTGTGTAACAAGCAGCAGCGTGCGCAGCATAGCAATAAGGTTTAAGTGAAGCATTAGGGATGCATGCAACATTCTGTGGGAAGAAACTCCAATAAAACACATGCATAGGGTCCTGCCACTGTATTGTGGCAGGATAGATAAGTATCACAAACAATGTGTAGTGGAAGCAAAGGAAGGGATATGTCCTGCTCCTGGCCAGAGCAGGGCTCCCATAACAGTAACGTGCTAGAAAAGATTTCCATCTTTTTAGCAGCAAAATATAAGGGTAAAAAATTCCAAAAAGTAAAAGAGATTCTAGATCTTTGGCGATCATTCGAGGATATGAAAGATCAGGAAGGTGAAAAGGAGATCCAATGTAAGGGGATATACCTGTAAGACATAAACCTGCAGTAGGGTATATAAACCCGGTCTATAAACTTCTAGTGGTAGAGAGAGTGTCAACAACAGGATTATCAGGATTAGCAACTAGGGGGGGGGCTCAAGAGCTTTTGCACCTCCACCTCCAAATAACCCATCCACAAGCGCTGACATGCCCATAGCATCAGTGTACCCAGAGGGCCCACAAGCAGATATAAACAACAAGTTAATAGCATTGCAGGAAAGGTTAGTCAGGTCACAAGAACCTGAAGAGGTATCACCAGAAATATGGTTACCAGTGCAGAAAATAGGGGTTTGGAAGTCAGGAGATTTTTAGATTAATCCCAGGGGCAATAAGAAATGTTTGTGTTGAAAATTATGATGTCAAAAACCAGGAATAACTCACAACACTCCTCCTTACCTGTCTCTTCAATAGAACTGTCAGGAGCTTCAGCTTCTTTTTTCTTGCGTGAATTCCTTAATACCTTAGGCTTTCTCTCCTTCCTCTGATGTAGATATTGGAGGAGAGCTCCCTTGGAGGCCACCTTGACCGGAGTGGCAACCCAATCTTGGTGAACCTCAAGGAGCAAGCCCCCAAAAGTCCAGGGAAAAAGCCAATGGCGTAAAAAACCCTGTTAAGATGTTAAAGCTGTTGTCTTGCCCAGGATTTTTGCATCTTAAATGAAGGCAGGCGGAGCTGTAATCTTCCGTGAGTCTTAATGAATGAAGAGATGTAGCAAGGTAATCCGACGTGAAGTATACAAAGTAGATAGTCCATGTGAGTGAATAAGCTAAAGATAACTTATTTAGGGTTTAGAGAGCTCTTGAAATGGAAATGCCACAGAGACAGTCTATGGCCTTTAAGCCTAACAGAATGGTAAAGAAAGAAAGACACAAAGAAAGCGGACAGGGCAAGCATACAACACAGAACAGAGGAAAGAATAGGAGTAAAAGATGTCCAGCCAACCGGGAAGAAGAGAGAAGACGCCTGCGGAGGAACAGACGAGGAATAACCGCTCACGGTAACCCGGAGCAGGGAGAAGAACCGAGTCGGAAGACGCAACTTCCACTCTCCGGGAAAACAAGGAAGTCGTGGTAGCAGAATAGAGAGGAAGAGGAGTCGGCAGAGGCGGCCCAAGCAAGGTGAAAGAGTAGAAGGTAAGCAGACCGCAGCTACTAGGGCGAGAAGCTTACGGCAGCTGTGGACGAACTGTTAGAAATGTAAACAAAAGGCAGAAAGAAGGAAAAATGACAATAACGCAAATAGCTAAAGAAAGAAGCCAAAACGAACAATAGGGAAAGCAATAGCGAACTAGATAGAATGATACCTAAGAAAGGAAAAAAAATAAAGGAATGCAGAAAGCAGAGTTAAACAAGGATTACCTTAAGATCCTAAAGTATCACCCGAACGGTGCTGAAAGACTAGGCAGAAAGCAACAGAATGATAAGGAATAGAACGCAAGTACACTTTATGGGAACAGGAACTAGCAGCGAATACCAGAAGACGGGTACAACGCAGGAAGTGAAAGCACTAACCTAGTGTTATAGTGTAAGCGGCCCTCTTGTGAGAATACTCGACCGTCAAGGTGGGACTAAGGTCGGCCATATTAGGTGTATCTCCATCTCTGCCAGTGTTTCCACTGTCGATGTATGACAGATGATGGGGAGAGGGTATGAACGGTCCTGGGACAAGAAGTAGAAGAAGCAAGGGAAAATGAATGGGAAGATCAAGGTGGCAGAAATAATGAAGAGGCAGGGCAAGAAAAAGATCAAGGAGAGGAGGCAGCGAGAAACCTGTTCCGCCACAAGAGGCAGTTAGGAGGAATAGACCAAGAAATAGACCAGATTTAATGGTGGTAGAGCAAGACCAGAAGAATACTAAAAAAGGGGTAGAAAACAAAATAGACATGCAGATGCCTCTTATACATAAAGGAGTAGGGATAACACAGTATGTGCCATGGCTTTTACTGGCTAAAAATAATTTCATTAAAGCTCTCCCCCAGCTTACAGCTGGAGCCAGTAAATGGATCTATGAATTTGAAAAACAAACAGCAGGGGTAGCTTTAGCTCTAGGAGACCTTAATAGTTTACTGGTTGCCATAGTTGGAGACCAGGCTGGAAACATATGGGCAAGGGTTGAGTACCCTGGGATAAGTCTTGCAGGTAATGAACATGATGGAACAGCCTTTAATGAGGTAAAGACAAGGGTATGGGATGCCCTACAAAAGATGTACCCAGATACCCCTGACTTACATTCTTTAATGCTGTGCACAATGGGTGATGATGAGGACCCAGTCAGGTGTATTCGTAAGTTACAGGAAATGTGAAGAGTTGAGACAGAAGGGTAATGGGACCATTCAGTACCATTGTTCTACTTTATTGTAAAGAGGGGATTACCAAAAGAGGTCCAGAAGGCACTTGATAAAATTGTGGGAATTGAAACCAAAGGGTGGGCAGAGATACAAAGTATAATAGTCCACCATTGTAAGAGAATCAACGAGCGGGACAGGGAGACAGCCCAGAAGTGGCAAATGGACGGGGCAAAATTTGTGGAAAAGAAACTAAATAAGGTTGTCAACCAAGCACCAGTGACGCACCGGTTCAGGGAGAAAGGACAGGAGGCACTCAACAAATTGTGAATGCCACAATTGTGGCACTATGGGGCGAAGGAGCACAGGGACAATGTGGTGGGTAGGACAGTACCCCAACCCACAGTGGCAGTATGAAGGAGCACCAAGGGGAAGAGGAGGACTTTGAGGCACAAGAGCAGGAGGCTCTGGGGGGGATTAGAGCCCCGGTAGGAGGATTGGGAACATCACAGTGCTGGTATTGCGGTAGATGGGGGCATTTCGCAAAGGAAATGCAGGAACAGGCCTGGGATGGAATTTAATTATGGGCCATCACCTACAGGGCAGGCATTCCAAGGGCCTCAAGGAATGGGACAACAGCAATTTGGGTGAGGGGGTCAAAATCAGTTCCCTTATGGGGCTGACAGGCAAGGGCAAAGTGGGCAACAACCACAGCAGGGAACACAGTTTAACAGGATGGCAGGGGGAACAGGCGCCCTGTTCCAAGGACTTAGAATGGCGGGCAGCCCTTTTTCATTCCCCGGGACAAATACATATTCTGATAAGGACAGCCCACAGACAGCACTTGCGTGTCCAATCCTATTGACAACCGCACACCCTGAAGAAGAACCCTTGGTGGAGGTGGAAATAGGAAACAAGCAATTTATATTTATGGTAGATTCAGGTGTAAACTAAATCATGCATAATGAATGGGAACTTTCCATTATCAGGTAAAACACTTGACACACAGAGAGTCTCTGCGGCTAGTTCTACAGTTCCATACACTGAGGAGCTGAATATAAAAGTGGGAGGGAAGATAGTATGAGCCCCCTCGTTATATTCAGAGAGTTCCCCTGTTAACTTATTGGGTAGGGATCTGCTCAGTAAACTAAATGTAACTATATCATTCACAGATCAAGGGGTAGTGTATTCCACTCTAGGGATGTGTGTAGCTTGAGCAATGGTAATAATCAATGCAATGGCAAGGGAGTCAGTAGTCCCTAGGGTTCCTGTGGTGCTGGACATATTTGTCTATGGTATCAAGGTATTAACAAAAGCCGTGCCTTAAATTGCAAAGTGGCCATAAATGGACTGCAGTCGGGCAGTTAGTTGCGCTGCTTATTTTGGAAGATACTGCTTCCCTTTTCTTGGATCCGCGTGCCTGGAGGCACTTTCAACCTGCAAAAAAATATCTTTGCCACAATACAGGCTCTTGTGCCTTTAATCCATAGGCAACGCCGTGAGGGACGCCGTGTGAGTGTGAAGAGCTCCACCCTCTCCACCAAAAAAACCTCTGCGGGACTGCGAACGTGGCCGCGAAGTGGCGAAAAGTGGACTGCATTCGGGCAGTCAGGCAAGCGGGCAACGGATGAGTGAGCCTCACTACATCTTCTACTGTTCTCGCTTTTCATACTCAGGAGAAAGCCATAACATTGTGGGAGGTGTGTCAGTCACAAATCGAGCCCCCGACTTCTGTGTGACATTCACGGATTAACTTTAACCTATCCTATCCTGTTTGCGCACTCTCCACAGAAAAAGATAGCGCCGAGACTGCCGGGTCTAGACCCTTTGGTCCGCCATTTTTCATAAATCAGCACAGCAAATGGTTATTGCTTGGAAAGAACACTTTTGTACTATCTATTGGACATTCACCTTCTGACTAAACCTGCACCCATGATTATGGCAGAGAATCCTGCTGGTGGAGACAATAATGGGTCTCGCCTAAAAGAGGTGGCCTCTCATTGCCCAACTGACGTATGCATGGAAATTGGCTCAAAGACATCCTCTTCTCTAAATATTTTGGAGCGTCCTTCAGATATGGATTGCCCTCTTCCACCCACTGCGACACCTGAAATGGCAGCTAGAAGTGACATGGAGGGAGTTATTATTCGTTCGGAGACTCAGACAAGCTTGACACAACCTAAAGAGCCCACCAGTAGGGAAGGCCACTTGGCACTAAGTTTAGAGGACAACAATCATATGTGTACAGATGGTGCCAGGACCTGGAAGCAGTCCACCAGACTCATATCTTTGGAGGTTTGGATCAATATAATTTTAAGAAACCCCCTAGTATCTTGAAACCAAGAGGTTAGACCCCAAGCACATAACAGGAAAAGCAACACATTTTTTACACTCGTCGGAACTCTTTACCTATCTTGAGTGGCCCCAACATTTCACCAGCTAACACTTGGTCAAAGACTGGGAGAAAGTCGTCTCATCAGGGCAAAGCTTCTTAAAAAAAAAAATAACTTTGCCGGACTTAAAGGAGGAGCCAACGCAGTTGAATGTCTGCGAAAGCCTAATTGAGGCTCCTCTCCCTCCCGAGGCCCCTAGTCCGGAGATGATGCATAGAAGTCCAACCTATTCGGACTGCGTGATGGAGAGAGAGCCCCACGACAGCCATAGAAAGATCAATGAAGTGATTTATCAAGCACTTATACCATCGGGTGTGCCTATAACCAATGGCAGTATACCTATTAGGGGGTCACATTTAAGTAAAAGACTGACCCCCCAATCCAACTGTAAGCTCGACACCTCCTGAACCTTCAAGACCTACACTGCCGTACCAAAAAACTACAGTTCGGCCACACATTTCCTGTAAACGTTGGAGATTAACAACTAGTAGCGAAGATCCTCACCCGACTGCAGTCCCGGTCATGACGGATAAGGATTTGCTATTAGACCTTATAGCTGCCCAGATTGAGGAAAAAACCTTGCCTAAACCACTACTAGATGCAAATATGATCGCAGTCTTCTGCCTCACAATGGCCCCCTTCATAAACTGTACGAAAACATTGCGGACCAGCTCAAAGACCAAACTACCCTCTTGGCCATGTTACACTCAAAAATGGTCTTTGTCGAGGGGTTTATTTCAGCACTTCAAGGGAACATGGATAAAAACTCAAGAGAACATAACAAACTTCTTAAAGAGTATCTTGGACCCTATTATAAAAGAAAAAGACAAAAGAAGGTCCTCCATGCTCTTAAACCACCAGAAAGGCCCACTACTGGTATAAGAAACACACCAAAATAGCCTCTGAGCTCCAACTGATGAGGAAACTGCGAGGGATTCCAATGTCACAGTCGCCTTCACGCTGATGTACAGACTGTCACTATACCGGAGGATATACAGGATGTGGTCCTTGCTAAACCACCACAAGTTAATAACACCAAAGTTGCCCTTGAAGCTGATGTACAGACTGTCAACACATCGGAGGTCACACAGGATGTGGCCCTGTTAAACCATCACAAGTTAACAACACTAAAGGACAAAATTTTAAAGATTCATCGCGTCCATCAGGTTTATAAAAAGCTAAAAATCCATCGTGGGCTAGCTCAAATAAACCTGAAACCCCTGTTGTCCCTCCTTTAGCACCTTCCTCGGTGAAAACATAGGACATCTTTTCCAAATTCCCTGATTTTACAAATATTACTAGGAACATGGGTAGGGCCTCTACTATAAAAAGAGCACCCGGGAAAAGAGTACAATTTAAAAATGGAAACTACAACATAAAGAACACACTTCCGGGAGCAAAAACGACAGGTTACCTTAATTAAGAACCTTAACGAATTGGACCATTCGACCTCCAAAAAGCAAGACAATTCTGGGGAAAAAGTAAGGCTTGACCCACAAGAAAAACAACTGGGTTCAAGCCATCAAATTGTTTTGGAGGATTCTCACATTAGTGTGGAAACAGAATGCGAAATTCAGAGCCCTCTTCCGGGACCAGAGAGGGTCTCTTCTTCAAGAAAACACAGTGAGACTCCTCCAAGGGAAACATTAAGCGATACTGAGGACTTGATTAATCTCTCCACCTACTCTGATGATTGGGAGGAAGTTCCTCCGACTCAGGCCTCTGTGAGGGAGTGAAGGGCCTTTTTGGGCCCCCCCTGTACATTCTGTACAAAATGGACCACTTGCTCACGCACTAGTGGGGGACGCCTCCATTGCCCTTTTGCTAACATTAGCATAGGTGGGTCTATTACGAGATACACTTGGCTTCCATTTTGTGTGCCCTCGACTCCATCTTTGGACTAGGCCGCACTCCGATACTACGAAAAAGCTTCTCTCCTCTCTGTAGCACCGCGCACAGCACGCTCATGGCCCCCATCTTTTCTCTAACTGTCTGAATCTTAGCAAATTCCTTTCTCACGGATGCGCCGGGGATAATTGGAACAAATAACAGAATGTATCTTCTCACTCTTCCTCTGAGATCACTGCCCTGTGTGTGAACCGGCTCGAGCCATGACTTGTAGCTCATCCATCTCCACAAACCTGCTCCTGCCCTCTTACCCCCGCTATTGAAAAATTACTGCCAATGTAACCTTGTGCCCTCCTAAGGTATTCTCTTGATGTACCAGAAGTGTGACCCTGCTGTTCAGCCCACCCCAGATTGCCCCCACTAAATCCAGACCTCTGTCGCAGTATATTGTGTCCTAAAACTAACATATGTCATACTCCCCACATGCCTTGATATGCTAAGTGCCACCCTGTCACCCAGGTTATCACGGAGGACAAGCCCCCCTAAGCCCTGTACCTCATAAAAGTTCCAATGAAAGATGATGTAATCATGTGTATGAAATGTATAGGTTTGCAAGATTTACTCAAAGGTATACCAATGATTGTTGTTTATTATATGTCTAGTGGTAGTTTCTCATGCCAGCTTAGTTAGTGTCAACTCTATCTCGCAGTGACCCAACCCTCACTCCATCTGGACACAGGCAGCTGGACCTTGTGACACACACGCTCCCGCCAACTGGGCAGCCTATCCTGAGGAGGCAGCGCCTACAGAGCCATATGGGATATCACTCTCCAGCCAGTCATGTGCCAGCGTTGTAGCCTATATTGTGATGACGATATTTTGCTTTATAATCCTGTGTCATCGTAATGTTTGCCAGAGCGCTCTCGAGGCAGCAGAGTTCTCTGGATGCCAATTTTATATAAAGACTTGTTAACTTGTAATCTGTTCTCTTAGTCTCATTCCCTACTGTGATGTGTTATTTATTATGAGTTTGTATTGGTGCAACGGGGAGTGAGCCTTTACACCTCATTGGTGGACCGCACAGCTGTCTTGAGATCGAACTACAACCATAGTGTTCTGACCAAGGATATATCAGATGAAGAAAGCAATGATGATCAGGATGACGACACCGAGGGGCAGATGGAAAATGATGACTCAGAAGAGCGCATCTCTCTACTGGCTACGTCTTCAAGGTCGCAAGTAAGGTCTAGGGTGAGCTACTGGGTCCACATTGGCAAGCCACACCAGGCAGACAAGTGCAAAAATTCACAAAAACAGTTGAGGGGTAGCTACAGGACACTAGAACAAAGAAGCAGGGACCTCGATGGGCTGGCCAATTGGTCAGATAAAGGGCCTCATCCGAGGGCCCCTGGACAAGATAACTCAACACAACAGAACAGATCATAAAGATTCATAGTAACAAGTGGAGAGGATACAACTCGTATACCACTTGAAAGATTACTTCACATAAAGGACCATACGATTCTCAAAGGATCTCCATTTGATTGACTTCCCTGAGGAGTCGAGAAAAGATAAGGTGATCATCTACTTTTCCTTGGACAAAATTAAACAACTCTTGGAGAAAGAAGTTCCCACAATAACCAGCATGAGCTTTTCCTTGAAAGAAGTAGTACACCCAGAGTCAAGGGATATTAAAGAAGTCGAAGATCCGACCCGAAGGCCACCGAAAGATCGCAAACAACTAAAGAGTAGATCTAACAGACAGGGGGGAACATAACTCGTGGAGCAAAGTTGCAATGGACCAACTCTGAGTTGATGGGTGGATGCAACCAAACAAATTCAAAATTGTGATAGACAACTCTAATCCTGTACTGGACAAGAGATACCCCCAAAAAGGAAAGCGGGAGGTCGAGGATAACGAAGGATGGCAGGCTGGCCGGTGCATTGGCATCCAACTCATAACGCCCAAGGCCCGGGATGTGGGCTTCACAGCAAGGCTTCACACTAGGTTGCTGGAATACTAGAGGTTTCAGGCACTTGTTTGGTGAAGGGTCCCTGCAATTTGAAGAAAACTACGTGGTATGCTTCCAGGAGACCTGGCTAAGAGACACACCACTAATTGAGGGTTTTGTCACCTATCTAAACCGAGCAATAAAAGGGCTAACGGGAAGACCCAGGCCCGGCCTCCTCATACTACTAAACAACTCTAGTGGACTTAGGGTTACATGGGTAAGAACATCTCCCCTCTAGTCCAAATTTCGTTATTTGAAACAAAAAGCCCTATGGACAACACAGCTGGGGCTCTGTTAATCTGCAACTTATATTGGAACACAAAAGCAATGTCATCTAACAACTCCGTCCAACAGGTCATGGAGGAGATTGATAATGCCAGGGCCATAAGGCCGGACCAGAACACCATTCCGTGTGGCGACCTGAATATTCACTGCTTCAACAATACTCAAACTTTGATAAAGAGCTCAGCATCTAACTCACAGGAACCTGTACTACGAGGATTGATGTGGAGAGAGGAACTTTCTCTAAGAAACATTTCATTAGTAAATGGCACAGTAGTGGAAGATGCCCCACCCAATGCAACCTGGAAGTGGGGTAGAGACACCCAGATATTGGATTACATCTTCCTCTCGGACAATCTGCACACAAATCTAAAGGACATGGTGGTCATTTACACTAAGTGATCACAGCATCCTGAAGATGCGAATTTCGTATGGATTGATCAGACAGCCTGCGACACGGTTAGAAAGCATCGACATACAGCCTGGAAAGAACAGACTGAGATTGACACAGGGAAACGTCATTGCTCTAACAGCAGTCTTGGGTGGTCCCACCAAATACATTGATATAGATTACCCTATACAGATGTCCATATATACAGAAAAGAGAGCCACGTTCAGGAAAAAAACTTCACCAACAGACACAAATTTAATTTGGCAGTGTCCAAAAGGAAAAAAGAACTGAATCGCCTGAAAGAGCCTAAAGGAAACAACCAACACCTCAAATTCTAAATGCTGTCAATAAAGGCAAGTTAAATTACAAAAACTGGTTAAAACAATACAAATACACTCTAAATCAACAAGATGCGGAGCACATGTTGAAGCTTGTTGCCACAAAAAACTCAGGCGAGATGTGGCAAATCTTCAATTCACTGGATGCCCCTCAGCAGTCTATACTAACAAACCCCATTCCGGCAGGAGAATGGGTAAAACACTTTACCACTCTCATTTCCAGCCTGACAACTGACCACGTGTATGGCCAAGATCCGAACCTTCTAAAATGGTCGTTTGAAACTGGAAAACTCTTAGGTTTAATTAAAAATTCCAGCAATTCGAGAGCAGCAGGTCCGGATGGCCTGACTAACATGACTTAAAAAGAATCCAGAAGAATGGGCAACTTTCACGTAAGATCTGTTGAAATTAGTGAAGCTCAGGAAAAAAATACCGGCCTCCTGGACCACCTCTATTATTGTCCCAATCTTCAACAATGGCGACAGGCGACTTCCCAACAAATGATAGACCTATCGCCCTCTTGGACGTGATAGGCAAAATATTTGCAGCCCTTATCCTGAAACACGTCATTGTTTGGAGCAAGCAAGCAAATCACCCCGATCGATGGCAAGCTGGGTTCGAAAAGGGTATTTGTACTGCCTTGAACTTGTTTTGGATCAAACTCTTAAAGACGAGAACAGCACTGAAAAACTGCAAAAAGCTTTACTTGGCCTCAGTGGACTTGTCACAAGCTTTTGATTCAGTGAACCAGTAAATCATGTGGTCCAAGAGAGCTTGGTGTTGCCCTACTAATCTGCAAGAAGCTATAGAGGCACTCCACTCAGGCACATCAATTCAAATAAGGTCAAATAAACTGGGCGACACAACAAATGCCATCAAGACAACAACTGGCTTCAATCAAGGCTCCTGCCTAGCACCTGCTATTTTCAACTTATATCCATCCAACATGGAAGAGGCATTCAAAGGAATTAGGTGATTTCCACCATCTATACCTGGTACATCAGTAAGTAGACTCTTGTATGCTGACGACGTAGTGATAGTGGCTGAGACGCCAATTGGTCTTCAGCGCCAGCTAGATGCATTGGCCTCTTATTTGTCAGCTAATGACCTGCAGATAAATGCATCAAAATCTGCTGTTTTAATATTTGGCAGGCCTAGAGTGAAAGCAGCCAAGACCAATGGCTGGTTCATAAACGGAGTAAAAATTCCAGAGATGGACTGCGATGCGCGCGCAACGCATGCAGAGCTAAATACATCGTCTCCTGGCGGCCGTTACAATCATCCTGAATTATATTCCCTTTACAATAACTAATACCGCCTCAGCTGCCCACAAGCAGAAGCGGACCCACTGGAGCAGCTGCATTCCGGAGAAGAACCGGATGGGGGGACGCCAGAACCAGCCTGCAGACCGCTGGCGGACGTCTCGCGGCCATCGCGGTGCAGGCGGAATCAGTTGATCACCCCTCCCCCTCTGAGACGCTGAGAACGCTGTGGCTCCCAGGCGAGGAGACGCGCCGGAGACAAGCCGGCGGCCTGCAAACGAGACCCCGCAGCGCTCCCCTGGCACCGACGAGCAGCCACTGAGGTCTCTCCCACCTGCTCAACCCTTGGGACAACGCAGCGGCACGGTCCGTGGCCGAAACACCTGGGGATGTTTGCACCGCGCCCCTCCCGATCCACGAGGGAAACGCTTCCCCACATCCTGCGTGCAGACCTGGGAGCCACTCTACGGGCCTCCCCGCGGCCTGGCCCGCACCACCAGCCTTTCCCCTGGTGATCCCCTCCTTCCTCCCACTCCCCTGGTCAGCGAGACTGCAACGCCCGCGGTCGAGGCGCGGCACAACAAGAAGCTCTGAGTGCTGCGCTCCCCTGTTGGCGGATGATACGACAGCAACGGACCTGGCAGCAGCAAGGTACGGGAGGGTGTGGGGCGGGGGGTTAATCTCGCCTCCGCCTCTCACGGCTCCCTATATAACCGGACCTACAACAGGGCCCACAGAACCAGGGAGTGGAACTGTGCGACACAGGGGTAAGAACTGGTCAGAGTTACGTGGGTGAGCGGATCAGCGGCACCGCCCCACACTAGTTGGGGAGACCATATTCCCCATCCCTCCACAAAGTTTAGGCCTCGACGGGCTGCGGTGGGGGAGCGGTGGCTGGGGACACCCCTCCTCACAGCCAATACAACCACCCTCTGACCACGGTGGACCCCTGGACTCCCCCCCTCATTATGTTGCGGGCCGGAGCCCATGAGGATTGGCAGTGAAACAGCCCCTATGAGGAAACACAACCATAGGGGCGGACCCCCCCAAGGCACTTTGCATTATCCTAACGAGACTGGCAGCCCAAGAGGAGGGCCCCACACACAAGCGGAACATGCTCTACGGTTCTTGGTGCCGCCCTTGAGTGGGCACACCGTGGGCGCCCTGTGTCGCTGCGGCATAGAAGTCTGACCTGCGCAGCGCCCCCCCCCAGCTCTAACACCAACCCTCCCTGAGGCGGCAACGAGAAATACCCGGACCTGACGCCATACCGGGTGTACTGATCGTGACATGGGAAAAGAAAAGACCAAAAGATAAACCCTTCAAAGTAAAATGGACCTCTACACTATGGGGGCCCCTCCCCGCCGAGGGACCCAGACCCCAGAAGAGGAAGGGGCCAGTGAGGAATCCCACGACCCTCCAATCTCTCTGACAGACCTCATGAAAGCGATTGGGGACTCGAGAACATCACTGGAACTCAAAATTGGAGGCCTATCCACAGAAGTGTCCCTCATTCAACAGGACCTATGCAACCTGTCGGCTAGAGTCAGCAAAGCAGAACAAAGGGTGTCAGGTACCGAAGATACTGTTCATCGCCTGGAACAACAACTTGCTGAAATCACCCAAAAAAGTCACCCAGCTTGAATATCGCGCTGAGGACAGTGAGGGCAGGGCACAGCGTAATGACCTCAGGATTCTTGGAATACCAGAGAAGGAGGAAGGCCCCAGCGCTGAACTTTTCCTTGATGACTGGCTGGCTCATGTCTTCGCCCCCAAAAAATTATCCAAATTCTTTTCCATAGAAAGAGCACACAGGCTGCCCACCGGACGACCTACTCCTGCAGCCCCGCCTAGAATGATAATTGCGCGCCTGCTGAATTATCGTGATCGCGACCCTATCCTACAAATGGCCAGGGCTTCCGGCCCAATCGCATATAACAGCTACAGAGTTGGGTTTTACCCTGATTACACTAAGGATGTTCAAAAGGCCTGCCAGTCGTTCGACTCAGTTAAGAAGAAACTCCAGTCGTTATCAATCAAGTATGCTCTGTTCTTCCCGGCACTGCTTAAAGTCCATCACGAGGGCACCACTCATCTTTTCTACAACCCCAAGGATGCATGCGACTGGCTCGAAACACAAGTCCTCAATGACTCCAGAGCACGACGCGCATCTCCCTACCCGCATGTGCAGAAACACAGGCCAGGGCAGCCCTTGCCCCCTCTATCACCGGCAAGCGCGGATGTCGATACCACGCAGCATCTTGTCAGCAGCCCTACGAAGAAAGGATGAGGCTTCCGCAACATGGGGACCAACCTTCTGTGAAGTAATATGGGAACTTTAACCTAGTCGCTGCCGCTCGATATGCGGTGTAGGCACTACCCCAGTCCGGGTCATCCCCGAAGAAGTTTTCTAGTTGTAAGTTCAATGTTTGGGCGACAGGTGCTCCCAGTTGGGGGGGAAGTACAGTGTGGGGGGAGTTTTAAGGGTGTAAGTAACCAGAATCACAGGATGAGGAGACATGGCACTGCCACACACCGGCGCGGAAAGCAGACACTGACTATTGGTGGGGCCAATGATACCCGTACGACCCAGATGTCAATCACACAACTACATGGCAATCTCTGGACGTCTTCCTCTTGTGAATACCTCCGAACACCCCGGAAGCATACAAGACCATCATTGATCCTCCGGATGCCCCACTACGTGACCCACGCAGATCACCTGGTCACCTGATCTGAACAACATTTTTTCACTACCGCTCCCATAATCCTTCGAGACTGCATTAGCAATTTAATTGGATTCACCTGAAAAGCAAGGCAACACAGCCTCCCTGAAGAGTGTTGGGACACGAAAGCGCTAGGAGGAGGAGAACAGCAGCACAAATGCAGCAGAAGGGATCCAACCTTGTGAACATTTTGCAGTCGACGCAGGATGGAGAGCTCATCCTTCCAAACCATCAGGTGGGACTAAGGAGGGGACATCAAGAGTGATCTGTGGGAAGACAACGGGAGTGGGGAAGGTGGGTTGACACTCAATTCCACGTGTGGTTAATTCCTCTTCTCCTTTGCAGAAGAATATTCTTGCGAGCCAGACAAACTAGGCTGAGCGGGCCAGTCCAGTCAGTCATCTCGGCGCTACACGTCACGCTGGTGGAAATAACAGCGGCCCAGTTCCGGTCGACGCCCCCATGGGAACCAGGTGAGCGTAACACCAACCCTGTGAACATTTTGGCAACAATTGGGATCTAACCCAGTGAATTGGACACTTTTGGGATTTAACCCAGTTATATATTTTTTCTTTCTTCAGGTAGTATATTGGCCAGGAATTGGAGTGCACGCCTCACCCCCTCTTTTTTACATGTAATTTGTGGAGATCCGGACTCCAGAGGCTGCAGCACCGGGGATATTTTGCCCTACAGTGGAGAACCATAGTATGGTTTCCCCCCCACTCCCTGCTAAGGGTAAAATGTGTGCTCCTGGAGGGGAGTCTTTCTTTGGTCACCTGAACTGAACAACATTTTTTCACTAGAGCTCCCATAATCCTTCGAGACTGCATTAGCAATTTAATTGGATTCACCTGAAAAGCAAGGCAACACAGCCTCCCTGAAGAGTGTTGGGACACTAAAGCGCTAGGAGGAGGAGAACAGCAGCACAAATGCAGCAGAAGGGATCCAACTGGCATGATGCCTGCCCCCGGAAGACCAGACCAGGCCCAGCAGCCCCAGAAGCAGGCATCATGCCACTTGGAGCATGCCCAAAAGCCCCAGTTAGGGGCTGTTTGGGTACAGTCCTGGCGCCTATGGCGGCAGACTCATAAAGATAAAGTCAGTCCTGGCGCCATGGGCGCCAGGCTCATTGTTGATAACTTACCTGAAGCAAACCATGCTGCATACTCACCTGAGGCAGACCATGCTGCATGAAGACACAAGCCAAATGAGGCTTAGGAGGGACTATTTTACTGAAGGGACTATTTTGTTACTTGGGCGGGGCTGTGGAAGAATACTTAACTGGATCTTCTTCCAAGGCTATTTAAACCACGCCCGGACAGCCACACGTGCTTCGCGTTATTGTGCTTGCTGCAGCGTAACGCTCACCGTGTTTTCAGCAGCTCCAGTCTTCAGCCACGCCCGCTTCAGTCCTGGGACTCCTGAAACAAGATGACAAGAAGGATAAAGGTTAGAACAGGAGTTTTAACTTTAATCCTTACCTGAATCCTGATCCATTTCGCCATGGAACTGAAAGTTCCATGTCTTTGAAGCATCGCTTCGCATTCCTACGGCGCCGCGCTGAACTCACCTACTTGGCGGTACTTCAGCATTCCATCACGCTCTCTCCATCTCGCGGCCGCCCTCCGACACCTAAGGAGACAAAGACAGCAAGGTGAGCAAGGGGACTCTCTAAGGCTATACAAGCTACCCCCAAGGACTTACCTGATTTACCACGGGAAGTACTCACCTCATCTCGGGTCGGCGCAGTCAACTCTGCTTCATCGCCGTACCCCGGCCCCTAAGGGGAAAACCACAATAGACTTACCTGAATCTTACCAAGTGCCATTTGGAAATCTTCGAGTGGATTAATCGGCAACCTGCAAGGAATCGGACAGAGTGAAGAGCAGACATTTGAACTCTTATGAACAATTGGACTTTAGAGTCAATACTGGAACTCACCAATTCCTCTACGCCAGTGAAGTAACTGGTCAACAACGCGCCCCTGCGGTCGACGCAGGATGGAGAGCTCATCCTTCCAAACCAACAGGTGAGACTAAGGAGGGGACATCAAGAGTGATCTGTGGGAAGACAACGGGAGTGGGGAAGGTGGGTTGACACTCAATTCCACGGGTGGTTAATTCCTCTTCTCCTTTGCAGAAGAATATTCTTGCGAGTCAGACAAACTAGGCTGAGCGGGCCAGTCCAGTCAGTCATCTCGGCGCTACACATCACGCTGGTGGAAATAACAGCGGCCCAGTTCCGGTCGACGCCCCCTTGGGAACCAGGTGAGCGTAACAGAACGCGAAGCCTACCCACAAATACCCACCTGGGCGTCATGGAGACCTCGGAAACTGATCAGTTGGCCCAATTATTAGGGGAATTAAGGGCCGAAGTGCATTCCGCCCGCCAAGAAACCAATGCCCTCAGGAGGGAACTGATAGTGTCAAAAGAACGAACTGATGAGTTAGCCAGACAACTATTACAGAGCCAGGCTGGACAAACACCTCTACCAGGACTTGGGGCAAGTCCAGCTCCTGTACCATCGAGTAACCCGGTGCAGATAAATTTACCTGGAGCCGTTCCTTTGGCTCCGCCTGAACGCTTTGCCGGAGACCCAAAAGGGTTTGCAACATTCATGAATCAATGCCGCTTGTACTTTTTATGTAGACCTGGAGCTTTCCCAAACGATCAGGCCAAGGTAGCCTTTGTACTGTCATATCTCAGCGGCAGTGCGGCGGATTGGTCCATTCCACTAGTTAACCAGGATGACCCGATTCTTCGAGATTTCCAGGGTTTTCGAACAAGCATGGAAAGACTATTCGCCCGACACTCCCGAGGACAGGCTTTGGACAACAAACTTTTATCCCTACATCAAGGTAACCAGGATCTTTTATCTTACATTGCAACTTTCAATAGATTAGTAGTGGAAACCGAATGGCCTGAAGCCAAGCGAATCACATTATTCCATCGAGGACTTCGAGGAGAACTCAAAGATGTTTTGGCCCAAATCGTGAACCCGCCTCAAGACTGTGCTGAATATATAGATCTAGTGGTCCAGCTGGATCACAGACTTCAAACCAGGAAGGCTGACCGAACCAAGTTTGAGAACAGGGTGTTGGTTAAAACTCACGTAAGCTCCAAGGGAGTAGATGTCTCAGAACCTATGCAAATCGGGGGGGTTAAAGGACCCTTAACCCAAAAGGAGAGAGATAGAAGACGGCAACTGCAATTATGTTTATATTGCGGAACTACTGGTCATTTTCTTCGGAACTGCCCTGTAAAACCACCCAAGAAAGTTATAGGAGCAGCGGACGAAAACCATGTGAAATCTGACTCGGGAAACGACCACACCCAGCAAGTGTAGAGGTCCGCTTGCCGAGCTTCAAGAAGGACACTCTGACCTCGCATTTCACCATACCCATGGTCCTTGTAGATCCAGAGCAGCCATCACGCATGCACGCGGTAAAGGCGTACGTAGACAGTGGAGCCATAGGAAATTACTTGGACTGGGAATTGGCTACCAGGATGAATCTATCTCTCACCTGCAAGACCACGGCCGATGTTGTCACCACTTTAGATGGAACGGAAATTGCCTCTGGACCCGTAACTCATTCCACTGCAGAGATGACATTGCTAAGTCAAGATGCGCATCGAGAGGCTATGATGTTTGACTTAATCAAGACCCCACAGTTTCAGCTGATACTGGGGATACCTTGGTTGGAAAAACATAATCCCTGTATTGATTGGCGAGAGAAGAGACTAACCTTCCCAGAATGTGCTCACACCTGCTACCCAAGGAAAACTCAAAACTCAGTCCTGGCCCCAGTAATTCCAGTAGCCATACAATTACCTGTTGAATACCAAGACTTTCAGGATGTCTTCCAAAAAGAACAGGCAAACACCTTACCACCTCACAGAACATATGATTGTCAAATAGATCTTGTACCTGGAGCACAACCACCTTGCAGCAGAATCTATGCCCTTTCGGAACCCGAAAATCCTCATTTGCGCCAGTACCTAGACCAGTACCTTGCTAATGGCTTCATTTGCCCGTCCAAATCCCCTGCATCTTCAGTTTTGTTCTTCGTACCGAAAAAGGAAGGCGACCTTAGAACATGTATAGACTACTGCGCACTGAATCAGATAACCATCAAGAATCGATACCCACTGCCTTTGATCCCAGAACTACTAGACCAGGTGAAGGACGCTTGTATATACACGAAACTAGACCTTCGGGGGGCATATCATCTGGTACGTGTCAAAGAGGGTGACGAATGGAAGACTGCTTTTCGCACCAAGTACGGACTATTTGAGTACCAGGTGATGCCCTTCGTACTATGCAATGCACCAGCAGCCTTCCAGTTCTTCATGAACGATGTCCTCCGAGAGCTTATCGATATTTGTGTGGTTGTTTACATCGACGACATCTTAGTATACTCTTTATCAGAATCTGAGCATGTAAAACACGTCTGAGCAGTCCTAGAGAAGTTACGCCAGCATAAATGATATGCTAAACTGGAAAAATGCATCTTCCACACTACGGAAGTGGAATTCCTTGGATTTATTCTGACCCCGAGAGGAATCCGGATGGATACACGAAAAGTGGATGCTATTCTTAATTGGCCTTCGCCAAGTTCAATCAAAGGAGTTCAAAGCATGCTTGGCTTTGCCAATTTCTACCGCAGGTTTATCCCGGACTTCTCGCACATTGTACATCCCATTACAACGCTATTGCGAAAAAACAAACTCTTTGTGTGGACAGAGGAAGCCGAGAACGCCTTCCAAGAGTTAAAAGCTAAATTCACATCTGCTCCCATATTAAGACACCCGCGCCCGAGCTTCCCTACATAGTGGAAACAGATGCATCCAGTTCAGCCATGGGAGCAGTCCTTTCCCAAAAGGATCCCGAAACTAACCAGCTTCACCCAGTGGCGTTTTGGTCAAGAAAATTTTCAGCCCCCGAATTAAACTATGCCATAACCGACAAGCAGCTGCTGGCCATCAAGTCTGCCTTCAAGGCTTGGCGGCACTATCTACTGGGTGCCAGACATACCATCACGGTCATCACCGATCACCGCAACTTACAATACCTAAAGACAGCCAAAGCCCAATCTTCGCGCCAACTCCGTTGGGCATTGTTCTTCGCCGAGTTTGATTTTGTAATAACCTATCGACCAGGTTGTAAGAATGGTAAAGCAGACGCCTTGTCCCGGATTGGAATGGGAGAGGCAGAAATAACTTTAGAACCCGTACCCATAATTCCGGAACAGAGAATCCTTGGCCTGACATCCATACTGACACTGGAGGACATTCAAAACAAGATCCACCAACTCTTTGATTCCGTTGCCCTACAGGACTGGGCAAAGAAAGGTCCAGAGTACTCTGTCATCGATGATTTACCTTATTACCAAGGCCGGCTATTTTTACCGCAAAAGGAACGACAGGAACTTGTTATTTCCCATTACCATGACACCTTAATAGAAGGGCATCCGGGTATTGCAAAAACCAAAGCTAAAATTAGGAAGCAATTTTGGTGGCCCACCTGGCGAAAGGATGTCAAGTCATTTGTCATGTCTTGTGGCATTTGCGCACAAAATAAAGGGCAAAAGAAAAAACTTGCTGGATTATTGCAACCATTAGACATATCACCTACCCCTTGGCATAACTTGTCATTAGACTTCATCACGGATTTACCCCCGTACCAAGGTTACAATACCATTCTAGTTATTGTAGATCTTTTTTCTAAAATGGCCCACTTCATTCCTTTAAAAGGGATACCTTCAGCTTCAATCCTGGCCAAGGAATTCCTTGAAAATGTTGTCCGCCTGCATGGCTTTCCTTCAGTGTTAATTTCAGATCGGGGCAGTCAATTCATTTCACATTTTTGGAGGAAATGCTGCCAACTGGCACAAATTGATGTTAGGCTTTCGACCAGTCACCACCCTCAGACCGACGGTCAAACGGAGAGGACCAACCAGACTCTTGAACAGTACCTCCGTTGTATGCTACATCATTCTGAGGGGAATTGGAAAGACATCCTGTGGATCGCAGAGCATGCGTACAATAATTCCGTACACTCAGGAACTGGACAAAGTCCTTTTTTTACCAATTATGGGCACCATCCTCGAACCTCAGATTTGGACTCACCCCAGCATTTAGAGATGCCCGCAGTGGACCATCTCCACGCTGTTATTACACAAGCCTTTAAAGAAGCAACCATCCATTTGCAAAAGGCTAAGGAAAAATACAAAAGGGATGCGGATCAGCACAGAAGTGAAGCTCCTCAATACCAAATAGGGGACCAAGTATGGTTAGCCAATAAGCACTTACCACTCAAGGGGACTCGGACCTTTAACCCCAGGTATTTGGGACCTTTTTCTGTAAAGGCAATTATTAACCCAGTGGCCGTCAAGTTGGACCTACCTGCTCATATGCAAATCCATCCCGTCTTCCACGTGTCTCTTTTGAAGCCAGTGCAACCAGGAACTAGGCTAACCCCTCCACCTGAACCTATCCTCATAGACGAGGAGCCCGAGTTCGAAGTCAAGAATATTTTGGACTCAAAAAGAGTGAGATCAAAACTCTTTTACCTAATTGACTGGAAAGGTTATGGTCCGCAGGAAAGGTCTTGGGAACCTAGTGACCACGTGAATGCACCTCGTTTAGTGAAGAGGTTCCATCGGAAATTTCCAGACAAACCACGGCCAAGGGGGAGAACGACTTTAGGAGGGGCCTTGAGGGAGAGTGCTGTCATGATGCCTGCCCCCGGAAGACCAGACCAGGCCCAGCAGCCCCGGAAGCAGGCATCATGCCACTTGGAGCATGCCCAAAAGCCCCAGTTAGGGGCTGTTTGGGTACAGTCCTGGCGCCTATGGCGGCAGGCTCATAAAGATAAAGTCAGTCCTGGCGCCATGGGCGCCAGGCTCATTATTGATAACTTACCTGAAGCAAACCATGCTGCATACTCACCTGAGGCAGACCATGCTGCATGAAGACTCAAGCCAAATGAGGCTTAGGAGGGACTATTTTACTGAAGGGACTATTTTGTTACTTGGGCGGGGCTGTGGAAGAATACTTACCTGGATCTTCTTCCAAGGCTATTTAAACCACGCCCGGACAGCCACACGTGCTTCGCGTTATTCTGCTTGCTGCAGCTTAACGCTCACCGTGTTTTCAGCAGCTCCAGTCTTCAGCCACGCCCGCTTCAGTCCTGGGACTCCTGAAACAAGAAGACAAGAAGGATAAAGGTTAGAACAGGAGTTTTAACTTTAATCCTTACCTGAATCCTGATCCATTTCGCCATGGAACTGAAAGACAGAAGTCTTTGAAGCATTGCTTCGCATTCCTACGGCGCCGCGCTGAACTCACCTGCTTGGCGGTACTTCAGCATTCCATCACGCTCTCTCCATCTCGCGGCCGCCCTCCGACACCTAAGGAGACAAAGACAGCAAGGTGAGCAAGGGGACTCTCTAAGGCTATACAAGCTACCCCGAAGGACTTACCTGATTTACCATGGGAAGTACTCACCTCATCTCGGGTCGGCGCAGTCAACTCTGCTTCATCGCCGTACCCCGGCCCCTAAGGGGAAAACCACAATAGACTTACCTGAATCTTACCGAGTGCCATTTGGAAATCTTCGAGTGGATTAATCGGCAACCTGCAAGGAATCGGACAGAGTGAAGAGCAGACATTTGAACACTTATGAACAATTGGACTTTAGAGTCAATACTGGAACTCACCAATTCCTCTACGCCAGTGAAGTAACTGGTCATCAACGCGCCCCTGCGGTCGATACAGGATGGAGAGCTCATCCTTCCAAACCATCAGGTGAGACTAAGGAGGGGACATCAAGAGTGATCTGTGGGAAGGCAACGGGAGTGGGGAAGGTGGGTTGACACTCAATTCCACGGGTGGTTAATTCCTCTTCTTCTTTGCAGAAGAATATTCTTGCGAGCCAGACAAACTAGGCTGAGCGGGCCAGTCCAGTCAGTCATCTCGGCGCTACGCGTCATGCTGGTGGAAATAACAGCGGCCCAGTTCCGGTCGACGCCCCCGTGGGAACCAGGTGAGCGTAACACCAACCCTGTGAACATTTTGGCAACAATTGGGATCTAACCCAGTGAATTGGACACTTTTGGGATTTAACCCAGTTATATATTGTTTCTTTCTTCAGGTAGTATATTGGCCAGGAATTGGAGTGCGCGCCTCACCCCCTCTTTTTTACAGATAATACAAACACCAACACGCTCTCTTTGCTGTCCTGGAATGTTAACGGACTTGGTTCCAGCGTGAAACGAAAATTGGTACTGCAGTATCTCAACCGATACTTACCAGACATAGTTCTACTCAATGAAACACATCTGATTGGCACGAACAGCATCTTCTTTGAAAGATCCAACTACCCGCACACCTACCAAGCCGGATTTACAAATGGCGCCAGGGGTACAATGATACTCGTCCATAAAGGAGTCCCCTTACAGGTCCGGAAAGTAAAGGCCGACCCTCAGGGCCGCTATGCGATGCTGCTTGCAGACATTTGGGGTGAGAAATGGGGTCTCGCTGCGATCTACGCCCCCCCACGCTCACGAAGGAACTGCTGGTTGAGCTACGGAACTTGCTCCTAGATTAGGAAGCCAACCTATGGGTCATAGGTGGAGATTTCAACAAAGTGATGGATATCACACTTTATAGGTCCCATAGGAGAACCAGAAGCCGACTTGTCCCGACATCGCTCTCCACGTTTGCCAAAGCACTGGGGCTAATAGACTCATGTCGCTCACTCCATAGTTGCGAGGCCGGTTTTTCCTTTTTTTCCAGTGTGTATAATTCGCCCTCGAGAATTGATTACGCTTTCATCCCCCGCAGCACAACCCATAGACTTCTATCAGCTGAATTCCTTGCAAGAGGAATCTCGGACTACTCTCCGCTCCTTATAACCATGAAAAACGCCCATCAACGCCCGGACAGCAACTGGCGCCTGAACACATGCCACCTGCGGCTTCCTGAAATCGTGGAAGAACTCGAGAAAAAGACCACAGAATATTTTGAGATAAACGAAGGCTCAGTGGAATGTCCAATCTCGATTTGGGAGGCATATAAAACGGTCCTCAAGGGGGAAGCTATCTTGGCGGTATCCACCTACCGGAAACGCCATGTCCAAAAGGTTAGGGAGGCAGAAGCGCATGTACTGGAATGCGAACGACAAATCCTAACATATAACACCCAAGAGGCAAAGGAGGCCCTGGTCACGGCACAGGAAGCCCTCAGCAACATAGCTCTGGACAACGCACAAACGGCCTATCGGCTGGTCCGGAGCCAAATCTATAAAAATGGTGACAAAGCTAACAAAACCCTGGCCTGGCTGGAGAAACGTGAACAAAGCAGGGGACAGGTGCGAGCTATCAGAGCCCCACAGGGAACATTGCTGACGAAAGACTCTGACATTGTGGAAACATTCGCCGCCTACTATAAGAAACTCTATACTCCACCTACCGAACGCCTCTCGCTCGACCCCTCTTGCTACCTCGACCGGATTAAGATCCCGAAACTCTCACAACAGCAAACGGATCTCCTGAACACCGAAATCACAGAGAATGAAATACAAGAGGCGCTCGCACAGCTCCAACCGGGGAAAACTGTGAAACAAGACTGGATTGACACCTTGGACTCGCTTACTACCTTCAAACTTCACGGGAAATACTGCAGTGCCCCTAGTATGCGAGGACTTATCCTACCATACTTGGAAAAGTTTCCCTCAGACTGTTTACGAAGTCAATTCCTAAGACTGCATCTTAACTTGTTGCCAACATGGGAGCTGCTCGAAGTCAGGAAAGCCAAGAATGTAAGAGACTACAGCTGTAGACTGTGTAGTTATAAATTAGAATCGCTGTACCACTTGATTATGAACTGCCCGGGTTTTAATCACATTCGAACTAACTTGATGGGCACATTTTTTATCCAAAACCGAACACTAACAAAAAGGGACATTTGTTTTTTGTTGGTGCAGGGAACCAGGCTCTCACTGACATTCACCTTGCTGGAATTCGTTTCAATAATTTTTCCCAAACTTGACACAGGAAAAGAATTTGCTACCTGACTGTTCTCGAATTGTTATTTTCCAGGTTGGTTAAAACTTCAGGCTTTTAGATCGAATCACTTTTTTTTTTTAGATGTTTTTATTTGCAGACTATGATATTCTGATTTGGAATAGCTAAAAGGTTTTGTTTAGAAACTATATGCTCAATAAAAACATTAAAAAAATTAAAAATGTTATATTTTCCGACCCATGGTGCCACCCGAGATGGTGGCAGGGACAATATTGTCATTAGATTTGCAAGGACTAGTAGTGTCAGACAAAAGAGTAGTCCTGATTGGAACAGACCAGTATGGGTGCAAGTGGCGCACAGTACTATGTGTAGCCACGACAGTACAATTGAAGGAAATGACTAATGAGCAGTTATTTGAGGGCAGTGAGCTAAATGGGGAGATCATTTTGGAAATCTGCATCCGCTGTGATATCATGGTGCATTATAGGAAGGTAGCGTGCCCCCTGATGGCAGTGGTGACCCTGTCTTTATTTTTTGAGGAGGACATGCAATATGTGCCAGCACAATTCTGGACAGTTAATCCACATGATGTTGGGTTACTGAGAGATGTGACCCCAGTGCAGATTACATTGAAGTCAGAAGCAGTATTCCTGAGGGTGCAGCAGTACCTGTTGTCAAGGGAAGCAGAGGAAGAGATAAAAGGCACTAGTCATGCTCTATTAGAGCAAGGGATCATTGTGCCATCCACATCCCTGTGTAATACAGCCATATACCAAGTCAAGAAAGCAACAGGTGGTAGTTGGAGGATGGTCCAGGATCTACGTCCTCTTAATGATGTGGTGCAGAAGGAGTTTCTGGTAGTTCCAAATCCAGAGACAATCCCATGTAGCATTCCCAAGACAGCGACATACTTCAAAGTGGTGGATCTGAAGAATGCGTTCTTCTCAATCCCACTTCACCCTCCTTCATGGCATCTCACTGCATTCACGCATGGTTAACGGCGCTTTGAGCACACGGGATTGCCTCAACAGTACTGTGAAAGTCCAAGTATTTTCAATAGAGCACTATATGCCGACTTGGGAAATATTCAGGTGCCTAGCACAATCATCCAGAATGTGGATGATCTGCTGGTATTTAGTGAAAATGAACAACAGTGCAGGGTGGATTCTGTTGCATTATTGTAATTGCAGGCTCACAAAGGGTACAAGGCAGGCAGGTACTATACTTGGGACAACTTATTTCTGCAAATGGGAAAAAAATATTACCAGATAGGGCGGCGGCAGTACGCGCCGCCGCTAAGCCCAGTAATGTCAAGGAAATGCAGCAATTTTTGGGCTTATAATTATTCTCCGGATTACACACAGGAGTTTTATTAATTTTCCCACTCGGACGGCTCATGGCAGCATTATTGACCCATAAGAGCACAATGGGCCACAAGCTATTTGCTTATTATTTTGGGACGCTCGATTCAGTCATGCAGGGACAGTTTGCATGCGAACAAGGAGTCGCAGCAGCTGAATTTGCAATAGAGAAAAGTTCCACGATTGGCATGGGGTGCTCTGCTACCTTGTTTGTGAAACATTCATTATTCACCATTTTGGAAAGATCTAAATCGACCTTGACAACTCAGAGATCCTCTGCATATGAGATTATAAATTCCAAACTCATATTCATATAGTAAGTTGTAGGACAGTGAATCCTGACACATTTTTGACAGAGGCATCAACTGATGATGACTTGAATATGCATGACTGTCACACATACGAGGTTGAAGAGGGTACATCTAAAGCTAGAGACAGTGCATTGACAGAAGGAAAGGCACTTTATGTTGATGGGTCATCAACAATTGAGCAGGAGACGGGGCAGAGGCATACAGGGGTGGTAGTGGTGCGTGGTAAAGGGGGAAGCATGAAGTTGTGATCATGAAAAAATTACCTATGCATTATTCAGCTCAGGCAGCGGAACTTGTCGCTCTCATTGAGGTATTGAGAGTCTCTCAAGGGCAGTGTGTCACCATCTACCCAGACTCAGCATATGTCACGACAACAGTGCTTGCGGGTCTGTCTCGGTGGAAGAAGAGAGGGTTTCTCAGGGCAGATGGCTCTCCAGTGCAGCATGCAAGGCTTTTGGAAGAACTGATTGAAGCCTTATCATGGCCCTCAGGTGTGGCACTGATCAAATGCACTGTCCATACTAATGCCACGGATGAAATCTCTAAGGGCAACGCGGCTGCAGACCAGGCGGCCAAATTGGCAGCCTATCTCCCAGATGCAATGTTAACAGAATGTACAGTGACCACCCCTGTAGAAGGCAAGACCACAGTTCCATACAAAGCATAGCCTACATCACAGATTATAGAGTTGCAAGGGAAAGCGCCTGAGGAGTAAAAGGAGCTATGGTTGTGAAGGGGATGCAAACAATCCCCCACTGATCTATTGTGGAGGCAGGAGATTTCTGGGAAGGTGGTGATGCCCCAATAATTACTCTATGTGGCATTTGAGCAACTCCATTTCCCCTGGCATAGCTCCAAACAACATAATGTGGTAGATATTCAAGAGGACTGGTTTGTGCCAAACCTCCAGGAGCATTTAAAACAAAAAGCAATACATTGTCTGACATGCCAAAGTTTCAGCACAGGGATGACATTATAGACATTAATAGGTAAATTCCCCCGCACTATAGGGCCATTCTGTGAACTGCATATAGATTATGCAGATATGGGGGAAAGGTGCAATGGATACAGGTACCTTATTGTGGTGGTTTTCCCCTTTTCAAGATGGGTGGAGGCAGGACCATGTGCACACCCAGATGCAAAGTGTGCAGCACAGTTCCTGGTCAGAGAGCTGTTTCCATGATGGGGCATGTGCGAAGTATTGAGATCAGATAATGGTACCCATTTCTTTAATGCGCCATTTCAGCATGTTACAGCTCTATATGCCATAAAACATCGAATGTGCTCAATTTACCACCCTCTGGCTAATAGCATTGTGGAGAGGATCAATGGTCTTTTGAAAAAGATTAAACTGTCAATATTGTGCTCCACGTGAAGAAAAACTGGGTGCTTTGCTTGCCCTTGGCCCTCTTCAGTTTACGCACACAGCCTAATAAGGACCGACATTTGACACCACATGAAATTGTCACAGGCAGACACATGGAAACCCCCATATTCCCTGTGAAGAAAGTGTCAGATGCACATTAAGCAGCGAAAGTACTAGGAGTGGAATTTAGGGAATATTTTTTTTTACTTAATATGCTTGACAGTACAACAGAGAACAGCGAGCAACATATGAGTAATCAGCAATTTTACATGAGAGGTACATATTCTGGTAAAGTGGCCTTGCATGACCATAATAGAGAACATTTATGAGCGTTACATCCAGTGAGGTAGGTACCCAGAAGCGTGCAGATAACTCAATCGGGATTAGGGACAGGGGACAGCGGCTCATTAATGTCATCTTCAAATAGGATCGAAAGGGGGTCCAGATGTTTCTGGGCCTACTCGCTGCTGGCTGAAAGCTAGCCCAGCTCTCCTCCGTGTCGGAGGCCCAGGTGACAGCCTGAAGCCATTGGTGAAAAGAGGAAGCTCTAGGGCGCAGTCAGGGTAGCAAAATACAGCAGGTCGCAAGCAACATAGATAATCCAGCCAGTTTCATGAGATCGCGGCCGAGGCGGGTGAACTCATGGAAGAGGCAGGTCAATGGGGATGGTGTGATGGTACAATTGAATATTTGAGATACCGCTACACATATTTCTTTCCAAAACGGAGAAAGGAGGTGCGGACATGACCAGAGCATATGTATATAATCAGCATTGTCTGCTCTGCACCTGGGGCATTCAGGAGGCCGGTCCACTGACATGTGATGAAGTCTGGTTGGGGTGTATTGGTATCTGTAGAGTATTTTAAATTGGATCAATTTAAATCTATAGTTGAAGGAAACTACTTGGGTTCGGGCTCACATAGATTCTCACTGTCGATCAGTTATTTCAACACACAAATCTCTGCTCCATGTCTTCCTGAGCCCATCTCATGAGTGGTTTCTCCTTCCTTGGAGAAGGCTATACAGTCTGGAGACCCTCCCCCTAGAGGTCATGCCCATCATAATCTGAAACAAAAGCGAGTCGTCAGCGGGGATCGAGGGGAATTCAGGCCACCTGCTTTTGAGAGACCGACGCAAGCCCGCATATTGAAGCGAGAAGGAAGGCCGTCCCCGCAGGGATTCAGGCAGGTCCGGCCATTCAGTTAAGGTTCCCAAGGTGAAAGCATCCCGTATAGTGTCAAGACCTGCATCAGCCCAGTGGCAGACCGTTGCAGCATCCAATCAGGGAGAGTCAGGGAGATAGTTCCACAGGGGCAGGTCACCATGAAATGGGCGTGGGGTGCCTGTCTGTTTCCAAAGTTTGTTCCATGCCAACATCGTGGACCCGGTGGGATCTACAAGGTCTACTTTGAGGCTTGGGGAAGGGAGAGCCAAGGAGCGAACTACCAGCCCACTGGGAGCCAGTTGCTCGAGTTTAACGTGGGGGAATTCGCCGGATTCAAACCAGAATGCAGTGAAATGGGCCTGTGCAGCGATCCAGTATCTCTCAAAGTTACGGGCGCCAAATCCGCCCTGTGCTGTTGGAAAAGCTAACGTTTCTAATTTCAGACGGACAGCCCCAGAATGCCACAGAAAGGCGTTAAAAGTCTGGGTCAGTGTCTTGAAGAATAAGCCACCCGGCCATAGCAGTACATTCTCAAATCTGTACAGGAGTTGTGGTAGAACTATCATTTTGAGGACAGCCACCCTCCCAGGCATGTGTAATTGGCAATTTGGCTCAATCTGCTGTCTTTCAGGCAAGAGAGGTAAGGTAATTCCGAAAAATAGGTCATATAATGGAATCTGGTGCTGTGCAACCACTACCCCAAGATATGTTGGGCCTCATTACGACCCTGGCGGAAATCGAAAAACGATGGCGGAAATGCAATACCGCCATCGAATAGCGCTCGGTGCGATCATGACCCGTCACCGCAAAGTACGATGCCATTAGCGACACCGTAGTGAACGCCAACGCTAACTGCACCAAGTACGCGCGCGCGCGCCATGCCAAACCGTAATTACCACCATGGCGCAACGGTACGCGAATTCCGACCCTAGCGGACATGCACCTAACGCCATCAAGCACGGCGGAAAGTACCATTCCGCCATGGTGAGAAGTACGGCATCGCGAACCAACCGTAAACGGCCCTACTGAGTGCTTGTACACCGCTCCCTGGCCACATTGTACAACCCCCCGTAGGTGCAATGAAGTCACACAATGCAACCAGTGAAATGTACTAGTCATCCATGCCTGCCAACGAACAAATGAATCTCAAGAGGGCCCAATGGGAGCTGCAGGGCACAGATGGCACGAATACAGAAGCTATACAAATGGACATGACCTCAGTCTCCCACCAAGAAACGCACGCAAACACAGGCACCTGTGACCAGCAATATTCCGATAATCACATCATTCCACCAATCCAACTGGCTGACCGGCAACTGTCACACAAAAGCTAATCCCCCGCCCCTGAGCATGACATCATCAAAACAGTCATAATGGCAGCCCTTATCCCTGACCTCACTGGGCTTCGTAGGCAAACGCGCCCAGCACAGTACCACGCAACTATACTCCGAAGCTGGAACCCAATGCAGATCTCCTCACAATACATCGCTCCCCAAATAGGAATATGCCACATCACTCGCAAAGAAGAACGCTACACGGTTCATATCAGAACAGAAATTTAATGCACAACAAATTCACCAAGCCCATACAGCCATTAGGCCATGAACTCCAAAATATATTTCATAATTGTGGGCTGCATCCGCAATAAATGACCAGCTACTTCTTGTGTGACGCCCTGTTCCTTCATGGTACACAGGGGCTACATTCCCGGACGAAAAGGCAACATGGAAGCGCCTAGAACCGCAGGGCCGTCCCAATAGGGAGGCACTAGTCCAGCTGAAAGGCCGAAATGTTGCTCCTAGCCACTAGTACTGCGTAAGGGCATGTGGCCCATTGGCGATCGTCCCATAAGATCGTAATGCTGCTCCACTGATTAACACGAAGCAGCAGGTGTCGGGAGTAAAATCCATCTGCAGGAGTGGCATACAGATGGCAGTGGCAAAAGGGGAGGAGATACCTGTCAACCAAATGAAATGAAAAAGAATAGTATGGCCATCAGAACTACATTTGAATTACTCACTTCAATGATCACACCAAATCCACAGCCATATGCATGCTAGCCCACTCCAAAGGATCATCACCACCCAAAAACCACTTGCGAATCATAACTATCTATATCGAGGTGAAAACACTATCACAAACGAGTGTACCTGTGCATGCGTCTGTTAAAACAGAATCCATCTGATGGGATTGGTAACGTGCATAGACACAAGTGTCTGAAGGCGCGTCGAGACAGGGAGGGCTCAACAAGGCCAGATAGACGATGGTCCCACTATGGCAGCCCTGCATCACATAGCGCAGGGGAGGTGGATAGATTCCAAGAAGCCCTGTACATGGCAAACTCTGTATCAAATCATCTGTCCATGCATCCATACATCATTCCCTCATCCCGTAATGAAAACGCCTGTTTCCATACTCACATAACATGTGAAATTTCCATTGAGTCTGTGCGTTATGCAGCCTCCAAAATCCACTGTGCCCTAGCCCGTAATTCCAGTGTTGTGAAGTAACATGTATTTGGGAACGTCCGGCCTCATCGCCCACGTCGCTATTGCGCATCCCAAACTATTCATATCAATCATTGCATCCTCGCCATGGCCCCTGTCCCAAGGACATTGAACAATAGAACGTTATATTTGCAGTCAGACCTGTGGGCATCTCCTCGCCGCTAGCTGAAAACCGAAAGCGCCGCCCTTCGAATTCCTCATTTGCAACATCACGTCGAAAAGGCATCTGTGGCCGCTTGAAACCACAAATTAATCCATCTAGTCGGCTGTGTGTGAAAATGGCAACTGCCTTCACTCACAAATGGAACGCCCCGCCCGTCGGTGAAGCTCGGTACAGTGTTGCATGAGGGTCCACCGTTACTCGAGTACTACGTTCCACTGACCCTTCACAAGTCTGTTCGCGACTGCAAAGATTGTATGTGAAACAATGGGACCATAGCCGAATGAACATATCAACCAATGTTACACTGCCATCGGGTACAAATACATGATTGCAATAGCAAGATGCCATTCATCGAATTGCAGCGTTGTGTGCGGGACGTGCTCGCCCAAAGGGGAGTGCAGCTTGCACAGGTGGAATGAATCACCACAGGTGGAGGCCATTCAGCCTGAAAACACATAAATTGCACACCCAGTCTCCTCCCACAACCACACCCACTCCGAAATGCTACCGGCAGGACTAGCCATGTTGGCCCTGGGGGACCTGATAGCACTGCAAGTACTCCAACTTCAAGAAGAAGACGAACACCAACTACAACCGGCCGCACGGCGGAGACGCAGGAGGAGGAGGAGGAGGCCAAGGCAGGGCCAGCAAGGGCCGCCAGCACAGCCACTACCACCACGCAGGCAGCCCGCAATCCCACGCCTCCGAGCACATCCGTTCAACCTCACTGATAAGCAGATCCACACCCTCTACCGTTTGGACCGGGACACCATAACCGCCATTGTGGACATGACACAGGCTGACCTTGTCAGCATGATAGATAGCCCAATCGCCATCCCACCCCTACTGAAGGTGGTGTCTGTACTCCACTTCCTGGCCACAGGCACCTACCAGCACACAGTCGGACAGTTGCATGGCATATCACAGCCACTGTGCTCACGGACACTATTGCAAGTGCTCGATGCCCTCCTGAAGCACGCAGACGACTACATCTCTCTACCACGCTCGGAGCAGGAAATTACCAACACAAAAGTGGGATTCCATGCACTTGCCGGCATACCGGGTTGCATTGGTGCCATCGACTGCACCCATGTGGAATTGGTCGTCCCACATGCCATGGAGGCCCAGTACCGCAACCGAAAACAATTTCATTCCCTGAATGTACAAATGGTGTGTGACTCCAACAGGATCATTACACATTGTTGTGCCAGATTCCCTGGATCAAACCATGATTCTATGGTCTTGAGGAACTCTACTATACCACGCTACATGGAGCGACACGCAGGGAACAGATCCTGGCTACTCGGTGAGTCTCATTTCATGCATGATGATGTGGGGTATGTGATGCGGCAATGACCTGGCAGGAAGGGGGGGGGTGCGTACGTAGCAATGGCATTCCTCAAAATTCCTTTATTGTCCACATACAGGTGATGCCGGGTATCCACTGAAGAGATGGCTCCTCACACCAGTCCGGAACCCACGGGACCAGCATGAGGAGGACTACAACCATGCCCACTCACGTACCCGTGTAGTCATAGAACAGGCATTCGGCCTACTGAAGACTCGTTTCCGCTGCCTCAGCAGGTCTGGCGGGGCACTCCTGTACCGCCATGTGAAGGTTGCAAAGATGGTCATGGCATGTGTCATGCTCCACAACATGTGCGTACGTAGAAATGTGCCCATGCCCCCTGACGCAGAACTGCAAGCACCTGATGATGGTCATGATGAGGGTGGGGATGTGGCAGCACCTCAAGGAGTCTGCGAGGCACAGGAGGGCCGTGACATTCGTCAGCATCTCATAGATGCATGCTTCTAGCACTCACGCCTGGTGGCTGATACATGGACACGGGACTCGTGGCACTGTGTGTGTCTGGAACATGCACAATATGGACTGTACGCCTATAATGGCCTCGTACACAAAGATCAATGTCCACACATCTCATTGCATGATCGTGCATTGTTTATGGCATATGTGATATCATGTTAAACACCCTATCGACCCGCCACCCAAGTGAGCCCAACACACCCCCTCCACCCTCCTACCTCCCCCCCGAACACCAGTGTCCAAAGATGCTCATTGTCAGTGGGCTGTCGCTATTGCAAGCCCCCTCTGCGGGTATCAGGGGCACCCCTGCCTGTGGAGCGCAGGTTCCTCCCAGATCTACGTTGGGGGCTGCCCTGGACGGAACTTGCAACGGATGATGTCTCTGCCTGCTCACGTCCATGCATGTCCCTAAGGGTTTGTGAGAGCTCAGTGAGCACACGGCGCACTGCGGCAAGTTCGGCACATACGTCTTTGGACGTCGCATGCAGTTCCCCCCTCAGGCTCTCGGTGCTTCTCTCCATTTGTACTCTCAGGCTCTCGGTGCTTCTCTCCATTTCTACTCTCAGGCTCTCGGTGCTACTCTCCATTTGTGCCCTTAGTGTCTCTGTACTTCTCTCTATTTCTGCCCTAAGTGTCTCAGTTGATGTTTCTATGGCTGCCTTAGTGCCCCCACATTCATCGGCATGGTCCTTGAGGAGCGTGGCCAGTTGCTGCTGTTGCACGATTACCTGGTCGAGGGACTGTTGCCTCTGCTGGGCCATGGCCATTTGCGGTGGTGTCACAGAGGGGCTGATCACCTCATGTTGCCTTGCCACAGGGCTTGTGGGGGATGGCCAGTCGTCGTCTTGTGGGTGCCCCTGCGTGGTATCCTCATGGTGTACGGGATGGAACAGACAGGGGGATTGAGACAGGTCATGGATGGATCTAACTTCGACATCCCCGTTTTCTGTGTCGGAGCATGCTGCCATTAATGCAGTATCACCTATGGTGCTGCTGCCACCAGAAGCAGTGCCTACTGTGGCATCCATTGGGGGGACCTGTGGTGGTGGTGGTGTGGGCATGCTGGCTGCTGGGGTGCCTGTTGATGTTCCCTCCTCTGTGCTGCCACCTGATTTGTGCTGCTGCCGTGTCTTGATGCGTGCAGCTGAGGTGGAGGGTCTTTGGCCGTTGGTCTTGGCCCTCTTTGCAGGTGTGCTGGTAGGGGTGTCCTGGAGCTCGTCGTTTGGATCGGACCCTGTGGTGGAGTAAAGGAGGGCGAGCGTTATTAATGGGTCTGTGGGAATTGGAATGGCAATGTATCACATGCATTGGGGTGGTACCTGAGGGTGATTTGGGTCGGGGCCTTGGAGGTGGTTTCATTTGTGTGTGGAGTGAGGGTGCAGTTGTTTGGCAGCCTGCAGTTAGGGTGTGCCTGCTGCACGTGTAGAGGGTGTTTTTAGGATTTTTAATTATTTATGTATTTGATGTGAGTTTTAATGTGTGCTATCAGGCCTATGTATGTGGACGTTCTCCTGGACATGTGTTCCTGTTGCACTATGTGGGCACGTGGTACTTCACATGATTGGACATTGTGGTTTTGGCATTGTTTTATTTGGGACACCTACCTGAATCTTCGGATGTCTGCACTCCTTTCTCCATCCCTCCGACTCCCTCTATGCTCTCCATTCCAATGGTGGAGGCACAGATTTCTTCCCAGGGGGTCAACTTGATGGGTGATTCCGATCCTCCCCCGGTAGCTGTGGCAATGTTGCGGTTGGCAGAAAGTATGCTACGGACGCGTATCCGCAGGTCGTCCCATCGCTTTCTGCATTGCTGTGGGTTGCGGGGTGCGGTCCCCACCGCACTTACACGCTGTGCCACCAGGGCCCATATGGCCTTCTTGTTCGCAAGTGCCGTCCTGGTCATTTGCGTGGAGAAGACGACGGCAGCATTCTCCTGGAGGGTCTCCGTGAGCACCGTGAGTTTCTCACGGGAGAAGTGGACCTGCCGCTTGCGGTCGCACGCTTTCGTCGCTACTTTTCCCATTTTTCTTGGTTTCACTAGGGTGGATGACGGGTTGGGATGTGTCTCAGGGTAGTATTTTTTATGGTTGTGTGGAATTTGTGGTTTTATAGGTGTACGGCGGGATGTTTCCCGTTCCGGGACCATGCTTTTACTTCCGTTTCCGTATATTTACGGTCACCGTACTTTCCGGTTGGCGCTCACTGCGGTGTCCGCTGAGATGGGTGGCGGTATTGCACCTAGGGCGCCTTACGGCGGCGGTGTGGCCCGTTTTGGGGTCATTTCCGCCATCGCGGACTTTGCACTTCCGCCATGGCGTGGTGCTCGTGCCCGATGGGTCGGAATGAGCCGCACTTTGCTCCATCGTGCAATGGCGGAAACGCTATTTACGCTATGGCGGTCCGGTCGGTTGATTTCCGCAAGGGTCGTAATGAGGGCCGTAATCTCTGTTTGAGACCAGGCAAACCCTCTGAGATCTCGGGGGGCCACCGTAGTGTTGGTCAGCGGCAACAGTACGGATTTGGAAAAATTCACCTTTAGACCTGATAACTCACCAAAAATTATAACGTCGTCCAATATTGGAGCCAAGTTTTCTTTGGGAGAATGAATGAAATGTAAAGTGTCATCCGCATAGAAGGAAATGATTTCCGGGGTCCCCGATAGTCTTATAGCCCAGTATGAATGCCGTTGACGAATCCTATCTGCCAAGGGTTCAATAGCTAATGCAAATATTAATGGCGAAAAGGGGCAACCCTGTCTGGTGCCTCTAGCTAATTTAAATTGGGTGGAGCACCGGTCTTCCGTTTGGACCCTGGTGACAGGAGAGCCATAAAATAGTTTCACCCAAGATGGGAAATGGGGGCCAAAATTACTCTTTTATAACACCGAACACAGAAACCTCCAAGAGACTGAATCAAATGCTTTTTGCATATCTAATGTGGCTGCCACCGCCTGTACATCTGGGTCAATTCGGGCTAGGATGTTAAACAATCGGCATAGATTAAGAGAAGTGGAGCTCCCCGAACTGAAACCCGACTGATCTGGGTGGACAGCAAAGGACATATATGGTGCCAGCCGGAGGTCCAGTACCGTGGCAAATATTTTTACGTCACAGTTGATGAGATGGCCCGTAGGAACCACATTGCGAAGCTGGTTTGCCAGGTTTTAGAAGCACTGAGATAACTGTTTCTCGAAGAGAGGTGGGAGAATACCGACCTTGCATGCCTCTTCCTACACAGCAACCAACTGGGGAACCAGGTGTACCTTATAGCATTTATAAAATTTGGTGGAGAGCCCGTCTGTACCGGCACCCTCCACCAATGATAAAGAGTCTATTGCCTTGGTAAAACGCCCCCGCTGACCCTGGACGGTCCAGAGCATCCCTGGTCTCTGCGGACAGGACCGAGAGCGGCAGACTGTCCAGGAAGGTGTCGATATCTGCCGTGGGGGTAGTGTCTGTATTGTTATTAAGTGTTTCATAAAAGGAGCGGAACTCGACATCGATTTCCTGAGATGAGAGCGTGAGGGTGCCATCTGCTATTTCAATGGCTGGCATATGGGGTGCCCCCCTTTCTTGACGGATCAGTCTAGCTAAGATACAGCCCGGGCGCTCCTCCTCCCCATACCTCCGGGAAACCTGGGGGTCATCCAGGAACTTCTGTTCACGGTTGGTTGGCCTGGGCTCGGAAGGCATCTAGTGCTGTCCCTATCTCACAGAGTGTGGTAGCAGTCGGGGATGCAGCATATTGGGTTTCGAGTCTGGCAAGCAGGAATTTGCTCTCTTCGATGGTCCTCTGAATGACTCTAAGGAACCCCGCATCTTTGGCTAATGCGACACCTCAGATGTAGACTTTAAACGTCTTCCACAGAGTAACCTGAGACTCCACAGACCCAGTATTTAGTAGAAAAAATGTGTCGATACTAGACTGCAGTTCGGATTGAAATACAGTATCCTATATGGCATGTGGTTTCAATCTCCACAAGCGCGTCCCCCGTTGCTCTCGCCCCACTTTAGCGAAACAGTGACTGGGGAGTGATCCGAAAAGGTTCTGGGCAGAATGGTCATCTGAACGATGGTTCTGTGAGTATATTGGAGACTGGCCATCTGTCGAGATGTGAGCGTGAGTCGCGTACTGAGGAATAAAAAGAGAAAACTCAGGAGTGAGGGTGTATCAGTCTCCATGCATCAACCACACTCAGCTGGGATTACACTTCAATGATGGTCCTAGCCGCATTGGAGAGCTGGCTAGCCCCAGAGCCAGACCTATCTAGGTCAGTGTCTACAATGGTGTTGAAGCCAACACCACAGAGTATAGGAATTAGGGGGAACCCAGCTAGCAGAGAGGAGAGATGAGAGTAGAAGTTGGGATCATCAATAGGGCCATAGATATTGAGTAGAACCACCTCCCTTCCCAGAAGAGAACCAAATAACACATAGCGTCCCAAGGGGTCAGTGTGTATTACCTTATGTAATAATTTGAGAGTCTTGTGGCTTAGAATCATAACTCCCCGGTTTTGGGTACAGTAGGTGATGTAGTAGCACTGGTGACCACATGACCTAGCAAACCCCTCACATCCCTTGGTCAATGCGTGGGTTTCTTGTAGAAAAAGCACTTTTTTTTTATTTTGCATTTTTAAAACGCTCACACAGCCCAGGGGCATCGAGGCACTGTTACAGGAATATGACTTAGTTGCGTATTTATAACACACTTAATGCCAGAGGTTTCTAAGAGCAGACCCGGGGATCGAACCTGTGTTGCTACGTGTGGTCTTGTTTCGAAGGCGACCATGTTTCCGCTGAGCTATCCCCCTGGGACCTAAACTTTGAGACGCTCAACATACAGTTGCTGTCATGAACTGTCGTCTACGTCCCTTCTGGACCTCCTGGTCCCTGACTCGCAGGGGATTGAATGCAGTGATACTTCCAACATGGCCGCCCGGAACAGAACGCTCCTGGCCAGTCTATACGTTCCACGCTGCTCATCGTACAAGAGAGATACGCCCCCGCGGCTCAGCGTGTCTCAACGCTACCACTACCTGTAGTCAGACGGGTTTAGCCGGAGTTCGATCGAGGCTCTCGCTTCTATCCCTATTCCCAGTTCCTTGAATCCCGTCCTGTTCCTTTTCCCTCTCCAAAACTCCTGGAAACCCTTCCACGCTTGAGTCACGGACCTCCATGTCTCCGAGCGTACTTATTTACATCCTGGTATTACCCTGGACTTACGAAGACTCCTTTAAGCTGAACCAATATCCACACACTGGACGCCGAGGACCAGCGTTCGGGTCTATACAAATCCCGGGCCGTGAAGAAGAAGAAAACCCAGAAGGTCGCAAGTACACAACAAAGACAGGTGAGAAGGGGAGAAACTTGTGACAGATTGAGACGCCTTAAAAACGAAACAGGCACAGAGATGGAAGCCGCAGTTCAAGACCTCATGCGAGGTATGCAGGAATTAACTACAGAGGTACAGAACCTCAAGGCAGAGAACGCTGCACTAAAACAGCTAGTTCTATCACGTGATTCTGCAACCAAAGAAAGTGTGATATTGGGAGGAATAGTGGACAAGTATGATGGTTCTTCCAAGACCCTCCGCGCCTTCCTTGATTCATGTTTAGTTCACTTCACCTTCAAGCCCTACTATTTCTCCACTCCTAGAGCAAAGATGGGCTTTATGATCTCCCACCTCACTGGAAATGCATTGACTTGGGCAACCCCCCTGGTCAATTCAAGCGATGCCCTCTTGGATGACTATGATGGCTTTGTGAGAGCCCTTAAAGAAATGTTTGATCGCCAAGAACAGGTGTATAGTGCTCAAGAGAGACTACTCGAGTTTCAACAAGGGTCTCAGGATATGCTCACCTATGTTACTCGTTTCAAACAACTCGTGAAAGAAGCAGATTGGTCTCCAAAAGCCAGCTTTACTCTCTTCCGAAGGGGATTAAACGAAGAAATAAAAGATGAGCTAGCAAGGGTTGCCCGCCCAAGCTCCTTCCAGGCTCTTATGGACCTCTCATTGGCAAATAGATTTCCGAATCCAAGAAAGAAGAGCAGAGAAAAGGAAATCTAAGGCGACTTTTCAAAAGACCACTATGGAACCTGCTCCTAGAGCAGAGCCTACTGTTCCTCCTACCCCGGACCCAGAACCTATGGAACTGGGAGCCTTCCATCGTCCCATTACCCCTCAAGAAAGGATGCAGCGGATCCATACCGGTCTGTGCATGTATTGTGCCTCCGATAAACATCTAGTGAGAGAATGTCCTATTGCCCCTCCACGGCGTTCGGGAAACGCCAGCTCCCGATCCTAGATGGAGCACGGTGTCGGGAGAGAGATGTTTGCTCCACATCAATTCCATCCTTGAACTCTCCTGGACGAAATAGTCTTGTGGTTCTTCCGGCCCTTCTATCACCTTCCAAGACAGAATCCTACCCCATCCTGGTCTTAATTGACTGCGGGGCTATGGGCGTTTTTCTAGATCAAGATTGGGCCACTGCCCACAACATTCCACACGAAAGCCGAGCAACTATGCAACCAGTGGAGGCAATTGATGGGAGACCTCTTTCTTCAGGACCCATTACCCTTCAGACTTAAGAGATTCTACTCTCTATTAATCACCATCAAGAAAGGATCAGATTTGACCTCATTAAATCAGCCCATTATCCGATGGTTCTTGGAATACCCTGTCTACAAAGGCATAATCCTTACATCAATTGGGCAGCAGGCTCCCTGTTCCTAGGATCCGAATATTGTATGGCTTACTGCTTATCCCAGGATACCTTACCAAAGCCCTCTGAAGACTTCCCTGAGAGCCAACAAGATGTCATCCGCCGGCTGTTTGGCGTTTGTATCCGCGTTGGCGGCTACGCGCTGGAAGGGCGAGCGGAGGTTCCGCTACGTGAATTCTCTTCAGCGCACTCTACGGTCTAGTGGTTTTCCAACATGGCACCACTTGGTAGTACATCTTTCCTCCTCTCCCAGCGATAGCCGCGTTGCAACCCCCTTCACTGCGCTAGCTCGCATCTTTGGGTTTACACACTAGTTTTCCAGCCTCGACTGCCACGGTCACCTCCTTGTTTTCTTCGGTCTGCCTTTCTCAGACCACCTATCCTTCTCTCTCTTTTCCTCCCTCTGCCTTGCCTCTCCCTCTCACCTTGTTCTTACTTTCCGGCTTGTTTTCCCCTGCGGTGCACGGCTCCTCTGCGCCCGCCCTCTCTGCCTTACCTTCGGCTGCGCTATCTTCCAGCCGCTTCGGTTTCTGTTGCTCCGGGGTAGTTTTCTCCACTGGTTCTCTTCCAGGTGGCTCTCCCTCTCTCCGGTTCCTTCTCTACTTTGGATATCCGGCTTCGCCTGCTCCCGTCAGCAACCTACCTCAAGAACGCCGCTACAGCTGCTTGCTCCGGACCTTCTCAAGCTGCTTCTTTCATCGGAGGGTTTTTTCTGCCTGAACAGGCTTTTTTCCCTTCGATACTGTCTGATCGCGGGAAGGGGGCCCCAGGTTTGCTTACTTTAGCACTCACTGTGGCTTCTTCTCGAGACAGATACGTTCTACACAAAAAGGAGAAGGACTATCTCTCTCACAGACAACTGCAACCGGAGGATTTGGAATCAGGTGAGGAGAGTGGGGAGGAACGGGAGTTGGCGGAATCACACAGCCAGGACAGATTGCAACGCCAATCAGAAGAAATGTTGGCAGAAGAACAGATACAAGAACTATGGAAGGCCATTCAGGGAATGTCCCAAGAGTTACAAACTGTTAAGGCAGAGAACGTGGTCTTGAAACAGATGATTACTGCCCGTGAACCACAATCCCCAGAACTTCCTGTCATGACTCTTTCGGCAGGGAAGTTCGATGGAACTCCTAAAAGAGTCAAAGAGTTTTTGGAGGCTTGCTTAGTATATTTTACTTTCAGGCCCCGGCTGTTTGCCACCGATCAGACTAAGATCGGATTCATGATATCGAACATGACCGGTAATGCCCTGGCATTGGTTACTCTGCTGGTTACTGGGGCTAACCCCATCTTACACGATTTTGCTGGTTTTCAGAACCTGTTGAAACAAACCTTTGAGAGGCCCGAGTTGACTTACACCGCCTGTGAGGACCTGTTGGATATATGACAAGGGTCATCGGATGTCCTATCGTACATTTCAGAGTTCAAGAGATTGGCTTCGGGTGCTGGGTGGTCTGGACATGCACAATTTGCCATATTCCGGCGAGGCCTTAAGGAGGAAATTAAGGACGAACTCGCCAGAGCATCTAGACCGCCTTCTTTTCCGGATTTGCTCTCCGCAGCCTTACAAATTGAATATAGACAGCAGGAGCGACGATCAGAGCGTCGGAAACAACGAACTACTGTTCATTTTGCCGATCCTGCCTCATCCTCCACCGTCTCCTCCTCTCCTTCCCGTACTTCAGACAAACTCATGCAGATTGGATCTACTAGAGGACCTCTATCCGCTGCTGAAAGAAGAAGAAGGAAGTAGAAGGGTCTATGTGCCTATTGTGGGTCGGATCAACATCTCCTCAAAGAATGTACCGAACTTCCTCAGAAACGGCAGGGAAACGGTTTCCCTCGGCGCCAGTAGGGACCTGGTTCCGAGGGACTTCCGATTCATCCACCAGTCCCTATGTTTCTCTCTCAATTTCGGCTCCTTGCATCCCCGAAGATTCCAGGCTTATGGTTCTACCTGTTCTTATTGAGGTCAACGGCAGGTCTGTTGAGTGCCTTGCACTTCTGGACTGCGGGGCCGCCGGAAGCTTTGTTGACATCATCTGGACCAAAAGAATGGGTCTCCGCACCCTGCCTCGCAAAGAAGATCAAAAGGTTGAAGGGGTTGATGGTTCTCCTCTCTCTTCAGGACCCATTACTCACACCACCGAGGACCTATCAGTTACCATATTTCAACATTCCGAAACAATCCGGTTCGACATTATTCGAGCTGCTCATTTTCCGGTTATTCTTGGCATCACATGGCTCAGAAAGCATAACCCTCATGTCAATTGGGAGGACAATCAGCTAAATTTTTGTTCCCCCTACTGCAAGCTTAACTGTTTTTCTAACAACGGTCTTTCTCAGATTGTTACAGGGTCTACCAAACAGCTGGCTGGGGTTCATGCTCTACCTCTGTACTGTTCCCCGTACTTGGAGGTGTTCGTTGAAAGAAAGCCAGCGACCTTACCTCCCCATAGGCCAGAAGATTGTACCATAGATCTTGAACCTAATGCTCTGGTTCCCTTCTGTAGGATGTTCTCCTTAACTCAAGCAGAAAGAAAGGTTCTAAGGGATTATCTTGATGCCAATGTTCAGAATGGGCTTATTCAACCTTCCAAGTCTCCTGCCGGAGCTTCTTTATTCTTTGTCAAGAAGAGGGACTCTACTGACTTGCGCCCTTGTATCGATTACCGAGGCCTCAACAAGGTTACCATCCGGGATCGGTATCCCATGCCTTTAATACATGAGATTATTGAAGCTGTTCAAGGTGCACTAAATTAGACCTCAGAAATGCATATCATTTGTTACGCATCGCCGAAGGAGATGAATGGAAGACCGCCTTTCGCACTCCGTTCGGCTTATTTGAGTACCGAGTCATGCCCTTTGGTTTGGTGAATGCTCCTGCGGTTTTTCAACGGTTTATGGACCGGATGTTTTCAGACTTATTGTTTGTCTCCATGATAATCTACTTGGACGACATCCTGATCTATTCCGACAATCTAGAGGATCACAAGAACCACGTCCAACAAGTTCTGGAAAGGCTTAAAAACAACCAACTCCTTGTCAAACCAGAGAAGAGTGTTTTTGCTGCTACTTCAGTGCCCTATCTAGGATATCACCTTTCTGAAAGAGGTATCTCCATGGATCCTAGCAAGGTGGCAGCTATTCTGGACTGGCCTTCTCCGACATCAATCAAAGAGGTCCAAAGGTTTCTCTGGCTCTCTAATTTCTACCGCACATTCATCCCAAACTTCTCTGAAGCAGTCCTCCCTATAACTCGTTTACTCAAGAAAGCCAACAATCCCTTTCGCAGGACTTTTGAAGCAGAACAGAGTTTTCACGATCTCAAGAACATCTTTTGTACTGCTCCCATTTTGCGCCATCCTGACCAGAGCAGACAGTTCATCGTCGAGACTGACGCCTCGGCCATGGCCATTGGAGCTGTTCTGCTACAAGTGTTCGAGGGACGGGAGTACCCCATTTGTTACCTTTCCAAGACATTAACTTCCAGCCAACTCAACTACTCCGTGCTGGAAAAAGAATTGCTGGCCATTAAACAAGCATGTGAGACTTGGCGACATCTACTCATGGGAGCTAGGCAGACCGTTATCATCAGAACTGACCATAAGAATCTCAAGGTTTTGCAGAATATGGAGTGTGTCAACTCCAGGCAAGCTCTTTGGGCATATTTCTTTGCCCAGTATGGTCTGCAAATTACCTACTTGCCGGGTACCAACAATACGCTTGCGGATGCTCTCTCTCTGAAGAGTCCCAAATGTGAGGAGAAAAGACATACCCCAGAGCCGATGTTCCACAGGAATAGGATCCTGAATGTTGCCAATACCTTTTTGGAAGCGGTTCGTGCTGGTGTGGTTTCGGAGGGTACTGTTCCGCAACCCAGAGGAGAGACACCCTACACCAAAAAGGAGGGTTTGCTATACATCAACCATCGGTTGTACATACCTTCCGGTCCATTACGTCTCAAGATCATAAATTGGTGTCTTGATTCACTCACTGCAGGCCATCGAGGAAAGCTTAATACCACTGAATATATCTCTCGTTCTTTTTTTTGGCCAGAACTCAAGAAGGATGTTGAGGAATACATACTCAGTTGCCCTGTTTGTGCCATGACTAAATCCATAACTGGCAAACCCTTGGGTCTTCTCACCCAACCTGAGGTACCCTCTCGCCCTTGGGGATTGATTTCTACTGATTTCATCGTGGAACTTCCTGTTTCTAACTCCTGCACATGTATTATGGTCACAGTTGACACCATGACCAAACTGGCTCATTTTTCCCCACTGCCTGGTCTGCCTTCCGCAACCGAGATGGCTGAGGTTTTCGTCCAGGATATTTTCCGTCTTCATGGTCTTCCTGACAAGATCATCTCTGATCGTGGCAGCCAATTCATTTCGAAGTTTTGGAGGGCTCTTTGTGCTCGCCTTGGTATGGAACGAGCCCTGTCTTCTGGTTTCCACCCACAGACCAATGGTCAAACTGAGCGCCTTAACGCCACCTTAGAACAGTACCTTAGATGCTACAGCAATCGTCTTCAGGACAATTGGGTTGCTTTGCTTCCTACGGCGGAGTTTACCTATAATAACTCATCTCATACAGCCATTGGACTCTCTCCTTTCTTTTGCACCTATGGAGTACACCCAAGATCTCTTCTTCCCTATATTCCGTCGCCCACCAATTCCCCGACGACTGAAGAGGTTCTGAAGTCTATCTCTGATGCACACGTCACTGCCAGAAGGTGCTTGGAGAAGAGTCGCCAATACAACAAGATCCAAGCAGACAAACATCATAGGTCTTGCCCTGAATGGAAGGAAGGGGGCAAGGTTTGGCTGTCCACCAGATTCTTGCCGCGGAGGGTGCACCCTTCTAAACTTTCTCCTCACTTTTTGGGTCCTTTTCCTATTCTTTCCAAGATAAATCCTGTTACCTTTCGGCTTAAACTACCTTCTTACCTCAGCCGCATTCATCCTGTCTTTCATGCCTCTCTTCTCAAACCTTTAATTCCGGACGTTCATCAGAGAGCTGTCCCCGACCAGCCTTTTCCTCAGGTGGATTCCTCTATGGAATATGAAGTCTCCACTTTGCGTGACTCCCGCCACTACCGGGGTAGGTTGGAATATTTGGTGTCTTGGAAAGGTTACCCTAGGTCGGAGGACTCATGGGAACCAGCTTCCAACATTCATGCCCCTCGATTGTTGGCTCGGTTTCATGCCCGCTTCCCCTTTAAGCCGGGGGTTCTGCGCTCTAGGAGGGGGCATACTGTCATCCGCCGTCCTGTTTGGCGTTTGTATCCGCGTTGGCGGCTACGCGCTGGAAGGGCGAGCGGAGGTTCCGCTACGTGAATTCTCTTCAGCGCACTCTACGGTCTAGTGGTTTTCCAACATGGCGCCGCTGGGTAGTACATCTTTCCTCCTCTCCCAGCGATCGCCACGTTGCAACCCCCTTCACTGCGCTAGCTCGCATCTTTGGGTTTACACGCTAGTTTTCCAGCCTCGACCGCCACGGTCACCTCCTTGTTTTCTTCGGTCTGCCTTTCTCGGAACACCTATCCTTCTCTCTCTTTTCCTCCCTCTGCCTTGCCTCTCCCTCTCGCCTTGTCCTTACTTTCCGGCTTGTTTTCCCCTGCGGTGCACGGCTCATCCGCGCCGGCCCTCTCTGCCTTACCGTCGGCTGCGCTGTCTTCCAGCCGCTTCAGTTTCTGTTGCTCCGGGGTAGTTTTCTCCACTGGTTCTCTTCCCGGTGGCTCTCCCTCTCTCTGGTTCCTTCTCTACTTTGGATATCCGGCTTCGCCTGCTCCCATCAGCAACCTACCTCAAGAACGCCGCTACAGCTGCTTGCTCCAGACCTTCTCAAGCTGCTTCTTTCATCAGAGGGTTTTTTCTGCCTGAACAGGCTTTTTCCCTTCGCTACTGTCTGATCGTGGGAAGGGGGCCCCAGGTTTGCTTACTTTAGCACTCACTGTGGGTTCCTCTCGAGACAGATACGTTCTACACAAAAAGGAGAAGGACTATCTCTCTCACAGACAACTGCAACCAGGGGATTTGGAATCAGGTGAGGAGAGTGGGGAGGAACGGGAGTTGGCGGAATCACCCAGCCGGGACACAAGGTCCAGTTACCATTTCTAACATCATCCAGATTCCCAAGGTCTACCAAGCCTTTTCTGATGTCTTTTCGACCGCTATAGTTCAAGCTCTCCCTCCTCACAGGCCAGAGGATTGTGCCATCGATACAGAACCCTCAGCAGTGATTCCTTTCGGCAGAATGTTTATATTATCAGAACTTGAAAAGAAGGCTCTCCGTGAATACCTGAGTACTAACCTGAAAAATGGCACCATACGCCCATCCAAATCTCCAGTGGGTGCTTCATTGTTCTTCGTGCCCAAGAAAGACACCAAGGAACTACCGTGGGCTAAATCAGTGCACTCTCAAGGACCGTTACCCCTTGCCCCTCATCTCGGATATCCTAGAAGCAGTCAGAGGTGCAGTAATCTTTACAAAATTAGACCTAAGGGGTGCCTATCATCTCATTCGTATAAAGGAAGGTGACGAATGGAAAACAGCCTTTAGAACCCCCTTCGGCCGTTTTGAGTACCTGGTCATGCCCTTAGGTCTTGCTAATGCCCCAGCAGTCTTCCAACATATCATGGATCGAGTGTTCCCTGATAGGTTGTTCATCTTCGTTATAGTATATCTAGATGATATACTTATATATTCAAAGGACCATCGAAAACATGAGGAACACATGAAGGCAGTCTTGCAACGTCTACGAGAACAGAAGCTCCTGGCCAAGCCTGAGAAGTGTCTTTTTCATGTTTTAACTGTTCACTATCTCGGTTTTGTCCTTAGCCCTAAAGGGATTGATATGGATTCTTCTAAGGTAGACTCCATTTTGTCCTGGCCTACTCCTACCACCGTGAAACAGATACAATCCTTCCTAGGACTTGCACATTTTTATCGTAAATTCATACCAACCTTTTCTGAGATTGTGCACCCTATCGTCTTCTTATTGAAGAAAGACACCCCCTTCTTGTGGACCGAAGCCTTTCACCGCCTGAAGTTAGAGTTTACACCCTTTCTTGTTGAAACTGATGCTTCCAACTACGCCATTGGTGCCGTCCTAAAACAAGAATTGGACGACAACTTAGAGCACCCTATTGCCTATCTTTCTTGCACTCTAACATCCAGTGAAACCCATTACTCCTTTCTGGAAAAGGAATTGCTTGCCAATTGTCAAGCCTTTACTGATTGGCGCCATCTTCTCCTGGGAGCCAAACACCCAGTGCAGGTCCGAACGGATCATCGAAATCTTCAAGTCCTACAATCCCTGGAATGCAGAAACAGTCATCAAGCCCGTTGGGCTTTCTTTTTTGCTCAATATCAGTTTCAAATCCATCACGTTCCTGGAACACATAACATAATTGCTGATGCCCTATGCAGACGTCCTTAATACGAAAAAACTGAGGATCGGACCTTTCCAAGGATGTTTCCCCCCCAATCTTTGTGGCCCAAGCTCTCACCCTCCTGGAAACATCCAAGGCCAAACTCGAAATTCGGACATCTGGAAGGAGCACAAGAGAAATAACAGATGGAATCTCACAACAAAGGATGGGTATCTATTTAAGGACAATCGCTTAGTCATCCCAACTCCTGGGTTGAGAAAAAGGATCACAAGTCTCTGTCATGATACCTTACATTCGGGACATCGTGGAATTACCAACACTCTCCATCTAGTACAAAGACAATTTTGGTGGACGAAGTTGAAGGATGACATTAGGATCCATGTCCAAACATGTGCAGTTTGCAATCAGAACAAACACGATAATACGAAGCCGACAGGACTCCTACTCCAACCAGCAATATGTCACGCCCCCATTATCATCCACGCGTCCCGTGGACACACCCAATAAACCAGCTCTCACTACCACCACCAAAAAACATGCCAGGACATACTCTCACCTGCAGGCCTGCCGGCAAGGGGTGGGACACGGTCAGCAACGCCGGTTTCTGCCTCATTTCCCATCCCGGCGTTGGTTTCCATCTCGGCGTTGGCAGTTGCCATGGAGACGCGCCACGGGCATTCTACAACGTCTCCGTTGCCAGTGCCTGGGAGCTCCTCCTCAGCACGTTCGATCACGTGACGGATGACGAGAGTCACGTGATCGCTAGTCAGCATTCAAAAGCGACGCGCTGACTGCCATCCAGCGCTTCACAGCTGATCCTGTTGGGCGCATTACGGATTACGGATTACAGACTACCACTTGGCTATTTTGACCTCGGATTGATCTTGGACTCTGATTTGGTCCTTCCCATCACGGTACCTTTGCCTGGAACTTACTCCTTTCTGGTTACGACCTCGGCTCTTCCTTCGGATTGATTTTTGGATTTCCCTTGCTGTACCTTGCTGGAACTGTTTCTCCTGGATTCGACCACGGTTTTGTCCCTGGACTGCTATTGGATTGCCCTTTTGTTACAAACTCTGTTCTTGGATCACATACCTTTCAGGACTCCCATACCTGATTGGCTCACAGTTTCTGGCTTCTACGTCAGGTGGTGATTACATCCTCCTAAGTGCATTGCCAGACTGCCATCCTGTCGTCAACCTTGCTGGCTGCCTCTGATAACATCCCTACACCAATATTGGGTACTGACCAACTCCTAAGGGTAAGCCCCATTGTAGATTTCTTACGTTTTCATATTCAAGTCTAGGGTTCTGTGTTTATTATCTAACCCCGTGTTTGCCTTACAGTGGTCGTGGGGGGCATCTTCCGGCATTCCTGGTTCCGGCTGACGAATTTCACCACCTGTGGCCTCAAGGACCGCTCGGGCAGTAATTTCTTGTTTGCTCGGGTGGTACTTGGGGACGGAGGTATCATCGTCTACACGACCATCAAGTCTTGACAAATACCAACAAGACCCTGGGAAATCATTCCCACTGATTTTATCATGGAATTACCACCCTCTAGAGGCTACACGACAATCATAGTTACCACTGATTTGTTTACTCACATGGCTCATTTTACACCCCTATCCAAACTGCCGCCCTGATCTGACCTTGCCGGAATCTTCCTGGAACATATATTCTGACTTCATGGGCTGCCTTCCAAGATCATTTCAACTGAGGACCCCAGTACATATCACAGTTTTGGAAGCAAGTGTGTCGTATTTTGGGAATCCAACGTGCCTTATCATCTGGCTACCATCCACAAACCAATGGAGCCACTGAGCATGTGAACCAGACTCTCGAACAATACCTTTGTTGCTTCGCCACCAAAGTTCAAGACGATTGGTCACTCCTAATTCCTATGGCCGAATTCGCTTATAACAATTCAGATCATTCAGCTATCAAGACCAGTCCCTTCTTCTGTAGTCATGGTTTTCATCCATCGGTGCTACCTTCCGTACTCCCTCACCCTACCCCAGTGCCTGCAGTAGACTCCTGGATTGGGAACCTCATCACAGTACAGAAGGAGGTTAAGGAATATCTGGAAAGAGCCCGAAAAGATGTCAAACATTATGCTGACTCCAAAAGAAGACCTGGACCTTCATATTCAGTAAGAGATAAGCTTTGGTCATCTTCAAAGCTTCTTCCTCGACATCTGCGCCCTAATAAACTGGCTCCCAGATATTATGGTCCTTTTTCTATACAGGAGATCATCAACCCAGTAGTCTTTCGACTTCGATTGCCTGAGTCCTGGAAAGGAATCCATCCAGTATTTCACACTTCTCTGTTAAAACCATACATTCAGTCGTCCCGAACGGCTCCTAGATCCACCCCTGTTATCGTAAATGATCAACTGGAGTACGAGGTTTCCAGGATTTGTGACTCAAGATATCGACGTGGTCAACTACAATATCTGGTTGAGTGGAAAGGTTACCCATCCAGTAAGCGTACCTGGGAACCTGTGTCAAACATGAATGCTCCCAGACTGGTTCGACGATTTCGTCTGATCCATCCGGGCAAACCCAGAGAAGCTGGGTTTCAGAGGAAGCATGCTGTCATGAACCGTCGTCTACGTCCCTTCTGGACCTCCTGGTCCCTGACTCGCAGGGGATTGAATGCAGTGATCCTTCCAACATGGCCGCCCGGAACAGAACGCTCCTGGCCAGTCTATACGTTCCACGCTGCTCACCGTACAAGAGAGACACGCCCCCGCGGCTCAGCGCGTCTCAACGCTACTGCTACTTGTAGTCGGACGTGTTTAGCCGGAGTTCGATCGGGGCTCTAGCTTCTATCCCTATTCCCAGTTCCTTGAATCCCATCCTGTTCCTTTTCCCTCTCCAAAACGTCTGGAAACCCTTCCACGCTCGAGTCACGGACCTCCGTGTCTCTGAGCGCACTTATTTACATCCTGGTATTACCCTGGACCTACGGAGACTCCTGGAAGCTGAACCGATATCCTCACACTGGACGCCGAGGACCAGCGTTCGGGTCTGTACAAATCCCGGGCCGTGAAGAAGAAGAAAACCCAGAGGGTCACAAGTACACAACAAAGACAGGTGAGAAGGGGAGAGACTTGTGACAGTTGCAATTTACGCATTTTACTATGGTTACCCAATCCTCTAATATTCCAGCTCATACATACAATGCATTCATCCGCCACCCAGAAGGTAGGCTTGCTTCAATAGAGACATGTCCAGGAGGGAGCATGCCCCGAAGGGTTCAATCCAGACTAGAAGAGGTCCTAATCTGATATAGTCAGCCTGGAAATAGTTAGCAACTCTTATCCTCAATCGCATGTCAAGCACTTTTCTAAACATTTGGTGCTTCCCTCACCCCTTCCCCAGCCCGCCCTCCCAATCAGAAGCGTGTCACCCCAATAGAACATCTAACCCAACAGCAACAGTAGCAACTCTGTCTGGAGGGCTGGGCGTAAGCCAAGAACAGCTGTTACTCCGACACTGCGCATTAACTAAAACATAGCGTGGTGCACAATTTAGAGATAAAACACAGAAGAATAGTGAAGATAATGGGTGGGATCAGAACCGGCCTCAAGTTTTCCCAACAGGACTGGTGTGTTGCGGGAAGAGATCGGACAGGCAGTCCCAGTGCCGATCTCATGGATATGCATAGGAATTTCTCTTCACAGGAGAAATCAGGAGGGATCACATCCGTGGTGCGAAACAAATGTTAGCCCGGGAAATGTTCATCAATGAATTTGGAGGCCACCTCGAGGATAGTAAAGAAGAAAACTCGGTCCGTATTTTCGACCGTCAGTTTTGCTGGGTATAGCATGGAGTTTTTGACCCCCAGCACTCGTAGTCTTTTCTTTGCAGCTAAAAAGGTTTTGCACTCCTGGTGGATAGCCACTGAAAAATTCTGGGTAGAGATGGATCCTGGCAGAGCCGAGTATCAGTTTGCCCTTGGTTCTTGCCGCCCGTAGTATAGCATCCATATCTCGGTAGATTAGCACTCTTGCTATGATGGGATGGGGGGCGCGCCAGGCTTGGGCTTCGCGGCTAGGGAACGGTGGGCCCGTTCGATTGCAAATTGACACAACAGCTTCGGGGAGTCCAATAAAGTGAGAAGAATGCGTTCCACGTAGTCTTCCACTTGGCCGTCTATTTTGTCTTCCGGAACGCCAATGATACGCAGGTTTTTCTGCCTGGACCGCGATTCCAGGTCTTCATTCTTTTTACTGACCACTTGGACTTGCCTGGACAGCGTGGCCACTTCAGATCGAAGTGTTCTGATGTTATCTTCTGCCAAGCCAACTCTGGCCCCCACCTCCGTCACCCGGGTATCAGTCTTTATCATCCGGGCCTTAATAGAGCTGATAGTCCCGCTCATATCGTCAAGTTTCGAGTGAAGGGTACTGAACCCCTCACGCATATAGTACATAATTTTTTGGAGTTCTGTGGACTCAGGAGATATTGCCAGGGGGGCCGCTGCTTCAGGTGGAGCTTCATTTGGTTTTGCCGCCGACTTGGCAAACATGTTGATAGAGCTTTGTTTTTTGTTGGCCTCTTTGGTCATGGCCGTACAAGAGCTTATGGAGAGCTGCTACAGGGCACTGCAAGCAGAGGTAAGGTCAGGAAAGCGAAGCCCGATGTGCCCACTTTGATCACCAGCAGTTGATGCAAGGTCTTCCGACAGCACACCCAAGTCAGGCGATGGGGCACGGATTTCAGCACCCCACAGCGTCTGCAGGGGTGAACCGGATATGGTGTGAAGGCATATGGCATTAGGCGGCAGGTATGCGTGATCCAGGACAACTAGAGAATCAGTAAGGTGGGTGGTTGTATGTCCGCGACAAGGGACTTAGGCGTTGTTTACACTGTCTATCAGGCTGGCTTCATAGAGAAATTTGGTCTGTCTCGCAGTTCAACTCACGGGATACCTACCACATTTTGATGGCAGCACCAGGCTGGTCACACTCCACGCGGGCTGGAGTGGGCTGTGTCCTCCCCTGCATACACTGCCATGTTCTGCAATGCCCTGTCACACTGTGGGTACCTGGATTATCCTGATCGACCAGTCGGCGACTGACTGTACCCCCAAACCTCAGGCAGCTGGTAAATTCAAGCAAACAAGGTGGCGATTCCTCTTTTCAGCAGCTATGTGAGATGTAGTATATCAGGGGATGTACCGTCTGGGATGGTCCAGTACTAGTGGAGGGCAGGCAGTGAAGACAAGTCGCCTCAGCTTAGGACTAGTGCATCTATTCTGCCCCATGGTGGCAGGGTGTGGTGCAGTTGCCACCTCCAAGGGCAGCCACCCCTACCCGTGTAATGGGGAATGCCCACTACTCGACCATTGCAGGCCCCATTTGCATAAGGGCAATGATCTGCATGGTGGATGCAGTGGCGGTGGGGATCCAGAAACAGCCTGCAGCACACGTGCTAGGCAGCAGTACCAAGCAGGTCTCCTCAAGCCTCCCAGAGTCCAGTGCCAGTACCCCACGGCAGAGTGAATCATAAAGTAGATTAGGTAGAGGGGAAGGCACCCTTCAGAGTGGCAGCAAGAGCCAGGTGCGTGCAGACTGCTCCATTCCCCCAAGGTCTGCTATAGAGTGTGGGATCACCGTGGACATGGTTTTACACCCTCACAATTAGTAACGTAAACAGGGGATCTGGTACCTGCAATCTGAGTGCGAGGAAGTCTTTCATCCACAAAGATGACTGCCTTCCATTGGGTTGCTGCAGCCGTGATAGCTCGGGTTCATTCCGGTGGCTGAAGGCGTTGGTGCAGGTATCCGGACTGGACCACAGCGTCCACACGCTGACAGCGGGGGAACCCTCGAAGGGCAGGATAGGTATGTGACACGTCACCCAAACAAGCCAGTGGTCCAGCCTGGGTCCGGAAGATCGTGATTGCAGATTCTTCGGGGAAAGTCACAGCTGTGATGGAGGCATCTCCGTGGAGGATACAACAGATTTCCCACTACTCTGGGACCTAGTGGTCTCAACGCTGCCGACTGTGCCCTCTGGGAAATGCCGAGGAAAAGGTTGCTTATTCTGACACCATGGGGCAGTGGAGGCTCCTCCCCCCAGAGAGCCCCACAAGCCTTGCTCTGCCCGTCAGTGGGAGCCAGCGCACCTTGAAAGTGTTCCACCTTTTCAGGTGTTCCAGGTTGCAGGCGGGCGTGGCTGGAGCCAGGATGCAGGAGCAGACACGGTGAGCGTCCAGCTGCTAGATGCAGAACAACGCGAAGCGTGAGCTGCTGTCTGGGCGTGGTTTAAATAGCCCCCAAAGTAGTTCCAGGTAAGTATTCTTCCTCAGCCACGCCCGAGTGGTAAAATAGTCCCATAGGTAAAATAGTCCCTTTCAGACCTCAAAGAGGTCTGGATCCGGCAGCATGGTCTGCATCAGGTAAGTCCATCCAAGCACTCCCATAATGAGCCTGGCCCCTATGGTGCCAGGACTGATGCCTTCTATGAGCCTGGCGCCAAAGGTGCCAGGACAATGTCCAAAGAGCCCCTATAAGGGGTTGCTGGGTTCCTCCCTGGGGACATGATGTCTGCTTTTGGGGACGCTGGCCCTGAACTGGCTTCCCGGGAGTAGGCATCATGACAATATCTGAGCCTATAGAGGAGTGGTATTATTGGACAAGGCTGTTTCAGGTGTTATGCTTGGACCGTCCCTGAAAACTGTTACTTCAGAATTGTTACAGTGAGCATGCCCCGTGATTGGTCAGTGACCCCCCCCATTATCCACCCCCTAAGGTCCTGGATTTTGGTTGGCTGAGCCACAAGCCCTCATGCCTCGGCCAGATCACGTACTTGGAGGCCACGTTTGTGAGCACAGGAGGTCTGAATTATTCTGTATTTGTCGGAGAGCGTACTTTTCCTGCAGCCGGTGTTACTTTGGTTCAGTGGTTGAAATGCCGTTTGCAAAATTGTGTCCTTGGCAGTGGCAGTGGTGGTTCTGCTTGCACAGCTTTCTGTGAGGCTTGAGGTCTCTCTAAGTTAATGTGCCCTACTAGATTTCCTAAGCCATGATCTGGCTTCTGCTATATGCGTCTTCCTTAGTGTCCATAGGTTAGTGCTTCATGGCTGTCAGGTGCCTTGAGTGCTCCTGCCATACCATGGGGTTATTTGCATAAAAGCATCTGCAAGAACTTGCACAAGCCCTTCTTGCGTCTTACGTTCCTGCGCTGTTGTAGCAGGCTTAATGGCAAAATAATAAGTGCAGACAGTATGTATATGTCACTGTCCTCTATCTCATAGAGCTGTATACCTGTGTTCTTCATGTAGCTGGGTGTGTGAATGTCCCGAGTGTGTGGATGGCTTGTGTGCTTCATGTCTAACGTAGCTATGTCGTCATGATGTCTCTAACGACTTGAAGCATGGCTTCTTCGTGCTTTAGTTGATTCTGTCCATGTAACTGTCTCCAGCTCCTTCTTGTGTATCTTTGTCTACTCTGGGTAGGGTTCGTAGCTCAAATGATCAGCGGTCATATTGTCTCTGGTGCTTCTTCCTGTTGGAGCGTCATCGGGATGGAAGGCATATTCTGACCTTCCCTCTTCAGTCCCCCCTCTGGTCATCTTGTCGACCACGCCACCATTGTTTCTTCCATTGTCTATCAAGCGCCACACCTTTCTTATCCCGGCCAGGTGTCCATAGTAGTTGACATGATCTTCGAATGACCAATACATGTAGACACAACCACCTTCGGGTTTGCAGTATACCCACTTCCCTACGTACTTCTTCGGGTTGCACAGGTATTCTACCTTCATTCCTCGTGGGAATATGTCAGATTCTGCTATCATTTGCCTCAGCCTCTCACTTTCCCTTATGATCTCATCCTTTGGCTCTCCCTTCTCCGACTCCATTAGTAGTTGCATTCCTACTGCCTGTTCCGCTGTCTTCTGGCATCTTTCTATGCATATCTTTATTCCTCACAAGGACGCTGCTCTCACTATTAGTCCTCCAGCCATTACCTTCAGGCCATCAGCCAGCCAGGAGGGCATCCATGGCTAGAGCTAAGCCAACCAGCACTTGTCCTTTCCCGACCCCCTCGCTTCTTCTTCCATTTTGTGTGCATGTGGGCCAAGTGGGCTACTGCATCTGACAATGTTCTGTTATCTTCATTGATGGCAGGTGTGAAGTTGCAACAGGAACTCCCTATTTTCATGCAAACTCCTCCATCCATAGCCGTGAGGAGATCCAGAATGTATCTGCTCTGGAGTACCACCAACCTTATCACCCTGAGCTCTTCTTTTATTGCTTTGAATCCATTCACCGTCAAGTTTATGGTGACCATCAGCTCCCATCTAGTCATTTTCAACCATTTGGCATCAGCATACTTGTGTACTATGGGAAATAGTGATGCGAAGAACATCTGTGTCCTACTGAACAATCTGTGAGAGGCTGGTACTTTGTCCAATGCTGCCTCTGATCTCCCCCATAGGTAGTTGCCCTCCCACTTCACTCTCCTGAGCTTTTCATGCCTGTCAGCGCTGTCTGGTTGGACAGTTGCAGAAGTGTTGAGTGATCTTTTCTTCCTATTGTTGGGCTGCATTTTCAGGAGTTAATTGAGCTGAAGGTCCTTCCTTGGTCCTACTAGAGAGGGTATGTTGACGTGCGCTAAGGAGCACACTCCTCCCAAGTTTGGTGGTAGCTTGTCATATGCCTTTGTTCCACACGCCCAATAATGATCCATCAGGACAACTGTTCCTGCTCCCATCTCTGGTATTGTTTCTATTCTTTTGCACCCAACATTTTCTCCTACTTCTTCTTTGCCATTGTGTTGGTAACACAGTGCTGGTGTTGTAAGGGGAACTATTTGCATAGGTCCAGCTTCGTTGTCCACCCATGTGACTAGTTTTGCACTCTTGTCCCACTCCTTAAGGCACTTATCATTTTCTTCTTGCACCTTGTTCACTGCTGCTTTTTGGTAATGTTACGGCTTTGCTTCCCACTACTCCATCTACCCAGCCATCATCTGTATATACTTGTCCATAGATCAATATTTGTGGTCTTTCCCAGCACCCCGGTTCTCTGCCTATTCCTTTCGCTCTCTACTTGCATGGTAAGTATTGCAATATTATTGTTTTTGTTTCTGCTTTCTCGGGTCCTTCCGTTATGTACTGCAGCCCTTCAGCGAGTTGCCAGTAATTGTCCATCATGGGTAACGTCTTAATATAATTGTCTTCCTATGGTAAGGTCACCTTGGACATCCATCTTAAGGTGGCTGCTCTACCATGGAATCTTCCCTGTGTTTGGAACATTGGTAGATACATCAGACATTGTGCTGTTGCTATGAAGGTCCTGGAAGCACTCATGGCATAAGGGATCAATGAGCAGACATAGCAGCTCTCCCCGGTTGTGTCCCTACCAATTTTGGACATGTGTTTATACCACATGTTGTTTGTTATGTGTGTAGTGTCTGTAAGATATGTGCCAACTCCCTTCATGTCCGTGCCAACACTGCGCTTACCTATTCTTACCTTATCAGTAGTGTCTTCTGTACCACCTGATGCAGTAGTCCGTGCAGCTTGGGTCGGGAACGTGTTAGTGTGGGATGCAGCGGAGAGGTACAAAGCAAGATATAGCTGCGAGAGGGCAGTGGCTAAAAGCCTGGTAGATAGCAGTACCCACACAGCAGACATAATGATTTTGATTCCATTTACCATAGTTACTTACGTTGCTTTGAATCAGCTGATGAGACGATAAAGTTGCCCACCTAGAAATGACGATAAGAAGCGTTTTATATTTGTATTTGTGAGTACGTTCAAGCTCCGCGAACTAAATAATCACTAAGTGCCCATGCAAATATCTCTTCCCAAATCTTCTGTATGGAGGAATTTCAGAGTGTGGGCAGGACAGGCTATGCTCTTTGTTCAAGTTGCGGGTGTGTTTGGGCCAGGTACTCTATAAATACTAGGAAGTAAATTTCGGGAGATTGGTCTCTAAAATGTCTCAGTCTTCTTATAGCATTGAGAAATTGGTTGGAGAACGTTTCAGGGCGGTCAACAGGAGGGAACATCAAGGGAATTTCTAACACTTGCTATTTCGCTAACGATTTACATCAACAGTTGCAGAACCCTGCATGTGCAAAAAAGAGAAAGGTTTTGACAGTGTTACTGCTCTAGTCGGTAGTACGGGAGGATAGCTCAGCGGCAACATGCTCGCCTTGGAAGCAAGACAACACGAAGCAACACAGGTTCGATCCCCGGGTCCACACTTAGAAACCTCTGGGTATTTAAGCGCGTTATAAATACGCAACTAAAACAAACAATTCCTGTAACAGCGCCTCGATGACCGCGGGCTCTGTGAGCACTTTAAAAATGCAAAAAATAAAATTAAAATAAATACGGACTGTGTGTGAGGAATGAACAAGTTAAATCACGCTACTACAATGTATTTTTTTACATTTGTTTCATGTCCTGGGAGGAATTTGGGCAGGGCAATAATGTCTTTGGGACAAGGCGATGTTCTTCACTGGTCAATTTATACCAGTGTTTCTGTGGGAATTTCAGGGACTTGGGAGCGTCTGACCATAGGGTGGCCAGTAGTCTCTAGTTCATTGGGGTTTGGAACATTTGTGCTTTCTGGTTGATCGTTGGTTGATGCAGCGTTGGCCCTGTTGATTTATGCAGTTGCGAGTTGGGGTGAGACCGATGCTTTGTACGGCTTGATGTCCTGCAGGTGATTCCAGACAGTCTTCCCTTGCAGCTTTACTGTTCTGTTAGTGACCGCCTCAACAAGGTGGGGGCCGGTAAAGCGTGGCGCATTCTAGCGCAGGGTAATATTTTTTAGGAGGACGTAGTCCCCTATTTGAACTAGTGGTTCTTTGTGTATTTCCTCGTTGCTGGTATCTGTCATGATGCCTACCCCCTGGCATCCGGATCAAGTCCATCAGCCCCGGGAGCAGGCATCCAGATATTTATCAAAACCCCAACAGCCCCGGCTGGGGGCTGTTTGGGTTCAGTCGTGGCACCTTAGGCGCCAGGCTCATAATAGGAATCAGTCCTGGTGCCATAGGCGCCAGGCTCATAGACATCACTTACCTCATGCAGACCATGCTGCAACTGAATCCAAGCCAACGTGAGGCTTGGATGGGACTATTTTGTTACAGGGACTATTTTTTTACTCGGGTGTGGTTCTGGGGAACTTCTTACCTGGAACTACTTTGGAGGCTATTTAAACCACGCCCGATCAGCAGCACACGCTTCACGTTATTCTGCATTCTGCAGCGTAACGCTCACCGTGCCTGCAAGCCTGCATCCAGTCTTCTGCCACGCCTGCCTCGAATCCGGAGCTCCTAGGAAAAGGGGAAAAGAAGGAGAAAAGGTTAGATAACGAACATCATTTTTATTCCTTACCTGATTCCGGACCCAGCACGTCTCCGAGCCTGGAAAGAACATTATACCAACACGCGTCGCATCGCCAGCTGCAGCGCCGCGTTATACTCACCAGTCCACAGCATCTTTCAACTCGGCGCTCTCTCCATCTTTTTCGTCGTCGAACTCCAGCATCTGGGGAAAACCAAAGAAACAACAAGGTGAGCCCAGAAGCCGACAAATATCATCACTTACCATAGACTTACTTGATTTATCACTGGAGGCATTACCCTTTAACATGCCACATCTTCATATGCCGCCCCTATAAAGGGAGAGAAAACAACAAATTAAACCCAGGCAACTTTACCGAACAGTGTTGGGAAATACAGACTCTTACCCAAACGCCATCAGCTACCACCAGGCAATATTCTTTTGGACCCAGTGCAATTCTAAAAAGGGAATGGAACAAGAGTGAACATCGGACATATTGAACTCTTTTGAACTTTATAAGCCCCGGAGTCAATAGCCGGAACTCCAGTACCTTCAAGCCAGTGAAGTAACTGGTATCTACACGCCCTTGCATGCCACGCAGGATGGAGAGCTCATCATTTAAATACATAAGGTGAGCTTACTAAAAGGAAATATCAGAGGTGACTAGTGGGGAGATCGGGAGCAGCGGGGGGTCCTTGCTAAAATCCACAGGTGGCTAAATCCCTTTCTCCACTTGCAGGAGAATACTTCTTCGGGTCAAGCAGACGAAACTAGGCGGGCCAGTCCAAACAGTCATCTCTGCACTACGCATCACGTTGGTGGAGACCGCAGCTGACCGGGTACGACCAACGCCCCTGTGGGAACCAGGTGAGCGTAACAGTATCTTCTTGTATGTCGTCTTCCGACTTCCCCTGTATCTGGTGAGAGATAAAAAGAAGCGCTAGAAACAAGTGAAATTACTTAACCAAACATCTCTTGTCCTAACAGATCAGCCACACTCTCACAGTCCCTCAAGGCCCTTGTGGGTGGAGCCAGCGGGAGATGCACGCGTCGTCCTGTCACCACCTTGAGGGGCATTAAATGCTGTTTTCAGTAACGCAAGTGGCATGACCAGTTTTCCTGTGTTTTGTCACCATAGGGCGTCGGTAGGGGACATAGAACATCCTCTTTTTACCCAAAGTTTCTTCTCATCTCTTGGTGCAGCTGCCTGCAGCTCCATTATCTGTGTTTCTGGTAGGTAGTTGTATCCATCCTTTAATAGCATCTGCCTCACCCCTTCCCTTTGTTTTTGCTTCTCCTTCAAATCCCACATGTCTCCAAAATATGATACACATTTTGCCTAGTAGTCGGCGTCTTCATTAGCCCTCGAGATTGGCACCTCCCCATTGGTGTGTTCTTGGCACTTCACCAATGCTAGCTCTTCTGTGTATGTTATCACTTCAGTTAGTTCTCCTAACAGCAAAGCGTGATGTACTGGAGTCCCATCTGTCCATCCGAACCCTCTCCTGAGCCATCTTGCCAATCCTGAATGCACTGTGGAGGTGACATAAGCACTATCTGAGTAAAGTGTCACCCTTTTCCCTACACAGTTTTGTAGTGCCAATATTAGTGCCACTAGTTATGTGGCTTGTGCTGAATAATGAGGAGGGAAGCGAGCACTCTGGACTACCTCACTTTTCCAATCTTCCTTCAACCTCACTACAGCAGCTCCAGTTCTCCTGATCCCATCAGTTTGATCCGAGGAACTGCTGCAACTCCCTCACTGTTTTAGGTTGTGGTGTGTTCTGTATTGTCTGAGCTCTTTTTGGGGTAATGTGCCTACCATCTTTGAATATTAACTGGCCAATATATAGCAATTCCTTTTGACAGTACTGGAGTTTGGCCTTGTCTACCTTGTACCCCTTTTCTGCTACTACTGTGAGCATGTGTACTGATTTCTTTCTGCATTCTTCCTCTGTTTCGCTACAGATGAGGATGTCATCTACATACTGCAAGACTGTGCTTTCTGTCTGGAAATTACCTATATCTATCTCTATTACTCTGTTAAAGATAGATGGTGATTCAGAGTATCCTTGTGGAAACCTAGTGTGTTTTCATTTCTTGTTGCGGTACATGAAGCTGGTGAAATCTTGTGGCTCTGGGTGTAATGGTACTGAGAAAAAGGAATTATTTATGTCAATTACAGTGAAACAGGTTGCTTCTGCTGGGATTCCACATAGGATTCTTGCGGGGTTTGCTGCTACAGGATACTCTGCTTCTACAATGTGATTAAGACGGCATAAATCCTGGATAAAATGTCATGACCCCCCCCCGTTCGATTTACGTACAGGGTACACTGCAGTGTTGCATGGAGATTCTGATGGTACCAAAATGCCTCTTTCAATGAGGGCGTTGATTGTCTCATAAATGCCCTCATCTGCCTCTTTCATCAGGGGTATTGTTTCACCCGTGGGAGTATTGTACCAGGTTTCAATTTTATCTTCACCCGCCTATGCTTTTTATGCACCCCACGTCATAGAGACTTGTGGTCCATAGGTTGTCAGGTACCCTGGTCAGATCCTCCTCACAGAATGGTGGTGGTGCCTCTAGTTCTATTGCCATTTTGTGTGAACTTCTCTGTATGTTATGTGTAGCCAGAAGCGCACACTCATTTCCAACATCATTTCTGCCTCCCCTCTATCTTCTGAAAACAGCTCCTCATCTGTCACATGTGTTAGTCTTCTTCCTTTTGCCACTGCAATTATGGCCCTCCATGCCTTCCCCATGTCATCTATTGCGTGCACTGCAACCCAATCCTGTCTGGCCACAACCCCCCAGATGTCTATAGATACAACTGTTCCTTCTGTTTCATCTGATGGTGTCTCTGGTCTGAATAGGTACTCACCTGGCCTCCTCCATACCTTCCGTGCAATCCCTGGCAACCATGCAAGGGCCATGTCTGTCCCGTACTGGAACAGCTCAGCGTTGGTTGGCTCCCCCCTCTGTACCGTATTTCCACAATATGCCTGAACAATTTGTCATACAGTGAGCATGTGTATTCCTGGTGTGGAACATATTATGCCCTTGTCTGTAAATGAGATGGTCATGTTTAGTCTGCTCATTATGTCACGTCCCAATATGTTTACAGGTTCTTGTTAGAAGTAGAGTAAGCGTAAAGATAAATCATGATCTCCTACAGGAGATGTTATCAGTAAAAGGAACCACTTCTCGAGCCCCAGAGAATCTTTGAGTGTTCATGGCATCGCCTGACAACGCAAATGTCCCTTTGCGGATACAAGACCTAGTCGCCCCAGTGTCAACAAGAAAGGAAAAAGTTTTGTCACCTATCGTCACCATTATGTGAGGTTCCCCCGCAGGATTGGGGGTAACTGACAGGATGGGACACAGCAAGTTCGTCTGTGGGCTGTCGTATTGGTGGAATAGAGATAACCCGTTCCCCGTGTAGGGGTTGTTCCCCACTATGTTAACTCCTTCCATCCTTCGTACTGGTGCTGTTGCGCCGTTTCCATTGGTTCTGGGGAGTGGTCCTGTATTTGTGTTAGCTGTTGTGCTGCTGAATATCAAGGCAGGGACACTGACATTGGAGATACTGTCATTTGGGGTGGTGCTGTCGTGGGTGGTGCATGTTGGGCTGTGCTTGTGCGGGCAGTGGTATTTGTTGCTAAGTGTTCTGCATCTGTCCTTGTTGTTGTATGTCTGGGGTGTAGTAGTCAGTTTGCCCTCCCTAGTACCCCTGTTCCCCCCACCCTTGTTGCATAGCCCTGTTTCTGCAGGCACAGGAAATGTGTACTAGCTGCCCGCAGGTCCAGCACTGGGGTGTCTCCCTTGCTTGCCATGGGAATCCTCCTCCTCCCTCACCTGGTCCCTGTGACATTTGTTGTGGGTATCCACGAAACCCCTCAGTGTGTTGGTGCGATAGTGTTCCAAATCCTGGCGTCCTTTGGAAGCCTCCTCTACCTCGGAAATTCTGTTGGTAGCCCCCCCTTCTCATGTATCCTCCTCCCATGGGTGGCATGTATGGTTGCATGGTGCTGTATTGATGTTGTGGTTGGTACTGAGGCTGTGGTTGAGAAGTCACTGTCTGTGTCTGTGGTCTGGGGCTTGTTATTAGTGCTCCTTCTAGTGCATATTTTGACAATTTCCTTCGGACTAACTTTTCCTCGTCTGCCTTTCTCTTCTGCTTTTTGTTTCATCTTTTCTTGCCATAACCTGCAACGATGCACTATGGTGTGTTGTATTCCCGTCCAGGCCGTTGCCTCCAACCCTACCAGTTTTTGCACATTTCTCTGTACCGGCTCTGGTAATCATTGGATCAAGATATGATAAAAGATTTCTATCTTTTTGTCCCACGGCTCTCGAGTTTCAAGGTACCAAAGCTCTTGAATTTCTTGATTGTAATTAACAGGATCCTCATCGTCGCACATCTTGTGTGATGTAATACCTCCTTTGTCTGACGTGTCAGGGTATCGTGTCCGCAGTGCCTGCCATACTGCAGCTCTGCAATTCGCAAATGGTGACCCGTAGTGTGCTGTGTTTTGGGTGGTTACCCCCGGGTATTCCGCCCTCTTCCAGATGTCATCAGCTGCATCAGCCAGTATGGAGACCAGCAATTCCTTGACATCACCCACTGCCAGCCTATGCCCCATGGTTCATTTCTCCATTTCATAAATCCATTTCCCAGCTCCTCCACTTAGTGAAGGTAATCTGCATTTAATATTTTCCTTGTCTGTGTGCTTCCAAGGTACATACTGTGGCCTTGTCCCTCCCCATTCTACTAACGGCATCTGTGAATATGCATCCCTTTCCTCCGGTATTTGCCTGTACTGTTGGATCTGGATGGGTCCCCTCTCACCCTCCATGTCTGCACATATGTCTATTGGCTCTATTGCATGTGTCCATTGTGATGTTGTGTCTCGTGTGCCTGACGGTCGTCCCCTAGAGCAAGAATGTCCCCTAGATTTACAATCGTTGTTCCATCCGTCCTATGCCCTGGGAGGTCCCTTAGTCTGCTGTTGTATGGTGTCTGAGGGTCTACCGCTTCTGCTAAGCCTTGGGTTGGTTTGTCTGCATCGTGCCCCCCACCCCTCTGCTCATGTGTTCTGCACTCCCAGGAGGTCCTTTCACCAGTCCTTGTTAGGTAGAGTTTGCTGGCTCCCTCCCTCTCATCGTCACTATGGTCGTCGTCATGGTCGGACTCGTCATCCATGTGGCTACAGAACCCATTTGAAAAGTTTAGTTTCCGTGTGATTAGGTTGGGGTTTGCGTGGTGCATTGAGGTCAATGTCTGTTAATTTGCATGCGTTCTCCTCCTCCTGCACTCCAAGTCGTGCCACGCTGTATCATACTGGCCCTCTGCGCTTCCCCTTTGTCTTTGTTTCTCCTCATCTCATCTTTTTCTTTCCAAATCTAATTTAATTGCATCACTTACCCGTTCTAACGCCTGCGCGTCCTCATCCTCTCTATATCGTTCCCTTGCCCACCTTTCTGTCCTCAATTGCTTCAGCCGCTTCTCCTCATACTTACGTGATGCCTGCAATCATATTTTCTTCTCTCTAGTGCCATTTCCATCTCCTTTTTCTCTTCTCCCATCTTCTCTATTCCCTCCCTTTTCTTCTCCATCTCTTCCCGTTGTCTGTCCTCTCTCGTCTCTCTCTCTCCAATATGCCTCTTTGCTCCCTTTCTAACATTTCCAAATGCTCTCTCGGTCCTTGCTCCTGCATCTCCAGTTCCTTCGCTAATTCTCGTTTCCGTTCCACGTCCTCCTGTTCTAGTCTTGCTTCCTCATCCACTTGATGTTGCTTCTCCTCTTGCTCCCCTACCTGCGCTGTCCTTCCACAGCACCCTTGTCCCAACTCCAAGCCTTCAATGGCCTTTGTGGCACCTTCCGCTGCCCCCGTTGTTGTTCCTTTTAATTTCAGGAGTATCTGTGCAGCTATCCATCCATTCTTCTGGTCCTATACCTGCAATCTCTTTTTTGGCGTGGCACAGCCCGTCGGTGGCCATGGTCTTGCTATTTTCCATTCTGTGCCTTTGGACCATTGTATATTATATTTCACTATTTTACATTTATACGGGGCAGGGTCTTACATAGGTGTTGTATTGGTTTGACTGCGCGCTATACATTTTCCGAGTTCCACCATATGAATACATAACCACTTTTGTATTTTCCCTGATCTCTAGTCAAGGTTTTCGATACTCTGCTGTCAAGGGAGAAAAGGTTATAATGGAAGATTTACCACTTCAATGTACTACGAGCCTCTGCAGCTCTGCACCTTACACAGCATACTCCGCATACAGCCCTGCCTTCACCAACTCTGCCGTTGTCAGGCACACCTCCTCAATCGTGCGCATGCGCCTTCCACACACTGCCACTCGTTCACCTGTCTACCAATCCCAATTCCACAATGCTAGCTCCACACCGTGGTAGCACACCATCCTATGCACCGACCCATGGGTGACGTCACCAGGCTAAAGTTTGAACAGATAAACAAGCAACTTGTGTGCGCACATAACAATGACCCATTGCTTTAACCCCACATTGACAATCCACAACCTCCAAACCCCACAGCTCTCCTCCCACCTCTGCAGGGTGGAGTCCACTCTGTATTTCTTGTGATCAACTGCACCTGCCGTGTCGCCTGACGTGTGAAACGCCTCTCTCCAGGAGGCTAAACTAGCTAAAACACCTTTCACAATCCAGGATAGCTACAGCTATCCCTTACGGGGATCCATCGTCTATGCTCCGAACTAGAACGTCCAACTCATAGGAATACCACACACACATATATATATATATATATATATATATATATATATATATATATATATATATATATATATATCTCTCCACAGTCCAAGCCTATCAAGCCTATAGTCCCTGCGTATTACGGAGACCCTGTGCCCCTTCAAGCCGAACGCTTCCTAAACATAGAAAAGGGACTTCTAGCTCCACTCAGGTCCATACCTCTGTGCATGTGCTACCATAACTTCAATACCTATATTGATCACAGTTTACACCTCCCTCCTTCCACATACATAAAACCCAATCACCCAACACATTGCATTTTATGTGGACCGCAACTTACGTTCCGTGTTCGTCGACGCTGCTCGTCCGCTGGCTCCCCGCCAACCACTCGTCTCGCCTCTCTGGACTCCGTGGACATCTCGCAGTCTGCAGGCAGGATATATTCTCAAGATGGCTCCCAACGGCTTATGTCCGGTTGCGCTGTCTGGTTTTCTCGCAATTCCTGCAAGGGTCCTGCAGCCTTATGGGTCCGACGTCTAAGGAAGCAGCTTCTGGCAAGGCTTGTTAGGGTGAACCCCCAGGCAGGCCGAGCCGTGCTAGGAGTCCGCGGATGCCGAACTCATGGAAGGCCTAACTCCTTCCCTTGCCCAAAAGAACGCCAGGTCCACACAAGTAGCAAGGTGTGACTGAAGGTTTATTACAGCCAATAACCCACTGGGATTACATGCGCGGAGGCAAGTACATGCAAGTCTCAGCTAACTCTAGCTCGCAAGCCAGTTTTGATGACGTGTGATGTCACAATTTGCATCACTCTCTAGGCCCTTCTCCAAAACCTATCTCCACTCGGGATAGGTTGCCGAATGGTAGTCCCATATAGGAGCCTATAGAGGAGTGGTGTTATTGGACAAGGCTGCGTCAGGTGTTATGCTTGGACTGTCCCCGAAAACTGTTACTTCAGAATTGTTAGTGAGCATGCCTCGTGATTGGTCAGTGACTCCCATTATCCACCCCTAGGGTCCTGGATTTTGGTTGGCTGAGCCGCAAGCACCCGAGCCTGGGACAAACTCTGTTCCCAACCCGCAGGTCACCTGTTAACGGTGCATATGCACTTATTTGTCTGCAAGGTGCAATTATGTGTCAGCATCATAACTGTGTGTACAGTGTGTAACTGCCATGAGAGCGCTCCGTTTCCCAACGCAGGACTGTAGCGTGAGTGTAACAACTTTGTTGCAACCATTGTCTGGTCGGTGAGACAGGTTGCTCTTCTCAGCCACCAAATCTTGGCAGCTCCTCAGCTCGGCCAGATCACGTGCTTGGAGACCACGTTTGTGAGCACAGGAGCTCTGAATCATTCTGTATTTGTCAGAGAGCGCACCTCTCCTGCAGCCGGTGTAATTTTGGTTCAGCGGGAGGAATGCTGTTTGCAAAATTGCGACCTTGGAAATCGCTCTTGTGGCGGTGGATCTGCTTGCACAGCATTCTGTGAGGCTTGAGGTCCCTCTAAGTTGATTGTGGCCTACTAGATTTCCTAAGCCATGGTCTGGCTTCTATTATATGCGTCTCCCTTAGTGTCCATAGGTTAGTGCGTCATGGCTGTCAGGTCCCTTGAGTGCTCCTGCCATACCATGGAATTATTTGCATATAAGCATTTGCATGAGCCCTTCTTGCTTCTTGCGTTCCTGTGTTGCTGTAGCAGGCCTAATGGCAAAATAATAAATGTGCAGACAGTATGTATATGTCACTGTCCTCTAACTCATAGAGCTGTATACCTGTGTTCTTGGTGTAGTTGGGTGTGTGAATGTCCGAGTGTGCAGATGGCATGTGTGCTTCATGTCTAACATAGCTATGTCGTTGTGATGTCTCTAACGACTTGAGGCATGGCTTCTTGATGCTTTAGCCGATTCTCTCTATGTAACTGTCTCCAGCTCCTTGTGTATCTTCCTCCACTCTGGGTAGGGTTTGTACTGCTACAGGGCTGTAGGGCCTGCTGAGAGGCCTACTCATGATAGTTGTCCATTGTAGGAGCAGTAGGAATTGATTTGAGCTCATATGATCGGCAGCCATATTGTCTCTGGTGCTTCTTCCGGTTGGAGGCTTTTTCGGGATGGAAGGCATATTCTGACCTTCCCTCTTCAACCATATAAAGGGGGGGTGGACAGTTGGAAAATAATACTAGAATGACTATTACTATGATGAAAATGATGGAAAAGAATCACAAAATGTCTCACTTTTTGCCAGCCACCCCAACTAATTTTCTTAGCCTAATAAAATGGGAAGTACGAATGACGTATGATTTATATAAGGGGTTAGGCTTTGACGCCATTTCTGATAACGAGTACTCAGAATCTTCCAACAGCTGGTACTCCGATATGCATACTGCAGGAAGAAATTTGATACATGAAAACTGTTACGTGTGTGCACTTATCCCGCACACATCAGGGGCTCCTAAGGTTTTAGTTCCACATCCATTCCCAATTACAGAGGCACAATGCCTGGTACATCTTGCACTATGTAGGGTAAAGGACACATTCCAGGCATACAGCGTGCAGTTAAGGAGAATTGATTTAGACCCAGCGTTATGCAATGGCAATACGAAATACCACCAGTGTCTACAAGTAGCATATTTTTCCTTGGGAGGTTACTCACATGTCAACGACAAATGGCATGGCACCAAAGTGACATGCACGGCAGATGGACTGATCAAGTACAGCAAAGAAAGTAGAGACTATGTGTGTGCAAATATGGTCCCCATACATCACAAGGCTGACATGGATTGCAACAATGGAGAAGCTAGTGTGAATACATAGAGACATTTTTTTATTTTGATTTATTTGCATTTATAAAGCACCCATCGGCCCTTGGGTATCGTGGTGCTGTTACAGGATATTTGCTTAAGCGAACAACAGTATGCATAAAAGTTTTACAGACCGTTTACAGCATGTGTTATCATATATGCAATGCGTTAGTAATAGCAGAGACATTAGGTTATCACAGCTGAAGCGGACGTGCGCCTATGGGGCAGTGGCTATTGGAAGAGTTGAGTTTTCAGTGACTTGCAGAACACTGAGAGGGAGGCCTCTTCTCTGAATGCTGGTGGTAGCATGTTCCAGTTCTTAGGAGCTAGGACTGAGAAACTCGGGCCTCCTGCTCTGGATCTTTGAAAGGTTGGACTGCAAGTTGGTTGCAGTGCTGGGCCCGCTTTGGTCTTTCTGACGTGGCGCGGTGGATGGGTTCAGAGAGGTAGGAGGTGTGTTAGACAAGCAGGAATGTGTGATGGAGAGGGTTTGAAAAAGAATTCGCTCTTTCACAGGGAGCCAATGGGCCTCCCGTCTGGCCTGGGAAATGTGCTCCCTCTTAGGAATGCTGAGGGCTGCTCCGAGGGCGTTGTTTTGTGTAGTTTGGAGTTTCTTCAAGTTCTTGGATGAAGTGCCTAGGAGCAGGATGTTGCAGTAATCAAGCATGGCCCCCACCGTGGCTCTGGCTATGGTCAAGCAATTTTTGAGGGAGAGGTATGATTTGACAGCATTAATGATCTTAGTAGTTAGTGTGGCTGATGAGGCGATTGCGCTAACTTGCCTTGACATGGATATAGTGGAGTCTAGGTATACTCCTAGAATTTTGGCTGTATCTGATGTGGTGATGGTGGTGTTGTCATTGTAGAATGATGAGTATTTACTATCCAACTTATTGAGGATTTGTTTGGGACCCACTAGTAGTATTTTGGTCTTGTCTCCATTGAGACAGAGGCCATTAGTCGCCATCCAGTCCTGTATGAGGGCATAGGTCTTGCTGAGTGTGGCTGCGTCTTGTTCGTAGGAGCCAGTGAGCGGGAGTAGCACTTGCGTATCATCGGCGTAGTTGGTGTATGCTATGCCGTGATCGTCAAGATCATTGAAGAGAGGGGGCGTTAAAATATTGTAGAGGGTCAGTGAAGTACAGGATCGCTGAGGGACTCCGCAGTGGATGGGGTGGGAGTAGCACAAGCCTGGTCCGAGAACACTCTCATTTGTCTTCCTTCCAGGAAGGAGGTGATCCAGGATGTGGGCTGCTGGGAGAAGTGGGCTGCCTCCTTGAGGTGTCTGCATAGGGTCCTGTGATCTAGGAGATCGAAGGCTGCAGACAGATCAAGGAGCAGTAGCAGTGCTGGTTTCCTTTATCCATGGTTTGCTCAATTTGGATTATTAAGTCGAGTAGGGCAGTCTCCGTAGGTAGCAAGGCCGGAAGCCAGATTGCCTCTTACCCAGGAGGTTGTTGTCTTCAAGCAATTGTTGTATCTGGATGTATGCTGTCTTGTCCAGTATCTTAAGCAGGAATGGATTATGCGTCTGTAGTTGTTTGGCATGTCAGGATCGAGCAAGGTTTTTTTTAGAAGCTCGCAAACCCAAACTTATATCGGGGGTGGGGGTGGTGATGCCTGAGGGGAGTGAAACATTTATGAAGGCTGTGACCAGCGGTTCTAAGGGTTCTGCAGTGTTTGATGAGTGCAGCGGGGAGATATCTCCCTTACATGAGGAGGGTTTGATGTGCTTCATGATGTCTAGGACTTATTTTTTGGTAACTTGTCTGAAGGAGAAGGATTTAGAGGAGTTATTGTGTGCGTGGGTCGCTGGGCCTGGGTTGTGTTGGCTTTGGGAAGTGCGTTGAGGTGGGTTTTTCTTTTCTTTTTAAGGGTGTGTATTCTTTGCAGCATGGCCGTTTGTATGTTGTTGCACCATGTTTCATCTTTTACTGTTTCCTGAGTGTTAGTTGGGGGGGATGCTAGCTCTTTGTAGATAGCATACAGTTCCTTGGACTCGGATTTTGCATTGGAGATTCTGCGTTGCATGATGCGGATTTGGTTAGGGTGATTTCTTTTTTGTAGCAGGAGGCTAGTAGGACTCAACAGTGGAGTGGGAGTGGCAGCTTTTCCAGCTGTTAAGTGCCGTGCGGTTAAGGGATCTTAGGTCTAATAGCTCTTGCGTGAACTAGGAGTTGGAGTGTTTCCTGATTTTGGCTTTTTTCTTAGTAAGATGCGCAACGACGTCTATGGCTGTTTTGATGGTAGAGTTATCAGTGTCTACCAGTGCTACAGGGTCAGTGGAGAAAGGGGGCCTCAGACTATGAACTTTGTTTTAGCAAAGAAGGAACAGTTCCTGTTGGCGCAAACACACCGTGCAACCACACTCTTGTGATCCCTGATATGATGAAAAGTACGGCAGCGGTGAAGGATTACTACTGGAGCTGGGGTTTGAGAGGTCGATACTTGCTCCTTTTCTTCTGCCAATTTAGGGCCTTCACTACCTAGCTGGTAGTATTATAGGTCTTCCTACAGTCCAAACTGTGAGACGTTCTACCAGTGCTCGCGTTGGTGAATTATGGGGCCATGAGTATTTTTTTGGATGATGAATGGGCCCAAACTCATCAGATTCCTCGTCAAAATAAGGAACAGATCCAGGCCGTCAAAGGAATTGGCGGTTACACCTTGTCATTTGGACCGATTGCACAGCGTTCTGAGGCCCTTTGTATGACCATCAACAACCACTGGGAATACCTCAGTTTTGACATCATCAAAGCAGCTCATTATCCAGTAATCTTAGGCATGCCATGGCTTCACAGGCATAATCCTTATATCAACTGGTCTGCTGGTTCTCTCTTCCTAGGCTCTGAATTCTGCCTTGCCCTTTGTCTCTCTCAAGACACAGACAACAGCCAGAATACCTTGGTAGGTAGTATGGAGGAACAGACTGTGTTACTCTCAACCTTGAATCATGTACCCCAGGAATATCAAGGATTTGTTGATGTTTTTTCTGAATCAATTGTTCTGACCTTGCCTCCACACCGGCGAGAAGATTGTGCCATTGAAACGTCCGATCTAGACATCATTCCCTTTGCATGAATGTTCACTCAGAAATGAAAGCTCTTTAGGAATATCTGGAAATCAACTTAAAACATGGACTGATGACTCCAAGATGGCCGCTAGAGAGTGAGGTCGCACTCTCACGAGCTCCTGGCTGGGCCTCAAAAAGGAGAACAATATAGGTCACTGATAGAAGCGCAATTCAGATTCTGAACTCCTAACCAGTGGAGGAATGAGAAGAGCGACCACATAGCAGATTGTGAACAAGCAGGAGAATCTAACCCGGGGCAGAACAGCAAGCGGAGCCCCCTCAACCGCAGGGGAGCACTGCCGTGTTGAAGCTGTGAGAGGTAGGAGAGCCAGGCAGAGCAGAAGCACCAGCAAAAGAACCAGACCAAAGGGGTTGGATTGGAAGAAGGGGAGCCCCATGCTAAACAGTGGCAGTGAAAAGGCTCTCTTCCCCCGGGGTGGTATATGAGAGATAAGGAGCGGAAAAGCTCTGCAGAATGCAAGGAAGCGTTTCAAGAAGAGGACGCCAGGGTGATGAGCCTCAACGTGGGGAGTATAAGCGGCTCGCACCGCAAGACATAGAAGAAGTCCTGCTGTGAAGCCTCGGCGAGGCGCAACAACGGAAGGAGGTGCAGAGACGCAGCAGTGCTGCACCTTCGGAGGAACGAGGAACCCAAAAGGAGGACACCGCACTTTGCCAAGAGTAAATGTGCAGTGAGGCAGCACTAGGAGCAAAACCGAAGGAAGTCTTGGAAGCAGGACAACCAGGCAAGAGCTTCGCCACTCAGCTCGGCCTGGGAAGTGAGGTAGGAGCGGTCCTCGTGCGGGCACGGAGCTCCACTTAAAGTAAGATTTAATATCTGGGACATTGACACAGACCGGAGGCGACTATCAAAAGGATTGCAGTACCTGGGAATTCTACAAATAGTGGTACCAGTAAACAGGGGTGATCTACACAAAAGCACCCACCCCCCCCACCAGGGGTGTTGCTAGGTCTGGAAATGATCCGGGCTTGGCTAATGTTGGAACTGTCAGGACTCGGGGCTAGCTAGCCTTTTGGTTGTAGCTCCTGAGATTCTATCCAGGGCTACAACCAAAAGACCAGGGGCTATAGTCCCCTAAGCCCCCCCTAGCAACGCCTCTGCCCCACACATAGACTGTTATCACAACACTGTCTGGAGGATAAATAAGAAGGGAAAGGGGGTTGGGGTTCCAGGAAACCAGCGGGGGCCTGCAGCATAAGAGAATAAAGGGCAGACACTGCACGTTCTGAGGAGGAGGTCTGGGGGCATCAGAGAGAACAAGACTAAGTGTGAGGGACCGCCATATAAGCGTGAAGATCAGTAGAAGAGCTCAAATAGGGCGGATACACCACAGTGAAGAAAAATGTTGCCATTAAGAACAAGATGAGATGTAGGAGAGCGGCCCCCACACGCAGATGCCACGATCAAAGGGAAAACAGACTCCTGGACTGCAGACCACTAAGAAAAGTGGCAAGAAGGGACAGTTAGTGTTACGTCTCTGTCTCCTCCCCGCAGGTATGGGCGACTTGCCGCTTCGTTCCTGCAGCGTTGGCAGTTGCCGTGGAGACATAGCGTTTCCGGGGCCAAGATTCGAGCGGGTCACGTGCCCAGTCAGCTGATCGGGACGCAGCGAGGCAGACTCCACCCCTTAACAAACATACATAAGCGTTTGCTTCCTGGAAGACGCCGCTTCTAATTAGCGTTCTTCCATCCTGCTTTGTTTTGGACTGATTCATTGTATTTTGGACTTTTGCTTGCCTGCTCGACTTGCTACAGCCTGCCCCTTCTGTGTTTTGGCGAACCGGACTTGTGTCTTTGACGCATTCAAGCTTTTGCTCACTTTTCATTACCTGCGTCTCTCGGGACGCTCTGATCTTGGTTCCTCCTGATCCCTCTGGTGGTTGGCTCCCTACTCCGCTCTTGGGGACAAGATCCTGCTACATGGGAAACCTTTCCACTTCGCTACAGCTAGATCACAGTAAGACAGTATACAACTTTCCTTCCATTTAACTTACTGTCATCCGCTCCAACCAATTCTTCTCTCCTGCCTTAACATCCTCTTCTGTGGTAATTATACGACCCAACCCTTCTGCAGCTCTGTTTGGATACCTACATCTTTGGAACTATACTATACTTTATTTGGATTGTGCTGTTTGATAAAGACATTCTTGGAACCAACATGCACTCCTGGACTCTACCCTGATTTGTGCACCACCCCGACACTAGTTGGCGTCCCTCGTGTCGTCTAGGAAGTAGTACCCTTACTAACCCCTCCTTTTTTTTATTTTGTACCTCCATTGTTTCTTTAAGTCCTTTTACTCTTCTGCATTGGGTAAGCGGATTCAGTGTTGATTACTATCTTTCTGACTTATTAGATAGACGACTTTACCCACCTTCATTTCTCTTTTAGTTGCAGCTCTTCTAAAAAGGCACTAACCCTGCTGTTGATCTGGTCCCACCCTAACAGGTAGAGCCACTCTTTTAGGGAATCCTATTGACGAGGTTATATCATCCTGATATCTAATATCTCGCATTTTTTCTTACAGCATTGGTTCTGCGTTGTGGACATCCCCGCTCTTTTGAGGAATCAACTCCTCTGTCTGGGTTTCTTAAGGCAGAGGGGTGTATTGCCTAAAAGAGCTCCTCAAGTTGAGGAGGCCTGGTTCTGGGAAACCCCTAGTGGGATCACCCCAGCTTGGGCTGAACTATTCAACTTCGCTCCCTCTTGTCTGTTGATTCGAGGTGGGAGCAATGCCCCGGCCTGGCCAACACAACCGTGAATAACAGTAAGAGAGGTGCTGGCAAAGGTCCCCTTCAGAGTCGGCGATAGGAGCACCCAGCTTGGAGCAAAAAGACGACGAAGAGTCACAGGCATCTGAAAACATGGCCCTCAGCAAAGAGGGACTGCAAAAGTGTTTGCAGGGCATGGAGGAGAGGCTAACAGTATCCTTTCAGCAGCACATGGTGAGCGTAAAAGCAGAATTAAAGATCTCACTGAAGGAAATTAGAGAGGATATCAATACTTTGGGAAACAGAGTGGACTCGGCAGAACAAGGCCTGTTTGAAGTAGAAAAGGAAGTGGGACAGAACTACTAGTTGTTGGGGCAGATAGCTTCTGCCATGCAAAATCTGGAAATCCAGACAGAAGACCTAGAAAATCGCTCAAGACGTTCAAATATAAGAATCAAGGGATTGGCAGAAACAAACTCTGACGCGGACCTGAAAGCCATAACCCAGCAGTGCTTTGCCACCCTGCTGACGGACAGTTCTCCAGAGGTGGTCCGGATCGACCGCATACATAGAGTGGGCCCTAAGAGGAGCGGATAAGGGAATGGACCGAGGGATGTATTAACAGGCATTGGCGTCTTACGAGGAGAAGAGAGGATCCTTAGAGGCGCAAGACACTATTACGATGAATGGCTTGCACGTAAGCTTGCTTCAAGATCTTGCTGCAACCACACTCCAGAAAAGAAGAACAATGGGGCCGGTGACGAGAATATTACAGGGAAAAAAAGTCCCCTATAAATGGACCTTCCCCTTTGGCTTAGTGTTTCCCTGGGAAGGCAGACAACAAAGAGTCACAAAGTGTGAGGAAGGTATGGCTACACTGGGCCCGATATGATATGATATGATATGGCATTTATAACGCGCCTATACACAAGTGTCTGGAAGCAGAAGACATGGCCCACAGGGATCGAACAGGTGGTGCTCGACAGCAGGGACACAAGCTGTGAGAATGATCTACGGTGCACGGGAGGAGAGGCTGACGGGACCCCAATCCAGGAAATGAAGAAAAGAAGAATCAACACAACCCTGTGACTTTAAGTTAAAATGAGGAAGCCCGAGAGAAGGGTTTATATGGTAAGGGTGGTGGCATAAAGGGTGTTTTTCAACTAGCAGGTGCTATCCATAGGCACTGAGCAGACCTATCCGGGAGGGTGTGGGGTACTACTTCGAGTCCTAGAAGGTTAGGTTAACCTTAGAATTCAGGTAGAACATGGGTCGGTTCCCACCAGTTGGGATGTATCCTAGGATACCAAGCCTGGCCCAGAGAAGGGTGGGGGGAGGGTGGGAGGATGGGGATAAGGGGGGACGGGAAGGGGTAGGGGGACCGCAGGCTCATGCGAAGCGCATAAATAGGAAGGAGAGGGCACAATGTTAGAACACAAGGCAGGGGGGGCAGGGGGAAATGATTAAGCAGCTGCAAATCTTTTCACACAATATATGGGGCCTGAACACTCCGATAAAAAGAAAGAAGATGGCTTCACAGATAAACGGAGTAACGCAGATATAACCCTATTAAAGGAAACACACATGAGAAAAGGAGATGGTCACAAAACAAAAATACAGCCTTTTACACAGCTATAACAGGCAAATGCCCATAATACAATGCAGGCATATTGGTAGGCATAAGGAACACATTAGGGTCAAAAATAGTCAAAACATTGACAGACCCAAATGGGAGGTATATCTTTCTGCAGGTGCAACTTGGCAAAAAGGTTATGACAATAGGTACACTCGGGACAACTCGGGTCAGGGCACCTTCTTATTTCAGACGTTGGGGAAACTTGGAGAAACTGGAAAAGTGTGTGGAAGGGGACATCATCCTTACAGGAAACTTCAACATATCCTGGCATCCGGAGAAAGACAGGAGCGGCCAGGGCAGCAGTAAGCGGCTTCATCCATTGGTGGCAGTGCAGGAGTTGTTAGAGGGAATGGCTCTGAGAGACCTGTGGAGGGTTAAAAGGGGGTAGAAGCAAGGGTTTACTTGTTTATCCCATGTCCACCAGACCTATACTAGAATAGCCAATGCTTGGGGCACCCCCTGAAATATTAGCAACATTAATGGAAATAGAGGTAGATCTGATCTCCCTATCAGACCATGCACCGATTATGATACTCCTTAACGGCCGGAAAATAGGCAACTCTCTGTGGACATGGAGACTGCCTAGAGAACTCATCAGGGATGAAGTCCTACTGGGAAACAGTGAGGGATAAAATTGCAGAATACTTTGTATTGAATGACATAAAAGAGGATCCCCAGAGTACAATATGGGATGCCTTTAAGGCAGTTCTGTGGGGGGAATTGATCTCCTTAAAAGCCCAAAGACTAAAAGAGAAAGATTAATTAGAAAAGGACCTTGAGGTGGCACTGGAACAGGACCAAATAGACTTGGCTGGGCGAAAGAATAAGGTGAATTATAGCAAAGTGAAGGAAGCACAGAGACCAATGCGGCTGCTTAGGACCACTTAGGCGGAGAGTGCTTTGTTAAGCCTTAGGCAGCGCTACTATGTGGGGGCCACAAAGCTGACAGAATGCTGGCCAGTCATTTGAAGCAACGGTGTAGCCAACAACATGTGGGGGGAAGAAAACAGTTAGACGCATCACTAGTGACTGACTCAGAGGGGATAGTACAGTCCTTTACATCATATTATAAGCAGCTGTACTCCTCTGAAGGCCCAGCGCCTCATAAGATCCGGGTGTTTCTGGAAGGGATAAAGCTTATGAAGATAACGGAAGAAGAGAGGGATGGTCTGGAGAAGGAAATAACATTAGAGGAGGTTGAAAGACTGATAAAGAGCCTCCCAAATAATAAGTCACCAGGACCGGATGGCTATACTGGGCTCTTCTATAAGATTTTTTGTAATGAGCTAAAAAGCTTCCTGGCTAAACTATATAACTCATTCCGAAATGGAGAAGGGGTAACACGTTCTATGACGGAGGCAAAGGTTGTTCGGTTTGGAAAGCCAAATACGGACCCCACAAGTTGCGCATCATATAGGCCTATCGCGTTACTGAACATAGATGTTAAAATATACACTGGGATGCTAGCGGAAAGAGTAAAAGGGGTTCTCTCAGGAATTATAGGACAGGACCAATCGGGCTTTATAGCGGGAAGGCAAACATGGTACAATACCAGAAGGGTGATACACTTATTAGAAAAACTGGAAATAAAGCAAATACTGGCCACCCTGATCTCCTTGGATGGTGAAAAAGCTTTTGATAGGTGGGAATGGCCATACCTATTTCTGATGATGGATGGAACTAATGGGATTTGGGAATAAATATATCCAAATGGCAAAGGCAAACTATAGAAACCCCTCGATAAGGCTGACAGTCAACGCTTGCATATCATAAGCTATAAGAATAGAACGAGAGACTAGGCACGGATGCCCTTTATCTCTGCATCTTTATGCTGTCTACTTGGAACCCCTACTGTCAGCAATTAGACAGAACCAGGACATTAAGGGGGTCCCATTTGGCAGGGAGACGCATAAAATGGCAGCTTATGCTGACGATATGTTGCTAACACTCATGGAACCGGGGATGTTCATCCAGGCTCTAGTGGGAATCCTTAAAGCACAAGACAGACTTTCGGGATTGAAAATAAACATGGGGAAATCAGAAATGCTGGAGGTGGGACTATCTAATGAATTGACTTCACAGATATGGAGATGCTCCCCTTTCCACTCTACTGGGGGAAGCTGGACATACCTAGGGATAAAATTGACCAATAAGGTCTCGGCGCTATATAAAGCTAATTTTCCAGACCTAATTAAAAAAACACAAATATATTATGCAAAGTGGACCCTGATGCGGATATCCTGACTTGGCCGAATAAATACCTTGAAGATGATGACTCTCCCGACGGGGCTATATAGGTTTCAGACACTGCCAATTGCGGTCCCAGGGCATGTTTACGGCAATGAACATGCTAATATCCAAATTTGTTTGGCAGAACAAATGCCAGAGAGTAGTGCTAGATATTCTGATAACCCCAAGGCATAGAGGAGTAATAGGGCTTCCCAACCTGCACCAATATTATGAAGCGGCCCAACTAAGAGTAGTCCGGGAATGGTTCTCAGACAATAGAGCCAAAATATGGGCACGAATGGATAGAGCCGTGTTGGGCTGCTCACTAGCTGGCTTATTGTGGCTACACAGGAATGAAAGGCCCCCGAGCGTTAGATGCAGTAGCGTACTATGTATGACATGCGATATATGGGATAGGTTAATTAATAAGGGACACCTATCCTCCACTCCATCGCCCTTCACCCCAATGTTTCACAACCCAAATTCACCACATGCATTGTGAAGTGCTCATTTACATGGTGGAAAGAAAAAGGATGCCTGAAGATCAGAGACATGGTGTGGCATGGGGAAATATCATCATTCGAGGACTGTAAGCTGCAAGTAGGGGTGATAGAAGGGGACAGATTCGAATACACTCAACTAAGGCACTGGTTACATCAGAAGAAGATTTGCCAAGCAACAATAAGATTGCTGACAAAATTTGAGACATATGTCACCTCTTACCCTGGGGACAAACCCTTAGTGGCAGACATATATGGGATACTTCAAGACTGCATAGATCAAAATCCATGGCCGTACCAAACAGCATGGGAAGGTACGTTGGGAGGGGAGGTTCCTGCTGGGTACTGGGAAGAGCTATGGTGGAATACCTCAAAGCTGACCAGGTCCATTCAGCTACGGGAGGGTTGGTATAAAATGATGATAGAGTGGCATGAAACCCCAAGTAAACTACATAGAATATATGGCTCGACTTCGGCAAAGTGCAGGAGGGGATGCAAGGTAATTGGGGATTGGTAGCATGTTTTGATAAATGCCAATAAAGATAATAAAAAAACAAAAACATGTACTGATTAGACCATCCAAGTCGCCTGCTGGGGAATTACTGTTTTTTGTACCTTAAAAAAACACCACCTAATTACTTCCCTGTTTGGATAACAGAGAGTTGAACCAGGTAACACAAAAGGACAGGTCTCCACTACCTCTGATATCAGACATCTTGGAGGCACTCCAAGGAGCTGTCCTTTTATCCAAATTAAACCTTTGGGGGGCCTATCACCTCATTCGGATAAGAGCCGGTGACGAGTGGAAAACAGTCTTCAGGGCCCCTTTTGGATGCTTTGAGTACTTAGTGATGCCCTTTGGGTTGTTCAGTGCGCCTGCTGTCTTTCAGCGATTCATGGACTGCATTTTCTCCGATATATTGTTCCACTTTGTTATCGTATATCTAGATGACATACTTGTTTTTTCCAGAGATCCTACCCAACATCAGGACCATGTTACCAGGGTTTTGACTCATTTATGAGAGAATAAGCTTTTAGCTTAACCCGAGAAATGCCAATTCCATTTAATGACTGTTCGTTATTTGGGTTTTGTTCTAAGCCCACAGGGCATTTTCATGGATCCCAATAAAGTCTCTGCTATTACCTCATGGCCATCCCCCACAACTGTGAAACAGATAGTGCTTTGTAGGTTTGGCTAATTTTGCAGGAAATTCATACCAAATTTCTCCTCCGCAGTGCAACCCATTTTCTCTTTGTTGAAAAAAGGTGTTCTCTTTGTTTGGGTTATTGCTCAAGAATCTGCCTTCAAGTTACTCAAGAAAAAGTTTACTGAAGGCTCCATACTTCACCAATCTGACACCTGCAAACCTTTTTTTGTCGAGGCTGATGCTTCGGAATCTGCGATTGGTGCAGTACGCAAACAGATTCAAGAGGATTTTACAGACCACCCTATTGCATACCTTTCACAGACAATGTTGGAAAGTGAAAGACACTACTGGGTCCTGGAAAAGGAGTTGCTAACGATTTGCCAGTCGTTCCTTGGTTGGTGACATCTTCTGCATGGCGCCCTGTTTCCTGTACACATCAGAAGAGATCAGCGCAATCTCCAGGTGCTCCAGTCCTTGGAATGCAGAAATAGCAGACACGCCCGTTGCGCTTATTTCTTTGCACAATACCAGTTCCAAGTTACCTATATTTTGGGTCAACAGAATGTTATAGCAGATGCTCTCTCTCATCGTCCTGATTACCTTAAGGACACCACAACTTTTTTTCCTGAAACTGTTTTTCTGTCATGTTGACAATTTCTTGGAAAAAGTATGTAAAGACACCCTTTTAAGCAAAGAATGGCAACAGTATCTACTTACCAATCCTTTGGGCCTTACTGATAAGGAAGGGAAGCTCTTCAAGGATATCTCCTTGTTTCTAGCTACAGAGTCCTTAAGAAGATCTGCCATGTTCCTTTGACCGGGAGGATAGCTCAGGGGCAACATGCTCGACTTGGAAGCAAGACGACACGAAGCAACACAGGTTCGAACCCCCGGGTCCGCGCTTAGAAACCTCTAGGTATTAAGTGTGTTATAAATGACCTATCATATCATATCATATCACAACACCACCTTTTCCATACACCGTTGCAAAAGGGTCACTCTACGAAAGTAAAGACACTTGTGGTGGCCAAAGATGGCATAAGATTGGAAGACATACATACAATCTTGTGCAACTTGTGCTCAGAATAAATAGAATGCACGACAACCACCAGGACAGTTGCTCCAGTCCAAGGTACCTTCCCAACCCTGGAAAACCATAGCTACTGATTTTATAGTGGAACTACCACCCTCAAGGGGTTGTACCACTATGATGGTTACCATAGACTTGTATTCTCGTATGACTAATTTCACCCTACTAGCCAAGTTACCTTCAGCCAAAGAGATGGCTAACGTCTTCCTTTCTGAAATCTTTTGTTTGGTTGGTTTGCCATCCACTATAATTTCTGATAGAGGCACTCAGTATACCTTCCGATTTTTTACTCAACTCTGCCATCTGCTCAGTGTTCAAAGAGCGTTATCCTCTCTACACCATCCTCAAATCAACGGGATAACAGAAAGGGCCAACCAAACACTCGAACAGTATCTGCTGTGTTTTTCTTCCCAAGTACAGGATGATTGGGAAGTCCTTCTTCCGGTAGCTGAGTTTGCCTGCAACAATTTGGATCATTCCTCTTTGAATACCAGCTCTTTCTATTGCAGCTATGACTTCCATACCCCTGTGTTACCTGTAAGTTCTGTTGGACCTGGGCCTGTACCTTCAGTAGATTCTCCGATTTGAGACTTGCAGACTACTCATAAAGCTGTCAAAGAACACCTGTTGAAAGCTAGGGAAGCCACAAAAAGGTTCACAGATCGAAAATGCTGCCAATCCCCCTTGCATTCTGTAGGCGATAAGGTCTGGTTATCCTCCAAGTACCTTCCTAGGCAACTAAGGCCCACCAAATGTTCTCCTCGCTTTTATGGACCCTTTACTGTGATTAAGGTCATAAATCCTGTGGCCTTTCTTTCGATTGCAGTTACCCATGACATGGATGCAAATTCATCCAGTGTTTCATACTTCACTTTTGAAACCTTACAGATCCTCTTCCAGTAAGGGGGTCATTCCGCCACGAGTTGTTACTGATGACCAGCAAGTTGAGTACTAGGTGGCCAGACTGTGAGATTCCAGGTACTGGAGAGGATGTCCTCAGTATTTGGTAGAATGGAAAGGATGCCCTCCCATTGAACGCACCTGGGACCCACTTACCAACATACATGCATCTCACCAGCTCCATTAATATCACTGCCTTCATCCTGGCAAACCAAGTGGGAGGATTCTTTGGAGGGGGCATGCTGTCATGATTTACCTTCCCAGTACACATTTGGCCAGCTGCAGCTACCACTCCTGCTTTGTGGGCGCCATTTTTCCTAGCAAGATCGCTGCCGATGACCTTCCTTGGCACTGCTACGTGCGGTCTAGTCTTTCCACTCATTGCATTCTTATGCAATAGCACAGCCGGAGCCGCTCTCATCTCAACGCATGGCAACTTGGTGCCCAGCTCAGCACTACTCTAGTTGTCCACTTGTTACCTGTCCTCCTTCCTTCTTTCTGCGGTGCCGCGCCTGGCCTTCCTCCTTTCCGTGGCCTTCGCCGTGGATTTCCTGGTTCCTGTTTGACCTTGCTGTTTGTTCTCCCATTCTCTTCCCTTCCCTTCTAGCTCCTTGTTGTTCCTTGACTCATCAAGCTCCTGATATCCATCTGCTACCTCCTGGATTACACACCGACAACATCTGCAGGTTTTAATTCCCCATTGCTGAGGGTTTTTTCCCTGCTTACTTGGCTGTCTCCCCAGGGGTTACTCTGCCTGATTGTTTATCCATTGGACTAGGTTACGTCGGGGGGGCCTTGCCCCTTCCTTCTTCTGTGCTTTGAACCTTTTCTGAATATCTGATTTTGGCTTTTGAATCCTGCTTGTTGTTGCTGCTTTGTAGCTCATTTCCAGTCTGATTTTGCAGTCTGCCTGTTTTTGAATCTTTTCCTTGATTTCCAGCTTTTGACTTCTGAAACCGTTTCCTGTTTTGCTGTTAAAGACATTCAGTTCTTTGCTGAGATCTTTTCTGCCTTTCTGACTTTCTGTAAACACCCTTTTTCTGTAAACATTTCTGCTTCACAGACTTGTCCTGTTTCTGCCCGGCTTTTCTCTCTTTCTCTCTGCAATCCCAGTCTCTTGACGTTTTCTTACTTGGTCCTTGCCTGCAATATTACCAGACTTCTGTCCACAGTTCTAGTGCCTGTTCTTAAGTACTCTGAGTTTCCTGAACCCCTTGCATTCGCTATCTTGGCAGCAACCTATCTTGTCTGAGTCCTTTGTCTTGTGTATTCTGATATTCCAGTCTCTGCTTTGTACTTTGTTTCTCTATCCTGTCCTGTACCCTGGTTACTTCTTTCAACAGTGCTTTCTGTCTGTATTATATCTTGGTCCACTGTTGTGCCTCCGCTCTGTATCCATTTACAGTGTAACCCCTGGGTTGGTCTCCATTCAGATAAGGGAAAGACTTCTGTTGTCTTTGCCTAGTCCGTTGGAGTCTTACCTGCCTCAGTATATGTTCTCCAGTTTTATCCTTTATGAGAAACCTGAAGGTATTCTCACTCCTATTCCCCCTGGATCTTTTTCTCAGCTAGCCAGGGAACGGCCATTGCTGTTGGATCCAGAGCCTAGGGGTGGACACACGGGGGAGGATCACCTGGGTGGAGGATCCTTAGGCATTGGGAGCGAGGTATCCACAGGCAAGATGTGTTATTCCCAAGGGACAGTAGGTAAGGAGGAGAAAGTCCAAGAGACCTTTATAGGATATGCCGGGTCCGTTGTCTCTGATCCAAAGGGGAGAGCGTACGAAGGCGAGACGCAGTATCTCATCGGGACGGTAAGTGAGGAAGAAGACGTCCCAGAAGCTTTTAACGGATATGTTGATTCCATCTTCCCTGATCCAGGCTTCATTAACCCTGATCCAAGAGAGGACAAGAAAGGATTTTATTGTAGGAAACTAGGTGTGAAAAAAGATCCAAAAAGACAATGTTATAGGTCCTCATTCTGACCCTGCCGGTCTGGAAACAAGGGTGCCAATAAGCTAAACGTCACTTTTGTTTCCAGACTGGCGTATTACAGGTCTGCCTGCCAGAGCTGCTGTGCCCGACTGGTCTGACCCTGCCGGACACAGCGACCATGGTAGGCAGACCCATCACGGAAGCACCAGCACGTTAACAACAGTGTCAGTGCTTCTGTGTCCTCATTCGCATAGAGTCCTAATGGACTCTATGGGAGGGGGTACAACAACATTTTACCAGCACCTGACTTTCCGGGCCGCCGGGGTTGTAATCTCCCGTTGGCACTGGGAAGTCAGGCACCAGCAAATATTTACGGGTCTTGCGGCAAACCCGCCGGTAGCACCGGCATGGTTACCGCTGGACCCGTAATGAGGCCCATAGTCTTAAGGGAAGTATCCATTCACCTTTGTCTACTCTAGACCACACGGAATTCTATGAAGTCCCATGCCTGTATGCCAGTATGTCAGGGGTATAGATTGACCTACCGAGACGGAAAGCTTTACCTTTAAATAAAACTAGAAGGTTTTCTTATATCCTCTGTCAGTCACATACTAATGTTTCACTAAATAGATCTAACCTCCAATCCCAATTCGACTCCCCCTCTCCATTTCCAACTAAAACTGGGAAGAAGAAGCAATTAAGAGAAGTGAGAAACACTTTGAGAAAGAGAGAGAAGACTGTTACCATCTAACACCTTTGAATTGTCCTACTAAAGGAGTCAGGCAAGGCCAGGAACTTTATTCTGACTATTCACACCTAACTCAACTTGACTCTACACCAGTATAAAAGGTGTGGTTCTGCCACAGAGTATGAGCGGACTGGGGATCGTGACTGCACCAGAGGAGCCAAGGAGCAGGGAGCTGCAGGAAGAGAAGCCTGGAGGATCCGGAGGAGAACGGCGTGCCAAGACGCTGGCGTGGTGTTCTCAAGGGACTGCAGCATGGCTAGGGAGCCGTGTCTCCAGGGAGCCGGAGCGAGGCAGACTGTATCCTGCAGAGGTATTCAGGGAAATGTTTGTTCCCTGGGGACGTGTGCCGGTGCCAAGGGTATCTGAGGGGCAGGTGGTGAGACCCTCAACTCGACCCAACCCCATTTGTACTGTGGCTACTGTTGATAAGTTTCATGACAGAAACTCAGTACCGTGTGGGTGGCTGGAGCAGGAGCCTTGTTGAAAGAAGAGCCCGGTGAGCAAAAGCGGGATGAAAGCAAGCAAAAGTGGGAAAGCAGTGAAAGAAAGCAAAGTGAAGCAAGAGAAATGTAAAAGCAAAGTGAAGCAAGCGAAAGCTGGGAAGCGGTGGAAGAAAGCAAAGTGGAATTACAGAAAAGCTGACCTAGAGGCGGGGAAGTAATGAAAGACAGCAAAGTGCGCTGGAGTCCCAAAAACAGCCATGAGTGGGCGCGAGAGAGAACCGAAAGTAAGGAGAGGGGTGCAAGCAACCCGAAACCGAGAGACATAGCAAAGAGAAAGTGAGAAGGAAAACGAACAGTCAAGAGAGGATATGCAAGCAACCCAAAAGTGAGAAAGAGGGTGCAAACGACCAGAAAGAAGTACAGAGAGTGCAATGGGCATGTTACATGGCAAATGAAGGTGCATGAGAGCACAGTGAAAAGTTAGGAGAAGTGTGCAAGAGACATAGAAAGGTGGAAAGAAGGTGCAAGTATGCATGACAGTTAAAGAAGGTGTGCAGGAAGCACATTAAATTGGAAAAGGACAAAGTGAAAGAGGTACAGAAGAAGAAAAGGTGCCAGAGAATAATAGAGGGGTTATAAGTCAGAGTGGCCGCGGGTGGGAGGAGCAAAGAGCCCAGCATTCTCGAATGCTTCTGACACTACCCCCATGAGAGAACTGTATAGTGAAAGGTACATCCTGACAAGAGGAAATTTGTGTTAGTTTGAGACCGGAGGAGCCTAGGCTTGGGTAAGGGAACTGAAAGAGGCCCACAAGAGACATTGTTGAACTTTGTGAAGAGAGGCCTATACTTGGGGAAGGGAACCCCGAATGGCCTAACATGAACTTTGTTTTTTTTGTTTGGAACTGGTAGGACCGAAGGTTCGGAAAGGGAACCCCAAGAGACCCAGAGACATTGTGGACTTGCTGCAAGATCCCTACGTGGAAGGATCCAAGGGCAACACTTTTTAAGTTCAACTATTTTTGAACTTGCAGAACTACACCTATTGGTAAGACTATCTGAAACCAGCTGTGGTTTACATTTCCTTTTGAATCACCATTTATTCTTTTAGAAGACCCCCTTTCACATTTGGTTTAAGAGTGACGGCAGGCATAGGTTTGGACACAGACAAACGTTGGCTTTGGACTTACGGACATCAACCACACTTAGAAACATCAGTTGAGGGAACAACCCTCTTAGAGTTAGGGGCAAATAGGCATTACACCAACCCACAAAGTGTGATAGTAAAGGATCTCAAACTATTACTTTTGAGTTTGTGTCTCTCTTGATCCCCTGCCTGTCTCACAACTTACAATGAGTTCAACAGTCTCTTTGGCACGCCTAACACATTACGCTGTATGACAGTTCTTAAGAGTAATCTGCTGGTACCGATCCCAAGGGCTGGCTTTCCCTAATCCATGGAGACCCCTTATCATATTCCAGTACACCCTTTATTCTAAACAATCTGTGGTGCCCAGAATATTTGCTTGTCTTTGCTTTCTCTATGTCTCTTTGCTTACAGCCAGTTCCTGCTCCTGCCCCGGCAGTTCCTGTGAATACCTGTCTCAACTCAGTTCAGCTTGGTATGTACCCTGTTTCTGTTATATGCTAGTCTTGCCTCAGGAATCTACCCTAATCTACAGTGCATTCTGTGAGATATAGCTTTTGTCCTCTGCTCTCCGGCAAGACTCCTGTCATATCCTACCCCTCACACTACAAACTAAATAATAAGGTGAGAAGGAAATTGTCTTTAACCTGGTATTTGTAAAAGTCTTCATAAATGGAAATATAACTTCTCCAACATAAAGTTCTCCAAGGTAACAGAACCTTGGTTTCAGAGGGTGACTCCCTTGCCCTGGATTCTTCAATGGGATGGTAATGTTTTTTGGTTTAACAGTTATATGTGTCTCTCCTTGGCCCACAACAATCCTGTTAGGTAATAACTGTTCAGCCTTGTGATTTTCTTCTTTTGAAAAGTTCATTCTTTTCAAACACTGTCCTTCTTAACACATAATTCGCTAAGAGTAACAAGCCTTGGTTCCAGAGGTTTACTCACTTTCCCTGGTTTCTTCTCAAACCTCAATGACTCTTGTGATTGCCTGGCCTACTTCCTTACGAGGACTTCTTATCCTCCTTATGAGTACCTGGTATGCTCCATTGCCAGTATTTCTTATATTCATAAGCAACCGTTCCTTGTTTACTTCTACTGTCTTCGTTTAACAGATACAGTCCTTTCTTGAGACCTCTTTGTAGGCTTGAAATCTCTACCTGATATACTCCCCTTCCAGGACCTCTAATGCACCTCCAACTGCCTGGTATACTTTCCTTCCAGGACTCCTTAAACACTTGCAACTGCCTGGTATACTCTCCTGCCAGGACTTCTCGTACACTTGCAATTTGTCTGGTTTACTGGCCTGCTGGGTTTCCTTATTTCCATATATGTCTAACAGTCTCTCTTTATATTCACAATTGTTTATCTTTAGCTCGATTCAGTATGTCCAGTGCTTTCAATGCTTACTTTCAATTTAACCCATATAGGCATTCCATGCACTCTTCTATTCTTTGGGGATTTTTTGAGACAGGCATGGTATCAGGAGAGACACACTCAAAGATATTTGTTTTACAACCTTTATTTACTAATGTTCCTGGGTTGGCAATGCCTAACTGGCCCTAACACTACTGGGATGGTTCCCTTAACTGATGTTTCTAAGGGTCTTCGAGGTCTGGAAGTCCCAAAAAAAATATCTATGTGTATAAACCTCTGCTTGCCCTCACTCTTTGACAACAATGTGTTAGGAAGTCTTTCAGAAGCAAAAAGTGGTGGTTCAACAGAAATAGGACACAAGGATTGGTTTCAGGTGATCTTCTCACGAGGCGTAGGTTGGGCAGCTTCAAATGGGTTCAATCAAAAGGGAATGTTCATAGGACCTTTTCCATAGTTCAAACAATGTCAGTGGGCCTCATTACAAGTCCAGTCTTAACCGTGCTGGTAAAACCGGCAGGTTACCGCCGGACTTGCACAATTTTGCAGCACCTGACTTGCCGGAAGCACCGGGCATTACAGCCCTCGCGGTCTGTGAAGTCAGATGCCGGAAAATGAAATTCCCCATTCCCATTGAGTCCCATAGTCCCATAGGACTCAATGGGAATGGGGGCCACGGAAGCACCGGCACCGTTAATAATGGTGACGGTGCTTCTTTGAAACTCTGCGGGTGGGTGCTATTCCGCCTGCCAGGTCTGACGCTGACGCACGGGACAAACCCCCCCACAGACTCGTAGTGTGCCGGTCCGGTAACAAGTATGCAGGTAGGCTTACTGGCACCCTGGTTACCAGACCGGCACACTTGTAATGAGGCCCAATATCTTTATTGCCTTGAGGATCCCTTTCCCGAGCTTCAATTCCTTCATTAACACAAAATAATTAAGAGTCCACTTTGATAGGCCTCTTAAGGTTCCCTTCCCCAAGCTTAGCCCCTCTAGAGTTTTAAAACACCAGTTCAGTTTGTCAGGATACCTTTCTTTTAGATACAGTTCTTTCAAGGGGTATAATCAGAGACTTTTGAAAATGCCAGGTTCTTTGCTCCACCTAAGCGCGACCACTCTGAACTTTAACCCCTCTCTTTTATTTCCTGCTCTTCCTTCTCTTAATCTTTTGCCTCCAGGGGCTTCTCTGCACCCCTTCTTGTGCCCCTCTCTTTTCTTGACTTCTTTCTCATGCCCAATGGCACCTTTCTTTCCTTCTCTTGCACCTTTCTCTCCTTCTTGTGCCCACTGACACCTTCTTTAACTTCCTGCATGCACACGACACTTTCTCCAGCTTTCCTGTGCACCCTTGCACTCTGTTAGGTCGCTTGCACCCTTCGCTCTCATTTTAGTTTAGTCGCGCACTCTTCAATAGTTCTTTAACTTCCATGCCCCTTTCGTGCTCTTGCTTTTCCTGCTTTCTCTTACTTTCTTTTTATCTTGTCACTCATCTTTCTGTCTATATTGCTTTGCGAGTTTCTTTTCTCTTTCTTCTTTGGGCTGCTCCGCTTCAGTAAGCTGCATGCTCACAAGTCCCTCTCTCTCTTTCTTATTTCCACAAAACTCACCCAGGCAGCAGCACATTGACAAGCGATCCCTTTTGGTTGTGCAGGCGTGAGGTCAGAGTTTCACCACCTGCCCCTCAGGTACCCTGGGGCGGCACATGTTCCAAGGGAACTAGCAATGTTCGACCGCCAACAGCAGTCTGCAGGATGCTTCGCTGAGGGTCTCTAGGGACATCGGCTCACTAGCCATGGTGTAGCCCCTCACAAACACTGGGCCAGCGTCTCGACACGCTGTTCTCCTCTGGAATGTAGCTTCTGCTTCCCTCTGCTCCTTGGCTCCTCTGGTCCAAACAACATCCCTCAACTCGCTCATTCACCTGTGTAGAACCATTGAATTGAATTGCATTGATATTTTATTCATATTGCGCTCATACACAGGTGTTTCAGAGCGCAACAAGGCAAGGGAGGGAAACTGGGGAGAACCAAAAAAAATAAAAATAAAAACAGCGATCTTACTAGGCCCAGTGAAATTGAGAACACATAAGTGCATGGGAGAGAGTGAGGGGAAAAGTGCATGGAAGGGGAAGAAGTGCAAAGTGCAGAGCAAAGGAGAAACAGAATAAATAATAATTAAATAAATAAGAGGCAACAATGGTAGTGCAGCCAGCAAGTGGCAAGTGCTAGGTTTAAGGCAGCAGACAGGGTATGTCTGTTAAGTGCAGGAAGAAGAAAGGGGGGAATGTATGGTTACAGATACAGACCCCAGTGCAAGGGGTGGCCCAGGGGGAGTGCGGGAGGGTGGAAGGGTGAGTAGGTACCTGGGCCCGGAGGACAGAGGGTGGCCAGGTGCACAGTGCTAAGAGAGAACAAATCACCAGGTGAGAGGGGGAGCGAAGGCAGAAGCAAAGAGGATTGTCTTGAGGTGCTTCCGGAACCGGAGATGGTTCTCCTCGAGTTTTAGAGTGGCTGCTCCAGAGGAAAGCCCCAGCTGCAGACAGAGATCTACCCGCTGCTCATTTCTTTGAAAAACGGTTGACCCTGAGGGAGTTTGAGGCAGAGGAGCAAAGGGCTCGAGAGAGGAGGTATTTGCTGAGGGATAGCTGAAGGTATTTTGGACCCAGGCCCCAGAAAGCCTTGTGGACAATGCAGAGGGTGTTAAATGTATTCCTTGCATCCACTGGGAGTCAATGGAGTGATTTCAGAGCTGGAGAGATACGATCCCAGGGCTTGAGGCCAAGGACAAGTCTTGCAGTCCTGCTCTGGATTAGTTGCAGAGGGCAGAGAGTAAAGGCAGGTAGATTTTGAAAGAGGCTGTTGCAATAGTCTAACCTAGAGAGAACCAGAGTTTGGGAGACAGTGAGCGTCTGGGGGAAGGAGAGGAAGGGCAGAGTACCTCTGAGGAGGTGTAGTAGGAAGTTTGACTTTTTAGAGACCTCAGAGATGTGGCCAGAGAAGGAAAGTGTGGAGTCAAAGATGGCCCCAAGGTTCTTAGCCTCGCAGGGGGGCTAGGAGGAGGGCCAAGGGAGGACAGCCAGAGAGTGAGGGGAAAGGATGGTGAAGGTGTACCGATGAGGAGGATCTCTGTCTTGCTGGCATTCAGACAAAGATCATTGGCAGCACACCAATCTTTAATGGCAGTTAGGCAATCAGAGGTGTAAGAGGGAGAGGAGGTGGCCGAAGGCAGCCTGAAAATGAGTTGAGTGTCATCAGCATAGCACTGGAAATTTGAGAAGAAGATGGCAATGCAGTGGGCCAGTGTTGCCAAGTATTGGTTGAAAAGCCAGGGCGAGAAGTTAGACCCGTGGGGAACACCATAGGTAGAGAGGAAGATAGATGATAGGAAGGACCCAGGTTGGACCTGGGAGGATCGATCTGAGAGAAAAGGGGTCAGCCAGGCCAGGGCCTGATCAGTGATACCCAGGTTATCATGGAGATGGTTGAGCAGGATGCTGTGGTTGACCGTGTCGAAGGCAGAAGAGAGATCGAGTAGGATGAGGACGGACGGAATGTTAGAGTCAAGGTTGCAGAGCAGGTCTTCACAGATGTTCATGAGAGCAGTTTCCATGCTGCTGGGAGATCTGAAGCCAGACTGATGATCATGGAGACAGCCAACATAATCGGAGTGAAGGTTAAGCTGGGAAATGGCCAGTTTTTCCAGGAGTTTGCCCAGAACGAGAGTAATGGAAATCGGGCAATAATTAGCTGGACAGGAAGGATCAGCTGTGGGTTTCTTGAGAAGAGGATGCACTAAGGAGTGCTTGAGAGGGGAGGGGACATTTCCTGAGGCAAAGGAGAGGTTGTAAAAGTTGGCAAGGGCCAGAGCGGGGATGTCAATGTGGTCCTTAATGGTTTTAGAGGAACATGGATGAACCTGTTTTGCCCAGGCTTTCATAGATCAGACTTGTCTAGCGACCTCATCAGGGGAGAAAAGAGGAAAGGATGAGAAAGGGGGAGGGGGTGGCTGAGGGAGGGTCAGCGAGCACAGATGGAGGGGGGGAGGAGGGGAAAGGGACAAGAGGCTGGACAGGATGACCTGGGTTTTTGAGATAAAGTTAGAGGCAAGGGCATTGCAAAGAGCCTGGGAGGCAACAGAAGGGGTAGAGACTGCAGCAGGGTTGGCCAGCTCCTTGCAGTTTTTAAAGAGTTCTTCTGAGTTGTTAGATGCCGCCAAGACACAGGCTTGAATGTGGACTCTCTTCTTGGTGTGGACAGAGAGTCGGTATTGCCTTTGGAGCAGGCGACAGGCCAGTTTGTCAGAGGATGAACAAGAAACCCTCCATTTCCTCTCAGCCGCCCTACACTTACCTTTTAGTGTAGCTAGGTCAGAGTCATACCAAGAATTACACTTGGCTTTGGACTTCAGACGGATCCTTATGACAGGGGCAAGAACATCAAGAGTATCAGAAATAGAAGAGTAGAGGAGGGATAGGGCTGTGTCAGGGTGTGAGTCAGCCGGAGGAGGAGGGGGGAGAGAGAAGTTGGCAGCGAAAACCTCAACTGACACACGCTTCATGGGCTGGATGTCCGAGAAGGTGGTTGGCAGTGTTGTGTAGGCTTGGCTTGGGGGGAAGAGAGTGAGAGATGAGAGGAGAGGAGGCAGTTATCACTCCAGGAGAGAGGAGTGGTCAGAGGGATTGAGAGGGGGAGGCCAGAAGAGATCAAGACATCAAGTGTATGACCTGCAGAATGCGTATGGCCAGAGGGAAGGATAGAGAGAGAGAGAGAGAGAGAGAGAGAGAGAGAATCGCAGGTCACGAAAGAGCAAAGATGAGGGACAAGGATAATCGAGATGTATGTTGAGGACACCAAGGAGGAGGAGTTGAGTGGTTGAGGCCAGGAGGGAAGAGGAGAGGTAAGCCCACTCAGAGAGAAAGGAGGTGATTTGACCAGGGGGTCGATAGAAAGTAGCAACAGTAAGAGAGTGGCTAGGAAAGATTGATAGCCTGCAGACAAGGCATTCGAAAGAGGGGTAGATCTGAGTGGGAATGATAGTGGCAGGAATCCACTCAGGAAAGATCAGGGCTACACTAACACCGGGCCGGATGGATCTGGGAGTGGAGATGATATTGTAGTCGTCAGCGAGGAGAGTGTCAAAGCGTGTGACAGAGCTGGCCGTGAACCATGTCTTGGTAAGACCAAGGACATCAAGGTCCAGTTCTTCGAGGAGGGGGCAGATGTCAGAGGAATGTTTGACAGCAGAGCGAGAGTTGAGAGTGGCAAGATGAAGAAGGTTGCCAGCCTTAAAGACCTTCTGGGGAGGGGTACAAATCAGACGTACGCCCTGCGGAGGAGTGGAGGTAGCCAGAGGTTGGGTAGAGGAGGAGGGAGGAGTGGGAAGGGTAGCCAAGAAATGAGAGGAAGGGACTGCGGGAGATGAAAGGAAGTTGATGAAGCGAGGGAAACGCCTATCGAAGAGGAGGAGATTGGCCTGAGGACCTTGGACCATGACGGTGCCATTTAGATAGACATTAAGAATGACTCTGGAGGAGACAGGACAGAGCACAGAGATCACATGCAGGATCCATAGATCCGGCGAAGGAACGACAAAGAGGATGTCGGTGAGGGTCTGTCGGGAAGAGTCGTTGGAATAGGTATCAGCGATAGGGAAACCCGGGTTAGAAGCCAAGATATCCTTTTTAAACTTCTTCTTTCCAGGCTTAGTGAGAAGGGTGTAACGCTCACCTTGTATCCACGGGGACGCCTTCTCGATTGGCCGGGATACTCTTCGGTCCCTTCCCCTTCCCTGGAGTTCGTGATGTCGAGGGTTGGCTCTAGGGGACAGGAGATGAAGCCTAACAGTTGCTCTTTCCCTGGCAATCCGCCTCCCAGGCTCCCGATTCGCTTGCGGTCCCCATGGGACGTCTCTCACCTTGGTTTCTATAAAGGTGTGCTTTCCATCCTGCCCCGCTGTGCAGGGGCGCGTCGTCAATGGCACCGTACTGCAGAGTTTCTTCACTGGCGAGGGCCGGAGTCCAGACCGGCTGCGACTCCGCACTTTCAGGTAAGTCTTTGTAGATGAAGTTGAGAGAATGTCTTTGGTGATGCAAGCACAAATAACCTTCTCCCCTCTTCTTGCAGGTGTTGCAGGCCGAGGCGGAGGCCACAGCTGGGAGTGAAAAGGTAAGATGAAACGCCAAGCGGCACAGAGAGTGTCCTTGCAAATGGCTAACCTGTGCTATTGTTGTCTTGCAGGTCAAGAAGAATAAACGAGGAGTGGTTCTCCAGAAACCACGGGAGCGGAAAATGTCTCAGAGAAGATGGCCCTCCTGGAGGACTGGTAAGCTGCTCACACGATAACAGGGATGGAGCCGGAGGAAGATGGTGAGGGTTGGTTGGTCTCAGCAGCCGAAGGATGCCGTGGATCAGGTAAGTTGGGGATGCTTCTTGCCTTTTTCTCGCCTTTGTAGGCCAGGATGCTGAGCAGGACCTGGTGAACGTCACGCTGCTTAAGCAGAATAACGCGAAGCGCGTGCCTTCAATCGGGTGTGGTTTAAATAGCCAGCAGGTATCCCAGGTGCCTTCGGGCGAGCCCCGCCCTAGATGCTAGACCGCCGAATGCAGTTCCCCAGTGTTCCGCATGGGGGCGGCCATGCTTGTCCATTGCCCATGGAAACCCGTCCTAGCATGTGTCTCCGATGCCAACAGCGCCAGGACTGGCTCCACGGGATTCGAGTGGGGCCGAACAGAGTCTTTAGGGCCCCGTGGAAACTCGGTTGGGACAAGGTCATGACAGCACTCCCCCCTAATGCCCCTCTCAAAATGGTCCTCCGACCTGGTCCTGGTTTGGAAGGAAATGTTCGATGGAAATGCTGAAGTAAGCGTGGAGCATGGATGTGTTCACTGGGTTCCCATGTCCTGTCCTGTGGTCCATACCCCTTCCAATCCACTAGGTAGTAGAGTTTAGTCCTTACACACTTAGAGTCCAGAATGTCCTTCACCTCGTATTCAGGTTCCCCTTGAACGATGACGGGCTCAGGTGGGGTAGTTATTCGGGTACCTGGCTTGACTGCTTTCAGGAGAGATACATGGAATACTGGGTGTATTCGCATGTGGGCTGGTAGGACCAACTTCACTGCGGCGGGGTTAATTATGGTCTCCACAGGGTATGGCCCCAAAAACCGCAGGCGAAACGTTTGCTTTCCTTTTATTGGTATGTGCTTGGAGGCTAGCCACACCATATCTCCAACCTGGTAGACAGGGGCCTCGGAGTGAAGCTGGTCCGCACACCTTTTCTGGCGCGCCTTAGCTTGTTTTAGATGTTCTTGTGCTTTAGTGAAGGCCTGAGTGATGGTTGAGTGCAGGGTCTCGACAGCCGGCATTTCCAGGGTTGCGGGGGCGTCTAATTCAGAAGTGCGTGGGTGTCTCCCATACAACGTATAGAATGGCGTTTGTCCCGTACTACTATGTAGAGAATTATTATAGGTGTACTCGGCGACCCATAGGAGATCTTTCCAATTACCTTCTCCCTGGTGAAGCATGCAGCGTAAGTACTGTTCGAGAGTCTAGTTTGTTCTCTCCGTTTGGCCGTCGGTCTAGGGGTGGTGACTAGTGGACAGACAGATGTCTATCTGGGCCAATGAGCAGCATTTTTTCCAACATCTGGATACAAATTGGGTTCCACGGTCCGATATTAGGACTGAAGGGAATCCATGCAGGCGCACAACGTGTTCAAGGAAGACTTTGGCGAGGCCGGACGCAGTCGGAAGACCCTTGAATGGGATGAAATGATCCATTTTGGAAAATAGGCCCACAATTACCAGAATGGTATTGTATCCTTGACACAGAGGGAGATCAGTGATGAAATCTAACGATAAAGTATGCCACAGGGCTGGCGGAACGTCCAACGGCTGAGGAAGGCTGGCAGGTCTTTGTTTGACAGACTTATTTTGGGCACAGAGTGTCACAGGTTTCCCCCTTTCTCACCTGTTTTCGCTGCTTGATGGACTCTTTAGGAGGAGTTTTTTTCTGTACGGTACGGGTCTTATACAAGCCCGCTCGGCCGTCTTCAGCTTCCAGTGTTCGTTCAGCTTCAATGTCCGGGATCAATAGGAAACTCCAGGAAGTCCAGGATAAGGAGAAGGTGCACTCGGAGGCGGGTGCACGGAATCCGGGAAGAAGGCTGAATAAGAAGGAGAAAGGATAGTAGGGGAAAGCGGAGGATCCGGGAACTAGGAAACAACATATCCGCAAAGGCAAACTACGTAGCACACGTCTAGCCACAGCTAACAGTAGCGTTGAGACGCGCAGGGCTGCGGGGGTGTGGCTAATTTATAGAACGTGCTGCATCGGACGTGAAGGCTGGTAAGCAGCGTTCTGTGCTTACAGCCATGTTGGAAGTACAACAGAGTGTAAGGCCCGACGCGTCAAGGACCAGGAGGCCCAGAACGGGTGTGTCCGATGGTTCATGACACAGAGACCGCAAGATGACACAAACTCGATTACATCCTTGTCCCGGGAGGATAGCTCAGCGGCAGCATGCTTGCCTTGGAAGCAAGACGACATGAAGCAACACTGGTTCGATCCCCGGGTCCGCACTTACAAACCCCTGGGTATTTAAGCGTGTTATAAATACACAACTAAGACAAAACATCTACACAACTAAAACAAGCAATTCCTGTAACAGCGCCTCGATGCCCGCGGGCTGTGTGAGCGCTTTAAAAATGCAAATAAATAAAATAAATAAATAAATCCTTGCGCCAAGTGGGCCACCAGTAATTCCTTTTGACCTTGGCCAAGGTTTTTGCGATTCCCGGATGTCCTTCAATGAGGGAGTCGTGGTATTTGGAGATTACCTGTTCTTGAAATTCTTTCACAGGTACGAATAGGGAAGGTCTGGATGTGGGTGTCACAAAATGGGGGCGTTGGTGAACCTCACTTTGAGTTCCTGGAAAGCCTTCTCAGCTGCCTCAGTCCAGTTAAATGTCTTGTTGCATTTCCTTAACAAGGATGTAATCGGATGTACGATTTGGGAGAATCCGGGGATAAATCGACGGTAGGAATTCGCAAACCCCAACATGCTCTGGACGCCTTTGATTGAATTGGGCGCTGGCCAATCGAGGACAGCATCCACCTTGTGAGCGTCCATCCGTATCCCCTTGGGAGAGAGGATAAAGCCCAGGAATTCCACCTCCGTAACATGAAAAGAGCACTTTTCCAGCTTGGCATAAAGATGGTGTTCTCAGAGTTTGGCCAGGACTGCCCGTACATGCTCAATGTGTTCTTGCTCAAATGTTGAATATACCAGGATGTCGTCTATGTATACCAGGGCGCAGACGTCGATGAGTTCTCGAAGGACATTGTTCATGAAATACTGGAACGCAGCGGGAGCGTTGCATAGGCCGAACGGCATTACTTGGTATTCGAACAGGCCGTACTTGGTACGAAATGCTGTCTTCCACTCGTCCCCTTCTTTTATGCGTACCAGATGATAGGCCCCTCTCAGGTCCAACTTAGTATAGATATAGGCTTCCTTAACCTGGTCCAGTAATTCCGGGATCAAAGGCAGAGGGTAGCGATTCTAATTAGTTACTTAGTTCCGTGCACGGTAGTCAATACACGTTCTCAAATCGCCTTCCTTTTTTGGCACGAAGAATAACGGCGCCGTGGCCGATGACTTGGACGGGCGGATGAAACCATTGGCCAGGTACTGTTTCAGGCATGTTTTCAGGTGTTGGTTCTCGGCCTCAGTGAGCGCATAAATGCGCCCATAATGAATTTGAGCTCCAGGTAGCAGATCGATTTGGCAGTCATAGGGTCTGTGGGGGGGGGCAGCGTATTAGCCTGCTCCTTTTGAAACACATCCTGGAAGCCTTGGTAATGAATCGGTAGGGTAGCGATCCCTCCGAGGGCATGGACCGTTCCCTCCCGAACTGGAGAACATGCGTGTTTAGTCTTCCGACCCTTCGGGTAACAGGTGTACGTGCAGCTATGGGCAAAAACCAGTTCGCAAGTTCGCCTGTTGATTCATGGATTATGAGCGACCAGCCATGGCATTCCCAGGATCAGCCGGAATTGGGGGGCTTTAATCAGATCGAAGGTGATGATTTTGCGATGCCCATCTTCACACAGGAGTGTGAGCTCGGTGGTGCATTCTGACACAGGGCCCGAGGCAATCTCAGTGCCGTCGACAGTGGTTACAGTTTCCGCGGTTGGTTTAGGGCAAAGGACTAGCCACATCTTTGCTGCAAGGTCTTGATCTATCTAGTTTCCCAACGCACCGCTGTCAATGTAGGCCTCCAACGAGTGCATATTGGACGGCAGCTGATGGGGAATTAAGATCACATGTAGCGCAAAATGGGAGGTCTGTAGCTGGACTTCTTCGCTCGACAATTGGACCCCTACAATTGCCGGGCTTGCTCATTTCCCCGATTCCTCGTCAGGGGTTTCTTTATCAATGGCTCCCACAACCCTTCGGGGCGGCTTGACCGGCCATTCCTTTAAGAAGTGACCTGTTTTTCCACAATATAGGCACAATTGCAAGTCCCTCCTTTTTACTCGCTCTGCTTTGGTTAGGGGAGGCCTGACCCCTCCTATCTGCATAGGTTCGCTGGTCACGTCGGGTCCTCGTGGGGTTTGATCCTTGGGTCGCAGGACTAAGGGGTGTGAATCCGGCTTCCCACGGTCGTTCTTTCTGTCTTGCAGTCGACGGTCCAATTGTACCACCAGACTAATGAACTCAGCACAATCCCGGGGTGGATCCACTACTTGGTCCAACACGTCTTTTAGCTCGCCGTGAAGCCCCCTGTAGAATAGTGTGGTCCGTTTGTCCTCTGGCCAATTTGCCATGATCACCAGTCTATTGAAAGTTGCGATGTAAGTCAATAGATCCTGGCTCCCTTGACGAAGAGACAAGAGTTCATTATCGAGAGCCTGTTCATGGTGGCGTTGGGCGAAGAGCTTTTCCAGTTCCCGTTGAAACCCATCGAAATCCTGTAACAGAGGGTCGTTCCGACTAATGAATGGTACCGACCAATCTGCCGCACTTCCACTAAGATATGATAAAACGAAGGCCACACGAGCTTGGTCCGTGGGGAACGCCCCAGGCCTGCACAGAAAATGGAGACGGCACTGGTTCATGAAGGTAGTATATCGTCGGGGGTCCCCTAAAAAACATTCCGGAGGCACTAGAGGTACTGCCCCAGCAAGGTTGAATTGGACCGGGTTGCTCGCTGAGGCTGATGAGGACTGAGTCATTCTGGGCAACGGGGCTTGGCCTGCTTGTGACTGGAGAAGTATCCTCCCGAGGTCATCCGTCCTTTCCTTGGCCACAATTAGTTCCCTTCGCAAGGCATTAGTTTCCTGCTGCGCAGAGTGGACCTCCGCGCAACTGCCCCATCAACTGGGCTAACTGGTCTGTTTAAGAGGTTTCCATACTAGGCGCCCAGGTGATTAGTTAAGTTTGGGCTTCACGTTCTGTAACGCTCACCTTGTATCCACAGGGACGCCTTCTCGACTGGCCGGGTTACTCTTCGGTCCCTTCCCCTTACCTGGAGTTCGTGATGTCGAGGGTTGGCTCTAGGAGACAGAAGAGGAAGCTTAACAGTTGCTCTTTCCCTGGCAACCCGCCTCCCAGGCTCCCGATTCCCTTGCGGTTCCCCTGGGATGTCTCTCACGTTGGTTTCTATAAAGGTGCGCTCTCCATCCTGCCGCGCTGGGCAGGGGTGCGTCGTCAATGGAACCGTACCGCCGAGTTTCTTCACTGGCGAGGGCCGGAGTCCAGACCGGCTGCGGCTCTGCACTTTCAGGTAAGTCTTTGTAGATGAAGTTGAGAAAATGTCTTTGGTGATGTAAGCACAAATAACCTTCTCCCCTCTTCTTGCAGGTGTTGGAGGCCGAGGCGGAGGCCAAAGCTGGGAGTGAAAAGGTAAGATGAAGCGCCAAGCGGCGCAGAGAGCGTCCTTACAAATGGCTAACCTGTGCTATTGTTGTCTTGCAGGTCGAGAAGAATAAACGAGGAGTGGTTCTCCACAAACCACGGGAGCGGAAAATGTCTCGGAGAAGATGGCCCTCCTGGAGGACTGGTAAGCTGCTCACATCATAACAGGGATGGAGCCGGAGGAAGATGGTGAGGGTTGATTGGTCTCAGCAGCCGGAGGATGCCGTGGAACAGGTAAATTGGGAATGCTTCTTGCCTTTTGATCGCCCTTGTAGGCCAGGATGCTGAGCAGGACCCGTTGAACGTGACGCTGCTAAAGCAGAATAACGCGAAGCGCGTGTCTTCAATCGGGCGTGGTTTAAATAGCCAGCAGGTATCCCAGGTGCCTTCGGGCGGGCCCCGCCCTAGATGCTAGACCGCCGAATGCAGTTCCCCAGTGTTCCACATGGGGGCGGCCATGCTTGTCCATTGCCCATGGAAACCCCGTCCTAGCATGTGTCTCCGATGCCAACTGCGCCAGGACTGGCTCCACGGGATTCGAGGGGGGCCGAACAGAGTCTTTAAGGCCCCGTGGGCACTCGGTGGGGGACAAGGTCATGACAAAGGGAAGGATGGTTAATAGAGAAGCAGTTTGAGTAGATAGGAGAAACAGAAAGTGCCATGGGTGGGAAGAGACAGGAGGCAGAGGGAGGAGTAAACAAGTACAGCGGTATGGAAACAGTCACTGGGCTAGCAGGTTACATCAATGGGCAAAGTTAAATGCAAAATTACACAAGGTTTCACTTTTAGGTATGACTTTCAGGTTAAATGCAAAATTAAACCAGGTTTGACTTTTAGGTTTGGCTTTCAGATTAAATGCAAAATGACACCAGGTTTGACTTTCAGGTCAAATGCAAAATGACACCAGGTTTGACTTTCAGGTCAAATGCAAAATTACACCAGGTTTGACTTTCAGGTCAAATGCAAAAATGACACCAGGTTTGATTAGGTTTGACTTTCAGGTTAAATGCAAAATTACACAAGGTTTGACTTTCAGGTTAAATGTGAGGTTCTATTTTTACAGAAATGAAGTAGGAGTGAGATGGTAAAGGTCAGGAGGAGGTAACTAACCAATGGAGAGTAAGGTAGCAGAGTCATGGTAGTCTTCTAGCCCAGGGATAACAACCTGAAGGAGGGTTGAGATGTGGTAGAGGATGGATGGTTATAAAGCGGCCTGTCAGCGGACAGGGTAAATGACAGGGCCTTAGTTGTGTGCCTCTGTTGCTGGTTCCTGCTCCCGCCTACAGGTGGGCCTGATTGGGCAAAAAGGAACACAGTTGCCAATCAGGAAGGCCATGACTGAAGTTACTATAAGGAGCCACCAAATGGTAAGAAGGGGGAAGCCATCTTGGAGTTGTGCATTTTAAAGGGCAACACAACGAAAATCGGAAGTTTGAAACACTGTGCAAAATCGAAAACACCAACTTCAGGGTGCGGATGCTAGTAAAGCATAGCCATGGGCTATGGGAGCATCAGAAGGGCCAGGAAATGAAATGGGCCATGTCATGCCCAAAATCGGAATAAAATCCAAAGTGCACAAATTTTTCTTCTAAATTCAGAAAATGCAGCCACAAGATGAAAGAAAGCTGCAATAACGTCATGTAAGCCTACCTTCCAAGAGGAGCTGGAAAGGCAACAGCCAGCTTACATCAGCGTCGAGATGAAATGAAGAAGGGAGGCCTTGTTGTGTGCCTCTGTGGCTGGTGCCTGCTCCCGTCTCCATACCTTTTAAAGTTGAAAAAACGGTCAAGTGGAGTCAGGTGTGAGTTATAATTAGCAAATACCTGACTCTGCCTAACTCTATCAATAGGACAACTTAAGTTCTTTCTGCAGCCAGTTTCCCTTACACTTCCCATGTTATTCCTCTGGGAAATCTTCACTACTCCCGGTTGCCTCTTCCTCGTCCCAGTATTTATTGGAAATGGGAGGGGGAGATTAAATGGGTTTGGAAATACCCCATGAAAGCTGAGGGAAAGGGTTTGGAGGTGGAAATGGAAAAGGGGAATACCATGTCACACCCTCAGGTTTGTCCTCCTCCCAATCCCATGTGGCCCTCTACTCAGGTGATCCTCCCTCGCTTGTACGCCCACAGGGTCGGGATCCAAAAGCGATGGCCCTTCCCTGGTCACCTGAATAGAGGATCCCGGGGATATAAGTGGGAGAACACTCTCAGGTTTCTCACATATTGCATTTGTATTCTGCATTATGCACTCACAATCTTCTTATTGTTCGGTCCTGTTGCCTTACAAGTTCAAATTGTATTTCCCCACTTCGCTTGGGCTGACTCACCAGCTCTGTGTGGTGTCTTCTGTCCCACTTGTGCTTCCGCGGCGCAGCTCTGCCGCTAGCCTTCCACTCTGGACTGCCTTGACGTCTCTCTGCCTTCTCCTGCGGCTCTGCTCCTGCATGCCTGATCACCTTCAGGTATCGGTGAGGGTAACTCTGCTTCCACCAGCTGTCGAACACCCAGGAATCGTCGTGGGGTTCCTGGCGTTTCTGCGGCCCTGCTTACTCTCGCAATTATTCTTTCCCTCTTAGCTGGAGAGCCCCTTGTCTTCGCCACACAGATTCTATCCTCCAACTTCTGCACACCTTGAATGGAGATGCAACGGCTTCTCCTGAGCTCTCTTACAGTTTGGTTTCCATGTGAAAACATCCCGTTCACAGGTGCTCTCTCAAAACAACTAACATGCTCATTGAGCTTGAGGCTCCTGTTGCACTGTATCATTTCCTTCATCCGTCTCATCTCAGTATTTCGGTGGTTGTAGGAATTAGAGTCCACGGATATCAACTGATGCACAGTACTTGGAGAACCTCTCTCAATGATTCCATATGAAAGATCAGTTCTGTATAAAGGGGAGTTAGAACTTAAAAGGGTTTTCTTGGAGCTTTTACTTTACAGACCATAGATGGGCATTTGGTCTAAAGGATGTTGGGAAAAGCTTTCTCTATTTTCCCTAAGGGAGGGAACAGACGCATGGTAATAGGCCATTAGGGTCTTAGGTATAAGGGGATCTTCCTCATGGGCAAACGGGGGGGATACCATGTCTCATCCAATGAAGTCATGACATCACCCTGGTAGTTGTCTCCTCCCACATGATCCACCCTTAAATAGCTGTCCCCAGGGTCAGGATCAGGTAGCGGCTAGCGTCCCCTGGCCACATGGGAGGAGGTCATTGCTGGGGGATCTGTGATGACTCCATTGGATTAATCATAGCCCATTCATTGTTCACCCATGCAAATCAAGCAGACATATTGGAGGGGAAATGAAAGAGATCTGCAACATGGAAGCCGTCTAGCACTAAGCGTTATAATTTTTATCTAAACGCACCATGTTCAATGTCCTGTCAGCCAGGTAGTTATTAAACAGCACTTTGCGTTCTTTGGGGGAACCTGGTTGTCCAGTTTATTAAGCCTCATATCATTGAGGGCAGTTTTAAACTTAATGATGTTGTCACCATTGATAAAAAAAAAAAAATCATGCTTACTTTTCTGATAATCCAATTGACTAAAACCTACCATAATAAAGCACCTATGAGCTGTAGCAAGGTGTTAAGAAATGACACAGACAGGTAGCTTTTGTCTCAAGTGGTTTATTTGGTTAGGCAAGATGATTACCAATTTCTCAGGAGAAATCTACAATTTTTATCACAATGTAGCACAGTTTTTATTGGCTTCCTGTCTTCTCCCTGGACAAGACAAGGCCTCAACGTTCTCTTCTTTTGCCACTTCCTTGGTCAGAGTTTCATCTCCTCAGCTTCTGTGTCTTCTCTGGCAGAGCATTTTACACTTTCTTCAACTGCCTGGTCATGGACTACAGTCCCTGTCCTCTCCTCTAGTCTTGGTGTTAGCCGGCAAACGTCTCGCAGGCTCAGCTCTCCCTCAGTCTCTCAGTTTACTTACCCGTTGTTTGTTTCATGCCTTAGTTGTGCTTTATCCTTGTTCACCTCCTTTCCATTTTTTCCCCCTTCTCATACCGGCCTGCTGGGTTCTGCTCCTCCTTCTAGTTGTGCGATACTTTGAATTTTTATTTTGTAATTCTATTTAATTATTATGGGTAAAGGATATTTTGAACCAGACACAAATAGGTAAGCAAGAGTCAATGGGGCAATCCTGAGTCAGGTGTCATACAAAAGTGAGAGAGGAAGTGATCTACTCACCGGTGGTTGGTGGGAAATCTATGTTAAAGAGACCAGGGACTAGGCTGGGCAGACATATTACATTGGTTCGAAGAACTAATTATATACAGGTATGTGTAGTAGAGTTAGATACAGGGCAGTAACAGAGCGGGAGAAATGTCTGAGTAAGTAGAGGTTGCTCGCTGTTGGTTAGTGGGGCGGAGCATTAGTGCATTGTGTTTTTCACATCACGAGGGAGAGAATTCCAATGGTGCATAGCAGGGAGAAAAAAGGAGCGGAAACAAGTTGGAGCACAGGGTGGTCAGGGAATAGAGAAGGGACTAGTGAGTGTTGTAGGAAACCTTAGGGTATTCGTCCAAGCAGACACAGGGCACACCTGTGGGCAATATGATTGCAAAAGCAATACTTGAGACTCAAATGCGTCAAATTAATTCAAACAACTTGAGTAAGATTCTAAAAGAGAATTCCATAGAACATTTCAAATAGTTCCAGAATGTTTTTTACTTCCACATTCATAAAATATACATTTGCATTAATGTTAAAAAATCATATATTCTTAAACAATTCTTTACATATGCAGCGAAGATAATGTTGACATTCATTAGTATTATAATCTTATATAACATTCAAATGATAGGGGTCAGATATTGTTCTGACTTGATGGGTCCGACTTGATGGTCGTGCAGTTATAAAATGCCTCCGTCCCCAAGTACCGCTCGAGCAGAATATAAACACTGCCCGAGCAATCTTTGAGGCCACAGGAAGGAGTGTTGTCGTCGGCCTGGTATTGAGAACGCCGGAAGGACCCCTGATCGCTATAAGGCAAAAGGTTATAATCAGGAAAATACTCTATAATGGCAATGGGCAATTGATAGGAAGAGTTAAACAAAATGCAGTGACACCAGCTTACCTAATAGAGATGGAATGTAGGTAGAGAACCTACGCAGGGAAATCCACGGCAAGCCGGAATGGTGTAATAGGCACTCCTTCCCAGTACCTCGTGGAGTGAGGCAAGATCTGTAGCAAGGCTTGAAGCAATCCGAAGGTTGCAAAACAGAAGGGCAATCCAAGAGCAAGTCCAGAGTATAACAGGGGTCGGATGTCCAGAAAATCAGAGAGCACGCCAAAATCCAAGGGTAATCCAATAGCAAATCCGAAAAGAGTTCCAAGGTCGAAGCAAACAAGAGCAAGGGTAATGCGTGACAGTCCTCCGTAGACGTTGAAGTAGCTGTGAAGCAAAGAGTCTTGTTTGCCAGCCTCTTTTGAAGGGGCGAGCGGTATCACGTGACGTATCACGTGGCTGATCGCGTACGTTGCATGGAGCGCAACGTGGCCAGTGATTGGAGCTGCCGGCACTTCCTGGTAATCTGACGTTGCCGGCTGTGCAAGAGGCGCCATGGCAGACGCCAACGCGGAAAAGGGCGAAACGAGGCAGATCCGCCCAACATGGTATTCCGCCTGCCGTGTTTTCCCTGCTGGTGGTGTGAACGGGAAATACTACGGCGAGAGGCGCCTGAGGAGGAGAGATGTGAAGAGGGAAAGGCCGTGTGAGAGGGCGTGACAGATATCTATATAGGAGTTGATGGTTCAATCCTCTCGCGAGATATAATCTCTAAAATAGGTTTTTCCAGTTGATTACTATGTGTTTCGGGCTTCAGTCGCTCCTCTTCATGTAAAGATATCTGTCGTTTTGATTACATTCTGGAAATTAAATTAAAGAAAATTTAGTTTAGGTGTTATGTGAAAACAGTAGGTGACTATAAATCATTTAAGCAATATTTTAGCTGTCGGTTTTTAGATCACTGACTATCCATGCATGGACCTTTGAATGTGTTGATACTGGTATCTAAGCCCTTCAAGTTTTTCTGGAAATCCTGTGTTAATTCTTAAAATAAAGATTTATTACATGAAATTACAGACGTGTGAAAAATAAAATAGCTAATAAGGTCTTGTGTGGGGACAGTCGCTTGGAAAAAGCGCTGGGTCCCACATCGAGGCCGCCTTCAATTCCTTTTATCCTGTATCTCAGTCATTTATAAACACAACTCACCGAGTTGGTTTTCTCTATACAGGGGGGTCGGGAATGAGGTAATGGATCCTCATTATTTTATGTGTCTCCTGCTCTGCTGTTCACATTGTGGGAATCTCCCTCCAATCAGTCTGTGGACAGGTAATTACATTAGCTGGACGGTACAGTGATTGATTGATTTATTTATTTATTTATTTATAGAGCGCTTTGCACCAAAGCGTTGTACATTGGAACAACAAATACACAGAAATAACAACAAATTAACAGTGTGAGCAAAAAATTACAACTTGAATCATTCCATAAAACAGTTTAAAGAGCAATTACTTGAGGGGGGGAGAAGTGGAGAGTTGAGGGGACCAGGAGAAGGATTGAAAACGTGTAGAAGGAAGGGAGAGAGAGAGTAAAGGGAGAGGTGGGAGAGGAATTGAAGAGGAGAAGTCAGGGGGGTGGATACGAGAGGGCAGGAGGGGGCTTCACGGAGGGGGATGGAGAAGAAGGGATTTAAGGGAGGTGCAAAATGAGGTGAGGGTGGTGGAAGATCGGATTAGGAGGGGGAGAGAGTTCCAGTGCAGAGGGGCAAGAAGATGGAAAGAGCGGAACCGGGAAGAAGCGCAGGGGGAAGGGGGTACAGTGAGAAGGAAGCGGTCAGCTAAACGAAGGGAGCGAGGGGGGGTGTAGAAGGAGAGAAGCGAGGAGAGATAAGGAGGAGCAAGACCATGGAGGGATTTGAAAACAAGGCAGAGAAAGTGGAATTTTAGTTGTAGGTGTAAAGGTAGCCAGCTAAGGTGAGAGAGCGAAGAGGAGATAGAAGCACGGGGGGTAAGGAGACAAAGGCTACGAATAGCAGAGTGGTAAATGGATTTAAGAGTGGCAAGATGAGAAGAGGGAAGTCTGAAGAGAAGAGTGGAGCAGTAGAAGAGACGGGAAAAGATGAGTGAGGAGACTAGGAATTTAGTAGCGTGGAAAGTTAGGGAGGGACAGATTTTGCAAATGTTGTAGAGGTGGTATCGGCAGGAGCGGGACGTGAGTGAGATGTATTGCGAGAAGTTAAGAGAGGAGTCAAAAAGAACGCCTAGATTGCGAGCATGGGTGGAGATAGGGAGATCAGAAGGAGGAAAATGGATAAAAGGGGGAGGACAGGAAGGGGGAAGAGTATTAGAGGGTAAGAAAAGGACTTCGGTTTTATCGGTGTTGAGAGAGAGAAAGCGGGAGGACATCCAGTTCTTGATGGCCGTGAGACAAGAGGAGAGCTTCAGATGGATGTCAGGTGTGAAGGAGGAGAAAGAGAGAAAGAGTTGAGTATAATCCGCATACAAATGATGGGAAATGCCAAAGGAGGAGATAACAGGGGCAATGCAAGAGGTGTAGAGAGAGAAGAGGAAAGGGCCAAGTACACAGCCTTGAGGAACACCGTAAGTTAGAGGGAAGAAGGAGAGGTCTGGCCTCTCCATGAGACAGTAAAGGAACAGGCGCAAAGGTAGGAGGATAGCCATTTTGGAACAGGGCCTTTGAACCCGAAGGAGGAGAGAGTATGGAGCAGGAGTGGGTGATTGACAGTGTCAAAAGCGGCAGAGAGATCAAGGAGGATAAGAATAGAGGATTGCTTAGGGTGACGAGCAGACAGGAGCGAGTTGAGAATGGAGGTGAGAGCAGTTTCAGTGGAATGTTTAGGACGGAAGCCAGATTGAAAAGGAGGAAGGAGAGAGGAAGTAGAGACGAAGGAAGAGAGTTGAGAGTAGGCAAGGCGTTCAAGGATTTTAGAGAGGAAAGGTAGAAGAGAAATAGGTCTGTAGTTAGCAGTGAGCAGAGGATCTGCGGAGGGTTTCTTAAGAATAGGAATAATCCATTGCATGTTTGAAAACAGAGGGAAAGGTAGATGAGGATAGGCAGGAGTTGAAGAAAGTGGTGAGTAAGGGAGAATAAAAGGGTAGATCTTAGGGATGAGAATAGAAGGGAGAGGGTCAGAGGGGGCGGACGTGGGGTGGGCTTTAGATAAAAGGGAGGAGATATCAGAAGGGGAAACAGATGAGAAGACAGATATGATGGAAGATGGGGGTGAGGGGGAAGAAGGAGAGGAGGAGTCAGAGAGGGAGTTCATTTTTTGCCTGAGAGAGATGATTTTAGAGGAAAAGTAATTGGTAAAGTCAGAGGGAGAAAGTGAGGAATTGGATGAGGGATCAGGAGTGGGAGGAGAGAGAAGACGGTAAACAGTTTGAAAGATCCGACGAGGATGGGAGGCTTGAGACTGAAGAAGGTTAGAGTAGTAGGAGGATTTGGCAGTCGCAAGACAAGAATTGTAAAGTGCATGGTAGGAGAAGTAAGAGGTTTGATTAGAGAGCGAGGGAGTTTTGAGCCAAAGTCTTTCAAGTCGCCTGAGAAGACGCCGCATAGAGCGGAGATGGGAAGTAAGCTAAGGTTGAGAAGGTTTTTGAGTAGGGCAGAAGAGACAAAGGGGGTAGAGTTGGTCAAGAGTAGTAGTGATAGAAGATGAAAGGGAGGAGAGAGCATCATCGGGAAAAAATAGTGCAAAGTCTTGGTGAGATGGGAGAGAAGAAGACCAAGTGTGGGAGAAGAGGGTAGGATCAAAATTACGCAAGGCGCGACGTGAGAAGATTGGTGGGGAGGGATTAGTATTAGTGGAGGGTGAGAGAGGAGAAAGGGAGAACGAGAGTAAGGTATGATCAGAGAGATAAACAGGAAGAGAAGAGACAGGGGAGGAGGGGTAGGAGGAGTTAAAGATGAGGTCAAGAGTTGAACCAGAGGAGTGCGTAGGGGATTAAGGAAGGGGGGAGAGGAGGTAGGAATCAAGGATGGAGAGGAGGGGGGAAGATTGGGGGGAGGAAGGAAGATGAATATTAAAGTCGCCAAGTACAGTAAGAGGAGAGGGGGAGGGAGAAATAAGTGAGAGGAGTTGATCAAGGTCTTCAAAGAAGGAGGAGAGAGGTCCAGGGGGACGATAGATGACCAGGAAGGAAATAGGATGGGGAGAGGAGAAAGACTTGTAAAGGAATTCAAAGGAAGGGAAAGAGGGGAGAGTTAGAGATGAAGAGGATGAGATGAATTTGGAGTGGTACAGGAGATCGACGCCACCACCACAGCCAGTGGGACGGGGGATATGGAGGAAAGAGGAAGAGGGAGGAAAGCGGGACAGAAGTGTTATGTGGAGGAATCCAGGTTTCAGTGAGGCAGAGGAAATGTAGGAAGGAGGTCAGGGGCTCAGTACTGAGGATGACCGGCAGGAGGCTATAAGGTCAGAGGGAGTAGGGACTCTAGGTCGTGGATGAAAGAGAAATGGCGCCTAAGGCAAGAAAGTGAATAGCGGAAACAGACCGTTACAACTGAGTGACGGGATACCAGGGTTACAGAACTAGTTCAGGGGGATGACAAGGAGGGGCTCAGAAAGTCATAAGGAGTGGGTACACAAAGTGGTGGCTGGGAAGACCAGCAGACCGCAGTAGATGGAAGAGTTAGAGTAGAGTAAAGAGCGCTACCACAACGCAGGAGACAAAGGACAATGGATGGGAAGGTAGACACCCAAGAAGAATTAATGCTGGGATCAGGAGAAGATGGAGGCAAACAAGGGTAGGATCCGAAATCTGATCTGGACATAGAACTCCACTGAGTAGAGATGGGTTGGGTGATGTGCAGAGTGCTGTACAGAGGGGCAAAAACAGAAGAGCAGGACCACCGGGACCCAGTGTGGGTGAGGGGGGATCCCGCAGTGCAGACCCAGCTATAGGGCAGGAGGGGGCCGCACAGAGGCCAAATCTACATCAAACAATACAGGCCCAGTCCTCAGGGCCCACCGTGACCCCGTGTGCAGAATAGGAGGTCCAGCTCAGGTGCGTTGAGGGCGGGCACCAAGGGCCACATAGTGTCCGGCAGCAGGAGAGACCTTGAGGCCGGAGTAACGTTGGCCCCATGGACCGCTACAGCAGCGTTTAAACGCGGATCTAGGAGAGGGAGTTCGGGGCTGCACAGGGCGTGCAGAGAGTCCAGGGATTGCCGCCAGCGAGGTGTACAGAGTCAGCAGGGGGAAGATCCGCGACCAAGATGGTTGTAGGGCAGGAAGGATCCTGCAGGGTCGGCCCGGAGGCAGAGCGGGAGGAGGCCGCTCCGAGGCCCGAAGCGACTCCGATCAGGTCGGACCACGGATCACAGTGCCCATCGGGACTCAGGCGCACTGAGGAATCAGGCAACGGTCCAACAATGGCCCCGTGGACCGCAGCAGCCGCTGATGATTGTCATCTTGTTGTAGCAGTCATCTTAATAGTTCAACATACATTGATACTATCAGGCATATTCATTTGCTATGTTGTAATAGGTGTATCACTCTTCGTACCTTTCATTTAAGGATTGATGATATACTCATACGTCCCTGGATCTAGTTGTTAGGGGCGCTATGGCATTGTCTTTGATGGCGTTGTTCACATAGAGCATACGCCGGTAATCTAAAAGTACCACGTTCAATCCGTCTGCGTAAAGCAAGATATCTATATTGGCTTGTTTTCTGTTTACCTCAATAATCAGATTATCAAGGCATTCCTCTGATACACAATTCGATTTGTCTCATATACTGCTTACCTCAGCTCACCGTGTGTGCAGCGTCTCCCTGTGTGTTTGTGTCTGCTCACTCGTTAATCACGTCTCTGCATCGGCTCATTGCTAAGCAACCCTGGTCTCGATAGTTTATATACAGCTCTGGTCTGTTACTTCAGGCACGCAGAGCGCCATCTTGGACTACGTATCGGAGCTAGTGCAGTCAAACTCTACAAATGTGTTTCCGGACTATTGACTCAGCAATTTGCTGTGAGTTAGCCATTGTTATATCTTATATTGTAACTGTTTGCAGTTCCTCCAGGCAAATACATTGTGGCCATGATGGAGATTAGGAATAGTAATTGAGATATTTTTAGGTAATATTAAGATGTCATGGATTGGTTATCAATAACATTTTATTACAGATAGCAGTTAAGATCCCAGTCAAGATTCATACCTCGATGATATATTGCATCCAGTTTTTCAATCCTATATATCTCTCTTTGCTTCAGCAGTCTCATCCAATTTCCACCTCTCCTTGGTAGTGGCACATGCTCCAAGATAATAAATTGGATCTGTGCATTTGTGTGTTTCTGTGCATTCAAATGCTGTGCCACTGGTGATTTTTCAGATGACACACAGATATTTGATTTATGTTCACACCATCTTGCTTTAGCCCTCGTGGACATAGTTTATAAACGGAAGAAATACTATCTTCAGAAAGATAACTCAAGAAGCAGAAGAGCACCATGTAGCAAGAATTAATGTACACCGCATCTAACCCCATCCTCATCAGAAGTCTCTAGTGGTGAGATTGACAACCCCGAGTAAGTAACAGAAAACGAAGTGGAACCTACACGGGACCCAAAGGATACCACTGAAGTTCAGAACACTGCGAAATTACCATCAGGTACACCCTCAACCTCTTATTCTTTTTTAGATTGCGTCTGATCAGATGAGTTCAAAAGAAAAAATCCAACAAGGAAAGTAAATCTCAATCAAAGGAAGACACAGTAGTAAACATCTCGAGTTACAAATTGACCAACTTGGAGTGGTGTACTCTTCAGAAAGGGATCTCTTTCATCTCCCATCATAACAGCACATTACTGAAAGCGAAAATTGATTTCTTTAAATTAACAAGGAAAATGAAACAGAAGGTCTTTTTTGACTCAATTGAGGAAATGGGGAACAAAAAACAGACAGAATATCTTGAAATTAAACCAAAGAGTACCTTCTCACCACCTGTTCTAAATCCTGTGCTCGAAGCCTTCCAGAAATCAGTCATCAAGGATTTACAGAAATTGAAATTTCAGAAAAGAGGTCGATCAAACTTAACCAATATAGAAAAAATAGTATTGGATAAACTTTGGCGGAGCCCTGATCTAATTATCAAACCTGCTGACAAGGGTAGGGCACTATTGATTTGGGACACCACCAAATACAAATTGGAAATCGAAAAACAACTTAGGGATCAGGACACGTATTTGGAAAATTTTAGTGACCCAACCGAACAGGTACCCAACATCATTAAGACAACATTTGATGAAGCAGAGCTAGATGAACTCATTACACACAAGACCAAGGCATTCTTAATCAATCCCTATCCATCAATGCTGTGCCGGCCAGATTAGTTTCCTGTAGAAAGGCAAATGTGGGCCTATATATAATTGTAGGATCTCTCCCCATTTGATTTTGTCACATAAGCCGTTAACATTCATTGACATTACCGACACTTTCCTGTCCAGCCCCTGAGCCATTCCTTTGCCAGCAACAAACACCCGCCCGATAGTGCCCACCAAAAGAATACTCTGATAGCAAACCATTGTCATGATCACGTGAGACAAGGACACTGGGGGAGGCTGGACAGTTTTTTTTTTTTTAATTCGGTTTTTATTGAGTTTTATGCGTCACAGTATATGTAGGTATGTAACAGTTTGACATAATGTGACATGAAAAGGTAAGAACATTGAAGCCAACTTTAGTTTTATTCCCTTCCCCATGCCCCGTAAACCCCCAGTGATCTCGTACCTCAGCGTCAGACATTGGTCTTCATCATGATTTACCTCATATAAGGAACCTTTCACTTTCACTTTGCGTTTGTGGTGATGTGGGTGGAAATTTTCGCTGTGTGAATGTCACAATATGGGTGTATGGATCTAGTTATCTCATTTCATAGTTCATATAGTGTACAAAGGTCGGCCCATGCCATCTCAACAGAGCCACAGTCTCTGTGTAAGGCAGCGGTTAGGCGGTCCATATGGTACAGGGTCTCGGGCTACATTTATCCATTCTGTTTTTCTCGGGAGTAGTCAGCGTGAGCACGCGTGTGTTTGAAACCGCCAGCAGCGCGGTGAAAGAAAACACACTGCGAACACACACACGCTGAGAAAGGCAGCATGAGAGAAATTGGAGGGCACAAGAAGCAAAGCTGCTGCAATCAGTGTGGCGGGAGGAACAGGCAGGAAGCAAGGGAAAGAGAAAGTCAGAAGCAGGAGGAATCGCCAGGGGAAAACTCGAAACAGGAGCGCTGTCTCGGTAACTAGCGTTAGAATGCAATAAAGTTGCAATGCACCGGTTGCCTCACCTGGCCATTAATTAAAGTCTGTCGTTTCCACGGAAAGACTAGTGCGTTGCACCAACAGAAGAAAAGAGTGAACATTAATAGCTAATCCCCCACACTAACGTGAGATGGGGGTTTAGATTCTATTAAAGACAAGGAGGCGATTATTATGCATTACAATCTTTACTCTGAAACCACAGCAGCAAAGTAAATACTTTTACAAACAAAAAAGTTTCCACAACAGAACTAGATAGAGTTCAATGTCAATGTATGGGGAACTCCCCAACCCATCATGGAGGACAGGTCATGCCCTGCAGGGGACCAATGAGCAGGGACCCTCTTCTATATATGTCCATTACTCTAACCCCAACCCCACTTTCTGCAGCTGTCTTGCACCAGAAGTCCAATGAAACAGTTGAACTGCGTAGCGCGGAGAAAGAATCCATCGAAACTGGAGATCTCCACCTTCCCGCAGCCTGAATCTATGCCGAAGTTCTTCTGGATAGGACTTCTCATCCAAAATCACGCACTCCACAACTTGTAACTGCGAGCCACACTCCTGGTGAGAACCTCAACTCGTGGCTGTAAGAACAACAAACAAGAAGGGTGGGTGGTTGGGAAAAACAACAAACCAAAGAATGTTCTTTCTTGAACCACCTGTGTACATGCGTGTCACAATTGTCATATCATATCATATCCAGGGTGGGTGGGTGGGATAATAATCGCCTCCTTGTCTTTAATAGAATCTAAACCCCATCTCACGTTAGTGTGGGGGATTAGCTATTCTATGACAAGACAGGAGGCTCATATTATGCAAGTTCAAAGCCCTTGCATCTTATTTGTACAACATGATCCATACAATAGAGCCAATATAATAAAATATAATAAAATAATAGGAAAGGAAAAAACATTTTTATGCTTTCATTAAATCAATCAGCTGACCGCAAGAGAAATGACCAAGACTAGTTTGCCCGAAAACTGTCTTATAAGGCATCGTCAAAAGCAAGAAAACAGGAAATTGTGCCAATTCCAGTGTTCCTTACAGGCCGCCAAAACCAACTGGTTAAGAGGGGAAAAAACCCTTAAACAAAGTTTTCCTATACTAATAGGTTAGGACAAAAACTCCTCTGTAAAAAACACCTCTGTTGTCCAATCAAACATTTAAAACATTTAAATTAATATCATCTTTGGGATCCTAGAAAGCAAACCAAAGAAAATAAGCACAGAGCTCACCTGGAGATAAAGAAAAAGTACCCCAAAGGGGGAAAGTCTTTTAGGTTCCATCCCATGCATTAAAGTAAGATATTGCATTAGGATCAGGGCATGTCACATAACTACACTGGGGAACCAAGAGGGAAAGACAAATCTTCAAAAAGGTAAAATGGGAGTAAAAATCATTTTATAAATTTGTAACAGGACGACCCATCCTGAGCAGAGCTGAAAAGCCATAAACTTAACCCACAATTGTCTTCAGACATATGTGTATACTAAGGAGGGATGTCCTCTGGAGGCCGAAGCAGAATGGAAGAGAGGGGCCCCACCTGAGAAGCTAAACCTGTCAAACCGCCAACTGGAGACCGTCAGACCTTCCGAACACTTGAAGAAGAACTCTGCTACCATGACAAGAAGCAGATATTTACAAACCTGATCCTTAAGAGGCCAAACCTGGCAAGGAGAAAGAATGTATCTTACATCCAATCGCCACCATCATAGTGACATCCAATTCCAAGTCTTAGCAAGACTCTAAACTGCAAAGAAGTGATCACTAAATAGTTAAACTGAAGCTGCACACCAGAAGAGGTCTAACCTCTATTTCAGTCAATTTGGAGAGCCTTGAAGCTCACAGCACCCTGAGCTGGCACCTTATTGTAAAAACAAACTCTTGTGAAAACCCAAAGGTCCACCTGCCATGCAGGTGACTAGGAGAATCAAGTCATTAACTGAATATAAATATCCCAGCCCTCTGGGAATCGTACTGGCAGACACCTTCTGATAGTTAATGTAGAGACGCTGGAACACATTGTGATAGAGGGTCATAATAACTTGGAAGGGAGATTAGTATCACTCCCAGACCCCTCTATCTCACCAAGGGGAATATTGAGCCTTCACAAATGAGGAGAACCCTCCCCCACTTAACTAAGGGAAAAAAACCTTGCAACCCAGAAGAAGGCTACCCCGAGGACCACATTACAACCCCGCTTTTAACACCCTTAAGAGAAATAAATACACTCTAACCAACCCCCTGACCGTGGACAGGCTCCGCTTAACCTGTTGAAATACCAGGAATTAGCGCAAAGGAAAGTAACTGACGGGAGGGAAATGCTTAGTGCAAGTCTGCACTGGCCCTGAGTCTGAACTCCTGTAAAAGAAAACCAGAAAAACCAACGGGCGATACTCCACGTGGTGTATATCATGATACAATATCCCCCAAGGATGACGAGCATGGGAATGAGGGGGAAAGATCTCAGGGAAAAATGATCAATGCCTCGTAAATACAGGTTGTGAAAGAAATCTGGGACCACTGTCCCCTCAAACCCGAGATCTGAGTCTCTGTATTTGTGTGAGGCTGACTGGCCACTAAGGGAATCAGGGAAAAAAAAGAAAAAATGAAGCACATTGTCCATAGCAAACAGTACTTATACAGTACTACGAACCCTCAGGTATATGAGTGGTGCATATCACTATTACGAACGGTGTGTGACGTGAAGTGTTCACTTATCGATCTCAGCAGGATAAAATACTTATTTAGACCTCTCCAAAATTAGGAACCTGCATCAGTAGGGTCAGCACGGATGAGAAAAAACCAGCACCCTAATCGGTGCACTGTAGAAAATGTATATGTCTATATATATATACACAACAAAAGAGATTAAGCAACTCTCTTGAGGGTACAGAAGCCTGCCTGAACTCCTCGAGCAGAGGAGAAAGTGTAACACACTGTTAGACGGTTAGTTGAACCACAGGCCAAGATTTGGGAGGAAAACCCATGGGGCAAGTGCCCTAAAGTTATTGTTTGGCAACTCGTATATCTGATATCATCAAGTGTTTCCCAAACACTTTCTCCAAGTAGAACACGGTTGCTCAATTTGCCATGCAACAAAACTGAACAGTTACCCTCAAGCTGACCCTGTCTCCACCAACAGTTCAATAGTAAAAAGAATGTCCAATGGGACAAGTAGTAAGGGAAACCCCGTCCCCACTATAGAGAGCCTCCAGCCCTGCAGACCTCAACAGAGGCATAACGCATCATCTGTTTCTTCCTCATGATGGGAGAAAATACAGCAGCTTAATCAGCACAGGTGTTGGGTGGAGCAATTGATATCGGGGAAAGCAAGACCTAAGGAAGGACTGAGTTGTCCTGAAACTAACTACGGTAAAGGGCGACAGAAGTTTAACTAAAAGACGAAGGTTAACACCAGTGTCTATAGAGGAAGGTACAACCCCCCACATGGGTTTTACCACAACCTCCACACACTCTTTTCTTTAAAGTACTTAATAAATTATATAAAATAGACATATAAAATATCCAAAGAAGAGGGGTTATGCCCTCACAGGGGTCCAAACCCCCCGGCCCTTCTATAAGCTGCTACTTACCGAGCTATCCGGGCCACTGACAATTCTGAACACGCCAATGTGTTCCATTCATCACTTAAACATAATGTTTAGCAAAAGAGAGCACTGGGCAAGTGCACCTTAACTGCTCACCCTAGCAGGGTGTGGCAACCAGCAGTACACGAGGGGGTCCCTCGCCGCAGAATCCAGGCAAAGCCTGAAACCAAGCAGGCTACGGTGTGCTTACAGAAATAATGACATCTGCCATATGCAGCATCTAAACAGTCTGCTAACCTTAAGGGAGGAATACCCTGAGCAATTGTGCCTTCAACTGTTTGCCCGAGCAGGGCGTGATAACCAGCAGTACACCAGGGGTAACCTTGCATTAGAACTGAGGTAGAAACCTGAAACCAAACAGGTTATGGCACACAAACTGTTAAGGTAATCACCAACGCCATATGCAGCACACCGACAAAGTTGCCAACTTTAAGTGAGGAATACACTGATGAAGTGTACCTCAACTGCTCACCCTAGCAGGGTGTGGAACCATCAGTATACGAGGGATCACCTCGCAGAAACACAAGCCAATCCTGCCACCGAGCAGGTGACGGTACCTTTCCAGAGCACCTCCAGAGTACCTGAAACTGGTCACCCCCGCAGGGTGTGGAAACCAGCAGTATACGAGGGGTTAACCTCCCCATAGAATTCAGGCAGAACCTGAAGCTAAACAGGTTATAGCACTTACCAAGAAGGCAAAGCACCCTTCAGTAGGCGAACTGGTGTTAATATATACTGAAAATATCAATTTAAACACAAAATAAAATATCAATTTTAAATATATATATATAGTATATGAATAAATATAAACATTAATGTAAATACATATATATAAATACACATTCGCATCCACATGTGTATACCGCCAAAGGCGGGCAGCGAACCGAGGCCCCTCGGCCTGGTAACCCTGCAAACCTCTCCTTGAGCTATGCCTCTTGTGGGCTGAAACATCCCTCACCACCATAGATCTATATAAATTAAATGTAGAAATACAAGCGTTTCACTCTAAAAAGAGGACACAGCTGCCCTTTTCAGGAATGCTCATGGAAGTTACTCCCATCAAAGGAGGGCCTAGCAAACTGCCCCCCCCCCAGCCAGATCCCCAGGACAGGCCTAGCCTGTATGCAACTAATGACAATGCGCATGTAAACATAAAAACACACACACACGACGTGCGGGAAGTTAATGAGTAAAAGAAGCTGCAGCCTTTACAGTCATGGAAAAAATGCGCGCAGGTTCCTACTGCCGCTTACATAATGAACTTGTAGAAAAACAAAACTTCCTCTCAAGTGAAAAGAATTTCAAGTGTTCCCAAACCACCTGTGGGAAACGTGCGCTGGCTCTGGGGCTGGGGCAGCTGCTAAAAATAACACTGCCTGGAGGGAAAGAATTTCACACTTAGCCGCAGCCTGATTAGAACGCCTCTCAGGGCTGAAGAAATATAAACAAACACTGCAGAAGCAGAAGGCTCCCAGCAGAGCATTACACAGCATGAATGTGACCTGCAGGTCAGCGTTCGCACACGAACACGGCACTCAGCCAGTTACCAACGGAACATGAAAAATACATGACCATTTCCACAGTACAGTGTAATAAAACCCCAAACTCATCAATATAACATTAATAACATAAATAAATAGCACTCTAAACTCCATAATTCCACACTAAGAAAAGAACTAGGAGGAGTTGACTTAGCTGTGGATTGCAGCAGCAAAGAAAGAGGGGTTGGGGTTAGAGTAATGGACATATATAGAAGAGGGTCCCTGCTCATTGGTCCCCTGCAGGGCATGACCTGTCCTCCAGGATGGGTTGGGGAGTTCCCCATACATTGACATTGAACTCTATCTAGTTCTGTTGTGGAAACTTTTTTGTTTGTAAAAGTATTTTCTTTGCTGCTGTGGTTTCAGAGTAAAGATTGTAATGCATAATATGAGCCTCCTGTCTTGTCATAGAATCCTACTTCCATTTCGCCCATCTGTCCCATAGTTTCCAAGGGCGATTCATGACAAAGAGAATTGGACACAAAATGTACTGATATTGAGAAAAGGAACTGTAACCTCGTGCCGGAAAAGCCCAGGAGTGTGCTGTACTCAAGAGTCCGCCTTGTCCCGTGCTAAAAACGTGAGGAAGAGAGACCCCAGCCATAAGATCCTGACTTATTTTGTGAACACTTCTTTCTTTTCCTGTGAACATTATCCCACACTATTTTGTAACATAGCGGTAAGGATTGCAATAGGTTTTTTAGTATAGGCCCTTTTTATTTTTACAGTTTAATAAAAACCCTTGAACTGTGATCACTTGTGTCTGTCTTACTTTGATACCATTCCTTCCTTACAGTTCCCGAGGGGTAAATCGTTAGAAGATGGGACCATTCTTATATGTGGTTGATTGCTTGAGCAGGAAATGACACTGAGATGGTTACTGTTGAGCATATAGGTTACATCAGGATTCCTTGCTAGTTAATTTTTCTTGGATGTAGTGGCCTTAACAGTTACATTCCTCAAATCAGGTCCAGTTAGAACTTGGGTAAGAAAGTCAAGTTCAGGGCAGGAAAGGCATGCAATAATCTGAATACTACCCGTTTATCTGAACCCTTTCGATTCCCTGGGGTTATTTGTCAAAATCTCAGGTAACTTATGGTTGGGACCTTTAACTTCTACCAAGCTATCAACTGCTTGGTTCTTTGGGGTTAAGGACCACCATGGTCTTCACTGGAGCCTTGTTGAAGATTATTTGTCTGATTTGATAAGTAAATCCCCAAGAAACAGGAAGTTGTGGGTTGTTCATGTGTGGTCAGGGGAGGAGTAGGTGGGAGACCAAGAGGCAATCAGGAGGAAGAATGGCACATTGGTAACTGCAGGCGGTTTTTGGGAAATGTGAGATATTGGATGGTGAAAGCAAGTGTAACTATTTGGTGAATGTGCATGCATGAGTAGCAAGTGATATTGTTAGAGGGGGTATAGGGAGTGAGTGGGAAGCTATTGTGAGAGTGAAAGGAGCGTAACTGAGAAGGAGGAGGGAGAAGTTTTAGTTTGTGGAGGAGGGAATGGCTGTGTGGATGAAGAAGTAGTAGAGTGGTAGAGGGAGTAGTAACGTCAAAGTGTGGAGGCAAATCTTAGAACAAGTGTGAGATATTGGAGGGACAGAGAAGGAAGACGCAGGGAGTAGAGGAAGTGAAGGGGCTGGAGTTGGGAGTAGGAGTAGTCGGAGGAGAGTAGCGTGTAGAGTAAGGGAAAGGACAGCAGGTGGTCGAGAGCAAGACCAAGTGGGTAAAAGTGTCTGAAAGCACAATCACAGTCCTTGAGTAGAGACTAACCAAGTGGTAGGGTTGCTCCTTGAGAGAGTCAAGATAGAGAAGGCAATTGCTTTAGGTTGTCATGAACAGCCAACTAGATAATAAATAGGAGGGGTCAATATTCTCCGTCTACTAACCTGGGGATAGGGATGCCTGGATTAGGGTGAAAAATGCTATCACTAGACCAGAGAGAGAGAGAGAGAAAGAGTGAGCAAGACGGCCCTAGCACCCTGCTGCAGCAAGTAACAAAATCCCTTAAACCATCTCTGGGAGTTGGAGTATTATTGAAACTATCTTTGACACTGTGGTATGGCAGATTCGCCAGTGGTATTTTATTGTTCATGTGGGACGGAAGAAAATGTGAAATAAGGCAGTGTAATAATTGGCTGAAATACAATGTTCATCTCAAATTCACTTTTACTTATAAGAAAAAAATACTACATTTTCAAGCTGGATTATTTTACATAGAAAACAAATAACTACTATCAATAAATTAAGATATGGTATGAAGAGAAGAAAAATAAAGTTTTTTCGGAAAATAACCCATTTACAAACAATAAATATGACGACATAAACATGACTAAAACAGAAAATACAGGACGACAGAAAATGTATTCCACAGTAGACCTATAAATCCACAGTACTATATTAAAACATTCCTCATTCTCAGTTTCATCAAGAGCTTACTTAATAAAATGAGATACATCAAAGAAAATGTCACATCTTTACTGTGTATAAAAGAGCCATATATATATATATATATATATATATATATATATATATATATATATACACATAAAAACGCTTAGGTAGGTTTCTGCAACGCTTACCTCGACTCCTCAGGAGCGTAATACCTTCTCAGCCTGTGGGCCTGGTACCTTGGCACTAGGATTCTCTTTCTGTTAAACAACAATGACAACAATAGAATGCTGTGACATCTACTAACAGAGATTGTACTGCATGAGATGTATACTCCTTAAATCCCTCCCTTCTCACCTGTGTTTATTTATTGTGGAGCTCTCCATCCTGCTTTTCTGCAGGGGCGCATTGGGTTGAAGAAACAATGGTAACGTGGGTAGCTGCGGTAATCTATTGCTTCTTGCCTTGAAATGTCTCTATTTCTTTTAAGAATGAGTCTTTGGGTAAGTAAACTGGTGAAAATATTGTAATCCTTAAGGGCTTGAATAATTTCCTACGTTGGAGAGATCTCTCTTTTTAATAATTTGCCTTTCTTTTTCTCTTTTTGCAGATTCTCGGGATTTGGGATAAGAATTATGACTGCGGGGGGGGGGCGTGGCTAACCGCCATGTAAGAAGGTCGCCTATTCAGTGTGCTCTGCAAGATGTGGCGAAAATATTTCTGAAATTCCACGTTTTTGTGCAGCCCAAGCAACGGAGAGCCTCGACAACCGCAGCTGGACACGTCAGGCAGCACTGACCGAAGTTTTGCGCTGCTACGACCCTTCTCCGTGGCAAGGCGCCGACTCGTGGAGAGACAGAGCGAAGGTAGAAAATGGTGCCTGCCGCTTGAACGGCAGACGCAGCGAAGAACATAGAGCCCAGACCCATCGGGCCGTGACCGCTAATACCCTGGGAGTTCAGTGGGCACCGGGGCGGCCTGGCGGACGGCCCGAGAGGCGGGTGGGTTGCTCGCTCCCGGGACCGAGCTGCAGCAGGATTGGCACCCTGAGATGCCAGACGGCCTTGTGACCCGGCGCCCCTGATCCCCGCAGGAGGACTGGCCCAGAGCGTTCGGGCCGGAGGCGTCGGTGCCGCACCCCAGCCGTTGCCCGCAGCGCCTGCAGAGACGCGGCAGACCCAGAAAGAGGCGGCCTGGGGCGGACTGCCTCTGACGCGAGCCAAAGGAGTACACGGATCTGCCATGACAGACCCAGACAGGGGGAGACCAGGGAGGCGAGCCGGCACACAGGATCGTCCAGCAGAACAACAGAAGTACAAGGTGAGGAGCCAGCGGGAGGGGGGGACCCAGTCGGGCCATCTGCATCTATTGCATCTGAGAGGCGTGCGCCCCCCCCCCCCGAGGTCCCTCACCCACACTAGTGACATAGAGGCCGCGTCCCCGAGCAAGGCCTGGAACTGCGCATAACAGGCGAGATTAGCACGCTGGGCGCCGCCACCGTGCGCATAGGCTGGCGGAGCTGGGGTCGCCGGCGCGAGCAGCCCCACCAAACTTGTTGGTGGCAAAACAAAAATCGGCAGCGGTGTGGAACCCCCCGGGACCCCCACACAGTGCTGGGACCATTAAGACACTGGCGACAGATAGACATGCCCACGAGGGTCCCCCCACATGCTGATCAGTAAAAGTGAGGGAGCCTAAAAGCAACAGAACAAACTCTGGTGCCCACCCGACTTGCACCCGGGGGAACGCGTACAGCCCCCAGAAACCACAAAAATCGCTGTGAGAGACTCACACAGTGTGCACAGCTACAGCCCAGCTCCCAGGCAGTGCACCACTTCCACCTAAGGTGCAGCCCGCCCAGGGAGCCGGCAGGCCCCCCTGCCCACAGTGTAATGTCCGCAAAAGGAGCTAGGGGCAAACAGAAACAGACCACCATGGAGACCTATACGGCTGGAGGATCAGCGAGGCCAGACACCAGCACCACTGGCTCCACGTCAACGCGGTCCATGCCCCCAGAAACAACTGCAGAACCTGCAAACTCGCAGCTACTAGAAGCCATCAAAACACTCCAGATGACAATGGAAAGCAAAATAGACGTAGTGGCAATTGATCTGAACCTACTACGACAAGACGTCCGCTCTATAGCGGGCAGAACCGAGGTGCTCGAGACCCAGGTCCGAGAGAACACTGAGACCAAAACTCAGCTCCTGAAGGATGTTGACGTACTGGCACAAAAGGTGAAAAACCTAGAAGATAGAGCAGATGAAGCTGAAGGGTGGGAGCACTGAAATAACATCAGAATTATAGGCCTGCCCGAGGGCATCGAAGGAAACAACCCTACGAACTATATAGAAGACCTCCTACTGCAAGAAATCGGGGCTGGGAAACTAACACAAGGCTTTACCATTGGGAGAGCGCACCGTTCGCTCACCAAACGGCCGCCCCTGGGCACCCCACCCAGGCCAATAATTGCAAAGATGCTCAACTACAGAGATAGGGAGACAATCTTAGCCTTCTCGAGATCAAGCGGCTGCATTCAAAGAGATGCAGCAAAGATAGCCTATATCCTGACTACACCTTCCAGGTCCAAATGAGAAGAGCCCAATTCATTTACACCAAAGCAAGACTGAAAAAAGCAGGCCTGCGCTACATGCTCCTATATCCAGCAAGACTGAAAGTGCTGCATAACAACAAAGTGCACCTGTTTGATACGCCGGCAGAAGCTAGAGAGTGGATGGACAGGGAGCAGTTCCCTGACCTCGAAATGAGAGAGCGCAAACCACAGCAATCTGCATCCTAAGAGACCACTTTAAAGCCAGGAAATGGGCTCGCACACTCAAAAAAAAGCTGAACACACATCCGAATGCAGCAAGTCAGATCCTAACAGGAGCCATACTGAAGACGGACTGCTATCAACACGACAGCGGCCGAAGCGACTCCTTCTGCCCCCAGAAGTAGTTTGGGTATACCTAACCCGCCCGTAGGGCACCAAGAGACCACTGAGAGGTCAAATGGAGCTGAAATGGGGTAGTCAGAACGGGGGGAACCCCGCTGAACTTGTTTTGTTACACAGGAGTTTAAAGTTTTGAGGGGGAGGGAACCAGGGAGTTGGCATCCAAGTTGGGGAATTATACACAGATAAACCAAGAAAGCCCAAAGCACCAAAAGCTGCCGGAACCGAAAGAGGATTCGCCAAGAGCGTCACCCACAAACTTTTGACCACACAAAACCCATGGCTGACAAAATCAGAATCATGACATTTAATGTCAGAGGAATGAATAGCTACGTCAAGCAATGCCGAATCCACACATTCAAAAAACGAAGCAAGGTCGGAATCGCCCTCCTGCAGGAGACTCATCTGGATGCACAAAAGCTAGGAGCATTAGCCAAAACTTGGAGAGGGACACTGATAGGATCCACGTACTTCACGTACGCAAGAGGAGTCCTGATCTGGATAGCCTCAACCATTCCCATAAAACTGATTCACTGGAAAACAGACGATGAAGGCAGAATGGCCCTGGTACACGGCACCATTGAAGGAAAGGAAGTCTGCCTAATTAACACCTACGCCCCCAATCACGATGCACAGTCTTCTTTCGCTCACTATACAATCGGCTCGGCCCATATAGAGATTGCACCCTGATATGGGGGGAAGACCACAACTGCACCCTTGACCCCCGCACAGACAGATCGCATAGCAAACACACCCGCCCTTCCCCACCTGCCAAAATACTGAAAGGACTAACACAACAATTCGCGCTTAGAGACTTATGGAGGGAACATCATCCCGAGAAACAAGAGTACTACTATTCAGCCCCACACGCTGTACACACTAGAATAGAATATATTCATGTGAGCGAGGAGCAACTGGCCATGTTTGGGGACACACAATATTTAGCCAGAGTGTTGTCAGACCACTCCCCATTGATAACCACGTGGACAGTGTTCGCACCCAGACCGCCCGTGTCTATCTGGAGGATTAGAAACAAAGCCCTGCTGGATGAGGCCTTCCGCAAACAGATAAGGAAGAGCACAATAGACTACTGGCAAGTAAACGAAAATACCGTGCAACACATTAGCACCACATGGGAGGCGTACAAAGTGGTCATGAGGGGGGAAATGATCGCAGCCATAGTAACCTAATTAACAGGCAACGAAGAAGAGCTGAAGGCATTAGAAGCCAAGGCCTCCACGGACCCAGTCCACACACAAAAAGTGGTAGAGCTTAAACAAGTCTGCCTAGTGCACTGGGAAAAACTAGGGAAACTCAGCTATACAACACACATTGAATGGAGTCATGCCCTCGGGGACAAACTAGCTTGGCTCTACAAACAGGAGGGCCCCAGAAAGCCCATTTGCCAAGTCTGCAGACCGGACGGCACAGTGGCACACACACAGGCAGAGATAAACCGTGTGTTGACCGAGTTCTACCAAGCCCTTTATACCGTTCCCCCGTCTCCCACAGACACTGAAATAGAGGATGTCTTAGACATCATCAAGCTACCCAAACTTGACGCGCAAATGGCCGAGGCCTTCGATAAGCCCATCACCCCAGAGGAGGTTACGGCCACCATTAGATCCCTGCCGTCCGGTAAGGCCCCAGGAACAGACGGGTTCCCAGGGGAGTTTTATTAAACGTACGAGGATGCACTGGCACCCCTCCTGGCCCAAGTGTTTAATGAAGCATACGAAATAGGCTCTCTCCCAAACACCATGAGAGAAGCCGTAACTATCCCACTACTGAAACCGGGCAAGGACGGTGAAGAGTGCGGCTCATACAGACCACTATCTATGCTAAACGTAGACAACAAGATCCTTACAGCGCTGCTGGCGAGGAGGCTGCGGAAGGCGGTCCAGCTATTAATCCACCACGACCAGACAGGTTATGTGCCAGGGCGAACCATTACAGAGAACTTACGAAAATTACACCACGTCATATACAGCACCAAGGGCAGGCCCGGGAAATGCCCAGTGGCATCCTTGGATGCCACCAAGGTATTTGATTCAGTCCGGTGGAAGTGGTTGCAAGCCACCATGACCAAGATGGGAATAGGGCCGGCCTTCTTAAAGTGGACCAAACTCATATACACCGACCCCACGACCAGGGTACGTACAAACAATACCTATTCGTAAAAATGGCACCTCTATAGGGGCACGCGACAGGGATGTCCGCTCTCCCCCATGTTGTACATCATAGCAATAGAACCTGTACAGCATACCTTAGGCAGGAATATGGGGGTGGAGGCATAGTGATAGACGGAGTGACCCATCTGGTCTCCATGTACGCAGATGACACACTTCTTTACCTGAACAAACCAGAACATATAATACCATACATACTGGAGACTTTAGACGGGTTTCATAGATACACAGGGAAACAAATTAACCATGATAAGTCATGCCTCTTCCCCCTCGCATCATTAAGTGAGGCCAGAGAAGGAAGCCTCCCAACCATGGCCTTTTGATGGGAAACCACCTCCTTCAAATATCTGGGGATAACCATTCACTGGGATCCTAAGACCGAACACACCCTTAATTCGGCAAGAGCCGAAGATAACCTAGAAAAATCAATGGACTTCTGGGGCAGACTCCCGCTCACAGTGGCAGGGCGAGCTGGGCTTCTTAAGATGGTGGCGTTGCCCCGACTCCTACACTTCTTCACCAACGTCCCATACAACATCCCCCAGCAGTTCTTCAAAGACTGAAATAAACTCTGCAGAAGATTCCTGTGGCAGGGAGGGAGGCATAGAGTTTCACTTGATGTACTACAGAGACCCTACGACAAAGGAGGCCTGAAAATCCCCAACTTTGAAGTATATCTGGAAGGCCAACTGAAACACGTAATACAATGGATGGCAGATGAAACCACAACAGACACCCGACTTCTACAACCGGCCATCCCCCACATGCTACTCAGAGACTTATTCTGGACCCCAGATAGTGCGATTCAACACAACCCATATCTAATGAAGCTAGGGATCCAGATCTGGAAACAAGCCTGCAGAGCCACGAAGACAAACGACCCATACTCCCCTTAGATCCCGATAGCAGCAACCATCTCGAACAGACCTGGGGGCCTGAAAGAGATAAGAAACACCTGGGAACCCTGCAGGGTCACCACCCTTGGTGACCTAGTGTTAGACGATCCTCTGCACACCAGTTCACTACACATCAGAACACTGCTCACATTTCTCCGCCATCCCCTCCCACGGTTCCAGGCTCAGGTGATTCGGTTAACCCAAAGAACCGAAAACCCCGTACCAGCTTTGGTGTACGGGCTCGATTGCAACCCTTTCTGCATTGGCAATTGCCTTGGAGAGCGTATAGCAGAAGGGGCGGTGTTACGTCACCACATCGGTCACGTGATCCAGAGTCACGTGTCCTTGTTGGACGTCACATGATCCAGAGACGTCACATGACTCCCAGACACACAGTATAAAGGTCTGAGAGACAGAACACTCATTGCTTCTCAGCTGGCTTCAGACCCTGTTTGGCGTTACTACTTGCTCCTTGCTATCTTGATCACGGAACTCTACCTCGGACTCCCTCGGACACCCCTTTTGTACCTTTGCTTGGAACTGTTGACCTGTTGCCGGATTTTGGACTTCACCTCGACTTGCCTTTGGATCATCCCTGGTTACCTTGCTGAACTTCTACGCCCTTTCCCTTCTTGGGATTCAAGTCAAGCCCTCTCTCCTACAGGTGGCTAACCCTTCATCCACGCTAACCTGCGGTTCTACCATTCCAGGGACCGCTGCATCATCTGAGTCTCGAACCTCTCTACTAGGTTACCTGGGTTACCCTTACACCAGATAGGTAAGACATTTAGATCCTTTTGTTTATCTGACTGTATTGTGATTGCCTGGTACTTAACCCCGTTCCTTCTCGACAGCAGCATCGGTGTTCCAGAGGCTCCGTGGATCTGGGAAGACATCTCCCACCTGTGGCCTCAAAGGTCGCACAGCGGGTTTCTATTAAGTTCCCCTGTGCGTCACTTGGGGACAGAGGACTCATCGGTCTACACGACACTCAAGTCAGAACAGACTGAGAAGCCGTATAGTCGTGTTTGACGATGCAGGGATCCACGGAAGAACCCATAGCTGCTTTAGTCCAGGCAATTACAGTATTAAGGGCAGATATGGCAGCCACGAACACAGTGATCCACCAAAGGTTGGATTCCATACAGAGTGTTCAGCATTCCCTTCCTGCAGACCCTGAGTTTGGAGATGCCAGCTCCTTCACTACACCCCCTCCCTTGGCTACTTCTACGGTCCCAACTCCAATGATCCTCCCATCTCCTTCCCCCCTGGCTGCTCCGGAACGCTATCAAGGTGACCCCAAGAAATTCAGAACCTTTGTTAATCAGTGCAAGTTACACTTCTTATGCAGACCTTTGGCTTTTCCTACTTCCACTACTAAAGCCGCCTTCGCCCTCTCCCATTTAGCCGGAACGGCTGCCGCTTGGGCTAATCCCCTGCTAGAGAATAATAGCCCAGTCCTTTACGACTTTGATTTGTTGGTTCTGGAAATGTCTCGAGTATTCGATACCCGACACAAGGCGCAGTCTAGGGATTTGGAGTTTTTAGAACTGACTCAGGGTAGAAGGACTTTGATAGAATACATCACCCGTTTCAATCAGCTAGTTGCAGAAACATCATGGCCAGAAAACAAGCGGGCGGTGGTCTTTTATAGGGGGTTGAGTAACACCATGAAAGATGCTTTATCAGTGATCCCTTCTATGCCTACTCAGTATCAGGAATTGGTTGATCTCGTCTTGCAGGTAGATGCACGACGATCAGAGCGTAGAGCTCAATTGGGGGTCTCTTCCCATCCTACTCTTGCTAGTACTCCTGCTTCCAGTACAGAAGAACCTATGCAAGTGGGAGGTTTACGTAGTCCTATCACAACATCAGAGAGGGAACGTAGAAGGGTGGACAATGCATGCTTTTATTGTGGCACCACTGGACATATTGTGAAAGAGTGTCCTCGACGTCCCAAGAAGAGCCAGGTTTTTCGGATGGCTCGACCTTAGATCCGGAGAACAGGTCGAGTGTCCCGTCATCATCTCCGGGTACCTCTCTTGCCTTTGCTCGTGTCCAACCCGTCTCTGTAAAGGCTACTCTATGTCCCTCTACAGGCCTTCTTCATGCAGTCAATATCATCATTGATTCAGGTGCCACTGGTAATTACATAGATATTGATTTGGCCCATTCCCTCAACCTACCTTTAGTGGTAAAAACACGACCGGAACATGTCCAAGCCGTAGACGGCTCTGCATTGGTTTCTGGTCCTGTTAGACACCAAACTGCACCCCTCTTGTTGAACATACAAGAAACACACACAGAAACCTTATGTTTTGATTTAATTACCACACCCCAATTTGGTATCATACTAGGAATTCCATGGTTACGTGAACATAACCCACTGATCAATTGGCAGTCAGGCACTGTACTCTTCGAGTCCGAAGTCTGTCAGAATTATTGTCTCCCGGTCCATCAAGCCTCTGACACACCTTCTCGGGCCTTGGGAGCTTTAGCTCAACTCACTGTTGAGGACCCAGAGATTGTTCATTCACATACTGTTGGGGGGTTGGTGTCTGGGATTCCGCCTGAGTACAAAGCATTTGAATCGGTTTTCGATCGGGGCTCTTCCGAGGTACTTCCTCCACATAGACCATATGACTGCCCAATCGAAATACTTCCTGATTCCGCTATCCCTTCGGGCAGGATCTATTCTTTGTCCCCTTCGGAGGAACAAGCATTGAAAGAGTATGTACAGAACGCCTTACGTTTAGGACACATCCGTCCCTCCACTTCACCAGCAGCAAGTCCCATATTCTTTGTACCCAAGAAGGAGGGGGATTTACGCCCTTGTGTGGATTATCGACGTCTTAACGCTATCACAAAAAAGGATAGATATCCAATCCTGTTAATCACCCCACTTCTGGACCATTTAACTCATGCTTCCGTTTTCACCAAGCTTGACCTACTTGGCGCATACAATTTAGTACGCGTTCGCGAGGGAGACGAGTGGAAAACGGCTTTCTGTACTCGTTACGGCTTGTACGAATATTTAGTCATGCCTTTTGGCCTATGTAATGCCCCAGCCACATTCCAACGATTCATGAATGACATATTCAGGGATATTCTGGACGTTTACATGGTTGTGTACTTGGACGACATCTTAATCTTTTCTCGTGATCTTGATGACCATGTAAAGCATGTTCGAGAAGTACTATCCCGTTTGAGAGAACATTCCTTATTTGCCAAACCTGAGAAATGCCAGTTCCATAAAACTTCTGTTGAGTTTCTGGGTTTCCACATCACCCCTGGGGCGTTATCCATGAACGAATCTAAGGTCAAAGCAGTATTAGATTGGCCAGTACCTCAGACACTCAAGTCCTTGCAGGCCTTTTTGGGATTCGCCAACTTTTATAGACGTTTCATTTCTTCTTTTTCCACAATTGTTGCGCCGCTCACGGCTCTGACTAGTCCTCAGGTACCCTATCATTGGCACAGGGAACAACAGGAGGCTTTTGAGGCTCTGAAAACTGCTTTCACTACCGCACCGGTACTCCAGCACCCCAATCCTGATCTTCCGTTCATAGTAGAGGCAGATGCCTCTTCTTTTGCTCTCGGTGCGGTATTGTCACAAACGTGTCCTACAACAGGCAAATTACACCCAGTGGCATACCATTCCCGTAAGTTCTCCAGTACTGAGACTCATTACACTGTTACGGAGAAAGAACTCTTGGCTGTCATGGATGCCTTTCGTGTTTGGCGCCATCATCTTCTGGGGGCCAAACATCCCATCACTGTATACTCAGATCACCGGAATTTACAGGATCTGGCCTCATTGAAGTGCATTAATAGCAGACAGGTCCGATGGCATCTTTTCTTTTCCTCTTTTGATTTTCGTATTATGCATCGTCCTGGCACTGCACATGGAAAAGCAGACGCCTTGTCACGTTCCCCAGGGGGGGTCGAGTTGCCAACCTTTCCTGACACTGTTCTCGGAAAGAGTCATGTGATTTGTCTTTGTACACCTTCATTGTCATTATTAGACTCGGTCCGATCCTGGACTAGCAATCATTCCGACCAGTTGCGAGAATGGGACCCCGTGTATTCTGATGGGTTGCCTTTCGTACATGAACGTCTCTTCCTTCCCACACCTGACACTCGTAATCTGGCCCTTGAGTGGTCTCATGATGCCCCTTTTAATGCCCATCCCAGTCAAGAGCGCACTTTAGATCTTCTCAAGCGCTGGTGTTGGTGGCCCTCTATGAAGCGCGATGTAGACTGCTATGTCAATTCCTGTGCAGTGTGTGCTCAGGCTAAACATCGGAGAGGCCGACCGGTTGGGTTGCTACTTCCGCTTCCAGTTCCTCCCAGGCCTTGGCATACACTGACTATGGATTTCGTTACCGATCTCCCCAAGTCACGAGGCTTTGACTCCATCTGGGTAGTGGTGGACACGTTTACAAAAATGGCTCGTTTTGTCCCTTGTAAAGGTATTCCTTTGGCCCCGGTCTTGGCGGACTTGTTTTTTGAACATGTGTTCATGTTATTCGGCCTCCCTTCGGTCATTATATCCGATCGAGGATCACAGTTCACCTCTCGGTTTTGGAGGTCGTTGACTAAATTGTTGGGCATTGATACCAGGTATTCTTCGGCATATCATCCTGAGATCGATGGGCAGACCGAAAGGACGAATCAATCTATGGAGCAGTATCTTCGCTGCCTTATATTGCAACATCAGACCTCCTGGTTGGCCGTTTTGCGGCTTGCTGAGTTCGCGTACAATAACGCGGCTCATTCAGCTACAGGTTATTCTCCTTTCTACGCCCTCTACGGCCAACATCCCAAGGTCTTGCCCGTCCCTGATGCTTCTAGTTCTTCGAATCCTGCGGCCACGACGTGTCTTAGGGATCTGTCTGCTGTACATGCTAGTACTGTGGTGCATCTCACGGAAGCGAAGACTGCCATGAAGGCCCGTGTGGATGGCAAACGTCTGGCTGCTCCCCCTCTGGTGGTGGGTTCTAGGGTCTGGTTGTCTTCACGTCACCTTCGCCTACTGGGTTGCCGGAAACTGCTACCTCGTTTTGTCGGCCCGTATGTAGTCTCACAGGTAGTGAATCTGGTGGCTTTTCGTCTAGTGCTTCCTAGTTCTTGGCGTATCCATCCTGTATTCCATGTATCCCTCCTCAAGCCTTGCCCCGATTCTGTCCGCCTTCGTACCCCTGTTGCACCGGTGCCCCTGTCCTCTCCTGATGTCTTTGAGGTGTCGGCCATTTTAGGGTCCCGATGGTTTAGGGGTAGGCTCCAATATCTGGTGGATTGGAAGGGTTACGGCCCGGAGGAGCGTTCATGGGTTTCCGCCTTGGATCTGAACGCCCCTCGGCTGGTGGCCCGCTTCCATAAGGATCATCCGTCCTGCCCACGGGGTCGTGGGCCGTTGGGGGGGGGCTATATTAGACGATCCTCTGCACACCAGTTCACTACACATCAGAACACTGCTCACATTTCTCCGCCATCCCCTCCCACGGTTCCAGGCTCAGGTGATTCGGTTAACCCAAAGAACCGAAAACCCCGTACCAGCTTTGGTGTACGGGCTCGATTGCAACCCTTTCTGCATTGGCAATTGCCTTGGAGAGCGTATAGCAGAAGGGGCGGTGTTACGTCACCACGTCGGTCACGTGATCCAGAGTCACGTGTCCTTGTTGGACGTCACATGATCCAGAGACGTCACATGACTCCCAGACACACAGTATAAAGGTCTGAGAGACAGAACACTCATTGCTTCTCAGCTGGCTTCAGACCCTGTTTGGCGTTACTACTTGCTCCTTGCTATCTTGATCACGGAACTCTACCTCGGACTCCCTCGGACACCCCTTTTGTACCTTTGCTTGGAACTGTTGACCTGTTGCCGGATTTTGGACTTCACCTCGACTTGCCTTTGGATCATCCCTGGTTACCTTGCTGAACTTCTACGCCCTTTCCCTTCTTGGGATTCAAGTCAAGCCCTCTCTCCTACAGGTGGCTAACCCTTCATCCACGCTAACCTGCGGTTCTACCATTCCAGGGACCGCCGCATCATCTGAGTCTCGAACCTCTCTACTAGGTTACCTGGGTTACCCTTACACCAGATAGGTAAGACATTTTAGATCCTTTTGTTTATCTGACTGTATTGTGATTGCCTGGTACTTAACCCCGTTCCTTCTCGACAGCAGCATCGGTGTTCCAGAGGCTCCGTGGATCTGGGAAGACATCTCCCACCTGTGGCCTCAAAGGTCGCACAGCGGGTTTCTATTAAGTTCCCCTGTGCGTCACTTGGGGACAGAGGACTCATCGGTCTACACGACACTCAAGTCAGAACACCTAGTGGACGACCAGGGCATCTTAAAGTTTGCGGAGCTACATGAGACCTCGGGACTACCAATAGGGCAGTTCCTACTCCACGGAGCGGCGATAAGAAGGCTCACAAACAGATGGCCTGAGGTAGAGAACCTTGAAACCGGGTACGAAATCATTGAAAACATGCTAAACGCTGCTGAGGGATGAAACCTCAAGACTCTACGAGGCATTGCTAAATAGCACAACCAAGCAAGACCTCAAGTGCAAAGAGAAATGGGAACAGGAGCTAGGCCTGCAATTCGAGGATAAGGAATGGGAACATATAACACACTACCATAAAAAAGTATCTAGAAACGCCCGACTGCAACTTGTGAAGTTTTATATCATTAACAGAGCATACCTCACACCTGAAATTATCTCCAAATTCAAAGGGGTCAGAATCATAGAATGCCCAAAATGCAAAGAACCCCGAGCGGGGATGACCCACATGTTCTGGGGATGCCAGACCATACAATCCTTTTGGTCGCAGATCGCAGCAAAAGTAGCCGAGGCGGACATTACCTTGGACGTACAGTCACCGAGGACGTGCATCCTGGGCAGATACAAAAAAAGCAAGAAGAACAAACCTCTGAACAGGCTCATGGACCTGATGTACATTTTAGCGAAGAGACGCATTGCTATAGGGTGGAAAAGCCCCAAAATCCCTAGCTTAGCATTGTGGTGGGAGGACCTCCGAAAGTGGTCAACGGCAGAAACTGGAGCATGGGAAAATGCGCAAAGGGAACAGAAACTGCACATCAGTGAAGACCTACATCAATGGGTGGCGCTCACGGTGTCATTATTCCACCCAAGAGAGGAAGCTTCCTCCACCGACGACACTGGCAGCCCATGATGGTCATCCTGTATAGGCTGAACTGATGACGGACAATTGTGGTCTTGGGAAAGTTGGGTGGGTAGGGAGCGAGGGGGACACACAAAACTTCCAACTGGTGCATTAATTATAAAACCTGTTGTATTGTTAAAAACCCAATAAAATGTAAAAAAAAAAAGAATTATGACTGCGGATAGCCACAGAGTTACTAAGGATGAGAAAACGTTGTAAAATGTAAGTTCGCCTATACGGAGTAACTGCAGCCTTCAAGGAAGAGCGCAGAAATAACTATGAGTTGAAAACTTGCAGAGCCTTCCGGTACGTAAACGCTTATTAAATGTCTTCTTTTATCAATTGTTAGGTTCGCTTGTTAATTAAATACCTTTTGTGTTGTTTTTGCAGGTTTTCGGAAAAGCTGAGGAAAATACCTTCTCAAGATGCAGGGGCTGCGGAAGAAACTTCTGACTGAAGATGTTGCGACTTCGAATGAAAACTGCTGACTGAAGATGCTGCGGCTGTGAATGAACTTTCAGACTAAAGATGATGCAGCTGTGAGTGAAACCTCTGCTGACGATGCATCGGCTACGAGCGACAGCTGCTGACGGAGGATGCTGCGGCTGTGAGTGAAACTTCTGACTGAAGGTACCACTTCGGAGAATTACTTTTGTCAGGTAAGTCTTTTCTATAAACTATTGTATTCTATAGTTTTCTGTAAAGCTAATGTCACTATTTTCTCCTTTTACATGTTGTGTGAGAAGAAACGCTGGTAGCATTACCCGCTGTCAGTGGAGAAGACACAAAGCGTGCGTTACAGCGGAGGCAGTGCTTAAATAGCTCCCTCTGCAATATCAATAGAACGTGCTGCAATTTGTGAATGGAGACATCATAGTGGCCTCGGGCATCAATGGAACTAAGATACTGTTCTTATACTGCGCATACATATCATTCCAGCTGATACAAATATGCCATTCAAATTCAAAGAAGGGGGACAGAAGTGACCCTATGAATTACCAACCGATATGGATTTTTAAGATATGCTAGAACAGCATATGTTAGGCCCGGGATGGGTGGGGTCCTTATATTATCCCTAATAAAATGCAGCCTAAGACACCATTTCCTTAAGCTAATCAAGAATTTACAAATAAATAAAAAATGCATCAGATCTTCAACGCAACTCATATGCCACTGGCAGACCTTCCCCATGCTCAACCATGGTACTGTTGCTCTAAGTTGTCACAAATCAACTTATGCAAATTGAGTGCATAATTTGCTGAGTGCCTACAAAAATGGTATAATCAATCCAATAGCATATGGGGAGCTCTTGAAAGAAAAACCTAATCATGTGATGCAAAAATGTATCAAGAAGAAATGTGATTGAAAAAACATTCCTTGAAAGAGGTTACAAATAAAAACCTATGCTTGCCCTCAATCTATAAAAAAAATGTTTTGGGGGTCATTTGCCAAAAATGAAAAGGAGTGGTTCAACAGAAAAATAAAAACCAGGGTTGGCTTTCTGTGGCTTTCTTGCCAGGCGTGGTTTTAAGTTCACCAAAAATGAGTTAAATCAAACAAGGTTGCCTGCAAGACCTTTGACACACGTCCCTTGCAGTGAATTCAAAATACTTTCAATTACTTTGAGTTCATTGCGGTTCCCTTCCCCAAGCTTCAACGTATTCAAGTTTCAAACACCACAAAAGAAATGTATCACAGTTCCTTATTAAGCTTCTCCGGGTTCCCTTCCCCATGCTTCAGTCCTATTAACACTGTAAAGCAGATCAATACGTCTCCAACTGTGTGGGACCTCTGTCACAATATGTCTCAGACTCATATGCATGGAATAAGGAATGACTCACCAGGACTAGTACTGTGAACCTCACTGCCCTGGTTTAAGAGATCTGGACTCAGAAAGACCCTTTCTCTAATCTCCAGCAATGACCTCCCCAACGATACACCTCACTGGCCTTTAATAATCAAAAGCCGGGGAGTGGCACAGAAGTCTTGTCACATAACCTGAAAAACATCACTATTGATAAAATCGAACCATTACTCCACTCATTGATGGATCTTTCCGATTTGAAATCTCCCGAGGAACTATCAAGGGTTATATCATCCAACCTTGAAGAGATTGCTAACACCTTAGCACCAATAAAGAAAAAATTACCAAAGGCGGAGATCAAGCGTAATATATGTTTTGTTCCTGAACTACAACACCTGAAATCTCTCACGCGTAACCATTTCTATGCTTGGAAAACTCACAGAACGCAGGTCTTCCTGGGAACCTATAAGAACACAGCTAAAAATTATAGATTAGCTATCTTGGTGGTCAAAAAAATGTTTTCAACAATAGGATAGAAAATGCTCAGTCAGACACCAAGGAGCTTTTTTTTTTTTAAATTCCATTTTTATTGATTTTACAAAGAAGACTTCAACATTTTCATACATGCATTACCTTCAGAACATATTATGAAGATTGATGTGGCCTCATGCATATTACAAAATATAAATCAAAATATATATAACTTAATACCCAACCCCCTCCCCTTCCTGTATGTCCGTTGGCGAAGCGGGAATTTTTCTCTTGCTTCGCGTTTCGGTCTTCGGCGGAACCTTCTCCTTGTGAATAGACAGGGACGTTTGTAAGAAAGCAGACAACTTTTACAGGCACAGTCAACAAGTTAGGAGCATATTTCGGATTATTTTGGCACATTATGCACACATTTGTTCATGTAATATATTTGGCACGGAATTCAGACCATTCGTTTTCAACAGAAGTACGGTCTCCATGAAGGGCGGCTGTGAGACTTTCCATTCTAAAGATATTGTGGGCAACGCTTATCCATTTAGTTTTGGTGTGAAGGGTTGGTCTTTTCCAGGACATCGTGAGGCAGGCCCTTGCGGCTAACAGTAATCCCAGGACCATTTTAGGAGCTTTAAGGATTGTCTCTTCGTCTTCAATTAGGCCGATAAGAGCCAGTAAGGGGTGTTTTCCCCTCTCCTGCTCATCTAATTCTTTGATCCAACTGAGAACTTCGTCCTAGTATGCTTGCACCGCACTGCATCCCCACCACATGTGCCAATAGTCTGCCTTATTACCACAGCCCCTCCAACAATGTGAGCTTACATCTTGATACATTTTGGCAAGTCTTAACGGATCATATTGCCATCTGTATAACAATTTGAGTGCATGTAGCTTATATTGGCAAGAGATCAAGGATTTTGCAGTTTGCCTACACATTCCCAACCATAGCTCTTGTGAGAGCTGTCCACCTAAGTCCGTTTACCATCTGTGCTTTAGTGTGGTAGAGGGGCTGTGTGGATCTCTATTAATGCTGTGTACATTGCGCTTATTAGGCCTCTGGAGCCTGAGCATGTGTCTAAACATTTTTCAAAGGGAGTAAGGTCCCTTTGCAAGTGATCTTTCCATACCTCCAGTGTCATTACACCTTTCAGTTTTAAGTATTGAAACACCGATAATGGGTCTATGGCAAGTGCTTCTTCGAGTTCTTGGATGCTTATAAATGTCTTATTTCTCCATAATTGCCCGACTCTCTCTAGCCCAGCCTCATACCATGACTGATAGCTCAATGGTTCAGGTATTTCATCACAAATCCCTGGTACCCATAGGTGTCCCAACGGGGAGGGCCACGACGTGACCCCTTTCATGTCTTTGCCTGGTTTCCATATCGCCCATATGGTGCCAAGAATTGGGTGATTTTTAATGCTATTTCGTAAATGGGTTTCAGGGACACACAGCCACTCACCTACAGTGTATGGGCGGAGGTGAAAATTGTCTAAAGGTATCCATTGCAAATCTGTTTGCTGTCTCAGATGCAGAATTAACACTCGTAGTTGAGCTGCCCTGTAGTACAATTCTAGGTCCGGGAGGCCCACCCCTGAATTGTCTTTCCTAAAATGAAGAAGAGATCTAGGGACGTTGAGTTTTTTGTTTTGCCACATGAAAGCCATTATTGATTTCCTGGTGGCGGTGAAGTATTCTTTGGGCATTTTAATGGGGAGCATCTGGAATAAGTACAGTATTTTGGGGAGGATTACCATTTTAATAGCACTTAGGCGGCCCAGCCAAGAGATCGTGAGTTTGGCCCATCTTTCCATGTCTTTCTGCAATGTTAGTGACAGGGGAGGTAAGTTAGCCTGGTACAGAGTGTCAGGTTCTCGGGTGACTTTGATGCCCAAATATCTAAGTGTGGTGAGGCTGACCTTCATTCCTAGGGGAGTAAACCTATCCACCTCGCCATCTCTATTTTTGTCGATTGGGAAGAGGATTGATTTTCCAGTATTGATTTGAGGCCCGCTTATTGACCATATTCTTCAATTATATTTAGTGCTGCCGGACCAAGGAGTTTTTTTAACATTTTAAAGGAGCAGGAAATAACGAATCACACCATTCGAGAAAGATCTCTTAAAAACAATGGTGGTCATTACGAGGTTAGAGGTAATGGCAAAACGATACCGGTAAGGGATTACCAGCACCGCATACCGCTCCGGGGTATTCCGACTCAACTACCCGGTATTAGCACCACTGCTGATAGCGTGCTCCCCCGTACCGGCACGCGCGCGGGCACACGGCCCTTGCGCCCGGCAATAGTGGGATGGCGCTAACAGGAGGACATCACAAGTCAGGCGGGCATGCAAATACCGGCATCATGAAGGCGGTAAAGAGGGATTCCGGCAATACCGGCATCGCGAACCAACCGCAAACAGCAATTTGCAGTGTTTTAACTGCCACAGGTGCACACAATCAGCACAGGTGATGGCAATGGAGTATGGCCCAGCACAAAAGGAGCACACTGACACACCACACCCCTAAACACACCAAAATGATTCCACTTGTAGTAGCAATACTGGGGCTGGAGGACATGCTTGCATTGCTACACCAGCAACAACAACAGGCACCACAGAGGAGATGCAGGAGGAGAAGGAGGGTGAGACAGGCCCAGCAAGACCCACCAGTGCAGCCAGTGGTACCACGCAGGCAGCTCCCAATCCCTCGCATCAGTGCCAGTCCATTCATCCTAACCCCTGAGCAGATCCACACCCTATACCGTCTAGTCCGGGCCACCATCATCACCATTGTGGACATGATACACGACGACATTGTCAGCCTGATTGAAATACGCACTGCCATCCCACCTCTACTGAAGGTAGTGTCTGTACTCCACTTCCTGGCCACAGGGACCTACCAGCACACAGTGGGGCACATGCATGGCATATTACAAACCTTATTTTCTCGCATGCTGAACCAAGTGCTGGATACCCTCCTGAAGCACTCGAGGAACTACATATCCCTACCACTGACTGCCCAGGAGATCTTTGATACTAAAGTTGGCTTCCATGCACTGGCAGGCATGCCAAATTGTATTGGTGCACTTGACTGCACCCATGTGGTGGTCCGCATTGCAAAAGAGGTGGTGTACCACAATCGTAAGCTATATCACTCAATCAATGTACAGATGGTATGTGACACCAGCAAGATCATCACACATTGTTGTGCCCGATTTCCCAGATCAACTCATGACTCAGTGGTCCTGGGTGTCACCAGGATTGGTGATATCCTCGTCAGAGAACGTATAATCCGATTCGCCACCCTCCCCTAACTCCTCACCTTCGTCTCTTCTTCCAGTACCCTTCTTCCCTTTACTTCTTGGTCGCTCCTTTTTTTTATGTAGGTAGGGGCGCCCACGGAAGGAAGCCACCGTGTACCCAAAAAGGGTTTCCGGTGCTTCCTCCCGGTTACGCCGGTAAGGGGAAAAAGCCGAAAGGCACAAAAAACCCCGAAGCGACCTGCGTGACTCTCCTTCGGAATGAGCTGGAATGTGCTGGAATGCAGTCGGCTGAAGCAGATACTCCGTGGTATTAGGATGAAGCTCCGAAGGAAGGTAGGCAGTCCTTAAACAGGCCGGGATCACAGAGGAAGGTATCCGAATCAGAAGAATCAGCAATCCAAGAAAACAGGCCTAGGTCTGGTACACAAAGAGGCTGGCAGGAGGAGAAAAAACAGGAAGGGCAGAAGGCAAGACAAGGGGAATAGGAAAAAGGACCCGATAGAACTCGGGTAACCAGCAGTGAGTGAGAGCAGGCGAAAAGGCAGACAGCACTAACGGAGGAAACCGGAAGCGTTGCAACGCGTACACAACCCGGAAGGAGCTGTATTTATACTCCGGGCCGCGTAAGCGCGCATACGCACGGGCGGAATTGAAAGTGGGTGTGACAGGCTACCAGCGTGCACGGCCGGATAATGTCCGCGCCGCCAGCGGTTCCACAGGCGCCAAGTACCGCGTGGCATGACAGTATGCCCCCTCCCAAGGGACCCTCCCCCTGGTTTGCCCGGATGGCAAAAGTGGAATTTGCGCAACAGTGTAGGGGCAGAAATATGGGAGAGGGGTTCCCAGGAATTCTCAGAGGAGGGGAAGCCCTTCCATCGTACAAGGTATTCTAGTCTGCCTCTATGATATCTGGAGTCGCAAATTTGAGCTACCTCGTATTCTTCCGGAGTGGAATCCTGAGGAACATTAACTCCCTCAGCTTGACGCCTCCAGGTATCAACATGAAAGGGCTTAAGCTGAGACGCATGAAAGACAGGATGAACTCTGTTCAAGCTGGCAGGAAGTTTAAGACGGAAGGCCACAGGGTTGATCCTTTGTACAATCTTATAAGGCCCTAAAAACTTTGGGGATAGTTTGGATGGATGGGCCCAACGAGGTAAGTATCTCGTAGAAAGCATTACCCTGGAACCAACCTCCCAACCTGGCACGGGTTGACGATGTCTGTTGGCTTGGGACCTATAGCGTTCCTGCGCTGCCTGAAGGCTTTCCATAGCCTTCTTGTGTATCTCTTTAAGGCGGGTGAGTGAGGAATCTACAGATGGTATATTAGTAGAAAGACAGGAGATAGGAAGAATAGACCGGGGATGGTAGCCATAATTACAGAAAAATGGACTAACCCCAAGAGCTGAGTGTACGGAATTGTTGTAGGAGAATTCGGCCAGAGCCAATAACGAGTGCCAGTTGTCTTGTTGGGAATTAGTAAAACACCTTAAGTATTGTTCCAGAGTTCCGTTTAGCCGTTCAGTTTGTCCATTAGACTGGGGGTGAAACCCCGACGTGAGAGCTCTTTCAATCCCCAGCCGCTCACAGAGAGCCTTCCAGAAATGAGAGGTGTACTGACTTCCCCTGTCAGAGATGATCTTAGAGGGCATACCGTGCAGTCTAAAGATGTCTTGGAGAAATACTTCGGCCATGTTGGCTGCAGTGGGAACTCCGGGCAAAGGGGAAAAGTGAGCCATTTTAGTGAATGAATCAACCACCACCATTATACATGTGCACCCCTGTGAGATGGGAAGATCCACAATGAAATCAGTAGAGATTGAGCTCCAGGGGCCGTCAGGCACAGCACAAGGTTCGAGTAATCCTATAGGTCGTTGACGAGGGGATTTACTTCGGAGGCAGATGATACAGGATTGTACATAACGATCCACGTCCTCCCTCATTCTAGGCCAGTAGAAGTGACGACGAAGGAATTCCAGGGTGCCTGTACCCCCCCGATGCCCAGCAAGTTTTGTGTCGTGACACCAATTCAAGGCCATCTTGCGAAAGGCAGGCGTGGGTAGATAGAGTCTACCTTTGACCAGGTAAAGACCATCTCTGATTTCGTACGTCAAGCCCTTGGGATGTCTCTCTACTTCAAAGCGCCCTCCCGATTCATCTTTTACCTGACTGAGGAACGTCGAAACCATTCCGATGCTTCTGGGTCGGGGAAACATGTGTTCACGAGGAGACTCGGAATCAGGTAGGTAGTCACAACGCCGTGAAAGGGAGTCAGCCAACACATTCATCTTTCCTGGGATATAAGTGATGTGAAAATCGAATTGGGCGAAGAAATGAGCCCATCGGGCCTGTCGGGTGTTGTAGCACTCGAATTGCCTCAGAACTTGCAGGTTCTTGTGATCAGTCCGGATTGTAAATGGATACCTGCCTCCCTGAAGGAGATGCCGCCATTCCACACAAGCCGATTTCATTGCTAGTAATTCTCGTTCAATGACCGAGTAGTTTCTTTGACTGGCGTTAAGTGTCTTCGAGAAGTAGGCGACAGGATGCTCTACTCCCCGAACCTCTTGGAGAAGGACAGCTCCTATGGCAGCAGCAGAGGCGTCGGTCTCCAGAATGAAGGGCAGCTCCTGGTCAGGCTGTAGAAGTATGGGTGCGGCACAAAAAGCGTTCTTAAGATCCCCAAAGCTATCCTCGGCGTCAGCCGACCATCTGAACGGCTCAGAAGATTTCTTGAGGAGAGTAGTGATGGGCAGGATCTTCTGGGAGAAATTGGGAATGAACCTACGATAGAAGTTCGCCAGACCCAGGAATCTTTGAACTTCTTTCACTGAAGAGGGTGAAGGCCAGTCTAGGATGGATGACACCTTGTGGGGGTCCATTGAGATACCCTGACTGGACAAGATATAACCCAGATAAGGTATGGATGAAGCGGAGAAAACACATTTTGCAAGTTTAACTGACAAGTGATTGTTCTTAAGCCTAAGGAAAACTTCCTTGACATGTTCCTCGTGTTCTTTGGCATTGTTGGAAAATATTAGAATATCGTCAAGGTACACTAGAGTTGTTTGGCACAACAAATCGGAGAACAGTCTGTCCATAAACCGTTGAAAAATAGAAGGGGCATTAACCAACCCAAATGGCATGACCTGGTACTCAAAGAGCCCAAACGGAGTCCGGAAGGCAGTTTTCCATTCATCTCCTTTGTGTACTCAGAGAAGGTGGTAGGCGTTCCTTAAATCGAGCTTAGTAAATGTTGTTGCACCGTGGACGGCTTGTAAGATCTCAGTTATCAAAGGCATTGGATAACGGTCCTTAACAGTGACTTTATTTAAGCCTCGATAATCAATGCAAGGTCTTAGGTCCTTCAAATCTTTTTTGGAAACGAAAAACAAGGAAGCTCCAGCAGGAGACTTTGAAGGTCGGATCAGTCCATTAGCCATGTTATCGTCCAGATAACCTCTGAGATATTGCTTTTCCTCCAGTGACAGAGGAAACATCCTGCCGAATGGTACTAAAGCTCCTGGAGTTAGTTCGATGCAACAGTCCTCAGGCCGGTGTGGAGGTAGTTCAATAGGTATCTTTTCTGTCACCACTTCTGTGAACTCCCTTAGATAATGGGGCAAACAATGGACAGACTTGGTTTCACAACTATTAGATGTCTTGACAGTTTCGAATCTTGGCTCGGGTAAACATTCAGCTCTACAGAAGGAAGATTGAAAACTCGATAGATTTTTTGACCAGTCAATGATGGGGAAGTGCGCGGCTCTGATGATGTCAAAAATAATTCTTTCCGTGTGCTGTTGTATCGACAAGGTGAGTTCCTCGGTGGTGTGGGTGATCATGCCTGAGCTCAAAGGTTCACCATCCACACCTTCAACCTTCTGGTCTTCCTGTTTGGCAATTCTTTTAAGACCTTTTTGTTTGGCCCAGTGAATGTCGATGAAGTTGCCGGCAGCACCACAATCCAGTAGAGCTAATGTAGTCACATCTGTAGACTCTAGTTTGAGGGTAACTGTGAGCACCATAAGACGAGAGTCTTCAGGGATTTCGGGAGATGACACAGATAGAGAAACGTAAGGACTAGGACCAGCCCCTCGGTAGTGAGTCCCAACACTTACCGAGGGCGAGCGTTTCCCGACCTTCTGGGTGGAACCTCCGGACAGTCTCGTAACATATGAGTAGAAGCTCCGCAATACATGCACAGGCAGCCGTCCCTGCGCCGTTTGCGTTCCTCAGGGGTAAGCGGAGCACGCGCTGTCCCAATTTGCATGGGCTCCTCCTTGGAGGAGCGTGAGAAGGGTACAGAAGGAGACGGGTGTGTTTCCAGAAGAGGGGGAGCATTTGTCTTGGTCTTTCTTCTTTCCATCCGTCGTTCGGTCAGGCGGAAATCTATCCGGAGGGTTGCCGTAAGTAGTTTCTATCCTGGCTAGCTCATCCTTTAAGTCTTCTCTCAGACCTCGCCGAAAGATTGCATATTGAGCCTGTTCCTGCCACCCGGCTTCAGCTGCCACCTGTTTAAATGTTGTAATGTAGGTTAGTAGATCCGAATTTCCTTGACGGATGTCCAGCAGATCCTCTGAAGCCAGGTAGGTACTTTCAGTACGTAGAAAGGTTTGTTGTATCAAGCCCTTGAAAGCATCATAATCCTGTAAGACTGGATCTGGCAGGTTCACCAACGGAGTAGCCCATGCCAGGGCATTACCTGACATGTGTGTTATCATAAACCCCACCTTGGCATGGTCCGAGGAAAAGGTCTGAGGGCGGAATGAGAAGTGCAAATGGCACGCATCCAAAAACTCTTTTACTTTTTTTGGAGTGCCATCAAACTTGCCCGACACAAGGGGGAGCGGTGGAAGATCAGTGGAAGGTCGTTCTCTCTCTGTTATTCGTTGCTGAAGGGTGGCATTGGCGGCCTTGAGATTCTGCATTTCCATATTTAAGTTCTGGACTGCTGCTACAAGTTCCTGTACTTGCTGTGGTGTAGCCATCTCAACTTCAATTGGGCGTTGCAAACTGTCACCAGGATTGGTGATATCCTCGTCAGAGAACGTATAATCCGATTCGCCACCCTCCCCTAACTCCTCACCTTCGTCTCTTCTTCCAGTACCCTTCTTCCCTTTACTTCTTGGTCGCTCCTTTTTTTTATGTAGGTAGGGGCGCCCACGGAAGGAAGCCACCGTGTACCCAAAAAGGGTTTCCGGTGCTTCCTCCCGGGAACGCCGGTAAGGGGAAAAAGCCGAAAGGCACAAAAAACCCCGAAGCGACCTGCGTGACTCTCCTTCGGAATGAGCTGGAATGTGCTGGAATGCAGTCGGCTGAAGCAGATACTCCGTGGTATTAGGATGAAGCTCCGAAGGAAGGTAGGCAGTCCTTAAACAGGCCGGGATCACAGAGGAAGGTATCCGAATCAGAAGAATCAGCAATCCAAGAAAACAGGCCTAGGTCTGGTACACAAAGAGGCTGGCAGGAGGAGAAAAAACAGGAAGGGCAGAAGGCAAGACAAGGGGAATAGGAAAAAGGACCCGATAGAACTCGGGTAACCAGCAGTGAGTGAGAGCAGGCGAAAAGGCAGACAGCACTAACGGAGGAAACCGGAAGCGTTGCAACGCGTACACAACCCGGAAGGAGCTGTATTTATACTCCGGGCCGCGTAAGCGCGCATACGCACGGGCGGAATTGAAAGTGGGCGTGACAGGCTACCAGCGTGCACGGCCGGATAATGTCCGCGCCGCCAGCGGTTCCACAGGCGCCAAGTACCGCGTGGCATGACACTGGGGAACTCCACCCTACCACGCTACATGGAGCGACATGAAGGACGACGTCAATGGCTGCTTGGTAAGTTGCATCACAGGCACATAGCAGTGAAATGGTGGGAGAGATGCACACGCCACAATGGTGTCATTGTTGTGGTGACAGTATGATGTCCACATCCCAAAACACTGTGCCCCAAAGCATCCCAAACTGAACATGACTACCAATCCCCATAGCAATGAAGGAAGCTGCACACCAATCACAACCTGTCAAAATTTCAACCACCCCACATCTCACAACACGTGCACCACCCATCATCAGACCTCACCCTCCGTAACACAATCCAGCAACATGCTGTGAGTATACACAATGTAAATGTCTGCAGCAAATCACTACACAGGACAAGCATCCATGAGAGTGCAGAAAACAAAACCACCAAGGGAATACACTGCTCGTCACACAGCCACCACCACAGTAGTGCAGCATGTCACCATGGGAATAATCAGCGCTGAATGCTAAATAATGCAGAGACTACTGCCAACGCTGCCAGTAAGCAAATCATACAGAACACTACACATCACATATATAACACAAACACTGCGGTATGTGTCCACAATGCATGCTAACCTCAAGGCAGTGTACACCGTGTATCATCTTGAAGATGCAATCCACACCATAAGACCATGGCACAGCACACATTGAGGCAAGGTCAAATGTGTGCATACAACCAGGGACATGTGCATGCCACCAACAAATATCTGCAGGCATGTGTGATAAGTACAGCTGCCCATCATTAATTGACTAACACATACCCTATTTTGCACCCATGCAGGTGAAAGTGGCTATCCCTTGAAGCCGTGGGTCCTCACCCCTGTCCGGAACCCGCAGGACAGGCACGAAGAGGACTACAATCGTTCCCATACCCGTACCCGTGTGGTTATTGAGCAGACCTTTGGCCTGTTGAAGGCATGTTTTCACTGCCTCAGCCGGTCGGGTGGGGCACTCCTCTACAGGCAAGAGAAGGTGGCCAAGATCATCATGGCATGTGTCATGGTGCACAACATGTGTATCCGACGGAATGTGCCCCTGCCCCCTGACATTGAACTGCAACCACCAGGTGATGCTGAAGAGGATGAAGAATCTGTGGGCACACATCATCGCGGTGCAGATGCACAGGAGGGACGTGCTGCGCGCCAGTCTGTGATTGGACAATATTTCTAAAACACATGGGTGCAGAGGGTGCCATGAAAGTGGGACTGAGGGCACTGGGTGTGGGAGTACATGTACACTATGCACTGTAGAAAAATAAATGACACATATACAATAAGGAATGTCCACTGAAGTATTACACAACGGGTGTATTAAACAGTACAATAGTAAAATGTGCTCATACCCTCCACCTCAGACACACCCTCTCCACCCTCTCCCTCCCCCCACAACTCCCCCACATACCCTACCCCCACAACTCCCCCACACACCCTCTAACCCTCCCCCTGCCCCCATAACTCCCCCACACATGGTGTCCAATCAAATGGTGCAGGCTTCTGCATCAATAAACATGTTCAGGCTGCCCCATCTACTTATGACCACTTCCCGCACCTGGTGGCGGCATGTCTGAGCGCCGCAAGGTGCGCGCAGCCCTGTGAAGGGGGCTGGTCTGGTGGAGCTGGAAAAGGAGGCCGTGCCCGCTTGCTCCAGTCTCGGGGCAGGACGCTCTGCCTCCAAGGCATCTGCTGTACGGCCAAAGACCTGCCTAACAGCGGACAACTCCTCACAAATATGAGTGGTGCTAGCTTCAATGGCCTGTCTCAAGGACGCAGTGTGGTCCCGGCCCTCCTGCCTTGTCTGGGCACCATCCGAGACAAATTGTCTGGCCAGGCCTTTCAGCTCCTCCTGGCGCTGCTCTATCTGACCCATTTGCTGCACCCCATCCCAGACACCAGTGGAGGTGGAGGCTGCATGTGGCACCTGTCCCATATCATGTGGCTCCTCTGTGGGGCTCATGCTTCCTTGCCCTGGCTTCCCTCCAGACTGCTCCTGTGCGCTGTCATTGGTGGTGCTGAATGGTGTGATCTGGGGTGATGGTGGGGGACTGGGTGTGGCAGATAAGTCTGAGGACTCATCCTCCACAGGGACACACACATGGCCTTGGCTCATCAGATCCTCGTCGCTATGGGGTGCCGTGGCTGCCACCTCCCGGACAGAGCTGTTGGCAGCTGAAAGGGCCCCATCGGCCACTGGCTCCTGTGCAGTGCACACAGCAGTTGTGGGCACTGTTGTCGTGGCACTGGCTCTTAGCCGCCCCAGTGACGTGGCATCCTGTGATGCCTTCCCCTTCTGTGGCAGTTGTGGCTTGCCTGGCCCTTTTGATGTTGAAGGCCTGTTGCCTTCTTCCCTGGCCTTGTTCCTTGGAGTTGTTGCCTGCGCCGCTGAGTCCTGGGCCTCGCTGTCAGGATCTGAACCTGTGGGAGACCGAGAAAGGGATGGCAACAGTGATGGTACTACATGCATCATGCATACATTGGTATTATTGCTATTCTAGACATTAGAGGGGATTAGGTTTTGGAGTTTTGACATTCAGGTTGCTTGCTATATGGGGGGAGCATGCAGGCATACGTCAAGGTCACACATGTTTGAGGTGGTGTATGCTGTGTGACATGCATTTCTGTTGGGGACTGCGTGCAGTGTGACTAATGCCGTTTCCATGTTTGTGGGGTGTGTCTCAGGTATGGCATAGGCATGATGCATAAATGTGTATGTGTCAGTGCTGAGGACGGCATGTAGGCAGGGATGTGTCCATGCGTCTGTAAAGGTCCATGCATTGCTTCATGGCACAGTCCCATTGGTGGACTATCATCATGCTTTGCATTGCTTTGTTTTCTTACGACGCTCACCTCCATCTGTGGATGATGTGGCGCCATGTTCCATCGCGCCCACTCCTTCAATGGAATCAATGCAAATAGTGCTGGCGCACTTTTCCTCCCAACGACTGAGTTTAATTGGCGAGCTGAGGCCACTGCCAGTAGCCAGGCCCTGGCTCCGGTTGGCCGACATAATGTTACGCATTCTGAGGTCGTCCCACCATTTACGCACGTCCTTCACTGTGCTTGGAGTGTTCCCTACTGCACTCACTTTACGGGCTACTTCTTCCCAGATCTCTTTTTTCTTGAGCTGGGCTGCTCTCTTGAGGTCATTCGCAAAAAAAACCTCAGTATTTTCGGCCAGCGTGTCTGCTAGCATTGTGAGCTCGTCCTCTGAAAACCGCTCCTTAAGCTGCCGAGATGCTGTTACGCTCACCTGGCTCCCACAGATGCGTCGATCTGGACTGGACTGCTGTGGTCTCCACCAAAGTGACGCATAGGGCTGAGATGACGGACTGGACTGGCCCACCTAGCTTCCTTCGCTTGGCCCGTAGGAATATTCTTCTGCAAGTGGAGAAAGGGAATTAACCACCCGTGGAGTTGAGCGTAAATCCCCCCACCCCGCTGTTCTCCCCACTGATCACCTTGGATGTTCCCTCTTATAGTCTCACCTGATGATTTGAAAAGATTTGCTCTCCATCCTGCATTGAGCGCAGGGGCCCGTAGATAACCAGTTGCTTCACTGGCTCGAAGGAATTGGTGAGTTCCAGGACAATATTGACTCCGATATTCCCGGCAAGACGCCGTAAGTATGTAGTTCGTAAGAGTTCAAATGCCTGACTTTCACTCTTGTCCGATTCCTTGCAGGTTGCAGCTTGATCCTACTGAAGAGTTCCTCGTGGCAACCGGTAATGTTCTGGTAAGGATTTGTATTATCCAACACAGTTCCATAAAATAATGTCCATATGTAACCTGTTGCTTTCTCCCTTATTCAGGCGCTGAGAGAAAGTATGAATTCTCGGGGAATAATGCCTCCGGCGGTAAAATTAGGTAAGTCTTTTGAGGTGAGGAGGGTTCCCCTTGTTAGTCCCTTGTTTCACCTTGCTGTCCTTTTGTTTCCCCTTAGGAGCCGGGGTTAGGGTAGGATGCAGTGGAAGCTGCGCCTACCCGTGAAGAAGAATAGTACCCCCGGTGGTAAAATCAGGTAAGTCTATGGGGGTATTCCTCTGTGTATTCTCTTGGCTCACCTTGCTGTTCTTGTCTTCTCCTTAGGTGCCGGTAACATGCAGGAGGATGCGGTGAAATGTGAAGATGCTGAGAAGGCCCGTGAGTTCAGCGCGGCGCTGGAGCAGGCGAGGCGACGCGCATAAAATAACTTCTTTCTTCCAGCTCGAAGGCGCGATGGATCGGGAATTCAGGTAAGGATCAAAGGTATTGCTCTTGTTCTAACCTTTTCTCCTTCTTTCTCCCTTTTTCTAGGTGCTCTAAACTCGAGGCGGGCATGGCAGAAGACTGAATGCAGACTTGCAGGCACGGTGAGCGTTACGCTGCTGGATGCAGAATAACGCAAAGCATGTGCTGCTCTTCGGGCGTGGTTTAAATAGCCTCCAAAGTAGTCCCAGGTAAGTATTCCTCCCCAGCCCCACCCGAGTAAAAAATAGTCCCTAGGTAAAATAGTCCCTTCCAAGCCTCGTTTGGCTTGGAGCTCTTGCAGCATGGTCTGCATCAGGTAAGTTTGCAGCATGGTCTGCATCAGGTACATTTTAATCTATGAGCCTGGCGCCATAGGCGCCAGGACTGACTCTCCATATGAGCCTGGCGCCATAGGCGTCAGGACTGCACCCAAATAGCCCCTAGCGGGGGTTGGTGGGTTTGCTTGGGGTAACTTGATGCCTGCTTCCGGGGTTGCTTGACTTGGTCTGGGTCCCCGGGGGTAGGCATCATGACAGCTGCACCTTTCTTCAGTGCCTTAGGCATGATGCAGGTGGTGTAGGTGTATTTCTTCTGTCTGAATGAGTCTCCAGGTGCTGTGTGGTGAGGATGACAATGGATTGTGTTTTTAAAGATGGCCGCCATGCACTTTCCCATTCCGGCACGATGACGTTACTTCCGGTTCCACTTATTAACGGTGACCGCTAATAGCGGTGGCCACTATTAGCAGTGCCCGCTAATGCCGTATCAATTGATGCTGGGCCCGTTATTTAGAGGTGGACGGCGGCAGTAGTGCTGTCTGTGCTTCCCATGATGCTGCTAAGGGGCATTTTTGGGACTTTAGCGGCATGCCGGTAGTGTCGCTACCGGCATGCCGCTACGCTCGTGCACGCGAACTCGTAATAGGCCACTGTTCGCAGGCTCTTTCCTACACTGACACGTTATTTGCTCCATGCCGGTAAAAACTGTTTTTTACCTCCAACCTCATAATGACCCCCAATGTGGTTGGTGTGACCTAATGCAACAGGCTATGGATGACAAACTGCATAAAATCAGAGAAATTATCACAGAGAAAAATATCAATCTAGTGAGCAAGGAGAGTGAGAAAATAGATTGTGCCTTTGAGAGATCCCCTTCCATTCCCGTTTTTAATTTTACTGCAATTTCGATGAATGCATTGGAGACAATAATTAAACAACTAAAAACTACCAAATGTAAAAATGATGTCCACATGGCTATGATTATTAAAACCTGCCCTACCACACTGCTAAGAGCCATCTGCAAGTTTATTAATGCCTCATTGAAAACCGAAACTGTTCCACAGGATTTAAAAAAGGCCTGTGTTATGCCCATCTTGAAAAAAACCTGGTCTGTTAGTTGACCTGCCTAATAATTAGAGGCCTATCACAAACACTGCCTTCCTAGTGAAAATACTAGATCCAGTGGCCTACGAACAAATATCAGGGCACCAAATAGCCCATCCTTTCCTAAATTATCATCAATCAGGATTTCTTGTGGGTTTTGGAACCGAGGCGGCCCCCCTAGAGCTTAAAATCCAAATTACTAGCCCGTATGGATAAAAATGAAGCCTCGTTGCTGATGTTACTAGATCTCACAGCTGCGTTCGACATGGTGGACCATTCCATCATGTCCACCAGGTTGGTTGAAGGAGATCGCAAACTTCTCACCATTAGCTACCCAATGGGTTACTTCGTTCCCCTGTAATCGAGAAAGCAAGGTCTTCTTCAGAGAGGCAGAATCTGTACCAAATAATGTTGGATGGGGTGTCCCAAAAGGTGCATCCACATCACCTTGTTTGTACAATATTTTCACTGCCCCGCTGTTTGCCAAGTTTGATCATGAGGGCGTGATATTTACTAACTACGCCGACGGCACGCAATGTGTTATCCCCCTGACCGGATCTCATGATCATGTTGAAATAGTGATCAATAAGACCTTTGCTCTTATCAAAACCTGGATGATTTGTAATAAACTAGCCCTTAATAAGAATAAAACTGAGCTGATGGTGATTGGGTTGCCTCACATGTTACAGAAACTGGGCTTTGCTTACGAAAAGTTTCATCTAGGAGAGGAAAAAATCATTCCACTGATGAAAGTCAAAACCTTAGGAGTAATATTTGATCAGCGACTCACTATGAAACCTCATGTAAGCAGCTTAGTGTCATCTTGTGCATACTATATAAAACTGCTAGCTCACCTAAAACCCCTTATTTCCCAAGACAATGTGGAAACTATCACTAGCGTGATCATAGGGGCCAAGATTGATTACTGTTCTAGCCTACTAATCGGTATTGATAAAGCTACCCGGAATAGGCTTCAGGTTTGTCAGAATGGAGCAGTAAGAGTGATAATGAGGCCTAGGCGCACAGACCATGTTACAGCGGCAAGACGTAATCTTCATTGGCTACCGATCGACTTCAGAATCTTATTTTGAATCTTGACTATCACACAGAAGTGTAAACAGGGAAAAATGACTGGATATCTACAGCAGTTGCTGGCCACAAGAACTTACGGCAGATCACTAAGATCGAATAATCAGAACCTCTTAGTGATACCGAAATGTAGAACTGTGAAAGTATCCAACACAGCTTTCTTTGCAATCACTCCTAAGGCCTGGAACAATCTCACCCCCAGAGCTAAGAGGCACGGAATCTACATATATTTTTAAAAAGAAATTGAAGACTTATCTGTTTACCTTATCAATAAGACCCCTGACCTCATCTTGAATCCACAACCTATAAATCACCATGGCGCTTAATTGTTTATTGTTGTATATGTCTTGTTGCGACCTCAAGCCCCAGGGTCCATGGCTGCACATAATAAATCCTTTCAAGTTAAAGTTAAAGAGTAAATCGTTTGGAAGGCGAAGAATCCACAATTACAGGAAGGACACCAGGCTGGAATTAGAGAGGCAAATATCAGTAAGGAACTTTAAGGTACAGTAATGATACCCTTGGTCGTGCTGAACTAACCTGGTTGTAAGGAATTCAGACCTTCCTGGGCATTAACGTGCCTCCTTCAAGGCTCCCCCTAGGAAGGCAATTTGAGCACAATGAATAGGAGGGAGTCGTTAATCAACCAACCCCTCCTCCCTTCATTTCACCCCTGAATTAGGTAATGCACTGCCACTGTTTGTCTCTTAACGTGAGGAAGGCTTGATGGTGGTTCTATCCAGAGGGTAGTGACACGGGTAGGGTAATTAGCGAGGAAGTGAAGGTTAGTGAGGGACTAGAACCCGGGCGGCACAAGGGATGCACTAGAGACGGCTTGGTGCACACCTAGAAGGTACTGCAGAGCATACAAATAGTCCTGTGCACTGAAAACTATTAGAGAGGGGACTGGTGGTTGGGAGAAGGACAGAGGAGGCAGTACAGTGTACTTGTATACTTAAATGGATGCAGCAGCAGAATCTCCTACCGAGGAGAGAGTTCAATGTGGTTTCTGATGCTGAATGTTGAAACTCGGCATAGAGCGGCACCCAGTACGAGTTGGATGTGTTCCGGGCAGCTAACACCACACAGCCCGGGAGCGGTCGTGTGTAGGGGAGTCCGAGTGGAAGTCCAAATCAGGCTGGAAGTTCCCTTCCCCAAGCTAAGGCCCCCTCTAGTTCCAAACACAAATTCAGCTGGTCGGGATATGACTTTTCCTTAGTTACAGCTTTTCCTACATACAATCCTCTCATAGGGTAGAATCAAAGGCTTTCGAAAACGCAAGGCTCTTTGCTTTTCCTTAGCGCGACCACTATGATCCTTTGCCCCTCTCTTGATTTCTTACTCGTGCTTTCCTTGGTACCTTTTATCTTCAGATGTTTATCGTTGTCATCCGCTGTCACGGCCATAGCCGAAATTGGCAGATGTTTCCGCGTTGGAGCTGGAGATACGGAGGTAGGGTGTTTTAGTCCCTTCTCTGTGTTCTTGCTTCCAGCCCCAGTTATGTGACGCAGCGCCGCTGGGAGTATTTAACTCCCTGCCTCCTGATAGATGCTGCGTTGCAACCCACTTTGGATGATTTCCTGTTTCTGGGTTTCCTCGCTCCGATCCTCTGCCGTCCGCATTTCGGATCTGCCAGAGGGTTTCCCTGTCCTCCTGTGTTGCTGTTTTCCTCAGAACGCTACTCCTCACTTCATTTCCTGCCACTGCTCCGAGCGGTACTCTGGTGTGCTTTATCTGTTCCGGCAATATTTCCCTCTCTCTCTCTCTCTTGACTCTCTTTCTGCTGGGCTCCTCTGAGCTGTGCTTGCTGTACATTCTTCCTCTTCCTGGATCCAGTGCCATATCTTCGAACTGCCACAAGGAGCATCTGACTTCCCTGACTCTACTACTCCTTGGCTTTGACTTTTGGACATCTACAACTCTAGTGTCCGCCTCACACCATTGCTCTCATCAGCGATTGTCCTGTCATCTGGATTGGCTTCACCACAGGGTTTTTTCCCCTTTGGGTTTTTCCCTGATTTCTGGCTTGGTTCCGGAAAGGGAGTCACGGGACAGCTGTTTAAACAGCAGTCACTGTGGCTTCCCTCTGTGACAAGCACATTCATCATAAGAAGGGAAGAGACTACCTTGCACGACAACGCCTACAAGAGACCAACAACTCAGACAGCCCAGGGGAGGAGAGTGTGCTTACAGGGGAGATTGAATTGCACCATTCATCACAGATTGCAACGCCAAAAGCTTTAAAGATGTCTGCTGAGGATCAGGTTCAAGAGCTGTGGAAAGCTTTTCAAGCAATGTCTCAGGAGCTACAAGGAGTAAAGACTGAGAATGCTCTGCTTAAACAGACGGTATCAGCTAGAGAACCTGCCCCCCCCCGGAATTACCACCCATGACGCTGTCCTCTGGGAAATTCGATGGATCTCCCAAAAAGGTGAAGGAGTTTCTGGAAGCATGCATGGTTTATTTCAACTTTAGGCCTCGTACCTTCGCTACAGATCAAGCCCGGGTGGGTTTCCTAATTTCAAATATGACAGGAAACGCACTGTCCTGGGCTACTCCATTGGTGACCAGTGGAAATGCCATTTTGCAGGATTTTCCAGGGTTTCAGAATCTACTGAAGCAGACTTTTGAACTGCCAGAGCTGTCCTTCACCGCCTGCGAAGATTTACTGGATGTCAAACAAGGCTCTCTAGATGTATTGTCTTACATCTCCTCCTTCAAAACCTTGGCAGCCGGAGCGGGGTGGCCTGAAACAGCACAATATGCCATATTCAGGAGAGGATTGAAGGAAGAAATCAAAGATGAGTTGGCCAGGTCTCCTCGTTCACCCACTTTTTCAGACCTGTTAGCTGCTGCTCTTCACATAGAGTATCGTCTCCAAGAAAGAAGGGCGGAGCGTCGCAAACAAAGAAGTCCTGGTTATACTCCAGAACCCTCTGCACACTCACTCACTGGTCGCTCTACTGCTACTTCTTCCGAAGAACCAATGCAGATCGGCGCCACCAGAGCACCTTTATCCGCTGCTGAAAGACGTTGCAGAGGAGAGAAAGGATTATGTGCCTACTGTGGTTCAGACCAACACCTTCTCAAGGACTGCACAGAACTGCCAAACAAGAGATCGGGAAACGAATACCCTCAGCGTCAGTAGGGACAAACGACCGGGGGTCTCCCAACATTTCTCATCGTCCCAATGTCTGTCTTTCAGTTTCCTCTTCCGAGTCTAAAGAGGACTCCAGACTCATGGTGATTCCTGTACATCTCGACCTAGAGAGCAGACAAGTTAAGACCCTAGCCCTACTGGATTGTGGAGCGGCTGGTAACTTCGTTGATACCCTGTGGGCAGACAGGGTGGGTCTCCGCCGGATACCACGGAAAGAAGGTCAGAAGGTTGAAGGAGTGGATGGGTCACCATTGTCTTCTGGTCCTATTACCCATACCACGGAGGAACTTTCCGTGACGATAGACCAACACAAGGAAGTCTTATGTTTTGACATCATCAGGGCCGCCCATTTTCCCATTATATTGGGCATCTTATGGCTCCGTAGACATAATCCACTGATAAACTGGTCTGAGAATCAGCTGAGTTTCAATTCCCCGTATTGTGCTACCAACTGTTTTCTGTTGGAGGGTCGGGGAGATCTACAGCCGGTTAAGATTTTTTCCAACAATCACGTGGGACTCCATGCATTACCCAGTTTTTGCTCAGGGTTTTCCAAAGTGTTTCAGGAGTGCCTTCATGCCAAATTGCTGCCTCATCGGCCAGAGGACTGTACCATCGACCTGGAACCCAATGCCCTGGTTCCGTTTGGTCGGATGTTCTCTCTCACGCAGACGGAGAAACAGGTTCTTCGGAAATACTTAGATACCAATTTGGAGAATGGCCTTATACAACCATCAAAGTCCCCTGCAGGAGCTCCTTTATTTTTCATTAAGAAAAGAGACTCTGCCGATCTTAGACCCTGTATAGACTACCGGGGCCTAAATAAGGTTACCATTCGTGACAGGTATCCGATGCCCCTTATCACTGACATCATTGAGGCTGTAAAAGGGGCTAGAGTATTTACCAAGCTTGATCTTCGAAATGCATACCATCTGCTACGGATTGCCCAAGGAGACGAACGAAAACAGCATTCTGTACCCCTCTGGGCTTGTTTGAATATAAGGTAATGCCGTTCGGATTGGTGAATGCACCAGCGGTATTCCAGAGATTTATGGACAGAATGTTTTCTGACATGCTTTCAATATCAGTCATCATTTATCTGGATGATATCTTGATTTTTTCCCCTAACATGGAGGATCACATCGAACAAGTCAAGCAAGTTCTGGATCGCCAGCAAAAGAACAATCTACTGGTCAAGGCAGAAAAATGCAGATTCGCCGTACCTTCGGTGCAATATTTGGGATATGTTCTGTCTGAAGAAGGGATTGCTATGGACCCAGACAAGGTACACGCCATTCTCAACTGGTCGGCCCCTACTTCTGTCTGGGAGGTGCAGCGGTTCTTGGGACTTTCGAATTATTATAGGAGATTCATTCCGAACTTTTCAGAAGTGGTGTTTCCCATTACCCGATTGCTCAAGAAGGAGACCTACCCGTTTTCCTGGTCCGCTGAGGCGGAGGAGAGCTTCTGTCATCTAAAAAGCCTTTTCTGCTCAGCCCCGATTCGGCAGCATCCGGATCAGACACTGACGTTTATTCTGGAGACGGACGCGTCCGCCATTGCTGTTGGGGCCGTGTTACTTCAGACCATTCAGGAAGTAGAACACCCGGTCGCCTACCTATCTAAAACTCTCTCTCCCAGTCAACTCAATTATTCCGTTCTTGAAAAGGAGTTACTGGCGATGAAATTGGCTTGTGAAGAATGGTGGCACCTCCTCATGGGTGCCCGCCACCAGTTCCTCATCCGCACAGATCACAAGAATCTGAAAGCCTTACAGGAGATGGAATGTTCAAACTCCAGACAGGCAAGATCGGCCTACCTGTTTTCACAGTACGATTTCCGGATCACATACATCCCGGGGTCGCTTAATCGACTAGCTGACGCTTTGTCTCGTAAGGACTCCCACACTGAAACAGTGTCTGTCAAGACCAAGCCCATGTTCCACCAAAACCAGATCCTAGCAATGGTGGGTTCTTTTCTTCAAGAGGTGAAGGCCGCTGTGACGCAAGAATTGCCTCAAATCTCCTTCTTTTCCGATTCCCCCTTTCAAGTAAAGGATGGATGGGTGTTTTATAAGAAGAAGTGGTATATCCCAGAAGGCCCGCTACGCAGGAAGATCCTGAGATGGTGTTATGACTCACGTATGGTGGGACACAGAAGCGGAGACGGCACCTTAGAACTCATCCCGAGGTCGTTTCTCTGGCCCAACATAAGAAAGGAGGTGTTTGAGTACGTGAGATCTTGTCCAATTTGTGCCAGAGCTAAGTGTGCCTCGGGCAAACCTCTAGGACTCCTCACTCAGGTGGAGAAGCCGACTCGCCCGTGTTAAGACGGATTTCTGAACTCTGTCCTGGTGGCGCAGAAGTTCAGAAGGCCAACCTAATTACTTGGAACAGGGTAACCTCTGGACAAGCCAGACCAATCAAGGTAGCGATCGCGGCGGTCAAGACTAGGTCTCAAGAGGGGTGAGGGTGACTGAAAGCCTGCAATGAGCACACAAAGCAAGAGCGCTTACAAACTACTCCAAACAGTTGTTATATCAAAAATAGATACACATCTATTTTAAGGCCTTTAAAACAATGACCGTAGCGAGAAAATCACAATATCACAATATTAAACCAACACATACCATATCAACACAATATATATACAAATACACAGTCGCAAGCGTTTAAAGCACGAAATATGCAGTCCACCTGAAAGGGAAGGAAAACAGGCAGTGCGATAACGCTTTAGACTCAGTTCGCCTGCAGAGGCACCTAACTAGATGGAAGTCCGAGCCCTGCGAAGAGTGGAGCCTTGTGCTCAAAGTACCTGCCACGCCGGTGCCAACGGGCAAAAGGGGAAGCTCTTCGGAGGAAGTCAGGCAGTTCGGGTTAGTGCACAGCAGAAGGAGAACAGGTTTCCGCAACTCAAGCGCAGCCTCCACAGCGGGCAGAAGCAGAGCGCGAGTACGGCCAAAAGGGTGCTGTTTTTACACAGCAGGGAAAAGCAATGGGATACTGCAGGAGGGCGACCAGATCCTAGCTAAACTACTCACCGGTCCCCGAAGCAAGCAGACCCAGGCTTCTCCACGTTCGTTTCAGCAGCTGGCAGGTTCAGAAGAGCAGGGAACGCCTCGTAGTCATGTAGAGCAAAAAGACGTCCCAATCGACGAAACCAGCACAGTTTTGTTGCCGCAGCAGGACAACGGAGCGGCCGTGTGTATTCGAGCCAAATGTACACTCCTCCCTTCAGACCTGGGGACGCCAAGCGTACGAAGCGTGGGAGAGTGACCAGGACTCGAAATACAACACAACCTGGCGGCAGTTACAGAGCAGGACTCCCTTGTAAGCTGGTCAGTCAACTGGATGGCCCAGAGACACTTCCGAAGGCTTACTTGGCAGGAGTTGATGAAGTCGCCGGGAATAGCTGTTCCTGCTATTCCAAAGGTCGAAGCACCAGTACAGGCCTTCTGGTTCGATCAAAGGAGGAAAGGGTTTCACAGGACGACAGCAGTGCAAAGGAGGATTCCTTCAGCGGGTCACCAGCGATTCCTCGGTCCAGCCTCTTGGTTGCAGGATACTTGGCTCCTGTATTCCTTCGTTCGTGAGAACTCAGGAGATCGACATGGTAGTGGTGTTTCCAGCTCCCTCTTATCCACGGTTCCCTTCGCGCCAAAACGGAGGGGAGCCAATGGGAGATCCGCTCATCAACACACATACCATACGTGGACCAATCACGGACCACGGTGGTCCCAGGCATTCACACCCCCCTAGACTCTCTGGCACCCAGGATGTGTATTGGGACCAGACATCCCAGCCCACACCCTGGAGGCACACAAATGACATGTAGAAGCCCGCGAAAGCAACCACGTTTCACGGGAAAGTACATGCCCAAATAAGGAAGGCCCCGGGTCCCTCGACCTGGGGAAGGTGAAGGGAGCAAGACGGTCAGTGGACAAGACAAAGGAGCCTCGTGGTCTGGCCATTTTGGGAGCCAGGCCACCATTTTGGGTTCAGTGCGAAAAACGTGCTCAGAACGCCAAAAGGAGCTCAAAATAAACAAAACGATCGCTGCCACCATTCGAGTCCCTGAATGACTTGCACCGATCAAATACCATCCTAAAAGAGTATCTAGGGCCTGTAGAAGGCTAGAGACCCAAGAGAGCTGTAACTTAGCTTACAGTGCCCTCTTGTGTCATGGTGCACTAAAGCCGCAACACGATAGAAGAAACTACGGGAAACAGCGTTCCCCGGTACTGACTGTCTTAAGGGCATGTCAGTTTCCCCGTAAGAAAAGGAGCGAAAGCCCAGAGGAGTGCGGCAGAAGGCTGCACTTCTCTGGCAAAGTCAAGAACAAGGTTAAAAACAATAGCAAAAAGTTTAGGGGTTGCCACATGGAAGGAAAATTCCCTACAATTATGAAATCTTTCCTAACACTCGCCCCTCCCAGACTATGGACAGGGGGAACTAATCCACCCCTGGATGAGTCTCTTGTTCAGGTCGGTTAAACATTCTGGACAACCCATCAGCATTGCTATGTTGGACACCTGGCCTATGCTCAATAGTGAAGTCGAAGCCTTGTAGACTTATGGACCACCTAAGCAACTTTGGATTCTCCCCCTTCATGTTCATTAGCCACTTTAACGGCTTATGGTCAGTCTGCACAGTGAAGTGGGTCCCATAGAGGTAGGGCCTCAGCTTCCTTAGGGCCCACACAACAGAGAAACATTCTTTCTCTACCGTGGACCATCTGAGCTCTCTGTCCTTAAGCTGGCGACTAATAAAACCGATAGGGTGTTCCTTACCCTTCTCATCTACTTGTGATAGTACAGCTCCTATCCCAGTGTCAGAGGCATCCGTCTGCACGATAAAAGGTCTTTGATAATCAGGGGCCCTGAGCATAGGCGCCTGGCACAAGGAGTCTTTTAAGCCATTGAAGGCCTTCTCACACTCGTCGGTCCAAGTTACCTTCTTGGGTTTCTTCGGAGTTGTGAGGGCAGTCAGAGGAGCAGCTATGGTGCCATAGTCTGCCACAAAATTGCGATAATACCCCGTGAGTCCTAAGAAGGCTCTCACTTGGGTTTGCGTAGTGGGGGTAGGCCAGTCTTGTACTGCTTGTACTTTACTGGGTAGAGGCTGTATCCTCCCTCCACCTACTTCATGTCCAAGGTAAACCACTGAGCCTTGTCCATTTTGGTGAGGGGCCACTCGGACACCCTCAAAAGAGCTAACTGAAGGACTGCTTGGGAACAGGTCGGGGAGAGGTTCAGACTCCTCTTCCTCAACATCTGAAGCCAGTAGCAGTGCTGTGATTTCGACGCTTGGGCCGAAAGCCTTCAGCCTATTCACGGGAAGCACTTTTGGAGCCTGTCCAGGCCTTCCAAGGTCCACTGAATAGTTAACCTCACCCAGGGGCTCCACCACTGGGTAAGGGCCTGACCAATTGTCCTGTAAAGCTCGAGGCCTTATGGGATTCATGATCAGGACTTGCTGACCAAGTGTAAAGTTGATGAAGGAAGCTTTCTGGTCATACCAATGTTTCACCAGCGCTTGCCCTGCCTTCAATTTATCACCAGTCAAGCCCATCAGAAGTACCATCCGTTTTCTGAGCCCTAGCACATAATCAACTACATTGGTAGTAACAGGGGGAGTGGGCATCTCCCATCCCTCTTTGACGATGGCTAAGGGTCCCCGTACGGGATGACCGAACAGAAGTTCGAAGGGGCTGAAGCCAACACCCTCCTGTGGTACCTCTCGGTAGGCAAACAGTAAGCATGAAACAAGAAGATCCCATTTTCTTCTCTGAGGCTCCTCCAGAGCCCCAATCATGCTCTTTAACGTCCTGTTAAAACGCCCCCCCAGACCATTGGTCTGGGGGTGGTATGCAGAAGAGAACCTGTAGGTGACCCCACATTCTTTCCACATAGCCTGCCTATACTTCGACATAAAGTTGCTGCCATGATCCGACACAACTTCTTTAGGGGAGCCAACCCTAGTAAATATGCAGAGTAAAGCTTCTGCAACTGACTTGGCAGTTACAGTTTTCAATGGGATGGCCTCAGGATACCTGGTTGCATGGTCGACCAGCACCAGGATAAACCTATTGCCGGAGGATGTTTGCGGGTCAAGGGGACCAACCATGTCGATCCCTACCCTTTCAAATGGTACCCCCACAACTGGGAGCGGTACCAACGGAGCTTGGATTGTCGTGCCAACCTTACCAGACAACTGGCAGGCGGCACAACTCCTGCAGTGACTTTCTACTTGCTCCCCCATCTTGGGCCAGTAGAAGTGCATGGATAACCTTTGCTTGGTCTCCCTCATACCGAGGTGACCAGCAAGGGGGACTTCATGCGCCAACTGCAGGAGGAAGGGCCTAACAGCAAGGGGAACCACCAACCTCCTATGGTCTCCTTCTGTAGACTCTGTGGGCTCACTATACAGGAGTCCACCTTCCCAATAAATCCTATGCTTCCCAGGAGGTTCACCCTCAAGCTGGGAGCAGGCCTGTCTCCTTAGGCCTTCCAGAGATGGGCACTCACGTTGGCCTTTACTGAATTCGTCCCTATCAGGACCTCCTTCAACTAACAAGTCTTTTAGTTCAGGATGATCGTTGGGGTCGAATACTTCAGGCATTGCCACCTCCTCGTCAGGCTCGGGCGATTGACCAACTTCCTCCACCGCAGTGGTAGGCGAGCTCGGGGGAATATTCTCTTTCCCCCGTCTTGACTTGTAGACTCCTTTCGCCTTGGGTTGCCCCTTCGGCTGGGGCGGCGTATTGGACTTGGCCAATGCTGCCCGTGCTTGAGACCGTGTGTAGGGTCTTTCGGCAGTGTCTCCTACGAGCCCTAAAGCTCTGAGATCATTGCCCAACAAGACCTTTCCCGGGACGTTTCTCTGAATGCTCACTGGAATCCTGACTGCTGTACCATTTAAAGTTAGATTAACAGGGATCACGGGAAACATACGGAGGGGGCCGTCAGCCAACTTAGTGGGCATCAGAGTAGCTCTGGCAACTTCCTCTGAGTCTACCAAGGTAGAATCCACTACAGTTCGACTGCACCCACTATCCCTAAGAGCTGGAGTATCCACTCCATTGATCAGCACACTGTCTTTAAAGTAGTGCTTGGTATTATCCGGAATCCTAGCATACGCCTCTGCGACTTTAGGCTCCCAGGAACCCAGGGACACTAAAACTACCTCGGCCTCTATTCCGCTGGGAAATGAGTCCGAGGAGAAGGATGCTCCTGTAATCTCTTCTTCCTCGTAGGAGGAGAAGGCCAGATTAGCGGAGTGGACCCCCAAAGGTCTAACCTTACAACGGGGATCCCCCTTCACATGGTCAGTTGCTCCACAAGAAAAACAAGCCCCAGTGGGTCTGTTTACGTAGGGAGGCTTATTGTAACCAGAGTTCTGTTTCGGAGGCGCACCTCCACTACCCTGTGAGTTCTCTTGTGTCTTACCCTTGTTTTTCTTTTTGTGGCCCTTTTGGGAAGAAGATTTAGCAGATTCCCCACCCTCCATATCTTTGGACTTTTTCCCCTCCTCCTGCTTACCAGGATGAGTTTTGTCCTTATGGGACACTCGATGTGACACCCATAAGTCTGCTGCAATGGCCAGCTTCTTAGGATCTATCTCCTTCGAATCGGTCAAATGCTGCTTAAGCTCCGGGGAAGAAGAAGCAAAAATGTGTTCCAGCATGACAAGATTTATCATGCCGTCGAAGGTAGAAACCTTATAGCCTTCGACCCAGCCAGTTAAGTTTTTCAAAGATTCAGCGACATAAGATACCCAAGTACCACCTTCCTTTTTCTTATACTCTCGAAAACGCTTTAAATATTGGGCCGGAGTCTTCCCAAACTTTAAAATGAGAGTCTGCTTTAACATTGCGAAATCAGCCCGCTCAGCCTTCGACATTTCCATAATGGCACTACAGCCAGAATGGGGCAGTCTACTGAGCAACCACGCAATCTTATCAGCATTGTCAACTTCCTGGACCTCGCATGCATACTCAAACGCATTCAGCCAGTCCATAATGTCATTCCTCTCTTCATACACACTGAGCAGATCTTTCGGAAACCGTGGATGAGAGGAAGCCCCAGACCCATGTCTAGGACCCTTGGATCCATTTGCAACCTGAAGCTTGGCCAGTTCCAACTGGTGATCCCTGTCTTTCTGTTTTTCTGCCTGTTCGATTTTTAGTTTGGCTATGCTGAATTCAAGCTCCTGCTGCCTAAACCGCAGCTCTTGCTTCTTGAATTCAAGCATAGCCTCCCCATCAACACTGGCAGAGGAAACATTAGACATTACATCCTCCCTGTCCTCGTGGTCGCGATGGATCAGTGCAGCGGCAGAACCGTCGGTTCTACCAGTGAGAGCAGCCCCACCACCTTCTGCACTGTCCTCGGAAGTAATAGCGTCAAGCTGCGCTTCTTGCCACGCCACGATTCTCTGGATCATTTCCAATTTTGTGCCTTGAGAGGAAACACCTCTCTCCGCACACATCTTTTTCAGCGTTTCTGATTTGGAAGCATTTAAAGTTAACAACGTATTTGTTTCCATACTGTTTGATAGGACTATGGCCTTTTTAAAGTTATATTACAACAATTCACTACGTGCACTGTTTGGAATAACCTGAAATGCCTTAGTTCGAGCGCAACACTGGATACCTTCAGTCGTATCCCACCGCTGTACACCAATTTGTTAAGACGGATTTCTGAACTCTGTCCTGGTGGCGCAGAAGTTCAGAAGGCCAACCTAATTACTTGGAACAGGGTAACCTCTGGACAAGCCAGACCAATCAAGGTAGCGATCGCGGCGGTCAAGACTAGGTCTCAAGAGGGGTGAGGGTGACTGAAAGCCTGCAATGAGCACACAAAGCAAGAGCGCTTACAAACTACTCCAAACAGTTGTTATATCAAAAATAGATACACATCTATTTTAAGGCCTTTAAAACAATGACCGTAGCGAGAAAATCACAATATCACAATATTAAACCAACACATACCATATCAACACAATATATATACAAATACACAGTCGCAAGCGTTTAAAGCACGAAATATGCAGTCCACCTGAAAGGGAAGGAAAACAGGCAGTGCGATAACGCTTTAGACTCAGTTCGCCTGCAGAGGCACCTAACTAGATGGAAGTCCGAGCCCTGCGAAGAGTGGAGCCTTGTGCTCAAAGTACCTGCCACGCCGGTGCCAACGGGCAAAAGGGGAAGCTCTTCGGAGGAAGTCAGGCAGTTCGGGTTAGTGCACAGCAGAAGGAGAACAGGTTTCCGTAACTCAAGCGCAGCCTCCACAGCGGGCAGAAGCAGAGCGCGAGTACGGCCAAAAGGGTGCTGTTTTTACACAGCAGGGAAAAGCAATGGGATACTGCAGGAGGGCGACCAGATCCTAGCTAAACTACTCACCGGTCCCCGAAGCAAGCAGACCCAGGCTTCTCCACGTTCGTTTCAGCAGCTGGCAGGTTCAGAAGAGCAGGGAACGCCTCGTAGTCATGTAGAGCAAAAAGACGTCCCAATCGACGAAACCAGCACAGTTTTGTTGCCGCAGCAGGACAACGGAGCGGCCGTGTGTATTCGAGCCAAATGTACACTCCTCCCTTCAGACCTGGGGACGCCAAGCGTACGAAGCGTGGGAGAGTGACCAGGACTCGAAATACAACACAACCTGGCGGCAGTTACAGAGCAGGACTCCCTTGTAAGCTGGTCAGTCAACTGGATGGCCCAGAGACACTTCCGAAGGCTTACTTGGCAGGAGTTGATGAAGTCGCCGGGAATAGCTGTTCCTGCTATTCCAAAGGTCGAAGCACCAGTACAGGCCTTCTGGTTCGATCAAAGGAGGAAAGGGTTTCACAGGACGACAGCAGTGCAAAGGAGGATTCCTTCAGCGGGTCACCAGCGATTCCTCGGTCCAGCCTCTTGGTTGCAGGATACTTGGCTCCTGTATTCCTTCGTTCGTGAGAACTCAGGAGATCGACATGGTAGTGGTGTTTCCAGCTCCCTCTTATCCACGGTTCCCTTCGCGCCAAAACGGAGGGGAGCCAATGGGAGATCCGCTCATCAACACACATACCATACGTGGACCAATCACGGACCACGGTGGTCCCAGGCATTCACACCCCCCTAGACTCTCTGGCACCCAGGATGTGTATTGGGACCAGACATCCCAGCCCACACCCTGGAGGCACACAAATGACATGTAGAAGCCCGCGAAAGCAACCACGTTTCACGGGAAAGTACATGCCCAAATAAGGAAGGCCCCGGGTCCCTCGACCTGGGGAAGGTGAAGGGAGCAAGACGGTCAGTGGACAAGACAAAGGAGCCTCGTGGTCTGGCCATTTTGGGAGCCAGGCCACCATTTTGGGTTCAGTGCGAAAAACGTGCTCAGAACGCCAAAAGGAGCTCAAAATAAACAAAACGATCGCTGCCACCATTCGAGTCCCTGAATGACTTGCACCGATCAAATACCATCCTAAAAGAGTATCTAGGGCCTGTAGAAGGCTAGAGACCCAAGAGAGCTGTAACTTAGCTTACAGTGCCCTCTTGTGTCATGGTGCACTAAAGCCGCAACACGATAGAAGAAACTACGGGAAACAGCGTTCCCCGGTACTGACTGTCTTAAGGGCATGTCAGTTTCCCCGTAAGAAAAGGAGCGAAAGCCCAGAGGAGTGCGGCAGAAGGCTGCACTTCTCTGGCAAAGTCAAGAACAAGGTTAAAAACAATAGCAAAAAGTTTAGGGGTTGCCACATGGAAGGAAAATTCCCTACAATTATGAAATCTTTCCTAACAACCCGTGGGGATTCATCTCCTTGGACTTTATAGTGGATCTCCCGGAATCCGAATCATGTACTTTTATCATGGTGACGGTGGATGCTTTTTCCAAGTTGGCACATTTCTCCCCCCTTCCGAGACTCCCTACCGCAACCAAGATGGCGGAGACCTTTGCCTGAGATATTTTCAAATTACATGGTCTCCCTGACAAGATAATTTCTGATCGGGGAAGTCAGTACATTTCTAAATTCTGGACAGCCTTGTGTACCCGATTGGGGGTAGAAAGAGCCCTTTCTTCCGGTTTCCATCCGCAATCCAACGGCCAAACCGAGCGACTCAACGCCACTCTAGAACAATATCTGAGATGTTTAATTTCCCAGCATCAAGACAATTGGGTCTCTCTACTTCCCACGGCAGAGTTCTCTTACAATAATTCCAAACACTCCGCCACAGGCCTTTCTCCATTTTGTTGGACTTACGGAGTCCACCCACGATTTCTAATACCAGAGGTACCCCGATTTTTCAACTCACCAGCCGCTGAAGAGGTTTTGAGAAATATCCAAGAGGCACAGAGCAGCGCATTGCAAGGATTGGAAGATAGCAGACGAAGGAATAAGGTTGGAGCCAACAGGCACCGTAGAGAATGCCCTTCCTGGAGGCCAGGAGACAAGGTGTGGTTGTCTACAAAGTACCTTCCCCGATGGACAAGACCTTCCAAGCTATCTCCACGCTTCCTGGGTTCTTTTCCCATTCTCTCCAAAGTCAATCCTGTGGCCTATCGTCTTTAACTCATCCCTTCTCTTAAACGCATTCACCCTATTTTTCATTCCTCTCTCCTCAAAACTTACTATCCAGATCCCCACCACCGGTCTCTCTCCCGGCAAATTCCTGTGTCTACATCCACCCAGGAAGAGTATGAGGTTTCTGCTGTTAGAGATTCTAGGTTTTACCGTGGTCGGTTGGAATACCTCCTGTCATGGAGTGTTACCCGGAGTCGGAGGACTCCTGGGAACCGGCTTCCCAGGTACATGCCCCTCGGTTGCTTGCCAGATTCCACCGCTTGCACCCGGGGAATCCGGGGTGGTTGCGGTCTAGGGAGGGGCATACTGTCACCCGCTGTCACGGCCATAGCCGAAATTGGCGGATGTTTCCGCGTTGGAGCTGGAGACACAGAGGTAGGGTGTTTTAGTCCCTTCTCTGTGTTCTTGCTTCCAGCCCCAGTTACGTGACGCAGCGCCGCTGGGAGTATTTAACTCCCCGCCTCCTGGTAGACGCTGCGTTGCAACCCACTTTGGATGATTTCCTGTTTCCGGGTTTCCTCGCTCCGATCCTCTGCCGTACGCATTTCGGATCTTCCAGAGGGTTTGCCTGTCCTCCTGTGTTCCTGTTTTCCCTTGGAACGCTACTCCTCGCTTCATTTCCTGCCGCTGCTCCAAGCGGTACTCTGGTGTGCTTTATCTGTTCCGGCAATATTTCCCTCTCTCTCTCTCTCTTGACTTTCGGGGATTTTCCCGTACTCTCTTTCTGCTGGGCTCCTTTGAGCTGTGCTTGCTGTACCTTCTTCCTCTTCCTGGATCCAGTGCCATATCTTCGAACTGCCGCAAGGAGCATCTGACTTCCCTGACTCTACTACTCCTTGGCTTTGACTTTTGGACATCTACAACTCTACTGTCCGCCTCACACCATTGCTCTCATCAGCGATTGTCCTGCCATCTGGATTGGAAGGGTCAACACTTCACCACAGGGTTTTTTCCCTTTTGGGTTTTTCCCTGATTTCTGGCTTGGTTCCGTAAAGGGAGTCACGGGACAGCTGTTTAAACAGCAGTCACTGTGGCTTCCCTCCGTGACAAGCAAATTCATCATAAGAAGGGAAGAGACTACCTTGCACGACGACGCCTACAAGAGACCGACAACTCAGACAGCTCAGGTGAGGAGAGTGTGCTTACAGGGGAGATTGAATTGCACCATTCATCACAATCGTGCACACTTGCATTGTATTTTATTCCTTTCACTTTGTTGCACACACTTGCACTGTTCTTTTCCCCTCTGTACTTCTTCTGTGCCTCTTGCACCTTGCTGCTTTATTTTGCTTCTTGCACCCTTCTGTTTCACTCACTTTTGTCTTTGGTCGTGCACACTTGCCCTTTCTTTCCTTTTCTGTGTGTCCTTGCTCCTTTAAACTGTCACTTTCCTTCTCCATGCCCACTCTCACCTTTCCTTACTTTCCTTTTGGGCTGCTTGCCCTCTCTTGACTTTATTATGCGCCCTCGCACTTTCCTCTTGCGTTGCTTCAGTCCACTTTAACTTTGAATTCGGGCCGCTTGCCCTTTCTTTCAAATGTATTTGATTTCTGTCTTTTGTTTTCTGCACCACTCGCGTGCACTGTTTCTTTTCTGTAACTTTCTTTCACTCGCTTTCTCTCTTTTTACTTTCCGTTTCTTAAAACAGTCCTTCTTGTTTTCCACTTCATGCCATTTTACAAATCTTGCTTTTTCCTCAATTTCCCCCTCCAGCCACCCGCAAGCTCCCGCGTTTCTCTCTCTGTCATGCGAAACTCACCGGGTAGCGTAGCGCTGGTGAACAGTCTCTCGGGATGTTTTGGGTCAGTGTCAGGGTCTCACCAATTGCCCCTCAGCCACCATTGGGCCCGCCACACAGCCCAACCCAAGGGAACGAGCAAATGCACAGACTCTGCCACCAGAGTCCAAACTGCCTGGCTCCAGCTCTCAGGATAAACAGCTCCCCAGCAACACTGCAGCCCTCCTTGCACACCGGGCCAGCGTCGAGGCACACCACTCCGGTCCAAAATGCCTCTCCAGCTTGCTCATTCAACTGTGATAAGTCACGCCTTTCATACCTGAACACACAGGGCCTCATTACAGGTCGGGCGGTCCGGAATTAACAGTGGCGGTAGACTCTGTTTGACTCTATAAGTGGGACAGTTGTTTTCTCCAAATTAGGTTTCCCTTAGTTTCCCCATGTTATTCCTATGGGTCATTTTTACTGATCTTAGTTGCCTCCTCCTCGTCTCAGTAGTTGTTTGGAAATGGGGAAGGGGCGATGGGGTGAGATCGAAAATGATCTTTATGGGTGGAATAATTATAGGAGGGCTGACAGGGAAGAGAGGAGTCCCCTGGTCCTTTTTTTATACCACTGGCATGATTCCCTTCTTGTTAAGTTGTTTCCTACTCCTGGTCCACTGCCATAAAGGTACTGATCTTGACGACCTCCCCTTGGGTCTGAAAGGTAGGGAGATAAATAGGTGTTATGTTTAAAGTCATGTTATTGTTTCCTCTGACCCACCTCCCTGCCTGCTTTTGTTCTAACACAATGTTCCCGCCTCTCTCTTGGATCAGGGACAATGGGGCCTCATATCCCATAAAGGCTTCAGGGACTTCTTCCTCCTTGCCTATTATCCTGTTGGGATACTGTGTGTCACCTGGTGTATTTCCGCAGTCACAACTCTGACCTCCCCTACCCAGGTGGTCCTCCTTCGCTCGTCCACCCCCAGAGTTCGGATCTGAAAGCGATGGCCCTCCCCATGACACCTGAATAGAGGATTCTCGACACAATACATGGGAGTATACCACTAGGTTTCTCACAGAACCCAAAGATAAGTATAGAAAGGCCAAAACATTACAGTAAGTTCTTAGCCCAAGCTATCTAGTGTCAGTTAAGGCCATTCAAGAAGAATGGCTACAAAATAAAACATGTGGCTTCTTCAAATGCCGACAATGTGTTGCTTGTGTTTGTGTATTAAAAATCTGGATATACTTGTCAAAAACCACATAATAATAGTTTATTGAATTGTCCAGCAACTTTTTCGCTCATTTCTGTCTGCAAGAAGAGGTACATTGGGAGCACGATTAGAAAATGACACACTCGTACCATTGAACATGTTAGGAGCATTAGGAATTTGGATTCAAATCAACCTTCAGCAGTTCATCAGGAATGCATGTTAGGCAAAGTTTGTATGCAGTACCCTTTGGGAGCACTACACGCAACTATGACTACAGGTGTAAGCAAAACCAACCTTTGGTATAAGTGTGTACTACACAGTTTTTGGTAGCGGAGCTGAGTAACCAGGCTTATCTCAAGAGTGAATGTGAGCTGTAATGATGTTACACAGAGGTCTACAATCGCAGGTGTTCAAATAAATTCTTACACTCAAGGTTTCTTTGTTAAATACTCATTAATTAATTACTTATTAATTAATTTAACTGTCAGTTATAAAACATTCATAAGAAGGAGGCAATATAATCACATACAAATATACTTCAGTACTGTACACTCTTGTGTTTCTGAGGCATTCAGAATACTTTGAAGGAGGAGCAAAAAGGCATAGGTGAACAGAACATAGAAGAAAACTGTTATTTCGCACACCAAGCGAAGTACGGGTGAAGTACCGCTTGTGCCGGGTTTCTCTGCGTTCCCTGCTCCTTCTAATTGGATTTGCCTTTGCTGATGGTCTGCAACTACAATCAACTGTATAAAGTCTTAACTCTTTAACATCATTGAACTGAAACATGTTTGGACTTGTGGCCCTAATACCACTGTATTTCTAGCTTTCTCGACACCTTTAAGAGCAGGCACGCGCGCACAGCAGTGCGTGCGCACCAAACGAAGTACCGGTGAAGTACTGCTTTGCCGCTTTGCTGCTTTTGTCATGGAGACGCAGCAAAGCGGGGGACTTCTGCCGGTGCTTTCATTATCTTTTGAGGATCCAGCTACTTCTAACTTGGAGCAGCTGGTCGATTTTGTGGGTGTACATTGCTATGGCATTTTCATTAAGATCTGGTATGTCTCATCCTTATGAGGCACAAGTACAGGACGCCAAGACATGCTCTCTGATTTCTAATATACGGAAACGAGCTGTGACTCACTTGTGCTCTAGCCCTAGTGGCCAACCGCATCTTAAAATTCCGAAACTCGTGCGAAAGCCAGAGAAGATCGAAAGGAACTCTGATATTAGAACATTCTGCAAAGACCGGCAACGTCCTGTTGACATGGAACCTGCTCCTACTATGTCATCTGTGGCTGGTTCCGTCACAGGTCCATTAAACCAGGACTTGGATAGTGCTGTAAATATGCAGCAGCCTGAAAAAGGGGAACGGGCGGATGTGGGTGATGGTAAAGACACCCCTAGAGGCGTCAATGCACCGCCATCAGAGCATGAAGCTCCTTTACCCACTGTGGACAACGTAAAGATGCCAACCAACTTGACTAATAAATCCCTTTCAGATAGTATGATATTGGGCGCTGCACCTACAGAGCCAAACATGGTAGCTCTGTGTACATCAATTGCATCAACTCCGATTGACATTGCGGGTATTCATTCAAAGTCCAACAGTTCCTGTTTTTCGGCTGATTCTCCAGTATTATTTGCTGAAATTAGTCATCCCTATTCTAACCTGTCAGCGTCTTACATAGATCCCACACCAAGGAGACCCCAGAGTTCTGATAAAGATTCTAACTCAGGGGTAAAAGAGGCAAGCACACAAAACACACAAAACTTACTGGAGTTCACACTCCATGCCATGAATGTGGCTTTGCAGTCTGTAGCCCATCTTTTTGGCACTTTGGATGCTAAACTATTGTCCCAAGCTAATCAAACCGCAAGAGGACATTACCAAATCATTGAGCCTAGGCACAGGTTCTGTTGGTCTTGCAATAAATAAGAATGTGAAGTTGACTACTGTTGCAACACAAACATCTGTAAGTGAGGAGTTCCTGGTACAGAATAACTGAGGGAGGGAGGAGTCCATGGACCAGGATACCCTGGGATCAGGGGAATATGTTCCCTCCTCCCTTCCTTGTTTTGATCAAGTTATAATGGAGGACATAAATGGGGTCATAGATGTGCCCTCAGAGCAGCCTCTAACTGTGGGACAGGCAAAAGAAGTTTATACTATCTTTGACCCAGGACACTCTAAACAGAATGTTTCAGCACAGAAGGCAACTGTAAAGAGTGGGCTACAGAACAAACTAACTAAGAATCAAAAATCTTTGAAGAGCTCTAACTCTTCAACGACATGAAAACACTTTCCTAAGTCTATTAAGCTACCTACAAAAAATCTACTAATAGCCTCAAGTGCTGTAACAAAGAAATATTTGCATTTAAATCAGGCCAAAAGTACTAATAGGTTGCCCGATACAAATGTAAACGTATTATCCTATGCCCCTTTGGACGAGTTGATCCAAACTGTGCATGATATGGATAAAAATAGGGAACACACCAAAATTGGCTTCTAATACACCAGACACATCATCTAAGGATGTTAGAATTGTGGAAAATTCTTAGTCCTTGGCTAATCATCGGCAAGAGATACGCAAAGCAGTTGATGCGTATATGGCTGGGCATCCGCCAGCAGCCATCCTGGGCCCCTGTCGAACTAATTTTTCTAATTCCACAGTTCGACAGCATGTTTCAACACAGTCTGACTCAACTCAGGTCGCAGCTGAGGGGACTGCAGTTGTGTGTTTGGCCGATAGCTCCACAGCTTTAAAAGTAACTACAGGCGCTACCAAATACAAAGATACCGATCTGGAGGTTCCAGCTATAGTCAAAAAAGTACATTTAGTACTTCCATCCTCTGTTGACGGGCCAAAGGTAGCCCACGGCTCCAATCAGGTGAGTAGCACCGTCTTAGCTGCAATTGGTCCTCAACTTCTTAGCCTAATTGATAATGTTTTATCAAAAGGACAGGCTATGTCTGGCCCTCTCTTTCAACAACATGCTGATAATAGCACCCATATTAAAACTGAGACCCGGCATCTGAATCGAAGAGAATTTCGTCCATCAAGATACTCACTAGTCCTGGCCTGTAGACCATCGCCGAATATACAGTATGATTTAAATCGGCGGGCTGTAGTGGCCATTTTTTGTGATGTTCCTCTGTTAGAGGGTATAGCTTCATCAGATATAAAATTGGTTGAATTTGTAAACAAACCAAATTTGAATTCAGTGAAACTTTGGCTGCAGTCACGTGTCATTCAGAATACCACCTGGTCTGCGAAAAATCAACTCTACACGTTATGCTTTGAGATTTTTACAGATGTGTCATCGGAAATGGGAACAACATCTCAGCCGAAAAAGCAAACCGCATACAAAGCAAATATTGGGTCTTCGAAATCCATCCACCAAACCCCTAGTTTTGCACAATATACAAAATGTAACAATGGCTGCAAATAACTAGCTTCTCCACTAAAGTCACATGAAATCTCCCTCTTGAGCTCGAATACGAGTGGGTTTCGCCACCTTTTTTATATAATGATACTAACCACATTGGTAAACACACTGTGGTTCTTTTGCAAGAGACGTGGATGTTATCTCCACCAGTATGGGATAACTATTTAATCCATCTTAACCCTGCACTAAAAGCTGTGGGATATATTGACCCACTCAACGGCATTGCCCCAGAACACAAAGCTGCTTTTGCGCAAGAAACAGCAACCTGGCTGTGCTGGCGCCTGTGCGCACCAGGATCTCAAAACTGTGTTGTGGAAGCAACAAAAAGATGGCTGTACCATCCTGCCTAGCACAATTCAGGCAAAATGGAACAAGGGGACACACTGAAAAAGTATGCCAGGGTGTTCTGAAACCTATAAATGGAATCAAGTGAAAAGGAAAACCTGCCATTGCTGCAAAAGCCAAAATCCCTTCAAAATGAAACATGTTCACCTTTTAAACATGTGGCTTTGATGCTAATTCCATCTGTTCATTCTGAAACCACTGTGATTAAAAAGGCCATGTCATGCCCAGGATATTTCACTGTGCTTCACCAAAAGTAGGCATAATTCCTGAATGACGGGCCCAGTCAAACCAACTCCGAGAGAAATCAATAAGCAACTTCACTTTCACTCGCACGGGAACACTTGTTTATTTCTTTCCAAATGTATCCAGGCTCAGCAGTTCAAAGAGACTTTAACTCTCTTAGCCAGGTCAAGTGTAAATGTATCTATACTTTGGATAAAACTCCTGCATTCAAGGAAATGACTACAGCTACAAAGACAGTTGGGGCATCTGAGGGAGCTGCCAAACCGAATTTAAGGAAAGAAATGCTAGCAGTTTTAACACATGTGGAAAAATGGGCTTTGCTGACTGAAGAAAAAATTGGCCTGTTCAAAAATATATTGTGAATGAAAGCCTGCTTACTTAGCATTGTAAAGGGATTATGTTAGTGGTGATAATACACAAATAGGCTATCTCCTTTCACATGTTTGTTTTAATTCAGGACCCAAAATAAGAAAGACATTTGCAAGCTCTCAGAAAAACCAGTCATTCCAGTTGCCAGCCATGAAACTTCCCCAAGGAAGGGAGATACACCATAAATCCAGGACACGTAAGTGATAATTGCCAGCTTGAAAAACTTGCCAGGACAGGAAAAAATGGGCCAGGACAAAGAAAGTTCACGCGCTCGTCAGACATTCGTCTGTGCTCCAGGCTGGGACAAGAGAAGTTCTGGGACACTAACCTGTGAAGTGTGAAGGGGCAATAAAACCTTCAATTAAACTGGGAACCCCCACCCCACACAGGGATGAAATGACAGTTGGTTGCAGATGGAGGAAAAAAGAATTATCTATTGACAATGGACTGCCTTTTGGTTCCAAAGACTATTTTATAAATAAACATTAAATACTTTTTATCTCTGCAGCAAGAATGAGTAAAAATATAAAAAGTTTGCAGTTCAAATATAATTTAATGGGCTTTCTTTTAAAACTTGGTAGAACTCATTGCCGCATGGGGAACAGAAGTTACAAAATATGGCAGATTCCAAGAAAAGTATTATTCTTACAAACATAACATTTTGTACATATATCCATGGGGATAATTCACATCTGTGTATAAAATGGTGGAATGTTAGGCCAAATCTTTCATGTGTAAAATTACTAAAATGTATCAGAAAGGCGAAACAAGGTTGCACAGACTGGAGAATTGGACAGATATGTGCTGTACATAATATGTAACCTACGTGTATAATTTGCCAAGAGATTGTAAGGGTGTAAATCTATGTTTTTGGCAAAATCAGATTTTCAGTAAAAGAAATGTGGGAGTTTTTGGACATTGTAAAACTCACCTAATAAACCTGACATCATTCCCTTGGAAATCCAACCAGCTGAGAGCAATGTGGAGACTAGCAACCCTGCCCAATCCAAGTAGTTTAGGGACGTGCGTAGTTAACCCTGCCCAGCCTATACTTTGATGATGTCATTTTGCACTATAAATAAGGGTCCCGGACAAGACTCGACACACACTCTTCCTGATTTCCTGCACTGCGTTCCTGTTCCTGTTTTTCTTCCAGATCCAGACCCCAACTACAAGACCAAGAATTGCTGATCCTACTCCAGGGCCCATTGTAACTCCTAAGCAGTGGTAATCCCATTCACAGCAAGGCCTACAATATTAAAAACCTACTCATCTCCCATTAACCAGGAGAAAACTGTGGTACTTTTGGCATCCTGATCCAGCTTGGCTTGCTGCCATTCACTGCATGCTGCTGCCATCCTGCTACCCTGATGACCTATATTATCCAGTGACCAGAATTGCCAGTCCAGAAGTGCTACCCGGTAACCAGTCCTTGCCCAGCTGATCCTGTCCCGCTGTTTTTGTCCGACTGTCCTTAATCAGACCAGATCTGTGTTGTAAACAGAACGCGGACTGTCCAAAATCCAAAACCAAGAAGTGGACTGTGAGTATCAATTGCCACCCCACCTAAACCCAGAGTCAATCTTGTCTTTGTCCTCATCTCACCCTCTAAGTCACCCTATCCCTATCCTGATACCTTGTTCAAACTGTCACAATCATTCTTGCCACCCTGCCATTGATTTCTAGTACTAGCACCAGTTTGCTAAATTTCCAACGTGTCATTTGCTGCAACATGTTTTAAACCCTGACACTCATTTTCGAACTGTATGCTCTTGCTAATCCATGGCTTGTGATTGTTTGTATCTTTACATTGTTGCTTTAGTGAAGAATTATATTTGCTTCAAGGTTTTTACACAAATTCATTATTTTATTCATCCATTTCCGAGTGTCATTTTTAGCATTGCCAGGGTTTCAAATCCGTTTTTCTCTCTTGTTCGGGGAGGGAAGGCCGGATTTCAATTCTGTTTTCCATTTGTCATTCTTGATTACCCACTGCTTCTATTTATCCATTTAGAATTGATTGTTGGTGGGTTAAGGGAACATTGCAGGGGGAAATTCTAACTCAAGTGCTATTTTACCTAAAATCAAAAAGTGCTCCTATTCCCTGGTGTTTTGTAGATGTGTCAGTAGAAAGTTAAACTAAGTGGATTGCTTCCATTTCTATTGTTATTACCACCGCATTGGTGATTGCTGCCCCATATGAAAAATGATATGATTTCTTTTCATTTTCAAATAAATAAATAAATATTATATTTTATCAACCAGCCTAGTTCATGGTCCATTGTGACCCAGGGTATTTGAAAAGGGGGTGTGATATGAGTGGTGGACCATCTCAATATTGAATCTAATCTAAAAACATAAGCATTTCAATTGTGCGCTGCATACTACGCCGAGACTAAGGTGTGCGTCGCCTGATTGAAATCCTTAACAAAGCAGACCGTGGTAGACCTTCTTCCAGACTCCTAATTGCTGTTAAAGCAGGAGTAGGTTTAAGATCTGAGCCCTGGGCAGCCCCCAATACATATATGCAGCTGATGAAACATTTCACTCCGTCGTCCTGTGTTGCCTTGATCAACCTTTATTGGAACCCCGTTGGAATTTCAAACACCAAGTTCATTAATGATCTAAATGATCTAATGAATCTAATTGTTTTGGATGCTTCTGTTGAACATATTATATTAGCAGGAGATCTTAACTTACAGTGTATGGTAGAGGAGGGGGCCTCTGATGGAGTAAGGCTGCATATGTGGAGATGTTTTGTTGAGTCTCGAAGCCTACATTTGCTGAATGGAACATGTTTGTCTGACTCCCCTGCACATCCAACGTGGCCCAGAGGTAGCTCTGCTTCCATTTTGGATTACAACTATGCAAATGATGGTCTTTTTTCATCCGTTATTGATTTCTGTGTTGTGGAAACGAGTGAAAGCGATCACAAAATTCTTTTATTGAGATGTTGTCTGAAGTGCTGGTATGGATAGCAATGTTATGTTCACCCAGGGTCACTTTTTGGTGAATAATCAGCAGAATAGACTATGATGTTCGGAGCACACAATTAAAGCCTTTGGTTTATTCCATGCTCATGAGTTGGACAAAGATTGCTCGGGATGCGCTCCTCATAATCTAGCATATAGCGATATGATGCAAATGTTCCAACGTCACATGCATACAATAGTTGGGACTAAACCAAAACTTCATGTTTACAACCATGAAGTAAAGTTTAGAAAAACCTTGTATAGATTGCAAAAAAGGCAAGTCCTAAATTATCCCTCTGAGCAAAGGGCACACATGCTAATACAACTATGCAACTACAAGAACTGGCTGCGTAACCAGAAGGCCTCACTTTATCAGTCTGATGGTGCTCAAATGTTATATGCTCTCGAATCTAAGAATACAGCAAACATATGGGCAATATTAAATCATTCTATACATGGTTTCCAAACCATTGTTCAAGCCAACGGGGTACCGGAAGCAAAGTGGACTTCACATTACAGTCCATTATACTCTCTTGTTTCAGGGGCAGTAGTTTAGATTCTGTCGATGTGGTTAAATCATTTCATCTTGAATTTCAGTTAGATGATATTCGTTTCCACATCGACAGAATAAGTGGTTCTCGAGCTCCAAGACCTGATGGTCTCTCCAACTCTATGTTCAAGCAACACCATGAACTCTGCGATTCCATTTTATATGACATCTTTACAGCCATTAACCAGACACAAAAGGTGCCTCAATCCTGGAAACATCCGATTGTCTTAGCTATATATAAAAAAGGGGACCGGCTTCTTCCAACGAGCTATAGGCCAATAGCTTTGCTGGATGCACCTGGAACAATGTTCAGCAGACTCATCTTGAAAGATCTAAATGCTTGGACTCCAAAGTGTCACATGCAAAACCCATTCCAAGCAGGGTTTGTAATTGCTTTGGGCACATCACCTAACATCATTACACTTAACATGCTTAAAGCACAATTTGCTCAACGGAAGCTTCCGTTATATCTGGCATTTGTAGACTTTAGGGTGGCTTTCGATTCTATTGACCAGCTCTTATTAAATCAAAAGCTGCAACATTTTAAATGTCCACCCTCGCTACTTGCATTGATTATGCGTCTTCACACTGACACCACAATGCAAGTTAGATTGTCTCAGGATGGGCGTTTATCCTCAAGGACTTAAACAGGGGTGTGTTTTAGCCGCAACACTGGTTAACCTATTCATTTGGATATGGGTGAAACATTAGTTGAGGCTGTAGGGGATGCTCCAAAACTTGGTCTGCTGAAAATTGTTTGACTTTTATATGCAGATGATTTGGTTTTATTGTCCCAAACACTGAGTGGCCTCCAAAACCTATTGTCCAAACTTGAAGTTTATGCCCATGCAAATCATTTATCGATCAATACTGAAAAGACGCAGATTCTCGTTTGTAATAATGGTCATAGTACCAGACTGTCACGACCACAGGTAGTTGGCGGATATGGAAAAGGTGGAAACTTGGCCGCCATTGATCTGCGCGTCACGTCTCATTCGTGTACGACGTTACGGTCTAGTCTTCCTAAACATGACCGCCACCTAGTATATCACCACTCTGTACTAGGCGGCTCGCTGCGTTGCAACTTTGGATTTCCCTCTGTTGCTATCGCTCCGTTCACGTTTTTCTCTTTGCGGTGTTCCACCTGCTATCCTCCTTTTCTCCTATTCTGTTTTCGTTCCCTCCATCCCTGGCATTTCTGTTTTTCCCTTCTCTATTTCTCCCCGCGCTCTGTACGCTCCCTGGCTCTCTCTCCCTCGTTCTTGCTGATTCCCCTTCTCCGTTGCCACCTGTGCGTCGGCCGTTCATTTCCCTTCGGCTTGTCTCACTACGCTCAGCATCCTCACTTACCTCAAGTGGATCTGCAGTGTTACTTCATCGTTTCTTGGTTCCGGATCAGTGTGCTTCTGTGCTCCGGAGGGGTTTTCTGCCGCTGGCTTTTCCCCTCACTCTGTTTAGTCCGTCGCGGAGGGGGGTCACCGTGACTCCAGTTTAGGAGCCGCGGTGGCTTCCTTTCGAGGCCGACCTTACCTTCTTAAGAAGAAGAGATCACCTGCTCTGCCCACCAGGAGAAAGAAACGGAACTACTCTTCAACGTCAGGTGAGGAGGAAGGGGTATCGGGAGACGATCTGTGTTCCACCGAAGAGGAGGACATTACCGACCAGCCTGATAAGGTAGTGGGTCAGCCTGTTAACGTTGATTCAGACAAACTAGATACAAGTGGAAATTACAGCATACAGAACTGCAGGTTGTCTTTCAATATAAATATCTGGGCCTCTTCATTTCTTATAATCCAGAACATGATACTTATGCTTTGGATTTAAACAACAAATTGCGTACATTAACATCACAGGCAAAAATGTTAGCCTACAAATATGGGAAATTTTCGTATAAACATATTCTTACGTTTTATCAGCAGAAAGTAATACCCATATTATTGTATGGAGCTGAAACACGAGCTCCAAAAGAACATGTAGATTGGGATAGGTTGGAGTCTGAATTGGGTTTCAATTGGGCTCATTGTCAATCCATTCACAAGTTGTGTGGTACATGTGTTCCTTATTGAGGAAATGTTTGGTGGGGATTTCTGCGGCAAATATGTTGAGCGTAGAAGCATGGTATCTATTAGTCTCCAATGATACTTTTCCATCGAGTCGGCGACAGTACATACTGAATGCTATGACAGATGCGTCAGTTACCCTTGACTTGCTTTTGCAAAACCCAGGGCGAGCAAAAATCAAGATTTTTCAGTTTGCGTGGTGCTCCAATCAAACAAAATGTTATATATACAAAGATTTTGATGTACTGATATTTGGCACAAAACGATATCGTGAGCCAGGTGATTATCTATTGGCATGCCCTTCTCCCCACATTCGCACCCAATATATGCGTTTTAGATTCAATCTTTGGCCCACTAATGATGTGCTATCCAGACGCAATCAAATATACAGAGCTCAAAATCATTGTCGCTTTTGTAAAAGCACCTTGGAGAAGGAAACCTTACAACATTTAATTGTCATTTGCCCTATGTTAGAGGCCAAACGCAATATATATTTTAAAGGGTTGTTTGCCATCTATCGCCCTGTTGAAACAAATCAAATTTGGCAAATGATTTTCTCGAATACCAAGCGACAATAGTGGTGATAGTTCACTTTTTAGACTCCAACCTCCCCGGTAGTTGGGAGTGTGGTAAGCAAATAGTTTTACTCTAGGTCCTTTTTTTTTTTGGAGCATGAAAGGACTCCCATATGCTGTCGTCATTTTGGCTAAAGATTGGCTGCCAGTTTTACTGTTTTATTGATGTCATATTGTGTGTTGGTGAGTTTTAATTTGATAATATGAAAAGTGATTTTTGTGTTTTTAGTTTGATATAGTATTTTTATCTTTGTATTATTTTTTCATTGATTTTGATTGTGAATGATTTGATATGTAGAAATCACTTATGAAATGTCATAAAATTGCAGTCATGAAATGCAATATTTGAAAGGTTCATTTATCATCTAACCAAATAAAATAAAAAGTTATTTCTTAGGCAGTGCAGATATTTTGAGTTCACCAGAAGAGTCAATTCAATTCATTAGGCTAGGCCAAAGTCAATGGGCTAAAGTCTTGGATAGGATAAAGCAGTTTTGGTAGATAAACGGAAAAGTCTCTGCAAAAGTTCTTAGGAATAGTTTGTAGCAAGAAGAATAATAGGTTGGGTCACAAGCTGATTAGGCCTGTGAGTTGGGAAAGTTTCAAGCACTTTCACCGCAAAAGGTAAATACTTCAGTCTGGTTTTACAGTACCTTTACAAATGAAGAAAAAGATGCAGCTGGTGACCTCTGTTCCTGGCAGTTCCTGCAGATCTTGCTGTTCCTGGGCCTCAGTCGTGGGGACAAGAGGGAGGACGTTGGGGGACTCCTGCACTGCACTGGGACTGGTCAAAAAGCTGGCAACTGGCAAATCTTCAAGCTCGTCTTTGGTTCTTTCGTTCCAGTGGTCGACTCCAAGCCAAGAGACCCGCCTTTTATTCAGTTCTCTCCCATTCATTCCAGCCTAGCTGTCCCTCAGCTAGCAGGGTGGCTGTCCTTATCGGACAGTCAGCCAGCCAATCACCACAGAGTGCATTTGGGTCTCCTAGGAGACTAAGCAGAGGGAGTTTCGGACATCTCCCTCACTTCCTGCCCACCCTAGACACTCGGGCGCCTTCAGTTCTGAAGCCTGCCAAAGGCGAACCAAACCTGGTTTGGCGCGCAGAGCAAAACTCTAGAAGGACCTTTCCACAAAGAAATGCTGAAAAAAGAAGACCAGGGCCTGTTTTTACTGAGGGGGCTCAGACGGCATCTTTAAAAACATGGCTCCCGCGATTTAACGCTACCAGTGCTTGCGGTCGGGAAAAATCATGGTAGTTCGTTGTAAAACCACTGCCACCAGCCATTTCGAGAGGAAAGGGTAGCATTTGACTGCTACATGATTATTTAGACACAGGTGATACTAAGTAATCCCTCCAGAACTCTATTGTACGATAGGGTGTGTTGGGTCTGGGAATTTAAAAAGACTAGTAAAGTCAATTTCACTTTACTTACTCTGGGAAACAGTAGTTTATCCCAGAGAAGGTATTTAAACCTTGGGAAAGCCTTAGAAGGTTTCCCTGTGCCACTGCACTGAGGGTGCTGTGTGACACAAATGAAAAGATGATGCCTATGGATTTGTCTAAAACTCCATAACCAAAGAAAACACAAGAGTAAAACACAATTCAAAACACATGAGAGAGTGGGAAAAAGGGTCACACTCTCTCCAGGTAAATAAATCAAGTACTCAAAATCCAGCAAATTCGCTGGGGGTCTCTAAGGTGAAGGGAATCAGCACATTTTTGAGTATTCTCCCTAACACTCGTCCCCCCCTCCAGACTAAGGGACAGGAGGATTTAATCCACTCATGGATGAATCTCCATACTCCAGTCGGTCATACATTCTGAAGAGACCATCAACATTTTGGTGATTACACCCTGACCTGTGTTCAATGGTAAAATTAAACCCCTGTAGGCTGATTAACCATCTTAACAATTTAGGATTTTCCCCCTTTATCTGCATTAACCATCTCAAGGGTTGCTGGTCTGTCTGAATCACAAAAGTAGATCCATACAGGTATGGTCTAAACTTCTTCAGAGACTACACAATGGCAAAACACTCACGTTCTATGGTTGCCCACCTTGTTTCAGGTTACTTCAGCTTTCTGATGATGAAGCAGATGGGGTGTTCCCTACCTTTCTCATCCAGCTGACTCAGAACTGCACCTATACCTGTATTGGAAGTATCTGTTTGCACAATGAAGGTTTGGCTGTAGTCAGGAGCTCTTGAGACTGGAGCTCGACAAACAGCTTTCTTAAGTCCTTCAAATGCCTTAGTGCACTCCTCATTCCACCTGACCTTCTTGGGGAATTTGGTGAGGAGACCATATTCAAGGGAGAAGCTATGGACCCATTGTTCTCTATGAAGTTCCTATAATAACCAGTGAGACCTAAAAAGGCTCTCACTTGGGTTTGAGTAGTAGGGGGGGGCCATTCTTGTACAGCTTGTACTTTGCTAGGCAATGGCCTGATTTTAGCTCCTCCTACCTCATGTCCAAGGTAGACCGATTTGCTCTGACCAATTTGACATTTACTTGCCTTTATGATCAGATGGGCCTGCTCAAGAGCCTGAAATACATATCCTAAGTGGTCAACATGATATTTCCAAGCAGGGCTGAACACTGCAATGTCATCCAAGTATGCCATGCAGAAGTCCTCCATCCAATTCAGAACCTGATTCACCATTTTTTGGAACGTAGCAGGTGCATTCTTTAATCCAAAAGGCATTTACCTTAAACTGGTAGAGGCCTGCTGGGGTTGAAAATGCAGTTTTCTCCTTGGCATGGTCTGTCAGAGCTATTTGCCAATTGCCTGACGTTAGGTCAAATGTGCTGTCATGGCCAATTGCCCAGGATCACAGGAGCTGTACTATCAGGTGGAGGGAGCAAGGGACACCATGGTTCACGCACGTCCCTTTGGGACGTTTATACACTGGGGGCCTGGTTGGACTCAGTCCTGGCACCTTTGGCACCATGCTCATGGAGAAACATAAGCAAGACTCTTTTATTATGGGCAGGAGTGCTTTCACGAACTTTCTACTTGTGTGCCATCAGCCGGGTGTGGCCTTCTATCTTCAGCTGCACGTGCAACTTCAAGGAGTGGCAGGGTGTGGCACGCAGAAGTGAGCTAGTGTGTCTTTGGCTTTAAGAGCTCAGCTATAAAAGCCAGCCGAACCCCAAGGCGCACGCTTCGCGTTAATCTGCATTTGCATGCAGCGTAACGCTCACCGCTGCCTGGGTTAAGTAGCACTTACCTTGGGAATCCAGTCTCCTGTCCATACGCATACCTCCTGGAGTCAGTTTACATCTGTATTCTTCACCTCTGAGCTTGGCATCCATTCTTCATCTTCCGGATCGCAGGTCTTCAGCTCTGGGCACGACATCTTCTTCAGCTCCCGGCACCGCGGTACGTCATCTTCTTCATCTCCGGCACACACAACTCCAGCTCCCGGCACCGCGGTACGAAATCTTCTTCATCTCCGGCACACGGAACTCCAGCTCCCGGCACCGCAGCATGACATTTTCTCCATCTCCGACACGTGGAACTTCGGATCAGGGCTCCGCAGAACGACATCTTCTTCTTCCACGAAGGCGGAACCTGTAAAAGGACAAAAGGCAAGCTTAGACATTCAAACCTGCAGTTAAGATTGCGCTTGCAAAATTCTTTGCGTTTGTCCTTAAAAGCTCCACTTACCAGCTGCCGGACCGCCAAGGGATCCTCCGCTCCTTCTCTAAAGCAACCTCGGGCTCAGTTGCTCTGCTGGGCCGCCGCAATCACACCTATTTGGGGAGAAAGATAGACATTGTTACAGAGCTGACAACAGGCTGTGAACAAGACAATACCAATACTTCAAGACAAACAGAAAACAGAAAGAAACTTACCAGAAAGACGTGGAATCGTCGCAGCTGGACTGGAAACCATGTGTAAAGGACCAGTGAAGGAACTTGGTCCTCATTCTACATGCGCCCCTGCCAGAAGTAGCAGGCCGGAGAGTTCACCCTTAATAATATACAGGTGAGCCTTAATGGGATGATACATGCTCACCACGCTATGGGAGGAAGGGTTTGAAGGGGAATTCACTCGCAGTCCAGCAAACTTACATCCTCTCATATCTACGCAGGAGCAGGGTTCCAATTCCTCGCAGCAGCCCACAGCCTATTTGTAGTGAGAGGAAGCAGATCGGGGGGTCCTACTTCCTGGGAGAGATGCAACCGTGCCCCAACGTCCCCACAGAGACCAGGTGAGTATAACAGAAAGCAAAGCCTCTACGAATCTCTGCCTGGGCGTTATGGATACCTCTGAGACTGACCTATTGGCCCAGCTTTTGGGTGAATTACAGGCTGAAGTTCATGCTTCCAGGCAGGAAACCAATGCCTTAAGAAGGGACCTCATTGTGAACAGAGAGCGTACTGATGGTTTGGAAAGACATTTACTCCAGGCACAAGTAGGCCAGGTTCCATTGCCTGGGCCTACTCCCACACCACAACAGTCACCACCAGTCCAGGTGGTTCTTCCAGGAGCAGTTCCTCTGGCCCCGCCCAAACATTTCACAGGCAACCCCAACAAATACGCCATATTCATGAATCAATGCCGCTTACATTTTTTATGCAGACCTGGGGTTTTTCGCAATGGTTTTTCCCAACGGCCAAGCCAGAGTGGCATTCATACTGTTAGTCCTAAAACAAATCCTATCACAGTCTTGGCCCCCTTGGTCAACCATGCACCAGTCTTAGACAACTCTAGCCAACCCTAGCCAATCTCCTCACTACCCCCCCTACTTTCGTATCTCAGGGCCTTTGTGCACTGTGTTACTTCTAGATTACTCCTAACATACTCTTATAGACACAATAATATAAGACACAAAGAAAACACATGAATCGATTCAATTATAACAATAGAATACATTTATGCACAGCAAAGCATGATGCAAACAATACTAAAACTATTGCAAATATCTAATTTGCACCTTTTATGCTTCTGGAGCAAATATACCATGCACTGGATAACTATAAGCCTTACATGCTTCTAATGCAAGCTATCAGTGTCTAAAGCAATATACATATGGCATGTGTCACATCAGCATTCCTCTCAAGTCCACATCATACTTCACTCTCTCTATCTAAGACAATCCCTGTCTGATTTCCCCTTTCCCAAACCCAAAGCTCTTTGTGTGAGTGTCTGTTCTAATCAGTTTAGGCCATAAACCATACTTCCCATTTGCATGTGCAGCTCTCCCCTCTCCAGCTCTTTCTTTGTCAAGTCTCTCCTCTATGCACAACTCTGCAACCAGCCAGTCAGTGTCTGCCTCTCAAGATCTGGTCACTCGAACTGCCTCTGCCTTTGCCAAGCTCTTCGATCTCTCCCAAGCTGGTCTGCCAAGGCTGCATCACTGTCACACCAAACCGTCTCTCTCTCATCGAACTCCATCAACATCTAAAAACTCCAACAACTAGCGCCAGCAACTCCCCTCTCCCCTGGTTATACTATTCCATGACGTATACAAATCCCTATGGTTACTTTCATTCTCTAAGCTAAATGCCTCTCTGTCTGTCAGCAAATTCTAAATATGAACGTGCCTGAAAGTCTGTGTACTTTCACTCCGTGTTCTTGTCGTGTTCTGTGTCAATGTGACATTGGACATCATAGCTCTATCATGGCCTTCTATCTGCAGTGCCTGCCTCCTATTTCTCCATTCATACCCATTCACTCCACTGTTGGCTTCACAAAATCCTCTCTCTCAGAGAACAGGCCATCGCTCCTCTCATGCAAAAGCACACTCTCCCTCTATCCATGTGGCGCAGCCCCCACCTTTTCTGTCTCTGCAAAGCTCAGTGCCATGCTGATAAGGCTTCCTTCGCCTTATCAGACAAGGTTTGTGTTATCTGTCTCTGCCAAGCAAATGTTTACGAATACTTGTACACTGTTAACTCTTAACAATGTTTCCACACTCCGCGGCGCTCCTCTGTGTCTCCATCCAGAAATGGCTTTAGGAGCCAGCTAAATAGCTAAATGCTTTCTAGCATTTACGCTTTCTCTCGCAATGGCAAGCGCTATCTAATGCAAACATATTCTAAGTGCACACTCAATGCATACATGTGTACATGTAACTGCAAAACATAACATGTGTCTCTAAATGTCTCTACATGTCTCTACAAATATAATAATTTGTCATTCTAAATGGCTCTACATGTCATTCCAGGCCTCATTCATTCTCTATAGTGCTTAGCACATTTCTCTCAGCCTAAGCGCTACATTCAAATGCATAATACATAATTCTAAAAGCATCTCTTTCAACATATATGGCATTAACATTACTAAGCAAACCCTTCATATAACAGGGCCTATTTCTCTCTTCAAATGCACATACTCCTAATCAGTACTAATTAGATGATGGATAACTAAACAGGATGAATGGATAACTGGATTCCTAAAGGGGTATTACTTAATAATAGTTCTGTAACCAAGAGTAATAATGGGTAATGATGTGTAATGATTCTGTACTGATAACAAACCAGGCATCTATATTATCAGTTTTTACAATACTCTCATATTTGGGAGGTAGTGCAGCAGACTGGTGTACTATACCTTTGGTAAATCAAGATGATCCTTTGCTCCGGGACCTAGGGGGTTTTCAGCATGAAATGGAGAAATTGTTTGTACGATACACTCAAGGACAGGCCTTGGACAACGAATTACTGTCACTCAGACAGGGAAATCAAGATTTGTTAACCTACATCGCATCCTTCAATCATCTTGTAGCTCAAACAAATTAGCCAGGAGGGAAGAGGGCTACGCTCTTTTACCGTGGATTGCGTGGAGAACTCAAGGACGTTTTAGCTCAAGTGGTAAATCCCCCAGAGGCCTGTGCTGAATACATCAACGTACAACTTGATCACAGACTGCAGGATCGAAAGATGGATTGAACTAGGGCGGAAGGGCGATCGGTCTATGTACGGCCTCGTGATAATCCACCCAAGTCACATGAACAAGCCGAACCCATGCAACTTGGGGACTACAGAGTTCTCTCACCAAGGCAGAACGAGACAAAAGGAGACAACAACAACTCTGCTTATATTGTGGAAAAGCATGCCATTTTCTTCGAGAATGCCTGGTGAAACCATCCCGGAAAATAGTCGGAGCAACCGACAAAGACGAAAACGGATAACAAGACTCGTAAAACTCCAATGCCCGGCAAGTGTAGGGGTCCACTTGTCGAGTGGTAAAAAGGAACCTGTACAGACCTCACATCTAGTCATTCCGGTGCTCTTGGTAGACCACAAACAACCGTCGAAAATACATGCTTTGGAAGCATACATTGACAGCGGAGCTGTGGGAAACTACATTGACCAAGATCTGGCTATCCGACTAGGCCTTTCTCTCCGGCAAAAGCTGAAATCGGAAAATGTCACAGCGGTAGATGGATCTCAACTTTCATCTGGCTCAGTAACACATTATACCGAAAAAGACAAGCTCTTGTGCCAGGACGGCCACCAAGAGGGCATTACCTTCGATATCATTGGTGCTCCTCAGTTCCAGATGATATTAGGAATGCCTTGGTTGGAGACCCATAACCCTAAGATTGACTGGCAGAAACAAGTTCTGACCTTTCCCCAAGACTGTTTTGATACCTGTTACGCTCAAAGGCCCACCAACCCGAAGACTAAAAAAGGAATCGTACTGGGTCTCACTGGCTCCTTGCCACTCGAATACCTGGAATACCAGGATGTCTTTCAAAAGGAACAAGCAAACGCTGCCAAATTGATCTCGTACCCGGAGCTCAGATACCCTGCAGTCAGATTTATGCTCTAACTGAGCAGGAAAACCAACACCTAAAATCTTACCTAGACCAATACCTAGCCAATGACGTCATCCATCTGTCTAAATCCCCTGCCTCCTCTGCGCTCTTTTTTTCGTGTCTAAAAAGGAGGGCGATTTATGAACATCCATCGATTATAGAGCACTAAACCAGATCACGGTGAAGAATAGATACCCATTACCACTTATCCCAGAACTCTTGGATCAGGTAAAAAACGCTCAGATCTACACCAAACTGGACCTACGAGGGGCCTACCACCTTGTAAGGATTAAAGGAGGAGACGAGTGGATGACGGCGTTCCGTACTAAATACAGTCTGTATGAATACCAGGTGATGCCCTTTGGGTTATGTAATGCCCCTGTGGCATTCCAGTTCTTTATGAACGACGTGCTCCGTGAATGACTGGACGTTTGCGCACTTGTCTATATTGATGACATTCTCATTTATTCAACTTCCAAAGAAGAGCGTTTTGGTCATGTGCGGGCAGTGCTAGAAAAGCTTCAGCAACATCGACTATTTGCCAAGTTGGAGAAGTGTTTTTTCCATGTAAGAGAGGTCGAATTTCTTGGCTTTGTTCTCACACCACGAGGCCTTCGCATGGATACACGCAAAGTGGACGCTATCCTTCAATGGCCCTCACAGACGTCTACAAAAGGAGTACAAAGTGTGCTCGGATTCGCCAACTTCTATCGTCGGTTCATACCTGGTGTCTCTCAGATCGTCCATTCTGTTACCTCTCTGCTACGAAAAAATAAACAATTCTGCTGGTCTCCAGAGGCTGAGGAAGCCTTTCAGAAACTAAAACAAGCATTTACCACAGCACCCATTCTACGACACCCGCACCCAGATTTGCCGTATGTGGTTGAAACTGATGCCTCTAACATAGCAATGGGGGCTGTATTGTCACAACGGAACCCGGAAACTGGACAATTACACCCCGTGGCATTCTGGGCCTGTAAATTTTCTCCCCCCGAATTGAACTATGCAATCACTGACCAAGAATTGCTAGCAAGCAAGGCAGCGTTTAAAGGATGGAGACACTACTTCTCAGAGCCAGACATACAGTCACTGTCATCACGGATCACCGCAACCTACAATACTTAATGTCCGCTAGAGCGCAATGTTTGCGCCAACTTTGTTGGGCCCCCTTCCTTGCAGAATATGACTTTGTCATTACCTATAGACCAGGAGTTTGTAATGGGAAAGCCAATGCCCTCTCCCGCTTTCATGGTCATGAAGCCAGGGGCATAGGCATGCAGGGGTCGCATGCACAGGAGACCTGGGTGGACACTGTCCTGGCGCCTTTGGCACCAGGCTCAAACAAGAACATCCATTTAACACCAAAAAGCTTATATTATGGACATAGCATTTCAGATGCATTAACCTTGAACATTCCATCCATTAAGCAGGATGCATTAACCTTGAACATTCCATCCATTAAGCAGCCCAGAGTGTATTCTTGGGTGTGGCGGCTAATGGATTGTCTCTGCACGTGCTCACTCTCTAGGAGTGGCAGGGTGTGGCCGGTAAACCAGCCCTAATGGGCGTGCCCAAGATCTCAGCTACATGAACTACCCCGATACTCAAGACAGACGCTTTGCATTATTCTGCACTTGCAAGCAGCGTAACGCTCACCGTCGCCTGAGGTCAGACTTACCTTTGAAGATCCTGCTTCCTGACCATCCTGCTTCCTGCCAGCATACTTACCAACTGGGGGAAGCTGTTCTTACCTGTACATCTCTTCGGCGAACCAAGTATTAATCTTTACACTTTCCGGAACCCCGAAATCTTCATCTTGGCACTGCAGCATGACACGCTCCATCGTCGACAGCAGCGCCTGCAAGAAAAAAGAGAAGACAAAGTTAGACATCGAAAAAACAGTCAGTTTAAGGTTGCGCTTCGCCATACTTCGTGCTTTTCCTTAAACCATCACTTACCTGCTGTCGAACATTGCAGTAGCATCCATCTTCCATCGGGCCACGTCTCGTGTCTCACAGCTGCATTGAGGCTACATTTCCATTTAAGGGAAGAAAACAGAAGAGAGACATTATTGCGGGCATAAATAGGAGCAACATATAAAGACATTAAACAGAACGAACAGCATCCCAAGAGCTCAAGAAAGACTTCCCAATCATAAGGAGAAGCATAGTTGCAGCTGGACTGGACTAATCCTTATCACGGATCAGTGAAGGAACTAGATCCCATTTGACGCGTCCCTGCCAGAAGTAGCAGGACAGAGAGCTTATCTTCCATAATTCACAGGTGAGCTTTATGGGCCGGCGTATGCTCACGCTCACAGAAACTGTACTGTGGGGTGAAGGGTTCGAGAGGTACAACAATCACAGATTGGTGCACTCACACACTGTTATCTCCACGCAGGAGCAGTATCACCACGTACCAACGCTCACAGCTTTTCTACTGAGGGAGAGGTCTGAAGGGGGTGATTCAAGTTCAGGGAGGGCTGCATCCGTGCCCCAACGCCTCTGCGGAGACCAGGTGAGCATAACAGAATGCAAAGCCTCTAATACTCTCTGCATGGCCATTATTGAAACTTCAGAAACAGATCAGTTAGCACTCTTACTAAGGGAATTACGGGCTGAAGTACATGCTTCAAGACAGGAAACCAATGCATTACGGAGGGATCTTATTGTAACTCGAGAAAGAACTGACAAATTGCCAAGACAAATGCTACAAGCACAAGCAGGACAGGTTCCACTGCCTGGAGTGACCCATTCTTCTCATTCTTCCACACCACAAATCTCAACACCGGTTCAGGTGGTTCTTCCATGATCAGTGCCTCTAGCCCCTCCCGAACGCTTCATAGGCGACCCAAACAAGTTTGCTGTATTTATGAACCAATGTCGCCTTCATTTCTTGTGCAGACCAGGAGCCTTTCCCAATGACCAAGCCAAAGTGGCGTTTGTACTCTCGTATTTAGGAATTAGTGCGGCAAACTGGTCTATACCTTTGGTAAATCAAGATGACCCTTTACTCCGGAACTTTGGGAATTTCCAAGATGAGATAGAGAAATTGTTTGCCCGTCATACTCAAGGACAAGCTCTGGAGAACGAGTTGTTTTCACTCAGACAAGGGAGTCAAGATCTATTAACCTATATTGCAACCTTCAATCGTCTCATAGCCCAGACCACTGGCCAGAAGAGAAGAGGACTACACTCTTTTACCGAGGGTTACTTGGAGAACTTAAGGATGTGTTGGCACAAGTGGTGAATCCCCCTGAGAGGTGTGCGGACTACATAGACCTGATGGTGCAACTCGATCATAGGTTGCAGAATCGGAAAATGGATCGAGCTAGGTCAGAGGGACCGTCAGTTTATGTATGACCTTGTGAGAATCTGACTAAACCACATGAACAGTCTGAGCCAGTACGAAAATTGGTGGATTACGAAGCCCCCTTACCAAAGCAGAAAGGGAAAAAAGAAGACAACAGCTTTGCTCATATTGTGGACATGCAGGTCACTTCCTCCGTGACTGCCCAGTAAAACCACCCACGAAAGCAGTTGGGGCAACAGACACAACTGATGAAGAAGAAGAACAGAACTCGGGAAACGCCAATGCCTGGAAATTCTAGGGGTCTGCTTGTTGAGCATGAAAAAGGAATCCGTACAGACCTCACAACTAGTCCTTCCAGTGCTGTTGGTGAATCACAAGTAGCCATCAAAAATACATGCCCTGGAGGCATCTATTGATTGTGGAGCTGTGGGCAACTACATTGACCAAGATTTGGCTCTCCGAATAGGCCTTCCTCTCCGACAGAAGCAGAATGTCATGATGCCTACCCCCGGGCATCCAGACCAAGTCCAGCAACCCCAGAAGCAGGCATCATGTTACCCAGAGAAAGCCCAGCAACCCTTGTTAGGGGCTATATGGGTACAGTCCTGGTGTCTATGGCGCCAGGCTCATATGGGGGAACAGTCCTGGCACCATAGACGTCAGGCTCATATGTTAAAACTTACCTGATGCAGACCATGCTGCAAGAGATCCAAGCTCATGTGAGGCTTGGAAGGGACTACTTTACCTAGGAACTATTTTGTTACTCGGGTGTGGTTGTGGAGGAATACTTACCTGGGACTACCTTGGGGGCTATTTAAACCACGCCCAAAGGGCAGCACATGCTTTGTGTTATTCTGCATCCAGCAGCGTAACGCTCGCCGTGCCTGCAGTCAGCATCGTGCCACGCCCACCTCGAGTCCAGAGCCCCTAAAAAGAAGGGAAAGAAGAAGAAAGGTTAGAACAAGAACATTATTGGGTTTCTTACCTGATTCCGGATTCATTGCACCTTTGAACGAGAAAAAGACTTTATTTTAAACACGGTGCATCGCCAGCTGCAGCGCCGCGCCATACTCACCGTTCCTCGCAGCATCTCTATGATCCAGCGCTGTCTCCATCATTAAGTTGCCGCATTCCAGCACCTAAGGGGGACAAGAAAACAACAAGGTGAGCCGAGGGGAAAAAAATAAGGACAATCTCTTGCCACCATATACTTACCTGATTTTACAGCCGGAGGTATTATTCACCAGCACGCCAAATCTTCTTACGCCGCACCTGTAAGAAAAGAGACAGCAGCGAGTTAAACTTTGGCATCATTTAACGGACAATGTGGGATGGCACAGACACTTACCAGAACGCTTTCAGCTGCCACCGAACTATCTTCATTTGGGTCTAAGCTGCAAGATAAACAAAGGAATTGGACAAGAGTGATTATTCAGACATTTTTGAACATTTTAGAACTATATACTTACGGCCCTTCGCCAGTAGTTTTGGAGCCAAGATTTGTCTAGAACTCTTCCAATATCCTCAAGCCAGTGAAGTAACTGGCCATCAACACGCCCCTGCGTTCCTCGCAGGATGGAGAGCTCATTATTCAAAACTATAAGGTGAGCTTTGTGAAAGGGAATATCAGAGGTGATAAATGGGGACGCAGTGAAGGGGCTATTACTCAACTCCACAGGTGGCTAATTCCCTTTCTCTGCCTTTAGGAGACTACTTCTACGGATCAAGCAGACGAAGCTAGGTGGGCCAGTCCAGTCAGTCATCTTTGCACTACGCATCACGTTGGTGGAGACCGCGGCTGTCCAGTTCCGCCCGACACCCCTGTGGGAACCAGGTGAGCGTAACAGAACGCAAAGCCTCTCTACAAATCCTCACCCGGGTGTCATGGATACCTCAGAAACTGACCAATTTGCCCTATTATTAGGGGAAATTAGGGCTAAAGTACATGCCGCTCGTCAAGAAACTAATACCCTCAGGAGAGAACTGATTGTTTCTAAGGAACGCAGTGATGATCTTGCTTGACAATTATTGCAAAACCAAGCTGGGCAAACACCATTACCTGGACTCGGGGGGAATTCAACTCCTGTTTCATCAAGCAATCCTGTGCAAGTGGTTCTACCAGGGAGCATTCCTTTAGCCCCGCCGGAACGTTTTGCTGGGGACCTGAAAAAGTTTGCTGTGTTTATGAACCAATGCCGCTTGCACTTTTTATGCAGACCTGGAGCCTTTCCAAACGATCAAGCCAAAGTAGCCTTTGTATTATCATATCTCAGCGGCAGTGCAGCGGATTAGTCAATTCCACTAGTCAATCAGAATGACCCTATTCTTCGGGATTTTCAGGGTTTTCAAATGAGCATGGAAAGACTATTTGCACGGCACTCCCAAGGACAGGCCCTGGATAACGAACTTTTGTCTCTATGACAGGGTAACCAGGACCTTTTAACCTACATCGCAACCTTCAATAGGTTGGTGGTGGAAACTGGATGGCCCGAGGTAAAACGGATTACGTTATTTCATCGAGGACTTCGAGGGGAACTCAAAGATGTTTTGGCTCAAGTTGTGAACCCACCTCAAGACTGTGCTGAATATATAGACTTAGTGGTCCAGTTAGATCACAGACTTCAGAACAGAAAGGCCGACCGAGCCAAGGTCGAGAATCGGGTGTTGGTTAAACCCAACGCTACCCCCAAAGGAGCAGATGCCTCAGAACCCATGCAAATTGGAGGGATTAAATGACCCTTGACTCAGAAGGAAAGAGAAAGGAGACGGCAAATGCAATTGTGTCTATACTGTGGAACTTCGGGACATTTTCTACGCGATTGCCCTGTAAAACCACCCAAGAAAGTGGTAGGAGCTGCTGATAAAAGCCATATGGAGTCTGACTCGGGAAACGACCACGCCCGACAAGCGTAGAGATCCGCTTGCCGAGCTTGGAGAAGGATATTCAGACCTTGCACTTTATCATACCAATGGTCCTTATAGATCCAAGGCAACCATCACGTATGCACGCAGTAAGGGCATACATTGATAGCGGGGCTATAGGAAACTATGTGGACCACAAATTGGCTTCTAGGATGAATCTACCTCTCTGCAGAAAGACCACTTCGAATGTCATCACCACAGTCGATGGAACTGAAATTGCCTCTGGGCCTGTAACTCATTCCACCGCAGAGATGACACTATTGGGTCAGGATGGGCATCGAGAGACTATTGTGTTTGATTTAATCAAAGCCCCGCAGTTCCAAATAATACTGGGGATATCTTGGTTGGAAACACATAATGATTGTATTGATTGGCGAGAGAAGAGAATAACCTTCCCGGATTGTGCACATACTTGTTACCCGAAAAAACCCTTGAACGAAGGCCTGGCCGCAGTCGCTACTCCAGTTGTGCAGATACCTCAGTAATATCAAAAATTCCAGAATGTTTTTCAAAAAGAACAGGCAAACACCTTACCACCTCACAGATCATACGATTGTCAAATCAATCTCATACCCGGTGCACAACCTCCATGTAGTAGGATCTACGCCCTTACTAAACCTGAAAACCTTCACTTACGACAATACTTGGACCAATACCTTGCCAATGGCTTCATTTGTCCATCCAAGTCCCCTGCATCTTCAGCTTTGTTCTTCGTGCCAAAAAAGGAAGGTGACCTCAGAACGTGCATAGACTACCGCGCATTGAATCAGATCACGGTTAAGAACCGATACCCATTGCCTCTGATCCCCGAATTACTAGACCAAGTAAAGGACGCTTGCATCTACACTAAATTAGATCTCCGAGGGGCATATCATCTGGTACGTGTGAAGGAAGGCGACGAATGGAAGACTGCTTTTCGCACTAAGTATGGGTTATTCGAATACCAGGTGATGCCCTTCGGGTTGTGCAATGCACCAGCAGCCTTCCAGTATTTTATGAACAATGTCCTTCATGAACTCATTGACGTCTGTGTTGTCGTATACATAGATTATATTCTAGTGTACTCCTCTTCAGAATCAGACCATGTGAAGCACGTTCGTGCAGTCCTAGAGAAATTACGCCAGCACAAGTTATATGCAAAATTGGAAAAATATGTTTTTCATGCTACGGAAGTTGAATTCCTTGGATTTATCCTGACTCCAAAAGGAGTCCGAATGGACTCTCGAAAGGTGGACGCAATTCTCAAGTGGCTATCACCCAGTTCAGTTAAAGGAGTACAAAGCATGCTCGGATTTGCTAATTTCTACCGCAGATTCATTCCGGATTTCTCACATGTTGTACACCCTATCACAGCACTCTTGCGAAAAAAACAAACGCTTCTTGTGGACTGAAGAAGCTGAAAACGCCTTCCAAGAGTTAAAAGCGAAATTCACATCTGCACCTGTATTAAAGCACCCACGCCCTGAACTTCCATACATAGTTGAAACGGATGCATCCAGTTTAGCCATGGGAGCTGTCCTATCCCAGAAGGATCCTGAAACTGGTCAACTTCACCCAGTAGCATTTTGGTCCAGAAAGTTTTCGGCCCCCGAGTTAAACTATGCGGTTACCGATAAAGAGTTATTAGCCATCAAATCCGCCTTCAAGGCTTGGCGGCACTATCTTCACGGTGCCAGGCATACCATTACTGTAATCACCGATCACCGGAACTTGCAGTATTTAAAAACAGCCAAGGCCCAATCGTCACGCCAACTTCGATGGGCATTGTTCTTTGCCGAGTTCGATTTCGTGATCACTTATCGACCAGGCTGTAAAAATGGCAAGGCAGATGCCTTATCCCGAATAGGGATGGGAGAAGCATATCTGAACCCAGAACCGGTACCTATAGTTTCAGAACAAAGAATTCTTGGCATAACTACTCTACAGACACTAGAGGATATTCAGGTAAAGATCCAACAACTCTTCGATCCAACAGCCCTGCAGGACTGGGTAAAGAAAGGCCTGGACTACTCAGTCATCAATGATCTACCTTATTATCAAGGGCAACTATTTCTGCCACACAAGGAACTACAAGAACTAGTCATCTCCAATTATCATGACACCCTGATGGAAGGGCACCCAGGTATCGCAAAGACTGAAGCTAAAATTAAGAGACAATTCTGGTGGCCCACCTGGCGAAAAGACATAAAGTCATTTGTAATGTCTTGTGGCATTTGCGCCCAAAACAAAAGTCAGAAGAAAAAACCAGCTGGACTTTTACAACCGTTGGATATCCCGCCTACACCATGGCACACCTTATCGTTAGACTTTATTACAGACCTACCTCCATGTAATGGATTTAACACCATTCTAGTTATTGTGGATCTTTTTTCCAAGATGGCCCACTTTATTCCTTTAAAGGGATTACCTTCTGCTTCAATCCTGGCCAAGGAGTTCCTCGAAAACATTGTTCGCATACACGGATTTCCTTCCATATTGGTCTCTGACCGAGGTAGTCAATTCATTTCACATTTTTGGAAAAAATGTTGTCAATTGGTGCAAATCGACGTGAGATTATCAACCAGTCACCACCCCCAGACCGATGGTTAGACGGAGAGGACCAACCAGACTCTTGAACAATACCTGTGTTGTATGTTACACCAGACTGAAGGTAATTGGAAGGACATTCTATGGACTGCCGAATACGCATACAATAACTCTACATTCTGGAACTGGACAAAGCCCCCTTTATACCATATACGGGCACCATCCTCGAACCTCAGAACTTGACTCACCTCAACACTTAGAAATGCCCGCAGTGAACCATCTGCACGCTACTATTACACAAGCCTTTAAGGAAGCAACTGAACATTTGAAGCAAGCGAAAGAAAAATACAAGAAAAATACTGATCAGCATAGAAGTGATGCTCCACAATACCAGATTCGGGATCAAGTTTGGTTGGCCACAAAACACATACCTTTACAGGGAACGCGGACCTTTAACCCTAGATATTTGGGACCTTACTCTATTAAGGCCATTATCAACCCGGTGGCCGTCAAATTGGAATTACCTGCTAGTATGCAGATTCACCCTGTCTTCCATGTGTCGCTTCTGAAGCCGGTACAACCTGGAACAAGACTAACCAAGCCACCTGATCCCATCCTTGTAGACGGGGAACCCGAATTTGAAGTTAAATGTATCCTGGACTCCAAAATGGTTAAGTCAAAACTTTTTTATTTAATCAACTGGAAAGGCTACAGACCACAAGAAAGGTCATGGGAACCTAGTGACCACGTTCATGCACCTCGGTTGGTGAGAATATTCCACGGGAATTTCCCAGACAAACCAGGACCAAGGGGAAGAACGACTTTAGGAGGGGCCTTGGGGGGGAGTGCTGTCATGATGCCTACCCCTGGGCATCCAGACCAAGTCCAGCAACCCCAGAAGCAGGCATCATGTTACCCAGAGAAAGCCCAGCAACCCTTGTTAGGGGCTATGTGGGTACAGTCCTGGCGTCTATGGTGCCAGGCTCATATGTTAAAACTTACCTGATGCAGACCATGCTGCAAGAGATCCAAGCCCATGTGAGGCTTGGAAGGGACTACTTTACCTAGGGACTATTTTGTTACTCTGTGTGGTTGTGGAGGAATACTTACCTGGGACTACTTTGGTAGGCTATTTAAACCACGCCCGAAGGGCAACACACGCTTCGCGTTATTCTGCATCCAGCAGCGTAACGCTCACCGTGCCTGCAGTCAGCGTCAGCATCCAGCCTCGTGCCACGCCCGCCTCGAGTCCAGAGCGCCTAGAAAGAAGGGAAAGAAGAAGAAAGGTTAGAACAAGAACATTATTGGGTTTCTTACCTGATTGCGGATTCATCGCACCTCTGAACCAGAAAAATACTTTATTTTAAACACGGCGCATCGCCAGCAGCAGCGCCGCGCCATACTCACCGTTCCTCGCAGCATCTCTACGATCCGGCGCTGTCTCCATCATTAAGTTGCCGCATTCCAGCACCTAAGGGGGACAAGAAAACAACAAGGTGAGCCGAGGGGAAACAAATAAGGACAATCTCTTGCCACCATATACTTACCTGATTTTAACGCCGGAGGTATTATTCACCAGCACGCCAAATCTTCTTACGCCGCACCTGTAAGAAAAGAGACAGCAGCGAGTTAAACTTTGGCATCATTTAACGGACAGTGTGGGATAGCACAGACTCTTACCAGAACGCTTTCAGCTGCCACAGAACTATCTTCATTTGGGTCTAAGCTGCAAGATAAACAAATTAAATGGACAAGAGTGATTATTCAGACATTTTTGAACTCTTTAGAACTATATACTTACGGCCCTTCGCCAGGAGTTTTGGAGCCAAGATTTGTCTAGAACTCTTCCAATATCCTCAAGCCAGTGAAGTAACTGGCCATCAACGTGCCCCTGCTTTCCTCGCAGGATGGAGAGCTCATCATTCAAAACTATAAGGTGAGCGTTGTGAAAGGGAATATCAGAGGTGATAAATGGGGACGCAGTGAAGGGGCTATTACTCAACTCCACGGGTGGCTAATTCCCTTTCTCCGCCTTTAGGAGACTACTTCTATGGGTCAAGCAGACGAAGCTAGGTGGGCCAGTCCAGTCAGTCATATCTGCACTACGCATCACGTTGGTGGAGACCACGGCTGTCCAGTTCCGCCCGACACCCCTGTGGGAACCAGGTGAGCGTAACACAGAAATCGGAAAACGTCACTGCTTTGGATGGGTCTCAGTTATCATCCGTCCCGGTGACACAATACACCGAGAAAGTCAAGCTTCTGTGTCAGGACAGGCATCAAGAGGACATTACTTTCAATCTCATCGGTGCTCCTCAGTTCCAGAGGATATTGGAAATGCCCTGGCTGGAGACCCACAATCCTAGGATCGACTGGCAAAAACGAGTTCTGACATTTCCTCATGATTGTGCCGACACATGTTACAAAAAAGATTACACTAATCTGAAACTGAAGAAAGGAATCGTGTTGGGCCTTATCAGCTCCTTACCGCTTGAATACCAAGATTGCCAGGGTGTCTTCCAAAAAGAGCAAGCCAACGTTCTGCCCCCGCACAGACGCTATGATTGTCAAATGGATCTTGTAACCGGAGCCCAGATCCCCGAATTTACGCTCTGACAAAACAGGAGAATCATCATCTTAGAACTTACCTGGCAAACGGTTTCATCAGCCCGTCCAACTCACCTGCCTCCTCGGCCTTATTCTTCATGCCTAAAAATGAGGGGGACTTAAGAACTTGCATTGACTATAGAGCAATCAATCAGATCACAGTAAAGATCGATAACCTTTACCACTTATACCAGAGCTCCTGGACTAAGTGAAACATGCTCAAATGTACACAAAACTGGATTTAAGAGGAGCATACCATTTTGTAAGAGTAACAGAGGGAGACGAGTGGAAAACGGCCTTCCGCACGAAGTACGGCCTCTTTGAATACCAGGTCATGCCCTTTGGGCTATGCAATGCCCCCGCGGCGTTCCAATTCTTTATGAATGATGTACTCTGTGAACTACTGGACGTTTTCGATCTTGTTTACATTGACGACATTCTTATCTACTCAAATTCCATGGAAGAACATGTAGGCCATGTCTGGGCAGTTTTAGAGAAGCTTCGACAACAACAATTGTATGCCAAGTTGGAAAAATGTTTTTTCCATGTAACTGAAGTCGAGTTTCTCGGTTTCATGCTCACACCACAAGGCGTACATATGGATACACGAAAGGTGGATGCAATCCTCCAATGGCCCTCACCAACATCCACGAAAGGAGTGCAAAGCGTGCTCGGATTCGCCAATTTACCGTCGGTTTATACCTGGGTTTTCACAAATTGTACATCCAATTACCTCCTTGTTAAAGAAAAATCAAAAGTTCCATTGGTCGACAGAAGCTGAAGAAGCCTTCCAGACGTTGAAACTAGCATTCATTACAGCACCAGTTCTTCGACACCCACGACCAGACCTACCTTACATAGTTGAGACAGATGCTTCAAAAATAGCCATGGGAGCAGTATTGTCACAACGAGACCCTGAAACAGGACAACTACACCTCGTCACATTCTGGTCTTGCAAATTTTCAGCCCCTGAGTTGAACTATGCAATCACAGATAAGGAATTACTGGCGATTAAAGCAGCATTCAAGGCCTGGAGACATTACCTTCTTGGGGCGAGACATACGGTCACTGTCATCACGGACCACCGTAACTTGCAATACTTGAAAACCGCCAAAGCACAATCCTTGCGTCAACTTCGTTGGGCTCCCTTTTTTTCGCGGATTACGATTTTATTATCACTTAAAGACCTGGAGTACGCAATGGGAAAACAGACGCTCTATCACGCATGGGTGAAGAAAAAGAGGCTTTTACAGCATCCGACCCTGTGGCCATAATTCCTGAGGAAAGGAATCAAACCAGAATAGCTGCCACCACGTGTGTGGATGACCAAAGAACCAGTTTGCAATCCCTGATGGATCAATCAACACAACAAGAATGGCTGTTAAAAGGTGACCAGTACACCATCGAAGACAATCTACTGTACTTCCAAGGACGATTATATGTCCAAGACCAAGAACTGCAAAAGCAAATAATCACAAATTACCATGATTCATTAGTGGAAGGACACCCAGGAATAGCCAAAACTCAGGCTAAGATAAAACAAAACTACTAGTGGCCAACCTGGCGAAAAGACATTGCCCAATTTATTGAAACCTTTGGTGTCTGTGCACAACACAAGTCTCAGAAACAGAACGCCGCTGGCTTACTACATCCCCTAACAGTACCGCCAGCACCTTGGCATACCCTGTCGATGGACTTCATCACGTATCTTCCACCCTGCAAAGGATACAACACCATATTAGTCGTTGTGGATGTATTCTCCAAAGTGGCCCATTTAATCCCTCTGAAGGGACTCCCAACTGCGTCATCTCTCGCTTCTATGTTCCTAGAGCAAATTGTTTGATTGCATGGATTTCCATCAATATTAGTATTTGATTGCGAAACTCAATTTGTTTCTGCCTTTTGGAAAAAGTGTTGTACGATTGCCAAAATCGATCTCTGGTTGTCCACAAGCCATCACCCTCAAACAGATGGGCAAACTGAACGAACCAACCAAACTTTAGAGCAATATCTCAAGTGTATGTTGCAACAGTCCGAGGATTCTTGGAAAAATATACTCTGGATAGCTGAGTATGCATACAACAACTTAGTTCACACAAGCACAGGGCAAACTCCATTCTACACTGTGCACGGAAGACATCCGAGGACATCAGTATTTGATCCATCCGATAACCTGGAAATACCAGCCATAAAAAACTTGCATAAAACCATCACTCAAGTTCTTAAGGAGGCGACAGAGCATCTGACCAAGGCTTAGGAAAGACAAAAACTGTTTGCTGATCGACATCGGAATGAGGCTCCCACCTACCAGATTGGAGAAAAGGTGTGGTTAGCATCCAAACATATTTCTCTGAAGGGGCCAACAGCTTTCCGCCCAAGATACCTGGGCCTCTATGCTATAAAGTCCATACTCAATCCTGTCGTCATGAAATTGGAGTTACCATCTCACATAAAAATTCACCCCGTATTTCATGTCTTTCTCCTCAAACCCATGAAATCCAATACATAGCTTAGTTCTCCGCCAGAGCCCGAAGTAATAGATGGAGAACCAGAATATGAAGTGAAATCCATCCTGGACTCCAAAGTGGTTCGATCAAAATTGTATTACCTAATTGACTGGAAAGGTTACGGACCTCAAGACCGACTTGGGAACCCAGTGAACACGCCCATGCTCTGCATTTAATCAGACAGTTCCATCGCAATAATCCCACCAAACCAGGTCCGGGAGGAGAACCACCCTTGAGAGGGGCCTTGAGGGAGAGTGCTGCCATGGTCATGAAGTCAGCGGCACAGGCATGCGGGGGTCGCATGCACAGGAGACCTGGGTGGACACTGTCCTGGCGCCTTTGGCTCATGAACAAAAGTAAACAAGAGCATCAATTTAACACCAAAAAGCTTTTATTATGGACATAGCACTTCAGATGCATTAACCTTGAACATTCCATCCATTAAGCAGGATGCATTAACCTTGAACATTCCATCCATTAAGCAGCCCCAAGTGGATTCTTGGGTGTGGCTGCTAATGGATTGCCTTCACACGTGCTCACTCTCTAGGAGTGGCAAGGTGTGGCTGGTAAGCCTGCCCTAATGGGCGTGCCCACGATCTGAGCTTTATAAGCTGCCCCGATCCTCAAGTCAGACGTTTCATGTTATTCTGCACTTGCAAGCAGCGTAATGCTCACCGTCGCCTGAGGTCAGACTTAACTTTGAAGATCCTGCTTCCTGAACATCCTGCTTCCTGCCAGCATACTTACCAACTGCGGGAAGCTGTTCTTACCTGTACATCTCTTCGGCGGACCAAGTATTAATCTTTACACTTTCCGGAACGCCGAAATCTTCATCTTAGCACCGCAGCACGACACGCTCCATCATCGACAGCAGCGCCTGCAAGGAAAACGAGAAGACAAGGTTAGACATTGAAAAAACAGTCAGTTTAAGGTTGTGCATCGCCATACTTCGCGCTTTTCCTTAAACCATCACTTAGCTGCTGACGAACATTGCGGTAGCATCCATCTTCCATCCGGCCGCATCTCGTGTCTCACAGCTGCATTGAGGCCACATTTCCATTTAAGGGAAGAAAACAGAAGAGAGACATTATTGTGGGCATAAATAGGAGCAACATATAAATACATTAAACAGAACGAACAGCTTCACAAGAGCTCAAGAAAGACTTAACAATCATAAGGGGAAGCATAGTTGCAGCTGGACTGGACTAATCCTTATCAGGGATCAGTGAAGGAACGAGATCCCATTCGACGTGCCCCTGCCAGCAGTAGCAGGACAGAGAGCTTATCTTCCATAATTCACAGGTGAGCTTTATGGGCCGGCGTATGCTCACAGAAACCGTACTTTGGGGGGAAGGGTGCGAGAGGTTTAGCAATCACAGATTGGCGTACTCACACAATATTATCTCCACGCAGGAGCAGTATCACCACGTACCACCGCTCACAGCTTTTCTACTGAGGGAGAGGCCAGAAGGGGGTGATTCAAGTTTGGGGAGGGCTACAGCCGTACCCCAACGCCTCCGCAGAGACCAGGTGAGCGTAACACCCGCATGAGCAAGGAAAAGGAAGATTTTACTACACTGGACCCTGCGGCTATCATTCCTGAAGAGCGGATCCACAATATGATGGTCGCAGCAACCTGTCTGGATGATCTACATTCCAACTTGTGATGCCAGATGAATCAATCTGCCCAACAGGAATGGCTTCAAAAAGGAGACCGATACACCATTAAAGACGATCTACCTGTTAAGGTGTACGTCTCGCAACTTGGACGTACCTCTGTTTCCGGATGATGTCCGCGTTGGGGAAGCCAGTCTGAGATTCGGATTAACCAGTAGAGAATATGGTACAAGGAAGCGGCCTCAGTCCCGTCCTGATAGTACAGGATTGGACGGGGACCACTACCCCCAGCACCAAAGATCTTCTTCTTGTAGTGACCTTGGTTGCTGTAGCTGGCACAGGCGAGACGGGCAATCAGGAAGTCGAGAAGTCCAGAGAGGGAGCTCCGGAGAATGGCCCAGGAGAGAGAGCTCAGAGGATCGCCAGGAGAGCCAGAAACACTCAGTTCAAAGGAGTTCCAAACAACAGTCAATTTGCAGGCTGTGGAAGGATGGGTAGCCAAGTTGATGGAGAGAGTCCAGGCCCAGGCACATCCGGATGGTGTTGAGGTTAAATTGGAGCAGGCAGGTAGGCAGGTAGACTGGTACCCCAGTAAGACAACAAGGTAGGTACACCAAGGAGGCGGCAGATAAACCTCAGGAAACCTCAAGGATTAACCAGGGGAAGGCAGTAAGGGAAGAACAGGGAGGCCAGCCAAGGAATAGGGAGCAAAACTGGGGAGTTAGGATTCCAGGCGAAAGGAGGGAACCTGGCAGGGAAACCAAGCAACAGGAGGCGGTGGGTCCGGAGGGAATGGCTAGAGCACCAGACTGAAGGACTGGACGGTCTGGCAGGAAAGCAGGGACCCAGGCGGGCAAAACAGGAAGGTCATGAAGGGGAACAGGAAGTCCAGGCAAGGAAGGGCAGGGATCCTGGCAGGGAAGGGAAGCAAGACTGCAGAGTCAAACAGGAGCAGGCGGCGAAGACGCGATTCGTTCCTGCACCCGATCGCTATTTACGGCCGCGGTGCGAAACCGAGGCTTGGAGCGCGAAGAGAACCGCGCATGCGCCGCGGTCCTTCCGAGGCGAGAACGAGGATTGAAGCGCAAGCCTACGATCGTCTTGGTCCGCGGCTCACGCGTGCGCCCGTAACCTGGACCACACAGCTGATTGGGACATCGGAGAGTCTCCCTCCCACTGATCCGATACCTAGAATAAAGCTGCCAAGGAATGTAGCGACCCGCAGCCTTCCAGGTACGTGTCCTAACATCATAACCCCCTCCAGAAAGGCCAGGAGCCCCAGGTTTCCAGGGATGACGGCAATAAAACTCTCTCACTAAACGAGGAACATGGACATTACCCACAGGTTCCCAAGTGCGATCACAGACAGGGTAACCCTTCCAATCGACCAAGAATTGCAATCTCCCCCTAAGGTAACGGGAATCACATATTTCCTGAACCTCAAATTCTGGCATACTCTCAACCTCAATGGGCGCTGGACGTGAAGGGGAACAACCATAGGGGTCGGGGCGATAGGACTTCAACAAGGAAACGTGGAATACAGGATGTACACGCCAGGACGTGGGAAGGGCCAATTTGAAAGCCACCGGAGAAACCTGTCTGATTATTCGGAAGGGACCAAGAAATCTAGGAGCCAATTTCAATGGTAAGTTACGGGCCGGTAAGTACTTAGAAGACAGCCACACCCAATCTCCCACTTGAAATTGAGGCGCAGGACTCCGATGTTTATCGGCGGTCTTGCTCATGTATTCTTGTGCCTGAGCTAGGGTACCAGCTGCTCGAAGGTGGAGGGACTGAATCTCGGCAACCAACTGATCCGCAGACGGGACTGGACTGAGTTGAACAGGAGAGAGAGGCAGCAGCTTGGGATGAAGTCCAGAATAACAGTAAAAGGGGCTGAATCCGGTAGCTGAATGTACAGAATTGTTGTAGGCCGCTTCAGCCAACACAAGGTGAGAGGCCCAATTAGATTGAGATGCGTTTGTGAAACATCGCAGATATTGTTCCAAAGTCTGATTCGTCCTCTCAGTCTGCCCATTAGTTTGAGGGTGATGACCAGAACTAAGAGCTCGATGAATACCCAGATGTCGACACAGCTGCCCCCAAAAGGCCGAGATGAACTGAGAGCCCCAATCCGAAATAATCTTCTCTGGTAACCCATGCAGGCGAAAGATGTTTTGTAGGAAAGAGTTAGCCATCTGAGTTGCTGTTGGTATCTTCTCAAAGGGAATAAAATGGGCCGTCTTGGTGAAACAGTCCACCACCACCATGATACATGTGTTGCCTTCGGAACTTGGTAGGTCCACAATAAAATCTGTGGCGAGTGTATGCCACGGATAAGGCGGCCTTTCAGTAGGATGTAATAAGCCCAAAGGTTTCCTGCGGGGAGTCTTGACTTGGGCACAGGTGGGACAGGATTCTACGTACTGCTTGACCTGAGTCGCCCAACCAGGCCACCAGAATTGGCGTGCTATCACTTCTTGTGTAGATCGAACTCCTCAGTGTCCCCCAACCTTGGAATCATGTAAACCATGCAATATTGCATTACGTAGAGCTTCAGTGGGTAAGTACAGTCTATTTTGGAAGAGCAGCAAGCCTTCTTTCTCACGCACTTGTGGATGTGTTAGAAAAGCAGACCGTTTGGAATCCACTGATGTTTCTTGGGCTGCTCTCTGTAAGAATGGTACCAAGGCCAGAAGGAAATGTTTCGGGGCCAGCACTGGCTGATCTCTGCCTTCATGTTTGATGTCATCCTCAAGGGATCGAGAAAAATGCATCTGCTTTCACATTCCGAGAGTTCGGTACATAGGTGATGTTGAAATCAAAATGTGAGAAAAAGAAAGCCCAACGGGCCTGCCGAGAAGTCCTGCATTGAAGAGATCGTAGAAATTGTAGATTGCGGTGGTCTGTGCGTACCTCCACCGGAAACCGACCCCCTAAAAGGTGGTGACGCCATTCTTCAAAAGCGATCTTGATGGCCAGAAGTTCCTTTTCAATAACCGGATAATTTCGTTCACTGGCCGAGAGTTTCCTGGAATAATATGCTACTGGGAATTCCATATTCAGTCTGGGATCATGCTGTAACAAAACAGCTCCAATCGCAAAGTCGGAGGCATCGGTCTCCACTATGAATGGTCTATCCTCCCGAGGATGACAGAGTATCGTGGAGGTGATGAAAGCCTCCTTTAACTGTTGAAAAGAAGTCGAGGCTTCTGATCCCCACTCAAAACTCTTCTTAGTACTCGTTAAACTGGACAGTGGAGCAGTCACCTTAGAAAAAGCCGGTATAAAACAGCGATAGAAGTTGGCGAAACCGAGAAAGCGTTGGAGAGAACGTTGGTCCTTGGGAGTCTTCCATTCCAAGATAGCACGAACCTTTGCCGGATCCATATTTATCCCGGAGGCACTGATCACGTATCCAAGAAATTCGATGTGATCCTGATGAAACTGACACTTTTCTGGTTTAGCATATAGATGGTTCTGTTGTAGTCGCTTAAGGACCTCCCTCACTTGAGTAGTGTGTTCCTTCAAGTCTTCAGAGAAAACCAGAATGTCATCCAGGTACACCCATACAGAAACTCCGATTAAATCAGCGAATATTTGATCCATCAGACGCTGAAAGACAGAGGGGGCATTACATAGGCCAAAAGGCATCACCCGATATTCGTAATGGCCCAATGGTGTCTGGAATGCTGTCTTCCATTCATCTCCAGGCTTTATGCGCACCAGATGGTAAGCCCCACGTAAATCTAGCTTGGTAAACACTCGGGCTTTGTGCAAGGATTCCATAATAGTGCGAATCAAAGGAAGCGGGTATCTGTCCTTTCGGGTGATTTCATTCAGCTGTCTATAATCGACACAAGGCCGTAAGGTACCCTCCTTCTTCTTGACAAAGAATAATGGAAACCCGGCGGGAGAATTTGAAGGTGAGATATAACCCTTCTGAAGACATTCCTGCAGATATTCTTGTAGTACCTCCCTCTCTTGGGACGTCAAAGAATACACTTTACCATGTGGAATCTCAGAATCTGGTAGCAGGCCTATGGTGCAGTCCAATGATCTGTGAGGAGGTAGAGGAATATCCCCAGGTTCAGAAAAAACTTCTTGAAATTCGGTGTACTCAGATGGAATCGAAACAACAGAATATAGACTGATTCTGTTCTCCCCATCGGTCTGTGTTGAAGCGGGGGCAGTTGTTTGAATGGGATCACAAATACAGCATTCCTTAGAGCAACGATCAGAACAGAACACCAACGTTCTAGTATCCCAATTAATGTTAGGATTGTGATGCAACAACCAAGGTAACACCAAAATTATGGGGTACGTAGGTGTCTTGATTACATCAAGTGAAATCCGTTCCCTATGCCCTTCAATCTGTAGATGCAAAGTTTCAGTATGTTGGTGAACAGGGCCTGAAGACAGAGGAGTCCCATCGATTACCTCCACCATAGAGATGCGCTTCTTTTCAAGCAAGGTGATTCCATTTCTGGCCACAAAATCGACGTCAATATAATTACCAGAAGCTCCGCAATCCAACAAACCTAGCACTTCAACTGGTTTGTTACCTGACCAAGAAACTTTAATAGACAGAGCCATATGAACCACAGGCTGCATGGGCTGTCTCTCCTGTGTCTTCACTGGAAGGTCTGGAAAAGAAGAGGGGACTGACGTAGCCTTCCCTACATACGACAGGCCATTTAGTTTTCCGACTTTCGGAGTGGTCGAAGCGGGCAGGAACTGAGGTAATGTCCTGAGGCCCCACAATACAGACACAACCTGAGATCTCTTCTTCTCCGCCTCTGATAAAGGGCCTCTGACGGCTCCGAGTTGCATCGGTTCTGGCGTTGATTCAGTGGAACCCGAAGCCTTGGATGGAAGATTCGGGAATCGAGGAAATGTTTTCTCCGAACGCCGTCTTTCATTTCTTCTCTCGGCCAGCCTGTGATCGATTCGTAAGACCTGTTCTTGGAGAGACTGTAAGGTATCTGGTTCTGGAATGTGAAGTAGCTCATCCTTGTACTCTTCTCTTAAACCCCTTCGGAAGAGTGTCTTCTGGGTTACCTCAGGCCATTGAGAATCGGTGGCCAATTGCCGGAAACGACTGATGTAAGAAATAATATCGGTTGACCCCTGTCTTAAGTCCATAAGTTGGTTCTGTGCGGTAGCCGCAAGGTTTGGTGATTGAAATACTTCCAAGAATGCTTTCTCAAAAGCCACAAAATCTTCAAGAATGGGACTCTTGGCTACCACCAGCGGGGTTGCCCAGGCCAATGCATTCCCAACTAAGTTTCCCAAGATATATCCAATCTTGGCCTTGTCTTGATTGAAATGCGTTGGACGGCACAAAAAATGAATCCTGCAATGGTTACAAAATTCGGCCACTCGGCGAGGATCACCATCAAACTTAACTGGACTAGTCTGAGCCATTACAGACTCTGCAGAGATGACTGAACTAGCCCCATGTGCCACTACTTGCTGCAAGGTGAGATTCTCTTGACTTAAGGCTGACATCTCAGTACGTAGGGCTCTGATTTCGATTATTAATTATTCGGTTTCATCCGTCTCAGAATCTGAACTGGTGGTAAGGTGTCTTAATCTGTTAAGGTGTACGTCTCGCAACTTGGATGTACTTCTGTTTCCGGATGATTTCCGCGTTGGGGAAGCCAGTCTGAGATTCGGATTAACCAGTAGAGAATATGGTACAAGGAAGCGGCCTCAGTCCCGTCCTGATAGTACAGGATTGGACGGGGACCACCCCCAGCACCAAAGATCTTCTTCTTGTAGTGACCTTGGTTGCTGTAGCTGGCACAGGCGAGACAGGCAATCAGGAAGTCGAGAAGTCCAGAGAGGAGAGCTCCGGAGAATGGCCCAGGAGAGAGAGCTCCGAGGATCGCCAGGAGAGCCAGAAACACTCAGTTCAAAGGAGTTCCAAACAACAGTCAATTTGCAGGCTGTGGAAGGATGGGTAGCCAAGTTGATGGAGAGGGTCCAGGCCCAGGCACATCCGGAAGGTGTTGAGGTTAAATTGACGCAGGCAGGTAGGCAGGTAGACTGGTAGACTGGTACCCCAGTAAGACAACAAGGTAGGTACACCAAGGAGGCGGCAGATAGGCCTCAGGAAACCTCAAGGATTAACCAGGGGAAGGCAGTAAGGGAAGAACAGGGAGGCCAGCCAAGGAATATGGAGCAAAACTGGGAAGTTAGGATTCCAGGCGAAAGGAGGGAACCTGGCAGGGAAACCAAGCAACAGGAGGCGGTGGGACCGTAGGGAATGGCTAGAGCACCAGACTGAAGGACTGGACGGTCTGGCAGGAAAGCAGGGACCCAGGCGGGCAAAACAGGAAGGTCATGAAGGGGAACAGGAAGTCCAGGCAAGGAAGGGCAGGGATCCAGGCACAGAAGGGAAGCAAGACTGCAGAGTCAAACAGGAGCAGGCGGCGAAACAACGGTGAGTCAGGAACGAACCGCGTTAAGACGCGATTCGTTCCTGCACCCGATCGCTATTTACGGCCGCGGTGCGAAACCGAGGCTTGGAGCGCGAAGAGAACCGCGCATGCGCTGCGGTCCTTCCGAGGCGAGAACGAGGCTTGAAGCGCAAGCCTACGATCGTCTTGGTCCGCGGCTCACGCGTGCGCCCGTAACCTGGACCACACAGCTGATTGGGACATCGGAGAGTCTCCCTCCCACTGATCCGATACCTAGAATAAAGCTGCCAAGGAATGTAGCGACCCACAGCCTTCCAGGTACGTGTCCTAACACTACCCTACTTCCAAGGGCGACTGTACATTCCGGATAAGAAACTACCAAACCAGATCATCGCCAACTATCATGTTTCCTTGGTGGAAGGACATCCAGGAATAGCAAAAACTCAGGCTAAAGTAAAGAAACACTATTGGTGGCCCTCTTGGAAGAAGGACATTATCCACTTCATTGTGACCTGTGGTGTCTGCGCTCAACACAAATCGCAAAAGCAAAACCCTGCCAGTTTACTATTCCCATTGATGGTACCGGCAGCACCTTGGCACACTCTGTCCATCGATTTTATTACACACCTCCCATCTTGCAACGGTTACAACACCATCTTGGTTATTGTGGATTTGTTCTCCAAAATGGCCCACTTCATTCCTTTGAAAGGGCTCCCCACCGATTCTGCTCTCGCGACAGTGTTTCCAGAACAGATTGTGCAACTGCATGGCTTCCCATCGGTATTGATATCGGAACGAGGAATCCAATTCGTTTTAGCATTCTGGAGTAGGTGTTGTAAAATTGCCAAAAATGACCTTCGGCTATCCACAAGTCACCATCCCCAAACCGATAGACCGAACGAACCAACCAGACCCTAGAGCAGTATTTAAGATGCATGTTACAACAATCTGAAGACTCTTGGAAAGACATCCTCTGGTTGGCGGAGTACGCATAAAACAATTCCATTCACACCAGTACAGGGCAAAGTCCGTTTTATACTGTGTACGGAAGACATCCACAGACATCTGGTTTTGACCCACTTGACACATTAGAAATACCAGCAATAGCAAACCTGCACAAAACCATCACCCAGGTTTTTAAAGAAGCAACCGAGCATCTGACCAGAGCCAAGGAGGGACTGAAAAGGTTTGCAGATCTACATCGAAGAGAAGCTCCCAGTTACCAAATCGGAGACAAAGGGCCTCATTACGAGGTATGCCGGTAAGGCAAAAACGATGCCGGTATGGTAATACCGGCATCGTTTACCGTCCTGTTGCATTCTGACCCGCAAACCCAGTATTAGCGGCACACTAAACAACGGCGGCATAGGCACATACACGCTCCCCTTCAGGGAGCAAATACCGGCATGCCGGTAATAGGGGGTAATTCCAACCCACACATACATGCAAATACCGGCATCGCGAAGCCGGTAATCACAGGCTGCACGATGCCGGCAAAACAGGCATTGCGGACCACCCACAAACAGCAAGCAAGATACAAGGCAGCTGCCACAGGTGCACACAATCCCCACAGGTGGAGTCAAAGGAGGCTGTGCCAGTATAAACTGAGCACACCCACACACCACAACCCCCCCACAGGTGTAGGCAATGTAGAGTTGCCCAGTACAAAAGGAGCACAACTAAACACCACACCCCTTCCTACACCAAAATGCTACCACCAGCATTTGCAATCATGGCGCAGGAGGACATGGCTATACTGATATAACTACAGCAACAACTGCAACAACAACAACAATTATTATTATTATTATTATTATTAATATTATTATTAACTACAGCAGCAAGAACAGGCAGCACAGAGGAGACACAGGAGGAGAAGGAGGGTGATACAGGCCCAGCCATTACCACCAGCGCAGCCACCAGAGCCTCGTAGGCAGCCAGCAATCCCTCGCACCAGACCCAGCCCATTCAACCTAATCCCTGAGCAGATCCACACCCTGTACCGGTTGGACCGTGACACCATCACCACCATAGTGGACATGATACAGAACGACATTGCCAGCCACATACAAATACGCACTGCCATCCTCCCACTACTAAAGGTGGTGTCTGTGCTACACTTCCTGGCCACAGGCATGTACCAACACACAATGGGCCAGCTGCATGGCATTTCACAACCACTATTCTCACGCATGCTGAACCAAGTGCTGGATGCCCTCCTGAAGCATGCAAGCACCCATATATCCCTACCACGGACTTGCCAGGAGATAGCCGAAACCAAAGTAGGCTTCCATGCACTGGCAGGCATGCCCAATTGTGTCGGTGCCATCGGCTGAGCCCATGTGGAATTGGTAGTCCCCCATGCCATAGAGGCGGTGTACCGCAATCGCAAGCAATACCACTCCATCAATTTGCAAATGGTATGTGACTTCAGCAAGATCATCACCCATTGCTGCGCCCGATATCCCGGATCCACACATGATGCCATGCTACTGCGCAACTGCACGCTACCCCGTCACAAGGAGCGACATGCTGGACCACGTGCCTGGCTGCTTGGTGAGTTGCACAACAGGGCCATGGCCATGCTGTGGGGTACTGATGTGTGTGGATGCAGAAGGGGGGGCTACTGCACCAGGGTGGGAAAGGGGGGGGGGGTAAAAGTTCACCTGGGTGGCAATAGCCAGTGAGTGGAGAATGCATGCAGAGCTAAACACTCCTCACCTGAACCAGCAAAACGGAACAGGAGACATCACTGGGCCACATATCACAAATAATGCATATGGATGACAACAAGTAAGAGGCACAAACAGGGCACCATGGTGATGGCAAGCAATGCATGACTGAATAGGATGGCAACTGTGGCAATGCGGGTAATGTGACCATGCATAGCAATCAATATACAGCATGAATTTGAGACTAAACATTGTCGCACTACCACAGCACATCTGCCTCAGCATGCAGGATTACACCCTACATCATCTAGTTAACCCCATCCTGTGTACCATACCTCTGTACAGTATACATTGCATATAGGTGACTATTTTGTACACGTACAGGGACATGGCCATGCTGTACGCCAAGCACTAATTGACAAATAATTTTGAAACGCAGGGACAATGAAAGTAATGTGTCTGCGACACACTGGCTGAATGTGGACATGCACACTTGTTTTGTTAGAACTGCCCCACTGTACACCATCACACAATAAATGTCCAGCCAATGATTTGCTTGCCCACAACGGTGTATTTTCAAAACACGTGATATTGTGAACATAATCCCCTCACAACCCCCAGTAAACTCCCTCACCCACCCACCCCACAAACCCCAAAAATACCCCAGTAAACTCCCTCACCCACTCCACAAACTCCAAATGTCCCCATATGTCCAACAAACAGTGGTCCCTTCACCAACGTACATTTTCAATATGTCATTGCCTGTCCTGTTATTTCTTGGCAATTTTTGGATCTGGGGGTGCCATGGTCAAGCGCCGTGCACTCCTCCACGTCAAACGCACAGGGCTCGATTGGGGCGAGGTGGAAGGGGTTGTTGCAGTGGAGGTGTTGATGGTCAGTTCCATGGCTGCCCCAAGGTGTGGGCGCTGCATTTGCGGCAGATTCGCAAGCAGGGCCAGTGTAAGTGACCCCATACACTCCCTAAAGGCACATGTCGATGCCTCCACAGCAGCAGTATTGGCTGCGATGGCCGTGGCAATGTCCCTGATGGCGTCATTCACAGTGGTTACTTGTTGCCACATGAGTTCCAGCATGGACTGCTGTCGGGCCTCAACCCTTGCCAGGCGAGCCTCGAAAGGGTCGTTGGCTGCAGGAGTACTGGTGGCCGGGGTGGCGGTAGACAGGGTGGTGGCTGGCAGGGTGGTGGCTGGCAGGGTGGTGGATGGCAGGGTGGTGGATGGCACCTGCGTGGGGCCCACGTCAAGGGCACTGTCCTCTTCAAAGATGCCAATGTCAGAGTCTCCAAGGTCCGAGTCATGAAGGCACGGATCGTCCATGCACTCAGACTCTGTGGGGGGGGGAAGCTGGTAATGGGGCTTGGGGTGGGTGTGCCGGACATGATGTCACCCTCATTATCCACCTCTGTAGACACAACGTCCGCGGTGGCTGGCGGAGCATCAATGGAAACACCTCCCACTTTTGTGGGTGGCTGCTGCTGTTCTGTGGCTGCAGGTGTCCCCTGCAGGGTTACTTCCTTGCGTGGCACACTGCCTGTTGCTCTAGGCAATTTCTTGGGCTGGGGGGTGGCGGTGGCCCTGGTCCCTTGGCGTGCAGTGGATGTACTTGCACCCTTGTCCTGCATTCCATCTTCCTCATCAGTGCTTGGGGGATAGAAGAGATGCAGGTAATCAGTGATGGTGTCAAATGGCAGCTATGATGTATTGCGGTGTGATATGTTCCTACATTCAGGCATCATTTAATTTCTGGGGTGTGGCATTTGGTGTTCTGAGGGGGCATGTGGGCAATCAATGCATGGCTGGTGGCATGGCATTGGTTTGGTGTCTGTGTGGTGAGTTTCATGGGCATGGTTGGGTCATGTTGCACCTCTGTTGGGATTGGGATTGGCACTCAGCATGCGTGTGGTGCAGGGTGTGGCACACATTCTTGAATGGATATGTTGATGTAGCCCTGGGACATGCATTGCCTTGCCTAGTCTCACTTTCACATCACTTGTGCCACATTATGGTTTAGTCTACATGGATGTGATGGTTCACTCACCTTCCTCTGTGGATGATGCGGCGCCAACCTCCTGGTCTCCAATTAGCTCGATTGATTCAGGGTCTATGAAGGAACTTGCGGTCTCCTCCCATGCCGTCAACTTCACAGGGGAGTGTGGGCCCCCGCCTGTCGCCATTGCGGCCCTCCTGTTGTCCGCCAGGATCTTCCTCACCCGGAGGCGGAGGTCGTCCCACCGCTTCCGGCAGTCACACACACTCCTTGGGTTGCTCCCCACTGCTGACACCCTCTGTGCGACCTCCTGCCAGACTTCTTTTTTTTTTGATTGGGCCGCATGCTTCAGGTCAGTGCTCGTGATCGTATCTGCATGCTGCGCAAGGGTGTTAGCAAGCATGCTTAGTTCTGCATCTGAAAAACGCTGCTTTCTCTTCCTTGGGGTCGACTTCTTCGTAGCCTTAGACATCCTGCTTCTGTTGTGGCACACAACAACATGAAGGAAGTGGTGGTTGTGGAGTATGGCAATGGATTGTGTTTTTAAAGATGGCTGCCGGCCCATTTCCCGTTCGTGCGCGATGACGTAATTTCCGGGTCCGTTTTTTGCGAACACGGTAATACCGTGCCGGTATTTAGGGGTTGTTATGAGGCGGTTATGCAATGGGCGGGCCCCGCAATGGCGGTATAGGGGGGTTGGTGGCCCTTTACCGGCATGGCGATATTGCCACTACCGGCATGGGGGAACGCGCGTGCTCGCGCACTCGTAATCACCCGCTGTTAGCGGGTTCATACGAGCACGGACTTGCATGTTACGGCATGCCGGTAATGAACCCATGAACCCGCTTTTACCGGGCAACTCGTAATTAGGGCGAAAGTCTGGTTGGCATCTAAGAACATTCCTCTGAAAGGACCAAGAGCTTTCCGCCCCAGATTTTTGGGGCCCTACACAATCAAGGCCATAATCCTGCCTCCATGAAATTGGAGTTGCCATCCAACATGCGGATTCATCCGGTGTTTCAGGTTTCACTTCTAAAACCAATGGAACCGGGTACACGTATCGGCATTCCACCAGATCCTGAGTTAATTGAGGTGTAGCCTGAGTACGAAGTCAAAGCAATCCTAGAATCTAAGGTAGTCCGATCCAAATTATAGTACCTCATAAACTGGACAGTATATGGGCCTCAAGACCGAACCTGGGAACCCAGCGAAAATGTCCATGCTCCCCGATTGGTTAGGCAGTTGCATCGGAACAACCCAACCAAACCAGGACTAGGAGGAGGACCACCCTTGAGAGGGGCCTTGAGGGGGAGTGCTGTCATGGGCACTTGCCCAGGATCACAGGAGCTGCACCATCAGGTGGAGGGAGCAAGGGACACCATGGTTCAGGCACGTCCCTTTGGGTCGTTTACTCACTGTGGGCCTGGTTGGACTCAGTCCTGGCGCTTGTGGCGCCAGGCTCATGGAGAAACATAAGCAAGACTCTTTTATTATGGGTAGGAGTGCTTTCAAGAAATGTCCACTTGTGTGCAATCAGCCGGGTGTGGCCTTCTATCTTCAGATGCACATGCAACTTCAAGGAGTGGCAGGGTGTGGCAAGCAGAACTGAGCTAGTGGGCGTGGCCTTAAGAGCTCAGCTATAAAAGCTAGCCCAACCCCAAGGCGCACGCTTTGCGTTAATCTGCATTTGCATGCAGCATAACGCTCACCGCCGCCTGGGCTAAGTAGCACTTACTTTGGGAGTCCAGTCTCCTGTCCAAACGCTTATCTCCTGGAGTCAGCTTACATCTGTATTCTTCACTGCTGAGCCTGGCATCCATTTTTCATCTTCCGGATCGCAGGTCTTCAGCTCTGGGCACGACATCTTCTTCAGCTCCTGACACCGCGGTACAACACCTTCATCTCCGGCATGCAGAACTCCCGCTCCCGGCACCGCGATACGACATCCTCTTCATCTCCGGCACGTAGAACTCCAGCTCCCGGCACCGCAGCACGACATCTTCTTCATCTCTGACGTGCAGAACTTCGGATCAAGGCTCTGCAGCACAACATCTTCTTCCACGAAGGCGGACCCTGTTAAAGGACCTAAGGCAAGGTTAGACATACGAACCTGCAGTTAAGGTCACGCTTGCAAAATTCTTCACCTTTGTCCTTAAAAGCTCCACTTACCAGCTGCTCCTCCTCTGTGGCCACCTCGGGCTCAGTTGCTCACCTGGACCGCAATCACTCCTATCTGGGGAGAAAGATAGACATTTTTACAGAGCTGACAACATGTTGTGAACAAGACAATACCAATACTTCAAGACAAACAGAAAACAGAAAGACACTTACCAGAAAGACTTGGAATCATTGCAGCTGGACTGGACACCATGCATAAAGGACCAGTGAAGGAACTTGGTCCTCATTCTACATGCGCTCCTGCCAGAAGTAGCAAGACGGAGAGTTCACCCTTAATAATCTACAGGTGAGCCTTAATGGGACAATGGATGTTCACCACGCTACGGGAGGAAGGGTTTGAGGGGGAATTCACTCACAGGCTAGCAAACTTACATCCTCTCACATCTACCCAGGAGCAGGGCTCCAATTCATCGCAGCAGCCCACAGCCTATTTGCAGCAGGAGGAGGCAGATCGGAGGGTCCTACTTCCTGGGAGGGCTGCAACCGTGCCCCAACGTCCACGCAGAGACCAGGTGAGCATAACATGTACTGAGGTACTTGGCTGAAGCAAGTTTGTCCACCAGTTCATCTGTCCTCATTAAAGGATGGGCATCAGTCTTTGTGACTGCATTAAGAGCTCTATAGTTAACACAAATCTCAACTCCTTGAATCCTGCCTTTGACACTAGTACAACTGGACTGGACCATGGACTTGTAGATGGCTCTATTATCCCGAGATGTTGCATCTTGTTGACCTCTTCCTTAATGTGGGTTCTTACATGGTCTGACATCCTGTAACCTCTGCTTTTAACAGGTAAACAGTCACCAGTGAGAATATCATGCTGGCCCCAAGGGGTCAAGCCGGGTGATAGTGAAAACAGGGAAGCAAACTGATTTAACAGAGATTTGCACTCCTCCTGTTGCTCCAGTGTCAGATTAGAAGATAGATGAACTCCTTCTATCTTCCCATCTAAAGGTTGTCTCCTGAGGAGGTCAGGTAGAGGTTCACTCCCCCCCCCCCTCCTGAGCAGAGACTAGAAGCAAAGCTCCCACTTCTCGTCTAGAGAGATAGGCTTTTAGGCGGTTGGTGTGAAAGACCCTGGGGGCCTCCTTGGGATTGCCTAAGTCCACCAAATAATTGACCTCTCCAAGTTTTCCCACAACCTTGAAGCGTCCAATCCATTTTTCCTGTAAGTCCATCTGCCTTGTCGGTACCATACCTAGAACTTGCTGGTCTTGAGTAAACTCAACCATGCTGGTCTTCTGGTCATGCCAATGCTTCACCAGAGCCTGACCTACTTTCAAGTTATCAGAAGCTTCTGTCATCATGTGTGTCATTCTCCTTCAGAGACCTAACACATAGTGACTCTCACTGGCTTGGGGGAAGGAGCCCTCTCCAACGCCTCCTTAATTAGGGCCAATGGACCTCTAACTGGATGACCATAGAGGAGCTCAAAGGGACTAAATCCAACTCCCTCCTGAGGAACTTCTCTATAAGCAAAGAGAAGGCATGGCAATAAAAGGTACCACTTTCTTCTAAGGGGTTCTTCTAAGGCACCTATCATGCTCTTCATAGTACGGTTAAACCTCTCTACCAATCCATTTGTCTGGGGATGGTAGGCAGTTGAGAACTTGTAAGTTACTCCACAGTTTTTCTACATGGCCTGCATGTAGTGGGACATAAAATTAGATCCCCTGTCAGAGATAACATCCTTAGGAAAACCTACCCTGGTAAAAATACCAATTAGGGCCATAGCAACTGCCTGAGCAGTAACCGTCCTCATAGGTATAGCTTCAGGATACCTAGTAGAATTGTCTACTATAACCAATATAAATCGATTGCCTGAAGAGGTTGGAGGATCTAAGATACCAACAATGTCGATTCCTACCCTCTCAAAAGGAACTCCCACCACTGGGAGAGGCATCAAAGGTGCAACATTCTTGGCTCCACTCTTGCCAGATGCCTGACAAGTGTGACAGCTCCTATAGAATGTATCTACATCATACTCCATCTTAGGCCAGTAGAAATAAAGAGAAAGCCTTTCCTTGGTTCCTTCTTGAAGCTTAAGTGACCAGCCAAAGGAATCTCATGGGCTAACTGTAGGAACTGGTGTCTTATCTCCTGAGGCGCTACAAGTCTTCTGTAGTCCCCTGGGACAGACTCAGTAGGTTCATTGTAGAAGAGGCCATCCTCCCAGTACAACCTGTGCTTCCCTGGCTCTTGCCCGTCTAGCTGGGGAGATGCCTGTTGGCGAAGTCCTTCAAGAGTAGGACACTCTTTTTGACCTCTGCTGAAGTCTGCTCTAGGGGGGCCACCTTCTGCCAGTAAAGACTGCAGCTCAGGATGGTCTTTAGGATCCAGATCTCCAACAGGGGGAATGTCTTTTTCCAGCTCTGAATCTTCAGCAGCTGATTCAACCTCTCCTGGTTGTTTCTCACACTCAGCCTCAGCTGGTGGAGTTCTCACAGGTGTGACTTTGGACAGTCCTCTCGGGGATGTCCTAATTGGATGCACAGGAGTGCTATCTTTCTTGTTTCCTGAGACCTTGGGTTTCCCCTTTGTCTCCTTTTCCTGGAAGTAGAAGTTGGCATTTCCTGTGGACTGGGTGTTATAGATTCTCCTGTAACAACCTCTTGAGAGTCATTTAGGGTGATCTCTCTGGCCTTCCTTGTCTGCTCCCGTTTCCTTTTACTGGGAGGCCTGGGTGTGCTTGATACAACACCAAGAGTTTTTAAGTCATTCCCCAGCAGGACTCTCCCAGGCACCTCACTTTGTACACTATCAGGTATTCTGACAGTCATGTTGTTGCACTGGATGAGAGCTGGTAGTCTTGGAAGCATTTGGACAGGGCCTTCAGCAAGCTTAGTGAGACCTTTGGGTGCCTTAGCAACATCCTCAGGTTTGAAAAAGGTTTCATCCACCACTGTAATGCTGGCCCCAGTGTCTCTAATGGCAGGGGTCTCCTGATCATTTACAAGTACACTGTCCTTGTAATATTCTTTTGTCTTATCTGGAATAGAATTATAGACAATGCTGCTGTTCCCACAGACCCAGGGGCACTAAAGAAAAACTGGCAGAGACTCCAATGAGGTCTTCAGCCAGTAGTTGAAAGTTTCCACTAGCCATATGTACTTCTTCCTCTGGGGAGAAGGCTAAGGAGGCAGTGTGGACCCCTGAAGGTTTCCCCTTGCATCTGGGATCCCCTGTCACATGGTCAGTTGACCCACAAGCATAACATTTTCCAAATGTTTTGACAAATGGGGGCTTCTGCTGACCTCCCTCTGGTTTGGCACCAGAGGTATTACTAGATTGATTTGGTTTCCCTTGTGGCTTACCCTTTTTCTGTTTGGGGCCCTCTTTTGGTAGCTTCATCCCAAGAAGCTAGCAAAAGCTGCTGACTTGTGGGTTGCTGACAGAGCTACTCGAAAGGATTCTGGGGCAGCTCAGAAAAAGGATGAAGGGAAGCAGCAAAAGAAAGATGGTATCTTGTCAGTCCCGCACGTTGGCTAGGAGTAAGGAGCCGACGCGCAGGACTGCCAAGATACTTTGCAGGAGGGATTTTAACCCTGGACATCAAGCCGACTAATAACTATAGACCCACATGGTCTTAGTCAACCAGAACAAGATTTATTACTGCCCTGATTGAAAAAGGCACATTATGTGCCGAAACACGTGTTTCACAAAAGGCTAACTATCATTTAATAAACCAAACACCAACTACAATAATTTGCTCTTGAGGGTTCTTTACCGCAGTGGCACAGCCCATGTGTGAACGTTTTTTGGATACTGCAATATGAATCAGGTAAACAACTTGACTTACGAATAAGCAATAATTGGAATAATTGGTGCTTTGTGTCGGAAGCGGCTGTAGCACGGCAGTGCGGCTTGACACACAAACGTGAGTGCGTTGCTAGGGCCCTTCCTCTAGCTGTTTGTTTGCCGAGCCTGCTGTTAGCGAGCACAAAGCGCTGCCTTCCCCATAGGATATCCTTATTCTGTTCCTGTGCCTAAGCCTGAGAAAAGAGAAAAATGCTAACCCTGACTCTGCTCTGCAAGGCTGCAGTCTGCAGGAGCTGGGGGTGGAGTTGGAGTCCCGGGGACCCTGAGAATCAGGTACTGAGATCCCACCAGACCACTGGCATGCTCCTTGCTGTAGGTTTCGGAGGGTATGACAAGAGGCAATAAAAGCCACCCCCATATATAAAAAAACAGAACTACAGATGGAGCTAGTGGGCCTAATGAGGCAAACTGAGGCATAACGGAAGTACCATGGTCATACTGCAAACCTGTATGTAGCCTGAAGCCAGGGGGCTAGTAGGTCATAGCCTTTATCTTTTCTTTTTTTTGCCTGCTGTGGCGAGTGCATCCCACACCTCACGGCAAGTTCTGGGAAAAATTGGTGCTATAATTAGCAGGTTTTGCCAGTTCAGCCCTAGTCTTGGGTTGCTAACTGCTCGTATGGCCCGGATTCATTGGTACAGAAAGACAGTATTGTCAGTATTGACGGGGTCTGGTTCTGTGCAGTAAAAACTATAAATACTGCTCTCTTTGTTCTCTCGCTCAATCGCCTGCTCTCCTTGCTGGATTTGTAAAATTGAAAGTGGAATTGGTACCAGACTTTGGCACTGACCCTGGAACATCATGGTGGCAAAACCTAGAGCTAGGAAAGCCAGCTGCAAGAAGGGGGTGACTACCAAAAACCTCAAAGCGAATGTGAAGGCTGCAGGACTTAATCAAACCAGGCAGGCCACGATAAATTGGGTGGCACGAAACATGGAGGCCTTGAAATCAGCCCCAGCAATTGAGGGAGTGGTTGGGGGGACCGAACTGAACAAATTGTATGAGTTGAGTGAGTTGGTAAACCCAACAACAGATGGCGGTGGTGGCGTCGAGGAAGTGGTTGCTCTAGATCTAGCTGAGGAGGTTCTGTGTGGCAGGGAGGAGACCCAGTCAGCAACAAATTAACTGCTGACAACCTCTCCCGTGAAGGAGCCGGCCAGGGACACTGACTCATCCCCCAAAGGGTTACTTAAATCCGACGCCGTCCTTGCAAAGTGGTGGCAAAACCCCAACTAAGGAGGCTGGCCCATCCGACAGATCAATCCTGAGAGCATTGGAGCGTTCCATTGATCAATACTATGAAGAGACATGTCTCCAGCATCAAAAAATGGGAGACAAAACTAAGCAATCAGTTAATGCTCCCTCATGTCCGGACTGACTTTTGTCGGATTTGTGTGAGCTAACTTCTGACTCTGTGCTGGAGTCAGGCTTGTATTTGGATAGTTTATCCGACACTCAAGTTGTTGGTTCCAGACCTGACAGAAGCAGATATGGAGTCGACCAGTTTCGCAGCTCCCGATGATCTCCACGATTGACCAAAGCTTGTCTGGGCAGTGGCAAGAAGCCACGAGAAATTATAAAATCCAAAGTATTACTGACTGCACTCCAGTTGAGTTTGAGCTTGCCAAACCTTCTGCCACGCTCCCGGAGAATTGCACGGCCCTGGACCCTGATGGTGGCAGTATGGAATCTGCTGGAGTGGGGGGTCAGTGCACAAGCAAGAACCCGGATAGTGCATCGATCTCACGACGTACCCAAATAGGTTTACTGCTGCATATCTGGAACTGAAGGATGCCCTCAGGCTCTTTTTGGACAGAAGCAAGAGAGATGCAGCGAGAATGTATGCCTGCTTGGAGGCTATTAGCACACTGAGCAAGTATAGGCTTAACATGCATGCTAGGGAAAGTTCCCTGTGAGTGAACACTGGAGACTGAGTGGGCCATGAACCCCAGTGGCTACTCTGAGAAACGTGAAGGTTTCTCCCTTGCTAGTGTCCAGGGATCTGTCATCCAGGTGGCCAGGACACGGCCATCGCTATTGCATCCAGTTCCTGGGGGTGTACCAATGAGGGAGGATCACCTGGATGGGAGGTCCTTGGGAGTGGGAGTGGGACACCGAAGGGTGAGATGCGGTATCCCCTTCCTTCAACACCTTCTCCCCATACTCTTCCGTAGGACATTCAAAAACACTGCCCCCCCCCTTTTCCGACACAAACACTTTCACACTAAGACAATGGACCAACACCAGAGCCATTTACCTGACATGTCCCACTACAAGGGTAAGGCAAAGTCAGGCAATTGATGAGAATCACACGCACCTGACGGCCCTTTCCCTTCTCCACAGGGATAAAAGGTGGAGCAAGAGAGCACAGCACGAACAAGGCAGACAGCACAACAAGACCACTATCCAGACCTGGCAGTTCAAGAGTAGGAGAAAGGCGGAAAACATCGAGTCGATGACAAGGAGATTTGTGACCTTGCCCCTTTCGACTCAAACCCGCGAAACCTCCAAAGAAGGAATCGTAAGACCGAGGACAATAGCCCAAGTGTATGTCAACGGGACACAGAGCACGTTGGCACTGATAAGCCTGAGCGAGGGAGAGTTCTGCTTCTGTGGTACTGCCCTTGACTCCAGTTTAGAGGAAACCCAAGTGGTTCATCTCAGCCAGTGAGCCGAGGGGAGAACCAATAAGAACCGGGCTGTGGTGAATGAAAGTCACAAAGTGGCAAAGTGAGAGAAGTTCAAAGAACTGTAAAATTGTAAAGGGGAGACCAGCTGCAGAAGGGGATCGGTACAACGTGGGTGCTGCTTGCTTCGAAAAACTCTGGTGGATCCCTGTCTGAGTGAAACTACAGATACCAGAAGGCTGTAGGAGAGCCACCAAGATAGGTCAAAGTGGTCATTCAGGAGGTCAAGCAAAATCCCTGTACAGTCAAAAGCCTTTGACCTAAGAACTGAAAGGGAAGTGAATCCTGCTCCGTGAGAAAGCAAGGGCAGTGAGTCCCGCAAACATTGAAAGCAAATGTGAATGTGAAGTTGGCTAGAGTGAACCCGGAAGAGGGATGCTTTACGAGGAGGGGGCAAAGCCTAAAGTCCTAAGAAACTGTGTGCTGGCAAAAGTGAACCCGGTCGAGGGATATCCACTGGAACTGTTTAAAAAGACATTAAGATTTGTGACTAAAGGAAAAGCCATAGTGAACCCGGTGGAGGGTGGCAGAAAGTAAAGAGGGGTCGGCCCCCGGAAGAGGGGGGCCCAGGGGTGAAGAATCCTCACCCTAAGTAAAACCAGGAAATGAACTTTTGTGTTTGTTGAATGGACTTTTGTTTGTGATTTGAATACGCCAGTCCCTCGAAGGCAAGAGACTTTGAAGAGAAACAAGACTTGGCCATCGGCGGCCCTGATAGCTGCAAGTGGAACTGTCGTCTCTTGCTGGAGAACCTCAACAGTGTACTGTGCTCCAAGATCCCACCTTAACCCGTACTCAAAACGTGGGGAAGGGAGACTCAAGTTACCGCATCCTGACATATTATTTGTGAACACCTTTTCCGAAGGGATTGTGTCCTCCGACGTATTCCTTATCTTTGATAATTTGTCTCCAGCTTGCTGGCCTCGGAAATTTTTTCTCTGTAGAGGGCTCTGCGCGTCGACGTCCGCCGAGTCGATGTCCCTCGACAGCCACCATATCGGTGCCAACGTCACCATGCCCATAAATGGCCACATGCGGCGTCCGTTGCTCAGTTCTGTTTTTCCGCAAGCTTCGTGGGGCCTCGGAATATCGTTGCTCAGTTGAGTCATATAAAACCTATTATATTTACTCGAATACCCACTAGTTCTCGATGGCTTCTTCATCGGAACCGACGACTCCGCGGTCCGGCTTTAAAAAATGTCGAGACTGCGGTAAGAAAATGTCGATAACAGATCCACACAGGATCTGCTTGTGGTGCTTGGGAGTCCAGCACCATTGTTCTGAGTGTGAGGACTGCATGTCCATGACGGAGAAAGCCTTAAAGGAGCGCAAGGGGAAGCTCGGGAGAGGTAAGTCAGTCAAAACCTCCTCGAAAGTTTCTTCGGCCGAGTCGAGGCATTGGTCTCCTCGCCATTGAAAGCATTCCCACTCCAGGTCTCGAAGTAGCTCCCACCATTCGTCGAGATCTAGATACTCAAAGAAGAGACGTCGAAGATCCCCTTCCTCGTCATCTTCTGTTTCCCCAGAAAGGGTCTCCTACCCCACAAAACACAGCTCTCAGGCTGAGTGGGAGGAATTCAGGAAGAAAATTCTAAGCGTCTTCGAGAAAGCAGACTCGAACCCCTCGAAGAAAGCTGAGGGTGATACCCCGGGTGAAAAACCCAAAAAATCGAAACGCCGCGAATCGCTGCACCCGGCGAAAGAGTCCACCCGAGAGCGCCACGGGCCATAGGGTAAGAAGGCACCATCTTCGACGCCATCATCGAAGATCCCTTCGACGCATGGATCGGCACCATCGACGCCGTTGTCGAAGGGTTCTTCGACGCATCGGTCGATCGAGTCAACGCCATCGGCATCGCTGACATCGACGCCGATGAAAGAGAAAACCACGGCTACTTCACAGCCAACGGTGATACCAAGAGCCTCTGACACGACGCCGAGACCGTCGTCGACATCCTCGAGCAGGATCCCGATCCTCTCGAGTTCTTCGAGGCCTCTTCCAGTTTTCTCAACGCCTTTCTCGGCACCTTCGAAGCCTGTCACATCGGCGTCGACGACTTCGACGTTTTCTCACCCAATAATGACGAGTTTGACTCCTTCTGCCTTAGAAATGGGTTTTACACCATTTCCGAGGTCAGAGTGCTCCGGATTATCTTCAATCTATGGAGAAGGGGAGGATTCTGACCAGGAAACCTTCGGGTTGCAGAGGACCACACTACCTGTTTCAGAGGATTTTACCTCTGAGGAAAGAAGATTGAAAGACCTACACGAATCATTACATGAGACAAGTGGGCTGGACACTTCCCCAGAAGTGGAATTTGTCAAACCAGACGCAGGGGAACATGCCGAAACACCCTATAGAACCCTAATGGCAAGGATTATTGAATTTATGGGTTGGTCTGCGCCTTCACCTGTTTTTCAACAGGATGACCTGACAGACATACTGGACAAAAGTCCACAGGAGGATCCTGTGGTCCCCTTCCATGCAGCCTTGCAAAGGAAGATTTCATCTAATTGGGAAACTCCTGAGGTTATCCCTGGAGTCAATAAAAGATTGTCAGTCAAGTATAGGGTAGCTGCGGCTGACCCTGAATACTTATCAAAACACCCGACTCCAGAGAGCCTGGTGGTTCAAGCGGCAACTTCATCAAGCAGCAGATCCGCTTACCCTACTGTCCCACAGGATAGAGATGACAAAAGGTACGATGCTATAGCAAAAAAGTCTTTTCTGCTTGTAGTATGGCGTTGAAGTCCGTCGACGCCACCTGTACACTCGCCAGGTTCAGTCACACACTGTGGGAGTGTGCTTCATCAGCAGCTGACTGCATACCGGAAGAAGAGGAAAGGGAAGCCTTCCTTAACATCATCAAAGATGGCAAAGATGCCATGTGCGAGTCACTTCAAACTGGCATCGATTCCGCTGACAGTATCAGCAGGGCCACGGCGGCAAGTACGACAATCCGCAGGCATGCGTGGTTGCGAAAGTCTGGCTTTGCTCCAGATGTACAGGCCAGACTTTTGAATATGCCCTTTGACGGCTCTTCTTTATTCGGTAGAAAGGCTGATGACAGTCTGGAAAAGTTGCAGACATCTAAAGCAGCGGCAAAATCTTTAGGAGCTGCAATCCGCCAAACTCATTTTCGCCCCTCAGGAACCTCTGGGAGAGGAAAGTCCTTTCTCTATTATTCCGCATTCGGGAAAGGCAGAGGACAGCCGGCTCAAAGAGGCCAAAGGAGATCCACCCGAGGTGGACGGGTCAAGAGTACTAAAGCCGCAGCAGCAGCAGGTTCCTCTTTAGCCTCGGCATCTGCATCAGCCGCCCCCAAACCACTCTGAGGTCTTTCCACACAAAACACCTGTAGGGGGCAGGTTTACTCACCTTCTGACAGAATGGCAGGCTATTACGTCAGATGCTTGGGCATTGGAGACAGTTGCCCAGGGTTACTGCCTTCCCTTTCTACACATCCCTCAGAGTCATCCACCGGGGCACAGCTCTCTAAAAGTTCCAGATCCGCTCCTCTTGCAGGAAATTATAGACCTGCTAGAGAAAGGTGCCATAGAACCGGTACCTGTAGCGGACAGGAACAAGGGCTGGTACTCCCCCTACTTTCTCATACCAAAGAAGGTCGGAGGACTGAGACCCATCCTGGACGTACAAGAATTGAACAAGTTCCTCAGGAAGGACAAGTTCAAGATGGTAACTCTCTCTCAGATCCTTCAGGCCCTCCAGCTCCAGGACTGGCTGGTATCTCTGGACCTTCAGGATGCTTATTTCCATGTGCCAAACCATCTCAAACACAGGAAATACCTGAGGTTCGCAATTGGCAACTCTCATTATCAATTTCGAGTTCTTCCATTTGGCTGACCTCCGCCCCGAGGGTCTTCACCAAGCTAATGTCAGTAGTGGCTGCGAGTCTAAGGAGGGAAGGGATCCACATCTACGCCTACCTGGACGATTGGCTGATCAGAGCTGTATCTTCGGAACAAGCTCAGATCCAGCTAGATTATGTCTGCCACTTCCTTCACAAAATGGGCTTCTCCCTCAATTTAAAGAAGTCACAGATGATACCATCACAGAGACTCCAGTTCATTGGAGCGGTCCTGGACACTTCCCTGGGAAAAGCCTCGCCACCAGAGGTGAGGGCTCAAGATATTCTGCAGATGGTCAACAAGTTTCAAAATGCCCAACGTCTCCCAGCCTTCGACTTTTTGAGGTTGCTAGGCCTCATGGCATCCTGCATCTTCCTTGTGCCAGAGGCTCGCCTGAGAATGAGATCTCTTCAGTGGGCACTAAGAACTCAGTGGTCGCAATTCTCAGGGAGAATGACAGATCTCCTCTGGATTCCGGACAAGGCAGCCCACGATCTTCAATGGTGGGTCTATCCAGTGAACATCTTGAAAGGAGAACTGTTTTGGCAACCATGGCCGCAGATAACAGTAGTCACAGACCCCTCACTCACGGGGTGGGGAGCCCATACCAACGACTTGACCATTAGCGGTCGTTGGTCTCCATCGGAGTCCAGACTACACATCAACCTATTAGAGCTGAGAGCGATCAGACTAGCGCTGAAAGCTTTCCTGCCATCAGTACAAGGGAGAAATGTCCTGATAATGACGGACAACACGTCATTATCAGGAAGGAATCTCTCTATCGGCAGTCCACCTTGCCGGAGAGAAGAACTTGACAGAGGACGCTCTGAGCAGGCAGAGCAGTCTCCCACGAGTGGGAGCTAGCTCAGGAAGTCCTTCAAGAGATCTTCGCCCTTTGGGGAACCCCTCAGGTGGATCTGTTCGCCACTAGCACCAACAGGAAGTGCGATCTGTTCTGTTCAAGGGAACTTCCCCCGAGCGGAGCTCTAGGGGACGCGTTCGTAGTGGACTGGGAGTTTCCACTCCTTTACGCGTTTCCACCAGTCCCTGTTATTCCTCAAATGATCAGGAGGTTGAGAAGATTCTGGAAAACCATGATCCTAATTGCCCCGGACTGGGCCAGGAGAACGTGGTACCCGGACTTCTAGATATGTCCATCTGTCCTCAATCCGTCTTCCACTCAAAGAGAATCTTCTCTCACAGAAGGGAGGTCAGGTTCTCCATCCAGACATCAGAACCCTCAACCTTCACGCTTGGCTTCTGAAAGGGTGAGGTACAAGGATTGGGACCTCCCTGATGACGTCATGGAGGTGTTGCTTTCGGCCAGAAGGCCAGCAGCAAAGTCTTTATACCGCTGCCGTTGGAACACATTTTGCAGCTGGTGTAGAGAAGGGAATATCGACCCTTTTTCATGTGGTACACCAACGGTGTTATTGTTTCTACTCTACTTGGCAAACTCAGGCCTTCAGGTTGGCACTGAAAAAGGCTATCTCGCAGCGCTTTCAATCTTCAAGCGCACTGCGGAAGAACCATCGTATTTCAAACTACCTCTAGTAATACAATTTCTCAAGGGATTAGCTAATGTTTACCCTCCAAGACCATTCCAAGTTCCCTTATGGTACTTAAATTTAGTCTTAATTTTCCTAATGGGTACTCCATTCGAACCACTCCACTCTTGTTCGCTGAGATTTCTCACTCTTAAAACTGTCCTATTGGTAGCACTCACATCTGCTAGGAGGGTGAGCGAATTACAAGCTCTCTCTTGTAACCCCCCCATACAATTGTCCATAAGGACAAAGTTGTCCTACAGGTGAAGCCTAATTTCCTCCCAAAGGTAGTTTCTGAATTCCACATCACTCAGAAGATTACCTTGCCTTCATACTATCCCCCTCCCCATCCAGGGAAAGAGGAAGAAAGGCTACATAGGCTGGACCCAAGGCGGGCTTTGAGCTTTTACATCAGCAGACTTGCTAGGATTAGGCAAGCAGACCAACTGTTTGTAGGATACTCAGGTCACAAGTTGGGACTACCCATAACAAAACAGACCATTTCCAGGTGGATTATTTTGGCCATTCTGGAATGTAACAAACTGGCTGTCATAAATTAATAAATGAGACAAGTTATATGCATGTCCAATTAATCAATTGGCAGGTTATCCCAAGGACTCACCGTTACCTCTTCCTCCGACAGACCCCCTTTCGGTAGTGGAAAGCTCTTCTTGTTCCAAATGGAGAGAAGATAATGAAAGCCTCCCAAGTACCTCTTCCCCCTCCCGGATAAACCAGGTAGAAGAAGAAGTCCCAGGGAAACCCTCTGGGGAAGAAAACCCTGTTCCGAAGGTAGCGGTGTGTTGTCCTCCGTTGCAGTCGGGGATTTCGGTGAAGTCAGGAGGGCGTTCGTCTTTGAGAAGAAGAAAGAGACTGGTAAGTATCAGAGTGAAACTGAAGGATAGAATGTAAGGTAAGAGGAATGTGGATTACCCTTAAATCGGAACAATAGGGGGAAGATGGTGGTAGTCAGAATCTTCCGAAAACTTCTGAGAAGCAATCGAGGCGGAGCTAAGATCTGTTTTGATGGTGCAGAGTCTTGCCAGTGTGTTCGAAATGCCGGTGCGTGATGTGCCTGTTACTAAGCGAAGAAGAGGAAAATAGTAAGTTGTGAATGTTAGGAAAAGCGGGATTGGAGGTAATTGGTTATACGGGATTGGGATGAGGCTTACCACGGTCCGGAATGGGACCGGATGGCAAACTTGGTTGATGAAGAGGAGGAGACCGCGAACTCGGAAAACAAAGAGGTAGTTGGAGAGACACTAGAATTTGAAAACAGGAAGTTTAGAAGCTGAAGACAGTATTTCGCAAGTCAAATTCTAAGACCTAGGAACGAACTTACGTAGCGTTGTTAATGAGGAGTAGCAACGCAACGCCGTGTTGATCTCCGGGACTGATATACCCACCCTCGGGTAGGGAGGCAGTACTTCCGGGAAATCAAGGTGTGCTGAGGCTAGACTCGCAACTCCAGTTACGGCGGCCATCTTGGTAGTAGAAATGGCTGACACCCGCCGTCCTATGGTCCATCGATGCCACAAAGCCCAGCGTCTCCGAAGGGGCGTGACAGTATGCCCCCTCAAAAGCCCCGGGCCTCCCGGTTTGGACGGATGGGACAAAAAGAACCGGCGGACCAAAGTAGGAGCATGAACCGCCGATGCCGGTTCCCAAGAGCGATCTGCCGGAGAATAACCCTTCCAGTCAATCAAGAACTGTAGATGACCCCAGAAAATGCGTGAATCGCAAATTCCCGCCACTTCATACTCGGGACCTGTCGGGGTGATGACAGGAGAGGGTAGTCCTTTCCGTGCACGGGAGAAACGATCCGCCACGTCTTTCTTCAACTGCGAGACATGAAAAACAGGATGAATCCTGGACCAGGATGAAGGGAGATTGAGCTTGAAAGCTGATGACCCTATACGCTTCAAAACGCAAAAAGGGCCGAAATATTTCGGGGACAATTTGGATGGTACCAGATGACGAGGCAGAAATCGAGATGCCAACCAAACCAAGTCTCCTGGTACCAACCGCGGAGCTGGAGTGCGATGTCTGTCAGCAGAGCGTTTGACCCGGATCTGGGCCTCCCGAAGAGAGGTCTTGGCTGTTCGATGTCCCATCTGGATGGCATCAATGAGAAGATCCACATCGGGAAATTTTGAAGTGGAGACCGGACCGCTGGGAAAACACTGAGGATGGTATCCGTAGGAGCAAAAAAAAGGGCTGAATCCCAAGGCTGAATGTCGAGAGTTATTATACGCGAATTCAGCCAAAGGCAACAAGGAACACCAGTTATCTTGTGAGGAGGAGATGTAACAACGCAAATATCCCTCAAGGGTCTGATTTAGGCGTTCCGTCTGACCATTTGTCTGCGGATGGAAACCTGAACTCAATGCCCGGGAGATATGCAAACTCTTGCAGACTTGCTGCCAATAGCGAGATGTATATTGTGAACCTCGATCAGAAACAATGGTCTCAGGTAATCCGTGAAGGGAAAAAATCAGTGAAAGAAAAACTCTTGCCATCTGAGCTGCGGTGGGAATCCGCGGAAGTGGAACGAAATGTGCCGATTTTGTGAAGTAATCGATTGTGACCATGATTACTGTACAACCGTCTGATGGTGGCAAATCAACTATGAAATCAGTGGAAATCATTTGCCAAGGACGGTCCGGGATCGGCATTACTGAGAGGAGTCCTGAAGGGGCGTTTCGAGGGCATTTTGACTGCAAACAGATAGCACAAGCGGACACGTAGTCTATGATGTCTTGAGTCATTTCCGGCCACCAGAAGTTACGTTGGATCAACTCTTTAGTATTAGCCACACCTCGGTGACCCGCTAGGTATGAGTCGTGACAGAGATTTAGAACTGTCTTTTGTAGTTCACTCGAAGGGAGGAAGAGCTTCTTGTCCTTATAAGCACATCCTTGGACCATGTTGAGTTTCCAGGTCGCCAGAAACTGTGGATTCAACTGAATAAATTGCAAAGTGGAATTAGCCACGTTCTGTAAAAACGTGGTAACTACCTGCACGAATGTGGCTCTGGGAAACAGAGGTTCCGATCGAAAAGGCGTAGAAGAGGTATAATCCTTTCTGGACAATGCATCAGCCTTGAGATTGACTCTCCCGGGAATAAAGGTGAAAACAATCTCATACGGTGAAAAGAAGTGTGCCCAACGTGCCTGCCTGCTATTTCGGGTCTGAGCATACTGTAGGACGCGTAAATTACTATGATCAGTCCTGACCTCAACTGGGTGTCTTGCCCCCAGGAGAAGATGTCTCCACTCTTCGAATGCCTTTTTTATAGCTAATAGTTCTTTTTCTAGCACTGAATAATTGATTTCAGAGGGAGACAGTGTTTTAGAAAGATAGGCTATAGGACATTCTATTCCTTGATCATTTTCTTGAAGCAGAACGGCCCCAAGTGCCTGATGAGACGCATCCGATTCCACAATGAACTTCTTGGTTTGATCTGGAGTAATCAGTATGGGTCCTGTGAGAAAATGTTTCTTCAGGTTCTCAAAGGCAATTTGTGCCTCCCCGGACCAAAGGAATTTTACATTCTTTTTAAGAAGTGTCGTCAGCGGAAGTATCTCTTGCGAATAGTGTGGGATGAAACGTCTGTAGAAATTGGAAAACCCCAGAAATCTCTGCAGATCCTTAATGCAGAATGGTATAGGCCAATCTGTAATAGCTGATACTTTTTTAGGGTCCATGGATACCCCATTTGCAGAGATTATGTACCCTAGGTAGGCAACCTGGTTTCTGTGAAACTCACATTTCTCTAGTTTGCAATAAAGGTGGTTGTTGAATAGTCTCCGTAATACTTCTTTCACATGCTGACAGTGTTCTGATGGTGATGAAGAAAAGACCAGAATATCATCTAAATAGACAATAACTGTGTGAAGAAGAATGTCTGAAAAGAGGTGGTCCATAAAGCGTTGGAAGACTGCGGGGGCGTTGGATAGGCCGAAAGGCATTACTTTATATTCATAGTGTCCCAAAGGAGTACGGAAAGCTGTCTTCCATTCATCGCCAGCTACTGTCATAAATTAATAAATGAGACAAGTTATATGCATGTCCAATTAATCAATTGGCAGGTTATCCCAAGGACTCACCATTACCTCTTCCTCCGACAGACCCCCTTTCGGTAGTGGAAAGCTCTTCTTGTTCCAAATGGAGAGAAGATAATGAAAGCCTCCCAAGTACCTCTTCCCCCTCCCGGATAAACCAGGTAGAAGAAGAAGTCCCAGGGAAACCCTCTGGGGAAGAAAACCCTGTTCCGAAGGTAGCGGTGTGTTGTCCTCCGTTGCAGTCGGGGATTTCGGTGAAGTCAGGAGGGCGTTCGTCTTTGAGAAGAAGAAAGAGACTGGTAAGTATCAGAGTGAAACTGAAGGATAGAATGTAAGGTAAGAGGAATGTGGATTACCCTTAAATCGGAACAATAGGGGGAAGATGGTGGTAGTCAGAATCTTCCGAAAACTTCTGAGAAGCAATCGAGGCGGAGCTAAGATCTGTTTTGATGGTGCAGAGTCTTGCCAGTGTGTTCGAAATGCCGGTGCGTGATGTGCCTGTTACTAAGCGAAGAAGAGGAAAATAGTAAGTTGTGAATGTTAGGAAAAGCGGGATTGGAGGTAATTGGTTATACGGGATTGGGATGAGGCTTACCACGGTCCGGAATGGGACCGGATGGCAAACTTGGTTGATGAAGAGGAGGAGACCGCGAACTCGGAAAACAAAGAGGTAGTTGGAGAGACACTAGAATTTGAAAACAGGAAGTTTAGAAGCTGAAGACAGTATTTCGCAAGTCAAATTCTAAGACCTAGGAACGAACTTACGTAGCGTTGTTAATGAGGAGTAGCAACGCAACGCCGTGTTGATCTCCGGGACTGATATACCCACCCTCGGGTAGGGAGGCAGTACTTCCGGGAAATCAAGGTGTGCTGAGGCTAGACTCGCAACTCCAGTTACGGCGGCCATCTTGGTAGTAGAAATGGCTGACACCCGCCGTCCTATGGTCCATCGATGCCACAAAGCCCAGCGTCTCCGAAGGGGCGTGACACTGGCAGGGAAAGAGCCACCCCAAAATCCTAGGGCTCATTCAACCAGAGGTATCGCAGCCTCTTCGGCCCTCCAAAGAGGGGTTCCGGTCCGAGACATATGTGCGGCTGCCACAAGGTCGTCTGCACATACATTCACAAAATTTTACAACCTGGATTCCTCCACTAGTCAAGAGATCAGATTTGGCAAAGCCGTATTACATTCGGTTCATTCCTAAAAGGGATACATGACACACCTCCACTTACATGCCACTGCTTGCTGGCCTCGGAAATTTTTTCTCTGTAGAGGGCTCTGCGCGTCGACGTCCGCAGAGTCGATGTCCCTCGACAGCCACCATATCGGTGCCAACGTCACCATGCCCATAAATGGCCACGCGCGGCGTCCGTTGCTCAGTTCTGTTTTTCCGCAAGCTGGGAGTCTATCAAAGATAAGGAATACGTCGGAGGACACAATCCCTTCGAAGAACAAGTTACTTCTTACCTTGTAACGTTCTTTCGATGGGATGTTCCTCCGACGTATTCTTTATCGCCCGTCCCATCCATCCCTGCAGTAATACTTCCCTTGTGGTTGCAGCTTACGCTCCTTCAAGGTCAATAACCAATTCAGGCATGATTTATCTTATGCTACAAAAAAACGGAACTGAGCAACGGATGCCGCGCGTGGCTATTTATGGGCATGGTGATGTCGGTGCCGATACGGTGGCTGTCGAGGGACATCGACTCGGCGGACGTCGACGCGCAGCGCCCTCTACAGAGAAAACATTTCCGAGGCCAGCGAGCTGGAGACGAATTATCAAAGATAAGGAATACGTCGGAGGAACATCCCATCGAAAGAACTTTACAAGGTAAGAAGTAACTTGTTCTTCTTTTCATGAAAACTATTGAACACCCTTTTTGTGTTAGTTGTAAGGTTTTGCAATAGGTTTCTTAGTATTGGCCTTTTTATTTTGACACAATGCCACTAGGACTGCCTTATTTCATTTGATGGTCGATGCTTGCTCCCATCTTAGATTTAGGTTTAGATTAGGCGTTTTTCCAACCTCCATACAGTTTAATAGACACCCATGAACTGTGAGCACTTGTGTCTGTCTTTACTGTTGCCACCATGAGTTCCTTACACTACCAAATGCCTTTGATGCAAGAGAGACATGCCGAACCACAACAGCCGCCATATAGAGCCCAACCCCTAAAGGAAGCACTTTGGGGAATACATGTATTGTTACAGAACAAAGGGCTGTACTCAGGTGCAGAAGAACCCACAAGCAAACAATAAAAGTCGGGGAGCCTTAGACCTGGCAGGGCCAATCTCTAACCCGGATAGAAACAACATGGGAAAAAAGGCCCCAGGGAAACAAGTAACGCAGGACACAGCAGAGAGTAAGCTGCAAACAGGCTGTGGAGCAGAACAAGAGCTGCCCAAAGAAGACCATCTCAGTGGCTGGAGGGAAACAAACTTGATCTGTTGTTTTATGGGGTTAACAAATGGAAATAAAAATGCATACCCAAGAGCATTTTTGAAAGCACTGTCAGAGGTTTTGAGGGTGTGTGACATTTCTTTTCAAATGTTGCCCACTATAAGAATCCTCTTCGACTATGTTTTCTAAAGGGTGCAATGTCTGCTTTAATTTTGCAAACTTGAACTTCCGGAGCTGTATCTTGAATTGTTGTGATGCACTAGCATTGAGGGTAATTTAAGTGTTTGAGGCTATAAAGGTGGAAATCTTTCACCTCATGACTCGTAGTATACAGGGTACACAAATCTGGTGAGTTTGGGCGAATGGGGTACCGCCATAGGGGGCACTGGGATAAATGGAAATACAGTAAGGAATGTTGATCCAAACTGCCTATTAATTTACCTGACAAGAGCTGATTTAGAGTCAAGAATTAGGCAGGTCGTGTCTGGCCGGTATGGACCCTCTAAATAGGCCTTGGAGCAAGTATATGCACATACGACACAGGTCCCCCCTTTGAAGCAGCTTTGATGGCCCGGCTTGGAAGAAACAGGGCGGTGGGTGGGGCACAGGGGAGATGAAACTAAAGTCACTACCCCTAAATGAATGAGTGGGGACTATTGCAAGGAGGCCACTTGGTCACCATACACGGGCCCCAGTTCACCATGGTAGAACTTAAGAACAGGGTATCCCGTGGCCAGAGCGGTTGGGGGGTTTGGAGAAATAAAAAATAAAAAAACTACTGGCAGCATACAATATCCAGCAGGTGTGGGCATGAATGTAGGGAAAATAGCTATGCTGTCTTGGAATATAGCCGGGTTTAAAACGAAAATGGCTGAACCTTCCACTGAGGATAACCTAAAAAAGTATGATATTATTCTCCTCCAGGAGACATGGTTAGAGGAGGATGTAGTGCTAGATAGGTATAGGGCTTATCACATAAACGGTAGAAGAGGAAGACCATATGGAGGACTGGCATCACTGTTCAAATGTAAAGCAGGATAGGTGATGATATTCCAGGTCAAGTGACCTTCAGCAGCAGTAGAGGGTGCTCAACAAATGATTATTCATGGTGACAGCTAATATGTGGAATCAGATAGTGGATTTTGGTATACAGCCAGCCCTTTTTAGTGATCATTATGGCTTGGCTTTGGTGGTGCAGTTACAAACAACAGGACCATGCAGAAATGCAATTTATCAATTAGAAGGGTTGACCTGCAGAGGCATTGCTACCAAACCCCTGAGATGGGAGTTGGCAGACAAACCCTGGGTAGGAAACCAAATCCTGAAACTAAACAGTCAAAAAGTCATGTTGTTATTGGATGAGTCGGTGAAGCCAGAGCTAATTATCTCGAACTATGAGGGATTTTGGGGTTCTTTCTATCAAAAAGAGCACTGGGAAGGAAGAAAGGTGCACCGAAAGGCTGTTTTGATGAGCAGCGTAGAGCAGCAAGAAGGGTGCTCTTTTCGTTACTAAGGGGTAATGTTGCGGCCAGGTGCGAAATTATACTGGCGACATCATTTTTATAAAAGAGCCATAGAAAAACGGAAACTACAAATAGACATTAGTGCTTGAGAATCATTGGAGGCAGCCAGCATGGAAAAAAAAATCCAAAAGCTTTTGGGCGGCAGTGAAAAAAAAACCTGCATATTGGGTGCAAGTTTCTGGTCTGGCGACTATGATACCGGGCAGCGGTTGGGTTGGCCATTTCTCCAAACTGTATAATAACTCTGCTACAAATGTAGGAGCCTACGAGGAGAGGAAAAGTAAGGAGACTCAGGCTACCCGGTGCAACATTATGCAAGCACTGAGGAAAAATTATGTGAAATTTGACTCCTTAGATGTAGTAAAGTCTATTACGATGTCAAAAAGAAATAGAGCAGCAGGCTTGGACGGAATTCCTGTAGATTATTATCAAGAGTTTATTGAGATCTGGGGACCTATTCTAGCGGGGTTGTTTAATGCGATAATGACGAAAGGCATTGTCCCGGAAGAATGGAAGAAGGCAATCATTGTCCCCCTGTCTAAGAAAGGGTGCAGAGAGTCTCCTCAATTGTATCGCTCTATCTCGCTTTTAAATTCAAGCTGTAAAATGTTTGGGAGATGTCTCCTGAAGATAATAGAGGACTGGGTGTCAGTAAATTCAATCTTATCCCCAGTTCAACTTGGATTTCGTCCATCACTGGGCTCTTTTGATTAATGTCTCTATTTTAGTATTTTTAGTATTTATTAGGTTTATATTTGATTATTGGACATTCCCTGCACATAAAGAAAGAGCCAGTGTATCTTGCTTTAACGGACCTCAACACTGCCTTTAACAAGGTCAACAGAACAAAGTTACGGCAGGTACTGAGGTCCTATTATTTTCCACTAGGGGTTCTGATGATCATCATCTCCCTACACGAGAATAACGTGGCATTTGTAAGATCGGGGGCAGAGGATCATTGCACATCCTGGTTCTCGATCCAGGCTGGGGTCAGGCAACGGTGTGTACTTGCTCCGATTCTATTTTCTCTGTATATCAACACGTTGCATAAGACCCTAATAGACTGTCAGGCTGACGTTCTGAATACAGTGGGTATGTCACTGCCAGTTCTAGTCTATTTAGATGATTCCGTGCGTATAGTGCAGCCTCCAATAGCTCTGAATTGTCTTATCAACAGTTATATAGCTTTTACGGGAGAATTAGACCTGAAGGTGAACTCCAAGATATCTGCAGTAATGTACTGTCGTCCAGAAAGGAAGAAGGTGAAGTTTAGAACCATGTGGTGTGGGACGGACCCAATGCTGCTGGTCAATTTGTTTGATTATCTGGGGGTCTGTTTCTCAGAGGTGTTTTCTCCTGAGGATCACTTTAAAAAACAATTATGCAGTATGAGGCAGCCATTAGGGGTTATTTCCAGTTCATGGGGCTACATAGGCAACATCCATTAAAGATAGTTAGAAGATCTACATGGCCTGGACCAGAGGGGTTGTAAAATATGGTGCAGCAATTTGGGGTTATGGGGTTATGGGAACCAGAAGGGAATTCAACAAGAAGGAAATGTCTTTTTGAAAAAGTTGTTGGCCTTGCTATTGTCAGCACCGAACTTTGCGGTACCCAATGAGGTGAGCTTAAGTAACATCACTGATTTTTTTATGGCTCAGGGTTTGGGCAAACCCCGACGCTTCTCTCTCCCGGCACCTTATAAGAAGCATTGCTAAGCACAAAGGGGTTCACTTGATTAAATGGGTCCGATATATAAAACAAACATTATAGAACTGAAATCTGGAAGGGCATTTTGATATGTTAAACCCACTGACCAGGGTGAGGAGTCGTGAAATGGGAAAGAAAGTGACAACTTGGATTCTTGGGAGAAGAGAATCCTCTGAAACAAAAAAACATTGAATAGACGTGTAATGTCTGTTATGTCACTTTGTTCCCCCTGCACTTGCACGTTCTCAATATCACTGGGCCTAGTAAGATTGTTGTTTTGTCCTCCCTTGCCTTGTTGCGCTCTGAATCACTTGTGTATCAGCGCGATACAAATAAAATATATCATATCATATGTTATTATCAACTAACAAAATTAAAGACTATTTGGTCTGGTCCCACAAGAAGTCTCAAAGAAGTCACAATACCAGAGCTCTCTTTAACTACCTACCATTGGGGAAGTAATAGCAAAGAGAACGGGATTGAGCATACATGCTGTCTGTCTTTTATGTGGTGTGGGATTGGAGGATTTGGCACATTTCCTGTTATTTTGCCCTATTTACATCACGTTAAGGTGGTTGTTGGTTCCAGTTTTTAGAGGTCCTTCTTTTTCTGTTGAAAACGGAAGCCCCTCTGATAACCTCGGCCCTGTCGATCCTTGTAAACAGGGTATTGAAAATGCATCAGAAGATTATGCAGGAAAAAGAGGTATTTTTGCCAACAATCAAAAGTACATCTCACCCTTAAGTAGAAGGGTAGAGTAAAGGTGTTTTTAAATTACTGTTCAATTTAAAGGGGTGGGCTGAATTTGAACTTTTTAAGGTATGTATTTTATGTAACTGTTTTATAATTTATATTTATGTATTGTACTTTTATGGATATTGTTATCCGAATAAAGTTTATTGATTGTTTTCATAATAAGCATTGTAAGGGGTGACCTTTTTATTTGCATTTCAACACAAAATATTGCAATTAACCATTTAACCAACAACACACACAGCACTTCTACTGGCACTTTCCTGTTGGAGTCCTTATTATCCTTATCTGCTTGAGCTTCCTCCATTGTCCGTTAGTTCTCGGCCCAGCCTCCTGACTCATCCGTACTATCTTTTTCATTGCTTCCGAACACTTCCTGCACTAGTGCGTTCCATGCTAATATCTTGGCTCGGCTATTGCCTTCCCCTCTCTGCGTCGACCTTGTCCACACTGATGTCTCATCCATTGCTCATTTGTTCAGATCCGCCCATCACCCCTCCGTCGAGGGTCCTGTACATGTGTTTCACACCATTGCTATGCAGCGTTTTGCCAGTATTGTCATCAGCTCTTTCATTTTTGCCAATTGTGTTCTCTGCTGGTCTCCCCTCGGGATCAAGCCCAGCAGATAGGAGGCTGACAACCACGCCTGCATCTGGATATATACCTCTTTCCTTGATAGTATCCCAAAAGTTTGTTATTCTCGGGCATGACCAGAACATGTGCACCATATCTACCAGCTCCACCGCACAGCGCGAGCAGCTCCGGGTCTGTTCGCCTCCCATACTCGACATCCGTTTTGGCGTCAAATATGCTCTATGCATGAGATAAAGCTGCATCTGTCTGAAACTTGCATTCCAAGACACTTTCATTGGGTACCGGAGGGCCCTGTACCATTCTTCATCTGTGAAGGGTTTCTGGAGTAGTTCTTCCCATTTCACTTGGGCCTGCAATTCTCTCCTGTTGTTGGCTCCTAGTAGTTGTTCATAGAGCCTGGACACTGTATGTCCCCCTTCAGAGACGTCATACCATGAATCTAATGCCTCCCCTGTGTCATTATCCTCTGGTAGGGTTCACCCACCTTTTCCTTATCCTCTGGACCATGTTATTATACAGTTTGAATTGGCCCTTGTGTATGCCCTGTACCTCCTCCAGTGCCCATTTTGCCACAGATCTCCTATTTAGGCTATCCCCTTGTCCTCCCACTGTGTCCTAAACGTTGCCAGGCTTGCAATGCGGTCATCCACCAGTCCTGTAAGTGTTATTTGCCTAGAGCAGGGGTCTCTTATTTCCTGGATTTTCCATGCTCTTTTCCACAGTGCTCAGCCCAGCTTGACCATGTTTGGGAGAGCGCTGGCCGAGGCCGTGTCCATCCACAGAAGCTCTTTCAGGTAGTATCGCTGCAGCGACGATCTGAACAATATTGAGTCTATGGATGTGTCCTCGCCCAGCCACTGCACCATGAACGGGGGTGTTGTAGTGAATGTTAGTAAAGTAATACAGAAGACGCGGTAGGATTATCATCTTTCATAAGGCCGCCCTCCCTATCATCCCCAGAGGTAGTGTCCTCCAAAACTGCATGGCCTTCCCTATTTTTGTCCAGGGCCACCTGTGTATCTCCTTAATGTCGTTGTGTATATCCACTCCTAAATATCTAAAGGTGCGTGGGGTCCATATAAGGCCCAGATCCGGTAACAGGTCCAGTGTCTCGCCTCTCGGGCCCACCAAGGGGAACAACGAGGACTTTACCTTGTTGATAGTAATTCCTGACAGCCTGCCGAATTCTTCCAGAGCCTCGCGCTTATCTGGCAAGTGTGTCCGTGGGTTCTGCACATAGAGCAGCATATCATCAGCATAGATTTATACTTGGTGTACCTCCCCATCTATCATTATTCCTGTGTCCTTGTACTCCGCCCTTAGGAAGGCTGCAAATGGTTCCAGGGCCAAGATATACAACATCGGGGGCAGCGGGAATACCTGTTTCGTGCCCTGTGCTATGCTCCACTCCTCCAAAACAGGTCTACCCGTCTTCACCCTTGCCCTTGGTTCCTTGTATAACAGCTTAATCCAACGTAGGTATCCTTCCCCTATCCCAAAGTGGGTGAGCACTCCTGTGAGCCAGTCCCAGTTTGCGAGTCAAATGCCTTTACGGCATCTAACAATGCCACTGCGCTTTCCCCGTCTTGTTGGTTTGTGTTGTCTATGACATAGTGGAGTCTGCAGAGGCTCCACATTGTAGTCCTTGCTGGTACGTGCCCCGTTTGGGTGCACCAGCGTGGGTATAACCCTTTTTCCAAAGCTGCTGTGAGGATCTTAGAGTCCTGGTTTATCAAGGAGATTGGTTTGTAGGACCCTCACTCCAGAGGTGACTTCCTTGATTTTAGTATTGGTACGATCACAGATTCCGACATGCTACTCGGAAGCCTCCCTCTCTCGTATGCCTCCTCCAGTGTCGCTAGCAGTCCCGGGGCCAGGGTGTCCTTATATTTCTTATAGAATTCACCTGGTAACCCATCGCGTCCAGGGGAATTTACCGGTCGGGAGCTGGGCTATGACCGCTGATAGCCCTTACACTGTGAGGGGCATGTCCAGAATCCGGACCTGTTCCTCCGTTAGTCAGGGCAGTGCGATTTCTGCTAGCGCATCCGCTATGTCTCCCTCTTCCGCCTCCTGGACCCGGGAATATCATTTCTCATAGAATCTCGAGAAGACCGCGTTAATGCCTTCTTGGGACCTAATCACCTCTCCCTGTTCATCTGTGATTGCGTTTATCGGCTCCCGCTTACCCTCCTGCCTGGTTAGCCAAGCCAGGAGCCTACTGGACTTGCCCCCCTCGGCGTGTAGCCTCTGAATATATCTCTCGTAGTCCAGCTTCCCCAGCCTCGCCCAGATTGCCATACACTTCTGTCTCATGGTAATGAGATCTCCCGGTTCTGTTCCCATCTCGCCTGCTCGTGCTTCCACTCTTTCAATCTCCCTTTCTATTCCTTCTAATTAAGCCGCCAAAATCTCTCCCCTAAGGCCCCCTGCATTCCCTATTGCTGCTCCCCTTACCACCACATTAAAAGCCTCCCAGACCGTCCCGGTGCTATCCGCACACCCCACATTGTGCTCGAAATAATCATCTATTGTGCTCTGGATGTGTTCCTGGAACTCCCCATCCTGCAATGCTTCCGCCCTCAGTCTCCATGTGGGTATGGGGGCTTTTCTATATATGTGTGCCCATGTCACCCCTAGCGGTGCATGGTCAGATAATGTCTGTTCATGTATGTGTGCCCCAGTAAATTCTCCCAGTGTCTCCTTGCCCGTGAACAGATGCTCTATTCGGGTGAATGTCCCATGTGGGGCGCTATAGTGAGCATATGCCCTGCTGCCCATATGTACCTTCCTCCAGACGTCCTCAAGTTCGAGCTGCTCCAGTCTCTTCTGTTACGCTCTGGCCGGCGGCGCCGGTGTCTTATGCGTGGTGTCCAACCTATCCAGCCGAGGGTCAAGTGTGCAATTGAAGTCGCCAGCCCAAATCATCAGCATGTCTCTGTATGGGGCTATTCGGGGGTAAGTGTCCTGAAAAACTCTGTTGCATCATGGTTAGGAGCGTAGGTGTTCACCAGGCACACCTCCCGGTTCTCCAACATACCCTGTATGATCAGGACTCTGACCTCCACATCTCTTTCTTGTTTTACGAGCTGGAACTGGATCCCCTAGGCAATCCATGTCAGCACTCCCCTTGCGTAGTTCGAATATGTTGAACTGTATAATTGGCCTCCCCATTTCTTGGCGAACTTGGCTTGTTTTTCCACTGTCAGGTGCGTTTCCTGTAGAATTGCTATATTGACTTTTGCCTTAGTTAGCCAGGCGTAGACCCTCAGCCTTTAGACGTATACTTTTAGTCCCCTGACATTCCATGTGACCACGTTTAAGACTTCCCGGCCCATGTGTTCGCTGTATCCGGTGGCCAGTACCTTCCCATGGGCTTGTGGGCTATTATTTGTCTAATGTCTGGTGCTTCCGGGCATATCACCCTCGGTATGTCTCTCTGATTTTCTGCCTTTGGGCGCAGCTCTATCCACTCTCTCTCTTCTCCTTTGCTGTGTTCTGGTCGTTGCATGCTTTTTTCTCCTCCAGTGCCTTCTCCTAATCTAACTAACCATGCAACTGCTATAACTATAAACAAAGGCCCAACCCCTTTCCCCCGCTCAGGCTCCTCCGCTTTCAAAGTGCTCCCCTCCCTCCTGTGGGTGCACTCGTTGCAGCATGGTGCCTTGAAACTGGCATGATAAATTATGTTCTCCTGCTGGGTCGCTTCTGTGCGACTTGGGGGCCTGCTCCAGGGGTTGTGAGCTCCTGCATCTATCTAACTGCTGGTTGAAGTCTCTGAACTGTTACTCTAATATCCGGTGCACTTCTTCCCGGGTCATCGGGGGGGGGGGAGATTCCCGTTGTCACGCTCATCCCTATCTCCCAATTGTGGGATCCCTTGTTGGTCCATCCACTCTTGGGCCTCTGTTGTAGTCTCAAAGAAATATGTTCTACCATTATGTAGTACTTTTAGTTTGGCCGGGTATAGCAGCATAAATCGCACTTTGACGGCCCTAAGGCGTTCCTTTGTTGGCCAAAATTGCACTCTGCGGTTTTGCACTTGCGCCGTATAGTCTGGGAACATAGTTATTCTGGCAGCATTTCTCGTTTTGACTCCACCCTCTCTTGAAAATGTCAGGATCTTTTCTCTGTCTTTATAGTTCATGATCTTATCTATCATTGGTCTTGGGGGTGCCCCTTGTCGAGGTTTCCTAATTAGGGCCCTGTGCGCTCTCTCCACTACAAAACCCTGGCACAGGTTCCCACCAAACTAGTAATATATATTAAAATAACTCAGTTGGGGAAATATTTGTCACTAGAGCCAATAACACGTATTATACCCATTCAACAACAACTGAGTTGGTACACTTAACATGGCTACTCTGATGCTTGATTGCTATGATTGCTTGCTTTGATAGTGAAAATGTAAATTATAAAGTTCACATGGGTGAATTGAGGCATTACATGAATTTGTGCGTTCCGTGTGTCATTGTATTACCAGAACTGTCAAGCTTTCGGTTGATAGGATCAAACAAAATCCAGTTTTTTATACATTTTATTGGACTATTAACTGGGTGATAGTATGGACTAGACAGTAGTCCAACTAATTTAGGTTATTCAAGGCTCATTAGTCTTTTCCTTACGTTCATACTTTTGTTCTGCCCAATGTATTGTATAATATATGATTATGATGGGTCATTTATAACGCGCTTAATACTCAGAGGTTTCTAAGCGCGGACCCGGGGATCGAACCTGTGTTGCTCTGCGCGTCTTGTTTCCAAGGCAAACGCGTTGCCCGTTAGCTATCCTCCCGAGTCAATGAAATGCAGCCTTTACTCTGCCACTTTCTATGATTATGAAGCAAAACACTAATCTAATTAAGGTAAATAGTTTAATAGATTTTTAGTTGAGCCAGGAGCACCTTCAGTTCCAGAAACTCCTCAAGACCTTCCTCTTCTCTTCCTCCTTCTCTCTCCCTCTCCTCTGCTAACCTCTGTTCTTTTTTTAAATTTCTTTCTCTCCACCCTTCTTCCTTCTTCTCCTCTGTAACTCTGTTCAGTTTTGCTGACTGGTTGCCTGGTTCACCTCAGAGCCTTACAGGTCCCAGGTCTCCCACCAGTCTTTACGCATGCCTCTGGGTCACTGCACTATGTTCAGCATTACTGAACTTTCAGCTTACGCTCCACGAGTGAGGCAACCTTTCTGTACTTAACCCAGGGCCTTGTTGGACTGGATGTGTTTGTTCCCCCACCCCATCTCTCCTCGCACCTCCGTCCTTACGTGTGCATGACCTAAATGTACTAGGACTATTAATGTTCGTCTGTCTTGTCCCCCCTTTCACCCTCCCCAACTGTAACACTTCATGCACTTGCACTAGCAGAAATGCTGTCAGGCCTCGTATGCTAGTTTATTCTGTTTAGATTCATTCGGAAACTTCAAGGGCTAAGAATGATTACTGTATTTTATTTTTAAATTTCTTTATTGGCATTTATTATAGGTCAAACAGCAGTGTGGCGCTGGTGGCCGACTGCGACATAGCGTATCTTGGATGGTGTATGACAAGGTAGAAATGATAAACCAACATTAACATAAACATTTAACAATAATAGTAATTGTCTCCATGTGATCTAATGAGCAGCTCAGAGTGGGAGGATTACAGAGGGGTAGAGCAGAAGGGGCAAAGGAAAGGTAAGGTAAAGGGAGGAGCGTGGAAGCGAGGGTCAAGTTCTGGTTCAGGTAGTAGCATGCCAGGTATCATTGGGGTTAGCGAGTTCAGGCAATATAGAAGTAAATCATTCAAGGAGGTTTCTCATCATCAGAAGGATGGAGCATCGCTCATGTCAGGGCTTTCCAGGTGTCTAGTGCCTGACTTGCATCTTCGGGGGATTTAGCAACGCTGTTTTCCCAAGCCGTGGTTTCTGCCCCCACCCAGCGCTCCAACTCCTTATACCATGCTTGGAACTGTGGGCCACCTGGTCGTTTCCATGCCATTGCAATGGTCCTTTTAGTTAAGATGCACGCCATATCCATGAGCTTCACAGTGTGTTTGATTTTGGCTAGCCTAGGGTAAGTTCCCAGGAGGCATTCGCTGGGGGTCCATTTGTATCTAGACATGCCTGCCCTGCTGCAGGTTTGCTCCACCTTGACCCAAAGCCGCCGGACTTTGGTGCATTCCCAGAACATGTGTAGGAGATCTGCCTCGTCCCTGCTGCACCAGGGGCAGTTACGGTAAAGTTGTGTATTGAACTTCACCAGTCTATATGGGTTAGGTAAGTGCGATATAGTATGTTCAGTTGGATTAACCTAAACCTGGAATTCCTGGAGACTTCTTTGGGGAACGCCAGGGCTCTTTCCCATTCCTTGTCTGTCATTTCGCACCCCAGTTCCATGTCCCACTTAGATTTCTGGTCAGAGCTGCGGGGTTAGGCCTGTCGATTAAATGGCTGTATATTTGGGATACCGGTTTCCAGCTCTCCCCCAGGTTATACAATAGTGACACAAAGGGATTGGCCTCGGGTTCCTCATGCCATTCATCCCATTTGGCTTGCACCCGTTTGCTAATCCTCTGATACTACAGGAATTGGCTGCTGGTTATGCCATCTTCAGATTTCAGGGAAGAGAAGTCGCGGAAGGAGCCTTCCCTGTATAAGTCTCCCCACGTGTAGACCCCTTTTCTTTCACAGTGTCTGATGGTCGTTAAGTCGACACTGGTCCTACATAGGTCTGAGATCAGCGGTATATCTGGGGCATATGTGTGTCCCAAGAGAAGGAGTGACTTTGCCCTGCTCCATATTTGCCTTCCTAGGGTTACCAGTAAAAGTGTTTCGCTTAGAAGGTGTTGGGGTGCCCAGATGAGTTCCTTCAGCCGCACTGGGGCGATTGGGTGTTGTAGTAATGCTGTTTCAGACGTGGCCTCGTCAGCTAGCCATTTGGCTATGAAGCTGAGCTGGGCTGCCAAGAAGTATTTCTCTAGGTCAGGGAGTTGAATACCTCCCTGTCTGCACGGGAGAGTTAGTGTGGTTAGCACTACCTTGTGTCTGCCTTTACCCCATAGAAAGTCCTTGAATATTGTCTCGAGTAACCGAAAGAAGGGGGCTTTAATAAAGCAATGTACGTTTTGGAATCCATAGAGGAACCTGGGGAGGACGATCATTTTAGAGATGGACTCCCTACCCGTCATAGGCAGGGGGAGTTTAGACCAAAAACCTTTCGATTTGCGTAGAAGGGGTAGCGCCGCCAAGGTATTATTCTCGTGCATTAGTTCAGGAGTGCGCATTATGTTGACTACGAGGTAGCGGAATGTGGTCAGTTGCCATTGTACGCCTAATGGGAGAAGGTCTTCAATGTGTTTGTTTCTGAGGTCTGCCAGTGGGAAGAGGCACGATTTACATCTGCTGAACCGTATACAGAAACTTTGGCAAAATTGTCCAGAACCTCCAGCATAGTCGGCACGTTCAGGTTTGGATCCCTCAAATATAAGAGGACATTGTCCGCGTACAGGGAGATTATGTGGTTTATCCCGCCCAGTTGTATGCCCGCATCGAAGAATTGTTTTCTGAAATAAATGGCAATAGGTTCTAGCCCAAGTATATAGAGCATGGGGGAAAGTGGGCAGCCTTACCTGGTTCCCTTTTGTATGTCCCACGCTGTAGAACCAAGCCGCCTGGATTTTACTCGTGCATGTGGCTTGATGTAAAGGACTTCGATCCATCTGATGAATTTCTCCCCAAAGCCGAAACCTCTATTGACCGCTAGCAGCCATTCCCAGAGATGGAATCGAATGCCTTAATAGCATCCAATGATAACAGTGCATAGGAACCCCAGTTTCGGTTGGCCTGGGAAATAACATGCTGGAGCCTGCAAAGGTTAGCGGTGGTGTTGCGGCCTGACACAAAGCCGTTTTGGTCTGTGTGTACTATCCCTCCTATCAGCCTACAGAGCCTTCTGGCAAGGATCATGGTCAGTATTTTAATGTCATAGTTGAGCATTGTGAGTGGGCGATAGGAGTCCCAAACGTCTGCAGGTTTGTTGGGTTTAAGCATCGGGACCACCAGTGTCTCGAGAATGCTCTCGGGCAGTATCCCCAAATCATATGCCTCTTGAAAGACCTTGGGCAATAATGGGGTTAGAGTTGGTTCATAGGTCTTATAAAATTCCGAAGGTAGCCCGTCGCTGCCCGGGGCCTTACATGTGGCTAGGGATTTAATTGCCTCAGATATGTCTTACATGGTGATGTTTGCATCTAGGGCTTGGCTATGTGCGGGTGATAACCTGGGCAGCCCTATCTCCTCTGGTGTGTTTGAGATCTCGTCAGGGGGCACCTGGGCGTTATGTGAGTATAGTTGGGCATAAAATTGTTTAAAGGTGTCCATGATGCTTTGTTGGGTCTGGTGTAGTGCTCCATTTTCGCTTTTCAGGGCCATGGTTAGGTGCCTGGGGCATTCTCTTTTGCATAGCCAGGCTAGGAGTCGGCTAGGCTTGTCTGCCTCAGTGTGCCCCCTATTGGTTCTATTGATGTAGTCAAACTTGGCTAGCCTGCCCCAGGCTTCCTTGCATTAATTTCTGACCTGCTTGAGTTTATCTTCATCCCGTTGGGTGCCCTGGGTGTCGGATTCTAGCTTCTCGATCTCATTTTCCCGTTGTTCTAGTTCAGTTTGTAATTGTCTCCTGATGCCACCAGCTTTGGCTATGATTCCTCCCCGTATTACCACTTTCAGACTGTCCCATATTCTGCTCAGGTGGTCTACGCTGCCCATGTTCTCTTCGATATAGTTCTCTAGGGAGTCCCTGAGGTTGTCTCTGAATGCCGGGTCTTTCAATACTTCTGTGGGCATTCTCCATGTCGGTATTGGGGATCTGGGTCCTGTAATGTTCCACTCTACCATTAGGGGTGAGTGGTCGGAGGTGGTCCGACTCAGGTATTGTGCCACATCAATCTGGGGTAGGTGTTCCCTACCAGTGAAAACGTAATCGATCCTGGTGTGGAGGCTGTGTGGGGATGAATAAAATGAGTAGCCTCTCGTCTGGATGTAACTCCCGCCAGACGTCTGTCACGACCTACAGAACACGCCCCTTTTGGACTTCCTGGTCCTTGTCTCAGCGGGGCTTACACTCCCTGGTACTCCCAACATGGCCATCCAGCGTGAAACACCTTCCTCGCTCCACACGTTGGACGTAGCGTGTTCTATTAATAGACCACGCCCCCCGTGGCTCCGCGCGTCTCAATGCTATTGCGAAGTAGCGACCAGACGTGTGCTCCGTAGCTCGCGGTATTGTTTTCCCTGATTCTGTCCCTTCTAAACTCCATTCCTAGTCCCTCTCCTTTCCTTCTTACTTCCTGGACTCGTGTCCTGTGTAGTGCACCCTCTTACTTTCCCGGATTCCTGGATCGTTGCATCCCGGAACTTTGAACGCACGCTGGAATCGGAAGAGACTTGTGCAGCCTTATTCAAGACCCGATCCGTCCGCAAGAAGGCATCGACCAAGAAATCCAGCAAAGATCGGACTCAGGAGAGAAGGGGGGAACTCCTTGACAACGTCTGCTAGGTCTAGGCGTTTTAGCATGGTATTCACAGCCGCGATGGGCGCTGTCAGGCTGCTGAGGAGGGATGTGGATCTGTCGAGCTGCGGGTTGCTTACACAATTAAAATCTCCCCCTCAGATAAAAAATTATTTCTATATTGTGTGACCTTGGCGTACATTAGGTTTAGGTGGGCTGGTATGTTGTTGTTAGGGAGGTATGAGTTCACAATGCATACTTCGGTTTGCTCGATATGTCCCCATAGTATCACGTACCTTCCTTCTGGATCCGACTCGGTCTTGGTTAGTTGGTAAGGGAGTTGGGGGCTGATCCATGTGAACACCCCTCTGGCATATTTGGAGTAGGCGGTCCCAAACCCCTCCCTGCCCCAGTGCCTTTGTAACTTTGCCATAGATTCCTTTGTAAGGTGGGTTTCCTGTAATAGGGCAACTCCGATCTTCTTCCTGTGCAGGTAGGATTTAATCCTATTCCTACGAAGGTAGGTGCCCAGCCCCCTCACATTCCAGGTTAACACTTTGATGCATATAGCCATGATAATTTTGGGAAGAGTTCTGGTGTTCCTTCCACAATGTCATTCTCACCTTTCGTGGTGGTCAGGGAGTGTGGTCATCTCACCCCTGGGTCGCTTGATTCCGGGTTGCCCACTTCTCTCCTCCGTGTCCTCGCCAGAGGTGCTGCATCATATCCTGGAGACTTTTCAACTGTTTCAACTTTCATTCCAACAAATGAGTTAACAAACTTTAACAACATTGAACTGCGCCCAGCAGTTGCACAGAAGAGGCAACGCTCGGGGGCTCCTGCACCTCATAGGCCTATCCAGGTCGTTTGGCGTGAGTAGTGTGCTGGCAACTGGCCTGCACAAGTCCTAATAGGGTGGGTTGTGGCGGGTTGCATGTGTGATACCTTGAGCTCCCGTCCGTGGTTGTGAGTAAATGATCCGAGGGGTAGTTCTCGGTGTGTAGGCTGGCTCGCTGAGCGTGTCATCCGGCCGTTCCTGACAATGTTTCAGCAGTGGTTTTGTGTAGCTTGTTGCATAAGCAGTGGTCGCAAGCAGTCGCAGTTTGTCAGGCTTGAACTTTACTCAGTGGTGCTATCTTTCACGTGCCCTGTTCTTTGCCCTCCGCCATATTGTTGTGTTCTAGCCACATGTTGGCAGCCGCTGGTGTCTCGAGAAATTTGGCTTGTCCTTTGTGGATTATCTTCAGGGATATAGTAGCATGTATTTTAGGTTCAGTTGTCTTAGTCTTGCCTTGATCGGGACGTAAGAGTTCCTTGCTCTCTACACCGCAGGTGTATAGTCAGGGTATATGGTTATCTTGGAATCACCTCGCTCTATCACTCCCCCCTCTCTGGAGTACCTGAGTATAATTTCCCTGTATTGGAAATTGAGGATTTTTGCAATTATTGGCCGAGGGTATGAGCCCGGGGGAGGTTTCTTTTGGAGGGATCTATGTGCTCGTTCCACAGCAAAGCCCTGTGAGAGCTTGCCTGCGCCAATTTCCTTCTGTATCAGTGTTTCCACAAATCTGGTTGGGTTTAGGCCTTCTGTTCCTTCCGGAATTCCAAGCAGTCTGATGTTGCTGCGTCTGGCCCTCCCCTTCCGCCACTTCAGCTCTCGCTTCTAGTGTTGCTACCCTCTTTTCTAACTCAGTTACCCTGGACTTCAAGTCCGTTGTGGATTCCTTTGTTTCTTGCAGTCCTGCATCTGCGGTGGTTACTCTTTCCGTTAAGTTCTTTGCATCTTGTCTCATCAGCTGCATATCTGTTTTTACCTCATCGATCTTTGTGTCTAAGAAGGGCCTCAGTGCAACTATTGCCTCCAGTACTTGCCCGTCTCGATTCTCTACCTCCATGGCTTTGGTTATTTCCGATGTTGCTTTCTCATTTTGTTATGGGGGTCGCGATTTTGTTGCTGCAAACGAGTCCATAATATTGGATTTTTGCTTATCTTTATCTTTGGTGGGCGGCATGGTGTATCCAATACTGTGTTGCGGCTGTCCTACTGTGTCCAGCACTGTTGTGCTCTGTTGGCTGAGTTCTGCGGGGACATCAAACGCGAGGTCTGGGTTTTGCCTGCGAGGTGTTCTCTTTAGGTCTTGCCCCACTGTGTCTCTCATCCAGTTGTTGGTATGCACCTCGTTGTTAGCTCCTGCCCCCCACCTTAGTGGGCAGCGTTTCCCTGTAGTACGTTTGTGTGCTTATCAGCTGTATCTAGTTAGTTTGTGGCACAGTGTGGCCCCTATATTCGGAGTATGTGCTACATTGCCGATTTTACAGGAGGAAAAGGGGGTCTATCTTGCTCCGCGTGTTACCCGTCCAATGCTGACTAACCCGCCTATTAGGTGTAGTTCAAGTACAATTGTTTGCCGCAGTTATTGGCTGCTTCTTGGTTCTCCGTCCTCGCACCCGATCATGCATGCACCTTGGCCGAAGTTCAGGTCACAGGTCCCCAAGCATGCCTTTACTCCCACTATGGGCCCATGACTTTTAATCACTTAATCGCTTCTCATTATTACCTTGGTTGCTGTCCTGCGCGCCAATCGTATATGTACCTCATCCGGAGTCCAAGTCACAGGGCCCCAAGCCTGTTTATGCTTTCACTGTGTGCTCACGACTTTTTATCCCTTCTCTTTATCAGCTTGGTTGTTGTCCTCTGCACCAATCGTACATGCCCTCTTCCAAACTACATGTCTCGGGGCCCCAAGCCTGTTTATGCTCCTACTGTGAGCCCACGACTTTCAATCGCCTCTCTTTCTCACCTCGGGCGCTTTGCCGGGCTAGATTCTTGTACCTCTCGGTTGCTGGAGTCGCCGATGTCTCTGGGGCAGGTGGGCTGCACAGACTGGGTGCGGTCTGCTCTCTCCGTTGCCCGCTGCCACCTCGTAGCTATCCCTCTGCTTACCGATGCTTCCTCTCCTTCAGGGGCAGTCTCCTGTTCTGTGCAGTGGGTATAATTGCCAGTGTGTCTCGGGTGGGTAGGCATTCACCTGCAGGCGCGGTGCACTTCCTCTGCCTCTCACCGCCTCTCGCCACCTCTTTGCGGCCGCTCTCTCCGTTCTCTGCTGCTCCTACGCGGCAGTGTGCAGTGCGCGCCGTCCCCGTCCGACGCCTCGGGCGAGCCACGGCTCTCGTCTCCATCACATCGGTCCCCCGCACTAGTGAGCGGTGCTTCAGGCGTAGCTCCGTTTCTGCACTGCTCTGTCTGTATTGGGGAATCTCCCTCTGCCTCGGTGCTGGGGACTGCTTATTTCAGTTTGTTGTAGTTTGTCAAAGTTCTCACACACCCGCGGCGACAAGCGGCCCTTCCCCCATCTGCTAGCATGGGGACCCGTCCGCCATCTTGGTATGCCGGGGGAGGAGGGGAGTCCTTAAGGTGATGTTTTCTGCTTTCCTGCGGCTCCGATTCTTCCCGTATTAGCGACCGGAATGTAGATAAGTGTTTCGCCTGTACTCGAGTGTCCTTCAAAAGCAGTTTGTGCCGTTTTTCTGTGCTTTTAGGATCTTGGAAAAGGATCTTGGCCGGAGCTCACTTCCTAAACTGCCTTACGCCATGCGCGCCAGGCCACGCCCCCTAAGAATGATTATTGTATTCCCTTGTTCCCCTCCCGCCTTGAAGCGCTTTGATGCACTCCACCTGTGTATGCATGCTCTATAAATGAACAATTACAATAATATGTTTGAACTTATCAATAAGTTTAAAAATGTTTGGAAGGTATTCTGTTCTTGGGTTTTCCTATATTTAATGCGATGTATTTAATGCAAGCCTATTGCTGAGTTGACATAGTAATATGGCCGCCCTGAGAGCACGCATGTGATCACTATCCTTTTTGCACTGGGAAAAGGTGGGAAAACGCTGATATTAGCCCCTTCACCGCATAGTTTGTACTCTTAGCGGACAGGCCTCTACATCACATTAAACAAGCCTGTTTAAATGTATTTATTTTACAAGTTTCTGCAGAAGCTACATTTCTTGCAAGCAAACTTATATCAAAATGAATAATTTAACGCAGATGCTACCATTTTTTGGGCAAGAGCTAAGTATTAATACTTCAAAAGTAATTCTTCAACAAACTTGTTTTCACGCTTTGGGAATGCTCTCCCAGGTTAGATATTTACACAGACATTTGTCTACTGTATTTTTTGAAATTGTCACATGGAGTTCCATGTTAGACGAATATCATTGATAATCAAAGTTTAATACTTTTGAATTGAAATTCTGAGATGTATTACGCCAGCTGAATAATAAAGGAATTCATATTATTGTGCAAAATGATATGTGTATTATGGAAATGTTGTAATTGTTTTGAGTTGCAGTCCTTTTAATCTCTTTTGACAGGTAACCTCATAAGTGATTGGCCATCGGAAGGGAAGAGAAAAAACATGGATTAGTTCAATAGGAAATACATATTAGAAGTGCACAAAGGTACAGTGGTACATTCTGCATTCATGGGGTATTCACATTAATTAATATAGTGGCACCAATGACAATTTTTTATGATGAATTGTTGTTTTCTAAATGAATAATTAAACATGCAGTAAAATGTATCTTTTTCTTCTCTTCTTCCCTTTTTTATGATGATTTATTTTCAGCCTTGAAGACATGCCCATTAGTGGGAAATGCTTGTCGGAAGTTGGTTATAATAGGCCATGTACTATTATAGCTTTAGTAACCCGTTATACGGCCTACACCTATAACGGGAGGGGCGGGGGGGTAAACGCCTGGCAGCCCGAGTTAAAGGCCTGAGCAAAACCATGCTGCCCCTGTTATAGCCCAAGGAACGCAGCGTCCCGTTCATTGAATGAAAATGCTGTGAAAAGATGGCCACCATGGTTGTGGAAGGCAGGGATCCATATGGAGCCCCTCATTTATTTCCATGGCAGCCAGAAAAGCGAGATGTGGGAAGCTGATGTGGCGGCAGGCAGTGCCACTGCCACAATTGGGTAAGTGGGGCTTGCGAGGGGAGTATTGATTAGTAAAAAACAAAGAAGTGGAAAGGTGGGTAGGTGTGGAGAAGATGGTGGAGCGGGGGAAGCAGCGATCGGGTTCCATGGAGAACGGGCTGAGATCAGGAGTATAAGCAGGTAAACCAAGGAACCTGATTGGCTGCGCCCCCATCCCGGGTGCTCATATTTTTTTAAAAAAATGTTTTATTAATTCCAATGTGAAAACCATAAAATACACAACGGTTATACATTACAATTCTCATGTGCAGTTTTCATTTAGTTTCCACTACTCCCCTCTTTGCTTCCCTCCTCCGTCCCTTATCCCGAGCCTACCCCACATCACCGCCTTCCACCACCATCTCTGAGGGCGCCCCGCCCTCTGATCCCTTTGAAGAACCGTCGACCTCCAAGCACGCTAGGCCAGACGCAGACAGAGTGGCTACTAAATGCCTCCAGGCTGTCAAAGTCTCTACTTCTTGCTCCCTGCCTCTGCCTACTGCTTCGCTCCACACCACCGTTTCCGCATCTGCCCATTTCCGAAGATCATGCCACCAGACTTGTACTTTTGGTCTGTTGCTTGCTTTCCAGCTCATAGCTATTCTGTACTTAGCTAGAACGTAAACCAGGTCTTTGAGTTTACTTATGTGTTTCAATTTGCGCGGCCTGGGGATCCCCCCTACCATGCACGCCCACATAGATTCCACATCCAAATGTATCTCTTTCTCCACCATCAGGTGGGCTACCTCCCCCAGGATCTCCTTATTTCTGGGCATGTCCAGAACATATGTATAAATCCCGCATTCACTTCTCCACATTTAGGACATGTTTGTGTCTCCGTATTTAAACTTAGCTATCTTCTTAGGAGTCATGTACGCTCTATGGGTAACATATAACTGGATTTGTTGCAATCTCACGTTCCTTGACACTTTTTTGTGGTATCCCTGCACCCCCACCCACAACCCATCACCCATTGATTCTCTGGCTTCCTCCTCCCAGTCCCGCCTCAACTGAATCATCTCCTTCCCCACCTTCGACATCAACAGTTCATATATTCGGAAGACCTCATGGCCTCCGTCCAACACATCATAAAATGTTTCTATGGCCGTATTAGGCTGTCTGACCAACGATGTTTCCGACCACGTGTCTTTTATCGTCCGCACTAACCTAGTATAAGTAATATATATTCCCTGGTGTAAACCGGTGTCTTCCACCAAAGTATCAAACTCCACCACCTTCCTGCCTTTCCACAAATCCCCCAGAGTTCTATGCTGACCGGTTCCCAGTGCCTTCTGACTGCCTTCCTCGTTTGCTCGTCCACCCCTCCCAATGTCACTAGTGGAATCTGTGGGGAACACAGGGACGGGCTCTCCAGGACCCGGCAGGCCCTTCGCCAAACGTTCCTTCCCATATCGAACATTCTTGTCCCTTCGTCTCGTTGCGATATTGGCAGCCATATCCATTAATTCAGAAAAAAGAGCACACATTCAGCCTTCAACAATCTGGACTCTGGTGTGGAGTTTTCCGATAACCACTTTGCCACATATTGTAGCTCGCTGGCCAGATAGTTGTAAGGCAGAATCCTGTGCAGTTACCTTAGGGAGCACTACACAAGATTAGGACTACAGGTGAGAGCAATAAATCCCCTTTGGTATCAGTCTGTACCACAAAGATTTAGTTGGTAGCTGTGGCTCAGCAGTCAGACTTATCTCAAGAGGGAGATGAGCAGTATTCAGGGTTTACACAATAGGCCCACTAGACTATGGAACAAGGAAACACTGACCAAAGCTTTGTATTTAAAAAGTATATATATATTTATTTTATACACTTCTAATAAAACACATGTATCACAGTCATCAAGCAAGTTAAATTAAGTCAAAGAAAAAACATACACACTCCCAAGTTAAATTGTAGACCAAGGGAACCAGAGTGAAAACTGAGCAAAACGGCACAGTGACAACTACACACAAGGGATCCTCTAACAATTCCTCACAAAGGAGGGAAAGCACAAGTGATTTAGAAATAGGTTCTTACACACCCTAGCAATACTTCCCATCAGTTTGTGAACCAGTTTAAGCAAGGCAGTGCATCAGTATACGCAATACTTAAATGAAAACTGAGCAAAATGGCATTTCACAAGGTTTAAAAATGGGAAGGAAAGGGTATTTAAAAGAAATAGGCACACTACACAGTTCTAGCAGAGAATCAGTCTAAAGAAGGCAGATCTAACACATGTGACCAGAGTCAGTAGGCCTGTGCCAAAGTCAGTTGGTACAGGGCAAGGGCCCAGGAGCAAAATGTTCTTGTAGCTGCAGTCAAGCCTTTGGTTAACGATTTTGAAAAGGTGGATGGAGACGTTGAAAGAATCAAGAGAGAGGGGCGGCCAACCCAACAGGTAGGTAAAGGATTTAAAACACCTTTAGTGCTACCACGAAGAAAGGGCGGCCTGGCGGAACAATGTACCTTTAAAATGAAGAAGTGGATCCTGCGGTGGCAGTTGTTCCTGGTAGTTCCTGCAGTTCGGGTGATCCAGCAGAGGAAGAGAGGCTCTCGTCGTGGAGGAAGGTTCGAATTACTGCACTACACAGGGATGAAACCAGCCACGGTGCTGCCCGACGAATAAAAGGTACGCTCCTTTAAATCGCGGTCCGGGTGGACGGGTGCCTGGCTATCCAGTCTCCAAGTACAGGGTACTGGCGTTTCGACCAGGGCAGGTCCAGGAAGGCAATTGGCAAACTGGTTGGCCTCACCAGCTCAAGGGAAGAAGGCTTCTTTCAGATGAAGATCTTCTCTCGTCGTGTGGTGAAAAGTGGTGAGACGCTGCAGCAGGGCTTCACTGGTGGTTCAGTCGTTGCAGTGGTCTTTGGCTTCTCTCCTCTTTGGCTTCTTAGTTCCAGTGGCAACGTCTTGCTCTTCCAGTCCTCAGGACCCTGCTTTTATGCAAAAAGATCCCCATTCATACAGCCTAGCTGTCACTCACACAGTGGAGTGGTCATCTTGGCGGGAGACCCTCCAGCCTATCAGGATAAAGTGCGACATGGGTTGCTGAGGCAACCCTGTCCAGGGGTCCTACTCCCCCTCCCACACAATGGACCCACCCCAGACTCAGTGGCGCCGAAAGGAGGGCTTCTTGGCAGAAGCCCGCCAAATGGACGAACAAAGGATCCCCGACTTGGGTTAGGAGTTTAGAGAATGACACGAGAAAGAAATTATATTAAAGTTCTGGCAAATAAAACCTACCGGAGTAAAGTTAATATTAAAATACACTGGTGGTATGTTAGAGGCTGTCAGAAAAAGTGGTAGTCACGAACAATGGGAAAATCACATAGGGAAATATTTGCGGTCGAATATTTATGGTAGTAACTACTGCCACCAGCCAGAGACTTTTGAGAGAGGGACTGTACGGTACCCTCTCGAAAATGAACATAGGGGAAAAACTTTTAACCCCTTCCAGTACCTCTATAGTAAGATGGGTCCTACTGGTTTAGTTCATAGGATTTGACTAGTAAAGTCAATGGGAACTTTACATGCCCTGGGAGACAGTAGTCAGTCCCAGGGTATGGAGTCTATGTTTGGGGGTCGCTACGACACACCTGTGTCACTGCACTGATGGCGCTGTGTAACACATGGGAATAAAGATGGTTCCTATGGGGTTGAGAAAGATCCCATAGGCATTAAACACAAAATTGCCTAGAACACACATAGCAAAAATGCCTAAGAGTGGGAAAAAGAGTCTCATTCTTAGCAGGTAAAAAGAAACAAACCCTTTGAATCCAGCAAACCGGCTGGGGGACTCTATAGGTAAGGGAAATTAGCCATAGAATGAGAATTCTCCCTAACAATAGTAAATCTCAAAGTTGGGCAATCTGATGCCCCCCTATTCATGTGCGTTCTGCAGTTTCCCTAATGCTATTCTATTCCTGGAATTATGCCAAATGAACCCCCTACACATACTCTGGATTTGTACAAATAATGACTTGGGTATCATGTATGGTATGTTCACAAAATAGTGCAGTAGTGTAGGCAGTACCACCATCTTTAACAGCGCCACCCTCCCCATCATGGTCAAAAAGAGCTTCGCCAGAACCTCATGCTATTTTCAATTTTAACCACAGCCTTCTCTGTATTTTGTTTATGTTCGACCTCGACCCTATGGTGTACATCTATCCCCAAGTATCTAAAAGTATCGGTTTCCCATTGTATTTGTAATACCGGCAGTATCTCCTGTGGTATCCCTTTATATTTACCAAGGGGAAATATACACGATTTCTTGGGGTTCACTGTTCTACCAGACAGCACCGCATATCGCTCAATTACCTCCAGAATATATTGTAGGTTCTCTTCAGGGTATCTCAAATATAGCAACATATCATCAGCATACATCGATAGCAGATGTTGCCCTCCCTTCGTGTTGATCCCCACTTCTCCATATTGCTGCCTCAAGTAGATCGCCCGGGGTTCCAGCGCTAAGATAAACAGCATCGGGGACCATGGGCATCCCTGTCTAGTACCCCTACTAAATTGCCATCGTTCTGAGACGGTCGCTCCCATCCTGACTCGAGCCAGTGGTTTACTGTACAGCAACTGGACCCACTTCAAGTATGTGGGCCCAACCCCATACTCCTTCAAGGCCGCCATCAACTAAGGCCACTTGACAGAATCAAAGGCCTTCACTGCATCTAATGAAATTATTGCAACCTCCTGGGAGTCCCTTTCCGTCTGTTCTATAACATGATGGAGCCTTCTATGTTTGTCAGATATGCTTCTGCGCGGAATATGCCCGGTCTGGTCAGAGTGTATGAGTTCCTGGGTGCTAATATTGTTTATGATTAAAGGAATGTAATCTTTACCTGTGTGAAAAACACTTTAGTGATAGTTTTTCTGCTATGCATCATTTTAAAACAAATCTTTTTGAAGTTGTCAACATGTTCCGACGTGCGTATGGGGCACAGTGTTGCTGGTGACGCAGATTGGGATATTTTAATGTTGATTAGTGACTCCGTTTGTAGAGATAAGGCAGCATTCGCTCTCACGGGTTGGAGGAATTCATCCAGGGTTCTACTTTTTTAACAGCTTTTCTGGAACGCAGGTGATTTGCACCCTGCGATGGTCTGTGATTTTAGGGCCTCTTCTGTGGAGTAGCCATCGAAATCACAGTACTTTGCTCTTTTCCTTAACCGCATTACAAAATTGTCCATCTGTTCTCCCTTTTCCTGCCTTTCGTAGTCTACGTTCTTCAATGGTGCAAAATAACTATTCAGCAAATCAATTATGCCTTGGAAAGTATCTGTCATGTTTTCAGGCATTTCAAACATAATGGGGGTCATTACGAGTTTTGCTGCCTCCAAAGCCGGGTCCGGTCTCACTGAATGGGGAGTTACCGGGACATTCCGACCTATGTGGACCCGGTAAGTCCCCATTCAGTAAACCATTCCCCATTCCCATTTCAGCCCCTAGAGGGCTCAATGGGAATGGGGAAGGTGATAATAACGGGCCTGCAAATTGCGGGCCCGTTATTAGCTCCAAGGTCCCTTAACGGGTCCCGCAAAGAACGGCTGGTTAGACCAGTCGTTCCTGCTGGGACCCGCTAAGGTACCTCGGAATATGGCGGTAGGGGCTTAATGGCACTGCCATCCTTAACAGTGTCGTTAAGCCCCTACCGCCATACTCGTAATGACCCCCAATGTCCCTCACTACCGGTCCTATTGAGTGCAATAGTACTCCTCTCAGACGGCGTTCTTCTCTAACACCTGTTGCGTCAATATATATATGCAATTCCTTTAGCCACATGGACCTTCTTGGTGCCAGACTGCTTGTGTCAGAAATGTCGAAATGCTGCATGACTTGCAATTGTAATGAGTCATAGCCACCTTCCTCCCTGTGTGTAGGATTGCGAGGGGTGGAAGTGAAATGGGGGCTTTGAGAGCTACTGCCCACCTCACTGTCAGACATGATGGCTGGGGCCCAACGCTCACCTTCTGGGAGTGCAGTGGGTTGCTGTAGGCTGGATGACAGCAGGTACGCAGCGAGGCCTTTCCTGCAATTTGTTCTCCAGAGTCTGATGTTTGTAGCAGGAGAGAACTGACTTGTGACAGGGTGTGTAGCGAGTTGGGCTCTTGCAGCTCAGAAATGAGTCTTTGCCCCTTGAAAATGGGTGTTGGGGTACTGAAATGCTGTGCTGTGTGGAGATGCCACGTTTCCTCTGTGGCCGTGCCAGCGTTAATGTTTCTTGCGCAGTGGTCTCACCTTCTTTTGGATTGTGGGTAGTTCAGCATCTGTAGGCCGGGCCACGGGCGGTTCGGGAGGATCAGCTGGGGTTTCCACCGCCACGTGACAGGGAAAGCACCGGTTTTGAAGAATGAATGTGCACGGGAGGTGATCATCTCGTCGCCATTGTTCAACTCTGACAAGTATTACAAATACGGCAGGCATGCAACTAAATGAAACAGGATCAATGACGTGCAGAGACGTTCTCTGTGCATGTAACCTCTTTAATCCTTCAATGCGAACTGACGCGAAGGGGGGTGCTCCGCCTACATAAAACGTGGGCTGCAACCCACAGTACAAACAACTGAAAGGGCATCACACTAACAATAGAGAGAGAGGACACTACAGCCCCTAAGAGGTTTGGTGTATTTATTTCTGATAAAAGAATGATCCTTGTTTTTTGGATCGCAAGACGTATATAGTTTAGCCTTTTGGTGCTATTACTCTCAACAGGAATAAAAGTGGAACAGGTTTTGCAAAGAACAGTTACTTAGGAAACACCTGTGTTAAGACTTTCCTGAAGCATGAGAGAACCTCCTTAACATTCGCAGACATCTGTAATATGGTCAGTGTTATGCAGCTAGTAATTAGAAGGCACACACTTTCAGAAAGCATGGTATTTGCACTAGGAAAGCAATACTCAGATTGCAACCTGAGCTGATGTTGATAGCAATTCATGATCAAAGTATGTAGGACACATTGGGCCTAATTTTCTAAGTCCCCAGAGTGGTACCTGGGGTGTGGAAACAATGCATATAACATGTACGCATTCTTTTATGCCACAGACACTGTGCTGGGGAATGTTTGCTCTTTTTGATTTGGGAGCAGGGTCTCATAATGGAAATCCCACCTGTCCCCTATGCTCACCGAGAAAAAATGTATGTATTTATGGCAGCATGACACTTTCCATTAGTGAAAATCCACTGAATTCTATAGGAATCGACATTAAGCAGCTCATTTTGCTCTGTGGTGTACCATGAATAAAAGGTGTAAAAGCCTTGAGTAAGGCTTGAGTAAGGCCTTTACGCCTTCCTTTCACGCCACGCTACATTTCCATTCATTTGTATAGTGGAGAGGAGGGTGGAACGAAACTTGAGTTTCCGCCGCTCCCTTCCTCTGCACCATACAAATACTCCAACATGTGCACCTGCATGCATTCTCATGGTGGTGCAAATGCTGGGGATCCCTATGAAGCCTGCTGGATTTTGTATTTTATTTTTTTTAAACATTTTTATTTTTTAAACAGTTGCACAGTGAAGAAATTTACAGCAGGCAGAACATGTGTTACTACGTATTATGTTTCATTCAAATGACCGTTTGGCTTATTCAACAAAGTCCCCCCTATCCCCAGGTTTCCCCCCCTTTCATCTCGCTTCCCCGGTCAAATGTCTTCTTGGCCATTCCCAGTGGGCCTTTGAGGTCCCTGCTCCCCAGCCTCGCCTAGGACCAGTCGGGTCTCACAGGGCTTGTAGGTTTGTGCTGGGATTTTTTGGTCATACTCCATCAGGGGGGTCCAAATGTCAGTGAATCGATGTAGGAAGCCGCGCCCTAGTTGCAGTGACCTTCTCTGCCACCAGAATGTCCCATAGTTGGATCCACTACAAGATCATTGATGGGCCTTCAGTGGACTTCCATGTCCGAGCTGTTGTGATCCTTGCCGCCAATAGCATTTGCGTAAGTAGTATGGCAGTTTTCCCGGATCTGGTGTAGGATCCTGATGCTGGTGCACCCAGTAGGATAACCCCAGGTTCAATGGGAACTGCTACCTGGGTGATTTCTTTTATGGTGGCGACACATTGATTCCAAAATGTTTTAATTTTAGGGCAGGTCCACCACATGTGGAAATAGGATCCAGGCTGTCCACAGTTAAGCCAGCATAAGGGGCTGAGGGTTCGGTTGAATTGGTGTAGGCCTGTCGGCAATAGTACCAACAAAGGAGTAGTTTGTAGGTGCATTCACAATTGGTAATGCAGAAGGAGGAGGAGTGGGCTCAAGTCCATATATCCACCCAGATCAGGTCATCTAGTAGACGGCCCAGGCCAGTTTCCCGCTGTGCCATATATGGGGGTCTGGCAGAGAGGAGGTCATTGTGTGGGAGTTTATAAAGCTTGGAGATCCCGCCTCTCATTGGTAGGTCCTGTAGGGTGAGTTTGAGAGGGCTGGGGTCTCATGTAGCTTTGTGTCGGACCGAGGGGTGCGAGCACCAGTGTCGGAGCTGGGCATAAGTAAACCTGGCCGTTTCGGTTAGTTGGAAAATTTGTTTACATTCCTCAAAGCTGTAGGGTTGGCTGTTTTCAAACAATTGCCCTAAGGATTTCAACCCTCCCACTACCCAGTTCTTGAAGTTCGATGGGAGAAGCCCTGGGGAGAAGGCTGGGTTATGAAAGACCGGGGAGTGTGGACCTAGACCCTGTGGAATCCCCCTGGCTCTCAGTGCCCCCTCCCAAATACCCAGGGTGGATTTAGTGGAGGCCAGGATCTTTGTCCATGACCTTCGACACGGGTGAGGAACATAGGGGAGGGAGTGAAGAAAGAGCGGGAGCCGCGATTGCTCTAGTTCGACCCATTTCAGGGGGTTATCCGGTGAGCACCATGTTCGAAAGTGTGCCATTTGAGATGCCATCTGGTATTTTCGAAGGTTAGGGACCCCCAGACCACCCAAGCATGAGTTGCCCATTATAACTCTCTGGGATCACCTTGATTTCGTACCCCTCCATATAAACTTAAACATTTTTCTCTTTCTCTGTAGTCGCCGTAACAGATGCATAAAGACTGTAGTGGGTAGGGAGGCACAAGCGTATAGGAACCGCTGCAGAAGATTCATCTAACAGGCCGTGATTTGCCCGATAAGAGAGATCTCCTGCGAGGACCATCGCTCAAGGTCTTGATCCAGCTCCTTGAAGAGAGGAGGGAAGTTCAGTGGGAACACCTCTTTTGGATGGGCCGGGTGATGGACCCCGAGGTACGGGATGGATTTGCACTTCCATTGAATTGGGCACAGGGGTCTGAGGCTTTCCACTTCACCAGAGTTTAGTCCTATCCCCACGGCCACAGACTTCCCAAAGTTAATAGCAAACCCTGCAACCTCCCTGAATCAGTGCAGTTCTTCGAGGGAGGATGATAGGGATGGGCATATGTCCTTTAAGGACAGCAGCACGTCGTTTGCATAAAGCGAGACTTTAGCCTGCTGGCTTTTTGCACTTCTGCCATACAAATAGTCCAACATGGGCACTTGCATGCATTTTCATGGTGGTGCAAATGCTGGGAATCCCTATGGAACCTGCTGGCTTTTTGCACTAGCAAAAAGCAGGCAGACTCCATAGGGATCCATTGAAACACCGCCTGCCATTTAAGCATGGCAGGCGGTGGTTACTTCTTTTACGTGGCAGAGTGCAAAAATGTAGGGCGAAAGGCGTTGTACATGCTTGTATGCCGCCTTCTGCCCTCCCGTCTTGCACTCTCCCGACGTCATGCAAATGACGAAGGTTTGGCGTTGGGGAGACATTTACGTTGAGGTGTTAATGTAACGGGTGCCCTGTTAGGAGGTGTTTAGATTTACCATCATTGTCATCTGCTGCTATGCTACCTAGTTACCAAGGAACCATTGCTGTTATAACTAAGCAAGAGTTCCACATTCCAGCAAGGGAGAGGATTGAGAGCAGGAGGAGAGTCAGATATCCTGGCTCACAGCTGGGGGCCTTTCTCTTGGATGTATTGCTAAATAAACCCTCTCAAATACCAACGACTGCTGTGAAGTGTAAGTTATTAGCTCATTAACATTGGCGACGAGGACTGGGCCAAGGAGAAAAGGCCCCCAGCAGAGGCAACAATCGACTATCATGCCCACCTCCAGATCACGAGCTCATTCAAAATGAGCTCTACCATGTGTAAACACACAGACGACGCTTTCATTATTTGCACTATAAAGTCACAAAAGATGGTGTAATGGAGATTGCACATGTTTTTGCACCTTCGTTTGCACTTTTCCAGTGCAAATGATGGAAAGTTCGCATAGCGGATTATTTTGCACATAAGTGCAAATGTATTGGTTCCCCTCCACACAATTTACTTCATTATTAGTTCCACTGATGTATCAAGCGGACTGCCTTTAATTTAAACCAAGTAGCCTTAGTGGACCAGTGCAATTAAATCTCTGCTTGGGTAACAATCCATCTGCTGCAGTTTTACTAGCAGAAAAGATACTTATTTCTTCACTAATTGCACAAGCTTGATTCTATGTCAAGACGGAGGCGAGCATTATGCTTCATCTTCTTATTTATTTGCTCTCCAGCAGTTTCAACACAACAAATAAAATGTCCATCTTTCCGATGGCCCAAACACTTTTTTTTTTTTCTTTTTCAAAACTTTATTTCCCATCAGCCTAGGCCCTGAACCCAGTGTCCTGGTCATGTGACCTAGTCCTTCCTCTTCCTGTAAACCTCCTCTTCTTTTCCTGCTCTCCAAGAGATAAGTACCCTTTCACTTAGCTGCGCATTTCTGTCAGCTTTTTGTCTTGGGTTATCAGTTGCAGTGATGATAGATAGCGTTTTTCTCATGACCAATCATTAGGACAGCGCGCAGGGATCGCGCAGCGTAGGGAGGATTCGACAATCCTTTACTTTAATTTGTTTTTAGCCTGAGCCCTGTGCTGCAGTATCAGCACCTCAGGGGCCGGCCTGAGACACCGCACTCGCGTCGACAGTGAGGGAGCGAGACCCCCACCTTCGTGAGGGAGGCGCGAGAGACAGAGTTAACGCCCAACGCGGACGACGCCGGAGGAGATACGTTCTTTCCCCAGCCCCCACCCTCGCGGGGGCGGGGCTTCGCCGAGAAACTCGGCGTATAGAGCGAGGGACGAGCCCCCCCTCCCTCGGGAAGGAGGGGCTAACCGCTGCGCGGGCAGTGCGACCCGATTTCCCCGGCAGAGCTAGATCGATAACCTTTACCGGAGAGCGCTCATAAGAGCGAATTAGTGAACTCAGTGCCTACACTGAAAAAAATAAAGAAGCTGCTTTGCAGCCAGGTGCAGCCTCTAGATAAAGGAGTGAGAAGTGGACGTGCCCTTACACCTGTTCAGGTACTATCAGGCACCTACCAGCACATATCATGGCCGATTTTGAGTGGAGTGAGGAGGAGCAAGAAGCCACGTACTCGGAAGACCTGGCTCAGAGCTTCAAGGACGTGCTGGGTAATTCACTCATAGAGGCAGTGGCTCTAGGAGTCAGACCCCTGCAGGACCGCCTGCTAACAATCGAGACTTTCCTAAGCCAAAAGGACAGAAGCACCGTACCATCAACAAGCACGTCCACCAGGGCCACGCCAGAGAGCCCTTAGGGGTGTACGAAGGCCCGGAAGAGCGCAAACTCTTCTGACCCCCCGGGCCAACCTAAAGGGGCGAATCCAAAGGCCCCGGAGGCATCCGACGCTTTCAATAGGCTCAGAGAAGCCTTTATGGCCAAGTCGGAGGTGCCGAGCCTCAGGACCCCCTACCCAGGGGAAGAGAATATGGGAGACGCAGGAGAGGAGGTCCCTCGAGAAGAGGAACCCGTAGAATCTCCAACATCTTCGCAGGAGGAGGAAGATAAGGAGGGAGACGAAGGGAGCTTACCGCCTCCGAAAAAGAGACTGAGAAAACTGAATCATCTAGAGGAGGAAACCTCAGACATGTTCCAACCCGAGGAGATTAGGAACCCGAGATCTTCGGAATGGGTGCCCTCCCCGAGAGTGGCACGATACATGACGCAGAGGCTGCGCAAGGCCTTAGAGAAGGAAGTGAGGCAAAGAATGAGGGCGGAATGCCCCAGGCCGGAACTCCCAGGGAAGGTAGCAGAAGCGCCAGAATTGGACCCTAAAATGTTAGCGTTTGTGGCGAAATCGAATAGAGACCCTAGGAAAGGGATCGACCGCTCCTGGAGGAGTTGTCAGGAGAAGGTCCTGGATCTAGCAGGCCCACTAGCCAAGATCATGGACCTGGCAGAAAGAGCGAAAGACACAGGGGAAGAAATTGTCCCGGATGTATTAGCGAACTGGGCCCAAAGAGCCGTATGCCTGTTAGGTAACGCGAACTGCGCCATATCCTCAGAGCGCAGAAGAGGACTGCTTTTGAAGATAGATCAAAAGCTAGGAGACCTGTCCTCCTACGAAGCAGGAGAGGCCGCGCAAGGACTGCTGTTCGGCGAGACCTTCGGAAAGGAGATGGGGAGGTTCGTAGGGACCTACACCTCATTGGAGAAAGCGCAAGCCTCCATTAGAAAAATCTTCCCCGGAAGGGTTTTTGGAGGGACCGGTCGCTACAGAGGCCGAGCGTCCGGTCGTTATCAGTCAGCCAGAAGGCCTCAATCGAACAGAGCGCAATATTGGGATGATAAGAAGCCAGACACCTTCTTCCAACCCAGAGGCCGTTTCCCCAGAGGAAAGCGAGGCAGAGGACGGGGAAGAGGACAATACGTTCCCACAGGTGAGAGTATCCGCTTACCGTGCAGTAGGGGGGAGGACAGCGATGTACTGGGAGAACTGGCGCACGCTTTCCTGCGACGCTTGGGTGCTTCAGTCAGTCAAGGGCCTACACATACAATTTACACAGACCCCGATCCAATACAGAACCCCCAGGTTGATAGTGACAGAGCGAACAGAAGCAGCCCTGTTGCGAACAGAACTTCAGAGTTTAGCGGAGAAACGGGCCAACGAGCCATGCGTAGCTCCGAAATTTATAAGCAATATGTTCCTGGTTCACAGGAAAGAGACAGTGAGGCCAGTAATAAATCTGAAGGACTTGAACGAGTGGGTAGTCTACAACCACTTCAAGATGGAAGGGACTCACCAACTGAGAGACACGCTCAGACAGGGCGACTGGCTCACAAGAATAGACCTGAAAGACGCGTATCTCACGATCCCAGTAGATCAGGAATACCGACCCTTCCTGGCTTTCAACTGGGACGGGCGATTATGGCAGTTCGCCACGATGCCTTTCGGCCTAGCGTCCGCTCCCTGCGCATTTACGAAAATGATGAGACCAGTAGCAGCAGCAATCAGAGAGAAAGGCATTCGGATCATCATCTACCTAGACGATATCCTAATAATGGCAAGCAGCGAAGAGGCGCTGCGATATCAGACCAGATGGGTAGCGAACCTACTGACCTCTTTGGGATTCCTAGTGAACCAAGAGAAATCGGAAACTGTACCAGTCAGGAGGATAGAATTCCTAGGTTTCATTATAGATACCAGGTCTGCGACCCTGGAGCTGCCGAACAGGAAGATCAGGGATATTTGAAGGGAGATAAGGACCTGCCTCGCCAGCCCGACCGCATCGCTGCGAACAATCGCAAGAATTGTGGGTCTGCTGGCGGCGTCAATTCAAGCGATATTCCCAGGGCCCCTTCATTACCGAGCGCTCCAGAGGTTGAAAATAAGACACCTACAGCAAGGGCTCGGCTATCACCAGCTAGTCCAGCTAGACCAAGAAGCCCGAACGGAGCTAGAGTGGTGGCTCCAGAACATGGAGGCATGGAACGGCAGAGCCATTTTTGGCGACCGCCCGGACATGGTAATAGAATCGGACGCCAGCAGAGCAGGCTGGGGTGCCCGATGCGGAGAACTCCAAACGGGAGGCAGATGGAGCTCGGAGGAGCTCAAGCTTCACATAAACTGCCTGTAGCTTCTGGCCGGCTCTTTTGCTATCAGGGCCTTCACCAAGGACAGAGTGAACTCATGTATACTTCTGAAGATGGACAACATCTCAGCAGTCAAATACATAAATCACTTAGGTGGGACGAAGTCCAGATTGTTAGCAGAGATAGCCAAGGACTTCTGGCACTCTTGTCTGGAGTCGGGAACGGCAGTGACGGCAGAATATCTACCAGGAGCCCAGAACGTGGTGGCAGACTGGAACTCCAGACATCTCACAGACACCAGCGACTGGATGCTGCACAGAGCGACATTCCAGCGGATAGAGAAGCTCTGGGGACCGTTTCACGCAGATCTATTTGCGTCCAGACTGAACGCTCAAATGAGCAGGTTTTTCAGCTGGAGGCTGGACCCAGCAGCAGCAGGGACAGATGCTTTTCTGCAAGATTGGAGAGGTCAAACGCTATATGCTTTCCCTCCATTTATAATGATAAGCAGAGTTCTAACAAAAGTCCGCAAGGAGGAAGCGAATCTGATCATAGTAGTGCCGATATAGAAGTCCCAAGTCTGGTTTCCAGCGTTAATGGAACTGATGGCGGACTATCCTCGAGTGTTGCCGCAAGAGGAAGATCTCCTCACGGACCCAGCTGGGTCGTATCACCCTCTGAGAGTGAAGGGGACGATGCCGCTAATGGTGGGCAAGATAGCAGGAGACGTTGGAATCCCCCGGGAATTTCGCCTCAAGCTGCGAGCCTCATCGCAGAATCATGGGCTCCGTCGACTAGAAGGAGCTACGATGCAGCTTGGAACAAATGGTCAAGATGGTGCAAGGCGAGAGGTTTTCATCCCCTTTCTGCCCCTCTAGTAGAGATCGTGAATTTCCTGGCGGAACTTCTGCAGGATGGTAAAGCCTACCGCACGATAGGGGTATATCGATCCGCAATATCGACAGGCCATATGCCTATTGATGGAGTACCAGTAGGTGAGAACGTGGCAGTAATTAGACTCCTGAAAGGGATAAGAGGCAGAAAGCCTCCGCAACCGAGGTATAAATCTCTATGGGACGTTACAGTCGTGCTTCGACTATTAGCCGACTGGCCCAGTAATAGGTACCTAACACTGGGAAGACTGTCGGAGAAATTAGCGATGCTTCTATGCATGATCTCTTGCAGGAGAGTAGCAGACGTCAGAGCATTGGAGGTAGACAGAATGATATACGGGCCAGACGGAGTGACTTTCCATCTGGCCAGGAGGACAAAGACAGACTCCTCGTCAATAACGTATCCATATATGCAAGACCATCCTAAATGGTGCGTAGCCGCATGCATAAGAGAATATATAAATAGAACAGCTGAGCTGAGACCGTCGGGGATGACGCAATTGCTGATAGCGCGTAGGAAACCGCATAAAGGCGTAGCGACAGCCACTATAGCAAGGTGGGTTAGAGAAGTCATGAGTCTAGCAGGGATAGACATGGCGACGTTTGGAGCACACTCTGTGAGAGGAGCGGGGGCATCCAAAGCACTCCGTCAAGAAGCGACATTGCAAGATATTCTGAAAGCAGCCGATTGGGCGAGTGATAGCACGTTCAGAACGTTTTACTTTAAGCCAATTAATGCGCTGGCAGAAGCTATGGTAAGAAGCTTTGAACAAGCATAATGCTCGCCTCCGTCTTGACATAGAATGAAGATTCCCCCTGCTAATAGCGCAGGGAGCTCTTGATTCTATTAAAGACAAGGAGGCGAGCATTAATCTCCCACCCGAGATACACGAGAGAAGGATAAGAGATGACGTGGTAATATTAAGATATGTACGGAGTGAATAACAAGTGCATTTTTCCTCAGGAATAGGGTGTGTATCCGCCGCCCTAATTTGTACTGTTGTTTTTCCGTCTTAGGAGAAGATCAGAAGAACGGCTGAGTAAGCACGAGAGCTGATCGGAAAGCATTAATCGAGATCGCAAGTTTGGATGCGAGAGTTCGTTTTCACAGTTCTACAGTTCAGGGACCTCCCGGATCAAGTTGTCAGTTCAGGAGATGTTTACGATGTTAGTTGGAATGCAGTCAAAGAAGAGGAGGTTTACAGGAAGAGGAAGGACTAGGTCACATGACCAGGACACTGGGTTCAGGGCCTAGGCTGATGGGAAATGAAGTTTTGAAAAAGAAAAAAAAAAAATGTGTTTGGGCCATCAGAAAGATGGACATTTTATTTGTTGTGTTGAAACTGCTGGAGAGCAAATAAATAAGAAGATGAAGCATAATGCTCGCCTCCTTGTCTTTAATAGAATCAAGAGCTCCCTGCGCTATTAGCAGGGGGAATCTTCATTATGTAAGATACTGTACTTATGTACACACTACTAGTGATGTCAGTATGAACAGACAGGGTATTAAAAATGCATATTCTGGGGGGTGCTGTTGAGCAGCAAGGAGATGGTTGCCTGACTGTGAAGCTACATCCCGGGCCAAATCCTAAACATTTAAATATCCTCAACGGGGCTATTTTTCAAGTGGTGGAACTTAGTGACGGAAGGCTCGGTGCAGGTGATATCTTACTTGGAGCTTCCTACGTTCTGTAAAGATGGAGGATTTCTCGTTGTCAGTCTGCCGTGAGAGGTGGGGATCTCGGGCCGCGCTGGGTTTCTCTGAAGCGGGACACCCTGCTGAGGGAGAGTGTGCGGCTACATAGGCCGCTGTGTGGGAGGAGTCATACGCTGCAGGCTTCTGTGAAGACTGGATTCACCTTCCCCGTTTCTACAACATTCGAGGTTGCCGGCACCGACTGGGCTGAGACGGATCAGAGGACGAGACCGGGCTGCCCCACCCCCTGCCAAGGTCGCCTGCATCATTTTCCCTATTAAGCTGTGCTTGGGGGACGCTTGTGCCTCTCTGGGACCCCTGCCACTACTGCTGAAAACTGCGGTCTAGGCAGTGCAAGGCACATGCCCTGTGGTGGGACCTGGATGACGGGCTCTGCACCATCCATGTACAAATCCCACAGACATTGAAAGAAAAGTTCAGAGGAGCACCGCCATAATCTCCCTTTCTGTGGGAGTAAGGCGACGCATCATTTAGTTGAGATGCAGCTCCAGCCCGTTACTACTGGCTCCCAACAGCTCCCAACATGGCTTTCCAGCATTTTTAAGGCCCTGATAGGAACAGGGAGCTAACGCAGTCGGAGGTGTCTGAGACTGCGGCTGGAACGTGGGGCGGCCATAGTCTCTCGGACAGAAACACGAAGAGGCCGGTAGACTTGCCCCACACGCCGAGTCAATATATACAACTTCCTATCCCTCGTCAGGCCACTCAGCGTTTATGTGTGCGTACCCCCATGGTGGTGGAGGTGAAGCTTAGACGGGCCCCGCTGTGGTGCATTGACTCATGAGCACCCAGCTAACTGATCTAAGTTAGATATAACCGGTGCCCTTGTGACAGCGGTGCAGTAAATAAAACTGTGTGGTGCAAGAGCGGTGGAGGGCCCTGTGGGGGGCTCCTGGCCCACGGAGCTATGTACTAATACGCAGGAGGCTACAGTCCATCCTAAGTCTCACAGGGCGAAGCAAAAGGGGCACGAACAAGAGGAGGCGGCACTGGACCTATGTGTCGAATGATGGTACAATAGTACTACAATATACATTTAAAATATATGTCTCTGACCAGCAGGAGTCACTGCCATCAAAGAGCAGGCACAGGAACTCTGTAGTCATATATACCTGTTGGAAGCTGTGGAGTGTCCATCGCCGGCCCCCGAGAGCCTAATATTGTGGTAAACCCTTGCGGGTCATGCCTTATGGAGGGTCCCGGACGCACATTGCGGTCTTTCAGTCCAGGGCAGGCGAAAGTCCATCCTAATCCTCACAGTGCTAACCGAGAAAGGCACAAACAAACAAAAACAGAGATGTACTTATGCACAAGCTGACAGTATATTGGGGCTCTTATAACCATTGTATGTGGTGTCTCCAACCAACATGAGCCATCTATACTAAAAGCTCACTCATGGGACCCTTAAAGTTACATATACTCGTTTGAGACTGTGGATTGGCAACCATAGGCCCCCAAGGCCCTAACACAATAGTAGACCCTAACGAATGTGTGCAGTGTGGCGATCGGAACACCCCAGACATGAAGATATAGCACGCATTGGCATTAGTGGACAATCTATCGTCATATCTGCACCCTGATGCTCTGTTCTGTAGATGGCGAGATACCTCCCTGTGTGGAGGACAAGACAGCCTGCTCCTGTTCCGACCTCAGAGTTTTGAACCATAGTTGGGACAGTATACAAGCAATGGCCAAGACTGTACCATTAACGAGCCAGAGACAGGTGACTGCCCCGTATCGATACTTGAGAAGAAGGGGCCAGACTGGCCAACTGTAAATCCCTACAAAGTCTACATCTTCAGGGTAAACTGCTGAGAAGACCTGACTAATAGGAGGGGGCTATCCTCACTACATTCCATCGACAATGACAAAGGGTGCAGGCGGCAAGGAAAAAGGCCCTATGGATTCTTTCACCAACTCCTAAACCCGGTAGCGAACTTAGCGGTACTCCCATCTACAGATGCTCCATCAACGTCAACCGGAAATCCTAGAGAGGATCACGTACAAACAGTGATGCAGTTAGGCTTCTTATCCATGAATGTCAAACTTGATGACATAGTAGCAACAATTGGATCACTCGAGGCACAACTGGAGAAGCAGAGTACTCGGATAACAGATAGGGAAGCCAGAATAAGCGTGACTGAAGACTAGGTGGATCAACAGGACTGAGACATAACGCACTTAAAGGGAGAGATATCCAAGATTAGAGGCAAATGTGAAGATTTGGAGTTGAGATCCAGGAAGAACAATGTACGTATTGTTGGAGTCCCAGAATCCACCTGCAAAGGCCAAATGGACATTTTTGTGGAGGCACCTAACAATGGTGCCGGTGCTCCCGTGAAAACTCTGCGAGCGGGTGCCATCCCGCCCGGCAGGTCTGACCCTGGTGGGGCGTGACAGCACCCACCCGCAGAGTTATACTGTGCCGGTCCGGTAACAACGGTGCCGGTAGGGTTACCGGCACCGTTGTTCCCGGACCGGCACAGTTATAATGAGGCCCAGAGACGTAATCCTGAGAATGTCCAGGGAAATGAGGATGTTGTGGTATGAGGAAAGCAATAATCATATCTATACAGATTTTGCAGCAGGGGTGCAAGCCCAGAGGAGGTCATATGACCCAGTGAAGAGACAACTTAGACTGCGCCGGATCCTGTATGTGTTAATCTTTTCATCAAAACTGCTGATTCAGCATGGAGGCAGGGCACATTTTTTTGAAAATCCTACTGAAGCTATGAACTATGTTGAATCTTCCATTCCAATTCCACCCCGAATCTGGGATGCGGACCAGAACAGAAGCCCGGGCCCGGACGATGAAAGTAGAGATCCTGCAAACTAAACTATGAAACCTGTTATATCCTTTATGCTTTGCACTATAAGCCTGAGCAATTTGATAGCACCACTATGTTTGATTTAGAGTTGCCCGGATGGCGGCATGCGGTTGTGGCTTCCGTGGTTGCCACAGTTTATGCTCCTCGGGAAAGTTCCACGAGTTAAAGGGGAGTACATCATCCAGTTGGGGTTGATGTTGTGGGATGGATCCAAGCATTACCAGTCCAAGCTTAAACCTGAACCAGAAGCCGATTGGGCTGGTATATTACTTGGGGGTTGTGGTGTAAACAGCCTCCCCAGAATAGTTGCAGATAATTTTGGGGGTGGGAAGGCAGGGCGGAAGAGACAGCGTGGTTTGAAATGGTTAAATGTTTTGAAAATAATGGTCATGTTGCAAGTAATTGAGCAATAAGTGTGCACACATTACATTTGTTAGTAGAGTACGTCGTAAATGGCAACAATGGGTCCCAACGGTAGAGGGCTGCAAATCAAACTGATGACCTGGAATGTCTGCGGCCTTAACAACCCAGGTAAGGCAAGGAAAGTCAGTGCATATGTGTAAAGACACGGCCCACAGATCCTGATGTTACAGGAGACACATGCTCTGCAGAAAGTAAACACCTCCTTGGCCCGCAATTGGGGTCCTCTGAGATATTACACCGAATACTCCACGCAGGCTAGAGGTGTCTTCACTCTAGTCCACCCCTCGGTCGCTTTCCGGTATACTAGAAGCAAGGTCGACCCTTTGGGACAGTATGTACTAGTGTGGGGTGAGGTAGCTGGGCATCCAATGGTATTGTTCAATACTTACGGACCTAATTTGGATGATCCGGAATTCTACCAGACAATTATTGACATGCTGATCCCACTGGATAAGACCTGGGTGATGTGGTGGGGAGATTTTAATACCATTCTAAACAAAAAGTTGGATTGGTCATCCGATGGACCACAGGTGCTTACGAAAGCAGGTAATATACTACACCAAATCCTACTAAAGCTCCCCCTCACAGATATTTGGAGAACACTGCATCCACATAGTAAGGAGTTCACGTACTATTCCACGGCTCATGATTCTGAGTCCAGAATAGATTACTGGTTACTAACCCCCTTGATAGCCAATATGGTACAGAGTTGTGATATCCTCCCACGTACACTTTCCGACCACTGTCCGGTCTCTCTGACTCTTGAACTATCTGACTCTCCACCACAAGCATCACAATTGTGATGGCCCGCTCCTGGACCACTGGAGCGGGCCACAGAAGTTGTCAGGATCACCCGACATGGACCATTCGGGCTACGCTCACGAAGCAAACAATGAGCACGGATCACCCTGCTAGCCCCGGATCATCGGAGCATGTCACGTGGGCTGGGGCACCCAGCTCACAGCTGCCCCGGCTCTGGGGGCATCCAGGTCGGGGTTGCACATTCAGCCATGGTCACATGGACTGCACATCCAAGGGGGACGTTGTTGCCCAGCAGGGGCACCAACCTCGTGCAGGGCCCCATCCTTGGGCCTCCTGCACGTGGTGTGGCACCATCATGGTGCCTGCAAGAACGACACCAGAGTCAGGTTAGGATCGACTGATGTCCCTTTTATTTACTTGCTCGCATGGTTACCCCATGTGACCATGATGCAGAAACTGGGAGGTACCATGTCCCCCAGAATGGGTGACATGCAACACTCCTCCTTTTTCATAACTATAAAACAAACTCGTTTTCACACCCTTTATTAACCTGAGTGAGTGGGCGATGCTCCACTGACACACCAATGTGTTTCGGCCCTGGCACCCCATACTACAACACCCACAAACACATGAACACAGTTCCACTCCATACTCGGGCTGGGCCAGTTTGGGTCTGCAGACTCCCAACCATTGTGTGTGCAATCACAGGGTCCAGAGGGTACCCGTCCGTCCTCCGATGAGGTGTCTCCCGGGCCGTCAAGAGTTCAGGGGCCGATAAAGCCACACATGGGGTGACCAGGGGCCACATCGACCCAGTCCTTGGCTAGTTGTAGCCGGATGACAGGCGACTACACAGTTCCGGATGGGCACACATGCGTCTGGAAGCACCAGGGGCCACACTGGCCACATTCAAAGAAAGGGTAGGCTCACTGCTGCAGGGTGCTGGCGGCCGACTGCCAAAATCGCTCCTTTCACTTCCCCAGCTTTTACAGGGCTCCTGGCAGGAAGGCACTGTTGATGGGGTGTCTGGGCCAGTGCACCTCTTCCACTTCTAAGCCAGGAGTCTCTGTGACATGGAAGGGCGTACAAGCACTCGTAAGAGCTGCAACCCTCACAACGAGAACCTCTGCAAGGAGTTATCTGATGGGCTCATGGGCCGATGGACAGCGCCAGTCCGATGGCCACCTCTATTCTTGACGGGATGGGGGCTGGTACCTGCCGCTTGTGCTGTGTGGCATGGGAACGCTGGGCCCATCCATCGCAATTCTTTTGTTGATCTTTTTCTGCACAGAGCACCGGATCAGCTCTTCACCGACTGGGTCGAGCTCATCTGCCTTTGCGTGATGGACTTCAAGGGGATATGATGGGCTTCCAGGGGATGAGGCATGCAGGCCAAACACGGGCATTGCTGCCTGCACAAGGGGCCCAGAGGCAGGGAAGGGGACACAGCATATGCAGACGTTTCCCGTGCGCCCTTTGTTTCATCTCGGCTCCTTTCCTTCTCCTTTGTAAATATTCCGGTCCGGAGCATATTTTTTCTTTTTCACCCTGGCAGGCCTGTGTTATTCTTAGGCCCTGCCCAACTCACTTTGGCTGGGATTTCTCGGATTTCCTGGTGCACCGCTGCAGCCCTTTTTATTATTAGTTGCAGGCGAACTGCTTTCCTTTCCCACCATCTCGAGCCCAGGCATTAGGAGGCCACGTCCCCTCCTTTTGTTCTTTCAACGGCCGCCACGGGCCTCCATTCACAATTCCAATTCTTTTTTTTTGTTTGATCTCGGGCCCAGGTGGTGATGGGCCCGCCTTATATTTGGGGGACACCTCTGCTGTTTGGCGGCCCCTGCACCTCTTCAGTGCCGCGGCCGATGCCGCTAGTCATCAGGGCCACCCCAGCTGTTTGGCGGCCCCTTTTGCACCTCTCCTCCCTTGGCCGCTCCTCAGAGCGAGCATTCCTTTCTGTGGTGCCGGGCACATGGTCCTGCTGTCACACCCCATCCTTTGTTACCTCGGTGTGGCCGCTGGCCCTCAGGCTCCTTTCTCTCTTTCCTCCGTCGAACCTACGGCGCACACGGAGGGGCATGCACACACCAACCCCAGCCGCGTGAGCACCCCTCCACCCGCACCCTGTCCAAAGCTCACAGCTGTTCTCCGCACTGCGGGCCCAGTAGCTTGTGGCCACACCTCTTTTCCAGTGCAGCCGAGGCCGCTTCGGCTGCACACGCATTCCCCTCAGCAGCAGCCGACGCCGCGCTCGAACCAGCAGGCACCAGACGGCCCATGCCCATGAACAGCACGTGGCCCTGGGCCACCCATGGAGCAGCCGACGCCGCCTCACACACACGGGCTCCCACAGCCCGCAAGCTCCAGCTCACAGGCACAGACCAGCCTTTGTCGCCATTGTGGTGGCCCGCTCCTGGACCACCGTAGCGGGCCACAGATGTTATCGGCATCACCCGACATGGACCATTCGGCTGCGCTCATGCAGCAAACAATGAGCAGGGATCACCCTGCTAGCCCCGGATCACCGGAGCATGTCACATGGGCTGAGGGCACCCACCTCACAGCAGCCCCGGCTCTGGGGGCACCCAGGCCGGGGTTGCACATTCAGCCATGGTCACATGGCCCGCACATCCACAGGGGACGGTGTTGCCCAGCAGGGGCACCAACCTCGTGCAGGGCCCCGTCCTTGGGCCTCCTGCATGCAGTGTGGCACCAGCATGGTGCCTGGAAGAACAACACCGGAGTTTGGTTTGGATCGACTGATGAGCCGGAAATGGCTCGTCCCTTTTATTTACTTGGTCACATGGTTACCCCACGTGACCATGATGCAGAAACTGGGAGGTACCATGTCCCCCAGAATGGGTGACATGAAACAACGATGGAGGATGCTTTCCGCAATCCCAAGAGACCCCTGTATGACTGAGGCCCTGCATGCTGAAATTACAGAATTCTTTGCCATCAATGTGGGATCAGTCCGCACCCATGCAGTACTTTGGGAGAGATTCAAAGTTTGGGTTAGGGGTATCGTTATGGCCAAAACCTCCGGATCACTCAAAAGTATTAGAAGAGAACTAGGCCAAATCAAAAACCAGCTCAGGGACCATGAGAACAGATAGGCACATGGGGAGGAGACTCTAGCGCGGATTCAGGAGCTATTGGGTGAATTCCACCAATTAGCAGATAGAGAGGTATTGTATATGGCCAACCTTGTCGGGGCTCGCAGATATGGAGACGGGGATAAAGCTGGTAGATCACTTGCTAACCTGTTAAAAGCCGAGAATTATCGCAACTCCATTGTGGGGATTGAGACAGCAGATGGCTCAATCATGCACCACGATAAAGACATTAACGATGCTTTCACACAATTCTATTCCACTTTATATTCTAATCGGGATTAGGTCACAGATGACAAACTCTCCAGATACTTATTGGCATTGGAACTCACCACGATCCCGCCCGAAGCCAAGCTCACTTTGGACCAACCTATAACACAAGCCCAGATTGTCAGTGCCATTAGGTCACTGGCACCTGGGAGGACACCGGGCTCGGATGGTCTGGTGATTGAACTATAATAAGGAGTTACACCAGGAGCTGGCTCCTGTCCTACTGGGGGTGTGGGAGGATCCATGGAGCAGGGCTCACTCCTGCAATAAATTGTGCAAAGCTATTATTACAGTGTTACTTAAACCTCACCGACCTCCGCACAATATGCCCTCACTGATCAATACGGATGCTAAAATATTAGCGAAAATCCTGGCGTCTAGGCTTTTCCCAAGTATTACCCAATTAGTGCATCCTGATCAATCAGGCTTTAGCCCCACGAGGTCGACCACGTTGAATCTCTGTCGCTTATTCATGGTGATGGCACAGGTGAGTTCCAGCGCGACAGCTGCAGTGGCCGCCCTAGACGCCGAAAAGGCATTTGATTCTGTGTTGTGGAGATATTTGTTCATGGTGCTGCGCTGTTTTGGGATCGCCCTTATTTACTGAGCTGTGTACGACTCCTGTATTCTAACCCGGTCACAAAAGTCCTAACAAACCAGACACGTTCAGCATTATAGGTGAAGGACCAGACAGGGCTGCTCCTTCACCTAAGTGCTCTTTGCCATAACTATCGAGCCCATGGCCGCTTTGGTTAGGCGGATACATGGACACAGGGGGATTAGAAGAAGCAGTTCCCCCCAGATCATATTGTTATATGCTGGTGATACCCTCCTATACGTCCGGGACCCTGAACACAACCTTGCACCCATAATGAGTGACATCCATACATTTTCCCGCTATTCAGGTTACAGAATAAACGATTCCAAATCAGAGTTGTTTCCCATCACACCTGTCACCACGCAGCCACCTAACATAGGTGGGTTTAGATGGGCATCACTACATTTCCGATACCTGTGCATTATGTTGTCGGGTGACGGACAATCATTGCATGCAGAAAACTATGAGGCCTATTTGTAACAACTATCTACAAAGCTACTGTTATGGGCAAAACTCCCAATTTCACTCTTTGGGCGGGTGGCGCTTTTGAAAATGGTTGTCCTTCCGAAATTATTATATTTATTTTATAAAATCCCTTTGTGGCCGGGATGCGCCTTCTTCACCAAGCTTAAATCATTGGCTTCTACATTTGTCTGGGGGCCGGGTGTGGCAAGAACAATTTGGCATAAACTGCCTGAACCTTATACATGTGGTGGTCTCGAGGCACCCAATTTTGAACTTTACTACCTGGCATCACAGGCTCAATTTGCAAGATACTGGTGCGACCACGAAGACACAACTACACACATACAATTAGAGGGATATGCGTAATCCCCCGCTGACCTTAGCTCAGTTATATTCAATTAAAGACATAGGGACTCCTGCGCATTTGACCCTGTAAGTACCACTGTCAAAGCATGGTCGAACATTTTTCGGAAAATTGGTGTGGAAGTGGCCTGTGACCGTGGAGCTCCATTATGGTGCTTTCCAGGAATCTCCCCCACATTCAAGAGATGCTCCAAAAGTCTTGGGACCCTGCAAAGCATTTGAAAATAGGTGATATGTACCCTAAGGGTGAATATGTCACTCAAAAAGATTTTGTGTATACTATAGGGGGTGGACAGTTGAAATTGCTGCAATACCATTGAATGAGAACTCCATTCCGTAAGAGATGGCCATCATTTCCAAAGAAAGCACATTCACATTAATGCATAAGAGCCATCATGTCCAATGAGGGCACAAAAAACAGAGTGTCCAGGTTATATGGGTTAATACAGTCTCATATTCCTCCTTGGAATTCCATTAAAACAGCATGGAAGGGGAGCGTGGGTACCACAATTGATGATGATAAATGGGGTAAATACTGTCAACTAAGTCAGTATGATTCAATGCTGGACTGCTTCTGATTCAGTTCAAGATCCTGAACCACTTGCACTACACCCCCGCTAAAATGGCCAAGTTTGTGACAGACTGTACTGGGGAATGTTTAAAGTGTGGAAGTCCTCTGGCTGATCCTTTCCATATGTACTGGTCATGCCCCCAGATAGCGTCATTTTGGGGTAGAGTTGCCGAGGCCATAGAGGATATACTACACATTTCATCCTCTCTGGCCCCACTTAAGTACCTGTTTGGTGATATTGGCAAATCCTCTGAAACTACACGAAGGCTGTTTAATGTCTCATGTGCTGTGGCAAAGAAATTCATATTAAAGTGTTGGAAGTCTAAAAATGCGCCCAGCCTGGACGATAAGCTGCGAGAACTAACTTATGTTAATGAACGTGAAGAGCAATTTGTTCTTTCTGTACCTACAACATGCTGCCATAAGGACATTTGGGCCCCGTTCAGAATGTATCTGTGTGAGATAAACTTAAATATTGACAGCTCTTGAACCGAATTTGGTATACATTTGGAAATCTTTCCTGTGTTAATTACTGACAATGGGCCTCATTACAAGTTTGCAGGTCTGTTTGCCGGTAAAATACCGCCGCTGTTACTACCGGACCGGCAAACTACGAGTTCTGCTCGCGGGTGCCGTTCCGCCCACCAGGTCTGACCTGGCGGGCGTACCGGCACTCGCGAGCAGAGCACGAACGGTGCTGGTGCATCCGACCTCCCCATTCCCATTGTGCCCTATAGGGCTCAAATGGGAATGGGGAGTAATTATTACCAGCACCCGGCAATGGGGATGTACTGGGTCCACCGGGGCTGGAATGCTACCGCCAACATCGTAATGAGGCCCAATGTATTGTGTATTGTGCTGCTTGTAATGTGACCATTGAATAAACAAAGTTAAAAAAAATGCATATCCTATATAGAAAGGTTGCCATGGGTAGGATCCACTTCAAGGTCCTTTGACAATTAAAGAAGGATTTGGTTACTACACCTCTCTCAGTGAATGGCTAGAGCTATCAACCAAGAATTACTCCAGCATTACTTGAACATTTTGACTGAATTAAAGTGCGAAAGACTCATATTCAAAAAAAGATATGACTTATCGATGATCATTTCTATTATTTGGGTACTTAATATGCCAGCAGTCTCTTTATTGGCTGGCAAGTACTATTTTTAAAGTGTCATTGTTTTAAAACATCTTTTTGCTTTATATGGTTTGCTTTTTTTAAAAGGATTTGCAGAAAGAAACACCCTTCATTTAATGTATTTAATTTCCTTTTTCTTTTTTCATTTTGTTGCTGCAAAAACAATATCACTTAAACAAAATGTTGTTTTTGCTGATAAAAAGACATACTGAAATAATAAAATGCCATTGGTATCTTACACCTGTTGTTTGATTATTCATAATAATTTATGTTTTGGATTGAATGAGATTTAAATAGATCAGATACATACGTAGGTTGACCTCTTGAAGACACTCTCACCACTGCTGGCAGTGAGAGAAGCGCAGAGGCGAGCTCCGGCCCGACAAGCAGTGCCAGTCTACCGGGGTACTGCCAGAAGAAGAAGAAGGAAGTTGCGTCAGGAACTGGAAGCCAGGTCAGGCTTCGTTACCATGTGAGGAGTGACAATGTTCTGTGCCGCTGACTGGGGAAAGCCGCTCGAGACCAGCAGATACCAAGTCGAGTACCCGAATGGGTACAATTGGAGTGAGAGAACGCAGATGCTGTCGGTGAACCAGGAGGGGAGAAGGAAACGCCGAAACTGAGGCGAAGAGCCCCTCAAAGAGTGAATTTGTTGGCAAGAGTGTGGGAGAGAGTAATCCTCATGGGAATAAGTGTCATCTTCATCGTCACAGTACTTTGCCATACAGTAACTTGGGGTAGATGCATGCCACCTTGTATTAAATGAGAAAGAGAGATTGCAAAATAAAGTCCTGGCTGTAGAGTATACAGATCTGGGATTCACACCCAAATTGTTTAAAATAACTGTATAAGAGAACTTGGCTGCGTAGCATACCGGGTGTTTTGTGAGTCTGGGACCTGCACCTAAATTGTGTAAAGGAACTGTACAAGGGAACCTTGCAAGGGCGTATACCAGATGTTTTGCGAGTCTGGGACTCACACTCAAGTTCTGTTATCTTGGCAGGAGAAATCTAAGCAGGACCTATACCCTTAAGATTGAGATTGTATGAAATGTGGAAAAAGGCCTCGGGAAGGGGGTCATTTCCCTGGAGTGAGTTGCAACACAAGAGGAGAGGAGAGAGTTATCCCCTTGAACTAAAAATCACTATACAGAACTTGGTTATTCTTTGAACTTTTATTTTGGTTGAGAGAATCCTGGAGAAGGGAGTCATTCCTTCTGGAACTGTGAACATTATCGGTTTGGCACTTTTGTTGGACTTATACCATTTTGTTGAACTTGAACATTTGTGCACTTTCTGAACAAAACACAATACCCTTAACACGTTAGAGTTAGGGCTAGGATTGGATTTTTGACATTTTTACTTCAGACATCTTGACACTTGACAGACCCTTAGTTTTGGTTGAGGTAGAGAAATACCTCCTAAATTTGGGACAATGAGGCATTTTCCAACTCCTTTATCATTTCAATAAAAGGGCTCCTCACAGTAGTATTTTATTTACATCGGTAGGTTTACCATAAATTGAGGCGGTCAGTGTGTTATTAGATAGAGCAATTTCCACATCCAAAAAGTGTAATTTGCGTTGACCTATTTCTAGAGTGAACTGTATTTGTGTATGTACTGTATTAAGATACTCTACAAAGAGATGCAGTTTTGGTAATGTTCCATTCCAAATTGAGAAAATATCATCAATGTACCTTTTCCAGTACACAATTTTGGTCGACCACATATCATGATTAAGTAGGAAAGTGTTCTCGATGTGGTAAATAAAAATATGTGCATACTCTGGGGCCATAGCTGAGCCCATAGAGGTACCAGAAACGTGTAGGTAGTATTTGCTGTTGCATATGAAACAACTATTATAGAGGAACATTTTGGTCAATTCTATTACAAAGATTTTATTAGTTTGAACGATTTCTTGTTGAAGTAGTATCCATTGTAGGGCTTCCAACCCTTCTTCATGAGGAATAGAGGTATATAGACTTTGTACATCTAGTGCAAAATATATATATTTAATTGAAAATTCATGTAGTTCATTCAAGGAATTCAAAAAGTGCATAGTATCCCTTAAATAGGTTATAGATCTTTGCATTGTTGGTTTTATAGCCTGGTCTAGATATTTAGCTAAGGGATCCAAGAAAGCATCTGTCCCTACTACAGTTGGTCTGAATGCTGGTTTAGTGGGATGTTTGTAATTTCTGGTAATGCATACAAATCTGGTATTATAGGGAATTGTTGTGTCTAAAAATCTTAAGTCTTAGATGTGATCCAATCATTATCATGTGCTTTATCTAATGTTGTTGGGATCAGATCTTTAATGAATGGTGTCAGATCGTTATCCAATTCAGTGTAGGTTGATTGATCTCCAAGTAACTTTAAAGTAACTCTGACTCTAAGATTGTAAAGATTGTAGGGCTCCTGAAGAAGGGATCAATATATCCCAAAACGCTTTGTGCTGATTTTATTTGGAAAGTTATTATGTTACCTAGCTGATCTGTTTATTTATGATGAATACATTTTGCAATAATCTTGTTATGAGTGTATCCAACTTTATGATTCATGATATAGTATGATTGTGGGGTTTTCTCTTTGTTTTCTAATATATGCAAATACTTATTTATCACTTAGCAGTAAAATATTAGAACCATTATAAGATATTGTACAGAACTCATTGGGCCTCATTATGAAACCGGCGGTAGCCCTGTCAGTATCATTTTTTTCCGGCACCCGCGAATGGGCAATTACCATCATTATGGCCCTGCCGGACCCGGTAATTGCCCATTCACGGGTGCCGGAAAAAAATGCTCTCAATAGGGTAAATGGGAATGGGGAGGTCGGATGCACCGGCGCCATTCGTAAATGGTGCCAGTGCGTTCTACAAACTCTGCTCGCGGCTGCCGGTATGCCCGCCAGGTCACACCTGGCCGGCGGGTAGGCACCCTCGAGAATAACTTGTAGTTTGCCGGTCCGGTAACAACGGTACCAGCAAGCTTACCGGTACCGTTGTTACTAGAGCTGCAAACTTATAATGAGGCCCATTGAGGTTTTTGGCTTTCTAAGCTGTAGACAGTGTGTAGGGGACATAGTACACCCTGCGTCTTAACATTGTTTATGCATTTTTGTGTCAGGATTGAATTTTTCTCCCCTGCACTTTCTTTACATTTCATTATTGAGTCCTTCCATAAATACTGGAAACAGGTGTACTTTGAGGATAGATTTTCTCTTTGGATGACCTATTCCCCTAGTTCAGGCAGTGGCAAAACATCCCTTGTAGCACCAACTTTCATGAAGTACTAGCAGAAAGTGCCCGTACTTAGCACAGGTTCTGTAGACAGAGGTAATAGCCCTCTCATCAATTGTTCACAACCATGGAGCAGAAGTGGAGGGGAGAATTTTAGTGCTGCAGCATAATGGGACCTCCTGTGCGCTCTCCCCACCTGTTGCCTCACCCTGGCGTGGTGCAGTATGTTGCAGTGCATTGCGGTACAGATATCTCGGAAACAGTGCATCCAAGGGCCTTGAAACGTGGCTTTTTGTTCTTGGTGTTGAGACACTTAAAATGTCCGGCTCTTCTGTGACCACATTGATGTTTATGGTGCGTTACGGTGTCGATTTCTCAGAAACGGTGCGTCCTAGAGCCTTGAAATGTGGTTCCATCAAGTTTTGTTCCTCGTGTCCAGACACTTGAAATGAGCTCTGTCCAGACCTTCTACGACCACCTTGATGTTTTGCCACTCCCAGGCAAACATCTCATGTGTGCAGGGGCTGAAATCCGGGGAACTGAGCGGGTTGTCCACATGTACCGTAGTGTGATGTTTCCTGCAGGGTCGTCATAGAATCCCAGCCTAAAGTCTCCTCCGATGTGGCCAAGGAAAGGTACACGCTACTTGATCCTAACCCTGCGGTTTGTATCAGGGGCGAGGATCACATGGGAGGAGAAGGCTGTCAAGGGAATGTGGTGACTCTGTCAGGAGACGCACAGTATTCATCCTCTTCTGAGGATGTGGTTTTGCTAATGCCTGAATATTTAATGGCATGTTGTCACCGTAGGGCCTCCCTCCCAGACTTTCTCAAGGTCCCAAGTCTAACAACCTTCTTTGTAAACCTGAAAATGATGTGTATAAGAATCAGGTTGTTAATGCTACTACTTTTAGTAGTAATGATTCCCTATGGTGTTCAGGTTATGAACCCAAGAGAAACCCACATTTCCTTTAAAATATTTCCCTAAATATACATCATATAAATCCCCTACACAAAATGAATTAAATGTTTCTAAAATAATAAGAACATTGTGGGCTCCAAGTCCCATAATTCTCTTAGTACTAAGATGAGGAAGAGGGGTCTAGAGTTGCGTATCTCTAATGCTCGGTCTAGTTGTTATAATGACCGACATTTGAGCAGGACTTTTAAACATATAAAGGCCTTTGAGGTGTGGGCCATTGAGGAGGAGAAGCAGCAGGAGAAGGCAGATGATGGAGTCGCCTCATTAACAGTAGGAGGACGCTGTGCAAATAACTTGACAGAGGTCGGGGGTCCAGCCAGATGCAGAGGACATGCGTCATGAAGCAGTGTGGAGGCAAGCTGTCTCTAAGGAGAGAGAGGCTCTCTGTGTCCTGTATCTTGCCCGAGTGTGAAGTCTTCACCGGAGCGCGTGTGGAGCAGCATGTGCACCACTGAGACAGCGCGAGCAGAGGAAGACTGACTAGAGCTGTCAAACATTAGAAAGACCCTGACGTGTGAAGCAGAGATGTGTGAAGCAGAAGCAGCAAGTCCAACAGAGATGCCGGAATATACCGGCGAGTTGGCATAATAGAGGTGACCCTGGGGCTTTCCGCAATAGACCACTGTGCAAAAGTGCACCATTTGAATCTCAAACCTTTAAACTAAAGCTAACTGGGTGCAACTCTTCTGTATTGTGAGATATCGAACAGGACAGCATTGTAAGCCACATTGCTAAAGCCAAGAGGGGGCAGTAATTGAACAGAGCAAATGTAATCTCCCAAAAGGGAGAGGCCGAAAAAGAGAACATTGTAAACCCCATCGCCAAAGCCAAGGGAAGACAATAATCAAACAGAATGAATGCAACCTCCTAAAAACAGAGATGTTGGACAGGAGAATATTGCAACCAATATTGCCAAGGTAAAAAGGGGGCAATAAGCAAACCAAATGAATACAGTTTTCCAAAAGGGGGATAGCTAAACAAGAGACATTATAATCTGAATTGTCAAAGCCAAAGAAAGCTCTAAGTGACATCAAGGAATTTTTAATGTAGCAGTCCCAGATACCCTGTGGAAGAAAGTTGTAAACTGCATTGCCAACAGTGAATATGTTGTGTAACAAGAGATCAGAGTCAGTAGGAGAAAAGCCCTTTTTGTGATCAAGGGGGAGAAAACTGTAACCTGCATTGTCTATGGCACACAGATCAATGTGAGAATCATTGTCCTTTTGGACGGCATAACTGCAAAAGAATTTGCAAGCCAATTGTGTTACAAGTCAAAGTAATTACCCAAGAAGCAGTTGTTGGTTCAACTTTCCCCATTAAAGAGTTAGTGTGGAAAGTTTGGAACAAACCTCACCATAGAGTACAAGTTCTAGTAGTAGGAGCTTTATCCTGGCAGGTGGGTACACCAGCAAAGGGACAAATAGTGGTTAGTCCTGGCGGTTGAGTGGACTAGGAAGAAGATTTGAAGTACTGTGGCTGTGGTAGAAGGTTGTGAAGGTTGTGGTGGAAAAGTAATGGCAATTCCACTACTGTTGTTGATTAACTATTGTATAATCTATTTTGATTAAAGTATAGTGTATTAAGAAGAAGGAACTGTTGTATAATACAACCTGACCAAGGTATTGCTTATAAAAGAAGAAATGCAATGTGGTAGACGGTCACTTGTCTTTTTGAGAAAAGAACTTCTTTTGTATTGGCATTTCGATCTGATGTATGAAGAAAGAGTCCTTTTGATTCACCAAATAGAGGATGTGAAAACTTTAATATTGTCTTAAGAGTGAGAAACCTTTTTAAAACCGACTGATGTAAAAGACTGTCAGGGTAATTCATAGATTTCAGCGTAGAGGCAGCGCACGCGAGCAGCGCAGAGAGGTAGCGTGCGCCAGCTGTGTGCGCTAAACAGCATTCTGGCGCACCGCGTATTCATGGAATATCAAAGCCATTTTTAGCGCTGGCGCCGAGAACATCCCGCAGCGCCAGTTACACCCCCAAGAACGCCCCTTGCGCAAGGATAAGGCATTGAAATCCCCAATGCAGCGCAAAGGGCCGCGCTAACCCTGCACCAGTTCACAGGGCCGGCACAGTGCATTTGTGGGGTGTGCGGGAAGTTTCACATGCGATAGGCCTTGGGCGAGCGGGGTACGTGTATTTTGGGGTACGCGGGGAGTATCACACGCGATAGGCCTTGTGCGAGCGGGGCACGTGTATTCTGAGGGGTGCACGGGGAGTATCACACGCGATAGGCATTGTGCGAGCGGGGCACGTGTATTCTGAGGGGTGCACGGGGAGTATCACACGCGATAGGCCTTGTGCGAGCGGGGTACGTGTATTTTGGGGTGCGCGGGGAGTATTACACACAATTTCACTGGGTGAGCGGGGTACGTGTATTCTGAGGGGTGCGCGTGCAGTTTCATACGCGATTTCGCTGGGTGAGCGGGGTACATGTATTCTGAGGTATACGCGGATAGTATCACATGCGATAGGCCTTGGGCGAGCGGGGTACGTGTATCTTGGGGGTGCGTGGGAAGTTTCACACGTGATAGGCCTTGGCTGAGCGGGGTACGTGTAATTCAGAGGGGTGTGCGGGGAGTATCACACATGATAGGGCTTGGGCGAGCAGGGTACATGTATTCTGAGGGGTGCACGTGCAGTTTCACACGCGATTTCGCTGGTTGAGCGGAGTACGTGTATTACTGGGGGTGCGCGGGAAGTTTCACACGCGATAGGCCTTGGGCGAGCGTGGTACGTGTATCTTAGGGGTGCGCGGGAAGTTTCACACGCGATAGGCCTTGGCCGAGCGGGGTACGTGTATTCAGAGGGGTGTGAGTGAAGTATCATACGCGATAGGCCTTGTGCGAGCGGGGTACGTGTATTTTGGGGGTGCATGGGGAGTTTTACGTGCGTTTTTTGCTGCTGCGGGAGGGGTACGTGTATTCTGGGGGTGCGCAGGATGTTTTACATGCGATAGGCCTTGTGCGAGCGGGGTACGTATATTCTGAGGGGTGCGTGGGACGTTTTACACGCGATAGGCCTTGGCCGAGCGGGGTACGTGTATTTCGGGGGTGCGTGTGAAGTATCACACGCGATAGGCCTTCTGCGAGCGGGCTACGTGTATTCTGAGGGGTGTGCGGGACGTTTTACACACGATAGACCTTGACCGAGCGGAGTACGTGTATTTCGGGGGTGCGCGTGAAGTATCACATGCGATATGCCTTGTGCGAGCAGGGTATGTGTATTCTGAGGGGTGCACGGGGAGTTTTACACACGTTTTCTCAGCCGCGGGAGGGGTACGTCTATTCTGGGGGTGCATGGGGAGTTTTACGTGTGTTTTTCGCTGCCGCGGGAGGGGTACGTGTATTCCTGGGGTGCCCCGACGCGAATTGGCAGTGTGTGTCCTCCCAGGTGTGCCCTCTCACACCTCCCTAGGCCCTGCAGGCACTCCACAACACAGGGGACTAGCCTGCACCCCTGGCCATGCCCCGCAGACAGCCCGTCCACCCTGGCCATGCCCCCCAGCCAGCTCACATGTCACCATGCACAAGTGAGCACTGACACATGTCCCCCCACCCACTCTCCCACCCAGCAGTGACAGGCACCTGCCAGCAGATCCCGATGTAACGCTCACCTGATTCCCACGGAGGCGCTGGTCTAGTCTGGGTTGCTGTGGCCTCTTCGAGCGTGATGCGCAGAACTCTGAACACCGACTGAACAGGACCCTCAAATCTTGCTTGTCTGGCCCGTAGGAATATCCTTCTAAGATGAGAAAGGGGATTAACAGTCTGCAGAATAGTGTGCTTGCTCCCCTCTTCCCCCCTTCGTTCTTCTCTAACTTCCTCCGAAATCCCCGGTTGAAGCTCACCTTATGGTTTGAAAGGATGAACTCTCCATCCTGCTTCTGGTGCAGGGGCGCGTGTTTGTCCAGTTACTTCACTGGTTTTCAGAATGGCGCTGGCAAAATCCACTTGACTTTTCCGAGCGGAACGCCGTAAGTATGAAGATTACAAAAGTTCAAGTGTAGAGCCTCCTTTTCTGTTGCCTTCCTAACCTGTGATCTGTCCTTTATTTCAGGTGCAGAATGAAGGCGATGCGTTGAGGGATTGAATTACCGATGGTAAACTCAGGTGAGTTAGCGATGGGGGCGATCCCTCTTAATGTCTTTATATTCCTCCAGTAATGTCTTTTGTCCTTTCCCCATAGGGGCCGGGGTGCGGTACCTGCCAACGAAGCGGCGCCGACCCGAAATGAGGAATGGTCCACCAACAGAAGACTGGTAAGTGTTATGGCGGAAAATTAGGCTTTCCTCATATGTTCCTTCTGTTCACCTTTTGTCTCTTCTTCTCTCCCCCAGGCGCAGGGATGTGGCGACCGGTGCAGACAGTCGCGGTGGAGCCAGAAGAACTCCCGAGGACAGGTGAGTGAAGCGCGGCGCTGCAGCGATCAACGCGGTGCTTTTAAATGAAAGTCTTTTCTCAGGAACGCTGGCGTGAAGGTTCCGGATGCAGGTAAGAAGTTTGATAAAATTCTTGGTTTTCACCTTTCTCTTCTCTTCTTTCCTTACAGGTGTTCCAGGATCGAGGCAGGCGTGGCTGGAGACCAGATGCAGGAGCAGACACGGTGAGCGTTCAGCTGCTTGGATGCAGAACAACGCGAAGCGTGAGCTACTGTCTGGGCGTGGCTTAAATAGCCCCCAAAGTAGTTCCAGGTACGTATCCTTCCCTGGCCACGCCCGAGTGGCAAAATAGTCCCAATGAAAAAATAGTCCCTTTCAGGTCTCAGGGAGGCCTGAATCTTGCAGCATGGTCTGCATCAGGTAAGTGCACAAAACACCTTCCTTTATGAGCCTGGCGCCTATGGCGCCAGGACTGATGTCCAACATGAGCCTCCCGCCAACGGCGCCAGGACAGAGTCCAAAGAGCCCCTATAAGGGGCCGCTGGGCTTTTACCCGGGGGCATGATGCCTTCTCCCGGGGGTGCTGGGCCTGGCCTGGTGCTCCGGGGGTAGGCATCATGACAGCACTCCCCCCCAAGGCCCCTCCCAAGGTCGTTCCCTCTGGAGGTTTCGGTTTGTTTGGGAAATTCCGATGGAACCTTTTTACCAGCCGAGGTGCATGTACGTGGTCGCTGGGTTCCCAAGACCTTTCCTGAGGCCCGTACCCTTTCCAATCAATTAGATAGAAAAGTTTTGATTTTGAGATCTTAGAATACAAAATGTTCTTCACCTCGAATTCAGGCTTCCCATCTATCTGGATTGGTTCTGGTGGCTTTATTAATCTGGTTCCTGGTTGCAATGGTTTCAAAAGTGACACATGAAAAACGGGGTGAATCCGCATGTTAGCTGGTAGATCGAGCTTGACTGCCACTGGGTTAATTATAGCTTTGATCGAGTAAGGGCCCAAATACCTTAGATTAAAAGTTTGAGGTACCTTGAGCAATAAGTGTTTGGTAGCCAACCATACTTGATCCCCTATTTGGTATGGAGGCGCCTCACTCCGATGCAGATCCGCATTCTTTTTGTATTTCCCTTTCGCTTGTTGCAAACGTGCAGTTGCATCCTTGAAGGCTTGAGTTATCGTGGAATGCAAATGGTCCACTGCGGGCATTTCAAGGCTCAGAGGTGAGTCCAGGTCTGAAGTACGAGGGTGATGTCCATATAGGGTATAAAAGGGGCTTTGTCCAGTTCCAGAGTGTACCGAGTTATTGTATGCATATTCGGCCACCTATAAAATATCCTTCCAATTACCCTCCGATTGGTGCAACATACATCGTAGGTATTGTTCAAGGGTCTGGTTCATTCTCTCCGTCTGACTATCGGTCTGTGGGTGGTGGCTGGTTGAGAGTCTTACGTCGATTTGTGCCAGTTGACAACACTTTCTCCAAAAATGAGAAATAAACTGGCTCCCCCGGTCGGAGACTAGTATGGGCGGGAATCCATGCAAACGGATGATATTTTCGAGGAATTCCTTGGCTAGGACAGAAGCTGAAGGTAATCCTTTCAACGGAATAAAATGGGCCATCTTGGAAAATAAATCCACCACAACCAGAATAGTATTGTATCTATTACAAGGGGGCAGGTCCGTGATAAAATCTAGTGACAAGATGTGCCAAGGTGCTGGTGGAATGTCTAAAGGCTGAAGAAGACCGGCGGGCTTTGTCTTTTGGCCTTTGTTTTGGGCGCAAACTCCACAGGACATCACGAAAGATTTAATATCCTTTCGCCAGGAAGGCCACCAGAATTGTCGTTTAATTTTTTCCTCAGTTTTGGCAATGCCAGGATGTCCTTCCATCAGGGTATCATGATGACGGGAAATAACCAGTTCTTGCAATTCCTTTTCTGGCAGAAATAAGCGTCCTTGGAAGTAAGGTAGGCCATCGTTGACCGAATAGTAAGACCCCCTTTGGATCCAATCCTGCAAGGCTGTAGAGTCCAGGAGTTGTTTTACCCGTGCTTGAATGTCTTCAAGGGTTTGTAAAGAGGTTATCCCCAAAATTCTTTGTTCGGGAATTATCGGCACAGGTTCTGAGTTTGTGTCTATTTCTCCCATTCCTATTCGAGATAGCGCGTCCGCTTTGCCATTCTTACAGCCGGGCGGTAAGTGATTACTCAGCAAAGAACAAAGCCCATCGGAGCTGACGTGACGATTGAGCCTTGGCAGTTTTTAAATATTGTAAGTTTCGGTGATCAGTGATCACGGTGATGGTATGCCTGGTGCCAAGAAGATAATGCCGCCAAGCCTTAAAGGCGGACTTAATGGCTAATAATTCCTTGTCTGTGATTGCATAATTTACCTCAGGCGGTGAGAACTTTCTGGACCAAAATGCTACGGGGTGCAGTTGGTTGGTTTCAGGGTCTCTCTGAGACAGCTCCCATGGCTAAGCTGGACGCGTCGGTTTCGACTATATATGGGAGATCGGGACGCGGGTGCTTCAAAATAGGTGCGGACGTGAATTTAGCTTTCAATTCCTGAAAGGCCTGTTTGGCTTCCTCGGTCCATTCAAAGCGTTTATTTTTTCGCAAGAGTGCAGTGATGGGTTGTACCACACGTGAAAATTCCGGGATAAATCTGCGATAAAAATTAGCAAAACCAAGCATGCTTTGGACACCTTTCACCAAACTAGGTGATGGCCATTTGAGGATGGCATCCACTTTTCGTGAGTCCATTCGGACCCCTTTAGGGATCAGGATGAATCCAAGAAACTCAACCTCGGTGGTATGGAAAACGCACTTTTCCAGCTTTGCAAACAGTTTGTGCTGGCGCAATTTCTCAAGGACGGCCTTGACATGCTTTCTGTGATCAGATTCTGAAGAGGAGTACATAAGAATGTCATCGATATATACGACAACACAAACATCGATGAGTTCCCGAAGGACATCGTTCATAAAGAATTGGAAGGCAGCAGACGCGTTGCACAACCCGAAAGGCATCACCTGGTATTCGAATAATCCATATTTTGTACGGAAGACCGTTTTCCATTCGTCGCCTTCTTTTACTCGCACCAGATGATAAGCCCCCCGGAGATCTAACTTGGTGTATACGCAAGCGTCCTTCACCTGGTCAAGGAGTTCAGGGATCAGAGGCAGAGGGTAACGGTTTTTAACAGTTATCTGGTTCAATGCGCGGTAGTCGATACAAGTTCTAAGGTCGCCTTCTTTTTTGGGCACGAAGAACAAAGCCGAGGATGCCGGAGACTTTGACGGGCGAATGAAACCATTGGCTAGGTATTGATCTAAATATTGTCTCAAATGCAGATTCTCAGGTTCAGTAAGGGCATAAATCCTGCTACAAGGGGGTTGTGCACCGGGCACCAGATCGATTTGGCAATCGTACGATCTGTGGGGAGGTAACGTGTTGGCCTGTTCCTTTTGGAAGACGTCCTGAAAGTCTTGGTATTCCGGAGGTAGTTGCATGGAGACAGAGGTTACAGACGCTAGACTAATCTTCAGATTTTCTGGGTAGCAGGTTTGTGCACAATCCGGGAAGGTTATTCTCTTCGCTTGCCAATCAATTCGAGGATTATGTGTCTCTAACCAAGGGATTGCGAGAATAACCTGAAACTGTGGAGCCTTGATTACATCAAACACAACTGCCTCCGATGGCCGTCCGGACCTATAAGTGTCACCTCAGCAGTGGAATGTGTTACCGGTCCAGAGGCAATTTCGGTTCCATCGACTGTGGTGATGACATCTTTGCTGGTTTTAGGACGCAGAGGGAGGTTAATCCTAGAGACCAATTCACGATCCACATAATTTCCTATAGCCCCACTATCGATGTATGCCTTTATTGCATGCAACCGCTTATGCTGTTCCGGATCTACGAGGACCATTGGCACAATGAAATGCGAGGTCTGAGAGTTAGTTTTCAAGCTCGGCAAGCGGACCCCTACGCTTGTCGGGCGTGGTCGTTTCCCGAAACAGAATCTTCATGGTTTTTATCAGCGGCTCCTACCACCTTCTTGGGCGGTTTTGCCGGGCAATCTCGTAGAAAGTGTCCAGAGGACCCACAATAAAGACATAATTGCATCTGCCGTCTTCTTTCACGTTCTTTTTGAGTTAAAGGTCCTTTAACCCCTCCGATTTGCATAGGCTCAGAGACATCAGCACCCTTGGGGTTAGCGTGGGTCTTGACCAACACCCGGGTCTCAAACTTGGACCGATCTGCTTTTCTGTTTTGAAGTCTGTGATCCAATTGGACCACTAAGTCTATATATTCTGTGCATTCTTGGGGCGGATTTACAACTTGGGCCAGGACATCTTTAAGTTCTCCGCGTAGACCTCGATAAAATAACGTGATTCTTTTATCCTCTGGCCACCCAGTTTCCACAATTAGTCTATTAAAGGTTGCAATGTAGGATAGGAGGTCCTGATTGCCCTGTCGCAGGGATAGGAGTTCGTCATCCAGAGCCTGCCCCTGAGAGTGTCGAGCAAATAACCTTTCCATGCTTGCTTGAAATCCTTGAAAATCACGGAGAATCGGGTCATCTTGAGTAACCAGTGGAACTGACCAATCGGCAGCACAGCCGCTGAGATATGACAATACAAAGGCTACCTTGGTCTGGTCATTAGGGAAGGCCCCAGGTCTGCATAGGAAGTGCAAACGACACTGATTCATGAATACGGCGAATCATTTGGGGTCCCCAGAAAAGCGTTCGGGTGGGGCCAGCGGCATGTTTCCAGGTAGATTAATCTGCACAGGGTTACTGGGAACCACAGGAGCGGGGTTCCCCCCGGAACCGGGTAGAGGAGTGTGTCCAGCTTGACCTTGCAAAAACTGTCTAGCCAGGTCATCAGTTCTTTCCTTTGACACAATCACTTCCCTCTTGAGAGCATTAGTCTCTTGATGAGCGGCGTGTACTTCGGCCCGTAATTCCCCCAGTAGTTGGGCCAACTGATCAGTCTCAGAAGTTTCCATAGCGCCTGGGTGGGAATTTGTAGGAAGGCTTCACGTTCTGTAAAGCTCACCTGACTCCCACGGAGGCGCTGGTCTAGTCTGGGTTGCTGTGGCCTCTTCGAGCGTGATGCGCAGAACTCGGAACACCGACTGAACAGGACCCTCAAATCTTGCTTGTCTGGCCCGTAGGAATATCCTTCTGCAGATGAGAAAGGGGATTAACAGTCTGCAGAATAGTGTGCTTGCTCCCCCCTCTCCCCCTTCGTTCTTCCCTAACTTCCTCCGAAATCCCCGGTTGAAGCTCACCTTATGGTTTGAAAGGATGAACTCTCCATCCTGCTTCTGGTGCAGGGGCGCGTGTTTGTCCAGTTACTTCACTGGTTTTCAGAATGGCGCTGGCAAAATCCACTTGACTTTTCCGAGCGGAACGCCGTAAGTATGAAGATTACAAAAGTTCATGTGTAGAGCCTCCTTTTCTGTTGCCTTCCTAACCTGTGATCTGTCCTTTATTTCAGGTGCAGAATGAAGGCGATGTGTTGAGGGATTGAATTGCCGATGGTAAACTCAGGTGAGTTAGCGATGGGGGCGATCCCTCTTAATGTCTTTATATTCCTCCAGTAATGTCTTTTGTCCTTTCCCCATAGGGGCCGGGGTGCGGTACCTGCCAACAAAGCGGCGCCGACCCGAAATGAGGAATGGTCCACCAACAGAAGACCGGTAAGTGTTATGGCGGAAAATTAGGCTTTCCTCATATGTTCCTTCTGCTCACCTTTTGTCTCTTCTTCTCTCCCCTAGGCGCAGAGATGTGGCGACCGGTGCAGACAGTCGTGCTGGAGCCAGAAGAACTCCCGAGGACAGGTGAGTGAAGCGCGGCGCTGCAGCGAGCAACGCAGTGCTTTTAAATGAAAGTCTTTTCTCAGGAACGCTGGCGTGAAGGTTCCGGATGCAGGTAAGAAGTTTGATAAAATTCTTGGTTTTCACCTTTCTCGTCTCTTCTTTCCTTACAGGTGTTCCAGGATCGAGGCAGGCGTGGCTGGAGACCAGATGCAGGAGCAGACACGGTGAGCGTTCAGCTGCTTGGATGCAGAACAACGCGAAGCGTGAGCTACTGTCTGGGCGTGGCTTAAATAACCCCCAAAGTAGTTCCAGGTAAGTATCCTTCCCTGGCCACGCCCGAGTGGCAAAATAGTCCCAATGAAAAAATAGTCCCTTTCAGGTCTCAGGGAGGCCTGAATCTTGCAGCATGGTCTGCATCAGGTAAGTGCACAAAACACCTTCCTTTATGAGCCTGGCACCAACGGCGCCAGGACAGAGTCCAAAGAGCCCCTATAAGGGGCCGCTGGGCTTTTACCCGGGGGCATGATGCCTGCTCCCGGGGGTGCTGGGCCTGGCCTGGTGCTCCGGGGTAGGCATCATGACACCCGACTCATGTCCCCCCACCCACCCACCCAGCAGTGACAGGCACCTGCCAGCAGGCCCCGACTCATGTCCCCCCACCCACTCACCCACCCAACAGTGACAGGCACCTGCCAGCAGGCTCCAACTCATGTCCCCCACCCTCTCACCCACCCACCCGGCAGTGACAGGCACCTGCCAGCAGGCCCCGACTCATGTCTCCTCCCAACACGTCATGACGATCCACAATCATGGGCCTTATGGCCACCCAAATCACACCCCACGCCACCCCAGTCCAAACACACAGCCAGGTATTACATCTACCCCACAATGAAATACCCATCACATGATACATCCCAAATGGCAAGTATGCACATCAACACATTTCTGTCACACCCACACAATGGGTGCATGTGATTGAGAAAACACACATTGTGACATGCATGAAACCAAAGAGAGAATACCACACATTGAAGTAGGAAATAAAAATGTATTAAACACAAAATTAAATGAAACACACAAGAATGGAAATAATGAATAAAAAGCTGCATGTCCAAAATATAAAATAAAAATGTGTGAAAGCAGAATCCAAATAAATCCAAAAGCACATGGGTCCAAAGTGTCTGTCCGGCAAAACAAATCCAAAGTGAAAAAACAAGACAAAACCATTGATCCATGTGAAAGGGGCCCCTAGGGGTCCCTTACGTCTATGGAAACAAGGCAAGTCACCATACACGATAGATACGCCAGACACAAGGTTGTATTCCCAAAGCTAGGGTTTATTGCAAAGCAAATAGTCTCAGTTGGCCAACTCAGTCTCACGCCCCGCGACGTGTATCTCTAGACCTCGAGGGACGCAAGAGAGTGAATTACGTACATCAGTTACATATATGCAAAATGCATATCATACAATCAGCTATGACATGTTTAACACCCCCCTTTATTGGGTTTCTTTGAACTCGGTGTGATGATGGACACTTCCGACAATTATGACACCTTCAAATATCTATTCTAGTAGCAATATGCAATTTGCAAGTGCGGAGGCATCTTTTAATTGTTGAACAGAACACAGTGCTTCTGTTCTTGGAAGCGAGCTACATACGGGGGAAGAGTCACATTCCAGACCTTGCTATCTATGAGGTGCTATTCGTGTCCTGGGAGCCGACACGCTCTACAGGGCTCAGAAAAGGGGGGCCGTAAGAAGAGCATAATCCAAACTTTTGGCTGCTTTAGTCTAACATATTCTACCATATAACGAGACTGGCTGGCAGCTGTAAAATGATTAAATGCCCTGCAGCTCTGCTTCAAGGCTACATTCGGGAGGGAGCTGGGCATTCCTTCCTGGCGCTGCCTACGTTGTGTTTCAACAAACTCTTGTTAGCCTCGTGGCCCTGCGGCCTTATCCTTTCACGTTCAGTCAACAATGTTTAACAGTCGAGCAGTGTAAGCAGAAAATGTGCTGCGAAGAAATCAATGAGCAATTGTTGGAAAACAAAATGGCGATCCTTGTTACATCAAAATGGTTGTTCATTGGTAAACTCGGAAACCTGTATGTCTATCATATCGTGCATGAGACGGTTGGCCCACGGCCACCAAAATACGTTTGCCTTCAATCATGAGAGGTATCCATTTTTCTAGACTGACAAACCCTCCTTTGGCCGTATGCCAAACGTCTCATTCATTATCCTCCTCTGGTGGCGATAACTCTGAAGTACTTATGTCTGAATTTTGCATGCTATTGTAAGCATTATCATCTTCATTAATATCTACAGCCATTAATTCTTTCACTGTTTCATCTCATTTGTGTCTTGGTTAGCCCGACCATAAGTTTGTTTTCTTCTTGTCATCATATGCATACATCCCTTCGTACATCCCTCTGTTACCTCAGTGCAAACTAACGGTAGGCAGTGTATGCAACAACAGCTCGTTATGAATATTCCAAACACCATTACTAATATCGAGATCAACTTCCATCCCCAAGAATGCAATATTCCCCAAAACCAGGACTCTATTCCCCAGCCTCCTTCTCCAGTAGGGAGTTCGGAGCTTAGGACATGCATTTTCTTTATCGCTTCAAAAATTGTAGGGGAATAGTCATCTACAAATACACAACATGCTGATCCCACAATCTTGCAAATTCCCCCACGATCAACCAGGATCACATCGGGAGCCATTCTATTTTGCAGCGTCATTAACCTGATTCCTTTTTCTTCCAACGTCATGTTAAATAGTATATCTGTCGTTGTGTTTATGGTATTTTTTAGTATTCTGGACAGCTGCCTTATGTTATAGGAGTTCACTATTTGGGACAAAAATGGAATTAATGTTTTTGCTACGTCAGTCGCTATCAAAATGCCTTCGCTACTCCTTTTGGCTCTAGATCTGGATAGTCTGGCCATGTCTGCTGTTTCTAAGAGGAACACTCCTGGGAACAGTGGACCTAGGTAACATGTACCTCCCCAGTTTCTGGGCAACCAAGGATATGCTTTCTCTCCACATATAAAATACACTGGATCTCCCACATATACTGGTTCTATTTCCCATTTTAATACCACTGTATTCATGCATCCAATAAATGTTCCGACTGAATAGGAGCCTTTCTTTTTTAGACAAAAAGGGACAGTTCTTGGGTTATAATTCACCGTGTAAGAAGGGGAAACTGCATCTTTGTTCCCGTATGTTCTTACACGAAACGTCATCACAGATGTTTTAACTGGTGGGGACAATCTATCTTGACTATTTTGTCGTATTATTTTTCGTGTACTTTTCCTCGTAGGCTCTGGGGTCATCACTTGTGCTTTATGGAATATGGAACAACCCACAGGCCTCATAATTATTTCCTCAAACTCATTCATGTTTGTTCTGTCTAATTGACCCATGCCACTCTTATTCCATTTCCCATAAAACATTGCACTTTAAGATGCACTACATGCAGAACTTAATGGTAATGGCTGTACATACCAACCTATTCCTTTCCCAGCATGCTGCGGTAAATGGGCACATACCCAGCAATTTGTTTTCTTTAGAATTGCATGTGTCATATTCATGATCAATAACAACGTATTGTTTCCATACCCTTCCCTGTGTCTTTCTTCCATTGGGGACAAGGTATAAGTAATCACCTGAACCGGGCTTTCAGTAGTGGATATATTAACTCTTGGTAAAAACATTCCTAATGGGTGTATCGATTCCACATACCATAATACTAGGGCTGTCGTTATTGGTGCTACCACACTCATAAAGCACATAATTATTGTCAGTGCCAGCATACAATTCTTTTTACCATGCGTTTTTCTTAAGCTTACAGTCTACAATTAACTCATTCTCAGCAGCGGTGCAGGAGGAGGCTGAAACCGGTCTCGACATGTTTCTCATCGTCCTTCTTCTTCCTTATTAGCGTTCGTCGTGGATATCTCTCTTCGATGCACTTGCTCTAATGTCAATAAGTTCAACGGAATTGTCACAGTTCAGTTCTGCCAGTCCTTTATAGCCTGAATTTGCTTATTTGTTTTTAGGCAAGATCACTTGTCCTTTCTCATACTGCTCAGAGGACTTTTGATCAGTTACCAATTGCCTTAGTACCATGTGCGCCCAGCGTGTCCGGTCTGGTTCCAGACACATGTACTTTTTATGATCACACCGAAGAGCCGCGGTTCTTGAATTGTCCGACCTGCACAATTCTCACGCTTCTCTCCTCTACTCCTCTAGTTCCTTCTCCGTCCATGAGCAGAACCAGAGGTTGACATACGCACCAAAGAACTGTGGATCACTTTGTCTTTCGAGGCCGCAAATCATATCGCCTCACTCCTGGTATTGTGTGATCCGTGAACAGTGCCGGTGCACTTCCAGATCCAGGCTCAAAGTCAGCCTGTGGCGCTACTGCAGGTGCTGGTGTGCGCCGCGCCAGTGATGCAGATTCGGTCTCTGGCGTGCTGGCAAGTGCTGGTGGGCGCCAAAGGGGTATATGTTTAGTGTCTGCCGGTATTTGCAATGAAGACTTTGTGTCAGCCAACAGTTATGTAGATTCTGCTGGCCAACGTTGGGGCACTCTTTGCCCTTGCCCCTTTTTGGAAATCGTCTCAGGCTTTGTTTCGAGTTTCACTTCTCGCTCGGGTAGATTTGGTGGCGGCTTACTGGCAACAGTTTCTTTCGTTTCTGGGACCGCTGTCTCTTTCCAGTCGTCTGGGTCAGGCAAGTCTTTCAGTGAAGTTGGAATCTTTTTGGCATGGGTGGCATGTATTCACGACTTCAGTCCATCCACCCGTATTGCCGTCTGCGTTGCCAAGAGTACTCGATAGGGGCTGCGCCACCTGGGTGCTAACGATGACTTTCTTTCAAAAATGTTTAGAAACACACAGTCGCCTGGCTCCAGCGCGTGCCCCGGACCTGTATATCTCACTGGTAAAGCCTCCTGCACCTGCTGATGAATCAAACGCAATTTCTGCATTAAAAGGCCACAATAAGTACAAAGCACAGGATGTTCTACCTCCCTAAGTCGTTTTGGCTGAGGTGCGCACCAAACATTTGCCAGCCTCCCCATTACAATTACGTACGGGGAGAGCCCAGTTCTAGCCTGTACAGACGTACGTATGCATGCATAATAACGCTATTGGTAATGCATCCACCCAACTCAACTTGCTGCCTGCACATATCTTGCTTATTTTTGACTTGAGGATCCCGTTGTGCCTCTCCACAAGACCGGCCAAACTCGGATATCTTGAACTATGAAATCTCTTATCAATCTGAAGACCCGCACATATCTGTAACACCACTGCGCCCACAAAATGTGGACCATTATCCGACCATATGACACGGGGCAGGCCAAAACGGGAAAAGTATTCTTTAAGCATTACTTTGCCGTGCTCATTGCTGTGCAGTCTTTTAAGGGATATGGCTCCACCCACTTGCTGAATGCACAAATCACCACTAAGACATATTTCAAGTTTTGGCATCTCTCCATCTCTATAAAATCAAAATGGATTACCTCAAAAGGCATAGAGGGCGTGCCAAAACTGCCTACCGGATTCACTGTTCCCTTTCCTACATTGTGTTGTAAACACGTGATACAGTTCTGCACCAAGCTTTCTGCATTCTTCTTTATGTTTACATTCTGCCATACTGTGGATAGGTGCTGTATTATCATTTTTGAACAGATGTGAGTAGAGCTGTGGGCCATTGTGACCATTGCAGTGACATATGAATTTGGCAACATCCAGTTTCTAGTTCCCTTGTCCACCCAACAACCCTCCAGATCTAACTCAGCAGAGCCCTCTGCCCACACTTGTATTTCATCGGCCGTGGCTTCGGCCTGCATTTCTTTGACAGTGGCAATTCCATTTTCTATCATACAGGGTACTTCCTCAGTCTGAACTGTCATGTTAGTATTTAAATCAGTGGCATTTTGTTTCGCAATTCTGTCTGCAAATGCGTTTCCCTCTCCTACTTTGCATGTCACCTTCTTGTGTGCCTCTCATTTCACTATTGCTAGGCGTTTTGGAAACATGAGTGCAGACAGCAATCGTACAATCAAAGGGCCATGTTGAATTCTGGCACCATGTGATGTCAAAAATCCTCTCTCAGCCCAGAGTCGACCAAAGTTATGAACCACCCCGAAAGCATACTGACTATCAGTATATATATTCACATTCAAATTTTCAGAAATCTCGCAGGCTCTGGTCAATGCTATTATCTCTGCGGCTTGTGCCGAGTTGTAGGGGATTCTTTTGCTTTCTACAACGCTCCCTAGGGTAGTGATAGCGTAGGCGGCAGTTGTCGTACCATCAGGTCATTTAAAACAAGAGCCGTCACAAAATAACTCTCCATCTGGCTCTTTCTGTGGGGTATCAACTCTCCACTTTGTTTCTTCCTCAGTGACCATTAAGCAATCATGGGGGGGTGATTCGTTGTCACCAATTTCTTTTATGGGCAGTGGCATTAATTCTGCAGGATTCAAAGCGCTACACCTCATAATGTGGATATGGGGCGCGAACAAGATAATCTCATATCTTGTCAATCTAGCAGAGGTGAGGTGTTGCGTCTGTGTCCTATATAATAGACCATCTATGGCATGTGGCACCATCAGAATTAAAGTATGCCCCAATACCATCCCTTCCGTTTGTTTCACTGACGCAGCAGCCGCCGCGACAGATCACAAACATCGTGGTAGTGCGCGCGCTACAGGGTCCAGCGCAGAAGAAAAATAGCTGCACGGCCTATTTCTTCCCCCTTGTTCCTGTGTCAAAACCGCCAATGCACATCCTTCACTTTCACACACAAACAGTCTAAAAACCTTTTCATAATTTGGTGTGCCCAAAACTGGAGCAGAACATAATGCAGTTTTCAATTGATCAAACGCTCTCTGACATTCCTCATCCCACTGAAAAGGCATAACCACATCCTTTCTAGTCAAATTCACCATCGGTTTCACAATTAACTCAAAATTACCGATCCATTGTCGGCAATATGAAGCCATGCCTATTATGGCTCTCACTCCTTTCTGTGTCTTTGGGATAGGCATACAAGAAATACTTTCTATTTGTTCTGGCGTTAGCCTTCTCCCCTCTTTCAAAAGTAGGTAGCCCAAATAAGCTACCTCCTTTCGATTATATTGAAACTTCTTCAAACTAGCTTTATGGCCATGAGCCGCTACGTGTGACAGTAGTAATACAGTGCTTTCTTTACAAATCTCCTCTGTGTCAGCAGCTAACAATAGATTGTCTATGTATTGCAAGAGTACGCAACCCACTGGTAATTCTAGCATGTCTAGCTGCTCTTTCAATGCTCTACTGTAAATACTCTGACTTTCCGTGTAACCTTGCGGAATCCGCGTGAATGTAAATGATCGTCCTCCTGATGTGAACGTGAACAAATATATGCTGTCCTTGTCCACCGGAATGCTAAAGAACGCATTTTTTTAGATCAACTACACTAAAGTATTCTGCTGAGACAGGTATCATTGTCAATATTGTAGTGACATCTGGCACTAAAGGAAATTGTGGATCTACTACTTTGTTTAGCGCGCGCAAATCAATTATGAAACGGTATGGTACTTCATTGCCTCCTTTTTTATAAACTGGAAGAATCGGACTGTTGCATGTACTGCCTGTAATTTCTTCAATCACCCCTAATTTCACCAACTCTGTAACAATACTCTTCAATCCTTTTTCACCTTCAGCCGAAATTCTGTATTGGGGAATTCGCGGTAGTGTAACACCCTCTTTCAAAATGATCTTTACTGGCTCTATTTTCAAGCATCCTACATCATTATCATGCATTGCCCATATACGGGTTGACACTTTACCTTGTTCTCCTGGTAAAGTTTCAGACATGAATTCTGACACAGGGGCATCTTGTGGCCAAATCGTTAGGAACACCCCGTCTGCCGTGCAATGTATAACGACACCTAATTTTTTCAACAAATTTTATCCCAACAGGTTCTCCCCACAATTTTCTCTTAAAAGGAAAGGACAATGTTCAGTGAATGGTCCTATAGTAACTGGGACTGGTTGGGACACTGGACGTATGACTGGTGTACCTGCAAACCCTACGGAAACATTCTTTTGCCCTGACAGTGGTATATTCGGAACCAAGTGATGGTCTATTGAAGACTTTTGCGCTCCTGTATCTACAAGGAAGCAGTGCTCCTCATTCCCGACTCTCATTTCTACGTAGGGTCCTCTCTGATTCACGGGAATAGACACTGGTTCCGACCCCTGTCCCGGGCTGTCCTATTGGGGAAATAACACATCGTCCGATGTGTAATCATTACTATTACTGTAATACGTGTTTGGCTGTGTATCAAAAACGTTCCCACTCTTCCCTCTATTTCCCCCACTCTGGTTTCCTTACTGTTGGTTTTGCTGTCCCGGACTCTGGTTAGGGGCACTTTGGTTTTGGGCTTGGTTTTGATTACCTCCATTATTTTGGTGCTGCTGAAAACTATTCCTATTTGGACCATTTGCTCCTTGGTCCCTTTGTGCTGTCTCCTCTGACCAGACCCATTTCTATTCTGCAGATGTAGACATTGCGCTTGCCAGTGTCCTTCCTCCTTACAATACGCACACTGATTTGGTCTCACTGGCCCCTCATGCATATTCGAATTACTCCTTCCTTGTGCATTCCATCTCCCTCTTTTATGTCCTGCTACTTGCTGTAGTAGCACCTGTGTTTTCAGTAGGCATGCTTTCAAGTCTTCACCCACCTGTTTTAACAACGATAATCCGTCCACCATCGCCTTCTGCCCTGGCGATGGTAACTGCTGCCGTTCATTATGTGACCCCTGCATTCCCTTCCTATGTCTCCCGATATCCTTACCCCTGTACCCAGGTGCAGTAAACATTTCGGCATAATCATTATCTAATTCATTTTTAAGTTCAAAAAGTCCATATACATGTTCTCTCACTTCTTCATCCCTCTCTCTACAGCGTGCTAATGCATTCAAATCCAACAATCGCTGCGGTGGTAATTTCCCAATTAACTGTTTCCATCTCACCACCAAATATTCACCCATGCCTTCCAACACTACCTGTCTTTCGTTGCTTCTTCGGAAATCATATATCGAAGCCAATGTTGTCGTCCCATCATTACCGTCTATATACATTTCTGCCTGTTGCTGTAATTCCACCTTGCGAGTTACCCACATGCATCTACTTTGTTCAGTCGCGCCTCTCGCCCTCGTGGTTTCAATTTCACCCCCGGGAGGGACGGACGGTACCGAATCTGTATCTAAGGTGGGAGGTGCGGATGGGACAACAGAAGCGGGGAGTGTCTGCTGTGGGCCTGGTTGGCTAATAGGAAGTGTTACATGCGCGGTCTGTGGCTGTGGGAGGGCTTGAGCTACAGGAGGGAGAGTTTGAGCTCCGGGCGGGGTTTGGGCAATAGTTACTGACGTATTTGGCCTCGCTTCTGATCTTGGGCCTTGTTTTGTATGGATCAATATGTTTTCTATCAGTTCATCTGCCATCTGTAATTCTCGTTGTGGGTATATTTTTTCTATATTCAACTGGTCACGTCTACCTGCCCTCCTTAGACTCTCAGTCCACTCCTCATCTTCCTTTTCTTCCGCTACTTCACCTTTCGATTTATGCCTGCGCGCATGCTTCGCTCTACTTCTAAGTCGGAGCATTGCTTCCCTTCTCCAGTCCTTAACGATATCAAATGCTGCAGGACGCGCTTTCTTTCTTATCAAAACCCTTTCCAAGTTATCTATTCTCGCTATCTCAAAACTACCATTAATCGGCCACTGATGATCTTGTTGCTTTCTGGTTTGCCTATGCCAAGTCTCACAGAATATTATTGCACCCACTCCATACTTCACATACATCTCATATGCCGGCGTTCCCCCAGGTGGTGCAATTTGACCATCTTCCAAAGATTGTCTACCACAGCGGAAAAACCCTGCTAGGGTGGACAATACCCCAGGCCTGTTTCAACCTTCCCCCTGGTTAATCAACCTTACCTAGGGCGTTTGATTTTGAAAAGTCAACTCTCAACCAATATCAGGATTACTTTGAATCGGGGAATGACTTACCTCATAAATCAATTTGTCCTTCCGGACACAAGTCGTCTGTATACTGACGCAACCAATGACGTCGTGTCTGCGTTTCTTGGCTTCCGCTTCGGGACCTGTGACGGCTCGCTGGCACAGCCGTTCCCTGTGGCAACGCTGGAGATTGCGAGCACTTTCCGTTTCCCCTTCTTCCAAGATGGCTCCTCATCCTCTGGGTTACGGTGCAGTGTTTTCACATTCGCATGGCAGACGTCCTCTGACATCTCGTTCTCCCGTGGATTCCGGATATGGCACAGCAGAGCCGAAGCTCAGTGCGTCGCTACTCTCTACAGACGCTACGTGAGTTCGCAACTAGGGTGTTTATTACTCTATACCTTATTCCTATGCTTACCTTTCCTTCCTGCTCTTTCCTACAGCCTTGCCTTTCTGCCCAGTCATCCCGTTCCGCTGCCCACGAGTCTACAGGAAGCTCCGGTAGCCTCCCCTTCCAGACACATTAGGTACACCACCAACCATTACACTGAATCCTTTCGTACCTAGTTCCTTCGCTCATCTCTTGTTTACTTATCTAGAATACGGACTTCGCCGGGATCCCGTGACCAGATCCAGTGAGTCCTGTAATCTTGAGGAGCTGCAGCCAGCGTGCAACGCGACTGATCCAGCTCCACATCCGTTCCAGCAGGTTTTTTTCCCCCAGGAGGGTTTCCCTGGGATCCCTTGCACAACCCTTTGTTTCCCTCTTAGGGAGGAGGGAGGTGTTAGGGGCCTCAGGGGACTCTCCCTTTGCCTCGTTGGTTGCTGCACGAGACAGGTTAGTGTTGAAACATTACAGGACCCTCGCCTCCTTGTTCTCTAGCCAGGTACGTCGATCAGGGATCAGATGTGTGCAGATCTGCAAAGGAATCTCTCATCACTTCTACAGGGCGCCCCGAACACCTCTTGATCCCGGCTCGATCGTCCCGTCCTCGCCGTTCTCCGCCTTGACTCAGTTACAATGTATGCGATGGAACAAGTGGGGGAGGGTCCCTATTCGGGCGCCATCTTGAAAGGGGCCCCTAGGGGTCCCTTACGTCTATGGAAACAAGGCAAGTCACCATACACGATAGATACGCCAGACAGGAGGTTGTATTCCCAAAGCTAGGGTTTATTGCAAAGCAAATAGTCTCAGTTGGCCAACTCGGTCTCACGCCCCGCGACGTGTATCTCTAGACCTCGAGGGACGCAAGAGAGTGAATTACGTAGATCAGTTACATATATACAAAATGCATATCATACATTCAGCTATGACATGTTTAACGCCCCCCTTTATTGGGTTTCTTTGAACTCGGTGTGAGGATGGACACTTCCGACAATTATGACACCTTCAAATATCTATTCTAGTAACAATATGCAATTTGCAAGTGCGGAGGCATCTTTTAGTTGTTGAACAGAACACAGTGCTTCTGTTTTTGGAAGCGAGCTACATACGGGGGAAGAGTCACATTCCAGACCTTGCTATCTATGAGGTGCTATTCGTGTCCTGGGAGCCGACACACTCTACAGGGCTCAGAAAAGGGGGGCCGTAAGAAGAGCATAATCCAAGCTTTTAGCTGCTTTATTCTAACATATTCTACCATATAACAAGACTGTCTGGCAGCTGTGAAATGATTAAATGCCCTGTAGCTCTGCTCCAAGGCTACATTCGGGAGGTAGCCGGGCATTCCTTCCTGGCGCTGCCTATGTTGTGTTTCAATGAACTCTTTTTAGCCTTGCGGCCCTGCAGCCTTGTCCTTTCACATTCAGGCAACAATGTTTAACAGTCAAGCAGTGTACGCAGAAAATGTGCTGCGAAGCAATAAGAACAGAAAGCAATGAGCAATTGTTAGAAAACAAAATGGCGATCCTTGTTACATCAAAATGGTCGTTCATTGGTAAACTCGGAAACCTATATGTCTATCGTATCGTGCATGAGACGGTTGGCCCACGGCCACCAAAATACGTTTGCCGTCAATCATGAGAGGTATCAATTTTTCTAGACTGACACATGGAAAAAAAAAAATAAGAAGTGAAATCCAGTGTTGAACTATTTACAAAGTACAAATCCAGGGTCCATGAGCCCAACCATTGAAAGGAAACCTACAAAAAACCCTACCTAATGAACAACTATATACAAAAAGGTGGGGCATTGTCCAAGCGTCCCAAAAGAAATAAAAACAGAAAGGAAACCTAACACTAACTAACTATATACAATGGCGGCGGGCAAGTCCTACGGCTCACTCTGTGATGTCCCGGGCCAGGGCATCATCGAACTCCATGTCGATGTCCCGGAGGGGGGCCTCTGCCCTGGCCCCGAGGTCTCGCAGGGATGCAGTCATGGCCTGTTCTAACTCCCTGCGAGTTGCCTCGAGGCACTCAGCCCGCCTCAACGTCCTGCGCATGGAGAACTCCGCCCTGACCATGGTGAGCCGTGCCTCTTCCGCCCGCCGCCGCTCCGCATCTATCCGCTGGCCCAACCACTGCCACACGGAAGACACTCCCATTCCAGGGTCCTCCTGCCCTCCGGCCGATACCTGTCCCTCTGATGTTGATGGCCCCGAGCCATCATCACTCCCACCTTGAGCCTGCTGCTGCTGTCCATGTGCCCTGCCCGATGATGCCGGCACATCCTCCATCTGCTGGTCTCCAGTTGGTGGGGTGTCCACCCCTGCTGGACCTCCGACTCCCGACTGTGGCAGGGATGTGATCTCCACCAAGCTGGCTGCCTTGGTCGGGCCAGGTCCACAGGGGGCCCTGGTGGAATCTAGGCCAGAGGACGGCTGGGAGAACGACTGGCGCATAGTCTCCACAGAGGAGGAGAGGGCCGCCAGAGTGCTCGACACATGTAGGAACCCTCCGACCAGGGCCCCTCCCAACTGTGCCCGTTGCCACGCAGCTCTTCGTGATGGCGTGCGTGGTCCCCCCAGGAAGCACGCACGCCATCACGAATGACATGTGTGCGCAACGGAACACCAATCAGGATGGACCCCATACGGTCATGGGTCTCCTCGTCCGCAGGTAATGGAGTGCCAGATGACGTGGGCCTCCCCCCTACCTGCGGATGGGCCTGGAATGGGGCATCACTGCTGGTGCATGGTGGTGCAGTCACAGGGTCAGGGACAGTGACATGCACAGGCCCCTCCATGGTGACATGTGCTGCCTCCTGCCCCTGGCCCTGGACTGCACCACTTGCACCAGTGGTACCACCCCCACCAGGCCCCATGTGCGGCTTAGTAGCGGCCTCCTCCTCCTCTGTGTAGACGACCAAACTGGATGGCTCCGTACCGTCTTCCGCCATCGCAAGCCCCTGTGGGGGCTCACCCGGCCCTTCCGCTGCAGCCGTAGTGGCAGACGCAGCACCAGTTCCCTCGCTCCCGGATGATGGCAATTCCTGGGAGGGTGGCTGGGCCTTGCATCGCCGCCCGGTGGAGGCATCCCCGACGCTTTACTCCACAGCACCATCTACGCCCTCTTCTTCTCTCGACGCTGAGTAGAGGGAGACATAGAACACAAGCATCAGGGTACTGTACAATAGTCCCCTAGACAGGAAGCAATAACACATGAGTGGCACTGTCAAACGTCACTTCCATCCTGTCCCTCCACAACACATAGGTCAATGCAGGCAACACACATGCAGAAACAGGCATGGCGCATGCAATCAACATTAGCATCCATGTACAAGGGCCTCTATTGACATAAATGTTGTCTTCAAACTCACGTGCATCATGGCTCATACTGATCCCATGCACACACATCACCAGAGGGTCATGCATCAGGCCTCGTACACCACAGACACAGTGGATACAAGGATGACTAGACTGCATCAGTGAATCAACACATCGTCACAGACATGTGTCATGCATCCATGGCGTTTCAAAGTCACACACACGCTACTCAGACACACAGACATGTATACCATACATGTCCATGACAGCAGCACCCATCTCTCACACCCCATCCATGTCTAAGAACAGAGACAGGCATGCATTCATGTGTGCATTCCGCATGCTGCTCCCCATGTTGCATTGGAACACATGCACCATCCATGTGGTTCACGCATGACTGGTCTTACATGCAGCACCATGATGTCCCTGCACACACACATCCATACATGGCTTATGTGACACATACAGGCAAGTAGCTGACTACCAGCACACTGCAACATGCCCTGTTTCACACAGCAATGCATGGCCACTTACCGCTCAACTCCAGACGGGTCTGCCTCTGAAGGATCTGGACGTGGAGCGCTGGGTTTATGCGTTCCAGGACCCACATCTGGATGTTGGCTGACCCGGCACCCCTCTGCATCTTCTGCCTTCAAGAGGCGCCGGGCCTTGCTGAGGGTCCTGGACCTGAAGTCCTCCCAGCGCTTCCAGATGTGTTTGATGTCGTGGGTTGCCACCCTCTACGCGTTGATGGCAACCACTACGTCCTCCCAGATCCCCTCCCATCCTTCCTTGTTGGCGCGCGATGGTGTGAAGAGGGCATCATAATGCCCCAGAACTTGCTCCACCAGGATACCAACTTCCTTACCGCTGAAGCTGGTAGCCCTCTGCCTCTCTGGCTGGGAGTCGCCAGTGGTCTCGGATGGTGTTTGCCCCGAGGCAGGTATGGGTGGGCAACTGGGTCCTGGGGCTGGGCTGTGGAGCAATGGTATACCAGTCGGGAGTCTTCTGTTCCAGCAGGGGTGGACACAGCAACTGGACCCCTGCAGATGGCTGACGTGCAGGCACCAAATAGCAGGGCACGTGGGCAGCAGGCAGGCAGGCAGCAGCAGCAGATGGCAGGTGGGAGCGTGCTCGGGGCTCTGGGGGGCAGGAAAATGGCCTTCTGGGCAGGAGCGTGGTCTTCCGTGTGTTGTTTCGTGGCCAGCTTGATACGGAGTGATTTTTGAGGAAAGGCCCTTAGCGCGTAAGCGCGTCTGTGACGTGACGCGCAAGGGCGTTTCCCTCAACACGGGTGCATGTTGATTGTACACGTGCAAAAACTGCACGTCCGGGTGTCACTGCGTGCAATTGGAGGAAAGGGCCTTAGCGCGTATGCACGTAAGTGACATTGCACGTGTGGGCTGGCTTAAAAAGATACACATAGGACGCCATTTTCTTGTACGTGCTTTTTGTGGAGAGCGAGCGGGTGATTCTTGTACTTCTCTTCGGTTCACACGCGATAACTTCACAACGGTTCCAGTTCGTACTCCCTGTTTACTCAGACAGCGTTCAATTCTTTTTTGGGCAGGGGTGTTGCCAACGCGCACACGTTCTTTTTCCAGGCAGACAGTGAGTCGCGCGCGTATTTTCCAACTGTGGTTGCCCCCGTGTGTCACGTACCCCTACAGAGGTCATTGTAGGCTGTGTGTATCACGCGTACGCCTATTTTTGTGTTTCTGGGTGCCACAACGTAGTGCGGGTTCATTTTTCCACGTGCGTGGTCTACCAGGGGTTGCGTGCACGTTAAATATTGTTTTCGGGGTGCCTGTGCATTGCGTGACCCGTCATCTTCCCCCAGGGGTCACAGACAGCCTTGCTAGAGCATTAAGGTACGAATTCCAACTAGTACCCTACCCCTTTCACCCCAATTGCCCAGGACAATTGTTTATTGAAACTCCCATACGCACAACAACATCAGTGCCATGGTTGGGAGGCGACCAAGCAGTAAGAGAGGCAAAGGTGGCCAAGCTCAAAGAGGTGGGCGCAGTAGGGGACGTGGCCAGGATGTGCAGGGTGGCCCAAGAGGGCAGTGTGTGGAGGACCAATCAGGGACACCTACGCCCCCCTTCCCCAATGATTCAGGGAGATGTAGCTGACACCATGGCAGCTCAGCCCTTGTTAAACCGGCCCATATTGTCAACAGAACCGGCACAGGATGACTCCCAGGCTGACTTCCGTGTCACCAAGTCTAAGCCACGTGTGGCGGTGAAAGTTGCTGTCACCAGGCCACGTGGATCTGGGGCAGCAATGTCATCTGCTGCCCCAAGTAGCCAGGGTGAGGAGGCTGTAGGGGCAGCTGCAGCTCAATCTACCCCAGCTCTGAGTCTCCCAGCCGGGACAGTGTCAGTCCAAGTCCATCACACCGAGGTTGGTCCTGCCAACATCACCGAGCAGCCAATGCCTGCAGTGAGACCTTTGGTCATCGTGCCTTTGGCAACTTCCAGTGCCGAGTCCACCTGCGTTTCTGCCCCTACCAACCAGAGCGGCATCAGCCACTCAGGGTCCGCACCACCTTCCAAGACGAAGAAGGGTGGGTGCTCTTGCAGTACAGGCTGGGACCCCAGACACGGCTACCCACTCCGGCACGTCAAGGAAGCCTAGTTTCAATGATGCAGAACTAGATGCACTTGTGGGGTATGTGTCGGCCCATGGCCGCGAAATGGTGGTGACTGCAGGGTGCAAGACTACGACTGCTCAACGTAGGGCCCACTGGCAGACCATCGCAGACCGCATTAGTTCCCTTGGATTTGTGAAGCGCACAGCTGATGATTGCTCTAAGCGCTGGAATGACCTGAAACGCAGAGCAAAGAACAAGCTGGCTTCAAATCATGCCTCTACTCTGGTGACTGGTGGTGGGTCTCCACCAGAGGAGGAACAGCTCACTGAACATGAGTCTGTTGCTGGAGCATTCATCACAGAGGATCAGATCCAAGGCGTGGGAGACCTACCAGATCTTGAAGCAATGTCCGGTGAGTGACCATGCATGTGTGTGCAATCCATATGTGTGTTGCTTGGGTGATGTGTTCTGATTGAGTGCCAGGTGAGGCTGTCTAGTCATGACTGCTATGGGTCACCCATGTGGTCCCTCAAAACCATCCTCCGGCCTTGTGTTTCCCTTTCACAGTATCCCTTCTGACCACAGTTCACTTTTTGCACATGATTAATCCACTTGGCCTTCAGCTGTCCTCTTGCCACAACATTGTTCATACTCTTTTCTTCTTCATTCAGCCGGATTGATGAAATGATTAGCATATTTACCAGACATTTTTGTGGCCTACTGTCCCAATTTATTTATTTTTAAATGTTTTTATTGGCATTTGTAATCATACACATAGCAGTTGAGCACGGGTTGTGCTTTATATTATCAATCATGTGTCGTGTCTGCCAGAAGGACAACGGATAACAACAAACTAACAAAAATAACAATAATAACAACTTTGACTGTCCACTCCCATGGTATCATAATGCGGTCCTTATTCTGCATGTTGGCTCGGAACCGGGGCCACCCCTCTTTGTGGCCATTTTGGGTCACAGCGCTTGGAACGTGCTCGGGCTCGTTGGTCTGATCGTAACGATTCGCTTAGGATTTGTGTCCTGTTGGGCTGCTATGGGGGGTTTGAAGTCTGTCGAGAAGATCATGTCCCTCATGAGGGCTTTCCAGGATTCTAGTGTTGTGCTCACATCGTCCCCACCTCTGTTGTTTACCTCCTCCCAGGCCCTGGTTTCGGCCGTGGTCCATCTTTCCATTTCCCTGATCCAGGGTCCATATCTGGGGCCTGCGGGCGACTTCCAGGCCATCGCTATTGTTCTCTTCACAAGAATGGATGCCATGTCCATACGCTTCACTAGGTGCTTGATTTTACTAAGTCTCGGATGGGTGCCCAGGAGACACTCCTTAGTTGTCCATTCGTACCTTTCCAGTCCAGCTATCCTGCAGGTTTGCTCGGCAGCAAGCCAGAACATGTGGATCAAGTCAGCTTGTTCGGAGGAGCACCATGGGCATGTCGAAAGGATTTTGTCATTGAAGGTGGCTATCCTGTGCGGGGTCATGTAGGTCCTATAGAGGACATTCAACTGGATCATCCTGAACCTGGCGTTCCGTGACACCTCCTTCGGATATAGCAGGGCTGTTGCCCATTCTTCCTCCGTGATTCCTGTCCCAATGTCAGTCTCCCACCTCTCTTTCAGGCGCGCTCCTCTGGGGTTAACTCGGTCGTTCATCTGGGCGTACAGCCTCGATGTCGGCTTCCAGCCGTCGCTCAAATTATACATCTCCTGTACAAGGGGGTGGGTCTATGGCTCCTCAGGCCATGTGTTCCATTTGGTCTTGGCTACGTGTCTCACCCTCTGGTAAAATAGGAATTGGCCCGAAGAGAGTCTGTCCTTCAGTTGTAGTGAATCAAAGTCTCTAAAGGCTCCTTCGTCGAACATGTCTCCCCATGTATAGAGGCCACAGGTCTCCCAGTTCCTCATTACTGGGAGGTCGATGGGGGTCCTGCATACATCTGTCAGCATGGGGATTTCAGGCATGTACGGGTGATGGAGGCCTAGTAGTGTTCTGACCCTGTTCCAGACCCGCCTCCCCAGTTTTGCTATCATGGGTGGGTCAGGGGGGCCCACCTGCGAGCCCCATATTATCTCCTTAGGGTGCGTAGGCCCGGTCAACTGGCAAAGGAGGCCAGTCTCAGCAGAGGGTTCATCCGAGAGCCACTTTGTGACATGTGTTAGTTGTGCTGCGAGATAGTATCTCTGAAAGTCGGGCAGTTGGATGCCGCCCTCGGTGTGGGGGAGCGTGAGGATATTCAGGGCAAGCCTATGTCTGGCCTGACCCCAAAGAAAGTCCCTGATCAGAGATTCCAGTTTCCTGAAGAAGGGCGGGGGGATATAGTGTGTGATGTTGGTGAAGTAGTAGAGGAATCTTGGAAGTATAATCATTTTGGAGATTGCAGCTCTACCCATCATTGAGAGGGGGAGCTTTGACAAGAATTTAATGGACCTTCGAACCCCGCACATTGCTGCTTCGGTATTGCGCTCATGGGTGGAGGCTGGCGTGTGCGTGATGGTTAGACCTAGGTAGCGGAAGGCCTCCAGCTGCTACTGGATCCCTATTTCGGGTAGTTCCTCTATGTCTCTTCCTCTGAGTCCCGCAAGGGGGAAGGAGCATGATTTCTGTCTACTAAATTTTATCCCTGAGCATTTAGCAAAATTATCGAGGACATCCAATGCTGTAGGTGCGGTTTCTCGGGGGTTCCGGAGGTATAGAAGGACATCGTCGGCATATAGGGAGATGATGTTATATGTTCCACCAATGCTGATGCCAGAGTCGAACAGTTGCTTCCTGAAATAAATTGCCACTGGTTCCAGGCCTAGGATGTACAGCATCGGCGATAGTGGGCCCCCTTGCCTGGTTCCTCTTTGGATGGGCCATGCTCCTGACACCACACTACCAGTCTTCACCCGCGCCTCCGGGTTGTTGTAGAGCACCTCGACCCACCGGATGAAGTGTTCCCCTAGACCAAACTCTCTAAGGGTCAAGATCAGCCACTCCCAAAATATCGAGTCGAAAGCTTTTACGGCGTCAAGTGAGAGTACCGCCAGGTCCTCCTTGCTCTCCTCTGTTTGTGCCATAACATGTTGGAGCCTCCTCAGATTGGCGGTGGTGTTACGTCCTGGGACGAAGCCGTTCTGATCTTCATGTATTAGGGACCCTATTACCCTTGAGAGCCTCTTGGCTAATATAGTCGTGATGATTTTGCCATCGTAATTCAGCATCGCCAAGGGGTGATACGAGTCGCACTCATCGGGTGGTTTGCCTGGTTTGAGCATTGGTATTATGAGAGTCTCTCTCATGCTACTCGGCAAGGTTCCAGTTTCATATGCCTCCAAATAAACTTCATGTAATATCGGGGTTAGGATCTCCTCGTAGGCCTTATAGAATTCTGGGGTGAGGCTGTCCGTCCCGGGAGTCTTGCTAGTGGAGAAGCACCTGATCGCTTCCGATATGTCTTCTAGTGTGATGGCCTCCTCCAGCCCAGCTCGATGTTCTTGACTCAGCTTGGGTAGTCCGATCTCGTCCAGGGTGTCTCTAATATCTTCTTCAGGGATTCGCTCGTTGTGGGTGTAGAGCCTAGCGTAAAAGCTTGAAAAGACTTCATTTATTGCTTGTTGTGTCCTTTGTGTTGTGCCTCCCTCATCTTTGATCTCTTTGAGGGCCTGCCTCGGATTCTCCTTCTTGCATAGCCAAGCAAGTATCCTGCCTGGCTTATCTGCTTCTTTGTGTGCTCTCAGGATCCGTGTGGAGAAGTCGAACTTGGACAGCCTCTCCCAGGCTATCCTGCAGTCCTCCCTGATTTCCTTCAGTTTGGCCTCCCTGGCAGTGGTCAGAGGCGAAGCATCTTCCAGTTGCCTGATCTCATCCTCCTTGTCCTCTAGCTCCTTCCTCAGTTGCCTCCTGATCCCACCGGCTTCAGCTATTATCTCACCCCTTGTTATCACCTTCATGGCTTCCCATAATGTGCTACACTTCTGGACCGATCCCTTGTTGATCTCTAGGTACTCTTCTAGTTTCTCTCTTAGGGTTTCCTTGAATGAAGGGTCCATTAAGGTTTCAGTTGGCATACGCCACATCGGGATAGGGGGCCACGGGCCTCTTAGGTGGAGCTGTATCAGGAGAGGAGAATGATCCGAAATCGATCTTCCCAGGTAGTTCGCTGACTCAACCTGCGGGATCAATGCGTTGTCGACGAAAAGATGGTCTATCCTGGTGTGTAAACCATGGGGGGCTGAGTAGAATGAGTAAGCCCTGTCGATGGGATGCAAATCTCGCCAGACGTCAACTATGTGCAAGTCCTCGACCACATTGCGGAGGACACGGGACGCAGGGCTATTGGGGATGCGCAGCGTTAAAGATCTATCTGTGTCTTCATTCATCACACAGTTGAAGTCTCCCCCCCACAAGAAGGCGTCCTCCCTGTGGTGTGCAATTTTGGCGCATAGCTGCTTAAGGTGGGAGGGTATGCCATGTTGTGGGAAGTATGAGTTGACTATGCATAGTCGGGAATTTTCCAGCATGCCCCAAACTATCACGTACCTGCCTTCTTCATCCGTCTCCATCCCCATCTGTGGAAAGGGTGTGTCAGGACTCACCCACGTGTATACGCCACGTGCATACCTCGAGTAAGAGGAGCCACTGCCCTGGCCCCCCCAATAGTCCGCCAGTTTGTTCGTGATGTCGGATGTGAGGTGCGTTTCCTGCAGGAGGGCGAACAATACCTTCTTCCTTTTCAAGTAGGAGTGTATTCGATTTCTCCGCAGGTAGGATCCCATCCCTCTGACGTTTCATGTGATTATTCTGAAGCGTGTTGCCATTGCTTGACTTCGATCGTGGATATGGGAGGCTTCACGCCCATTTCCTGGGATGGGCATCCACTGCTAGGTGTCGTGCTTCGATTCGCTTGCATGAGGTGATGGGCTTCAGCTTCCGGCCTTTGATCCTCCGTGAATTGGAGGACAGTCTTCATGAGGAGTGCAGTCATAACAAAAACTGAACGAAAATAACCATAACTGGTGCACCCAGCTACTGACTTAGGGGGGCAGTGCTCGGGGGCTCTCGTGCTGTCTGACCCAATCCGGGTTTCAGGCACGAGTAGGTTCGTGCCGGCAGCTAGCCAGCACTGGTCGTTAGTGGGTGCGTGCTGTGTGCTCATGAGCGGGAGGCCGGGTGGGCCCCGTAGTCACTTGATGTTCTCAGTGTAGTTTCCATGGTGGTGATATACTCTCTTGTGATGGTGTCCAGTACGGGTTCAAGGGTGGTGGTGTCCAGGTGTCGGTCCGTCACCCCTTGTGCATTCGGTTCAGTTCTCATGGGTGGGTTCGGAGGGGACCTCGGCCAGGTTATTGTGTTCCAACCACATGGTGGCTGCGGCTGGAGTTTCCAAAAATATCGCTCGCCCCTTGTGGATCACTTTTAGTCTGGAGGGATACAGCAGCATGTATTTTAGATTTAGTTTTCTCAATCTAGCTTTAATTGGGACGAAAGAGTTCCTTGCTCTCTGCACTGACTGTGTGTAATCAGGGTCGATGGTGATTTTTGAATTGTCCCGCTCTATCTCTCCGCCCTCTCTCTAGAACTTTAGGATCACTTCGCGGTCCCGGAAGTTGAGGACCTTTGCTATGATGGGGCGAGGAAAGGAACCTGGAGGGGGTTTCTTCTGGAGCGATCTGTGGGCCCTTTCTATGGCAAAGCCCTGCGAGAGTTTCTCCGCCCCAATTTCGTGCTGTATTAGGGACTCTATATAGGCCGTAGGGTCTGTGGTTTCGGCTCCCTCGGGAATGCCCAGGATTCTAATGTTGTTGCGCCTGGCGCGGCCCTCTGCCTCCTCCGATCTGGCCTCCAAGTGGCTCACCTTTCTTCGAAGGTCCGCCACCTCTGCCTTGAGATCTTGTGTGTCCTCGGCAATATTCTTCTGGATGGTTTCTATGTTGGTGACACGTTCCGTCAGGTTACGAGCATCCTGTCTTATAAGTTGAATGTCGGCCTTCACTTCGCCGATTTTTGTGTCAATGAACGTTCTCAGGGCAGCTATAGCCTCGAGCACTTGGTCGTCCCTGGCGCGTTCTCCTGGGCTGGTCTGCGAGGCTGCGCCTTTCGATGTAGGTTGGGCGATCGGTTGGGGTTTTGGGGTGACAAAAGGATCCATGGTGGCATTCTTGGCCCTGCCCCTTAAAGTGGACATTGCGGGATCTCCGGTCCCCTTAGTGTGACGTGGACACCTGAGCCGCTTGGTCAGGGTACACAGTGGAATGATTCTCCCCGGTCCGCTCTCCTGTTTGGCTGGCAGGGGCACCCCAACGTTGGTTTGGTGCAAACGGTCAGGACTGTGCTAGGGGGGTGCCGCAGTTATTTGATCCGCCTGTCGGGTCGATCTTGCAGTGTTGTGCGCAGGCGAGGGCCTACTCGTGAGGAGTGGGGGGACCCTAGCTGTGTTCACCAGAGGTTTCAGGGCTAATTGAGGGCTCCCTCAGTGTCTCTGGTGCTGATTCTGGAGCGCGGCCCCTTGGATGTTGTCGCAGTGGGCCACGGGTGCCAGGAAGCGCTCGTTGCTTGGTGTCACAGTTCAGAGGGAGCCACGAGCCTCCCAGGTCCCCCGAAGCCTCTCTCTGCTTTTGCCGGGGAGGGGTACCGCCCCCACTCCAGTGCCCGCTTTAGTTGGTTCGTTGTCGGGATGGAGTGCCACAGCCAGAGAAGGACGCAAGTCCCAGTGGATGATCCCTGGGCACATGTAGTGGCAGCCTGTTATCGGAGGTTGCTGGGTTCAGGGGAGCGGGTCTATGCGCCTACCTTGCGGGCGCTTGGGTTGTGAGTCCCGTGCTTCTCAGTGATGTTGTGGCAGGCCTCTGTCCAGCTCCGCCAGTCCCCACACCCCGCTGGTTCTCCCTGTCTGCGGTGAGCGGGGATGGTCCGCTGATCCCAGGAGGTGACACCTCGCCGGCCCTCCCGCGTAGCTCAGGTTCTCCAGGACCCCAGGGCCGCCGTTGTGGGAGCGCAGCCCAGGGAGGAGGAGGGCCAGGCCGGAGCGCCGGACAAGGCACCCGGGTTCCGATTATCAATGGGAGCAGTTGCGGAGCACGGATCTTCGCCCCCAGCGAGTTGTCGCAGTGTCAGGCAAGTCCAGGGGGAGCCGCGGGTCTCCCAAATCCCCCGCAGCCTCCCACCACTTCTATTTCGGGGGGGGGGTACCACCGGAGATCCGCGGTGGCAGTCAGCTGTTAGGGATCGCTGATTGCGGGGGGGAGCAGCTCAGCACGCCCTCCTCTCGAGTGCTCGGGTTGCAAGGCAGGGAGTCTCGCCGGACGAGTCCCGACCACACAGCTATGTCGCGTCGGGCTGCGGGGCGCGATTCAGTTGGTCCGTTGCATCGGGCTGAAGAGCCTGGTTCTGAGGGTCCCCCTGCCCCACTGGATTCTCCCGGTCGGCGATGAGCGTGGATGCTCGGATAGTCCCAGGAGTCGACACCTCGCCGCCCCCCCTACGCGGTTCAGGCTCTCCGAGGCTTCAAGGCCGCCATTTTGCGAGGGCAGCTCAGGGAAGGGGGGAGCCGGGCCGGAGCGCCAGGCAAGGTACCCGGGCTCAGATTTTCATCAGGATCAGGAGCGGAGCACAGGTCTTCGCCCGAGCCACGGTTGGGTTGTCAGATGGACGACGCAGCAGTCTTAAAGTACCACAATCAGGATCGGACTACAGGGCTTGGCTGGAGCTCAAGAGTTCCGCGTCCTCACTCCATGAGCATCAGGCCACGCCCCCGTGGCCTACTGTCCCAAATGTGACATACTTCTGTCATAGATTACACCACACAATGGCCCACATTTCTTGACTTATTAGGGGAAAGATTTCTACAATCAGGCTGATTGAGTAATGTGCACCTACACATGGCCTGCACACTATCATTTTGGGGCCCTGTTTGAATGTTGAACATTACAATTGTATCTTCTCATGTCGAAGTGACCAACCATTGATGTATCCATGTGCCTGCCATCACTGCATCAATGAACACTGGCTTTGTTGCAGCGTGTGGCACATGCGTGTTTTCTCACTCTTATTTACATGTTTTATTTCATGATGTCCATCTCACATGGATGGGTGACAGCACTGATTTGCTACCATCTGGGTGTCCTTGTCAAATCTGCCATGGCTATGGTACGTGCCGTCTGTGTGCTGGCATGTGTCATGTATGTGGATTGTCCATGCCACTCACAGGCTCATTTTTTTATGCCAGTGCAATCCAGCATGCAGCACATGTGTTGGTTTTACATCTTGCAGTCATCAGTGTGTGCTTTTTGCCTCCCCTTCCAAATCATTGATAGTGCATGCATGCCAGAGTTATTGTCATGTGGGACATGTGCCATTTATGTACTGGATCTCTGCCTCGTCATGCCTATGTGTGTGTGTGCTATGGTGCTCATGCCTGTTTCCATTTGTTATCTTTCATGTTTTTGCAGATGAGGCACTTGATGCTGTTGAGGAGGAGGAGATGGCGCAGACCCAGGAGAACTTGCAGCCACAACCGGGCACCAGTGGAGGACATGGGGTGGTGGTGGGTGAAAACCCATTACTCCTACAGACCATACTGTCCACGGGTGTCTCTGGGTACACCTCCGGAGACCTCTATGAATCAGGTGCTGAATCGGACATTGAGACATATGTGTCGTCGCAGGTGAGTGTTTCTGGCGGGGATGCTGTTCTGTCCAACCCATCTTCACCGGGGGTAGACCCCTCTATGGGGATTTCAGTGTTGGAAAGTCCGCCTGTGGGGGTTACGGATGCAGGGTCACACTCCACAATATTTTCTCCTGTTCCTGGGCCAGAAAGATCAAAGGAGGAATACAGTCCTGCAGCCTCAGGCAGTGCCAAAACAGCAAGGTGCACATCGCCTTGCCCCAAACAGGTGTGGTGCCCGCCAACGCGGTGGCCGTGCGCCACCAGGCAATACTGTGTGGGAGAACTCCATGTACAGTATAGCAGCACAACATGGGGCATCGTTTGAAATGATGGCTCAGGCAATGGATAGGGGGCCACTTCCATTCTCCCCCCTGAAAGGCAGATGGAGCTCCGGCAGCAGGCAACAGACTCCATTTCCCACTCACACAGGGAGGACATGTTGGCATCCGACAGGGACCGACAGGCTGGACTGGAGACTCTGCGCACAACTATATCTGTAGAGTCACAGGCCCACAGGGAAGCCCTCAGGTTAGAATACAGGTCCCTCAGAGATACTCTGGGTGAACTTGAGGTGTCCCGGAGTGCAAGGGCAGAACAGCAGCTGGAGCAGCTGACACGTAAACTCTCAGCTGAGCTCCAGGCAACCCGTCAGGAGATCCGGGCATCACGCTAGGCCATGCAGGCAGAAATGCATGCTACCCGTGAGGTGCTGCATGGGGATCTCCGTACCATCATCCTGCAGAACCAAACCTTTCACATCTGCATTCTTGCTGCCATGGAGGAGCATGCCAGGGCTTAGCGTGGGCTGCCTCCCATATCACGCCCACCTTCTGATGTACCACCAGAGGGTGGTGACAGCGATGACAGTTCTCCCACTGTAGCGTAGCCGTGCAGGCCATGAGCCCATGGAAGTATTTTTGTTTTTTCTCAACATCCAAGCATGTGGGTGTTGGGGTGCACCCTGTACCTCGTCCCTCCTGGGTGGCCTTCCCCCCCAGTCCACACATGGCCATTTTTGATATTCTTTTTTTTTTTTTAACAGTGTGGTGCTTTGTGTGGCTCCCGTATGCATCCACTGTGTATTCCAGCTGGGCACATGCAGGCTTGTCCTGTCTTTGGGTTAGATGCTTGGGTTCCTGGCACACACACCCCTCCTGCTTCCTCTTTCCATGGGCTTGCAAAGGGTGTGACCAAGTGACAGTAACTTACACAGTGACATTGGGCTCCCATAAGTTGTGTGGACAGTCTGTAGTCAAAACTGTGTATACATCCCTAGTGGGTATTGTTGTAGATATCTCCACTGCATGGTGGATTTATGTATGGTTCTACATCACTGACTTTTTCCTTATATACATGTACCTTCTTCATGTCTTAACAAGCCCATCTACTTTGCAGATGCAGTTCATGTTGTATGCAGTTCACCGATACATTTGCCTTCCAACAACAATCTACAGTTGGAAGGGGTTGATGTGCTGCCTTAGTCAGGTTGTGACACTTGCACTACTTTTATTTTTTAGTGTAATATATTGCCACTGTTTGACCATGTACTGATGTTTTCTCTTGCTGGTAAGTATTTGTTCACGTGTGTTGTTTTTGTATTCATTATTGAGAGCAAATTGTCTGTGGCCTGTTTCCATTTAGGACAGTGCACTTTGTGACACTTGTGTCATGTGTTGTGCATTCATTTGGTTGCTTTCACATTGCATGCCATGCCATGGTGTGTTGGGGAGGTGTTGGGTGACATGTCACTATTTTGATGTGGTATTTTGCAAGGGGGTAGTCCTTCATGCTGCATGAATTTGTACCTTTTTGTGACACAGCATTGTGTGTCTTTGAGTAGCTAGGGATGCACACAATGTAGCACTTCCAGGTGAACAATCTCCGGCTGGTATGGTTGTGACAGATGACTGTCCCTTTGTCATCATCATTTATTGCGAGCTGGTATGTGCCAGGCCTGTGTGCACTCCTCAGGGGTGGGATTTTAGGTGAAGTAATTTGCCACAAGCTGGGTACGGGCTGCCTCACCACGTGCCCTTTCACCTCCCATGCACAGCGGCCATGCATATGGTTGGGGATGTGGGGGCACCACCATGTCCACTGGCACGCCCCGCCGGGTTGCAACGTTGTGCAGGGCACATGCTGCCACTATGATCCTGCACACTACTGGGGGCGCATATAGCAGCTGCCCACCAGAGCGGTCAAAGGAGCGAAAGCGTGACTTGAGCACTCCGAATGTGCGCTCCACTATGCCCCAGGTTGCAATATGGGCTGTGTTGTTTCTTACCTCGGGTGGTGTGGTGGGGTATCCGAATTGGCGTCATCATTTAGGTGCTCAGAGGGTAGGCACTGTCCCCTGGGGAGGTGATAATGGTTGTCATTAGTGGGGTTTTCCCATTTCTCAGTTTGTGACATGCATGCATGTGCAGAGGCATTTATACTCACCAATTAGCCATGTGTCGCCATACCGGCCAGCTTCCAGGTCCCGTTTTAGGGGTGACATTCTGAATATGAAACTATCATGGCTGGACCCTGGATAGTTGGCATATACTGAGGTGATGATTCCCTTGGCATCACATACAACCTGCACGTTGATGGACTGCCAGTGCTTGCGGTTCCGATAGATATACTCAGTGGCCCTGGGTGGACATAGAGCCACATGGGTGCAATCAATGGCACCTAGGACTCTGGGGAAGTGTGCCACCCCGTAAAATTGCTGGACAACAGCCTGCCTTTCTGCAGGTGTTCTGGGCATGTATATGCCCTGCGGACTGAGGGGCGTGCAGTCATGATGGCCAACACCTGGTGTAGGCAGCGTGACTGCGTGGCCTGTGACACACCCCCCACTATGGCACTTGTCTGCTGAAATGAACCAGTAGCCAAGAAATGCAGTACATTGAGCACCTTTTCCAAGGGGCTCAGTGCTTGCGAGCACAGGGTGGGTGATGTGAGGTCATCCTCCCACTCCCTCACCAGGTGTAGGATTATGTGTGGTGGAAACCTGTACCTCCCATACACCTGGTCATCAGGCATCCCAAAAAGGCTGGTCCTGGGTAAAAAAATGCGGGGCCTGGCTATCCTCCTCCTCCTGCAGTGTCCCACGACCACTGCTGCGAGGAACGGTATATTCATCGTAGCGTCTGAGCTTGTTTGTAGTTTGCGCGCACTTTTATGCTGCACAGGGCCGCTTACACCTGCTTCCTGCTGGCGTATGTGTTTCCGGATTAGCACGTCTTTTTTGGCGCACGCCTTTCTCCTGTTCGATTCCATGAATACGTGTTGTTAGCGCGCGTGTGGGCGTTGCGAGCATTTACCTCCTGTAATTCCCCCGTAACGGCCACATTTTCACGCGTTGTTCCCCATTCCGCATGTTACGCCCACTTTTCTTGTGTGCGCTACGCTATGTGCGCTTTCCCTGTGCGCGTAGTGCACGCCGTTTAGTGACGCGTGCGCCCGCGTGCGCCACCCACGGATTTGGCGCACGTCCCAGCTTTTACTAGCGCAGCGCATTCCATGAATCGATCAACGGCTGCGTGCGCGGCATTGGCACGCGTGCGCTGCGATTTTCACACTTGCGCTCCCCTTTTCGGCGCACATTTATTCCATGAATTACCCCGTGTTTATTCTACTTGCAGTGGAACTTGGCTAGTGAAAAGAACTTTCATTTGAAACATATTAAATAGGTCCATGGGAAGGGCTCCAACCCTGGTCACAAGGATTTCTGTTTTCTTTATGTTTGAATTATTTATTTGTTGTTTTTGCAAAATTGAAACAGCCAAATGATCCCTGTATAATTCTTGCTGTATGTAATAGTGCGAGGGACAGACATTTTTCAGACTCTAGGTCATTTTCCTTTGGTCTTGATTTGTTAGGTTAGGGTAGTTAGGCATTTGTCTCACCCTTTATTATTTAAAAAATGGCGATTTATGAGAAAACTCTACCTATCACAGTTCAAAGGTGTTTAGTGAACTTTATGATGGGTGAGATAACATGTAATCTAAACCTAAATTTAAGATGGGAGTAAGCTACGACCATCAAATAATAATACATCAGTCCTAGTGGCGCGTGTTAAATAAAAAGGGCCTATACTAAAAAACCTATTGCCAATCCTTACCACTAAGTTCCAAAAAGAGAGATTACTGTACTGGGGGAGGGAGGACCGCCAGATATGTCAGAGGCTGATAGCCCCATAGAATTAGACAAAAGCTCAATGTGCGCGCTGTAAACGAACTTACCTGGAATGTACAGGGTTTAAATGCTTATGTAAAGCAGAACAGAGTCTTTTCATACCTTAAGAGATGTAAAGTAGACCTTGCCCTGTTGCAAGAAACACATCTAACAGCCGAATAACAGATGGTATTTGCGAGTAAATAGGGAGGGCGAGTGTTTCGCTCTCCGTATTCTGCTTATGAACGAGGGGTCTTGATATGGTTAGGGCCCACAGTACCCTTTAAAGTCACTTACAGGCCATGAACAACAAGAATGTGAAATTAACTATCGTACTCGGCCTGACGACATTTCAGATAGTGCATGAGCTAAAACACCGATAGGAAGGAAATGGGGAAACAGACAGGCGGCTACCATACTAGGCCTGACAGCATTTCTGGTAGAGCCAGAGATTAACAAGAGGTGAGTGAGGGGGGAGGAGAAAGGAGGGAGAGGAACAATACAAGCGACTATCGTACTAGGCCTGACTGTTAACTTTAGAGTTAGTTGTAACTGTGGGAACGTAATGGCTCACTTAGTTTCCCCGCAACACCACACAACAACTGGAGATTTCCTACCTTGTCTTGAATAGTGAGATGAGGCTATCAGGAGTTCACCTGTTACACCCTCCCTTCGCCTCTAACTCGGCAAATGAAGGATGCGGCAGGGAAACCCTTTGTAAAGGGGAAAAAACCCTGTGCCGCTTGAGAGCGTTGAGTTAATGGGATTTGACAAGACTTCTGCTGCAGCCTCGAGGTGGAAATGTTTCAGCGTGCAGGTTTCTCCCAGAGGTTCTCCGATAGTTCGCCGATTGCTATGCCGATTCTCGGAGGTGGGTTTGTTGAGAGGTTCGGGACCGGCGGGAACTTTGGGAGAGGAAGAAAACAAGGTCAGTGATGTTTTAAGATAAGACAGGTTGTAGGAATATGTAGGGGATTTGGCTCCACCTACCCAGTCTGAGTACGAAGGGGGATGTGAATGGAGATTCCCGGGATGAATGATGGGAGATGTAGTCCGGAGATTCCTAATGAATAGACACGAGGGGGAAACAATGAGAGGTAAGTATAGAACGAGGCTTCCTGTGTGATGAAATGTGAATCGAAGGGAGAGGGGAGGTAACCTACAGACTGTGAGCAGGTCTGAAGGCGACTTCACCGGTAACAAGCTCTTGAACGCTATGAAGTGACAGTGATTGGTCGCGGTCAGCCTGGGAAAGAGAAAAGAGGATAGACAAGCAGGTTTGAATAAAGGGAGGAGGTGGAAGGTTGGAATCAATTCGGAAATGAAATTCCAGTATTTCTCCTAAGCGAAGACTTACGGAGCGTGACCACTAACAACAGTAGCAACGCGCTGAGTCTTCCATTCCGGCGGTTTAAGTAACGTGATCAAATCACCGGGCGGAGTTTCCTCAATGGATGGAATGGGTTCTAAACCGTCCATTCGATTCCGCGACGCCATCTTGGGAGTGATGGCGTGAATAGATGGCATGCAGCGCCACCGGCGCAGAAAAGACCACCGTTGGGAACGGTTCGTAACAGTATGCCCCGTGGCAAAGGAGGCGGCACCCGGTTTACCCGGATGCCGGCGATAGAAGGCACGAATCAAGCGCGGAGCATGTACCGCAGGGGCGGGCTCCCAGGATCTCTCAGCCGGTGAATAGCCCTTCCAATCGACCAAAAACTGCAGAGACCCCCTGTGAAAACGTGCATCACAGATATCTGATACCACGTATTCGGGGCCAGAACTCAGAAGTATCGGAGGGGGTGTACCAGTAGGGACAAGATGAAAACGGTTCCAAATATCCGGTTTCAGCTGAGAGACATGGAAAGTAGGGTGGATCCTGCTCCATGACCTGGGTAGCTCCAATTTGAAGGCCGCCAATCCCTTCCGCTCAAGCACTTTAAAAGGTCCAAAATACTTAGGGGACAGTTTAGAAGGGAAGAGTCTCCGGGGAAAAAACGTCCTGGCCAACCATACACGATCCCCTACAGCAAGAGGAGGATCTGGGGATCTGTGTTTGTCCGTCTGCGCCTTGCTTCTATCCTGTGCCACCTTCAAGGCTTCCAATGCCCTTTGGTGTCCTTGTCGAACAGAGTTCGAAAGCTTCTCCAAGCTCGGGAAGATTGAGGAAGAAGGGGAGACTGATGGAAATACGGAGGGATGAAAGCCATAGGTACAGTAGAAAGGGCTGACTTTTGTGGCCGAATGCACAGCATTATTATATGCAAATTCTGCAAGAGGTAGTAGGTCTTTCCAATTGTCTTGTGCTGCCGAAATATAGCATCGGAGGTATCCCTCTAGCGTCTGATTTAGGAGTTCTGTTTGTCCGTTAGATTGAGGGTGGAAGCCCGAACTCAGAGCATGTGAGATTCCTAAGGTGTTACACAAATGTTTCCAGAACCGGGAGGTGAACTGGGGACCCCGATCAGAGATAATCGTGTCGGGAAGACCATGTAAAGAGAAAATACGATCCAGACTTGGGCCATACGTAGGGCAGAAGGTACAGATGGAAGGGGGATGAAATGTGCCATTTTAGTTAGCGAATCCACGGTGACCATTATGGTGGAACAATGGTCCGAGTCTGGAAGGTCCACAATAAAGTCAGTGGATATAATTTGCCAGGGTCTATTGGGTAGTGGTATTTGCACCAATTTCCCCACAGGTGGTCTGCGAGGAACTTTAGTCTGTAGACAAATTGCACAGGAAGCTATGTATTCCTGTACATTCTCCTTAACCGTGGCCCACCAAAAATGCCTGAGGATCAGTTCTACGGTATTGGAGATTCCTCTATACCCAGCGATCAGTGAATCGTGGCATAGTCGCAGTACCTCCAATTGAAAAGGGTTTCATTAGGGATGAATAGCCTATCTCCTTTAAGTAGGAGTCCGTTGTTAACTGATAACTCTTGCTGAGTGGTAATGTCTGGATTGACCGTCAACATCCTCTGAGTATGATCTCGGATTTTCTGTATAAAAAGATGTATGACTGGAATGAACTTAGCAACGGGGAATAAGGGCTCCGGTTTAAAGCTCTTATGATCCTTGCCCTCCCGTCGAGATAGAGCATCCGCTTTTAAATTAACTCTACCTGGAATGAAGATAAAAGTGATTCGGAACGGTGAAAAGAAATGTGCCCATCAAGCTTGGCGACTATTGCATGTCTGTGCATACTGCAGGGTTCGTAGATTTTGGTGATCCGTCCTTACTTCTATAGGGTGTTGCGGTCCCAACAGCAGATGTCGCCACTCCTCAAAAGCTCTTTTTATAGTCAGGAGCTCCTTCTCCAAGACTGTGTAGTTGAGCTCCGTTTGAGTGAGGGTTTTTGACAAATATGCTACTGGTCTTTCCATGTTCTGTGCATCCGGCTGTAATAGGACCGCTCCAAGTGCCGAATGGGAAGCGTCTGATTCCACTATAAATGGTCGGTTTTGATCTGGAACCGCCAAAATGGGTGCTCTAGTGAACACGGATTTCAAAGCGTTAAAGGAGGTCTGGGTTTCGGGAGTCCAAACAAATGGGACCCCTTTTTTGAGCAAATGTGTAAGTGATTGAGAAAGAGAAGTGTGGAATAAACCGTCTATAAAAGTTGGCGAATCCCAAAAACCTCTGTATGTCTTTGATGGACTTGGGGGATGGCCAGTCCCTAATGGCGGAGATCTTTATCGGGTCCATAGAGATTCCTTGCGGTGAAGGGACATACCCTAAGTAAGTGACAGAAGTTTGATGAAATTCACACTTTTCTATTTTACAAAATAGATGGTTATCTTGCAGACGGGAAAGGGCACTTTTGACATGTTGAACGTGTGTAGTTTCATTGGGAGAAAAGACCAGGATATCGTCCAGATAGATGATAACATAATGTAGCAATATATCTGCGAACAAGTGGTCCATGAACCTTTGGAACACTGCGGGAGCCTTGGTAAGACCAAAGGGCATAACTTGGTACTGGTAGTGACCAAAAGGGGTGCGGAAGGCTGTTTTCCACTCATCCCCGGATTTTATGCATATCAAGTGGTAGGCTCCCCTGAGATCTAGCTTGGCGTATATCTGTGCACCCCTGACCGCCTCCAATATGTCAGGTATTAAGGGCATAGGGTACCTGTCTGGGACTGTAATTTTGTTCAACCCTCGATAATCTATACATGGGCGAAGTTCAGCAGAGTCTTTTTTCGGGATAAAAAACAAAGAAGCTGCTGCCGGGGAATTAGACTCAGTAATCAACCCATTCTGTACATGTGTGTGTAAGTAATCTTTCAGTACTTCCTTTTCCTTGGCAGATAATATATACATTCTCCCAAAGGGGAGAGGACTGTCAGGGATTAGATCGATAGCGCAGTCATCTCTGCGGTGTGGTGGAAGAGAGGAGTACTCTGTCTGTGCAAAGACTTCCTGATATTGTTGGAGGACAGGGGGAAGAATCTTCACCTGGTGGAGCCCCTGGTTGGTTGTTGATTGGTTTAGGGACGGGTTGTTTGATCCTAAGCAGTGTTGAACACAGTGTTCCGAGCCTAGGAACAAAGTGCCGGCAGCCCAATTTATGTAAGGATTGTGTTTCCTCAACCAAGGTAACCCTAAGATTAACGGGTAATGGGCTGTTTTGAGAATGTCTAACACCAGTGATTCATGGTGATTAGAAATGCTCAGATTTAAAGGGCCAGTATGATTAGTAATGGGTCCTGAGGTTAAGGGGCTACCATCCACGCTTTCCACTGGGATTGCTATGGGTTTTGCTCTTCTCGGAATACCATGTCGTGCCGCCCAGACATCGTCAATAAAGTTCCCTGCAGCTCCACTATCTATGAGAGCAGACACTCTTTGAAGCTGTATGTTGTCCCAGGATAGGGTCACTTCTAGCACAATCATGGCGCTTTCTGGGACAGGGTCGGGATCCGAGTGTATGGCCAATAGGGAACCAGTAACTGTCAAAGAGCCCTGGACCGTTGTTCCCCTCACGGACGGGCGCCGGCGTTTCCCGATTTCCTTTTGGGAGTAAGGGGACACTCCTTTACCGTATGTGTACTAGCCCCACAATACATGCACAAACTTAACGATTTTCTTCTGGACCTTTCTTCTGGAGAAAGAGGACCTCTAGTGGAACCTAATTGCATCGGTTCTTCTGTTACTGAAGTCTTGGGTAGAGGTACTGTCCCTTCAGAAAAGGCTTTTTGTGAACAACCCTTGCGTCGTTCTCGCTGTCTTTCCTGGAGGCGATAGTCTAGTTGCATTGTTAATGCAATAAATTCTGTTAAGTTGTGAGGACGGGGGACTCGTGAAACTTCGTCCTTTAGGTCTTCAGATAGCCCTCGTCGAAATATGGTAACTAGAGCGTCGTCCGCCCAGGAGGTGTCGGCGGACATCTGCTTAAACCTAGTAATGTATGTCAAGAGGTCCTGACTTCCCTGCTTAAGGTCCAACAGCCTCTCTTGTGAGGCTATCGGGATTTCTTGCCTGCCAGACATGCTTTTGACACTGTTGCAAAAGGCGGGGTAGGAGTCCAGAATCGGGTTATTATTAGTGACAAGGGGGGTAGCCCATGCTAATGATGCGCCCGTCATTTGGGCGATCATATGGCCCACCTTGTCGCGATCCGTAGGAAAAAAGGCTGCCTTAAAAGCAAACTGAACTGTGCAAGCCTCTAGGTATTCCTTAACGGCATGTGGATTTCCATCGCATTTTCCGAATGGAAGTGGACCCGGGGGAACCTCTGAGCTATGCGCTGAGCGACCCACCTGTTGTCGCAATATTTGGTTTTTCTGTTTAAGCTGTTGGACCTCCCCTGAGAGGGCTTGTACAGCTGACATCAACTGTTGGACCTGCTGCTCCATACTAATTTGCAGTGAGGTAGGGAGCACCAAGAGAGTCAAAACGCTACCCAGCTACCACCCACGGGCGTTGCTATCTGTTAACTTTAGAGTTAGTTGTAACTGTGGGAACGTAATGGCTCACTTAGTTTCCCCCCAACACCACACAACAACTGTAGATTTCCTACCTTGTCTTCAATAGTGAGATGAGGCTATCAGGAGTTCACCTGTTACACCCTCCCTTCGCCTCTAACTCGGCAAATGAAGGATGCGGCAGGGAAACCCTTTGTAAAGGGGAAAAAACCCTGTGCCGCTTGAGAGCGTTGAGTTAATGGGATTTGACAAGACTTCTGCTGCAGCCTCGAGGTGGAAATGTTTCAGTGTGCGGGTTTCTCCCGGAGGTTCTCCGATAGTTCGCTGATTGCTATGCCGATTCTCGGAGGTGGGTTTGTTAAGAGGTTCGGGACCGGCGGGAACTTTGGGAGAGGAAGAAAACAAGGTCAGTGATGTTTTAAGAGAAGACAGGTTGTAGGAATATGTAGGGGATTTGGCTCCACCTACCCAGTCTGAGTACGAAGGGGGATGTGAATGGAGATTCCCGGGATGAATGATGGCAGATGTAGTCCGGAGATTCCTAATGAATAGACACGAGGGGGAAACAATGAGAGGTAAGTATAGAACGAGGCTTCCTGTGTGATGAAATGTGAATCGAAGGGAGAGGGGAGGTAACCTATGGACTGTGAGCAGGTCTGAAGGCGACTTCACCGGTAACGAGCTCTTGTACGCTATGAAGTGACAGTGATTGGTCGCGGTCAGCCTGGGAAAGAGAAAAGAGGATAGACAAGCAGGTTTCAATAAAGGGAGGAGGTGGAAGGTTGGAACCAATTCGGAAACGAAATTCCAGTATTTCTCCTAAGCGAAGACTTATGGAGCGTGACCACTAACAACAGTAGCTACGCGCTGAGTCTTCCATTCCGGCGGTTTAAGTAACGTGATCAAATCACCGGGCGGAGTTTCCTCAATGGATGGAATGGGTTCTAGACCGTCCATTCGATTCCGCGACGCCATCTTGGGAGTGACGGCGTGAATAGATGGCATGAAGCGCCACCGGCGCAGAAAAGACCAGCGTAACACTGACGACATTTCAGATAGTGCTGGAGCGGGGGGGAACAGTTAAAGGAGGAGGGAGACAAACATTTATTGCTATCATACTAGGTCCAGGAACAGTTCTGGTAGAGTAAGTCCATAGAAAAAAGTAAAAGAGGGCGGGAAGAGATAGGGGGAGAATGGAGAAAGGAGAGGAGGAGAAAACAGAGTAAAAGAGTAAGAAAAAAAATATAGAACTGCCGTTTTGGAATTGCTGCTTCCTCTTGCATTCGGCCTTGTCCAAAGTGTGCTCTCGTGCTCTGCCTTTTATCCCTGTGGGGAAGGGAAAGGGTCATCAAGTGTGCGTAGTTATCAGCAATTGCCTGACCCTTGTATTGGGACATGTCAGGTAAACGGCTCTGGCATAAGTCTGTTGTGCGTTCGGACCACCTTCTGTTACTTCCACAGTTGTGCATACCCTCATTGGTATATTACCAGTCCTTGATACATCATTCAATTCGGCTTCCCCACATATTTGTATTCCGTACAATCATATCTTGTTGGGGGTTTTATTGGCGATATGCTTTCTTTTTTCTCATTCAGTCTCTTTACTTTATCTCCTTCTGTGGGTATAATTAAAATTATCACAGTTCGTATCTGGCACAGTCACCGAAACGCCCTAGGGTCCTTGAAATGTTTGGCCAGACTGACCGACTCTTCTTGGCATTCCCAGCCCCATTTGCGCCCATGCGTCAAGTGTGTACCACTTGCCTTTGCCTCTGGACTGCTCTCGCTTTGCTCCGTTGTCCCCCGAATCCTCGCCTCAGCATGCCTGTATCGATCCAAGTCCCGGTAGGTAAAACATTGCTGTGGTTCCCGCGTGCCCAGGAGTTCTGCACCGTCTCTTGGTGTGTCTGCGGCGCAACCTGTAGCGTTTCTCTTCTCTCCTTCTGGTGAGCCGCTTGGCTCTGTGTGAGAAACCTGAAGGTGTCTCACCTGCTAGTCCCCGTGGATCTGTCATCCAGGTGGCCAGGACACAGCCATCGCTATTGGGTCCAGTTCCTGGGGGTGGACAAGTGCGGGAGGATCACCTGGATGGGGGGTCTTCACTGAGTGGAAGTGGGACACCTACGGGTGTGGCGCTGACACTGACACAAGAGAAACAATTTCAAAACCTTTATTCAACTTTCAGGCTTTGGAAAAACTCCTGCTTTGCCCTATAGCTATGATGGGTGTGGTCTCTACCGTCAAATAATAAAGAAAACACAGACTTATTTAGTCTCTGTCAACTCAAAATGGCCTATACTAACAAAACCTAATGCCTGCTCTATCTCTTATACATAATGTGTGTAAAGTGGAATGTGTATGCAAATGTAACTCATTGTTATAACATAAAGGATTAAAATGGCATAGTCAGCTCTCCTCCCGACGTTGGACAGCACAGAGTAAGGTGGCCCCGGTAGACAGGATGACACATGCTGGCTTAGGTTCTCAAAACAAAGGCACTTCAAAACGTGGGCCAAGGGCCGCATGACATTGCACGTTAACCCCTTCCCCAAGCTTAATCCACATTCTTTATGGGTGCCCTTCCCCCAACTTATCATACTTCCGGTCTCCCTCTGTCAATCTGGAAAAATGAATACCCTTCATTTGAATGATAGATGTAACTTGATGGCCGTGGGCCAACCATCTTATGCACCGAATTGGAGAAATATGAACTGCTATGCTTGACCGACGAGCGGCCATTTTAAATGTAGCAAGAATCGCCATTTTGCTTGTAAACCATTGCTCATTGCTTTCTGTCTTAAAATCATCTTTGCAGCTTGCAATTCTTGTGGATTCTGCTTACTCTGCTCAACTGTTAACATTGTTGTCTGAATATGAAAGGACAAGGTCGCGGGACTGAAGAGTTTGCTGAACTCCTCATGAGTAGCCCAGAAAGGAATGCCCACGCTCCCTCTCTGTAGCCTTGGGAGGAAGCTGCAGGGCATTTAATCACTTCACAGCTGCCAGCCAGTCTCGTACGATGGTAGAATATGTTAGAATAATACAGATAAAGGCTTGAATTATGCTTCTCTTACGGCCCCCCTTCGCAAAACCCTTTAGAACGTGTCGGCTCCCAGGACACGAATAGTACCTCATAGATAGCAAAGCTTGGAATGTGGCTCTTCCCCCGTGTACAGATTGCTTCCAAGATCAGAACCACCGTGTTCTAAAAGATGCCTCCGCACTTTCTAAATTGCACATTGTTACTAGAATAGACATCGAAAGCATTATAATCGTCATACTCGTCGGATATGTCCATCGTCATCCCGAGTTCAAAGGAACTTAATACAGAGGGGTGTTGAACATGACTTTGCTGATTGTATGATATGCATTTTGTATATATGTAACTGATGTACGTAATTCGCTCTCTTGCGTCCCTCGAGGTCTAGGAAACTCATGTCGCGGGGCGTGAGATCAGAATTGGCCAATTGATACTATCTTTTGCTTGCAATAAACCCTAGCATTGGGAATTTGAAACCTCGTGTCTGGCGCATCTTTTCGTGTATGGTCATTGCCTTGTTTCCATAGCACGAGGGACCCCTAGGGGCCCCTTTCAAGATGGCGCCTGAACAGGGACCCTCCCCCACTTGCCCCATCGTATACGTTGTAACGGAGTAAAGGCGGAAGAACGGCGAGGACGGGACGGTCGAGCCAGGATCAAGAAGTGAACGGGGCGCCGTGTAGAAGAGAGGAGAGATTCCTTCCGTAGATCTACAGACATCTGATCCCTGATCGACGTACCGGACCAGAGGGCAAAGGAGGCGATGGTCCCGAGACGAGGCAGAAGCCAGAGAAGTGCAGACACGACGTGGGGAGAGGTTGCGTTAGAACAGGTGACTTGTTTTATCAGGTGAGTCATTCCCCGATTCAAAGAAAACCTGATTTTTGGTAGAGTGTTGATTTTGCAAACTCAAACGTCCAGGTAAAAGTGGCTAACCAAAGGGGAAGGTTAAAGATACATGCCTGGAGTACTGTCCACTTTAGCGGGGCTTTTCAGCTGCGGTAGACAGTCCTTGGAATATGGCCAAAGTGCGCCGCTTGGGGGAACACCGGCTTATGATATGTATGCGAAATATGGTGTGGGTGCGATAATATTTTGTGAAATTTGGCATAGGCAAACTAGAAAGCAACCCGACCATCAGTGGCCGATTAATGGTAGTTTTGAGATGGGGAGGATAGATAACCTAGAGAGGGTGCTGATTAGAAAGAAAGCGTGACCTGCAGCTTTTGAGACCGTCAAAGATTGGAGGAGGGAAGCGATGCTCCGACTAAGGAGTAGAGAGAAGCATGCACGTAGGCATAAAACGAAGCTTGAGATAGCAGAAGAGAAGGAAGAGGAGGAGTGGACTGAGAGTCTAAGACGGGAAGGGAGACGGGACCAGATGAACATAGACAGAATATACCTGCAGCGGGAACTACACATAGCAGATGAATTGATGGAACATTTGTTAACTAACACGGGTCGAGGCCCAAAACCAGAATCGAAACCAAACACGCCAGCAGTACTGCGCGGGCCCAACCAGTAGCTCTCATACCCCCTCCCGCAGCCTGAGCACTTCCCCTCACACAAGCGTTAACCCAAGCCCCGCCCACAGCGCGAGCACTCCCACAAGCGCAGACCGCGGACACACAATTTCCCAGCACCCAGCAAGGCCCTTCACAGATGCCACCTGTGTCACTTGTCCCATCCGCACCTCCCGCTCTAGAGACAGATTCAGCACCATCCGCCCCTCCCGAAGTCGAGATTGAGACCGGGGAGGCGAGAGGCGGGGCTGTTGGAACAGGATTTGGACGGGTAACTCGAAGCGCGATCAGCAAAGAGAGAAAGATCGAATTACGGGCAAAGAGGCAGAAATTTACATAGAAGGAAATGATGAGACGGCAGCATTGGCCTCATTGTATGGTTACCGAAGAGGAGACAAGAGACAGGTAGTGTTGGAATGCATGGGGAAATTTTTGGTGGGAGAATGGAAAAAGATACTTGGGAATTCACCACCACAACGATTGTTAGATCTGAACCAACTAACATGTTGTAGAATAAAAGATGAAGAAGTGAAGGAACATGTGGATAGACTTTTTGATCTTAAAAATGAGTTGGATAATGAATATGCCAAAATGTTTGCTGCACCTGGGTACAGGGGTTGGGATATTAGAAGAGAGGGGAGAGGGACGGCAGAATCATACATACAGCGGAGACATTCAATGTCATCTGTACAGAGGGGCGACAAGCTGAAAGTATGTATACGAGAAGCGATAAAGTGGGTGTCGAATCCTAGTATCCCAACAATGGTCATACATGACATATTTGACGACTATTCCATGCCAATGAAAAGAAAGGCACTGCAATCGATGGCTGAACATTTGATAGAGAAGGATATAAAAAATAATAAGGCCAGCCCACCTGAGATACTAGCAGTATACACGAGAGCATTCGAGCGACGTACAGGAGAAACGGGCCTATCACTGGACTTAGGAATACTATTGAACCTAAGAGAAGGGGGAGGGATCGTGAGTGGGGCATTTCCAATGAGAGAGGTCCCGCCCACGTTTGTACCAAAAGTAGAGATCCCTGTGACGGGAACAGTAGGAGCGCAGGTAACACCAGCCCATTTCACCGCCCAGTATGTGAATGTCCCCTTTTCCAGGCAAGAGGTGAATACTATAAAACAGACGATTCCCGATATAAGAAAGAATCCAGCAGGTTTCTACAAGGAAGTAGAGTCAACCCTGAGATCAGCAGTGCTTACTATGAGCGATATAGATTTGATTTTCCCAGTCATTTTGCCAGCAGATATATGGAAACAGATGAGGACGGTAGATGACGTGGGGGTTTTTGGCGCCACATGGGCGGAGTTAATACTGGAGGATAAAAATAGAAAAGTAGGGGAAAATCCGGGAACCCGCATGGCAGATCTACCAGAACGGATAATGCGGAGATTGAGGGAAATAATTCCAGAAAAAAGGATTCAGTGGAACAAATTAACTACATGTGTACAGGGCAAGGATGAGCCAGTAACGGAGTATTTCAATAGATTTGAAGGAGTATTCACAGACTTCAGTGGGCAGGATGTGAGCACAGAGTCGGGGAAAAGGCTATTTGTTGATAAATATGTGAGGGGACTAATATCGCCAATTCAAGATATGTTGATGACGTCGGAAAGTTCCTGGGCAGCAAAACCGGTGAGTGAGATATTACACATAGCCCAATATTACGAGAACAGGGTAAATGTGGCGAAAGAAAGAGAGGTGAAGGATAGAGTAAATTTAAAAACAAGGGTGTTACTGCAGCAGGTCATTGGATACAATAGAGTTGGAGGGAATGCACAAGGCCGGGGAAATTTGAATAATATGCATGGGGTGTCATTGGGATTAAATCAATGTGCGTACTGTAAGGAGGAAGGACACTGGCGAGCGCAATGCCCGCACCTACAGAATAGAGGTGGGTTTGGTCAGAGAAGGCCTCATAGAGGACATCAGGGGTCGAACGGCCCAAGCAGAAGTAACATGCAGCAGCAGCAGGGATATACCAATGGAGGTACTCAAACCCAATCATATGGCCAAAACCAAGCACAACAGAACCAGACATTGAACCAAAGTGTTTCGAACCAAAATCAGGGCGGGCAGGGCCAACAGAGAAATGATCAGAGTGGAGGATATCGAGGGGGAAATGGGAATATTTTTGATACACAACCAAACACGTATTATAGCAGTAGCGGTGACTACACATCGGACGATGTGTTATTTTCGCGATAGGACAGCCCACGACAGGGGTCGAAACCAGTGTCTATTCCCGTGAATCAGAGAGGACCCTACGTAGAAATGAGAGTCGGGAATAAGGAGCACCGTTTCCTTGCAGATACAGGGGTACAGAAGTGCTCGATAGACCACCACTTGGTTCCGGAGATACCACTGTCGGGGCAGAAGGATGTTTCTGTAGGGTTCGCAGGTACACCAGTAATTAACCCCATGTCCGAAGCTGTCCCAATTACAATAGGACTATTTACGGAACAGTGTCCATTTCTTTTGACGGAGAATTGTGGAGAGAACTTGCTAGGATTAAATTTGTTGAGAAAATTGGGGGCAGTCATACATTGTACGGCAGGCGGGGTGTTCCTCACGATGTGGCCTCACGATGCACCGGTGACGGAATTCATGTCAAAAGAGTTGCCAGAAGAGCTAAGTAGAGTACCAACCTGTCTGTGGGCAATGCATGATAATGATGTAGGATGCTTGAAAATAGAGCCAGCAAAAATAACTTTGAAAGAAGGTGTAACACTACCACAAATTCCCCACTATAAAATTTCTGTTTAAGGTGAGAAGGGTTTGAAAAGCATTGTTACTGACCTGGTGAGATTGGGAGTGGTTGAGGAAATTGCAGGTAGCACGTGCAACAGCCCGATTCTTCCAGTTTACAAGAAAGGAGGCAATGAAGTACCCTATCGTTTCATAATTGATCTGCGCGCATTAAACAAAGTGGTAGACCCACAATTCCCTTTGGTCCCAGATGTCACAACAATACTGAAAATGATACCGGCCACTGCAGAATTTTTTAGTGTAGTTGATTTGAAGAACGCATTCTTTAGCATCCCAGTGGACAAAAGTAGTAGATATCTGTTCGCGTTCACTCTAGGAGGTCGATCATTCACATTCACACGCATTCCACAAGGATATACAGAAAGCCCGAGCATTTACAGCAGAGCGCTAAAAGAGCAGGTAGACATGCTAGAATTACCCGAAGGTTGCGTACTCTTGCAGTACATAGATGACTTGTTATTAGCTGCTGACACGAAAGAGATCTGCAAAGAAAGTGCTGTATTACTCTTGAGACATTTAGCGACCCATGGTCATAAGGCAAGTTTGAAGAAATTCCAGTATAATCAAAAGGAGGTGTCTTATTTGGGATACTTACTTTCCAAAGAAGGGAGAAGATTAACACCAGAACGCATAGAAAGTATTACTAGTATGCCTATTCCAAAAACTCAAAAACGAGTGAGAGCTGTAATAGGCATGGCCTCTTATTGTCGGCAGTGGATCAGTAATTTTGCGTTGATTGTGAAGCCGATGATAAAATTGACTAAAAAGGATGCATTGTGTGCTGCACCAGTTTTAGGCACTCCCAACTATAAAAAGATCTTCAGACTATTTGTGAGTGAGAGTGAAGGATGTGCATTGGCGGTTTTGACACAGGAACAAGGTGGAAGAAATAGGCCGTGCAGCTATTTTTCTTGCGCGTTGGACCCTGTAGCACGCGCACTACCACGATGTTTGCGATCCATTGCAGCGGCTGCTGCATCAGTGAAACAAACGGAAGGAATTGTATTGGGGCACACTTTAATTCTGATGGTGCCACATGCTATGGACGTTCTATTAAATAGGACGCAGATGCAACACCTCACCTCAGCTAGACTGACAAGATATGGGCTCATCTTGTTTGCACCCCACATCCAAATTATGAGGTGTAGCGTATTCAATCCTGCAGAATTAATGCCACTGCCCATAGCAGAAATTGGTGACAACGAATCACCACCCCATGATTGTTTAATGATCACTGAAGAAGAAACAAAGGGAAGGATTGATTTGAGCGATATCCCACAAAAAGAGCCAGATGGGGAGTTATTTTGCGATGGCTCTTGTTTTAAATTACCTGATGGCACATCAACGGCTGCATATGCAATTACTACCCTAAAGAGAGTTGTAGAGAGCAGAAGGATCCCCTACAATTCGGCACAAGCCGCAGAAATAATAGCACTGACCCGAGCCTGTGAACTCTCTGAGAATCTGAATGTAAATATTTATACTGACAGCCAGTACGCCTTTGGCGTGGTTCACAATTTTGGCCGACTTTGGGCTGAGAGGGGTTTCTTGACATCACATGGAGCCAAGATTCAGCATGGCCCTTTGATTGTGCGATTGTTGTCTGCGCTCACGTTTCCAAAGCGCCTAGCTATAGTAAAGTGCGAGGCGCATAAGAAAGTAACATGCAGAGTGGGAGAGGGACACACTTTTGCAGACAGGATTGCGAAGCAAACAGCCACAGATTTGGGGAATAAAATGATGAAAGTACAGACTGAGGAAGTACCTTGTATGATAGAGAATGGAGTTGCAACAGTCAAAGAAATGCAGGCTGAGGCCACGACCGAAGAGATTCAGGGGTGGGCTAAGGGCTCTGCTGAGCTAGATTTGGAAGGATGTTGGGTGGACAAGGAAACAAAGAACTGGATGTTGCCAAATTGTTACGTAACTGCAATGGTTATAATGGCGCATAGCCCTACCCACATTTGCGCAAAGAAAATGGTACAGCATTTATCCACAGTATGGAAGAATGAGCACATAAAAAAGAATGCAGATAGGCTAGTGCAGAATTGTATCACGTGCCTGCAACACAATGTAGGAAAGGGAACCGTGACTCCAGCAGGTAGTTTCGGCCCACCCTCTATGCCGTTTGAGGTGGTCCATTTTGATTTCATAGAAATGGAAAGGTGCCAGAACTACAAGTACGTGTTAGTGGTAATCTGTGCTTTCAGCAAGTGGGTGGAGGCATATCCTTTAAAAGACTGTAATGCCATGTCCACAGTAAAAGTAATGCTGAAGGAGTATTTCTCCCGGTTTGGGTTGCCTCGTGTCCTGTGGTCAGACAACGGCCCCCACTTTGTGGGAGCAGTAGTGCTACAGATCTGTGCAGGTCTGCAAATAGAGAAGCAATTCCACAGTTCCAGGCATCCCAGTTCTGCCGGGCTTGTGGAGAGACACAACGGAATTCTGAAGTCAAAGATAGCGAAAATTTGCGCTGGGAGCAAGTTGAGTTGGGTGGATGCATTACCCCTAGCGCTGTTGTGTATGCGCACGTCTGTGCAGGCTAAGACTGGGCTCTCCCCTTATGAGATTATAATGGGGAGACCAGCAAATGTATGGTGCGCACCGCAGCCTAGAAAATTATGTGAGGTCGAGCATCCTATGTTAAGCACTTACTGTGGACTTTTAATACAAAAGTTGCGTTTGATTCATCAGCAGGTGCAGGAGGCGTTGCCGATGCGATATACAGGACCGGGGCACTCACTGGAGCCTGGGAGCTGGGTGCTAATCAAAAACTTTGAATGGAAGACAGCACTAGCACCCAGGTGGCGCGGCCCCTATCAAGTACTTTTGGCAACACAGACAGCCATCCGAGTGGACGGACGCAAGGCATGGATCCATGCTACCCATGCCAAAAGGTTCCCAGCGTCACTGAAAACTTTGCCTGATCCAGACGACGAGAAAAAGACAACGGTCTCGGAAACGAAAGAAACTGTTGCCAGTCCAGTGCCACAGCATCAGCCTGAGCGAGAAGTGAAAGTTGAAACAAAGCGCAAATGAGAAGTGAAACTCGAAACAGAGTCTGAGGAGGCTGCCAGTAAGGGGGAAGGGCGAAAAGTGCCCCAACGTTGCTCAGCGGAAACAACATCACTGCCGAGCGACACAAACCCTGCATTGCAAACACGAGCAGAAACAACGAGTGTACCCCTTTGGCGCCCACCAGTTCTCGCGAATGCACCAAAGCCAGAGAAAGAAACCACATCATTGCCACGACGCCCATCGCTGCCCATCATTGTGCCACAGGCTGACACTGAGCCTGATACTGGAAATGAAAGGGCACTATTCACGGATCATACAATAGCAGGAGTGAATCGATATAATCTGCGGGCTCGACAGGCAAAGTGATCCACAGATCTTTGGTGCTTTTCTTTTTGGCCTTTTATGCTCTACTCACAGACGGAGTAGGAATCAGGGGCGTAGAGGAGAGAAGTGTGAGAATTGTGCAAGTCAGACAATTCAAAACTCACGGCTCCTCGATGCGCTGATAGAGTACATGTGTCCTAAGCCAGAGCGGGACAAGCTGGATGCACATGGTACTCTATCAAATAAAGAACTGTTCAGAAATCGTCTGAGCAGTGGGAGAAAGAACAACTAATGTTGCTCGGGAGTGGATAAATGATCCAGGCTGTGAAAAGGCTGGGAGAATTGAACTGCGACATTTTTCGTTGAACTTTTCTGGAATCAAGAACGAGAGACATTCACGACAAACTTTGCCAGCAAGAAGAAGGACGATGAAGAACAAGTCAAGACCGGTTTCAGCCTCCTCCTGCACCCCTGCTAAAAAAATAATAGATTTAGAGACTGTAAATTTAGGGAAAAAGCATGGAAAAAGGAATACGGTACTGATTTGGACATTGGTCCTATGTTTCTTAAGTATGGTAGTACCAACAATAACAGCTATTACACTATGGTTCCTGGAGTACGTACACCCATTAGAAACACTTTTGCCAAAAGCAGCTACTGAAAGCCCAATTCATGTAATCACTGGTACTTTGCCCCCAATGGAAGAAAGACATAGAGAAGGTTACGGCAAAAATACATTTTTGATCATCATGAACATGACCCATGCAGTGTTAAAGAAAAAAGATTGCTGGGTTTGCGCCCATTTACCACAGCACGGTGGGAAAGGGATAGGCTGGTATACACAACCATTGCCATTGATTTATTCCTGTGAAGTAACGTTAAGTACAATGTTCTTTGGGAAATGGAACAAGAGTAATACGGGTCAGCTAGATGAGACCAATATAAATGAATTTGAGGAAGTAATCATGAGACCTGTGGGTTGTTCCATATTCCAAAAAGCTCGCGTATTTGCACTAGAACCCGTGAGAAAGAATACACGAAAAATAACAAGACTAGATAGATTACATAGGCAGAATAGACCAACCCTGCAGCAGAAAGAACATCAATAATGACATTTCGGATGAGAGATGAATGGAACAAAGATGCTGTGCCTCCTGCCTATGCAGTGGATCACAGCCCCAAAATTGCTCCCCTATGTCTACAGAAAAAGGGTTCCTATAAAGTAGGAACGTTTAGCAAACTGCTTGAACATAGTGGTTTTAAAACATGAAATAGAACCCGTGTACGTGGGAGACCCTGTTTGTTTTATATGTGGAGAAAAAGCATATCCATGGTTACCTAGGAACTGGGGAGGTACATGCTACCTAGGTCTACTGTTTCCAGGAGTGTTCCTCTTGGAGACAGCAGAAGTAGCCAGACGAACAAAAGGTAGAACTCAAAGGAGTAGTGAGGATGGAATGATAGCAATGGATATAGCCAAATCATTTATACCGTTCTTGTCTCAAATAGAGAACTCTTACAATATAAGAAAACTGTCTGGAATATTACAAAAAACAATAGATTCCACAACGGATATTTTATTGAATATGACGTTAGAAGAAAAAGGAATAAGACTGATGGCACTCCAAAACAGGATGGCTCTCGATATAATATTAGTTGATCGTGGGGGAATTTGCAAGCTCGTAAAAACTGCATGCTGTGTGTATATAGATGACTTCTCCCCTACGATACTTAAAGCGATCCGGAAATTACATGTCATAAGTTCCACACTCTCTACTGAAGCAGGGGGTTGGGGGATAGAATCCTGGTTATGGGGATTATTGCGGTCTTGGGGATGGAAGTTAATTTCGATACTAATGATGGTACTCAGGATATTCATAACATGCTGCTGTTGCATACAATGCTTACCAATAATATGCACTGAAATAACTGATGGATGTACTAAGGGATGTATGCACATGGTGTTGAGAGGAAAACAAACGCATGGCCAGAATAACAGAGACACTGAGGAAACAAAAATAGTAAAACAATTCATGGTAATAGACATTAATGATGGAAATGATTTAGATGCAGATACCCCAGACTCCTCCTCAGAAGAGGAGGATACAATGAATAAATAAGACGTTTGGCACACGGCCAAAAGGAGGGTTTGTCAATCTGGAAAAATGAATACCCTTCATTTGAATGATAGACGTAACTTGATGGCCATGGGCCAACCGTCTTATGCACCGAATTGGAGAAATATGAACTGCTATGCTTGACCGACGAGCGGCCATTTTAAATGTAGCAAGAATCGCCATTTTGCTTGTTAACCATTGCTCATTGCTTTCTGTCTAAAACCTGCTTTGCAGCTTGCAATTCTTGCGGATTCTGCTTACTCTGCTCAACTGTTAACATTGTTGTCTGAATATGAAAGGACAAGGTCGTGGGACTGAAGAGTTTGCTGAACTCCTCATGAGTAGCCCAGAAAGGAATGCCCACGCTCCCTCTCTGTAGCCTTGGGAGGAAGCTGCAGGGCATTTAATCACTTCACAGCTGCCAGCCAGTCTCGTACGATGGTAGAATATGTTAGAATAATACAGTTAAAGGCTTGAATTATGCTTCTCTTACGGCCCCCCTTCGCAAAACCCTTTAGAACGTGTCGGCTCCCAGGACACAAATAGTACCTCATAGATAGCAAAGCTTGGAATGTGGCTCTTCCCCCGTGTACAAATTGCTTCCAAGAACAGAACCACTGTGTTCTAAAAGATGCCTCCGCACTTTCTAAATTGCACATTGTTACTAGAATAGACATCGAAAGCATATGCATTTTGTATATATGTAACTGATGTACGTAATTCGCTCTCTTGCGTCCCTCGAGGTCTAGGAAACTCACGTCGCGGGGCGTGAGATCAGAATTGGCCAATTGATACTATCTTTTGCTTGCAATAAAGCCTAGCATTGGGAATTTGAAACCTCGTGTCTGGCGCATCTTTTCGTGTATGGTCATTGCCTTGTTTCCATAGCACGAGGGACCCCTAGGGGCACCTTTCACCTCATTCGCGCTCTGACCTTTTCCTGATGTCGAAGACTTTCGAATGTGTGAGGCTTTTACTATAGACCTCTGCAGGACCACTTCCACTTTCCTTTCAGCTCACACTCTTGTGTTATTTGCTCCAGTGTCTCTTGGTCTGGGTAGGTCAGTATCATAAGCATAAGCACCTTGCACTTCCTCTTTTTATGGGGTTAATCTTGATCATTACACGTTTCAGAGTTCATTAACTTTGTCGCTTTGTAACAAAACATTTTACCTTTTGCTGGGACCTTCGAGTGGGCTACTTCCTTTCGCCGGACCACTCTGCTATTTTGTATCACTGGCTTCGCAGTTATCAGTAATTTAAAGTTCACCACAGGTTTGCCTTCCTCCGCATCTCATCCACACTTGTGCAGCATTCAATTGTGAGATATACTGTTGCAACGCCAATCTTTCCTTAACACACACCGGTCTTTCATGTCACTTGCAAACTCACTGGCTGTGTGCATTCCTTTCTTGTCTTTACGGTTTTAATTCACAAGTCAAGGTTAATAACACAGGCTTGGCCTCGCCTCCCCAACTCTGTCGTTTACCCAGAAGGGGCGCTGGCGTCCTTGAAACACAATGCAGTCCTCTTGTCTTGGATTTGGCCTTTTCCACATATCTTTCACGGCTCTTCGGAAGCAGCAACCTCCTGCAGGGATCTCCTGGGTTTCCCTACCCTTTGCTCTCGTCCCTCTGTCGGTCTCTCTGCTCCAGTAGGTTCGCCTTTGTCCAGAAGTTCTGCTCCTTCTCGTGTTCCACCTTGGTCAGAGTGTGTCTCTATGTTCCGTCATTTATCCATGTGGGGAGAGCTAATGAGTACCAGATGTATGTGATTAAAGTCAAATGCCTGACTTTGCCTGACCCGATTAGCGGGACATGTCCAATGAGATGCTAGGCTGTGAGTCTGTCTTTCCTGAGAGAGCACTGTCCGCGTGAAAGTGTTTATGTAGGAACCGGTGGGGGGTGGGGATTTGAAGTCTCAAGATATCCTACCTGGTAGGATGGGGCATGGTTATGGGAAAGGGGGGAATACTGGGTATCACCATCAGTTGCCTCACCCCCACTCCACGAAGACACCAGATTAGGCTTTCATTAGATGGCAATCTATTGGAACCTGTGCTTACTTTTAGAGGATTAAACAGGGTTGCCTGTTGGCATGCACCTTGTTAAACTTTTTTTGTTCCCGATATGCCCCAAGACTTTATAGGACTTGTTTCCAATTCACCGAGGCTGGGGGGGTTTCGGTCCCCTGGTTGTTTTACGCTGACCACCTGGTGTTGCTGGCGAAGACTCGGCAGGGGGCTGAACGCCCTTCTTACTCAATTGGGAATTTATGTTGAAAAGAAACTATTGACAATAAATCAGTCTAAGTGTAAAGTCATGATCTGGGATGTAAATCGTAGAGGGGCACAGAAGGCTTTCTCTTGGCTCTTGCAAAATAACAATTTAGAAGTGGTCCAGGAACACAAATATCTGGGAATAATCATAAGTGCCCACCCTAGGGATCTCCCCTTTCATCAGGATCTGGACTGAAAATTGAAGAAAGGTATTGCCCAAGTTTGTGTTATCCAGGGGCGGAATGGCACATTTTCACTTGTGCCTGCGATTACCTTTTTTTAAACAAAGGGTAACTCCAATTCTTACCTATGGTTCTGAGACAAGAGATCACCTAACCGAATCCTCCTGGCAGAAGTTAGAAGCTCGTTTTTGGAGGGATATCCTGGGTTTGCCGCAGGGAGTTTCTATGTGTTTAATTCGACATGAAATGGGCATGACTTCTCCATATGCAGCATATTGCTGGAAGGTGGTTAGCCTTTACAGAAAGTATTTAATGGCCAAGAACGCATTTACTATCTTACCTGTCTTGGCTAAATATGTGTTAGCTACACATTATGTTAAAATCGCGGCATGGAGAGAGAGTGCCAAGAAGATTTTAGATCAATTAGGGATGTCTGAAAACACCTTGATTACCAACCCAAATAATAGTAAGGGCAAACTTTGGTTACAGGATTGGATTCGGACAAGGGATAGATGTCAGCTTCTCGACCTATTCAAGGTGCAGCCTTTTGCTATAAAGAAATTAAATGAAGCCGAGCAATATGCGATCAAATTCTCGGACCCTAAATTAAGAACACTGTTTATGAGATTAAGATTTAATTTGTGGCATACTAAAGAGATCCTATTTTTCAGAAATATGAGTGCGGACAATCATTGTCGTTTTTGCTCTGAGGTCACAAAAATAGAAACCCTGAAGCACCTGATTGCTGAATGTCCGGTTTTATTGTCAACGAGAGTGACATTTTTTTAATATATACTCCCTGAATATAGAACGCTGGATGCAGATATGCTCTGGAAATTACTCTATAACAGCTCTAACTTTAGAGTGAATGTAGCCATGATAAATTTAGTTAAATCTCTTAATCTGTTAGAGCAGCTCAATTGATTCATTTAACCCGTATGTCATGTATGAAAATGACCGCTGATGTTATATTCTATTTACACTCTGAAATAACATTAGATTTAAAAAACTGAAGCTAGTTGATAGTTAATAATTTGCACAAGGCCTAGTTTGAAGTAATGAAATCCCTTTTACGATAAGGAGTAAGTCTTGGAGTATAAATTAATTAAGCTCTATGACTTTCTATATTTTGTATGCATTGATTCATTTTTTTTTCTTTTGCCCCAGAAGGGGAGAATCAAAATGATAAAGATCATGAATGATATGATGTAAATATATGATGTTGTTGTATTGATGTAATGAGAGCTGTTGTAAATAGGAATTGAATAGAGTGAATAGAATCAGATGTATTTTGTTATATGTGCAACATTTATTATTTTTTTTGAATATTTATAAAATTTGAAAGGTTGATTTTCAGCTAAACCAAAAAGAAAAGAAAAAAAAAGTCACCTTGCCCAGGTGATCCTCCCGCACTGGTCCACCCCCAGGAACTGTATCCAAAAGCGATTGCTGTGTCTGGCCACCTGGGTGACAAGCCCCTGAGGACTAGCGAGGTGAGACACCCTTCGGTTTCTCACATTGCCCTAACTGGGGTTGTAGATGTATGACAATAGGCCATAAGAGCATTGGGTATAAAGGGGTCATCTTCATGGGCAAATGGGGGATACCATGTCTCATCCAATGAACTCATGACATCCCCCCGAAGGCTGTCTCCTCCCATGCAATCCTCTCTCATATAGCCTCCCCCAGGTTCAGGATCAGGTAGCGACTGCCGTCCCTGGTCGAATGTGACAAGTAGTACCACATTTAGTCACCCAATTCCATTCACTCTCCATTCATGCGCCAGTTCTTTTGTGCTTCCTTCCAGAACTACCAGCACTAGAATGCATTGCCAAAACAAACCAGCTTAGTGGGCTGCAAAAGAAAACCAATACTTTTGCAGCAGACTCCAGTGACCCGGCACCTGTCAAGAGAAGTTAGCAGCACTCATTGCAGCTTGGAAACTGTGAGCCACTCAACCAATTTCCAGCAGGGACCATCACAAAGAATGTTGAATTTGCAGCAAAGCAAAAGTATGTGGGGCCAAAAGTGTTTTATGGCTTTGCAATGGAACTATCCATCCCTTGCAGACATGACAGATGCGGACTGGGCCCTAGAGTCAGGTGAAGTGAGTAACCAATGGGGTGGGAGGCAAAGGAAGGCCAGAGAGACACTTATATAAAAGGCCCATACAGACTGCAGATTGTGTGAGGGTTTTGGGTGAGGTCAAGAGGCGTGCAGTAGTGATAGGTATAGAGTGGAGACGGGAAGGATGGAGACTAAGAGGGGGGTAGGATGAGAGATAGTAGGTGTGAGAAATAGGAGGGAGAAGAGAGTGAGAAGACCAGAGGGGCAGAAGAGGCAAGAGGTAGATGGGAGAAGAGAGAGAAAGTGATTGAGTGAGTGAGTGTGAGAGGGAGGGAGGTTAAGGGAATAGGAGCTGAATGCAGGAGGGGTAGAGAGCAGGAGAGGAAGATGGGTGGTATTAGGATGTGAGGGGAGAAGGTGAAGACAACAGGATGGGAGGAAAATTCAAGAAGGAGTAAAATAAAAGGGATATAGAATAGGGAGATACAATATCAGGGAGAGAAGTAAATGGGAGGGGAAGGGATAGAGTGCACAAGAGAGTGGCTGGAGGGCCATCAGCAACATTTCTTTGTGAAGACGATCATTGGAATAGGATTAGAGTAGGGTATCACTTAGGTAGTTCAAGAGGGAGTCACAGGACCAAGATTGAAGGCAGTGGTGGTTGCTGTCGGAAGCGGCTGAATTCTGTGTCAGTTCAGTGCGGATTGATAGCTGGAAGCACGCAGCGGAAGGTGCTTTCCTCGAATCGAGTCGAAGCGAGTCGAGCGTGTAGGTAACGCATGTTCGCTCCCGCTTTCGGTATCAGTATCAGTGTCGGTCTGGGTCTGGTCCCGCGCTTGAAGGTGCTTGGAGGTGCCTGGAGGTTGGAGGCTGTGGCGCGGCGCAGAGACCAGTGGTGTTGGTATTGTTCGCGTGACTACGTTCACTGCTATGTGAGCTGTGTGAGCAGTGAGAGTCCTGAGACCAGAGATCCGAGACCTGTGACCCCCTAAAGGAGCAGAGAGTTGAGGCACCCGGTGACAAGGTACTACGCTGTATGCCTGCTGACAAGGTATTAAAGGTACCAAAATAATAATAATTGAACCACAGGGGCGTATGTTTGATCAAAGTGGGAGACTGCAGAGCTGTGGTGCATTGTCTCTTTGATCCCACCGATCAAAAATGTATATTTATATTTGTAGAGCTGCTTGAAGCCATGCGCTGAGGACCTGAATAAAATAGAGAGACTGTGGATACCCAAGAGGAGTGTCTCTCCTTGATCTTGAGGTTCAGGCTGTGTGCCCTTTGTGCGCACAGTCTTTTCATAGTTCACTCCCCTAACCTAGTAGTCAGCCTTTCCCACCTCCTCCTCGCTAACCCTCCCAAAGCAGCAGTCTATAACTGGGTAGTGGTAAAGCTCGGAGTCAGGGTTTAATGATCACAGGCTGATCAGTTGCTCGCGAAGAGTTTAGCAACACAGGTCCTATACAGGTCCTAAACAACCCTGTTAAAAGCACATTATTTGCCTCCATTAGCAGAGTGTGCAGGGGCTAATCTACGTAAGTGATGAAACTTCATAGTAACCCATTGGTAGGTGACCTCAGGGCTCCGGAACAGGATGGAATCACTTCGGCAATCAGTGCAGTTAACTCTGTAGCCTCAAATAGTGAACCTGAAAAGGCCCTGGTAGAAAATAGTGGCGACTTAGTAGAATGTCCCACGAGACAAGTCATCCATGCCCAAGTGCCCTCAAAGGCTCTCCCTCAGGCTGGACCGGAGTTTCGTACACCGGGGTCAAGACCAGGCTGAAGTGAAGGAAAGGAGAGCATTGCCCAGGCATGGAAGCGACCCTAACAGAAAAAAATCGACAGCCACTTCGGGAAAAAGAGAAGCATAAGTGTCAATGATGTAGACATATTAACAATCGACCAAGACCTTACATTGCAGCAAATGGCGACTGATAAGGGAAAGGTGGATGCACAGGTGATTTCCTACACCAATGAATTTGTGTTTGATGATGAAAGTGAGTCCGGACAGGTCAATGATGGCTCCCAGACCAAAGATGTAATACAGATACTTTCTTCTAGAGATATTTCCAGAGATGAATTAGAGGACTGCTCAGTACCACCAGAGTCCTCGTCGCCACTGAACACTTCACAAGTGAGAGATAATAATACCTTTGCAGCACTTCATTTTGTTGTTCTTAATTCGATGGTCTCTGTCTTCGAACTTCTAAGGTCAGAGGTCCATGGGCAAGCTGGGATCCTCCTAGAATTGACAAAAGAGGTGGCGAATTTGGATTTAAACTTAGTAGGGTGCAATAACATCTTAACTCCTCATTGGCACCATTGGTAAATGACATGAGGTTGGAGCTGGTAAAACAAGGAATGGACATCTCCGCAATCCAACATTCATTGGAGTCAAAAAAGGAGGAGGAAGGGAACATCGTACTCCTGGTCAAAGATCTCTTGACAAAAATGAACCCAATAATAAGTGGGTCCCAAGAAGAAAAAAGAGAAGATCAAGAGGAGAGAAATTCTACTATTTTCAATGATACTCTCTTGTCTGAATCTGTCTTAGAAGAATTCCTGAGAATGACCAATGCAGATGACGCATCTATAGGGACCTCGGATCAAATACCAATCCAGGAGGAAGATATTCCTCATATAACCAAGGAGGGAATAAGACAATTCAGCAAAGACACAGGGCAGAGTTTATCCAAAAACAAAAGGAGACAAAGGAAAAGAGAGGCCAGAAGGAAAAGAAGAAGTAAAAGGGCGACGTTCGTCCAGGAGGGTGGGAAGAAAACCAAAAAACAAGGAAGAGAAAAAATAATGAAATCCAAAACAATCTCCTTCCTAAAAGCACTACCTAAAAAAAGGCAGTCGCCCTAATTGAAGGGAGTAAAGTCGCTGATCCTGTCCTGGATCTGAATAGAGCCGTATCAATAGGCAGTCATAAGGAAGAGCCTCCGTCTTGCAAAAATAAGAAACCCGATGAGTCGGAAGTAATTAACCTGGAGGATATCAGGGCGATCAATGTGAGCGTGGGGTTACAAACGGACTCGAAGGAAGTGGCGGAGGAGCAACCGGACCCCAATTTCTGTCGGGACAGTAATAATAAGAAAATCCCAGTGGCCCCCATCTTCTTATCAAATAAATGACATGCAGCATCGAAATTGATTGGTATAATTAGCAAAGGGCAGGTAGCTGCAGTCTCTGCTGGAAGGTCAGCTCCTAGTCCTCAGCCGGTCAAACCGACAATTTATAGTACCAGCAAAAGTGTTATGCTTGAAGAAGTGAAAATGGGGTCAGGTAAATATTGTTCTTTGATCATCGACCAGAATGGAATGGGGAAGGCTCGTGAAATGTTTGAAAGAGGGGACGTCACAGAGGATGCCTCCAAAGAGGCCCCGTACCAATCCATTCAGGGAGTAATTACAGAGACAGAAACATCAATTTTCGCGATCCCAAAGCTCTGGCTTTTTTCGGTTTCGAATAAAAAAGCAATCAAGTCATTATGTAGAAGCACCATTCTGTCAATTCTCAAGAAAGTGCAGAGCTTGTATTTGATAAAATCTGAAGACATTGAATATGTTTGCTTTCCCGAAATACAAAATGTATATCTGGTTGAATTTGGTTTAACTTCAAGAGAATGTCAAGAAGCAATAAAAGGAGCAGCAAAAGAGCTGGAAGGGCTGGGTATACAAGTGTCAAATTCTTGCCCACTAGATTCGGAGAAGACAAAACAAAAGAAGTCCAAATGGACCTCAAGAGCAACAGAATGGTCTGGTGTCCCACAAGAAGGCCATCCCTCGGCTATACAAAAAAGGTAGCAGGCGCCCCTCTCTCGAAAGAACAAGGCATGATAACCTGTTCCGTGGTTATTAACCACATTGAGAGTTCGCAGCCATTGCTTTTTGCTCACTGTACCTTCACAGATGGGAAATATCCATTTGCATATCAGTCTTTGTCCCGCCCACAAGGGCAGTCCAGCACCGAAATGCTGTGGCAATTCCTCTCTGAACAAGAGTACCATCAGCAACCCCATACAAGTGTTTCAGCTTTGTTGGGCATCATCAGTGAGGTGAAGCTGAGCCTCTCTAAGCACAGTGAGCAGGGAGTCCACGTCTGGTTGCCCCCAGGTAACCCAGGGTGACCAACCCCAAGTTCCTTTCAAAAATACAAAAAAGGTAGCAGGCGCCCCTCTCTCGAAAGAACCAGGCATGATAACCTGTTCAGTGGCTATTAACCACATTGAGAGTTCGCAGCCATTGCTTTTTGCTCACTGTACCTTCACAGATGGGAAATATCCATTTGCATATCAGTCTTTGTCCCGCCCACAAGGGCAGTCCAGCACAGAAATGCTATGGCAATTCCTCTCTGAACAAGAGTACCATCAGCAACCCCATACCTCAAAGTAGGGGGAGGTCCAACAAGGAAAGAAACTGTCACGCTCACCTGGTCTCCACGGGGGCGTACTCGTGTCCGAAGGATGATGTCTGCACTGGTGTTGCGCTGCTTAAATGAGGGTGCTAGCCCACGTCTTCCCTTCGTTCTGGCCTCAGGAGACGTTCGCCTGCAAGTCGAAACAAGATTTTAGCCAACTGAATGGAGCTGGTTTTGGTTTTCACCTCCTTACGATTTCCCTCTCTTCCTCTGGCTCACCTTGTTTTTTTTAATCGGTGAGCTCTCCGTCCTGCACACTCTGGCAGGGGCGCGGATATACAGTCTTTCCAAGATCAAGTTACTTCACTGATCCGATGGAGGTTGCTGAATCGGAAGGACCGGAGTAAACAGGTAAGTCTCTATCCTAATAAGTCCATGGAATAGCTGCCTTAAGTCTTTCCCGCTCGAAGTAACTAATGTTCGTTCTTGTTCTTTCAGGCGCGGCGTTAAGCGGCTTTCGGATGATGGGTTGACTCTCCTGACAATGATGAGCAGGATTCCTGCCGGTGAGTATAGCGCTGTGCGGGCGCGCTAATTGTTCACTTTATTTAGCTTTCCTTTGCTGTGTGCGACTAACCTGCTTGTCTTTTCTGTTCGGAAGGTGCGGCGCAATTCCAGGAAAAAGATGGAAGAACCGCTCAACGGAGTTACTTGACGGTGTCGAGATGAGGCGCAATGCAGAATGATGAAGAACTGCTCTAAGGAGTTCCTGGAGGAGGCCGACCCCAGGTGAGTAGCTACCTGAGGGGGTACATTCTGTTCTGCTCTTCTACAGATGCGGCGGTCCGTGGGTAAGCAGAAGGCAAGGCCAAGATGTTCTGCAGGTAAGGCCTTCAATGCTTTAATAACTCCTGTTCTTCTCTTTTCACAGGTGCCGATGGATAGAAGACACTGGACGGGCGTGGCTGAAGGGAAGGAAGACCTGAACTGACACAGTGAGCGTTACAATGCAGGAGTGCAGAATAACGCGAAGCGTGTTCAGTTTGCAGGGTGCGGTTTAAATAGCCTTGCAAGTAGTTCCAGGAAAATAGTCCCCTTAACTGTATCCTGTTTCTTCAGGTAAAGTAGTCCCAAGCCACACCCTGCACTGAATGGCTCAGCCTCCCAGAGCTGAGTATACAGACCATCTAGTTAACACCTACCATGAGCCTGGTGCCAGCGGCGCCAGGACTGAGTCCAGGTGAGCCTAGCTGGGGCCTGATAAGCCCCCAAGGAAGCCAGAGTCAGGGATGGGCTCACCAGTTTCGGGGGTTTCGGAGCATGCACCATGACAGAAACCCTCAGGGAGCAGTAGATCTTGGGTTGAGTTCTTAGAAGGCTGGGGTCTGAATTTGGGGAATGGCTCTCTTTCGGGGGACATCCCTGCCAATTCGACAAGATCACAGGGGAAAATCAGTTCAATTATAGACTATTTATTTTTGTCCTTTTTGCCCAGAATGTTTCAATGATTGTAGATAAAAGGGGGTCAGTGACCATTCTAGGCTGACCCTGATGTTTGCAGAGATTACCTTGAAGAGCAATATAGGCACAGTCAGCAGATTGAAAGTAGGAAGGGGAGAATATGCCTCCAAAAATATAAGAGGGACGGGGAGAGGTTGAATAAGTGCCTCAGTGAAACTCCTGATTCTGTATTAAGGATTAATTGTACCCCGGCTAGCTTTACTAAATTCATCTGGTCCACCTGCTCGCCGAGTATGGGAGGTGGCGGGAAATGGCAAGTGCATCGCCATGCGTTTGACGAAGCCACAATGCTGAAGAAAAAACGCTTGTAACAAGAATTAAGGAGTTTAACAAAGTTGAATCTGTGTTCGAATAAAAATGAAAAAAATCTAAAGCACTACGTCAGTCACACAAACACTGGTCGGTAGGAAGGAAGTCATTGCGTCTTCAGTATGACAGTGAACATATGTTAACGTTGGTGACAAACAGGGATTCGGGTCATTTCTGGAAGGTGATAAATGCATTGGAAGGGTGTTCGAAAAGCTCTCTTTGTAATTTGGTCCCGGAAAAGGTCTGGGTGGACTATCTCTCTCTCACCTTTGGTTCATGTAAAAATTCTATCTCTGCAGCTTTGTAGAGTGTGAAATGGGAACTACCATTCGACACAAGGAGTATGGAGGAAATGATTAAGAAGAGCTTGTCCTCCAAAGCAGCCGGCCCCAACGGGCTCACTTATTCAGTGTTAAAAGAGAATCCAACCACATGGGCCAAACTGTTAGTCTGGTTATTTGGGGAAATTCTGCTCAAGAAAGCTTTTACTGCCACCTGGAAATCAGCCATAATAATATCACTCTTTAAAGGGGGGGACTGCTTGTCACCACTCAATTATCGTCCAATCGCCCTTTTACATATTGAGGGAAAACTTTTTATGAAGATCCTCTTGGGTGAGGTCGAGAAATGGGTAAAAGATCACAAGATCCTCTCTAAGTTCCAGATTGGCTTTCGTAAAGGGCCTCACCACAGCTCTAATGTAATGCACTCAATGTAATGTCAGAGAAAACGGGCAAGTGTGGAGGAAATTCATTGTATGGGGCCTTGGTGGATTTTTCCAGAGCTTTTAATCAGGTGGACAGGGGCTAATTGTGGACAAAGCTAAGAGCTTGGGGCATACCTGAGGGAAGGTTTGGTGTGGAAGAAAGTGTTCAATCTTCCTATGAGTGTCTCAATGGGTCTCCTCAGATTCGAAATCGGGTTAAGCTTCTTGAAAACTATCACAGAATGTAAATTAATGTCTCTTTTCAGGCTTATCTCTGTGGCACAGGATAACTCTTTATACAGGGATATCAGAGAGCATTGTGAGAGGGGAGGTTCGGAGAGTCTGAGAAAATTGGAAACATGGGTTCAGGCTGAATTATTAAAGGCAAATACAGATCTGGACACTTTGCTACATAATCCCTGTAATAAAAAGTTGGTAGAATTGGATTGGATCATAACAACAGACTTGATGAAGGTGAAAGCAAGATCCAATCAATTCATAGTAGAAGATCCAATCAATTCATAGTAGAAGAAAAGAATCTGGACTTCTTACAGAGTTATCTGGTTACATTTCCAGACTGGAAAATAAGGCACAATTTCCTCAGAATTCGATTAAACGTAGCAGGAACTGGCAAAATCTTAGCACAAAGAGGCCAAGGGGATCAGGCCGCAAAGCTTTGTGATGGATGCTCGAATCCTACAGCTCAAACCTTGAAACATCTCCTAATGGATTGTCAAGGAACTGGAGAAGCCAGATCTCGACTTTTTATCAGATTTGGCTTTAAGAGTGCTAATTTCATACCAGAAATGTTTTGGGACCGTTTAAATGCTGGTGTTTACAATCCTTTAACAGTCGCAGTCGTGCAGGTGCTGGCTTGCTGCAATATTGTTGATTAACCATTCTGTCAATATGTCCAAATGCTACGTTGGTCTCACCTCTTTCCGCTTGTTCTTCATAAAGTTTGAAATTATTGTAGAATGTTGCTTGTAAAGCCATAGGAATGATACAGTGATCACAATAGTGTTTAGGATGAATGGGACATTTTTTTAAAAAGATCTTTTTCATTTTTAGTTTTATTGCTGTTTCATTTTAAAAATAGTGGTTTATTATGATTGGGTTTTATATGTGTTAATTATGCGTATTTTGGAATGTGTTTGTAGATGGTAACATGTTGCTTGTTTTTGTTTCTCTTTGTGAATTGTTTCTCGTTCGTCTGTTTAAAACAATCATTCAGTCGCGTGAATCGTTTTGTAAAAGGTTATTTCAACCAAACACAATAAAAAAATAAAAAAAATTAAAAGTAGTTCAAGAGGGAGTCACGAAAAGAAGGCGTCAGCCGCTAGGTCCTCCCACGGTAGAGAGGTTATACTACAGGGATTACCAATCACTAGGGTTTAAGTTTACCCTGGTCGCCAGGGAAATCTGGGCTATAGTGGAGGGAGCTGCAGGGAGGCTGAAGGACCAGCTAGTTAACCCCTTTAGACACATTAGCCCGCTGCCAAAACACCTTTAGACAACCACCTAGTAAATTTGCTAATAAAAACCCTTGAACGATATCTCAGATTTGTCCGTTTCTTAAGGCCATCTGTGACAGTTGCCCATCCATTCCTACTTCTTTGTTTTCATCCTTGGACAATTATAAATAAAGCACTAAAACTCCCAAAATCCCAAGCAACAACTAGGACTCAATTACCCAATTTATCTGACATGGAACAATTTGAGACCTCTTTACATGCACAATTCTATCTGAAAGTAAGCATTGATAGCTGGAAATGTTAGCATGTTTGTGAAAAAGATTCCATTTCAGCTTCAACAGTATATTTGTTTATAAATAAATTCCCCACTACACACCTCTAATAATTCCTTTCTGCTCAGAAAGCAAGCTTCCTCAATCATTAATTAAATGCCCCTCTAACAACGTAATAATCCCATGCACCGAGGCTACCCTAAACTAGTGGGAGACCAGCACTGGAAGCATTGATGCTGCAAAGCAGACCACTCTTTTTAATAGCCAATTTGCCTACTCCACCCCTTTCCTCTGAAGCTTTTCCAACCCTACACCTTCGCCCACACCCCAAATCGGCAGCAAATGTAATTAGAGATATTTGCTCTGGATATGCACGCAAGGTGAAAAGTATTGCAAGAGTTGCCCAAAATACAGCAAACCAATATGTGCTCTTTTTTTCCTGCACAAGGGTTTAGTGCAGCTCAAATGTTCAGAAAATAGTGACCTTTGAACCCTGATTGCTTAATACAAATGTGCATTTTTTCATTTATGGGGAAAGGAGGAAGAGAGACCAGAGGCATTTTTAGGAAAGGAGTGACAGTAGTATTCATCCACTCAGGTTCTGCCTGGCAGACATCTGATTGGAAATGTACTCTAGATGGACGAAACAGAAAACCGAAGTACTGTGTATCCCTACTTAAATCCAAAAGCCCACACTACACATTAGTAACATTTTGACCAAGTTGACCTTGCCAACTTTCAGTAAAACTGAAAACAAGAGTTGGTCCCAAGAAGGCCCCTTTTCAAAGGAAAGGAGGAAGACTTATACATTATAAGTATGAGTTTACAATATCACAGTATGCCTCTACAGGATGAAGACGTCCTTGCTTACTGTATATAAGGTGTGGACAGGCGCAGGCCCCAGTCAATGAAAAAATAACTAATATGTCGTTCATTGACAATGGGGGAAGATTATGAAGTGTCAGGACCTGTGGCTTTCCCTTTGTAGAAAAACATAAAAAGATTTGTTTTGCTGCCCCATCATTATGCCACCTGTGTAACCATAACCCTAGTGTTCATTTAAAAAAAATCTTAGCAAACTTTCGTAAGGCCACTACTCTGCCTATTGGCATTGTTGGATGCTATGATCTTGTGCGCCAAAAATTGCTGGTCATGGGCATTTGGCCTGCCTGGGAGACTGAGGCAAGTTCGCCGGCCTGAGCCAGTGAATCATACCACTCTGAGCAGGCCCCGACTATGGACTTCACATCAACACCTGGATAACGTAAGGGGTGGGGGCCCTAGTACCCCTTGCCTGAGGAGCAGTCAACTGGAAGTACGGGTGGCCCTCCATTTTCACCTGGGAGAACTCCACTATGTGGCATCTAGTAAACACGAACATTAAGGGTGGACAAGTCCTTCGGGGCAATGAAAATATTTGTTCGAGCGGGAGGTGGGATTAGCGTGCCAGAAGGTGCACTTAGTATTTCTCAAAAGTTCAGGGTTGAGCATCAGAAAACAAATAAAAGCAGCAGACTTAGGGGACAGGACTGGTTGGTTAATTGGGAATGGGTTAAGGTTAGCATATGATATGATAGGTTATTTATAACGCGCTTAATACCCAGAGGTTTCTAAGTGCGGACCCGGGGATCAAACCTGTGCTGCTCTGTGTCGTCTTGCTTCCAAGATGAGCACGTTGCCCCTGAGCTATCCTCCCGAGACACACAGTCCATTTGTCTTGCAAGCAAATGTGAAAAAACCTTTTGCATAATCATATGCAGAAATTAAGACCATTCTTATGATGTTGACGTAGGTAAGGGGAAGAGGGATCAGATGGTAAAAAGATGTGTTTCTTCCTGTGACGTACTTAGGCAGAACATATTGATATGTAACAGTAGACCTCCTGGGAAAAAGGCACTCTAATGACTTGCATCTTAGTCGGGAATTCCAGGCATGGCAACACATATTTCTGTCCATTTGGAAGTTTTATAGAGTGCATTAAAGTTGTACATGGTATATGGTTGCAGAAGCTGCATGTATGGGCTATACCTATAGTGACTAGGCTAACACATGCTTGCAGTATTGAGTCATTTGAGGATGCCCTCTGATGATCCTTCCTGCCCGGCCAAATATCGCCCGATCTCTATCACTCCTTTCCTGAGCAAACTCCTTGAGTAACTGGCCATCTCTGAGCCCCACCTCCACACTGAATCTGCTGGTTATCTCCATGACCATTAGTCTGGCTTCAGATCGGCCATAGGCACGGAAACTGCTCTCCGAAACTCCAGTGAAGAGCTGCTCTCCAACCTTGACTCCAGATCTCACTCTGTCCTCTTCCTGCTTGACCGCTCCTCTGCTTTTGACATGGTCAATCACGCCACCCTGATCAATCGTCTCAGTGTGAACCTTGGCATCATTGGTCAGGCTTGGGCGTGGCTGACCTCCTTTCACTTGGACCGACCCTCTGGAGGTCCAACTTGGGTCCTTTCTCTCCACCACCGCTCTTTCCACATGTGGTGTTCCCCAAAGATCTATCCTCTCACCCTGGCTCTTCGATGTTTATCTGGCCCACCTGATCTCTACGTTCTCCTCTAACTTTCAGTGTATGTGGATGACAGTTCTCTTTCCGGCTACCCTCAGCATCCTCTCCCTTATCCCTCATTCCTGATTATCTAGCCGCTATTGAGGGATGGTGCACCTTTAACAACCTCTGCTTTAATGCCAGTAAGACAGAGATTCTTCTCATTGGGACGCATGCTCCCGCTTTTAATCTCTCCCTCTGGCTGCCCTCCTTGGGCCCCTGCCCCTAACCCTCCTGTGAGGCAAAAAAACCTTGATGCCATCTTCGATCCACTCTCCCCTTCTCTCCACAAATCATGGACCTTGCCAAGAAGGCTCACTTGCAGCTGCACCGCCTCAGAGGTATCTGTCAGATAAGGCACTTTCGTCCCCAACCTCCTACTCACCTGAGCCTTCAGATGATATGTCCTTGGAAGAGCTCGCAGCAGGCTTCTTCCTAGCCTTCTTGTGGTCGGTTGTCAGCTTTTCTCTGATTGGTTTCTTCTTCTTCTCGCGTAAGTAGGGTCTGGCTTCCTCAGAGGCCACCTTGGCAGGAAGGGAAATCTGCCTAAGGGGGACTCCAAGGAGCCAAACCCCAAATCCCAGGGAAAAAGCCTTGGCAGAAAAAACCCTGGTTGTCCAACGGGAAATAGTTCTTGAATCGTGAATACAGGAAGATGTAGATCAACTTCTTTAATCCTGTTCCTTAAATCAGTAACCAATGTTTCCCCTGATGGTATGGCTGTAGATGGCAAGGGATTTTGCGACGAGCTCAGCAGAGCGCGAAGATGGTAATGTTCGGAAAGGGAAATGATAAGTGCAATAAGCACCTACATGTAACAGAGAGAGTAAGATACTCAGAATGTAAGCGTGGAATCCAGGGGAGGAAGGAAAGTACTAATTGGAAAAGCAGTGACTTAGAAACCTACATACCTGAGAATAAATATCACCGGGTGTGTTGGAAGCTGAACCGCTAACACGGAGAGGGCGAAAGCGGCTCCGCGACCGCGAATGGAACCACTTAAATAAAGGAAGCCGAGTAAACCATAGAAACCACCCTGGGTGCAGCTCGGAAATATAGAAAGACAGAGGAAGGTGTAAGAAGAGACAGAAAGGTAGGAAAATAGAATTAGTATCGTAAGTGGTGCAAACGGAAAGAAGTATAGATAGAAAAAGAAGGAGGGGACTAAGAAACGAAAGTCAGAAGGAAAGCAGCAAGAGGAACACGGTCACTACAGAAGGTAGAGACACGAAAGGCAACGGGCAAGGCGGGCAGGAAGGCAACAAAGATCCATGGAGTGAATACACTGAGCCGAAGCGCAGCAGCGTTGAGAGCACTGGAAAGCAAATACAACGCGCTGGGCTGTGGGCATGGCCTTGATTTAAAGTGTGAGCCTCCATCTTGGATGAGGACTAGACCGTCTCGTAGGATGAGCCGATTACAATCGCCAAGAACTCCATAACTTCCAGGGGCGAATCCTGACAGTATCCTACATTTTCTCACCTTCCCCCAGAAGCTCACTGTCTCCAGAGCAATAGTTTGCTCCATGCTGTACTACTGCAGCAGCCTCTTTCTCAGTCTTCCTAACGCTACCTTTCGCCCTCTTCAACTAATCCAGAACCGGACTGCAAAACGTATCCTTGGCCTCAAGCCCAGGGACCACATCTCTTCAGCTCTGAAATTTCTCAACTGACTCCCTGTGCCCGCGAGGATCAAATTCAAGACCCTCTACATCATCCACAAGGTTTTCTGGAGCCGTGGTCCTCTCTATATCCAACACTCTCTTCCTAAATACCTTCCTTCTAGAGCCCTCGGCTCAGCTAACTCAAACTCTGCAGGTCAGACGCTTCGCCAAACAGAGAGTGGGGGTAGATCTTTCTCCCCTCAGCAGGTGCCTCCGTCTGTAATGGCCTCCCTGCCCCTCTCAGACTTGAGCCGGATCACCTGAAGTTTTGGAAGCTGGTCAAGACCTTCCTCTTTTCTTCTTCCTTCTCTGGTTGCGGTCAGAGTCACACAGAATACCATGCCTACCAAACCCCTTCACCAGTCACCCCATACTGCCTGCTGACCTACCCTCCACTTGCGGTCTGGGACTGCACCCATGTAGTCCTCTGCCGTCTTCACACTTACTCAGAGCCCTGCTGCCCTGACTGCACTTCCCTCTTGTACCCCTCCCTGCTCTTTTCCCCTCTCCCTCTCCCCTGTACTCCTAGTTGCACTTGCACATCTGAATGCCACATGGCCTGGTAAGATCGTTGTCTTGTCATCCTTCTGTCCCCCCTCCTTAGCCCTTTGGTGCCTGGAAAACACATGTGTAACGGTGCGTTATAAATACCAAATTATATTATATCATGTATATGATAGCCACAACCTGTTGGCTTTGCAAATGCTTGTCTAATATATTTGTGCAGTTTTGTATTTCCCTTCAGGCTGACCAGACGAGGCGACTAAACTTTTAATTCCTAGCCTTTCTAGTCATTCTACTAGTTGGGGAGCGCAACCTCCATTATCCAGGCTACATCCTCTGCAACGTAGCTCCCTCGCGCTTCCCCGTCCCCTTCCACTCAGACTGGAAGACTTAAGATTCTGCAAAGAACCACTGCCTCGTCCTTCCCCAAGGCACCTAACGATTGCCTTTCATCTGGGTAATGTGTGCACCAACTGCCACTCAGTGTCCATCTCTGGCTGCCCCACGGACCATCTTCCAGCGCATCAACCCTCAGAATAAGTATCACAATGAAACTAGGCCGCGGTTTACCTGCAACCCATACAGCCACACACGTTGGAATCTCATCCTGGCCGCCTGATAATCCAAAACTGGGGGTCACCTTTCCACTACGCGTTACACCCTAAAGCAGGTGCAAAGTGATAGGAGTGTTGTAAAAAACCTTAATAGAGCACTCAATGATATGTGTAAATGTAGGACTGCAAGTCCCATAATGCAAAAATTAGGAGCGTGTCGCTACTTTCACTTGACTTGGGACAATTTGAGATTTATGGAAAAGCTGTTTTTTACTCCACATCTCGTAGCTTCGGCATGCTTTAAAACCACCCAGCTAAAAATCATCAACTACAAGAAGAATGATTCCTCTCTTAACCACTTTCGATTGCTTTCTCTTCCCTTCTCATGACATATTCATTCAAATGTATTCTCCAAATAGTTGCATCTGTGTGACAAGGATAGGTTTTTGACTAACCTTGTCTTCCTGCGAATTTAGGAGTGGGAGTCAATTTCCAATAACATAATGAGCCGTTAATTGATGGGGCACGGATTCGTTGAATGGCTTGACGAATAAACGATGGAAGATTTAAAAGCGTCGATTCAACGGCTATGTGCAGTTTTAAAAAAAAATATATTTAATGTTTGTATACACCTGCGTTGTTCGTCCGTACAGCTGTTACCAGGTTAGAGTTTATAAATGAGCTGCACCTTTGTGTCCTACTGTAGCAACCTGTTAGCCTTGTTGTCTATTCAAGTAGGGTAGTGTAGTTTGTGTCGAAGGGGCGGTTGCTCGTAGGTTACGGTGAGTCGGTGACGGTAGGGGACGTACCTCGGTGTTCTATTTTATTGGCGTAATTTGACGTCTGTGGGGGGGAACGAACTGACATGTTAGTATTGTGAAAACATTAGGCTTAATTAATTTGCACAAGTGTGGGGAAATGTTGCAACTGCACAACAGGACAAACATGCTTCCTGTGAAAACCTGTTTAGCATCGATGCCTTTTTATCGACGGGGAAACGTTTACTCGGTAGCAAATACCCTATACCCAGCTACAACAACGCACTGGTAAACGGTTTTTGTAAAACTGTAAATTGTTACTTTTGATCGATGTGTTGAGCTTTATCTGGTAACTAACCATGAAGCTTCTTTTGGCAATGTCATTAGACTTCAGGCATGGCGTTTTTTCAGGGTTTCACCTACAACTTAGTGAAACTAGACTTTGCTCTCAGTTTAACCATGCTTACGTGCATAATGTGTGGGTGTGTTTTTTTTTTTGTTCTTCCTGCATTTGCTCACCTTCTCAATGAACTAGCGTAACACAACATGAAGTGTGCCTGAATACCTGAATACCCGGGCTGGCTGATTATTTCACGCCTATTATGGGGCAACTTGCTGTTAAAGCGCCTCATAGTCTGGTGTGCTTTGAGATTGACATAACCTGGGGAGCATGTCCAGGCCACCTGCTTTTAGTGATTGGTTGACCAAGGCTTGCAATATGTTGCTACGTATGGGGTTTTAGAAAATCATATCTGTCAGTACCCCCATTTTGAACGAAAGATTATTTCCCAGTTCTCTTTTTCATTTGTGTTCTTGTAATTTAGTTATGGATTTCCTACTTATAAAATCTAGGTTTACAAGTCCCAGAATACAAAATGAAATCAAGCATTGGAAATTTGGGATTTTGTGTAGGCATGGGAAAAGGCACTTGCCAGGCACAGCGGTAGTGGTATTAACTGCCCATTGGTGGTAGGAGCTGCAAAAAGGTGCAAGTACCTGGCTATTTAATAGCAGCGCCTCAAATGCCTAATACTTCTACGCAAGCCAAAACGGTTGGTTTTGAAATGCTTGTTTTTAACACGACTTCAGTGAAGGTCACACAGTGTATTTTTATAAATCAAGTGGCTTAAGACAAACCTGGTGAGACATTTTTATTAGACCAGTAGCAGGTTAATTAACTCTGAAGACTGCTTTGGCAAAAACCCTTGTAGGCACTTCAAGTGTAAAGTTTGATGGTAAGGCTTAATTAAAGTGAGCTCCTAGAGTTCCCATGATGAACTGTTTTGGGCGGGGAGGGACATGAACTGGGTTTGCACATAACCAGAACAAAAAACTTACAGGCTGTGTGACATTCCTCCCCGTCTGTACACTAATGCAATAGTTTTGGTTTGTAGGTAACACCTAATGGCCCAAACTAAAGGGTTTGGACAGTCAATTTCGTCAGTCTACCACCCAATTTGGAGGACTTGGGGACGCTGCTCTAATAGTCTGAGATAGTGCCGGGGGCCCACCAAGAGGGATTGCAGAGGCCTTGATGGAAGCCTCAAGTCCATATTGCATTGTGACCCCTGACAGGTAGCTCAACAGTTGTATCCTTTGTGCTGAGCACATGCTGCAAATACACGCACCTCCACAGCCTCCTTAAATAAAGCAGGCTGCCTTGGGTAAGGGTTGTTGGCATTTCTAACGCTTCTGCACTTATTTCGACGACTGGCCGCCTGCCATGGACTCAGTCGCATAGACATTCTTTCCCTCATGCAGCATCGCTAGCACCGCAAGGCCCTGAGCCCATCAGACCACAGGCCACTCTCTGCAAAGGGTAACGGTGATTGTGCACACAGACTGCACATGTGCAAGCTGAACATTTAGGTGGGGGTCAAGGCTTCCGTATACACACAACCGTACTTGCAGAGGTACATTTCTCTCCAATGGCTAGTGGAAATGTGGCGACCTTTACTGCACAATGCATAAAAAGCCTTGAATAATGGACGTGTTTATTAGCACCCGAACAGGTTGCCCTGCATTTCCCTACAGCAAACTGAGCAATATGTGCCACCCTAAAGCAAAGTTAAACTACATACATCATGGTTTGGATATTTTTTTTTAATTTGAGGTTTAATTTGAAGATCCAATCTGACCTCATTTTTATTTTGGGTTACCTGAACCTTCCTGGGTGCACCAGCACATCCAGTGCGTTTCCAATGCACAAAAGGAGACGTTTTCTACCATTGATAACTATAGAGACAGTCAACAGTGGTCATTTACTAACCGTACGTTGACGTCCAGACCGCAGGCAAGTGTGCATGGACATGGCAAGTAATGTCAAATGTCACAGATCAGGTCAAGATTGCTAGGGACACATACATTTCAAACCACTGCCCACGCTCTTTGTCTACGCATTGCCATTACATGTATCTTGCAGCCCTACCTAGCAAAAGCTTTTCGTAGAAAAACACCCCACTGTACCCAGCAGTTAAGAAGGGAGGAAGTGTGCTAGAGCTCTTGCACGACTTGCATTCTAGTTACAATTAGAACTTCGTAGAAGCGCCATTGGCATTGTCGCTGTATGGTAGAAGCGAGAGGGAGCGGTGATCTATATTGTTTTATTATTCACTGTTTCAATACTATTGTTTTAAAAAGAAATCGTTACAGAATGGTTTTTTTTCAAATAAAACTAAACAAATTTGGAACTTGCTCATGAAACATGCCCGGTGGAAGTACTGCACTGTGTTTGTTGTGTTATTTCGGACTAGTCCGTCGTGTCCCGTTGCATTACTCCCTCGGGGCTAGGCAGGGGCTTTAAAGCACCGGCAGCCTAACAGGCATTGCTACTCCTTCATGGTGTCACTGGCCTGCTGCAAAGAGGAAAATCTAGTTTGTTCACAGGCCTCACAGAGGCAGTTTGGGTATTTGCAATAACATGTGCAGTTATGCACCAACTGACTAGCCCAGTGCAAAGGTGAAATTGTGTACTTGTTGGATTGTGCAAATGAGTACCAAATACTTCAGCAATAGTGCAAAATTCCACAGTTCCGCTATTATTTCTTTCCACTACAACCACTGATCATCGCAATGGGTTTTAAAATCTATGAACTAACCCACAAATCACTGGATGACCTGTATCAGGCACAGCCTTCTTTGTTCTCTAGACACTAAACCATGCCAGTGTCACAACACTGGTTAAATCGGACTGGTTATTGGCTAAACTCTATTAAAAAAAATCAAAAAAAAAAATCTGCACAGTTATCTCAGCGATAACTGCAGTTTGGCAGCAGCCACGCATACACTACTTTCTGGAGTGTGATGAAGCAGGAAGTCAATGTATTCTATGAATTACCCAAACGCATATGTGATGAGATTTTTTTTATGGCTATACATCTTTTTATAAGACTCGCATATGGTTTATGCAGCTGGCTGGAAAGGTGTCGGTAGTAAGTTGCATACTAGGGGACCTCAAAAACACCCATCAGTTTATCTGTGCCCAAAAAGAATTCTGGATAGAAGTCACTTTAGTGAATGGATGGCTTCTGTAGCACAACATGTTCACACCAAGTGAATAGTACATGTATCTTAAGATCGTAGATCAAACTGAAGGACCTAAAGGGTTTATTTGCATCTTAACAATTCCAGCCTCACAATGACAATCGATAAAGGGGTCAGATTATGCCATTTAATATGGCATGCACGCAAGTGAATAAGCATGAGGAGAAATGCGTTGCACTTTACAGCAAACTGCCTCTAGGCCCTTCCACAGTGAGGAAAAATGGGTACAAGTGCAACAAGGGGCACATTCTCCATTTGTTTCTCAGATGCAGGGGATTTGCGTGTAGTCCTGTTTCAAAGTGTCTCCTCTAGGGCAGATGAACAGGGGTAGGAGCATGGTGTTTTATCCAACTACTGCGTTACTCGTGGCCTTGCCTGTGGATGCACTCAAGGGTGTATGCCTTGGGCATTAATCGGAAACCCAGGGGACGCCATGATTGAGGATGGAAGTGATCAAGAACCAGGATTTTCCACAAGATGGAGATCTGAATGTGTAGAGCTTGGTGATATCAAGATGGGAGACTTAACTTCTGGCGTTAAAAGCTACAGACTTTTTGCTGATTTGCCTCTGGTCAGAGGTTCAGAAACTATTGCTTCAGCCTTTTCTCTCCGGCGCCTGTTACTTCATATGACCCAGTCAGGAAGTTACAGTGCAACAGCAGAGTTGGGTGTGAGGGGAATATTACAATTCCCAGCTTTTAGTTTGGGTAGTTTGAGGGTAAAGAAGTAAGGCTTGGACACTGGCGGCATGTTTTTGGGTAGAAACCTTTGTTTTAGGAAAAAGGGTTGGAAAAATACCTGTCCCTAAACCTAAGAGGGGTTCCTGGCCTCTAAGGAAACTGTCAGAATGTCCAAAAGATAAAATCGTCTTGTCGCAAAAGATCTACTTCTTTCCCCTAACACTGTAGGGATGACCTCTTTGTAAATGTTCTTTGTAGATCCAACCAACAGAAGTTGCAAGTCTCTTCGGTAATCGGAACTGGTGACCATAAGGAAATATAGGACTCCAAGGTTAGGGTCGTAATACTTTCTCCTAAATTCCTAGTAAAGTTCTTAGATCTAACCAACAGAAAAGTTCCCAATATCTTAGATAATCACAAGTGGCAAAAAGAGAAATGTTCAAAACTGTTGGACTGCAAGGTTAGGGTCGTAATCCTTTCCCTTAGAATCCTTTTTATAGGTGTTCTCTTCTTTTGGGGCATCTTAGGCCTGTACTTGTTTAACCAAATGTCAATGGGCAGTTCACAAGAGTATAATCCTTATGCTTCTCCTATTTATGCCGCCAACTTGGCACACTCCTTTTGGCCAAGCGTAGGATTTGATGCACAATGTGTTCTTCACTTATTTTGGGTGCTGGTCCCAGACTCGCCATATTCAAGCCAGCTTGGGATTCTCTCCTGCCAAGCCTTGGTCCTCTCATGAACTGTCCTGCTTTGGGTGCAAGTCTGGCTAGTAACATTCACAGTTGCTTGGTTTACTCTCCTGCCTGGTAACAGTTCTCTTTTTGGGTGCGGGTCCCAGACTTACTTCGTTCCCACGGTCCTAGACCCTCTTAATCTACCTTAACACCCTTGCTCCCCGTATTGTTCAGCACCATTTGGGTAACCCAAATACCTATTTGCTATCTTTTGGTAGGTACCAGTGTTTCCTGAGCAACTGCTGCCTCTGGAGGCTCCGGTCGTGTTTGGGGCTTTGTCGCGTCCGGCAGCAGCTTTCCTGATGTCTGCTTGTCCCCGGCGGTGCGTCCTCTTGGATGCCCGGAGGTTTCACGTAGAAGTAAATCGGGCAGTCCTTGCTTCTGGCACCTCGCTTGTGTTCTCCTCCACTCTCGGCCTCCCTCCTGCTGGCTCTCATCCCTTTTTGCCACTGCACAGCTCGCGGGTTTCCTCTTTGGAGGATCGCTCTCCTGATGCATCTCAGTTGTGGCATGTTTTAAATTCCTGCGTTGGAAAAGGAAGTTGCTTGAGTCAATCACGTTCTTTGAAAAGATGGAATGCTCACTTGACATAGTGATCCTTGTACTCCTGATCTTCTCAACACATGCCACAGAGTCAGATATAACCTGCTTTACATTCTGTAATCGTTCAGTCTTGTGAAGTAAATTGAGTTTCCCAATATATGTAGTGGGGCCATAAGCATTCTCTGTCTGACTCTTAAGTACATTGGGTTTTCCAATACCTGAAATGGAGTCGTATGCAGTATACTTTGCCTTCTCTAATGTATTATTATTTTTAATTGTTAATTTATAAATCAGCACTAAGGCGAACATATACATCAACATTTACTCACCGCCCCCGGCGATGCACATAACTTGACATTTCCCTTATCCCTCCCCCATTATCCCCCGGGTAAGATTTGTCTTCCAGTCTCATTGAGTCGAGTCAAGTGATGGCCTCTCACTAGTTAAGTGTAGGGCTCTCGCTATTAGCCGTGGATTATACGTTCGGGCCGGATAGTTCTGGTCATAGTCTAAGAGCGGCGCCCAAATGTTTGTGAAGCGATGGAGAAAGCCCGCCTTGGCCGCCGTGACCTTTTCGGCTATCAATATGTCCCAAAGCTTGATCCACCAGAGGGTCATCAGGGGGCCTTCAGTGTATTTCCAGGTCCGTGCCACTGTAATTTTGGCTGCCAGCAGGAATTGGGTTATAAGGGCTGCCTTCCTCCATGTTCTTGGGTAGGAGCCTGGGACTGGGATCCCTAGAAGGATGTTTTCGGGGACCAGTGGGATTGCCACTTGAGTGATGCCCTTTATTGTGGCGAGGCATTGGGACCAGAATTCTCTTACCTTCGGACACGTCTACCACATGTGGAAATAGGATCCTGGGAGCCCGCAAAGGTGCCAGCAGTGCGGGTCCAGCGCTCGCTGGAAGTGAGACGGAGCGAGGGGTAGTACCAACGTAGGAGCACTTTGTGGGCGCATTCCCTATTGGTGATGCAGGGGAGGACGTGTGTGTTCTGGACCGGATGTCCACCCAGGTTTGGTCCTCTGTGTCATGTCCTAGGTCCGCCTCCCATTGGGACATGTAGGAGGGCTTATTGAGGAGGGGGTCATCCTGCAGTAGTTTATAGAGGGCCGAGATTTTCCCTCGGGCCGGTAGGTCGTTTACGGTGAGCTCTAGTGGAGCAGGCGCCCGTGTCGCTGCAGTTCGTGTCTTGGGGTGGGAGCACCAGTGCCGCAGTTGAGCATAAATGAACCTGTACGTTTCCGCAAGTTGGAAGGTTATCTTGCATTGTTCAAAGGTGCGCGGGCACTCTCCTCAAAGAGCTGCCCCAGTGATTCGAGGCCTCCCTCCACCCAGTTCTTAAAGTTCGTTGGGCAGAAGCCCAGGGAGAAGGCTGGGTTAAGGAACATTGGGGATTGTGAGCTCAGGCACCCCGGGATGCCTTTGTCTGTGGGCCCAATCCAAAGCTCTCATTGAATGTTTAGTGGAGGTCAGCATGTTTGGCCAGGTTGGGCACAGTGCAGTAGGGATGAATGGGAGGTAGTGGAGGGGAAGGGCGAGCTGGGACTGTTTGTTCTCCACCCATTACAGGCATCCTGAGGCAATTCCCCATGCTTGGATGCGGGCCAGCTGTGCTGCTATTTGATATCATCGGAGGTCCGGAACCCCCAGTACTCCCGATTTGACGCTGCCCATCATGGTCCTCCGGGGAATGTGCGCTTTCTTGCCCCTCCAAATGAAATTGATAATTTTTCTTTGAAGGTGTTGTGGGGGGGAGCAGAATTGAGCTGGGTAGGGAGGAGCAGGCATAAAGGACCCGTGGGAGGAGGTTCATTTTGCAGGCTGTTATGCGGCCCAGAAGGGAGATCTCTTGCGATAGCAAGTGGTTGAGATCCTTTTCCATCTCCTCAAAGAGGGGGGTAAGTTTGTCTGATATACTTTTGCCAGGTGGGCCAGGATCTGGACCCCCAGGTATGGGATAGATTTGACGCTCCATTGGATTGGGCTTTGTTTCTCTAGGGCTTCCCTTTCGCCTGGATCCGGCCCCACCCCTAGGGCCAACGACTTCTTGAAATTGATGGCAAAGCCTGCTACTCTCCTGAATCTTTGGATTGCGGCCAGGGCTGCCTTCACAGAGGCCTCATGTCAGTGATGGTCAGTAACACATTGTCAGCGTAAAGAGCGATCTTATGTTGGGCAGGGCCTATTTGTGGTCCTTTGATTTGGGGGTTCCGGAGGATGCGTTTGGGCAGGTGTTCCATGGCCAAGGCAAAGAGCAGGGGGGACAGTGGGCATCCTTGTCTCGTTCCACATGTGAGGGGGGATCGGGTCTGACGAGGCCATTGACTCTCAGCCGGCTATTAGGGGATTGATAGTTCGCTAGGACCATTTTCTGGAACGTCGGGCCAAAGCTGAAGGCCTTGTGGGCGAAGCATAGGAAGGTCCAATCTACCTTGTCAAAGGCTTTGGTCTCATCCAGGGCCAGCAGGGCAAGTTGTTGCACTTCTTTGGTTGGCGACCTCTATCAGTTTTAGGGCTCTGCGGATATTCTCCAGCATTGGATCTTTCATGGATTCACATGCTTAGAATATTCCCCGTCGTCAGACTGGGAACCCTCGGTACACATATATATAGTCATTTCCAATAGGAAAACTTTTGCCCTATCCCCGTCTGCGTCCTCTACGGGGCCGCCCACGTACGCCCCGTTGGACGTGATGGTATATAAGCCCCGCCCCCGCGGGTCCCTTCAGATTTCAACCGTCTCCAAAGATAGTGGGATCTCCTCGTGTATTTTCTTCAAATACTTTTCGATTGTTTCTAACTCCTGCGAGTTTGTCTGTTTGGTCCGCTTCTAACTCCTACGAGTTTTTGTTAGTTGGTCTGGCAATAATGTCGGGTAAGCCTCTTTTCCGCCCGTGTGCCACGTGCGGTCTAAAGAAGGTTTATGAAGGGGATGGCCATCTTGACTGCATCTACTGCCTTCACCCCCACCACTCGGCGGACCAATGTGATATCTGCAAGGGGTTTTCCCAAAAAACCCTGAAGGACCGGAATCGGCAACTGGTCTCGTGGCTGAACGACGGCGCTGGAGCGTACCCTCAGTCGGAGGTAGGATCGGTGCGCAGTATCGCCTCAGCGAAAACATCAGAAGCCTCCCGACGCTCACATCCGTCGGAACCTCCGGCCAAAAAATCACGACCTACGGAGAAGGACGTGCCTCGAAGTCATTCCTCTAAGGCCTCATCGAAAGAATCGACGAAGAAATCATCTTCCTCTCCTTCTTCGTCGAAGAAAGATAAGGACAGGCCAAAATCCTCCTCGAGCGATCAGAAAAGATCAGCTACGAGTAGAGAGGCGGATAAACGCAGGGAGAGCTCCGCGAAGGCGGGACCGCCTAAGCCACCTGCAGGCCCGACGACGACGACGGCGACGATCCAAGTGCCCACTCCGTCACAGTCCCCCGCCTTTCAAACGGGCTCATCGTCGACGACGATTCCCTCGTCGACGGAGTTCCAGGCCTGGAGGCCAGAAGCGTTCGACATGGGGCTACCCGACACACTGCTACAAGAACAGGCAGTTTCGATCGCCTCCAAAGAAGACGACGGCTTCAGAATAGTGAGCCCGGAAGACCTGGGGCTACGGCCCAGATTTCCTTCTGGTGCAACCTGCTCTCAAGTTTTCACCCAGCCTCCAAACGCCCAGACTACTCTCTCCATGGAGGTACTTTCCTCCTTCTCCAGCATTGGATCTTTCATGGATTCACATGCTTAGAATATTCCCCGTCGTCAGACTGGGTTCCCAGTCTGACGACGGGGAATATTCTAAGCATGTGAATCCATGAAAGATACCAATGCTGGAGAAATGGAGTTACAGGTAAGAAACTACTCCCTTCTCCAGCATTGGATCTTTCATGGATTCACATGCTTAGAATATTCCCCGTCGTCAGACTGGGTTCCCAGTCTGACGACGGGGAATATTCTAAGCATGTGAATCCATGAAAGATACCAATGCTGGAGAAATGGAGTTACAGGTAAGAAACTACTCCCTTACACTCGCTCTTGAAGTCCCTGGACGAAAGGCTCCCACCTGTTCCGACGACTCCCCTCGTCGACGAGCCCGGACCTTCACACCGCCCGACTAGATCGGTCGTGGGCCCAACTGCTCCAACAGTCCAGGAAGAAGGTGAGCTCTCGGACTCCCTCTCTGAACAGGGGTCAGCTTCTGATATCTCCCTCTCGCCGTCGAGAGACCCGTCATGGGTTTCGGATGTGGAGGTGGATCCTCCGAAAAGTCCCATTCACCCATCTCCACCGGATGACATAGGGGCCTTCCATTCCATGATGGAAAAGGCCTGCAAGGAGTTCGGTTTGACCCAACAAGAAGAAAAGGACTGCTTCCTCTTTGACCACATGGGCAAGAATAGGCGTTCCGTTTTTTCGATACCGATACTGGACCACGTATGGAAAGAGGGCGTCCAAACCATGCGGCATCCATTCTCGGAACCTGCGGTCAAAGGCCGCGTAGAGAAAAAATTTAAAGTTCCAGATTCGACGCCAAAATGCCTCTCTGCGCAACCCACGCCTGACTCGGTGGTATCGGCGGCGGCGACGAGAAAGGCAAAGGCCCAGCATAAGTGCTCTACCCCGCCGGACTCCGAAGCTAGACGCCAAGACGCTTTCGGTAAGAAGATCCTGTCAGTGGGAGCGTCAACAGTGAAAGCAGCGAACTCCCTGGCAATCATGGCCAGGTATGACAGGGAGATGTGGCACAGACTGGCACCCATTTTGGACCACCTCCCAGAAGAACACAGAAAATCAGCTATGTCCCTGGTTCGTGAAGGAGAAGAAGCCTCGAACCATGCTATCAATATAGCGGTGGACCTGGCAGACTCGGGGTTCAAACAAATTAACAACGGAGTGGTTCTACGACGCCAGGCCTGGCTCAAGTGCACCAACTTTAGACCCGAGGTGCAATATAAGGTCGTCGACATGCCTTTCGAAGGTGACCACCTGTTTGGCGAAAAGGTGGATGAGGCCTTGAAAGGAATGAAGGAGGACTCTGAGACGGCGCGCTCGCTGGGCTCTCTCCAAAGCGGTAAGCCCTTTCGTTCCTTTCGCCCCTTTAGAGGAGCTACGGGAAACGCACGATTTGCGGGATCCAGGGATAGAGCATTCGGGAGGTCTTCATATCCGTCCCAAGGCTATAGACGCGCCTCACAGTCCTCGACCCGACGCAGAAATTTCCAGGCCTCTAAGAGACGTCCCACTTACTCGTCGTCGACGGGAAAACAAAAAGATCAACAATGACGTTCTAGGAGGGAGAGTGTCAAGTTGCGTTGAGGAATGGGAGTCAATTACGACAGATCGGTGGGTTCTGGACACGGTGAGACTGGGACATTCCCTAAGATTCAAATCCAGACCTCCAAGACGTCCACCGATACGCCTGTCTCAACCACACCTAAGCGTCTTGCGTCGAGAGGTTGCGCTCATGCTAAAAAAAAGGCGCCATCGAGTTAGTCCCTGCTTCACAGAGAGGCTTAGGGGTTTACTCACGCTGCTTCGTAGTAAAGAAACCAAACGGGAAGTGGCGCCCCATCCTCGACCTACGGGACCTCAACAAAACCCTGCTGAGTCAGAAGTTCAAGATGCTTACTCTACAGGAGGTAATCAGATCGGTCCAAAAGAACGATTTCCTGGCGTCTCTGGACCTCCAAGATGCGTATTTTCACATTCCGGTGCGCACTCACCACAGGAGGTTCCTGAGGTTCCTAGTCGGCCAAACACACTGCCAATTTACTGTGCTCCCTTTCGGCCTGAAGTCCTCCCCAAGAACCTTTACAAAGTGCCTAGCACCCGTAGCAGCCTGGCTGCGGAAGGAAGGGCATCACGTTTACCCGTACCTCGACGACTGGCTCGTGAGGGGATCCTCCCCAGCGTCGACCAACGACAGCCTATTGACCACCTTGCGACTGCTACAGCGTCTGGGATTTGCAGTGAACTACGAAAAGTCTTCACTAAAGCCCTCGAAGAGCTTGAAGTTCCTAGGTGCTCAATTCGACACCCACACGGGACTAGTGAAACCATCCCTGGAAAGGTTGTTGAAGATCAAACACCTCACAAGCCAACTTCGTTTACAGAGAAGGTTGTCAGTAAGAAAATATGCGGCTCTCCTCGGCTCCATGGCATCGTGCATCCACCTAGTCGCGAACTGCCGGTTGTTCATGAGACCACTACAGGAGTTCCTATCAGACAGATGGAAGCAGGCCACAGGCCGCTGGTCGGACAAGATAATAGTCGACGACGAACGAGTTATCAAAGCCATCCGATGGTGGAAAGTGGCGCGCAACCTGGACAGAGGGGTCCCCCTGCAGGAGCCGGAATTTCAGAACACCATCATTACAGACGCCTCTCTGTCGGGCTGGGGAGCACACATGTCACGTCACCAAACCCAAGGCAGGTGGTCGTCGACCGAATCTCGCCTACATATCAACGTCCTGGAGCTAAGGGCGGTGAGATGGGCCCTGAAATCTTTCCTCCCACACATCAAGGGGTCAAAAGTAAGAGTGCTCACGGACAATACGACAGCTATGTTCTACCTGATAAAACAGGGTGGCACCAGATCCAGGACCCTCTCGAAGGAAGCTCAAAAGATCTGGCATTGGGCTTTAAAACACCACATCTCCCTAGTGGCATACCACCTACCGGGAGCGAAGAACTTACAGGCGGATTCCCTGAGCAGGACTATGTCACAAATACACGAGTGGGAGCTGGACTCCACTCAACTCGGGGAAATCTTCGAAAGATGGGGGACCCCGTCGATCGATCTCTTCGCCACGGAAAGAAACCGAAAATGTGCTCAGTTCGCGAGCAGATGGCCCCAAACAGGCTCCCTGGGGGAAGCGTTCTCGTTTCCGTGGACAGGCAAGTTCCTCTACGCCTTCCCTCCATTTCCCCTCATACGGAGGACGATCCAGGGGATCCACAGGTACAATTGCCGGGTCATCCTAGTGGCCCCGCGCTGGCCGAGGCAACCATGGTTCTCAGACCTCCTTCATCTGTCGCTGGATCAGCCGATACCATTCAGGAAAGTACCGAACCTCCTGTCCAGGGACGAGGGGACCGTGTGGCACCACAATCCGGACAGCCTGAACTTAACTGCATGGCTCCTGACTTCTCGGAGTTCGGGAACCTAAAAGTCTCGACTGATTGCCGAAGGATTCTGCAGGCGGCCAGAGCCCCGTCCACTAACAAATCATATGTAAGCAAATGGAAAAGGTTCTGTATATGGTGTCAAACACAACAAAATATACAACCTTTGGAAGTAACTCCGGAGCAAATCCTCCCGTATCTTCATCTTGCGCAGAGCGGACTGTCATCATCGTCAATCAAAGTACACCTGGCGGCTGTTTCGAGATTTACCAGAAGAAGACAGTCCCCTCCACTATTCAGTGACAGGCTAGTGAAGCATTTCATGAAGGGTCTGTTTAGAACCTTCCCTCCGGAAAAACGGTTCCCACCGTCGTGGAGTCTGAACACGGTTCTAGCTGCCTTAATGAAGCCTCCCTTTGAGCCAATGTCCTTCATCTCTACAATTTCTATCTTGGAAACTCGCGTTCCTAGTTGCCATCACTTCGGCTAGAAGAATGTCGGAACTACAGGCACTGGTCATAGACCCTCCATATCTGAGGTTCTTTAAGGACAAAGTTATTTTATCAACTAACCCTTCATTCATCCCAAAAGTACCGTCGGTCTATCATAAGCACTCGACCCTGGTACTCCCTACTTTCTTTGCATCTCCTTCGTCGACGGCGGAGAAGGCTCTTCACACTCTGGACGTCAAAAGGGTGCTAAAATTTTACCTGCAAAAAACGCAAGATATCAGAGCCACCAGACAGCTATTCGTCGCCTACGGCCCCTCGGCTAGGGGTAAGGCTATCTCCAAACAAGGTCTGGCTCGCTGGGTCTCCTCGGCGATTACCCTGTGTCATTCCAAGGCCGGGAGACCTCTACTACATCGTCCCAGAGCCCATTCCACGAGATCGACATCTTCCTCCGTGGCTCTATGGGCAGGAATTCCGCTGACGGACATCTGCCAGGCGGCGGCATGGTCTGTTCCGCACACGTTTACGCGCCACTACTGCCTGGAAAAGCAGCACGCGGATGAGGTACAAATGGGAAGGGCAGTGCTTCGCCACCTTTTTCAATGAGGTAAGCCAAAGTTTCAAGAAGAATGCTGCCTATTATTATTTGGCCTCAGCTGGTTTTTCAGAGTGTATACATGAATGTGCATAGTTTATTGACCTAAACATAAGTGGTTGGGTAGATATGTGCGCAAGGGGTGCATACTGAGTCATATGACATAGCATTGTATGGCGGAAATCCGTTTCGTATCAGTATAATAAGTTGTTGCTTACATACATGGTGTAAACGGTAGTGTTTGGGGGTGTCTCTACGAATGTAAGTTACATTGCACTCTCACCTCCTTCTTGATGTTACTGCTTTACAATCTATTCTAAGCATGTGAATCCATGAAAGATCCAATGCTGGAGAAGGGAGTAGTTTCTTACCTGTAACTCCATTTCTCCAGCATTGGTATCTTTCATGGATTCACATGCGCCCTCCGGCCTCCCCGGACTGCAATGTGGAAGATTGGTATGTAAGCAAGTTTTCCCCCCGTTAACTTGGAGGGGTCGAAATCTGAAGGGACCCTCGGGGGCGGGGCTTATATACCATCACGTCCAACGGGGCGTACGTGGGCGGCCCCGTAGAGGACGCAGACGGGGATAGGGCAAAAGTTTTCCTATTGGAAATGACTATATATATGTGTACCGAGGGTTCCCAGTCTGACGACGGGGAATATTCTAAGCATGTGAATCCATGAAAGATACCAATGCTGGAGAAATGGAGTTACAGGTAAGAAACTACTCCCTTGTCACTTGTTGATCTGTGGGCTATGAACCGAGTCTGGTCCGGGTCGATGATGCTGGGAAGAATGGGCGCCAGGCGGTTGGCCAGGATCTTGGAGTATATAGTAGCGTCCAGGTTTAATAATGAGACGGGCCTATACGAGTTGTTGTCCTTGGGGTCTTTTCCAGGCTTAAGGATGAGTATCGTGGTGGACTCTTGCATGGTGGGGGTGATACTTCCAGTGGCGGTAAATGAGTTGAAGGGCTGGGTTAAGGGGGCCACCAGTTGAGGACGGAAGTTTGTAGAACCAGGTGGCGTACGCATCTGGGCCCGGGGCTCTAGGTTTCAGGCTTTTTATGGCCACCTCAACTTCCTCACTTGTGATGGGTGCTTCAAGTCCTTCCCTCGCCGTGGGTGTAAGGTGTGGGAGAGCTGCCTCTCGCAGATGGGACTGTTGTTCCTTTTGTTCCCTTGGGACTGCTGTCATTATCTCCGATTGGTGGGGCACTGCCAGTTGCAGCTTCTCGCGTTCCGTGAATTGGACCGTTCCCTGTGGGTCGCGAAAGCCCAGGATGGTATTTCTTTTCTTTATTTTGGCTAGTTTGTTTACCAACAGCTTGTTTGCTTTGTTACTGTGGACATAATACCACTGTTAACATCTGGTTAGTAGATGCGCTGTGGCTTTGGCATAATGTTCCTCCTGCCTTTTTACTTGCCGCCTGTAGCGCCCTGTAGGATTTCGGGGACCAACTCTTCAGCTTGTGAGTAGCTTCAGCTTCCCAGACTTCCGATTCCAGGACGGTGCGGGCTGCCTGTTTTCGCTTATGGAAAGCTCCGCCTTGGGCAAGCAGTTCCCCTCTGAGCACCGCCTTGATGGCATCCCAGGTGTTAGCTGGGGATGTGTCCTCGTTGCGGTTTTCTGCAAAGAAGTTTTTTATTGTTCTGGCAATGGAGTCCCTCACTGCCACGTCATTTAAGATGGGATTGTATAAGTTCCACTGGTGGCGAGGGGGCGGGATCCGAGTCGTGTGCTTGCAGGGTCAACGAGACTGGGGCGTGGTCGGAGAGGATCCGAGAGCCAATGGTGACGTCGTCTGTGAAGGGCAGGATCTGAGGGGGGGCCAGTAGGTCGATTTGCGAGAAGGTACGGTGCACATATGAATAGAAAGTGAAATTTTCCTCCTGGAGAGATCACCCTCCAGGTCAACAACATCCAGGGTCCAAAAGAGATGGAGCAGGCCTTTTGCCAGTTTAGGTCTGTAGATGTATGGGTGGGTGCGGGTCCGGGGCCCCGTTAAAGTTTTCCCACCCCCAATGACGAATTGTCCCTCAATGAATGGGAGGAGGGCCTCCTCGAAGTCTCGGTAAAACCCTTCCTGATGCTCGTTCAGCGCATAAACTGAGATAAGTTTCCCCGAAAATGATGCATTTGATTGCTTTGAAGCGCCCCTCCTGGCATCGTAGTGAGTCTAGGATTTGCTGTTTCAGCTCTTTTGCAAAGAGGATAGTGGTGCCTCCCTTCTTGGTGCTGTTAGAAGCCAATAGTTGTAGGGGGAAAAGTTTACTGCGAAGGCGGGGGAAGTCTGCCGGCCTCAGGTGAGTCTGTTGCAGGAAAGCTGCTGAGGTACCCTCGTCCTGTAGCCTTTGCAGAATGGATTTCCTCTTCAGAGGGGAGTTCAGGCCCCTGACATTTAGGGTGGTGAATTTCAGTTTCTGATGTGGGGGCAGGCCCTCCAAGTCCCTTTGCCGCGGGAGGGGGTGTTGGGAGGAGTCCATGTCAACCATGGTTGCGGGCGGCAAGCTGGTTTGGGTTCTTCCGTGGCTGAGGTTTTCCAAATAGCCTCCAACGGGAAGAACAAACTTCTAACATTGGCCTCCAACGGGGGGCCAAAACCTTAACTTGGGGGACCGATTTTTGACTTATTGGTGCATCCCCTAGCCGAAACAGGTAGTTGTCAACCAAAAAGGCTGAATTTCACTCCAAGGGTAAAACGGTGAAATACTCCTTGGAGTTGGGTACGAACCGCATGGGGCCCGCAGTGGGATTAAGTGTGCAAGGTTCCTGTGCTGTGTTCTGTAGGGTATTTTGTATAGATTTGGGGCCTAGCAGTATTTTCTTACCGCCAAAATGAAAATAATTCAGTAATAATCACTCTTTGCATTCAGATTAGATTTGGTATATAGTACTACAGTATACATACATTATTTCAGCACACTGATACATTTAGTGGTATACATTATGTTGGTATGCGTGATTGGTGGTATTTCTGGTGAGCATAATTCCTTTGTTTTATATGTGGCCCCAATATCCAGAACCCCTTATTTTTGCTTAGTTTGTTCGTGTGATCACTAGAGAGGCCTTAGGCTTACATTTCAGGAACACCACATTTTCAATTGGAGTGCCACCATGGGCTGTCCTCGCTGTCTTATCTACGGCAGCGAGCTAACATGCAGTATTTATCTCCAACTTAACTACATCGGTGAACTATGTCCAGGGCCTCTCTTTCTGCTGACTCATGTACCTCCAGCAGCAGTCTATTTCATTATATTATTATTATATTACGTTCAGAAACATACTTATATACTAAATGGAATCATGCACACAGCTACCGCTAAGTCTTATTTTTAGCTAGCTTAAAAATGACAATTGCACTGTCTAAACCTCTCCCCATATTATCAGTACTGTAAGGGTAGATGCACAGATAAAAGAAAAATAAAACACACTATCCGTCTGCTTTCAGATATTTTTTGTGTATTATAAAAAATTGCATTTCAACACGATCTTACTCTTTTTACAGAAATAAATGGAAATTACACAGTAACAACCTTATCTGTAACAAAATGAAAAGAGAGCGGCAAGAACATTTTCAATTCGCAACATTAAACCTGTTGATAAAACACTGGAGTTCCCTCTTCCACGCTGACTGAATAGTTTCGCACACATACACACTGCCCCCACACTCTGTAATATAATTACCAGGCCTGTCCAGCATGTGAAGTTCGTCGGCTGGTCGCCTTCTGGAAGTGGTTCAATTAATTCTTCTTAAATCACCCCAGCAAGGATGAGCATCTGCCGTCACTCAAACCAGGGTTTATTGACTGGAATTCCCAGTCTCTGGAGCAGTGCACTGGGATCTGCTTTTTCAATCTGGAAAATACCCAGCCACCAGCCTGGTATTTCTCCCAGCTGTGTAAAAAGTCTTCTCTTTTTCCCTGAGATTCATTAGCAAAGCTCTGTTACAGCCCGCCAAACGAGTTCAACCAATGAAATTCTATCATGTCCCACCCTCCTTTTCTTTAACAATGGTTTGGCTTATACAATTGCAACTGTAACCAAACTGATTTCCTGCTTCCTGCAAATACTGTGGACAGAGCGCAGATGGAAGCAAAGAAAAAAAAACCCGGATGCGCGTTTAAAATGACTTTCAGAGCCTCTCATTTTCCATCCCATTTTGCACTGGAGAACACATTATATTATTAATGAGTTAGAATCGTTATTATTGTTAATAAGGTTAGTTCATTAATCCTCAAATTTGTCTCCTGCAACAGAGGAATTTTAGGTGGAAAAAAATATGCTTTTAACTGTGAAAAAATTATTTGCATTTTAAATGTAGAAATCGTTTTTGACTGACTAGCCTGTTTTCATTTACATGTCCATGTCACACTGGCAACACATGCTTTGCTGTACCGCATTACAGCAATGCACCAAACCCATGCAGTGGTGCTGCATAAAAATAATGCTAAATACTCTTACAGTTCTATGGATCTTGCGCCGATCTTCATTTAGGTTTGCGGCTTCTCTGCACTCTTGTCCAGGGTGTGCGCTTTGGCTTGGGGGAGGTTGTGCCTGGTTTGGCTACCCTCTGGCCGGGAGAGGAGGACCCTGTGTCCCCCGGGGAGCCGGGACGTAGGATCGATGCTGCGTCATCCAGATGGCTGATCGTTCGTTGCCGTTGTGCGAGAATTGCAGAGCCGATGGGAATAGCCACGATAAATCTGATGGTCTTGGAGAAAGAGCGTGAGAGGATGCAGGGCTCTGCGCTTCTGTAATGTCAGGGAGGAGAGGTCCTGGAAAATTTGGAGTGGGAAGCCTTGGAACGATGATTCATCGCTTGAGCGACCTATTGCCGAGATGGCTTCTTCAGTGGTATAAAAATGGACTCTCGTGATTACATCCAGGGTGGGGGGTGAGGGGGATCTGAAGCGGTTCCTCGTCTTGGGCAGACTGTGGGTGCGATCAAGTAGGAGCTGAGCTTTGTCCAGGTTTGGTAGCAGCGATTGGAAGAAGTTGCCCGCGTACTCGGGTAGCTCCATATCAGGGATTGAGGGGGGACCTCGAATGCACAGGTTATTTCGGCAGGCATGGTTTTCCAGGTCCTTTTGCTTAAATTCGAGGATCTCGCTTCTGTCCATTAAGGTCTGGATTGTGCATTGCACTTCCCCCAGAGTGGTGGAATGCTCTTGGGCTAGCTCTTCAGATTCCCCCATCTTGTGCTCAATGTCACCGACCCTTTGCTCTGTTTGTTCTAGCTTTGAGGTGAGCTCCGACATACAGGATCTGAACTCTGACTTGATATTGGACATAAAGGCTTGGAGGTCTTCTTTGGTTGCAAGGGTTCCTTTTATCTTCTGACACCCCTTTGGGGGGGCTCTGCCTTCTTCCCTTTCTCCGTTGCAAGAAGCATGGTGGAGATATCCGCAGATTTGGCAGGGTTCAGGGATTTAGCCATTGTTCCAGGGAGGGAGACGGCTCCCAGCGAGTTTTATGTGATGATACAGTTGTTGGCGGGCACGTGAGTGGCATATTAGCCAGTAGAAAGTCCCTGGACCCCAGCCGAGGAACCACGCTGTCTTAATTCAGTGACAACGGGGGAGTGAAGTGGGCCAGGGCGCCTCAGGAAGTAGCTGGTCAGGTTAGTGATTTTAGGGACTTTTGCTGTGGCGAAATGGTGACATCACGCAGTGAAGGGGCGGAGAGGGTGGCCCGAAGCTGTGATAACAGGTGATCTACTCCCCAATTGCTGAGAGCTCCTGGAGTGAAGGCAGGGCGGGGTCGGGCTTCTCCATTCTGGTGGTGAGGGGCGTTGGCCAGGGGCGCCCCGGGAGGCTGAAAGTGGTGTTGTTGCCAGCCAGGACTTCTCTAGATGTTCTGGAAGGTCCAGGGTTCCGGGGAAATGTAGATTGGGCTCTGGTAAGGGGTTGGGGGGGGGCAGGTCTTGTGGGGCTTGAAAGTCCAGTCCTCAATCCACGGCAGCAAAGTTTTCTGGGGGAGTCTGGGCTGTGGCTGGGTGGCTCTTAAAAGTGCTTGAAGGGCTCAGGGCTAGAGGTGGCTTTCTCTTTAGGACCGTGTTAGGCCCCCTGTGGTTTGCTTCAACACCCCTGGCTGTGGGGGTGAGACCGCCACCCAGAGTTGTGCGGGTGCTACGCACACTCAGAGTAATGTGTGGGGGGAGCAAAGATGATGGGGGCTGCCTCGAAGCTGCCACATGGGCAGGGGTGAAGGAGCAGGTGATTTCCCCCTGTACATGGGTGGGAGGGGCTGGGGAGGGTTACTGCCCCGGCCTCAACATCCAGGCCTCAGCTGTGTGGGACCTTCAGAACTCTGCGTACCGTGTGGCCGGAGGGAGCTGTCACATACTGTGTGTGTGGAGCGGTGGGGGGCAATGGGTGTCCCTGCTAGCGTGGCATAGGAGCCCTGCACTGTCTGGGCCTCCAAAAGTGCAGCGGTGACTAGCGAGAGCCCCCGCGATCTTCCATACATGCGAGGGTGAATTAGCTGAATTAAGGCACCACAGTCTGTTGTATCTCCTTCATGAGCCCAAAGCTTGCTGCAGTTGGTGACCAGGGGGGGCCCTCCAGGAGCCAGGCTGCGGATTATTGTAGCGCAGCTGGGAGGAAGTTGGCTCTGAGGGCCTGGCTCCGCTGAGGTGGGGGGCAGCCGCTGGCACTTGCCATGAGCCAGTCCCAGAGAGGGGGCAATCGATCCTCGGAAGGTTGGCAGGTGAGTCGGGGGGTGCCTGCAAGGCAGAGGCTGACTGGAGGCGCTGGATTGGAGGCGCTGCCCCAGTCAGTTGCGGTACCTGGGGCATAAGTCCGGGCTGGGTTCCCGGCAGCGTTTCAGTCAGTACCACGTCAGCGGCTGAGATGCCGCATGCTAGATGGGCACCGAAGAGCTGCAAAGACGGGGCTGACGCGGCCCGCCCGCCATTTTGGGTTTGCTCTGCGTTTGGTGTCGGCAAGTACCCTCACTGCATTTTTGCCGTTCCACTTGCGTTATGAGCTGAAATTACTGTCGGCAGGTCTCCCAGGTTTCCGCAGACCAGATCAGGCATTTATAATGTCGTGGCATCGCAGGAACCTAGGGTTTTCCGATGGTTGCTGCAGTCCCCATGCAGAGGCCATTAAAGGAGCTGCCACATCCCTGGCGCTCCAGGCCACGCCCCCTCTCTGATGTTTTAACTTTGTCAAGTATATTAGGTTGTCTAATTTGGTAATAACAGACATTGGCCCTATCAACAGAAGGGGAAGGATGATTTAATGTTGGGTAAGGGTTTAGGTGTACTAACGTGGGGGCATACTGTGTTCTCTGAACATTGTCATCCCTAATCCCATAAGGGGGCTCCTCCCCATGTGATCGTCACTCTGTTTGCACCAACCGCAGGGGGACTACTGTACTGTGGATGCACTAACCTGGCCCCATGCAAAAGGACCCCCTAACTCCCCGCCAGAAAAAAGGGACGAGAACTACGGATTCGTCACAGTAGAAAATGCAAAGCTGAGCTATTACCGCAACCCTAGACAAGCATTCAGCAATGCCTGCATAACATTGCAAACTCATGAGTTGTCAGCGAGGTGCAAATATCACTTATTTGATGGTCAAAAGGGTTTTCCCCATGGACAGGGGGCACAAGGAATAGTAACCTCTTTAAACAGCATTGAAGCAGCTTTAAATCCTTTTATGCACTTGGTAGTGATGTAATTGATGGTCTTTAGGGAGGGAGCTGGAAGGGGAAATGGGGTTTGATGGGTTGAGAATAAGTTATCGATGTTGTATTCTTGTTTTGCCTTTGATATAACCAATAAAAACGTCAATGCAAAAAGTTGGATTTGCCAATACTTTTTTTTAGCAGTGAAGGAAACGCAGAGTGCTAGTAAAAACATTGGCTGTAGGCAGGCTACACCAGTAGCGTGTTTATAACTCCAATTAAGTCATTAACTCTCAAAAGACTGCTTTGAACAAACACGGCAGACACTTTGAATGCAAAGCCTGATGGTAACACTTGATTAAAGCGAGCTCAAAGAGTTCCCTTGAGGAGATGTTTTGGGCAGACAGAGGCGGGAATGAGTGGGAATAGCCATAGGGATTAGCATGGCTATGGGCAGGCAATGGATGGGCACATAACAAACACCTACAGACTCTGTGCCCCTTCCTGTAAGTCATTCCTCCCTAGATGTACTCCAATGCATTAGTTTACCTTTATACATTCGTAAAGTGCCTTGGACCTGCAGGCAAATGAGCACTAATACAAAACAAAGTACAGTAACATAGCAAAAACACTGAACTAAAGGACTATATACTGGGAAGTCATCATGAAGTATGGCAGACAAACAGACTTAAAGTTTAAACAAAAGATGTTTATTTAACTGAAATGTCAGGATGGTTGAAGGCCTAAGTTGCCATATACTAATATGGGAGTTCCCTAACGGAATGAAACTAAGGAAAGTTTGTGTCAGAGTTCCATTTAAAGTCTGTTTGTGTCCAAAACCTTTACTAGCCCTCACAACTATATCAAATCAATGTGTAGGGTTGTCAAACCCAGAAGAAAGTGTTTAACTCAAAGTTCTGAGCTTCTTCCAGCCCACAGCTTTCTCTCAGTTCCCCTTCCCCAAGAATAAGAAAGTTCCATTAAAGAAAAGTCTCAAAGGTTACCTTCTTCCGTTCAAGGCAATATAGTTCAAGACCAGTCATTGGGGTTCCTTTCCCAAGTTTTAAGTAGCACAATCCAGAATACAATGGGTCTCAGGATTCTGTTTCCAAGACAAAAAGTATAGTTAAAAAATATTGCAGTAGTTTTGAGCTTGTTTCGTAATGTCTTTAGTTCTCACCAATTATGATTCTCTGGTCTAGGTGCAGTTGTAAGACCACACGGTCCACCTATCACAGGTCGCGCAACCAGCGTCCCTAGATTCTCAGCCCAACATGTAAGTTGCTTGGCACTTGCTCCTGTGCGCCAAACTCACCATTACTTGACTCTGTTGTGCTGGTCTCCTGGCTTTTACGGTGCAATATTATATCCTTTGGCTTTTCCTGGATTCTCGTGGCCTTGCCACCATGTATCACACCCCCTTTGCCAAGAAGTTGTTTTGCCACACTGCATTCATCCATTAAAGTTCTTTGTTGATGATTTCTGTAGGCTTTACTGTAGTCAATTGTAAGGTTAGATGTAATTCACTATGCAACATAGCTTTTCTATGATTTGAATTTCAATTCCAAGTTCAAAAGTATTATGTTTCTTATTCTAATTAAAGTTTGAAGGCACACTTGAATTGTCTCAAGGTAAAGGTGTTTTAGAGTTTGCCATTCAATGTGTCTATTTCAAGAAGTTTTACTATAATGCATTGTACAAAAGTGAGTCTCATATAGTTTGGTAATCAGCATACCTTGGTTTCTTGCAACGTTCAAGTTTTTTGTATTTCAACATTCAATATGTGGATGTGCACTTGCCTGCGGTCCTGATCGGAGCTCCCTGATACATGTGTCCCTATGACACTGACCTGCAGTCTTCTCCTGTTGTCTGCGGGTCGTCCTGGAGCTCACCAGTGATTGTGTGTGTCTGACATTCACAAGCATCCTGCTCCGGCTCCTGACAGCTTCTGCTGCGGGCTCCGCTCGCGGGTGGGGAACACCGCCAATACAAGCCCTGCTTGCCTTGCTGCTTTTAGGGAACGCAGACAGTGTTTGAGGACTGGATCTGCCGGCGCCATGGTTTGGCGTCCAGTTCCACCATGGCTGTCCCATGAAGAGCGGATCCCCTGCTGGTCTCTGCTCCTCCTACACAGTTCTTTCCTGGTTCCCCTCGCAGGCTCTCTCTCTCTTCGTTGGTCGCTCATTTTATGCACCTGCATCCCTCTAACCGGCTGCAGGTGTGTCAGGTTAATTAAGCCTGCCTGACCGTAGTTGGGCAGACATGCCGGACCCTGTGGTGAAGAGGGCTAATCTTCATTCTTCTCAGTTGCCTCTTCTTCGTCTCAGTACTGTCTAGTGTTTTGTGTGGAATCATGAGGGGGAATTGGCTTGTAACAGCCTACAAAGGTTGGGAGACTGTTAGGTTGACTTTTAACTAGGAAAAGGGGATATCTCGAGGACCCTCCACCCAGGTGGTCCTACCTTGCTTCTCCACCTCCCAGGGTCAGGATCCAAAAGTGATGGCCTTTCCCTGGCCACCTGCATAGAGGAACCAAGGAGAGTAGGAGTGAGAATACCCTCAGGTTTCTCTCGATACCCACAATGAAAGAATATTAAAAAGAACCACAAATGTCGATAAGAGTCATGTAAAACAATAAAAACATGACCCAAAAGAGGGTGCCATTAAAACCATAAACGTAAAGTCCAAAAACCAATGCCTAGTGCCCTCTTAAACACAGCCAATGACGGGTCTGACTGCAAATGGGGGTGGTAAGCAGTTAAGGGCGGAAGCAAGGAAGTTAAAGGAAGTCTTCCCTGCTATCTCCAATTTTTCTACTGTGGTACCGCTAGTGAATCTAAGTGACTAGAGCTTAATACCCTCACGTGCTGCCTCACTGATCATCTGTTATAAGTAGCTGGGATTATTTTCAAACAATGTGAGGAGTGTGAACTTTATTCCCTCTCACTGGTAGCCAATATAAGGTCTGTTGGACCTCGGACATGATCACAACGCTTTAAGTAGACTATAGTCTTCACTGCATTGTTCCAAACTACTACAGTTTCTTCTGAATTTACCCAGCCAATAAGCTGCCACGATATTCTAGTTGTACTCCTATAATGTCCCAGGCTAATGTGGCCGTATTACTTTCAGATATGTATGGAAGAATCCTGGCCAATGGGATAGGAAGAACATACAGAGTTGACTTGGTCTTGATACCAGCTTAGCGTCCTTGAAGACGCCCAATACTTTAACCTTCGAAAGTATCAATTTGGCAGCCCAACTATAGTAAAGCTTAGATTCAAGCCTTTGACGGGTACCTACATGTAACGGCTCTGTTTTAGCTTCCTCAAGCGCCAAACCTTTTTCAGCCATCCAACAATATAGTTAAAAACAGTATTGATCATCAACCGCATAATCAACTGACAATTTTAACGTAATCTGAAAATCGTCAGCATAATTAGTGTAAATAAATCCCAGCATTATCGAGAACAAAGGTTTCATGCAAATATGAAAAAAGGTTGGAGAGAGGCAGGAACGCTGTTGGACACCAAATGCAAGTTCCACAGGATTCACAGCCAAATGCCCACTAAAAGCTCTTGCAGTCCTGTCGGCTAAAAATGATAAAATCCAATCGGCTGCCTCTTTTGATCAAAATGCCAGATTGTATCCTCTCAAATTAGATTTTAAAATCCTCCAAGTCAAAAGCTGCTGACAAGTCAAGTAAAAGCAGTAAAGAGGCATTTCCATGGTCCATGTTTAGAGAAGCTAGATTTTAAATCTAAAAGAGCTGATTCAGTGAGATGGTAGGCACAAAAACCAGACTCCCTAAACTAGCGCCTAAAAGATCGTGCTCCTCCAGGTGGTCTTGAATTTGAAGAGGCGCCATTCTAGCCAGGATTTTTAATAAAAAATGAACTCTTAATGGGGCGATAATTACTTGCCTTTCCTGGATCCAGAGAGGCTTTCTTTAATAAAGGGGTAATCCAAGCGTGCTTGATTGCAGTCGTTAAATGCTCCAATTCAAAGGAAGCATTAATAAAATTAGCAATTGGTAGAGCAAAATTATCGGCACAGTAATAACTTTCGCCGGGAAGGGATCCCCTGGACAACAAATAATTTCTGAAGTGCCTGTACATGTTAAGTAATTTTCTTGAACTGAAATAACAGCACTGAGGTCAGAACCGGAGTATAGCCTTGTTCCTGTGTTCGTAAGTTCAACCTTTTGGTATCAATCAACACCTGTTAAGTGCCTGCTGTATATCAGTGCACCAATTTATGTCCTTAACCACATGTTCCTCAGGCCCAACATTACGCTTATCAAGTTCCTTCAGGATTTTAAATAGTTAACAAGCACTGTGTATCTGTTCATCATAAGTCTTCTTGGCTTGCAGAATGGCTTTTTATACTAACTTGTAGCTTGTTTATATGCCTCCCTGTCTGCTTCTGTTGGCGTTACCTGCAAATGCCTATATGCCTTATTTTTCATGCTCCTTAATGCCCACAGATCTGATTGTATCGTGTCTGCAGATCCTAATTGTACCATGTCTGAACAGCCGAGGCGCCTCCCATATACCTCGACAATCTGTGGGGCAAAACCATCAACAGCATTGGGTAGACATTGTGTATAACCGAAAGCAAAATCCTCTGTAGGGCTCTGAGTGGGTAAATTCAACAAAGATACCAAAACAGCACAATATTACTAGAGGTATTTTTACTTCAGCTATGCTAAGGCACCAAAACTTTAGGTGGTTCTGTTTGAGGCTGTAGATCTTGGACTGATAAAACAAAATACACAAAGGAGTGATCTGACCATGGGCAGGCCTTAATCTCCTGCATGTTCACCATTCTACCTGATGAACATGGCCGATCAAGCATATGCCCATCTTTATGGGTAGATTCCTTAATGAACTGCTCAAATCCCAATCCTGTTAAAGTCTAACAGAATGTGCCATACAATGCAAAGGGTCATTACACCACAAATTAAAGTCTATGCATGCACAGTCTGATTGGCAAAGAGCTATCCTTTGTTCTTCAAATAATGGCATAGCTTGAATAGGTCTATAGAGTAGAATAAAAGTATAGGTCAAACAGGGGTTAGCTAACAACTTAATTATATAAATAAAACAAATTCATTGTCAGAAAGTGGGTCTCCTGTGGACCTTCTACCTCAATTTGATGAATTTTCAAACAAGACCTCAAAATAACAAATACTCTCCCTCCTGTGCTTCCAGATCAGTTTTTAGATACAATTTGAAATCCATTTGCTATGGGCAAGGCTAAGTTCAGGCCTGAAGACTAAGTAGGGAAAGTTTCTGTAAGAAACATAGTATCCAGATCACCATCTGTATTGAATTCTGCCACTTCAATAGCGTGTTTCGGTAAAGAGCGTGTGTTAAGATGAGCACGTTTTCAGCATCTGCTGAAATGGGGACGTATAAACCGTATCCTGACGACACTTAACAGTATTTAGTGTCCATATTTTGTACTATAATTCCGAATATTGCACAGCGCTACTATAGAGACATCTAACCTACTACCGCTGCAGCATATACATACAATACAGGGCCTGACTCGCCTACATAATTAGGTATAGAAGAGAGGCCATGGTTAGCTGCCTGTGGCAAGGATTTACTCCCCTCTATAGTATCCGCACTAGTACTCAAACTAGATCGCAACAATATGGACAAATTGGTAGTAGTCATCCATTGGTCGCAACGGTAAAGTACTAACTTAACTTTCTTGTGGGGGAGCTAATGGCATAGTGAGATATCTAGCTAAGTTACTTTTCCGGCGCATACTTTGGGCAGCTAGCTGTTCTATTATCCTAGAACTATACTGCAAGCCAAATATAGTAATATAAAAGACCTCTGCACCTTGCAGCACATGCTCTGCCGCCCCGCACACACTAGTACAAACCAGTGTGCACCTTAATAAAAAATGTGAGAAGAGATAAAGAAGAGATAAATACCTGATCATTTGAATACCTGATCAATTGAATCCGACAGTAAAACCTGTGCCCGAGGCAGACGTCCTAGATAACAACGCGCCCCTGCAACTCAGACACGAACCAGCAAAACCCGGCTTGCCGGCACAAATGCACCTAATAAAGGCACAAGGGTTAGCTGGGAGATGTAGTTCAAAGGAGCATAGCCCACACAACACGCTGCAAAGATGGTGATAACAGTCCCCAATCCTGAATCTGACGGATCACACAAGTCAAAATGCATGCAATGTGTGTCGCAAAATGACTTCACGCAAGATGCACCTAACTGTCAAAACTAACAAAGGAGAGGTCCACACCACCTGAATGGTACATGAAATGTTGCTGGAAGTGTACGCCACAATTTTTTTTTTTTTTTTTTTTGCTTTGTTGAGGGGGTTAATATCTTGGACAAGACAGCATTCCAGTTACTCTCTTGGCAGGAAGCAGATTGACACTCCACTTGTTACTTTGCAGTACTGATGTTTCATTGCAGTCCCTTGTGTGAATATTGAGGATGGCACTGGCACTGCCACTTAAGTGGTGAAGGGGGACAGGTAATGGTGCCTGTGAGGTGCCCTGAGGCTATATAAAGTTGGCTTTCCAGCTCCTAATTGCGCTCCCCCCTTGCTAGAGACTATAATCCTTAACTAGTATCTCACCAGCACCTGTCCGTCCTCAGGAGACTAGAATAATGTGCTAAATAGTGTTAACCTCTGCTTATCCCCGGGTGGGCCGTGTTGCTTTTCTGTTGTCATTGCTTTGGATGCCTTACCTCCCACTCACCCCCCACACTTCACACTGCAGTCCTACTAATGCCCCCCTGTCCTTTGCCTGCACCTGAACTCCACTTACATGTGCAGCTTTTGATTTCCTCTTTGCAGTCTGCATCATTGTAATACAAATTAATGGACTAAATCCCTCTATTTTGGTTATTGGATGTCTTGATTTTTGTGCTATGTGTTTAGGAAAACGGGTAGGTGCATTCATCTTTGCCTCGATTCCCCCCCAGCCTCCCCACCCCATAAACCACCCTGTGATCAGTCACATGTTTGAGGCTGGGCAAAGACGGTAAGGTGCTCTTCGCTGAGGGTCTACCTCAGGCATGCGCTTAGCCTCCCCTTCATTCCCTATTGCTAGTTAGTTGTCTTGGTCATTGCCTTTCACTCTCCCTTTCTTTCATTCTTGTGGACTCACTTTCTCATGGGTTTCCTTTTTATGCTTTTATTTGCTTTCTTGCTGTCACTCAAGTTATTGGTGTGACCCATATGATGGAGTATTGCAATAGTTAACAAATTAATTACTGTACTATAGACTTGGGATCACGCTTTTCTCATGGTAGTGCACACTTTTCAGTATTCTGTGCTTTTGAGGTTTCTCACACTGTAGATCTACCCGGAGAACTGTGAGAAATGATTAAACCAGAGGGTATATATCAGGTTATTGCCTGGGATACTAGTTCTGTGGAGTAGCTGTTGGCTACACATGAAGACGCCTATACCCTATGTCACAAGAGACAGCCTACATCAAAAATTGTGATCTGCCATGATGACTCCTAGAATGAAGTCCATTCATATCCTTCATATAAAAAAAGATGCACTTGTCAAAACCATGTTTTCTCAATAAGTAAATGGAGAAATCTGTCTGACATGTGTTTCACTCAAGTAAGCTTCTTCAAAGCCTCAGTCCTTCCACTCAAAACTGTTCTAATATCAGATGATTCTATTATATGACGTGTAAAGTGATTTCAATCTGGGGGACATCCACTGTGTCGATTATGTTAGTGCTTCCTCTTTGTTAGAGGATTTTTCAAATAGTGGGAATTGGTCCATACTGGTAAGTTTTCAAGTTGCATTAGTCCTGGAGTACTTGTTAAAGGTTTAGTGCATTGAGAAAAATATTGAATCTGTGCTTGGATGTTTGTTTATTGTTTTTTGTATGGCGCACCAAACCCGACAGTAACTGGGTGCAAGCAGACTTTAGGCTTGATCATACATAGAATTAGTCCTAGTATTACCGGTAAAAGGATGGCGATACTTACAATTCCCAAGTTATGGTTCACAGGTTGCAGGTGAAGTTAGATATATACAGTTACATTACAGTGAGCAATATAAGGTGTGATTTCAATTGAAAACTTCTATGATGGCAGATACTAGCTTAGTATGATGTTTAACACTAAGTTGTGGGGTGAGCGTCATTGGTTCTGATCCATTTCTGTACGTTGCGTCTGAAACTGGGGTAGGTTTGATCAGCCCGGCGCGAGTAGGGGAGTGAGTTCCATGTTTGGACTGCCATGACTGGAAAGTTTCTGCTGCCAGATTTGGCTAGGCTGAAGCACGGTACGCTAAGGAAGCATGAGTTGGAGGACCTAGTCAGGCGATTGGTAGTTTTCTTGGCTATCCGGTCGGAAAGGTACCGTGGTGCAGCATTGAGGCATTTGTGGGTCAAGGTCGTTTTTAGCAGAATTCTGTCTTTGACGGCCAGTGGTTTTGTCTTCTAATCGCAGATATGTGATATTTAATGTTGTTCTTAGGGCGTTATTTTGTAACGATTGGATTTTGTTTAAGATGTACTTGTTAGCCCCCAAGTAGAGAGCATTACAATAGTCCAATCTTGAGAGTATTGGGGCATTTGCAAGTTTAATGCAGCTAGTTGGTGATGGATAAGGTCTGCAGGCCCTGATTAATTTGTATGTTATGCTGATGTGGACGCTAGGGAGTTGACTTGTTTACTCATGGTTAGGATGGAGTCAAGGTAGAATTCAAGTGTTTTTACTTCCTTTACAACCTTGATAGAGTTGCCATCAATGTTGAAGTAGGAGTATTCGTTATGTTTAAGGTTGGCCGGGGTACCCAGTATTAGAAGCTCAGTTTTGTCATTCAGGCAGAGGCCATGTGTGGCCATCCATGCGTGAATGAGGTAGATTTTGTTCGCAAGAGCCGCATCAGTGATGTAATTGCCCGAAAGGGGTATGAGGATCTGGGTGTGGTCTGCATAATTAGTGTAGGTGACACCCCCAAATTGTCCAATTTATCAAACAATCGCTTCGTGAAGATATTGTACATGGTGGGCGAAACGCATGAACCTTGGGGAATGCTGCCAGTTATGGAGATGGGATCTGCTGAGTTTGAGGGGTAGAAGACTCGCATAGTTCTATTGTTGAGGAATGATTGAACCCATGCTACTGCATCCTTAGAGAAGTGAGCGCTAAGGCAAGGTGTTTGCAAAGGACTTCGTGATCCACCAAGTTAAAAGCGGCTGACAAGTCGAGGAGCAGCATGACAGTTTTCCCTTTGTCTGTGAGTGCCTCCATTTGTGTTTTTAAGTCAATCGGTGCAGTTTCAGTGCCGTGTTGCGGCCTGAAACCTGATTGGCGGGTGCTGAGGAGTTGATTTGTTTCCAGGTATTGTTGTATCTGGATGTACGCTAATCTGTCAAGTATCTTCAGAAGGAAGGGCACCGTTGTGATGGACCTGTAGTTGGTTGGAATGACTGGATCTAAAGTTTGCTGAAAAAACAAAGGTAGGACCCAGGATTCTTTTGTTACTTGGGACAATATTAGTTGAAAAAGATGCATTGATGAGTTTGGTGATAAATGGTGACAAGTCTCTTGCTGCATCTTGCCGGTAAAATAGCTCAGCGGGTTGAGCGCTCGCTGCTGCGATCTGAGCGTGATCTGCAGGTCGCAGGTTCCAATACCGGCAAGGCCAATTCAGCCTTTCATCCTTCCGAGGTCGATGAATGAGTACCAATTTTGGTTGGGTGATACTGTAGGTAAATATGTGCTCTGTAAAGCCCTTTGGATTAAGGCGCTATATAAATAACACATCATAATATCTTTAATTGTGCTGGGCAGTTGTCGCCCTGGCATCTAGATGGCTTCAGGGAGGAAATCATTTTCTCCACTTAAAGGATGGAGACTTTTGAGAATTTAAATTGTTCTGGTTTATTGGTTGGTGTTTTAGGGGTCTGAGAGTGAGCATAATGTTTGGTAAGAGAGGATTGCTTGTTGGCAATCTTTCCTTGAGGAGTACAATTTTGTTGGCTAAAGCATTCTGAATGTTGGTACACCAGACTTTGTCTTTAGTTATATTATCAGCTGGAGGGATAGGTGCCTCCATTTCTCGTAGTATGGTAAAGAGCTCCTTTTTGTTAGCGCTAGCTTTAGCAAGCCTGTCGTTGTAAAGATCTTTCTGTATAAGATCTTTCTTTCTTAGTGTTAATGATTTATTTTTTATAGTGGTCGGCAAATTTAGTCAGGATCATTTTATTTTCTGCTGATGGGGTGTGACGCCATAAGGCTTCCAATTTTCTTTTTTTTTTTTTGCCCAAGTTCTTTTAGATGTGGGGTGAACCAAGCGTTTAGATGTGCTTGTGGTTTGCTTTTACGCAGTTTGAGAGGTGCGATAGTCCAACGCTTTAGACATAGTTGTATTGTAAGTGTCAACTAATATATTAGGGTCTGTAGATGATGATAGAAGGCTCAATGAAGGCAGGATAAGTGGTAAGAGCTTGTCTATTGTGATGTCTTTTTTTTGTTCCTAGTAGGTTGAGGAGGGGCTATAGTCGTGTTTGTGTCTGTTTGTCGATTACCATAGTGAAGGTAATCGGATGGTGGTCAGTCCACTGCAATCGGGAAGTGGAATTAATGCAGAGGTTAGAATTTAGGTCTGCTACCCAGTCGAGGGTTCTGCCTTTTGAATGTGTTGGTTGGTTTACTTGGAAGAATATTAGAAAAACTTCTATTTATCTTAAAACTGCCATCAGCTATGCCATTTACTAGGGGGAGTGGTCTGTAGACCTCAGAATACGGGTGCATCAGATCTGGTCTTGCACTATTGTCCAAGACTGCCTTTGTTGGACCATCTACATTTTTAACTGTTATTGGTGCTTCATTTGGGTTATTAACAGGCTGTGTGCCTCTCACACTTTCACATGTGCTTTAGGACTAAAAGGGCCAATATCAAGTGTTCTTGAATACCTTTACAATACATATTGTGCATGAAATCCCTGTAGTAATGACAAACACTTGAGATGCATTTTAAATGTCATCTGTTAAAAATCCTGTACTGATTTAAATGTGTTTGCAGTCCTACTTCAGCATTTCAATAATGTATATTTTTTTTACACTGAGCTAATTTCTTTTACAGTTCTGCTCTTCGACAAGGAAAAGTGAAGACCATGTTTGGAGTTTTTGTTCTTCTAGCTGGTAATCCTTTTCCTATTATAGCACACAATTAACGATTTTATTTTGGGCCCATCATCCTGGTCTCTAATATGTTTGTGTATAATGTAGGTAAGGACATGAAGTAAATATATCATAAATACAATAAAACTGCAGGGACCGAATACAAGATTTCACTTGGTGTTTAGTGCTCCACCTAATGTGCATTATTGTATAATGTGCTCAAAGCTTCTTGTTAAAAAAGCAGATCAGTGCGTGGGGAGTGGGTCGGGTGGCAGAGGAGATTGTATCCAGTGTTTTTTCAACCACATGTTTGTTTTTTATTTGATTTAAGTTCCTTTTCTTGATCAGGTGTTTCCACTTGCGTTGGCCGGAACTTCAGCACTAAATCCCATCGTAAGTTTTACTAAGCAAGCTATAACCACACGCATAGTTCTTGGCATGTTTTTGCTTTTGGCTCAAAGGTTGTGCTGTAGTGCCGCCTATTCGGGCAAACCTATTTGCATGGGAGACTGCCTATGCCGAAAGATTCAATTCAGGAGTTTCTCAATGGCTATAGTTGCACGTATGTCCATTCCTCCCCCTAATCCCCCCTGACCGGCAGGCAATGAGGGAGTGTTACAAACATAACAGTAAAAAGAGTAGGAGGGCTGTTTTGTGTGGTGCATGTGCAATCCCGGTTTTATACTAAGGCATGGGCTTTAAAGGGGAATGTGTAGACTTTGAATAGTTCTAAACGGCAATGGATTATGGTGTGTGTTGTATACTAGAGAAGAATTTCAGACAGAACTTTGTGCTTTTTTCTTTTTCTGTAGTATGCAATTGCCCATTATTTCCATTTGCATAGTCGAAAATGCTAATGTGAAAGGTGGTTCCTAAATGAACCTTTTTCTTTTTTGCAGGAGAACCCAGAAAGTAAGGTGGGGAGGGAAATGAGGGAGGTGGCACCAACCACACACATGGAGGGGCAGGTGGATAGAGGAAGATGCTGCGTGTGTTAAATCGAAGGTAGACGCAGTGTTTCTCATGCTCCTTGATTACAGCTTAAAAAGCACTTCGAAATTGCTCCACCCCTGCAGAGTGTTTTTTTTTTTTTTGCAGTATATACAGAGGACTGTTTTCTTCAAAAGATATGGATTAACATCATTAAAGTGGTTAGATTTGATGTGGCGGCGCATGGAGGTGGTCCCGTAGGAGTACTGCCCAGGTTGTCTGCGACTAAGTACAATGTTGCTCTCAGTGGATTTTACCTTGATGGCTTTATCCTTGGGTACATTTCCAACAGTGGTAAAGAACTGCCAAACCCATGATTGTCTCTGGGTGCTAGAGATGGGCACTTCTACCTCATCTTCCTGGTCTTCTTCTTGATTTGTCTTTTGAAGTATTGTGCTTCTTTCTTTGTTTAGGTGCTCCAGTTGGTGGTGGTGACTCTTGGGGAGGAGGGATGGCAATAGCTGATGGCATTTTTAAGATAAATGGAATATTACAAAAACTTATACGGATGTGCTGTGTGCTAGATAGTTAACGGATAATGAGTAAGAATAGGTGTAGGAGCTGTGCAAGGTTAATTTGTGAGCTTCAAAGTTGTAGTTGAGCAGAAAAATGCAGTTCCAAACTGTTGGCGCATGCATGGTCATGAGACACTGTTCAGAAAGTCTGCGATGTCAGACGTTCGTGAACGTCGGCGAACACAAACTGTGGAAAAAGTTGCAAAAAGTGTATAGAAGTGTTTAAAAATGATGCTAGAAGGTGGGAATGGCAGAGTTTTAAGGTGAAACGTTCTAAATTGAAGAAACATTTTTGCTATATTGGGGTAAGTATCCCATTATTAAGTTGTAGCAAATTAGGGTGCACTGGTAAAAACCCATGAAAATATTATGTTAGGAAAATGTTTAAAGCGCACGGTCAACCGAGAGTATCATGGCGCTGAGAAGGAGGAAAACCAGACTGGCAAGTCCCATCTAGAACAGGTGTGTCTTCAAGGATCTTCTAAACGCAAGATGATTAGGCATTATAAATATTACATTTTTGTTCTTTTTTTTATATCAGCCTTGGTATCGGTTTTCCTATGGCGCTCGCCTTCAGTTAAAGACTGTTCTGAGTTAAACTGGAATGTTAGTTTGCCGGCAAACTGATGGGTCTCGCAGTAAAAACCAAACTATAAAGACTGCATTTTTAAGCAAACCAATTTCTTGCTGCCAAAGCGGATTCTGTGCATTTGACTAAAGCTGCAGCTGCACTTTTGGGATTTTTTTTTTTTTTTTTGGCCAGACTGTTAGCTTAACCAGTTAGTCTCAATGAGTATCAAATCCAGACGTCCCATGCTCTTCTAAACCCCACTCCTCCTCACCTGAATCTTCGGAAGATGACTTCTTCTTGCGCCCCTTCTTCTGTGGGTTTTTTCTTGAGAAGAGGTACAGCCAACCTCGGAGGAAGCCACCCTGACTCCCTAGAGGAACAGGGATACAGGGGACCCCCTCCCGAGAGAGCCAGTGAGAGGAAAAAAGCGGGTGCTTAAAAAAACCTCTCTTGTCAGCAGTTTTAAGTTGGGCGTAGGGATGTTCCAGAATGGTAATCTGTTGAGGAAGTGACTGTAGTATGCTTCGTTGAACAAAGGATATGGCGTTAGCAGAAAGTCTCTCTTTCTGTTAAATCTTTACAGGTACAGTGGTGACTTCCGTGGTAGATGGAAGTCTGGAGGGGTGGCGTCTCAAAGGAGGAACCCAAACCATTCACAGGTAAGAAGAAAAAGAAAGTTGGGAAGCCGAAAGAAGAAAAGACAGCAGAAAAGACGGGAGAGCAGTGACAGAAGGGCACACACAAAGGGCCATATGCGGGAACCAGGGTTAAACGGAGAAAACCCCAAAAAGCAGTAAAGATGGTTACGGAACCAAAACTAAAGCAAAAAGGAGAAAAAAGAACGAGAGGAAGAGGCAAGGAGTGGGAGAAAAGAAGGAACGCCAAAGCCTGCAGCAAAGGAAACGGGCGGCAGAAGACAGACATCCGAGTGAAGAAATGAAAGAGCAAACAGGAAGCAGACTAAAGGCTAAGGAGGTCGGGACGAGACCCGAAGGGGTAGTTTTAGGAACAGATCCTAAACAAGTAGAGCGCAGGCAACCTTAGCGATACGCGGAGGGTTGCAACGTGTTGAGCAGGATCAGAGGCGGGGCTTAAGAACGGAAGCAAAACAATGAAAGGGGAAAAACGTTAGACCGAGACCATGGGAAAGAGAAAGGTAGGACGACACCACTTAATGGCGGGACAATCGCCATCTCTGCCACAAGCACCAGGATGGTGAGCGCGCAAGGCACATGACAGTATGCTACCTCTTAAGGGGAACCCCCCCCCCCTGGCTTACCGGGATGGGCACAGTGGAATTTCTGCACCAGTCTAGGAGCATGTATATGGGACACAGGTTCCCAGGAGTCATCAGTTTGTGGGTACCCCTTCCAGTGTACCAGGTATTCCAATCAACCTTTTCTGTATCTTGAGTCTCTTATGTTGGCAACCTCGAACTCCTTAGGAGTCTTATCTTCAATGGTGGGTATTCTAGGAAGGGCACGTCGATAGGGATCCTCCTGATATTACTTCAACTGGGACGAATGAAAGACAGGATGAATCCATTTATGTGCTTGGGTAATTGGAGATGGTAAGACACCGGTTTGAGGAGGTCAAGGATGAAATAAGGACCAAGATACCTCAGGGTAAGTTTTGAGGGGTGTAACCAGCGAGGTAAATATCTAGTACTCAACCAAAGCTTAGTGCCTATGGTCCATCTAGGGGAAGGAAGACGGCGAGGGTTCTTCTGATGGCAATAATGTAATTGACTTGTCCCTAAACTGTCTGAGGCGATCTTATGGGCTTCGGAAATGTTGGAGAGAACGGCATCCACAGATGGTATAACAGAAGATGGCAGGTGTAAGTCTGGAATGAAGCTGGGGTGAAACACATAAGAACAAAAGAACAGACTGAGGCTAGTAGCACGTTGTCTTGAATTGTTATAGGCGAGTTCTGCAGTAGACAGCAAAGAAACCCAGTTGTCCTGTTGGGTGTTGACAAAACATCGTAGATGTTGCTCTAAGGAAGCGTTAGTCTGTTCGGTCTGACCATTGGTCTGCGGGTGAAAACCAGAAGACATAGCCCTCTCAATACCCAAGTTCTCACATAGTATCTTCCAAAAGCGTGAAGCGTACTGTGAACCTCGGTTGGATATCATCTTCTTAGGTAAACCATGCAGACGAAAGATGTCCTTCGTGAAGACAGAAGCCATCTCCGCAGCTGTAGGGGGACCCGGCAGAGGGGAAGAATGGGCCGCCTTAGTAAAACAATCCACGGTTACCATTATGCAGGAACACCCCTCAGAGGGAGGTAAGTCGACAATGAAGTCCGTAGAGATAACACTCCAGGGTCTGTCAGGCGGAGGTTCTTGTTGAAGAAAGCCTACAGGCTTCTGTGTGTTATACTTGGCCCTGTTACAGACTGGGCAGGACGTGACATAAGTAGCTGCCTCTCATCATACCAGGCCACCAAAACTGCCTCTTAAGGAGATCGGCTGTATTGGATGTTCTCCTATGCCCTGCCACTGGGTCGTAATGACGCCATCTTGGAGCTCTCAAACGGGTCTTTTGATCAGGTAAAAACAAACGATGGTCGATGAAGTAAAGCCCATTGGTCTTGTGTAAAATATGCGGAGGCTTGATGGAAGGCGGAGTAAGGTGTGTCATGGAACCCTTTCGTCGTACTCCCAAAAAAGAGGAAACGGTACCAACAAACCTCTTGAGACAAAATAAGATTCAGACATTGCTCGTTATAGATACCAGGAGAGGGTATTCTTGAGAGAGCATCGGCCAGTACGTTCTTAGACCCAGGTAAGTAGGTCAGAACGAAATCGTATTGAGAAAAGAAATGGGCCCAACGGGCTTGTCGTGAATTTATACATTCCATACGTTGGATCACCTTCAAATTCTTATGATCGGTCCTCAGTTCAAAAGGGTAGGATGCTCCTTGTAAAAGGTGATGCCATTCTTCACAAGCTGCCTTCATGTCTAGTAATTCTTTCTCGATTACAGAGTAGTGGATTCGGCTGGCAGTCAAAGTTTTAGAAAGGTGGCTACAGGGTGTTCAGTGCCATCATGGTCTTGAAGTAAAGCTGCGCCAATGGTCCCTGGCTGAGGCGTCTGTCTCGACGATAAAAGGTCGCCCCTGATCCGGCTGCTGTAATACAGGAGCTGAACAGAATGCCTTCTTTAGCTGTTGGAATTCCTCATTGGCCTCAGCAGACCATAGAAAGGGTAATGAAGCCTTCTTTAGAAGTTTAGTAATAGGCAGTACCACACCAACTCGGAAAATCCCAAGATTGAACCTCCGTTAAAAGTTGGCTAATCCTAAAAATCTTTGGACGTCCTTTACAGACGTGAGAACCGGCCATTGGAGTATGGAATCAACCTTGCGGAGATCCATCCTTATGCCCTCTGCTGACAAAATAAACCCCAAGTATGGTACACTGGAGACTTGAAACATACACTTATCCAGATTGACTAATTGGTGGTTTTCTTTAAGCCTTTCCAGGACTCTTTGGAGATGTTCAATAAGTCGTTGTTTGGAGGTAGAGTACACCACAATGTCATCCAAATGGACAATGGTGCATTGGAATTGGAGATCAGAAAAGATACGATCCATAAATCTTTGGAAGATAGAGGGAGCATTGACCAGTCCCAAGGGCATTACTCGGTATTCAAAATGGCCGAATGGAGTCCTAAATGCCGTCTTCCATTCGTCCCACGCGCGTATGCGCAAGAAGTTGTAGGCTTGCCGTAAATCTAGTTTCGAGAAAATAAGGGCCCATTGGACAGCCTCCAGGATGTCCTTAATGAGGGGCATGGGATAAAGGTCTCTGATGGTGATCTGGTTCAAGCCTCTATAGTCGGATACAGGGTCGTAATTCACTAGTGTCTTACGAAAAACAATGAAGCCCCGGCTGGTGAGCGTGAAGGTTGGATTAACCCCTTCTGGAGATTGGCGTCGAGATATTCCTTAAGTACCTTCTTTTCCTTAAGAGACAAAGAAAACATTCACCCAAAAGGAACAATAGCATCAGGGACTATATCAATGGCACAATCCTCTGGTCGATGTGGTGGGAGCTTTTGAGTTACCTTGTCCATGAATACTTCTTTGTATAGACAAAGCTCGTGGGTATGACATGTATTCCCACAGGATGAGATGGAGGAGAGAGTTCCTTAAGAGTCTGTACCATAGAGAATCGGGAATCAGACATACAAGCTCTAAAACAGTAGCTGGAGGAGAAGGCTATCTGATTCTTCTCCCAATCTATAGAAGGATTGTGTCTCCGAAGCCATGAAATTCCGAGAATGATAGGAAAATGGGCAGCTCTTATTAGATCAAATTGGATGGTTTCGGTGTGCTGAAGTATCTTCATCTCCAGATGTGAGAGATGTGAGTTATGAGACCGGAACTGAGAGGCTTACCGTCCACTCCCTCCACCTTCTGATCCATCTCCTTTTCTTGGCGTTCGATACCTGACTTGTTGGCCCAATCTGTGTCCATGAAACAACCAGCAGCCCCGCAGTCTGAGGGCTAGGACATCAAAAAGTTCTTGGCGGAATACTAGTTGCACTGCGACCACCATTAACCAATTGTCTTCAGACAGGGTGACTGAAGCATAGGGACCAGGTCTTTCTCCTCAGTAACTAGTCCCTAGTAGTTCCGAGGACAAGCGTTTCCCGACCGCCTTGGTGGGACCTCGGGACAATCCCTTAAGTGCTGTTCGGAACCACAGTACATACAGAGATAGTCCTTTCTTCTTTTTCTTTCTTCGGCTGTGAGTGGACCTCTTGTGGTGCCGATCTGCTGTGATTCTTTTGAATGTTGCAATGTAGGATAATGGGTCACTACTTCCTTGACGAATGTCCAGTAATTGTTTGCTGGCCACTTGGACGGTCTCCTTTCTTTCAAAGGCCTCTTTAAACTGGGCTGTAAACCCGCTGTAATCTTGCAGCAGAGGACTTGCACTAGTTACCAAAGGTGTGGCCCAGGCTAAGGCATTGCCTGTTAAGTTAGATATCAGGAACCCTATGCAGGCTTGGTCTGATGAGGTCTGAGGTCTAAAGGTGAAGTGAATAATGCAAGCTTCCATGAATTCTTTAAGCTTGCGGGGTGAACCATCATATTTACCAGAGGTTAGCAGTAAAGGAGGTAATTCAGTCTGCATTCTTTCGTGGTTGTCTACTCTTTGCCTGAGAGCAGCATTTTCTGCCTTGAGAATCTGGAGCTCTTGAGAAAGCCCTTGTACAGCCATAAAGAACTCCTGAACTTGTTCTGCGGAGGCCATGTCGGAGGTTCTTTGGCATTGCAATCTAGCAAATCCAGACGTCCCACGCTCTTCCAAACCCCACTCCTCCTCACCTGAATCTTCGGAAGATGACTTCTTCTTGCGCCCCTTCTTCTGTGGCTTTTTTCTTAAGAGGTACGGCCGACCTCGGATGGAAGCCACCCTGACTCCCTAGAGGAACAGGGATACACGGGGACCCCCTCCCGAGAGAGCCAGTGTGAGGATAAAAGCGGGTGCTTAAAAAAACCTCTTGTCAGCAGTTTTAAGTTGGGCATAGGGATGTTCCAGAATGGTAATCTGTTGAGGAGGTGACTGTAGTATGCTTCGTTGAACAAAGGATATGGCGTTAGCAGAGCCAGCTGGTAAGTCTCTTTCTGTTAATCTTTACAGGTACAGCGGTGCCTTCCATGGCAGATGGAAGTCTGGAGGGGTGGCGTCTCAAAGGAGGAACCCAAACCATTCACAGGTAAGAAGAAAAAGAAAGTTGGGAAGCCGAAAGAAGAAAAGACAGCCGGAAAGACGGGAGAGCAGTGACAGAAGGGCACACACACAGGGGCGTGTATGGGAACCAGGGGAAAACAGAGAAAACCCCAAAAAGCAGTAAAGATGGTTACGGAACCAAAACGAAAGCAAAAAGGAGAAAAAAGAACGAGAGGAAGAGCCAAAGAGTGGGAGAAAAGAAGGAACGCCGAAGCCCGCAGCAAAAGAAACGGCCGGCGGAAGACAGACATCCGAGTGAAGAAATGAAAGAGCAAACAGGAAGCAGACTAAAGTCTAAGGAGGTCGGGACGAGACCCGTAGCAGAGTAGTTTTAGGAACGGATCCTAAACAAGTAGAGCACAGGCACCCAGAACGATACACAGAGGGTTGCAACGTGCTGAGCAGGATCAGAGGCGGGGTTTAAGAACGGAAGCAAAACAATGAAAGGGAAAAAACGCTAGACCGAGACCATGGGGAAGAGAAAGGTAGGACGGCACCACTTAATGGCGGAACAGTCGCAATCTCTGCCACAAGCGCCAGGATGGTGAGCACGCAAGGTGCATGACAATGAGTCTGAATGACAGAAGCCTTCAACTAGTTTATCGTTCAGAGAAATCGATGACATGTTGGTCAAGAAAATTGAACTGTGCAAGGTATGTCAGTCCTACTTGGGTAAACTGGAAAAAGAATACACAAGGAACAGACTGCTACCTCGACAGATGACTGGTATTTTTTGAACTGTGAATTGGCTCACCTGAATAAATAAGAATGTATGCTCACAGAAAATATCAGCTGTTACTGAGGATCTTACCAGTGCTAATATGCGTGGTTCTGTTGGGTTTTAATATTTTCTTCCTGTAACATTCGACCCAACCTGTGCAGAATATTTAAGATCTGTATATATTGAATTTTCTTTTTTGTCTTGAGTGAAAAGGCATTCTATATTTCCCAATGCTCAACTGCAGACCTATATCCTTTCTCAATATGAATTCAAAAATACTGATCAAAACGTGGGTACTCAAGTTCAAGGACCAAACTAGGTTTATGAAGGGGGAAATCCTGCGTGGACGGCCTGAGCTGTGCAACATACTAGACCTTTCCAGGAAAAGCAAAAGGGTTACAATACCTTCATAGCAATGTGTGAAAGGTGTTTGACATCTGTAGTGAAACGTGACTTGGTAATAGATCTAACACTTCCTGAACAAGCATGACTGCTGGTGCTTCAAGAGTCTGTGAATGGCCTACTCCCAGATTCCGAGGGAGCAGGTGGCGAAGCACTCGTGCCTTCTTTCAATCCTGCTATTCAATCTGATCGTAAACACGCATGCTAGACTTTGGACCCAAACCTGCTGTGCAAAGGCTTTGAGTATAACCAAAAAGACTTCAAAACGAAGTGTGCAGGTGGTATGAACGCTATATTTCTGACCAGTACTAGAGTAACCAAATATGAAAATGTTTGTTTGAAATGCACAGCTACACGGGTTAGTTGTGACAATTAAGACAGAATATCCAGCAAGACTGAGATTTTGGGTTGGAAGTTTGTCTGGGATGATCCTTAAATCGGTTATCTCTGGCTATAAGAAACTACTCAAATTATTAGATTTAACTTTGGGAAAAAAATGCCTTGAGACTTTCAGTCAGTATTAACTTTTTTGCGGCCATGGGGCCATCAAAATACAACATAAACATAATACATTACTCAAATACATTTGCATTAAATTAAGCCGTTGTATCCCTCTACCGGGATATGAGAAAACATGGCCCTCATTACTTGTTTGCCGGTCCGGAAACGTGCTGGTAAGCTCACTGGCACCCTTGTTCTGGTCCGGCAAACTACAAGTCTTCCTGCTGGAGCCGCTGTGCCCAACCGGTCTGACACTCCCGGGTGCAGCAAGCCACGGTAGGCAGACTTGTCACGAGAGCACCAGCACTGTTGCCATGGTGCTGGTGCTCCTGTGTCCCCAATCTCATAGAATCCCATAGGATTCTATGGGAATGGGGACTAACAAATGTACCGGCTCCTGACTTCCTGGCCGCTGGACTTGCCCGGTGGCACCAGGAAGTCGGGCGCCAGTCAATTATTACGGGTCCGGCGTCAACCCGCTGGTAGCACCGGCAAGGTTACTGCCGGACCCGTAATGAGGCCCAATGTCACCAAATGAAGACCGGCCCCAAGCCAAATTTGACATCCGTGGGGGACCTTGTCCATATGGGCTGCCATCCCACTTCGTTTGGGTGTCCCTGATCGGCACAAATTCTAGCAGTGAGAGGCCCACAGATATACTGTTCTGTCTCTCATTCACTCTGCTGGCTCACACTCGGGCAACGAATCACTCAGGAGGGCATTCAGGCAGCCAATCAGGCGCACCGTGCATTCAGGCCATTCTCCTCCCTCCAGACACTCGCATGTTACGGCCGCAGAGTCCTTCAACTGTGTCGTTGCATTTCACTGTTTCGCGCTGGAAACGTAGCATTTCCATGTCTGTTTGGCAAAGGCATCGGTTGCCATGGAGATTGTTTACAGGCAGAGTTTGCCGGGGTCAGGTGACGCGTTACGTGCATACCAACAAGACACGTACCCGGATTCTTTGATGGAAGACTTTCTTGCTTAGCATTGTGTTCCGACCCTGGTATTCCGAGCGCAGAACGTCCCTGGACTGCCTCCGTCATACTCCATCTTCAACTCTGTGACCGGAGACAGGTTGTCTTTTTGTTGTTCACATAAGTGCAACTCCTCCTGCTTTGTACTTTATTCCAGTTACCTACAAATATAGGGCGTTGTGTAACCTAAGAGCTGCCATCTGATACAGTATCCACTGTGTCTCCTCTTAAAGCTAATCTTGGGAACCATTTGTTTTCTGACTGTCAATTCTATACGGACCTGATTAAAGCTTATCCAAGTCGCTCAAGTCCTGTGCATTTCGAACGCTCTGATTCATGCACCAACCTGTCACTAGCGCGTCCCTCATGCTGTCCGGGTTACTGCCCCGTACTAATATTCCTGTTTATTTTTTTCTTTGTCGTTGCTTGAGTACTGTCAAACTGGGATAATTTCTATCTCCAACTCAGTCAAGAACTCTTCTATATGTTGAGATTATAGTGTGGGTCTTCATTTGTAGGTTCCGACATAGAATCTGAAAGCACTATTCCAAGCCATAGCAACCGTTCCATCAGGTATTCACGATTGTGGGGTTTATTGGTACAAAGAGTCAACTAAGATTTTTGTTAACTATTTTTATGTTTCTTGCAGCAGTGGTTTTGACGGTGCGCGTGTTCCCTGCTCTGTGCGATCAACTCCTCTATCTGTCCACTTAGGAATAGCAGAGAGGTGTATCGTAAAGAAGAGTCCCTCTTAAAGGAACTCTGAATCTTGGTATTCAGGGGTCTGCAGTAATGGAGATTGGTTGATACCTCAATTCTTACACTTCCTGATGGGTCGCTAATTCATCGCCCTGAGCTGTCGAGTGTGGCGAGTAACACACAACAAGGAATGTGTATTGGGACAAGTACCCAGCCATTCAGCACTACACACTGCATTCATACCAGTTTCGGGCAGGTCTATCTCATTAATTGTATTACATACCAGAAACCAGACACCCATAACATGAAGTGCATATTGGTCACACACACAATTCACCCAGGTCCCAGCCACAGGGTATATCTGCAACATACAGTCACTGGGAAGGCTCCAGCTAGTCTGGCCTGGACTTCCCCACAATACCGTATATGGAACGTCCACCCAACAGACGGGGGAAGGGACATAGTCAGGGCTTCCCAGGACTTTGGGAAAAACAAGGTAACGGGCAATAGAAAGCAAGAGGCCATCTTGTCGTCTATCAGCAATCCACTAATTCCAATGGCAGGGCCTGGGTATCCCAAAATGGAGGGTACTCTGAGCACCTGTCAAATTCAACATGGAGCTGCCACCAGCCTGTACCCTGCTCTGTGGGCCACACACAGGTGCCCAAAAACATACAGTAGGGTCACAGGGTTGTACCCCCACCCAGGGGTGCCATAGGGGTTTCCCAAGGGTCTGTACACCAAACCAAAAGAGGAAGAGCTGCGCCGCCAGGAGTCCCACCCACATGGACTCCTGGTCAGAACATACACGAAAAAGGACTACAGAACAAGGACAGGGAGACCCTGCCCCTCCAATGCATAAAGGGTTTGCTGTAATCGGGCGCAAACACAGGTGCCCTACAGTCTTTCTTTCAAGCCAACAAAGGTCCACTGACAGTCTTCAGCCCAATTAACCTTCCTTGGTTGTTTGGGCGAAGTCAGAGGGGCAGCTATCGTTCCATAGTCCATCATGAAGTTGCGCTAATGCCCAGTGAGGCCCAAAAAGGCTCTCGCCTGGGTTTGAGTAGTGGGAGTCTCCCAGTCATGTACATCCTGTACAATATATGATCGACAACCACTTTTGAATCTCCCTGGAAAATGTATTCCGAAGAGTAAATGGACCTTTATGAAATTGTTCTTGAACATGCAGTCTCCTCCAGCACAAGTATCTGTTCTAGCAGATGTTGACATCTGACTGCCAACTGGATAAATATGTAAAGGGTGTCTCCTGGTGGTTTCCAATATAAGTACTTGGATTCCACGAATAGCAGACCATCGATGGGCAACTTAAAGCACGGTAATCTATCTCTGTGGCAAAGTCTATACTGGCACTATAGCCACTGGAAAGCTGTTTATTTGGAACAACCGTTGCTTAAATATCAATGGCAAACACCCTTTTCAGGGTGACTCTGGGTTTATTCTCCCATATCTTGCAGGCAAGATTGCTGAGAAACTTGACTCTTGTGCTCTTCATTTGAATTTAAAGGGTTCAATCTGGAACCAACTCTCTGGACTGCACTTTGGGACTGACCTAGTATTCCCAGTAGTTGATGGAGGCAAATCTTGGCCTGTTTGGTTAAAATGGTTAATGGAAATGCCCTAGTGTGAAAGCCAGATACACCTGCACCCACCAGTGTTCGTAATTGACAAATGTGGGCCCTGTTGGCGTGTAGAATTGGGCTTGGGCATCCAAGAAACCACATTCTTGCACACACTACCTCTCCCAAGGTCCATGTTAACCAAGCTTATTGACGGAATGGTAGAAGCAGATGTTGCTCTTCAGGTAATACTGGTGAAGGGCATGGATGCATAGACTCCCACTGACATTCCAGCCAAAAGGGGTGTCTATTATTTAATAGACACTCCTTCCTGCTGGGATTGTGGACTAGTCCATGGTACCCCTTACAAAGATGTTCCTGAAACCTAATACGGTGAGAAGGCTGAAATCTGTCTGGGAAAAATTAACCTTGTTCTAGGCACCAAGATAAGGCCACCTAATACAATTTTATTAAATGAAATGCTGTAGCTGCCTACCAGGCTAGGGCTGCAACAGGCCCTTATAATGAGGGAAAATTGTTCTATAGAACTCGATGCTCAAAAAGAAATGTAAAGCGAGAGCTAGCTGGCATGATTTGTATGCAACCATGGAACCAGTATTTCGACTAGAGGCAATTATGCAATAGGATTTTGCATAGTGCTATGATTGATTCAAAAGTAGAGCTCTGGTTTTAGTGCGCTCAGAAATGGGAGATCCACTACCTGAATTTCATCAAATGGCTTTTAATATTATAATTGGCAGCTCATATCTGCTTATCTTTTTTTTAACCATTTTTATTTTTCGATAGAGGCATAATCAATTACAATATATAACCAGGTATTCTAGAGTGTTTTCCTCCCATCTCAGGGGGAATCTCTACTTCATGTAGTTTATTGTATTTGCGTCCTCCGTTATGTTTAGTGCCTTTGATTTATTGTAGTTGATTGGAGGAATTTGCCACCATCTCCGGATTCACAGTGTCCCAACGGCTCTCGGTAGTGTGTTCTTGGTGTCTCCCATATAGAGCATCACATAGTCAGTGTATAATGCTATTTTCTGCGGGGGTCTCCTTGATTTGCACTCCTTTTATATCGGGGTCTCCTCTGTGCCGCGCTGCTAGTGGTTCCATAGCCATTACAAATATTAGTGGGGATAGGGGGCAGCCCTGGCGCGTACCCATCCTTATCTCCACTTGTCTTGAGTCGCAGGTATTTATTCGGAATGATGTAGATGGGCGTTGAAAATTTGCCAGGATCATCCTGCTAAATTGTGTCTCGCATCCGAATTTTTCCAGGATCATCCGAAGGTATTCCCAGTCCAAGCTGTCGAAGGCGCGTGAAGCGTCTAGGGCCGCTATTGCAAATTTCTGATTTGTACGTCTCCCCCATTCGATTACATTTATGGCTCTTCTAACGTTATCTTGGGTGTGGATGATATCTGGGAGGATCTGCGATAGCCTGTTTGCTAGTATCTTTGTGTATAGCTTTGCATCCGTGTTTAGGAGTGTTATCGGGCGGTAACTTGAACATTCGGCGGGATCCTTGTTTGGTTTCAGCACAAGGATTGTTGATGATCTTGCCATATCTGGGGAGATCGATCCAGTGTCTCCGATTGTGTTGAAAAGTCGGGTGAGGGGGCCCAGTAGTTGTGTTCGGCATGTTTTGTAGTACGCATTTCCGAAGCCGTCTGGGTCTGGGGTCTTGTTCCTTGGTAACGAAGAGATAGCTTCGTTGATTTCTTGAGCTGTGAATGGCCTCCCCAGGATTTCCTTGTCCGAGATTTGGAGTAGATGGGTAGCCAGTAGATAAGATTTTTGGTCTGTCGCATTTAGGTTTGCTCCCTGTAGTAGTTCTTCATGGAACCGGACCATTATTTCCAGTTTCTCTTCCTCTTTTGTGATCACATCCCATTTTTCATTTCTTAGGGCAGCTATATAGTTACGGGATTTCTGTTTGTTTAATTTGGCCGCTAGGAATTTATTTGCCTTGCCTCCGTGGACGTAGTATGATTGCTTAGTGTTAAGCAACGTCTGTGCAACCGCATCCGCAGTGTGACCTAGTTGGGCATGAGCCTTCTTTAATTTTCCCCAGGATTTCTGCGTTTGTCGGGACTTGTGGTTTTTCTCTGCATCTTTTAGGGCCAGTTCCATCCTCCGGGCTAGTATCGCCCGTTCCCTACAGTATACCGCTGCCTGGGCCAGGAATTCTCCTCGGATTACAGCTTTCCCTGCATCCCAGACTGTTTTCCAGTCAACGTCGCCGTTGTCGTTCTCTTTAAAATAGTTGTTTATAGTTTCTTCCATGTGTGCTCTAAGCGCTAGGTCGTGCAGGATCAGGTCGTTGAGTCTCCACGGCGGGCGTTGTTTGTTTTCCCCTCTGTCTATTTCCAGGCTAACCAGTACTGGGGCGTGGTCTGTAATGTATTGTGTTCCTATTTCCACCTTAGTCACTTGGGGGATTAGAGTTGCTGAAACCAGAATCATGTCTATTCTGGAGTATCCTCTGTGTACTGCACAATAGTGAGTGTATTCTCTCGTGTCTCCTTGGAAGAAGCGCCAGGTCTCGATTACTTCTAGCTCTCTGAGGAACTTTCCCAACGTCTGTCTGTTTCTCTGGTCGGCTGCTGTAGGGGGCAAGGTTTTGTCGATACTAGGGTTCATTAGCAGTTGAAGTCCCCTCCTATGATTGTTTGGCCTTCACGCCAGCTCCCTATTTTCAGTAAGAGATCTGTGATGTATCGGTCTTGTTTGCCGTTAGGAGCGTATATCGCTAGGATCGTGTAGGTCTTCCCTTTTGATTCCCAGGTATCTCCCTTCAGTATCACTAATTATCTGTTGTTTTTGAAAGTTCAGTCCCTTAGCCAACAGTATTGTGACCCCTTTTGTTTTCGAGCCGCTGGAGGCGAAGTATTGTTGTGGGAATGCCTTATTACGCATTCGTTTTTCATCCGTTTTCAAGAGGTGGGTTTCTTGCAGGATGGCTACCTTTGCAGGCAACTTCTCGAGCCTGTTGAGAATCGCTCGTTTCCCAGGAGAGTTCAGTCCTTGTACATTTAGCGAGACGATCAATGTATCTGCCATTTTTGTACGGGATATGTTTGTTGCTTCTGTCTCCTAGTGTCTTGTTTTGGGTTAGTTTGAGGTGGCTCACATGCCGTGGTCAGGTGTTTCCTCTGTGTCGCTTCTTTATTTAGTGTCTTCTTCAGGGTGTTTCGTTCGTGATATTTGAAGGGGCCTGCCAGTTTCTTTTCTCTGTTAGATCTTCTTTTCCTTTCGGATGACCATTCCCATTGGTTGTTTTGGCTTCTGGGTGCGCTATTTTGTGGGCTAGTTCCGGTTTGGGTTTGTTCTTCCTCAATTTGTAGTAATGATAAGCCTTCCTCGCATGTACTGATCCTTCTTTGTTTCCCTTTCCAGGGGAAGGCTAGTCCAAAGGGGAATGTCCTTCTGTATGCGATTTGCTCAGATTGTAGTACTTTTGTGATTGGTTGCGTAAGCTTCCTCTTATGTAGGGTGATCAACGCTAGATCTTGGTACAGTTGGATTCGCCCTCCATTGATTGTTAGTTCGTTGTGGGTATGTGCGGCTCTCAAGATGTCCTCTTTCAGGCTATAAGAGGTCATGGCGATAAGAACATCTCTGGGTCTCACTCCTGGTTCATTCCTTTTTGGGCCCACTCGGTGGATTCTGTCAAATCTGTCAAATGGGGGGCGTTGTTCAGGATGCTGCTGAAGCAGTGTTGCATGGTGTCCCGTAGGTCTTTATCCTGGATCGTTTCTGGGAGGCCCTTGACTCGGATGTTGGATCTCCGTGAGTGATTTTCGAAATCTTCAGTTTGGATCTCTAGGTTATTTGTAGCTCTGGCAACTTGGTCTAGTAGGCCATTGTATTGTTTTGCTTCCTCTGCCATATGTGAGAGTCCATTTTCGAGTGTCCACTCTGCCTCCAAGTTCGTCTATCTCTTGTCGTACCTCTTTCAGGGACGTCTTCAGCTCTTCTTTCATTGTTTCCAGTTTCCAGTTGGGTCTGGAGCGTGTTTGTTATCCTGGATTCCATGCCCCTAAGGCAAGTAGTTCTTCCTTATTTATAGCCATGTTAGAATTGTTAGGCATCGTCGATTCTCCCTGGTCTGGAGGTTCTTCGGGGGCGTGGGGGGGGATGGGGCGCTTTCTTGTGTTGTGTTCCAGCAGCTTTCTAGCAGACGAGTTTGGTTTTTCGCCGGTGTTTTGGTTCTTGTGTGGGGAGTTTTCCCTTTAATCCCGGGCATCAGGTTCACTCCTCGTTGAGACTCTGTGTGGGCCTCCTAACACTTGTTTTCGTGGGTCTCTGCTAGGAGATGGCTCCATCCGATTATGTTTTCCAGCGGATTTCCGTGTGATCGGGTATGGTAGTGATCCCAAACACCAATCTGGGGCTGGTTAGCGGGGTGTAGTGTAGGGGGCACCGGTCACAAGATGTGGGGTACTCGTACTGCGGAGTCGCTGTTGGGGTAGCGTACTCACAATTGGAGCTGTCTTGTGGTTACTTGGTGTGGTTGCTAAATCTAGCTCGGGGGTGGGCATTGATCTGATGGCCTCTCCTTCCCTCGGGGGATGACGTCCCAGCCGGGAGTTCCCAGGTCGTTGTTCGTCGCTTGCCGATTTGAAATGATGTCCGGGACCCAGTTGTAGGTTATCCTGTTGTGAAAGATTCTAGAAGTGGGGGGGGCCCTCCTCGTGACCGGACCCACTCCCTCTCCGCCTTCAAATGCTGCTATGTCTGGCTTTTCTGTTGTGGCCACTGGTGTATAAAGAAGGGGGCCAGGTGCGCTCACGCGTCAGCTCGGTCCCACTGGGGGGCAGCCTTAGCCCAATGTGGCCCTTAATGTTGAGTTATAAGGTGCCACAGTCCCCGTCGTGGTGTGCACTGTGGGGGAGCTGTGGCGGGCCTGGAGGGCCCAGGCGCGCACCCGCCTCTGCCCGGGCCTATGCTGCTGTTACTGTATGCTTCTGGTGACCCGCGGCAGCCTGGGTGGGCTCCTGTTGGGAGCCTGTGAGTATCTGGATCTGTGGCTCGAGGGGGATAGAGAAGGGGGAGGAGGGGCCCAGGTGCGCTCCCGCGACGGCCCGGGCCGATTACTGGTTGCACGTTTGCACAGTAGCCTCAGATGTTAGAATACCTGTTGCCTGCTAGCCACTTGTGCAATTTTACAGAGGGGTAGATCCGCCCTGTATCCCCCCCAGGGTCCGCTGCAGTTAGCACAACACGCTGTGTGGTAAGCTAGACCCTATTGTTTGTTGCACTTGTTGCGGGATACAGATGGTCCCCAGGGCCAGATTCCGCGGCCACCTGTGTGCTTTGCTCCTTCAATCTTCTTAAAACAGCCCCCCAGCGGTGCCAAGGAGGGTGTTCTGTGGCAATATGGTGGGGGCCCCTGATGATCTCCTGGTTGCGTCCCTGAATCCAATATCATGCAGCACTTCCCACTTTGGCGGGCCCGGGGTGTCCACCTGGGTCTAGCTGTCCGTGTCGTTGTCTGGGGGTGCCCCTAGGGTGCTGAAGCAGGGTGGTGGGGCGAGGGTCGTCTTCCCTGAAGTGAAGCCCCAGCGAAGATGATGCAGGTGAGGGCAGCTGGGGAGCAAAGATGGGCTACGCGGCTAGAGGGACGCAGGGGCATCCCAGGGGATATGCTAACATCAGTTTGTGGGGGGGGGGGTCCCAAGCCGTTAGGGCGGCTGTGCCCGTGTGTCTCACAGCGTCCAGCAGTGGCCCCCCAGCCCACGCCGCATAGTCAATGGGTGGTGGTGTGCGGCAGGTTGCGCAGCGGGAGCGAGTCCGCCTCTGCGGCTTTATGTATCCCATTGGGCCGCCAGAACCACAGAGGCGGACCGCAGGGGCGGTGCTCGCAGAGGGGCTGCGGGGAGGCTCCAGCATGCTCGGCGGGATACAACACTTCGTCGGGCCGAAGGCCGCTGCAGAGAAGCGGGGGGGGGGGGGGTTTGCCTCCTGCTTCCAGAAGTTCTGATATCCCTGTAAATGGCCCGCGGTGCTCCCGCTGGAGAGCACCAAATTCTGGCCTCACCAACTACCTTCTGGTCGGGCTCTCAGTTGCCAGCTCGCTGTGGCAGGATGGGGGAAGAGGCCAGCAGCGCCCCTTCGAGGATGTCCAGCGCATCGGGGGGGGCCTTGTTTGGGCCCGATCTATGCGGGGTGTTGGGGCGGGGGGCGTTGGTCCCCAGGCCCCAACGGATGTTCTGCTCCTTTCATTGCCCCCACGCCCCCTTCTCCTTACTTTTCAGCCGGATCGTGAGCGCGGCTGCCACAATCACTCCTCATGGTTCCGGGGGTCTGCCCACGGCCCAGCGGCGGCCACGATCCGCTTCCACGGCCCTGGACCGCACCCCCCCCCCCCCGGGCCGTTCCACCACCGGGTAGGGGGATGATGGGACCGCGGAGCCCAGGCCCGCGGCAGCAAACAGCAGGGCCGCCCACCTCAGCCCCTCAAGGGGCCGGCCACCGGCAGGACGCTGTCCGCCCACCCAGAGAGCTCCCTGAACCGCCGCGCCACACTTCAAGGCAGAGGGGGGGGGGCAAATCAGGGCCCGCAGCCGCACCGGGGAGAGCAGCCGCAAGGCAGCCCAGCACCAGGGGCCGCAGATGGAGACTCTCCCCACCAAACCCGCCACGGCCGAGGTATTGGCCTTTGGCGGGCTTTTGGGCTGGGTGGCTTGACCGTGTGGGACCTACGGCTCGGTCCGTGCTGCATTCCGGCGCACGCGGCAAGTCTTCCCCGAGCCTGGCAGCAATCACGTCTGATTCCTTCTGGTTGGACGGCTTAACAGGGCTGCTAATTACACCGTTAGATCTCCCGCTCGGACGGAGCTCAGAGGAGCGTGTCTAACTTAGACGGCAGCCATCTTGCATATCTTATACCCTTGTGTCACCATTCACCTACTAGTGCTCGTGCAAATCCTCACCGGAATAGGACCATGGTTGATAATATTGGAAGGGAGGTTTGAGGTAGTTTGTTTTCAGGGTGGATGTGGGGAGATCGAGTAGCATTTCGGCACATTTTGGGGCCTTGGGGATAAAATACTTAATGGCTTTTCGTCTTTTTGTGAGTAGAAATTATGTATTCAATTGATCTCCTGCATTGTCATTTCTCATGAAAAGATTTTAAAGTGCTAACTGTACTTTGTTTGCTTTCTTGTGTGAAGCTCTTGCTATAAAATCTCGTGAGAACAATGGCCGAGGGGTGGAGAATCACACATACCTTTAGTTTGGGCTCTGAGGTAGTGCTTAAGCACCACCTAAAAGCCGAAACAAGTACATGTAGGAGGCAGAGGACATGTGAGGGACACCAAGCCTTTGGGTGTTTGATTGATTACTCACCCATTGATGAGTGGTTAATTAATCCACCCACCAATGGCCAATTCCACCCTCCACCTGTCTCTCCCTGCCCTAACCACATCCTCCTAGGATCTTTTTGAGCTCCCTTTTCCAAGCAGGAACATTAAACTTTAGCCTGCCAATGATTTTAATAAGCAGTCTGCTGAGAGTTGGTGGCCTGATTGTAGTTGTAAATGGCTACTGGTCTAGTAAAAATGTGTTGACCAAGTGTGCCTTCAGCTACTTTGTATTTCTTCCATGCACTGGAATCCTGTTAAAAAAAATCCATTGCAAAAGCCAACAGTTTTGGCTTGAGGTATTCGAGAAGCATTTGCCACTTCCCGGTTAAATTGCCCAGTTTCCAGCTGTTGCAATATTGAGACCTTGTAATACCATTATATCCGTGCCTAGCAAATGCCTATCCCATAACTGCATGAATGGCCAAACTTTTGGCTTTGCCATTGCTTGTGCAAGATGCAGACAACTAGTGGTACCATCTGACGTTGCACGGGTCTGTAGCTGACCTGCACGTGTGGGGTCTGCTATAGTCTTGTCTGTTTTATTTTGTCACAACTTCCCATTTTTGAAAACTTGCTAAATCGGCAATCTCGTGAAATCGCCTATGCAGATAGCACAGGGCCGGACCCTGGTCCACCCCTGTGCCGGGAAAATGGGTGGGGTTGGTCACATTTCACAATCGCCAGTACACCGACCATGGGCCAAAATTTCAACCAACCAAGTGTTATGGGGCTGGAGCCAACCCTGAACATACATACAGTTTCACATATATACCTAATGTACTGCAAGTACTCTCGCGCTGGTTCCTATTCGCCAAGTGGCCAGAGGCTACAGTAAGTGAGCTATAGACCAATAATGGAGGAAAAGTCAACTGTGTAGCTTGGAAACCTACTGGTAATATGGAATTTGTCTGTGAACCGAAAACGAAAAAGAACTATAGTACTACAGGTGGAGTGAGATATTGCAACACCCTGGAAACCTTAGATGAAGGGGAGGTTAGTGCAACAAACTTTAAAATGTAGACAAGTGTTTGAAAGCTCATAACCAGTGGATCCATATACAGGTAGAGTGGTAACATGACCTGGGTGACAATGTGCCCCATGCTCACCACCCCCAACGCCCCTCTCCAGGTAGTACGTGAGACATTGGATAAGTGTTGGCAATAAAAGGCTGTTGTATATGGTCATAACAAAGATAATCATAATTACAGTAACCATAGTATGCTGTACTTTTGGGCATCGTGTCCCGAGGGTACCCCCTCTGGCCTGTGCTGTCACGACCTGGATGGGTTACCGGCTGTCCAGGTTCCCCCAAATGTTGGTACTAGTTTTTTCCTAGCTGAATTGTCTGTTCCATTAGTTTGGGCTAGTCCCTTGACCATGCCTGGTACTGGCCCCTGTAAAGGTTTTGTCATTACCTGGTTTTATCATTAACGGGGTGCATCTCCTGCTATTTCCCCGCACATTGCTGGCTTGTAGTTATGTGCGGCCCAACGTCTTATGCTAGCCTCTTATTTCCCCTTGTACGGCAAGTTTGTTTCTTTTTAGTAAAACAATCAAAACCAGATTGTTTAAGAAAATTAGACCTTGGCTACCCCTTGGGTGAGATGGTTCCCGCTATGACCGCTCGCGGTCTTAAATGGTTCTAGTCCCCCTTCATCTACTTGAAGTAGTACTTGCGTATAGCCCTGCTCGGAGGGGCCTTCTAGCCCATCTGCTGTGGTGTAGGTTTCTACCCTGTATTCGCTGCAAGGTTGGTTTTGTTTTATTACTTCAGTTCCCACCTAGAGCCGAGTGTTTGCGTCTGTTCCTGGGGAGCGCCCGCGCTACCCCTGCTTAACAGTATAGCTCATATTTCCAAGCCGTTTCGGTTACCCTGCTATTAGCTTCTTTTTGGCCCCGGCCCTTTGCAGCGTTGGCCTGTTTTCTTGTGCTGCGTGGTGTTTTACCACCCGGGATGAACTGCAAACAAAAAATGGGCCCTGGTATAAATTTCCAGCAAACTAAAAATCCTTTCTCTTATAAAAGTGAGATACATCCCCCTTGCGACCTGAGATGTGGTAACCTGTTGTAACATTTTCGGGTTTCCTATGGGACGGGCCACCCCTGCTTTTCATAATTGCTTGTTAACATTTTTAGCACCTGCATTCACGTTCAGTGCTACCGGCCCTCGGGCGTTGGCCTGTTATTTTGTGCTGTGTGGTGCTTTTCCCCACTGCTTATTATTTTTATAGAACCGTTTTCAGGTTCAGAGCTACTTGTAGTTTTCCGGCCCCAGCCCTCGGTTGTTGGCCTTTTGTTTACTTTATTTCTTGCTCGTATTTTATTTGAGTATTTTTTGCTGCCTTGTGAGCTGTGTCACCCTATTCTCTAGCATCCTGATGTACTATCTACCTGACTTGTGATTTTTCACATGTTATGGCCTTTCTTTGTGTTTAAATACTTGCACCTTATTCTCTTATTTGTTCCGATACCTCTTGGGTTTTCCCCCCTCTTTTCTGTTCTGTACCATTTGGGAGGGTGGTGACCATGTTTAGAGATATATCGCCCTTTCTGTTACCTTGGCTGCCCTTTGTGGCAAGCCTGGGCTTTTATTCTAGCCCCAAATTTGTGCTAGCTTGTCCTGCTTTCTTGTGTTGATGCTGCTTCTTCCTCCGTCTCGGTTGGATAGGCTCGTATCTGTGACTGTTTTAATCAGCTGCCAGGAAACGTGCTTCCGGGTTTTCCTTGGGTGGCTCAAAAACTGTTCCACCCTTGCTGTGGTTTGCCACCTCTAACCGCTGGGAATAACTGGTCATCAACTTGTGTACTATCTGCATGTTGCGGGAAATCCCAGCGGTCTGGAACGCTTCTTGTTTGTTGACACCCTAGTTTCGGGATTGTTATAATCTCGGCTTTAACTTTGGTATGTGTGCTGTAGGTGCGAGTACCATGGGCAACTGCTGGGTCTTGGTCCTGCTAAACTTTAAATTGTGTCCCTTGAATCTCTGAGTGCTGTATTATTATTACCCCTGACGTGTGGTGCCGATTCTTTACCTTGGAGAGGTAAAAGGCTGAGTTTGGCCCTGCCAGGGTTTGAAAAACTGCACCAGCAAGCTCAGGGCCAATGTTAAAAGGAGTGCTCTGCTTGTTGTGCTAAAGGCCCGGCCCTGCTTTTCTGTGCGTGTTTACAATATGCGTTGGATAAAAAATATTATTTTTAAAGGCTGGTGGGCTGTGTTTGGTACTGCCCAGACTGGACACTGGAACCACCATCTCTGAGGGGATGTATAGATGCCAACGCTCTGCTTGCTGTGCTACCTGACTGGTGTGTTTCTTTGGGCCCCTGGCTGGCTGTTGGACCGTCGGTATGTTTGAGAAATCGTGTCTTCTGGTCCCCCCAGTGAGTTCCCTTTTACCTACCTTGCAGTGGTGTTTCTTTCGTGCTGTCTCCCCTTCTTCACATGGCTTCTTACTGCTAGCACCCGGTGTCCCGAACCCCTTTGTCCTCTTTCGCCGTATTGTAGTCGCCCCATTCCGGCCTGTGGAAAATTCTGTTACACTAACTCAATAGTGTTACAACTTGTTCCCCCGGGTATGGATTTTCCTTAGTTGTGAGGTGGTGTTTTGAACCCCGTTTCAGGGTTCTGTTTATTCTGAGCACACAGAAATGTTTGGCAAGCTCCGTTTGGATAGCTGCTTTTAGTTGGAGATCCTTTTCTATGGGTTCTCCTTTTATTATGGGTTCTCCTTTTATGGCCATCTGTTTCTGGCTGGTGCTGATTCGCATATAGCTTGTGTGTTGGCTCGGCCGGGTTTGGAAAAACTGCATCAGCAGGTTCTGTCCGGATGTACAAAATTGAGCGCTTCTGCCATCTTTGCTGACTGTTTGGGGTTCTTATCAAGTTTGTTAGGTGAGCCTGTTCTATGTCTTGTTGTCCCCCTTGGCAGGGTACTTGTGTGTAGCTGTAAAAACCGTTTCATGGGCATGGTTAAACAAGATTGTTGTACTCGTGAAACGCAAAACTTGACTCGTGTGTGATTTGTCTTGGTTTTAAAAAAATATCGCTTTGTACTCAGTCATTTTTGCTTAATCCGTCTCTAACAGTTTTCAGGGAGTTTGTTAGTTTTGATGACATTGTATGCTTCCAGCTTGCTCAAATGGGCATACTGTAGATGGTGGTGCCCCCCCCCTTCTTGATGAAGATTGTGCACCAACCTGCGCCTGACAATCTTGTTATGCTCCGTGTTGTCCTGCTTCCAAACATGCAGAAATTTGTTTATCCATGTTAAGACCCTTCGTTATTTCTGTGCCAGCTGCAGTGTCTCTGTGGAGCTGGAGCGATTGAGTTGTGTAGCTGTCCTTGGCTGTCTTGTCTTTGCCGGTCGCTGTGGGCAGTCCGCCGTGTGCCTTTGTTCTCTTGCCCATTGCCCCATACTTATTGTCCGGATCCGTGTCAAAAGCTGGTAGGGTTGGGCCGATGTCAATAGTTTTGCAGTCAATAGTTTTGCATCTATAGCACTAGTTTTGCATCTATAGCGCTACAATCCCTCAGGCATCTGAGTGCTGTTTATTACCCATGGTGTGTGGTGTTCATTTATCGCCCTCGGAAGGATGAAAAGCTGCATTTGACCCTGCCGGGATTTGAATCCTACATGAGCAGGCTCTGCCTGGTTGTCCAAAATGGGTGTTCTGCTCGCTGTGCTGCTCCGGGTACTGGTTTGCTTTGGTGTCTGTTGCTTGTGTTATCTTGGCAGATGTTGATGCTGGTTCTTTCTTGTTCTCCTAGCGTGCGTCGCTGGTAAGGGTGTTGTGCATGATCATGGTATGCACTTGGTGCTGGTCCTTAGGTGATGTGTGCTGCTTTGGTGTGTGCTTGTGTGGTTTTGGCAGGGTGGATGGTAGCGCCTGCCTCGTCTGATGCAGGCTTCTTTTTCGGGTCTTTGGCTCTGAAACCCAGTGCAGAGGCCGGAGATGTACATCGGAGCGCAGCCTGTGTGCGGCCAACGTGTTTCGCTACCCGTAAAGGTAAGTGTTGTGGTGTGCCCTGTAGCAGGGTACTGTTATAACTTGGTTTCCTAAGTTTGTTAAAAAATCCATTGACTGTGGGGTGCACCCTATTGTCACGTGCTTGTGACCAGAAACACAGCCGGTTTTTCTCAGGTTGACATTCTTTCTCCCTAAAAAAAATTCGCAATGTTTGCTACTGTTTTCGTAATTTCATTCACATGGAGTGTGATATGTCGCACATCGAAAACATGAGTCGCGTGCCTGAGCGCGTGAAGCCTGGCTTTTCTTGCTTGGAAAATCATTTCCCACTTAATTTGAGAAAATGTTTTATTAAATTGTTTGTATTATCTAATGTTTTCATTCTGCTGCGTATGCATCTTAAATTGTGCTTAAAAGGGGAAAATTCCCTTGTTTATTATTTTGCTGTGACTGCTCCGACTCGTTTAAACCGTGCCCGTTGTGTCACCAGACTTCTGTTTTGTCTGTGCGGTTTACCCATGAATAACTCGTACTCCTGAAATTATGTGCGCCTTAACTTGTTTTGCCCTAGCGTTGCAATTGACCAATTGCGCAAGTGCATATATTACAAAAATACGTTTCAATTTTACATGTGTGCGGTATCGCTTCCTGCCGTTGCTCTGTGTCGGCTTACTTCAAGTTTTTTTGTATACAGCTAAAATGCCCGCTTTGTACGCCAATGTCTTTTTTTTTTTTTTATTTTGGGTGGGTTCCCTGAAACAACCGCCTGCTGTTTGTCTTTCGCCGCCGACCGCTCTTGCTGCACTGCACTGGATATTTGAACAGGACAATGTTCAAGTGAGGGGGGAGAAAAACAAGACGCTGAGTGCACCGCCAACTTTTTGTAAAGAAAAAAGGGAGACGCTGAGAACACAGTGAACTCCCTTGTGTTTGGGTCCACAAACTGGTTCTGTTTTCTGCTGCCAAAGCAGCTCCTTGTATTGGACCCAGGGGCTATCCCCTGGGTCCTTCTGTGTGGTGGGGGGCTGTGGTGCCAGCCCCCTGGCTGGTGGATACCGACAACAAATTGCACCTTATGCCCCCGCCTACTTCCTGTCTTTGGGGGCCCTGGTGCTTTGCATCGCTGTGGGAGGAGGACACCTTGCCCTGCCCTGTTTCCTGGCGACTGCGCATCGACTTTGTAGTTTGGTGGGGCAGCACTGGCCCATTTGTTGGGTTGCTCCTCCCCCTCTCTGGCTGCCATGGGGCACAGGTTACCAAGCCTCGCCTGGTGCGTTGCCCATCACCTTGACTCTGAGCCCACCCCTCCACCTTTCTTGGCAGCCCATATGCACAAGGACCACACCAATGCCATAAAGGTTATTGCAGGTTTTTTTTTTTTTTGCATTTTTAAAGCGCTCACACAGCCTGCGGGCAGCGAAGCGCTGTTACAGGAATTGTTTGTTTTTTATTTGCGTAATTGTTTTTTTTTCTTTTTTGTGTATTTATAACGCGCTTAAATACCCAGAGGTTTCCAAGCGCCGACCCGGGGGATCGAACCTGTGTTGCTTCATGTCGTCTAGCTTGTAAGGTCAACACGTTGCCGCTGAGCGATCTACCGGTCAAATAACTTCCTTGGCTAATTTCAAGTCCTAGAATGAGCTTTGTATAAGTATTTGTACTGCATGCTAACGGATGTAATGTACCAACTGGCCCATTATATCCGGGGGTAGGAGGGTGACTACGATGCATGGCTCCAAGGCCATGCTCTGAGCAATTTTGCAACAAGTCATGGCCGTCAGGGTGATATAGATTTCAGTGTGCTCACTCATCGGCTGTTAAATGGGAGGAGGGCTCGGAGACCAGGTGGTGTAACTTCCAAATTGTTACTTTTCAACTGTTTTGTTACGTTGATTTGTTTCACCTTAGCTTAACCAAAACAAACAATTATGAAAATGTGTACCTATGTGTGTAATCTATTATTTCCTATGATGCAGTTGGTGAAGACTGTCTAAGAGTGTGCATTTCTGGCCAGCATGCACGCTTAATGCAAAACTGTCAGATTCAAATGGGCGCAAATGATTTTTCATTTGTGGTCTGACATTATTTCTGCCAGACCTTTTGAACCCCACCCACGCTTTGGCGGATCCCATTTGAGGATTGTATTCGACTGACTGTCCAAAGAATAATTTTTCCAGCATTATTTTGTTTTCAAACTGACCCTTGTGACCGCTTTTATTAATCCTTCGACATTTTAAAGGATTGTTACGAAATTGTCTTTGGCATTCTACTTGTAGAATGAAATTTAAATCTTCTCTTTCATAGGCTATTAGAATATTAGAATATATAAACGCTGTCTGGGCCATAGACCTTGAAGGGTATAACAAAGTCAGAAGATGAAATGGTTCCAACAATTCTGGTTTGAAAATCCACACATTCCACTTGTGATTACACTCTGAACCAAGAAAGTAATGCCATGGAGTACGCCACGTCTAGTGCCCTATTTTCTCTTGTTCCGAGGAAAATAGCACTTACATTAATCTTTCCTATTGCAGCTGAACAGGCATCAAATTCCACCTTTGAGCAGATGTTTTCCAGTTGCCCCGATCTCTACAAGCACTTTTGCTTTTCCGGTACTTGTCGGTATCTCCTGTCAGAAGAGACTCCTGCATGCATGTAAGTAGAGTGGGGCTGTCTGCATAGGTTTTACGCAATATTTAATTGGATTGTTTATGCAAGTCGCCCTTTGTGGTTCTTAAAACTCATGAGCCCACACCAATTTAGGCAGTTAATGTTTGAGCACACAGCTTTTAAATGGAAATCAATTGTACTGTTTCCCACCCGTAATGCATTAATTACAAATCTGAATATTTTTCATCTGACAATGATTTACATTAATGCATCAAGCTGGACTACATTTGCAATCTGAACATACTAAGTCCGTTTATATTGAAGCCATAGACCCCCCCCCCCCACCCCTTCCAATGTTCACTCGTTCCCTGGTGGCCTAGAGAACCTCAACAAACTTTGAACACCTGATGTATGCACTCTGAACGAACAGCAGACCAACATAGAACCAATATAGAACCTGTAACCAGAAGCTCCACATCTACTGCCACGTGAAGTTCCCGAGTGCAATGTGGAAAAATTGGCCAAGAGCTCAGGCAACTCTTGGTGTGTCTTCTTGTAAGAGGTACGGTAATCGGCATATGCTGGAACTGAAATAATTCATTTTTTGTGTCCAGTATGGGCACATAAAAAGGGGTAGTGAGTTAGTCTATAGATTAAGGGAGGTGGGAATGCACCACTGTTGTGCTCTTTTTGAGATAAAAAGGAGAGGACACTCCTTCTCTTCCAAATCTAACCATTGCCTTATTCTGGGAATGCAACTCCATTCAGATAGCTAGCAATCTTTTAGGTGTCCCAATGCACCCTAGGACTAGAGCTAATTTTTCCATTGGCTGCATCCTGTAGGATCATAAATGCTCCATAAAATTACTAGAAGCAATATAATCTAGATTAAGGCCTTGTAGATCCTGTTCCAAGCCCCTATGAAGGACCATTTGTGGTTAATTAAAATACTATGCTCCTCGAACCATTTTTCCAGCGTCATTAAAATCAATTTGCCAAATAATTTTAAAAGAATCCACCACAGTGATAATACTGTAATGCTGTGAGAAATTGCCATTTGTACAAGGGTATAAAAGCCTTAGACTTTTATTTGCTATTATTTGATGCTGCAAATTCCACATTATAGGGTAATCTGCTTAATTCCCCCCCCTCCCCTTTCCATGCCAACCCATAGTGTACACCTGTATCCTGCTGGATCAGTACCCTGATCTGCAACACCTGCCCTCCAGTGGCACAGAGCAGGTTCAGGGGGTGGTCACAGATTCACCGTTGGAAGCTGCAGTGTCAGCCAAGTCTTTGCAGCATAGGGGCTGTGTTTAAGACCCGTACCCGTTGTTCCAAGAAATACATAACTAAGAGTTGCTATTTTGATGACTGTTGTAAACATGAAATATCATACATACCAGAGTTTAAGGTATGGTGGCTAATATCTCTCATAATTATCCTAGCCACATTAATTTGTTATTGCAAATGTGTCAGCTCTTTGAGCCCAGCTTTGCTGTGTATTCCCTCCCCCTTTTTCTCCCCCCGCTAGCCAAGTGGTCTCTGCTGCTCCCAGCAAGACTGTAGGCTTGGGGGTTGCCGCTTTGTTCCTTTCAGGGCAGTGAGAAAACAACTCTACAGGAAGCTGTCCTGTGAACAGGAATCCAGGGCACACCTTCACAAAAGGACTGTCCTCCCGCTAGGATGCTGCATACCAAAAGACCCTTTGACGCTATTGACAAGGGACAGGGTGCAGTTGGTGTGGCCAGTGGGAGCCCAATAGTGGGGGGGGGGGCAGGGTAACGGGAGGAGGATTGATCATGCATACAGAGGCATGAAAAGGATACCGGGTGTTTAAATGTATTGGAGGTTCTATTTTGGCGCAAGGCTTTAAATCTGCCACCAACAACCCCCATAGAGTACTTAAGGCTCGAGTTGGGGATTATTTCTTTAAGTACTCAATTACTTAAAGAGTGTGGGGGGGGGGTAATAATGTGAAATCAAGGATGTCTGTGGAGTGCCCGCTTCTGAATAAACTGGGGAATAATTACAAAACGGAAATGGGTGGGTGTGTAAAAAAAGAATATATAAAAAATAATTTGAAGACCTAAACTTAGACTTTTTTAGAGGTATTAATTGGGTGCCGCTTCCTGAATCCTGGATTAATTTTGATTAAGACCTCTCGCTATAGTAAAGCAAACTTATGAGATTGGAATAAAAATCATACAAACTTGGAGGCGTTGTTGCCCGGCGACCAAGATGGCGGCTCTCTCCTAGAGCTCCCACACCTGGCGCCATATGAGGATTAATATATGCCAAACAGTGTCATATAACTCCCGATTTCAGACTGATACAGCTAAAGGTATTGCACCAGTATCACTACACCCCAGGTCGACTCCATCTGCTCTCCAAGGAGGGTACTGGGGCATGCCCACGCTGTCTGTTCCTCCAACGCCAGGTATTTCCATATGATATGGGATTGTCCCCGACTCAAGCCATTCCGGAATGATGTATGTGCAATATTGTCCGAAATGATCTGTAAGATTGTTGACCCCTGTGCCCGTACTCTGCCTGTCCACATCTCCCACTCCTCTTTGGCTAGTGTGTGTACATTTGTACGACTGTCTCCTTTTGGCTAAACGCTGTACCTTACTGCGATGGGCTAGTTCACATTCCCCCAACAAAGGATGTAGTTTGGGCGAATGACATGGAAGAACAATGGTCACACATATGCGATCATCCTAATCCCGCCCCATTGACAAATGGTCTCCACTCAAATCTCCTGCGTACATGCCCAACACCTGACACACCCGCTGGCACACTGCCCACATAATCCATATTCCTGTGGTGCCTGGCCCCCCTCGACATAGATTGATATATTCCACCCAATGATATAGCCTTGTATTTCCAAGCTGTATCAGATGCGCCCTTGTTAGGGTTGGACCCCCAGGCAGGCAGAGCCTTTTGCTTGGAGTCAAGAGGGTGCAGAACTCATGGAAGGCCCAGCTTCTTTCCAGCCCAAAAGAACGCAAGGTCCAAACAAGTAGCAAGGTATAGCTGGGGTTTATTACAGCCAACAGGGATCTCGTGCACGGCAGAAATTCCAGGCACCTCTCAGCGAATGCTGGCTCGCAGGTAGGTTTTGGTAATGTGTGGTATTACAACTTGCGTCACATTCCAAGCCCCTCTCCAAAAACCTAACTCCACTCTGTATAGGCTATTGAGTGGTAGTTTCCCAATAGGAGCCCATATAGGGTTTGGTTCATTGAACCGGGCCACGTCAGGTTTCAGCCTTGGACCATCCTGGTTAATTGCAACTAACTCATTGTTATAGTGTGCAGACCACATGATTTGTCAGTGATCCCAGCTACCCACCACTAGGGCCATGAATTTTGATTGGTGGAACCGCGGGCCCCCAAACCTGGGACAAACTGTTCCTAGCCCGCAAGACACCTGTTCATGGTGCATATGCAACTGTGTCCGTAAGGTACAACTATGTGTCAGCGTTGTAACCGTGTCTGTCGTGAGCGTCCTCTGTTCCCACCGCAGAACTGTAGTTTGAGTGTAACAAATTTGTTGCGACCATTGTCTGGTCTGTCAGACGTTTGGCTCTTCCCAGCCATCAAATCTTGACTCCTCATCAGCGCGGCTGGATCAAGTGCTTGGAGACCACAGTTGTGAGCTCAGGAGCTCTGAATTATTCTGTATTTTACAGGTAATGGGCTCCTATGCAGCTCATGTTACTTTGGCTTAGAGTGAGGAATGTCCCTTGCAACATTACGACCTTGGCAGTGGCTTTGTTCCCGCTGCAGTAGTTCTGCTTGCACAGCATTCTGTGTGGATTCAGGTTTTCCTAAAAAGGCTATGGCCTACTACGATTTCCTAAGCCATGGTCTGGCTTCTACTGTATGCACCTTCCATAGTGTCCATAAGTTGGTGCGTTACGGCTGTTGGGTCCCTTGAGTGCTCCTGCCATTTCATAGGGTGATTGCATGTAAGCTTCTGCAAGCATTTACATGTGCTCTTCATGCAGCAAGCTAAATAATAAACGTGCAGACAGTATGTACATGTCGCTGACCTCTAACTCATAGAACTGTACACCTGTGTTCTTCGTGTAGTTGGGTGCGAGTGTCCCGACTGCGCGGATGGCACATGTACTTCATGTTTGATGTAGCTATGTCGTTATGGTGTTTCTAGCGACTTGAGGCATGGCTTTTTGGTGCTCTAGTCGATTCTGTCCATGTAGCTGTCTCCGGCTCCCTCTTGTGTCTTTGTCCACTCTGGGTAGTGGTTGCACGGCTCATGGGATGTAGGGTCTGTTGAGAGGTTCTCTCATAGTAGTTGGGGGAGCGGTGGGGATTGGTGTGAGCTTGTACGATGGGCGGCCATTTTGTCTTTGGTGGTGCTTCTTGTTAGAGGGTCTTCCCGGGCGGAAGGCATATTCTGACCTTCCCTCTTCAGCTTGCATGTAAATGCCATCTGCTCCGACCTCTGTCAACAATGTTATTTCACAGTGTTTGTGCCATGTCTTACCGAAGTGTGCCAAAAAAGTGGTGTAAAAAAATCCTACACACTTGTCCAGCCTACACAACTATAATGCAGTGGCTCAGGTGTATCATCGATACATAAAATGGAGTTTTATATGCCCCAAATTCCAACCCCTGCTGCAACTATGGACACATTCACTTACCACTTTGGGGGATGCACCCAGGGTCTTATGATGTTGAACAATGTCTGCATGTGTGTGCTGGCCTCCTTAACTTGATTCTGAGTCCCTGGAGTGGGACCCGTAGCATCCAGAGAGCCAAGACTGGCAGGATACTTCTTTACACCACCTCGAAACAATCCGACTGCCTTCAAACTGGATTCCCCACATTCGAAGCACATAACCTGCTAGTCCTGCTTTTGGCACTTGACTGAACTCTTTGAACCAGCGACCTAGCATATTTAAAACTCTGTGCACTGCATCGTACCATGCAAGTCTTGAACAAACTGCTGACCGCCAGACACCGACTCAAACCACTGGACTATCATTCGCCAACTAGAACAAGCAGTTACCAAAAAACTTGACCTCAAACTGCTGCTTCATTCATACAGCTGCACAGTGGAGCATTTCGATCATTGCTTCGACTGGAGTGTCACTCGTCATCCCTACCCAGTGGTTAATGTATGTCTCGAACCAGCTCAACCTCTGAACTGATCCTGGTGAGCGCTCCAACCTTCATTTCTCAAACGCCACCGCCAAATTGCTCTTAGCCACGGCATTCAAACCGACTCAACCCCAGCTTGCCGCTTCAACAAATTGCTGCACCTGAACTCTGCTCTAACCGATCGCCAAATAGTTTGAAGTATTGACTGGTAACTGCCCTGTGGGCCCAATTTCTGGCCCTAGAGACTAGCTAGGTCTCTCTAATCCATTTTTGTTATAAGAACATATCCTTTTCAAAGAACATTGTAGTTTTTATCTTCCTGTCTCCTACTGTCTTATTACCCAGAGTGCTGCCTTTTGCCATCGTTGCATATTCTGTGCCCTTTACAAAACCACCTATGTAGAGTGTTTTCGATTTGTTATTTTTGCAGATGGTATGTTTCAATTTTTTTTTTTCATAGCACCTTGATTGGCCAGTGCTCGATTTTGGACTTTTATACTTCGCAGTTTGGGTTGCTACCAAATCATTCACACCATTCTTGTCCGTATATCCTTTCCCCAGGCCACATTACCACAGAAGATGAAGCCGGTATAGCTCAATTGTGCCCGTTTTACCTTTATGTTGGGGTCCGTCACAACCCCCTTTATTTTTTGAGTGAAATGGGTTGGGATATTGACCTTTTCAGCAGACTGGATACTTCGTGACCTTAAGCAGACATTATATGCCTCTTAAATTAGTAATAAGTAGTTGCCAAATATCCTGACTTCTTTTTCTATTGGCCTTAATATATTTCACGATTGCAAATCTCTCGCAAAGAGTTTCATTTTATGTGGCTTGAGGCCAGTGGTGCTGTGGAAATCATACATTCGCATGGACTTGTCAGCCACACTAAATGTAATAAGTGGTAGATGGGCAAAATACTATATTCTGCAGCATTTCACACATTTTGCGGGACTTTTAAAAATTACAAATTAAGGTCGATGGTCTGCTTAATGCATGCACGGAAAGTATTACAGAAGCGTTGACTAAAACAAAGGGTATCTTTTTTAAAATGTTTGTAAATCGTGTTAGACTTTTATTAATTTTCTGTTGGCTTTTTGCACTTCCTCTAACGAGATGCGTAGAGTCCTTTGAGCACTCCTTAGTAATGGAATTCATAAAGTGGCTGTCCTTACTATTTTGATCACAATACAAAACTCTGCCATGTTAGATTTGAGGGCCTTCTCCAAGTCGCCCATCTCCTAGTAGTTCAGTGTCTTCAATTGCCATTTGCTACAGTGTCGATCAATTCATCCCAGGCTTCCTCTGGCGAAGTTCTTGGTCGATGAATGAGCTTAAGACTGACCATGGATGATTGATCATACTTCCCCATTTTCAAAGTATGCAATTAATCTTCTTACCTTGATGCTGCTTGTATGAAAACTAGACCTGGTATAAATTGAGGGTGAGCATCAAAACTGAACACAGAAGCTTTTCTCAATCCATTGAGGAAAGTCGCCAATGCGCTGAAAGGATTCTATGTCCATTTTCCGACTGACTAAATACTGTCCGACCTCGGCATTACTTCAAAAACATTTGACCCCCAACTCCCTCCACACCCACTATTACCCCCCCCCCCCTCCATAATTTCCATGTCAGTCGGAAAATAAACGCAATGCTCACTAAAAGTATCATTGGGGCCCAGATTGGTCGCAGGGGAAGCCATGATGCTAGGTTGAGTAAAAAGAATTATCAATGTCTTCTGAGAGATTTGAGCCCAGTGCTTTAGTGTACGTACTGGAGGGCTTTTGGGCCAACACAGGCGTGTACTGCAATCAAATTAAGTGAAGCAGGGCCAAATAGTCGCTATCCACCTTATTTATAACTTTAAAATCCACAATCTATCCATGTATTTGAAATCCTAAAGATCATTTAATGGAGCTTCGTTTGATACCTATAAAGGTAAAATTCCCTGGTATAGCCACCAAAAAACTGCCATTCGTTGCATGTGAGCTCTATTCATGTACAAACGGGTGTAACTGAAGACCAGCACTCTCTGGTCTATTATCTAAACAGATGTTTGGAATGCTCCGTGCTAAATCCTCATTGGGATCAAATAAGTATTCAGGTGTCCACAACCACAATATCCTATTCAAATCAACTGCTGTACCCCTCAACAATGTGTGAACTAGAAAAACGATTGTAAATTAGGCCTTCCTGCTGCACATAATCCCCTCTAATTCATGTTTGCCAGTCATTGCTGGTTTGGGCACAAAAAATTAACGTGTTTAAAGCAAAGACTATTCATATTTTTTATATCTGAAATACAATCTAGATTTGCGACTCCAGGTTCGAAATTGAGATTCATTTAGCAGGAGCTAAAACCAGCTCCTGGTTGTCGGGCATTACCCCCTAGGCAGGAGCTACCGCAAGGGAACCATGAGCTACCACTACCAGAAATGCTCCTTTAAGTTTCGTCCATTTTGTATAAACCATTGTGTTTAAATGTGTATTGTGATCTAATTCTTCTTTTTAAACATTCCCAAATACTCAGTTAATTTCATTTACATGAAGGCACCAGTTGGCTTTAGGAGCCAAAAGTAGCTCCTGGTAGCTGTTGTTTTTAGGCCAACCAGGCTCTAATGCTAGAAGCAGGAGCTAAATCGCTCCCAGTTCCCCATAATTTTGGCCCCGGACTGCTTGTTTATCGAAAAAGTATTAACACTTGGTGATTTAGCAGATTGTGTGCACAAGCCATTCCACATCCTCCAGTGTTGCTGGACGTAATCATTAAGTGCAATGGTCGAGGTAGGCAATTGTGCTGCCTTGGGCAAAGTCGAAATTGATGGCAAGTTGGCGCAACCTCGAGGATAAAATTGTAACGGTGTTCGATTTTGCATGTAAGGGTATGGTTTGTTTAAAGGGCAGAAATCTATTTTAAAATGCTTTTGTGTTAGCCAGTTTATCCACATATCCCTCTACATGTTCTGAATAAAATGTGTAATCTAATGGCCAATTGTTTTTCAACGGGTCGTTTCTTTTGTCTCGTCGCTGTCCAACTTTTGTCTACTCTGCGTATTTGAAGTTTTAATGGCGGGGCAGCTTCATGGTTTCATGTACGAACCAGATTACACGGATTTAAAACCTGAAGCAAGGTAAAGTTTTGAAGAACCAGCAGAATACAGGGATGTTTCTCCTTATCCAAGTTAAATGGAAGAGGGGTCTTCTTATTGTCAATGTCATTATTGTGAACTGATGCCCACATTAGAAGATACTTGTTGACGTGTATTCAAGGGGCTTTCAGAATAAGATCCTTCTGCCCTTTACATGACACACCTACGCGACTTCAAGGCTTACCCGTTCAGTTTTTGATGTCCCTGCTGCACTAATTTAATAGCAACATTCGTCCGTATGTTCCCACTAATGAGTAAGTATACTATGAAGTTATTGCAACTATTTGCTTGCCATTACAAACATGAATTGCATTGCTGATGTCTGACCAAATGCTTTCTTTCCTGTTGCCACTAGGAGTTGGGTTTTCTTTCTCTAGTCTCCCTATATTTGTTATCTGGTAATGTGTTCTGACTTTAACTACTTGTTGCTTAAAGTTGCTACAACTTTATGGGAAATCGAGTCTTGCACTATAATGTTTTCGTTATTTGACAGTAGTGGTGTCACTTTCCAAGTCCAATCATCATATTCATGAGATAATGTTCCAGATTGTGTAACGTTTAGTTGTAATGGATTTCTTTAATGTGGATTAAAATTAAACTTGTACCATAAACAGTGGTTGCAAGAGGTGGCAAAACAGTCAAACCTATTATAATGGCACTCGTCGAACAAAAATAAACACCAATATAACTGTTTTGCTATAGTGTTAACTGTCGCGCCCCAGGTGCATCAGTAGCTTGGTGCCAGGCCTAAGATTGCATTTAGTCTATTTTGTTATGCCTAGGCATGGTTGCATGTCTTTTTATTCTGTAAATGGCTCAAAACAATTTCTAAATATTTACCTTAAAGAAGTGTACAATGTTCTTTTATGTTAATTGAATCAACAGATGGTACTCTTGTGGTGTAAACTTTGTGGATTCACGAAGGCTTCTAATCCAAGTGCGTAGTTCTACTAGGGCGTTGTATGTGATATCGGGGAAGAATTTCCAAGTTTCATATGTCAATACTTCGGCTTCAGGAGCATCCTAAACATCCCAGGAGCTTTGAATGTGTATTTTATGCATTTCATTTTAAAAACAATATTTTACTGCAGAATATTCACCTTACATCGCTGGAGAAATAGCTATTAAAATGTTTCATCTATTTTATGGGCGTTTTTTATATTCCTCAAACTTTTCTAAAACTTTTTTATTAGAATGTTTTCAGCCCTGGCCAAACCAGGATCTCTGGACGCCTTTTTAAAAGGTTCAAAACCGCAGTTACAAAATGTTTTTAGGCTGAGATAGGAACATTAGGATGGACCGGTGGTAGCGGAGGAAGTGGAGGGGCTGGAATATGTGGGTGGTGATGTAAGGTGCAGCGCTGATGTGAAGTGGTAGTGATATTCCATGCTCGTTGTGCCCAACGGGCAAATGCTTGCTTTTGTCTTTTGTTAGTTTGCAGAGTAGAATGCGTTGATGATTCTGGCTAGCTTGTCTGGTGTTGTGTGGATGGGTTTGTCATGTGGGTAAGCTGGGGTTCTTAAGGGGATGACTTTGACTACAATGCAGAGTCCATGGAAGGCAATTCGCTTGGGTATGGGAAGATGGAGCGATATGAGTGTTTGGGAAGCTGGAGGATGAGTCTAGCTGCTTCATTTTGTATGGCTTACAGTGGGCAAAGTTGGCATTGGAGTCGAATGAGAGCATTACCATAGTCCAGTTGGGACAGAACCAGTGTTTGGAATGCAGTGAGAAGTTGGTCGATGGTGAACTACGGGATTTGATGGGTGTAGAGATGGATGTGTGGGGTTGTCTGTAGCGCATGTTTTGATCCAAGGGGCTAGGTCTAGTTTGTGCCCCGCAGGGCAAACCAGGAGGTATTCTGTTTTGGAACGGTTGTGTTTGAGGCAGTAGGTTGCCATCGAGGTGGTGATATAGACAGCAGTTCAGGGTACGGAGGTGTGAAGCGGATGAGATTTGGAGGTCTAGTTGTCTGTTTTGGTGGAAATTAATTTGTTTTTCGAATGAAGAATTCGACACTGTGGAGTGGAGACTGGGAGGAAACCAGCAGGACCCTGTACTTGATTGCGGACGGCGGTCAAACCAATAATGGGATATGGAGCCCATGTGTGTAAACCAGTTGAGGATGGTACAGTTTCATCCTGTGGGATAGGATTTTGAGGCGACTGGTGTGGTCGGTGGTGCTAAAGGCTGCAGAGATTAGGTGTGGAGGGGCTGTGTCCTTTGACAGTGCAGTGGTTATGGAGGATGTGAAGTGTAACAGGCTTGGTGCTGTGTCCACCATGGGAGAGGTTGAGGAGGCTTTCTCTAACCACGACTCAAAGATGAAAAACGACAAGTTGACCGTGAAACATCGAATTCTTTAAATATCGATGGACATTTGGCAACTTTGGGGATATTACTAATATTTGAAAGTAAGAGGTTTATATTTTTTTTACAAACTGATTTTTTTTCCTGTTAGTCACACAAATATAAGTGAGTAAAATTAGGAATGTTACCTTTGTGTCTTGTATTTGGGAAACATGTGAATTGTTTGATGGAAAACAGCAGACTATGCAAAGATATTTAAACATGAATTAGTTATGTAGTTGGGTCACAAACCCTAGGTTATCTATTACATGAAGAGGGGCTGGACGATGTGTCCAAGGCTGTGAAGAATTTGTATAAATATGTGCATTTGTGGAATGTTCAGCACTCTCTCATCTCACGGTGTCTGCTTGTACACACTGCGGGGTGTTAATAACCAAACAGCTGTTTGTCAATAAAGTACAATTGTAACTTAGACCTTGTGACTGGCGTATTTCTATTATGCGGTAGTAAGCCTTGATATTTTTTAATCTTTCAACACCATGTACAGTATTAACCAACTGGAGCAAAAAATGTAGAAAGAACACAGAATATGCGAAGATAGCAGATACAGTGCTCTGGTTAATGAGCCAGGGGGAGAAAAGGCAATTAAAGACCACGTGTTCAAAAAGGATATGTTCTTGGGTGCAAAGGGGATAAAAATTACCTACCCAGTCAAAAATGTACCAAAAGGGGCAGTTGGACGTCACAAAGTATGCACTTGCCAAACGCCTCATGCCAAAGTTGCGCAAGAGAGCATTTGGACATTTTACAATAACATTTTAAATGTAAACAATGATTTTGCACCTCAAACTTCATGCCAAGTAGGAGCACAGTGGGTCGTGTCGTGACACTTCATTGAGCATCAAAACATTTTGTCCTTTTAAACCCAATTGTATCACGAAGACGAATGTGCCAAGGACATTTCCAATTGTTCAACATGGTAAATGTATCCATTTTTGCATACAAAACCATGATTTCAAACACTGTCATTGATGGTACAAATGCCATCATTCTAATTGGTGATGCTCTTGTGAGTTCACTCAGTAAAATAATTGGGCTCTTACACGGGGGTGTGCCACAAGTCCTAGACGATGCAAATGTCCCCTTTTCAATTCAATTGGAAACTCAAAGGGATACAGGCTTCAATAGCATGAAATTACTACCCCTACAGACTTGCAGGTCAATGCATATGGCCAATATACAGAAATCCTAAGCAACGGAGCATGCTTTCACTGCCAAATATCTACCTATCTACATCTATAGATGATACCATTTGGAAGATTCAATAAAGCAGAATGTCTCACCATAGTGTAGTGGTGTAGTGGTAATCTGAATGTTTGCACATGCAACATTTGTTTACAGTTTACTAGAAGGGGTCATGCGACTTTGATTCCATTGAACTTCCTGTTGGCTTTCGTTTAGAATCTTCAAAGGAATTCCATGATGTTCCCTGTTGAGATGTTTTCATCTTTACATAGCCATGTGTATTATGTAAAATGGCGCACCATCAATTTAAAAACAAACTAAGACAGCAAATCCTGCATTCACCCTTTTCGCATTTGAACCTCACGCAAGTTGACTTAGACTCTAAAAACTAACTATCACTCAGCATTTTACTGGTAAATGTGACAGTGGCCCATCACAGAGAACCCCACTAACTCGAATTCTAAGTCCAAGGGTGTTTTTTATTTTTTGGAGATTTTACAAGTACTTTGGGCCAGTGATTCTTGGGTAGGTCTCTCTCTGCCTGGCTCTCTGCACCATTCATCTCTCGCACACAAATACTCCAGACCCCCTCCTTTATAATAGCCTCTGCGCTCTTTCACTTTCGCCTACTCTGGTGTCTCGGATGCCCTTGTGTCCTCATCCAACTAGCCCACACTGAACCATTCTCACACCTCCTTAAATACCCCACACCCTCCCAGGATTGGCTACTTACACTGACCAATGACAACCCTGCTCCAGGGGATGTCCGGGAAAGGGGTTGGTGAGGGGTGACAAGGGATTGTAAGCCTCACCCCTTAACCATGTCTGCTTGCCACATTCCTAACGTGGACACGACTGACCAGGGAGGAGTTTCTTGTCCCCATCTTCCAGGCCTTCCTTAATTAAGGGTGTCCTGGTTGTTAAGTTTATTCTCTGCTTATTGCAGCTAATCCCTAGTGGTTTAGTGGGTTAAACTTGTGGCCGACATTCATTTGTTTATATTGAATCCCTGATGGGTTAGTGGACTGGGCTTCCATGTTGTACAGGCTTCCCGAGCTGCACACCTCTCCCTCTGTGGCAGCCAGTGTTGTGCTGTTTTATGCACCCCGCAGTGCACCGCAACTGTCGCGTATGACCGGTCGTGCTGCCCTCCTCTCTCCGGGAGCACTGGACTTGGTAGAGATGCTGCCCTCATTGCATCAGGGTCCTCCCCGGGCCGCCGGCATACTCCAGGTAAGGATGGGTCTGCCCTCCCTCTGTCATCAGTCAGGATTTTAGGCTGGGCGGGGTCCCCCCATTTGACAGGGCCTGAAAACAGTCCCTGTCTCATAACCCACCGCTATCCAATACTACAAATTTGAACCTCACCAATGTTAACTATTTTAAAGTTTTTCACATTCCGTAGATGGTTCCACGGGTTGACTATCCTCTTTGTTTAACACCCTAAAAAAAAACGTATTTACAAGTCTGTTTCAAATATTATTTTAAATTCTGTAAATGCCTTATTTACTTTCCCTAATCTTCGGATTCTAGCAACATTCTTGTAAGTTTATTTATGTAACTGCATTGTGTTCTATAAAAACGCCCCTTTTTTCAGAATTTGCTCCTACTATAAATCTTATTGCATTTTCATGCACTGTTCCTGGACAGTGCTGCACATTTTTGCAAAGGATGGGGTGCTGACACGAGTGTCTCCACTGAAGTATTGATAGCCGTCCCTATGATTTCTTGGCCGATATATGCAAAAATGTCTGCAGACAACATTTTACAACTGAGATGTAGTCTTCAGAAAGAAGGGCCTCCCCAGATTTATTTGACTTTTACTTGAAATAGTAGGAACAGCTATCTTTATGCATGGCCATTAACAAGTGTATATAGTATACATCAATGATAAGGCTTAAGTATTCACTTTAATAGATTTCGATTTCAACTTTACCTTCTGATCCATTTTAATTACTGACCTCTGCATGATACTTCTCTGGCAGTTTCGGCTTATGTTCACTCAGATTGCACTGAAAGATTATTTTTGGACATGGTGGTTTTGTGCTTTAAATGAAATTTAGTAGTCGGGCCCCAATTACTATGGAGCATGTCACCTATAGCGCTCAGTCCAATTATGCACAGAGAAGTGTTACGCTGTCAAATCTCAGATTTCATATCCTTGTTTCTCTTGTTTAACTTTGACACAACAGGACCTGGGGACATAGTGCTACAATAGCACAGGTACTGTGGGTTGCTTTGGGCAATGTGCAGGTCTGAGAAAGACCATTCATTTTGACAGCAGACCTAGACTTGGTAATTGTACGTGTGGTGCCTCTGTGCTCTGTTGACTCTGCCTCATCTCCTTTTTCATATGTTATCAACTGGGATGTGAAGTACTTAAACCAAATCTTCACTCTTCGCAGGTTGCTCGGGTATGCCACTCTCCATTGCAGGTTGAACATTCACTAGTCTGACTCATGATAAAGTCTGGGCCACGATTATCAATCCTTGTCCTTCACTTCTGAACGTGTTATTCTTTTTGCTGCTCTTGTCCTAACCGTTTCTTATCAACATGCCCGATTTGCCCCGCAAATCTCACTCTATAAATGAGAAGTCTCACACACAGACCAGCTGGGGTGCCTCTGCTGTAGTTCCAGGGTAGCTTTCCAGTTATTTGTGGTTACATACAGGACACAGATCACGCAGTACACCCACCAACCATCCTCACATCACCATCGTAGGCCCCAGACTGACACTCATAGAACACTTGCACAACATTCTCCTGGGCTGTTGATCATAACATTCACCAACATTCTACCAGAATGCATCCATAGCCAGCAGGACAGGACTAGTTATATCACATCATCTCCCTTCTTACGCAGTCATACACCACCAAAAGCAACAAGCATACACACAACAATCACTCTGTAACACAACACATTCTATTCAGAGCTGCCACCCCAGATACAGGGTCTACCACACCCTGGCACAAACCATCCACTAGGGAAACAAACTACACACCAGGAGGTGGGGGGAAAACATGACATGGAAGGGAAACCTGGATTGCCCAACCACTGGAACAGGGTACATCACAACCTGTGGAGTAACACCCGGGTGGATTAACTAAGCCACCAATGCCCACAATAACATTCAGGAGGGGTGGTGCTGCCCATCACCTAGGACAGCAAACACAGAAGGGGTACATATTCTGCCAACTTCCACCCCCACAAACAAACGGACTATGCAATCACCTCCACTCATCACCCAAATCAGCAACTCACATCCAGCATAGAAACTCACAATGAACACAACATTACGTTCTGTCCTCCTCCACACCTCACTAAAACTGCACTGTGCAACAGTCATTCAAGACTACACCTTCACCATACGGACAGCAAACGGGCAACAGCATATTTCAAATTCAACATTAAGGTGCTACTGGCAGCACCATATAACTAAATGTTGACATGAAACATTCTAGCTAGAGAACATTCTAACTTATCAACATCTAACATCAGATCTGCAACAGAACTGAAATACAATTGGCACCTACGTAAATACATGGTCAGGATTAATTTTAATTTACCCAATTCGCTTCCTCGAAAAAGGCAGTTCAAAACCATCCATCAGTTCTACTGCTATTGATCACAGTTCCTTCAGATGAGACAGTTTAAATGCCCAATTAACCTCAGTGAAAAAGGGCAGATCAAAGCTATTCCAGTCTCAATGTTGCTGTTCACATTTCCCTTGTATGACAGCAGTTCACCGTTCCCAAAATAACCCGGGCACCTGATACCTTAACACAGGTGTGCCTTTAAAAAAAAAATGTTTGTCCTCCCAGGGAAATTTCGTTCCCCTCTGTATTGCTAAAATGAAACCTAGCACACAACAAAAACATGAAGGAACTAGGAATAGTTGGCGCATCTCCAAAGTTGAAAGATGGTAGGCCACAACACTGAACTAAACCTTGACCTGACGCTAGCCCAATTTCAACATACAGAAACAATTTGTCCCCAAATCACTGTTAGAACAGAACATCCTACTCTGCACAACCCTCATGACAGAGGTAGGATAACCATAGGCACATGCAATGCATCATATAATACATAAACTTTACCTTGGATGATCAGCTTTTACCAGAAATTATGGCAAGGTTGATAATAAGTCCCTTTCTTGCACCATCATTTTCTTTTTTTTGTAAACCTCATGCATGATCCTAATCTCAAATGAGCAATTCCCTGACTACTATTAGAAGATGGTGTCCTCGCATTTCTCTGTCCTTGACTCATTCATTTAAAGCAACTATTCGGGTGAGAGTTAGAGTGAGTAAGATATATCGATCGGTACCAACACACACAGCTTAACATAACCAAAACAATAATACTAGCAGTAACATACAGACTTTAATGTTGAACCCATCCACTGGAGGGAGAAACATCCTTTTTTACGTGTTGCTTCCTTTGTTGGGCACATGCTAGAACATTTACTGACCGGTGAGATCCAAATCCCTTAATCAGTATTTTTTTAAAATTTTTTATTTGAAGGGCCTCACAGATTTTTGCCGGACTAGGGATGTGGTGGTGTTCCAAACAGTTTGGAGGTTCTTTGAGGCAAATGTTCTGTATTTCCACATGGATGGCTGTGACAAATCCCTTGATGTCATCACTTCTCCCCTGAAAGGGGGACCCTTCCCATGGGGCTAGGGAGGTGAGGCTGCTACCGATAGTCTCTCTAGGGGGTGGTTCTCGGTGTGAGGATCAAATGGGGGGGAACACCCTCTGTGGAGCAAGAGTAGACTATCAAGGGAGAACTCGGTATAACTACCACTCTACCCCCAAAATATTCCCCCCCCACTTTTGGGGACAAAACACTCCCATCCTCTTTACCTCTTCTTGCTACTCAGTTACTTTATGCAGATTAGACCGGTCTAGGAGTATGAGAATAACCATACCGTGACATGGAAAAGTAAAGAAAACTTGGAAAGCTATGGCTCTGTATATACTGGCACGAAGAAGGAAAAATGATTGAAGAGCCCTTCACGGAACCAAAGCGAATATACTATCGCTCAACCACGCATGAGGTGGCCAAAGATGAACGGAGAGGAAGAACTTCTCTTGTTGTCTGATCCTCCCTGGAGGAACTGTGAGCTAGAGGGAGCTGCTGTGTGGAGAACTGGGACAGAAGGAGACTGGGGCGCTGGCCATACAGCAGACTTATTCCAGCAGAGTATGCTGCTGAGACAAGAGGACCACAGCGGGAGAAACTGATATCCGGTGCAGAGCGGAAGGAGGAACTGCTGTACCTGTGAGGGACCCAGGACTATCGAGCTGCCACACAACTTCCAGGGTTGAGAAGCGAGCCTGCAGAAGCTGGGAGCCAGAGAGAAACAAACCACGGAACAGGAGTAAGGAGCAAGCCCAAGGAGCTGAGGATATCCATAAAGAAAACTGTTAATGAGTTGGGAATTGATCTACGAAGCAGTGGGCAGAGCAAAGACCCTGTTGAGACCCTGAGGGGTGGAGTTGAACCAAGTTGAGGCATAAGGGAAACTTCCAGGGTAAATCCATTTGTTGAGAGCAACCAACCAGAGTGCAGGAATCGTCATCTTCCTCGTATCAGTAGTTGAATGAATCCTAGAGGACTTTCAGCCACACAGTGCCTGGCAGGTTAGTGATCTGGGCCTGCTTAAGAGACCATAAGCCTGAGAAAAGGATCTGGGGCCCGAATGCTCAAAGGATTAAAGAGTTGTATATGCGAAACAATGCCTTGCAGGGGTACAATGTTGATTCTTCGCCCTTTTTTTTCCCCTGGAGTTTTTTGCCAAAAAAACAAATAAAAAAATATGGGGGGTGGAGGGAGGTGGGGAAGGGCATATAAGTGGTATGGGCGGTGAGAGGATAGGCAATAAATAAAAGGCAAGGAGGGGTTTGGGGGTAACCCCCAATAAAAAAAGAAATGACCGTTTTTTTTCAGTGAAACATTTCCGCAAAAAAATGCAGAAAAAAAAATCTGGGGATGAATGAACATAGAACCCTTGCAGGATAGTTTACCGGGCCTGAGTGAAAGACATTACAATCCTGAAACAATGGTCTGGGACCCACATAACTGGAAGAGAAGACCCAAAGGAGAGGGGAAATATTGTTTGGAAAAGTCAAGACAAGGACCTAATTGAGATTTTCGAAAGAGGTTCTAAGGACCTGGGGAAGGAGAACTCCCACTTGAAACTATATTGAAAGGCATAATGGCGACCAGGGGTGATGAGACATTCCTCATACAGTCACAAACTGCCCAAGAACACCCAGAAGGTAGTTGTATAGTTTTCTTTTGAGGCGTAAGGGACAAATGGGTTTGGAACATAGGACAGTGTACTTATTTATTTTTTTTGACAGACATTCTGATATCTTCCTTAGTTTTGTTTGAAGCAGGGAAACCCCTCTTAGTTATGGGGACAGACAGGGATTTTTCTTACTGTCTGTTTAATAAAGATATATGCCCACAAGCATGCCACCTTTGTGTCCCATGTCTGCTTCTGCACCCTTACATGGCATGGAGGCGAGGAGGCGAGGATGCAGTTGGCTGTACTTGCCCATAATGAAATTGTTAGAATGCAAAGACTGGTGGTGCAACAGGAACAGAAGGGGGGGGATTATTACGGATTGGCATTCATGAAAAGTGGGCTGGCAAGCCTGTTTTAGAAAAAATATGACTTCAAGTTTGTGCACAATATCGCTGTAACAGTCTTGACGTTGGAAACCCATGGTCCGTTCATCCACATGAATAAACCTTCAAGCATTTCATCAATGGAACCTCCTCAAATTAAGTAGTAGAAATAAACTTGTGGTGAGGTCTTTGTTGATTAAGTGTTTGGTTCCACTGAGACTGTGGGATATTTGGACGCACTCCAATGTGCCTCCCTACATCACTTTACTGCAAGGGTGAAAGAAACAGCCCAAAATGACCGCGCTGACACCTGTGTGCACCAAAATATTTAAAACTACGTTTGTGTCACAACCAGAAAAAGGATGCACACCCTGCCACACACAGTTTAGGTGGGGGTGAAAACAGAGTCCTCACTGCAGGAGCATGTCAGTGGGCTCTGCCGCAGTCAACATGGAGCAAAGTGGATGAAACCGCATCATTGTGCTGAAAATGCCTTTTTAAAATGACATTTTCCTTATCTTAAAAAGTGCTGTTTTTGGCGCCAGATCCATTCATTTCTACTGAATCATTGAGATTAAAGGGCCCTGCAATGCCCAGGATCATTCATTGAGTCTCGGAGGAATCAGGCCTCATTGAAGGACGGCTCCTGGCAACAGTATCCTTTGAAAAGCAAACCAGGGACTGTGTTTTTATTTTTCCACAGGATACGTGGCTAAAACTTTGTATCAAAATCAGCTGTGCAGAGAGACTCTAAACAAATGTTTGATACATGTATCCATGCTGGAAAACAATTCTAGCACTCAAGACAATAACTATAAGCTGCACAAAGTGTATATTTGCTGAGATGAAAATGGAATTTAAAGGAATAGTAAAATGGCTTTGTTCCTGACTGGGGAAAAACGCCTATTTTTAAAGTACATTGTTGTGTCAAGGCTTAATTACTTAAGAAATGTAAAAGGATTTGTAATGGTAAAGGCACACTTATAAACTGTTTTAATTTTATATGTTTATAGGAAAGATTTAAAAGGTGAAACTCCAAGCTAAACCCAGTCTGAGTTAATCAACTATATAAAAAAACCTGCTTTGTCAGTTCCCAGCCCTGAAAAAGGGTGACCTCATAAACTTCTGGAGCATGAATGCTAATTGCCAGCATGGGGGCTTTGAATCCCAAGGCAATGGGGGTGGGGGGGTTTCCCAGTGCATAAGACATTCGTCATTGCCTAAGGCGGAGAGAATAGTAGGCTAAGATTCTCACCTGTCAAGTGTGAAAGGCAGGAATCTTCACTTTCAAGGAAGAGGACCCCATCCTGATCAAAGGAATTTGACAGCTGCTGCCAGTTGAAAGAAAAGTAAAAAAACTGCTAAGGGCATTTTGATGTTTAAATGCCTATTTGTAATTGAGCTTTAAAGAGTTTTAACTTTGCCACAAGAATATGATGAATCTGAAAGTTGGTAATTGTAAATCTAAATTTATGCTCTTTCTTTGAAGACGTGATTTAACCCTTCACTGCATAAGGAACAGAAGTTGTGAAGAATAACCATTTGTGGGGAAAGTATTGAAATTGCGCACTTAACATTTTGTACACACATCCCAGGGGTAAATGTGCATCTATGTACAGAATTGGGAAATTTTAGGCCAAATCTTTCATGGTCAAAATTGCCGAAATGTCAAAGCCTAAACCATGTCTCCCACACTTGGTATTTGGATTGAAATGTGACCCACGAAATATGCAACCTGTGCGTTTGATTTTCTTAGAGGTCATAACTACATAAAGATGTATTTGTGGGGAAATTAGATTTTGGTTCTAGGAGCTGGGGGAGATTCCTAGACATTGTAAAAGTAACACCATAAAACATGACAGCGTTTTCTGTTATCCAACCAGCAAAGAGCAAGGCGGAGATTATGTTTTTGCCCAATCCTAGCTGTAGGGGTGTGGATAGTAGGCTTGCCCCTGTCATAATTTTGTGATGTCATTTGGCATGATAAATAAGGGAATCTCACAGCACACAGACGCACTGATTCCTGACTTCATCCTGATTTTCTGCGTGGTGCCCTGTTCCTGAATTCTCCATCCTTGTTCCTGATTTTACTTACCAAGCTAAGGCCTCAGCATTGCTGAACTCCTTTGTTAGCTAGGCCCAAATTCTGAAGCAATCCCAAAAATCCAAGGGAAGCATTTTGATCCAGCCAGCTTGCTACTACTAAAGGCTTGCCTGCAACAAACTCGCCATACCACTGATCTCCCATCTCCAGCGCAGTCTCCAGTCCGAGGTGCCAGTCCAGGTGACCAGAACCGCCCAGCTGACCCTATTCCGCCAGTTAAACTGATCATTGTGATGACCAGAACCCTTGACGGTCCAAAATCTTAAATTAAAGTGGACTGCTATAAGTATTAATAGGAAGTATAGAAGAATCATAGCATACCTTGTTTTGTTCCATCCCAATCTCTAAGTCATCCTATCCTTACCTTAAGAATGTGTAATATTGTCACAACCATTCTTGAAACCTTGCCTTTGATTATTTGTGCTAGTGCAAACTCCTTTAAATCATTTTGCCGCGTGAAATCCCAAACCTTTAAATCTTCCCTCGGGTAATCGGATGGAGTCAGCCAGGGCAGACACAGAGGTGCTGGGGTTGGTACCGCGGATAAACTCTAGAGCTTACTGTGTTTCACTCTGGTAACCTAGCCTGAATGACTTGGTGTAGAATAAAACTATCCTTGTAAAAATTGATTTCTGCTTTCTTTTTCATGTCTTTATTTTCCCAAAACGCCTCTCAACATTGCATATCTTCCACAGCTCTGTAGCTAGAGACTTCATTTTAGCTCTGACTTATACATAAGACCTGTAGCTACATCCCAACACAAAAACCGCATGCCAAAACAGTGTATTTCACCCGTTTTTCTTAAAAACCGTTTAGTGAATTTTAGGTGAGAATTCACATTTCTGCAAAGTTTTACACGTGTGATGTTCAATTTCAACTATTTCCAACCTTCAATTCAGATTCAAAGTGGTTACTTTTGCTTAAACTATAGCTCATGATTGTTAGCATCTTTCCAATGTTGCTCCATAACATTTTTTATTGGTTTTTAAGGATTTTTACACACATTCATTGTTTTACACAGCCATTATCGAATGTCATTTTTAAAGTGTAAGATTGCCAACCCGTTTTTCTCTTATTTGGGGAGGGAAGGTGGTATTTAAATTCTGTTACGGTTTTTTATTCCTGAACACCTGCTGCTTCCTTATCTCTGTTTAAAATTGCTTATTTGTGGGTTGAGGAATATTGCAAGGGGAAATCTTAACCGAAGTGCTATACTTTCAAACTAGCCAAAAGTGTTCTTTTCTCTGTTTTTATATTGTGTTGCTAAAAGTGAATTTAACTGCCTTATATACCTTATTATCTGTTGTCACCACATTGGTGATTGCTGCTCCTATTAAAAAGTATGTTTTAATTTTAAACAATTACCTTTACCAACCAGCCTGATTCCTGGTCCATTGTGACCTGGGGGTATTTTGAAAAGGGGTGTGATATGAGTGGTATATCACTCAGCATATTGAACCTATAGCCCTAATAAAATAAGTATTTCATTTGTGCACTGCATACTAGGCTGAGACCAGGGTGTATTCCCTGATTTAAAAATGACATGGGTCTTGTTAAGGATTTCAAACTCTACAATGCCTTTGTGTCTTATGTATATAATCTAACTTGTGTTGTACCTAAAAATCAACTTTTATAGTCCTTTCACTTATCCGCTATAAATGTACCTACGTTATGCTATTTCTTTGAAGGTCCATTATGATGAGCGCAAATTTGAGTGGATAGCGATGATGGTGGAAAGCTATTTGTGAGGTCATCGTTGAGAAGGAATATTTGTGTCCTGATTCTCAAACTGGTGGCCCATAAACCTGCATGGGTGATGTATAGCATTTGAATGTTGGAGCGGTTTGTAAGACTATGTTGGTGAATAAGTGACACATGACTAGGGCCCACAGATTGGTAGGCATCACAGGCCAGCCTTGTGCGAGTGCCACACAAGTTCTCATTAGGGAAGGCATGTCACGATTAGCTTCAACAGTGCTTGGCATATCACATTCATATTGAGGCTTGATTTTCTGAGCAATCAATTGAAACCGGAACCATGTAGCCTATATACTTTTTTCAGTAGTGCCAGTCTATGAACACATTTTCAGAATTGATTGTGTATACCATATGATCTACTGAGGTGTTTGCTCTAATCAAGGAACCCAGTCAAAAAGTTGCAAGGTTTTCCTTGGAAGTGTTTTGGGTTGGCATATGGTCTATGAAAGATAATATCACTGACCTGTAGCAAGCTTATTTAGGAGCCTGGTTATTTGTCACATACCTTTCTTTTATGGATCAATTGCGTACTTTCTTTGGTACAGAATGAATATGAATGTACAAGTCTATGGGTTGGAATTAATGCAATCAAAACGCTTTTTTGTGTTTTGACTGTTTCTGTTCTGGTGCTTTTATTCTTCTCTCATTAACCCTAACCAAAAACTATGCATTTTTTAATGGTGGTTTATTTGTGTACTTTGCAAGTCGGGTCTTCTAAAGTGGTTATTAATATAGGTTAGTAAAGTCAAACAAATAGCTTTTTATGCTTTGACAAGAAGTAGAAAACAGTCTGCTCATTTCCAGAAATTGCACTCTGGGATCAACATTCAGTAGGATGTTTCATTCTACACTACTCTAATTACTTCCACTAACCAGATGGCTCCAAAGCAGCCCGCTCTTCTGAACCACAGCCCCACGTCGCTCCGCAATCCACTTGGCGGTTAAGGACTGACATTGGACAGTAATGCCCAAACCCGCCAACTGGTCCCTCCCAACCCGGTCCTCCACGACATTATCGCTTTACCATACCCATTGATTGCTGTTCTGTGATTGCTGTTATGCTTATTGTAATGCTCTTTTGTAAAACCCAATAAAATGTTATGAATAAAAAAAAACTGAACAAAAATAAAACGGGGAATCCTCAACGAATGCACATACATTTTCAGGTAGTCTGATCCAATAGGAGCAACTAATCCTCAGATACAGTCACCATATAAATCTATAAACAGTTTCCAAAGAGCTTGATAGTTATCTTCCTTTCCTTGTCTCACAAACATCACCCGCTCAAAGTTTGACAATACTAACAAATAATTAATTCTCCACTCTGGGCTTCTTCCTAGTCTTCCACACCATCAGTATTTGTTTCACTGCAACCACAAGTGCTTTATCAACCCATTGTCCATATCGACGAGCAACTGCACAACGCCCCTTACCCGACAAGAGCAACACCTGCATATGCATCCTGGGAAAACGTATAGACAGGATCGCCTCCAGCCTATCTAACATTCCCACCCAAAATTCACCCGAGAACAATACCATAGCATATGAATCAACGTTCCCTTCTCCTTCCCACACCCCCAACACAAGTCATCATCAGCCAATCCTAACTTATACATACGTAATGGAGTCCAATACAGATGTCCCAACACTTTCAAATGAATCCATCTCAACCTGAGGTCCAACCTACTTCTATATCCTATACCCCACTTAGATTCCCACTCCTTTTCCATAATATCACAACCCAACTCCTGTTTCCACCTTTCCAATGTTCTCCTGTTAGCATCAACATCCTTAGAACATACCGGCATCAAGCTAGTATAAGTGCATACCATTTGTGGCGATGATATAAGAATCTGACCACCCGCCGATACCACCTCCAACGGTCCTGTCAACATTGCCAATCTCTCACTCAATAGAGCTTTCAACTTCATAAACCTATTCAGTTTCCTCCCTGCCAAACAAAACGTCCTCTGCAACTCCTCGAATGACAATATACGGCCATCACGCACCACATCCCTGATACATAAAATCCCTTTCGAGACCCAACTTCTCCAACAAAAGGGTTTATTAGCAAATTGCAAGCTCGAATTAAGCCAAATCCATAGTGGAAGTATAAGTTCCCCTGACAGAGACTCAACCAGCACACCAAAACCTCTTTAGTCACCGTAATAGTCGGAAGCCTACTACCCCTCCCAGGTAGATGTCCCATTGAGGTAATAGCATGCAACGGAAAACCATTCAATTTATACCCTTCCATTAGCACCCACAAGGGCTCTGGCCCACTCCCCACTGAAAAATGATACGCTGCCTTTTTCAAAATAAACCCTTTATAGTAGTGTTCCAAATCTGGGTATCCAAAACCTCTGTTTTTAGTACTACGCATCAAAATAAACTTTGGAATCTTGGGTCTCTTTTTATCCCCCACAGAAAGTTTTGAAAAACACGATCTATACTAGCCAGCAGCTTTTTCGAAAATTTGAAAGGCAAAGATTGCACAACATAAAATACCTTTGGCAAAAGAGTCATCTTAATAGCATTGACTTTAGCCCAAATCCCCATCGGTAATCGTTCCCATCTTCTAATATCCTTACTCAAGGTAGCCACCAACTTTTCTACATTTAATTCCACCATTTTATTGATATCCTTAGTCAGATAAACACCCAAATATTTCACGTGCGACATAAGCCATTTACAACGCCAATCCAAAAAATAATCACGCACACAAGTACTTGCGATTGGGAACACCTCAGTTTTGTCCCAATTAATTTTATGTCCCGACAACTTACTCACCCTATCGAAGATACTTTTCAGAACTACACTACCTCGTTCAGGATCCACAAGAGCCACCACCATGTCATCTGCATATGAAAGGACTTTAACTTGGCCCTCCTCCTATCCCCACCTGTGAGGCTAAGAACCTCAGTGTCATCTTTGACTCCACCCTTTCCTTCTCCGCCCACATCTGAGGTCTCTAAAAAGTCAAATTTCTGACTGCACCTCCTCAGAGGTACTCTGCCTTTCCTCTCCTTCCCCCAGAAGCTCATGGTATCTCAAGTTCTGGTTCTCTCTAGCTTGGACTATTGTAACAGCCTCTTTCTAAATCTACCTGCCTCTACTCCCCCCCCACCCCCCTCTGCAACTAATCCAGAACAGGACTGCGAGTCTTGTCCTTGGCATCAAGCCCTGGGATCGTATCTCTCCAGCTCTGAAATCTCTCCAGTGGCTCCAAGGATTAAATTCAAAACCCTCTGCATTGTCCACAAGGCTTTCTGGGGCCTGGGTCCAAAATACCTTCAGCTATCCCTCCACAAATGCCTCCCCTCTCGAGCTCTTCGCTCCTCTACCGCCAACTCAATCAGGGTCAGTCGTTTTTCTAAGAAACGAGCTGGGGGTAGATCTGTCTTCGGCTGGGGCCTCCCGCTCGAACAGCCTCCCTGCCACTCTAAAACGTGAGGAGAACCATCTCTGGTTCCGGAAGCACCTCAAGACCTTCCTCTTTTCTTCTGCCTTCGCTCCCCCTCTCCCCAGCTGATCTGTTCTCTGTTGGCAGCGTGCACCTGGCCACCCTCTGTCTTTTGGGCCCAGGTACCTGCTCATCCTGCCACCCTCCCGCACTGCCTCCGGGCCACCCCTTGCACTGGGGTCTGTATCTGTACCCATGCAGCCCCCCCTTTTTCTTCCTGCACTTATCAGACCTACCCTGTCTGCTGCTTTAAACCTAGCACTTGCAAATTGCTGGCTGCATTACCACTGTTTGTTGCCTTTATTATTTATTTATTGTTATTTATCTGTTTCTCCTCTGCTTCGCACTTTCCACCACTCCCCCCTTCCATGCACTTTTCCCCTCCCCCTCTCCCGTGCACTTGCGCGTTCTCAATGTCACTGGGCCTAGTAAGATCGCTGTTTTGTTCTCCCCTGTTCCCCTCCCTTGCCTTGTCGCGCTCAAACAGTTGTGTACGAGTGCGGTAGAAATAAAATATCAATAAAAAAAAAACTTCCATATGACCAAATTTCAGGCCCCTAATACCTTGTTCCCCACGTATATATGCCACCAATGGCTCCAAAGCAAGATTGAACAAGTAGGGTGACAACGGGCATCCCTGCCTTGTTCCTCTAGTCAACCCAAAAGCTTCAGACAAAACACCATTTACCCAGATCCTTGCATTGGCACCACTCTGAAGACGACTGATTATCCCTAGAAACCCATTCCCAAATCGCATCTGCCTCATTGCAAAAATCTCCAACTCACTCTATCAAAGGCTTTCTCCGCATCCATAAAAATCAATGCTGCATCCGACAGATCATCCTGTTTCAAACTCATTATATCAAAGTTCTAATATTATCATATCCAAATCTGTTCCGCAAAAACCCCAATTAGGATGTATGAATCAATTTCCCTATACATTTTTCCAATCTATTAGACATGACCTTAGCAAATATCTTTACATTCAGTAATGAAATGGGACGATAATTGCTACAATTTTTCCGATCCTTCCCCTCTTTCGGTATCAAGGTAATCATTGCTTCACACATCGACTGGCATAGATCACCTTCATGTATAAACATATTAAACAACCTACATAAGGTAGGAGCCAAATAAGTTTCAAATTTCCCGTACAATTCCACAGGAATACCCTTCATTCCCGGAGATTTACCTACTCCTAGCTGCTTAATAGCCAATACAATCTCATCACCTCAATATCAATTTCTAATTCCCTGTTTTCCTCCAACGATAACTTAGGAAGATCCAAAATCACAATCTTCCAATCCCACCTGAGACGGGAACACATCCCCTGAATACAATTTCTCATAAAATCCCTTAAAACATTTACAAATATCGACATTTTTCATCAGCACATCGCCATGCTCATCAACAAGACTTTGAACAAAGGGTTTCTCAGTTATACCTTTCAACCTACTAGCAAGCAGCCTCCCACTCTTCTCTCCACATTCACCGAATTTCTGCTTTGTATAAAAAAAAATACCCATCTCAGTCAATAAGTAATTCTTACTAGCCAACAACTTCCGAGCTTGTAACATCTCCTCTTTATCCTTAACCATACCCGATTGCGCATATATTCGTTGTAAATCAGACAGCCTATTTTCCATACATTTCAATTCACTCAAACGTTTAACTTTCAAGTGTGCAATTTTACTTATAAATTCCCCTCTCAATACAGCCTTAAAACCATCCCACACCATCCTGAAGTCTGTCTGATCCTTCATTCTCTTCAAAATACCTCTCCATGAACGTCTGTTTGCACAAACCTCCCTATCATTCAAAACCCCTACTTTAAGGCGCCATCTAATAAATGTGGGACTCTCTCGAACCACCTGCAAGTCCATAAGAGCTTGGTCTGAGATTTCCCTTTACCTAATGTTCACAGCAATTGTTTTATCCAACAATGTATCAGACACCAAAATGTAATCTATCCTAGAAAACGTATCATGCACCGGAGAATAAAGGATGAACTTCCCTCCAGATATCCACTAAACTGAACTTCTGCAAGAAGAAATCAAATTCCTTACAAATAAAATTAGTGTACCTACATTGACTAGTTCCGTCAATTTTATAATCTCTAACACAATTAAAATCCCCCCTAAAATAATCGTCTCTCCATGCATTTCACCGAGTAAATGTGAAGTGTCCTCCAAAGAAGCACTTGCTCGGTAAACACGGTCCATATATACACCCCAATGTGATCTTCTTACCTCAACACTGGATATCGACAAAATCATCCAACCCTATCCATCCATCACCACTTTATCAACACTGAACTGCAAACCTTTCCTAAATAGGATGCTGACCCCTCTCGATTTAGACAAATAACAATTAGAAAACTGCCTACGAAATCTCGAATTAAGTAAAAGATGATTATCCTCATCCACCAGATGAGTCTCTTGCAAGAAAACAACGTCTGCTCTAGCTCTCCGCAGTCTCGCCATAACTTTCCTACGCTTACTTGGGCAATTCAAACCCTTAACATTCCAAGTAAACACTGACAGAGTAACCATCTCCCTATAGTAACCTACTCAAAACACTAAACAATTCGAAACAGTATCGCCATCGATTGAACTCCAAGTCAGCACTGAATCGAACAATGATACATATACCTAAAGTTCCAACAACCCAATCTACCATGATACTCAATTGAGGATCCCCAGTAACAAACAATTCACGAAGACAAAACAAGACCAACATATAAACGCAAACCATCAAAAAACAGTACCACATTAGTATCTGGATGTAACCTCCAGATTTCACATGAGTGCACCCCCCTCCCTAATATAGCACATTCCAACCCATCTCCTCCAGGATCCCAGCCCGTAAAATCAGTATCATTACTAAATACCATCTCTTCAAACAAAAGTTCAATTCCAACTAACACTAAGAATCCTCCAAATAATCCCCCAAAACCCTCTTAACATAGTGCATCTACAGAGAGGCACAAGTACTCCATCCAATATGCAGCATCAAAAGGTACAAAGTAATTGCATTACTCTTTACTAGAGCAATGAAACTTCCTATCTACACTAAGTTAGCAAATGCCTAAGCTAACAACATAACAAATTCCTATTCCCAAGTATATGCCAGAACAATGCAATCTAAAACCAAAAACTCCTAAACATCCCTCACACCCATCCCATCACAGAAGCTCATAGTTGGATCCTTTCATAAGACAACTGATTGTGTCCATGCAACAACTAAATAGCAAGCATTCAAACATATCAAGTACTTGCACACAGAGCCACCAAGACAGGTCAAAATTGCATCAATGAATCTTTACCACCCCCTTTCACCTGAGTTGGGTCACCGCATTAAAATTAACCTCTCACTCAAATCTACACCCCCATCCATACATTGTCCTACAGTCAGACAGTTCACTGTATATATACACTGAACCATAGAAATAAGTCATCAACAACCAAACCACATCTATTGAGACCCATTAAGAAGTAACACAACCACTACCCCTGCAGCATGTCGCACAATACATATGTAAGGAAAGCGCAGGCTGCGAGGTTTCCAGTACTATAGATCACCCAACATCAAAATGCATGCACAGTTATGGTGGTAAAAGTCACTGCAGTAAGTAATCACTATATATCAACTCCATGACCATTGGTAATGTCTAATAATTGTAGAGCCTGTAGGCTACGCATCATGGAGGCAGATTACACCCCCAAGCAACCGTAATGCACCAGATGTAGAGCCCGGAGGTATGGCCATTACATCAGTGAACTCGGCACTGTCGCTGCATCAGAGAATTAGCAACGGCACACCAAAGAGGAGTATCGATGCAAGCTAGCGACCAAATAAGGCTCAATATATGGCAATAACGCCCGAATATAATTAGAGCGTAGAAGATGAATGAGCATAAGAATAAACACAGGCAAAGCAGAGGAGCAACCAAGCAGAAACCGGCAGTATGCAATTGGAAGAGCATTCATAAAGGAGTGTTTGCAGGACCCATCCCCTTTTCGTTTTCAGACATTGCTCGTGCCCTCCTGCATCAACCTGTGCTGAATGTTCCACAGAGTTTAAGTCCCAAAAGTCCACTGCATTCGGACCCAATTTATCAATGTGCTGAAATGAAGGAGTAATAGAAATGAAAGATTGTCCAAGTTTGTGGATGGTTGGTTTCTGCCAGAATGGCAAATGAAAATTCAGCAGGAACAGTCCTAAGCAGGTGAAAAGGCTGTCAGCAGCGCCCAGAATTATACCGCTAAATGAAGCAAGCATTGATACATAAGAGCAAAGGCATGCAAGGAAAGGACCTCCACAACAAAGATGATGAGAGAGGCTGAACTCCCTTTAGCCGACAGTTGTAAAGGCAAAGAGGAGATAATTGAATGCATTCCAGTCCGCCATATAAAGATTGAAATATAAACAACCAATGATATCAGCGGAGTCGGGTACAAACCAGCAACAGGGCGTCGTGCAGGACATTCATTGTAGAATTATGTTGGTTCACATATAAAATTGACCATTCCGTGTATAAGGGGCGTAAGCATATAAAGCCTTTTTTCTTTTTTCTGCTGGCTCCACAGTTAAGTGCCCTTCATAAGTTTTATATAACAGTGTTATTGCATTGTCATATTTTGCGTTTATAATGAAGGGAGCGCGTAGGATTGGTAATATACGATCCGTGCAGTGTGATAATACAGGTGCATTACGTTTGTAGTGGAAGCGCAGACGATTCGTTTTTCAGCGTCCTTTGGGAGCGTTAGTGTTTAGTAGCTCCGGCGGGGCGCATTCAGAGGGAATGGGTATCCCGCAAGCGATCTTGCTCGCTTCAGGGAGCCCATCCCCTCGGAGATGAAAGTAACTCTCGGAAGCCGCGGACACAGTGGCAGGCCTGTCAGAGCGCAGTCACAGTACAAGTGCGCTACATGGCCCCCCATTTCTCACCTTGTGAACACCATATCAACACCGGCAGTGAGGAAAGAGACAGGGAGTTTGTGCGCATGAATACAGAGCGGCTTAACTCGCTCCAGACAAAGATCTCGCCCACGCCATAGTCATCGAGCGTAAGAAGCACAATACGCTCAGATCCGATCCCGGCAAGCCATTACTCCTTCGTCATCCACAGCACGTACATCACGCTGATTAGGTCCTTTCCTTCAATTTTTCAGTTAGAAAGTTGAGTGCTTCGAGTAACGATTACAAATAAAAACAAGTCTCGAGGGCGTTTAACTAAGGCTTAAGTAAAAACAAATGAAAAATATGGTAATGGTAAATATTGTATATGGTAAATATAATTAATAAAACAAAGAAATAAAATAACTGCCAACAGTAGCAAATCACACTCCAATGCTCTCATCTTTTCTTTTTCCATGCAATCCACTTGTCTGGGTGCTTGAATCCTCCATGGGTTCAACCTCCAGATACGAGAGAAAGGCTTCTGCACTACGAAAGTCAGTGAAGGAGTGAGTTTGTCCATTTAAAACCACTCAACACTGCTGGGTGCAGCATATAGTACTTCAGATGTTTACTTCTAGCCTTATCCTTGGCTACATTAATTGCTCTCCTTTTCTCCACAATATCCTTACTGAGGTCTCCAAAGATCATAATTTTGTTACCTCCCCAGTTCAAATCTCTCAGCTCACGAGCTCTTCTCAGTATTAATTCACGCACTGGAAATCTCAAAATTTAAAGTGTCTTGGTCTCTGACCAATGGCAGGTTTGGGTCCCAGGGATCTGTGGGCCCTCTCAATTTCCAGTGGGGTTTTTCGATCCAATTTAAGCATCTTGAACAAAGCATTTTCCAAAAACTCTGCAGGGCATCCTTGTTCAATGTTTTGTGGAAAACCTGCTATGCGCACATTATTTCTAAGTGAGACATTTTCTTGCTCAGAACATTTCAAATTCAGTTTTTCTGTTAGTATTTGTAACTCCCTTATCTGTTCAGCCATCCTTGAATCCTCATCCACCACAGTTAAATGAGCCTCTACAGAGGCAACCTTGGAAGTTAGTTCACCATATCTTTCTTCTGAATCAAACAGTTTGGCTTTGATCTCAGCAATGTCAGCAGTCATGGTCAGCATGCCCAAAACATTGTCTTCTCTGCTCTCGCCATCCACTTTGGCACCTTGCCCCTTCTGCCTCTTGGAAGGCTGCAGTTTCTCTGGTATTTTCTCAGCCATATTATAAAAAAACAGAGATAAGAACAGGGCTCAGGAGCTCAGCCCTCAAGCTGCCATTCACTGGAGCTGTAGGTTCTAGAATCCTACGGTCTTCTTTTAATTGCTTTTGAAGTCCATACATTTGCACCCACCTTGTAGCCTCAAATCTGTCTCGCTATCTCTGCTATTTGGTATTTGTACCTTTTTAACCTTGCTTACAACCTGACTCCTGTTTCCATGTGGAGCACTTTGTTGTGAGGCTGCAAATTCCTAGCTGTGCCCAAGCCTTGGTATGCATTCCATTTCCCACTGCTACTGATCTGTTTTCATTTCTCCTTCAACCAGTATAATGTGCTTGTGGAAGTAATAAAGGGCCCCGAAGCAATGTCGGAAGACCAGTAACCTAGTCAAACAGTTACTCTTGCTTGTACAATGCCACTTATTTATGCATAGTCCAATAAAGCTGGAGAGGGCAGCACAGTAACCTTGCCTATTGCTTCACCAGAGATCGTTGGTGCCGGCAGGAAGGCCAAGCAAGTGTCTGTGTTCCATGTCTCAAAATTCCTAATGAGCCCAGTTGACATGGCAGTTAAAACTCAACATATGGGGCCCCATTCTAACTATGCCGGTCTGGTAACAACAGTGCCGGTAAGGCTACTGGCACCGTTGTTACCGGACCGGCACAGTATGACTCTGCGGGCAGGTGCTGTCCTGCCCACCAGGGTCCGAGAATGGAACCCGCCCGCAGAGTTTCACAGAAGAAACAGCACCGTTCTTAAAGGTGCTGGTACTTCTGTACTCCTCATTCCCATTTGATTCTGTGGGAATGGGGATTTACAATTACCAGCGCCTGACTTCCCAGAATGCCAGGGTTGTAATCCCCTGGTGTTTGCGGCAAGCGAGGAGCTGGTAAAATTTGCGAGTCCGGTGGCAACCTGCTGGTTTTACCGCCACGGTTACCACTGGACTTGTGATGAGGCCCATAGTCTTGCTGTTAAATAAGCGTTTGGGCATGGAGGGAGTGGTTGGACTAGATGTGGTTTTAACAGTGCCCAGAGCGGAGCATGAGTGATTAGTACTTTAGTTTCGGAATTATAATTGAGCAACATAATACATAAACACACAATATAACAGTTGACGCAAATAAATTAGGAATCAATCAACAAAACAGTGAAAAGAGCAATTAACTGAAGGGGATAGGTAGAGAAGGGGGAAGGGAAAGGATAGGAGGGGAGTGGTGAAGAAGGTTGTGAGGGGGGGAGGTGAAAGGGGGGAGATAGTTGGGGGAAGAATAAGGAGGGGGGAAACAGAAGGGGGATAGGTGTTTCAGGGAGGAGAGTGGAGGAGAAGAGTTTTAAGGGAAGTGCGGAATGAGGTGAAGGTGGGGGAAGAGCGGATAGCAAGAGTAAGGGATTTCCTATGTATACCGATGGTGGGGGGAAAAACAAAATTCAAAATTTGCATTCAACTCATGTACCGTGTGTAACCAATCTTCGACACCCCCGCGCCCTTCCCCGCCAAAAAAAACATATTAAACCCATCCATTTTTTGGGATCTTTACAAGTTACAAATTGCATGCTGCTACTGGAAAACCAGACCAAAAGTTCCAGCATGCACTATCAAACAGCATGAACGGCTCGTGGGATTGAGCATTTTAAACAAATGTATCTACTGGCACCGTTTCATCTAACAAAATGTAATAGGAAAGCTTATTTTATAAAGGCCCCTAGTCAAAGTTGGATATTCTCAGAGGATGAGAATGTTTAACTACATGCACATTGTAGGCTTGTTCTATAGAGCTCTCACCCCTGCTCGCTCTCATAATAAATCAGTTTACACGAAATCCTTTCAACTCAGTGTATTAAAAAATCCTTTCGTCATCGTCCCATTTGATACTTTATTTAGTACAAGAGGTCGTTCACAAGCCCAGGGTCATCCCATGTGTTTTTCCATGTGTTTGCGGTATCAAGTTATAGCATGTGGATAGGATTCGCCTGGCTTTTTTGGTCAATATTTTCTTATTTTACAGCGCTTTGGTGTAAGGCGCTTAATAAATCAATAAATACAAATACATCGCAAATCTACCACTATCACGGTCCTCCTCTTCTGCCGGACGGGACATTCAAACAGTGGACGTTATTATCTCTCCCTAATGGGAAAACCGGCAATTCTCACTGTATGCACAAACTCCTGTGCACCCATGTATATACCACATGTTGAGAGCAATGCTTTGATATATCGGCTTTGAAATGCAGATGGCGCTCTACGCATTGTGAGGAGGGAACACTAACGCCCATCAAGTCGTTTGCAGTGCCAAAGAATGAAAGTTATTTTCACTGTTAAATGAATTACAGAATGTTGACACTGCCTCAGAATTCCACCGAGCATTCCACTGTGAGCAACATGGTGGACCTTTCTGAAATGAAACCGATTATGAGACCTTTGATTATGAGACCTTTGTATACGTACACCACGTTTGTTTGAATTGAACTTTGATTTTTGGACCAGCGTGGTTTCCTAAGTATGGGAAACAAATGTCATGTTTGGTTATTGTCCGGGCGGCTTTTAGAAGTGTTTCTTTACAATTAAATGTTAAAAACACTTGCATTTAATCGTGGTGACTGGTTTTGGTTATTCTAGATATTCTATTAATGAAAAATCTATTTGTGTGGAGGAATGTGAAATGTTATGCTTTTCTAGAGGGAGTGACTTATTTGTGTGGCAACATGTGATTGCTTAAAATGTGTGGATTACTGTTTGCTCCACCAGAAACTTGCATCATGAGCAGGGGTGTGTGACTCCAGTTTATTTCTGTTGGGCTTGTGACCTTAACAAGATCATGTCTGATAACTTTACAACAAAATGGCGTCTTCAAACACATATGGGTCACAGTGATAAGTGCTTCAAAATGTAAGTGATGCTCATTTTTATAAAAACATCACTATGTGGTGCGCACTGTGTGATGTTAATTTCCAGAAATTTTAAAACGGCAACGTCTATTGGTACTCCTTCTCATATGCTCAATCACTAGTTTTTTTTTTTTTCATGAACATCTTTTTATTAGTACGCCAACCAATAAAGTACACAGCAGTACAATACAGACATGAATAACAATCAAACAATTCAAAATCATTTAACTAAATTGCATTCAATCACTAGGTTTTGAGGGTTTAAAATTCGGTGAGGTTAGATATCCAACATTCTTAATGTTTCTCATTGATTCCCCTGAGTCTGGCTTTGTGTTGGTGATGCTGCCTTCTTTTATGTTTAAATTTGAATTTTAAAGTCTTAGTTAAGTCACGATTTACAGTATATGGACAAGTACTTACAGATAACAAATTTAATATTTGCCTCGCCCGTAGGCTTATAACCTATTGGCTTGTCCTTGGGGGTGAAACCCGTCTACATAGGCCTCACAAGTAGCAGTAGGAGTATTAACAGATTCAGATAATCAGTTTTGTCCCAGCTGCTGATTTTTGCTTGCTTACAACTCATCTAATGTTTTTTGAAGTCCCAATTGAGAGCAATCCTTTGCCAGTCAGTAAATGGCAAGCTAGCTGTTTACAGGCTAACAAGACACCAAGAATGCAGGTCCTATTCAGTAATCTGTTTTAAAATCTGTAAACAGCATGCCAAATATTCTTCTCTCCAAAAAAGGAGTAACTTAAGTGTAAAACTCCAATTCAAATAAAATATATTCTAGGTGTTGCAGGGTTCCGTTTCCCCTCTGCTGCGTTGCAGGACAAATGGGTAAACAATATATTTTTTTGTTTTTATACACGATCCATACTTTTCCGCTGGGTTAAAAGGTTTAAATGAGTCTAGAGTATTGATACATGGGTTGCAGCAAGCTACAAGGTGAAGTGGAGCAGGTTAGGTGGTGCTAGCATGCTCCCTCACTGAGCCAGAAACACTATTGATGTTTAGACTGATGTTCATAACTCGGCTTTCGAGTCTCCTAACTTTGGACTCCCAGTAGCACCTAAGTCTTCAGCCTTCTGGTCCATGTGTGGTCCTTGCACCAGTCCCTCACGCCTTGCGATCTGTCCTGTTCACCCACCCCATGATTAAAAGGTCTGAATCAATATGCCTGCATGTTCCAGGAAGGGAATAGGCAGAGGCACCATTATGTAACCATGTGTCATTCGAAGGGTTTGGACAAAAGGAAACTATTTTAGCGCTCCAAATTCTGCATGAAATTAATGTTGCAACAGACCTAATGGCCTTATTACTGCTCTGATTTGATGACGTAACATCTGAAACCAAGCAGTCATTTGGGGCTCCAAGTTTGAATTCAAGAATGTGGCACATGCTGCAGACAAGCCAAAACGTGCCTCGGATTGAAGAAGGAAAGGGATGTTTGTCGTGCACCTTTGCATATGGTGTTACTTTCTTTTGAGGGCAAAAAAGGCTTATAGGCGTCCTTTATTGAAGGTGGTTATTTTGTGCTTCAGTGGTTACCTACATTTCCCACAATACAATTTCTCAGAACGCAAATTGATAGGTTTGAAAATTAATTGTGGGAACTAACACAAATTAATCAACAAGTGACTGTTCTCCAGCAATTTTATCGGGACACCTGATGTGTTGTGAAGTTTCAGGACCAAAGTTTTCATGCAAGTTCCTAATTCTGGTGAAGATTGTAAGTAGATGATTCTCTATTTAGTCTGCCAAGTAGTTGCACGGATTCTGGTGCAGGCAGATAATGGTGGAAAGAATACCCAACCCAATGCTCGAGGAAATTTATCTGAGGAGAAAATGTATTGTGCTAAAATTACCAGCTGCTTTAGGACTCCAGCACCTGATGACAACTGCATGTACAACTAGCGCAACACACATAACCACTTTCTTTTACATGAACAAAGCTACTTGAGGCATCGCTCTAAAATGCAGACATCCCAGCAAACAAATCTTCTAATGAACATGCAAATAAAGTGTGCATATATAGCAATCTGTCTGTCCAAAAAACAAACCCAGTGATTTATGGATTTCATTTAAATTATATTTTTCTGGGCTGGTGTAGTGCCCGATCAGACCTACCATTGGGTTTTGTGCTATATCAAATGCTTTTTATAAAATAACACCTGTGGTCTCCAGCTATAATCACTGCCTTGTCCACATTGTTCCCTAATATTCACCCGGATAATTGATATTTGGACCAGGCTGCATACACATGATAAATGTTCACCCCCGCTCTTCAATTCACATGAGATTCTCTGAAAGACAATTATTTCCTTTACCCTAACGAACAAGTCACCGATCATCCTGCTTACTCTCCCATACAGCTGAAGCCTTCTGGTTCTTCTGAAAATACAGCACTATGTTGGTTACTTCAATAATTTATGGTTTTTAAATCTGCTTTGTGAAATGTCAAATTCTGGCCATCCCAAAATCGCCCCTCTGCTTAATGCACCATATCAATCCTGCTGTCATGCACACGTTGTCTCAGCCCCTACATTCACAGACCCCTTCTGGTATGCCCGCTGTGTCCCGGGCTTGGTCCCTCACGAAACACCAGACAGCACACCCCTGGGGTCATCCTGTTACCCACCTGCAGCATCGGAGGTCTGTAGGTGCACCACCGAGGTTACGGGCGAGATCCCGTCCCTCATGGCAGCTTCCACAGCATTTGTATACGCGAGTGATGGGGCAGCGGAGGCCCGTTGCAGTGATGTGCAGAAGGAGCATCTTGCGAGGGTGACGATCACGTGACATGGTGTCTCGGACTGCTTCACTTCTGTTTCCATGGCAACACGCTATGTTATCCGTCACGTGATGCTCGCATTAAGACCACGTGACCGCGCAGCCACGACAGCTATTTTCCCGGCCAACGTTGCTTCTCAGCTGATCTTTCGGCGTTTGGCGTTCTGAAACCTTGGATTGTGCTTTGCTGTGTTTTTGACCACGGACTACGTTCTCTGGATATTCTTTGCTTAACCCTTAATTGCTACGCCACACCTTGTGATTCTCTTGCTTATGACCACAGACTACTTCACGGACTGTTTGGCACTTCCTTTGGATTCTTTTCAGCTCAGACTTACATCCTTGAACTCTTGCTTCTGGAAACCACGTACTTCATAGAGTCTGGCCCTCAGGCTCTGCCTCAGCATCACTCAGGTGCTGCCAGTGAGCTAACAGGGGCTACCCTTACCATCAGGTATTTTCCCCTCTGTGTTCGCCATTTAACTTACTGAGGGAACGGGACATCATATAGAACACCTTGACCATCTGCATATTCTACAGCTCTGCCCAATTTTCCATCTTCTGGTAGGTGCTTCTATTTGTACTCCTTATTGTGTACTATAGAGAATTGTTTTGTCCATTAATCCTAAACTGTCCGTTTCCTTACAGCAGCAACTCTGAGCACCTGGTGTTCCTGTTCCTGCCACTTGTGGCCCTAATCCTCAAAGAGCGAGTATCTTGTATTTCGCAGTTGGTTGCTTAGGGACAGAGGTCTACATACTTCACGCTACCCTCAAGTCTTGACACCTGCACACTTACAACTTTAGACCAGTCACAGTTTTAGCCAGAGTAATATTCTATGGTTACCCTGCTCTCGAACTGTATAGATCCACATTTTTGCCATTTAGCCAGATGTGCAGCCTAGACATGGGACTGAGGATGCATCTGGGGTTTTGGGGGACCAAGTTTGTGTGTGGGAGTTCACATTGTTAGGTTGGGCTGGCACACAGCCTTGACACATTAGCTGTGGGGGGTGTCCTCAGCCTGTGGCACGCAAGATGTTTTGGACTGAGACTGAATCACCATTGACTATGCTGGCTGGGTTTAACGGGAGTTGTGACTTGCTGGATGCTTTGGGCTATAAGCTGCTGACTCCTGACATGACTGATCTTAAACATTCCATTGGCTGAGGTAACACCATTTACTTATCTTGCCTTAAGATTATTACAGGAGGTTTAGTTATTCATTTGTTTAGATTGAGGTAGCCTTTCAGTCACCATTAGGTCTTGTTTGGACTCGGCAGTCTCTACTGTGCGCTTGACTCTGCTTTGATATTCTAAAAACCTCTCCATATTGTCCAATCATGTGTGCCCTACAGAGTAGATTTAAAGATCACAGGTACAAGAAAAGTTTTCCAGTATACATTTATCAAACTAATTGAATAACTGTTTTTTCTTTTTTTCCTTTAATTTAAACTCTTCCCCAATTTAATCAAGCAAAGACTACATATTTCGGAACCCACCGCAACAATAATGCCCTCAAATGTGGGCTCACTCTCTTTACTTTTTGGTAGAGCTTTGACTTTTTTGACCAAAGTCAAAAACTTTTGATTTTCTAAGGTTCCTTACTCCTCAAATCACTAGCCCCCTGCCCCACCACACCTCATCACCCCATTGGAGCAGCTGTTAGCAAGTTTGATTGCATGTAGCCTGCGGCCTCAAGAGGTTGAATCCCATTTCAGAAGACGGACACTCCCGTTCACTGGTTACCAGTCGGACCATCTGCAGTTTAAAATGACACAGCTCACTCATGTCACTTGAACTTGCTCCTACCTACGTAGCAAAAGGAAACCATATGGCTCCAATGGATCCCATATTACTACTTGTCCGAAACCGGGCCGAACTCTCCTCTAAAGTTTGAGAGCTATGATCGATAATGCCCTACTACCATTAATAATCCTGAAGTCTCCCTGCCGTATATTCTGAAATCAAACCTAGTCTAAATGATTTCAGTCTCATTCATGTTATTTTTACTTACTATCAGTGAGCAAGGTTTTTTCAAAAGAGACAAGGTAGTGTCGTATGAGACTGCACTCACCTCACCGAAAATAGCATTCCATCTACTGTGGTCTTTTGAAAGTGGCCGGAGGGCTTATCTGAGAGCCTTTGAATTTAAGCTGAGTGTCTCGAGCATGTTTACTTCTCACATTACACTTCCAAAAGAAATTGCAAGACCCGTCCTGTTTTCTGAATTCTATGCTCCTGTGCTTGTGCCAAAATGCCATTAATTGGAGTCCTAGCGGCTGACAGTGCATTGGATGCGCCTGAGAAGATCCCTGCAGTTCGCCAAGCTTGTGTTTTATGCTCGTGCAGAGAATGTAGCTATGGAGCGGCAGAGGAGGGCTAGAAAGGGCGAAGTCCAACACTACACACCAAAAGTAACCATACATTCGTACTAAAGAACAATGTGCATATTTAACCATACTGTAGCAAAATTGGTACTACTAGAATGGACAACAGATTTACCAATGTTTGCTATCTACACATCAGTAACCAGGCCATGGGGAGACCCCCTACTTCCTCATGATGGGCATGTTCTAGCCAGAACCATATCGCCATTAGCGAGCATTGAGATTCACGTGTCCCAGTGTAATTTGTGCCTACAAATCGGGTTGCTCTAAAAAAACATGAACAATCGAATGGCTTAGGAGACTGCTGTGACTTCCAGAAAATTGGAAAACCTGTTAGAAAACACGCAAGTACGGAGCTATATTTGAAGCAGTCTGTATTGCCAGACGTAGGACTAGTTTGCAGATTTATAATGGACATCCAAGTTTGTCCTGAATCCTGATTTTATAGCAGCAATGTTTTAAGGGTGCCGACATCCTTGCCCCCTAATACACATGTGCGCTCAATATAGGCAGATGTGCCTTGCTACATTCCAGGGACTCCTTAATCTGGCCTTTGACCAGGTATTTGGCAAGCAAATGTTCCCTCAACCTGCAGTTTGCAATGCTCATCATGTTAGGCATTGGCAGGTGTCATGCCTGCTACACGAGGACATTCCTGCAACCATGCAAGCCCAACAATGCCAAACGTGACCATAGATAGTCTGGTCCATTGGAGAGCAGTGTCCATTACTGTACACTCCATAGACTTTCTCAAAACTAGTGGTGCATCAGAAAGGCATACAAGATATCAAACAACGACTTTGTAGACATTGCACCCTCTACCCAATAACCATTGCAAACACTGCAGTAGACTGAAATGGTACATGGTCGTCGTTGGAAGCCTTTGTGCCTCATTCTATAACGCAGCACAGCTGTGAATATGTTCAATGTTCTTGTGGGCGAACAGAATCCCTAAGAATGCGATCTGTTCTTTTAGTATTTGTTGTTTAAGAATGTTCCAGTCGACTGAATGAACTATTGAAGCACTGAGCATTTTCATATGCGCTCTTCATAATCAACAGTGCCTGGGAGCTGTTGGTAGGAGGCCTAACTTCCAATTTATAGTATCACTGAGCAATGACAAGATTTTAGAAAAACTGACCAACAAGTGGAAGTACCTGCCAATCCTTGATGGGTCTAGTTGGAAGTGGAGGCTCATAACTGCAGGCTACCTAAAGAAGGGGCTCTTGTGTTAACTGGTCGCTATGCATGATCTTGTTTATAACGGAAGAGGCATCACAGTAGGTTATTTCATAAAACTTGATTAGCTGTAAAATTTGTGCTCATAGATGGAATATTGCGTGGGGGAAACGAGGGAATTGCAACCTGAAGCATACATGAACTACCTCTTTAACAAAAGGGCAGCTTATTTTGGGAAGAGGCTTTTCTAGCGATCTCTTAAATGCTTTAGCTTTTGTTGGTTTATTGCAGCCTCCCTACGCCAAAAGAGCCTCCAGTGACTTGTGTAGTTGAGGGGGCATAGCCATATGGTGTGGAATCAGTGAAGATCTTATTTAGGGCACACATTACACAGTTAAGAGGAGTATGGTGGCGATATGCCACAATTTGTGCAAAACTGCTCTTTCTGGCATGTAAACATATTGAACCCATACTTATTCAGCATTGAATCTTTCATAGATTCAGATGCTTGGATATTCCCTGTCATCACACTGGGAATCCTCAGTGATTTAAAAAATTAAATAAAATATATATGCATTATTTCCATAGAAATACAATGTAGATTGCCCCTTATGGCCTATGAGCCATTCACTTGTGTAGTCCCTCCACCTCACTTTGGTCCTTATGGCCCTAACCATTTAGGTGGCAGGGTTTAAGCTCTGCCCCCGGCAGCCATCTTCAGATTTTTCACCGCAGTCTAACAGACTGGAGGGAATCCTCCGCTCTGAGCTTTTCGATTTTTCTTTGCTGGTAGCTTAATTTTTTCTCAAAAACAACTTTACCTTGATCTCCTGACCAAACTCTTCCTGTACAGCGTTTCTGGGCCCAGAAAACACTTGTTTTCACTCAGAATTTGTCGAGTGAATCCTCTCCACACCATGTCAGAGAAATCTACTACAGCCTTCCCTTTTCAGAGACTGTGTTAGATGCAAGAAGACGCTGGTCTACTTGATAGACCCTCATGAGCAGTGCATTTACTGTCGCTATCCGCAAGAAATTCACAAATGTGATATTTGTAAGACTTTTTCTAACAAAACTCTCCAGGACAGACATAGAAGACTCCTTCTACATGTGGAATCTAGAAGACACTCTTCGGATGTAGAATCCGCTAAGACAGCCCGTGTACTGTCTATGAAGCCTTGAAAGAGGCAAACTTAAAAGAAGGGCCTCCTCTGTGGAAAGAAGCTCCTCTCTCACATAGCAAGAAAAAGATGGAATTGTCATCTCTATCTCATCCCTTGGATCTGGAGACCAAAAGAAAAAGCACCCTGACAAGAACCTCCTCCAAAGGTAAGGAGATGTTTTAAAAAATTCTGGGAGGGGGGCAATCATCATCAAAAACGCTGTCCACGAGCGGCATCGGCGACAGAGACCCGTCGACAAGTAAACTGTCGCTGAAACCCAAGACGTCAACGACGACTCTTCAAACCTAGTCGTCCACAACTAAGTCATTGTCGTTGAAAGAATCTCACCACTCGTCGACTAAGCTATCGTTAACGGTCAAGGAGCACCATCTGTCGACAGCTCCCTCGTCCACAAAGCCTTCTTCGTCCATGAAACCCTCAGCAACGACATCCTCGTCAATGAAGTCCTAACCATCGACAACTACTGACCCCTTGTCGACCGAGAAAAACAAGTCCAAGGCGCCATCCACGGATATCCCTGACACGCCCTCCAAGTCGTTCGGACCAATGGACACAGGACTACCTACACCGGAAGACCTCATTATACCAATAGGAGCTCAACTATCTCCTTTGAAAGAAATGGCAGAACTTCTGGACATCCTACAGGAGGATTTCTCTGATTCTGAACTCGTTCCTGTGCAACTGACCATCGCGCCCAAGGAGAACTTGTTGGAATTTAAATAATATTATGCCTCCTATCGCAGTAATTGAATGTGTATTGGCCTACGCCAAGTTGTCTAAAAATCATGCAAATAGACTCCGCGGCAAGGTCTTGACCTTAACGAAAAGTAATGTAAGTCTCCATCTTGGATTTAGCCGCCATTTTAGGTTCTCTTGTAATGTGGAAGTCACCCTGAACATCAAAATGGAGGCTGAATGACATCCTGAGTGAGATTCTGGCCGTTGTGACCTCCGCACACACGAATATTTAATATGCCTGCAGGCCACTTGTCGGGGTCGCGAACTGAGACCTTGTCCTATTACTGACCTTGTCCTATTACTGACCTATGTGTAAATGAACAACTATCAGCGGAACTGATCAAAATGCATACATTATAAGATTGACCTGGCAAGGAACTCTAGGCCTGATCCCAAGAATGGTTAACCCGCGAGGGGGTTGGCCAAGGGCTGGATAAAGGATATAAAAGCCCAAGTATTCCAAATGTACGGTCTCTCTACTAATGCATCGAACCCTCGTTGAAGTTCGTTACGTTACTCTGAGAGCCGAATAGCTATCCGTTTGTCAATTGACTTTGGTAACTCTTGTAGCTTTTAAATAAAGCACTTGTATGTCCTTTGTAACCTGTGTTGGTGTGTTTCTTTTGGGCTTCCCAGCCTCATATCAATTTTTATGTTTTCACAGTTGGTGCCCGAATAGGGACCCTCAAGATTGATGCCGGATCATTGAAGGTTGACGCAGACTATCGAACCGGGATCGGACGGTGTGATTTTGCGGGCCCGACCGAACGAGACGTGATACCTCGGCAGCACTGCACGATCCGATCCTTGGACGATAGTCGTGTGGTCTGACACGGCATCTTGACGAGGGTCCATTTTTGAGGCGGGCAGATTTGTCGAAACCACCAAACACAAGGTAAAATTTGTTAGGTAAGTTCTTTGATAAACCGTACGGTCCTCCTTAGGTTTGGTCAGGTGCAGTCGTGACCCGGGTCTTAATTTAACCCTGACAATTTGAATTTGGCGTATTGTATCTGCAGACACAATTATTGACCAGGTAACACCAATTTTTTGTGAAATGCCTGGGAAATTGTCTAGCTGCTTTAGGGCTCTGTTCCGCAGCGATTGACACTCTTTGGAATTTAGCCACCCGGCACCACAGGAGGGGTCGCCAGCATGTACTATGTACTGTAAGTATGGCATTGGTAGTATAGTATTTAATGATATTTGGCACAGACAGACCAGACATGCCTCCGAATTTCAGTGGCCAATCAATGGCAGTTTTGAGATCTCCCGTATTGAATACCTAGAATCGGTCTTGCTAAAAAAGAAGGCTAGACCTGCAGCCTTTGATGTTTTACAGAATTGGAAAAAAGAAGCGTTACAGCAGCTTAAAAGTAGGGATAAACATGCACGCCGTCATAAAACAAATGCCGAAAAAGCGTTGTTATATGATAAAGAAAAACATTCAGAATCAGTTAAAAATATGGATAGGGCTTTTTCACTTGGAATCCAGAAAATATACCCCTCTAAAGATTTTCATGTTTCCGAAGAATTTATTGAAAAATTGTTAAACGAACGCAGGCCTGGTGCCTCTGCGCCACCTCCGTATGATCCTTTCTTGGGCGCTCTGCCCATTCCTGCTGTTGTTCCTGTTCCCCCTGTACAACCTATTGTTCCTATTCTTCTAGTTGTTGTTCCTCCACCTATCGCACCGCCCCTTCCTCCTGCGCCGATAGTTGCACCTTTATTAAATTTACCTGCATCTCTGCTCCCGAGTGGTCCCGTATTGACTGAAGTTGATCAAGGTGCAGGATCCAAGATCGTCACTCGTTATACTGTTTCTGCAGATAAGAAACAGGAATTGTTTGCATGGGCTAAGCAATGTATGGAGAAAGGTGATCAAGTTAATGTTTTTTCCACATTATCTAATTTGAACAGTTTTCCCGAGAAAAATGTTTTTTTCGAAGGTTTGGGGACTCATTTATGTGTGATGTGGGGTAGATTACAAAATTCGGATATTCCACAAGGGGTGAGAGATCTAAATGCTTTGGCACTTTCGAGGGACACAGAGCAGAAAGTATATGGTCATGTTGAAAGATTGTTTGAGTATAGGAAGGACTTTGAAAAGTCACGAGATGAGAATGACGAAGACGATAGTATGTATGTACAGAAACGGTTCCTTCCGTGTCGTAGATCGGCACCTGAGGAAGTACGGATTTGTACCAAAGATGCGATTCGATGGATCTCGGATTCATTGATTCCGCCAGATGAAGTATATGACACGTATAGTCAGTATACAGTAGAAATGCAAAGAAAGGTAATTCAGGTAATGGTACAGTACCTGCAAAAAGAATGTGTAAGAAAGAAGGTTAGTTGCCCCATAGAATTGTTGGGGATTTGTAAAAGGGCTTTTTCGCCCGACACTTCTTCGGCTGCCTTAGCGCTCGACCTGGCTCTGTTGCTTAGTAAGCGGCCGGAGGTACCTATATCTCAGTTGCCTACGAGAGAGGTTCCTCCAACCTTTGTCCCAAAGGTTGAGATTCCCGCCAACGCTGGGACTGGTGCACCCGCTGTGGATATCCCTGCACATTATGTATCGCAATTCGTTCACGTCCCGTTTTCACGACAGGAAGTGAACACTATTAGACAATCAGTTCCCGATATCAGGAAAAACCCGACGGGGTTTTACAAAGAGATAGAGTCCGTCTTGCAGTCCTCTGTGTTCACCTTAAGTGATATTGACTTGTTATTCCCTGTATTCCTACCCGTAGATGTATGGAAGCAGGTTCGGACAATAGACGATGTGCCAGGGTTGGGAGATACGTGGGCTAATATGATTAGGATTGATGGGGAAAGACCAGCAGGTGAGAAACCACCACAGGTAATACTTACTTTGCCTGATAGAATTGTCGCAAAATTAAAAACTATAATTCTAGAGAAAAGAATTATTTGGGACAAGCTTACGGCCTGTGTTCAAGGGAAAACTGAAGGCGCCACCGAATTCTTGAACAGATTCGAGCAGGTATTTTCTGACTTCAGTGGGCAGGATTTGGGTACAGAGTCTGGGAAAAGGTTGTTTGTGGACAAATTTGTACGTAGATTGTTGCCCGACATCCAGTCACAGATTATGTCCTCTGAGAGCGCTTGGCAGGCAAAATCTCAATCTGAGGTTTTGCACATGGCTCAGTATTATGAGAACCGTGTTAATAATGAGAAGGAGAAAATAGAAAAGAGGAAAGGAGATTTGAAAACCAAAGTATTATTACAACAAATTGTTAGAAACCCCAGAGGAGGCATGACACAGACTAGAGGTCAGTATCTCCCAAAAGGAAATGCTCCTTTGGGTTCTCTGAATATTAATCAATGTGCTTATTGCCGCCAGGAAGGTCATTGGCGAGCACAGTGCCACGTCCTTCGACAAAGGTCAAACAGTGCGTTTGGGAGTATGGGTAGACGACCTAGGGGCCGCCCTGGAGCAGGGGGCCCTGATAGGTCAGTTTTTGCAAGATCCTCAGCAACCTTTTTCACAGGAAAATCAGACCTCGAGTGTGGACTCGAGGAACATATTTGATCACCCTTCTGCTGCCTACCTTTCTGAAGAGCTTCCTTCCGACGATACTCTATTTCATTAGGACTGCCCGAAGCAGGGTTTGGAACCTTCACCTATTCCCGTTAATCAGAAAGGCCCCTACGTTGAATTATTAGTAGGGAATAGGAAACACCAGTTTTTGATAGACACTGGAGCACAGAAGTGCTCCATTGATAATTCTCGGGTTCCAAACATTCCACTGTCGGGGCAAACAAATGTTTCCGTAGGGTTTTCTGGTATACCAATTGTCTGTCCGGTTTCTTCACCGGTGTCTGTTTCTTTGGGTCCCTTTACGGACCATTGCCCTTTTCTTCTGACTTCGAACTGTGGAGAGAATTTGCTGGGGTTGAATTTGTTAAAGAAATTGAATGCAGTAATTCATTGTTCCTCTGATGGAGTACGGCTGACGGTTTCACCACAGCAACTTCCTAATTCTCAGTTTCTGATTCGACCTTTACCTCCTGAGTTTAGCATTGTCCCGGAATGTTTATGGGCGGTTGACGACAATGATGTTGGGGTACTACAGATTGAGCCCGTTAAAATAGTTTTGAAACATGGAGTTAAACTACCACGCATTCCGCAGTATAAAATATCAGTTGAGTGCGAGCGTGCTTTGAAATGCATTGTCTCCGATTTTGTGCATCGTGGGGTGATCGAGGAGATTACAGGTAGTTTGTGTAACAGTCGGATCTTGCCTGTATATAAGAAAGGCGACAATGCAATCCCATACCGGTTCATTATTGATCTTCGTGCTATTAACAGAGTTGTCGCCCCACAATAATATTGACAATGATCCCTGCTACGGCTACGCACTTTAGCGTTGTGGATTTAAAAAATGCTTTCTTTAGCATTCCTATGCATAAGGAAAGTAGATATTTGTTTGCGTTTACCTTGGGGGGGGGGGGGGGAACGCTCATTTACATTTACTAGGGCACCTCAAGGGTATACTGAAAGTCCAAGCATTTATAGTAGAGCTTTGAAAGAGCAGCTCGACACCCTTGAATTGCCACCTACTTGTACACTGCTTCAATATGTTGATGATTTGCTTTTGGCTGCAGACTCAAAGTGCTTGTAAAGAAGGCACTATATAGTTGCTTGTTCATCTAGCCAAAAATGGTCATAAAGCTTCGCTCAAAAAATTTCAATATTGTTGTCAGGAGGTCGCCTATTTAGGGTACCTCCTGTCAAAGGAGGGGAGAAGATTGACACCTGAAAGAATAAAACACATTTCTGGCATGTCTGTTCCAAATACATAGAAGGAAGTCAGAGCCTTAATAGGTTTGGCTTCTTACTGTAGGTTGTGGATCCCGAACTTTTCGCTAGTGATAAAACCGATGTTGGCTTTGACGAAGAAGGGCATTTCTTTGCCACTGCCATGGAAATCGGAACATCAACGATCATTTGAGCTTCTCAAAACCGCGTTATGCTCTGCACCGGTTCTGGGTACTCCAAATTATGACAAGGCCTTTGTGTTTGTGCATGAATGTGATGGATGTGCTTTGCCCGTGTTAACACAGGAACACGGAGGGAAGAATAGGCCGTGCGGCTACTACTCCTCCGCCCTTGATCCTGTCGCATGCGCTTTGCCAAGATGTTTGCAAGCTGTCGCTGTTGCTGCCGCGTCTGTAAAACAGAGTGAGGGAATGGTCCTAGGCCATGATTTGATTTTGATGGTACCTCACTCTGTAGATATCCTATTGAACAAAACCCAAACGCAACACCTCACCTCTGCACGGTTAACAAGGTATGAATTAATTCTGTTTGCCCCTCACATTCAAATTAAGAGGTGTTGTGTTCTTAATCCGGCTGAACTCTTACCTTTCCCGCAAAACACTGTTTGCGTTGACGAAGAATTACATGACTGTCTGTATACCACTGAACAAGAAACGAAGGGAAGGATAGATCTTATAGATACTCCTTTGGACAATGCAGAAGGGGAGCTGTTTTGTGATGGCTCCTGCTTCAAACTTTCAGATGGTACATCTACAGCTGCTTACGCAGTTACTACATTGAGTAAAGTTGTTGAAACTAAGAGAATTTCGCATAACTCCGCGCAGGCCGCAGAGATTATAGCATTGACCCAAGCTTGTGAACTCTCCGAAGGGCGTATAGTAAATATATATACTGATAGCCAGTACGCCTTTGGGGTGGTTCACAACTTTGGGAGGCTCTGGTCGGAAAGAGGGTTCCTGACCTCACATGGGACCAAGATTCAGCATGGCCCCTTGATAGTGCAATTGCTCTCGGCACTCTCGCTCCCTAGGCAGTTGGCGATCATGAAATGTGCAGCACATCGTAAGGTCATAGATGATGTGGGAAAAGGGAACGCCTTTGCGGACCTGATAGCCAGGCAAACGGCCACAGACCTTAGCACAGACATGTATCCGCTAAGAGAAACAAAAGATGCCTATGTAATGGATGAAGGTATTGGGTCTGTGCGGGATATTGAAACTGATGCTACAGTAGAAGAATCTAAAAGGTGGGCCGAAGGAATGGGGAAACTAGATGATGATGGGTGTTGGGTGGATATATCTGAAGGAAAATGGTTGCTCCCTGATTCATATGTACTGGCAATGGTTACGATGGCACACGGTCCTACACATGTGTGTGCTCAGCAGATCACGAAAATGTTAGAACAAGTTTGGGTGAATAACAAGATTCTGGAGACTGCAAAACGTCATGTTCGGAACTGCATGATCTGCTTACAGCACAATGTGGGTTAAGGGGACAGTAACTCCAAGGGGAAGCCTTGGGCCCCCTTCTGTACCCTTCGAGGTCATTCACTTTGATTTTATTGAGATGAAACGGTGTAACAATCTGAAATATGTTCTTGTAATTATTTGTGCCTTTAGTAAATGGGTCGAGGCTTTCCCCGTTAAAGATGCTACCGCCATGACCACTGTAAAGATTATGGTAAAAGAATTCTTTCCTCGATTTGGGCTCCCAAGGGTAATTTGGTCGGACAATGGTCCTCATTTTGTTGCAGCAGTAATTTTGCAGATATGCACAGCATTACATATTGAGAAACGATTTCACTCAGCTAGACATCCTCAAAGTGCTGGGTTGGTGGAAAGACATAATGGTATCTTAAAGAATAAGCTTGCAAAAACATGTGCCGATACCAAACTGAAATGGCCAGATGCCTTACCTATTGTATTATTGGCTGTGCGTACCACACCTCAAACTAAGACTGGGCTTTCTCCATTTGAGGTAGTGATGGGGAGACCTGCTAACATTTGGGGCCTCCCAAAACCTAAAGCCCTGCGAGAGGTGGAAAATGTATTGCTTGTAGACTACTGTAACCAGTTAACTAAAAACTTGTATTTCATTTATCACCAGGTATATTCAACTTTACCTGTACGGTTCACAGGCCCAGGACACGATATACAGCCTGGAAGTTGGGTCCTAGTGAAGGCCTACGAAAGGTCTTCCTGTCTCGCTCCTCGTTGGAAGGGACCCTACCAGGTGCTGTTGGTCACCCGGACAGCAGTGCGGGTGGCTGGGAAGAAACGCTGGATCCACGCGACGCATGTCAAGAAACTTCCTCACCCGATGCCACACGTTACAGAAGAAGCAGATCCCCTCGCTGATGCTACAGTCCCTGATCTTGGAGTAGCAAACAGCGCTGTGAGTGCGTCGGAGAATTTCTCTGAGCCTGTGGAGCTTGGGGAACAGTCCATTTCGTCTCCGCACTCTTTTGAAAAATCACTTCCGGAAAACACTGTTTTAAGTTCTGCGACTTCCGTCGCCTCCGATACGTCGCTTCCCTCAGGAAGTGACGAGACCTTATTTTCGGATCAAACAATCTTGGGTACCACCAGGTACAACCTTCGACGAAGAAAATAGAACTACGGCACGGGTTTTTCCGTGCATCTGGGAAAGAGAAGTGATTGAAAGTTTTCTTTTGTATAAGAAAGTTTCTGTTGAACAACAGGAAGAAAAAGGGATTCTGCTGACTAGGGTTGGGAAGGACTAAGAAATCGCGCGACCGTAGCGTCGCCAGCAACGAACATTGGGATCGTCGATTGAGGAACTACAATGCCTGCCACCTCCACTGCTGCTCCCCGCACTGGACTTGTGAATAAGGGGGTGACCAACTTGGACAATGAACAATGTGCCTGGGCCCCGAAAACGTATTGCTGTGTTTTGATAATAATGATTGTTATTTTTGCAATTACTGCTGTAGGACTTTGGTACTTTGAAGAAATCTATCCTCTAAAACCTCTACTACCGACCGAGATTGTACCAACTGCTTTGACTCCCTCTGTACACCTTCACACTCTGTCCCCTAGAGACTCCCAACATAGAGAAAAGTATCATAATAACACTCTAATGATAGTAATGAATGCAACGCATGCCATTTTTAATAAGAGTAATTGTTGGATTTGCACTCATTTACCGCAACATGGGAACAAGGGACTAGGATGGTATATTCACCCTTTACCTTTAACGACTGCTTGCTATGCCTCTCTTAGAGCACTATTCTTTGGCCGTTGGAATGATAGCATCTCAGGGAACTTTGATGGAACTAATTTGAATGATTTAGAGAAACGTGAATTAACTCCCCTGGGATGCTCGCTTTTTGCAAATAGAAGTAAACCTAATGTCGCTTCTATTAGGCCGTCTGATAAACTGCCTCTTCCTTTTCAAACTTTAATTTCCTTTAAAATGGCTCCGATAGGCAATAAGGACGCCGTGCCTCCTTCTTACTCTATAAATCATAGCCCTGATTCGGTCCCCTTTTGTGTACAAAGAAATGGCACTCGGCCAATGGGAGATTTTGAAGGTTGTATGAACATTGTAAATTTGACTGGAGAAAACAGGCCTCTGTATGTAGGGGGGCCTGTTTATTTTGTTTGTGGTAGTTTAGCATTTCCCTGGTTGCCCAAGGATTGGCAGGGAACCTGTTATTTAGGAATTCTGTTACCCGGGGTATTTGTAGCTAGTACATTGGAGGTTTCTAAGGCTCGCCCACGGCGGGACAAGAACTGAGATACCCCTGGGCAAGTATTGGGAGATATAGCAAAATCAGTTGTGCCCTTTTGGGGACAAATAACAAACTCTGAGAACATTAGGGGATTAGCAAGGGTACTGGAGAGAACGATCAACCGGACCACGGACATACTCTACAATATGACACTAGAACAAAAAGCAAGAAGATTGGTAGCACTCCAAAATCGGATGGCATTAGATGTCATTTTGGCAGAACGAGGTGGAGTATGCAAATTGGTGGGGTCCGCTTGCTGTGTTTTCGTACCAGATTCTTCGCCGACAATTTTTAAAGCAATACAGAACTTGCATATCCTTAGTTCTGAAGTACATATCCCTGTAGGAGATTGGAATCTTAGCACCTGGTTCTGGGATTCTTTACGATTTTGGGGTTGGAAGGTGCTTTCTGTTGTTCTGGTTATTTTGGGGATCCTGCTATTTCTTTGTTGCTGTTTTCAATGTCTTCCGAGTATATGTGGAATGCTAGGGGGATGTTGTGCCCAAGCAGTGAGCACAATAGGGCATAGAATGTATGCCCCAGATACAGCATCCAAAGAGTTTGTGTTACAAGAGGTTCTGATGAACGACCTAATGGCTATAGATATTACAGACAATGATTCGGGATGTATGGATGACAATACATGGAGTTATTTGCAAAAGTATTAGAAATGATAGCACTTGGCATAGGTCTGTTGGAATTGAAATAATATTATGCCTCCTATCGCAGTAGTTGAATGTGTATTGGCCTACGCCAAGCTGTCTAAAAATCATGTAAATAGACTCCGCGGCAAGGTCTTGACCTTAACGAAAAGTAATGTAAGTCGCCATCTTGGATTTAGCTGCCATTTTAGGTTCTCTTGTAATGTGGAAGTCACCCTGAACATCAAAAAGGAGGCTGAATAACATTCTGAGTGAGATTCTGGCCGTTGTGACCTCCGCACACACGAATAACTAATATGCCTGCAGGCCACTTGTCGGGGTCGCGAACTGAGACCTTGTCCTATTACTGACCTATGTGTAAATGAACAACTGTATCAGCGGAGCTGATCAAAATGCATACATTATAGGATTGACCTGGCAAGGAACCCTAGGCCTGATCCCAAGAATGGTTAACCCGCGAGGGGGTTGGCCAAGGGCTGGATAAAGGATATAAAAGCCCAAGTATTTCTAATGTACGGTCTCTCTACTAATGCATCGAACCCTCGTTGAAGTTCGTTACGTTACTCTGAGAGCCGAATAGCTATCCGTTTGTCAATTGACTTTGGTAACTATTGTAGCTTTTAAATAAAGCACTTGTATGTCCTTTGTAACCTGTGTTGGTGTGTTTCTTTTGTGCTTCCCAGCCTCATATCAATTTTTATGTTTTCACAAACTGTCCTCCCTGGCATCCCACTCCAGGGGAACCCATATGATCCGATGCAGAGGATCATTGACCAATTCAATAGGCATCAGAGACTGAGGCATTGTTCCTCTACACCGATGGAAAGATCTCCTCAAAGGCAGTTTTCACCGCCTCATAATTCTCGAAGAAGCTCTCCTAGCAGGAGCAGACCTCAGTAGGGAGCACGCTTGCCGGAACCTGCCCGTAGGTCCAGGAGCAGGACGCCCAGTGCTTCGCCGACGAGGGTCTCCCCTTCTAGATCATCCCCTATGCCAAGTCCACCCCCAAGGGATCCTATGAGACCATCCACAAGGGACCCTACAATAGTCCCATCCACCGCATCCATTTCCAACTGGAAAGAAGATCCTTTTAGGGATTTTTTTCAGACCCTGAAGAAGGGGAGATTACTCAGGAGCCAGACATGCAGGATGAGTGGGACGATTACATTGTAGAGAAGCCTAGAAAGGACTCCTCAGGAGATGCTTCACCACCAGATGATCTAGTGTCTTTTCATACCATAATTGGTAAAGCGGCGGTCCTCTTTTATTTACAAGTTGCATCAGAAGAGAAACAAAAACAGTGCTCTATGAACATAGAGACAAACGTAGAACAGTCACTATGATCACTCTTTTGGACACTATATGGGACACTGGAGCAAAAATGTTGGCTACACCATTGCCAACACTGGCCCTCGTTTTAAGGCCGCAGAAATGGTATAAGGCACCGGACACTACACCATTATGCCTAAGAGGGCATACCAAACCGGATTCCATCATAATGGTCGCAGCCAGGAAAAGGTTGGCTAATCAATCCTCACCTCTTTCAACTCCACCGGACAAAGAAGGGCGTAAATTGGATGCCATGGACCGGAAGGTATCCTCTTCGGCCTCTCTCACCATCAGGGCTGGAAACGCCCTGGCCATGATGGCACGGCTGGACCGTGAGCTGTGGCTCCGTATATCCAAGCTGACCAAGCATTTGCCTGCGGACCTGCAAGAAGAGGCCAAAGCAATCATATCGGATGGCAAGGCCACCTCCTACCATATGATCGACACAGCTGTTGACATAGCAGAGTCGGGTTTCAGACAAATGGCCCGTGGTACAGTCTTGAGAAGGCAAGCCTGGATGAAGGCTATGACCTTTAGACCAGAGATTCAGGCTCAGATCTTAGATATGCCCTTCAATGGGCAAGACCACTTTGGTAAAAAGATGGACGACCATCTCAAGGGTATTAAAGCTGATACTGATACATGCCATCAGTTCCCTTAAGGACAGACAAATATTGTAGCTCCTTTCAACCCTTCCGAGGTGCATCCTCAAAATATAGGGGTTTCAGCTGCCCCTCCTACAATCAAAAAGAGATACCTTTCAAGACAGATGCTATCAGTCATCAAACGGTACACCCATAGGGGCAACCGTGGCTCCAACCATGCCAAGGCCCAGAGCAAGCAAAACTGACTTTCTTCTTACTCCTCTCTCACGACGCATCCCGGTGGGCAGGAGTGTAAGCAGTTTTTATCAACGTTGGCTAAAAATAACATCGGACCAGTGGGTGCTACAGGTGGTCCGCAAAGGTCACAACATCGAATTCCTGGACCAACCTCTGTTCCTTGCCCCCGTTCCATGTAAAGTGCATCATCAGAAACGGGTCATGCTGGAGGTTCACAAGCTACTCCTAAAAGCAACTATAGAGTCGGTCCCATACCGACTAAGGGGAAAAGGTTTCTACTCCCGGTTCTTTCTGGTGAAGAAAAAGAACGGTCAGTGGAGACCGATTCTGGATTTAAGAGCTCTCAACAAGTTTATCAAGCGCATCAAATTCAAGCTATCTCTTCAGAACGTTCTCCCATGGTTCAACCAACACGACTTCCTGGCCATCCTCGTCTTGGACGACGCATATTTCCACATTCCCATTCATCCTGCCCACAGGCAATTCCTCAGGTTTGCCGTAGGGGAGTCACATTTTCAGTTGTGTCCTTCTGTTCGGCCTAAAATCAGCACCAAGAGTGCTTACCAAGTGCCTGACACTGGTGGCAGCATACCTCGGAAGGTCAGGAACGGAAGTCTTCCCATATTTAGACAATTAGCATATTAAGGCCCAGCTCACTCAGACTGGCGTGTGCCACAGTGGAGAGAACAATAAAACTCTTGAAGGAGTTAGGGTTTTCAATAAAGAAGATAATTCCTGCCCCGTTCCCAACAAGACAGTGCTGTTTCTGGGGGTGGAAATCAACACCAGCATACCCAGACTAAGTCCCTCATTACAAGTCAGGCGTTAAGGGTTTAACGGCGCCGTTAACCCTGAACGCCTGATTCACAATTTAACGCCTGCTTTTTGCAGGCGTTAAAGTCCAAGGCGCTAAGCGACCTTGGTGCTAATTACGGCACCGTAATTTACGGTGCCGTAATTGGCGCCTTCCCCATCCCCATTATGCCCTATGGGACAAAAATGGGAATGGGGAAGGGCAAATGGTGAATGGGGAATTACCGTCCCACTCACCTTGGAATGGGGCGGTAATGCCGCCATCCACCATGCCGGAACCCGGCATGGACCATGGTGCTAATAGCACCATGGTCCACCGCCTGACTTGTAATGAGGGCCTAAGACTGTTAGCGGACAGAATATCTGCACTAACTCAGTCTTCATGGTTTCAAAGCAACGGGGCGACCACAGTCCGCGCCCTCAAATCTCTTCTGGGCATGATGTCCTCATGCAGTTTCCTCTTACCAAATTGCAGGCTGCACATGACGCCAATCCAAGAGACCCTGGACCACCAATGGAAGCAGGCAATCGGCTCATGGGAAGATACCATACAACTACCAGCGGCCTTTCACAAAGCCCTCCGATGGTGGAGCTTACCACAGAACCTGCTACGGGAATGCCTTTCCAGGCTCCAACATCAACCCTTCTGCTCAGGACGGATGCCTCGCTATTGGGCTGCGGAGCACACTTAGTAGATCTACAAACCAAAGGCACTTGGTCCATCCAAGAATCTGAGCTGCACATAAATGTGTTGGAGCTCAAAGCAATTCGATGGGCGCTGAAAGCCTTCCTGCCGGTACTGGCAGGGCAGGCGGTGACTGTTCAAACAGACAACACGACCTCGATGCCCTACATGAGCAAACTAGGGGGAACAAGGTCGGAATTGCTATCGCAAGAGGCTCAAAAGCTATGGACCTGGGCTTTGCATCACAAGGTCCACATCAAGGCGGAACACCAACCGGGAGTGGACAATGTCCTGGCAGACAGCAGGACTGCTTATTAAGCATCCCACAAATGGGAGCTGGACGAAGCAGAAACCCGGTGGATTTTCCACATGTGGGCATGTCCACAGATTGACCTTTTTGCCACCAAGGCCAACAAAAAATGCCAAAGGTTTGCCTCCAGGTATCCGGAACTGCTCTCGATGGGGGACGCCTTCTCAGTGGACTGGATGGTAAAATTCCTTTATGCCTTGCCTCCTATCCCACTCATAGCGACACCTATATCCAACCCTGCAACACCTATCTCGATGCCCTCCGATTCGCCTCAAAGCTCATCAGAGCCTCTTAATGGAACAAGGTTGGAAGGAGCTCCACCATGACCCAGACAGCCTGTCACTGCATGCATGGTTCCTGAGCAGTGAAAATTAATTGATCTGAATCTTCCTGCAGAATGCTGGGATGTAATCAAGGCCTCTAGGGCCCCTTCTACACGAACAACCTACGTTCAGAAATAGACCGGTTTTACCAAGTGGTGTGAAACATCTTCAGTGAACCCGCTCTTTCCGTTGAACAAATACTACCGTACCTGTTGCACCTAGCGAAAGCAGGGCTTTCCCTTTCATCCATCAAGGTGCATTTGTCCGCCATATCGGCATACACGATAAACGCAGGTCAACAATCTTTACTCACTAAACCGGCTATCAAAATATTCTTAAAAGGATTAATGCGTACTTTCCCGCCAACTCCTACACCAGTTCCTACATGGAGCCTGAACACGGTTCTAGTAGCGCTCATGGAGCCACCATACGAACCAATTCACAGGTGTGACTTAAAAAGTTTATCCTGGAAAGCAGCTTTCTTAGTAGCTATCACGTCAGCCAGGAGGATAAGCGAGCCGCAAGCCCTCCTTTCACCTCGTTTCTTATAGACCGTGTCTTATTAAGGACGCACTTGAAATTTTTACCCACGGTACTGTCAGAAATTATGCTCACCGAGCGCAGCGTACTTCCTACCTTTTCCGTGACTCACTCTTCCGATGCAGAGAGGTCCTTACACTCACTCGATGTTGCAAGGGTCCTAAAGTTCTACATCCAGAGAACTGAAGAATTCCATTCCTCGACCAGACTCTTCATCGCATTTGCTGGGCGGACTAAAGGACAGCCCATTTCAAAGCAAAATTTGGCACGTTGGGTTTCCCACTGTATCAGCCACTGCCATCAGGTAAAAGACGATACAATTACTAGACCGCCTTCGGCTCACTCCACCAGAGGGAGGGCAGCTTCGGTTGCTTTTCACGCTGGAGTACCATTGAAGGACATCTGCAGAGCTGCAACCTGGAGCACTCTTCATACGTTTGCCAAACATCACTGTCTGGCAGAAGATACCAGCAAAGAGCTGCCAGTGGGACAAGCGGTTCTTCGCCATCTCTTTGCGTAAGGTAGGAGCAGCCTTCTCTTCTCGCCTTCCCTGGTAATGTAACCTGTTACTTGTTGTATAGTAAGGTGAGTAGAATGATCTGCAGAATATACATTTGGTATGGGTATGGCCTAACTGCTTGGTATTCTATCCAAGCATCTTAATCTATGAAAGATCCAATGCCTGAGAAGTTTGTTACTTACCTGTAACTGTATTTCTCCAACATTGGTATCTTTCATAGATTCACATGTGCCCGCCCGCCTCCCCTGAGAGGCTGCTCCCTCTTCCTGCAGCCATCCTTCCTGTAGTCTTCTATGGCTCCATCTGAAGATGGTGGCTGGGGGCGGAGCTTAAACCCTGCCACCTCATTGGTTAGGACCATAAGGACCAAAGTGAGGTGGAGGGACTACACAAGTGAATGGCTCCTAGGCCATAAGGGGCAATCTACATTGTATTTCTATAGAAATAATGTAGATTTATTTAATTTTTAATAATTATTTAAATCACTGAGAATTCCCAGTCTGACGGGTAATATTCAAGCATGTAAATCTATGAAAGATACCAATTCTAGACAAATACAGTTACAGGTAAGTAACACACTTTAATATTACAGATACAGTTCATAACATCTTTAACAGACCCTGTAACTTAGAAGGGTGATTACGTGGTCTTGTATTTAAAACAGACCCCAGATAGTCTAGTGTTCTGCCAAGTTGGACTTGCAGACAACTGAAGTAATCAGACAAAAGGTTAATCTATGTGAGGAAAAACCGTAACTGGAAATTAGGGGCTACTCTTGACCACTGTCACAGATGGGCTCGAACACCCCACATCTGATGGTTCAAAGGTTTTTTAATGCAATTTTTGAATCTGGTCTTGATAAGGGCCATTTGTGTCTATTCTGCTGTGGGCTTCCCCCTCCCAAGCCCAGTTGTACATAAATCCCAAAGTGTGCACTCTGGATCAGTTAACTCCTATATAGTATCTGTCTGACTACTAGTAAGGGCTTTAAAGCAATCCTCTTATCTATCTGGGTGACTGGTTCGGATGCACCTAGAAACTCCTGGTCGTCCCACAAAAAGCAAAGATCTCAACAAGTGGTGCCTTTCCGCCACACAGGTTTCACTTAGTAATTACTTCCGATTCCCTTGTAATCCTTGCCCTGATGTTTTTGCCTTCCTTTCCTTCTGCTATCCTCATTTGTCTTCCTCCATTTTCTGTTATCTCCCTCTGTGCCTCTGTCCCTCAGATATTCTTCCTTCTAGTGCTACTCTTCCCTCCCCACATTCCACCCCTCCTTTTCTCAGTCCTTTTTCTTTCACTCTCCTATTCGCCTGGTTCACTCATATACACCACTACACTTGCACTTAATCTGTCACTCTTCACTCCTAATACATGCATTTGCATGCATGTACCACTTTCTCTCACCAACCAATACCTTACCTTGCACTCAACTATAACCGCCCCATACATGTTTTGCTGCCCATTCTTCCGCCACTTGGTCTCTGTTTGCCTCCGCCTTTTATCGCTTCCAAACAACCCACACTGCTGTTTCCTGTGTCCACTTTTATGCTCCTCCTATTGGTGCAGACGTTCCTCGTTTTCACAGGCCAATCCCTAGCTAATGCTGGTGACTTTATGGGTATGATGCTTTAAAATGCCTCAAACACGTGTAGTCTAGTTCTGCAATAGTGGCCCAGGAAAAGCAGTCCCAGTGATCTTTGTGTATGGATTTCCAACGCGGGGCCGCTTAAGGTTTTTTTTTTTCTTTCAATGTCAGCCTCTGAAGGACACAATTTCAAAGCATGCTTGAGAACCTCCTCATTGTTGGTTTACAGCACACACTACTCCATGGCACTGCTGTTTGCTGCTGTCTCTTTCACTGTTTGGTTGCTTGTTCTCTCCTCCCCAGCAATGACTTCTAGGTAATGGAGGTTTGAAAGAGGAAAAGACTGTCCAGAAAATGGCATGGCATTCATGGATTGATAACTAGTATGACAGTTGTAGGGAGACCTAGGTAGAAGGGGCAGACTGCCCAACTCTCACAGTGGCCTCTGGGGTAGGATGGGCTCCGTCAAACACACTGGTAGGCTCCCTGCTGTTGGGGGGCAGGGGGCATGCAGTCTTTTCCACCCCCTCACCATTCCCGCGCTGAATAGATCCTGTGTTTGATAAAGGGTGTGGGAAGACTTCCCCCGCCACACCCCCCCCCCCAGCCCCCCCACCACTCAATCTATTATTCACACTAACCAACAGCAGTAATTAAATGAATAACCAAGCCTGTATGGCTACCTAGAGACTCCATTTTTGTGACGCACCGAACGCCATTTTTTACTAGGCCCAGAAATGATCTCTAAATACTGTCTCTCCCCTGCCCAGTGTCTTGCAAAGACAGCCCAAGCTACCTCCTCCTCCTGCCAGCTCCGCACAAGCCCTGTTCTCAGGGAAATCCAGCCATTCGTTGTTGGAACATTTCGTACAGATGTGCTCATTGCACTGTGTGAGACCGGAGCAGGCCCCAGCTCGTATGCACCTCCATCTCCACAAACCTGCCTGTGCACCCCCGACCTCCACTCTGCCAGACCAGTCCACCAGACCCATGCCCCTCTGGTCTTTGAAACAGATACACATTTGACCCCTCATAGTGACCAGATGGGGACACGCACCATAGCCCTAATCCTAGGTACCAATATATACTCCTTAGACCAAACACATGTCTACCCGTATCGTGAGGAATCGGGCAGATCAAAACCCACAGGTCAGACACCTGGGTCTGGGGGCACTGTGTTTTATGAACCTCTGGGTACAGGGGTTGGAATGCTAATATATTGTTATTGTTATTGTTATTTTGCACTTATATAGCGCCTTATATACCATTGGTATGGTCTGAAGGCGCTTGTAGGTTGAACGCCCTTGGGAACCGAAGTTCAGATCAGTAGAGAGAGTAGGGAGAGTCAAAAGGTGCGTGTGAGCACCGGGTATGTGTGCAGCTCGTGCGGTACTCGTGTAATAGCTGCTTCTTAGCGGTAGGTGTGGTGGTTGAGAAATCAGGAGAATGTGTTCGTTCTGGCAGGATTTATCCGGAACGGATGTGGCTGCGTTAGGCCTGAGGAAAACGCCTGGCTGGGGGTGTGGAACCAGCAGTGATTACATAGAATGATGTGGAGTAAGCGGCGGAATGTTGGTATGAGAACAGTTATACCGAATGGTGTCATAGTATCTCTGTGTTCTAGTTGAGTGGTGATGTAAGGAGAGAGTAAGCATGGTGGTGTGGTATGGTCGGTTATATGCTCTTTCACTGAGCACACTTCTAATTGCAACTTTCCCAGAGAGGGTACTGGGTGTATTTCTAAATACAGTTTTCCACAGAGAGGCTAATTGGGCACACTTCTAGATTCATTTTACTAGAGGCTATTGGGCACACTTATAAATGAGACTTTTCCAGAGTGTCTATAGGATACAGTTCTATAGTCAACTTTCACAGATGCTATTGGGGACACTTCTAAATTCAACTTTACAGAGCGTCTATTGGATACACTTCTATAATCAACTTTCACAGAGGGTATTGGTTGCACTTCTAAATGCAACCTTCATAGCGACGCTATTGGGCGCAATTCTAAATTCAATTTTCTACGTAGTGGATTCTGGGCGCACTATTAAGTCAATTTCAGAGAGGCTTTTCCAGAGAGGGTGTTGGGAACACTTCTAAATTCAATTTACTAGAGAGACTATTGGGCACATTTCTAAATGCAACTCTCAGGGAGGCTATGGGTACACTTCTACATTTCACTGAGGGGATAATGGACATACTTCTAAATGCAACTTTTAGAGTGTCTATTGGGAACCCTACTAAATTCATAGCGAGGTTATTGGGCACACTTCTAGATGCAACTTTCCAGAGTGTCTATTGGGCACACTTCTAAATGCAACTGTCAGAGGATCTTGGGTAACTTCTAAATTCAGTTTACCAGACAGGCTATTGGGCACATTTCTAAATGTATGGAGAGGCTATAGGGCACGCTTTCTTAATGCATCTTTCACATGTTAACATTTATAATTCCATCTAGATGCGACGCAGGCGGATATTAACAACTACATCTAAGTGTGGATATGCTAACATTCACAATTCTATCCAAGTGTGGACATGCTAACATTCACAATTCCATTTGAGAGTGGGCATGCTAACATTTACAATTCTGTCTAAGTGTGGACATGCTAACATTTACAATTCTATCTAGGTGTGGACATGCCAGTATTCGCAATTCCATCTGAGAGTGGGCATGCTAACATTCACAATTCTATCCCAATGTGGACGTGCTAACAATCACAATTCTATCTAGGTGTGGACATGCCAGTGTTCACAATTCCATCCGAGAGTGGGCATGCCAACATTCACAATTCTATCCAAGTGTGGACATGCTAACCTCCACAATTCCATTCAGATGAGGACATGCTAACCCTCACAACTCCATCCAAGAGTGGACATGCCAACATTCACAATTCCGTCCAAGTGCGGACATGCTAACATTCACAATTATATCCAGGTGCGGACAATGCTAACATTCACAATTCTATCGAAAACTGGAAACTTGAGAATCCATGCTAACAATCATGTTTCTGTCTAGATTTGGCGCGGGCTCGTCTTTGTGGTTCACTCGTGGTATGGTTAGCATTATACTGCAGGCAGTGTTTGATGTCCCGCCATTAATAGGTTTGGGCTTGTGGTCACATCTCTCTAATAATGCATGGTGCAGGTCTGTAGCAGTCTAGGCGATTGATAGGTAAGTTAGAGTGGCAGGAACTTTCTGGAGTAGAGTGATTGCTCTACTCCCCACCCATGCCACACTCACGGTTTTTGTTGGTGTCAGTTGGGTGCTGGCTTCCTTGGCGTCCCCTGCGGACACCTGCAGACACTTTCTGGAGCCGCCTCTGTTGGAGCCGCCCTTGGCCTCGGGGCCCTTGGCTGCCGGGCAGAGGGCTGCCCTGGGAGGACAAGTGATGAAGGGCTCACGGCCCAATCAGAGCGGGGATGGGCGGGTTGGGAGGCGGGAATCAGGAAGAGGGTGCGGGTGGGAGAGGGACGCTCGGAGGGCCTGGGGGCCCAGTTGGCGCCCGAAAAATGGGCGGCGTGCCCGGATGGGCTTCCTCACCTCGCGCCGGCTGCCTGCAGTGAATGCAGGGGCCGGTGCGAGGAGGGTCGCTAGACCCTTTCAACCTGGGCTCACGGCCCAATCAGATATCTGCCAATGGGTTCTGAAAGTACCCTATTCATGCTAGACTTGCCATTTTGTCTCATGTCATCAGTTCCTGTTGTCTTAGCTTGGATAGAAAATGTAGCGCTCCTCCGACCCGACCTTCACACTGTCAGAGGTTTCCTTTTTTCTCACCTGTTTTTGCTGCCTTGCGGGATCCTTCGCCAGGGTTTTCTTCCGTGCTGTTCGGGTCTTGTATAAGCCCGCTCGGCGTCGTCGGATTTCAGGATTCGTTCAGCTTTTTCGTCTGGGATCAAGGAAACTCCAGGAAGGAAGGCCACACATGGGGGCCGTCTGCGCGGAACGCGGATGGAAACTGGTAAAAGGGAAGGAAAAGGAGTGGGTCCGGGAATTCGAGCAGCAACTCAGTTCCGGGAGCACGACTGCGAAGCACGTCTAGCCTCAGCTGACGATGGCGTTGAGACGCGCGGAGCCGCAGGGGCGTTGTTAATTTATGGAATGTGCTGCATGGACGTAAAGATCGATAGACCGCGTTCAATGAATACGGCCATGCTGGGTGTACTACGGCGAGTAACCCCCGACGTGCCAGGGACCAGGATGACCAAAAGGGGCGTGATCGATGGATCATGACACACACTGCGGAGATGAGCCCAGCTTACCTACGAGTGCCCGGAGCGAAGGGGAGCAACGTCCAATTTGCATCTGACCTCCCCATTGTGATCGAGTATGGCATATGCCTTCCCCCAAACAATTGCCAAGATTTGTACCCTATTTGAAACATCATAGTTGACTGTGTGTCCATTTAATGTGCTGCTAGTGTATTGTTTGGCAGAGCGCTCTCGGGCAGCAGTGTTCTTTGTTTGCATTTATCTTATATACATTTTTTACTTGCAATTATTCTTCTGGTCTCATTCCCTAGTGGGGTGTGTTCATTATTCGGTCTCGGGTATACGTGCAATGGTAGGAGTGAGCCCTCACTGCCTTAGGCCGAGAGGGATTTTCGTGTTAACATTGTTGAGTGCCTAACCCTGTCACAAGGGTCACACTTCGACGTATGTTCCAGTTGTACTTTTTTTTTTATTATTTTTTTTTTGCGGTGGAGGGGAGGAGCAGGGCATGACGGCACATTATTTTTTTCAAATGGATTTCATATATTTTGTTCTAGTCAAAGTACTTTTTCGAATGATTTAATCTTCCCTGCACCCCCATCCTTTAGGTCTGTTCTATTCCATTCTTTTTCCCTTGACCACTCTAAACAGAACACTGGGCTAAAAGTCCCTGAATGCAAAGAATAACTAGCCTACCATCACTGGAATGGAATGGGACTGGTTGGCATTTAAGGTATATGCACAGGAGTGAACTGCCTTAAAATTGATGGCCTAAACCAAAGTGCTGTGGTGGTTTCACCATGATCCTGCAAGTCACTTAAGTTTATTGCAGTCCTTAATTGAATTATTATGACCGTAAAACCTATTGCGGGCGGGGGAGGCCAATTTAAATTCACCTTCTCCTAATTTGGTCATCCGCTAATCAAAGCACTTGATTGTGTATAGAAACCTGCATACATGTTCTGATTTATCGTTGCTGACATGTTTCTTGCTTTTCTATTTCTCTAGCTGTTTCAAAGGCTATGTTGGTAGCAGGTGTGAGAGCATGGATCTTCTCCAGATCTTGTCAGAAAGCCCACATTCCATCATGGCAGTAGCCTTTGCAGTGACTATTTTGGTTGCTTTGTCCTTGATCATTAGTGTGGGGCTTAGTGTCTAGTAAGTACAAATAGCTTAATTTTCATTTCAATTTTTCATTTGCATAGAAGTTGGAATTTTGCTGAACTTGCATAGTGAACTCCAATATTGCTTCCCTGGTCCCTCCACCCAAGCAGAATAATGCACATGGACTGATTCAGTCGTGTTGTGCATTATTCCCGCTTTCGGGGCTTAGAGCTTTATCCCAACCTAACAATTGTTATGGATCGAGTTTTGTAGATAAGTGTGTTAGCATGGGTGTGTTTCTCGCTGGCGTCCACACATGCCCGAGCTCGGTCTCCTCCATGTACAAATAAAGAGAGGATTTGCTATGGAACAAACATTCTTTGATTGTAGGTTACTGTTCTACAGTGCGGGTGGATTTTACAAAAACACTGCAATGCGCTTGCACACTGGTGACCTATTTTGACAACTGATCTAAAATATGGCAACCAACAGCGTGAGAGTACATGGGAATTGTGGTTCTGTTAAATCGAGGCAAAGCATATTGCTCTTTTTGTTGGGCAGTGTAGTGCATAGTCCATTTGAGTGAGTAGTATTTATGAAATCTAATTTCCTCCTCGTATGGGCTGAGGGGAGGATTCCTCATTCCATGCAAACCGCCTCTTAACTGGACAGTATATGGAGAATTTTAGTTTGGTACAACCTGCAGGTATCAACAAAATGTGACTAGCGTTAGCTCTACATACTATCACTCTTCAGTAACCATTGTGCAAGCGCATTACATCTGCGGTACTTGGACTTCTGGCAACCGAAAGGAACCTTCAAATCCTGAATGTACGTTTTTAACAGTCTGCCGTATGTACATAAAAAATTACCCTAAAATAATATCTTTAATTGGGGTTTAAACTGCTTTTAGAACAAATGGTGAACTCGATTTAGATTTAATATCCACTACGAATGACTTTGAAAGTGGGAGGAAAACATTTTTGACCTTTTTGGTTCTTAGTGAAGTGAGGTCCATTTAATGTACCAATTCAATTGATACTGTGGGCACTCCATAGCTCAGTGCTCTGGATGTTGTTCAGAGAAAGTACAAGAGCTTTCATTCAAGTTTACCATCATCTGCCATTTTTTATTGGCATTGTGGCCTGGAGTGGTCGGGTAACCTTTTGACTAAACTAAAGTAGTCAAAACGCTTGTGTGCTAGTATCTCACGTTGTTCTTTTTGTGATATTGGCTGTATGATAATCTGACCATATCCTTATTCATGCTTCTTTCCTTTTCAGTTTCTGCAAACAAAAGAGGACTATGAGCCAGCTAACTCTTCTGGATAACACTGATGTCTAAGAACCAGGTTGGTTTCCTACACTTGTTCCTACACTTCCAATAACTGATAATCCCTGACTGTTCTAAGTGCATGTGTTGGATATGGCATGCACGCTTCGAGAATGTAACTCAGTGCAGTTTGTCAGTTCTGTGCACCCATGAAAAAAATGACAATCACCCCAAATACAGTGTGCCCCAACCTCTTTCTAATTTTTTATCTTGTAAACCTCCTTTTGAAAGGTGCTTTGTGAACTTTGCTCGTACGCAGCGACCTGTAATTCAACAAGATTGAGATGCAGAATTTGCATAGTATAATAGGGAGGGTCACCATTGTTTGTTTTGCCCCAAAAACCGAAGGCTGTTTTGGATATGGTCTGCAACTATTCCATGTGTAAACAGTTCACATGTGGCATGAAGCTGCAACTGTAAGTCTGCGTTCAAGATGGCCTTGTGTGCTTAGCAGACTTTCTTGATGAGGTTAATGGCTACACACTTATTACTTCTCAACCTGCTAAAACTCCCCACTCGGAAACTTATTCCTGCCACCAGTCCTTTATTCAGTTGCTCCGTTATGACACGATTTAAGGGAGTCAAAATGTCACCATAGTCTCTACCTGTGCAATTTCCCAGGCCTTCTCGCTGTTTGGAAGCTCTTGACAATTGAAATACCATATAGCGGTGAAGGTGGTGTGTGTTTGTGTGTGGGGGTGGGGGGGGGGTGGCAGAGTAGGGTGGATACCCCACCTAGGCGGCGGGGATCCCCATGAGATTATAAAGACATTGTGCTTTTTCCTTGGATATCTTGCCCTACTCGTTATTAAAACTGCTGACCAATGTAGGCTTCAACTTAAAAATCCCATTGGGCATCACTCGGTCCTATAAAATCAGTCATTGGCTGCCATTCCCGTCACTCACTAATTGATTGGCTTACCAGGTTATCAAAGGTCCCAGGTGCAGTAGAGTCCCGTGAAGGGAGGAATTGGCATCCACAGCCCAAGCTGGCTCCCTAAGAGAATGCATTGGTCTTGTGACTGGTCTAATGAAGACTCTGCATTACAGTTCTCCTGCATTGGATCATTCATGTATTTGCATGCTCTTGAAATATTCAGTCTTCGAGCTGAGAATCCTCATTAGCATTAATGCAGTTTACCTTTACATTTTTCTTAAACTGCTTGTCACTTTTGAGTAGTCATTTTGAGTCGGACTGCCCACATTCAATTAGACGGGTCTCTTTAGCTCCACCCCTGGTGGCCATCTTCAGATGTTTTACTGCATGTTGTGTTGGGAGTCCTCAAATTCTCTCTGCTAGGCGTCTATTTTTGCAAATGTTTCTTACAAGTCTTCGAAGTTTGCTGCTGCATTGCTTCTCAAATACAGCAGTAAGGCTTCGGCCCATTCCAATGCCCGCGGAGTTCCAACCGTCCATCTGAGGCCTTCAAAAGTCTGTTTAAAATACAGACACGAGAAGGAAGAGCCTGTTGAAGGCCTGCTCGACATGCAACCTGAAAAAACTTTAGATGGAGGATCTTCACAAAGTATCTTTATCGTCTGTGCCTGAACCACGACTTGAACAACGGTACTATCTACCAGTCGTTCTCATCCAAGACCCACAAGGACCACCACCACAGTTTAGTGGCCTGGTTGGATGAAGTTGCCGGGGCCACTGACTCTATCCGTAGTTATTCCTTTGCCAGGTACAGGAGACGCCTAGAGCATACTCCCACTTCATAGAGGTTGAGGTCCCATAAGGAATCTTCCCAGGGAAAGAAGGCAAAAGAAGACTGATCACATGCTCAGGATGCCTTCTCGTCGACTGGCTTGAACTTCTTCACTTATGCCTACAGTCCCTTGTTGACCACTTCAGCGTTGAATACCTTCAGCAGCTTCATCGTCCAAGCAGCCTTCAGAAAACCAACATTCATGCACGACTAAAGTTGCTTTGTCGATGACCTACAGTCGACCAAGATCCTTGTTGACCAAGTCCTCTTCGACCACCATCCCTTTGAGAACTCCATCCACCTTGTTGACCAAGACATCTAAGCCGACTGTAAAACTGGTTACTTCTGTCCTGTTGACCCTTTGTCGACTACTAAATTGTTGTACATGTCTAAATCTGCAATAACTTAATTACCAAGAAGTACACTGTCACCAAGCATGTCTGCTTCGTCAACACAGATTCAAAGGCTCCTTATCCCCACGTTCCCGAAGGGGGTTGCTGTGGACAGAGATGTCTGATCTTCCCAGTGCTACTCTTGCTCAGCCACTGTTTTCACTGGCTCCTTATGCACTGCTTACAGTCCTCTGTCCATCCATGGCCCCTCCTGTGCAGCTGCCACAGCAGGGTGCTGATTCAGACATGGATGTGCTAGAGGTGGTATCCTCCGAGGATGAGTAGCAACCTGTTGCAGACATGTTACCGCCTACTCCACCAAAACAAAGCCTACCTCAACCTTCTCCAGTGGCACCTGTCCCAATGGTCATGGCCCTGAGCCTCCACAGGCCCCTGCGCTGTTAAGCTCCAGAGATGTCGAAAGCTATCCTGTCCACACTAGTGCTCCAACAACGGTTTCCTGCTCCACCCTTTCCTTCTCCAGCACAACCCCATGGGTTCCCTGCGAGGAAAGGCCTTGTTCCGGCAAGTGAAGGCCAGGTTAATCCTCCCTTACTGAAAGTCAACCTCACAGATATGGACACAGATGACTATCCAAAAGATGGTTCTCCAGGCATAATTAGAATTGGTTATTTATAACCCGCTTAATACCCAGAGGGTTCTAAGTGCAGACCCAGGGAATCGAACCTGTTGCCCCGCGTCATCTTGCTTCAAAGACTCGTGTGTTGCCCCTCAGCGATCCTCCTGAGACAGGCATGCACTATACAGACCAGTTTTAGGATGTGGTGCCAGGTGACGGTGAGCAAGCAGACCTTGCTCTGAGAGACTTGCTTCCCAACGAGATTGGCTCCTTTCACGCCCTCATGCCAGCGACAAAGCTGTTCTTCTACTGATTCCTTTGTCAGCGGCGGGAATCTGCTAGGAAATCAATGGTGGCAATTCCAGTACTGGGATATTTGGGAGGATGGCCTTCTAGTAATGAAACCCATTTTTGGTGCCCCCTCAAGCAGGATAGCTTTGAGGGGGGGGAAAAAGGTCCCAAATTCTCCACCTAAATGCCTTTGCATACAGCCTTGCCCATACTGTGGTCTCTGCAGCTGCCCATAAGCGTTCTGCCAGTCCTTCCTCTCCCTGTATGGTGCCTCCAGACAAAGAGGACAATCAGCTAGACGCTTTTGGGAAGAGGGTCATCTCTATAACCGCGATGACATCGAAGAGTTTAACTTGCTCGAAATTCTCTCGCTCTAAGACCGTGAACTATGGTTCAAGCGGGGGTCGATAATGGACTTCCTTCAAGCAAGCCGACAAACTGTATGAAGCGCTTGAAGGACAAGTGGCATCAGACAATGCCATTTCTTTTGCTGTGGACTTTGCAGATACTGGTTTCCACCAGATCAGTAATGCAGCAGTATTATACCGCATGGGTTGGTTTAACGCCACCAACTTCCGACCTGACGTCCAGTCGAAGGTGGTCCATATGCCTTTTTGACAGCATCATCCCCTTTGGAAAGAAGGTTGATGATAACCCGCAAGCTATTAAGGCTTACATTGAAATGGCCTGTTCCCTGGGCACTCTGCAACAGCACTGCCAGTTCTTTTGCTACAGCAAAGTGTGGTTCTCACAGACTTTGAGGGACTACAGATCCTCCTACTGTCCACAAACAACCCGCACTGGCACCATTCAAGAGGGATATAAAGGAAGATCTCAATCTTGTAGGGGGAACCAGCAATGATACAGAGCTTCCTGAGCAAAGTTCCAAAGCATTTTCTTGTATTTGGGGCTAACCTGTATTTGAGGTGCGCTCAGGTTAAAATAAATTTGGATACTAGGTGGAAGGTAAAGATGGATAGCTGCAGACTCCTGGTAGCAGAGACTCTGCCCCGTCCCCTAAATTAAGCTGTGAAATAATTTGCCTCCCAGAGTATTGAGCTTCTCCTAAATATTCTGATTCACTATTATAATACACTTTCATTATACAATTTTCAAATTATGATTAGTCCAGGTTTATTAGATGCGCCCAGCCGACACACGTTTCCCCCACTGGTCGTTCCTTAGGCTTTAAATTTGTGCTTTCAGACTGTAAATAAAATTTTAGGACAAAGTCCCCATCATTAACAATGATTTTGTGTTCAATTACAGTGAACATTGAATAATAAACCAATGATTCCTCAAAACAAATGGATACAAAAAGTTCACATGATTTTTTCCAGAGGAGAAATCCGCAATAGTGAATCAGAATATATAGGATAAGCGCAATACTCTGGGTGGCAATAATTTCACAAGTGCCAAAGCAGGCCTGACATGCCACTTTTTCGCCCTCCTCCACTTTGACTCCCCAGTAGGTGGGCGGCTACCAAACTGTCTCACAGTGGAGAGACATCACCACCGACAAATGGGTGCTGTCGATCAATCACCCTGGTGTTCATGTGAAAACGTCTTGCATGCCTGTTGTCTTATGTGTGGTAAAACAACAATCCTTGCTTCTCCAGGATGTACGGTCCTTTGTAAAGAAAGGGGGGTTCCAAGTTGTACCACTACACCTCCAGAGCGCCTGAGTCTACTCCAGATACTTTCTGGTACTTAAAAAATCAGGACAGATGACTCGTACTTGACCTTGGGAGAATCAACAAATTCCTCAAGTCTCAAAGTTCTGCATGGTAACACTACAACATATCCTGGACCAGCTGGAAGAAGGGGATTGATTGATATTTTATTTTTATCGCGCTCGTACACAAGATGTCCTCTCCTCTTTAGACGTAGAGGATGCTTACTTTCAGATCCCTTCATGGGGGTGCAGGCGTTTCCTCTGTTCATGTCCAAGGACGACATTACCAGTTCACGGCCCTGCCCTTCGGTTTGAAGCCGCCACCAAGAGTGTTCACAAAATGCCTAGCTCCAGTTGCGGGCCCACCTTCATTGTTCAGGTGTTCACGTTTATCTGGGCGACTGGTTGGTGCATGCCCCATCTCGACCAATCGCTGCCCAACACACTGAGAATATCATCTCTGGGGTTATCAGTGAACTTTGCAAAGTCTTCCTTAAATCCTGCTCAAAACTCGCTCTACTTGGGCTCGCCACTCTTCAGAATGCAGGTTGAAGACTCTGCTGAACAAGCTCCACCAGTTGTTGAGGCGGCAAATCGAATCTGCTCTTCCTCAAGTCGCTCCTGGGAATGATGTCCTTCTGCATCCCATTGATGCCTCACTGCTGGTTGCAAATGAGGCCACTGCAAGAGTTCCTAGATGCCTGTTGGAAACAAATGGGTAGAGAAGCTTCACCTCGCACTCTCATTCCACCATGCTATCCAATTGAGTCGTCATCTCAACCACTGAGGGAGCCCCTTTTTGTCTCCCGGTGAATCGGATCAGGGACCACGGGTGCCTCACTGGAAGGGTGGAGAGCCCACACCAGAGAATTCCACGCCAGAGGGCTGTGGTTACCTGAGGAAAATGGCCTTCACAACAATGTCCTGGTGTTGTGGGCAGGGTTCTGGGCACTGACGGTTTTCTAACCTCAGTTGCATAACCAGGTGGTGTGCATCTTCATGGACAACACCACCACCATGTTCTATATCCGCAAGCAGGGTGGGACCCACTCTCTGGTTCTCTCTGAAGAGGTGTAGGCGCTGTGGAAATGGGGACTGGCCCACATTTCTGATTCCTTTCCACCTGCCAGGAATCCAGAATATGATCACAGATTCACTCAGCAGGGAACTGAGGTTCTATCACGAATGGGAACTTCACCAAAGCCAAGTCCTCCATCTCTTCTAGTCAGGGAGTCCAGAGTTCGACTTGTTTGCTACAGCGGCCAACAAAAAATGTCAAGTTTGCGAAACAGTTTCACCAGGACGGGAGCCTGGGGGTTTCTCGGGAGGATAGCTCAGCAGCAACTTTCTCGCCTTGGAAGCAAGACGACACGAAGCAACACAGGTTTGATCCCTGGGTCCGCGCTTAAAACCTCTGGGTATTAAGCGTGTTATAAATAACCTATCATATCATTCCAATGAAAAGGACTGTTCCTGTGCTCTTTTCCCCCCCCCCCCCATCCCCCCACCTCCCCAAATCTCTCTGCATCCTTGAGCTGTCGGTACACTCAAATGGAGCCTCTGCACAATGATACTTGTTGCCCCAGCAAATTTGGTATTCAGACCTGCTTCACCTTTCGGTGGAGCACTGCATCCGATTACCCTTGCTTCCCCACCTACTCTTCAGAGACTGCGTGTCAGTAATACACTAAGACCCAGCATCCCTCAACTTGATAGACTGGCTCCTGCAGCCCCAGAGTTTGGAAACTTTCTGCTACCGCCCAAATACACAAAAATCCTGGCCAGGGCAAGAGCGGCATCTTCTCGTTCTGGCTACAGAAGCAAGTGGAGCCGCTTTACCATGTGGTGTGCAACACCTAAATACATTCCACGTTCAGGCTGCACAAGTCTTCTGATGCCTCCTATTGCTAGCGGAAGCCGGTCTGGCACACTCATCTATCAAGGTGCATTTAATAGCAACTTTATGCTACACACCTACTTCAGGTCAACCTTCCTTGTGGTTGCATGAATTGGTGAAGAAGTTCCTCAAGGGACTCTTTTTGTGTCTTTGCCCCTGTTCGAGCACCAGCTCAAGTGGGAGCTCAATGTGATCCTTTCAAGACTAATGGGCCCCCTTTTCCCGATTCTTTACAGAGCCTCCTTGAAATCTCTCTCATGGAAGACTGCATTCCTAGTTGCCATCACTTCGGCCAGACTGGTGGGAGAACTGCAGGCCCTTTCCTGCAAAACCTCCCTTCGAAGGGATTGTGTCCTCCGACGTATTCCTCATCTTAGATATCTCCTTCCAGCTCTGCTGGCCTCGGAAAATATTTCTCTAGAGGGCGCTGCGCGTCGACGTCCTCCGAGTCGATGTCCCCCGACAGCCGCCGTATCGACGTCGTACGTCATCCTGCCCATAAAGGCCGCGCGCAGCGTCCGTTGCTCAGTTCCGTTTTTCCGCGCTTACTCAGTGCCTCGGAATACCGTTGCTCAGTTTTTTTGTCAGGATTTAATCTATTTACCTCGAGTTATTCGATCCGTACTCGATGGCTGCTTCTTCGGAACCGACAACTCCTCGATCCGGCTTCAAAAAATGCCGAGATTGTGGGAAAAAGATGTCGCTGACTAACCCTCAGAGTTTGTCTGTGGTGTTTGTGACCTGAACACCATTGTTCGGAGTGCGAGGACTGTATGTCCATGACAGCTAAGGCCCTGAAGGAGCGTAGGGGGAAGCTGGAGAAAGGTAAGACTTTTAAAGCTTCTTCTTCGTCGACGAAGTCGAGACATTCGTCTCCTCGTCACCATTCGCATTCCAGGTCTCGGAGTGGGTCCCATCACTCCTCGAAATCGAAGCACTCGAAGAGGAGACGTCGAAGATCCCCTTCTCCGTCTTCCTCTTCCTCTGTTTCACCAAAAAGAATCCCTTGCCCCACGAAACATAGTTCCCGGGCTGAATGGGAGGAATTCCGCAAAAATATGATGAGCGTCTTCGAGAAAGCGGCCTCGACCCCCTCGAAGACTGCTGAGAGCGATGCTCTGGTCGAAAGACCTGAAGGTCAAAAACGCCGCGAGTCGCAGTACCCGGCGAAGGAAACCTCTCGAGCGCGTCTCGAACCCTTGAGTAGGTCTATGACCTCCAAACCTTCCTCGAAGGTTCCGTCGACGAAGGTTCCGTCGACGCCGAGGTCGGTGTCTTCGACGCCGTTGTCGAAGGGACCTTCGACACACGGGTCTGTCGACTCGATGCCAGCTTCGACACAGGCGTCGACGCCAAGAAAAGTCACGGTCACGACACACCCAATGACTATCCCCAGGTCCTCGATGTCGATGGCTTCGAGATTGTCGAGTAGAATCCCAATTCTGTCGAGGTCATCGAGGCCTCTGCCTTTGTTTTCGACGCCACGCCCGAAGCCTTCGGCGTCGACGACATCGACGTTTTCGAGGCCGATTATGACAAGTTCGGCACCCTCTGCCTTGGAAATGGGATTTACACCCTTTATGAGTTCAGAACAATTGAGAACTATGTCCTCTATTATGGAAGAGGGTGAATTGTCTGAACAGGATGACACATTTGAGTTGCAGGGACCTGTAACCCCAATTAGAGAGGAAATTTCCTCTGAAGAACGCAGGTTAAAGGATCTTCATGATTCCTTACATGAGGCAAGTGGGTTAGACACTTCCCCTGAGGTGGAGTTTGCTAGGCCAGACCCGGGTGAGCATGCTGAAACCCCCTATAGAGCCTTAATGGCCAGGATCACAGAGTTTATGGGGTGGTCTGCACCCTCACAATCTTTCCAACAAGATGACCTTACGGATATTCTTGGCAAGGGCCCACAGGAGGACCCTGTGGTGCCTTTTCATAAAGCTCTTCAGAGGAAGATTATGACGAACTGGGAAACCCCAGATGTCGTCCCGGCAGTAAATAAAAAACTGTCTACAAAATATAGGGTATCCTCTACAGACCCGGAGTTTTTGTCAAAACACCCATCCCCAGAAAGTCTGGTGGTACAGGCAGCATCTTCTACCGATGTCAAGACAGCTTATCCTACCGTCCCACAGGACAGGGACGATAAAAAATATGATGCTATGGCAAAGAAAGTTTTTTCGGCATGTAGCATGGCGTTAAAATCTGTTAATGCTACTTGCACCCTTGCTAGATTCAGCCATACACTTTGGGAGTGTGCTTCTACAGCGGCTGACTGCATCCCGGAGGGAGTAGAAAGGGAGGCATTCCTGAATATCATACAGGACGGCAAAGACGCGATGTGCGAATCCCTCCAGACGGGCATTGATTCGGCTGACAGTATCAGCAGAGCAATGGCGGCAAGTACAACAACCAGGAGATTCGCTTGGTTGAGAGTCTGGTTTTGCCCCAGATGTGCAAGCCAGGCTCTTGAACATGCCATTCGATGGCTCTTCTTTGTTCGGGGAAAAAGGCGGATGACAGTTTAGAGAAACTGCAAACTTCAAAAGCAGCAGCAAAATCCCTAGGCGCTGCAATCCGTCAGACACCTTTTCGTCCCACAGGAACCTCGGCGAGGGGCAAGTCCTTTCGCTTCTACTCCGCATTCGGAAGAGGTAGAGGACGTCCAGCTCAAAGGGGACAAAGAAGAACTACCCGAGGTGGACGGGGTAGATATTGAAAAGCCGCAGCAACAGCAGGTGCCTCTTTACCATCGGCATCCGCATCAGCCGCTCCAAAACCACTCTGAGGACTTCCCTCACAGGACACCTGTAGGAGGCAGTTTGACTCAACATCTGGCGGAATGGCAGGCTATCACGTCAGATGCTTGGGCATTGGAAACAGTTGCCCAAGGTTACTGCCTGCCTCTCCTACGCATACCTCAGTCATCCACCGGGGATCAGCTCTCAGAAAGCTCCAGATCCGCTCCTCTTGCAGGAAATTTTCGACCTGCTAGAGAAAGGTGCCATAGAACCGGTACCTGTAGCGGAGAGGAACAAGGGCTGGTACTCCCCTTACTTTCTCATTCCAAAGAAAGACGGAGGACTGAGACCCTTCTTGGACTTGCGAGAATTGAACAAATTCCTCAGAAAAGACAAATTCAAGATGGTCACTCTTTCTCAGATTCTCCAGGCCCTTCAGTTCCAGGACTGGTAGGTATCTCTGGACCTTCAGGATGCTTATTTCCATGTGCCTATCCAACTCAAACACAGGAAATACCTGAGGTTCGCAATTGGCAACTCTCACTATCAATTTCGAGTGCTGCCATTTGGGCTGACCTCCATTTGGGTCTTCATCAAGTTAATGTCGGTAGTGGCGGCAAGTCTAAGGAGGGAAGGGATTCACGTCTAACCCTACCTGGACGATTGGTTGATCAGGGCTGTCTCTTCAGAACAAGCTCAGATCCAGATAAATCACGTGTGCCACTCCCTTCACAGACTGGGCTTCTCCCTCAATTCTCAATTTAAAGAAGTCACAAATGATACCATCACAGAGACTCCAATTCATAGGAGCGATCCTGGACACTTCCCTGGGAAAAGCCTCGCCACCAGAGGTGAGGGCTCAAGATATTCTACAGATGGTTACCAAGTTCCAAGATGCCCAATGTCTCCCAGCCTTCGACTTTTTGAGGTTGCTAGGCCTCATGGCATCCTGCATTTTCCTAGTGCCAGAGGCTCGCCTGAGAATGAGATTCCTCCAGTGGGCACTGAGGACTCAGTGGTCACAATTCTCAGGGAGAATGACAGATCTTCTTCAGGTTCCCGACAGGGTGGCTCGAGACCTTCAGTGGTGGGCCTGTCAGGAGAACATTCTGAAAGGAGAACAGTTTTGGCAACTGTTCGCCACCAGCGTCAACAGGAAATGCGATTTGTTCTGCTCAAGGGAATTTCCCCCGAGAGTAGCTCTGGGAGACGCGTTCATAGTGGACTGGGAGTTTCCGCTTCTGTACGCGTTCCCACCGGTCCCTGTCATTCCTCAAATGATCAGGAGGTTGAGAAGATTCCGGAGAACCATGATACTAATTGCCCCGGATTGGGCCAGGAGAACGTGGTACCCGGACCTTCTAGAGTTGTCCATCTGCCCTCCAATTCGACTTCCACTCAGAGAGAACCTACTCTCACAGAAGGGAGGTCAGGTTCTCCATCCAGACATCAAAACCCTCAACCTTCACGCTTGGCTTCTGAAAGGTTGAGGTACAAGGATTGGGACCTCCCTGAGGATGTTATGGAGGTGTTGCTTTCGGCAAGGAGGCCAGCAACAAAGTCTTTATACCGCTGCCGTTGGAACAGATTTTGCAGCTGGTGTAGAGAACAGAATATCGACCCTTTTTCATGTGGTACACCAATGGTTTTGTCCTTCCTTCTATATTTGGCGAATTCAGGCCTTCAAGTTGGCACCATTAAGGGCTATCTCGCAGCGCTATCCATCTTTAAGCGCACTGCGGAAGAACCATCCTATTTCAAGTTACCCTTGGTAATACAGTTTCTAAAGGGGTTAACCAATGTTTATCCCCCAAGACCATTCCAAGTTCCACTATGGGATTTAAACTTAGTACTAACTTTCCTGATGGGCACACCTTTCGAACCACTCCATTCTTGTTCGCTAAGGTTCCTTACCCTTAAAACTGTTTTATTAATAGCACTTACATCTGCTATAAGGGTGAGCGAATTACAAGCTCTTTCTTGTAAACCCCCTCACACAATATTTCACAAAGACAAAGTTGTCCTGCAAGTGAAGCCTAATTTCCTCCCAAAGGTGGTTTCTGAATTCCATATCACTCAGAAGATTACCCTACCATCTTTCTATCCTCATCCGGGGAAAGAGGAAGAGAGGTTACACAGGCTAGACCCTAGAAGGGCTTTAAGTTTTTACATCAGTAGACTAGCCAGGATAAGACAGGCAGACCAGCTGTTTGTAGGTTACACAGGTCACAAGCTGGGATTACCAATAACTAAGCAGACCATTTCCAGATGGATCATTCTAGCCATTCTGGAATGTTATAAACTGGTAGGGAAAGAGCCCCCTCAAAACCTTAGGGCCCATTCGACCAGAGGTATTGCAGCTTCTTCGGCCCTCAAAAGAGGCGTGCCGGTTAAAGACATCTGTGCGGCCGCTACATGGTCGTCTGTCCATACCTTTACGCGATTTTACAATTTGGATTCCTCCTCCAGTCAAGAGACTAGGTTTGGAAGGGCTGTACTGCATTCTATTCATCAATAGAAGACAGCGTGAAGTCAGTACTCCCTCCTCCAATAATCGAATACTGCTATGGGAGCCTATCTAAGATGAGGAATATGTCGGAGGACACAATCCCTTCGAAGAACAAGTTACTTCTTACCTTGTAACGTTCTTTCGACGGGATGTTCCTCAGACGTATTCCTCATCGACCCTCCCATCCATCCCCGCAGTTCTACTTCCCTTGTTGTTGCAGCTTACGCTCCTTCAGGGTGATTAGTCTAGTCCAAAAGTATTATTGTGGGCTACAAAACGGAACTGAGCAACGGACGCTGCGCGCGGCCTTTATAGGCAGGATGACGTACGACGTCGATATGGCGGCTGTCGAGGGACATCGACTCAGAGGACGTCGACGCGCCCTCTAGAGAAAAATTTTCCGAGGCCAGCAGAGCTGGAAGGAGATATCTAAGATGAGGAATACGTCGGAGGAACATCCCGTCGAAAGAATGTTACAAGGTAAGAAGTAACTTGTTCTTCTTGCCAGTCTAGGTGGTTATGCGTATGGACACTTCCTTCATGCTGAAGGTCCCCTCTGCGTTCGACCTTAATGAACTGGTAATTCCACTTGTTTTCTTTCGTCTCCTGCAGAGCGATCTGTCGCCCAAGCCCTTAAAGGCATGGTCTAGTAAAAATGTTTGTCCCTACGGGTTGGCCATGTTTTTTTAAGCCTAAGTGGCTCGATTTTAGAAAACTTTCCTATGGACCTTACCCGAGTTTTCGTCCATTAAACGCACGCGAAAACAAGCACCAGGGAGCTGCCATTTTCTGATAATCCTAACTTTTCCCCGATCGCCCTGGCTGACCTGCTTTTGCGGCACAAAATCAATTCCCCCGCCCCTGAGCCTGACATTATCAAAACATTCATATTCCCTGCCTCTCTCCGTGACGTTACTGTGCTGCGTAGGCAAACGCGCCCAGTCGTCTTCTACGCGACTCCACACAGAACCCGGAAACCAACACAGACCATCTCACAACACAGCGCGCCACAATTCGGAATATGAAACTGTACTTTAAAATCAAACGGCAACACGGTACATTTGGTAAAGTACATTTATTTAACATTAAATGTTTAGAGAATATTCAGCAATTACCATATGAACTCCGAAAGCCATTTATTTTATTTTATCTGTATCCGCCATGGTACACAGGGTGTTGCTTTTCGTTAAAAGAAGCACTTTGGAAGCACGGTGAACCGCAAGGCTGTTCCATCAACTAGGCACTAGTCCATTGTAAAGGTTGATATGTTGCTTCTAGCCACTAGTACAGCGTAAGGGCATGTGGGCCCTAGGCGATCGTCCCATAAAATTGTCAGTGTGCTCCAGTTGTTCACACGAAGCTGCAGGTGTCTACTGTAAAAGCCATCTGCTGGTGTCTCAAACCGATGGCAGTAGCAGAAGGGGAGCAAATACCTGTTATGAAAACAAAACAATTAGAATTAGTCTCGCCAGCCGATCTTCATTAATATTACTTATTTTATTTATTACAGCCGCTCAGAAACTATTTGCTTGCAAGGATAGTTCAATGGAGTATGTTCGGCTCTAAAATCAATGCGAAAAGTAACGAAATAAATCGAGGCCAACACACAATGATAAACGACAGTCTACATGCGTGAGGAATTATATGATATGGCATTTGTAACGCGCCTATACTCAAGTGTTTCTAGGCGTGACGAGGCAGGTGGGGAACAAGGGCAGACAGACAACGATCCTACTAGGCCAGGTGTCTTTCTGATCGCGCATGGGGAAGTGCTGTACATGGTTAGTTGAATACAAATTAAATAATAGGGCCAGCTGGTGGCAAGTGCAAGGTAAATGCCGGGAAAAGGGGCTGAAGGATACAGAGACAGTCCCGTACTGCAGGTAGGCAGTGCAGGGAAAAGTGGCTGGGCCAAGGACCGAGATCGGTGAGACCAGTGGACCTGCATGCCCATGTGCCCACTACGAACACGTTTTACTTGCTTTTCCTAGCTCTTCATTCATTTATTCATGCATCCATTCATTAAATCTTCATTCCGGTATAAAAGCGTGTAAAGATTTACTTACATTATATTTAAAATTTCCATTGTGTCTCTTCGTAATGCAGTCTGTAAAACGGACCGTGCTCTTGACAACTATTTTTTGTATACTGAACTAAAATGAAACTCGGTCTAGTTTCTGAATTTTCTGCCTTATCGTCTCTTACGTTATTGCGCACCCCCTTCAAATGTAGTTCTTTCGGCATGGTCCCTGTCTCAAGGTCAAAAAACAACAGACCCTTATACTTCCAGTGCGACTTGTGGGCCTCATCTGGGCGCTGTCCTTCGCATTCTTTATTTGCAACATCACGTAGTATAGGCATCTGTGAGAACTTGAAGTTTAGAATCCGTCTATGTAGTGCGCCTCAATGTGCAAATGCGAACTGGCTTCTCTCCCAAATGCCACGGCCCGCTTTGGCTGGCGCGTTTTAAGTGCCCCAATTTTGTCCCCGTTGTCTGCGAGCTTTGCAGCCCAAATTGAGACATTTAATTTTTGGCGGAAGGTCAGGGAAAGTATAAAGTACCACAGGAGTTGAGTTAAAAGTGAGATTTATTGTTTGTGTGTTTGTTTTATTATTTGCAATACGCAAGCCTCCCCTCCGTTAACAGTGCGCAGCATTTACATTTACATGAGATGAGACATGAGAAGAATATATACATACACATATGTGAGGTGAATAGAGAATTCAAAGATGACACCCAGCTTGTTCGCCACCCATGATGGTGAAGGTAGGGGTTAGGTTTACAGGTACAATGTACAATAACATTTATTTACAAAAAGACAATCGTATTGCAATTATTTAAACCGGGATTTGTACTTCACAATCAGCTGTGCTTCGGGTGGGCATGGCACAGTCGCAATGTTCGGTGGCAATGGATCACTGCTCTGCACAGAAACGTCCAAAATTCCATATCTGTGCTTCTCTAACACAGCAACAATAAGGCCTTTCACAAAGTCAAACTGCATTTCATCATAGACTGGTTTGATCACCCATTGCTTACTTCGTTTTGAAAACACCTTAGTGTAGCGAGGCATCCTTACTTTACCCCTGTGATATTTAGATTTTCCTTGATTCTGTTGAAGAACATCTAGAAATGTTGTAGATGTGGCGGACGCTTCAGCATCTCCCTGAAAGACAGTACTTGCATTAGTATGGATAACACTAATTATAACTGAAAACAAACACCAGTGGACGATAACTAAGGTGTATATCAATTGGAAAGCACTAACCAAACATTCGGTAAAATGATTACACGATAAAATAAAAATATTACTTGACATCCATAAAACAAGTCTGTAGCGGATTAGCCTAGTAAGATTACCTGATACGTGCTAGAAGTGGTTGATAACTGCGACCACGTCAAGGATGTAGAATGTTCTTGCTTCAGATTCAAGGGATAGTCAAGAAGTTGTAAAGTTAAATTAATGATTGATAATGAAATGCCAATATTAAAAATAGCCATAGCCATGTAAGGCGACGGAATACTTGTAAAATGCTCAATACAGCAGTTCCCTGTTCCCATATATATACATTGCGTTTGTGGGTTATGAAATCGAAAAAGAATATATTGGTAAATGTCATTATTCAAAAAAATATACTCATATCAATATCGAAATTATTACAAGGGATAGAACACCTACAATATCAATTAATCCGTTCGGATACCTACACACTACCGCAAGGCCTAAAGCTAAATCCGGACACTTGACTCACCGGTGGCGGAATGTGGACGAATAGAGTGGGAATAGCGTTTTCGAGCAATTTCCGTGTCGTTCGCCGTTTATTGTTCTTTGTTACCCAAGATGTTGTGTACATGTCCAAGGAAAAGTGCCGCAATGTCTGACCCATTCTCTTATTCGATCAACAGTTTTCGGGAATACATGCATTTTAGTGCCTTCAGATTTCGTATGGGTCTTCGAAGGGCAACCGCTAATCGAACAGGCAGGCATTGTTGATAAATCTGAAAAGTAAATATCGACATTATTATACAATCTTCAAGAATAAAGATTTGATACAAAAGTAAATGAATCATACAATGATCAATGCAAGGTTTGTTTTGGTCGCAGGAACTATACCAGTTAATTATGTGCGGCTTAGTATTTGCATAAGTTGCAGAAATGTATAAATGATGTGACTAAAAACTTAACATGTGACTCATCCCTTGGATGTTCTGTATTGCACGAGAAGGAAACATGCTTACATTATACACTGGACCCCCAAAGGGTGCAATTCGATAACAATAGACACAGATGAAAATAAATAGATCTATTGATAGCATAGCAATGGAAACTCAAGTCAATAGCAATGAGACCAATGAACCTAGCACTATTGTGTACTCAACTCGCAAATAGATAGAAATTTAAAAATCTGCGAAATATGACTAGGATACATGGCCTTACCTTGACCAACAAACAGTTGGATTCAGCAAGCAGAGGAGTATGTTGCATGAGAATAGGTGGGTGGCCACAGGTAGCACACTGATGGGTTTGCTCTAAGCGGTCACAGAAGTTCACGGATAGCACAACGACGAGCAGATTAGCGTAGAGCTCAGTGGTTGCCAGGTAACACGTTCAGGAGTTGACTTGCAAAGCACAAAGATGTTCTCATGAGACATATCAAGTGGTTTATAAAGTATTAGAAACAGGGGTGTGTTTGTGAATGAATGAAGTATGTATGTCGTGGTTTTAGGGGGGCGGCCTGCTTCAAGGGGAGGCCTGGCTGGAGACACGGGGTCTGAGGAGGCCATGTGACCGATGGCCCCTTGGCGTGGGATAACTTTTGAAGTGTACATGTAGTTTGGCACCTTGGCCTTTCGCGCCCCTGACAGCCCCCCATGCCAGCGCGCATCCACTGGTGCGAACCGCCTTTATATCAATATATAGTATATCGTCTTTAAATCAATGATAGTATATCGTTGCTTATCAATAACAAATGCCACATACCGGAGATTCTTGTGAGCACAGACCCACACTTCAACCGGTGTATTATAGTGGTCAAGACCAAAGGCCTGTATAATCCAATGGTAATTGTTAGTATAGACATATTTGTGACTTTTATAGAGACATAACCCACTGAAAGACTTTGAACAAGTGTTATTTAGTGCATGCATTATCGAGAATATGTTATGTTAGCTTAGATAGATAGTGACCACCCTGCTTCACAGCGACCAGACCTTCACCCATTCGGAGCACAGATGTCTGACGTCCATCCTTGAATGTAGACGCACTTGATTCATTTAAGAAATCGAAACAACCGTTAAAATATATGTGGTGTTTTATTTTGTATCTTATTTTGATGACACAAAAATACAAGACTTTAAACATTGTACAGTTCAGGTTGCAGCACAGCGAGAGAAAATCCCCTGTACTGACCGCTGTCCCTCGGGAACGTTTCTCTAATGGCACGAACGGCACAGGCGGGTATCACTCTTCGAACGCGGTGCCCAAGCCTCCCGTGGAGCCACCATGTAAAGGAACGATAGGCCACCAGCCTGTACCACCTGTGAAAAGGAATGAAACAAACTGTTTTTAAATGACCAAGATAAGTTTAATAAACGTTTGTTGTCAATGACAATTCTTGTAACTAATGGCATTCTGCACGGACAAATGCTATCTAGACAATGCACACTATTGAACGACTTACATGCGTTACAATGATATGTAGATGTAATTTTGGATATAGAAGAAGAACATGAAATAGGAGTGGCATGACAAGCAGAGTATACTTACTCGTTACTCGGATTACGAGGACGAACAGTTGCGCGAAGTTCGTGCATAAGCACCATCATTATTCTCAACACAGCCCGTGTGAGGCAGGCTGCCCTGAAGTCTGGCAGCTCAGTGATGCATTGCGGTCGTGGCTCGCCTTCCGAAATGTAGGCCAGGCATCCCGAGTTTTCTCGGCAGCAGCAGATCTCGTCCTCAGTTGGCATTAGCTCGCACCGATTGCATGTGCACCAGGTGGAGACGCCGTCCATTCGACTAGGCCCATGCTCTTCATCTGTTGATTCGTCCTGCCAACTGCCGTCCGAATCCCCATCGTTTTCGCGTGCTTCCCTTTCCAGTAGTTCCTCCTCGGTATACTCGGGCTCGTACATGTAGGGCATTATTGTAGCCATTGTGTGTTAAACAAACTAAAATAATTTATAGCGGTGGTACTGGTATCTGTTCACACGGGCTACAAGCGGCGAAGGTAGCTGACCAGAGCACTGAAACGAGTCACAGAATACTCAAAGTAACACAGAGAGAGGAATGGAATCGAAAATCTGCTGCTGTGTGTTGTGAAACGGTCTGTTTATACTTATTGAGGAAAGAGGCGTCCTGCCATTTCCATGGCGACACGTCATTAGCTGAAGCGCAGCGAATGTTGACACAAGACGTGCTTTGGCGTTGGGAAATGGGCGGGACGAGTCTGCTGATGACAGGCTCAGGGGCGGGGGAATTGATTTAGTGCCGCAAAAGCAGGTCAGTCAGGGCGATGGGGGAAAAGATAGGATTATCAGAAAATGGCAGCTCCCTGGTGCTTGTTTTCGCTTGCGTTTAATGGACGAAAACTCGGGTAAGGTCCATAGGAAAGTTTTCTAAAATCGAGCCACTTAGGCTTAAAAAAACATGGCCGACCCGTAGGGACAAACATTTTTACTAGACCATGCCTTTAAGTGCTATCTGGTTTGAACTAAGGAGTTACAAAATGTGTTAACGGTTTGTTGCCTTTGGATCTCTTGGCAAAGGTAACGCCCTTTCAAAGTCTTTCATTACGAGATGGCTGTTGACGTGCATTTCCCACTGCCATCGTCTAGCCTAGAGGCCCCTTACAGGAAGACCAACATCACACTCCACAAGAGCTGTGGCTTCTATGATGTTACTGTTCGGTATTCCCCTGCTCAACATCTGCATAGCAGCCACGTGGAGGTCTGTCCATAGCTTCACAATGTTCTACTGCGCTGATGGGGATTCCAGGGAGGAGTCCCAAACTGGCCAGGCAGTACTTCACAAACTGTTCGCATGAGGTGAGCATTCCAGAGATGAGTTGGTTAATTCTGATCAGCTGTGCCTCTGCCTGTTTTTGGGGTTGCCTATATGTGCTGCTGTATAAAGCATGTGAATCCTTGAAAGAACCAATGCTGGAGAAAGAATACGTTACTTACCTGTAAATCCTATTCTCCAGCATTTGTATATTTCATGCATTCACATGCGACCCTCTCTCGCTCTTCTTGGTTCCTACTGCCACATTGCATGTGCTACAAAATCTGAAGATGGCCACCAGGGGTGGAGCTAAGGGGATCTGTCTAATTGGCTGATGGCAGTATGACCCAAAATGACTTGAATAGAGCACTACAGTGACAAGCAGTTTAACATTAAAGCAGTTTACCCTTAAACTTTTTAAAGAGGATTCCCAGCCTGAGAACTGGGAATAATGAAGAGCATGTGAATCCATGAGAGCTACCAATGTTGAACAGGTGTTACAGGTAACTTATTCGTACTTTGGTTCTGAATTTCGTTTTTATTTTAATTAACATTGAATTCGTTATTAAACTTGTACTTGCCATCTTTGTAACTAAAGTTTATAGATGTGATAAATGTAGTCTAGCTGCTTACATTTTTTTTCTTCTTCCCTTTCCTCAGAACTGATGTAGATGGCATTCCCCCTTCTCTATTCACCATGGGAGCGAGGAGAGTGCCTTATTGCACGACTCTATATACTACTTTTAAAGTGTCTTTAAATTGAACATTGCACTATTTTATAAGATTTTATTTGATGGGATGCAGGCATACCTCGCACTAAGGTGGAAGCAATGAGAATGGAGCATGGATAGCTGGAGTCGTGTTAAGCTCAAGAGAAATGACGTCTACAGAAACCTGCAGCAAGCCTCTCAGGACTAGGTTTCCTGCGGTGCCTTTTTCGAACCGTTTGCGCTTAATTTAAAGGCTAGTTTAAAAAAGTAACACTTCCTTGTTAAAACCTGCAACTGCATTCTGCTCTGTCTAGTGAATGACCACGTCTTTGAGGGGGCTGTTAACCTGCTTGATCTGTTGTCCACCTATTTAATAACCACCTAAAATGGATGTCGTGCTGCAGCTCATGGTTGAAATCGTTTTATCTGAATTTGATTGTATGAATATTTATTGAATAAATGGTATTTTATTACATTGGTGCTCGATAGATGTATTTATTCTTTCAGTGCAATGTACCGACGAAGACCAAACCTATTCCGGATGTCTATAAAGTACACTTATACACGCATACATACATCTGTCACTCCCATTGTAGTGCAATATGAGCAGGGGGGTCTGTGTCTCTGTGTGGTGGAAACGTAATTGTCTGAATTTTTGGCTGTAACTATAATTTCTACCTATAATTACTATGGACTACCCAGGAAATGTTGGAAAATCATCCCAGTTTACTGTACTTGATGAATAAGCTTAACTAGACCATTTGTAATATTGCTTTAGTAACATCAAACTGCTGAATCTTGTTTGGTTTACTAGTCCTCATCTGGATACATGGGAGGTTTTTGAATAAAAAACGTAATTTTTTTTTTTAGGGAGAATGGGTTAGGAGAGGGCTAATATGGCTGAGGTCATCTCATTGTACGTTTTGATTAAATAGAATATGGTTGATTTTTAACACTAATTAAAATGGATCAAATTATACATCTAGTGATGCCAATGAGCTAGTTTAATTGATACATTTGCATCGTTCTTAGTAGCTGTTAGACGATGCAGAGTGGCACACCTCAGACCTGTGCCCAATGACCACATTAAACTGTCCCTGTAGATACATAGATAGGTAACTATCTTCTACATAGATTCCATCAAAGGAGTCGGAGTGGCCGCTAGTAGAAAGAAACTGAACAGAGAAATAAACACTGGGGTTGAAGGCTGGCAATCTAAAAATAAAATGGTGCACTCCTTGTCCTAGCACTGACTCCATAGACCAGGATTGTAGGGGTGTGTAGGCGGGAGGCTTGCGGGAGCTGTTTACAACATAAAATAGTGCTGGAATCCCACTTTCCCTCGCACGCCCTGTACAACCCAAAAAGAAATAGCTGACGGAGAACGTGCTGGAAAGCCTTGCCATGAATCCTTGCAGCTATCATGACTGACAACCTTCTCTGCCATGTTACAGGAGTAGGGGATAAAACATTCAGTAATGTGATTAGTTGCCAGTGGCATAAACCATACACCATTTTCTCAGGCATTCTCAAGATTTGTGGGAGTTACTCGCCATTTCACAGCATGCACTATATTTTGCTCGAACATATTCTGGCAATGTTCAATTGTGGCTAACCTTGGTCTATGCTGAAGAACTGGTTACAAAATGAAAGCAGTGGAACTTTGGTAAGTGACAAGGCACGGCACGCACCTGGGGGTCTACCATCAATAGAAAGAAAAACAACCAATCAAGCTTCCCGTTTGTTTAACTTTCACTAATCTTGCCCGACCTTTATTGGAAGTGACTCATACCATGTTTAATGGATTGTTTGGGTTATCTTCTCAAACTAACATGAAAAACATTGCTGCAAAAAGAAAAATGCACTCAACACCTCGCCTAATGTGCTGTAGGTGGAGAACTCGACATTAACTGGGGTTTACTTGTACCCAATCTGACCCCTCGTTGGGACCATATTCATGCATGGTTCATATATAAAATAACCACATCTACCACAACAATTTCAGTGTGTGAATTATAACATTTTTATATATATTCTTTTTTAGTGCTCTGAATAATAAAACAATCAACTAAAAAGACAGTATATTCAGAATTGGATTGTAACTCAAAAAATCGATTACAGCATGAACATATATGGAGAAAGGTGCAAAAAAATCTTCTTTCATCATTTTTCAATCACATATTTACACATAGTGTGAAAAGGACAGAAGAAGACAAGAGAAATGTAAAAGGTGGAAACACTGAAAACCACAACCCAGTGCTTAAAAGGGGGGAAGAGCAGTAGAGGATAACCTCTAATGGGAAGAGAAAAAATAGTAATAAAATATAACCATAATATGGTCACAGTTCCATATATTCAAATTATGGAGAAAATCAGCAGTCCTAGAATTTTCTAGTTTTAAACATTTTTTTCCCCAGGACTTTTTTATGGGAAACCCCCACTGGGTTTGGGTTATCTTCTCAACTACTAATTTTAGCTGTTTTTTAATACTTTTTTTCTGGTATGACCGGCTATTAACCGAAACTGTGGTATCTTTCTTCTTTGCAGTCACCCTCTCCAACTCAGTACCAATGTATTCTGAGTATATAGTTGTCACTAAACGTCTTATGCGGATTTAACACAGGTTGCAAAAGTCATGATGTGTCACGATTCGGTATCCACGAAGACTATGAATACCTCCGTCCCCAAGCACCAGTCAGAGAGAGTTGACAAAGCACTCGCTGACCGGTTATTGGGGCCACAGGTGGCTGGAACGGAAGTGCTGGAGCCTCGGGTAGCTGTAAGGAAAACAAGAGGTGAAGTGCTAAGTACAAAACCCGGCAAAAGCCTGGCATTTCAGGATTTAAAGAACACCTACCTATGGAGTAGTTGAGGAAGGGCTTGAACTGTCTGAGGGTCTCCATGTAGGGAGGCCTCACCTCAAGAAGTCAGAGGTACCAGGAATGAGTGCCGTATCCAGCAGTTGCAGGGAAGCGGAAGAAGCCCTCAGGGTTTAAGGGCTGATGACATTGGAAATGCCCAGGCAGAAACTGAGGTCAGAAGGTAATCCAAGGTAAGCTGAGCAAGTTCTTAGGCAAATGAAATGCAGCCAAGTCATCGTAGCAAAATGGCGGGCGAACGCGCCTACGAAGGAGGCATGGCGGGCGCCGCCCCTTAGTGGGGGTTGCCCAGCCAGCCTACTCCCCCCCCCCCCTCCTCAGACACATCGGGGGTGGGGGGGTGGGAATATTGGCCAAAGAAAACCGCCCCCGGAAGAGGCTCTGAGTGGGGAGGAAGAGAGGCGGGGCAGGGAACCGAGGGAGAGGAAGGCCCTATAAAGGGGAGGGTCTGCAACAAACTCGTTCTCTATCCCTCGGTCACTGCCCCTGCCGGAGGACCCACTTTGTTTGATGTTTTCCTGTTGTTGGATCTTCGATTCCTGCTTTGGTTCCGTGTTGAGGGAGTTCGAGGTTTGAGCGAGAAAGGAGACGCGTTTCGAGTCGGGCAGACGAGTCGCAGTACTGTTAAGGAGTTAGGAGGTAACGAGAATGGGGAGGGCTGGGTTGTTAAAGCTCAAGTCGTTTAACAGGGGCGCAAGACGTGCTGCCTCCGTGCATCGGCAAAAGCTTCACTGTCGGCCCGTGGGTGTTTAGTGCACGTGCAGTTACAGGCCTGTAAATTGAGGGGGAACCCGATGCTGTGCGAGCGGGCATAATTTATAGCTGGCGACCGCTAACACGGGAAGATTAAAGTTAAGGGGGACGTGAGGACACATAGTGAATGGGCAAGTAGCAGCATCAGGGGTGAAACTAGTACAAAGACAAACGTCGGCTCGGCTGATTGCAGAGGTTTAGGTGGTGAGGTTGTGAGGAAGGGGGCGTACCCTCGCCCGGTGGGTCCACGGAGAGCACGCAAAGGGGGGGCGGGCGGCGTGGGGGAAGTGTGGGGGCGGGCATTGGGGTTTAACGCAACACGGGCACATTATGTTGGGTTGGAAGAGATGGCGGCATGCGGACGGCGGGGGTGGCGAGCTCCTTGGTCCACGAGGGACACGTTCGCGGGGGAACTTTCACGGGGGGGGCAAATTACAGGGGTTCGTGTTTGCGCGCATCCTGTAATTTGCTACTGCATCACGGGTACCGTGTTCCAGTGGTAAACGGTTTTGTCACGGCCGAGAGACGCAGGTTTTATACATGGTATTCGTGGGCGAACGGCCGTGTTCACCGCAGCAGGCGGTCGGCAATTGGCAGAGCAAGCGGAAGTTAGCCGTTGCCCTGGGCGCCATGACGGTGGAGGTGATGAAGCAGTAACTTTAATGGTTGGGGTCATGCGTGAGCCGAGAAATGGGGTCTGGCAAACATGCCGAAAAATTGAACATTTATATCCCATCGCTGGCCCCTTGCCTCGGTATTGGTGGGGAGGGGGGGAGGCAGCATCTCGTAGTGGGACGAATAATAAATAAACAAATAATGACATGGGAGTGGACAAGTTAGAGGACAGCGCGATATGAAAAGTTGTAGTGCGCGCTGCTTAATGGCTTGATTTGTGAAGGGGCCCGATGACCCGGTTAATGGATATGATGGTCCCTGCATAAGCAGTCATTGAGTTTTTAATCTGTGACGTCAAATTGACTTGCAATCGCTTGGCTCATTGCTGGCCCGCCGTGTCGCAGAGCTTACACAGGGGTCTGCCTCGCGGTGGGAAAAGAGGCATGCTGGGTTTTGTTTAGGGTTCATTGGTGACCTCCCCCTCGGTTGGCTGGGCTCAAGCATGAGACCGGCTGGGCGAGTATTGCACGGTGTGCGTGGTTATGTTTCATGGCTGTGCGGTAGTACTGCTTCGTTTCAGTACGAGGTTTACACTATACATGTGCTTCCACTGGTTGGCCGCCTCTAGTCGGACGGTCTAGTCACAGCTGCGTGCAGAGATGAGGTCTGGGGGGAATCGAGCCACGTTGGGGCAAATGCGTAGTGGAGGGGACATGCCTTTCCGGCCAATGGCCGCTGCGCCATGCCTGCAGCGTTCGTTTAACTACCCTTGCATGTTTTCTTGTGTGGCTGCCGCGCCACGTTTGGGCCTGTTCCATTGGTACACAGTATGCACTGTGGGAGGGAATGCATAGGCTGGCCACGGCGCAAGTCTGAAGAATCACTGAGGGGTCAAGGTTACCGGCACGACCAGCTAAATGGTAGGGAGGGCAATGAAGGAGTGACCGGGCCGGAGGAGGGCAGGCTGCGCAGATTATAGCAGGTTTCTGAATAACACGAGCCCTCCTTGAGCGCTATAATCACGGTGCGTTCCCGCCAGCCGGGGACCATGCCAACGCGGATTTTGCATTGGTATAGGGGACAGTTGCGGGGGAAGTGCGGTTTCCACTGCTCGCAAGTGACCCGATGGGGGTGAGGGCACGGAACGGCTGGAAGTAGAGGCGGGTTGAGGGGCTCAGGGTGCAGGGACCCCAGGTGGTCGGTTGGGCGGGAAGGCAGGGTTAAGCCATTCCTTCTCTTATAATCGGTAGTTTATAATCGGTAGTTGCCAGGCAAACGAGGTGAGGGATCAAGAGGCGGGAGACAGAGGGAGGAGGCGACCCGATGTGGCAAAGGCTCAAAGGGGAGACCGCATGAAGGAACACACAGGACTACTCCACGACGATCGCAAATCCGCGGGTCCTAATTTTCTATAGGGGTGCAAGGGGGGAATTTTAATAAGGCTCTAGGCATGTCTGTTTCATAGTTCTGTGGGAGTCCCAACGAGTGTCCGACACGAACCGTATCAACCCATCCATGCGCAAGGATGTCGGTGCACTATACGTGGCTTGCATGGCGAGTGTTCCATTGTCAGATCCAATATATATAGACTACAGCGGGTGTGTCATTGCTGGGGGCGATTATAACGCGCATGGAACTTTTATAACGAGGTGGCGGTGTCAGGAACAAGTCTATGTTACGCCATGCATAAGTATTCCCGTGCCTGATAAGTCAGTTAAGTGAGGTTCTGTTCTTTTCGTGAGCCACTGTTCTGTGCCCACATCACTTTGTTGGGCACGGATGCAACAGCCTTATGTTTGGAATAAGTTGGCGTCCCCTCGCCCGTTTAGCACACATCAGGACACTTAGTTCGGCGCAATTGGTTGGTAACTGGATCCCCAGTGGGCACATTTTAATGATACATCATCTAAGCACCACCGGCTACTGCATCAAGGTCAAAATTGTGGCGGTGGTGGCAAGACGCCAGGAAACTACAAGGACCGATTGGCTTGAACAGCATTAGGGCAGGTGTTCCAGTTAAAGCCAGATGGGGGATGTCACATTCAGGCAATCAGGCAGAGGGTGGGGGGGGGGGCAGGGTACAGCGATCGCAGGGAAGGGGGGGGTGAGGCGGGGGTGTCCTGCTGGGGCGGTATTCTACTCACAGCACGACAATTGAAACATTGTGTTACCTTGTACTACAAGTGGAAGGGGGGTATGCCGCTTGGGAAGGTGGCGGGGCCCGAAGGGGCAATGGCAAAAGATGGAGGTTAGTTGTTTGCACTGGAAGGTGCACATGGGAGACATTAAATGTGTTAATTGGCACCCCGCCCACATTCCACTGACACAAATGTTACTAGAGGTATATTGTTGGTAAAGGGGAGGGTAAATCGGGAGCAAAAAGGGCTCCGAACGGTGGGGCAAGGCTCATTTCGAATGCCTTGGTGAATGTACATGCAGTAGGTCATGCTTGCAACATACAAAACACTGCAGCTTGGGTGGGTTTTGCAGGGGCTGTGGTAAAGTGAAAGGCCCACTTAGAACACCCGGGTGGTGTGCTTTTTACAGTGAATGTTGTAGTGGAGTAACTTTGCTGAAAAATGTTGGGGGGATCAGGACATCGGAAAGAGAGGTGCCCCAGCCAAATGAAGGGGGACAAAATGGTGCCAAGAAAGTTGGGGGGGGGGGTCAAACATCCCTGTCCCCCCCACCCTAAAATTACACCCAATAAGGTTTGGGGCTTGCCACACAAACCTGCCAGTCATGTTGCGTTAAGTAGGGGGAATTTCGGTGGGGTTTAAGACCCATGTGGAACACTGATGGAGTGGTTCGAGTATGGGGCAACACCTTGGGCGATTGGATGAGATAAGTTGTGCAGACATCCATACCAGGGTGGCAAGATGCATTTATTTTGCGAGGCAATGGGTGCTAGTAACGCCACATGTGTCTTATGCAATAGGGAATTTATAATGCGCGTATACACAAGTGGCAGTATGTTTATGGGGGAAGCCGATGGTTCAGTATTTCGTGGTCCGGAACGCTTAATGTTAGCAACAAAACCGTGGGAAGGACGAGGCGGTGGGATGTTAACGGAATGGTGCGCGCTGTTTTACACCACGGCTGCCGGACGCTTTGCCCCTGTTGGAAGCAAGACCACACGCTTTGAGCCACCTCACCCTGAGCAGAGAGTCTCTGGGGAGTGGGGTGCTCGGGGTGCCAAGCCGGGGGCACATAATAGGGTGCACGCGCCGGGGGCTACAGGCCGCCGTGGGCGGGGGGGCGAACCCCCCCACCCCTTACACCAGGGATGGAGGGCTAAGGGACGTGCAGGGTATAGGAGCACGGGAAAGGGAGCTTCCTGTGCATGCTGGGGGGGAACTCTCTGCCGCCGGCAGCCAGCAGAGAGTCTTGGAGGAGTCACAGGTCGATCCCTTTAGCAAAGAACTGGCAGGCCCTTAGGGGAATGCTCAGCCAACAGATTAGATCTTACGGCGCCCCAAGAGTTCTAGACTCAGGGGGGGCCCTGGGGAAAAAAGGGGAGGGGTTTAGGGGACTTGGAAGCCATTTCCAACCCAAGATTGCGGGGCACGGGGGGGAAATGAAGAAAACACAAACTCACAATAAAGGTCGTCAAGGGAAGTCGGTCTGGGGGGAGCAAGAGGAGAGTACGGGGGCTCAGGTAAAGTTGACAGAGGTAACTGGAGGGGGACGTCTTCACGGAAGGAGGGAGGCACGAAGGGGAGGTGGGGGGACCAAGGAAGGGCTGGATGGCGAGCAGAGGGAACAGGGGGGGAAATGGGCCCAAGGAAGTTAAGGGGGGGGACAATGACCAACGATGGGGGGCAAGATACGGGATACGAAATAACAGGGCTGGGAAGTCTGCCTTTGGGGGAAAAGGGAGCCTAGGATCTGGAGGGGCAGAATTGTTGGGGGGGGGGTAGGGGGGGTTTGGCCTGACGCTAAGAAACCTGGGACCTGGAGAGGGGAGGAGCAAGCTAGGGAAAGGAATGGGGAGGGCTAGGGTCCACGGAATATGACGGGGGTGCGGGCACTGGGCTACACTTCGTAGGGAGGCCTGGGGGGAGAGGGAACTGCGAGGGAACGAGGGACAAGTTGGGGCTTTCTGTAGAAGCGGCACAGTTGGGGACAAGGGGGCCAGATTAGAGTAGTAAGGGCGCTGGGACAGCTGGACATCGCAAAGCAATGACTATCTAGGCAGGCAGAAACGTGTTAGCCGGCACCGGAGGGCGGTGTCGGCCAGAATGTCTAAGGCATAATGGCTGGAAGTAGGACCAACGGGAAGCATTCAAATGGACAGGGGTAGAGAGAGGTTGCTAGCAAGGGCCGGGCTCAACCCGAGGCGTCCACCGGACGAGGACGGTATGGGAGGGGGAGGGCGAGGGATACCTAGGTAACCCCACACGGCGTAGAAGAACCTGTAGTGTGGTGAATTACGGATCGCCTGTAAGATAACTCCAAGACTTTATGCGAATAAAGCTGCTGTGGCATTTAACCCTTCCAACTTTACAAAGTGTCTGGTGTGTTATTTCTGGCTGACAAATCTCTACCGGTTCGGGGTAGCACTGGGGGTGGGGCGGTGGGGAGGTGGCCTGAGGGAACAAGTCATTGGGGGGGGGGGGGGGCGCGGCACTGGGATACCCCCGCTAGGGTTGTGCAGGCAGTCCTTGTTTGCACAGTTCAAAAAGCAAGCCAGAAGAATTGTAGCTGGGTCGTCGTAGCAAAAGGTTGTGCAGGCAGTCCTTGTAGCGTTCGCAGAGTTCAAAAGCACGTCAAAAGTAATGTAGCCGGGTCGGCGTAGCCGAGGGGTGAGGCGAGGAAAATCCAATAGCGTAAGCAAAGTCCTGGTTGTAACAAAGTAGCGAATACGTGAAGGCGTATACTAGATTGTCTGAACAGCTGATAAGCGAGGAATAGGAGGATCGGGACAACAATCGATCGCGTGACTGGAGCTGCGTCTTTTGGCCCATCCGTAGTAGCAGCTGATCGGGTTAATGAGTGCTGAGCACCTCTCCAAGGCAACCGAGCCTTCCAACGCGGCCACAGCCGCCACGGACACTGACAATGGTGTGACAGTCCCCCTCCTGTTGATTGGGGGTTGGGGGGAAGCGGCGACTCCTACTGACAAATGCCGCTGCTGGACTAGCACAAGAGTGACAGGGGTAGGTGTTTTTGTGGTGTCTGGTGGGCTTGGGGTGCCTGGTGTGCTTGGGATGCCTGGTGTGGTGGGTACATGCATGACATGATGCAACTTCAGTCACAGGCAAACAAACCTAGCCAATAATCCAGAAGCAACACACGTTGACCTGCATTCTCTTTACACTTTGAAATATGGTCTCATAAACTCTCCACAACCTGGTGGTGGCACTCTCAGGTTAAAGTTGTACCCATGCTCGTCTAAATTATTTTTAACACACCCACTTTCCTTGTTTTCAACTTTCATTTAAAACACCCCTTATTCTCGAAATCAAGAAGTCCGCAAACATGTAAAACGCCGTAATTCTTGAAAATGTCTTGCATGCCCAAGACAGCCAGACATCTGTGTATTGCCCTACTTGTCTTTACATCACATAATTGTTTCACACAAGTACCTTCTAAATATAATGGACAAGTGTGCATGCATTACACTGCTTATATGGTGCAGCCATTTACTGTGGAGAATAGGCAGGATGAGGCGCCTTGGAATGCTTATGGCCCCTTCCCAGTGAGCCGTCTTGTCAGGGGAAGAGAGCCATTTGTACTCTCCAATTCACACGTGTCTGCCCCAGCCCAGTAATAAAAGATAAGACATCAAAGAAACCGACTTGGGGAATGATCTGTGGGCCTTGGAAGCCCAGCTATCACTTTTACCATAGCTTGGCTTTGTTACTTCAAAGCCCTCGTTATTGCTAAACTGCATTATGCAAAAAGCCAACCCTTTTATTAGGATTTCAAGGAGGCAGGCTTCTGTGTTTTACATATCGAAAAATAACCCTTTTCCTCATTTTTGGGGACAACGATGCATACCACACAACAGTTTAAGTGCCACCATCAGTCTCCATACCCTCCTTAAAACCAGTGTTCCTGCTAATGGGCCCAGATGACTGGCCTAAGTACTAGCACCCATATATTTCTGAAGCAGCATCCTATTCACTCTAGTTCACCATTGGGCAAGACTGATCCGATGTTTGTTCTTTTCACTCCAGCATTCAACACGCTGTACTATGCGGTCTGCTTTGTCACCCTAGTCACTTAAAATAAAGTTGCTGCACTTCATGCAGTTTGCCACTGGATGCATCAATATCTCAACCAAGAATGCATTGGTGTTTTCTAGGCAATAGCAGATTAGACCTCATACTAGATGTTCCAGGCATTCATCAAATGGTGACTAAAACAACCACTATGCAGCTAGAGTGGATTTGCACTTGTGTGGCCACTGATCAAATGACAAAGATATTAGGCATTCAGTACCAAGTCTCAAATGTTGTCTGGGAGAAGAGAGCAGGGAGTTGGTGGCTGCTCTTTGGGTAACATCTTGTGTACTTAACTAAACTGATAGCTCTGATCCCCGGAGCTTCGTAAGAAGGGCTCTATAAAGATCCTCATAGACTGGGGTAGACCCCATATCTGTTCGTCTGATCAGGAAAACATATTTGTGATGCCAAAGGCAGTTTTGACGAATCGGGACTTAAATAGGTCAACTCAGTTTGCCAACTCTTTTCACCCTTGGAAAAGTCCAGTGTTCTCAGGAGTACCTTTAATTTAAACTAATTGTAGGATTTGGCATAGCAAGCAGAGGTAGGGTTTCTACACATTTCATTAATGGGATTTAAGTAGCAAGAACATAGGATGGAGTGCAATAAAGTGCTAGGACAGATGGGGCAAAAGGGACTTGGTTACACCAATACGTTTATAGTGAGGATGGGTACGATTGTAGATGGGTAAGAGTTGCTCTGTACAAACCTAGCTATGTTAAACTGTTCAGCACAGCCGTGTGATAATCTAGCACAAAATGTGATTATCTGGTCACTTTGGAAACCCTTTTTACTGGAGTCCTGCAACCCTTGGCTGAACTGTATTTTGTGGATGGAGACAGAGTAGCTCAACAAGACTACTGACTCGGAATGCAGAGACCCTAGATTTCTGTTATATCAACCATGGCTTCAAGGCTCAGTAGTACACCGCTTGGACCCTGCCGGACAAGTGATACTACACCACCCTATTGTCTCATTGATCACCACGTGTACCTGTGCCAGCCTAGTTCTAACTTTAGTCACAAAGGCATGCAGAGTGCACATGAAATGGCCAGCATACAGTACAGTTGGATACACTTCCAGGCATATGATGGAGTTTGTTGATACAAAGAGGACAAGTATTCTCCAAAGTGTTCTAAAAGAGCTTGTCCTTTTTCATTGTTTACGTCGTCGAAAATTCGACATGAGGTTGCATATAGAACATCTAAACCCTGTTAAATCTGAGAATTTGCCTTTATACCCATAAATCCTCGTTCCATCCAGAATTATTAGTTTAATGTTGCTTAAGCAAAACTGTGTTTCTTATGGGCTTCTAAGCAAGCCTGTAGAAAAGGTGGTGAGCATATGGCCCTTTGGGTATCGTGCATGCAATGGATGGGATGCAGAATATCTTGTATACCAAATAATCAAACCAACTCAGGAAGATGGCAAAGGTTGCTGTTTATTAACAATTATCTAAAACAGGCAGTTACAACGGATGTTTGCTGGAGTTCTCAGCGCATTTCTTATAAAAACAGCCTTGTATACAAAAAATGTCAGATGTGACGTCCTACTACGTGGCAAATGTGAAAAACCCACAAGGGTTTGTGATAGATTCAAACATCTAAGTATACTTTCTGTAAGTGGTGGGATTGTGATTGGATATCTACTATCCGGTGGACAACTTATGCCTAACTCTTAGAACATGTCATCTTCAACACTATTAAGTACACGGTATATCATTGGCTCTCAAACTATAAGGCCCTTCGTAATACGGCCCTCTAGAACTGGTCGGCACGCTTGTGCCCTTCTGGAACTTTTGGTTCACTTAGCAGCGCGCAAGCTCAGACCCAGGTGCCAGGAGGTGAACTTGACTTTACCTCCCCACCCAATTAGCTCATTTCATCACCCATGCCTTCTGCCATGAAGATTGTCTTTGAACTTGGTCTTGCAGAGTATTCCTGTCTCAGGGAATATAAGGGAGTGCAGGCACGCACTATTGTTCTCAAACTCCATGCTCAACTCTATTTCCATCCTTGGCTCACATGACCGGAAACCACGATTTGGTCCCTTTTGCAGCATTTAAATGTCTTGAATGACTAAAACTTGGCACGCTTGGTGTTCTTTCTTTGCACCTTAACAAGGGATGATTTAGCTTCTCACGTTCGCCACCTTCAAGAATAGATAACCAGTCTTGGTTGCCTCTGCTTTGGTACCAGGCCAGACAGCCTCGCCGTGCATGTCCACGATCTCAGCTAATTCTTGCTGCAACAGTTCTTGGCCTTTCCTCTCCATGGGTCTGGGTTTACTAAATTCATGATGGATGTCCAGTTTCTATACAATGGTGGCTTCACCTGCAGTCTATACACTCCTAGCCAGCTTCTAAGATTACTTAATCTACTTGTGTTACAGCATCTGTACAGTTATTGAACTGCTTGCATTTTGCCACAGTTCTTCGCACATATGCAATCTTCTTTTCACGTATAAAGCTTTACTCATTTCTTAACTTCGTCATCAATTTTTGTGAGATCCATGAATTCTTTTCAGTCAGCATTCTCGGGGCTTCACGCTCGCCTTTTGTGATTTCACCAGCTCCTCGTCTTGCTCTTTTTCATATTCCTTCAGGGAGTTCCTTCCTTAGATTGTCGTCTCTTCAGGAATATATTTGATATGGTTTTCTCAATGGAAATCTTCTTTCGGATACACGCCGTGGTATGGTCACAACTGCTGGTGTCATGCATGGCACAATCTCAGGCTTCCAACAAATAGGAGGTAATTGTAATTGGTTATTCCATTCACCTGCTCCTCTACACTGGCACGTGCAATCTCTTTGAGCACCACTTCCCCATACACCCTGGTTTCTCTTTAAATTTAATATAGTCACAATCTCAACAGCCATATAGGTTAAATCATGTGCTGCCTACCGCTGGTTCACCGTGCTGGCTGCCAGCTATCATACTCCTTGAACTAAAGTACAACATCCCACCCCCAGTAAGTAGTCTGCCCCTATTTATTGGAGCATCCCCTTGGATTTGCATAGGTATCCTGCCTTGACCTTTAACCTGAACTCAATCTACAACTGTAGCTATATGTATTGATAGTCTTTTAAATGTGCACTGTTGCTTCATTGTCCCTTTTTAATGTTAACATGTATCTCCACCACACTAGATTCTCATACTTTCACTGAATTGCTATGCACCTTGAGTTTGTGGCTTGACAACCATCATGAAGTAAATCCTTCCATTATATTTAATCCATTCTTCTTACACGGTTTCCCCATTCCCCTCCTCCTCACCCATCTTCATTTGTGAATATTTTCCTTTTTGCATGAAAACTACAACTTTATGATAGTAGAGGATGCCTTTCATAATCCACAGCTGATTTCTGCATGCATGCACCAGCCTAGAGGGGAGGCATGGCGGTAGGAGGAGGCGACTTGGCACCAACAACCAGTGCACATGATGCACTAAATGGAAATCTTTGCATTGGTAATGTGCTTTTCTAATTGATTGCCTCCTCCTGTGAGGGGTCAGTAATGTGAGGTGGAAAACTGTTAGTTAATTTATTCAAATTGTATTCTTTAAAATAAATTTATTTTAAAGATGTTAAATGTTGCACTGCCCCTACTCTGCTGAGGAATTCCCTGCCTAACCAAAGCTAAGGGAACACACTCTAACACACGATAACTAGCCTCACACTAAGCAACAAATACAATATATGACGATGCAATACAACATGAACAGCATTCACAATACCTAGAGGACCTTCTATTGTCCTGGGTAATTTCCCTTCCCTAGGATTCAAAGTCAACTCTGAGATTGTTCAACCAAAGAAAGAAAGGTCTTGAATCCGTTCTTGAGGTTTCAAAGTAAAAGTTCATTGACCAAAGTTCCCCTGGTAACACATTGCAGAAAAAGAGCACCAATGATAATCCCGGTCACAATGCTTTGTCACTTCTTGAGGAAAATGTGCCACAGTTCAAAAGAAAATGCAATATCCCCAATGTCCGTAATACACAGCTCTTGGCCAACAGTTAGGACTTCTTCAGTTGGTTTTAGTATTCACAATGGTATGTGTCAGGATGATTTTAGTGCTGCTGCTTCCACTACAATCACACTTCTACTGGCTCCACCATGAGAACAGTTACCTTTGTCCCACAGTACTTCACTTAGTTCAGACCACTGCAATATTGCATCTACTGAAAATAAGACAACAAAATATACCGCCACAGCCTCAGTACTTTGACACGTTAGATAAGCTTTAACAAGATATACTTCAACCTCTTCCGGTAGGCAAGGCACTCTTCCTTTTAACAGTTTTCATAAAAAAGGGGCAGTCTCTTTGCCTCTTGTTTGCCGTAATAACAACCTGGGTTTCACTTAAGCCTCGCTTCTCTCTGGTTTCCAGTCGCTGGCATTACAGGTTGTATTTACTTTCAAATTGTCTTTACAAGCAGCCAGTTCCCCTTCTCCAACTTTACCTTCACCTTTCTGCCAGCTATCAGCCCAGGTAATTACCCAGGTGGTTTGGTGCCACTCTCTTAGCTTCAGATAACTTGGGCCTTTTAATTCTTAACTTCACAGTGCAGCTGTATGGCTTTTTAACTCTTAGAAAGGTTGATTTCACTATTAGTATGGGGTGCCTCTTAGCGTGGGCAATGCTTGTTCTCCTCTTCAACAGTGTATGCTCTTTTTACCTTCTTAGAAATAAAAGATGTCACTTGTGGATACAGTATAAAGTTCAGTATTTCTTTAGAAACAGCAATTAGGCACATGCAACCTCTTTGAGCTAGTTTTCAACGTTTAAAGATGGATACATAATTGTATTCCTGTGTAAATGTAAATGATAGTTGAAACCTTCTTTTGGAATCGCAATTGGGCACACGCGACCATTTCCATGTAGTTTTCACACTTTAAAGATTATAACTCTGGTATTGTCAAGGTTAGGTATTCGATAATGGTCTTAACAGCGTTCCCTCTCTTTAATTAGGGACATGCGACCACTCCTTCAGACAGCAACAGCCTTTCAATAAGGGAACAATGGATTTCAGTAACGTTAGCTTCTCACGTAAGTAAGGAAACCTCCCCGTTATACCCATGTGTTACATTTCCATTGTGCACAGTATTTCCGATGCAACAAACTACTCGCTTAAAGCCTTATGCAAGTTAACAAGGAGTTTGAAACTGTTACCGGCAATGCTCGCGCACTGTTTGAACGCTGTCTTTCACTCACCTGCTTCCCCGACGCCCACCACAACTTTGACCGCTTCTGACTTACTGAGGGACCCACACCCTTCTCCTGAACGGGTGTCTCCAGTCCGGCCATACATTTTGGGAATTCCTTTTACTCATGAGACCCTCTCCTTGACATTTGCTTCTTGCCTCAGTCTCCTGCCCATCTGCAGCTCGGCAATTGGGCACACATGGGAGAAACTGTCTGCACTTCAGAGTTTTAGGGGAACAGGGCTGTTCAGAACGCGCAGTTGAAATCTGCTGTCTCCATGTTCTGGGGTCCCTCTTGTTCTCCCACTTCTGCTTGGTTGGCAAGCCTTGTGCCTGCCTTCTGCTTCTACAACTTGCACTCCAGCTAATGTTTCAGCTCCTTCCACTCCTTCCTTCTGCCTGCACCTTAGGGGGGCTTTTATGCCTGCCAGGTTCCTTCAGGTGTGGGCTATTAGGCTCAGTTGCCCGGCTGCTGCAACTGCATGCCTCTATCCCTCTTCCTCGCCCCTGTACTTATGGGATTCTGGGACTTGTAGTTCAAGTTGTTTCTTCTAACATTTGAGTTTATTAAGCTTAGATTTATTTTCCCTTAACTCTGTCAGAGACGGACTGTTAAAATTAGTTGTTGTAGAGGAAGGTTATTTATTGAAAGCCACATTTTTGGATTCCTTTGTATTATACCCTTGGGAGTGAGGAAGGGGTTTAGTTTGGGTACCCCAAAACATCTTTTGGTAGGGCTCTAGCCTTAATATGAGGGTCATGTACACTAAAATGACAAGCCATTACCTCTCTTGGTACCTTAGGAGGGCTCCTTCTTCCAGACTAAAAATACTCTGCTTGATCCTACAGAATCTCCTCAGCACCCTGGGACCGGTCTCCTCCCAGGTGATCCTCCCACAATACACTACCCCCAGGGTTTGGATCAGGAAGTGTCTGCCTTTCCCTAAACACCTGGCAGGAGACTAGGCAGGGTTTCAGTGAGGGATCCGTAGGATTCTTCACACCTCCCACAGATTACTCCTCTTGGATATAGTCTTCCTTCAACAATAGATCTTGGAAACCTTTGACAGCAGGGGGGCTGTGGGTCTCGGGTATCGAGGATCCTATGCACTGTCGAGTCTGGCTAGGTTGTAGGCATTGGTACAAATGGTGCAGATGGCACGCCATGACCTGTTCCTTTTTTTCTGCATGCTCCACATTCTTCTTTGACTAACCTCAACGCCTCCGAATTTCTCTGACGCTCTTCAAAAAAAACCTTCATTGATCATGCTGGGATTGAGACACACAAATTTCATTGACAGACCATCATAAGGTCTGTTTGTGGTGCCTCAGTCTGATCACGCTATAGCCGATTGTGGGTCATGTCCAAACATAACCAAAGCCTTGAAGCAAAGGCCTTTAAAATTGACACTCAGGGTTAGGAATCTAAGTCGCCCAGTACAACACCTTCAAAATGAAGGTCCAACAAGGAAAAGAGCTCTGTGGCTGAGAAATCACTAGAGGGAGAAAGAGGTTGGGAAAACACTGACTATCCCACTTGAGGCGCTAATCCTGGCATTAGTCCTCTTCAAAGGTATTCCAATTTAGTTTGGATTCATGCGGTTGGAACCACCTTGTGTGCCTGAAAATTCCAAAATTAAGAGTACCATTTAGCCTCACTTAAGAATGCTAGTGTGCTGGACACCTCCCAGAGGTCGAATTTGAACAACCTGGCACTCGTGCCCATCTGGATGTAGCTTACAGGAAAATGATGGCTAAAGTTAGATGCTTTGGGCTGCGGACCTCCTGCTAAGAAAATGACTGAACTTGCATTGTAGACTGGCGAAAACTGGTAGAGCCTGTTCTCGCTTTTCACACTGCCATAAAAGATCCATTGTTAAAGCTGTGGAAAAACACTGCCTCTGTCCCAGCAGTGCAGAAGGATCTGGCCAGGAAATATAAGTCAGTCCTCTCCATAATTCCTCACAAGAGAACCCACTCATAGCTGCTTAGTGGTACAAGCGGCAACCATAAAGGCAAAAACAAGCTTCTATATCTACCTACCCCTGGCTGTGATAAGAGGTATGATGCTCTTGCCAAAAATGTCTTTGCCTCAGGCCCTATTGCCTTAAAGGCTGTAAATGTAACAAACACTCACCAAGTAGACAGACCATGAAGTCGGTGATACCTGAAGTTGTAGAGCAAATCACAGAAGGGGCGATGAGGGATGGCTTCCTGAATATTGTGTGGGAAGGCAAAGCAGCCATGTGTCTTGCCCTTCAGTCAGGTTTCGATGCAGCAGACTTCATTGGAAGAGCAATGGCTACAAGCTCTATTACATGGAGATGTGCCTGGCTCAGAATGTCAGGATTTGCTTAGGTTGTGCAGTCTAAACTGCTTGACCTGCCTTTGCTTCGATCCACTTGTTTGGCCCGAATGCTGACTACAGCCAGGAGAAATTACAGGCTGCTGCGAAATCCCTGATAGCATCTGTTTGCCAGCTCACCCAGTCCACATCCCAGTGGATAGGAAAACCTTTTTGTTATTATAGCTATGCCAGCCAAAGGGGCAAGCAAAGCGCTGCCCGACAATGCCAGTGAAGGTTTTTGAGGCCATAAGGGGGAAGAGGTGGGAAAAAACTCAGTCCACTCCTGCTTCAGTCCCTTCCAGTGCAGCACCAGCCGCTTTGAAAGCTTTTTCCATCCCACTCTGGTATGGGATGTCTGCGACACAATTTTTCAAAATGGTGCAATACTACTACGGACCCTTGGCCACAGCATGTAGTCTCAAGTATTGCCTCCCTTTTGTAAGGCATCTGCCAGACTGCCCTCCTCATCAGCCCACCCTCTGTTCCAGATCCACTACTCCAGAAGGAGATTGCCCCTATGGTAGAGAAGTGTGCCATGGAGCAGGTACTGCAAGCCAAAAGGATCAGGGTTTGGTACTCTTTATTTTCTGGTCGCAAAAAAGGGCTGCCACCCATCTTAGACTTCAAGATGGTAACACTTTGGCAGATCCTCCAAGTCCTGGAACTCCAGGATTGGTTGGTATCACTTGACATCCAGTATGCCTACTTTCATGTGCCAATACATCCTAAGCGTCTTCACCAAGCTGTTGGCAGTGGTAGCAACCAGTCTCAGGAAAGGGGGAATTCAAGTTTTTCCCTACCTGGACGCTTGCCTGATCGGTCCCGAAGTCAAGCTCTGGACCATCTAGATCATGCCTGTTTCCTCTTTGACACTGGGCTTCTCTTTCACTTCAAGAAGTCTTAAGTGACACCATCCCAAACGCTCCAATTCATCGGTGGTTCTTTGCTCTCCCTCTGGCAGAGCTTTTCCTCGAAAGGACATGCTATGCACATCCCACAGATGGTCCCCAGATTTCCATGGTGGACTCACGGAGAATGAGATGGCAGGGGAACCCTTTGGGCAACCAGGGCCCGAGGCACCTGTAGTTACGGATGCCTCGCTGAAATTCTGGGGTGCTCACCTGAACAAGCTGATCGTGAGGGGACTAGCTGAGATGAAAATGAACTAAAACCTGTCATAGGTGAAGTCGATCAGACTGACACTGATAGCCTTTTTGCCCTTCATACAGGGAAAACTGTCATGAGAGAGTGGCCATGCACTTCATCAGAAAGATAGGTGGTCTGTGTAAAGTTTCCCTGTGCATAGAGGTCATGCAACTCTGGTTTTGGGTGTTGGAGCACAAAATCTGTCGGCAGTTCACTGGGTCGGGATGGAGAACATGACAGCGGACCACCTGAGAAGGCATGGCTCAATTTTCCACAAGTGGGGGCTGTGCCAAGAAGTCCTTCTGGTGATCCTCTCCATCTGGGGAACTCTTCAGGTGGACCTGTTATCATCCAGTGCCATTTACTCCTGGGGGATTCCCCCAAGAGTGGCAACTGGGGGGGGAGGGGGAGAGTTCATTTGTTGTGGACCAGAACTTCCCGCTTCTGTATGATTTTCCACCGACTTTAGTCATTACCCAAGTGATCATGTAGTAGAATAGGTACGGAAAGGGCCAGAAGAATGTAGCACCCAAAACCTCAGGACATGGCCATCTGTCCTCAGCTACATCTTCCGCAGAGAACATCCCTATCCCAAAAGAGGGCTGGTTCTCCAAATGAGCTAAGGTGTGCTCAGCCTGCACACCTGCCTTCTGAAAGGCTGAGGTATAGGAATTGAGTCCACCGGGAAGATGTAATGGGGTTTCTTTCGGCCAGAAGGCCAGCAATAAAGGCTTTATACGATTGCTGTTTGAAGAAATTTTGCAGCTGCTGCAGAGCTAGTAACATTGATACTTTTTTGTATGCGACACCTAAAAGGTTTTATCGTTGTTCCGTTTACAACTCGCTAGACAAGGACTTCAGGTTACCACTTTTAAGGGCTATGTGTCAGCATGCTGCCCATCTTTAAGCACACTCCTGAACAAGGGTTGTTCTTCATGATCCCCATTTTAATGAAATTTCTAAAAGGACTGACAAACTCAGACCCCCTTTTGTGGTGCTGGCGTGGGTCTTAAACCTAGTATTGATCTTCCTTATTGCATCACCCTTTGTACCGATGCATTTGTGCCACTTGAGGCTCTCAACTGGAAGACTGTCTTCCTCATAGCAATTTCATCAGCATGTAGGGCCCGCAAACTGCAGGCCTTGTCCTTCAAGCCACCCTTCACAAACTTTGCAGGACAAAGTGCTGGTCAGAGTAAGTCCTTCATTTCTGCCTAAGGTGGTGTCCGAGTTTCACTTATCACAGAACTTGTTTACCAGCTTTTTACCTACCGCCTCAGCCCTCTAAAGAGGAAGACAAGCTGCATAGACTTGACCCGCAATAGGTTTTGAGTTTTTACATGGCAAGAAACTATCCCTTCATTGTGGAAGACCGGTTTGGGTGTGTTTGGCTGAATTTTTTTTTTATCCCAGCAAACTGACCGCAATTTAGCTGCTTGGGGCCCAATTTCAACGCACATGCATTTTTTGTTTTTTTTTAATTTGTCCCCTGCCTCCAGTTTTAAGGAAGCGGGAGATACCCTGCACCCTGAAATTGCAAAATATCAAACATGGGGAGCGGGCGACACCCATGCAATCCCTGCTCTCAAGGGTTGGCATTTTGCAATATTTGCGACCAAATTACCCTCAGGCCAGGACGCCACAACTACTTGATGGCTGCAGAGTTTGCTTCCCCTGCAGTCTGTTACTGATATGGGAGTCTTTTTAAGATGAGCAGTCTGTGGGAGGTAACAATCTATTGGAAGAACACATTCCTGCACTCCGGTAATGTTCTTTCAGGTGCAGGTTCCTCCACATTGCCCTCCCAGCCTGCCCCGAAATCAGAAAGCTCCCCCCTGCTGTTATATCCTTCAAGGCTACAAGGCACCTCAAATATTTCGTAATTCCCCAATGCGACTGAGCACAGGTAGTTCGGGAGCTATAACTGAGGACATAAGGTGCTGCTATTTTTACTAATGCTGATGTCACGTCTGGACTCCACAGCAGTGAGGATCCTTGATGCCAGAGCTGTACAGCACCCACTTCTGTGAAGAATTTGATATGTGCTGGTTCAGAAAGAAAAGATCTACGGTGAGGAATTCTTGGGAGGAACATCCATCACAAAGAACAACCTGGAAGTACTGATTTTGTTGTCTGAGAAAGCTTCATAATATTTTTACAAAGTAAATGTACAAGTACAAATGCTAAACATAAACTTCTTGAGAGTTCCAAGTACCTACTTGAAACTACCCCAACTTTAAATATTCTGCTCTGCTTTTGTTCTTGCAGAATTGAGGCTGCAAAATCCAGCTTCCTGCTAATATTCAGGATCAGTGGTCTTTAATACTCTTACTGTGTGGTCAAGTGCCTGAAAGCCATAGCAAAATGACACTGGATGCTCTGGTGTCCAGGACCTCAAAGGTGTCCAGTCCAGATAATACTTGAATATCCACTCTTAAAAGCAGAAGAGCTTAAACATGGGTTGTCATTGAAGCGCATTGTGCAGACAGGAGCTGGAAATCCATACCAGCATAATTGGAGCTGGACCCGGATTGTCCTAATGTGGCAGTTGTCAGCTCTACCTCTAGTATACTACATCAAATGAGTAATTACCTGATGGAGAAACCACATTTAGTCATGGAGTGACCATGATCCCTTCCCTGGTCACAGCCCTACACCCCTGATAACATACGTCCTAGCTGCTTCCATCCTTTTTTGAATCTCCAATGTTTTCTGATGGACATGTTCTCTTCTTGTAGATTACTTTGAGTTAAAAAATAAAGATATCAAAGTGAATTTTGTTGTTAGTAAACATTACTTTGTTTTTGCCAATTGCATATTTCTTATTGGAGGGACACATTGGGCAACACCTTTTGTACATAGGTGAATTAGTTTACTTTCCTTATACAGTAGCTAAATGGCATAGCTGCTCGTGGCAGAATGTGCTTGTTTCATGAAGCCTCTTTAGCCCTAATGAGGTATTCTGTATTTTTCCATAGGGGAAAATAAATATCCAAAGGATTATAGGATTATTACACCATTGCAGCGACTATGTGTTAAGGTAATAATTGGTGCAGTCACAATGGGTGAGACTATACAATACTTATCTGCTTTATATTAGGTAACCCACCTTTTGGTATAGGTATGCACTACACTAGTTGGTAGTGTGACTGAGCAGCCCAGCCTATCTCAAGAGGGGTAAATGTGAGCTGTAGAGCTGTACAGATGAAATCAGTCAATACAAGTAACCAAGTAACACATACACGCTCAAGGTTTCATTTATACATATTTATTAATTTATACATCAGTTTGAGTTAAGCATGCTTAAAAAAGGCAGTTGTTTGTAACAGTCAAGCAAACTTTGGAATCACTTTACAAAGTCAATAAAGTTGGTGAATGCCTTTTGGTCATAATACATTTCTCCTACACCCTGAAGTGACTTCAATAACAAGGATAGTATTGCATTTACCTTAAACACCAATATACTGTTTAGACTCTTGGTTTCAGGAAGGAGGGGTTAGGGAAATTGAAAGGTTAGAACATACTTTCCTATAATGTGAAGACAGTTTGAATCCTCTAATGAAATCTAGGTAAACCTTTCCCAGCAGTAAAAGTGTTCAACAAATTACAACCTATGAGGGGACAAGCACTGCCAAAGCCAATCCATCCAGAAGGTGCCTTTAACGAGCCAGGACAGTCAAAGTCAATTGGATCAAGTCAATAGTTCTGATGCACTTCTTCTTGGATAAAGTCTTACACAAAGTCAGATAGTTAAGAAAATCACTGGAGCAACACAAGCTGTTAAGCTTGTACAGGGGTAGATGAGATCATCTCCAAAATGTAAGCCAGTGCACTTCTCAAGTGAGAAAGCACGACTTATGGCAATGAATTAAATCCTCCAAACCCCCATAGTACCTCTGGTTTGAAGAAAGTGTTGCAGCTGGATCCTGCCTTGCTACAGCCAAGCAGGCCCTTGTTGCTGGGCCTCAGTCGTAGGGACAAGAGGGAGAACGTCTGGTGGGCTCCTGCAGCAGTACTCTGGAGCGGACTCAGTCAGCTACAAATTTTCTTAGATTCAGCGGCTCTTCATAGTTTTAGCGCCTGTAAAACAGCACGAAGGGCGAATGAATATCCCTGTTGGACTTTCCTTGCTTCCTCAGTCCTGGGTTTTGGTGAGGGGACTCTGGATCAGGATTTCCTGCTTCTGTAGGGTACTTAGGAGGCTCCTGGAGCTTTTGGCCGGATTTGTTCCACGGAAGACGTTGCACTCAATAATGGACACTCGACCCCTGGCATTGGGCTTCTGCAGCACTGGAGTGGCACAGCAAGTCGGGGGTTGCGCCAAAGTGGAGTTCGTCTCAGGGCTAGTTGGTCACACCAGCCCAAGGGGAGAAGTTGTTCCATCCGGCGCTTCTCTGTTGATTTTAAAAAGGTCAGCACAGCTGCAGGGCTTCACCAGGCACTTTGAGGTCCAGGAGGTTGCAGCAGGCTTCTCTTCACGGTTTCTTCTTCAGAAGTTTTTTCCAGTGGTCGACTCTGCCTGTAGTTCCAAGAACCTCGCCTTTTAAGCTCATTCTCAGTCATTCACAGTCCTAGACTGTCAATCACCCAGCAGGGTGGCTGTCCTTAGCGGACAGCCAGCCGGCCAATCATGACTGGTTTCATTCAGGCACACCTAGAGACAAAGGACGGGCGTTTTGGGATCCTCCCTCGCTTCCTGTCCTTACAGACACACTGGAGCCAGGAGTGGGCTTCAGGGCTGAAGCCCACCAAAGGCAAAACACACAAAGGACTTAAACCTGTCTCAACTTAGAGTAAAAAGGAAGAAGGACCTTACAAACAGAACATGTCAAAAAAGAAGACGGGCCAATTTGACTAAATGGTCACCGATGGGTGCTGTACTGCAGCTGAGGGTTCAACCTGCGTCAAAAATGCACACTGGTAGTAAAAGTAAATCACTGACATCAGCCATTTAAAGTAGTAGTAAGTGTAACAAAAAATGTTACATGAGAATGTAGGATAAGGAGATACTAGGTACCCCCAAGCACTCCACATATGATGTTGTGTGCTGGACCTATAAAGTAAAAAGGTAAGTAAGATCAATTTCACCTTACTATTCTTGGGAACAGTAGTTTACCCAAGAAAAGGTGTTCAAACCTAAATAGAAATCCAAGGATTTCTCAATGACACTGTACTGAGGGTGCTGTGTGTCACTATACAAAAAGCAGATGTCTATGGAGTTTGTCAGACTCCAAAAACTGTGAAAACAAAGTCCCAGTTCGGGAAAAACACACGGAGTGAGAAAAAGATCCCGCTCACTCAGGAGTTAAAATGAAAAAGTCTTAAGTCCAGCAAAAGAGCTGGGGGTCTATAAGGTGGAAGGGAATTTAGCACAGACATGAAAATTCTCTCTAACAATATGCTGTTGAATAATTATACTGTGCCCATCACCACCATAGTGGTCAATTTGGTTCTAATGATGTGGTGAATTGTGATCCTACCAGGGTTTTTTGCCGGACCTTAGTCTGTGGAAAGGAAAGTAAAGTGGGGGGATATTGTATTCTTTTTCAATACATTTCAATTTGCAAGGAGTTGAAAGATATATCTTATTTTTTTTAAAAAAAGAGAGCAGGTAGACCTAAATGATTTATCACTGCAGTGCTCATTAAGTGCCTACTTGAAAGTTTTGGATGAGGGATGTCATTTGAAATATTGTCTTTATAACATGCCCTGCACATTATTTTTATTTCGAGTCCAAGGCTTCCTTGTCAGTCCTTCGAGACTAACTGAGGTCAAAAGCCACATGTAACTATCAATCTTCCAACTGGGGATAGAAGGTATTACCCAAGTTGACTCTGGTTGATTTGATTGTGACCGATTTTCCTGAATTTAGGGAGCTTTTTTACTGCAAATATAGATGGGGTGGGTTTGGGTAATAAATTATATAGGGGGATGCAGGGGTCTCGCCCGCATATATTTGCGGTAAAAACGACCCCCCAAAAAATGTGGTCAAATGGACTACAGCAAAATAAATTCAGTCAAACAACCCCACTCATGATAGAAAACTCCCCAAAACTTGTAGCATCTATTCTATCCCAACTTCCAATCCTCGCACGTCCAATCCTGGTGCCATAATTCTCCCACCCCCACAACGCCCCAAGCTTGTTCTGTGTGAACATAAGCAGTAGTCAATGGCAGTAGGGGACTGTACTGATGAGGCCTTAGACTCAGTAATGAAGATTAATGGCAAGTAAACTGGCCATTAATTCCTTGCCCCCTTGCATATCCCCGTCCTTACAGGTGGATGTGCCAAACAGTACCCTCGTAAGAATTAAGACCATGTCATGAGTATTCAGTGATTATTCACAGCACTTCAGCTAGGAAACCATTTAGACAGGAAGGCTGGCCCATGGCGAAAAACATCCCTATCTGAAAAAACCTCCAAGGAAGTCTTGTGGCAGAGGACACCAGCTCTCCAACAGGTCAGCGTAAAGTATTGGCAACGAACAAGAACATTTTAGCAGTCAACACAATGAATGACCCCTTATCTAAGGGCATGAAACGAGGATCCTCACTAATCCTTAATACTACGAGGCTTCATATGGGGGACTGGAGCAATCTGTTTACCAATGGATGATGCATGCCAAGGCTTTTTGCTAGCCACCCACTCAACATATAAAGGTAAAATGAATCGGTCCAATAAAAAGTAATTCCTGAGAAGAGCCCTCTTCACATTCCTGAGTTTCTCAAGGGAAAGAGCCCTTTTGCGTGAACCATTTTGGAAAATATAAATCACTGACTTTTGCAAACCTGCCGAATGGCTGGCCTCTGGGCCTCTAACGTAAAGTGCTACCTCCCTGAGCACCAACCACTTAGTTTCCAGGCCACTAATCTCATGTGACAGAGCCTGGTGCCCAGGATGCAGAACGCAGAGAGGAGCTGGAACCAGGGGTAAGAGGTAAGGGTCGTCTTGTGGCAGGAGCCCAGGGATGGAACCATGGGTGCTTTCTCCAGACCCTACCAATCCTCTCCTCCTGAATCTTCCGAAATGCCCTGGAAATCAAGGGAAATTGGTAGAAGGTGTCTGAGATAGTCCTGGAGCCAAGGGAAAGGTAGGGAATCACATTTGCAAGCCCCATGGCACCGATCCCAAGATACAAATCTGACAAAGCATCGGCTTCTGAGGTAAACCGTCCACCAGGGGAGTTCGTAACCATTGGCATGAGATGAAACTGGCAGGATGATGGGCATACTGGGTGAGGTTTTATTTATGCAATAGGGGATTATGGTGCTCCCACCCAAAGGTTTCGAAGCGCTTTATGCTTGCACATGGAGCAGAGAAGAAAAAACAAAAACGACATATGACGGAGTGAGACCGCCTTGTACTTCTCCTTTCCTGGAAACTATTTTGCCACAAGACATTGCTCTCTGCTGATGGACACAAGGCCTCAGCCTAATCTGATAGCACATGGAACAAGGTTCCACCAAGGCCATTTTATGAAAGCCCTGCCTGGCACCTCTTGCCCACTGCATCGCTACTTTCTGCTCCAATTTTCAGTGGTATGCGGTTGACACTCTGCTCTCTTTCAGGCTCCCCTCATACACCTCTGCTTCTTCTCGCATACCTGATTCTCTTCCCGCAATTCAGGAATGATGTGCCTCCAATGATCTCTGCCTTAATGCCAGTAACAGTGAGATTGTGCTCATTGCGACACCAGCTACCTCTTATCCTCTATCTGGCCGCCCACTCTAGGACCACTTCCTGCTCCTTCCTGTGAGGCTAAGAACCTTGGTGTCATCTTCAACGGCACTCTCTCCTTCTCTCATCTCAGATGTCTCTAAGAAGTCAAACTATCAGCTGCACGTCCTCAGATGTATTCTTCCTTTTCTCACTTTCCCCCAGAAGCTCACTGTCTCCAGAGCTCTGGTCCTCTCTACGCTGGACCATTGCAACAGCCTTTCTAAATCTTCCTGCCTCTACTCGTCGACCTTTACCACTTATCCAGAACACGACTGCGAAACTTGTCCTTGGCCTCAAGCCCAGCGATCGTATCTCTCCAGCTCTAAAATCTCTTCACTGGCTCCCTGTGGCTGCAAGGATCAAGTTGAAGATCCTCTGCATCGTCCACGAGGCTTTCTGCGGCCTAGGATTGCTCTACCTCCAACTTTCTCTTCCAAGGCCTCTTGCTTCTTGAGCTCTCGGCTCATACACCTCCAAATGTCTGAGCATCAGATGCTTCTCCAAGCTGAGAGTTGGGGGCAAATCTATCTCCTCAGCTGGGATCTCCCTCTGGACCAGCCTCCCTGCCTCTCTCAAATTTGATAAGAACCACTTCTGGTTCTAGAAGGAACTCGAGACCTACCTTTTTGCTTCCGCTTTCCCTCTTCCTCTCCTCTGCTGATGCACCTGACTGCTCGGCGCACTGGTCACCTCTGAACTCTAGCCCAGGGTCTTGCATGTCAAGTTGCCCCTGCACTGCCTCCGGGCTCTCCAACACTTAAGGGTCTGTATCTGCAACCCTACAGTCCCTTATCTCTGCACTTATGAGCCACCCGTTAGCTGCACTTGAGAGTTAACTGCACTTCCCCTCCCGCCTCCTCCTGGCACTTCTCCCCTTCCCTGCACTTGTGTGATCTGAATGACACAAGGCCTAGTAAGATCGTTGTTTTGTCCTCCCTTTGTTTCCTGCTCCTTGTTTTGTCGCAACTATTAACACTTGTGTACAGGCACGCTATAAATGCCACATCATATATCATATCAAGCCTTGACTCCACCCTCTGTTACTACTCCCCCCCCACCTTCTACTCAGAAACCCTCCTTTAATGTAAAAACTTTGCACACTCTCCTAATCACATGCTCCATTCTTTCATGCTCACTCACAAAGCGGTACCACTTGCACAAACTAACCAATGGCAAAACAAGAGGTGATGGCTGGAAGGGTTGGAATTAATGTTAACCTCTGGCATCGCTCTGGGCTACCCTCCAAACCATTGTTTTTTGATTGCCAAGACATTACAGTCTTGTATGGTTTTCCCCTTTTGCAATGGGTTGGCAGGCTAAGAACAATGGCTTGGCGGGTTGCCCAGAATAGAGATGGAAGTTTTAATTTTCTTGGGTATTACAAGGTTTTCAACTCTGTTGTAATACTGGATATATATTAACAAAAGTTATACAAGGACCTCGTAATCTGTATATTTAGTCCGGCTGATGGCAAAAATATGAATCCCACAGCAACTCCATTTCAGTTGTCCTACCTCAGATTTAAGGGGTCTGATGACCTTTTTCACATTGATATATGGATATATTATAGAAATACAGCTTCAATGTTTAAAGCAGTGTAGAATTTTTTATGTTCTCTGATGCTACCCCATAATTGCTGGACACCAGTCAAGTAAACAAGGTTTCAAATGGATTGCATCTTCCCACATATTCCTCTTCTTTGACATGTAATGTCGAGCTTCAGCAAAAAATGTCGGCAGAGGGTGCTGTGCAATGGTGTCGAGTCGATGTCCCTCGAATGCCTGCTTCGAGGGTGATGTCATTGATGGGTATATATATAGTATGCCCAGTGCCCGTTGGCCTCCGTTCTGTTTTTTATGCAAACATTTACTTCTTGTGAAATTCGGGCCGCCTTTTCTGTGCCGTTTGTTACTAAAACCGTAGAGAAATCATGTCTTCTTCTTCGACACCGTAGACGCCGAAGTCTGGTTTTAAGATATGCCGCGATTTCGGGTCAAAGATGTCTCTAACTGACACGCATCGTATCTGTCTGTGGTGCCTCAGGGAGGACTACGATACCACAGATTGTTCCAAGTGCCAATCCATGGCTGGAAAAGCCTTGAGGGAAGGGAAGGGGAACCTTAAGATAGAAAAAATCCCCAAATCACCTAAGCCCCGACCTGCTACGTTTTCGACTGATGAGTCGAGAGGCGACTCTCCTTGGAGGAAGAAGGCCAAGCTCTCTAGCTCAAGGAGTGGGTCCCACCACTCGTCATCTTCGAAGAAATCAAAGAGGAGGCACCGAAGGTCACCTTCGTCGACTTCATCTGACGGTTCCCCTGAAAGGGTTGCATGCCCTATGAGAAAATCAAAACCGGCTGAATGGGAAGCTTTCAGGGTGGAAATGTTGAACATTTTTCGACAAACAAAGCCGTGCTCCGTCGAGCCTTCGAAAGAAGCCGGAAAGGAGAGGTCTCGACCGAAAACCTGCACGCCCTCGAGCCCGGGTAAAAGGATTGATCTGCATTGAGAGCCCTCGATCTGAAAAATCTAAGAATCACTCGGGACATGGTGAGAAGTCGAGATCATCAACACCTTCGACGCCAGTGGTGCCTTCGCCCGACAGGCCCTCAATGCCTAGTAAGCCCTCAACACCGGCGTCAACATCGGTGCCGAAGTCTTCGCCGCCAGCTGCGCCACATTTGCCGGCTAAGCCGTCGGAGCCAAGCACTCCTCAAACAACAGCACTAACAAAGAAAATGTTGACCACTTGACGACGTCAAAGCCTCTGGGTACAAAACCTGAAAAAGTTCTTTAAGTCTCTTACTTCTATATTTGAAGAAGAGCAATCTGACAATGAGGGAGCCCCATTTGGCTTGCATTATGGTACACCCAATATACCACAGAGCTTTATCTCTGAGGAAAGGGTTTTATACGAATTGTTCATTTTTGCTCGAATTACAATTGACCTTTTCACAATTGACCGAATTGTGAAGGTCAATTGTAACATACCCCCACCCAACGCAAAACCCCCCGAAAACCCCTTATATATAGATATATATTACCAAACCGAGAGATATATATATATATATATATATATATATATATATATATATATATATATATATATATATATATATATATATATATATATATATATATATATATATATATATATGGTCAATTGTGAAAAGGTCAATTGTGACCCTTTAAAATCAGTCAATTGTTCATTCAAACAATTGTAAACTAACAATTTGGGTAATACCGAGGAAAGTAGAATGCAAGACCTATATGAAAAAGTACAAACAGCAAGTGAGGTTGATACCTCCCCTGAACTTGAATTCTGAAAGCCAGAACCAGGGCAACATGCAGACTCTTCTTATAGACAGCTTATGTCAAAATGTGTAGAATATTTGGGTTGGAGCAGCCCATCTTTGCCCTATGGCTAAGACAACCTTAGAGACATTCTGGAAAAGGGTCCACAAACTGATCCCATTTTGCCTTTTCATGTGGCACTTCAAAAAAGGATGGCTAGGAACTGGGAGAGTCCCGAAGCTAATACGGCAGTCGACAAGAAGTTAACTAAAAAATACCGCCACTCCAGTAGCGACCCTGACTACCTGTCAAAATACCCCTATCTGCAGAGTTTGGTGGTGCAGGCAGCTTCGCTACTTTGAAACAAGCAGCATACCTTACCATCCCTCCTGATAGGGAGGACAACCGCGTAGATAGATGAGCGAGGAAGGTATTTTCTGCGGTGTCCAGTCATTATTTTGAATTCAAAAGGGTTGAATACAATACGTTCGAATCAAAAGGATCGGAAAAAAAATGACCGAATGCTTTTTGGTTTTGGTACAGGAAAAATTACTAGTTTTGCCCCAAAAAACAGGGTTTTTTGGGGGGACCCCCCCCGAAAAAAGTGCATTCGATTATATTTTTTTTATCCTTTTGTTTTGAAAGTATTGCATTTCGAAACTTTGTATTCAAAACTTTACCTATAAACCATTTTCTGCAGGGATCATGGTACTAAAATCTTCCAACTCCACTTGTGCCCTTGCAAAGTTTTCGTATACTCTGTAGGACTGTATCTCCATGGTGGCAGAGCATATTCCCGAAGGGGAAGAAAGGGACAACTTCTTAGCTATTGTTAAGGACGGCAAAGAAGTGCCAGGGTTCCCTGGGTCGTATTCTGTGATGGTGGTTGATTTAGGGTATGATTAGTTAAGTATTGCTATGCACTCTTTCATTGTGTGCTGGTTGGGCCTTAACTCTATCATTTAGAGTGTTGATAGAACCCCAAGTCAAGATGGGGGGGGGTCACTGCAGTGATCTGATTGGCTGAGAATTCCCTTTGTTCAGCAGCTTCTGCAGATCATCAGACAAGACTCAGCCTGACAAGAAGTCATGTGCGAGTCCCTTCAAACAGGATTGGATTCTGCAGATAGCATCAGCAGATCCATGGCTACCAGCACTGTGATGCGTAGATTAGTGTAGTTGAGGAAGTCGGGTTTTGCACCAGATGTGCAAGCTAGGCTTCCCAACATTCCTAAGACAGGTCTCATCTTTTTGGCAACAAGGCTGATGAGAGCCTTGGGACATTGCAGACCTCAAAGGTGGCTGCCAAATCTTTAGGTGCCACTACTAGGCAACCTCAGCCTTTTTGTCCTAGTGGACAACCTTGGAGGTGTAGATCTTTTCGCTACTACTCTTCAGTTGGAAGGGCGAGAGGAATGGCCAGTCAGAGATGCCAGAGAAGATTTTCTTGTGGTGGATGAGGTAGAGGTCCGAAGCCAGCTCAAGCAGCAGCCTCTTTACCATCAGCCACTGCAGCAGCCACCACAAACCACTCTGAGGTCTTCAGTCACAGTTCACCAGCGGGGGCAGACTGTCTCAGCATCTAGAAGAATGGCGAGACATTACTTCAGATGCCTGGGCTCTGGAAACCATAGCCCATGGTTACTGCCTTCCTTTTTATAAGAAGACCTCAGAACAATCCACCGGGGAACCACTCTTTGAGGATTCTAGATCCGCTCCTTGTGCAGGAAATGTTAACCCTGCTAGAGAAAGGTGCATAAAACCAGTATCTGTACCGGAGAGGAACAAGGGTTGGTATTCCCATATTTCTTTATCCCCAAAAAGGACGGAGGGCTGAGACCCATCTTGGACCTGAGATACTTGCGTGTTGAAAGACTTGTGTATAGGCACGTTATAAATGTCTTGGATATATAGGGGGTGTATGGGACCCTCTTTTTAGATCTGGGGTGGGCCTATGTCATGAGGGTGTGAAACAGTATTCTTGGCAAGAGGACTTAGGCTACCCCACCTGTCTGGCACTTGCCGCTAGTTTTTCACAACACAAAGTAATAGATCATCTGATTTGGTCTGTACATGAATTAGAGATCACCAAAATTGCATTTACATATGACATTTTTATTTTCTAACGTATCATAAAAACCTTCTCAGGCCGTTATACATGTGTTGCCATGTGCAACCCCATAATTTGTGGGTGTTTGTACACATTTTATCATATTAGACATTCATATAATAACAATTTGCCATTGAGTCTTTGCACAGTGAAAGTTAGTACAGGTGGTGACTTAGAATCAGGTTCTCATAACCAAACATCTGTCTAGTCAACACTTATGGTGTTTCTAGCAAGAACTAGTCGATTGAATGTTCTAGTGCCGTCTTCAGGACTGATAAGGTGGACTGAGGTGTGTCACTTGTGTTGCCCCGTAGATTGTGAATCTAAAAACGGGAGGGTAAAATAAAATAAGAAAATTGGTGTCTCTCTATAGGCTTGTGGTTGCCTAGGGTGTGTGATGGAAAATATCCTACCTGAGCCAATGATTTGAGTGCCACAGGTTCAGAGAAGAGATGCAGTGTTCTTCTCTTGCGGTGCCTTCTGTGCAAAGTGGATTGCTTGCTCGTATATCTATAGGCTGAGTTCTTGTAGTTCTAGCTTGTGCAGCTGAAAAATGAAAAACAGGGATTCTAAAATCCTTGTGGGGTCTATTGGCATACAAATTATACTAACCAGTATGACTTGTTCTAGGCAAGCAACCATTTTGCTCACTGTGCCCTATGATTATAATTCTTGGGAGCCCTTTCAGGGCTGTACCGGTCCGTGATCACAATGTCACGTTTCGGTCAATGCTATTGTTTATGCCTATGTTCGTACAAAACCTGCACGGGTAGTACAAAACCTGCACGGGTAGTAACTAATTACAGAAGCTGTTTAAAAAAAAAGGGGATCTTGCCCCTGTTCGTAGAGCTCCCTTACCTGCGGCTGCATCCTTTGATTTCTGTGCTGTGTCCGCGGCAGTGTTTCTTACTCTGTAATATACTAGTGGCGCTTGTTGCTAAGCTACTGGAAGCTCACGTTGAGCGCATGCGTGATGGAGTGGTGCTCCAGTGCCTACGGTAACGCAGGAAATCGCAGATTAGAGCATCTAGGGGGGCTTAGTGTGTACTGGGGCCTTGGATGCTACTTGTACTCCTAATAAATAAATTACACAGAGTACTTTGCACACTGACATGTCTCTGTTCTCTTATTGGGTGAAAAGTGGTATCTAGGCAACCAGATGCCGTGACCGTGCGCATGTGTATTAGGTGCATATGCTGTGAGATTACTGGGTTTTGCGGTATGAGCTGAGGTATCTTGCTAATCTTAGTGAGGCCTGATTATGCAATGTATGTAAGTGTATTCAAACATTAGTTTCTGCGCATCCATACATTTTGGAGACCTCTGATCACCAGGGTTTTTTCTTGCAACATGTTATTGTGTCATACAGCGGTCAGAGTCACATTACACTTGTGTGTTTAGATACAGATTTATACATATACACTTCATGTGAGTTTCATGAGACATAACTAGGAAGGACTGTCAGTGTCATCAGGGGCTTGCTATGTGGTGCCCTAATTTCAGGGTGTAGGATAGCCACATCTCTTTTTGTTATGTCATATTTGATGGTAATTTTCAGGGTGCTGTTTGGGTCTAGAAACGTGATCCTCGAAGAGACTAGATTCTAGAAGAACAGGTTCCATTCTTTGGAAACATTTAGGCCATTTTTTACCATATTGAGGCGGTGGATCCATTTTTGTTCCAGTTTTCTTAGTTCTAGGTCTCTGTCTCCTCCTCTAGCTTTTGCACTTATGGTTTGAATAATGCACCAATGTAGTTCCGTGTGCTTGTGTTTTTCTTTGACAAAATGTGCCACCATTGGTTTATCTTCGATGGAATTCTTGAGGCACGATCTGCGCTCACAAATTCTTTGCCTAATCTCCCGCTTGCTTTTCCCTATGTATAATAGATTGTACAGGCATTTTATCATGTAGATGCTCCATTTGGTTAGGCAGTTGGAGAATGTTTTGTATTTCCATATAGTGCCATTAAGCAAGACTTCTTTCTGGTTTTGGGTGAGGTGGCCCACCGAGCATTTGCCGCATCTATAGTATCCAACTATCGGTGGACGATACCATAAAATGGTTTGATTTGTCCTTTTAGTTTTTTCGGTGGGATATGTGTGTACTAGGTGGTCTCTCAGGTTTTTGCTTCTTTTAAATGCAAATCTTGGTTTCTCTGGCTTAAAGGTGTCTGTTTGTAGTAGGCTCCAATTGCTGATAATAGTTTTCTGATGGCATTGCCAATTGGTGTGAATGTGGTGACACACATCATGTTTTCTTTGTTCTTCTCTTTGGCTGTTCGTCAAACAATCAGTTCTGTTGGTGTTTCTTGCTGTTGTTTGATCTTTCCTGATGAAGGAAGCCTCGTGCCTTTAGACAAAGTCTTTTCCATGGTAGTCATATTCTGGTAATATAGTGCAGTTTCTCCTTATCCTCAGGAATTGGCCATATGGTAGGTTTTCCTTCAGTGCCTGTGGGTGGAAACTTGTGAAATTAAGTAAGGTGTTCTTGTCGATAGGTTTCCGGTACAGGTTTGTGGTGATTTTGCCATCTTCTGCCATTTGGATATTTAAGTCCAGGAATGCTATATTGGTGGAATCGTGGTGCATAGTGAAATTTATACACGTATCTATACTGTTAAGCCATGTGTGAAATTCTTGAAGTTGTGTAGTTGTCCCTCTCCAGATTGTGAAAATATTGTCAATATATCGCCCCCAAACGATTAGTTGGTTCCTGTATCTGTTGTTGTCATTGTAGATTAATTTGTTTTCTAGATAGTCCATATATAGATTAGCGATGTCCGGTGCAAATGTTGACCCCATACTTGTGCCTCTTGTTTGTTGGTAGAATTGTCCCTGGTATATGAAGTAGTTTTCTGTTAGTGCCAGGCGGATGCATTCTTGGATGAAAGAGGTTGGTGTTGACAGATCTGATCTCTTTACAAGGTATTCTTTGAGTATGTTGATGAATTCTTTTTGCGGAATACTCGGTTAGAGTGATTTGACATCAAAAGTCACAAGGATGTCTTGTTGAAATGTCTCTATATTGTTGAGGTGGTGGATCATAGCTGTTGAGTTCTGAATGAAAGATTTCACAGAAAATACCTGAGGTTCACAGTTGGTAGCTCGCATTATCAATTTTTAGTTCTGCCATTCAGGCTGACCTCCACCCCAAGGGTTTTCACTAAACTGATGGCAATAATGGCAGCAAGTCTCGGGAGACGGGGTTTCATGTCTACCCATACCTAGAGGATTGGCTGATAAGGGCTCATTCTCCCGAATAAGCCCTAGATCATCTCAATGTCACCTGCCAGTCTCTTCACAGACTGGGCTTCTCCCTAAATTACATGAAGTCCCATATAACACCTTCCCAAACGCTCCAGTATATCAGAGCTGTGATAGATAAATCCTTGGGAAAGAGCTTGCCACCTGAGGTGAGGGCTCAAGACATTCTTCAGATGGTAACCCCATTTCAGAGTGTCCAGACTCTTCCGGCCTTCGATTTTTTTGAGGTTGCTCGGCCTCATGGCATCCTGCATTTTTCTGGTGCCAGAGGACACCTGAGAATGAGATACCTTCAATTGGCTCTCCGAACACCCATATGGTCCCAGTTCTCAGGAAAGATATCGGACCGACTTCATATTCCAACCAGAGTCTCACAGGATCTTATGTGGTGGGCCTGCAAGGAAAATATTCTGAAGGGAGAGCCTTTTTGGCAACCATGGCTGGAGATTACATTAGTGACGGACGCCTCACTCACGGGTTGGGGAGCCCATGCCAACGATCTGACAGTCAGCGGTTGTTGTTTTCCATCGGAGTCCAAACTACACATCAATCTTTTGGAGGTGAGAGCAATCAGACCAGCGCTGAAGGATTTTCTGCCCTCTGTATGGGAAAGAATGTCCTGATAATGATGGACAACACAGTGAGTATGTACTACCTCAACAAGAGAGACGACGTAAGGTCACGACCACTGTGTAGAGAACCAATGCAGCTCTGGTACTGGGCAATTCAAGGATCAATCTCACTCTATCGGCAGTTCACCTAGCTGGAGAGGAGAACACGCCTGCGGACACTCTGAGCAGGTAGAGCACAGTCTCCCACAAGTGGGAACTAGCTTAGGAACCCCTCAGGTAGATCTGTTTGTGACCAAGATCAATCGGACGATCAGAAGTGCGAAAGATATTGCTCAAGGGAATGTCCCCAAAGAGGAGCTTTAGGAGACGTGTTCGCAGTTGACTGGGAGCAAATCTGAAATAAAATCATAACTACTCTAGAAGGTTCAGTTCAACAGTCAAAGTATACCTCATTTACAGCACTCATCTGCAGGTGTGTACAAATGTAGCAAACACTGAGGGTTCCAGATCTAACCAGTAGCTTCCATTTGTTCAGATGCTAATTTGGCCGTTGTCCTGGAACACTACAATCTCCCTCATCTCCCAGTGCCCTTTTCCATGGGCTTCTCAGCAGCTTTGGGTAAAGAGGAATTTTGGCTGTGACTGGAAGTGATCTTGGGTCCTAATGCAGGGTGGTTTCAGTGGTCCTGTGATGTGGCATATTGTTGCTTCAACTTCCGCACCCTTTCCTGTGGGCAAAGATGCTATCTGGGGGCACAGCTGTTGCTGCTTGTTCCCCCTAGGTCCATTGTTTCCAGGTTCATGCGCTTCTATCAGCACTTTGCTGCCAGGGTTTGAGGCTCTATCTCCACACTGGGTGAAGGCATGCTGCATTACCAATAACATTCATGCTGATATGGCAACCGGTCCAACATCTCAAGAGAGCTGCCATGTTCCTGTTCTATCCCTGAGACCTGACCAGATGCCAGTATGAAGCGCCCTAGCATTCTTAGGATGGGGAAGGCGTCTGCACAGCAATAGCTCCTATGGCTAGCTACCATATCTGAAGAGGAGACACATGAAGGCCAACTCTGGCACCCAGTGCCTTGCATTACTCGTGAATTGAAACAGCAATGCAATGACTGGAACAGATGAATGTTTACACATACAAAAATACTGATCTGTCGAGGCTGAAGGTGTTCCCTGTGTCAGCCAATATGACAAGAAAACAGAACAAACCTAGATATCTGGAGTGAGTTATGGCTTCAAGAGTGGGATGGGCCAGTGTGGATAGTGTCGAAAGTTGGGATAGAAGAGGGACTAAATGTTTTAGCATCTTTCACTTATATGGACCCTCGTCAAGACGTCGTCTCGGGCGACATCTCACCGTTCAGGGATCGGATCTTGCCGTTCTGTCGAGGAAATCGCTTCTCGTCCAGAGGGGCCGTTTTGTTGGCACTGTCCGATCCCGGTCCGATAGCCGAGCCAACCTTCAATGAGACGAAGTCAATCTTGAGGGTCCCTATTCGGGCGCCATCTGGGGTATCAGAAAATACAATATTAAGGCTTTTACACCATGCAAAGGGAAATACACCAACACAGGCTTATAAAGATTCCCAGAATCTTTATTGCAATACTGAACAGTTTACAAAACAAAGTACACAAATAGCTATTTGGCCGTCAGTACTTCACAGAGACCACCAGCAGGTTCAATGTGAGCAGTGAACAGGAATTGCTAGCTGGACATCAGCATATTTATACAGTTTCTTCATAACGATGTCCAGCCTCCTACAAGTTAATCATGTACTGGGCTAGGGTTCGCGCCAGGTTCATTCCTAATTTACATATCTCGTGCATGCGGTTTACTTCTTAATACATTTACTAACGAGCACTATTATTCTCTGGGTTTAACTTTACACTCTTTACACATTTGCTTCAATGCAGGCAAACAGATGTTTCGCATGTCATGTTTAAATAGCGTTATTGTTCTTGTATACTTGTAGGTTAACATCGCCGACATGTAATTACCCTGATCCCGAGGTCAACAAAGGACAAGGTCTACATGACCCTAACATGTAGCCTGCAGGCAGGTTGGACATTAACTCGCCTACAGAGGTTGGAGAGGTTAAAGTAAGAACAAGAGAACACAGGTCGGCCATTTTAGGCCACAGGGTGACTTTGCACGATAAGTCAAAATGGCGGCTTTAACCTAAAATGGAGGCTTGATTAACTTAAGGTCACGACCTTGCAATACGGATTTCCTCGCAAAGCGACTGGGCATAGGCCAACATTTACAATAGAGACAAACTAATATTATATCAGTTTCGACAATGGTCTGCCTAGATGTAGATGCCTCATGTAAAGACTAGGAGGTAATGATTGTTTAAGCCTCTGGCAAAGGGTACCCAAGTTACACGTTACTGAAGATTTAATATTGAAATACTTTATTTACTGTATTATCAAGCATATTAGATTTGAAATGGTGGTAGACTTTTTTGGTGAAGGCAATATTTTCTGGATAGATTGAGGGGTGAAACTAGAAACTGAAGAGGGATTGCGGACCGGGCAAAAGGTCTAATTTTAGCTACTTAATAGGATCGATGTTTAAAGTCTGATTGCTAGTAACTTTTTATTGAAGGATTTTACTAACCATAAAAAGAAAGATGTCTTATAAACTATTTTTTGGGTATTGTGAGAACCCCAAGGGTATTCCCACTCCCACTCTCCTTGGATCATCTGTGCAGGTGGCCAGGAAAAGGCCATCTCTTTTGGATTGTGACCCTGAGGGTGGAGATGCGAGGGAGGATCACCTGATTTGAGGGTCCTTGAGGATTGGGAGTGGGGGAACCCTTGGGCGAGACATGGTAGCCCCTTTTTCCCATTGATGACAAATCCAACCCTTTCCTGACCTTTATGGGCTATTCTAAATCAGGCCCCCTCATTTTGCCACACATGACATTTGACAGTACTGGGACGAGGAAGAGGTGACTATGATTAATACACACCAACATGCACCACTTTGGTACTGAGACGAGGAAGAGGGCCTCAGAAGAGTACCATTGTAAAGGTCAGGCATGTCTTGCTAACAAGCCTAACTATGGTCAGGCAATTAATGAAAAGAGATGCAAATGAGACACCGATGGCAGCAGATGGAAGCTGTGCTGCAGCCGCAGAAACATCCTGAGGACCGGAGCAGCTGAGGGTCTTGTTGAAAGTGAAGTGGGAGCAGGAGCTCTGCGACGCAGAGGTGAGGAAAGAGGAGACCAGGTGCATGGTTGTCCTTCATTCCAATTGAGACTGCTCATTCTCCTGCTGTGCTGTAAGAGAACGGGAGTGTCTGAGGGGCAGATTGAATCCCCCTATGCTGAAGCCATCCAGTTTGTGGCCTGCGCGGTGCAAGAGAAGACTCCAAAGTGAGGCAGTGAGTTTTTCAGAATGAGAAACCTGGTGTGTTTTTGTAACCGCGAATGAAGCGCTATTGACTATGAAGCTGAAACTGATAGAATGTAGCAGTGGACCAACTTTGTTAAAAATGCTGAGGGGGGGCATCATGACAACTTAAAGAAAGCTGCGGGGTGGAGAAGGCGGATGGTGGCACTCGGGGATAAGACTAAACTGCTACACGACAGGAGTCAATAGCCGACGCTCTGTTATAACTTTTATAAGACTGGTGCATATCTTTAAAATTCAATTCTAAATACACGCCAGTCTTATGAAACTTATTTTTTAATTTCTTTAATTTTTATATTTATAAAGCGCACAAGCAGCCCATGGGCATTGTGGCGCTGTTACAAGAAAGCTCACTTAGTTGCATGAAATGAAAAAGCAGGGGAGGGACAAGAAAAAAAACGACAGGTGATATCCTTTAAGAGGTTCATGGTTACAGTGAACCCAATGCACGACAGTCAGAGAAGGCAGTCAATAATCAATGCAAGACAGTCAGAACAGGCAGTCAATAACATTAAGGATTTTGAAACACAACAGACAGTGGGGAATGAGATGTACAAAGGGGAAAGTGACTCAGTGGTTAAGAGTCCAACCCTTGATCGAGATCAGAGGAATTGGGTTGACTGGCACACTTTAACTGCGTGGCACGGGCCATGCTAATTAAAAAGTGTGGTCTTGAGGGCTTTCGGGAAGGCAGTGTGGGAGGTCAGGTTCCTGAGGGTGATTGGAAGGGCGTTCCTTTGTTTAGGAGCAATGAAAGGGAAACTGGCACCACCAGCTTTGGCCCTTTTAACAGTGGGGATGTACAATTGGTTGACATTCGTTCTTTTGGGTCTGGAAGAGTTGGCTTTTTTTTCTAAAAGATAGGCAGGGGCTTTGAGTGTGAGGTGTTTGTGCGTAATGGCTAGAGTCTTCAATATAATGCGCTCTTTGACGGGGAGCCAATGGACATTGCGTCTGGCCTGGGAGATGTGCTCTCTTTTGGGGATGTTTCAAGCCGCTCATAACTTGGAGTCTATGCAAGTTTTTGGAGGATGTGCCGGCAAAGAGGACGTTGCAATAATCAAGTTTTGCGCCAATGGTAGCTCGGGCTATTGAGAGGCAATTTTGTTTAGACAGGAAAGGTTTGACTGAATTAATGAGTTTGGTTGTGAATGACGCTGAGAATGCAATGGCACTCAGCTACCGTTTCATGGAGAGTGTGGAGTTGAGGTAGACCCCCAGAGTCTTGACTGATGAAGAGACAGTGATTATCATATTGTCTATCGTAAAAGTGCTGTATTTATCGAGTTTGTTGAGGGTTTCCCTCGGTCCAGCTATGAGGATTTCTATGTTATCCCCATTGAGGCATAGACCGTTGGCTGCCATCCATGTTTGGATGATGGAATAAACTTGGTGCAGTGTATTAGCATCTTGTTCATATGAGCCGGAGAGGGGAAGGATGACTTGCGTGTCATCAGCATAGTTTGTATAGGCTATGATGCGTGCATCAAGTTTGTCAAAAAGTGGTTTGATGAAAATATTGTATAGGGTGGGCTATGTGCATGAGCCCTGGGGGACACGGGTGTGGATGACTGTGGGTGTGGCACAGGCCTGGTCAGAGAAGACTTTCATAGCCCTACCCTCAAGGAAAGAGGTGATCCAGTCGGTGGCATGAGGGGTGAAGTGCGCTGATTTGGTGAGATGTCTGCAGATGATCTTGTGGTCCACAAGATCAAACGATGCAGACAAATCCAAAAGGAGGAGAAGAGCGGGTTTACCTTCATTCATTATCTCAGCAAGTTGTTTTTTTTTTAAATCCAATAGGTCATATTAGGTTCCGTGACCCAGGCGAAATCCTGATGGCCTCTTCCCTAGGATGCCATTGGATTTAAGGAAGTGCTGTATTTGGGTATAGGCAGCATTATCAAGGATTTGTAATAGAAAAGGTACAGTGGTAATAGGACGGTAGTTGTTGGGGGAAGAGGGGTCTAAGGTAGGTTTTTTAAGAGTGGGCAAACCCAGGCTTCTTTAAGGCAGGGTGGGACAATCCCAGAGGCAAAGGAGACATTTATAAAAGCTGTCAGGAAAGGTGCAAGGGTGTCTGCACTTTCCCTGACGATTTTGGCTGGGCAAATGTCACCTTTGTAATTAAATGGTTTCAGGTGCTTAAGAAGGGCTACCACTTCAGATTCAGAGTCATCCCTGAAGGAGACTGGGTTTTTGTCCTGGTGGAGTGTGTTTTTTGTGGGAGATGTAGGATGGCCCGATTTGGTCAGGGCTTTGTGGTGGGCCTGAATTTTTGCCCGGAGGAGGTACATTTTGTTGATCATGGCTGACTGGATATTTGAGCACCAGGTTTCTTTTTTCACAATGTCCTGAGGTGGGAGTAGTTAGTTCTCTGAAGATGGTGAACATTTCTTTGTATTCGGATGTTGCTTTGTATATTCTGGCATTATAAGTATTCGCTTTAGCTGTGATAATAGCTTTTTTGCACTGATTGGATAGTTTTTTAAATACATCCTTGAAGGAATCATGTGGATGGTTTTGCCAGTTGGTGAGTGCTTTGCGTTTGAGCGTGTGTAATTCCTGAAACTCGAGAGGGAACTAGGAGTTTGCATGCTTTGACACTTTGGCTCTTTTTGGTTCCAGTGGCGCTATGGTGTTGATTGCTATCTTAAGGGTGCTGTTGTATATTTCAGCTAAAGCCACTGGGTCTCTAGAAAAGGGTGACTTAAAGCAAGGACCTTCTAGGAAGGGCTGTAGGTTGACTTTGGTCAATTTGTGTGCACTCCTGGCAAATGCGGGTGGCTTAGGTGAGATGGGTTTGGTAGGTGTGGGGGTGGGGATGGTGAAATGAATGATATGATGATCAGTCCATGGGCAGGGGGTGTTTGAGATAATGGTTGTGGAGCAGTTAAGGTCAGTAACCCAATCCAGGGTACGTCCTTTAGAGTGTGTGGGGTCAGTGGCAAGTTGGACGTATCCCATATTTCGAAGTTCTTTGGCAAGGGCTTTGGCTGGCTTGTCTTTGGGGTCATTAAGACCCATGTTAAGGTCCCCTAAAGGGATGGTTTTTCTAGTGGTTTTTAGGTTCTCAGCTAGGAGTTGGAGAAGGCTTTCCTGAAAGTCGGTAGATGGGGCAGGGGGTCGGTAGACAGTGTGGATGGTGATTGTGCAGTTAGGGGAGAAGGAGAGTTTAATAGTTGGTAGTCTGCATTTCCTGCCAGATTGGAGTTAACTTGTCTGAGGGATAAGGACTCTTTAACAATGATGGCTACTCCACCCCCTTTCATGCTTAGCATAACCTGTCGATGGATGGAATACCCTGTGGCAGAGCTAGGGTGATGGAGGGTCCTGCGGCTTCATGGAGCCAATATTCGGTAATGGCTAGCAGATCTAGGTCAAGGTTATCGAGGATGTCATGAATTTCAGTGGCGTGAGCAGGGAGCGATCGGCATTTATGAGGGCACATTGCAGTGAGTGGGGGGAGGCTATGTTTCGGGGTATGTGTCCCGATAGGTGGTTTAGATAGAACATTGGTGGTCCCTGGTAGGTTGGTTGTATTTGTGTGGTGGATGGCGTGGGGTTGGGGATCTTTTCGTCTGGCGAGATTCTTCTCCTGTGGAAAGGTGGGCCCAGAAGGGGGTGTTTTTTTGGTGGACGATGGGTGCAGGAGGTAGGAGCAGGCTTAAATGAAGCGACTGAGCGAGGTGAGGAAAAGAGACGTGAGAACCATGCGTCCAACATGAGATTCCGGAGTACAGTGGGCCTTGGCCAGACGTGGAGTAGTATGGGTTTGGTGTGGGCTCTGAGCATGGAGAATCTACAGGCTAGGCAGTCGAAGGAGCTTGCTATGGCATCTCTACTTTGATTGTATGTTGGTTCAGGTGGGCAGGACTTTGCACAAGAGAAGGGTGTGAGGGAGGTTCCTTCTGGGCTCTGAGTCGAAATGGTCATGCCCCAGTAGTAGGTGTGGTGGGCGGGTAGAGATGGGTTGTCTGCTAACAGGTCTCTATAACTGGTACACAGAGCGGAATGCTTGCAATGATAAATGAAATACAGTGCTACATGCAAGAAAATATATTTAAAGTATATTGCAAAAAACATGGTGCGTATTCACTTGAATGGGTAGGCAGAGTATTAGTCATATGGCATTTCGTGGCATTTCATACTTTTAATGGACAATAGAGGGTGAACAACACATTACTGTTAGTTAGGAACATAGCAGTAACATCTCATACATGAGCAGCACGGTTTGTAGTGCAAACAAATGGATTGATATGCTCAATTACTGGTCGTTGCTGCTGAAATAGGTACACAAACTGGGCGGACAGTAATGCGGTACAGGGATTCCCAGAGCTGGGATCTAATATCTTGTAACAACGCATTTGGCCTTTAGAGTTCAGTGCATTGACAAAAGTAAAAAAAAACAAAAACAAAGCCTGAGTCCCCTCTACCTAAAGAGGGCGTGCAAGCAGGCTAAAGGGAGATGGTGTTTTATTATTGCCACCAGGGCACTGACTCAAACAAGCAAATAGACATAATACAAAATGGATGCCTGCAAGATTTTAAAACTGCTCATTAAGTTGCTTATTCTGATTTCATTAATTACTTACATCTTTTATTTGATTTTTTTTAGATGTAGTGACAGTTGACGCCACCATCCCTAATGATTTGCATTTTATTTTATGCATTGAGCAGTAAACGCCAACATGTTTAACAAGTGAAAGAAATTGTACAATTCAAATGGAAATAAATGAAAAAACCAAATCAGCAAGCAATCAAATGTGTTCTGAGATGAGATGAGAAGGGAAATGTGGAAAAGAGGAGCGAGACTGAAGGAGGAGAGGAGTGCATTCCAATATTTAAGGGCCAGTAAGGAAAAGGAGCAAAAGCAAGACATCGAGGAATCGTATAGAGAGAAAATAGGTTACCGAAGACTGAACAGGGATGACCAGCAGCAGCCTATGAAATCTTTCCAGGTCACCAAATAGTCTCCTAACATCATTCTGAGTTGTTGGAACTGGCTCACAGCCTCATTTAAGGAAGTGTATGTGTAATGTTGTGAGAACCTTTCCAGATGCACTTGCAGCAATCTTACATTGATGTCTGGATATGACTTTAAAGGTTTAATGCTTTCATCAGTGAGAACAGCAATGCACTTCGCTGCATTGAAAATAATTTATTCCACTTGGGAAAATTCTTGCAATCCTGGTTGACTAAATTCATGTTGCAGCTAAGAAAGGGTCATACCGATGATTTTGAAATATTCGATTTTGAACAACTGCTCAGCTGTCTTGGCAGTGTATTGTTCTCCGTTACCAGCTAGACGTACTGACAATCTTCTAGGTCGTGGAGGGGCAATTGGTTCTAAATACAGCTTCTGAACTATTGCCCCTGCTTGCTGAAAAAACAAGAGAAGACGTGACTCATCACTGAGCCTCGTTAGATTTTCTTGTATGAGATGTACTTTTTTCAGCATACCTGATACGGTACAATTCCGCTCCTGTAAGCTTTTATTTAGTATTGTGAGTGGTTCCATTAATGATTGTATAAGTATTAAACTAAGAATAGTATTTCCTTTCAGAAAGTGCTCCAGAAGACCACTTACCTTTGCAGCTACTTCTCCAGTTCTTTCCTCCATTCCTTGAAGGCTTTGTATGACAGGTTCATATTGCCCTAGGACAGCTTCAATTGCTTATAGTCGGACTGTCCACCGGGTAGGGCAAAGAGGATGCAGTTTTTTTATGTTGTTGACTAATACTTTTTCCGTGTGGGCAATAGCCGAAAACATTGTTCTGAACTTCAGGGATTCAGCAAATAACTTCCCTAGCTCATTTACCCAATTTAGGGCATTTCGTAGCAACGGACTTCCGACATGGCTTTCTTTCACTATTAGGTTCACACAATACGCACCACAGTCTACAAATAAGGCTAGTGGCTTCTCCTTTTTGATGAGAGCCTAGGCTCTGTGATATGCCCCAGGGATGTTAGCAGCACCATCAAATACCATACCTCGTAAGAGAGCAACAGGAAGAGGAAGAATGACAAAATGTCAAGAATTAGGTTGGCAATAGAATTCCCTGTCGTATTCTTGGGTTCATAGAAACCAATAAACTCTTCATGAGGATTCATGTCAGAGTCCACATAACATGCACAGATGCTTTCTTGTTTCTTTCCTGAGCATTCCTGTGTTCCATCAACAACAATGGAATAATACACTGAGCTGCAGTTAATGTTGCTTATGATGGAACATATTATTTCATGACTCATTGAACAGATGATTTCATTTCATTCTGTATTGCTGGACTGGTGTAGTCTGGCTTTCGCTGTACCCACATTTTGAAAGTTTCATTCCCTTCACAGCTGCTGAACATTTTTAATAACTCATTGTTTTCCCTCATCCAGTTGATGACCCTGCAGTGACAGTTCTTGTCTTACCAAGCAGCGCAAACGATCTTGTAACTTCCTTGACTGATCTTGCAGAGTAGCATCAATGCTTTGTCCATGTAGGGCATGTACCATTTTCCAAGATTAATTCTGGTGAATTTCAGATGATTGGTGAGCTGCAAACATTTCACGTGCCTTTTTACAGTTGGAAAGTCCTACTGAAGAAAATGTTGGCTCACATCTCTTTGACAAGGCAAGCAAACCAATTCTTTTCACTTTTTACGCAAGTGAAACATAGCACTACCTTCAAACATCAGGGAAGAATTGCAAGAGTAAACAACAAGCTCACCTGAACACCTGGTTCACCCCCCTCCTAAAAGGACTCAGAATGGAAAAAAGGAAGTTAGAAGCCACATGGCTTCACACCACCACGGTTGAAAATAAATTAAAACTCAAACTCCTGGCCACTAAATACAAAAACGAAATTATCCAAACCAAAAAAGAGGTCTATAACGAAAGGATTTCCAAAGCATCCTCTAACACCAAGGAATTACTCACGATTCTACGCGAACTAGAATCCCCTGTACCTCCACCAGACAATCTACCTAAAAATAAACAATGGTGTATCAATATTCAAAATGCCTTAGCTAATAAAATAAAAACACTGCAAACCAAAATGGTGTTAAAAAAAGCATCTCGCCCCCACACGGAAAACAGAAACAGAAAGAATCATTGCAAAGGCGACAGTTGCCATGCCCAAATAATCAAGGATGCAGCCAGAGACTTCGCTCCCTTCATTACTAAACTCATTAACGCCTCCTTTAGGACAAGCACAGTCCCAAGCAGCTTAAAAGCATCCTGGGTCCTGCCCCTTCTTAAAAAACAATCCTTAGACCCATCCATCCCAACTAATTACAGGCCCATTACCGCTGTACCCTTTCTCCTGAAGATAATTGACAGAGTGGCCTACCTACAAATTCAAAAATACCTTGAAACAAACCAACTACTAGGCTCCCGTCAATCAGGGTTCAGACCCCAACACGGCACTGAGACAGCCCTAATACATCTCAAAGCCCAAATTGATGAACTTAACGATAAAGGAAACACAGCCATGCTACTCCTCCTTGATCTGTTGGCGGCTTTTGACTTGGTGGACCACACAGTTTTATGCAAACACCTAGCATCGGCAGCCCACTTTTCAAATGAGGCTATAGCCTGGGTCCAATCATTTCTTGACAACAGAAGCATGAGAGTCTTCTCCACGCCAGCTTCCGCAGACCGAATTATAACAACTTGTGGCATCCCCCAAGGCTTTTTTGTCTCGCCAACTATGTACAATATCTTCACTAAGCCTTTATTCGATAAGTTGGAGAGGCTGGGTATTACCTACACAAACTATGCAGATGATACCCAGATCTGTACTTGGATTCCACACTCTCCCTAAGAAAACAAGTAAACTCTGTTGCCTCCTCCACTGCCTACATATGCAAACTCATCAAAGCTCGTAGACCCTTCATGTCACCAGCTAGCTGTATCATTCTAGCCAATGCCCTCAACCTCTCCAAATTGGATTACAGCAATGCACTCTATGCAGGAGCCAATAAATACATCACAAACAAACTACAGACCCTGCAAAACAATGCGCTTAGAACTGCCCTGAACCTCCCTACCAGAGAGCACATCTCCAATGCGAGAAGAAATCACAACTGGCTAAAAATCACTGATCGGATCCTCCTCAAAATGGTCACCTTAACCTTCAAATGCCTTAATAACACAGCACCACCTTACCTGAAGGAAAGAATAACCAGAAAACCCTCTACGTGCCCAACCAGAACAGTCAACTCCTACTGTCTCCAAATTCCCAGATTCCGCCTACAAAAAACCGGTGGAAATAGCTTCCCGGTAAAAGCAGCTCAGCAATGGAATGCCTTACCAGTCGAGCTAAGAAGAGACCAATCTTACAACAGCTTTAGGCGTAACACCCGTAACTGGCTACGGCACAACGACCAATAACTACAGTCTCTCATGCTCACCCCCTTTTGTCTCTTTCCTAGGCAGTTTTTCATACTGCAATGTTTTTAATCTATGCATATGTACATACCTGTAAATATTCAAACAGTAACTACTACTGTAACTACCCATGCACATACCTGTAATTATGTAAATTGTAACTTTTAAATGCACCTGTATCTACTTATCTATGCAAAAGTAACCAAGCCTCAAGTAATCTTGCTATCTTGTGCGCCCAGCTACCAGTGGGCTTGGGCGCCCTATAAATAATAAACAAAAAAAGAAACAGGGCAAAAATGTAGCCTCTCAAATTCTTTGTACCAGGCACTTTGAAATCGCAGGCTTCTTTGACCACAGATTTGTGGCGGTATCTCTGCAGAAGGTGGTTGAAAGAGCTCTTTCAAAGTAAGGATTGACATTTGCGTTACAAGGTCATCCGGGGACTGACAAAGTGTGTTATTTGGTGTGAAAGAACTTGTAGCAATGTCATCACCAACACAGTTTGTTGGTTATGACTGTGATTCAACTTGGGCTTCTGATTCAAGCTCATCGTTACACTCAGTGTGAATTTCTTCTTCATGAGGAGCACTAATTGATGCAGATCTAGTATGATGAGCAGGGCTAACACCCACTCTTTTGAAAAAGACTTCAATGGTAGGCTGGCCTTGCCTTTGGCGCTTCATCTTCACACTTTCTGGTTTGGACGGATGTAGTGAATTGCTCTGAAATATAGGTATGCAACATAATTTGTATCACTAACTGGTTAAATACATTATTCTGTCAAAATCAGACTTACTCAGCAAGTACATTTTAGGATTATAAATCAGTACAATGTGAGTAGGTGTGGGCAAGCCAAGAATTTCACAGCACTTGCCAGAGCTGAGTCAATAGTAGTGTAGCTTGGCTCTGGGAACCATAGCACAAGCCGAGCCATCGTAAAAACGGTGACCCATTAGGCACCAAGAGGCTTGTCTCCAGTTGTCGAATGGCCCATTTGAAAAGTTGTGTGTTGTTTAATATATGTGCAGATTGATAGTGACAGTCCCTAGCACACTTGAAATGAAGCAGGCGACTGTATAGTGGACAGTGCACATTGCTACTAAATTGGAAAGTAATGAAGAAAATTGCCTTTAGATAGCATACCTATCAATAAAGGTGACTTAGCATGTGGCCTAACACCAGCAATAATCATCCAAGCCAACAAGACCATAGTAATTCATGCCCTTGAAAACCCCAGTAAGACATTTGAAGTGGAAGCTTGCGTAATTTCATGTTCACACTGCAGCTGCTGATATAGATTGTTATAGATTGGCTGCTATGTCCTCCTACTAAAGCAAAAAACAGAGCAGGTTATGGCTCACATAGCTCAGCTCAGCTTTTGTCTTACCTGTGTCTCCTCTCTCTGCCCTGATATCTTTGTTGTTCAATAAGGACGTCCTGGAATGTGCACCAAGTGGTGGGGGAAGGACTGATGCAAGCACTCGTTTTGTCCTCCTCATCTAAAGATTATTAAAAAAATAGGTGTATGAGCTACATTAGTGCATGTGATCCAAATGTAGTTCAATACAAATCTTTATTCCGGTACGGAGTTGCAGATGGCAGGGGGAAGGAGTTGTGCTCAGTTGCTTAGTCTCTGCCTTTGATTCAAAGCGCAGGATCCAAGCATAGGTTATGTAAGAAAAGCAACAGTGCACCGTAAGAAACATAAAATAGCTGCTCTTTAGACTCCTACTTACAGAGAAGAAACTGAAATAGAACCATGCAATTTGAGGAAATTGGACGTTATGTGAGAAAACACAGCACTGCACTTTGTGAGAGAAGGGGCCCACTGAAACAAGGTGGTGACTGTGTGAGGGTGGGGAGTATTGTGAGAGAATGGAGTATTGTGTGAATAAAGTGGACACTGTGCCACAAAAATACACTGAGTAGGGCGACTGCAAGCATTGCATAAAGGGGCACTTTGCGAAAGAAAGGGGCCGGTGTGGTGTCAGGTATTAATAGCTCAGCCTGTAGCCTGCCCTTTTTATTTTGTTCGTTTTTTCTTCAAAAAAGCAAAAAAAGACAACATGCAATCTTGCTGAGTATACCCTTGATATGCTAAATCAATTTGCTGGCTTTAAGCCGCAAAGTCCTTTCTTTAGGCAGTTCTAGTGCAAATGAAGCAGATGCAGCCTTTATGGGATGCAACAGGCTATTTTCAAACCGTACCTCTTCGCAAGACAGCAGCAACGGGGACACTAAAACCACTCTTTTACTTGTGATGGCTGATCCCAGGAGCTCATCCCCTGATCTAACTATTTTGCAGGGGACTGGGATGTGTGCAATGCAGTGGGATAGTACTGGTTTATATAGCAATAGGCCCATGGCTGAAACAAAAATACAAAAGGCTGGTGTGGGCCAGTTTCTTTGGTCAAAGTGGTGCAGTTTGAGCTAATTCACAGTGTGGCTAATAGTTTTGACCAGTGTTGCTAAATAAATATTCTTTCAAATGCATAATTTGCATCACATTTGGGTACGATGCAAACAGTCACAAAAGGAATGAATGGCCATATACAACTGTGGTTCACTTTTTCATTGGTGTTATTAATTTATGGTTAGTAAATTTTGGTTTATTAATGTTAGCATGTACCACACTTAGATGGAACTCCTGACTTTGGTCTGCGTTGCATCTGGATAGGATTATTAGTGTTAGCATGTACCACACTTAGATGGAATTCTCAATTTTAGCTTGCGTCACATCTAGACAGGATTATGAATGTCAGCATGTGCCAGACTTAGTTGGAACTCTTAACTTTGGCCTACGTCGCATCTAGACAGAAATATGAATATTAGCATGCGCCACACTTATATGGATTTCTCGATATGAATGTTAGCATGTCCCACACTTAGATGGATTTCTCGATAGGAATGTTAGCATGTGGCACACTTAGATGTAATTCTTGACTTTAGTTTGCACCGTATCTAGACAGGATCATGAATGTTAGCATGTCCCACACTTAAATGGAATTTTTAACTTTAGTCTGCGTCACATCTGGACAGGATTGTGAATGTTAACATGTACCACACTTAGATGGAACTCTTGACTTTAGTGCGTCGCATCCAGTTAGAAATGTGAATGTTAGCATGCGCCACACTTGCAACACCCGAATGGAATCATGATCTCTAGCCTTCCTCACATCTAGACAGAATTTTTGAAATTAGCAAGCGCCACACACTCTGATGGAATAGTGAATGATAGCAAGCATCACACCTAGACATAATTGCAAGGACAGAAAGGCCAACTAACCAATCAACTAACAATTTCATCCCTCTGCATGCACCTCTCAAACTCTAACCAAACACAACCACAGGTCTAAAACGCAGCAATCCGCACAAACTTCACTACACTGCAACAACAAAACAAACCGCACATAGACTTGCACAACAGCACATGAAGACTACGGACAGTAAAACACCCCAAGCCCAGCCAACGGACCCACCGGGCTGAGGCTGCCAACAGCAAATCACTGCTCTCTTGCACTTTTCCAGCTTATTCCCACTAACTCACCCCCTCCCTCTTTCAGAGCCACCAGAGTGTCAGGGGACCACTCTGGTGGTGATAGTGTGCGGTACAAATATCCTTAAACATTAACATTGGTGCCTGAGACAATGGTATGGCCTATGTTTCATGCTTGTTGAGCATCATCAGTGAGGTGAAGCTGTGCCTCTCTAATCACAGTGAGCAAGAAGTCCATATCTTCATTAGCCTTAGTAACTTTCAGGTGTGTTTAGCTTTATGTCACAGGTACAGCTGGTGTGCAGTTTATTTTTCTAGATTCCAGAGAACTCATCACTTCCACCTTTTTAAATGAGTGGAAACATACGAAGGCACTATATAGCACCAAGGCATGGAAACCATCATGTGCTTACACTTGAGCAATGGCCTCCATGGGGACAACGAAGCAGTCAACACAAAAAGGGTGCTTAGTGTCTTTAATAAAACTATACAAATATCCATTATTAATTGAAGGGGATGCCGAATAGATTTAAACACCTGGACGCTCTGCTCAGTTCAAGACTCTTAACTTACAGGAATCATATATATAAAAAAATAAAAAATGCGATTCACAGTAATCTGAAAATACAGGACACACATATAAAAATTAAACAGCTCAAACCGCACGAAGACAGGGAATAGTTATGCATAGAGAGTACAACACAACCTGAACTGCCTCTAGGCGCTTGGGTTTCACGCTAAGCCCCGCTGTAATATGGTACCCCACTGCAATGATGGCAACCTCCGAGCGTTCCCTTTGTCACAGCTGTCTATGGGTGTTGTGGCAAGCAGTTTGTTCAGACCTGCAGCAGACAAAGGAGGGGACAATTATTTCATTGGACAAGAAGAGCAATAACACTATTTTGTATGCATTGAATTGTATTCACTTCATGCATTATATATTACAAGATGAATTATTTCTGTTAAACAGGGACTACCACTAAGTGACTACCACACATGCATAACCCAGAAGAGAGATTAAATGTAACTCGCGTTAGGCCATGTAATGTAACTCGCGTTAGGCCATGTATGTGCATTTATGATCTGCTAGAGAAAAAGACTAACCATATACAAATCAGCGTTAATCGCGTCACCAATAGGAGTAGTCCTCCAGCCCAAAACGGTAGGCCACGTCCCCTATACACAAGGCCACAAGCGGCCCCAGACATGTTTTGGCCTAGTAGTTTGTGCTGGTGCTGATTTAAAGTTTTTGCTCTAGAGCTCCATAAGCAGTGGGATTCAAACTGTGAGGCTGACCTCCCAGAGGTGGCGGGGAGGCGGAAAGCACAGTAAATAAATGATCGTAAATATAAGCACTTAATAGAAAAGCTATATCTTGCGTGTCTAGGCGGAGTGGGGGCGGAGGGGTGGGCCAGAACAATTATTTTTACTCGAGAGTGCTCAGTATTAAAAAAGTTGACTGCCACAATCTTTACAGCGTGTATGCCCGAGGAGAATGAATGAAGAGATGGCAACGACAGCGATCCCAAGGGCACTCAAAAGATGCAGTTTAAATAAATAAGGGACAAATGGAGGAATGTCCCTTTTAATTGAATAAAAACAAGTGAAATTATATTTGTGGAATGAAAGATTAAATAAATTAAGGCTACTTCATGGAAGGAAAAGATTAGTGGTAATTTCTCGTGCAAAAATGAATGTACTTAATATTACGAAGTGACTGTGTCCTTATAAATCCACTATAAATACATAAATAATGAGATTTGAGGAACGGAGTAGTTTGTGTTTCTTGTCCTGGCTTCTAGACAGACAATACACGTTCCTTTGCCTCCTCCACACATACATGATTCACATTCCTTGCCATTCATTCAATGTGAGCTCATGTAATTTCTTGTCCTTACGCCTGCCCACGTGTGCATTTCTTACCCCTATTTCTAGATGCTCTTGCTTGCATTTCTTTGGGAATGATTCACGTTTCTTGTCCTCAAACACATACGCATCGCGCACATTTCTCTACTGGAATTCTGCGTATGCTGATTTAATTTCTTGCTTTTACTATATGATATATGATATATGATTTATTTATATAGCGCCTATACACTGATACCACTGCCCACAAAAAGTTTTATACATAAGCAATGCACGATTTTGCTGTAGTTTTTGTTCTATATATGTTTGTTTCCATTGTATTGACTTTGCTCCGGCCTCGTGCACTGATTTGGGGTACAGGCCACACGTTTGTCTTTTTAATTTCCTGATAAACTATATATTTCTTGCAATGAATCCAGGGCTGGCAAAGATCAGCTGTGGCCGATTTCAAAAGCATGGTGACAGGGCCTCACAATTTCAGCCTAACTGGTCCCATTGGTGGCAGGATCACGACTACATTCCATAGAGTTGCTTCCCTGCTCGGATGCCACAGCCAGGCTAAAAAGTGATGCTATATTTTTCTTTTATAACACGCTTCTAAGCGTAGGATCAAGATTCGAACATGTGTTGCGCGTAATGCTGCATTGCCACGAGATACCCTTCCTCCTCATGGAAAACTGTCCTGAGCAATGGCATATAGTAGTAATTAATTACTCACAATCAATTCAACTCTAAGACTGGGCCTGCCCTGGCTACAACAGTCGACTGCTTGAGGAAGACAATGACACAATGCACAGGAAAGAACACTCCAACAGCCAATCCAACAGAAAACAGCAAAGAAGTAGGCAGCAATCGTTCAGAGAGACCGAGTCGACCCACACCACAAACTTCATTTAGAATGGATTGTGTCCTCCCACGTATTCCTCATCTTCTGATATTATATCTCACCAGCTTTGCTGATTGAGAAAAAAATGTCCTCGGCAGAGGGTGCTGTATGCGATGCCGTCGAGTCGATGTCCCTCGAGGGCCTGCATCAACGTCATCGTCCGTATAAATAGTGCATGCAGCGCCCGTGAGCTTCAGTTCCGTTTTTCCGAAAGCTTTTGCTGCGAGTCTTTAACGGCGGGCTTCAGTTTTCTTTATAGAAAATGTCTTCAGCATCGACTCTTTCGACCCCAAAGTCTGGCTTTTAAAAAATGCTACGACTGCGGGTCAAAAATGTCTATTACGGATCCTCACCTCGTCTGCCTGTGGTGTCTGGGCTCCAGGCACTGTACCGATGACTGCAGGTCTTGTCAGACCATGACGGAGAAAGCTCTCAGAGGGCACAGAGCAAACTAGCGGTGGGGAGGGTGGCTTCGAAGTCTGGTGAGTCTAGAGACTCCTCTCGGCATAAGAAAACAAAGAGGTCCCCGTCGAGGAGTTGATTGAGGCAGTCTTCGTCTTCTTCAAAGAAGGCGAAGATGAGATGCCATAGATGTCCCTATTCTTCATCCAATTCCTCTACCAAGGTTTTCAGATGCCCAACAAAATCAGATTCCCTGAGAAAATGGGATGCTTTTAGATCTGAAATGATGCAGATTTTCGAGAATGCAGCCTCAACCCCCTCGAAAGAATCGCGCAAGAGCCATGCCCCGGCTGCTCCTTCGGACGACTCAGGGAAGTCGAAGGCTACTACTTCGAAGCCGAGCATGAAGCGGGCAATACGTCGAGAGAGTACTTGACCCCACGACAAGTCGTCGACAGTGCCGACTTGGGAACAGAGTCCTTCTTCGATATGAACAAAGAAACACAAATAGTCGAAAACCTTGACGACTTTCTCGACTCCGTCAAACATCTCTGCGCTGAATTTAAAGGCAATACTGAGTAAACCGACACCATTGTCGAAGCCGTCTTCGACACCGTCGACGGCCTCTTCAACTTTGTCGAGGCTTTTGACCATTCAGGATAAGGTTTCCAAACCTCTTCCGAAAAAATACTTTAAGTCCATGTCCTCTGAAGAGGATTCCCCTCCTTTTGGGTTACAATTTGGCACCCAGAATGCGCCTGAAGATCTCATTAATCAAGAGTCCAAAATGAGAGATCTTTATGACTCTCTACAGTTGGCTAGTGGTCTTGACACCTTGCCAGAACTGGAATTTGGCAGGACTGACCCTTCTGAACATGCAGATTCCACCTATAGAAATCTCATGAACAGGGTCACAGAATATATGGGTTGGAGCAGAGCTTCCGCTACGTATTAGAGCAAGCCCCAAAATCTGGACCTGCAGTTAACAGAAACTTTGCTAGGAAGCACAAGCCTTCAAGCAGCGATCCAGAATACCTGACCAAGCACCACGCACCTGAGAGCTTGGTAGTTCAGGCTGCCACATCAACCAGGCAGTCGGGCCTAACCCTCTATCCCCCTAGATAGAGATGACAAAAAGGTAGATGCCTGGGCACGTAAGGTTTTCACATCAGGCAGCATGGCTTTGACATCTACTAATGTCACATCTACTCTCTCAAGATTCTCTTATACCGTGTGGGACTGTGTTGCTATGATGGCTGATCACATCCTGGAAGGGAAGAAAGACACAGCTTCCTGGCTATAGTTAAGGATCGGAAAGGAGGCAATGGGCGAATATCTCCAGTCAGGATCGGACACTGCTGACAGCATCAGCAGATCCATGGCTGCTAGCACCAGTGGTCGAAGTGTACGAAAAGAAGTAGTGGAACTATGTTCCCTGCTGGCCTGCACCCACTCCACACAAACTCCATTATCACGTCCCCTCCCACACACAATACACACCACCAGCACTTGCACCTGCTGTTTAAGGGAACGTTCAGTGCAGTACACTAAAAGGGCAAGTTTCAACTGCTTCCTAACTTTTATTTTAAAACGAAACCATTCCGGAATTATTTCTTTTTAAAATAAAAGTATAGGAGCTGTAAAAGGTAATTTAAAAAAGTAGAGAAGCACCGCTCCCGTTCGCTTCGACCACTGGCTAGCACCATACTACGCAGATTTGCGTGGTTGAGGAAGTCAGGTTGCACCAGACTTGCGAGCCAGACTGCTGAAGATGCCCTTTGACGGCTCGAAGTTGTTCGGCAGCAAGGCGGATGAGAGTCTGGAGAAGCTGCAGACCTCCAAGGCGGCAGCTAAATCCTTTAGCACCTCCATTCGGCAACCTCAACAACGCTATTCAGGCTCATCTTCCTGGAGGGGTCGCTCTTTTCGTTTTTATTCCTCAATTGGTAGAGGAAGGGGACAGGCTGTACAAAGGGGCCAAAGAAGATTCCCTCTTGGTGGACGAGGAAGGGGTGCTAAATCAGACCCAGCAGCGCTAACTTTACCCTCAGCCGCTGCTGCAGCTGCCTCTAAGCCACTCTGAGGCCTTGACCCACAAGACCCCGATGGGATGCAGAATTTCTCAGCATCTGAACGAATAGAAGGCCATTACTTCAGATGCTTGGGCACTGGAAACGGTAGCCCAAGGTTACTGCCTCCCTTTTCAAAAAAGGCCTCAAGATCATCCACCGGGATCCAACTCTGTCAAAATTCTGGATCCGCTCCTTCTGCAGGAAATTTTAACCTTACTAGAGAAAGTGCAATAGAACATGTACCTGTAGCGGAGAGGAACAAGGGTTGGTATTCGCCCTACTTTCTCATTCCCAAGAAGGACGGAGGATTGAGAGCCATCTTGGACTTAAGAAACCTGAACAAGTTCCTCAGGAAGGACAAGTTCAAGATGGTTAACTTTTCTCTGATCCTTCAGGCTCTCTAACTCCAAGACTGGTATGGTCATTGGACCTTCAGGAGGCTTACTTTAATGTGCCTATCCATCTCAAGCACATAAAGTACCCGAGATTCGCAGTTGGCAGTTCTCATTATCAGTTTTGAGTTCTGCCATTCGGGCTGACCTACGCCTGAGGGTTTTCACCAAGTTGATGGTGGTAGTGGCAGCCAGCCTCAGGAGAGGGGGGATTCACTTCTACCCCTACCTGGATGATTGGCTGATCAGGGCTCGTTCACCCGAACAGGCCCGGGAACATCTCAGTATCACCTGCCACTCCCTTCACAGACTGGGCTTCTCCCTCAATTACAAGAAGTCCCATATGATAACATTCCAAAGACTCCAATTCTATCGGAGCAGTCCTGGATACTTCCTCTGGGAAAGCCCTGCCTCCCGAGTTGAGAGCTCAACACATTCAGCAGATGATAGCAAAATTCCAGAATGGCCAGCATCTTCCGGCCTTCGATTTTCTGAGGTTGCTTGGTCTCATGGCATCCTGCATTTTTCTGGTGCCAGAGGCCCGATTGAGAATGAGATCCCTTCAATGGGCTCTCAGGACTGAATGGTCCCAATTTTCAGGGAATATGTCAGACCAACTGCAAGTTCCGAGCAGAGTTGCTCAGGACCTTCTATGGTGGGCTTGCAAAAACAACATTATCAAGGGAGAATCTTTTTGGCAACCATGGCCGGAGCTAAAGGCAGTGAGGGATGCCTCACTCACGGGGTGGGGAGCCCACACAAATCAACTGACAATCAGTGGTTGTTGATCTCCATTGGAGTCGAATCTACATATCAACCTGCTGGAGCTGAGTGCAATCAGGCTAGCACTGAAGGCCTTTCTGCCATCTGTATGGGGAAAGAACGTCCTGATAATGATGGTCAACACAGTGGCTGTGTACTACTTCAACAAGCAAGGAGGTGTAGGGTCTCTACCACTTTGCAGAGATGCAATGCAGCTCTGGTTCTGGTCAACACAAGAAGGAATCTCTCTACCAGCAGTTCACCTAACCGTAGTGCAGAACAAGGTGGTGGACGCTCTGAGCAAGCATAGCACAGTCTCCCACGAGTGGGAACTAACTCAGGAAGTCCTTCAAGAGATCTTCAATGTTTGGGGAACCCCTCAAGTGGATCTCTTCGTGACCGGTACCAACCAGAAGTGCGAACTGTATTGCTCCAGGGAATTTCCTCCAAGAGGAGCTCTAGGGGACGCGCTTCTAATGGACTGGGAATTTCATCTCCTGTACATGTTTCCTCCAGTCCCGGTCATTCCTCACGTGATCAGGAGGTTGAGAAAGTTTGGGAAATCCATGATCCTAATAGCTCCGGATTGGGCCAGGAGGACGTGGTACCTGGACCTTCTGGACATGTCCATCTGCCCTCCAAAGCATGTTCCACAAAGAGAGGATTTTCTCTCGCAAGAGGAAGGTTGAGTTCTCCATCCAGTGGTCAAAACACTCAGCCTTCACACATGGTTTCTGAGAGGTTGAGATACAAAGATTGGGAGCTCTGGGATGACGCAATGGAGATTTTGCTTTCGGCCAGAATGCCAGCAACCAAATCCTTATACCGGTGTCTTTGGAATCAATTCAGTAACTGGTACACACATAAGAACGTGGATTCATTCCAATGTGGTGCACCTATGGTGCTTTCTTTCCTGTTGCATTTAGCCAATCTGGGGCTAAAGATTGGAACCATAAAAGGATACCTGGCAGCGCTTCCCATTTTTAAGCACTCCTCTGAAGAGGTCTCCTATTTCAAAATCTCCTTGATTGTACCATTTCTGAACGGACTTGCCAATGTGTACTTTCCAGTCACATTTCATGTACCTGTTTGGGACTTAAACTTGGTATTAACATTCCTGTCATGTATCCCATTCAAGCCTTTACATTTGTGCCCTTTAAGGCTCCTAACATTGAAAACAGTCCTACTTATCTCAATAACATCAGCCCACAGGGAAAATGATTTGCAGGCTCTTTCTTGCAAGCCTCCTCATACTACTTTCTATAAAGATAAAGTCATCCTCAGGGTAAAACCATCATTCCTACCGAAGGTAGTCTCCGACTTCCATCTGTCGCAGAAGATAACGCTACCAAATTTCTACCCTCCTTTTCATTCAGGCAAAGAGGAAGAGAGACTGCATAGGCTAGACCTGAAAAGTCTCTAAGCTTTTACATTTCAAGAATGGCTAACACCACACTGTCACTGTGCCGGGGGAACACACAGCGCAGCGCACGCGTGCCTCTCAGGGACCAGAGTGCCTCAGAAAGAACAGTCCAGAACAGGGGCTGGGGGTGGCTACCCACGCATGCGTTTGCACAGCACCAACATCCCACTTCACTACCGAATTTCATTGGCTGACAAACAGCCAATTAAATATTGAAATGTGTTGTTACTATCCGGGTTGGTAATAGAAGGGGGAAAAGGCTTTTCCACCTTCCATTATTTACTAACCCAGACAGTACAAGCCAGACTGTAGACACAACCAGGACCAAAACACTGCAATACCTAAGCCCTGCTGCACTTGAGTCAGTCAGAGACACAGTCCGGAAAAATATGCGGTGCCGGCAGCCCCACGGCCCTCCTGCCAAAGATGGGGGGGGACGAAAAGCCATGCCACAAATGTTGAGGGGGACAAAAGCCCCCCGTTCTCCCTATAATTACACCAATGGAATGTAGCAGTGGCTGCGTGCCTTGTTAAAGGAACAAGCACGTTTTTGAAAGCCTCCCAACTTTGTGAATTCTTCATTTGTGAATCAATGAAAGTTTGCTGAACTCGTCATGAGCCTTGCAGGAACGTTATTGAAAGTCCTCAGCAATAGTATAACTGTACAGAAACCAACAGTTATTTAATACTGAATGAAAAGGAAATATAAAGGAAGTGAATGCTTACTGCATAGCCAACTCATAGAGAACTTTAATATTAAAAGACAACAGTTAGACGCTGAAGGTTGAATGCCGGTTACACATGAAATAAACTTAGAAGTGAAAGCATAGTTGAATATTGAACTGAAAAAGGAAATTTAACTGTGGAACTAACAGGTACAACGACAAATGCTAAATCTGTGCTGCACAACAGTCAGATCCAAAACTTAAAACTATATAGAATTAAGCAGCATAAAAATACATTAAAAGACTGCATTAAAAATATGAACTGCAACTGAATTTTCTACCATTTGGAAAGGGGTGTGTGACACTTGGTGGTAAAGTCACAGGGCTAAGGAGAAACCAAAAAAGCCCAAAGAGCGCACCCTAACCCCTGAAACAATAAAGGGAAGCAAGTGAAAATAACTTGACCCACACAAGTAAGTGTCAAGGATCCTTGGGGAAGAGAACCTTCAGGCCTGGCAAGGTTGGAGTGTTATGTTTGAAACTTGGGGAAGGGAGCCTCGGGAGTGACTTTGAATTAACCTTACTTTTGAACTGCGAAAGGTCAGTCTTTTTTATTTTTTATTTAAAGGAACTTTCCTGTGCTTGGAGAAAGGAGAGCTGAGAAAAAGTTTTGAGCTGAAAGAAGCTCAGAACTTAAAGTTGAGCACTGTGTATTTTGACTTTGACATTCCCAAAACATTTGCTTGTTCTAGTTGTGAGGGCAAGAATAGGTTTTTGACACGGATTATTAAATTGAACTATTTGCCTTGCACTTTCCTGACGTTTAATTTAATAAATATCTTTTGTTTGGACTTTAAGCTTGTTGTCAGTGGCTTGCTTCATGATGCTTTCACAGTATCTAGTTCAAGTTTGTTCTTACTTTGAATATTAGCTTAAACTTAACTTTCAAGATCTTTATTCCTCATTTTTACAAAAATGCTTCATGTTATCCTCCCACTTCCTCGGGTGGAGTTAGTCACCTGCTCAGCCTGCACTGTGTGTTCAGGCCGATGGTACTTTAAGGAAGGTCTTTCTTTGCCAATGGCTTAATTTATGGTTTTGGGAACTCAATATTGAGCTTCTAGGCTGTCTCACAATTGTCTTCTTCCAATGCTTATTTTAGCCGTAATAATGGAATCGTTTATTAAGGTACTTAAAATGGGGAAGTAAGGTGGCAACAGATCCAATGTGTGCACCAGAGGGGAAAATCCTTTGAAGGGTGGGTGTTGCCAGGGTTTAATAACCACAGCGAAGGAACATTTGTAAGCCAGGAACCTCTCAGAGAATTCTTTAACATTAACGAAAATTCAAAGTCTAGATCGCAGCAATTGGTCATTATCAGAAGACCATTAGCATGCAAGGCCGATTTCTAAATGTTCTTATTTAGATTGTAGTCCAGAATTTTGGAAGATTCGATTTTAAACAATGATTCATTTATAGTACAGTTCAGGGTTAGTGACATATAGTGTGGATCTACTTTGCTCTCTTTTTTGTTTTTTACATTTAAAGTTTATTGAAACATTTACAACATTGTTTTAGTTACCGTAACTGTTAGGGAGAATTCTCTGTAAAGGTTAATTTCCCAAACCTAGTGAGTCCCACAGCAGCTTTGCTGGATTTTTGGGGTTAACTTTTTCTCCTGCTAAGAGTGAGACTCTTTTCCTCCCACTCTTAGACATGATTTGAGGTGTTCCTTTGACTTTGTATGTGTTCTATGGGCTATGTGGTCCTTTTCCCCATAGGGTTTCATGTGTTTTTGATATGTGGGTTACACAGCACCCTCTGTGCAGTAACCCAGGGGTTTCGTAGCGACCCCCAAACATAGACTCCATACCCTGGGACTGACTACTGTCTCCCAGGGCATGTAAAGTCACCACTGGCTTTACTAGTCTCCAATTGCGAACAGAACCAGTACAAACCATCCTATTGTGGACGTACTGGTCGGGGCAATTCGATTGCCCCAGGGTCTGTTGTTCGAGGGGGCACTGTCCAGTCCCTCCTGACCAAGTTTTGGCTGGTGGCAGTGGATACTACTTTTTATATTCGACCGCGAATATATTCCTATGGGATTTTCCCATTGTTCGAGGCTACCACTTTTTAAAATAGCCTCGAACATACCGCCAGTTTATTAAATTGATATAAATTCACCGGTTGGTATTTTTTGCCGAAACTTGATTCCAAAATGGCATTTGTGTTCGCTTCTGTGAGTCCAACACAAGTCGAGCCCTTTGTTCCACTTTTTGGCAGGCTTCTCCACAGAAGCATCCAAATGTGGTGCCACTCTGTCTGGGTACCACAGGGGCTGTGGGAGGGGGTTTAGGCACCCAGGACTGAGTTGCCTCGGCAACTCAAGTCGCACTCTTGTGTGATTGGCCCAAGTGGTGAGTCGCCCGGCTCACCACTTAGCATGTTTGAGTGACAGCTAGGCTGAATGAATGGGGGTTTTCTGCATAAAAGCAGGGCTTTGGGGACTGGAACTTCAGAAGTCGCCACAGGACCTAAAGTATCCGAGGAGGGAGAAGCCGAGCCGACCTGCAACAACGACACCACCGGTGGAGCCCTGCTGAATCGTCTCACCACTTTTCCCAACGACAGAGGAGATCTCCAGCCCGGAGAGTCTTCTTCCTTTGACTGGTGGGGATAACCAGTTTCCCCGTCTTTTCACCTTCCTGGACCATCCTGTGGCCGCCTTGCCCGTGCCAAGCACCCCGGCAACCGGAACACCACGGTTTACCACTACCGTGAAGAAAAGGGTGGTACCTTGTAACCGGGAAACTCTGTGGCTGGTTTCTTCCCTGGCAGTGCAACGACCTTCCGCTTTCCTCCACGTCGAGGCCTCCTCTTCCTCTGGACGAAACACTGACTTGCACCCGCTGCCAGGAACAACTGCCCCCGCTGGAGCTTTCTTCCCATTTTCAGGTACTGTGTCCCGCCTGGCTTCCCTTGCGACAGATCGTTCGGGGTGACAGTAAATCCTCGACTTTCTAACCTGGGTTAGCCTGGGACCTGTTAACTAACTTTTCCTGACTTGATCTCAATCTTTTGTGAACTATCTACCAAGACCCTTTGGGCATAACCCCACTGTGTGATCCTGGACACATTTTGCTTGCTCTCTCTAAGACTGGGCCTGGCATTTGAAGTTCCTTGCTCTCCAGTAGACTTTGCCTGACCTGCCTCACTGTGGTTCTTTGAAAGGTATTGACATGTGTGTGCTTTCATAACTCTGCATTTTCCCTCCCTTTTCAATAACTTATTAGAGTGCCATCTTATGTTAAGCGCTCACCTCTGTCTGAAAATAAGTGGTGTTTCTCATTAAGACTTGTCTAATAAGTAATCAGGGTTGTATATATATAATAGTGACTGTGTGTTGAATTTACCTACCTCTGTTTGTGCTAGTGTAATTTACAAGTGTGTCTTTAAATCAATAATTATATACTTTTACACCAAAGCTCTGGTCAGTGTTTGCTTGTGCTACTGTATCTCTGTACCTATTGTGTATACTCTATATACTGCCTAACTCATCTTGAGAGAAGTCTGACTGCTCAGCCACAGCTACCAGGTAAATCTGGGTGGTACAGACTGCTACCAATTGGGTTTACTGCCAACCACCTGTAGTCCTAAATCTTTTGCAGTGGTCCCTAAGGGAACTGCACAGGTTTCTGCCTAACAGTAAATGTTGGTGCCAATACAGGTCAAGGTTGCAAAAATGACCATTTCCATTAATAAGCTTATCTCTGATGCTGGCATTTCGCTAGTTCAATATTTTCGTATCCAACCGGCTTCCAAAACATGTAATTGAAACATAACTATGGGCACTTATCCAATAACGAGCAAAGTAAAGCATAATGAAAATCGGGTAAAACAAAACATTTTGTGTATACATCTTTGCATATTGTTTGAGAGCATTTAGTGAGGTATAGCGTATGGATCAGGACATTTGTGGGGGCGCAGGTAATTCGGGGCATTCCCCTTGCTACAATAGTGAGAAGGAGGATATCTCAAGGGGTTTGTGATGAATGCTAGTACATTTATAGTGAGTTATTTACAAATGTGATTACTGGGGCCCAATATACCAAACTTCAACATTGCTCCCTGCATTGCTGCTTCAGTTTTGGACATTGCAGCTACATACCATATTATGGCCCACCATTCTTTTATGCCTAGCATATTTTGTGACTTTGTGTTGAGCAATTACTAAGCGTGCCGCTAGCAGGAAGAAGGTAGTTAATCTTGAGCTTCTGGCTGTTAATTTGTAGTGGCCCCTTGTGTCTTAGTTTCTCAGGAGTAAAACAAGAGGATCCGTCTCCAATTCAAACCCACATATTTATTTGTTCTGGTGACTACTTTCTGCCAAAATGCTTGTACTTGTGGGCATTCCCACCGCATGTGGAAAAAGGAGCTTGAAGGCGCGTTGCATATGTATACGCTCTGGGGTAAGGTACCAGCGGAGCAATAGCTTAAAACCATTTTCCCTGAGATGAACAGCTTGAGACGTGCTCTCGTCCACATATTGAACCATGTGAGGTTATCTATAGGTTTCCTTACATCTTCCTCCCACCTGCCCATTTATAAGTGCGGGAGTTTGAACCTGGAACCAGTTAGCATCTTCTAAAGAGTTGCCAACTTGGCTCTCACCAATAAACAAATCTTCGAATGTAGTGGTCTCCCGTTTCCCCCGTAGCTACGGGGGAAATTCCTTTTTTATCCCATAGTCCTGTCGTAGGTGAGGGAAATGTTGTCACCACATATTTTCGTTCAGCTTTGTCCCAATATTCCAATGTGGCGCTGGAAATCGGAAGACCCTGATCCCGTCTGATGCAGACCTTCGGGGAAGCCCAGCATCCCTTATGTAAAGGGGTTGCCATGACACTCTGTTCAATGTTCACTCAATGTTTAGTTTCCTGCGTCTCGGATGCTTTCTGGAATACTGGGCCGCATATGGATAGCTTTCGATATCTGGTACAGCTAGTCCCCCTGCCACTTTGGCAGTGATCAATGTATGTCTGGCTACCCTCGGCCTCTTCTGGGACCATATAAAGTTAAATATCTGTGATTTTAGATCATTTAGGGCCATTTTTGGGAACCAGATTGGTAGCACCTGGAAGACATATAGTAAATGTGGTAATAGAGCCATCTTGACTGCTGTTCTCTTCCCAAACCAGTAGATTTCAGACTACCCCCATTTTGCTAAATCTCATTCGGCCCTAGCGAAAAGTGGAATAATGTTAGTCGTGTAAAGGTCTGTGTATTTTGCTGTCAGATTCACCCCTAGATAATTTAAGGTTTTTGAAATCCATGAAAAGGGAAAAGCGCCCTTCAAGTGTGCTACTTCTCCCAGTCACTCTGTAATATGGAGTATCGTGGATTTAGTTAAGTTAATTTCCAGTAATGAAACGGTGTGTGGTAGTGTGGCTCTGGAGTTCGGCATATAAAAGAGGAGGTTGTCCGCATACAACGCAAGCTTATGTTGGTCGCCTTCTATTTCCACCTCCCTAATCTCCCTGTATTATCTCTATGGAACCGTACAGGCTAAGGGTTCCATAGATAGTGCAAACAATAGTGGGGACAGCAGACACCCCTGCCAAGTTCCTCTATAAAGGCACACTTGATTGGAGAATACAATTTACTTTAATCTTTGTAGATGGCAATGCAAAGTTGGCTCTTACCAGTTTACTGAAACGTGGGCCTAATTCGAACCACCTATCCAGGACCTTGGACATGTAGGACCAATTAAACCGGTCGAACGCTTTCTCGGCATCAATCGAGAGTAAAGCCATTGCTTGTTTATGTTTTCACGCCCAGGCCGAAATATCTATTGTATGCCGGACATTGTCATATGCCTGGCGTCCAGGTATGAACCCTGTTTGGTCTGCCATCACCAGTTCTGGTAGAATTACTGGCAGTCTCTTGGCCAATACCTTTGAATAGGTTCGGGAGTCATAGTTTAGGATTTAGGATTGCGATTGGGCGAAAACATGAGCATAGAGTGGGGTCTTTTTATATGGTTTAGCAAGCAGGGTCAGTAGCTATTCCCCCATAGAAGGTGTGATCGACCCCATCTCAGCGAAGGGGTTAAACAAGGTTGCCATATGGAGGGAGAGGGCTGCTGATTTCTTTTTAAAGGAGCTGACCATGAAGCAGTCCGGTCCTGGTGCTTTATTGCCCAGGAGGGAGCAAATGGCTTATGCGATTACCTCTGTTGTAATGGGTGCATGTAGAGATTGGGCCTCATTACGAGGTTGCCGGTACCGTTGTTACCGGACCGGCAAACTCTGAGTTGTGCCGCGGGTGACTTTCATTCTGCCAGATCTGCCCTGGCGGAATGAAAGGCACCCGCGAGCATAGCATGCCTGCAGCACCGGCACTGTTATAAACGGTGCCGGTGCTACAGGCATCCCCATTCCCATTGAGCCCTATGTGCTGAAATGGGAATCCGGATCTATCGGCAACGGCACCCGCGAAAGGGCAATTACAGGGTCTGGTGGGGTCGGAATACCCCGGTAATTGCCCATTCGCGGTGCCGGACTTTCATGCCGGTATGGAGGTAGCCTTGATACTTTTACCGGCAACGCTACCTTGTAAATAGGCCCATTGTCTCTGTTCGTCTGTCCCCTGGGGGAGCTGAGCTTCTCGAATGAAGGTCTCCTGCTGTGTGCTTGTGGATGGGTCTGCAGCAAATAACCCAGAGTACGCATGTTTTAATATTCTTTAGTCTGCAGCATCCCTCCACTGTCTTGAAGGGCCCCTATGATAGTGCTAATTTGCTGCGATTGAAGTTTGTAGGCTAGCATCAGGGACACTTTATTGGATGTGCTAAAGTCAAACTGCTTCGTCCGGAGTGATTTATGGGAAATATCGCCTGCCCAGAACTCTTTCATCTCCGCTCTGGCTACTTGAAGTTGCCGATATGTTTTCCTGGCCTCATCACGCTTGTATTGGGATTCCCATTTGGTCACGTTCTCCTCAGCTTGGACTCTCTGGGTGGATCATCATTTTTTATGGGCTGTGGCTATGCTAATCAGTTCTCCCCTTAAAGTAGGTTTGAGAGCCTCCCTGAGATGGGCACTTCTTTTGTGAGGTGTTCCTGGAAGTACTGTGTTATCCTCTCTGTGATGTCAGAACATATGACAGGGTCTGGAAGTAGTGAATTGTTTAACTTCCATCCCATGGACGGCCAACCTCCCAGTCCATAACCGTTTAAGTGTATTGTGATGGGGGAACTGTTCTGATATTAGGGCTACTTCTATAGTGGCTGTTGGGATCCAGGGCAATGAGGAATGAGAAACAGGAAATAGTCAATTCTGGATTAGGTACGGTACACATGTGAGAACTGAGAATAGTCCCAGTGCTGGGGATGAAGGTTCCGGCATGCATCAATCAGATAAAAGTCAGCCATGGCTCGCTTGAAGGGGGCCGCGTTTGCCGTTTCAGCAGAGGACTCTGGGCCGGACCTATGTAGGCCACCACAAAGTTCTAAATTAACGTCACCTCCCATCACTAGCTCCCCTTGCTGCAATTGTGCTATTTGAGGAAAAAGGTTGTTATAGAACTGAACTTGATGTTGATTGGGGCCAGACAATGACATCAATGTGAGGTCTCTCACTGCTATGTGCAAAATTACCTTTATATATCTACCCGTGGCATCCCTAATCACATTCACCTGTTCAAAATGTAGAAATTGAACTATTAAGATGGCTACTTCGGTTTTCTTAGTTGCTGAGGAAGTGAAGTACTGATGCGGGAGCCAACATGATCTCATTCTTATTTCATCTTGTCTCAACAGATGTGTCTCTTGAGCAGGGCAATGTCCACCTTGAGCTCTATCATTTTGGCGAGGACTCCTTTCCTTTTCCTTGGGGAGTTTAGCCCCTGAGCATTTGTAGAAACAATGTTGATATCAGACATGGATTAGATTCTTCACTGGTATTGCTAGTCATTTGGTCCATCATCCAGGGCTTTCTCACTCAGATAGACGCTGAAGTGTCATTATAGCCCCTTTATACCTGGTCCCCCCCTGAGAACGTTGTGTAATATTCCAACTCTTGGTCAAGTAATACCTCCTAATACCTTCTGGATGTATAACCAGGTTTGGGGTTGAAAGACCAAATCATAAATGTTCTTCTGTCTTTTCTCCCCTGAACGTTGCTGGCTTGCCCAAGCCCCTACCCACACTTCCCTACCAACACGCCCACCCACAACCCCACATACCCCTACACACCCCCCCCTCACCAGCCCCCTACCTACTTTACATTCCGTCTCGCTTGGCCCTGCGATGTCTGTTCCCTTTCACTTCCGTGATCGGGAACTGGCGCGCAGGGTCCTTTCCTTTTTCTTTATTTTTTCTGGGACAACTGCGGGGGTGTCGCCCCAAACTCCCGCTTACAATATAGTAAGCAAGGGTGCAGGGGGCACTCCTGCAGCCCCCAGCACTGAATGCGTGATTTGGTTGAACAATTCAGCCGTCGGATTTTTCAAACGGCCGAAATTCGGCCAAATCACGCATTAAGTATTTTTTATTCGGTCATTTTGGCATGAACAGTATAACCACACAAATAAAAGACAAAAGAAGAAAAAAAGAAAACCAAAACTAGATTAATTCCGTGTGGGGTCAACATCAAGCAATCAGCTTGAATAAGGGCATGCAATCCTATTGCCCCTAGTATAGAGGGACGCAAAAGTAAAAAACTTGCTGCAACCTGTACAGTTATTTTCATTCGTATCCAGCTACTTGGTCTCATAGCATCGGAGTCTTCGAACATTCAAGGTCTCTTTGGGGCTTCTGAAGGAGCTAACTTGATTAAATCGCTAAACTCGCCGTTCAGTCCGGAGCCTCTAAGTCTCTGCTCCTTTCTCTTTTGTCCATTGAAGGCCTTCTGCGTTCTCTGCGCCTGCTCTTCCTCGACTTTGATTGTGACCATTGAGTTGCTGATGCTTCTGAGGCCTGATCTTCTGGTCGGTGTATGTCTGCCTCATGGATCTCTGGGGTTTCTACCGCCGCCTTAACTGAAGTGAATTGATGTTGGGACCCATCCATTTGGAACATGATCCGGAATGGATAGCCCCATTTGTAGCAAATTCCCTTTTCAGTCAGTGGTCTCAGCTTACGGCGATGTATTTTTCCTTGGGAAAGGTCTTGAAACAGCTGAAGAGACGAACACTTGAATAGTAGGTCACCCATCGCTTTAGCCTTTTGGAAGATGAGGTCTTTAGTTTTGAAAAAATTGACCCGAACCAGGATATCTGGGAGGAGATTTTGTCTCACCTGGAAGTTGGAGAACATCCTATGCGTGCGGTCCAGTGTGAGGTTGGCCTTTTCGTCTCCGAGTATCTCCTGGTATAGAGCTTGGACATACCCCTCCAGGTCACGGTCTTGGAGATCTCTCTGTACTCCTCTGATGCATACATTGTTCCTGTGAGAACGATTTTCTGCATCTTCCTGCTTTTCTTAAGCTATGCGCCGGTAGGATTCCAACGCTGCCACCCTATGTTCGAGCTGGTCATGCAATTGTGTTTGTTCGCAGAAGGCAGTTTCCAAGTCGTCTAATTTGGACTAATTTTGCTGTACGGTATGAGCTAGTTCTTGAAAGGAATTTTGTAGGTCATTTGCTGTTGATGCCATCTCTTTTTGCAGGGACTGGAACAGGCACATGATGTCTCCTTCGTGGGGCGGGTTGGGCTTCCTCCTCAAGCACCGGTGATAACTCTGGTGGTGGCTTTGGGTGTTTGAGCATGTCTCTGATGGGAGCCCCTGTTTTCTCCTTAGCTTTGCCTGCCTTCATCTTGCCCATATATGAGTTTTCTTAGCAGGGGCGTGTCGAAGATTATCTGGGTAAGGTGGAGTGGAGGGCTGCACTGCTGCTGTTCGCTCTGATTATTTGGATTTCATGTCATGCATGATATGGCTAACTGACTTTGCTAATTTCTTAGCTGTGTCCGTTCAGTCTCTTTTCAGCGTTAGGTCCCAAGCCAACTGAAAGCTTGAGCCCCCAGGTTCTCTTTTCTCAGGGCTCCACGTGGGTGGGCAGTCTGTGGCTCCGCCCTCTAGATTGGGAGGGGGTTCTTATGACCCAGGCTTCTCACTTCTCTGCATCATTGAAGTGGTGCAGCCGCCTCATAATCCAAGGGCCCAGGGAAAACTCCTTGCCAGTCAATGCTTAACTCTGGTTTTCCTCAGTTCGCGGCACCTTTGGCAGTTTTAGTTTGCTCACCCCTCACTGTTCCCAATAGCTTGTGTGCCTTGGTGGCATGTCAGTGTGGTCCTGGACCGCTGCTCTTTATCTTTCTTTACCTCCAATTGAGGCTAAGCTGGGCATGCGGCGCAGCTTTAGGATAGCATGCGCCTCCCCGGGAAGAGATGAGGGATACGGGTAAGGTGCCCTCGCCTTTCCCTGTCCAGCGTGTACCCTGTGTTCCTGTTGTGCTGTTGCGTGTTCCTGTTAACTTGGCACGCATTCAGGTTCCCAGCTGGTGCTGTATTCCTGGGGGGGCAGGTGCTTCTCCAAATTGATACCGATGTGGCTGTTTTACGCAAGCCGTGTTGCCTCGCCCCTCATTTCTGGCTCTGCCAGCGCTTCGCTCATGGCGCCGGGCTGAGTTGCAGCAGCCATTTTTTCTCAGTTGTCGGATCGGCCGCTTCTCGGGGGATGTGTAGCTCCACGGGGCTTCAAACTTCAGTTTCACCAAGGCAAGAAGTTCCAACGCAGCTTCCATTTTGGTATGGTTCTTTGCAGTGGCTTAAGGGCATGCAGCAGGCTAATACGCATCGCAGGGCTGCAGAGCTATGGGGTCAGACCTCCATTAGACTCCAGCCAGGCCACGTCTATTTTGCTCTCCTTAAAGCTTAAACTGCTGGATGGATTTGGACAAATCTTTCACGAGGACCTCATCAATGGTCTGACTCTCAATCCTTTTGTGGTTTGGGGCAAATCTAATACCCCCAAAGATCAATTAGCTGTATCTGGATTCACTTGGTATCTGCGGACTGACACATAACTATTTGGCTATCCTATTGGCTGCTTTGGGCCCTGGTCCATGGTCTCTTCTGGGGTTCCAAACATGGGAACGTATAAGGGGAAAATAAGTTGGTAGCTGTAGTATCTGCCTGCAATGTGTGCACCATTGCAGGCAGTGGAATGTTGTGATGTCAGCTGGAACTCCATGGGTCATCAGAGTTCCAATAATCCCAGTTGGGGATTCAGGATGGGAGAACTGGTCTGAGAGGATGGCTACTGTTTAGCTCCTACCTCTCTTCACCCAACTAGCCCTGTAACTTATAATAAACCTACTTACTTTTATGTTGTTACCATGTTTCCTGGTGACTTCCAGTATCTTCAAATATTACAGTAGCCATGAGGAATTTTTTTTGAGGGTTCCATTGTTTCATAAAGGCTCTTTGTGAGATCTGACCAGACACTGTGTTACAAAGATTTTGAAAAGGGGCATATTGTACCATTCTAGGGGTCATCCTGACCACAGGAAGGAAGTGCGGGACCGAGAATGGTACAGCAACCACCAGAAGGGTCCTGGAACCACCACTCCCACCCCCCCTGATTGACCATGGGTTCCCAGGACATGGCCAAAGGCCCTGTCGTGGATAAAATAGCCTCTGGCCAATCCCACATCTTAGAAATGGCTGGGGCAGGGCCATTCCATGAACAGTTGCAGCCAAGGGCTTGACTGCAGACCATGTCTAATGGATCACTGTTGGTTTTACGGGGCTGGGGTCATGGACAAAGGCTACAGGCCAGATAAACTTCCCACTTGGCATAGCCTTAGGCCATGATCAAAAGGTGCTGTCGGTTGGATATACAAATATATAAAATATATATTTGATATATTACAGGGCCTGCGGTAGCAGCCCTTTAGTTATGGTTAAGTTGCTCAAACCATAGGAAGAGCACTTTTTGGGCGATTTATAAGTTTGTCCCCCCTTTCACCCACCGGACCAATCCTCACAAAACTTTGTACAAAAGTACATGGCCCCATCAGATCGATCCTGCAAAGTTTGGTGAAGTTTCGTCAAGGGGGGGCAAAGTTATATGTGTGGTTCTTCCCATAGATGCAATGGAAAAAAATGTTTGCTCACGCCTACAGCCCAAACCGCTGGATACATTTTCACCAGCTTGGTCCCGAAAGTGGCTTTTGTAAATTTGGTATAAATCCGTCCAGTAGTGTTTTTTAAAACGACCAAAAAGTAGTTACAAAAAAATTAGTGATATCTGGGTTAGGTGCGCGGGCTCACTTCCTTGTTCGGTCCGTGGACGGGCCTCCGATTGGTCTAGAGGGCGATTTGATGTCCGCGGACATCGTAGGCACCCGCTGATTGGTCAATAAAAAATGTGAGCTGTGTCAGATTTTTTGAAACGCCGCCATGTTGGTTTAGTGGACAGCGCCTGTTGTCCGCGAACATTGCGGTAAAAACATAAGAAAAAAACAGAACATTGCACTTGTCAAACTAATTAAACCATGTCTGCAGAGTTGAGGGGTGATGAGGATATGATGGGATATGGCCTTAAAAAGCACAAAAACAGGTGTATTTCTTCTCTGATGTCCGGGAACAGTCCGGGGCAGTCCTTTGATGTCTGCGAACATATTAGATGTTTCAGTGGCATCTATGCTTATTTGTGCATTACAGGGTTGGTGAAAAACAGTTTTTGGATGCCTTATAACTTTGGCACCACACAGTGAAACTGCATGACATTTTTGAATTTCATTCTAGACCTGATTCTGAATGGTTTTGAAAAGTGTGGTGCTGTGTTGTCAAAATTAGAGGGGGTCCAAAATATTGTAAAAGCTTATAAATGTGGCGCCATTTGACGAATCTGCACAAAAGTTTGCAAAACGATTTTAGATCTAGATATAAATGTTTCTGCAAAGTATGGTGGGATTTTGTCAAAAAGGAGCTAAATTAGAGGGGGACGTGTCAACATTTTTAGATGGCTTATAACTTTGTTGCTGTTTGACGAATGTGGACACAAGTTTTCAGAAAGATTAGAGACCCAACCTTGAATGTTTGTGCAAAGTCTGAATGTGTGGGCTGAGTTATATGACTATTTTATGTTCCTATATTTTGACACTTTTGAAAAAATAAAACATGGGCGGATTTCCAGCAAACTCGTGTAAGGAGCATTGACAAGGACCGGAAACCATGGTTTTGCAAATGTGTCCATGTCTTATTTTTTGACAACTGTCTTAATGTAGGTACAAAAAATAGTGATGTACGTTTGGTGACTGAGGTATATTCTGTGGCCATGGGCAGTGGCCAGATTGTCCGGATCATGGCATAAGGTCATGACCCAGACAATCTGGCTACTGCCCATGACCACGAGGGACGACTAATGGGGAAGGAAGTGGCCATGTCTACCAGGGACCGGCTATGTGGTAAAGTTTTTCAAATTGGGATAGATTTGAAAGGGAAAGAAAATGTGCTCATGGTAATATGGTCGTAGGGTTCTCTCTTCGCCTTCTGCAGGCCGCCATGGAAAGGGAAGAGGGGCTCTGTACAGAGCACCGCCTTCCCTTTTTTTAATTTTTTTACATTTTTTATTTGTATCCGGTTTACAAAGAAACCTTTACAAAACATCAAATTAAACAAGAAAAGGAATTATAAATCGAATCGAAAGCTAAAGCAAAATCGTACTTTTTAAGACACTTATCGTCACCATCAGAGTTAAAATCTTTCAATATAAATAAAACAAATTACCTATGGATACTCAACACACAATAAAGCATACCAAAATGAAGATATGACATCATTTAACAACACAAATAAAGATAATGACATCAACAATGACCTTATTGCATCAACATAAAAACATAGATTAAGAATACCATTTTATGTTTGAATTCATAAGCACTCTGTCTGATTCTAAATCGTCAAAAGTATCTACCCAATGCCAGTATAAGCCGTGTACTATCCCCTCTCATAGCTCTTTCCCAGAATGACTGATGTGCAACAAGATCTGGGTAATAGTCACCCATCAGCTGCACTCTGCTATTTTCAAAGTATGGGCGGTACACAAGTAATTGTTTTATTGTTTGGTCTTGTGAGGGAAAAGACAGAATCGACATGAGCAATTTTTCCATTCTAATAGTGGACATTTGTAGTGCACGTGCTCTAAGGTTGGTAAATGGTTTAGTTTAAACCTCATGTAAATATGACAGACCTTAGTTCTTTTGCTTTCAAATGTGGGATATCCTTGTAGGTCTTGTATGTATAGTTAGAGTCAATGGTTAAGATCCAATACATTTCATACAGTTTATGTTTCATGTTCGGGAGACACAGCATTAAATTATCAGATGAAGAATTTATGTTTGCAAGAGTGTCCTTCATTTGCTTAGCAAATAAAACAAGGGATGGGACCTTTTGGGCCATTAGAAGCTCGTTGAAATCTTGGTACAAAGACTTAAGCGATGGCACCAACATTTTAGCGTACATAGCTAGCTTCCGCCAGGTGTATCTTGCGAACAGCAATAATAAACCAAGTTCATGACGAACTATAGAGTTCGGACCCGCAGAGGCCAATCCCAACGTGGATTTCCAAATCTGACCTTTGATCCTGTTTCTCGTCTACACTCAGTAAGCAGAGGTCTAGGCCAAACAATAGTATAGACTCTACTTTGAGTTTATAGAAGTCTAATACAGGTACTAATGAGAATTTTCTGTATTTCCTAATGATAATTCTCATCTGAGAAAGTAGTGGACGCACCTTTGCCTTAAGACCGGTTGCCCATGTTTTTAAAGAATTAGAGTCAGCTAATTGGTAACCCAAATATCGTAACGATTTCACTTGCAAGATGTTTTGGCCAGCAATGGTCCATTGATAAGATTTTGGACACTTTTTATTGGCAAAGATGATGACATTAGATTTTGCAGAATTCGCTTGCAAGTTGTATGCAGTCGCAAAATTGTGCAAGACATTTAATTTACTCTGCAAGTCTGAGGGCGTTCTGTCGAGGAGAATGATGTCGTTGGCGAAGCAAAGCCAGTGTAAATGTAAAGTACCTAGTCTCACCAGATACATAAAGTATGCAAAGGTTAAAAAGCGTGGCCGCAAGATTGCAGCCCTGCTTGACACCTGTCATGTTAGAAATGTGGCCAGTGATAGCACCCTCCTGATTGACACAAACCTGAAACCATGTGTTGGTATGAAGTAGGGCGAGCAACTGTACCAGTCTACATGGAAAGCCCACCTTCAACATTTTGCACCCCAAGAGTTCTCTTACCACTGCATCGAAAGCGGAAGAGAGGTCCAATGCTGCTACATAAATTGCCCCTGTATCCGAAATTTGAGACGTTGCCAACAAATGGGCTAACACCACAGCATTGAGAGGTACTCAAATTTGTTCTAAAACCCACCTGGTATCTTGAGTAAATATCATTCTCGACAATGTATCTTTCCAGATGTTTGAGTAAAAGAATAGCAAATATCTTTGCAGCAGAGTCTTTCCCTTTCCATGGTGGCCATCTTGGAAAATAATTTTCCTTCCTACAGTGGTATGCCGTGTGCGTCCCGGTGCAGGAAGAACAATCCTTTTTTTTAGCACCTCTGGTTACCGTTTTGGTACCCTGGGCCTTCATTCCTCATTGCAGAGGATGGAGCGGGGTATAACGGTCCGGAGCCCTCGTTACCCGCCTCGCTTCGCTTCAGCTGATTACTTGGGCTGGCGACCTTTATCCCCCGTTCCAGTGCCTGAAACGGGGATGAATGCCACATTATTCCCATTGACATAACACAAAATTCTAATGGAAATGTTGGAAATTCTTATTGACTCAATGTACTTTATTGAGAAATGTAAAGTAGATGTAGTCTATAAGATTTATTTTGTAGTTCTATTTAGGAACCTTTTTTGTTTGTTTGTAGAGAGGTTAGAACGTTGGGGAGGGAAATGAGGGAAGAGGTACCCAGCACTAATATGGAAGGGCAGGTGGACAGGGAAGATGTTGTACTTGTATTACATCTAAGGTAGGGGCAGTGTTTCTTATGCTCCTTGATTACTACTTCAAAAGCACTTCGAAATTGTTACGCCCTGCAGAGTGGTGTGTTGCAGTGTACAGAGGACTGTTGTCTTCGAAAGATATGGATCAACAGCTTCTTATTGCTTGCAAGGAAGCTGATGGCATTTTGTGTCCCACCGAAGTAGGCTGTGTGGTTAAAGTAGTTGTTGAGGAAGCTGATGTGGAGGAAGACAGCCTACTGCTGCCTAAGAAAGGAACAGCCTTTCTGAGAGTATTGCAGTTGTTGGATTGGGTGTGCCGGCGCATGGATGTGGTCCCGTAGGAGTACTGTCCAGGTAGTCAGCCACTGGGAACAACGTTGTACTCAGTGCATTTCAACTTGGTAGCTTTAGCCTTTGGTACATTCCCAGCAGTGGTTAGGAACTGCCACACCCATGATTCTCTCTTGGTGCTAGAGGTAGGCACTTTGGTGGTGGTGGCACTTGGGGAGGAGGGATGGAAATAACTGATGCCATTTTTAAGATAAATAGCAGTTTTGCTAATATTATTCCAAGTATGTGCTGTGTACTAGATTGTTAATGGATAATGAGTAAAAATAGGTGTAGGAGCTAAGTGGAAGATATTGAGCTTGAACGTTCCTAGATCAGTACAAAATGCAGTCCCAAACTGTCCGCGAAGCACGTACCCGATCGCGAAGTGCGGACGCATTCGTGAACACGTCATCGTGCCGCGCATGGTCATGTGACACTGTGTATGTATGATTAGTGTCCTGTTTAACAACAACACTCCAATATTATGTTTTGTTGAGATGAGTACATTCTTTAATACATTAAGTGCTTTATGATGGATCTCCCGATCACCCCTCACATCTTGTTTCTAATATTATAAACACAACCCCTTTTAGAGACTTTTTAACACAATTAATTTCATATCTGATGTCATCGGTGATGTCATCAATGACATTTGTGATGTCATCTTTGATGTCCTGGGTGTTAGTCTTAGCAGTGCATGGAGGTGGCGTGAATTATGGTTGCTTAGCGTACTGTAACTGGCAAATCTCTGGGGGTTTTTGGTTTTTCTTGCAACCATAACATCCCTTTAACAGAGTTTTTTCACTGAATATATATGCATTTTTTTTAATGAATTGAAAGATCATTGGTTAAAGAGACATTCCAATAAAACTTTCCTTAAAAATAAATGCAAATTACTGAAAATACTTAACGGGACGTCATGCATGAAGTGTAAGAAAAGAAATAGCCAATAATGATTTCTAAAACACAAATGCACTACTGTCATACACTGCTCCTGATGCCGCATATGCCAGCACATGTATATATTTTAACACACTTTGAATAGGACTTCAGCAATGAAAACAATCTAAACAGAGGAATGCCCCAAAGTGGCTAGTGTGGGTTTGAAATTAATCTCGGGGTCAACATAAAAAAATACACCCTAACAACTATAAAAATTAACTTAAATGAAGACTTGATTTCCGAGGGGAGTCTCCATGCGAAGATACACTATAAACAGTGCATGGTGGTAGCCGAGTTTTGGTTGTTTTACAATGGAGTTAGCTCACTTATTTAGTGTTGCATTAGAAGAGCAGGAAAAATGAGTTGCCCGGTACTGAAGCACAGGACTCATTTTGCAGTTTATATCGTGAAGTTGTCTCAATTTAGGGAATAGCGCAATACAACCTCTTGTTGGGTAGTGTCATAAACTCCAATCTATATTGTGCCAAAGATACATACTTAGAGCCTGATTCACAGAGCGCTTTCCTAAGGGATTGTGCCACTATGAAACGCTTTTGTGAATCAGGCCCTGAATCTTAAATGTTTCTCTTTCTCTGTTTGGAAGTTCCTATTAAGGATAATATCCTTGATGTCATACCCTGGGCTAGAAACATGTCCCCAACAGGGAGGTTTTCATTCCTCTGTGTAATACTGTAGTAATGTGTATTCGTTTATTGTTTGAGTGTCTGCCTAGTGTTGCCAATATAGAAAGTCCCAGGTGGGCATTTTGTGCGTGCATTTAGATGCATCATGTTGATGGATATACAGGCAAAATAACCCAATATTTTATTAGATGATGCGTGGTATGCTGATTTTGTCCATTGCTAGTATGTGTGTGCCAGTTTTGCCTCGTTTTTCACCAGGGCTGGGTGCACTGTTCTGTTTAGTTTTGCATCTGCTTTTGACATTCATTTGTTTCAAATTAAATTGCCACAAGGCCTCCACTGTGGCTCCCTCTGCATATTTTTTTTATTTATTTTAATTTTTGTAACGCGCACACAGAACGCGAGTGAGTGAGTGAGTGAGTTTTTATGGCACGTTTGAACACGATATAGCTCTGGATCTGCCGTATCCTAACTGGGAGTGTGTTCCAAAGAAGGGGACCCTGAGCATGAAGAGTAGTACCTCCAAATTTGGCTGTCCTGAATTTAGGATGTTTGAGAGTGATCGCAGAGGAAGAGCGAAGGTTCCTCACATTAGGTTTGGTACTAATACGGGATGACAGATAGCATGGGCATAGCATGGGCCTGTCACAATGCTTATCCAATTGCCACAAATCCACCTGACAAAACCCATACAACCCTCAGGAATACCTCCCTGACCCAGTCCACCCAGGGTATTTCCATAGGCAGTGGGTAGGCGGTCATGGTCCCAGGGTCAGGTAAATTGGAGGGGAGAGCAGATCAACCTATGAAGGTTTGCTTCAACCCCTCAGGAAGATAACACTTGAGAACTAACATTCCTTGCTCATAGAACTGGACAAAGTACACCCTATCCACTTCTTAAAGTTAAAAGTACAACACATATATTTTTCTCTGTACCAGCCCAACCCTGGGTCGCACCACCCCAGAGGAAGATTTAGGGTTCATGAAGACTGAACATTTCAAATGAAGGAGGACCTACCTGCTGTACCCAGGTGTGAGAGCAACAAAAAGCAGGCAAAGACAGGGTGAACTAGCAGGATTCAAGATGGCTGCTCTGCCTGATACAGCCTCTTTCCCAGTAAACATCACCCCTGACCAGACTGAGGAAGGAAGTAAAGGCAACCAATCATCAACAAGCCCACCACTACTTACCCAACTGCCGCTTCTTACACTGAGAGCCATCCCAGGGGTTGGGCTAAGGGACTTTATAAGAAGGAGCTCCTGTAACAGTCAAGGGGTAGACGGTTTGTGGGGAAGAAGGAAGGAGTCTGGAGCTGCAGTATATATGAGAGCTGAGTGGAGCAGAGGCAGATGAGTAGCGGACTGGAGGAGAGAGACAAAAAGGGGAAAAACAGTGGGCGGAGGTGGTAAGATCTGGAGTGGAAGAAAGAGGAGCAATGGGGAGAAGGAAAATCAGGAGCTATATTCTATGGCTGATATACCCACATTCCTGCCCTCTACATAGGATGTGCCTACTTTCATTTGTCTAACATTAGGAGATCTTAAATGTGGCTAAGTGTCTCTCAGAGGTTGCTGTGCTTCCAAGGAAAGGCCTTAGTATTGGACAAATTACACATAAAATGGATAGATTCCTAAAGCAGTTTAAACAATTGTTGCTTAATGAATGATGAAAATGTCAATGAGTTTATTTGTCCTCAGACCGCACTCACTAAACTGGGGGTTATTTCTGGCAGAAATGTACATCATATTCACTGGACAACACTCAAGGCCTTAGCAATAGTTAGTAACCAGAATCAGTTCTTAATTTTAAGCTTCCCATTTTCTCACATTTGTAATTTGTTTCCGCTGTTTTTATTAATTTCAATCCTGTGCATGCTCATGGCAATCTGGAAACCATACAAAAAAATGTTCCTGTCGATTTTGAAATTACAGCAATTCAAATATATTTAGAAACACATAAAAATACTTTTTCTCATGAGGCATGGTTAAACATGTTCATCAATCTCCATTTAAAGTGCAAAGGACATGTGTCACAATAGACACTATGGAGTGCGAATCTATCCCTAACACCTGAAAGTGTTTGTGCTCGTAAAAAAAAAATGACATCATAATACACAAATATTAAAAACAATCATACAAAACACAATTCAACATCAATTCACAATGTTTTTCCTGTGAACTAATCGTCTGGCGCCTTTTAGGTTATTAATCCTCTAAGTGGGGCGATTGGTAGAATCAATCTGGACACTCATTTGAGAGGGTGCATGAAACATACTGCAAGCACACTGATGATGATTTGGTGGCATCAGCACATATGAGGGCCCTATTTGTCCATAATGTATGCTGCATGTCGTTGCAGGTCAACCTAACCACACTATAACGTTTAATTGTAAGATGTTTGCATTACATACAGCACCACACAACCTTTGACAAATTCACTCACTGCATTATGTTATTTTTGAAAATAAATTACACGCGAGGGCATACTTGTTGGACTAGTGGTAGCTATTTTAGTTTTGGAGTTCTAACTTTCTACAGATTTCCAAAAACAAAATGTACATTTAATATTTTCTTCAGAATCTCATTTTGCAAAAATCTGTAAACTTTTGTATTTTTTTTTTACAGTTTTATTTAGTAGAAAGCAGCAGACAGACAAATGTTACAAAACGGATGGATTAAGTCACAGTTGGAAGAGCCAAATCAACTAATTGAACATTTCCCAGACTCAATTCCCTAATACCCCCACAATTTGTAATTTCTTGGCATGTCAAACGTCAGTACACAAGACTAGCATGGTGATCCCCGTCAATCATTGGATCACTCCACCAACACATTTCCTTTTAAAACAAGGCTACATACTTGTAAATATTTCGTTTGTATACCACAGGAAGTGCGTGCTTAACATGATTAACAAAAGGTAGCTAGATTGCGACATAAGATATATATTTCCCTAGCGATAAAGCCGTGATTTTCTCTTAAGCGAGAATCTCCCTTACTTTGCCCCACCACATATGTATAATTGGACCCTCAGGGGATTTCCAATTTCGCACCAAGGAGATTTCTGATGCCAATAGCAGCTGGATAAAGAGGGCTGCACCATTCCTCCTAAGTGGATAAGCCCCATCTCCCCATCACCCATTAACACCACAACCGGGTCCATTGGCCAAAGTAACTCCTGTGATCGATTTGAGGTGTGAGGGAACCTTCTTCCAGAAGGACTGTGCTGTTGGACATAACCACCACATATGAATGTATGTTCCAATAACTTCACAACCCCTCCAAGAAGAGGCTTCGTACAAGTGATTCATTTTATTGAGCCTCTCTAGGGATAGGTATCATCTATAACATCATTTTAGCTGACCTTCATTGTCAGTGGTACATCGAGAAGCTCAGTGGTTTCTTTCCCATCGGATGCTCCAGGACTCATCCCCGATCTGATGACCCAGGTCCTGCTCCCAACTTGACATATATGGCAGCTTTTCTTAGGGATCAAAGCGGATTATAGAGTGTTGTTAATCAGCCCTGAGAGAATGGAGAGTTCCAATGCACCCAGGGCACTTGTGCCTCTCTGCTTGACCTCCGGGTTAGTGGCCCAGTGGCGTAGCTGGGGACTATCTTGTTTTCCTCCAACTTGAATTTCCCATTGCATTCTGCAAAAGTACGAGGGACCCCCATCATATAGTTGCCTTAATTATTTTCAATCCAGCCCTCACCCATTGGTTAAAATGTAGTTTCCAAAGACACAGCGTGAAATCTGGTTTATTAAAAATGAGAACTAGTGGCCCTAGTCCCTGAAAACGACCCCAACTCTCAATCACTTTGTTCCAAAAACCCTAAAGAGTCGCGTTGCTGATAAAAGTTGGAAGGTTGACGGATACTGCGCAACATTGGTGAAAAGAATCTGCGAAACGGGGACTTGGGTTTAATCCTGCTGTATTTGAAGCCAGGCCAAACTTGAGATACTTGTGCCACCAGGTAGTATCAGTAGATATCTGGGACTCCCACAACATCCAATACAGGGTTTCTCAACAGAATCTTCCTCGTGATTCAGGATCTCTTATCCCGCCAATGGAAAGCAAGAATCTTATTTTGGAGGCTATGCTACCTGTTGATCAGGATCTGGACCAGGAGCGCAAGGAAAAGATACAGCAGCATCAGAACTATCTTCATCTTTATGGCTGCCACCTGGGCAAGCCAGGAAATCTCCTGAGTATTCCTCCTATGTAGCGAGTTTTCCAAGTTTGTAAAGAGGGAATGGAAATTGATCTCATAGAGAGCTTTAATATTTGATGGGATCTTAATGCCTAAGTAATCGATTGAGTCTTGTTTCCATATTATTGGACATGAGGCGGATTCAATATTTATCTCTGTGGGTGTTATCGCTACGGCTAAGCCCTGAGATTTTGTGTATTTCACTGAGAGTGCTGAAGTCCGCCCAAAGTTCCCCAGCTCCTCCATCAGAGCCATAATCGGTGTACCCATCTCTGTTAATGTAATGAACGTCGTCTGCATATAGGGACACCTTATAGTCTCTACCTTTGTGCATTATACCCCTAATAGGACTGTTATTTTCGAACTCTGGTAGCAAAAGGCTCCATAGAAAGAGCAAATGATATTGAGGACAACAGGGCAGCCTTGCCTCGTCCCTCTGGCAAGCGCGATTGGTGGGGGGGTTCATTTACCGTTGATCCAGATTTTAGTAGTTGGGGTTACGCAATTGACTAGAAGACATTTCTGAAAGATTGGCCGAAACCACATGCTCAGAGAAGTGCCTTCATGTAAGTCCAATCCAACTGGTAAAACGCTTTATGCCGTTTAGTGCTATCACCCACCTTCTTGAGACCTGTGCTTGTTGCTATTTCTATCATGTTAAGCACTCTTTTGACGTAATGTGTTTCTCTGGATGATGAAGCCGATTTGGTCTAGATGAATCTAGGAGGGAAGCACTACCATCAGGCGGCTAGCTAAGATTTTGGAATAAATGTTGGCATCATTATTCATAATAGTGATAGGGCAATAGGAACTCAGTACACTGAGGTCTTTAAGCCTTAGGAATAAAATGGTAGATGTTTCCTGCATGGATGCTGGGATTGTCCCCATATTAGGGAAGGTATTAAAGAACTTTGTTAGGTGAGGAATCAAAAGAGCACAAAATATTTTGTAAAATTGAGAGGTGAATCTGTCAGGGCCTCGGGTAGTGTCCTTGAAGGATTTGATGGCCCCTCAACCTCCTCTTCCATTATCGGCTGTTCAGGTTGTCTTATAGCCTCCTGCGGGAGGGCCGGGAACACGGAAAAATCTGTAAACTTTTACGAATGTTCATCTTATTTAATGAAAAAAAATCAAATTTCAAAATGTTCAAAACCTTACACTTTGAGAATAAATCACCCAGCATATCACACTTGAAATAACCAGGTCTTTAAAATATTCTGGATTCTTTCATATGCTCTCGTATGACAAACAAAATATGAACATAAAACTGCTAATTTTCCACTAAAGCTATGGCTTTCTTTAAACTTCTCCAGTGCCTAAGAGTAACTAATAACTCTGCTCTGTTTAGTTATATTTTAGTGAATGTTTCATTTAAAAAAAGAACGTGAAATTATTGCCTCACTCTTTGATACCATGCATGCTTCTTGGATCCATTCAGTACAAGATAATTTCCTATTTGCTAGCTCATGAATGCATTGCTCTGTGAGACCATGAGTGCTCCTTGGGCACCTCTGTGACACATGTGCATCAGCAGATCTAAATGGGTATGAGTGATGGTTAAAATTTAAATTATGGTATTATAAGGCAGAACGTCAAATGACCCCCACACCTACCTCCTCTTCTCCTGGGCCTTCCGGTTGGTTAGTCTCCATCTGTGGTGTGGCTCATCCGCAGCACCTCTTTTTATTGTCTCTGAGTAATTGCCTTTTTGTAATTGTCTGTATAGTCACCCCTTAAAATAAAATGGGAATTAGCACTATTAGGGTAGATATGAACACATTAAATATCTAGGAATAACATTTGACAATTTCTTTGTTGTTGGGGTTTTCCCTAGACTAACATCCTAGGAAAATATTTTCTAGTAATGTAATTCAGATATCCTTCCATTAACTTTGAAACACATCCATCTGAAATTAAAGTATCACACATTAGATCAAACTTGGTGAATTATCTGATTTGGTTGACCACCTCCCATTGATGGTTGAATATGGATAGTCCTTTCTTCTTCTCAATTTCCTATTCACATGAATATTGAATAAACTATGTGAACTCTTTTCTGAACCCACATTATGTCCAATTCAAGGTGGGAGAAACTATTCCTTTGGCTTTATCTTTGGAAGAGAAATGTGTTGATTGCTACCTACTTTATATTCCTTGTGGGAGTCCTCCAGTCATAATAGTTGCGCTTGCTTTGGGCAGATCTTTCTAAATGTTTTGAGCAAATGCATTTTTCAACTGTTTACTCAAGTTCTCTACATGCTGTGAGAAACTTGACGGTGTTCTCCCACCTACTCGCCTGCGATCCTCTAGTCAGGTGGCCTGTGAAGGGCCATCGCTTTTGAATCCTGACCCTGGGGGTGGACAAGAGAGGAAGGATCACTTGAGTGTAGGGGGATTGGGAGGAGAATATCCAAGGGCGAGACATGGTATACCCCCTTTTCCCATTCCACCTCAAACCCCTATCCCTCAGTGTTCATGGGGTATTTCCAAACCCATGCCATCACACCCTGCCCATTTCCATCAAATACTGGGACGAGGAAGAGGCAACCGGGGGTAGTGAAGATTTCCCTTAGGAGTAACATGGGGAGTATAAGGGAAACCGACTATAGGATGAACTTAAGTTGCTCCAATGTTCATCCGGCAGAGTCAGGCCTTTACCAATTATCACTCACACCTGACTCCACTTGACTGCTTTTCCAACTATAAAAGGTGTGGTTCTACACAAGTTTTTGAACGAGCTGGGGTGTTGTTTGGACCAGAGAAGCCATGGAACAGAGAGCAGCAGGATCTACGGCCAAGAGGAGAACGGCATGTCCCTGAGAGGCTGCACCGTGTCTAGGGAGCCGTGTCTCCAAAGAGCCTGAGCAAAGCATCCTGCAGGCCGCTATTGGCGGTCAAAACATTGCTCGTTCCCTTGGGACCTGTGCCAGCCCCAAAGGTGTCTGACTGAGGGGCAGGTGGTGAGACCCTGACCTCAGGCCCGCCTAACCCAAAGGAACCGCTCATCACTGTGCTGCTGCCCGAGTGAGTGTCATGAAAGTAAGAGGAAGAGAGAGACTCGGGAGCATGCAACTGATTGAAATGGAGTGGGCAAAAGAAAATGCATTAAGTGGCACAGAGCGGGAAAAAGAGGAAAGAAGTGTAAAGAAAGCAGTAAAGCTATATAGACTGAAAGAGGAATAAGAAGATGAAGAGAACGTAAGGGAAAGTAAGAAAAGCAGAGCATTCAAAGGGCACAAAGCAAAGGAACTTTAAATAAAGAGGGTGCGGGTGATCCAAAGCAAGAGAGGGGTGCAGAGTGGAAAGAGAGTGCAAGTGTGCACGGAAGAGCTGGATAAGGTACCAGTGGGCACAGAAAAGTTAATGAGAGTGCAAGTGTGCATGGAAAAGTTGGAAAAGATGCTAGTGGGCACAGAAAAGTTATAGAGTGCAACTGTGCACGGGAAAGTTGGAAAAGATGCTAGTGGGCACGGAAAAGGTATAGAGTGCAACTGTGTACGGGAAAGCTGGAAAAGGTGCCAGTGGGCAAGGAAAGTGCCAGGGGGCACAAAAATAACAAAGAAGGTGTAAGTGTGCACAGAGAAAAGCTAAAGAAGGTGCCATTGGGCACAAGAAGGAAAGGAAGGTGTAAGTGTGCAGGAAAGGTGAAACAAAGGTGCCAGTGGGCACGAGAAAGAAGTCAAAAAATGAGGAGTGAAAGCTTGTAGTAGGCGCGCTTGGGAGAAGCAAAGAACAAGGTGTTTTCAAAAGTCTCTGATACTACCCCTTACGACTTTAAAGAACTGTATATGAAAGAAAGGTACATCCTGGCAAATTGAACTAGTGCTTTGAAACGTAAGAGGGGCCTAAGCTTATGGAAGGGAACCCTGAGAGGCCTAAAAGCTGAAACTAATATTTGAACTTGGAAGAGGCCTGGGCTTGGGCAAGGGAACCCTAAGAGGCCTGTCAAAATGGAATCTTGATTATTTGATGTTAATGAAGGCACTGAACCTTTGGGAAGGGAACCCCAAGACATTAAGTCCATCGATATTGCTTGAACTATGAAGGCGCCATGAACAGTGTTTCTTTTGAGTAAGCTCAATCTTTTTGAAGCTGACCAATCTACAAATGGTGAGCAGGCCACCTGAAACCAATCCTGGTTTCTTATTTTTGTCGAACCACTACTTTTTACTTTTATAAGACTACCCAACACATTTTTGTCAAAGAGTGAGGGCAAGCATAGGTCTAGACAGACAAATTTGTATTTTGGACTTCTAGACTTTGACAGCCCTTAGAAACATAAGTTAAGGGAACCATCCCTTAAGTGTTAGGCCAGTTAGGCATTACACCAACCTAGGATCTTTAGTAAAATAAAGGTTTTGAAACGATTAGGACATAAATGAAAGATTACTGGTGTTACAGTGCCTAAGGTAAAAGAATGGAGGGACGGATAGAAAAGGTAGGGAGCAGAGCAAGGGGACTGGGTAGAAGATAATTCACCACGGGGCAAAGGCATATGATAAAAAAAAGGGTAATGTGAGAGGATGGGCCAACAAAGATTGAGTAAGACAGGACATGTTCTCAGCTAGAGAAGGATTTACACATTTATGCTATATTTAGCGCTCAAAGTTATGAAGTACATCTTGTTCAGGGGGAAACTCCAAACTGTGCGGGTTTTGAAGGTATTGGGTGCTATCATGTAGTTCCTGGTTGTGTGGTTGAAGTATCCTCTTGAGGTGTTTTTTGAATTTGGCATTGTTTGATTTGAAGTCATTCAGAGGATATTCCAGAGAGAGGCCAGGGTTTTGCTCTCCTGGTTCTTTGTTGCAACTGCATAGATGAAGATAGGGGTGGTGTCGGGCTTGCATAATGTTTGAAATTGTCGCTTAGGGATTTCAGGCCCAGTTTGCAGTGTGCCTTCTGTATAAGGCAGACAGCTTCGTGTGATTTGTTTCATGGGTAACCAATCCAAACTTAGTGGTTGAGGGGCATATGGTCCTATTGTTTGACATCTGGGATTAGCCTTGTTCATTACCAGTAGTAGTTGCACAATGGCTTTCCTTAGGTAGTCCTATGTAAATGCATTTACAGTAGTCTAATTTTGCCAGTCCTTCAGTTTGATTTTGTGGTTCATCTGCAGGAAGTATAGGAGCTTTATGAGTATGTGTAGTTTGAGGTGGTAAATATGATCTGTGTCTGTAGGACCCAAGCTACATTGGGATACTGGCTATTCCTTCACTTTCTGGGACTTGGTGACAGCCACTACATGAACCTCTCAAAGGCAGCATTTTATAGCAATACATTCCTCTATAACGCATATATTGACGATTATCATTCGGTCCATTCATTTCTTTTGTAACCCTTCTACTTTGGAGCAAAAATTGAACTTCTTCCAATTCAGGGTCACCCCATTAACTGCACCATACTATTAATGATTTTGATCAATTATCAATATTGCAAAGATGACTTACTGGCCCAGAGTATTGCCTGTGAATCCCTCCAGAGTAAAATGACTGCAAACCCATTTCTGGGATAATCTGTCAGACATTATGACTAACTCTTTTATGCGATGGTCAGTGGCCACGCGCATAGCTTCATTAATAGTCAATATCTTGTCTACTGTTAGACAGACCAGTTTTATAGCCTGTTGTTAAATGAACATTTCCTATCCCTAAAAATCAACATTAATAGAGGTAACTGGAATTTCAACCTGGGTAGGTAAATCCAGATGTTCAACACAATTATTACACCTATCCAATTGGGTCAAGGCAGATACCACAGTAACTGTATTAATATATAAATCATTTCATTGCAATCACCCAAAAACCATACACCTTAATTACAAGACAAATACATTAAGCATTTTAACGCTCATACTTTTTTCTTACACACAAGTTTTGTACCTCTTCTGAATTACTCCATTAAATACATAACATCAACAAAGCAGCAGACCAATGTAGTCTTAGTCACTGCTGGCCTTAATGTTGCTTCAATGTACTCTACCATAATTATCCATAACTGTTTTTTCTCCCTACTATATTTGATGTACAACTTATGTTCATCACTTCCTACGCAACATGTTTCAGTTCCTTCCATATCATTTTAGGGATATTTCCTCAGGAGACAAGATTATACAAATATGCCCTCATATATGATTTTTTGAGGATTATATTTAGATGTATCGGTAAATCTCAGTTGTTCAATCTCTTATTTTATTGATCGGGTCACTTATAAATTTAAAACAAGACCAGTTATTTCCTGGTAGATCTACAAATGACAATACAGAAGGAGAAAAATTAACATCTCCCTCTTTTATTAAAATCCCTTCAATGTTAAAAATAACAAAGAAGATTGGTTATGATTACCTTATCTGCACTTGATGATCCAATTTTGTAATATTTGTATTTTGCAGTTGCTTCCCTATAAAATTATAAACAAACAGTTTTAGGCTTGGTGTTGGGGTATAAGTCATTAAGGAATCAACACTTGCATTTATGAAAATAAGAAATGTGTAGTCATTTACCTTTGCATTATTCAGGGTTGGTATGCCTTATTATTTAACCTTGCGATCATTCATAAGATTGTTCTATAAAGAATAGTGCTTGATAAATGGCTACTATTGTTATACATGAACGAGAGCAGCTACAAACAAACTGCTCACCTTTCTGGCCCATGCCGCTTTGAAATCTCCTTTGTTTTTTTTTCTTGTGTGATACAAGAATGTATCAGAAACCCTATGTAAATGTATAATGTGTGGCAAAAACGTTTCACAACCAAGCTGTTGTTACTGTGCTTCAGCAGCAAGGGCATCTAGTCGGACCAGGTCTGCGGCAAGAACTATCCTGCAATGCAGTCAACGCCTGTGTGAGTGCTAGGGTAAATGGTAGTAGGCAAACAGCTATACCGGTGCTCTTAATTTCAACAAACGACCACTCATGGCTGCCATTTTGGATGATGTGTATTTAGAAGATCTTGATTCGCCAATGCTGATTTAGCGACCACAGAAAGCAAATAGTTAATAAACTGATGACAAGAGTATTCAATTCTAAATTGGGATGACCTCACTACATGAATGCATCCTAATGCATAATATCATGCCACTAGGTGCCTTCATTCAGGCCATCTTTACAGCTCTTGGTTGGGAAAATAAGTTCCTGTTCTCTTCTCAACAACCTATCCTTTACATTAACTCCTTTAATCTGTTGGATTACTGTCCATGTGAAATCCTCATATTTACGTGTTCTAACTTGATGGGTCCGACTTGATGGTCGTGCAGTTATGTAATGCCTCCGTCCCCAAGTACCGCTCGAGCAGAATGTAAAATACTGCCCTAGCAATCTTTGAGGCCACAGGTGGGAGTGTCATCGTCAGCCTGGTATCGGGAACGCCAGAAGGACCCCTGAGTACTGTAAGGCAAAGGGTTATAATCAAGGAAACACTCAAAAAGGCAATTGGCAATTGGCAGAAGGAGTAAACAAGATGCAGTGACACCAGCTTACCTAAAAGGGGTGGAGTGTAGGTAAGGAACCTATGCAGGGGAACCCACAGCAGGCTGGGATGATGTAGTTGACACTCCTGAAAGCACCTGGTGGAGCAAGACTGGATCCGTGGCAAAACGTGAAGCAATCCGAGGGTTGCAAAAACAGAAGGGCAATCCAAAAGCAAGTCCAGAGTACGAATAAGTGTCAGATGTCCGGGAAATCAGAGAGTATGCCAGAGTCCAAGGGTAATCCAAGAGCAGTTCCAAGAAGCGTTCCAAGGTCGAAGCAAGGAGAGAAAACAAGAAGCAAAGGTAACGCCTGGCAGTCCTCCGTAGAAGTTGCTGTGAAGCAAAGAGTCTTGTTTGCCGGCTTCTTTTGAAGAGGCGAGCGGTTTCACATGACGCATCACGTGACTGCTTGCGCACGTTGCGTGGAGCGCAACGCGGCCAGCGATTGGGGCTGTCGGCACGTCCTGGTATCCTGGCGTCGCCGGCTGTGCAGGAGGCGCCATGGCAACCACCAACGCGGAAAAGGGCGAAAAGAGGCAGGTCCGCCCAACATGGTATTCCGCCTGCCATGTTTCCCCCGCTGGTGTGAATGGGAAATACGACGGCGAGAAGCGCCGGATGAGGGAGACAGGTGTGAGGGGGGAAGTGAGAGATGGGTTGTGTGAGAGGGCGTGACAGAGCCCCCCCTCAAAGGCCCACGACCACGTGGGCTGGAAGGATGCTCCCGGTGAAACCGGGCCACCAGGCGAGGAGCGTGAACATCCCGGGAAGCAACCCAGGAGCAGTCCTCAGGGCCGTACCCCTGCCAGTCCACTAGATACTGTAATCCGCCCCTGTGTATACGGGAACCCAGAATAGCCCGCACCTCAAATACATTGGGGGACGAGACAGAGACCGAGGCAGGAGGGGCAGCCAATCGGGTAGGGCCAGGGCATGGTTTAAGCAGGGAGACGTGAAAAACCGGGTGGATCCGCCAGGCGGGGGGCACCGCCAGGCGCATAGCCACCGGGTTCAGGACTTTGACCACCTCATATGGACCCACAAAGCGAGGGAGAAGTTTGCGACAGCCAGGGATGTGTAAATGGTGGGTAGAGAGCCAAACCCGGTCTCCCACCTTGTATGCAGGCGCATCCGCCCTCCTCCTGTCAGCAGCGGTTTTCATGGAGGATTGGGCCTCACGCAGGTGGACCAATGTTTGGGCATGGACCGAGACCAAATCCCGAGCGCAGGCCGAAGCGGCGGGGGTATCAGAAGAGGAGAAGTCCGGAATGGGAAGAGTACGGGGATGTTGGCCATAGAGGGCGAAGAAAGGTGGAACCCAGTAGCAGAGTGCAATGTATTGTTATAAGCAAACTCGGCGAGATGCAAGAGGTTAAGCCAAGTGTCCTGATACTGTAACGTTAGGCAGCGTAGATACTGCTCCAATGACTGATTGACCCTCTCGGTTTGCCCGTCGCTCTCTGGATGGTAAGCAGAGGAATAATGAGCATCAATACCCAACAGAGAGGTGAAGGCCCGCCAGAATCGGGAGGTGAACTGTGTGCCTCGATCGGACACCAAAACATGGGGTAGGCCAAAGAGACAGAAGACAGACCTAAAGAAATGCTTGGCTAAGACCGGGGCTGAGGGTACCCCCTTGCATGGTATGAAACGGGCCAGTTTGGTATAGGAGTCGACAACGACCCAAATAGTATCGAAACCCTGTGTACGTGGCAGGTCGGTAATCAGGTCCATGGAGACCGTGTGCCAGGGACGTGGAGGAACCGGGAGAGGAAGAAGAAGACCCAAAGGTCGGCCCCTGCGTGACTTGCCCTGGGCACAGACTGAGCAGGTATTGACGTAATTTTGTACGTCGCGTTTCATAGTCGGCCACCAACACCAGCGTTCGAGTAATTCCAGAGTACGATGCTGCCCGGGGTGACCATTAATGGCAGCATCATGAGACCACTCCAACGCCAGGTTCCTGGTTTCACTTGTGGGAAGAAAAAGCTTCCTGTGTACAAAGGGCAGCCCATCTTGCATGATCGGATCCCATTCTGTTAGTGACTGTGGATAGCGGGAGACCCACTGTCGTATGGTGGACTGTAATGAAGGTGATGGTGTGCAGACACAAACTACATGAGTCTCACTCAACAAGGTTTCAGGGAAGGATGGGAGAACCTCCCCCCCCAGGGGAACGAGACAGAGCGTCTGCCTTCCCATGCCCGACACCAGGTCTATGTTTGACCACAAAGTCGAACGTGGCAAAGAAGAGATGCCAACGTACTTGTCGGCTGTTTGTACATTTCAGGGAGGCAAGGTCTTGGAGATTCTTATGATCGGAGAACACCACCGTCTGGTGTTTTGCGCCCAGGAGGTGGTGTCTCCAGGTCTGTAGGGCGTCCTTAATGGCCAATAGTTCTTTTTCTGTGACTGTGTAGTGCAATTCGCTTGCCGTGAACTTACGAGAGTGAAATGCAACCGGATGCAAATGACCAGTGGCAGGACATGGTTGGGACAGTACAGCTCCTAGTGCATAAGAGGATGCGTCTGCCTCGAGGACAAATGGGAGTTCAGGGTCAGGGTGTTGTAACACCGGAGCAGTGGTGAACATAGTTTTCAGGGAGTCAAAGGCGTTTTGTTGTGTCACGGACAAGACATAGGGGACTGAAGGGCTAGTGAGCGCAGTGAGTGGTGCTACAATAGAGGAGAACCCAGCTATGAATCGTCAGTAAAAGTTGGCGAAACCCAAAAATGATTGCAGTTGCTTGAGTGTGGTCGGAATTGGCCATTCGTTAATTGCCCGGACTTTGGACTGATTCATAGAGACACCCCCAGGAGAGATATGGAACCCCAAGAACTCAACCTGACTGGTGTGGAAAATGCGCTTCTCGGGTTTAGCAAATAGTGTGTTGGCTTGAAGACGCAACAACACTTCCTTGACATGCGTGATGTGTTCATCGAGGGAGGAAGAGAAAAACAATATGTCATCCAAGTACACTACCACATAAGCGTTCAGGATATCGCAAAATATGTCATCCATGAAGCGCTGAAACGTAGCAGGAGCATTACAGAGGCCAAACGGCATAACTGTATACTCAAACAACCCTTGTCGTGAGCAGAAGGCCGTCTTCCATTCATCTCCCTCCCGCATGCGTATGAGATTGTATGCTCCCCGCAGATCCAGTTTGGTGTAGATTGTGGCATGAGTGAGTTTGTCTAACAATGGGGTAATGAGAGGTATAGGATAGCGGTTTTTTACTGTGATGGCGTTCAAACGCCTGTAATCAATGCAAGGACGGAGATCCCCTTCCTTCTTTGGCACAAAGAAGATAGGACTTGCAGCTGGGGATGTTGATGGGCGAATGTGACCCAGACGCAGGGCCTGCTGTATGTATTCTTGCAGGACTCGCTCTTCTCTCTGGGTTAGGGAGTAGATCCGCCCCTTTGGGATGGGAGCGTCCAGGACGAAATCAATGGGGCAGTCGTAGGATCGATGCGGAGGAAGACCTTCCGCAGAGCCTTTGTCAAACACAGCCCGAAATTCAGAATACTCAGGAGGTATGTTGGTCGTGACCGCCCCTATCATGTGAGTGTCCTGGGCGTCGGATCTGTCTTCTATGGTTAAAGAAGCGACTACCCCTAGAATGTCTGCGGGACTGGAAACCCGAGGTGTCTTGAGCAGACAGTAGTATTGGCACGTTTCTGATTCAAAGGAGACCTGACCCGTGCCCCAGTTTATCAGAGGATTGTGCCTCTTTAGCCAAGGAATGCCCAGGATAACACCAAACTGAGGCGTGGCTATGAGATCAAATGACATGGTCTCTCTATGGACTTCCTGTATGACTAATTCCATAGGGGCTGTCTGTTGTAAGATTGGTCCAGAGGCTAGGGACGTCACGTCTACTGCATGAACCGGTTCGGGGTGTTTCTTTTTGATCAGAGGTAAGTTTAGCGAACTGGCTAGCGCTATATCTATAAAGCAGCCTGTAGCTCCAGAGTCGATCACTATTTGTACTGCATGGGAGACCCCTGCAGCTGGGTTTAAGGAAGCTTGTACCACCACAGGTCGGACGGGACCAAAAGCTGGATCAGAGGTATTTTGTATAGGACTCGCCCCAACCCCTGATCTCAAGGGCGAGTCTTCGGAAAACCCGGAACTTTGTTCCTTGGCCGGCGGGGACACTCCTTTACAAAATGCCTGTTGAGACCGCAGTAGAAGCAAGCGTTGTCCGCCCTTCTGCGCTCTTGTTCGGCATGAGTAATAGGACTGCGTACCCCGCCGATCTGCATGGGTTCAGGTAAGGTGCCAGATGAGGTTGAAGGTGAGGTATGGGATAACCCTGCTTCCCCCTTACGTTCTGCCCGCCTGGCGTCGATTTGCAAGGTCAAATCGACTAGGTCGATATAGAGTGGGGGAAGAGACGGCACCACAGATAAAGCATCCTTCATGGAACCACACAATCCCCGATAATAGATCACTGCTTTCTTGTTCTCTGGCCAGGAAGTCTCAGTAGCGAGTTGGTTGAACTTGGTGATATATTCAATGAGAGTGGATCGGCCTTGAGTAAGATCTAAGAGTTACATGTCTCTGGATTGGGCTTTATATCTAGTGTCAAAAACCTTGGCCATTTCTTGGGTCAATAACTCGAAATCATACAGAGCAGGATGGTTGCCCTCCAACAATGGGTTAGCCCATGTGGCTGCCACACCCGACAAATGGGATAGAAGAAAAGCCGCCTTAGAGACCGGATCAGAGAAAGCCTGGGGTCGGCATAAGAAATGCAGTTTGCACTGATTTATGAAGGTGCGATATTTCAAGGGATCCCAGGGGCTGCTAGAGGGCTGCTAGAGGAAATGGGGTCTGAACCACCACAGACGGGGCTGGCAGAGTGGGTGGTGTGACGGGAATTGTGTTTTGGGATGGGGCAGCATCGCCAAACTCGGCGTCAACAGGTAAGGGATGTCGTGTGCTTTGCATGGCATCAAGACGGTGGTTCAGTGCAGTGGTGGCAGAGGCCAGGTCAGTGCGGAGGGCAGTGGTAGCAGCTGCCACATCTGTCCAAAGCGATGTCACTGCTTGCATTAAAGCAATCACAGGGTCCCCGGCTGAAACATCCATAACTGGACGACCATAAGGCTTCACAGTCTGTTCTAACTTGATGGGTCCGACTTGATGGTCGTGCAGTTATGTAATGCCTCCGTCCCCAAGTACCGCTCGAGCAGAATGTAAAATACTGCCCTGCCAATCTTTGAGGCCACAGGTGGGAGTGTCGTCGTCAGCCTGGTATCGGGAACGCCAGAAGGACCCCTGAGTACTGTAAGGCAAAGGGTTATAATCAAGGAAACACTCAAAAAGGCAATTGGCAATTGGCAGAAGGAGTAAACAAGATGCAGTGACACCAGCTTACCTAAAAGGGGTGGAGTGTAGGTAAGGAACCTATGCAGGGCAACCCAAAGCAGGCTGGGATGATGTAGTTGACACTCCTGAAAGCACCTGGTGGAGCAAGACTGGATCCGTGGCAAAACGTGAAGCAATCCGAGGGTTGCAAAAACAGAAGGGCAATCCAAAAGCAAGTCCAGAGTATGAATAAGTGTCAGATGTCCGGGAAATCAGAGAGCACGCCAGAGTCCAAGGGTAATCCAAGAGCAGTTCCAAGAAGCGTTCCAAGGTCGAAGCAAGGAGAGAAAACAAGAAGCAAAGGTAACGCCTGGCAGTCCTCCATAGAAGTAGCTGTGAAGCAAAGAGTCTTGTTTGCCGGCTTCTTTTGAAGAGGCGAGCGGTGTCACGTGACGCATCACGTGACTGCTCGCGCACGTTGCGTGGAGCGCAACGCGGCCAGCGATTGGGGCTGTCGGTACGTCCTGGTATCCTGGCGTCGCCGGCTGTGCAGGAAGCGCCATGGCAACCGCCAACGCGGAAAAGGGCGAAAAGAGGCAGGTCCGCCCAACATGGTATTCCGCCTGCCGTGTTTCCCCCGCTGGTGTGAATGGGAAATACGACGGCGAGAAGCGCCTGATGAGGGAGACAGGTGTGAGGGGGGAAGTGAGAGATGGGTTGTGTGAGAGGGCGTGACATTATGTTTCTCTGATAAGAAGTGTTTGATGACCATTGGGCCAACTTTTTCTAACAGTTTCTATGCTCAATTCCTCGTGCTTTTACCTTGCCTATTGTTTTTCCATTGTACATTTCCTATGCCACTATCAACTGCTCTTGATCTTCATTCACATGTAAAGAGCACCCGTCAACATATACTGGGTGGCCATTTACGTACAATGTCTTATGCACTCTATGGGAGGATAAGAGTACCTAATCTCTTATGGGTGGTGTGCTTTTCAACATAGTGGACTGCCCAACCATTCAGACAAGACGCTCTTTTTGTTATGCCCATATCTCGGCTCTGCATGGAATATTTGCATGGACATGATCAAGGAGATTATTCTAGCATTCGGGAGGTTGCCAATCCAAATTGTATTCCTTATATATAGCAATGTGTGGTGGTAATGTTCAAATGACACTTTCTCACCTTAAACAAAATGATGTTAAAGTTGCGTTAGCCGCACTGTGGCCCACAGCACTTCCTCATGTTTGTCACTGTTAATTACTGTAAGGGATACCACTTTACAGTCATGGGAAAAGACTTTGTGGTTATGGTTTTCTCATAAAACGACTTCATGGCAGGTATCCAAATACTCTGTCTACAGAAAGAACTATTAACCCTTCAAGGAATACGCCATTCAAAGAACTTGGGATATACCTCTCAACGTGTTCTATTGACATTGGGGTTCTCCCCACTTTCTTTTCACATGTTTCTTTAAAAGCTGCACTATTGGTAGAACAATATTAATAATTTTATAAATGTTTGGCTCTTGTTCAGAAGGCCAAAGAAACTTCTCAATCCTGACAGTTGGCAAGTCTTGCATTTCAGCAAAGCATATATTCTTTTCTGACAATTGTGGCCTACACCAATGAGCACATGGCCTAAGAAATTAAACTTTGTCTGACACCACAGAGCCTTATGAATGGAAATCTTAACTCTGAAACAGCTTGACCACCAGCATGTGTCTGATTTCTGATACATTTTCCCCCATGGTTTTACTTTTTAAGAGAATATTTCTAAGTGTACGTAAGGGTACTTCTCTCTTTGGTAATCAGCATTGCTTTATGGCAGAACACATTGAATGCATTCACCTGTTTTTACATAGCCAAAAGGAACCCTATTCAGAAAGTGTCAATATTTAAAGTATATGCAAGAGTGTTGTTCTTCTAGAGTTGGGAAGACCAATCAAACAGTTGAATCCTTAGTGGAACAACTGCCTTAGCTTTAGATCTCAGATAACCATTAATAAACGTAAGGAAGAGGCAATTCTGACTAGTGGACCGTCTTTTTGAATACCCTAAGGCCTGGATACAATTGTCCCTGAGCACTAGATTTAAGAATGCCTAGAAAGTATTGTTACAGATACTATGAACGTTGAGCTCAAGGGTGACCCACAAACATGGTACCATTGGGGGTATATAGGTATGGTGTTGCTCTGCAATGGAGTCCACAGACAAAGGGATCAATTTTAAAGTGCCCCCTAAATTCAGTTAATGTTTGTCACGATTACCGTCTTTCCTCATTTGAGGCACATACCTCCACCTTTTGAATTTGCTCCACAACCATCTGACAGAAAGGAAGTATTTGTCATGTTACTCCCAGTTCGCTAGAATTATGGATTTACCAACAGGTAATCTCTTCTGAATTAAGAGGACATACCAATTGCAGGGCGAATTCTCTGTGAACTGGTTACAATTTCATCAGAGAACTTGCTTATTTCTGGTAGCTGACCAAAATGTATTGACCTAATCACCTGTAAACTATCGACTTCTGATGAATATTCCAAACGTAGCCCATTTTTTAAAGATGAATATTGTGCAGGCCCAAGGACGTTCACCAGTATGCGGAGGAGATCATTAAAGTATATCAGCAAATGAGTTTTGGTGACTGGCCATTCCTATCTTGCAAAGGTAGGGACAACTTAGAAAATGCAGGAAAAGTCATTTTCAACTGTATCAAAATAGAATAAGGTCATCCAAGTTTCATTTTGAAAGTCTGGCTGGTTTCCTGAAAAACCATTGGATTACCTCCAAAGCCGGATTACCTCCAAAGCCAGACCAGAGCTCATTGTTGACCAAATCTAGTGCAGTGGCCATTCTGTTTGCAACTTTATTTCTTATGTAGAGGTCATGCTTAGTATTTTGCACAATGTATATCTTCTGTGGTAGCATTTATCATGCAATACCCAGCCACGTGTACTGAATTTGGTTCATGTAGACCGATAACTGTGTGCCTCTTATTGAAAAATTAAGTATTTCTTTACTTGGAAAATGCGTCCGAAGAACACTTTGGTGAGAGTTACTTTCTTGGACTAATAATAAAAAACTGTTATTGGGGCTTCTTGGTTTTCGACAATACAGATGAAAGTTGACATTTTCCTTACTTTCTGTTTCTAGTTGAATGTTAATTGTGATTTGTATATAGGTGTTTCATGTTGTAAAACTTCTGTCTTACCCTGTTGGTTTAGGAATCTTATTGTATCTTCGCTGACTTCAGTCTACTATTCCTGCTCAGGACTGACGTTGATGCGGAGAGTCAGTTGAGTATTGTTACCATCTTTCTTGGCTTCCCTAATATAGCTTTCACACCCTGGCGGGGGGAGCGGATATGTGCTTTAACATCCCGCCAGCCTGAGCTTTGGTAGGCCCGAGCTGGCAGTTTTTTTTCTTTTACTTCTGGCGGGGGAACAGCTGCGCAAGCCCATCATCCATCAGGAAGAAAAAGTAAAAACAAGGACTAGGTCCCTATTCGAATGGCAGCGGCCATTTACCAAAATGGCCACCGTCATCTGAAAAGGGACCTGGTCTGTTTTTTCTATTTCAATGGCGGCCAGGCGGGAGGAGCTCAAGGACCAGAGCTCAAGGCTCTGGTCCCACAGGTAAGTCGGGGTAGTTGGGAAGGGGAATCAGGTGATTTGGGGGCTGGTGGGGAGGCAACAGGGAGAAGCTCCCTTTTGTCTCCCCACATTATAAAGATAAAAAAGCGCCACCTGGGGAAGGGCCTCGTGTGGCTGGAGCAGCGGCAGGGATTGTGTATTCTCACCTGCTGTCCCAGTCACCTGATTGACTGGCCTACCCTCCTTGGGTGCAAATCAAATTTAGCTATGTATGGGAATTGCTTCTCTCGCGGTCCACCTCCACCAAATTATGTGATCATTCCTCCAGATGATACACACCACAAGTGTTCATTGGATGGACCATCTTTGTTACTTTATTGGCTGGCATGTTAAGATATACCAAACGTTGTCTACTCAATCTAGACGTGGAGACTGTCTCTTAAGTCAAAAGGTTCACCAAAATTAATGGAGCATCATCGTGATGTTGGGTAATCCCAAGCGGTCTCAGCCTATGTTTTCCAATTTTCAATTCTGACTCAATGTTACCAGCTTGCCCATCCTTTTTGCCATAAAGCTTGACTGGTGGGTATGAGGATGGAATGTAAATCTTGTGTTCCCCACCTCATTTTTCATTTAAGGTGTTAATCAGTATTTTTAGTATTTTTAGTCATGTTAGTAGTGTGTGCCATAGTATACAGAGCAATGACTTGACATTACTTTTGTACCAACACAGGTGCATTGTATCTAGCCCTTTGGACCACTTAACCACAGAGGAAATGGGTATTTTGTCTTAGTTCAGGACCAATCTTGCTTGGACTGGGTGAACAATACAATTACACCCCTTTTATATGTTTATTCTCCAGTTTTATCAAAAATTCAGAGGGAAAACATGGTTGATCCGAGCTGATTAGATTGTCTCTGTATCTGTGAGGCTAAGCCCCACATATAGATTTAACACATAGCCAAAGAACACTCTGGGAACCAAGGATGATTAAATGCTTTTTATTGTTGTAATTGGCCCTATAACCTTCCCTCTCTCTTGACTCGAGAAGCACCTCCTGCCTAACCAAGGGGTCTCTGAGCTCCAGGTTATTAGCTGGTGAATATTGACCTCTATTGTTTAAGTCCTTCCGTATTCTGGTAGGACTCTGGTAATAGACAAAAAATACATGGTTCAAACTTAGAAGTTCTATTAAACTATGATGATGGGTTTTCCTAAGCTTAAAAAAATGTACACAATGCTACTCGTCAGGATGTCTTACCAAAATATCAGTCCTCTGTCTGAACCTAATTTACCTTAGTCTCTAACCCCACTAATAATAGAGGAAGCATAAACTTAGCCTAGGAAAATATTACTTACAGATTGTCTTGGCTTGTGGTGGTTGGTTCTTGACTGCCACACACGTGTCTCTTTGTTTCTCTTTCAGATCTTGGTCTGCTGGTAGAGTTCAAAATAAGTTTATCCTTTCTGTCTTTCTGGAATAGGGGACTCCAGACCACCACATAAATGTCCTTGGGCCTCATTACGACCCAGCCGTTAAACCATGGCGCTATTAGCGCCATGGTTGATGCCGGATTCCGCCATGGTGAATGGCGGAATTACCGCCCCATTCCAAGGTTGGCGGGGCAGTAATTCCCCATTCACCATTGGCCCTTCCCCATTCCCATTTTTGCCCTATAGGGCTCAATGGGAATGGGGAAGGCGGTAATTACGGTACCGCAAATTGCGGTACCGTAATTACCTCCAAGGTCCCTTTGCGGGTCCAATCCTTAACAACTGGTTTTACCAGCCGTTAAGGTGGGAACCCGCAAAGGGACCTCGTAATTAGGCAGTAAGGGGTTAACGGCGCCTCCACCTTTTAGGGCGCCGTTAACCCCTTACCGCCTGGGTTGTAATGAGGCCCCTTGTCTGTTTAAAGAGCTTGTTACTATATTGGAGTAACTGGCCCTGTAAAACCGGCTATTTGTTTCGTATAATAGACTATTTTTAGAATCAGTTTCTTGTTCACCCCTCCAGGATTTTATAGTCTCTCCTGGGTTATTGAATCTCTTAGCCCGGCATGACTTCTCAGCATGGTTTGCACTCCTCCGTGGGGTACCTGGTTGCTCAGCCCGGTGCGGGCTATCCGGCCTCTCAGACCGTCTGGGTTTCTTGCTGATTTCACCCCCTTGTGGGGGTACTTTGTCTCTGCCCTGTGTGGGCTATCTCGCCCGTCAGGCGGCCTGGATTTCGTATTGCTCTCACCTCCTTGTAGGGTATTTCAGTGCCTCACTGCCCTACTCTCATTCCTCTGTCCTGTGTACCTGGTTCTAAGTGGCGGTATGGGGAGGCAGCTACCCCATTTGCTGTGAAACCATGGTGCTCGGCCCTTACACTTCCTCCTGTCTGCGACTGACGGGGCTTCAGCTTTGGAGCTGCGAAACATGGATATGCTGTGTCTCCAAAGGCTTTTTCTCTTTAGAGCTCTGTGGTACTGAGCTGCTTGGGCTCCTGCCTTTGTGGACTTGGCAGCGTTCTGTCGGCTCTGGGTTTGCTCGGCCCACCACTTCTTCTGCATTACCCTGCCTCCAGGATCAGACCTCTCCTGAGTGCTCCAGTGCAGGCTTTAGTTTTGCCCCCTCAATCCGGCTCTGCCCATCACTGCATGGACCTCAGCTCTCTTATGTTCCTCCCTGGAAAGGGAGGAGAGACACCATGGGCTGTGCTCTTCATACATGTAGTTTAGTTTTACTGGGATCAAAAACCAAGCCATTCAATTTTTTTTAAAGCCCTGCACATTATTAAACTGTTCAATCCCCATATAACCAGCACCCATTTGGGACTCTGCTTTCAAGGGAGGTGTTGGAAAACCTTTACATGGTGATTCTTTGTTCCCTAAGGAGGAGGCACCCCCAGTGAGATCCAGCTTGCCCTGTCTACTATGGGGTAAGCGTTGCCTCCCTAGTCCCAAAGGGGGTGGCTCCTTTTTGGGGAGAAGGGACGATTTCCCTGTATTCATCACAGAACGTACCTAAAGGCTAGTGCCTTATCTATCTAGCCACCCGCCCGGACTTCTGAGCTGTTCATTACAGTGATTAGAGGTCTATGATGGTATTGGAATGTGCTTTCCAGACTTTTGCCCTGATGTACTCTGTTCTCTAGCACACGTAATCCCCTCTCCTTTCTATCTTCCACTAATCTTCTCCTTCTTTCAGTATTATCCTGTTTCCAACTTCACCCTCCACTCACTCTACTCTGTCTCCCTTTTCTGTCTCTCTGATATCACTTAATTTTTGTATGCTTTGCCTCCACCCTTTGATCTTACTTCTGATGTTCTCTACACTCATTCTTCCTTCACTCTGCAATACCACTCTTTGCCCTACAACACCCCTCTATACACTACAACACACCTCTCCTCAGTACAATTCCCCTCCCCTCAATACAACTCCCCTCCCCTCAGTACAACTTTCCTCAATAAACCCCCCTACCCTCAATACAACTCCCCTCTCCTCAATATAACTCTCTTCTCGGCACTCCATCTACCTCTTCTGCACTACAACACCCTACTCCATACGGCAACTTTCTCTCTGCTACTCCACCCTCCACTCTACTACTCTACCCTCCACTCTACTACTAAAGCCTCCACTTTACTAATCCAGCCTCTGCAAGACTACTCCACTTTCCACAGTACTACACCCTCTATACTACTCTATCCTCCACTCTACTAATCCATCCTTCACTCTACTTCTCTATCCTTCACTCTACTACTCCACCATTCTCCACTCTACTCTTCTACTCCTCCACCCTCCATTCCACAGTCACCCTCCTTTCACTCAATTACATCAATTCCAGTCACTCTTTACACGAACTTGCCCATCTACACTTGCCACACTATTACGTATACTCATACTGCAGAACCACTTGCACTCAATATCTGATGCCTCACCTGCTGATTCTTTGTTCCCTAAGGAGGAGGCACCCCCAGTGAGATCCAGCTTGCCCTGTCTACTATGGGGTAAGCGTTGCCTCCCTAGTCCTAAAGGGGGTGTTACATCAATTCCAGTCACTCTTTACACGAACTTGCCCATCTACACTTGCCACACTATTACGTATACTCATACTGCAGAACCACTTGCCCTCAATATCTGATGCCTCACCTGCTGATTCTTTGTTCCCTAAGGAGGAGGCACCCCCAGTGAGATCCAGCTTGCCCTGTCTACTATGGGGTAAGCGTTGCCTCCCTAGTCCCAAAGGGGGTGGCTCCTTTTTGGGGAGAAGGGACGATTTCCCTGTATTCATCACAGAACGTACCTAAAGGCTAGTGCCTTATCTATCTAGCCACCCTCCCGGACTTCTGAGCTGTTCATTACAGTAATTAGAGGTCTCAGTACTACACCCTCTATACTACTCTATCCTCCACTCTACTAATCCATCCTTCACTCTACTTCTCTATCCTTCACTCTACTACTCCACCATTCTCCACTCTACTCTTCTACTCCTCCACCCTCCATTCCACAGTCACCCTCCTTTCACTCAATTACATCAATTCCAGTCACTCTTTACACGAACTTGCCCATCTACACTTGCCACACTATTACGTATACTCATACTGCAGAACCACTTGCACTCAATATCTGATGCCTCACCTGCTGAAAGAAAAGAAACATGAACACTTGCCAGTTTTCCTTCTACCCTCAGCCAATCTGATCTTGTCTTCCCAACCGAGGGAGGGTTACAGGTATGCATAGCATTAAATGGCCCCTTAAGCCTACATTCCCTCACAGATGATCCTGCTACATAGGGCGATGGGAATGTTTTGTCCCAAACATTAGGAGTGGAACATTTGTAGACCCTCTGTCATTGGGATTGTTGTCTCAAGAATGTTGATTGGATAGAACAGGGAAATTAGGTAAACTGGTATGATTAGGGAGATTATTTTGATATGAGAAGCACAATGTCATACTATACACTTTCCTCTTGTGAATTTAATTAAAACAAACTTCTTTTTAACTAACTGTTAATAATAAGGATATTGTTCTAAATATACTCAAGCTAAATGTACAGTATTTAATAAGAAAAGGTAGTACTTGCCATTTTCTTTTTAGTTTACTGTAATTGGTTCCAGTACTCACCTGCTCAAGGTATGGATTGAAAGGTAAGGTAGGTGAATGTATGTCCCTTAATATAACAGGACTTTCAGCCATGGGAATTGCATTCAGAAAATAATGATTGCATTGTTGCGTGAGGAGGAGCTATAGCCGTTGGTATCCAACCACTGGCTTTTAAAGAGGCAAGAAATGATAAAAGGGCATAGAAATTTGCTGACACCGTTATTGAATTAGGGTTCAGGGCATTAAATGGGAGGTTAACGTCAGACATCCCAGGAAAGCACACTTTTATAAATGCTAGACACTGCTCAACGATTGACTGCCTCATACTAGGTGTAGAAAATTGGTCCTGAGTCAAAGACTTTAAGGTGGCCATTAGGATCGTAAGTGATCATGATCTCCTCATCCTGACAATAAGGATTAGTGAGGAATTAACTCATTGTCGACCTTTGTCGGTGGAGAATGGGGATGATCATGGTCTTTGTATAAAATGATACGTTGGGAAAGCATCTGTTTCGGAAGGATAGCTCATGGGCAAAACACTCACCTTGGAAGCAAGACAACGCAGAGCAATACAGGTTTGACCCCCGGGTCCACGCTTAGAAACCTCTGGGTATTAAGCACATTCTAAATAGCCAATTACAAAACATGTAGCCAGGGTCATACATGCAACCCTGGATGACATAGAAACATGTTTGTGTGCAGGTAGTACTGATGATGCGAAAGGTTTGGCCTGGGAAAACATAACATTAACAGCCGCCTAGGCATTTAGGAAAATGCATTTTTGGCCAAAATGTATAATGCAGCGATGCCACTTTAACATTGTCTATTAGTGAAGTAGCCAAAGATCTAACCGGGATAGCAAATGGCAAATCTGCAAGGCCAGCTTCGGTCCTGATTGAGTTCTTTAAACATAAAAGATCAGTGTGTGTGGGTGCATATAGTTAACTCAATATTTAACACAGTACTATAACATAAAACCATACCGAACTCCTGGAAGGAGGTGACTATAATACAAATTCTAAGAAAAGCAACAGATAAGATCCTGCATGTTACAGACAAACATCTCTGATTGACACCTCAGCAAAATGGTTTGGCTGGGCATTGTATGGAAATATCAAAGACTGGGTAGTAGATAGCCGAATCCTTATGCACTACCAATGTGGTTTCCTGGAGGGTATAAGCACGACTGATCAAATAATGAACTTAAACCTAATTCTTGATAAATATGTGCAAGGTTATAGAAGTATGATATAGTTGGAATGTATGGACCTTTAAACTGCATTTGACTTGGATCTATGTGATCACTGCAACCACACACAATTGCGAACGCCGAAAATGCGATTTAATTTTTTATGTTTTATTTAAACCCCCTTTACACTACATAGATATGTGGGGGAGACCCCCTGCATCTCCCCATATTACTATTATATCCCATACCCCCCACATATATATGTGTTTTAAAGGGGGTATTTAAAAAAAAAAGAAAGTCGGCCATTTCGGCTGTCACAATTGGGCGACATTTTGGGACATTACCTTTGACTGTATTAATCATGAAAATCACTCTTCAATTTTTACATAAATTCACTATTGCATGCACTGTCCAATTTGATGAGCGTTGTCCTCAAGATGGCAGGACAGAAGATATGCATGCTTTAGTACACAGATGATGCAGTCCTGCTGGCATTTAGGGAAGGACTGACACAGTCTCAGGTCAGGGGAGAGCATTCCAGTTTTCTGGAGCTGCATAGCTTACAGACCCCTCTGCCACCATCTTGAGCTTAGCTCTAGGAGTTTGCAGGAGGCCCGCGTTGTTGGATCTCTGTGTACTATGTTTTGCGCGATAGAAAGACATTTAATAAATAAGTGATGGCAGCATGTGAGACGGTTGGAGAGATATCCTGTGTTAGTGCCATATGGGTACTTGTACCTATTGCACATAATGCAGAAATAAATCCTGCGGGCTACAGGAAGCCAGTGCAGTGCACGCCTTGCTTCTGAGATTTGATCCTTTTCCGGATGGTCTTCCACCATTCTGACAGTGTTATTTTGGACAATCTGAAGGTGCATTATTTCTCATTTAGTAATGCCTTGTAGAAAGCTAGAGCCATAGTCCAATTTGGCTCCAACTAGAACAGTTTTCTTGTGACAGAAATGGCATCAACTGTGCCATGAGAGTATCTGGTTTACTCTATACATCCAGAGACTCTATACATCCATACCTCATCTAGAAGGTATTGAGGCATTTCAATGGATGGTTCTGTGTGATTTAATCAAGGAAGAATTAATCAAATTATTTTTTGCAGGACATTTTACCGTAAATTTATGGAAGGGGGAAACCCCACGCAGGCCTCCCAATGTAACCCAGCTTCATTATTACCCTAAACCACCAGCCCACATACATTTGCGGTAAAATGGTAAAGAAAACATTTGATGAATTATCCCTCAATGGAAAAACCTGCAATGGAATTCTCCTATCCCTAATGGATCCTACTGCAGGAAGAACATTGCCAAGCATCCAAAGTCTTTATAATTTAATTCATGAAAATAATTCTCTAATGAGCAATTTTACTTGCAAGCTTCAGGTACATCAATGGAGTCAGCAATGGCCCCAGCATATGCCAACATCTTTTATTACTTTGGGACTACACATGTTCTTCATCATGCATCTTGGTCATCTAAAATGCTATTGTGGAAAATATATATAGATGATATTTGTTATATCTGGTGTGGGAACATGAAGGAACTGCAAGATGTCTTTGAGTACCTCAATGCCATACACCCTCTTATTAAATTCACTATGCATAAAGGCACACCCTAGTTGCATTTTCTAGATGTTGAGATCCAGTTATGCAACAGTGAAAGTATCACCACCATTTTTAGAAAACCCACAGATTTTAACACCTTACATTACCTGAGCTTCCTCCCACAGAATTTGAGGAATAATGTCCCTTGCAGCCAATTTCTTAATTCAAGAAGAATTATTTTGGTTGAGGATACCTACCAGGAAGAATGTTCTAAACTATCTGAGAGACTTAGAGCCGGAGGTTACCAATTAGACCTAATTACTGAGGCCAAACAGAAAGCTACAAGTAAACCACAGGAGAGTCAGCCGATCCGTAAACTCAAGTCTGACCATACACCATTCCTATACTCTATGAAGTACTCGAGTCACAGTCAGCACATCTCCCGATTATTGAAAAAGATTGGAGACTGGTTCAGCTGGACCTGCACCTATCCAAACTTTCCCCAGAGCCATTTGTGATTGCTTGCACAACTGGTAAAATTGCTGAGACTGCGTGGTCAAGGCAGAGAAATTGCAACACACTAAAGAATTGTTGTTTCAACAAAATAAAAATTGACATTTCCCTGCCTAAGTTGCAACAATTGTAATAATGCCATGAATGGGGATTACATCAGAGACCCACGTACTGGTTGTAAAATCAAATTACGAAATTATGATACATACGATACACACTTTGTGATAAATGGTGTATGCTGCCTATTTGGAATTTTGTATGTGAGCCAAACCGAAAAGAAAAGCAAAAGAATGCTGAAATGAGCATAAAAGCAATATCTGGACTAAGAATACCTAGTCATCTGTTACGAGGATTTTTTTTAGAACACACACTCAATTGCCCAACTTCGTTGTGTAATTCTTGAAGTGGTTCATAAAGCACCTAGAGGACGTGATTTCAATACAATCCTCACACAACGTGAGCTGTACTGGATTGACAGGTTAGACTCTTTGTACCTGAATGGAATGAATAAAGACTTCTATCTTGGCACTTTTCTTTAGTTATTGGCTATGTGGTTTTAAAACTTATCTTAATGAGCTACTCTACATCTATTGGCATTATCTTATGAGTTTGTGAAATGATATGCTGGTCCTTTATTTATGTTAAACTTAACATGTCACTTTTTCAATCATCCTAATTTGACTATATATATAATTTATTAGACCCATTTAATTGGATTTTGTGATTTTGAACTTACTACGTTTTCACAATCTGGCTCTCATTGAGATTTTGAACTTTAGTTATATGCTATGGGATTTCACAATTTACTTCCAATAATACCAATTTTAAGAAAGGCAACAGATAAGATCCTGCATGTTACCAGCCAACATCTATGATTTACACCTCAGCGAAGTTGTTTGGCTGTCCATTGTATGGAAATATCATGGACTGGGTAGTAGATAGCGGAATCCTACTGCAATACCAATATGGTTTCTGGGAGATCAAATGATGAATTCAAACCTAATTCTAGATAAATATGTACAAGGTTAAAGAAGTATGATATATCTGGAATTTATGGACCTTTCAAAAGCATTTGACTGTATTAATCGTGATAAACTCTGGAAGGTTCAACGTGCTTTCGGAGTGCCAGAGGCAATTCTGCAAGTTTTGGTTGCAATGCACACAAATTTATCGGCAAGAGTACGGACGGGGAACCAAGGCTAACTAACCCAGGCATTTCAAATATCCCAGGGAGTTAGACAAGTGTGTGTCTTAACCCCATTACTCTTCAATCTTTACATAAATTCACTATTGTATGCACTGTCCGATTTGACGAGCGCTGTCCTCAAGATGGCAGGACAGAAGATATGCATGCTTCTGCACACAGATGATGCAGTCCTGCTGGCAAGAACAAAGCATACCCTGCAAATACTGGTTAATGGATTTAATCATTAGATGGGACAAAGAGATCTAAAAATTAACACAGTTAAATCGAAGGTAATGCGTATTGGCGGTAGTAAACCCTTGGGGACTGCAGTATCGATTGAAGGCAGGAAAATGAATTGGGTTAGCTCCTTTTTCTATCTGGAGTCACAATTTTCTATGATATGAGGTAGAACTCCCACATTAAACAACAAACAATCAAGGCTTTGCAGATCAACGGTTCAATCCTGAGATATGGCAAGAAATTAGGTGGGATGTCACTACATCATGCTTTTAGGATCTATCATGTTAAATCAGTACCATTTTTAACTTACGGTGCAGCCATGTAGGGATATTATACCACAAAGACAGCTCAAGTCAATGAAAATCAATTCTTAAGGAAAATTATGGGTGTGCCACAGGCCTTCCCGGGATAGCTCTTACAAGAAGAATTTGACATGATATACATCAATTATCATTACAACCATTATTTCATTGGTTGCAAATATGGGGAAATCCCCATTTGAGACTAACCAGCGTTTGCTAGAAGATACCATGTCCTCAAATATACTCCAATGAGCCACCCCACATATATTTGTATTATATTATGAGACTCTGAGCCAATGGTATGCTGGTTCTTGATTTAAGTTAAAATGAACATGACTTTTTGTTATTGTCAATTTAACTCTACATAATTTCTTGAAACTCTTTGATTGGCTATTGTGATTTCGAAATGTCTACGTTTTGACAAATGGATTATTATTGCGACTTTGAACTGTCTATAGTCTGGTAGACTCATTCTTTACAAAAATGTATAAATATTTGAATGATTAACGACATTGCGACAAATGGTTAATTCTTCTTCTGTTAGCTATCCAGTGATAATGTTGCTGTGAAAATGGCCGCCAGCTGTTGACATTTCCCTATAAATGCCTTCTCCAGACAATCAAACACTTTCCCCAAATATTCTAGGATTGGAGGTAATAATATATAACTATACCCCTCCCAGAATATTTGGGTAAAGAACTTTAGGGCCCAGGAAAAAAAGGTTGCCTACCTGGCGACTTTTTCACAGAAACATTATTACATGGAACCAGTGCTCCAGATAAGATTTTGAGGTGGGAGTATTTTACGCATGATTTTTCAAATTAGAGCGTAAATGCAATTTCAAGAGAGTAAAAATTAGTTTTCTCCTCTGCAAGAGAGTAAAACTTATCCAACACACACGTGATGGGTATGAACACATTTTAAAAGAGTGCATGCTTTATTGTGTTGCTCGCTTAGCTGTCAAAGATGTGGTCTTTCAGTTGGAAATTCACCATCATGCATAAGAAGGCTATGCTGCTGACAAAAGAAATGCTACAGTGCCATCTAGTGGTGGAAAGTATGTTTTTTTAATGAATAAATCAAAGCGTACACGGTACGCAGTACACAATTAAATAATCCGTATTTGCCATATTTACATGCGTAAAAGGGAAAGATATGCACGTTAACTGGTAGGCTGCATGGAACCATCTATTACAAGTACTGGTATGTTGCAGTTAGTCATTTAACTGGCCAAAGCATTTTATATCACACGTCTGTACAAGTGAAATATTTATTTAATTACCTATGGGGGTACGTCTAAATACACTTTAATGCATCTTCAAAGTTTTACTTGAATTTACTCCGGCACATTAGATCCGTTTTGCACTTTGGATACTGGACTACGTCCCTCCCATATGTTCACGCACCCGCTTTGGCCAGTGGGGCACGCGTGTGATGCCATTGCGTCATCATGTGATTAACTTAACTACGTCCTACGAATGGCAGCCATTTTGCGACCGTACCGCACCACATGGAGAGCTAGTGTTCTATTGGTCTTACTGCAGGTTACCACCGAGAATTATAAATTACCCCGATACTGTTGGGTAACATAAGCTTTTTCTCTTTAGCCTTTTGTGCATACCGTACTGGGCTACACTATAGATGTAATGTTTCTAAACCTACCATTAATGTTGCCCCTAGAAGATTAACTATCATCCTGTTGGTCATATGTCCTCGAGTGACAGCCCACTCACTGGACCTCGAACGTTAATATGTGGTTTTTTTTTCATTCTCATTGTTTATAAACTCTGGGCTTTGTAGTCATTTTACTTACTACTTACATATTTACCTTATCATAGAGACCCAAATGGATACACATTGCCTTCTTTACCTTGGATTCAGTTTTTTTAGAACAAGCCACCTCATCCCATTTCATTGTGAATAGAAGGGATGTCACCTTCATTTTTTGTGCACTTGAATTAAGTAATGGACATAAATATGAGTCTACATACTCACTAGGGCTTCTCCATTATAATGCAGATCTATTGTTGGACCACATTTTTGCAATGACACTTGGAGGGTTTTCTAAATGAATTATCTAATGATCATTCGATCTGGTAAATTAAACCAATATTTCACCTACCTTGTGATTTATGTGAGGAACCCATGGTGGCAACAAGTAAGACAGACACAAGTGATCACAGTTCAAGGGTATTTATTGAACAATGAATGCTGTATGGAGACTGGAAAAACGCCTAATCTAAACCTAAAACTAAGATGGGAGCAAGCATCAACCATCAAATGAAAATTAAGGGAGTCCTGGTGGCCTTGTGTCAAATAATAAGGGCCTATAGTAAGAAACCTATTGCAAAACCTCACAACTAATACATAAAAGTTGTGGGATAGTTTTCAGGAAAAGAAAGAAGTCTTCGTAAATAATACGTCAGGATGTGGTAGCCTGAGACTCCCTTCCCCACATGTCATGCCTCGGGTTTCTGTGTGGTGACGGCTGGGTATGTCTAGAAAAACCTGGAGGCTGTCCAACCTCGGTGACAGCGATCACGTGACACGCACGTAATGTGCTTTTTGTGTCCTCACACTGCTTAGCTATTTATGTCCTTTCAAGCCGCGACCCGGGTGCTCCTAAACTGAGTTGTTTGCTACTTGGTTTAGAGTGTGCTTTTCGGTTTATTGTTGTATTCCTGGCTATCTGACCTGGCTCGCTTATACGGATTTGCATTTGGGATTGCCCTTTGATCCTCTGACGTTTGATGCCCTTTTGCTGCCTCCCCCCGGTTACCGGACTTTTGGCTTTTGCATCTACGGCATTCTGTCAACGCCTGTCTACCAAGTGCTGGACACCATTCTGACAGGCACTTCTTTCCCGTGCCATTTTCCGTATCAGCCACTGTTTGTCTGTTTCTCTGTTTCACCTTTCTTCATCAACACATCCTGCTTCACTCTGCAAAGTACTTTTGCTGCACTCCTCAAGGACGCTGTCCTGTGCTCACGAGGAACTCTACCATGGAATATTGTGACCTCCTGGACACTCTCCTGATTTCATCATTGGTCACTTTGTGGATTGTTTTTTGTTGGTTACTTTTGAACGCTCTGCTGATTCCCACAGGACTTGCTCTGGACTCTGGTTTAGTGTGCACCCTCGTGCCGTTCGGGTTAGGTGGTCCTACACAGACTCCTTTTGGATATTGGAACTTTCTACAAACACCAACCACCGCACTCACTCTCCTCTGACATCAAGTAGGTTACTGGCCTTCTCCTTTACACAGCAGGTAAGACCGGGAATATTGAGGGTGGTTGTTGCTGAGAACCGGCGTACTTGGCTGCTATTCTGACCTGTTGTATTGTTCTTTGTTCCCTTAGCTCTGATATTGCGGCTACTGCCTTTTCACTCAAGCCTCTGGCCTGTCAGATGACTTATAGTCCTCCAGGCTGCGCTCTTGGGGAGAAAGTCTATTTTACATTGGTTCATGGACTTTCTTCGAGTGAAGTATCGCCTTCAGGGTGTGTCATACTTGTAATCACTCAAGGTTGTGACAGTAAGGGGGGAGCCTGGAGCACAGCAGACACTTGAGCTTTCCCAGCACAAGTTAACAGTTCCAATGGCAGCAATCAGGATCATCAATGACCAAGTTTTGTTTCTCCTGAAAGTCTCTTACCTTTGAAGGCCTGATGTATCCAATAACAAAAAAACACAAATTTCTCTTGGCAGTTCATGTAGGGTGATGGTTTCACCCTTGGGTCCCCTCTTCTGGGCTGACCCTTCAAAAACAGTTCCTCTTCTTAATGGGTCTTGGGTGATGACTTCACCCCTGGACCTCCCTCGTTCAGGCTCAGACCCGTTTTGACAGTTGGCATACCTCCGCCAGGTTCCCTATGGCTTTCAAGAAGTCTTATGCTATTGTTCTTACAAAAAGTCTGTTCAACAGTTTGCTGTGAACTTCCCTTTCTCTGGTTCATGTGATCAGGGTGATAGCAGCTCACCCCTGGGTATCCCTCTTCTGGGGCTGATCCTTCTCTTAGACAAGCGGGACAGTGTACTTCTCCTGTCTTACAGCATCTCTTGGTTTCTCCCTACATCGGGCTTGTATTCCAAAACGACCAGCGGGACAGTGTGCTTCTCCTGTCTCCCCCTTAGCCTCTTAATGTCTTTTTAAACAGTTCATAGTGGACATTCCTTGCCTTGTCGACACACTGTTTCTCTAGACATTAGCCTTTGCCCCTTCTTGTTAGCATCCCTATTCTGGGTTATCTCTTGCCAACTTCACATTCACTTGTAATGTTCACAGGATTGACTTTCCCCTTTTACTTTCACCATGTTTGTAGATCAAAGTCTTTCAATTGTATGGGAATTTTATTTGACCCTCTGTATGACCACTTTGACCTATTTCGCTGGCCCTCCCACGGTCTTCTGGTATCTGTAGTTTCCTTCAAAAGAAAGGGGATCAGCCAGAGTCTTTCACACAAGCACCCACATGGTGCCAGAACACTCTGCAGCTGGTCCTGAAGTGTCCTGAAGGGTTGATTTGTGTCTTATAGCTTCACCACTTACTTTGCTCCCCAAAATGGCACTTTGTCATTGGGAGCTGCAGGAGATAAAAGGGGATGTTTGTAGTAGGTCATGGTCTCTACCTCTGTTATGCTTGATATGCAAATTACAAGAAGGTAACAAAAGACACTAACCTGGATGAGATGAACTGCTTTGCTGCCTTTGAGAAGTACCCAATATCCCCTGGGTTTCCCCTGCTGAGAGACAACCAGGGGCCAACCAGGCACCTCAGGGGAACCCTCTGGGGAAGAAAACCCTGGTAGATCTGCGTCTTCTTGTTGACTATGTTGAAAGTCTGACTTGATGTTTTCAGGTATAGGCATGACGACAGATAAGGGTGGAGGATATGAGACAGGGGATCAATAGTCTGCCAAAGGACAGGAACAGAAGGAGGATTATGAAAAGAGACAGTGTTACCTAAACCCCTGAGACGTGTCTCAATATGGCTTGCTTTGGTTGAAAGAACTGGGATAATTACTCCTGTTAGATAAAGGAGAGGCGTTAGGAGTTGAAGAGAGAAAGGGAAAGAGGAAATGTGTATTGTAGAAATCTCTACCTGGGTAGAACCCTGTGTGTTGCCACAGTGAAGATTTCTGTATGGAAGGCAGGGCAATTAATAGCTGTGCATCCATGCACGCGGCTCGGGAGGCTATGGAGAGAACAACAGAGTCAGCACATGTCATGTAGTTTCCATGTGAATGTGATGAATGGTGTTAAGCGCCGTACCTTTGCAGGACTATGAGTGCGTTTGATTACTGGATCCTTGTTCAAAGACAACGGGACGGAGTGTGTGTACCGCGACTGCAGAAAGAAATGAAAGCGATCAGTATGTGTGAGTGAGACTAGAACTTGCTCTGCAGTGACGGCAGGGAAGAAGCGTACAGTTTCTGGGCCTGTTGCTAAGCAAGCACTCGGCGTTAGAGGCAGCGAGGGTCCTGAGACTGCTGAACAGTGTCTGCTGTGCGATCGGGATCCATGGGACTGTATAGTGTAAGCAGAGATTAGTTTCGGAAGTAGAAACAGATACAAGAAAAATGAGGACAGGTTTTACAAGAAAGAACTGCGTACTCATGGAGCGAGCACTGGAGAGAGTAGTGCCGTGTCGGAGGCTAGACTAGAGAGCCAAATAACTCCTTCCCTTCTGCAAAAGGGGAGGAGCCAAAACTGGAAGCACCACAAAGACAGGGATGGTGCCTGCAATCACGGGAGCCATGTTGGGAGGAATCCTCTTTGCCATGCTGATCTCCCACGAGCGCTTCCAAAGGGACCACCAGAGCCCATTAGGTATAACAGTATGCCCCCTTCGAAGGGAAAGGCAGTCCGGTTTGCCAGGATGCAAATGATGAAAGCGACGCACCAAGCGTGCTGCATGCACATCAGTCACCGATTCCCAGGAGCGATCGGCTGGGGAATAACCCTTCCAATCAACCAGATACTGAAGTCTGCCATGATATTCCAAATTCCAGAGACCTCGTATTCCGGACCAGAATGAGTGATCACAGGCAGGGAAAAACCGCAAAGAAGATAGCCAAAATGGTCAGGTACCTCCGGCTTGAGTTGAGAAACATGGAACACTGGATGAATTTGAGACCAGGAGTTGGGAAGACGAAGCTGAACCGCTGCAGGGCCTTTCAGCTGCAACACCATCAAAAGGGCCAAAATATCAAGGAGCGAACTTAGGGGGAACCAGTTGTCGAGGCAAAAAACAGTAAGCCAACCAAACCTTATTGCCGGGCCTGAAGGAAGGTGCCGGGGGTGCGATGTCAGTCAGCAAATCTTTTGCCTCTATACTGAGCCATCTGCAAGGAAGAGCGTGCCATATGGTATCCGTCCTGGATCTGATGAATCAATGTATCCACATCTAGAAAACGTGATGAGGCAGGAGCCTTGGAAGGAAACAAGTTGGATGGTACAAAAGAATGGACTTGTTTTCAGTGCAGCATGGGAGGCATTGTTATAAGCATATTCTGCTAATGGGTGCAAATCGGACCAATTATCCTGGACAGTGGAGATAAAACACTTCAAATAACCTTCGAGAGTCCGGATAAGCCTCTCCGTTTGTCCATTAGTCTGTGGATGGAATCCTGGGCTCAGTGCCCGTTTGATGTCCAAGATGGAACACACCTGCTGCCAATACCGCAAGGGATAACGAGAACCTTGATTGGACACAATGGTGTCCGGCAACCCATCACAGGAAAAGATGCATTCAAAGAAAATGGGTGCCATTTGCACCACCGTAGGTACTCCCTTTAAGTGCACAAAGTGAGCCAGTTTAGTCAGTGAATCGATTGTTACCATGATGGCAGTGAATCCAGCCAAAGAAGGAAGATCTACGATGAAATCAGTAGAAATGATTTGCCAGGGACGGTCCGGTATCTTTGTCTTTACCAGGCTGCCTAAAGGAGGCCTACGAGGTACTGGAGGCATATCCTACATGATGACACATAATCCCAGGTATCTACAGGCAGGGGAGGCCACCAGAAATGTCTCAGAATCAACTCCATGGTATTCTGTACCCCCTGGTGTCCAGCTGCCTTAGTATCGTGACACATGCGTAAAACCTCCTTACGGAGGTTGGCAGTAGGCACATATACCCGATCTCCGTGAAAGTATAGTCTGCCGTCCTTCTGAAGGTTGTGTTTAGAAAGTAACATATGGATGTCCTGCTCATGAAGTCTGGTGGCCATGGTAAATTGTTGTAACAGGCCAAGGACGGCATTGACAAAAACCGCCTTTGGGAAGAGATGCTCTGAACAAAACTGAGAGGGACCCCTAGGTTTCTTCCAGGAGAGGGCATCAGCCATCAAATTGATCTTTCCTGGGATAAACGTAAAGACTATATATGGTATGGGGGAAAATGGGAGCCCATCTAGCCTGCCAGCTGTTCTGGGTTTGTGCATATTGCAGGGCCCTGAGATTATGGTGATCCGTTCGGACTTCCACAGGGAATTCCGCCCCTAACAATAAATGCCTCCATTCTTCAAATGCCTTCTTGATGGCTAGTAGCTCCTTTTCCAATACAGAATAGTTCAGTTCAGAGGCGTTCAAAGTTTTGGATAAGTAGGCAACGGGGCACTCGTCACAAGAGTCTGTCTCTTGCAGTAGTACTGCCCCCGAGGCATGATGTGAAGCATCAGTCTCAACAATGAACTGTCTGCCTTGGTCGGAAGTAACCAAAATAGGGGCCTTAGTGAATGGAGATTTCAAGGCATCAAAGGCATCCTGCATCTCTTTAAGCCACTGAAAAGGAACACCTTTTTTGAGCAGGTAGGTAAGAGGTTTAATCAAATCTGAAAATCCAGGAATGAATTTCCTATAAAAATTTGCAAAGCCCAAGAATCACTGTATCTCCTTAATATACGTGGGAACTGCTGTGATATAAATCAACCACTGCTGTGATCTTGGCTGGGTCCATGGACACCCCTTGGGGTGAAAGAAGATATCCCAAATACTGCACTTAGCTCTGATGAAATTCACATTTTTATAACTTGCAAAAAAGATGTTCGCGTTTCAGTCTTCCCAATACTTCTTGGACATGACCGATGTGTTCTGACTCTGAAGGGGAAAATACCAAAATGTCGTCTAAATACACGATCACAAAATGTAACAAAATATCAGAAAAGATGTGATCCATGAAACGTTGAAATACACCGGGGCATTAGAAAGAACTGGGATAATGACTCCTGTTAGATACAGGAGAGGAGTTAGGAGTGGAAGAGTGAAAAGGAAAGAGGAAATGTGTATCGTAGTAATCCCTACCTAGGTAGAACCCTGTGTGTTGCCACAGTGAAGATTTCCATATCGAAGGCAGGGCAATTAACAGCTGTTCGCCCCTGCACCCGGCTCGGGAGGCACTGGAGAGAACAACAGAGTCAGCACATGTCATGTAGTTTCCATGTGAATGTGTCGAATGGTGTAAAGCGCTGTACCTTTGTAGGACTGCAAGTCTGTTTGATTACTGGATCATTGTTCAAAGACAACGGGACGGAGTGTGTGTAGTGCGACTGCAGAAAGAAATTAAAGCGATCAGTATGTGTGAGACCGGACTTGCTCTGCAATGACGGTGGGGAAGAAGCGTACCATTGCCGGGCATGTTGCTAACCAACCACTCTGCGTTAGAGGCAGCTAGGTTCCTGAGACTGCCGAACAGTGTCTGCTATGTGATTGGGATCCGTGGGACTGTAGAGTGTAAGCAGAGATTAGTTTCGGAAGTAGAAACACATACAAAGAAACTTAAGACAAGTTTTTACAAGAAAGAACTGCATACTCATGGAGCGAGCACTGGGGAGAGTAGTGCTGCGTCGGAGGCTAGACTGGAGAGCCAAATAACTCCTTCACTGCTGCAAAAGGGAAGGAGCCAAAACAGGAAGCACCACAGAGACTGTGATGGTGCCTGCAATCACGGGAGCCATGTTGAGAGGAATCCTCTTAGCAATGCTGATCCCCCTCCAATGCCTCCAAAGGGACACCGGAGTCCATGAGGTATAACAATCTCTGCCCCTCAGAGACCTGGGTTCGCCTGCCTGGTCCAGGGGAGGAGTTTAACTGTTGGTACCTCCAGGCCACCCCAGCTGCCCCGGGTCTTGTCTTCTGGAGGGATGGCTTCCTCCTCCACACTGCAATCTACTCTCGGGTAGCAGGACCAGTGTTTGGGCACTTTTCTGTCATGACCCTTGCTCTGGCCCTCACTGGCAAGTCAGCCTTCCAGTTAGGGCCAAGTCAAAGGCCTTAAAACCTCATCCAAGACTCTCTTGGATTCAGTCCTTTGGCACCAGGCTCATAACCACCATAAAGACCAACATTAGAATGGGACTATTTACTTGGGACTATTTAACTTGGGTGGGGGGGGGGGTTCAGCCAACATGGAGGCACACATATAGCTCAGTTACAAGGAACTGAGCTATGCGGTCTCGTCTTTTGGGTGTGGCAGGCCTGGGACTACTTTACCTGGACTACTTTGGGTGTGGCAGGCCTCGGACTATTTTACCTGGACTACTTTACCTGAGACTATTTAAACCGCACCCAAACAGCAGAACATGCTTTGCGTTATTCTGTTCTGGGCAGCGTAACGCTCACTGTGTCCAGTTCTTTGATGCCAGCTTACCTGAAACCAAGGACCTGCAGAGAGAGAAAGAACACTACGAAACCTACCTGGAACAGTATCCTGTCTTCAATCCATCACTGACTTCAGTTCCACTCACCTGAAGGTACGAGCTCCATCATCCGGCACTGCATGCATCCTGGAATACCATAATCTGGAAAGAGGAGAAAGAAAGACAGCATTAGTAAGCGTTTACTCACGTTTCCTCCCGAATGAAGAAAGCCAAACAATTCTTACCTGGGTAGTCATCTCCTAGTCAGTATCATTGCTGGAACATTACGGCGCTCGGCGAGGAACATTGCAACCTGCAAGGAGAGAAAAGACACATGTTAGCAATATAAAAGGCGAAACAGCGCCGCGCATCGCACATTACTCACCGGACAGCATTGCGCACACCGCGCTTTCACCTACCGGCCCATGCTCATCTTGTAACTGCATGACAACACCAAAATACCTTTCCATACCTAAAAGGAAAGAAGCAATACATTATTATTCGAACTAAGAGGAACATAAGAACTGCATATAAAGACTGTAAAGCAGTAAACCTACGGAGTCGCAGCAGGCCTGGATTCCCACAGGGGGGCTTGCACCAGTGAAGTAACTTGGTCGCTGCTCGCCCCCCACATCTACATGCCCCTGCTACGAGGAGCAGGACAGAGAATCCACCTTTTACAATATGAAGGTGAGGAGAAGGCCCAAGGTGGAGGAAGGAGTTGAGGCCAAGGGAGGTGGGAAAACATATAGACAATCTGGTATTGAATCCAGCTCTCCTATATTGTAGACCCATCTTTAACCAGAGGCCTTAGCAAGGGACCGGGAGCGGGTTCAAAAATGCAAATCATACAACCAGGACTGGGTGTCGTCCCCATGGATACCAGGTGAGCTTAACAGAACGCAAAACCTCAATAATATTATCCACCTGGGCGTCATGGAGACTTCAGAGACTGACCAGTTAGTTCAGTTGTTGGGACAATTACGCACTGAAGTACATTCAGCCAGGCAAGAAACCAACGCTCTTAGGAGGGATTTGATTGTTACTAAGTATCTTTCGACGAAATAAGTAGACAATTGCTCCAATCACAGGCAGGACAGACCCCATTGCCTAGTAACATTCTGCCAGCACCTGTACCAACTTCTTCTACCAATCCAGTACAAATAACCTTTCCTAGGGCAGTTCCTTTAGCTTCACCTGAATGATTTACAGGGGACCACAAGAAGTATGCAACACTCATGAACCAGTGTCGTCTTCATTTCCTTTGCAGACCTGGGGCTTTTCCTAACGACCAAGCGTGGGTTGCTTTTGTCTTGTCATACCTGAGTGGCAGTACTGCAGATTGGTTGGTACCATTGGCAAGTCAGGATAACCCATTGTTGCATGACTTTGGGTTTTCCAGATGGAAATGGAAAAACTCTTTGCTCGTCATACCCAAGGCCAGGCATTAGACAACAAACTTTTGTCACTCCGTCAAGGAAGTCAAGACTTGCTTACATATATAGCAACATTTAACAGACTAGTCGTTGAAGGTGGGTGGCCTGAGGAAAAAAGGACCACACAATTTCATCTGGGTCTACGAGGGGACCTAAATGATGTCCTTGCTCAAGTGGTTAACCCACCTAAAAACTGTGGAGAATTCATCAACCTTGTGGTGCAATTAGATCACAGATTACAAGACCGAAAAGCGGACCGCATAAGGTTAGAAACTCGAGCTGTGTATGTCCGGTCAAAGGATAATGTTCCATGTACATTGGAAAACACGGTAGAACCCATGCAAATCGGAGGTGTATGGCCCCCTTTAACTAAAACTGAAAGAGACAAGAGAAGGCAACAGCAATTATTCTTATATTGCGGAAAATCAGGCCACTTCCTCAAAGAATTCCAGTGAAACCACCAAGGAGAACTTTTGGAGCCACAGGGAAGGAAGATAATAAAAAGGAGTAGGAAAACTATCAAGCCCGGCAAGCGTAGAGGTCCGCTTGTCGAGCGAGAATGATGAGCCACAGACCTCACACTTTGCATTACCAGTAATTTTGATCAATCACCAACAACCGTCTTGGATGCATGCTGTCAAAGCATACATAGACAGCGGAGCAGTTGGGAATTATGTAGACCAAGATCTGGCAGCAGAGATGGAGCTTCCCTTATGCTCTAAGTTGACTACTGAAAAAGTTACTACTGTTGATGGGACAGAAATAGCTTCCGGACCAGTAACACAATGTACAGCAGCACTAACCCTACTGTGCCAGGATGGACACTGAGAATCTACTGCATTCAATCTCATCAAAGCTCCTCAGTTTCGACTAATCTTAGGGATGCCATGGTTGGTAGCTCACAACCCTCTAACAGATTGGCGTGCCAAGAAGTTAGCCTTTTCCGATAATTGTGCTTGCACCTGTTATTACCAAGAAAAGGGGAAAACAGACTTATGTACATCTGCTACTCCCAGTACGGCAGCGATTGTACTAGGTGTGACTAGTACTCTACCAAATGAATACCAAGATTTTCAAGACCTGTTCCAGAAAGAACAAGTCAATACTCTACCACCGCTCAGGCCCTACGATTGTCAGATCGACCTCATACCTGGTGCGCAAATTCCTTGTGGTCGAATCTATGCACTTACTGAACCAGAAACCTCCATTTGAAATCTTATCTTGATCAGTATCTGGCCAATAGATTTATCCACCCATATAAATCACCGGCAGCCAGTCCCTTATTCTTTGTACCAAAGAAGGAAGGAGATTTGAGGACCTGAAACTATTTAAGCAGCACCCAAACAGCAGAACATGCTTTGCGTTATTCTGCTGTGGGCAGCGTAACGCTCACCGTCTCCAGTTCTTTGATGCCAGCTTACCTGAAACCAAGGACCTGCAGAGAGAGAAAGAACACTATGAAACTTACATGGAACAGTATCCTGTCTTCAATCCATCACTGACTTCAGTTCCACTCACCTGAAGGTACGAACTCCATCATCCGGCACCGCATGCATCCTGGAATACCATAACCTAGAAAAAGGAGAAAGAAAGACAGCATTTGTAAGCGTTTACTCACGTTTCCTCCCGAATGAAGAAAGCCACACAATTCTTACCTGCGTAGTCATCTCCTGGTCAGTATCATTGCTGGAACATTACGGCGCTCGGCGAGGAACATCGCAACCTGCAAGGAGAGAAAAGACACAGGTTAGCACTATAAAAGGCGAAACAGCGCAGCGCATCGCGCATTACTCACCGGACAGCATCGCACACACCGCGCTTTCGCCTACCTGCCCATGCTCATCTTCAAACTGCATGCCAACACCAAAATTCCTTTCCATACCTAAAAGGAAAGAAGCAAGACATTATTATTCGAACTAAGAGGAACATAAGAACTGCATATAAAGACTATAAAGCAGCAAACCTACGGAGTCACAGCAGGCCTTGATTCCCACAGGGGGGCTTGCACCAGTGAAGTAACTTGGTCGCTGCCCCCCCCCCCCCCCACATCTACACGCCCCTGCCACGAGGAGCAGGACGGATAATCCACCTTTTACAATATTAAGGTGAGGAGAAGGCCCAAGGGGGAGGAAGGAGTTGAGGCCAAGGGAGGTGGGAAAACATAAAGACAATCTGGTATTGAATCCAGATCTCCTATATTGCAGACCCATCTTTAACCAGAGACCTTAGCAAGGGACAGGGAGAGGGTTCGAGAGTGCAAATCTTCCAACTAGGGCTGCGTGGCGTCCCCGTGGATACCAGGTGAGCGTAACATTTTCACCTTCTCCTCCAGGCCTATCAGGGTCTCTCCAGCTCATATGGGCTCTCTCCAACATCCCCAACTCACTCACAATGCTGTTCCTGGCTGCTGCTTTTATACTCCCAGCTAGAGTTAATTGGAGTCAGGTGTGAATAGTTGTCCCTCCCTGTCTGACTCTGCCTGACCTCGTTATCGGGACAACATGGAGACTGTCCATAGGAATCCATTGCCTATTGATTCCTATGGGTATTCATCATGACTCCATCTGCCTCTTCCTCCTCCAAGTCCTTGTGGATTTCAATGGGGGAATAGAATCATGGGAGTTGTAGTATTGTGGGGAGGTAAAATTGGTTTTGGGTTTTAGAGGTAATTTGGATTTCCCCTGTTGTTTTCTCCGTAAGGGAAAGTGCTGGGCGGAGGGGGATTTTGGTTACAACATCCCATAAAGGCTGCTGGGACATCGGGTACGGGTGCATTGGAAAAATTAAAATACTGCGTCTCGCTGAGGGTATTCCCATGAGAATGACCCAGACTCCCCTACCCGGGTGATCCTCCTGCACTGGTCTACCTCCAGGGTCTGGCTGTCCCCTGGCCACCCAAATAGAGGATTCTTGGGATCCAAATGGGAGAATAGCCCTAGGTTTCTTAAATTTGAAAGTAGTGTGATTCAAAAGTAGTGTAACTATGAGTGATAAATGATTTTGTTTTCTGCAGATTAACGAAATGTATGCTCCAGAGATGGCATTATTCCTGTAATACGTTGAGCTCTACATTGATTGATCCTCGCTGGATTTGAACTATTTTGCTTCTGTTAAAAAAATGTTAAACTGTTATAATTTCTGATTATTTATACTATTATTGTCTAAATGAGTTCATCTAAGCTGTTGAGTTTGACTTGAACTTTCGACTGATTTTCAGTTAATAGGAGTGCAGGTGATGGGAGTATCCTATACATTAGGATACCTATCTTCTTATAGGTTTCTACATGACCCATTTTGCCTTCATTACTTTTAGTTAATGATTCTGAATGATTATCAGATCTCCCATTCCATGGCTGCACTGAGGTTTTGGAAAAAACAGAGCTACCACTGGATAATAAATAATTAGGAACTGTGGCAGGGGGGATGTTTTCACCTGATATTTGCCCTAATAAAATTCTTGGGGGAGATTTTCAACTTGCCCCCATGTGCTCAAGATAAAACAGAATTTGAAAGAGGAGAAATTTCTTAGAGGGTAGCTCTTATAATGACTGCTCTATATATGGCCCTATAGCTGTTTAACTGGAAGATGCTCTTTGAATTTCTCTTTGCTGTATGGTTAATCCTTTCCCTGGTTCCCCCCACTCTGAATGGATTTAGGTTATTTTGAAATATATGTTTTTATGTCTGGCTCTGATCAAAGAATGTTTTAAAGTTATTTGTTACTTTTGAAATCTATGTTTGTTTTGTTTGCCTTTTGTATGGTAATGTGACAAATGTTTGAAATAAACCAAGTGCCGTGAATAAAAAAAATAAAATTAATAATAAAGTTTTCCAGTTTTCCCACCCAGATAGCCATGCACTGGAACGCACTGCCACCTCACGTAAGAATGACTGAGTCCCACCAAGCCTTCCGCAAAGCCATTAAAACCATGCTCTTTGTATGAAATGCACCTTACATCATTATGTATCTGTATAAGTCATATCATGCATCCTGTGTATCTTTGCCTCTATTTGTGTAACCAAGAGACCTCTGGTCACCTGTATATTCTCTGAATCATGAGTCCAACAACTTCTTGTAACAGCGCCTCGATGCCCCTGGGCTGCAAGTGCACTATATAAATAAATAAATAAATAAATAAATAAATAAATAAATATTTTAAAGTTGGGCTTTCATAGGGCTTTTTTGTCATACCCACCTACCTAACATTGGCTGGATGAAAGTGTTGTAATATTTTGGAGGATTATTTTCGGTAGACGGTAGGGTTCTTATAATTTTGTATTTTTAATATAAATTAATATGTACATTGCTGTAAAATTATGAATGGTTAAGGTTCATTTTTGAATCTGAACAAACCCTTTAAATTACATTTAAAAAATGAAATATCACTTGCAGTTGCACTATGCACAGTAAAAGGAGAAACATTGCATTGTCAGGTTAATAAATAACAAGTACCAGTGCAACTAAAAATCAAGTAACATTACCAGAAAGTCATATGTAGGCAGAAGGACGTGTAAAGCTAAACATCATGCTAGTATCTATAAGAAAAACAACAAAAGACAGGACATGGCATACTTTAATTGTGAAAGGAAAAAGCAAAGTAAATATGCATACCAAAAACAACCCATCGAAGAATGTGAGGGGTCAGAAATGAGAGACACACAAAGTTGTAGTTTCTCAATGTTTGCCATATTTATTTAAAAATAAAAAGGGGTGAGATAAATGCCCATCTGTCAGTATCTTAACAATAATATTCCTACCTATAAAACTAAAACTAAAGAAAGATGACCTTGTGTCCAAATGCATCTGACCCCCACACTAACAGATAACCAAAATGTAAAAGGTAAATGTATCTGAAAAAGGTTAGAACCCTAGTCAAACAGGCGCTCGGTCAGTGGTTCTGATTTGTGGTGATATTATCTGTTTTCAAGAATCAAACTGGCTGGAGTAGGTTGATCACAGGGTGGGTTTAATAACAGAATTTAGCCAACCTTGTTTCGACCCTCCTTGATCCAAAGATCACAGCGACCGCTCATCATCTTGCAGAAGGCCATCATGGCCTCACAGGGTTGCAATCCCCCAAGAGCCCATCTAATCAGAACTCATCGCCCACACCAATATTCCAAATACCAACCACACGCCTTGAAAAAGACCCAGGAGGGTCAAAACACATGACCAGGATTACCTTTCTCTTTAAGCCAGCTCACTGGCTTCTTTCGGCGTCTCTGCATCACTCCTGCGGTGTAATATCAGTGAGGACAAGGCTTCAGCAGCGTTGACAGCTCTCCTGTGAGTGCAACACCCTCCTCTAGAGCTCCACAGGCTCTGTTGAATTTCTGTGTGCCCCAGCACACCTGAGCTACTCACATCAGATCAGGAGCACATCTACCGTAGAACTGGGTTTCTTTCCTCGCTGCCTTCTGCTATGATTCTGCTTCCTGCTGTCCATACTCTGCAAAACCGCATGCCTTCTCTTCCTGCGTTGGCTTCTGCTGGTGCTTTCTCTTCTGCTTCAATGTCCACTGCTTTTCGTCCTTCAGTGGCTTTCCAGACTTCATCCGTGGTTCTCCTGACTGCTTCTGCAACTGCCACTCCCTCTTCCACCTGTAGATGATTCCCACATTTAAATGTCCCACTTAGCTGATTTGAATTGAAACAACTAGACTGCACAGTCTTTTTAGTAGCACGATTAACTCTTTCTCCCTCTTCCTCATCCCAGTACTATAGGCATTATGGATCTTTAACTCCATAATGGCTTTAAGTCTCCCATGGTTATTTGGTTTCGATTGTTGAACTGAAAGGAATCAGGAGATGTTATATGAATAGCAGTTACATTTCTTGAGTGTACTTTACAATATGCAATCAATGTTTCAGGGAAAATGGAGGAATGCTGAGTCACCACTTCCTCCTGATACAAGTCTCTGCCTATGTGATCTTCCCTCAAAATGCCGCCTCCAGGGTCAGGATCACGTAGCAGCTGCCTTCCCATTGCCACATGAGAAGAGGCCCATACTGGGGTTTTAGTGATGATTGAACTGGATTCATCACAAGATGATTTTATTGTTCTAGCCGGCCATAATGGGATTACGTGGCCCCTTCGCAATATAGATTCTCTAAATGATTAATTAAGGCAGGCAAGGTCTACCTCAACACTTGAGTGGAAGTTGAGGGTGTTCAATGTTTCTCACTTTGATTCAACCATAGAGGAACTAATGATGAGTCTTCCTAGAGGAGGAATTAAGGCGACACCTGCATGTTCATGATGAAATGCTTGCCGCTAGGAAATCAGCTTTGAAGCGCGAAATCAAAGCAGTGAGGGGTGGGGGAAGGCCAAGAGTTGTGCAAGTTGAAAAATTAGATTAATAAAACAAAGGTTTAAGAATTTCTGTAAGCATACGAAGACTGACCTATGAAAAGGGATGCAGATAACAGGTTCAGATTCATATTAGTAAGGACGTGGGTGCGTTTTGATCACTGATTAATGGTCTCAATGTTCCACTACTACTGTCCCAAACTAACACAGTCTCTGAACTTTATTCTCTGGGGAAAGTGAAACAGGAATCTCAGGCTTTAAAACCATTTACTGAAATGCCAGTAGGATTTGAGCTGACGGTAGACATTGAAAGGGTAGGTGATCTAATCAAGTCTTGTAAGCTCTCTAGGGCAGCTGACCCAAATGGTTTAAATAATAGCACCTTAAGGGCTGATCCCTTTAATTGGACAAATGCTCCTGTCATTGCTTTTAATAGCATAATTGAGCTAAATACCCTTCCCCCGTCTTGGCATACAGCCATAGTGGTCCCTATAGTCAAAAGGGGTTCAAGATCGCTTCTAGGCAATTATAGACCAATATTCCTTTTGGGTTCCGACAGTAAGGTCTATGCATCCCTCCTGATGCCCCATTTAGAGGCCTGGCCAAATTATGTTAATAGGTTTTCAATTTTCCAAACAGGCTTTTCCGTAGAGACCACTCGACCAACCTTAATGGCTTGGTGGTAAGGCTATTCAGGAAAGTACATGGTCAGATAAAACAGCTACTTTCTATGTTGCCTCGATAGACCTTTAATGAGCCTTCATCGAGTAGACCGTAGGCGCCTGTGGTGAAAATTGGACTCTTGGGGTATGCCTAAAGGCATGTTAAAAAGTATCATGGTATCACAGAACAAGGTAGATGTGTCACACCCAAGTAAACAGCCGCTCTCAGTTCAGCCTCATTCAAGGTTAAAAGGTTTTAATAATGAATTCAAACAGATGTACTCTTAATATTATTGATCTTCATTCATCATGAGTTCATTCATTGGTTGATTGCTATCTTGTGTCTATAGTTCTTAAGCAGCTCATAGAACGAAAGAACCCAACTCATCAGGGTTTAATTGCTGTAATGGAGAATTTTATTGCCAATGCATTTCGGAGATCACTTTGTCAGGGTTATATTCTCCAATACTTTCTATGTTAATACCATAAAGTTGTCAATAATCATTAGGAAAGTAGCGATGTTTGTAATGAGCAGAGAAAGAAAATAAATAAAAGAAGGAAAATAAGAAAAATAAGAGAAATAGGGCCTCATTATGAGTCTGGCGGTAGCCGTGCCGGAAATACTGGCAGGCTGCCGTCGGACCGGTAATACCATTCCGCCTCAGTGGTTGCCGGAATCACTGGGGCATTACAACCCCGGTGACCCGGTAATTCTGGAGGCAGAATTCTGTAAATCCCGATTCCCATAGAGTCCCATAGGACTCCATGGGGATGGGGACCATGGAAACACTGGTTCTGTCTATGACGGAGCCGGTGTTTCCATGTCCGCCTGCAGGCGGGTGGCGTTATTTCCGCCAGATCAGACCTGGCGGGAGTGACACCTCCCGCCTGCAGGACTCGGAATCAGCCGGTCCGGAAACAACGGTGGCAGCGGATTTACTGCCACCGTTGTTTCCAGACCGGATGACTTGTAATGAGGCCCATAGGTTCAGTGTGAGTGTTAATTTCTTACTTATAAGCATTTTACTGAAAGGTGTGCGTTAATCCGTACCTTTAAAGCTGGCGGCCCGTAATAGGCGTTTTCATAAGAACTATGTTTAGTTCTACTAAGGTGATATCCTGCAAAAATGAGAGATACATATTCTATAGTGCATTGTCATGTTATAAAACTATATGAGCCTGGTAGTTCGCTATAGACTTCACTTACTTCCTCGTTGACGTGTGTGAAATCTTGCGTTCTCTATGTTAAAATACGCACTTGTCAACCCAATGTGTTATCTGTAAAAGTAAATGTTCTATATAATTATGTGAATATTATGGCTCGTAAATCTCAAAACGAGCGCTCTGCAGTACCCAACTCACTGTGTCTCAGCTCCATGAAAGCCGTATCTGGGTAAGATCCGCGCATGCGGTTCTATCTGTTTTTTAAGAACTGTTGCTAGGGTAACCGGGAGACGCCTGAAGCTAATCCGCCAGCTGCCTCCCTTCCTGATGTGAGGGTTCATCTGAATAGAGATGGTCTTTTGTCAGGCTTTATTTCCACTGTGTCCGGCTTAAGGCAGGGTTGTAAACTCGCACCCTTTCTTTTCAATTTGTATGTATTTGATGTCCCAATGTACCTAAGGATGGCTTCATTGGTTTCTCCCAAGTTGGGCGAGGATAAAATGTCATGGCCAGCATATGCGGACGATTTCCTGTTGTTTGACCACACATAAGGAGGCTACTTTCTGCTTTCTGTATATTTATTGCTGAGAATGGTCTCTTAATTAACTCCACAAAGACCAAAATCCTCTGTTTTAGTAGAAGGAAGAAAGTTTCCTTGCTTGCATGGCCCACGGAAGGGGCTATTCTTTCGCCCTCTCCGAGTATGATATATTTGGATTTTTATATTTCGGCAGGCCCCTCTGCACTTGATCTCCAAGAAATTTTGCCTCAAAAGGCTTCTCTCCTGTCAAACCAATTGGCAATTGTGAACCAATAATGTGGCCCGTATTCGATCAAACTGGCATTAAAATTCTATGAAGGTAAATGCATGCCTAAAATCATCTATGGCTTTAAATTGTATTTCAGGGCAGTTCCCAAATGGTTGGATCGGATGGAGACTAGACTCTGGAGGCGAATTCTGGGAGATCCAAACTGCATCCCTATCGCAGCTATTAGATTTGAGCTAGGGTTAACATCTTTAAGATCCCGAGTACGGTGGAACTGCCTGCAACTATACTTGAAACTTCTCTCCTCAACAGATGCATCGCTATATGGGAAACTGAGTAAAGCAATGATTTTGATCCCGAGGTGGAAGACAGTACATTTTCAGTCAGACCTGCGACTATACAGCAACTCAATCTTGGAAGATTTGAGTGTCGATATAGAGTAGTTTATGGCCAACCTTGACAATGCTAAAAATCCTTTGTATAATCACGATTGGGTTGAGACAGTTGATAAATGTCATAGTTACCTGTCTATTAGCCACCTGACACATGAATATAAAAAAGAGGAACAGTTCCTCCGTACGTTATTTTGTTTCCTTGTAACATCCGCAGAGAAGTGTTCCTACGTTTTTGGTGGAACCTACTTCTTATTGGTGAGATTTCACACAGGAGGGGGCTGATTGAAATGGACAAACCAATGTGTAGATTTTGTAAAACACATGAGAGTATAGAAATGCCAAACATCTAATTATAGAATGCCCAGCCTTGAACATCCTGTGTATGAGTTCCTTTTAGTAAATCGGACCAATAATTAATTTACGTGGCAAGGATATTTACATTCGCCCAATGTGTCTGATGCGTTAGCAGTTGCATGTTTTTATAAATCAGTTACTCATCTTTTACATGGTTAATTGGGTTGATTAATTGTGATTTAACTCATTTTTTATATCATTCCCTTTGCAGGTCTTTATTTTGCATTCTACTACTGTATGAATGTATAATTTCAAACTTGTAAAATGTTGTAAAGGTTTATTTGTTAAATCATAAACAATAAAAAAGTAAACAATAAAAAGCTTTAGTAAATTAGAACACAACAGATTGAGACCTTTCCAAAATATTGCATGTTTACGAATTATATTATCAATGATAACCAGTGCATAATTTTGTAAAATTACATTACTAATTTGATATGTTTAACTATTAAAACAATTGGAAGCATACATTACTAAATGTGTTGTTTAAATTATCAATATCCAGAGTATATTTGTGTTTGGTGCAGACCTGCATGTTACAAAAAGTATGTTTAACTGATCAATGTGGATGTGACAATGGCCAGTAACAATGTATCATAGAAAGACATATTCATTTTTTTTACTGCAAATGTCTGCCACAAAGCCAGAATGTATGCTTATATTGCTTTAGTAAATTAGAACACAACAGATTGCCAACCAGCTCTTTTGCTTATAATACGAAACATGATGGCATTCCAATATAATTATTAGACAGTGCCTTCTATGACAGTTTCATCATTCCAACTGTGAGACCTTTCCAAAATATTGCATGTTTACGTATTATATTATCAATGATAACCAGTGCATAATTTCATAAATACCCGTAAAAGCCAATGTTGTGAACCTACCATTAAACATCAGTATTATACATTACAAGTGGAACAGAAGGTTCATTGATGATTTTGGTCAAAAGAGTACCAACAACAAGCAAAATGTAGCAAGAATTAGAAGATATTGAAAAGGTCAAGAAAGCCCTCGTGCATTTGAATGCAGGTTTACTGTAATATTAATTATACACATACTAACATTGAAGAAAAAATTAGTGTTACCTCATTTAATGTTTTTTGTGTTCCTAATGAGCCTCCATCCAAGCCAGATTTGTATGTCTTTTATATACATATAGGTGGTTAATTAATCAAATATTTAAGTTAAAATTGCTACATTGTTTTTTTTGTAAAATATGTCGGCTTACCAGACACCACTTTGCTTTAGTATGTTGTTCAGCCATTGCTTTGGGTTGCAGCCTGTGTTAAGCATCTCATCGTAATTTGCCTTGTGTTATACAAAGCTTTCCCTATATCTAAGTGGGTTTTATCTACGTCTAATTTGCTGAATAAGGTTTAGAATTTTTAACCTTGTTCTAATTGCTTTTTGCGCTTTGAGAATACAATATTTTAAAAGGGATTTTCCTGAATTCAAGTAACATCTCATGTAAAATGACCCTTTCACTTGTTCAATGTTAATGTCTAAATCATAAATCGAATATAGTATGTGTGTGTAACTAATATATTCAAAAGGCAAGACATTCCTAAGGTCTTTAGTAATGTTAATCAATTTTGAAGTGAATTGATAAAGCTCCATGAAGCTGCATGTAGGCACTCTAGTGAAGTTAGACTTGTCTGCAGTGAATGCATAAGCACAATCTAAGAGCTATGAAAGTGCCAAGTAGATTAACCGTACTTTTCAAACTGGGCCGTGCCAATCTATTTATGTGAAAATTCATACTTGGTGTCTATTATGTGCTGTGTGTAATTCTAACCAACCAGGTATTCGGTATGCCTCTTGCTGGCCTAATGTAGAGTATAGGAAGTTCAAGACTTATTTTTTACTGCGTATATAGACCCAAAACAGACTTATGGCCAATCTCTGTCATGGTTATGTTGGACTAGCTAAGGCATGCACACAAACAATCGGAGGTGAGAGACATTGGGCCTTATTACGACCCTGGCGGAAGACGATGGTGCTATTAGCACCATGGTCCATGCCGGTAAGTTACCGACTCTGCCATGGAGAAAGGGGGAATTACCACCCCATTACAAGGTTGGCGGGGCAGTAATTCCCCCTGCCTCCATGGCCCTTCACCATTCCCGCAAAGGGACCTCGTAATTAGGCGCTAATAGGTTAACGGAGCCGCAGCCTTTTACAGCGCTGTTAACCCATTAGCGCCTGGGTCGTAATGAGGCCCATTGATTGTCAAATGTTACCTCTTCATGATGGTATACCCCACAGGTCATATGAATTAACCAAGTGTGGTTTTTAATCGGTGTGAAGGCATCATGAAGCAAGACACAGACAACAGATTCAAAGTTCAAAACATACGGATTGATTAAAGTAAATGGTAGGATGTTAGAAGGTCTAACTTGCCCTATGCTAAGGTGAGATTTCCCTACCTGAACGAAACTAAGGTAAGTCTGAGTCCAAGAGTTCAACTTCAGAATTTGTTTGTGTCTAAAACCTATCCTTGCCCTCACAACTAAAGCTAAACAATGTGTAGGGATGTCAGTAATGAAAGTAATAGTGTTCAACATAAAGGTCTGAGCTTCTTCCAGCTCTTATCTTCTTCAGCTCCCCTTTCCCATGTTCAAAACAGTTCCCCAAAAGTCCTAAGATTACCTTTCTCCATTTCAAGGCAATATAGTTCCACACAATCCTTGTGGTTCCCTTCCCCAGGTTTCATGCAACACAGTTCAAAAGAAACAGGTCTTGAGGCTTTGTTCTCAAGACAATATAAGTAATTCCTCACGTCTCAGGGTCCTTTCCCCAAGATGTTAACTCAGTAACCTGTTCCTCGGCTTGTTTCGCAATATTCTTGGTTTTCAAAATGTAGGGCTCACTGGTCTAGGCACAGTTGTCAGACCTTACAATCCACCCTTCACAGGTCATGCAACCAGGAGTCCAAGACTCTTTAGTTCACACAGGTTCTTCTGGGCTGGCCCCTCTGTACAGAGTCACATTCACATAGTCTCTCTTTATTGGCCTTTTGGCGTTAGGTGCAGTTTTGCATCCTTTTGGGTTCTCCTGATTAGCCTTTTGGATCTGTCATAATGTGTGCCACACCTCTTGTCAGTCTTTGTCCTTGTTGCATTGCATTTGTACATATAATTCACTTTATGGTGGTTTTATTTCATGGCTCCAACTTTCGTGATACTTGCTCACACTTGCACTCCTTTCCTCAGGTTGCGTTCACATGGGAACTTTCCCTCTGGCTGTTAGTCACTATTTGCGTGGCCCATAAAGTTTTATTCGATTGAGTATGCAATATGCTTAATTTTCGAGGTTTTACTCAGTTCAGTATTTCAATGTGCATAGTTCGGCTTGATTTCAAGTTTACTTAAAGTTCGTTATACAATATGTAGGATTTAAATATGTTTCAAGTTTTCTACTAGTTCGGAATACATTTCAAGTTTTCTTATAGTACAGTATTCAATAAGCATGATTTAAGTATGTTTCAGGTTTTCGTATAGTTTGGTATTCATTGTGCATGATTTAAATAAGTTTCACGTTTTCTTATAGTTCGGAATACATTTCAAGTTTTCTTATAGTACAGTATTCAATAAGCATGATTTAAGTATGTTTCAGGTTTCCGTATAGTTTGGTATTCATTGTGCATGATTTAAATAAGTTTCATGTTTTCTTATAGTTCGGAATACGTTTCAAGTTTTCTTATAGTTCAGTATTCAATAAGCATGATTTAAGTAAGTTTCAGGTTTTCGTTTAACTTGGTATTCATTGTGCATGATTTGATTCAAATTCAAGTTTTCATAAAGTTCAATAGTTTGTTGGATTAAGTGCAGCCTGCTAGGAGTGCCCCTGCTTTTGGAGTGGCTACCCTGTCACTCACCGGTCCCAGTGTCCCTCTTCTGCGGCTCCTGCTACTTCTTCTCTGCTTCCCAGACGGCATGCCAGCCTTTACGAGCCCCACTCGTATGCCGGGCCCTGTCAGGCACACCCCAGCACCTCCACTGCCTCTGGGACGATGGCGGCTTATCTCCTCACCCGCAGCTCCAGCTGCTTGGCTTCCCGATATGGAGGCTCCCGCACCTGGCATGTCAGCCGGCATCCTGGATCTGATCCTCAAGTTCCACCATGGCTGCCTCTTCATAGTCCGGGTCCCCTGCTATTCTTCCCCAGAAAGGCCTCCGCGTTAATCTCTATGCTGCTTTCTGACTCTCCATTTTTACACCTGCAACCAAGTGACAGGTTGCAGATGTGCAGTCTCTTTTGGGCTTGCCTCACCATAATTGGAGGGACATTCCTGACCCTCACAGTACTCTGCAGGCATCTTCTACATCCCAGTACTAGAGTGGTGAAATGGGTGTTTGGTGTTCACTACTCTTAGTCGCCACTTCCTCCTCCCAGTACCTGTCGGGTCTGGGCTGTCCCACTCTGGTTGCTCAGGGATCTCACAAGTGCTTCTGCAGCATCCTGGGCATTCTGGTGTCTTCTCCACCTTCTGCGTGCTTCTCCTGCTGTTTGGCATCCGTCTCCTTGCAGTCTCGCAGCTCTGATTACCAGCAGGCACTTTCCTTCACTCTGTTCTGCTTCCCCTGCTGGAAGCCTTCTGCAAGTATAGTTCTCTCCTGGATGGAATGTTCTTCTCCCTTGAAGGCGCCCATTCCTCGACACAATATCCAAAACTCAGACTAATGGACACACCCCAGTAGGGAATGAGACCAAGAGATAGATTGCAAGTAGAACAAAGTTTTATATAAGATAAATTGTGCACGCAGAGAACTCTGCTGCCCAGAGAGCGATCTGCCAAACATTACAAGGGCAGCACATTATAAAATGGAAAATCATCATTGATGACGCCACGTTACAAGTACACGATTCTACAATACAATTGGGTTGAGTCATTGGTACGGTTTAGATGGTTAGGCGAAGACCATGTAGGATTGGTTGTTGCTTGGGTGTCAGTCACCCAGCACGTGGGTCAGCTGGGCTCATCTCTGTGAGGTGTAGGTCATGTTAGCAAAAAATGATACACTACCTGACTAGCTAATCTACAATGACAGAATCTCAGAGCATGAGACAAATGACAATCTTAAAAGTCTGGAATGTATGAGGGTGCTTCTCAGAGTTCATTGACAAGTTATAGGTATGCATTCTACCCTCTGCACCCCGGTACCCATAAACCTAGAGTCCCCGACCAGGTACCCATCTTAGAGGTTTTGAGCTACCTGATGCCTCATGATACTAATAGACAAGTGTTAGGATTAGAAATAATATATGAGTGTCTGAGGTCAGGGCTCCCGTGGGTGTCTTTGTTAGGTCACTACGAGAGGTCAGATGTGTATCTATATCAAAGAGCAGAGGGGCATGGGCCTGGTGGACTGCAGCTTGGCAGGGCGGGGGTCAGAAGGGGCATTGGCAGATTAGTGGAGATGAATGGGCAGTTAAGGCCTGTTCTGGTCTCACACAGCGCAGTGATCTCATCTGTTCTGGGACGACACTAAAGGTTGCAACAATGAATGGCTGAACTTCCGTGGGAACAGGGTATGTGCGAAGCTGGCAGGAGGCATTGGGGTGGGGGCTGGGCTGACGGTGTGAGGCGCAGGGCAGAAGGAGAGACAGGCTTTTGGAGATCATTTTCAGGCCTTGTAAAAGATGGCATCTGGTGGGTTACCGAAAATGGAGTCTTTGCACTTCAATAAGGCTTGGTTACATGTTTTCCTTATTAGTAATTAGTAGGTGATTAACACAGATTACAGTTGGGCGGGAGGGGGGACGTCTCCCCCCTTCAGCACAAGTGAGATCCATCTATACAGGAGTGGTGAGAGGGCCAGAAAGTCCACCTCTCCCCCAACACCCTCTGGCAGATCTCTGCATACCTGAAGCCTCTCGTTGTCCGCGTTGGACCAACAACGAAGACGGCATTCTGCAGTTCACTTTCTGCCTTTGAATGACACCTTGACAATCAGGTCCTTGCACAGGCTACTGCATGTGCTGTCTTCATCATTACTTGCAGCTTTTTCCTTGTCCCAGTAGTTATATATGGGGGTATCAGGTAATGTGGAGAAGGATGGGTTTTGAGGGAAGGTGGGAGGTGGAAAGGGATATTGTGTTTTCCCAAGCTGGTCACTACTCTTGCTTGGGGTTCTCCCTCCCCATGAGATCCTCCTGCTGAGGACCACCCCAGGGAGAGCATCACGTTGCGGCCTCACCTCCCTGGCCTCATGGAAAGGGTCTCCCACATCTAAAACAGTGAGGATACCTTGAGATTCTTCACAGGTGGCATCCAAAACATTTGTTGTTTACTGGAACTGCACATTAAACTTTTGGAAGTCAAGAAGAATCATTCCAGAGACATTGTTGGCAGGGGATTATGCCCCAGCCAGCCTAGGCCAAGCAAGGCAGAGTAAGAAAACTTCACTCAGCTAAGTTTGTGTTTCTTTTGTTAGTGGTAGGGTCAGTTAGAAATATAGGCTAGGTTTGGACTAAGGATCAACTTAAGTTTGTTATTTTCTTAGAATAGGGAATGTCAACCATGGCAATGGGGCATCATGATGGATTTATTTTACTTTTATAAAACCCTGAAAGCTTGAAAACATATCGTTTTGTCTGCGTTCTCTGCCTGACCTACCACACTCTTTGCTGCAGAGGAATGTTTCACAGGTCTAGCATTCAATTATTTGGTGAAAAGCTTTCAGAAACTAGTCATAATCATCTAGGACCGGGTCATGTTGACCTATTGGGAAGTGTTGGGAAGCAGGGGTGTGAAAGCCCCAGGTGATTTAAGTCAAGGCGGCTGTAGAAGGAGAATAGAGGGGGAAGCTAGCCCACTCAAAGAAGCCGGATTGTAGTGTAAATGTAGTGAATTGGTACATTAGAATCATGTGTGTAATGAAACTCTATTTTAGAAGTTAGGCGCCATCTTGAAATTGAGGCTTATTGCCACAGTTACGCTAGTTAATTTATATTCAGTCCCGAGGGTTAGAAGGGCGTGCGTACGTGTTTCGCTCATAGCCCTGGCAGCTTCGCAGAATGTTAATTCTTCGAACATACACATACAGTTCTACATTATGTCTTATCAGCAGTGGATCCAACCTCGAAAGAATGTGCCCTATTAGGCCACAGGAGGGCCGAAATGGGTCTTTGAAGAATTATCCAACGAGAAAGGGGTGTGTGGGATTTTAGGCCTTTACTGTCCAGACCTATACATTTTAGCGGCACTGAGACCCCCAAAGCCCAGTAAACAAACTTTTGAGTTCACTGACCAGCCCAAGACTCCTGGTCATAAAACTGCAAAAAGTGATCAGTCGATCAGGAAATTCAGAGAGTGGGCTGCCCCTGCTATTAGTCTATGTGATTTGTGCTGCAAGGTGCCAGGCATGAAGGTATTGAATGTATGCCATGGGTGGGAATGTTGTGGAGGCGCCAACGTGTCTGGGAAAGGAGCAGGGTACACGTTCGGAGAAGTCATCATGACCTCAAAAGTAGCTGCCTCATCATGTCCCTGATACCAGGTGCACTGCAGAGTTGTGAAATTATGGCCTGTGTATATAATTGCCAATTATTGTCTTTGTACTTGATGACGACAGAAGAAGATCACCCACGTGGAAGAAGATGGGCAGAAGATTCTGGGAACAATCACCTAGCATTCAGTCTGGAGCAGGCTATATATGTATTGGGTTGCAGCAACCAGCTACCTGGATTTGTAACCTTTGTAATGTATGTCACTTGTGATGCTGTGTACCTTTAAAAGCTATTTCTTATGCTGTTTTTGCCAGAGTGCTCCGTGGCAGCAGAGTTCTTTGTTGACACATACTTTTATTTCATGAGATTAAACCTTGTTTTCCTAGCAAGAGGTGTGCTGTTTTTCTATAGCGGGTTGTATTTTTTCTGGCGTGAGCGTTGAGTGGTTACTCTACATTTTTAGTTACCCAGAAGTGATCCCAGATTTTCCGCAGAGGCGGAGGATTCCAGGCCACACATCTGGAGGGGCTGCACCCTCCTGCAGTGACTAGTCCTAAGCGCGCAACCCGTAGTGGTGTACATGAGCCGTTTTTAAAGAATTCCTTTCTGCTCTTTGGAGCAGGGTGAGGCTCCTCGGAGGGTGCAGGCTGTTAAGGGGAACCCGGGAGAGGAGCTTGGGTGAACATGCAGATGTCAGTACACCTCTTGCGGGCAGAAATAACAGGGGCAGATGCTTCCAGGGGAATTGGGGGAACAAAATAAATGGTTTCTGAGTTTGTGTGAGGTGAAGAGGAAGTGATGAGGGTGAATGAGTTGAGTAGTGTGTTAAGACCATGTGGCAGTTTTGAGCATATTAGAAGAGAAACAGAGAAGTGGGATCCTTTCCGAGGCAGAGGAGAAGATGGTGCACATTTTGAAATATGACAAGACTACAAAAGTAGGGACTCTGTATAATTGGAGAGCTCGAATTCCTGTGCCCAATATCTATTTTGGGTGGGGGAATAAGGAGAAGTAGTGGCTGTTATTTTAGTTTATTCTTTTAGCTTGTTTTAGTGTTTCATTTTTATTGTGCAACGAGCAGGGGCCAAGGGAGGGCCTGTGGAAAAAGTAGGGTGGGTATTGAGTGAAGGGAGAGTGCGTGTGTGTGTGTGTGTGTGTGTGTGTGTGTGTGTGTGTGTGTGTGTGTATGTGCAGCAATTGAGGGAGAAGGGAGAATGACATTATTGCATATAAAGTCTTTCATCAAGGTAATTACACCGTTGGAGTATATGTGTGGTGCATTTATATTGTATAAAGACAAAATTGAAAAATATCACAAGCAGTGGGTGGCGGAGATGCAGTGGGGAAATTTTCCAACCATGGCCAGAGCAGGGGACAAACAAGAGGGGGATACTGGAACACGTGTACACATTTCTGGAAGCCAAATATAAAGGTTAATAGCTTCAAAGGAGGATAGAGATTCTAGAATGATGGAATATGGTGGAGGACATAGAGGAAAATGATGAGTGCAAATCTCAGTGTGACAACAGCATACCCCCAAGTGTAGCTAAGGCAGCAGTATCCGAAGAGAAACAAGCACCTCCGCCCCCAGTAGGGTGTTACCCAAACCTTCTCAGCACAGGATATACTAGTCCAACATATGTGCCTTCGCCTGCTACAGCATCACCCCCATCCATGCCACCACCCCCATACCAAACAAATACCAACACTGCATTTCCACTGGATAGAAACCCACAGAATGACTTATGCTTTAGAGGTGGCGCAGGTGCAATTAGCACGATTGAGGGCCCTCAGGGAACAAGGGGGCAAATAAGGTTGTAGACTAGATGATTGGAGGGCGGGGGATATCTTGTTCAGATTTAACAGCACCACAATTAAGAATGTTCATATTGAGAAGGCGGTAAATGATAAACAAGGAGCAGGGAGTGTAAACTATGGAACAGTGGGATCGGATGGGGGTATGAAAAGAGAGTTGCTGGTGGATGAATGGGACACCATGGATGAATTGGAGGATGAGGAAGAGATACTGGCAGTTACCCCATGGGTAGAGAGCTTGTGCGGTCCGCAGTTGAAAAAGGAAAGTGAAAGCAAGAAGGGGAGTGGGCAAGCAGTTGCCATTATTGCATAAAGGCCCTGTGAGGCACAGTATGTCCCCTTTGCCCAGATAAACACAAATAATCTGATTACAATGCTCTCGCCTCTCACTGCCAGGGCTGGGAAATGGATATACACTTTTAAAAAGCAAACAGCTGGATTCCCTTTTCGCAGTGGGAGATGTGAAAAGCTTACTCGTAGCAACTGTTGGAGATTAGGCGGGAGATGTTTGGGTAAAGGCTGGATACCCAGGAGTGAAAATAGGTGATGATACACATGATGGTGCCCACTTTAATGACATCAGAATGCAGCTGTGGGCTGCACTATGGCGGGCATACCTGATACACCGGCTTTGCAGTCCATAATGCAGTACACAATGGGGGGTGATGAAGACCCCGCTCAATAAATTCTCACAGTGCAGGAGATGTGGAGGGCAGGGACGGGGGACCAATAAGTTCTGCTTTTCTATTTTGTTATCAAAAGGGGATTTCCCAAGGAGCTACAGAAAGGCCTCGATAAGATCATGGGCATAGAAGCGAAAGGGTGGGCACAAATACATAATATGATCAAATAAACAGAAAAGGAAATGGCACAAAGGTTGTAGGCTGGGGAAAGAAACTGGTACATATAAAATTGGCAAAAATAGCAGTTGAAAGGGCGGTAGCAGCAGTCACCCAAACAGATTCGGCAGAACAGGCAGCAGCATAAACAGATGCAAGAATAGCACTGTTTTGGCCAGGCAGAGGGCAGTGGAATAGTGGATCGCACCCACAGTACCCAGAGTGGTACCAAGGAGGTCAGCAGCATGGAAGAGGAGGGTTTCAATAGGGAAAGGTGGGGCAGAGGTGGATTCAGATGGATGGGGCCAAGGGGTGGAGCGGGACCAGTTCAATGTTGGGGAAGTGGAAAAATGGGTGATTTTGTAACCGAGTGCACAAGCAGAATGCAGTAGGGTACAATCCATACACTCCTGCTCGCACAATACAGCAGCAGCACTTCCCTGCACCCCCGATGCCCACATCTAAACCATTTGAAATACACCAAGCATACACACAGCTACCACCACAACCCCCTCAGGCACAGTTGCTTGCCGGCACCCCAACACAAGTTGTGCCATAAGTCAATCATGCGGTGCCCCAATAACCGGGAGCAATGCCGGTCCAAATGGGATAGTGACACATTATCGGAGAGGGAGTGTTCTGAGAGGCAACGCTTTCATGTTCCCAGGTACCAATACATATCCTGACTAGGAAAGGCCACAGAGATTTCGTGCATGCCCAGTCCTGCCTGTGACTAACTACCCTGACGAGGAACGCTTGGTAGGCACTGAAATAGGAAATAATCTATCTTTATGGTTGACACAGGCACCACTAAATCATGCATTAGCGAAGGAAACTTCCTGTTATCAGGTGAAACTCTCAACACCAACAAAACAAGGGGGGAGGTACAAGGGGAATGAAGCCTACAACTAGAGATCCCTCAAATAGGCTGAAAAACCTTTAACAACAAACAAAATGACACTAGGGTGCGAGCCACTCTCTTGCTTAGAAATGAAAGCCAACCAAACACTGGTTAAGAGAACCAAATACCTCTACCAAACTCACGAGGCAAATATAACAATTTTATTAGTATCAATACAATCTTAAAAACACAATCAAAATGCGCTGATTAATAAGTGACCATTACTCAATGGTTGGTCATCTACACAGTGCAAACAGTAACAGACAGTTTATCGTATTCAGGGCATTTAATTTTCAACCCTTTTTTTGTTCATAGAAAAAAGTGTCTTGTGCTGTGCAAAATTAAAGCAGTAAAACACATCAAGCACTCCATTCTTACTACTCATCTCTCACTCATACTCATTCTTACTTCAACTAACCCATCCCAACACGTTTCTTTCCGTTCAAATGTAAACAAGGTACATAGGAAATTCTTCAGGGGCTGTCTGAAAAAAGCAAATGTGTACTGTTATCCAATTTAAAATGTACACATGAGAGAACATCAAATGAACTCCTCATTCAATGTGCCAATTTACTGAAGATGTAACCATCAAAATAGTTGGCGTTAGGTGCAGTTATGCATCCTTTTGGGTTCTCCTGATTAGCCTTTTGGATCTGTCATAATGTGTGCCACACCTCTTGTCAGTCTTTGTCCTTGCTGCATTGCATTTGTACATATAATTCACTTTATGGTGGTCTTATTTCATGGCTCCAACTTTCGTGATACTTGCTCACACTTGCACTCCTTTCCTCAGGTTGCGTTCACATGGGAACTTTCCCTCTGGCTGTTAGTCACTATTTGCGTGGCCCATAAAGTTTTATTCAATTGAGTATGCAATATGCTTAATTTTCAAGGTTTTACTCAGTTCAGTATTTCAATGTGCATAGTTCGGCTTGGTTTCAAGTTTACTTAAAGTTCGTTATACAATATGTAGGATTTAAATATGTTTCAAATTTTCTACTAGTTCGGAATACATTTCAAGTTTTCTTATAGTACAGTATTCAATAAGCATGATTTAAGTATGTTTCAGGTTTTCGTATAGTTTGGTATTCATTGTGCATGATTTAAATAAGTTTCACGTTTTCTTATAGTTCGGAATACATTTCAAGTTTTCTTATGGTACAGTATTCAATAAGCATGATTTAAGTATGTTTCAGGTTTTCGTATAGTTTGGTATTCATTGTGCATGATTTAAATAGGTTTCACGTTTTATTATAGTTCGGAATACTTTTCAAGTTTTCTTATAGTTCAGTAGTCAATAAGCATGATTTAAGTAAGTTTCAGGTTTTCGTTTAACTCGGTATTCATTGTGCATGATTTGATTCAAATTCAAGTTTTCATAAAGTTCAATATTTTGTTGGCAAAAGTGCAGCCTGCTAGGAGTGCCCCTGCTTTTGGAGTGGCTACCCTGTCACTCACCGGTCCCAGTGTCCCTCTTCTGCGGCTCCTGCTACTTCTTCTCTGCTTCCCAGATGGCATGCCAGCCTTTACGAGCCCCACTCGTATGCCGGGCCCTGTCAGACACACCCCAGCACCTCCACTGCCTCTGGGACGATGGCGGCTTATCTCCTCACCCGCAGCTCCAGCTGCTTGGCTTCCCGATATGGAGGCTCCCGCACTTGGCATGTCAGCCGGCATCCTGGATCTGATCCTCAGGTTCCACCATGGCTGCCTCTTCATAGTCCGGGTTCCCTGCTATTCTTCCCCAGAAAGGCCTCCGCGTTAATCTCTATGCTGCTTTCTGACTCTCCATTTTTACACCTGCAACCAAGTGACAGGTTGCAGATGTGCAGTCTCTTTTGGGCTTACCTCACCATAATTGGAGGGACATTCCTGACCCTCACAGTACTCTGCAGGCATCTTCTACATCCCAGTACTAGAGTGGTGAAATGGGTGTTTGGTGTTCACTACTCTTAGTCGCCACTTCCTCCTCCCAGTAGCTGTCGGGTCTGGGCTGTCCCACTCTGGTTGCTCAGGGATCTCACAAGTGCTTCTGCAGCATCCTGGGCATTCTGGTGTCTTCTCCACCTTCTGCGTGCTTCTCCTGCTCTTTGGCATCCGTCTCCTTGCAGTCTCGCAGCTCTGATTACCAGCAGGCACTTTCCTTCACTCTGTTCTGCTTCCCCTGCTGGAAGCCTTCTGCAAGTATAGTTCTCTCCTGGATTAAATGTTCTTCTCCCTTGAAGGCGCCCATTCCTCGACACAATATCCAAAACTCAGAATAATGGACACACCCCAGTAGGGAATGAGACCAAGAGATAGATTGCAAGTAGAACAAAGTTTTATATAAGATAAATTGTGCACGCAGAGAACTCTGCTGCCCAGAGAGCGATCTGCCAAACATTACAAGGGCAGCACATTATAAGATGGAAAATCATCATTGATGACGCCACGTTACAAGTACACGATTCTACAATACAATTGGGTTGAGTCATTGGTACGGTTTAGATGGTTAGGCGAAGACCATGTAGGATTGGTTGTTGCTTGGGTGTCAGTCACCCAGCACGTGGGTCAGCTGGGCTCATCTCTGTGAGGTGTAGGTCATGTTAGCAAAAAATGATACACTACCTGACTAGCTAATCTACAATGACAGAATCTCAGAGCATGAGACAAATGACAATCTTAAAAGTCTGGAAGGAATGAGGGTGCTTCTCAGAGTTCATTGACAAGTTATAGGTATGCATTCTACCCTCTGCACCCCGGTACCCATAAACCTAGAGTCCCCGACCAGGTGCTCATCTTAGAGGTTTTGAGCTACCTGATGCCTCATGATACTAATAGACAAGTGTTAGGATTAGAAAGAATATATGAGTGTCTGAGGTCAGGGCTCCCGTGGGTGTCTTTGTTAGGTCACTACGAGACGTCAGATGTAAATCTATATCAAAGAGCAGAGGGGCATGGGCCTGGTGGACTGCAGCTTGGCAGTGCGGGGGTCAGAAGGGGCATTGGCAGATTAGTGGAGATGAATGGGCAGTTAGGCCTGTTCTGGTCTCACACAGCGCAGTGATCTCATCTGTTCTGGGACGACACTAAAAGTTGCAACAATGAATGGCTGAAATTCCGTGGGAACAGGGTATGTGCGAAGCTGGCAGGAGGCATTGGGGTGGGGGCTGGGCTGACGGTGTGAGGCGCAGGGCAGAAGGAGAGACAGGCTTTTGGAGATCATTTTCAGGCCTTGTAAAAGATGGCGTCTGGTGGGTTACCGAAAATGGAGTCTTTGCACTTCAATAAGGCTTGGTTACATGTTTTCCTTATTAGTAATTAGTAGGTGATTAACACAGATTACAGTTGGGCGGGAGGGGGGACGTCTCCCCCCTTCAGCACAAGTGAGAGCCATCTATACAGGAGTGGTGAGAGGGGCCAGAAATTCCACCTCTCCCCCAACACCCTCTGGCCGGTCTCTGCATACCTGAAGCCTCTCGTTGTCCGCGTTGGACCAACAACGAAGACGGCATTCTGCAGTTCACTTTCTGCCTTTGAATGACACCTTGACAATCAGGTCCTTGCACAGGCTACTGCATGTGCTGTCTTCATCATTACTTGCAGCTTTTTCCTTGTCCCAGTAGTTATATATGGGGGTATCAGGTAATGTGGAGAAGGATGGGTTTTGAGGGAAGGTGGGAGGTGGAAAGGGATATTGTGTTTTCTCAAGCTGGTCACTACTCTTGCTTGGGGTTCTCCCTTCCCATGAGATCCTCCTGCTGAGGACCACCCCAGGGAGAGCATCACGTTGCGGTCTCACCTCCCTGGCCTCATGGAAAGGGTCTCCCACATCTAAAACAGTGAGGATACCTTGAGATTCTTCACAGGTGGCATCCAAAACTTTTGTTGTTTACTGGAACTGCACATTAAACTTTTGGAAGTCAAGAAGAATAATTCCAGAGACATTGTTGGCAGGGGATTATGCCCCAGCCAGCATAGGCCAAGCAAGGCAGAGTAAGAAAACTTCACTCAGCTAAGTTTGTGTTTCTTTTGTTAGTGGTAGGGTCAGTTAGAAATATAGGCTAGGTTTGGACTAAGGATCAACTTAAGTTTGTTATTTTCTTAGAATAGGGAATGTCAACCATGGCAATGGGGCATCATGATGGATTTATTTTACTTTTATAAAACCCTGAAAGCTTGAAAACATATCGTTTTGTCTGCGTTCTCTGCCTGACCTACCACACTCTTTGCTGCAGAGGAATGTTTCACAGGTCTAGCATTCAATTATTTGGTGAAAAGCTTTCAGAAACTAGTCATAATCATCTAGGACCGGGTCATGTTGACCTATTGGGAAGTGTTGGGAAGCAGGGGTGCGAAAGCCCCAGGTGATTTAAGTCAAGGCGGTTGTAGAAGGAGAATAGAGGGGGAAGCTAGCCCACTCAAAGAAGCCGGATTGTAGTGTAAATGTAGTGAATTGGTACATTAGAATCATGTGTGTAATGAAACTCTATTTTAGAAGTTAGGTGCCATCTTGAAATTGAGGCTTAGTGCCACAGTTACGCTAATTAATTTATATTCAGTCCCGAGGGTTAGAAGGGCGTGCGTACGTGTTTCGCTCATAGCCCTGGCAGCTTCGCAGAATGTTAATTCTTCGAACATACACATACAGTTCTACATTATGTCTTATCAGCAGTGGATCCAACCTCGAAAGAATGTGCCCTATTAGGCCACAGGAGGGCCGAAATGGGTCTTTGAAGAATTATCCAACGAGAAAGGGGTGTGTGGGATTTTAGGCCTTTACTGTCCAGACCTATACATTTTAGCGGCACTGAGACCCCCAAAGCCCAGTAAACAAACTTTTGAGTTCACTGACCAGCCCAAGACTCCTGGTCATAAAACTGCAAAAAGTGATCAGTCGATCAGGAAATTCAGAGAGTGGGCTGCCCCTGCTATTAGTCTATGTGATTTGTGCTGTGAGGTGCCAGGCATGAAGGTATTGAATGTATGCCATGGGTGGGAATGTTGTGGAGGCGCCAACGTGTCTGGGAAAGGAGCAGGGTACACGTTCGGAGAAGTCATCATGACCTCAAAAGTAGCTGCCTCATCATGTCCCTGATACCAGGTGCACTGCAGAGTTGTGAAATTATGGCCTGTGTATATAATTGCCAATTATTGTCTTTGTACTTGATGACGACAGAAGAAGATCACCCACGTGGAAGGGCAGAAGATTCTGGGAACAATCACCTAGCATTCAGTCTGGAGCAGGCTATATATGTATTGGGTTGCACCAACCAGCTACCTGGATTTGCAACCTTTGTAATGTATGTCACTTGTGATGCTGTGTACCTTTAAAAGCTATTGCTTATGGTGTTTTTGCCAGAGTGCTCCGTGGCAGCAGAGTTCTTTGTTGACACATACTTTTATTTCATGAGATTAAACCTTGTTTTCCTAGCAAGAGGTGTGCTGTTTTTCTATAGCGGGTTGTATTTTTTCTGGCGTGAGCGTTGAGTGGTTACTCTACATTTTTAGTTACCCCGAAGTGATCCCAGATTTTCCGCAGAGGCGGAGGATTCCAGGCCACACATCTGGAGGGGCTGCACCCTCCTGCAGTGACTAGTCCCAAGCGCGCATCCCGTAGTGGTGTACATGAGCCGTTTTTAAAGAATTCCTTTCTGGTCTTTGGAGCAGGGTGCGGCTCCTCGGAGGGTGCAGGCTGTTAAGGGGAACCCGGGAGAGGAGCTTGGGTGAACATGCAGATGTCAGTACACCTCTTGTGGGCAGAGATAACAGGGGCAGATGCTTCCAGGGGAATTGGGGGAACAAAATAAATGGTTTGTGAGTTTGTGTGAGGTGAAGAGGAAGTGATGAGGGTGAATGAGTTGACTAGTGTGTTAAGACCATGTGGCAGTTTTGAGTATATTAGAAGAGAAACAGAGAAGTGGGATCCTTTCCGAGGCAGAGGAGAAGATGGTGCCACATTTTGAAATATGACAAGACTACAAAAGTAGGGACTCTGTATAATTGGAGAGCTTGAATTCCTGTGCCCAATATCTATTTTGGGTGGGGGAATAAGGAGAAGTAGTGGCTGTTATTTTAGTTTATTCTTTTAGCTTGTTTTAGTGTTTCATTTTTATTGTGCAACGAGCAGGGGCCAAGGGAGGGCCTGTGGAAAAAGTAGGGTGGGTATTGAGTGTAGGGAGAGTGCGTGTGTGTGTGTGTGTGTATGTGCAGCAATTGAGGGAGAAGGGAGTGTGACATTATTGCATATAAAGTCTTTCATCAAGGTAATTACACGGTTGGAGTATATGTGTGGTGCATTTATATTGTATAAAGACAAAATTGAAAAATATCACAAGCAGTGGGTGGCGGAGATGCAGTGGGGAAATTTTCCAACCATGGCCAGAGCAGGGGACAAACAAGAGGGGGATACTGGAACACGTGTACACATTTCTGGAAGCCAAATATAAAGGTTAATAGCTTCAAAGGAGGATAGAGATTCTAGAATGATGGAATATGGTGGAGGACATAGAGGAAAATGATGAGTGCAAATCTCAGTGTGACAACAGCATACCCCCAAGTGTAGCTAAGGCAGCAGTATCCGAAGAGAAACAAGCACCTCCGCCCCCAGTAGGGTGTTACCCAAACCTTCTCAGCACAGGATATACTAGTCCAACATATGTGCCTTCGCCTGCTACAGCATCACCCCCATCCATGCCACCACCCCCATACCAAACAAATACCAACACTGCATTTCCACTGGATAGAAACCCGCAGAAAGACTTATGCTTTAGAGGTGGCGCAGGTGCAATTAGCACGATTGAGGGCCCTCAGGCAACAAGGGGGCAAATAAGGTTGTAGACTAGATGATTGGAGGGCGGGGGATATCTTGTTCAGATTTAACAGCACCACAAATAAGAATGTTCATATTGAGAAGGCGGTAAATGATAAACAAGGAGCAGGCAGTGTAGACTATGGAACAGTGGGATCGGATGGGGTATGAAAAGAGAGTTGCTGGTGGATGAAAGGGACACCATGGATGAAATGGAGGATGAAGAAGAGATACTGGCAGTTACCCCATGGGTAGAGAGCTTGTGGGGTCCGCAGTTGAAAAAGGAAAGTGAAAGCAAGAAGGGGAGTGGGCAAGCAGTTGCCATTATTGCATAAAGGCCCTGTGTGGACACAGTATGTCCCCTTGGCCCAGATAAACACAAATAATCTAATTACAATGCTCTCGCCTCTCACTGCCAGGGCTGGGAAATGGATATACACTTTTAAAAAGCAAACAGCTGGATTCCCTTTTCGCAGTGGGAGATGTGAAAAGCTTACTCGTAGCAACTGTTGGAGATTAGGCGGGAGATGTTTGGGTAAAGGCTGGATACCCAGGAGTGAAAATAGGTGATGATACACATGATGGTGCCCACTTTAACGACATCAGAGTGCAGCTGTGGGCTGCACTATGGCGGGCATACCTGATACACTGGATTTGCAGTCCATAATGCAGTACACAATGGGGGGTGATGAAGACCCCGCTCAATAAATTCTCACAGTGCAGGAGATGTGGAGGGCAGGGACGGGGGACCAATAAGTTCTGCTTTTCTATTTTGTTATCAAAAGGGGATTTCCCAAGGAGCTACAGAAAGCCCTCGATAAGATCATGGGCATAGAAGCGAAAGGGTGGGCCCAAATACATAATATGATCAAATAAACAGAAAAGGAAATGGCACAAAGGTTGTAGGCTGGGGAAAGAAACTGGTACATATAAAATTGGCAAAAATAGCAGTTGAAAGGGCGGTAGCAGCAGTCACCCAAACAGATTCGGCAGAACAGGCAGCAGCATAAACAGATGCAAGAATAGCACTGTTTTGGCCAGGCAGAGGGCAGTGGAATAGTGGATCGCACCCACAGTACCCAGAGTGGTACCAAGGAGGTCAGCAGCATGGAAGAGGAGGGTTTCAATAGGAAAAGGTGGGGCAGAGGTGGATTCAGATGGATGGGGCCAAGGGGTGGAGCGGGACCAGTTCAATGTTGGGGAAGTGGAAAAATGGGTGATTTTGTAACCGAGTGCACAAGCAGAATGCAGTAGGGTACAATCCATACACTCCTGCTCGCACAATACAGCAGCAGCACTTCCCTGCACCCCCGATGCCCACATCTAAACCATTTGAAATACACCAAGCATACACACAGCTACCACCACAACCCCCTCAGGCACAGTTGCTTGCCGGCACCCCAACACAAGTTGTGCCATAAGTCAATCATGCGGTGCCCCAATAACCGGGAGCAATGCTGGTCCAAATGGGATAGTGACACATTATCGGAGAGGGAGTGTTCTGAGAGGCAACGCTTTCATGTTCCCAGGTACCAATGCATATCCTGACTAGGAAAGGCCACAGAGATTTCGTGCATGCCCAGTCCTGCCTGTGACTAACTACCCTGACGAGGAACGCTTGGTAGGCACTGAAATAGGAAATAATCTATCTTTATGGTTGACACAGGCACCACTAAATCATGCATTAGCGAAGGAAACTTCCTGTTATCAGGTGAAACTCTCAACACCAACAAAACAAGGGGGGAGGTACAAGGGGAATGAAGCCTACAACTAGAGATCCCTCAAATAGGCTGAAAAACCTTTAACAACAAACAAAATGACACTAGGGTGCGAGCCACTCTCTTGCTTAGAACTGAAAGCCAACCAAACGCTGGTTAAGAGAACCAAATACCTCTACCAAACTCACGAGGCAAATATAACAATTTTATTAGTATCAATACAGTCTTAAAAACACAATCAAAATGTGCTGATTAATAAGTGACCATTACTCAATGGTTGGTCATCTACACAGTGCAAACAGTAACAGACAGTTTATTGTATTCAGCGGATTTTTTTTTTTAACCCCTTTTTTTTCATAGAAAAAAGTGTCTTGTGCTGTGCAAAATTAAAGCAGTAAAACACATCAAGCACTCCATTCTTACTATTCATCTCTCACTCATACTCATTCTTACTTCAACTAACCCATCCCAACACGTTTCTTTCCGTTCAAATGTAAACAAGGTACATAGGAAATTCTTCAGGAGCTGTCTGAAAAAAGCAAATGTGTACTGTTTAAAATGTACACATGAGAGAACATCAAATGAACTCCTCATTCAATGTGCCGATTTACTGAAGATGTAGCCATCAAAATAGTAGGCAAACCAGTGTGTGCACCTCTATTGTATTCAGAAACATCACCAGTAAATTTGTTAGAGCATGACCTCCTAAGCAAATTAAACATGACCATCTCTTTTACAGACTGGGGAATAATAATTGCTACCCCAGGAAAGTGTGCTATGAGGGCTATGGTGATTATACATGTTAGAGGAGGCGAGGTGGCAGTTTGCGGCATTCCTGTTGTTCCTGATATGTTTATATATGGGATTACAGTGTTACTGAATGCAGTGCCCCAGATTGGGAAGGCATGTTGGCAGATACCATCTGATTTTATCTTCAGACCCATTGTGACCACAGAGGTTGTGCGAGGGACAATACTCTCACTAGACTTACAAGGGTTGGTGGTGTGCAAGAAAAGGACTGTTGTAGTTGGGACTGATTCAGGTGGGTGTGAGTGGTGCACTGTACTGTGCATTGAACTAACAGTAACCCTAAGAGAAGTGACAGATGCAGAATTGTTTGAGGACCGGGTTGATGATGCAGAGATAGTCTTTAGCTTTTTGCATAACCTGTGAGATAATGGTGCAATATCGTAATGTCCAGTGCTCTCTGATGGTTTCACTGGAGCCAATGTCGGCCTCTTACAGGGGGCGGCACCCATTCAAATAACACTCCAGCAAGGTGTGGTGTTGCCCCGGGTGAAACAATATCCACTGTCCAAAGAAGCAGAGGAAGGGATCAGAGATACCATCTATGCACTTCTACATCAAGATATTATTGTGCCCGCTAACTCCCTGTGCAACACAGCTATATACCCGATAAAAAAGACAAAGGGGTCAAGTTGGAGAATGATCCAGGATCTTTGCCCCTTAAATGACATTGTACAAGCAGAGTTTCTGGTCATTCCCAACCCTGCAACTATTTGTGAAGCATCCGAAAACAAGCAACACATTTCACTGTAATGGACTTGAAAAATGCCTTCTTTTCCATTCCCCTGCACCCAGACTCTCAATATTTGACAACGTTTACGCATCGTGGAAAGTGGTACGCGCATACAAGATTGCCTCAGGGGTACTTTGAATCCCCCTGTATCTTTAACAGAATATTACATGCAGATTTGGAGAACATACAGTTGCCCAGCACTATCATTCAATATGTGGATGATTTGCTAGTATGCATTGATAATGAGCACCAATGTCGGAAGGACTCTGTCACACTCTTTCAGCTGCTAGCATATAAAGGGTACAAAGTAGACAGAGCTAAGTTACAATATTGCCTCCAGGAAGTTCTCTATTTGGGACAATTGATATCTGTCCATGCAAAGAAAATAATACCAGAACGCGGTACCCCCCAGTCAAAAACTGTCAAAGAAATGCAGAAATTCCTTGGACTGTGTAATTACTCCAGGGCGTGGATTCTAGATTACGATGCATACACTAGGCCCCTGCGGCATGGCCTCAAAAAAGCACAAAAGACAGCCAAGAAGATAACATGGACAGAGGACGTGTTTACAAGCTTTAATGAACTGAAAGAGGTCATCTCCACTGCCCCACTGTTAGCAACCCCTGACTACACTCAAGAGTTTTACTTGTTTCCCCATATCTAAGTTTTAAAAAGAGCAAGGCCTTTCTTCCTGCATGCTTTGGATTGTATCCATTGAGAGCACGGGTTGGCCAAAATAACTGCAACTATTTTCTTTGCCATAAATAAAAAAAGAGGCACCTTTTGAGTGCTTCAGGTCCTGAGGAAGGAGTGCTACTTTACTTAAGCCAAACAAATAGTGTTTTTACATCAGTTACCACCATCTAGTATTAGTTAATGCCTGTTGACTTATATTATATAAAAGCAATGCATTGAGATTTAATGAATGCAACTTAGAATTAAAGGATTTGATTCCTTCATTCCTGACCTATCTATAAGTGATGAATTGATTAAAATTATATTCTCCCCGTACAGTCATTTGTATGGCTTTCTCTGTTTTCTGTCCTTCGCATTCTTTTCCCGCTTATCTAAATTGAAGAGTGTTACACAAGAAATTGTAATTGTCTATGCATGTATTGATTTAAGTCTTTTGAGTTGGAATTTTGTCAAGGTTTGCCAAGTCTATTTTTTATTTTCTCTGACAAATGCCTTTTCATTTTACAACAATTAATTGTGTTTTAGGTGCAACATTGAATGACTTGGCACATACCTCGTGTGTGTTTTTATTATTAGCAAATGTAACTGTAATAACTAAAACTGCATATCGGTACATAATAAGTAGATATCACATTTTTTCACATTATTATGCAATGTCAAGATGTAAAATGTGTAATTAATTGTTACCCCTGCCCTTAACTATTCCAGAAATAATCAGAATTCATTTTTCCAATGGGAACAAACCAAACACCTAAATTAAAAAAATGAAAAGGTTTACGTATGCTAGTTTGTTTCCTGAGTTTCCCATTGTTGTACAGGAATACCCCAATAGCACCCCTTGCTCCCATATCTTTGCCTCTCAGTGTGGATCAACCAGAAACCGAAAACATTCCCTGCTTATCTTCAGCAGAGACAGCTACCTGTCTTTTGGGGCCCAAAACCCATTGGAAAAATATGTTCGAGGCATCTTTCACAAATCTACTTGCGTGGGGATTGTTTGATGTGTATACATTATAAGTACATGGGCTGAATTAGTAAGTGTGTCTTCTGTTTTAGGAAGAAAAAAAATCCCTGAAAGGATCTGCCTGCAACAAACATGGCAAAAGTTCTTCGAGCTTTTGGACCTATTCTGGTGGCTGCCTTTTGCCTACATGATGGGGTCACTCCTTTCCTTTGTGCCGGGGTCTTCATATTTTCTAACAATCTATTAAATCTGTGATTCCATCAACTTGCCCAAATCAGTTCGGATACATCTTCATAATGTTAGCTAATGCGAGTTTTAGCACTTCTTTGGGCATAATCCTTGCACATTTGGAAAGCATTTTGCCTTTACAGAGATGTTAGCCCTTTTCATTAGCAAGATTAAAGACCTGAAACCTGTAGATACGGCAAAGGTTTAATTTATGCTCCCTTGTATCATATAGTTCCCTATTTTGCGCTGATACTGTGAGATGCTAAACTCCACCTCTCTTGCGAGAAGACTCACACATCAAATCCCCCCAGAGATACAAATCAACAAACCTGGGCCCAAGTATTTAAATGTTTGCAGAATGACTCGAATTTTTACTGTATTTAGGAATTTGGTACCTTTTGAAGGATTTGGGTTAACGGGTTTGGGCAGGCAGTCTCGCCTTTATATAGTAAAGCGTTCAGAGCCTTCCGGCAGAGAGGGAGGAGGGTACTCTGATGTGGTGTCTATTGCTTCTGATGTGGTGTCTATTGCTGTTTAAGAGCTGGATCATTTTACTTAAATTTTTAGATAGGGCTTTTTTGACTTTGAAACAAAACATCATGGCGTGATGAGCATTTAATATTATAGGAGAGAAGTTTGGTGGGTGATTTTAGGCAGTGCTCAGCTGAATATAATGTATTTTTTATTTTTTCAAGCAGCACTTAAAAGCAATCTGCATTTCATAGAAACGCAGCTTAGCCTTTGGGATTTTGTTGAGAGTTTTCACTCTCTCTGACAAGCAACTCAACAATTTACTTTGTATTTTTGTACTGGGCCGCTTGATTGAACACAAGCTCATACACACAATTTGAGTCAAATTTATTTGCCACAATTTTGGGAGAATAGAAACAAATTTGAGGAACTGTAGCATTTGTCTTCACTGGAGGTGGGCATTAGTGGCAGATTTATTGGCTGTTGATTTTTCTGCCAGGCATTTCAACAATTCTCTTTACAAATATGCAATGAGGTTGATTGATTGAACACACACTCACAAATAGTTGAATTAAAATGATCTGCCACAACTTTGGGAGAACAGAAACACATTTGGAGGTGCTGGAAAGATTGTTTGATGCCTTGGTGTTCCGCAAAATGAACAATTATATGCATGGAAATGTGTGTTGCTTGCAAAATGTATCTATGGCATTTGTAAAATAACTTAAATTGTAATGTGGGGATTATTCAGTCATCATACTACTTATTGTGTCAGGACATGTTGTTTTACCTGTTCCACAGGGGATGATTAACAAGGATTCTCACTTAAAACGAAAAGTGTATATTGTGACAAACCTGAAGGTATCTTCACTCCTACTCCCCCTGGATCCTCTTCTTGGGTGGACGGAGAAAGGCCATCACTTTTAGATCCTGACCCTGGGAGTAGAGAAGTTAGGGAGTATCACCGGGGTGGAGGGTCCTTGGTGTTTGGGAAAAGGGTACCCACAGGCGAGACACAGTATCCCCCTTCCCCTTTTGAGAACCAACCTAACCGTCTCTCAGCCTTTATGGGCTTCTGTGAACTAGCTCCCCTCAATTTTCCTCATTCAACCTATTACAATACTGGGACAAGGAACAGGCGACTAGAAGTAGTGAACACTAGCAGGTATTTTCGCCACTTTAGTACTGAGACGAAGAAGAAGGCTATAAAAGAGTACCATTGGGGAAGTCGGGCATGTCCAACGAATAGGCTGCATAGAGGTCAGGCGCATAAACCTAGTGACCAACACTTGTGGTCCTTTGACACTCCTAGAGAGTTTAAGAGGTGGGGCTGCACACCATGGAGGAGAGTAGGGCACGGAACGGGCTGGAGAGAAGCATGTTGGATTCCGGAGAAGGAGAGAGACACCCAAGCCAAGTGCGGGCCAAGAGAGATTCTAACCCCACCACAGCATCATTAAGCGAACCGTGTCTGAAGAAGCAGAGTGAGGAAGTGAGGGTTTAACCTTCTAATAAGGCTATCTTTTATGCTCTACCTGGTAAAATACTAACTAGGGGGAAAAGAACTCAAAGAAAACCCTTTTCAAGTGAAAGAAAAATAAGAACTAGAGAGAACCCTTTGTCTTTCTATGTACTGGAGATAAAACCATGTATAAAATCCCTCTTACCTTAGAGAGAAAAACTGTCTGGCCGAAATTGGATACAGGAAGTAAGAAAAGCGCCATAGGAGCAGGGTTACTTTCCCAGGGATGGGAAGAAGTAGGAAAAGAGAAGGTCACCTGTGTGCATGGGTATGCAGAAAATCACCCGTTAACCCAGATCCCCATTACCATCTTGGGAAGAAAAATAAACATAACTTTGGCAGTGATTCCCAACGTATCAGCCCAGTTAGTCCTGAGAAGTGATTTACCCCAATTCGATCAATGGATTTCACAGGTGGCCCAAATCAAATTAAAGTCTCATAAGGCCAGACTCCCCCACCCAAAGAAATCAGAACTTCCCAATTCCGAAAAGAGACCCAATGGGACAAAAGTACTATTTCTTTGGGGTGGACCTGGTACAACAGAGAGAAGAATCCTACCCAAGGGTTATGCAGGGTTTCTTGGACCTTCAACCCTATTGCTTCACAGTGGAAGCCCAGAAGTGTTGAGAGCATGGTAACGTGGCCTTTCTCTCCCGGTTTCCCTGTGAAGCACCCTGGTTCAACCCGCATAGGGAAAGGGTATGTGAGAACCCTGAAGGTATCCTCACTCCTATCCCCACAGATCCTCTTCTCAGGTGGCCAGGGAAAGGCCATCACTTATGGATCCTGACCCATGGGGTGGAAAAACAACCCAGGATCACCTGGGTGGAGGATTCTTGGGGATTGGGAGCGGGTAACAACAGGCAAGACATGGTACCCCCCTTTTCCCTTGAAAGCCAACCTAACCTTGTTTCTGCTCATTTGACTTGGATCAGTAGTGAGACTGTCAGTCTGTAAAAACCAAATCCCTAACCATCGTGTTGCCCCCACCCTCCCGTGGGCAAGCACGCTCTGGTCTCAGACAATCTTTGACAACCTCCTAGGGGGTTATGGATCACTATACCCCCACTTGGCTGCATTCGTATCAGGCCCTATGTGCACTGTGTTTACACCTAGATTACTACTGGCAACAGAATAACAAATAACATAACACAAAGAAAACAAATGAATTAATTCAATTATAACAATGGGATACATTTATTTATGTACACACAGCTAAGCATAATGCATAACAATGCAGGCAGTTCTAATGCTATGTCTAATTTGCAACTTTTATACTTCTGGTGCAAAGCAATCATGCAATAACTATAAGCCTTTTAGGTTTCTAATGCAAGCCTGTGCTGCAAGTGTGTGGTTCTAATGCAAACTAATGCAAGCGCCAACATCCATCACCTTAATGGGCAAATCCACCCCAAATCCACGCCATCTTCACACTCTCACTCTAGACAATCCCCTGTCTGGTTTTTCCCCTTCACCCAAAGCTCTTTGTGTGTGTGTGTGTCTTGTTCTTATCAATCAGTCAGCCTAGGCCAAAACCACACTTCACATTCTGTTTCCAGCTCTGTCTTTGCCAGGCCTCAAGATCTGGTAACTGCCAACTGCCAAGCTCTCGATCTCATCAGAGCCTCATCACCATCTCCAGCCAACAGCCAGCAACCTCTCAGCAACTCCCTATGTGCCTCTCTCCAACTCTCTGGCAACTCTCCTTCAGCAATCAACAACTGGAACTTCCCGCAACTCTCTGGCTCTACCGAACTCCCTCGAACTAGCTCCAGCAAACAACTTCTCTCGGGCTCTCCTCTCCTCCTTGGTTATAGTCCCCAATGACGCACATATCTCTCCATGGTTACTCTACTAAGAATGTCTCTCTCTGTGTCAGCATATAGCAATGCCTGCCTGTCTGTGTTTGCATGTTCCTTGCACGACATGTCCTGTCGTGTCCTATCAGCGTGACATTAGAACATCATATCTTTCTTTCATGGCCATTCTGTGTGCGAAACACCATCTATTTCCCCATTCATACCCCATTCTCTCCACTGTAGGCTCTGTTGGCATCACAAAATGCTCTTTTAGGCCCCGTCCCTCTCATGCAAAAGCACCTTCTCCATCTCCCCATCGTGCTCATGGAGCTGCCCCCACCTTCGCAGTCTCTCCGCGAAGCACACCAGCCAAGCTGATAAGCTTCCTTCTCGGACAAGGTTCATGTTATCTGTGTCTCTCTGACAATGTTTACGAATACTTTCTCAGTGTAATTCATAACAAAAGCCCAGTGTCTCTCTCCATCAGAAAATGGCTCTCAAATCCCAGCCTAATGCTTTCTAGCATTTACAATTTCTCTCACAATGCAAGCGCTAACTACATAATGCAAACTAATTCTAAGTGCCTCAACATATATACATACATACATACATGACAGTCTCTATGTGTGTCTCTACAAAGCATAACAATCTGAATGGCTTTTCATGTCATTTCACATATGGCAGTGTGTGTCATTCCAGGCCTAAAGTTTCTCTCAGCCTAAGCACTATTTCTAATGCAAACATAGATGAATAGCAAATCATGGTGCAAATATACAGTGTCTCTAAAGCACTATCATGGCACTTCAAATATATGCAAGTGTCATTCTATTGCAAATGGCAAAAGTGCAAAGTGGCAGCATGTTTCTCTCCTAAATGGCAAGCACTATATGCGTACAGTATCATTCTAAAAGCATATTGCAAATGCATACAAAGGTGGCAGTCTAATAATGTGGATAGTGTCTACTCCAGCAATGTACTAATCAGAACTAAACAGAATGCAATAATGGAATGAGTCCATAGCAAAGGAGTAATGATTGGGTAATGGTGATTCTAATGATTCTCTAACAGTGAGTCTAATAATGCGTAATGGTTCTCTACAGATAGTACAGTCTAACAATGGGTCTTATGATTCTTCTAATGATAACAATCCCAGGCTCCTCATTTTATCAAATTCCACAATTCTCCCCTTTTATCATTAAATAAATCATAACATAACAAAACATAGCATAGCAATCGTGGTATCCTAATACCAAGCGAAGTTGCAGAAAAAAGCATATATCATTCATGATGCAGAAAAAAACCTTCTTTCAAAATGCAAGCATTTCACTCTATCAGTGGCAAGCTAAAATATTCAAATGCAAAACTGCAAATGTGTCAGAAATAAGAATAGCATAGTCAAATGTCAAAGGTCAAAAGTCAAGCCAAAGGCCAGAAGTCAAAAAGTGTCTACAAGCCAAAGGTGTGAAAGTGTCTCTACAAGCAGAAAACGAAAATGCAATGCATAGAATCAATGCACAAGTACTGTGCATACAGGTGTTTCCATCTCAATGTGTCAATCACAAAATATGACAATCACTTTCACAGGTGTCAAAGGTCAGTACAGATGTCAGTAGCCAAACAGGCCAAACATTCCATAGATCAATGCATACATATCAGTGTATACATGCAGTCATATTCAGTTATATTCCAGTCGAAGGTATTTCCAGGTCACTCATGAAGTATGTGTGTCCTCACAACCGTGCACAGTACAAATTTAGTACAAATCAATTCTAATGCAAAAAGTTCAGCCAAGCAATGTCAACAAAGATGAATGTCAACAAAGCAAGTGTTCACAAATCGGATCATGTGTTCACAACGAGCATATCAGTGTTCAGCAAAAGGTCAAAGTTCAGGTTGCAAAGTGTTCTCCACAACAGCAAAGTGTTCAAACCAATCGTGTTCAGGCAACAGAAACGTGTACAAGCCAATTCAGGTTGGCCTGCTTGATGTATGCCAGCAAGATTTTGCACATAGCTCCATCAAGGAGCAAGCTTCAGGTACCATATGTGCCCCACTTGTCCCCATGGGGTGATCAACATATGCCCTTCACTTCAAAGGTAGCACAGGGAAAAACGGTGTGTCAGGACTTTCAATTGATGTCAATTGATGCATACGCTCCCTTTTCCCTTCACATCATGAACAAAGGCAACAGGTGCACTCATTCAGAGTGTTTGCAAGACATTGCCAATGCAGGTGGTAACTCTCCAGTGCAATTTCATGCACAGTTGCAATTTCATGCACATTGGCCCTTCTCCGTAGGCCCAAACTCCAGCAGGTTCAAATTCTCTCCATTGACAGCCAGTCCCATGCTCTTGCCATGCCAGCCAGTCCCATGTTCTTCATATGAGAGACAGCCAGCATTAAATGCGAGTGCAAAATGCTTTCAAAGCACCATAGATCAATGCTCTGTCTCCTTCACTCAAGAGACAAACGCTTCACTGCTTTCAAACGTGGATCAGGCAAGAAATGCTTTCAGAACGTGTATTCCTGCTCATTGCTGCTTGCTGCAGATTACAAAAGATGCTCACAAAGCAATTTGAATTTCTCTCTGCTGTCTTCTCTCTTCTGCTGCTGCACAATTGTTCACTGCTCTTTCACTTTCACTTGGCACAGGATGCTGCAAGGTGTATTCTCTCTGCACAGTTGGTCACAATCTCTTCTCTCTCCATGGCAATAGGTGTCATGCCACAAAGTCTCTTCAGTCTGGGTAGCAAGCAGATTTTCTGGGTTCATTCTCAGAGCACAGCCATTGGACAAGGCGCACACCCTAAGGCCTTAGGTTGGTCGGTCGGCATTCCCCAAAAGTGCTGCTGCAAAGCGTCAAATGGTCAGATGCCAATGTCTCATCATTGCTGCAAACAAACAGCCATGATGCAAAGTCACATTACAAGGTGACAAAAGCCAGTCTCTTTCTGGTGCTGCAAAGTCACAAGGTATCAGCCATCATCAAAGTCTGGTCATCATGCCGGTTATCTGGACATGCTGCTCCCAGGCGTCATGCTGCTGTCTCATCATGGTCTGGTCATTTCATATGGTGATGCCATTATGTCTGGTCAAGGTGTCTCCAAATTTCATGCAAAGAAACAAAAGTGCAAGAATCAGTCTTACTCAGTTTCAGGTTTTTAAAAACCAAAAAATAAAACAGCATTTCTCATTGTGCGTTGTAGTGCACATCTGCTCTACACTTTCCCATGTCTCTCAAAGACAAATCCATGCTATCTCCCCTGTGTCTCATCAATGTGTCAGTGCAACTAACTACTGTTGTGCCTGTCTCTCCTGCATCATAATGCATGCATGCTTAATGCATAATTCCTGCCTCCATCCCTATCTTTTTCAAAACAAAACAAAACAATCAATTTCACATACTCCAGACATCTCACTTTCAAATGCACATTCAGAAATGTCATAACTATCACAAATGTCACACCTGCATTCAATTTCACTCCTGCATTTCCTTCTGTGTCACTTCCATGTCCTCTAGATGTAACAACACTCTCCCCATTTTTCTTCATTAAGAATTCACAACGCTGAATTATTCCATGCTGAAAAATCAAATCAGTTTCATTCAAACAGCCTCTCTCATATATAATACAATTCACATTCACACATGCACTGCTAACTCGTGCTTCAAATACACAGTCTGCCAGTCCAGCGCGATCTCCAATGTCAACAAACATGCTTTCCATGCACACATTAAAAGTATGAAAATTCCAGGCATTCAAGCTTTCAAAACATCCAAATTTAGCACGATTCCTTTTATCAACGTTCTCTTGTAATGTTCTCAAAATATCTAGGTCATTCGACAATATTTTATTTTCACTCGAAAACGTAGGAATCAAAATACTGGTGTTAGCACTGCTGCAAAAACTGTCAGTATTCCTATTCAAATCAAAGATCTTCACATAACTCTTCTCATGCACATAACTCTCTAATGGCACAGTTTCACAATACCTCAATCGTCCATAGGCACCCCCTCTATGCATTCCTCTAACCAATTCTCTAGGCACACTGCACATGTCTGTCAAATCTGTACTATCTCTCCCATCTTTCTGAGGTAACTCTGTCTCCCCATGAACAACATGCATTATTCTAGGAACTGTATTCCCGCCCATCACTGCTGATGAAATTGAATTCAATGGGTCTGATTTCAATGGGACATTTTCCCAGTTACTAATCACATCTCTGAGACGATATATTACTGAGTGCAAATCAACAATATAGAGGCTCCTATTTGTAGCTATGTCTCTTTTCACTTTCAATACAGTTGATGCCTGTGATACATCCCAGGAAGCAAGTGTATTTTTAAGCCGATTTCTTATTGCCTTCAGGTCACTAAGAAATTAACTCATTCTGCAGTTTCAATTATTCCGAGCGTCTTAAAAAAAAACCCTGTTTCTCTCACTCGGTGAATTAATGTACATTTATTCATAAAACATTGCCAGTCATGAAATACTGCTCTAGGTCAATGTTATCCAATGTCAACAAATGTCAACCAATTCCTGCAACCAAGGTCAAACAATTATGTTCCCCTTCCTACAACAAACGAAATTGCAGACAGCATGCTCTAAAACAATAACATAACCAAGACAGACAAAACATGAAACAAAAAAAATCCCTATTCCCACGACAAACTAACAGGAAAAAAAACACAAAACACAGTTGCACAAAATGTTCAAACTTCGACCGTTGGGAAACCGATAAGTGTGCCAGCAGACCAGCTGCAAAACATCTATCTCTATCAGTCAGCATTGAGTGAAGATCCGGGTGTCCCCTCCATTTTGTCAGTCTGTAAAAACCAAATCCCTAACCATCGTGTTGCCCCCCCGTGGGCAAGCACACTCCGGTCTCAGACAATCTTTGACAACCTCCTAGGGGGTTATGGATCACTATACCCCCACTTGGCTGCGTTCGTATCAGGCCCTATGTGCACTGTGTTTACTCCTAGATTACTACTGGAAACAGAATAACAAATAACATAACACAAAGAAAACACATGAATCAATTCAATAATAACAATGGGATACATTTATTTATGTACACACAGCTAAGCATAATGCATAACAATGCAGGCATTTCTAATGCTATGTCTAATTTGCACCTTTTATACTTCTGGTGCAAAGCAATCATGCAATAACCATAAGCCTATTAGGTTTCTAATGCAAGCCTGTGCTGCAAGTGTGTGGTTCTAATGCAATCTAATGCAAGCGCCAACATCCATCACCTTCATGGGCAAATCCACCCCAAATCCACACCATCTTCACACTCTCACTCTAGACAGTCCCCTATCTGGTTTTTCCCCTTCACCCAAAGCTCTTTGTGTGTGTGTGTCTTGTTCTTATCAATCAGTCAGCCTAGGCCAAAACCATACTTCCCATTCCTTTTCCAGCTCTGTCTTTGCCAGGCCTCAAGATCTGGTAACTGCCAACTGCCAAGCTCTCGATCTCATCAGAGCCTCATCACCATCTCCAGCCAACAGCCAGCAACCTCTCTGCAACTCCCTCTGTGGCTCTCTCCAACTCTCTGGCAACTCTCCTTCAGCAATCAACAAATGGAACTCCCTGCAACTCTCTGGCTCTCCCGAACTCCCTCGAACTAGCTCCAGCAAACAACTTCTCCAGTCTAAGGTATTTCCAGGTCACTCATGAGATATGTGTGTCCTCACAACTGTGCACAGTACAAATTTAGTACAAATCAATTCTAATGCAAAAGGTTCAGCCAAGCAATGTCAACAAAGATGAATGTCAACAAAGCAAGTGTTCACAAATCGGATCATGTGTTCACAAAGAGCATATCAGTGTTCAGCAAAAGGTAAAGTTCAGGTTGCAAAGTGTTCTCCACAAGACGAGGAAGAGGCAACTCGGAGTAGTGAATACCAATAGGTATTTTCACCTCTCAGATGAAGAAGAAGACTGTGAATGAATACCATTGGGAAAGTCAAGCATTTTCCGCTAATAAATTGACTAGAGGTCAGGCAATTGATCTTATTGACCCACACCTGTGGGCCCTTAATACTCCTAGGGAGTAGAAGAGGTGGGTCTGCAGGAGAGAGAGGTTTGTGAGCAGGGAGAGAAACGGGCCGGAGAGAAGCAAGTCAGAGCCAGGACTGGGATCTGTGTGAGTCTGTAGAAAGAGAGAGATCATATGCCAAGCGTGGGTCGTAAGAGGGTCTGAATCTCTGACCGAGCTCCAGTTCCCAAAAACAACAACAACAGGCTGTGCACTGCCCGAAGCCCGCAGCTGGCACGGCAATCGGGAGAGCGAGGGAAGCTCTTGGTGGCTGCTGCAAAGGTGGCAAAGCTAATGGATCCAGGAGGATCATAGAAGGAGAACCAGTGAAGCTGCAGAGAGCGACCGCGCATAACCGGTGAGTGTAATCACTCACTGGGTATGCGCTTATGTTGCTGTTGTTCTGAAAATGCTGAACGAACTGAAATAAGATGACTATGAATGTCGAATGACCTGAAAGTAACTGAACATAGTTTTGGATAGCAAAGTGAACATGTTTTAACATCAAGCAAGTAGTGAATACTTGAAAAATGAAATAATAAGCAAATATTGAATACTGAACTCAAAGGAACATTGTGGCCAAATCTACGAGATGATGAAAGGCAAATGGAAAAGTGCGCATTTAAATGAGTGCAAATATGAAAGAGCCTAATAGAAAAGTGGGGAATAAGTGAGACCACCACAAAGTGAATTGTTAAAGTCAAGTGAACTTCATGAATAACTATCATCTGGCAAGGCCAAAGACTGCAAAGTTGTGTGACACATAGTTGCAACGCCAAGAAGTTAACCAGGAGATGCCAAGAGAGTGTGAACCTGCACATAATGCCAAGAGGCTGACAGGGAGAATTTAAGTGACTTTTAATATTTACACAGAGGCAAATATGGAAAACCTGTGTGGGCTGAAGAGCCTAGGGTTCCTGGTTGAGTTACCTTTGATGGATGGCCCATGTGGTCTGACAACTGACCCTAGACCAGGGAAACCTCAATGGTGAAATATAAAGACACTTCTGAAATAAACCAAGAAGGAGCACTTTACTTGAACTGTTAATGCAATCCAGAAGTAGTGTCAAGCTGACCTGGAGTTGTGTTGAACATTGGAAATATTGAAACCACGTACAAGTTGATACGTTGGAGTCTTGGGGAAGGGAACACTGAGGCTTGATGAACTGCAATTTTGTCTTGATGACGGAGCCTCAAGACCCCTTTTCTTTGGAACTGTGTTTCCTTGAACTTGGGGAAGGGAACCCCAAGAGCTGTGGAACTGTGTGAACTTGGGAAAGGTAATCTCAAGACTTTTGTGGAACTTTCTTGAACTTAGGGAAGGGGAACTGAGAAGGAAGCTAAAAGTTGCAAGAAGCTCAAAACTTTATTTGATCACTGTTTCTCTTGTTATTGACATCCCTACACACTGTTTAGCTTTACTCGTGAGGGCAATGATAGGTTTTGGACACAGAGAGACGTTTCAGTTGAACTTTCTGACTCAGACTTTCCTTAGATTTGTTCAGGTAGGGAAATCCCACCTTAGCATAGGGCAAGTTAGGCCTTCAACCATCCTGACATTTAATTTAATGAACCATTTTGTTTTGAACTTTGAATCTGTTGTCTGTGTCTTTCTTCATGATGCCTTCACAAGATATAAATAATGGATTTTTCTATTTGAACGTATCAGACTTCCTCTACTCACAAGGACTAGTTGGAGCAATGCAGTGTAGCTCAGAGTAGAGAGGAAATGTGTGTACCTGTGGAGATTTTAAGCTTTCTAATGCCCTCCTCACCCCGTGGGGATGACATAATGGTACGGCCCTTTTGAAGAGTTGGAGCATGCGTTTTCTGAGGAGAGTGTGTGGTAGCTGGCACGAAAAGGAGGATTCCGTCTCGATGTTGCCGCTCGTAACAAGGAGGCCTGACCTGGTTTAGGCCTATTCCGGATTAGTAGTCTGGGATTTCCTCTTGCCTCAGGGATTTGCGCAGCCGAGTCTCTCGTAAAGGAGAGCGTCCATGATAAGGCGGAGAGAAGAAGGAGGAAGAGCCGTCCCTACGACACGCTGGTCCACTCTATGAGGAGAGAATAAAGAGCCTGCGGTCACCGCTGAGCATACGGACATTCGGTCAGAGTCAAACAGCCTCCATGGTTTGTTTATATGGATGTGTCTCAGCCAACAGCCCTGCGTGATCTGCATGGTGGTATTGAAAACAGTACTGTCAGTAAGCCGTAATGAAAACAGTACTGTCAGTAAGACATGGGTGATTCCTGTTATTTCCCAGGTCAAGGTAAGAGAAGCAACTGGTTTCTCATCGCTGAGGGGTTGCATTCTTTTAAGTGTGCATAAGCCCCTGTTAAATAAGAAAGTGAAAGCTGCAAAAAGGACAGGCCTCAAATTGTTTGTCAGTTTCACAGCAGTCTCCTATTCAGGGCTGAGTGAACAGTTGCTATTATCTGTTCTACATCAGTTTTTTGTTTTGATGGTCCAAGATTCGTAAGCATACTACCAAATATCAGTATTTATGAATGGCAGTGCCGTCTAGGGCGCATACTACTTGTGGTTGTTTTCTCTGGAGAGGACAAATACATAAAAGACTCTGATAATTAATCACCAGCCAGGAAGATTAACTGTCAAGGTATGCACCTGAATTGAGGGGGAAAAGCTAAACAAATGTATTCCCACACCTGTTAGCAGGGGATTTTGCACTCTCATTTGTCAAGCACCTCAAGCGGGGGTCGGCTGGCTATGATGGGAGCGCACAGTCATCTCTGCGTATAATACTACAGAGTTATGTGCATTTCAGCATTTTATTCAACTACATGTAACTGCAGAAGGAAGGTTAATGTCACAACGCTTAGAAGTAAACACCAGACTACCTCACACTTTTCAGTTCTCATGGAGAGAGTGTGAATCTAGAGCGCTTATCCTGAAAAGCATTTAGGGTTTTTATTCACTAATTAATTTGTTGATTTTATAAAACCAAGGCACTGAGATTGTTGCAGAATTCTCAGCCTGCACTGTATGTTTGGTCGAGTAATGTACTACATTGAAACAGACGTTTCCTCAGCAAGTCCTGGAAATCAATTGCTTGTTCACCTTGCCACCTAAATGTTTCAGGAACTCCGCCGGAAGAGTCTCCAAACCCTTTACATTGGTCATGTCAACAAAGAAGCTAACTGGGAAGCCTATATTTATTTATGCATTTGTAAAGGGTGCAAAACCCATGGGCATTGTGAAAAATCAGAGGGTGTTTCACAACCTAGTCCCTGGGGATCCCGTACTCAGATGGCCAGGGAAACGCCATCGCTTTTGGATCCTGACCATGGGGGTGGACAAGCGAGGGAGGATCACCTCTGTAGGGGGTCCTTTGGGAGTGGGCGAGAAGCTCCTGATGGTGAGACATGGTATTGCCCTTTTTCAACAACCCAGCTAACCCTTATCGCTGCTTATTTTATGGGAAACTACATCTTCCATAATTCCTCCCCACTTTACATTTGATTTTTTATGTTTATTCTATTACAAACTTTTCATAATATACATTTTACTTCCAATTAATCTCTTATCTCAAAATTAAAACTATCAGAGAATTATATCAATTTCTAAGCATGAGCCCAACACATTTCAATTCTCAATGTTAAAAAGAACTTGATTTAAAAATGCAATTCCCGCACAATCAGACGGAAATGTTCCCCACTTAAAAACATATTCCAGTTTTCATGTTATTACTAATGTCAGTCAGAAATGTTGTTTGCCTCGATGTTAAAGCTGTGCATTACAATAGTATATATTTCCTTGAATCTATCAAACCTTGCCCAGTGCAGAATCTGCAATACACCTCGCTTCTGGGAATTTGACCCTAAGATCTTAACACCTCTTGAGTTGATAGTACATTTAATCGTAGGTTCAAAAATTAATCTCGCAGAACCGCATAGGGGAATTTGGCCAGGTACAGGGGAATTTGGCCAATGCATCTCCTTTCATGGGTCAAGTTCTGGGATAGTTTATAAGTACTCTGTTTATTTTGATTGTTAATCCAGACTTGTCTTATTGTTGACCTTTTTTGGGTTAGTTATTAATATCTCCTCCATAAAGTCAAAGGATATTAACCAACTTTGGCATCTCTCCTTCCTTTTGTCCAGAAGCCATTTGCTTTGAAACTTTTGCCTAGTTCTCAAAATCTCAAAAGGTGGAAGGTTATCTTGAATTACATATTTACGATACAATGCTAGGGACTTCCAAAGAACAATAGACTGGAGGGATTGCAGACACAATTAATATCTGATTGTGGCTATCGGAAGACTCTAAGGAAGAGGAAGTACTTTTTTCCCCCAAAAATCACCTTCTAGGAGATCCCAGAACTGCCAAGAAAAGTTCAAGGACGCTTCCGCTCCGTATGTTACAATAGGAGGCCTCTTCTGCTTATGGAAGGTGACAATTGGGTACATTGTAAACTTTCCATATCTCCCCTTAAACACTCAAGCTAAGGAAGCAAGGGTTTTAGCTTTAGATCTTAGAACTAACTTCATTCCACTCTGTCCAGTTTCTGCTTTCTTTACATTTACTCTAAGGTCGTTCTCCTCCATATAGGTCTCAAGCAGATTTAATCTTTGTTGCAATCCTATTGCCGTCTGATCCATCATGACCATGTCATCAGCATATAGGATCCACGGGAGTGAGATACCCTAGCATTTTGTTGGCTCTCACCCATATCAGACAAATACATGCTAAACAGAGCAGGGGACAGAGCACACCTCTGCTTTAATCCCCTAAAGGTTTTACATTTTCTCTGAAAACACCCAGTCCTTAGACAGTCTCACCTGGATTGATATTGGAGTATATAAAGCCTCTATTGCCTCAACCAGGTCCCCCGGGCAGCCCCACAGTGGCATCTTTCACCACAACCTCTCCCTGCTAACACTGTTGAATGCTCGTTCTAAATCGATAAAAGCCATATATATTTTAGTCTTCTTTCTAATGGCTTCTAGTTTCAACAGGTTCAATAGAAAGGGTTGAGGTTTGTGCCCACTCCCTTTACAAAGCCAGCCTGTCTGGGATCCAGGCGGCCGGACTCATTCAGCCATGAGCCCAGACGCTGCAATAGTAGGGTGGAAAACATTTTCCCAAAGATGTCCAGCAGCACAATAGGTCGATCGTTTTGAGGGTCATCCCTGTCCTCTTTCTTAAACACAGGGATTATTAATGCAGTTTTCCATGAGGCTGGAACTTCTTGTGCTGCAGAGATCTCATTAAACAAGAGCAGACAAAAGTCTGCCCATGCCTCTGGGTTAGCTTCAGAATTGCATTATTGAAACCATCAGGACACAGGGCACGCAAAGAGCTCAGTTTTTTAATTAAGGCTATGATGTTGTCCCTTTCAAATCCAAACTCCCACGGTCTATGCACTCCCCCCTCTTCTGGGAAACACTCAGACCCTGGTCACGCAAAAATAGTTGAAAAATGGGTGATCCGGATCTTCTGTGGGGCTGCTGATTGATAAGATGTGTCATTATTCAATAGCACCCACACATTTCACGTGTTCTTATTACAAACAATTCTCAGCATTTGCTCCAGGTTGTGTTGTACTCTTTAGAAGATATAAGACAGTTTTTGTACTGCTGTCTTCTTTGTTTCTGGAGTCTACCACTGTCCTCATCATGGAGCCTTTTTAATTTTCTCATATCGGCTCAATATTGTTTTCTATCCTCAATCACCTCCTGGTTGTATACATGGAGTCTTCCGAACACCGTCTTTAGACCCACCCAACTTTTTTCCCTAAATCTTTGGAAAAGGCTTGAATAGTCTAAAATCTCCTTACCCGCCACCACCCGCCACCACCTTCATACGGTACTTCTCGGTAATGGGTCTACCCTCTGACGGGCTAATTCTCAACCTATTCCCTCCATATGAGAGTTGGACCCAGGAGACTTGACTGGGGTCGGAAGTTCACCCAGGGTCGGATTGGCCCCTCAGTCTTTCGGCCCGTGGCTGTCCCTGGGGAGTGGGGGCCCGTTTCTGGCCATGCCTGGGCCGGTTTGGAAGAGAAAAAGAGAAAATATTTTTTTTTCCCTTTTTTTTTCAAAAAGCCTTTCATCCTTCTTAGGTCGAAAAATGAGTACCAACACAGGTTGGGTGATATTGTATGCATATTTGTTCTATAAAAAAGAGCTTAAGCGTAAGTGCTATACAATAACATATTATCATTTGGCCTTAGACGTCTGCTTGGATTCACAGTAATTTAGTGTACTTAGGACCAATGCTATTTGATGCCACTTCCTGTTTTGTCAATGGGAGAAAGGTTGTGTTTCATCGCTTCCGGGATGTCACTTTGGGGTGGGGTCATCAGAGGTCAAGGGCCGTGAGGCGAGGGGTGGGCCACTTTTTTTTTTTGGGTGACCAGGCCTATTTCTTGTCCCAGTCCGACCCTGAGTTCACCTGTCCATGTCCTCCCGTGAACTTACCCAGAATATCCCACTTCATTTGCCCATTAAGCATGGAAAAATCTTGCAATCTCAATTCACAAATCCACAGAGCTGGTCTTCTTTCTTTTAAATCAGCCAATGGGATTACCGGTTTATAGTGACTATTTCGAATGTCACTTTTTCGAATGCCATTTTGTCGAACCCAAAATGGCGGAAACATTTTTTGGAATGTTTTTTTTTTATGGGGGATTCCCCCGAAACCCCCTGTTTTTTTTATTTACACTTTTTTTCTTTACTAGCTAAACAAAAGAAAAATAAAATAAAAAAAACATTGGAAAATAATTTTCGGCAACATTTTTTTAGACGAAATGGCATTGGAAAAAGTTTTTCGACAATTTTACTGGATACCGGGATTACCATCCCCCACTTGTCTAAACGCTTAACATTTAGATCTCCCCAGATCATCATGTGGGCATGTTTTAATTCAATGTAGGAATCATTAATCAGTGATGTTAAACAATTAAGAAACAATTTGTCCCCTATCTTAGCTGAGTTCCAATACACATTGGAGGTCATTACAACCTTGGTGCTAAGTGCACCAACTTTACCACCATGGTGGATGGCGGATTTACTGCCCCATTCCAAGGTGATTGGGGCGGTAAATCCCCATTTCCCATTTTCCCTTCCCCATTCCCATTTTTGCCCCGTAGGGCATAATTTTTGCCCCATAGGGCATAATGGGAGTGGGGAAGGCGCTAATTACGCCGCCGTAAATTACGGCGGCGTAATTAGCACCATGGCGGGTTAGCGCCATGGACTTTAACGCCTGCCAAAAGCAGGCGTTAAAGTGTGAATCCGGCGTTAAGGGTTAACGCCGTCGTTAACCCTTAACGCCGGGGTTGTAATGACCTCCATTGTCCAAAACTAGTGTTTTTAGAGTAGTGGATAGATGCTTGTGCCATTCCATAATCAACATCTGTACAAATGGGTTAGGATTGCTCTCTTCCAGTATTGTAAGCCCCCAACCAACTTTTACCATTGTCATCAACCCAGAATAAGGTCTACCCACCACCCCCTTTGGAGCGGGATTCAAAAAAACATTAAATCCCTTGCATACCGGTTTAACCCAAATCCAAGTTTCTTGCAAGCACAGAATGTCATAAGTTGCCAGTCCCAGATCTTCCGTATTGTAAAGGTGGACAAAGCCTCTGGTGTTCCAAGAACCAATTCGGAACAGCCTACCGCCCTCCTTCTTTATTTATTTATTTATTATTTAGTATTTATAAAGCGCACATCAGCCTGGGATACCAGTGATGCTGCCAGCCATGACCAGTCTTCTTGCTTATGTAAGGGTTTGCTGTTACCAATCTCGGTGGTTTTTCTCCAATGCCTATCAGCAAGCTTGAAAGTCACTTTTATCCTGTCATGCCTTAGTTCCTGGGACTCCTCCCGATCCCTTCCTTTAAAGCTTGTATTCTTAGGGGATGGGCAGTCCGGAATCCCCTCTTTTATTTGTTTCTCAATCATATGCCCCCAATCTTAGACTTCTTTATAGATTGAGGTGCTTCCTCACCAGTTTCCTTATGCTGGGTCTTAGATTCCTCACTTAATTTAAAGCCCAAAGGAAGATGATCGAGGGTCGCATCTAATAAGGCCGTGTTCACCAATCTGGGTTCAAGTCCAGTATAACCCAATCCAAGTGGGCTTTGTTAACGAATTGTACTATTTGATATCATTCGAAAACGATGTCCCGGAGTTTAGGAGAACAATGCAAAAGTTTTAGTACTTAGGCTCGATTTAGAATTAGGCTATACCTAGCAGGCAGCAGTCTCTCGATTACTACAATTAATGGTCTTGCATCTGAGTTGGTGTCTTTAGATGATTCCTTTACTAGTAGGGGTGTCCGTATATCAGGTGATATTTCATAGACTCCACTTGCAGATGTACTTTCTTCAACAGAGCTTGCCTCTTTTCTTTTAAAGTTTGAAAAAGACCTGGACGTTTGTCCCTAAAATTGACTCGCATGACATCTTTTGGAGTTTCATGGATGACAAACCTCTTTTCGGGTGATGCCTCCCAGAGTCCTCTTTCCGAAAAAGGCCTACGGCTCTTCATCTGAATATGTCGTGAGGTCCAGCAAAGCCAGCATTCCTGAATCTGCACTTTCAATGGATTGGTCAACAACCGCACCCCTACAGTTCGAGGATCCTGCTACCTCAAATTGGGGGGATATTATCTCCTGGTTATGGGTCAACCTCTGTTTCTCTCTCATGTTTAAATGCAGAGGGGCAATAATGTCTCTTGGAGGCATGCTAAAATTTCACAGAAACGCTCGAGATCCATTCGATTTTGATTTATTAGTCTTTGTGGGATTTTGGCCTTTCTTTTATCTTTGTTGTTGTCCTCCTGGACTTTCAGGTGACAATTGCTTACTCTTAGAATTCTCAAAGATTGAAAATACTTTCCCACTTGACTGGTTCTTTGTTGGTATACCAGAGGACTCGGCTCCCTGAATCGGAGAGCAGTTCTCGGGACTCTCCCATGTCCACCTTACCCATCTGGGTTGTCACCATCCGGGAACAAATCTGGGGTGCATTCTGAGAGTTCATTGGTTTTAGGAACACAAATGGCTCCCAGAGAGGAGGAGACCGTTGGGTTGATGTATGAGTGCCCACAATGGCAAAATATCATAGGGAGGGGTCTTTCCCTTGTGAAGATCTAAGCCATTTCAGTGACTCCAAAATCACTGCCATCATAATGTTTTTGTCTTCCTTCTCTCCTCTTGCCAGGTCATAGAATCTGCCTTGGCATTGGGATGATAACTCTGCTTCTTTGTCCAATTTCCGTTTTGTACCTCAGTTGTAAAAGATTCCAAGAAAATCTGCTTGGTATGGGCCTGTCATGATCTCTGCTTCCAAAAGATCAGGACTTGCCCGACTCCCTTGGAAGCAGACCCATAACCCCGGTTCCGAGTGCCAGCCAGTCCCAATTGGGACCTTTTGGACCCTGTCCTGGCGCCAGTGGTACCAGGCTCATAAAGATGCCCAGTCCCAGCGCTGGAAGCGCCGGGATCATAATGCTTGGGTGGACTTACCTGCAGCAGACCATGCTGCTTACTTACCTGCCAGTTGAACCCCTGATCCTCTTCTGTTTGGAACTACTTTTCCTGTTGGGTGGGGCAGGAGCCACTCCCTAGGTTCAGAACACTGGAACTCTTCTGGAAAGCAGGAACTCTTTTCTTACCTAGGCGTGGCTGTGGAAGGAGACACCTAAGCACTACAGGAGGCTATTTAAACCACACCCGATGGATGAATCTTGCTTTGCGTTATTCTGCATTCTCTGCAGCAGAACGCTCATCGTGTCTTCTGCTTCTGATCCTGGGCCTAAGGGAACAAAGGCTTACCATCCTGGAATCCAGTCTTCAGCAGTACCTGTAAAGACAAAGAAAGAACAGGTTAGCACTACGGTCTTCAGTGGCAGCGCATCTCTTACCTGGTCCATCGGCTGTCACCAACGCCTCGCGCTGCATTCCGGCATCTGAAAGACAAAGGCTTACCTACTCTTCGCATGCTCCGGAGGTCTTCGCACTGCATTCCGGCATCTGAAAGACAAAAGCTTACCAGCTCTTCGCACGCTCCGGAAGCCTTCGGCGCTGCATCCCGCATCTGAAAGACAAAAGAAGGTGCGTTTAAAGACATTGGGCAACTTTATTACTCACGTGCCATTACTCCTTCCCACGCCGAATCCAGTGGGTATTCCAGCACCCTTCAGCTTCTCTAAAGCTCCGAACTTGTACCTGCAAGATAAAAGGGAGTTAGTGCGCATCGTGAAGCAAGCTACAAGCGCTTACTTACGTGCTTCCAGGCGCTTCTATTCCTCACGCGGGTTCGATCCTCAACCCTCATCAGCCCGCCATCGCCGGAACCCTGCAAAACAAGATATATCATTACAAAAGACTTTTAAGACCTTTGAAGTGCCCAGAAGTTACCGTTCGTGCAGTTAACGACGGACAGCAGTCCTCTGAGGTCAAGAGGCCTGCACCCTTATCCAGTGATGAAACTGGTTACGGCACCCTGCCCCGAGGCAGATGGAGAGCTCGGCGTTCACTTACCTAAGGTGAGGGTGTTAACCTTTGGGGTTCTACAGGAGAAGAGAAAGGGAAGAGGAGAGAGGCACCCAATAACCCCAGTTCATTAATCCCATATTTTCTATCTGCAGACATCTTACTCTTCGAGTCAGACATACAGTGCACAGAGGTCCAGCCCAAAGAGCCAACCGTGTGTTACACATCACCTTTGAAGATACGGCATTCACCCAGTCAAGACCGGCGCCTCTGCGGGAATCAGGTGAGCGTTACAGAACGCAAAGCCTATCGCAAAACTCCCACCCAGGCGCTATGGAAACCTCGGATACCGACCAGCTAGCCCAGTTACTTGGGGAACTAAGAGCAGAAGTGCATGCAGCCCGTCAGGAAACGAATGCTCTAAGAAGGGAACTGATTATTTCCAAGGAGCGAACAGACGATCTCGCTAGACAATTGCTACAGTCACAAGCCGGACAAGCTCCGTTACCCGCATCAAGGGCAAATCTTCCTTCAACATCCTCTACGAACCCAGTGCAGATCAACCTACCTGGGAATGTACCTCTGGCTCCGCCCGAACGATTTTCTGGTGACCCAAAGAGGTTTGCAGTATTTATTAATCAGTGCCGGTTGCACTTCTTATGCCGGCCAGCAGCCTTCCAACTGATCAAGCTGAGGTAGCTTTCGTGCTTTCGTACCTTAGTGGCAATGCGGCAGACTGGTCGATCCCTCTAGTTAAAGGATAGTTCCGGGACTTTTTTTTTATTGTCTCTACGGTTCGGCCATGTGTTTTTAAGCATAACTCGGTAGATCGTAGAAAACTTTCCTATGGACCTTACCCGACTTTTCGTCCATTAACGCACTCGAAATCAGCCGCCATTTTCTGATAATCCTATCATTTCCCCCCATCGCCCTGGCTCACCTGCTTTTGCGGCACTAAATCAAATCTCCCGCCCCTGAGCCTGACATCAGCAGACGCGTACCGCCCATTTCCCAACGCCAAAGCACGTTTCGTGTCAACAATCGCTGCGCCTCAGCTAATGAAGTGTCGCCATGGAAATGGCAGGACGCCTCTTTCCTCAATGAGTATAAACACACCGTTTCACAACACACAGCAGCAGATTTTCGATTCCATTACTCTCTCTGTGTTACTTTGAGTATTCTGTGACTCGTTTCTGTGCTCTGGTCAGCTACCTTCGCCGCTTCTAGGCCTTGTGAACACCTGTACCATCTCTGTAAATTATTTTACTTTCTTTACCACACAATGGCTACAATAATGCCGTATATGTACAAGCCCGAGTACACCGAAGAGGAACTACTGGAAAGGCAAGCACGCGAAAACGATGGGGATTCGGACGGCAGTTGGGAGGACCAGTCAACGGATGAAGAGCCTGGACCATGTCGCATGGACGGCGTCTCCACCTGGTGCACGTGCAATCGGGGCAAGCTAATGCCAACTGAGGAGGAGAACTGCTGCTGCCGTGAAAATTCCGGGTGCTTGGCCTACATTTCGGAGCTGCCAGAGTTCAGGGAAGCCTGCCTCTCACGGACCGTGTTGAGGATGATGATGGTGCTTATGCACGAACTTCGCGGCACTGTTCGTCCGCGTAATCCGAGTAACGAGTAAGTATACTCTGGTTTTGATGTCAGTGATGCCACTACTATGTCATGGTCGTCTCCCACATATAAAATTACATCTACATATCATTCGAATGCATGTAAATTGGTTCCATATTGTGCATTTTCTAGATAGAATTTTTTTCAAAGCAGAAAGACATTTTTTACCTGAATCGACAGTGATAAGAAAGTTTTGTCATTTTAATACAGTTTGCATCTTTCATTTTCACAGGTGGTACAGGCTGGTGGCCTATTGTTGCTTCACTTGGTGGCTTCACGGGAGGCTCGGACACCGCGTTCGGAGAGTAATACTTGCCTGTGCGGTATTTGCCATTAGACAACATTTCCCCAGCGACAGTGGACAATACCGCGGATTTTCCCTGGATGTGCTGCAACCGGAACTTTACAATGTGTAATGTTTATTATTTATGTTCAATTGAAATTAAGATCTAAAATAAAACCCAACATATATTTTAACAATGGTTGTTTTGATTTTTTAAATGAATCTAGTGTGTCTCCATTGAATAGTCTTCCTGTGCCTTGTTTTGTCACACCACATGTCTCCTGCCAAGCATCCTCCCTCACACTGGCCGCCCACCTTCAATCCACATAACCGTTGAACCCATATGCAGCAGACATACATATGTTATTTTGCGGGTTGTCATCAAGCCTCCCGGCCTTGCCTCCTCCCCCAAAAATACTTACCACACCACTTTGTTCAAGCGTTGGCAATAAAAGGAAGGCCGTTGGATTTTATTGATACAAAACATGGTTATAGGTAAATAATCAATATGGTTGATCATAATAAATCATCCTTTTGGGCACCGGGTACAGAGATGACCCCCTCTGGCCCGTGCCGCCTTGCCACCACAGGCCAGCCTGCTGCTGACTAACTGCCTAGGCATCCAGGGTCTCCAGGGTGAACTGCACCCATATATTCTCCTGGGAGGCTGAGGTATTTATAAACTCACCCCCCTGCCTTCCATGTACTAGATCCTTCAGCCTGCCTCTTACATGCAGTTAGATGGCCTCTCCTTGGTGAGGCCCTGTGGCAAACGAGTCTTGTCTGCACGACCAGCGCCCTAATCCACACCCCCCCGCCCTATCAAAGGCAGTTCGCACCGGGGTACTTGCGCTGCCAAGTGGAGCAGTCAGGGAGCGATAAAGGCCAAGAGGTGCCAAAGACCATGTACACTTCAAAGTGGTCTATAGAGCATGGGTTGTTGTTCCCATGTCTACCTCCAGACCCCGTGTCTCCTGCCAAGCATCCCCCCTCACGCTGGACGGCCCCCTGCAATCCACATAAGTGTGTCTCCATTCACGAGTCTTCCTGTGTCTTGTCTGCACGACCACCGCCCCAATCCACCCCCCGCCCTATCAAAGGCAGTTCGCACCGGGGTACTTGTGCTGGCAAGTGGAGCTGTCAGGGAGCGATAAAGGCCAAGAGGTGCCAAAGACCATGTACACTTCAAAGTGGTCTATAGAGCATGGGTTGTTGTTCCCATGTCTACCTCCAGACCCCGTGTCTCCTGCCAAGCATCCCCCTTCACGCTGGACGGCCCCCTGCAAATCGCATAATGCCACGACATATACACGTCATTCATTCACAAACACACCCCTGTTTCGAATTCTTTATAACCCACTTCATATTTCTAATGAGAACTTCTTTGCGCTTTGCTAGTCAACCCGTGAAGGTGCTGGTTATCTGCTCTTCGTCTCTGTGAACTTCCGTGACCACTTCGAGGAAACTCGTCAGTTTGCAACCTGTGAACTGCTCCCTGTTCTACGACAAGAAACTACTCTGATCCCTGCATCTAACTGTTTGTTCGTCAAGGTAAGGCCATGTACCATAATCATTTTGCGTCCAATTTCTTTTCGTTCAAGACAGTACATGCAAGGAACTAGTCACATGTTCTGAGTTTAGTCAAATTATCTTTCTATTTTTTTAAAGTTATTCAAATACTTATCCGCATGTGAATAACGTGTATAGTTCCAAGAACCAAAACGAACCTTGCATTGAACCTTTTATGTGTCATTTAATTTTTTAACACATTGGTATTCATAGAGAATTGTTGATCTTTACTTTTCAGAACTTTCCACAATGCCTGCCTGTTCCATTGGCGGTTGCCCTTCGAAGACTCATAATAAATCTGAAGGTACTATAATGCATGTTTTCCCTAAGACAATAGATCAGATAAGAGAATGGGTCCGATATTGCGGATATCCACCGTCTGAGCTTGAAAGTAGAGTCCTAGAAGTCTTTGCAGACAAGAGGGGTGATCGATACCGCATCTGCAGCAGGCACTTTAGCTCAGACATGTACTCCACATCATTGCTAATAAAGAAGAACACACCGCGAGCGAGGCGAAAATTGCTCTCAACCGCTATTCCCACTCTATTCGTCCACATCCCTCCACTGGTGAGTCAAGTTTACGTATTTATCTCTCGGCCTTGCGGTAGTGTGTAGCATTACCTAACAATAATTTCCCCATTTATGTATCCACTCAATATGAAGGCGGAAGATTCTCCATCCGTGTCGTTATTGCAGTCATCAGCCACTTCAAGCGCCTATCGGGTAATCTTACTTGGCTATTCTGCCACTGACTTGTTTTAGGCATGTAAATCAATAGTTTTAATTTATCGTGTAATTATTTTACCTAATGGTACACCCTTGTACTCGTCCTCTAGTCTTTGTTTTCAGTTATAATTATTGTTATCCAAAATAATGCAAGTACTGTCTTTCAGGGAGATGCTGAGGAGTCCAACGTATTGACGACAACCGTTGATGTCACTCAGATGCTCGAGGTACGTTTCCGGACAGTTCCATCGATGGAGATCATCAGATCTTGCATTCTTGTAGCGTGATTGTTACACACAATGTTTCTTTCGTCTTTAGCCATTGATATGTCCTTCTGTCGTCGCCCTCCTATGTGTCTTCTTTTTTCAATATTGTGTTCATTACTAATGAAAGTCCTATGTTTCAGGGAGTCGATGGAGCATTAATCCAAGAAGAAGGGGGAGCATGCAGTTACGGGTCGGCGCAACAGCTTGCAGAAGTGTGCACCGCAGTTACATCGTCCCTTGATGTTCTTATGCATTTCGAGGTATGGATACTGACAGTTCGATCAAGCGAAATCATATGACGTGATTACATCCGCTATACTTCCTTCTTTATTAACGCAAGTACTATGTTTCAGGGAGATGACGGAGCTTCTTCTACAAGAACATCACCCCTAGTAGTTGATGCAGATCTCTGGGTGGTGACACTTCCAACGATCGAGCAAATCGAATCATATTTACATATCCATTATTTATTTTAGACAACTGATCATTTGTGCAGGTCTATTTAGATGAGCCATTGACGCCTGCACAAAGTTTATGTTCTTTTTAACAAAATAGAAAACCATACTAATGCAATTACTGTGTTTCAGGGAGTTACTGAAGCATCATCTTCAATAATATCATCAATGGAAGTCTATGAGGAGCCCGAGGTATGGATCTTGACAGTTCCATCTAACTAGATCAACAATGCGTGAATAATTGTCGTTTGAATGTTCTACACAAAGCGTTCATTCGTGTTTTGCTATTGAGATGTACGTGGGTATTGGTCCCCAAGTACATTTTGTGTTTTCGATATTATTATACATACTAATGAAAGTTCTATGTTTCAGGGAGTCGATGGAGCGTCAGTGCGTGATGGATGTGCTTATCATGAAAATATAGTCGTTGCAGCGCAAGAGGAAGTCGAGACATGCACACACGAGTCGGAGCAACAGCGTCCTGATGTTGAAGTTCGAGGCAAGAAAGTTTCAAAGAAAAGAAAGCAAAAGAAGGTTAGTGTCCTGCTCACTATATTATGTTGTTTTTCACTGTTAATAGTTCAATACTGTAAGTTGTGTTTAAACTGAACATCCCTTTTCCAATCTGTCCTCTAGTTGCGAGTGGGTGTACGAACTAGATCTACACAGACAGTGAAGCGAACGAGAGATGTTGCTTGTCAAACCTTTTGGCAGGGACTTGAGACTGGAGATGCATCGTGCCAATGGGAAGAATATGAAGTGATTGACAACGGAGCTATACCACCACCAGCCATTGATAGTGAATGTCCTCCTGGTAGTTCGGATGCAGTCGGAGATCAATTCACAGAATCCACACCCGCAAAAACTAAGACCGCGAGAAAGTTGAAGAAATTGTTTTATTCACCCATCGCCGGAGGAGGAACAGATGTTGCAATGGAAGAGAATGAAGTGGACGACAATGAAACACCATCAATATCACTGAACATAGCGGAAGACGATATCAGAGATTCTACCTTTCATGTGAGTGACATGTCCTCAACGTTACAGGCAGAACCAGCTGGGATGCAGAGTGACAGTATAAGGAAAGAGGCCAAATTCATTGTATTCGATAGTTGTTTGATTGATATTATTATTATGTGGGCATTCGGTTGGTGGGGAAGTATGTGGGGAGCCATTGATTAATGTGACTCGTGCAATTTGAGGCACTAACCTTAAAATACATGCCACCTGTACAAAATATCATCCTTTCTCATGGTCTGCACAACCCATGCTGGGGCAACTGCCAGCAGGCAATCTACTTTGTGCAGCGGCTGCACTTTTTAGTGGTTCAAGTTTTAAAAAGTTTGTGGGAATCCATTTCATTGCGAAAACTCAGTTCTACAAATACCAAACCGATTATCTATTTCCAGCCATTAGCGAAGCTTGGAGAATGGAAAAAATGTCTATTGATAGTACATTCGCGGGCAAACGGTTCAGGCTAGCCGGTGATGGACAGTGCGACAGCCCAGGATTTTCAGCCAAGTACTGCACCTACCACTTTCAGGACATGGAAAGTAAGAAAATTGTGAGTTCGGTGGTCGTGCAGGTGTCACAAAGTACATCCTCAGTGGCCATGGAGAAAGTTGGCTTTGTAGCATCATTGCAAGAACTACAATCGCGGGGAATGGTGATCGACCTGATAGCCACGGACAGACACGTTTCAATTGCCAAGACAATGAGAGAAGAGTACAAAGATATAAATCACCAATTTGATGTTTGGCATCTTGCAAAAACAATCAATAAAAAAATGTTGGCTGCAGGTAAAAAAAAAGATATGCAAGGTATTTCACAGTGGTCCAAGTCAATCAGCAACCATCTTTGGTGGAGCTCAAAAACATGTGGAGGGTCGTTGGAAATTCTACTGGAAAAATGGCGGTCAGTAATGCTACACTGTAGCAACGTTCACCGTTGGAACACAAACCAACATTTCCACAATTGTGAACATGGCCATTTGTCCACAGAGGAGGCACGGAAGAAGAAGTGGTTGATTCCTTCATCACCCACTCACAAAGCCATTGAAAAGATTGTATTTGATAAAACTATAACAAGAGATTTGAGGGGACTCACGGAATTCTGCCACACAGGAGATTTGGAGGTGTTCCACAATATGTGCCTAAAGTACAGGCCAAAACGATTGCATTTTGGCATGGAGGGCATGATAAATCGGACTCTTCTAGCGGTCTTGGCACATAACCATAATGTTGGCCGTCAACAAAGTAGGACGACCGGAACTTTAGGGACGCTTCGCTACAATAAGGCCTTCACTAAAAGAAGTAAACAATGGATATCAAACCAGTGTTTGAGGATATGCAATATGACTTTATTGAGAGACTTATTGTTGATGTCCTAGATAGGCACATACATGGAGTTGTGAACGAACCTGTGCAGGGGACAACTGCATTGCCACCCAACATTGCCTCTGTTCCATGTCCACCTAAAGAAGAGCTCATTGAGAAATACACATCACGGTTTAAATGATTGTAATTTGATTGTCTGTTCTCTCGAGTCTCCTCATGTCGCAGGCCCATTGAATATGTGTATCTATGTAATGTGTAAATAAAAGTGATTGCTCAGTGTACATGCAATGTGTCTCTCCACCGTTGCCCCTCCCTTCACCGTGCAGTTGTGCGAACCACCCGGGTGTCACCTGTGACTTTGCTCTGGAGTCTCCTCATGTTGCAGGCCCATTGAATATGTGTAACTATGTATTGTGTAAATAAAAGTGATTGATCAATGTACATGCAATGTGTCTATCCAACCTTGTTCATTTGTGCATTAAATTAAACCAAACAGTAATATAAATCATTTTTCAAAAAATATAGAATGTCTCCGTATTTATGGTTCTCTGGGGCTGCAAATGCACGCAGACAAAATGCAAAGATGGAGTGTAAATTTCAAGTCCTGTGAGATGGCCTTACACTGAATGTAGCTAACTAGGAATGTGTGCTCGTTCAAAGTGAAGGTCAGCTGCTTTGATTTTTTGCTCGGGTGCCGGAATGGCCCACGACTCAGTATAAGGTTCTATTGTTATTTGACCTTGACAGGCCGGGACCATCCCGAAAGACTTCTTTTTGGGGGTGTGGGGCAATAACGTAAGAAACGATAATGAATATAATTTCAGAAACGAAAGCCATTTAATGTTCGTTCATTAGAAGAAATAACGTCGGCATAGAAGGAGTGGTATTTCGGGGCTGCCCTACGCACAGACACAATGGAAAATGCAAATATAATGTAAGTAACTCTTTAGATGAGTTTATACCGCAATTTAATTACTATACAGTAGCTTTAAAGACGGGTTAAGTTGTACTTGTTCGTTCTATGTGGCATATTGTTTTGTACCGCGCACTATCTTGAGGAGAACCATCTCCTTTTACGGAAGCACCTCAAAACCTTCCTCTTTGCTTCTGCTTTCTCTCTCCCTCTCCCCTGCTACAACTGGTCCACTGTCTGCGACCTCGGTCCTGGGCCCTTCCACTCTCCACCTGCACTGCCTCCCTGTCAACCCCTGCACTGGGGGACTGTCTCAGTATCCTACAGCCCCCTCTTGACGTATAATACCCAGTTGCACTGTCCTAGCTATGAAATAATTTCCCGACCTAATATATAAAATGAATAATTTTAATAAAGATCTGATGGTGAGACTAATTTCATTTTTTTATGTTTTTAAAACAGGTACATCCTTCATTATTGTATGTGTCACGAGTACCAGACACCGGCGGATGGCTTTTTTAACCGCCAGCTGCTTCTCCCCGTGAACAACGTTACCACCCTGACCATTTTATGGGACGATCGCCAAGTACAAGTATGCCCTTACGCGGTACTAACGGCTAGATGCAACATACAGACCGTTGTGGTGGCCTAGTGCCTCGTTGTTGGAACAGCCATGCGATTATCAGTGCGACCGAAGAGCTTATTTTATCGTAAACCAACACCCTGTGTACTGCACACGAACATCGCTTGCCTCAAGACGAACTATTTTGGATCGAGAGCAAAGATAAATGCAAATCGCTGAATATTCTCTAAACATTTGATGTCCAATAAATGTACTTTGCCAAATGTACAATCTTGCCGTTTGCTTTTAAACCACAGTTTCATATTCCGAATTGTGGCGCTGTATTGTGAGATGATCTAAGACCCTGTGTACAGCAAAGGAACATCGCATGCCTCAAAACGAACTTTTTGGAACGTGAGCAAATAAAAATGAAAATCGCTGAATATTCTCAAAACATTTGATGTCAAATAAATGTACTTTACCAAATTTACAATCTTGCGGTTTAATTTAAAAGTACAGTTTCATATTCCCAGTTGTGGCGCGCTGTGTTGTGTGAGCTCATCTGTGTTGATTTCCGGGTTCTGTGTGGAGTCGCGTAGAAGACGCCTTGGCGCGTTTGCCTACGCAGCTCAGTCACGTCACGGATAGAGGCGGGGAATATGAATGTTTTGATCAAGTCTGTTTCAGGGGCGGGGGATTTGATTTAGTGCCGCAAAAGCAGGTGAGCCAGGGCGATGGGGGGAAATGATAGGATTATCAGAAAATGGCGGCTGATTTCGAGTGCGTTAATGGACGAAAAGTCGGGTAAGGTCCATAGGAAAGTTTTCTACAATCTACCGAGTTATGCTTAAAAACACATGGCCGAACCGTAGAGACAATAAAAAAAAAGTCCCGGAACTATCCTTTAATCAAGATGATCCGGTTCTCCATGATTTTCAACCAGCCAAGAAGGCAGTAGGAGCTGCAGTTACCAGGGTCACAAACTCTGAGCAGGGAAACAACCTCGCCCGACAAGAATAGAGGTCCTCTTGCCGAGCGTTAAAACCAGTTCCGTGACCTCGCATTTCGTGATACCTATGGTCCTCATTAGCCCTGAACATCCGGATCGATTACATGCGATTGAAGCTTACGTCGACAGCGGTGCCATCGGCAATTATGTGGATTATGAAATGGTTTTGAGGATGAATCTGACTCTTTGTCCAAAGGCTGTAAAGGACGTCATTACTACGGTGGACGGTACGGAGATAGCCTCCGGACCAGTAACGCATACCACCCAAGAAGTGACGCTAGTAAGTCAAGATGGACACCATGAGAAGATTGTGTTCGATGTGATCAAGGCCCCTCAGTTCCAGATTATTCTAGGAATTCCTTGGTTAGAGAAGCACAATCCTCAGATCGATTGGCGAGCAAGAACGGTTCAGTTTCCAGAATGTGTCTCTACTTGTCACCCTCGACCTGGTGTTGCACTGGCAGCAATTTCCTCGGAGGCTCCCCAGTTACCTCCTGAATACCTAGAATTCCAAGATGTTTTCCGGAAGGATCTGGCTAACTCTCTACCTCCTCATAGGTCTTATGACTGCCAGATAGACCTGATACCTGGATCTACTCCTCCTTGTAGTAGAATTTATGCCCTCACCGAGCCTGAGAATCTTCACCTCCGACAATACCTGGATCAATACCTAGCGAATGGGTTTATTCGTCCTTCCAAGTCCCCTGCTTCCTCAGCTTTGTTCTTCGTTCCAAAAAAAGAAGGGGACCTTAGAACTTGTATAGATTATCGCGCCCTGAACCAGATCACCGTTAAGAATAGATATCCGTTACCTTTGATCCCTGAACTCCTGGACCAAGTCAGAAAAGCATGCATATATACAAAGCTGGATCTTAGAGGAGCCTACCACTTGGTACGAGTAAAAGAGGGCGATGAATGGAAGACGGCCTTCCACACCAAGTATGGGCTATTTGAATATCAGGTCATGCCCTTCGGACTTTGCGATGCCCCGGCCGCCTTTCAATATTTTATGAACGATGTCCTCAGAGAGCTCATAGATGTGTGTGTTGTTGTTTACATTGACGACATCCTCGTTTATTCTTCATCGGAAACTGAACATCGGAAACACGTGAAAATGGTCCTCGAGAGATTGCGTCAACACAAACTTTTCGCTAAGTTGGAAAAATGTGTTTTCAACGTGACTGAAGTTGAATTCTTGGGATTCATATTATCACCTAGCGGAGTGCGTATGGATTCAAAGAAGGTCGATGCAATTCTCAAATGGCCATCGCCATCCTCCGTAAAAGGTGTTCAAAGCATGTTAGGCTTCGCTAACTTTTACCGCAGGTTTATCCCGAATTCTCTCGAATAGTCCAGCCCATCACCGCCTTGTTAAAGAAAAACAAACGTTTTGAATGGTCTACCGAGGCGGAACAAGCTTTCCAGAATTTGAAGACTAGATTTATCTCTGCACCGATCTTAAAACATCCTCGCCCAGAACTCCCCTACATCGTTGAAACGGATGCTTCGAGCCTTGCCATGGGGGCAGTTCTATCACAAAAGGACCCAGTAACCAATCAGTTGCATCCTGTGGCATTTTGGTCCCGCAAATTCTCGCCTCCTGAAATCAATTACACTATTACTGATAAGGAACTTCTAGCTATCAAGTCCGCCTTTAAGGCTTGGCGGCATTATCTTCTGGGGGCCCGACACACCGTTACTGTGATTACAGATCACCGAAACCTGCAATATTTGAAAACCGCAAAAGCTCAATCCTCTAGGCAACTCCGTTGGGCACTATTCTTTGCCGAGTTTGACTTCATAATTACCTATCGACCTGGTACAAAAAACGGTAAAGCTGATGCCCTTTCTCGGATGGGAGTGGAAGAACATTTGATCAATCCTAAACCTGTACCTATCATTCCCGAACAAAGAATTCTAGGTGTAATCGCCACACAATCCATAGAGGAAGTTAAGGATAAAGCCAGGCTACTGGTAACTCCAGCAGACATACAGAATTGGCATCTGCAGGGAAAGGGCTTTACGGTGAAGGACAACCTATTATATTTCCAAGAACGGTTATACCTGTCCAGCACAGATTTACAGAAAAAGGTAATCTCTTGTTATCACGATTCTTTAATGGAAGGACATCCCGGTATGACCAAGACCTCGGAAAAGATCAAGCGCTACTTCTGGTGGCGGTCTTGGAAAAAAGATATCAGAGACTTTATAATGTCCTGTGGAGTATGCGCCCAAAACAAGAGTCAAAAGGAAAAACCAGCCGGCCTCTTACGCCCTATTGACATCCCGCCTCGCCCTTGGCATACGCTTTCTATGGACTTCATCACCGATTTACCTCCATGCTCCGGATACAATACGATCCTAGTAATCGTGGACTTATTCTCCAAGATGGCGCATTTCATTCCACTCAAAGGCTTACCAACAGCAGCAACTCTGGCCCGAGAATTTCTCGAAAACATCGTCCGACTGCACGGTTTTCCTTCAGTTCTAATTTCGGATCGAGGTAGTCAATTTATTTCTCATTTTTGGCGAAGTTGCTGTCGGTCGGCTCAAATTGATGTGAGACTTTCGACCAGCCACCACCCTCAAACCGACGGACAAACCGAGAGGACCAATCAAACTCTGGAACAGTATTTGCGCTGCATGCTACAACAAACTGAAAAAACTTGGAAAGATATCCTTTGGATAGCCGAATATGCCTACAATAACTCTGTCCACTCGGGAACTGGGAAGACCCCGTTTTTTCTTTTATATGGTAGTCACCCTCGAACCTCGGAGTTGGATCCACTCCAAGATCTTGGAACACCAGCAGTAGACTACCTGCATTCTACAATCACCCAAGCCTTTAAGGAAGCCGTTTCTCACCTTCAAAGGGCTAAAGAACAATACAAGAAAGGAGCAGACCAACATCGGAAGGAAGCCCCCAATATCAAGTAGGAGATCAAGTCTGGTTATCCACCAAATATGTACCTCTAAAAGGACCACGCACATTCAACCCAAGATACCTTGGTCCCTATTCCATCACTACCATAGTAAATCCAGTAGCGGTCAAGTTGGACTTGCCCCCTCACATGAAGATACATCCGGTCTTCCACGTCTCTCTATTAAAACCCGTGCAACCTCAAACCCGACTAACTACATCTCCAAAACCTATTCTAGTTGATGGAGAACTCGAGTTTGAAGTCAAAAGCATCCTGGATTCCAAGATCTCCAAATCTAAACTATTTTACCTGATTGACTGGAAAGGCTACGGTCCCCAAGAAAGATCCTGGGAACCTGCAGAATATGTCCACGCGCCTCGTCTAATCAAAAGATTTCATCGAACATTTCCTAACAAGCCCAAACCCCCGGAGAAGCCCAGTTTGGGAGGGGCCTTGAGGGGGGGGTGCTGTCATGATCTCTGCTTCCAAAAGATCAGGACTTGCCCGACTCCCTTGGAAGCAGACCCATAACCCCGGTTCCGAGTGCCAGTGTCAGAATGCACCAAAGTATCAACCGAAAAGGATACAATATTCAAAAGGATACAGGAGGTAGGGTCTTCCGGATCCTTGTTCACCCGACTTGATAGTCGTGAAGTCAACAAAGACCTTCCAAATGATACAACCCTCTGGCTGATAAAACAGGCAGAGCGATGGATCACTGGAAAGGGCGTGGGTAAGGTATAGTAATCCAGCCTAGGACAAATCAAAGTATCATGAATAACTGCTCCAACCTGAGTATGATGAGTTAGATAATGACAGGAATGATCACACTGACCTGTATCTCTGGGTAGAACAATCCAGAAGTCTCTTGATGGATTCGAAACGAAGAACAAAACGACAGGGAAGGGAAAATTAGTAAGGGAGACTTATCCCGGACGGAACGAGGCTCACGCTAGATACGGGTTGAAGTCACCACAGGATAGCGTTCAAAGTTCAGTTCAAAGTCACTTCCAGTAATCCTTGAAAGGCTTCCTTCCCACTTAGGGATCAATCCTTCTGTTAATTCCACAGATGCAGGAGGTAGAAGAAAACAGTGTTTGAAGACAACGTGAGCGTGTGGATTTACACGCGGGCAGGAATCGCGCAGCCTGGGCCAGCCGCGTGTGAAGACAACGTGCGCGTGTGGATTTACACGCGGGCAGGGTTCGCGCAGCCTTGGCCAGCCGCGTATGAAGACAAAGAGCGCGTGTGGACTTACACGCGGGCAGGTTTCACGCAGCCTGGGCCGGCCGCGTTTGAAGACGAAGAGCGCGTGTGGATGTTACACGCGGGCAGGATTTACGCAGCCTTGGCCAGCCGCGTATGAAGACAAAGAGCGCGTGTGGATTTTACACGCGGGCAGGATTCACGCAGCCTGGGCCGGCCGCACTTGAAGACGAAGAGCGCGTGTGGATGTTACACGCGGGCAGGATTTACGCAGCCTTGGCCAGCCGCGTATGAAGACAAAGAGCGCGTGTGGATTTAACACGCGGGCAGGATTCACGCAGCCTGGGCCGGCCGCACTTGCAGACGAAGAGCGCGTGTGGATGTAACACGCGGGCAGGATTCACGCAGCCTGGGCCAGCCGCGTATGAAGACAAAGAGCGCGTGTGGATTTAACACGCGGGCAGGATTCACGCAGCCTGGGCCGGCCGCACTTGCAGACGAAGAGCGCGTGTGGATGTTTACACGCGGACAGGATTTACGCAGCCTTGGCCAGCCGCGTATGAAGACGAAGAGCGCGTGTGGAATAGCACGCGAAGGGATAGCTCCAGGAATCAGCGTGTGGCGGAACACACGCTATCGAAGGCCCAAAAGTAGCTGTAGGAAAATACCAGGTTGTAGATCAGAGGTTCAGCTACACGACGCCAAGAGAGACGATCAGAAGCAGCGAGTGAAGTTTCTACGCTGCTTAAATACGTGATACCGTAGTTCACGTGACGAAGCAAGTCACGTGAAGTTAGCGACGTGTAAAGTGTAAACGTCGTTTTCCCGGTAACGTATCGAATAGCCTCCATTTAGAGTAGAACGGTCTAGCTGTTCTACGAGCGTAGCGTCCAGCATGCATGACAGTCAGCCAGTCCCAATTGGGACCTTTTGGACCCTGTCCTGGCGCCAGTGGCACCAGGCTCATAAAGATGCCCAGTCCCAGCGCTGGAAGCGCCGGGCTCATAATGCTTGGGTGGACTTACCTGCAGCAGACCATGCTGCTTACTTACCTGCCAGTTGAACCCCTGATCCTCTTCTGTTTGGGACTACTTTTCCTGTTGGGTGGGGCAGGAGCCACTCCCTAGGTTCAGAACACTGGAACTCTTCTGGAAAGCAGGAACTCTTTTCTTACCTAGGCGTGGCTGTGGAAGGAGACACCTAAGCACTACAAGAGGCTATTTAAACCACACCCGATGGATGAATCTTGCTTTGCGTTATTCTGCATTCTCTGCAGCAGAATGCTCATCGTGTCTTCTGCTTCTGATCCAGTCTTCAGCAGCACCTGTAAAGACAAAGAAAGAACAGGTTAACACTACGGTCTTCAGTGGCAGCGCATCTCTTGCCTGGTCCATCGGCTGTCACCAGCACCTCGCGCTGCATTCCGGCATCTGAAAGACAAAGGCTTACCTACTCTTCGCATGCTCCGGAGGTCTTCGCACTGCATTCCGGCATCTGAAAGACAAAAGCTTACCAGCTCTTCGCACGCTCCGGAGGCCTTCGGCGCTGCATCCCGCATCTGAAAGACAAAAGAAGGTGCGTTTAAAGACATTGGGCAACTTTATTACTCACGTGCCATTACTCCTTCCCACGCCGAATCCAGTGGGTATTCCAGCACCCTTCAGCTTCTCTAAAGCTCCGAACTTGTACCTGCAAGATAAAAGGGAGTTAGTGCGCATCGTGAAGCAGGCTACAAGCGCTTACTTACGTGCTACCAGGCGCTTCTATTCCTCACGCGGGTTCGATCCTCAACCCTCATCAGCCCGCCATCCGCCATCGCCGGAACCCTGCAAAACAAGATATATCATTACAAAAGACTTTTAAGACATTTGAAGTGCCCAGAACTTACCGTTCGTGCAGTTAACGACGGACAGCAGTCCTCTGAGGTCAAGAGGCCTGCACCCTTATCCAGTGAAGAAACTGGTTACGGCACCCTGCCCCAAGGCAGATGGAGAGCTCAGCGTTCACTTACCTAAGGTGAGGGTGTTAACCTTTGGGGTTCTACAGGAGAAGAGAAAGGGAAGAGGAGAGAGGCACCCAATAACCCCAGTTCATTAATCCCATATTTTCTATCTGCAGACATCTTACTCTTCGAGTCAGACATACAGTGCACAGAGGTCCAGCCCAAAGAGCCAACCGTGTGTTACACATCACCTTTGAAGATACGGCATTCACCCAGTCAAGACCGGCGCCTCTGCGGGAATCAGGTGAGCGTTACAGGGCCATAGCCAATAATGTGGCTTTGTCTTTTATAGTTTCGATCATTACCTCGAATATTTGAGAAAAGGGATTTACGGCAATGATCAAAGCAGACATTACATTAGACTAAATCTGGACTATTGCTACTTTTGATAGTTTATGATTACATTCAAAGCATGGGTGCCTAGAGACATTGATTTCTGGTAATTCTGAATATGACGAGGAAGAGGATATTGTCTCATAATGGGGGCTACCCCTAAGTACTGAGAGATCTAATTGAGTAATAGAGGCTGTAGATATTTGATGGTAGACCCCTTCCTCAGGCGTCAAAGCAGGCCTACCTCCTGATCTATAGGGGCTCCTACTGCCAACTTGTGACTTGATGTAAAACTGGCACCCATCTTGTTTCCATGAGTTGGGGTCTGGCCAATTCCAGTTGCTGAGGCACTGAGTCTCCTCTACCAGGCAATAGTAGTTTTAATCTCTGCAATGTCACGATAGTCAGGCTGCCAAATTTGAGTGCTGAATTTACAGTAAATCAGACTCCACCCTATCTTCAAGAGGAGTGCTGGCATCATTAATATTTTGGTCACCGTTCACAAAACGCTCATACTCAGGTGATTCTGGGATAGTAAAGATTTCTTCTAGAAATGCACAAGCATTGTCAACACAGAGTGATGTATTCGGTGAATAAGACGGCAGGTGTTTTACATTCTCTTCCGTGCCCGTACCCGGACCACCTTTAACAAGATTCGAAGCACCCAGATTCGTTGTGATCAAGAGTTCAGTGCTCCTACTGTTTCCAAAGGGGTCCGCGACTGTCATGTTCTTCATGCCCCTTGTATTTGGGGCCTTTGAGAGACCCCTATCAGCAGCTTCATAGCACCTCAACAATGGATCGAAATTAGCGCAAGTTAATAGGACACCCTCCGCACCAGTAGAGTTAGTCAATGTGGTCACTAGATAGCTAGGCACATTAGTGTCCTTAACCCCACTCTGTGCTGCTGCCTCCCGGGGTTGGCACGGTGTAAAGTAAAAGTAAAGTAAAAGTAGAGCCTTTCTGGGCATACACACTTCCTATCTGTGTCTGACTCGCCGTCGAGGGAGGACAAAACGCATATCCAGACAACTTTGCCAGCTCCGGAGCAACAGTTACAATATTATCACAGTGGAGGGTTAGCGGGAGAGCTCACCTTGCCAGTAGTCATTGTTGCTGGAATCAAACCTTCCCACAGTTTGCAACGGCTACAAGGGCCACTCGACAATGTGCTTGAAAGCAGCCCGTGACCCGCCCGGGTGAACGGCGGAGTTGGGGAGGAGCAGAGGAGGCATTGGTAACGGCCTTGACTGCTGCATGAAGAGCATTGATGAATGAAGACCAATTAATACAACAGGTGGGTTATGGAATGCAGCAAAAGCCTGGTTTGGTTTGAATGCAAAAGTAACTGTAACCCAAAAGTTGAAAGATGTGAATGTGCTGATGAAACGCATAATGGAAAGGACAATTGCTGAATTGTAAAACAAATGGATACAAAGTAACAGAGTGGTCCTGCAAGGTGAAGTCGCACATTCAAAACTCTGTGTGAAATTTTCTGAGTTGAAGTGTATTACAACCGGAACCAAAGGCAAGGAAATAACTGCGATCCCGAAAGAAAGTTGAATGAGTGAAAAGAAATGTATGTGAACTCTGAATATGTCAAGAGGGCAAAGTAGAGGGGGCGTGGCCAGCGCGCGGACGTTGCGGACGTGAGCCGAGTGAGCTTCCGCAAGCGCCAAAACAATCCTGCATTTTCATCCTGATTCCTGGGGATTTCGTGCGAAATAAACACTGCGACCGAGCCCATATAGCTGCGGGCCCGGATTGACGGAGGTGGTGGCACCTGCCTGCCCAGACGACGGAGATAAATCCACATTTTGCCGAGGCCCGGCAGCGGAGCTACGCGACCAAGATGGCCGCCGGTGTCTGGGGATGGACTTCCTCCGCCTGATCGAGAGGCCACGGCGGGGTACGGGACAGAACGTGAGGCGGACGCCCGGGACCATCCTCTCTTCCTCCACCGCGGAATCTGAGATTATTCACCGGCTGAGCCCGCCAACACCCGGGAGACGCCCGGACGGATCCGATCCATGAGAGAAGTGCGGGGGAAAATGGCGGCCCTCCTGAGGGCCCGGTGGTGTGCGGCTCCTGCCTCCTGACTCATATTCACTTTGGGACACTACGCCGCGACTGCAAACCGCGTTAGAAGTAAGTGATCGAGCCCTGTCCGCTGAGGACTGTACCGTACCAGCGAAGGGGGGACCGCCACCCGCTTGGGTGAACAGCTAGAAGCACCGGAGGTCAACGCGTATTGTGGAGGCCCACTAAAGGGCGCTGGGCCTCAAAGTACTCTCGTCATATAAGCCCTAGGCCCTGGTGGAGGAGGCTTTTGGAACTCATACCCCCTCACAGCCACCATCCCACATACCGGGGGGGTACGACCACTCCAACGGCGTACACACAATAATTCCAGCTCCATCGTAGCAGACACCCCACTACTCCTGAGAACATGGGGAAAGACAGGCAGAAGAAACCATCTACACAGAGCAGCATGGACCAGTTTGCCGTCGCTACCACCCCGGCCCCGGTGGACCCTGCAACACGACCAAACTCCCCCACGGGAGATGAATCCCTCTCCTTACGGGACGTAATGGCGGCCATCGCCAACTCTCGCTCCTCCATAGAGACCAAAATAGACAGCATGGCGGCGGATGTCTCCTTCCTACGCCACGATCTGCAGAAGCTGACTTCTAGAACAGGAGTCGTGGAACAGCGCATCTCCGAGGCGGAGGACAGCATCGGCGGGATCAACCGTCAGCTGTCCCAAGCCCTGAACCGCTTGAAAACCTTGGAGGCGAGAGTGGATGATGGAGAGGGAAGGTCCAGCCGCAACAACGTCCTGGGCAGAGGCTCACATAGAGGGCGATTGGACTGCACGACCAAGGAGACCGAGAGGACGACCCCGACCCGGGCCGAGGCGGGCTTCCCCGAGGAGACACCCAGAACGGGGGGGACAGGAGATCCCGGAGCCACCGGCACAACAAGAAGAGGAATGAACTATCTATAGTCCCCTACGAGGACCTTAGAACACTGCTGGGACACACGAGGGTGTACCGACCGCGCCTCAGATACTGACGCGCAATCTACCCACCATGGAAGAAGTCGACGATGGGCGCAAGGTGGGAACTCTGCGGAAAGGTCTGAACTCTCCCCTGGTTAAACCTCTTTTTCTCCCCCCCTCTTTTTCTCTTGCTGGTTTCGACCCTATCTAAGGGTCTGGTTTTTGAGCTGACTCCTTAAGTTGAAGGATCAGCATGTTTGGGCGACAGGTACTTCGTGTTGGGGTGGAGTATGGGGCGGGGGTGTGTTGGGAAAGTTTAAGAAATTTTTTGTTGGTTACTTCAGGACTACCACTTGCTAATGGGCCAAACTACTCACTGTCCCCTGTTAGGGGCGTCTTGCACTGTTCCACGAGGCAACCCTGCTTCCTTAGTACAGGCGAAGAATATACCGCCATCTCTTATGTATCGCTATATCCTGAATATCCCCATCATACGTAATAAATATCCTCTACACAAACTCACACATCCCTCATGCAGCACACTAAGTCCTTGAAACTCCTCACTTGGAATGTGAATGGGATGGGGTCAGGAATTAAACGGCGCCTTATCATGCAATTCCTAAATAGACATTCCCCTGATGTGGCCCTCCTTACGGAAACCCACTTGGCTGGGGTAAACTGTGCCTTTTTCCAAAGAACTAACTATCGCCTTACCTTTCATGCGGGATACACAATGGGCTCCAGGGGCACCCTTATTCTGATACACAAACGTATACCATTTATTCAGCATACCGTAGAACAAGATCCCAGGGGCCGATACGTGTTCATCCTGGGAGCAATCTGGGGTCAAAAGGTGGCAATTGTCTCGATCTATTCTCCATCGGGTCTGGGACAGGAATTACTGGATGACCTCACCACCCTTATAGGTAAACATCACCCTGACATATACATCCTAGGGGGGGATTTCAATGACACCATGAATAACAACACTGACCGCTCTCACCTCCGAAATCGTAACCCAGATACCCCTACCAAATTAGCCAACTTTACATCTGCCCTTGTGTTCCGGGATGTATGGAGGGAGCTACACCCCGATGTTAGGGAATACTCGTTCCACTCTGGTGCCCATGGTTCTATGTCCAGACTGGATTATTTTCTTCTATCGCACACTGACCTTTATAGGGCAATGTCCGCCGAATTGCTCCCTCGGGGCATCTCGGACCATTCACCGCTTTCGATGGAAATATGTATGCAGGGCGCCCTCCCCCCCAGAACGTGGAGGCTTAATAGCTACTACCTGGGGTTCCCGGAGCTGATAGATCGCCTAGAGGAAATATCCGCTGAATACTTCGAAATTAATGAAGAATCGGTAGATAACCCCATGACAGTATGGGAGGCATACAAAGCAGTGCTTAGGGGCGAAATCCTCTCCTGGACGACACATAAAAGGAACACCCGGCTCCAACAGATACTGGAGGCCGAGAAGGAAGTGAGCGACAAGGAGGCTAAACATATTTCCGACCCCACGCCTGACACCCATCGTTCCCTCCAACGCGCCCAAGAGCGTCTTCGGAACAGAGCGATGGATGACGCTAAGCAGGCCCACTGGCAGGCTAAAGCGAGAATATACGAACTATGGGACAAAGCGGGCAAAATGCTTGCCTGGCTGCAGAAGAGAGACGAGGGACAACGCCATGTCCAGGAAATAGTCACACCACAGGGCGACAGCTATCACTCTGACGCTGAGATTGCTGAGGCCTTCTCGATGTTCTACGCAGACTTGTACCGAGCCCCAGCCTCTCCACTAGACCCATCCCTCTTAGCCGAGCTATCGTTGCCGACGCTCTCCGTGCAGCAGAGGGAGCATCTGGACTCCGCCGTATCAGAGGCCGAGATTTCAGAGGCACTATCTCAGCTCCAGTCGGGGAAAACACCGGGCCCGAACGGATTCCCCGTTGAAACCTGGCAAAAGCTAGGAGCAGACAAAATGGCGGCCCCCCTGCACAAAATGTTTCTTGCCGCCCGGGAACAAAGGACTCTCCCACCAGACCTATGTAAAGCGACCATCGTGGTCATACCCAAACCTGACAAACCCCCATACAAATGTGCTTCCTACAGATCTATATCATTGATTAATAGAGAAGCCAAGGTCCTTGCAAAACTCCTGGCGAACCGGTTACAACTGGTTACATCCACCCTGATTCACCCGGACCAATGTGGATTTCTGCCCCACAAATCGACCCGGATGAATCTGCGCCGTCTCCATTTGGCAATGGAGAGATCTCCGATTATAATCGGACCTTTGGCCCTGCTGGCAATCGATTTTGAAAAGGCATTCGATTCGATTCGATGGGATAGCCTTTGGGAGATTATGCGCCGTATGGGATTCGGGGAAATCTTTATAGGATGGGTACAATTACTCTATACTAACATCCAAGCGGAGGTAAGGGTAAATGGATGGTCCTCTCGATCCTTCCCCTTGGGCCGAGGTACGCGGCAAGGATGCCCGCTCTCCCCCCTTTTGTTTGCCCTTGCAATTGAACCGCTCGCAGCCTGGACGGGGTTCGGTTGGCCAGAGGGCTATGAGGACCGTACGTCTCTTTACGCAGACGACCTCCTTATATACCTGGGAGACCCGCCTCGATCCTGTCCCATCGTAACACAGCTGCTCATCCGCTTTGGTAAATTTTGCGGACTCAGAATCAATTGGGATAAATCAGTTCTCTTCCCTGTGAAGGGTGGAGAGCAGACTATGCCCGTACCGAGTTGAGCGACAAGGCTTTCGATACCTGGGAATCTGGATATCCGGGGATCTGACAAGCTATGTTGAACACAATCTCCGACCGATCACAGACCGGTTCATTATCAATGTCCAACACTGGAAACTTCTCCCCCTGACCCTCATGGGTAGAGCGGCACTCTTTAAAATGATGACCCTTCCCAGATACCTCTATGTCCTTCAAAATGCCCTACACAGAATTCCAGACTCAGAGTTTCACCTAGCAGAGACACTTCTCAGGGACCTTATATGGGGGGGAGGTCAACCACGAATAGCGTTAACCACCCGTCAGAGATCGATCTGGGAGGGGGGAGTGGGAGTCCCCCGTCTCCAAACCTACTATTGGGCATCACAATTGGCTGTAGTTAACGATCTGCTTCACGGGAATCGGGACCTACCTCACATACGCGCTGAGATGGCCACTATACAGAATGCAGACCCGCTGACCATTCTTTATCAGCCCCTCCCGAGAACCTCCCCACCCACAACTACAACGCACCTCACTATGGTCTGGAGACAGGCACACCGGTTCGTTGGGTGGGATTATAAAGTTACCATTGCACAACCTCTCTGGCAGAATAATAATCTAGCTGCGTCCCGTGAACTAGAGCCATGGCCCAACTGGGTGAAAGCAGGGGTCACGCGAGTGGGGGATATGCTCACAAATGGAAAACTGGCCTCATTTGAAGATCTACAGTCACACTTCCAGATCCCTAATACGGAACGGTATCACTACATACAACTAGCCCACGCTTTAAGAACCCACTTAACAGCTGACACAAGGCTACCGGACTACACCCCCATAGAGCGCAACATCCTACCAGCGTATATCCCCACCAAATGCACTTCCATCCTATATAACGCCATGTCCTCCTTTGCTACCCCCAAACTGAATGAGCTCAAGGCGAAATGGGAAGCGGATGTGGGAGAAATAGATCCGGAGGACTGGATACAAGTCCTCATGCACCCTCGAGAGATTGCTATCTCCTCTAGGCTCCGACTGGTGCAGTTGAAGATACTGCACCCGGTATACTACCCTAGGACGCGACTATACGGCTGGAAAAGGGCCCCAAACCCAAACTGTCTCCGCTGCGGGGGGGAGGAAGGAACCTTCTTTCACATCTTGTGGGCATGTCCCCGGATACAGGCCTTTTGGAGTGCATGCTGCGGGGAGCTCTCCAGGGTCCTGTGCCGGACCATACCACTGGACCCAAAAGCCCTACTCCTGGGAATACCTAATCAAATCGAAGCTAACAAGTGGGAGAGATTGCTCTTACACACGGCAGCAGGGCTGATCAAGCGTAATATAGCGCAGAAATGGGGAGCCCCTGACCCCCCGACAATGGATCAATAGAAGCTGGATATGGACGTGTGCGCCATGATGGAGCATAGGATCTATTTGGCAAGGGGTTGTCCCAACAAAGCCTCGAAAATTTGAGATAGGTGGGAAGAAGAAGCGAACTAAGACTCCCTCCTGCATGCTGGGGAGCGTGCAATGGGTATTATGTACTACACGCCGATATATGTACTAAGGAAGACTCTGGACCACAGCTGATATGTGTACTGCCTTTGTTGATTGAGACTGACCATGATAGTCCTTATGTTGATTTGTTTTTGTTTTTATGATTGTTGTAATACTATAATAATAATAAAATACTTTATTAAAAAAAAAAAAGAGGGCAAAGTAGAACTTTGAAAGAGTGCAAAGTATATGAACTTTGAAAGAGGCCAAGAGGGCAAAGCAAAGCGAAAGAAATCCCAAGAAGCCAAGAGGGCAAAGTGAATAGAAAGAAATACCAAGAAGTGTTGGTGTTGCACATGGATTTTTAAAGTGGCCAAGAAGGCAAACACAAGAAAGTAAGAAACTACAAGTACCGAGAGACATTGGTGTTGCAAGATGAGGAAGATTGTGGATTGTAGAATTGTTTAACGAGAGGTCGAAGTGGTCATGCAGAGGTCTACGTTGAGCTGTTGACTTGTACCAGCAAGCCAAAGTGTGCAAAACTGATAGAACTTTGCCACCCACCAATCTTTTTAAGAAACTCTGTAGACCCTATGGTGCTGAATGTGGGAAAGGGAGTTGTTACTTAATAGCATTGGTTTCGAGACACTATTCCCCTTTTGTATTCCCTTAACACATTTGTTATTTTGAGAAGGAGGGCAAGGTTAATTTTCTTTTATAGTATAGGCCTTTTTATTTTGACTATACTGACTTGGACTTGTTTGTTATTTGTTTAATGGTCGAGACTACTTCCATTCTGGAGTTAGGGCCAGTTAGGAATTCTACCAACCCAACCAAAATACCAAATAAAGGTTTTCAAAATGTGTATCCATTGTGTCTGTGTCTACTACTTGATACCATGCCTTCCTTACAGCATCAAGGGGCTAGTTACAGAACCCAGTCATCAGAAAGGTAGACGGGGGAGTAGGCATTGAAAGAGGTGAAGGGAAGGGAGAAGGAGAGTCAATTAAAAAGTAATGTTTTTAGTTACTTCCTGAACGTCCAGTAAGATGTTTCAGCCCGCAGGTGTAGTAGCAGAGCATTTCAGAGATGGCCGGCGGTAGTTGGGAAACTGGAGCCCCTGGCTCTTGTGTGCTTGAAGCATGGTGTGGTCAGACGGTGGCTGTCAGTGGATCTTTTAGGTCGGGTGGAGGTAGTTTTGCTAATTCTCTGTGAGAGGTAGGATGGAGCAGGATTTGAGAGGCATCCGTGTGTGATAGAGAGAATTTCGAAGTCAATCTGTTCTCGCACGGGTTGCAAGTGTACAAAACTTCTTTGGGCTGATACATGGTCCTGTTTTGCAAGGTTCATGGTGGCACAAATGGCATTGTTTTGAATTGTCTCGAGTTTATTGAGGTTGCACTCGGAAATGCCAGTGAAAAGAGAGTTGCAGTAGTCAAACCGAGAACCGATGACTACTCTAGCTATAGTTAAGTTGTCTTGTGTGGAGAGGAAGGGTTTGCGGACGTTTAAGAGTTTTGTAGTATAGGCTGCTGATGACGCAATTGCATTGGCCTGACTGGTCATGTTGAGGCTGGAGTCATGGTAGACTCTTAAAGTCTTAACAGAGGAGGACGCAGGGATGGTAAAAGCATCAATGGTAAAGGTGCGAAAGGCAGGGGCCAGCTTGGCTAGTTGTGAGGGCTGCCCACAATGAGGATTTTTGTCTCATCATCATTGAGACAGAGATGGTGGGTGGCCATCCAAGCCTGGATTGTACCAAAGATTTTTGTTGATGATGCCAGTGTCGTGGTCATGGGTGCCTGTGAGGGGGAGGAGGATCTAGGTGTCATCGGCATAGTTGGTGAAGGAAATGCTGAGGAAGTCGAGGTGGTCAAATAGAGGTTTGGTGTATATGTTATAGATGGTGGGTGAGATGCAGGATCCTTGAGGGACTGGGGTTGGGTGGGCAGATGCATTTACTGCAAAGACATGCGCGGCCCTGTCTGCTAGGACGATGCAACCCATTTTGTTTATTTAGACGAGAAGTTGGACCGCGGAAGAGAGGTGATGACGGAGCATTTAGTGGTTCACAAGGTTGAATACAGCTGATTGGTCCAGTAGCAGTAGTAGGGCTAGGTTCCCAGAGTCATGAATATCATCCATTTGATTTTTTAGATCGATTGGCGCAGATTCTGTGCCATGACCAGGGCGTAAATCTGATTGGCATGGGCTGAAGATCTTGTTGATTTTAAGGTAGGTTTGTATTTGGATTTAAGAGGCGCAGTTCTGGATTTTTAGTAAAAGTGGGACAGTGGTGATGGGACAGTAATTGGTGGTTAAGGTGAGGTCAAGGGATACTTTTGTGATGAGAGGCAAGATCTATGCCTCCTTAAGGTTGGTTGGGACTTGCGTTGAAGGAGGAGTTGACAATAAATTGGTTTGAGGGCTTTAGAGCATTCCTTGATGAGTGGAGCAGGGCAGGTATCTCCTTGGCATCATGAGGGTTTAAGCCCAGCAATGATCTTGGAGATTTCTGCTTCAGTTACAGGGTGGAAGCTGAAAGTGGCAGGGGAGAGTAGATAGGCGGATAGGGGTGGGTCAGTACTGGATGATTTCGAAAGGATGATAGCTAGCTTCTTTTGGATTTTTTCGGAGGGTTGTGATTTTGATCATGCGGGCAGGTAGACAATGTGAAGGGTGATGGTGGTGTAGGGGCTAGAGAGAGCTTGGCACAGAGAAGGTCACAGGTGGGGGGCGCTCATGGAAAGTGGTCTGATGGTAAGCATTTCCCTGTGGATGAGGGCTACTCTGCCACCATTTTTTAATAGATGGTCACAACGGAGGATTGGGTATCCAGTGGGAATAGCAATGGAGAGAGCGGGCCCTGCCGTGGGATGTCGTCATTTATTAATTTATTGCATTTATGTAGCGCCCAAACCCGGAGGTATCATGGCAAAGATAAGCGAGACAATGTTCATGTGACAAATACAAGTTATTCATACAAACTTTTAAAACGTTTTTTGAAAGCAGGATATTAGGGTTAATTTCGGATGTGAGCAGGTAGCACGTTCCAAATGGTAGGAGAAGTGACACAAAAGCTGGTGCCTCCCACACGCTTAAGATTGAATCTGGGCATGAGTAGAGCGAGGCTAGAGGAGGAACAAAGAGGGCGCACCGCGGTCTTTGCTGAGATGGGGGGCGGGTGAGCTGGGGTGTTCTGCTGAAGGCATTGGTGCATGATAGTCAGGATTTTGAATTCTACTATTGCTTTGCTGGGTAACTAATGTACCTCTCTGCTCGTGGTGGAGATGTGGTCTGATAGTTTGAAGCCCAATGCTGCTCTTGGGGCCTTATTTTGTAGGAGTTGTAGTTTGGCAAGGTTCTTAGAGGAGGTACACGAGAAGAGTACATTACAATATTCCAATTTACTGCCTATGATCGCTCGTGTGAGAGTCAGACAGTTCACTGGGGAAATACATTTCCTACTCAGGGCAGTGAGTTTAGCAGTGTAGGCTGTGGAGGATCAAGCGCATTGATGTGGTGGGACATATTGGGCCTAAATCACAGAAGCATTTTATAATGGCAAAACCCCATTGTAAAATGCAAAGTCAATTAGGCCCATTGAGTCCAGCATCAAAGTGAACACCTAGCATATTCACATGCTTGGAGACTTGGAGACATGGATAGTTGATCCGTAAATGGGGAAAGAGGCATACGAAGGATCCAGTCATCGTTAACTATGAGGGGAACCCACTAACAGTTGTTCAATTGTCTCGTCCTTGAGGCAAAGATTACGGAAAGCCATCCAGTTCTGAATGATGCTGTATGTTTGGTTGATCATTTCTACATCCTGGTTGTGAATTCCTGATATTGGTAGCAGGATTTGGGTGGTGTCAGGAAAGTTGGTATAAGGAATACCAATTGAGTCAAGGTGGTCAAAGAGAGGCTTGGTATAGGTGTTATAGAGGGCAGGGAGATGCAAGAACCCGAAGGGACCGCACATAAAACAGGGATGGGGTCTGCAATTGAGTCCCCAATGAATACTCTGTACATATGCTCAATCAAGAAGGATTTAATCCAAAGAGATATCTTATTGGAGAAATGGAAGTTTGATAGTAGCTGTTGGCAGAGGATGTCGTGATCTACGAGGTCAAATGCTGCTGAGAGGTCGAGAAGGAGCAGGATGACCACGTTGCCAGTGTCTCAGAGAATATCGAGTTGGGATTTTTAGGAGGAAAGAAAATGTGCTGATGGGCCGGTAGTTCATGTGGAGGGTGGGATCAAGGGACGGTTTCTTGATATGCTCCATTACCATATTTCCATAAGGATGCCGAGGTTGTTATTAGTGACAAGGTCCCTGACATCAGCTGCATGTGCAATTACAGACCTTGCATTAATGAGAGTGCAGGGTAGGTGAGGTGTCAAAGGTAATGGGAGAGTTGCATGAGCGGGGTGAAGGGATGCATAGTCTTGAGGTGGGCGGGGAAGTGGTGTGCACACAGAGGCACTTGTTTCTGGCATCAGAATGTGGTGGGAGTGTGCCTGGAGTCAGAGGTGGAAAGGTGCGGGATGAGTCTGTAGATAGCACACGGGCAACACGTCTTGGAAGCAAGACCACACAGAGCAACAGAGGTTCGAAACCCGGATCCACGCTTAGAAACCAAACTCAGGTATGGAATTAGGAACATTATTTAAAAAACAATTAAATAAATAAATAAAATAGATGCACCTAGAATGCTGACGGCACAAGGTAGGTGCAGGGCTGATTGAAGAATCGATTGACGGGTGGGCAAGGTAGGCCAGAATCAAAAGCCAAGAGATCTGTGCTGCAGGAAAGACGAAAGGCACAACAAGTGAGTTCCTATGTGAAAAGAAACCTGTTATGCAAGTGTTTCAACATTATGCAGAGGATCGCTTGGTATCAGAGTGGTTGTTTTCAAAGGTCACCAATTCAAGTGGAATCTTCATTTACTTTTGAATAAGTGAGAATACATTGTAGCTGAGTGATCGCGTGTACATAAAGCCACATTTTACAAAGTCTCTGAGTGCTGGGCACGTTACAAAGGCCATCTATAAAGACTTATGACAATGAAATGAAATAAATTAAACCTTTCACAATTGGTACAAGCGTTTCTGAGTGCTGGGCACGTTATTAAAGACATTCTACAACAATATACAACAACGAAGTGAATTGAGAAAAGATATCTAACATTTTTTTATTTAAAAAAAAATGTTTTATTGATTTATTCAAAACAATACAAATCACACACGCAGTGATGTATCAACAATACAAAGGTTAATCGGTTTATTCCGGACACTGCTTCCCTTATCCCCCTTACGAGCCTATTTGTTCCGCACACTCTGTGTCTGTCTCGCGTGGCGGGGTCTCACGTTCCGTGGATCCAGTCAGGTCTTGTACCGTTCCAAACAATTCTGCTATTAATGATCTCCATGCCATTAAGGTTCCTGCTTCCTCCTCTCGCCCTACATTTCACGCCTCTTGCCGTACCATGGTTTCTGCCTCCGCCCATTTCTGCAACTCCTTCTACCACATCTCCACCCGTGGCTTATGACATGTCTTCCATCCCATGGCAATCCTTCTTTTTGCGAGCACATATGCGCTAGATCTTTCATTTTACTAACATGCTTAAGTTTCTGCGATCCGGGGACCCCCCCTCCCCCAGCAAGCAGGCCCAAGCTGTATCTATAACCAACGTGACCCCCTTTTCCTTTAGTTTCTGTGCTACTTCATCCCAGAAACGCTCAATTACTGGGCATGACCAGAACATGTGCACCATGCCAGCCTTTTCTTCGTCGCATTTGGGACATGCTTGTCTCCCAGCATCTTTGAACCTAGATATCCTTTTGGGTGTCATGCATGCCCTATGTGTGACATATAGCTGTATCTGTTTTAGTCTTGCATTCCTTGACACCTTCTTGTGGTATCCCAGAGCATAGTCCCACATCCCGTCCTCCAGCAGGGCACCCACTTCTGCTTCCCAGTCTAGTCTCAATTGTGTTAACTACTTCTCGACCTTAGACATCACCATCTCATATAGTCTGGAGATCTCATGCCCCCCCTCTGTTATATCATATATCGTATCTAAAGCGGCATCTGGTTCATCTCCCAGTACCGTTTCGGGCCATTTTCTCTTGATTTTCTGCACCATTCTGTGATATGATATCATATGAGATGATATTTGTAATGTACTGGCCCGTGTGCAACCCCATTTCCTCCCCCAGCACTTCAAAATCTATGATGGTCCCCTCCCTCCAGATATCTCCCATTGTCACTACCCCAACCAACTCCCAGTGGTTCCTGATTATCATCCTCAGCTGCTTATCTCCCCCTGCCAGTGCGACCAGCGGCACCTGCGGGGAACGTGGGAATGGGTTCTCCATCATCTGGCACGCTCGGCGCCACATCTCCCACCCGAGCTTCATCATCTTAGGGCGCCCTTCCATTTCTGTCTTGGGAAGCCAAATCATCTCCTTTAAGTAAAATGGGGCACAATCATGTCCGAGCAACCTGGATTCGGGGGTCAGTTCATCCGAGAGCCATTTAGCTATATATTGCTGTTGGCTCACTACATAATAGACCTCATAGTTGGGCAGTTTTATTCCCCCCTTTTCATAAAAGTTCTGCAGCTTCCATAATGCCACTCTGTTCTGGGTCCCATGCCACAGGAAATCCCTACACATACTATTCAGTTTGGTGAAGAATTTCTTGGGTATCAGATATGGAATATTCCCGAAATAATGCAGGAGCCTAGGTAGGACCACCATCTTAAGCATTGACCCTCGTCCCATCATTGCTAGGGGCAACTTCACCCAGAATTTCATACACTTCTCAATTTTCCCGATGGCTATCTCAGTATTATGTCTGTGCTCTTCTTCCACCGTGTGGTACACGTCTATCCCAAGATACCTGAATGTGCTAACCGCCCATGGTATTTGTAACACCGGTAACCCTCTCACAGGGATTCCCCAGCGCGAATATACTAGATTTTTGAGGATTCACCACTACACCTGACAGCTGCGCATATTTATCCATCACTTCCAGTATGTACTGGAGATTTTCCTCCGGATACCTCAAGTACAGCAGCAAGTCATCGCCATACAAGGAGATCAGGTGTCGTTCCCCTCCCACCTCGATACCTATAGTGTCATATTGTTGTCTAGGGTATATTGCTAGGGGCTCCAGAGCTACTATATAGAGCATTTGGGACCATGGACACCCTTGTCTGGTGCCTATACTGAGTTGCCATCTTTCAGATATCACCGATCCTGTTCTGACCCTGGCCAACGGTTCACTATATAGCCTCTTTGCCCATCTTATGTATCCAGGTCCCATACCATAGCCCGCCAAGGCCGCCAGCAGGCATGGCCACTTGACAGAATTGAAGGCCTTCACCGCGTCCAAGAACACAATTGCCATTTCGCCCTCGTTCCTGCTCCCCCATTCAACAACCCGATGGAGTCGTCTATGATTATGAGTTATAGTCCTATTCGGGACATATCCCATCTGGTCGGGGTGTATTAGTTTGCCAATAACTCTCCGTAGTCAGTTCGCCAGGACAGCCGTCAATATCTTGCTGTCCTGGTTCAACATCGACAAAGGTCTATAAGAGCCACAGCTATGCCCGGGCTTGTTGGGTTTGGGAAGCGGTATTATGATCGCCTCTCTAAGTGACTCCGGCAGCCATCCCACCTCAAACGCTTCATTGGGGGGAGCACTTCCTCTTAATATACTTTATAAAATTCACTTGGGAACCCGTCTGCCCCTGGGGACTTACTAGTAGGCAGCTCCTCACCACTTCTTCTAGTTCCTCCAAGGTAATCGGTGCATCCAGCTTCTCTTTTTCCTCCACACTTATCTTAGGCAGTCCTATGTCCTCCAGTGTTTCTGTTATCTCCCCAAGGCTACTACCCTCCTCATCCCCATATAGTACCTGTTACGCTCACCTGGTTCCACGGGGGTTCCACGGGGGTTCCACGGGGGCACCACCCAGCAATCGGGGTCCAGGTATCCCTCCCTGCGATGCCCAGTAGTGACCAGCGGAAGAATCCTGATAGAAATACAGGTAAACAATGTTTAGGACCGGCAACTGGGATTAACAGCCTCCCACCACCCGGTACGTCTGCGGCCCCTCTGGACTTCCTCTCGCCTTGTTCTTGATGTTGGCGGGTTCTCCGTCCTGCTGTCTCGGCAGGGGCACGTAGTGCTTTGCGGGCAATGGCGGTCGAGTTACTTCACTGATGCCGGCCTAACGTGAGTCTTTCAGGTAGGTCTTATTGCTATGGTGTTTTGCTGTCCTAGCATGCCTTTCTGGAATTAACAATGTCTTTTTCTCTTCCTTAGGTACGTGGAAGTCCAATTCGTGGCAAAGAGTGAATTCAGGATTTGCTGGTAAGTATTAGCTTTTTTGGAGCGCCCGGAAGCGGCGAGTAGGTGCTTCACGCAGCGCTAAGGTGTCTTGCCTTTGCTAACCTGTTATCATATGTCTTCACAGGTCGCGGTGCTCCGCCGGAGTGTAGAATTCCAGAGGTGTTGCTGAATGAAGTGCGAGTGGCAAGGTAAGCCTTTTGGCGGAATTCGTTAATTGTTCAAATGTTCAATGCTTGTCTTTCCCTTTCTGCAGGTCCGTCGATCCGAAGGAGCGCTGGTTCCAGGATACCGATCGGAAGAGCTGAGGACCGCTAATGATGAAGTTCTGGTAAGCTGCAACCTTTTGTAACAATGTCTTTTCCTCTTTTGCAGATTCTGTTCTTCCGAGGTTCGTGGCTGAAGCAGAACACGGTGAGCGTCACGTTGCAGGGTTGCAAACTAACGCGAAGCGTGTACTGGAGTTCGGGTGTGGTTTATATAGCATTCATGCATCCCAAGTATCACTGGGCCTGCCACACCCAAAATGCTAGACCGCATGGTTCAGTCTAGGAACTGAGCCATGTGGAGGCATCCATGTTGTTGCGCAATGCCCTTATGGGCCCTGATTACTGCTCTGGCGCCAAAGGCACCAGGACTGACTCCAAGAGAGTCCGGGGGCAAATGTCAAGGCCCTTGAGGGCCTGATGGGGGTAGAAGTAGCCCACCTGGCCTGGTTATCCAGGCTTAGGGCAGGGATTGTGACAGCACTCCCCCCTAAGGCCCCTCTCAAGGTGTTCCTTCTGTCCGGCCCAGGTTTAGTTGGGAAGTTTCGATGGTAGCTTTTAATCAGACGTGGTGCGTGAACATTTTCGCAGGGTTCCCAGGATCTATCTTGGGGTCCAAAACCTTTCCAATCGATTAGATAGTATAACTTCCCCCTTGAGTACTTAGAATCCAGTATGCCTTTAACCTCGAATTCTGGTTCCCCGTCGACAAGAATGGGTTTCGGTGCTGCTTCAATCCATGTACCAGGCTGCATTGGTTTTAGAAGGGACACATGAAATACTGGATGGATGCATAGATTGGATGGTAAATCTAATTTGACGGCTGCCGGATTGATAACCGCCTTGATGGTGTAGGGTCCCAAATACCTGGCTTGGAAGGTCCGGGTTCCTTTGATGGGTATGTACCTGGTGGCTAGCCAAACCTTGTCTCCTACTTGATAATCAGGGGCCATAGTCCTGTGTTGGTCGGCGAATTGTTTTTGCTTGTCTTTGGCATGAATTAGATGTTCTTTGGCCTTTTTGAAAGCCTGAGTGACGTTGGTGTGAAGGGTTTTTACCGCTGGCATTTCTAAGTTGGTTGGGAGATCCAATTCTGTGGGTACGTGGATGTCTGCCATATGGAGTATAAAAGGGTGTTTGTCCAGTACTGGAATGTAAGGAGTTGTTATAAGCATACTCGGCTATCCATAGCAAGTCTTTCCAGTCTCTTAGCTTGTGATGTAACATACACCGCAGGTACTGCTCAAGGGTCTGGTTGGTCCTTTCGGTCTGGCCGTCTGTTTGAGGATGATGGCTAGTGGATAGCCGAACATCAATTTGTGCCATAGCACAACAGTTCCTCCAAAATTTAGAAACAAACTGACTACCTCGATCGGAGATCAGGACAGATGGAAAGCCATGTAATTTAACAATATTGTCCAGAAATACCTTGGCTAGCGTGGATACATCTGGAAGACCCTTGAGTGGAATAAAGTGCGCCATTTTTGAGAATAGGTCAACAACTACAAGAATGGTGTTAAACCCTTGACTGGTAGGTAGCTCAGTGATGAAATCGAGGGAAAGAGTGTGCCACGGCGCTGGAGGAATGTCCAAAGGTTTCAAAAGGCCAGATGGTTTGTGCTTTTGCGATTTATTCTGTGCGCAGACTCCACAAGACCGAATGTATTGGATGATATCTCTTCGCCAGGTAGGCCACCAGAAGTTCTGTTTAACCTTGGCTAAGGTTTTGGTAATTCCAGGTTGTCCTTCGATTAGGGAGTCATGGTAACTTGAAATAACCTGTTGTTGTAAGTTCTTGGTGGGTATGTATAAGCGCTCCTTGAAGAAGGGTAAGTGGTCTTGGACGGAATACTGTTCTCCTTGCGCTTGCCACGCAAGGTAGGTATCCGGATTCATGCACTGTTGAATTTCTTTTTTCAGTTCCATGTGGGTTAAGGCCGTAGTAAGGCCTAAGAGCTTGTCTACTGGTATGATGGGGACTCGATCTGGAGCCGTATAAACCAAGTCATAAGTGTCAGTACGAGAAAGTGCGTCAGCCTTTCCATTCTTGACGCCGGGTCGAAACTTTATGACAAAATCATATTCGGCGAAGAAGAGAGCCCATCACAGCTGACTTGAAGATTGGGCTCTGGCTCTCTTAAGATATTGCAGGTTTCGGTGTCAGTGATTACTGTAATGGTGTGTCTGGCTCCCAGAAGGTAGTGTCGCCAGGCTTTAAAGGCAGACTTGATTGCCAAGAGTTCTTTGTCTGTTATGGCATAATTTATTTCTGGGGGTGAGAACTTCTTTGACCAGAAAGCTACGGGATGTAGCTGGCCAGTTTCGGGATCCTTTTGAGAGAGGACAGCTCCCATTGCTATACTGGAAGCGTCCGTTTCCACGATGTACGGGAGGTCTGGACGTGGATGTCGCAGGATTGGTGCTGAGGTGAATCTCTTTTTTAGTTCCTGAAAAGCCTTTTCTGCGTCTTCAGTCCAGGCACATTTTTTGTTATTTTTTTGCAATAATGCGGTGATTGGGTGTACGATTTGGGAGAAGTCTGGTATAAACCGGTGATAAAAGTTTGCAAAGCCTAACATGCTTTGTACTCCTTTTACAGACGTTGGTGATGGCCATTTCAGAATGGCGTCGACTTTGTGCAGGTCCATCCTGATGCCTCCGGGAGTAAGAACAAAGCCTAGAAACTCTACTTCGGTTACGTGAAAAAGGCACTTTTCCATCTTGGCAAATAAACAATGTTCACAGAGCTTGGTGAGGACTGAACAGACATGTTTGACATGGTCTTGTTTGGAAGTTAAGTACACCAGGATGTCATCAATGTACACTAAGACGCAGACATCAATTAGCTCTCTCAGGACGTCATTCATGAAGTATTGGAATGCTACCGGTGCGTTGCATAACCCAAAGGGCATAACTTTATATTCGAACAAACCATATTTAGTACGGAAGGCAGTTTTCCATTCGTCACCGCTTCTGACCCGACCCAGGTGATATGCTCCCCGAAGATCCAATTTGGTGTAAATTTGAGTATCTTTGACCTGGTCCAGCATTTCCGGAATGAGTGGTAAAGGGTAACAGTTCTTTACAGTGATCTGGTTCAATGTGCGGTAGTCAATACAGGTCTTTAAGTCCCCTTCTTTTTTCGGTACGAAGAACAAAGGACTGGCTGCAGGGGACTTCGACGGACGGATGAATCCGTTTGCGAGGTATTGGTCTAAATAGGACTTCAGGTGAAGGTTTTCGGGTTCAGTTAGAGCATAGATTCTCCCACAGGGGACTTGGGCACCAGGGACAAGGTCGATTTGACAGTCATAGAGCCTGTGGGGTGGCAGGGTGTTTGCCTGGTCCTTCTGGAATAAATCCTGGAAATCGCGGTATTCCTCAGGCAGATTACTGATTGCACCTAAGACAGATGTCGTTGTTTGGGGAGTTGTTGAACTACTGCAAGCTGTCTTCTGTTTTTGGTAATAACAGGTTGGAGAACAGTCACTGGGGAAGGTTAATTTCCTGTCTCGCCAGTTAATCAAAGGATTATAAGCAACTAACCATGGCATCCCTATTATAAGCTGAAATTGAGGCGCTTTGATGATGTCAAACGAAATGAATTCTCTATGCCCATCCTGACACAGCAATGTTATTTCAGCTGTGCATTGGGTAACGGGTCCGGAAGCAATTTCAGTTCCATCAACTGTAGTCACCTTATCAGTAGTCGGCTTGGAACATAAGGGGAGTCCCATCTCTGCAACCAGATCCTGATCAATATAATTTCCGACTGCCCCACTGTCGATGTAAGCCTCAATGGCATGCATTCTTGAGGAACGTTGGTTGTTGATTAGGATTACTGGTATTGCAAAGTGTGAGGTCGGGGCTCCTTTCTCTCACTCGACAAACTGACCTCTAGGTTTGTCGAGCTGGGTAGTTTTCCGACTTAGGTTCTTTCTCCTCATCTTTCTCAGTGGCCCCGACGACCTTCCTAGGGGGTTTTACTGGGCAGTCCTTCAAAAAGTGTCCTGATTTTCCACAGTATAGGCATAGTTGTTGCTGCCTTCTTTTATCTCGCTCTTGTCTAGGTAAAGGGGGGTCGCACTCCCCCAAGTTGCATGGGCTCCACAGGGTTTTCTTGTGCACGTGTTGCATTGTCTCTTGACTGAACATACACTGCTGTGGGTCCATTTTGGAGCGATCTGCTTTTCGGTTTTGCAGCCGGTGATCTAATTGCACGACTAAGTTTATGAACTCCGAACAGTCTCGAGGGGGGTCCAATACTTGAGATAGAACGTCTTTTAACTCTCCCCTTAACCCCCGATGAAACAACGTGGTTCTTTTGTTTTCAGGCCACCTAGCTTAGCGACCAGTCTGTTGAAAGTTGCGATGTACGTTACCAAATCCTGATTTCCCTGTCGGAGGGAAAGGAGTTCATTGTCCACTGCTTGTTCTCGAGTGTGACGGGCAAACAGTTTCTCCATCTCCCTCTGAAATCCCCCAAATTCATGTAATATAGGATCATCATGGGTCACTAATGGTACTGACCAATCTGCTGCGCTACCGCTCAAATACGATAGAACAAAGGCCACCCGAGCTTGGTCATTTGGAAATGCTCCTGGCCTGCAAAGAAAGTGAAGGCGGCATTGAGTCATGAAAGAGGCATATTTCCGTGGATCGCCTGTAAATCGCTCCGGTGGGGCTAAAGGAACTGCTCCTGGTAGAGTAATTTGCACCAGAGTTGAAGAAGTGGAAGGCAGTGTAGGGTTCTGCATCATTGGATTGCCTCCCGGCAGAGGTGTCTGGCCTGCTTGTGATTGCAAGTATTGTCTGCTAAGGTCGTCTGTGCGCTCCTTAGTCACAATTAGTCTACTGACGGGCAGAATGAACCTCGGCGCGTAATTCTCCTATCAGTTGGGCCAATTGGTCTAGTTCTGAGGTTTCCATGGTGCCCAGGTGGATTTTAGTTTGGAGGCTTCGCGTTCTGTTACGCTCACCTGGTTCCACGGGGGCGCCACCCAGCGATCGGGGTCCAGGTATCCCTCCCTGCGATGCCCATTAGTGACCAGCGGAAGAATCCTGCCAGAAATACAGGTAAAGAATGTTTAGGACCGGGCAACTGGGATTAACAGCCTCCCACCACCCGGTACGTCTGCGGCCCCTCTGGGCTTCCTCTCACCTTGTTCTTGATGTTGGCGGGTTCTCCGTCCTGCTGTCTCAGCAGGGGCGCATAGTGCTTTGCGGGCAATAGCGGTCGAGTTACTTCACTGATGCCGGCCCAACGTGAGTCTTTCAGGTAGGTCTTATTGCTATGGTGTTTTGCTGTCCTAGCATGCCTTTCTGGAATTAACAATGTCTTTTTCTCTTCCTTAGGTACGTGGAAGTCCAATTCGTGGCGAAGAGTGAATTCGGGATTCGCTGGTAAGTATTAGCGTTTTTGGAGCGCCTGGAAGCGGCGAGTAGGCGCTTCACGCAGCGCTAAGGTGTCTTGCCTTTGCTAACCTGTTATCATTTGTCTTCACAGGTCACGGTGCTCCGCCGGAGTGTAGAATTCCAGAGGTGTTGCTGAATGAAGTGCTAGTGGCAAGGTAAGCCTTTTGGTGGAATTCGTTAATTGTGCAAATGTTCAATGCTTGTCTTTCCCTTTCTGCAGGTCCGTCAATCCGAAGGAGCGCTGGTTCCAGGATACCGATCGGAAGAGCTGAGGACCGCTAATGATGAAATTCAGGTAAGCTGCAACCTTTTCTAACAATGTCTTTTCCTCTTTTGCAGATTCTGTTCTTCCGAGGTTCGTGGCTGAAGCTGAACACGGTGAGCGTCACGTTGCAGGGTTGCAAACTAACGCGAAGCGTGTACTGGAGTTCGGTTGTGGTTTATATAGCCTGCATGCATCCCAGGTATCACTGGGACTGCCACACCCAAAATGCTAGACCGTATGGTTCAGTTTAGGAACTGAGCCATGTGGAGGCATCCATGTTGTTGCGCAATGCCCTTATGGGCCCTGATTACTGCTCTGGCATATGAGCCTGGCGCCAAAGGTGCCAGGACTGACTCCAAGAGAGTCCGGGGCAAATGTCAAGGTCCTTGAGGGCCTGATGGGGGTAGAAGTAGCCCACCTGGCCTGGTTACCAAGGCTTAGGGCAGGGATCGTGACAGTACCCTACAATAGTCTGCAAATTCCTGATTGACTCCTTCCTGGGTGTCAGCTACACTACCATCTTCTCTTGCAATCATTCTAATCGTGGGTCTGGGTGTTTCGCTCTTGTATAACCATGCCAGAAACCTTCCTGTTTTGTCCCCTCCCACGTGCTGTCTCTCTATATATTATTATAGTTGAGGTTACACAGTCTTTCCCATTGCTCCGCACATTTCTGCTGCAGTTTCAGTATCAGCTCCATGTCTGCACTTCCCCCCTTCAATGCCTTTTCCAGTTCCCTTTCTGTCTCTTGTAGGTCAGCCAAGATCCCACCTTCTAGGCCTTTTGATTTTGCTATTGCTACCCCTCGCATCACCACCTTGAAGGCTTCCCATAATGTGCTCGCCGAGTCAACGCTGCCCGTATTTGTCTCGAAGTAGCTTATAATCTCCTCCCTTATATCTTCCCTGAAAACTGGATCCTTAAGTGCCTCTGCCCGAAGGCGCCATGTCGGAATCCTTGCCCTCGGCGGGCAGTATTGCCATCCAATAACCAGGGGCGAGTGGTCCGAGAGGACCCTCGCTTTATATTCCGCTTGAGTACTCTCCGTCACTACGTCCGACGTATCAAAGCATAGTCCAGCCTTTTCTGTAATTGCTGTGGGGCGGAGTAGTGTGAGTATTCCCTGTCTTGGGGGTGTCTTGTTCTCCACACATCTGCTAGACCAAAGTCGTTCAGCAGTGTCTGCAATGCTTTAGCCGCAGGGGCAGGTCTATCAATCTTCTCATCTGATCTGTCCACCCTGGGGTCTAATACACAGTTAAAATCCCCCCCAGATCATCGCACCACCCATACATATGCTGAGGTTAGTGCACAGAGTTCTGAAATATGCTGCCGTATTTTGGTTGGGGCATATGTATTCACAATGCTTATCTCTCTATTCTCCACCAATCCCCTCAATATTACCATCCTCCCATCCGTTTCCGCCACTTTCTGCAGCAGTTGAAACGGGACATGCGGCGCCACCCAGATGAGTACTCCTCTAGCATAAGCGGAGTATGTCGAGCCCGCCACAACCCCCTTCCATTTCTTCACAACCATCTCCATCTTTTCTCGTTTCAAATGTGTCTCCTGCAACAGTGCAATGTCTATCTTTTGTCTGTGCAGGTACAACATGACCTTGTTTCTTTTTAGATAACTATTAAGTCTCCTGACATTCCACGTAATTATTTTAAGGTCCCCCATGACTCATTAGAATCTCCCTCCTCATCGGTGCAGTCCAGATCCCACTTCTGTCTCAATCTATATAGGCTTGTTTTCCAATTCAAACTTCCCTTAACTACAAACACCCCAAACACCCCTTCCCCTCTCCCTCCGCCTCCCTTCCCTTCCCCAACTTTGCCCTCCCCAACTGTTGCCCAGCTCCATCCCTGGATCTCAGGCACCCCCGCATCTAGCCCTTTCTGGTAAAACCCGTACTCACGGCTACGCAGGGTGAGGCCGCCCTATTGGCTGCCTTACTACTAAGTCTCGGGGGTAAGTAATTGCGATCCAGTCTCTCCTATTTGTTTAGAGTTGCTACGCCTAATGCTTCCATTTTCATGTGCGTTTTAATACACTATATTCCAGTCCAACAGAGTCATAGAGTTCAAGGGCTATGCCGTATCTATCAGGTATATATACCAGAATTCCCCACCCTCCCATCCTCATAGGGTACATGATATAATGTCTTCACTTATCGTGCTCCTGGGAGTCTCGTTCTTCGTTTTGCGCCGGGCATCCCTGTAGATCCAACCACGACGCTGCATCCTCTGGAGTATCAAAGAACAGCGCTCTGCCTTTGTGCAGAACTTTCAACTTTGCCGGGTACAACAACATGTACTTTATATCCGCTGTACGCAATCTTCTCTTAACCGCAACTTAACTATACCATTGCCTCTGCACCAACATAGTATAGTCAGGGTATGCCGTAATTCTGGAGGAGGCTCTTTCTATCGTTCCGCCCTTATGAAAATACTCCAGAATCTTTTCCCTATCTTTGTAATTCAAAATGTTCGCAATTATCGGCCGCGGTGGAGCTCCAGGACATGGCTTCCTCATCAGGGCTCGATGTTCCCGCTCTACCGTGAACCCCTGTGAGAGTTTGTCTGCTCTTACTTCTTGCAGGATCATGTTCTCCACTTAGTCCGTGGGGTCCTGGCCTTCTTCTCCTTCTAGCAGGCCAACCACACGGATGTTGTTCTGTCTCGCCCGTCCTTCTGCTTCCTCCACACTGGTTTCAAGGTTGGCGACCTGTTGTTTGAGCACACGGACCTCCTTCGCATTGTTCGTGCTTACATCAGTGTTGGTCTTTACTGCACTTTCCAGACCGCTGGTTCTTTCTGCCAGCGCTCTGACATCCTGCGCAGCAAGGTGACTTAAATCCCTACGGCATCTATTTTGTTTTCTAGGGCTGTCCGCAGTTCCGCCATCACTGTGCCCCACTTAGCACTCAAGCCCGTTATGGGCGCTAGGACTTGTCGGTTTTCTCCCTCAGGGGGGGTCATCTCCCGATGCCTCCTCCGTCTTTTGTGCTGGGGTTGAAGGGGTCCGCTGCACCTTTGCAAAGGTGTCCATAGTGGGTTGCTTACTCCTGGACTTCAGTCCTTTCACCGACATCCTGCAATCTCACTATGTCTTATATTAGCTCTCCTGTGTCACTATAGCTTCACCAATTCAGATCAGTTTTTGGGTGACCCCAGTGGGCTGACTGCAAGGCGGCACGCAAGGTCAATCTTGGAGTGGGCTGTGCCCTCCCACGTCTCTCCTTTAAGCAGTGTTTTTAGTAGTGTGCTTCCGGGGCCCTTGCTCGCAGTCCACCTGTTTCACCTTCCTGGCAACGTTTCACCATGGAGTCCCTGTCCGTCGTGCAGGTCCCAGCCTCCTCCAACGCTCACTATGTTGCGTTCATTTGTAAGTGGCTGGTCATCAACGCCACTCGTGTGTTCGTTACGCACCGTGTTCCTCGTGGTACTACTTCTCAGCAGTGGTGCCACCCCACAGTCCAGCAGTCTGCATCTGCCGAGAACCTCGACAGCCGAAGGGGGCCTACTCACAGGCTTTTGTTATGGCCAGACAGACTGTACAATACTCCCCGATCCCTAATTAAAATCCGTTCTGAGCGGCACAGATTCACGACTGCATTCCACACTAAGCTGCGCACCACATCATGCTCCCTCGGTACCTGTCTTATTTATGCGTGGGCTCCTGTTCCATACTTCTCCAGCATTACACTGCTGGCCCTGCAGGGACATCCAGTTCTGCATCCAGCTTTTGCTTAGACCAGGGAGTGTTCATGTATTTAGTATTTAGAGTTGCACTTTTCGCTCCCTTTGGTATTGCAGTACCCACGGCTGCCACCGCATCTCGGGCCCACTGGTGTCTGTCGGGCTTCTCAGCTGTACACGCTTTGCTCCCAGGGCACCCGTTCGGCTTCTCGTCTGATCGCTTCAATGTTGAACTAGCAATGTAACACCTGGAATGGTGCTTAGTCACGAGTACAGCTTGAAGCTTCAGGCCGTTCAACTCGTGCCACACGGCCAAAATGCTCTATTCGTGTCCTTCTGCGAGGGTCCGCGGGGGTCTGCCCCAATGCACCTCCGTGTATGCCTCTCAGGTCGCAGCTTGACGGTTGACCTGCCAGGTCTATCTATTCCACCATGCACATATCGCACTGTGCGATGTCCGCTCGCGAGCATCTGCTTATTAGTGGCACTCCATTAGCATGGGGGAGATCCGGCCAGCATTTGGATCGACAGCTCACGCCCGTGGCTGCGACCGCTTACCATCGAGTCAACAAATGTTATATGGGGTCGCAATACGTCGGACGATCCCCGGAGCCCCCATCACAGTATCTGCATCTTGTTTCTGCGCTTCCCGGGTTCTGCCACTTATTGTAGCGGAGGCAGCACTTTGTCCTGCGGGGTCCAGTCACCGCTTCTATATCCAAGGCCGCCCTATCCTTCCCCATGGGACATGGGAATGAAGACCTACCGTGTGCACTCGCCGGAAGGCGCAGCTGTAACAAGGCGTTGGGGCACTTCTCGCCGCAATCGCAAGTTGCGGCAGGCACCCGCGATCGAAGTGCCTCCTCCACTCACCACGGTCCTCAGCTACGTTGGCCGGGGACCCATGTGCTCTGCAGCCGCCCGGCTCAAGTGATATAATGCCTGCTCTGCTGCGCTAGCGATCTGCCACTTCAGCCATCTGCCGGAGAGAGCTCCGTCTCACAGGGGTGTGCCCCTCGAAGTCCCTATGTTCTCAGCTGCCGCCATCTTGATATTCTTCTCCACAGCCGGCTCCGAGATACAAAGTATCAATGCAACTGTTCCTCAGCCATAAACATACAGCCAGCCCGCTCGTGCTCTGCTCCGTGCCTTCCCACACCTTTTCATGCGTTTTAAAGCTGCTGCAGGTCAAAAAAAGGTGGGTTTTTTTGTCGGATCAAGTCGCCGGATCTCGGAGCACACAGGAATCACAGCCTACTCCATGGCTGCCAAGCCAGGCCCCCATATTTAACATTTATTGAATTTTAACCCAAATGAAAAGCGTACCATTAAATACTAAATGAAAGAAGCTTTTAAATTCAGCATATGGCAAGTTAAAAAAGTGAATGCAACTTTAATTACAAGTTAAATTTATGTATGTAAAATCTACAATTAAATAAAGATTTGAACCCAATAAATCAATCCTTATTGAATGTTGAAGTGAACAAAACTTCAGCAATACAAGTGAGTCAAATATACATTGGACTCCACAGTGAATGGAACTTTGGAGATGAATTTTAACAAGTGAATACATTCAAGACATTCTTGTACAAAGATCTACCATATCCATAAGACGCCTGTGTGGCGTAGACCTTTAAGATGCTCGAAAATATCCTTAAACATTGAAAGTGAATCTCGGGGAAAGGAACCCCGAGGATTAACCTGCTCCTTGACATGAGGACTAAATCTCAAGATATTTTGTGTTTGGAACTATGTTTTGATACTTTGGGAAGTGAACCCTGAGTGTTGGTTAACTCTATATCATTTTGAATTTAAGGCAATCCTGAGACATTTATTGGAACTGCTTTATACATGGGGAATGGAGCTGAAAGAAAGCTGCAAGTTGGACATAGCTCCAAACTTTATGTTGAACACTGTTTTGTTGGTTGCTGACATCCCTACACATTTTATAAGATTAGTTGTCAGGGCAAGCATAGGTTTTGAACACAGACAGATTCTTAAGTTTTATTGTTGATTCAGAATCTGTTGTATGTATCTTACTCCAATTTATTTAAATTTTTTATTTTGTTTTATTGTGCATTTGTAAGGCGCTTACACAACAAGTAAATTGTGTTTCAAAGCACCCACAGGGCAACCTGGACGGGACATGGGAATGAAGACCTACTAGGCCAAGTGCAGAGGGAGAGAAAGGATGAGGGAATTGGGGAGGGGTAAGTGCTAGGTGTATCAAGAGAGAAGTCCTAGGGAGGAAACAGCTATAAGTGCATAGGTGGAGTGGTCAGCCACCAAAATACGTAAGTGCAGGCCTTCACAATATGTAAAGGTTATCCTTACCCAGGGGGTTGTGACAAACTAAATTGAAATGTTCTTCAACATTGCTAGTTCATGGAGTAATACTGTAATAAGCTATGTATACAGGATGTTATTGTGAACAGTTTCGTTTTCAGGTGGGGATTCTGTGAGGTCGCCACATTAATCCCTTCCACTGAAGGCACTAACTTCAGGCTGCTTTGGCGTCCATGGTATCACCCCCTTTGGGCACCCCAAAGACTTTCCAAGTGTATGTGCGTGATGAGTTGTCTGCCCATCCTGCAGTTTACATACAGGTTGCAGTCTAATCATATATTTAGGCATAATGCTTTCATCCATTACAATCCAAGGGTGTGACACAACGCAGAACCTGATTGAGCACACTGTGAGCAGTCGGAATTTGTGATGGGCACACTCACACACATTATTTGAATTGTTTTGCAAGAAGAGGGAAAATTGTGGGTGCCAGAAAGGCATAGGTAAGCAATTAGTGTCAGGCTAATTGGATGTGTGACACAAGACACATCGTGCTTGAGTAGACTGTGTGCAGTAGGATGAAGGTGGAATTTGCACTGGACCAGCTTCTTTGAATGGGCACACTGATACAAAAAACAAGCAGTTGAATTATTTTGGGGGAAGATAATGATTCGGAACGCCAGAAACATTGTTGGGCGCAGTGGCAGGCAATAAGTGGCAGGTTGATTGGCTGTGTGCGACAGAACACACCTCCTGCCTGAGAATACTACGAGCAGAAGGCTTGAGGAAGCATGTGTGCTTGGCCAGCTTATTTGAACGGGCACTATGAGAAACCTGAAGGTGTCTCCCTAGCTAGGCCCTGGGGATCTTTCATCCAAGTGGCCAGACATGGCCACCGCTGTTGTATCCAGTTCCTGGGGGTGGACCAGTGAAGGAGGATCACGTAGATGGGGGGTCCTTGGGGAGTGGGACACCGATGGGTGAGACGAGGTATCCCCCTTCTTTCAACATCTTTTCCCCATCCTACTAGGTAGATATTCCAAAACACTACGCCACCCCCTTCTCCGACATGAACACTTTTGCACAACATGAAAGAAAACAGACTCACCCCAGAGCCGTTTACCTGACATGTCCCAATACAAGGGTCAGGCAAAGTCAGGCAGTTGACCAGAATCACACACACCTGATGACCATTTGCCTTCCCCACATGGATAAAAGGTAGAGCACGAGAGTACAGGACAAGCAAGGCAGACCGCATGACGTGAGAGCTAAGTCAGCATGGCAGTTCAAGAGCAGAAGAAAGACGGCGCCTACCGAGAGGGTGACAAGGAGAGGCGCAACCTTGCCCTTTGCTGACCGAGGCCTGTGAAACCTCTGCAGAAGGAATCCTAAGAATGCGAACAATAGCCAGCATGTGTTGCAGAAGATGTCAATAGTACACAAGACCCTCCTCTGCTGATTACCAAGCTGGGGAGAGACGCTTGTCTCTGTGGTACCAACCTTGACTCCAAAGAGAAAGAAAGACAAGCAGTTCATCACAGCCGGTAAGTCGAGGGGACAGTTGATAAGAAACCGAACTGTGTTGAAACGAAAAGTAGCAAATGGCTAATTTGAAGAAACAGGGAGAAAACCAGCAACAGAGGGGTCCGGCACCACGTGGGTGCTCACGCAGGAAACTCTGGGTGATTATCCAATGGTGGAAACTACTGAAACCAGAAGGCCTTGGGAAAAGGCAAAAAGAGGTCAAAGTGGTCATATAGGGGTCTTGTAAAATACTCTGTACAGTCGAAAGTCTTTGACCGACAGATGATTGTAGAAGCTAAGAGAAAGGAATCCTGCTTGGTGAAATTAACGCATGAACAGTATGTTCAAAAGGTTGGCAAGAGTGAACCCGGCGGAGGGATGCTAACAAGAAGGGGCGAAGGCTGAAGTGCCATGAACAGTGTGTTGACAGGAGTGAACCCGACAGAGGGATGTCCAGAGTGACTTGTTTGAAAAGACATTAGGATTTGTGAATGCAAGAAGTATTGTAAGGCCAGGGGAAGTGGATTGTCCCCCCTGGCATTTGGATCCGAGCCCGACCGAGGGAGATCCAGGGGTGAAAGTTTATCACTCAAAGTTTATTAGGAAAGGAACTTTTTGTTTGTCTGTTTTCTTGAATACATCAGGCCCTCGAAGGCAAGAGACTTTTTATTCAAAAGAGACTTAACCAGCGAAGAACCTGATAACTGGAACGCAACTGTCAGCTTGTGCTGGGAAAGCTTGAGCATGTACTGTGCTATGGAGATCCACTTTTGTCCCATGCTCAAAACATGGGGAAGGGAGACCCATGGCAATCACATCCTGGCTTTTTATTTGTGAACACTTCCTTATTTATTAAAAGCCCTACCCCACACTCTTTCTGTAATTAGTTGTAACGATTTGGCTATATTATGTTTTTAGTATCGGCCTTTTTCTTTGACAGGACGCCACAAGGACTGCCTTATTTTTCATTTGATGGTCGAAGCTTGCTCCCATCTTAGATTTAGGTTTAGGTTAGGCATTTTTCCACCCTACATTTACAGTTTTATAAACACCCTAGAACTGCAATTTCTTGTGTCTGTCTTTACCGTTGCCACCATGTGTTCCTTACACACACTGACACATAAAATAAGCAGTGCAGTTATTTTGGGGGGTGAGATACATTTGCTGGAGCCGAAAATATTGTTGGAGGAGGTGGTGGACAATTAGTGCCAGGATTATTGGCTGGGTGATGCAATACACCACCTGAGAAGGAATTTGTGCTGGGCCAGCTTATTTGAATGCAGACACTCACACACAAAGCAAGCATTTGAATTGCTTTGGGGGGAGAGAAACATATGGGACTGGTAGACACATTGTTGAAGGTGGTGGTGGTTGTGATTACAAGTGGCGGGTATAGAGCACTGTCTCCTTTTGAAAAGTAATTGCCAGTGTCTGTGGTGTTTGAGCATTAAAGCACAAACAATTAAGCACTCAGAGCCGAAGACCAAATGCAGGAGAGGGAGATGAAGGCGCCATGGTATTATTGCATGATCACTGCCGAAACAGTGGCTGCTGCAATTCCTAGGATACATGAATCTTGGGTAATATAGTAGTACAACGTCAGTCAATAACCACAAGTTGTACATCCATCACTGCTACAACAAAGAGTACAAAATTAAAACCGCTGCTGTTTGTTTGCTAACAAGTCCTTTCAATGTCATCTCTGGCTTAGCTGTTTATACTACTTCGGTGCAGCCAATCCAAACCCCAAGTTCCCTAATATCAAAGTCTAGCACACGTTGTTGCAACTGATCCGTATGCATGACAATTTTCTGCAGGCGTCTGTTGAGGTGACAGTTGAAGAGACTGCCACTGAATCTGTGGCAGTAGGAGCAGATGTTCTTGGAGGGGGGATGGATTTGCAGATCTCAACAGTAGGTCAGGGGTGACAGAGCCATGCCAAATTGCTTAGATAGAGGCATCTTTATTATAGCTTCTGTCTGGAATTATTGATGCTGTAGATCCCTGACTTCAGGCCCAGGAAGACTCTGGCGGTCCGGCGAATGTCGACAGGAAAGGGTGCTACCACTATCAGTAGGAGATGCATCGGCGGAGGTCTATTTGTGGCCTTCCTTACGTGCATTATTATTGTAGTGTTTTCTTGTCTCGATGGCAGTGGGGATGCTGGAAATAGGCTGCAGGACTTCCTTCTGTCATGAACCCAAAGCTTTTGTCCCTTTTTCCCTAGGGGAGCCAACCCCTTTGAGGCTAGGGAGGTGAGCCCACTAAGCAAAAACCTCCTCAGGGGTTTTGGAAAGTGGGACCTCACTGCTAGTGACTCCCCTCAAGGGGACAAGGACTCCCATTCTCATGGGGAACTCTCTATAACAAAATCATTATCTGCATACATAGGAATGTTATAAACTGATGTTATATTTAGTGATGGGACCCCAAATAATATTGACAGTGCCTTTGGATGTTTGGCTCAAGACAATGCTGACCTCTCTGTGGGCTTGACAGCTGAACATAAACATCATGCCCCTTTTGGTCATGGAGAGAGAATAAAGGCACAATCACCCTTGAATGGAGGAGAAGAAGCAATATGCAGCGGCAAGCATCAGATGTGAGCCCTTCACTGAGCAGCAGAGTCACGATGTACAGCGCAGCTGACTGTGGCGTGGAGAGAGACAGGAGATGGAGAGAGATGCCGCCGACCGGGCACAGGCCTAAGCAGGTTCAGCGAGGCCAAGGCCAAGCAGAGCCACCTTATCTGGAGGCGCGACCTTGCGAAATACGTGGTAGGCCCGGTGCCAGAGGAACAACACCAAACCTATAACATGAGAGAGGAACGAACACTCTGCTTGCAAGGAAGGAGCAGAAGAGCAGAGAAACATTGAGAGGAACGGAACGCAAAACTTGCTTGTGTCCAGACGGGAACATCGGAAAGCTGTGGAGAACGCCACTGCTATAGAGCAGACCCCATCTCACTGGAGCAAACCTTGCAACATAGAAGGAATCCAGGTTGCTCATAATGGAGGGGGGGCAGAGATACCAGAGAGCGGAAGGGGAAGAAGGAAGGATTACCCTAACCTCAGACCAACAATAAGGGTTATGGGAGCCCAAGAAACACAAATATGGTAATCAGCCAAACAGCTCACCGAAGCTCCTGAGAACCACAAGAGGCATAAGGACAGAGGGGTACCAATTATCGAGAGAGAATCGTGAGACATTGGGACAAAGAAAACCAAACAGTTGTAAAGGGATCACCTATAGCATAAAGAAAACAGTGAAACAGAGTAACCCAAGGGAGTTGAAAGAAACCTGATTGGTATAAAATTCCAGATTGCTCACAGAAACTCCCTCAAGAGTTAAGAGAGACACATAGAAAAGGGGGATATCGCTATCTCAGAGAGATGAGTGAGACATTGGGACAGAGGAACTCCAGGGTTATGGAAGCCCGAGAAACATGACTATTGTAATCAGCCAAACGGCTCACAGAAGATACCAAGAACCAAGAGAAGTATATGGAAAGAGGGGTTACAGATAGGTTATACATTGGGACAGAGAAACTAAGTGAAGAACACGTTGAAGGGGAACACAGAGACAAACAAGATGCACATTGTAATGGAGTGAAACCCACACAAGTGATCGAGAGGGATTAAGGAGGTATCCCTCCACCTACAACTACTTGGGCATTTATACTTTTCAGGAACTTGAGAAACTTTTGGAACTTTGACAAGATGGACATTAACTGTTAAACCAGTGATAATTGTTTTCTACTGATAAGCATTGAATCCGAAACCAGGAGGGATTCTGGAAGCCCTGAGTGAGATCAGGGTGAATAACTCTGAAGGCAGAACACTCTACCTAGTTTTTTCTTATACATTTTTTATCATTGGTAGGGCCAGTTTAGAGGACAGGTTTGGAAAGAGCACCATTCTGTTTTTTTGACTATTGACTAGTATCTTCTTATTGTCTGTAAGGAAGGGAACTCTCCTTTTAGCAGTAGGGCTAGAAAGGCCTTTTCTTTTGAAGTTAAATAAAACCATTTAACAACATGACCTCTGGTCCGAGTCCTCCTTCTGGCTTGCCACGCTTGCAAGACCTATAAGAGAACCAGCAAAGAATAGCACAGACACAGACGTTTTTCACTCCTCCCGGCTGGCCCCTTAGTAGTCAACCTGTTTTTGTCTCATGGTCTTGTGGAAATGGCAGTCTCCATGTGTGGACCCCTGACAGACTGCTTGCTATATACAGTGCAGTCACATACAGTGCAGGATGAAAACTATTGTATCGTGTGCGGGTTGTGGAATCCCAGTCATGCAGGTGCAAAGGGAGTAAATTCTCTCCTAAACCCAGCCAACCCTCCCCCCTGAACCTGTTCCCTGTCCGGGCAACAGCTGCTAGCTTTACAGCCAGGGCAACCTGCAGCACAGGGATAGGCCTGTCATCTGTTCCTGAGAACTCCCCTCCCCAGTAACAGCAATCTAACAATCCTGACATATGTCTGCCCATTTGCCCTACACCCTGTGATTTCTCTGTTCTCTTCCTGACAGCACGCCTCCTTGGACCCTGGGAACAGCTGTGCTCATCATGGGGTGGGTGTGGCCGAGCTCTGGAGGGGGACATGACCGCTGTTGAGAGAAGACCTGTCCCTGCCTATGTTTGCCCACCTGTGATGTCACTCCCCCTTCCTGTCGCCAAGCCTCCTAAGCCCTGGGAACAGACAGAAACCATGTCTACCTGTGGTGCCAATCATGTGGGTGGACGTGGGGGGTTGAAGCGACAGCAGTGGAGAGGTGACCTGTCCCTGCCTCCTTTAAACCTGGGAAGAACCATTAACCAGCTCCACCTGTTGTGTCGATCATGTGGGTGAGTGTGGAAGGTCTATGGAGTGGAGGGGCGACAGCCTCATAAGCATGTAGAGAGAAGACCTGGGGGCTCGTTTGAAGTTGCCTGCAGTGGTGTGCTGAATGTGTGTGTGTGGGTAGAGCAGCTTAGGAGGCCCTTTAGCAGGTTCCCTTTTCCCTATCTGTCCTTCATCCTCTCCCCTTCCCCTACTCCTAATCCTGTTCCTCTTTCTCCCCAGCCTGCTCTATTATTCGACTGGCTGGCCTCCAGCCATCTCTGCACCTGCTCCTCTCTCTCTCTCTTTCTCTCTCTCTCTCTCCCTCCTCCCCTCCTCTCTATTTTCTCCATTTCTCTCTCTTACTCGCTCCCTTTCTCTCTCCCTCTTTCACCCCTCCTCGCTCTCTGTTTCTCTCTTCCCCCTCTCTCTCTCCTCTCCCCCTCTCTCACTTCTTCTCTCTCGTTCTCTCTACCTCTGTCTCTCTCTTTCTATATTTCTCCCTCTATCTTTCTCCCTCCCTTCCCCTCTCCCAGTCTCTTTCTCTATCTTTCTCTCTTTCACTTTCTCTTTCTTTCCCCCTTCTCTCAGCCCTCACCTTCTCTACCAGCCCCTTTCTCCCCTCTCCTACTACCCTCCCACCAGCTATTGTTGCCTCCTTGCTCCCCAATCTCTCTCTCATCGCTCCCCAGCTGCTCATTCTTTCTTTCCTCTCCAGTCTCTCTCTTGCCTTCTCTCTGCCTTCCAAGCAGCCTCCCCACTTAGCTTTTCCCTCTCTAACCCTTCCCTTCTCCCCCCTGCATCCAAGGGTACTACACAGGCCCCGGATCCCATGAACGTTGGTGTGCCTAACCTGTATGCCTGCCATTGATGCTCTGCCTTGGTGCAGTCATTTGGGGTTCACTGTCTTCGGTGTAGCCTTCCTGTTATTGCCAGAGGGGGGTCCCAGTCCACCTGCATACACAATGCACCCTCATTGGGTCTATTAATCCCTGGCCCAAAAATGTGGTGCTGCCTGGGGTCTCCCACATGGTTTGCTCATTTTGGCCTGCCTCCCAGGACCACAGTTTTCTGGTACCGTGACGCGGAGCTAGAACCTGCTCTAGATCCCTGGTCCTGTGAAGAGCATCTCAACGTCTGCACCTTCTCTGACTGAACTCACCCCGAATCTGCAGCCTGCGCTCCTCTCCTTTGTCCATTTTCTGCCTTCAGCAACAGCTATTTCTATCCATGTGGATTCTTACATTCCCCTTTCCCCTTTTTCTGAATCTACAGACCAAAACTTTCCAGCGCCTACCAGTACCAGAGAAGAGGGGTACTTTCCCTCCAACCTGCCTGATGTACCTGTGCCTGGCAGCCTGTCTGCTGGATCAATCAGTAAGGTAAGAACTGACGCACCAGTCACACACACTGACATTGCCAGCTTGTATCTTGTATGGAGGGCTTGTAGTCTTTGAGAGGGATGGTAGCACTGATGGTAGGTCACTGTACCCATCCAGTCAAACCAGGTCTCATTCCGACAGTGGTGAGGCGCTAGCACATTGCCACTCTCAGTGGAGGACCTGCACACCCACACAACATCACACAATTGTACTGGCAAATTGTAGAGTGTACTCTACCCAACTCTTCATAGCATCCAGACCTCAACCCCTAATTTTATCCAGTGTCCGGTTTTTACCTCGAGTGTTCTTCAGGAGAGGAGAGTCACCTACCTTGTAACAAACTCACCTTCTAGGCCAATACTGGAGGGTGAACAAGGGTAGCTGAGGCTCTATGCTCAATTTAGGGACCAGTCTGCCTGGAACCTCGCTCTAGAGCACACTGTCGCTTAATTCAGTTAACTAGTCCAAGGTCCACCTTGTATGTACCAAATTCATCTCCTAGACACTCACTGGGAATGAACAAGGCTAGTAGAGGGGCCAACCTCACCCACTTACCCAGTTTGATTGTGTCCATATCCGGGTTGTGACCGCCGGGTGTTTCTTTAGTCCCACAAGAGTGGGCCTCTAGAGATCGTCTTTGCCTGGCCTGCAAAAGTGCCTGATCTGCCTGCCTGCTGCCTGCTGCATCTGAGTAGTTTTACTGGGATGCCTGGGAATTGTACCTGGCACTCTTTTTGGAAGTGGACCAGTAGCTTGGCATTACTGTGCCCCCTGTCCTGCAACAGTTTTTCACCAAACCCTTTCCCTGCGTGTATGCATCTGTGAATGCCTGTGAACAATTGTGAGTGCACTAGATTCACCCTGGTTGACAGACTAGAATAGTAGGGTATCAGTAGTACCGACCTATGCCCTGTGGTGATTTAGTATTTGACCTGAGAAACTTGTAAAGAAATTGTAGTTGGTGCATGACACCTTTTTACCTTTCAGAATGAGACTTTCCCCTGATTCCCCTGTGGCCCTCATGGCCACAGTGCATGGTCTGAATATTGCCAGATTGATGACAGTATAGCATAAACAGACCAAGGGCCAGGGCCTACCCGTCTGGCCCCTAGAAGGCTCCTTTGATGAGACTCACCTAGATGTGGTGCTTGAGGTTCTTAAAAGGGAGAAAGGGAGCTCAGCAGTTAGACAGTGGGAGGCCTACATGTTGTTGTCCCAGCAAAGTGTGTCTGAGGCCACGAAGAAGTGACTGAAACAACAAACGACCCTAGAGAAAAAGCTAAAACAGCATAATCTAGAGAAGAAGTTGAGAAATGACCCCAGTTATAAGTGTGAACCCCGCCTGTTCCAAGTGTTACCCCAAGCAATCCCTTCTGTCCCACAGGATGTCCTAGATTTGTCTGCACCCGCCAATCTAATCTGCTCCCTCCCCAGTCCCTGCCCCTTGTGCGTATGCCCCTGTTGCATGAGCCCCTGTACTATGTGACTCCGCTGCACTTGCCCCCCTGTATTATCCTCCACTCCTGAGGCCCTTGTGCTGGCCAGCCAGGCTGTATGGCTACTGCATCTACTGACCATGTCCCTTCTTCCCCGTGCCCTACATTACCTCAAGTGGCAGCCTCTAAACGGGCATGAGGCCTTCAGCGGTTAGAGGTGCATATGTCAGACCCCTTTCCCCTTCCGTAGAGAGTAGGAGGACCAGCGCAACAGTCCAAAAATATGGGGTTTAATACCCTGCCATTGAGCAGTGCCCTAAGAGGGCAGGGATCTCAGGTTAGCCAAGGATTTCCTGACCCAAGCCCTGTCTTGCCCCAAAGGGAGGCCAATCCCATTAATTACCTGTTTGACAAGGCCAGGGATTCTGACACCAAATCTTCCTCCTCTTCAGAAGATGAGGAGGAGGAGGAGGAGAGGGGCGGGGAGTGGGGGTTGGTAGCACCCATGAGGACTGTGGCTGCCACTCAGGCGTTCACCTTAGCCATGGTCCATCAGTCTTGGTCCCCAGCAGAGATACCCAGGCTAAAGGGACATGACCCCAATGTTGGGAGGAGTTCTCAGGAATGTATGGTGTTCCTGAGGAATGTAATAGTCACCTATGCACCTTCTCTGGTTAACATGCACCAGTTGCTGAGGACACTCCTGCCCTCAGGCCAGTTGGCCACCATTATGGCCAAGGCTAACTGGACCACAGACATTTTGACCTTCAAAGTCTGCCTGGGAAAACAGAAGGTGACATAGTGACTCCAGCTAATCCTGCCCTGTCCCAGAGGTTAGATGAAATTGCAAAAGCCATAGCAGAACTCTACCCTGAAGTCCCCGATTTTGAAAAGATCAAATCATGTGAGCAACATGAAAATGTCATGCCTGCTGATCCTACCTTCGTGGGTGTGAGACGTCTTGTTGGTTCCCGTGCTGACAGTACGCCATTTGCATATAGAACAACTGCCAGGCTGTTTTACACACAGTGGAGATTATCAGCACGGTTGTTGTGGCGATGTTGTGTTGTTTTGGGATGCCGACCGACAGATGCGCAATCCACGCTTTCCCGCAATCACGTGGCACAGAACGCAGCGTCTCACGTCGGTTCTGCTTCCAATCAGGATCATCCCTCTATTTGAACATCGCTTGTATAGCAATCAGGTGCTTCTGATTGTTTTCCCTGTATTCAGAAAGCTTTGCTCACTCATCCGCTTGAACCCTTTTCTGACGACTCGGTTTGTTATATGGACTTCTTCTGGCTCTGCGCATGGTTTTGGTTGCTAACTTCAGTGCGCTGTTCATTACGTTCCCGCAGCTTCGTTTCCACAGCGTATTCCTGTCTCGCTTCACATAGCTAGGTCTTCCTGACTCTAATCTGGCATCCTTGCAGTGAGTTCTTTATTTTCTGCGTGCAACGCAGGGCTCTAGCAAGCTGTTCCATTAATCACACCGGCACGCTAGCCTCGCTTCCCATACTGCGGTCCTTTTGTTTCTAAGCTACTGTCCTTGCAGCAATGCAGGGCTCTAGTGAACTGTTCCATTAATTACACAGGCAGGCTAGCCTCTCTTTTCTTACAGTGGGTACCTTGAACTATCCACAGCAGACAGAACTCTGTCTTTTCTCTCCATGAAAGAGGCATTGTACGCTGAACATTATTGGACATAAAAGACCTCAACCAGTGACATAAGAGTTTGAGGATCCACATTACAAATCATCTCTGTCTCATCCAGGTTCGTTCCATGAAATATAAATAGTGCACTGAACTCTATGGATGCTCTGCAGCTCAAGTCATCCAGTGCACCAACCCGCTCTATTGTGTCCCTCGTGCCGTACAGGTTACCTCCTGTACTAATCTTCCCTTTCCCTTTTGCATCATTTCTCAAGTTCCTCTACCATCTGGACGAGTACATTGTAAGGCCAGCTGACCTCTTCTACGGTAAGAGAACACCTGGGAGGCATTTGAAGGACTGTATAGAGGGGATAGGTTGTTCGCTTGTATATTCTCATACTTACTTCTACTCATTTGCATTCTTTGGGGAGTTTAGGAAGTGTTCTTTCAGCAGCACCAAGGAAAGTCCAGGATCTCAAAACTACAGGTTAGTCTAGATGTCTTTTGGGTGGTAAATCTGCTTTTCTGAAGGCCGGTTACTGAAACACTGATCTCTTGTTACAGCCTGGTGTTTTCCTGTTCTCGTGGATTCCTCGCCCTTCCAAGTGATTAATTTCTCTAGCTTTTCGGTTGTTAATAGCTAGTGAGGTGCATCATTAGGAAGGTCTTTTCTTGAGTATCAAAGTATTACCAGTACCAGAGGCCACCACTATCCTACCTGGACCCTATCTTACTGAAGGTCTAGTCCATGCTCCTGGTAAGTCCCACCTTGTTTTCTATTATTCTGCAAGGATAATGATTAATTGTGACAGAAAATGAGGATGTGACTGAGTATCTCGAGAGGGTAAAGCAGGTCTTCCAGCAATACTCTGAGATGGATGACCTTGTTAAGACATCTAAGCCTCTGATTGTCACCCATTTTGTTGCTGGTCTACTGCAAAAGGCCAGCACGGACATCAAGCAGATGTGTGCTGGAGGCGGGGGGACAGCATGCCCTATTCCAGCATCTTGCCCCAAACCACGCACTACTGCAGCCAGTATGAGAAGGAGCAGGAGAACACTATGGAGAAAATCATGCAGCTGAGGTTTGCCAGTCTGCAGATTGAGGCTGATGTGGCTGCTGCTATGCCTGCAGCCCCAGACTACCCCCCAGATGGTGCATGAACCGTACGGGGCCAGTACGGGGCTTCTCAAGGGCAGCATGGATTTAGCATTGGATGGAGATGGAGAGGAGGAATTGTTCATTACTCCCAGATACCCCCTATGAACCCCAGTACTGGGGCTATCAGAACCCTCAGTACATGAGTCTGCATGTCCCAGGCCAGTATCCACCCCCGGCTCAGTACCCATCCCAGTTAGGTCCCTTTGTGCATCAGGACCAGTGTGCCTTTTGTAAGGAATGGGGCCACTGGAAGTACAACTGTCCTCAGCAGATTCAGCATGAATAGAACCAGGCTGCCTCCCTGTCTGCTCAGAGCTATTCACAGCTTCCTGCACCATACCCGCCTGGTCCCTCTCAGCTCCCCAATCAGCCTAGACCCCCAGATCAGAATGCTGGTTCTGATCCAGCACCCCCACCTGGACAACTCCCAGCCATAACCCAGGCCAATGCCACTCACCCCCCAGCCAGTAATCAGAGCAGCCAGGGTTCCTCTTCTGCCACTGTCTTGTAACCCTGGCCTCAGCAGCCAGGTCAGAGTCCCTTCCAATTCCCTCAAGCTTGACGGGAACTGGACCCAGCACCCCAACTCCTCGCCCTAACCATCCAGAGGCCCCTACATGGCAGCCCAGGTAGGTAACATGCATGACAGGATGCTGGTGGACACAGGAGTCACCTTCAAAACACTGAGGCTGGAGGGGTTCCCGGATGGCTAACTCTCCCAAATTACCAGTACAAGATCCTGTAGCAGAACTGACAACATTGCTAAACACACACTGCAAGCTACCCTAGGGACTCAAGAGCTAGAGACTAGGTTGCACCCAGGATTAATCAGGTGTCTGGTGCTGCCCGGAAGGGAATCCAATCGCTCGAACTTTTGGCTAGGAATACCTGATTCGCCTGGCACACAAAACAAGACCACCCATGTGGGTAGCAATAAATAATGTGGACCTCAAGAACCAATAGGCAAAAGTGTGCACACAGAACAAGACAAAGTTCACTATTGGGAACTTGCGTCCCCCACAAAATATCTTGGGCCCAATAATAAAGCCATACTTTCAAGGAAAAGAGTCCTTAGAGATCAAAAAAGTCATACAGTCTTCTATGTATTTCAATGATAATTTATAAACAACAATTTCATAGAAAGCAAAGTATTCTTTGTGTCACAAATTTAGCTTGAAGCGATTTTTCAAATTGAATTTATTCTTTAAACCCAGCGCGTTTCGAGATATTGGGCCTCAGAAAAACTGGCAGGTTACCACCGGACTCGTATTACCATTCCGCCTCTGTGATTCCCACAATTACCGGGGCATTACGACCCTGGTAACCTGGGAATTCCAGAGGCGGAATTCTGTAAGTCCCCATTCCCATGGAGTCCGATTGGACTCCATGGGAATGGTGAAGGGTGAAGTGGAAACACCAGCACCGTGCTGTATTGGTGCCAGTGTTTCCATGTCCATCTGCAGGCAGGTGGCGTTACTCCCGCCAGGTCAGACCTGGCGGAAGTGCCACCTCCCGCCTGCAGAAATCGAGATCAGCCGGTCCGGAAACAAAGGTGGCGGCAGGTTTACCGCCACCGTTATTTCCGGACCGGCTGACTCGTAATGAGGCCCATTGTCTCTGTTCATCAGGGGCATATTTGAAATCAATTCTACAAAATAATTCAGATAATATAGTTTTAGTGAATCAGAGCATAAAATTGTTTCACAAATTCCATTGTTGATAGCTTTCAAACAATAAATCCAAATGAAATAAAGTCCTCAGAAGGTTCAAATAAGTACTATTACATTTTACCAAAGGATTCAATGTGCGAACAGACAGGACAAAGTTGGTCGGACGTGTTGCAGTACTATTATTGCAAAGGTGATTTTTTAAAAATAATTGTATTAGTGTGCTACATAATATCTATGGTTTGTGTGTTCTTTTTTTTATTTGAACTTCTGCGTTTTTTGTGATTTTCCTTGGTCTTTGAGTCTAGGTATGAATATGGTGTATTAGAATAAAGCTTTGTTTTAAACTGATATTCTTGCGTCAGAAGTAAAAATTGGAACATGCACTTGCAGATAAGGGGTTTCTATTGTATGGTCATGTCCTGGGTTCATGCCAACCATACCAAGGTGAGGCCCCCTCCTGATCCTGAAGTAGAACCCCCAGTGCTGCCTTTTATAAACTTGGGACCTTGTCCTCCAACTGACCCAGCCACAAAGGGTCAGGTGCTCGATCCAGTGTAACCCTGTTATTACCTGAGGTCCAGGAATTAGCCCAGACCCTGTGCTTCTACGGACACTGCAACCAAGAGCATGGACTCTTTTCCAAAAATCTCTCTCGTTCTGAAACCCTGCTGGTGTGGGAAAGTCTGTCTTCTCTCGTGGTGGCGAAGTGACCTGTGTTCGGAAGGCAGCACTGTCTGAACTGTGAGGTTGTGAACCTTCATATTTTTTAACTTTGATATTTTTGGAGCTGTGATATTTTTGAAGATTGATATTTTGAACTTTGATATATTTGGAACTGTGATATTTTTATTTAATGCAATTTTTCTTAGATTTTGATATTTTGACTTTGACTTTGAACATTTAGTCATTTTAATATTTAGAATAATTTTGAATTTTGAATTTCAAATTGTATGTTTTGAATATTAATCTTGAATTATAATTTAGGCATTTTTGAATTTAGATTTTTGATATTTTGGATGTTGTTATTTTTTAATTAGTATTGTTGTATTTTTTTTTTTGTTGATATTTTTGTATTTTGATTTTTTTTATTTGGAGTTCCAAAGTTTAGTTATTGAATTTTGGTTCTCAACTTTGAATTTTGATTTTTGAATGTTGTCATGTTTTTGAAGTTTGATATCTTTTTGAAAGCTGATATTATTGAATTTCACTATTACGTCTGTGAATTGCGATATGTTGAATATAATATGTTTGTAGTTCTATCTGTGTTTGGGGTGTGACAGTTCTGCTTTCAATGCCTCCCAATCTCTGAGTGCGACTATCATACATCTACAGTGTCCCAAACTCACTTTGCTTTAAGTGTATTTTATTTTCTCATTTTCTGTCCAGCATACTAGCCTTGCTTTTCATCTCTCATTATTACACTATGCCATCATCCCGTCTTTAGTTACCAGTTTTGATTTTTTTCAGGCTTGCTTACTTGTGAGATCTCTGCTTTCCACAGGACCTAGTGAACTTTTCATTTGCTACCAAAAGGCTTGGAGGGCAGATGAACTCTTACTCATCTGTACATGCTCTGCTCTGAGCAGGTGCTCTTGTTCCCAATGGCTCCCCAAAGCCAATCCATAATGTCCGACATCAGCCAGTTAATGCTTGTTCTGCTTCTGCTGCTCCTCCCTCCTGCTTTCATGGACTACCAAGAGAACTCTTTCTTCCAGATCTACCATTTGGTGGCCTGCAAACTCAGTCTGAACCACTGGCTTTATGCCCATATGCCTCCCCATCATGGTGCAGACTTCCCGCTCCAGGCTGTACCTGCCAGTGTCAACCATCTATTCCTCTGCCATCCCAGGAAGCACAGTGCACTCCTGGAAAAAGAGGCTCTAACTGTGCGGTACAAGGCCACCTTCCCTGTGTGCTTTGAGTAGGTTGGGCTGTGTATTGGTTGCAGGCAATTCTGGAGGTGGTGGTGAATGAGACTGCTATCTCACTGGAAACATTGGCCACCTAGCAGAGGAAGTTGAGAAAACTGGCTCTCCAAACCATATGGCCCTCAACATGATATTGACTTCCAATGGCGGAGTGTGTGCACTTATTGGATCAAATCAAACTGTTGTGTATTTGTGCCAGACACCTCTGAGGAAATCCTTGTTCCACGCCACTCACAACACCTCCCTTCCGGCCACACCCAAGAATACATCCAAGGACTTTCTGGATGGAATAAAAGAGACTGGTTCAGCTCCTTCTGGGGAAACCTTCTTTCATATGTCCTGTATGCTGTTGGGGAGTTGATGGCAATAATTGTCATCTGCAAGCTATTCTAGTGCCTCATATCAAAGTGTTGCCAGACCCCTGGGCCCTACTGGACCATGGCCCATATCCCCCTCGCATCCTGGAATCCAGACTCCCTAATCCATGAATGTTACAGACTGGCCCAGATTGAGGTGTGATGTTGGTTCCCAGCCCACTTGATATGGTCCTTTTGGGATGAGGGATGAGGGGGCTGTGGAAATGGTAGTCTCCATGTGTGGACCCCTGACAGCCTCCACTTGTGTTTCACATATATGTCACTTGTTGTTAACTGTGGGCTTTCTGTATTTTTCATTTTACCAATGCATTGCATGACTTTTCATTTTCCTAATGCATTTTTCATTTTACACTGTATGTGACTGTATATAGTGGGGGTTGTGGAACTCCAGCCACGCTACTACCCAGAGAAAGGGATTCAATTTTCTCCTAAACCCAGCCAACCCCCTTTCCCATGAACATGTTCCCAGCCCAGGCAACAGCAGATAGCTTTACAGCCAGGGTAATCTGTAGACAAGGGCTGGCCCTTTCACCTGTTCCTGAGAACATACTGCACCCTCTAGTAACATCAATCTAACAGTAGCTCCTTGTGTTTGCCCACTTGCCATGCACCCTTTGATTTCCCAGCCGCAAGCAACTAAGAGGGGTGGTAAAGTAACATTGGGTGTGGGGTGGTAACGAGTATTGTTGAATAGCTTTGAAGTATTGTTCAGTATTGTTTAGTAGTGTTGAGCATTGTGAAGCATAGTAAGGAAAGGAGCGGAGGCAGATGTCATTTGTGTGGTTAGGGAGCATTTGATCTCGAGGTAAAAGGTTCTGCTGAATAACCTAGACTATTGACTCAAGGGTACCGATGACAGCCTTTATGTGAATATTGGATTCCCTGTGGATTGGGCGTTTTGGCTTGTGTCATGGATGATGGCATCCCTGTGTAAACGCTTAGCAAAGGGAGCTAACCTAGATTGCGGAAGGTGTTGCAGAAGTGTTTTATCTACAAGGCGATACTGTAGGTACAGATTGAACACGAGAAATATTGGTATCCCCTGTTAGGAGGCAGGAAGACAGCTGTACATTCATGTTGGGGTTGAGTAAATGCTTGTGTAATGGGACATTAGCATCGTAAGCATTGTAAGTGATCTCTAGCACTCACTTGTTTAGTGAAGTGGTGACGTCACCCATCGGGTCTGTGCATAGGACTAGGAGAGCACAAGGAGGTACAGAAGTTGGTGCTGACAGTTTAAAATTGATGGAATAGGCTGGTGGTGGTGCACGGAAGCTACATGTGCATGATTGGCGGGTGTGCCTGAGGAAGCAAAAGGTTGTAGAAGGGCAGTGCGTGGCACACGTCTAACAGGTTAAGTGGGAGCCGGAAAGGTTCTAGAAGAATTGACGAGAACCGCTATTTGTGAAGTTGAGAAAACTGAAGTGAAAGTATTCTTTTGTGATTGTATAATAATGGAAATATCGAAAACCTCGACTTGAGGTCAAGTAAGTATAAAGCAATGTATCAGGGGAAGTGTGGGGGGATACGCCCCTACAGCACCTATATAAGGCCCTTCTGCGATATAAGGAAAAGATTTGTAAATATAGCATGGAATGGACGAAAAGCACAGAAGGTAAATTGTCTTGTATGTGTGTCTGTAATGGTTGCTGCACATTTTTGGAGAAACCTCTGCATTGTTGCCATGGTTTAGTCAATTATAAAGGGAAAAAGTTGACCAATCGCAAGGTGATATTCGAACTCTGGAAAATGTTCCAGGAGGATGAGGGGGAAGTAGCGAGGCATCAATGGATGCTGAGCCAGCAGGAGACACCGTGTGCAGCGCCCTCAGCCCCCACTCCCCCACCTCTTCCTGAGCACGAGAAAGAAGGGGCTGCCGCAGATGCGCCTGGTCCATACCCTATACGGGAGCTAAAGGCAGCAGAGAGGTGCATAAATCCAATATTCCAACTTCCACCATATACTAAGGAGGAGGGGCAGAAAGGGATCAGACAGACAGATGGTGGGAAAGGGGTACACAGCGAGACCCAGACTAGCACCAAGGAAGAGCTCTAGCTCTGAGTGGGTAGAATGGCAGATACTTCTGAAGTTGAATAGGAAGGCAATAGGAGATCCAGCAGGGGTGAATACGGAAGTAGTGAGTCGTAAGGATAGCAGCGAAGAGCGAGACTGGGCGGAGATAATGGAAGAAGTAGAAACAAAGGAGAAGGAAGAAGAGGAGGGACATGAAAGGGTGTGAAGAGAAAAGCACAGGGAGGAAGAGAAGGAGCGGGAGCAGCGAGGATGAGGAGGAGGAGAAGGAGGGAGCTCAAAAAGTTCCAGATGCAACAGGAGGAAGATGAGAAGGAAAAGCATGTTTTAGTATGAAGGGAACTGAGAAGGTGGGAAATAGAGTAACTTGTAAGAGAGCGCAAATGCAAGGAAGAGGAGGAGCGTGCAGTGAGAGACATAAGAATAAAGTGGGGAATGGGCACGATAGATGACAAGGTGGGAGGAGATAGGCGAATGGAGCAAGACAGCAGCGCCACACTTGATAGGACTGAGGGGGCGATCTCAATACATACCATGGAAGCATATAGATAAGGACAACTTGAGGTGTAGTCTACCCTTGTTAACCAAGGGTGCGGGGAAATTGATACAAGAAATGGAAAGGATGACAGTGGGACATAAATTAGCAGTGGGAGACTACAGGGGCTATAAGGGCCAATCCTCTGGGAAGCTGCTGATGACGTGTAGAAAAGGGCGGGGTACCCAGGAGTATCAACCCAGGGCATGGCACACGATGGTGCACCATTTTCTAACTGCTCAGCGGCCGTATGGCAAGCTCTACAGACGCAGTACCCAGACACATCAGACATTAGTGCGATTATAGCACGCAAAATGGGGGAAGGCGAAGATCCCTTACACTACATTCAGACTATGCAAGAGCTTTGACGCCTTGAAATGTGGGAATCGTAGGACAAAACAGTGGCATTATTTTATCATATACTATGCCAAGGGTTGCCAGAACAGGTGCAGATGCAACTAAAGATGTTGGTGCGGATGGAAGCCAAACCTTGGTCAGAAATACAACTCACAAGAGTATATTATTGTAGGTTAATGCAAAAAAGCATGAGGAAATAAAAGCAGGAGGAGGCAAAGTTAGTGCAGAAGAAGCTATCTAAATATGCCATGAAAGGGGCAGCATTAACAAGCACGGGAGGACAAGGAGCACCACAGATGCAGTATGCACCACCACCCACTGGAGGTGGGTTCATGGGGTAGGGGGATGCAGAGCATGGGTTCCAAGGAAGAGGGAGCCACCAAGGGGACACGAGTACGGGCATCAGATGCAGCAGAACCAAGGAAGGTTTCTGGGGGGGGCGGGGTTCCAGGATATGGGCAGCAAACATAGCAGTGCCCTCAAGGGTTTTCTGGGTGGTGTCAGAGGCAAGTGAGAGAACCACCCCAGTGTTGAGTGTGTGGACAGATAGGCCATATCTCAAGGGTATGCAAGGGAGGGACGCTACAAAATGGTGGAATGCAATACCAGCCAGCATATCAAGGGGAACAGAAGAGGTTCTATGCCCAGGACCAGACACAACACCAAGGACAGACACTGACTGCATACCCAGACACACCAGCCCATGATACAGGCACCACAAATGCAAGTGCCTATGCAGCAGTATTCGCAGACACCACAGATGCAAGGTTACACACAACACGTATACATGGCACAGCAAATACTGCAGATGCAGAAAAGCACACAACCAAGTGACGGGACAGTGGCATGCACACACTTCATTACAACGACTCCCATTAGAAAACTAGGGGGATTTTGCTATTTACATAGGGAGATAATGGGCCTCATTAGAACCCTGGCGCTCCTGTAATGAACGGTGCTGGTACGGGACTGGCACCGTTCATTACGGGATGCCCTATTACGAGGCCTGCTAGCGGGTCCTGCTTTTCATGTCTGGTCTCACCAGAGGTGAAAAGCAGGACCTGCTAGCAGGCCAGGATGCTAACAATGGGCCCGTCATTAACGGGCCTGTTGTTAGCATCTTCATCATTCCCATTGAGCCCTATGGGAACGGGGATTGATTTTTACCGGGTCCAAGAAAAGGGCAATTACCAGGTCCACCAAGGTCAGCATAACCCGGCTACTGCCCTTTTCTTGGACCTGTTAAAAAATCATTAATAAGGGCACGGCTACCGCCAGGGTCATAATGAGGCCCAATATCTTGACATATTTAAGGGTGGTAGTATTGATATTTTAGATGTTGCTTGATGGGGTAGTAATAAGATGTTATTGATGTGTTAACTTTATTGTACAACCTTGTTACCTCCTGTGTGATGGAACTATATTTTGTTGACAAACTAATAAAAAGATATTACAAAACAAAAAGAAATAGAAAAAAAATAAAGAAAACTAGGGGGAGCTACTGTAGTGGGGGACAACCCATTCATGGGGAGCAGAATGTAATTATACCCTCAATAGGACAGCCCACAGAAGGACTTGATGTGTTCCATCCTATCGATTACACCCAACCCTGCAAAGGAACCACATATAGGGGTGATGATAGGTGACAAAGCTTTTTACTTTCTCGTAGACACTGGGGTGACTAAATCATGCATCCGGGAAAGGAAATATAGTATGTCAGGCAATGCCATGAATGCTTAAGGGTTTTCTGGGGAAACGGAAGTTGTCCCTTTCACAGAAGATATTGCACTTTCTATAGGGGAGCACAATCTATGTTTATGCTTATTGTATTCTCGACAGACACCTGTAAACAGACTGGGGAGAGACATCATAAACAGACTTAACATGAGCATTTCATTCTCTGACAATGGAATAGTGTGTTTCACACCAGGGATACACCTTCTAAACATGAGGGAAATAATTCAAGCCTATTGTGGACAGAAGGTACAGAGGGGGGTGCCAGTAGATGAGGAACTGATTCAGTATGGGACTGAAATAATAATAGCATGGCACCCAGGGATCCAGGGGAAAATGTGCTGCCTTCCCAATGAGTACTTATTGAGGCCAGAGATGCCATAAAATGAGAAGGAACGGACAATAGTGCCACTAGAGTTAGAGGCAGTGATAGTGGGGAACGACAGGATAGCAGTGCACGGGACAGATTACACAGGGCGACCATGGTGAGCAGTGATTGCTGTGGCAGGAGGGTACAAGTTGACCACAGATACAGAAGAAGAACTATTTAAAGACAACAGATCAGATCATGAGATGGTGTTCGAAATGAGCATCACATATTGGGTGAGGATACATTACAGGGAGGTACCACAGAGAATGGTGTTGGTGCTGAAAGCACCACTGACCTTTCTTGAGGACAATTTAGCAAGGGTCCCCAGCGTCCTATGGACCGCAAGTCCCTAGGATGTGGGGCTTCTGAAAGGAATAGGAGCAGTGATGATAAAGCTGAAGCCAGGAGCCATCTTACCACGAGTTAAGCAGTACCCACTTTCATGAGAGGCAGACAAAGGCATCTATGAAACCATTGCAGCACTGGTGAAGCAGGGCATCCTAGTGCCATCAGAATCACCATGCAACACAGCTGTGTACCCTGTCAAAAAGTCAGGAGGGGATCATGGCATTTTATACAGGACTTGCACCCTCTTAACCACATTGTAGAAGCACACTTTCCGTTAGTTCTATACCCAGCGACAATGTTGTGTAGCATCCCCATGGAAGCTGCCTCCTTCACTGTCATAGATTTGAAGAATGCATTCTTATCTATATCACTACACCCAGACTCACAGGACTTAACTTAATTTTGATATATAAATAAGAAGTGTAAACATACAAGACTTCCTCAAGGGTACTGTGAATCACCTTCCATATTCAAGGGTACTTCAAATGGATCTAGGTAATGTACAGATAGAAGCACAGTTATACAGTACGTAGAAGACCTATTGATCAGCAGCAAAACAAAGGAACAGTGTAGAAATTACTCAGTACACATGAAGACAGCACTAGCAGAAAAGGGGTACAAGGTGGACAAGGCCAAATTACAATATTGCCAGACAGAAGTGTTATTTATTGGACAAATGATATCCCAAAATGGCAGAAGAGTGAAACCAGAAAGGGCAGAAGCAATAAGCAGGGGGGCAAACCCCACAAACTGTAAGACAAATGCAGCAGTTCCTAGGACTGCAGGGCATGGGTACTTGACTACAGCACCTACAGTAGGCCTCTTTTCAGTGCACTGAAAGAAGCACAAAGGGGGGATAAGACACTACAATGGACAACAGAAATGACTGAGGCATTTAACGAGCCGAAGGAAGCAATATGCACAGCTCCAGTGTTAGGTATCCCAACCTATCAAAAGGAATTTTTCATATTCTCACACTCTGATGGAGTGGTTATGACCGCAGTACTGACACAGAAGACAAGTATGGGGCACAAGCCTCTAGCCTATAACAGTGGGAAATTAGACCCAGTAATGAGAGGTCACTATCTGTGCAAACAAACATTGTCTGCATCCACATTCACAGTGGATAAATCAGCAAGTATTACCATGGGATGCAGCACCACTCTCTACGTGGAGAATGCTCTCTTTGCAATACTGGAAAGACTGAAGAGCATTTTTTTGACGACACCGAGAGCTTCAGGATGCGAGGTATTACTATCAAACCCAGCTCTCAAGATAGTCAGATGCAGACTTGTCAACCAGCTGACTTTCATCGCCGATGTCTTACAGAAGGGTGCCTATGCACACAACTGTACAGCAAACAAAGAAGAATTCAGTGACACTCGCAAGGTCCAGGAGGACGCACTTGAGGGGGAGATGTCCTTTACATTGACAGGTCTTTGACAATTGACCAAACGACTGGGGAAAGACATACTGGGACAGCAGTTGTGAGGTTGAGAGAGGACAGGACAAGCAAGGTAGTGACCAGCACATGCCTATCATCACATTATTCAGCACAAGCAGCAGAATGATGCACGGATACAACAAAATGGCCCCCAAATGGGCTTGGGAGCAGTGATTCTGGCAATGTTCGAATGTACTGTATGATCCCTGTTGGTTTGTGTAATAAATGTCAGCTCTAACTTGCCCTTGGCTGAGTCCTCCGTTTGTTTACTGGGGAGGGTTGTTGGGCCCTAGGAGCTGTGACAGTGAGCTCTTAGTAACCCCCAGACCTCTGGCATACCAAAGCCAACAGTAGCTTTAGTTAGGACATCAACCTGGAACCAATTCCCAGGATAATCGAACACTATACAGGTACTCCGCACAGGTGTGACGCTTTACTTGCACCACTGCCTACTAGTTTGACTATTGCTCTGCAGAAGTACAGTGATGAGTAGTGGCTAAACCACCTACTCGGCCACAAACTAATACTAAGCCAGCAGTGATCCTAATCATAAAGGTGAAACAAGCACAGTTTGACAGGCATAGTTTTCAGTAAGATTGTGAGTCGATACAATTGCAACACAAACATCAATAGTACGAAGGTACTGAAATAAAGAATCTCCAACCATGGTTCTAAAAAATAGGTACTTTAATACTAAAAAACAGCAATAAATAGAACTAATTAAAAATACTGAAGGTCCACCTCTGAAAAGGTAAGACCAAAAATACAGACTTGGAGACCAAAGGGAGCTCCCTTGGTGAAGACAGGTGTGCAATAAAACTGACAAGCAGCAAATGTCAAAAGTACTGGAACATGTCTTAAAACAGCCACAGTGTGGACTTCTAGGGCCCTATATGGAGCAGTAGGGGAGCAGTGCCACTGCAAATACCCTTTTGTCTTGTCTTTGAGGCTTGACAACATTGAGCTGGCTTTCTTAGCGCTTTTATTGGGTTAAGATGGCATCAAGATATTTCTAATCCATGGTTTTGAGTAGATCAAGGGGGCAGAGACAGGTTGAGTTGGCTCAAAGTGATCCAAATGTGAAGGGTGGTCTCTGCAGCAATGATCAGCTCAATTGGATTAAGCGCAGGCAAGCAATGTGTCGCGTCGGTGTCTCGAATCAGTCAAGTCGCCTCTAGGAGGTCCAGCGGCGTATTGCAGTGCTTCAGTTGTGATTAGCTCGAATGTGCTGGATCAGAGGTAGGTGATGGGTTTAATCCGCAGTTCGATGACTCGACAGCGTATCGGACAACAGCAAATGCCAAAAGCAACTTCTGTAGCTAGTAGTGACTCAAAAGACATCTTGAAGTTGTCGACCTGTCTTGACAATGGATGGAAGTGGGAAAACAGGATCTAGAGCAGATTCTTGAATTCTTGGTTATGTTATGTTAGTTATGATTTTTATGTGTGGTGCTGTCATTTTCATGGTTTCCAGACGCATATTGTTGCTGGGAAGTCCCAGGGACCAGGTGCGTTGTTTCTCTCTGAACTTCCCAGCCAGGAGCGTATTAGAGAAGACTTCCAGGTTTTTATCACCTGCAGAGAGCAGGGTCCTGGTTAGCAGTGTCTCTTGCAGTAGGCCTGGGTCAGCTAACAGGTCACCCAAAATATGCCCCATGTATGGTTAGGGAACAGATTTTTCCTTTGACTTGGACACTCCTGTCTTCACCTCTATGGCAGAGGACTTTGGAATAGACTGTAATCCCAACAGCGTTGAAGTGAATATTTCATCTTCTGAGAGTCCAAATATGAATCAACTAATGGTAGGATTTCCTTCCCTTAGCAAATGAAATTGCTAGGGCGAATTGGTCCAAAGCACATCTGTTGTCAGGTGTGCAGTCTAGGCTGCTGTAACAAGCGTCCTTGGCCTTCTGATATCACACACAGAGTGCCTTGTCTGTAGGGCATGGGGAGGTGCAGGAAGGGAGTCCTGGCGGAACCCATGATGGTGGAACCTTTCAGAGCTTTCAGCAACTGTCCTTGCCTTACACTTGGTGATAGTTCTTCATTTGAAGAGGTAGGGCCGGTCCTCTTTGGAAGCCAGGGCCGCCTCAATGGAAACAGAGCGGGCAGGCGGACAGAGAGGCCCGACCAAAAGAAAAACTCAAGTAAGAGGAAAACCCATTGAGTCGAGCGAAGTTGGAGTTGTAGTCCACAACATAGATGTGAGGAATTCCAGCAGGTTTCTTGTTCTGACGAGGTGCACAGTAGGATAAGATGCAGCAGGCCCAACAAGATGCTTGGAGAGAGAAGACAAGTTCAGCAATGGAATCGCATGGATTTGTCACACATTTGGAATCAGGAGCAAGGCAAGAGGAGAGTCAAGGAGAGAATGGGAGACAATTAGAAAAGGGGGGTAATCAGGAAAGAGAGGGAACTGATGGGAAAGGGGAAATATTGTGGTACAACAAGAAAGTTGCAACTTACATGCTAACGTCTTATGTATTCCTTTGTTAAGAACTGGAGACTCCTCCTATTGCGTGCACCAGTCATGCGAAACGGAGTGGAGCGATCATCTTCAGAATGGCGGAAGTCAGTCATATGGATCTTTACTGTGGCTGGCACCTGCCTTCTCCAGCGATCTCAAAAGGACCAAGACAAGGTACGAAACCTGACAAAACTCCTTTCAGCCTAAATCTGTGCTCTGGCTCCTCTAAGTCCACCCTTTTCCCATCTCTGCTTTCTTCAGAAGAACTTGAGTGATCAGCATTCTGGTGTGAAAATGGTTTTGTTATGTCAGTACTGTTTTTGAAGCACTCTTTTCCAGGGGACATCCCAAACAGAGTTCTTGTTCCCTCAAGGAAGGTGTTGGCTTCCTCACAAGGATCAAAAGATCAATTTCCTGGGGTAGGGTGCACTATGGTTGTTGTGGAAACACCCAGGCCAGACAGTTAATATCCACCGGACCTGTCAGGACTGGAGAACTGTTCACCAAACGGACAACAATATGACATTGAAATGCTGTGGCTGTATCATTATCTGAACCCATTATCCACCATGCCATAACCAGGCATGCCTTAAATTTACAGTTTAACGTACCACCAGTCTGTCTAGGATACATAAAACTTTGCGAATCTTTTATATAACCCTAATTAACATCACATGTCCACATCGGGAATTACAAGAAAAATAAATATTCCAGTCCAATTTTAATTCCACATTTCTAAGGCGACTGCAAAAATAAAGCGTAAAACCAAGGCAAAATCACCTTTACTCTTTTCTTTTCCTCTCCGCTATGAGAGAAACAAACCACTGCCTGCAACTGTGCTTTGCAGGCGTTGTTTTATAATACATTCGAATGGAATCCGCCTGCTCATTATCAGGTGCTATTGTGATGAGTATTCCATTGGAATCTATTAGTTTTACCCCTGAATGAACATCTCATGCAAGTGTAAAACAAAGTGCTTTCCTGAGTCGGAGGGGGGAAACAAAGCAGAGATGCTATCTCTGCTTTGCAGCTCTCCTATGCCTCAGTACAGTTGCAAAATTACCTGCAGCGGAAAAGCAATTCATGAGAGCACGGCTCAGTATTCTGGCAACTAATGAAGTAAGGGCAATCAGACGAATCGCAACTACAAATGGATGTAGATTCTGTGAGAGACCGGACTTTAGGGAAACTCTAAGACATCTCCTTCTGAACTGTAAGGGCCTTACGAAAGAAAGAAGCATTCATATGATCCACTTCTTCAAGGACTTGTACTCCTATGAAGAACAGGATTGGTGGAAGCGACTAATGGAGGGTGAAAGGACAAGCGAAATAATTGCAGTTACGCAATGTTTACAACATATTGAGCTTGGGAAACCTTAATCCTGAAATAGTAACAGTAAGGAAAAAAAGAAAAACAGAACTCGGCTTTGGAATCTAGAATGAAATTGTAAAAAAATGTGTGAGCATTTTAAATCAATAAAATAAAAAATATTTTAAAAAGCTATTTTACGCTTTCATTTTCTGCAGTGCTCCGTTTAAAATGAGAAAAAGTGACTTCCAGTTCTTTACAATGTAAAGCCACAAAACACTACCTAAATGTCCATGTTAAGGTGCCTATGGAGCCTAATCAGCGGCCTCCTTCCTGACCGTATTGCGACCTACATATGAAGTCACATATGAAGTATATAATGGCATAACTGATTGCATCATGTATGCAAGTCTGACTGATTTCTTCAGTTCTATGCATTGTCACAGATTGATGTTATCTGACACAAGATCAGACATGCCACCGATTACATCAATGTTATGACGATACATGTACCAATGCATTGCACCATTCCTCCCAAGAATAATGTTCTTACATCATCACTATCGACATAATGATCTCATGGTCATTTCAATGCGTGATTTGCGGATTAGGTAGCCTTCGTGAATGTTAGGTGTCCTACTGAATGTAACACTGGCGGTACATGAGCAGTAGACAATATGCTAGAGATGGCAAAAATGCTCGCCATCTGTAACAAGGGTACGGCTGTATCAATTCGTTGAAATTCCATCACTGCCATTTTACCACCATTTATTCCAGCACCATAAACATTTAGTGAGGCCCACTACCTTTACATTTATTGATGAATATTGTAGTGTGACACATCCATGTAGGCACATTTATGAACATTGCAGTATTGGTAGTGTCTGGAGGGAGTGATGAATCGTTCATGAACATGTAGGTGGGGGTCGAAAAATGTTTAGGTCCAGACACAATATTGCTGAAGGGGAGTTGGTATTACAGAAACTTTGCACCTGATTACCACTAAGGCCAAACATGCCCAATTGCAAAAATGATATGCTTTCAGTGCACTTTTGCACCAGGACAACAATTGGCCTAGTCCTGGCACCAGTGCGGAGTGAAAAACTGCTTTGAATGCCTATATTTTTTGCACTTTAACAATTTCTGACCTGGTCCTATTTGCACTGGTGCAAAATGTCTGCAATACTGTGATGTGAGGGCAGCTCCTACAATGTGCTTGTTGTTTTGTGTGATATATATATTAGAAGAAAAGCCGTACCCGTGTGTACATACTTGTTCCATGCTTCTCTTGCATATGTGTATTCACTACAAAAAAAACTTTGTTGAGGGGACGTTATGGTTAAGTTGCCCTTCGAATAACCTGTGCACTTCACTAAAAAAAAATGTTCGCCCTCCCCATTGTGTTTCAAATTAAAAACGAAAAATTATGTTATCTTTCTTGTCCTGGGTGTTAGTGTTAGCAGTGCACAGTGGTGCGGGCAGTTATGGTTGCTTAGCTTACCATAATGGGGGAATGTGCAGTGTTTTTTGGTTTCACTGTGAAGTATAACATCCCTTTAACAAAGTTTTTTTACTGAATGTATATATATATATATATATATATATATATATATATATATATTTAAAAAAAACCCATTACCCGATCCAGATTGGAAACGGGATGAGATGAACGGAATGCACTCCCAAAAGAAACAGGAATAAAGAAAGCCTTAATGACTCTCTATGCTGAGGCAAGGAAAACCCAAATTGATCCAGACTGACATGCCTTTATTTTAAAGTCAGCATGGATAGGAAAAAGCACGAAACACAACGCGTTTCACGGTACACAGACCGCTTGATCACGTATATGTATATATATATATGGCAGGCAACTAAAACAAATAGGCTAAACATGTGGTGTCGTCATTGATGTCATCAGTGACATTTCAGAGGACAACTTTCATGTTCTGGGTGTTAGTGTTAGCAGTGCACAGTGGCGATGGCAAATAAGGGGGCTCAGTCTGCCATAACTGGCGAATTTCAGGGGTTTTTCGTTTTTAATTTGAACCACAATGGGGAGGGCGAACATTTTTTTTTTGTGAAGTGCCCAGGTTTTTCGTAGGGCAACTTAACAATAACATCCCCTCAACAAAGTTTTCTTTGTAGTGAATTTTATAGGTTTTTGGGAGGGCAACGTAACCATAACGTCCCTGTAACAAACTTTTTTTAACTGAATGCCATAGGTTTTTAGTAGTATAAATGCATCATAACATTACTTTAATGAAAGTTTTCGACTACATTTATCAGGGTTCCAATAGTAACACGTAAGCATACGACTGTAAAGGAACATTTGAAGTAACTGCCCACCTTTGAAGAATTACACATTATCATATGCTGACGTATAGCATGGGGGCGTGTTCGAACAGTCATACACATTTCACAATGACATGTGTAACTGGTTGATAGTGTGAAAGTACATTGGGTATTGTTGTAAGAACTTCTAACTGCAAAATTTCCGCCACAGAACTCCACAATGCAAGTGTGCAACACAATATAAACAAGCATGCATACCGACGTTTCTGGATCATTCACCCCCATTCCTCCCCAAAGAGTGGGGGATGAATGCAATTGGCAATCAAGATTTTACAGCAGTAATTCGTGGTACCAAGAAAGAGGATTTTTGTCTTCAACCGGAACGCCTCCGGCATTCCCGGCTGAAGAAAACAAATCCCTTTTCAAGATGGCCACCATACAAAGGGAAGACGGGCATTGGATAGAAAGCCTTCTTCGCTTTCCATTGCAGGCTGCAGAAAGCAAAAAAAACTGTGTTACTGTTATGGCAGCACCACATTTGTGTTCCTCGATAAATATGTGGTTATGAGCAAGACTTTTACCAGAAAGGCAGTCCCCGGTGGACATGGTGACCTCAATGCAATGTTTTCTCCCTTGCAGTCATTATCCATATCCCCGACATTGTGGGCACTACCCATACATAGAGGCTACCCCTCAGAGACAGAAGCTGTACCGTTAAATATGAAAAGACTATCACATGCACAACACAAAGCTTTTCAGTCGTTGCCAATGACCTTTACATACATGTGTTGTACATTTACTAATTTTGTTCTGTAAAAATGTGCGTAAAAACAGCAAAGGAGTAATGTACTCACGTTGACATAAAATGCGAAACAAACTCTGTGATGCGAAGCGCAATTACATCAGAAATACTGGATGCAACACCATTACTACTCACCTTTCGACACAAAATTTTGTAAGTGACACAGGTGGAAAGGTGTGAAGATATGTGTATTGGGAGGGTGTCACAATATATTATTGTACAAACATTTCTGTGCATAGGGCATCTGGGTGACAGAAATTGGGCTGACAAGTGACAGAAATTGGCCTGACGGCACTAATGCATATGAGATGGGCCAGACCCTCCCGTAGCCAATGCAAGTGGTATGGAGTACCTTTCTCCATAACGTTCCTTGGCAGCTTAAACAAATGCGTCCATATGGACGTACGTGCCGTGATGTAGTACCTACAAAAGAACACATTACGACCTGCAATGTAGCATTCCCCATTGTGCAAACAGAGAGTACATTTGTAAAGAAAAGACTAACATTTAAAAATTTGCCCAGTAGTTTTATTTCACAATAAAGTGAGCGAAATCATTGCCCTATGCAAGTAATAAAGTAATTTTGTTTCACAATGAACTGTGCGAAAAGATGGCACTATTCACTTTTCCACAGAAGTATTAAGTGTGTCTCTTTGGTCGACAATGACAATGTTAAAGGTCACATTGTTTTTTCCACACACAGAAAGTAAGCGTTGCCGCCACAATAGTCGTTTTCCTCCCACATTGATGTGCAAGACGACTTCAACCACTGTGATATACAGCACCAGAAAGGATGGAATGTTACTTCTTTCTTATAGCGACAGCAGCGTAGGGACACAGAGGGCCCACACGATCATCCCAGTGAATTATGATGCTCAGACAGCCGGTTATAAGTTTGCATTTGACGGTTAAAGAACCCATCATTTGGCCTCTGTAATCTGTGACAATCACAATAGGGAAGAAAGTATCTGAGGAGGAAATGTGAATTAAAAGATGTATGAATACACAACCTTTGGATAAACCACAGTTGTACTACATAACATTTTCTGTAATAAATGTATTCAATAGGAGGAAATGTAGTGGGACCCTAGATACCGCGACAATGTGCAATGTCCATAATTGGAAAAAATAAATCGAACGGCACAGAAAGCTGGAACGTTGTTATTAATAATACAATTTTTCTTTGGAAGTAGCTGCGCGGTGGAAGGGGAAATAAAACGTGTATCACTGCACAACCTGTGCACAAAAAAATGGTAACACATACCTTTCTTATTAAATATTATTTGAATTTGGGGAAATGTAGTGGCACCCTACAAACGGCGACAATGTGCAATGTCCATAGTAGGGAAAACATTGCAATGGCACATAAAACTTGTAAAACTTTAGGGAAAATACATATTTTATTTTACAAACTAAAACATAAAATCAATTCGGAATATAGGCAGCAAAAATACACTTACATGATGTGGAGCGCCTCCATTGCGTTCGCTGTAGTCAGACACTAGTGTATCTGGAAGACTGCCTGTTCAGGAACTAATTTCTCATGGTCGGTGCAAAGGTTTTTGAAGCATAACCTTACCAAACGATATGTTTTTCAAACTGTTACTCCCTACATTCTTTCTACTCTTTCCCTGTACCTCAAAGTTAAAAAACAAGGGACCCTTATGGGTGTCGACAAATATGCGGCAGTACTGAGCTTGTGTTGAAAAGAGAAAATGCAGTGGCCTTTACTCCGAATGCAAATACATTCTCATTTTGCAATAACATATCAGCATCTATTTATGAGAACTGCTACTGGCTATATGTGCAGAAGGGCTGTGTGTACGAAATAGAGCAGGTGGCTGCCTCAGATTCCTGCCACTCTGACCGCAGTAATGTTGTTTATGGATTGTAAAATGGACGAAGTAAGTTCATTTCGTACAATGAGTAGCAAGTCCCACTGTACCGTATGACAGTGCTAACAAGAATACTTCAATGTTTGACTTTCTACTACCACGTCTCATTAACGCTCACCTTTCGAAACAGTGATCCATAAGTGTTATAAGTGCATTGGTGCCTTCTTCGTTTACGTATGTTAGCGCCGATGTTCGCGTTCAACAGAAAATGAAGTAAACATGGCGGAAGTATCGAAAGATTACGACGCACTTCACGCTGTGCCACAACCAATCAGTAAAGCGCAACATGGTCGCGGGCAGCATGCCACGGAATAGCCAATTGCAATGTTCTCCACGGAGCGAACAGGGAAGTGTGACCACGGAGCAGACATAGATATCACTAATTTTTAGAGACATACTTTTTGATTGTTTTTATGGGAACTACTGGATGGATTGTCACAAAATTTGCAAAAGCACGCTTTCACGCCCAAGCCCCTGCCTCCAATTTGGTGCAAATCCGTCCAGCGCAAAGTTTTCCCCCATTCAGTCTATGGGAAAAAAACGTTTTGGGACCCCCCTATAACTTTGCCCCCCCTGGACCAAACATCACCAAACCATGCAAAACAATTCAGAGTGGCCCATATACTTTTGTTTGCAAAGTTTGGTGAGGATTCATCCAGGGGGGGCGAAGTTATAAGCCGCCCAAAAAGTGCTCTTCCTATGGAAACAGCAACTTAACCATAACTACACGGCCACTACACAGTTACATTCCTGGACACTCATTAACGAAACTTCGCCTGTGGTAAATCAAAATGTGGCTTGTATTAGCACTGCAGCAGAAATTGCTAGTGTGCTAAAAACATATACTTTCAATGCATTTTTGAACCAGGGCAGGTTTGCCCTACTGCTAATATGGAACAATATTAGCACTTAAGCAAACTTTTAACTTTGAAATATTTCAGGTTTCGCACTATTTCTAATAGCGTGCATGGTTTCTGTAATATGGTCAATGACGTGCCTGCAATTGTTCCTCTTTCTTAGACGTACATACGCCCATCGTATCTTTTAAAGTCCTGTCAGATACGACCACTGTTATCTTTCGGTGTATATTCGCTTCCTTTTTTTTAATGAATATAACCTTTAAAGTTAGTTGTTCGCCGATAGTAGACACAAATGATTGCTACGGACCAAAATGCAACGTGACCTCTACGGCAACACCAGCGTTCAGAGGCAAGGTGAGTCGAAATCTAGCTCTGACCCCAGGGCGGTAAATGGAGGCGTCAGTCTATCCGTCCCGGAAGAATTGAAGCATTTTGAAAGTGAGGGGCGGCGCGGGAAAGGGCAACCCCCGAGGGGTCGGGGGGGAGCCGGTCTGGATTGCGCGTTGTCAAAGCTGATCGCACCTCCCAAGGCCACTGTGCTTCCTTCTTCTGTTGTCAAGAGAAGTGTAACCTAGCAACCGCAACTCAGCAAGCCAGAAACAGGCAAGCAAACAGACTTCGAAGAGGTAAAGTTACAGGTCCTCCGCGACTCAGACTGCAAAGAGGAACCTTCCAGAGAGCGCTACCTACTCACAGGGTGCTGGTAGGTTAGTTGGTGTTTTATTTGCGTTTAATTCATTGTGTTACTAGAGTCCTCTGCCGAATTCGCGGTACATGGCGCACACGTGGAGGAATGTTTCGCCGTCACTGTATAAGTTTTCGAGGACACGGAGCCAGGTGTATCTGGGGCAGGGATTCGGCGCTGCACACACTAACCTGTTCTTATCAGTGCAAAGACAATGGGACGGCGTCCCCTTCTCGACGTGACACCACGAGCGAACGCATGCACCCCATGTCTTGCTAATACATATATTAAGTTTCCCATTCTGATAGCTATATGTTAGGGAAGGACAGTCACTGTGTGCGAGGAGGGAGGGGGGGGGGCTTTTAATCTAAACAATTGGCCGCAGGGGACCAATTTACCTTTGCACTTCTGAGCAAAAGTTCCACTCGGTGCAGTTGTAATCATTTTGAAACAAAAGTGTAAAAACAACCATAGACGTTTTTACCTCTTTATACCTTTTTTTCCACTAGGTGTAGTAAAAACGTGTACATGCCTTCTCCAATCAACGGTAAGCCTGAAACTGGAGAATATCTGGGGATACACATAATCCTAAAAAGAGCAGCTCCTGGAAGGTCTGCACCCGTAGAGCTATAAACTGACTACATATGCAGGGACTGATTCACAAAGCGTTTTTAAGTGGGAAAGGAAATAGTGTTCTCCTTGTCAATATTTATTTATTTATTATTTATTATTTCATTTGTAAAGCACACAAACAACCCGAAGGCATTGAGGCACTATTGCAGGTACAAGTCTGGAACATACTTTGTCATACTGTTGCACAAGTCAAGAACAAGCTATGTAATACGATTGTGATTTTAGTCAGGAAAAACAATGGTAGCATAGATGCAGTTACAATGGCAGCACAATTACAAGATTGAGAGGCATTAGCAAGCAACAACAAGGGTAGCATAGATGAGATGCAGTTGCAATTGTAGGACAATTGCATACATTGAGAGGATTTATATAGTGTGGTAGAGATAGCGATCATTGTTTGACAGGTAGATCAGAGTGCAGGTGGTGCTGCGTGTTTAGGAGAACAGCTGAGTTTTGAGAGCTTTCCGAAAGATCCAGTAGGATTTCTCAACCCTCAAGGTGGGTGGTAGGTAATTCTAGAGTTTGGCTGCAAGGAAGGGGAAGCTTGAGCCCCCAGCTTTGCTTCTCTTTACTTTGGGCACGGTTAGTTAGTCGATCAGTGTAGGGGGTTCTTGTGGGTCTTGAGTGAGCTTTTGTGATTCTTTGGATGAGGTATTGGGTTGGTGTATTGGAGAGGCACTTGTGGGTAATGAACAGTATTTTAAAGCTGATGCGCTCTTGGATGGGGAGCCAGTGTGCTTCTCTTCTAGCTTTGGAGATGTGTTCTCTTTTTGGGATATGGACCGCTGCTCTCAAGGCATTGTTTTGTAAGACTTGTAGTTTCTGGATATTTCCAGAGGAGGTGCCTGAGAATAGGACATTGCAGTAGGCACAGGCAATTGTGAGGCAGTTGTTTTTGCTGAGGAAGGGTCTGGCTGCGTTGAGGACCTTAGTGCTGTAGGCTGCAGAAGAGCCAATGGGGCTTACTTGTCTAGACATAGTAAGAGAAGCGTCAAGGTGAACTACTAGTGTCTTTACTGATGTTGAGACAGAAATTAGGCAATTGTCAATCCGGAAGGCAGTGTATTGATTAGTGAGAGATTTGAGGGCAGGTGGTGAACCTACAATTAGGATTTCTGTCTTGTCGCTGTTGAGACAAAGAAGATTGGCTGCCATCCATGCCTGTATAGTAGAGTGGATGTTGTTGAGGGTGGCAGAGTCATCTGAGTAGTTGCCTGAGAGAGGGATCAGGATTTGGTTATCATCGGCATAGTTAGTGTAGGCTAGAGTGGCCTGGTAAAGATGTTGTAAAGGGTTGGGGCGATGCAGGACCATTGAGGAATGCCACAGGTGATGGCGAGGCGTTAGCCGTCTCTGAAAAGACCCTCATTACCCTACCTTCCAAGAAGGAGGCAATCCAGGCAGTGGTGGTGGATAGAAATTAGCGTACACAAGTGTGCGTGTGCCAATAAAATGATATGAAATCATATGAAGTCAAGAATTGGCGTTAATCTTCACTTAGTATGTGTGGTCAGAAAGTCTGATGATTCCCGATGCTTCTTTGAGATTCTTAAGTGCAAACTACATACCTTAATATAACATCATATCACATGACACAAGTGTTGATCAAGGACATCTTACAGATGCTCCAGGTATTTCCAGATGTCCTCCTGCTTTAGGCTTTGCAAATCAGGTGTAAGGTAGCAGGGGAAAATCTGAAATGCTAACGGGCATGTCCACATTTGCTCCAGTGCAAATGCTTGTGCATCATGTGTGGTGTGTTTGTTGTCCCTTCACAAACATGCAGGAAGGGCACTGTTCTTTACTCGTGTCACCTATACTATTGTGATGATGTAATACATACTGCCACTTGCTTCTGTTTGATTTGATGACCCTGTTCCTTATGCAGAGGGCAGAGTAAACTGCTAATGCGAAATGAGTTTATTTGACCTTCTGGGCTAATGTGACCTTGACTAGCCTTCAAAGTCTCAACCTAATTGTTCGTCTTAATTGATTAGATATGCGAATCAAAAATAATTCTGTTTCATTTTCATTCCCTTTATTTCAACAAGTGTTTCATAAAAGCATTGCATCATACAATTATTCCATCATTCATGTATCTAAAAAAAACACAAAACCCTTCATAAAGCCTCACACAACATATATTTCACCTAAAAAAACATTGTAATGACATTAGACGCACAATTAACATTCTTACATTCAGAGTACCATTGTTCATATTATTGCACTTAATATTTCATTCTTTTTGACCAAGCTTTGCCTAGAAAATATGTTGCAGCAAATATATCACCTTCATGACGTGTACTTATAATTGTTATGCAAGAGGGAGCATACGGTCCTCTTGGGAGATATTGTTGCTCTCTTGCAGAGAACACACGAGCCCTTATTCACAGAGTGTTTCTAAATGGGGGTTTGCCATTATAAAGCCCTTCTGTGAATTAGGCCCACTCTGTTTTGTCGTCATTGGGTTTCAACGATAGAATCCAACTTCAGAAAAGTAATACAGGCTGCTCTGTATTTATATGAGAAAACAAATAAGTGTGGACGGAAATGCTTAAGGTAACAACTAGGATTTGCCCTTGATAACATCATATTCCATCATTTTAAACTCTTCTTTGCCATTTCAGAATGACCATTTGCACGCAAATTATTCTTGACCTCACACCCGTGGGAGGTAGTCCAACCTGACCTGAAACCAATGAGCTTCTATGCCTGACAACAAGTAGTGCTACGGTCAGGGGCAACGCTCTGGTCTTGTAAACAAGGCTACACTGAGTAGCAGGGGTTTGGGTCGCGGTACAAGCTTAGGCTGGAGTCTGGCATGAAGCGCAATATTAAAAAACAATTACATTTTTTGTAAAGATCTGTGATGGGGAAGCTTGAGTCCTTAGATATAGTGGTTTTTTGATTCATTTCTGGGCGTGCAGCAGAAACTTAGAATCCGAAATGAATTAATGGATTTGCTTCAGCTAGTGCTTCTTAAAGGCTCTATGTCCCTTTGCTGTGAATGTACTTTTTGAGCCCCCGAAGAGCTTTGCTCAAATGTTGTCTCCCCATGTTTATGTTTCTGCTGTCCTGCTCTTTTTCACTTTAATGTTATGTTATTGAGTTTCGAAACAGCTCAGTGTCTGATATTCTCATGGTCTCTTGGAGCTTCAGAATCTGCAAGAGGAAGCAGTGGCATCGAGTATGGGTTCATCGAAGCACAGGGATGAAAGCAAGATATATTGTTGCCAGGGCATCTGAAAGAGACAGACTCTGTCTCGTGTGTACGTTTCTAGATGTTTTAAGAGCTATATAGGCTCAGTGGTTAATGTCTGTGATGGCTTGAATAGATCAGTGCTAAGGAGAGTGTGGACTGTTATGTTGGTACATCTGTGTTGGGGTTGTGTGTTATTTCAGGGAATTATTGTCTGGAGACGTGTGTTGAGGAGGTGTTGGCCCTTGTGTTAGCCTATGGTGTTCGACTATCAGGGTTATTTATTGAGCAGTTGTGCCGGTTAATGTGGAGTATATAAGTGCAGTTTATGGTTTGCTTTGGAACGGGGTGATATCAAAAATATGTCTTTCAGAGATACCAGATCACTGGTTTAGGCTACGGATGTGCTGGTGTTCCCTTATTAGGTTTTGTATCCGGTGGTAGGCCTTTTCCTAGTTTGGTTCTTTAGGATTTTTTTGGTGTCTGTTAGAGGTTATGGAACCCAACTTAGTTTGTTTTGTTCCTGTGGTTGTTTGGTTCCGGATAGGCATTTCTGTGACTAGGTTGGATTGGCCCTTTCTCTATATAGGTGCGCTTTTAAGGTCCGTGAAGAGCCACGACTTGAGTGTTTTTTTGGTCCTATAGTTTCAAAACTCCTTTTGGTGGTGTGTCCCATTGATAATTGTCTATATCTCTAAAATATGTGAGCCACCATATTCCGGGCCACATTTGCTGCCACGATAACGTGACTTGCTGTCACCTTCTTAAAGCTCTGGAATAAATATTTTCTTCCAACACTTTTTGGTGTCTTTTTATTGCAGTAAATCCTTTACGCGATAAAGTAGTCTCAAAATGTTCTCGAAATGACGTTTCTTTTAAATGGACGTTCATTCACCTCAATGTCCTGATTGCACTCCATATCCATATGTAAATCTAGGCTCTGCAGATGACACTAGACCTCCCACCCCACACTATTTATTACAATGCAGAAGGTGTTTTCTGCTTGGCACACAATGCTTTGTACAACTAGATTGATTGCGCCTCTGCAGAAAGTCTGGAATAGTTGTCTACTTCAAGAGAACTCCAAAAACATTTCAAGAAGGCATTGATACAAACAAACCATATGTGCCTACTAGCACTACACTGCAGCACTAAGAAACACCCCATTATTCGGTCTCAAAGGGTTTGTGGTGCAGTGTTCTCTAGCAACCCCACATACCTTATTTACCTTTGGCAAAGCAGTCCATTCTACCTGTGAGTCAAAAGTTGCTTCAATTTATAAATGATGGTAAGTGCGCAGTCCAAGATCACAGCTGAGAAGTGCAGAAAACAACTTTCTTGTCCAGTGGTCCTTTTTAGTTTGGGGTATTAGGTGGCGCTTGCCCCACCTATAAGCCAGTATTGCATCAGGGTACAGATAGGGAGAAATGGCATATGAGGGGTGACGCACAGTTTGTAAATGTTGTTTGGTTATTTGCCCACTGTGACAACTCTAGGGAAACTCAAATGTGAGGTTAGGGAGGTGAGCCCACTCTGCAACACCCTCCCTAGGGATCAAGACAAGTGGCACCTCACAGGGAGAGACTCCCCCTTTGGGGACAAGGACTCCCGTTCCTGTGAGGAGCCCCCTAAGCCATTTCCCATGGTGGCATATTTGGGGCTATCAGATATGCAGAACACTATTGAAGACAGAGATTGGACAAGAGCCAAATCTGAAATAGATATATCCACAAACAAGAAAGAAGATCTGTCTCTTTAAGGAGAGACCTCCATATAACTGAGACGGGTAGAATGAGCACTGAGAAGGAGGAACAGAATTCGCCAGGACTTAGCAAAGTCCATAGAGGGAGCCCGGAGCATAAGCAGGGGAAGCCCACTGATTCTGTGACACTTGCAAGAGTTGGAGCCAAGGAGAGCTGCAGGACCTACAACTTTCAGAAGTGGCCTGAATGCGAGAGCAGGACGGAGGAGGGCCAGCGTCTATATGAATCGAGGATAGAGGGAGATGGGAATCCGAATCCCAGGGGTGGCATGACCATGAGGAGGGGCTGTGCACCCATCCAAGGACGCCAAAACCACTATGCCGAGGAGGCAGTGGGACATCCGCTTTCCCACAGTCGTACCGGGATCTGTAACTGTATTAATGTGGGAAAGAGGTTCACAAATAAACCTGAAAGAGAGGGCACTGCAACATGGGCACAAATACAAATACCCAGGGAAGAGGGTAAAATACCCCTTAACCCTAGAAGTAAAGATTGGAGAATATCAGAGAGAGACTTTTATGAATACCAACAGAAGTTAAGGGAACCGCTTAAGGGAAAAAGAAACTCAGAATCAACGTCCCGAGGAAAGGGGGAACCCTAAAAGCCAAGACAGTATATCCCAGCTAAGAAGCTATATGTTACTGATCTCATAAGGGTACAGAAACCAGAACCTGAGAATAAGCAAGCAAGCAAAGGTGGAATATTGGAAAATTATCGGGACGAAGACCCGAAGATATTGTGAAAGAGTGTCAAGAATTGATACAGAAAGTAACAAGAGATGATTTAAAAATAGTCTACTAACAAGGAGACCTGACAAGAAGGAGAGACATTGCCATAACATAATCAGGAGGAGGGAGGCATCCTCCTGATCTTATTTAACTTGGTTAGAATAGTGCTAGGATTATCTTGTTAGCCAAGTGCACACCTACTAGGTTTGAAGTAATTAGTAAATTTAAGGATAGTTAACGGGATGCCGGGGAGAAAACCAACCTTGACACTAGGTTGTACCAATCAACATAAGAACAACAGATGTCCGCAAACTTGTGGAACTCTCCCGTCCCCTGCACACCCACGGGTTATTGTATAGACAATCAATTTGTTAATTGTTTTCATAAACACAGTAATTCAATCGTTTGACTCAGTTTGTAAAACAAAATATATAGTTTTTACTTCAATTGTATGTTTTCTCATCAATCTTAATGTGTTCTTCACAAATCAAAAAACTAAACAAAACATGCTACCATGACATATTCCTAGTTAATTCTAGATTTGCACATTGGTTCAAGATTTTAAATCACTCAACCTTGGTTTTTAGTACAAACTTCAGGTAAACAATTATACACATAAGGTTCTTGTTTTTTTATATACATATACAAAAAGTTCATGAATCATATGTTATCCAGTGAATCCTTATGTGTTACCCGCAACGCGTTTCAGGGTTAGAAAGTCCCCCTTCTTCAGGAGTTGTTTGCCCTCTTCTTTTTGCCTGGATGTACGCTTCTTTCAGTGTGCATTTCTTAATTTATTCCTTCTTTTCTGAATTCCATATTCTAGAATGTGTAGTGTCCTTAGTAAGGTTTGTCCCAATGACAATTTTGTTTGAGACCAGCACTGCTGGTCAATGAATCAAGACTCTATGTAGAATGGTATATGGTGTGTTTATACACCGTGTCCCAAATGTAATGGTCAAGACTTGTGCAGGTAGTTCAGAATGGTATTGAGCTCAAACTCTTACAGCAATTGTATCGGACGATCTTCCTTTAGCGGTGGCTCCTGTTTTCTCGTTGGAATCGCCACAGGAAAGAATAGTGGTAGGGTCAGCTAGAACTAATTTTGGACTGCGGACTGATTCGTTTGAGACTTTCTGATGACTGACATGCACCATAGTTATTATTTATATAGTAAGGGAACACCCATATAGCAATAGGGAAACACAGGCCTTCTTTTTTATTATTTAATAAATAACAAGTGGAAATGTTATCACAGTGTCCGCGTCCTTCTTCTGACCCGCCACCTCAACCCTTGACTGGCTATGGCCTATACTAATTCCTATGCCCATTTCTACCCATATTCTTCTCCTCCCCACCCAAAACATCTCCTTATGGGAACTCTTTGAACTCACTTAAATCAATCCTTCCCATCAAACTTTGCAGTCTGAGTGCCTGCAAGTGCTTTTTCAAAGCAGTCTTCTGGGAGTTAATGACTTAAGTGGAGCTGTAAAACCGCTACTGGTGTAATAAAAATGTCGTAACCAGGTCTGCCTTTAGTCACTCGATTTATAAGCACTATGCATGTCCTTCACTGAAGTCCTGTTAAAACATGCATTGGCAAAGTTTTGGCTTGTGTATAAGTGTTAAGCATTTGCCAGGCACTGCTATTAGATGCCCAGGCACTCACACCAATTTGCATCTGCTACCATCAATGGCCAGTTAATAATTTCTTAATTTATTCCTTCTTTTCTGAATTCCATATTCTAGAATGTGTAGTGTCCTTAGTAAGGTTTGTCCCAATGACAATTTTGTTTGAGACCAGCACTGCTGGTCAATGAATCAAGACTCTATGTAGAATGGTATTAGCCCAATCAAATGTGGGAATTGGTGTGTTTATACACCGTGTCCCAAATGTAATGGTCAAGACTTGTGCAGGTCAGGTAGTTCAGAATGGTATTGAGCTCAAACTCTTACAGCAATTGTATCGGACGATCTTCCTGTAGCGGCGGCTCCTGTTTTCTCGTTGCAATCGCCACAGGAAAGAATAGTGGTAGGTGCCTTTCCCATAACTACACACAAGCCCAAACTGTTGGCATTTCCTACCAACGCTTGTTGTATTAATGGCGCCTGCCCTGAACAATCAGATGTGCTGCTCTATGCCCTCGAAGGAGACCGCCAAAAGTAATTATGTACTGCTGAACTGCACGCATCCATGCTGCAGCAAAGCTATCTTAAAGGTTCCTTCTCTGTGCAATTACATAAGCCACCCAGCACTCTTTCAGATCTGCCAGAGCACCTGGAGAGCTTGCAAATGGCAGCGGTGGATGGTATAAATCCCAGTAAGATAGGAAAAGACACACTGCAGTTATCAACAATTCAAACAGGTGCAGCACCAAGGTAAGGCGTAAAGTACGTGCACAAGGTGTGCACCACACAAAAATGAAGAAAATGGTTTATTAGGTTTTGTATGCAGTGTGAGAAGGGGCATGCTAATGATTAATTGAGGCTAGCCCTACGGGGAGGTGCTCAGCGATGCTGCATGCTACCATGCTCGGGACATTGTAGTGGGTGGCATACTCTCTCAGTACAATATCTGTCTATCTATGATGCTTGCACACCATCGTGTTCTTCCACATTGGGTTGGGATGGTATTTCCTGCCAATACAAATGGCTACCCCACTGTCACTGGTAAGCGTTGATTGTCTCATCATCAGGAGAAAAGTAGTCCCCCATTGCTCAGAAAGTGCCAGTGGTGGTTGGTACATTTTTTACTAGGAGGGGCATACACATTTTGCATGAATCTGCATAAGCTGCTGGGTGCAGCAAGGATGCCCCAACCAACCTTGCAAGGTTTGTGTGGTAGAGGGTGGTTCAATGGGTTGAAATGGTGCATTTTAAAGCACAATTTCTGTGACAAATTTGTTCAAACGACACACAGTTTACAATCAGGTTTATAGGGTAACACTTGAATAAAGTAATAGATGCCAGGTCACCAGAATTGGACTGGAGCATTTTCCAAAGCATGTTCATGGGGCCTTCTGCCAGTGTCCAGAAACATATCTTCATGCTGGTTGGGTTCAAACATGACCAATAGATGATAGTATCTCCATGTAAGGACATGCTCATATTCGCTTTTCCCACAATGCAAGTAGTGATACTACAAGAAAGTACGTTTTTGCTGTCTGGGCCAGTATATGCCAGTAGCCCCATGTAAAAACACTCATGTTGTCTTTTCGCACAAAGCCGTTTAAAGTGCCAGGCCATGCCACGGTGTGATGCTGGCATGAAATTCGCCAATTACTAGCATTTTCCTGTCACTGTATGAGAACTATATAAGTAGATGTCCACCTTGCACACTACACTTAGCATGATGATGGCAGTGGTCCACATTGTAACATACATGAGAGAGTCAGTTTGGGAATATCCGGAATCTTTGGAGGCATGTATTTCTGGTGAAAGAAATAAAAGGGTGGTAGCCCATTGGCACATATAGGTCCTGAAGCAGAAGGACATCAATTCATTTTTGAATTGGATGATTGTTCTATTAAAACTAACCTACGTGAAGGTTTCTACCATGACATTGTGAACAATTAAGGAGAATGCATAAAGATGTGTTCACCTAACCACCCTTCATTGTTATAGAATTGTTCTGTGCACTGATATGAATTTGCCCAGTTTTTGTAAGCATTATTTGCACATGTTTAATATTTGTTTGTGTCGTTAGTGTAATTATATCTTGTATTTAAATGGTGATTGCACAGGCAGGGTGCCTACTATCCATTCTCTTGGTACATTTTGGCCTTTGTTTGTGTATGCAATATATAGTCCTTATATTCCTTATATATATGCACTTTTTATGTCTTTTTTTTAATTCCAAAGATGGTTTCTGTTGACTAATAAATCAAATATTTGAATGATTGAATACGATCCCTCAGCCTTGGCTAATAAATGATTCCTTTCATGCTCCAGTAGACGAATGATTATGTTGTTATATATTAGAATTAAATAATGTGTTGGTCTTTCTCGTGAGGCACAACCTTGTTTAGTATTATTGTCGACCACAGGTGTCTACGAAGCAAGGGTTATACCCATCGATAGTCTATATTAAAATAACATATGCATTGCTGTTCATCTTTGTAATGTGCATCTCTTCGAGCAACATGTGTGAGCTAATAGTCAATACAAACAGTATTCTTCCCTTTGTGCAGCCCTATTATACAAAGGGCAAGAACCTGTGTTGAAACATGCATTGTGTCATCCTAAAAATATTGAATTTCCCAAAAATGGTCCTGAAGTGATAAGTTCACATTAAACTTTGCAAGCTCATGTTATGAGCTGAAGCGGGTCTCGAAAAGAGAATCAGTGGAGCTCCCCGTGACCACAGCCGCCTCTGAGAGACGTCAGAAAAGTCGGCGGCACGCTCAGTACAGACTGCAAGAGGAAGGCGGTGTCAGAAGAAGCCAGGAAGCAGAAAAAGCCTGGAGAAGCCTGTCGCTAAGGACGCCAGTGCTGCCATACGAGACCGGTGAGTGTAGAGCTGGTACGTACTCCAACCGTGGCGCTGCGGCAACGCTTAGCAAATATCTCTGCTGCTGCCGAGTGAAAGGTAACGTGATTAAAAGTACTGTTGAATGCCAAAATAAATATTATTGAAATATCAAATTAAGTGCAGCCAATTGTAGGCACTTGTGAATACCTAACAGAGTAAAGATGAATGGAAAGCACTTGTGTTATTGCACCGAGTGAAAAAGTATTGAAAGCAGTTGTGACTACCACGCAGAGTAAAATGCATTGCTCCTCATTACAAGTTTGGCGGTAGCCTTGCCGGTAAAACCGGCAGGCTGCTGCCAAACTTGCAAAATTTTCCAGCGCCCGTGAATGGCCAAATACCGGGTCATTACGGCCCTGCCGGACCCGGTAATTGCTAATTTGCGGGCTCATTCGCGGGCTCAATGGGAATGGGGAGGTCGGATGCACCAGCACCATTTAGAATGGTGCTGGTGCATACGACATGCTCTGCTCGCGGGTGCCTGTCTGCCTGCCAGGTCAGAATCGTAGTTTGCCGGTCCGGTAACAACGGAACCGGCAAGCTTACCGGTACCGTTGTTACCGGACCGGCAAACTTATAATGAGGCCCATTGAATGCAGCGCAAAGCCAATTGAATGCTTATGACTGGAGAAAAAGCAAACTAGTACATGAAACAAGAGTCAAGGAGTACAATGTGTGAAACAGGTGACACAGGTGAAACAGGTAAAGGCAAAGTCAAGAGAGTTCTAAGGAGGTACTAAAATGAAAGCTTAAAAGTGGCCCAAAGTCCAGAGGGGCCCAGGCATGGCAAATTGAGAGGGACTTGTGATGGCAAGCACCAGAGTTGTGTCGGCAAGAGCCAGAGAAAAAAACAAACAACAAGAATAAAGTGTATCGTGGCTAGAGCAGGCTCAAGACAGTTTCTGAGAATGTGAAAGAGACCTGTGTTGGCAGAAAACAGAGAAATACAAATAAGAATAAAAAAGTGCACAGTATCTGAAGCAGGTGACACTGCGGAATCAAACAAGCATCACTGTCAAATGGAACCAGTGGCAAAGTATTTATGGAAGCAGGAAGAAGGGGTTTTGGTTGCGTGACCTGTAATGGGCGGACTGTGTGGTCCGACAAATGCGCCTAGGCCGAGTGCCCTGTTTGGAAAAAGCCAATGAAAGCCTATTTGAAGTCCATCTTATGTGGTGCTACATCTTTGTCAAAGAAACAGAAGATAAGAAATCGAATGTTATCATCTTTGAGAGCTGGGAACTTACGACAAAAGAAATCCCGGGCTGGGAAGCGTCCGAGGGGATTGTGTCCATTTTGAAAATTAAACGTTTTCAACTCTTGGGGAAGAGAATCCAATACTTTCAGAACTATTTTGAACTTGGGGAAAGGGAAGCTGACTCTAAGCCAAGAGCTGGACGAAGCTCTGCACTTTCTTTTGAACACTATTCCTTTGAGACCAACACCCCTACACATTGTATGCAGTTAGATGTGAGGGCAAGCATAGGTTTTGGACACAGACAGAGACTTAAGTTAGACATCCTGACACAGACTATCCTTAGCTTTCTTTAGGTAGGAAAATCCCACCTTAGTATTGGGCAGGTTAGGCCTTATTCTACGTTTTTTTCCTTCTACGTTAAATAAATCTACTTTGAGTACACATTTGAATCTGTTGGCTGTGTCTTGCTTCGTGGTGCCTTCACAGCAGTGGAGTAACTTTGCTGAAAATATTGGGGGGTCATGACATCTGAAGAAAAGGTGCCCCAGCCAAATCAATGGGGACAAAATGGTGTGCCATGAAAGTTGGGGGGGACAAATACCACTGACCCCCCTAAAATTACGCCCATGGTTCACAGGTGTTAGATCAAGGGGTGTTGTTTCCATAGGACAAACCTAAGATACATTCTCTAGATCAAATCATCATTACAAATAGAAAAAAAAGGGTTAAGGGGGTTTGGGCATGGAGGAAGGCTCTAGTCTAGTGGAATGAGGGTGCCACGATTAAGGGATCTGTTTGTTTTTACAAAAAAAACACATGACTGAAAAGAACAAATCTGGGTGAGGCACTTTGTGTGGCTGTCCTGAAAACATAGAGCAGAATTTCTGTTGCAGGCAGCACGTGGAGACCCCTGACCTAAAGCATCAAATACAACTATTTTATGTTCAGACCCGAAAAACTGTGAAACTGTAGCCTCAATATAGTTGCTAAAGCTCCTGTACAATTCCATCCACTTTTCCATCTCATTCATGAGACATCATGTGCCTCATTACATAATCTTTCCACCGGTGCAAGTGCAATTTTGCATGGCATTAGAACTAGGACCAAAGAGAACAGTTTAAGCATTATGGTAAACATTACCCTGGTACAAAACCTTTTTAAAAGAATGTTTTTTTTTACACTAGAGCAATGTTTACCCTAGTGCTAATATCATGCATTATTGCACATGCAATGGTGCAATGTTTCTGTAATGAGTCTGCAAGAGTACACACCCCAAGGTGCATTGGAAGGCTCTATAAATGAATGTACATTTAAGGTGTCTACACTATGTTATGTTAAAGTTTTTTATACCGAGGTACAGCGCAACCAACACTAAAAAGGCAACATGGCGCTATGACTGAAACACAGGTATCGCAGGAGCGGGGAGACTAGAAGAGTAGAGTTTTCAAAGCTTTCCTGAAATGTATATGAATCGGACAAGCACAAAGGGCAACCGGAAGGGCATTCCACAGCATGGCAGCTCCAATTCTTGCACAATGAACTCAAGGGACAGCCAGATGAGAGCGGTCCGCAGAGCACAGTGCGCGGGCAGGAACATAGTGTCGAAATTTCAACTGCAGGTACTCTAGGCCAGCAGTGTAGAAAGCCATATGCACTAAACAAAGGGATTTGAAAAACACACGCTTAGCCACTGGGAGCCAATGGAGAGACCTGAGAACAGGTGAAATATGCTCCTGATACGGAGTACCAGTGGTAAGGTAAAAAGCAGAATTTTGAAGTACCTTTAAACAATGTACTAAATAATCTGTCTGAGCCAGATATAAGGAGTTACAGTTGTCAATTCTGCTGAGACCTAGAGCATAGACCCCTGGTGCGCGCAGATGAGGTGGAATAAAAGGCAGGACCTTCCTGAGTATTTTCAATTGAAAATGGGCAGCCTGACAGACTGAACCATCCTGAGAGGCCATCGAGAGAGAGGCCAATAGTTTAACACCCAGATCTTTGGCTGTCAAAACCACAGCAGGAAAATTACCCAACATAGACGGCCAGAAATATGGCGTACAGAGAGAAGGGACTGTGTCCGCGCCCATAAACATAACCTCTATCTTACCTCCATTTAGTTTCAGCCAATTTTCGCTCATGCAGCATCCCACAGCTGATAGACAATCTCGCAGCTGAGTGGCATTGGAAGGATAGAGTAAATCAAGCTGAACCAAGATCTGAGTATCATCAGTATACGAATAGCATCTAAAGCTGTGGAAGCGGATAAGAGCGATCAAGGGCTGAATATAGATACTAAACAATGTGGGATACAGGCCCGATCCTTGCAGAACCCCACATAGCAGAGCCGCAACTGCACAGATAAAAGGTTGGAGCAGCAACTGCTGAGACCGGTCAGATAGAAAAGAGCAAAGCCATGAAAGAACAGAACCTAACATACCAGCAGCTGACAAATGACTGATCAGGATGGCGCGATCAATGGTATTAGATGTGTCCGAGAGATCCAAAAGGATCAATGCTGCGACTCCACCCTGATCCGCAATAAGCGTCAGATCATCATCTAAAGCCAGACTGGAAAACTTCAAGCACAGCCATTGACTCGCAGAACTTCACCAATAGAGGAGACACCAAGGATTCAACCAGCTTCATAAAGAATGGTAAAAGAGAGATAGGGTGCAAATTAGCAGGAAGGAGAGGGTCAAGAGCCGGCTTCTTTAGAAGAGTAATCACTTTGGCACACTTTCAGAGCATAAAGAATTATCCCGGATGAGCACAAAAGATTGACCGCAGCAGTACTCTGAGGCAGGAGCAGCAGTAAAATGTCTTTCACCACAGACAGCAGAATAGCGTCAGTGGGAGAGGCTGACTTCATGCCTGCAACTGCTAAAGTCAGATCTGCCACCGTAAACAGTGGGAAAGATTCCCAACAGACATCAGGAGATGGCATAATCCCTGGAGCTAAGGAAGAGGAGGAACCAGGCATGATCCCAAGAGGATCATGATCCAACAAGATATGCTCACGAATATTATCCATTTTCAGAAAAAAACACTTAGCCAGAGAGTCACAATGCTCTTGAGAAGGAGGAATAGAGTTGTCAGAGCAGTCCCTGGTTGAAAGAGAGCGAACTACCCTAAAAAGCTCTCAAGGCTGGGAAATTGAGTTTTCAATTTAAAGAATATATTAGTTACGCTTAGCAAGCTTAATGGCTGCATGATAAAGAGAGGTAGCAGCACAAAAGGCGGTCCGATCCTCCAGCATATAGGAGGAACACCATTTGCGTTCCACTTGCCTACGTTTGAGACAAAGGGACATAAGGTCCTCATTAAACCAAAGCTCAGACGGCCGCCTGCAGCCCAGAATCTCAGCCAATGGTGCAAACAAATCGGCAGTGGTGGAAAAGATTTCTGATAGGGTCCCACAATCAGCAGAGGGTGCTGTATTGCAGCCAGTAATAATGTGTGCGGCAAGCAAAGAAATGTCAACCGGCCTCCAGTTCCGCTTCTTAACCCTCTGTTTAACAGCGGCCAAGTGGGGTCAGAACAGTCAAATAAAAAAGGAAAAACGAAATGATCAGACCACGTAATATGAAATGGGGAAGATACCATAAGAAGATCATGCTTAGCAAACACCAGATCTAACTGATTACCCAGGTTATGGGTTGGTAAAGTAACAAACTGCCACAGAGAGAGATCATCCATGGCAGCAATCAATTTGGCAGCAATTTTGTCCGAAGCATCGTTACATTTGTGGTTAAAATCGGCAAAAACAATCAAGTTGGAAAACTATAATTGTAATGATGCAACAAAATCAATAAAGATATCAACAAACGTAGAGTCATAGCCAGGGGGGCGATAGACTAGTAAAACATGAACAGTCTTGGAAGCCGATAGACTAATACATACTCATCATGGTTTACAGCTATCTTTGCTGCCAATGCACTTTGTGTTAAATGGTTTGGTCCGGTTATGCATAGAGTATGCAAATGAGCAGGTGTATAAAAGTACTAGAATTAAGAATGCGTTGAAACCTCTTCTATAGTGTGCACTTGCTGTGTTCACTGAATTAGTGTAAACATATAGCTGTGCTGTAGCCTCAGAGTACACTATGGGCCTGAGTTACAAAACATTTTTAACATGGGAAAATCCCATTGAAAACATCTTTGCAAATCAGGCCCTTTGTGTTTTGGCTATTATCACCTGGGGAGAGAGGTTTCAGCCAATCAGATGGCTGGAAATGCAGGCTTTACTATATAGTAATGTACGGGTTCCATGAAGGACACCTCAGGGTTGACCACCCCACGTTTTTGGACCGCCTCACCCGACCTGGCATCTCTAGCCCAGTGTTGAGATGGTTCTTTTCCTTTCTGTCAGATAGGGCACAACCACTCTCTCTTTTATCCTTTCACTCAGCTGCTGTTCCCCTGACTTGTGGTGTTCCCCAGGGCTCGGCTTTGTCCCCCATTCTCTTCAATGTATATATTCAACCGCTGGTGGGCCTCATTCTTTCCCACGACTTCTGGTGCTACTCATATGCAGATGACACACAGATTCTAGTTCAGTCTAATCTTCTGCATACTGGCACGCCACCTCAGTTTAGGAGTTGCCTGGAGGCTGTGGGGCGGTGGATGGTCTCCAACTTGCTTAGACTGAATGGGGACAAGACAGAGGTCCATGTGGCTAGCTCTCCGTTTGCCGCTGCCCTATGTACCCCATCATTCTGGCCTTCTGTGTGTATTAGGGATTCTCTTGAGCTCGTAATAAATAAGTTACCAGCAGCAATCCAAAAAGGAGTGTGTACCAAGCAAGAAGTAACGCTGTTTATTACAGCTGGGCAAGCACAGATCAAACAGCAAGGTGGAACAGAGCTGGTTTATGAGAGCAGACAAACTGGCTCACAGCAAACATCACTTTTTATACCACTAATACAAAGTGTTTACACTTAGAAACAGTTGCATTTCAAACTTCACATCTTCTCAGTTCTCATGAAGCTGGCTGGTCCATATCAGTCTATCCCTATAGCTAGACATACATTAGTAAAACATGATTGGAGCAAACAGACCTGCCCTATCTCGTTAATCTCCTCCCCGTGTGGCACTGCATTGCTTCCCGCTCCACCCCGCAAACAGTTTGCAATTATTAATAACATCATTGTGATAACCTTCGTATCTTTATTCGTCTGCCATTGGCCAGCAGCAGAATGGAAGGAACACAAGACACCCTGAGCTAGTAGAAAGGGAGACATTTACGCGGCACCTGCCGGATGATAACCTTTGCAAACAATATTGTAGACACACTGTGAGCTTGTTACTTTCCAGGGCCACCAAAACTTAACCTCTGATTGGCTGTTGTTGGAGTGCCCCTCCATTCCATATCCTTGTTCCCATACTGGCTGGCCAAGGGGCGATTTGAAACCACCTTGGTATCATGTAAGTGCCTCTCTGGCTCAGGTCAATTTCGCCAGCTTCCACGAGTAGCCGTGGGACTTGCTCGCCGACTTGTATTACATCATCCAGTGCTGTTCCCAGCGAAGGCGATCTGCTGAAGATGAGCAACCTGAATTCAGCTTCTCCCCTCCCTCAACTGGGGCACATGGGCTGTGTGTTCACAGCTGGCCTACGGGGTGAAGCCCACTTGTGGTGCCCCCATGGAGTGTGTTTCCCTGCGGTTTCACCTCTCTCGCATTTATGCGGCAGGTTCCCTTGTATCCATATTGTGTTATATACAGATTGTCCATCCTTGTTCCCCTCCATGCCTGGTGCTTGGGGCTGGCTACAGTTTCCAAAAGCCTCCTTATTTTCCCACTGGGAGGCACCCCAGCCCATCCCCCTTATTCCTGCAATTGGTAGGTGTGCCGCCCTGTCTAGTGCAGAATCAGCACCTTCATTGCATTCCCCTCTTTGATTGATCTTTCGATTGACACCTTCTTCCCCATCATCTCCCTACATTGTTCCTTGGGCACCCATAGACGTGTTACCCAGTTTATGTCCCTTCCTTCTACCTCATAACCTTCCAGTGTGTCCCCAATTATTAGAAAATCTATCCATCTAGGGAGCATGCTACCCAAAAAGCATCATAGTCTTCTGCATTTGGTGGGGGTACTGCAAAAACCACATGCACTCCGGCCTTCCCCTCATTCACCCTGAGAGGCTGCCTTTCTAATCTGCTATCTTTATCACCAATTTGATTATCAGACATTATATACCGTACTTTACCCTTGCAGCAATTAAACTGTTTGATGATCCACTGTCCGACACAGAAGGCAACGAGCATCACAACAAGGACAGGGACAGTTATTTTGAACATAGATGCTAGCCATTCTGGTACCCAGGCTAATAGTGAGCCCAGCCAATTGTCAGAGGTGTTATCATGTGTCTCTTTTACTATTTTTCCATATAGTGTACATATCTCCTCGACAACATCTGTGAAAGTTCCATTGGCAGCATCATTGGTGGGTATTGCTGTACAACAGCTGCTCCTAATTTTGTGTCAGACCCCACCTTCCAGTTTAGTCATTAGATCAAGAACAAATCTATTCTGCAGGGCCACCAGGCGCAGGTCACAGAGCTCTTCTCGCACTGCGTTCAGTCCTTTTTCAGTTGCATTTGCCAATGGTAGCACCTCGTAGCGGGTAATCTGCAGCCATTTACCATTGGTGGCTGCTTGTACCCTGGGAAGGAGTAGGGATGTGAAGAAAACCGATGCTTTGTTAAAAAGTTTTAAGTGCTGTGGGATTGCGTCCAGACTCTGGGCTGATATGGCAGATGTGTAGTTGCTACTCCTTTTCTTCCTCACCACTTGCCTCTGGTTGTCTCTCACCTCCTTCTCTTTTTCCTTATTCCCTTGCCATGATGTAGAGATTTTGATGAGAGGTAACAGGTCTGCCCGGGGAAAGACCAATGCAGGGTTGTGGAGGATAACAAGTGTCCATACCCCTCCCCAGTCTGGAGGCAACTATGCGTAAGCTTTGGATCCACAGGCCCACCAGTTGTCCATCACAGCTGCAGTCCCTTTCTGCAATGCGGGGATGCTCATCGTCTTCTTGCAGCTTATGTTCATCCCCAGTACGATCGTCCCTGTAGCTCAGAAACAGAAGGAATTCTGTGTGAGCTGCTTTATGTACATTCCATTCCATATTCCTCTGCATTCATTTTTTATTTTCTTTAGCATCCCCTCTTCATATCCCACAAAGCCCCCTCTCCACATCACTGTACTATCCCCTGTTCCCACTACCCATTGTGAAACACCGAAACCCCTATACACATCAGGGGTCTGGTGTGGCACCATGGAATATCATGTCCTGTTGAGCTATTGCAATATATTCTCCTGTGGGTAGTAGCCAATTGTTCCCCCCTTTGCGCCCCTTCTATATGATTTTCCAGTATTACATGTTTTGTTGCTTCTTCCCCGGCCATTCTTTCAAGTTGCATATAATGATCTGCATACACCACCCCCTTCGTCTATCCATTGCACTTCTACTGTGTGCCCCTGAAACGGGCCCTGAGTTCTGCATAAGGACAAGTGGATCAGGCATTCCCCCTTCTCGGCTGCTACTCCTTGTGCCAATAATTGTTTTGGTGTCCCTGCAACGTGCGGGATTAGCGAGCATGCATAGCAACTGACATTAGTGCTCTCTCCCTCCACCCTTTTCATCTCATTGTACCATACATTTCCTTATACCATGTCTCCCCCATTCCGAAACAGAGTCATATAACTTCTCAGTGCTAAATACACTTCTCATGGTACGTGCCTCCTTAGTATTGTCGGTGGGCACACCCCTACTTTCTTTATACAATAGAAACAAGAGGAAGAAGATACGAGAAACAAGAAAGATACAAAACAATCCCATCCCTATAGTTTTCACATCATATTTATACTTTATTCCATTCCACCCACTTGTTTCCTGCCCTCCTCCTTCTTCACTTGTGGGCTTTCTGTAAAGTCTTATGGCTCTAAAGAATGTCAATGAAAATTGGGTTATACGTCCATTCAAGTTGGTCCCCTCTCTTCTTCTTCCTAGGGGATGCTGCTGTTGTCTTTGCGAATGTCAGAAATGTGCGTCCATGCTCTTCTTTCTTTTATCTTCACTGCTATGGGTGTCACATACACAACTTCGTAAGGACCAGTGTACCTCGGCAATTGCCACCGCCATATGACGTTACTGACAAGCACCGCAACCGCCTGATAGAGGAGCTGTGATTATGAGAATTCTTCCTGTCTGTGCGCACTTGTCTGTTCTTCAACATTGGTTGCCAACTTGTTGAACGTTGAACCTGGCCGGAAATGTATTTTAGGGCATTTGTCATTTCAGGTAGGTACATTTGCAGCTCTTCTCAAAAGCCTGTGCCGTGTTATTTGCATCTGAAATTGAACATGCAGGAGGAATAGGAGTGAAATGGTGATCCGCACCGGGTGAGTTACGAAAGGCAAAAAGTGCCAATCGGTGGCAATAAAGTCAGTTTTTGCCCAATGTCATAGTTAGACTGCGCTAAGCTTTCTTTAAGCAAGCAGTTTAATATCTCAACAATCCAGTTCGCCTGCGGATAGCTTGTGTGTTATCCCCAGGAGGTGCGTTATTTCCTTAAAAAGATAATTGGCGAAATGTTGGCCATTATCAGACCTTATCTCATTGCATACCCGCCACCTCGAAAACACGTCCAGTACTAGGAACTTTGCAGTCAACTTTGCTTCGGTTTTAGCACAGGGCCCCGCCTCAAGCCGGTGTGAAAATGGACAGACAAAAACAAGCAAGTAACTATAAGAAGTACATCTGTCTTGTATATCAACATAGTCAATATGCAAGTGCCGCAAGGGCCCTTCTGGTCACAGCAATGTCCCCCTTACTGTTTTTAAAGTATGACCAGACCAGAACTGCTGACACACCACACAATTCCTCGTAAAATTACACCACTCCCGCATGTAAATTTTGAATGTACCAGCCTTTGTTTATTTCTGCCGCTATGTTTTCCTTGGACATGTAGCCAGGAAAGTGCAACTGTTCTAGTGCTACACTTAACAGCCTTTTTGGCATCACAAGCTTCCCTGTGCTATTTTGCCTCCAAATCAAATTAGTGGGTGAGAGGCAACAACCTCTTTGTATCCACCAATCTATTTCCTCCTTTGGGGCCTCTCCTTGCAGCTCTATAATATGTGCAATCGGTATTGTGTTAAAACGTCCCCTCTTTTTTCCTCTTGACCCTTTCACCTCTCTGCCACCATTATTTGCATTCTCCATTTCGCACCTGTGTACAATCTAATAGTTCCCTCAGGGAAATAGGCCTCTTCTTTGGCTGCTTTGTTGGCCATTTTGTTCCCTAAATCTAGGAGGTATTGCTCACCTGTGTGGGCTGCACATTTTACTATGGCAACCTTCAATGGCAGTTTTAGTGCTTCAATCAGTTGCCCGAGCAATTCAGACCTGTAACTCCTCCTAAATCCCCTTTTCTCCCACCGACCTAATCATGAATGTATTGTAGATGTCACATAAACTGAATCTGAAAATGTGTTTGCTGCATGCCCTTCCATTATGTTCAATGCACTTATGACCACTAACTCTGCTGCCTGTGCTGAATAGTGCGATGGTAACCTCTGCTGGAATGCTACTACATACTACCCGTTCTTGTAGTCCACTGTCACAGCTCCAGTATGTCTCCCTCCCGTATTGGGGTCTATACTTGAAGACCTATCAATGAAGATCATGCCTGACCCTTCTATTTCTTCTTTGACCCATATGTTCCCTTCCATTCTGTCCATATGTGCTATGAAGTCATGCACATAGTCTCCTTCCTCCCCAGGTTCTGCTATGAATGTTGCTGGGTTTACCACACAGCACCTCACTACCTCTATGACCGGGTTTGTCAGTATCACTACATACCCTGATGCCCTCTGTGTGGTTAGCATACTTTTTGATTTTTCCAAAATGGCAAATAGTGAATGCTTTTTTCCTGCATAACTAGGTTTAGAATTACACTGTAGTGAGCCAATAGTTTGTGTCCCTGCAGCTTCTTTTGCGTGAGGACTACCGCCATCACTGAGTTATCTGAGTGGGAGAATGAGTAAAACCTCTCTTTGTAGTTAGGTGTGGCCAACACTGGGGCATGGGCCAATGTTTCTTCATTCATTTCTGATGTCCTCTTTATGTCCCTTTTCTCCTTTTGTGCCTCCTTAAGGGCCTGCAGTAAGGGTTTTGTAAATGTAGAGTAATGGAAAACCCATGCCCTACAATAATTACATAACCCCAGGAACTTCTGCATCTCCTTCACTGTACGTGTATGTGCAATCAAGTGAACTGCTTCTACCCTTTCCTGTTATCTTGCGTCCTTCAATGGAGATTATTTGCCCTAAGTACACCACCTCCTCCTGGCAGTATTGCAGTTTTGCACTGTCCACCCCGTACCCCTTGCCTGCTAGTATTGTTAATTGATGCAACGATGCAGCCCTACACTGTTCTTAAGTCTTGCTGCACACTGTCATGCCTGCGCCATGGGCGCATCCATTTACACTCAATTTGGACTATATGTTTATCATTTATTTACAACAGACTCTTGGATCTATCTATATTTACTTTGGAAACTTTATTTCCCATTTGCGAGACTTTGCTGCTTAATTATTATTTCCAACAAACTACGCATGCCATAATGCACCTGGCTACAAGCATTGATTCCTGGCTGTTCCTATTGGTTATCAATGGAACTACACCCCCCAGAAGCCCTAGAGACTTGCCCTGCTTCCACCAGCCCAGGAACAGAAAGGGAGGTGGCCGATTGCCTGCAGGTGTGTTTAGCCAGGTGCAACCAATTAGCCTGCCTCTGTGCTGGGCTAGGCAGTATAAAGGCTGCTGCCTGCAAGTGGCTCAGCCTCTTGCATCTGAGAGTTCTTCCTCCACCTTTTGCTTCTTTCTACGGATCTTGTATGCTGCTTACCTTCACTCCTGCTTGGACCCTGCCTTGTTGCTTGCTCCACCCTGCTGCCTCCAGCCATAGCCTTCCAGGCTCCCTGCCTCACAGCCCTGCTCCTCTGGGCTCTCCACACTGCAGCTGATCACGCTCTGCTGCCTTCCAGTCTCTGCCCTTGCCCTGCCGGGCTCTCCACACTGCAGCGGATCACGCTCTGCTGCCTTCCAGCCTTCGCCCTTGCCCTGCCGGGCTCTCCACATTACAGCGGATCACGCTCTGCTGCCTTCCAGCCTTCGCCCTTGCCCTGCCGGGCTCTCCACATTACAGCGGATCACGCTCTGCTGTCTTCCAGTCTCCGCCCTTGCCCTGCCGGGCTCTCCACATTACAGCGGATCACGCTCTGCTGCCTTCCAGCCTTCGCCCTTGCCCTGCCGGGCTCTCCACATTGCAGCGGATCACGCTCTGCTGCCTTCCAGCCTCTGCCCTTGCCCTGCCGGGCTCTCCACATTGCAGCCGATCACGCTCTGCTGCCTTCCAGCCTCCGCCCTTGCCCTGCGTACCCTCTACATTGCAGCTGATCACGCTCTGCTGCTTTCTTGCCTCAGCCCTTGTCCTCTGGGCACCCTGCCCTGCAGCCTGCCTCACTCCGGCTGCCTTCAGCCCTTGTCCTCTGAGCTCCCTGCTCTGCAGCCTACCTCTCTCTGGCTACCTACAGCCCTTGTCCTCTGGGCCTTCCTACTTTGCAGCTTATCCCGCTTCGCTGCCTACTACCTACCTTTTCCGCTGGGTTCTCGCCCTAACAGGTCTCTACAGTCCTCTGCTACCTTCTACGTTCATCGGCCCTGTCCCTCAGGGTTCACTCCTTACTGCCCGGCCCTTACGGGATCCTTGCCGTGCAGTCTGCTTTACTCTGCTGTCCTAAGCCCTTTTCCTCTGGGCGTTCTACCTTACAGTCCTACCCCTGTGGACTTACTCATTGCTTTCCTGCTCCTCTGAGCTCTCAACCTTGTTCCTTACTGTCCTCTGCTATCCTATCCTGTTACACGACTTTCCTTTCATTTCCTTCTGCTAGTTTGCTATCACCTCATTTACTGGATTTGTCTGTAGTATCTTCTCTTGTACTGTTTGTAGACCCTTTTGTACAGAGCTTGTCTGTTGGTTCCCATCAGTCAACCTCTGCCCCTTCCCTTGTCCTGTTTCTACATTACAGACACCCAGAGCTGCTGTTCCAAGTCATGAGCAATCAGCGTGGGCCTCTGTTATAGCAAACTGTGCAGAAGGCTAGAGTATTTCCAAGGTTCGTGGAATACTCTTTTCCTATATCTGCATACACCCCAAGAGGGTATTCATTCTGTATCTTTTCCCTTGCTACTCTTGCTTACTCTTCGTTCTCTTTCCTTTCCGCTGTGTGTGTTCTTATCTGTCCACTTTATTTGGCACAACCACCCAAACCCTTTCTGGGTGTCCTGTGCCACTCTTAATAGAGTGCCACTCCTGATAGAATGCAAGAGCCAAAAATGTCTTGTTCCATATGCCGGAAAGGCACACACAGAACAAAGATGCTTTCCTTTCGGGTAAAGAAACCTTTGCATAAACCTATGGTTTCCCTAAAGACAGCAAACAAGAACCTTAGTCTAAAGGACAGTCTCGCCTCAGTAAACAAAGATTTACAAACACGGTACTATACTCACTGGCTAGCTGACCCTTCTTCCATGTACAATTATTATGACATCTGCGACTATGACCCGCAGTCCTTATCTGTTGCAGAGCTACAGCAAGATAATGAATTCTTACAGATCTTGTTAAACCAAACAGTGAAAAACACTCCTGCGTCTTCTGACAAGCCTTCTAACACCGCAACAGCCAAGGATAAAGCACTCATTGTGGGAGACTCTAAACCAGAATACGCTGTTGCCAGAGTGATATGCGCAAGATCAGCTTGGCAAGCTCCCCAGAATGCTGGAAACCCTTATTTGACAGGACAAGGCAGTCATTATCCTGAGGTTTGTGCATCTGGTCCTGGGTACAAAAGACCTATACTAACCATCGGTTGTCTTAATGCTTCCACAGTATCTACTAACCACAATAACCCTAAGGTCAGTCTTCCCATTGCTACAACCGAATTTTCTGCCACACCAGCTTCTGAAGCTTTAGATCAAACTAATGATACTTACCTGCTACACGAACAACTCCTACGCCTTAAAAGAAAGACCGAAGACCTCTATGATGACTTTGTTTATTTGCATTATAAGAATCTTATGAAGGGACACAAGTCACCAGACCATCTGACACTATGTCCAACACCTGACATCTTATCTTTAGAGATCGACATGATAAGGCCTGGAATTGCCATACAGAAGAGTACACAGACTTATACCAAGCAGATGGAAGACCTAAATATAGCATATGTATCCCTTCTAAAGACTGACACAGCTCTTTCACCTTCCAGCCACAGAAACTCAGGTTGTTGTAGACAGAAAAGAATTAACTCCTCCCGTGGGTCAAATCACGCACACAGCCATTACACCACAAAACAAGGGTGGTCTTCTGTTTGGAAATCCATCTGAGTCAAAGGATGGTTCTGCCCTCACCCTTGCCTATTGTCCAGTACTCACACTTACAACCTCTTCTGAAATGACAATGGCAGCTGAAGAGACTGGCGCAGTTCACACCGAGCATGCTGAGTTGGCAAGCGGGGCTTGCCAAAGTGTGGCTGTGCTATCAGACAACACTCTTGAGCAATCAACATCTTCAGTTTCTTCGATACCCCCTGAGTCGCCAGTAGTTGTGGTACCCGATCTACAAGTAGTTGCAACACCTGAACTATCTGTAGCTGCTACAGCACCCGAACTTCCAACTGCAATCCATGATCTTCCTGCTGCTGTGGTTCCTAAACTCCCTGCCACATTTGAGACTCCTCAAGTCTCTGCTGCAAATCTTGAGGTTGCTATAGCTACTGTGATTCCTGAAGCTACTGCTAATTCTGATGCTCCCGATGCCCAGATTTCTACTTCCTTCGCAGCTGTGCTCGCTGCAGCAGAATCCTCTGCTACACAACCCGATCCCTCAGCACCTTCTCTTCCTGATCCTACATCCGCCATGCTAACTGTTGCAGGGTCAGCGAAGGGTTTTCCTGTTAAGACTACTGCTCCAGTTGTTTCTGCTGGTGTATCTATAGCACTAAGACTGCCAGACTCTACTCTACCAGTCTCAGGGGCGTTCCAGCCCGCTGGCTCTCTCATGACACCCACATACCCAGTTGCTACCGCCTTGATACTCTCTACAGCCATTCAAGACTCTCACCTTGCAACCCGTTTCTGGTGCTTCATGTTTTGCCTTTTTGGAGTAAGGCTCTTGTACGGTGTGACAGACATTCTTCCTATAGGTCGGTCTTCAGGGAACCTGGAGAGGGGCCTGGAGAGGGGCATACTGTCATGCCTGCGCCATGGGCGCATCCATTTACACTCAATTTGGACTATATGTTTATCATTTATTTACAACAGACTCTTGGATCTATCTATATTTACTTTGGAAACTTTATTTCCCATTTGCGAGACTTTGCTGCTTAATTATTATTTCCAACAAACTACGCATACCATAATGCACCTGGCTACAAGCATTGATTCCTGGCTGTTCCTATTGGTTATCAATGGAACTACACCCCCCAGAAGCCCTAGAGACTTGCCCTGCTTCCACCAGCCCAGGAACAGAAAGGGAGGTGGCCGATTGCCTGCAGGTGTGTTTAGCCAGGTGCAACCAATTAGCCTGCCTCTGTGCTGGGCTAGGCAGTATAAAGGCTGCTGCCTGCAAGTGGCTCAGCCTCTTGCATCTGAGAGTTCTTCCTCCACCTTTTGCTTCTTTCTACGGATCTTGTATGCTGCTTACCTTCACTCCTGCTTGGACCCTGCCTTGTTGCTTGCTCCACCCTGCTGCCTCCAGCCATAGCCTTTCAGGCTCCCTGCCTCACAGCCCTGCTCCTCTGGGCTCTCCACACTGCAGCTGATCACGCTCTGCTGCCTTCCAGTCTCTGCCCTTGCCCTGCCGGGCTCTCCACACTGCAGCGGATCACGCTCTGCTGCCTTCCAGCCTTCGCCCTTGCCCTGCCGGGCTCTCCACATTACAGCGGATCACGCTCTGCTGCCTTCCAGCCTTCGCCCTTGCCCTGCCGGGCTCTCCACACTGCAGCGGATCATGCTCTGCTGCCTTCCAGCCTTCGCCCTTGCCCTGCCGGGCTCTCCACACTACAGCGGATCACGCTCTGCTGCCTTCCAGCCTTCGCCCTTGCCCTACCGGGCTCTCCACATTACAGCCGATCACGCTCTGCTGCCTTCCAGCCTCCGCCCTTGCCCTGCCGGGCTCTCCACATTGCAGCCGATCACACTCTGCTGCCTTCCAGCCTCCGCCCTTGCCCTGCCGGGCTCTCCACATTGCAGCCGATCACGCTCTGCTGCCTTCCAGCCTCCGCCCTTGCCCTGCGTACCCTCTACATTGCAGCTGATCACGCTCTGCTGATTTCCTGCCTCAGCCCTTGTCCTCTGGGCACCCTGCCCTGCAGCCTGCCTCACTCCGGCTGCCTTCAGCCCTTGTCCTCTGGGGCTCCCTGCTCTGCAGCCTACCTCTCTCTGGCTACCTACAGCCCTTGTCCTCTGGGCCTTCCTACTTTGCAGCTTATCCCGCTTCGCTGCCTACTACCTACCTTTTCCGCTGGGTTCTCGGCCTAGCAGCTCTCTACAGTCCTCTGCTACCTTCTACGTTCATCGGCCCTGTCCCTCAGGGTTCACTCCTTACTGCCCGGCCCTTACGGGATCCTTGCCGTGCAGTCTGCTTTACTCTGCTGCCCTAAGCCCTTTTCCTCTGGGCGTTGTACCTTACAGTCCTACCCCTGTGGGCTTACACATTGCTTTCCTGCTCCTCTGAGCTCTCAACCTTGTTCCTTACTGTCCTCTGATATCCTATCCTCTTACACGACTTTCCTTTCATTTCCTTCTGCTAGTTTGCTATCACCTAATTTACTGGATTTGTCTGTAGTATCTTCTCTTTTACTGTTTGTAGACCCTTTTGTACAGAGCTTGTCTGTTGGTTCCCATCAGTCAACCTCTGCCCCTTCCCTTGTCCTGTTTCTACATTGCAGACACCCAGAGCTGCTGTTCCAAGTCATGAGCAATCAGCGTGGGCCTCTGTTATAGCAAACTGTGCAGAAGGCTAGAGTATTTCCAAGGTTCGTGGAATACTCTTTTCCTATATCTGCATACACCCCAAGAGGGTATTCATTCTGTATCTTTTCCCTTGCTACTCTTGCTTACTCTTCGTTCTCTTTCCTTTCTGCTGTGTGTGTTCTTATCTGTCCACTTTATTTGGCACAACCACCCAAACCCTTTCTGGGTGTCCTGTGCCACTCTTAATAGAGTGCCACTCCTGACACACACTAACAAATCATCAACATATTGTATCACTGTGCTTGACATTTGTAAATTGCTCAGGTCCATTTGTACCACTCTGTTGAAGATGTTAGGTGATTTACAATACCCCTAGGGCAACATAGTGTGTTCAAATCCGGTTCCCCGATACGTAAATGCTGTCAAATATCAAGGATCTGGGTGAAGTGGGAGGGAAAAGAAGGCATTCTTCAGGTCGATGACCATGAAGTACTTTGCCTTTGTTGGGATATTGCACAGGATTGTAGCATGGTTCGGGACCAGGGGAACTCTGCTTCAACTACATTGTTAAGAGGGCAATAATCCTGTATACATCTCCATGACCCTCCCTTTGATTTCTTTATCGGGTATATAGTTGTGTTGCATGGTGATGTGGATGCCTGTATTATGCCCTGCTGCCACAGTGCAGGTAGGGTCGAGTAGATCCACAAATCTGCTTCTCTGGATAATGGGTATTGTTTTTCTTAGGGCAGCAGCACCCGTTCCTTTAACTTTATCTTCACCACCCCTACCCTTTATAATACCGCTACATCATGGGGCCCCTTTGTCCATAGTTTTTCCAGAACAATTTTGAGATCCTCACATGTGTGTCTGCTTCCTCTTCTTACCAGTTGTGTGAGTATTGGCACCAGATTTTCTTCTATTTTTACTTGGCAGGGTATTAGTAGCTGGAATACCATCTCTCCTTCTTCCTTTCCTCCGCATCAGAGAACAGTTGTTCATCCGTTACTCTTGTGACTGTCAGTGTTGGGTCGATGTATAGCACCATTCACCATTCCATGTTGTCATCATCCATCCTGCACAGTATCACAATATCTTTGTGTATCACTACCTCTTCAAGCTGTAGCACTATTGTGATGCCTTTTGTGCCTTCCTTCTGGCACTGTGGTCTGAATAAGCATTCGGATGCCAATCGGCGCACCTCCCCTCGTATTGCCGGAACCCATCCCAGTAGTATCTGGACCCCATACAGGAACATGCTCGGGTACATGGGTTGGCCTCGTAGTGTGCTCTGAGCATGTGCTGTTAAAAGGAGCGGAACCACTCATGTGTAGTTTAATGCCTGCCATTGAACACACCATCCCCTTTTCTGTGAATTATATTGTGACATTCAGTTTGCTGAGCAAGTCTCTCCCTAGTATATTGATAGGGGTGCCTTTGGAATACAATAGTGATGCTACAATGTGCTGTGTCCCTATTGTTAGTGTTAAGACCTTTGTTACTGGAACCATCACTACTGCCCCAGAGAAGCCCTGTGTATCCATCACTTTGTTTGATTATTGGAATCCCCATTCTCTTATACAAGATTTGGTGGCTTCTGTATCTATGAGGAATGAGAACTCTCCTAGTCCTATTTTCACTGCTACCTTGGGTTCCTCTTCGGGCCATCAGTTACTGCTAGGACTGGACACACTCCCTGTTGTTGCATGTTACTCTGTGGGAAAGGGAAAGGATTTACCCTGACAACGCTGACCCTGTATAGTGGGGTACCACATGCTGTCCTAATACCACTGTACTTCCCACAGCTAGTGCTGGCTTTTGCCTCATATTCAGAGGTGCCATCCCACCATCCGTTTGTTCTCCTTGGGCCCGATGCAGCCCCTGCTGCAGCTGTGCTGTGTGGGACTGCATCTGCTACCACTGCTGTTGTGCCTTGAGAAATCCTTGCTGCTGTGCCATCTGGATCGCTTGTGCCTGAGCTTGTTGTCCGAAATGGCATGTGTGCGCAAAATGCCACATGTTCCCACACATAAAGCATGGCCCAAAAACCCTGTATCCTGCTCCCCAGTATCCTCCTCTTCATCCTCTTTGAGGGTATCCTCTCCCCATTGGAAAGAACCCTCCATCGATGTAATTCCCCTGCTGTGGGGCTCCCCACTGTGGCATATACTGTGGCAGTACATACCCCCCCTGCTGTGGTGTGTTCCTCATGGGAAACCCTCCCTGTTGGGCGGGTGCCACTGCGGCAGAGTCAGGTATGAGCATTGCCCCCTCCATTGTATACTGTGGCAGTTTCTTTTGCACCAGTTTGTTTTTTGCCTTTGCAACATTTTATGCTGCCTGTCTCTTGCTCTCCTGCTTCCTTTTACCTTGTGTACTATTGTTGCCTGTATCTCTGGCCATCCCTACGCTTCTATCCTTACAATTTTGTCTAACCATGCCTGGACGTCCGTCGGCATTCCCTTGACCAGTATATGGTAGAATAAGGGTATGAACTCATTGCAGCACCTTCGTGTTTCCAGTATCCAGAGATCCTGCACCTGTTTTAACATTCTGCAGGGTCTTTGTCAGGCTTCATCTTATGTGCCATTACTGTCCTTAAGTTGTGGCTATCTGGGTACATGCTCTTCAGGACCTCCCATACGTGGGCTTGGAAGTTGTTGAATGGAGCCCCATCATGTGCGTTAGTGCTTAGTTTCATCCCCTTATATCTGGCCTGCTCCCTTATTTTGTCCCCTCACTTTCCTATTATAGCCGTGAATTAGCTTGTCATATCCCCTGCTGCCAGTGTCACCCCTGCTGTCTCTTTCTCAAGTGCCTGTATCCATTTGCTGGCCCCTGCCACGAGGGAGGACAAGCTGTATATTAGGTTGCTCCAATCCATTGTCTGCCATGGTACTTAATGTGCGTCCCCTCTCCCCTTTTGTAACATCGGCATCTGCTTTGCCCTGGGCTCTCTCTCCTAAACCCCTTTTCTGGTCTAAGCCAGACCCACGTTTACCTTCCCTTTCCTACTATAAAGGGAGGTTGATCATTCCCTCCCAGGCTCATCGTGGTCTTGTTGTCTCCTTTGCTTTCCCACTTCTCCTCTCTTTGTCCGATGTCCACTCGTTGCCCTCTCCATCGCTGCAATCTCCCCCTCTTTCTCCTTCATCTGAGGCCACACTACCCTCATCCCTCCTTCTTCTTCCTTCCTCTCCCTGTTCTTGTTACTCATCATCCATTCTAATTTTTATCTTCCCGACAACCATTCCCCCTTGTCCTCTCTCTATATATTTTCCTCTATCAGCCTCTCTGCTTTATTAAATAATGCATCCACCTGTTGTCATGTGTTCTTCTTAATATCCACTAAGTATTTCCTCTCACACATTTTGTGTGCCTCATCCCATTGTGTGTCTCTATCCTTGTTTTTCCTTGTCGTCTCTTTTCCCCCTTTTCACTTTCTCGCTGTGGGTTTGTATATCCCGCTGCAGGCTGTCTTTCCAGATAGATACCATGTGGCGGTGGTGCAGAGCTTGGCCCGCCCCTCTCTTTTGTCCCCTCTCTCTCCTTCTTCATTTGCTCTCCTTTCTTTTCCTCATACAGTTTCCAGAGCCCCAATATATTCTGCCTGCTCTTTAACTTTGAGCCCTTGTATTTTGTTAACAAATATGAGAACATATTTTCTATTATTTTACTATCGAACGTTCCTTCTCCGGTCCACAAATTGAATCACTGACCTGCAGTCTCCTGGACCTGCTGAGAATGATACTTTAGTATTTTATCACTATATTGATGCAATTTATCGCACATGTGGCTGAAGGGGCTATCTCGATAGGCCATTATCTCCCATTTTTTGGCTTTGCCTTTCCTTCCCCTTTTTTTGTAATTCCCCGTCCCCTTTTATACTCGTCTCCCTCTAATACCCACACTCACCCACAGTCAACCGTCTCCCCTTTATTTCTTTCGCTCTAGCCCTTGCTACGCTCTCTCATCCAATACACTGGCCTTCTCCCCAGGCCTATCCACTCACTCTGGTTTAGTAAGACTGCAGCCCTCTCCATGGGCTCACCTTCTCTATGTTGGTAAAGCCAGGCATCGAGTCACCTCTGCTCCACTTGCTCATGCCCACCGCTGGAATGCCAAGTGTGCTATTATACACCGGTTCTGTAGAAAACAACAAGAAAAAAACACAAATTGACAAAAATGCCAAATTCGAAATAGTCCCATAATGACGATCAAAGGAAACAGGGATTGCTGGGGTGTCCCCCGACCTCCTTGATCGTCATTATGGAACTTTGGGGATTATGCTTCCATAACAAGGAATGCAGGGGACAAACACTGTTTTAAAAGAAAGAGAAGAGAAAAGGACCCTGCAGCACCGGTTCCCTTACACATAAGTGAAGGGAAACGGGGTTGTAGAAGGATGAACCAGTGTGAGAATGGGTGGCATACAACGCAGTGTGCCGCCAAAAGGTAATTAGTGGGTGGGTAGATGGAGGAATGATGATTTCACTGAGGAGCCGATTTCAAATTTGGTATTGCTGTATTCAGGAATTTTTAATTCAAAATGTTGGCACTCAGTCAAATCACAGATATCCATAATAAACAAGGTACATGATGGTGACCCTTCCACCTGGGTCAACACCACAAAAGCAATATAATAAATACTACTACGCTTGCGTCCCTCTCTACTCCTTCGAAACACTATTTCAACAATGACACCCGTCTCTCCTAAATGACACAACTATACAAATGCTGGGGCTACACGCCATCTACCGGGGACCACCCCTCCTGCTCTAACACAGCGGTGCCCACACACACACATGCACTCCCTATGGGGTTTGTATCCTAAAATCTACGACTACTATGGCTGATGGTCCTCCCAACTTCGAGGATGCATCCTAAAGACCATAATATCCAATCCGTCCCTCCTCCGTGGGCATGCAACCAGGAGACTGCACTTTCTTGCCCAGTTGCACTCACTTGTCCTAGAGATCCTTGAGTCCTCTCGGCACTGAAACTCCTGTGCGGGCTCACACCCCCCTGAACGCTTCCGGTGATGAAACGCATTGAGTTTAAATAACTGTGTCATCCATCGTGCTGCATATGTTCAGGGAGCAGAATATCTTTGGGCCAAATTTCAGATCTACGTTCCTGCCCGGGCACTTCGCTTTCAGAATGGCCATCTCCTCGTCATTCCTCGCTACAGGCTGGTCAGAACTGGCGGCTGTGCCTTTTCAGTAGCGGCTGCCAAGCTCTGGAATGTACTGCCACATGATGTTAGAGTAACAGAAAACCATCTCATGTTTAGGCGGGTCCTAAACACCCTCTATTCTAGCGGACTGGTGGCACTGCCTGGTCTAGTTGGATCACTAGTGCCAAGATGCCTCTTGCGAATGTGCGCTTTAGAAATTCAATAACATAACCTGCACCCTTGCCCAAGCTGCCATTTTTATGCCTAAGCCCCATACCCGAAGGACTCCCCACACATGATCTCCCTAAACCCCCATCTATCCAGCACCTTCGTCCCCTTGCCCCACTTACCTTATCTACAGAGCCCTTGCCAGCCCGCCATCGCCGCCAGTGACATAGGAAAGCTGCACATTTTCTATGTTCATGGCAGGCATCTTAGTAGATTTTCTTTTTTAGAGAATTTGGCGTGGGCGAGATGTACGAAGCCAAATTCCCTTAATAAACCCATTGGCACGACGGATTACATGCGCGCTTCGGTTGGGCTGCTTTCTTAGGCCCAAAGTCTGTAACCAGCCGATAAATCCCCATTGACACCCACATGTAAAAATCACACAGGAAAACGCAAAACATCACTGGTGCCACATGTAGTTGGCTATGGGAGTCAAATAATCATCTCTTTGCAAATTGTAGTAAATAAAGCGTGAGATATCAGAAAAAAAAGTTCCAGCAAACACCATCATTTTCCAATGATCCTTTATGAATGCATATTGCCTACTCACATCGACGGGATTCAGGCAGCACGTGCTTACTGTTTTAAGGCTTACTACTTGCACAGACTCGGTTGCTCCAAAGCAGGTGGACAACAGTATTTCTCGCGGGGCGAGCAGTCCATTGCTCACACGTATTCATTCCACTCACAGAGGTTGGCTGCAAGTCTGTTCCAGGTGATTCTGGAAGGTCAAATATCGGGTCACATGAAAGTCATATTTAAATTGTGACAATCTTACACCATACTAGGAGCCTACACAAATTGCAGACGTTGTGCTATATAAGACAACATGACATTGCTAGTTCACCAACCACCTGATTTTAGTGCACGGCTACCACTGGGTGCACTGCCAACACAGGATATAAAAGAAAATGGCCAAAGGGGAGGCAGGACTCAAAGAAACACACACACATTACACTGTGCCAAACTTAATTAGAGTGCCCAAGTTTAAGTCCAGGGTTTAACTATGCTAACAAGAATATTTCAATGTTTACATAGGATTACAATCTGAATGAGGAACAGTGTTATAACGTTGGTATTTGCTTCTTAGTGATTTCATTTCACAACTACATGGATTTGTTATTACAATGCTTACTGTTATCTTTTGGTAGCGTCAAAGGGATTGAGCACAACCTTCGAATCTAATAGCTTGAGTAAGGTTTTTTCCTGAATTTACTCTGTGTATAGCGAGCAAACAAACATACCTGCGGGGGCACTATCGAAATCTCCATTCGGAGCGGGGGTGGGAGGGAGTTAACTGGCAATGGGAGGGGTCAATTCAGAAACTTGGTGGAGTAAACTTGCAGGCTCCACCCACTCTGTTCTACCCCAAGGGTTGTCTGGCGTGGGGCCCAAGTATCAAATGGTATATTCTAAAGTGCAAAATGCCAGAGAGAGTGACAGAGTGACTGGATTTAAAGATAACAATCACATTTAGTTGCTTTGATAATGTTTATGTCTGAAGCCCAGGTATCCGATCAGGTATCACTCTTTAAACAAAAGCGACCACCAGGGGACCAGGCAGTAGGTAGTACAGTGTGCCACAATCCAACTTCCACATGAGATACAAAACATACATTTTCTGTTCATTATACCATTATTTGCCAATATAAAAACATGTTCACGCTGGCTGTGCACATATATTTCCATTCTGGCTGCACCAAAATATGCGGGTATTCCCATATATGAACATACCCATGTTTGCTTTGCGTATAATGCCAGTAACAATACTATAAGAAAATAGGTCCATGCAGAGTCTGACAATACATAGCAGTATCCCCACGTAAGGACATACTTCTGGTGGCTTTGCCATTAAAAATGCCATATCAAAATAAGAAAACATGTCCAAAGTGGCTGCACATTGTCGGCCAGTTTAGACATATAATAACACTTATCATGCTTACTTTACAAGAGATGTACAGTAAAAAAAAAATCATGCCACAGAAAGAAAGGGCTCGACTGGCTGCACCAAAATGCCAGTCTAGACACGTAATAACACGTCATGCCTACTTTATTATGGGTGCCCACTAAAATGGCATTTTTAACGAAATCCCCCCTTCTCCACCTGTCCCTCTCCCACTCCTCTTACCTGCCAAAATCAGCTCCCCGACCCAGCATTTCACATAAGCAGACACACACAATTACGTAACATTCACTCGCACCTCCGTTCACTGTACGCTTGCTCATTCACAAGTGCACTCAGCCCCCATACATCATACACTCATTCTCACACACGCACTCACTCATTCACACACACATCACATAATAGCTATACACTGTCCTTGCACACAGGCATGCATACATAATGAGCTAACGTGCAACATCATTTAACACCACTAGTTTCAGGAAAGGCTTCTCTCTCCTCTCTGCCAAAGAAAGAACAAGCAACTGTGCACACCAGTCACCTGCCCCCCGGACGTGAAAGAACACATAACATTGTTATATGTAGCCTCGCAATTCGCAGGGCGGGAGATGTGTGTAGTTCATTTTTCTGAGGCAGAGTGGTGATTGAAGCCTTTCTTGAAATTAGCAGCTTTCAAATGTTGGTGCATTTGTACAAATACATTTTTCTGCACAAACACAGTAAAACGTTAACGCTGCAGGTTTCAGGAAAGACTTCCCTGCCCTCTCTGCCTCAACATACATTTCGGGGGGTGGGGCTGAAGCCCGGTTTGCCCAATGGCGTTGCACACCTGCATACCTGGGCTAGGGGTGAGTAAAATTAATAGGACATTTTATTCAACATACATCTTTACATGTTGTAGGGGTTTTATGTTTTTTTTTAGCAATTGTCACCTTAACTCTTATGCTTGCTATTAATATTGCACAAACAACAGAGGCTTCAAATTTCAAAGATGGTGTTCCCATGAAACATTTTCATAATTCATGGGAATTGCATTATTTCGTTGAATTGTTAATTTCAACCAAGTGCTAGTTTAGAAATAGTTTTCTTGCTTACTATCGTATTAATGTGTGTGTTCTTTAAGCATGACATTATACGTTGAAAAGTCAAAAGATGGTATCTTACTTAAATTATTTTGTGCAATCACTATTTTACCCATAATGGAGGGCAAACAAAACACAACCTTCCCTAGTAATTAGCTGCCATTGTCCAGGGAGCATTGCAAAGAGCAAGAATTATTTCTATTCACTCAGCCACCCATGCAAAGTGTGAACAAACACAAAGATTCCAAGTTGATTAATATATTATTGTCGGTTCTGACTTGCTGTCGGATTATATGATCAGCTGCTCTAAGAGTACAGGGCTTCTATTGAGGCATGGGATATTCAATACAATATGATGTGTTTTTGTCCAATGAAAAAGGATAGTGGATTGTCCGATAAATGTATTCTTTATAAAATAAAAAAGTGAATCTTAACTGTTTTGGTATCCAAGGCAATAAGCTTACATACATGTTCAGTGAACAGTCAAAACATGAATGTTTTATGTAAAATGATTGTCATTTATAAAATAAATTCAACAGTTGAAATAAAATTAAATGTATTTTAATTAATCTTCCCAGTTTGCAAAAAGCAGGAGATCCACAAATTCATATTGAGAAATGCATAGAGGCTCCCAAAATATGTGTTCTTTTGTTTGCTGTTTTTCACTTCCTGTTCATCAGTTCCTTACCAACACTCCAAGTAGCTGAGAAATAAATTAGGACCAATATGCCTAACATTGAAATATGTTACTTCTTGCAAATCTACCTACACAATGATTGTCTAGCGTTTTCCATTTAGATTCCATGACATGTGAGAGAAGGAGAGAAAGAGAGAGAGAGCAAGAGGGAGAGAATGATATATTTATATATATATAGTATTTATTATAGGGCGGCGGTTTCTTCCCTCTAGTTAAGGTGAGTCGGACTCCCAAAGGAAACCTAAAAAATAGAATTGCTAATAACTTTTGGCTCATGTGACGGATTTGGTCGAAATGCTGAAGACAACTTGGGAACGCTCGGGCCCCCAGACTGCATATTTTGGGAATGCTTTGTTAAAAAAGAAAAAAATTGCTAAGAAAAAAAATTCATAAACAAAGTTGCAGCCTAGTGCCCATTCATTTTCCTATAGACAAAAAAGGGTAATTTGTGCTCCACTGCACAGCCCAAACTGCTGGACGGATTTGGACCAGATGGAAAACAACTTGGTCACGAAGCAATGACTTCAGTTCTTGTTGTGTTTTTCGGTTATTCCATTCAGTAGTTTTTGAAATATTTGATATAGAAGTGGGTGCCCTCTTCCCCAAAATAGATAGCTATATCTCTGGTAAATTGCCAAGAAACTGGTTGTTTATAAATGAAACAGCTGCCATCTTTTTTTCTATCATGGCAAGCGATATCATCAGCTATAACCAAGGATATCGGAAAATGAAATGCAGAAAAAGCCATTTGCAGGTCAACATGCAAATGCCATCAGGCTAGTTGGGGGTGGGGGGAGGCAAGAGGACACCAAGTAAACATTGGGAGTTGGAGGGGGTCTAGGGACTGAGTTTGCAACACAAAGCTTTTCTGTAATCTCAGCTATTGCCACGGATAGCTGACATCTCAAAGCAAACTGCAACACAAAAAATACTGTATTGTGGGGGGTAATGGGAGAGGGCAGAGGAGGTGAGGAGGCCATCTGGCGAGTGGGTGGAGCTGCACAGATGAGGGGGGCACTTGGCGAGGGCTTGAGGGGGGCAGGGAAGCATTTTCTTTTTTTCAGTTTTCCCCGATAACCGTGAATATAAGGACTACATTCATAGCTGCGATTATTGGGGCAAAATATATATTTTGCACTGCTACAGTGAGTGACGTCGGGGGTGAATCAAATAGGGAGCCGGGACTCCCATCCATGAAGAAACCCGGACCAACCCTACTTAGCTTCAAAGAAAGGAAGGGGCTGGCCCACTCAGGCCAAGTTGCCTAATAAATGAGCACAATTTACAAAACCACTTAGAGCAACATGACCTGAGGGGGCTAGTCCCTTCCTTGCTTTGAAGATAAGCAAGGTTGGTCCCGGTTACTGCACGGATGGGAGACAGCCCACAGTCCTGAATGCTGTGTGTTTTCTTAGCGTATTAGTTTTAAATATCTCATAGCATACTAAGAAAACGCACAACATCCACATTTTTTTTAAACCTTGCTACTGTCAGTCCTTGAACAAATTGCATTCTGAAGGTAAAGCTATCATGAGGCTCACATCAAACGAGGTTCTATCTCTGGGTAAGGTGCTACAAATACCTGGAGAATTGCAAATCCCAGCAATATGTAGGGAAATATTCCCTGGAAAACAAAATTTCAATATGAGACAAGTGCTTGTGGTCTTGTGGGTAAGCGTCTGCACTGGAAACATGACAACCTGAGTAAAATCATGGTATCCAAATACTTGAGCAAGTTTACCAACCTCAAAACAACCCAAGGGGTTGCATCTACCGTCTGAAAAAAAGTTACGCTGTCTACCCACATGTGTCATTTACTTGTCCCACAACCAGGGGGGAACAACTGCACCTGTGTCCAGGATTGCAACCTCTCTTGCCACATCCTGGCCAAATACTCATGACGCACTTGCCCTCTCATCATTTGCCCACCTAACCCCAATGTCTGGCTTTGAACAATACACTGCTTTATAAAGATAACTTGAAAAGCATACTTAGCAAAGTGTCACTCAAATATATAAATCCTTATTGAACTATGCTAGGCATAAATTGTATAATTATGGCATTACTCCCCCATCTTGACTGGGAGACTACAAATAGCAGAATGCAATTCAGAAAAAGGCAAAACAATTGTCTCTCAGAGAGCACTGGGAACATAGAAGATCTTTAAACCATATTTGGGCATATTAGGTTAAGTTGCACAACTCATAGAAAGAACACTTTTTGGGCTGCTTATAAATGTGTCCGACCTCCCCGGATGAATCCTCACCAGACTTTGCAACATAAGTATATGGCCCCTATAAGAAACCTGATGGTGTCTCCCTGGGGGTGGACCAGTGAGGGAAGATCACCTGAATGGGGGTGGTCCTTGGGGAGTGGGACACTGATGGGTTAGATGCGGTATCCCCCTTCTTTCAACACCTTTTCCCCATCCTACCAAGTAGGATATTCCAAAACATTGCCCCCCCTTTTCCAACACAAACAGTTTCACACAACACAAAAGACAACGGACTAACACCAGAGCCATTTGCCTGACATGTCCCAGTACAAGGGTCAGCAAAGTCAGGCAATTGACCAGAATCACACACACCTGGCAACCTTTTCCCTTCCCCACAGGGATAAAAGGTGGAACACAAGAGCACAGGTAGAGCAAGGCAGACTGCACGATGTGAGAGCTAACTCAGCACGGCAGTTCAAGAGGAGGAGAAATACGACGCATACCAAGAGGGGGACAACAGGAGAAGCGACATTGCCCTTTCCGATCAAGGCCCTTATGTTCCTTCAGCAGGTGGGAACATAAGACTGTGAACTATAGCCGGCGTGTATTGCAGCAGATGTCAATGGTACACAAGACCCTCCTCTGCTGATTACCAAGCCGGGGAGAGACGCTTGTCTCTGTGGTACCAACCTTGACAGCTGGTGAGTCAAGGGGCGTATCGTACTTTGTTGAACGAAAATCAGCAAATGGCTAATTTGAACTGTGAAAGGCTTAAAGAGCTATTGATAGAAAAGGGAAAACCAGCAACAGAGGAGTCCAACTCCACGTGGGTGCTCAAGTAGGAAAATCTGGGTGATTACCCGATGGTAAAAACTACCGTAACCAAAAGGCCTTAGGGAAAGGCGAAAGGGGGGCAAAGTGGTCATATGGGTGTCTTGTAAAATCCTCCGTACAGTCGAAAATCTTTGACCGACAGATGATTTTGAAGCTAAGGGAAATGCATGGTGAAATTGGTACATGAACAGTGTGTTGCAAAGGGTGGCAAGAGTGAACCCTCTAGAGGGATGCTAACAAGAAGGGACCAAGTCTGAAGTCCCATGAAGAGTGTGTTAACAGGAGTTAACCCGGCGGAGAGATGTCCACAGTAAAGTGTTTGAAAAGACATTAAGATTTGTGAGTGCAAGAAGCATTGTAAGACCAGGGAAAGTGGAATGTCTCCCTTGTCATTAGGATCCGAGCACAGCAGAGGGAGATCCAGGGGGTGGAAAGTCAACACCCGAATGTTCATTTGGGAAGGGACATTTTGTTTGTTTGTTTTGTTGAATACATCAGGCTCTTGAAGACTAGAGACTTTTATTGAAAAGAGGCTTAACCATCAAAGAACCTGATAGCTGATACTGAACTGTCGGCTCATGCTGGGAGAGCTCAAGTGTGTGCTGTGCTCAGGAGATCCACCTTTCCCATGGTCAAAACGTGGGGAAGGGAGACCCCTGGCAATAACATCCTGACTTATTATTTGTGAACACTTATTTTGTTACTGAAAACCCTATCCCACACTCTTTCTGTAATTAGTTGTAAGGATTTGGCAACAGTTTTTTAGGATTGGCCTTTTTACTTAGACAAGATGCCACAAGGACTGCCTCATTTTTCATTTGTTGGTCGAAGCTTGCTCCCATCTTAGATTGGCATTTTTCCACCATGCATCTACATTTTAATTAACACCCTTGAACTGTGATCACTTGTGTCTGTCTTTACTATTGCTACCATGAGTTCCTTACACTCCCTCGGAATGATTTTGTGACGTTTGGTGTGGTTTCGTCCGTGGGGGGGAAAGTTTTAGAGGGGGTCCCACATTTTTTGAAATCCTCATAGACACAATTGAAAAAATATTTTGCTTGTGGCTACAGGCCAAACCCCTGGACGGAATTTCACCAAACCTGCGCCACGAGTAGCGGCTTGGTCCCGAAAGTGTGCTTTTGTAAACCCTGTGTCAATCGGGCCAGTCTTTCTTTTTAAAAAATGACCAAAAGTAGGTACAAAAAATGTGCGATTGATCCAAGATGGCTCCCGAGATCGGGTGGTGTGAGGAAAGTGCTCCTCCAGGCCGCTGCAGATAAAAGATGATAGCACCCCTTTTGGGTGATTTCCACAAAGGACAATAGAGTAGGGAATATCGTTCCTGTTCAGTAAAGCTTGTGAATCCTTGTTGATGACGGGGGAGAGGGAACGTAACAACCAGGAGAGATATGAAAGCTCCAGAGCTGGATCTGTGCTTGAGCGGCCAACCAGGGGATTAACGTCAAATCTTGGTCTTTTGCAGAGGTTAATGAAAGGAGAATGCCTATATGTCTAGGCAGATAGACTGTCATTTTTCAAGCGCTGTGATTCTGCATGAGACTACAGGCCACATCATCAGCGGAAGGAATAAACGAGGACAAGCATTGTCTGGTGTGTACGCCACAATCTTCAGCAAGTGTGCATTGAGAATCAAAAGACACAGGGTGCTTAATGGAGGTGACTATGCAGAGCATGCTCCGTGCGTGAAGTGGAATTTAAAACTCATATCCCATGTCACATGCACAACTGACCTCCTGGTTGCAAACAATCATATTGCAATACAGTAATAGAGGAGGAATCGCCTGTGAAAAAACTGACAATCATTAGGACTCCTACAGATTACAAAAGGACAACGAGGCTCCAGAATCTGTCTCAGGAAGGAGTCCATAAGATTAAGTGAGTAGTATCCAAGATTATGATGTAATTTCACCATTTGACTAGTGCAGGTCGAGGGACGCAGTGGATCACCAGTGCTTTCCAACTGGTTAAAGGACCCAGGGGGATCCCCAGCGGGGAGAGTGGAGACTAAACCTGCGCTCCCAAAAAACCCCAAAATTATCCCCCCAAAAATATCGCATATGGCCGTTCCAAATGACCATATATACGTCGATATTTTTGGTGGGGATAATATTACCTGATACCAAACGAACTAACTAGGTATTCCATCAAAAGAGCTTGATCTGGGATAACAAATGAACCCTGTTATGAGTGTATTGGTATACCGTACCTGTATTCAGTGTTTGGTTAGAAGTATCGAAACAGTGAGTGGAACTACATTTGTTATCCTGTATGGCTCAACTACTGCTGCTGACTATTTTATCATAACCAAGGCTGGAGGGGTGAGCTGGTATTTTAGTGCATGTCGCTATTATTACAATGTCCCATAATAGAGCAAAAGACCCAGTGGAGGGGCTTCCTACCCCCAAACCTCAGAAGAAAAAGCAACAGGAAGGTGCTCTTCCGGAATTATGGCGTAAAGAATGAGAAGAGGGATCTACCGACGCAAGATCACCATCTCATCTAGAATCAGGTTTAATATCAGTATCAAACATACCAGAGCAAGATACAACTATGTAAGTTATTAAACAATGTTTAAATGACTTTAAGGAACAAATGACTGAAACACTTCAACTACAACTCGCTCTCATAAGGACTGAACTCGCACAAGCTCTGCAAGAGGTGAAAAATGATATTAATGATCTAGCGGAAAGAACAGAAACAAATGAGATAGCGATCCAAGATATCACCGAAGATACACGAAAAATAGATCTGTTAACCGATCAGTTGGCAACGGTGACCCAAAATATTGACATTCAAATGGAAGATCTAGAAAACAGATCAAGGAGATCCAACATATGGGTTAAATTACTTCCTGGAGGGATAGATGACTGTGAATTGAAAACAACAATGCAACAGGTGTGCGCTGATTTGCTCGACTTGGAAAAGGGAGAGGATGTTCTGACCGATCGAATACATCAAGTGGGCCCGAAATGTAAAGATCCAGGAGAAAGGCCCCATAATGTAGTCACTGCAATTCAAGGTTATGGTCAGAATAAGGCTATTCTACAATTGCTAAGGAAAGCAACTCCCATAATGGTGAATGTATCAGAAATCCAGTTGTATCAAGTCCTTGCGCAGGCAACCTTGTTGAAGCGAAGACGTATGGGTCCGGTGGTACAATTCCTAATCAAAAATCAAGTTAATTATAGATGGACATTTCCATTTGGACTTTTCTTCACATGGGAAGGACAACAACATCAAGTCACCTCATGCAAAGAAGGATTGAGGTTATTAAAGATAACAGAGGAAGATGATGCGAATCATCAAAAGGCATCCCAGTAAGTCCAAGAAAAAGGGAGATTTAGAAGATGGTTATGGACCAAACCATCTCGTGATAAACCGAAGTCAGATTCAGAAAGGAAGAACTGGTGACCAAGTATGAAACCTATGGCTGCAGAGAGGGTAAATGTGTAAACTAGATCTGATGTGTAATAAATTATGAATATGAGTTAAGTGTAAGGGCTATAGTGGATGGAATTGTCACACAGGGTGTGATGGTGTAATAAATAAGCGGTGTGGGGAAGGGGGGTAAAATTCTCGGCTCTTGGAATCAGGGGGTGTTGGGTACAGGTAGACCCTCCCAACTAATCTCCCGGTGTTTAGTGAGGCTGACTACCACAGCTTAATGTGTGGAAGGAAGGGTAATAGCTTGGGCTTGACTGGGAGAAGGGAGGGAAGGTGTATAGGCGTGTTATGAATGCCATATCATATCAAGGGGAGGGGGGCAAGTTTGGAAGGTTTTGGGGTGTTTGTGATGGGGAGGGGGTTGTCAGCTGCCAAATTATAAACATAGTTTATTCAGATGGAAAGAGTAAAAACACGACTTGTCCTATCCTTAAATGTTAGAGGGTTAAACTTCCCAGTCAATTGACCTAAAGTTGGGTCATATTTGAGACAGGAAAAAACAGATGTTGTAACGTTACATGAGACTCATGTATCAAGAAAAGATGCAAATCAATTGAAATTATACTGTTACCCACATGTTGTACAATCAAATGACAAAGGAAAGAAGGGAGGGGTTCTAATAGCCTTTAAAGGATGGGTGGGTCAGAGTATTCTGGCGCAGGAAACTGACAAGGAGGGTAGATATATATATTTATTAAAATACAATTGGGCAGAATGAGATACACAATCGCTACAATCTATGCCCCGAATTTGAGACAGGATGTCTTTTTACAACACATTTAAAGCAAATTAGAGCAGTTTGCTGAAGGCTAAATTATCCTAATGGGGGATTTTAACATGGCTTGGGACCCCCAGATGGACAGAAGTATGATAGGCCAGACAGTACAACGCCCTCCAATGAAAAAATAGAAAATTACTATGACCAACCGATCATTAACTAAAATCCAAGAGGGGGACGTGGGATATATGTTTTATTCATTAGTCCATTGGACGTTTTCAAGAATTGATTACATGTGGGTTTCGGTATCCTTATTGGGGCACATACAGCAGATTGAAGTAGGCCCAATTACTCTATTGGACCATGCACCAATTAAGCTATTAAGGGTTAGGTCTATGGTGATGGAAATTTCCGGAACAGGTAATAAAAGACCAGGTAATGGGTAATGAAATTCGTAACAAAATTAAAGAATATTTTGAACTAAATAGGATTCAGGACACAACCGAAAGATGGGTTTGGGACGCTTTTAAAGCAACCATAAGGGGAGGACTAATTGCAAAAAAGGCCCAAAGGGAGAAAGTATTGCTGGCAACCCAAATGGACCTGGAGACCCAAATAAAAGCAGTCATGAAGGAGATGGAATCCAATCAAGGGCCACGAATACGTAAGAAATATAGACATCCTAGGGGACAGTTAGATCTCCTACAGACACGACATGCCGAAAAGGCTCTACTATACTTAAAACAACAATATTACGTCAAAGCCAATAAAGCTGACTCCCTGCTGGAACAGCAAGTTCGAATGAAAGATTAAACTAGGATCATCCGTACTATAGAATCCACCCATGGTCAAATTAGTTCCTCTTCCCGACACATGATAGAGGCATTCACAGAATACTACACAGCTTTATACACCTCAGATAGCCCAGACCCCACAGTACAAATGTCCTATCTGCAACAATGTTGGTTAAATAAATTTGACCCAACGGATAGGGAAGGATTGGAGGGCGAGATAACACCAGAGGAAGTACGAGAATCGATTATGTCATTACCCCATCATAAGGCTCTGTGTCCGGGTGGTTTACCAGCAATATTTTATAAAACGTATATTGAGGATCTGATCCCGGATAGCTCAGGGGCAACGTGCTCGCCTTGGAAGCAAGATGACATGGAGCACCACAGGTTCGATCCCCGGGTCCGCGCTTAGAAACCTCTGGGTATTAAGTGCTTTATAAATAACCTATCATATCATATCGCGGTGTTGACTTCATTGTTTAATTCCTTTAGGGGTAGGGTATTATTACATCCTCTATGGAAGAGGCAAAGGTGGTGCTCTTTCCAAAACCAGGGAAGGAAAGGACTCAATGTGGATCCTACCGACCGATAGCCCTTATTAATATCGATGCTAAGCTATACACTAAAATATTAGCAACTAGGCTGGGAAGGTTAGTGCCACGTTTGATTCACTCGGATCATGGGTCGACAAACGGCATGGGTATTAATGCTTGATTCAGAGAAGCGTTTGATTGGGTCGAATGGTCTTTTTTATTTTTTACGATGGAAAGTATGGGCTTCAGACCTGGGTTTTTACAAATGGTAAGAGCAAACTACAAACCACTGACTTTACGACTAGCCATCAATGGGGACCTTTCTAAAGAGATTTGAGAAACTAGGGGTCCGGGCCCAGTTGCACCTGCGAAGGGGTTGTTAGTTAGGAAAGAGGCCAGCCAGTCCAGTGCCCGTCCGTGATGCCGAGGGTATCACAGAGACGTTTAATGAGTATAGAATGGGTGACTGTGTCAAAGGCAGAGGAGAGATCGAGGAGAATGAGAACAGCAGGAGAGTTGGAGTCAAGGTTAGAGAGCTGATCTTCACAGGTGTTCAGGAGAGCAGTGTCCGTGCCTCTGGATGCCCGGAATCCAGATTGATGGTCATGGAGGCAACCAGCAAGTTCAGTATGACGGATAAGTTGGGGGAAGGCCAACTTTTCCAAGTGTTTGCCCAGCAGGGCGGTGGTAGAGATGGGGTGATAGTTAGCCAGGCATGAAGGGACAGCAGACAGCTTTTTTAGGAGAGGGTGTACAAGAGAGTGCATGAGGGATAGAGGGAAAGAGCCAGTGGCAAAGGAGTGGTTAAAGAGATCGGCTAGAGCCGGGGGCGAGAGAGGAGATATTGTCCTTAATAGTTCGGGAAGAGCAGGGGAGCACCTGCTTGGATGAGACCTTCATATAGCGGACAGCTTTAGAGACCTCATCAGGTGCTGTGGGCAAGACAAAGCCGAGTATTTGGGAGAGGGGGGCAAAGGGAGGCAAGAGAGCAGGAGGGAGGGTGGCGGTGGGTGTGGTGGAGAGAGAAGACAGAATGTCCTGAGTTATAGCTGTGAAATGGGAGGAGGCTGGCAGTGCGGGAGGCGTCTCGGACAGATGGCCGAGGTGCCCCGGGCAGGAGTAGAGGAGAGAATGATCAGACCAGGAGAGAGGGGAAGTGAGTGGGTTAAAGATAGGGATGTCTGCAGAGATGAAGGCATCCAGAGTGTGTCCAGCTGAGTGGGTTGGACTGGAAGAAAGAATGGTAAGGGAGAGGGAATCACTGAGGTTGCGGAACAGTGAAGTGGTGGATTCAGGAGAGTTGTGGTGTATACTGAAGTCTCCAGGGAGGAGGAGTTTAGAGTTAAAGGCCAAGAGAGAAGAGGTGAGGTCAGCCCATTCAGAGAGGAAAAGAGAGATAGGGCCAGGTGGCCTGTAGATGGTAGCAAGGGTAAGTGAGCGAGTAGGCAAGACACCAAGCCTACAAACAAGGCATTCAAAAGAGGCGTAGAATTGAGTAGATGTGATAGAAGCGGGACCCATTCATGGAAAATCAGGGCCACTCCACCTCCAGACTGGTTAGGACTGGGTTTGGAAAGGAGCTAGTAGCCCTTGGAAAGGAGAGTGTCAAGAGCAGTGACAGAGCAGGTGTTGAACCACATCTCAGTAAGGGCAAGGACATCAAAGTGGCCTGTTTAGTTTTTAAATGCCTGAAAGGGCTTGAACCCGCTTACCTGGCTGATAAAATAATGTTATACCATCCAAGAAGGAATCTGCGTTCGGAAGACAAATTCTTGGACCTGTATTCCACGGACCAAATGTGTTTCGTGAGGAGACAGAAGCTTTGGAGTTTTTGGTCCTAAAGTCTGGAATCAACTTCCACTGGAGAGCAGAATGTGAGAAACTTTAGATCTCTTTAGGAAGATACTTAAAACGTTCTTATTTAAATAAAACAATGTAAGTTTTATATAACTAAAACCAATGGTCTGAGTTTCACTTTTGTAATCACAACCTGTTTTCTCTATTTTTTGTTATAAAAATCTGTCGCAAGGGTCAGCTTCATCTTCTGAAGTTAATAAAACCCCCTCCTCCTCCCCTGTGTAAATCTCTTCCTTTCTCCCCTTCTTCTTGATCCACGGGCTCTCCTTCTTTTTTTGTGTAGATAGGGCCGGTCTCGAGAGGAAGCCACTGTGATACGTCCAGAAGTCCGTAATCCGATGGCTCCATTCCCGTGACAGGCCTAGGAAGGGGAAAAAGCCAAATGCCATAAAAAAAACCTTTGGAGGTCCATAGTCTGGAATGCAGGTAGTCGCGGGCAGTCTGGAGGCTGCGGTGTGGGTAGCCAAAAACAATGCTGAGAGAGCAGGACCAACCAAGAAGAAATGGCTGGTAAGGTAAGTAGAAGGGTGATAGGAGCAGGAGAGAGGAAAGAGGCAGTGCGCCAGAAAGCGGACTGTAAATAACCCTAAAAGCTTCAAACAGAAAGACATTTGAAGGAAAGCCTTCCCCGGAGAAGGCAAAGAGTAGCTGCCTACAAAATAGAGAGAGGAGAGGCAGGACCCAGGCAAGGAACCAGGCAGAATGAGTGGACTCAGGCAGAGCTGAAAGGAAAAAAGGGTGGCAGAAAAGAGAGAGAGACAGAAAACAGAGCGTTGTGCACCAAGAGCGGGGAAACAACGTGGAGCGTACCAACCCAAAGGCGCAGGAGCAGTGGGGTTGCAATGCGGCCATATTGGAAGAAGACTAGACTGCTGCCCGCAACGTGACCAAGAACGTGGTGGAAACATGAAGGGCGTCTAAAGCGCCAGCTTTCCCAGACGCGCTGATAGCGATGGTGCATGACAAAAGCACTGCCTGCAAGACTGAAAAGGAGTATGGGAGCCCCTCTACTGAGAACGAATAAGAGTCTAATACCCTGTTCTATGGAATGTCTTCCACTCAGAAGGGTATACAACCACGTTTGAGCTCACTGCACCACTCACAGAGGAGAAATATCCATTTGCACATCAGTCTTTGTCCCACCAACAAGGGCAGTGCAGCACTGACATTTCCTACTTGGTGGCATATCTAATCTCAATATGTTAGGACCGGCCCAAGAAACAGTTCACAAAATTCATAAATAAATATTCGAAAAAGACTACAATGTCCGCAAACCCAATTTGTACGTGCACAACTTATGCCACACTTGTGCCTCTTGGCATGCCCAAATCACCCATAAGAGTCCAGATGAGTAGAGGGTGATCAAGGAAGGCGAATGCATATCCAAGAGTGGCAAGCGATGTGCCATCATGGCTGGCTTTCCCCTAGTCTGATTAGGCACATGTCAGACACAACGCGTTTGGAAAATCCACCATGAGATATTACTGTCTTTATTGAGAACCTTAAATCAATGCTCATTCAGTGCATGAGTTTTTTTGTGTACATGTCTAAGGGGCGTTTCCTAAAATCTATTCCCTGAACCCATTGGGGTGAATTTTGGGGTCCTGGTGACGAGAGGAGGTCCATATTGTACCGCCCATATGGCTGCAGTAAACCTAAGAAGATCAGTGTGCACCCAATCTTGATAATTCACAGCGGGGCGTGCCAGATAACACAGTCGCCCTACTCTGTTAAGAGATTTTCGAGAACCCAAATGTACGGGAAAAAGTAGAGCATTCTAATATTCATGCACCATTTAGTAAGTAAGCATCAGTGAACCATGCTATGTGTCTGCAAAATATACAGATCTTGGAAGCCTTCTCTGAACCTCTAATGGGTTTGTGTGATCACAATTCCACATGATGGCTTGATGGTGATAACATTCACCTATAAGAATCATTGGTTAGAAGGATTTAATGAAACACTGAGAAGCGAAGGCTGGAAAGTTTAAACTGGATCAAAACCCACTGGCAAAACTCTGGGCATCCTCCAGACTGTAGTTTTTTAGACTGCCATGCCATTACAGGAAAGGAAAGGCTATGTCCAAATCAGGTGTGGTACCACCCCAAAAGGGTCAGTCCAGCCCACACTGCTATGACGCATCTTTTCTGCACGACTTCGTAAAGAATCCCAGATCTATTTCAGCCTTATTGAGCCCCATTAGTGAGATGCAGCTTAGGATCCACATCTGGGCGCACTTGTCCCACTTAGGGTGACTAATGCAACACTGCAGAGTGATCGCTGGAAGGTTTTGAATAAACGACGAACCACTGGAACAGCTCTGGACGACCCTCCCCGGATCATCATTTTTCATCCTGTAATGCCAATAGAGAATAGGAAAGACCATATGGAAATCAGACTTGGTCCAGCCCCTAAACGGGCAGTCCAGCTTGAACTCTTGGTCCACATCTCTTATGCACGAAGCCACAATCAACCTAACATGTTTCGGCATCAATTGCAAATATATGGTGCTGGCGGAGCTCATAGATAGCTCAGAATAATCCCTTGGGTGGGAAAAGACTCTCTTGTCTACATTTCTGAAGAGTCTATCACAATATCAACAACTCGTATGTGTAACTTTATAGTGGAAAAAGATTTGCTACGTGATTAGGTGATGTTTGATGTAAAACTTAAAATCAGGATGGCTGTTTTACAGACACATAGGAATTAAATCTGCTACCAACAATAATTTACTTTTTTTTAGCAAACATATACGGGAAGACAAAGAAGTGTGTCTAATTGAATGTCTAATTGAATGTCTTTACTTCAGGCGCTTTGGGGGTTGTTAGCAAAAAGGCAAATGTGTGCAAAAAGGTTAGCAAATGCGTACTTCTATATGCTATAGCATGGATGCTTCTATCTGTTCTACACTATTTTCAGAAAGACTTGGTTGTGTTTATGTTGGAGCTTTAAAGTGTTGGGCGAACGTGCTTATCATGCAAGAACTACTGGTAGCAATTCAGAGAAAAGTTTCCAACTCTGACTTGCTCCTGACTTAGTAGGTGTAAGTTCGGAGTAGCTCAGAGAGGCTCACATGCACTTCTTTATGAATCGAATAGCCCTCTCCAACCTTAAGTCAAGGTTATGCGTTCTTTGTGAATAGCAGAATACTGAGAAGCAGTGTTTGGACCTTATGCGCTGATGGTGACCGGCTGCGTTTCTTTGTCGTTATAGAAACGGAACAATGGCAACTGAAACAATGAATCCGCGACCTGTTCTGCAGCAGTTGAAGTGAGTACACACATTATTTCTGTCAGGGATAGAATGCAGAGGTAGCCACACCATGCCATTAAAGGTTAAGAATGGAGCCGTGTAGTTCTGCCAAATGGGAACTGAAGGGAAACGAGTCCCTCACAGCCTGCACCTACGCTGATCCGTGCCACAAATACGTAATGTAACTTAATGACTTTGTGTATCTTTTGTTGTGGACAAAAGCAATGAGTGCAGTTGTCAGGGATTCTTGGATACAGAAGATTGTATTTAGATAAAATCATCCATAAAGACTGAACGCATTGTTTGAATGTGGGCTCCCTTCCCCTTTTGTGGATGGATAGCTATGTTAGGTGGTGTTTGTGGTTTTATTTGTGTGTTCTCTGTTTATTATGATGCACATAGATGCAATGTGGTGATTTATCAAACACATGAATGTCGAAAAAAGTGAAACCCATACATACATTTCTGTTCAAAGTGTGGACTGGCAAGTAATAAAGTGTGTGGAAAATGCATATGTCAAGTATAGTTCAGTAGGAATACATTAATACCATCTTTTTGTATAGCGCTTAAAAGCAAGGGGAATCCAGCATTATTTTGAATATATATTAGAGAGCAGCGCTGGAAGCCGAGTCCTTGCGTTATTTCTATTGTCATGTAAATGCATATCTTTTTTTTATATATTTTTTTTTATTGGCACAAATGCCTTTAAAAAAACAGATAAAACATTACAAATTGTCCTCTCTTCCCTCCTTAAAATGTCCGTATAACTCTCGGCTATCCAAGCTTTAACATCGTTTACTTGCGGGCCGCATTCAAGCCTTCGTCCACCAGGGCCTTCTTTGCTGCGTTATCACAGCTTATGTTTTTGTTTTCGTTATTACATCAGCAGCTTTTTCAGCAGGCTCAGAAAGCGACTATCAAACCGTGCTTGCCACCAGGCGTCCGCACTTGGTGTTTGGTATTTCATAAACTGTGGCACCAATGTCAAGGATCTCTCCCGATGTAATCCCTTGCAATAGTGTGTCAGGTGTTTTAAGGTCTCCTACCTCTGATTGCAGAATCTACACCCTGTGTTAAGGTCTTCGGTTGTACGTAACTCTCTTGACCACTCTCTTGTTTTAAAAGCATTTAGTCGAAAGTGTATAAACAGGGCTCTGCTGCCATTGTCTGGGTACAATTCAATATGATTCTGCAAGGTATATCTATGGAATCTAGTGTGACCTGTGCTGCCTGCACTATCATGGGGGCAGATGCACACTGACAGCAACGTCTGATGACTTAAAGGAGCGTGATGACCACTGTCCTGAAGAAATACGTGATCTGCTTCTGCACCAGGGTGTGTTTTTACCATATGGAGAAAGGTAGTGGGAAATGAAGTGTCCAAAAAATAACTGGTGACGTAGCATCGTAGCATGCCAGGCCTTTGTGAATACGTTAGACGCCTTATGCAGGACTGTGATTTATGCCGATGGGACTTTCTCTACTGAGGCCTCATACTTGCCATGTCATGTCCATGTCATGTCCTGTGTCATGCATGACACCTCAATCCGGGCCTGGTTTTCCTCATTCCATGCTGGGACTCGTAGTTCCCATTGAGTGTACGGGCCTACACGTCCCAGCATAAAATGTGAAAAACCAGGACTGCCTTGTGGTGTCACAAATGACACAGAGTAACTTTGCATCTTTAAGGCCTAACACTAAATGCCAGCCCAATAAATGCCAGATACTTGTTTGCTTTTATACCCATCTCCATCTTCATCCTTCCAATGCATTCCCTATGCAGCCACCTGCATGGTGCCCTTTCCATTTCACATTCCATTGCACATTATCACCCAATTTCGGTTGGGTGATATTGTATGTAAATATGTGCTCTGTAAAGCGCTTTGGATTAAGGCGCTATATAAATAACACATCATTATCATTATCATTATCATTAATGTGGCAGTTAGGACTGAGACGAGGAAGAGAGGATATTGCGGTCATACTTGGATTACTTACTGGTAATCTTCATTAAACCTAGTCCTGTCCTTCCAGTCCTAACTAATGAAGACGTCCATCTGCCTATCCCAGAACTTTTCACAAAAAGACCCATAAAAAAATAATCCTATTTTCCGTGCGACCACTCCACCCCACCTCAACTCCACTGGTGGGGGATACAAAAATGGCAGCCATTAGGCTGGTAGTCCTGTTCCAATTTCCATGAAGATGGAACAATCTAGTACCCAGGGAAGGAGAGGAGTGGCGTCGGGACGGTGATGAGGAAGAGCAGCACCATGTTTAGTGAAGATTATCAGTAAGTAATCTGCTCATTACCATCACATCCTCTCTTTCTCATCCTAGTCATAACCAATAAAAAATGCCAAAAAGCCAAATAAACTTATTTGCCCTGAAAGTAAGACAGACCCAGAATTACCACAAACCCCAGGGCACCTTTGATGCAGAGTCAATAAGGATACGGGGTCCTTATCAGAGATCCGACTACAAGACTGCAGAGCAGAATCCATGTTTCTTGTGCATTGCAGTGGTGAGAAAACAGTTAGTGGAGGTCCAAGTGTCGGCCTTGCAAATATCCATTAGGGAGGTGCCCATGGGTTCGGGCTACAATGTGGCCGCCCCTCCGTGGTCTGCATGCCACGTTGGCTGGAAGGGGAAAGTCTCCAATGAAGTAGGCTATTGAGATGGTGTCATTTAGCTGCTACCAACCAATAAACAAAGGGGAGGCCTTTGACCCTTCTTGGGGCCACCAAAAGTTAAAAAAACTATTATTATTATTATTATTATTATTATTATTATTATTGGGGTATTTATTGAGCACAGACCTAGCTTCGGGAAGCAACGGATTGCTTTACAATCATAAGGGGAAGAACACAGTGAGAGGAACAGAGAAAAAGAGGAGCAGAGAGCTAACCAGGGAGTTTGGGCAATTGGCAGCAAGGAATCCGCAAGCAATCAGGGGAGGAGACATTATGGGGCCGATCACTGTGTCTCAGAAAGGGTAGGGAGTGCAGGGTGTGTAGACATAGTGTTAGGGAGGAGCCATTCCTTGATGACAATGGCCTTCAACTCGTTCCTGAACTGTAGAAGTGATTGGGCAAGTCTGGTGTTGACAAGGAGTAGGTTCCAGAGTGTTGGAGCATCGACAGAGAAGGCCTGTCTTCTGGTATTTCCTTTTTCCTTCCAGCACCTTCGGAGTGCAAGTGTGCACATTTCCTTACTTCTGGTAGACTGCAGGCTCGCAGAGATGCTGAGTTTCTATGTGAGGTCGTTCGGGGCCTCAGGGTGACAGCTTTGTAGATGATGCAACAGGATTTGAAAATGATACGGACTTGCAGCGGGAGCCAGTGCAGTCCAATTAGGGTCGGTGATGTGTTCATATGTGTGGAGTCGTTTAATGCGTCTTGCTGTATCATGTGCAGGGGTGTCAGGGAAGTCATTGGAAGGCCTTCCAAAAGGGCATTCACACCATACAGGTGACAGAGGACCAAGACTGGGACATCAAATCTGAAGTTGTTTTCTGGGATGAAGGGCTTGGTTTCCGCAGGAGAGAAAGTTGATACCAAGCTGTTTGTGTCTTCCATGCTATGTGCTGTTTGAACGTGAGGTGTCTGTCGATTGTAAATCCAAGGGACTTGTCACAGGTGGGCAGCTAGGGTGTGAAGCCCTCGAGGTTCATAGAAGAGAGCCAGGTCTGCATGTCAGGGTGTTCAGTGTTTTTGCTCAGCAGTAAGAATTCAATCTTGGAGGAGTTGAGCCTTGGGTAAGCACTGGACATCCAGTACTGGATCAATGTGATGCAAGCCTTGAGCTGTGAATGTCTCCGATGGTGGATATTGTGAGGTAGGTCTGTGTGCCATCTGCATATTTGTGGATGTGGATGTTGTGTGGGGCGAGGAGGATTCAGAGTGATTCTACGTAAAGATTGAAGAGGGTGACCGGATGGATCCTTTCAGGACTCGACAGTTGATGGGTAGAGTTAGTGATCTGGAAGAATCAATTTGTAAAAACTGTTGGCAGTTAGCAAAGTAGGCTTTAAACCAGCTGAGAACGATCTCGCTGATCCGCATGTGGTGATATAGATTGTCGGTGAGTGTCTGGTGGTATACTGTGTCAAATGCTGCTGAGTCGTCAGTGAGAACTAGGATACAAGGAGGGCCAGCATCAAGGATTTTTAGGGCATTATCGATCAACTTGATGGTAGGCATTTCTGTCCTGGAGACTGAAAGAGGTTATTGGCTTTGATGTGTTAGAGTAATTGTATGGCTAATGTCTTATCAAGGATCTTACATAGGAAGGGAAGATGGGTGATGCGGCAGTAGTTTCTGAGATCGCCATGGTCTAGTTTTGGTGTCTAAAGAAGCTGGAAGATTTGTCCAGTCTTGAGGATCAAGTGGAAGATGCCTTGAGTTAGGGAGATGTTGATTATCAGGTAAGGGAGAAGTGCATCAGTCAGAAGGTTCTTGAGTACGGAGGCAGGGAGAATGTCATCCGCATACGATGTGACCTTGAAGGATGCTAATGTGGGAGTGAGGGCTTCCATAGTTGGTGCCTTGAAAGTTGTCCAGGTGGTTGTGATTTTGTGAGATGGGATGTGTAGTGTGCTGTCAGTTGTGATGTTGATGTCTATGTGTTGGCGGATCATATTGATCTTGTTGACAAAGAAAGAGTTGATTGCAGTGGATTTTTCGATGGAGTGTGCTACAGGTGGGTCAGGCTGAGGGTTTATGCAGTGCATGATGGCTTTGAAGAGGGCTCTGCTTTCATTGTTGGCCTTGGCGATGGTGTTATGGTAGTAGTTGACCATGGCAGTTTTGATCAATCGCTTGCGTGAAGGGCACTGCAGAATTTTCATCAATTCTTGTCTTGTTTTCCGATGGTTCATTTGTTGAGGTTGAGTTATTGAGTGTACCAGGGAGCAAAAGTTTTAGGCTTGAGTGTGCACTGTTTCACTGGGGAATGGCGGTTGATGTTGTTTGTGAGGGTGGAATTGAGTTCTTGGAGAAACACGTTGCAATCCTGGTTCATCAGAGGTAGATCAGCCCATATGCGTTGGAGTTTGGTGAAGCCTCCATGAGAGCCTCCAGTGGTAAGTTCTTGAAGGATCTGAAGGCTTGTTTGCTTGTTTCCCAATGGGTTTGTTTGAGAGGTGTGGTGTGATTAATCTCAAAGGGTATTGGAAGATGGTTCGACCAGTCAAGCAGAATAGGAGAGCTATGATGGAGGGTAGGAGAGGCAGTGATGATAAGGTCGAGGATATTACCTTTCCTGTGAGTTGTCTTTCAGGTGCTATGTGAGGTTCAGTGTGTCAAGTAGGCAGTGGAGATCATCCTTCATTGACTTGGTTGCTGGGTTGCCAGAGATGTTGATGTCACTGAGGAAAATGTTGTCATGCGTGAGAGACATGGTGGTGACCAAGTCTGTGAAGTCCTCGATGAAGGTGGTGTTGGGTTTGGGTGATCTGTAGATGAGGTGAAAAGTGACTGTCTTACAATCTCTACAATCTTTGCCTTCACAGTTATGATGGTACTCACGAGTCTTCGGGTTCTGCGGTTAGTTCTGAGGAGGTTAGAGGCATCCCCCCAGATGTCCAGAGGTGTCAGGGTTAGTCAGGCGAGTACAAAGGCAGCGAATATGGCAAGGGAAATGTGCACTAAATCACACAGTGAATAGCTTCGAATTAAACTACGTGCACACAGGAACAACGACTCATGTATGCTAGAACCCAGGAGTGCAAATAGAGTGCGACAACAAAACCAATATATGAAAAGGGATGTGGGGTAAGCACCTGACCGCGAGGAAAGTCGGCAAGCGCCTTACCCCCAATTGCTGTTACAGGTACTGACAGCGCTAAACCCACGTGGAGGGCAAGCAATGACAGGATCTGTGAACTAACACTCTTGATGGTATTAAATAAGGGAACTAAAGAACTGTACTCACGAGGACGAGATAAACCTCTTGAATGTCAGCTAGCCCACGAATCCTGTTGATGAAACTGGGACCCAGAAAGGCTAGAACAGCAATGGGAGGAAAACTAAATACCTAAGTTGGAATAGTGATTACAAATTAGTGAGGAAAACATAAGCATTCACACAGGAGCTAGCTACAACCGCACACCACACCTAATAATCAAATGGGAACTAAATGCAGAAGTGCAATGGAAAACATGGAATGGATCCCCATAGAAAGTAAGGATCAGGAGCAGGGAAAAACGAAATAACCAATGCAAACTTCTCCCTACCCCTCCAAGGAAAAGACAGGAAGCTAATCTAAGAGGAAGGCTAAGGCATACGGGTTTACAGCAGCAAAGGACAGAGTCAAAGAAATATAGAACACAGACAAACTGGGCTGCATCTAAAAGGGGAAGCACTGAGAAATGCTGCCTGCAAACAGAGGAAGACAAAAAGGGAATCAAGGGAGCAGAAATCAATTAGCGCATGAATCCGAGATTCAGGGCGGAGGAGCAAGAAAACAGGAACTAGGAACTAGGTACAAAGGCAAGGAACAAGGAACAAGGGACTAGTCACAACAGGAACACTGCAAACGATGACCAGCGCTGGACTGAAGTAAGACTGAGGCTTTTAAAGCTGCTTAACGAGCACACGCCTCAGGTGTGCTGATTGCTGCACCTGCAGCCACAGCTGTTGCCTATCCTCCACCCAACCTTGTCCTGCAAGGGTGGAGGTGGAGCAGTGGGCCAGGCATTCTGGGAAGCATAGTCATTTGGTTAAAGAAGCATGCTGGCTGCCAAAAACCTGGAATGGATCCGGAAGGGAAGTAGCTTGGAAAATAGAGATTTAGCGCTCCCAATTCATCACAGCACTGTAGCATAAGGTTCGGAGGAAAGGTCCAGTAGGGAATAAACCCCAAATCATGCCCCCAAGTGGTGGGAACGGGAGCGAAGGGAGCGAGTTGTGACAGTATACCCCCTCCTACGGCCGTCTTCGGGTGCCCGCCACCCGCACGAGACATCTTCTTTCCATGATGGGAGTGCTTTTTCTTTGGAGGTGGCACTGATGGAAATGGTGGCCTGTGGGCAAAGGCAGATGGACTTCCATGATAGGAGTGCTTTGTCTTTGGAGGTGGTACTGATGGAAACGGTGGCTTCTGGTGAGGAAGAGACTCATGGTTCGAAGAAAGGCATGAAGGACTTGCAGGACCTGAAGCAGAGTTGGAAGGTCCAGGAAGCTCAGTCACTGGGAGTGGACCCTTATAAGTCTTTGAGGAGGGAGGCAGGCTGGTGCAACATGCCTTAGACAATGGTAGAAGCCCTGTTAGCCTTTCTGCCGAGAGTGGACATGCAGGAGGTGAGGAAATTGCTGGCTTCAGGAAAGGTTTATGTTCAGCCATTAGAGAAGGTGGCGGCTGAGGTAGAGGTTCAGATTTTCTTCTGTCATCCACCTGGGAAAAGGCTTGTGGTTGAAAGTGACTAAGGTTTGACTGCACATGTTCTACGCCTTGGAGACCTGGAAGTCCAATGGGTTGTACAAGGCTGGTACTCCTGGTGACAGTCGTGTAGCCACTTTGTTGCACGTGGGATACAACAGCAGGGACGTTTGGCATACTGATAGGAGTGATAGACGCAGTACTTGGTATTTCAGGCACACTCGCAGAAGGAGCAATAACAGACACATTTTGAACTGCAGCAGTCATTCCCTTCCTTTGGCTACTAGCACCCAACTGGTGCTTCTTGGCGGAATTCTGTTGCACAAGTCCTGTAGGTAATACACCGGTCTGCACCACCCCCTGTGCACACCCAGGTGAGTGGTTCTGACTCACCACTTGGTCCAGCTTGATGACTCTGAAGCGGGAGCTGGAAAAAGTCTCAAACTCTGATGCTGCATCTTTAGGAGGCTCTGATGCTAAAGTGAAGCAGTTGGGAGAATCGTCTTGTGGAAAAGGCAGGCATTCTGGTGCTCCTCCTGAAGCAAAAGAAAGGCAAGCTAGACGTTCATCGACAGTAAATGGTTGGGATTCAGGAGGAATCGCTGGAGCAGAAGAAAATACAGCAGGATCTGATGGTGTAGACAGGTATACCTCTGATATCGGCAGCGAGGCTAAGCAGGATACAGGCGTCTCATGAACTGAAGGCAAATACTCAGTATACTCCGGGACTGAAGACATGCACTTTTGATGGACTACCGGAGGCTCTAAAGCTGAAGGATGTTCTGCAGGATGAGTCACTGTAGCCGAAGACAGGCAGGCCAGGGGAAACCTTGAGGCTGAAGGCATGCAAGCTGAAGCAATCTCGGTTGCTGGATACAAACATGTCCAGATCTTTGGGACTGGCTCTTGAGTAAATGGCAGACATGGCAGCGGTTCATTGGTTGAAGACACGTGTGCCAAAGATGACTGCAGGGCTGTGGATTGGATCATAGAAGAGTCAATGGTTGTAGGAGGACAGACAGAAGTCTCAGAAGTTGACAGACACATTGGTGGCTCAGGAATGGAGGGCACCTTTAGGGCAGTAGACTCCTTGGCACCAGTAACCAAAGACTGAGCTGTACCCTTGCAGTCCCTTTCTTTAGTGGGTGACACAGAGTCTCTTTCTCTGTAGAAGTCAAAATCCACCAGTGGAATCACCATAGTAAAGTCTCTGTTAATCAGGATTTCGTCAATTGTCCATTCCTCTGTTTTAGCTTCTGAAAGAGGCAGATTATCAATCAACAGTTCAGGAATCGCCTGCCGGTTTTTTGGTTCTGTATACTGTGGAATGAGTCCATCAGAACATGAAATCTGTACTGTCTCTGACTGTTCGTATTGATCAGAATTGGCAGAAGGAAGAGTGAACCCAGAGGTAACATCATTTTCCACATCAGCTTTCACATCTACTTCAGTCTCAGCAGCTGTATCAAGAGCAGGGCCTAAGCCTACTGTAGTGACTGAATCTGTGTATGCCACCATTGTGGATTGTGTTTGGAAATCAGAAGCTTGTATGTGTGCTAGCTCAGAATTATGACAAACTGCTACACAGGAAATTTTAGGTAAAGGAGTGGCTTGTAAATCTTCAGCTAACTGCAATCCCTGACAAACAGCAGAACAATTGTTAGAAACTGTGCCCAGATTAAGCGCTGTGCTAGACGAAAGACCTTCACTCCCAATAGATCTAACATATTGACAAATATCATGGTTTACCAAAGTCTCTGCACTCAGGGGCTGAACAGTGTTCACTTCCTCAACATCAACAGATAAAGTCTGAGGTGTATTCAGTAAAGTGTGCAAGGTTTTATTCTCCTCTTGTAAAGAAATGAATTCTTGTCTTAACTCCTCAAGCTTAGCTCTTAGCATGCCCTGCATTAACTGTACATCACTATCAGTAGGCACAGGGGGAGGCATAGTGGCATCAGGGCTGGATCCTGCACTAGCAATCTGGATGTGCACCGATTGTACATTGTCCTCTACTGCTTGCAGGTTCTGTGATTTATAGTTTCTCTTACCAACTTGGTCTGTGTTTCCCTTAAGCAAACTATTGACATTAGACCTCTTGGCATTAGGGACTACAGTATGTACCTGTGCAAAGGAGTATGCTTTAGACTGAGGGTAGAAAACAGAAGTTATGCAAGGAACCCCTCCATTCTTTATGTTTGTATCATGAAACTGTTCTATCTGAGGTGAAGCACAACTGGAATCATGGGGTTCAACAACAGAGGTACTCTTGTATAATAAGTCTAACAGTGTGTTGTTTTCTGCGGCTAAGGCTTGCGCTGACATAGAATCGGGATCAAAACAAAAGATAGAACTAGGATCAGGCAATGTAGGATGTGCCATCCTATGGGAAAAATACTTTGCACGTAAATGCCCATTCGTGACAAGGAGTTCATTTAAGTCAGGACTAGTGATTTGATTGTCACAGGTAAATGTAGGGGAAGCTGTCTGTACAAACTTGTTAGAGGCCTTGCTGCCTTTCTTTCTTAAACTTGCCATATTCAATGGGAATTTTGGGCTGGTCATTCTGTCAGGGGTAGTCAGGCGAGTACAAAGGCAGCGAATATGGCAAGGGAAATGTGCACTAAATCACACAGTGAATAGCTTCGAATTAAACTACGTGCACACAGGAACAACGACTCATGTATGCTAGAACCCAGGAGTGCAAATAGAGTGTGACAACAAAACCAATATATGAAAAGGGATGTGGGGTAAGCACCTGACCGCGAGGAAAGTCGGCAAGCGCCTTACCCCCAATTGCTGTTACAGGTACTGACAGCGCTAAACCCACGTGGAGGGCAAGCAATGACAGGATCTGTGAACTAACATTCTTGATGGTATTAAATAAGGGAACTAAAGAACTGTACTCACGAGGACGAGATAAACCTCTTGAATGTCAGCTAGCCCACGAATCCTGTTGATGAAACTGGGACCCAGAAAGGCTAGAACAGCATTGGGAGGAAAACTAAATACCTAAGTTGGAATAGTGATTACAAATTAGTGAGGAAAACATAAGCATTCACACAGGAGCTAGCTACAACCGCACACCACACCTAATAATCAAATGGGAACTAAATGCAGAAGTGCAATGGAAAACATGGAATGGATCCCCATAGAAAGTAAGGATCAGGAGCAGGGAAAAACGAAATAACCAATGCAAACTTCTCCCTACCCCTCCAAGGAAAAGACAGGAAGCTAATCTAAGAGGAAGGCTAAGGCATACAGGTTTACAGCAGCAAAGGACAGAGTCAAAGAAATATAGAACACAGACAAACTGGGCTGCGTCTAAAAGGGGAAGCACTGAGAAATGCTGCCTGCAAACAGAGGAAGACAAAAAGGGAATCAAGGGAGCAGAAATAAATTAGCGCATGAATCCGAGATTCAGGGCGGAGGAGCAAGAAAACAGGAACTAGGAACTAGGAACTAGGTACAAAGGCAAGGAACAAGGAACAAGGGACTAGTCACAACAGGAACACTGCAAACGATGACCAGCGCTGGACTGAAGTAAGACTGAGGCTTTTAAAGCTGCTTAACGAGCACACGCCTCAGGTGTGCTGATTGCTGCACCTGCAGCCACAGCTGTTGCCTATCCTCCACCCAACCTTGTCCTGCAAGGGTGGAGGTGGAGCAGTGTGCCAGGCATTCTGGGAAGCATAGTCATTTGGTTAAAGAAGCATGCTGGCTGCCAAAAACCTGGAATGGATCCGGAAGGGAAGTAGCTTGGAAAATAGGGATTTAGCGCTCCCAATTCATCACAGCACTGTAGCATAAGGTTCGGAGGAAAGGTCCAGTAGGGAATAAACCCCAAATCATGCCCCCAAGTGGTGGGAACGGGAGCGAAGGGAGCGAGTCATGACAAGAGGCCAGACAAAGGGGCTCTGTGCAATCCAGGGGGCCACCCCCTGGGAAACCCTTGTGGGGAAGAAAACCCAGAGTCTCTTGACGTAATGGCAGTCCAATGCAAAGGTGTTCCAAATGTCAGAGTGGAGAGACAAAGTTTCAGTCGGTGGAATATCAGCAAGAATTGGCATCCAAGGCAAGTAAGAACATAGCAGGATGGGAACTCCACTGGAACTGCAGCCAAGCGAGAAATTTGAAATGCGGGATTCGCATAGAAGGAAGATTGAGAAGAGAAACTACAGAGGAGATAGATATAATGAACGGAAAAAGAAAAAGAAAAAGGTAAGCAGGCAAATTGCCAGGAAGGACAGAGAGTTGAGAGTGACTCAGGAAGGCAAGGCGCCGGATAGCACTGAGAGCCGAGAGCGGCGTAGAAAGGCAGTGAGCTGGGAGGTAAAGGGAGCCGAAAAGCAGAAGGGAGCCGAGAGTGGCGCAGGTGGGCAGGGAGCCGCAACGCAGAAGGGAGCCGAGAGCCGCGCTGGCGGGCAAGTCTCCGAGAGAAAGGAGCGCCGCAGAAGTAATTCTCCGTCGGAAAAGCCGACAGTGAAGGAAGGTAGCAAACGGGGGAAGGAGGAAGAAAGTAAACCGTAGAACTGGCAGGCAACGATAGCTTAAGAGGAAAAGGTGGTCAGCAGAAAGTGAAAGTAAGAAAAGCAACAGGAACGTAGTCAGGAGGCCGACGAACGTGCAAAGGGAAAACCTCCGAAAGGTTTGAGTGGAAAACTGCAAATTGAAGGGAGCAATGCTAAGCGTAGAAACAGAGTAGCAATGCAGTTACCTGTCTGTTCTTTGGTGTTTAAGTACGAATGAATGAGTTGAATGTGAGTGATCTCCATATTGAATGGAAGACTAGACCTGCACTGCTAGTTGGTGGTAACGTTGTCGAACAGGCGCCATCTTGGATTCCACTGAACAATTTGTGGATGATGCATCTTCCACTGCCTCCATAGGCTTCTAGGGGTCCTTCTGACTGTATGCCCTCACAACGGGGTGGAAGGTCTGGGTTTCCAAGGATGAAACCTATGGAATCTGCACACCAAGGTAGGGACATGAATAGCGGATGCTGGTTCCCAGGTTCTATCGGAAGGTCCATAGCCCTTCCAATCGACGAGATATTGTAAAGTTCCCCGATGATACCTGGAATCAGCTATGGCCGACACCTCATATTCAGGCCCTTCGGGTGTGTCGAAAGGAGGAGGAGTGACTGCTCCTTGTCTGAAGAATCTATCAGGCACAAAGGATTTTTTACTGAGAGACATGGAAAACATTATGTATTCGGGACCATGATGGAGGTAATTGTAACCGGTAAGCTACCTTTCCGATGGCCTTGAGTACCTGAAAAGGACCAAAGAATTTGGGGGATAATTTGGAAGGTATCATTCTGCTTGGAAGGTATCGAGATGATAACCAAACAAGATCCCCCTTATGATAAGTAGGGTCCTGGGATCTTCTTTTGTCCGCTTGTATCTTGGTTCTTTGTTGGGTGTCTTTCAGGAGGGTACGGGCAAGATTATGTCCGGATTGAATGTTTGCCACCAACTCCTCTACTGTAGGAGAATTTGTTATCCGGGGTGACGTGGTAGGTATCACTAATGGATGAAACCCATAAGTACAGTAGAAGGGAGACATCTTAATAGCTGAGTGTTGAGAATTGTTGTAAGCAATTTCCGCATAGGGTAGTAGCTCGTTCCAGTTATCTTGAGTAGCGGATATAAAACATCTGAGATATTGTTCGAGTGATTGGTTTAACCTTTCAGTCTGACCATTAGCTTGTGGATGATAGCCAGAGGTAAGATTCCGTTGTATGCCTAATGATTGGCATACATTTTTCCAAAACGCCGAAATGTATTGTGGCCTCCTGTCAGAGATAATGTGCTTAGGTAACCCATGCAAACGAAAAATACTCTGTAGAAAGCAGGATGCCATTTGAGCGGCAGTAGGAAGTTTTACTATGGGAATGAAATGGGCCATCTTTGTCAAAGAATCAATGGTTACCATTATGGTGGTGTTGAGATTAGAAGGAGGTAATTCCACAATAAAATCGGTAGAAATCCTTTCCCAAGGTTGGCTGGGTCTGGGAGGTTGAACCAGCTTTCCTACTGGTAACTTCCTCTGTGTCTTTTCCTGAAGACATATAGTACAAGACGAAATGTAGTCTTTTACATCTGCAGATAACGAAGGCCACCAGAAATGGCGACTGATCAGTTCTTGGGTGTTGGCAATACCTCGATGACCCGCGAGTTTGTGGTCATGGCACATGTGCACGACCTGTTTCTTGAGAGAATCAGTTGTTACATATAGTTCCGTGTTGTGGTAATACAATCCTTGTTCTTCCTGGAGTTGATACTTTTGAATTCAATATCATTAATTCCTTGTACTTGTCTTCAGACGTCTTGAAGAAATGTGGAGACCACAAAAACGAAAGTGGCTTGAGGTAATATTCTCTCCGGAATACAACCTTCTTCTGGTTGGAGACTCCGAGACAAAGCATCAGCCAATTGATTATTGGTCCCTGGGATGTGTGTGATGACAAAGTCAAAGGAAGAAAAAAAATATGCCCAGCGGGCTTGACGGCTGTTTTGACATTCATAATTTTGGAGGACCTTCAAGTTTCTGTGATCGGTTCTGATGGTGATGGGATATTTTGCTCCAATCAAAAGATGTCTCCACTCTTGGCAGGCTTTCTTGATAGCTAGTAATTCTTTCTCAAGAACAGTGTCATTTTGTTCTGAAGGGGTTAAAGTCTTTAACATGTAGGCAATGGGGTGTTCTCTGTCGGTTAAGGAAGTCTGTTTTAATACTCCCCCAATAGCCGAATGTGAAGTATCGGTTTCAAGAATGAATGGTTTGGTTTGATCCGGTATTCTTAAAATGGGTGCCGTAGAGAAGGCTGTCTTGAGTTTGTCGAATGCTTGATGTGTCTTTGTAGTCCAGATACATTTTTTACCTTTTCGTAGTAGAGTGGTCAAGGGCGTGATGACTTTATAGAAGTTAGGGATATATTTCCTATAAAAGTTTGAAAATCCCACAAATCTTTGGATCTCCTTTATTCCTTGTGGTGCCTTCCACTGCAAAATGGCTTGTACTTTTCTGGGGTCCATGGAAGCTCCTTCTGCAGAAAGGATAAATCCGAAATAGGGAATACTGGCCTGATGAAAAGAACACTTCTCCAACTTGGCAAACAGATGGTTGTTTTGTAGACGGTGTAGTACTTCGGACACATGGTTTATGTGCTCTTGCAGATTGTTGGAGAAAATTAGAATGTCATCCAGATAGATGATTAATGAATGAAGTAATAAGTCTGAAAATAAGTGGTCTATGAACCTCTGGAAAACGGAAGGGGCATTTGCTAACCCGAAGGGCATCACGCAATATTCGTAGTGCCCAAAGGGTGTGCGAAATGCGGTTTTCCATTCTTTTCCATTTTTAATTCGAATTAAATGATAGGCTCCTCTTAAATCCAGTTTCGTAAAGATTGAAGCACCCCTTACGGCTTCAAGGATATCTTGGATAAGGGGTAACTACCTTGTTAGTGACTTTATTTAACCCTCTATAATCAATACAGGGTCTGAGTTTTTGCAATCCTTTTTAGGTATAAAGAACAAGGATGCCCCTGCTGGGCTTTTGGATTCTGTTATCAGCCCATTGCTCAAATTGGTTTGTAAGTATTCCCGTAATGCTTCCTTTTCTGGGTTAGATAAAGTATACATTTGCCCAAAAGGGATCTGAGCATCAAGTAACAGATCAATGGCGCAGTCATCTCTTCTGTGGGGAAGCAACTCTTTAAATTCCTCATTGGAGAAGACCGTGTGGTACTTATGATAGCATTCCGGTAACAAATTTAGGTTCAATACCACAGAGGAAGGTTTCTGAGAAGTTACATGTGAATTTGAGGTTTGTACCCCTGTGACACAGTGTGGTAAACATGAGGAGATGCAGTATTCTGATCCCAAAAACATTGTGCCGGCCTTCCAATTGATATAGGGATTATGTTTAGTCAACCACGGAATCCCTAGGATTATGGGGTAATGTGCGGCTTTGATAAGGTCAAAGATTACCTCTTCTTCGTGAGTAGATATCTTCATCGTCATGACGGAGGTGTTTTCTTTTATAGGTCCTGAAGATAACGGTTTCCCGTCTACTCCTTCGACCGGCACGGCAGTGGTCTTAGATAAATGAGGTATCTTGTTTTTATAAGCCCAAACGACATCCATGAAAAGACCTGCCGCACCACAATCTACCAGAGCTTGAACCTTTTCAATTGTAACGTCCTGGAATTGGATTGTTATCGGCAATACCACCATATGTGGTGAATTAGCTACACAATTTAGGGAACTCTGCAAAATTGACCCATTCACGGTTACCTTTATGAACGGGTGGAGGCGTTTCCCGAGCGCCGTGGAAGGACCAGGTTACAGTCTTTGAGTACATGCTTGTCGGATCTACAGTACATGCACAACCCCAGAGTACGTCTCCTATTCCTCTCCTCTGGGGTAAGAGGACCTCTGGTTGTACCTATTTGCATAGGTTCGTCCTCAGTAGTGCGGGACGTCTTGACTGATTCACTTCTTGCAGTTGTCAGAATTCCTTTTGCCCTTCCTGTTCTTTTTTCTAGATTTCTTTCTTGGATTCGGTAATCCATATGTAGGACAAGAGTAATCATTTCAGCAAGGTTGTGCGGAAGGGGAACTCGAGATAGCTCATCCTTCAATTCATCGTTCACATTTCTTCGGAATATGTTTAGGAGGGCGTCATCTGACCGGGCCGTTTCGTTAGCCAACTGCTTAAATTGCGTGATGAAAGCCAGTAGTTGCATTGTTCCTTGTTTCAAGTCAAGAATGTTTTCTTGGGCTGTAACCACTAATTCTCTGTGTCCAAACATGGCCTGGAGACTATTTGTAAAGCCGACTAGAGACTCTAAGAGTTGGTTGTTTGTGGTCACCAGTGGAGTAGCCCGAGCCAGTGCACTTCCTGATTGGTTAGATATTATAAAACTAACCTTGGATCGGTCTGTAGGAAAAAAGGCCGGTTTTAGAGTAAATTGTATGGTACAAGAGTCAATGAATTCCTTAAGTCTCTTAGGGTTGCCTTCATATTTTCCCATAGGTAAAGGTCCTGGAGGTAGTGCTGTCCTCGAGTTTACCATTTGGCGAAGCATGGTGTTTTCATTCCGCAAAGTCTGCACTTCAGTATTTAGGTTTTGGACCGCAGCCACCAGTTGTTGGATTTGTTGATCCATGATCTATTTTTGGGCGTTGCTATCTCTTACAATCTCTACAATCTTTGCCTTCACAGTTATGATGGTACTCACGAGTTTTCGGGTTCTGCGGTTAGTTCTGAGGAGGTTAGAGGCATCCCCCCAGATGTCCAGAGGCCAGACAACTGGGCTCTGTGCAATCCAGGGGGTCATCCCCTGGGAAACCCTTGTAGGGAAGAAAACCCAGAGTCTGTTGACGTAATGGCAGTCCAATGCAAAGGTGTTCTAAATGTCAGAGTGGAGAGACGAAGTTTCAGTCGGTGGAATATCAGCAAGAATTGGCATCCAAGGCAAGTAAGAACGTAGCAGGATGGGAACTCCACTGGAACTGCAGCCAAGCGGGAAATTCGAAATGGGGGATTTGCAGAGAAGGAAGATTGAGAAGAGAAACTACAGAGGAGATAGATATAATGAACGGAAAAAGAAAAAGAAAAAGGTAAGCAGGCAAAATGCCAGGAAGGACAGAGAGTTGAGAGTGACTCAGGAAGGCAAGGCGCCGGATAGCACTGAGAGCCGAGAGCGGCGTAGAAAGGCAGTGAGCCGGGAGGTAAAGGGAGCCGAAAAGCAGAAGGGAGCCGAGAGTGCTGCAGGTGGGCTGGGAGCCGCAAAGCAGAAGGGAGACGAGAGTGGCGCCGACGGGCAAGTCTCAGAGAGAAAGGAGCGCCACGGAAGTAATTCCCCGTCGGAAAATCCGACAGTGAAGGAAGGTAGCAAACGGGGGAAGGAGGAAGAAAGTAAACTGTAGAACTGGCAGGCAATGATAGCTTAAGCGGAAAAAGCCAGTCAGCGGAAAGTATAAGTAAGAAAAGCAACAGGAACGTAGTCGGGAGGCTGACGAACGTGCAAAGGGAAAACCTCAGAAAGGTTTGAGTGGAAAACTCCAAATAGAAGGGAGCAATGCTAAGCATAGAAACAGAGTAGCAACGCAGTTACCTGTCTGCTCTTTGGTGTTTAAATACGAATGAATGGGTTGAATGTGAGTGATCTCCATATTGAATGGAAGACTAGACCTGCACTGCTAGTTGGTGGTAACGTTGTCGAGCAGGCGCCATCTTGGATTCCACTGAACAATTCGTGGATGATGCATCTTCCACTGCCTCCATAGGCTTCTAGGGGTCCTTCTGACAGACTGTGCCTGTTGGGGAGAGGGCAAAGTGTCAGGATAGGCTTTTGAAAGAGACAACAATAGCAACGTCCAGTTTGGTTCATGGCCATGATGCCTTGTGAATGATGGCGAGGCCTACCAATCTTGTTTGAATTCTGTAGACGTTGGGGGTGAGGACATCTAGGATGTGGGTGGAGGTGGATGTCATCCTGGTCTCAGTAATGAAGATGTTATCCAAGACATGTCTGATGATGAGGTTGGCAAAGGTTCGCTGTATGGTTGATTGCTGAACGGAAATTGGCAAGCATCAGTTTTCATGTAGTGGTGGATGGTGGAGTGGTGATGGATTGTATGGTGACCTGGTTTAGGTTTTTTCAATGAGATGTCCATTATGTTGCTGGTGAGTTATGTGGTTGATAATAAGTGGTGATGATGTGGATGGGATGTTGCGATAGAGGGGTGAAACACATATTCAAGGTAACTTACCTGATGTCAAGTGGAGCATGGGTTCTGGTCCTGGGTTGCCCTTTTCTTCATCTGCTCTTTGCTTCACACACCTGGGTGAGAGATGCCCATGATCTAAGAGTTAAGACCAGAAGGCAGGGCAAAGAAGGTGGGTGACCTAGATCAACTTGTACTTGCTCACCAACTGAACATTAGAATTGTGCAATCTGGTCACGATATATAAGAATGACCTCACACACATTTGGAGACTATAAAGGGCCCCTTCCTCCTGTGAGAGATCAGCTGGAAGGGCAGGCAGCACAATCTCCTGAGACAGTTGAAATGTAGAAACGACCTTTCTGTGGCATGCGGGGTCACAACAGTGAATAATTGCCTCCAGTGAGATGATTAAATATGAAGGGGAACAGATAAGGGCTGTAAGTTCCCTAGCCTATGGGCCGAAGTGATGGCAATCTAAAACATTCTTTTCAATGTCAGATGTTTCTGGTACATGTGTTTTAAAGGTTGGAATGGAAGGCTTTGAGGGGCCTGGTAAACAAGCTGGAGGTCCCATGAAGGCGCCAGGGATTTGGTCCTGGGCATGGAATTTGGAAAATTCCCCGGAAGCCTGGTGATGTCATCTGGCACGCTGACTTCCTCCCATGCGGCACAGACAGCTCGGAAGGCAGCCCACTGCACCCAAAGAGTGAACAGAGAAGTCCCAGGTGGAAGCTGAAGAAACCTGGCTATGTCTGTAAAGCCACAATTGAGTGGCAGCAGATTACTCCTGCTGCAACAGGACATGTAATTAATCAGTGCTGATCATAAGGCTGGAGGCTAGAGGGTCTCCCAGAGCCCTGCGTGGCAGTGAGGCGGGGAGCAGAGAGATCCTTATATCTAAGGCACTCCCTCTCAATGTTCAGGATGCCTGTTGACAGCTGTTCATTGGTGTTGAGTCTTCTGCTAGGACTGAAGGGGAAATCTTGGAACAGAAAAGAAGGGGCAGCTGTCAGCAAGAGGAGGGAATCTAAGTTCTCTGAGTACAAAATGGTGTTATCATGAGCATCTGGTCCAGCTTGAGCCTGATTTGCCTCCGAATCCCGGTAAGCTGAGCGATTGGTGAAAAATATAGTGGGATGTGTTGCCCAGCTCCCCTTCTATTAGGTTACAGATTTTTTGTTTTCCAGATTCCCAACACAGAGCATTCTCAAACCAACATGTGGCATCTGAGGATGTTGCTCACTTTTCAACCAGAAAAATCTGTCATGAGGTTTCTTTCTGGAAATATTTATGATCCAGATTTTCAGACTTTCAATCAGATGTACAAATTAAAAGTGAATACTACCGGTTTAACCAAAGGATCACTGTTTGGCAAATGCTTACTGTTTCTATCGAACTGTAATGAGAATGGAGGCAAAAACTGTGCATGCTGTGAATCTGGAACATAAGAAAGCAACATTCTCTGACTGTTATTCTCAAACTTCTATCCAAACATCCTTTGAACATGGCTAAATCACTGGACTGGAGTTAACCACTGAGGTAATATTCACAGAGGCTGGACCGATCTAGGGACACTAGATCCCATTCGCCCAGACCCCAAGGGAGGGTCTTGCTTAGTGGGCTCACCTACCTAGCCTCAAAGGGGGTAGCACCCCTCTGGGGAGAAGGGAAGAATTGTCCAGATGCATCACAGCTGTTATAGACCTCTGCTTGGAAACAGGTTCATGTGAACAGAGTGCTTCTAGATGTCCACCCTGCAAATATGCACTTCATACCATCTGGCCAAAAAACATTTTCGTTGTTGCATATGGAGGGCTCATATTTCCACATTCTGGTAATTAAGTGCCAGATGTTACCTCTACTTGACAGGAAGCAGGGTCCATTATAAATTCCATGCATTTTCATGCTGCATTCAATGCCAAGAGTTTGTATAGTCTATTGTCAGAAAAAAAAAATAATACCTGTTATCCTTCTGAGTGTATGCATAGAGACAGCCTCTCAGCTAACTGTAATTCCCCTCAGAGATCCCCCATCAGGATACATAGTGACAGGGTAAGGATATCTGAGAATCAGCACAGTAGGAAATGGACCAAGTCCCATCTCAATGATCTCTCACAAAGTCGAAGTAGGGGCAGCAATTCTGAGGAGACACAAAAAGAAGTGCTGTTTACTATTGTGTTTTCTGGGGGACGAGACATCCGACCCCCTCCAACATCCCAAAAAATATCTGAATTAGCACTCAACAGATGTAAAAGCTCCGCAGTCTAGGGTACCAAGGGAAAACTGCTCCAATAGAACACAGATGAAAAGAATGCACAATGCAAGGGCACCTGTTGAAATGCAAGTGTATAAGGAGTTTAGGATAGTTCAAGAAAATGTTCCAAGTAGGAGTAGAGGAGGAAGGTCTGGGTAGCTCAGGATAGCATCTCAGTTTGTAGTGGGCAAAGCCCAAGTAACAGAGATGATTCAAGCGTGAATAAAATAAGGAGAACAGATGAGTCCATGTCAGGGAAAGGATAACCAGGGTCCCTGCCAGAGTAACCAAAGACGCATTAGGAAACAAGTGAAACACCATACAAGGAACACAAGGGAAGTGCCGCGAAAGCTGAAGATTGGAACAAGTAAAATAATAGATAATACAGCAGAGCAAAAAGAATCCAGTAAATGGCTCCAGGTCAGGAAGCCAGAAATATCCTAATGAAACACAGCTGAATTGCAAGACAATGGGCAATAACCTTATTCTTGAGCACAGGCCAGCTGCATCATTTGCACAATATGCTCATTCTGCTGGTAATGGCAGGAAGAGACCCAGAATCATAGGCACGATGTGCAGTGATGTCACATCAGCCAGGTGAACCCTGGTCAGCCAAGTGAACCCTGGTCCCTCTAGGAAATTTAGTTTCCTACTAAACTTTATTCAGAAAATGTGCTATGCAGTGAACACAAAAAACATTTCTCCCACATTCGAGCTGTCATAGAATCACATGCTTTTAATGTTCCCCACCATCAGGCTGGGAATATGACTCCAGCCTAATGACGGAAAGTGTTAGAGGCATGTGAATCATTAGAAGATATCAGTGCGTAAGGACTACAGTTACAAGTATATATGTTCTTCTCTAAAGCAAGTATAAAAAACAAGGCGTTTTTTATCCGGGTGTGGTGCCCCTTGTTCTGGCGGAGGCAAGGGACTTAATCGCACACATTTGACAATCAGTCTTCATGGTTGCATCGCTAGGTCCACTGCAGGAATTCCTTCAGAGGCTGTGGAAACAGACATTAGATGCTGGGTGGACAGGATTGTCCATTCCCATGAAGAAACCTTATTGTTTTAGACAAATTCAAGGAACTTGCTGGAAGGCATTACTACTATCCCCTGAAACAGTGGTGTTCGATACTTTTCTTTAGGAACGGGGTGCTCACCTGGGTTTTCATCACTTAGAGAAATTCCTAAACTGAGTGTTAGGATGTATTTTCAGACCAGGCCAGTGGGAGGATTCTGAGAGGCCACACTAGTTGATGAACAGGGTAATTAACTATTCAGTCTAGCCAAACTATATCAAGATAAGTATGAGCTGAGCAGTAAGGCAGAATTCAGGAGATATGAGGGGGTGTAACAGTACAGTTAATTACACAAAAACACTGAATTAGGCCAAGCAACACAGAAGTAAAACATACTATTTCATTAGACCTTTAAACATATATACAGACACACAGTTTGGTGAGATCACCCACACTTAAATCTTAAAACCTTAACAGTAGGTCATTATAATTGAAACAAGTAAAACTGTGAGCAGTAAATTGAAGAACACAATACAATGCAAACAGACAACCATATACTCTGCTTACATTTACTCTTCCATATCAATCTGTTTTTGAAGAAACAGGTGAATAAAGTTCCAAATCTAAAGCACTTAGAAGGATTGAAGGTAAGTAAAGGCAGTTTAGGGGTGTCCTCCAAATCTCACCACACTAGGGGTTACCCTAAGTGAGGTCCACCTGCCCTTCCTTGTCCCCTATAGTCAAAATGCAGTGGCAGAGAAAAATCCTGGTGACCCATGTACAATTACAGGAGAAATAGCAAGTATAAGAAGGTGGAGTACAGACTCTCCCTAAAGTATGACATTTTGAGCCAACAGTGGGCAAGAAGAAAGTGTATGGAAGGGAGCAGTCTTTCTGAAAGAGAGAGCATGTTGGTCTGGAAGACATGCTTTGCAAGAGTCGCAGTGCAGAAGAGTTAGCAGTAGAGCAAGCCAGGAAATGGGGAAACTATAACCGCAGAGGAAACTGAGGAACACAGGAATGCTGCAGAAGTCGCAGGTCGGCAGGGAGTGGGGATGGCACAGTGAAGGTGGAAGGGTGATGAAGAGAGATAGTCAAGCAGAGGTGAGGAAGAAGAGAGAACAGTGAAGAAGCAGAACAAGACATCGAACCGGGAGAGGGTTAGCAAGGCAGCCAGAGCCAACAACCCAACCCAAATTCACAAGCGCAGATTCTGCAAAGGATCTGGAAATGGACCATGGAAGGATCCAAGTCTCATGGATGTCATTTGTGGGTCGCCTGGGGTCGCAGGTGCAACCCCGGGCTACCTCTCTGCTGGCCCAGGCTCTGCCCTTGCGTCCCCTGGTTTGGATGTTAGTGTCAGCACAAAAAAAGAAAGAAAAACATGCTGAAAGACCTGTTCATTTATTGAGATATGTTAATAATTAGGGAATGTTTATTTTGCAGAAACAAAGCTATAGGTGAAGCATAACAACAATAGTGATATATATGCTCACTTAGTCATACGCTTTAAAGCAGCGGACTGTATGAAACAACACATGTTTAAGTGCTTGTGCTTGGGATAGTGTCATATTTAGGAACAGGTTTATATTTTGCAGTGTACACATTTATTTCGAATAAGTGTTTGTGCAGAGCCTGTAAGAAACCTTGTGTCGTTACATTGTGACCATCATGCAAATTCTGTGTTCAACTCCTCGACTCCTCATTTGTATTATTCAGCCGATTCATTCCCTCAGGACACTTACTGCTGAAAGGATTCCCATGTGCTGTTGCAAAGATCTCTTACATGGACAGGTTTGTAGAGAGAGCAGACAACGTCTACATCAATCAGCTCCAGTGTGGACTCATGGGCGCTTACTCGTCCTCCTGCATGGAGCTGCATGGGCAACAGTAGAAGGTGGCGCAGGAAGACCGGTACAGGGAACACTTCAGGGAGATGGTGGACTACAATATATTTTCAGTGCCAATCCCCTGTAATTCTGCACTTAGTGCTCACTTGGGGCAACATACAAGAAGTATCCATCTGAGCAGGAACCATATATCTTTTAATGAAGCCTGCATGGAACCGCAGGTGGCCCTGCTAAGGACACATATTATGTATACCTTCTATATTTCTCAAGTGATCCCTAGTTTGGGCATTGTATTCTCATTTTATTTACTCTATTTAGACAAACATTGCAATTTCAGAACCTTGTTAGGATTTTGGCAGCACGTGACAAACAAGAACACATTGTAACTATCAATAAATTGAGACTAGTACTAGATTATTGTTCTTCCCTTCCTTGGTGGTCTCTTGATCTGCTTCTACATTCTGTTTCCTTGCCCTGCATGCTAGGCACCTTGCAGAGTTGTGTTTTCTGCTTTGTTCAAACAACTTAGTGTAAGTGTGTATACATGGGGCTGTAGACAGATCCCAATACTGCAATAGGTTGCTGCATATTATTATTAGGATGCATTGGAAAAGAAGAGTGTGCTGGGGGTAGGGGAAGGGTCTTGCCTGCCCTTAATTCACCCGTTGATGTTTGTCTGTTGTTCTTATGACTCCGTTCTGAAGGTTGTCTAAAATTGCAATACCTGGGCATTTCAGGCAAAACTTGACATATTTGACATTTGATAGCAGCACCTTCATACTTGCTTCTGATGGCTATATCCGGTATGCAAGGCAGTAAGTGGGGAACAATGACAGGAACTGTAGGAGGCTGCACTTGGCATATGTGTCCGGTGTGTGGGCCTGTGACACTGTGCCCTGCATATGATGACTATTCCTGGTTTATATGGCTTTACTTGGCATGATAAATCAGTACTTGTCATTTGGGGCTGCACTTGGCATAAAATGGCACTTTGAACCTTGATATGTAAAGCGGTATCTTACATAACATGGCTATACCTGGATTTTTAATCATTACCTGGTGGCATAGGATGGTAGTATGTTGACATAAGTGGCTTCATTTGGCATACAATGGTAGTAAAAGGGAAGGTGAGGTTGTATATTGGATCTAATCGCTATATCTGGCTTATGAAGATATACCTGGCATAGGATTGCAGTAACTGTACGTACATGCGAGGCTGTACAGGCATTAGATAGCAGTGCCCCTGCCGATGATGGTGTTGCTATGTGTGCACCTGGTAAATTATTGCTGTGAACCTGACACTTCAAGGCAGTACTATTGTTACTATATGATTGATAACAAAAATGACCTTTTGTCTACTTGGTAACCTTTTTTGTTGTTGTTGAAAATGTGTCTTTATTGACAGCGTCAACAGGGTATAGTATGCCAAACACCTGAGACATACTCAAGATCAAAAAACAAAACTGGATAACTTAATCAGTTACATAGCACCCTTCCGCACACTGACAGAACACTTTGGCGATAACAAAATGTAAAGGGAGGAATGCACTACTTGTGCTATAAGTCCATGTTGTTTTCTGTATTAGTTTGACGTACCAGCCCACTGCTGCGGTAAACAAGCCCACCCCTCCCATTCCTTGCTGTGGGACATTGAAAGATAAGGGGTCATAATGTTATTAGAAATCTGGCAACAGGTTGGCAGGTCGGGAGCCCAGTGCAGGACCAATGGTGGAGTCCCTCCAGAGGGGGGCACATCTCTCAGCTCTCAATAAGATCTCCAAGATATGGGCCGGGCGTTTGTGGGGATCAACCTATGTCACCAGTACAAATTTGTTCGTAGAATAATATTTAAGAAAAGGGGACCAGATCACGCCAATATTTGTGTGTGTACCACTCGAGCAATATTGCCGTCAAACTCTCCATATCATATATTTCGTTTGCTTTCTCCAACCACTATCCCCGCATGGACAAATTACTTCTCTCACTCGAGCCGCCAGTGGCAAATTCCTCTGCATATGGGGTAGCACTGAGAAAGCATCACCGTCCCTTTCAACCCAAAAAAGGACCGGGAATGGGGCCAGGTCCCTATCAATTCCATCTATACCGTAACCCACCCCAGCACCTCCTTCCAAAACTGTCTAAAAAACGGACAATCCCACCACATGTGCCAGTACGTACAGTGGAGCCCACAGTTTTTCCAACATAGGGGGCTGACCTGGGGGTACATTTTAGAAAGCCTCGATGGTGTCAGGCGCCATCTAAACAGCAGTTGGCCATTATGCATTTTATATTGGGTTGCTATGGAGGATGACCAGACAGCCCTGTATATGATCCACCAAACGGCCACGTGGCCAAACAGCCACGTCCTCAGGGAGCTGGAGGTTGGTGGCCTATTGTGTCTGTGTTCTGAGTGCGCCCACATGCCCCCTCAGCAACAACGGCAGACATATCTGCGATATGAGCCCCTTTGAACTCACTTTCTGATCAAGAATGTGTTCAAACTGGGTCAGAGGGCATTTCAGGGCATAACCCCAACGCGCGTCTGTTACTACCCCCTGTAGCTGGAGGTATGGTAATTGGGTGATGGGTGAAAGACTGAGCGCCGTCTCAAGTTCAGTTTTGGTAAAAAATGTCCCCTACACCCACATCTGGCCGGCCCTAATCAGCCCCGATTCATAGCACACCTGGAACCTTAAGGGACCCAAGATAATATCCCTATTGGGGGGTGGCCAGATGCACTATTTCCCTTGATTCCCTCCACAGGTGCCACAGCACTGCAAGCACAGGGTGTGTGCAAATTCTCTGGGGTAGACGCTGTTGTGGGACCGATAGCCACTCCCCCAGCCTGACGGTGGTGAAGTGAAGAGCAGGTTCTTCAGCATGACCCATTGTTTATCCCCATATTTTCGTATATGGTCAACCAGGGTCCTCAAATGTGAGGCACGGTAATGTTCATACATGCCAGGACAACCCACCCACCTTCCTCCTTAGGTAAAATGAGCGTAGAATATGCTACTCGTGGTCCATCCACAAAAAGCCAAAGAAGGCCCTTTTAACCTCAGCGTGAAATTGGAAGGGCTTGAAATAAGAACAGAAAGCATGGGAGGACATTCATTTTGATTGCAGTCCCTGGTACATCAGCTGGTCCAAAGAGCCCCAGGCTTGCTTCATGCCGGGTGTCCCCACCAGGGGGCAGCTCTATGCAGTCTGACCAGCCTACAATGTAGAGCGTTCATATCCCTCAGTCCGGCATAAAGTCTGTACTCCAGTGCAGTGATGTGACCTATTTAGGGCCACTGCAGGTACTAAGTCCTCGCTGATACAAGCCCCCATGGGTCACCTCCTCCTCAACTTGTTTGCGGGGAAGGCAGGTTAACGTGTGAGGAATAGTCACTACCTGGCACCTCGGGCAAGCGGCCCAGGCTGCCGCACTTCTGATGGCACCTGGCCTTCAGTGTGAGGTTCCCCGCGCTGGCCCCTTCAATTGAGTTATTACCACTCTCTTCGCCGTTGGAACCGGGCGGGTGGGGGGGCGCAAGGCTTCAGACTGCTAGCTGCTCAGCGCGCGCGCAGCAGTCATGGCCATTACGCCCATTGTGGGTTGCTGCGCACCTCAGTAGGGTGCTCCTGGGCCGGTCCTCCATGCTTATGGGTAATCGCCACACCCAGCCATCCCCAATGGCGTTTTCTGCCTCGCTGGGGGCGCTCCAATGCGAAATGGTCTCCCTGCATGGCTCCTCGTCTCCTCTCTGTGCAGAGCGCCTCAGGTCTCGGGGGTCCATCACGTCTCTGCAACACCACTCCTGGCTGCCAATGCTCTGCTTCCAGTGCAGCTTTCCTCCATTATCCACATTGGGCACCTGAACCATGGGGCTATGGTATAGACATGGCGCCGGCAACATGACATGCGCAGATTCACCACCAGTCCCGGGCTGCACCATTCAATTAGCGATTTTTCCATCACCAAGCTGCGTTTCTGATCCAAACCTAGTCACTGGGGCCTCCCAATGCATTCCGCTGCAAGCAGTTTCAGTTGTACAGCTGTTCGAGTTGATTTATAACATTTTCTGTGCCATGTTACACTCAGGGACGAGGGAGACAGCACTTTAGGTGTTCATGCTGTCTGCGCCCCCTGGCAGTCTCCTGGTAACCTTAAAAAAATGAATTTGATATACTTTGCCGTTCGTGTTCGCAACACTTATGCCACTTCTTAGGATGTCATTGACATAAATAATCATGTAACATCACCTTCTGTGATGTAAGGGCCAAAGGTCATGTGATGTCACTTCCTTCGCAAGTGATCTTTATTTTGGGCATTGTATTATTATTTTATTCACTCCAGTTGAACAAACATTGCAATTTGAGAATCTTGTGGGCAGCACATGACATACAAGGACAAACTGTAACTATCCTGTCTGATATCAGTAATTTGCGACCAGTGCTAGATGTATTGTTCTTCCCTACTTGTGTGGTATTTTGATCTGTTGCTAGATTCTGTTTCCTTTCGCCCTGCATGTTAGGCACCTTCAAGAGTTTTGTTTTCTGCTGGGTGGCCAGAGCCATCAACCAAATCCTAATTCACAAGCGCAGATTCAGCAAGGGGCTGGAACAGGATCATGGAAGGATCCAACAAGGGAAATTGTCAACCGACTTCCTAAAGCTAGTCTTAGTTTTCATAGTCCCTATCAATTTCTATGCCGGCTAGTTCTTAGTCTTTATTTTTCCCCAAAGTCTAATCTGGGGGGGTGGTAGATCAAAACTAGGAGACGGACAAGGTGGCATTGGTTTCAATGTTCATTGATTTTAAATCAGCAAAAAGCGAAACTTCCCCTAACTCTAAGGTGCTTTGGTCCTACTCTATAAAGGAAAAAGGTTAAAAGGGTGCTTCCTCAGGATGTCTGTTGCAAATAATAAGTTCCACTGTCCAGAATCCTATACCACGCAAGTTCTGTCCCTACCACTTACTAAAAAAATACATAATCCCAAAATAAATACAATTGAGTTTAGGCCCTACGCAAAGGACTGGTGGTTGGCTTCTGACCACCCCAAACCACCTTCCAGTGTTATATGTCTTTTCAAATACGGGCCCTTTGCCCCCGACTCTTCCATTTTTGCTCAAGCCAGTCAATAAATGTCTTGTTTGCCCTCTCCTGCTTTCTCTCAAATGTAAGGAAGAGTATCATGCCCTGTGGATTTGCAAAATGCATCATTTTTGCATGTTTCGCAGTTGGGTATTTTTATATCTCTAAAGTTAATGCTTTTGTTACGTTTTCATGCAGAGTACAATAGGTACAACAATATCCAATGTCAATGGACCTCATTCCGTGTCCGGCGGCAACCCTGCCGGTGCTACCGTGGGTTGCTGCTAGACTGGGAATAATTTACCGGCGCCTGACCTCCCGGTGCCACAGCTCATTCTGAATCTGACGGCTGGGAAGTCAGGTGCTGGTACGTTGTTAATCCCCAGTACCATAGAGTCTTGTTGGACTCTATGGAAGTGGGGACACAGGAGCACCGGCCTGTTAGCAATGGTGCCAGTGCTTCCGTGACGGGCATGCCTACCGTGGCCGCTGCGCCCGCCAGGGTCAGACCTGTCGGGCACAGCGACTCTGGCAGGCAGACTCGTATTTTGCCAGTCCGGAAACAAGGTGCCGAGGAGAAAGGGGAAAGACCATATGCAAATCAGACTTGGTCCCACCCCAAAAGGTGCAGGCCAGCCCAAACTACTTGGTCACAGCCCTTTTGCACAAGACCACAAGCATTGCCAGGCAAGTTTCGGCCTCATTGGGTGTCAACAGTGACGGTGATGGACTGTTTGGCGCATCCACCATAGCGTTATGTTAGATTGCTTAGAGTCGCTGCGCAGGAGAGACCTGTGTGAGACTAAGTATGCTACAGGGGGCGGACATGGCCTTTAACAGCCCACAGCTCCCGCTGAGGCTCTTGCTTCGTTCGGGCTTACCTGGGCTTGTGCTGGTAGGCCCTTAAAGGCCATGTTTGCCCCCCCCACAACGGGGGTGAAAGACACTGAATCGCTTCATTTCTATCCACATTTGAACCCTGGGTGACATCTTGCTATCTCCACTGAAAATCTGTTCTTTTTTTACAACTTCTTCACTTGAACGCCTCTCACTACTCAAATCCCCTTAACCCCTCCTTTCGTTCCTCCAGCTGCTACAGCTTGTAACCCAATTGCCAGGATTACTCAGAGCACCCATTTCCAGCTGCATATCATTTGGATTAGATTTTTCATTCCCATGTCAGACCTAAATTCCACCTTCCAACATGAGCTCTTTCATGGTATAGCTACTATGTCTCTTTTTATGAGTCTTTCTGCATATAACATACAGAGATTTCTATCTATCCTAAACTCTTTGGTCAGAATCCCATTCAAATTACCCATCTCCTCTAACCTTACGTGTTACCTAGAGCAAATAAAGCGGCTACCCATATCTGTTTGTTTTTAAATTTAATGACTTGCGTACAGACCTTGAGGCTTATGATCTTGACCCATCTGATCTGACCCGTCTCATTAAGCCTAATCATTCTACTTGTTCTCTTTGATGTTTCACTTGGCCTTCTTACATCCCATCCAAAACCCTCTCTACCTTACTGGTTTTAGAGCCCTACCTGGACTGGTTCCAATGCCCACACGGCCTCAAGCATGCGTTGCAGCACATACGAGGCAGAGACAGGAGGGAGGTTTAGACACATCTTTATTATTCGACTCTCAACTTCCAACTGACTTCCCCCCCACTTCCCGCCCCTCTTCCCGTGGCTCCCTGTCCCCTGTCACGTGACGTGAGTCCTTGATGAGTGTGATGACAATGGTTTTAATCCATCTGTTCTGTTTTCTTGCTCCTTTTACTCAGGAACTCCCTTCCATCCTCTGTCCAACCTTACCTGTTTATAAATCAAGACTCAAATCTAATTTTCTTTTGTTTGCTTTCCCTGCAACAGTATAATCATTTTTATCACGATAGCTACACCATCTGGTACTTGTGCTGGCTTCTGGTATGTTTATTATTGATTTCTGCAATATAATGTATATGAATGTTACAAAAATGCAGTGAAGATTAACATAAATAAATAGTGAGATATGAGATGTATTCATAGATGCACACGTAGATAGTGTGATAGAGGAATAGATGATCTTTAGAGGAGGTTAGAGAGACTGATGAGTGATAGATAGAAAGATAGCGTGCTAGATACATGGACGTCGTTTTTGTAAACATTTATGTGTATAAAGCTTAGTTTTATACTGATGAATTTCCGTGTCCGAAAAAGTCAACACAGGGACAACATACAGTGCTTTGAGTTGCCAAACAATATACGATAGTTTGTTTGTTCGGTAATCCTACTAGCGTTCTACAAGCTAAGTTTCCAAGCCAAGCTGAGTGAGCAATGCAACATGAGCAAGACAAGTCATTCGCTTGTGCTCACAATGTGTGAAGGGATGCAGCTTTCTACCTCATGCACAAGATGGAGGCAAGCCAGCGTTCATCGGCCATCTGCCACAGCTTGCTGCTCCAGTGTTGATGAACGCGTCCTTTCTGCATCTTGTCTTAGTACGCCTTATCTCGCAAATACTCTTGTTTCACTTGTCCTATTGACCAATGGAATTTAATTTAGCACAATAGAGATATTTCTAAAAACAAAACGTTTTTTCTTGTGTTTACAAATATTACATTTCATGAAGAACTACACTATCCTTTTAATCATATTCAAATGCAAACATGAATAGAAGATCCACTTAATTCAGATTATAAATGAATATGATTAGCAAATGTTTGGGCAGTTTCCCATTACAACCTATACTCCTAGTGAGCTCAGTGTCATATGAGATTGCGCTTTTTGTGCCCCTCAGGAGTCATTCAATTCTTGAATATATCTGTTCGTGGTCGCTTGTAACTTTGCACAGAGATTCATACTCAATACACCCCCAGTGGCTCCAGCGATTCTGTCGCATAGTAGTAAATGAGTTCTTCCTCATTCTCTGCTGCTCCCACAACGTCCAAGTCCTAGCACCAGAATGCATTATGTTAGGTCCACAGGCAGAAATTCTAGCCCTTCTCTTGAACACTGACACAACAGCCAGAATAAGTCCCCTTGCAATTTTACAATATTGTGCCAGAACAACTGGTAGCCTGGAAACGTATATTAGAACATATAGAGCCCCAGGCTCCACTTCATTCATCGCCAATGAGTCTCTAAATCAACATGAGTTTAAAGGAGCGAGCTACAAGCTCTACTCTGGAAGATCCTACCATTGCTAGAACCAATCGCAACTTGGACCATTGACAAGTCCACTGTAACTCCTGCTGTACCAGTCTACCCAAGAGCCCGATCCTAAAACTTCAAAGGTTACAACATAAAGCAGAAAAACTGTGTGTAAAGCTCATAAAAGATAATCATGCATCTGCCACTAGGAAGTTACTCTACTGAACACATTCAAATGATGTGCGTGATGGAGGAAGGGCCAGGTGCACCTACCGATGTAGCCCCACCCTATAACCTCATCCGACACTTTGTGTGATAGCAAGACCGAAGAAACTCAGAGGATAGGCTTTCTCGGATAAGATGCAGAGGACATGGACGTCCACATCCTCGAAATACCAATGGATTGTGGAGGATGTAGAGGTCTACTTCTCGGCATCGTCCATTATTATTGAGGCCCCTTAAGCTATGCATTTTATGCATCGAGGTGCCTAGCTCTGAAACGCATTACACAGTCCTCTAGGGTTGAATCAAAATGACAGAGGCTCAGAAAAGAGATGTCATGCTTTTACCATTAATTGCAATGCCCAAACCTTGATGGGCCGACTTGGGCCACAACTGCGATTTCTTTATGCAACTCTTGATATGCCACCACTAATGAACCACCAACTCAATACATCCATGACTCTGCACAATTCAACTGACAGCTCTTTTGCCCACTGTCCGAAAAAAGACAGAATACTTGAATGCAAGCGCAGCAGACAGAACAACCCACACAGCATGTATGCTCTGAAGTGGGTTAGCGTGAACAGTGAGGGTGAACATGTTTAGCACATGACGAGAATCTTAAATAAATGTTCATGCAGTGAGTATTAACACAACAGGAAGACTTCCGAGGTCAAAGGACCATTTGAGCACTTCCTATTACTCTCCTAAGATTTTCAAAGGCATAACAGATTTTGAAAAGATGCAAACATAATAAACATATGTAAAAAGGACGAGTATACTCGTCCTTGGCACTTAAAGGGTTATACTGATATGTGTATATCATTCTATAATACTGTCACAGTTAATGCTCGAAAGTTACAATGTACAATGTGCATTTTCTGATATTGACTTCGGCTTATCCCTATTTACCTGTTGTGAGTGATTAAACCTGCAACACGACAACGATTGTTAATAAAATGTTGCTAACCAGTTTTTCTGAATTATATCCCAGATCTGATGTTGCCTCGACAAAAGAGTTAATGCAGAAATTAAAGAACCCGGTCTCTGGACCTTTCAAAAGCAAAGCCGTCCCAGACGTGTCAGGGAAGCTTGAGAATGTGGCCCTCAACACTCCGCTGTGGTTCAGTGCTGAGGCCCTGAGGCCAAACTCCAGGAGCAGCTCACGCTTTGGCCACCTCAGCCACAATTCCTTCTTCTCCCGGCACAATCCGCATCCCCACCGGGTGACCCACATAGAAGGTAGGTGGCAGGTGAACTAGGTCAATACAAGGAAATGACGTGATTCGAAATATGCTAAGGGACGTTTCAAAACATGAGTATATTTCCGTCTTGTTCTTTTCGGAAAATCAATATGTCCATATATCCACAGACTTCTCTCATCACTGTAATTAAAAGAAGTATGGGGTGCATCAGGAAGGGCGCTGTTAGACTGTAGTGAATAGCATCAAAAGACATGGCCCTCATTTGCTGGTAGCACCCGGGGTTAGGGCAGACTCGTCTTAGGTTTCTGCTGCCTGATATCCCTGTAATACCAGAATATTATGGTCTGCGGAAAGCCGGTAAGTTCCCATTCACATTCCCATGGAGTCCGTTAGGACTCCATGGGAGGGGGAACCCTGAAACACCGGCACCGTTAGTAACAGTGCCAGTGCTTCAGTGAAAAATCTGCTGGTAGGTTCCAGAACTATTGGCAGGTCAGACTTGTAGTTTGCCGGTACGGAAAGAGTGCCGGTAACCGTTGTTATCAGCACTTTGTTCCGGACCGGCAAACCTGTAATGAGGGCCATGAAGTTCAGTTTGTGTATCTGAATAGTGTCAGTATAAATGGGCATGCCTTCCGGCTAAAATACAATGCATTCTAACACGCAAAGTAACTATAAATTGCGCTGTAGAATCTCATTGTGTCATTGACAGCAAATCCAGCATCCACCTTTTATTAGCTAGGGGAATTCCACGCACCATGCAAAAATGATACACTAAGCGCTTAATATATCCAGTCAATCTGAGTCCAGTGGGCTGAAAAGTTCCTGCACACTGGGTGGTATTTTCATGTGGATGGAAGAATGTAATACAGGCAGACAGATTTTTCAGCCAGTCACCAAGACAGACGTTGCCTGTGGATGGGCAAGATTACTGTGGTGAATCATTCAGAATTACAATACACCAATTCCCCTTCAGAAATGACTGCTATCTCTATCTATCTATCATGGTCCAATTTTTAATCCCAGAAAGAACTTTACCACCAGACCTTAGAAAAATATATTTCAGGTTGGTAATACAGCTGAGATCCAAAGGCAGGGGGTGAGAAGAAAGAGGAGCTGTCATGACACCCATTGAGCTGCTGTGTAATCCAAACTAGAATACAGAATATCTAAGTCCAATTGGAAATCATGATAAACTGTATATATTTCACAAGTAATATTGAATTTGGCACGTGCATAATTAATCATACCATTTCTGAAACACCATGCAGCGGTGTCACTTTCTGAGTACTCTCTTCTAATGATAGCTGTCTCCCTTTTTGATTCTCCGATTTTTGTTCTTGTGTTTTGACACTCGTTCTTTCTCTTGCTAGATATTTGTCAGTGTTGTCCTTCAGACATTACGCAATTTACTTTATAATTATGATTTTTATATACGCAGTTAGATTGCACGAAATTGAGGTATTGCTTATAACAGCTACGTTATCTTGGCATGAATTGAGACTCTTTTTGTATTTGTACTAGTTTAAAGGGAAAAAGTCTTAATTGTATTATTTGATTAGCTGTATGATAATCAATGATACATTTAAAATGCATTTAGTAACTGCATAATGTGATGGGAATTCTGATTTGCATATGGCCTTTCCCCTTTCTGTAATGGCTTGGCTGGCTGAAGAGTGATGGTCTAGTGGGTTGCTCAGAGCAATTGCCAAAGGTTTAAGATTCATTCTAAACCTTACAGCAATCACCTATTTTGTTCTGCTGGGGCAACTTGTCTGAATATCAACTTACATCCACAGGCCTCAGTGCTGCACATAGCCCAAAATATAAGCAAACTTACATAACAAACGTTTACACAATGACCAGTATTTTATATTCTGTCTTCGGAGAATTGTGTGCAATCTCAGTCACACATTTGAATTCTGTCCTCGTAACCTTAGTTTTTCATTTTCCCAACATCCATACCATTGGAGGGGTGCAGTGGCTCAAACTTAGGCAACGGAACCAGTGAAAGAACTCCTTTAGTGAAGAGTACAGAGGTAGAGCAGAAATAAAGAGAATTCAGAAAACAATTGTTTTGGTAATGAACATGAATTTCCCTTTTCTTTTAGGACTTAATGGAATTCCCATATGCATTGTGAATGATGAGTGGTCCAACTCAAGCACTCAGCTGCCTCACCCCATGATGAAAAGTCAATTTCCCACCAGTGTGCTTGGGGTGCCTAGTATGCAGATGCCACTTGGGGACCCATATGGAAACTTGGCACCACAACTGGGATCAGGTTGGTATGGCTTTACTTTGGATAATACCACAAAATGTTTTGATGGAAAGTTGCCTGTAGAGGTGAGAACGAATGAATCTTGATCAGTATGTGAAAGAAAAATGTAAAGATGAATGGACTGGGACTGAAAAATTATGAGACCAAAGTTATATATGACTGTTAATGCCCTTTCACATCAGGGACCACCACTGGGATGAGGACCAACTGACCACTGTTGCCCTTTTCGGTGCGCTCAAATTTCTTTATGGTTTTGCTTACTCTCACAGATTATTGGCCCATGATGCCTGACTTCAGGTGTCTGATAGGTTTGCAGCAATCTTTTTAACATGGTTGGCATGTGAAAGTGGGCACAATTTCAGGGGTGGGAGAGTGTGATCTGGCTTTGGAGATTCCCTATTAACTAACACAAGCTAAAAAGAATGTGGTTTCACACCAGTGAAGTACTTTTCATAAACAATCCTTATGCCCTAAAACTGAATTTTGTATTAAAATTCGGAACCGACGCCCATGCAGTACATGGGTCAAAATGCTACGTATAACAAAAAAAATTCAATGTGTAAACCAAACAGTCAAGGGCCCTCATTAAAAGTCAGGCGTTAAGGGGTTAAGGGGTTAATGGCGCCGTAAAGAGCGTCGGCACCGTTAAACCCTTAACGCCTGATTCACACTTTAACGCCTGCCTTTTGCAGGCGTTAAAGTCCAAGGCGCTAAGCGACCTTGGTGCTAATTACGGCACCGTAATTTACGGTGCCGTAATTAGCGCCTTCCCCATCCCCATTATGCCCAATGGGGCAAAAATGGGAATGGGGAAGGGCAAATGGTGAATGGGGAATTACCGCCCCACTCACCTTAGAATGGGGCAGTAATTCCGCCATCCACCATGGCGGAATCCGGCATGGACCATGGTGCTAATAGCACCATGGTCCACCGCCTGACTTGTAAATTATTGTTATAGAAAATTGAAAGATAACATATGCAGTGCAAATTAAGTGGATAAGCAGTTGATGCCTCATGATTTATATACCATCATGCAGAACAGCTATCATGTGTAGTATGATTGCCACTGTCTTATTGGACTCACAGAAATGCCACATGCACTGCATAGTTTCTGTGCAAAGTTTGAAGGTGAAGTGCATAGTTAAATTTCAATGGTTCATCGGCTATCACAATATAATTTTACAGCGCCTTAGAAAGATATAGAAAAGTGTATATACATACATTCCTTCCATTAGAGCCAATACAGTGCAAAACTCATAGTACTAAAAGTGTCTATTGCAATAAGGAGATCATAATATCTGCTTAAATGCACAAAATCACCAATGTACATTTGACAATCAAAACAAATTACGGTATGTGCTAAATTCCAAGATGAAATGGACTATATGGAATATTAAATTTGCAAGCCAAATCAAAATAGGACAAACGAACTCCATTCTTCAAACAATATATCTACACTTTAAATTCCTCAGCTGAAAAAATAGCCACAGAGTTCTTTCTATATAAAGGTTATCCAACTGCATCGAAATCATCGAAAATATAAATAATAATGTGTGATTTATATAGAACTTCATGCAAGATTTCTCCCACTTGTAAGCACGGTAATAATCATCATTATTATTACATACTCGTGGTATGCAATTTATCGACCTGGCAGGAAGGGGGTGAAGGGCTGACTAGATCTGACCGGTATTTGGAACCTACAGTGTGAAGGATCATCTTATCCCAATGCTAGAGAGTTGCACTGGAGGGATCCTATCAGCTCATCTTGTTAAAAAAGATTCACTCTTCAGAAACATTTTGTCGAATAATTGTCAAAGTATTCAGTTTGAAAATCTATTTTGCTTCAGTTTGTCTTAAAAAAGAGTTCTCCGTTTCTACAACTTTTCTTCAGGGACCTTATTTTATAGGCATGACGCTAGGTTATTTAACATCACTACTATGTGTTTTCAAGAAAGTGTGTCGCCATTGCATAATGAGCATTTTAGTTGTTTATAGCACAGACATGTTTTGCTGGTTCTTCTTAATACGATATATCTGCTACATACCTATGTGCATTTTTCCACATGAACAAATTAAATTGTACATTTCCACATCACTATTACTGCTAAATTATTTGGTAATTATAAATGTAAGTTTTCTTGTGGTATCCTAGCAGTCTAGATTGCCGTTCATACCATATCGATAGATCAAACATGAACCAGATGTGTAAATCTCTTCCTGCCATTGTCCATCCAAACTGGTTTTTTTCATTGTATGATATTCATAATAGCTAGCACTCAAAGTATTGTGGTGAATCAAGGTTTTTCACCGCCCCACACAAATAACATATCTCTGAATCCCTGTGGTGGAGAAGGGTGAGGACCGCCTGGTCATGTCGGCAACATGCGGCGAGGTGCGCTTCCAGCATGGAGAGAGGAAAAGCACATATCAACTGCAGGAAAAAGGCTTCAGCCTCCCTCACCACTGAATAGCAGCACAGCTGAAATAGCACAGTGGTAGAATTGATACATCCCATGTAAAAGGACCCGGGATCAATTCCTCATTAAGGACTGTGGGTAAACTGAATCTAAATTAATGAAATAACATCTGTAAAACCACAATGACATGGGGAAATAAAACAAAACTTTCTTTCATAAAGCAAGAGGAACACAGAGAGCCATACCTAGTGCCTACAAATGAGGTACACTGGAGAAAGGTCCTTATATAGGAGAGTTCATTGTAACTCCTAATTGACTCACCTGATGTTTGAGCTTCTCCTTGTTCTTGTTGGGATGGCTCCTCAAGGGCGTGAGCTGGCGATTTCCATCTGGAGAGATGATGTTCGCTGATGAATAGGGGATGACATACCCTGGGAAGCTATGATGTAAGCACTGCTTCCCCCAATGGAGAAGCCGGACAGTACAGCCAGTCAGTAGTCGGCTAGTAGAGAAAGGACAGAATAAAAGGAAGTCCCGAGCAAGTTGTCTTAGCTGGGGACTTGTTCCCTAGTTCAGAGAAAGCAGTGAAGAAGAAGCCTGAAGCAGGGGAAGAAAGGCTGCATTGTGCCTGGTATTTACCCTGCTATGCTGAAGATGGGAAGCCAGAGAGAGCCCAGCTGACCCAAAAGGGGAGAAGAGGCCAGCGCCACTATGATCCAGGAGCCCAAACAAGCTCGAAGAAAGGCAGCCTATGCTAGCCTGTGGAAAGGGATTGGCAACCTAAAGTTCCCTAGTGAAGAAGGGACTGTGAGTAATCTGAATACTCTGGGGGGCAAGAGTCGAGAAGGGTGAATGTGTAAGAGGCTCATCCCCTTTTTGCCGAGTTAAGAGGCGAGAAGGGGGTGAGCCCAGTGCAAAGGAGTCACATAAGAGACTCATCCCCTTACTCTACGTTAAGCTAACCTAAAAGAGTGAAGGTACCCCAAGAGAGGGAAACAAGAATCAAGAGACCTCAGAAGAGGGGGAGAGAGTGAAGACACACTGGAACAGGGATGAAAGACAGAAACAAGATAAAAATACCTCAAGTGGAGTGCATGAGTGTGTGAAAATGGCACCCCGAGGTGTAAGTAGAAAGAGAGATTGAAATACCTAAAGCAAGATTTTATTTGGAACTACATTTGGAACATTTAGCCATACAGTGGCATCTGAAGACCTTTCTATCCAGAGGAGAAAACCTGAAACAGAAGCAGCAGTCAAGCTTCTTTTAGTTGTTAAACCCTTTAGATTTATGTCTGTTTGTTTTTTCTATAAATGTGTTTTAGATTCATCCTGGCAAGAATATCCTTTCCTTGAACATTTGAGTTTTAGAATAGGGAACTTATCATTTAGAGTTCATTTTCATTATATTAGTTTGTCATTTTCTTTGAAGCTGACCAAGAGGTCAGACTAATTATAAGGGATGGTAATAAAATACCATGAACATGATGTCCCAGAGTCCGAGTCCTACTTCTGGCTTGCCACAGTATACTAAAAAATCAGCAGCTTTTAAAACTAATATGCAGATAATGTACTCATCATCATCTTATTATTATTCTTTATTTATCGTAATGCTGTGAGCGACCACCATAAAAATGCATTTACGAACAGATACAATTGTAAAATATGAATAACATATTAAACATCCAAAATGGATATTAGAGAGTCAGTAAAAACAACACATTCAAAAGCTTTAGAATACAGAGTGAGCTTGTGCTAAATCAACAAGCCCAGGGCATGCTATACCACCATTTAAAATCAATGGCAGACCCTTACACAAGCAGGGGAGTCAATATTGTGAACTAGTATAAAGTTTGTCAGTACAGGGAGAGGTGACTTGAAGCCCTTTACATGATTTAAAAGCAGTCTTCTTTGGGAATACAGAGATGTAAACTCAACCCTACATGAGTTTATTGTTCTGTTAGGACCACAGGGAGGAGCGACATAAGAGTGGTAAATTGATTGCATGCAATAGTATTACATCAAATCTTAAATCTTGGGTACTATGCCCGGTAAATAAATGTAGCTACTGAAGTGACGACATCCAGATCTTGGGTGGAGGTCAGATAGGTCAGTGCGTCAGTGACAGTCATTACGCCAGCCTCCCTTGTGGTGGGCTTTATATAGAGGCACTTCAAGCTCCTGAGGCTGGTGCAGAAGAACAAAAAATGGCAGACAGTTTTGGGCCCAAATTGCACAAGGGGCATCCATCCGTTCTATTAGAGACGCAAGATTTCATGTATGAAGTTAGCCTCAATGTGCCCAAACGGAAGTCGACATTTAAGGCTCTCGCATATGATGGTTCAATATAGTCTAGAGAATTTACTATAAGCATACCTAAAACTAGATCAAGTTTGAAATAATTTAATTATTCTCTTGCATAATTGCACATTGCTGAAGTTTGATGGCTGAACCAAGTTACGAACCTTTTGGGATTGTCATTTCATTGGAGCTATGCCTAAGTTTTTCTTCTGGTTTTAGTGCTGTGTGTTATTGCAAATTCTTCCCACTAGAAATTTTGTAAACTATCTTTATATTTAAGGCATTTCATTTTTTAAGTGTAATGTACAACCAACCGTCTCAAGGTGCTCTTGAAGAAGGAAGAACTTTGAGCATACCAACACGGTTAATCAGATCTATAAAAAGGTGAAGTCTTATGCCTCTTCCTAAAAGATAGAAGATCTAACAGGAGCGCGACTGAATGCCATAATAATTAGGCCAGGGCCCGCATGCACTGTAGTCCTACAGTCCTCGATTCCTCGCAACACGTTACCACACGTAACTACAGATTAGCGGATCCCAAGGAGTTGGCTGGAAGATATTTACAAAATGTGCTAACATGAAAACTATGTCCACTCTCTTTCTTTTTATACTAGATGGAGGACCTTAAAGTTAGTCTACTGGGCAACCCCCAGCTAGTGTGGATCCTGGAGGTGTGTGGGTATATGCTTCCTTTGTCTTTCACTGTCTATCAGATGGGCATCAGTATTCTAATCAGTTAAAGACAACACAGTTGATATTTTGGCAAACCTAAGTAAAGCAAGTTTCTAAAGTCAAGGTAGAAGTCTACTAAGGCTGTAATTGCCATTATGAAGCCTTCTTTAGGAACAAAATATAATATTATTGTTTTGTGTGCAGGTGGAACAAAAAGAAGATGCAGCAATGCAAATTTCAGGCTTTAGAGAATATGCTGAATCAATCAGGAAGCCAGGATTGTACACAGTGTTAATGTGGACATGGCAAGAACCCACAGCCATAGTTTTGGTGGTCAGAGATCAGGATCTACTCCCATTATTAGAACTGCAGTCTTGTCAGCGTTCATTTTGAGCAAATTGGAACTCATCAACTAGCTGATTGCCTTCACTGATGTGGCAAAATCAAATTAAGTTGTACGCAGGCCAAAATCCAGCCAAATGTGGGTCTGTGTGTCATCATAGATGTAGAAGCGGAATCCAAAACTCAAATAAGGTCTGCTAAATGTTGGTGATAATTATAACATTTGACTGGTAAGAAATATGAGCCCTGCTGGACACCGTAGACATAACTCAATCAAATGCAGAAGTAAAAGCTGACAGAAAGCCTTCTTGCTGAAGGTCATCTACAATAAAGGTAAAACCTTTTATAGCCCAATTTCAATTTGTCTACCCTGAGGTAGCGGTCCAGGCCGGTATGGTTGATGGTGTCAAATGCTTCTGACAAACAGGGTAAGGACGATGACACTGCCATCTTCCATCAATGTTTGAAGATCATCAAAAATGTAATCCAACACGGATTCCATATCCCTTTCAGTGCAAGCGCCTACTGGATGTCCCTCAAGACAATTAACAATTTTAAATAACAATGGGAAGCTTATTTATTACAGGGTTTTTCAAAATATTGGCAGAGAATGGAACTATACATATTGAGTGTAAATTTGAGGTGCGATAAAGTTGCCAAATTTTCAAACAGAGAGTCTTTCCTCTCTTTTAAAAATCACTTACAAATACCAAGGAAGCTGGGGTTGGGGAAATAGAGGATAACGTGTATATGTTGACAATGTTTATATTTTTGTACATGTAATATTTTGTCATGGATGTGGCACAGTGACTCCATTCACACAAGTTGTGAGGGAAATGTATCATGTTTTGTTCATTGCTGCTTTTCACAATAGATGGTTCTGCAAGGGGACTTTTAAAAATGCACAGATAGATGATTAGGTATAAGGTCACTAGAAATGGGGTGCTTAACTGTGAGAAGCCCTGTGGGGGCAGGGGCTAAGTGCATCAGCAATAGTGTGAGGCAAGTTGTTTTGTTGAAGCGAACTTACACACATTACACAATTGGTGTTGTACCTTCTGTAACCCCCTCATCCCCGCAGGCATGGTACAGAAGATATTGGACTTTGAAATGAGCAATCTGCATGCACGGCCTAGAGATTCTGTAAAGGGTTATTTGTGTATCATCTGCGCTTCCGTCTGAGTCTAGGCAGAATGTTTCATTTCTCCATTAACTGTCTATGGTTGTTTTAGAATGTGGTTGAGTGACCTAACCTTTGAGAGTGACCTATTTGTCACAGGAGATAACGATGTCGCAGTTGGAGAAGAGAGGGTGACAAAGAGCTTCCACAAGGACCGCATCATGCTGTCATGGAAAGAAGACTGCTGCAACAGAAAGTCAGGGCCCATGAAAAGCCTGTAACATGAGTCCTACTCACTATGGAGTGCTTGTACTCCCTTTCCGATAGAGTGGGCAGTGATCCCCAGTTCATGCTCTTCACTACTGTTAGAATGGCCTGGACACACTGGAAGGCCACTTGGGAGAGATACACGGACAGGGGTTAGTCCTGCCTGAGCCTCTGGAGAGAGTGTGGTGCCCAGGAGGGTCTAGGGACTAATGACTGGACAGATGACCAAGTAAGTACCCCAAGCATACAAAATGACCTTGTGTTATGTTACTAGGCTATGTCTGCTGGAGCTCACCCCTAGGGAACAGAGAGCTGCTGTGCCTGTTTTCCTTCCAAATGCTGGCCACGCAAGCTGTTCCCTGGATCACCAAATGTGTAACTGAACCAATATTATTCTCTCAAGGCCAGTCCACATAGACCCCAAATGGGTTTGCATGGTCTGAGCCCAACCCAAGTATAACTGGTGTGCGGGATCTCCGAGCGAGGTCCAGCTGCATAGCATATCTCAACCATAATATTGGTTCAGTTACAAGAAGTTCAGTTACTAAGAAGTACCTACACCCAGCAACAGGGAGCTAGGTAGGTGTCTTACATTGTCTTACACGGCCAATTCACGTGTAGGACTCCCCGGCACCCCCGAAATACACGTAGGCTGCTGAATTCGCGTGTGGAATTTCACGTGCACACCGAAATACACGTACCCTGAGAATTTGCGTGTGAAACTTCCCGCGCACCTTGGAATACACGTACCCTGCTGAAATCGCGTGTGAAACTTCACGCGCACCCCGGAATACACATACCCTGGCCAATCGCGTATGGAAGTTCCCGCGCACCCCGTAATACACACACACGCTATTTTTCACACAGCGGGGGTCCGTGTTTGTCGGTACCCCTTTGCACCTCATTTGTCCTAGAGGGCCACAGTATGGATCATTCATCATAGCTGTATATAGGTGCTTTTTGTTAGCGCACATTTTGGCGCACATTTATTTCAGGCGCAGGGACGCTGTTAGGAAAGATTTCTTAATTGTGGGTAATTTTCCTTCCATGTGGCAACCCCTAAACTTTTTGCTGTTGTTTTCACCATGATCTAGACTTTGCCAGAGAAGTGCAGCCTTCTGCCGCACTCCTCTGGGCTTTCGCTCCATTCTTACGGGGAAACTGACATGCCCTTAAGACAGTCAGTACCGGGAAACGTTGTTTTCCGTAGTTTCTTTATCATGTTGCAGCTTTCGTGCAACATGACACAAGAGGGCACTGTAAGCTAAGTTACTGCTCTCTTGGGTCTCTAGCCTTCTACAGGCCCTAGATACTCTTTTTGGATTGTAACTGATCGGTGCAAGTGAATCACGGACGGGAATGGTGGCAGCGATCGTTTCTTGTGTTTTTGAGCTCCTTTTGGCGTTTTAAGCGCGTTTTTCGCGCTTAGCCCAAAATGGTGGCCTGGCTCCCAATATGGCCAGACCACGAGGCTCCTTTGTCCTTTCCGCTGACCGTCTTGCTCCCTTCACCTTCCCCAGGTCGAGCCGACACGGGGCCTTCCTTATTTGGGCATGTACTTTCCCGCAAAACACAGATGCTTTCGCGGGCTTCTACAGGCCTTGTGTGTGCCTCCAGGATGTGGGCTGGGATGTCTGTTCCCAATACACATCCTGGGTGCCAGAGAGTCTAGTGTGGTATGAATGCCTGGGACCACCGTGGTCCGCGATAGGTCCACGTATGGTGTGAGTGTTTTATGAGCGGATCTCCCATTGGGTCCCCTCCGTTTTGGCGCGAAGGGAACCGTGGATAAGAGGGGGCTGGAAACGCCACTACCATGTCGATCTCCTGAGTTCTCACGAACAAAGGAATACAGGAGCCAAGTATCCTGCAACCACGAGGCTGAACCGAGGAATCGCTGGTGACCCGCTGAAGGACTGCTCCTCTGCACTGCTGTCGCCTTGTGAAACCCTTTCTACCTCTGATCGAACCAGAAGGCCTGTACTGGTACTTCGACCCTTGGAATAGCGGGGACAGCTATTCTCGGCATCTTCACCATCTCCTGCACGTAAGCCTTCGGAAGTGTCTCTGGGCCATCCAGCAGACTGACCAGCCTACCCAGGAGTCTTGCTCTGTAACCGCCGCCAGGCCGTGTTGTATTTCGAGTCCTTGTCACTCTCACACGATTCGTACACTTGGCATTCCCAGGTCTGAAGTGAGTAGTGTACATTTGGCTGAGATACACACGGCCGCTCCGTTGCCCTGCTGTGGTAACAAACTGTGCGGGTTCACTTCGTTTGGGACATCTTTAACTCAACTCTGCTGCTGCAGAATCTACACGACGACGAGACGTCCCCTGCTCCCCTGAGCCTGCCAGCACTGAAACTGACGCGGAGAAGCCTGGGTCTGCTTGCATCGGGGACCGGTGAGTAGCATAGCTAGGAACTGGTCGCCCTCCTGCAGGAGCCCATAGCTTTTCCCCGCTGTGTCAAACAGCACGCCTTTCCGTACTCGCGCTCTGCTTCTTCCCACAGTGGAGGCTGCACTTGAGTCGCGGAACTCTGTTCTTCTTCATTTGTGCACCAAACGGAACTGCCTGATTTCCTCGAAGAGACCCCCCTTTTTGCCCGTTGGCACCAGCGTGTGCAGGTACTTTTGAGCACAAGGCTCCACTCTTCGTAGGGCTTGGACTTCCTTTTAGTTAGGTGCCTCTGAAGGCGGACTGGGTCTAATCATTATTTCGCACTGCCTGTTTTCCTCCCCTTCTAGGTGGACTACATATTTCGTGCATCTAACGCTTTAGACTTGTTTGTATTTGTATATATATTGTATTGGTTTGGTATGTGTTGGTTTACTAGAGTTTTGTGATTTCTCGCTACGGTCATTGTTGCAAAGGCCTTGGAATAAATGTGTATATATTTTTAATATAACACCTGTTTGGAGTAATTTGTAAGTGTCCTTGCATTGTGTGCTCATTGCGGGCTTTCAGTCACCCTCACCCCTCTTGAGACCTAGTGTTGACCACTGCGATCGCTACCCTGATTGGTCTGGCTTGTCCAGAGGTTACCCTGTTCCAAGTAATTAGGTTGGCCTTCTGAACTTCTGCGCCGCCAGGACAGAGTTCAGAAATCCGTCTTAACAAATTGGTGTACAGCGGTGGGATATGACTGAAGGTATCCAGTGTTGCGCACGAACAAAGGCATTTCAAGTTATTTCTACCAGGACACGTAGTGAATTGTCTTAGTATAACTTTAAAAAGGCCATAGTCCTATCTAACACTATGGAAACAAATACCTTGTTAACTTTAAATGCTTCCAAATCCGAAACATTGAAAAAGATGTGTGCGTAGAGAGGTGTTTCCTCTCAAGGCACGAAATTGGATATGATCCAAAGAATCGTGGCGTGGCAAGAAGCGCAGCTTGACGCTATAACTTCTGAGGACAGTGCGGAAGGAGGTGGGGCTGCTCTCACTGGTAGAACTGACGGTTCTGCCGCTGCACTGATCCACCGTGACCACGAGGACAGGGAGGATGTGATGTCTAATGTTTCCTCTGCCAGTGTCGATGGGGAGGCCATGCTTGAATTCAAGAAGCAAGAGCTGCTGTTTAGGCAGAAGGAGCTTGAGTTCAATATGGCCAAACTACAGGAAGAGCTTGAGTTCAATAGGGTCAAGCTAAAAATCGAACAGGCAGAAAAACAGAAAGACAGGGATCACCAGTTGGAACTGGCCAAGCTTCAGGTTGCAAATGGGTCCAAGGGTCCTGGACATGGGTCTGGGGCCTCCTCTCATCCACGGTTTCCGAAAGATCTGCTCAGTGTATATGAGGAAAGGAATGACATTATGGACTGGCTGAATACGTTTGAGTATGCATGTGAAGTTCAAGAAGTTGACAATGCTGATACGATTGCCTGGTTACTCAGCAGACTGCCCCATTCTGGCTGTAGTGCCATTATGGGAATGTCGAAGGCTGAGCGAGCTGATTTCGCAATGTTAAAGCAAACTCTCATTTTAAAGTTTGGAAAGACTCCTGCCCAATATTTAAAACGATTCCGAGAGTACAAGAAAAAAGAAGGTGGTACTTGGGTATCTTATGTAACCGAATCCTTAAAAAACTTGACTGGCTGGGTCGAAGGTTATAAGGTTTCTACCTTTGAAGGCATGATAAATCTTGTCATGCTGGAACACATTTTTGCATCTTCTTCCCCGGAGCTTAAGCAGCATTTGGCCGATTCGAAGGAGATAGATCCTAAGAAGCTGGCCATTGCAGCAGACTTATGGGTGTCACATCGAGTGTCCCATAAGGACAAAACTCATCCTTGTAAGCAAGAGGAAGGGAAAAAGTCCAAAGATAAGGAGGGTGGAGAATCTGATAAATCTTCTTCTCAAAAGGGCCACAAAAAGAAAAATAAGGGTAAGACACAAGAGAACTCACAGGGTAGTGGAGGTCAGCCTCCGAAACAGAACTCTGGTTACAATAAGCCTCCCTATGTAAACAGACCCAATGGATCTTGTTTTGCTTGTAGAGCAACTGACCACGTGAAGGGGGATCCCCGGTGTAAGGTTAAACCTTTGGGAGTCCACTCCGCTAATCTGGCCTTCTCCTCCTACGAGGAAGAAGAGATTACAGGAGCATCCTTCTCCTCAGACTCATTTCCCAGCAGGATAGAAGCTGAGGTAGTTTTAGTTTCCCTGGGTTCCTGGGAGCCTAAAGACGCAGAGGCTTATGCTAGGATTCCAGATAATACCAAGCACTACTTTAAAGACAGTGTGCTGATCAATGGAGTAGATACTCCAGCTCTTAGGGATAGTGGGTGCAGTCGAACTGTAGTGGATTCTACCTTGGTAGACTCAGAGGAAGTTGCCAGAGCTACTCTGATGCCCACTAAGTTGGCTGACGGCCCACTCCGTATGTTCCCAGTAATACCTGTAAATCTTACTTTAAATGGTACAGCAGTCAGGATTCCAGTGAGCATTCAGAGAAACGTCCCAGGAAAGGTCTTGTTAGGTAATGATCTCAGAGCTTTAGGGCTCGTAGGAGACACTGCCGACAGACCCTACACACGGTCTCAAGCACGGGCAGCATTGGCCAAGACCAATAAGCCGCCCCAGCCGAAGGGGAAACCCAGGGCAAAAGGAGTAAACAAGTCAAGATGAGGGAAAGAGAACATTCCCCCGAGCTCACCTACCACTGCGGTGGAGGAAGTTGGTCAATCGCCCGGGCCAGACGAGGAGGTGGAGATGCCTGAAGTATTTGACCCCAACGACCATCCTGAACTAAAAGACTTGTTAGTAGAAGGTGGTCCTGATAGGGAAGAATTCAGTAAAGGCCAACGTGAGTGCCCATCTCTGGAAGGCCTAAGGAGACAGGCCTGCTCCCAGCTTGAGGGTGAACCTCCTGGGACGCATCGGATTTATTGCGAAGGTGGACTCATGTATAGTGAGCCCACAGAGTCTACAGAAGGAGACCATAGGAGGTTGGTGGTTCCCCTTGCTGTAAGACCCTTCCTTCTGCAGTTGGCGCATGAAGTGCCCCTTGCTGGTCACCTTGGTATTAAGAAGACCAAGCAAAGGTTATCCATGCACTTCTACTGGCCCAAGATGGGGGTGCAAGTAGAAAGTCACTGCAGGAGTTGTGCCTCCTGCCAGTTATCTGGTAAGGTTGGCTCGACAAACCAAGCTCCATTGGTACCACTCCCAGTTGTGGGAATACCATTCGAAAGGTAGGGATCGACATCGTTGGTCCCCTTGACCCGCAAACATCCTCAGGCAATAGGTTTATCCTGGTGCTGGTCGACCATGCTACCAGATATCCTGAGGCCATCCCATTGAAAACTGTAACTGCCAAGTCAGTTGCAAAAGCGTTACTTGGCATATTTACTAGGGTTGGCTTCCCTAAAGAAGTTGTGTCGGATCGTGGCAGCAACTTTATGTCGAAGTATATGCAGGCTATGTGGAAAGAATGTGCGGTCACCTACAAGTTCTCTTCTGCATACCACCCCCAGACCAATGGTCTGGTGGAACGTTTCAACAGAACGTTAAAGAGCATGATTCGGGCTCTGGAAGAACATCAGAGAAGAAAATGGGATCTTCTTTTACCATGCTTAATGTTTGCCTACCGAGAGGTACCACAGGAGGGTGTTGGCTTCAGCCCCTTCGAACTTCTGTTCGGTCATCCTGTACGGGGACCCTTAGCCATAGTCAAAGAGGGATGGGAGATGCCCACTTCCCCTGTTACTACCAACGTAGTAGATTATGTGCTGGGGCTCAGAAAACGGATGGTACTTCTGATGGGCTTGGCTAGTGATAAATTGAAGGCAGGACAAGCGCTGGTGAAACATTGGTACGACCAGAAAGCTTCCCTCATCAACTTTACACCTGGTCAGCAAGTCCTGATCATGAATCCTATAAGGCCTCGAGCTTTACAGGACAAATGGTCAGGCCCTTACACAGTGGTGGAGCCCCTGGGTGAGGTTAACTATTTAGTGGACTTTGGAAGGCCTGGACAGGCTCCAAAAGTGTTTCACGTAAATAGGCTGAAGGCTTTCGTCCCAAGAGTCGAAATCGCAGCACTGCTGCTGGCTTCAGATGTTGAGGAAGAGGAGTCCGAACCTCTCCCCGACCTGTTCCAAAGTGGTCCTTCAGATAGCTCCTTTGAGGGTGTCCGAGTGGCCCCTCACCTGACTTCTGATCAGCAGGCTGAGGTGAAAAGTTTGCTTAGGCAGTTTTCCCCCCTGTTTTCACAGTCGCCTGGTTTGACACCTTGGTGCAAACATAACATAGACACAGGAGACAGTGTACCTACCAAAAGTAGGGGATACAGGATGTCAGACAAAGTACGGTCTTATATTAAGACCGAGGTCAACAAGATGTTAGACCTTGGGGTGATTGAACCCTCTAGTAGTCCTTGGTTCAGCCCTGTGGTTTTGGTTCCAAAGGCAGGCACTTCTGAATTGAGGTTCTGCGTGGATTACAGGGCTCTGAATGCTGTCACCAAGACAGATGCACACCCCTTGCCTCGAACAGATGAGCTGGTGGATACTTTGAGTGCCTCCAAGTACCTCAGCACGTTTGACCTCACTGCTGGCTATTGGCAAATAGCTTTAGCAGAACATGCCAAGGAGAAGACAGCGTTTTCTACTCCAGACGGCCTTTACCAATTCAGGGTAATGCCGTTCGGGTTGAAGAATGCACCTGCCACTTTCCAGAGGCTTGTGAATCATGTGTTGAATGGGTTGGACGAATTCTGTCTTGCATATCTGGACGATATAGCAGTTTTCAGTGCCACATGGGAAGACCATGTGAAACACCTCGGGATTGTGCTCCAGGCTCTTCAGAAAGCACACTTGACCATAAAGGCTAGTAAATGCTAGATTGGACAAGGCTCAGTGGTTTACCTTGGGCATGAAGTAGGTGGAGGGAGGATACAGCCTCTTCCCAGTAAAGTACAAGCAGTACAAGACTGGCCTACCCCCACTACACAAACCCAATTGAGAGCCTTCTTAGGACTCACGGGGTATTAACGCAACTTCGTGGCAGACTATGGCACCATAGCTGCCCCTCTGACTGCCCTCACCACTCCGAAGAAACCCAAGAAAGTAACTTGGACCGACGAGTGTGAGAAGGCCTTCAATGGCTTAAAAGACTCCTTGTGCCAGGCCCCTGTCCTCAGGGCCCCTGATTATCAAAGACCTTTTATTGTGCAGACGGACGCCTCTGACACTGGGATAGGAGCTGTACTATCGCAAGTAGATGAGAAGGGTAAGGAACACCCTATTGGTTTTATTAGTCGCCAGCTTAAGGACAGAGAGCTCAGATGGTCCACGGTAGAGAAAGAATGTTTCTCTGTTGTGTGGGCCCTACGGAAGCTGAGGCCCTACCTCTATGGGACCCACTTCACTGTGCAAACTGACCATAAGCCCTTAAAGTGGCTAATGAACATGAAGGGAGAGAATCCAAAGTTGCTTAGGTGGTCCATAAGTCTACAAGGCTTCGACTTCACTATTGAGCATAGGCCAGGTGTCCAACATAGCAATGCTGATGGGTTGTCCAGAATGTTTAACCGACCTGAACAAGAGACTCATCCAGGAGTGGATTAGTTCCCCCTGTTCATAGTCTGGGAGGGGCGAGTGTTAGGAAAGATTTCTTAATTGTGGGTAATTTTCCTTCCATGTGGCAACCCCTAAACTTTTTGCTGTTGTTTTCACCATGATCTAGACTTTGCCAGAGAAGTGCAGCCTTCTGCCGCACTCCTCTGGGCTTTCGCTCCATTCTTACGGGGAAAATGACATGCCCTTAAGACCAGTCAGTATCGGGAAACGTCGTTTTCCGTAGTTTCTTTATCATGTTGCAGCTTTTGTGCAACATGACACAAGAGGGCACTGTAAGCTAAGTTACTGCTCTCTGGGGTCTCTAGCCTTCTACAGGCCCTAGATACTCTTTTTGGATTGTAACTGATCGGTGCAAGTGAATCACGGACGGGAATGGTGGCAGCGATCGTTTCTTGTGTTTTTGAGCTCCTTTTGGCGTTTTAAGCGCGTTTCTCGCGCTTAGCCCAAAAAGGTGGCCTGGCTCCCAAAATGGCCAGACCACGAGGCTCCTTTGTCCTGTCCGCTGACCGTCTTGCTCCCTTCACCTTCCACAGGTCGAGCCGACCCTGGGCCTTCCTTATTTGGGCATGTACTTTCCCGCGAAACACAGATGCTTTCACGGGCTTCTACAGGCCTTGTGTGTGCCTCCAGGATGTGGGCTGGGATGTCTGGTCCCAATAAAACATCCTGGGTGCCAGAGAGTCTAGTGTGGTATGAATGCCTGGGACCACCGTGGTCCGCGATAGGTCCACGTATAGTGCGAGTGTTTTATGAGCGGATCTCCCATTGGGTCCCCTCCGTTTTGGCGCGAAGGGAACCGTGGATAAGAGGGGGCTGGAAACGCCACTACCATGTCGATCTCCTGAGTTCTCACGAACAAAGGAATACAGGAGCCAAGTATCCTGCAACCACGAGGCTGAACCGAGGAATCGCTGGTGACCCGCTGAAGGACTGCTCCTCTGCACTGCTGTCGCCTTGTGAAACCCTTTCTACCTCTGATCGAACCAGAAGGCCTTTACTGGTACTTCGACCCTTGGAATAGCGGGGACAGCTATTCTCAGCATCTTCACCATCTCCTGCACGTAAGCCTTTGGAAGTGTCTCTGGGCCATCCAGCAGACTGACCAGCCTACCCAGGAGTCTTGCTCTGTAACCGCCGCCAGGCCGTGTTGTATTTCGAGTCCTTGTCACTCTCACACGATTCGTAAACTTGGCATTCCCAGGTCTGAAGTGAGTAGTGTACATTTGCTGAGATACACACGGCCGCTCCGTTGCCCTGCTGTGGTAACAAACTGTGCGGGTTCACTTCGTTTGGGACATCTTTAACTCAACTCTGCTGCTGCAGAATCTACACGACGACGAGACGTCCCCTGCTCCCCTGAACCTGCCAGCACTGAAACTGACGTGGAGAAGCCTGGGTCTGCTTGCATCGGGGACTGGTGAGTAGCATAGCTAGGAACTGGTCACCCTCCTGCAGGAGCCCATAGCTTTTCCTCGCTGTGTCAAACAGCACGCCTTTCCGTACTCGCGCTCTGCTTCTGCCCACAGTGGAGGCTGCGCTTGAGTCGCAGAACTCTGTTCTTCTTCATTTGTGCACCAAACGGAACTGCCTGATTTCCACAAAGAGACCCCCCTTTTTGCCCGTTGGCACCAGCGTGTGCAGGTACTTTTGAGCACAAGGCTCCACTCTTCGTAGGGCTTGGACTTCCTTTTAGTTAGGTGCCTCTGAAGGCGGACTGGGTCTAATCATTATTTCGCACTGCCTGTTTTCCTCCCCTTCTAGGTGGACTACACATTTCGTGCATCTAACGCTTTAGACTCGTTTGTATTTGTATATATATTGTATTGGTTTGGTATGTGTTGGTTTACTAGAGTTTTATTGTGATTTCTCGCTACGGTCATTGTTGCAAAGACCTTGGAATAAATGTGTATATATTTTTGATATAACACCTGTTTGGAGTAATTTGTAAGTGTCCTTGCTTTGTGTGCTCATTGCGGGCTTTCAGTCACCCTCACCCCTCTTGAGACCTAGTCTTGACCGCCGCGATCGCTACCCTGTTTGGTCTGGCTTGTCCAGAGGTTACCCTGTTCCAAGTAATTAGGTTGCCTTCTGAACTTCTGCGCCGCCATGACAGAGTTCAGAAATCCGTCTTAACAGACGCTACCGCCTGCTTTCTTGTGGCGGACTTGTTTGGCCCTGTGCGCGTCTTTGACCGTGCACTGGTTTGCCCTATTCGATTCCATGAATACGAGTTGTGGGCGAGCGTGTGGGCATTCCGCACACTTGCCTCCTGTACTTCCCCCGTGACGCCCATATTTTCACGCGTTATTCCCCATTCCGAGTGTTACGCCCCGTGTTCCGCCTACTTTTGTTATGTGCGCCGCGCTATGTGCGATTTCGCAGCGGCCGTGGCGCACGCCGTTGGATGACCTGTGCGCCGGCTTGTGCCGCGCACTTTTTCAGCGCACATCCAATATTTTTCTCGCGCACGGACTTCCATGAATCGATGTGCGCTGGTTTCCCTGTGATTTTCGTAGTTGCACTGCGATTTTCGCACTTTTACTGCGAATCGCACGTTTTGGCACCTCTGCGCCGGAATTTTCGGCGCACATTAATTCCATGAATCGGCCTGTTAATGTAATATACGTTTCAATAACCTTAGATATCTTCACCAAAGATCTAATTCCAATGTACTTCAAGACGTCTGTGCTCATTTCATCGATGGCAATTTGCTCGAGGAAGATTTGTTCGCAATTTTGTAACACAGTTCCTCGCAAACATATATGGGCGTGGGTTTAGGCATTGAATTAGGATGGGGGATGGGGGATGTCGGGGTTGAGGGTTGTGGGGGGTCTCCCACCGCATTTTATTTGCAAAGAAATGTGTAAATAAAAATGTGATCAACGTTGCACCCTTCAAGATGCATATAGCGGTCTTAATGACATATAATTAACTGAGGGATAAACAGACTGTACATAGACATCTCTGTGTACCCTTCTTTGTGTTGTCCATCTTTCATTAGTTTAGAACATGTTTATTTCACCCATTGTTCATTGGAAAAGGCCCACTCTTGGCACCCTATTCAAAGGGCCACTGTCTCCCCAAGGTGAGAAAAGGCATTTAGCACTGTATACCATTCCAGGCACTATAGAATAGAATGACACACAGTGGGAATCCAGAGGGCGACTGTGTTGTTAAACAGTTTTGAAGGACATATACCATAACCCACCTTCTGCTCATAGAGGCAGGTCGTGCTTTTCTCCACAGGGAACATGGCTATATTTCGCCTTCCACTAGCATACTGTTTTCAGGTAAAAGACTTAGCCTGAAATTAAGCAATGTGTGTTTGATCACGAAAGCAGCCTGTGTAGAACGTCAGAGTTGCTGTTTTCCCGCAATATACTTCAGCGAGTGAAGAGTTCACATGTGTGTAAAACCTGAAGGTACAGGTTCAAATCCCAAAAGTGAATAGCATGGAATTGGCTATTATCTTTGCAGCGCTTAAACCTCAGAGAAATTGGACGCAACTCGCTTTATACAAATATTAAATTATCATTTGGAAATGTTGGCATAGACACCATACATCAAGTTTCTGTTTTACACTTGCCATACCCCACACAATTAATTAATCATTTATATCGAGCTTAATACTGGAGAGCAGTCTCTAAGCGCGGAATGGAATTTGAACCTGTGTTGTTCTGCATTGCCTTGCTTCCAAGACAAACACATTGCCCTTGAGCTATCATTCCTGCACATTTCATTTCAACAAATTCCTATCTAAAGAATGTGTATAGGCTGCAAGATAATTTTATGGAATTGTATGTGCATTTTTATATGACGTGGTATTTTTGGATTCTTTTCTATATTACTTATATTTTGTGTAAAGTTAATTTTTTTTATGTTTTTTATTTGATTTAGTTGAAAGTTCAACTTTACAAATATGAAAAGAAACATTTGGTAATAATGTGCAAGTTAATTGGTCATAAATTACATTCACAGTATATAAAATATCAATAGGTATTACCATTATATACATTATTGCATCATGCTGAATGTGCAAACACTTTCTAAAAAGAACTGACAAACATAGAATGCAGTTTAACAAGTAGTATGATCAAAAAAATGTTTTTGTTTTGCACAAACATTATTTGTGCTATCAAAATTGATTACCATATTTTCATTTCATGAGGATAAGGGGCTTCCGCTCATATGGGAAGACAGCATCAAGAATGTGAATCGATGCAATTCTGACAGATATTTTCACTGACCCAAAAATTTCGACCCATACTTCATCATTAGAACGATCAGAATACTTTTGAGTCACACATTTGGCAAGTTTAGAGCGATGAGATATAAAAGCTTTACATTTTGTAATAATGTGACACAGGGTTTCTGTTATAGATGTATCCTTGCAGAAACGACAGTAGCTTAATTATTTTTTGACAAGACCTCGTCTTACCAGAACCTCATTAACAGGCCATAAGTTAAGACGTAATCTTAAGATTTTCAGTCTTGAGTTTGGTGATGGACATCTGACAAGATAGTCAGCCATTATGCGTAGTTGTTTATGGCCAAAATTATTCCTATTGAAGTCTTTGAGTTTAAGCCATTTTTCTTGAGTCAATGACCAGTCAAATTGATACAGTTTGGTCTTGGCTCAGTTAGGATTTGTGATAAGAAGATCGATCGAAATATCTGCATCTGCAAGGGCATTAAAAGTATGTGTTCTCCATTTCAAGGGGAATAAATGAGTCGAGGTCAACAAATAATCGGCCGAATTGCTAGACTATTTTGATTAGATATCCCCATAGTACATTTTCTGAGTAATGTACACATTTTCCAAGTCACTTGTACCTGAATCGATAAGAGACCAAGTTCATATCTTAATAACATACTAGGAGTGCTTTTTGGGAGATTAGGTAAGGTTTTCAAAAATGTTGCTTCTAACTGATTCCAAAATACAACAGGTCTAGGTAACACAGATTCCATCCCATATGTGATGACTGTTATCACTTTTTGCTGGTAAAAAGACATGATAGGTATACAGGTAAATTTGCCAAATTTGGCATGAACAATCTTTGCCTGAGAGGTCAGCATTGTTAATTTGGTTCGCGTTGTTAATTCAAGTGGTTTTTCAGATGTGAAATTGTTAAAATTCAACCCTAGATATTTGTATTCAGAGACCACTTGTAGCTTATGGCTGCATATTGACCATTGGAACTTATTTTGCAAAGACGATTTAGGTTTACCCAGGATGATAATTTGTGTTTTATTTTGATTCACGGTTAGATTATTTCTTGAGACATACTGATCAAGTACATAGAGAAGAGTTTGTAGCCCAGATCGAGTTTGGGAATCAAAACTAAATCATCCGCATAAAGGAGCCATGCTATAACTTGAATCCCTAGCTTTTGGGAATCAGAAAGGACTGAGGCAAATGTGTCAGCTATGTCCAGTAAAAATAAATTGAACAAGGTCGAAGCAAGTATGCATTCTTGCTTCAAACCTCTTGCAGTTGGAATCATTTTTGAGAGAAGGCCTTCCATATTCAACTTAATTTTTACAGATGTATTTGAGTGTAGAAGGCTCACAATTTTTATCAGTGATTTGGGGCAATCATATTTCAGCAGTTTTCTCATAAGCAAAACCCTATCTACTGAATCAAAAGCCATACGAAAGTCAACAAAGGCAACATAAAGTGGTTGTTTCCGTATGGCATAGGAAAACTTGATGGCATTAAGAAGAGTGAGATTGATTGCAGTACCTAATACTGAAACAAAACCAGTTTGAAATGGGTCTCTTCGATGGGTTAAGAGTGACCACGAGTTCAAGTCATGAAGGACTAGTCTGCAAAAGATTTTTCCGGGAACATCTAAAAGGGCAATGGGACGATAACTCATGGGGTTTTGTCTATTTCCTTTTTTGTGAATGGGGACAATGATTAAATGAGTCCATGATTTTGTGAGTTCTTGATAACGAATAATTAACCAAAATAATATGTGTAAGATGGAGGCCCAAAGATCAACATTCTTTTTTAGTACAGCGTTTGAGAGTCCGTCCGGACCTGAGGCTCGGGACATGCTGGCTTTGTTGATGAAGTAGCGAATGTCATCCTCATCAAAATCAAGATCGAAATCGATAGAGGGCAAGTCCATGGTCTCAGGCGTGGATGGAGCAGCATAAAGGGACGAGAAATGGAGCATCCAATCATTCTCCGATACACCATTTATTTGGGAAGTGAGTTGTGGTGCCTTGGTGGCTGAATTAAGCAGTTGCCAAATTTGAGCCGTGTTCTTGCCTCGGATGTGATTTAGCATTGATTCGCCATCTTTTTCTAATATTTAGTGAGCTTGTATTCCTGCACCCAATTTTTATAGGCAGTTTTGATGGTTCTCAAAGCAGCAGCTTTAACTGCCGATGATAGACATTGGACTTGTCTTTTCTGTTTTCTGAACAGTGCTTTCCTAAGGCAAACTGCATTATCAGACACTTGGGTTATGTTCAGGTTAGAGTTCTGTTTAGTGGCATACAATTGCATTAAGTGATAGGGAACCAGCTTATTTGCGATGGCAGATTTAAAACCTTCCTCCTCGCAGATTTTTAAATGGTCACGATAACACACTAATGATTGATTGGACCATTTCAACCGATTCAAAGAGTTGTTAGTTTCCACCGTGCCCATAAATGTCTGTCTCTGCGGGCATGGAGCAAGAGACAGCATGAGCTTAAAAGTTAATGGCTAATGATCACTGTATTCAGATGCTTTGACTGCAAAATCAGTGGTGTGTTCAAAAAGACTTCTTGAGACAAAAATGTAATCGATGATACCAGACTGCTTTTGACTGAACCAGGTCGCAAGGGGAGGAGAATCAGCCACGTTCGTGCCATTTAGCATAACCAGGTTCCAAGTTTTCACAAATTAGATATTTTGTGTAAAGTTTTATACTGAAACACAATAAAAAAAATCAAATAGGCTGCAACAGGAAGTGCATACTTATATGAGGCAATACTTGTTTTGGCTGGGTTTTCTCAAGCAGCACATGGGTCTGCTTCCTGGAGAAAAAAAAGGTTTGTTCTATATAAATAATCCTAAAGATACTGAATTGCAAATAGGCATCATGAGGACAGGAAGTTAATATTGAATAAAACATGCTAAATTGTTATGAATTGACAGTTACTAGATTTAAGTAATATTAAGATGTGGGTAGCTCCAGGAGCAGGTATGGGGAAATAGACATTATTTGTGTATGTTTGGATGTATGCATCTGTGCATAGAATTGATGAAGTGCAAAGCTAGCTGGGTAGCACTGGGGCACTGCCTCTAGACAACCCCTGAAAGGGTTTACAAGTAACGGTGCAGGGCTAGCAGAGAAGTTGGTATAGATTTGGAGGGGCAGGAGAGAGTATGAGTTGCAGACGGGGAGAATTTGGGTTTCCATTTACATAATTGAATGTATACAAAACATATAATAAAACAATGCAAACATTTTAGAGAAAACAAAAAACAAAAAATACAAAATAGCAGTTAAAATAGCAAGAAATATACATACAAAATAAAGCACTCATTGGCAATGCCAACAGTTTGGGCTTTTGTGTGGGCATGGCAAAGGCACTTTCCAGGCACTGCCATAGTGGTATTAACTGCCCACCGATGGTAGCAGGTGCAAAATGGTGCGAGTACCTGGGCATCTAGTAGCAGTGCCTGGTACATGCCTAATACCAATAAACAAGCCAAAACTGTTGGATTTGCCAATGGTTGTTTTTAACTGGAATTCAGTGGATGAGACGCAGAGTGCTTATAAATTGAGTGGCTGAAGGCAGACCTGGTTTTTATTACATCAGTAGAGCATTTACAAATCCAATTAAGTTATTGACTCTCAGAAAAATGCTTTGAAAAAATACTGGCAGGCACTTTGAATGCAAAGTTTGATGGTTAGGCTTGATTATAGCGAGTATAAAGAGTTCCCATGAGGAGGTGTTTTGAGCGGGGAGGTGCAGGAACTGGGTGGGAATGTCCAAAGGCATTAGCATGGCCGTGGGAAAATAACCAAAAAGCACCTACATGCTTTGTGTCCCATTTCATTTGTCATGTCTCCCCATCTGTATTTTAATGCAATAGTTTCCAAACTAAAAAGGGCCATCACTTGAGAATCTCTTGACTTGCGATCAAATGACATTTCAAGTGAATCTTAAAACCAGTTAATGAGTTTGTACTATCTGATATACAGAGGAAGAGCATTCCAAACATGGCTGCCATGTTCGCACCAGTCGTGTTCTCTGAAACTGTGTTAATCCAGCTGCCCAGCGTGACCACAGGGACCGACTACAGCGATAACGCAAGACCGGTTTAGACTGATAAATTGGAGTTGCACAGTTGAGAGTCTTCCAAATCTAAGAGAGGATTGGAATTTGAGTTGGTCCTCCATTGTAAGCCAGCTGACAGCCAAGAAAACCGAAGATGTATGATCAGATTTATTTAAAGGAAAAATGGGCTGTATCGGTCCGTTTTGTACAGCGTGTAATTTGTCCACAGACATTTTACATATGTCCAGATAAACAGATATGCAATACTGCAATCTGGACATCACCATCACCATCACCTGGACCAACAGAATATAATTATTTATGTATAGTAAATACGAAATTGTACTGAGGAGAGAATACGAATTTGATGATTTATATAGCTCTTCCTGCCAGATTCCTTCAGCTCCTAAGTGCTGTAATAATCAAAGTCACTATTGTTACCCACTGTGGTGGGTCAGAAGAAGGAGGCAGACACTCGAAGGACATTATTATCGGTGTTTATTAAAATAATAAAGATAAGGCCTATCTTTCCCTACTGCTAGACGGTACCCCTGCCTATATAAATAACTGAAGGTGCTTGTCAGTCATCAGGAAGTACAAAATGAATATGTCCACGGTTCAAAACTAGTTCTAACAGACTCTACCACTATTTTAACTAACTTACATTTTGCTAGGAGAATGGCTCCCCTCTCCTCATTATTCCTTGTGGCAATGTTTCTTCTTAGTCCATAGTTCTCGTCAGTAAGATATCTTCAAATAGTCTCTTGCTACCTTCTGGCCAAGATCTTGTAACTCTTGCACAATCCACTTGAGTTTTGTCTCCCCTTTTGGGACAGCTGTTTCACAGCCCTTTGTATCAGTCTTTCTTAAACCATGATCCAGGCTTAGATGCCTTTCTGAGTCTTGTAACACAGGCCTTCTTAGGTTGGTTATCCTTTGTAGTGACTTGACCTTCCTCCTTTCCTGGGCTTTCTCACTTTGATTGTTTCTCCTCTTATCTGGTTCACTTGATTTCAATTACCATACATATTTATAAACTTCTCTCTCTGGTTTCCTTCAATCTTTTTGTCTTAAACCATGGGGTACTTTCCCCTCTTCCCAGGGTGCTTGTGACCAGTTCTTAATAAATGCTCTTTCAGGCTTATTTGTTATTCTCTTGATCATGTTAACGGAGTTCTACTTTAATAGCTTTATAATTAGTATCTCATGAATTTCACAGGACGAGTTTCTGTTTGTGCCCATTTCTTAATACCTTCTCTTTGAGGCTAATTCGTTATTCTCTTGGTCACATTAGTACAGTTCCACTTGAATATTTAGTATCTCATCAATTTCACTGGGATGAGTTTCTCTTGCTCCATAACGATGCCCCAGCGGCCTCCCGGTACTCCCATTCTCACCCTTACCTCTGAATCTGCAGGGGAACACTCTTGGGATTGGCGCTCACTCGGGTTCTCTTCCTCTGCTCCGGATCTTGTGCTTCTCCTTGTTGTGGGTGTTACACACTCGGTCCTCTCTCTTGTTACGACTGGGTCTGGATGTGGGTCGCAGGGGGTGTTTCCCCAACACCGCCTGCTGGATGATTTCAGCCCTGTACGATGGGCACACGGCCACCACAATTCCCTTCTCCCCGGATTCTCTTTGGTCAGAAATACTGGTTCTATAGCATTTCCCTCTGGTGCTCACGACTCCTCTTAAAGTCACGGGCTCTGTGGCTCTCCTCAGCTCTGCCTCCTCTAGGCGTCCCCTCATCTGTGGGCTTCCCATGCTTATGCTCTTCTGTGTCTGTGCTTTGTCTCTCCTCTGCGCGCTCTCCCTATTCTCAGGTTTTTTGGTGTTCCACACCTTCCTCTCCACTCCAACCCTCACCCCAAACACCTCCCCACCCCCCTTTTACCCATTACCCCAAAAATACATATGTTGAAATATTTTGAAGTAATAGCATCAAAGTAAATGTTGAAATACATTTTTTGCTAAAACCACAGGATTTCCCAGGGTGTTTTCTCTCTCTTTCCAGCCTAATCGTCTCAGTTAAATGTTCATCTCTCCTTAAAGAGACAGATCCAACTCCTTGGATATAATGGGGTATTTTAGTTTTGTCTTCAGCCAAGTCTCTGGATTTTATAATGTTCTTTCTATCTGATAGTCCCACAAATGCTTTATTGTGGATGGTCTCGATAGTTCCTCACAGGAGTGGGAGGCCTTGACCCCTAATGGGGAGTCTCTCCCAGTGAGGTCCCACGTGCCCAGAGCCCTAGGCAAGGCTTTGTGGAGCAGGCTCATCTCCTTAGCCTCAAAGGTGGACAGCTGTACCCTGGCCCAGTTGTAACAACAAAACTATTGGGAAGTGCTCCTCGGATGCTCAATCCACTGTTTTGTATTTGTATTTATTTATTAGGCTTATATAGCACTTTATACCAAAGCGCTGCCCAAGTACTATAATAATACATCGGTCTACTCTCAAGAAAGTGGTTTGGTTTGGAATCGAGGCGAAGGGGGTTAGGAAAGGTTGGGGTGTGGCGTTGTCCAACGGACTGTACCCTAGGTGACCGTCCTTGTCCCCATAAGGGGAGTAACTCCCCCTAAGGTCTTCCCACATTAAACCACCCCTAGGGGGACTATTGGGTAGTGGCTGCCACTCCCTAGTTTTATGGGAAAGGGTTTCCCCTTGGAGAGAAGTGATGATACCTGGTGAATCGTCACAGTACATCCAAAGATGATGTTGGAGGGTATTGTTCCTTGTGGAAGGGGTTCAAGGCTAGCGGTGAGGCTGGCTATTGGAGTTCATCCAAATATTTCCACATTGTTTCAAGATCTTTTTCCTTCGGAGAATATTCCTTCTTACATGTACTGATCATTTCAAAATGAAAGTAAGTGCATGTGGCTTGGTATGCTATGCTATTGTGTGGAATATTTATGCAGTCACCATTTATACAGTCTCTTGTTTCTGACAGATGTCTGGGTGAGCAAGATTACTATCCCCCATTTGTGTCAAGCCTGAGAGTATTTGCTAGAGGGAGTCCAGAGTAGAAGGCCTGTTTCTCTGTAGTGTTTGTGCTAGGCAAGCTTCTGCAACAAATAGCTAATACGGGTTGCCATAGTGGCCTGTTTTTTCAAGGTAGTCGGGTTTGTCAATCTTCCATGACACCTAATTGTGGTTTGTCTGTTGCTATGTTCTCTCAGGCTGTCTGGGTTTGCAGTTTTCATAACACCTTGCTTTGGTTCGTCAGCATGGATCTGTTTACTCAGGAGTAGCAAGTTTCACAACTATCCACAGCATATGAATGTTGATTTATCAAAGTGTGCCGGTTCCTTTAGGGTGATCACATTTTGGAGCCTTCAGTAATAGCTGGGTGTCGTCATGTGTTGGTGTGGGCCTGTTCCATTTGCAATAAAGTGCGGGGAAAGAGCCTTATGCAAACTGAATGTCTGGAGGAAGTAATGTTCTTTGCTCCACCCTTATAGTCTAAGTTTATACTGGGGTCAGGTTTTCTTTAAGTGTGGAGTGTACTGTGGTGTAGATAATAGTTTCAAGAGGAGAGCTGGTGGAATGGTTCTTGGTGGGGTGAAGGGGACTTGGTGCGTAGGTGTGTTTTGGTTAGTAGGGGGTAAGGATGTGTAGCAACCACTTGAATTGCTTTAGAAGCAGTTAGGTGATTGTGTGTGTGTTGGTTAACCTACGTATTGTTTGCTCCATGATTGTTATCACCTAATTACTGTAGTTCTACTGCCGATTTTGTGCCTCTGTATTTATATATACATGTATCATATTTTTTTTTATTGCTCCGATGTATGTGTGTGCTACATGCCTCTGTTAGCAAAAATAAAAGTTTAAAAAAAATTAAAACCTACTTAGTCAACATGTGGGGATGATTGGAATCAGTATATGTGGAATATAATGGTACACTGGTGAGCGGTCACAGTATTGGTAGTTTGGAAGGAGGGGGGTGAGATGACAGGAAAGAGAAAATGAAAGCTTTGACCGTGGCAGAGAGTTTGTACGGGTCAGATATGGCAATGGAGTGGGGACATAGAAGTATGATGGGAAGAGGTAGGATTCAAAGTGACAGTAGAATGATAAGGAATTCATATAAGATATAACCCAGGAGAAGATACAGTGGGGAGTGTGAGAAACCTGAAGGTGACTCACACTCTAGTCCCAGGGCATCTTTCGTCATCGGTGGCGAGGACATAGCTATCTCTATTAGAACCAGTTCCTGGGGGAGGATCAGTGCAGGAGGATCACCTTGATGAGCGGTCCTCGGGGAGTGGAAGTGGGACTCCGGAGGGTGAGACGCAGTATCCCCTTCCCAATAACACATTTTCCCCATCCTACCAGGTAGGATACCTAGGAACTCAACCCCTCCCCCCTCTTTTCCGACATGAACACTTTCTCGCTGACATTTCACCGTGAGCGACAACCGTCTAACATCTGAGCCGTATACCTGACATGTCCCAACACAAGGGTCTGGCAGAGTCAGGCCATTACTGATAATTACACACACCTGACTTCCATCACACTACCCCACATGGATAAAAGGCAGAGCACAAAAGCACACTCTGAGCAAGGCAAAACATGCAAAGAAGCAGTAGTTCTGAGATGGCAGTTTAAACCGAGGAGAAAGGCGGCCAGACCAGAAAGGGTTGCACGGAGTGATTTGCCCTTGGCCTTTTCAATGGAAGAAAACCGCTACTTTCACGAGCCCTTGAGAATAAGAAACATAAGAGCGGGAAATAAAGCTGAAGAAAGGTGCATTGTGTGTCGAAGGTACCCAGGGCTCTTCCGCATTTATAGCCGAGGCGGGGAGGAGTGATTGCCGCTGTGGTACTGTCCTTGGCTCCTGCGACAAAGCCGCTCCAGTAAAGTCAGCACAGCCGGTGAGTCAGGGAGACTGATAGCAGACTGGTCTGTGTTAGAACCAAGGTAAGGTTGCAAGCGGCAAAGAACAGAATGTAAGGCCTATGTGATGAGCGACGTGAATATAATTGAATATCCAAGGAGTGACTGAACTTTTGAAAACAAGGTAGATGCCACATACAGAGTGGTCCGGCGCCACGTGCGTGCTCATTCAAAGGTCTGTGTTAGGTATCCAACTGAGAGTGTAACGTTTGTAACTGTGAAATTGAAGTGGTCCAGCAACGGGTTCAGCAAAACCCTGTGCACATTCATAAGTCTTTGATAGCTAATATGAACTGTGCAATTGGTCCGAGCCTGGCTGAAGGAGACTAATTATGGAAAAGGGATCCGAGCCCTGATGAAGGTGATCCGGGGTGAACCGCGAGCCACCTGAGAAGATATTCTACAGCATTGGAGAAGTGAACTGCAATTGGTCCGAGCCAGGCGGAGGTAGACTAATTGTGAAAAGGGATCTGAGCCCATCTGAGGGGGATCCAGCGTGAAGAGTGAATCGCCCTACTTGAATATTTGTAAAAGGAACATTTTAATTGTTTTTGTACATCAGGCCCTCTGAATCAAGAGACTTTGATAACTTAAGAGGCTTGGGCACAGAAGGCCCTGATGTTGGTAATGGAAATGTGTCCTTTTGCCGAAGAAGCCCAAGAGTGTGCTATGCTCGAGTGAACTGCCTTGTCCCGTGCTGAAAACGTGGGAAGGGAGTCCAACAGCCTGAACATCATGACTTTTGTGAACACTTGTGTTTTTTTTAATGAATATTTCCCGACACTATTTGTAAATTAGTGGTAAGGATTGGCAATAGGTTTTTTAGGATAGACCCTTTGATGTTGACGAGACTCAACTAGGACAGCGTAATTATTATTTGATGGTCATAGCTTGCTCCCATCTTTATATTTATGTTTAGATAGGCGTTTATCACACCCTTGATAAAGTTCAATAACCGCCCATGAACTGTGGTCACTTGTGTCTGTCTTACTTTGATAACATGCCTTCCTTACAGGGGTAGGAGAAAATACATTTGTATCGGGTCTCTCATCCTCATATATAAGGACTCAAATCATTCTGCTAAAGATCGGAGTAGGCTAAAGTTATATTTGGCTTATATTGGCTTTAAAACACTAGGCTGATTGATTTGCAGGCCTAGCTGTGCCCTGGTGTTGTCTCAGGCGTCTGGCTGGGCCTGAAACGCTGCTGGTTGGGGATGTTGGCTGGGCCTGGTCCTGTGTGGAGGCAGCGTGTTGCTTGTGCCTTCCCGTTACTTCCCAGGGCTCTCGTGGCTGCTCTTGGTCACAGGAGTCAGCCACGTGGCCTGCTGAGTGACTTGTCCGCTCTGTGAATGTTGGGGATGTGCTCTGCCTCTGTTTGAGGGGCCATGTGTTGGGTTTGGGGCCTTGCGCATGAACGTGGGCGATGTTTCCCAGGCCGTAAGCCTCTTACAATTGCTGTAGCGAATGCGACTGCACGTGTCGGGTTTTCTGTGGGATCCTGGTGTCCCTGCGAACGCTGTGAGTGGTTTTGGGGAGGTGTGTCCCTGTGTCTGTACCTTCGTGCCATTCAGTGCTGACAGCACACTTACGTTGTACGTTCTGTTATTTATTTCTTTGACACACTGCCGCCCAGGCACCCAGGTGGGGAGAGCACGATTTGTATCAGTGGGCCTTGGGGTTGCCTGAGGTGTGGTGTCATAGCGTTGCAGCTTGTCCTACCGGCTGCTGGAGAGAACTTCACAGTGTTGGGCCACTGTTGTCCAGGTGCATCTGCGTGTGGGCTCGACTCGAGTCAGCAGGCACTGGGGTGCCTAGGGGCGTGGAGTGGATCAAGGCCCGATCACTGCTGTGCTGACGTGGGGCTGTGACAGACGAGTGTTCGTCCCCCACCTTGTCAGCAGTGTGATGTCGGCTTGCCAGGAGGGAGCTGGGCCCGGCAAGGCCGTTGGAGCTCAGGAGCTGCAGGCACGCAAAAATGACACTGACACGCTCAATGTGGGCTAGGAGCGAGAAATGCCCTTTGCAGGCTTTCTCTCGCCTCTTTATTCACTTGCCCACGTGATTTGCATCACATGGACATCACATCGACCATGACATTCTGGGGTGTGGAAACGTATCTGGGCTGTAACAGCACCCCCGGCCCCACTCACAACTAAAATCCTTATACCTTCTATTTAAACTGGGAGGGTTCCCTTTTTCACTGGTAACCCTTAACTGGTATCTTTTCATGACATTGATCTTTGTACATGCTATTATGATCACTCCAGACTTCTCATTAGAGTGAGGATATTCTAAGCATAAATTCCCCCCATTCTGCAGTGATATGCGCAGCACGCCTCGCTTTGGACCTTTGGTGATTTATCTGGTCCCCATGGGTTTCACTGGGTCAGCAGATAGGGCTTCACTAGGATTTTGTTATCATTAGATTGGGATCTCTGAAGATTCCGACCTGGTTCTTCACTCAACCTTTCTGTTTTTAAACATTAGGGAACCATACAATTTTGTGTACGGCTCATTTATGAGATTTATCCATGTTTTACCTAAGTAGTCACCTTAGTAGTCACTTTTCCTTTATTTCGAGATTACAGATCATTATGTTGGCATATGCATCACAGGATGCATGCACCTGCCGACCTTTACATCTTATTCTTGCCCCATGCACATTTCAAACTTTTTGACCGCAGCTTTTGTCACCCGCAGTGTTTTGTTTACTCTGGTGACGCCACAGCCGTCATCACGGCGTGATGTCATCACGTTTACGCAAGTTGCTGCATTTCATGGCTGACAGTGCAGCAGAGTCCCCTTTCCGTGGTCACTGCTACAGTGCAGTGAGGCATTACGTGAAGGTGAGTCTATAGAGATGCAGGGTCTGCTCCCCATATTTTGGACTTTTTAAACAAATGTGTCTTCCCAGACGAATGTGTTTGGAGTCGGATGGGAGTAAATGACGATTCTTTGCAAATATCTATGCTGACCCTGGTGGTAAGCTTGTTTAGGTTTACACTGTTAATTCAATACTGTTGCAGCCGAGTTTTCATTTTTATAGATGGCCTTACATCAGCATTCTTTACCTTACCGCTGATCTATCGAGAGAATCGTTGTTCTAATTATCCTTATGCACCCTTTTGTTCTGTTGGATAACCTGGCCACTGGTGTTGATGGGGAGGTCGGGTAGCATTCACAGGCCCGCACAGGCCTCAGGCATACCACGCACAAATAAATCACTGTGACAACTCTGTTAGCTTTCCTGCACCGGACTGACGTAGTTCCGGGCAGCCTTTATTCACGCCCACATCACGTGACTCGGGTTTTCCCTCGACCATGTGTCTGGGCCTAACTCAGCTACATAATCAGCATAACTTTATCTGAAACAATAGTCTCTTACTGCTGCTTCTCTGCTTGGCTTCTGCAACGGTAAATCCCCTGTAGTACGTACCCGTGGAGTCGAGATGATGCTTTTGTTCTCTTTCTCAGCTGGTACCTTGGATGGGCTCACTCCCGCTCTTCCGCCCTGGGGGAGCTGGGAGCTGTCGTGCCCTGCTGGGGAAGCTGTTCTTGCGTCCTTTGGGGTGAGGGGTCTTCCTCCGGCCCTGCTAGTACCTCGTGTCTTGATTGAGGTGTTTCAACACTTGGTTGGTGTTCGGGTTGTTCCCTCCACATTGTCTCTGGGACCTTACGGAAGTGAGATACATTCCTTGTCATTACTTCGGTCCCTCGGGTGGCAGTTATCATGCTATGATTGGTGTCTTGGACCGTCCACGGGCGGGACTCATAGTTCAGCATCATCTTCTTTTGGGGCATCCTGTTCTTTACTAGTACTGTGTCCCCTGGTTTTAGCTCCCTGTGTCGAGCATGACATGCCTGGCTTTCTTGTTCGTTCCTCCTAGCTCACCTTTCTTCGATGAGGGGTATGTCGGGATCTGACTTACCCAGCACGGGTGTACCGGGAGTTCTGCTTGTATCGGCACCCCTAACATGAGTGCCGCTGGGCTCACCCCGGTTGACATATTTGGGGTTTGATGATGCGCCCGGATTTGCTATCCATATGATCTTATTCAGGCCCCCAAGAACCGCTCTGTGTCGCCATTGGCTTGCGGCCAGCATGGGGTGATTCTCTTGTGCTTGATGCTCAGGTTTTGGAGGAATTGTTTTAGGTCCTGGCTAGTAAACTGTGGGCCATTGTTGCTTTTCAGCTTTGTGGGTACTGCATGTATTGCAAATATTTTTTCAAGCGACGTGATCACTGACTCCTCATTCGTGGATTTTACATGTTCAACTTCTGGGTAACAACTGAACTTGTCGACTAGGAGATACCCCTCCCCGGCAATGGTACAGAAGTTCATGCTTACTGACTCCCACCTTGTGTGGCTCCGTGGCACGCTGATAATTGGTTTGGGCGCTGCTAGCCTCCTTGACGATTGGCATGCCCAGTGTTTCCAGCAAGATGATTCTGTGCCCGTTTAGCAGGACGCCTCCCCCCAACAGCGTGAGTTCGTGGCAGATCCCAAACAGAGCCTGTAGTTGGACTGTGGGTTTGCGCTGGGCCAATGCTTTCAGGTAATTTTTCCATTCTCCTGACTGGACTGCTTGGCTGGTTCGTAGCAGGCATGCATCTGTCCTCGTTTTGTCTCCCTTAAAAATTACATCTTGAAGTGCGCACAATAACCTGTCTGTGGAAAGTCACATTTAGAAGGGTGCTCAATAGCCACCATTGAAACTGCACCATTTGCTATAGAAGTGTACCCAATTGCATTTAGAAGCTGTGACCATTTGCATTTAGAAATTGCGCCCAACAGCCTCTCTGAGAAAGTGGAATTTAGAAGTGTACCCAATTGCATTTAGAAGCTGTGACCATTTACATTTAGAGATTGCGCCCAATAGTCTCTCTGAGAAAGTGGAATTTAGAAGTGTACCCAATTGCATTTAGAAGCTGTGACCATTTGCATTTAGAAATTGCGCCCAATAGCCTCTCTGAGAAAGTGGAATTTAGAAGTGCACCCAATTGCATTTAAAAGTAGGTAGCCAATTGCATTTAGAAGCTGTGACCATTTACATTAGAAGTGTACCCGATTGCATTTAGAAGCTGTGACCATTTACATTAGAAGTGTACCCGATTGCATTTAGAAATTGCGCCCAATAGCCTCGCTGAGTAAGTGGAATTTAGAACTGTACCCAAGTGCATTTAAAAGCTGTGACCATTTGCATTAGAAGTATACCCAATTGCATTTAGAAGCTGTGACCAATTGCATTTAGAAATTGCGCCCAATAGCCTCGCTTGGAAAGTGGAATCTAGAAGTGTACCCAATTGCATTTAGAAATTGCACCCAATAGCCTCTCTGAGAAAGTGGAATTTAGAAACGTACCCAATTGCCTCTCTGAGAAAGTGGAATTTAGAAGTATACCCAAGTGCCTCTATGAGAAAGTGGAATTTAGAAGTGTACCCAATTGCATTTAGAAGCTGCACCCAATAGCCTCTCTGAGAAAGTGGAATTTAGAAGCGTACCCAATTGCATTTAGAAGCTGTGACCATTTGCTCTAGAAGTGTACCCAATTGCATTTAGAAGCTGTGACCATTTGCATTAGAAGTGTACCCAACTGCATTTCGAAGCTAACCATTTGCATTTAGAAATTGCGCCCAATAGCCTCTCTGAGAAAGTGGAATTTAGAAGTGTACCCAATTGCATTTAAAAGTGGGTACCCAATTGCATTTAGAAGCTGTGACCATTTACATAAAAAGTGTACCCAATTGCATTTAGAAATTGTGCCCAATAGCCTCTATGAGAAAGTGGAATTTAGAACTGTACCCAATTGCATTTAAAAGCTGTGACCATTTGCATTAGAAGTATACCCAATTGCATTTAGAAGCTGTGACCATTTGCATTAGAAGTGTACCCAATTGCATTTAGAAATTGCGCCCAATAGCCTTGCTGAGAAAGTAGAATCTAGAAGTGTACCCAATTGCATTTAGAAGCTGCGCCCATTAGCCTCTCTGAGAAAGTGGAATTTAGAAACGTACCCAATTGCCTCTCTGAGAAAGTGGAATTTAGAAGTGTACCCAAGTGCCTCTCTGAGAAAGTGGAATTTAGAAGTGTACCCAATTGCATTTAGAAGCTGTGATCATTTGCATTAGAAGTATACCCAATTGCATTTAGAAGGTGTGACCATTTGCATTAGAAGTGTACCCAACTGCATTTAGAAGCTGTGACCATTTGCATTAGAAGTATACCCAATTGCATTTAGAAATTGCGCCCAATAGCCTCTCTGAGAAAGTGGAATTTAGAAGCGTACCCAATTGCATTTAGAAGCTGTGACCATTTGCATTAGAAGTGTACCCAATTGCATTTAGAAATTGCGCCCAATAGCCTCGCTGAGTAAGTGGAATTTAGAACTGTGCCCAATTGCATTTAAAAGCTGTGACCATTTGCATTAGAAGTATACCCGCTAGGAAGCAGCTACCACAGGAATTTCGCACCAGCTGCACACATACCAGATGCGCACACGCACCTTTGGACTCTCTTCTCCCTCTACTGACCAGAACTTCGGTTCGAAAGGGCGTTCAACCTACCAGCGCCTTCAGACCATACCAATGGTATATAAGGTGTTATATAAGTGCAAAATAACATAACATAACTATCTCTTGCAGCGTGAGTGACCACGGGCGAGCGCATGCAACCACGTGGCATACGTGTTCCTCTGTTTCCGATGCATGCTGTTCTTCGAGCCGTGTTGTGGGTCGTGGATGGCGGGATAGTCTGCCAGATTGTTGGCTTTGGCCCTGTATTCCACATCGATGTTAAACGGTTGTAGTTGTAGAATCCACTTTTCTAATCTTGCTGGGGGATGTGGCACAGAACCCTTGAAAATTGGGATCAGTGGCTTTTGATCTGTGAATTCCTTGGCCGGTTGTCCTAGCAGGTATACTCTGAAATGGCGACAGCCCCATAAAGTGCCTCTTTCTGGATGTGCGCATAATTCTGCTCTGTCTTCGTCAGCGCTTGGCTGGCGAATGCGATCGGGTGTATGCTCCCGTCTTTGTCCACATGGGTGAGGACCGCCCCCAACCCCACCAGGACTGGAATCTAGTAGGAGTTCTGTTTCTTGGTCTATGTTAAAGAACACCATTCTTGTGGTGCTGGACAGTGAGTCCTTTATTTGTTGGAATGCCTGTTGATGTTGTTCTGTTAATTCCCACTGCTTGTCTTTGTTAATTTGGTCAGATATAAATCTTGCACAATATGTCGCCAGGCCCATGAAGCTTCTCACTTCAGATGCCGGCAGTGGTGCCATAAACCAGTATATCGTCGCTTATGTTGGTGGTTCCCTCAAGGCTGTGAAGTACTTTTCTAATCTTATTTTGGAACACCTCTGCTGCCGAGGATATGCCAAAGTTTAGTCTCTTATATCTTCGTAGGCCTAGATGGGACGAAAATGTTATGTATCTTGATTCTTTCACAAGGCTCAGCTGGTGATAACCTGACCTGAGGTCTAACTTGCTGAAAATCCTGTCTCCTGTCAGGTCTACGATTAATTTGTCGATGGTTGGCGTGACATGGCGTTTGCATCCAATGGCCACATTGGTTAATATCATGTCTATGCATATCCTTACAGCGTTGGGTTGTCTTGGTTTTTGTGCAACAACCATCGGTGATACCCATGGGGTGGGCCCGGATGTTTTTTCAATTATTCTTGAATTTTCCAGCTTGTCTGGCTCCTTTTCAACCGCTTCCCTCATGTGAAAGGAGACACAGCGGTGCCATACAGCTCTTGGCTCTATCGTTGGATCGATGTGCAGCTTAATTGTCCTGCCGCAGAGGCACCCAATTCCTTGGAATACTCGATGGTGTTTTCTGAGGAGGTCATCAATTTCAGTCGGATTGACACTAAATGCAAACTGTATCAAGTGAAGTTTTTCTGCTGTTCGGCAGCTCAGTAGCGTTTCTAGGCCAGCATCCACCACATATATTCTTGTCCTACAAGTAGTTCCGGAGTGGGTTAGGTTTGATCTGAATGACTCTTGTGCTGGTAGTGGTTTTCTGCTGCCGTATGCACATAGTTTCACTGGCCTGTCTTGAAGCGCTGGTTTTGGGTCGCGTTTGCCATAGGTGTTTAAAGGCATGACATTGACTGTGGCCCCGTGTCAATGACCACCTTGGTGGGGCTTGCATCTGATTGGATGGTGCAGGACGGTCATTAGTTCTGCTTCTTTCTCTTTCCATGTTTCGTTATGTGGCTTTATGGCTGAAATCATATGCACACAGTGTTCCTTCTTGTTTAATTTCTTCCGCCTTACTTTCCCCCGGCTCTCTGGGGACACGCTTTCGTTGGACGCCTCTTCAGTTCCACTGCTACTGGGCGATCTCTGCATGCTGTCAACTGCTCTGGCTCTCCATCTTCCTCTCGGGAGGCGGGACAATTCGTGTTGGTTCGAGTCTCTTTGGTGTTGTTGGCTCACTTCTCTCGGGCCTTAGGGATTCAAACACACTGCTGCAAAATGATTCAGCCGTTTGCATTTCTGGCATGATACGCCCCATGCGGCCACGGTTCCTCTTGGTGCCATGGGCAGCTACACCATTTGCAGGTCTCGTTTTGCCCTTGATGGTGCCCAGGTTTAGCGTCGAAGGGGCACTTCTCCTCTTGTGGTCGGCTGTCCAGTCGTCTCTTGATCGCTGCCACCTCTTCTCCCTTGTAGGGGCTGTCCAGCAGTAGGCGCTGTATTGCAGCTTCTATCATGGCTACTTGGTCATCTCTCTGTTCTCGGAGCCTTCTGATCTCTAGTATACGAGTTAATGGAATCTTTTTCTCTGATAGTGTGGCCCTTCGCAGCTTCTCAGATGAAACCCATTGATAATTTGTAGACAGATTGCAAACTCCGCGTTGGGGAATTTACACCCCACAGCTAACTCCCTCAGCCTGGCGTGGAAATCGTCCATTGTCTCCTTTTCCCTTTGGCGGGTCATGCAGAAATGGAACCTTTCATAGTTTCGTTTGAGTTCTGGCTTGAATTTGCTGGTCAACGCTACCTTGGCTGCGTTGTAGTCGTCTGCTGATCCGTTGTGGGGAGTGTATTAAACAAGCAAAGTGCTGCAGTGCCAATGTTCAGTAAGAGGAGCGCGTGTTTCTTTTTCTCTTCAGTGATTTCTCTTGCTTGTAAATGCAGTTCGAATTGCTGCAGCCATATGCCCCACTTGAGCGCAGCTCCTGAGGTGTAGGGGTCCAATGGCCCCATGAGTGTGGTCTGTGGATGTTCTTGGCTGTCAGGTCTAAATACATTGCTCCTCCTCTCCCCGTGCTGCTCCCTGCTCTTGATGGGCTTGCATTAGGGCTCAACATGTTTGTCGCCTGTTGGCCTTGCTGGCAGCACGGTATGCATGTTTCCTGCGCTTTCCTTGCTTACGATGGCACGTGTGCACACGCGCTTCCTAGGGATTCCTTCCTTGCTGTGTGGAGGTTATGTTGGGGTGTTACACCCTCGCTCACTGTTCCAGGTAAGTATGTGCAGTATTAGTGTTTTTGGCTGTCCCGTATTGCTATTGCTGTTTTATATGCGGAACGTAGCTTTATTGGACAGCATCTCCATTTCCTTGCTGTGCGTAATGATCGGATTGCAAGCAGTATTGTTTGGCGGAATGTTGTGGCATCTGCTTTGCTTACCGGCATGCGATAGCGGTCGAGTAGAACGTGGCAGGTTCTTTATGAAGTTTGACTGCTTTGTTTTTCGGCGTGAGGAACACTCGCGCAGAAAGTTGCAATCCTTGCTGAGGCGTATGTGTTCAATCCAGGCAGGACGCTGAGGCGTATGTGTTCAATCCAGGGAGGACGCACGCGCGTGGTATCGGGTGTTTTCCTCATCGCCAGTGTCCTGTTGGATAACTTGGTCTCCGGTGTTGATGGGGAGATCAGGTTGCATTCGCAGACCCACACGGACCTCAGGCATACCACGTGCAAATACATCACTTTGATCACTTTGTTAGCTTTCCTGCTCTGGACTGACGTAGTTCCGGGCAGCCTTAATTCACGCCCACATCACGTGACTCTGGTTTCCCCGCATCCACGTTACTGGGCCTAACTCAGCTACACCACACCTTTGACGGCTGTGCCCGGAGATTACCTTTACAGTCCACCTCTTGGAAGTGAGTTTCAATCGGTTTGACATTGTGTGCAGAGTATAATAGGATACCCGTTGGACAGAATTTAAGACTGGTTTACATATCTCATTTTAGGGTTTCTGCATGTAAAGGAAGAAACATTTTTGCAGGGTTCTTATTCTCTTATCTGGTATGCTCCTAGTCTCCAGATGATGGATACCTGATGAGGTACTATACTCATTTATTCAAGTTGCAATAGTTGTGCATTATAGATAAATGGTTTGAATAATACATTACCAACTGGGACATCGGTTGTGATTCTATTCATTAATGAGGGCTTTTGGATTTCTAACATTGACTTAGGATGAAAACTTTTGTTCAGATATTTCTTGCAACATTGATGTATGCTCTGTATGTGTAATTAGACTTTTGAACACATGTCTAGAAAGCATTACAGTTACAGTAGAATATGATTTACAATGCTGAGAATGACGCCTTCTTGAAGAAATACATTTATTTGATTGATCGTTTTCTAGATTTCTGATTACTTGAAGACCCCAGATGAAGAATATTTGCTCGAAACGCGTTGGGTCTTCCTTTTGCTGATGGAATAAAAGTTTTTTTATGAAAAAGTACTATGTAATGCCCCTGTTGATTGGCAGAACACACTAAATTGGTTGCACAGTTAATACTTGCATAAACTCTATAGATGAGATATAAAGACATGTATAACTGTTTGGCTTTCTGATAAGCCTGTGCTAGAGTGCAGGGGGTGGGAGTTCTCTTACCTTAGGGAACTTTTTCTGTTGGTTAAGGAATTTGATATTGCCTGTTTTTGTATGTGATCATAATTCCCCCCTCCTTGTCTTGTATTAATTTATCTATTTGCATGGGGAAATGAAGTCAGAGGGAAAAAAAGATGAGGAACACTACAATCAAGTGAGCCCGAATGTTCACTGTTCTGAAGGTCCAAAACTAAAATGATAGCAGGGCAACTGATCCAATGAGTATATGAGGGAGGACCAGGGATTAACATTCTCAGGCTGCACTAGCATTTAAATATGTCCTCCGGAGAGTGTGATTGTGTTAATAATTTCCCCTCTCAAATAGATGCTACAATTGGATCATATGTCTAATCTCCTTGGTGATTTCTGGGGGTCTGAAAATGGTAGTTACATGGACTCCAATGTTGAATGAAGGAGCAAGATGGTTTTCGAAAAGGGCCAGAACCCAATATCAGTGGGCACAAGTAAGGATGAGGGATGCTCACTGCTGGGAGGAAACGGCCTTAGCAAAGAGGAGCTTTTTCAGCTCTGTTCTGAACTATATATTTTCTTGGAGTTTCAAAGTGACTGTCAAATCGTTCCGTTTTGTGTGAAACTCTAACAATTGGGTGAGTGCCTAGGAATTTATTGGCAATCATTTGCGATGGGTTGAATTCCTGTGTATTTGATGGCAACACCTGCCAGTGGATTAAATAGCTGAGCAGTTGATGGTAATCCCCGGGGCAGTTACCTAATTATTTGTTGGGCAAAATGGCAAGTACCTGGGCATTTAATGGAGGAGGCAGTTTACCTGGGCATTTGATAGCCAATCTTTTCCAATGTGGCGGATACCTATGCATTTGATGACCTCTGCATTTCGCAGCAATCTTTAGAAATTGGGTAAATACCTGAGATTTTGATAGCAATGTCTGGTATTCTATCAAGTATGTGAGCACTGATTGCAATCCTTAACAATGAAACAAGTAACTAGACATTTGAATGGCAATGAGGCCAAGTGCCTGTGCGAGCGACCCTTGGCATCAGGGCAGGTACCTGGACGTTTCATAACAAAACGTGGCAGCGGGGCAAATATCTGGACAATGAGAAGCAATCATTGGAAATAGATCAGGTTTACCATACATGGGAATTGAATAGCACCCCTTGGCCATTGGGCAATTACTTGGGAATTTATGTGCAATCTCTCATAATGGGTGAATACCTGGCTGGGCATTTTTTTGGTACTCTCCAGCAAAATGTGACCATGTTGGAATTTAAGGTCAAATCCCTGGCAATTGGGGCAAATACCTCAGTATTTGATATCATGTTATGCAGATTTGGTAGGTATAATGTGGCAAGCTCCCAGGCATTTGAATATGGCAATGAGGCAAATGGCTTTGAATTTGATGGCAACTCTTGGCAACAAGCAATTATTTATGCATTATAACAATCCTTAGTAAAAGGCAAAGTACTTGTGCATCAGATAGCAATAATTGGTGGAATGTGTACCAATGCACGTGATCACAATCTTTGGCAATAGGGCAATGTCTTGGGCATTTAATGGCAATCTCTGTAATTGGGTGAGTTCTTGGGCATTTAATGTCACTCTCTAGCACTGGCAGAGTACCTACCTATTTAATAGCCATCCGTTGGAATTGGGTGCATATGGGGCCATCTAATGGCAATCACTGACACTCTATTGGCATCGAAACCCCAGGTATACATGAGTTATTATTATGTATTTAATGGCAGTGCCATTCAATGTGATGTGTTTGAGGAGTTGATGCCAATACATGACACCGTTGCATGTAATTGAACATTTTATTGCATGGGTGCTAGTACCTGGGACTTAAATATCTATAAATGGCAAGGGGGCACATACCTGGTCATATGATGATAATCCCTGGCAATGTGGTGAATAGCTGGGAATGTGATGCCATCCCTTGTCAGTGGGTGAGAACTTGGCCATCTAATGGCAACACTGGATAATGGGGTGTGTACATGGGCATTTGATTTCAATCCATGGTTAAAATGTATGTCAGTTGGTGAGTACCTGGACATGACAATCCCTGGCAGTGGACGAGTGTCTGTACTTTCTGTCAAACCCTGGCAATGGAGGGAATACCTTGGTATTTCATGTCGACTACTGGCAGTTGTGGGAGTAGCTGTCTGATATTGGTGTGAATAGCTATCTGATGTGAACACCTAGGGCATCATGTGAGTAGATGGTAAAGATGTGATTCTTGGGGGGGAAAAGGTGGAAATACGTGGCTTGGGGCAAGGATACCCATCATTTCATGGCAGTACCTGGCGTATGGAGTATGTACAATTTGAATGAAACACTAACCTCGGATTACCTGGCATTGAATGCCAATGCCTAAAATATGATTGGAGAACTTGATCATTTGATGGCAATGCATGGCATATGCTAGGAATAATGCACACCTGGGCCTATTACATCAGTATTTATTTATTTATTTATTTATTACATTTGTTACACGCCCAGACCCGTGGGTATCACAGCGAGGTTACAGACAGTTTGTTAGTATATAATTTAGTGGGGAACATTTGCAGAAAAATGACAGTCCGAATAGTCATAGCAAAGTGTTTACATACAATGAAAAATAGAAGCGGCACAGAGTATTTAGAGGTGCTGAGGTCGTGGCATTATTCGTATTGGTTGAAAAGCCAAGTTTTGAGTGACTTTTTGAAGCCCAGGAGAGATTCCTCTTTGTTAATGCTGAGTGGAAGGGAGTTCTAGTGTTTTGGAGCTAGGCATTGGAAACTGCTGCCCCCCGCTCTAGATTTTCTGAAGTGAGGTGTGGCAAGGAGTAATAGTTTGGATTTTTTTAGATTGGTGCAGGACACTGCAATAGTCTAATCTAGACAGTATCAGGGCTCTGGCCAATGTGATGCAGTTAGAAGAGGAGAGGAATTGCCTGCTAAGGGTGATTAGTTTAGCTGTTTAGGCGGTGGATGATGAGAGGTTACTGATTAGTCATCGTGAGATTTGCGTCCAGGTAGACTCCTAGAGTTTTGACTTGCCTCAGTACTGGTATCATGGAGCCGTCAATGTTAATGGAGGCGTAGTCAGGACGTAGGGCTCCTATTTTAGATTTTGACCCCACAATGGGAATCTGTCTTCTCATTGTTAAGACATCGACTATTTAGTGCCGTCCAGTTTTGGATAATGGCGTAGATTTTGTTTGTTTCTGTGTCTTGGAGATAGTTCCCTGAGAGTGGAATGAGGATCTGGGTGTCATCTGCAAAATTCGTGTAGATGACACCCATATCATCTAGGGTAGAGAATAGAAGTTTTGTGTAGGCGTTATAGAGGGTAGGGATGGGCAAGAGCCTTGAGGTACTCCTATACGGACTGGAATGGGATCAGCGGCTTCTTTACCTATAGCGACTCTAGAGGTTCGTTCATCTAAGAACGATTTGATCCACATGGTGGCTTTGGTGGAGAAATTGAAATCTTTAGCACAGGTGAAGCAGAGTTTGTCGTAGTCAACAAGGTCGAACGCTGCAGACAGGTCTAATAGTAGGAGTATGCAGAGTTGACCTAAATCCCTGATAGAGTCGATCTGAATTTTAAGGTCCAGTAGGGCGGTTTCGGTAGGCCTGAAGCCAGATTGTCTGTACCCTTGGCGTTAATTTTGTTCCAGGTGTGTTTGGACTTGATTGTATGCTATTTTATCGAGGATTTTCAGAAGGAAGGGGACTGTTATTGGACGGTAATTGGTGGGTATTGCGGGATCTAGAGGTTTTTTTTAGTAAGGGAGTGACCCAGGCTTTAAAGTTGGCTGGGACTGGATTGGATTGGACTGGACTGGATTGGTGTTGAAGGAGGCATTAACAAAATTGGTAATAATGGGTGTGAGAGAGTGGACTCCGACTGGATAGCACATCAAATTATCGACTCGCATGCTTTCCACCGGCTCCATTGTGAGTGCTGTGTGCATTAAGTTGTTCAATTTCTGCCTGTTTAAGCAATTTGTGTTGGCCCTGAGTCCTTTACTAGTCCCCTTGCTTCCTATTCCCTCCCCGCACCCTCTTCCTGATTTCCGCGGCCCTCCCACCACAAGTCCCGCCCTCCACCCCTCCCATTGGTCCATCCACGTAGTATTGCGAGTCTATCGACTCGCGTGCATTCCACCGGCACCATTGTCCATCTCGGAGCTCGGTGAGTGCTGTGCGCATTAAGTTGGTCAATTCCCGCCTGTTTAAGCATTTTGTGTTGGCCCCGAGTCCTTTACTAGTCTCCTTGCTTCCCATTCCCTCCCCACACCCTCTTCCTGATTTCCACGGCCCTCCCGCCTCCAGTTCCTGCCTCTGCCCGTGCAGCCCCATCGGCTAAGGACCCTGAGGCAAAGGACGGCTCCAAAGAGACGGCTCCTGATCGTATCTGCAGGTATCCGCAGGAGAAGCAAGAAGCCAGTAGCTTTCAGTCAACCAGCACTTACCAAAAACGCAAGTGTGGCAAGGGCAGGGACTGAAGCAATTACTTCATGCCGGAAAGCCCTACCACTTTTATTTACTTAAAAAAATCTAAAGTTTTACTGTGTTACATCATACAGTCACATTTAAAGTCAAATAACTACTCATACCCTAATAGCATCACTATACTCAAACCTGCAGCTTGACTGTTCTCCCAACATCATTGAGTGTGCCTAAAAGCATCACTGTGTTAAAGTTGTATTTAGAAAGTATGACTAATAGCGTCACTGTGTTAAGGTTTTGATCTTAGAAGGTATCCCCAACATCATTGAGTGTGCCTAATAGCGTCACTGTGGTAAGGTTTTGATCTTAGAAGGTATCCCCAACATCATTGAGTGTGCCCTAATAGCGTCACTATGTTACATTTGAACCTAGAAAGTGTGCCTAATAGCACCACTGTGTTAAGGTTGAATTTAGAAAGTATGACTAATAGCATCACTGTGTTAAGGTTTTGATCTTAGAAGGTATCCCCAACATCATTGAGTGTGCCCCAATAGCGTCACTTTGTTAAGGTTTGAACCTAGAAAGTGTGCATAATAGCGTCACTGTGTTAAAGTTGAACTTGGAAGGTATCCCCAACATCGAGTGTGCCCTAATAGCGTCACTATTTTACAGTTGAACCTAGAAAGTTTGCCTAATAGCGTCACTGTGTTAAGGTTTGAACCTAGAAGTGTGCCTAATAGTGTCACTGTGTTAAAATTGAACTTGGAGGGTATCCCCAACATCATTGTGTGTGCCTAATAGTGTCACTGTGTTAAATTTGAACTTAGAAAGTGTGCCTAATAGCGTCACTTTCTTAAAGTTGAATTTAGAAAGTATGACTAATAGCGTCACTGTGTTAAGGTTTTGATCTTAGAAGGTATCCCAAACATCATTGAGTGTGCCCTAATAGCGTCACTATTTTAGATTTGAACCTAGAAAGTGTGCCTTATTTATTTATTAATTAAATTTATATAGCGCGCAGGCAGCCCAGGGGCATTGTGGCACTGTTACTTGCAAGGAAGACTTAGTTACAATGTGAGCAGGTTGTGCCTTGGGTTACAGTAGGCAGTGACCTGTGATCAGATATACCACATAATACATCATACAATACAATTATGAGGGCTAGGCCATGTAATTGTTAGATGAACAGGGTCGTTTTCAGGGTTTTCCGAAAGGCGGTCAGTGAGGGTTCAGAGCGCAGGGAGCTAGGGAGGGTGTCCCAGTGTACGGCAGCGAGGTACAGGAAACTGGAGCCCCCTGCTCTGGTCCTTTTTACCCTGGGTACTGAGAGCATGCTGGCATAGGGTGATCTAGTGGGTCTTGTGGAGGAGACCAGGTGGATCCTCTGGGAAAGGTACATTGGGGCGGCAAGATGGACACATTTGTGGGTGATGCTTAGAGCCTTGAATAGGATCCTCTCCTTTATGGGGAGCCAGTGGGAAGCTTTTCTGGCGGCGGTGATGTGCTCTCTTGGCAATGCCTTGTGCAGCGCGTAGGGCACTGTTCTGTATTACTTGGAGCTTCTCAAGATTTTTGTTGGAGGTCCCAAGGAAAAGAATATTGCAGTAATCAAGTCGCGAGCCGGTTATGGCCCTGGCTATGTTAGTGCAAGTATTTTTTGACAGATAAGGTCTGATTGCGTTAAGGAGTTTTGCATGGTAAGCGGCCGAGGAGGCAATGGCGTTTACTTGTCTGGTCATGGATAGATTGGAGTCTAAGTAGACGCCTAGTGTTTTTACCGTGTCAAGTACTGGGATCGTGATTGAGTCAATGGTGAAATGGCTGAACTGAGCGTCAAGTTTCTTGATGGTGTCAGGGGAGCCTACGAGTAGGAGCTCAGTTTTGTCGGAGTTAAGGCAGAGGCCGTTGATTGCCATCCACATTTGAATTGTGTTGTAGATGTTGTTGAGGGTAGCAGAGTCCGTGTCATAGTCGCCTGTCAGAGTGAGAAGGATCTGTGTGTCGTCGGCGTAGTTGGTGTAAGAGATGCCCATGGCGTCAAGGATGAGGAAGAGGGGGCGGGTGAAGATGTTGTAGAGGGTGGGGGAGAGGCAGGAGCCTTGGGGCACCCCACATAGCATGATAGAGGGTGATGCAGTGGCTAGGTCAGAGAAGACCTGCATGGTCCTGCCTTGGAGGAAGGAGGTGATCCATGTAATGGCTTCTTGAGAGAAGTTGGCTGTGGAGGAGAGGTGGTGGCAGAGGATGTCGTGGTCTACAAGATCAAAAGCTGCCGACAGATCCAGGAGAAGGAGCAAGACAGGTTTGCCTTGGTCCCTTGCGTCGTCCATTTGGTTTTTTAGGTCGAGTAGGGCGGTCTCTGTCCCATGCCTAGGGCGAAAGCCGGATTCTCAGTCCAAGGAGGTTCTGTTCTTCGAGGAAGTGCTGGACCTGCAGGTAGGCTGCTTTGTCTAGAATCTTGAGGAGGAAAGGGACAGTGGTGATGGGGCGGTAGTTATTAGGGGAGGTGGGGTCAAGTGTGGGTTTCTTTATGAGGGGTCGGACCCATGCTTCCTTTAGGCAGGCGGGGACTCTCCCTGTGGTGAAGGAGGCGTTGACGAAGGCTGTTAGAAAAGGGGCCAAGGTGTCTGCGCAGTCTTTGATGATGGAGGCAGGACAGGGGTCGCCTTTGCAATTGGAGGGTTTTTTCATAATGTTGATCATGTCGTTTTCTTGGACGGTTTTAAACGAGAAGGTGGGTGGGGCCTCAGTGGGTGATGGGGGCAGTGGTGGTGGGGAGGGTGTAGTGTGGGTGGAGAGTGTTAGTTTGGTGTTCAAGATTTTGGCTTGGAGAGAGCTGATCTTATTGCGCATGGCTGTTTGGATGTTGTCACACCATTCTTTGTCCTTAGTGAAGTTTTGGGGGGTGGGTGTGGGGTTCTCAAGTTCCCTGAAAATGGCGAACATTTCCTTGGTGTTCGACTTGGCCTTAGTAATTCTCTCTTCGAAGGATTTAGCTTTGGCTTTAATGATGGCTTTCTTGTAATTAATTGCAAGGGATTTGAAGTTGAGTTTGTCTTTCTCATCCCGTGATGTTTGCCAAAGAGCTAATGCTGCCCGTTTGTCGGAGCGTAGTTTTAGAAGGTCTTGGGTGAACCACGCATTAGCGTGTCTAGTGGGTTTGGTTTTCCGAAGTTTAAGTGGGGCGATGGTATTGATTGCTGCTGTGATGGTCGTATCATAATTTTTTGCCAGAGTTTCCGGGTCGTTGGAGAATGGGGCTGTGAAGGCAGGTCCCTGTAAGAAGGGTAGGAGTCTTTCTTTGGTCAGTTGACGGGCACTCCTTGTAAGGGCAGGAGGCAAGGGAGGAGGGGGGTGGGATGTGGTTGTAGTGGTGGGGATGTTAAAGGTGATGGTGTGGTGGTCGGACCATGAGGTGGGGGTGTTGCCCGTGACTGTGATGGGGCAATTGTGGTGGGCGATCCAGTCTAGTGATCTGCCTAGGGCGTGTGTGGGGTTGTTGATGGTGTTGACGAATCCTAGGGTGGCTAGAGCTGTGTCAAGTGCTTTGGCTGTAGGGTCTTTGGCGTCATTCAGGCCAAGGTTGATGTCTCCAAGGAGAATGGCTTTGGATGACTTTTTGAGGTTGTCCGCCAGGAGGTGGGTGATGGAGGCCTGGAAGTCTCCTAGGGGGCCTGGTGGTCGATAGATGAGGTGTAGGGTGATGGTGCATTGGTGCGAGATGGTGAGTTTTAATTGAAGGTAGTCGCTGTTATTGTTAGTTTTGTCAGCCTTTCTGATGGTGATTGAGTCTTTGGCTATGAGTGCGACACCGCCTCCAGTGGTCATGCGATCTTGTCTCGTGATGGCATAGCCAGGTGGGAGAGCGAGGGATAGGGCGGGGCCTGAGGCTTCATGTAGCCAAGTTTCGGTGACCATTAGAAGATCTAGATCTAGGGTGGTAATAAGGTCGTGGATGTCTAGTGCATGCGCATTGATGGAGCGGGCGTTGATGAGGGCACATTTGAGGTGCGGTTCAGGGGTGACATTGATGGTCGGGGTAGCCTATCCGAACCGGTGGGAGGCATGTTTTCTGGGGTCATAGACACAGATAAGGTGGCATTTGCATCATTAGGTAGCAAGGCAGTGGTAGAAGAATTGCAAATAGCGGTAATTTCATTCAAACCAGTGGGGGGCATGTTTTCTGGGGTCATAGACACAGATAAAGTGGCATTTGCATCATTAGGTAGCAAGGCAAGGTAGCGTCACTGTGTTAAAATTGAACTTGGAGGGTATCCCCAACATCATTGATTGTGCCCTAAAAGCGTCACTATGTTACAGTTGAACCTAGAAAGTGTGCCTAATAACGTCACTGTGTTAAAGTTGAAGTAGAAGGTATCCCCAACATCACTGAGTGTGCATAATAGTGTCACTGTGTTAAAGTTGAACTTAGAAAGTGTGCCTAATAGCGTCTCTGCGCTAAATTTGAACTTAGAAGGTATCCCCAACATCATTGAGAGTGCCCTAATAGCGTCACTATGTTACAGTTGAACTTAGAAAATGTACCTAATAGCGTCACTTGGTTAAAGTTGAACTTAGAAAGTGTGCCTAATAGCGTCACTGTAAATTGAACTTAGAAGTTGCCATGTATTTGCTATGTATCTGTATTCCTATGTCATCCCTACCCATCCTGTCGCTTCATATATGCATGACGCTATGCACGCCCCCTGTCCTGCTCTTGTGCTTTGTCGCAGGCACCTTACTGATAACCACCATATCACACTACTACACTTACTCTCTCCTACACACCATCATTCAACTAGAACACATTTGGTATAGCTGTTCTCATACTAACACAACCCCACAAACCCATCATCCTAATAAAACACAGCTAGCCCAGCACATACCGCTACCTAAGGCGTCTCCTCAGGCTTAACACAGCCAGAACTCAGTCTAGGTGTCCACCCTCCAGACTGAACACATCCAACTGTCTCCTCAGCACCACACCTACCGCTAAGAAGCAGCTATCATGCAACAACCACACCAGCTGCACACATATGCGGTGCGCCCATGCACTATGACTCTCTCTCTCTCTCTCTACTGACCTGAACTGCGGTTCCCGAGGGCGTTCAACCTACCAGCGCATTGAGATCATACCAATGATACTTAAGGAGCTATATAAATGCCAAGTAACATAACATAACACCTGTTATGTTAACGAACTGAAGCTGCCAACAGCACATCACACACAGCTCCCTTGCTCCCTCTCCAACAGTGTCCTACTAACGCGCCCTAACCTACCCCCTTTCTTTCAGATCCGCCAGAGTGCCAGGGGACCACTATGGTGGTCATAGTGTGTGGTATAAATATCCTTTAACATTAAGAAGAGTCCCCGTAACGAACGATGTACCCTCTGCATTCAAACCCAGAACTGGTATTTACTCTGCTCAACTGCTCACCGTACTTATCAAATTGTATTTATAATCCTAATCTTACTGTCCAAACCATGCCAATTTCTGTAACTAGCGCCTTGATGCTTAAGGATTTAGTGCACTGCTATGTCAAAATAAATAAATTGAATAAATAAATTTGGCATGTTTTATGAGAATGCCTTATTTTGTAATGCACATTGATCTCTCTGCTGCCTGCACACGCTCTGAACTGTTCCTTGTCAGCAAGCACCTGTTGCACTGGTAAACACATCCAGCTGAATTCAACACTGATTTACCAGTTCTCAGATGGCACTTTTCAGTGCACATTTTCAGTAGCGTGTTACTTTTCAGTTTTAAAACAAAACCCTTTTTAACAGCAATGCTAATATTTTAGTGGATTCTAACTACGTATTCCATTAACGAATATATTGTTTTAACTCTGTTTCATTTCTTTATAATTTAATTCTGACAAATATCTGTCTTCCCAGCACCGTACTTTATATTGTGGTAGATTTACTTTCCCATTTACTTAACCCTAATGCCTAGAACACATTTTCCGGTTGGACACTGCCAGCTAGAGTCAAAACTGTTTGCTCTATGATATTTTGAATGTGTGTTGTAATCTATTTTCATGATGTTAATGTTATAATGTAAAGTACCTTCTGTTTATATAGTATAAAGTATAGTGAAACACATATTTTTGATGTGTGGCTAAATACTGTTATGTTATGTTGATTTATGACGCACACCGCTACCACCCAGGAACAGTTTCCGGGTGCTTGCGTGGCTCTGTAAGAGAGGGGCTGGAAGGTTAGAGGGGATACAGTGAGAGGGTAGGTTTAGAACCAGGAGGAACTGGTATCTGTGAGTGTTTTGCATGTGGGAGTTTGTGTGCTAGGCCTTGTGCGCTGTAACCGTAAGTGTTTGTGTTGGTGTCAGTGTGTTGTGGGTTGTGGCGGGTTTGGGAGTGCACACTGGTTATATAGTGTCCGTAAGGGATCCAGAGGCATGGATGGCCATAGCTGTAAAATAATCCAGTAACTTGGTGTGTAGTTGCGTTATTGAGGGTTTTAAGGAGTATGTGGGTGGATCGCTCTAGATGTGCTACAGCATCTGGAGATGCTGGGTGTGAACAAAGTATTGATTCTTGGTTTGTTTATGTGTAGTGTGGCTAGCGCAAGCTCTGGTGTAGTGGCGTCAGTAATGTTGGAGGAGCAGGAAGGGGAATATTGGTTAGTAAATCGGTCAGAAATGTGGAAATTAATGTTAGCAATTTCTGTTTATACTGCTGATTGTTGAAGTACTTCCAATAAACACCGTTTGGCCTAACCTAATAATCAATTCATGTACTGGAATACTCATTCATTCATTACAGTAGAATTGCCCAGTTCGTGTCAATTTATAAGCAATGATTTTGCTCACGCTACTGGGCTCCTATGTCATGTCAGGATTGGCACATGATGTTTTTAAAGTGTCCATGCTTATGCCATTTTCTCAGAGCCATATATATTTTAGTGAAAGAATGCTGCATTTGACGTCAGCCGAAATCTATCATTTTGCAATGACCTAGTTTGCACTCAACAGGGCTGAGCAATTGCAACATTCTCAAACCTCCAGTTGTTTGGTCATAATAGCCACTGGCTTCACTGTTCAGGTTGTACTTTTTGTATGCAGAGGATGAAATGCAAGTTGACTCAATGTCACAAGAGTACTTCCCCAGTTTTGGGCTTTGATTTGATAAGCGGATGCATTCTGTGAGCTGCAAACTTGGTTCGCTTAAATTAAAACATTTGGACGATAATGATGTGTAAAAGGAAAGACCAGGACTGGAGAGGTGGTGGCCAGTGCCCTGGAGTGATTTGGTAGACCTAAGTGTAATACAATATAGAAACTCCATTTACATAAGTTAATTAGTTGTGTTTCCCTGCAGGAAAAGGATAGACAACATATAAAGTATTTTTATATAGAATAATACAACTAAAATTAGATAACGGAATTGAGAATAGCAGTCATGGGGCCTCATTACGAGTTTGGAGGCAGCCATGCCCTTAATATGGGCATGGCTGCCTCCAAATTCGGGTCTGGGTTCCCTGAATGGGGAAATACCGGGCCATCCCGACCTTGGAGGGCCCGGTATTTCCCCATCCAGGGAACCCAGACCCGGTCCATCCCCATTCCCATTTGAGCCCTCATAAGGCTCAATGGGAATGGGGATGATGCTAACAACGGGCCCGTTAATGACAGGCCCGTTGTTAGCATTCTCGGCCCCTCGAGGGACCCGCTAAGGATGTCTGGTAAAACCAGACGTCCTTGGCAGGTCCCGCGAGGGGAACTCGTAATGCGGCGGTATGGGTTTAACAGCGCGGGCAGCTCTACCGGCGCCGTTAAACCCATACCGCCAGGGTCCTAATGAGGCCCTTGGTATTGAAGAGAAAGGTTCAACGCCTATTCGGCAATAGCAAGAGAAGGCACTGTTGTGCCTTGTTAATCACACATGCTTTTATGCACTCATTTTCTTTTCCATTGCAGCTCATTTTGAGGTGAAATTTCACATAAATGCCAACATGCCACATTTAATGTGGGAGAAACGCACCCAGTACTGTTTTTTTCTATACATTCTGGGACTTTCCCCCATTTCCCACACTATATATGACGAACTATAAGTCCCAGGATGCAAGGAAAAGAACTAGGTCCAGATGAGCTTCTTATTAATGCCATGGGGTATGTTGGCAGCTACGAATTCGCTGCAAATGGGAGAAAGCCACATTCCTCTCTGTATTATGATGTATTCAAATGTTATTAGCAAATGTCATGTTTACATTAGGCGCTCCCAATACTTCTAAATCACGTTCTGCTATATGTTTTTTCCACTACCTGGTGTCTGACACAAATGAAATGCCTAGTAAAGGAGTGTAGCAGAGGAGGGAGATATTTGGTCAGTGCTGGCAGGAGGGTGCGCATGTCCATTGTTTGCTTATCGGTCCAGGTCATCCACGTTATGGACCTAGTAGTGGATCATTTAAAGATAGAGGGACTGATTCACAGAGCGTTTTCCTATGGGATTGCGCCATTATAAAACGCTTCTGTGAATTAGGCTCAGAGTGTCTGTTCTTCCAAATCTCTTAATGAAAGACACGTAATTACACCTGAACACTGTGGTGTTTGTATAGTGGACTAACTCATGCTCTTTATTTACAGCATCAGGATTCCTGTCTGAGGCATGGAGAGAAGAATTGAGAGAGCTTGCTGCCAGAGTCTGCACTTCCGGTCCTGGGGAGTCAGAAAAGAAACAGGATGTGAGTTGGAGAGATGGGCTATTATAGTCAAAGCACCTCAGCTGCATGCCTGGGTACCTGAGAGGCAACACAATTCAATGGTGCCACAAAGGCTTTGTCAGTATATTGTCACAGATAGACTGAACATCTCACACAGACTCAAGGAAAATTCAAGGGGTTTGGTTTGTATTTTTTTAATTTCAGAAAAGCAGCTTAAGGTGAGAATTTGCAGATTTTTCAATGTAGCAATATACAGAATGTACAATGTACCACACTAGGCTGGAAAAAGGGGGACGAGGGGCTCACTAAAGGTCGCCCATCTCTTGCTCATCTAACATGCACAACTCCCCCCCCACCCCCCCCCTAACTCAGCCATCTCTACTAGCCAGAGGGCCTAAAGGCAAATGCAATACCTTATCTGTCTAAGCTCCCACAGGGGCTTCCTAGGGCTGCCCTGCACTATCAATGACGTTACGTCTATAGGGATTATAGGGTTGTGCCTTAGAAGATACTCAAACCGCCACTCGATCTTCCTACCACGCCCCGATGTACCTCTCCCTGTGTCTCTCTATTGCTCTACCTTATCTCCTCCTACCCTCCTCTCTCAGACTCCACCCACCATCTCTCCTCACACTCCCTGACATTTCCTTCTCTATCCCTCCGATGCTCCTCTCTCTCTCTTCACCTCCACCCTCCGATCTTACTCACCACTACTCTCCCTTCTCCGCCCCCTACTATTCTCCCCTTTCCACTCCACTACTACTCTCTCCTATCCAAAGCAATCCCCTTACTACACTACTATCTCTGCACTACTCCTTCTCTCCCAACTAAGCACTACTACTACTATCCCCTCTTCCACATCCTCTTACTCTACTTACTACCCTCAGTCCATTATGCATATTTCCCACTCTCCCCTCACCTTCACAAACACTGTCTCATTCACTGCTTCACTCTCCCAAACCGGTACCACTCTCCCTCACAGATACCTCAACTTTCACACTGCCTGAGTAAACTGCCTCTACGCTCCTCTGCACCTTCCTTCCTCTGCCTGGTCTCTTGGTTTGCCACTGCCTTCTTCTCCTCTGACCTCACTCAAACAACCCACACTTTACCTTTCCTTCTGTCTCCTTTTATACTGTGGTCCTGCTGGTTCTGTCTCCACCTTCCCCTTCCATTGGATGCAGTGCTCACCAGACTCTATGCACCAGTCAGTGCCTATCTATTCCCCAGAAATTGGATTACACAGGAGAGTGGCTTTAAAAAGAACTGTAAGCCACTCCCTGTTTTCCAGCAAGGTTTTGGAAGCAGTCTCAGGTGTGGTAGCAGCGAGGGGCGCAAACTGCTCATCCTCTCTGTCTTTCCTTAGATGTCTGTGTTTTATTTGCCAATTCGGTTTGGGAAGGGATCCTTTGTCACTCCTCTCCCTCTGCAGTCTCTCCTCACCCCCCCTAGTTCATTTTTTGCTGCCCCCTCCCCATTCACCTTTGCTTCATCTGTGGTTGTCAGGTTGGGTGTCCATTTTCTGGGTGATTTTGATTCTGTTCTCTTGGCTCCAGTCTGGGTTTTCTCAGTGGTGGTCAGTGATAATGTCGAAAAAAAAATGTCGAATTTTTTCAAATTTTTAGAAAAAAATAAATAATTAAAATGTGTTGAATATGAGGGTGGCGGGGGGTGTTTAGTGAGGGGGGTTGGGGGACCCCCCCTAGTAAATGATATTTTCCTTGTTGTTAATGAATAAATAAATATATAATTAAAATGTGTTGAGTATGAGGGGTGAGAGGGTGGTGGGGGTGTGCGGGGGGGGGGGGGGGGTGGCAGGGGGGTGTTGGTTGGGGGGGAACCCCCCTAGTAAATGATACTCTTCTTGTTTGTTTATTTATTTATTGAATAAATAAATATATATATAATTAAAATGTGTTGAGTATGAGGGTGGTGGGGGTAGCAGGGGGGTGTTGGGTGAGGGGGGTTGGGGGGACTCTTCTTGTTTATGTATTTATTGATAGTGCTAAATGACATTTTTTTTTCGACATTTCTTTTTTTTCTAAAAATTGACTCTTTTCATTATATGTATAGGTTTTCGACATTGTTTTCGAAAAAATGTTTTCGACATTATCACTATGAACCACAGTTGTTCCCAGGCACATTGCTGGAGTTGCAGTTCTGAAATTGAAGAGGGAACAGTGACCAGAAAATGTGCCGGGAGACATTTTGCGACAGAGGGCGGCACCAGTATCCACATGCATGGCACATGAGGGGGTCTCAGATGCTGGAGTCGGCCTGTGACACCTTTTCGACCGCTGACAAGGTCATTTCGCATAGACCCTTTCACAATGGATATGGATCAACCCTTGTGCGGGTTCTGTATTATAATGCAGATGTTGATCCCTAATTGGCATGAAAGTCTCTGGTCTGACTGTGCGTATGTAATTTAATGTAAAGTACTTTACATACCACGACTGTCATTTCGGGTAACTTGTCATGCATGGTACTGCGAGAAAGGAGGTCAGGGCTTGTTGTTAGTAGGATAGAGGGGAAGGTATGTGCAAATCGTGAGGTGTTGATGCACAAACGCTGGAAGAACTCAAGGCATGAGTGCCACTATGGTACTAAGTGGTTAGTGGCCGAGATGCTTCGGTGTGTACTTCATCGAAAGGGGAAAGCTCAAGTTGGAAGTCATCCTTTCAAGAGGAATTTTGATAATCGTCTATTCATTGCCTAGTCCGGTGAGGCTGGCCGGAGGATTGCACTAAACCATCTAATTGGTGGTAGCTACGCGGGGTCTACACAGGGCAGGCATTTAATGCAAGCTATGACACACATTGAATGAGAATTCACTGTTCACTGGAAATAATTGCAATCCCCAATTTCCTTAAAAAACTGGGTTTAGCTGTTACGCTCACCTAGACCCCACAGGGATGTCGATCGGACAGCTGCGGTCTCCTTCAACGTGATGCGTAGTGCAGAGATGACTGTCTGGACTGGCCCGCCTAGTCTTGTCTGCTGGACCCTAAGAAGTATTTTCCTGCAAGTGGAGACAGGGATTAACCACCTGTGGGTTTTAGTGATGGCCTCCTAACTGTTCTCGCTCTCCCCCACTAATTACCTCTGATATCCCCTTAGTAACCTCACCTCATGTTCGTAAAAGATGAGCTCTCCATCCTGCGTGTCTTGCAGGGGCGCGTAGATACCAGTTACTTCACTGGTTTGAAGGCGTTGGGAGAGTTCTGGTAAGTATTGACTCTGAAGTCCCTGGCGGGATTGGTAAGTATCGAGTTCAAAGTGCCCGATGTTCACTCTTGTCCCCTTCCTTCCTTAAGTTGCAACTGAGTTTGTGACAAGAAGGTCTCGTAGCTGCTGCTGGCGTTCAGGTAAGAGTCTGTGTTACCCAACGCTGTCCGGTAACTATTGCATGCATTAACGTGTTGTTTTTCTCCCTCTTTACAGATGCGGCATATGAAAATGTGGAGAGTTATGGAATAATACCGCCGGTGGTAAATCAGGTAAGTCTATGGTGGTAAGAGGTTGTATTTGTTGGTTCCCTTGGCTCACCTTGTTTTTTCTTGTGTCCCCTAGGTGCCGGATTACGGCGAAGAAATGATGGAGACAGTGCCGGATCGAAAGATGCTGTGAGAACTGGTGAGTATGGCGCTGTGCTGGAGCTGGCGAAGCAACGCGTGCAGGACTGATGTACTTTCCAGGTCCGGAGATTAAATGGTTCCGGAATTAGGTGAGGAATTTGAAATAAGTTTGTTTTCTAACCTTGTCCTTTTCTTCTTCTTTACTCTAGGAGCTCCGGATTCGAGGCGGGCGTGGCAGAAGACTGGATGCTGGCTGCAGGCACGTGGGCGTGGCAGAAGACTGGATGCTGGCTGCAGGCACGGTGAGCGTCACGCTGCTGGATGCAGAATAACGCGAAGCATGTGCTGCTGTTTGGGTGTGGTTTAAATAGCCTCCAAAGTAGTTCCAGGTAAGAAGTTCGCTAGAGCCACGCCCAAGTAAAAAATAGTCCCTGTAACAAAATAGTCCCATCCAGGCCTCATGTAGGCTTGGACTCTTTTGCAGCATGGTCTGCATCAGGTAAGTAAAGTCTATGAGCCTGGCGCCTATGGCGCCAGGACTGATTTCTAAGATGAGCCTGGCGCCTAAGGCGCCAGGGCTGAACCCAGACAGCCCCTAGCCGGGCTGCTGAGGTTTAAACAAATGTCTGGATGCCTGCTCCCGGAGCTGAGGGCCTTGGTCCTGATGCCCGGGGGTAGGCATCATGACATTAGCAGGTTACCAACACCTGTTGAAGGGTAGATGCACACTGAGCCGTTCAATGTAGCCCTCTTGATGCCATGGACATCTAAAGACATCACAGATCAGTTAGTGTTCAATCTCCTATGCCTGAACGCCACGTGTCCCTCTAAGAAGATGAATGCTGAGGGTTGCGTAACTAGCTAGCATGGAGGAGGCTTGCTTGTTATCAGAATTAACCAGGCAAATCACTCCCCCAGCTAAGAATAACCAGGCACCACCACCTACGGAATCGAGAAAGAGCTATCAATCTGTGAATCCTTTCTGAGTCTGGCCGGGTGAGGTTTCCTGTATTTAGTCAAATTTAGCTTCTGGTGGTGCCCTTCCATCAATTCCTGTAAGTATCGAGCATACTTCTGCTGGAACCCAAAAACTTTAGTTTTTCCAGGACACAACTCGGCGTGTCATGGGAATAATGCTGCTGGAAAGGTAGCTGTCATAGTTTGTTAGAAACTCCAACAGAATCTAATCATCTTTGAACCTCTGACTTTCATTCTTTTTTTAATGAAAATCTGTATTACAGTTTGTAAACATTAAATACAAAGACAGACCAAGTGAACAATGAATGTAGATTCTGACCAGCAGACCCTTTCTCAACAATCCCCCCAACATTCCCTCAAGGAGCTCTACCCCATCAACCACCATATTCCCCCTTAATGAAACCAATCTCAATTCATTATCATCACAGGAAAATTGAGTTGAGTTCCCAACCCTCCAACTCTCCCCGTCCCCCACAAATCAAACACAATTGTAAAAAGGAACTTACCTCATTATCATAATGGACAACCCACCTATAACAATTCTCCCCATTTTTCTGTGAACATCCCCTATTATTGTAAATTAATGTAGCACACTCCATTCTTTTGTCCATACCTTGCCTTCATTTTGCGAGTGCCAATGGGACCAGTTTATTCCAATATGCAGCTATATCCCTTTTTGCAATAACGAAGGCAGTCTTCAGGGACTGTCTTGTGTGCCAGGACCCAGCTCTGTCTTCCCAAATTCCAAGTATGATCAATCTAGGTTTGCTCCTACAGTTCATCCCATAATTTCTGAAAGGATTCTCAGGAGCCCCATCCAAATAGTTTTCAGGTATCTACAATTTCATAACATATGACAAAAAGTGCCTGTTTCCTGATTACATTTAGGACACTGATTGGTCACTGTACCCTCTATCCCTCTTCACAAGTTTCTTCCATGAATAGTATATGCGGTGTAAGTACTTAAACTCACCACCCAAAATCTAGAACAGATCGCCACTTCCCTTGTGTGCTGTAGACCCTCCAACCATTCCTTCTATGGCACCTCACCCAAATCCCTTTCCCAAAACTGTTTTTGTTCCAGCAGAGTGTATAACATGGATGAAGAGAGTCCAACTCTCTTGATTAACATTGCTTTATTGTTATATTTGCTTTTATGTAATAGGATGACTTATTTACAGATCGCCTGCACTGTAGAAAACCAATGCATATTTAAATAAAATTGTTAATAGGTGCCTATTGGCTCCAAGATGACTCAAAGAGTTTCAGGGGCTCTGGTATGACCATGGGCAAGGCACAGACCTTCTGCTGAGTCTCAATGAAATGGGACAATGTTCCATGAGAACCTGTAGAGCATGACCATGGCAGCAGTGCACTGTATAAATCCCAATAACATAACAAACATAAAATAGCATCAGTGAAACCAGTGTCCTTCCTACGCATCCTCTGTTACTGCGCTCATCTACATTTTCCCTGTGTGCTTGCTCGCGTTGCTGTACCCCTTTGCCTAAAAGGCTAGTCCCATCCCCTGCGTATTATAACCCTTCCCTTCGATCTCATCTTAGTGGCTATTGGCTCTCCTTATTGTTTTTACCCTTGCTACTCATGTGTTTCTGGCATGTTTCTTGTACATAAGCAGTTAGAAGTAGCCAAAATGCAATGCTTGTGGCTCTGCACACAGCACCCAGAATAACTAACACAATACATAAAAGAAAATAACCACGATGAAACCTTTGCAGATACAACTCACGCAGCAACTGGTTTAATTAGAACCTCTGGGTATAGTGCGCTTGACTTCAACATTTCAGAGTAAGACACATGAAATATTGCGACAAAAATCTTCCAATTTTACTGCATTCATTCTTAATGAAAATAGCAAGATGTTGATACTAAACGTACAGAATTCCATCAATGATGCCCTTATCCTGACTCTTGATTAAAATAAAGTCTGCAAAGTGAGTATCTTCATTTAAATATTGCACGGTGCCTGGGAACAATATTGCTATGGGCATCCAATACCAGAACTAAACACTGGTTTGTCTTTGGCACTATGGAACTTCCCCATTGCCTGCAGCTCGCTATGAAGAGTGGATCTTTTCTTAGCTGGCAGGCGAAGCCGGGGGCCCCCTCCAAAGGGCCACTCAAAAGGACCTCACCTGTCTGGGCCAGAAAGGCCCAGCTCCCTTACTTCCTTCAAGGTAAGTCTTCCAGCACCAAATGATCTACCGCTGTACTCCATTCCTGCCTACGCTCACATATTATGCCTCCCTGCAAAAGAGTCAGTACTCTCCCCCTCTCGCCACTCGCCAGACCAATCCTGCACCCAAAGCTCGCTCATATAACACCAACCCCCAACCCACATCATGCTGCAACTCCCGCCTCAGCTGCTGTACCCACCACTCCACTGAGAATCACAGAAATCCAACCTGCATGCACACAAGAGCTGTCCCACAAATGCATACTACATCTCATCGGTTGTTCAGCACTCCCTTTGCCCCGACATTCATACCCTCTTCATCCTCCAACTCCTACAAATCGCCCATGAACACCACAGACACAACACCTGACTCAAGGGCATTCATTACTCGCAGGAGCTCCTGTTGCTATGCTGTCCTGCCCTGCCACTGCACCCAGCAGCCCCTGTGCTACGCTGTCTTGCCCTGCCACTGCACCCAGCCACCACTGTGCTACACTGTCCTGCCACTACACCCAGCAGCACCCCTGCAAGCAACCCCTCTGCGCCGAAACATAGCTGCGCTCTAATTGGTGCCCTCTCCATCCAAGCACATCCCCTGGATATCCACAACCTCATCTCTTCCAACAACGTCGACCGACTAGCAGTCACAGAAACCTGGCTGAAAGCCACGGCAGGTCCCTCCCTCTCTATCGCGTTCCCCTCAGGCTTCTCTATTGCACACTCTGACAGACTAAACGCAAGAGGCAGAGGAGTCGCACCAATAACTAGAGACACCCTCACCATCAGGAAACTCTAATCTGCACAACCACAGAACTTGACATCCTATCCACCAAACCCCAGATTTCTCGAACCGACACCATCACCCTGCACGTCATCTATCGGCCCCCTGCTCTCCTTCAAAGAAGACATCGCACATCTGCTATCTTCGAATACCAAACCCAACTCGATAATCATCCTACAAGGTGACCTCAACCTAGGCTTACATGACCCCCAACAACACCAATGCAACCTCCATTGCAGACAGCCTAAACACCCTGGGCTTTCACCAATGCATCACACCCCCAACGCATTTAAAGGGCCAGCGGTCCCACAGACGTCTACGACTCGGGACATGACAACTACCGACCCATCACAACAGTTCCTTTTCTCCTCAAAATCTTTGACGGGGCCGCCCACATCCAGATACAGCAGTACCTCGAAACTTACCACATTCTGGGTACCCGCCAATCCGGATTGTGCCCAGGTCACGGCACAGAATCAGCTCTTCTGGACCTGAAAAACAACCTAGACGAAATCAAAGGCTCAGGGAAATCTGTCCTCCTGCTCCTCCTCAATCTCTCAGCAGTCTTCGACCTGGTCGACCATGGCATTCTCTGCAAACACCTCTCCACAGTTGCCAACGTCTCCCGGAAGCCTCTAAATGGGTTGCTTCCTTCTTGAAAGACAGAGCCTTTACAGTATTTGTGGAAAACGTGAGATCTTAACCAACTCCCAGCACCTGCGACATCCCACAAGGCTCCTGTGTCGCACCACACTCTACAACATATTCCCGAAAAAAACCTTTTCTACCTCCTCACTCGATCCGCATAATTTACACACATTATGCTGACGACACCCAGATCCTCCCCCCACTATCTGACAACTACACCCCAGATTCGGACAAGCTCAACTATGTTTATCAGATCATCCAAGCATGGATGGCAACAAACTACCTATGTCTAATCAATGACAAGACTGAGCTACTAATAGTCGGCTTACCCTCGACCCTAAAAGAACTTGACACCCAATATGCCTCCTTCTCTATAGACGGCATCACCATTCCAAATTCACAATCTGTAAAAACACGGAGTCTTCATGGATGCCCCCTCGCTCTCACTCGTCAAGTCAATACAATTCCCTCTGCCACACACACCCTCAAACTGATCACTGCATACAGCCCCTTCCTCTCCACCGACAGCCGCCTCACCATTGCGCGGGCAGTCATAGGAGCAAGGCTAGACTACTGCAACGCCCTATTTTCTAGCACCTCCCCTCGTAATATTCACAAACTACAAGTGATACAAAACAATGCCCTCCACTCTGAACATTCCCAAATGGGTTCACATCTCCAATGCAAGGCGGGCAGCCCACTGGCTGCACATTCAAGAAAGCATCAACTTCAAAACACTGACCATCACCCACAAATGCCTCGCCAAGACCGCCCCACCTACATCATCCAGAGGTTCTACAAATCCCAAGCGTCCAGACCTACCAGAGCTGCATATGCCAACAGACTACAAAATGCAGACTAACCAAAGCCAGAGGCTCCAGCTTCCCTGTCACTGCAGCTAAACCATGGAACTCCCTACCTCTCAACCTGAGAGCGGAGCAATCGTACTGGGCTTTCTGCAAAAGTCTAAAAACATGACTCTTTAACTAGACCAACAACGTCCTTCTAGTCCTACTGGTTTTTACTATAATCATTGCCCCTTGATGCCTTCGTGTTTTACGTGCTCTAAAAATTAAAGAATAAATAAAATAAAATATGAAATGGGCAGATAGATAAAATGCTAAATCGTGCACATTTTAAATGGCATTTCAGCACATTTGCAGTTCGTGTGAAAATGACTAAAATTACATTTTCAGTATCAAATGCAAAATCATAATAGCCGGATGGTGTGTTTACTGTTTGATGGATTGATTTGTTTATTCATGGTGCTCAAATCTCTGAAGGCATCTTTAACATTATGCCTCCATGCCATAACACCCACATAAAAAAATATATCAGCACAAGTATAGCTCAACACATACGCAACACACTCACCACACTCGATGCACAAAATGAACACAAGAAAATGCAAAAAAACACGAAATACATTAAAATCATAAGAACCTTTTCTCGACTTTATTTGTCCAAGATTCCCATTCTTATTCTCATCCATGCAGTGTGGTGTGCCAGGCGCATTCATAATTGAGGAACCTACTGTATACTGTATTTCCCTCTATTTTTGCAGATTAGCTCTAACCTCCTAGATGGGAAGAGAAGGAAAAGGAATCAATGTATCACGAGCATTCGTTATATTGTTGCTGTTCATAGCCTATGCCACTAAAGGGCAGGCAATTACAATTAGAAAAAAGCTGTCATGTATTTACATGTACAAATCTCATAATAAAGATCTGCTAGTGGCCCCATAAAGATTGATGTTTCTGCTCCTCAAAAATGCGAGTCCTAGCAAAACGTTCTATCTCCCTTCTGCATTTGTTGCATGACCTGAATTATTGATTTTTCTGGTGCACGGAGAAAATGATGGGCATTTTCTTTTCATGTCCATTCTCACAAAGAGGAATCTGTTCTGTTGGGTGTTCTTGCAGTTAGTCATTCTCTCACCTTTAGTTACAACTGCAATGCTGCACTTTAAAGGGGAGAAATGCTCACATTTCCACGACATGTACAAAATGCACACAAAGCTCTACACGCGAAGAACGCCTTGAGTAGGAGTCCTACTAAAAACAGAAGTGACCAGGTTGATGCTAAAATATCGACTGAAAAAACTCGAACTAACCAGCAGAGGGCAAACGCACAACAGAAATGTATCTTTATGGCTGTATTTTAATTTCTCACTTTCACTCTACGAGTCTAGCTTTAGCACTCTTTTTACTGGTTCCTCAGCCAGTCAATAGTCCACGCATCAAACATCCATTTCCTTAGCCATCCATCTTCCACCGACAAATCTCATCAGCCGCTGATCTTTCCAACCACTCACATTGTCGTACATCCATATTTCTAAAGCCATCTGTCTAGCACCAGGATGTCAATCATACAGGTCTCCAAGCGGCCCTTCATTTATTCCCGCGTCTCTAAACCTAGGGTGACCAGTTAAAAAAAAAAAAAAAAAAACGGGACGTCTGGCCACCCTATTAAACCGCCAATCTCTTCAATTTCCCATTGTGTCAGCAGCTATGTTAATGTGTCTTGTACTGCGCACTGTTGCCACTTGCGTGGTGCCTTGTCGCTCTAGCGGATCTGCAATGGAAGGGGGCGTAGGGTTGTTGGTGGGATTGAGATGGAGAAGAGCAAGAAAGCTTTGATGTGCTGTTGGCAACTTCAGTTAGGAGAAAACGACCACATGACTCACATGTGGCTGCAACTTGCTCATGGCTGCCGCCACCACTTAGGTGTACCCCAATTTGTAATAGCAGTTCACTGTTTTGGGGAATTGGGTGTAATATGTGAAAACACTGGGTTTCTGTGAATCATGAGATTTGCGTTCCATTTATCAATCACTGCACAAAACACATGCAAACATTTTGGATATACTTTCTGATTCGAATAAAATGTTCAGAGGACCACAAACCAGGAATAAAAAAGCGTTCCTTGAACAAAGAGCACAAATATGATTTTCTGTCTCCTTTTTCTGGTAGAGCTAGTTATTTAACGGAAGCTCTGTCTGTTCTTTCACACAACCCATATGTAGCAAATTAGCTCAGATGACTTTTTAAGAGCTTGGAATTGAACCAAGGACCAACACACTTAAAACACAGAGCTTTATTATCAGTATATGTTTTTATTTTTTTATTTTATTGAGCATTTGTAAGGCGCTGTATATAACAGAATTGTGTTTCAAAGAGCCACAAGGCTAAATGGGAAGGGGAAACGGGGGAAGTAATAACAATGGCAAAAACAGTAAATATACAGTTGCGGTCCTACTAGGCCTTATTGCATTTGGGTGTGCAAGTGCAATGAGTAGAAGTGCGGGGGATGGGGATGGAAGGAGGCACAGAGGAATGGACAAGTGCTGGAAGAGGGGCCTGGGAGGGAAGTGCTAAGGGGAGCCAAGGAGGAGAACCTCAGGTTAAGTGCTAGTACAGGCGACTCTCAAGGGTGGGATGTGGATTCATCAAGCAGGGTCCCGCAGGGCAGTGCAGTGGGGGGGGGGGGATTCTGGTGTTGACTGGGAGGAAGGACCTGGGAACCTGTGAGATTCATGAGGATCAGGCTACCGCTTGTTAAGACGGATTTCTGAACTCTGTCCTGGTGGCGCAGAAGTTCAGAAGGCCAACCTAATTACTTGGAACAGGGTAACCTCTGGACGAGCCAGACCAATCAAGGTAGCGATCGCGGCGGTCAAGACTAGGTCTCAATAGGGGTGAGGGTGACTGAAAGCCCGCAATGAGCACACAAAGCAAGAGCACTTACAAACTACTCCAAACAGTTGTTATATCAAAAATATATACACATTTATTTTAAGGCCTTTAAAATAACGACCGTAGCGAGAAAATCACAATATCACAATATTAAGCCAACACATACCATATCAACACAATATATATACAAATACGAGTCGCAAGCGTTATATGCACAAAATGTGTAGTCCACCTGAAAGGGAAAGAAAACAGGCAGTGCGATAATGCTTTAGACTCAGTTCGCCTTCAGAGGCACCTAACTAGATGGAAGTCCGAGCCCTGCGAAGAGTGGAGCCTTGTGCTCAAAGTACCTGCACACGCTGGTGCCAATGGGCAAAAGGAGAAGCTCTTCGGAGGAAGTCAGGCAGTTCGGGTTAGTGCACAACAGAAGAAGAACAGGTTCCGCGACTCAAGCGCAGCCTCCACAGTGAGCAGAAGCAGAGCGCGAGTACGGCAAAAGGGTGCTGTTTTTACACAGCGGGGAAAAGCAATGGGCTACTGCAGGAGGGCGACCAGATCCTAGCTATACTACTCACCGGTCCCCGATGCAAGCAGACTCAGGCTTCTCCACGTTAGTTTCAGCAGCTGGCAGGTTCAGAAGAGCCGGGAATGCCTCGTCGTGTAGAGAAAAAAGACGTCCCAATCGAAGAAACCTGCACAGTTTTGTCACCACCGCAGGGCAACGGAGCGGCCGTGTGTATCTGAGCCAAATGTACACTACTCACTTCAGACTTGGGAACGCCAAGTGTACGAAGCGTGTGAGAGTGACCAGGACTCGAAATACAACACAACCTGGCGGCGGTTACAGAGCAGGACTCCCGTGTAAGCTGGTCAGTCAACTGGATGGCCCAGAGACGCTTCCGAAGGCTTACTGGCAGGAGATGATGACGTCGCCGAGAATAGCTGTTCCTGCTAATACAAAGGTCGAAGCACCAGTACAGGCCTTCTGGTTCGATCAAAGGAGGAAAGGGTTTCACAGGACGACAGCAGTGCAAAGGAGGAGTCCTTCAGCGGGTCACCAGCGATTCCTCGGTCCAGCCTCTTGGTTGCAGGATACTTGGCTCCTGTATTCCTTTGTTCGTGAGAACTCAGGAGATCGACATGGTAGTGGTGTTTCCAGCCCCCTCTTATCCACGGTTCCCTTCGCGCCAAAACGGAGGGGAGCCAATGGGAGATCCGCTCATCAACACACACACCATTCGTGGACCAATCACGGACCACGGTGGTCCCAGCCATTCACACTACCCTAGACTCTCTGGCACCGAGGATGTGTATTGGGACCAGACATCCCAGCCCACACCCTGGAGGCACACAAAAGACATGTAGAAGCCCGCGAAAGCATCCGTGTTTCGCGGGAAAGTACATGCCCAAATAAGGAAGGCCCCGGGTCGCTCGACCTGGGGAAGGTGAAGGGAGCAAGACGGTCAGTGGACAGGACAAAGGAGCCTCGTGGTCTGGCCATTTTGGGAGCCAGGCCACCATTTTGGGTTCAGTGCGAAAAACGAGCTTAGAACGCCAAAAGGAGCTCAAAATACACAAAACGATCGCTGCCACCATTCCAGTCCCTGAATGACTTGCACTGATCAAATACAATCCTAAACGAGTGTCTAGGGCCTGTAGAAGGCTAGAGACCCAAGAGAGCTGTAACTTAGCTTACAGTGCCCTCTTGTGTCATGTTGCACTAAAGCCGCAACATGATAAAAGAAACTACGGGAAACAGCGTTCCCCGGTACTGACTGTCTTAAGGGCATGTCAGTTTCCCCATAAGAAAAGGAGCGAAAGCCCAGAGGAGTGCGGCAGAAGGCTGCACTTCTCTGGCAAAGTCAAGAACAAGGTGAAAAAAACAGCAAAAAGTTTAGGGTTTGCCACATGGAAGGAAAATTACCTACAATTACGAAATCTTTCCTAACACCGCTCACAGCGGCAGTGGGGTGATTAATACGGAAGGGCTCAAGTCTGAGTGGGGGAGGGAGGCTGTTCCAGAGGAAGGTGTAAGGAACTCATGCTGGCAACAGTAAAGACAGACACGAGTGATGACAGTTCAAGGGTGTTTAATAAACTGTATGTGCAGGTTGGAAAAACGCTTAATATAAACCTAAATCTAAAATGGGAGCAAGCTACGACCATCAAATAATAATAAGGCAGTAGTGGTCTTGCCAAATAAAAGGGCCTATACTAAAAACAAACTATTGCCAATCCTTACAACTAAATACAAAAGAGTGTGGGATAAAATTCACAAGAAAGAAAGAAGTGTTCACAAATGATAAGTCAGGATGTGGTAGCCGTGGGTCTTCCTTTCCCATGTTTTGATCACAGGACAAAGCGGGACTCCTGAGCACAGCCCACTCTTGAGCTTTCCCAGCACAAGACCGTTCTGTTTTCAGCTAGCAGGACCTTCAGTGGTTAAGTCTTTTTTCTACAAAAAGCCCCTTGCCTCTGAGGACCTTGTGTGTACAAAATAAACAAAAAGCGATTTTCCAAATGTACATCGGGTGATGACTTTTCACCCCTGGGTCCCCCCTCTTCTGGCTCAGAGTCCTCTTGAATATCAGCCTCCCTCCGTCGGGTTCACTATGACTTTTTCTCAAAACAATTTCACCTGTGACATTCACAAGCCTTAATGTCCTTTCAAACAGTTCACTGTGGACATCCCTCTGTTGGGTTCACTCTTGTCAACACCCTGTTCATTGGGACCTCAGACTTCGCCCCTTTCTATCGGCATCCCTCCGCAAGGTTCACTCTTGCCAATCACACAGTTCATTGTCTTTCATCACTATGTGGGATACACCTCCCTTAGCTTTCAATTACGTGTAGGTCAAAGACCTTCGACTGTACAGGGGGTTTTGCTAGACCCCTTTATGACTACTTTGACCATTTCCTCCAGCTCTCCTAGGGCCTTCTGGAATCGGTAGTTTCAACAAATGCGGGATCAACCAGAGTCTCTTGAATGAGCACCCATGTTGTGCAGGACCCCTCTGCAGCTGGTTTTCCCTCAATGTTAACAGTTCTTTAAACTTTCCTTAATTTGCCCTCTGCGACTATCATTCAACACAGTTCGGTTTCTTATCGGCTATCCCCTCAACTCATCGGCTGTTTGGCTTTTCTTGTCTCTGGAGTCAATGCTGGCACCACAGTAGCAAGCGTCTCTCCCTGTTCTGATCATCAGTGTAGGCGTGCTCCATGTACAGTTGACATCTACTGCAAAACATGCTGGCTATTTGTGCTTTTATGATTCCTTTCAGGGAGGCTTCGCGAGTCTGGGTCGGAAAGGGCAAGGTCACTTCTCTCCTTGTCACTGCTTGAACTGCCGTGCTTGGATAGCTGTCTCTTCTTACGGTCTGCCTTGCTTGTCATGTGCTCTCGTGCTCCACCTTTTATCCCTGTGGGGAAGGGAAAGGGCTGTCAGGTGTGTGTGGTTCAGGTCAATTGCCTGACTATGCCTGAGCCTTGTGTTGGGACATATCAGTAAACTGCTCTAGTGTTAGTCCGTTGTCGTTCGTGGTGTAAGAGTGTTTGTGTTGGAAAGGGGAGGAGGTAGAGTTTCTGAGTATTCTACGTAGTAGGCTGGGGAAAAGGTGTTAGAAGATGGGGGGATACCGCGTCTCACCCGTCAGTGTCCCACTTCCAGTCCCTGAGGACCCCCATCCAGGTGATCCTCCCTCCCTGGTCCACCCCAGGAACTGGATCCAATAGCGATGGCTGTATCCTGGCCACCTGGATGACAGATCCCCGGGGACTAGTCAGGGAGACACCTTCAGGTCTCTCACAAAGGCACCAGGCGAGGAGAGAGAGCTGCCCCCCACTCTCTGCTTGGAGAAGTGTTTGACAGTTAGAGAGTTGGAATTAGAGGAGCCTTGGGCTCTAGCACAGGAGTATTTAGGTTGGTAAAATTGGAGATAGCGTGGTGCCAGGCCCCAGAAGGCCATGTGGATGATGCAGAAGGTCTTGAATTTGATCCTTGCAGCCCCCGGGAGCCAGTGGAGAGATTTTAGGGCTGGAGCGATACCGTCCCTGGACTTGAGGCCAGGCATACGTCTTGCAGTCCTATTGGAATTAACTGGAGGGGACGAAGGGAGGAAAGAGGGAGACTGAGAAAGAGGCTGTTGCAGTAGTCCAGCCTAGAGAGGGCTAGAGCTCTGGAGACATTGAGTTTCTCAGGGAAGGTGAGAACAGAAAGAATGCCTCTGACGAGGTGGACCTGGAAGTGGGACTTCTTGGTAAGGTCAATGATGTGAGGGGTGAAGGAGAGAGCAGAGCCGATGATGACCCCAAGTTTTTTGGCCTAACAAGATTTTGGGAGTAGAGGACCCAAAGAGGTTGGCCAGAGGGTAGGGGGGAAAGATGGCACAGGTGTCCCGACAAGGAGGATCTCTGTCTTACTGGCATTGAGACAGAGATTATTCTCTGCACACCATGCCTGAATGGCGGACAGACAGTCAGGGATGAGAGAGGAAGGAGAGGGGAAAGTAGAGGGAAGTTTGAAGGAAAGCTGTGTCATCGGCATAACACTGGAAATGAGGACAGAAGGAGGAGATCAGGTGAGCAAGAGGGGTGAGATAGATATTGAAGAGCCATGGCGATAGGATATAGCCCTGGGGATGCCACGGGTAGACAAGGTGGTGATGGAGGAGAAAGGGCCTAGTTGTAGCTGGGAAGGGTGATTAGTGAGGAAAGAGGTCAGCCAATCCAGTGCCCGGTCAGTGATGCCATTGGTTTTATGAGGATAGAATGGTTGACTGTGTCAAAGGCAGAGGAGAGATGGAGGAGAATGAGAACAGCAGGAGAGTTGGAGTCAAGATGTGTGAGCATGGTTGCACAGGTGTTCATAAGAGCAGTTTCCGAGCCTCTGGATGCTCGAAATCCAGATTGGTCATGAAGGCAACCAACAAGATTAGTGTGAAGGGTCAGTTGGGGGAGGACCAACTTCTCAAACAGTTTACCCAGGAAGGGAGTATTAGAGATAGGGCAATAGTTGGCCGGGCATGAGGGGTCAGCAGTCAACTTTTTTAAGTGAGGGTGCACAAGGGAGTGCTTGCGGGAAAGAGGGAAAGAACCAGTGGTGAAGGAGTGGTTACAGAAGTCAGCCGAGAGAGGAGATGTTGGCCTAAATGCCTCTGGAGGAGCAGGGGGGGCACCTATTTGGAGGAGGCCTTCATAGAGCAGACCACTTCAGAGACCTCATGCAGTGCAATGGACAGGAGGGAGGAGAGTGAGAGGGTGGCAGAAGGGGGGGGGGTCAAGGAAGGCAGGAGAGCAGTCATGGGAGAGTAGATGGGGGTGGCGGAGAGTGAGGACAGGATGTCCTGAGTTTTGGGTGTGAAGGCAGTGCAGATGGCCTGGGAAGGAAGGAGAGAGAGGTGGAAATTGCAAGTGGATTGCCGAGTTCCTTGCAGATTTTGTAAGTTTTAGCCGTGGTGTTTAGTGGCTTTAGAGATGCAGGCTTGGATGTGGGCCCTCTTTTTGGAATGATAGAGAAGCGATATTGCCGTTGGAGCAGGCGGCAGGCCAGTTTGTCAGAGGATAAACCCAAGGTCTACCACTCCCATTCAGCAACTCTGCACTTGCGTTTCAGATATGCTAGATCTGAGTCGTACCAGCTGTTCTTGGTGGCAGGTTTTAGGTGGATCCTCTTGGCAGGGGCAAGGATGTCAAGGGTGTTAGAGATGGCAAACTGCAGTTGAGCAAGGACAGAATCAGAGGGAGAGTCAGGAGCAGCGGTGGGAGGGGGGGATGAAGGTGGAGGCAAAAGCAGCAACTGATACTCGCTTCATCAATAGAAGGATGGTGAAGGAGGCTGGCAGTGCAGGGGGTGGCTTGGATAGAGGGCCAAGGGGCCCCAGTTGGGAGGAAAGGAGAGAGTGGTCAGACCAGTAGATGAGGGTAGTGACCGGATTGGAGATAGGAATGTCACCAGAGATGAGGACATCAAGAATGTGGCCGGCAGAATGAGTCGGCCCAAATGGAAGAAAAGTGTTGAATTTAACCAAGGAATAACTAGGTTAATCCTCTTTGCCCAGTTCTCCTCCTATTATTGCAGCACTGACCCTAGATGATGTGTCCAGATCCATATCATCAAGAATGCCCATAGTGCATATCTCTCACATTCTTCTTTTTTTGCATTGTATTGTTTTTGTCATGCCGACAACTGCTTCAAATAATGTTTTGTTGTGCTGGGCTCATCATTTTGTGATCTCACTGTTACAGGTCTCTACCTGGCCTGCACTCTTTGCATTATTACTATTCCCTGCGCTGGGCATTGTTCTGGCTCATTATGACATATCACTGTATTTAATGCTTTTTTCAATAAAAGGTTTTGATCGGGTGAGTAGGGGTTATAGAAAACTATTTGTAAAGAACAATGAGCAAATGGGTTTGAGATGGGGAGTAAGTCCACATATGTAACATGAACCTCTCAGCCCTCCCCAGTACTTGAATTTAACTTCAGGTTGGACAAGCAATTGAACCCTAATGCTCTTGTTGTCTGCTCGCATCCCTTACTTGAGGCTCTTCTAGTGATCAACAATCCCTCACTGCTCCCACGTTATCCTAAAACTAGCAGCTGCACCTGATCTTTTGCACGGTAATTCCTACAAAAAAAATAAATTAGACAAACGTATATTGATATTTTATGCGTTTTACATTGTCTTCACCATGGAACCTACCGACATGCCACATTTCAGGTTTGTAGCATGTTGGGAAGTATGCTGAACATTTTGAACAGCCACACACACACGTATCCAAAAATCCCCCCTCAAATTAGACAAAGGCATATTTATATTTTATCCATTATACATTTTTATATTCAGATTCAATAAAACATTGTTAAAACAGCTTGTTTTAAAACACACTGTGTACCCAAGATTATGACCCACATGGTGGGTATAACACCAATCTAATGGGATGAAATATACCACAACATTTACAATAAAAAAATTCAGACACATGACGATTAACATCCACTAAACATTAAACAAGGTGTCGATTAACAACGTATCCCAACATGTTTCAGTTCTTTAGGCTTTCAAATGCTAGAACTTTCTTCAGGGGAGAACTTGTTAAATCAGTTTTCACCACCATGTGATCCTGAATCAAGGGGTACGGTAATCCAACAATGGGGTCACCTAAAAAGGAGAACAACCAACACCACCATATCAGACAGTGAGCCATAAGATTTTCATAATCCAAAGCAAGCCTCTGGACACCATCATATTGATGTCCAAAGGGCTCAGAGACTGGTCTCTATTAGACCGGCACTTAGAGCACAAAACTACTATACCTCTATGAGTGCTAGTAAGTAGCGCTAAGGACACTGTCCAATCGATTAGCAAAAACTACTCAAATCAAGTTTGTTTCAATCGCTGGGTACTCCAAGTCACACTCCTGGTTCCAAAACCTGCACATCAAATTAAACAAACATAACATCTAATAACTAACACAGAATATGATTGCAATTATTACATCCTATCAACAAGGTGCTTACATCATCGTGTGCCCCCACTTTAGCACCTTAAGTTTATGTAAAGACAAACTCATGCCAGTCTCAACCGCATGCTATCACCAACATGAAGATACCCCAGTATGTGTGCCATCACCTTCTCATAGGTTCTAATAAAAAAAGAAATATTACCTCTAATCTTTACTATGGAAAAACACCATCAGAGTTTCCCAATAAGAATCTCATGTTTGCCAAGAGTGCTCGCGGCATTGCCTCAATGCTACACATAAGGGGAAAGGAAATGTATTTAAAGAATGCGGTCACTAACTAACCAAGGCAAGTCACAACAATTTTCCCAAAAGCTCCATAGTCCCACGCCTTACCTTTAATGTTGAAATAAACCACACTAATCGGTAGCTGATCACTGTGCCATTTTCGCACATGTCTCGGTCTCAACACATTTTGCAGGACCCCATACAGTCGTCACTGCTCACCGCGGACCTCACTATGAGCGGCGCGTATTTACACGCCTGCTCCTGTCCCGTAATAAACACTAAAAACGGACTTGCGTCCTGCAAGTACTGAGGACCAGGCGCCATCCCACGCAAACACTCACGTGTTGTCCTAGAAACTAAAAACGCACTTCCGCTATGTAATACTATGCAGGGTCTTAAAGGCTAAAAATCACTTGCATACTCTTGTTAACACCCCGGAAGACCGATTGTGTCGGGAGTAAGTTCTATTCTCGAACCACTATCTAAATTTGTGGATTTTTACCTAAGACCATTTGTTCTGAAAATGGACAGCTATCTAAGGGACACCACAGATGCGATCAATAAAATAGAGAACCTGCCTTTTAGGGGTGAAACTTTATTGATCAGCCTTGATATTCAATCCCTTTACACCGTGATCCCACAGAGAGCTACTCTAGCTGTCATTGAAGAAATTCTTATCAGCAGAGAAGATGGGACATCCAGTCAGCAACAGTTTTATATTGTGGTGCGCAGAGTTTGCACTCAAAACATATGTTCTACAAACAGACAGAAGGCACGGCCATGGGTGCCGCTATGGCACCCAATTTAGCCAACTTGTATGTTGAATATTTTGAAAAAATGTTTGTGTGCACTGGTAGGAATCCATTTAAATCTAACTTGTTGAAGTGGTATCACTACATAGACAATATTTTTGTACTATGGCAAGGGACCAAGGAGGAGGCTGGTTGCTTTGTGGATTGGCCTAATCTACGTGATCCCTTCTTGAAATTTACACGAGAAATCAATGAAGACGAAATACATTTCTTGGATATTACCATCTTCCACCATAGTGGAGTTCTGAAAGTTAAACCTTATAGTAAAGGGACTGATAAAAATGCACTTTTGCATTTTAATAGTCATCACGCCAGCCACATTAAAGCCAACCTCCCGTTTGGCCAATTCCTGAGACTTAAAAGGAATAGCAGAAGGAAAGAGGACTTCACTGATAGTGCTTCTAAGCTCTCTGATAAACTCCTTAACAAGGGTTATCCATCTAGGTTAGTCAAACAGTCATCTAAGAGAGCGTTTAATAATAATCGTGATGCCCTGTTGGAAAAGAAAGAAAGAGAGAAAAGACAAAAAAGACAGCATTGTGTTTGTGAATACTTTTTCCAACCTGTCATACAAGATAAAGAGTATCATAAAGAAAGCATGGAACAAAGTCTATAGAGATGGGTCTACTCCTCCTCCGCTCATAGCCTTCAAGAAAAGTGAAAATATAAGTAACATGCTTATTCGGAATGATATAACTGTAAAGCAGATGCTGGTTCCTAGACAAACTACTCTGTGGGGCCTTCCTGTAGTGAAAGGGCATTTTCCTTGTGGCAAGTGTTTGATGTGTAAATATACAGTAGAGACTAAACAAATCTAGTTGAATTCCTCAAGAGTTTGGGTTCTTAACGAAATGACAAACTACAATTTTGAAAATGTTGTTTATTTGATCACATGCCCTTGTAAATTACAATATATTGGGAAAATAAACAGAAAATGTAAGACCCGAATGACGGAACATCGAAGTTGCATTAAAAATAAAGTAATCGCAGCTCCTATGGTGAAACATTTTTTAGATAAGAAACATACACATGAAGACTCTCTACCTTTGAACAAAAAATGATATTTAACTACCATCTTGTGTACTTATGATATGTGTATTGCTCTACATGTCTTCTTTAGCAACCATACATTTCATGTTGAAGTATAAATATGTTCATGCTGTATTGTTGAATTTTTTTTGGACTCTGTATATCCTTGATGTGCATTTTGGAATAATGAGGAACAATGGTGCTGATTAATAATTTCGTGTAAGTTAGTTATTCATGTATGTATTATTATTGTTTCACCACCATGTGATTACTACCAATCTTGTTTAAAATACTGTTGCTATGACAACTCTTGCTGTAATTTGATGCGCTTTAGGGACCCATATTGTACTCTTCGGGTCCAGGCAGGACATTAGTTTAGAGTATGCTAGTGATTTTTAGCCTTTAAGACCCTGCATAGTATTACATAGTGGTAGTCCGTTTTTAGTTTCTAGGACAACACGTGAGTGTTTGCGTGGGACGGCACCTGGTCCTCTGTGCTTGCAGGACACAAGTCCGTTTTTAGAATTTATTACGGGACAGGAGCGTGCGTGTAAATACGGAGCCGCTGATAGTGAGATCCGCGGTGAGCAGTGACGACTGTATGGGGTCCTGCGAAATGTGTTGAGACCGAGACATGCGCGAAAACGGCACAGTTATCAGCTACCGATTAGTGTGGTTCATTTCAACGTTAAAGGTAAGGCGCGTGACTATGGAGCTTTTGGGAAAATTGTTGTGACTTGCCTTGGTTAGTTAGTGACTGCATTTTTTAAATACATTTCCCCTTATGTGTAGCATTGAGGCAATGCCGCGAGCACTCTTGGCAAACATGAGATTCTTATTGTGAAACTCTGATGTTTTTCCGTAGTAAAGATTAGAGGTAATATATATTTTTTTATTAGAACCTATGAGAAGGTGATGGCACACATACTGGGGTATCTTCATGTTGGTGATAGCATGCGGTTGACACTGGCATGAGTTTGTCTTTCCATAAACTTAAGGTGCTAAAGTGGGGGCATGTGGTGATGTAAGTGCCTTGTTGGTAGGATATAATAATTGTAATCATAAGGTGCTGTGTTAGTTATTAGATGTAATGTTTGTGTTTAATTTGATGTGCAGGTTTTGGAACCAGGAGGGTGACTTGGACTACCCAGCGATTGAAACAAACTTGATATGAGAAGTTTTTGCTAATCGATTGGACCGTGTCCTTAGCGCTACTTACTAGCACTCATAGAGGTATAGTAGTTTTGTGCTCTAAGGGGCGGGTCTAAAAGAGACCGGTCTCTGAGCCCTTTGGACATCAATATGATGGTGTCCAGAGGCTTGCTTTGGATTATGAAAATCTTATGGTTCACTGTCTGATATGGTGGTGTTGGTTGTTATCCTTTTTAGGTGACCCCATTGTTGGATTACCGTACCCCTTGATTCAGGATCACATGGTGGTGAAAACTGATTAAAAAAAGTTCTCTCTCCCTGAAGAAAGTTCTAGCATTTGAAAGCCTGAAGAACTTAAACATGTCGGGATATGTTAATCGACACCTTGTTTAATGTTTAGTGGATGTTAATCGTCACGTGTCTGTGAATTTTTTTATTGTAAATGTTGTGGTATATTTCATCCCATTAGATTGGTGTTATACCCATCATGTGGGTCATAATCTTGGGTACACACTGTGTTTTAAAACAAGCTGTTTTAACAATGTTTTATTGAATCTGAATATAAAAATTAAAATGATTTAATCTATAAATTTGTGTTATACACTAAGTCAATTTTTTCAGGACTAATAGGTATGGGTTATCACTAATCATCTTCGTTTAGACAGATGAGCAATCCAATAGACTAAAGGTTGTGTACCTTTTCTCCTTTGTGTACAAATATTTATATTTTATACATTATACATTGTCTACACCATGTAACATACCCACATGCCAAATTCCAGGTTTGTAGCATGTTGGGAAGTATGCTGAACATTTTGAAATGACATACACACTTATCCAAACATTGCAGACTGCTTAAAAAAAATACTTACATTATTTGTCAAAATGTATATGTAATACTTTTTTCATTGTCTACACCATAAAACCTACCCACATGCCAAATTGCAGGTTTGTAGAATATTGGGAAGTATGCTGGATATTTAGAACAGACACACACACATATCCAAGCATTGAAGACCGCTTAAAAATAAGCAGCTTAAAGTTTTTTTTGTTGAAAAATGTATATTTTATACCTTTAATATTGTCTAAACCTTGGGACCTACCCACATGCCAAATTTCAGATTTGTAACATGTTGAGAAGTATGCTGAACATTTCGAACCGCAACCACATATCCACACATTTCCCTTTTTATATATGTATAGAGAGAGGAAATAGAGATGACCTGAATCGTTCCCAAAGTTTGTTGTTTCTGATGTGCTAAATGTGCCTCATTGTTCTTTTTCAACAGGCTGAGGAGCCTCGCAGATCTACACAGTACTCGGCAGAAACTGGTCGGCTCATCCCACCTTCTTCCCGTGCACTAACCCGACACGGATCTCGTCAGGCTAACAGAAACAACACAAAGAACAAAGGCAAGAACACTGCCTTAAACTTCCAGGATCAGGAGCTAATGGTCAGTCAAGCAAGCATTGACAAACACAATAATTTTGCCTTTTGTATAGACATTTAGCACGCAGTAACAATTTATCATTTACTGGTATTATCCCCCAGAGCCACACTCCACTGCCAAGTATAATTAACAGGGTTTCACCAACACCCTTGGAGGGGGAACCACAAAGGGAAAAGGAGGTATTACTAGAGTGGTCCAAATACGGGAACTGTGGACCATGAAGAAACTACAGCTGGAGAGGAACACTAGACCTCGTGTTAGGAAATATTTCTCTATAATCTATTGACCCCCAAACCTTTTGCTTCTGTTTTTCTACCTGTCCTGACTTTTTACAGGGAAGTGAAGCCTTCACTGACAGCCTGTTGGTCACCCTGTACCAGCTCAACAGGGAGACCATAAGCGAGCTGCTCACCACAATCCAGGGGAACATGGGGAGCAGGATTAACGTGGACAGGACACAGAGCCTTCAGCATCACTCCCTGGGCCTGATGCTTAGTTTGTCCTTGAGAAACTGATCAGTCTTTCAGACTATCAGTACTGGAAAACTGTGCTTCCCTTTTGTCTTTAACTTTTTACCTTTTCACTAACTTTTTAACAGTGCACACAGTATCTTACAATGCAGTGCATTGCAATGGGGATACTTTTGTATTACCCTAGTCTTTTACACTTTGGATTTTTGGTTACTTTTATATGTGGCCAAAGACAGGTGGGTGGCAGCAGATAGGTTTTTACAATGTTTTGTATTATTTTTAGTGTGCACATTCGCGTCTACTGCGTCTGTCTACTAAACGTACCTAGTGCCCTAAATGGCCATGCCACAAGATGTTTTGCTTGTCCTTAGGACATATTGTCCTATCGTCCGTCCGTCCGTCCGTCCCAGGAAAGGGGTCAGACTGTCTGCTCCCACTCCACATCCATAATGCCAGAAAGTCTGGGACATGAGTGAAACCCATAGTGCCCCCTGCTGGCTGTTTCAATGGTGCAGATCCATACCATTGGTGGGTTTGGACTTGCTTCCAGCCACAATATAGGGTAAGAAGAGGACTCCTACAGCCATTTCTTCAGATCAGCGGTAGAGCCGAGTATCCTTTGTAGAAGATGGTGGATGACTCCCGAAGAGGCCTGGCATCCCTTCCTTCGTTTGGCCTGGTGATACTCTACTGCACTACCTGACCTGCAAAGGCCCTGAGTGGTGCATCAACCCTTGGACTGGTGGGACCAACCAGTCTCAACACATTCTCAAGGATTCAGCTGTACTGAACCTTCGGAAAGTGTCCCTGGACTACCCAGTGGACTGACCAGCTCTTCAGTGGGCTACCTCGGTAGAATCGTCACTGTTCTGCATTCATCGCCGGAACTTCAGGAGGAGGCAACTTTACTAGGGGCTAAAAGTTAATACGCTGGGGGTGAGGTGATTCCCTGGATATTGTGAGCCTGTATCAGGCTCTTTTGATACTTAATTTCCCATGGTAGGGTGACCTGAGATATGACTGGAGCCCAAAAATGACCCAGAATAGGTTGGGCTAAAGTCATGTCTTCAGACTCAACCAGAAAAGAAATCAGCCCAAGAGGCCCACATTGTGTCACAATTGTACTGGAAGCACTTTAAAAAAAACACCCGTGAAAACTAAACTCCAGGGTGATATAGCCATACCTTTGAAGTGTGCTAGATTATGGAAACCTAGACTTTTGAGGATGGATCCTATTTAGTATAGGATAGGTTTGCATTGATTAATTGTAACCCTCAAGTATCCTTGTACCGTTGTGTTTAGATGAGTCCCTGCTACTTAGGCCTTCTCCAATTCCTGTACTTGAGAATAAAAAGAATAAAGAATGAGTATAAAAAACTAGATTGATTTTCTGTGTCTGAACTCTAGCGCTGATCCTTGCCACATTGTGACAAAGGTTCACACTGACTGGAATTCTTGAGATGCAGTACTTATCCAGTTGATCTCCTCATCCCTCTACCATGCACATGACCACATTTGGCAATTACTGGCTGTGCTGGCAATCAAGAGAAAAAAGAGAGACACCAGACTACCTCTCCCTTAAACGTACAGATGGGGACCTACTCAGAAGCTAGTAATTTCTTAAGCTAGCTATAGACGATGACACTCATATTTATACAGATAAATGACGTACTAGCCCCTAAAGCCTGGAACGTACTCCCGCCCAGCCTACGACACGAAGAATCCCTCACAGCTTTCAGAAAGGTGCTAAAAACTAATCTATTTAACTAACCACACTCTACAATGCCTAACCTGTACTACTGCCTACGTAAAGATTTTTCCTAAATCTGTATGACTGCTATGTAAATTAACCTGTACTAAGTGAATATGCTATAACAGCGCCACGATGCCTCCGGGTCTCTAGGCGCTTTATAAATTCAAATAAATAAATACAAATAAATAAAGTTTAATTGGGGCAACAACATGTTAAAAACATACACAGAAACAAAAAAAGGTTACTATTGTTAACCAGTGAGAAGACAAATGGACATGTGTCTTAACATGATATTAAATACAACATTGAAAAATGAATGTGTAGTGACAAATTCCAAACACATTTTAACTGTCGACATAGATTGGTGTTTCTAGCTAGGAGACCCAGATTAGCGTTTATAGCTCAGATGTAAATATTGCAAACACTAAAGTCTTATAGATAGAGAAATGGCTTTCAGGGACTCTGTGCTTTCTTCAGGACAACGTGAAGATTATTAGATGTACAAATGTTCATCTTTAGGTAATTAGTGACGTCTTGGGATGGGAGAAAGGATCGAGACTGTCTTGCATACAGTGTTGGAAGTCTCTAGTGCACAGAGGCTACATGGCAGGACTAATTGGAATCACGTGATGTAACATGTTGGTGGTGGTCCACCGGCAAATCAATATAGTTGTAAAAACTGTAGGAAAAATAGTAACCATCCAGTCTTGGGTAGGAACTTAGTTGGCTAGTTTATCAATGGACACTAGTGCATCGTCCTTCCCGAGTGTTTAACGCTGCAATCGAGGTGCTGCAGTGTCTCGGCTCTCGCGCATGTGCAGACGTGCCTCAGCTCCAATTAGTCCTGCCAGGTAGCTTCTGTGTACGAGCGCGATAGACATACAATCTCAATATCAATATCAATAGCTAGCTTAAGAAATTACTAGCTTCTGAATAGGTTCCCACCTGTACATTTAAGGGAGTGGTAGTCTGGTGTCTTATCTCTTTTTTCTCTTGATATTCACTTTGCCTTCCAGAACCAGGCCCCCCTTTAGCAAAAAAGAAGGCTACTGCCCCCTTACTTTTTTCTGTGCTGGCAATCAGCAAAAAGGGCTTGGGAGTTTTCCTTTAAATATAACCATATATAAGTGAACATGTTCATACTGAACACACTTGAGTCACTCCAGATCATTTCAGCCAGATTTAGGACAGGATACTCAACAGAGTTCTGATGTAACTGAGGCGCAGGCTTTCTATGTATGCCTCACCTGAGGAATGTGTGGGTAGTTCTTCATAATTATTCAGTTTTGGGGTGTCCTGAGTACAGCATTATTTGCACATGGAGAATCAGCCATCTACAAAGTTCTCTTTGATGAAGGCAAGGAGCATTACCCCATCAAATATTATTGTGGGCCCTTTGCTATGATTAGAGATGTTGTAAGGCAGACCTCCAAACAACCAGGCACAGGAAAAACCATCCTCTAAGGAAAAAGTCTTGGTGCACCTCTTTGTCACGTTTCGCTTTTTGTTTACAAAATACATTTGTTTTCCTTGCAGAGGGTGCCGTAGGACCCAGCTGCCACAGAGATCACTGGGTTAGTTCAAAGGATGCAAGGTGTTATAAAGCAAATCATCATCACTCATGATGCACACAATATACAGTATATATCCCCCACCCTCATTGGCTACCACCTGTATACATACTACCAGTCCCCTATGCTCACTTGACTAATTGGCCACTTCTAATCTACCCCTGCCCTCTAACATGTGGTCCTCTATCCTGTCACCTTGGTTTCTCACTGCATGATTGGCGTGCCTCTTAGGATGTTACCCTCCCCATAGGTTTAGTCACATGGTGTGCATCTGGTCGTTAACATGAACTCAGTGGATACCTTCAAGGTAAATCTGGCCCTCTAGAATAAAGAAGCGTTTCTCTCAGTCCCAGAGTTGCGGGCACCCCTGCCATGCCTCCCCAGCGCAGAACTAAATTTGTTAGCATCACCTCTTGCTCCTCATAGTACAAATCACAGGATGGTTAGCTTGGCAGGACATGGGAGTGCGATGTGCATCCCAACAATGTCAACCTTGATATCGACTTTCCCTGGATGTTTCAGCTGTTGTTGAATTGGTAGGTCTCCTCATCAGAAACACCATCCTATTGAAACATTTCAGTGTGATGCATGCTTCATTGATTAAGAGAATGTCAGTGAAAAACATACCATCCAACTTTTAAGAACAATTAAGGGGTGATTGTGCACCAGAGGAGGGATGTTTCTGCACCAATGCACAGTCAGGTCTGGCTTAAAAAAACAAGGTCAAAACAGCTAAAAGCAATCTCTCCCTGGGACATAAACTATGACATGTTATGTGAAAATACAAAACAAAATGGTATTAAGTGTGGTGAACCAGAAGGAGTTGGATCAAAATGTGACACGTCTATCTAGCCCTACTGCTATGAGGTCAATTCCCTACATATCAAACTAAACTAATTCTCCTCATGAAATATCCAAAATAAATAGTTCCTATTCCAAACCTTTCTATCTGGCCCTACCACTTAGAAAAACATAACCAATATATAGTCCAGAGCAATGGACTCTGTCCAAGGGTTTTGCTCGGTCCAAATAATGTGACGTCTTTCCAAAGAAGGTTTTTGAAAGTTTATACATTTCTCAAAATGTTGTCTACCAGCCTCTCTGTTGGTTCTGAATGGCAAGTCTGAAGTCTTTATACACTTCCACAAGAATCCCTTCTTTACATGGAAAAAGGGTCTCCTTAATGCAATAAACTGGTGTTTCATAATGTTAGTATTTTGGTTTGGAGCGATGGAACCTTCAAGGTCCTCTCTGTTTCCAAGTCTTGCTGGATATGTTTTGTATTTCTAGGGCTTGTTAAGATAGTTTTCCTAAACTCTACCCAAAGGTACTTTATGAACTATACCTTGGGCAATACAGAAACTCCAACTCTTACTACAGGCCTGTACCACTCAGTAAAGGGGTAGCTAGGGCTCAACAGCCAGGCGTATCTTAGTAGGGAGAGAGGGCTGTAGACAGCTAAAAAAAAACGTGTAGCATAGATATCGTTCAAAGAAACACTTATACACTGATGTATTGTAAACATAATGGTTTATCTTATATATTCATAGGTAAAGAGAATTGTTTAGAAAGGTAAGTACTATTATAAATCATAAACACAATTATAAACACCAACACACTACTTATTTAGAATAACAATATGCATTTCAAGGTGAGTAAAACCTAGTGTTACACATTTAGAATGGCAGTTTGCTATTCAAGGAAGTAAAACCACATTAGTAGACTTTTATAATGACAGTATACAATTCAAGGTAAGCATACCCTAGTGGTAGTAAACTATGTTACTTATTCAGTTTCAGGAATAACATAATTATACCAGCAATGTTACAAGTAAGTACCTTGCAACATATGTAACTTATTCTTCTTTCAGCAATGATACAGTTACAGCCATATTACTTTTTTAGAACAGTGAAATACAAGTCAAAGGTAAGCAATAACTTACTTTTCAGAATGCTAGTATGCACTTCAAAGACAAGTAAGAACTCGGCGTTACACATTTAGAATGGCAGTATGCTATTTGAGGTGAGAAAAACCCTAGTTTATTGGTAATAAACTATTACACATATTCTGTTTCAGGAATATGGGACTATGTAGTGATACGAATGTTACTTTTCAGCATAGTGGAACACAATTCTAAGGTAAGCAAGCACCCTATAAGACCTTCCAGAAAGATAGTAAGCAGTTCAATGTAAACAAAACCTAATGTTAAACATTTAGAATGGCAGTATGCTATCCAAGGTGATTTAATCACCATTGGTAATACACTGTTACACTTATTCAGTTTCAAGAATAATACAATAATACCAACCCTGTTACTTTCTAGAATAATGGAACACAATTCAAAGGTAAGTAAATAACTTTGTACACTTTTCAGAATGGAAGTAAGCAAATCACAGGTAAGTAAGAACTTTGTAAACTCTAACTTATTCAATTTCATAGATAACCAGTTAGAACACGAACACATAGCAAGTAAGTATTTTGCAACACTTGTTCTACTTTCTAGTCAGAGGCCTTGTACTTTGGAAGACCTTCCCTATTTTAGGGCATGAGTGATCTCGGAGGCAGAAGGGAAATATGGCTGGTCCAGTGGCTAACAGTAGGCAGGTCAGGATAAGGCACAGATTCAGGAGTTCCAGAGGATTTCTCATCCAACAAGTAAGTACAGATTTTAGAGTTAGTAGAAAGTTTTCAGGGACTTTGTAGAAGGCACTCTAGATGTGTTCCAGCGTTAGGCCTCAGCGAACGGTATGGACGAACTCCCAAACACATGAATCGCCAACATAGCCACACAGGAGTGACACACGACTTTAAGTAAGTGTTACCCTTAGCCACAAAGTACCTCAACAGTGAAGAAGAGCTTGCAGATGAACACCTTCACGATGCAGCAGCACAGGACCCGGTCTCTGAATTCTTGGTCGTGGTGACGAAAGAACAGACTCTGGATGGGAACCTGCAGCAGTCGACAGAAAAGGTTCCCAAAAAAGGATTCTTCAGTGCTTCCTGTGGCTCTGTGGATTTGGCCCCCTTTTCAAGGTAGCAGATGTGAAACGGTCATCGTCTGATCGATTCGCTGCACTATTTCAGTCCAGCACTCGGTGAGGGGACTTTAAGGAGTGGAGTCTTGCTTCTCGAGGTCCAACAGGGGTCCACTGATGTTTCAGTGAGATTTGTTCATGAGAAGATGTATCACAACACTCAGCCTCAAGGTCCAAGGGTATTGCCGGTTTGCAGCTCAGGAAGATCTCTGCTCATCGTGGGATGGCTCAAATGCAGGTCTTAAGTCTGATTGGTCCCCCCAATCTAAGAGTCGAAGTCCACGTCTTTGAGACTCCCAGGTTGCATGGAAAAAGGGGTCAGCACAGGCAGCGGTTACACAGCAGACTTCTACGGTGACTAGAATTAGCTACAGCCGTTTTCTCTTCTTCCTCATTGGATTCAGCTCCAGTGGTATACTTGTCTTCAGCTTTCAGATCCAAGCCATTTATGAAGGAACCATCATATCAGCACATATGCTACATCCAAACTTTGGGGGGTGGTTGCCCTTTCATGTGGTTTTGACTAACCAAAGTGCTTCTTTAGTGGTCCTTACTTTATAGTGTAGGAACCGAGGTTTGACAATCTATTTTCTTGGGTTGTTATTGAATGGGCAACTACAAAGAAAATGATAAACATCTTCCTCCCAATTTTCACAATATTTGCAGTTGCCCAAGTTACCTCCACTAAATGTACTTTAAAACTCTGCATGAGTATGATTTCAGATCACATTTTAGTCATTAGAATTTTCAGAGATTTGAGGCATGGTATATTCAAGTATTTCTCAAGGTCAGTATTGCACTTTACTGCTAGGTAGTGTACTACCAGTTTTTTATTCACACGAGTTTCAGATATCATTGAAATACCATTCGTAAAATACATGCCTCAGCTCAGTTTTGGAATAAGGGTCGAGCGCATTTGAGTTACTCCACAGCAGCAGTAGATTCTGTTTCTTTGCCATTTATTTGATGAAGAAAAACCATGGTATTCTCAACGTGCCGTGCTAATTTGAAACATCCCGCAGCCCCTCATGAGAGACATGGGGCATTCCATGATTTCAACCAGTACAAAAAAGTTTCAATTTTACTAGGTAATCAATACCATACCATCCCGACTCCACTTCATTGTGACATTTAATTGGAGGACAGTTTGGAGCACTGTTTGGTAAGCTCGGGAGCCATTTCAGGATCTTGTTTTCCTTTTTTACTAAGCAGTTAGCATCAGAATATCCCCCAATTTCCACTCCAAAGGTAACAGCAGGATTAGCCTGCATTGTATAGACCTCCATTGCGTGTGAGATGGTCTGGCCTCCATAATAATGAAAAATATTTGTGACTGCCATCCATGCCACTTATATCCAATGTAGTGTGACGATTCACCAGGTCTTGTCACTTTTCCCCCTGGGTAGCCCTTTCCTATGAGGCTAGGGAGGTGTAGCTGCTACCCAATAGTTCCCCTAGGGGTGGTAATATGCAGGAGGGCTTCAGAGGGAGGGACTCAACTCATGGGAACACGTATGACCACCTGGAAATCTGCCTCCCTAAACCCCGGTCACATACACCCACCTCACCTTTGCCCACCTGTTCCCCCTCAGATCACAAGTAGAACCGTGTGCTATTGTAACATAACAAGTCTGTCCAAAGGGGAAAAGACTAATATGAAAAAGAACATCAGAAACCTGTGGAGAAACATTAAGTCACATTACACAAGTACTGACACGAGGTGGCACACTGGAGGCATGAAGAATACCTCAGGTATCGTACATCAGATGATTCACCCTACGCGAGGGTGCAGTTATCTATTTGAAATGAGCATGGAGGATGGACTAGTTGCTCTGGGTGGCTTGCAGCATGGAGGCGAGACGAGCTAGAGAAGCTTGAGAGAGAGCTGGTCTGACTGCTCGACCTGGGAAGTTCAAACTGGGAGCCTGGAGGTGGACCAAAGGCAAATCCGTTAGGCCAGGAATGCTGAATGCAGGGACATCACCAAAAAAGGTCAGACGAGCAGCTGGGAGCAGGAATACAGTGGCAGGACCTTGCAGAGTTGGACCGGTTGGTCCAATAAAATCGCCAATACTGGAGGATCCAGCAGACTGCACAGGAGAACTATAAGAGAGGGAGAAGAGTGGGGATGCCGATGCAGTGAAACCCAGCCCCAGGAAGAACCAGTCAGTAAGGTGCTGTCTCATGCAAGAAGGTAAAAGGAGGCTCCGGAGGGCCTGTAGGGGTGCGTGGGTCATTGAAAAGCATGTCGGGAGTAGTCATCCTGGTTCTAGTTCCCACCAGAAAGAGTACCCCATTGAGAAGAGCATCAGGAGTAATCACCCTCGTCCTGGTACTTACCAGAAAGAGTGTCACATTGGTCCAGGCCCCGGGAATGATGTAGCTTGTACCAATATTCACAGTAAGAAGTGCACCAGTGACAGTCATCAGGAGTACTCTCCCTCATCCCAGTACTCAGAGAAAACAATACAGTGCTGAGAGGCACATTGGGAGAGATCTCTCTCATCATAGTATTTCTAAAACCAGGAATAGCAGAGAACTTTTTTGAAAACTCTCCTGGCAGTAGAAATAATCCAAGGGAATATCTAAGCTAAGAGACAAGGCCAGAAAATGCATCAGAGGGCTCAGGGATAGAAGATCCTCAACACAAGAACTATTCACATTTCTTCACAGCCCCGGATGAGTTTCCAACATTGATTGAAAGTTGCTACTGAAGTGGAAACACAGTGAAGAGCCAGGAGAAGGAAGGCATTCTCCTGGTCCACTTTTTGTTATGGAACAGTTGGCAAGAACTGAGAACCAGGAGAACAAAGTCATTTCCGCTGCCGCCCCCTGACCCCTTTTGTGTTTTGGGGCATTTGATAAAGTATCTCTACAAGAGACTTGGAGAAGGAAAATCAGGAGAAGGGAGTCATTATCCTGGGTGAAGAACTCACAAACTTTAAGTTAGTTATGAACCTGAGTTTTAGTTTTAGGGTTAGAGAGCCATTTACTTTGGTGGCCATTCTGACAAGCCACTAAGTTTCTTAGGTTGAGGCAAGGCAACGCCTCATAGAAATAGGGATAGTTAGGTTTTGGAGATTAAATAAAAGTCTATAGCTCAAATCATGAGCCCTCTTTGTCATCTCCACTTCTACACCCTCACAGTATTCACAAATGTTTTGACATGATACCATTTAGTATTATTATGAACTCACAAGCCCATATAGTCATATCCCGCCCCCTCTTCTAATTCAGTATCACCTGTAGTAAATATGTAATTTCGACCATAGGGCACGCTATTTGGGGTGACAAATCATGATTTTAGTCTTCGATATATAAATTCTAAGTTCTTTTTCATGGCACCTGGGGCAAATACCTTCACTTGGTGCTGGAGTCTTTTGGAGTTTTAGAAAACAATACTGCGTCAATGACAAAGAGAAGGACCCTCCATTTTATTCCTCCTAGTGCTGGTGCATCTGCTTCCAGACACATATAACAGAGAGCAAAATATCAAATCATACTTCATTGTTGTGACAACACATTTTGAAAATAGTATTAGTCACCCACTACATATGTACATTATGTAGAGGAACAAATCTGCACCAGATGTCTTGCAATATCATTTATGAACTGACATAAAGTTATTTTGTTAGACTCTTGTGGAGAACAATTACATAATATTTAACATGATCAACTTGAGTTTAGGCTCATAGAAATCTCTCTGCCGTTCTCAGGATCTAAAGGCTAAAGGCAACATTTCACTCTCCTATGCAGAGTCACTTTGATGACACAAAATGTTTGGCTGGGCAAGAGAAGTTGTCTTTGGGTCATTTGAATTAAGCACTCTCTTGTTAGGAGTTTACCCTTCATTCATAGTGTCATCCCCTTGGATAGCTCATACATATCAGCAGTTTTATTAATGGAAGATTCTGGTGTGCATGAGCACAAAATGCTGGTGCTCTTAGATATCATTTTTCAATGATGACAAAGTTTGTAAGCATAGCTACCATATCAACACTTACAATGTAAAGTGATAAATGTAGCAGCCTGCCATTTCCAACCAACATCTCTCAAAGCATTGTATATTCTAAGTTTTTTTTAATTGAGGTCAGCAGAGATTTCAGCTGCAGTACAGCTATTGCATCATCCTCCCCGGGAATTATTGAACCTGAAGGGGAGTGAGGTCCTGTTTCCACCCCCTTGGCCATCTGTTGTTCTCCTGCACATGTGGAGTTTGTGCCTGGATGCTGACCATTCCATTAGGTAGGTGCACTTTCTGTGCATTACTGCACCTCCTGGGGAATTATTGAACCTGAAAAATCAAAATTTGAAAAAAAAGAAAAATAGAGGAAATCTGCATAATATTGTTGGAAAGGACTGTTTTATTTGGCATTTTCATCGTGCAGCCATTTTTTAAAATTTGTAATACCTGGAGCTGCATTGCTATTTTGAAAGCACTCGTTTTTTCCTCCTATTGCTGCTTATTTGACTGTTTTTGGCCCTTCCAAGATAGCTGCCGTGGTTTTCTTTGTTGTGTAGACAGGCTGTGCTGAATCACCTCTACCTGTGCTGCACTCCCATTGGTTGCTGAGTGTTTTCTTACATCCAATCAGGGACCAGCAGGTTTCAGCCAGCCCTCTCAGCAAAGGCCCACTTCCAAGGCCCCTGTCTGATCCCTGTCCTTTTCCAGAACGCTAATTGGGGTCCGCCCTGCACCTTAACCACAATGATGCGGCCAACTCTCTCCTCTAAGAAATCCAGACTGCCTTGACTTTGCCACCTCCAGAACTATGGGTTAGTTCCCTCCTTATGGACTCACTTCTACTGCCTTTGACTATCACTGTTCTTTCTGCTTGATGCTCCCATGTTGTTATCTTGCTGCGCAGTGCTTCCTAAACCCTTTGCCAACATCCGATTCCAAGATTGAAAAAGTCAAATCTTGCTGTTTTTGCTTTGCTCTTAAAAGTCATATCTTGCTGCCCAGTGCGAAATTCTCTGTATTTTGCTTGTATACTGTTTCTTCTCTGTAACTTGCCAGCCCAGTGACCTCACCACTCTCTTTTGTCTCACACCTACCTGCCTTAGCCCCGCCATAATCTCCATCCTCTCCTTACTTCCACCCCAATGGCGCTTCTCCTATCTTCTCCAACTGCTTCTCCATTGACTATCCTTTCCTTCTCACTAGGTCTGGTAGGAAGAAGTTCAAAAAGGATATCTTGGCCTCTAATCCTGGTCTTCCTATCGCCGACACCTACTCCAATGCTTCCGCCAGACAGACCCTTACCGACATCCACTTTGTTGTTCCTTCGCCAGATCTATGGACTCCTCATATGGTCTCTGTGCTCTGCCCTATCTCCTCCTCTCTCATTAATGCTGGCACACGCTGGGAAGTTCTCATGGCTTCCTTCGACTCCTCTAAAGTCATCATTAATACCTACGTAAATGGCACTGTCATGGTCCAAGGCCCTCGGGCCAATCTCCTCCTCTTTCATAGGCGCTTCCCTCGCCTCATCAATTTCCTCTCATCTCCTGCTGTCCCCTCCTCTCCCCCTTGGCTACCTTGCCCTCTCTCTCCTCCTCCTCCTCTGCCCCTCCCAGGGCTTTCTCCGCAGGGCGTACCTCTGATCTGTACCCCTCCCGGAAGGTCTTTAAGGCTGGCAACCTTCTTCATATTGCCACTCTCAACTCTCGCTCTGCCGTCAAACACTCCTCTGACATCTGCCACCTCCTTGAAGAACTAGACCTTGATGTCCTTGGTCTTACTGAGACATGGTTCACGGCCAGCTCTGTTACGAGCTTTGACACTTTCCTCCCTGATGGCTACAAGATCCTCTTAGCACCCAGATCCTCCCGGTCCGGTGGGGGGCTAGCCCTGACCTTCCTGAGTGGATTCCTTCCTCTATCATTCCCACTCAGACCCACTTCTCTTTTGAATGCCTTGTCTGTAGGCTTTTTCTCTCGCCTACCCATTCTCTTACTGTGGTTACCATCTACCGGCCTCCTTGTCAAATCACCTCATTTCTCTCTGAGTGGGCAGACCTCTCCTCCTCCCTCCTGGCCTCTAACACTCTCCTCCTCCTCTGTGACCTAAATCTACATTTAGACTCTCCTTGCTCCTCCTCTGTACTCTTCTGTGAGCTCTGCGACTCCCTCACCCTGTCCATCCTCCACTCTGGCTCAACTCACTCTGCAGGGCACACACTTGATGTCTTGATCTCCTCTGACCTCCCCCTCTGACCACTCCTCTCTCCTGGAGCGATCACTCCCTCCTCTCATCTCTCCCTCTCTTCCCGCCAAGCCTACCCCAACACTGCCACTTTTCTTCTCGGACATTGCCCATGAAGCTGTCAGTTGAGGCTTTTGCCGCCACTTTCTCTCCCCCCTCCACATTTGGCTGTCTCTCATCCTGATACAGCCCTGTCTCTGCTCTACTCTTCAATTTCTGATACGCTTGATGTTCTTGCCCCTGTCATGAGGATCCATTTGAAGTCCAAAGCCAAGTGCAATTCCTGGTATGACTCTGTCCTAGCTACACTTAAACGTAAGTGTATGGCAGCTGAGAGGAAATGTAGGACTTCCTGTTCATCCTCTGACAAACTGGCCTGTCGCCTGCTACAAAGGCAATACCGACTCTCTGTCCTCACCAAGAAGAGGGTCCACATTCAAGCTCGTGTCTCTGCGGCATCTAACAACTCGGCCGAACTCTTTAAAATCGGCAAGGAGCTGGCCAACCCTGCTGCAGTCTCTACCCCTCCTGTTGCCTCCCAGGCTCTTTGCAATGCCCTTGCCTCTCACTTCATTAAAAAAAACCAGAACATCCTGTCCACCCTCTCCACCCACACTCTTCCTCTTCCCTCTCCATCTGTGCTTACTGACCCTCCTTTAGCCACCCTCCCACCATCTTTCTCGTCCTTTTCTCTTTTCACCCCTGACGAGGTTGCTAGACAAGTCCGATCTATGAAGCCTCTTCAAAACGGGTTCATCCCTGTTCCTCTAAAACCATCAAGGACCACATTGACACCCTCGATCCGGCCCTTGCTGATTTTTGCAACCACTCCTTTGCCTCTGGATCCTTCCCCTCCCCTCTGAAGCACTCCTTTGTGCATCCTCTTCTCAGGAAACCCACAGCTGATCCTTCTTGTCCAGCTAGCTATCGCCCAATTTCCATTACTCCCTTTCTTGGCAAACTCCTGGAAAAGTTGGCCATCTCTCAGCTTAACCTTCATTCCAATTCTGTTGGCTGTCTCCATGACCACCAGTCTGGCTTCAGAGCTGCCAGAAGCTCGGAAACTGCTCTCCTAAACATCTGTGAAGATCTGCTCACCAACCTTGACTCTAACATTCCCTCTGTCTTCATCCTCCTCGATCTCTCTTCTGCCTTCTACACGGTCAACCATACCATCCTGCTCAACCGTCTCTGTGAAAACTTGGGTATCACTGATCAGGCTCTGGCCTGGCTGACCGCTTTCCTCTCAGATCGACCCTACCAGGTCCAACTTGGTCCTTCCTTTCATCTATCTTCCTCTCTACCTGTGGTGTTCCCCATGGGTCTAACCTCTCGCCCTGGCTTTTCAACCAATACCTGGCAACTCTCACCCACTGCATTGCCATTTTCTGCTCAAATTTCCAGTGCTACGCTGACAACACTCAACTCCTTGTCAGGCTGCCCACTGCCACCTCCTCTCCCTCTCTCATCTCTGATTGCCTAAATGCCATTCAAGATTGGTGTGCCGCCAATGATCTTTGTCTGAATGCCAGCAAGACGGCGATCCTCCTCATCGGCACACCTTCACCATCCTTCCCCTCACTCTCTGGCCAGCCTCCCTTGGCCCTCCTCCTACCCCCACCTGTGAGGCTAAGAACCTCGGGGTCATCTTTGACTCCACCCTTTCCTTCTCTGCACACATCTCTGAGGCCTCTAAAAAGTCAAATTTCCACTGCACCTTCTCAGAGGTACTCTGCCTTTCCTCTCCTTTCCCCAGAAGCTCATGGTATCTCAAGCTCTGGTTCTCTCTAGCTTAGACTATTGTAACAGCCTCTTTCTAAATCTACCTGCCTCTACTCTCCGCCCTCTGCAACTAATACTGAACAGGACTGCGAGACTTGTCCTTGGCCTCAAGCCCTGGGATCGTATCTCTCCAGCTCTGAAATCTCTTCACTGGCTCCCAGTGGTTGCAAGGATTAAATTCAAAACCCTCTGCATTGTCCACAAGGCTTTCTGGGGCCTGGGTCCAAAATACTTTCAGCTATCCCTCCGCAAATACCTCCCCTCTCTAGCTATTCGCTCCTCTACCTCCAATTTACCCAGGGTGAGTCGTTTTTTTAAGAAACGAGCTGGGGGTGGATCTGTCTTTGGCTGGGGCCTCGCTCTGGAACAGCCTCCCTGCCACTCTAAAACTTGGAGAACCATCTCCGGTTCCGGAAGCACCTCAAGACCTTCCTCTTTTCTTCTGCCTTCGCTCCCCCTATCCCCTGCTGATCTGTTCTCTCTTGGCACCGTGCACCTGGCCACCCTCTGTCTTTTGGGCCCAGGTACATGCTCATCCTGTCACCCTCCCCACTACCTCTGGGCCACCCCTTGCACTGTGTCTGTATCTCTACCCATACAGCCCCCCCTTTTTCTTCCTGCACTTATCGGACCTACCCTGTCTGCTGCCTTAAACCTAGCACTTGCAAATTGCTGGCTGCATTACCACTGTTTGTTGCCATTATTATTTATTGTTATTTATCTGTTTCTCCTCTGCTTCACACTTTCCATCTCTCCCCCCTTCCATGCACCTTTCCCCTCCCCCCTCTCCCATGCACTTTCGCGTTATCAATGTCACTGGGCCTAGTAAGATCGCTGTTTTGTTCTCCCCTGTTCCCCTCCCTTGCCTTGTCGCGCTCTGAAACACTTGTGTACGAGCGCGATAGAAATAAAATATCAATCAAAAGAAGGAAGTCTGTGATCTAACGCAGGCATCTACAAATAGAGTAACGCAAAGTTAAAGGAAATATTGGTGTTCAAAAGCATGCAATACATGTGATGTCTTGGGTACAGTGAGGTTCCCATCCTTTATATAACACGCTGCAGAACTGACTCATCCTCTTCTTTGGGAAATAGCTGCATGGTCTACATATCAGAAAAAAAAACTCTCTGGCCCAATAATGTTACGCATTGCTAAGTACCAGTAAATTGGAGAGCACATCAGGGTTGAGTACAGTAGCTCATCATTTCTAGTTCTCAAATGAAGAGGTCCTCAAAAGGGTGCCTTTAAGGTCCCAATGGAGATAGGAGGAGGATCATAAGGCCCTTTAAACTCTGGGGTTTAAGTCTTTCATCGAGCATGCGGTTGAGTACAGCAATAAAGTCTTGGTACTTCAATAATCATGGCCACTTGGCCTTTGAATTGTGGGTAGACCGAAATCTCACAACACCTTGCAATACTGGGAAGCCTGAGGCCTCATAATCTCAAGGTAGTAATGTGCACTTTGCAGTTAACACGTGATTCCATATAGTGAGCCCCCCCAGTCAGTGTTGTAGTTTTGCATATGTGAAAGACATCACTGCAACACATTTCAATGACCAATCACACATGAAATTTGGCCCAGCCATACAGCACTGGTTGAGAGGTTTCATTCCAGCTCATGTGGCTGCTCCCTTTTAGCAGCTCTTTGTAATGGGCTGCCTACTTTATTTTTAGATGATAGGCCATTTTAGCTTTTAGTGTTTCCCAATAGTAAACTCTATATAAAAAAAACTCTAAAATAAAAAATAAATAATACACACACTTTACACTGACAGACCACACTTGGCATGGAGCTCGACCGTATGAAAAACACAAACAGTTAAGCAATGACTGAGAGAATGTAACCTATTTCACAAGGCTGATACATTTGTCTTCAAAGGCTCTGTCCATTTCACAGTACACGTATGTGATGCTCCATTTCCTAACAATAAGACAAAGGCAAAGCCTACAGGCTTCTCAAGTCATTGCTTGTGTTTTGGCAAAAAAGAAGTAAAATAAAAACTAAGCGCACTGGTGAAGGGGTTTGAACCCCGGTCACAAGGCTTCCCTGTTTTTCAGAGTTGCTTATCCAATTTTCTGCTCTTCCAATGCTCTACTTCGGATGAGTGTAAACGCCTTTATTATCTTAAATAAGCTTAAAAACAGCATTGTATGCAACTATGCCACCAATGAAATCGTGGGGATGGCATTTAGCGTCTACACTGCGGGACAATAAATAATGCAATATATTAAGTATGGGTAACATCTTTAGTTGGGGTATTGGAGGAGGTTTTATACAAGGCTGTAATCCCATCTGGAAACTTCATACAAGATGTCCTGTGACCACCATTCTAAATCTCCAACATGTGAGATCTGCACACAGTGAAGATCACTTCAGGCTAGTAGAATGCAAAGTTTTTTTCCGCTGGCATAATTGTGCAAAGTGACTGGCTTTGCTACTGCACGAAGTTGCAATGTTCCTTTTTGCAAACACCATACATTTATTCAATCCGATTTCCTGCCAATACTCATTGCTAAAAATAATTGCACACTTTGCAGGGCCACTGTTAGCGACCCTGTAGTTATGATAAGGTTGGTTTTCCCTTACGAAGAGCAGTTTTTGCGTGGCTTACAACTTTGAGGCTGTTTGACAAATCCGCATGAAACTTTGCAAACAAAATATACACCTGCGATTTCGTCAAGGTGAGGCAAGTTTATAGGGTGAGGTCCCAAAACATTTGAAATCCATGTAGACATTAATGGAAGCAAATGTTGCTCATGGCTACAGCCCATACTCTCTGGACAGATATGCACCAAATTTGTGCCAGGAGTAGCAGCCGGGTCCCAAAAGTGTGCATTTGCAAATTTGGCATTAATCAGTCCAGGAGATTGTTTAAAATTGCTTAAAGTAGGTAAACAAATGAGTATTATCTTGATTCGGCACATGGATTTACTTCCTGATTCAATGTCAGCTGACGCATCTGAGCCAAAAAGGGAGCTGTGTAATATTCAAGGACATTGTGCGTAGCCGCTGATTGGGCAATTAAAAATGTGAAGTGCTTCAAAACCTTTGAAACGGACCACATGCTAGACTCAGAAACTGCTCCCATACATCACAGTAAAACAAATTCAGAAACATAACATTGTATGTGTCAAACAAAGAAAACAATCTCTGGGGAGGTAAGGGGTGATGTGGATTGGATGGACTGTCTAGAAAATGCTGAAATCAGGTGTTTTTTTTCCACTCTGATGTCCGCAGACATCTCAAATGTTATGTTCACAAACTTGACAAATGTTCGTGGACATCCATGCATATTGCTTACATTACAGGGTCAGTGAAGAGTAGTTTTTAGACGGTTTATAACTTTGGCGTTGTACAACAAAACTGCAAGAGATTTTGCAATAAGAGCATAGGCTCAACGTCGAATGTTTTTGCAAACTTTGGTTCCGTTTCACCAAGAGGGGGCAAAATGGGAGGGAGGTCTCAAAATGTTTGGACGGATTATAATTGTGGAGCAATTTGACATATCTGCACACAGATTTGCAAAACGATTAAAAACACAGCGTTGAAGGTTTTTGCAAAGTTTGGTGGGATTTTGTTAAGAGGGGGCAACATTGCCGGGGGTCACAAAATGTTCAAAATCCTGGTAGGCTTGAATGGGAAACATCATATGTGATGACATCAGTGATGTCAAAGATGATGCATAGCTTACCATAACCAGCGAATTTCTTCTTTGGTTTTTACATTTTGCCCATCAACAATAATGTTCCTTAAACAATGTTTTTTTTCACTAAAATTTACAGGTTTTTATTAGAGCAATTTTACTATAACGTCCCTTTAACGTTTTTTCACTGAATTTCAATGGTTCTCATTGGAGCAACTTACCGATAATGTCTCCTTAAAAATGTCTTTTCAATGAATATTTACATATTTATGCCAAGTTCATCAGTTGTTCAGAGAAGCATACTTTATTACTAGCTTAATTACATTTTGTAGAAAACAAAACATACCTAAGTGCGTTTGCTGAATTTTATTACTGACAAATTACATTTAGTGGAAAAGAAAACATACAAAAACCTTGTTGCATCCCATTTGCACATTTTCATCCCTTCCAAAAAAATGTACACATGTTCACCAGTAATTGTAATAGGTCGAAATATGTCGAAATAATTTAACATTTTTACAGAAGTGAGTGACCATAAATTATTATGCTTGACCATTTTGGCTGAATTGCGTTCCCATGCAGCCCCCCCACAATCTAATAACTGGCGTAGATTAAAATGGGAGGAACCAGCCCTAAAATCTAATCTGCCACTGATCTAGCAACAAATCTTAACAATTCTTAAAGTAGTGATGACTCCTGATCATATTAGCGAGAGCGCTATGATCAATTCTGCCACTACAATTCCACCCAATATTGCAAAATTGCTTTCAAAACCTGCAAGCACTGTGAGACGCTTACAAACTCACAGCGAGAGTTGGTATGGCTAGGAGTGCAGGGTGGCAAAGTCAATGCTTGTGGGAGCTCTTAAAATCGGCGTTGAAGGAGGAAAAAAGGTAATACACACGTAAAGAAAGGAATATAATAAGCTGATAATAGCCAGGAAGTAAAACGTTGAATGCAATGATTTATGGGACTCTCTAAATAACTCCTTAGTTGAGAAAAATGCTAGAGATTTTTGGAATATAGTGTCAATGGGAAGATGCCCAAGCCAACACCCTGACCAATCCGCTATTACAGAAAGAACTTGGTTTGACCATTTTTCAGCTCTCAATTGGTAATTATATTGTGACTTTGTAAGAAATTAAGCTGTACCTAACACCATGTTTGCATCTCTCCTTGAAGTGATGTATACAGAGGTTGCTAAGGCTGTGGGTAATCAGACCAAAGGGAAAGCCCCCCGTCCTCACATTATTCCAGTATACCTGTATATAAGAGGACCAGTAATTTAGGTGCCATACGTATGTAGGTTATTTAATGCCATGCTATGTACAGGCCAGAAACTACCTTCGTATAATGTGACAGAAGTTGTACCCACTTTTTACAAAGGGGGGCCCAGGGGATCCTGGCAATTACAGGTCGATTTCCCCATTAGATGCCAGTAGCAAAAATGGTGGGAAAATTCTGCAAATAAAATTGGATGGGTGGTTCCAGGAATATGGGGCTTTGAGTAATATTTAAGCAGGGTTAAGCAGGGGATGGGTATGCTTGATCAGGTCCCAAGACTTAACCTATTGATTGATAAATGTTGACTATCAAAGGAGGTAGCTTATATCTCTTCTTCGTTGACCTTAAAGCAGCCTTTGATAGTATTCTGAGATTAGCGCTATGGCAAGCTTTAGTGGACAAAGGAGTGCCCCCCACCGTGCTGAAAGTAATTATGGTTCTCTAGGCACTCATCAGCCAGAGTGAGATGGGGATTGGGTGGGCAGACCACTAAGAATTTTGCAGTGCAAAACGGCGTAAGAAAAGGCTGCATACTTGCGGCTCTGCTTTCAATTTGCTTTGATGAGGTGCTATTGAAGTTTCCAATAGATACATTTGATTTCCCGTTGTTAGTGTGCGAGAAAATTGAAATCCTGTTTTTGCGGACAACGTTATCTTTTACCGCACACCCTCAGAGTTAAGGGAACAGACAGCCCACTTCGTTAACTTTTGTAGGGTTAAAGGCCTTGAAGTTAATGCTAATAAAACAAAGGTGATGAGATGTGGTAGGAGGCTAGAGCTATGGACACGGCTGGATATTAGCGTAGAAGGCGTGAGGACTGAAGAAGTGGGTCATTTTGCCAATTTAGATATTAGGATTGCTGCAGATGGCTCGTGGCAAAATCATGTATCAAAGGTTAATTTGGCTTTAGGAAGAAAATGTAATGGGATTTTCCCTATTGTGAATAGAGCTAAGACTAATTCCATTACACCTGTCATGGAAATATACAGAGCTCAGGCATTGGCAGGTGCTCTGTATGGCACAGAAATCTGAGGCCAAACTAAGTCTAATATTCAATTAACAACTGGAAATAACTTTTTGAAAAAGTTGCTACGGGTTTCTAAAATCACTCCAAATGTACCATTATATATGGAACTACGCCAATCGTCTATCACAGACTAATTAGCCCTAAAGCCAATAATATTCTGGATTTGCATTTGCTTTAGCGAGACTCTTACGAAGTATAGGAGAGCCATGATTGATGTTTTGACGTATGAAAGGGCAGGTACCTTAAAGTGGTTTGCCCATATTAAAAGGTTTCTCTATCTGCTGAAATTGGAAGAACTGTGCAACAGCCCAGTGCCCATTAACAAAGGTAGTAGATAAGTTTTCATCAATGCTTATACTCGGTGGATCTGGGGAGAATATGTTTCAAAATGGCTTCATTTGTCAGTGGAATATGACTACTTGTATATCAAAGATAAATGTGTCCTGGAAGAGTACTTGTATCACATTGATGATCCGATGAATCATTCCCTGTTTATGAAGATGTGATTAGGTAATTTACCTCTTGCTGTGTGAAAGACAGGTGGGATTGTAAAAATTCACCCATGTGTGCTTTCCGTGGTACAGAATGGGAATCTCTATGGCATTTTCTTTTTGTATGGCCTATGAGGAATCAAGAGTACGACTCCGACACAGTGGCATTATGCTGATTGTTAGAGACATTTACTGATACAATTAAAGAGAGGGTTGGGGAAATCCTACCTATCCCTAACTCTAGGAGGGGCTTCCCTTCCTCAACTAAACTAAGGCACGTCCATGTCAGAATGTCCAAAACCTAACCTGACCCTCGCACACTAAACTCAATATAACGTGAAGGGGGAAATTTCTTTTGGCTGATCACCTGCAGCTCTTTTCCAAAGTTCCAACATAAAGTTCCAAAGTGAAAAAGTAACCAACACAGTTCTACCAGTTAAAGGGGTATGTCCCTTCCCTTCGGTTTTTCAGTTACACAATTCCCAGACTCAAGGAGAATGCCTCTGCCCCTGAGCTTTCTTAGCTTTTCCACAGTTTACAGGTTTCACAGTTTCACAATTCACAGGCTCAATGGGTATGCTCCTTCCCCTGAGCTTTCTTGTCTTAGCCACAGTTTACAGACTTCACCTGCAAAAGGGAAGGGAGACTAGATTCCACACATTTGGGGAACTGTTTTCTTGCTTTTCCAAGTCCAGCGATCTTGATTGGGTGCGTGTCCCGGACTCGCTGTATGTCTGGTTTACTCGACTATTTATATATAAAGGAGACAGATTCAATGTTTTCAAAAATCACTGATCTATACATATGGTCTGATGCAACAAACCCTCCCTGCACATCTAGTCTTGAAAAAATAGACCCGGTACATGATTTTCCATAGTATCAAAAATGAATATTTTAATAAAGTTCCTCACAAAAGGTTAAACACTCATAAAAATGTTTTGCATGAAAATGAATCCACACAACAAAACATTGTATATATAAAACCAGTACAAATCACCAATTTCACATACATATAACAACATACAATGAATACAGCACAATACGAAACACACGAATGGCTTTAACACTTCTTCCAAAGCTGAGTCTCAGGCAAACAACAATCCCGACATGTTTCAGTTCTTTATTGCACTAATTGCACAAACTTTCTTCAGGGGAAGAACTCGATTTTCTTAGTCTCCACCACGTAATCCAGGGCCACACATGGAGATTTCAATAGTACTCCTAAAGTCGAAAGAATAAAAAGAAAAACAAAGGGGGGCTATCACTATATGTCACCATCATCCATATTTGAAAGTCAGAAAAAGCTCAAACACATAGCTCAACATCCCAGTAAACATGCTGATTAATTGCAATGTACTGGGTGAGGTCCAAGAGTTGCTGTCAACCCTGCCTCACAATCTCTACAACTACATACCTCCTAGTAGGATATTGGTAGTGCTGGTGTAACAATACACACTTTAGTAGCTGTAGACTCAGTTTATCAAGTCTTTAGTAATTTTCTTAGTAGCTCTTGAATAGCCAAGGGTCCTAACCAGTGCTGCAAAAAAACACAACCCATTGTTGTATGTCAAAATGGGACCACATTCAAAACATTAACGCATCACCACTACACCACTATCACCATATTTCGCACCATCTTGTGCCCTTCATTCTGAGATTGAGAACTAAATGCCCTCCTACATCAAACCCAACCAAATCAGGTGTAAAAAGACTGTGTCGTGCATTACAAAACCTGCTGTACTATACTAACCGCTAACCCCCTCACCACGCCAACATCAATGATGCCATAGTACCTCCTAATATAATTGGCTGCCCACCAGGTTTCCACCGTGATCCTTTCCACAGTCAAAACGATTTTTCTTTCTTTTAAATGACACCACACCTTCAAAGTAAATTACCTTTGAACAGTGAAAGCACAAAACAACAACCAACGTCACCATGCTATCCCTATGGGTCACTAGAAAATGACTATAGATACCTGGATATAACATTTCTGCCGAGACCACACTTTATATACCTGATTTGCACAACAGTTTTCAATGACTACCGTCTGCGGGGGCAAGGAAACACTGACTATCCGAGTACCGCGTCTATCATCACAGCATACTGGTCGTTCTCCGCGCAGGATTAAATAAACCCGTTTCAATGGGGTACCGTGATAAAAAGCGGACTGCCGATTACGTCCTCCATAGGTGTAAAAAGAGGACTGTGCACCTGCGGTTACACTCGTGATAAGATGTGTCTGTAAACACGGGTCCACACCAAAAAACACTGAGAATAGATCAAATGTGACATGCCCCGTATTGAAAAAAATAAAATATTAAAATACAACAAATGAGAGCAGTCATAGAAATAGAAAACAGACTTCAAAATTATGACCTGCCACCGGGAACAAGAAGGAAAGTATAGCAAGTGACAGAACCCCAAATTGCTGAAGTTAGTAAACGGCACTGGATTTCATGGTGGAAACAAAAACAAACCAGTCTTATATCCTTTTTACAGCATCGACCAATAATTTCCCAACAAAAAATATTTGATATGGAATTAGAGGACACTAACACCGAATATATCTATATTTTAGAAACAAACCTGATGGTACATAAACAATAATTTTGCAGAACAGTCAAGAGCACAGTAGCAAAACTACGGACAACACAAGATTTATGCTTATTTATACAGACCAGTCAACATCAAAAAGGCAAACCTTTTTTCAGAGGGCATACGTTTTTACTAAATAGACACCGTTTTTCATACCACACTGTTACCACATCATTCGTGCGTGTGCTGCCAATCAATTTCCTCATTAAGACCAATGATGTGACTTTGACATTTGAAAATCATTTTTTGTTCAAACAGTATTAATTTGCTGTCTGTTTCTGATTTGTTCTTAGCAACAATTTTCTTCAAAATGACCCACCTAAAATCTTCATGAGAGTTTCATTTGAACAAAATGTTTAACCATAGGTGCCATTAATATCAGATTTTTTTATGCAACTCCGCTGTTCTACCATACGTGTGCGACATTACTGTTAGTTTTTCCAACATATTTTAGTCCACACGGACAAGTGATTAAATAAACAACATTCTCTGTGTTGAAATTAGTCATATCATTAAATGTCCACAGAGTAGTTGAATTCAACCTTATCTGTTTAGTTTCTTGGGTCGAGGCACACATCGCACATTTCCCAAAGCGGAAGTGTCCCTTCACCGGCGGGAGCCCCAACAGAGTAGTTTGTCTAGGTCCTGCCATATGCTTAATCGATATGTCATTCCTAATCAGCCTCTTGCTGATGTTCTCACTTTTCTTGAAAGCCACTAATGGAGGAGGAATGGATTTGTCATTATAGACTTTTCTCCGTGTTTTATTGATGATGCCTTTGATTTTATATGACAAATTCGAAAAAGTGTTAACAAACACAATACGATTTTCTTTATCATCTCTTTTCTTTTTCTCTAATAAAGCCTCCCGACTATTGTTATACAGCCTTTTGGAGGACGTCTTCAGCAGTTTAGCTGGATAGCCTTCATTATGAAGTTTTCTTGGACAGGAGGGCAGCACTATCCTTGTAATCCTGCTGAAAACTACTATTTCACTTGACCCTGAGAAATTGCACAAAGGGTAAATTTGCTTTGATGTGATTGGCATGATGTCTAGAGAAATGTAGAAGGGCATTTTTATCAGTTTTCTTGTTGTAAGGTTTCACTTTGAGATGACCACCATGATGAAAAATGGTGATATCCAGGAAATTAATCTCTTGCACATTGATCTCCTTGGTGAATTTTAGAAACAGATTTTGTACATTCAACCATTCCACAAAGGCCTCCGTCCCTGTTGCTGTGCCTTCCCATAGCATGAAAAATGTCATCTATGAACCGTAACCATTTCAATAGATGTTTTTTAAAAGGATTTGTAACTGGATAGATGACCCGTTTCTCAAAGTATTCCACATAAAGATTAGCAAGATTTGGTGCCATGGCGGCACCCATGGCTGTGCCTTCTATCTTTTCATAAAAGGCTCCTTGAAATTGAAAAAAGTTTCTGGTTAAAGCAAACTCTGCACACCACATGATGAAGGCATTACTAACTAGATGCCCATCTTCTGTCTCTCAAGATTTCCTCTACCACTTCCAGAGTTGCCCTTTGTGGAATGACTGTATACAATGATTGTATGTCGAGGCTAATCAATAAGGATATGTCTGGGCTGAAAGGCAAATTCTCAATTTTATTAATGGCATCTGATGTTTCCCTTAGGTAGCTACTCATTTTGAGGACAAATGGTCTTAGATAGTAATCAACAAATTTTGATAAATGTTCTATTATAGAGCTAACTCCCGATACAATGGGTCTGCCTGGAGTATTAAGGCTTTTGTTTACTTTAGGTAAGATGTAAAATACTGGTACCCGCCCTTGTTTTCTAATCGGGTAGTCTCATTCCTGCTTGCTGATCATTTCTGCCTCATAGGCCCTCAATACCTTGGTTTCTATGATTGCCATCAGGGTGGTCGAAGGATCAGAGGGAATAGGACAATAGCTTTTTACATTGTTCAATAACCGTAGGCATTCACCCACGTAGTCATTACGATTGAGTAGCACAATGGCCCCACCTTTGTCAGCTTGCCTCACTATGACGTCTTCCACCTTGGCCAATTTAGAAATCAATGACCGTTGGGCACTACCAAAATTGGAATGATGAGGGATACCCTGTTGTTCCAGTTTGTAAACTTCTTTGAGTACCTGTTTTTCAAACACCCGACATTCAGATGTGTAACTATGGGCTGGCGCATTAAAAGTGGATTTGTTTCTCAAACCATTACGATTGAGGTTCTCATAGGCATTGTCATTCTGAAAGAATTCCTTCAAATGGACCTTGCGCATGAAACTATGAAACTCAGACCTAAATTTAAAAGGATCATGATATTTCGTGATGACAAAATTCAAGCCTTTGTTGAGGACTAGCTCTTCATTTCTGCTTAAGGCGTAGCTTGACAAATTGATCACCACTGATTCCTCTATCTAATTCCCCCCCAATCCCCTCGGTTGGGCCCTTGTCCTAAAAAAGGACGTCCTTGGCTCTACCTATTCTGGTATTGTTGTCCTCGACCTCTGCCTGTGCCCTGTTGGTTGCTTTGGTCTGTGCAGTTTGTGCTTCCATCGTCACTTGAGCTACAGGAAGTATTGTGGAAATTAACCCTTTTCTTAAAGGAGGTTAGATTGGTTGTACCCTGTTGATTGTTACCAAACCTGTAGCCGTCAGTAATATAAGGGAAAACCTTTTCAAGTGCGTAGGTGCAGAGCTCTTTTTTCATCCTTTTTACACAATCTAAACTGGTGTCATTCTTGAAATCTAATAATTGTTTAAGGTGTAGATCTAATTTGGTTTTAAAGTCATCAAGATCTAAATCCTTTTTTAGTTCATCTTGTAATTTAGAAATATCAATTTCAATCTGTTTGGATACTTCTGTGGCTGTTTCTATTATGAATACCAACCAACATTTATTGGATGTATAACTCCACTTGATCTTAAACTCGGGATTGTCCAAAAATAACCTGGGTTCATTTCTAACTGAGACCTTGAGGGAGTGCCTGATTTTTAAGGTATTGTATCATGATGACGCCGTGTAATTCTGTGCAAATTAAACATTTTCTAAGATGAGCTAATTCATCCCATTGGTCATTGTTTTTATTTAGAATACCATCGCCTGTGTCTGCTAACACAGACAGGGAATCTAACTGTTTTTGTATATGTTCTTCACTATAGGCTTGTCATGACCCATAGAACTTGCCCCTTCTGGACTTCCTGGTCCTTATCGCGCTGGGGCTTGTATTCTTTGTTACTCCCAACATGGCCACAACAAGCGACTTGCCTCGGACCAGCTTCCACGTCGCACACGGCACGTTCTATAAATTGCCCATGCCCCCGCGGCCCCGCGCGTCTCAACGCTATCATTAGGTAATGACTTGACGTGTGTGTGCCGTTCGGCGAATCCACTATTCCTAGATCCTGGTTCCTTCTTCCTCCCTTCACCCCTTCCCTCTAATCTGCTCCTGGAATCCCCATTCTTAGCGACTGCTACCTATTTTCCTGGGCATCCTGGAACAGCGACCTTCCCGGAACTCTGAACGCGCTCTGCAGCCGGACGAGACTCGAGCGAGCCTATACAAGACCCGGTCCGTCCCCAAGAGGAATCCTCCCGCGGAACAGAGCAAGAAGCGATCCCAGGTGAGACGGGGGGAGATTTACGACAAGGCTAGGCATTTATCTGAAGAGGTTGCCATAATAATAACTGATATTCACACCCCACACGTGAAACTTTTTTCTGAACACTAAAACAAAGGACCCTACAATTTTAATAAAAGCCTTCGAGACCACAATGAGCCTCCTAGAAATCCACCTTATTAAAGGCTAACACTACCCCTTACGAATACTCCCTCTCACTCGGTCAGGGGGTGACCACAAATGGTTTACTCAACTGCCAGGATTTTCATATTTCATCACTTGGGTGCAGGCCCTAGAATTGCTGTATGCCTGGTTTACTCTCCTGCCAGGACTTTCTTTATTGGTTCAGTATTTGGGTGCGGGTCTGAGATTCACAGTTCTCACCAGGAATACCTTTCTCTTTAATATAGTTCCAAGATTTGTTAATACTTTTCATATATTACTCAATGGCCCTGGTGTCCCCGCTCCCTTGTTTGGGCTTACCAGGTTCATCAATGGTACGTGGAATCCACCATGTAGTGTCCTTGCGTCCCAACCTCGCTCTCTAGGCTCACCAGTTTCCGGTTGCTGCTTCAGGGTCCTTTGCAACTTACTGTTCTCTCTGTGGCTTGCTTGCCAGCTGGGAAAGTGTCCCATCTTCTGTCTCCTTCTTGCTTTGCCTCCTTCACCTGACAGCTCCTGTTGTCCGTGCCACAAGCGTGACAAACCTTCCACTTCCAGACTTCCCCAGATGGTACCTCCAGCAGTTTCTCTTCTCCTCACTGAGACCCAACTGATGTCAGGAGAAGTGCGTCTCTCTGTCTCTCCAGGTGGGGTGTTTTTAAATGTTCCGCCCCGTTGACCTTTTCCAACAACTAGAGCGTAGCTTTTGCTTTCCATGCTAGTTATCTTCCTTACTCCAGTCCTCTTCCTCGTCTCAGTGTTATTAAGCACAGGGGAATGTAAATACAGTTGGTGATTGATCATGACGTGATGATCTACACCCACACTACAATATGCCATACAGGAATGGGTAGGCAAGTGGGTTTTACCAGGGGCTAAAGAAACAGGGAAATGCCTACCTTGACCTAGCGATTCTACTCCACCTCCCAGAAGGTTGTCGGCCCATATGTGGTCCTCCCACAGATAGCCACCCCCATGGTCACAGTCAGGTAGCTTCTATCAGTCTCTGGCCACACAAGGGGAGATTCCCCCAGGGAAGTAGTGACAACCTTGCTAGAGTTGTCACAACCCACTTTAAGCTGATATTAGGGGAGTACATTTCAAAACTTGTTTAACAAATAGTGGTATCTGAATGCTGACAGTGGCGGAAAACATATGTAAATGCGCAAATACTGTGGACATTTATGCAGTTTTAACGTACAAGTTAAACAAGTGCTTGCAGAAGAGAAATCTACATGAACGCTGTTCTATAAATGGAGATCTGGTATATCATAAGAGTTGTGTCACTATTTTTATTTGAATTTGTATAGCGCACAGCGGCCCTGGGCCATCATAGCGCTGTTACAGAAATACTTGCTTAGTACAGACCTACATAGGTGGATCAACAATGCAGACAATATACACAGCAGAAGAGGAGGTGCGTGTTTTTTGGTTACAGAGGAACAGCATAACAAGCCAGTGAGTGTTGCAGGTTACAGAGAATTGACATGATTAGTTGAACAGTTTGGTTTTGAGCATTTTGCAGAAGACAGTATAAGATTTTTCATTTCTGAGTGCAGTGGGGAGGGCATTCCAGTTTTTGGGGGCTAGGTGTTGAAAGCTGGAGCCTCCTGCTTTTGACCTTTGGTCAGAGAGATGTGCTCTAGTGGGTCTGGATGAGGGGTTGAGGGTGATCCTCTCAGAAAGTTATTATGTGTATTAATTTTTATTACTGCATTTCTGGTATCTTCTTTTATTGATTGGACATGTTTTTTGTAACTGTTTATTATTATGCTCACACCCCAGTGTATTTTATTGCTGAGATTTTATTTGCGTGTGCATATATAACTTTTATGGCATTTTGTCGAAATTAAGTTTAGTATGAATAATCTGAAAATATGTAATGATCACACATCAGCAAAACAAAAAGGTTATGGCTGGAAGGTTTTGAATTAATCATAACCACGGGCACAGCTCTGGGTAACCCTCCAGACCATCGTTTTTAAGCCTGCCAAGCCATTACAGAAGGGGAAAAACCATATGAAAATCAGGCTTGGTCCTACCCTAAAAGGGTCAGTCCAGCCCGAACTGCTAGGTCACATCACTTCTGCAGAGACCACAAGCATCCCCAGACATGTTTCAGCCTTGCTGGGCATCATCAGTGAGGAGTAGCTTGGGTCTCAAAGCCTGGCAGACTCGGGACCCACGTCTGGGCATACCTGTCGCACTCGGGGTGACTTTAGCAAAAACAAAAAGGTGATGGCTTGAAGGTTTTGAATTAATCAAAACCACGGGCACAGCTCTGGGCAACCCTCCAGACCATTGTTTTTCAGCCTGCCAAGCCATTACAGAAGGGGAAAAACCAGATGCAAATCAGGCTTGGCCTTACCCCAAAAGGGACTCCCGCCTGCAGTGCATGACATGCTTGCCTCTATCTTTTCTGACCTGGAAATGATTGGTTTGTCAGAAATAATTATAGCAAATTATGCTTTGCTTGAATATTTCTCTTCACTGACTTCCTCGCTTTGATGGGTATAGTGGAAATGTGATTGTTGGTGCAACGGTCTGCAGAAGGGGAAAAAAGCACTATTTATCATGCTAGCAATCAAATATCTCTACTTCAATGCCTGCAAAATCCGAGATGCATGCATTTAATGGTGACTGCAAAAAACGTCCCAACTTCGAGAAATGTGTGAAGTTTTGCATTAAACGTACACAATGTGCATTTGCAAAGTCCTGCAGTTTCATACATTTCGACTCCTAACTCCTTCATCAGTGAGGTTAAAGGCACTGAAACCTGTGGTGACTCTTTGATCCCTCACCGCCTTGTGCTGAGACAAATAAGGATCCATGTGAAAGAACCTACCCGCATGGACGTGCAAGTCGTCAGGCTCTCACATGAATTCAACAGGCCTTAAAGAATTAGGTCCTAAGCATTTTAGAGGCACAGCTCCAATTTGGCTTAACTATTGCTTTCAGAGGCTTGGGCATTTGTATTTTGTCATTTGCGTAGTGCTCAACCCTTTGTTTGCCTTTTGTATTACTAAAATACAAAGACCATGAATAAATGGTGAACGTCATTTTTATAAATGTCTTCAGTAGGTGACGTATCAACTTGAATTACCCGGAGTTTGTGAGTTCTGCCCAGTTGAACGTCTACCCAGTTGAACGTGGGCTATCCCTTGTCCCTGCCTTGGAAGATTCTTAATTGCCCACTATGACCATCTGTGTAGATGGTGACTAGTGCATGTCCATGATATACCAACCTGTCACTGGGGCATCCCAACTTGAGTGCACCTGCTTTGCTGATTAAGACCCTTCATACCTGTGCGAGAGTTCGGTTAGCAACTATTTTTCGAAATACGCCCAAGTTGCCCACATTATCTGTTAACGTTTAATTCTTCTTTGTGTAGTTGACATGTGTCCTTTTGGGTGCATATTTGTCTGTTTCCTTGACCTTTTATCCTCTCATGTTTGCTTGTCCTGTGGATGCCTGTTTGTGCCAGTGTCGCCATGACCCGAGATCTTTGACATGCTCCCTTCTCTTGTTGCCAACAGGTTTTGGAACTCCTGTGCCAGATTCTACAAACTGACTCCCTGTCAGCAATCCAGCACTGGCTGCTCTCTGCTGCACAAAGGGGTAAGGTGCCTCTTGGGTATGTGGTGGGACCAGCGAAATAGCAAAAAATGAAGACCTTTATTCCTCGAATACATTTGCTATTTTACATGTATTGCCAACAACAAGACTAAACCAATTTTTTCAGGAATTGAAGGACATGTCAAATTGGACTGCATGAGTGAGCTCATATGTATATATATATAAATGTTGTTCTTGTAACACTTTTCATTGACATATCAATCAAATAAACAATACTGTGTCAGGAATAACATTCATTCCGCCTATGAATCGATAACAGTGCATACACATCAACGGCTTGACTATTCCGTTTGTCATAAAGAACAACAAATCCTTAGCTACAAAACCATTATATTAAAAAAGACAGTCACAAGGGGGCTTGCCTATGCCCTTTGTCACAAAGAACAACAAATCCTTAGCTACAAAACCATTATATTAAAAAAAGACAGTCACAAGGGGGCTTGCCTATTCCCTTTGTCACAAAGAACAACAAATCCTTAGCAATATGAAATCCTCACATTCAGATAAAAGGTATGTTGAAAACCCAACTTCGGCATGTGAATCTCCTCGTGCACATACGTCAAGGAAGATGGCAGCTCTCCCTTAATGGCAACAAACATGAAGCATCTCTATATACCAGCAACCATGGTGTTCAAGGTGGCATATCACCAGAGGGAAAGAACAAAGTTTGTATAAGTGAGTTCCAGGCCAATATATTGTCGTTAACATCCTGTGACATCCTATATGCATTCCTATACCATACCTTAGTTTCAGCCATAGACCATTTTTTCAGATCATCCCTCACTCTCATATCACTTGAATTGACAGGAAGATATAAAGTCCTACCAGCCATTCAGTGCTCCAGAAATGTGTGTATAGCGGGAGGATCGCAGCAGAACCAATATTGGGTGTGGGGTTCACCTCACCATACCAGCTGAGAGCTCTGGGCAGCTCTTTTCTGTGATTTCCACACCTCCATGTCAGGCAGGTCATCAGACTATACTGCATGCAATCAGTGATTGTCTACCGCCAAGAATTAAAGATTTCACTGCGAGAGGACATCACTGATTGCATGCAGTGTATTCTAGTGAGCTGTCCAGACACAGACGCTGAGGTAAGGAACTCAAATAAAAGCTTCCCTTACATAGATCTCCTGCATGCATACATTCCAACATGCCCCATTTGATTTAGGAGATGCCCCTCTGTGGCATTTGCTTGGCCTTCATGCTAGGTATTAGTGAGTGGTGTTTTGACACAATACCCTCATAATGAACATTCTGGGGGTGAATGGGTGGCATAAGGGGGCTGAAAAGTCCCCAGCAGGATGAATACTTGGGCAGTCTCACAGGCCGTAGAGCCCATCTGCTGACCAACCTACCCTACTTTTTCCAATGATCCCTCCTGCTGTGAAAAGTAGTCCAAATTATGCCAAAATTGGGCAAATCGCACACACTTGTTTTTTCTTAATCTTTTGGGTGCAGGAGTGGCGCCAAATTTCGTTTCACTTGGGGCGCTGCTAGAGCTAAGGCCGGCCTTGTGCCTCTTTCATGGGTTATATGGTTAAGCCTTTTATTGCACACTGCTAATTCTGGGTTGTATTTGCTTTTGTATATCACTAATAGTTTCCTCTTATTTGGTTAACACAATTTAGAATTACAAAAACACATCAAATGTGCTGATTCCCAATTATATTAAGATAATGGGGACTTTTTGGTTTTCACTAATATGGTGGCACTACTGCCACCTATGTGGCAAAGCATTGCTAACACAAGAAAGAAGCATGGGTATTCAGTATAAGGATATCTGGTTGACATGGCAACTGGAAATGCTCAGGGATGAATTTGCTGCATCAGCACATTTTATTTTGTGTGTCCCTGTGCTATTTTAGGCACTGCATGGGTGTTTTACAATGATTCTCCTAATTAGGAGTCTCGTTGGAAATCACATTCTTTCCTCCTGTATTGGTGTAATGATCCTTCCTTTGTCTGCTCACCCATCGTCTGTGAATGTGTCAACGCCAGTGGCCATTTCTGCTTGGGACCGTCTTGGCACCACAATACAGAAAATAGAGGAGTTTGTGAACTTGAGAGACTTCAACATAAGGTGTGAGATTCATCATCTTTTTGCAGGTTCAATGTTGGGAGCTGGAGTCTTGGTGCAGCAGTGTTAAGAAGTGAGTATGGGATCCGGTCCATGGATTTTGGGGACTGGTGGAATGCTTGGTGCTCAGATCTCCCTCCCCTGTAATTGGGCGATGTGAGGGCAGCATGCCTATCAAAGAAACACAGCGAATAGATAATCCTTCGAGTAGCATTCTCTTTTAGACCGTCCTAGGATGGCTGCATCTAGCCAGCTCCCTTACAATTACATACCTTGGGTCTCCTGCTTTATACTTTCCCTTTCAACATTAAACTAAAGGGACTTACTCACTGCACCACACCCTATAACTGAGCATTGGAAACATGTGGAAACATGGTCCATTTGTTGTGTTCATACCAGCCACTCCTGTTTTCTAATGCAAAATGGGCTGGGGATGCACTCAAATTAACAGCCACTGTTGTCATGGCATGTCAGGAGAACAAAGCCAGAAGACCGCCAACGGAACAAATGCTGGGGGCGTATAACAAGAACCTTGTGTGAAAGGAGGGGTAATAGGAAGACTGAGGTAGGCCAAAACTGAGAAAGAGGAAAAGGTTTTGTGGAACAGGGCCAAAGGGGAAAAGGGAGATGAGGCACGTGGAGCATGATCTGATGGGGAAATTGGGGGAGAGATGCATCACTGTGCAGGCTCCAAAGACTGGCCTGCTTCTCCTCTTATAGCTACTCTCCTCAAATTAATCACCACTTTCCTGGGCAAACTCTTTGAAAATTTGGCCATCTCCAAGCTTAATCTACATACTGAATCTTTTGGTTGCCTCCATGACCACCAGTCTGGCTTCAGAGCTGCCAGAAGCACTGAAACTGCTCTCCTGACCACCCGTGAAGACCAATCTAGAGTCTAATCTCCCTTCTGTCCTCATTCTTATCGGTCTATCCTCTGCTTTTGACATGGACAACCATGCCATCTTGCTCAATCGCCTCCGCGACAACCTTGGTATTACTGATCAGGCACTGGCCTGGTTGACCTTTCTCACCGACCGACCCTCTCTAGTCCAACTGGGGTCTTTCCTCTCTTCTATCTCTCCCTCTGCTTGTGGTGTTCCCCAAGGGTATAACCTCTGTACCTGGCTCTTCAACCACTACATGGCACCTCTTGCCTGCTGCATCGCTACTTTCTGCTCCAATTTTCCATGTTATGCAGATTGCACTCAGCTCTCTTTCAGGCTCTCCTCAGCCACCTCTGCTTGTTCTCTCATACCAGATTGCCTGGCCGCAATTCAGGAATGGTGTGCCACCACTGATCTCTGCCTTAATGTCAGACTGAGATCCTCCTCATTGGGACACACGCTCCCTCCTTTCCTCTTTCTCTCTGGCCGCCCATTCTGGGCCCTACTTTCTACTCTTTCCTGTGAGGCTAAGAGCCTTGGTGTCATCTTTAACTCCACCCTACTCCTTCTTCCCTCACATCTCTGACGTCTCTAAGAAGTCAAACTATCAGCTGCCCCTCCTCAGAGGTATTCTTCCTTTTCTCACTTTCCCCCAGAAGCTCACTGTGCCCAGAGCTCTGGTATTCTCTAGGCTGGACTATTGCAATAGCCTCTTTCTAAATCTTCCTGCCTCTACTCATTGACCTTTACAACTTATCCAGAACAGGATTTCAAGACGTGTCCTTGCCCTCAAGCCCAGGGATTGTATTGCTCCAACTCTGAAATCGCTTCACCGGCTTCCTGTGGCTGCAAGGATGAAGTTGAAGACCCTCTCCATTGTCCACAAGGCTTTCTGGGGCCTGGGACTGTTCTACCTCCAACATTCTCTTCCAAAATATGTTCCTTCTCATGCTCTCTGCTCATCCACCTCCAACTCTCTGAGGGTCAGATGCTTCTCCAAGCAGAGAGTTAAGGGCAGATCTATCTCCTTGGCTGGGGCCTCCCTCTGGAACAGCCTCCCTGCCTCTCTTAAACACGTGCAGAACCACCTCTGGTTCCGGAAGAAACTGAAGACTTCCTTTTCATGTCTGCTTTCTCTCTTCCTCTCCCCTGCTGATGCACCTGACTGCTCCACGCACTGGTCACCTGGTCACCCTCTAAACTCTGGCCCAGGCTCCTGCATGTCCAGTTGCCCTTGCATCTGGGCTCCCCAGCACTCAAGGGTCTGTATCTGCAACCCTACAGTCCCTTCTCTCTGCACTTATGAGCCACCTGCTGGCTGCACTCGTGAGTTAACTGCACTTTCCCCCTTCCCCTATCCCCTGGCACTTCTCCTCTTCCCTCTTACCCACATGTGCGCAATCTGATTGACACAAGGCCTAGCAAGATCCTTATTTTGTTCTCCCTTTGTATCCCCCTCCTTGTCTTGTCACGCCTAGAATCACTTTTGTACAGGTGCATTATAAATGCCACATCATATATCATATATCATATCATATCAGTCACAGACTCCTTCTTGATCACGTTTCTTTTCACAAATGGTGCAAACAGGTAGTACCTGGTATTTAATATTTTTATTTTTTATTTTACACGTCCGAATGCCAGCAAGTCATTAACAGTCGAAAAACATATAAGCGTAACAGCAACTAAAGAGCCCAAAAATAGATAGGCCGATAATAAGAGCAACATCAATAAAATAGGGCTATAATAGGTTGACAAATAATGCAGATACATTTAAAATGCAAAGCAAATTAGTACACATCAGTCCATGACTCCATTTAACTGTACATATCCCGGAATGTACCCCAGATCTCATTACATTTGTCCAGATCACCTGTCAGCCTGTATATGGCTCTCTTATAGGTTGAGAGAGTCAGGAGCTCCTCCACGCAGTCATCAATGCAAAAATAAGTTCACAGATTTCCATGCACGTAGAATCATCTCTTCACCAGCATACAACCTTGAGCAGCCAAATCTTGTTTGCATGCAATAAACCCTCTACCGGTTGAACATTACCAAGAATCGGCAATGAGGCTTTCATAGGGATGGCTTGCCCAAGTACTAGACCCAGTCTTTCTGAGACTCCTCTACAGAAGTCCCTGATCTTGTTACAAAACCACAGCAGGTGACCCAGTGTCCCTTTCACCTGTTTGCATTTCCAACATTGGTCATCATCTGATAGATGTTGCCTGAACATTCATTCTGGAGTACTGAAAAATAGTTTAATTTGGGAAGCTCTCAGGCCCCAATCCATACTTGACAGGCGAACGTTGCCGCAACATCTCTTCCGGCAGCCAGTGGTGAGATCCTCACCCAATTCTCTGGCCCAGATGGGAGCAAGTTCTGCATCACCTTTGGGGGCAGAAGCCAGAATGTTGTGCAATGTTGCAGCTAGGTGAGCAGCGCATCTGCATAATTCCAGCTGTGACCAAGCCACACTCCACTGAGATGCCTGTATCGAACAATTGAGCCGCTCAGCGATGGCCCCCCTCATTTGCCTGTATTCAGCATAAGTGCAATCTCGCAAGTCAAAATTCCTGCATAATTGGGCAAAGGGTACACACTCATGCTCTATGAACAAATTTGATGTAACAAATCCCTCCCAGGAACCAAGGCAGCCAAAATAGTGTCTTCCCCTGTATCATAAAAGCAGGATTCAGTCAGATGGATGAATCGGGGAACACAAACGGATCTCTGCCCAGTTGCTGTGATATATTACAACTGCATTCATGCAGACCTTCTGTAAGGGGATTCCTCACCCTCGATTGTCTTGAAGTTGTGGACAGAATAGCTTTGGGTTCCAGTTGCACTGTGTCACCAGATTCCATTTGAACCCATGATCCCACATCAGTCCTTTTTGCATGACGCAAATGTCTTGCAGAGAAAGCCAAATGATAGTCAAAAATATTTGGTAGATTCCTACTGCCCAGCTTCAGTGATAGGTGTAGTTTCCACAAAACATCTGCATTTTTAAATATGTTACTCAGCATTTTAAGCGGCAGCATGGAGAGGAGATAGTTAATCCTAGGCAACACATTCATTGTGATGCAATTGATTTTACCCCACAAGGATAGTTTCAAAAGCACCTATGATCCAGATCAGTTGTAATCATAGCCAGCAGGCATGACAAATTAAGCTGTACCACTGGCTCCACTCCTGGGCCAATATCCCATCTTGATAGGGCACCATGTAAAGTTCAAAAAATCAAACATATGCTTCATACAGGATCCAGAGATTGGGTGCATCTCTTATTTGCAACAGTTGATCTTATATCCGTAAATATCAGAGAATGTTTCAGTTTCGTGCATCAGAGAGGCGATACTTAGTTCAGGTTCATGGACGACCACCAGGAGATCATATGCGTTCAGCCAAATTTTACCCGAACACCCACCATATCCAAGACCTTGAATCACATCATTTGATCGTGAGAGAATGGCCAAGGGCTCCATGGCAAAATAAACGGGAATGGCAAAAGTGGACAACCCTGTCTGGTTCCTCGCTTTAGTGGTAAGTTATCCGAGATTAGTCCATTGGTGAGAACGCAGGCAGTAGGGCCTGTGTAGAGTAGCTCAACCCAACGCAAGAAGCTTGATCCAAACCCCATCTCCTTCAAGGTTTCGAAGCGATAAGCCCATTCAATCGTATCAAAGGCTTTCTCAGCATCAAGGGAGATCACCCTCCCCTGTTAGCTCCCAGCTCATTTTTTATCTGCATCTTTCACTGTGTTCTCACCCCTATGATTGTAAAGCACTCCATTGCTTCCCGAAGCTAGGTCCGTGCTCAATAAATACCTTAATAATAATAATTACCGCCACCGGGTCCTCAAGTTTACTTCCATGTTCTATGGTTAGTAGCAGCCTTGTCATGTTAGCCGGCACAGATCTTCCTGGGACAAAGCCAACCCGATTCTCGTGAATCAGTTTAGTTATCACTTTCTCCACTCTCTTTGCCAATACTTTAGCCATTAAATTGTCTGAATTTGCACAGCGAGTCAGCAATTTGTCCTGGTCTTTTTACTAGGTAGTAACCAGGAGTTAAGGTTAATGGGTCCTGCCAGCAAATAACTGTGAAAGTGGATAGTTTCCACTAAGACACACATGTGCAAAGAATAAAAACCAAAGTTCTTGGCCCAGTGCTGGCCTACTAGGAAGCAGGCTGAGTGTGGGACGGGCTGCCGGTTCGGATTTCTAGGGTATCAGTGTGCAGTGATGGGGATTTGATGGATTTGAACAAAAAACTGAATACAAATATTGACACATTTCGAGTGCACCATCTGACAGTACCGCTCCCCGTGATACAAGGTATACATTCAGTTTTTGAAAGGCTGTGCATTCCCGGATTCAACCTGTAGCTTATACGCAGGAAGCACATGAATCCACTGAACCACCTTGACGGCTATAGAGGGCCCAAGATCAAAACGCGACTTGTGCAAAAGGGAAACATACATTGTTTCAGGATGAAAAGTGTCTGCACGCTGAAGCAAGTGCTTTAGGGAGAGAAAGCAACGTGGGCTGTGGTGATTGGCTTTCTGCCATTACTGTCAATTGCTTCAGAGGGGAAAGTAGCCCAGTTGATTTAGTGCTTGTGGTAGGCCTCATACATGGAAAATATTTGGGTATGGGGAATACTTGAATGACAGCTTGTAAAGGGCAGGTCCTTTAAAATAGTGCTCAGTGCGGCCTATTGCCCAAGGTGGGGTATGTGACATTATTCAGCATTGTGAGGCACATGTTGTATATCTGGTGTCAAGAGGCACATAGTGGTTGTAACTGCAGCTCACTCGACTGACAAGCTTCGGTCAGTCCGATTGAACACGAACAGAATTGTTAAGGTGGGAAGCGCATGAAGCTGAAGGCAATAGGGGTTGAAGTGGTGGAAAAGAATCAATTGGGTAAAGAATCAAAAGTAAGTGAGAAGAAGACAGACAAGAGTGTTGTGACTACAACCGGACACCATAGGTGCCAGGGTTGTCATGTGTGTTGTTCCTCATGGGGTCCGCACATCACTCAGGGGTGCATGCTGTGTCACGAGGTGTGTGTGGATAAAAGGGGCATGCGGCTTCCCGCAAGCCAGTTACAGTACCAACTCAATGTCTCTAGTGTGTGTTATTGCCTGTTGTGGACAAGAATTGGGCCTGGTCCTCCTTGAAGCCCTCAAAAACTGGCAATGAAGGTCTCCCATGACCTACGCATGTACCGGCCTCCCCGGTCCGCAACTTGGCTGCCTCCTGTCTCAGGGGTTATGGGCGCAGGAAGAATCCTGACATGCGGCTGGCATCCATGGTGCATGGTGGTGTTTCAGGGGGGAAGCGCCATGTGAGAGCAGTCCTGCTCTTACAGCATGTGGGCTCCCTTCCTGCAGCGCACCGTCTGTGTTTCCGGTGAGGGACTGGGACAGGCGTGTGCTTCCTGTGGTGGTGCCACAGCACGGAGGTGCAGAGAAAAAAAGGGGGGAAAAAAACAGTCACTCGCCAGTAGTGGAGTGCTCCTGCTACACAGGGCTTTCACACACCAGCGCAGATCACATGGGTGATGCCTGTGCTCCAGCCTGGAGGTGCGCCTCGGTGGAGCAGCACGGGACAGCCCCTGAAGTGAACAAAGATTAGGCCCCTGCCTGGGAAGATTCCTGGTGGAGCAGCTGGGAGCTGGCAGGGCCGAAAGAACTCTTAAACAGGAGAGCAGACCACCAGGCCTCCAGTAAGCGAGCCCGTTTGCCATTGTCAGCTGGGAAGAGTGGAGCAGCTTTGAGCTTCCAAGACAAAGGTACGACCCACAGTGCTGCTCCAAACACTGTGGCCTCCCCTGCTGGGCCCTCAGGAAAGAGGGTGCAGCAAGGCTACTAGAGCTATGGCGGGTGGTGCTGGTAACTGCAGAACAGCAGCTTGGTGGACTTCCCAAACACCTTCACCTCGTCTGCCGTGGCCTGCTGAGAAGGGGTGCTCATGTGGCCAAGCCAATCGGTGACAGAGGGGAGGTACTCCCATTATTTAAAAAGGCGGTAGTGTTGCAAAATACAAAGGGAGCTGCCCCAGCCACATAGGCGCTCCTGCCACAACCCCCTGGGAAGAGGGTGCTCGTGCAGCCAGGCCATCAAGATTCAAAGGGGAGGGTGCCATACACCCACCGAACAGCAGCAGACATCATGCAACGGGACTCCAGGATAACTAACAATGGCACAGGTACCAATTCCCAGGGGGCTATACTCACTAACCCTGGGGCACTGAATTTCCAAACACCCAGACCGAGCCCACGCAGTGCAGCACCGCCCCTGGGGGCATGGTGTTCCATAGACACCAAGTGCCAAAGTTCGACGTGAAGGCTATTGCAAAGACCTTGGGCCCAAGTTGGATATGTTCTTTGAATTGGCCGAAGTGACAGATGATACTAAAAAGAAAACACTCCTGCTGGTTTATGTGGGGAGTGATACAAGTTGTACAGGGTGCAGCCCCCAGGAGATTGGTCCTATCGAGATGCAGGAAGGACGCTGTCTAACTATTTTGCACCAATGGTTAACATCGCTTACAAAAGGTTTCAACTCGGGCAGGCCGCGTAGGGGCCTGATGAGTCCATTGATGTGTTCCACACCAGGCTGTGCCAGTTGGCAGCGACGTGCGCTTTTGTCGATGAAGAGGGGGTGTTGCGAGACCAAGCAATTCATAAGTGCTGGTCCAGCAAGCTGGGGACCCAGATCCTAAAAGAGCCAGGAATTCCCCTTGAGAGGATCCTAGAACTAGGGAGAGCTCAGGAGCTTGCAGAGTCGGGATCGACCCAGTTGGAGGAGGTCATGAAGGGGCTGCAAGTGGATGAGGTGCATGCTATCCGGCCCCAGAGCAAGAAGGCTGCTCCGGTGAAGGTGGCTGGGAGAGGGGCAATGCCAAAGTGGGGCAAGGAAGAGGCACCCCAGAGAATGTGTGAGTTTTGCAGGGGTGGGTTGCCACATGTAGGGGCGTGTACGGCGGTAGGAAGGCAGTGTGCCACACGCCAGGACACTATGGCAATTTCTGTAACACCTGCTGGACATCATTCACTGTGGCCAATGTGCTGTGCCTGAGTCGTGGAGCAACAGGCAGACTGAAGTAGCTGCACACGTGGCAGTAATCGTGGAGGATGCCTACTGGGCCGAAGAGATGGAGGAGGGGAGTGCAGGAACAAGGCCCAAGTTGCAGCCCTAGTTGAGTATGATGATGAAGAGGTGTTCTTCCTGACAGAGCAGATGCAAAGACCACTGGCGATCGATGCAGGGGCAGCAGCACAGAAAAGGCTGAAGAACAAGGCGAAGAAGGCCTGCACCAGCCAGCGCAATAATGCGAGTGGACAAGGCTATTGGGGGGAGAAAATCTCTGTGGTTAAATCTTTTTGTGTTATGAAAATTTGAGTGAGTGTTTTCTTGTCCTTAGCCTTGGCATGGTATGTTGTGACTAGACCCCGACACCATAGGTGCCAGGATGATGACGTGTGTTGTTGCTTCGTGAGGGCAGCACGTCACCCTGGGGTGTGTGCTGTGTCACGAGGTGTGTGTGAATAAATGTTACTATACTATGCCCCTTTATAGTGACCTGGGGCACTATAACTCGGGTCCAGAAAGGATCGAAAACTATGCTCCTGTTGTGGATTACAAATAGTAAGCCTGGTTCTATAGCCCTGTTAAGAGGACACAAAGTTATACAGCACTATATGCCTGGGAGTGAAATCTAAAACAAGAAGTGGCTGACCACTTTATCCCTTTGACTGTGGACAAAGGAGTGGACGGGCACTGTAGTCCCTGTCACTGTTTTGTGTTTTAGAGATCCTGGTGAAGACCACTATCCCTATTATAGGGAAACCCTATACACGTCATTTTTTAATTCTGTTGACACTGTGCTGTAGGTCATTCACAAAGCTGGAAACCCTGTTTTGCTCTAGGAATTCCCCTTTACATCATAGGCGTTAACCCCAACGGTATTGCATTGATTTGCTGATAGAAGCTTTTATTAAGTAATTTCAGAAGCCAAAATTACTTTGAAAAAAACTCATCGAAATATATGGGGGACAGAGCTAAAATGGGTGGGGAGGAGATTGGCGTAGGGGCTTTTTTCGAAGTAATTTCGGTGTCAGAGATAACTTTGAAAAAAAGTCTGTTGGCAAATGAACATGGAACCAACCCTAACACCCTCCGACTTGAACATAAATCACATTCGAACCTTAAAGTCCATGTCACATTTATTTTGATTCACCACATATTTAGTTAAGCATGCACTATTGTGATATGTGATCTCCCGGTAAATCACAGGGTTGAATCCTGGCAGGGTGCACCATAAGAAAACCAGTTATCATTTAACTCCAGCTACAGCAACTGATAGGGCAGGAGCCCTGCTCACCCCCTCCATCTGCATCGAGAAGACTGCTGCCTGCGACGCCGATGGAACATCCTTGAATCCTGATACTGGAGCTGCTGGAGCAGCCGTGTCACCGACACTCGTGCTGGACGAGCAGCTATATCCAGTACAGACCTCCGTGCCTGTACTCCAGGCGAGCACGCTCTACGTGCAATATCTCAGCCTCCACTGGCCCTTGCAGCCTTATCAGGCATTTTAATGACCTCTTGTGTGCCGTGTGAGCTGAAACCATGAGGAGCCATTCCTCCAAAATGGCCGCCCGGTGCTTTGTTTACTTGTTGCCTAGAAACAATAGTAATTAAACTTCCAAACGCCGCTGGCAGGCGGAAGCCGGCCCTCTCACAAGAAAGGCCCACGAGAGTAAGGCCCTGTTTACCCCTGTTAACGCATGGGAGTGCAAGGCGATGCTACCATACTCCTTGGGGAGCTAATATGACAAGGTATGACTCTGTCTTGCCCCGCCGCGCCACCTCTGCCGTCAGCCTTGCATCATCCATTGTTAGCCTCTCCCACTATAATAAACTACATCCGCTGATCGCAGTGCAACGGTCTACACAATGCCGGCGCCTCACTGAAACGCCTGCCGAACTCTGTCTTGTGACTCTTGGTCCTGCTTACAGCTTTTTGCACTTTTGACACCATACAATAGGAATTTAAGCTGCATTTGGCCCCATATCTGTCCTACCATATCCCACTATATGCTTCTCCTATCAAATGCCATTCAGGAGACAACTGCACCCAGAGATCCCCCTCGACTTTGCAGCCCTACAGTGGGCACATGTATTACACATGCAATATAGCACACTACATAAAGTTAATAAACTCCTTCCACCTACATATCAGGTCTCTAGTAACATGCATGTACCGCCCAGAATTATGCCAATACAAACTATGTAACTTGAACTAGCCTACCACTAGCAATTGTATGCCTTGAACTAACCTACCTCTAGCAATTGTGTGCCTTTGAACTAGCCTACCACTAGCAGTTGTGTGCCTTTGAACTAGCTTACCACTAGCAATTGTGTGCCTTTGAACTAGCCTACCACTAGCAATTGTGTGCCTTGAACTAACCTACCACTAGAAATTGTGTGCCTCTGAACTAGCCTACCACTAGCAACTGTGTGCCTTGAACTAGCCTACCACTAGCAACTGTGAGCCTTTGAAGTAGCCTACCACTAGGAATTGTGAGCCTTTGAACTAGCCTACCACTAGCAACTGTGTGCCTTTGAACTAGCCTACCACTAGCAACTGTACGCCTTGAACTATTAGTCCATGGTGAACTTGTACTCCTAGCATATTATACTTCCCAATGCTGTTAGTCCATAGTGATCCTGTACGCCTAGCATATTGCATTGTCTATCTGTGATTTGTGCTCTCAGCACACCAACTTGCCCATTGCCTCAGCCTTTTTTGTAAACTTATGCTCTCAGCATATTCACTTGCCCACTTCTCTAGCCCACTGCGACCCTGTGCTTCAGCCTATTGATCGGTACTTCATAGTGCACGGCACAACCTCATTAACCGCAGCAGAATGCATATCAGCACGACTCTGCTGACATATGCCCCCTTGCTGCTGCTACAAGTAATACTGGTAACCATGGACCAAATTAAATATGCACCCTGTCCCACTCTTCATAGAAACTCTAGGCTTCGTGCTAGACTCTCCTCCCTTTACGAACCTAAGCCTACTAGCAACGCTCACTTAAACCACCGCACCAATCCTAAAAACCCTAACAGGAACTCTATGCAAGCAAACCTACAAATACCTGCTATTACCATAATGAAAGAACCCACCCTGGTAACTCCAAACGCCTACCTAAAACCACAATAGCAGGCACACTGATCAATGCTAGATCAGTCGTGGCCCACGCCACCAAAATAGCTGATATCCTAACCTCAGATAACCTTGACCTTCTAGCAGTCACAGAAATTTGGCTACATGACGCAGCAGGTCCAGCGCTCTCCCTGGCAATACCTAAAGAGTACCAACTATTAAGATTGGACCGTCCCAATGCCAGAGGAGGTGTCTTAGCCATCATTGCCAAATCCAACCTGGATCTAAGGTTATCGATGCTGCCCCCACTAAAATCATGTGAACTACTGGCCACAAAACTGCCCATGTCGTACACTAACTATCTCATATATAGGCCAACAAGGCCCCTAGGTTCATTCGAAGAGGACTTATCTAGCCTCCTAGCGAGCAATACAAAAAAGTCATCCCAGATAATGATCCTTGGTGATCTTAATTTAGGGCTTAATGACCCGAAGAACAAACAAGCGCAAGCAATAGCCACTATGCTTGACGGACATGGCCTCACCCAAAAAGTCCTCACCCCTACCCACGACAAAGGAAGTATATTAGACTGGGTCGCCACCTCTAACTGCCCCACTATGATCACCAAAATCACATCCCAACCGTGGACTGACCACTTCCCCATTGATTTCAGCTTAACACTTAATAAGATGGCCAATAATGAAAAAAATCATGGTACCCTCTGCCCCTACCAGACCAAGGGAAAACATCACACCTGACAATATCCTACCCCTTCTCCTTCCAACAATTAATGCCTTGCCAAGCAACTCTGACCTGGACATAATGGTGAACTAATACAATGACACTATGGCCAAAGCCATTGACACCATTGCCCCACTCAAGATTTGTAAAAGTAAACAACAAACCCACCTCAACACCTGGTTCACCCCCCCACTTAAAAGAACTGAGAATGGAAAAAAGAAAACTAGAAACTATATGGAAGCATTCCCCCACGGCTGAAAATAAACTAAAACTCAAACTCTGTGCTACCAACTACATGAAAGCAATCATCCAAACTAAAAAATAAGTCTATAATGAGAGAATTTTCAAAGCATGCTCCAACACAAAGGAACTATTCGCGATCCTACGAGAATTACAATCTCCCATACCTCCACCGGACAACGTACCCAAAGACAAGCAATGGTGTACTAACAGCCAAAATGCCCTTACAAACAAAATAAAAACTTTACAATCTAAAATTGCAATAAAAAAAGCTTCACTCCCACTCAGTGAAATTCCCATCATTTCCTCTCCCATAAACAAACCTAACTTAGCACCATTCAAATTCTCTAAAGTTTCCATTCACGAAACTGAAAAAATCATTGCCTCACTAAAACCTTTCAACTGCAAAGGTGACCACTGCCTAGCTCAAATAATCAAGGATGCAGCTAGAGGCCTAGCTCCCTTTGTCACTAAACTCATTAACGCCTCCTTTTCATCTACTACCATCCCAAGTAGTTTAAAAGAATCCTGGGTTCTACCCCTACTTAAAAAACAAACTCTAGACCCTTCGATCCCCACTAACTATAGGCCCATTACTACTGTCCCTTTCCTCTTGAAGATAATCGACAGAATGGCCTATCTCCAAATCCAAAAATACCTTGAGACCAACCAACTTCTAGGCACTCGACAATCGGGGTTCAGACCTCAGCACGGCACAGAGACTGCACTTATAGATCTCAAAGCCCAAATTGACGAGCTCAATGACAAAGGAAACACAGCTATGCTACTCCTCCTTGATCTGTCGGCGGCTTTTGACTTAGTGGACCACGCAGTTCTCTGCAAACACCTAGCCTCAGCCGCCCACTTCTCAAGTGAAGCCTTAGCATGGGTCCAATCCTTTCTCGACAATAGAAGCATGCAAGTCTTCTCCACCCTAGATTCAGCAGACCCAATCCAGACAACATGTGGAGTTCCCCAGGGCTCATGTGTCTCGCCAACCATGTACAATATCTTTACTAAACCTTTATTCGACAAATTTGACAGACTGGGTGTCACCTACACAAATTATGCAGATGACGCCCAGATCTTCACCCCCCTCGGCCAATTTCTCAGCGGATACAGCTTTAGTAAATGAGATTTACACCCTCATTCAGGCATGGATGGCAACCCATGGCCTCTGCCTAAATGACAAAAAAACAAAGATCCTTATCTTAGGCTCACCAAACAACCTAAAAAAACTTGATACCAACTACAGCACCTTCAATATCAACGGCAATATAATCCCCGTTGCCAAAAAAGTGAAGACCATTGGTTTCTATCTGGACTCCACGTTGTCCCTAAGAAAACAAGTGAACTCCCTGGCCTCATCCACCGCCAATACTGGCAAACTTATTAAAGCATGCAGACCCTTCCTTTCACCAGCAAGCTGCATTATTCTAGCCAATGCACTTATCCTATCAAAATTGGATTACTGCAACGCACTATATGCAGGAGCAAACAAAAACATCATCAGTAAATTACAAACCCTGCAAAATGATGCGCTCAGAACGGCCCTGAACCTCCCTACCAGAGAGCACATCTCAAATGTACGGAGAAACTACAACTGGCTAAAGATTAGTGATAGGATCATCTTTAAAATCGTCACACTAACCTTCAAATGTTTAAAAAATGCAGCCCCTCCATACCTCAGGGAAAGAATAACAAGAAAAACTTCTCCAGGACCAACCAGGACAACCAACTCCTTCTGCCTCCAAATACCCAGATTCCGCCTAAAAAAAAAACAGGCGGCATCAGCTTCCCTGTACAAGCAGCTCAGCATTGGAACGCATTACCAATTGAACTAAGAAGGGACCAGCCATACAACAGCTTTAGACACAATACCCGCACCTGGCTACGCATAACGATCTTTAGTCCCATGATGCATCCCTATGCCATGTCATCACCCTACCTAGTAACTCCTGCTACTATGTAACTGTGTCCCTGATGATCCCATGTACCTGCCCAAACCCTACATGCAAACGACTGTACATAATGTATATACTGTATATAATGTATGTAACTAAACTAATTGTAACTTGTAAACTGTAACCATGCTCTAAGTAATCTTGATATGCTGTGCACCCAGCTACCTAAGGGTTTTGGGCGCCCTACAAATAATAAACAAACAAATAAATAAACCAAGAAATCCTTTCACTGTTATGTCTGCCACATATTTTAACAATGTATGCACTCCACTTTCCACAGACTTTATACCCCACTTTCCCAAACACTCTGTCTTTTTAGACTCCAGTAAAAGTTGGGACATGTTAAGTGACTGACTTCCAGAAAGAGAATAATATAGTAAGCAACTATTGACTGTCGGGTGGCTGTGTCTATACACATTGATTTTTCCAGCATTATGTTACAACTGACTTAAAAAAGGACTGAGTGTGCCAAACATCACAGCACTGTAGAACAAGCATATGTTTGGTGTAAGATTATTACACAGCCACGGTTATGGTTAAGTCGCTGTTTCCATAGGAAGAGCACTTTTTGGCGGCTTATAACTCCGCTCCCCCTGGATGAATCCTCACCAAACTTTGCAAGAAAAGTATATGGCCCACTCTTGTGATATCTATGTCCGCTCTTCCCTGTTGGCTCCACGGGCAGGACACCTATTGGCTAATGGGCTTGCGTCATGTCCGCGGTCACGCAATGTGTCCACTGATTAGCTGGAGTGAGGCGTGATGTGCGTCAGATTGTTCGGATGCGCCCGCCATCTTGGATCCGCCAACAGCGCGGCGACAAACGGCGGCGAAATGCAGTTTTGGGGAGTGCTTTGGTGTGTAAGAGTGCTTGGGGAGGTTTAGCGAGTAAGAGATTGGTGAAATACTGTATTTGTTTAGGTGGCAGGTGCTACTGATGTATTCACCATACTTGTGCTGTCCGGGATGTTCGTAATCACTGAAAATGAGGGGTGTCCTAAGGATAGTATTTCCGTCCGTACTGTGCGTAGGCAAGTTGACATTGTTCTAAGAACACGCGTGGTGTCAGCGGACATTAAAATTGAGTATATGCTGCAGTGAAAATTTTTGATTCTATGGGTGTGATACTGAGTTATAAGACACCATGGATGTGATATGCTGCAGTGGTTGTGGCCAGGGGCTAGAGTCTTGGATGCATGGCAGCAGGCCCTAACCACCGCAGCATATCACACCCATAGATCACACCCATAGATTTGAATATCTATCAGGTTGGTGTGGGCAGGGTCTAGAGTCTTGGGTGCATGGCCAGAGGCCATGCACCCAAGACTGCAGTTATAAGCACTCAAGTCATAAGCGACCATGGCTTTGATATACTGCAGTGGTTGTGGCCAGGATGTAGAGTCTTGGGTGCATGGCCGAAGGCCACAACCACCGCTGTATATCACAGCCAGAGATTACACTCATGGAATTGAATATCTATCAAATGTTTGAAATTATACTTACTGTTTCATTTGTTGAGATTGGATATATTTATTAGATGAGTTTGGTAATTGGAGGAAATATTTTTTTTCAATTTCTGTGATAAAAGAAAAGAGCATGTGAGTGCATATATTTTATAAAGACTTATTACATTCCATAATAGACATTTCAGCATTTTTGCAACCCGCATATTTACTTGCACAGTTTCTGTGTTTGTTTTTCAAATCATTGGGTTTGTGGGAAAAAAAAAATCCATGTCGGATTAAAAAACCCTTTTTTGTTATGCTATAGTCTATTTGTTTGTTTTTAGTGTTCTCTTGTTGTTTCTGGCTAATATTTTATCTGTTGGTTTGTTGCAGATTTTTGAAGCAGTTGGATACCCGTTGGCGTATTCTACCTGTGTATTTTTTGTTACAATTTAGTGGTATTCTTTTATCTGTTTGGTTGATATAGAATCTTGGCCCATTTAGATACCTGGTGGCGTATTCTAACTGTTTATAGTTTTTTAATTTAATTTTTGTTATTGGTGAAGTACAGATTAGTTATTAAATTTTGGTTTTAAGAAGATTAAATAAGCGTTTGTAAGATTTGCTGGTAATCTCTGCTTTAGAGTAATGGTATCATCATTACATTCGAACCATCCACATTTCTTTTTTATATATGCAGTGTATTGACCTGCATTGGTTGTGGCTCCTGCGTGGTAGATTATACCTATTGTTGTGAAGGTTTTCTTACAAAGTGATACTTGACCATATGTGAATCCAGTCAGCTTGCAGTTGTTTTTGGTACCATCTGCATTGTAACGTAGAAGCATTAGTATTACGCAGTTACTATGTGTTTGTATTAGTAAGGTGGAGAGATTATCTGAATTGCAGGTAGTACATCATCTACCATGGTTTGCATTTTGTACAAGTTGTTGAAATGGGACGGATTCACAACTAGGTATGGATACATACACGAAGCGTTCATTGGGGATTTGCTCCTGTGTCACATTGTTGCAGAGAGTGCATGTATGTTTCCACATGTATGAAATCTGGAACATTTCATTTATAGGTATATTTTTCCAGTACTTGTAGTAAGTACATTGGACATTCTTGTGGATCTTCTTGTGAGTTTATAGTGAACTTCACCATTCCAACACAGTAGTCCAATTCTTGTCTTATTCCATAAACACTATACGTGTTGTCAGGATTGTTTGTTGCGTTTCTATGAAGAACATTTGCAAACACAATTGGTCTGTACTGTGTAAGTAAATGCTCTCAACAATTGGTGGCAATTGAAATAGAATATTCATTGCTACATTTGCATAGCAACTTACACCATTTACATTTGAAAATTTGAATGGACCAGATAGTTCTGTGTCCAAGTCATTTTTTCGGAGTGTGTGTTGCTTCTTTGAAGAAGTACCTGAATTACCTTGAGTAATAGATTCCTCTTTGGTTGTAGTAATGAAGTATTAGTTTCTTTCACTCTCTTTGGAGGATTTCCATTCCGATTCTGTTGCCTTTCTGTTTGAATTAGTTTTCTTTTACAATGTTTTCCTTTTTGTGGAACAGGATATGTTTTTAGATGGGGGGGGTGTATAGTGAACGTAGTCTATTGTAGTCTAAAATGCAAGGAATATCAGCGTTCACTTTACTTGCATCGAAGTTGATTAGAAATAGACCCTCAAGTGTACGTAAGCGTGATAGTGCTATCTAGCTCATACCTTCTTTAAAGACTGTTACCAATATCTATCAATGCTTTTTCTAGGGTAATACCTTGGGATTTATGAATGGTGACTGCGTATGCAAGAGTTAGAGAAAATTGTTCTCTGCGTACATACATGTCTTTGAAGAAAAGGAATCGAGCTGGTGAGCGCCCTATCCTTTTTACTTCTGAAAGTTTGTCAAAGAGAATAACGACAAACTGAATGTTGCTGTCACATGGGTATGTTTGAAAGCCAACAATTGTACCCAGTGCTCCATTTAACTAGTCCTTGCTCCACGTGAAGGTTATGTTTAAGCATTCCTCTACAGTTTACGGATAATTTTAATATTTTCTCCAAACCAGCTTTGCTGGAGATGGAATTTTCTCAGGTATTTAGTCTTGTTGTGGCTTGTTGACAAATGGGTAGTGTCATACCATGTACATCCCGTTTGTCTGTGGAGCTAATTTAAATTATTGGTTGCATTTCTTTTTTCAACAGTGTTTCATTGAATTTCGAACAGCTTGCAAGAGTTGGCATTAAGGACATACATTAGACATTTTTGTGCGCTAATTGTTCCATAAGATCAGTAGCACATGACTTATGGCCATACAGTGCACGGATGTGCCTGGTTTTTAATATTGCTTGTGCTTCTTGAGATAGTACACCAACTCTAATATTTTTCAAGTTGTTGGCATAAGTGAGGTCTGCAGATTGGCGCATGTTTTCTGTTAATTCTCTGTATTGGAAATGTTGCCAAAGGTTGTATCCTTCCACCGATCAGGTATGTATCCTTCCCCGACCACACCCAGGTGGAAAGTAGTCCCACAGGTAAAGTAGTTCCATTCAGGCCTCAAGAGGGCCTGGATGTAGCAGCATGGTCTGCATCAGGTAAGTGCACATTGAAACACTTGAATACATGTCTAGCTTTATGAGCCTGGTGCCTAAGGCACCAGGACAGGGGTCCAACATGAGCCTGGCACCTAAGGCGCCAGGTCTGTGACCAAAGGGCCCCAGCTTGGGCCTGCTGGCACTTCCCTGGGGGGGGAATGATGCCTGCCTCTGGGGTTGCTGGGTCGGACTCGGCTCCTTGTAGGTAGGCATCATGACAGTAGTAATTGTTGTAAAGTGACACCACCTATGTTGTAGGCAGCTAAACCTGTGGGGGCAGTTACAACAGCTGACAGTTTGTTGTTTGTCAATTGTTAAAGGAACTTGCTGATGATTTTGATTAAGAATGTTTTGCCTGAACCAGCTTCACAAGTGACGTATAGCAATATAGGTTTGTAATTTTGGCAGGTGCATTCTTTATTTTCGTGTTGTACACCATGTGCAATTCCTTTTGTTACTTCTTCAAAAGTGATGCGCTGGTCTTTAAGTTTTGATTGTAGTACAGTTAAGTCTTCTGTATCTTCTTCATAGTGACACATGGCGTTTTCTACTTCTGTCATAGCTAATTCTGCCTCATTTGCTTTTAGTGGCTGTCCCAGTCGTTCTTGACTTCCTGTTACAGAAGGTTGACTACTGTCGGAAGTGTCCTTATCTAGTTGAGCCTGGAGTTCTTCGTGTTGCTGTTCATTGTGCAACATTGTTTTGTACTGCGTAAAGTTTACATAGGTGATAGTGCTTTCTTTTGCTTTGAAAGCGTCTTCATAGGAGTTATAGTTATCTAGTATTTCTTCTTCTTCTTTTCTACATGGTTTAAAAGTTGTAGCAGGGACATGTAATATAGTTCTTTCTGTTGAGGAGCTTTTAATGATTAACTTCATATGATTAATTAAGCTTCGTTTGGTAAGTTTCACTAAGCTGCCCTCACAATCTGTCACTCTATATCTACCTTTGTTTTCATCGGGTTTTATATTATTTTTGTATGCAAAGTTTTGAGCTATGTGGTATAGACACATGCTTTCCAAAGTGGTACTCCTGTCTGGATAGTATGTGTCTAGTAAATTGTTTTTCAAAATGTCTTGGCTTTTGGGATCATGTTTGGCTATTGTTTCAGATTTTCCATACAAAGCAGTACCGGTTAAACGATCTGCTGCTTCATAGGAGCCACATTCTCTATGATAGAGCATTTTTATGCCTAAGCTGTACAATTTCTGAGATAGTGTTTTGTCTGATGATAGGTCATTCCAGAGGTCTTGAAGCTCTGTTTTGAAGCTCTGTTTTTCTGCTTTTGTTAAGTAGGCTGTAACATATCGTGCAACTTCAATGGAGTTGTCTGCAATGTACTGCACATCTATGTTTGCATTTCATAAGAGGGCAATGATTGCATTGTAATCATTGATGTATTTTGATTCTTCTGTTCTTTTTATGTAATATGTGTTCTTGGGTGATTTACTTTTAACACTATGTCTAACTGAAGACATAAAGTTGTTCACTTCACCTGTTTCTGTAACTGGTCTAGGGAAACCAAAGTGGCATTTGGTGTAGTATTTCCCTTTTTTTTTGTATTTGCGACGACAATATTTGCCACATTTGTGTCTTTGAAATTGTCCAATTTGTGCATGAAGGTCAAGGGATTTCACAAGTGGCATATTTTTGGATGAACTGCAAAACAGTGGCATCACTGTCCTGGCCAAATTTAGGAGCATCTTTAATCCATAAAAGCATGTGAATATGTGGTGCTCCTCTCGCTTGGTATTCTTTTCTCCCCAAAAAGTGTTGCACTTCTCCGAGGGGAGGAACAGTTCTATTACAAATAAAGTGTAGCATAGCAACGAAACGATGGTGGAAATATCTGGAAACATTAACAGGATCTAGAGAACAAAGTTCTTCAGGGGTTAGTATATCTATGTTTGTTTTGTTTTTGTTTGATATGCATAAAATCATGTAAATCTTCCCATGCATATTCTGCACAACTTAATGTCACAAACCAAGTTGGTGGTCTAAGGTTTCTGATCATACAACGTACATCTCTGTGACGTCGGTACCAGTATTATTTTGTATCATGCATGTTTGCAAACAGATTTGTTATGCTTGAGTGCAAAACCTCATCTTTTTCTTGCACTTTTTGTATTAATTACGTAGCTGACATATTTTTGAAAGTGGGTTCCTGATTTCAATGTGTGCAACTCTGTAACATAGACTTGCTAGTTCACTTTCAAAGAGTAGGTGGAATATGTATTCCCAGATTTAGACGAAATGTGGATCTTCAGAATACATTCGTAATGAGTGGTATTCTGATGCTGTTATTTGAGTGGGTCTCATCGTATCTTCCTCCTTTGCCAGTAGGAAATAGTAGTGGAAAAGCACATGCTTCTATACTTTTCTCCTATATGCTCATTGATGATCCTTTAGTTTGTCGCATTTGGTATGTTTCCAGTGCATCTATGCTTCAAGAAAATCACTGGTGAGTTTGCGACGCCTCTGTTGCCCCTCGGGGCCATCTTCCCCAGGCCCCCCCCTACCCCTGCTTTCCTTCCCGTTCCCACCCCGCAACCTCTTCCTGATTACGCTCCCTCCCGCCCATCCGGCCCTGATTGGTCCTTAGGACCGTGTGTATAGGACTAACAGCCTCGTAGCAGCAGTGTGCCTCTCTTTTCAAGAAAATCGCCGGTGAGTTTGCGGCACCTCTGTTGCCCCTCGGGGCCATATTCCAACCTTTAGCCAGGCCCCCAGGGCCCCCCTGTCCCCTGCTTCCCTTCCCGTTCCCACCCCGCACCCTCTTCCTGATTGCGCTCCTTCCCGCCTTCCGACCCGCCCATCCGGCCCTGATTGGTCCTTAGGACCGTGTGTATAGGCCTAACGGCCTCGTGGCAGCAGTGTGCCTCTCTTTTCAAGGAAATCGGCGGTGAGTTTGCGGCGCCTCTGTTGCCCCTTGGGGGCCATCTTCCAACCTTTAGCCAGGCCCTCAGGCCCCCCCTGTCCCCTGCTTTCCTTCCCGTTCCCACCCCGCACCCTCTTCCTGATTGCGCTCCCTCCCGCCTCCCGACCCGCCCATCCTGCCCTGATTGGTCCTTAGGACCGTGTGTATAGACCTAACGGCCTTGTAGCAGCAGTGTGCCCCTTTGCAAGAAAATCGCCGGTGAGTTTGCGGCGCCTCTGTTGCCCCTCTGGGCCATCTTCCAACCTTTATCCAGGCCCCCAGGTCCCCCCTGTCCCCTGCTTTCCTTCCCGTTCCCACCCCGCACCACCTTCCTGATTGCGCTCCCTCCCGCCTCCTGACCCACCCATCTGGCCCTGATTGGTCCAGCCAGAGGACTCCCCTCCATTACCAGTTCTCCCAGGGCAGCCCCTGCCCGGCAGCTTGTTGGCTAAGGACCTAAGGCAAAGGACGACTCATTCAGAGACAACTCCAGATCGTATCTGCAGGTATCCGCAGGAGAAGCAAGAAGCCAACAATAAGTAAGTGTGGCAAGGGCGGGGACTGAAGCAACTACTTCACACCCTACCACTCCGAAAGCTAAACAGTTGTAATCTCTTCCATCTGTAGTTTATTTGCCTATATAACTTTACCTAATTCCGAACTTAATTTCCTCTCTGTGCTAAACTGAATTTAGAAGTGTGCCCGATAACCGCTCTGTGCTAAAGTGTAATTTAGAAGTGTGCCCAATAACCTCTTTGAAAGTTGATTTTGCAAGTGTGCCCAATAACCTCTCTGTGCTAAACTGAATCTAGAAGTGTGTCCAATAGCCTCTTTGGGGAAAGTCGATTTTAGAAGTGTTCCCAATAGCCTCTCTGTGAAAGTGGAATTTAGAAGTGTGCCCGATAGCCTCTCTGTGCTAAACTGAAGTTAGAAGTATTCCCAATATCCTTTGTGAAAGTGGATTTTAGAAGTGTGACCGATAGCCGCTGTGCTAAACCGAATTTAGAGGTGTGCCCAATAACCGCTCTGTGCTAAACTGAATTTAGAAGTGGACCCAATAGCCTCTCTGTGAAAGTGGAATTTAGAAGTGCGCCCAATAGCCTCTCTGTGAAAGTGGAATTTAGAAGTGCGCCCAATAGCCTCTCTGTGAAAATGGAATTTAGAAGTGTGCCTAATAGCGTGCACTCGTTGAATTTTTAAGTGTGCCTAATATCCTCGCTGTGTAAAGTTGAATCTAGAAGTGTGCCTATTAGCCTCTGTCCTACTTTGCCACAAATGCCTTTCACCAATTCAGAGGGAGATCATTTTGCTGTTTTTGGTTGAAAGTGTATTATTGCTTGAAATGGGTGCACTGTTTGAATTATAATGCTCTCATACAAATTGAGTTGTTGTAGGGGTTTCGGTAGTGAGAATAATTCCAAGTTATTTGTGATAGAACGTGAAGGAGTTTGGTTATTGTCAAGTTTTGTAGTGCAGTAACTGCAAAGTAATAAGGGGTCAGTTATTTTGTATTTGTTTTCTGCTAAAAGGTAGAGCTAATTCAAACCATTTGGAGTCTTCATTGTCCTCTATTTTGTATGCTACGTCTATAGTTTTTGTGTTAATTTTGTAAAAAGTTCTGCGGCAACACACACACATGGTTTGGTACTTCAGTGGATGTACTTTTAAATTTTAGTATTTCTTTTTTGTATGGGTGCAGTAGAAGTTTGTCATGTGCAGTGTGCAGAATTGTTGCTAGTCTGTTGTGAAGCTATTGCATTTTGTAAGTGGCTTTCACTTCCAAAATATTTTCTCTGGATACTGTCGATTTCTTCTTGTAGGTCTTTGGGTGTACCATGTACAAGAGTGTTATTTAAATTGGCTAGTTCTAAAGCAGGACTTTTAGCATAGTACAGTTTATAGACTATATTTCTTATAGTTGAATTATGTGTTATTTTGATATCATGGAAGGTAGTTTTGCAAATATGTCCTGAAATGCAGGCTAATGAATGTCCTTGTAGTCCTGTGTATTTGTGCACCGGACAGGTATCCATATTTTGCAGCACTTTCATTTTGTCTTTACCTTTCACATACTGATTGAGGAACTGGCTTAAAGATTTGCTCGGAATGTTACACATTGACGTGCATGGCCATTTGTATACTGGACGTTCTGGTTCAGTCAATTGGAGAGGTAATTCTGAGTTTTCTGGGGACATTTTTGTAAGCAGCGTTTCTTGTTCCATTATGTTATTATTAATTTTTTCATAACCTCGTCCACTGCTATGGATGGCAATTGTGTTTGTTTGGTTTTGTTTGTATGTTTCTTCATTAAAATATGGTTCTGTGGTCGCGGTGTGACTCCATACACCTCCACAGATATTTAAGAAGTTATTTTTGTTGTTGTTCCGTTTATTGAGAAGTTTTTGTTTGTAGTTTAGTACTTAGTTTTGTCAGTGGTTTCATCCAAAATAAATAACTTCCATTTGAGAAGTATTGCACTGTCTAGAAGAGCTTCTAGGATTAATTTTCTATGGTAAGTTTTAAGGGTTGTGCATGATTTCACTCCTGTTTTTATAAGATTCTGAATGACTCTGTGGCGGAACATTTTTGCTAAAATACTTTTTGGTATGCTTCTTTGCTACTATATGAAGATTTATAGGAGCAGTTTTAGCAGTAGTGGTAGCCGTATTCTTGTTAAGCATTTTTTGTTTCGTTTTACATTTTGATAGAGGAGGCAAAGTTTTTGTACTAGAAGCTTGTTTTGTTTCCCTAAATGACTGCATTAGCTGTTTTGTTTGAACGTTTTGTACAAACTCTGTTAGAGATGGATGCTTATTTTGGACACTTATTTTCATTTGCTCTACTTCTGAGTTGCTTTCTACTGACTTACTTTTTGGTAGGCATTATTTGGGGTCTGTTGAAAAAAAAAGAAGGGATGGGTTGGGCTGTTCTGCAATGTATGTGTGCTGTGTGCATGAGTGTCTGGGTATGATGGTAAGGATGTAGGTGGTTGTGTGTGATTGTGCATTGGCCAGCTACAACTAGTTGGGAAGGCTATTCTTCTGTTTGTGTGTTACTACACTGTGGTTCAGATGAAAGAATAAAAAGAGCTAGTGGTGAGGAGAAGTATTAATATTAAATGTAATGGCATAACATTAAAACAGTTGTTTCTTTTGTAGTTTAACATAAGGGTTGAGTATGTTATTTGTGTTCCAAAAAATAGGTATTTGTGTGCCATTCTGCCTGCTAATCTATGTTTAATAAATGTTGATTTGTGGGCAGAATGGTTCAGAAATTTCTGTTTTTTGGGTGCACAAATCACATGAGTAACAGACAGTGTCTTTGAGGAACAGTAAGAATATAAAGGTTATATTGTACTTACTCTTTTTTTATGGAATGAGCAGGTTTCTTCGAATATGTTTGTAGTTTAGATGCTGCAGATTTTCAGGAGAGTGGTCTTCACTGCAATTGTAAAGGAAAGAAGTTAGTAATTTTGTGTTTATAGCACTGATGTTAATGTATATGTTGATTTTTACGTTTTTGTGCTAGTATTCTTGTTTGACATCTGAACATAGTGTATGCATGTGTTTCATTTGACTATGTGCAGCCTTTATATGTTACTTACACTATGTTAGTTCAACATGCATTGCAAATGAGTAGAATTTTAAGTTCATGAAGTTCTTTTCTTTTTTAATAGTTGTGTTGTTGGGTCTGGACAGGTTTGGAAGTGATAGTTCATTATAGTAGATGGGAAAAATTTGAATATTTTCATGTTATAGCTAGACATGACAACAATCGGGAGTACCTGAGAGGGAGCTTTCGCCACAGCAATCAGAAACATTTATTTTTCTTATAGTATTGAATTGGGATTAGCATTAATCTAAGCGGGAGACAGTAAAAAAAGGTGCAATTTTTCAATGAAAAATCGAGAGTCTCATGCATAATTCGGGAGGGTTGGCATGTATGTATAGGCTATGCGGGAGACAGTAAAAAATAGTGTGATTTTTCAATGGGAAATCGGGCGTTTCGCGCTTAAATCAGGAGCATTGCCATGTATGTGTAGGCTATGCAGATTTAGTGGCATTAGTCTGTATATATGGATTCATAAGAGTTGTACATGTTCTCTGCATAAAATATGCCTACCTGTACTTTGTAATCATGCATGTGGATATGCATGGAGCTGTAAGTAGAAATCTTCGAGACTTGTACAGTACTTTTGTAGTAGGTGCTTCCCAATGATATGCGAGTTGTATTCAGAGTGATCAACAGTACATTTGAAGTGCCTAACTCTGATGATGGAGTTAGCTGTAGAGGTCTTGGATATAATTGGTGGATGGTTGTGTGACTGCTTAGCTGTATCCAATGAGGGAATGGAACCGAGAGTGATGTGGAAAGCGTAGAAGGGCTGCCTAATAGTTATGTGCCGCACAGACACAGCGCCTGTCCGCGGGTAGGGCGTGCCACATACTGGGTTTTCCAGAAAATCTTCCATGGAAATGGGACTGTAGGGATCAGCCAATCAGATGTTGACGTTGTGGATTTGTGCAGAAAGAGAGTGTGTGTAGTGAAGATGGCAGAGGTGGAGAAGTCAGGGTGTTGGTGGTCAGAGATATGTTTGTGCATGGTTTACAGCAGTATTCTCAATGCAGGCATGTTGCACACAATTTCGATGTTAGAGGAGTGGAGGTAGTGTGGAGCGATGTGTTCGATTGCAATGTACAGGCAGTTATCCAAGTTTGTGAAGATATGCGTAAGATGAACACTCCTGATCTGGTAGTTTTGCACTATGGTGCTTTCCATTTGGGCTACGCGAGTTCCCCTACTTTGTTGGCAGATTTGGAACAGTTGGTTGAAGCAGTAATCAACATCCTTCTAAATGCGAAAGTAATTTTTTCTGGATTACTACCTAGGGCAATATGGGACAACACTTCTGTTTTTTGTCCTCAGAAAAATATTGCTAGGTGTGCAATCAATCGAGGCATGCATGCTTTCATGCTTAGCGCTGGTATGTTTTTCTGTAACAACGAGAATATTGTTTCGAGTAATGCTGCTTATTTTGAAGCAGATGGTATTTCTTTATCTTTTTTGGGAAATGCCATGCTGTTTTGGAATGTAAGGGTTGCTTTGGAACAGGTCGTGAAAAGTTTAGTTGTAAAATAAGAAGAAAACCCCCCCCAAAAATACAAAATATCAGGTGTCTGTCAGGTATCTGCAAAGAAACCCCCTAAAAAACGGCTCTTTTCAGAGCCCACCTCAAAGGGGAAATGGGGCACACTATTTCAATGTACATTCACCACGCTCAGATCTTCTACATGTCCGCGGACATGGCGGTAGTCTGTGGACAGCGCGTATTACATATGGGGATTCGGGGGTGGAGAGGCATGCAAATGAGAATGAGCGCAGCTAGGGATTGTTCAGTAAAGTTTTCTGGGTGTGTTCTGTACGGAGCCATTTTGTGATAACGTGCTTTTCCTTAGAGAAGAACAGATAGCTATGGCTGTGTGTGATCGAAAACAGATTATCTGGATTTTGGGAGACTCATGGATCCATTGGTTGAAGGTGCATGCAGACCGTTGTGGTGTATCTGCAGATCTTGGATTCGCTCATGTGGAAGTGTACTGGCATGGAGTGCGTAGAACGAAGTGGCTGGACTTGGTACCTCTCTGTGCTACTTTACAGATAGAGAATCATCCAGACATAATTATAATTCATTGTGGAGGGAACAGTTTAGGACATGTGTCTGGGATTTCTTTGCAATTTGCAATGAAAGAAGGACTTGAGAAGGTCATGGACATGCTTCCAAATTCCCAAGTAATTTTTTCTCGTATTGCACAAAGACAAATGTGGCTGTGTTCTTTTTTGTTTGGTCCACAAATAGAGAAAGCGAGGCGCAATGTCAACAAGGCTGTTTGTGCCTTTCTAAGAGATGTTGGCATGTCTTCTTTTCACAATGAAAATATTATGTTTTGTAGTACATACATTTTTCGCAGAGATGGAGTCCATCTTACATATGCTGGCAATCAGATTTTTCTGAGAAATGTACAAAATGCATTGCAACCTTTTTTGAATTTACAGTAATCTATTTCGCATTCGATGTTGACGAATCCAACTTTTTCAAACACTCCACCAAAAGGCTCTTTTCAGAGCCACCACTTACTCCCAGCGAAAAGTGCATTGGTTTTGCTAGGGCAGCACCCCAAATTTGTACCTGTTCTAGAACTGTCCGCTGACTTTTCTAAAATACGTAGAGCCCTGCACTGTTTATTTGATACTTCTATTTTTAAACTGTGAAAGGCGGCTTTGAAAAGAGCCTTTTCTTTTGGGATTTTTGTTGTTTTATATTTATTTTCCATTTTCACACACTACACACTAGGAGAGGAGGGGAACGGAAGGTAAGGAAGGGACACCAACCACGGGGATAAGAACGGGAAGGTGGAGAGAGGAAGATGTAGGGTGGCCCTTATTTGGGTAGGTAGCAGGTCTTCTGGTGGTCCGTGACCGTAGTCTCGAAAGCACTTCGAAGACTCTTCCCCCTTGCAGAGTACTGCGTTGCAGTACATGCACAATACTGTGACCCTCGAAAGGTAAGGGTCAACAGCATCGCGAATGGCCTGTGAAGCGGCTGGAGGGATGCGCTCTCCCACAGGAGTGTCTCTTGTGGTGAGAGGAGCGTAAACGGAGCATGCTGTCGAGGAACTCAACCTACTAGGTTCATCGCAAGGTAGGTGTCGCTTCATGGATGTGGTAGCAAAGCTGTACGAACCAGGTCTCCCACGACTCAGCACTAAATTGCACTGCTTACAGGTGACCTTGTCCGCACGTGCTTTTGGTACATTACCATAAACGTTAAATAACCGCCACACCCAAGACTCCCGGCGAGTGTTGGTAGTAGGGAGTTCCTCCACCTCATTCTCTTCATCCTCTTCATCCTCGTCCTTACATCCTCACGCGTGTTCCCCTGTGCAGGCCCTTGGGGAGGTGGTGTTGGTGGAGGGTTTGGGGGTGGTGCTGAGGCAGATGTAGCAATAGCTGCCATGGATGCCATTAGGCTTGATGAGGTATTTTCAGCCACAGCAGGAAAGGACAATCTGCAATAGCAGAAATACAATGAAGATCAGCTCTTGGGTGTGGCCTTTTATAGGGGTGGAGGGGTGCGCCTCGAACATATTGAACATTGAAAAGCATTCAAAAAGTTACAAAACATATGTGGAAAGCCAGGGACATTGTCTGCGACATGTCAAATGGTGATGTTTCACAGTAACATAATTAGGATTGTCTGAATAAGCTCTTTTAAAATGTTGCGCAACCGGACAGAGTCCGCAAATTAGGACACACGCTCAGCGTGGGTGCGGTCACACGATGACGTCAGGAACACGTCCATGAAGGGAATGGGTGTCCGCAGGACACCAAATGCACAGGAGCAGTCGTGCACATGCGTGCGGGCTTTCTACGGACAGTGTTCAGGTCCTCAAGCTAATTAAAAATGCGACACAATTGAGACGGACAGTTACGGACAGGCGCGATGTTCGGAGGACTTACGGGTGTGGTGCGCATGTGCGTAGATGTTCTGTAGACTGTACGGTCAGGTATAGTGCCCTTAGGACACCTCCATTTAGTTTGCCTATGGATATCCTGGACAACGCACCTGTTCTACGGACAGTTCCATCTTGGTTGCGAATGGTAGGGACAGGTATAGTGTCCTTAGGAGACCTCCATTTTGTTTGACTACGGACATCCCGGCACCGCGCCTGTTCTAGGGACAGGTCCATCTTGGTTGCGGACGATACGGATAGGTATAGTGCCCTTAGAACATCTCCATTTTGTTGATTTAGAGACATGCTGGACATCTGGTGTGTTCTAAGAACAGTTTTATCTTGTTTGCGGAAGGTACGGAGAGGTATAGTGTCCTTGGCATACCCCATTTTGTTGATTTGCGGATATTCTGGACAGCTGGTGTGTTCTAAGAACAGTTCCATCTTGTTTGGGAATGGTATGGACAGGTGTACTGTCCTTAGGACATCCATATTTTGTTAATTATGGACAGGCCAGACAGGCGTGCTGTCTGCGGACATTTAAAAAGAAAAAAATTAGACACAAACAATTTCATTAAAACAAAGATAATATTTTTTTATTATAAACATATATACAAATTATGAAAGCGAGGGGGAGGCAGAAACTGATACAAAAACAGGGGAATTAGGGTTTAGGAGAGGATGGATGGATGGGAGGGGATGAAGGGATGGAAGTCTCATCAAAATGTTTACATTGTTGTTGAAGGTTTGGGGATAGTTATGTGGGAAATGGAGGGGGCACAGGTACAGGTGGGACAATGGAACTTTATTTTTTCTTTGATGTGGTCTCCACTAACTGTTTCAAACTATTGAAATTTTCTTTCAACATGTCTAGTTTTTGTTCAATGATTTTGAGGGTCTTTCCCATTGTGTCCTTTGGATTAACATTTTCAATGTTTGTATGGTCCGTAAAAAATAAACATATATATGTTAAGTACATATTAGGTAATGATTATTTCCTTGTATAGACAAGTGTCTACCATTATTATCACTGTCTTCCGACATTTTCTTCTAACCACTCCAAAGTACTGCACATTTCTGTGTGAAAAACAAAAATATATTATTTATACTGTAACTCATACAAAAAGTAGAGCGATATATAACAGAAATGATCTCTACTTACTAGTTTCTGCTAAGCTGGATTCGTTGTTTTCTGTAGGTTTACTGTTCCTTCTAGCTATGCAGTTTGTGTGAGCTAATTATGTTGGAGGTATATCTTTTTTGCTATGGTATAATCCATTTTATTATATATTGTACTTCAATGGATGTTGATGTGTTAAATATGTTGTTCCACAGCTTACTTATTTATATATATAATGTGTATATGTGCTGCTTCTTCAACTTTCATAGTGTTTATATGGTATGATAGAACAATTTCAGATACCCCCTGCGTGTTTGGGTAGTGTTGATGTCGTCCGTGACTGTCTGTGGACATGAAAATCATTAGTGCGGTGTTTGTTATGTTCTAGGTTGATTAAGGGACTCCTAGCAAACATCTATCAAATTTACACTATCAAAATGTATATTCAGTAAAAAAAACTTTGTTAAAGAGATGTTATGGTTAAGTTGTGCTACCAAAAACCTATGAAATTCAGTAAAAAAAAACTTTGTTAAAAGGACGTTATGGTGAAGTTGCGGGTCCAAGTAAAACCGGAAAACCCCTGAAATTCGCCAGTTATGGTAAGGTAAGCAGCCATAATTTCCGCCACCACCGTGCACTTCTAAGACCCAGGACATCACATGTGCATTTACTTTTCATGAAAACTCTGTACAAGGGATTCTTATTATAATGTTGCCCAAAAAGTGTCAAGGATCATTGGAATAAATATCATGAGCTAATTAGTGCATTACTCAATACATTGACATAAATAGCATTCTATTATGAAGTTCTATCCAGTATACTAAGCTACTCATGCAGAAACATAGGCAGTGTGTGCAGCATGCATGATGAAGGTGCAACATTCATAATCTTGCCATGTTCAATAGTGAAATGATAACTGATTTCTTATTAGAGTTTTGCGTACTGTGAAACATGTAATGAGTAGCTAATAAAACCCACTTAATACATAATTGCGTTATTGCAGGCACAACCCAAAGAGAACAATGAATACAAATATGAGTATATACAGGGAAAGTGAAGTACACAAAAAAAGCAGCAGTAATAGTAGAAAGAGTTCATAACATAATTGATTATCTTTATCCAGAGAAATTATTGCTCTGTTTCAAAGCTGCTACTTACCCTATGTATGTGTATCACATGATGTGACTGGACCCTAAGGAAAAGAGTGTGTACAATGTATAAAAATATGAGCATATACAGGGAAAGGACAATAATACAAATAACAGACCTATCAGAAAGTGCTGATAACCCTACTGATTATCTTCATGCGCAGAAAATCCTGTGTATTCCCCTATGTATATGTTTTATATGATGTGACTGGACCCTAAGGGAATTACTGTAAGAACATACTAGAAGGATAAGTGTACAAATATAGTACCTTTTCAAATTTTAGTTTCTGATTGTTACTGAAGAAAACTATGTGGCCTACATATGTCATTAAAGGAAAAAAGGGGTAGCCAGACATGTGATGTCCTCAGTGATGTCATGAATGACATTTGTGATGTCATCTTTGATGTCCTGGGTGTTAGTCTTGGAAGTGCACGGTGGTGGTGAGAGTTATGGCTGCTTACCTTACCATAACCGGCGAATTTCAGGGGTTTTTCGGTTTTACTTGGAACCATAACATCCCGTTAACAAAGATTTGTACTGAATTTCATAGGTTTTTAGTATCACAACTTAACCATAATGTCCTTTAACAAAGTTGTTTTATTGAATACACATATATGTAACATTATACACAGGTAAAGAGCTACCAGAACAGCAACATTGTGCAATTTCAAGCGAGTTTTTTTATGGTAAATGATGCAAATGTTGAAGTTCCTCAAACTCGTATCTTAATTGGCATTTATGAATAATTCTAAATGGGCTTCTTAACTATCGACTTTGTGAGCTGGTTGCATGTAGTGCAACGTGTGGGAAAGTGCAGAATTGATGTGGAATTGACAGCATGTGAGTAGGAATCAACAGCCATGAGACAGTCATATGTTGTAAGGAGAAAAAGCATTTAATTTATTAGTGTTTACAGTCCCTTTTCACTGTAGTGTGCATTGTATACATTATGGAACCATAGGTAAATTTAAGTCCACATTTTTGAGTGTACATGAGTTTCCTTTGTGAATAGGACTTAGTTCCCATAGGCTTAAGTTAAGCCTCGTCTGGGCATGATCCTTGGCAATGCTATTGTTCCATAGAAAAGATTTGACCAGACTTGGGTGTAGCTTCTGTCTTTTATGTCAATTGCCACTGGTGTCTCTAAATTTAGTAACATATGTCCCAACATATTCAGATCTGCTTACTTCTCCCATCTTGTCAAATGTTACTTCCACTTTGCAGCTTAGTTATAACTGATTGCTGAACAGACCACTTACCAAGTTATAATAAACTGTCAATATATGCTACCACACAGAAACTAATTTTGATAACTTTTATTGTACTAACTGAAAGTATCATGCTGGTATAGTACAATTCATCGCTACACATTACATGATATGAGATTCGTCTGTATGACATTAACATCAAACAAACACGTTGACAGTCTGACATATATTTAACCAATGTGTTCACTGTCCATGTGTGCTTTCACCACCTTTGCTTCATTGCAGATAAGGAACTTGTCATGGGGATGATCCAGACTGCAACTGCCAACATGCAACTGGAGGATCGAAGCTTGGGGAGAACCATGGAGGAAAGACTTCAGTCTCAGATGTCCCAAGGTGCACCTGGCCCAGCATCAAGAGACAAGACCTATGGGATGAACAATATAAACAGGTCAATTTTCCTTCCTCCTTATTATCAAGATATTGTTGATTCTTAAATGTTATGTCGTTGGTAAATCCATGGTAAACAGGAAACACAAAAGTGGTGCTACTACTGGTAAGGTTTCAGCCTAAACAATGCCTGTTATGTATCACAACTGGCTGAACAGACGCATGCCATTAAAACTGATTACACTCAGCAATGTTGTCTATTTACAAGAAATTCGACTATAAGAAACAGAGTTTACTCTTTTACTATTATGAAGAATACCTTTTGAGAATATACTTTTATGAAAAGCACATTATGAAGATTCATTAGGAGAACACTTTTATTTAACATTACACATGTTATTAAAAAGAACCGATAATTACAGAATCGATAAAAACATGTAAAGTGCTTATGTGCCCATTAAATTGGAGTTTTGTTTTATTTGTTTTAACACATTACCTTTGGCACCATTTTGTTACAGTTAATTCCACAATATTGAGACGGATGTCGAAGGGGCAGTGAATTCTCCACTGTTCCAAACATGCCCTGTTTTAATTTATTTAGGCTATATGATGATATTCAATTATTCGGATCAATAAAAGGAATAATAGTTATTAATTGTGTGTAATGGCAGAACACGATAGTGATGATTATATTAATACCAATAACAATACATTAATTTCCCTATTTGTGTTCATATTGTAAATTAATGTTTACCTTGCACTAGTTTATACATGACATGTTGTCTACTAGTGCCTTTTAAATTTCTAACATAATTACATAGTGTGAAAATTCATCATAATTAATTTTCTTTATAGCACATTCATTGTGATTGTTTGATTTGCACACTAATAGGGCCTAGTTGTGTGTCATAATGCTTTTATACTGCTCTAAACACCATAGCAGAAGTCTTACAATGCTGGTAACGGGTGAGAAATTAGCGCAATGTGTCCCTCCCGGGGTAAACAGATCATAATCTGTGAAGGAGAAAGAAAGGACAACTGAACAATAGTGAGAGCTCAGGAAGAAGCAGGAATAGGAAAGGGGCGCACGTGACTAAACAGATTGGGAGGGTAAGAATGGCCTGAGGCAGAGGGATAGTGGTTGTAGAAAGTGGCGGTGAATGTAGAATCACTGGCTTTGCATCAGATGGACTGCTGATCAGAAAGTGGAAACTAAGACATCTCATGATTACTTTCCAGTGATGGTGGTTTCTTTCTAGCATCTTGGAGAGGAGTACTGGGAGCATGGTTGTGTGATGGCCCCAACGTGAGCTCCGACTGCCCTTAAAGGGTAATTGGCCAGGTAGTATCTCATAGGCGCATAATCTTCTGGGATTGCCAGGCAAACTGTCAGAAAGAAGAGAGCCAGGCGTTGCTGTGTAAGCAGGTGAATGCTGGGATGCACATAACAGTAAAGGGAAACGTGTAGTTCTTCGCAAGGACTCGACAAAGAGATGTAAACCAGCATTGTAATCAAGGAAATAATGGAAACATATAAGTGTCCTCAATAAGAGCGAAACAATATGTGTTATTGAAATCCGAGATATAACATGTTTGAAGCATTTTTAATGTTCTCTGTTAGCTGTAACAAAATGGAAAACGAGTGTGATATTAAATAAATAAGATGTGCACATCTAGAGGTTACCTTTTTGTTTTTCTATTTTCATTTCAATTGTGAGCACTCACAGGTTAGGTGCTGTGGTAACTCGCTAGTGCAGGATAATTCAACATTGTATATGAAGTATGCACATTAAATGAAACTTTGTGCAATATACAGACTCTCAAGGTAACTGCAACACAGTATGTGTTCATATTCTCAGGAGCATATTCCCATTCCCACAAAAAGATGAAAAAGAAAAGATAAAGAAAGGCTATCCATAGCCCCCAATAACTGTCAACCTTAGCAGATTCTACCTACTGTTTCAGTCTCCCCATGCCCACCGTGGAGGCAAAAAGCCACCAACAATAACATTAAGCATGTTGTAATTTCTCCTTCTAGTGATAATGCCTGGCATCAATGGGAAAACAATGGTAGATTTTCATTTCTGAAAAGCCTCCGATATTGCAATGCACAATGGAAAATATACAAAAGATGTTGGTGCCAGGGCACCCTACTCGCCACAATATTTGAAAAAACTACGGTATGGATTCCCACCGAACCGAGAAAAGGCACATCTCCGCTACTTTGCACCGCTTTTGGAACACATTTGAAGGAAATCAATCCAGCAAAATACTATGTGTGCCCCTTCAATGAATATTCACGTTTGCTATGGGAAGACCAATACAATAAATAAAAAACACTGATCTATTATCTTTATATAACTTTTTAAAACAATGGATGACTTTGTGGCACACTTTCCACTTTTGGAGCCTCGAGCCCAGAACACATCTTTGGAAAATGTCATACAGATGCATCAAACAAGTCAACGGATCTTAAGTTTCACCTTAACTATACAATGATGACCACCGCCTTATTGCTAAGGTGAAACCTGCTTACATAGACTCATAGACAGATCTATTGCTAGTAACCTTTGACTTGCTGGGTGGATTTTGTCTCCCCTTACCCCCCAACTGGACATTTTGAGGAGAATTTGTTAAAAGGTGTAAAAGTTATTAAAACAACAAAAAAACAGTTTCACCTAGTCCAATACATTTTCTAATAGAGAAAAAGTGCTTTGATTACCTGTATAATGAAAACCGCCAGATGTGCACAAATAAGAAACAAGTTGGGCACAAAGTACCACAGATGTGCCTTTTGTTGTGTTGAAGTAAATCTGTCTGGTGGTTTTCAAAATATTCAATGGAAAAGAGGGTGTCCTCTTCTCCCCAAAAACAATTTGGTGTCTTTTCAGAAATGAAAATTCGCCTTTTTCTTTTGCTTGGAATGAGCGATACCCGCAAGAACACAGAGAAAAACCAAAAATGAAAAGTGCACCAAATGATATTCAGAGGAGAATGAAGGGTGTATTAATATTAGACTACAGGTGGAGAAGGTGAAAGAGGAAAACATGTGCAGAGATGGGCTTCGGAGCCTGTTTGGAGAAGAAAGTATTCAGCTTATCGGAGGAATCCCGGGTGAATCTCGTAAAAATTCCCATTCTAACGTCAAATGCCACACTCACAAAAGTAAAAGCGTCACACGAACCAGGGAGTGAAAGGGGGTAATGGGGTAGGCTCAGGGAGGTAAAACTCAAGGGTGGGTTCTGGGGAACCAGGAAAAGAGGGGGACACATGTTGAGTGCTAGTTAGAAAAGGTAACACTTTTTCATTGTCAAGCGTTTTCCTGTTACTGCAGTAATATGTGGTAAAAATTAATATAATCCAAAAACGAAAAAGAGGGCTTTTAACATGTGTGTCTGTCCACTTCCTAGATTGCGAAATGAACGCTTCACGGGTAACACTGCCACCTCAAAACCCTATCTGGAGCCATGCTGGGAAGTGTTTAATACTCTGGGAGTTTGGATGCTAAGCTCTTCTTACAGATCGTTAGAAGCAAGCATTGCCTTCTGTTCAGTTGCATTGGCTTTACACTGTGCACTCCAAGCACCCTTGTGAATTGGAACCTCTTGCTTTTCCCAGGATGTCACTATGATGTCCAGAAATAATAGCATCCGAATGGATTTTGGAAACATTGTTATCCGCCACTGAACATGGACTAAGGTTAAACAAATGAATAAATGATGATGCATTTACTTAAAGTCGGAAACAGAGGAGCTCGAAATCATGGAACCTTGAACTCGGTGTCATTAGTACTGCAAGTATCTTAGCTTTCACTGACCCCAAAAGAAACTGCCTCTTCTTTGGGAATAAGTCAACGAAACGACGTTCATATAATCTGCCCAAAGCTCACAGACAGCAATAATACAGACAGCAGCAGACGGAAGCTTCAGTCAGGGGTGGACTGGCCTATAGGGAACTCTGGAGATTTCCCAGTAGGCCTCTGCACCCTGGGCCTGTTTTGTGTGGTCACTTATTTTATTTTCACTTGTTCTCATAGGAAAACGATTGGGCATGCTGAAAATGTGTAATAAGGGGTCACTTTGAACATTATTTCCAGGGCCTCTTTTGGTCGCCTGTCCACCCTTGGCTACAGTGTCCGATGTTCTGTTGCCTCCCAAAACATACTCATTTTATTAACCACAGGGTGTTGCCCTAAAAACAAAACTGTTTCAAACCATGTGACTAGTAACATTAAAATTACAAATCCTACAACTCCCATTATATATACCATGGAATGATGCACAATAATAACATAGTATAAATGTGAACTTGTACAAATGTAAATCAGGTTTCGATCCATAGCGTGCATTCTCACACATTAGCATCCGAGGGAGTGGTGCAGCCAATCAGGAGTCTCGGAAGGCAGGCCTGCCTTCTTTTCCAGCCACTCCCCTGTGCCACCACGCCCCCCTCTCGCAGCATGTTCCCACTCCCCTCCATGTCTAGCCCGCCATCCTCCATTACCTCTAACACTGCTCGCTATTCCTTCCCATAATTATACGCCACTCTAGTATCTCACCATTCGCTTTGGCCTGCCTAGGCAAACCGTAGGGTATGCACACAAATATATATAAACGTTGTATATTTGTGTGCGTACCTTACTATGGTTTGTGTACTTTGCAAGCCATCTTTTATAAATGTAGAAATATATAACATATTTCTATGTTTAGAAAAGATGGCTTGCATAGTACACAAACCATAGTAAGGTACGCACACAAATATATAACATTTATATATATTTGTGTGTATACCCTACGATTTGCGTACTTTTTAGGCCACGCCCCTCCCACAAGCTCCGCCCCAAATGAGGGCCCCCACTCGATTTCTTACCACACTTAAAGCCCTGGCAGATATCCTTCTCGAGACGGACAGAGGCCTTCGAGGGATATGAAGTTGACGACGCACGGCACCGTCTGCTGTGAGAAGTTTCTGAGCTGCAAGCAGGATATCGGAGTACATCAAAGATGAGTAATACTTGGGAGGAATATCCAGTCGAAAGAACATTACCAGTGGTAAGTAATGTGTTCTTCTCTAATATTGCGCTTCACCATAGATAGACATATCCATTGTAAAAGCTCTGAGTTTACATTGTGATTTTGAACAAAATGTGCTGTGACCACATAGTTATTTTTGTTGTGCATTATTTAAACTACTTTTATCAAACTGTTGTGGCAGGAAGTAAACTTAATTTTGCCAATGCTTTGTATTACAGCAGATCGACCAAAAAACAGAAACAAAGACCTCTAGCAGAGGATGAAAAACCAGGTAAAAACGCGACATCAAAAACAGATGTTATTTTTTCATGAAGGTAACAAAGTCATATTTAATTAAACTGTGGCTTATGAATGACACTTTATTTCTTGCCTCTATGTTTGATGTACATGCCAAGTGCATCGTGGCAATTTAAGTTCTTAGTGACAACCTTAACACTAATGCTCCAGCCAAGACAGAATATGTATTTTTAGCCACTGAGCTGTTTAGCCTGCACGTCATAATCTTGTACCGATCCATGTTGTGAAGATCATCACCAGGTCATGGTTCAGTCTGTGTGCAGGCTATACAAATGATCACATAGTTACTAACACCACTTTGGCTTATTAATTATATCTCCCTGATTCAATTAGTATACTGGTGTTCTGGGGCTCAAATAACAAAACTAGGTCAATGCAAATGTCCCGTTGAAGAAAATTGGCACAACCCAACTGTTTTGCTGAAAGAATTTCAAATTTAGATGGAGAGTTGTGCATCTATTTACACATTCTCACACTTGATGCAATGGTTTTGAAATCTGTAGGGTTAAATGCAAAATCAAGTGTATTGACCAGAACATGACTACATTTCAGGAATATGAGATCTTGAAGCACCTCACTGACTTCAAAATGCCAATAGGGCAATAACAGCATTATTCACATGCATTTTTATTTTTTAGAGATAGGCTAATGCTTCTAACACTGCATGCAGAGCATTCCCTTTTCTATGTCACAAGGAGCGTCACAAGACTATAATCGCGCTTGGTTCGAAAATAAGTCAAGGTATCTTAGCGAATCAATAGAAAATCTAAATATCAGAATCAAGTTGAAATATAAACAATAACATGTGTTAAAAGTATCAGAAACTTGTTTATTCAGAACAGCCGACACGTGTTTCGACCTGCTAGGTCGTTCTCGAGGCCTATTTGTGATGAGATCTTGTTAAATCTCAGGGACTGATGCATCCCGTTTGAATAGTGTTAGAATTTCATTTGATTAGTCTCTATGATGATGACTGCTACTCAAAAGATTCACGGATAGTAATTGTAACATCCTATTCTTCGCATGCACTGTTCAGATGATCCCAATTGAAGGTTCTGATTGAGAGGTTAAATCCAGAGAAAAAGGTGTGTCGCGGGTTAAATCCCCTGGCAAAATTCATTCACAAAGTGCCGTCCATTCCCTTTTCTAGGTGCTTACAATGACTGAATGAAATGGGGGTATAAAATAAAGATGCTGGTTGAGGGAGAAATGGGGAGCATAATAAAACGGGAAGGACAGGCATACATTGCTCTGTATTATTGAACTTTTCAAGTATGGACAAGTGGCAATGGGGTACATTACCCTTGTCAGACAAGCCACTTGTCAGACTGTGCACTGTTAATTGGTATAATGTTTTCTGTATACATCAGAGAATATGGGCAGCCGTGACACTCTATTTTGGTTTGAGAGGGCTATTTTTTCATCCGCAATTGCTGAGCAGTAACTATGACTTTCCTTCCAAATGAACTATGGGTAGGGAAGCAATGATGACCAACACAAGTTTCATCAGAACTCTTGCTATTCAGAAATCTACAGTATGTTGTTGCAAGTGCTCCCCCTGTAGACACTGAGAACTGTAAATTCCTCCTGGTCAGATTTAGACCATGATCAACCCATCAAATCAGTGGAAGAGGTCTAGAATTCACAGATCCAGAAGGTATCCAGATAAACAGATTTACACTCAAAGCTATGATAAGTAAGAGCACTAGCTGCTTGGAACTTAACACATAAACAAACGTACTTATATGCCAAACTTTCCTATGTCCAGAAAGATGCTGGAAAGATTATTCTCAATAAGCTTTTATGTCCTTCCAATGATCCAACTGTTTCAATCAGTATTTTTTTCACTTTTATAATAGCACTTAAATCCCTATTGGATATGTCGTTTACGAATAAAAAAGAACACAATTATTGATATAGCTATTGTGTGAATTCGAACCCATTGATAAACATCAATCCTCATTGTTGTTGATATGTCATCACAACCTCCACGTCAATATATAGTATGACAGAAAGTCCTAAGAGAAGCACTTCATGCCGTTTGCGTTCATAGTATACAAATGGTGTATAATTGCAAACCGTTACGGAGAAACCATTGAACAAAGGAAACCAGTTAACCGAATGTCGGCGTTATTAGATGTTAAGATGTCTTTTCTATTGCTTTTCAGAGCGCATTGGCACAGCAGAAGTTCTGCAAATAAACCCCTCTTCCAATGAAAAAGAACCAGCAGAAGGAGCCCATTAACGGAGTCAGTTTACGAACCCACAGCCATGAGTTCTTGTAACCGCCTTTTCTAGCTCTTATTCACTCTTGCACACATACTTCTGCTCAACACACCTGGCAATATTCCGAAATAAGAGACGATCATTACTGTATTGACTCTCCCAAAGCTGGATTTCATATTAACTACTCCTTACATGTAAACATGAACTGCTGTACCTGTAATGATGATGATGATATAATAAACAGCCTTGTTTAACTTAATTTTCTCAATGTATGTTTAGTCGATATATGTTTAGGTCAGTCTGCAGTCTGGTAATCTTCAATCTAGTCTTCAACACTTTTAAATGTTCTCTTCTCCTGCTATGAGCACGTCAGCCTATTCACATCGCTTTTGATTTTCGTAGTTCTATTTTATATTTTGTGCCAAGAATCAAAATGCAATTCAAGCATTAGGAACTTAGAAATAAACCCTTTTTCTACCTCTGCGCTATGTGTTCCCTTTGAAGCCAAATAGTTAGCAAATGGTACAGCGGCAAGCATTCAATGATAACCACCATGAAGTTTGGTTGTTTCGCATTTTGCCCAGGCCCCCTATACAAAAAAACACTTCTGAGTTATTGTAGTGGGGTTGCTTTGGTGAACGGGGCGAACCCTGCGGGCCTATGTGAACACCATGGTATAGATGACTTGACTTCCCAACAGTAACCCATGTGATGATTAGTGCCTTCAAGAGGGTTAGAATGGAGGTCATCTCCATCCTCAAGATTACTAAAGGGAATGAATATGTGAACATTAGGAAAGGTGGCCTTCGAAGTGTGATGAGGTGGAAGTTGTGAGGCGATTGCTCTTCTGCCGAGGAAATCAGGTAAACAGCATAAAGTGCACAGGTACGTTTCTTGCATAGAACGTATTGTTTCTTTGAAGTTGATTTCGGGAATGCCAAACGTACCCATAAAACCAGCAGCATACACAACATAATTACAATTCAGAAAAATAAACTTCGTACAGCATTAAACCATAAACACATTACAAAAAAGCAATAAAGGAAACATTCAAGCAGATTTCGAAAGAAGGGCTAAGGGCCAAATGAGATCGTATGAAATCTACTTGGGCCAGGCTATAAGGGAGAAAAGGGATTTCATGGAGTTTGCCACTAACACAGATAGGGCACACGCAGTGATCAGCAGGGTGAAGGAGGACCAGCCCTATCTCCTCTGGGGTTCCGAAAGAGGAGATCGCTGGCTGATCACGCGTGCCAGGTTTGATTGGCTGCAGCTGAGGGGAACAACAGCAAATTGGATTGGTTACCCGGATATATCAGGATGCCCAGCGTGTGGACAGACAGATGACCTGAACCATCTCTTATTGTTCTGCCCAGCAAATAACATTATTAGACTGTCAACTCTATTGCCGGTTTTTAGGTCCGCCAATATTCGTTCCTATAGGCCAGCTGTGCTGTTTGTCTTGGCCGCAGATTCTGTATTGACAGCGTGGGCATTATTATCCTTTCCGAAACGAGCCATGTTTCAAAGAAAGGGGTTCTTGAGCCAATACCTCCCATAAGACTAACAATAACCTAAGGATAGTGCTTGTGCACTTTTAACCCATTGAATCAAGTATTGGATGTTCTGAAATGGTTGTATCCGGTTGCTCCCCCCCACCTATTTATAATTTTTATGAATGTTTATAGCACATGGTCCTTGCAGTATGTAGTCACACTGATTAAATATTTATTGAATTATCTGCATTTTGGAACGGTTTTAAAATGTGTTTTTATTTTTTTTTATTAGCTATTGACACCATATTTTATAAGCAAGATGTTTCTGTATATGTCTATGTGTTTGATGGATTCAGTGATCCAAATAAACATATTGACTGACTGACAGACATAAATAACTATGAAGCCCAGCCCACACAAACTGAATTCGGCCATAGCAGGTAACAGAGAGCAGGGTCATAATAACCAAATCCCTGGCCCTGCAAGGCAGGTTTCAACGTGCGCTCTCAAATGGGAGTAAAAACTTGACAAAACAGTAAAATGTGTGCAAAGTCTTCTTTATGTGCATTACAAAAGATATGCAATTGGTTCTCTTTCCCATTAGGCTGCCACCACAGCTCTCAAGTGAATACAGTTAAAACGTGCCCTGGTAATAATAATATGCTGTGGCTGATTCTGGGCCCACTGCAGATACTTCTGGAGACCTGAGCCCGCAATAATCACATGCTTCATATTAGAAGGCCTAATCTATTTTTTTTTTAATTTTTATTTTTTGGTTATTTATAATGCGCCTATACACAAGGTGTTTCAAGGTGCAACAATACAATGGGGGGGATGGACAGGGGTGAAGAAAATCAAGAACAGTCCTACTAGGCCTTGTGACATTTGGATCATGCAAGTGCAGTAACAAGAAAAGCAGGGGGAGCGGGGAAGTGCCGGTCAGGGCAGTAGGGCCTGTGGGTTAACAAGTGGAAGGGGAGGCCAGATGAACAGTGCCAGAGAAATGGAGAGAATGCAGGAGAGAGAAGGTCCACATGCTAAGTGTGAGAAACGGGTCTGGTAGGGCTCAAGGGGTGCAGGTTCAGCCAGGCTAGTGCAGGGGAGGGAGCCTGGAAGGGCAAGTGCAGGTGGGGGGGCAAGTGAGACCAAGTGCAGGGTAGACTGGTTGAGGAGGGCCAGGCAGCCAGTCCAAGAGGCAGAGGGGGGCATTAGCGGGGGAGAGGGAAGCAGGAAGAGAAAAGGAGGGTCTTGAGAAGCTTCCAGAAATTAAGAAGATCCGGCTCAAGTCTGAGAGGGTCAGGGAGGCCATTACAGAGGGAGGGACCTCCGGAGGAGAGAGATTTACCCCCCACTGTCTGCTAGGAAAAGGATCTGATCTGCAGAGAGTTGGAGCTATAAGACCAAAGGACTCTAGCAGGGAGGTATTTGGGCGGTATTAGCATAATTGACCTAAAAACATTTGACCTAAAACATTTGATTGAAATTGTTTGACCTTTTTTGTTCAATATATGGGGGTGGATAAGGGTATAGATTAAGTTGAGGGAAGTGGGGGGGTTTGCGGGTGTTCTCCACTGTATTTTAGACCAAAAAATAAATTAGATCAAATGTGATTAGGTAAAATGTTTCAGGACAAGTAGTCCCAAACCATTTAGGGAGAGTTGATGTAGCAGGGCCCCAGACCCAGAAAGTCTTGTGGATGATGCAGAGGGTCCTGAACTGGACAGTGGACAGATTCTAGGACTGGAGAGATGTGGTCCCTGGGCTTGACCCCAAGGATAACTCTTCTAGTCCTATTCTGGATTAGTTGAAGGGGGCGAAGGGAGTAGTTAGGCAGAGTGAGGAATACGCTGTTGCAGTATTCCAGCGTGGATAGGACCAGAGCTCTGGAGACCATTTCAGATGATCTCCCTTGACTCTCTAGAGTTTTATCTAGAATAGCTTTCACTGGCTTTAAAACCTTGCAAGGCATAACATCTGTCATATAGAAATATTGAACCTTCGAAGTTTGATGAGGTGGATGTTATGCAGCGATTGCTATTCTGCATAGGAAATGAACAAAGCAGAGGTAAACAGCAGAAAGTGTCAAGGTTTTCCCCCCCCCTTCTCACCTGAGTTCGATGTTTGCTGGATGTCTTGATCGATGCCTTCTTGCGGACTGATCGAGTCTTGAATAAGGCTGCACAAGTCTCTTCCGACTCCAGCGTGCGTTCAAAGTTCCGGGATGCAAGGATCCAGGAATCTGGGAAGTAAACGGAGTGTGCAACTAGCACACGAGTCCAGGAATCAAAAAGGAAGGAAAGGGACTAGGAATGGTTTAGGCTGGATGAAGCACATGTCTAGTTGCTACTTCGCAATAGCATTGAGACGTGCGGAGCCGCGGGAGGCATGGTCTATAAATAGAACGCGCTACGTCCAAGGTGTAGAGCGAGGAAGGTGTTTCACAGTGGACGGCCAGGTTGGAAGTACAAGGGAGTGTAAGCCCCGTTGAGACAAGGACCAGGAAGTCCAAAAGGGGCGTATTCTGTAGTTCATGACAGAGTGCACATGTACGTTCCTTTCACAGAACCTATTGACACCTTCATGAAGTTTCAAAGCACTGTTTAATTAGCTTGTTGTGTCATGTGCTTTTAATGAGGTAACTATGAGTAGAGAATACAATTGATCCAGTAACTTAACACCAGTGCATACAGTGGCTGCAGATCCCTAAGCCATGAACACCGTTCCTTTTTACCCCTGGTAGCCACTGATGGTTTCGTTGAGATTTCCTGGTGTAAGATGATTTTTTCCAAATGTACTCTTCCTACAGGGGGATGATAAAGCCTCAACAGCAGTCTCATCAAAATAGAGAGCAGCTTGTTGTCTGCCGCTCCAGCATGTTCACCATAAAAGCTGTATATATTTTTTTTATTTTTTTTTATTTTATTGTTTTTTTTCAAACCTTTAAAATGACAACGTATAAACATATAACATACAAACGTATAACACTCATCAATTGTGTACTTTCAGATGGATTTCCTCATAAACTGTTGTCTGGCATATCGTGCAATTTCGAGTTTTACAGCCGTGTTCACTCTGTTGGTGTCCACATCAGGCGATTTTCAATTGACTCCAAAAGATGTGTTACCAGGAGTATCAATTTGAAGTATGTTCCTTAATGCATCTGTTTCCACCAGTCGTCTGTGCATAAGGATGGATGATTTACACTCCGTGGACCCAAATGAATTGTTCTTTCAGATCTTAGCTTAGTGCAAAATAGCACTAGGTGTTTGAGTGATTTATTAGCTTGCAAGCAAAATCTACATTTCGGGTTTTAGATGCTCATTTCTCCTCCATAAGCGGAGACGTTCGATGGTTTTAAACAAATTTAATCTGAACAATAGAAACATACTTCGGGCTTGCAGATCTGGAAACAATGTAATGTATCGCTATTGGGTGTTAAAGGCACATATCTCCAGTGGCGCATCACACATTAATTTGGCCGCAGATCTCTCAATACATGCTTGTTCCCAGTCAGCGCACCATATTTTTTTACTGCATCCGGGTTTTCATGAAGCATATCAACTTTAATATCATGGTTCTGTAATAACACTTCACATCTATTCGACCACATTGAAGCGACGTTAGAGTTACCAGATGAGACATCATAGAAGATGTCAAATTGAGGGATTTGCGCCCGAATACATGTTTTGCGATATAAATTTAGCAGGCTCCAACTTATCCTAGCGTGGATCGATATGAACGATAATTCATATCTTATGCATGCGGTCTTCACGCCCTTCAGAAGGGCTAGTATTTTCGACCAAAAGCAGTTTTCTAGCTGTATATATTCAGTGATGGCCACAGTCAGGTTTAGAGTAAATGATGGTGATGAGATCCTGCGTAAGCAGAGCCTCACAACAAATGTTATATGGACAGCCACATCGAAACAGTCAAGAAAATAGCAAGCAAATTAATGCCAACTTTTAAAGAACCTTATTTCTTTGACAGTTCCTTCTTCTCTATCACTATTCGACTGCTTGTGGCTTTGTTCATTACTTTTCAGTGTCAAATATATCCCTGTTATCAATGTATGCAATGGCCATCACCTGAAGTCCCTTAACAAACATGGATGGGGCAGGCTACTACCCTGTAAGTTGTTGCTTCACTATCACTTTTGTGAGGTGCATCAGGGCTGTTTTTATTCAACTACCCCCACAGAAAAGCCAGAGTCTATAAAAGTATCTTCTCTTGACTCACAGGGATTTTACATTATCCTTCACAGAGGTCCTTTTAATCAGTCTCCATATTCATTCCTAAATTCCCATATCGCTGACAGGCCTATATGGAGTTATAACTTTGGCCTTGGCTCGGATATCTGTGATAGGCTTTCGATTAGCAAGTCAGGCTGATCAGTCACTAAATTGGGAAAACATGACACCAACATCAGCCCACGCTGGAAGCCCTACTGATGGGGCCCACTCCAAACTTCTCAAAGGTGCACAGGTTGCGCCACAGACTCCTGTGTCAGGCCTGGATGACAAGGTATGCTCAAAGCACAGATGATCATGCTCTAGACATGAGGTACTGAATACAGCACTGGATGAAAGTCATAGGTTTATTAATCAAGCTCGTCATCTTTCCCCTTGCACAGAAATAAAGGGGCGGTAGTGACTGTCACTTGGCGCGCAAAAGTACCAGCTGCCACTGTGTGTGAACCAATAACATTATAATACACATCCTCAGGGTAGAGGCAGCTTTTTTGTGCCAGGAGGCGGGGCAGGTCTTGAGAGGGCACTGATATTGTGAACTATTTAAGGTCAGTTGTGGCTGCTTAACATTTTGAGTGCAGGGGCATTAACATCTCATGCAAATTAGTGTGAGCATCCGAGCATAGTGAGGGAGACTAGTAATGTAGGAGGTATGGGTGGGGTTCGCACCCGAGAAATTGTTAAACATAAGGGGCCTCATTACGACCCTGGAGGTAACCATGGCACTATTTGCACCATGGTTGCCTCCAAAACCTTAACGATTCCGCCATGGTGAATGGAGCAATTACCGCCCCATTCCAAGGTTGGCGTTGCGGTAATTCCCCATTCACCATGGCCCTTCAACAAAAACCATTTGAGCCCCATAGGGCTCAATAGGAATGGGGAAGGCGCTAATAACGGTACCGCTAATTGCGGTACTGTAACCAGGCGTTAAGGGAGGACCCGCAAAGGGACCTCGGAATAGGGCGGTAAGAGATTACCGGCACCAGTGCCCTTACCAGTACCAGTATTCCCTTACCGCCCGGGTCATAATGAAGCCCAATGATTTGAAATGGTCCAGAAACAACAGGAAAGGGGGGAGGGTTAAAAAGCCATAAAATTTACAATTGGCTCTCTAAGGTAACATGAACAAAAACCCAGTAGATGCTATTTCAATTCATGTTTATTTGAGAAAGTAGATGCTATTTCACCAACAGTAAATGGGAGTATTTTACTACATTTTCATGATGGCTGTGTCCACAACATACACTAAATTGCCACTGTAGGTCACGTATATGAAGCTGCAGCCACAATCTAGCAATGCTGGTAATGGTCACAGTAAATCATTTTCATAAAGATGGAGAGAAAGTCTATGCCAGTATTGGTCACTATAACAAAACCTAATGAAGCAGTGGACACAATCTGTGCCAGTATGGGGACTGCCAAATCACTTTCATGAACAGTGGACACAATATATGCCAGTATGGTGACTGTAAGTCTCTCATGAAGCTCCAACCACAATCTATGCTAGTAACGGGCAATAAAAATCACTTATTATATTCCACCTCCAACAAAAAAACCATAGTTATCTCTCCTGTATGCAGGACGGCTTCAGGGCCTTTCAGCCTTTGCAGGTGAAACAGGCCCCGGGTCTCAGGCAGGGCCCCAAGCAGCTGCCCCATGTTGGCAGCATTATGACAAAGCAACAAACACCTTTAATTCAGGACATTAAATGTGCCCTTTACAGAGCACACATTACATCCTGCCTTTGCTGGAACCCTCAGGCATTTTCCTCCTTGGGGCCTCTGGCAGTATCAGGTAACAATTGTATCTCCTTGTTGCAGTTTCACTCTAGATTTATCTACATTAGCACATTTATGTAAAAAAAAAACAATAGCTTTTCAGTTTACGTTTAGTATTTCAACTTGCCGCTGGCTGCCTGTCCTGTTATACTCTGCAGTTACTAACCCCCTGGCTGATTTATTTTGATTCTATTAGAATTTAAGCACCACAATGGTGTTACCCCTAGGCCCTGAAATTCAGGCCATGACAAAATGATAATTGGGACAAACAAAGCTGTTTCCTGATTCGTGGACCTGGTTGGGAAAAAAGCAGACAATTAGGGCCCTGATTCACAGAACGTTTTCCTATGGGATTGCATTATTATAAAACACTTCTGTGAACCAGGCCCTAAATCTGAGCCCAGCAAATCTTTCGAAAAAAGGCAGCCCCACCGATCAATTACTCAAGGCTGTATAGGTTTAATTTAACAATACGATGTGTTTTAATGTATCAAGAAAAACAAACCTCGCGCCAGACACATTTTCTTTTGCTCATGTTGATTTAGCTGCTAATTGATGACATACATTGTCAAATAGGTGGCCGCCAGAGACTGCAAGAATTTCCATCCAGGGAGTTGGGACCAGGTTCTGCAAAATGAAGCGCTGCATTAAGAGTGGATGCTACATTCCACCCACCCTATATTTATTACACACATTAGAAAGCTACACAGACAAACTGAGCAATAAAGGGGAGGCAACGGTATTTGAGAGGCCCTGCACGTTTTTGATGTCATTATTTAGATAGGGTGAATTGATTTTCTAAATAAAAAAACAGGACCAGCACAAACATAAAGGTAGGACTATCAGAACAAGCCCTGCTCCTACATCCCCAGTAATTAATTTCCATCACTGCTCCTAGATTTACACACTGTGTAATTTGGCTGTGCCTGTAAACCTGTTAACAACAAAGCTGCGTTTTCACTGATTCCTGTGATAGGCCTTGCTAATATTTTCTTTTCCACAAGCAGTCTTTGTGGCACAAGCAAATGATGCATGTGGCTGCTAACTAAAAGGGTGGGAGTCCGAGGCCACAGTGTGATGGGGCTTCAATGGTTGTGCAAAAATGTTGCACAGGTTATGGATTATAAAAGTTATCATGAACTGTTGCTGATTAAGTGGTCATCACCTGCCACTTCCCCAAAAACTGGGCTCTTGTGATGGAAGATAGAGTCTGAGCAAAACTAGGGGTGCATCAGCTGGCACGTACCACACATCAGTTTCCCTTTCTTATACAAACACATGATACTTTATTAAACTCCTTTTCCGCCAACTTTGACTCTTTGCACTCTGTGCGCCCCAGTGTGGGTACTAGGCTTACTTAACACCCAGGGGTGAAAAACCAACCTTATGTATTCCAATAATTTCTATCCGTTTGCCAATTTAGTAATTGGATGAATGGATAAAATGGAGTTGATGGTTGTGGGTGCAAAACCTATTAAATGCCCTGTCTTATCCACAAGTCTTATCCACAAGTATTGGAGATATAACGAGGGTTGAAAATTACCCCTACCTGGGCCGTGAGATGAGCTCATCCAGAGCCTATAAACATATTAAGGAGACAAAAAGACTCAAGGCAAAACAATTGGCTAATTTAATACGCAGATATGCATATCAGACTGCTGGGTACTCGCTGGAAAGGATTTTGATATTATGTAAGCAGTATATTTGTGCAATGATACTATATGGGTTAGAATCATTGGCAATGCATGACATGCAATGGTTAGATAGTGTTGAGAGCTATTTTTGGAAAACTGCCCTTGGACTGGCACAGTCTATGCCTATTGAATATATTAGACTGGAGCTAGGCCTGACATCACTGAAGGGACAGGCCATTGTAAAACAAGGACCTTTATACCTTAATAAGAACACTTCACTGAACTGTGAATTTTTACCTCTTCTGGCTAATACCCAAGGCAGCATTTTGAAAGTTGCTAGTAGGGACTTTGATAGCTGGGTTGTAAAATGTTTTGAAAACATTTCTTGTTACCCTGCTTTCAGGCGTGGTACTAGCTTCAATGTTCTAAAATTGATATTTAAAAAGAAGCTGCGCATGTGGGACTGGACTAATAATTATGAGCATTTGTTTAAACTAAGTTCATACGAAAATAGTGTCTGTTTCACATACATATCTTAAGGCGCAAAGATATATTATGTGTTGTCTGTGTCCTGCTATGAGAATATTTTTGTTTAGATTAAGAACTAAATCAGCTACTGGTACTTTTGAAGTCAGGCCCTTGCTACAATATCCCTCGTAAATTACGTACATGCCGAATATGTAACAGTAAGAACATACTAGAATCCTCGAGACATTTGTTTATGGAGTGCTTAGATTTAGCACCTGTAATTATGGAGCTTTTTGGGTGCTTTGTCCATAACATTGAGTATCTACAAACTGACCATTTTTGGACATACTGTTAAATACAGAAAATCAAAAAGTACATTTTGCTCTATTTCGCATGTGGAAAATAATATTGAATAAATTGGCAAGTATTTCCCGCTCTGGTTAAGCAAATGGTAGACTAGGACAGGGGACACTAAATGGTCCCTTCTTCCGAATGTGAGGCTAATTCATATCTATGTAAGTTGGAATTTTAAATCTTTTAAAATGTTATAGTTTTATAGGTTTATAGTTTTATTATTATTTATTATATTAAGGATATGGGAATTGTACAATGAGACACACACACACTAATGAATTGGGAATTTTTGAAGTGAGTAGATGAATGAAAGTAGATTTTAAAGTGTAGTGCAGACGATAATAGGTGTATCTGAAGGGACGTGATGTATTATGGGATTGGTAAGGTCCGTAAAGTCTGACAATATGCATTAGGCATGTAATTGAAAATGGACATTTGTAATTATTAATGCTACCATATGGTTAATTAATTGAATTTGTATTTGTGTTTTGTTTGTGATATTGTTGTTGATTGAAAATTGATATTTGTAAAAGTTTTAATACTGTATATAAATAAATAATAAGTAATGGGATTACCTCTTGGTAGCTCCAGTGCTACTTGCTACTTGTCAATCACAGCCCATTGCTGCTATGGGCTTCTAGCAAGACGTCCTCATCTTGGGCTTATCTCCACATGATGTTATGGCCCCCCTGATTCCCTGGGTGGTAAATATCCAGATGTAGTCAGCTGCTGATGTAATTCTTACACATGAAAAATATTCGGCAATAGGGATGATTAACATCCTACATTTACCTTTGGTATTTAATCTGGTCCAAGATGTGTTTATTAGACATTTTACAGGTCTTTCTTAAGTGTCCTTTTGAAGTATTTTAGCATCTCCTCTTTAGGTTTGTATGCAGATGTTGATCCTGCAAAAAAATATTCATATAGAATATGGAGGGCTGTGATAGAATATGGAGGGCTATGGTATGCCTGTAATCCCTAATTTTGCATTAATTGCCCAGAGTTCTGGTTAGCATTGTGTCGCCTTCATTTATTGTGCCGTTATGTTTCAAAAGGTGGCAGCATTCTGAACCCTTAATTTTTATTCTGGACGTCACCAACACGTGTGCATAATGACATCACAAAGTGGTGACGATATTCACCTTGTTCATTGGATCACCTCCTAGTAGAATGCATGACTGAGTGAGCCACAATATTGGGGATGTGGCACACTTCCATTCTTGTTCCTGATCCCTACCTATAACCAAATCTTGTTTTATTAATGTTGTTTATTATGGGCATGTCAGATTGGAATAATGATGCGTCTCCACTGTAGCTTTCACACCCAGGCAGCGGGGCGGATCCAGGTATGAAAGCTATTTGCACCCCAGAATTTCCCGGGTTGGGAATGGTTTTATTTTTTATCCTAACGACAGGAGATGTCCTCAGCACGAGCACATCATCCGTCGGAATGACATTTTCTTTTTTTTAAAGACCACCTCCATTAAAATAGAAAAGGGACTACATCACTTTTTGCATGACCGCAGCCATGGAAAAGAGGTATCAAAATGGCCACCATCATCCTAAAAGGGAACCAGTAGCTTTTCTATTTTTATGGCAGCTGGCATTTATAAGGGCTATTTTTATTTTGACACCATGGGAGGTGAAGTGACAATCGCGCCCTGCCAAGGTAGATTGTGATTGGTCAATCTGCCTTTCCCGCGTGCGAATTAAAGTTATAACTTGGTCTCTATCTTCCTATGCATGGTGCACTTTTATGTGCACACTGTGAGAAGGATATCCCTTGTTATCTAACATTACTGGCGAGATTGCTGATTAAATAATACAGCATCTCTCTCTTCATCACGCTGTGCATTCACATGTATATGCCCCAGGAAGTGAGCCATTGCTACTAGCGTTACTGTAGCAACTGTTCAATTGTTGTGTCACCTTTATCTCCACCCAATTGTTCTAATGCTTTCATACGAGTATCTCCTGACGGTTTGGATGTCCCCCTTCTCTCCTTTATGAGCTCTATATTTAATGTGTTTGCGAAATAGTCTAACTATTATGTGCTCCCTGTCTCAGTCAGGAAACCCCTTCTGTTGTTGCTAGGCCTTTAAGGGACACTTGGATATTAGGTAGTAAAAGAGGCCTTTAGAGCAAAGGAATTGGGTAAATAATTCCAGATAAACCTAATTCTTGGTAGTTTCCAAAATCTACAGCTCTTTGATAGACGTTTTGGGTGATTGCCAGATCTGGATGAAATAATAAGAATGCCCTCTTTACCCTCAGAATTTAAGGTATGATCAGAAGAAGCTTCTTAGCCCTTCAAACCCACATGAAGGTTCTGGGCAGAGAATTATTTTTAAATTTCTTTTAATATAAAGTTAGAGGAAACAAGTGTAAAGAAAAAACAGTATGTGGGATTGAATGCATGTTGATGGTTTCTCATATAAACAGTCCTTATCATGCTGTTTTTTTTTCAGTTCGTTTTTCCAGACAAATTATCTAGATGTTCATACTGCTCCAGATTAAGTCATATTGTTTTGTCTGTAAGAAGTAGAAAACATGCATTTATCGATATTCAATATGCATTTCATTTCTGACCACCATCCATCAAGTGTTGCTATTTTACTTGGTTGTGACATAAAAAGGAAGAGCAGTCTAGTTTAAAGACTAGGGCCAATACCATGTGTGACAAAGTCAAGTGACCAGGGGGATGATAGTCCACAAGCATATGGCGAGGATCCCCTAGTCACCCTCACTTAGCCCCTCACACAGGTCAGTTCACCCTCATCAACCCAGGCTCAGCTAGATCTAGGACATTCCCCGTAGTTAAGATTGCAACTCTGAAGCACTTGCCACAACCCCGTCGGATCCTGCTACAGACACAGTTTCAATGCGGCACCAACACGACCGTGGATGCATGGACAGGGAATCCAAGATGGCAAACTGGTGTTTGAAAGCTGCGGTAAAGTCGCTGCAAAGATTGCATGCTAGGACATATGCCACACATTATGGGTAGAAGCAATTCTACAGTAACCAATATCACATTTGCCACAATAAGGCTACACACATGCAGGTCCTTACATGTAGGTCAGACCCAGTGTTTATGTTAGTAAAGTATAAAAGAGACATGTGGCGGGTTGGAAGAAGGAGCCAGACACCTTAAAGACATTTTGACTGATGTTTAATAAAATGATAAGAATAAGGTCGATCTTTCCCTACTGCTACAGGTCCCCGCCTATATAAATAAACTAAAGGTGCTTGTTGGTCATCAGGAAGTCCCAAATGAATATGTTAATGGTCCAAACTAACTCTAACTGACCCTACCACTATGTTAACTAACTTAAATGAGACCAAGCAAATGTCTCTTCTCCTGGTCGCCTCATATAGTATTGTCTCTACTTAATTCTAAGGTTTACTTAGCCAAGTCTCTTTGAATAGTCTCTTGACGCTTCCTTGATAAGTTCTTTTAATTCATTCAGAAGATACTTAGGTGGTGTCCCCTCTTTAGGGATAGGTTTTCAAGCGTTCTCCTTAATACACTTTCTTATACTCTGGTCTAAACATGTATGCCTTTCCGGGTCTTGTAACACAGGCTATCTTAATCGGGTATAACCTTTCCCCCCTCCTGGGGTTTCCCACTCTGATAATCTCTCCTCTTATTTGATTCATAGGATATTTTGATTTCCGTATTTGTAATTACTGGACTTTATCTCTGACCTTCTCCACTGTTCACTTCTTTCACTGTGGGGCACTTTCCGCTCTTCTGTTGGGTCCTAATTAATTTATTTCAGGTTTATTAGTTATTCTCCTTATCGTATTTACACACTCACAGTTAAACAGTTTTATATTCAATATCACATTTGTCTCAATGCGAAAAGTTCTTCTTGCTTCATAAGGTTGGCCTGGCAGACTGCGGCTTGTCTCATTCTCTGTTACCTCTTTCTGTGCAGGAGACCGTGGCAGGGCTCAGCATTCGCTTGGGTCCTCTCCTTCTGCTTCCGCTCTCATGCGTCTCAATGTCGCTGGTTTCCTGTTTTCGACCTTTTCTCTCATTGCTAGTGTGTATGGGTGCGAGCACCAGGGGGCTTTGGGTAATCCCCACTGTGATGGTTTTGGTGCAGTTAGATTGGCAATACTGCCCAACACAATGTAAATGTGGCCACTGTACCATCAGACATTGAATTCTCTTCTCTGTGCTCACAATCACCTCCTGCCCTCTATTTAGCAACATGATTTACACACAAGGAGTTGGTGCCAGAGGAGCACAGAGGTGTAGAGGGGGGAATATTTAGTAAGATTTAGTTGCAGATAGTGTGGTCCCCGGCCCAGACAGCCTTGTGGATGATACAGAGGGATTTGAATTTAATCTGTGAAGCAACCGAGAGCCAAGTAAAGACTTTCTAGGGAACCAGAGATGTGGTCCCTGGGCAAGAGGCCAAGGATAGGTCTTGCTGCCCTATTCTGGATTAGATGGATGGGTCGCAGTGTGGAGGAAGGTAGGTTCAGGAGGAGGCTATTGCAGTAGTCAAGCCTAAAGAGAATATAACATGGCATTAAATTGTACATTCATTTGTGCTGAATTTGTATTATTCATATGTCTTTCGTAGCCAAGTACATTACCCTGTTTATATATCACCCTCCCTGATGTGAATTGTAATACCATTAAATATATATTGAACAGTTCAATCCAATTCATTTGTTATACAGGCAATGTACATATAGAAGTCACACAATTGAAATACCTATTATCTATGAGACAATAGGCGCGCACCTCGGCAAGTACCGGAAAGTACTGCTTAGCCGTGATCTTCAGTTCCCAAGGATTGCATTCTTTTCAAGTTTGGACTAATACTGGACTTCATATCCCATAAGGCTCTCTTCCACTGTTTGGAGGCGGGACTATAAAATCAAGTCAGCGCGCGCACCTCGTCAAGTACCGGAAAGTACCGCTTGGCCACGATCTTCAGTTCCCAAGGATTATATTCTTTTCAAGTTTGGACTAATACTGGACTTCATATACCATAAGGTGCAAAGCAGTTAGCATTGTGAATATTGTTACATTATTGTTAAGCTCCTGTTAACATAAGTAATACCCTATATCCTTTACTTTAGGCTCTCTTCCACTGTTTGGAGGCGGGACTATAAAATCAAGTCAGCGTGCGCACCGCACGTGCGCACCTCGGCAAGTACCGGAAAGTACCGCTTGGATGCTTTGCCGCGCTTGTCATGGTTTGCGGTCCAAAGTTGTGCTCTCAGGTACTCGCGTCCTAGAACTGTAGTCTGCCCCTGTTTTAGCCGTCTAGCTCATTGTATTTACAATGAAGAGAACTCTGCTGACTTTAAAAACTGGCATGCCTTCTTTGCCGGGAGTTATAAGTACCAACAGCGTTAACTCTGTGTCTACTCTTTCACGATGTCCAGTCAAGAAACTTCACTTGAGCACCACTCCTCGCTCAGGTCTGCCCAAATCAATATCAATTCTGAAATTACAAAATGTTTTAAGTAGACATTTTCGCCCGTTTTGCAAGGACCAATATTCTGGACTTACCTATGCAGATAAACAAGTTGAAACTCCGACGGCGTTCATGACCTCAGGATCAAAAACGGACTTGAACAGTGAACCTACAACTAGACCGCTACATGAAGCAAACAAAAATGAGAATCCGGAAGCCACAAATAAACTGGGAAATCAGGTAAAAGAGGACGCTGTTGCCGACCCATCTGTTATGTTTGCGAAAGAAAATGTATCTGTGTCGGATAGCATATTATTATGCAATGCATTAACAGGGCTGACTGCTAACAGTTGTAAAACTTCTAACATGAATGTTGTTAATGATCTGGCTGTTATAGATATAGACATAAATAATTCTGAGTTATCGATGCAGACCTTACAAGAAAACCTATCAAAATCTCCTGAGTTATTTAACCACGATAGCGATATATAAATCTAAACTCAATCGAGAAACTTTCCTTCATTGCACCAACACCACGCAAATCTACTGCATTTCAGCCAATAATGGATACAAATACCCTTGAAAGTAACACAAGTGGTCTAACTGAAATAGCCTTAAAATCAATGAATGCTGCTATTCATTCGTTAGCCAGATTGTTTGAAACGCTGAATGCCAAATCTGAAAAACACTCGCAGCAGTTAGAACAAATGATATCATGGCAACATAAAATGAGCACAAATATCTATTCTAAGAGTGCATCCCTGTATCCTTATATTACAAAATTTTCTGTGGGTTCGCAAACTGATGTATATTTACATGACAATTATGATCTGAACTTTCGTGATCACTCGATCGCTTTCATCTTGAATCCAATCATAGATCTTGTTTGCGATGGCACTAAAGAACTAAATCCAGGCAGTAAAAGAGATTCTGAGACCAAATTAAAGTATGCTCTTTTTGGAGGCAATAGCACAAATGCACCTGAACTGCCTTCTAGGAAAGTACTGAAAAAAGCTGATGCAGTTAAAAAATCTAAAAATCAAACAAAAGTCAAAGTAACAGCCTCATCACAAACCAAATCATTTGTTAAAAATCTAACTCATCCTCGGATAGCAGCGGTCGCAGTGTCAAAAGCAATAGCTAGAAAATATACACTGCAACCAAAGTAGAAAAAAATCAGACCGCTGTTAATAAGACCATTCAAAATGAATCATATGGTCCCTTAAATGATCTGGTTCAGGCTACCACAAACAACATGACTACTCAGACTGTAAATCAGCTTGAGACACCTATTTCTCTGATCTCTAAACCTGCACCTGAAAATCAGAACCTATTTGATCGTCGTAAGGAAATCAGACATGCTATAGATGTCTATGTGTCTACTATTCCAGCTCAGACAAACCTAAAAACATTCACAAAAGAAAAAACAGAGACAGCGGTAGATGTTGCCACTACTGACTCTCGTCTAAATGTTGTGAAGTTTGCAGAAATTGCATCGAAGGAGGACAGTGAGAAAGTGCAGCAAAAAACAAATTACATTGAGCCTCCTGGCCAATTACTAATCGAAAAAGATATAAAAAAGTTGATAGAATCGACTTTACTACAGATTTTAAATGGAAAATTGATCACGACTGGCACAGATATTAGAACTACTCCTATTAATAACTTGAGGCAAGCTCCTTTGGACCAAATAAAACTACCTAAATCTGTAACTCGCTCATCAAAACGTCCTGCTGTTCATTCTTTAACATTAATCTGTCGTCCCCTGCCAGAAACAGAATACAACCTGAATCGTGCCTCCTATATTATCTATCTTTAGTGAGATTCCTGCTCTGGGCAACATAGGGACAATTGATATAGAGCTAGTAGAATTTAGTGACGCTCCAAACAAATCATCAGTAACTTTGTGGCTGAACTCAAGAGTAGTGGTTAATACCATCTGGGCGGTCAAAACGCAGCTCTTTGACCTTGGATTTTTTCTATTAGCAGGACCCAGTTCCTCTGGTATTTCCCATAATAACATGACAGGAAATCCCGCGACCAAAATGTCGTCACCTAAATTAACATCAAGCTCTCAAGCATGTAAATGCAGTCAACAGAATAATCATTGTTAGCAATCTTTTAATGACTCTCAAAGCATGACCTTAATTAGCTGGAATTCGAGAGGATTTAAGCACCTCATGAATAATAAGGACTCTAACTTGCAAATGCACAATGTCATCATGCTTCTTCGTGGGATAAATATGACATCTATCTGAATCCAGTTAACAAGGGCAGTGCTGGTAGACCTATTTCAGGATTACTCATTGCGATCAAACAAAGTTCTTTCACAAAAAGTTATTTATGGTACATGCCAAATCCATTCGTTCAGATGCTTAAACTTTTCAGAGATTATGTATTGTATGTCCTCATAAATGTACACTGGAACCCTCTAGGAATATCTGACGACGATTTTCTGGAAAGTGTGAACGATGCATTTGGTTTGATCTCTCGTGAAAATAAAAACATTAAACTATTATTAGCTGGTGACCTAAATTTGCATTGTCTAGAACCAGCAAGACAAACAAATCAGAATCGTTTACTAAATTGGAACAACTTTGTTAAAGTCAAAAATGTATTCATGCTAAATGGATCTTGCTCGACAGATATTCCGCCAAGGTCAACTTGGTATAGAGGTTCTAGCATAGGGATTATTGATTACATCTATGTCCATGATAAAATGCTGAATTTGACTGAATCCTTTCGAGTCATCCGATCTGATGCGAGCGATCACAATCAACTGAATGCTACATGGCTACCTAAACACAAATTGGTAAGAACTGGTAATTATTTTCATGGCCGTACTATTATAAACACTGCCCGTAATAGACTCATTTGGACAGAAACGTCTCTGAGAGCATTCAGTGATTTCTATGCTTCACTGATAGTCAATGACGGAGAGGTTAATCAGAATGCCCCAATTTTGTATCCTGAATTAATGCAAATGTTTCAACCAAAATCTATTAGGCATAAAACTAAGCAAATTCCGCATTTACATATCTACAATCATGACATTAGAATTAGGAAAGCACAAACTCGATCTGAAAAAAGACAAGCTCTGAAATTGCCTAAAGCCGAACAAACTATTGCTCTCATTCAAATTATAACTAAATATAAGAACTGGATAAAAGAAATGAAATCTAAACTTTACCAAAATGATGGGGGTTCTATGTTAAAAATACTATCCTCCAAACATTCTGCTGAATCTTGGAGAATAATAAACCAAGCGACAGCTGGGCAACAAATAGCAGTACCCATAAACCCAGTAAAAAGGGATACTTGGATTCAGTACTATTCAACCATATATTCTGGATCCCTGTCTGCACAGAACTGTTCCAGTTCTGAAGTTGGTAATCCGATTCATCTAGAATTTGATATAGATGACATTTTATATTTCATCCTTAAAGTTAGTAGATCAAGAGCCCCTGGGCCTGATGGCTTATCAAACCTTATCATGAAGCAATTTCCAGAGCCATGGGCTGACATACTGAACGTCATGTTCAGAAATATTCTTTGCTCTGGGAAAATTCCAACTTCCTGGAAACATTCGATCACTATTCCCGTGTATATAAAGGGTGACCGAGCTAACACCGTAAGCTACAGACCAATCTCATTGCTTGATGCCCCTGGCAAAATATTCTGCAGTATTATTCTACGAGATTTAAATGAGTGGTCTACACTAAATAGCAAGAGAGACCCCTTTCAATCCGGTTTTGTACAAGGACTCTGCACATTACCAAACATGACCACTATAAATGTTAAATCACAATATGCCACCCAAAAACAACCACTGTACTTTGCCTTCATTGACTTCTGTATGGCCTTCGATTCCATAGATCGAACCCTATTGTTTCAAAAACTGAAATCCTTTGGCTGTCCGTCGGCAATACTTGCTTTGATAATTCAACTTCATTCTGATACTGCTATGCAAGTACGTCTTTCAACAGAAGGTCTTTTATCAGAAAAGTTCAATACCTATCAAGGTCTTAAACATGCTGCATTATGGCGTGCATCCTGCTTAATCTCTTCATTCTTGATATAGGAGTTTCTTTTTCTGATATTGTGTCTGATGCTCCGAGACTTGGAAATCAGCGTATAGCTTGGTTGCTCTACGCTGATGACCTGGTGCTGATTTCTCAGACCCCACGGGGGCTGTAAAATCTATTATCAGCATTAACAAACTATGTCAACATGAACAAATTGGTTGGGAATCTTGAAAAATCCCAGACAATGATTTGTAGAAATTCAAGAAAAATCTTAAAATCTGGGTTACAGAATTGGACACTTAATAAAGAATCCTTGAAAATCGTAACAGAGTACAAATATCTAGGATTAACAGTACAGAACACAGTTACAAATCATATATTCTTCATAAATATACAGTCCAAATTGACATCTTTGATTTCACAGGCAAAAATTCTAGTCTATAGATATGGGAAATTTACTTATAACACCTTCTTTTTTATGAAAAGAAAGTAATTCCCATTCTTACATATGGAATTGAATCAATGTTATACACCGCAGATGGTGTGTGGAATCAACTTGAAGCATGTTTCTGGAAAAAAGTGTTACATCTTCCTATTAGCACTCCAATGCCAATTCTAAGATTTGAACTGGGCCTAGTATCTTTAGCCGGTCGTGTCATGTGGCGTATGTGCTCTTTCTTCAGAAAATGTTTACTGGGTGTAAAAACTAATAACATGCTGAGTGTGGTAGCGTGGGAATTAATTTCATCCAAACTTGATTTTCCCTTTAAATGGCCTAATTTTGTTCTTAATGCCTTAATAGAAGCAGATATCTCCTTAACGCTTCTACTAGAAAATCAAACACGAGCCAAAAATAAATTCTACTACTGGGACTGGATAAAAAAACGAGAAACCTGCTTAAAATATAAAGACTTTGACTCTGCTAGTTTTGGACATAAAAGGCTTCGACATATGTCTTCACATTTACTAAAGTGTCCTTCGCCAATAATAAGGAAAAATAATCTACGTTTTCGACTAAATTTGTGGACGACTAGAGATATCCTTGCTAGGAGGAAACTTATATCACCTAATATGAATTATTGTCGTTTTTGCAGAATTAGCACTGAAAAAGAAACACTACAGCATGTAATAGTATCATGCCCTCAACTTCATGTACAACGTGAGAAACACTTATCTAACATGTTGATTCTATCTGGAATTTCAGGTGATAAATAATATATGGGTACAACTCATTTCAAGCACAAAATTTACTGTTATGAAATCAATAGTGCAATTTCTTGAGGCAATCTATCCTGAGGGAAAAAACAAATGAATTAATTATGTAAATTTGATTTTATCTGATCGCAAGCTACAAATTGAAGTTATGCTTTTTTTAATCATAATGAATATATAATAAGCATAATTGAAAATGTTGTCTTGTTTATTGAAACTGAAACATTTTCTTTTGTATTTTTAAACTTTGTATTTGAAAAGTTGATTTATCAACTATATCAAATAAAATAAAATAATAATTAAAATGTATCTATGAGACAACTGTACTTTTTCCCTGTTTGGCATTCGCAGCATGTTTTGTTTCACCCCTTCTTTTTAATCAGACATGTTATGTTTTATGCTACTGCAGCACCTTATGGTGACTGTTAATCTTTTCTAAACTTGAACACTGTGGTTTGACTTCAATACTGTCTGCCATATTTTTGGTATGCCGCACTTTGATTTGATAACCTTTGACTGTCATGCTTCCATTGATCGCAATTTTCAATGGCAGATCACCTCTGTCACTCGTATTACCTTGTATTGCACATGCTGGATGCTGCTTTCACACCCACTGTGTCAAAATTATATCTTCGAGGGCAGTAAGCCTATGTTTTTTTATTTTTTATAAAATGATGCAGGTAAATCTGTTTCTTGAAGTGAAATATCTATATCATACCCCACTTTTATAATGCTCCATTCTAAGATGTATAATTCACACATACACCCTGCTGTAATGGTCTCCTGACATCTGAAGCATACAGTGGTGGCAGGGCAGTTTTAAAGTTCTGAACACAGCTGCTGTGGTATTTCTTCTGTATATGCCTCTGGTTCAAATTATCACAATTGTGCACACCAGCAGCCTGGTGGCATTTGTTATTATCCATATATAAGCCATGTCTAGTTTTGAAATGGTAGCTACTGAGCTTACACAATTATACAGCCACAATAAGTTGATATAATTCATTGTCAGGTTGGTGAACAGTGACTCATTTATGAAAGGGCCTAGTGTATTAAGCCGTATGGCCTGGGTCTACTCATAATAAGTGCCACCCATGAAGCCCTCTTTTTGATTGCCCTGAGAAGAGTTGTCACCTTCCTACAGGGAACAGGAACACTCCCTGGGAAGTACCCTGGGAAACAGTGCTTCAAAGATGGTCCTTTTATTACAATTGGCACCTCACACCAGGTGGCGGTTCCTGCAGACATTTTGATATAGTCAGAGGTAGGCGTGAAATTAGGCTAGCCTAGGTTAGAGCTTCAGTCTAAGACGTTGAGACCTCTCTGTGAACTGAAGATCTCAACGGGGCTAGCCCAAATCCCACCTTCCTCTGCCTGCCTATATCAAAACGTATCCAGTAATCATGCTGTCATGTGAGATGGCAGTTGTAATAATAGGACTATCTGTGCAGCACTGGTTCCCAGGAGACCTCCCAGGGATCGTTCCTGTTTCCTGGAGGAAGGTGACAACCCTTCTCAGGGCGACCAAGAAGAGGACTTCCTGGGCTGGACTTGTGGGTACAGCCAGCCCAGACAGCTTAATACACAAGACCATCTCAATAGGGACATTTCGAGGAACTGCATCAAACCTGAAATGTTTCAACAGGAAGCTACACTAATGTAAACGTGTTTTAAAGAAAGACGACACAATAACAAACCTGTGTCACAAACAGCTAAAGGTCTAACAAACTACAAAGAACAGTGCAAACAAAACAAATTTCTCTCATATTAAATTCACAACCAGTATTACAGATCTTGTAAAATGCTTTGTAAAAACCTCAAACTATGAATTGGAGATATACCAAAATTGTAAACACTAGAGCAAGCACACGTATGAATTTGATAAACCCGTAAAAACCAATGCTTTTTTCAAATTTGGTAATTGTATGTGGCCACAAGCTTTGAATGAAAATAAAGACTTTAGGAAAGTGCAGTTGAAGCCTCACAAAATCAACTCTTTCATAAACAGTAACACTACCCTTGTGATTAATATAATAATTTGTATTTGTAATAAACGTTATATTGTAAGCACAAAAATGAAGCTTAGAGAGCTGATCTATGAACACATCAGCAAGATACAAATCTGTGATGCCAAACAACCTCTTGATCAATGTTGGAACACCTTGCATGGAAATGCAAACATTCAAGAGATTAGATTTATCAGTATTGATCAAAGTGTGTGTACAACGTGGAAAATAAATAAATAGTTGCATCTAGAGCAAAGGAAAGCACAGTGGATATATTTATTATATGGAGCATCAGAAGGTCTGAATAAAAGATCATGCCATCTTTGGCTATTATGTTGTCCAATATATGTAACTTATCTAATCCATAACATATAACATTAATTATATTAATGTAATTCTCATTTGCATATTAGTGAGTCAAAATCCTTGCCATACCCACCATACACTACCTGAAGCATCAGAATGAGAACACTATAAAACAATGTACTAACTCAATTACTGATTCTGGTTGTCTCGCCACAGGATCAGGGCAAGATAAACACATTTTTGTAACTATAAATATTAATTCCAGAGCATGCACCATGGCCAATTAATTCATAGGGAATATATATATATATATTTTTTTTTAATTCTCATACAGTCCATGCATAATAACATAATCTGACCTAACATTAGATAATTCCCCCAAATTAACTAATGTTCCTACCATATCTGTATTCCTCATAAACATCAGAGATTTTAAGATCTTTAAAACTGAATCTGGTTTATCAGACATTATTAAGTCACTCTAAGCTCCATGGAATTGAAACAAGCAAAGGTTCCTACTTTACTAACAGTATAAAAACGTGACCACTATCATTTGTGTGTTTTCCCACATTTGCTCACTTCCAGTGCTATTCACTAGTGTGTTCTTAAACCTGTGAATGAAAAAAAGAGCGGAAGGAAGCCAGAAGCTTTATCAACTAACGTTTGATTAAGAATCATAAATATCTCTTCTCAAGAATCCTAAAGTAGAACTTAGAATGAATGCACACATTATGGGCCCATGTGTGCCTAACATGGCAGTAAAGTTACCCTACTATGAAAGTCACCTCAACATATGTGGGGAAGAATGCTGCCAGCATCTCTACGATATGCAGCCATAGCTCCTGGACACTTTGCCCAAAGCAGGACTTTCCGGCATGCCCCATACCCCAGCATTCACTGTAGTGGCCAAAGGTCATAGCCTGTAGGCCCTTTGCCTTTTGGACAAGCTCAGAGTCCCCCCAAAGCTACCCAAAATGGCCTCTTCTCATTGACCACTTCCCCACAAAATGGCAACTGGTCATGACCAGTGTCTCTCAGGCCAGGGTCAGGGCCTTTGGCAATGGCTCTAGAAGGTGACCTGTAGGGGCCACTGGACATGGCCTGCAGCCATAACCAGTGACCGATTTTCCACTGAAGTAGCCACTGGCCATGGTTAGAGACTAAATATTAAGGCCTGGCCCATGGCCAGACCCAGTGGTCACTGTGACCCTATTTTAGGTACACAGGGCACTGCCCAGAGACCTGAGGTTTGTATCGAGAACCAGGTGTTTACCATGGACTAGTGTGATGGCCTGTAGATCCCAGGGCTGAAGCAGCCGTTATTCCCATTTGTGGGGGCTTATTGCATCCCTTTCTGGCATCTTTGCACTACCTAGTGTGTGGGCAGCACCAAGATGACTGTAATATCTCAATTATTTGGATTTTTGTAGCACTGTTTCTGGCCAGAACCTGCTTAAAGTCCATGGGTCTCAATGGGAGTCATGCAAAAATGTTTGCATCCTAGCAACCAACGAAAATAGCTGTTATTGACTAGTTAAACGGGCATCCCCAGTCCGGATTTGTTGACATATACAGTGCAATCAGAAACTTAGGACGTAGTTGTTGGGTCTGCAGATTGCTTGAGCCAATCCAAATCTCATTAACTGGTTTGTGGCTGCTTTTAGGCACATTTAAGAGAATCCACTGGATGAATGTGTACCAAACTTTCAAACAGCATGCTTTTGGGGCCAGTTTCCCAATCTTCATGCATGTTTTGGCATGAATCTGTTCATCAGTGACATTACCATACGTCATGGGCAAGAGATCAAGAGACAACTCGAGACTCATTTTGTTTCAAAAAGCTTGATTTACAACTAAAGTAATACAGGGGCTTAGGGTGGACTGGATGTAAGAGCAGGACATTCTCAAAGAAATTAAAGGTGAGCAATTCCATTTTCCTTAAGGACCACAGTCAATCAGTATGTCCTTTTATCCATTTGCGCTCTGTCTCCTGGTAAAATAAAAATCCCTAGCAGTATATGGGGTTTATGTGTCTCCTGCACGTCTTTCTTTGCTTGGCAGAGCCATCACTCTGTTGTTGCCGGGTCAGAATGTGCATGTCCCAGGTGGTCTCTTCCACCTTCTGGTACTCGAGGGGCCCTGGATTGCTGATCACAGTGCCGTACGTAGGTAGATGGTGCTAGACCTCAGTAGGCCTGCGTATTATGAAGACTCTGCCTCATTCTGTCACACTTTTCTTCCCACATTCATAGGGACTTGTGGGGTTCAAGATTTTTCCATCTGCTGCCCAGGGTCATAAGGGATAGAAAGTCCAACTGCAACTTTATATATAAGCGGCAGAGTGCACAGGTTCATGGGACATTTTAGCAGATAAGCCTCCATGTCTTCATACTGCGATGAGCAGAAGAGTACCTACTCAGTGTTCCTATCTGGTCGAGTTACCAGAAGAGTAACTTCACTCTCAATAGGTCATCCCTTGAAGTTTCAGCAGAATTCATTGAAACAGAGGCCAAGTACCATTTATCCAACCACAATTTAATTTATTTGAACTAAGGAATTTCTCGCTATGTATGAACCGTCAAGGTGTTGTTTGTAAACCGTATTTCCCCCTATTGCCCAAACTCTTGACCACAGTAGAATTTGCCTTGGCATGATTTGATGATTAGATGCACAGGTACATTTAGCACTTACGTTCACTTGAACACACTTAAATAGTTTCCTGAAGTGAACTGGGGCCCCAAAGTTGTATGGTCCCACAGACTGCTTCTGTAAAAGGATGCTGTCATCAGCTTTCCCTGGTAGGCAACCGTAGAGGCAGCAAAGCAGATGTTAAAACTTACAACCACACCTGCAGCTTGCACTCTACACCAAGTATTGTGTCTTGACCACCCGTGGGCACCATGCTACCATGGCTGCAACTATTATCCCCAGGTAGTCAAACGTAGTTACATTCTGCAATTCTATCCCACTCATGACAGCTGCATGACTAAACGCCTTTCTGTGCCCCATGGTCATTTTTGTTTGCTGCCCTTGGATATTCAGCCAGTTAAACCTATAATAACAATCAAAAACCAACCTTAATAATATTGGGCTATTTTTCCATTCACAATATGACCACAGCATCATCCACAAAGAGGATGGAGCAGGAAATAGATTCTTCTTTAAGTCATCTAAAAGTAAATTGAATGGGTTTTGGGCCCGGACAGATCAATGATGCATCCCCTTTCCTCTTTCAAAGGCCCCCCATCAATACCTACTTAGGGCCATACCTTAACCACCTGAAGGGATTGTATTAATGTGTTTAATTAATTATTAAGCCCTTCAGCATGCAGTGCCACGAGACATTATCCATCAGGATTGAATCAAACACAAACTTTAATCAATACCAGTGAGGAAAATATTCCCCATATTTACTTGGATGTACTTAATGTGCTTAATAAAATGCTTAAAATGTTAACTACAGAGTCCCAGAGCCCTGGCAAACCTACAATGGACTTCCATTATCAACTTTTCGGAGAACTCTAAATCCTAAATTCTAGTCAGGAGGATTTTACCAAATACGTTTCCTGCTACTGCTAATAGTGAGAATGGCCTGTAGTTTGCTGGATCTGCCCTTAGCCTCTTTTTGAAAATTGGTATGGCTTCTGCAGTTTTCAAATATGGCGGCATCTTCACTGGTTGTATAAATATTGTGATGCTGTAGGAGTAAGACTCAGACACAGATTTTTATTGGCAAATACTTTTATTATTAACACAAAACAGGGTTTGGAGAAAATTTTAACTAGCCCAAAGCCCTGCCTCAACAAAAGTAGCTACTGAGAAACTGTCTGTGTCAGCATTTCCAAAAAAGGATACACTATTCTGTGTCCAAATCCTAACTTATCCCTTATATGCTAAACTTAAACCAAGGTGAAAAGGGAAACTGTCTCTTGGCTGGCCACCTGCAGCCCTGCTTTGCAGTTCTCCATCAGGATTCAAAAAGAAGAAGAAAAAGGTGCTTGAAAATAAAGTTCCATACAGTTCAAAGGGTTTTACTTCCCTTTTCCTTTTCGGTCTGTTCAATATTCATGCAATGTCTCTCTTTGCTTGGTTAAAAACAAATGGGACCCAGACCCTGCTGAGCAAAACTTCACTTCTTAGTACTCTAACAAAAAAGAACAACCTGGATACCTTTCCCAAATTGTACAGAAGGTCCCAGAACATTGTGAGCAGACCGGGCTTCCAGGTACTATAGCAAAGAATAACAACCTTGTTGCCTTTTCCAAGATGTGTTGTGGATCTCAGACCCCTGTGAGCAGACCCGGCTTCCAGGTACTGCAACGAAGAACAACAGCCTGGATGCCACTTTCTCAGGCTGTGGTAAGAGTCCTCGACTCTTAAGAGTAGACCTGGCTTTTAGCTCCAACAACTGTAGTGGGTCCCAGATCCCGGCACTTCGTACCCACTTGGTCCACTCTCCTGCCAAGTGGGATACACAATTCTTTTTTCTCACAGTTCGCTTTCAGTGTTCCCTCTCCGACCCACAGCCGTGGTTTTCTCTCCTGCCAGGGTCTATGTGTCCAACTTATACCAACAATGTTCGTATTCCTTGTTCTTGATGTTTGGGATATATTTCCCCTATTTGGGCCGCAGACCCCCTTCACCTCTCTGCTTTGCATTGTTGAATGTTGCCATATGTCAGTCTTTACTTTTCTTAATGTTCCTTGTGTTTTCTGAGTCTTGCCAACCCCGGTCTTAGCCACCATAGTACCTGCAGGGTCTTGGTGGTCACCCTTCGGTTATTTGCTGGAATTGATTTTTCTGTGCTCCAGCCACCCTGTTACCACTCCGAGTACTTCCTCTCTTGCGGTACGCATCCTACTTTCTGGGGTCCTTACGGATGTGTCATGAACCACCGTCTGCATCCCTTCTGGACTTCGTGGTCCCTGACACATAGGGGATTGAACTCAGTAATCCTTCCAACATGGCCACTTGATGCGGAACGCTGCTTGCCAGTCTCTGCGCTACACGCTCTACGTTCTACAAAACAGACACGCCCCCACAGCTCTGCGCGTCTCACCGCTACTTCTCGCCGTAGCTGGACATGTGCTGCTGGAGTTCGCTCGTGGCTAATTTCCTGAGTTCTATTTCCCGCTTCCTTGATTCCTCCTCCTTCTTTCCTTTCATCCTTCAAACTTTAACGAACGTTACAGGATTTTCACCCGCGCTCGAGTCACGGCTTCCGGGCCTCCACGCGCAGACATTGTTCCTTCCTGGTTCCTTCCCGGACAATCTGAATGAAGCACGCTGGAATCCGAAGACCCGCGCATGGGCTTATACAAATCCCGAACCGTGCGAAAGAAGTCACAAAAGAAGGTTGAAAGCAAACAGGAAAAACAGGTGAGAAGGGGAGAGACTTGTGACAGATTGAGACGCCTAAAAATCGATACGGATATAGGGATGGAAGCTACGGTTCAATACCTCATGCGAGGCATGCAGAAACTCACCACAGAAGTTCAAAACCTTAAAGCTGAGAACGCTGCCTTAAAGCAGCTGGTATTGTCTCGTGATTCTGCTACCAAGGAAAGTGTGTTATTGGGAGGAGTGGTGGACAAATATGATGGCTCTCCAAAGACCCTTCGTGCCTTCCTTGATTCATGCTTGGTGCATTTGACCTTCAATCCCTACTACTTTTCCACCCCTAGAGCAAAGGTGGGGTTTATGATATCACATCTCACTGGCAACGCATTAACCTGGGCAACTCCCCTAGTCAATTCGGGTGACGCCCTCCTGGATGATTACAATGGATTTGTGGAAGCCCTAAAGGCCATGTTTGTTCGTCCTGAGCAGGTTTACAGTGCTCAAGAATGTCTGCTTGATTTTCGACAAGGATCCCAGGATATGCTTACCTATGTCACCCGTTTCAAACAACTTATGGAGGAAGCTGATTGGTCCCAAGAGGCTAGCTTCACTCTCTTTCGCAGAGGCTTGAATGAAGAAATAAAGGACGAGCTAGCCAGGGTAGCTCGCCCTAATTCCTTCCAGGCCCTCTTGGACCTTTCCTTGCAAATTGATTTTCGAATACAGGAAAGAAAGGCAGAGAAAAAGAAGTCGAAATCATCATTCCAAAAGGCTGTTTTAGACCACCCTTCTTGCCCAGAACCCGCAGTTTCTCCGACCTCAGATCCAGAACCCATGCAACTAGGGGCATTCCATGGACCCATTACCCCACAAGAAAGGATGCGCCGTATTCACACTGGTCTCTGCATGTATTGCGCCTCCGATAAACATCTTGTCAGAGTGTGCCCTATTGCTCCTCCACGGCGTTCGGGAAACGCCAGCTCCCGATCCTAGATGGGGCACAGTTTCGGCAGAATGATGTCTGCTCCACATCAATTCCTTCCTTGAACTCTCCTGGACCAAATAAGCTTGTGATTCTTCAGGCCTTTCTATCGCCTTCCAAGAAAGAATCTTACCCCATTCTGGCATTAGTAGATTGCGGAGCCATGGGTATATTCATAGATCATGATTGGGTCACTACTCACAACATTCCACATGAAACTCGAGAGACGATGCAACCTGTAGAGGCAATCGATGGAAGACCCCTTTCTTCAGGACCCGTAACACTTCAAACTAAAGAGATCCTACTCTCTATAAATCACCATCAAGAGAGGATCAAATTTGACATCATAAGATCTGCCCGTTATCCAATGGTTCTAGGCATGCCCTGGTTACAGAAGCATAACCCCTACATGAATTGGGCAGCAGGCTCCTTGTTTCTTGGTTCTGAACACTGTATGTCCCACTGTTTATTCCTAGATTCCTTAGCAAAGTCCTCTGAAAACTCGCAAGAAATCCAGCACAGTCCAGTCACTGTCTCTAACATCATCCGAATTCCCAGGGCCTATCAGGCTTACACAGAAGTATTTTCGACTGCCATAGTTCAAGCTCTTCCTCCTCACAGACCTGAGGATTGTGCCATCGATACTGACCCTTCAGCAGTGATCCCTTTCGGGAGAATGTTTATTTTATCAGAACCTGAAAAGAGGGCCCTCCGAGAATACCTGGATACTAACTTGGAAAATGGCACCATACGACCATCCAAGTCCCCGGCGGGCACTTCATTATTTTTCATTCCCAAGAAAGATAACAAGGAGCTCAGACCATGTCTAGATTACCGTGGCCTTAACCAGTCTACTCTCAAGGACCGCTAGCCATTGCCTCTCATCTCGGATATCCTGGAAGCAGTAAGAGGTGCATTAGTAATCACAAAATTAGATCTCAGGGGTGCCTACCATCTAATTCATATAAAGGAAGTTGACGAATGGAAAACAGCCTTTAGAATACCTTTTGGCCATTTTGAATACCTGGTTATGCCCTTCGGACTTGCTAATGCCCCAGCAGTCTTCCAACGTTTTATGGACCGGGTGTTTTCTGACATGCTATTCCTCTTCGTCATTGTATATCTGGACGACATACTGATCTACTCCAAGGACCATCTGAAACATGAAGAACACGTAAAGGCAGTTTTACAACGTCTACATGAACATAAGCACCTGGCCAAAACCGAGAAGTGTGTTTTCCATGTATCAACTGTTCACTATCTCAGATTTGTTCTTAGCCCTAAGGGGATTGGAATGGACCCCTCAAAGGTAGATTCCATTCTATCCTGGCCCGTTCCAACTACTGTAAAACAAATTCAATCCTTCCTGGGGCTTGCTAACTTCTATCAGAAATTTATACCAGCCTTTTCGGAGATTGTACATCCTATTGTTACATTGCTAAAGAAGGATGCCCCCTTTCAGTGGACCTCAGCCCAAGATACGGCTTTCCAACGGTTGAAGTCGGAGTTTACACAAGCTCCCATTCTAGCTCAACCCAACATTGATCGCCCCTTTCTTGTGGAAACTGATGCCTCCAACTACGCCATCGGGGAAGTCCTAAAGCAGGAACTTGATGATAAGTTAGAACACCCCATCGCCTATCTTTCTCGCACCTTGACTCCCAGTGAAACTCATTATTCTGTCCTGGAAAAGGAACTACTAGCCATCCACCAAGCCTTCACTGATTGGCGTCATCTTCTACTAGGAGCCAAACATCCGGTACAGCTCCGCACAGACCATCGGAATCTTAAAGTCCTGCAATGCCTAGAATGTAGAAACAGTCATCAAGCACGTTGGGCCTTCTTTTTTGCTCAATATCAGTTTCAAATCCATCATGTCCCTGGAACACACAACATAATAGCCGATGCCTTATCCAGACGTCCTTATTACGAAACCCTTGAACATCAAACTTTTCCTAAGATGTTTCTTCACACAAAATTTGTTGCCCAAGCTATCACTCTCCTGGAGGATATTCAAATTCAAACTCAGTCCTCTGAAACCTGGAAGGAGTTTAAGAGAAACAATCGATGGAAACTCAAGACAAGGGACGGATATCTGTTCAAGGACAATCGCTTGGTCATCCCCACTCCTCGACGACTGCAAAAGATCACAAGCCTGTGTCATGATACTTTTCATTCAGGACACAGTGGCATCACCAACACCCTCCATTTAATACAAAGACAATTTTGGTGGCCGAGGATAAAAGAGGATATCCGGATCCATATCCTGGCATGTGCAGTCTGCAATCAGAACAAACATGATAATAAGAAACCGGCAGGTCTACTGTTTCAACCAGCAATACCAACAAGACCCTGGGAATTCATTGCCACAGATTTTATTGTGGACCTACCATCTTCCAGGGGATACACAGCTATCATGGTAACCATTAATTTGTTCACTCATATGGCTCATTTAACACCTTTATGCAAACTGCCATCCTCATCTGAACTCGCCAGAATCTTCCTGGAACACATATTCCGGCTTCATGGGCTACCCTCCAAGATCATTTCTGACCGAGGACCCCAATATATATCCCAGTTCTAGAAACAATGATGTCGTATACTGGGAATCCAACGTGCCTTGTCCTCAGGTTATCACCCACAGACCAATGGAGCCACTGAACGTGTAAACCAAACTCTGGAACAGTATCTTTGTTGCTTCGCCACCAAGGTCCAGGATGATTGGTCACTCTTAATACCTGTGGCCGAATTCGCTTACAACAATTCGGATCATTCAACTATCAACACCAGTCCTTTCCTCTGTAGTCAAGGATGTCATCCTTCAGTTCAATCTTCCATTCTCCCACACCCTAACCCAGTTCCTACGGTTGTTTCCTGGATTGAAACCCTTATTAATGTACACAAAGAAGCAAAATAACACTTAGAAAAGGCCCGAAAAGAGGTTGAACATCACGCCGACTCTAAAAGAAGACCTGGGCCTTCTTACTCAGTAGGCAATAAATTCTGGTTATCCTCGAAACTCCTTCCTCGACATCTGCGACCAAATAAACTGGCTCCCAGATATTATGGGCCCGTCAATCCAGTGGCCTTTCGACTTCGGCTACCAGGATCATGGAAAAAGATCCATCCAGTCTACCACACTTCTCTGTTGAAACCATATGTTCAGCCCTCTCGACTTGCTCCAAGATCTACCCCAGTGATTATCAATGACCAACTCGAATATGAGGTTGCCACAATCTGTGACTCTAGATACCGACGTGGTCAACTACAATATTTGGTCGAATGGAAAGGATACCCTCCCAGTGAGCGCACTTGGGAACCCGTGTCAAACATGAATGCTCCCAGGCTGATTCGAAGATACCATCTTATACATCCGGGCAAACCTGGAGGAGCTGGGCTTCAGAGGAGGCATACTGTCATGAACCACTGTCTGCATCACTTCTGGACTTCGTGGTCCCTGACACATAGGGGATTGAACTCAGTAATCCTTCCAACATGGCCGCTTGATGCAGAACGCTGCTTGCCAGTCTCTGCGCTACACGCTCTACGTTCTACAAAACAGACACGCCCCAGCGGCTCTGCGCTTCTCAATGCTTCTCAATGCTACTGCTTGCCGTAGCTGGACTTGTGCTGCCGGAGTTCGCTCGGGGCTAATTTCCTGAATTCTATTTCCCGGTTCCTCCATTCCTCCTCCTTTCCTTTCATCCTTCAAACTTTACAGAACTTTCCTGGATTTTCACCAGCACTCGAGTCACAGCTTCCGTGCATTGTTCCTTCCCGGACAATCTGAACGAAGCACGCTGGAATCCGAAGACCCGCGCACAGGCTTATACAAATCCTGGACCGTGCGAAAGAAGTCACAAAAGAAGGTCGCAAGCAAACAGGAAAAACAGGTGAGAAGGGGAGAAACTTGTGACAGGATGTGCATCTGCTTCCCTGGTCTGACCTCCTTCACGTAGCTTGCTGAGTTCCCGCACCATGCCAAGAGGTGGAAGAAGCCATTGTTCCATTCAGTCTCTTGTTTTGAGTGACAGCTGGCCAAACGGTTGATTTGAACAACTATTCTGCATGTATTGGTTCTCAGCAGTGATCTTCATTACTCTTGACCTCTTCTACATTACAGTATTGCTATTAGAACCTTATAGGGGTTTTCCTTCCCAGCGGTCTCCACCTGAGATGTACAGCAAAAGTGCATTTTGGCACCTGAAAGTGGGGGGGGGGGTTAAGAAAAGGTTGATAAAGAGAGGTTTGAGTATCAAGGGGGAACTGCATTCACCCAGGCTCGTCACTCTTCTTGATGGGTGGTTTCCCTCCCCTTGAGATCCTCCCACTGAGTGCCACCCCCCAGGGGGACTCTCGGGTAGCAGCGTTACCTCCCTGGCCTCATGGAAAGGGGCTCCCGCATCAAAAGTAGTGATGATACCTCAGGATTCCTCACATTCTGCTGAAGTTACTCACCTAAAAAAGGCATCAAACATCAAGAGACACCATAAAGAGATATGCAGGAATACCATCACTGCCGGGCACCTTCACAGATTTCTTCACCGTGATGGCTTGGGATCTTGTATTGAACAGGAATGATTCCTGAGAACAGTCTCCATTCTATTTTCAATCCTCACTAACTCATAAAACAGGTATAAAATGGGCCCATTAGATACCCTCACAAAGTTTGGTAGGTAATCTTTTCTCTTCAAGTATACCTGCTTCGAGCAACCCTTAATGATTTTGTTGCTCAATGGTAGATACCAGATCTTCCAAAGATCTCTATTGTGGCCTCCCTTTCTTCGACAGATATGTTAATGTGGTCGTGTTTAGATTAATGGTCTTGGGCTGATATATTCTTTGTTGGATTGTAGGTAGTTGAGCATGAACAGTGGTTCTTTTTGAGCAAGAGGAGTATTTTGTTGGACATAAGGCATAAGGTATGACTTTATACTGTGGTTTTCTTTTCATTGGATTTATTTGGCTAGTCACATTTTGTGATGCATCCAATGGAGTCACCACTGATCTTGCGGTGGTGACCTCCTCCAAAGTGTCCAGGGGACGGCAGCCATTGCATGATCCTGACTCTGGGGACGGCTGTATGAGGGAGGATCACATGGGAGGAGACAACCTCCAGGGATATGGCATGGCTTCATTGAAGGAGACATGGTATCCACCATTTGCCCGTGAAGATAATCCTCCCATAGCTAAGACCCTTACGGCCTATTGCCATTCATCTACACCTCCCCTTTAAATAATTGGGAAAACCTTTCCCCACATCAAATAAGCCAAACCTCCAACCTTAATCTATCTTGTAGAAATTATAAGACTGCCTTATCCAGTAACATGTTTCAATCGTGCAAAAATACTTTGTCATTTAAAACTATTGAAAGTGATTGTTTAAGCTTTGGAAATCAATCATCAACAATGGACTTCTTGTCCTAGAATCACTCAAGTACTGCGACGAAGAAGAGGAAACGAGTAATGCAGAGCAGGAGAAGCTGCAAGCGCAGCAAGCACCTTAGTCTTTTCCCACAGACACCTGTTCCTGGGAAATATAAAGGATGGAAACAAGATGCTAGAGGCTGCTGTTGGGAAGACAACGGTTCAGCCCTCCGCGAGGCTCGAAGGACCAAAGGGCAGAAGCAGACATGGTGAAGCCAGGTGGCTCACCAGCTAAGAAGAAGGGAAATGCCGACATAGCGGGTCATGCTACTGGGACTGCAGGAGCCAGGGAAAGACTTCTGTGCATTCACTGACCACCACAAGCAACCCCTTATTTACCTGAGCCTGAGGCAAAGTCTGCGAATGAAAGAGATGCTACGAGAGGCAGGAAAATGAACAGGAAACAACCACAAAGGGAAACCAGGTGGCGTAGATGGGAACAGCAAAGCGATATGTATATCAAGAGGATATCATTGTGAGGATAGCTCAGGGGCAACATGCTCACCTTGGAAGCAAGACGACATGGAGCAACATAGGTTCGATCCCCGGGTCCGCGCTTAGTAACGTCTTGGTAGTAAGCGCGTTATAAATAACCTATCATATCATACATATTATCCAATCAAATAAATATACCATTATGGAAATGGTTAGAAACCCTGTGTGAATGCAAGAAACCCTGGCTGGAGAATATACAAGGCAATTACAAGTTTTTGAACACGAGAAGCCAAGACAAGAAAGTATACCAGGAAATTACAGGTGTGTAAGAACAAGAAGCCTTGGTAGGAGTGTATACCAGGCAATAACAATTGTGAAAGGAGCAGAAGCGCTTGCAGGAGAGTAGACCATGCAATAACAAGTGAGAAGTCCTGTCAGGAAAGCATATCAGAAGCATACAACTACAAAAAGCCCTGGCAAGAGAGTATACCAGGCAATTACAAGTATGTGGGGAACACAAACCTCTAAGTATAAGAATATCAGAACTGTGCTAAGCATATGAGGAAAAGCCAAGTCCTGACAGAAGGATTTACAAAGCTAGGGAGCTTTGGTTGTGACAGTGCTATTATGGGCCAAGAAAGACACAAGGGGCTGTTGTATTCAGTGAAGTGAAATCCAGGGGGAAGGAGCCCCCATTTTTGGAACAACAATTATTCATACCTAAAGAAGATTTCTGTTGGAACTATTTATTCTTCTTTTATGAACACTTCAGAGGTTAAGAAATTTCCCTTTTCACCTTAATAATTTAGTTTTAGCGTGAGGGTCAGAATATAACTTCTAGACAGAAGGACAGTATGATTTTGACATCCTGACACAGACAGATTCTTAGTTTGGGTTTAGTTAGGGAAATTCCTCTAAGAGCAGGGTCAGAGAGGTCTTTCCCAACTCCTTTTATTTTCCATAAATGTCGTTAACCGAAAACGTGTGTCTGAGTTTTATTCCTCACAATATATACATAGTTATTGGATGATATTTATGTCATTATAGTCTCTTTTAATTAGGAATGTTGTTTACTGTTCTATGAAGGGTGGTTCTTATTCCGCTGAAGAAGGATTTTCTCAATCTGAAATGTGTTGGTCATGATCAAAATATCTGGTTATATTAGGGTTTCTCACTAAGTTTTAGTGGGCTCATATACAGACCTCTTTCTTCAACCACCATGGACTTATAAGCATGTCTCGGGGAGATAGCTCGTTGGCAATGTCCTCGCATTGGAAGCAAGACGACACAGAGCAACACAGGTTCCATCCTTGGGTCTGCGCTTAGAAACCTCTGGGTATTAAGCGTGTTATATATAACCCATCATATCATATCATATGATGTCTCTGGAATATCTTTGACCTCAACTCGCCCACTCTGTGCGGTCTTAGTTGCTTTGGACAAGCTGATATTTGCCTGGTAGCAATGCATTCCATTCTGAACCAATTGTAGGTTTCAGGGTCTAACAAAAGGAAAATACTCTGCGGAATGTCTTCTCTACATCAAGAAAGATATTGCAGGGAGACGTCTCCCTTTACGCACAGAGAAATTGCAGTGAAAATATATGGAAGTATCTCTCCCAAACTACGTTTTTAATAACATTTTACTGACTGACTGTTCCATCCAACACCCCTACATCCACCTCCCTGCCCCTCCACAACAGCATGTCCAGACAGCAGATGTTGAAGACAAACATCCAGGGTATATTGGCCACATTTGGTCCAAGATGAGACCACCATATTCATAACCATTTCTCACAAAGTGCTCAAAAATTACAGTAAGCAATAGCACAGCTTCCCTGTATGTCCTGAAAAGTAAAGTGTGCTGGGGTATCTGAGTCTGTGCAGCCATTTAGGTCACCCAAATCACACTTGTATAGCTATTTCTTGATTGAACGTGTTCACTTTATTCCTGCAGCCTAACAGGTACATTCTCTCCAAGAATCCCCTCACTACATCCATGACGACTTCAAAATGATCCATTCCTTCATTACTTATATGGCCATTGACATGTCTGGCAAACACCCTCACTTAGGGAACCATACTAACATCCTTTTCAAATAGCACCAACACCTCCAAAAAGCATGCTAGCGGCAGATCCCTCATGGCTCATCCTATTATTGAAACTATTGGACCTTTGGTTAATTTACTCCTCAATCAAAAGACCTTCACTTTATCATATAAGTCATACTTCAAAGAAAGTCAGTATCCTGAAGGCTTCCATATGCTCTAGGCTTCTTCAATATTTGCTAACTATGCCCATGGCCTACTACATAATGAGATGCTGTTGAATTTCTTTGGGCAACAGTATCATGCTTCTTACTTGCCTGGTGGACCCCAAGGGTGGCATGTGAAATATCCATGGGAGAGGAGTGAATACACATTAGGGTTTTGGGAGCATAGATGGAAGTAATTAGTCACACATTGGGCCTCATTACAAGTATGCCGGACCAGAAATGGCGGTGCCGGTCGCTCCCTGGCAGCACCTTTTTCCGGTCCGGCATACTTGCAGATGCATCTGCTGTGCCTGAGACATTGGCATGGTGTTAGTAAGTGCACATTCCGAGCTCAACACACACGCAAACACTGGCATGGTCATGCCGGTAGCACCATGAACATCACGCCGGAAAAACCGGCAGCGTGGACCAGGCGTTAAGTAGAGTCAGGTGTGTAGAAACATGACACAGGTGGCCAAAATCAGCCCAGGTGGCCCCAATGAGCACTGCTAAAGTACAAAAGCACCACTCCCACACCCCATGCTCCTTCAATACTAACATGCTAGCAGTAGCAGTAGCAGTACTGGAGCAGGAGGCCATGCATGCAGGCCTACTGCTTGAGGAGGCAGGGGGCAGAGGATGCGGCAGAGGCACTTGAGGGGAAGGGTGGCCATCATGGCCCAGCAAAACAACAATGGCCAGCAGGTTGCAGCCCGAAGGCAGCCTACAATACCATGTATCAGGGCCACACCCTTCAACCTGAGCCAAAGCCAGATCCACACCCTGTTCCAGCTAGACAAGGACACCATCACTTCTATAGTGCACCTGATCCATGACTACCTGGTCAGCCTGATACAGATCCATACAGCCATCCTCCCCTTGCTCAAGGTAGTGTCTGTGCTACACTTCCTAACCACGGGCACATACCAACACACAGTGGGTGAACTGCATGGCCTATCTCAACCTTGTTTCTCGTTTATCCTGTTTCAGGTCATTGGTGCACTCCTACGTCATGTTGGGGATCACATCAGCCTACCCAGGACAGCTGACAAGGTCAATGCCACTAAAATCGCCTTCCATGCCATTGCAGGTAGCCCAATGTGATAGGTGCATTGGACTACACACATATGGAGCTGGAGGCCAGGCATGCCGTTGAGGCAGTGTACCGGAACAGAAAACTCTACCACTCACTGAATGTGCAGATGGTGTGTGATGCCTGCCACCTCATTACCCACTGCTGTGGCAGATTTCCCTGTTAAACCCATGACTCCATGGTGCTGCGCAACTCCACGCTGCCAGGGTATATGGCACATCACAGTGGACAATGTATCTGGTTGCTGGGTGAGTGAAAGTACCGGGGCATGTTCACTGTTGAATTTGGGGGGCAGAAAACACCATAGCGTATCTGGCTGTGGGTGAGTGTAAGTACCAGGGTGTGTGTACTGTTGAATTGGGAGTATGTACAACACCTATTAGCGGTGGATGTGTGCAATTTATTTATTCATTTAGTTATTGGTCACTTATTAGGCGCTTATACAATTAGCAAAATTGTTTCAAAGCGCCCACAGGGCAGGCATGGTGGGGAAATGGGAAGGTAGACAAAATTAATTACAGCAAGGATAAATAATTGCAATAATAGTACAAGTAATGATAATAAAAGGAAGGGGCGACAAACCTACTATGCCTTGTGAGTGTACTGCACGTGCAAGTGTAGAGGGGGAATGCAATGTGCAACACAGTAACAGCATGCCTGAGTGCAAGGCCTTGACAGGCGTGTCTCAATTGAACAAAATGATCATGTGCATGCATAACAACATCAAATCCGTACAGCAATATCAAAAGCACTGCATGTACCAGAATGCATCACAACAAAGTGACAAAATTAAGCACTAAACAGTCACCACAACCCACACCACCTGATGCACAGAATGATAATACTTTTGCATCCGAACACCCCACCTACATACCGTACAACAATTAGCCAGGTGCCCTGCCTGATGTAAGTGCACATACACATATGATCCGAAGTTAAAATGATTAGCCACACATATCTATGATGCAGACACTTGGCCATAATAGCATTATTGCATTTTACCACAATAATAACACACACATCAGTCTTATTTGGGTGTGTTATAGTGACAGGGTCAGAGGTCATGGTGGCTGTGAATGGGCCATGTCAAAGCCACAGCACACCACACACCCACAACGCATATTCACAATGCGCATTTATAGTACCCAAAATAGGACATATGCTATGTAACCAGCATTTTGCATGTGCAATTTTGCATTGTTTAGTGAACACTACACAGACTGTACCAACATGATATGGGCAGAAGTATGACATTCTACACTTTCTGTTGTTGCCGTGCAGGTGAAGCTGGTTTTCCCCTGATGCCATGGCTGATGACCCCCGTGAGGCAACCACACAACCAGCACGAGCAGGCATACAACTGTGCCCATATCTGTACTTGTACAATAGAACAGACATTTGGCCTGCTAAAGGCGAGGTTCCGCTGCCTGAGGAGATCAGGGGGGACACCTATGTACAGCCCTGTGAGGATGGGAAAGATAGTCCTTGCCTGTGCCATGTTGCACAAGATGTATATAAGGTGCACCGTCCCTGACATGGACATGCACCCACCAGAGGCAGAGGAGGATGTGAGTGATGAAGAGCTGCCAATTGCACATCGCCGTGATGACATGGATGGCTGTGTTGCACGAGAGGAACTTATTGACCACTACTTCCGATCACTTCACACACGTGGCACAGGCCAGCTAGCGCACTGGGCACTTGACAGTAAATAAATCACTCACTTACACTGAAATAACAATGTCCAGTCATGATTTCTATGCAACACCAACTGTAATTTGTGCTATGAAAATATTTACAAATGTGTAAAGAAATAACTGGCAAAACTATCCCTCCCCACTCCCCCTCCACAACTATCCCTCCCCACTCTCCCTCTCCAACTATCCCTCCCCACTCCCCCTCCTCAACTATCCCTCCCCATTCCCCCTCCCCAAACGCCTCTACTCAACTGTACTACTCAATGAACTTGTCATGTTCGGCAATGATGACTTGCACAAGTCACAGACAGAACACATGTGTCCATAGCCTATTTTGTTCCCCTTTTTGGGTCATGCGTGCGGCTGTGTGCCGAGCGGGCCAGCCACATTGAACGCCACCTTGGGCTGCTCTGCACCGAACTAGCAGGGATTGTACTTGTGGATGGTGCGTTGGGGAATCCATAACACTGTTCCCCTCCCATAACCTCATGGACATCTGTATGATAGCAATTGTACAGCGGCCAAGTGCACAGGCATTACATCGTCCACTGGGCTGGATGCTCTCACGCATAAGATGCGCCTCCTGGAGGTGCTGCTGGATCCGGGATTTCAAGGCATTCTGCCGTTGTTCCATGCAGCTGAGTCGGCCATCAATTTCCTTCACACTGGGGAATGGTGGGCATTGTGGGATAATTGAGCCCATGGGGCTGAACAGCAGGTGCTTGTCAATGCTGTGGTCGGTGGTATCCCCGTGTCCACTGCTTCCTTCAGCTGTGTCCTCTACAATGGATGCATGTGCATGCCTTATGGCTGCAATGGTGGTGGTAGTAGCACTGCTGCAGCTGGGGCTGCCAGGGTGGGTGCAGCATGTGGGGCCTGAGGTGGCTGGATTGGTTGCACCAGTGGGACCGGAGGTGGCTCGAAGGGTGCAGCTGGGGTCGCAGTAGCAGTTGTGCCTGTTGAGGCTGTGGAGTCCTGGGTGCCTGGGTGGAGGTGGTGGTGGTGGTGGTCTGTCGACAGCATAGACGGCTGGTGCCCCTTCAGGTGCTTGGATGGGCCTCCTCATTGCCAGATGATGTACCTGAGGGAGTCAGAAAGGCAGGTCGTCAGAGATGTCCGGACTATGATGTCCGACAACATGCTCAGGTCAGCGTCGCTGAAGCGTGACTTGCGCCTCCAGATCGCACAGACTCTTGATGTCATGTTCAGGGGTGTGTTTCTGTGCTCATGATTGTGGTATGTCACCTGTGCTGTCAGGATTGCAATGGATTGTGTTTTATTAATGGCCGCTGGCCAATTTCCTGTTCCAGCAAACACTGTATTTCCGGTGATGGTAACTGCAGAACCGTTGTTACCGGTGGCTCCGGAACCGTGTTGCTGGGATCGGAGTCACTTGCACTGAGGACGCAGTGTTGGCCTTTTGGCGGGGGGGGTTTGTTGTTATTTCCCGCATGCCGGTGCCGCCGCATCCAGCATGCCAGACTTCACGTTCACGCCAACACGGAATCAGCCAGAGTTTTCGGCATCATAGGTTGCTGGACACAGTGGCACTGGCATGCCGTAAAATCTGATTTCATACCGGCAACCTTGTAATGAGGCCCATTAACTCATTAAGCCTGGACATCAGTCAACCTAGCCGATATATATTCACTACTGTTATTAAAATGGCAAGTGAGTTTAGAAGAGGTCAGAAAGCCTGTGAAAAACTTTCCAGGAGACACCACAAATGGCCACCAATGCAGATGAGTGTTCAAGGTGTGTAAAATTCATTCATACGTTGCAGTTGACATTTTACCATTGCTACCAAATCCTCGTGATTTGTGCTGAATGTTTCTTTTAATGTCAGTCAGCAACATAGTACACAAATCCCTGGTGCAAAAATCTGTATGTAAAATGGATTATAGGGCAAATCTTGCTTGCTCCATTCAGTATTATAGAAACAGCAAAACTGGTTCCAATGGGGTGTACTCAATGTTTAGTTGCCAAACAATCGTTAAATAATGTGGCCACTGGTGATAAGTCCCGTTTGGGACTCATCGTCCTTGGAAAGAAAATTGGTGTTCTGGATGCAGGAACAAAATTGAAAAAAAATGTCAGACCAGTACTTTTGGAGCCAAAGTCAACATGGATGTCGTGTGACTTTATCAAAGTAACAAGCAGGTCACTGTGACCGACATGAAGTCCAAGGGATAACTCTGTCCTGGTTTCCAAGCTCTCTGTCAATATGTTAGCTGCCATGTCTTTTCTGCACCCAATGCTGTGCACAAGATCAACATGTCTCTAAGTTAAGATGCCTAACATGGTGAGTGGCTGTCATTTTGTAAAAGCATAACAGGGAGGTGTTCTGGCAGTCCAATCTGTACAGGTAGCTTTTAAGGCAAGCTGTCAACTTACGGTTTGATGACTTACTATAATCATCGTGCTTCAGAGCTCACTTAAGCAATCAAAGACATCCTGGTAGATTGAAGTGTCTAGAAATTACTCCTTTTCCTCGCAGGCCAGTTAAATCGCATCCCATTTCACAGCAAAAATGTTACTGCATTGTACCCAAAAAAGTAGATGGGGTGTGAGTTTAGGTACTTAGAAAGGTGTGTGTGTGTTGGGGAGTGGAAGGAGAGATGTGGGGGTCTCCTCCGCATTTATTTGCGGTAAAATGCGGGGGTGGGATATGGTGAAATGGTATTCAATGAAATCCCTGTGAGGAAATCACATAGATCCTAACATCAACAACACATAGAGTTGTGAATTCCTCGTGTGTTTAGGCCAACATGTGCCTATTTACAAAGTTCAAGTCCAGGGTACACGCGGGTGGACAGAGTCCCCCTATTTTTTCAGAGGGCACCTTGATATGCTAATTTCTGGCGATGCTACATTGAATTGGTATGTTAATGAGTCCCCCACTTTTTTTTTTATAGGACTTGACCCCTGCGCTATTTATGTGTGAAGATTTGCATGCATTTTGGGCCCATTGACTCACACCTACTTACTGCTACAAAAGTAGCAAAGGCGACCTGCTTCCTCCTCCAAAAGGAAGCTAGGCTCTTGTTCTTGCAGTCACTTGCATCTATGTGATTTACGGGCCAACCAAACTTCAGTGACATGCTTTTTATTGATGTGTGTCAACAGGATGGTGTTTTGAGTGTGCATTAACAGTGTGGATTGCAACTGTGTAAGTGGTGAGTCTAGGTGAGGAGCCCAATCATATCTATGTTTAGGTATTTTTTAGGCAATGGAAGACGGCAGGAATGAAAATGCTAGCGAAAGGGTAGGAGACATTATTATTGACCCAATCATGACATCAATGTACGTTACAAAATAAAGTTTCTTAGACATACATAGGTCATGGTCATTTTTTTAATATCAGGACTGGATTGGGTTTTTTGGCTCAAAGTTGAGTGCTTTAGCACATCAATTAGTTTTGGCCACTAGGAAGTCCTTTATCACCTGGCTGGTGCAATATGCAATGCAGACTATGAGGCACCAGCAGAAGCAGGTGTCTCTGGGAGAGTGTAAGGAGGCTACCCTCCTGTCTAATACCAGTGCTTCTTCAGCTATGCAGGCTGCCCCCATCTACCGCTGATTAGAATTGAGAAACAAAGCCTGCACAGCTGAAGGAATTCTCTTTAGTACAACCAAAGTTGGTGGCTTTACCCGTGATTTTTAATTTAGTCTCAACATATGGAAATATAGAGACAGGCAGATGAGAGGGTGGAAGACGTAGCAGTGGGACCAATCAGTGTCTCATGCACTTTTAACATTCTCTTTTGAAAACCAACATGGGATGTTGAAAGACTCTGATGGGAAGATCACATTAAACATACTGTCACACAGTGAGTTCGAAAAGTGAGTTGCTTGCAGTGAGAAAAAGAGACTATAGATAAGAACAACGAGGAAACTAGGAACAACCGGTCTGTTGTAGAAGATTGTGCAAACAATTCGGACCATGGGCCAACAGATATTAAGATAAAAAGGCAGGGCAGTGAAAATGTACTGAAAAGATTATGCAAAACTTGTTCCCCCAATGGCGACCCAAGTGAATTGTGCAGATCAGCGGAGATAAGATCCTGGCATTTCAATTTTAGAAGAATCCTGGCTGCAGCACTCTGAATGTGTTGGTGCCTAGATAGGAAATGCTTGAGTTGGTCAAGATAGAGTGCATTGCAACAATCGAGCACTGAATATACAGGACTATTATCACCTGCAACAGAAACACGAAAAGGTGTGCAAAATCCGTTGAAGGTGATGGATTTGAATACACCACCATCATCAATCACCAACCACCCTCATAAGAAAGAATTCTGTTCGCATGCCAGGATAGATCCTTTCCTACAGCTTGTAAAGAGGCCAAGATGGTTCAGCAAACTGTTGTTACTAGCCATCACCCGCTCTCCAGGTTCTGCTTCAGACCAGGGGTGCCCAACTTAATAGGGTAGGGGTCAGGTTTGGATTCTAAAGCATCTCCTGTAAAGTGTACCGTTGGATCTCCGAACATTAAAAGCAGAATAATACACAGTGGTGGCTGATGGATAGATTTTTAAGCAATTAGTGCAAGGGAGAAAGTGATGGGAGCCAGTCTGAAACCTATCAGGAGTATTCTAAAAATATTGGTCACAATGGTGCATTTTACAGCACAAATTTCAGGAAGAAATCGATAAAACGTCGTTGGGAACACATGATATATTACAATACTTCGGCTACCCGATTATCAACAGTACACATAAGTACTTCTCTGCGGCAAATTATGAATGTTCCCATGCAGCACTACAGATAAGCAAGCAGTGTACCAGACCGGTTTTACTTCCTAAAAACAGGCAACTACTCCCAACATAAAAATTGTGTGTAAAAATAGTCCCAACAAAAAATGTGAAACACTATACACAGAGTATTCTGTCCCTTCTCCCAAAATATGGAGTAAGATACTCCCACTTCCAAATAGTGTGTGCCTGACATGGCTTCCAGGTGTGAATAAGGAGAATCAAGCAGAGAAGGCCCAGTGTACGGACATGGACAAGGTCAGGCTTTTTCTGAGAGATTTTTCGGCACAATTACAATAAGCCTGCTTTTAACGAAAGTTCGACAATTTTACTTTTCCTATTTTGGTAAGCTTCCAATCCGTTCTCTTCAGAACACAGTTTAGACACTTTCAAATAATTTTTTTTCAAAATGTATAAATGTATCATTGAAATATAATATGAGCATTATTTTTTTGTTTATGATAAATGTTTATTCAAATTCATCCTTGCCGGAAGTAGATCTCATTAATCAGCTACTATAACGTATATTATCTGTTTCATTGCATTTTCTGCTTTGTCTAAAGAAGTTATTGCTGTGGTCACTAATTTGCATAATTCTGATTGTTCTTTCTGATGTCATATTGATTGTATGGTGCAGAACTTAAACCTTATATTTCACTGTGTTACTTCACTATTAAATTAAAGGGTTTTAGTGCTATATAAATGTAATAATCAACATGGATTACATTGATGCTGTTCACTGTTGTGATTAGCATCAAAGTGATTAACTATTCAGGGTTTAACATCGCTCTGCTTTAAAGTATTGTAATTTTCTCCTAGGTATCGTTGTACCAGTAAAGCCAAGATCCCCTCGAAGTCCACAAGCTGAATAGCCGAGTGAAACGCAATCCTTTATTGTGACATCTTCATATCAAGACAGGCAGAAAGTTTTCATCCAAATGACACGTTTTGCACCTCCCCGGATGTTTGTTCACATATAAAAAGTCAGAGAACCCGATCTTCTTATATCCCACTCTTTTGCAGTTTGAAACCACTTTGTCCTTTGTTAATGTTTCTCAGCTTTAAGTAGTACTTGTCAACAGCTGTTAGCATGGCAGACATTTTAAAACAAGAAAACATTCATTGATCCTCAGCATTAGAATGTTGGCATTGTGGCGATACCAGTAAGAATAATGAATGATGAGCTGACGGCACAGTGCCTCAGACAATAAATGGTACTTCCAATATTGTTGAGTAGGCATTTCAAGTAATGAACATAGAAACTACAAATAAGCTATAATTTACCGAACAGTGCGCAAGATTTTAGTATCAATACATAATCTTTCATTTAGATATGACCTAGTTCCCAGTAAAAGACAACGGGACTCATTACGAGGTTGCCGGTAGGCCGCCAGTAGAACTGGCAGCCTACCGCCAACCTTGGCTTACAGTTTCCGCTGCCTGATATGCAGGTATTGTCAGGATATTACAGGCAGCGGCGGTACAGTACATTTCCATTCCCATGGAGTCCGATAGGGAATGGGAACACTGAAGCACCGGCCCAGTTGTTAACAGTGCAGGTGGTTCAGTGTTTTATCTGCTGGTAGGGGCCTGAACTACTGAAAGGTCAGGCCTGCCAGTTGTTCTATGCCCCTATTGGCATACTCGGAGTATGCCGGTCCGGAAAAGGTGACAGTAACTGTTGTTAACGGCACCTTTTTCCGGACATGCATACCCGTAATGAGGCCCAATGTGTTATCCAAAATCTAATAGCTAAGATTTTAACGTATAATCTCTGTTCATGCTATCAGGGATGTCATTTCACCAAAGTGCCTGGGGTAGCAGAAGTGAGATGCAGAAGTTATCCAGATAAACAGATTTACACACAACCCTATGATAAGAAAGAACCCTAGCTGCTTGGAACTTATCACTTTAATAAACGTTCTCATATTTTAACTTGATGCAAACTTTCCTATGTCCAGAAAGAGGCTGAAAATATTATTTTGAATAAGCTTTTATGTCCTTCTAATGATTCATTTGTTTCAATCAGTATTTTTTTCACTTTTCTAATAACATCTAAATCCCCATTGGATATGTCCTTCACGAAGGGAAAAAAAGAACACAATTATTGATATATCTATTGTGATATACATTTCATACAAGAATGGATCACCATATGTCACGTTAATATCAGTGTGTATAGGCCCATATTATAAAAATGACTGTGAATGAAAGCAGACTTCCAACACAACAATCTGGACTATTGTACATCACTCAGGCTAAATTATAAACAGACAGGGCATCTGGAAGAGGCATAAACCCCAAAGAGCAGACATCGAATGCCTGCCAAGTGCCTAGCCACAGACTGGAAACAGCAACTGACCAACACAAGTCCAACTAGAAAAACAATGGACTTGAGGGTTGCCCAGAGCTGTGCCAGTGGCAATGAGTGATGGTAAACCTTCCAGCCATCACTTTTCTGTTTTGCCTATTTGGTAAGTAACCCACATTATTTCGCTAGATCGGAGATAGAGGGGAAACATGTGTTGCAGGTCACAGTACTTGCATGTTTTTTTTAATTTTAAAATGTAAACAGCAGCTCCATGACATCAACCGTAGAAAAGGCCCATTTTATTATTTTCTTTGGTCCTTTATATCTTGCTTAATGCCGGCCTACTCCAGCTTCTAAGCACTGGGACATGAACTGAACCCATGTTGCACTGCATCCTCTTGTTCCCAAAGCAAATGCGTTATCCCTGAGCTATCCTTCCATATATATTTTGTTTGCTTGAGGAAGCAACAGATGGTCTACTTCAAAGGCAGAGGGCAACCTCATGTAAATTAAGTATCTCATCTTGCGTTTATCTGCAGTGTCCCTGTAATGCAGGTCTGGCAGATCTGGGTCAGGTCACACAGAGTGCCCAGGCAGGATTGGTAGCAGAAGCCAATGCCCCCCACCCTCATCACAGGCCCTCATCACAGTGGCTCACTGGATGTGCAAAGCAGACAATGAGAAACACTGATGAGATTTGCGCTCATGCTGTGCTGTCACTGAGTACTGCAGGCTGATCTTACCCATTCTCAGATAGCTAGACCTATCCCCATGCACTTCCAGTTGCTTTAGTACTGGGTATGAGCTGCACAGGAATCAGAAAAACATGTAAAATTGTGTTGTGGAAAATCCATGAAATATTATGTTCGATGCACAGAAATTTGTATTGCTTTACCCGCAGCTATGACGCTAGTTATAGCCACTGCCGCCAAAAAAAGTACAATATCTCATTGGCGTGTTGCTACCTCTGGCTATATAATAGTTAAAGACTTCTCTTGGTAGCTCTTACAAATGCCTTTATTTCTTTTTGCCAAATTAGAACCCAAAAATATATTTTCAATCAAAGAAATACACCTGTTGTCTATTTCAACTAAACAAATCTTGCAAAATGTCTCTGTGTTTGTTCTTTAGATGGCTAATTATTTGTTTCCCAAAGAGAAAAACCTGTGCTTCCTGTCAAAAATATTTCTCCACAATTTGGGTATAAACCTCTCCTTTCAAATACTCCCTCTAAAGTTACATTATAGGACCAGAAAACATTTCTAAGCCAATGCTTTGAAAACACATCACCTGTGTCCTCCAAATGACTATTAGTCCCAGTCTCAACATTTTCTAATAGTCTTGTGAGCAATGAGATTCCTCTCCTACTGAAATTGGCTGAATTTTTCAAATATCAAACAAAACAATACATACAGTCCCTTTACTTGCACAATCTCCTAAAAACACACCTCACTCTTAGACAATACAAACTTACTATATAGAAAAACTCTTAATATTATGATGCAATTTAGTGCCTGATTCATGGAACTTTTTCCTATGGGATTGCACCATTATAAAACACGTCCATGAATCAGGCCCTTAATCTGCAGTTTTATTGGCACATATAAACATCACTCAAAAAAAGTACGTTGATAGGTTTAACAGTTGAAGAGCATCTGAGGTACTAACATACTATTGGCAGCTGCCCACCACACAAACAATAAACAACCAATCATAAAGTAAATACAAGGAACAACACCTTCTCTCCTCATGTTATCTTGTTCCATTTTTCATTCTAATATCTGAGCTGACAAGCAGTGTTTTTTCTATCACAGTAGAATGGAAAACTACATGGAATTGCTAGAGGAAAATTATCCTTCAGAGGAAGAAACAGAAAAAAAGGAGATGTTGAAGAGATGTAACCAAAATAAACTATGCAATATTTAAGATGTTCTAAGGCCATTCTTCATATTTATTTCACCCCGTCTAACAATAATATTTGAAGTTCCAAATATCAGTCAGCAAATAGATATACTTTACCTTACTGCTTTTAAATGTCTGTGCAACCAACAAAAGTATTTTTAAATCTATTATATCTTCAATTGTTTTAAACGATGTCAAATATTTTCGAACAGATGAAGAAGGGATTCAAGTATCAAGAAAAATCAACGAACGAGCACCTCAAGAATTACCCCCAAGGCCAATCATGGATACCTTAAAAGAAATAAAGGAACTATTCATCAATGTTCAAAATGAAGTACAATCAATAAAAAAGGACATAAAAAACTTAAGACAAATAATTGACAGTAATAATCTAGATAAGTGGGCTAATGAAGTTGGGTCATGTGTATGAAGTAAAATAAAAATAAATCCTACAACCACATTCCCCCCAAATAAACATGTTTTTACCAAATGTTGTTTGCATACTTATTTAACTTTCAAAAGTATTTACATTTATATGTATTATTGGTGAATACAAAGTTATTAACATGTTGCAGTAACTGTTTACAAAGACTACACTCAATATATCTTAAAATAAAACTTTACAGACTACTGCACACACTTATACTTACATATAGATAACTTTTTTTTTAAAGATTCTTGATAGCCGCGGCTACCCACCGAGCATTGACCAGCATTATACCTGCGGCTACTGCCATTTCTATCATTGTACACATGGGTACCATGAAACACTATGATTGCTCAATACGAGGTTAATCGCAGTGACGACTGGGAGTTTACCCACAGCTACCACAGAGGATAGCCATGGCTGTAATAAAATACATGAACATGTGTACTTTTTTAACACACACTATATTGAAAGGATCAATTAAAGATTATTGATCCGTTTATACAGTCTGTGTTTTTATTGTCTGTTTTTTATATCTGAAAAGTTGTCCCTAAAAAAAGGTCCATTTTGGGGAGAGGAAAAAAAGAGGAAGGTACTGGGAAGGGAACACATTAGGATTCATACATATAAGAAAGGGTAAAAGAAATGATACTTAAAGAAAATAGATATATTCCTAGCTTTGGTGATTGGTCTAGTGTTCTGAAAGGGCCTTTCACAAACCATCTATGGTTTATGAGAATTCTGAGAGCATACTCCCAGTTACCTCCCATAGGACCCCCTCTCAGATGACCGAGAAAAGGTCATATCCCGTTGTTTTCCCTGAGGTCCCCCAAAGTACTCTGAAGAAGAGGAGGGTCCCAAGAGTAATGCATAATGTCTTTGGAAAGCACCACTATAGTACTGTGATTAAGTCAGGAGGAATATAGACTTCCTATGTGAAACACCACTATGGTATTTGGACAAAGAAGATGCAAACCGAGTCACACCAGCATTCTCAATGGAGATGTCCCAATACCAAGACCAGGCAAGGTCCGGCAATTGAATCTAATTATGACGACCTGCAACCCATTAACCAGTCACAGGTGTATAAAAAGGAGGGAGAAAGCAGCAACAGCCGTAGCAGTGATGGGAGTGACAAAAGCAGACGTGGGCGAGAAGCCAGAAGAGAAGCTGGTAGGAGGCAAGACTCTGAGGGGACCAGTTGTGTGCAGTGCTGCAGCCTGGAAAGCGCCCACACCCTGGGGACTTGGAAGGCTGTTGGTCTTGGCAGGTGTGGCTTAGGAGCTTGAGCTCCTTGGGACAGAGGTGGGGCAGAGGAAGGAGGCCAACTGAGAGGCCATTCCTCCAGCCAGCAAGAATAGTGCTCACCCCATGGGGCACTGTGATAGTGCTGAAGCGTCTGAGGGGTAAAGGAAGAACCCCTAGAGGCATTTCATGACATTTCTGGTAAGCGCAATAGAAAGGAATGTCTTCAAAGGGGAGCCGGTGAGTGTGGGAGTCTGAAAAACCCTGTGTGACTTTGATTGTGAATGGTAGAGGAAGAACTTCTATTCTATTTAGTTTTAAAGTATACATTATATCAGAGTGGTGGCGTTCCTTCAAAGAAGGGAAGGGACATTTTCCAAAGTCTCCATGTGAAATGTACTTTAAAGTAAACAGCCTCTGTGTCAAGAAAGAATACCTTTAGAAAAGGGAAGCTGTGTGAAGCCGGGAAGTGTGAGCAAAAAGACATTGAGAGAAAAGGGGAGCAATGTGAACAGATTAAGTGTTAGTAAAATCACCATCAAACAGTATAAAGAATAATTAGGCATTGGGGTGGCCACCAGGCAGGAGAGTGATCCAGGAGGGCCGCAGAGATCCCACCATAAAGAAGTATAACCGGAAGGTTTCCAGGCATGGAAGTGACCCTGGAAACCCACAGAGATCAGCAAAAGATTAATTAAGTGTTGGCATGACCCACAGGTGAGAGAGTGATCCAGGAGCACTGCAGAGACCCCACCTTAAAGATATATATGCTGGGAAGGTTTGCAGGCAGGGTAGCGACCGGGTAGAACCACAGAAAACTCAGAAAGATTCATTAGTCCAAGTTGGACACAAGAGAACATTTTGCTGTTGCAGAGATTCCTGTCAGCCATCTTCGTATGCATAGAACACTTGTTGAATTGGTCCAAAGCCCTAATGGTGGTGTGCTATTCTTTTACAGGCACTGCCTTGGGGCAAGTAGCATCATCCTGACGATGCTTTAGCTTCCTCAATTTCTTTGTTTTATGTAGCGTCATAACCTTGTAGTCTGCGCACTGGTTTAAATATTAGTGGTTCGGCACTGCTCTGCCACTTTGATACGACATGCAAGAGACTCTGTACAGGCATGTTATAAATGACTTATCATATCATAGGACCCCAGGTTTCATTTCTACTCTGTCAGTCTCTCGGATCACAGCACCTGCCAGCTGCCTAAGCTCCTGCGCTGCCACATAGCTGCAGCAAGATATTGCTCTGACTAGGATTGTGTGAAAGTGCACAGCTGGGTACAGTCTGGGCAGTACTGATTGCATGCACTGACAGCTCATTTGCCGACTTAGTAATTTCCGGCTTCTGTGTTCTTATTTTTTATGAATAGATATTGCTCAGGTGTCGCTTTCCCCAGGGGACTGGATATAACAAGGACATATTTATACCCTTTTCAATGATCGCCTTATCACGGCGCCAGGCTGTCATCTTTTCGTGAAAGCTATTATTTGCCTCCTTTATGGCATGCCCTATTTATTCTAGATAACTCTTTGGTGATTATTGTAGCGTAGCTTGGAATCAGGTGCATATTGTCCTGGTATTTACCTAGTTGTTGTGGATATCTTTCTAGGCAACATTATAATCATGTTAAGCTGGAATTAAGAAGCCACTGCAGGTTAATTAAGTCATTTTGGTTGGTGCACATTCACTTATATTTTAGCATGCATGGAGCATGGGGTACAGTATGATTCACAGCACATCATTCATGGTGCACACACTTGGAAGTGTGAACTGTGGAAGCACAACTGTGGGGATTTTATATAATGGAGCACGTATTTCTAGGTACTGCATTGCGGTTTGGCATCCACTGAGTTTGAGGTGTTGGGCACTTGGTAGGGCTTGAGCACATTCAGGCTCTGTCACATTGGAATGTAAGGTTATTTTCAGCAGCACAATTTGTTTCACTTATCACTGATGTTATCTATTATGATTTTTGATGTATTTTTCTTCTTTTCTTTTCGTTTGTCTTGTATTTTTGCTTCCTTTTTTTGCTGTGATGTTTGCGTGAAACATGGATGTAACATCATATGGATTTCATCTTGTGGGAGCAATACCAATTTTGTCTTCTGTAATGTCCGATACTGATTTTGATATATTGTGATTTTCTAATATCTTATGAAATTCTATATGTATGATTTACATGTGGTTATGCAATTTGCTCTAACAAATGATGGGAATCTAATCATGCCCTTTCTTCTCTTTTCTTCCCCTTTTTAGATGCAGGAATTTGCCGTTTTGTTTCGCTTTGTGAATGCATGGGGCTTTTTGTACACAATATGATTATTTTATGTTTCTTAACAATTGATTTGAATGTGCTTGTCACACAGGCCCTGCCTTGAAAAAGACCAAAGTGGGTTGAAACATGTGTTGGCTACGAAGAGGGCCGAACACATGACTGTTTTTTTGTTGCATCAAATAATGAGCCTGACAGGGGCTTTAACCGTTAAGGCTACGAAGAAGGCCGAACACATGATTGTTTTGTGTTGCATTAAATAACTAGCCCGACAGGGGCTTTAACCGTTTCCTAAGGTGTTTTCTTCTTCCTTGAAACTCTTGCTCAGCTTTGCTATTGTTTGTTACTCAGCACGAGCATTTTTGTCTATTTGAGTTTACGGATTTTGTATTTGATGTCAGCGCACACCCTTTACAAACTCTAAAAAAAAATATTGTTTCTAAGTACACTATGAAAAATATGGTTGCAATATCACTGCAACTTGTTAAACATTTCATACAAGAATGGATCACCATATGCATCGGCAGAAAAAACATGGTAATACGGCAACTTGTAAAAAGTAAAATACATAGGCCCTCATTACGACCCTGGCGGAGTGGGTTACAGCCAGCGGTAATCGTGGCGGACCCGTCCGCCCTACTACGAGTTCCCGTAGCGCCATGGAGCCTTTCTCCGCCTGGTTTTACCGGGCGGAGAAATCCATGGCGCTAAGGGACCTCGTTGTTAATTACGCCACCGTACTTTACGGTGGCGTAATTAACGCCTTCCCCACTCCCATTATACCCTATGGGGCAAGAATGGGAATGGGGAAGGGCAAAATGGGGATTGGGGATTTACCGCTCCGCCAAGGTCGGCATGGGGTGGAAAATCCGCCAACCCCCATGGCGCTATCGGCAGCTTTCCGCCGTGCTCCGCGGTGCATTTAGCACCGCGAATTCCGCCAGGGTCGTAATGAGGGCCATAGTCCAAAATCGATGGTTATTCTACTCTGAATGCTTTTTGAAGGATATTGTCTGCATTGTGAATTTGAGGTGTTTAAGAACAGGCTAAACCCCCTGAAGTGTGCCTGAAATAAACCTTTAATGAGTCTAGCAATTATTGTTTAGAATTCCAGAAAACAAATTATTTTTTATTCCTATTCTTTCTTATTTAGGGTCACTACTCAAAGTGTTACACTTGTAGAACCCCCTGTTTTTTTTTTTTTTTTTTTTTTTTTTTTTAAAGAAGCCTGAATAAGAAATCCAGCCTCTCTAGGAACAAAGAGGCACATGGCATTGGCCACAGCCCAGGAGCTTCAATTTGTAAAAAAAAGAAATGTAAAAAAAAAGATTTTTATTTTTTTAGGGGTAGCAAGAGAGACCACAGGGGTAGCAAGTATGACCCCTGGCAACCACTAAGTGACGTCTCTGCACTGGTCTCTGCTTAAGCAGGGTTCTTTACCCACTTTGTCTGGAGTATTTGGCATCAGGTTATCCCACTTTATTGGTGTGGGCTGAAGTGACCCTAGAGGAATGATTTGCCTATACCGGCAGGATTCTCGATAGCTTTGAGTTGAGTGCTTCTGCAAGGGAGATCTCTGATATGATATGATATGGCATTTATAACGCGCCTATACACAAGTGTTTGAAGGCGCATTATAGGTGCAGTAAGTCATTAACTTTTATAAATATATTTTGAAGCTTCCTAGCCCCTCTCAGGTTTGACACAGAGCAAGTTCTGGGATTGTATCGTAAGTTGCTTTTGGGGCCACGGGTTAACTTCTTTATCAACTTCAATGTCGTTCTCGAATTGGGCGTGCTTGCTCTCACGGTTTGGGTGCGCACATTCCACTCGTCACAGGTCGTGCCACCACCACTGTCTGATACACCTTCTGCTCACTTTCCTACGCTGCTTCGGAGCCAAGCTCTGCTTGGCAGTCACTGCATAGTTGTTGGACCACACGGTCCACCCATTACAGGTCATGCAACCGCCAAACTGCTTCTGCTCTTTCTCTATGTTGGCCTCTGGCCGGTATGTGAGATGCTTTCCTCACACCACACAGTCCACCCATTACAGGTCATGCAACCACCACACAGGTTCCACTCTTACTCTATGTTGGCCTCTGGCCAGTTTGTGAGCCGCTTTCCTCGCACCACTTTCTCTTTCTCCTTCTTTCAAACTGCCTGATTGCAGGCTCACACTGTCAGATCTTGTGTTCCACGGACTGGTCTGGTGTTTGGCCGATGGTTCCTTCTCGAAATCGGTCCATCACCTGCATTTTACCATTCCGTCTTCTGTGACTAGTTCAGTACTCTTCTCCTGTTTTATCTTTGCTGCTTCTCCAACTCTCAGAGCCGACACCCTGTCAGCCGATATGACTTTCTACTACAGCCATCTTTGCCACACCTTCCTCCATCTTCGGATATTGAGATCAAGATCTTTCTCCCATCCCTGGTTATCAGACTCCTTGTCTTTCTTTGCTGTTTGATTTAAATAGCCGAGACAGCACCTGGTAACATCAGTCAAATTGGTAGCACCTGATCGAGCATTCCTCCCACTCAATTGAAGCTTTCTCAAGCTCTTCTTTGTCCCTGTACCCATTTCATCAGGGTGGTTTGATTTTTTACAATAACTCATAGTTTGGGGCCTGATCTTATCTGAAGAGGATTCGGGCATTAACATCAGCCTAAGGGGTTGGGGTTTAAAGGGGCTGTGTCTCCCACTTGCGTCCTTATCCCCAGGAGGTGAGTCCCTCTCCATGAGATCCTCCCGCATGTTGCCACCCCTAGGGGGACTATTGTTTAGTGGCCTCACATCCCTAGCCTCATGCAAAGGGGTTTCCCCTCCGGGGCAAGTGATGCCATCTGAAGGATCGTCATAGTGCACATCCGTATCATTTCTGGAACTATGTTCCCCAGGACCACTTGACAAAACCACAACCGTAGGGGCACCCCCTCATAGTGGGTTTTTGAATGATTATAGCTTGTGAGCCATAGTCCTTGGAAATAACAGGTTCCTCCAATACCGGCGGACAGTGAGAACAAATTCTCACATTCAATTACAAAACAATTGTACAACTGTTTTGGCAGTTGCCTATAGCCTTTACGCGATTGTCCAATCAAAAACATTAAAAGCCATTTTGGGCCAGTATCATGCATTAAGCACTACATAAAGATATTATATTGTTATTAGTACTATTATAAATTATGCCATAATTTTGTTCTGACCCTCAAGTCAACAATACTGCTTTCTGTGGCATCCTTGTTTGTCAGGAAGGGACCTGGTTATTGTGCTCTTGGAGTTCATCAGTATAGGGATTGCAGAGTGTGACATGTGTAGCTGCTACCCCGGTTCCCCCTCTGCTACTCCTAAACCTGTGCTAACAAGAGCAGATATCTGTGTTGCACCTGAAAAAGGCAGTTGTAAATTCAGCTAAATGTGCCACAGCTTTTTTCACCTGGATCTAGCTCTCTCTAGCTGGAGAAATAACAGGGATGCAGGAAAAGCCATGAGGCTGCTGTCATCACCAACAGGTTGACAGTCCATTATTGCAGAATGCCAAAATGGTTGGGTTCAGAGGCAGGGCTGTATGTGCAGCTCATACCCAGTACTATAGCAACAGGAAGGGTACGGGACTAGGTCTAGCTAGCTGGGAATGGTAAGAGCAGCCTGCAGTACTCAGTGACAGCACAGCACGAAACCAAATCTCATCAGTGTTTCTCATTGTCTGATTTGCACATCCAGTGAGCCACTGCGCCCCTGTGATGAGAGGGGTGTGCCCTGGTGGCTTCTGCCACCAATCCTGCCTCTGCACTGTATGTGAGCTGACCCAGATCTGTCAGACCTGCATCCCAGGCACACTACAGATAGACGCATGGTGAGATAATTAATTCACATGAGGTTGCCCTCTGCCTTTGAAGTAAACCATCTGTTGCTTCCTCAAGCAAACAAAATATGTGTTTGGAAGGATAGCTCAGGGCAACGCACTTGCTTTGGGAACAAGAGGATGCAGTGCAACATGGGTTCAGTTACTGTTCCAGTGCTTAGAAGCTGGAGGTGGCTGGCACTAACCAAGATGTAAAGGACCAAAGAAAATTATAAAATTGACCTTTTCTAGGGGTGATGTCATGGAGCTGCTGTTTACATTTTAAAATGAAAAACACATGCAAATACAGTTACCTGTAACACATGCTTCCCCTCTATGTCCCATCTAACAAAAAAAATTGTGTTACTTACCAAATAACCACTGGCACAGCTCTGGGCAACCCTCAAGACCATTGTTTTTCTAGTTGGACTTGTGTTGGTCAGTTGCTGTTTCCAGTCTGTGGCCAGACACTTGGTATGCACTGGATGTCTGTGCTTTCGGGTTTAGGCCTCTAGGAGATGCTCTGTCTGTTTATAATTTAGCCTGAGTGATGTACAATAGTCCAGGTTGTTGTGTTGGAAGTCTGCTTACATTCACAGTAATCTTGTATATAAATAAAAATGTAAATATTTGTTAGTTCAAAATCTTAAATCTCTGAAAGTTCTTCACTGATTGCTTTGAAATATTGACACAACGTTGCATTCGAATAGGCGCGTTATTATATACCTAATATACATAGATGTCACACCTGTGACAGGTAAAAACATGCTTTTTCTGAAAAACAGCGCCATTTGTTGGACGTAAAAGCAACACACGCTATACTAAATATTTTACTGAAAAACAGCGGCATCTGTTGGACGTAAAAGCAACAAACGTTATACTGCATATTTTACGATTCTATTTCAATGTTTCCGATTTAGAACGGCTCAAATACGTGCCGAGGAAGCTGGCTGCGACGTGCAGCCAGACTTGAGGAAGCACGGTTGCGAGCACGGAGATCGCGTTCTGCAGCTTCAGATCTGCTTTGTTCTCAACCGAATGAACTCGACAGGCTGAGAGTGGCTGAAAGACGTCAAGGAGAAACAGCAGATCAGCGTCAAACACGACTCTGTGCTCAGCAATCACGCAAATACAATCGCCTTGCATTCCGGTACAACCCAGCTGATGATTATAGTTTTAGCCGGCATGTTCTCATCGGCACCATGACTGTAGTGTGTCCTTATTTCAAGGCTCTGAAATTTAATGGAGAAACAAAAGGAATGTGTTGCGCCACCGGGAAAATTGAACTGCCTCAACTTGGAGAACCGCCAAAGCCATTAAAAACTTTGCTTGCGGGATATACCGCCGATCAAAGCATTTCCTATCTAACATCAGGAAATACAACTCATGCTTCCAAATTACGTCGTTCGGTGCAGAAATCGTAACACCTCAATTGATGCCAACTTGCATTTGCAATCACCATCAACAAAGCTTAAGGCCAATTGTTAGAATTGTGCGGTTTAGATCTAGACAAAGATTGATTATACGTTGTGTGTTCTAGAGTCGGCAAACCAGACAATCTCTATATCTGCACAGACAATGGAACAACAAAAAATATTGTATACCCACAAGCATTGTGAAATTAAACATATTAGAAACGTGCACTTTCTCTTTTCTTTCTTTGCCATTTAACCATACTGAGCCACAGCAATGTACAGCTAGTTTAATAATATGCGCCTATACACACTGATATTAACGCTACATATGGTGATCCATTCTTGTACGAAATGTATCTCACAATAGATATATCAATGATTGTGTTCTTTTTTTCCTTTGTAAAGGACATATCCAATGGGGATTTAAGTGTTATTGGAAAAGTGAAATAAATACTGATTGAAACAAATGAATCATTGGAAGTACATAAAAGCTTATTCAAAATAATATTTCCAGGATCTTTCTGGACATGGGAAAGTTGGCTTCAAGTTAAAATACGAAGATGTTTATTAAAGTGATAAGTTCCAAGCAGCTAGGGCTCTTTCTTATCATAGGGTTGCATGTATATCTGTTTATCTGGATAACTTCTGGATCTGTAAATTTAAAACCTCTTCCAGATGGTGGATGGGTCGATCACAGCCTAAATTTGACAGATACATTTACAGTTCTCAGTGTGTACAGTGGGAGCACTTGCAAAACCATACTGTAGATTTCTTAGTGTACTGAGGAACAAAGATATGTGATACCACTTCCTGTTTTTTCAAGGGGTGAAAGGTTGTATGCCATCACTCCCATGATGTCACTTGGGGGTGGGCCAAATGACATCAGTTCCTGTGATGTTATCAAAGGCCAAGGGTTGTGTGATGTCACTTCCACTATCCCTGGCATTTGGGTGAAATGACGTCCCAGATAGCATGCATAGAGATTATAAGTTAAAATCTTAGCTATTAGATTTTAGATAACACATTGGGCCTCATTACAGGTATGCCGGTCCGGAAAAAGGTGCCGTTAACAACAGTTACTAGCACCTTTTCTGGACCAGCATACTTCGAGTCTGCCAATAGGGGCAGTGAACAACCGAAAGGCCTGACCTTCCAGAAGTGCAGGCCCCTACCCGCAGATAAAACACTGAACCACTGGCACTGTTAACAACTGTGCCGGTGCTTCAGTGTTCCCATTCCTATGGAGTCCTATTCCCATGGAGTCCTTTTGGACTCCATGGGAATGGGAACTTACCGTACCGCTGCTGTCTGTAATATCCCGATAATACCGGGATATCGGGCAGCAGAGACGGCAAGCCAAGGTTGCTGGTAGGCCGCCAGTACTACCGGCGGCCTACCGGCAATCTCGTAATGAGTCCCATTGTCTTTTATTGGGAACTGTGTGATAGCTAAATGAAAGATTTTATATTGATACTAAAATCTTGTGCACTGTTCAGTAAATTACAGCTTGTTTGTAGTTTCATTAGTGAAGATGTCTACTCAGCTATATTGGAAGTACCATTTATTGGCAGAGGCACTGTGCTGTCAACTCATGTTGGAATATTTCAGCATTCATTATTCTTATTGGTATCAGCACTATGCCGAAATTCTGATGCTGAGGATAAATTGTTTTCTTGTTTAAAAATGGCTGCCATGATAACAGCTGTTGACAAGTACTACTTAAACCTGAGAAACATTAACAAAGGACTAAGTGGTTTCAAACTGCAATAGAGTCGGGCTCTCTCACTTTTTATGTGAACAAACATCCAGGGAGGTGCGAAACATGTCATTCGGATGAAAACCTTCTGCCTGTCTTGATATGAAGATGTCACCATAAAGGATTATGTTTCACTCGGCTATTCAGTTTGTTGACTTCGAGTGGATCTTGGCTTTACTGGTACAACGATACCTAGGAGAAAATTACAATACTTTACAGCAGAGCGATGGTAAACCCTGAATAGTTGTTCACTTTGATGCCAATCACAACAGTGAACAGCATCAATGTAATCCATGTTGATTTTTACATTTATATAGCACTAAAACCCTTTAATTTAATAGTGAAGTAACACAGTGAAATATAAGGTTTAACTTCTGCACCATACAATCAATATGACATCAGAAAGAAAAATCAGAATGATACAAATTAGTGACCACAGCAATAAATACTTTAGACAAAGCAGAACATGCAATGAAACCTATAATGTACATTATAGTAGCCGATTAATGAGATGTACTTCCGACAAGGAGGAATTTGAATAAACATTTATCATAAAGGAAAAAATAATGCTCATATTATATTTCAATGATACATTTAAACATTTTGAAAGAAAATGTATTTGACATTGTGTAAACTGTGTTCTGAAGAGAACGGATTGTAAGCTTATAAAAATATGAAAAATAAAATTGTCAAACTTTCATTAAAAGCAGGCTCATTGTAATTGTGCCGAAAAATCTGTCAGAAAAACCTAACCTCGTCCATGTCCGTACACTGGGCCTTCTCTGCTTGATTCTCCTTATTTACACCTGGAAGCCATGTCAGGCAAACACTATTTGGAAGTGGGATTATTTTACTCCATATTTTGGGAGAAGGGACAGACTTTGTATAGTGTTTCACATTTTTTTGTTGGGACTATTTTTGCACACTATTTTCATGTTGGGAGTAGTTCCCTGCTTTTAGGAAGTAAAAATGGCCTGGTACACTGCCTGCTTATCTGTAGTGCTGCATGGGAAAATCCAGAATTTGCTTCTGTGAAGTACTTCTGTGTACTGTTGATAACTGGTTATCCGAATATTGCAATATTTGATGTGTTCCCCAACAAAAATGTCTTTGACTTTTTATCAATTTTTTCCTGATCTTTGTGCTGTAACAAGCACCACTGTGACCAATCTTCTTAGAATAATCCTGATAGGTTTCAGACTGGCTCACATCACTTGCTCGCTTGCACTAATTGCTTAAAAATCTATCCATCAGCCACCACTGTGTATTATTCTGGTTTTAATTTTCATAGATCCAATGGTACAGCTTACAGGAGATGCTTTAGAATCCAAACCTGACCCCTACCCTATTAAGTTGGACACCCCTGGTCTGAAGCAGAACCTGGAGAGCGGGTGATGGCTAGTAACAACAGTTTGCTGAACCATCTTGGCCTTTGCAAGCTGTAGGGGAGGATCTATCTTGGCATGGGAACAGAATTCTTTCCTATGAGGGTGGTTGGTGGTAGATGATGGTGGTGTCATTGCCTTATTGAAATCCATCACCTTCAACAGATTTTGCACACCTTTTCGTGTTTCTGTTGCAGGTGATAATAGTAAACAGACTCAGTGCTCGATAGTTGCAATGCACTCTATCTTGACCAACTCAAGCATTTCCTATCTAGACACCAACACATTCAGAGTGCTGCAGCCAGGATTCTTCTAAAATCGAAATGCCAGGATCTTATCTCCGCTAATCTGCACAATTTACATTAGTCCCGATTGGGAGAACAAGTTTTGCTTAATCTTTTCAGTACATTTTCACTGCCCTGCCTTTTTATCTTAACATCTGTTGGCCCATGGTCCGAATTGTGTGCACATTCTTCTACAAGAGACCGGTTGTTCCTAGTTTCCTCATTGTTCTTATCTATAGTCTCTTTTTCTCATTGCAAACAACTCACTTTTCGAACTCACTGTGTGACAATATGTTTAATGTGATCTTCCCATCAGAGTCTTTCAACATCCCATGTGGGTTTTTCAAAGAGAATGTTAAAAGTGCGTGAGACACTGATTGGCCCCACTTCTACCTCCTCCACCCTCTCATCTGCCTGCCTCTATATTTCCATATGTTGATACAAAAATAAAAAGCACGGGTAAAGCCACCAGCTTTGGTTGTACTAGAAAGAATTCCTTCAGCTGTGCAGGCTTTGTTTCTCAATTCTAATCAGCGGTAGATGGGGGCAGCCTGCATAGCTGAAGAAGCACTGGTATTAGACAGGAGGGCAGCCTCCTTACACTCTCCCAGAGACACCTGCCTCTGATAATGCACAACCGAGGCGATAAAGCGCTTCCTAGTGGAGCTAAAGCACCGTCTAGGAGCCAAAACGAATAGTGGCACTTATGCACCAAAACAAGGAAGCCATAATATAGGTGCAGCCTTTTCTGCATCTGTGATCCCAATGTCTCACACATCCTATACCCACATTCAAATTTACTAGGTGGCGCTAAAGCACCAACTTTGAGCCAAAACCCCCAGTCCGGTCCTGATATTTTTCATTCCTGCCGTCTTCCATTGCCTAAAAAAGACCTAAACATAGATATTATTGGGCTCCTCACCTAGACTCACTACTTGCAAGGTTGCAATCCACACTGTTAATGCACACTCCAAACACCATCCTGTTGACATATATCAACATAAAACATGTCACCCAAGTTTGGTTGGCCCGTAAATCAAATAGATGCAAGTGACTGAAAGACCAAGAGCCTAGTTTCCTTCTAGAGGAGGAAGAAAGTCGCCTTTGCTACTTTTGAAGCAGTAAGTAGGTGTGAGTCAATGGGCCCAAAATGCATGCATATCTTCACACATGAATAGCTCAAGGGTCAAGTCCTATAAAAAAAAGTGGGGGGACTCATTAACATAACAATTGAATGTAGCATCACTAGAAAATAGCATATCAAGGTGCCCTCTGAAAAAAGTGGGGGGACTCAGTCACCTGCGTGTTTCCTGGACTTGAGCCTTGTAAATAGGCACATGTTGGCCTAAACACACGAGGGATTCACAACTCTATTTGTTGTTGATGTTTGGATCTATGTGATTTCCTCACAGGCATTTAATTGAATCCCATTTCACCATATTTCCCCCCTGAATTTTACCGCAAATAAATGCGGAGGAGACCCCCACACCTCCCCTTCCATTACCCCACGCACACACACCTTTCTAAGTACCTAAACTCACATACCAACTACATATTTGGGTACATGCAGTAACCTTTTTGCTGCGAAATGGGATGCGATGAAACTGGCCTGCAAGGAAACGGGGTAATTTCTAGTCACTTCACCACAATGACTTTGATTGCTTAAGTGAGGATTATAGTAAGTCGTGAAACAGTAAGTTGACAACTTGTCTTAAAAGCTACCTGTACACATTGGACTGCAATGATCACCTCCCCGTTATGCTTTTACAAAATGACAGCCACTCACTATGTTAGGCATCTTAATTAGAGACATGTTGATCTTGTGCACAGAATTAGGTGCAGAAAAGACATGACAGCTAAAATATTGACAGAGAGCTTGGAAACCAGGACAGAGTTATCCCTTGGACCTCATGTCGGTCACAGTGACCTGCTTGTTACTTTGATAAAGCCACACGACATCTATATTGACTTTGGCTCCAAAAGTACCGGTCTGACATTTTTTTTCAATTTTGCTCCTGCATCCAGAACACCAATTTTCTTTCCAAGGACAATGAGTCTCAAACCGGGCCTATCACCAGTGGCCACATTATTTAACAATTGTTTGGCAACTTAACATTGAGCACACACCACTGGAACCAGTTTTGCTGCTTCTATAATATTGAATGGAGCAAGCAAGTTTTGCCCTATAATCCATGTTAGAGATTTTTGCACCGTGGAAAATAAAGCAGCCTGATTTGTGCACTATATTGCTGACTGACATGCAGCACAAATCACGAGGACTTTAGAATGTCAACTGCAACATATGGATGAATTTTACACACCTTGAACACTCATCTGCATTGGTGGCCATTTGTGGTGTCTCCTGGATAGTTTTGCACAGGCTTTCTGACCTCTTATAAACTCACTTAACACTTTAATAACAGTAGTGAATATATATCAGCTAATTTGACTGATGTCCAGGCTTAATGTGTTAATAGGCCTTATTACAAGGTTGTCGGTATGAAATCTGATTTTCCAGCATTCCGGTGCCACCGTGTCCGGCAACCCGTGATGCCGGAAACTCCAGCTGATTCCGTGTTGGCATGCACATGCATTCTGGCATGCCGGATGCAGCGGCACTGGCATGCAGGAAATACTAACAACCCCGCCTCGTGACTCTGATTCCGGCAACACGGTTCCGGAGCCACAGGCACCGGTAACAACGGTTCCACAATTACCATCATCAGAAATACAGTGTATGCCGGAACTGGAAAACGTCCGTTGCCCATTAATAAAACACAATCCATTGCAATCCTGACAGCACTGCGCAATACCCCAATCCTGAGCACTGAAGGATCCATCTGAATGCCCTCCTTAGATAAAATAAATCCCAAATAAGGTACGCTAGAAACATGGAATACACAAATGTCAGGGTTCACCAACAGATGATTTTCTTTCAGTCTTTGCAAAACTTTATGGAGATCAGTAACGTGTTGTTGAGCAGAGGACGGGTAGACCAGGATATCGTCCAAGTAGACAATGGTACAATGGAATTGGAGATTGGAAAAAATGTGATCCATAAATCGCTGGAATATAGAAGGGGCATTAGCAAGCCCAAATGGCATCACCCGGTATTCAAAATGCCCGTAAGGATTCCTAAAGGCGATCTTCCATTCATCTCCTGCGCGTATGCGCGAGAGATGATAAGCTCGTCGCAGATCAAGCTTAGAAAAAACCACTGCTCCATGGACAGTCTCCAGAACTTCCTTGATAAGGGGCATGGGATACCGGTCTCTTATGGTTATTTGATTAAGGCCCCTATAATCAATACATGGCCGTAACTCGCTAGTGTCTTTCTTCGGGACAAAAAATAATGAAGCCCCAGCAGGCGAGCGAGAAGGCTGGATGAGTCCCTTCTGGAGGTTAGCATCAAGGTACTCTTTTAGCACTTCTATCTCCTTTTGAGGCAAGGAAAACATGCGCCCAAATGGAACAATGGAATCAGGAAGGATATCAATTGCGCAATCATCCGGACGATGTGGTGGGAGTTCCTGCGGGACCTTGTCCACAAAAACTTCCTTGTATTGGTGAAGTTCAGTGGGTAAAAAATATATGCCTACGGAATGTGAAGATAAGTCCTTAGTGGCCTGTACCTTTGAGAAATGGGATTCAGACATGCAAGTTCTGAGGCAAAATGGAGAGGAAAAGGCTATCTGATTCTTTTCCCAGTTTATAGCAGGGTTATGTCTGCGAAGCCAAGAGATACCCAAGATGAGGGGGAAATAAGCTGCTCTAATGAGGTCGAATTGAATGGTCTCAGTGTGTTGTTGGAGGATCTTCATCTCAAGAGGAGGGGAGGAGTGAGTAATGAGAACAGAACTGAGCGGTTTGCCATCGACTCCTTCCACTTTCTGGTCGACCTCTTTCTCTTGGCGCTCAGTTCCAAATTTGTTTGCCCAAATGGTGTCCATGAAACACCCAGCAGCCCCACAGTCAATTAAGGCAAGAACATCCACAGTCTCCTGAGGGAGGGTAAGCTGTACAGCAACAACCATAAGTCGATTGTCCTCCGACGGGCTCACAGATGCTATTGACATCGAGACATAGGGACTAGGTCTTCCTCCTTGGCAACTAGTCCCTAGTAGTTCCGAGGGCGAGCATTTCCCGACCGCCTAGGTGGGACTTCCGGGAAGTCTCTTAATAAGTGTTGATTAGATCTGCAGTACAAACAGAGATTGTTGTCCTTTCTCCTTTTTCTCTCTTCGCTTGTAAGAGGACCCCTAGTCATGCCAATCTGCATGGGTTCTTCCTTGGGATGTGCAGGTGAGAAAGATGACGGGGTAGGGAGGTCCTGAAGGATAGGAGGGTTATGACCCTTCTGCCATTCTGAACGTCTTTCAGCAATGCAGAAATCTAGCTGCAAAACGGTAGACCAAAGATCCGTGAGGGTAGCTGGTCGAGGTAGACGGGCTAGTTCATCCTTAAGTTCTTCTCTCAATCCACGCCCAAAGATAGTGTACTGTGCGGACTCTGGCCAACCAGTTTCTGCTGCTATTCTTTTAAATGAAGAGATGTATGACAATAGGTCGTTACTTCCTTGCCGGATATCAAGTAACTGTTTACTGGCCACTTGGACGGTCTCCTTCCGTTCAAAGGTCTCCTTGAACTGGGCCGTGAATCTGTTGTAGTCCTGCAGTAATGGACTCGCACTGGTGACCAAAGGAGTGGTCCAGGCCAAGGCATTGCCTGTGAGATTCGATATCAGGAAGCCTATGCGGGCTTTGTCAGTTGAAAAGGTCTGTGGTCTAAACGTGAAGTGAATTATGCAGGCTTCCATAAATTCCTTGATTTTATGTGGTGAACCATCATATTTTCCTGAGGTTAAAGGCAGGGGGGGTAATGATTTAGTCTGGATTCTCTCTTGGTTGTCCACCCTTTGCCTAAGGGCGGCATTCTCCGCCTTCAGATTCTGAACTTCCGGCCAAAGGTCTTGTACAGCCGTTAAGAGTTCTTGAACTTGCTCAGGTGATGCCATGTTAGAAGTATCTGGGCCTTGCAATCTGTCAAGTTTAGTCATACCAACCCTTTCCAAACCCCGATCCGCCTCACGTGATTCTTCAGAGGACGACTTTTTCTTGTGTCCTTTCTTCTTCTGTGTCTTCTTTTTTTTTGTGAAGAGGTATGGCCTGTCCCGTAGGGAAGCCACTCTGCCTCCCTAGTGGAACAGGGATTCAGTTGGCCCCCTTCCGGAAAGACCAGAGAGGAAAAAAGCGTAAGATCAAAAAAACCTCTCTTAGTAAAAGTCCAGGCTGATGTGCAACCATGGTTGGTAGGTTGTTGGGTGGTGGACAATCTGGTAGGTATCCCACGAAGAAACGTAGGTAAGTGTAAGTGTACTGGTAATTTCAAAATGAAATCCCCGTAAGGAGAGAGGAGCAGTGGTACACAGGAGCAGACAGAAAGAAAATAACGGGAAGTGACCCGTAGAAGAGAGAGCAGAGCGAGACCCGTGAGAAAAGGAAACCGGAAGGGATCCGGAGAAAGAGAAAGCGAGCAAGCCCGTGAAGGGGAAATAAGCCGGAATGGAACTGGAGAGAGAGAGAACGGGTGAGCCCGTGAAGGGAAAGAGAGCTGGAAGGGGACCGGAGAGAGAGAGAACGGGCGAGCCCGTGAAGGGAAAGAGAGCTGGAAGGGACCGGGAGAAAGAGAAAGCGGGCGAGCCCGTGAAGGAAAAAAAAAGCTAGCGAACGGGAACGAGACCCGGAGAAAGGAAGCGGGGCGAGACCCGGCATAAGGGAGGAAGCGGGCAAAGCCCGAAGTGAAAGCGGAAAAAACTGGAAGGCAAAGGAATGAAAGCAGCCGGCAGCGTCAGCACCAGAAGCAAAGCAAAGGGTTGCAACACACCGGAAGAGAGGAAGGGGCGGGTTTAAGAAACAGTAACCCAGCAGAGAGCAGAAAGACTAGACCGGTAACAAGAAAACAGGAAGGAAGAATCAATGTCTGACCATACACCATCGTTGCCACAAGCGCCAGCACGGCAAACGAGCAAGGCGTGTGACACAGTCTTACACGCCAACACACTTGCCTAAATAGTATTTTTCCACCAAGTTTCACTGCGCTGTCCGCGGATACAAGATGGTGGGTGTGCCAAGAAAATCTGACGCACCACACGCTCTCAACCACCCAATCAGCGACCACGTCGACATGACGCGGATCGCCCAGCAAATCAGGACCCTGTCCGCGGAGCGAACAGGGAAGTGTGTCCATGGAGCAGACATAGATATCAATAATTTTTTTGCCTTACGTTTTAGTCCTTTAGAAAAAAAACTACTGGACGGATTTACACCATTAACAAAAGACGCTTTCAGGACCAAGCTGCCGCCCCTGCCGCAAATTTGGTGTAAATCCGTCCAGCGGTTTGGGCTGTAGGCGTGAGCAAAGTTTTTTCCCATTATGTCTATGGGAAAACAGAAGTTTTGGGACCCCCCTATAACTTTGGCCCCCCCTGGACCAAACCTCACCAAACTTTGCAGAGTGGCCATATACTCTTTTTGCAAAGTTTGGTGAGGATTTGTCCAGGGGGAGCGAAGTTATAAGCCGGCCAAAAAGTGCTCTTCCTATGGAAACAGCAATTTAACCATAACACACATATTGGTTTGGAAAAACATGTTCTTTTATTTTGAAAAAGGTTTTATTGTGGACACTTATTATTAAAGTGAAGAGACACTTGTCTAAGCAACATTCAGTTTTTAAATAATACCAAACATTTTCTTTTGTTGCCCACATGAGCTTATATACCGAGATCCCAGTAAAAGGTAGGTTCTGTGGTTATTATGAGTCTTGCATTCTTTTTTGCATTTTGCTGCTTTTATTTTGTGTATTGTATTGCAATGAAGCAGTTTAACTCTATTGCTATGGCAAGGCTATAACACAAGTGTGATAACACAAGCATAGGTCCTGAAATAGTAACAGTTGGGATGATACCTGACACGGCCTATGAAGTGATCATAACAATTAAAAGAGTATAAAGAACGGTGCAAAGTGACATGAACCACATGATGCAATATTTTGATAAATGCCTCCATATTACAGACAACGTGTTGTATCAGCACATGAGAAGGGTGAGAAAAGAGAAGTCTGAGGAGAGCTGTTTTGTTTGTTCCCTCATTCCATATGCCATGGGTGCCTCCCGAGTGTTCATAGCGACAGAAGTAAACACATACAGAGCACACTGCTTAACACATCTTGCACTATGCACCACTAGAGGACAATTTCAGGGAATATAGGCTACCATAAAATGGTTAACAAAAGCAGATTGCATCCATGAGGATAGCTTCATGAAACAAATACCCCTGATGATACACCCAACAACGCAACATAAGGTAATAAAATTCATATTGTCCGGCCTGCAGAGCGGAAACATTTAAATAGAGGACAATAAATTGTTGCAGTGGATATACACACAAGGGAAAGAAATATCTGGTTGTTGGATTAGACCCCAATTACACATAGCAGGGAGGGTTTTACCACAGAAGGATGGGTTCATGGACTAATAGGCTGCAAAGCACAAGCCTTCATAACCGCACCAGAGGAGGTTGTGGAGAAAGCAAACAGGGTGTGCCTTAAAGAGTGGACAGAAGATATCAAATTGCTTACCTGGGTAAAAGATGAAGCAGGACTGGTACCCATAATACAAATAGAAAATGCAACCCTGTGTTTTAGAAACAATGGCACAGTGAAAGTAGGAATGAACAAAGTATGGCAACATATTATGGACCCACCAGGCATGAAGGCGGGCACAGCTGTATTAATAGACCACTATTGGGTTTGTGGTCCAAAGGCCTATATTATGTGCTGCTCCCTCCAAATTGGGGAGGCATATGCTCCATAGCAGTAATAAGTGCACCGGCTCTGGTAGTACCACAAGGTGAGGTGCAGATTGGTGATTTTCCACTGATTTATTTACATTTTATTTATTACATTTTTTAAATGCCCAGACCCAGAGGTATCAAGGCATTGGTATGTGCCCAAATACCAGAACAAAAAGGTCTCTTGCCCTAAAACGTACCGAAAGGGAGCATTATTTTCAGCAAAATCAAATGAGGCCTATGATGACATACCACACGAACATAAACTGTTTGTCAGAACCGCAGTGTTCTGTACCTTACCCCTGGCTTGCAAGAAGCGACAAATGCCAAATGGTTACAAATAAACAGATAGGAGCTGTTGCAAACAATAAATGCCACCGCAAAGGGATTTAATGCGATAAAAGAGGAGCTGAGAGAGCAGTGAGATTAATGACTCTCCAAAATAGGTGTGTTCTTGATCTCATCACGCCCCTGGAGAGGGGGCATCTGCACAAAGGTAGGCTCATCTTGCCGTATGTACAAACCAGCAAAACGATGAGCAGAATGGATCCCTTACAGAGACAATAACCAGCATACAGGGACAACACACTAAGATGGTGTTAGAGGTGGAGGACTTTGAAAATGATTAATGGTTTACTTATCTGTTTCTATGGGTACACACCTGGTTGGCAAATGAATTTAAAATATTACTGGCCGAAGTTGTACTGGTCCTGACAGATTTCTGTGTCTTGAAATTTGCCCTGAGCCAATGTAAAAAGTCTAGCAAAAGATCACTGGAAATGACAATAATAGTAAATATAGGTTATCACATGCACAGATATACCCAAACAGATGAACAACCCGTAAGTACCCAATGCAACATCCTACTGGACCCCCTGGGACAATATTTGAATACTCTGTTGACCCCCACAATTAGGTCAGTTTGGGCCCATCTCTACAGGAGTCTGCAACCCGTGGTTGTAATTCCCATGATTTCTCAACATTGATATACCTGTCTAGGGTTGGTTGGAGTTGGGAGTCCAAAACATCAGGAGGGCCAAAGGTTACAGACAACTGACATAGCGGACTAGACACTCCATAAGAAAAGGTTGGGATATACTTCATAGGACCGTTAAAATACATGGATTACAATTACAGGTACAGATAGAGTTTATCTCTCAAGATGGTTACATTCTATGGTAGACATAACCACTAGCACGGAGGGAGACAGAAGTTATGATGCAAGTCTTTTTTTAATGAAAGTATTCTGCAATAAAAAGTGAAGGACAACAGAGTGCAACTCACATCCTATGAAATAAAGAGGTTCCTACGAAGGAATAGTATGAAACAGTCCAAAGCTGGCTATACCACCAACAGGCCAATTGGCTAAGGCTGAACCGGTGTAAAAATGGAAGTGTTCAGTTGACATTGACTCCCAACATTGATCCTGAAAAAACAGCTCTTAAGGCAGTTGTTCACCCCACTGAAGAGGGATGGGGAAGCCTGTCCCCTCCTCCGCCTTGTACGAAATTCATGACACGGAAGAAGGCCAGGAAGCACTGCAATGACCTATTTTATTTCGGACCGATTCCTAGTGTTCCCATGATTAACCGGTATGTCGAGAGATATCCCTTCAACCAAGCACACTCCCTCAACCATCCATACAGAGCAGGTGTGGTACAAATTTACCCCATCGTGGACGAAGAGCCACAGGCCATGATCAAAGACACCTCTATTGACAGCCTGGACTAAGTGCCACAAAGCCATGTTGCTGACGTCATTAGGTACACCACGATTTAGCAGCATTAGACAGAAAGCACATGTGCCATCCACACTTCAGGACACAAACAAGCACTTGAATACATGAAGAACACGAGAGAGCAGTTCTATAGTTAGTGGACAGATACATATACATACTTTTATTGCTTTTATTATTTTGCCATTAGCAAAATACAGCATGCAGAAACCACAAGAAGCAAGAGATCCTGAGCAACGCTTGCAGATGCTTACATGCGAATAACCCTATGAAACTGCAGAAGTACCTATGGCACCTGACAGAACCACGTGCGACTAACCTATGGAAAATATAGTATAGCATGGACATTGTAGAAACCACTTTATAATGGTTTAGGAAAAGTACAGCAGGCCACAGGCCTCTCAAAACCAGAGTGTTACGCTCACCTGGCTCCCACAGAGGCTTCGATCTGAACTGGACAGGGGCGGTCTCCACCAGTGTGATGCGTAGGGCCGAGATGGCGGACTGGACTAGCCCACCTAGCTTCGTTTGCTTAGCCCGTAGGAATATTCTTCTGTAAATGGAGAAAGGGAATTAACCACCTGTGGGGTTGAGCGTAAATCCCCTCACCCCCGCTGTTCTCCCCACAGATCACCTTTGATGTCCCCTCTTATAGTCTCACCTGATGGTTTGAAAAGATGAGCTCTCCATCCTGCATTGAGCGCAGGGGCGCGTTGATAACCAGTTGCTTCACTGGCTCGAAGGAATTGGTGAGTTCCAGAACAATATTGACTCCGAAAAGTATGTAGTTCGTAAGAGATCACATGTCTGACTTTCACTCTTGTCCGATTCCTTGCAGTTTGCAGCTTGAGCCCAGGGAAGAGTTCCTCGTGGTAGCTGACAAAGTTCAGGTAAGGATTTGGCTTATCCTACACAGTTCAATAAACTAAGGGCAGAATGTAACCTGTGGCTTGCTCCCTTATTCAAGTGTGAAGAGAAAATATGAAGTTCGGGTAATAATGCCTCCGGCGGTAAAATTAGGTAAGTCTATTGTGGTGAGAACAGTTCCCCTTGTTAGTCCCTTCGTCTCACCTTGTTGTCCTTTTGTTCCCCTTAGGGGCCAGGGTACGCGAGGATTCAATGGAGACTGCGCCGACCCGTGAAGAGGAATAGTACCCCCGGCGGTAATCAGGTAAGTCTATGGGGGTAGTTACTATTGCCTCTGTTTATTCCCTTGGCTCACCTTTGCTGTTCTTGTGTTCCCCTTAGGTGCCAGAATGCGGTGGGAACGTGCAGAAGGATGCAGTGGATCGTGAGGATGCTGCGAAGGCCGGTGAGTTCAGTGCGGCGCTGTAGCAGGCGAGGCAGCGCACGTAAAATGCTTCTTGTTTCCAGCTCAAAGGCGCGGTGGATCCGGAATTCAGGTAAGGATCAAAGGTTTTGCTCTTATTCTAACCTCGTCTCCTTCTGTTCCTCCCTCTTTCTAGGAGCTGCAGACTCGAGGCCGGCGTGCAAGAAGACTGGATGCAGACACGGTGAGCGTTACGCTGCTGGATGCAGAATAACGTGAAACGTGTGCTGCTCTTCGGGCGTGGTTTAAATAGCCTCCAAAGTAGTCCCAGGTTAGTATTCCGCCCCAGCCCCACTCGAGTAAAAAATAGTCCCTAGGTAAAATAGTCCCTTCCAAGCCTCATTTGGCTTGGAGCTCTGCAGCATGGTCTGCATCAGGTAAGCTTGCATCATGGTCTGCACCAGGTAAGTTCTACTCTATGAGCCTTGCGCCATAGGCGCCAGGACTGATTCTCCATATGAGCCTGGCGCCACAGGCGCCAGGACTGCACCCAAACAGCCCCTAGCAGGGGTTTTTGGGCTTGCTCAAAATAACTTGATGCCTGCTTCTGGGGTTGCTGGACCTGGTCTGGTTCCCCGGGGGTAGGCATCATGACACAGAGACGGGCTGAGCTTATTCAGCCTGGAGAAGGAGCAAGATGTGTGGGACAGGACCCGCAGCCAAGGCCACGAGATACAGATGACATTCCTATCCACGGACGACAAAGGCACCAGCTGCAGTAATTGCGAATAAGTCTTTATAATTCAGAGCTGCACTACTCAAAATCATGGTAGCTGAACACGTGACCTGTCCGAAGCAGACAATGGAACAGCGACCAGCGGTGAGAAAGAGAGCCAGGCTCAGGCTACCAGACAAAAGACCGCAACAAATATGTTACAATATGAGACAAGTGTTGAGCCGAGCAGAGGAGTACTCTCATAGACTAAGGTGGTATACACAAGTTACAATGCAGACACATAGTCATTCTTATTACTTTGAAAAAGTACACAGAGAGCTTTGAATCTTTGCAGAACCCAGCCCTGTGGATTTCAGTTCTAGCCAATCATGGCTTAGTACCTTAGGGGTGGGTAGCAACAGGTAAGAACGAATGGTAAGCCCAACACACTGCAACATTGTTATAGATAGTAACTAGGGGGTATAATACTCAATACCCAATTGTGTGGCCTGATAGGTTTTCTGGAGAAGGGCAAGGTTGTGATGTCATTCTGATGTAATCAGGGTGTAAAACCAGCCTGCGAGCTGAGGAAGAGCGAGTTGTGCATGGATTTTCCTTGTCCTTGTGCTGATCCCTGTTGTTTTTTTTCTGTAATAAACCACAGTTTGAACTTGCCATTGACTGAGTACTCTGTGTGTCTGGGAAGGAGGGAGTTGGGCTCTCCAAGTCCGAGGACTTCCAGTGTGCTTCGGCACACCTGGGAGTTCTTCCCAAAAGTTGCCTATACCACCACCAGGCCAATTGGCTAAGGCTGAACTGTTGTATAAAAGGAAGTGTTCAATTGGCCTTGACTCCCAATATTTATCCGGAAAGAACAGCTCCAGTTGTTCACCCCACATCTCCAGCTCCATTACATGAGTATCACCCGTGCAGGCCATGACAGGATGACATGCTCTTTAAACATTATTACCTCCATTGTTACCTGATGTCGGAGAAGATAAAATGGTAGATATTGCTTCTATCCTGTGGCGCTTATCCGAAGCTCGAAGAAAGCAGACAAATGACAGGACACGAAAAAAGTGGTCCAAGTACCTAGCATTGAAAATTGTTTCATTGTTATGATACAATTGAATCATAAGTATTGCCTCACCAAATTCAGACATAGCCAACCTCTTTGAGTCAGAAAAAGAATTTCCAGCCATATTATGACTGAGGATGGAAAAAACTGGAATACTGAATGAGTGGCTATGTATTGACCTAGCGGAAAATTACAAGATGCCCATGATGACGCATGGAATAGTTGGGAGAAGAAAGCATGAACTCTCATGAAAAGACAATTTGAGAGGATAAAATTAAAACATCCAAGAAGAGACTCAGCAGTTTTAAGACAGCACACCTAAGGAGTCACCTGCATTGTTGCTGACTGCTACCACGAGGAATGCTTGAACCTCAGAGAAGAACTTAGAAAACAGGTCTCCAAAAATAGTCTTTGAGAGACTACCAGTCTGAGAGACCATGCAGAAGAGCAAGAACTCCTAGAGGTACAAAGATTATCATTTGAATGTTGTACATAGAGTCTGTGGTCCGTTGTTAAGGGGGTGACGAGTAGAATGTGGTGTTCTAGTCTTGTGAAGGTCAAAGGCAGAAGAACGCTTGAGTGAGATTTGAAACAGGAAATGCATGTGCAGAACAGAACACACAAATTGAAGGTAACAAACGGCAAGAATCTGATATGTGCCAATGCACTCTTGCAGACACAAGCTGTGTCAAGATATAACCTTGAAAGACGAATGACTCCCGACAGAACAACTGCATCTAGCTCATGTGAGGAAAAAAGAGAGACTGCAATATGTATGTGCGCGATCTTGGCGCGCAGAACTGGCAGAGTGGAGCGGCGGGGCATGGAAGCAGATGCTCCACGGCGCTCCTCCTTATGAAGGCCAATTCAACTTTAATTGTGCAAAGTGCATAAGGAATGATAAAGATAAGACCAGCGAGAGACTACTGCAGCAGTGAATTAACTGCTGTTTGCATGCATGCATGATTGCTGCAGTGCATGCTTTATTTTGAAGGGAGTTATTATAGCCTCCACTTCAACCATGATGTTGAGTCTTTCTTAAGCCACTAAAGGCCCTTTTCAACATGACGTTGGGGACCCTTTCCTACAGCTGGGAAAAACAGTCTCAGGCACCCGTGGGTAGCTTATAGTGCAGACTAGGAAATGCAGCAAGGGGGTTAATAGCCACAGATTATCATGGAAAAGGCTGCCAGAGGGGAGCGCAAATGCAAACTTAACATGGGGGCAGCTGCTCGAGCCATTCTGAGGCTCCGAGCACAACTGAAACGTATTTTATTTATGTATTATTCATTTATAATGGGCTTAATATGATATGATAGGGCATTTATAACGTGCCAATACACAAGTGTTTCAAAGCGTGATGAGGCAAGGGAGGGGGAACAGAAGGAAGACAGAGACAACGATGTTACTAGGCCAGATGACATTGAGATCGTGCAAGTGCAGGGGAGAGGGGAAAGGGAAAGTGTGAGGGGGAGCAGTAGTGGTCAATGCAATACATAGGATCAACAGTAAAATGAATAAAATAATGAAACAGTAGGTAAAAGTGTGGCCAGCGAGTGGCAAGTGCAGGGGTAAGTGTAGACATCAAGTGTCAAGAGCTAGTGCAGACTGTAGGGATGTCGAATCAGCCCCCAATGCAGGGATTGCCGGGGGAGGCAGTGCAGGAGTGCAGCTGGTGGGGGAGGGGTCCTGGGCACGAGATCAGAGGGTAGCCAGGTGACCAGTGCAATTTCAGTCAGGAGTTCAGCAGGGTACAGGAGGAGAGAAAGCAGAAGCAAAGAGGAAGGTCTTGAGGTGCTCCGGAACCATACATGGTGCTCCTCGAGTTTCAGGGAGGGTGGGAGGCTGTTCCAGAGGGAGGCCCCAGCCGAAGAAAGAGATCTACCAACAACTTGTTGCTTGGAGAACGACTGACCCTCAGGGTAATACCAGCGAGAGTTTTCTAAGTGCAGGATCGGGATTCAAACCTGTGTTGCGCCACGTTGTCTTGCTTCCAAGAGAAACGCATTGTCCCTGAGCTATCCTTCCTGAAAGACCCTGACGCTATGCCTGGACACCAGGCATGAGTCTGGCTCGGCCAACCCTGCAAATTCCCTGGTTCCCCTAGCTCTAAAGATTAGTATAAACTGCTGTTCGGACCTTTCAAATAGGGATCACTTAAGAGCTAGTTTGTTTTCATAATGAAGTTTACGATACGTTGGATGGCACTGCACCAAAAAAAGATTACAAAAATGTTGAATGTGCTTTTTCTGGGCAATGCCACAGGGCCACCCAAGGCGAGGCAGAGTAAATGATGTTACCATCCGGCAGGCTAGGAGAGGGGCAGCTCCCGCCCCCACGCCTGCTCCTCTCCCCCACAAGCACAGAAACACGCAGTCTCTGTCACACAAAGCCGAGGAAGGGTTAGGTGTGAACAAGCGCCTCACCCTTCCTCCAAGCAACAAGGTGCTAAGCACCTACGGAAAACCAACAGTCACGCAGGGCCCAGGTTCAAAGACTCCTCAGGGGGCCAGACATGTCGGCTATCCGGCCGGGGGCTGGCGCACAGCCCCACTACTATACACATCAAAGACCCAGGGATCCCCTGGGTCTTATAAATAAGAGCAGAATGCTCTAAGAAAACACAATCTGTTTGTGGACCCTGAACGGGGACCCAAACTGACAGGAGTTTCGCTGTTCACTCAGCGTCTTCCACACTTTGCGTCTTTACCATAAAACCCTCCCACCCTACAAATAAGGGAGAACAAAGGAAAAAGTACAGGGCACTGTACGGTGTCCACAACGAGTCGTGGGACATGAGAAGGCGGCACGGGCCAGAGGGGGTAACCTCAGGACCCGGTGCCCAAAAGTATGATATTATTATGATATGTGATCATTTGTTACCTGCATAACCATATCTGTACAATAAAATCCTACGGCCTTTTATTGCTAACACTTGACAAAATGTTGTGAGACAAATCATTTCGGGTGAGGGTCAGGGCGGCCTACAATGATGCATGCATATGGGTTCATCAGTTATGAGCAATCAGCATTCAGCATGAAAGAAAATGACGAAGTCCAAAATACCAAACTAGGTGAGCAAGGGTTGCAGGGAAGTCCCGCGCTCACCTAGTACGGCATTATGGACTTAGTGGGATGCAGGGGTGTCCCCCGCATACATTGATGCAACGTGGGTGACTAAACAACAGAAATCGAAAAGCTTGAGGTTCAAAATGCGAGCAAGTTGGCTTCACAATTTAGAATCTCGAGCTTTTCGGAATTCGTTATTTTAATGTAGATCCATTTTCTATCAATTGCTAGCGGCTGGCAAATTTTATGTTAGCATTATGGTTTTGGGGGACCAGAGTATCTGTTTCTTTAAAGAAAGCACATTTTGCAATCTTTATACTTTGACTATCATTGTAGATGACATCAAAGGGCCTATCAAAATAATGTTGTCTTAGAATAATAGAAGTCCATTCGTTAAATTCAAAATATTTGAATAAAAAGGGGGAATGCAAAATAAGTGATTCATTGTATGATGGTGATGCATTGATCGCTAAAATAATTACTCTTTTCGGTGATCATCTAAACAACAGTCGCTACCCTCAGGGCGAAGGAATCCTGAGTATTTACGCGAAAATCTAGAAATGTCCCTTTAAGAAACTGGAGCACTTGCCCTCCTTTCTGAATACGGGAAACCAGCCGTGGGAGGGGCCACGGCGGACGCTAATCGCTTTCGCTTTGACGCGAAATCTTGGGTTATTTCCAAGTAACGGTCGAGAGGGTGGGAGGGGTGTGTTGAAGATGGAAGTAAATTATTCCTTCCTGATACTTTTCGGTTCAATTCGACAATGTAAACAAACCTTCCAAGTAGATTTATTGGCAGCAGATTGTGGAGTAGTTACGAAAAAGTTACACGATTCCCTGTTTAATGGAAAGCCGTTGCAACATTTCCCAGCCCCCTTTCCTGAAGCTTTTATGTGAACGCTGCTACTGTGTTTACCATGCACAGGACACAGGGCACTGCTGACATTGATTTCTTTATCTGTGTGAGTTTGTGGCAAAGGGGAGGGCCAGTGGGCATTGCTGGCACCGTGAGGTTTAATCTCTACCCTCTCGCACAACGGTTTCGGTCTCTTTCTCCTCTACCTTGCCACAGACTGCAACCTCTTTTGCTCTCACATTAACTCCAGAAGCACCATGCATCCGTGGCCAGTTTCCGGGCTATTTGGGCTGTGCTTTCTCGTAATCACCTGCACAGTGAAAGGTAAGGAGACTGTCTCTGTTGTAATCGTCGCATTGCCTATAGGAATAAAAAGTGACGTTGGACAACAGCATAGTTCACGACCAGTTCCCATATTGATTTAACACGGTCATCATGCGTATGAAAATGTTTCCTTCCTATGTAGCTTTAATTCCACAATGTAAATGTACCTTCTGTGTAGAGTTATGGGTAGGATATCATTAAATAGCACCAAGAAGTAACCAACGCGCAAATAAAAATAAAAAAAATGAGGGTGATCTTTGGGAAAGGTTGGACTAAAACTTCTTTAATAAGTGTAGGCTGGATACACGTGGGATTGAGAAAGCTGCAGTTGTAACTGAAGGGGTGCACCTTTTAGTATGTATTAATTGCCTGAAAGGGAACTCCGATGATTATTTGTACATCTTTAAGTGAATAATGTATGAAAGGTATTATTTTACTAATTAAAAGGATTTTTTTCTTTTTGTTTGTTGCGTCATTCGTTAAGTATAATTGTAATGATGAGTGCATGAAAGGTATATTTATAACCAGATTATACATCTATAAAATATATTCAGGGAGACAAAATTCAAGTTGAAAGCTACTAGCCAGCCTAAAAGAAAGTCACTTGCCACCTCAGTTCTATCATGCACGTCTACTCGCCAAGAGTCAAATATCACTAACCTAATATATATTTGCATATTGCATGTAAATTGCCCATTTCCTCTAGGACCCTCTTCCGTTATTATATTTCAGGTATGAACCTCTACCAGGAACCCATTTTGTTCATCTTTACATGCTCCATCTACCTAGAACATAATTCCTGTGGTCTCCAGTTACAATTTTCTCTGACAAAGTGGCTCAGGTGTGTTGCAAAGCTACATGTTGCTAAACTGAACTATTTTTAAAATATGTACTTTTTTTTAAAGCTACTGTTTCCTGTGGCTATCCCCCTGGCAACAATTAGTATTCCCCTTCTGTTATGTTGACTTGTTGACTAGGGTTTTGTCACATGGGATAAATCTGCAGTCATTTCAAGTTGAGACTCTGTAACTGTGTATAAAATCTGCGGATATAGTAAAATTGATGTTCATTCACATTTTATTATGAATGACAATCGTATGTAAATATTAGAAAAATAATCCCAAAAATGTGTAGTCCTTATTTCACTTACCCCTTGGATGTAAAAATATACTGCTATAGTGTGTCCAAATTTCATTTTTGACATACAATATTCACTAAAAGACAATAAAACATACAACTATCGCTCATATATAGAATACACATGGACTGCTCTAAAACATTGTACAAAATTCAAGACATTAACCATTTTGTTATTGACCAAAACCCATTATGGTGTAATTTCCATATACGTGGAGTAAACAATTTTAAATTGATTCTAAATTTGAAATAAATATCGATTTAATCAAGCTGACAAAACCCTTGTGCGCGTTCGTGAAGTGCGTAGAAGTGCAGTTAGCAGTTGGTAGTGGACCGCCCTGCCCAGCTCGGCACCAGTGTCAAGGAAACGATCCCTATTTAAATATTGTGAAGTGTGAAATTTCTCCTTTGTTCCTCTTCTTGCCGCATGGCTTGGTGTCTGCTCGGGGTAATTAATTCTTGCCTTCGCACAAAGAGTATTACTGTATACATGGAAAGACCTGCTGTACGATAATAAAAATTGTTGAAAAGTGCAGAAAAGTTTAAACTTATAGTTCCGGTACGTCTGTGTGATCGTGTGATTGTATTGAGTAGACTGCCTTATAGGATTTCAACAGTAGGAGGCAAGACTCTGAGAGCATGCGAGAAATGATAGCTCTCTTCAATATCTGGATCAAGGTAGAAGAATTATTGAATATTCAGATCTAAAACCAGTATCCGTAATTTTTAGCTATCTTTGACCTGGCCTTTTGGTCTTCTCTTTTTTGCACTTTTTTGTTACCGGAGCTTTGAGCTTTGAGATTGATTTATATGTGTAAATAGGTTATTATTATTACAGTGTTGTATTTTTGCTATATTGTTATTATTCTGTTTGTGGAAGTTTAATTTTTATATATGATGTTTACTTATTAACATGTGTAAAGTTTATTAAATAGACTGTATCACATTAAATAAATAATAATAATAATAATAATAGTCTATCCACGTTCACTGTACCAGGTGACGTTTCATTATCTGTTACGGCGTTGTGTTTGCTGTAAACCCATAGGTTTGGGTTTAAATATGTTATGGGCAGATGAAGAGTTACTTGTGGACAGGCTCAGCACTGATGAAGTATGTAAACTAACAACATCGGTAGCCGCATTGGGTAGTAAGGAGGTGCAAAAACGTGTGCAGCATTGCCGCCTAATGTACACCCAAAGTCATTACTAGAGCCACAATGAACAACATTTCCCCCCAAACAAGTGTGTTTAAGTCAAATAGATGAAGAAAAAGCTGTACAGGAGATTGTCACAGCATTGAATCGGTCGTTGGGATGTCTGGGGGAAGAACGTATAAGTGATGTGATTGTCACAACCGATAGGGCTGTTCAAGCTGAACTAGAAGACCTGCCTTATGCAGATCCGATAGAACTAACATCTGACTCTAGATTGGCACTATTTGAGGCAGCATGTGAGCAAAGAGAAAATCTGCTAAAAATTGTGGGTCACACAAGATAGATCTGCTCTGATATAATTATTGATGGTTCTGCAGATGCCTCTGTGATAAACTCTGTGGGTGGAGGTAAATGTTATTAGACGATGGATAAGTGTAAAAAGTCATGATTCACAAAGCAACTAATCTAATCAATTGAGCGTAAATATCAACCTGCCTGCTGAAATGGTAGAGGTGGATTACTTGGCATATATAGGCGATATTTCCTCAACTCCCTGTTTATTGTCCATTGATCCACATACCTGCTTTGACAAGAGTATAACCCATGGTAAGATTGATGATAAACCAAATAACTATGCTATGCGTCTTGTTCTTCTCTAAATGGAAGCACAAGAGATATGGGTGACATGGGTAAAAAAAGGAGTACCCTCAACAAATGATGGTCTGACAAAGTCAGGCTTAGCTGAGAGCAGCACCACCAGCATGATTTCGAATGAGATTTTCAATCTGTCCTTTTGCATAAAAGCATTAATCGGAATAGAAAAACACTACGAGACCAGGGTTTTAACAGTTGTTGATTCGGGTATTAAAACATCAATGCATCAAAAGCACCAGCACATATGAAAGGTGGCAATAATGGAAGGAAAAGCAAAGTGGTTTCCCATTATGTATGCAAAACGTGCCAAAACACACACAAATGCATGTAGTATAGATGTGGCACATGTTCCAGTAAATACCATCCGACCGCTAGTGTCTTATGGTAGCAGTGCTAAGATAAAGCCCAAGGGCCAAACACAGCAACTATATGATCTAGAGGTTTGAGGTGGGCCTGAAATGTCAATAGCACCCCCTGTGCCCCAATTGTCTGTAGGTGTGACTTTTGGCACAGAGACATCCTCTGGTGTAGGTTCAGAACAGGCCCAAAAAACGACTACTGTTCCAATGACACATTCCAATGTATCAACTGACCATCTTGGCCAAATAAAATGTACTAATCTTTGAACTCCCTCATGTTCAGCCTTTCCAAAGGGTGGCCCCTCTACTAGGCTGGGGTAAACTGTGAAGGCCCTACAAATAAAACCAATATCATCAGAGGACACTCTCCCTCATTAAACAGGGCTGCTGTCCTAAGCATCTTTCACTCAGTTGCTGCCTTAAGAGTAATACGCACTGACCATATTAAAATCGTTGATCAGATAGACCATGTCCTTATGAGTATCTAAAACATATGGTTTAACTCAGATGCAACCCTTAATTACATTCTGAAATATGACACAGAAATATACCGCCTTGGTTATATGTGTACCATAGTGAATATTACCTATGAAAAATGAAGACCGAGTAAAGCAGCCAATGTAAATGAAATTAGTAACCACGGTACTGATGGGTCATATGATGCAGAAACTCTTGACAGGGAAAACTGCTCAGAGAGCAATCTCAGCCTTCGGTACTAGTACGTCTTAAGTAGAAATGAATAACAAGAAGCAGCGATACAGCCACTTTTCTGATAGTGATACAATAGGAGGGCTGGGTGCCCCTAAACATTTCAGGTGATATAACTAAGGATGCAGGCTATTGATAATGGTTGCCTTCAGCTTTTAAATCTCACTTCTCAGTGTTGGGTCAATGACATTGATTTGTCATGTTCATGGAACACCCGAGGATTTTCATATTTGTTTGGTGATGATTGCTTGTGGTCTGTAATGGATATATTCTCTGTTATAGCCCTACAGGAAACCTGGCTTATTGACAATGTACTAGATGGTCGTGAGACATCTCAAAAAGTAGCCACTAAAGCCCGAATTGGATGTCCAAAGGGTGGACTATTGACATCGGTCAGACAACCTTGGCTCTTGATTGAAATACCCGGTCGGTCCTCTATGGTTTTGGCTGCTAAAATGGTTAGGCTTGTTTTAGCCATCTTTATCATTAATGTATATGATCCTCACAATGGTACAGCTACTGAAAGCAACATTGTAGCAGTAAAACACGTTTTAGCACTGTATAAGCATAAGTTCCCAATCTGGATCATGGGGGACTTTAATGCTGAGATAATATTACATGACAGTGACCTCCAAGTGACACTTAGCTCTACCCCAATTTGTCAGGGCGGTCCCCATAGAAAGTACAGTCCATGGACATCTGTCTTGAATGAATATGGATTTTGCTCCCTTAATGGGTTCTGCCCTGGAAACGAAAAGAGGGCTTTCACTCGGGTGAGTGGAAAGAGTGCGTCAACTCTCGATAATGTCTTTGTGAATGGAACTGGTCTTACATTAGTGAAAGATATGGCAATATCTTCACGAGAGGAAAGTGACCACTTATCCTTATGTGTTTTATTAAATTCTGAGAGTACAAGTGTAACTGAATGGTCTTATATGAACGGTAATATATTTGTGAACAGTGGAGGGAATCGTATTCAATGGCATCCCCAAAATCTAGCCATGGGCAAATGTAATCTTTGATCAACTCCAACCAGTCTTTACTGAACAATTCTTGAGTGATCTGCCACCTTGTAGTGTCATGAGTGAAGCTTTCCCATCCATGATTAGCTTGACACATAATTTGATTGGTAGTAAAAGGGCTTCTAAAACTCCGTATGAGCGCATAAGTAAAACATCTCATAAGCGCAATATCTATGACCTAAAGTTTAATGCTGCAAAAAAAAAAAATAATTACGAGCAGACATTGCAGTATTGGTATCTCCCGTTTCAAATCATTATAAGAATGAAAGATCCCAAAATTAAATATCGATATTGGCTTTAAGACCATAAAGCCAGATGTGAAAATGAACGATGGCTACGTAGCGCTTATTTGGCAACAACTAATAACACAACAGCAATATGGAGGCAAATAAAGGCTGTATCTAAGAGTGACCTCCAAATAAATTGTGTTCCAGAAGAGAAGTGAGTTTTGCACATAAATGCAACTCTGGGGTTTTGTGATGAAGGAGAAGATGTAGTGCATTCACCAGACATAACATGGACTTGCAAAGCTACTATTTCTGACATTACACTAATGATTGAGAAGCTAAAGAGAACTTGAGCATCAGGCCCTGACTGTATAAGTAATGGGTTTATGAAAATATCCACTGCCATGTGGGCTAGGGCCTTACATTTGGTCTTTGCTGATATTGGAAGGTCTGGAATACTCCCCATTACGTGGCCCGAGAGCAAATTGTACTTATGTACAAGAAAGGCGAGTAAAATGCTCCAAGGAATTACTGCATGCTTGCAATGCTGGATATCCCAGCAAAAATCTTTGCACAGGTCCTTCTTGTTGAACTAAATCTATGGATAAATACAAATGTTATGTATCAAACTGGTTTTAGAGCTAAATCATCAACAAATCATAACATTCTTATGCTGATCTCCTCTGTGGAATATGCATGGATACATAGGCAATTCGTAGTTTACAGTGCCTACATAGATTTTAGTGCTGCTTTTGATACTGTTTTACTCAATAACCTATGGTGGAAGCTTGTGGCGTGGAACATCCCAATGGGGCTGCTCAGGATGATCATGCTGCTCCATACCGATACTAGTGTTAAGGTGCGCTTAAATGGTGAAGGTCATCTGTCTACCTCCAGTCCTACAAGTAGAGGAGTAAAGCAGGGCTGCATCGTTGCCGCCACTTTGTTTAATGTATGTTTGGCTGACCTACAACTGTCCTTTAATAACTGTGATATATGTTAAGTTAAAGTTGGTTCTCACCGTCTTAGTTGGCTAGCCTATTCAGACGACCTGCTGCTGCTAGATTATACGCCTAAGGGACTTTAATCCTTGATCAATGGACTTGCAGTCTTTGTGTAAAAAAAAAAAATGTCCTACATGTAAATATTGAGAAAAGCAAGGTAATGGTGTGTGCTGGCAAACAGAAACTAAAGGTGAAAAAAACCCTGATGGTTTCTTGATGGAACAAAATGTGAGTGTGTCAAATCTTATAAATACATTGGGTTATCTGTAGATGACACACTCATTTGGAAACTTCATTGGGAAGAAACAAAAAATAGATGTTTAAAATTGGTAGGTGCCATAAGCTCCTTCATTGGGAGGATTGGTGGATACTCTGCAAAGACAATGTTGATATATTCTATGAAAATTGTACCTGTGCTTACTTTTGGCATTGAGATCTGTGGTCATGCATTCATACAAGGCCTTGTCAGATTTGAAGCAAGAATGTTGCGTAAATTAGTTTGTATGCCCCAATCCTTATCTGTAGAATATATTTACTTGGAATTTAATTTGATTTTAATTGCATCAATTTTTACATCTAGAATGTTCATGTGTTCTGTGAATTTAGTAGCCTTAAGTAACGACACAACAATGGTCGATTATGTTGTTGATTATGTTAAAGCATTTTTGTGCCTTGAGAAAGAAGATTGGAACCCTAGGAAAAGTATTAACCTTGTTCAATCTATGGAATAGTGGCTGTGACCTACCCATAGCATCAACTAATGTCAACCGGATTAAACACTGACTCAAGCAAAAAATACTCAACTTTAGTCATGAAAATCAGATGGTTCAATTATCTACTAAGAGCAATAGTGGACTGTTTATCAATTATAGACGTCTCTGCAGTAGCAATCATAAATACATCAAAGCTTTTCTGGAGAGCGGATTTATAAAACGGTACCTATTACTTAAATTTAATCACTGCGTAGTGCTTGAAATTGGGGGCACTGAAAGAGGTTTTTCATGCGCAAAATCGTACTGTTGCTTATGTGGTGAATATGAAATTGAATCACTTGAGCATATCTTGACTAAATGTGAGAGTTTGAATTTAATTTGACCCAGATTTTGGAAATCCAATAAGAATCAAATAGACTGTACTGATGTGTCGATGTTGTGGCAAATTGTTATGGAAGGAAATGACTGTAATTTGATATATTTTATGGTGAAATGTTATAGGAAGTGTGTTGAGATATTTGAGTTATTATAAATCCATGGTTTTATTGTTTTAGGCTACTACATACTAGTTTTAATCTTGTGTCATTGGTAATGTTTTTACGTATTGTATAAATGTGTTTTGAAATGTTTTATATGCAAAGCCTCATGGCTGTATGTGTATTAGATAATAAATAAAAAATATGAGTGAGGTGTTAAAGAGATGAAAATCCTTGTATTTTGCCTTGGATTGACTGCTTAAGTAACCTATTACTCAACTCTTGGATACCGACTGCCATGTTCTTTCATGGAACATTGATGGACTTGCTAAAAATCTTGAGGACCCCTGCTGGTGTAACCTTATAAGTGGATTCCAAGTGATCCTCCTGCAGGAAACCTGGCTTCTGGAACCAATGGCTTTCAAGGGATATCAAGTTTTTCAGATCCCAGTGATAAAGGGCCCTAAGGGCTGGTCAACGGGTGGACTACTCATATTATTGTAATCTAGATTAAATTGGGAAATTACTAACATTCTGACGGGCATAGACTATATACAATATCTTTGCATCCGTATGGGGAACGAGAACTGTAGCCTGATATTTAACTTCTATAATAGGCCACTTGGGGTTGGAGGTTTAGTGGTAGTGGAAAAGATCAAATACATGATCAATCTGTGGCATGGATTTAACTGTCTGAAGCCTTGTGCAATAATGGCTGGGGACCTGAATTTGCAACCTGAGCCCATAAGGGAACTGGAGGTGCTTTTGGGAAGCCCAAGACTTTCCGTGGGACATTCCCACCCTGAAAGCAGTGCGTCCAAAGAGGGCTAACCAGTATGCCATTGAAACAGCAGGCATATTTCGTAGTTTAGAAATGAGGGCCTGTAATGATCGTTTGTCTGGTGATCAACCAGCAGAATCAAAATTCAAGGGGCATACTGGCACTAGTATAATCGACTACATAATGATCACAGCACAGGACTGGCATATAGTCAATATATTTATGATCCTTAAAAGAGATGAAAGTGATCATAATCCTCTGTGTGCTGTTGTTTCTATCAATAAGATTATGGTTCCCCCCCAATATTGGCTACAAATGGGGTTGACAGTATTACCTTAGTAGGTCACTCGCGCAAGTCTGTACGGTGGGACAGGGTTATCGAACAGGACCTGAAGTAAAATGTATACAAAGCAATCTTGGATAATCTTAAAATTATCTGTGCGGATAATGTCCAGAACATTAAATCATATGCTGGATTTAACAGAATGATTGAGCATTTGTTTCCCTTTGTAACTCATTCTCCATCAGCAGTTAAAAAGCATGCTACTGTTAAATCTAAATGGTATGACGGAGTCTGCAAAGTTGCAAAATGCAAGATATTGAGTGCTTGAATGTATCTGTGATAGTGGCTAAATCTCAAATCCGGCAGATTTGATTAAAAGATCCTGTTGGCAAGAAAAAAAAAGTGTTTGCCTCACATAGATGGGAGGCCCTTTTGCGGGCAAGTGAAAATAGTGACTGTTTCCTACTGCAAACTGAGAGTAGGTGATAAGTTTGATGGCAATCTGAAGTTCCATTCTTGCATTAAGGGAGAAGCATAGTAAAAGCATTAAAAACAATTATGTGGATTATGTCTGGTGTACTGGGACATTGGCCTTACCTTTAAAACCTGATTATAGGAGGGAGACTCTATTATTTAATGTGGAAGAGGCATCATGGTCAACTGCTAGCCAAAAGAACTGTAAAGCCTTAGGAATGGATAGAATTCCTAGTGGCATATATAAAGATGAAAAAAGGATCTCGAGCCCAGTACTTTGCAGAATTGTTAATGCTATTTTGGAAAGGGCAACGTGCCCCCCTTTTGGCGAGATGCTATTGTCCCCATTTATAAAAAAGGGTGGAGGGACTTACCCCGCTAATTACCGATCTCCCTCCTAGATAGTGCAAGCAAAATGTTTGCAAAAGCTGTTCTGGCTCATTTGGCTTGTGCGGATGAAAATGAAATTATCGGTGATCTTCAGGCAGGCTTTCGAAAACAAGAGCACATTCGACCAAAGCCTCTGCTTGTATTTTTTAATTCAGAAATATACAGCATTGTTAAAGATGAAGCTCTATGCAGTATTTGTGGATTTACGGACTGCATTCAATAGTGTTTCAAGGGATATCATCTGGCAAATCATGAAGAAAAAGGGAGTCCGCCTAAACTGTTTGCAATTCAACTCCTGTACTCCGAGAATAGGGCAACTGTGTGCTTTGTATTGGCAGGGGAGTTATCAGGCCCATTTGAAGTTAGAACCGAGGGTCAGACAATATGTCCACCCCCCTCGCCCTTCTACTCAACCTGTATATTGAGGAAAGTATTGTCCCAGAGTGCTTTAGACTGCCTTAAAATGGGCCACTACCCCTAACAAGTATTATTTTTATGCAGATGATGCTGTAATTAGATCTACTTCCCTGTCTGGTCTGAAGGCAAATTTGAAATTATTCCTCAATAAATGTGAGGAATTGGAGCTGCAGTTAAACACTGACAAACCAAAGATGATGGTCTTCTTGCCAAACCTAGTATATTAAACATTCCTGTTAACAAATGAAAATTAGAGCAGGCAGCGTTTTTTTTAATGATTATCTGATTATCTAGGCATCAGGTTTCATGAAAATGGTGGGTGGATCTCGCAGCTAGACAAAGCTTGTACTAACCTTGGAAAAGTTTCTGGGCCCACAAAATTGTTTCAGGGGACATGGTCGTGGGGCAATTTCACCTGCCATTGAATTTTGTAGTAGCAGGCCGTCGCGGCCTCTACTTTGGTGCTGAAATTTGGGGGTATGGCTTTTTAAAAACACTCAAAAATTTAAAATATATATATTTTTTTATCTGTTTTTTTATTACCATTGAGCCCCATCTGCTCGATTAATTGGATATAAGCCCGATCAATGAGCTACTTGCCTTAAAACCTGTATACTACTGGCTTAGATTATGGCAGACAGAGGGTTTGTTTAGGTACCGCCATGCACTGAAGCACCTTATGAGCCCGTATTGGGGGGAAGTCTATTCCGTGGGTCGCCCATGTTGAGAAAACATTAATTGAATTAAATGTGGCTGAGCTTTGGGAATCCTTTGATAAGATTGAAAAAATGCATTAGCGAAACTTGAATCTGCTGCATTGCTAAGGAGTAAGGAATTGATGAGACAAGCTACAAGTAAACTTGGCTCAGCTTATCTGAATGGGAAATCAACTCCCAGATTTGAACATTACCTGGATTACATTTACCCACCATGTTGAGAGATCTTTGTAAATGAGATTTAGGTTGGGCATGCTTTAATTTTTTTAGAAAATCATGGAGCACAGGGATTTGCCTCCTCTGTGGATTGGTGATGGAATCCATTACCCACTTTTTGTTTATCTGCCCAAAACGAAGTGATTTAAGCTTCTGTTATTGAAGACCTTTGTTCAAAACTGCCAGAATACGGCTGACTTCTGAAGCTGTAGAATTTAGTAGAAACTCTTTTGCGCCAAATATGTTATGCTCCGAAGCCCACTATATCCTTTGAGCCTGGCTCCCTAGAACAAAACTAACAGAGAATTGCCAAAATGTTATTTTATAGCAATGTGGTGTTTAATCATTGAAGATGAAATTTTTTTAGCAGAGGCTGCAAGCATTCTCTCCCGTAATGATGAAGGTTATTTTGGTATTCGTTTTGATTTTATGAATTAATTTGTGACTGTTTATTATAGCTGGCATTATTGTATTGCATGTTATCGCACCATCTAGCTTATCTATATCTCTCTCTATATATCTCTCTCTCTCTCTATATATATATATATATATATATATATATATATATATATATTCCGTGAAAAAACTTTGTTAAAGGGACGTTATGGTAAGTTGCGCTACTAAAAAACTATGAAATTCAGTGAAAAAACTTTGTTAAAGGGACGTTATGGTTCCAAGTAAAACCGAAAAACCCTTGAAATTCGCCAGTTATGGTAAGCTAAGCAACCATAACTCGCGCCACCACCGTGCACTGCTAAGACTAACACCCACGACATCAAAGATGACATCACAAAAGTTTTTTCACTGAATTTCATAGGTTTTTAGTAGCGCAACTTAACCATAACGTCCCTGTAACACAATTATTTTTACTGAATTTCATAGGTTTTTATTAGTGCAACGTCACCATAACATCCTTTTCAATAGATGAAGACCACTAGCATCTTAGGTCCTCAAAGTGGGAACCCCAGGTGGTAAAAAAAAAAGATTTTTCTTCCCAAACCAGGGACGCCTGGGGCGTCCAGGTGCAGGAAGGACAATCTTTTACCAAGATGGCCACCATGGAAATGGAAGGCGGGGTGTATAAAGAGAACACAACAGGGCATGAGCGGGGGGTGGGGGGAACAGGAGAGAGACACGGGGCATGAGCGGGGGGTGGGGGGCAACAGCAGGGAGACACGCGGCATGAGCGGGGGATGGGAGGAACACGAGGGAGACACGGGGCATGAGAGGGGGGAGGGGGGTAACAGGAGAGAGACACGGGGCATGAGAAGGGGGCGGGGGGTAACAGGAGAGAGACACGGGGCATGAGAGGGGTGTGGGGGTAACAGGAGAGAGACACGGGGCATGAGCGGGGGGTGGGTGGGAAACAGCAGGGAGAGGGAGACACGGGGCATGATCGGGGGTTGGGGGGCAACAGGAGAGAGACACGGCATGAGAGGGGGTGGGGGGTAACAGGAGAGACACGGGGCATGAGAGGGGGGTGGGGGGTAACAGGAGAGAGAGACGCGGGGCATGAGCAGGGGGTGGGGGGGCAACAGCAAGGAGACACACGGGGCATGAGCGTGGGGTGGGGGCAACAGGAGTGAGACACGGGGCATGAGAGGGGGGTGGGGGCAACAGCAGGGAGACACGGGGCATGAGCAGGGAGACACGCGGCATGAGCGGGGGATGGGGGGAACACGAGGGAGACACATGGCATGAGAGGGGGGTGGGGGTAACAGGAGAGAGACACGGGGCATGAGAGGGGGGTGGGGGTAACAGGAGAGAGACACGGGGCATGAGCAGGGGGTGGGGGGAAACAGCAGGGAGAGGGAGACACGGGGCATGATCGGGGGTTGGGGGGCAACAGGAGAGAGACACAGCATGAGAGGGGGTGGGGGTAAGAGGAGAGAGACACGGGGCATGAGAGGGGGGTGGGGGGGTAACAGGAGAGAGACGCGGGGCATGAGCAGGGGGTGGGGGGCAACAGCAAGGAGACACACGGCGCATGAGCGTGGGGTGGGGGGCAACAGCAGGGAGACACGGGGCATGAGCGGGGGCTGGGGGGCAACAGGAGAGAGAGACGCAGGGCATGAGCAGGGGGTGGGGGGCAACAGCAAGGAGACGCACGGGGCATGAGCGTGGGGTGGGGGGCAACAGCAGGGAGACACTGGGCATGAGTGGGGGGTGGGGGGCAACAGGAGAGAGACACGGGGCATGAGAGGGGGGTGGGAGGGTAACAGGAGAGAGACACGGACATGAGCGGGGGGTGGGGGGCAACACCAGGGAGACACAGGGCATGACCGGGGGTGGGGATAACAGGAGAGAGACACGGGGCATGAGAGGGGGGTGGGGGTAACAGAAGAGCGACACGGGGCATGAGCAGTGGGTGGGGGTAACATGAGAGAGACACGGGGCATGAGCGTGGGGCAACAGCAGGGAGACACGGGGCATGAGCGGGGGGTGGGGGTAACACGGGGCATGAGAGGGGGTGGGGGTAACAGGAGAGAGACACGGGGCATGACCGGGGGGTGGGGGCAACAGAAGGGAGAGACAGGGCATGAGAGGGGGGTGGGGGGTAACAGGAAAGAGACACGGGACATGAGGGGGGGTGGGGGTAACAGGAGAGAGCCACGGGGCATGAGAGGGGGGTGGGGGGAAACAGCAGGGAGACACGGGGCATGATCGGGGGGTGAGGGGCAACAGGAGAGAGACACAGGGCATGAGAGGCGGGTGGGGCGTAACAGGAGAGAGACACAGGGCATGAGAGGGGGGTGGGGGGTAACAGGAGAGACAGACACGGGGCATGAGCAGGCGGTGGGGGGCAACAGCAGGGAGACACGGGGCATGAGCGGAGGTGGGGGGCAACAGCAGAGAGACACACGGGGCATGAGCGGGAGGGGATAGAGACACACGGGGCATGAACGGGGGGAGGGGGAGAGACACACGGGGCATGATCGGGGGGTGAGGGGCAACAGGAGAGAGACACAGGGCATGAGAGGCGGGTGGGGCGTAACAGGAGAGAGACACAGGGCATGAGAGGGGGGTGGGGGGTAACGGGAGAGACAGACACGGGGCATGAGCAGGCGGTGGGGGGCAACAGCAGGGAGACACGGGGCATGAGCGGGGGTGGGGGGCAACAGCAGAGAGACACACGGGGTATGAGCGGGAGGGGATAGAGACACACGGGGCATGAACGGGGGGAGGGGGAGAGACACACGGGGCATGAGCGGGGGGTGGGCGGGAGGGGATAGACACACGGGACATGAGCGGGGATGGGCGGGAGGGGGTAGACACACGGGGCATGAGCGAGGGGGGTGGGAGGGATAGAGACACACGGGGCATGAGCGGGGGGTGGGTGGGAGGGATAGAGACACAGGGGGCATGAGCGGGGGTGGGTGGGAGGGATAGAGACACACGGGACATGAGCGGGGGGTGGAGGGGAGGGGAGAGACACACGGGGCATGAGCAGGGGGTGGGTGGGAGGGATAGAGACACACGGGGCATGAGCGGGGGTGGGTGGAAGGGATAGAGGCACACGGGGCATGAGCGGGGAGTGGGTGGGAGGGATAGAGACACACGGGACATGAGCGGGGGGTGGAGGGGAGGGGAGAGACACACGGGGCATGAGCGGGGGGTGGGGAGGAGGGGAGAGACACAGGGGGCATGAGCAGGGGGTCGGGGGGAGGGAGAGAGAGACACGGGGCATGAGCGGGGGGTGGGGGGGAGGGAGAGAGACACACGGGCATGAGCGGGGGGTGGGCGGGAGGGCGAGAGACACACGAGGCATGAGCGGGGGTGGGCGGGAGGGAGAGAGACACACGTGGCATGAGCGGGGGGTTTCCGGGAGGGAGAGAGACACACGTGGCATGAGCGGGGGGTGGCCGGGAGGGCTAGAGACACCCACGTGGCATGAGCAGGGGGTGGCCGGGAGGGCTAGAGACACACACGGGGCATGAGCAGGGGGTGGCCGGGAGGGCTAGAGACACACACGGGGCATGAGCGGGGGTGGGGGGGAGGTTCGAGACACACACGGGGCAAGAGCGGGGGGTGGGTTAGAGGGCTAGAGACACACGGGGCAAGAGCGGGGGGTGGGCGGGAGGGAGAGAGACACACGAGGCATGAGCGGAGGCTGGGCTGGAGGGAGAGAGACACACGGGGCATGAGTGGGGGTGGGGGGGAGGGAGAGAGACACACGGGGCATGAGCGGGGGGTGGGGGGAGGGAGAGAGACACACGGGGCATGAGCGGGGGTGAGTGGGAGGGAGAGAGACACACGGGGCATGAGCGGGGGTTGGGCGGGAGGGGAGAGACACACGGGGCATGAGCAAGGGGGGTGGGCGGGGAGGGATAGAGACACACGGGGCATGAGCAGGGGGGTGGGCGGGGAGGGGAGAGACACACGGGGCATGAGCGGGGGGTGGACGGGGAGGGGAGAGACACACAGGGCATGAGCGGGGGGTGGGGGGAGGGAGAGAGACGCACGGGGCATGAGCGGGGGGTGGGGGGACAAACAAAAACACGGACATGCCGCACGGACATGAGTTCGTGCGGCAGATCCCGCTCCTCGGCCCTCCGCTGGCCACCGTGTGCGATGGCGTGAGCGGGGGGCTGGAGGAACAGGGGACACACGGAGCATGAGCAGGGGTGGGGGGGACAGGAAGGACACACGGGGCATGAGCAGGGGTGGGGGGGACAGAAAGGACACACAGGGAATGAGCGGGGGGTGGGGCAGACACGGGGCATGAATGGGGGTGGGAGGAACAGGAGACTGACACGCTCCTGCTGACCTGACAAAGCCTCTCATGCGGGAAAGAAAGTTGGCGGGCGTCTCTGAAGCCAGACGCACTGCACGCTTTCACTGCATCCAATGAGAGAGCACGTCAGATGTCTGCGGACATCACGCAAGCTGCTGGCCCAATCACCGTCCTGTCCGCGGAGCGAACAGGGAAGTCCGTCCGCGGACCGAACACAGATATCACTAATTTATTTTGCCCTACTTTTTGGTCATTTTAAAAAACTACTGGACGGATTTTCACCAAATTCGCAAACGCACGCTTTCGAGACCAAGCCTCTGCTCCTGGTCCAAATTTGGTGAAAATCCATCCAGCGGTTTGGGCTGTAGGCGCAAGCAAACATTTTTTCCCATTCAGTCTATGGGAAAAACAGAAATTTTGGGACCCCCCCTATAACTTTCCCCCACCCTGCACGAATCCTCACCAAACTTTGCAAAAAAATTCAGAGTGGGCCATATACATTTTTTGCAAAGTTTGGTGAGGATTCGTCCAGGGGGAGCGAAGTTATAAGCCGCCCAAAAAGTGCTCTTCCTATGGAAACAGCAACTTAACCATAACTACACTGCCACTATCGTGGCAGTGTAATATATATCTCTCTCTCTCTATATATATATATATATATATATATATATATATATATATATATATATATATATATATATATATATATATATATATATAAAATACTTGGGTATGTTTCTGTATTCTGCTGATGCAATTTATCAGTGTTAGGTTGCCCTCTACTCTATTGGCAAAGTGCACCTCTGAGTGCCCTTCCACTTCAACAATGGCTATCGTTTTAACAAACCGAATGAGCATGGTTCTACACAGTCACCTTCACCTTTCACTATCGCAAACATTCAGAATAATTTCAAGTTACTTCTTTCCACCCCCACTTTTCTTCACACAGGGCACAGTGTTTCCAGTGTCAATGAACAGTTAATTACCAGCTGAATGTTTCTGTCTGTAACGAGCAAAACGCTGTAGGATGAATGCCTCTTCACAAGCTAAAACTGAAAGTAGGTTTTGTAATCATTCTACTACGCAATCAGGGGGACTCTGCAATGGAACAAAGTTGACAATTACCCGTCTGTAAAGAGACATCATAGAGGCCAGTGTTATTGATGGAACTTAGATACTGTTCTTATAACACGCATACCTCTCATTCCATCTGATACAATTATGCCTTTCAAATTCAAAAGAAGGCAGTTTTCTGTACATTTAGCCTTTTGAATGACCATTATTAAGTCACAGGGACCTACTTCCCCCTCCCTGTAAGGGATCAGCGGTAATTCCAATATTTAAGAAGGGGGACAGAAGTGACCCAATGATTTTCCGACAGGTATTGACCTTTAAGATATGTTAGAAAGGCATATGTTATGCTGGGAATGGCTTGTATTTTTGTATTTATTTATGGCTTTTAGTCGAAATAAAGAATTTGATTGTATTTTGCTTTGTATATACCCAGTTGTCACACGAGTTAAAAGGTAACCCAATAGTTTCAGACTGGTTGGACTAGGGCATTAGAGATTTAAGATACCCCTACTACTGATTTGACAAAATAGCTCTTGTTCTCTTCTGTCATGCTGTTAGCAAGAACAGGGCAATGTCCTTTAATTGACCCCAGTCTTTTGTAACCTTGGCAAGATGTTAATTCCTCTTTCCTTACGCAAAGGCTTGAGTCATTGCTCCCTTGGTAATTTTTTAAAGAGGACAATAAGACACTTAGAGACATTAACTCTAAGAAGTGGGCTACAGTTTTATCATGTAATAAACAGTTCTGGCAATATCTCCCCCACCTTGCCTCATTGAAATCTACAACTAAGGAAGAAACAACACGCTCACTTCCCCAACCTCATCCCTCTCCGCCCACTTCATCCCTCAGCTAACTCCTCACTACTACCATTTTGCATCCTTACACCGCCCACACGCCTTCAGATGATCTCCAGGTCTAGTGTACTTAACAGATTCCGACCTTATCCAAATTCTATCAACAACCATGACGTCGCTTTTTGCATTGAATGATCTGCAGGCTGCCCATATGACTAGCCTGCCCGGTCATTACCAAACGCAAACTACTTGGACCTTTCCACATCGGCACACCGGTAAGGGGTACTTCTGACCTGCATCCATCGATACCAAAGGTGACTGCATCTGCCTTCCCACTATCTTACTGATACTGTCTGCCCTGTTTTCTTAAAGAGCAATTCACAGCGAGGCCAACATTATTGCCAGAAAGGCATTTTATAAGAGCACTTTACTGTGATTTAACGTTACTGTGATTTAACAGGCATGTGTAGAGCGCAACGTTAAGATGACGGAACACCAACTAAAAAAGAGTCTTCCGAGATTTACAAACGGCAAGATGGTTTGTTGTTGCTCTGAGAGGATGAGGTAGGGCATTCCAGAGATCGTCCGCTGCCACGGAAAAAGAGCGGCCACCAATGCAGTAGTATTTCACTGCAGGGATGAGCACCTGACGGGCATCAGCAGAACGTAAAGCCTGTCTAGGGACGTAGGGCCATTAAACTTTGAGGGAAAGGCTTGTATACGTAGGATCCCTAACCTTAGTATCAATTTATTTATTTATTGTGCATTTGTAAGGCACTTACCCATCAAGTAAATTGTGTTTCAAAGCGCCCACAGGGCAAAAGGGAGGGAACATGGGAATGAAAGGCAAAACAATGAAGAGAAAGAAAGAGGCGGTCCTACTAGGCCTTTTGAGTATTCAGAAAGTACAAGTGCAGAGAGAAGGGATAAGGGAGGGGGTAAGTCCTAGGAGTTCCACGGAGGGAAGTGCTAGGGATTAAGTTGCAAGCAGCTGTTAAGTGCCTGACACAGATCACTTGAATGGTCACTTACCAGTACAATAAGTGAAGGCCTGTGAGACTGCACAGGCCAGTGGTTGCCCAAAGGCAAGTGCTGGAAGTGGACGGAGGCTGAAGGTGATTGTGGGTGGTTTCGGGGGTAGCGGGACACATAAGGGCCCTGGTCAACAATCTCAGCGACTGGGGTTTAGCAAGGGGTACAACGTCCTTTTATCGCGGGACATTTTTTCACTTGGTTTTTTACCACCAATTTTTTGTTGAAAAAACCCATCAGATTTTTTTTGGGGGGGTTAAAAAAAAAAAAACAAAAAAAAAATATATATATATTAGTGTGGGTTTTTGGTAATAGATAAAAACTGAAAGGGAATGGGGGATTGGGGGGACTCCGCCCCCACCAAAATAAATTTCTGCGGTAATAAACCCAGCGAAAAAACATACCGTAATGAAATGACATGGAACCTAGCAAGGGAAAGGGGGAATGAGGGAGGGAAAGGAGGAGGGGAAAAGGAGAGAATGCACAGGAGGGAATGTTTCATAACTTCTATCAAGTCAAGGCAGAGCCTAGTCCAATCTACATTCCAAGTAAGCTCCAGACATGGGAGCACCAACACTGATTATCCAACTCTCATACATTCCCCATTCCGTTTTATATACCTCGTTCAGTAAGTGTTGTCATGCATTCCATAGTAGCAGGGGCTTTCACATAGCTCAGGTGGACGAAGGGTATGTAGCATTGTTTTAAGATACTAAGACCATGATAAATCTCACACAGCAGCCATGGAAAGGAGGTCTTGGAGGGATACCATGGCAGGTTTTAATCCCAAGGTATGAGCAATTCCATTTAGGCCCCGTCCTCGTTGTTAATGACAGGGAACCCCAGTGATCTCGTTAAGATGTTGTTTTATTTGATTTGAAAATATTAGTATCACTATGCCCTCATAATTCAGAGTTATACATAGTAGTGAATATTGTTTGCACTTTCTAAATCTCAGCACTGGATATTACCCAATCACCATGCGGTTTAAAAAATGGCAACACTGCTTCTCCCCTTCGAGCTAAAATATCGCCAATTTTATCTAGTAGTGGCTTCCAGTTAATTGAGCTGTCAATTTTAATTTCTAGGTTATCATACGTTTCTCTGATGTCTATAGTTTCCCCTTCTTCAAACCTAGACTGGGCAAACCTCCTCCTCCTTGTGATTGATTTCCTTACCCTACGATTATTTTTAATATTCCATTTAATCCTCTCTCCTTGGCCAATTTATTAAAGATTACAATTTGCTCTTGTAAGCCCATTAGCGTTTTTTAGACATTAAAACAGCATCATCGGCATAGAAGAGGGCCACGATCCAATGTCCCACCCAGGCTCGGTGCATGAGCATCCATTTTGACAATAATAGTAATCAGGCCATTAGTATGCAGACAAAACCGCAAGGGAGCCAGCACGCATCTCTGCCTTAAAACCATCATTAAATGGTGAAGTGTATTCCTTGTCTTACTATTGCATAGTTCTCGATATATAACATACATAATGATCTAATCATAACTATAAGATCATCTGGAGTTGACAGTGCTCAAGCACAGACCATAGCCTGGAATGTGGAACCTAATCAAAGAAAGTTTGTAAGTCTATGAAGGCTAGATAAATTGGCCACCTTTTAAATCAAACAATCTATATACATATATAAAAGTCAAAATGTGTTTGTGGCAGGCTTTGTGACCAAGCGTTGTTCCATATACCATTTCACACTGTTTCACCAATCTGCATCACATTTTGCCTAGTTAACCTGTTAGGAACTTTTGGACATTACTGGCCACATGACATTTGGACACGCCAACCCTTTTCCTGGATTTCAGCACCTTCTCACATGAGACAGTTGCCTGAAATCGGTGAAACATCAATGTGGTCATAGAACGACCGGTCCTGACATGAGGAACACAACTCGTGGTTCAGGCCCTAATATGCACAATTCTCCAAGGATATTTGCACCTCAACAAACTGCACCTCGTCATGGCGAGGAGAGAACACAGAAGGTCCCAGTATGCAGCAGCACACCAACTCTCCCCCTGCCCCTCCCCACGCCTGCTCCGGAGTATGTCAGCCAGCCATACGTGCACATTCTCAGTGCAGTTTACTTCAGGCTGCAAAGCACATGAAGGGATTAGCAAATCGGAACAGTAACCTACCTGATCAGTGTTATCAAGTCTGTCTACAGAACCCATTCGGAGAACAGTACTTTTGCTAGTTTGATATAACATGAATAAAAGCCTGAATGATTGATAGTTGAATATCTTTCCTAAAACCTGTTTGTAGGGAGATAACAATGTATGTATATCATACCACTCAAGTCAATTCTGTATCGCCTTACTACAAATCTTGACAAATCAATCAAATACAAAAGTAGGGATGTTTTTTGGAACATTATGTGCTCCTTTTTTGTAAATTGGGACCAACATTTCCCCCACAAACTGCGCTGAACCGCCCCTTATAGGAGGCGCTCATAACATTTTGTTAAAAAGTAATCCATATTTCTGGCTTTTCTTTACACACATCAACAAGGCTGAAATCGGGTCCTGGGGCATTTCCTGTTTTTTTTTGGGTAGACTGTGTTAGCGATGTTGTAAAGGGTTGTAGACTTTCAAGTAGTACGCGAGAGTACATCTCTTGAAGTATTGATATCGTACAGATTTCAATACTATTCCATCCACTGCTTTCCAGTAATGTTATTGTCTGGCATAACATTGTGCTCATCTGTACCCTTTTATACTAATTGCCAACATTCATTCTTATTATTAGACTTTGATGCCTTTAACAGAGCTGACCTTAATTTTCGGCTAGACCTTTTAACAAGCTTTTATAAATTAATTACATTTTATACACTTATTGCAGGCTGGCATATATACGTTTGGTACGACGTTCATCCATCGCCTGTTTATTTTTGTGTAGTTTTTTTACTGAGTGTTTTTTTGCCTGAAAAGAATAATTGAAAAATATGGAGGCATGGGGTACGGTAAGGGCATATAAGGGTTGTGGGAGGGTATGGAACACATAACTTAAGGGGAGTTTGGGGGGTGGGAACCCCCAAATAAAAAGAAATAAACATTTTGAGTTTATCAGTGAAAGAATTACAGCAAAAAACTGCGAAAAATACAATGGGGATAAATGAACATAGAAGCATATGTTTTATGTGCAAGGCAGTGAGGCAATCTAGTCTTCTTTACAAGTGTCCTTACCTTTGCAAATGTGCTGATAATACTGTAGTAGTGGTGGCACAGTGAAAAACCAGTAATGGGGAGGGGGGTGTGCTTGTGTGTTTAAGCAGGGGTTGTTTGGGCAATAAAGATGTGATTTTTCGGGGTAAATGGGAATATAACGACCCTGCATCTTGTTACTGTTCTTAACTCAAATCCTGGGGTGCCTGAAATGTCTGCCAAACATTCACCTTCAAAGGACAACTTCCCAAATTCTCCTGCGCTCCTCGTTCATCATGCTCACAGTACTGCGTATACAACCTTTGGACTCTGCAATGTCAATATTTGGAACAGCACCCAAACTAAGTTTGTGCGAAGTGCTCCAATTTTCGAAGTCATTTTTATTGTTCTTTACCAAAAATTGCATTTGGGGAAAATAGTAAGTAGAGTGTTGCCAACTTGGCAAAAAATAAACTAACAATTTCATCAAGTGGCAATTTGTTTTACATTTTATAGCCCTAATAAACCATAAGGTTCTTCATTTTGTAGCTTATGCTACTGTTTGTACTGGTTTTGTTGTCCACCAGTGAATGTTAGTTTCTTGGTCTTCTGCAGATGTTGAATATGGTGAGAAGGTTGAAACGTTAGTCACCCGCAGCCCTTTTGCATTAATCCTGTTAGACTCAAAATGTGTGTTGCTGTTGGTTTCATCTATTGGATCTGGACTATTTTGCTTGTGAGATTGCTACCTACATGACTGTGTGAAAACCATTCATCTGTCGGATCAAGTCCAGTAATTTTTAAAGATTGTCCCTGAGATTTGTTTATGACGATAACAAATGCCAGGCGAACAGGAAATTGCAATAGTTGGAATGAAAAAGACAAGTCAGTTGGAATCAGTGGAATTCTTTGAATGAAAACATCCCCGCCCTCGAATTCTCCAGTTAGAATTGTGGCATCAATGATATCTGCATGCAGATCTTTCACTGTTATTCAAGATCAATTGCAAAGCTTCGGAGGGTCCATGTTTTTAAGCAACATGATCAGTGAACCGACTTTTCATTCTAATTTGTGCGATAGAATCCGATTGAGGCTTGGAGAAATCAGAAATTCAACTGGTTAGCTAGTTGCCTCATTTGTCAATTGAATAATATGTTCATTCAGCTGCCTGTATTGTTTCTTGAATGGTGGTGTTAATTTCATAACATTCAGTGGTGTCAGAATTGCATGTTCTTGTGTCATGATAATGAGCTTAAGGTAAAACTGCTTTTTCGCACATCAGGCGGCTTGTAGCCCGAAACAATGGCGAATGTTAATGACAGTTACTAAAAATTGTCATTGAATATAATGGTCGTCAGACATATAGCACATGCTTTAGACAGAGAGCGGGTGCATACACTGGCTTTAAGAATATATTTTGGCTTAACAAAAGTCCAGGAAGTTGTCTTCCTGTTGTAGCAGAGAGCAAAACCACAAACGGTAGCTTCCTGTTTCAACTGCACACAGTAGGTGCAAGCGCTGACTTCACACCATTTGAGTGTTAAATCTGATAAGGGGTCAAGGACAGGAAGTAGGCAGACGTGAATAACACGTCCGCGCTCTGCAAGACTTAAGAAACAAGTAGCACCTAGCTCTTTGCTAAAGTCAAGTCCCATGAAATGCAATGGGGCAGTCACTGAACGAGTACAAAAACCCACTTCAATGGTTTGTACATAGAAGATCGTGCGAGCACAGTGACACTCTGAGCGTCAGGACTTTATCTTCCAGATAGCGGATATGACGCGCACACAGTCAGGCAAACCATGTCCCTTCTTACATCTAAGGCACAAGCAGAAAGAGGGGGGGAGGAAATTCGCCCATACAGAATCAGATTCACAGATGCCAGCGGTGCTTGGCAAGAGTGCAGAGCAGTAGCAGGAAGGACCCAGCTGAGCAGAACTTCTAAAACCTCAGAAGACGCTGTTTCATTTGCAACACATTCTACTCTAAAACGTGACTGAAAGGTGGGGTCTTGCTGGGTGCATTTAGACTGAAGGTGTGTAGCGTAGTACAGTGTAGCATAGCATAGCTCCCAGGTTACTCTTGTTGTTCAACTAAAACTACCACTTGTTCTGTTTTTCTTTTATTCAAAAATGCTCTTTGCTCATAACAATTTTGTTCATTGGTGTTATGTTTTATATTTGGTTCTGCTTAGGTAGTTCTTTGAGTCCAAGAACTTCACAAATTACTGGCTGTATGTGGTTGAATCATGTTAGTAAATGCACAAACCTAGGCAGGCCTGTCTTCTAGCACTAAGACATAGCTTGGGGTGAATATCGGCACGAAACGACTAATGACCATGTGTCCATTTTCACAGCCTCAAACGAGGTGGAGATGATGGGCTTGTGGTCAAGCCTAACCATAGGCAATCTTGTCACTTGCAGCCATTCAGTTTGATGTTGGGATGCACACAATTGATGAGGCTCTTCAATGTGGGACAAATCTTGCATAATTCATCAGTGAGCTTTATTTTTTCCAGTTGGCTTGTTTGTTGCTTCCTTTCCATTGCCAATATTGAGCAAGTATTCAGAGAATTGTTTGCAGTTATAGCTATCAGAGTGCAGAATTTGCATGTTTGTTATCAGCTTCATCGTTTTTACTTCTCCCAAGTTGAAAAGACTTAAAGTAGGCTTGAATCTCATCGACCACCGTACCTCTTTTAATGACTGGCAAGGTTTGATGAAAATCACTAGCAAGAACAACCATTAAACCACCCATCAAGTGATTGCTTGCACAAATGTCTTGCAGATTTCTATTGACTGTCTCAAACCCATGTTTGTGCATCATAGAAATCTCATCCCAGAATAATGCTTTGGCTTCTTGTAGATTTTTTACCTTCCACTTCCTTTCTTGATGCTACAAACAGGTGCTTCATTGTGGATAATGTCAATTGGGATATGCAGTGTTGTGTGAGCAGTTTGTCCGCCAGTCATCAAAGTTGCTGCAATGCCAGAAGAAGCAACTGCGAGTGCAATTTCTTTCTATGCTCTGATTTTTGCTAACATTTTGTGGCATTTCTGTCAAAATATATTTGTGGGATTAAAGCATTAATGGAAGGAGAGAATACAGAAAAAAGGTCTTTTTGTTAAACATGGAACCTGATTAAAGTCAACTGATTCAACTATGTCCTCTTCAAATTGTAGTAAAATTCCATTTGATGTCATGAGGCTGAAGTACCTGTCCTTTACAAAATTGAATGAGTTGTTGATCATTATTCAGCTTGGATGCACGATGAGCACTTTCTATAAATGTCCTGTAGATTGCAGTGTAACACCACAAATGCTGAAAGTCGGGAACGAGATGACCTATCGAGCCAGAAATAGTTGCATTAATTCGGCAATTAAATATTCCATGCAAAATTCATGACACCCAACCTCACTGGTCATGAGGATTTACGTCCCCAAGAACGTCGCATACAAATCCACAAACACTGACTTTGTTTTACATATAGAGATTCTTGTGCTGCCACAAATGTTTTTTTTATAGGTATCCTTTTCCATGGAAATATAATTTGAATTGTGTGCACCTTAGCATTTACAATAGAATATTCTTGAAAAGTAACTTGGAGTTACTGTCACCTAGAGGGCTCTTGGAGAGTAACGGCAGGTAACGAAATTAAGATTTAATAACCAGTAGCTAAAAGCAGCTACTAGGTGTCCTGCATTAACCAGTGTCCAGGAGCTACAACTGTGGAAGGAGGAGCTAGAAGATAGCGCTCTGCAAATGTCACATCCACACGAGAGGCACCATATCTGTTTCTCCATTATTTATGATTCCGCATGCTTTGAATGTCTCATAGATGTGCCTTAATGCTTATTTAGAGATTGTCCCAAAGTTAAATTTGCATTGGTGTATTTGTTCGGCATCAGTTGGTCGGGGGAGCCAAAAGTAGCTCCTAGTAGATGTTGTCAAGTTAACCAGGATCTTGTACGCCACAAACAGGAGCTAAATAGCTCTCAACTCCCCTCCATTTTGAACCCAGAACAGAACTTCCAACCTCACTGGCCAGGGTGAATGAAATCGCCTTCAGAGCGGGATAGGGCAGAAAGGCAAGAGTGCCAAAGGCAATCTTATTGGAGCTGCACAGAAAAGAGAAAACACTGAATATGTAGTATTCCAGAGGGCAAAAGAAACAGACCTTCCATTATCCCAAAATATTCCTTACCTGGACACACAAGCAACCAGAAGCTGGGTATTCTTACACAAGTCCAAAGACGAGAAAGCCTGTTCCCCAAAGATCTCTGTTTGAGGTGGGGGTGAAAAGACATGGTTCTACCAGCTTTTCTACCATTTTATTATCCTCTACTTCTCCGTACCTTAACACATTTGCAATCCCTACACAACTATACATTTGTGTGGGCATTGGCCACTGTTATGTCAGAACCCAGCAGTATTTCTTTCAGTGTCCCAGACCTGCAGTTCGCATCTTTGTTAAAAGTGCGTACAAACCATTTGCCATTGTTGGCGCTAAGAGGGACCCACATTAGCTCCCGGCTGATCAGAGAATATGTTGCATTTGTAAGATAAAAGAGAGCATTGAATCACTGAGACATGTATTAACATTATGTCCTAAGATGGGATGTACTTCTATGTCAAAGCTGGGGCAGTTTGTGGGAAGCCACAAGTCAATTAAGAGTGTCGAATTTTGGGTTTCTGTTTAAACACTGACCTTGAAACAATGCATATGGTGTTATACCATGTTTGGAAAGAGATCCTTGAACATCTAATTAAGGAATAAGAAAACAAGGTTATGAGACATACGTTCTAGACTAGGTAAATGGTTAAGGAGCCAGAAGAATCTGATGATTTTAGGAAATGAAAATTTGAGATTATTTGAGCTTATGAAATCTATCTTAAAGACGTTTAAAGATGTTCATGAGGTGTTTACGAAAGTGAGTTTTGGGAGGTATGTAAATACTCAACGACGCAAAGATTTTCGAGTGTAGTTTAGTGTATATTTGAGCGTACCTTAGTATGGATTTTAGAGCAATGCAGGAATACCTTGGCTATGCTAATGACAATAAAATGTTATGTAATTTGGTAAAGGTCTAAATATGTATGTATATATTTGTGTAAATGTAAGTGTGTCTTGGAAATATATTGTAACAATGAAAAGTGTATGTTTTGTAAAGGTTCCACTGTGAATCGATACAAATAAAATAAAAGAATTATGAATAAGGGCTAAGGGGGTACATATAATAAAAACGTGTTGAGGCACATGCACAGATGCACATTTATGCTTTTTCTGTTTGGGAAGTTGGAACTTTTAGATAGAAGCAAGGTAATGCAAAGTAGTGGTTTCTTGGCTATGTTAGTTAATGGTGCGTGGTGAGTTTCATGCTGCATTGTATCATCCCGACATGTAAGCCACAGTGGTGCCACAATTGGAATATTTATCGTATTTTTTAACTTTCAACCACCAGAGACTGAATTGTGGGTCTGAGTTTCCAACCTAGCAGAATGTGACCTGGACTAATGTGGACATGGGTACTCATTTAATTTTTTATTCAGTATAATATAGGTATATTACATACCTTTTTATAAATGCATACAAATAGATAAGAAAAAACATAAATAACATATCCACATCAATATATACATATATATATATATTCAGTAAAAAATACTTTGTTAAAGGGACGTTATGGTTACGTTGCGCTACTAAAAACCTATGAAATTCACTAAAATAAACTTTAACGGGACGTTATGGTTCCAAGTAAAGACGAAAAACCCTTGAAATTCGCCAGTTATGGTAAGCTAAGCAACCATAACTTGCGCCACCAATGTGCACTGCTAACACTAACACCCAGGACATCAAAGATGACATCACAAATGTCATTGATGACACACCTGATGACATCACATGTACATTTACTTTGAATGAAAACACTGTAGAAGGTATTCTTATAATAATGTTGACCAAAAAGTGTCAAGGATCATTGGAATAAATATCAAGTGCTAATTAGTGCATTTAGCAATGCGTTGATATACGTAGCATTCTGTTATGAAGTTCTATGCCGTATACTAGGGTACTCATGTAGAAACATAGGCATTGTGTGCAGCATACATGATGGAGGTGCAATATTCTTAAGCTTGCCATGTTGAACAGTGAAATGATAACTGTTTTCTTATTAGAGTTTTGGGTACTGTGAAACATGTGATAAGTAGGTAATAAAAACCACTTACTACATAATTGTATTATTATAGACAAAACACAGAGACAACATCACATACACATATGAGTATATACACCGAAATTGAAGTAAGGAAAAAAAACAGCAGTAGTAGCAGAAAGTGTTCATAACCTAACTGCCTTTATGCAGAGAAATGATTGCTCTGTTTCAAAGGTGCTACTTACCCTATGCATATGTATCACATGATTTGACTGGACCCTGAGGGAATTACTGTAAGAACATACTTGATGGATAAGTCTTCAAATATAGTACCTTTTCTATTTTTAATTACTGACTGTTACTGAAGAAAACCATGTGGCCTAGATATGTGAGTAAAGGAAAAAAGGGGGAGCCAGACATGTGATGTCATCAGTGATGTCTTCAATGGCATTTCTGATGTCATCTTGGATGTCCTGGGGGTTAATGTTAGCAGTGCACAGTGGTGGCGCAAGTTATGGTTGCTTAGCTTACCATAACTGGCGAATTTCAAGGGTTTTTCTTTTTTACTTTGAACCATAACATCCCGTTAACAAAGTTTTTTTTGTGTGAATTTCATAGGTTTTTAGTAGCGCAACTTAACCATAACGTCCCTTTAACAAAGTTTTTTTTTACTAAAGTGCATTGGTTTCTAGTAGTGGCACGTAACCATAATGTAAACTTACATCTGACTTCATTGCACACCTCGCGGAGAATGCCACATGACCATATGCTGGCGCACAGCACGGTGACGTGTCGGAGAATCCATACACACTTAACAATACGATGTATGACTCGTGGACAGTGTGGAAATACATTTTTTACTGATGTAGGAACTTCCACCTTTAACATTTCCCTTGCACAGCTCCAACACCTATTCGTAGTCAGCCATTAACAACATAGTAGACAGTACATACTTTTAGCTAAAGTACTATTCATCTGAAAACGGCATGAGCTACGGCCATCCCGCCTCCCTAAGAAACAGCACCACTGCTGTAATGAAGGAGTACGAGAAACACTGCCCCTACCTTACAAATAACACACGCACAACATTTTCCCCCGTCCACCTACCTCCCCATATGACTGTTTGGTGCCTCTTTTCTCATTGCCGTTCACAACCGTCCTTCTTAGCTGTCCTTCCAAAAAAAAAAGCCATCCGTAAACAAAGTAAATGTTCCTTTTAAGAACCACATTTCACAGTTTAAAAATATATTTAAATAAATAAATCGCATACACCATCTACTTTATATTTCTCAGTAAAGGACATAGACGCAATAAGTTTTTTCAACAATTCCATTTGCAGTTTGTGTTATGCTAATGGGAATATTGTAGCGTTCGTCCTTGGTTCCAGGGACTGGAATTGTGAATAAAGGGCCAGCAGGCCAAGTTATCAGGCCAATCGAAGCGAGCGTGCATAACGCGATCTCTGGAGCATTACCTCCCTTCGACCCCTACAATGGGGAGGAATGCCATTAACAATCTAGATTTGCAAAGCAGTAACGTGTGCTACTAAAAAAGAGGATTTGTTGTTCTAACCCAGGACGCCTGTGGCGTCCTGGGATAGAAAACAAAATCCTTTTCCCAGAAGGCCACCATAGAAAGTGAAGACGGTTGTTCCATACATGTTCCCTCTTCGCTTTCCATGGCAGCCTGGATTACAAAACAAAATCCTTTTCCAAGATGGCCACCATAGAAAGGGAAGGCGGTTGTTCCATACATGGCCTCTCTTCACTTTTCATGGCAGCCTGCAAAAAGCAAAACTACGTGCCGTGACGCAGAACCTAAAAATGAACACAGCAACGTACAACGTAGCACGTTACATTTTGAAATAACAAAATGCTTTGTAAAAGAAAACATTAACATTTTAGATTTTGTAAAGTACTTTTATTTCACAATAAACTGTTCGAGACCATCTGACTATTCCCATTTTCAATCAAATAGTAACTTTGTTTCTTGGGTCGTCATCGAAAATGTTAATCGTGATGCACACGTTGTTCTTTTCGCATACGGAAAGTATTTACTTTCGATAAAGCAACCGCTTCGGTCGCACAGTGATTTCCAAGACGTCTGCATGAACTTCGGCCTACACCACCATAAAACATGTTATGTTGCTCCTAGTGGCCACTCCAGCTTATGGACAAATGGGTCCGGGCCGGTCGTCCCACAAAACCGTAATGGTTAGGCAGCCGGTCACGAGAACGTGCATCTGGCGTGCAAAGAAACCATCACTTGGCATTTGGAATCCATGGCAATCACAGTACGGCAGAATGTAGCTTTTGGAAAACGTAACAGAAAATACGTATCAATACCCAACCTTCATCATACAATTTCAAAAAAGACAAAAATGACATGGAAACTGACACACAAATCGATGTGGTCATGCATGACATTTTAAAGAAATAATAGCGTTCAACATGGGTGAACCTAGTGATAGTCTACACACGGCGAGAATCTGCACTCTCCATAAGTAAAAAAAAAAATGACAACTATAATAAAAAATTGTTACGGTGTAGAGTTGTCAAAAATAAACGTACACGATATTTACCGTCTCCATTGTCTTCGTTAAACCCAGACAGCAATGTACTTGCACCAAAGAATCTTCTTGAACTGATATTACAAATGTTTTGAATACATAACCTTATCAAATGGTATTTTTTCCAAACTTTCACTCCCTGCATTCTTACTGAATTTTCCCTCTGGCTCAATGTCAAAAAACAATTAACCCTTATGGGTTCAGTCGGATGCGTGGGCCTACTGAGCTCGCAACCAAAAAAGCAAACCAAGTGCTCTTCACTCGGAATGAAAATACATTCTGATTTTGCAACAACGTATCTGAATGCATGCATGAGAACTGGTACTCCCATACACTTGCAGACCCGCTATTTCCATCAAAAAGTGCAGGTGGCTGCCTCAGATTTCAAACTCTAGGACGCCAGTCTGACTGCAATATTATTTTAATTACATTGTAACACAGACACAGTAAATCTTCGCCTGTACTTAGTGGACACTACATTGAGCAGCAACTTCCAATTTACCGTATGACTTTGATGACAATAAACCCCACTTTTTGACTTCGTGCTGCCAAATCCCATCCCAGCCTCATTAATCCTCACCTTCCAAAACAGTATTTCATAAGGTTAACAAGTGCAATGGTGTGTTGTTTTATATGTGTTAGCGGCGATGTCCGCATACACCAAAACACGAATGAAAGATGGCGGGCGCAGTGAAAGAATCGGACACACTTCACGCCGTTCAACATCCAATGAGTGAAGGCGCCACATGTCCGCGGACATGACGCTACGGATTAGCCAATAGGTATCTTGTCCGCGGAGAGAACAGGGAAGTGTGTCCGCGAAGCCGACATAGATATCACACATTTTTTTGAGACACACTTTCTGGTTGTTTTAAAGAAAACTACTGGACGGATTGTCACCAAATTTACAAAAGCACGCTTTCTGGACCACGCTCCTGCCGCAAATGTGGTGAAAATCTGTCCAGCGGTTTGGGCTGTAGGCATGTGCAAAGTTTTTCCCCCATTTAGTCTATGGGAAAAAAGACGTTTTGGGACCCCCCGTTATAACTTTCCCCCCCTGGACCAAACATCACCAAACTTGCAAAGTTTGGTGTGGATTCATCCAGGGGGAGCGGAGTTATAAGCCGCCCAATAAGTGCTCTTCCTATGGAAACAGCAATTTAACCATAACTACACAGCCACTACCGTGGCTGTGTAATAACACACAGACAATATATTTCATACATTACCTAAAAAGGAAAATCTAAAAGGAAGCCTCATTTTAGAATCATTATTTATTTCCATATTTGCCCAGTAAATCAAATAGAAGTTATTGCCTTCCATACCATTTCTTTAACTTGTTTATCAAAATTGGGCGTATGAAAATAGTGTTTCATATGATTCAATGTCTGGTTACAATAAAGTAGTAAGTGCTTATTCTTCTCAATTTCATCAGAGCAGCATTACAACATTTTCCTTTTTAGCATGGATTTATTTTGCCATGCCATGCCAGAGTAACTTCCATTGTGGATAGTTTATTACATTTTTAAGTAGTACATAGTCTCTTCTGATGGTCGAGTTCAAAGGTATAGACATATGTAAATAACGAGGGAGATTTAGTAGCCATGTCTACTACACTCTGCTCAAAAGCTATTACTTCAAAACGTTTTTGATGGGTCTTCTTAAAACCCTTCTCCAATTCTACTTTTCACTTTTAAGAGGGCCTCCTCTAAGAAGCAAAGCTGAGTAATTGGAAGTGTAAAATAACTCTGCCTCTAAACCTGGAAGTACCTTCAAATACAACTGGCTGCATGCGTTTGATAAATACTGTTGGCTGGGTGTTGGGTGTCCGATCTTGTGCTACTGTGACGGTCCCTTGTAAATAACACTTGAGCGAGTAGCTCAACTTTTAGGCAGAGTCCACTAGACTGAGTGAGTTGCGAGCTAAGAACAGCTAACTGGAACTGGTCTCCACTGGTGTCTCAGACCCTGCAGGCGCGCTCAGGCTGGTCTCTAAACTGGTTTCAAAATTGGACACTCAGGTGGAGAAAGACGAATACATAACATTCATGATGGAAGTAAGCGTGCTTGTGAACACAGTGTGGGTGGAAATGCCAGGTGAGAATGAAAATCTGGTAATGGCAGTGAATAATGACTGCGTTGAACAGGAGGAAAGCTTGGAATGCGGTGAAAATGTTGCAAAAAGAGGTAGTAATACGAAAGGCACCAAGCCCCCACCGCTGTTGTCCCAGAGGCATGTCTATCCATGAAGGGCTAGTAGAACATGCCCACCTAAGACAATCATAGGCTGAAAAAATTAGCTAATTTGACCAAGTACTTTGCCAAAGTGGGTGATCACAGTGGAATGAATTCCATTGATGAGGAGTGGGCTGCGCAAGAGATTGTGTCTGACCTGAATGCATGACTGTCTGACCTGAATGCATGACTACCCTGTCTGGGCCTGAAACTTATTGAAAGGGTAATATGTCCTCCAGTACTACCTGACAATGAAGTAAATAACATAGTAGAGCCTACTAAATGTTTGACTAAGGAGGCAATGGTTTTCGGAAAACTGGGTACAATCGCCTTGAATGAGGGAACAGTAAGTCGGAATGTATGTGGGAGTGAAGACAATGTTTTTGATGAATTGCAGGATAATACACCCGTAGGGGTTGGTGGCAGTGAAACTCTAGATGGGTGTGACTTTGACGCCATGGCCTGGGTGCTCCAAAGCGGTGGAAAAAGGTGTTGCTGATGTGATGGTTAACGTTGCATCACAAACTAACACATGGATTATGCATGAGAATAACAGATGTAAGTGTTATGAGAGCAGTGGTACAGGGCACTAACCAAAAGAAACACACTAGATACAGACAAGTTAGTAAGAGCCCTATCGCTGATGACAGTCTGATGGTAGACCAATTGGAAAACAGGAATGATGTGACCTCTAATATATGGTTTAAATCAGAGAGCATCATAGTTCATATCCTCCGGTATGAAGTTGATCTGTTTAAGCTGGGATATTGTTGCGCTGAAATACAGATGCCTATAGTAAAATATAAAAGTTCTGACAAGCATGACTACGAACAGCAGTCACAAGGAAATCTAAAGTGAAGAAGATGATATCTCGGAGGACAAACTCACAAATAGCCATCACTGATGAGGATAAAAATGAAAATCAACTACATTTTTAGCAAATCAATGAAAATGATGGCTACTTGCAATGGCTTCCCAAAGCTTTCAAGGCACACTTCAAAAAAAAAAAAAAAGAAGGTAGCGTTAGCCTGATGTGCTCCTGGAATAGCAGGGGACATGGTCACCTACCTGCTGAGGATGGCCTACCTGCCAATACAAACCTCTATAAAATTGTGGCCCTGCAAGAAACATGGATGACGTCTGAGGGTGAAATTGATGGTCGCAGCACTCACCAGATCATGGCAACAAAGGGACCCATAGGAAGACGCAAGGGAGGACTCCAAGTTACAGTGCAACATCCATGGGAGATAGTGGACAATTTGAGGTCCACATGCATGGTTCAAGCTGTATCCATTAGATATCAACTGTCAGAGCAGAAGAATCTAGTTTGTATACATCTCTTATCCACCAAACCTAGTTGCACACACTCAGAACATGAGAAATGTTGAAGACATTCTGAGGCAGATATCACCCACAGTTCCCATCATAATTGTCGGTGACATTAATGCTAAAATACCAGAAAATGTGCAAGACTTGTCTTATCAGAGTATCTGCCCCATGTGGGTTGCGTGAGCATAACGAGCAGGGAAAAGGGTGAGCTGAAGTACTAAATTCATAAAATGATCATGTTAAATGGACACTGCAATGCCAATGCCATTAAATCCCATGCTCATGTCAGCGGAGAGAGTGCAACAACATTGGATTACATATTTGTGAATGAGTGCTCTTGGTATGGTAGTGGACATGGCGGTGTTGATGTGAGATAAGAGCGATCCTATGCCTGTGGGTGCTCAACTTACCATACAGAGAGGTGATGAGCAGTTTGAACACAATGAGCAGTGTTTGAAATACTTGTGTATAGGCGTGTTATAAATGCCATATCATATATATATATCTCAATGGACATATTTTGATGAATAATGGTTTAAATAGAATACAATGAATTCCCACTAAGTTAGAAAAAGCGAAGATTGTGCGTGAGAGAGCCTTTACTATATTGTATGAGAGATGGGCACATAGAAAGTAGGATAATTGGCACTCCTCTCAAAGAGGTCTCACTAACAAAAAGTACGTACCAATGTGCGTTGGCACTATTACCATGATCGTGGACATGGTTATGACAAAAGAATACAGGTTGCAAAAAAGCAACTGAGGAAAGTGATTACTTAAAACACTACAGATGAGAGGGAGTACAATGTTGGCATCTGAGATAGTGAAAACCATAAAATCACTAAAAGCAAAATATCGAGGGTTGCTGAGAGCACATCATGTAAGGGTAAAGAATGAAGTGTGGATGCAGTTAGCCCACCATACCAGATCTATCAACAATATGGGCATATGGGCTGTCATGAGGGGCACAATAAAGAAACCTCTACCAGTCAGAAGAGGTTTTGGCCACCCATATCACAAGTACATTGGGTTATGTTACAACGATAGACGAACCTCACACAAGCAATGATGCTAAATGTACTTGTAAATCTACCATTGCAGATATGAGCATGATGATTGCCAAATTGCCTGTGTCGCGGGCCTTAGGACCGGATAGCACATGCAATGGGCTGGTAAGGATGTCCGCAATACTGGGGAAGCAATCGCTACACACACACTGTCTTTGGTGATTGGAGAACATGGGTTGAACCCTAAATCATGGAAGGAGAGCACCACCTTCCCAGTACACAAAAAGGGATGTTTGAAAGATCCGACAAACTACCGAATGCTGGCGATGTTGGATATTGCAGGCAAAATATTTGCGCTAGTCCTTTTACACAAATGTAATCAATGGATAACAAATAATAAGATTCTCCCTTCCAATCAGGTTTTTGGACGCAAAGCAAGCGCCACCCATAATCTTCTCAACCTGGTCACTGCTATTGAATAGGTTTGGATGAGGCATCAACTTCCGGTCCATGGCGTCTTCATAGATTTTAGTGCAGCGTTTGACACGGTCATGAGGAATAGACTTTGGAACAAACTAATCTTGTAGAACATGCCTCATGGCCTGTTAACTATGATTAAACAACTACATGTGGACACCAGTGTGAGGGTGTGACTAGATGGAGAGGGGAGACCGTCCAGGTTGATGCCCAACTCGCTGGGGGTGAAACAGGATTGCATCTTTGCATCCACCCTGTTTAACCTCTACCTCGCTGATCTGGCTAAGAGCTTATAACCGCCAGCAGCATGTCTGGTGAAGCTTGGAGCATTGACAATTGGTTGGCTAGGTTATGCTGACAATTTGCTCCTTCTTGATTCCACTCTGAGAGGGCTACAAGGAATGCTTGATGCGCTTGGTGAATATGCTAAACTAAATGGGCTCTGAATTAACATTGAAAAAAACAAAATAGTAGCATGTAGATGACATCAAAATAATGGAACCAAGCTAAATGTCCAATGGAATTTGGACAGGAGGGCAGTTGTGGTGGTAGACTACTACAAATACTTAGCTTTACTGATCGATAATAAACTTAAATGGACATCTCAGTGGGAGGAAAACAAGGCTAAATGCATGAAAATTACTAAGACATTGAGTGTGTTCATAAGTAGCCAACGTGGCTGCTCGATCAAGACCATCGTAATCCTGTACACAGCCAAAATAATACCGTGTTTGCTGTATGGAGTTGGAAATCTGGGGAGCGTCCCTGATAAATGAGATGGACTAGTTTGAAAGCAAGGTCTTACGTACATTGCTTAGAATGCCACAATCTCTACCCATTGAATATATAATGCTTGAGTTTAATATTAAACAAATCGCGGCTGTGTTTGAGAGCAAACTTGCCCTCAGCTATGATAAATTGACAATGGAACGATAATGGTTCAAGTGGTCTAAGCATATAGATCAATATGACCATGAGCGTTTTGGCACTCTGGGCAACATGCTTTCCACATATAAGTCCTGGTTGCTCTGGTATGAACAACAGACCATGACCATACCACACAGTGGGTTTGGAAAATGGGTTAAGGCAAACATCTGGGGGTTTAGTAGAGAAGCTGTTTTTGTCTCTTTGTCAACTAAAATGAATAGTGGTACTTTTTATGATGTATTGGATGGAACGGAGTGCAATACCAAAATATGATGAAGCCTTCCCTAATAGTGACACTATGAGAAAGTACTTAATCTTCACATTCAACAGCACGCATTGGTTAGAAATGGAAGAAGCCAAAAGGGGTATTCCACGGTCAGAGCAAATGGGTCGCGTGTGTGATGCCATTTGTATCGAATCCACAGAGCATATAATGTGCTATTGTCCGAGTCTGAATAATCGGAGGACAAACTATATGAAAGCATATTGTAGTAGGCGTAACTGCCATAACGCCGTATTGGGGAATTTGTTCCAAATTGTGGAATTTGTAAAGGAGGACAACAATGTTAATTTGATTTATCACATGATAAAATGTTAATAGCTCGGTAGTGGAGATTTTAAGCAGGGATTTTATACAATTTTAAAATATGTCTAAGACTAACATTGTATGCAGAAAAGTATACAACAGGGTCTATATAACGTATATATGATTAAGAAGAACATTGAGTGTAAAGGCATGCAGATATTTAATGGTCATTGATTTTACTATTATTGGACAAGAAGTGAAGATGTTTTGATAATGTGTTTTTCTGTTGTATATACAAAGCCTAGTACTGGCTATAAGTATATTCAATAAAATAAAGCCCTTTTCCTATCTGCATGACCCATACCAGTTTGAATCTTGCCCCAAAAGTGACTGTGAACTGTAAATGTTTAGTACTATTCTGGTGATCTAGGATATAGGGCGAGCAAGCTGTCATAAGCCATATACATCAGAGAATTTGTGTTCTTGCATTTTATGTTTATGAAACAAATGAGTTCTCTGTTTAAATATAAGAGAAAGTACATACACAAGTTTAAATTCTGCTGATAGCTTTTTAGACGGCTAAAACAAGTTTTTTAAATTTTTTTTATGTGTGGGTTAAATCTTTTTTTGCATTTAAATCAATTCCAAAACTCACATGAAGCCAAGTTGTGGTACATGCAGCTCGTCCCATAAATCAAGCATGCGTATTGGCAGCATATTGCACCAGAGTATTAGACTTTGGTAACTGTCTCAAACTTTCCCTCCCCCAGACCATATAACCCTCTTCCCTCAATGAACTGAAATAAGGTCTACGGGACGATCCAGGTTTGGGTGGCCCTGAATTCCTTAACATTAAATAAGGAGAAAACTGAACTCTTCATTGTGGCTACCGGCCCTTGGTTGAAAAAACTGGGCCCTTTGTACAAGAATTTCTGCATTGATTGATACGTAATCAGTGTGGCTGATGCAGTTAAAAGCCTGTGTGTTCAGTTGGATTCTGGTCTATCCATGAAATCACAAGTGGCTCACTTGCTGGCATCCTGTCGGTATGTTATAAAACCTTTGAATCAAAATCGTTCTTTTGTTTCCACCGATAATTGCACCCTTTTGGCCAGAGCCTTGGTGAATTTGAGGCTGGATTACTGTAATAGTCTTTTGGTTGGAACATCGAAGGTCAATATTCATGCTCTGCAGGTTAACCAATATTCATGCTCTGTAGTTTAACCAGAAGGGGGCTGTGCGTTGTTTTGGGTCTCGCCAGACGTGAACATTATCGCATCAGCTAGATTTTCTCTGCACTGGCAGTGTGTGACAGGATTACCCATAAAACCCTCTCTATGGTTTATAATTGCTGGACGGCTATGACTCGTCACTGTCTTTCGGAGTGCCTTTCGTTGCACCAGCTGTGAGAAACAAGGAGGTGTCTCACCCACTATTCCCCAGGGATTTGTTATCCAGGTGGCCAGGAAACAGCCATCGCTTTTGGATCCAGTTCCTTGGTGTGGACCAGTGCGGGAGGATCACCTGGGAGAGGGGTCTTGGGACACCGTATGGCGAGACGTGGTATCCCCTTCCCTGTAACACCTTTTACCCCATCCTACCAGGTAGGATACGTAGGAATTCTACCCCACTCATCCTCCTTTTCCTACACAAACAAATTTGCCCGCTCTGGGAGAAAACAGACTAACATCCAAGCAGTATACCTGACATGTCCCAAAACAATGGTCAGGCAATTACTGACACTCACACCTGACTTCCATTAAGCTTCCTCACATGGATAAAAGGTGGAGCACGTAAGCACACTCTGAGAGAGGGAAGGCACACGAGGAAATAGCAGTTTCAAGACGGCAGCTGAACGAGAGAAGACGGCAAAACAGGAGTGGCCTGCAAAGTGGGAAGTTACTTTCAAGAGCCCTCGATATTAGAAAGCTTAAGACCCGGAAACAAGGCTAAAACATTCTGTACTGTGTGTCGGAGATACCCAGGGCCCTACCGCTTCACTAATAAAGGTAGGTAGAAGCAGCAGTCGCTGTGGTTCGTCCTTGGCTCCAAGAACAAAGCAGCGTCATTCAAATCAACACAGCTGGTGAATTGGGAAGACCGATGCAAGACTGGTCTGTGTTGAAGCCAAGGTTGCAAGCAGCAACATTGTATGGCGAGCGCTCTAATGAACATTGTTAAAACGTGTGTGATAAGACGCAAGTAAAGTTGAACTGCTGATGAGTGTTTGAACTTTTAAAAGCCAGATACGTTACCTTTGAGACAGAGTTGTCCGGCACCGCGTGGGTTTTTGAACGAAGGTTTCTGTAAGGTATCCAGCTGAGAAGTGGTAAAAGTAAAAGTTAAAGGGTTGTATTAAGGCGAGGAACAAAGAATTGTGAATCGAAGTGGTCCTGCGATGGGTCCAGTAAAATACCATGCACAGTCGAAAGTCTTCGATTTTGATACATTAAACAAAGTTTGGAAAATTAGATACATTTCGTATGAGCAAGGTGGAGGGGGACCTGGGCTGAATAGTGTATCACCAAAGAAGTTTTGCATATGAGAATCCTGAGGAGAAAGGAACTTTGAATGTTTGTTGCATCAGGCCCTCTGAAATAAGAGACGTTGAATGGCAAAGAGACTTTGGCACAGAAGGTCCTGATACTGAGAATTTTTAACTGCATCTTAGTGCTAGAAAAGCCATGTGCTAAACTCGAGTCTGCTGCCTTGTCCTGTGCTGAAAATGAGGGAAAGGGAAGCTAACGGCTCAACTATCCTGACATATCATTTCTTGAACACTTTTCTTTTGTATAACCTTGTTTCCCACACCATTTGTATTTAGATGTAAGGAATGGCAATAGGTGTATTGGCATAGGCCCTTTTATTTTGACAAGACACAAGTACGACTGCGTTATAAGTATTTGATGGTCATAGCTTGCTCGCATCTTCAGATTTAGGATTAGATGGACGTTTTTCGAACCCAATTGAAGTCCAATAAACACCCTTCAACTGTGGTCAATTGTGTCTGTCTTACTGTTTGATACCATGCCTTCCTTACACAGCCCACTAGGTCTCTGTGTTTCAGTAATGCCTGTTCCTTTGTCCAGCCTCGTTTTAGGTTGATCCGTTTTGATGGCAGTAGCTTTGATGCCCTTGTGCCAAAGGCTTGGCATGCTCTGCCATTCTCTTTGAGATTGTCTTGCTCCCTCCAGCTTTAACGAAAGGCAAGACCCATTTGTTTAAACTGAATACAGACTAAACTTCTGCTTGTCTGTCTGCTATTTCTTGATTAGGTCTTCTCCTTCTTTGTGTTGTATTTGTGATGTTTATGTCCTTTTGTGCACCCTGAGGCCTACGGGCCTGTCGCAGGTTATAAGCAATAAAATAAATAAATAACATCCCCGCCCATCCCCAGTAACCAAAAAAGACAAACACCCCAAAAAAAACATTTGCCACAAAGAGTGCCCTATCCATAAGCCAATAACATACTAGACAGTCCGTTCTGAGGCTCAAGGCCTAAGTAAACCTATCAACCAGGTCCTTGCCTGCAACCCTTTGATAACAGTTTAAGCGTTGGCCAGCACTGAAGTGACGGTGGGTTTGGCTTTTTCCAGTCCGCAGGATGGCCTTGTGGGTGATAAACGGAACAATATGCATCAGCCTGTGAGTCAATGCGTCCCCATGTCAGTTCGCAATTCCCTGACCAAATATCGATGTCTGGTCGATTCTACCATAATCCTTTGCAATCCTCTGAATATTTAGGCCCCATTTGACCAGAGCAGCTTGAGTCTCGGGCAGTGCAAAAACATATGTCCCATAGTCCCAATTTTGCCACAGCCATGCCAGCATTCAGCTCTCCTTGCAATATTCATACTATTTAGTCGAGCTATGGTGAAGAAAGGCCCTCTGTATTATTTTTAATTTGATCTCTCTTTGTCAGAGATTGCAAGATAATTTGGTGATCATGGACAAGAAATCATACATGTCACCCACAGTTCTATCCACCCCAAAGGTCCTCAATCCACATGTCAGCATAGTCAGATTTCTTTTGTGGTTATTGTGCATGCAAAGGGTATAGATCCTTTTGAGCCTAGGGTGCTCTGGGATCCCATAGCACCTCTTTCATAGAGAGATGGTTCCGACAATCTGCTCTCTGGTGGTGTGCTTGGCAATGATGGCGCGAAAAGCCTGATACTGCAACCAGCCGCCGTCTGCAAGCCCCAGTCTCGTCCTAACTTGGACAAAAGGTAGAGGGGTGTCATCCTTAAAAAGCTCCATCAGTCTAACGTTGCCCCAATGAGCCTGTTGTTGTGCATAAAGGCTCTCTGTGCTGATGTATGTGAGTACGGTGTGACGTGAGATTCACAGTTGAGTGAAACTACGCATACTATGCCACTGTGTAAGTGTAGGGCCTAATATGGTGTGTCATGCGAGGGGCTTTGGTAAGCAGTGTGGAGGGATCGCTAGGATCTCCTGAGGTGTGAGTGGGAGGAGGACCTGTAATTCAATAGCACGCCAGCTGGTGGTATCCTCTGCGCTGAGCCATCTCTTGGCCCAACTATTTGGGCTGCCATATAATATGTCTGCAGTATGGGAGTACCAGGCCACCATCTGGTTTAGACGGAGAGGTGCTAGGACACACCCCTGCATGATTTAATTCAGCGCCTCGATGCCCATGGGTTTTGCACGCTTTATAGATGAAAAAATAAATTAAATAAATAAATACATACTTGGATTACTGAAGTTGATACTTTTCTGTAAAACTCAGTCTTTTCTATCAGAGGATGAACGGGGTAGTATATTTCATCAGCAGGTTCACTTGTATATCCCGGCTTTAGCAGGTTTTCAGAGTGGATAAGTATATAAGCAGTCACATTTTCCAAAAAGAAATGAATAACCGATTAACTTATGTTTTCATCCTCCAGTATACCAACCATCTTAATATCATCATGTTGTAGATCTCAGTTGATGCAGTATATTGAGTAGATAAAGTATAAATGATCTAATATACAGTTGGTAGCTAGTATTAAATAAGCTGCATATTTTCGTTTTCCCATTATCAGTACGTGGGGTAATAATAGTGTTCTGCTGTTTCCCTTATCTCTGTTATTCATACATTTATTGTGATTAGTATACCTAGAGGGGCAAACAGCCACAACATTATTTATGCTTGTTAATCCGACTAATTCTGGCCTAATATTCTTAGTACCTATAGTCTTGGGCAGACCAGCTCCGGCATTCAAAGGGTACAATTGAGGGGAATTTTCAGATTCCATGAACAATTCCTGCATGCTTTCTGGACATTGCATATCATCAATTTATATTGCCTCATCTCTTTATTTTATTCCTTTACTAGATTAACTACCCGGCTTTGCCCGGGATTTCATTTCTCCACATTTTGTTCATGTTCCACTGAAAAAGATGAATAAATATTGTTGAAAAAACGCGATACATGTGAATTTCACTAATTAATTCAACATAAAATGTGTATTCCTCTCTGGTTGAGATTCTCACATTAATATCACATTTGTTTGAAAAAGATGAAAAAATATTGGTCTTTGCAATGAAGACTTTTTTTTAATTGCTGCACTTAAATTATCTTTATTTATTCATATCAGGACTTGGTTGTAACCCACATTTCTAGTTTCACTTTCTTCATTGGCAACAATGCACAATTTGGTCGGGTCCTTTGCTTGTGACATTGCCACATAAAACTGACAGTGTGAAAAGCATTCATCTGTCAGATCCAGTCCGGTAACTTTTAAAGATTGTCTCTGATATTTGTTTGTCATAGCAAATGCCAGGCGAACAGGAAATTGCAACACTTTGAATGTAAAAGCCAAGTAAGTTGGAATCAGTGGAATTAAAACATCCTTGCCCTTGATTTCTCCAGTTAAAATGGTTGCATCGATGACATATGCATGCAGATTTTTCACTGTTAGTCAAGATCCATTACAAAGCTTCGGAGAGTCGATGTTTCTAAGCAGCATGATCGGTGAACCAACTTTTAATTCTAATTTGTGCGTTTGAATCCCATACAGGCATGGAGAAATCGGAAATAAACTGAGTAGCTAGCTGCCTCCATCTTCATTCACACATTTGGCAATTGAATAATATGCTCGTTCTGTTGCTTGTATTGTTTCTAGAACGCTGGTGTTAATTTCATTAACTTTGACATTCAGTGGTGTCAGAATTGCAACAGTTTGCGATTCTTGATGTTCAGGTTGATGTTGGGATACACACAATTGATGAGGCTCTTCAATGTGGGGCAAATCTTGGATAATCATTCCCATTGCCAATACTGAGCAAGTATTCAGAGAATTGTTTGCAGGTGTAGCTATCAGAGTGCAGAATTTGCATGTCGTCAGGATCATCGTTTTTACTTCTCACGCTTAGAAAACTTTATGCAGGCTTGAATCTCCTCCACCATCGTACTCCTCGGAATGGCTGGCAAGGTTTGATGACAATCACCAGTAAGAACAACCATTAAACCACCCATCAAGCGATTGCTTCCGCAAATGTCTTGCAGATTTCTATTGATTGCCTCAAATCCATGTTTGTGCATCATAGAAATTGCATCCCAGAATAATGCTTTGGTTTCTTGGAGATTTGTGGCCTTTCCAGTTCCCCTCTTGATGCTACAAACGGGAGCTTCATTGTGGATCATGTCAATCAGGATTTGCAGTGTTGAGTGAGCTGTTTGTCCGCCAGTCAACCGCAAGTGCAAATTTTTTCTATGCTCCGATTTTTGCTAACAGTTTGTGGCATTTCTGTAAAAATATATTTGTGGCATTAACACAAGGAGAGAATACAGAAGAAAGAAGTCTTTTTGTTAAACATGGAACCTGATTAAAGTCAACTGATTCAACTATGTCATCTTCAAATTGTAGCAAAATACCATTTGATGTCCTGAGGGGTAAATACCTGTCCTTAACAAAATTTTGCTATAGAAATTAATCAGGTGTTCATGTTTCAGCTACGATGTGCGATGATGAGCACTTTCTGAAAAATGAGCTGTAGATGGCGGTGTAACACCACAGAATGTAATGCCGAAAAACAAAGCCAAAAAAGCAAAAAGATTGATTATCTCGGGAACGGGATGACCTAACAAGCCAGAAATAGTTGCATTAATTTGCCAATGAAGTACAGAATATCCCATGCAAAATTCATGATACCAGACCTCACTGTTCATGAGGAGTCACCAAGAACGGCACATAAAAACCCACAAACACACACAACTTTGTTTATATGTGTAGGGTTGTCTCCTTTTGGTACAGGTATATAGGTTTGGGTATCATTATAGGCATTATAGGTTTTACTATTGCTTTTCTTTATAAAAGTACAATTTTTTTAGTGTTGGTGTTCATCTCATCATCGGTTGTTCTTGATTAGTGTAAGCAATCTGCCTGTTCTACCTCAACTGTATTAGAAGTGTTATCAATAATACACCTTTTTTCAATTTTGTTTTTTCTCTTTTACTTTTAATCATGTTTTTGTCCTCTTGTTCTTCCTGTTGTCAGCAGTATTAGATTTCAAAATCTCTGTTCTCAGATCGTTACTATTAGTGGTCAAAACGTTAAGTAGGCAGAAGGAACCATGTCTTCATTCACTAGATTCAGTACACCTGTCAACATCATTCGAACAGGAGTTTCAAAGACAGTCTTTATTAGCTAGGTCCTGGCAGTCTATTAATATGCCATTGCCATGTATCTTTGCTACTATAAACCCAACATTAGATCACCTTTGGGGTGCTTTATAAGTTCAGAGAAAATAGATTGTTACACTTTTATCAGAGACAACAGCAGATAATGTAGTGCCCGCATTATGAAATAATGATTCAGGATTCATCCAGTGAGACAAAATACAGTGGTGACTCAACATTACTAATGTGGGACAAAATGTTATCCTTCGAAATTGGTACAGTAAACTCAAGAACAGGGAATAAGCATGCTGCAAGGATGCATGGCTAGCTGACTGATTTTTTTATTTAACATTTGTTTAGGCATACCAGAAACCTGACTTGTAATTACTCTAACTTGGTTAATAGATTATTACCTGCTGGCTACAACATCTTAAGTCTGCCACAGACCTAACAAAGCTGTTGAGTGCCTTGCAATTATTTCTCCTGTCTATATTTCCACTATGTGGATTCTATGGGCACCAGTATGTATGTTATCTTGGGTCATAGGTATTGTCAGCCAGCATGCAGGAACCACACAGGACCTGGTAATTAACATACTTTATTGTTTCAAGTTAAAAGTAGAAGATTAAACAGGAGAGCAGGGAGTATGCAACCTTCTAGTCCAAGCTTCCATTCTGAAGTCCCCATCAATTGTCACTCTAAGAATCTCATGCCCCTTAAATCCCACGTTCCATCAGGGATTCCAGTAGCAGCACTAGCATGCAAGATACCACAGTATGATGTTGGCGAGTCTTGCTTGTTGGGTTCCAACACTTACACACATACTAGTGATTCTTTTTCCAGTTATCCTAACCTTGTTCTCTAAGGAATTACCTGACTGTTTCGCAGACCTCTGCGGTGAGTTGTCAGAAATCACCATATTTTTATTTGTCGAGAAGTGATCTAATAAGGACTGGTTTTTAACAGCCCCCAATGTACTATAGAGGATGGCTGAGCGGAGATCCTGCCAGCTTGCTTCTTCTCACTAGATGTGATACTCTATCTTGAAGAAAAAAATATCATGCTGACTGTCGGAGGATAAGTAATCCCAGTATGTAGCAAGGAGTTTGTCCAACTCCTGAACCAGGAAAATTGGTCACAAACCCAGGAAACTACCTAAAGAGCCATATCATAGAGGGCATTCAGTCCAGGAGTCAAAATATGCATTGAGTATGGAGTCCCAGCCAGAGACATCTGGCTCCAGGTGTGGAACTGTAGAAGTGTAAAGCTGTGCATCGCTCATGAGTCACACCACGAAACAGTTTGCAGCTGTGGAAGATGCTAACCAGTCTTACCGGAAGAATGCAGAGCTTGTCAAAGTCCTTTGCGTCCTCACGCACTTGTTACGCTCACCTGGCTCCCACAGGGGCGTCGATCTGAACTGGACAGCTGTGGTCTTCACCAATGTGACACGTAGTGCCGAGATGACGGACTGGACTGGCCCACCTAGCTTCGTTTGCTTGGCCCGTAGAAATATTCTTCTGCAAATGGAGTAAGGGAATTAACCACCCGTGGAGTTGAGCGTTAACCCCCCCCCACTCCCGCTGATCCCCACTGATCACCTTTGACGTCCCCTCTTATAGTCTCACCTGATGGTTTGAAGAGATGAGTGCTCCATCCTGCATTGAGCGCAGGGCGCGTAGATAACCAGTTGCTTCACTGGCTCGAAGGAATTGGTGAGTTCCAGAACAATACTGACTCTGAGATTCCTGGCAAGACGCTGTAAGTATGTAGTTCGTAAGAGTTCAAATGTCTGACTTTCACTCTGTCCGATTCCTTGCAGGTTGCAACTTGACCCTAGCGAAGAGTTCCTCGTGGCAACCGGTAATATTCAGGTAAGGATTTGTATTATTCAACACAGTTCGATAAAATAATGTCAATATGTAACCTGTTGCTTTCCCTCTTATTCAGGCGCGGAGAGAAAGTATGAAGTCTCGGGGAATAATGCCTCCGGCGGTAAAATCAGGTAAGTCTATTGTGGTGATGAGGTTTCCCCTTGTTTGTCCCTTTGTTTCACCTTGCTGTCCTTTTGTTTCCCCTTAGGGGCCGGGGTTTGGCGAGAATGCAGTGGAAGCTGTGCCGACCCGTGAAGAGGACTAGTACCCCCAGTGGTAAAATCAGTTAAGTCTATGGGGGGTAACTAATATTGCCTCTGTGTATTCCCTTGGCTCACCTTGCTGTTCTTGTCTTCCCCTTAGGTGCCGGAGTGCGGCGGGAACATGCCGAAGGATGCGGTGGAATGTGAAGATGCTCCGGAGGCCGGTGAGTTCAGCGCGGCGCTGTAGCAGGCGAGGCGACGCGCATAAAATAACTTCTTTCTTCCAGCACGACGGCGCGATGGATCGGGAATTCAGGTAAGGATTATAAAGGTATTGCTCTTGTTCTAACCTTTTCTCCTTCTTTCTCCCTTTTTCTAGGAGCTCCGGACTCGAGGCGGGCGTGGCAGAAGACTGGATGAAGACTTGCAGGCACGTTGAGTGTTACGCTGCTGGATGCAGAATAACGCGAAGCGTGTGCTGCTCTTCGGGTTTGGTTTAAATAGCCTCCAAAGTAGTCCCAGGTAAGTATTCCTCCCCAGCCCCACCCAAGTAAAAAAATAGTCCCTAAGTAAAGTAGTCCCTTCCAAGCCTCTTTTGGCTTTGAGCTCTTGCAGCATGGTCTGCATTAGGTAAGTTTGCAGCATGGTCTGCATCAGGTCGGTTTTAATCTATGAGCCTGGCACCTACGGCGCCAGGACTAACTCTCCATATGAGCCTGGCACCATAGACGCCAGGACTGCACCCAAATAGCCCTGAGCAGGGGTTGTTGGGCTTGCCTGGAATGACTTGATGCCTGCTTCCGGGGTTGCTGGTCTTGGTCTGGGTCCCCCGGGGGTAGGCATCATGACACACTCTGCTGCTGGGCATTCCATGAAAGAGAATCAGCAGGGAGATGTCAAACCAATTAAATTCAAGATGGTGCCTATTGTCAGATAAACCTTTTAAAGCCTTGTGGTCCCAATTCATCTGACTATCAGTCGATCAATTCAGTGCCTGGTCTAATCAGTGGTCCTGTGGACAATTATGACTTTAAACCAAACTGACCAAAGCGGAGTACGAATGTAGACTGACAAGGAACATAGCCGGTTGGCAAGCACCTGAGAAGAACCACCCAGAATCTAGGTGTATAAAATAATGGCTACGACTTGGGGTGAACTCAGTTAGACTGCGCTCGGGATTAGCGAAATGGTTTGGACTGCTGCTATGTTAGGCGCATGTAGGCTTGCCCACAGACATAGGAGATAGTAACTGCATCATGCCTCATGTGCATATTCCTAGTAAATGTGTATTCTTAGCTGGTAGTCCGAGAAAGTCAGAACTAACAGTTGGGTTGATAGAATATTCATCTTAATAAGGGCATGTCTGTTTAGTTTTCACAATTATTATTTGTATTCCATACGTCATGCAGATGCCCTGGTGCCAATATGTGTTTCAACCGTTTGCAGGTCTTTATCAAGGCTGGGCTGTACATTTATCAATAGCAGTTAAAACCATGCCATGTAACCTAAAAAAAAACCTAAGAATCAACGCAAGAAAAAACGTTACACAAAGATAGATTCACATTGTTATAGGAGAGAAAAAGAAAAGGAATGAGGGAGAAACAGGAAAATCTTGTTAGTTGTCAGCACAGACATATATTGTCAATTAAAATCATTTCTTAATGTGCACAGTGCATGCATCAAGTGCTCTTGCTGTCTCTTCATATCCAGTGAGTTAATGTAGGATCGAGTGCGCTCAGATACCGTGCATTTGTTTACAACCACAATCTAATGTGCATAGACCAAAATCTACATGATCCTACTACCTTCTATAGCCCACATGTCTGTGTCACTCATCAAATATTCATCTATGAGTGATGCTCTTTAATGTCAAGATATACAGTGTTTCAATTGGTATTCATCAAATGAGGTCCACACCCACATGCATGTGTTCAAACTAAGCAAAATGGAAGATTACAAAATGCTCATAGAAACCTAATAGGCTCACCTTCCATTGAATGCTTGAGTAACGATTGACGGATATGAAGGGGTGGGGGGATCTTCCCTATAGATCAGCAGATGTGAGAAACGGTGTCCTAGAAGATGATGTTGATACGCATCATAAAACATTTACTGTTCTTAGTGTTAGAATCCGTTATTAGTCTCTCTAGAAAATGGCTTACACATGCCATTCAGAGCGCACATGCATAATTTAGAAAGTAAGAATCCTCATTTATATATTTACCTTGTGGTGTGATCTGTAATATACTTAATTTCAATTAGAATTGCTTGATCCTTGTTTCCTGATTTACATGTTGGAAACAAAACTTGAAAAGGAGAAAAAAAGCCTCTAGTCTCTATCTACTTTGTAGCATTAGCTGCAGTGACTCACAATTTGCATGAAAGATAAGACACAGTGCACTGTGTCGGGGTGCCACCAGTACCAGTTTTAAACTGGATAGTCTCTTACCTTGTCAGGTTTTCGCTAAGTAGAATAATAGGTCTCCTTATTAGGGTGCAGACTCTGCCCTAATGGGCTTTTGCTTGTGCATCCCGCAGTCGCCTTTCTGCAAAAATCTAAATATACATGCAGTGACGTCACACATACAATATGTGGCATCACCATTGTTAACGACCTGTGCGTCCCATACGGTCCTCCTTAATGGTCTCAGGAAAAGTAACCAATTGTAGATGTTTTGATCTAAGTAGAAATGGTTTTATATAAATATCCCTGTTTGTCTTAATAATAAAAGGTGGTTGCTAATATAGGCAAGTCAGTAATTCAAATGCACGTTGTAAAGGCCTGTCATTATGCATGTGTTGATGTTAAAAAAAAAAAAAAGAAAAAAAAAAGTTGGTTGCGTATAAATATCCCTGTTATGCATATGCCAAAATGAAAGTTTCTGCTGATTAAAACAGTCAATAAGTGTATAGCCAGTTGCAAATGTGTGGTGCCCCTGGTATGGAGGAGCCTGACAAGATATGTCTGAGGGTGCCAAGTTAGTAGTGAGGCAGGGATGGAGAAATGTAGCCTAATCCTGCGATGGCCCTGGGAGACTGTCCTCTCAATTCGCCATTAGAAAAAGGTTTGACCAAGCTAGGTGTATAAAATAAGTTGCAAAGTGTCAGTCAGGGCGAGGAGGGGAATTCCACTGCAGGCAGAAGTGCAGTACAGGTCTCCCGTGATTCAAAGGGACACTGAGGAGCTGAAACTGGCCTTGGGGAAGGCGGGATTGTAGAAGAGTCTAAGAGCTACCGATACCTTTAGGAGGGCTACAGACATTGCTCCAGATAGGATTTTGGCATGAGAGTATTTTACTCAAAATTTTTAGAATTAGAGAGTAAATACAATTTCAAGAGAGTAAAGATGAGATTCCTCCTTCACAAGAGTGTAAAAAGTGTATGACAACTATCCAATTGTTCGTAAAATTAAAACTGTGTTCGACAACATTAGTGACAAGAAACTTATAGATGCATACTACCTAGTTTCATCTTCATGATACTTGGACACTAAAACTCTGTTAAGAACTACTACAGATGCCAGCTTGCTACATCATAAATCAAGTCTGTCAGTCTACCAGCATCACTTCTCTTCCTCTTGGGCCTACACTTGCTGCCTGGCACTACCTGCGTGACTGCCACTCCATGTTTTTGCTCATCTCTCCTTCCCTTTGCTACTCGGTTTTCCCTGTCTCTGACTTTCTGATGCTCTGCCTCTCAACCTTAAGTGTAGCTATACCACATTTTGCGGTATGTTGCTCTGTCACTCTGCCTGTCCCATCTCTGCATTCTATTGTCACTGTTTCTCTTATATATCTTGCTGTATCGTTTGATATAACCCCTATTCCTCTCTCATGTCAATACTCTGTCATTTTGTCTGTTATGTTTGCTACTAATTTTGATTCTGCCTCTTATGCCACTGGCGTGCCTTTGTCTATTTGTGTCTTTCTATTTCCAACTCTCCCTGCCTGCTGTTGATCTGTTTTTTCTTACTTTATTGTCTCTAAATGTCTTTTGCTCTACTTCTAACCCTCATTCATATTGTGTGTGTGTGTGTGTATTCTAATATTTACCTCCATTTCCCTTCTCACTTTGTTGAGACTTCTAAGCGCTATAATTCAAACAAAATAGAGCATCTGAGACAGAGTTTCAAGATCGCAATTTCAAATTTTTATATACACATATAATACACTCGAGCGAACTTCAGGTTCAACCACAACCATATTTCATGAAGGGTGGAGAAGTGAAGTACTTGAATGGTTCACATTGTTTTACTGACAAAGCTGCAGCTGTTACTGCGCGTAAACCTTTAGGCAAAGCACATGCAACAGGATCTAACGTGGAGGAAAAATAGCCACACAGTCTATTCCTTCCTCCATGTTCCTATGTCAATACAGCCAAAGCACATCCATTAACTTCATGCACAAACAAAACAAATTCTTAATTGTAATCCAAAGTCCCTAAAACGGGAGCAGAACAAAACGATGTGCGCAACAAAACAAACTCCTCATGATGTTCGTCAGTCCATGGCACTGGATCCTGTACATGTTTAGTCATCAGTTGTATCAAGGGTTAACAATTAACAAAACATTGGGTATACATTGTCTACAATATGAGGCAGCGCCTATAAGAGCTATAACTTGTTTTTGCGGCATTTGAGAAATTGCTTGTATTCGGTCAGGTGCTAGTTTCCTACCCTGCCTAGGACAGGAGGTACCCTAAATATGCTACCTCCTGTCTACAACACTGAAATTGTTTTATGGCCATGGCGAGCTAGCTGTGACAATAACAATAAGGTTGCATGTTTGCAGAGTTCCTCCGTGGGAGCTGCAATAAGAAAATCGTCAATATATTGAATTGAATTGGCTTAACAGACACCAGCAATTTCAAAGAATGCAACTGTTGCTTAAGAGCCCTACTGTTTACACTTGGACTTTCTGTATAACCTTGTGGTATTAGTATACGCTCTTCCACCAAGGGAGAAAGCAAATAAAAATCTGCTTTCTGGATGTAATAGTATACTAAAAAATGCATTGAAAAATATTCTGCAGATAGTAGTATCATGGTAAGAATGGTGGTAATGTCTTGAACTATTGGAAACTGGGGTACTCAAATCTTGTTGATCGCTCTTAAATCAGTTACGAAACGATATGGTAGGTTTGTGTCCCCTTTTTTATAAACAGGTAGAATGGGGCTATTACATACACTCTCCGTTATTTCTTCTACGAACCCTTGTTTTACTAAGTCAGAGACAATTGTTTCAAGTGCTGAATAACCTTCAGGGGATACTTTGTACTGGGGAATACGTGGATAAACTGCTCCCTGCCATATTTATTTTTTCACTGGGGCAATATCCATAAGACCATCATTATCTGAGACTGCCCATAAGGCATCAGGGGTGTTGTCATACTCTGGTGGCAGAGGATTTGCTAAAAGATGAATCATTTTCCAAGGGCATACTGTAATATGTACTCCATCGGGTGTACAATATATAGCAGCACGCAATTTCTTCAACAAATTCAAACCCAGTACATTTCTGTAGTCCACAAGAACAGTATCTTGCTAGCTGCTGGTCCTAAAAGAACAGGCACTACGGCTGATATTTTACTAGCTACTGGTGTTCCAGCGTATGCTACTGCAATGTTGGTATGCCCACTCGAAGGAATATCTGGGACCCTATCATGATCTATAGAGCTCTTTTGCGCCACTCTGTCTACTAAAAGTCGATGCTCCTGTCTCCCAACTCTCATGTGAAGGTAGGGTCCTGCTTGATCCACAGGAATTGGGGACCGGTTCCATTTTCATTTGAGGGCTGTCCTATTCTGAGAAATCCCAAGAAAAATCCTCATTGTTGTATTGATTGGTGACAAAAGGATTGTTTGGATTATCAAAAACATTGGAGCTAATAGGAACTTTAGTAGTTGCAGCAGGGCCAGCCACAGGCCCAGGTGGTACCCATCCGCCCTTACCGTCTACCTGTCCTCCCTGACATCCTCTTCCCCTTCTTTGAGACCTTCCACTTCCCCCTATTCAACACGGCTGGGCACTGCGCCCTCCAGTGTCCCTCCTGTTTACAATATGCACACTGATTAGGCCCCAGCTGGGAAAATGGTACAAACTGACCAACAACCCTCCCTCTTGGGACAATAAATGCCCCTCCCACCCAGTTCCCCGTTCTACTTGCTGTATTAACACTCTTGCCTTAAGACCTACTCTCTTCTCTATTTCTTTTTCCACATTCAATCTATTTTCATAATTTTGAGCCAGATGCAGAATAGCTGATGCTTTTTTAGTCTGACATGTGCTCTCTGATTGCATTATCAGAATGCTAATATCTGGTAATATTTGCCGGACTAATCTATCTACAAATAACTGTTTCCCTGCCGGCTTAGTCATTTCTTGTCCTGCAAAAATCAACAAATACTTACTCTGTTACCCCTTCAGTTTTATAGATAGAAGTATTCAAAACGGCCGCTAATACTTTTTGAAACCCGGTAGGGTTTCGTCAAATGTCGGGGATCGCCTGTTTCAATGCATTCAATTATTTCCTGGAAAAGGGCACATGAACAAATTGAGTGTCCTATTTAGCAGATTGCATAATTTGGGTTTCCCTTGGTTATGAAGTACAGGGATTCCCTGAGCATCAAACGTGGCGTGCTGGGGTATATAAGGAGGCGGCACCTCCCGCATAAGGAGCCGAGAACTAGGTGGCTTTTGTAATTTTAAAAGTGCTATTAAATGTATAAATTGCTGTGGGATACTTCTCATGGATGCATTATCTATTAGTTTAATATGTTGCAACTCCGCAGAATGTTCTATTTCGCCTTCCTCATTTTGCTGCATAATTGCATCCAACATTACTTTCATGGTATGCATATGGGGGGCATACAGACAAAAGGTACTGCAAATAACCGAGAGAGGTGTCAGAGTGGTATGTGTAATTAATTGTAATTCCTCATCTGATATGCAAGGCTCTTTACATACTATGGTGTCAGAGGGCTGTTGGACAAATTCAGAAGTATCGGCTTCATCTCCTTATTCCAATCGGGCTTTCTCTAGTCCTTTCATTTCACTAAATATCTCCCAAAGTTTTTTAACATGTGTGAAAGCATCCTTCTCCTTATGACCAGAGAATGCAGCTAAGTTTAAATCTTGCAATTCCGTAGGAACTACCGAAGGCAAGTTTTTTTTCCCACTGGATCCGGATCTCGTCACCCAAACATTCTAATAGAATCAGTCGCTCAGGACCTTGGGTTTCAAGTACTTCCTAGCCTGCTGAATAGCTTGCTCCCTTAGTTTCTTCTGTTGGATAGGCATTAAGGTGGCATGTGTGTTCCTAATAAAAGGTCTCATTTCCATACCTTTTCTTTAGTTAATGGAACATGTATATATTCACTGGGAAGGTCTATGATGGTCTCTGATATGTCATCTTCGTCTGACGAAAGGGAAGGTTTTTTGGGATCGGGAATAGTGAAAGGGAATTTGAGGCCCGGTCACAGGGCATCTTACTTGATAAAACAACCTTATTGAAATGCTTATCTGTGAAGTGATAATAAAACGTTCCTCACACGCTAGTCTCTCAAAGATCCAATAAACACGGTCAAAAACACGGAGTTGGGACTGTGCTTTATTGCACAACTAGCATCTTTACTTTGTATTTCTTTATCTTTACGTAGAAGTCCACAGAACAGCTGCGTGCCATGTACAGCATTCTACTCAGCCACAGACAGCCCATTTACAGTATCTTTCTTTTCTTTCCTTATTGGAAGGGCATTTTTAGCTCACAAATCCTCTGGCTCCCTCACATTTAAGAGTTTCTTTTTTTCAAATATGCCCATACTTCAAGTCGCATTACTTCCTCTTGCAGACTGACCTCCTCAGCAAGCTCACACATCATTACAGTACCTTTTTTCTCTTGAGAAAAGCATTTTCAGCGCACTACTTCTCTGGCTGCCTGCAAGGGAGAATATGTATTCCCATCCCCAACAGGATTTATGCCACGTCGAATTCAGGGCATCAGGGCATCTTTTCCACTGCTGGCCTCACCAGCTTAATTTCTGTGGGCACTTCTCATAATTTCTGCTACACCACTGAACGCCATCACACCTCTAAACTTCCAACTGCCATCTCTTCACTGGTCCTCTTCTAAAGGCATCACCTCGTCGCCATTGAAGCATTTGGGTTTCTTTATATATGTAGGGACCAGACTGAAGGCAGATATATATATATATAAAAGGAAGTTAGCTTTATTGAGTTACAGGAAAGTTGTGGAAAGAGGGTAGGAGCACAAGGTAGAAACATCTTTATCCATCTCTCTCCCATCCTGTGTGTCTTAAATGTCTCCACTGGAACCTTGATGTAGAATAGGTTCCAGTCACCAGGCAACATTCCGATACTTGCATCTGTGCACCAATACAAGCAGCATACTACAGGCCCCATCCAGGAGAGGGCGACTATTGAGAGATGACCGCTGATGGAGGCTAGTGTCAGCTGCAAGCAATTAAATCTCCATGATAGCAGGGATCCCCGAAACCAAGCAGTCCAATCTGCTGGTTCCTCTCCGTCACGTCTAGTAATCAAGGTGCCCTCGTCCTCATGGGGCCCCACATTGGGCGCCATTTTGAGACTTTTAAGCGCTATAATACAAACAAAATGGAGCATCTGAGACAGAGTTTCAAGATTGCAAGTCCAATTTTAATATACACATATAATACACTCGAGCAAACCAGTATTTCGTAGAGAAGTGAAGTACATGAATGGTTCAGTGTCGCTTTTTATACCAACTGAGCCTGCATTGACATAGTTCCATTGTTATTCATTTGTAGTTGATAATAACACACATATGTTTAAACCACACACACACAACAATTCACCCACCTTTATCTAATCTCAAGTGGGTAAAACAAACTGTACATTCGGCAGATGTTCTTGCTATGTCTTTGCTTATGGCTCAATTGTATACTTCAGTTCACAGTCAGTGATTTATGTTTGAGGTCTTAAACGGTTTATAGTCATAAAATCGAAAACCATAATGTCGAAAGTCATAATATAGAAAAATAAAATGTGGAAAACAAGAAAGTCAATTTTTTTAAAATTGTTTTTTTATTCGAAATGAGGGGGTTCCCCCCAGCCACCTTTTTTTTTTATTTTTTTTTGTTTTACCCATTTTTTTATTCCCTGACCCCCAAAAAAATATAAATAAAAAAATCGACTTATTTTTTTTTACATTGTTTTCTATATTATGACTTTCGACATTATTCATTCGATATTTTGACTGCACACCGTCTTACACATAAACCCGCCTGCCCTTCGTTCTAACAATGGTAATCCTATTTGAGCAACCTATCAAAGATACCTTTTATGCATTAGATAAAAAATGGAAAGGCTGAACACTATGATTCAGTGTGTAATTAACCTCTTCTTAGTTCAGTCAGCCTTTATATAGCGTTTAACCAAGTGAGTGAAACCGGTTTCCTTCCTCCGCTAAACGGGAGGACCTGCCTTCAATCTTAATAAGTATCAGTGAAGGCCAACAGACTTTAAACATACATTCTACACGGATCCAGTCTCTTCTTGTAATAACATGTTCTTGCAATGACTAACTGAAAAGGCCACAAATCTATTTCTATTTTGATTTGTTTGGTGAAATTGGCAAATGTAACCCTTTAAAACCTCGCAAGAAAACAGGGTTTTGATTGCAAAAATGGATTAGGTTAGGCTAAGCAAAGGGACATATTATTATTCTATTCTAACATTGTTGCTCTCTCATGTAGCTTATTGGTCTCTCTCTTCCTGTTGCTCAAATTCCTATTTTGTATTTCTAGTACCTTTTCTGTTCCCTCACCCCAAGCCCACTTTGTTGTACCGTATTGCTTGGGTTCAGAGTTGCTTTTCCTCTTGTTTTTCTGTTTCTATTTTGACATAGCACCAATACATATTCAAAAAGCTGAAAATGCCTTTTCTATTTACAAATCTAGTGCAGCTTTACTATTGGGTGTTCCTTTTTAGATGTGTGCAAACCTTCTTTTGGCCATTAGGCTGGGAATTATAGAGTTGGTTTGTCTCACCAGATGCAGCACTTGCTTGAATGCAGATTCTTTACCAGCACTGTATGCATTACAGGTATTGCAGCCCAGATGAGATGTGTGCGTTCTGAGCATTACAAGTATAGGAGCCCTCATGAAAAGTGCATGTTATACCTCTGAGCCGTTCCAGGTATAGCAGCCCTGATGATGTGTGTGTTCTGTGCCATTACAGCTATAGCATTCCTTATTAGTGTTCTGAATCACTGAACATGTATTAGTCCTTTTGATAAGTCCAAAGCTACGCCAGCTCTGTTTACAAATTGTTACCTGCATTCTGAAATGCATACCTCTGATGCAGATGCATTTACTCGCCTATCAACTGGATTTGAACCAGATTACACAATGATCTCTGCACCAGGGTTATTGGCCCACTGAGCTACCTTCCCCAAAAGGCTGACTCTGAAAGGAATACAGGGTTAGGACACTGGTAGTTCCATGTGAGGACTGCCTGACATAACTGCCTTGTCAAAAGCTCTCTGCCTGTTTGGACTATCATACACGAGTCAGGAGAATCATAATGAGGCTTTGAAATGTGTAAGACTTTTGGCAGTGGGACTCAGTAATAAGACATGGGAAAAGCAGAAGTTTGGAAAAGAGGGAGATCGAATAGGAGGGATAGAAGTACATGACAGCAATGTCATCTTCTCACACGACCCACCAGTGTGCATCACACCATCTCAGGAGGATGGTGGTAAGAGCTCACATTGTTCATGCTCAGTACTTTACCTCTATGCAGAAAATGCCAACACTTGTTGGTTCTGTGTCATTACAGCAGCTCTGTTAAGAAATTCATGTACTGGCCCCAAAACATAGTCCTGCTAAGAAATGTGGGCATGATGCAATCAGCACTTCTGTGAATAATTGGCATTGTGCCATGACATGCGTATAGCAGCTCTGCTGATGAATTAGGCTTCTTTGTCTGTATTTAGAGCTGTCCTGTTGAGAGGTAATGGTACAATCTGTGCTACTGAAAATATATACAGTACTGCTTCCATCTGTATCCATTATGCCTGCTTGCTGTGGGTGGGTGGTCAGAAAGGGAGTTAAAGTAAAGTTCAGACCACGTGCCCAGCTATTCCTTTCTCTCTAAGACAACAAACTATGTACATTGCCCTTTCATGCATGCAAACACATGAAATCTTAAGACAAAAAAAAAACACACCTTCATAAAGAATACCAAAAACATTTCTTCCAAATGCCAAAGAACTGTTTGCCGGGCGCCTCTCCTAAAACTTCAAGACATAAAGAACCCAAACCCGTTAAATGCAATTGATGTGCTTCTGTGATTAAAAGATAACAAAGTATGAAATACCCATGCTGCTGCAACTGCGCTGTCATTAAAGCGGATTTGAAACTGAGGCAAATGAAGCAGAAATGCAGCCATTGTTTGACAATTTTAATTTTACACAATGATATATGTCCTAAAGCAATGTGAAAAGCATGTTCACCATTCAAAATGCTTTAATAATACTGTTACCGAAAAAATGCAAGCAGTTTAACAAAGTGAACAACGCACAAATTCCCCTCTACATTATTCAAAGTATCATCTTGATAGAATCATTAACAGATGAGTGTTGAAAAAATTAACAGACCAGGACTCTTCCTAGTTGTCTCAAAGAACTATGTTGATTGCTAAAGAATGTATTTGCAGGATTCTGCTGGCCAGACTGTAACAAGTGAACTCTAAGATTTATGGGGGTGCTGCTATAAATAGCCGAGTAAGTGGTACGCAAGGAAGAATTAAAAGCATTGTATTAACCAGCTTTGTGTGCGTAAAAAGGCCTGATACACACCCTATCTGGAGGGCTGGTTACAGAAACAATTGCCAGTTGGAAAACATCTCCATGAGCAGCTGTTATGTGTTGACCCCAGGAGGGCATTATGCCTAAACGTGCATACACGCAACTCTTTACTTGCTAACTATCGTGATTAGTTATCCAAGTTGTAAGGCTTACCATTGGCGACCCCTGGAAAGAGAAAAGAAACCTGACACCTGGAAGGAGGGTGATTAAACAATAACTGCCTGACAAGGGCCTACATATTGTGGGGGATGGAGGTTGCAATATCCATTGAAGTGTTAATGGGTAAAAAACCAACCGTCCAAAGGAGACATACTGGGAATTAAGGAAAGCCAACCTTTTAGGGGGATGTTTGGTGAAACCTGAATTATGTTAACTTGCCTTCATTTTTATAGTTTTATGTAAACCTTGGTTTTGCGTGTCTTTGATCATTAAACATTCCTAGTCATGCCGATATAACTCCCTTACTGTAACTCTTTACCTCCTGCACCAGACCCCACTGCTGGCACTTGACTGCTCTTGTTGATGTTTACCTATAATCTCCTCTCCTTCCAACACATCTTCTAGCATTTTCCCCATTCTGCTCAACTCACAGAACTGGACTGAATGTTCTAAAGCTGTGAAGAGCAGAGTCCCATCTTTCTTTCTTTCTTTTCGCGTGTATGAATTAATAATGAATAAATACAATTTACAGCCCCAACCATAGTCACACTGCCTTAGCATGTAAATATAGCTCTAGAAAAGAAACCTTATACTATCAGTTATCAGGCTACCTTACAGTGCTAGGTGGTATCCATTACAGTTATACTTCTGTGACATCAAACCTTACTAAAGAAACAATCATACATATGTCAGTTTCATATGTATAGCAGACATCATATCATTGTTACAAAGTATGAGGTGGTCAGAGTAGAAAGTTGCAACTTCTATTTTTGAGTCTTGCTTATAATATTCTTGCTGTATGAAACTAATCAATTACTTCTTGCGTACATTTATGTTGCAATCTTAAAAATTGCCCAAGTTGCCTCTTAACCCCTGTGGATGCTCGCTAGAATAGTGCAGCAATCTATTTCTATCAGTCTCTTCCAAAAAGGGTATGGTAGAGTTAACCATTTTCATGTGTAATATAAATAACCAAAAGGGTAAGTTTTCTTTACTAATGATAATAGTAAATGTGGGTTTTGTTAATTCAACCAAATGTGAAAAATTGACAATTCTTTTTTTATTAGCATTCCAAATGAAAATGAGATTATATTTTTGACACATGTACGTTTACAGCAAATGGATGGATGTCCAAAACTATTTACCTCAAATATAGACATTTGCCAAATTGGGATCAAACATTGTCCCCATAGCTCTGCCTTTCACTTGTGAATAAAATTCCTCTTTATAAAAAAAAAGGGGGGGTGTTTATCTAATGCTATTTTAAGATGATTAATTATGTTATGTTATTACAACTTATAAAGCGCACGGTCGCCCAAAGGAATCATGGCGCTCGAAAAGAAGCTGCTCGGTCGGGGAGGAACCAATGGAGAGATCGGAAATTAAAACAAGTACGTTTTCAAAGCTCTTCTAAAACCAAGGTGGTCCGCAGTGGCTTTAAGTAGCGGGGCGAGGCTGTTCCACAGTTTGGGAGCGGCAATAGAGAACGCTCTGCCGCTAAGCCTTTCCCGATTAGCTCTAGGAAAATTCAAACAGTTAGAGGTCGCGTAGCGGAGGTCCCGATCCGGTAGGTATCTAATAAATTTAGACTGTAAAAATTCGGCACCCTGGGCGTGAATAGCCCGGTAGACGATGCACAAAGACTTGAAATGAATTCTCTGCTTCACCGGCAACCAGTGAAGTTGGTGTAGCATTGGCGTGATATGAGCCACATAGGGAGAGCCAGTGGCTAACCTGGCTGCAAGGTTCTGCATACGCTGAAGGCGATGGATAAGACTGGTTGTGCCAGGTACCGCGAATTACAACAGTCCAGCCGTGAGAGCACTAACGCAGCCACCACGGGAGGGCGAAGGGCTTCGGGGATCATAGGCATGACCCTCTTAAGGACCCAGATCTGATGATGAGTGGACTAACGAACGGCCGTGACCTGGTTAGCCATAGGCAGAGAAGCGGAGAGGATAACCCCTAGATTCTTTACTTTACTAACTGGGCCAGGTAAGGGGCCAAGGGAGAGAGGCCAAAAAGCAGGGGTCCACTGTAGGGGGTTGGGAGGGCATCCTACCAACAGTACCTCCGTCTTGTCCCAATTTAACTTTAACCAATTCTGATCCATCCATATCCCGACTGCCTTAAGACAGTCATGGAGGCAGGCTGAAACCTTAGATTGATCCTGATCCAAATGGTTCAGGATTTGTGTGTCATCCGCGTATGAGTAACTATTAAGCCCATACGAACGGATGAGACAGATCAGGGCCCAGATATATATGTTGAACAAAATCGGTGATACAGAGGATCCCTGGGGGACCCCACAGGTGAGGGGACAGGGAGTCGATAGAAAAGGTGGCATAGCGAGGCTCTGTGTGCGATCAGAAAGAAAAGAAGTAAACCAGGCAAGAACAGAGCCAGAGATCCCGATCTGTGAGAGGCGGAAGAGGAGGATGGAATGGTCCACCGTGTCGAATGTGGCAGAGAGATCTAATAGGATCAAAGCCCCAGCTCCGCCAGCATCGACAAGTCTGGACAAGTCATCCTGCACTGAGACAAGGACACTTTCAGTACCTCTGCCTGGCCTGAAACCGGCCTGAGCATGATTGAGATTTTAGAGGATTCCAGAAAAGAAGACAATAGAGGGGTGACCAAATATTCCAAAAGTTTAGATAGGAAAGGGAGAAGGGAAATAGGGTGGAAATTAGCCGGGATAGTAGAGTCCAGGGAAGGCTTCTTTAGGAGAGGAATAACCCTCGCTGATTTCAACTCCGATGGAACCAGGCCAGTCTGGCATGAGTTATTTATCTCCATTGTGATATCAGTTAAGATGTCAGGGGCAATCTTCATCATAGCAGCAGGAATAGCATCCTCAGGAGAAGAGGATTTGATCTTTCAAATGGCTGCTAGAACTTCTGCTTCGGTGGCCAGAGGGAAAGAGGACCAACTCGCAGGAGTGTCAGTGGGGAGGGGGGCACAAAACAGGTGGTATCAGGAGGCAGTGGAGCAAGAGATTTTGCGATGTTAGCTCGAATAACATCAATTTTTGTAGTGAAGACAGATCAGGGCCCATCTGTAGATACATGATGTGGTTGAGGTAGTCGGTCCAAGACATCCATTGTGGCCTGATTTACAAAGCGTTTTCCAATGTGATTTTTCCATTAAAAATTGTTTTTCTAAATCGGGCCCTGTACGTGTCTGTTGCATCAGATTGTGGAATACTTGCATATGAGACTACATTAAGTGACTCTGGTATTTCTTGAGCGTAATTCTGCTTGTCAAATTGATCAAATCTCCTGTATCTTGTAGTAACACTCTTTTAGTAGATGCTAATGGTTTCAAGAAATCTCTCTCCCCCTCTCTATGTATATGTGTATGTATACATATATATATATCGGACACGCAGAGATGGTGCTCGAAATAGTCATGCTGTGCCTTACTAATAATGTATTCTTGTTTGATAATCAGTACTTCAGACAAGTTCAAGGAACAGCCATGGGCTCAACATTTGCCCCGTTGTATGCCATCTTAACAATGGGGTATTGGGAGAAATTCAAGGTGTGGAGTGAAGAGAATGAGAACCATACAGACCAGATCATTATGTGGCTACGCTACATCAACAACCTCTTCATTATATGGCAAGGTAGTGGAGAGGAATGGTTGAATTTTGTTAAATTTCTAACGGAAATGAATTTAGTTTGAAATTCACTGAAACGCATAGCTCCAAGTCGGTCGTCTTTTTGGATGCAACTGTCATTGTGGAAGGGTATCGTCTAATAAGCGAGCTACATAGTAAGCCCACAGGAGCTAATACTCCTTTACACGCCAACAGTTGTCATTCCAAGAACTTGATTTGGAGCATTCCATATGGGGAGTTCATAAGACTATCGAGAAATTGTTTAAAATTAGAAGCTTTTGACAGAGAAAGGCAAATCACAGCATGGGGATTTTTACAAAAGGCTTTCCCCAAAAGGGTCATTGAAAGAGCATGCATCAAATCTCGGTATTGTGACAGAACAATGCTCCTATTGAACAATCAACAAATCATTGACACATCCAGAAATAAAGATGTGATGCGTCTTATACACACTTATAGAACTTCAGTCACTTTGATTAAGAAAATTCTCAGACGGAATTGGAAAATACTAATGGCGGACCCTGATCTGAATCTTAATCTTGGGGCCTATACCAAACTGTGTTATCGCAAGAACAAATACTTCAAAGGTACACTAGTCAGCAGTTTAATGGACGAATGCAGGACACACATGGCTCAACAAAGTTACTCTGGGGTTCCATAAATGCACCATTTGTCAAGAATTGTACTTCTTATCAACATCCTATTTTGAATACCACTATTAATATTGACAGTAAGAGCACCTATGAATCTGTCCTTTTGGTATACATACTTAAATGCACATTCATGAAGTGGTAGATTGGGACCACCAAATGCAAGTTGAAGGTCCGCATTTCGCAAAATGTCTGGGCGAATAAGAACCATGATGCCACATATCCCATGGCCAAACATTTCTGGGACACACATGAGGGAATATTAGATGGATTTTCCTTTTTTGCGATACGCAGAGTAGTCCTGGGACCTGGAGGAGATAGGAAACGCATGTTACGCCAGCAGGAAACAAGATGCATTGTGGACTTTGGAACCAAGAATCCTATAGTACACAATGTAGATGAAGAACTGTATACGTTTTTAGGCGTATGAAAGCCCTGTAAATGACTAGACAAGGGGACTTTTGTTAGTAGTCTGCATGCTACGACAGGTTTTTAAGCAATCTCTATGGTGAATCTACTGCATTTTTCTCCCCTTGTTTTGTCTGTTCTTGTCTTTTCCTTTCTTATTCTTTTTTGTCAATGTCCTGATCTGTATATAGTGGACAATTTTGTCCATTTGGGTCTCCCTACAATGGAATGACTATGTGATAACATTTTCTTGTAGATCGTTATAGAGACCGCTTGGATCAGACCAAGTATTGACAGATTTAGGAAATCCCATTCTCTCCTTTGTGTACTTGTGTTATTACTTGTTTGTAAATGTTTGACTTGTGTCTGTCAATGAGGATTATTTGTGTGTTCAGTAGGCCAGTATCCCATATTGTGCCATCAAGCAAGTTAGGTTGCTATGATCTGCTGCATTGATTGTCCGTGTGAGCACCTAGCACTTTTGAATAAGTGGTCTGCACCTACATTCTAGCATTTATATAGCAATATACGTCTCATAGAGAGGGCTTTTGTATAATTCCATTGGAGTCGTTGGGTAGGTGGAGGACTTTCCTCGGTATCTGGTCTAAATTGTAACATCTTTTGTAGTTGCGGCTATGGCATTTGTACGATCGCTGCCTTAATTAGGCAGCATTGTTTTAAGGTACGTTAATTTTGCACCTGCTTTGTGTTGGGGATGGGTTAATATAAGTATGCACTATGCATTTTAGATGCCCCCCCTTTCGATTTCATCTTGCAGTAATTTGCACTCTTCGTAACATAAATTATGCTGAGATCATTTGTTACATTTGGTAATTTGTATGAGTATTTAGTCGTTTTTAGGTTAATGCAGGAAATGTATTTAAGCCATGTTGCCATGATTCGCTGCATTTGATAATTGATGTGAGCACTACGCACTTTATAAAAGGATGCAAGCACACTGATGCAAAAAGCCAGCTGTTTTTGGATGTATTAGAGATGCTGTATGCACTGAGCATTGTAGAACAGGTAAAATCTATGCATATGTGTTATTACTCCTTGCTAGTCTAAGTAACACTTGATATGCATTCAGCATGGAGCGTTCAGTGGGATTACCTTTGTAAGCCGAGGATGTATTAGACATGCACTAAGCTTGGAGCAATCGGTGATGCAGTCATGTATTAATTGCTTCCTATTGTGGACCATATATCATTGGAAAATGTACCCCCGCGCCCCTGCCCTGCTCCCATCACATGACAATGTCCTAAAATCTGGAATGCCTGAATTAATGCAGGAATGTAACACCACCATGCATTGGGTACGAAAGAATCTCACGTATTCAGTCAATATATTGTATATGTTTATTTGAGATCTGTGATACCATAAAAGCTATCAAGGAAGGAACATTGGATGACGTGGTTCTCTGGAGGTTTACCTGTAGGATGACGCATATGGTCCTTTTTCCATTTTGCAGCATAATAGTTCACTATGGAGTAGACACAAGCAAGGGACCATGTCGGCAATGGAAATAAATATGGGACAATGAGTATGTGGTGAAAACTAAAGACCCATTTCTTTTTCTATTGTATATTGAACATACTTGTTAAAATGGGCAGACAATCACAGACCAAGCTATATGATCAAGCGACTAGATGTCGGTAAACGCGTCAACTGTTGCTGTTGCCTCCTTCTCACTGCTTTGGAGTTACACAGGATTTTTAACATTGTGTTACTGCAATAAAGAAATTATTTTTGCTTCTGTGGTGCTGCTGTTTCTCATGGCTGATGGTTGCAACATCATGAGATTTTGGCTGGGAGTGCAATTCAAAAAGGCCAGTGTTCTGGCGAACAAAGAAAAAAAATAAAAAAATATATACCTACCTGTTAGGACCCTCGAAAACACTGCTACATGACATTTGGACACCTCACCCCTCACCCCTTTCGCCGGATTTCAGCACCTTCACACATGAGACGGTTGCCTGAAATCGGCGAAACATCAATGTGGTCGTAGAAGGACCGGGCCCGATACGAGGAACAAAACTCAAGGTATAGGCCCTAGGAAGCACATTTTACAGGATATTTTCACTGCAATGTACCGCAACTAACTGCACCACGCTAGGGCGAGGTGACCGGTGCGGACAGAGCACAGAGGGTCCCAGTATGCAGCAGCACACCAACTCTCACCTCCCCTCAACGTCTGCTCCAGGGTTTGACAGCCAGCCACAAGTGCCCATTATTAGTACAGTTTACTGCAAGGTGGGTGAAAAGCACATCAAGCGATAAGCAAATCAGAACCGCAACCTAAAAGATAAGCCTAGTGCCCATTAATATGTTGGAATATGCAGTCGGCACAGCCAAAAACTGTGGCCCCTGGCTAGTATTGTGTTGAAAAAAACATGGCTAGCGGCTGGTTAGTGTATATAATGTACAGTGGGCACGGCGAAGGTCATCGCTTATTGCATTGTATTTTAAAATTTACAGTGGACATGGCCAAAAATGTACAAACTGATCAAGGTCAAAGGCCATGGTTAGTGGCCCATTTATATGTTAGAATATATAGTAGGTACAGTCAAAGATTGTGGCCACTGGCCAGTATTGTGCTAAAGTCCATGGCTAGTTCCTGTTCAGTGTATCTAATATACAGTGGACACTGTTGAAAGCTGCATCCATTGGTAAAGGCCACAAGCTATGGTTTGTAGCTTTTTAGTGTTTTAAAATATTCAGTGCACATGGGTGAAAGTTATGACCACTGTTCATAAATGAACGCCATGACCAGTACCCAATCATGTGTTAAAATATATTTGGCCATGCACACTGACCATGGCTGAAGGCCATGCTTCATGCCAGTTACTGTTGTAATGTAATTAGTGATGTCATCAGCGATGGGATCTGTGATGTCATTGTGGTCATAGTCTGTGCAACAGGGGGGCACAAAGTTAAGGTGGCTTTAGCTGAATTTCCAAGGTTGTGTTGAATTAAGTACATCCCTGCAACTAAAGGTTTTTTTCCTTCAATTTCAAAGGTTTTGTTATTCCATAGATTTTTAGTACGCTTCCAGACCACTAGAATGGAATTCGGCCATGGTCAGCGGGCATGGCCTTTGACCGTGCCCACTGTCCATTTTAAAACACTACCCAACCACTAGCCATGGCATTCGGATTGCAGGCTTTAAGAACTCACAATTTTTTTAGGCAGTGTGCAGTGAGATTAAATCATTTGCCATGGAACACACACGTTGGTTAAGCAGCGTTCTCCAAGCGGCACACCCCTTTCCGATGCCATCATTTTGGCGTGGGCTGATTTGACAGAGGCATTCCACTGCAGCGCCCTTTTCAGCACGAAAGCCATTCCGGTGCCGTTATTTTGACGTAAGGGATGTTTGGACGTGGCTGACATTGCAGCAACGTCTAAATGCCCTCATGCTAAATAAGATCACAGGACTGCACTGCAACAAACCTTGCCACCTCCCAATTGCATTGCTTTTCTTTTAATAAAATAGAATTAGTTAAATTAAAAAAAAAAACATACAGCCTTGAACCCTGGTTTTCCAGAGTTCGAGGCCCAGCATTTAACTACTAAGCCACAATGGCGTGGTGCTTCAGGGGGCATCCATTTCATACTCGGCCTATAATTTAATATGCTCAATGATAAAAGGCTAGGTTTGAAACCTGTGAAAATTCAAACAATTTTATCATTGTAGCATAATGGTTAAGTGCTGCATCTCAAACTCCTTAAGGCCATGGTTCTCTGATAGCAGCGTTCAGCATAAATGTGATTCTTTTATTTTATTTCTTCTGTTTTATGATGTTGCCCGGAGACAGTGTAGTTCTCTTTTTGAATATATGTGCAGTGTAATGGGGTATGTGTGGTGTGAGGGTGTGTGTGTGTACATGGTGTGAAGTTGTTTGTGAGGGATAATTGCATGCAGTTTATAACATTGTAGTAAGCGTGTTTCATGTTTAATACGTGTCCAATTCATCAACAACGGTGTAATACATATCCCATCTTGTTTTATAATGTTGCAGTAAATACATCTTTTTCACGTTTAATGCTTATTACAAAAAGCAAAGTGCCTGAAGGTTCATGCTGCGCCAATTGTGACCTCTCATGCCAAAACATCTTTGCGTCGAGAGGTCCCTGCCCCAACTGGCTGCGTCTAACTGTACCTGGGTGTGCCGAAACGGGCCATGCCGAAATGTCCTGTCCCGTGCTCCAAGCCACTTCTTTTATCGCTGGTCTCTTGGTGACTGTTTTGATACATCACATGACCCCAACTAACCACATTTAAGCAGCACAGAAAAGGATAAAACATTATCAGCTGCAAGAATAACACATGCCCAGGTACTTTTGCCCCCAGAAATCAAAAGCTGGCACCCGTGAATATACTCACAGTACTGCTTTGCTTCAAAGTGAGGAAGGGGCCAGCCCCCTTAGGCCATGTTGCTCTAAGTGGTCTTGTAACTTTGCCTCATCTATTAGGCACCATGGCCTAAAGGGGCTAGTCTTTTCCTTAGTTTGAAGCTAAGCATGGTCAACCCTGGTTTCTGCATGGATAGAAAACCCGGGTCACCTGTGATTTTTCACACTCGATGTCACTGTAGCTAATATGTATAAAACATTGCAGGCTTTCAGAACTTCCAAAGTTTTTAGTTAATGCCCTGTGCGATTTAAATTATTTGCAGAGGATCACACACTTTGGTTAAACGGTGTGCTACAAGCCCCTTGTTTTATGGCCGGTCTCTTGGTGACTATTGTGATACATCTCATGACCCCAACTATCCGGATTTAAGCAGCACAGAAAAGGGTAAAACATTATCAGCTCCAAGAATAATATATGCCCAGGTACTTTTGCCCCCATAGCGAAAATCAAAAGCTGGCACCCATGAATATACGCACAGTAGTTGGCCACATATTTATAAGTGAAATATATAAATGTAGTTCAATTGCTCTTCTCCTTAGAAGAAAGTGCACAAGACAAAATAGCATTGGACGTTTAAAAAAAATAATGAACACGAGAAAAATAACCGGCTGGCAAAGTAAAAAAGGTGCTCACCTTTTAACCTATTAATCTGTAGTGAAATATTCCACAGAAAACACGGGTAACCAAATACTTGAGCAAGCTTACCAACCTAAAAAAAAAGAGGTGTTGCATCTGTCCTCTGAAGGAAAAAAAAAAAAAGATTACGGCTGTCCAGCCACATATCTTTTACTGGTGCCCTGAAAAGCAACCACAATTGGGGGAAAATAACTGCACCAATGTCCAGGATTGCAAACTGTCTTGCCACATTGTGGGCAAATACTCATTACGGACTTGCCCTCTCATCATTTCCCCTCTTCACCCCCATGTTTGTCTTTCAACAATACTCTGCTTTATCAAGCTAACTTCAAAGTACACATACCATAGTGTCACTCAAATATATAAAAGCTTATAGAACTATGTTAGGCAAAAGTGTACAATTGTGGTATTAACCCCCACTCCCCCATCTTGACTGTGAGTGCAATTCAGCAAAAGGCAAAAAAAATGTTTGGAGTGCAAAACTTTCAAGGACTGACAGTAGCACAGGTTAAAAGAAAATAATGCTGATGCTGTGTGTTATGAGATTTAAAACTTGGAGAACTCGCAATGTTTGTAGGCAATGCGCAGTGAGATAATATTATTTGCCATGAAGCACACACTTTAATTAAGCAGCGTTCTCCAAGTGGTACACCCCTTTTTGACACCACCATTTTGGCAGGGGCCGTTTTTGGCACAGGCATTCTGCTTCAGCGTCCATTTCGATGCAAAAGCCATTTTGCTGCTGTTATTTTGGTGTGAGGGAGGTTTGGACATGGGTGACATTGCAACCACGTCTAAATGCCCTCATGTTAAATAAGATAGCAGGACTGCACTGCAACAAACCTCGGCCCCTCCCACTTGCGTTGCTTTTCTTTTAATTAAATAAGTTAAATTAAAAAAAATACATACAGCCTTGAACGCTGCTCTGCCAGAGTTCGAGGCCCAGCATTTAACCACTAGGCCACAATGGCTTGGTGCTTCATGGGGCATACATTTCATAATTAGCCTACAATTCAATATGTTCAATGATAAAAGGCTAGGTTTGAAACTTGTGAAAATCCAAACAATTTTATCATTGTAGCATAATGGTTAAGTGCTGCATCGCAAACTACTTAAGGCCAGGGTTCTCTGATAGCAGTGCTCAGCATAAATGTGATTTTTTTTTTTTTAAGTTTATTTCATTTTTTTTGTTTTATAAAAATGCGGATGCAGAGTGTGATGAGATATTTAAAACTAAGAAAACTCACGGCATTCAGGACTGTGGAACTCTCTGCCATCCATGCAGTAACTGGGACTGACCCTGCTTAGTTTCAAAGCGGGGAAGGATCCAGCCCCCTTAGGCCATGTTTCTCTAAGTGTTCTTCTAAGGGGGGGGCATATATTCGGTAACATGGTCTTAATGGGCTGACCCCTTCCTCCCTTTGAAGCTAAGCAGGGTTTGTCCCAAGTTACTGCAGGGATGGGAAACCCACTGTTGCTGTAAAAATACCTATTTGTTTATTATTGACCAGGAGACTACAAATACCAGAATGCAATTTAGCAAAAGGCAAAACATTGTCTGAGTGCAAAACCTTCAAGGACTGACATTAGCATGCTTTAAAAAAAATAATAAAGATGCCCATTTGGTCACCCATCCATGCAGTAACTGGGACTGACCCTGCATGGCTTCAAAGCAAGAAAAGTGCCTGTCATTCCTCTAAGTGGTCTTGTATGTTTGGCTAACTTATCAGGCAACGCAGCCTGAAGAGGCTGGCCCCTTCCTCTGTTTGAAGCCAAGCAGAGTATGTCCTGGTTACCGCATGAATGGAGACCTGGATGTCAATTGTGTCACCCCTGACGTCACTTATAGTTCTAAAGAAAATCTTGAAAAAAAAAAAAGAATTCAAATCCAACCACAGGTACCCAACTACATCTAACCGCGGTTATCTGTAGTCCTTTGTAACCTCAGATACAGGTGCGAATATCGGCAAAACAGACAGACAAAAAAGGCTTGCCTGCCATCACAAGTGCCCCCCTCATCTGTGCCAGCTCCCCCTACTCGGCCTCCTCACCTCCCCTGCTCTCTCCTTTTCGCCACAGAGGAGACGCTGCTGCTGTGACGCAGTTTGCTTTCAGGTGTCAGCTATTCGTAGCTATAGCCAGGGCTACTGAAAGCTTTGTGTTGCAAACTCAGTCCCTGGACCCCCTCCAACTGCCCCCCTCTAACTCCCAAATTTCACTCAGGGCTTTCGAGCCACCCCCCCACCTCTACCCTGATGGCATCCCGAACACCGTCATGTGACTGCATGCTTGAATGCATGAAGTGTTCGCAAACGCATCCGCTCTTTGCGATCGGGTCTGTGCTTTGTGGATAGTTCAGAACTGCACTTTGTACTGAATTAGGAACTTTCAAGCTCAAAATGTTTCCCTTGCACAGCTCCTACACCTATTCTTACTCATTATCCATTAACATTAGCAAAACTGCTATTGATCTTAAAAATGGCATCGGCTATTGCCATCCCTTCCTCCCGAATTGCCGCCACCACCACCAAGTAGAGGACCTACACAACAAAAAAAGCACAGTACTTCCAAAGACAATGAAGAGGACCAAGAAGATGAGGTAGAGGAAGTACCTACCTCCAGCAGCAAGAGAGAATCATGGGTGTGGCAGTGCTTTACCAGTGTTGAGAATGTACCAAAGGCTAAAGCTACCAAAGTAAAATGCAATTGTATTCATTTGCCGACTACCTGGACAGTACTCCTACAGGACCACTTCCATGCGCCACCACACCCATTTCAACCACTGCAATGCTCCCAGAAGGCTGTTCCTTTCCTAGCAAGTACTAGGCTGTCTTCTTCCACCTTTTCTTCCTCAACCAATACTGTAACCACACAGACTACTTCTGTGGGACACACAATCCCACTAGCTATCTTGCAAGCAATAAAAGAGGCTTTTGATCCATATCTTTAGAAGACAACAGTCCTCTGTATATACTGCAACACACCACTCTGCAGTGGGGAGCAATTCCGAAGTGCTTTTGAAGCTGTAATCAAGGAGCATGAGAAACGCTGCCCCCTTACCTTAGATGTAACAATTGCGCAACATCTTCCCCTGTCCACCTGCCCCTCCATATTAGTGCTTGGTGCCTATTCCCTCATTTCCCTTCCCACCTTACGTTCTAACCTCGCCTGCAAAGAAAAAACTAAACAACTAAAAACAACAAAAAAGGTTCCTTTAGGAGCTAAACAAATCTTATAGACTCCATGTACTTTACAATTCTCAGTAAAGTACATAGACTCTAAGATTTTTTTTCAACATTTCCATTAGCATTTAATGTTATGTTAATGGAAATAATGTGGTGTTCATCCCCCGTTCTAGGGATTCCAGCGGGGGATAACAGCCCGCCAGCCCAAGTTATCGGCCCAAGCAATGCGAGGGTGGCTGACGAGGACTCCGGAATGTTATCCCCTGTTCCAGCCCCTGCAATGGGGATGAAGGCCATTACCAACCCGGGGTGCCAAAGCGGTAACCGGGGGTGCTTACAAAAAATAAAAATTGTTCTTCCTACAGCATGCGAGCATGCGGCATCCCGCTGTAGGAAGGAAAATCCTTTTCCAAGATGGCCACCATGGAAAGAGAAGGCGGGGCTCCATGCAGAGCCCCTCATCCTTTTCCATTGCGGCCTGCAGAAGGCAACGACCATATCGCCACAAGCACATTTTTTCCCCCTTTCAAAACTATCCCAATTTCAAAAACTTTACCACATAGCCGGTGCCTGGTGGACATGGCCACCTTTTCCCCATTATTTGTCCCTCACGGTCATGCCTAGTAGCAAGATTGTTCAAGTCATCACCTTATGCCATGACCCGGGCAATCTGTCCACTGCCCATGGCCACAGGCTATACATCAGTCACCAAAGGTATATCACTATATTTTGTACCTACATTAAGACACTTGTCAGAAAATAAAACACTGACACATTTGCAAAACCATGCTTTCAGGCCCAATGCTCATTACACGATTTGCTGGAAATTGTCCCATGTTTTATTTTTTCAAAAGTGTCAAAATGTACGTACATACGTTAGTCGTATACTTCCAGTCCATTCAGACTTTGCACAAACATTCAAGGTTGGATCGCTAATCTTTCTGAAAACATTAGTCAACTGGCAACAAAGTTATAAGCCATCTAAAAATGTTGAGACCCCCCTCTAATTTAGCCCCCTCTTGACATAACTCCACCAAACATTTCAAATACATTTATATCTAGATTTAAAATCGTTTTTAAAATCTTTGTGCATATTTGTGAAATGGCAGCACATTTATAAGTCTTTACAATATTTTGAGACCCCCCCCCTATAATGCTGTTCCCTCTTGATAGAACACCACCACACTTTCCAAAACCATTCAGGATCGGGTCTAGAATGAAATTCCAGAATGTCATGCAGTTTCATTGAGTGGTGCCAAAGTTATAAGCCATCCAAAAACTGCTTTACACCAACCCTGTAATGCACAAATAAGCATAGATGCCCCCGAACATCTAATATGTTCGTGGACATCACAGGACTGTCCCGGATGTTTCCGGACATCGGGGAAGAAAGACGCCAGTTTTTTGGCTTTTTAAGGCCATATGCCATCCCATCCTCATCGCCCCTCACCTCCCCAGAAATTGTTTGATAAGTTTGACAAGTTTTTTAATGTTTTCACGCAATGTTTGCTCACACTGGTGGATGTCCGCAAATCCACGTTGGCAGGCGTTTCTAAAAATCGGACGCACGTCGCGTTTTTTATTGACCAAGCAGTGGGTGCGCCCAATGTCCGCGGACCTCACGTCGGCCTCTGGGCAATTTGCAGGCCTGTCCGCAGACTGAATATGGAAGTGGGTCTGAGGACCGAACCCAGACATCACATTATTTTGGTTACCTACTTTTTGGTCGTTTGAAAAAAAAAAGAAAAACTACTAAACGGATTTACACCAAGCCAGTGCTCCTGCCGCAAATTTGGTGAAAATCCGTCCAGCGGTTTGGGCTGTAGTCGTGAGCAAAATGTATTTTCCATTATGTCTATGGGAAAAGCCACACATTTTGGGACCCTCCTATAACTTCCCCCCCCCCTTGACGAAACCTTACTAGACTTTGCAGGATCGACGGGCCATATACTTTCTTGAGGCTTGGTGCACGGGGTGCGAATTCATAAGCCGCCCAAAAAGTTCTCTTCCTATGGGTTGAACAACTTAACCATAACTACAGGGCGCTGCTCCCACAGGCCCTGTAATGGATTTGCATGCATGCCATACATTCATATTCCAAGCATTGCTCTATCGATATTTTAAAAAACAAGATACCCAGTAAATGAAAGACATTTTCGGCCAAAAATAAAAATACTCAAAAAAAGATTGTAAAATAAACGGGTCACTCGAAGGGCTGGCAATAAATGGGCTGCATTAATTACTCAAAATTGAATAAATTAATATGGATTACCTGTAAATCCCTAAATATTGACCCTGAAGAATACTGTGCTAAATAAATCACAGTAGCACTTTAGTCGAAAGATGTAGGTCATTATATAAAATGTATGAGATGGAAGCCTTTGGTAAATAATAGAAGTGGAATGTTGTATTGCATACACTTTGGAAACTTTGATTTCTCATTTATTGAATGCCTTGATTGTTCTCGCATCAGGGGAGGGTTGTGTAGCAGTCTGTTAATGATGATGTGAAGTTTGAGAACATGTTGAATTTCCAAAAGGTTTTGAGGTATGTAGTGATGTTCAAGCAATAAGAGATGTGTGTAACACTATGTTAAAGGTGACCCGAGTTATGCCAGGGGTAATAATTTCAAGTTGCAAGCTACTAGCCACGCATAAAGTCACCCTCTCAGTTCTCCACATGGACACAGCACACCATTACTTAATCCCCACTCTGCAGTGGCTAGTGCAAATTCTGAGGCCTGAGTTAAGCGCAGTATCAGTCCTTGCAGGCACTAACCGGTATTTGATTAGGTATTTAGAATATTAAGTTAAGCAAAACCCATCAGACTTTTGCTAATTGGATCACGTTATTCTTGATTCTCTGCAAAAGGTTTATATCCACTGTTTTATAAGACTAGTTACAACGCTGGGATACAGGATGTATGGTTAAGCTCTGTACATTTTGTTTTGCTGTCCTTGTGTATGCTTAGTCCATTCCTTCTATTTATTGCATCCTTATCCCCTTCAGCAGCTCCTGTATCCCCCATTGAAGCGACTGTTAGGAGATGTGCCTAGTAGCACTTTCTGCCAACATAAGAGGTGTACTGTAAAGTATACTTCAGTCAATGGGCTTCTTTTCCTTTGGTGTGGAGTGCATATCTCCATGCTCCCGAGAGAGCTCCACGTCTGTGCCACAGCCGGGAGGGCACATGCATCCTGTATAAATATTGCAAATTGTCCATTGCTAAAAAAAGACCTCAGCAATCCCACACTGAAATAGTCACTTTATTTAACACAGAATTAACAACTCGGGCTGAAACTGCTGAATCTTTTTCCTATGGTAGAACCCAAAGCTTTACACCCACAATTACTATATTCAAGTCAACCATTGTGCTTGCAAAACCACAGAAATTAGAAATAAACAAAAACTGATCTGAAATGCAATTTAACAATTCAAAGTAGGAACGTGTCTGCAGAGTGTGAGGAATCTGGTGATGTCATTACTTAATCTCCAGGGAAACTCTCTTCCCATGTGCCCAGGGAAGGGCAGCTGTTACTTGATCCTGACCCTGGGGGTGGCTGTCGGAGGGAGGACTACATGGGGGCGGGGGGACCACTGTGGGAGGGAAGGAGACTCAACAGTAGAAACATGGTATCCCCCTTTCCACTTAGTGTATGACATCCCCCTAAGTTCACAAACCTTTATGGCCTAGTGTAGTACAGATCCAGTCCAACCCCTCTATACTGAGAACAGGGTTCTTTTTCTCAATTTCTGCCAAAACACTGAGACGAGGAAGAGCCCCGAGAATAACGCAGAGTGCTAAAAAGCCTTCGAACTAGAGATGCACTCTAGTGGTTGGAAGCATCCGATGGGGACCTGGACATTTTAAAATCCTGGCACTGCAAGGAAGATGGAGGAGATCCATGGTGCCCGACGTGGGTCGGGAAGCAAAAGGCAGACCAGCTACAGCAGAAGGCCTCCTATTGGCACAGTCACAAGAGGTCCAGGGGAGAAAAGTTTGCTGCACGCAGACCTGCAGCAAGTTAGGCTGACGGGAGGAGGTCCAGGCACAGCAAAAACCAAAGGACAGGTGGGACTCCAGCAGATGGTGGTGCCCCACTGGAGAAGCCAAGAGCCGTCGAGAATGCTGAAGCCGCTAGAGAACACAAGTGAGCCCATAGAGGGGAAGTGGGACACTGGGGTGCTTTGAGGTGTATACTGCATCCCGAGGGAAGTCAGAAACACTCACAGGGCAAACCTAGGCGAGGGATCTGGGAGGTAGAAAAATGAAAGGGAGTCAAAGACTCAGTACCTGCAAGAACTGAATTGTAACATTTGGAATAAGTCCTGGCAGGAAAGTAATTCAGGCAGCCAGTTGCGAATCAGGAGACCCGCACCCAAAGGGAAAGAGAACATTGGGAAAGCCCTGGCAGGAGAGGATACCAGACAGTGTGGTTACGAGTGGAGGACCAGCACTCAATTTCAAATTTACAAATAAGAGGTAGCAGAAGAGGAACGGCAGCCTCTCGAAAATGTATGAAACCCGGGGGAAGGAACCATGCCCGTTGGGCTGAAAAGGTAATTGAACTGTGAAGAGCCAAGCAAGTCAAGGAGAGGAAAAGAACCCTTGCGTGTGTGAAGTCTAGGGGAAGGGAATCGTACTCCAATGTACCATGAAAGTAATACCTGCCCAATAGCCCTACAATGGAACAAAATAACTTATTCCAACCACACAACCCAACATCAGTGCATTTTCTCGTGCAACCGAAACAACTCTGGCTATGCCAATTTCAACCGTTCAAAAATGTAATCATACACATATAACAACCTGATGAAAATTCACTGCAGTAGCAGTTTTTAATTCCAAACTGTGCTTCTAAAATGGTCATCTTTTAAAATTGAAAACCAAAGCATGTGCAAATGATAATACAGTACCTTATTTGGCAAGTACAACTTAATAAAACATTGTAACAGAAAAGCACATTACCTTAGAAGTCCTTATAACACATCTACCATATGCTCCTAAAGTCCATGTACCAATTGACTGTGTGCATTGGTCAAAGTATTAAAAGTAATCTAGCATACCACTGGTATACATTTACAGCCTGATTCATGAAATAAATCTGCACGTAAAATGCAGATTTGTGCACCATTCTGCCCGAAAACCTGTTTGAGGTATGGGGATTTTTGGGAAGAATGGCGCACAAATCTGCATTTTACGCATGAATCGGGGGTTTAGAGTGTACAACAACGCAACATGGAATAGCAAAACTACAGTGGATTCTAAAATCACACAAAATTATCCACACAAGCTAATACAAATAATGTAACCAGTGTATGACACAGCTTCATATCATACATACACCCACAAACACAGCTTTTATAAAATCACTCCTTATATTAAATGATATGAATGCAGGCAGTCACAATTACTAAAATCACTAACTCACAGCATGCAGTCTTGCTACCATATTCTTTTTTTTTTTGATAACCTTTATTCGACATAAAGTCCTCAGGTTACATTATAAAAGATACAATACATTATCATCACAATCAATTATCCTAGATACAACAAAGTGAATAAAACAAGTGAAAGACTTTAAAAAAAGAAAACAAAGAACTAAAACATGAGTGCTAAAAGGAGATATTGAGATATTCCAACAGATCGCCACATGGCCTCAATTGACATACCAAAATGGCAGTTAGCTATCCCGAAGGGATTACTGGGACAACAGGAGATAAATACTCACAGCCTGTTTCCCAGTTAAAGTGCTGCAATTTTTCTCATCAAAATCCATGCTCTATGCAGAAAGCAGGCCACAGCTCCCACCATTGAAGGGGTAATGGATTGAACCAAAATTCCCACCGCACTGCCCCATGACTTGATCCCTGCATCCAGCAGGACAGGTCTCAGGTATAAGAACATTAGCTTCTGGAAAGACTTAACAAAATAACATGAAATGTGATATTGTCTCCTCGGGAGCACCACACAGGGGGCATCTAGCAGAATCCAGGCCATTCCATTTAAAAGTAAAAGCGGCAATTGGCAATATACCTAGTTTTACCCACATATAGTGATCTTGCATGAGAAAGCCTGATCTTATCCAGATAGGTTTTAAAGCTTGTTTTGTGTCTCTGAGCTAAATAAGCCATTCCCAACCTTAGCTTTGAAGCCTCGAGGAAGAGCAGTTCCCTAGCTGTTTTATTAGAGCCTTCATTTGGTTCCAGCTCAAATCGGAGTCTGCCTGGATTGTTCCAAATCTCATCCATTTTCAGATAGAATAGTACATTTCTTTTGTGCGTAAGCCATTTCAATCCACTTGCACTTTGAAGTGACATAATATACCAGGGCCTCACTACACGGTTCAAGGGCTGTTCTAGTCCAAAGTCTGACCCAATGGCACTATTGCACTCAGAGCACTTGATGGTAATAAAACAGTTTCTTGAAAAAGTTATTTTCCCTTTTCAAAAGGATCTCCCCATTCTCAAAACCCCATAGCTCAGAACCATGAAGGGCAGCTGAGACCGCCTGCCTCTGATAAAGCCCTAATGCAGGTGAGATTGCACCACTTCCGTGATGACTAAAAAAGGCCAAGATTGGCCCACTATATATATTCAGCGTGACTGCAGCCCTACCTATCTGAATGGCCCATCCAGGGCTAGCCTGAATTTGCACACCTAAATAATCAAAGCTTTCAACTTGTTCTATTATTTTATCGTCAATCCTAATTTGAAGGGAGACCCTCTTCCCACCTTTTGGCTTGATGAGCATCAACTTTGTCTTAGCCATGTTAATGCGAAGACCCAGCTCCCTCGACTTACGGAGATAGCAAGGGATTCCTTTAGGCCCTGCAGTGACGTGGCAATTAGGACAGCATCGTCTGCATAAAATAATGCCAGGAACTTGTTTGTAGCCAGCTTCAGGCAATCCTGCCACCCCGCCCCCCTTACTAGCTCATCAACAATTGGCTGTGTTTACAGGTTGAACAAGAGGGAAGCCATGGCACAACCCTGCCGAACACCCATTGCCACCTCAAAGTATGCAGTTAGTTCGCACCCCAGATTATAACGTACACAGGACACAGTATTTGAATATAAAGATGATATAATGCGTACTGAATGTCCACGAACAATACAGACAAGCGCCTTTTTAATAGAACCATATATTTTTGGATAAATTGAAATAACATAAGACACTGGTCTATGGTACCCCATCCCATTTGAAGCCCTGCCTGATGGACACTTATTATCCCTTTCTGGTCCACCCAAGTTTGGAGATATTTCAAAATTATTTTTCCAAACAGCTTACCAGCTGCCTCTAAGAGGGATATAGGTTGAAAATTGGCCAGCTATCCCTACCACCCTTCTTATATACAGGGATAACTGCCCTGCGCCATGAGTCTGGGATCTTGCCTGTAAATATCACTGCCCTAAAGAACTGGAGCAATGTAGGGGCCCAAATAAGACTCTCATCCTTATAAAAATCCAATGGTATTAAGTCTGGCCCGGCCGCCTTACCATTTTTGGACGAGGCTAGAGCTTCCTCTACATACTCCAGAGTAATAATCAGTGGGTTGATACCTGTTCCGCCTTCAATAGACACGAGATAGGTTAAAAGAGGGTCTGCTGCATAAAGAGTGCTAAAAAGAGCCCTACATCTGTCTCCACCAATGATATCTGACTTTTGGGAGTCCCCCTTAAGGTCACCTTCGGAAGATACCAGTTTAAAAAACAAAACATTATCCCTCGATTGACTGGCTTTGTACAGTCCCTCCCATTTCCCTTTTAGATATTCGGTATTTCTATCATAGAGTACGTTTTTATAATGGGTTCTCAAAAAACTAAGCAGAGCCCTATCAACCCCCAATGGGTCTTTGAGGCACTTTTCGATGTCTCTTTTTGCCACTCTACAGAAGCCATCAAACCATACCCCATTACCCCCAATTAGTTGGTTTACTCTTAAGATTCGACCCAGTCCACGAAACCTACGGTTGCACGTTATCTTTAAATCTTTCCAACTCTTCCAAAACCACTGTGGGCTGACATTCTGGATTACAAATTACATTGACATTAGCTAAAATTGATACATAAATACTCTACTTCAACTCGGGGGTGGGGGCGTAGGATCTTAGCCAATTTCAGCGGTATTTGTGCAAGGTCATTCACTCCTACTATATGGGGTGCCTGCGTGGGGGCATTCCTTCCAATCTCTTGATTTTTCCAATTTTAAATGCATGGCTAACGGGCGGTGGTCACTTTCGGACCTATCGATGATTCTAAATTCACCTACCCGTGCCCAGGCTAATGCTGAGATTAAATGTAATCAATTAGTGAGGAGCCATTTACTCCAAAGAATGCTACCATATTCAACCACACATCAAACGGCAATTAGTATTAACGTGCAAAATAGAATTAAGGACACACACAACAGCTGCATACAAACTAAGCACAGCACATATTTACATATTAACAATACTCAAAAAAGGTGGGTTAAGGTTCCAGCAATGTTGGTTTTACTGTAGGTTTTAGGTTAAGTTTAGTGTTATTTGTTTTATGTTTAATAGGTTAAACTTTAATGTTTACGTTCTCAGTGTTTATAGGCTTCCTCGTTGTATAGTTTAAGATAGATAATAAATCTATTCAGATTCTATCCATTCACATATAAAAATCAATAACACAGCAAAGTTATTATACATAAAATTCACCCTTCAATACACCATCATTGTTACATAGTGACACATTTTGTTTATCTACATTAAATTCATACCATCATCTTCATAAGTCTTCTTCTGAGGCCCGCACTGCTATAGTAAAAAAAAAAAAAAGAAATCATATAAACAATAAACACACCGTACCCAAGCTCAGCCAGCTCATCCTAACTCTTAGAGGAAGGACATTTAGCCTAACCATCCGGATTGTCTTACGACAGCCTGAAGATGTAATTTGCTCCGTGAAGGTTGAGGCCTTTGGGTGCATTCAGGCAGGGAAGTAGAATTTTTTTAAAGATTACATTGTGCAAATTCTGTCCCGAGTGACATGAAGTTCTATTTCAGCTGCTTTTTGCTTAAGAAAAGTCTTGTGTTGGACATTTGAGAGTTTGCTCAGGGCTTTAGCATCCCCCAATCTCCAGCTTTTCATCAGAACCAGCTTAAGGGATCCTTAATACGGAAGCTGGTTATCTCGATCATAGCTTTACCCATATTTGGATTCCCTAAGAGGTTAAACTGAGCCCTTAAGTAGAACTCCAAAAAACCTCCATGGGGCCTGGCTGGTCATGCTAAGAACTCCCAGCTCCTGCCTTAGCACATTGCCGGGGGCGCTAGGTTGTAGCCCAGAAACCTTCCTGAGGAAGGAGTTCTGGTGTACCTCCAAATACCCACATGCAGTAGCCCCCCGGATCTCGGCACCATATAGCACAGCCGTCTGAATTTGTGTCTCCAACATAAGGAGGCATTTGTCAAGCCTTTTAACAACCATATTGGTAGTAAAAGTGAAGCAACCCTTTAAAGCCTAGGGCAGCTTGTTTGGCCACCATATTAATATGGCTCTGCCAGCTTCCTTTTTTATTTATTTTTTTAAGGCCAGGCCTTAATACTTGTAGGCAATTTTTTTGTTGTTATTATGAACAAGTTGGCTTTCGCTTTCTTCCTTTGTCAAATACCAGAATCTTTGTTTTTAGATGCATTCAGTTTCAGCCCATGAATGTTAAGAGTTAGCATAACTTGGACTCTGCTGTAACCCTCCAGGTGTAAGATCCATTAAAACGGTATCATATAATAGGGAACTGAATTTGCTTCCGTTTAAGAGTGCTGTGGTTAGCCTTTGGGAGGCCTTGTGGGCATTAAAATCATATAAAAACAAAGAGAATAGAAGCAGAGCTAAAGGGCATCCTTGCCTCCCCCTCCTGCTTGTGCAAAAACCTGTTGAGTACTTGTGCCCTTGAGCACCTGACCACAACTGAGGTGTCTTCATACAACGGTTATATCAATTGGAGAAGCCCAGCTGGAATCCTGATCTGGTTAAGCTTTTTCCAGAGTATATTGCTATTCATGGAGTTGAAGGCTTTTGAGAGGCCTAAAAAGGTGAAGATTTGGTTATTCCTCCTTCTAGTGTATTTCTCCACAATGGTGTTCAATAAGAAGCATTGGTCCATGGTGGAAAATCCTTTTCGGAAGCCAGCATTAATATCCGGGTGGAGTTGTTTTTCCTCGACCCATTCTAACAGTCTCGCCACCAGACAGCCTGTGAAAATCTTGTAAGAAACGTCAATGAGCGCAATTGGATGATAAGTTAGAGCACCTTTTTTGAGTAGTGGGCGCAAGGATTTGTTTGGGTTCGGTTGAGGTAAACACTCTGTTTAGGAGTGGTTACCACTAGTCTTGTGATCAGATGAACACCTCTGGTCTTATGCCATCCGGGCAGCAGCTTTTATTCTTTTTCACATTTTTCAGTTGGGTAGAGATTTCCTCCATGGGAAAAGCAATGCCATCTTGGGCCTTGCTTCCATTTCTGGTGCTGACACATTTCTCTGTGCGGAGAAGAGCACTCCTTGGAAGTGGAAGAACCTTCCATCAGGATTGATCCCACATCACCCTCATCTGTTCCCTTGAAGCCCTTTGTAACCAGCTTCGGGAACTATTTCAGGTTTTTTCCCTGACTGCCTTGTCGAGCATATCCCATTGTGAGATGATGAATTGCTCCTTCTTTATCGAGGCATAAATTAGTTTTGCAAAATTGCTTAGCCGATATTGCTAATTGAAAAAAAAAAGATTAGCAATCCAACTTAAATGATTGGCAAGGTTATATCATTTTTAATGGAAAAAAATGTCATTGCAACAAGACGCCACTGAAGACTTTACAACAATTTGAACGTGTTCAGTTTTTGTTTGATTAAAAAAGTTGGCGCATTATTCCGTGTTTGGCATTTAAAGTGTACAACTACAGTGAGGCAGGTGTTTCATTTAAAAGGAAAACTATTTTTGACAGAAAATTGGGGGCCCCTGAGAACCTATTAAAGGTAAAAAAAATAAAAATACCCACACTTAAATTACTGTGTCTCCTTACCTCGTAGTCCTGCCAAGATGGGTCCTCCACAGCAGGATACAATTGCTGTGAGCCTCGCCAGAGACTGAGTATCTGAGACTCGCAGTGATAACTATCAGAAACTCCCTCTCTTCGGCCGATCCACAACTAAGTAATGGTTCTAGCGGGTTCAGGTATTCTGTGTCAGTAGCATCTGAACAGGATCTATAATGACAAAAGCTGGTATATATGAGTAGTGCACTTAAGTTAGCCTCTCTCACTCCCACATAGCTCTGTTACCCCAAGGTATTCTACTTAGTAGAGGTAGTGTGGACCTAGATGTGAAGAGTCTTGGTAATAAGGTGAATCGTGAATTTGGTAAGCATACTCTCCAGGAGACCTTTCCTTAAGGTCTGCCTGGCTCTCCCTGAACTAAATAAACATACTTGAATTTGGAAGCATGTTCACTGGATACTGGCTCCTGGTCAGTTGATCGGGCGCTGGGTGTTAGTGAGTGCCTCCTTATATACTCATACCCGCTTCCGGGTATGATTTTACTTCCTTCCCCCGTACATCCCGGGCCCACCCTGTCCCACATCCGCCATCTTGGGTACAGGCGTCAGGCTCCGGGATATTTCTTGTCCTGTAGGAATCTTTCATGCCGCTGGGAGCGGTTCTGCTGCTGGCGCCTGCCTAGAGAATGAGCCATCGACTGGGGGAGCCCCTTCACGTCGCAGGAAGCATGCCCGTTGCTGCGTTCCTCCATGTGGGAGGCGAGAAGTCACGGCCTCCGGAGCCGGTACCACTGAGCAGTGGGCTTGTTGGCGTGCCATCGAGTCCCTAACAGTAGGTCCCCGTCTAGATCCCTCCCTGGTTTGTGGGGATTCTGCAGATGGTAATCCCTAAGTAGATCCATTGCATGAATGAAGCAGGAGTCTTCCTAGGTACGGTCTTCTGGACCATATCGCTTCCAGTCCAACTATTAATACAATCTATTCTTTTGCCATCTGGAATCAATGATCGGTGTTTGAGACTTCGTATTCCTTTTCTGCTTCCACGGTCACTGGTGGTGGGCAAGGAGTTGTCGAATGGGAGGGTCTCTTTTGTTGATAGGGTTGTAACAGTGAGACATGAAATACAGAGTGTTTCTTAAAGGGTGTGGGTAGTTTCAAACGGGTCACCTCTGGACGGAGTTTTTTGATGTCCTAAGGTCCAATGTAACAAAGTCGGAACTTCTGGGAGATTGCAGGAAGGTTCAGATTCTTGAGGGAGAGCCATACCTTTTTGTCCAGTGACATAGGAGGGTCCTTTTTGTCTATGGCGATTAGTGCATTCTTGGGCCTGAAGTTGGCTCTGATGAAGATTATCTCGGATAGTGACATACAGTGCTTCAGATATATTTGGAGGTAAGACTACCAACTTCGAAATTGGGATTTGTTCACCAGGTGCAAAAAGCTGCTCCTGGGTACCGAGCGTAACCAGTTAGGCAGGAGCTACCTGTGGGTAACCAGGAGCTAGTATGTAACTCACAGCAAATCTAGCTTTGCTTAAGATGCAAACTCTACTTTTTGGCCATTTTATATTGTCCAATATGCTCTAAATGTCCCTAAGGTGAGTTCTTTATTCTCCTTTTATATACAGTCCTAAGCAGTTAATATCACATAGCTAGGTTTGTATGGCACAATTTGTCACATGAGTCAAAAGTAGCTCCTGGTATCTGTTGATTTCAAGCTAACCAGGCTCCCCTTGGCTATAACCAGGAGCTGAATTAGCTCCCAGCTTTAGCTTTTCCCATGTCCGGTGTCTGGCCTGGATCAGCTGTGAAAAGTGCTACTTCTACATTGTTTCAGTATGTGGGCACAATGATTGGTTTTTGGCCCCCATCGCCCACCACTAGTGCCATGAATTGTGATTGGTCTAGCCGCTAGCCGCCAGGCCTGGGACGCAAGTTGGTTCTCAGCTCGGAGTGTACCTGTTCAAGGTAGCACGTGCAAATATCTGTCAGCGTTATACCCGTGTGTGAACCACCATCAACTATGAGAGTGCACCTTTCCCCATCATGTAACTTCGGCTCTTGTTGTAATAACTTTGTTGCCAGCTGCTGTCTAGCTCATGAGATCTCTGCTCTTCTCAGCCACCAGTTATTGGCTCGTCGTCAGCTCTGCCGGACCATGTGTCCAGGGCCCACGTTTGTGAGCTTCTGGAGCTCTGAATTAGTTTGAATTTGGGAGAATTATTCGGTTCATGCTGCGCTGGTGTTACTTAAGTTCAGGAGGGAGAATGTCATTTATAACACTGCGAGCTTGGCGAGGGTCTTGTTCCACTCATGGCGGTTCTCTGGTTCGCGCTGTATTCAGCTTAGCTTTGTGAGCTGGTTGTGGCCTACTGTGATTTCCTGAGCCATTGTTTGGCTTCTAAAGTATCCATAGATTAGTGGACCCCAGTGTTGCTGGGTCCCTCTAGTGTTTCTGTGCTCTATGAGCATCTGCAGGCATTTACACAATAACATCTTTGCTTCTTGTGGTTTTCTGCATGGCTGCGACAAGCTAGTGACAAATTAATAAACGTGCAGGCAGTGTTTATGTTACTGTCCTCTAACTCATAGAACTGTATGGCTGTGTTCTTCGTGTATTTGGGTGCGTGATTGTGTCCCGATGTGCAGATGGCATGTGTGCTTCATGATTAATGATACTATGTTGTGTTGCCTCTAACGGCTATATGCGTGGCTTCTTGGTGCTTTAGTCAAGACTGTTGATGGTATTGTCTTTCATTTCATCCTGCAGGTTTTCATCCACCTTTCATAATGTTCACACTGCTCTTGGGTGGTGAGGTTGGCTTAGAGGGTATTGTTCGTTGTACTTGTCCATCGGAGGTGCAAAGGGGGGTGGGTTTGTGGGGAGTTTTGCGATTAGCAACCATATTGTGTTTGGTTTTTCTTCCAGTTCAAGTGTTTTGCGGGTGGGGGAACAGGGCCTGATTTCGACCTTCCCTCTTCACGTGAATCATGGAAGTCTGATATTCTGACTTTGATCTTTAAAACAATTCTACAGGAGGGAACCATTCCTCCCTCCTGGAGAAAAGCAATAATTATACCAATCTTCAAAAAGGGGACAGATCAGATCCAGCAGCATACAGGCCCATTGCCCTGTTAGATACCCCAGGAAAAATTTTCTCAAGACTATTACTTAAGGAGTTCAATCTATGGATGGAAAAATATAAATTAAGAGACCCCTTTCAAACGGGTTTTGTACGTGGAACTGGGCCAAATATTAATTTATTAGTCATCAACATTTTGAAAGCAAATGCTGAAGAAAACAATCAAATGCTATATATGTCTTACATAGACTTTAAAATGGCATTTGATTCTATACCGAGAGAAATGCTAATAAAGAAACTCATTGAAGCACATTGCCCTGAATTTTTTATAAACTATATCTACCAACTTCATATGGAAACTACTGTACAGATTCGAATAACCACGGATGGAGTCCTAACCAACCCCATTAACACTGCTAAGGGTTTGAAACAAGGGTGTACCTTTGCGTCTGCTTTATTTAATTTCTATATCTCTGATATAGGTAACACTTTTTTAAACAAATAAAGACAGATTCTCCAAAACTAGGGAGGAGGCATGTTCAATGGCTGCTATACGCAGATAACCTAGTTTTAATCTCAAAAACTCTACAGGGTATGCAATTGTTACTAAACGCTCTTGGCGGAATATACACAGAAAATCTTTCTGACCATAAACATCAAGAAATCTGAATTAGTACAACATGGTCAAATTAAAAAACGACAGAGGCTGGGAATTTGGCATCTGCAAAAACATACTCCTGATAACCAACAAATATATATATTTGGGACTAAATATTAATAATCATTATAAAGAAGGACCATATGAAGAAAAGTTGAAAGACAAAATAAGCACTGCAATTTCTCAAGCAAAAATTATAAATGCGAAATATGGGACATTTTCAATTGTTCCGGTCATGACTGTTGGGTGTCCTGACCCACGTTTGAGCTATCATGCTGCAACATTTGGTGCTGTGGGCTTAGAAAATCCAAGATGGCCAAAAAGCCCACATGTACGCCAGAATAGGAAAACTGTGCAGTACTGGCATGGAAAACATCATGATGGCCAGAACTTCCCAGAAAATGCACAGGGAAATGTATGAAGAATAGGCTGCCACCCATTTTTGCCTATGTTGTGAGCACAGGAGGGCACTGCCTAAAACCACCATTGGGCTACCCACACAGTAGCCTGAAACCATTGCAAAAGGGGCAATGCTGATTGCCAAAAGCAACCCACAACTATTGGGAATTCATTCCTTCAACGGGCACAAAATTATTTTACTGCAGAACCACACCAGTGCCATGTGCTGAACCTGGATAATATACTTCCATGTAAAATCTCTTGTTTGGAATGCATTCATTCAAGACTGATCCAAAAAATGGACGCAGTACCGATAAATACCTCAAGGCGGCGCTAGCGGTCTAAACTCTGACAGGGAAACTGCATGTCAGGAGTTGCAGGAGAGGCCTTTACATCAAAGGCTGGGAGTTAATTAAAATCTTAACCACATGCTGTTCCCAGAAGACATTTCCGATTTGATTAACAGGCCAAAAGGCTGGGAAACCTCTCACCTCCAGAGATTCACACCAGGAGTTAGAATCTCACATGACCTCTTGATTGATAGAAGGCAGACTGGCTGGCAGCCTCCTGGAGACCACACAAAAGGCTCTTGCACTTGAATAGAATATGTTGATTTTGACTGTTTCCTGTCAACAAAGGCCTGCCCGCCAGCAGAGGCATGGTTTCTGACCCACCCAAGTTTCTAGGAGGAGGAGACTAAAGCTCTGAGAGCTGAATTGCAGTAAAAATACAGTTTATAAAAATACTGATAACTCTTTGTAATCAAATGACAGGAATGTATAACTTTGAGAGCCTTAATTTAAAAAATGTACCTTCGATTCACGCCCAAACTCCAATTTGTGTGATGTTCTGGGGCAAAACCCCGCTATTTATTGACACCACATACTCTGTGTTTAAGCTAGAGATATGGGAATTTACTGGAGTAGGTATGGACAGCCTGTTTATATGTGTATAACTTTTAATGAAGAACCAAGGTTGCATAACCCACTAAAATCGAAAATAAGTTGCCATTTTTGAATGAAAGCCCTCGGGAAGAGCGGATTTGGGACAGAGACTACCTCATGTGATAGGTAATATGTACATGCAATGACAAACCACTATGTATTTGAGAAATGTGTATTTTGATCAAATGTAGATTTGTGTGCAATTTGACAGGGGAGTGTCCTTTCTGCAGGCCATATAATGACATCGCTCTGACACTCCACTTCTTTCCCCCAATCAAGAGAGAAATGAAAGCTTGACCAATGATAAATTGAGAGAGGGGCTGGATTAGTGATGCTGCGCACACACCCACTTTCAAAACATATAAAAGGAACATTGAAACCCAGGTGGGATTGAAATCCATTTGCTGCAATGCGCTCTGCCGGACCACACAACATCCAGAAGGCACCAGATCCAACACTTAGACTTTAAAACTCCAAAGAACTTGATCCAGAACTCAAAGTAAGGGCCTAAACCCACAGACTGAGAACTCTTCTCAGCAGGCCCCAGCATCCAGCAAACCTAACCAACTATCAACAGCCGGGCGAGCTGTTTGAATTCCCTGCCTAGAACATTGCCGGGACCGGTAGCAGTGTCCAGGAGCCGTGCAGATCAGCGCTGTGTCCGGAGAAAGCGGGACAAGGAGCCGTGCAGACCGGTGCTAGACCCGACCAGCAGAACCCAAGATCCAGGAGCAGTGCCGGTGACCCAGAAAGCAGAGCTGTACTCAGAACCGGAGACCAGATCACTGTGAAGTGCTGTGCGCAGTGACCGGATCCGTGACAAAGTCGCCTTCCTGTCCAAAATCTCTTGTGAGTACTTAGCAAAACTCAGAACATATCCCTTAGTTTAATATAATATAATTCAATCTATTTAACCTAAGTAGAACTGTCACCTGTCATTTTCTAGCTGCAAGCTGTAACCTGTCGCTTTGAACTTTTAAAATTTCAAATCCGAAAAACAACCTTCACAAAATCGTTCATAACTCCGTAACCGTTTGTGCTAGGAACTTGATTTAACTTTCCTCTGAAAGCTTAGAATCTGGGCTTTCCAAAGAACCTGGAACCGACTTATTCACGCAAATTTTACCGCGATTTGACCTGATTTCAGCCACCTGTAAAAATCAGCAGCATTTGCCTGAACTGCTAAAATTTCGTTTGCCTCCTAAGAACCATCCCTGAATCATTGCTAGAGTGAGCCTGAACTAATATTAACTAGATACCACTCACCCTGAACTTCCTGAAGGGAATTAAAAGCATTTTCAGCATATTTCTCACTGCATTGTCACCATATTCAAAGCAGTTTGCCTGTGTTTCAAAACTCCTATCTGTTGTATAAGCTGCTGGGGGGGAATTGAACTGAATTCTATTTGATTGCATTCCTAAGAACTGTGTGCTCTCATCTTCATCTCCTTACATTGCATAAAGGGGGGGGGGTGAATTGTCCAAGAAAGTGATTACATTGTCTTTTGCTGAAATCCTATCAAGTTATTTTCTGTACTACATTTTCATTCCACATTGCATCTATTTGAAACCATAAAAGTATTGTTGCTATCTTATCCATCCTATACCCACTCATCATTGATTATAAAGAAGTGTGCTAGTGCCAGACTATCCATTATTGATTACTGCTCAGATTAAGTGTGATATTCAATTATTAATTCATTATAAAAGTGTGATATATATATACTGTTTAATTTTTTTTTCAAATAAACCTTTTAAACTTGCAAAACAGATCTACTTCTTGGCTCAGTGGGGTCAGGGGGATTCTAAGAGAGGGGTGTTATACAGGGGTTGTCATCCAGAATATGAACCTGGACATAAAGATATATCAATAAGGGTTTTTCATTCTGTATCCCAGGCTGTGCATTGACTTGGCTGTAGTGCTCGATTGAATCTTCTTTCGAATTGGGAGCTCGAGCTGGACGTCTGGGTTAGATCTATCACTTGTGCATCTTAATACAGTGTGCTAACTGACGGGATACATACATCCGGTCGGATCACCACGCTGTTTTACGCTGTAAAGCACTCTTCAAAGGGACACTCTAAGGAAAAAGTCTGTTTTGCAAAAATAAAATACTAATTTCTGTAAGTCAGGACAGAGATCAATCTCTAGAATGACGACCTTGGTTGACCTGAAAATAGCGAGGGAGCACCTCTTACATAAGCTATTTGTGAGAGGTGAGTGGACTCACCAGGACCAAACGGTCTGGTTGCAGGCCATCGCGCAACAGGTCACTGAAACAGGGTCAGACATATGGAGAGATCAGGGTCCATTACATGTGGCCCTGAGTGAACTATATATGGCTCCTAAAGCCAAAGATGAACACAATAAGATTGCCAGGATAGCGGCATACCTGTACCTATATATGGGAGACATGCAGGATAAATGTACTGAAAGCCAAGATCTGGCAAATAGGCGACAGATGGCGTTAGAGAAGGTCCAATCTGACCTGGACTCTTCGGAGAAGAGGCTGCTCAGGATCCAGGAGTCAGAAAAGGACAGCAGACAGTACATCACTAAAATAAAGGAGGACATGGATGTGCTGCAACAGGAAAAGGCTGACCAGAATACCAGAATTCTGGCTTTGCAGAAGGAGCACCAAGACAGTTTGGACTCCTTACTGCAGTGCCAGAAAAAGCTGGAGCAACAGATCAATTTCAACAGGGCATGCACAGAGCAGGTAGCCACCCTGCAAATCCAACTAGACAGAGAAAAAGAGGAGAGCATTAAATTGATTCTAAAATACCTGGATACCCAGGCAGAGTTTGATGAAGAACGCCAGAAAGCTGGTGCCTTTCAAAGGCAGAGGGACGACCTGGCGTCACAAATGCAGGCTCTTGGTCAGGAAAGGGATACCTTAGGCCAGGAAGTCTGCCACTTAAAAAGGAAAATGGAAGAAAATCACCTGGCCCTCCAGGGATTGGGTGACCTCCAAAAAGAACACCAGAACTTGTTAGAGCACACCAGGAGGGTGGAGGATGCTCTGGCAAGAAAGGAGCAGGCCAATAGGGACACAGCTCAGGAGGTAAGCCTCCTGCAGCAAAGACTGGCCCAGTGCTCCAGGACCAATCAGGAGGCACAGAGAGAGAATGAGGCTCTCTGTCAGCACAATGATAGGCTCCAGCAACAGGTAGCGATGCAGGAGAGACTGATAGTCTAGTAAGGCCTTAACTGAGGAATTGAAAGCGCAGGCTCTTGCATTGCAACAGGAAGCAGGGGCGGATAGAGATGAGGTTCGCTGGGAAAGAGAAACTCCTGAGCATAACCTCAGGAGCCCTAGTACCAGAGGCCTTCATCTCTCCCAGTCCCTGGACTCTGCCACCCCCATGTCCCCTCGCGCACATGAGCCCAGGGCCACGGGGATGGCAGATTACTATCCAGCTAGAAGTATGGGGCTCATAGGCCAGTACCTCCCAGGAATGGATGGGCGGGCATCCGGGTATGGGACCCAAGCACAGTGCAATTTAGTGGGGAACCCCAGGAGAGTAGGCCCATTAAGGGCATCCTGAAAACTTCTGCCCAGTTAGGTCAGTGGGGGGGTACCCATCAAATCCTGGTAGCAAGGAGGAATCTGAAGACTCCTCTGAACGGCGCAGGACACAGGAGACCAGGTCCCCACATTCTGCCAGCCATTCCCAGGCTCGCAGAATCCGGGAAAACCTGGAAGATTAGACAGGAACCTCTGGGAGCAGTGCCTCTGAGTCAGAGGATGAATGGACCAGGGTTACCCGAACCAAAAAGGCCAATAAGGCCAAAAGGGCCTTGCTTAAGGACCCATTAAAGCAAATAAAGGCAATAAGGAGTGTCATCACGTCTTATCATAAGAAAGCCAAGTATTCCGTTTGGGAACACTTGGAGCTCTATGAGCAAATGATGGAGACTTTCCATTTTAAGGACAGCAGTAGCTGCATCCAGTACGTCAAATGGACATTCTCCCCAGAATACTCCAGTTTCTTTGCGGGGCTGGAGGACCAAAATCATTTAAGATGGTCCACCTATAAGGCGGCCATCTTGAAACATTTTTCTGTTCACAGAAATCCTCAAGAGGCTCGCAAGGCAGCCTACAATTTGCAATGTGGGGAGGATCAGGCCCCACAAGAGTTTGTGCAAGAATTAAAACGTGCTTTTGCGCAGACCACCAGAAGGGTGCGCACGGATAGCAGAGAATTTATCAATACGTTTTTCCATGCCTTACCCAAATACATAATGACCCAGCTCGTGAGAGATTTTCATCTTTAGACTGGGTCATTGAACAGGCTACCCGAATCTATGAGGTGCAGAAGCCTATCGAAAATAAAAATAACGCGCCGAAAAACCCCAAAACCAACAGCACCCCGGCTGCTGCCAAGGTGGCAGAGGTAAAGGTTGCCCCTGTTTTAGATTTGGAGATGGGGGTGCCTAAAAACCTGCCTGCACCAAATAATTCCCAGCCCAGAAGGCCCTCAGGCCAGTCACAGACAGGGAGTCGAGGAGGTAGTCCCATAAATGGGGTCCCCCGCTCCCCTGACTATGTAAGTCCCCGCTACAAGGGAAACCGACCAATACTGGGTTATTTGTGGACTCCTCCAGCCAAAGGGGGGGATCCAGCCAAGCACCTAACCCAGGGAACTTCCCTCCCAACTTCCCACAGAAGGGCAGAAATTCTCCAAATCCTGGGCAGAACTTTTCCCCAGGTATCCACCCTATTTCCAGCCCCAAAATCATCCATCCTTCTTTCCCCACCAATTCCCTGAGCCCAGACAACCTAATCCGGGAGAGGGGAGGCCAAGGGTGGAGGGGTACCAAAATCTTCCCAACCAGGGGTACTACCAGAGAAGGGATAGCTACCCTTCCCGGGATCAGCCCAGGGGAGAAAATAGAGCCCCGTATCAGCCTGAGCGGGTTTCACAACTTGAGCGCCAGGTCCAAAATATGGCACGAGATCTGGGTCACATACTGAGGGCTCAACAGAACCCTCAGCTGAGCATGCCACCGCAGAATGCCCCAAACTCGGGACCTGGTGCTCCAGAACAATGACGGGGGCAGCACCCCGATAACCCACCGGTTCCCAGGGAGAAGGCACAAGGGGAAGGGGGGTGTAAAGCCTTGGAGGAAGCTTCCTTCCCAACTTGTAAACAGCCCCTGGAAAACCAGGAACCGGAAACAAAATTTCCTGCCCCTGAAAGCCTGCCTCCCAAGGAGCAGAGGGGGGGTAGGAGAAACAAAGGACCCAAACAGACCCACTTTGTGGAGGAGGTGCAGGTCTTCCAATTTGAGGGAGAGGGATCCTCAGAAGATCCTGGGAAAAGGATCTTCTCCTTCAGAGATGGGGGAACTCCTCCCAAGGAAAGATGGGTCCCAAGGCATGCCAATTCAGACTGGGGAGATATGGAGACTGAGCTACCGCCGCCCATCATCTCATCCCAGAACCCACAATACCGAAATCCCCTGGTTCAAACCTATCCTGGTGACTTCCTCCAAAAAGGGTGGGGTGGCCCGGAACCAGGGGAACCCACCATGGCTCTGATCTCCAGTTGCCAACTTTTTCTTTCAGATTCCCAAGACTCTCCACATAATTCTGCCCAAATCTCTTCTCTAGCAATGTCCAAAACCAGAAAGTTAGCCCACCAGTTGTCCAAAAAATGTGCATTATCTGTGCCCCCTTGAGGAGGAGGGAAGATACTATGCCCCGGTACAAGTACAGGGGCAGGGTACAATTTTGGCACTGGTGGACACTGGATCACAAGCTACTCTTCTGTCCAAAAGGGCCTTTGAGGAACTAAATGCAGGAAGGGGGGAGAATTGCCGTATTCCTCTCACCTCTCTTCCTGGACAACTGCAGAACTTTGACGGGAAGGAGATTCCTGTTGAGGGGACTGCAGACTTGGACATTAAAATTGGGCGACACAAGGTGAAACACCCGGTCATAGTAGTGACTCCAGAGGGCACCCCTTGTTTACTAGGGAATGACCTCCTGAGAAGGCTGTCACCCCTAATAGATTGTGTAAACAAGGTCCTCTGGACCCAGACTAGCCGACCAATAAAATGAAAACAGAGTGTCAACCATGTTAGTTTAAACGGCACCTGCCACATGGTTGAACAAAAATCTGACCAAGTAGAATTTCACTTCCAGAACAACCAAACTCCAGACGTGACAGTAATAGCAGTAGGACAACAGACTGGTGATGGGGGGGTCCTTTCTATTTCTGAAAATCAACCTTCCTTCCAGTTTAAGGTGGTATTCCACACTGGAAGGAAACACCCTGAAATTCTTTACTAATCCACAATCAGAAACTCCCACTCCTATTGTCCAGAAAGATGTGAAATCAGCTCAGAGCCTGGCTGATATTCCGCAAATTGGAGAGCAGTTGTTCATCCCTGTCCAGTTAAATGATGGGAAGGACTCTGTTCTCGCTCGAGTGTGTGTGAACAACGGTAAGAGCTTCATCAGCGAAGCCATGTTCCGCCAACTCCCAAAAGCTCCAGCCATTCCCACATTCAAACTGATAGACAAATGGGAAATGGACCTGGAAGCACCTAATTCCAAACATCTCCTGCCAAGCAGGTGTATGCTCAAAATCTCCATTGGCAACAAGAGCATAGTCCATAATTGTTGGGTCGTGCGAGACGTCACTGCCGCCTTTCACTTAGGCAGTGACATTCTCAATCGCTTTGCCATTAGTGTGGACCTAATAAACTTCAAAGCTTGGTCCCGATTAGCGGATAATCCCATGGGCTTTGATGATCCAGAAAAAGCATTTAGGTCAGCTCAATTGCTACCTTATGCAGTTGAAATTCAGATCAAAGAGGAAGTCACCATCCCAGAAAGGACCCGACAATTCTCCCTGGAAGTGAAAGTTAAAAGAGGATAAAAATTGCAAAACCCTGATGCTTATATACATCTAAATGCTTCTCTCCAACAGCAAGGGTTGGGGGTAAACCCAACACCTTTAGTCAACATAGAACATGACACCATTCCAATAGAGGTGGATAACAGCCACTTAAAGAGTATTACTCTAGCCGCAGGCACCATTATTGGAATGGTGGTTGATGACCGACATTTTTCCATTGATTTAGGAAATGAACTGTTAGGACCAATCCCCAAGGACTGTTTTGACAGTGACAGTGATGACAATACAACACCAGACAGGATTTTTGCCCAGCATGGGGGGAACTTCCTGGTGTACACTTCCTGCCCTTATGGTAAGGAAGATGTGACTTATGACTTCAGGAGGGATGTGGTGATTTTCCAGGTCCATGAGGGTTGCCTTTCCCACCTGAGGCCTATGGTCCAAATCAGCACTCTGACCAGGGACTTCTCCACCCAGCTGGAGGAGGCCGCTGAGATAGCCAAACCAGAAGTCTTTCCAGGCTTTAGGCAGATGGTGGAAGAGAGAGTCAACCTAGCTGATGCCTGTGTGACTCTGGAACAGAAGCAAAAGTTGAAACAAGTTTTCTTGGATTTGCAAGATCTCTTTGCGGTAGACTCATATGACTGTGGTCGCACCGACATCCACACAACAACAATTCCCACGGACCCTGGAATGACTCCAGTGTTTGTGAAGCAATATCGTTTGCCTCTCGCATCCATGGAGTCCCTCACTGAAATAATTAAGAACCTTGAGTCCCGGGGAATAATTCGTCCAATACACAGCACCTTCAATAATCCGGTGCTGGGAATATTGAAGCCAAACGGCCAGTGGAGACTCTGCGCTGACCTCAGGGAGCTCAACAAACGGGTCCATACTTCCCGATGGCCTCTGCCCTACATTGACCAAGGGCTGGCCCAGATCCAGGGGTCACAGGTATTCACTGCAATAGACCTGACCAATGGATACTGGACTGTGCCTGTCAGTAGGGAGGACCAATACAAGCTGGCTTTTACCTTTGGGGGCCAGCAGTACACATGGACCCGGACTCCCTTCGGATACCTCAACTCCGGCAATGAATTCAACATTTTCCTACACAAGGCCATGCCCGACCTGGGTGCAAGGGGTAAACTGGCTTATGTAGATGATGTCCTCATCAAAAGTTCATCTGTGGAGGAACACATAGCGGAGATCCGTTATGTTCTGACCCAGTTGAGGGCCGCCGGAGCAAAACTTTCCTTTCAGAAAGCACAGTGGTGTAGAACCCGTGTTAATTTCTTGGGGCATGAGATTACTCCTCAGGGTCTCCGTCCCCAGGAAAAGAAAGTGGAAGCACTTCAGAAACTGAAAGACCCCACAACTCTGCGGGAACTAAGGAGCCTCCTTAGACTGACTAATTACAGCAGAAAGTTCATTGAGGGCTACGCAGAGATCACCAGACCCCTGATTCATCTCCTGAAGGGGGGGTCAAGTGGGAATGGGGTCCAGAACAAGCCGAGGCAGTAAGACAACTCAAAAGAAGCCTCTCACAAGCGCCCTGCCTAGCTTACCCTGTCAGAAACAAGGAGTTCTTCCTGGAGACAGGGTTCTCTAATACGTACTTGACGGCAGTATTATACCAAAAGCATGACGAGGTCAATAAAGTAATCTCCTATGCGAGCAAAACATTATCCTCTGTGGAGGAAAAATTCAACGATTGTGAGAAGGCACTCCTGGCAACGGTGTGTGCATTGAAGAATTACCGCCCGTTCATCCATGGGGAACACATCATAGTGGAGACTCCACACCAGCCTCTGCAATATCTCCAAAGTGACAGAATCCGGGCCGGAAATGTGAGTAATTCCCGAATTACTTCCTGGATTCTGTCAATGCAAGGCTTTCCTGTGGAGGTCAGATATGGCCAAAACAAGAAGAGTCCCCTCGCGCAAGGTCTGGCTGACTTGCATGATTGTGCCAGAGAAAACTGTCTCGAGGACAAAAGTCTAAAAATCAAGGACAACATGGAGGCATACCTTAATTCCCCAAACAAAGTCTTTGAATCGGACAAGTGTGAGGGAATGCCCACTGTCTATGTGGATGGATGCTCTTACCATGTTGACAACAAAGGGGAGAAAGAACTGGTGGCCGGCGTAGGGAATGCATGGGTGAATGAGTCCCCAGAACCCTCCGCTGGATACAAAATCGGTCCCCGAAGTAGTCAGGTGGCAGAATTGATGGCTGTGCATCAAGCCATCCTCACTGCTGTCCAACATCAACTCCACAAACTGGTCATAATCACAGATTCTGATTATGTACGGAACGGGTTCGTGGAGCACCTTGTTAATTGGAAAACCAGAGGCATGTTATGTGCTAACAACAAACCCTTGAAACATGGGAAGTTGATCCAAAACATTGATGATCTGGTCACCTCGAATGAGATGACCATCTATTGGAAAAAGATCAAGGGTCATTCCAAAGTAGAGGGACCAGACAAAACTGGAAATGACTTAGCTGATCAGCTGATCAGCTGGCCAAAACCGGGGCCATCCAAGGGGATCTAATTGAGATTGAGTCCCTGTTGGGGGAAATCCAGGTCACTGCTATCACTAGGTCCCAGACAAATGCTCACAATGATCTTTCAATTGCACAATGGAGTAAGGAGACCACTGATGCTGATTTGATTACTGCTCAGAAGGGGGATCCAATAATTGGTCAATTTTACCAACACATTGAGGACCCTGAGAACTTTCCCCTGACGGATACCGATTACAACGGGAAAGAGGACCTTAGAGTGTTGATGAAATGTCCAAAAATGTTCCGGATCCAAGACGGTTTGTTGGTAAGGAAATCCCAAGCTGGCCATGATCAGTGGGTGGTTCCTACCTCCTTCCGAAGCCTGATGTTAAGTCACGCCCATGATGCGGCTACCGCCGGTCATAGGGGGTTTCATACAACACTTGAGATCTTAAGAGAGTTTGCCTACTGGCCACACATGGGCCAGGACCTCAACCAATATTTGAAGGGTTGTCTTGTGTGTGTGCACAATTTCAGCCAACATCCCTCACACACCCGGCGCCTCTCCAAAAGAGGGGAATGACACTCCCATGGTCAGATTTACAAATCGACTTTGTAGGCCCCGTGATTCGCTCCGCTAGGGGGAATAAGTACATGTTGACTGTGACATGCTTGTTTACCAAGTGGGTGGAATGTCTCCCAGCCCCAAACTGCAAGGCAGAAACGGCAGTTGCCTTGATGATTAACCACATCTTTTCCCGTTTTGGTCTACCCCAAAGGATTGAGTCAGACAGAGGTAGCCACTTCACCAGTGAAGTGATGACAAAGATGTGGGAGATACTGGGGGTCAAGCGAAAGCTACACATTGCTTACAGGCCAGCTTCTTCTGGAGCAGTGGAACGCTACAACCGGACAATTGTGAGCACCTTAATAAAGTTTGTGGCAGATTCTGGGCCAAGTTTGGATATCCGATTACCTCTGGTCCTAATGGCCATCAGATCTACCCCTTCATCTGCAACCAAAATGTCACCATTTGAGTTGATGACTGGACGCAAGATGGTGCTTCCTCAGCATTTGCTCTACAGAACCCAAGAGCAAATGTTGATAAATGCCTCCACAACTCATGAGTATGTAGAGAATTTAAGGAAACACCTTCAGCATGCTTTTGCCTATGCTCAGCGGAATCTAGAAAGATCAGCCGAGAGCATGAAGACCCACTATGATTTAAAAACTACCTGAAAGGAATATAAGGTGGGTGATCGGGCCTATCTATACAATTTCCAAAGGAACCAGGCCAAACAGCGAAAATGCTTGCCTACATGGAAGGGACCGTTTGAAATTATAGACAAGATCTCCCCTGTGGCCTACAAGATCTGCATCCCCAAAGGCGGTTTGGCAGAGGGGGAAGACAAGTGGGTCCACATAAACCAGTTGAAGTGTTGCCATCCCAGGCACACTTTGCAGCAACTGGAGGAGTCCTCTGCAATCCCAGAGGGTACCGCTCCAGAGTAATTCAATTCCAACCCAAAAATATCCTACATATAGCCTATCAAATTCTGTGTTTCTCAAGTTTGTGTTCCTGTCTCTTAATTTAAAAAAATGTGCATGTTCATATCTGTTGAGTTATAAAATATATATGCCACCCCACTATATCAATGGTGGGGGAGAAATGTCCATGAATAGGTATTGCACCTCTTCCTTTGTCGTCCTAGGAGAAAGAAAACCTGGAGACTGGCCAAGGAGGATGATCCGGAGACCGGGAGCAGAGACCCGAGGGGCCCGGGCTACCGCCCAATCCTCCCATCAGGACCAGCAAGGAGAACTGATTGATCGACTGGAGGGAGGAAAAGATGCTGAACTGTGCCATTTGCAGAATTGGAAGAAGATTATGCGGACATACCAAACGTGGGTCAAAACCTCCTGTGCACTCGACTCCCCATCGACTCAAATTCAAAGTGCAGTCGCGTGGGGGGGCTTTGTTGGGTGTCCTGACCCACGTTTGAGCTATCATGCTGCAACATTTGTTGCTGTGGGCTTAGAAAATCCAAGATGGCCAAAAAGCCCACATGTACGCCAGAATAGGAAAACTGTGCAGTACTGGCATGGAAAACATCATGATGGCCAGAACTTCCCAGAAAATGCACAGGGAAATGCATGAAGAATAGGCTGCCACCCATTTTTGCCTATGTTGTGAGCACAGGAGGGCACTGCCTAAAACCACCATTGGGCTACCCACACAGTAGCCTGAAACCATTGCAAAAGGGGCAATGCTGATTGCCAAAAGCAACCCACAAATATTGGGAATTCATTCCTTCAACGGGCACAACATTATTTTACTGCAGAACCACACCAGTGCCATGTGCTGAACCTGGATAATATACTTCCATGTAAAATCTCTTGTTTGGAATGCATTAATTCAAGACTGATCCAAAAAATGGACGCAGTACCGATAAATACCTCAAGGCGGCGCTAGCGGTCTAAACTCTGACAGGGAAACTGCATGTCAGGAGTTGCAGGAGAGGCCTTTACATCAAAGGCTGGGAGTTAATTAAAATCTTAACCACATGCTGTTCCCAGAAGACATTTCTGATTTGATTAACAGGCCAAAAGACTGGGAAACCTCTCACCTCCAGAGATTCACACCAGGAGTTAGAATCTCACATAGCCTCTTGATTGATAGAAGGCAGACTGGCTGGCAGCCTCCTGGAGACCACACAATAGGCTCTTGCACTTGAATAGAATATGTTGATTTTGACTGTTTCCTGTCAACAAAGGCCTGCCTACCAGCAGAGGCATGGTTTCTGACCCACCCAAGTTTCTAGGAGGAGGAGACTAAAGCTCTGAGAGCTTAATTGCAGTAAAAATACAGTTTATAAAAATACTGATAACTCTTTGTAATCAAATGACAGGAATGTATAACTTTGAGAGCCTTAATTTAAAAAATGTACCTTCGATTCACGCCCAAACTCCAATTTGTGTGATGTTCTGGGGCAAAACCCTGCTATTTATTGACACCACATACTCTGTGTTTAAGCTAGAGATATGGGAATTTACTGGAGTAGGTATGGACAGCCTGTGTATATGTGTATAACTTTTAATGAAGAACCAAGGTTGCATAACCCACTAAAATCGAAAATAAGTTGCCATTTTTGAATGCAAGCCCTCAGAAAGAGCAGATTTGGGACAGAGACTACCTCATGTGATAGGTAATATGTACATGCAATGACAAACCACTATGTATTTGAGAAATGTGTATTTTGATCAAATATAGATTTGTGTGCAATTTGACAGGGGAGTGTCCTTTCTGCAGGCCATATAATGACATCGCTCTGACACTCCACTTCTTTCCCCCAATCAAGAGAGAAAGGAAAGCTTGACCAATGATAAATTGAGAGAGGGGCTGGATTAGTGATGCTGCGCACACACCCACTTTCAAAACATATAAAAGGAACATTGAAACCCAGGTGGGGGGTTGAAATCCATTTGCTGCAACGCGCTCTGCCGGACCACACAACATCCAGAAGGCACCAGATCCAACACTTAGACTTTAAAACTCCAAAGAACTTGATCCAGAACTCAAAGTAAGGGCCTAAACCCACAGACTGAGAACTCTTCTCAGCAGGCCCCAGCATCCAGCAAACCTAACCAACTATCAACAGCCGGGCGAGCTGTTTGAATTCCCTGCCTAGAACATTGCCGGGACCGGTAGCAGTGTCCAGGAGCCGTGCAGATCAGCGCTGTGTCCGGAGAAAGCGGGACCAGGAGCCGTGCAGACCGGTGCTAGACCAGACCAGCAGAACCCAAGATCCAGGAGCAGTGCCGGTGACCCAGAAAGCAGAGCTGTACTCGGAACCGGAGACCAGATCGCTGTGAAGTGATGTGCGCAGTGACCGGATCCGTGACAAAGTCGCCTTCCTGTCCAAAATCTCTTGTGAGTACTGAGCAAAACTCAGAACATATCCCTTAGTTTAATATAATATAATTCTATCTATTTAACCTAAGTAGAACTGTCACCTGTCATTTTCTAGCTGCAAGCTGTAACCTGTCGCTTTGAACTTTTAAAATTTTAAATCCGAAAAACAACCTTCACAAAATCGTTCATAACTCTGTAACCGTTTGTGCTAGGAACTTGATTTAACTTTCCTCTGAAAGCTTAGAATCTAGGCTTTCCAAAGAACCTGGAACCGACTTGATACTCCTTATAGTGCCTCCGTAATCACGATTCACGCATTTTTACCGCGATTTGCGATTTGGCCTGATTTCAGCCACCTGTAAAAATCAGCAGCTTTTGCCTGAACTGCTAAAATTTCGTTTGCCTCCTAAGAACCATCCCTGAATCATCGCTAGAGTGAGCCTGAACTAATATTAACTAGATACCACTCACCCTGAACCTCCTTAAGGGAATTAAAAGCATTTTCAGCATATTTATCACTGCATTGTCACCATATTCAAAGCATTTTGCCTGTGTTTCAAAACTCCTATCTGTTGTATAAGCTGCTGGGGGGAATTGAACTGAATTCTATTTGATTGCATTCCTAAGAACTGTGTGCTCTCATCTTCATCTCCTTACATTGCATAAAGGGGGGGGGGGGTGAATTGTCCAAGAAAGTGATTACATTGTCTTTTGCTGAAATCCTATCAAGTTATTTTCTGTACTGCATTTTCATTCCACATTGCATCTATTTGAAACCATAAAAGTATTGTTGCTATCTTATCCATCCTATACCCACTCATCATTGATTATAAAGAAGTGTGCTAGTGCCAGACTATCCATTATTGATTACTGCTCAGATTAAGTGTGATATTCAATTATTAATTCATTATAAAAGTGTGATATATATATATATACTGTTTAATTTTTTTTCAAATAAACCTTTTAAACTTGCAAAACAGATCTACTTCTTGGCTCAGAGGGGTCAGGGGGATTCTAAGAGAGGGGTGTTATACAGGGGTTGTCATCCAGAATATGAACCTGGACATAAAGATATATCAATAAGGGTTTTTCATTCAGTATCCCAGGCTAGGCATTGACTTGGCTGTAGTGCTGGATTGAATCTTCTTACAACTTACTACAAACAAAAGGTCATACCTATAATTTTATATGGTTCTGAAACCAAAACGGGGAAATCTGTTTTATATTGGCAAAAAATAGAATAGAAGCACGATATTGGAGAGCCGTTCTGCAGTTGCCAAAATCGGAGCCAATGCCAATACTGCTTTATGAATTGGGACTTCTTTCATTGTTGGCAATGTACAAATGGAGAAAATGTGCACTGTATAGCAAATGTATAACAGCAAAACAAACAGATAATGTACTTTCCCTCTTGGCAAATAATATGATTACCTCATCTCAAAGATTCATTAGATAATGGAGGAAATCTGTAGAATTGATCCTTCAAGAAGCTGATGCAACGGTTGAACTTCTAAAAGCTAATCCAGATAAAACGAAACTGAAAATATGGCAAGCTGATTGGATAAGAACCAGAGAACAATGTATCCTATATATATTTTGAACCAAATACATTTAATATAAGGAAATATGGAGAACTTCCATCATAATTGGCAAAATCCCCTAATTTAACTTGCAGAGCAGACATCATGAGATTCCGATTAAATCTATGGAACACAAATGAATTGAAAGCGCGACGAAAAATCATTACGGATTAAGAGAATGTCTGCCGATTCTGTAAACAACCGAACAAATCAATTAAACTTCTAATGACAGAATGTGAAGCTCTATCAGATCCCAGAATATATTATTTCAAAGGTCTATTCAAAGATGTATATATTCCTGATAAAGATAATTTGTGGCAAAGATTGATACAAGTAGACAACATAAAGCAGGGTTATGCTATAGCAAATTTCTTAGAGAAAATGGACTTGAAACAGGACGGTAAATGAGTCAAGATCATCTTGACAAAGATAATCATTAATAACAGTCTGACTAAGATTTTAATCATTGTTGATATTCATTTAATCCTTTTTTTTCCCTTTTCCTCCTTTATTTAATTCATTTTTAAAGGAATACAGTAATGAGAGTTTTTATATGTTATTTATGTTGTCTAAAAATGATATATTGAAAAGTTGATTACAAATCAGCTGTATCAATACAATTTTTTTTTGTAAATCATGGAAGTCTGGCAGGCGTTGTCCATCAGTCTATTAACAGCATTCTGGCAATTAAGGTGATTGCCACATATAATATTGGATGTTTTCAAAAGCCATTCAATGATTTCAATGCATTTATCCAACCATGCAAGATCTTAGTTTCTTGCTATAGTTTGAGCCCTTATTGCACTTTCAAAGTTCCTTGAAGGTGAGTTACCATTCATTGAAAGAGGGGACAGGAGGAGCCTGATGTCTACAGCCAGATCCTGTTGGATGTAACTGTTGTCACCCAAAGCTGGGCCAGAGGAGGGCTGTAAACTGGAGCTTGATAGTCATCTGGGTCCTGTTGTCGAGGGGTGATGGACACCCCATGCTCCCTAGGTTGAGCACGCTCTCTGATTATTGGATTGGAATCAGGGATCTCAGGGAATTTTTCTCTGAGGACTGAGCAAGTTGCAGCTGTGTGGTTGTGGTCTCTAGAAGGGGTGGCTACACCCAGGTCATTGCTGGCAAAATCTGTCCGATCAGTCTCTGCTGCCTGAGGTCCACTCGGTGTCAAAAGATAGGAATTCAGGTCTTACTGACAATTTTCTGCATACAGCCGTCTGTTCGAGCCTTCTAAATTCTCCACTGATTATTTCACTGGTTGTGTTACTACTTGAGCTTCCAAGTGGGTTCCATGCTTCCACGCTGTCTGCATGCAGAGAGGAGTGAAAGCCCTCTGCTGTTTACACCCTATCCATATTTTCAGTTTCCATATCTGTAATATTAGTGTATGTTGTACTCCCATTCTGACTCATTTCTGAAACAGGGTGCGGCTGTGAGAACTGTTGGTTAACCTCAGCCAACCCTGATGCACCCAGTGTTAGACTTACGGCAGCAGCTTCAATATTGATATTTGGGGCACCTGTGCTGTTTCCATGCAGTATTCTGTTTGTTCCATCACTGTTTGACTTCTTGATGCCCATTTGATAGTTGATTGGGTAAATATATTAGCTCCACAGAGATTCAATATTTGTGGTGGAGGTTCTGCTCTCCTGCTTATAGCTGACCCTACTTTCTTGAGTTTAGGCCATAGGGCCATCTCTAAGCACTCATAGGCTAGCTGAAACTGGAAAGGCGTTTAGGACTGCTAGTGTGGTAATGTTCTAGAGGTTACAGCAGCATATAGCTCAATAAGGGTGGAAATATGGGTGTGGGATTGCAGGACAGCAGCTGAATAGCTCTAACCCACCAGGGAGAATTTCAGTTGTGCAGGGATGAAGTTGTCAGACAATTTCAGCCATTCTGTGCCCACACTCCTTTTGACTCTTTACGGTTAACTAGGGTGGGTGGGCGTATGTTGAGCCGGGTGCCATTCGGAGGGCTGTTCCACTTACCGGCCTCCGTACCATAGAGCCTTCAGCAACGGCTCTCGGGGTGCCTTGCCGCCTTGATTGCTCAACAGCCCTCTGCTATCACCAGTGGCAAGAGGTTCAGTGCTCAATGCTGTGGACTTGCAGCCTGTTTCCATGACACAAAAGGGTGAGCCGGCAGGAGAGGTGCTCTGGTGCTTTGCCTGCGTTGCGTCCCCAGGAGCTGGCAAGTCTGAGAAAAGGACCTAGAGCAGTCCATGCCTACGCTGATCTAGAAAGCACTCAAGCCACACCGACTGCTAGCAGTTGCTTCCGACGAGTTTAAGGAGCACAACAGTTGAGATCAGGGTTTTGCTGTATAGTTTAAAACAAATCATTATGTTTGAGGCAAGCCATTCATAGTCACAGTATGCCATCTTAAAGAATGCTCTGACCTAAACCTTTGTGAATGTTTGAGCTGCATAGTAAGTAATTAAGTCTAACACAAGTGACTGGTTTCCATAAACAGTGGTGGGTGTGTGTTTTGGCACGCTCTGTGCTTGCAAACACAGACACACCCAACCTCGTTGCCTCGGCTCCTCCATTAGTCCCACTCTATCTGAAATACACATCCCTTCTGTGACAGATTTGTGGTTGGTGCTCCGTTTGACAGGAAGGGGTGGATGGAGCTGGGTTCTCATTACCCTGCCAGCCTTAACTGTCGAAGTTGGAGGCCAGTCTCAGCTCAGCACCTCATTTTAAAGAGACCATCATTTGACTGAAGGGGTGTTAGCTGAGCTGCCTTTGACAAGCTGGTTGGGTGGAACAGCGACCACCAAGCCCCCACTACCCTTCTATTGAACGCTATTCACTTTTTCTGTCAACCATGCCGCCGTGTTTGATACAAGGGGCATGGAATGGTTGGGGCCACTGCTAGCTGGTCAGCAAACCACAGTAGGGAAAAGGCGACGTGGGGCGACATTTTTGAAGTGGTGAGGATGGCCTCTGGTTGGTAGCTACAAGACCAACAATCGTAATTTTCATTTCAAGATAACCTTAGGTTTGACCTGGTAGAACTACGAGCTGTCATATAATCGATTTTGATTTGTAAATCTTTTAACTACCAGAAATAGATTACTAGGCCCACAACCAGAACTCAGAAATAGATTACTAGGCCCACAACCAGAACTCAGTGATAAATGTAATATGCAGCTTGATTATGATTCAGAATCTTAAAGGCCACAATCTATTATCTTACTTTGCGTTGTGTTTTGTAACTAATAGACATACAAGGTCCAGCTCTGAGAACTGTATCCTCTCCTGGGTCTTCTGGCTTGGAAGAGTGGGTGCATGGAGAGTTCAGTAAAGGTGAGTTTTCTGTTTTCCATCAAGTTCGAGGGGAAAGTGTGGAGGTGAATGTTTTAAAATGGTGCACATTTTGGGTATGCATCATTGACTACTGAAATGTGTCTGGTTTGCTTGTGGCCTCGTGCAGAAGACATGTGGTTTAGCAGTGTGCTGGTGGTTTCCCTTCTTTAATGACAAGATAGCTTGAAAAACGATGGTCTGGAGGGTCGCTCAAGGCAATTCCAAAGGATTTAGAAACCTTTCAGCTATCGGCCTTAAGTATTGCACGTTCCATAGATGTGTTTTAATAATAAACATTGGGCACATTTGTCGTTCTTTAGGAAATTAATTCTGGATGTTACCCCTCCTCTACTTATGATTTTAAAACAAGAAATAGATAACGACCAAGGTTGAGCATAACAACAGTGGGTCAAAAGGTGTAGGGTTTTGTTAGACACAGTTGGCTCCTCGAAGACGAACTAAAAGATATCCCTGACAAAGTGATTGCTTTTAATTAGTGGGGAAAACACCTCTCTGGTACTGGCAACAGTTTTGTTTTTAAATGCTATTTTTAAATCAAAGATGAAAAAATGATAAACGAGGTTAATGTGTATTTTGTATTTTAGAATTTTAAACTTGTGTTAATCATGAAAACTAGATGGGATGATTAATTTTGTTAAATGATTTGATGAAATAACAAAAAGGTTTGTAATCAAAATTAGCAAAATATAAAAAACATGGTGGTTACCTTTTGTCATACAACCATGGCAAACTTTTCTGCAGAGGCACACATGTCTATATTCTACTCTTAGTAAGTTAATCGTGCAAAATATATTCCAATGACTGCTCAGTTGAGTGCGTTATCTGTGTTATGTTATGATTATAGCATGACTCCAGTCAATGTGCTGATATTTTCAGAAAACTAAGGATAGCAGGGTTCTTGAACTGCAAAGCGTGTACTTCCTTTGAAGTTGCAGAAAATGTAGATATGTGGAGTAGAAATTGGTTTTGTGAGTGCTGAATGCATCTAGAAACCTAGTGCTTATTTTTATTAGGTGGGCTTTTCAGGTTTGGCGTCCCTAAGTGATCTTTACCTCCACCAGTTTTTAATGTTCCATGAGCAAATTGGTTTAAATGATGTAATCATGCAACCTTTTGCTTCATGAAGTTCAAGCTTTCCAGAGGCCCAAGGTGTACTCCCCATAATCTACTCTCCACAGAAATATATCTGTTATGGGGTAGATCATGTCCTCACCTAGTCCTCTTTTACCAGAACTCTCTATGGCTTTATCTCGGACTCAAACCTGCCCACACAGCACAGGCTTCAGACGAGCAGTGACTCCTCACCTTTTCCTTTGCTGCCCACTGATCTTAGCCTTTGTTCACCTTTAACAGTTCTCCCCTGTCGTCATGTCCCTTACCCGCTCTGAAGTGACCTAATGATGGCATTGAGCACTTTACCAAAACCTCTGATAAAAGAAATAAATGTACTCTAACAATACCTAAATCTACTTTTGAAAAAATAAGATGTATGAGAACCAGAGCACCAGCTTGGATGAAGGAAATCTGTCTCTGCCTTAAGGGGCCAACGAAAGAGGGGCTCCTTATTAATATAACCTAGGGGAGTAACATGGCACTTCCCTAAAGCCTCCACCCTGTCCCCCCACACGCTCTTTGCAGTTCCTGGGCCAAACGAGCCAGTAGTAGCCGGTAGTAGCGCAAATGAATCGAGCACATTCTCTGAGCTTCTTACATTTACCCTACTTTCTGAAAATCTGTCCCACTGTCTTTCCTATGTTATGTTTATCTGTGCTGAAAAACGAAGCATAAAACAGAGAAATTATGTTATACTCTCAACAGTTTACTTAAACACTTGGCTAAAAAAAATGATGTAATCTTAATCTTAAACTATCACAACCTTTTATACACTACTTGCTTATATACCCGGCGTTGCCCGGGATTTCATTTTCTCATAGGTACATTATTACAGATTCCTTAAGGTAGCTATACGCTTTTTGGAAAGGCTCCATAAGAAAGGTGAAAAGAGAAATTCACTACATCTTTTTGATTATTTAATGTGAGAACAACATGGAAATTCCTGAGCTGCATGATGGGTGACATGATGCCGGCGGTGCCACCAACTATGGACCTAAAGGTTAATATTACCAAAGTACATGTTCATTTTTTTTTTTTTTTTTACTCCAGTTGGAGCAAAGATAAACAACTGATTTGGGAGAGCCCACTCTAGTACACGCAACATAACTGTCCGTGGGAGAAACCTGGAGATTCCAAGTTGATAAACCCAGTGCACTTGATTGACTGGCGGTGTGCCTTGTTGATTGTGATACCGAATGCCAGCCTGACCGGGACCTGTAGGCACTTGAAACTGAACAGCGCGTCTGTTGGAATGAGTGGAATGCAGGGATAAATACATCTTCTTGTTTTCCCTTCCCAATCAACACTGTTGCTTTAATTCCATTGGGAAGCAATTTTTTCAAACTTCTGGAATGCTACCTGCCTTCACTTTCGCCTCTTGGGGTCCATTCTCCTTCCATACGCCTGGCCTCCCATACCCCTTCACCTTTCATAAGCCACAAACTAACAATATTTGACTTATATATATATATGGCAAAAAACTTTGTTAAAGGGACGTTATGGTTAAGTTGCACTAGCAAAAACCTATGCAATTCAATGGACAATGGAATGGTTATGGTTACAGGTAAAACCGAAAACCCCCCGAAATTTGCAAGTTATGGTAAGCTAAGCAACCATAACTCATGCCACCGGTGTGCACTGCAAGGACTACCACCCATGACATCAAAGATGCCATCACAAATATCATTCTCATGTAGAAAGTGTGTACGTACAAATCAAACAGGAGAAAGACATTGAGACGACACCATAAGGGAATGCATCAACAACAGAATTAACGTCTACCTTCACCATTCGTACCGCACTGCTACTGTACATAGGAGCAAAGAGGGGCAGAGTAACGACTGGCAGGAGTTTACAGCAAAGCGTTGGTACAATGTAGTAAGGAAGCAGAACAGCCTCTAATGATTGCACAGGTGTTGCAGTATGCAATAGGACATATGTGTAATGTCTGTAACGCAGCAATACCAAGCACCTTCGAGTTGCAGGAAAGAAATGTCCCTCATAGCAGAATCACTTTGTACAGTAAATATTGGTACGCACTGTACTGGGAAGCATACATTATGTACTATATATTCCTCCATCTACACCAAACGCATTCTGTTTTCCGTAAGAAAACATATTGGAAAGGAAAGCAAGGCAGTACAAGCCGCAACCCTTTCACAACACTATTTGCACATGGCAAAAGAAAGAAACTGTGCAAATAGCAAAAAGGAGAGGCTGGAAGGCAAAGTAAAATAAATGGGGAACAATTGTAACTCAAAAGTGAACAGGTCAAATCAACTACCCCTTTCTCAATCCGCTCAATTAGAGGCCAACAGGTATGGCATGCACTGTATCTCAAACCACCTAAAATAGAAAGCAGGGGTTCACCAGATGGTCTGGGTATCACCTACACTAATTATGCCGATGACACCCAGTTCCTCATACTGTTGACGGGAGATTACAACCAATATTTGGCCTTGGTGAACAAGGTGTACCACATCATCCAGGCATGGATGGCATCCGACAGCCTATGCCTGAATGATGACAAGACTGAACTCATCATACTTGGCTCCACTGCAAACCTAACCAAATTGGACCACAACTACACCAGTTTCATTATAGACGGGAACCCGATTAAAGTAGCTAAGGAAGTGAAAACCTTAGGAATATATATTGACTCCTCCATCTCCTTCCACAAACAGGTTAGCTCCATGGCATCATCCACGGCCTACACATGTAAGCTTATTAGGGCAGCCAAACCCGTCTTATCCACCCAGAGCTGCATTACATTAGCCAGAGCCCTTGTATTATCTATACTGGACTATTGCAACGTCCTATACGTAGGAGCTAGCAAACAGGTCACTAACAAAATACAGACGCTACGAAACAACGCTCTCAGAGCAGCGCTCAGCATCCCCAAGAGAGAACACATCTCTAACTCTAGGAGAGCCCATAATTGGCTCAACACCACAGACAAAATCCTACTCAAAGTAGCCTCACTTACTCACAAATGCCTCAACAACGCTGCCCCCCGCTACTTAGTCGACAGAATAAGTAAACACACTTCCATCAGACCTGCCAGAACCCCCAACGCCAACCTACTCACAGTTCCCAGGTTCAAACGCACCAAAATGGGTGGCAACAGCTTCCAGGTGAAAGCAGCCCAATGTTGGAACTCCCTACCACCCTCTCTTAGGAGACACCAAACCTACACACACTTTAGACGCAACTACATACATACACACTTTATATCGAAATTGTAGTCCGCTACAGTTTCACGAATTCTTATGGTCAATTGATCCACCATTGAGAACCCAGAGGGGTTCCCAGCAACAGGGGTGGACTGGGAACTAAAAGAGGCCCTGGAAATAATTACTGGGGACCAAAAGAGGCCCTGGAAATAAAGTTCAAAGTGGCCCCATATGACACATTTTCAGCAAGCCCAATGCTTTTCCTATGAGAAAATTTGGAAATACCACACAAAAGAGGCCCAGGGTGCAGAGGCCCACCGGGAAATCTCCAGAGTTCCCTATAGGCCAGTCCACCCCTGCCCAGCAAGTGCATAAACATTATTTTGATGAAGCAGTTTGGGCAAAAAAACGCGAGACGCAGAGACAGCTAAGACTAGCAAAGAAATGGGCAAAAAATCCTTTAGAATTAATGAAGGAAACAAAAAAAATTAAGAGTAATTTAAAGAGTTGTTCCAAACACCATAGAGAAGAGTTGTGGCAGAAGGATGGGGAAGAAATGTTGCGTGCATTGCAAAATAACTCCTCACGAAATTGTTGGTCATTAATTAATGCCTCTCAAACACACCAAGATATTGCTCAAACAAACAATGTGTCAGAAGCAAGTTGGTTGACTTATTTTGGCGAAAAATACCGGGAACCAGCGGGAGCCCCAAAATATAAGGGGGATAATGGAAATTGGGGATTGAAATTTGATAAAGAGGATATTCTGAATTTGATCGCAAAATCTTCTGCGTCAAGATCTGCGGGCCCAAATGGCTTAACTTATCAAGTTCTTAAAGGAAACAGGGCACTGTGGGGAGAAATCCTGTACATTTTATACAAGGGAGTGATCGAAAATAGAATAATTCCTCCCTCGTGGAAGACCTCGATTATAATTCCGATCTTTAAAAAGGGGGATCGCGAAAACCCAATAAGTTATAGACCAATCACGCTGCTTGACGTGGAGAGTAAGTTGTTTACCAGTCTAATACTGAGAGAACTTGAAATGTGGGCTGGAAGCAACAATATAATCCCCAAACAACAAACAGGGTTCAGAAGAGGTCATTCCACCTCCTTGAATGGTATTATACTTGCTTCATTAACAAATCAAAAAGATACAAATAATGCAGGAAGACTTTACGGTGCGTTCATAGATTTGTCGAGTGCTTTTAATATGGTAAACCGAGATAAACTTTGGAGTAAATTGGACCAGAAAGGGGCCCCGAAATCTCTAATTAACATATTAGTAAATCTTCACGAAGGAAACAGAGCTCGGGTAAAATTAAATATAGCTGGACACTTGTCAGAATACATAAGCATAAACAAGGGAGTCAGACAAGGTTGTATGGTGGCACCATTTCTCTTTAAGTTCTATCTGGGAGATTTTGGTGCTGCCATAGAATCCTCATCATTGGTAAGTCCAAGGGTGGGGTCATTGGCCATAAGATGGCTTATGTATGCAGACGACATAGTCCTACTGGATAGGACTCCTGTCGGTCTGCAAAGATTGCTGAGGTCACTCGATTTGTATATGAAAACAAATGACCTGGTGGTAAATCCTGAAAAATCAAGGGTCGTAATTTTTGAGCGAAAAGGCCTTTAAGATATCAAATACTGCTGGTCTATAGGCAGTAAATTAATACCGGTGGTAAAAGAAGTAATGTATCTTGGCTTTAATTTGCATGCAGCCCCTACAGTCGGGATGCAGTATGGGGAAATTTTGGCAAAAGGAACACAATTAATTGCTCAAATGAAGAAGATCTCTAGCCTTTATGGTAAGTTTTCCATCATGCCAGTAATAGTTTTATGTTGCAAAAGTAATTCCTGTACTACTGTACGGAATTGAGGCAAAACCTCTTTTGTGGTCTATAGATTGGTATAAAATCGAAAGTTATATCTGGAAGCAGGTATTAGGTCTGCCCAGAGGATTACACACGGCAACACTTAGATACGAACTGGGCTTAAAATCTCTCACGTATGCAGTTGACTGGAAACTCCTCTCCCTGTATAGATCTATCATTGAGCCAATGACTAACACACTGTTTGAAAATCTTTTAGACAACATGAACTTTGATACCTCGCTAACCCTGAGAGAACTTAGAAAATGTATTGATTCATTGTGAATCTGATAAATCTACATTAATCATACATCCATTGAAGGTAAAGAAAGCCCTGTCTTTGAGAGATTGGATCTCCACAGGAGATATGGTGAGATCGTCTTCTATCCTCGAAGCTTTCTTCAAGTACGGGAAAAAACAGGGTTTTGTACCAAGGTATTTGTCAAAGTTCCCAGATCTAAAAGGAAGACAGAACTTTATGAGAGTCCGGCTGAATTTGATTAAGACAGGATCAGTATTAACAAAATGGGGTGTTACTGAAGGAATTCAGAGCTTATGCACAGAATGCCTGGATCCAAGTAAACACACCTTAGAACACCTGTTAAGATTCTGCAAAGGTACTTGAGAAATTAGGGTGGAATATTACGGGAGTTTAGTAGGATCACTTGATCGACTCCCCTCAGATGATTTTTGGGACAGAATGATTTCGGGCCACGAAATTAAATTGACTTTAAATGTTTTAAGGGTACTGCAATCCGCAGGTTTTATACCACAAGAATACTGGTAACGGACTATTTGAATGGAGGGTAAAAAAAAAACAAAAAATAAAATGTTTTTGTATAGTTACCCCTGACACCTATGTGAAAGGAATACTTGTCTTAAATCATGTCAAATTGCATGACTGTGATGAATTGGTTTTAAATGTTATATGAAGGGGATATTATTGAAATTTGCTATAATTTGAAATTGTAATACTTATATATTTTTTTTTAATATGTTTAATTTTAAACAAAAAATAAAACCCAAATGTGGTTATATCACAATTAAAAAAAAAAACTACATACATTGGATAAAGAGCAATGACTGCTAAAACCATCCAACCCACCACTGCTACCCTATATGTATATGTGTAAATCTGCAAACTCTTGCTTTTGATCTTATTGTAATTAATGTAATACATTGTAACATGTAACCAAGATGTGAATAACCTTGTTGCATCTGTGCCCTCATACCCTCGGGTCTGGTGCGCAATACAAATGAATAAACTAAACACACCACATTTTTTCATATCACATATTTTATTCATGAAACAATATAAAAATAGTTAAGAATAATATTCTGCCTTCATAAGTTTAGCACTGTAATTTAATTTCATATAAGCACTTAGTGCAATCTGTGAGGTTAGTATGTGACAAATCTGTTGTTCATATACAGATAGTAGCTGGTTTATTAAGGTATTATAATATAAATCCTTAAAATAAGTTGCATACAAACACATTTTTTGGATGAAATGGCTGTGGCACCCATTCACATATACTCCTTCCCCATGTCGCAGGCCGCCATCCCCTCAAAATTCGTATCATGGGAAACGTGACGGTGAGACAGCAATAGCTTCCTTCCCTAACAACCAAGTTGTACAAAACCGCTTTTTCCCACACTAAGTTTCTAATTCTGCTACCCCTTCCCTTCCCTAATGGGTTGTAGGAATATGCAAAAGTGAACATTAATAATCACAGTGTGGGTAAGTGTTTTGGCAGTATGCTTTTTTCCCTGAAATGGCGTTCAGACCCAGCGGCACACAGTCCTCCTGGCAATGCTTGCAATTAAGCAAAAGCTAAGTGTCCTACGGAAGGCACGCAATCACAATGGACGCATCCGTACGACGGCAGCAGGCTCCGCATGGCTGCATGTTGTCCACAACCTGGCTATGCATGTGGAAATGAACATTTGTGCGCACTGCAAGTGCAGGCATGTGTATATGTGCCTCAGTGTCCTGGTAACATCACCACTCTGCATCATATGCGAAGGAACGTTAATGTGGTCGGGGCGTGCGCCTACGTCCTACAGATAGGTATGCAAACAAGCACCCCATCTGGTGCACCCTATAAGTAGGCAGCATCTTCCTAAAATGGTTGGCGCATGTGCTGTGCACTATTAGTGTGTACACAATTTGCAACAGTGTGCATAGTACATCCGGGCACATGCACACAATGCAGTGCACCCAAAACGCGTCCAGCGGACAGTCGTCCAAAAATATAGATGCCAGCAATCTGTGCCCAACAATGTGTACGGATGTTAATGTTTCAACAATCGTACCTACCATAGTGATGACCTAACGGGAAATGATGCCACATCAACTTGAAATGACAGTGCATAACATCACAGGAAATTACTTCACATTAATTTTCACCTTATGACACCACAGGAAATTAACTCAGTTGGCATATGGCCTTCAAGAAATCACAGGAGCGGACTGCCCGGTGGGCACCATCCCATATCTAACCCATCATGATAAAGAGAAGTACCAAATGAGTGACGTTTACATAGTGTGACAAGATTTTTCCTTAGCAGAACCCACTTTCTCTTCAGACATATCAATAAGAACAATGTAATTCAGCAATCACTTTTCATTTTTAGAACTTGATAAAACCTAGTGAACAATGTATAAGATCAAGACACATGTACTACTTCTGTACAAATGAACCATTTTAATAGGTCTTGGTAAAACAAACTACATGTCAGTGAGTAAAGACGAGCAAGTAAAGAAAGTGATAATAGTATACTCAGTAGGTATATGCAGTAACTTTTTAAATAGCAAACAGCACCTTGCCATGAAACAGATTTTGTTTTCTAGAGGCCTAACAAAGCCTACACTTTTTAACAAAACACAAGTGTACTTGGTCTTACAAACTGGAATGCAAAATTGAAATATGTAATCGTCAGAAAAATGGGGCCAAAATATAAGCAAACATATACAGTACACAGTTCCAAAATCAGAGGAGCTGGGAGCAGTGGACATGCTACTTGTAGCAGAGTAGTGCCTTCCTAGTTTACCACTCAACAGTTAGCAGGAGCTACATTTCACTCCCATACCAACTACTGGCAAACAAGCACAAATATGTAAATTGTGGGACAATCTGTAAATAAACATTATAACACATCTACATCAAAAGCATTCCAAAACACAATCCTTAGTTATTCAAGAAAAAGTCCTCTGCACGTGTTTCACCACAAAGGAGCTTCAGGAGGTGCAAAGTAATCTTATGTTCATTTAGCCTACTTATGATTTGGCAGTTTGTTTTATATTGTCACCAAATAATATATCAATTCTTTTTGTACTGGTGGAATGGGTTTCATAATCCAATGTTTCTTTGATGGAGAGAAAGGAGATGCTTCTTTCCTTGGTGGCCGTGAGCAGGAGTTTCTTGGCTAGGACAGTTTATGCTTTACATTTGCTTTCCTTTTGTACATTGATTGTGTTCTTCTGTGTTCCAATTGGTTAAATGATTGGATTGTGTATAAGGTATATCGCTGTAACCAAGAGCCAAGTATCCCTAAGTAACTAAGACAAGTTCATGTAACTCAGACAATGTGATGCAACAGTGCCTCAATGCCCTTGGGCTGCTAGTGCGCTTTACAAATCATAATAATTAAATAGAAAATAAGTAAAACGAAATATATCACTGACTTTCCTACACAGTCACTCAGACCTCACAAGATATGGTTATAGGTGACGGGGTCGAATCAAAAGGACCAAAATACAATTGGTTCGAGTCAAAAGGACCTAAAACAAAAAAATCGAATGTCCTTTTTTTGTCTTCTTTTTTGGGGGGGGGTCCCCCGCCAAACCCCCGTTTTTTAGCCAAAAACAACACATTTTATCTATACCAAGCAAAAAAAAAACATGCATTTTTAAAAAAGCATTCGATTTTTGTTGTTTTAGGTCCTTTTGACTCGAACCAATTGTATTTCGGTCTTTTTCATTCGACCCTTTGACTGGACACCACAAGATATCCATACACTGGTGGGGGTCTGTACAAAGTGCATTAGCATCTTTCATAAGATTTCCCTCACTTTTCTATACAGTCAGTCAGACCGCACACAAGACACAAACACTGCGGGGGGCCTCTGAATATTCTTCAGCAGTATGTCACAAAGGCATGTGATAGGCTGGGATAAAAGAGTGTCTCTTGAAACCATTTGTAGAAGAAAATGGGTGTATTTCACTTTTCGCCATGGTGGAATGGCTAAAGGTAATGTCCTACAGTGTGTCTGCAACTACCACCAACCATTTCATTCTGGCTGAATATGCACAGTAGTGGAGGAAATTATAAACGTCCGTTCCTGTCACCCACACCCGCAATAGCGACATAGCGACATTCCCCATTGTCCCAATGTCATAGGTAGCTTGCAGAAAAGGGGAGTATACGCACGTGCATGTACCCAAGGATGGCAGCCGCCTTGTCCGGATGAAGCTGAAACATTACTTCTTCCCTTTGCAGTGTCTTCTTTGCTACACAGCTACATTGAGTACTCTTAAAAAGTTGCACACGCTTCCACCAATGACATTGAAGAGGTCTGCATGTAACAGTATCAGTTCTGTACAATAGTCCTCTGCGTACATAGCCCGCCCACATACGTTATTGCACAGTCCCTGTGGCTCCATAGTCCCATTTCCATTGGTGCCATTCGGAAAATGTCTGGATGTGGATTTCGTGCTGCGTGCAAGCGTAGGGGCATAACATGCAACCAGGGTAAGGGAAGTTTGTTGTAAGGGGTGGCTCTTAAAAGAGCTTTCTTAGTTTTCGTATTGTAAAGGCTTCTACAGGAAGACCTTTTCCATTTTTCTTTATCTTCTATTTTCTTGTGCGGACATTGTTAAACTAAACTCTTCACCGCATCTTGTAGATGGGCAAACAAAACAACATTACCAATGGGCGACAAAGAAATGCCATCTGGTTAGAAAAATTCTGCATTTCCACAACTAATGAGGTCATTGTTGCAGAAGAACATCCCAGCAGCGGACAAAAAAGTATACATGCTTCTGTTGATGAGACACCTTCCTGCCTCTGGCTCAGAACAACATCCATGATCAGTGTCCCACACTCTTCGTGGTTTTATCAATGAGAACAACATCTTTGCAGTGGGAAAAAGCCTCTTCACTGGCTTTAGCAACCTCTTCAGTCGATGGAAGAAGCCTAAACAAGACATGTAACCCATGTGCATGCTGCCATAGTGAATGACGATCACGTCGCCTCTACCGAAACTTGCCAGGTCTTTGCAAAGTGCATCCATGTCGACGAAACTGCGCTCGTAGACACTGTTCCACAATGCAACCACTCCTTCCAAACCAAAATTCCCATCAAAGTTTCTTTCCAGGGCATACTCATGCAGATTTAGTAGAAAGGCATCCCCTATAGGCAACACAATAGGTTTCAACATGTCAACCAGCCTCACTACTCAGAGAATAATGTACAGCAGTGTGAATGCCCCTTCCAGTGAACCACACCCACAGAACCTGATTGGCCAATTCCAAAACTCCCATTTTCATTGGACAACAATGTAAAAAGCGCACATTCTTGCACGTGCGGTTCCCAAAGTACTGCAAGGGCTGCACCCCAGGAAACCAGTACCAGTCCTTCTTCCCTTTCCACTGCCTTTTTTCCAGCACCACTTGATTGGATACAGGTAAATGGGCACACACAATTCCACCAATGCTATCCAAGATGTTACCATCTAACACTGGCTGTGCTGCACATTACTTCATAGGTACCATTAGAAAATCAGCCTGCTACTGTACTGTCACTTGCCTGCACGTCCAGTAGAAATTTCGGTAATAGATTTCAAAATGTGTTCATCCACATTCATCAACTTGCGCAACATCTACCACAAATTTAAGGTACCAAAAATGTTTTTGTACTACGCGTATCACTGTGTTGTAAGTACCTCTGCGCATGGTATCTCCCACTGAGCGGCCATTATAGTCTTTAAAAGCATACTGTTTTTACCCCATCCCCTACCACAAAGTGGCACGTTAGTGATATGTGCTTGCAACGTTCTCATTGACCCATATCAGACAGAGTAATATCCACACAGGAATTCCTTGCTTTGCTTCCCACAATGGTATGAAATGTTTGCCCCACTAACCCACCTCCTACATAAAGTGTACAAAATGGCATGAATGCTAGCATTAATTTTATCGTACTCCGTGAAAACGACTTTCCAAAAGATCATTGTCTGCACAGCTGTACTTTTGGGTAGGCTGCACTATTACAGCAGGCTCTTTTTAAATGTACCCCCTTGCACTCTCCAGCCTCTGCACCACATTCAGAAGAGGAGTGCTCGACCTGGGGTGGTATCTGTCCTGCACTAATATGTCACCAATAGCTTTCAGTGCCTTCAAGCAGTAAGGGGAGAAAACTGTACATTATGCAGAAGGTCTTTTGGCCGCTGGGGCCACAATACCTTCAAATCTAACTTGCTTTATATGTGCGTGCGCAAGCTCTTCCCTCATCCATCTCCAACTCCCTCAGCGTCGCATGCTTCTACAAAATACGGGTGGTTGGATGTGCTTTTTCACCTGGGCCATCCCTCTGCAACATGCTCCCTGCCTCCTTGACACTTAAGGGGAACCATCGCTGGGTCCGGAAGCACCTCAAAGTCTTTCTCTTCACATCTGCTTTTTCTGCTCCTCTCCCCAGCTAACTGCATGACGTACACTTAATCTGCACTACTTAGCTGATGAATCTGTGATGTCGGACCCATGGCACCTCCCCCTGCCAGGCAAACCCCTACACTAGCTTTCTAGCAAACCCTGCACTTGAGGACTATTTCCTGTGTGCCTAACAGTGCATCCACCACCTCGTGTGTGCACTTATCCGTACACTTGGCACAATTGGCCTATATTTTTACTTGTTGTCATTTGTTCTTATTCCCACGTACTGTACCGTCCCCGCCCTCCAACCATGCACTTCGCCGATCTAAGTCACACCTGGCCTAGTTGGTTCATTGTCTCTGTCTCCCCTCTGTTTCAGTTCCTTTGCCTCATTGTGGTTTGCTACACGTGTGTGTAGGTGCATTACGAATACCGTAGCATATAATCGCACATCATATTATATCATACACACAATCCATGCACGACAGTGGGATGCCTGCCACTTACCGTGTACACTACAAAGTTGTTTGGTTTCCCCACTACCCCCACCCCCCTTACGACACATGTGCTGAAAAATATTGGGCACACGCAGCACACATTGCATGTTACTAACTCCAAAGAAATACATACATTTGCTGCATACACCCAGGCTGCCTGCTCCTTACATTGCTCACTTCCACCTTAGCCTTCTGCACTTCTTTGTGCAAAGAAACTTTTTGGGACACCTTTTGAGTACACACCTAACCCACCAACCTTTTAAACAATGTCTTTTGCTCCACAGTTTCCTTTCCATGGCTTCCATCCAGAAAATTGCTGGATGTGGCACGTGGAAGTGTAACGTACAGAGTAAAGCGCTGACTTTTTGTGGTAGGGAGGGAGGGGGATGGGGTGTGAATTGGGGGGGTTAATGTTAAACAGGATAAGGAGTTGGGTCTGTAGTACTGTCTCAGAAAATAAATGGTTATTTTTGACTTTTTTTGTCCTCTTTTTATTATGTACGTTTGCTTACACATTTTTTTGTTTTGTATGTCTTTCGATGCGTTTGGGTTCCCTTCTCCTCCTCACACTTCTACGTACTGTACGTCAGCGCTTCTCTTACAGTTCTACAGGATTGTACGCAATGCTGCGCGCAGAGTGGCAAACAAAGCAGCATTGCCAATGGAGGGCAAAAAATGGCATTTCCTTGCACCCAGTTGAAATGTTGCTCCTTAATGCTGTCATAGTCGGCGTTGAACATCCCAGCATTGCACATCAAGACACACATGCTTGTGTTTATGAAACACCTCCCCACCTGTAGCTGTGGCCAAATTACAGCCTAATATGCAACACGTGCAATTACCTACAGCATGTGCTTGCGAATGCATAGCACCTCACTGTGGTTGTTCCACCAAGAGTAAAATGCTCTCCGCACCCATTATTCAAAGGTCATCATCCTCTGAGACAAACCGAGGCAACAGTACATGTCTGCAGTATGGTATGCTGGCTGTTCTCAAGGGATGGGCTCTTGGGTGCATAACCAACAGCCTACAGCCCTTGGTCATGTACCCAATACTGTAGGCTTTACCTACACCCAGCACAACATAATGGCCTCAGGCAAGAGAACATTTCCCAATTGCCACAATCCAGAAACGGAACATATGACGGGTGGTGCAAAAGGCCACTGATATCAACCATAAGTAATGCCCTTTGGCTCCCTAATGTGCAAGGTGGTGGCATAATGGGTACCATATGGAACCGGACGCATCTCAGGGCACTTGTGCTGTTCAACCACGTCTACAAGATCCTGCACAACCATTTTTTCAACATCGCCACCAGTGGAGACATGCATACTTAAAAGTGCATGTCGGCCTTATGGTGGCGTGCTATTTAGCAGGCCTAGCCTCTTTGGTCAGTGGCCTACGGGCTACAGGCTTTTTGCCATACACCCAAAAATGTTCCCTTGGGCATACCCTGCTCATCATAACAGACTTATGCAGGTGAAGTGGCCAGGTACATGCAGGCACCCATAGCCACTTGTAAGCATCCACTACTTCAGCACTTCTCCCGCAGGACACACTGGAGGAGTCGGCACTCCATCAGGTCCAAGCATATACTACACAGTGTTATAATTGCAACCAATCGCCACAACCATAAAAATAACATTTTATGCAATAATCGCAAACCGCACATCGTGGACAGCATCGTAAAACCTACTTCACCCCACAGCACTCTTTTGCCAGTGCAAGGTGCCCACCCATTCATGGAAGGGTCTACAGGCTTAGCACAAGCAACACACCGTACTGCAGTGTAGGTTGCACGTTTCGTGTGTTCTCCATTGTTCTCCCCTTCTGCCATTGGTCTACCATCACTGACCGCTGGGCCTCACCACACACTCAACACTGTAGTGCAACCTATGTTTTACTTCTCATTTCATGTGTAATGCAAGCCCCATCTGCAAATGGGCCTGCCAACATTCACCCTGGCCACATCTGTACATACGTTGCTCAATTACATTGTGTTGCCTGTACATACCGGTATGCGAGTGGCTGTGTACATTTTGCAACTTTCTGATGCTGATAACTTCCTTTCATAGGGCAATGTGGTAAAAGGCTTCGTCAAGGAAGGGTCTGATAAGGGCCTACCAATAGCACATGCAGATGGTGACATGTGGCTCCCTATTGTACAACAGGGGCAATGATGTACACCATATGGTAATCTACGCATAGCATCTCACTTCAGCTGTTTCACCAAGTGCACAATGTCCAGTGTAAGAATTGCAACCATTCCCCACAACCATAAACATTTTATACAATGATCACAAACCAGGTACCATATGGTACCGGACGCATATCAGGTCACTTGTGCTATTCAACCACGTCTACAAGGTCCAGCACAACCATTTCGTCATCGTCGCCACCAGCGGAGACTTTATTGTGCAACAGGGTCAATGATGTACACCAGATCATAATGTACGCATAGCATCTCACTTCTGCTGTTTCGGCAAGTGCACAATGTCCAGTGTAAAAATTGCAACCAATCCCCACAACCATAACAGCAACATTTTAAGCAATGATCACAACCAGGTACCATATGGTACTGGACGCATATCCGGTCACTTGTGCTGTTCAACCATGTCTGCAAAGTCCTGCACAACCATTTTTTCAACGTCGCCACCAGTGGAGACATGCATACTCAAAAATTGCATGTCAGCGTTATGGTGGCTTGCTATTGAGCACTCCTAAGAATTGCAACCATTTCCCCACAACCATAAAAGCAACATTTTATGCAATGATCACAAATCAGATACCATATAGTACCAGACGCATATCAGGTCACTTGTGCTGTTCAACCATGTCTACAAGGTCCTGCACAACCATTTCTTCATTGTTTCCACCAGCGCACACATTATTGTGCAACAGCGTCCATGATGTACACCAGAACATAATTTACACATAGCAGCTCACGTGCACAACCATTCTTTCAATGTCGCCACCAGCGGAGGCATGCATACTTAAAAATGCATGTCAGCGTTATGGTGGTGTGCTATTGAGCACACCTAGCATCGGCGGTGTGTAGCCTACGGGCTACAGGCTTTTTGGCATACATCCAACATTGTTGGCCTTGGCCACACCCGCCTCAACATGACATACTTATGCAGGTGAACAAGTGGCCAGGTACATGTAAGTCACCCCTTGGCACTTGTAAGCACCCACTACTTCAGTATCTCTCCTACAGGACACACTAGAGCAGTCGCCACTCCATCAGGTCCAAGCATATACTACACAGTGTAATAATTGCAACCAATCTCCTCAACCATAAAGCAACAGTTTATGCAATGATCACAAACCATACATCGAGGACAGCATTCTAAAACCTACTTCAACCCCCAGGGCATTCTTTTGCCATTGCAAGGTGGCCACCCATTCACGGAAGGGTCTACAGGCTAAGCTCACGCAACACAACTTACTGTAGTGTAGGTTGCAAATTTCATGTGTTCTCAATTGTTCTCCCCTTTGGCATTGCTGTACCATCACTGACCGCTGTGCCTCACCACACACTGAACACCCTAGTGCAACCTATGTTTTCTTCGCATTTCATGTGAAATGCAGGCCCCATCTGTAAATGGGCCTGCCAACTTTCACCCTGGGCACATCTGTATGTACTTTGCTCAATTACATTGTGCTGCCTCAAATACATTGTGCTGCCTGTGCATACCGATATGTGAGTGGCTTTGTACATTTTGCAACTTTCTGATGGTGATGACTTCCTTTCATGACGCAATGTGGTAAAATGCTTCGTGAAGGAAGGGTCTTATAAGGGCCTACCCATAACAAATGCAGATGGTGACATGTTGCTCCGTATTGTGCAAGAGGGGCAATGATATAGACCATACAGTAATGTACGCATAGCAGCTCACTTCTGCTGTTCCACACCAAGTGCACAATGTCCTCCGCAACCATTGTGTGCTACTCACCAACTCCAAAAGTATGCACAGTAACAACTTAATTACTGCCTCATCATCTGGAGGCTGTGATTAAGGCCTAGACTGTTGGGTGCATGGCCAGTCTAGACCTAGGCCACACTCACCTAAACATAACAGAGCCATGCAGATGACCAGATACACATGTGCCAAATATCACAAAAGCAACATACACATCAGCACATCCAATCTACCGCCACACCATAAAGGACAGACGCAAGGACACGTGTTCTACTTACCGTAAGGCAGCAACATACCGCTGTGTTTGGCACTACTACCCACTTCCAATCAGAAACCATGTTAAGCATGCCAACCAAACAAAACAATCTTCACAACATTCAGCCTGCTCCCACCACTCTAGTACGTACATAGAAGCAATGGTGCATACTGTTCTGCAACACTTACTAATCTGCGCAATGGACACTAATGATACATATACAAGGAAAATTTGCACCAGCACCTCTTTCATATGTACACTGCTCCGTTACTACACCCAGTGGACACACTGCATAACTGCTCACTGTACCATCTCCACCCATACACCAACAACTGTATGTTCTTCTACCAATCACCACACACATACAACCAACATTGTGTGACGTGCAGTCAAATGTGGTACACTAAGCAACAATGTGGCACCTGCTTTCAAACACTGGACTTAGCCTTTCAACCAGTAAACATAATTTTCTGTGGTAGTGCTGCAGTCATTCAGCCCAGGGGCTACTAACTTACCTCACACAGCACACCATAGTGCATGCTATGTTTAGATCGTCATGTGTCGGGGAATGCAGTCCCCTTCAGCAAATGCGCCTGCCACGGTTTACCGCTGTCACACCACTGTCTTCTTGTATATTGATATATATATCACGTGCCGTTCTTCTCCCTCCCGCTCCCTTTCCATCCCTTCTTCCCACCACTATATGCCGTACACCATCATTTTGTGAACCTTTTGCCACCGCATTGCCTTCCGATACAACATACCGCCGGCATGGAACACTTTTCACACATCCCGTCACCGCACACTGCAGTGTAATCAAACTTTTGACCACGCTGCGAACAGGGAAGTAGGACGCCGCAGCGGTTCCAGATATCACTTTTTTCAGCCACGTACAAAAGGCCCAGCCATGCAGACAGTACGCAGACCCTTGGCACACACGCCGCAACACTGTTCTCCGATACACCATGGCGGCGTTTCCCAAAAGCTTTCACACACAGCACGCTTCCCTCCAGCCAACCACCGGCGGCGTCCAATGTTCACCGACAGCACGGCGTATCGCAGCCCGATAAGACATCGGTCCAAGGAGCGAACAGGGAAATGGGTCCGCGTAGCAGACCCAGATATCGCTCCTTTTTTGGGACCCGCATTTCAGATTTTTCAAAAAGAATTACCGGTCCGATTTCCACCAAACGCACAAAAGCATGCTTTCTGGCCCAAGCCCCTGCTCCTGCCGCACATTTGGTGGCCATTTGTCCAGCCATTCGGGCTGTAGCCATGCACAAAGTTTTCCCCAATCAGTCCATGTGAAAAAAGAAAGAATTGGGACCCCCCCCTCTATCCCCCCCGCATGAAACTTCGCCCAACTTGGCGAAAAAATTCAGAGCCGCCCATATACTTTTTTGCAAAGTTTTGTGAGGGTTCGTCCAGGGGGAGCAGAGTTATAAGCTGCCGAAAAAGTGCTCTTCCTATGAGTTTAGCAACTTAGCCAAAATATATATAGATACTTGTGAACAAGGGAATGGGATTGACTGATTTGAGTGAAGATTGCGTTCTCTTTACAATGGATGTGTTAATATACTTCGATAACCCAATTCCTTTCTGGGAATTGAGGCAATCGTATGGCTTTTATTACGTTCACCTTACCTTTCAGCTAATATTGATTTTTTTTTTTAACACATTTAATCCACATTGACTTGTGTTCTTTTAGATTTGAGAATTAATTTTTTTAAAGCGTCTGGCACTTAATGGGTTTAGCTTTGGAACTTTCTTAGGCCAACATACTTGTGTATCATTTTGAAAATTCACATATCCCTCCTTGTAAACTATGCAGTAAACCTCTTGTATACTGGTGTTAATATCGATTATACTTTGACAAAATCCAACAACCAAATCTAATCCTGAGTAAATACATGTGAGTTCTTTTGACAACAAAGTCCTCAAATTAAAAGGATTATTAAATCGCATTCGAAGATTGTACACCTTGAGCCTTTTTTTTAAAGAAATATTCCCATGTACACTATGAGCCTTTTTTAAAAAAGAAATATTCCCATCTGCACCAACCTTTGCATATGCCAGAAGTAGTACTTTTAAAGACATTTTCTTCTGCAAGGAATATCAAATCATTACAAAAATCTCTTATCACAAAAAACGTTTTATGCTTTACTAAATTTGGCAACTGCAATTATTTCATTAAAGGTACTATCTTGCATCATCCACTTTCATTCAAAAAGCTTTTCTGCAAGATTATGTGACGTGTAATTCAGCAAATCTAATTCACGCTTCAAAGTCCCTGTGTGGAATATGTTTCGTTGGTGAAAGAAGTGTAAGACTAAATGGAAGGAACATAACTGAAACGAATTTGAAATCGTCGGCTGCCAAACGCTTTGTGGATAAACCTACATTTGCTCAGATGTTTGCAGTCGGGAATTAGTGCAACGAGTAACAGTGCAGTGGTAACATGTAACAAAGACAATCCCAACGAAAATCACTGTGGATTGAGATAGCATCTTAACTATAGCCTTTTCAAATGAATGAAGAGCCAATGCCATGATTGATTTGTTTGAATAATATTCATCTTTACTATCGTAAGCATTTGTATCTGTTTGGTCCTTGCATTGTTTTTGAATAGGTATTAATTATGGTGATGCTAGTCCCCTTAGTTGGAGTTCTTGGGGAACAGAAGGACATCATTGAAAAGTTCAAAAGATCCTGGGAAAATAAGGGGATAGCTACGGTGGGAGATCAGCTTCAGGATGGTAGATTTCCTGACCCTCATTAGAGGTTTTGGTATACACAAAGGCCAGTTTCTATTGTATCTGGGCATGGTGAGGAGGATTGAAGGGAGATGGCTGAGCTTTCGGGAGGGCATGGACGCTAACCGGGTGCTGGATACTATGTCTGACGTTTCACAAGGGGACCACATGGTCTCCAGGCTGTATGAACTGTTTCTAAACGGTCTCTATGAAACGGTACTGACAGTGCGCGCGAGATGGGAGGCAGACTTGGGGATGGGTTTCACGGACAGAGTGTTGTCATATACTAAGGGAGTCTCTGGGAACACTAGGTTCAAGTGTACCCAATTGTATGTTATGTATAGGGCATCCATGACCCCGCACAGGTTATTTTTGCGACTTGGTAGTGGAGGGGATCACACCGGCCCAAGGTGTGCCCATGCGTTGGCGGACATAATGCACATGTTTTGTATTTGTATTTTTATTAGGTTTATATAGCGCTTTAATCCAAAGAGCTTTACAATATAACAACCGGATACAGTGATTGGGAGGTTCTGGCAGGAGGTGGCAGAGAAAGCCACTAGGTGTGGGATCCAAATGCATTCATGGCCCCCGGAGTTCTGCTTTTTGGGGACTGTTCCAGAGGCGAGGGAAACGCACAGCACATCTCTCCAGAATGTAGGATTTAATTTCTTTTATTGACAAAGCGTAGAATCGCAATGTCTCTCACCAACTGTGCTGTATGTGCCTTGGCAGCCATATTATGGGGCCTTATATTTGACGGGTTCTAGAAGGTACATCATTTGCAGTACCGCACTGAGTGATGCACTGTGCCACATAAGATACGTGTTAGCCTCCTCAAAAGTAAATCGCACAGAACCGACATGGAACAGCTGCATACTTGTTCTGAATGCAATATATTTGACTTGCAAAGTAAGATACCAGCAGGTGGCAATTGTATTAAAATGATTCTGTGGCACGGCTGCAAATTTGTGAAGTACATTTCCTGTACCATTGGCCCGGCTGAAGTGTGAGCTGAACTCCTAAGCCACAACAATAATTTCTGTTGGTCCAAATATTGTTGATGAAGCGTATCCCCACACGGTGAAGGACTTGTGTAAAGCAGGGATATGTGTGGTATTTCCCGTTTGTAGGGGAGGAAGGCCATTTAACCCGTTGTCTGCAGCAAAAAAGTTCACCTGGGTTTTTCGTGAACTTAACCAATGCAACATCACCTCCCCACCTTCTCCCAGATGACAACTGACCTGTAAAGTGGCCTGGTATGGACTGCATACCCTTGTGGTCCTTGGAACTATGGCTCACAGGGGAAGGGACGGCCATCTAGTATGTGGTCATAACTATGCATACTAGTACACCTGTCCATGAGAAAGTGGACCTTTCCATCCTTAGGACTGATCTAGAGCCTGCCCAATTGCATTCAGCACCTATTTGTACAACTCTTGTACAGCCTTGTTTGAAATGTAATGTCAACCAGGACATTCCCAGTCCTGGTGCACTTGTGCCATACCTGGCATCCAGTTCTGGTGCACTTCCAATGATCTCTGCCTCAACGCCAGCAAGACTTAGCTCCTTCCTATTCGAACATTTGCTCCCTTTTCTTCCCCTCACTCTGGCCATCTTCTATGGGCACTCCCCCTTATCCTTCATCCTAAACCAGAAACCTGGGAGTAATCTTTGACTCCTCTTTCCTTCCTCTCTCACATTCTGGACCTTGCCAAGAGGACCCACTTCAATTCAACCTCCTCAAAGGAATTCTCCCTTTCCTCACTTTCCCCAGAAGCTCAATGTCTATAGAACTCTAGTTCTCTCTAGGCTACACTGCTGCAATAGCCTTTTCCGTAATTTACCTGCTTAGTCTGTACCACCCTTTCAGCTAATTCAGAACAGGGCTGCAAGACTTATCCTTGGCCTCTAGCCCAGGGACTGCATCTCTCCAGCCCCAAAAACTCTCCACTGGCTCCCTGTTGCTGCAAGGATCAAATTCAAATCCCTCTGCATCATCCATAAGGGTGTCTGGGTCGCGGTCCAGGCTATCAACAACTTAATCTCACTAAATACTCTCCCTCCAGATCTTTACGTTCCTCTGGCACCAATTATGTGTGTCAAGCGCTTCGCTAAACAGCGAGCTGGTGGTGATCTCTTTGCTCGGCAGGCTCCCTCCTATGGAAAAGCAGCCCCCTTCCTCTTTGTATTGAGGTAACTACTCAAATTCTGCAAGCTCCTCAAGGCCTTCCTTTTCACCTCTTCCTTCCCTTCATCCCTCCTCTGCTGAACCCCACAGTTGCTGAGATTGGTGAACAGGGCCCTTATGTGTCCACTTGGGCCCTGGCCTCCCACACCCAATCATCTTCAGCCTCCGCCCGCTCCCAGCACTTGCCTTGGCACTGACTAGCCTATGCCACCATAGGATTGCTTTTATTTATAGGCAGCTGACCACTCACCTAGGCACCTAAAGCTGCTCACTCCCTAGCACTTCGCTCCTGGTACACCTTGCACTTACCTCCAACCCCTCATCTCTACGCTCTCTCTGCACTTGCACATTCTGAATGCTCACAAGTCATAGTAGGTACGCCTTTATTTTTCTTTGCGGACGATACCCAGCTCATTTTCAGGCTACCCTCGGCCTCCTCCTCTCCTTCCCTCATCTCTGACTGTCTGTCTGCTATCCAGGAATGGTGTGCCGCCAATGACCTCTGCCTTAATGCCAGTAAGACTGAGATTCTACTCATCGGCACACCCACTCTCTCCTTCCCTGCAGCTCTCTGGCCGGCCTCTCTTGGCCCTCTTCCTGCTCCTACCTGCAAGGCAAAAAACCTCAGGGTCATCTTCGACTCCACACTCTCCTTCTCTCCTCATATATCTGACGTCTCTAAGAAATCACACTACCAGCTGCACCTCCTCAGAGGTATTCTTCCCTTCCTCTCTTTCCCCCAGAAGCTCACTGTCTCCCGAGCCCTGGTTCACTCGAAGCTGGACTACTGTAACAGCCTCTATCTTAATCTGCCTGCCTCCACTCTCCGTCCTCTGCAACTCATCCAGAACAGAACTGCGAGACTTGTCCTTGGCCTGAAGCCCAGGGACCGTATCTCTCCAGGACTGAAATCTCTACACTGGCTCCCAGTGGCTGCAAGGATAAAGTTCAAAACCCTCTGCATTGTCCACAAGGCCTTCTGGTGCCTGGGGCCTAAATATCTTCAACTCTCTCTTCCGAAATATCTTCCTTCCTTAGCCCTTCGCTTATCCGTCTCCAACTCCCTCAGGGTCAGCCGCTTCTCGAAGCAACGAGCTGGGGGTAGATCTCTCTCCGCGGCAGGGGCCTCCCTCTGGAATAGCCTTCCTGCCTCCCTGAAACTAGAGGAGAACCATCTCTGGTTCCAGAAGCGCCTCAAAACCTTCCTCTTTGCTTCTGCTTTCTCTCTCCCTCTCCCCTGCCAAATTCTTCACTGAAACTGCACTGAATCTGCAACTCGGCCTCTCTCTCCGACCTCGGTCCTGGGCCCAGCCACTCTCCACTTGCACTGCCTCCCTGGCAACCCCTGCACTGCGGGACTGTCTCTGTATCCCCACAGCCCCCCCTTCCCAGCACTTGTCTGCACTTACCTTGCACTTGCCACCAGCTGGCCCTATTTATTTATTTTATTCTACTTACTTGTACTGCACTTCCCCCCTCCCCTTCCCCATGCACTTTTTCCTTTCCACCTAGCCCTGCACTTGCGCGATCTGAATGACACCTGGCCTAGTAGGATCGTTGTCTGTCTTCCCCTTGTTCCCCCTCCCTGCCTCGTCGCGCCTTGGATCACTTGTGTATAGGCGCGTTACAAATGCCTTATCATATCATATCATTTGTTAAATCTGTCTTTTCATTCCCACGTTCCCTCCCTGTTGCCCTGTGGGTGCTTTGAAACCCAATTTACTTGCTGTATAAGCGCCTTACAAATTCACAGTAAATAAAATACATTTAAAAATGATCGGTTGCACTCCTAAATTAAAAGGATCCAGGTTTTCTAAAAAAGAATATGGAAATGGTCAAAAGATACCATTGCTGCCAGGTTAGTGGTGAGCAAGCACACTTTCTCATGTGACCAGTGATGCTTGTTGCAATTTGCAAATGTCTCCAGCACACTCTCCTGGCACTTACGGGTGGCATGGCTACGGGAATATGAGATGAAGCTCGGCATCTGGAACAATCTTGACAGTGGTATATCAATAATGTTTTCTTGGTTTAAACTTTGGCCCAGGGATGGTATGTCGCGTGGCGGCTGGGGGAAGGTCTACTGTTGAGGCCTTGTGTGTTTATCCCCCTCTAGTGCATGTGCCATTTCATTTGGGACCACAGAGATGTGGTGTCCAAGTTGGTTCCAGTCTTCTCCTGTCAAACAAGTTTCTTTGCACAGAGGGCAGGTGATGAGATGTTGTAGATCTTGACAGCTCCTACTATGCACATCTGACTAATGAAGATGGTGGTGGTGGTTGTTGTGGTGGTGGTGTTGGTCTTTTGCACAGTGAACATTTGAAGCTTCAGATCTACAGACTGTGTTTGAAGTATACTGCACACAAGTAGGAAAGGTTTTGTCCTTCCCTCCGATACCTAAAACTAGCTTTTCCTCCTCCTCCTTTGGATCATTGTTTCCAAAACATGTTGTTGGTGCTTGTACTTGGGTATGGCATAAACGTTATCTCCTCCATCATTCTTATTCTCAGATTTGGCTAGATGGGAGTAGTGGAGATCAGTAACTTCCCATACCATGCTACTCTACATTTGGTGCTGTGCCTGCTGGCTCAACATCTCTTGCACCCTGTGTGTTGCTTTTCTTAACTCTTCAATGGTGACAATCTACACTTCTCCCCAGAGCCAGCAGACATTGCACCCTCCTTCAACCCCAATACTGTGTATTAATCATCACTTATTAATATTTCTAGTTCTGATGACTGTGACGTTGGTGTCCTCAATTTACCCCCCCCCCCACACACACATAATTCTGTCCTTTCCAGTGCAGACAGAAGCTTCTGTAAAATGTCCTCTAGTCGCATGCCTCCCCATTGTACGTTTAGGTATACCGGGCCTATTGGCAGTCAAGATGGTTATTTCTCATCTTGCATTTAGTTATATGCACTGAATATAATCTCCTTCTGCTCCCAGGGATATAGAACATCTTCTACACAAGCAGCAGGTATTTGTTCTCAACACACAATGACAACACTTTGATGGAGAGACTGAATGCTGTTCCTTGCCTAAAACAAATTCTATAACTTTCATTTGCAACTTCACAAGCAACCAGTATTTGACCCGGCCAAATGAAGATGGCACTCTGTGTTAGTCACTAAATGCAACTCTTTACTGCCAGAGCCTCCAACCTATTCTGTTTGATCTTCTCAGACTGACAAGCAATTGCCTGTGCATTTGTCATGAGATGGTCACAGGGATCCTGCTCTCCCTGGTACAGGTATGGGGCACTGTGTTTACAGACATTCAATATAATCTCCCCCTACCTCCAAGAGTTGCACTTTTTGTATACACACAGCAAATAGTTGGTCTAGCCACAAAAAGATGACACAGAAGCCATAGAAACTGGATGCATGCATTGCATTGTCTTAACAAAAATAATTATACATCTTTTTATTTGCAACTTTGCAAACACCAAGTATTTAGTCTGGCCACAAAAAATGACAGGCTGGCTTACAGCTACTGAATATAATTCCTCAAAAAAATTATAATAATTTTCGACGCAAACAACACATGTCGGGTAGTTGGTTTTGGCACAAAAACACAACACACTAATATAGACACTGGATGCCCTTTATTGCCTAGAAATAATTCTAATGCTTTTTCATCACCACATTACAAGCAACAAGTATTTTTTCTTGGCATGAAAAAATGGCACAATATAATGCAGCCATATAATGTAATTTTCTTTCTGCTGCTGTGTTCAAACAATGGTGTACTACTCTTTTCCTTGACAATGACACCTGTGTTTATGCCCTACAAATAATGGTAAAAAAGCGGTTCTGTCCTATTTCAACATAACTATGCCTCAACTAAATCCTAATTTAATTATTTGACCACTCTCTAAACTAAATCCTATTTTATGTTTAACTCGCCCTCAACTAATGCCTAAATATTTTCTACCTATCCTCAACCTTTAGCTGAATTTCGTAACTGCTATGCAACATCCTGCCTATACCTACACAAGAATCTTGTTTTGAAATCTTATCATGAGTTCCCTTTTTCAACTGCTTTGTCCGAACCAGCCACACATTTCAGGAAAGCAGTTTTACAAGAAACTGCCAATGTTTGAGTGCTTAAGTTTATTGTTGAGAATGTGGTAACCAGTGATATTTTGGAACACAAATGACCGAAAACCCTTTTAAACAAATCCAAAATACTGAGTAAACACCAAAATAAATAAATATATATATATATATATATATATATATATATATATATATATATATATATATATATAATTTCAAAAAAGAAGTTATCGCACTTCTTCCAGAGTGAGACGGCACTCGTCAAGTTACAGCCATATGCCAGTTCGTAGAATTCCTTCAAATCAGCCCATCACACAACAACATGTGTATTTCTTATGTCCAGTTTTATTTAGGCATCAGTAGAAACAGATTTGCCTCGTACAACGCGTTTCGCAACGGTCCCGTTGCTTGATCACGTACAAAAGAACAGACAAACATCCAGCCATTAAATACAGGTACAAAAGTAAAAAACTCTATGGTTCTACTGAGTTTCTTTGTCCATTTTCACTTTCTACCATAGTTGAATTCTATGTTTTCCTTTGTTGAAAGCATTCGGCCATTTTGGAATGACTTTTATATTCACTACACCTTTAGTTTAAAACATCATTAGTGTGCATCTTATAATAATTTAGTTGTTTATGTATTCCATATATTTTCAGGAATGGGTATATCGGAGAAACTACTTTACTAATTTTAAAAAAGAGATATATAAAGTGCATAGTGCATAGAAAAATATATATAGTAGTTTTCCGGTGGAGAAAATTCTTATTATAATTTTCCTGTTTGTTGAGTTTACAAAAATATTTACTCATAAACAACTTTTATGCACTCCCTTGATTAGATAAAAAGGTGGAGAATAAGGTTAAACCAATAAAAGCCTTGATGTTGTCATTGTGTATAGAAGCTAAAGTGTATATATATATATATATATGTGTATATATATATATATAGTGCAGTAAGGGAAGTAAAACGGGTGAGGGTTGGTTCTAGACCTAGAGCAACAGGGGCTTGGCGGATTACCCCCCCACAAATATATATATAATATAATTCGATAGAAAATTTTCAGGGTTTGAAATTGATTCCATGAGCAGGAGCTAAAACTAACTTTTCCCATCCTCTATTATGGCTCTCCAGTGATGATTTTGTTGGCTCTAGCTAGCACAATTGCCTGCCCTTCCTTGATAATATGGAGTTTGACAAGGTAATGTTGAGTCTTTGAACGCAATGAGTGGCCTCAACTGACCTACTGCCAACAGTCACTTTAGCAGTCTGTTCTCTAAGATGGTGCATGTAGTTTGAGGTTTGCTGCCCTAAAGGCTTGGCACTAAATGCAGTTAGTGTGTCACATACTACGGACACTACAGAATCATTATTCTGATGAATTATAAGAATTACAGCAATTCTAGTTTTAGCAGCATGGTTTGTCCATTTTATATTGCTACTAAATCTGACCCTCAATCATTTTTGGATTACTGGTGGCATATTGTTAATGGGGGATAGACAAATGCATACTTATTCTTTTGCCATAGATCCTCTTCAACTTCATAGTAAGAGCCACTTTGGTGTGCCTCTACCTGGTCACTACTAAGGTATATGTTTTTGGTAATTAATCAATAGTTCGATCTTAGCCCGCCAACTGGCTTCTGTGTGATCATGCCACTAGTTACACACCACCGTAATGTATGTCACCCTTTCCTTTTTTAAGATTGCATATCTAATTTAAATTGATGCTCTTCATACTGTATCATTTTTAAAGTACTGTATGAATACATTAAATACAAGTTTTTATTTGTGCGTAAGTGTTGCTGATCATGAAGACTACTCAGTGTCTATCCCATGTGATCCTAAAGTCTAAGTATCAGTTTGCTTGTTTCTATTACAGGGCAATTTGTCCCACCATCCTTTCAACCTGGAGTTCTGCATCAGTACCACTACACACTGGACCTTCAGTTAGAGCATGTTTCCCAGCCAGCTATGCCAAAAGGCAGCCTGAAGGCTGACGCAGCTGTTCACGCCCATCTCTTGTGGAGAAACAGTAGCCATCCAGACGAACAGCTTGTACAAGTTCAGGTAAGTTATGGAACTCCATCCAAAAGAACGTTTATTGCTAATACCCCCAAAACAATTCTAATTTCACACTGGGAAATCAGAAACTCATTTTAAGCAAACTTGTATTAGCCATGAGATGACAAATGTTTCCTCTTTAGCTCTTTCCAACCATTCACTGTTAGTAGAATGTAACCCCAGCCTTATAGGCAGAACCCAATTTTTAGATTAAAATTGACTTTATTTAACACTAAAGTTCTCTCATGGGTCAAACTCCAAACATCAGATGTCAGAATAAGCACTTCTCAATGGTTCTAACTATGTGACGGTTTCATTTTTTAAATTTATTCTATTGTGATTTGGTTTTAAAATGTATTTAAACCTTTCACAAACTTGTTATCGAATGTTAAAGAAACTAGCATGAATTAAAAAAAACAAATCATCAATTTACACAAAAGAAAGAAAGAATCAAAGAAATCATAAAAGCACAATTGAGAACATATTTACTATCACCCACCCTTTAAGTAGGGCCAACCCAGATTGGATTGGGAGCCTAATCTCAAATACTTCCATACCTAGTTATGCTACCAGTGTTGCCCTTTATGGACGCCTTCACCAAGTATCCTGAATGTTTCTGAGAGGAACCCACATAAGGCTATAATTAACGAGACACTGCCCCACCACCCCCACATTAGACTTATACAAAACTACAAAACATTTCTCCTAACCAAATAGTATCTGGCAAAACCATTGCTTTTAAGGAATGGATTCTGTGTTGGTTAGATTCGAGCAGGAAAGGACTAGATGCTTCAGTGTCCCTGGGATGCACAAACACCTGCATAGTCCGCAATGTCGGGGACATGGCTCTTCAGGTTTCCAACTGTCCATACGTTCTAGTGCGGCAGCTGGTTTAGTCCAAAACACAAATCTAATCTACGCAATTATTCACAGGGGAAGAGGTAAAGGTATTTGGGGATATCCTCTCTCTTCCTCTGAAATGTAGAGTATTAATTATATGTAGTATAAGAGTCCAGGGAGCTCGATCATTTTGGACCACTCGATAGAAAAAAGCTTCTGTTTGGTCTAGACCTCTTGAGCAGATTGTATTTCATGAAGGAGTTTAATCATACTGGCTTTGAAAGTAGTAAAAGAGTGCAGCGAATTGTCAACTAGAGTGTTCCCCAAATCAATGTACAAAGAGTTAGCTGGAGGCATAAGTAGTTAGTTGTTTCCAGTGGATCCTGGATTGAAGGGAAATCAACCCCAATTTAGGTCTAACTAAAGTGTTGGGTGATTGATTCAAATATTTCTAGCGTCTTCTTCCAGATCACTCCCCGCAAGGTGTTCAAGTAGGGGCCCATATCTGCTGTTGACATGTCTAGGCCATATAAGATAACTGGTTCCACTTTAGCTAGCAATACATAGTTTTCATCCTATTTTTGGTGGTGAAGACTACAATTTTAGATGTATTGCTGTTTACAAACAAGTTGTTTGCTCTGGCACAGTTAAAGAATAGGTCTAGCTTTTGCTTTAGGCCGATAGGGGTCTTATCAAAGACCACCAAATTGTCTGCGAAAGCTAGCCAATTCAATTTTAAGTGTTCCAACTTAATGGGAAAAGTAGTACCTTGTGCCCAGATGTTGTCTATATCGTATATGTATGCATTGAAGAGGGCAGGGGCCAAGACACAACCCTGTCTTAAACCGACAAATGTTTTTATCGTCCTGATACTATGCCCTCCCCAATCAGCCTGATCGTTATTGTGGAATCATTTATGCATACCAGCCAGCAGTTGTATCCATTTCAAAGGCACTGGCCAGGCCCATAATTTATTCCACAAGGTGGCTCTGTTGATCCTAACGAAGGGAACACCCACTTCATGTCAATAGAGGCCAAATAGCTAGTCCCAGTGGACCCTCTCTTGACTGCCACCTGAAGATGGCCCTTGATGGTGGCATTTAAGGCTGTGCCCATACGTGGTCGACGCCACCTGAAAGCGGGAGCCAACACCTAGATGCTTAAAAGAGCTATTTAAATCCCTTAATAAGAGTGACGAGAAGATTTTACTAGTTGCATCTAGGAGTAGTTGTTAGGATCACTTAATTCGCCCTTTTCTATAGATGGAAATTGTTATGTACTCATGCCAGGTTTGGGGAAAACGATGGGTAGAGAAGATGAACCCAAAGAGCGTCTTCAATGGGCAAACCCACGCTTGTGACCATTCCGTTATTAAGTTAACACGTTTGAGTACTTTCCCCATCACACACGGTCTCCGTGGTACTCTGTGGGACTTTTTTCTATCCGTCTCTGGTTGTTGCTGGGATACAACAATTTCAGTTAATCTTGCGGTTCCTGTCGACTTTGCTGTCTATTCGCACACCAGCTGTAGTATATAGTAGTAGAACTTGTCCCCTTAAGACTAAGGCAACTATATTTGCTTTCCCCATTTTCTATAGCTTGTTTATGAGTGCTATGTCACCTTCCTATTCTAGAGTCGTGGCCTTTCCTAAACTTTTGTACTGCTGCTCTGGTGCTGCATCTCCTCTATGCAATGCCATTTGCTCATTCTTCACATTGTGCGCTTGACCACTTCAGATCAGTGTCTCAGCACTACCTCTTGACATGGGCCAAGCATGCCCTCTTGCACCTTCGTAGCCCTGCTAGCTATGGCCTTCCTAGACCCCAGATGTTTTGCAACCAACCTCCTCCAGGCTTCTCTATCCCTCTTGCCTCCAATCTCCAACTTTCTCTATTCTTCCATTAAACCCCTTTCTTATACTCCAGCTTGCTCCACACTTTTGCCGCCAGCTCCTACCATAGCACTTAGACCCCTCCTACAGGTTTGGCTTTCTTTGAGAGTCTGCACACAAATGGTAGAGTGTCTGTGGTTGGCTGCACGTAATTGATTCACCTGTGTTTGCTTTGGAACTTGGACCAAGCACCTAATGGCGGGACTGTTACCATGGGATTGATTTTAACAAATCATGGGGATGATGCCGCTCCAGGCTGTTCAGAGCATTCTTTTTGTTGGCCAGTGGGATGGCCTATGAATGGTAAGCAAGTAAAAACATTTTTTTTTAATGTGGCAGTGTTTCCATGCGTGTGCTACCTGGGCTCACGCTGCAGAGAAATGAAGTCCGGGTCTGTTTCTGAACTGGAAGCACTGTGCTATTGTTATAGCCAAGTGAGGTGTGCCTCTAATGTTTGAGGGGATTTGCTGAGTGAAGGCATATTCCTCTGATGTCTGAGCGGAGGTTTGATACCAGTGCCAACAGAATTACATTTCTTTTCTGCATTGTTTTATTTTGCTTGCAAATTTCTGTTCTGTCAAATGTGCAGTGTTTACACATTCCTCTGCTCCAGGTATACAAAAAGTACTTCTTTTTGGAAATGAGGAGATCATTGCATTACCGATTCCATATAGTTTCATCTCCTCGGGTGAAGGAAATTTCCCCTTGAAAGGGAAAGTGTCCTTATGTGACTCTTGAAGGTCCTCTGTTTTAGGACGGAGAATAAATGTGAGTAACCACGTGAAAATTACCATACCGCCCATCATCAACTACTTCTGGGAGGCGTCATGCCTTCCTGTTCATCCAAATAATGTCTAAAGCAGGGGAAAGACACAAAATTGATTACTTTAAAGGTTACAGAGTTTGGTTAGGTGCCAAGTTTTGGGCAATTGTTTACTGGATCATATATTCTCCTGCTCCCAAATTGTCAGACCGTTTCTGAAGTGTTTTCCGCCACCCAATTCTAAAGATACATTTTAAAAATAACTTGGTGGGTAGGTTTGATCAGATTTTTAAGTTGATGATTTGCACCAGGAACTGAATTGGATGACCTGAATGATCAGAGGTACATATTTCAAGTTACTAGCTGTTAGATAGGCTTAGAATGTGACTTCCATCTCCAAATCGATGCATCCATACACCACACAATTTCGAAATCGCGAACGGCTAGTGGATATTGTGAGGCAAAGATATCTTAACCATCAAACTGTATGCAATGTGTTCTTGCAGGGTGGAACCTTTGTAAGTATATCATTTGCTAATGTACAGGAATTGCATTCATCTGGGAGAGTTAATCTGTAGATTGTTGGAAACTAGCAGTATCCATTGTAGGGCAATTGTAGCACCCTTAAAGTAATAGAATAATTTTTCACAGGCCAGAAGGGCATTTAAGGGCAGGGGTTTTGAAATGTAACATGTTCTGGCTCTAAAACTGATTTCTAATAAATGTTTGACAAATCTTCTTTACCTAGAAGTAAAGCCGCTCCAAAGTCCATGCTAAATGTTGCTGTGGTTAAATTCACCTACTAGTGGTGTATATATGCAAGTCCTGGTATGTACTCCTGCTGGATCCTTTGGCATTTCCTCTCTCTGAATCAAAAACTTTAGAGTTGAGTAATACATCCTTTAACCACGGCAGTTATTGTCTGTGCCATGCTACATGCGTGTTAAAGCTACATCAGAACAGAAAGGGGTAATGGTGTTGGGAACGAGTAGAGGGAGGTGACACGAGATTAGGGGCGGTTGGAAGAATGCATTCGACATAACCCTTTCAGAGCTAGTTATCATATTCGAAATGCAGGCAAAAATGAGCTTATTTGAAGGAGAAATGAATAGACTATCATCCCTGGAAGGCCTTTTTGGAACTGGTCGTGTTCCCATAACTTTTTCAGAACGAAAAGTGTGACTATTTTAGCCTTGGGTCCAGGGACAGATAGTTGTGTGAGCTTTGGGCTTAGTACTCCCAATTTTTCTCTGTATTCTTGTTCTTTCTTCTTTCAGGGACATCTTCCCGTGTTGCCAGATGACAAGTTCTGTGATGCTTTGTAGTGAACCCCCACCTTCGCTAGGCACTTGGGTTCAGAAGTGACTATCCTTGGTGGTTGATGCTGAGTAGTTTCAAAGCAATCTTCCGTTCCAAGTGGAGCCATTGGAGGGTTTTTAATGCTGCTGTGATGTGGTGGTGTCCGTTAAGGCCTGCAACATTTTCAAACTGTACGCTGTTGCAGTAATGAGAGCTATGTCATTAGTGTTTTAGGGTGGCAGTATTGCAGTGGTTTGTGCAAGCATTCTCCGAAGCTCTTAAGATATCAGCCTTCAGTCTCTAGTCCAAGAAGGGAAGATTTTTTTTTTTCACTGAGGTATGAAAGTTAGCATTCATTGAGGGTGATGAACACAGTTCTTGCTTTTGTCTTGGCACACCAAGGTTTGAGTCAGTTGAATGGTAAATTGCTGGGGATGGTTGCAGCAAAGTGCAGTATTTCAGTTTGTGTTGCTTTCATACAAAGCCAACTGCTCGGCATCCTCTCTTGAAATTCTGTTAGGCATGTTATGTCTTGGTTCCATTCTCTAGGTAGACTATATATACACTGACAGAAGGACGCTTGGCGTCTTATAGTGTAAGTAGTTTCTGTGAAAATCTGTTATATTTGGGCTTGAGGCGCATTATGGCACGATCAGTGACAATTACTTTTATTTTACTGTAGCTTATGATAACGCTCTGCCCTCTGCGATCTGTTACTGTTTTTACCGTTCAGGTATTATGCACAGGGACATTCTTTTAACTTTTTAAACAATTTTTGGCAAGCGCTTATCACTTTGTAACTTTGTTTAGATTGGCTCATTGTTAGGATCACGTTTGGCGGCGGTGTAGTACTGTGGTGTTCTTCTAATGTGTTTAACTTTGAGAGGTTTACTTTGTGGCTGTGTATGGTTACATATTGGTTGACCTAGTGTGTAGGAGGAGTATTGGCACACAGTGGTGGTTTGGTGAAATGATTGGCTGTTGGTTCTCCAGTTACTTATTTTTGGTTTTTACTAATGCAGCATGCTCTGTTCTTCATTACAACACGAAAAATTACTTTTGATTGAGGTTATTATTGGCCTTTAATTTTCATTTGTTTTCATCTGTCTGCAATTAATAAAGCTCATGCATGTTTTCATTAAACCTAATTGACATGTATGTCGCAAGCATATGTGGAATTATATTTGAAAGTAACTCTGACTGAGTATCTTTATTTGACATTGTTCTGCTGATTTCTTGCTCTTAAGAATGGGTATATCTAGAAACACGTCAAGTTCATTAAAAAATATTCTTTTTTTGACGGCCACATTTTGTTCTTTTACTTATTTTGAACTTATTACATATATTGTGAATTCTTGACTGTATTCACACTATATTGGTATGTGTAGGACTGCATTGTCTGTATTCAGCACACTTCACATTTGTTCATTGTTAATTACTAACCTTCGTGCCAGGGTTGTTTTTTCTCACACGCACCCTACAATTCTTGAGTACCTTCATGCCTGTGGTTTATATTCATGAGACAATAGCTTGACAATTGCACACCTTTAGAAAGTCATAACATCCATTGAAGTGCGTGGGCAGTGGTTTCATGTATATGTTAAACAGGATAACTGCTTAATATATAGAATCAAAAAGATTGAATATTCTAAATATTAAAGTCTAAAGTCAAAAAAACAACCTCTCAAATTCAATAATTATGATTTGTTGGGTTGGTGCTTGGTGTGGTGGGTAAGTGAGCACAGGAATTGCTTCCTGTTTTAAGAGGTTGTTTTATATAGCTTCAGAAATGTAGATTTTTGGTGAACCATTATGAGTTTATTTCTAATTTTGCCCGTAAACATACTAAAGAGCAATTTCATTATTTGAGATTTCATCTTTTTTGGCAATAAAAAAAAAAGAAACGCATCTTTTTCCCATAGTGGCAGAGCTGATAGTTTTGGGACTCTGCAGGCTGTTGGTTAGGGATGTTTGAGATAAATCACAATTTTCATTTTTACCCATCTAACTTCAGCCAAATCTGCTAGAGCTTGGATTGATCATCAAACGTTTCCTGCCTTAAATCACAAGTGGGCAGAATATCAGTTCACAAAAGTTCTAGGCCTGAGGGAAAGATACAATACATTGATGATATCACGGCAAGTAATGTCAAATGCCCTTTGATCCTGGTGGAAAGAAAAATGCGATTTCACCGATGTAAAACAATGTTTAATTCTGTTTATGAATATTTATTAACTAGTAACTTAGGTGGGTAAAAAAACTATTTTAGTTACCAAATACATTTTAACTAGGGTGCTGCCTTAACGTTTGAGTTATCCATAGCAGCAACTGCTCTTCTCAGACAGGGAGTCATCCTGCACTTAGCAAGTTCAAATCCTGTGACGGAGCTGATTTAACCTTTTACACGTCTGATGATGATAATGCCCAATTTATTAGCACTCGGTTGCTGTAGGATACTACAGGAATCCAGAAAATAGCACTAAATAAGAAAAAATATATGGTTATATCAATGGTCGCGTTTACGATAGGACAGCGGAACACTCTGAATCATTAGTGTCCAGGGGCACTGCTGTTGCATGCCAAGTTCAATACTAAATGCCTCAGAAATTCCCATTAATGCAGTAAAGGAATTTCATATCTGGAAGAGTCCTATGTACCGTACTACTTATGTGTGAAGCAGCCGTCCCTCGGTAGTGGCACCAACATGCCTATTTCAGCCCCCCAACCTCCTGGGTGTTTCACACTCTTGCTCACACACTTGATCTCCACCAACCCCCTTGCCCTTACCTTTGCACCCACTGCTCTTTGCTCTGATGCAGGGTGCTCTGCCTTTTGGAACACAAGGAATGGTAGACCTGTGCTTCCTATTTTTCAGTTGAGCATATGCCTCACACGGAACCAACTTCTGCAAAGGATTGTCCCTCCCTCAGAGCATTGCCAGCTAATAGGAAGCAAATTGGAATCTGCATAGGGGCTTTAGGAGGCCGAAGGGATGGTATCTACCAAAGGTAAACCGGCTCTGTTCAGCCCTCTCTTTAATTTTGGTGAAGCTGCCTCTGCAATTCGTGAACCGGATCACAGAGATGCCACCAGGTGTATCACCAGATACATCTAGCAACCACCAAATGGTGCCTTTTTCCTCATGCTTTCTGATATAATTTATAACGCATCTGGCTATATGTAATGGCTTCAAAGTGTTGTAGGGAGCATGGCCCTTCGGCAGATCATGGTCTGTAGAGACGAGAGGGAGAGCAATGCAATGCATGGATCAGCAGTTGTAGTTTTAGACACTATACAGAAAGCAGAAATGTCTAGTGTGGACACAGCCGAAGAGTGGAAAGGGACGAGGCAAAGTCGGTTTTGAAGATGAGAGATTAGGTGATAGCTAGACTGGATTTTCTTTTTTTTTTAATGAAACTCGGTTGTAATGCTACAGGGTGCAGCACTAGAAGTGGAAAGTAGCGGCAAATAAATGTCTAGGAAACCCCTAGGGCAATTGTGTACAGTTGAGGGCACTGCTATAATTTACATGCATGTACATGTATACAGTAAATACTATGGACATGATGCTTGCCCTTATAATTATGATCTCATTCATAGTGACATCATCAACTCAAATCAATGAGTCGCAGAAAAGAAGATCTTAAGTCCCCAACAAACCGGTTTTAGAACAGGATGTGGAACAACTGATAGTATATGGGCACTACGCCTGCTGGGGGCAAAAGCAAGTCGTAGAGGGTACAGCTGCCGCTATCTTTGTTTCGTAGATTTCACCTACGCCTTCTATAGTGTAAATCGAGGGAGGCTGTGGGAAAAATTGAGAAAATGGGGCATTGATCCAGACTGGTTATATTTTATTAAGGCCTTGTATACAGATACTAATTGGTAGTCAGAACATCAAAGGAGGGAGCGATAACTGGATCCAACAGGACAAATGTGGGCCTGAAACAAGGTTGCATCCTTGCGCCTGCTCTATGCATTCTGTGTGTGTTTGTGTGGAAAATAGGAGACAAGGAGGAGCTTTGGGGGACTCCACAACTGAGGTGACCGGGGAGCCGAGAGAAAGGGGGGCAAATATACAAACAAAGTTTAAGAACAGGTTTATTTGGGGGGAATGTGGTTGCACAATTTCTATTACTTTACTTACTACACATGATAGATTGTTTTCATTAGCCCAATTGTCTGTATTAATAATGTACATTTTTTGGGAATAACAAAACCCTTGAAATTCAAAGAAAACTTTAGTTGCAGAACGTTAAAGTGAGTACTTAATGCAACAAAACCCCTGAAATTCAGCTAAAGCCACCTCAACGTCACGCAGCCTGTGACCACCATCTTGACATCACAGATCATATCACTGATGACATCACTAATTACATTACAACAGTAACTTCCACTAAGCAAGGTCAGTGTGCATGGACAAATTTATTTTAACACATTAATGGGTACTAGTCATGGACTTCAGTTATGGACAGTGGTCACAACCTTCACTCATGTGTAACTGAACATTTTAAAACACTAACAGGCTACCAACCATAGACTCTGGCCTTGACCAGTGGATACCTCTTTCAACCGTGTCCATATACACTGTATGTCCATGTATTATATACACTGATGAGGCACTAGCCATGGACTTTAGCACAATACTGGTGAGCAGCCACAATCTTTGGCTGTGCCCACTATATATTCTAACATATAAATGGACCACTAGCCATGGCCTTCGACCTTGAGCAGTTTCTACATCTTTTTGTCATGTCCACAATATATTTTAAAATAATAAAATGCAATAAGCGATGGACTTTGGTCAGGCCCACTGTGTATTATACAACACTAACCATCCAGTAGCCATGGTCTTCAACACAATACAAGCCAGTGGCCACGGCCTATGACTTTGCAGACTGTATATTCTAACATATTAATGGACACTAGCTATGGCCTATAGCCATGTCCACGGACTACAGCTTTCAGCGTTGCCCACTGTATATTTTAGAACAGTGATGGGCTAATGGGCATGGCTTTTAACCATGCACATTGGCATGCCTCGAAAAATCTTTAAAACCTGCTAGTCCTGCAGATTGAGTAACTTAGTATATCTATTCGACCTACGAGAAATGTTCTTTCCCTCCATCGTGATATCGAAGCGTTGCTTCGATCCAACACACCATCTCCCTCTGTTCCTACTCCTCAAACTTTTATTTCTCACTTTGCCTCTGTTCCTAATGCCAGTGTTGTTGTTCTAGTATCTAATGCTCACCCATCGGCTTCCCCCACTGATCCACTCCCTTCGGCAATCATTTCTAAGGGCTGTCCTCTTCTTATACCTTATCTTGTTTCTTTCTTTAACATCTGTCTCACTACGTCCATTTATTGCCTCCACTTTCCGTTCTATCTCTCTTCTATCCTATCTTTCTAAACTCTTGGAGCATCTTGTCTACACTTGCATTTCTGTTTTTGTCATTGATTCTTTTCTGCTTCCTCATTTTCAATCTGGCTTTCGTCCTCTTCACTCTACTGAAACTGCCGTTCTAAACTCACTTCTTTCCTCGCTATTATATGCACTCTTCTTTTCTTGTTGTCTGAGATCTCTCTGCTGCTTTCAACACGGTAGATCATGCTCCACTCCTAACATCACTTTCATCTTTTGGTATTCAAGGTTCTGTCTGTCCTGGTTCAAGTCTTACCTCTCCAACCAAACTTTCTCGGTCTCTTGGGCGGACAAGTCCTCTTTACCCTTTTCACTTGAACATGGGTTGCCTCAAGGGTCAGTCCTAGCCCCCTTCCTCTTTTCCTTATAGACCTCACATCTTGCTGCTATTATCTCTTCTTTCGGTCTATCACACCATTTCTACGCAGATGACACTCAACTATTTCTTTCTCTTTCCACCTTTTTCCCTGATATTTACTGCACACTCAGCTTGTCTTGTCTTGAATGTCTTTCCATTTTCTCACTCTTAATGCTGGGAAAACTGAAGTTCTGTTCTTTCCTGCTAATACCATTCCCCTGCATCCATTTCTATCTGTTCCACCATCTAAGCTTTTTAAGCTTTCAACCTCAACTACAACTCGTAACCTTGGTCTGCACTTCGACTCAAATCTTTCTTTCTCTCACCACATCTTTCTTACTTCCCGTTCTTGCCTTTTCCACCTTTATAAGATCCGTAAAGCACACCCACTTCTCACTTTTCAAGCGTCTAAACTTCTAATCTCTTCTCTGATTTTCTCCCGACTATTCTACTGTTCTTCTATTCTGTTTGGTCTTCTCAGATATCGCTTGGACCCTCTAAACTCAGTCTTTTCAATTCGTCTATTGTTGTCTTCCCTACCGCGACACTATCCCCTCGTCTGTTGCAACACTTCATTGCCTACCAATGGCTACCTTTTCACTCTCAAATAAAGTTTTTAAATCTCTTTATGGTCTTGCTCCTAACTATCTCACTGAACTCATATCTTTCTATGCTACATCTCGCTCTTTGTGGTCCGCTGCCCATTTTAGACCTTTGGTTCCTCGTCCTCCCTGTGCTCAGTCTCATTTCCGATCCTTTGAACTTCTTGCTCCTCTCCACTGGATTGCTCTTCCACTCTTTCTCTGCAGTAATAACTCTCTACTCTGTCTTATGTGGTTCTCTCAATACACACTTACTTCTACACCCTTGAGTGATTGTAATCTGGTTTCAATTGTCCATTCAATTTTATTGTACCTTGTTCTAATTTTTATTGTACAGCGCTTTGGCTTAAGGCGCTGTATAAAAGACCAATAAGATACAAAATACAAATGCACTCGACCCATGAAGTGGATGTTTTTTCTTTAATTGAAGAACATGGTGACGCACAACGACACACTACCAGCACTGTCAATGTGCCTTTCACAGCAATGCAAGCAAGTGACAGTTGACATTATTTAATATTGTAATGGTTCCCGTGCAGGTGACTCAAGGGTGGTGCCACTTGGGTAACTGAAGCAAGATTCAGAAATCTAAAAAGCCCTGAGGCTCACAGCACGGATGCACTGAAGTTGTGTGTCATACTGTTCTATAGCATTTAATGCTGGATTGCTCCTGTTTATAAGCACTGCGCTAGCAGGTATTTTTACTCCATTTTATGGAACCCCATTTATCAAACTCAGAAGGATGAAAAATGCTGTCAGACTAGTTGCAGTATTCCAACCTGCGGTCGCTTAGTCCTCCGTCTATGCCGGAACGTCTGGGATTTGTCTCCTGTTCTTCATGTGAACATCGCTTTGCTAGGGCGGACGCCCATTCTCTCTGCTTGGAGTGTCTGGGCCCGGACCATCGTTGGGATTTGTGTTTCTACTGCGACTTACTCTCAGTCCAGGCACTCCAGCGTCGTCGTCTTCTTTGGTGGGAGGAAGTCTTTCAGCGCGTTCCTCCACCTCATTTTCAGCTTTTCATCGATGAAAAGAAGAGACGCCCGGTAAATTCCTTACTTTTTAGCGCTACACGGCCTGGGGATTCCTTCTCAGGGTCTTCTAGGTCCGGGAGGGGCTTGAGCAACTCTGCTACCAGGGTTTCCCCTGAGGTGCCTCACAGGCCTAACAGGCGTACCAGAGTTTTCTCTGAGTGTTCCCACGACGGACCTGCCAAAACCAGACCATGCTCCGAGGTTCACCTGTCAGTTGCTAAACTTCAGCCCAGTTAATCTGTGGCTTTGGATACAGGGGTTCGCTGTGAGGTCCCCGTTTCTGGAGCTTTCTGTACCAAGCTGGGAACCTTCTTTTTGGGGCTGAGCAGCCGTTCCCACATCAAGTGGACAGTAAAAATCTGTTTGGCCCTTCTTATGACTGGCACACTCGGATGCCGGTGGCTCATACTGTCTCTCTTCATCCTGCTTCTGCTCCACTGGTCAATGTGGACCCGGTTGGTGGTGGGCCTTCCTGGCAACCATCCTCATTGCGTTTGTGGCGGTATGCCCCGTATTAGCGGCCTCTGCCCGCCCCAGCTCCTAAACCTTCATCAGAGGATGCTTTTTTCGGTAAATTTCAGAGGCTCATGCAATCTGACCCCAATTCTCGCGCCTTGAAACACTTGTGTATAGGCGCGTTATGCCATATCATATCATATCATGAAGGAGTATTTTAAGGGTCTTTTCAAGGAAATCTACCCTGAACCCCCTGTTCCACCTTCCACCCCAGCAGTTCCGACAGCTCGTGCGGTGGTGCCACCTCTTCCTCTTGGCCCGCTGTAAAGACTGGAGGGGGGTGTCTGTACTTCTGCTCTCTATATGATAGAGGAGAGGCACAGAGGACCCCAGCCAAGATTCTCTATTGGTACGTGGTCGAGCAATCAAGGCCTAGCTTCTCAGGAGGTGATGCAGGCTGGTTCTTAAGTACAGTGTAGTCCCCCATCCCCCACAAAGGGAATGTCCACACACTGTATTACTGAAAACAGTCTTTATATAATTAATATTCAAAGGTATGTACACTATCACAATAACTCACTTTGTACTCAGAAGTCAACAATGGCAAATATATACAATTCTAAAGTGGTACCACCAATATTATCAGATCTCTTTAAAGTGCATCAACTATACTGTTAAAATGTCACACAGATCCTTAAAAAGGGAACCAGCAATAGAGAGAGGAGGGAAAGCAAGATGGTTGAAATGATAGGCAGAATACTGAGTCAGTTACCTAAACACACTTCTGTGTGGAGATTCCCCCCCCACCTGGGCAACCTGTAAAATAAATAATCTTATTTCCTCCTATAATGTTTTTACCCCCCCAATGTACCTGGTGGAGCAGAGTTCTTCGAAGAAGCGTCGATGGATCCTTCTTGAGTGACCCTCTTTCAAGCAGGAGTCGCGGATTGTCGAGAGGCGTCGGAGAAAGTGAACTTGGCGTCGATGAGAAGTTCGAGGGTGCCGAGACCACGGCGTCGATCCAGGCGGTGCTCGTCGGCGACGTCATGTGAGGATGAGGTGTGCGGGGCACCTCGGCGTTTGATAGATCTGGACCGCAAAGAGTTTCAGAACTGTGGCCCAGCAAGGGCGTCGAGTCATCGAAGTCTTTGTGGCCTTCAGGTGGTGGGAAACCCACCGGCGGATTCTCCTCGGCGCGTCTGCGGCCTTGACTTTCTCCGGCAGGATAAAGCGGTCATCAGTGCGGACAAGGGAGTCCTTTGATTCAAATGTTCTTAGGCAAAGGAGCGGGCGGCTCCGGTTGTCGGCGGCACGGCATCAAGCGGACCCCGCGTCTTGGCAACACAACTTCGACGGGCCTCCAGCGGTTACACAAACCTGCGAACCCTGGTCGATGGCAATGGACTTCAACAGCGGCGAAGTCCTGGTGCTTCACCTCGTTCTCCGTCTCCGGTCGGCAGCCTTTCGAGGGTCCGACTTCAAGGGAGCTTCGGCAAAGGTTAGCGGTGCTCGATGGTCCCTCGGAGCATGGGAAGAGGGCGCCTTACCAGGTCCTCTCTCGGATCAGTCTTCGACGAATTTGGCAGCTTTCAGATCAGGTCAAAGCAAATGCAACAGCAAGTCTTCTTCTTCCAGCTGGGCATCGAGGATCAGCAGTTCCAGTTAGTCTTCAAGTGTAGACACAGCTTCTGAACAATTTCCACTGGTGAGAGGTCCCCAGATATACTATCCTGTCTCTCATCCACACTGCTGGGTCACACTCAGCAGCCAATCATTCAGAAGGGCATTCATGCAGTCAGTCAGCCAATCAGGCACACAGTGCATTCAGGCCATCCTCCTCCCTCTCAGACTCTCACAACATGAAATGTGGATTGGGACGAGTACCCAGCCATTCAACACTACACACTGCATTCAGGCCAGTTTCGGGCAGGGCTGTCTCAGTCTTTGTCTTTCATACCAGAAACCAGACGGCCACAACAAGAAGTGCATATTGGTCACACACTCCATTCACCCAGGTCCCACCCACAGGGTGTACCCACAACATACAGTCACTGGGAAGGCTCCAGCCAGTCTGGACTGAACTTCACAACAACACCATATATGGAACTTCCACCCACAGTCCATCAGGGGGAAGGGACAGAGTCAGGGCTTCCCAGGACTTTGGGAAAACAAGGTAACAGGCAATAGAAAGAAAGCAAGAGGCCACAGGGGGCCATCCTGTTTTCTATCAGGAATCAACTTATTCCCATGGCAGGGCCTGGGTATCCCAAAATGTAGGATACTCCGAGCACCTGTCAAATTCAGCATGGAGCTGCCACCAGCCTATACCCTGCTCTGTGGGCCACCCACAGGTGCAAAAAAACATACACTAGGGGCACAGGGTTGTACCCCCACCCATGGGTGCCATAAGGGTATCCCATGGGTCTGTACACCAAACCAAAAACAGGAAGAGCTGCACTGCCAGGAGTCCCACATGGACTCCTGGGCAGAAAATAATACAGAACACAATGAAAAAGGACTACAGGACAAGGACAGGGAGGCCCTGTCCCTCCAATGCATTTCCAGCATCACACCCGCCTCAAGCTCTTCGTCCCCTACCTCTGCTGTCTCCCATAGAGAAGACCCAGAAAGAGCGGGAAAGCACTTTAAAACCTGAGACAGTCCCACTGTCTGCTACCGATTCACTGGATGACCCTCAAGCAGATCAGGATAGCGATTAGCAGACCCGCTCTGTCAGAGCATTCCATGCCCGGGTACTGGATATGATGGCCCTCCTTGACATTCCAGTACCGTAGGCCCCCACACCACAGGAGGGTGTGCTTTTGGGAGCGTTCACCCTGTCACCACAAGAGCGCACTGGCCTGTTCCTCCAGAAAGACATTTTGGCGGAGGCCTGTAAGGTCTTGGATAAGCCCCACACCGGGCTATACTTAAATAAAAGAATTGACGCATGTTACAGGTTCCACACCTCTGAGGAGGTAGCCTTGGCGTCTTGTCCGCTCCCTTCCTCGACTGTGGTAGCTTCGGCCACACTTCAATCCAAGCCGGCCTCTGCGACCTCGACGGCTGCGGCTCAGATTCTGTCCAAGGAAGACCAGATTCTCGACTCTTGGGCAAGAAAGTCTTTGCCAACTCAGCACTTCAACTTTTTCAAGCAAATACCGAGCTCATCCTGGCAGCAGCTAATCTGAGGCTGTGGAAGGAGTTGGCTGATTTCCAGGAGTGTATTCCTGCGGATAGTCTAGACGACTTTACAGCCGGTTTGTCGGACACCAGGGTGTTGGCACAAGATCTGCTGGAAGCTGCGGCACACCATGTAGATACCTCAGCTCAAGGCCTCATGGTGGGAATTGACACCTCCTGCCACACATGGCTCCATGCGACAAAGTTTTCAAAGGAGGTGCAAGACAAAGTACTGGACCTTCCATTCAATGGCAAGGAATTGTTTCATTCTTCTATGGATGAGGAACTTACAAAGACCAAGAAGAGCACACAAACCTCCAAATCTTTGTTGGTCCTGGCTAAGGTCCCAGCTAAATCCCCTTATACACAGAGGTCAGAGTCTCAGTCTCGATCCTTCTCCAGCTTCAGGGGGTTTCAGGACCGCCAGGCGCGCAGAACTGAATCTCCGATTGGTGGTACCCGTACCCGTCATAAACAACATGGCCGGTTTTTCTCTCGCCCATCAGCCTCCTCTCCTGGGACAGGTAGTCTCCCTGCCAACAAATCTGCTAAATTATATTTTTTGTCGGTCGCACGAGACTCCGGTGGGAGGACCAATCTCGTCTCATCAGGCATGGCAGACCATCATCAAAAAACGGTCGGTTTTGTCCATCACTCGGGCGGACCTTCGCTTGCCCCTCCCTGCTACCCCACCATTCAATCCTCCCTTCCAACAGATCGGGACACCCTCCCTCAGAGCCGAGGTTCAGCAACTTCTAGACCTTAAGGCGGTGGAACCTGTTCCCTTTGGGGAGCAAGGGGAGGGCTTCTACTCTCATCTGTGCAGTGTCCAAACCCAACCAGGCTGGCCTGCGCACTATCCTCACACTTTCCCAGTTCAATCTTTCTCTTGCGCAAGAGAAATTCAAGATGATCACACCCTGCCAAATAAAGTCCTCTCTTCGGAAGGGCGACTGGCTAAGTGTAGTGGACCTTCAGGATGCGTATATGCACATCCTGATATGGAGGCTGCATTAAAAATATCTGTGGTTCTCCCTGGGAGTGGAGCATTTCCAGTTCTGTGTACTGCCGTTTGGTCTCAGCTCGGCGCTGCGTGTCTTTACGAAGATATATGTCATTACAGCTTTCCTTTCGGCTACAGGGTGTTCATGTATATCTGTATTTGGACGACTGGCTCCTGCGCAGCCTTTGTCCACTGACGGCTTCGAGCAATCTCCAGTCTCTCCTCCCGCTCCTGTTCCATCTTGGGCTGTCGGTGAACTGGCAAAAATCTTCCATAACGGTCTCCCAAGACCTGATCGTCCTGGCTTTCTGTTGGAACACGGTCATCTCCAGGGTGTACTTCATGGCGGACGGGATTGCGGATCTATTCGCCACGTGCCCGCTCTTCATCCAGTCAAAGCACATGACGGCTTGGTGGTTCCAGAGACTTCTGGGCCTCATGGCTTTGTGCGTACTTGCTCTTCCTCTTCCACATATCAAAATGAGGCGTACTCAGCTGGCTCTTAGGAGCTGTTGGTGTCAGGCTTTGGACTCGGATTACAAGATGATCCCAGTTCCATCCTGCATGATGACGGATCTCCTATGGTGGTCTTTGACCAACAATCTTACAGTGGGGGGTCTCCTTTCACAAGCCCTGCCCACAAGTGACGATTACCACAGACTCCTCCCTTCTGGGGTGGGGCGCAACGCTGGATCATCTCCAGGTGTTCGCTCTATGGACGCTGCAGGACAGGCAGTTTCATATAAATTATTTGGAACTCCTGGCTGTATTTCTGGCCCTGAAAGCTTTTCGACCGTCCATCACGAACAGGGTGGTCCACATCCGCATGGACAACTCGTATCAATGTTTTATATAAACAAGACAGCGCCCAGCTACGAGTGGTAACTGAACATGGAGGTCCTCAATGGGGCACTCCAGAAGTGGACCTCTTTGCGACTTCTACAAACAGGAAACTTCCTCTTTAGGTATCCAGGAACAGTCTCAGGGCCTCCTCCTTAGGGGACGCTCTCGAAATTCCGTGGCACAACATGAAGGCCTATGCTTTCCCGCCGCTACCGCTGATTCATCGGTCACTTTGCAAGCTCAAGAATTCATTGAATTGCACTCTCCTGTTCATAGCTCCTTGGTGGCCAGCCAGATTCTGGTTCTTGGAACTTCAGCAATTGTCTATTTGTCCTCCGACCATACTGGCGTTGATTACCAACCTGCTTCACCAGTGCGATCAGCTGATGTGGCACCCCTCCCCACAATCATTTTGCTTGACGGCCTGGTGCCTGAATTCAAATCCTTATCGCAGTTTAACTTATCAGAGGACAATGTGCGCATTATCCAAGCGGCAAGGAAACCCTCTACGAGGGCTCCGTATAGGAGCAAGTGGCTCCGTTTTTGCCCCTGGTGTTTAGTTAAGCAGCTGGATCCCAGACATGCCACGATTGACACTGTCCTGTTGTTCATATCTCATCTGGCAGCTTTGGGCATTCATGTCTTGTCTTATAGGACTTACTTGTCGGCTATTGCTGCCAACCTGTCTACTGACAGCTGTTCCTTTTCATTGACGAACCCAGTCAATAAAAGGCATTTTGCAGGTCTATTATCTATTTCCACCGGTACGTAATCTTCATCCAAAATTGTACTTGAATGTGGTCCTCACCGTTTTATGCCATAAACCATTTGAATCTATGACTGCAGTTGATCTCAAATACCTTTCGTGGAAGGTCGCTTTTTTGATTGCTGTCACTTCGGCAAGGCGAGTAAGCGAGCTTCAAGCTTTGTCTGTGGAATATCCGTTCCTCACCTTCCATAAGGATAAGGTTGTGCTCCGCACTCATCCTGCTTTCCTACAGAAGTTAGTGACTGATTTTTCATTTGAATCAATCTATCTTATTGCCCGTCTTTTTTCCGAATCCGGCCTCAGATGCTGAGAGGGTTTTGCACAATTTAGATGTCAGGCGAGCCCTGGAGTTCTTTCTTGACAGAACGACTGAACTCGGGGGCTCCTCACAACTCTTTGTTACATTCGGAGACCCGAAAGGGAAACCTGCTTCAAAGGCTACTATCTTCCAATGGATTGCCTCCTGTATTTCAGAAGCGTATACCATGCAAGGTTTTCAACCTCCGAAGGGCATTCATGCCCATCCTGTATGTGGCAAAGCGGCTGCTGTTGCCTTCCAAAAGTATGTTCCCTGGGAAACCATTGCCAAGGCGCTACGTGGGCTTCCCCATCAGCTTTTTGTAAACATTACTGCTTGGACCTGAGCTCCAGGGCCGATGCCCAATTCGGCCAGGCTGTTCTTAAAAATCTATTTCAGTAAGGAGTTTCCATCCACCCGTATTACCTGTGAGGAGTGTTTGGGAATCTCCCACAAGTATGGAGGAAAGGGGACAGGACGTAGGAGTATAACAGTTACTCACCGTGGTGACTACCTTACTCCTAGTCCTTAGTTCCCTTTCCTCCATACGCCCACCCGCCGTACCCTCTAATAAGTATCCTCTATTATTGTGTAAATGGTCGCAGACCTGGCAATAGAAAAGGACTGAAGGGTAATGCGTGGGTCGGAGCTCAGGAGGGCGTGGTTACGGCCGCGTGTGGTAACCTGTGTAAAAAGTGAAGGATGACAAACATTTTCATTTATGATGCATTTTGACAAAAGTACTCTGGTCCCGTCCCGAAGGACGGAATGTCCCACAAGTATGGAGGAAAGGGGACTTATGGACTAGGAGTAAGGTAGCCACTATGGTGAGTAATTTTGTTAACTCATTCATACCACTTCATACATGTGCTTAGGGAACGGGTGCCAGTATGCAATCAAAAAGGCTTTGACAGAAGTGATTATATTTACCTGGCATGCCCTATCCCACACCAGTATCGTCTGAATCGATTCTTTACCCCAAGAGTTGAAAGAAGCAGAAGCCTTCAGTGATTTTTGTTCAGCACAGCTCGAAATACATAATTTCTGGCACATTGATCTTTTTTTGGAGAAGCTTGCAAACTTTATTCTTCCTAACAAGAGGAAGATCATTGCAGGTATGCTCCAAAGAAAGAAAAGAGAAACTGAAAATGATAAAATCAAAGACCATTTAAGAAGTTTGTTTTTTTGCTGAACAAAAACCTGTATAAAAGTGTCTTATTAACATGTTTTGCAAATGGCTTGAAGCATGATTTTTCTTCCTTATTAGCTTCATAAAGTCATGATTCCCTGCAGAAGCTATCGATTAGAAGTACGTTCTGGCAAGTGCCAAACCAAATTTTCATTGTCGGATATCTTTTTTTTATCCTAGAGTAAGTAAAACACCAGTGCCAAAATTACAGAGGGACGTATGCCATCATGCAACAGAAAACAGCAAAATATGGAAGGAACATTCTGTTCGGCTTTGGGCGACGTATCTAAATTAATGATCTCACTCGAATTTCCTTTTATAGAAAATTGCCATTAATGGCAGCATAAATGGTGACATATCTTCACAGAGAACACCGGAAAATCGAATACTGGCATTCTCATTAGGTCCAAACCTACTTAGCCAATTGTAGGGGCATCTGCACATCTTGCTGAACTTTGGAAAGGCTACTTTCCTAACCTTCAACAACGATTGAATAGTGGTCCCTATTGTTTCCAGTAAGCAGGAAAAATATATTTGTAGCAAAAGTATGTAGTTCTTTGCTTTTATTCCAATCTCATGTCGCACAGTCGTGCAGCTGTACTTTGATATATGCCCAGAAGGTGGAATTAGCTGGGTGTTTTAGAACTCTAAGCCCATTTAATGTTCGGTTGGGTCAGAAGACCGTCTACTATTCGAGTTGAAATGTTCATGACAGTTTTCCTGTCTCTTCCACAGGCACTATAAACAAAAAAGATATTGGATCAAAATTACTTTTGCTTTAACCAGATTTACATTTCCTTAGGCGCACTGCTGCCACCTAAAGGACAGTCGCGGAAAGTGCCATACAAACATTGCAGAAGAAATAATATGAACAAATAAGTGATGCTCGACGCCAGGGGTGTTGCTAGGTCTGGAAAAGATCCGGGGCTACACTAATGTTGGGACTATTGGGACTCTGGGCTAACTAGCCCGCCCCGATGGTCTACTACCACCAAAATGATTCTCGATCTGAGTAAAAAGTACTTGCCTTTGCGAGGGGATTCTGAGAGGCTTTATTGTTTTTTTTAATACTAACTGACCACTCACTATGGCCTTTGATGGTGGCCAGTGACCGCAGCCTTTGTCATGGCCAAACCACGGCCTAAATTGTTATTAAGGTAATCAAAGTGTTCATGAGCTAACTAATAAATTATGTTATGTCGAATTCCATTATTATGTAATCTGTGATATACAATCTAATTAGTGTTTTTACCAGTGATGGCATCAGTGATGTGATTTGTAATGTCCTCAATGTTCTCATACAACATGTAATTGTGATGTGATCTGTGATGTCATCATTGTGGTCATACACTACGCAACAGGGGACGCAAAGTTAAGGTGGCTTTAGCTGAATTCGAGCCGCCCTATAGTTAAGGTGTGTCGGACTCCCATAGGACCCCTTTATATTCTTTTGTTAATAACTTTTGATTCGAGTACCGGATTTGACCTGAAGTGATTAGGGACTTGCAGTACCCCCCAGACTACAAAGCTCCTTAACGATCTGTTAAAAAATACAAAAGGTATTAAGAAGACAAACATTTTTTTCCTAACTTGCCGCCTACTTCTCATTCATTTTTACCATAGACAAACAAAATAAATGTTTGCCAAAGCGCACAACCCAAACAGCTGGACGGATTTGTAGCAGGTTTGAAACAATTTGGGCAACAATTGTTACCTCAAGATACATGCTTGGTTTGGGGTTAATCCGTGCAGTCTTTTTTTTACATTTCTGGCAGAGAAGAGGGTGCACTCTTCTCAAAATAGACTGCTATGTCTCAGGGATTTACCCCAAACTGGGTGTTTTTAGAAATGAAACAACTGCCATCTTGTATTTCTCTCGGTGTGCAAGATATTAGAGGTAATAGCCGAGGTTATGGGAAAATGAAACGTAGGAAAAAAGTCATTTGCAGGGCAAAAAAAGATGCAAATGCCATCAGGCTTCATGTGGGTGGGTTGGGGGGGGGGGTGAGGGGGTGGCTAGAAGGTACCAAGTGACTGAAATTTGGGAGTTGGACAGGCTCTAGGGGACTGAGTTTGGAACACAACTTTCTGTAGCTGCTGCTGTAGCCTCGAAGCCGACATCTCAAAGCAAACTACGTCACAGAAACCGTCTGTGTTGTGGGGGAAAGGGAGAGGGGGGCAAACTGGGGAGTGAGGGGAGCTGGTACAGATGAGGGGGGCACTTGGTGAGGCTCTGGGGGGGAGACGGGAAAGCATTTTATTTCCTGGCCGTTTTTCCGATATTCACGGCTATAAAAGACTACAGCTAGCCGAGGGTATGTGTAGTTCTGTAACAACAGATAGTTTTGTTTTTTCAAAAGATATTTTTACAGCTATAGTGAAGTCCTATAGTGAAGTCGGGGTGAGAAATCCCCCAGCCAGTGACACGATAGCCATCCACATCTCTTTTCCGTGCAGTAAACAGGACAGATTCTGCTTAGCTTCAAAGTAAGGAAGGGGCCAGCCCCCTCAGGCCATGATAAATGAGCCAAAGTTACAGGACCACTTAGAGAAACGGGCCACCCTTTCTTTGCTTGGAAGCTAAGCAGAATCCCTCCCAGTTACTGCATGGATGGGCGATCAAATGATTTTTAAAACCGTGCTTCTGTCAGTCCTTGAAAGTTTTGCAAGACAGACAAAAACCGGTGTCCACAAGCTGTGGAACACTCTCGTCCCCTGCACACCGATTTGTGTTTTGTAAAGACAATAATTTAAATATGTCTAAAGCAAACAAAATAGGAAAAGTAATGTATGAAAAATTATTTAACATAAATTATTCAAACATAGCCTTTTGGAATCCAAAGCAATGAGGGGCATGACTAGAGCTCATGCCGTGAGGACGCTTTCACCCGTGGCTACTGCCCTGATCCTGAAAAGATCCTGCGTTCTTTAAACAAAAGGCAAGAACGAGCGTCTTGGCCCGCACTCGTGGCTTTGGCAAGCGTTTCCCCTGCCCACGGATAACACCAATCTTAAAATCGGAGTGTTGGCGGGCGAGGAGACGATGGCGAATCTGAGACCCCCTGGGCTCCAAGATGGCCGACGCAGCCTTGGCTTGGCAGTGAGGGGGAGGAGCGGCTGGCAGTTCGACTCTGAGTGAGCCTGCCGGCGCTGAGCATGCCGGCACACCGAGAAGGCTCGGCAGGGGACATCGAGGGACACTGAGACCCGCCCGTCTGGATTCATGCTGCGGAGGGGGCCCCCTGCCCTGACCGAGGGCTTGCAGGCGCGAGCTGGAGGGGCCTGGTACGCACGGAGGACACCGGAGTGGATAAGAGGTACGTGGCGTGACTGCACGCCTGAGGCCCACCGAGAGAGCCACACCACACGCAGAGGGGCTGGGACCCGGTGACTCCTGGACATAATCCGTCCTGGGCTGGGACACTATTTGCTGAAGGAATTGGATGGGACAAACATCGAAACGAGGCACTGGGGCAGCGTGCCGCGGCACACCACATCCCACACTACACTGGGGGCGAATCCTCCCGCACGGACCTGGGGGCACCAGAGCCTAGATCCTGGGGTCTATAACCTCTATAAATTGCGAGCAGCTGGTCCCTAGATGCAACACGTGAATTCAGGCAGAGCACTACCCTCACAAGAGCGCCATATCCCTCTGCACTCTTGACCACCACTGGGGCCATGCCGTCCACGAAACAAAAAAAGGAAACGACGATCATGGACTGCTTCAATGTCACTAAACAGAAAGGGCAACCAAAACCCACCCCAAAAGCACAAGCACAACCTGCAGAGAGCCCCGCTAGCAGTGACAATCAAGTGCTCGAAGCAATTGCAGCCTTACGCACCATCGACACCAGGATTGGGGAGATTAAGTCAGACAAATACAGCTGATGAGACAAGATATGAGAAACCTCACGGAAAGAGTCACCACGGCCAAAACGACCCTGAAGGAGACGGCGGGTACCACTGGTGATCTGGAGAGGCGACTGACGGAGCTCGAACGGAAGAACGCAGTGCTGGAAGCCCGAGCAGAAGATGCCGACGGTGAGCCTGGCGTAATAACATACAGGTTCTGGGGGTTCCGGAGGGAATGGAAGGGCCCAACCAAACGGACTTCAATAAAAACATGATACTCCAGGAGATTGGAGCAGAGAAGCTATCGCAGGGGTTCACGGTGGAACGGGCCCACAGATCACTACAAAAAAGGCTGCCTCCGGGCTCGCATCCGCGACCCATGATAGCCAGGATACTGAACTTCCGCGGTAGGGAAATCATTCTGAGGTTCTCCAGAGAGGGAGGAGAGATCCGTTGGCATAACGCCAACATAGCCATATACCCGGACTACACCCCGGCGGTGCAGAGGGCCCGGAACTCTTTCGTGCCTGTTAAGCAGAAACTTAGGAAACTGAACCTCAAATACATGCTCATGTAGCGGTCCCGCCTCAAGGTCCTCTACAAAGGACATGCCGTCTTTCTTGAAACGCCTGCTGCGGCCAACATGTGGCTGGAGCACAAAAACCTGGACGATGGCCGTGAAGCTGTTACATGAGGAACGTTGATCCAGCCAGCTATCGGGGGCCGGGGGGAATGCACTAAGTGAAGCCTGCACGGCGCAAATGAACACTGAGAAGACCGCCATATCATCTTATGAGGTAGGGGCAAGTGTGAGCCTCCCACCGGGCGAAGGCGTACACCCCACGAACCGTTCAGTGTCGGCCGGTTGCTGACACACCACAGCCCGCACGCCTTGGCCCTGGGGGGCCAGTCAGTCGCGGGGGCGCTCGAGCGCCACGGATGCAAGGTGGCTGCTGAGCGCAGTTACCCAGTTCTAGTTTTGGTTTGGTTACCAATTTGTTTGGTTTTGATTTGTTTTTATTATGTAAGCGATGTGATCTTAGAGTGAGGCATGTAACATGAGGGACGAGAGTGCTGCTGCAGGTTGTGGGGTGTGGGGTGAGCTTGGCTGGGGCAGGCAATTGGCCTGTCTGCTGGGGCGAAAGCAATGGCTGGGTGGCCCTGGGCCCAGCTGGTGGGGTTGCACATGCCGAAATGGCCAATGACATTAGGATCTTAACATGGAATGTCCGGGCCTGGGTACCTACATACGCAGGAACAGAATTAAATCCTTCCTTAGCAGGAAGAAGGTGTCCATAGGCCTGCTTCAAGAGACCCATTTGACCCAACGGACCCTGTGGGTGCTGAGTGATCACTGGGACAGGCAGTGCTACGGGGCTCCCTACTCCAAATATGCCTGGGGGGGTGCTTGTCTGGATCAGCCCTATGGTTCCATTCAATGTGTCGAGCTGGGAGGCGGACCGGGAGGTCCGCTACCTGCTGGTGAGGGGATGGATTGAACAGACTGAAATCTGTATAATAAACTCATACTTCCCCAACTGTGGAATCCCAAAGCACCTTGAAACACTGGGAGCCAAGTCAGCTGGCTGCCAAGACAGTCTCTGCATCGGGGGGAGGGGGAGACTTTAATTGTGTAAGAGACTAGGAACTGGACAGATCTAGATCACCAGTGACCAGAAACAATGCCACGACCGGGGCGCTCAACGCACTGATAGAATCCTTAGACCTGGTTGGCGTATGGCGAGAACTCCACCCAATGGACAGAGAATACTCTTACTTCTCTGCCCTCCACGCCCTGCGCACTAGGATAGATTACATATTTGTGTCCAAACATTGTCAGCCACAAATGGAATCTGCCCAATACTTGGGCAGGTCAATATCGGACCACTCCCCGCTGCAGGTGCTGTGGACAATGAGGGGCCCCAGACCACCTATACCACTATGGCGCATGTCCCCAGATGCCCTGACAGACCAAACCTTCGCGGAAGAGCTACGGGACAAGCTAGAACGGTACCTGGAAACAAACGTGGGCAGTGTAGAACACTGGGGCACTGTGTGGGAAGCAATTAAGGTGGTTGTCAGGGGGGAGGCCATCGCGGGAGCTGGTGGCATACGGAAAACACTAAGACGGAACTTGAAAAAACTGAGAGGAAATAAAACACAGGGAAACTGACACCACGGGAACACAGGGGGGAGGAGGAGGAACTAGCATTGCTGCGGGGGAATTGTTTGGAGGCATGGGGCAGGCTCTCCAAATTTGACTTCAGTTAGAATAGCCAAATCACACGCCGAAGGCGACAAACCAGGCAGGCTCTTAGCATGGCAATGCCGAAGGGAACACCCGAGGCACCAAATCACGAGGTAAAGGATGAAAAGGGTACGACGCACAAAACGCAGCAAGATATAAATGACACATTCCGGGACTTTTACTCTCGCTTATACAGCCATGACCACCAAGTGGCAAACTCAGACATACTAGACGCATTAGATGAAATAGGCCTTCCCAAAATAGAGGACACGCACAGAGAGGCCCTAGATGCTGAAATAACGGGTGAGGACATTGCTGAGGTAATCGGGTCCCTCGCCTCCAGCAAAACACTGGGCAGCGACGGACTCCCCTCAGAGTTCTATAAAACATATGCTGATGTCATCACACCGGTCCTGCTCGAGGTCTACCAAGAAGCATTCACCAACGGGGTACTACCGGGATCTATGAGAGAAACACAAATTGTCCCAATACCGAGGCCCGGAAAACCGACCGAAAGCTGTGACTCATACCGCCCCCTGGCGATGCTAAATTATGTCATCAAAATCCTCACCACAGTCCTCGCCAAACGCCTGAATGGGATAATTGGGGATATAATCCACAGCGATCAAACAGGCTTTATACCTGGGCGCAGTACTGCCCTAAACCTGCGTAGACTGCAAGACATCCTGGCGCATGAGGGCTCCCAAAAGGAATACGCTATACTCTCTTTGGACGCAATTAAGGCGTTTGATTCGATCTATTGAGATTGGCTGCTAGCGACATTGAAGGGGTTTGGATTCGGGGAGGCCTTCATTCGCTGGGTTCGCATTCTGTACACTAATCCTAAGGCCAGGGTCAAAACGGGGAGGTTGGTGTCTGCAATCTAGGATATTGGGAGGGGGACCAGGCAGGGCTGTCCGCTCTCCCCAATGCTGTATGTCCTGGGCCTCGAACCCATAGCGATATACCTTAGGAAGCAATATTTAGATGCGGGCATCTGGGTCGGGGGAGCTGGGCACTTACTATCGCTTTATGCAGACGATGTCCTTCTATACGTCAGTGACCCACATTTAAACGTCCCGGTGATCCTAGATATACTGGACAACTATGCCAAGGTTTCTGGAATTAGCTTCAGCAGATCTAAATCCTGCATATTCCCAATTGCTGGCCTAACAGGGAGAGAGCCCAATATGCTGCCTGCAGTTGGCCTCCGATGGGAGACTGTCTCGTTCAAATACCTGGGGGTCAACATTAAACACACGCCTGAACAAACACACGAGAGCAACATGGCCAGGGTGTTGCATGGCATGAGGAACTCCATGAAGTTCTGGGCCAAGCTGCCATTATCACTACTGGGCAGATTTGCCATTACCAAGATGATCATCCTCCCGAGGTTCCTTTACTTCTTTAACAACATGCACTGCTGGGTCAAGGCCTCCTTCTTCCGTACACTGGAGGGGTTGCTCCGGGGGTTCATGTGGAGCGCTGCTTGCCGCAGACTCTCATTGAAGACCCTTTACCTGCCATATGACCGGGGGGGCATGAAGCTGCCGAACCTAGAAAAGTACTATCTGGCAGCCCAACTCAGCCACATTGTCAAATGGCTGTCCGATGACCCCACCTCGGAGACTGTCTTGCTACAACAGCTGGTTGCACCCGTCACACTAAAAGAAGTACTCTGGTTAACCTCTGGGCTGCGGAACACACTCCAATGGTGATGACACTGGGGAGGAAGATATGGAAAAGAACGCGAGCGGTACTGGGAATCACACACCCTTATTACTCTGAGATACCAATGGCGGCAGGTGCATGCTGGGACAGCTCGGACCTGGCGGCGCTGCGAAGATGGAAAGGACACGGGATATACACTTGGGGAGACATGTATGATGAAGGGGTCTTCAGGGAATTCAGCTCACTGCGGGAGCGGGAGGGGGTCCCTGATGGGCAGTTCCTGTGGTATCAACGGGTTCAAAAGGTGGCCAGAGATGGCTGGGAGGGCTGGCCGGATGAGCCGCAGGCTGAACAAATTCTTACCCTGATGTACAATCTTTAAGGTGGCTGGCGCCCAATCTCTAGCCTATATAGCATGCTCATAGACGCGCCCAACCCCAAGAGTGCAGCATTGAAAGAACAATGGGAGGCAGACCTGGACACGACATTAACAGAACCGGACTGGCAGAGGGCGCCGAGTTACCCCAATGCAGTTTCGCGGAACCACCGGTTCAAACTAATACAGCTAAACGAAACGTGTTGTACCGCACTTACATGACCCCACACAGAATAGCCACCTTCAACAGGAACGCCAGCCCAGTTTGCCCATGGTGCAGTAGGGAGTGGGCAGATCTGATACATATGTTTTGGGGCTGCGAGCAGGCGAGGGATCTTTGGGTGCGAATAGAGCAAGCTTGTAGAGCTGCTGGTGTTACCCGATATGAGTGGTCACTGAAAGAGTGCCTCCTTGGCACTTACCCCAGGATCAGCAAACATAAGCATGTGCATAAATTCATGGACCTCGCATGCATCCTGGCTAAGAGAACCATTGCCATGTCATGGAAGAGGGCTGGGGGGCCACGGTACCAACACTGGCACAGGGAATTCGAGAGGTGGGCGGAGGCTGAGACTAAGGTATGGATGGAGGCGGTAAATAGATCAGAGCTGGATGGTAATGACAAATGGGTTGCCTGGAAAGCACTAGTATGGGATATGTTTCATCCTTCCAAAGACAAGCCTCCATGAACGAACTGCACATCATGAAGAGCACTCCCCCATGCCCGGGTGGCAAACTGTCCACCCCCACCATGCGTGAACTGGAGGAGTTGCCCCCAAGAAGGGGAAGAGCGGCACCCCGGATGAGGAGACACCCGCTCGTTCTCATGTTTATATGCCAAGACTGTAGCGAGAATCGATTGTTTTGTTTTGTTCTGTTTGTTTGTTTGATGGTTGTTATTTAAAACTGGCATTACTTCATGATCCTAATCATTCTCTTGTAATGTGAATGTTTTCCTTTAAATGCCAATAAAAACATTTAAAAATAAATCAATTACGAAGGTCAATATAACATATCGTGGATCTTTAAGTTAATTTCAATCCTCTGACAATTGATTCATCAGTTAAATCAAGAACATATCATATTCTTATACAGTTAATAACTAGTATATGTGATTGCTCAACGCATTTCGGGACATGGGTCCCTTCATTAGGAGCATACATTCCACTGTTATAAATTATATTGGGTTTCTTTAGTCAGCCCACCAATTCCACTGTGTTTCTTTAGTCAACCTTCAGTCTGATCTGTGTTACAAGGTAAAAAAAGTAAGATCAAAGATATTAGCTAAACTGTTCTACTTTTTCCATATCATATTTAAAGTGAGTGCATTAACTCTCATGTACAAATCTCAGACATTCACTTGTAAGAGATCCGTTGTTATATTAACAGAGTGGTGTGACTGGAGGAAATCAATGTGCGACTTCTGTTAATCGTGGATTTCTTGTGAAACGCAACCTATGGAAACATTTTAAATAATAAAAACATGGATGTGGTTGCTCACTGTGCATAGGGTATAAGCATAGGACTGGGAACAGTGGGATCCTACCTGGAGATCCTATTGGATAGGTGAGAGCTATCAAGTGGACCGCTTGGGTAAGAGGTAGTCAGGATTGGTCCCCTGTAATAAAGGACAGAGCTCTATTGATTAAGTATTTGTTTGGTAGTGGACAGGAGGAAAACCTATGAAGGAAAGTTTACCTTAAATGTGCTGTCAGCTGAGAAGTTTGGCTGACTCCTTGCCTGTGTGGAGGTAGTAGCAGGGGGACTACATCGTCCCCTAGAAATGAGGACAAGACTATTCAATAGTGTACCTGGAAGTTGGGTTGCACCGTATAAAGAATCGGTTGTGCTCTGTGTGTCTTAACGCGTCCAGACGAGCACGGGTGGAGCGTCCTCTCGTGTGGAATGAATGACGCCAGCTTGCAGCCTTAAAACTAGTAATGCGCAAGCGTGACCACGCAATGTCATATGTAAACAAATGACATCATTGCACGGGGAATCAAGCAGAATCGCTGCGATAAGATGTCGAACATTGAAATGTGACTATTGTTATTCAAATCTGCCTGGCAAACAGTGTTTAGATCTATTTTAAACCTGTGATATTAGTAGTGAGGTGAAAATAGAAGTTATGAAAGACCCACATCAGAAGAAAGTCTGTCCAAGATAATACACATGCACACAATCTGTTTCTATATTATTATGCTTGAAATACAAAACGTAAAATACATGACTGTGTACATTTTCACAATCAAATGATAATTCCCATGCTCACAATCTGTTTTGATAGTACTGTACCTCTAGGCTTGCAATAAATATAAAATGCATGACTATGTGCATGCTCACAATCTGATGAGTGTAGGAATGTATACATGATCTGTGAATAGCTGAATGATTGAGGCAAAATTACGTAAATGTTACAGGCTTGGCCTTACTGTTAAGGCAAGCTATTATTGGTGAAGTTATTTAGTTTGCCTACTTATAGAGAGATATCATAGGAAAGCACCTAGGTAACAGTCTTCATTCATTCCATTAGGGCTCAGGCTGACCAACCTGTCGATCCAGTATAGTTCCCCCTGGTTGAGCCTCTTTGCATGGTCTCCTCTTGGTGATTTGCGCACTATTTCCAGAACAATAAATCTCAGCTGTGCTACTCGGTGTCTATTCTCAGTAAAATGTCTGGCAACCGGAGAGCATGTATTTCTGGTTCTTATATTACTCTTGTGTTAATTGCAGCAATCTTTTATTTTCCTCAATGTTTGTCCCACATAAAAGATCCCGCAGGGACAATTCAGTCCGTAGATGACATACATGATGTCACATGTAGTGAAATCCCTTAGTTTGACCTTGGCACCCGTGCGGGGGTGTCTAACATAACTGCCTTTTATAATGTTGTTGAGTTGCTGCAGTGTAGACAAGCAAACGTACCCATTTTCTTCGTTTGTAGTGTGGTTTCGCTAGTAGTTCTGACTCTCTCAGCTCTCACCAATTGATCCATAAAGTTCTTGCCTCTCTTGGATGCAGTCAGTTGGGTCTCAGGAACACTTTATGTAGCCGAGTGTCCAGTTGTATCAACCTCAAATTTTTCTTAATGAGTCTAGTTATTTGGTGATTCTGACTTGAGTACTTAAATGTGTAAAGGAAAGGAATTTCCTGGCTTTTGGGCTTTCTTTTCAAGAGGTCTTCCCGAGTTATCTGTCTTGCTCTGCATTTGGCCACCTGATTTGTTCTGGATACCCTCTTTCTGTGTATTTAATAGTCCTCTTCTCGTTCTCCAGTTGTAGTGTGTTATCATTAGAGATGATCCGTTTTGCCTGAAGATATTGACTGTATGTCAGATTATCCTTAAGATGTCTGGGGTGTTGACTAAGGTAGTGAAGATTGCTGTTGACATCTGTAGGTTTATTAAACAGACTGGTTACAATTATGCCTTATTTAAGTTCCAGTTCAACATCAAAGTAATGGAGTTTCGGTCTTCCCACTTCCATTGTGAACTTGATAGCCATTAATGGAGTTCAGATACATAAGAAACTCATCCAATTAATTTCAATCACCTCTCCAGATTATGAAGACATTCAGTATTGATTGTGTCTCCAGGTAGTGCAGGTTTGCATATGCTGGTGCCATGGCTGAGCCCATGTAAGTGCCATCTGCTTGTAGGTAGAACTGCTAATCAAACCTGAAGAAGTTGTTATATAAGATTATTTTAGTGAGTTGTAACAGGAATACCTTTGCTGCTCTGCTCTTCCTTCAGAAGAGACCATTCAAGGGCCTCAAGTCCACCCTCATGGAGAATGGACGTGTAAAGACTCTGTACGTCAAAGTCTGCCAATAGGTCCTCATGTCTTAGGTCATGGATCTCGTTAACGGTATTGAGATAGTGCATAGTATCTTGTAGTATCCTAGTCTCAGGTTGATTAACATATTGGTATGAGAGCTGTGGGTCTCATGGAGTGGAGCCTGGAATGTTTGTGTGAGGCATGGAAGGTGGTGAGTGAGAGGGTTCCAGGGACTAGCAGGGAGAGAGCCTAGGGTAGAGGCAGCAGACTATTGATCTCCTTATCTCACCTTTCCTACTAAAGCTGAAAGAATAAAGAAGCATTTACCTTTCACAATCCTGGTTCTGGAGTGGTTTTTGGTTATCCTGCTTGCTTCATTAACCACTTCTACGATACTACATTTCTCCTAGGTCGGTTTCAGTCTTTTGGACTATTAGTTGCAGTACTTGATCCACATATATGGCCAGTGAATCGAAGATGCTGTCAGTACCGGCCAGTATAGGTGTGAGTGGTGGATTCCGAAGGTTTGTATGGATTTTAGGGAGTCATAAAAGACCAGAGTGATAGGATTTGCCTTATTGAGAAATCTGTGTTTTTTTTTATTAATGCAACCATTCGCCAGTGCTTTGTCCAGTGTGGTTTGAATTAGGGTAGTTATCATGGGTGTCGGTCTCCTTCAATGGGTACATACGTGTTGACATCGTTGAGTGATGACATGCATTGTAGGTTATAGAAACTGGTGTCCATAATGACTATAATACCCCGTTTGAGTGTGAGGATAGGGTCATCTGCAAGATCCCTTATCAAATGGCACTGATGCGTTCTAATATTGTACTTTGCAGTCTTTCTTAAGTTGATCTTTTTCATATAGGAGAGCATCTGGGTCTCAAAACGTTTTAATGCAATGTTGTTGATTTGAGGGTCAAAAGTACTTTTGGGTTTCACCTCTAGGTAATCGAACATAACTAATGTTTCTTCACTTGGGAGCTGTCAATCAATTGTCGGAGGAAAGGGTAAAAGCCATCCTGGGCAAGGTACAATGGCTGTTGACTATGGAAGTTGCCAGGGTGAGGTCCATCAAGTCCCTGCTCGGCATGATGTCGTCATGCATCTACCTCATTCGGCGGTAAAGGCTGTGGATGTGGCCGCTGCAGGAGTTTCTCGACATCCGTTGGATGCAAGTGGCAGGAAGCTTCGAGGACAAGATCGCCCTCAACGAGACTTTCTGTCGAGCGATTCGGTGGTGGGGTGTCTCGCAGCAGGCACAGACTTTCAAACCCCAGCAAATCAGGAGACGGTGACGACGGACGACTCCCTGGAGGGATGGGGCGCACATACCAGAAATCTCCACACAAGAGGCCTGTGGCTCCCAGAGGAGAAGTCGTTGCACATCAACGTCCTTAGCTGTGTTTTGGGCCCTCAAGTCATTCCTTCCGTCCCTCAAGGGCAAGGTGGTGCAGGTCTTCACCGAGAGCACCACAACGATGTTCTACATTCAGAAGCAGGGGGCACTAGATCCCCAGCTCTCTCCAAGGAAGCGCAGGACCTATGGCACTGGGCCGTCGCCCAGAGGATGTTCCTGGTACCCTTTCATCTGGCAGGTGTGAAGAACAGGGTCACTGACTCACTCAGCAGGGAGGTGCACTCTTGCCATGAGTGGGCAGGATCCAGGTGGTCCTACTGTTTCGACGATGGGGCAATCCCCTGATCGATCTGTTTGCGACGGCGATGAATACCAAGTGCCGGAGGTTCGCCAGCAGGTTTCCCCAGCCAGGGAGCATGGGGGATGCGTTCTCATTCCCCTGGGACGGCCTGTTTCTCTATGCGTTCCCACCGTTGCTCCTCCGACTCATCAGTCAACTCAGACGGTCCCGGTGCAGGATGATCCTCATCGCTCCGGCATGGCCAAGGCAGATATGGTACCCGGACCTTCTGGACATGCCAGCGTCCCCTCCAGTCAAGCTTCTGGTGGACGCATATCTTCTCGTCGGGGAAAGAGGTGCGATTCTGCACCATGACCCGGGCTCGCTGAACCTGCAGGCCTGGCTCCTTCAGCGCTAGAGTTTGGAGGATAGGAGATCCCGGCAGACTGCAAGGAGGTACTTGCCAAGGCCAAGGCTTCTTCGACTCTTAAGTGCTATGGACGTAAATGGAAGAGGTTCCCCGTCTGGTGCCATGCACAGAAGATAAACCCTCTACGGATTACGGCCCCTCAAGTGCTGCAGTACTTGCTGTCGCTGGCCAAGGCGGGGCTGGCGCACGATTCTATCAAGATCCATCTGGCGGCTATCTCCCGCTACACCAGAACTCCGGGGCGATCGTCGCTGTGGTCGCATCGCCTGGTTAAGAAGTTCATGAAAGGAATTTTCCGCTCGTTCCTGCCGGTGAAGGCTCCAGCCCCGGCGTGGAAGCTCAATGTGGTGCTGACTAGACTCATGGGTCCTCCGTTCGTACCTCTGCATTCGGTGCCTCTGAAATTCCTATCATGGAAGACACAGTTCTGGTGGCCATCACCTCTGCACGACGAGTGGGAGAGATCCAGGCCCTCTCCTCTAAGCCTCCGTACTTGACATTCCACGCAACGAGGGTCGTGCTGAGGATGCACCCCTCCTTCATGCCCAAGGTGCCATCGGACTTCCATCTCAACAAACCCTTGGTGTTACCCGTTTTCTTCCCGTAGCCTTCGTCGCCGGCTGAGAGGACTTTGCGCTCGCTGGATGTGGCTAGAGCGCTGAAGTTCTACGTGGACTGCACAAAGAGTTTTCGGAAGACATCGCAGCTGTTTATGAACTTTGGACCTGTGAACAAAGGGAAGGCCCTCTCCAAGGCTTCCATTTCCAGGTGGCTCTCCAGCTGCATCACGCACTGTCAGCGGTTGGCTGAGAGCCCATTCGTCCAGAGTGATCACTGCAACTACAGCGTTCCTGTCTGGTGTGCCCCTACTGGACATCTGCAGAGCTGCTACGTGGAGGTCGACGCACAACTTCGCGAAATTCTACTGTGTCGACTGGGATTCCAGGGAGGAGTCCAGAGTCGGCCAAGCAGTGCTGCGCAACCTGTTTGCTTGAAGGTGAGCCTGGTGAGGAGGTAAGAGATGCTTAATGTTGAGTTGTTGAAATGCTTAATGTTGAGCCTTGCCACCTCCTATGGTTGTGCATGTGTGTACTGCTATGTATTCTTTTATTCATGAGCATGGGGAATCCATGCCAGACCCCATACTGGAGAAGGAACAAGTTACTTACCTGTAACTTTTGTTCTCCAGCATGGGTCTGGCATGGATTCACATGCAAACCCTCCCGCCTACCCCTCTGCGGCTCTTCTCTTGGTCCTACTGCCACTTTAAGTGCTACCAAATCTGAAGATGGCCGCCAGAGCAGGAGCTTAGGTAGAGGGCAGCCATTGGCTGGGGGCAGTATGACCCAGAGACCAGTGATTGGTTATTAGGATGAAAGACAGTTCAGAAACAAAACTGAAACTGTTTTTTTTTTCTTTACCGAGGATTCCCAGCCTGATAACGGGAATATTCATGAGCATGTGAATCAATGCCAGACCCATGCTGGAGAAAAACAGTTACAGGTAAGTAACTTGTTCCTTATATCAAAAATGGAATTAGACATAACATAATTTATAAGTTAGCTCATGTGGAGTTTGATTACCTTAATAACAATTTAGGCTGTGCACTTGGACATAACAAAGGCTGGGGTCACTGGCCAGTACCAAAGACCATAGCTAGCTCCTGCATAACCATTTATTGAACGTCACCACCATTTGACACATACATACTTAAAACTAGATGTCTGTGTTATGATGGCATACTACAGTGCATGCCTGAGCTCTTTGAGTCCTCGCCTACACCTTGTGGCCTTTTGCCATACACCCAACAGTATACACCTGGGCCACACCCAACCCTACATAAGTCATGCAAGTGAACAAGTGGCCAGGTACATGCAGTGTCACCCCTAGCCACTTCTGATCATCCAGTACTTAACCACTGCACACACAGGACACACTACACAAGTTGTCCCTCCATGAGGCCCAGGGGTCCAGTATGCAGTGTAAACATTGCAACCAATCCCCATACCCAGGAATCCAACATGTTTTGCAATAATCGCAAATACCACATCAAAGGCAACAATGTCAAACCTAATGCACCCCAGGTCACATATTTTGCGGTGCATTGTACCCACCCATTCATCAAAGGAGCTACGAGCATAGCACACGCAACACGCCATACTACAGTGTAAGTTTCATTTTTCATGTCATCTTCATTGTACTCCCCTTCTACCATTGCTGTACCGGCACTGACCGCTTGGCCCTCCCCACACACAACACACTCTACTACAACCCATCTTCTACTCCTCATGTCATGTGTAATGCACTCCCCCTCTCCAGTAGCGGCTGCCAACTTCCACCCTGTCCACATCTTCACATGCATGCATCCATGACATTGTTGCCTGTGCTAAAGGGTATGTAATTAGCTGTATACATTATTCATATTGCACATTTGTAATCCACGTCCTTACCATAATGCAGCAACATATCACTATGTTTGCCACTGCGACCCAATTCCGATCGCAAAGCGTTATAAACATACCATCCAAACAAGATAACTCTTCACAACATTTACCCTGCTCCCGACACACACTATGTGCATACACACAATGCTGCGTAGGGCACTGCAACACTCACTAATCTGGGCAATACACACAACACAAGCACATACAAGAACGAGGTGCACCGTCACCTCTTACGGCAATGTCATTGTGTTGCCTGTACAGAACGTTATGTGAGTGGCTGGTGTTAGGGAGAATTCTCTTAAATGGTTGATTTCCCTTACCTACTGAGTCCCTCAGCAGCTTTGCTGGATTTCTAGGATTTATTTTTTTCACCTGGTAAGAGTGGGAGCCTTTTTTTCCCACTCTTGCATGTGTTTTGCTATGTGTGTTTCTACTTTTTGTGGCACTGGAGCCTCACCTACTCCAGAGCACCATATTTTTCATGTGTGTCACACAGCACCTTCAGTGCAGTGACACAGGGTTGTCTTTTAGACAGACTTCCCACCGACTCCATTTTCTGGGGCTGACTACAGTCCCCCAGAAAAGGGGTAGAGTTGCCATTAACTTTACCTTAGTCACTTTAAACCACTGACCCAGTACACCCCATCTTCCATTGAGTATTGGAAAGGGTTAATTCTTATCCCTTTTTGTCTGTGCCTGTTGCAGCATTGTTTCACTCCCTTTACATTAAGACTTGGCTGGTGGCAGTGATATCTACCCTGATTATCTTATATAAACGTGGTAATGTTTTAGGCTATTATATTAGCCTCAAACATAAACCCGCTTGACCAAATACATTTTATTTTGGCGCCGGGCGGGTTTATTCACCATTTCTTTTTGTTAGACTTTCTCGTGTTTTACTCTGCGCACCAAACCAGGTTTGGTCCCTTTGTTCATCGCTTTTTCATGAACTTCAACACAGAAGCCCTTCTTCATGCGCCTGAGAGTCTGGGTAGGCAGGATGTGAGGGAGGGGTTTAAGGACCCCTGCCATGGGTTCCCTTGCTAATCCAAGTCGCTCTCTTGTCTGATTCGCTAAGGGGACTCTTCTCGCCAGGCCAGCCACCCTGCTGTGTTATTGACAGCCAGGCTGTATGAATGGAGGGAAAACTGCATAAAAAGCAGGTCTCTGGGACTGGAAGAGCAGAGTCGCCACTGGAACGAAAGAACCAATGAGGAACTGGAAGAAGAGGACCCCTACAACGACTGAACCACACGGTGAAGCCCTGCTGCAGGTCCGAATCTCCAGAAACCGACGACAGAGAAGATCCTCCAGGAAACTTTTTCCCTTGAGGTGGTGGGACCAAAAAGTTCACCCAATCTGCAAGCCAGTACCCCTCCTCTGGTCGAATTCGCTGTACAGAGCTACAGTGGGCCAGAGAGCCAGGAAGGTCAGACCCTGCTTGGGTTTTAAGGAGCGCACCTTTTATACGTTGCTTTGCTGCTGGTTTCTTCCCTGGGTAGTGCAGGACCCTCCAGTCTTCCTACTTCTGATCAGTCCGACAGTCGCTTCAGGAACCGTGAGCCTGCAGGAACTACCAGGAACTTCTGCCTCAGTTACAGGTCCCTCTCCGTTTTAAGGGTCTGTGCAAATCCGGTTGTGCGTTTCGTTCAGCCGCAATGAAAGTGTTTGAAATCTTTCTCCAATCCGTGGGCTTGTCCTTCTCTTCTCTTTGAACTAACTTTTCTACCAACCAACCTCGTCCGGAAACCGTGCCACAAACTTTACCGCAAACTACCCTGAAAGGTATTATCTTGAGCAAAAGACTTTTGAACCATTGACTTTGGCGCTAAGCCTTAGTCTCTCTTGTTCGCTTGCCCTGAATACTTACCTGTTTGTCTTTCCCTCCCTTTTAAATTGCTGGAGTGCCATTTTGCTCCCACTTCATTTTGAGAGCTTAACTTGTCTGGAATTTAAGGGAAGTTTTGTGCTGTATTAAGAGTGTGATTTTTAAACTGCTTAGAAGAGTGAACTGTTATACAACTGAAGAGTGAAATAAATGTATATTCTTTTACTTGAAAACCTTGAGTCAGTGTTTGCCTGAATCATAGTAATTGCTGTCCTTTGTGTAACTATTTGATACTGCTCACTTACTCTTGAGATAAGTCTGGCTGCTCTGCTACCACTTTAACTGTGTACTACAGGCTTGTACCAAAGGTGAAATTGTACTGGCACTTGTAGTCTTAATTATGTGTGGTGTTCCCAAAGGGTACTGCATATCATTCTGCCTAACAGCTGGGTAGATTCTCCATATAGCAAATTTGTCATGCTGAAGACTTCCTTGCATGGCGCAATGTGTAACAACACTTCCTACAGCAAGGGTCTTACAAGGCCCTAACCAAAGGAAACGCAAATTGTCACATTTCCTCCCTATTTTGCAACAAGGCCCATCATTAAAACCATACACTAATGTACGAATACCAACTCACTTAAGCTGTTCTACCAATTGTACAATGTCCTCCTCAACCATTGTGTAATACCCACCAACTTGAAAGGCATGCAGAGTAACAACTACATCAGTGCATTATGTTGTGGTGGCGTACCATGTACCCAACAGTCTAGGCCTAGGCCACACCCACCACAACATAACAGAACCATGCAGTCGAGCATATAGTCATATAGCAGACATCAGAAATGCAACATACGCACCACCACTTCCATTTCCACCCATCCGCCACACCATAAAGCAGGGAGGCAGGCACACATGTTCCACTTACCGTAATGCAGCCACAGATCGCTGCGTTTGGCACCACTACCCACTTCCTATCACTAAGCACTATAAGCATCCCAACCAAAGAATACAAGCATTACTACATTTCACCTGCTCCCAACACTGTACTACGTACTTGCAACCAATGATTCGTAGTGCACTGTGACACTTTTAATTTCAGCACTACTCACTAGGCAAGCACATATAAGAATCAGGTGCACAGTGACCTCTTCCATATGTACACCATTCCGTTACTGCAGCCATGCAACACACTACACGACTAATCACTGCTACATGTCCACCCATACACAGACAAGTGTAGACTGCTCTACCATTCACCACACCCATGCTACCAACATCATGTGCACTGCAGCCAAAGCGCACAAACAAAGTCACAATGTAGCACCTACTTCCAACCAGTGGACCCTCTTTTCAGTGCTAGGGCTGCAGCCGTGCATCGACAGGGCTACAGACGTACCTCACACAGCACACCATACTACGCACTGTTAACATCCGCAAGTATCCTGCAATGCATTGCCCTTCTGCAAATGTGCCTGCCACCACTCATCAGAGGAACACATTTACTCTGCAGCTGCCATGTCATTACGAACGCTGCCTGCAATCACCACGCAACAGTGTTGTCTGTTCATGTAACGGCACATTGCAGAGTATGAACTACTACCGCTGGCAAGGCAGCATCTTCTTCAAATGAGGTATATCACATGAACCATTTCTCACTCACGCACCTTTTCCGTCCCTTTCGCCGCCGCATTGTCCTCCCACACAACATGCCGCTGTCATTGAACACTTTTAACAGACATGCCGTGATCGCACACTGCAGTGCACTAAACTTTTCTCCGCTCAGCGAATAGGTAAACTGGACGCTGAAGCGGAGCCTCATCAGACCACTTTGAGTGCGCACACCAATACTTAGAACACTCTCAGCCATGCTCACAATGCCTTACAGTCTTGCCACACACACCACAACACTATCCTCCGATACACCAAGACGGCGTTTCCCGAAAACTTTGATGCACAGCACGCTTCCCTCCAGCCAACCACCGTCCGCGTCACAGTGTGCCGCACGCCAATCAGGCTGCGGTCTGCGGAGTGAACAGGTAAATGGGTCTGCGGAAAGCACACTTTCTAGGCCAAGTCCCCACTCCTGATGCAAATTTGAGGAAAATCCGTCCAGCTGTTCTATAGGACTCCATGGGAATGGAGATTTACAGAATTCCGCCTCCGGAATTACCGGGTCACCAGGGTTGTAATGCCCCGGTGATTCCGGCAATCACAGAGGCAGAATGGTATTACGGGTCCGGCAGCAGCCTGCCGTTTTTTCGGCACGGCTACCGCTGGACTCGTAATGAGGCCCATTATCTCTAAATGTCACTGATTTACTAATCTCACAGTTGCGGAGTCGGTGTACTTGGCCCTTATGCATAGTCTGGGCCTTGACCTCCGACACCAATTCCTCCCAGCTCCTGTCTTTCCATAGCACTTTGCATCTGCATACCCTCCACTCTGGAGACTCACACTTTGGCCCAGGCCTTTTAGCACTCAACATTCTAGCACTTCGTCCATGGTCCACCCATGGGCTCGGACTCCCCAGCACTTAACCCCCATTCCCTCTTCCTTTCTGCACTGCACGTTCTGAATTACAAGGCATAGTAGGTTCGTCCCTCTCCCCCCTTTGCTCTTAAACCTGTAAAAATTAAATTGTAATGATTCATGTATTTCTCTTTCTCCTTCTCTCCCTGCCCTGTGGGTGCTTTGAAACAGTGTGTTCTTATTGTATAAGCGCCTAACAAGCAAACAAATAAATAAGTATTGCAGTTGCTATTCCAATTTAGCAACAGGTTGAGAGGCCTTCTTAGAAATTCTGTTAATTTCCCATTTTTTAACCTATTTGATGAACAACAGACCACCTCCGGCCCACCTGCAATTTACTTTGGGAACTTCTGCAATAGTATGAAATATAATTGAGACCTCCTTGTGTGAACTGAAAAATATTCTGGAGACTTTATTGGAAAAAAATGAAGTGGACCACTCTGGATTATGTTGGGAGTTGTTTTCAATCTTAATTTTGGAAACGGCCCGGGTTCCAGATCAATTTGTCCCATTGGAGGATCTGACAACATATTATCTCCCAACATGATAGACCCAAGAATGTGCGCAACCGGTCTGATCTCTGGTCGGCCCGCTATTCGAATCCCTCAGTTCCCATGGCGGTGCTGTATCAGGTCCGCCATTGGCCTAATTGCCAGGGCAAAGCATATGGGTGACAGTGGGCAGCCAAGGCACCTCCCTCTGCCTAGCGTTATCGGCTTCTCCAGCATGGGGTCTTGCATGGATTCATATGCTCATGAATATTTCCCATCGTCAAGCTGGGAATCCTCGGTAAAGAAATAATCAGTTTCAGTTTCGTTTCAGAACTGTCTTTCTATTATTAACCAATCACTGGTCTCTGGGTCATACCTCCCCCAGCCAATGACTGCCCTTTACCTAAGCCCCTCCTCTGGCAGCCATCTTCAGATTTTTACTGCACGTTCAAGTGTTGGGAGTCCTCGTGCTATAGCTCTCGAGCTTTTACTGCGTTTTGCGATTTTTCGAAGAGTTTACTCTTATTGTTTCGGTCAATCGAGCCTCAAGCTCCACCGATTCTACTTCCGATCAACGGGGGCCCGTTTTGGAATTTTCTACGCCCCTCAAGGGCTTATTTTCGTTGAGTTTTCTCTTCTTGGAGCATTCTGGAAGATCTTTGAGTCCTACCACACGTGGACATGGCCCAGGACATTGGAAACACGACGCCTGGATACAAGCTGTTCAGGAGCTGCCCTGGATGCGGATTACAGAATGTCTTCAAGGAAGATGAGCACTCGCGGTGCCTCTACTGCCTTCACAATGACAAATCGCACGTGGAGAAGCACTGTGCGTTTTGTAAGAACATGTCCGAGCGGACAATGAGGGATCGTTGTACCCGACTCACCAACTGGCTGGAGGGGAAAAGCCCAGCAGCAGGTGAGAAGAAGTCTGAGCGGTCTTCTAAGACCTTTGAGGGTGCTCCAGTGACGGGGGCCCAACAAAAGGCAAAGCACCGCGGGCACCGGGAGCACCGATGGTTCGGGCTCCTTGGCTGCCAGGCAGGGCGCGATGTCACCGACGCCATCAACCACGAGCCAACGCTCTGGCTCGATGAAGAGGAAGTCGGAGAAACCGGGTAAGCTTCGGGAGAAGCCCTGGTCGATCCCAATGACGACAGCAGAGGGGGAGCGAGGCAGCGACCCTCCCCCCAAAGGTGAAGGCCTCAGGTGTGCCCAAAGTTTCGAAGGCCCTGATTCACCCAGCTAAGGCCTCGGTCAAAGGAGTCATGGCGGCCCTGGCAAAGCCTGTGGAGGCTATCCCAGTGGAGACGACTTCCGGGCCTAGAATTTCCCTGCCACCCCAGAGGGAATCCTCTTTTCAGCCTATCGATAAGACCCTGTGAAACTCCGGGTGGAGAAAGAGGAGGGGCACGGTAGCCCTAACGGACACTGATACCACCTCTGAAGATGAGCTGGCTGGCGTTGCAAAGATCCTGGACAAGAAGTTCGAGGAAGTCCGGTCCTACGGGAGGGATCACGACGAGGCGGACGTAAAAAGCGAAGGTGGAGCCGACGAGGAACCGCAGGACCCTACTCCCCAGCCGTCGCTCCCGTCGCAACCGGTGCCTATGCCACAGGACAACTCGGGAGCAATCTTGATGGCTATCCAGGTCCTGTGTACGGAGATACGGACAAGGTTGCCCTTAACCCTAGCGGACAATCCAGCGGCGCCTGGACTGTCGGGAAGCCCACCGAACAAGCGGAGGCAAATCCATCCACCCCCTCCTTTCCAGCCCTCACCTCCTTCCCCTCCACCGAGGGACAAGACGGGAATGAAGACGGCGACGACGGGGACGGACGACGACGATGGTAGTGACGACGGAACGGATCTCCCATCACCTCCTGCACGGGCCTCCCCTCCCGACGAAATTGGCTCTTTCCACACCATGATCGCGAGGGCTCTTGCAACTTTGTCTGGAAGAACAGAAGGAGGGTTTCCTCTAACAGCGACGGGAGGCCAAGCGGAAGACCGTCCTCTCAGTACAGTTATTAGACGACATCTAGGACGAAGGACTGTCGCTACTCAAGAACCCATCCACGGCGCCTGCGAAGAGGGAAGGGTATGAGAAGAAGTACCGGGTCCCAGATTCTGCCCCGATGTGCTTCAGAGCTCAGCCGTCCCCGGATTCAGTGGTCTCCGCAGCGGCCAAGAAGAAATCGGCAGGGGTGACGGGATCAACTTCCACTTCCCCACCTGACGACGAGGGGAAGAAGCTTGACGTCATGGGGCGAAAAGTCATCTCGTCGGTGGCGATGACCATCAAAGCGGCCAACGCTCTCGCGATCGTGGTGCGCTACGACAGGGAGCTGTGGTTCAAGATTGCTCCCTTCCTGGATCTCCTCCCAGACAACAAGAGGGCAGAAGCCCTTGAAATCCTGCAGGAAGGCGAGGTGGCTTCGGACCACGCCATCAAGGTTGATTGATGGTACACAGCTCCCAGTACTCAAACAAGTTAAAACTCTTGGTGTATATATAGATGCCAACCTCACTATGCACAAACAAATAGAAGCCCTCTCCTCATCCACAGCCTACACAGCAAAACTTATTGCACTCAGCCGCCAATTTCTTACCCCTACAAATTGCATAACTTTGGCCAGAGCGCTGATTTTAACAAAATTGGATTACTGTAACATCCTCTTCCTAGGAACCTCCAAAACCAATTTAAATAAAATCCAACTATTACAAAACAAAGCCCTTAGAGCGGCTCTAGGCATAAAGAAATCTGAACATATATCTAGCATCAGAAGAGAAAACCACTGGCTGCCAATTGAAGCAAGAATCATCTTCAAAACACTCAGCATCGTCTATAAATGCATCACCAGTAAAGCGCCTCGCTACCTCAACAACACTATCAAGAAAACAATCTCCTGTAGGACACTGAGATCTAATAAACTGGCCCTCTTGGAAGTTCCTCAATACAAATACAGTAGAGCAGGACGAAGTAGCTTCAAAGTCCTAGCCCCATCGCACTGGAATGTACTACCCCTTAGCATAAAAAATGAGGACTCCCTACTAAGATTCAAAAAAGCACTGAAAACTTGGTTATTCAACAAATATTAAACTCTATTAGTCCAACTCCACCTTAGTACTAGAATGCTTCTGATTACCGCCTTTCTTTGAACCAAAACACTAAATGTAGTCCCCATGGCCTTCATGTACCTCCAGGGGTCACCTCTCGATCTGCAACTAGTATGATCTGCTACTTTGACCCACTGTAACTTAGTATTAGAAATTTGATCTCATGACTTATTGTAATTCAGTATAAAATATGTTCTATATGATTGTAACTGTAACACTGTATAAAAATGCTACAATGCACCTGAAATTTCGCCGTGACACCCGCGGGTCTGGGTGAGTAACAAATGTAATAAATAAATAAAATAAATAAATAAGGTGGCCACGGACATCGCTGAGACTGGCTTTTGCCAGATGTGCAGACCAGGGTACTGGACATGCCCTTTGACGGGAACAACATGTTCAGCAAGGCAGGGGACAAGTCACTGCAGGCCATCAAGGCGGACACTGAGACGACCCGGGCCTTGGGTTCTCTCTATCAACGACGGCTGCCCTTTCGGACCTCCGCAGGCAAGTCTCAAGGTACCTCCAAAGGATTTGGTGGCAGTTCCTTGTACCGCCAATCGGCCCGTTCATCATTGCAGGAGGCCTACAGAGGCCGCAGCAAGGCTGGGGGATGTCGTTGCCAAGGAGGATTGAACCGGCCGCAGCATCGGGCCCCCACCGAAGCACCCAGGTGGGAGGCCGGCTGGCAAAATTCGTCAGCGTGTGGGAGTCCATCTCCACCGATCGTTGGGTGCTGGACACGCTGGCCCACGGGCACACTCTGGAATTCCAAAGAAAGTGTCCCCATCTACCACCTGTGGCCAGGAAGGAAAACCACGTCCCACAGCTACTTCTGGAGGTACAAGCAATGCTGAAAAAGGGCACGATAGAACTCGTCCCGAAGAGGCTCTGGGTTTGCGGAGTGTACTCGCGGTACTTCCACGTCCGAAAGAAGACTGGCGGTTGGTGACCCATCCTGGACCTTCGTCGTCTAAACAAATACGTTAAGTCCCAGAAATTCCGGATGGTCACCCTCCAGCACGTGCTGAGACAGCTGGAGGAAGGCGACTTCCTATCGTTGCTGGACTTGGAGGATGCCTACTTCCACATCCCCATTCTCAAAGAACATCGAAAAGTTCCTACGATTTGTGGCCCAAGGGCGACACTATCAGTTCAAGGCCATTCCCTTCGGATTGAAGTCAGCGCCCAGGGTCTTCACCAAGTGCCTGGCACCAGTGGCAGTGCGGCTGCACCTGCAGGGGATCCACGTCTACCCCTGCCTGGAAGATTGGCTGATCGAGCAAAGTCAAGGGAACTCGCCGTCGATCACACAGCAAAGACCGTCCAACTGCTCACGGATCTGGGATTCTCGATCAACTTCGAGAAATCCCACTTGGTACCGTCACAAGACGCCCTGTTCCTGGGAGCCAGACTCGACACAGTGGCATGATTGGCTTCGCCATTGGAGGAAAGGATGAAAGCCATCCTGGGCAAAGTACAACGGCTGTTGATCATGGACGTGGCCAGGGTGAGGTCCATCAAGTCCCTACTCAGCATGATGTCCTTGTGCATCTACCTCGTTTGCCTATGCAGGTTGCAGATCCGTCCACTGCAGGAGTTCCTCGATGCCCGTTGGATGCAAGCGGCGGGCAGCTTCGAAGACAGGATCTCACTCAACGAGACTTTCCACCAAGCGATCCGGTGGTGGGGCACCCGCGTGCATCTAGCGGCGGGCATGGACTTCCAGACCCCGGCACATCAGGAAACTGTGACGACGGACGCCTCCCTGGAAGGATGGGGAGCACACACCGGAGATCTCCAAGCAAGAGGCCTTTGGCTCCCGGAGGAGAGGTCACTAGACATCAACGTCCTGGAGCTCCAAGCCGTGTTCTGAGCCCTCAGGTCGTTCCTTCCACCCCTCAAGGGCAAGGTGGTAAGGAGGGTCTTCACTGACAGCACCACCACGATGTTCTACATCAGGAAGCAGGGGGGGCACAAGATCCCCAGCCCTATCCAAGGAAGTGCAGGATCTGTGGCACTGGGCCGTTGCCCAAGGGATGTTCCTGGTTCCCTTCCATCTGGCAGGAATAAAGAACACCATTGCCGACTCACTCAGCAGGGAGCTGCGCACTTGCCACGAGTGGGAACTTCGGCAGGATCAAGTGGATCTCCTATTCCGACAATGGGGCAATCCCCAGATCGACCAATTTGTGACGGCGACGAATGCCAAGTGCCGGAGGTTCGCCAGCAGGTTTCCCCAGCAGGGGAGTATGGGCGATGCCTTCTCATTCCCCTGGGACGGCCTGTTCCTGTATGCGTCCCCCCCGCCGCGTTTCCGTTGTGACTCATCAGTCAACTCAGACGGTCCCTGTGCAGGATGATCCTCGTCGCACCGGCGAGGCCGAGGCAGATCTGGTTCCCAAACCTTCTGGATATGTCAGCTTCCCCCCTAGTCAAACTACCGACGGACGCAGATCTTCTCCCAGGGAAGGAGGCACCATCCTCCATCGTGACCCAGGATCGCTGAACCTGAAGGCCTGGCTCCTGCAGCACTAGGAGGGTTCGGAGGGTATGATATTTTCCGGCGGACTGCAAGGAGGTGCTTGCAAAGGCCAGGGCGTCCTCGACTCTCAAGTGCTATGGACATAAATGGAAGAGGTTCTCTGTCTGGTGCCTTGCACAGAAGATTAACCCTTTGTGGATTACGGCCCCTCAAGTGTTGCCGTACTTGCTATCGCTGGCCGAGGCGGGGCTGGCACATGCCTCCATCAAGATCCATCTGGCGGCTATCTCCCGCTACATCAGAACTTTGGGGCGGTCATCTCAGTGGTCTCATCGCCTGGTGAAGGAGTTCATGAAAGGACTGTTAAGATCGTTCCCGCCGCTGAAGGCTCCGGCCCCGGTGTGGGAGCTCAACGTGGTGCTGACCAGGCTCATCGGGCCGCCATTCGAGCCTCTGCATTCGGCACTGTTGAAGTTCCTGTCGTGGAAGACAGCGTTTCTCGTGGCCATCACCTCCGCACGGCGAGTGGGAGAGATCCAGGCTCTCTCCTGTAAATCTCCATACCCGACATTCCACGAGATAAGGGTGGTACTGAGGACGCACCCCTCCTTCATGCCCAAGCTGCCGTCAGACTTCCATCTCAACGAGCCCTTGGTGTTACCTGTTTTCTTCCTGTTGCCTTCGTCGCCGGCTGAGAGGACTTTGCACTCTCTGGATGTGGCTAGAGCATTGAAGTTCTACATGGACCGCACGAAGAGTCTTCGGAAGACATCACAGCTGTTTGTAAACTTTGGACCTGTGAACCAAGGGAAGGCCCTCTCGAAGGCTTCCATTTCCAGATGGCTCTCTGGTTGCATCATGCACTGTCACTGGTTGGCAAACCGACCGTTGCCCGGCCGTCCGAGAGCCCATTCAACAAGAGCGATCGCTGCTACCACGGCATTCTTGTCTGGTTTTACCCTGCTGGACATCTGCAGGGCTGCTGCGTGGAGGTCGACGCACCCCTTCACGAGATTCTACTGCGTCAACCGGGATTCCATGGAGGAGCCCAGAGTCGGCCAGGCAGTGCTGCGCAACCTGTTCGCTTGAAGTTGAGCCTGGTGAGGAGGTAAGAGATGCTTAATGTTGAGTGGTTGAAATGCTTAATGTTGAGCCTTACCACCTCCCGTGGTTGTGCATGTGTGTACTGCTATGTATTCTTGTATTCAAGAGCATGTGAATCCATTCCAGACCCCATGCTGGAGAAGGAACAAGTTAGTTACCTGTAACTGTTGTTCTCCAGCATGGATCTGGCATGGATTCACATGCGAACCCTCCCTCCTACCCCTGTGCGGCTCTTCTCTTGGTCCTACTGCCATTTCACGTGCTACCAAATCTGAAGATGGCTGCCAGAGGAGGGGCTCAGGGAGAGGGCAGTCATTGGCTGGGGGCAGTATGACCCAGAGACCAGTGATTGGTTACTAGTAGAAAGACAGTTCAGAAACGAGACTGAAACTGATCTTTTCTTTACCGAGGATTCCGAGCCTGATGATGGGGAATATTCATGAGCATGTGAATCCATGCCAGACCCATGTTGGAGAACAACAGTTACAGGTAAGTATCTTGTTCCTTAGCGTGTATCCCATTAACCTGTATGCTGGCTGTCAGGGACGTGTAAAGCTGCTTGATAAAGGGAATAAGGTTTTCGCACAGATTACACGTGCGTAACACTTCAAACAGGAATGACCAGGACTCCATATCAAACGATTTTTGGGCATCTAAAGCGATCGCCACTGCTTGCAACGTTGGTGCTATACGAGACATAACGTTAACTAGCCGCCTGAGGTTTAAGGATGTGGATCTACTTGGGGCAAACCTGGCCTGGTCCGGATGTATCAGTGGTGGCATCAGGGGTAATAGCCTATTTGCAATTACTTTAGCATAGATTTTAGTATCCACCTTTGAGAGATGGCAGCAATATGAGCTGCATTCCTCCCTGGGTTTTCCGCGCTTTAATAGTACAATAATTGTGGACTCCCAGAATGAGTCCGGCAGACACCCCAGCCGCAGTGATTCCTCCCATACTTTCAGCAGGTAGGGGGCTAGAATGGCATTGTAGTACATATAAAATTCAGCGGTCACCCCGTCCGGGCCAGAGGACTTATTTCTTGGCAGGTCCGTCACCACAACAATTTCCTCTAATATGAGTCTTTAGCTGCCCTTTGGCACTATCTGAAAGAAGCAACATTGGAATGGTGTCCAACAGGGCCTGTAGACCCTCTTCTTGAACCTGAGCGCTATACAGTGAATCGCAGAACTGTAGAAACACATCAACACCCAGTTTGAGTACAGCATCCTTCTGGACTCATCCCAGATGCCCACTATTTTATTTTTATTTTTTAATATTTTTATTGGCATTTGTAAATAAACTTACATCAATAAACACAGGTTATTACTTTTGTGACATCTGATGATGTCCTACTTCTGCCATATTACTAAATACTTAAACATTAAACAGTTAACTATGTCTGTCTTCCGGTCTTGATGTTGCTCTTAGTCTCATTGTCTCTTGGCTAGTGAGTTGTGGTGAGGTGCAGGGTTGTTGAACTGGGGGACCATTGCCAGGGGGGGGATATAGTCAATGTCTCAGTGGCAATGATTTGATTATGTATTAAGTGAGACATGCTGGCTCAGGGGGGCCTATAGTCTGTTGAGAAAATCATGTCTCTGATTAAGGCTTTCCACGACACGAGCGTGGCGTTTGTCTCCCTCCCCCCACCCCCTCCTTTGGGTTTTCCCAGTTTCCCAGGCATTGGCTTCCGCGGCTGTCCACCTCACAATTTCCTTAATCCAGATTTCATATCTAGGTCCTCCAGGTGATTTCCATGCCATTGCGATCGATCTCTTTGCAAGGATGCATGCCATGTCCATTAGCTTTACAATATGTTTAAGTTTGCTCAATCTGGGATATGTGCTCAGTAGGCACTCTTTCGGGGTCCATTCATATCTGTTAACTCCCGCTTTTTTGCAAGTTTGCTCTATTTTGGCCCAAAATCCTAGTACTCTGTGGCAGGTCCAGAACATATGGATCATGTTGGCGTCTTCACTGCTGCACCAGGGGCATTGCGATCAGGTTTGTTTGTTAAATCTGGCTACCCTTTGCGGGGTCATATAGGTTCTGTATAGAAAATTCAACTGGATGAGTCTGAATCGGACGTTCCTGGACACCACCTTGGGGAATTGTAGTGCCCTTCCCCATTCAATCTCGGTCATGGTGATTCCCAAGTTTGTCTCCCATGTTTCTTTCAGGGGAGTGCTGCGGGGATTAGCTTTCTTTATTAGTTGGGTGTACAGCCTGGTTACGGGCTTCCATCCATCACTCAGATTGTACATTTCTAGTAGCAAGGGGTTTTATTCTGGATCCTCAGGCCATGTGTTCCACTTCTTCTTTGCTGTGTGTTTTACCCTCTCGTACCATAGGAACTGGCCAGTTGCCAGGCCATTTTGTGCTTGTAGTGAGCCAAAGTCCCTGAAAGCTCTGTCTTCGAACATGTCTCCCCGGGTGTATAGTCCTACCCTTTCCCAGGTTCTCATTGCTGGTAAATCAGTTGGGGTTTTGCATACATCTGTCAGTATAGGAATTTCGGGTGTGTATGGGTGGTGTATTCCAAGCAGCGAGATGGTCTTGTTAAAGGCTTGCCTTCCTAGCTTTACTACTATGGGTGGATTCGGGGGACCGATCTGTGGGTTCCATAGTACCTCTTTGGGATGTGTGGGAGCTATTAGCTGTTGCAGTAGGCCTGTTTCAGCTGTTGGGTCGTCCAACAGCCACCTCATGCGTGGCTGAGTTGTGCCTCTAGGTAGTACTTTTGGAGGTCGGGGAGCTGTATCCCTCCTTCCTTGTGTGGGAGTGAGAGTATATGTAGAGGTAGTTTGTGTCGGGACGCTCCCCATAGGAATTCTCTGAGCAGGGTCTCCAGTCTTCTAAAGAAGGGTGGATGTATGTTGTAGCTTATGTTCAAGAAATAGTATAGGAATCTCGGGAGAATTATCATCTTGGTGATGGATGCCCTGCCCATCATGGAGAGTGGTAGTTTGGACCAGATTTTTATGGATTTGCGTAGTCCTCTCATCACAGCCTCTGTGTTGCATTCATGCATGAGCTCTGGCGTGTGCTTTATATTGACTCCCAGATACCGGAAAGCTTCTGGTTGCCACTTGATCCCAACCTTGGGTAGGTCTTCTGCTTTTATCCCTCTGAGCCCAGCCAGTGGGAATGCGCATGATTTCTGTTTGCTGAATTGTATTCCGGGGTAGTGTGCATAGTTGTCTAGCACTTCCAGTGCTATTGGACCATTTGCTTGCGGGTTCTTTAAGTATAGAAGGACGTTGTCCGCGTATAGTGAGATTATGTTCTATTTCCCGCTCACCCTGATCCCTGCGTCGAAGAGCTGCTTCCTGAAGTAGATGGCTATTGGTTCCAGCCCCATGATATACAACATTGGCGATCATGGGCAACCCTGTCTGGTTCCTCTTTGTATTGCCCAGGCTTTTAACACCGTGCTCCCGGTCTTCACTCTCGCCATGGGGGCATTGTATAGTACTTTGACCCAGCTCACAAAGCTCTCTCTGAATCCGAATTCCATCAAGACCTCGGTGAGCCACTCCCAGAATATTGAATCAAACGCCTTAATGGCGTCCAGCGATAGCGCTGCCATGTCTTCCGCGCACTCTGTGGTTTGCTCTATTACGTGTTATAGACTTCGTAAATTAGCCGTGGTGTTGCGGCCCGGCACAAATCCGTTTTGGTCTTCGTGTACCAGGGATCCCACCACTCTTGCTAGTCTCTTGGCCAATATGGTAGTTAGTATTTTGCTATCCTAATTTAGCATCGCCAATGGGCGGTAAGAGTCCCATTCGTTCATGTGTTTGTTAGGCTTGAGCATCAGTATTATGAGCATTTCTCTCATACTTCCTGCGAGGGTCCACATCTCATACGCCTCGAGGTATACTTTGTGTAGTATTGGGGTTAGGGTTGTTTCATAGGCCTTGTACAACTCTGGTGGGAGGCCGTCGCTCCCTGGTGTCTTGCATGTGGCTAGTGACCTGATTGCCTCTGTTATGTCTTCCTTGGTAATCGCCTCCTCTAGCATCTCTCTCTGTTCGGTCGTTAGCTTGGGAGTCCTATCTCTTCTAAGGTGTTCCTAATGTCTTCTATTGGGACTTGTCTGTCATGGGCGTATAGATTGGCGTAGAATTCTGAGAAAGTGTCATTTATCGCCTGCTGGGTCTTGTGTGTTATTCCGTGTTCGTCTTTGATTTCTGTCGGCTGGTGCCTCGGGTGTTCCCTTTTGCATAGCCGGGCTAGTAATCTGCCTGGTTTGTCGGCTTCTTTGTGCGCTCTAGCAGTACGTGTTGCAAAGTCAAATTTGGATAGTCTCTCCCAGGCTAGCTGGCATTCGTTTCTGATCTTCTTTAGTTTTTCCTCTTCGGCTTTGGTGATTTGGGTGCCAGCCTCCAGCTGTTTTATCTCCTCCTCCCTGTCTTCCAGTTCTCTCCTCAGTTGTTTCCTGACACCCTCCGCACCTGCTATCGTTTCTCCTCGTGTCACTACTTTCATGGTTTCCCATAGTGTGCTCCATCTGTCCACAGTTCCCGTGTTGATGGTTATGAACTCCTCCAGTTTTTCTCCCAGGCTTTCCTTGAATGCCTGGTCAGTCAGGGCTTCAGTGGGCATTCGCCACATCGGGATGGGGGGGTCTGGGGCCCCTCAGTTTTAGTTGCTTGAGTAAGGGGGAGTGGTCTGAGATCGATCTGCCCAGGTAGTTTGCAGATTCTACTTGTGTCAATTGTTTTTTTATCGATGAACAGATAGTCTATTCTGGTGTGTAGGTTGTGAGGGGATGAGTAGTAGGAATAGCATCTGTCTGTGTGGTGGAGTTCTCTCCAGATGTCAATTAATTCCAGTTGTTCCACCATGGTGTTGAGCGCCTGTGAGGTGGCGGTTTTTGATAGTTGTGGTGGGTCAGATCTGCTCATAACTGCATCCTTCACACAGTTGAAACCCCCCCCATATAAAGGTTCCATCCCTGTGATGTGACATTCTGGTGTATAATTGCTTGAGATACGTGGGTATGCCATGATGGGGGAAGTAGGGGTTCACTATGCATATTTTGGTGTTTTCTATTGTGCCCCATATTATTAAGTATCTGCCTTCTATGTCTGTTTCCACTCCCAGTGGTTGGAATGGCACTTCTGGACGCACCCATGTGAATAGTCCTTGTGCATATTTAGAGTAGGATGCACCACTCCCGTGACCCCGCAGGCATTCTGTCAGCTTATTTGTGGCTTCCGACGTGAGATGGTTCTCCTGTAGCAGTGCAATCGTGACTTTCTTCCTCCGTAAGAAGGATTGGATTCTGTTCCTCCGTAGGTATGAACCCATCCCCCTCACGTTCCATGTCATACTTTGTTGTGCAGCCATTGTCGGTTCATGTTGGTTTCCCTGGTCCGCCCCAGGTTGTGTGCTCAGGGTGGTCGTAGTTTCCAGTACTCGAACTCCACCGCTAGTGTTTCTCTTTCGTTGTTTCTGGGCTTTTAGAGGCAGGAAGACAGTGTAACTAAGAACACACAAAAAAACAGAACTAAAACTGGGGCCCCCAGCGACTGCTACCACTGTGCAGTGCTCAGGCGCCCTCGCGCTGTCTGGTCCCATCTCGGGTTTCGGGTGCGAGTAGGGTTGTGCTAGCAACAGGCCTGCACTGCTCTGTTCATGGATTATCGCTGTGTGCTCGGCTGGGGGAGGCCTGCGAGTCCCATAATCATTCTGCTAACTCATGCTTACTTGGTGTTGCTGTCTTTCCAGTGTGCTGGTCCACCAGTGGTGTTGCGAGGGAAGAAGTGGCTATGGGCCTAACGTACTCCTTGGGCTCAGCCTTGATTTTCTTGGGAAGACGTGGCCAACTCATCCACTAAGTTATTGTGCTCCATCCACATATTGGCAGCAGCCGGAGTTTCCAAGAATTTGCTCGACCTTTATGGATCACCTTCAACCTAGATGGGTACAGTAACATGTACTTTAGGTTCAATTGTCTCAATCTGGCCTTAATTGGGACGAACGAGTTCCTCACCCTTTGTACCAACTGTGTGTAGTCGGGATAGATGGTGATCTTAGAGTTATCGCGTTCTATTACTCCTGCCTCTCTCAAGTGTTTCAGTATTGTCTCCCTATCTCGGAAATTGAAGATCTTCGCTATTATAGGGCGTGGATATGAGCCTGGTGGTGGTTTCTTTTGGAAGGACTGGTGGGCTCTACGGTAAAGCCTTGTGCAGTTTACCTGCTCCAATTTCTTGCTGTATTAGGGTTTCTACGTAGGCGGTTGGGTTCGAAGCTTCTATTCCTTCGGGTACCCCTAGAATCCTTATGTTGCGCCGTGCACGCCCTTCTGCTTCTTCGGACCTTGCTTCTAATGTGGACACTTTTCTTTCTAGTTCGGTCATTCGGGTTCTTAGGTCTGAAGTATCATCTGTTGGAGAGTTGACTCTATGTTGGTGACTCTTTCCGCAAGGTTGCGGGCGTCTTGGCGCATGAGCTGCATGTCGGATTTAATTTGGTCTATTTTAGCGTCTATGAATGTTCTTAACGCAGCTATAGCTTCCAGTCCTTGGTTGTCCTTGCCATTCTCATCCGTAGTCGGCCGGTGAGCTATGTCAGCGTTTGCTGTGTGTGTTAGGGGAGGAGGTTTGGTTGTGACGAAAGGGTCCATTGTGGCTGCCTTCCCCTTGCTTCTTGATGAGGACATTGTGATGCCTCGTGGTGCTCTTAGTTAGGTGTGAATGTTGATGTAGCGCCGTTAGTGTTCGCTTTGTTTTTGGATAGAGTGCAGGTTATGGCCTTGTTTTGCTTGCACTGTAGTCTGTGTGTGTTTATTAGTGGGTGCGATGGCGCTCAAGCTTCCCCTTCTCTTTATTCCCCCAGTCGGGCTTCGTAGGGAGGGTTCTTCTGTATTGGCATTCCTCGAGCATGCCCTCTGCAAAGTCTTGCGGTATCTTGTGGGGTCTTTGCGGTGTAGGCACTGCTGTGGTACAATGTTATGGGGGACAGCGGATTTGGGCTGTTACAGGTTAGCTTATCCGGCTTTAGTGTGACCGTTGTTAACTATTGGGTTATTTCCTCAGTGGAAGCGCAATTTAATTAGGTTTGCTTGCTGTGTTTTATGGAGTAGCTCAATGGTTTGGGTGTTGAGCTACTGCTTAGGTTCTTTTAATATTGGGTCCCCATTGGGATGCATTCTCCCCCCTCCCATCTTCGGTATGCTTGCTAAGGTGCGTGGTTAATCCGAGTTTGCTTCGCTTGTGTGCCCCCCAATGTCCCTTTCAACTGTGGCTCACCTTGGTCTTGTTGGTGCCTGGTGTAGGCACCACGGTTCTTCTGTCTCCAGTTTGTGCCTTCTTGCAGCCGCTTCGTGCCCGGAGTGGCTGGGCGTGTGCCCCACACTCCCGGTACTTGCTCTTGTTCTGTGTTGTTCACTGGTGTCCGATCTGTCCCACTGCTCCTTGTGGGGATGTTGGGTTGCTTCTGTTCCCAGCGCCCATTGTGGCTCCGGTCTACCTTGACTCCTCAGAGTGCAGTTGGGCTTCCCGGGAGTCAGGTTGGCCCTTTGCGGCCGCCCCCAGTGCGGTGTTGGGATCTGTGCGCCTTCCAACTTGCCTCCGCTCTGGACTTGGAGTTCCATAGGCGGGCCGTGATGGCGACCTCCGGACTGCTTTCCTCTCAGTGCCTCAGTTGCGTCTCGCTTGACTCCCCTCAATAATGGGGACACTTAGCCACATCTGCCAAGTTGAATATGCTTTGGGGGGGGGTTCAGGTGCGGGAAGATGTTCTTGGCTTCCTCGGGTTCTATTCTGCTCAGGGTTGTTAGCGCTTTGCTGGGCCGCGCTTCCGCCACCCCTGGGTCAACTTCTTTGGGATAATGCTGCAGGATTGGGTCGATATGGCTTGGTTCACGGTCCCTTCGTTGTCTCCTTCTGCTGCGGCCCGCTAGACCTGACCAGGGCCGGTGTGGGCCCCACGATGTGTCTGCCTTCTGCGAACGTTCCACTCAGTCGCGTTGTGTTCGGTGTGGCTGAGTGCGTGCCTCGCCCTCCCAATCTTCGCCCTTGAGTTGCCTTGTCCGGTGTTGCAAGTCCCTTCACCAGGTTCTCATATGGTGGTGTTAAGGTGCCCTGGATTTCGGTGTTCGTGTTGCCCTAGTTGCCGTGGTTTTCCGCTGAGCGGCTCGGGAGCCAGGATGTTTCCGCTCGTCCCTGGTAGTGCAATGGGACTTGGGTGCCTTCCATCTCCCTTCTGCGTTGGCTCGTGGTGCGCTGCAGTTGCAGCCCCGGGTCGGCTTGCCTCTGTGCGTCGGGAGTGGCTCTCTTACTCTCGTCGGCGGAGGAGCACAGTCACATCTGCCATTTTGGGTGTATTTTCAGAGGGGGAGCGGGGTGACGGTCAGGCGGAATTTCTAGGCTTCCCCGGGTCCGGTTCTCGGGATTGCGAGCGCTTTGTTAGCTATTGCTTCCTCTTCCACTGGATCAGTTTCTGTAGGATGATGGTGGTTATTAAACACCTTTGCAGGATCAGATTATGGCAACTCGGCCGGAGCTAATGGGAGACATATAATGTTCACCTCTGGACAAATTCCGGGCAATTTAACATGGTCTAAATGCAGATTTGAAGATCATTTTATCAAAACAGCCTGATTCAATGCATTGTGGTTGAGAGGAGTATACTTGTAAGTGGTCCAGTGCAAATAATTACAATAGTGATTGTTTTTTACTGCTGCAAACAAGGATATGTTTCATTTTTACTAACTCTGTCCAGCATATATCGAAACCTGTAAAGGTTTTATGTTACTGTTTTTTGTTTTTTTTAAGCTGATTCAAACCTTCGGTTTTGTGTTTAATAAGTATTAGGCCATACCATTTCACCTCAACAAGGAGGCATCAAGGCGCTGAAAAACAAGTGGCCAACAGATTTTGCTGCTAACAATATTATTGTGTGGTTTTATCTTTTAATCCATTCTTGAATTTGTTTTATCATGTTGAAGATACATTGGTATGGTTTTATGGAATTTGCCTTCCAAAATCAACTTCAGTGACTGGTTACTCAACCACCCATAACTTTGAATTGCTTTAATTTGTGCTCCTGATATGTGATATTGCAGACTATTTAAATATTCATAAACATATGCCATAGGGATAGACAGCTTTTTCACTTTTAATATGTAATTGTCCTTCCTTTTTTTCAAATCTGATTCTAGATCCACGATTTTCAAGTCCTTCATTTGCCAGAAGGCACGAAGAGTGTAAACTCCTCTGAGGGTCTGTCCCCTGTGGATCTGGTGGGTAAAGAAAATATTGCACAGCTCACTCTGCCCGTCATCTTCCGCTGGAATTCAGGAAAGGTACCACCATTTTTGTCTTTTTACGAATGAAAAATAGATAGATGTGTATTTGTATTTATATGTCCTTCTAGTGCGCCGGGCCCGAAGGCATCTGGGAGCTTATCTTAGGTTGCAGAGATAACTTACATACAAAGTGTGAGTAGCTCGACCAACTTGCAGAAAGTGTGCAGGTAGAACTACAGTCTGGCATGTACAGATCTAATATATGCAATGTAGCATGTACAGGCATGATACGATCTACAGGAGGTTGCGAAAGAATGTACAGGCATGAAAGAAATATACAGGAGGTTTAAAGGAGAATGAATTGTCAAAGTACAATGAGGAATGCAAATGTTATATAAAATAAAATAAGGAGTACAAGAGTCATATACAAGTAGAAAATGCAAGTGGAGTACAGAGGGCAATCACAGGGCAGGTCAAAGGGGCAGTAACCGTAATACGGTGCCAAGTATATAAAATGTCTTGGGCTGAGAGCCACAATTTGGTTTTGATCTTAAAGGATTGGAAGGAGGGCTCAGCTCTAATAGAATTCGGTAAGGTATACCATAGTTTAGAGACCAAGACTGGGAAACTCACACCGCAAGCTTTCTGAAGCTTGAATCTAGGATGGGATAAGCTATGGGGTTGGGCAGCTGTTAAAGGGGCCTGGTTGTTAAGGCACTTATGATTAAGGGCAAGAGTTTTCAAGGATATTCTTTGCTTAACAGGATGTCAGCGTAGGTTGCTTCTATGGTCAGAGATGTGCTGATTTCTAGGTATGTTTAGGGCCGCTCTGATGGCATTGTTCCGAATGACTTGCAGTTTGTTGAGGTTAAATTGACTAGTCCCTAGATAAAGGGTGCTGCAGTAGTCGGTCTTGGACATGACAAGTGTTCTAGCCAAGATAGTGCAATTAGCAGTAGTCAGGAATGGTCTGCAGGCTGTAATAACTTTGCATGTATGAGCCGAAGCTTAACTAACAGCATTAGTTTGTCTAGACAGTGATAGTGTGGAATCGAGGTAAATTCCTAGGGTTTTGGTATCCTTAGAGACCAAAATGACTTTGCCATCAGTAATGAACGACTTAAAGGAAGGGTCAAGTTTATTAAGACGTTGATGGGAACCCAGGATGAGGAGTTCCGTCTTGTCGTCATTGAGGCAGAGTTTGTGATGCGCCATCCATGCCTGAATAGCCATGTAGATGTCATTCAGTGACTGTGTTGTGTGACTGATGCTCTCAATTTCCCCATCATTATTCGGCTGCTTTGAAGAACACATCTATTTCTAGGCAGAACTACTAATGTGTTCAGGACTTTTAGCTGCATTCCGTGAAAGTTTATGCAGGTCTTAATGATGCAGAATTCAAGTGTGTTAATTTTGTCTGCATTTTCCCTGGGGTTGTATACTTTAAAACCTCATCAGACTCACAGCAGCTTTGGGCATGAATAAACATCAGTAGTACCCTGTTTTGGAACACAGAGCGGTGTGCCCAGCCATTGATATCTTACTTTTAAAAACTTGTGAAACACTGCAAGTTGGGTGTATTCATTGGAGATAAGCAGCAGGCAGCGTAAAGCTTGTGCAGCATTCCGCTTAATCTGCTGTGCTGCCAGAGGACTGCTTAACAGTTTTTGATTAGATTGCTTTGGGTCCCCAAAATGTTGCAAAGAATATCAAGGAGGGAGAGGGCACAATCAAACTATTCTCCAGCAGGTGGCACATTGGAGCTCTCTTGGGCCTAACCATTAGACCCAATTGTCTGATGCAGGCAGCCACAGTTTCCATTATTTCAGTCACGTGCCTTATTTCCAAGTAGTGGGCTTTGAAGTGGGGGTACTGGCAACACCATTGGAGCAATGGTTGCTCTTTATGTGAACTCCCAGATGTGTTGGACTCAAACTCTCATTATTCCTAGCCAGCACCGTCTGCGAGGATGGATCATGGGAGTTGTAGGTCCAAAGGGTCTGTAGAACCACATAAGTAGCTGTGCTCTAAAGATGGATAGAGATTTTTGAATATTTCATATCCATTCCCACATGCTGCAATGCACCCCGATCATGGTTGCCAACTGAGAGTCCTGTTCAAGTTATAATGTTTGTTGATCACATAACAGAGAAATGCACTTTAGAATTAATCAGCTGGGAATTTAAACTCCTCCCTCTTTTTTGTGATAACAATCAATCCAAGCGTGATAATTTGTCAGCACGCTAGTACTCAGACTGCTGCCCCTTTTCATAATATTTATTGTGAACAGTTTTCTTCGAAATGCAGATAGTCTCTTTAAAAGCAAGGTTTGGTTTAAAGTTTTTGATATTACAACCTCTAAAACTTTTCTTTCTTTTTTGAATAATACAACTAATGTGCAAATAGAGAAAACGTACATTATTTTCATTGTGTGAAACTTGCATCAAGGAGCTATTACTCTCAATAATTATTTTTTAGCAATGCAAAATTCCTGATCCAAATATTCACAAATGTACATAGTATTTGAGAAAGATAATAACTCGTGCTGTAAAGAGGAAAGATCGCTTTGGCGCATTGGCACACATGAAACTTTTGACATGGGTCATGTTGAAATGTGAACTTTGCTTGCTACTGCAGGTTTGTACATGTTCAGTGTTCTTCTTGGGTGTATGATATGTGCATTTCATTTCTCATCAGCCAGCTCAGGTTCATTTTATTAACTTAAAAGGCTGCCTGTTATCACTATTCTTAACGTGAATTTCATGGGTTGATGCAATCGAAAATGGCATTACTTTCAAAACGTTCCGACTACAAAATTTAAAATGACATCTTATTGCCCTCGAAGAATCACCCAGACGGTCATGTCTTAGATGTAAATATTGATACCTAGAAATCCATTGTGCATTAAATATGTTATTTACAGTACTATTATCTTCTCTATTCTGGTCTCTCGGAGGTGACCTTTTGACCTTGGGCTGCCTTTCCCCATTTATTAAGAAATATAAGACAGTTTATGGGTTGCATAGAACATTCCTCTAATGAATTTCATGTTGAGGCACTTTTACCGGTCTCTCTTCATGCTTTCCAGGCGTTCCATAGTTGTTGGAAGGTGACTCCCTTTACCTCCAGTCCTCCCATCTACTTGTCTTTGTGCGAAGGGCGTTCACTCCTGCGTTCCGTGGTGCTACTTCTTCCGACCCAAGTTTCATCATTCGAGCCTGCTGGCTGTTCCTGCTATCATTCTGCTGTCTCTGCCCCATCCTTTTTAGGTATGCCCAAGTCGCACTGCCTTCTGCTACTCTTTTCTTTCTGGTACATGCATGCTGTCAGTCACACGAGAGAATTCCACTTACCATTTGCCTGCATGAACATTCTCAGTATTGGAGACTAAGAAAATATAGAATCCCCAGTAGAGCCAATTGAGTTAATGCAGATCACCAACTTCTGTAACTGTAATTAGAAGTTAATCTTTTTATTCAACAATTATTCCAATGAATACTCAATCCTGCCAAAAACCAAATGTTGTCCAGTACATGTTCCTGCAATCCTAATTGAAAAGTCTATACAATGGTATGCCCAACCAATATTTTGGAAAAGGAACAATACCTAAAACATTGTCCTTCTCCTTTAAAAACAAGCAAATATCTTGCTATATGCATTAATGTACAAAACCGTTAAGTATACATCTCATTTCTTAGCATTGATGCATGCAATTATTCAAGACTAAGAAAAAAAGTGTAGTGTTTCTATCGTTTTCATCCTGGATGTACATCACCCATAAATAAAAACACAATGCATGAATTTACGCATCTTGTTTTTCTAAAAATACATTTTTATTAAAAAGACACAATTAGCCATGATACATTGCTTTAATCAGTCAGCCAAAATGCTTTTTTCAGCAGTTTTGCCATTAGCATACAACACATGTTTAAAACATCACTGCACAAATCTCACACCTTGAATCCAAGACATTAATTGCATAATACATAAAAGTGAGTTAAGGAGCAGACTAAAGTGTCCTACAAAGCCAAGCACGATAAATACATTACCCAGCATGGGGTCTGGCATGGATTCACATTCTCATGGATATTCCCCGTCGTCAGGCTGGGAATCCTCGGTAAAAGAAAAAACTTTTTCACTTTCGTTTTATAAACTGTCTTTTTTCCTATAAACCAGTAACTGAGCTCTGGGTCATACTGCCCAGCCAAGGACTGCCCTCTACCTAAGCCCCTCCTCTGGCAGCTATCTTCAGATTTTAACCGCACGTTCAAGTGTTGGGAGTCCTTGTGTTTATCTCTTAGAGCTACGTGCGTTTTTTTTGCTTTTTTGGCTAGGAAAACCCTATTTTTGTTAAATCGAGCCTGTGCGCTCCATCGTCTATTCATCCGATTAACAGGGATTAGTTTTTCGGCATCATCGCCCCTCAAGGGCAAAATTGTCGAGGGATTTCTTCTTGGAAGTTTCCAGAAGGCCCTCAGGCCTGCACTGAGCTGGATGTTGGAGAAGGACGGGGCATCCCTCTTCAAGCTCTGCGTTTGCTGCGGTTTGCAGAATATTTTCACAGACAACAAGCATTCCCAGTGCCTGTATTGTCTTCACCCGACACACAAGGAAGAAGATTGCGAGATCTGCCATGGCTTCTCCAAGCGCACAATGAAGGATCGGCACATCGGACTGGTGACGTGGCTCAAGGCCAGGGCCTCCACCCCGTGTGGTCCACAGGGGCATGCTGCATCCGGATCCAGCCAGCCAGAGCGGACTTCTAAGTCCTTTTGAGGGTGCTCCATCCGTGGGGGCCCAAGACAAGGCCAAGCCCCGCGAGTGCGCTTCCTTCGGGGTCGCTGCGCAAGCGGGTCCCGCGACGGTCAGCCTCAATCTCCAGCCATCGCTTCAGCTCTTGGTCAAAGATAAAGCCAGCTACCCCGGGGAAGCTGCGAGAGAAGCCGGATAAGGCCAGGCAGGAAAAGGTGTCCAGCCTAGCAGTTAAGGCCCAGGTGATCCAGGCCAAATTGTCCCCTTCGATCGAGCTGGTTGCTGCAGCCCTCTCGAAGGCGAAAGGGGCTGACCCGGTCCAGGGTACCCTGGTGGCGGCCAGACTGGCTCTTACTCCCAGGCGGGAGGCTTCGGCCAGACAAGTGGAGAAGACTCCAGAAAAGAGGATGCCGGATCTCAGGCAGAAGCCGACTCCTCAGGACCCAAAGAAGTGGGGGAGGGGCGTGGAAGAGCTCCAGGGCATTGATATTTGTTTCGTCCGACGAGGAAAATAGAGTTTACATCCACACTATCCCGGAAGAGGGTTGTGACAACAACGAGAACGTCGAGGAGAGGCCTGCCGGTGGCGCAGACGACATAGGCACTGAGCCCAATGACCCTTTTCCCCAGGCACCTCCCAGAGATCTGTAGCATGATATTCTCTCGATCCTCCATACACTGGTGTCTGAGATTAAGAAGAGTATGCCGACGGCACCACCAGTGACGCCACCGGTGGCGACCTCGTTGACACCGGGGCCACCACCACCGAAGAAAAGGAGGAGCCACCCTACGCCTCCACTCACACCGTCACTTCCCTAACCCCTAGGGACACAGGGATGGACGATGACGATGGCAGAATCTCTCCGCCAGATCAAGTGGGATCCTTCCATTCCATGATCACCCGTGCGTCAAAGCTCTTCCAGCTCACTCCGGAAGAGAAGAAGGAAGGTTTCCTGTATCAGCCCCTGGAGGCAAAAAGGAAGACCATTCTGTCGGTACCACTCCAGGATGACGTCTGGGATGAGGGGCTGGTGCTGCTGAAGAACCCCACCTCATCCCCGGCAAAGAGGGACCGGCTTGAAAAGAAATACTGGGTGACGGAATCTGCACTCAAATGTCTGCGGTCACAACCATGGGCGGATTTAGTGGACTCTGCTGTGGCTAGGAAAAAGTCATACAACCTGTCGTCGTCAACCTAGGTCCCCCAGATGTTGAGAGGAAGAAATGGGATGCTGTGGGACAGAAGGTCATTTACTCAGTGGCAACAACGGTCAAGGCGGCCAGCGCCTTAGCGATCTTGGCCTGGTACAACCGGGAGCTATGGAATAAGATGGCTCTGATTCTGGATTTCCTCCCGAGGACAAGTGGGTAGAGGTAATGGAGAGCCTTCAGGAAGGCGAGGTGGCATCAGACCATGCCATCACTGTGGCCCTGGACATTGCAGACACATGGGGTTCTGCAAAATGGGGAACAGGGTTTACCTGCGTCGTCCTGGCTGGCTGAAGGCCACCAACTTTAGACAAGAGGTCCAGATGAGGGTCCTGGACATGCCGTTTGACAGAGACAATCTTTTCAGCAAGGCCGTCGATGAATCTCTTCAGGCCATCAAGACTGACACGGAGACGCCCCATTCCCTGTTCATGCTGCAACAGCACCGCCCGTCCTCCGTCATTCCAAGGCCTTCGGAGGTGGCTGCTGTCATAGTCGAAGTTCCCAGGGCGGCGCACCGGCCTCCAAGTAGGAGTGAACCGTCCAGGATGTCGGGCCCCCACACCTGCACCCCGGCAGGAGGCCAGCTGGCGAACTCAGAGTGTGGGAAAACAGCGACACTGATCGATGCGTGCTGGACGCTCTCACCCATGGACACACATTGGAGTTTCAGCAAAAGGGTCCATGAATACCACGGGTGGCCCGGCAGGAGCGACGCATCCCTCAGCTGCTGCTGGAGGCTCGGGCCATGTTAAGAAAAGGGACGATAGAGCTGGTTCCAAAGTGACTCCAAAGTTTACTCAAGATACTTTCTAGTAAGAAATAAGACCGGGGGCTGGAGGCCCATTCTCAATCTACGACGGCTCAACAAGTTCATCAAGTGCCAGAAATTCTGGGTGGTCCCGTTGCAGCTCGTGCTTAGCCAAATGGAGGAGGGAGACTTTCTGTCGTCGTTGGATCTAGAGGACGCGTACTTCCACGTCCCCATTCAAGTAAAATATCACAAGTTCCTGCGCTTCGTCATACAAGGGAAGCAGCACTACCAGTTCAAGGCTGTCCCCTTGGGACTGAAGTCGGCGCAGAGTCTTTACGAAGTGCCTGGCTCTGATGGCGGCCCATCTGCAACTACAGGGAATTCATGTGTACCCTTACCTCGATGACTGGCTCACCCAGGCCAAGTCAAAGGACATCAGTCGATCACACGGAGAGGACCGTCCGGCTGCTGACGTATCTAGGGTTCTTGGGGAACTATGCAAAATCCTGCTTGCCTCCATTGCAGAACACGCTGTTCCTGGGGTCCAGGCTCAACAGGTTATGCTGCCTGGCGGCTCCATCTGAGGAGAGGATAGCGGGCATTTTGGGCAAGGTGCAATGGCTGTTAGCACTGAAGATCACCAAGGTGAGGGCCATCAAGTCGCTTCTCGGCATGATGTCATCATGTATCTACCTGCAGGTTGTGGATGCGACTGCTCCAGGAATTCCTGGACTCCCGTTGGATCCAGGTGTCCGGAGGCTTCAAAGACAGGCTTGTGCTTGACGAGGAGTTCCGGAAAGCGATAAGGTGGTGGGGTGTGCGCTCCAACATCTCCGGGGGCACAGATTTCCACAGCCCTCCATACCAGGAGACTGTCACGATGGACGCTTCCCTGGAAGGATGGGGAGCACACACCATACGTCTCCATGGCACAGACCTGTGGCTGCCGGAGGAGAAGTCACTACACATCAATGTCCTGGAACTATGGGCAGTGTTTTGGGCCCTCAAGTAATTTCTTTCATCCCTCAAGGGCAAGTTGGTGAGGGTCTACACAGATAATAGCGCCACAATGTTTTACATCTGGAAACGGGGGGGAAAACAGATCCCCAGCGCTCTCAAGAGAGGCGCAGGAGTTGTGGCACTGGACCATCACCCAGGGGATGCTCCTCATTCTTTTCCACCTGGCGGGAGTCTAAAACACGGTCGCCGACTCGCTTAGCAGGTAACTGCACTCTTGCCACGAGTGGGAGCTTTGGCAGTATCAAGTGGACAACCCCTCATCCTCAAGTTGGGCAGTCCCCAGAATTATCTGTTTGCGACGGCGATGAACACCAAGTGCAGGACGTTCGCCAGCAGGTTTCCCCAGCTGGGGAACATGGGGGATGCATTCTCCTTCCCTTGGGAAGGCCTGTACCTGTACGCGTTCCCACCACCCATTGCCGCTGCTACTACAAGTCATCAGTCAACTCAGATGGTGCCGGTGCAGGATGATACTTGACGCGCCAGCATGGCCGAGACAAATCTGGTACCCGTACCATATCAGCATGTCAACGTCCCCTCCACTCAAGCTATCATTGGTCGTGGATCTTCTCGCCTGGGAAGGAGACGCAATCCTGCAACGCGACCCAGGAACGCTAAATATAGGGGCCTGGCTCCTGCAGCATTAGAGTCGGTGGTTATGAGCTGCCTGTGGCCTTTAGGGAGGTCCTCGCCAAGGCCAGGGTGTTTTCCACTGAAGTGCTACGGACACAAATGAAAGCGTTTCGCGACTTGGTGACGGTCTCAGAAGATTAACCCTCTAAGGGTCAGGCCCCCCCAGGTCCTTTCGCACTTGTTGTCATTGGCTACTTCTGGGCTGGCACACGCCTCCATCAAGGTGCATCTGGCAGCTATCTCCCGCTACACCAGGTCTCCGAGACGGTCTTCTCTTTGGTCGCACCGTCTGGTGAAGGAGTTCATCAAAGGACTGTTCTGTTTGTTCCTGCCGGTGAAGGCGCCTGCCCCGGTGTGGGAACTCCACATGGTGCTGACTAGGCTCATGGGGGGGCCCATTCGAGCAGATGCATCAAGCTCCGCTCAAGTTCCTGTCTTGGAAGACAGATTTCCTCATGGCCATCACCTCTGCCAGGAGAGTAGGTGAGATCCAGGCCCTGTCCTACAAGTGTCCTTATTTGACTTTCCACAAGACGAGGGTGGTGCTGAGGACGCACCCCTACTTCATGGCCAAGGTTCTATCGGAATTTCATCTCAACAAGCCCTTGGTGTTAGCTGTGTTTTTTTCCGACGCCTTCGTCGCCGGCTCAAAAGACTTTGCACTCGCTGGATGTGGCTCGAGCGCTTAAGTTTTATGTGGACCGCACAAAGCGTTTCCGGAAGACTTCTTAGCTTTTTGTGAACTTTGGTCCTTGTCCAAGGCTTCCGTTTGCAGGTGGCTCTCCGGCTGCATTACTAATTGTCACTGGTTGGCAAACCGACTGCTGCCTGGCCGTCCGAGAGCCCATTCTACCAGAGCGATTGCTGCAATGACGGCGTTTCTGTCTGGTGTGCCCCTGCTGGACATCTGCAGGGCTGCTACGTGGAGGTATACACACATACCTTCACGAAATTCTACTGCATCGACAGGGATTCCAGGACAGAGTCTAGAGTCAGCCAAGCAGTGCTACGCAACTTGTTCGCTTGAAAGTGAGCCTGGTGAGGAGTTAGGAGTAATTGCTTCTGTTGAGCCCTGCCACCTCCCGTGGTTGTGTGTATATGTACTGCTATGTATTTATTCATGAGCATGTGAATCCATGCCAGACCTCATGGTGGAGAAGCAACAAGTTTCTTACCTGTAACTGTTGTTCTCCAGCACGGGTCGGCATGGATTCACATGTGAATCCTCGCTCATGCCCCTCTGCGGCTCTTGGTCATACTGCCATTTTACGTGCTACCAAATCTGAAGATGGCTGCCAGAGGAGGGGTTTAGGGAGAGGGCCGTCATTGGCTGGGGCAGTATGACCCAGTGCTCAGTGATTGGTTTATTGGAGAAAGACAGTTTATAAACAAAAGTGAAACTGTTTTTTCTTTTACTGAGTATTCCCAGCCTGACGACAGGGTATATTCATTTGCATGTGGATCCATGCTGGAGAACAACAGTTAAAGGTAAGTAACTTGTTCCTTTGGAAACAAAATAAATATTATTTAAAATGTCAGTAGATCGACATAAAACAACTGCATCCACAGTATTTTTAACATGTTTTTTCTTGAATAATGGGATCAAATACATTTTCCACAATTCATTATAACCTTCATAGAAGAGCAAGAAATGTACAACGGGGTCGGGGGTTGGAGGCCATAGCACAGGCCAGGCACATTTCAGAGTTGCCATCCCTCCAGCCGTGAGAAAATGCCGACCTGGAGGGTGCCAACCCTGAATTTAATAAATAAGCCACGCGCATAGACTGGAGTTATTAGATTTAGATAGCTCTCCGCACAAAAATTGAGTTTTGAGGAGAGATAGTCCAGCCCTGATTTCAATCTCAAGCACAGGCTTAGGAGGCGTTCCTGATTCTCCCATTTAGCAAGCTGCTTTACATCTCTTTTTTGCATTGCACGACATACTCTGTGGATTCTTCCAAAGTTCATCTAGACCAATCTAGTTGTTGTTTTACGTGGCTAAGCCATTGTAGAGAGCGACCTCACGGATGGCTCAAGTCAGAAAGGGCTTCTTGGAACTTTCCCAACTCTGGGGATCCCCCAAGTCGAACCCAATAGAAGACCGGTTTCCAGGCCAGTTGTTGAGTTATGGGTTTGAGTCCTCACTCAATCAATATTGGTACATATGGTGAACTACATGGTAGGCTAAGTCATTTTTTACGGAATTTGTTCTCAATCACAGCCAGTTTTGGAACATTAAATTGGCCCCATATTTCAGCTCCATACAAAGCTGCCGATGTAACCAGGATCGTTTAGATGTCAATAGCAAGTAAAACTGCTTGCTCACCATGAGATACAAAACATCTCCTAATGCCACCACTATTCTTCTCTAGAATAGACTGTGACCTACTAGATTGATCTGCCCTTGACCCAGTATTAGAGAACCGTACCCCCAGATAGTCATAGTATGGGACCTGTTCCAAGGCAGTCCCCTCTACTTCCAGTCTCAGGGTCCTGGCCCTAGACCTTTTTGGCCTAAACACCATCACCTTGGTCTTGTTTCTATCGAGGGTTAATCCCAATTGCGAGCACTTACAGATGAAACACTCCAGACCCCACTTATTCCCCATGGGTGATGTGGATAACAGAACTGAATCGTCTGCATAAAATAGGGCTGGGTAAACATCAGCACCAATTTCCGGTGATTCTAAGCAGGGCAAGGACACAGCCTTGCACTATGCCTCTACAGGAAACTGATCAGTGGTCTCTCCTGACAGGCCCCATCTCGCAGTTGCTGTGTTATTACAGTAAAGCTAGGCAATAATCGATACCAGCTGGAAAGGCACCCTCCTATTCAACAGAACCGGCCATCAAATTGCCCTAGGTACACTGTCAAAGGCAGTTTTAAGATCTATAAATATTGCATAACCACACATTCTTTTCAATACAGTATACTTCTGCAGAATCATGGACAGGTGGAAGCACTGATCTACTTTGCTTACTCCTTTCTGAAACCCAGCATGCGAAATAAGACCCCTTGCTGTTACCCAGTCCTGAAATTGTTGTAGTATCACCTTAGCAAACAACTTCCCTGCTGCATTGAGTACGGAGACAGATTTGTATTTCTTTCCCACCCTTTTGATTATGTTGGGTACGATCTCCGTACAACGATATGACTCTGGGACAACCTTGTTAATACAGGCACCCAGACATTACGCTTGTCTTTCCAGAGGTCAATGGGGATTTTGTCCGGGCATGTTGTCTTGTGGATTTTTTTACTCAGTAATGCCTTATTCACAGCTGTCGGGGTAATGTTAATGTATTCCCCACTGTGGTTGGATGATGTCCAATCCATTTCCACTGGGCTCTCTCTAAGAGAACTTTCAAGATCGTTGTCCTTCTGAAATAGACTGCAAAAGCGAAGGAACCATTCCTCTGCTGTAATCATACAATAAAGGGTGTTATCTTTTGTCTTTTTCCGGTCCACAACTATGGACCAGAAAGCTTTACAATCTTTATTTATGCCTGCCTCTCTGAGATCATCCCACTTCAATTTAAGGAAGTCCAACTTTCTCCCCTTCACCAAGTTCTTATGACTCCTCTTCAGTTGGAGTGTTTCCTTAGCCACCTTCCCTTCTTTTCTAAGTTATGATATAATATCCTCCTCTGCCAGCTTACATGAAGAATCAAACCAGGTGGCCGTTCGCGTTTCTCTGCTTTTGCAAAGTCACTGCACTAGTAAACCAAGGACTGAGCTCTGAAGTCAGTTGGTCATACTCTACCATCATTTCACAATCCCCACAATTGTGTTCATAGAAATTCTCAATATAAGAGAGAGTTGAAAGGTATATTATATGCTTAAGACCCATTTGACAACACGCCTGCCATTCCCACCTATGCCAATTGGTACGGCAGGAATGATAGTTCCTTGGTTCTTGCCTGACCATCTTACTTTTAACTGGAGGGGTATGTGGTCACTGTTCGTCTGGTCCAGAATGGAGAATTCTTCCACTTCCTCCCAGTCACTCATCCCCACCAGGATATAGTCTATCCTAAAGGACTATTCCGGTCCAAAAAAAATGTATTTCTTTCCAGCCTATCCTCTACTCGCCTACCATTACACGCCCTCAGGTTTAACCCATTTAAAATCTGGGCTGTCTCCAGAGCGTGTTTGAGTCCGCGCAGGAAGACTTGCTTCCATGACAGAATCTCCCAGGCCGAACTGGATGTTGAATTCTCCTCCCACAATAATGTGGAGTTGACCAGACACCCTGGATTCCCAATTAGGGACTAGTCTCCCAGCCAGATTGTACTGCCACGAGTGTCAGCAGCCCCACCCCCCAATGCCTGCCTCCTTTTCCCTTTTTTTTGCTGGGGTGTTAAATGCCTTGGACCCTTGCATCTCAAAGGGTTCCAGAGCCCAGATACAAACAATCTAATTCAGTGAGACAAAAGCAACCCACTCGGGGTCCATCAGATGTCTGGAAATACCAGCTAAATTAAAAAACAGTATTTTAGTGAGTCTGGGGTTGGTAGGATTTGTTCAGGTGGAGAGGGGGGATGTCAGTCCACCTCATCTAAATCTTCTCCCTTTAATGGCCAGTTCCTGGCTCCAATAACCATCCGCTCCGCGTTTTGTGTACTGCCTCCAGCAATGCCAATCTCAGTGAAATGAATGACCAAAGTAGGAGGTAAGTTCTCACTTCTCTTGATAGTAACCCGTCCACCAGTTTAGAGTCCTTAAGGACCAATTCAATATGGTCCCTCTGGTTGGAGGCCATATTTCCCCTGTGGGTCCATACAAGATCATCTCTAATGATAGAGCTGCATCCCTTCACATGCCGTATCCAGTGCATGCTCTAATTAAAGAGTCCTCATTTTCGAATGCACCAGGACTTGGTTTTGGAACGTTGCACATGAAGATCGATTTAAAATGCAGGTTATTTTGAGGTCTAGAGTCTGTGGGAGCACCATCCGTTTCTTGTGAGGATGGATAGGAGGCCAAGCTAACCCTACTTAAGATACAGGGGGATACGTAGCCACATGGTTGTTGATAATATCAGTAATGGGCTTAACCCACTGTGCATCCTTTGCTGCTCTCCCGATTGGAATTGTTGGCGCAACCCCCCCATCCTTCCGGTTGCCTAGCTTGTTCTGAGGCCTTGATGCAAGGCTTCCTAGCCCCCCATCCAACTCCACAGCTGTGCCCTTACTAAACTTTAGTTCGATTATAAAAGAAGTAGATTTCTTCTGGGCTTCTACACGCTGTATCCCTTGATCCACAATTATTTTAGATAATCCCACAGTAATTTCTTTTAATTTAGCTACTTCCATCGATAGCTCATTAAAATTACCTCGCCAGTCACATTTACAATGCGAGCAAGGCTGATCAGACTGCAGGATTGGTGACTCTACCCCCACTGATAATTTTGTTATTTCTTGAGCTTCCATGCAATAATTCAATTGCAATTTCCCAGGGCCCAAGCCTCTTTCCTGCTTCATCCCTGCTGACCTTGAGGTAAGGTTCCTACTATCAGACAAAATGCCAGTATCTAAGGGAGGGAATCTATTATGTGAAATAACTTCAGGTGCAATCACAATACTTCCATAGTTGTCAATAACTATACGATCCTCAGTTAGCCCCACATTAAAATCCTTCAATCTTTGTACCACAGGAGATAGAGCAATAGGTGTGGTTATAGTTGTCTCTAGATTGCGATGATCCTGTGTCTAAACGCAAATCCACTCTACAAAATCCACACTCTGGGCAACTTTGGGGTAAACTTCAATTGCAGTACCCGCCCACAGGCCCCGAAACATGATGGCAATGGACAGGAAATAGGTAATTAGTCCCTCCTTCCCAGCCCATTCCACCTTCCACAATAAACTTGGCTAATGGGTCCACTTTGGTTTTGTTCTGAGCTCCAGGGACATATTGGAGCCTCTCCTTACCCCCGATACGGGCGGCTTCCTTTTCTTCCCACTCCTCAATGTCACCTATAGGCTTACATCCATCATCCCTAACAACACAGTTGGTATTTACTATAGTTTAGACAGGTGTAGCTAAATCCCTTCCATCTAAGTCGTGCAATAACCCTTCGATTTCAGTTATTAAGATATTAACTACTTTAATGGGCTCAAATAATGTGTAGATCTTTCTGGGCCTGCCCCTTGTGAAATAGTAGTACTTGCCTTACGCTTAACCATCCTCTACCCCTTTAAAATCGCTTCAGAATCCCTTTGGGATCACTCTGGGTGAGTATTTATATACCCAAACGATCCAAAATAAAGGTCAAATAGACCTGTGCAAAGTATCAATGTGCAAAAAAGCAGACATTCAAGTATACAAGTCTTTAAAAAGCAAAAGAACTTTAAAGAAAAAAAGAAAAACAAATAGGCAAATGACTATACAATTCATACAGGCTGTACTATGCTACTAAAAAGGGTAAAAACAGCTAAGAACAACTATACAAAACATATCAATTAAAAGTCCTGGGATCACACACATTGAGGTGGTAAAATTAAGCAGTCAAACACAGGGGTGTTGCTAGGTCTGGAAAAGATCTGGGGCTACGCTAATGTCGGGACTGCCGGACTCGGGGCTGGGTAGCCTTTTGTTTGCAGCCCCTGAGATTCTATCAACCAAAAGACGCTGGGCTATAGCCCCCTAAGCCACCCCTTAGCAACGCCTATGGTCAAACATCAATTAAAACTCCTTAAATAAGAGTATTGAACATTAAGCGCAGGCTAAAAATGCAGCTGTACAAGTCGCCAATGTGCCAATTACACGGGTGGCCAGGGAACGCCTGACAAGCTGCCTTAGTCAGTCTCTTCCCCTCCCTGCCCCACCCAGAACCCACAAAACAACTGGCTCGGCTTGACTCCAAGCTCTGTGATTTTCCCTGCACAGGTAGTCTTAGTCATATTACAGCTCATAGGTTCATAAGACACGTGGCAATTTACAATTTAAGAGTACAGTTTAGAGTACAGTTAGACTACGACGCGATGCGTGCTGCCGTGGGGAGCTAATCTGCACGGGCACTACTGGTAGATTAATACACAGTAGTGGCAGACCGGCAGAAAAGTCACAATGGTTGCAATCCTGATTGGGAGCATGACGAGGTAAAGGCTAATTCTAAGGATACTAATACAGCACGACCCAGCGTAACAACTACAAGTCAAACAGTCAATACCGTGAGACACGCACAGCCATAATCTCCTAGGGTCAAGTAATCGTACACTTGAGTTACTGTTCGGGGGTGGAGGAGATTAGGTACACAAATCACTTAAGTTCTCCAGCATGGGGCCTGGCATGGATTCACATGCTCATGAATATTCCCCGTCGTCAGGCTGGGAATCCTCGGTAAAGAAAAAATCAGTTTCAGTTTAGTTTCTGAACCGTCTTTCTCCTAATAACCAATCACCGGTCTCTGGGTCATACTGGCCCCAGCCAATGACTGCCCTCTACCTAAGCCTCTCCCCTGGAGCCATCCTCAGATTTTTACTGCACGTTCAAGTGTTGGGAGTCCTTGTGCTACAGCTCTCGAGCTTTTACTGCGTTTTGAGATTTTTCAAAGAGTTTAATCTCATTTTTACGGTCAATCGAGCCTCAAGCTCCACCGTTTCTACTTCCGATCAACGGGGACCCGTTTCGGAATTTTCTACACCCCTCAAGGTTGAAGTTTTCATCAAGTTACGCTTCTTGGAGGATTCCAGAAGATCTTGAGGCCTACCCTGTGGACATGGCCCAGGACAAAGGAAGCTCGACGCCTGGATCCAAGCTGTTCAGGAACTGCCCTGGATGCGGATTGCAGAATGTCTTCGAGGACAAGCATTCTAGATGCCTCTACTGCCTTCACGAAGACAAAACGCACGTGAAGAAGGACTGTGCGTTTTGCAAGAACATGTCGGAGCAGACCATGAGGGATCGGCGTACCCGCCTCACCAACTGGCTGGAATGGAAGAGCCCAGCGATATGTGAGAACAAGAGGTCCGAGCGGTCTTCCAAGTCCTTTGAGGACGCTCCGGCGATGGGGGCCCAACAAAAGGCAAAGCACCGCGAGACTGCGGGCACCGGTAGCACTGAACGGTCAGGCTCCTTGGCTGCCAGGCAGGGCGCACTTTCACCAACGCCATCAACCATGAGCCAACGCTCTGGCTCGGGGAAGAGGAAATCGGAGAACCTGGGTAAGCTTCTGGAGAGGACCCGGTCGGTCCCGACGGAGACAGCCGAGGGGGAGTGAGGTGTTGACCCTCCCCCCAAGGTGAAGGCCTCAAGCGTGCCTAAAGTCGTGAAGGCCTTGATTCACCCGGCTAATGCCCCTATCGAGGGAGTCGTGGCGGCCCTGGCAAAGCCTGTGGAGGCTACCCCAGTGGAGGCGACCTCAGGGCCCAGAGTTTCCCTGCCACCACGGAGGGAATCCTCTTTTGAGCCCATCGATAAGACCCCCGAGAGAACCCCAGTGGAAAAAGAGGTGGGGGGGGGCAGTGGCCATCACGGACACAGATACAGCCTCTGAAGAGGAGCTGGCTGGAGTCGTGAAGATCCTGAACAAGAAGTTCGAGGAGGTCCGGTCCCACAGGAGGGATCCCGTTGAGGCGGACGAAGAGAGCGACGGTGGTGCCGATGAGGTTCCCGTGGAGGCGGAGGATTTCACTCCCCAACCGTCGCGTCCGTCGCAGCCGGTACCCGAGCCACAGGACAACTCGGGAGCCATCTTGATGGCGATCCAGGCCTTATGTACGGCGATAAGGACGAGGTTGCCCTCACCTCCAACGGACGATTTGCGGAGCCTGGCCCGTCGGGAAGCCCTCCAAGCAAGCGGAGGAGAGTTCACCTCCCACCGTTCCAGCCTTCACAGCCTTCATCTCCTTCCCCTGATCCTAAGGATGACACGGGAACAGAGACGGCCACGACGGGGACGGATGACGACAGTGGTGACGACGGGATGGGTCTTCCATCACCACCTCCTCGAGCCTACCCGCCCGACGAAATTGGATCCTTCCACGCCATGATCGCCAGAGCATCCGAGCTCTTCGAGCTCTGCCCCAAAGAACAGAAGAAGGAAGGCTTCCTCTATCAACGGCGTGAGGCCAAAAGGAAGACTGTCCTCTCGGTCCCATTACTTGACGACATCTGGGACGAGGGGCTGTCGATACGGAAGAACCCGTCCACGACTCCTGCCAAGAGAGACCGGTACGAGAAGAAGTACCGGGTCCCGGATTCCGCCCCTTTGTGCCTTAGGGCACAGCCGACCCCGGATTCGGTCGTCTCGGCGGCGGCCAAGAAGAAGGCGGCGGGGGCTAAAGCTTCAACTTCTACCTCCCCGTCGGACGGCAAAAGGAAGAAACTGGACGCCATGGGACGACGGGTCATCTCGTCGGTGGTGATGACGATTAAAGCGGCCAATGCCCTAGCGATTGTGGCCCGCTACGACAGGGAGCTTTGGTTTAAGATCGCTCCTCTGCTGGACTTCCTCCCAGATGACAAGAGGGTGGAGGCCATGGAGATCCTGCCGGAAGGCGAGGTGGTGTCGGGCCATGCCATAACGGTGGTCACGGACATTGCTGACACCGGTTTCCGCCAGTTGGGCAACAGTGTTTGTCTTTGACGGCGTGGTTGGCTCAAGGCGACCGATTTCCGCCAGGACATGCAAACCAGAGTTTTGGACATGCCCTTCGACGGGAACAACCTGTTTGGCAAGACAGTGGAAGAGTCACTGCAGCCCATCTAGGCTGACACGGAGACGGCTCGGGCCTTGGGAGTTTTGCAGCAACAACGGCCGCCCTTTCGGAACTCGGAGGCAAGCAAGGTGCCTCCAAAGGATTCGGCGGCGGCTCCTCGACGTACCGCCAGGCGGCCCGCTCCTCGTCGCAGGAGGCCTACAGAGGACGCAGCAAGTCAGGAGGATCTCGTCGTCGTCACCAAGGAGGCCAAGGCGGCAAGGCCGCTGCCAAGCAGGACTGAACTGGCTGTAGCATCGGGCCCCCACCTGAGCACCACGATGGGAGGCCGGCTGGCGAAGTTCGTTAGCGTGTGGGAGTCCATCTCCAACGACCGATGGGTGCTGGATGTCCTGGCCCGCGGAGACACTCTCGAGTTCCTAAAAAAGTGCCCCTGCATTCCACCTGATGCCAGGAAGGAAAACCACGTCCCTCAACTGCTGCTGGAAGTAAGGGCGATGCTGAAGAAAGGAGCCATCAAGCTCGTCCCAAAGAGGCTCCGGGGCTCCGGAGTTTACTCACAATACTTCCTCGTAAGAAAGAAGACCGGCGGTTGGCGACCCATCCTGGACAAGTACATCAAGGCCCAGAAGTTCCAGATGGTCACCCTCCAGCACGTGCTGGGGCAGCTGGAGGAAGGCGACTTCCTATCGTTGCTGGACTTGGAGGATGCCTACCTTCAAATCCCCATTCTAAATGGACACCGAAAGTTTATCAGATTCATAGTCCAAGGGCGGCACTACCAGCTCAAGGCCCTTCCTTTCGTATTGAAGTCGGCGCCCAGGGTATCACCAAGTGCCTAGTACCAGTGGGGCGCGGCTGCGCCTGCAGGGGATCCACGTCTACCCCTATCTGGACGATTGGCTCATCCGAGCAAAGACAAGAGAACTTGCCGTCGAGCACACAGCGAAGACCGTCCAACTGCTCACGGATCTGGGATTCTCCATCAATTTCTCGAAATCCCACCTGGTTCCGTTGCAGGTCGCACTGTTTCTGGGAGCCAAGCTCGACACAGTAGCACGATTGGCCTCTCTGTCGGAGGAAAGGACAAAGGCCATCCTGGGCAAGGAGCAGCGGCTGTTGGCCATGGACATGGCCAGGGTGAGGTCCATCAAGTCCCTTCTCGGCATGATGTCCTCATGCATCTACCTATGCGCCTGTGCAGACTGCGGATGCATCCACTGCAAGAGTTCCTCGACGCCCGGTGGATGCAAGCGGCGGGCAGCTTCGAAGACAGGATCTCGCTCAACAAGACTTTCCGCCAAGCGATCCGGTGGTGGGGCACCCGCGCGCATCTGGCGGCGGGTATGGACTTCCAGACCCCGGCACATCAGGACACAGTGACGACGGATACCTCCCTGGAGGGATGGGGAGCACACACCGGAGATCTCCACGCAAGAGGCCTTTGAGTCCCGGAGGAGAGGTCACTGCACATCAACGTCCTGGAGCTCCGAGCCGTATTCTGGGCCCTCAGGTCGTTCCTTCTGTCCCTCAAGGACATGGTGGTGAGGATCTTCACCGACAACACCACCATGATGTTCTACATCCGGAAGCAGGGAGGCACCAGATCCCCAGCCCTATCCAAGGAGGCCCAGGATCTGTGGTACTGGGCCATCGCCCAGGGGATGTTTCTGGTGCCCTTCCACCTGGCAGGAATAAAGAACACCATCGCCGACTCACTCAGCAGGGAGCTGCGCTCGTACCACGAGTGGGAACTGCGGCAGGATCAAGTGGATCAGCTATTCCAACGATGGGGCAATCCCCAGATCGACCTATTCGCGACGGCGACTAACACCAAGTGCCGGAGGTTCGCCAGCAGGTTTCCCCAGCCGGGGAGCATGGGCGATGCCTTCTCATTCCCCTGTTCCTGTATGAGTTCCCGCCGTTGCTGCTGCGACTCATCAACCAACTCAAGCGTTCCCAGTGCAGGATGATCCTCGTTGCATCAGCGTGGCCAAGACAGATTTGGTTCCTGGACCTTCTGGACTTGTCAGCGCCCCCCCCCCCAGTCAAACTGCCGATGGACGCGTATCTCCTTGCCAGAGAAGGAGGTGCCATCCGCCATCACGACCCAGGGTCGCTGAACTTGCAGGCCTGGCTCCTGCAGCACTAGAGTTTGGAGGGTACGATATCCCGGCGAACTGCAAGGAGGTGCTTGCAAAGGCCACGGCGTCTTCAACTCTCAAGTGCTATTGACACAAATGGAAGAGGTTTTCTGTCTGGTGCCGGGCACAGAAGATAACCCTCTGCGGATTACGGCCCCTCAAGTGCTGCCGTATTTATTGTCGCTGGCCAAGGTGGGGCTGGCCCATGCCTCCATCAAGATCCATTTGGCGGTTATCTCCCGCTATACCAGAACTCGGGGGCACTCATCCCTGTGGTCCCATCGCCTGGTGAAGGAGTTCATGAAGGGACTGTTCCGATCGGTCCCGCTGGTGAAGGCTCCGGCGTGGGAGCTCAACGTGGTGCTGACCAGGCTCATGGGGCCGCCATTCGAGCCTCTGCATTCGGCGCCGTTGAAGTTCCTGTCGCGGAAAACGGCGTTTCTTGTGGCCATCACCTCTGCACGACGAGTGGGAAAGATCCAGGCCCTCTCCTGCAAGCCTCCATACCTGACTTTTCACGAGATGATGGTGGTGCTGAGGACGCACCCCTCCTTCATGCCCAAGGTGCCGTCGGACTTCCATCTCAACGAGCCCTTGGTGTTACCTGTTTTCTTCCCGTCGCCTCCGCCGCCGGCCGAGAGGACTTTGCACTCGCTGGATGTATCTAGAGTGCTGAAGTTCTACGTGGACCGCACAAAGAGTTTTCGGAAGACATCAAAGCTGTTTGTGAACTGTGGACCTGTCAACCAAGGGAAGGCCCTCTCGAAGTCTTCCATTTCCAGATGGCTCTCCGGCTGCATCATGCATTGTCACTGTTGGCAAACCGACCGTTGCCCGGCTGTCTGAGAGCCCATTCGACCAGAGCTATCAATGCTACCACAGCATTCCTATCTGGTGTGCCCCTGCTAGACATCTGCAGGGCTGCTACGTGGAGGTCCACGCACACCTTCAAGAGATTCTACTGCGTCGACCGGGATTCCAGGGAGGAGTCCAGAGTCGGCCAGGCAGTGCTGTGCAACCTGTTCGCCTGAAGGTGGGCCTGGTGAGGAGGTAAGAGATGCTTAATGTTGAGCCTTGCCACCTCCCGTGGTTGTGCATGTGTGTACTGCTATGTATTCTTGTATTCATGAGCATGTGAATCCATGCCAGACCCCATGCTGGAGAAGGAACAAGTTACTTACCTGTAACTGTTGTTCTCCAGCATGGGTCTGGCATGGATTCACATGCAAACCCTCCCTCCTACCCCTCTGCGGCTCTTCACTTGGTCCTACTGCCACTTTACGTGCTACCAAATCTGAGGATGGCTGCCAGTCGAGGGGCTTAGGTAGAGGGCAGTCATTGGCTGGGGGCAGTATGACCCAGAGACCAGTGATTGGTTATTAGGAGAAAGACCGTTCAGAAACGAAACTGAAACTGATTTTTTTCTTTACCAAGGATTCCCAGCCTGACGACGGGGAATATTCATGAGCATGTGAATACATGCCAGACCCATGCTGGAGAACAACAGTTACAGGTAAGTAACTTGTTCCTACACCGCTCCAAGCTGCTCCACCACAAACCACCAGTAGCCATGTATCTCCCCACTTCTCCTCCGCTTTAATAAAACAAGTATTCTGGTTAAGCGATGTCTCTCACTTTGTCTCGATTGTTGAGCTGCTAGTTCTTTTTCCTTTTGTGTTTTGTCAGGTGTCCGGCAAATCCTTATTCGAATTGTTAAGCAAAATAGTTGTATGAAGAACAAGTTGCTAACAGTCCCATTTGTGGAACATGTTTTGAAGATTAGACATGGAGATAGGCCTTTGGTGGTCTGTTATACAATGGTTAGACCACCAACCTCACAAAACAACCATTTTTTAGATGACTACATATTTTTCTGGTGACGTCACAATGAGGCGGGGTCTTCATGATGGTATAGAGCTGCACAGGATTTGATTTCTTCAGACTGAGGAAATGTGTTTTCTGTATCTACCTATTTTGTAAACTAACAGCAGAATTGCTGGAGAATTATGTTATGTATTGCCCTTTTTATCAAAATCGTCGTCTGTACAATCATGTGTGACTTTTACCTAGGGTCGTAGGAATACATAGTTTGTTTTGGGTGAGTTTAATATGTGAAAAAATGTAAAATATGATGAATTTCTGGCCTAAGTATGTGATTTGTTCTGACCGGGGGGCGTGGCTACAGGGCCATGTAAGAGGATGGCCTCCCGGAGGAGCTCCTGCTGATCCTGAAAGAATCCGGGCTAAAATGCACATGCATGTGCCCTTGGAGGACGAAACTATAAGTGCCAGCACATGAATATGCAGTGTGTAGATGCAGACGGCTTGGAGCCCATAGAATGCAAGGAAACATAAGTTGTCAGCAAGTGAAAACTCCAAGGACTGAGGCACGTATCCACAAAATGGCGGATGATCGAGAACAAAGGAATTAGGAAGGCAGACCTGAAGCAGCAAGCTGATCAGGAGAGGGGAAAATCACAGCGGCGACACTGCAGAGCACACCAGACTTTGATTGCCCCGATTACACGGAGATGCGGTGTAGAAAGTGAGGTGAGGCTGAGGGGCAGCCAGTGCTAGGACCGCTCATGAAATCTGGCGTGAGCTGCTGGATCCTGTGGCCTTGCGGCGTAATGTTCCAGGCACCCCATAGCTGGAGTCTGCGGGCGGGGAAACCGGATCCACCAGCTGATTGCCGGGAGCCATGGAGGTTGCAGCTGTAAACCGTGAAGCCTGACTTGATACATTGTTGTCGAGGTGAAAGTACACACTGAGCACGGAGCCCGGCAGCGGCACAAGCAACACCTTGGTTTCGCTGCGAACTTCTGCAAGTCGAGACTGGGATGCCCGGCACCTGTGCAGGGAAGCGCTCTCCGGGGAAGTTTTGCACGAACACACTACGGGGTGGAAGATAAAAGGCCCAAGAGCAGCGTTGGGCAATGGATTATAAGCAGTGGATGTGAATCACTGCAGTATCCACGGCGGGGAGGAATGGGCTCTGAGAGAACAGTATTGATAGAGACATGGCAGGCTGTTATGGGACATAAGCACTGGGGACATTAAATGGCCACAGTCCATTGATACGGGCAGGGCAGTGCCAGGACCAGTAACACTGGGCGGCTGACAACAGAATCAGGTCCCTGGCCCAACATCCAGACGAGGGACATGTGGGAGTCCATCACAAGGAGCTGGAACCCCTAGACACTGCACTATAGGAAGCGGGCACACCAGCAGAACCACCCCGTGCACATAAGAGGTGCTGAGGGCATAACCCGGGGCACAACTCGAAACGAGGGCCCCGCTGGAGCTTATCTTTGAAAGTTACACCTTCTGCTGAGGGCAGCCAGGGCTGCAACATCACCCAAATAGGGCCATGGGCCCCGGGAGCGCAGACAGTGACCTGAAGCATCGGCTGTCTGGGCACAAGCATAACGGGAGGATCCGCCGCCAAGCCTCATAAAACACCACAGGCGTGGTGAGGAAGGAAGCTTGCAGAGGTACCTATGAGACTCACATAGCGGCAGTATACACACCTGGAGAGCTACATAAGCACCGGGAAGGGCGCATGGGGACCTGAACCAACTGGGGCTGGAGCCCGAGATCCGAGAGGAAGGAATGAACCCACATGGTTACGTGGGAAGTCACAGCCCATTCCAGGAGTAAGATAGGCAGCCCGAAGACACCCTTGATACGGTCGGGCTGGGCCCAGACACTTTGGGGTACTTAGCCTGCTCGTGCCGGGGACCACGTGTGGTGGGGCCAGCTCACGCGTTGCCTAAGCATCACGATGTCCAACAAACCTATTAGACCGAAAGGCAAGCAACCCACACTTGATGAATATGCTAAAACACCACCAGGTGTTGAAGGGGCCAGGAAGAAAAACAAGACCCCCGACGGGGGCCCAGACACTTTGGGCAACCAGGTGATACTTGCAGCGATTGCAGACCTGAAAGTGGCCTGGGAGTCTGAACTGGGACTGGCCATGAACGAACTGAAAGCTGCACTTGAGCTCAAAGTCGGGGCAGTGCAGAAGGAGGTAAATCTTCTCCGGGAAGAATTACGGCCACTGGCTGAGCGCACGGGTGACCTGGAAAAAGAGGTGGCCCCGAACACGTTGGACTGTGCAGCCCATAAATTGGAACTTCACACCCCAGTGCAACGCGTGGGCAACCTGGAGAGTAGGGCGGAGGAGGCAGAGTGACATGCCCGAAGAAACAATATTCGTATCGTCAGATTGCCGGAAGGTGCTGAGGGAACCAACCCCACGGAATTCATCGAGTCTATGCTGTTGCAGGAGATAACTGGGGGAGCCCTGTCCCAGGGGTTTGCTGTGGAGAGGGCGCATAGGGCCCCGATGAGGAGGCCGCCGCCGGGAAACCCCCCAAGGCCGGTTATAGCTAAGATCCTGAACTACCGAGACCGTGAGAAAATCCTTGAACACTTTCGGAAGGGTGGTACAATACAAAGGGGGTCGGCAAACATTACGGCATACCCGGATTATACCTTGCAGGTGCAGCGCAGTCACATGAACTTTGGGTCTGTGAAAAGAAGATTGCGGGAAGCGGGCCACAGGTACATGTTGATCTATCCAGCAAAATTGAAGGTGTTCCATAAGAGCAGAACCTTGTTTTTTGAAACCCCGGAGGACGCCATGGGATGGCTGGACACGCAGAGTTGCCCCCAAGAACCGGGTATCCAGGAAGGAGGAGGCGAAGATAAGTAATATGTGTCTGGAGCACCCAGGGTGCCATAGCTTATGACAATGGGACTTGAATATAGCACTGTATATAACCCGCTGAGGAGTACGCCCAGGGCTACATTTAAAAGTATTATCCGTCGGCACTGAAAACTTTGGCACTAGCATGGGAGCATTACGGAGCCAGACCTCACACCCCCATAACGAGAAGTTTAGTTAGGTCACCGGTAGTCCGGTGACACCCTGCTGGGTTACTGGTCTGGGCATTCCAAGGCAGAACCAAACGCGGGGGGCCTGAGATCCAGGGATGGAGCTGGGCACTTGTTGGGTTTGGGGCTGGGGTTGGGTGGGGAGGGGGGAGGGTGCAGTGCTTTGAAGTTGGGGTATGGGGGGAGGGGAGTTAGTTGGGAGGGAGGGAGCCAAACTTTGTGTCATCAGGGGCGGGAGGGGAGACTGGGACGGGAGGCAGGACATCAGATAAATGGCGTCGGCTAGCCTCAGATTGGTGACCTGGAATGTGAGGGGTCTCAATAGTTCTCTAAAGCGCAATAAAGTAATGATGTACTTAAGAAGGATGAGGATTGATATAGCATTATTACAGGAAACCCATCTCACTAGAGAGAAATTGGAGGTGGTCAAGAAGAAATGGAGGGGGAGCGTCACGGGAGCTACATATTCAGCTTACGCTAGGGGAGTCGTCATATGGGTGGCACCGCACGTACCGTTTCAGCTGACTCGGGCGACGGTGGACCCGGAAGGCAGAATGATTGTAGCGCAGGGGATGCTGGAAAACTGAGAAGTGAGCATTGTAAACTTATACGCCCCTAATCATGATACAGCGGCTTACTTTAGGACTCTATATGGCAAAATCAGCCCCCTGGTGGGTGACGTGATCCTATGGGGAGGGGACATCAATTGTACTTTGAACCCCAAGATGGACAGATCAGATGGCAAGCTAGACAAACCCACCCCGGCTATGAAGGCGTTACAGGCCCTGCTGACGGACTTTAAGCTCGAAGATGTCTGGAGGCGGCTGCACCCAGTAGACAGGCAGTATTCACACTATGCGGCGCTACATGGTCTGCACACGAGACTGGACTATGTGTTTGCCGCGGCTGAGATAGCGGGAGAAATGGTGGGCGCGGAATACAAGGCCAGGGTGCTTTCGGACCATTCCCCTTTGGTCCTGGAATGGCGATACCAACCCCATAGGGCGCGGGTCCCGAAGTGGAAGCGAAGAGCGGAGGCTCTGCAGGATTCGGGATTCCGGGAGGACCTGAAGGAGGCGATCACTGACTACTTTGATAGTAACACTGGTAGCGTGCAATTGGTGGGGACAGTGTGGGAGGCATTCAAAGTGGTGGTGCGTGGTACGTGGTGTAGCCATATCAAAATCCAGAGGGCTCCAAGGAGGCATAGCACAGAAGTTACAAGAGACGGAAAGGGAACTGGAGGCCATGATGCATAAGGGCGGTGACTCTCGGGAGGAGGGGGAGAGGATGACACTGCTGCAGCAAACTAGCAGTGAGCTTTTGGGATAGATTATGTAAGATGAACTATAGGAAATACTTGGAAAGGCAGCATGCGGGAGGAGACAAGCTGGGCAGATTGCTTGCCTGGCTATACAAAAACGAAACACCACAACCTGTGATTAGTGAAGTTAGAGGCGAGGAGGGCCAGATCTGGGATACTCAAGAGGGAATAAATGAAGAGTTCTGTAGATACTATAAATGCCTGTATGAGGACGGGGGGGGGGAATAGGGACCAGGAGATCCAGGAAACACTTGAGGACATAGGCTTGCCCTCTCTAGACGACTTGGAAGGGGCTGACCTGGACGCCCCAATCACCTCAGATGAACTAGAGACAGTGATCCAGCACCTGCCCACATGCAGAGCCCCGGGATCGGATGGGCTCCCCAGTGAATTCTACAAAACTTAAACAAGAGTTGCTCCCGCCGCTACTGGCCATGCTTAATGAGGCTTATGAACGTGGGGCGCTGCCAGAATCCCTACGGGAAGCGGTGATCATCCCGCTCCTGAAACCAGGCAAGCCAAGCACATACTGTGGGTCATATAGGCCCCTATCGATGCTCAATCAGGACAGCAAAATCCTTACAGCTGTGCTGGCTAACAGGCTTACGCTAGTCATCGGCAAATTGCTACACCCTGACCATACGGGCTATGTTCCTGGTAGGAATATAACTGACAATCATAGGAGATTACATCACATTATTGACCAAACAGAGAAAGACCCCGGCGAGCTGGCAATTGTCTCGCTGGATGCAGTCAAGGCCTTTGATTCAGTGAGGTGGCCTTGGTTGCTGGCGACCTTGAAAGCATATGGTATGGGGCCGGGATATCTGAGATGGGTCAAGATGTTATACAGCTCCCCCATTGCAAGGGTTAAAACGGGTGCCATCATTTCAGATAAATGGCAATTTAGCAGGGGTACTAGACAGGGATGCCTTGGTCGCCCATGTTATATATCCTAGCTTTAGAGCCACTAGCAGTGTGCCTTAGACAATATGGGGAGATAGGGATCCGTACTGTGGGAGGTACTCGCCTTATATCACTGTACGCCGATGACATGCTTTTGTATCTGTGCCTTCCGGAGGAGAACCTTCAATATGTCTTGGAGGTGATGGAACGTTACGCTATCCTCTCGGGCATAGCAGTGAATCCCAGGAAGTCTAGTGTATTCCCCCTGGGGATGTATAAAAGCACCTCAGGGAGAAACCTGCCTGTTTTGCCAATACCATGGCGAACCAAGACGTTTCGATATCTAGGTATCGATATATACCACTCGACGGGGGCAGAACACAAATACAATACAGAGAAAGCAGTTGATGGTATTAAAAATAGCATGGGATTTTGGTCCAGATTGCCCCTGGCCATGATGGGGAGGGAGGCTTTGCTTAAAATGGTAGTCCTGCCCAGATTGCTACACTTTTTTGTAAACATCCCTTATGTGATTCCTAAACGCTTTTTTGTCAAACTCCACAGCCTGTGCATGGGTTTCATCTGGCACAATTCCAGAAACAGGGTGGCCCCTGGAAATTACAAAACTTGTGTGACAGGGGGGGCATAAACCTGCCGAACTTCGAGTTCTATTACATGGCAGGTCAGCTGCAATATGTGGCAAGGTGGTTATCTGAAGAGGAAACTGCCGAAGCTAGACTGTTGAGTAGGGATCCTGCTCCCTACTTCCTCAGAGAGACAGTGTGGCTGCCTAAATCAAAGGTATCAGGGATGGCATGGTTGTTGGTGCTTGGATGGGAGGTATGGCAGAATGTGAGAGACCCGGCCCCGTTTTCCCTGCAGGTGCCGTTAGTGGCGTTGTGTGGGGAAGACTCCCAACTGATAAAAGGGGTCCATAGATACTGGGAACCGGTGGTTCTGGCTACCCTTGGCACTATATGGCAAGAGGGGGTGTTAGTGGACTTTCAGAGTTTAGTGGAGGACACTGGGGTGCATAAGGGCTAACACATCACCTATTCTAGAATTATTACATTTGTGAGAGAACGATGGCCTGAGGCAGTGCTTGCGGAACAACCTGATGCCACCACAGAGACGATGTATGATGTCTCGGAGGGTGGGCATAAAATATCCCGTATATATGAGCTGTTGAGCACCAGGGAAGGGAGGGAGCTGCTCCAACTAAGGCGAGATTGGGGTGAGGAGGAGGTGGGTGCACCAATGACGGATGGACAATGGGAAAAAGCCCAAAGGTATCACAAAAAGGTGTCCCGAAACGTAAGACTTCAGCAGATCCAATTATGTCACTCATAGGGCATACCTAACCCCCAGCAAAATAGCCAGATTTGGCGGCCCAGAGATACAGAAATGCCCTAGGTGCGGGGAGGTAGAGGCTTGGCTGCTGCACATGTTTTGGGCTTGCCCGGAGGTGAGTAGGTTTTTGACAGAACTGAAAAGACGATTAGCAGACAAAGGGGTCACGCTGGATGTGGAGTCGGCCTGGGCATGCATGCTTGGGGGTTTCACCAGACCGCGTAACCGGAGACATATTAGCAAGATGAAGGACCTGGCCTAAATCTTAGCCAAACGGAGAATTACAATGTGCTGGAAAGCGGCCCATTGGCCCAGAATTGAGATGTGGTGGGCGGACCTCTTAAAGTGGGCAGAAGCTGAAACGGCCGCCTGGTATGAAGCTGCTACCAGGGGGGGGGAAGAGGTGGCCCCCCTAATAGCATGGAGACAATTGGTGGCCTCAATGGTGGGTCCCTCCCAGGCCGACCACAGCGATGATGGCATGGAACAGATAGTGATAGTGGTCACGCCCGAAGATGTATAGGTGGATGACATGGGTACAATGGCTCAAGTTAGTGAGGTGGGTGGGGGGAGGACCGAAGAGTGCATTCTGCAATATAATGTCTGAAGCTTAATCATGAACGTCCTTTTTGTTTGTAATGTTTGAAGTGTTGTTTATAAAATAAAAATTATTTTTAAAAAAAAGTTTGTGATTTGTAAGCAATGATTGGCTGCACTGGAGTTCCTTTTCTTTTGCTTTTACTTATTGGTTATTCCAGGAATCCATTTGGGAGCCTGCACACCAGAAGCAAGGACGTACCAAAACAACTGGGTTCTGTGATTTATTTTTGCAGTATTAGAGATCAAGTAGGTTTCTAACTAGGAAACGGAAAATGGAAGCATTTGTCTGGTGTCGTATGCTGCTCATATACAAATTACAATGCACAATAGGTTAAATAGTTCAGAGACAAAGTAAAGCATATTCACTTGTCCGGTCATATATATTGGGAATTACTTTACAAGGGCATCCGTCCGCAATGCAAGGCTCCGCAAAACCCAACATAACAAGAACAAGCAACTACAGCCACCCCTCCCAGGCAAAACGTCAATGCAAACTTCCCACATGCCACATATACTATCGGTTTGGGTAACCACAAACAAGCAGCAGAACCCGCAAGACAGACAAAAGTATGCAAAAACCTTATTGTACAAACGACAACTCATGAGTGCAAAGATGCAGGACTGAAAAACCATGTGGAGGCTACCAACCATGCAATTGGGCACACGTGAAACTCATACTATGTTGCCATACAGTGCACCGAGTGTCATTTCATCCTACGGATCCCAATCTCATTTGCCGGCAATAAAAATAAAATAAAAAAAAAACACAAAAAGCAAAACCAAAGTAGAGATTTAAATCAGAGTAACCATTCACATGTAAACATTATAACATTGCACAATAGTAATATGTGAAGAGCAATGTGCAAACAAAATCTGAAAACTTTGGAGGCCGACCTAATCCTTCTGTAGTAACCATGATAGCATGCATGGAAGACATAAATTAGAAATATAATCTCGCTACTTTTAACAGATGAATGGTTTGGAATATGTGAGGAAGAAGAGAGTATGTACCTGGGATAGGTTGTAGTAGATATCTGGAGAGTTTACAAAAGGTTCCCGGGTATAGCAGCAGAACCTCATTGGTGTGCGCAAATGTTTAGTACTGATGATGGAAGCAGTGAGCAATCGTGTAGAAGAATAGATATTTTAAAGTCCAGTTTTATACTTGGCAATTAAATGGGTGGGCTCCATGGCAAGTAAGAATAAGTAGAAGCACAACTCATGTTATGTAACAATTTTTATGGAGGTACCAAAACCATATCCCTTTTAGTCCCTATGTTGAATGAAAAAAACAAGCTTAAAAGGGTAGGCCCATCAGATTGTCCTACAAAGTAAAGTCTGTCCGCTGTCTAGAAACCTATCCAAGCCAAATTTCTGCCCCTATAACTATAGAGGAAAAGAACCTAACTTAACGAAAGTATCTCATAAGGGTCTTTTACCCAAAGGGTAAATGGGGGCTGATTTCTGACCTCCACATAAATATCTCTCTGGATTTGAAGAGAGCTCCCTGTGCAAAGAACAGTTCAATAATGTTACCAGCAAATGTCATTTGGGCTTTCTGCCCGTTGTACAGATCAGACATAGTTATCAGTAAGTGCCTGTAGGACTCGATCCATTACACTGTTGAAGTCAATAGTTGCACAAAGTCATCTCTTCCTCCCTTAAGAGCTGGGGCCACTTCTGACTCTGTTCGTAACCTCTTGTGCTCATACCCTGCCCTGGGGTCTCGGGTTTCACACCCCTTCTTGATGTCAGTCTGCTTTCAGCCCACTCTGGGTCCTTTTGGTTCTTAACCCAGCCTAGGGTCTCAGGTTGCCTTCCTGCCCTCCTCCTGGTTTTAAGAAGCGACCGCATTACTTGGCTCTTAGGGCGATGATCCTCTATGTGGGCGCTTCGGTCGGCATACTCTGCTTCCCTTCTCCAGCTTAGTTCCATAGCTCTGTTTTTGTTACAGCACCTGTCCTTCTCCTGCGGCCATTTGGCAGGTCTGTGTGTCAGCCTCTTGCGGTTTCACTTGGTTGCGGTTTAAATGTTTCATGCTGTTGAAGGTTCTCTGGCATCTGTTTCCCTCGACCCGGGTCACTGCAAGGGTGCGGGGTGGAACACTGGCTTAGTCGAGTTTCCACCCACCACCCGAGCATGCACATTACTCCCCGACAACACCTCCCAGGAGCAGGTCTCCCTCTACCTTTCCATCTGATCGGACTTCCTTTTTTTTTTGGGGGAAAATGTATTTACAATGCAGAAATCGAAAATATCAACATACAATACATGAACATATTTACAAAATGTATATATAAAGTCCCAGAAACCCACCCAACCCCTTGTTCACATCTCATTACCTACAAACTCCAAATCAATACAGCTTCACAAATTTCCCCCATATCTTTGCAAACAAACCTTCCTTGCCCAGTTTCCTATACAATCTTTCCTACATAGCCGCCAAATCTTGCATTTCACTCAGCCACATTTCTTTATTTATTGTAGCAACAGATTTCCAATTTCGAAGGATAATTTTCTTACCCATTGCAGCCCCTCTAGACAACCACTTTTTTTGGCATTGAGAGAGATCATCCAAAAGGGAATCGTTCCCGAGAATTATTATCTCAAAATTAAAATCAATTGTCATTTCCAGTATTTCTTCACATATTTCACCAATATCGCTCCAAAACCCATGAACCTTAATACAATCCCACATCATATGTTCCATCGTACCATCCTCTTGAACACACGCCCAACGTTCTGGACCATCTTTCAAACCTCTCCTCCACAATTTTTCTGGGGTCCAATAGACCCTAATTAGGATCTTAATCTGTCGTGTCCGTTCTGTCAAACCCAAGGAACACAGTTTGACATTCTCAGACATCCTTGTCCAACTTTCCACAGTAATGTCCGCCCCAATTCTCCGACCCCAGTCAATTCTCAGCAAATCATTGCCTTTATATTCAAGCAGAATCTGACTATAAATCCAGCTCGCCAAGCTGCCCTCATTCACCAATGAGTTCCTCGTAAGAAATTCCAGATTTAGGCTATTCTGAAAATCAATCTCACCAACAGCCTGCTTCAGTTTCCTGTAGTCCGAGAATCTAAAACTTTAAATGCAAAATTCCCTTTGTAAATCTCTAGCGCTTTTCCATTCACCCTCTGTGAAAAGGTCACCAATCCAGTTGATACCGCCCAAAAACCATTCAGGCCAGAAAATCGATTTACCATTCAATTTAATAAATGGATTCATCCATAGTGATGCATTTGGATCCCTGCATGCAGCCACACCCAACAAGACATTCAAATTCTTCCAGGAATTCCTCAATGAAGTAGTCAATACATCTTTCACACCTTTCGATACTGTGGTTAACAATGCCCTACGTGTCAGAGGACCATTAGCACTAGTCTCGGCCACAGCCCAAACACTAGGAATCGGTTCCATGAAATCTACCATGAAAACACAACTGAAGGCTAGATGATAGGCCCTGAAATTTGGTACACCTAACCTGCCGTTCTCCAAAGGTAATTGTAGCTTCCACAAACTCAGTCTTGCTGGTTTTCTGTCCCACAAGAATCCTTGTGTAAGCCTGTCCAATTCTTTCCAATAAGAAGCCTCAATATTCAGTGGGATCATGCTTAAAATATAGTTGATTTTAGGGGCCGACATCATTTTTAAAGCATTGACCTTCCCCCAAAGCGACAGATTCAGTAATCCCCATCATTCCAAGTCATTTTTAAAAGCCACAGTAATCACATTCATGTTCACTCTTACCAAATCACAAATCCTCGGAGTGATCCAAATCCCCAAATACAACATCTTATCCGGACACCAACGAAACCCTAGATCAGTAACATATTTTCTGTTACACCCAACAGCCAGCGGCATCACTTCTGATATGCTCCAATTTACTCTATAACCAGATATCCCCTGGAATGAAGTTAAGACATCCATTAAAGTTGGTAATGATAGATGCAGGTCCTGCTGGATCAAAAGTATGTCGTCTGCAAACAACCAAATTTTCTGTTGCAAACCCCAACACGAGACACCATCTGTATCCAGTTCATTTCGTATGACAGCCGCCAAAGGTTCAATCGGCAGAACAAATAAGGGCGAAAGAGGGCAACCTTGTCGCGTCCCCCTCTCTAGTCTAAAAGGAGTAGAGCGAATCCCATTGGTGTTAACCTCTGCTGTCGGTTCCGAATATAAGAGCTTAATCCATGATCTAAAATTCACTCCAAATCCCAATTTCTCGAGGATTAAGAACAAGAAATTCCATTCCACCCGATCAAAAGCCTTCTCCGCATCCAACGAAAAAACAGCTGCATGTTCTGATTCGGCCGTAGCCTTATTAATAGTATGGAATAAACGCCTGATGTTACTGGATGTCTTTCGCCCTCTCACAAAACCTGACTGATTTTCATCGATCAACTTTGGCAGAATACCCTCCAGCCGAACAGCCAAGATCTTAGCCAAAATTTTGTTGTCCCTGTTAATGAGACTAATCGGCCGATAACTCCCAGGGAGCGTCTCATCCTTTCCCTTCTTCGGAAAGACAGATATCATATCATGACATGTCTAGTCAAAGCCGGCAGTAGTCCACTAGCCAAAGAGGACACATACATATCCTTAAGTAAATTCAGGGCCGAATCTGGCAATATCTTGTAGAATTCTACCGGAAAGCCATCCGGCCCAGGTGATTTCCCAACATTCAATTTGCTGATAAATTTCTTAATCTCATCAACAGTCAGATCTCCCTCCAGTATCTGCGAATCACAATCCGAAACACTAGCAAGGTTCGCTCTCTCCAGAAAGTCTACACTCCCGACTGGCACATCAACTTCACTCTTATACGAATGCATATAATATACCCGAAAAACATTATTCATTTCATTCGGCATAAATGTGATTTGGCCCTCCATATCCTAAATAGATGCAATCAACCGTTCAGATTCCCTCATTTTCAACCTTTATGCCAACCACTTATCACATTTCTCACCTTTCTCAAAATACTCACATTTTAGGTTATAGTACCTTTTTTCTGTCTTTTCTTCAATTATATCACTAAGTTCCTTCTTTAATTTCTTCAATTCACATAGACCATCTCTGTTAAACGGGTCAGCCATGACCATCTTGGATAAATCACCAACCCTTATTTCAAGTTCCTTCTGCCTATTAGCATTTTTCTTTTTCAAACCACACGTCAAATTGATCAAGTAACCCCTCATAGTGCATTTTAAAGCCTCCCATACTACTTCCGGCCTCAAATCGCCATTGTGATTTACTGAAACAAAGAAATCAATTTCTGCCTTCAACTTATCCACCTCTTTATCCATTTTCAAAAACGTATTATCCATTCTCCACGTATATTGTCTCTGAACAGGACCTCCCAAGTCAATACACATCATCACATGTGCATGATCCGTTAGTAGGATTGTGCCTATTTTGCTCGATTTAAAATTCTTAGTCATTAGTCCAGCTGTCAATAACATGTCCAGCCTTGAATAAACCGAATGTGCACCTGAGTAAAAACTATATTCTCTAGCATGGGGGTGTTGCAACCTCCAATAATCCCTCAAAGCGTGTTCCTCTAGCAAGTTCGTAAGAGAAACATAATGGTGATCACTATGACTAAAATTTCCCGGTACACTCCTATCCAAATCCTTATTCAAAACAGTATTAAAGTCACCCCCAAGAATGAGGTTATCCGAACCCAAATCTTGAAGCGTCTGAGCCACCCTCCTAAAGAACGAACCATCATCTACAGAAGGGGCATAAATATTGCATAATGTCATCAAACAACCCCGAATATTAACCAACAAAGCCACCATCCTGCCTTCACCATCCGACATTTCACGTACAATCTTCAAAGGAAAATTCCTTCTAACCAAAATTGCCACACCTCTCGATCGAGTGGAAAAACATGAGCCATAGACCCTTCCAACCCAACCTTTTCCAAGGCTACTATCTCATCTTTAAGCAGATGAATCTCCCGAATAAAACAAATGTCGCACTTCAGCTCTCTCATGTGACTTATGATCTTTAGTCTTTTCTTTGAATTATTTAGTCCATTTACATTCCACGTAAGCACACGTAAATCACTAGCCATTTTCTCTGACCCACTACCAATGACAAATTTATCAAAAATAGGATCCTCTACCAAACCAGAAAATCTCAAAAGGCAACCACAAGATGTGAACAAACCCTGCCTCCCCTCTGAAATAGAAGCAAGTCAGCAACAACAGATAAATACTGTACACTAGATATAACATTCTAAATAGGCCAGTGTCCTGGACACCCCTCCTATAAGCCTATGAACACTTCCTCTAAAAACAAACCCCCAAAAATCTCCCAACAAGTCAAACGCTACCCTATGTAGAAACAATTCAATCATGACACTCACCTTTATATATGTGGAAACAGTCTCTACACCTCCATAAGCAATCCACTCACTAAATAGACGTCCATCTCACAACATTGAGCACCCCTCCACCAAAAAGTAACATGTATCAGACATCCCCATATAGACCTCCTAAAATATTATCAATACATGTTCAAGCACCATGATGACGGACCGGACAACACTAATCACTCGCATGCAATCATATCCTCAATTACCCATATCAATTAAACATACGCGGACTTCCTGTCTGGAGCCCTGCAAGCTTTTCTATTTCTTGGTTCCACAGATGTCAGGCTTCTTATCTTCTGTGTAGCTAGGGGTCGTGCTTCTATTCCGTTCTCTGCCCTGCATAGACAAAGGTCCCTGAAAGGGATAAGAACCAACCACGCCATCATTGTAACAAGTGGTACGTTTTCACACACATTAATTCCCATGTAACAAATGTAACTGTTAGAGTCTTAGAATGAGGGAGGATGCTACATATCCTTATATAGGGATGGCCTGTTCCCAGCAGGGGTCACCCCCACCAGGATCCCACTGGTGCAGTCTCCTAGGGGGGTTGTTAAGCTTAAGGGGCTTGCATCCTTAGTCTCAAAGGGGGTGTTTTTCCCCTTGGAGAGAGGGGACAAAATCTGTGGATTTGTCACAGATCCAAGCCTGGTATTCCTTAATTACAAGTGTTGAAGGGCCCCAAATCGCACTTGAAATCTTGCTTTACTTGTGTGTACAAGTCCAAAGGAATAGCTTTGATTATGTTTGCGGTTTTGAGCTAAACATGTCCCATGGCCTGAGGCCTTAAACCCCAAGCAAACCTACTTCTGTAATTGCTGGCATTTTGAAGTTCAACCATAGTATGAGCTGGATAATGATTTGGATAGAGGTTTCCAATCTGTGCATAGTGGATGACCTGTGTCAGGTTCGGGTTCCAGGGAACACTGTTATCTGTAGAGCGAGGTAAAAACACAGGAGAACCATGCCGAAGGAAGAACAAAAGTACCAGAAGAGCTGTAGAGGGACTGAAACTGGTGACTGTGGATCGAAGGTGTAAGACAACAGGTCAGTCCAGAACCAGAGTCTGGTATGGGTGGTGAGCAAAGGAAAACCAGGTACAGAATGGCAAATTCAACGTGCCGGCGGTGGGGGCTGTCCCAATACAGAACACCAGTTGAGAAACGGTGTTCCACATCAAAGGCCAATACTTAATGTATACACTTCTGACCTGTGTACTGGTTGTGCGTGCCTGCCGCCATGACACCATTTTGCGCTTGCCCTGCTGGGTCTTGTAGTACCCATGGCCCCAGATTAGCCAACTGCCATGGGACCCGCCAGGTCCTCGGCAAGCGACGGCGTGGATGACATGGGCAATAGCCCGATGCCCTGTTCCTATATGCTTTGGTCATGGTACAGAGGACTAGGGAATACAATCATAGTTTCCTCTGGAGACCAGTGGAGTGGTTTTAAAATGTGTTTCAGGTTTTTTTTCTCCATTTAAGGGCCATAATGACATTCTGATATCGCCAGGTTTTTAGGGACGCCAGTGTGCATTACATTGCAGTAATCCTGCAGGGAGCACAGATCTGATGATCTACGCTCAATCATCGGTTCTGCTGCTCCTCGGGTTCTCCTTCAGCTGCGTTGTGACCTTCCATTATAGGATACTGCTTTAGTGCTGAATGTTTGAAACACCTACATTTGTAGTTGGCTAAGAGAGCCGCTGTTGTTTCTAAGCAAATGCCTGTGGTTTAAGGTGAAATCCCTGATGCGTGATGACTGAGCATTTTTTTACAGGCAATATGGAAGGTATGCTCGTTATTGCAGGCTTGATGCTCATTTTTCTGATTGAAATGAGGGTAGATGTTATTGTAGTGCAGTTCTTTGTGTGGGGTCTGTGGTTGCCCACTATGCCTTTTTGTATGTATATGGCAAATAATGTCAACATGTCCACACAATGCCACACAGTAAAGTGGGCGACAACTTCCTTGCTGGGACCAACAAGATAATGGTTTGGGAATCCTGCAATGAACACCACAGGACGAGAAGGGGACAGAGGAACCTCATGAGACCAATTCTGACCTGTTCTACACAAGGGATCAACTTGGGATTTTCTTAGATGGAAACAGAGTGCGGTAAACCCTCTAACCCTGGGATTATATATCCCCCTACTGGAGAAAGGACTTTGTTTTGACAACATGACAAAGAAAACTCTAAAGGAAGGGGACAGATATTCTATTTAGCTCGATTTTATATAGCGCAACATTTCACCAGAGGTGGCATGGCGCTGATAAAATGCAAGAAAGGGAAGGACAATAAGTAGGTAAATGAACATCAAGGCTCAACAGAATAGATACGTTCTAAGTTTACATTTAAAAAGGCCAAAGTCGGAGATGGACCGAAGAAGCAGGAGTGAGTTCCAGAACTTGGGGCCAGCAACAGAAACACACGCCCACTGCATTGTTCCAGCTGGTAACGAGGGACATTTAGAGGTAGCAAGCAAGAACAAGGCAGGGCACATGGGGGCAGTATGGCATAATCTTCTATTGAGGAGAGAGGCAGCCTTGCTGATGAAAAGCTCTATGAACTAAGCAGAGTGCTTTAAACTGGACTCTATCAATTACTGGGGGCCAGTGGAGGTTTCTATGGGCAGGGGAGACCGACTGGCCATGAGGAATTCCTGTAGAAAGCCATACTGCGACATTCTGTAAAATGTGCAATCTGTTAAAATGATAGGAAGGTTTAGCGATAAGTGTTGCATTACAGTAATCTAACCTGTCATTAATCGTCTCTGCAATGACTGGGGCATGATAGTTACATGGGATATAATGAAGCACTTTCCTGAGTTGTCGTAGTTTGAAAAACCCAGCACTAAAGGTGCCTCAGGAGAAAGTGAAAGCATCCATTTGATGCCAAGATTTTTTACCAGCTGTGCTGGGACAGGGACCGACCCCATGGAAGGTGGCCAGAAATCACAGTTCCACAATGACATAGAAAAACGTAGACCTACCGCTAATACCTCTGTCTTGTCTCCATTAAGTTTGAGCCAGTTTTTGCTCGTCCACTCAACAAAGGCTGACCTGAGGCGAATAACCGTCCCAGCTTGCTCTAGGTCTTGGCTAAAAAGCATCTGGGTGCAATCCGCAGAAGAATAGAAACGCAAGCCGAGGACGTGGGTGAAACTGGCCAAAGGTGCAATATAGATATTGAAAAGCAAAGGGGAAGCCAGAGAAAGATCGAGAGAGAGACTGGACACATACTCTGAAGCAAGAGGATCTACATTTTGCCAGGGTTTGGAGTTCTTTATTAATTCCCTGTTTTAATATTTTGCCGAACCAGTGTGAACCTCTACCAAATAAATTGCAATACCTTTGAGTGCTCCATTTTTGGAGCTTCTTAACCCATGTCACCTCATGACAACTGTTGTGTGAAGACTGGTCTAGCGTGTGGCTTGCTTTGTTTATTGAACCATTCAGCAGTTAGTAGAGACTTGGGACATCCATGTTCTTTAAGTTTGCCAGATTTTTGTGTAGCCATTTCTTTTGTACATGGCACTACCTGCATCAGAGATTGGGTACATGTAGTGCCCCCGGGTATCTCTTCTATCCATCATTACCTCAACCCTACAGCCCAGTGTGATAACATGGCATTCTAGTGGTTGGTAGGACATGTGGCATTATAGTTCCTCCACCTGGCACCCTGTATGAGGTGAACATAAGTAGGTCTCTCGCTCATGGTGATGAATTAGAAAGACTGGCGGGCATAGCTGTGCAGAGCTACCATAATACCGAACACCGGAATCAACCTAATTGCCACAAAGGAGCAATGTACAAATTGTTTATTTTTATATGGTTGGTGCGATAGTTTGTTTTGCTCTGGAATTATACAAAGTATCGCATATCTTCATCCTTAAAAGTTACATTGGTTCACTAAGGGAGTTCTAAGAATCATCTTTTTACTTGGGGTCACGACTGTTAAAATTCACATAAGATCCCTGAGGCAAGTCTGAAGTTCGATTCATTCATGGTAGGAGTTATGTAACTAGCCCGTTTCCTCGCAGAACAGTTTGTTCGAGGACCATTTGTGTTTTTACCATATTTCACTGCAAGTGTGGATGGGGGAGGGGGTTTAGATATTTAGAAAGGTGGGCAGGTTGCATGGGATCTCCACTGCCCCTGCATTTTTTGCAATGAAATGAGGTAAACAGAATCGACCAAATTGCTGCTCGAAAACATCATGGATCAGGAGTTTTATATAACCATAATATAATTTACACTTGGGACATGCACTGGGGCTTTCAATTCCTTGAGGCAATTCATTCGGTAACCTCTAAGTGTAGGTTTGAAAATGTATGATTTTGATACTGCACTTTCCAAGAGTTTGGCAATGAAAGAAACCCACTTTGAGTTGACCCATTCTTGCACTGTTTAACTTGGTGACACCCTTATTAGTCAGTTGTCGGTTAAGCCCATTAGTACGGTAGGAGTTGGTCTAACTTCTTACCTGAATCATTATACTAATAAAGGAATTGTTACAATTGCCTTAATCAGGGCTTTACCATAAAACACAAATCTGAGCTTCGCAAACCCACCCTCTAGTTTCAGACTCTTACCCCCTCGTCAAATCAGGACACACCCGAACTGAGTCTATTGTCAGAGACCCACATGGACTCAGCAAGAACCCTAATGTTCTGAAACGGTGCCCTGTAAGCAGCCCAAATGTAAAAAATGACGTGTCCTACTTACCCTCCTACTAACTCTTGGCAGGGACGGTATACGTTTGTTCTTGAATAGTTCAGCTATATTGTTGATGTATACAATCAAACGTATTTTGTATACCCAAGATCTATGTGTATTTAGAGATCAAAAATACCTTTAAAAAATAATGTCCAACCTGGCCCACAGTAGAACCAGGATTCTCCGACAAGGGCTGCAGGAAAGAGATGGAGAACTGCAGAGTGCTCAGAATGGGTAGATAATGTCAAACTTGTTATTTAGCAAGGGAAACCTATGGACTGTCAGTCATGGCAGTATTGCCACAGACCACTTGGCCGCTTTTTCCTACATTCATTTTTTTAATGAATGTCTAAGTAGACCAGCGGGCGTGTTGTGCACTGGAACTGAAGATGAATCAAAGTTTGCCACCCCACCATCCCTTGACCCCACCACTTGCCAACTATCTAGTGACTGTGACAGTGGACACTTGCCAACTACACAAATGACTATACATTGTTACCTTCATCTCCATACGTAGTAGCTCGGCAGCATTTCCTACTTCCACCTTTCTCCTGGATTGGATCTTTCGAAGATTCACATGCTGTATAAATATTCCCTGTCGTCAGGCTGGGAATCCTCGGTAGCATGGAGCAGTTTATTTTTAAACTGAACCTTCAGTCACTTTAACCTAGTCATTTTGAGTCATGTTACCCATATCCAATAGAAAGGGCTCCCTTAGCTCCACCCATGGAGGCCATCTTCAGGTTTCTTACAAAATGTTGTGTTTGGAGTCCGCAGAAATCTCTCTCAGATGAAATCCAACGTTTTCCCACAAGTTCTTATCTTTTATTGATGTTTCTTGAATTCTTTGCCCCAACGAAATCTAGGGTTAGCTCTTGTTCCAGGGGCCATTTTCCCGTTGGAGTTGATTCTTGTTGTGAACTGTGAGGCATACATTCCAACATGATGTAGCCAAGAAGAAGAGCCTCTTCAAGGCCTGTGGCAGATGCAGCTTGATAAATGTGTACGTGGAAGACCTCCATTAGGGTTGCAACTACTGTCTTCATCTGGCCCATGCCATCCAAGACTACGCCTTCTGTTAGTCGTTTTCAAACACAAGATGCTCCCAAACCACCATTGCAGGTTAGTGCCGTGGCTCTTGGCCGGCTGGGGGGGCCTCTGATTCTGCCCAGAATCATGCCTCACTCCGGCAGAGCAGACCTGGCCAGTGTGCGTACTCTAGCAAGAGGGCGAGGTTGCATGATGATACTTCCCGCAATAGGAAGTATCGAAAGATCAGCTGAAGGAGGCCTCTGCATCATCTTCAGCAGTGCCTCTCAGCTGCTTCTGTCTCCTCAGCAAAGAAGCGCAACTTTAACACAAAGCAAGGCAGCTTCTTCATCCATGGTTCACCGTCGATTCATAAAGAATTGTTGTTGATGAGCCAGCAAGCCATGTCTTCGTCTACGACTACAGTCGGAGCTCTGACGATGGCCCTGCACAGGATATCAACCACTACCCAGCTGATGACGCCTTCAACCTCCTCAGTGACCATATATAAGTCTTGGATCAAGTCACCATCGACGGGCCAGAAGGCTTCGCCTGCTACACCATCCTCAAATCTGGCATCCTTGGCTGGCTTACCCAGGACTTTGTGACCTTTTCCATTGACCCTAGAGCTCATCAGCTTTTCCACCTTAGGAAGTTCTACAACCTTCCCTTGATTCTGACCTGAAGGGCTCTATGGGAGTCTTCTGCGACAACGAGATTGTAGAGGGACATTCTAGCCCCAAGTTGCCTATGCCCCCACCAAGAGCAATCCCGGCACCAGTAGCAGTTCCTCCTACCATTCTTCAACCTTATCACCTAGGGTAGAGCCTCCAAGCAATATCTCCTCTGACATTCTCAACACCTTGCAGTCCTTGGTGTCAGAGTTGCAACACCGGCTGCTTACCCCATTGCCACCACCACAAGAAGTGTATCATCTGTACCACAACCAGGCCCAAGTGGACCTCTTGTTGCTCCTCCATGTCCCCCAACCCTCAGAACCAGCCACAGCTCATACCAGTGCACAACCTCACAGGCACGAAATCCGACGACGGTGTATCACAATGGGATGCCTCCACGCACACCACAGGCGCAGATGAGTTTCCATCAGGGCATGGAAGTATCCAGTCTCTTCTGGAGGGGAATTGTGAAGAGGAGCATCATCTGGTTCTCCATCTCCCGGCACTAGATCATGAAAGGGCCACGAAAATGTTCTGTCTGGCTCAGAAGGTACAGAGGGAGGAAGCTTTCCTCTACCAGCATGGGCAACAACCCCTGAAATTCAGTGGTTGCTATCCCCATATTGGAAGACCTTTGGGAGGATGGTCTGCTGGCCGTGACCAACCCAACCTCTGCACCCCCCAAGGATGAGAGGTTTGATAAAAAAGTAGAGGGTGTTGGACTCTTCACCAAAATGCCTCTGGACACAGCCTTGCCCTGACTGTGGTATCCGCAGCAGCCTGTATGCATTCATCCAATCACTCTTCACCCTGCTCTATCCCCCCCTCCCCTGATAAAGAAGGAAAACAACTCAATGCCTTTGGGAAACGCATCATTTCGACCACTGCAACAACCACCAAGGCGGCTAATGCAATGGCCATTCTGTCCAGGTATTACAGAGCACTTTGGTTCAAGATGGGACCTATTCTTGATTTCCAGAAGGAGGAAGCGTTTGGGGAATGTAGCGTCAGACCATGCAATCTCTGTATCTGTGGACACCAGTTTCCAACAACTGGGAAACTGGCCATGTTACACAGGCAAGTTGGCTCAAAGCCACCAACTTCTAGGCGTAAGTCCAGGCGAAGGTGGTGGAAATACCCTTTAATGGAATAGACATCTTTGGCAAGAAAGTGGACAATGCTTTACAAACCATCCAGGCTGAGTCAGAGGCTGCCTGTTCTCTTGGCACTCTGCAGTAATAGTCCAGTTTCTCCAGGATGCCAAAGGACTACCGGCCCTCATACCACTCCCAATCATACTGGTCCCCTTCGTACTCGGTGACTGACACCTACAAATTTAAGTCTGTTTTACTGAGGTTACCAGCGATGACGTGTCTCCTTACACACCAGGAGCCAGACGACCAAACAAACCTGACCGTCTCTGGTCCAGCCCCCCCACTTTCACACCCATTGGTAGGAAGTCTTTCTCTTTTTGTCGGCCAGTGGAAGTCCAACATAGACAGATGGGTTTTATCCCTTATCCAGCATTCCCACATGCAGTTTGTCAAGTAGAGAAAAAAAACTGACTCTATTGCTGCAGGAAGTCTAGTTGCTTCTGTCAAAAGGAGCCATCCAAACGGGTTCCAACCACTCAGCGAGGACAGTGAGTGAGAGGACAGTGAGTGTACTCCAAGTACTTTTTCATTAAAAAAGAAATTTGCAGTTTGGAGATCCATCCTAGATCTTCAGGTCCTCAACAAGTTACTCGAAGCTCAGGTCCTCAACACGGTCTTCAAAGCTGTGGCGAACCAGAAGGAGGTCTTTGACTACAGTGTGCCATGTTGACTGGCTTTTTTATTCAAATAAAAAGAAAAATGCCTATTTAGCTCCCTTCCCTGCCTTCCAATAAAAAATAAGGGTGCTCGTTAAATTCCAAAGAGATAGTTCTGAGTCCAAATCCTATTCAGCTAACTGGCCCTATCACTTAGTAAAACTAAACAAAAAGGAGGCCGGAGCAATAGCCTCTGTTCCTGGCTTTTGCCTGGCCCAGTCATTTGGATCTCTTTTCCATAGGTTTTAAAAGTTCATCAATATCTCAAAACACACTTCACAGCCTCTCAGTGGGTTCTGTATGTTAAGTCTTAGTTCTTTACAACTCTCCAGCATTGAATCTTTAATGGATTCACATGCTGTGAATATTTCCCGTCGTCAAGCTGGGAAACCTCAGTAAATTTAACCGTGCCTTTTTCTATGGAAAACTTTGACACCTTAGTGTCCTATCAACGTCCTTTTTGGGTGCTTTAGGCTACACCAATAGGATGTCCAGTATAAATAGCCCCGCCCCGCAGCTTCCCTTCAGATTTCAACAATCTCCAAACATTTGGGATCACCTCATGTCTGCTCTTCGTGTTCTACACATGCTTTTTGTACTTCGGCCATCATGTCATCTGTGGGGCAGAAAGAAATCGCTGTTTAGGCCTTGTGCAACCTGCGGCCTAAAGAAAGTCTTTGAGGGGGACAGCCATGCAGATTGCCTTTATTGTCTATACCCCAATCATTCGGCAGACGCTTGTGAGATCTGTAGTGGGTTTTCTCAGAAAACACTGAAAGACTGCAACCGCCAGCTGATTTGTTGGCTTAACGAGGGCACTTAACAGGGTTCGGAGGTTTTGTCCCAGGGAAGCAAGTTTTCGGCTCCGGCGGTGAAGGCATCCATGCAGCGGATGGCGGTGTCCATGGTACCCCCCGCCAAGAAGCAACACACGGAGGTGCCTGCGTCGGAGGTCGGGAAAGGTGGTTTCTCTGAATCCAGGTTGCATCGTTCCAAAGGGGCGAGTAGCTCTTTGCTGTCCAAGTCGGCGAGACCGGACAAGTCCAAGGGGTCGAGTGATGGGCCCGAGAAGTTGGTGGAGAGGGAGAGGGAGAAGTCATGTGTGCGAGAGTCCTCCTTGAAGCACTTGTCGCCTAAGGAATGGCATAGGTCCTCTTCCAGCCGTGACTCGTCCAAACACTCTTCCGGCCCTTCAACCACACGGCCCATGTCACCAGAGAAAGCCAGGCCTTTGGAGGCTTTAGTGCCGACGACTAGGTCGACAGAGGTTCAGTCGTCGACGATTGTGGTACAATCCTCACCTTCTTCGTCGACAGGGGTGTCATAGGCTCCGTCTACGGCCGTGACTGTTAGTGGGCCGCAATTGCTGTCGACGGTGCAGCTGGAGGCGAATGGGGGTTTGTTGCCGACAGGAGATCTGTGGCAGTCTGGGGCCGGCTTCGGGCCATTGCTCCAGGTGGACATTCTTCAACAGGACCCGGCGCAATATTTGGTGTCCTCTGGTCTGGAGGAGGAGCATGAACCGGGTTTCCATCCGTCCGCACTGGGTCTGCGGGAGGCAGGTCTGTTTACGTCGACTGGGGCTGGGGCATCCCTGTACCCGTTGGTGAAGCCTCACTCTCTGCTGACCATGCAGGTGTTAAGTACGCTCCAGTCGCTATTGGGACAATTGAATGTACTACTTCCAGCGACTCGGAGCCTGGTGGTGCGTAGTGTGCCTGCAGAGGCCCCTCGCCCGAGTCTCCCCAGGAATTCGCCTCTGGTGCGGCTGCCATTGCCGTCGGCGGTGGGGTTGGACCTTCCACAAAGTCATCCTGAGGAAGGGGAGCTGGTCCATTCGGATCCGGAGAGCGGGCCTCGTGACACGCTGTTGACGGTGTCCTTGTCGCCCAGGAGAGACGATACATGGGATACAGACCCGAGGTGGAACCGTCTAGCCGGATGATGTTGGGGCATTTCATGCTATGATGGCGAAGGCGTGCCAAGAATGTGGTCTTGCTCATGAGGAGGAACGAAAAGACAGTTTTCTCTTCGATCACATGTGGAAGCGGCGGAAGGCAGTCTTCTCGGTCCACATGTTATACTATCTGTGGCAGGAGGGCCTGCGCACGATGCTGCATCCTTTTTTTCGGAACCTGCCACGAAGGGGCACCTGGAGAAGAAGTTTAAGGCATGTGACTCGACCCCCAAGTGCCTCATGTCTCAGCCCATGCCAGAGTCGTGGTTTTAGTGGCGGCTAGCCGGAAGACGAGGAGCCAGCACAAGTGTGTTAGGCCCCCGGACAGTGAGAAAACAAGATGCTTTCGGGAAGAAAGTACTCGCGGTGGCCACTACGACAGTGAAGGCGGCAAATTCCTTGGCCATTATGGCCAGGTATGACAGGTAGAAGTGGCACTGGTTGGCTCAGCTCTTGGAACATCTCCCGGAACAACTACGCAAAAAGGCTATGCTGCCGGTTCGAGTGGGGGAGAAGGCCTACAACCACAGCATCAACATCGCGGTGGACTTGGCAGAGTCAGACTTCAAGCAAATAAATAATGGTGGTGTTCTCCGGAGTCGGGCGTGGCTGCGCTGCACTGACTTTCATCCAGAGGTCCAGCATAAAGTAGTGGATATGCCCTGTGAGGGGGAGCAACTCTTTGGCGAAAAAATCAATGAGGGGCTAAAGGGAATGAAGGAAGACACTGAGACGCCGAAGTCTCTGGGAGGCTTTGCAAATGGGCCGTTCCTTTCCCCCCTTTCGGGCGTTTTGAGGGGCCTCTGGTAATGCTAGATTTGCTGCTTCCTGCGACCCAGGTTACAGTCGCCCCGGTTTCTCTTCCCAAGGCCTTAGGTGCTCGTTCCAGTCGGTGCAGAAAAGCAAAGACTATCAGCCGCAGCGTAAGAAGGGTCCTGCCTTCTCAGCTGCTAGGGACGGCAGTCTAAGTCTCACCAATGACTGCCATGCAGGCAGTCAACTTAGAGCCAGAGTGGCGCGACATGTCGACGAGTGTAATCTTATTACTACGGACTGCTGGGTACTGGATACTGTATGTCTCGGCCACTCATTGGAGTTTCGGCATCCTCAATTCCCAATTCCACCGTTGCCGGTGGTGCAGCTGCACCTGCCTGTCCTGCAGCATGAGGTCAAACTCATGTTGGCGAAAGGGGCAATAGAACCAGTCCCGGTGTCGGAACGGGGCCAGGGAGTGTACTCCCGGTATTTTGTCATCAAATAGCCCAATGGAAAGTGGAGGCCTATTCTAGATCTTCGGCCGTTGAACAAAAATCTGCAACACCTGAAGTTCAAGATGCTTACACTGCAGGATGTGATCCAGGTGGTACACCCGGGAGAGTTCTGGCATCATTAGGTTTGGAGGACACTTAATTCCACATCCAGATGCGGCCAAACCATTGCAAGTTCCTGCGCTTTCTGATCGGGGACGATCATTACGAGTTCTGTGTCCACAAAATGCCTAGCTCCAGTCGCAGCCTTCCTCCGCGGAGTGGGGCATAATTTGTACCCATATCTGGACTGATTGGTACGGGGGCTGTCGCCGGAAAGGACGTTGGAGTCTCTCCAAGCGTCCATGAACCTGTTACAACGGCTGGGGTTTGTAGTCAACTTCGCAAAATCCTTTCTGACGCCATCCAGGGAGTTTGTCTTTCTCGGTGTCCAGTTTCTCACACAGGACAATCTGGTAAAGCCTTCGGACGACAGAGTGGTGAAGTTGCAGTCCAGAGCGGCCGAATTGGGCCAAGTAACTCTGGTCTCGGTCCGCAGTTACATGTCGCTGCTGGGTTCCATGCCGTCCTGCATCCCGCTAAACCCGAACTGTCGCTTGTTCATGCAACCATTGCTGGAAATTCTCGCAGATAGGTGGTCGCAGAGTCGAGGGTTATGGTCGGACAAGATGGTCATCTCCCAGGGACTGGTGGAAGCCCTGAGATGGTGGGCATGCCCAGACAATCTTGTACGGGGCATGTCCCTGCTGGAGCCAGATTTTTCAGTTCACGATAGTGGCGGACGCCTCCTGGTTGGGTTGCAGGGGGCACCTCGACCAGTCGCAGTTGCAGGGCCTGTGGTCCCAAGAGGAGGCATTATTGCACATCAACGTATTGGAGTTGAGTGGTACACTGGGCCCTGAAATCCTTTCTACCTCACATCCAAGGCACAGTGGCTTGAGTGTTGACGGACAATACCACCACAATGTTCTATTTGAGGAAGCAGGGGGGTACGCAATCTCGGCTCCTGTCCAGAGAGGCTCAGGAGGTGTGGCATTGGGCCATTGCTCTGGGAATTCACATTACAGCTTACCATCTGCCGGGGGTCCAGAATGTGCAGGTAGACGCTCAGCAGAGACGGGGAGCAGTTGCATGAGTGGCCGTGAAGAGGGAGCAGGTGACAAAGATCTTCAGGAAGTGGGGGGTTTCCCCCTCTCGACTTGTTTGCCACGCCAAAGAACAAGCAGTGTCCATTGTTTGCCAGCAGAGTGGCTCATCCAGAGTCAAAAGGAGATGCGTTCTCATTCACATGGATGGGCCTTTTCGGGTATAAGTTCCCTCCATTTCCGCTGGTTTGGCGGACAATCCAGTGGGTGCGCAAATACCTGTGCAGAGTGATCTTAGTTGCCCCATTCTGGCCCAGACAGACGTGGTTCTCAGATCTCCTTCATGGAGCCATGGAAGAGCCGATTCTTCTGCGGGCGGAACAGGATCTGCTTTCGTAGGACGAAGGGAGAGCGTAGCATCACGATCCGGCATCTCTCAGCTTGGAGGTTCACCAGCCCAGGTTCTTCCGTACCTGCTGCATCTGGCGAAGGGGGGCCTGGCGTTGTCTTCAGTCAAGGTGCATTTAGCGGCCATTTTCAGATTCACCAGAAGGCGACATGCTACTCCTCTGTTTATTGACAGATTGGTTAAGCATTTCCTGAAAGGACTTTTTTAGACATTTCCCCCGAAGAAAATGTTTGCTCCGGTATGGAGTCTCAATGTTGTTCTCTCTGCTCTCATGAAACCGCTGTTTGAGCCCCTGTCGACGGCATCCTTGAAGTTCCTCTCGTGGAAAGTCGCATTTCTAGTGGCAATCACTTCTGCCAGAAGGGTTTCGGAGCTTCAGGTGCTGGGCATTGACCCGCCGTACCTGCGATTCATGAGAGAAGCTTCTCCTGTTTACTAATCCGCACATCATTCCAAAAGTGCCATGAGCGTTTCACAAACACACTACAATTGTCTTGCTCTCGTTCTTCACTAAGCCGCCCATGTCGGCGTAAAGAGCCCTGCATTCCCTGCACGTCAAGTGGGTGCTGAAGATTGATCTGGCCCATACTCAGGACTTCCGGCAGTCAAAACAACTGTTTGTGGCGTTTGGTCCCTCCAGCAAGGGACGGTCCATTTCCAAGCAAGGACTTTCCCGTTGGGTTTAGTCCACAATTTCATTTTGTCACGAAAAGGCTGGCAACCCTTTGAGGGGCAATCCTAAGGCCCATTCTACCAGTTCCACGGTGTCGGCGGTGCTCTGGGCTGGAATTCCGCTCATTGATATTTGCCAGGCGGCTTCTTGGGCGGTGCTACATACCTTCAACAGACACTACTGTCTGGGTCAGCAACATGGGGAAGATGTGCAGGTGGGACGGGCGGTTCTTGAGTGCCTGTTTCAATAAGGTAAGCCCTGCAGCTTCAGGGGTTTGTGTTTTACTCTATCACTTGCTGGTTCTGTTATCATGCATGTTGTTGGATATTATTGGTTATGTTCGTGGTTACGGCCTGGGGGCATGGGGTTGGTTTGCCTGTCGTGCACCTCCAATGGTTGGTCATACTGCTATGTAATCTATTCACATGATGTGAATCCATGAAAGATCCAATGCTGGAGAAGGGAGTAGGTTATTACCTATAACTCCATTTATCAATCGTTGGTATCGTTAATGTATTCACATGCGCCCGCCGGCCTCCCCCTGCAGGCAAACCGTGATTCGGGTTTCCTCTACTTTGGAGGTTAAAATCTGAAGGGAAGCCGCAGGGGTGGGTATTTATACCAGATGTCCTATTGGTGTAGCCTAAAGCACCCCAAAAGGACGTTGATAAAAGACTAAGGTGTTGAAGTTTTCCATAGGAAAACGCTAGGTTAAAGTTACTGAGGTTTCCTAGCCTGACGCCAGGAAATATTCACGGCATGTGAATCCATAAAAGATACCAACGCTGGAGAAATGGAGTTACAGGTAAGAAACTACTCGCTACTCTCTTCTCCAGGAAAAAGGTTTTTCAGTTTTCCTAATACAATTCCACCAATTTTGACTTGATTCTGGACAGTGTTCTTATTTTATACTTAAGCACTGGAACCCTAACAGGTTCTCTTTCTCTCCAGTTCTGTTTGTTATATATTTCGCTGCTCTTGGACCTTGGCCCTCTGACAGTCCTACTTTATCTCAGTCTTGGTAGTGCATCTGCCTGTTCTGGTTTTCTCTGGTTCCCTTGTGGCTTTTCCATCCTCCAATGTCTCTGTCTGCTTCTCTCAATGGCGTTAGCTCTTTGTGAGCATTTGCTTCCCTTAGCTAATACACTTCTCGTCCAGAACTTGGGCTTCTGGGATTTCCGCTGCAGTCTGGTCTCTGCGTCAGTTAACAGGCCCCAGGCTCACCAAGGCTTCTGTGTGGTTGCAATGCCAGACGAGACGGTTGCTTTACTGTCTCTCTCTCTTTTTACAGGTTGGTTTCTAGGTCAACCCGGACACCAGCCTTCTGGTGTCTTGTGAGCGTTTTGATCGCTCTCCACGCTACCGTTGGCTCTGCGGTCTAGTGTGGCTCTGTCCCTCCAGGACATCTTTTCATCAGGGGCTTTCCTCTGCGTAGGATCATTCCTCTTATTCAAAATGCTCCTTGTAGTGTAATGCACACCATCAGAAGCAAAGGGTGTGTGTTGTTCCTCTTTGAGTCTGGAGTTCAGGTGAGGTCCAGCATTACTTGAAGCCAAATAGTTTGAAGAAATGTCACCGTTTGTTGGATTCACAACAGAAGGAACAGTCTTTCCAATTCCCATGTAGGCGGATAATGTGTTCTGCACCGGGAGTTTATTTGTATTTATTGTGCATATGTAAGGCACGTACACATCAAGTAAATGGTGTTTCAAAGCGCCCACAGGGCAGCAGGGAGGGGACATGGGAATGAAAAACAAACATAGCAATGAAAGATAGAGATGGACCTACTAGGCTTTGTGAGCATTCAGAACGTGCAAGTGCAGAGAGAGAGAGAGAGAGAGAGAGAGAGAAGGGATGAGGGAGTGGAGGAGTAAGTGCTATGTGTATCAAAAGTGAAGTGCATTGTAGTGAGCAGCGGTAAGTGCCTAGGTGGATTGGTCAGCTGCCAATAAATAAGTGCAGTCCTGATATGATGATATGATATGGCATTTATAACGCGCCTATACACAAGTGTTTCAAGGTGCGACGAGGCAAGGTGGGGGGAGAACAAAGGGAGGACAGACAACAATCCTACTAGGCCAGGTGTCATTCAGATCACGCAAGTGCATGGGAAGGGGGAAAAGGAAAAGTGCGAGAGGGAAGGGAGAGGGAAAATTGCAGTACATGGGAAAGTGGAATAAATAAGATAAATAAAACGGCCAGCTGGTGGCAAGTGCAAGGAAGTGCAGACATAAGTGCTGGTAGGGGGACTGAAGGGATACAGAAAAACGGTCCCCCGGTTGCCAGGGAAGCAGTGCAGGTGGGCAATTGGCAGGGCCTGGGCCAGAGATCAGAAAGGGTGGCCAGGTAACCAGTGCAGTTTCAGTCAGGAATTCAGCAGGGGAGAGGGGGAGAGAAAGCGGAAGCAAAAAGGAAGGTTTTGAGGTGTTTCCGGAACCGGAGATGGTTCTCCTCGAGTTTCAGGGAGGCAGGAAGGCTGTTCCAGAGAGAGGCCCCTGTGGTGACACAGGCCTGTGGGTATGAAGGCAAAGTGCTGGGAGAGCTACAGGCTGTAGGTGATTGGGTGTCGGAGGCCAGTACCCGGTAGGACACAAAAGGGCCCTGGTCACCAATCTCAGCACCTGTGGGATTTAACAGAGAGGGAGGAAGGGACGGAGGTGAAAAGAAAAGTCTCATGGTGTTTCCAGAATTTGAGGAGATCCGGCTCAAGACGAAGAGGAAGGGGGAGTCCTTGGGGCCCAAGAGCAGAGTCACTCCCAGTGAGTCCTCACTTGCACAGTTCCCTAGGGAGTGTCTTGCTGAGCAGGCTCACTTCCCTAGGAGGGGGGACTATTGGTCCAGATTTGTCAAAAAGCCCAAACTTTCAGGATGGTAACCCTGAAGCAAGTTTTTTCTCAACTGCAAAAAGGGGTTTTTCGAGGGAATTGGGTCCTCCGACGTATTCCATATCTATGACAGTAATCACCACAGCTGAGCTGCTTTGGAAAATGTTCGGCTCCTGCGTCAATGATGTCGATACGCTGTCCTCGAGGGCCTCCGTCGAGCCAACGTCACCGGATGTTATAAGTAGGACGCACAAAGCCCGTAGCCTCAGTTCCGTTTTTTCCGCAAACCTGTTCGCTTCGGAGATCTCGGCGCGCCTCGGTTCAACTGAATCCTGTTCTTTCGGTTCTTCGAACCTGTCCGTTTGTGTATTAACATGATGTCTTCGGCTTCTTCCACCCCGCCGTCGGGTTTTAAGAAGTGTCAGGTTTGCGGGTCCAAGATGTTGTTGACGGATACGTACGACGCTTGCCTCTGGTGCCTCGGGGAGGTCCACGATACGGATGACTGTGTCGACTGCCAGTCGCTTACATCGAAGGCATTGCGGGAGCGTAAGAAGAAGCTGTCAGTGGGTAAGGTGGCCAAGCCCCAGAAGTCGCGATCCACTGGACTTTCGACGGATGATTCGAAGGGTGACTCTCCGCATCGTCATCGTGAGTCCGGGGGGTCTCGGTCCAGGAGTCGGTCTCGCCATTCCTCTGCCTCTTCAAGGCACTTACGGAAGCGCCGTCACAGGTCGCATTCCCCGTCCGCATCCGAGGACTCTGCCCGTCGGCGGGTTGCTTGTCCCAACAAGCATTCCATTCCTGAGGAATGGGATTTGTTTCAGCAAGAGATGATGGCGATTTTTCAGTCGCAGGGCTCCGTCCTGTCTGCGCCGTCGAAAGACGGCGGCCGTGAGCATGCTAGAGATGCCACTCGTGCGCCTTCGGGCTCGAGTGGTCGTGGGACCACCGGGCACCTTCGAGGTCCTGGTCGGACAAGGCTGGTCGCTCTAGGCATGCCTGTTCCAGGTCCCGGTCCTCGACACCCTCGAGACCGTCGGAGAATTTGAAGTCTTTGAGGAAGACATCGACGCCTTTGGCGCCGAGGTCGTCGAGGGACTCTCTCGAGGCTCCGCCTCTGAGGAAGCCATCGACGCCATAGGCGCCCAGGCTGTCGAAGGACACGCTCGGGGCTCCCCCCTCGAGGACTGTGTCGACGCCGTCAAAGTTGTCGGTGCCACGCTCGACGCTGATTCCGTCGACACCCTCGATGCCGCTTTGTTGGAAGTACCCTGTGGCACGGTGGAACCCCCCAGAAAGACACTGTCCAAAGCAAAAAATGTCTTTGTCCCTTTTTCTGTGCCCTCCTTCCATCCTCTGGATTATATTTCTGATGAGGATGAGGGGTCTGAGGAAGGTATGGTGCCTGAGGAGGTACCTGATGAGATTTTGTCTGGTCATAGCCAGATTGAAGACCTGCGTCAGTCGCTGCACGACGCCAGTGGTCTGGACACCTCTCCGGAGGTGGATTTCTGTATGCCAGAGCCTGGCACCCATGCTGAGTCCTCGTACAGGCGCCTTATGTTGAGGGTCACGGAATACTTGGGGTGGTCTGCGCCACCTGTGGATTTTCTGCAGGATGACCTGTTGGACGCCCTCGACCAAGGTCCTCCAACTGACCCGGTACTGCCTTTCCATATGGCTTTGCAAAGAAGGGTGGTGGCGGCTTGGACTGCCCCGGAGAGTCTCCCGGCAGTAAGCACATCATTGCCGTGAAAATACCGCCCAGCCAGTAGCAACCCCTGTTACTTGACCACGCACCCCACTCAGGAGAGTTTGGAAGTGCAGGGGGCTACGGCCCCAGCAAAGCAGGCGTCGTACCCTGCCATCCCTCCTGATAGGGACAGCAAGCATTTTGATGGCTGGGCGAAGAAAGTGTTTTCTTCAGTGGGTATGGCTTTGCAGGCAGCCAACTCTGTGTACCTTGTCATGTTTCACGCACACTCTGTGGAACTGTATTTCGTTAGTGGCTGATCATATTCCCAAAGGGGAGGAACGGGATGGTTTTCTTGTCATGGTGCAGGATGGCAAGGATGCCATGTGTGAGTCCGTTCAGTCGGGTCTGGAAATGGCAGATTGTGTCAGCCGGTCCATGGCGGCGAGCACGGTAATACTCAGGTTTGCGTGGTTGCGGAAGTCGGGGTTTGCTTCTGATGTGGCAGCCCGGCTCCTCAACATGCCCTTTGATGGTGAACATCTTTTTGGCAGCAAGGCTGACGAGAGCCTTGAGAGGTTGCAGACCTCTAAAGCTGCAGCGAGGTCGTTGAATGCTGCAGTTCGCCAACCTCCGCCTTTTCGTCCTAGGGGACAGCAATGGAGGGGAGGTTCCTTTTGATATTACTCATCCTTTAGTAGATCGAGAGGAGCTGCAACTCAAAGGAGCCACCGTAGGAGTGCCAGAGGTGGAAAACAGGGTACTCGATGTGCCAAGGCCGCTCCGGCAGTTGCCTCTTTACCCTCAGGCAATGCTGCTTCTGCTCAGTCACGAGACCATGTCCCATGGTTCGCCGGTTGGGGGAAGGCTGGCGCACCATCTTGTAGAATGGCGTGCCATTACTTCAGATGTGTGGGTTCTGGAGATCATAGCTGTAACGCTCACCTGATTCCCGTAGAGGCGCCGGTCTTGACTGGGCGTATACCGTATCTTCAAAGGTGATGTGTAACACACGGCTGGCTCTTTGGGCTGGACCTCTGTGCACTGTATGTCTGACTTGAAGGGTAAGATGTCTGCAGATAGAAAATATGGGATTAAGGAACTGGGTTATTGAATGTCTCTCTCTTCTTCCCTTTCTCTTCTCCTGTAGAACCCCAAAGGTTAACGCTCTCACCTTAGGTAAGTGAATGCTGTGCTCTCCATCTGCCTCGGGGCAGGGTGCTGTAACCAGTTTCTTCACTGGATAAGGGGAGCAGGCCTCTTGACTTCAGAGGACTGCTGTCCGTCGTTTACTGCACGAACGGTAAGTTTCGAGTAATTCTAATGTCTTTAAAGTCTTTAGTAATGATGTTTCTTGTTTTGCAGGGTTCCGGCGATGGCGGATGACGGGCTGAAGTGAGTTGAAGATGGAGCCCGTGTGATGAATAGAAGCGCCTGGAAGCACGTAAGTAAGCGCTTGTTGCCTGCTTCACGATGCGCTCTAACTGTCTTTTTATTTTGCAGGTACAAGTTCGGAGCGGCTGCAGGGTGCCGGAATACCCACTGGGTTAGATGTGGAAAGGAGTAATGGCACGTGAGTATTAAAGTTCCCCAATGTCTTTAAACGCACCTTGTTTTGTGTTTCAGATGCGGGATGCAGCGCCGGAGGCCTCCGGAGCGTGCGAAGAGTTGGTAAGCTTTTGTCTTTCAGATGCCGGAATGCAGTGTGAAGACCTCCGGAGCGCACGAAGAGTAGGTAAGCCTTTGTCTTTCAGATGCCGGAATGCAGCGCGAGGCGTTGGTGACAGCCGATGGACCAGGTAAGTGAAGAGCTGTCACTGAAGACCGTAATGCTAACCTGTTCTTTCTTGTCTTTATAGGTGTTGCTGAAGACTGGATTCAGGATGATAAGTCTTTTTCCTTAGGCCCAGGATCAGATGCAGAAGACACGATGAGCGTTCTGCTGCAGAGGATGCAGAATAACGCAAAGCAAGATTCATCCATCGGGTGTGGTTTAAATAGCCTCCTGTAGTGCTTAGGTGTCTCCTTCCACAGCCACGCCTAGGTAAGAAAAGAGTTCCTGCTTTCCAGAAGAGTTCCAGTGTTCTGAATCTAGGGAGTGGCTCCTGCCCCACCCAACAGGAAAAGTAGTTCCAAACAGAAGAGGATCAGAGGCTCAACTGGCAGGCAAGTAAGCAGCATGGTCTGCTGCAGGTAAGTCCACCCAAGCATTATGAGCCCGGCGCTTCCAGCGTTGGGACTGGGCATATTTATGAGCCTGGTGCCACTGGCGCCAGGACTGGGTCCAAAAGGTCCCAATAGGGACTGGTTGGCACTCGGAACCTGGGTTATGGATCTGCTTCCAAGGGAGTTGGGAAAACCCTGACCTTTTGGAAGCAGAGATCCTGACAATAGCCCACGGCTACTGTCTTCCTTTCCAGCAGAGGCCTCACGACAATCCACCAGGGAATCTCTCTTTCAAGAGTCCAGATCCGCTCCTTGGGCAGGAAATTCAGTCAATAGAACTGGTGCCTGTAGCGGAGAGGATCAAGGGTTGGTATTCCCCTTTTGAGTTTGAAGAAAGACTGGGGATTGAGACCCATCATGGACTTGCGCGGTTTGAACAAGCTCCTTGGGAAGACTCTCTCTCAAGCCCTTCAACTTCAGGACTGGTTGGTGCCTCTCGACCTCAAGGATGCTTACTTTTATGTGCCGATCCATCCCAAGCACACAAAGTACCTGTGGTTCGCGACTCGCACTTTCAGTTTCGGGTCCTGCCATTCGGATTGAACTCCGCCCGAGGGTTTTCACCAAACTCATGGTGATGGTGGCAGCGTATCTCAGGAAAGGGGGGATTCATGTCTACCCCTACCTGGACGATTGGTTGATTAGGGCGCGCTCTCCCGAGCAAGTCCTGGATCATCTGTCCGTCACCTGCCACTCCCTTCACAAGCTGGGCTTCTCCCTCAACTTCAAGAAGTCCCACTTGACGCCAACTCAGCGGCTCCAGTACATTCGAGCAGTGCTCGACACATCCCTGGGCAGTGTTTTCCTCCCCATGTGAGGGCTCTTCACATTCAGCAGATGGTACACAAGTTTCAACATGCCCAGAGTCTCCCGGCATTCGAGTTCTTGAGGTTGCTCGGCCTCATGCCATCCTGCATTCTTCTGGTGCCGGAGGCCAGGTTGCGGATGAGATCTCTGCAATGGGCCCTCAAGATGCAGTGGTCACAGTCCTCCAGTGGGATGTCGGACCCTGTTCCGGTGCCGCCCTCGGTCGCCCAGGACCTTCTGTGATGGGCCGTTGACGGCAATCTGATGAAGGGGGCTCCATTTTGGCTACCCTGGCCAGAGGTAACGATCATGATGGACGCATCCCTCACGGGATGGGGAGCGCATGCCAACTAGTTGACACTCAGCGGTCGTTGGTCTGGCTCCGTCAGAGTCCAGACTCCATATCAATCTGTTGGAGCTGAGGGCCGACTATACGAGGGAAGAATGTCCTGATTCTGACGGACAACACATTGGCCATGCACTAACAAAAGGGGGGGGGGGGGCAGGGTCACTTCCTCTGTGCAGGGATGCAATGCAGCTCTGGTTCTGGGCCATCCAGCAGGAAGTTTCGATCTCGGCAGTTCATCTGGCCGGAGACGAAAACGAGACGGCGGACGCTTTGAGCAGGAAGAGCGTGATCTCTCACGAGTGGAAGCTGGCTCAGGAGATTCTCCTGGAGATCTTTGCCCTTTGGGGGACCCCTCAAGTGGATCTCTTCGCCTCCAGTGTCAACCGGAAGTGCGAATGTTTCTGCTCGCGGGAATTTCCTCCAAAATGAGCCTTAGGAGACGTGTTCGTGGTGGAGTGGTCATTCCCACTGCTGTATGTGTTTCCTCCAGTCCCCGTCATCCTGCAAGTGCTGCGGAGGTTACCGAGGTTCGGTTCCCAGATGATCCTCATTGCTCCGGCTTGGGCCCGGAGGACGTGGTACCCTGACCTTCTCAACTTGTCCATCTGCCCTCCACATCGTCTTCCCTACCAAGACGATCTGCTCTCACGGGAGGGGGGTCAGGTTCTCCATCCAGAGGCCAGATCCCTCAACCTTCATGCTTGGCTTCTGAAAGGCTGCGGTATAAGGATTGGGACCTACCTGAAGACGTGATGGAGGTGTTGCTTTCGGCCAGAAGGCCGGCAACGAAGTCCCTGTACCGTTGCCGTTGGAGAAAGTTCTGCGACTGGTGCAGGGTTAAGAATGTGGATCCTTTTTCATGTGACATTCCTGTGGTTCTGTCTGTTTTGCTTTCGTTGGCCCACAGGGGCCTGCAAGTGGGTACTGTTAAAGGTTACCTGGTGGCGCTGTCTATATTTAAGCGCTCGTCTGAGGAGTGTTCCTATTTCAAAATTCCTTTTAATTTCTCAGTTTCTCAAAGGACTCACTAATGTGTTTCGCCGTCACCTTTCCAGGTGCCTGGTTGGGATTTGAACCTTGTTCTGAAATTCCTTATGGGTGCTCCGTTTGAGCCTTTACATTCTTGTCCTTTAAGGCTGTTAACCTTAAAAACTGTGTTTTTAGTTGCGGTCACTTCCTCTCGCAGAGTGAGTTGCAGGCACTTTCAGTTAAGCCACCCTTCACTGTGTTTCAAAAGGACAGGGTTGTCCTTAGAGTTTATCCTTCCTTTCTTCCGAAGGTGGTGTCGGAATTTCATTTAAGCCAGAAGGTTATTCTTTCGGCATTTTATCCTCCTCCACATCCTGGTAAGGAAGAGGAGAGGCTCCATAGGTTGGATCCTAGGAGAGCTTTAAGTTTCTACATTTCACGCATGTCCCAGGTCAGAGTGGACGATCAGTTCTATATTAGTTACGCTGGAAGGCGTTTGGAACAAGCTGTTACTAAGCAGACTTTTTCTAGATGGATCTTGGCAATTTCTGAATATTACCGCCTGTCGGCTTTGGACCCTCCGGTCGGCTTACGGGCCCATTCTACTAGGGGTATGGCTGCCTCTACTGCCCTGCAAAGGGGTGTTCCTATTCATAACATCTGTGAAGCAGCCACAAGGGCTTCGGTCCATACTTCTGTACGACATTACTCCCTAGATTCTATCCATGGGCAGGATCTGACCTTTGGCAAGGCAGTCCTTTACTCTGCAATTTGATTGGGCATTCTAAATGTCTATATTCTAAATTCTTTTTCCCTCCTCCATACATTGGTACTGCTTTGGGAGTCTGTCATAGATTTGGAATATGTCAGAGGACCCAATCCCCGGAAGAACAAGTTACTCTCTTACCTGGTAACTTTCTTTCGATGGGATGGTCCGGCGACGTATTCCATATCGCTCCTTCCCTACCTGCCCTGCTACAGAATTTCTTATGCGATTGCAGCTTACGTTTCCGCAAGGCTTTCTGTGGTCATACTGGCAGTGGTTTGGAGCCACACGTTCTGGGGGAAAAAACTAGAACTGAGGCTACGGGCGTCGTGCGTCCTACTTATAACATCCGGTGACGTTGGCTCGACGGAGGCCCTCGAGGACAGCGTATCGACGTCATCGACGCAGGACGCAGACTCCGAAAATTTTCTGATGCAGCACAGCTCTGGTGATTACTGTCATAGATATGGAATAAGTCGTCGGACCATCCTATCGAAAGAACGTTACCAGGTAAGAGAGTAACTTGTTCTTCTTGCGCCTGGATCTAGAGAATGCATAGTTCCACATCCCTATTGATAAAAAACACTGCTGCTACCTGTGCTTCATGGTGGCAGGGTACCACTACCAGTTCTAGGCTCTGCCCTTCGGACTCTGGTCAGAACCCAGGGTCTTTACCAAGTGCCTGGCTCCGGTGGGGCACACCTTCCTCGCTCAGGTGCATACTTCTACTCATACCTAGACTACTGGCAGACTAAGAAGCAGAGTCATTCGGCATGGCTACCTGTTACAGAGCATGGACTATCCAATGCCTACAATTGCTAGGATTTTCTGTGAACTTTCCAAAATCCTGTCTGACCCCGTCTCAGCAGGCATTTTATTTGGGGGCTCAGCTGGACACAAGTTCTTGCATGGCAACTCTCTTGGAAGAGAGGGTACGATCCCTTCTTAACAAAGTCCTTCTACTCTCTCAGAGGTTGCAGGCCTCAGTCCATCTCCGAAAATTCCTGCTATGGATGATGTCTTTGTGCACTCCTCTGCTTCCACACTGCTGGCCTTGCATGCAGCCCCCCAGGAATTCCTAGATGCACGCTGGCATCCAGCCTCGGGTCCCTGGGAGACAAGATCGCGCTGACATGACCGTTCAAAGTTGCCTTGCCCTGGTGGCCCATCTGGACACAACTCATCACAGGCGCTCCCTTTCGCCTGACTCCACATTTATTTTATTTGCATTTTTAAAGTGCTCACACAGCCTGGGGGCATCAAGGCGCTGTTACAGGAATATGACTTAGTTGTGTATTTATAACACGCTTACGGAGAGGTTTATAAGCGCGGACCCAGGGATCGAACCTGTGTTGCTTCGTGTCGTCTATTTTCCAAGGCGAGCACGATGCTGCTGAGCTATTCTCCCGGGAGGACTGGAACCTGTCACTTCGGATGCCTCCCTGGAGGGCTGGAGAACGCATACAAGAAATCTCCTTGTCCGGGATCTGTGGACACATGAGAAGACTCTCCATATCAATTTCCTGGAGCTGCGCGCTGTGTCCCTCAAGTCTTTCCTTCCTCTACTTAGTGGTCAGGTGGTCTGGATCTTCATGGATAACACCACCACAATGTTTTATGTCTTCAAGCAGGAGGGAACCAGGTCTCTCTCTGTTGACTGATGCACAGACTGTGTGTTACTGGCACCTGGCGCAGGACATGTTCCTCATTCCCTACCACCTACCAGATGTGCATAACATGATGGCAGATTCCCACAGCAGGCAGCTCAACCCCTGTCATGAATGGGAATTTACCGGAGGCTCAACTCTGCCAGATCTTCATCTATCGTGCACCCCAGAAATCAACCTCTTCACCACCCACTAGAACAAGTGCAGGTTCCCCCATCCGGAGAGCCTGGGGGATGCCTTTACCTTCCCTTGGAAGGGCAAGTTCCTCTACGCTGCCCCCCCACATTTCCCAATTCCCCTGGTGGCTTGGGTAGTTAGTGTCTTCAGACTTCATCGGTGCAGATTGATCTTGGAGGCCCCTTCATGGTGAGATTGTTCTGGTACTCTGACATCCTCGCCCTGTTCTCCGCCCCACAGATGAGGCTTCCTCCTCTGTGCGATCTACTTTCCAGGAGCAATGGTGCAGGGCAGATCCACAACCCAGCCTCCCTGAATCTGATGGCCTCGCTCTGACACTTCTAGAATTCGGCAATATCACACTGCCACAAGACATCAAGGACATTCTAGGTAGAGTATGCACTTATTCCATGCTTTCCTGTTACTCGAGTAAATGGAGAAATTTTTTGCATTGGTGTGCAGCACAGGACCTTGACCCGTTTACCATTCTAACTAATGACATCTTGCTTTGCCTTCTATTCCTGACTAAGTCAGGCCTGGTGCATTCCATCATCAGAGTACATCTCACAGCTATCTCATGATATACTTGCTGTTAAGACGGATTTCTGAACTCTGACATGGTGGGCAGAGGTTCAGAAGGCCAACCTAGTTTCTTGGAACAGAGTAAACTCTGGACAAGCCAGACCAATCAAGGTAGCTATGGCAGGCGGTCAAGACTAAGTCTTAGGAGTGGTGAGGGTGACTGAAGGACCTAAATGAGCACACAGAGCAAGGACACTTGAAATTACTCCCAAACAGGTGTAGATATCAAAAATATAAACACATTTATTACAAGGTCTTTGTAACCCAACACACAGTAAAAGAATCAGAGCAATCCTACTAAACCAACCCAACACAATACAAGATATGTACAAGAACATTGGGATCTAAAGGGTTAAAAGCATGAAATATGTTCACAACCTAGACGGAAAGGAAATTAGACAGTGCAGATAGTTAATGTTAATGTTAAAGGTCATTTGTACCGCGCACTATCACCACCGGAGTGGTCCACTGGCGCTCTGGCGGCTCTGAAAGAGGGGGGGAGGGTGGGTTAGTGGGTGGAGGCTGGAAAAGTGCAAGATTGCAGTGATGTGCTGTTGGCAGCCTCAGCCCGGTGGTTCCGTCGGCTGGGCCTGGGGTGTATGCGGCCGGTAGTCGTCGTGTGCTAATGTGCGAATCTATGTGTGTTTTTGTTTTGTTGTTGCAGTGCAATGAAGTTCGTCCGGTTTGCTGCGCTAGAGGTTTGTGGTTGTGTTTGGTTTGGAGTTTGAGAGGTGTATGCAGAGAAGGAAATTGGTATTCGTTAGTCAACTCTATCCTGGACTGATCCGTTTGGGCTCGTGTAATCTTACACAACGGGATGCTTGTACACCCTGAGCCTCAGGAGGTACGTGCCCGTTTTTTGCATTCGAGGCCGTTTGAGGATTTAGCTGTCCCCTCCGCCTGCTCCCTTAATAACCTTGCATGCTCCTCACCCCCTCCACATGACTAGCGCAGCTGCTAGTGTCCAGACACCCGATTGTGTGGTGATTGGTGGTATCTTGTCCGTTCCACAGCCCCGTGGTACCTAGTTGTGGCTGTACGGGCGGTGGGGGATTGTAAGGGTTGGCTGGAGTAGTTGCATCCGTTTCTCTGGGTCTCGCGGGTGGACCCCTGTGTCCAGCGTCAGCCCTACTGGTGCCTAGGGTACTTCTGTCGGTTCTAGGGGTTTGTCAGTGTCCTTTTTTGATGAGTCATTTGTCTTATTGTTGTTTCGGTTTTAGTCTCTGGTGTTGAAGAGGCAGGTTTTTAGTAATTTTCTGAATTTAAGGTGATCTTTGGTGTTCCTTATTACTTTTGGGATGTTGTTCCAGGTTTTCGCGGCTAAGTGGTAGAAAGCGGTGCCTCCGAGTTTCTTCTTGATGTAAGGTTTTTGTTCCAGTCGAATTTCGTTGGTTGACCTGAGCGGTCTTGTTTGCTTGTAGATTGTTATTTTTTTTTGTAGGATTTCTGCTCCTTGTCCGCTGATTGCCCTGTGCGTTATGCACATTGTTTTGAAGATGATATGCTGTTTTACTGGGAGCCAGTGTAGTGTTTTTAGGGCCGGGGTGATGTGGTCTCTTCTAGATAGTTTGAGGAGTAGTCTGGCTGCAGTGTTTTGGATCCGTTGTAGCTTCTTCAGTAGGTATTCCGGTATACCGAGGTAGAGGCTGTTTGCATAGTCGATACTTGACATGATGAGGCCGACGATGGTGAGTGTTTTGTGTGTGAAGGAGAGGAAAGGTAGTATTTTTTCTTGCCGTGTGGAGGAGGAAGAAGCATTTCTTGACTGTTGCGTTTATTTGTGGTTCTAAGGTTTGGGTGTTATCCATCAGGACTCGCAGATTTTTTACTACCTTAGATGGTGATGGTGTAGATCCCATTTCCGTTGGCCACGGGATGGCGGTTTCCTTCTCTTGGTCTTTGGATATGATCATGATTTCGGTTTTTCCTGGGTTGATTTTCAGGTTGTTGGCATTCATCCAGTTGAAGACTTCTTTTAGACAGTCGGTTAAGTTTGAATGATCGGCTTGGGTGTCTTCGATCTTGTAGATGATTTGAGTGTCGTCTGCATAGGTGTAGCATTTGATGTTGTGTTTCTTGAAGATTCTGATTACTGGGGTTTGGTAGATGTTGAAGTACAGTGGTGATAGTGAGGATCCTTGTGGTACTCCACAGTCTTTGACTCGTGGGGTGGATTTGATCGAGACGGTTTCAGTTCTGTCTGCTAGGAATGATTTAGTCCAGCGTAGCGCTGTGTCTGTTATGCCTATGTCTTCTAGTCTTTTGGTTAGGGTGTCATGGCTAACTGTGTCGAAGGCTGCAGAGAGGTCGAGCAGGATAAGGGCAGATGTTGTGTTGGAGTGTGCGTTTGTTTTTAGGTCATCCCAGATGGATAGTAGTGCTGTTTCTGTATGTCTTGTGGGTCTGAAGCCGACATGAGCTTGGTCTAGCAGGTGGTGTTCTTCAACGTATTCTTGGGTTAGTTTGTATACGTAGGTTTCGAGGAGTTTGGCCGGGTAGGGGATGTTGGAGATTGGTCTGTAGTTGGAGAGGTCATCTACGTCCCCGCTTGTGTTTTTCAGAAGTGGTTTGATGTAAGCCGATTTGAAGATCATTGGTACTGTTCCTGTTGCCAGTGATAGATTTAGAAGGTTTCTGAAGTATTCTGCTGGTGTTCTTTGTCCCAGGATTGATTTGTAGATGTCCGGGGCAGGGATCCATCGGTGAGCCCGCTTTCTTGCTGTGTTTTATCAGCATTGCGAATGCCTCTGCTGATATTTGAGGGTAGTTATTGAGTTTGTGCTGCGGTTCTGATTTAGGTTCGTTTGGTTGTAAGTCGCTGCTGGTTGGTCTATGTTGGATGGTTTGTCAGATGTCATTGATTTTCTTTTTGAAGTGGTCTGCAAGGTTGTTGCATAGTTTCTGCGAGGGGGTTGGGGTGTTGTCACAGCCTGGTGGGTTTCTCATTTCTTTAATGATACGGAACATTTCTTTTTGTGTGTTGGTGGCATTTGTGATTCTGTCATCATAATGCCTTCTCTTTGCCTTTTGAATTTCCTTCTTGTATGCGCGAATGTGCTTCTGGAACATTGTTTTTTTGTCTGGATTGTAATCTTTCCTCCATTCAATTTCCATCTTTTTGTTTTCTTTTTTCATGGTGCTTAGTAGTGGGGTAAACCATTTTGCCATTGCTCTTTTTTTTGATGGTGTGCATGGTTTTTCTGGGGCCATCTTGTCAATTGTATCTGCAATCCATTTGTGTAGTATCTCAGCTTTCCCGTCTAGGTCAGCTAGGTCTAGTTCTTTTGTTGAGGGCTTGGTTAACTCCAGTTGTTCGAATAGGTTGCCTTTTTTTGACGTCTTTCCAGTTTCTTTTTGTGGTGCCTGTGAGTTTGGGAGGTTGGATGTAGACTTGAGTAGGCAGAGTGATTACGAATGGGATGATGAGATGGTCACTCCACAGCATCATAAGTTGGGTGTCTATACACGAGGATGAATGTGATGTTGGTTTTTGGGCTAGCTGTTAGGTGTATGACCATGGACTCGCAGTTGGGGATGTTGAGTGGTTTGTCTGTTCTTATTTTCAGCTGCTCTTTAAATGCTATTGCGATGCCTCCTCCTTTTTTGTTTTTCCTGTTTATTTGAAGGCATTTAAAGTTTGCTGGAAGGCAGCTTTGGAGTGTGATTTTGTAGTTGTCGTCCAGCCAAGTTTCTGTGATGAAGAGGATGTCGATGCCGTTGTCGTCGAGTAGGTCGAAGATCTCTGTAGAGTGTTTTGACATGGATCTTGCATTTATTAGATTGCAGTGGAGTTTAGAGGTGTAGCTTGGTTTGCCTTTTTTTGTTAAGGTCGTTTTCTGATCTTGTTCAGGAGCAGGTTTCAGGTTGTCGGCGTTTTCGAGTAGTACTTCTAGGTTTAGGCTAGGGTTTTTGTTTTCATCTGGTTCGTCTTCCAGGGGACATGGTTGTGGGTTGGGGGTTCTTCTTGCTTTGGTGATGTATGGTGTTATTGCTTCAGTTGTGTGCTTGTTGTATCTGGTGGGGTTTGTCCTTCTTCGTGATGTTGGTAGGTTGTTCAGTGTAGTTGGTTTTGGCGTCGCGTTGGTTCGATCTGGTGAGTAGGTCTCAGTGAGGTATGGAGTTAGGTAAAGGGATTTGTCTCTTCTTTCAGTGTTGGTCCGATCTTTGAACCTGTCTGTGGGGGTGTGTTCTGTTGTTGCGGTTCTTAGTTGAAGTTTCGGGGTGTTTGTTCTTTCTTCTCTTCTTTCCCTCTGGGTGGGTCGTTTGCGCGGCATTGTACGATTCTGAGTTGTTTTAGTCTAGTTGTTGTCTTGGTCGGGGTGTAAGGGTGGAGTTAAGGGTTGTATAGTTATATAGTTGGGTTCTAACAGTGGCTCTCTTTAGTCTCCGTCTCCCTTAGCGACAATGCAAATTTGGGCACGGCGGCCCTGCTAGGTTTGAGACACCTGTATAGTGGGAGAGCGGCCTGTCAAAGCAGTTTGGAGAACAGACAATGCAGTTTGGGCATGGTGGCCCTGCTAGGTTTGAGACACCTGTATAGTGTGGGAGTGGCCTATCAGTGCAGTTTGGAGAACAGACAATACACTTTGGGCAAGGCGGCCCAGCTAAATTTGAGACAACTGTATAGAGGGAGAGAGGCCTATCAATGCAGTTTGGAGGACAGACAATGCAATTTGGGCACGGTGGCCCTGCTAAGTTTGAGACACCTGTATAGTGGGAGAAAAGCCTATCAGTGCAGTTTGGGGAACAGACAATGCAATTTGGGCATGGTGGCCCTGCTAAGTTTGAGACACCTGTATAGTGGGAGAAAAGCCTATCAGTGCAGTTTGGAGAACAGGCAATGCAATTTGGGCACGGCGGCCTTCTATCTGCTAAGTTTGAGAGACACCTGTATAGTGGGAGAGAGGCCTATCAATGCAGTTTGGAGAACAGACAATGCAATTTGGGCACGGTGGCCCTGCTAAGTTTGAGACACCTGTATAGTGGGAGAAAAGCCTATCAGTGCAGTTTGGAGAACAGACAATGCAATTTGGGCACGGCGGCCCTGCTAGGTTTGAGACACCTGTATAGTGTGTGAGTGGCCTATCAGTGCAGTTTGGAGAACAGACAATGCAATTTGGGCACGGCGGCCCTTGTATCAATGCAGTTTGGAGAACAGACAATGCAATTTGGGTACGGCGGCCCTTCCATCAGTGCAGTTTGGAGAAAAGACAATGCAATTTGGGCACGGCGGCCCTTGTATCAATGCAGTTTGGTGAACAGACAATGCAATTTGGGCATGGTGGCCTTGCTAAGTATGAGACACCTGTATAATGGGAGAAAAGCCTATCAGTGCAGTTTGGAGAACAACAATGCAATTTGGGCACGGTGGCCCTGCTAAATTTGAGACACCTGTATAGTGGGAGAGAGGCCTATCAATGCAGTTTAGAGAACAGACAATGCAATTTGGGCACGGCGGCCCTGCTAGGTTTGAGATACCTGTATAGTGTGGGAGTGGCCTATCAGTGCAGTTTGGAGAACAGACAATGCAATTTGGGCACGGCGGCCCTTCTATCAATGCAGTTTGGAGAACAGACAATGCAATTTGGGCACGGCGGCCCTTCTATCAGTGCAGTTTGGAGAACAGACAATGCAATTTGGGCACGACGGCCCTTCTATCAATGCAGTTTGGAGAACTGGGCGCGGCGGCCCTGCTAAGTTTGAAACACCTGCATAGTGGGAGAAAAGCCTATCAGTGCAGTTTGGAGAACAGACAATGCAATTTGGGCACGGTGGCCCTGCTAAGTTTGAAACACCTGCATAGTTGGAGAAAAGCCTATCAGTGCAGTTTGGAGAACAGACAATGCAATATGGGCACGGCGGCCCTTCTATCAAATGCAGTTTGGGGCAACGAGGTTAGGTATCTAGTGTAAAGCTGTACCTCTCCCAACCCCGGCCCTCCTACTTTACTGGTCCTTGTAGTCGCTGGTTGACGGCTGACCACTGGGGTGGCTTCCCCTGCGGACACCTGCTGACACTTCCTGGAGTCGCCTCTGTTGGAGTCGCCCTTGGCCTCGGGGCCCTTAGCCGCTGGGGGCTGCCGGGCAGAGGGCTGCCCTGGGGGGACCGGTGATAAAGGCTGGAGGGACCAATGAGAACGGTGCTGGGAGAGGAGGAGAGGCGGGCTTTGGTTGGTGAAAGGCAGTGAGCGCCTGCAGCGCGGGTCGCTAGACCCTGGGCCCGGAAGCCCAGTAACCAATCACGGGCGGTGGGCGGGTTGGGAGGCGGGAGGGAGCAGGGACACGCTCGGGGAGGGATGCGGTGGGAGGGGGGGTCTGCAGGCCAAAATGGAGGTCGGGGCCACAAGCACTCACCTGCCGAGGATTTTTTTGGGAGGCAGTGGGCGCCTGCAGCGCGGGTCACTAGACCCTGGGCCCGGAAGCCCAGTAACCAATCACGGGCGATGGGCGGGTTGGGAGGCGGGAGGGAGCAGGGACACGCTCGGGGAGGGATGCGGTGGGAAGGGGGGGTCTGCAGGCCCAAACTGGAGGTCGGGGCCACAAGCACTCACCTGCCGAGGATTTTTTGGGAGGCAGTGAGCGCCTGCAGCGCGGGTCGCTAGACCCTGGGCCCGGAAGCCTAGTAACCAATCACGGGCGGTGGGCGGGTTCGGAGGCGGGAGGGAGCAGGGACACGCTCGGGGAGGGATTCGGGATGCGGTGGGAGGGGGGTCTGCAGGCCAAAATGGAGGTCGAGCCACAAGCACTCACCTGCCGAGGATTTTTTTTGGGAGCTTTAGTCTTTAGTCCCCTTCAACATCAAACACACACCTAACTAAGAGGCAGTCCAAACCCTAAGAAGAGGAGCAATATGCTCAATAGTACATGTAGTGCAGGTGCACGCAGTTGTTCCAATGTGCAAAACGGGATCTTTTCAGGGGTCTCTAGCAGCTCAGGAAGGTGGGTGAGTCGATGAAGAATAAATTCCCACTATTCGAGGAGGGCCTCCACTTGAAGGCAGAGGTGATTCCAAGGTTCGGGAATAGGTCGCTAGTTTGCACTAGCAGTGGAAAGGAGAGAGACCCCCAGGGGCCACTTGTGCGTAAAAACAGATGGAGGTGCTAGGGGCCACTGGTTAAGGTTAGGGTTACTCACCGGCCCCAGGCGCACTCCGGACCAAACTTCGCCAGGTGAGTCCACTGCGGCTGCAGGTTCAAATGCTACAAAAAGGACATCTCTGCGGCTTTCAGTATCGGCGATACAACGATTCCCAAATGGGACAGTGGCAATTTCTCTGCTCCTGATGGATGGATCAGGCCAGTTTCACTGCGGCAGGCTTCAGGGGCAAGAGGATCACAAATGCAGTGCACCTGCAAAGATCGTCGCCGTGGCTGGGCAACACGGTAACCACGTTTACTCCGGTCCTGGCACACTCGTCTCACTTTAGACCTGGGCATGCCAAGTGTTTGAAAATTTGGTGTGAAGTTGCCAGGGACATGGAGCTAGCAGTATACCAAGTTTTGAGGGCCTCCTCGAAACGACGGCGGAGACAGAGCAAAGGTCCTGCGTAAGATGGTCAGCCCACTGGTTGGCCCAGGGACACTTCTGAGAAGGCTTACTTGCAGGTTTTGGTGAAGGTGCCAAGAATAGTTGGTCCCACTATTCTAATGGGTGGAAGCATCTTCGTAGAACTTCTAGGATGACAAGATGCAGAGGGGTCCCACGGGACGACGGCAGGCTCAGGGTGCCAAACCTTCCAGTGGTTCTTCGACTCAGCTTCTTAGTTTAAGGATACTTGAATCCTATCTTTCGTTCAGTGAGAACTCCAGAGATTGACATGGTATGGGTGTTTTTGGCCTCCTCTTCCTTTCGCGCCAAACCGGAGAGGACCCCAATGGAAGATCTGCTCACATACACACACTCCATACGTGGACCAATCACAGACGTCAGTGGTCCCAGGCATTCACAGCACTCCAGACTCTCTGGCACCCAGGGTGTGTATTGGGGACAGACACCCCAACCCACATCCTGGAGGCACGCACACAAAGCCTGCAAAACCTTGGCATTTCGCGGGAAACTGCATGACCAAATAAGGACTGACCCGAGTCGGCTCGACCTGGGGAAGGCAAAGGGGCAAGATGGCCAAAGGACAGGACAAAGAACCTTGGGGCATGGCCATTTTGGAGCCAGGCCACCTATTCGTGCCAAATGCGGTTAACGCGGTTTAAATGGCAGGAAAGGGTTACAATTATATGAAAAGATAAGCTGCCACCAGCCCTGTCCATCACACATCTGCACATCTCCCAAAAAGTCCTACGAGAGTATGTAAGGTCTTTGTAAATAACTAGGAGACCCACGTACAATGCACTGTACTGTAAGGTACATTGTGCACTTGTTACATGTTGCAGAAAAGTTGCAACATTGGAAAAGGACTAAGGGAGACAAAGTCTGCCAGCACTGCCTGTCTTAAGGGCATGTCAGTTTCCACATAAAAAGTGAGCTAAACCCCAGAGGAGTGCAGAAGAAGGCTGTGCTCCCCTGGCAAAGTCAGACTAAGGTGTTTAAACAGCAGCAAAAAGTTTGGGGGGAGTACAACTGGAGGGAAAATTACATATAAAATGAAATCTTTTCTAACACTGCTTCTCTGCCGCACCTTTTGTGTGGTCTGTTTGGTCAATACATTCCTCAAGGGCCTCTTCCGTTCCGGGCCGGGAACTGAATGTCGACCTTTCCAGGCTCATGAGACCGCCCTTCGAGCCTATGCATAAGGTTCCATTCAAGTTCCTGTCCTGAAAGACTGCTCTACTAGTCGCCGTGTCTGCTAGATGCTCAGGTAAAATTCAGGATTTTTCCGGCAAAGCTCCCTACTTGTCCCACCTGGTTTTCCACAAGTCCATGGTGGTACTAAGCACCAACCCTTCGTTTGTGGCAAAAGTTCCTTCAGCATTTCACCTTAATGAGCCTGTTTTCTTTGGTTCACCTTTCTCTCCTGCGGAGCGCTTGCTGCACTCTGTATATGGTCCATGATTTGAAATATTTTCATAGATTCACATGCGAGTCTCCCGCCTACCACGCTTTGCTCTTTTTGGCTCATATTGCTACTTTACACAGACTATGATTTTCCATCTCACTGCTGATATTTATCAAATGAAAAGTGAAAACTCCTCTGTTTCCTTATGCTAAGGGCTTATATACATAACAAAACTTACTAAGGTGCTCGTCAGTTGTCAGTGAGAGTCCAATTCAAGATCAGTCCACTGTCCAAACTAATCCATACTTACCCTACCACTATTAGAACAACAGAAGTAGAGGAGAATGACTTTCTTCTCCTGTGAGCTGGTTCTTCGCCAAGTTCAGTTCATTAAAATATCCTTAGGCGGTTCTTAGTAACTACATTTATTAAGTCACACATTACTGATACTGGCTCCTTCAAGGTTTCAACCGTCTTTCACATGATTACTCTTTCTCTCCCAGTAAGGTCCTTCTTGCCTCTACTCCTAGGGAGGGCATTGCAGAATGGGCGTGTTATGTATATTTTGTTATACCCAATGGAACTTTGAATATGCTTCACTCCGACTGCATCAGAATGCTTAGGGTGGAACCCAGGAATGTTGGGTGAAGATCTTGACGGAAGGAGTCAGTTGATCCTGATGAGAGAGGATGTAGGATGTTATTGCAGTCAGTAGAATGTAATCTTTGTTTTAATCTGCCTTACCTGAGAGACTCTTCCACGTCATTATAGTGGCAACGAGCTGCTGCGGTGGATGCTAGCGGCAGACAGAACCCATGGCATTGGAAGCCAGCACAGGAAGTGTGGTTCATTTTTTGAAGGACAGCACAGCTGGTATTCCACGGACCCTTTGACAATCAGTGGCAAGTGCAGCATCCTATTGCTCATCTGGCAACTCCGTAGACGGTGGTGCACAGAGTCAAGGAAACCGAGCAAGGCTGCTTCGTCCACAGCCCCCGAGGAAGCTGGATGTCTGAAGCCACAAACAAAGGCACAGTGACTGGTAAGGGATCCAGCGTGAGCCGGGTGGGGTCACATTTGGACAACAAGGCAGTAGTGAGCCAGCACGAGCGAGAGGTCGATCAAAAGCCGCGAGCCGCTTGATCCGGGTGTGAGTGTTATCGGTTGAAAACAGAGCCTAGAGGAAATGACCCATTTACACTCACTTTGTTTATATTGGTTGTCACTGTAACCAAACTGAAAATCACCTGAAGAGTACACCTAGCATTCTCTTCGTAGCAGTAATTCATGAAGATCGCGAGAATGGAATCTTCTTTGTCCCAGTGGATTAATGTTATTGGAGCTATTACTTACTCTTTTTTTTAAAGATGTTTTACAATTGCATGCAGAAGTGTTCTTAATACTACTGCTTTTAGTACTGTGAGCGGTGAAACATTTCTTCATAATAAGACAAAAAGGGGAAGGCATTGAAGAGATCCCATACAGTTACTGATACAGATATATAAGTTACTAAACTCATGGCAAATATCCCAGGACCTGTCTGTTCTTGCCCCAGGGATGTGGTGAGCCTGCTATATGATGGATAGATTGGAAAGAAGATTTCCTCAAGTTTATACTAGCTGTTTGTGTTCTGAACTAAGCATGCCTTACTCTACCATTGCTTGGGATATGGTGGACAAGAAATACTGAAAAGACCTCCTTAGCCGGTCATTCAATCTTTTTGAAACTAGCCTATTCAAGCTAGATGGACATTTTGAGATCAAGGAAAATTCTTACCAGATATCGTTTTGCTACCAGGGAGCAGAAGGGTGAGCGCATTGAAGCGTTCCTAACGGTCCTGGGAGGCTTGGCAGTCAAACTATGCAGCCAGGAGGAACACTTGAGAGACCAGTTGATGATCTCAATTGCTCGAATGACATGAGAGGAACTTTTGGAGGGAGAAAGACCCTAACCTTGATCAAGCCGTGGAAATAGAAAAGCAAGTGGAACTTTGCAGAGAAAATGGAAAAGGGACAGCGGAATCACCAGAGACTAGTCTAGTATGTAGGGACACATTGTCAGTTAAGAAAGACTTCATTTAAGAGAGAGATTGTTGGAGACGGAGGTCCAGTCTAGAGGGACAAAGAGAAGGGAAGAGGAAACACTTTCTTCCGCAAAGAGGGAACAGGTATCGGCAAGTCACATGCCAAGCCAAGCACTGTTACAGGGGTGGCAGCACAGAGCAGTTGTCAATGGACAGAGGGTGCACTGCCATATATGCAGAGTGCAGGCTTTGTGGTAGGAAAGGTCACTTGGCAAATTGCTGCAAGTTGAGAAGCAGCCGCCCTGGAGTGGTCAGTGAAAATATTGATGATGACGATCATCATGACGTTTTTGATGGATTGGATGTAGTACAGGTAATCAATGCAATTTGTGAAGGTAGAATTCAGAAACCAAAAACAACGATTAAAGTTAATGGTGTCGGCATAGAATTGCTGGTTGATAGCGGGGCTGACTACACGTTGATTAGCAAGAAGTCTGAAAAAGAGCTTTCCAAAGGTGTGTTGAAGGAAGCCAATGTTAGAGCACACACGTTTGGTGAGAACTCTATCGTGATCATTGGTGAGTTGAATGCCAAGTTAGTATTCAAAGGAAAGGGCACAGTCAGACGAGTATTTGTAACAACCATGAGTGGCAATCTTCTGTCTTGGAGTTCTCAAGCCTTGATTGGGATAAAACTAGATCCCAATGCCACAGAGCAGGTACGCAATGGTAATAGTAATGAAGTGTCAGGGATTGAGGTTCTCAGTGAAAGTGATGTGGCCAACTGGACCCCCGAAGTATTTAGAGATTGTGTGGACTGTCATAAAGGCTTCACACATATAATTAAACCCAAAAAGGGTGCTGTTCTCTATGTTGCCAAACTCTGGTCTGTTCCCATGTCGTTCAGGAAAGATGTTGAATTGAAACTTGATCAAATAAGAGCGGGTTTTATTGAATGCACTGAGGCATCAGAATGGGTCAGCCCCATCATAGCAGTTAAGTAAAACAATAGGGGCATCCAACTTTGCATATAACTAAGGGAGATCACAAAAATATAGTCAGAGAGGTTTTCTTTGCCCACAATGGGCGGATTTATCACTGACTTAGTTGGCTGAAAGATGTATTCCTTTTTTTCAAATTCAGTTTTATTAGCATAAACAAAAATACAGCACAACGTAGGAAACCTGCCAATATTTCCATCATTACCAGATACCAAACTATTTTTCTAGTTTTCTGCCCCCCACCCAACCAAATGTAAACCCCCCCACCTAACCCCAAACTGTATGCTGGCCGTGTTAGGGCAATATCTGTTATCCCCTCCGGAGACTCTGTGTCTGAGTTTGCTAACAAGATCAGGAGTCTGAGGGTGTAGGCAGGGGCTCCCAAGTTAGAACAAGTGTCCTTCGACGTTGGGCCCCTTCCAATTCCCCTCCATTCAGTTCGCACTTTCCAGCACTTACTTCCTTCCGGACGGGCTAGCTACTCAGAGCAACAGTTTTCAGGCCAGCCCGCCTTCCGCTCTTCTAGTCTCTCCTTCCTCACGTAAATGTTCAGGGTCATACTTTTCCAAGAACGGGGACCATTCCATAGCCCTTGTGGGAGTCTCATTAATTCCTCCATCCTATATAGATCTACTGTCTTGGCTGCCTATTCTCTTTTACTCAGGAGGCTGTCTCTTTTCCATCCACACGCCAAACATGCCCTCGCCGCCAGCAGAATGTAGTGCGGCATATGCGGCAGCCTCTCCCATTGCTCCTCCGTCGTTTCAGTTCCGAACAGTACCAATAGTGGGTCTAGCCCCTTTTGTACCCCATCCAGCTCCCGATGTATTCCCTTTTAAACTACAAGTCAGCATACCATCAGATTTGAATGCACCCAGCTTCTTACAACATGTTCACATCCATCACACACGTATGGCTTTTTAGGTGCGTCAGGATGCCATTCAGATTAGTTTCGTCAGCAAGTGTGTTTCAGAGGGTGATGCACAGCATATTTGGAGGTATGGATGGAGTCAAATGTTATCAGGATGATATTTTGGTGTAGGGTTGTGACAGGGCAGAAACATGTTTCAAGGTTGAAAGAGGTGTTGAAGAGACTAGAAGGGGTGGGTCTGAAATTGACACTAGACAAATGCACCGTTGGCAAATGCACGGTGGACTATAGGTCACAACCTGTCTGAGAATGGTGCAGGTCCCAAACTCAGTACGGTTAAGGCAATCATGGAGATTGCATCCCCTAAATATAAACTTTAGGTTGCTTCTGTCATGATCTCTGCTTCCAAAAGGTCAGGACTTACCCAACTCCCTTGGAAGCAGACCCATAACCCAGGTTCCGAGTGCCAACCAGTCCCAATTGGGACCTTTTGGACCCTGTCCTGGCGCCAGTGGCACCAGGCTCATAAATATGCCCAGTCCCAGCGCTGGAAGCGCCGGGCTCATAATGCTTGGGTGGACTTACCTGCAGCAGACCATGCTGCTTACTTACCTGCCAGTTGAGCCTCTAATCCTCTTCTGTTTGGGACTACTTTTCCTGTTGGGTGGGGCAGGAGCCACTCCCTAGGTTCAGAACACTGGAACTCTTCTGGAAAGCAGGAACTCTTTTCTTACCTAGGCGTGGCTGTGGAAGGAGACACCTAAGCACTACAGGAGGCTATTTAAACCACACCCGATGGATGAATCTTGCTTTGCGTTATTCTGCATCCTCTGCAGCAGAACGCTCATCGTGTCTTCTGCATCTGATCCTGGGCCTAAGGGAAAAAGGCTTACCATCCTGAATCCAGTCTTCAGCAACCCCTATAAAGACAAGAAAGAACAGGTTAGCATTACGGTCTTCAGTGACAGCGCTTCTCTTACCTGGTCCATCGGCTGTCACCAACGCCTCGCGCTGCATTCCGGCATCTGAAAGACAAAGGCTTACCTACTCTTCGCGTGCTCCGGAGGTCTTCGCACTGCATTCCGGCATCTGAAAGACAAAAGCTTACCAACTCTTCGCACGCTCCGGAGGCCTTCGGCGCTGCATCCCGCATCTGAAAGACAAAAGAAGGTGCGTTTAAAGACATTGGGTAACTTTATTACTCACGTGCCATTATCCTTCCCACGCCGAACCCAGTGGGTATTCCGGCACCCTTCAGCAGCTCCGAACTTGTACCTGCAAGATAAATGGACAGTTAGTGCGCATCGTGAAGCAGGCAACAAGCGCTTACTTACGTGCTTCCAGGCGCTTCTATTCCTCACACGGGTTCCATCCTCAACTCACTTCAGCCCGTCATCCGCCATCGCCGGAACCCTGCAAAACAAGAGACATCATTACAAAAGACTTTTAAAGACATTTGAAATACTCGGAACTTACCGTTTGTGCAGTAAACGACGGACAGCAGTCCTCTGAGGTCAAGAGGCCTGCACCCTTATCCAGTGAAGAAACTGGTTACGGCACCCTGCCCCGAGGCAGATGGAGAGCTCGGCATTCACTTACCTAAGGTGAGAGCGTTAACCTTTGGGGTTCTACAGGAGAAGAGAAGGGGAAGAAGAGAGAGACACCCAATAACCCCAGTTCATTAATCCCATATTTTCTATCTGCAGACATCTTACTCTTCGAGTCAGACATACAGTGCACAGAGGTCCAGCCCAAAGAGCCAACGGTGTGTTACACATCACCTTTGAAGATACGGTATTCGCCCAGTCAAGACCGGCGCCTCTGCGGGAATCAGGTGAGCGTTACAGCTTCTTTTCCAGGTATGATCGAATATTACACCAAGTTTGAAAGGGGTTAGCGAACAAGACAGTGGTAATTGTATTGTATTGTATTGTATTTTGCATTTATATAGCGCCTTATATACCATTGGTATGGTCTGAAGGCGCTGGTAGGTTGAACGCCCTTGGGAACCGAGGTTCGAGTCAGTAGAGAGGGTGAAGAGAGACAAAAGGTGCGTGTGCGCACAGAGTATGTGTGCAGCTGGTGCAGGGTTATTGTGGTAGCTGCTTCTTAGCGGTAGGTGTGGTGGTTGAGAGGTCAGGAGAATGTGTACGCTCTGGCAGAATTAATCCAGCTCGAGAGTGGCTGCGTTAGGCCTGAAGAGAAACGCCTGGCTGGGGGTGTTAAACCAGCGGTGGTTACTTAGAGTGATGGGGAGTGAGCGGGAGATGTTGATATGAGAACAGTTATACCGAATGGTGTCATAGTATCCCTGTGTTCTATTTGAGTGATGGTGTAAAGAGGAGAGTATGCGTGAGGTGTGGTATGATATATGTTCATTCGAATGTTCCCGCATATCAATGCATATTATGTACGTTCCTCACACTCAGCTATTCCCTACACTCAGCCAATTCCTACATTCCGCCATTCCCCACACTCAGCCATTCCCACATACTCAGCTATTCCCTACACTCAGCTATTCCCTACACTCAGCTATTCCCCACGCTCAGCCGTTTTCCATACTCTGCCATTCCCCACACTCAGCCGTTTTCCATACTCTGCCATTCCCCACACTCAGCCATTCCCCACACTCAGCCATTCCCCACACTCAGCCATTCCCCACACTCAGCCATTCCCCACACTCAGCCATTCCCCACACTCAGCCATTCCCCACACTCAGCCATCCGCTCTCCAGACCCATACGCTCTCCAGACCCATCCGCTTTCCAGACTCATCCGCTACTCACACTCATACACTCCCCACCCTCATATGTTCCATACATTCATACGCTCCCCACACTCAGTCTCTCCCCCCATTCGGTTGTTCCCCGCATTTCTCCGCTCTATATGTGCCTCTGTTCTCAGCGCTCTAATGAGGAAATTTGAGTGGTCTAAGGATGAGTTTGTACAAATCACACATGCGCCTCATAAGAACGGGAGTCCTTGTCCCTAGAGGAGGAAGTCTCTCCCAGTGAAATCCCGCTTGCCTCTACCCCTAGGGAGGGTATTGCACAACAGGCTCACCTCCCTAAGCCTCACAGGGAACGGCTCCCCACTGGGGTGAAGTGACGGATTCCTGAGATTCGTCAGTGCGCTATGCCAAAATCTGAATGACGCCTCCAGGGGTGAAGCTAATGGAGCCCTTTCTATTACCTGTGGACAGTATGACCCAAAATGACAAGGCTAGAGCACTAAAGTGACTGAAGTAACAGCTTAGAAATAAACTGCTCTGCTAACGAGGATTCCCAGCCTGATGAAAGGGAATATTCTTACAGTATGAGAATCAATGAAAGAGAACAATCAAGGAGAACAGGAGTTAGTTAAAGGTAAGTGACGTATTCCTTCCTCCTCCCTGAGATGCCTTATGTTTGTGGATTGTTTCATATCCCTGTCCCAGCATCTCCCCAGAAGCTCTGACTATAAACCAGTTCTACCTTAAACCGTGTTTCCTTGCTCCCTAATATGTGAGCATCTCATTTTGATGAAAGGACTTTTGAGTGTCATGAGATTGTTTGTTTGGTGCTGTGCTGTTGAGGGGCCTACTTTATTTGTATTCTGATTAACGTGTCAATATGCCGTTTTGATGATTCACAGGAAGTTGGTAGATTTTTGAGGCTTCGCTTCCCAAGGGCATGCCTTACCTGACATGACTAAAATAGGAGCAAAGGTGTGATGCAGCCCACTCTACTTCGTTTCAGTCTCTATCTCTAGTATACTCAGGACAACAAAGTGCAAAGAAGCTTACAGTGATACATTTTGCAATGATAAACAGTTCTCGTTGCAGCATTTTATGGTGCTAGCAAAGTCAGGAATTGTAGCCTTCAAAGTCTTAAAACAGATTCTTTATTGCAGGTGGTGGACTTCTATGGGATCTTGGAAGGCAACAGCCAAATCTTGGATCTCAAACGAGGCCTCGTCAGTCTCTTTCAGCTCCGGATGCATTCTGGCAATGAGGTAGGACTCCTAATGAAAAACAAGGGTTTCCATTTAAAAAACATGATATTTATACCCGACATGCACATGAGACCTTTTTTTACCTATAAAAGATTACTGTGAGAACTGTGATGGTGATGAAGAGTGAAGGACCAAAGTGATAAGAACATATTCTTCCAACAACCGGTTTGTAAACCCAAGAACAGAATTGCAATGGGGCCAAGGACTTTTTTACCCAGAATCCCTGGCAAAACACCAACATGCCGGAGGATGCTATACAAACGCCACCTCACCCATGCTTTCTGCTGGCAATTAAGGCTTTCATCTGCACAGCACGGGCGTGGTGGCTGAAACTGTGCAAGGCTGCATTTATCCCTCCTGTAGCCTCCAATTCTGTTCAGCATTCCTTTGCTCCTCCATGACCCTCAGCTATCAAGTCCTGGCTCCCTGATTCCACAACAGCGTTCCAGCTCTATTCCTGGCTCCTGATTTCTTTAATAGCACCCCAGTGTCCCCGCTCAATTCACTTGTGTCTTGTTTCTGCTCAGTCCCCAAGCCACCACCTGCATCAACGCATGCTGACAATGGGTTGAGCGTTCACTCTTCACAAGGTTTACTGAAAGGAAATGGCATGTTGTCTGTATTCCATAGATTTTAATGGCATTCATGGATTCCCAGTGGACCAGAGCTTAGTATCGCCAAAGCGTACTATAGGCAGAGGTGATATATATGTGCTTCTAATGAGGTTCTGTTTATACAATATTCACATCTAGTAGTATGTTTTCTCGTAGATTAATGTGTGTGATCTCTAATGTTACTTGTGTGCTAACGCTTTTCCCTTGGACATAGGCTTGCTTGTTTGTGCAGTGCTAACTGTAAAACTTCCTAAGCTCACTTGACACCTTCGCTAACATCACTCCTAATTACTCTGCGTGTACTCAAGTCTTTATGAACTGAAATGTATGGGCGATATGTATGCATGGCCTTGAGAGTATTTGGAAACACAGCAGGAGAAAGCCAGTAACCTCATTCAGTCCCAAAGAAAACCTCCTACTCATCCATAACCTCCTAAATTTTCTTTCCTGGTATAATCCACGCATCCATGCCAACCAAGGTGGGTGGTTCTTGTCATACAGCTTCTGTGGTTTTGTGAACAGTGTCGTTACCACACTTCCTCTCTCATGTCACCCCTCACAATTAATTCCTCACTTCTTTTAATATTTTTCCTCTGTATCATCTTTCTCCTCACCTTTAGCTCTCTTCCTTGTGTGCCGCCCTTACCTTGCTTATCTGTCAGTTACTTTCGGACTATAGGAACCATGTGTGTATTGTATCCTTGTGTCACAGGTGTACTCAATAACACACCAACTCCCAAAGTGGATTCTCAGGTTTTTAGTTCTTGAAACACACTCCAGGACTGACCCTCTCTCATCTAGAGAAAGCAAGACCATCCTTACCCCAGGCATCCCTCTTTTGCCAACTCTCCTCCCTTCAGCTCCACCCACTTTCTTTCTGTGTCTCCTTACAATGTCTCTGCATAATTTTAGAATCAGTGTGCGCACATCACTCATGGATTTTAATGAGGGGTATCCTAAAAATTCGAAATTCTTCCAGCCCTCGAGGCATGGAGTTGGACAGCCCTGTTCTACTCAGTCACCCTTCTTTTACTCAGCCACCTTGCACTCACCCTCTACTCTTTCACTAAGACTCATTCATTTGCCATACATGCACATTAACAACACTGTAGCACTTGCTCTGATCAACTGAAACACCACCTTGAAACGCTTGTGTATAGGCGCGTTATAAATGCCATATCATATCATATATCAAATCGCCTCTATGCTCCTGTCCACAAGCCTTCCTCCTTCTGCACTCCTGGTCTGCGATCTTTCTCCTCTGACTTACACAGGGGGTGTTGAGATATCGGAATACATAAAAAAAGGTGCCAAGCCCCGCCCCTTTTTGCTGCGCAGGTCAGCCGTGCAGGCATGATGACACCCCACATTGGAAAATGTTCCTGCTTGTGTCCGGGAGTAGTGCCGCAGCTGGGTCCAAAGTGAATGTTGAGTGTTGCTTAATTTTATGCCAGGAGCCACGCCGCAGCAGGTTTGAAATAGTACATGTTAGTGAGTCCCGCTGCAGCGATTTGCTCGCAGCATGTGCTTGTGTCAGTTGGAGGTGCACCACTTTCCCTGCAGGTGTGCATGGTTTCTGCTGCTCTGCATTATTGTGGGCTGCCTCCGGGGCAGCCCACAGATGCCGTCGGGATCACCCGATGGCGTAGACACGTCAGTAGACAACCAGCGTCTCGTGTAGGGAGGCACCCTACGGCGCCCAGTGTCACCGGGCACAGGCTCCACAGTGCGGGGGTGTCACCCCCAGTCCACAGCGGTCGTGGCTCCGAGGGCACTCGGGCCGCGCCGCACACAAAGCCACAGCCACGTGGCAGGCCCACAACCTGTTTCGACACACACACACACAGACACGAGTTGCCATTTCCTGGGGCTCTGCTGCTCTGCCCTCGCAGCGCCAGCAGAGCCCCTTTTATTAAATGAGCACGTGAGCGTCATGACACAGTCACGGCGCTCACGTTGACAAAACAACTAGACACCCACACCACATCCCTCCTTTATTATAAACAAACAAAATCAAAGACCCACCGCAAACATTTGGTGCATTCCAGTCCGCGCACCACCTACAAGCTACTAAAACTCAAACATTTTTGACACTGCAAAACAAACAGGTGTGTTCCAGTCCTCACACCACGGGGCTCTATAACGGGCTCCTCCAACTCAGAAAATCCCGGGATCAAACTGGCCCCCGGCGCCGCTGCAGGACAAGAGGAATATATTCTCTTCGTACTCCACCTCCCCCATATCATGTAGTGCTTCTCGGGGACTCTCCGCCACCTGGACCGCTGCCACCTTGGAGGTCTTTCCCCCTTTCGCATCATTCCCCCCTGATGCCCCCACCATGCCAGCTGGGGTTGGAGCGAGACACACTCGTGCAAAGTGATCTCCTTTCCTGCACCTTTCACAGATTTGTCCTATCGCCGGGCAGTCCTGCGGGTGTGGAAGATCCCACCCACACTGATGACATATGGTGGCATTGGGGTCTCTCTTCGGCTAGTCTCCACTCCTCAACACTCTCCCTCCTGGCCACCTGCCGACAGCCGCCACCTCCTCAACCTTCAATTGCGGCATGGGAACCTCCATCTTTAGGTGGTGTCTAGAGGAGTCCATGACCGAGGCCCGCACCTCTGCCAGGTCCTGGGCCCGGCCAAGCTCCAATATTCGATCGAGGGTCAGTGTTGGGTCCCTCAGAACCTGCTTGATGGTGGAGCTGCAGCCATAGATGATCTGCGCCCGGATCTCGTCCTCCTCGAAATTCCCCAGGTCACACGAGAGTGCAATTCCGTGCAGCTTCCCGTGGAATGCATCAAGGCTTTCCCCTTCCTCCTGCCTCGCACACCTCATCCTGAACCGTTCATAGTCCCTGTTGACCATGGGTCTGAAATACTCGTTCAGGGCTGCGATGGGTGCGTCGTATGACTGATCTCGGGGCCTTAATGTCTTCAGCAGCCTCTGAACTGCCAGTGCGGCAGAGTATAGGAGTGTTGGACGTTTGGCTGCTTCTTTGATCTCCATTGCAGCAAAGTATAACTCCAGGTTCTCCACCCATGCCACCCACCGGGCCCCCAGACTTGCAGGCGCACCCAGGACATCGAAATGGGGTATCGGTGCCAGCTGACCCCGACATAACCCCTTGTCGTCCGACATGTTTGGTATTGTGGGGAATACCAGCCGCAGTCACTGGCGTAGAGGGATGCCCGCAGTCCTGGGCCTCAGGTAGTTTGACCCCTTTTCCCCCGCCCCCTGTTTGATTTCACCGGGGCCTCCTGGTTTCTCCTGCCCAGGGCGCACAAGCACTCCAGGTGGAGCCGCAACCCCTAGGGCCCTGTTGGGTACTACTGTGGGGGTTGGATGACACCCCTCTTCCAGCAGTTCTCTTTCCTTTCACCCAGATGCGGCACGGGGCACGAGGGGTGTCCTATCCTCACTCGCCCCAGGCGGGATGTACTCCTTGCCGACGTCGGTGTCGAGCTCAGGCAATTGAGCTCCGCCCCTTTTCTTTGTCGACGGGGCTAGGCCAACGCTGGGGCCATGCCCCTTACTTGTTGATGGCTGCCGCTGGACCATGCCCCTTTTCCGGGGCAACCACCGGTGTGTTCTCCACCCGGGGATTCCCCTGGCCGGCCAGGTATTGTTTTTTTTTTTTTTTTGAAAATGAAGTTTCTCACCGACGGCAGCCCGGGGCACTGCGGATACACTCGCTGCCTTGATTGAGAGTTCCGCCGCAGGCCGAATCTCTAGGCCCCGCCCCCTTCCTTTGTTCCGGGGCCTGGGCCCCCACGTGGCACACGCCGCAGGCCAGACCTCTCCGGCCGAGCGGAGAAGTACACCGCTTCTTCCAGGTAGGGCCAGGCGACCTGTGTGGCAACACCCCTGCAGGTCCCTCAGCCCCTGCAATGCTGCCGCCACCACACGCCTCTCCCCACACGGCCGCCGACTGCGGCCGCGTGCGCAGGTCCTTTGCCCGCCCGCCAGCTGCGAACGTCAGCAGGCGGTGCGACTTCCTCGTCACCAGTGTTGTGGGCTGCCTCCGGTCTCCAGGGCAGCCCACAGATGCCGTCGGGATCACCCGATGGCGTAGACACGTCGGTAGACAACCGGCGTGTCTCGTGTAGGGAGGCACCCTACGGCGCCCAGAGTCACCGGGCACAGGCTCCACAGTGCAGGGGTGTCACCCCCAGTCCACAGCGGTCGTGGCTCCGAGGGCACACAGGCCGCACCGCACACAAAGCCACGGCCACGTGGCAGGCCCACAACCTGTTTCGACACACACACACGAGTTGCCACTTCCTGGGGCTCTGCTGCTCTGCCCTCGCAACGCCAGCAGAGCCCCTTTTATTAAATGAGCACGTGAGCGTCATGACACAGTCACAGCGCTCACGTTGACAAAACGACTAGACCCCCACACCACATGCATAGTGGTTCTTTCTCTCCCTCCCCCCCTCTCCTTCTCTCCCCCCTACTCCACCTCTCCCCTCATCTCCCTCTCTCTCTTTCCCCCTCTCTCTCTCCCCCCCTCTCTCTCCCTCCCCCTCTCTTTCTCTCTCCCTCTCTCCCCCTCTCTTTCTCTCTCCCTCCCTCGAGCAGTCTTTCTGTAGGCTCTATAGGCTGTCATATTATGGGCAGTCTACTTGGACCGTTGATAGATCTTGTGGCCTGCAGTGGAAAGAGAAACTTGCCAACATCTTTATGAAGAGTTATGGAGGCGGGGTTCACAGTGTATTTGCATTTATTTTATTTGTATAGTGCTTATGCCAATGTGCTGAACGGAATAATTAGAGGGAAAATGTACAATCAAAATGGGTTATGCAATCCAAGCAATAATAAACAGTAGAAAAGTGCAATCAATTATTGGCGGGAGCAGATAAAAGTTGTGTCTTCAGATTGGTTTGGAGTTTATGCAGAAAAGAAGAGGCACAGATACAGAGAAAGAATTCTAGTACTTTGGGACAACAAGGCAAAGGAACAAACTGGAAGAGGCACAAGAGAGTTTACGGAAAAAGAATTAACTGGTTCTGGGAGCGCAACACATGGGAAGGGGAGTAGTGATATTGCGGAAGAGAGATAGAGAGGGGGGCAAGACCGTGTATACATTTGGGGATGGCAGAAAGAAAATGGAAGGGAAGACGAGATTCAAAAGGAAGAAAAAATATAGACTGCAGAGTAGAGGAAATAGAGGAATGAGGACAGAAAGAGAATATGAATTGATGAGTTGTATATGCAGCAGAGCGAGGCAAATTGAGAATCAGGAAGACCAAGAAGAGCAGCTGATCAGTAGTCAATATGATCAAAGAAGTTTGGTCGCATGAAAAGAGAGGTGAGGGCGGGCCGAATATTCAATAGAGCATAACAGAACAGCAAGCGTGATCAGTGAAAGAAATGTGGAGGGGGAATGAGAGAGGGTTGTCAAAGATAACACCAAGGTTGCATGCTGATGGGAGGGGGGTGAGGAAGGGGGAAATAGGGGGGAAGAATGAAGTTAGCAGGAAATAAAAGAACCTCAATTTTTGAGAGGTTGAGATGAAGTAAATGGTACTGCCCAAGCGCTTGGTGGAACTTGATGGGAACTGGGGCACTTCCAACTGTCACCTTTCCCCCCTCTTGGTTAGGAATGGCTCTGGCTTCCAACCTGGAAGGCCTCACACCCCAGACTGAGAGGGGTCCCCATCCTCTCCCGACAAGGTTGGCTTACTAACCTTGTCACACACCTCCACCCTTTCTTGTAATTCCTCCTCGCCCCCTGAACCACTAGCTACCAGGATAGGAAATCAACATTTCTTGTTTGGTTGAAACATCATGTTTAACTCGGAAGGAGTATGGCTGTTAGACCAAGAGCCATCTCAAAATGCAGGGGTTGGTGTCTTTATTTGTCACCATCTACACCAATGGGGTTCGATAGGTGACAATTTTATACTGAGGGCCCCTTAGGTAGTATGTTAAACTGAATATGGACCACTTTATTGCTAAACAATCCAGCTTGACGTTGGGTAGTTTTGTCTGTTGGGAAAGAGTTCCCTAATGATGAACGTTATGGGCTCCTCTTCTCCATCATGTACCCACGATAATATGGCACCTAGACTAATGGATGAAGAATCTCTTTTTAAAATGAGTTCTTGGTTGACATCTGGCATAATCTGCACATGGCTCATGCAAAGAGTATTCTTCAGCCCGTCGAAGGCTCCTTGTTCCCATTGGTTCATCGGATAAATGTTTGGGTGACTCTTGACTGGTTTATAGATAAGTGAACCAGCTCTCTGAAAAATGTTGAACAAATCTCTAAAATCCTACAATGCCAAGGAAAGCATGGACATACATCTTGGGGACTCATCTTCATGCTTTTTTTACTGTCTCCAACTTAACTCATTGGGAAAGCACTTATCCGCCATTTCTTTCCTGGAACACCAGGTACTTTACGAATTATTGGTCCAGACAACATTTTGTCGAATAGGTAGTGAAATGGGATTCCACAGCTGATCACACATGGTGGTTAAGTGTTTTAGATGATGTTCCAAGGTTATACTGTACATGACGATGTCATCAAGATAAGCTCCAGCAAATGTCTAAAATGGGGATAGGACTCAGTCATTGGTCTTTGCAAAGTAGCCAGTGCCCATTTTAGGCCAAATCGAAGTACTGTTAACTAGAAAAAAGCCTCCTAGAGTTGGAAAAGGCAGGGTTTGGTTTTGCTTCCTCCTCCAGGGGCATATGCCCGTTGCTCTTAGTCATGTCTAAGGTAGAGGTGAATTTTCCCTTCCCTAATGTCCCCACCAATTGATTTATCTGTGTCAATGGATAGGTAATAGTCCTCCCCTCACCCCCATGAACTTTGATTCCAGAGTCTCCCAGGTCTTATTGGCATACAGACGCAGGAGTTGGGGATTACTATTTTGCCTCAATTCCTTCAGTTTGTTCACAAGATATAGTTGAGATGCTTGTGTTGATCAGCTTGCTATACCCTGTAGGTGAGAGGAGATAACAACTACCATTGCGACATCTGATCTGTGCCACTGGGCTAGTAATTTCTTTTGGGCGGTGTAGAGCAATGCCATCACTTTGCCCCCCATCTGCTTGGCATCTTTATCATATGCCTTTTCTTGCCCGTTCTCGGCATCTTGCATGTGGACTCTGACCAGAGTCCTATTTTCTCCACGTGTTCACGTGCGTTCTGCACCATTGGATGTAGGTCTGTCTGCTGTATGTTCCTTCCCAATCCTCCTGTATGTTATCTATAACATTGCAGGGATTCCGTCCATACAGCAATTTGAATGTAGAGAAACCAATAGAGGATTGTGCCATTTTCCGGATGGCGAACAGAGCCAAGAGATCAAATAGCCCCACTCTCTTATTTTCGGTGACCTGTCTTAGGGTACGTTTTAGGGTTTGATTAAACTGTTCGGGACAATCGGTCTGAGGATGGTAGATCGAGGTCCAGAGGATTTTAATGTTCCTAAAACATTCATATGTCCCATCAGCTTTGACATGAAACTGCTTCCCTGATCAGTCACGATCTTGACTCGGAAGCCAACCTAGGTGAAGGATATGAAAACCTTGAGAATGTCTTTGCTGGTGTTGCTCATCAAGGGATAGGTTTCGGGATATTGAGTCACATAATCCACAATTGCCAAGATGTACCAGTCGCCAGACTGTGAAGGCTGCAAGGGCCTGGATATGTGCATGCTGATTCTGAAGAAGGGCACTTTTATGTTCAGTAATGGTGGCAGTGGAGCTTCGGGCACATTGTCTGAGGGATGCCTTTTAGCAGTTTGGACATCTGGCCCTGAATTGCTTGACTAAGATGTACACCTCGGGCCAGTAGAACCTGCTTGGAAAAGTCTTTTGGGGGATTTTCGCTAGCCCCATGTGTACTGCTGTCAAATTGTAGTGGGAAAATCCAGAACCGTCCCCGGAATTGCTAGAATGCTATAATTTGGTGGGATTTGGTTCCTTCCACCCTTCAGTTCACTACTACCTGATATCGAAGCCACAGTTTGTCTACAAAGTGTGCTGTCTTTAAAGATCAGCACTCAACTGCTGACACTAAGTTCTTCTGAGCTTGTTCTAGAAGCGGATCCGCCCTTTAGGAGCATGCAACCTGGGGTTTCCTTCGTAGAGTTCCCTCCCCATTCTTTTTCCAAACATGGAATCTACTTGTTCGGACTCATCTATTGTTTCCACCTCCTCTATCTTGGGTATGAGGATCTTCTCACATATCAGTTGGGCTATTGGTTGGCTGGGGGGGATGATGTTGTACAGGTCCCCCTGGTTGGAAGAAGACCACTGTCACTTCTCTGTGATAATCTCCATCTACAACGCTGGCTTGTATGTTATGGGCCAGTTTAGCATTTCCATCTATAAACTGGTCCAGACTCCGGGTGGAATCATCACTTCTTCGTTCCCATATATTTCACACCCCGCAGCCCTGGGGATTACCCTGTGGGGACTGAGGCTGTTTTTGTCAGTTCTCCAGCATTGGATCTTTCATGGATTCACATGCTTAGAATATTCCCCGTCGTCAGGCTGGGAATCCTCGGTAAATTATATAGACCTTTTCCATAGGAAAAATTTCGACACTTTTGTGTCCTATCTACGTCGTTTTGGGCCGCGTACGCCTGCGCCACTAGGTAGAGGTATAAGTAGCCCCGCCCCCGCGGCTGCCTCAGATTTCGACCCCCAAAGTAGTATGGGGGACATCTGGTTTGCATGCCAGGGGAGGCCGGCGGGTGCATGTCAATCCATGAAAGATACCAATGCTGGAGAAATGGAGTTACAGGTAAGAAACTATTCCCTTCTCCAGCATTGGATCTTTCATGGATTCACATGCTTAGAATAGATTGTATAGCAGTATCCCCCAACATTGGAGGTGTGTATGCAAACCAATATCACAATAACCATAATGCATATTTATCATGGCAAAACATCACATTATAGTATGTTAACAGTGAAAACATCCCACTTCAAAGTACATTAGCCGAAGGATGTGACCCCTTAACTGGGGCTTACCTTATTGAAGCAGGTGCCGTAGGACTGCACGACCCATCTGTGTATCATCAGCATGTTGCTGTCCGAGGCAATAATGCCGGGTAAACGTGTGTGGTACCGACCAGGAAGCCGCCTGACAGATATCTCCCAGCGGAATTCCGGACCACAATGCCGTCGACGAAGAAGTGGATCTTGTCGAATGGGCCCTTGTACGCTTCTCCAGCGGTTTTCCGGCTTTTGAGTGACAAAAGGAAATAGTAGACGCACCCATCGGGCTAGTCCTTGTTTTGAGATCGGTTTATCTTTAGCCGAAGGGCCATAAGCCACAAATAGCTGTCTCGTGTCTCTGAAGCTTCGAGTGCGATGGAGGTAAAATTTTAAAGCTCTTTTCACGTCCAGTGTATGGAGAGTCTTCTCCGCAACCGACAAAGGTGTTGGAAAAAATGTCGGCAGCACTATATAAGAGTGCTTATGGAACATGGTAGGTACTTTAGGAATGAAATGAGTATTAGTAGCCAACACGACTTTATTATTGAAAAATCTCAAGTACGGTGAATCGATCACTAAAGCTTGTATTTCTGACAGTCGTCGAGCCGAAGTAATAGCCACCAGAAAAGCCAATTTCCACGACAAAAATTTCAATGATGACGATGACATTGGCTCAAAAGGGGCCTTCATCAGTGCTGCCAGAACCAGGTTAAGACTCCAGCTTGGAGGAAACTGTTTCGCGGGAGGAAAGGTTCGGAACAATCCTTTAAGTAAATGTTTAATCAGCCGGTCACTAAATAACAGAGTTGAATGTCTTTTCAGAGTAAATCTCGAAATGGCAGCCAGATACACTTTTATGGATGAAACAGACAAGCCTTTTTGAGCTAGGAGTAGCCATTTTGCTCCCACTTCATTTTTGTTAGCTTAACTTGTCTGTCAACTATTGGGAGTGGTGTGGTGTATTAAGAGTGTGATTTTTGAACTGCTTCACTTTAGTGAAATGTTACATAACTAAAAAGTTAACAAATGTATATTCTTTTACTTGTAAGCCTTGAGTCAGTGTTTGCTTGAATCATAGTAACTGCTGCCCTTTGTGTAACTATCTGATACTGCTCACTTGCTCTTGAGATAAGTCTGGCTGCTCAGCCATTGCTACCACTTTACTGTGTAGTACAGGCTTGAACCAAAGGTGAATTTGTGCTGCCACTTGTAGTCCTAATTGTGTGTAGTGTTCCCAAAGGGTACTGCATATAATTCTGCCTAACACCCGGCGAGACCATCAGTGGATGTTGTCATGCAATGAAAAGAAACTGGTCAGCATCTTTATAAAGAGGTATGGGTGTATTCAAATACATGCAGGCCCTTAGCAAGGGGACGGGAACTGAGGCCCTTCCAAATGCCACCTTCACACTCTGGTTTCCCAATTACCCTGGCTTACACACTGGTAGGCTGCCCACCCTAGGATGAATGGGTCCCCATTCTCTATTGACAAGGTCAGCTTACTGACCATGTCACACATTAGGAGCCTGATGCCCCCCAAATTAAAGGAAACTCGCCTCTTCCTCCTTTGGAATTCTCTACCAATTTGTTCATTCATAATTTAGCTGTCTTTCATTTTGGATATTTTCATGCCATTTCCTACTCCACCTGTCCCACATTCCTTATTCCTGGCTATTTTGAATGTGCACTATCTGAAGAAACATCATTAAAGAGAAGTTATTGGAATGGTTTTGGTTTCATATAAAATGTTAGGTCCTTTACCAGTTCTCCTTGGCACCCGCTTTCCCTTAATATCCCCACTCTCACACACAGTGAAGTCGGTGTCATTGGAGAAAGAAAAGGCTGGGGATATGATCACTGCCCACTGAAAAGGCTGTGTAATGATAAATTGTTCTCCTTCATGGCTTAAGGCAAGCGACCACAGCGACTCAGAATGTGCTGCAAAAAGGAGTTGTAGAGCAAGGAAATGTTCCTGAGAGCAGATTACAGTGGCAGTGTCCATGTTAATCCTTGTGGTTTGCTACTGCTGAACCCTTATTTGAAATCTATGGTTGGTGCAGGAAGAGCCGTGCCTGAATGCATTTACCACCACTACTACTTACTCTTACATCCCGTCTCGTCCCCTCTCCTCCATACTGCATGGGCGTCCCTTCCAAGGGACGGGAGACGGAACCTTCTTCCCCTTTAAATTTAGAGGCGCATGGGGGTGCGACCCTGGGAGCATGCGCTGCCCTGACTCCGCTGTCCGGCGCCACACCTCAGTCCCCTTTTTACGCGTCGATGTGAACGGGTCGAATTCACCAGCGCTCCTGGGTTTGGCTTCAGCCATGTAATTCCACTTGCGGATACTACTACTTCTGCTCTTCGGTGATCGCTGCAGCGGCACTATACTCCAATCCTCCGTCATCCTCTGCCTCCTCCTCTGCGGCGCTGCTAGGCAAGGAGAAGATGATCTTGGAGACGTACGGGAAGAAGCTGTATTCCAACGCGTCCTTGCATCTTTATCGGGCCAATGCCGATGCCATGCTGGCGGCCGCTAACCAGAGGTTGTGGCAGGAAATTGCGGATTTCCTCCCAGAACTTCCTACACAGAGCCAAACACGTTTCAAGGCGGGACTGACTGAGGCCAAGCTGGTGGCGCAGGACATCATGGAATCCACTGTGGCCCACATTGACACCTCTGGCTGGGCCATCTGCATCGCCACGCACATGAGTAGAAAAGCCTGGCTCTGTGTGACTAAATTCAACCCAGACGTCCCGGAACGCACATTAGACCTGCTGTTCGAGGGGGGAGTACCTCTTCCACTCCACCATGGACGAAGTGCTGGAAAAAAAGAAAAACTGCTCACAAACGGCCAAGTCTTTATCCATCCTGACAAAAACCACACCCAAATCGTACACCCAGTCACAGCAGCGCTCCAACAAGGGGCGTACATACAAAGTGTTCCGCTGCTTCCAAGAACCGAGGTCCAGGCAGCCGGCGCGCTCGCCGACTCCACATCGGCGTAAGCAACAAAAAGTGGAGGGGGGGGGGGAGGTGGTAAGAGCTTTTTCCAGTCCCCCTACTCTGCAACAGCCTCTAAGGGAAAGAACGCATGACACGCCCCTCTGAGTTCACATGTCTCCAGTCCGGCCAGGCTTGCTCTCCATGCACATTTCTGGCACCAGAATTTTGTGGACCAGGGGCGTTGCTAGAGGGGTGCTAAGGGAGCTATAGCCCCTGATCTTTTGGTTGTAGCCCCGGATAGAATCTCAGGAGCTACAGCCAAAAGACTAGCTAGCCCCCAGTCCCAACAGTTCCGACATCAGCTTAGCCCCGAGTCTTTTTCAGACATAGCAACTCCCCTGTTGTGGACCCCTGAATCCTCTCAGTAGTAGTACCGCCTACCTATCCCAGACCCTCCTCCTTCCTCCCTTCCCTCAAGTTGGGACAACAACTCTTCTGGCAGAGATCCGATCGCTCGTAGAGAGCCAGGCCATGGAGGAAGTCCCAGCCTGCTATTCAGAAAAAGAACCAGGCGGGCCTGAGAGTTGTGCTGTACCTTTCCACCCTCAACCTCTCCTTACCTCTACAAAAATTCAATATGGTTATGCCAGCTTTTATAGCGGAGACACTGTGCAGGGGAGACTGGATGTGCTCCCTGCACCTGAAAGACGCGTACCTACATGTCCTGACATGGCAGCCCCATCATTCTTTCCTACGGTTCAGGATCATGGGCTACCATTTACAGTACAAGGTCCTTCCTTTTGGCCTCAACTCAGCCCCCAGGGTCTCTACCAGACTCATGAATACGGTGGCTGCCCTCCTCGGGGCTCAGGGCATCCACATCTATCCATACCTCGACGACTGGCTCGTCAGGGCTACATCGCCTGCAGCAGTCCACCACGCTTTCCAGGCTCTTATGAACACACTGCACAATCTGGGCTTTTCGCTCAATCTCAAGAAGTCGCAGCTGCATCCCACGCAGACTCTGACATTCTAGGGTCTCATCTGGGACCCGTGTTCCGAGAGGGTGTTTCCTTCGGAGGACAAGACCACAGCCATCAAAAGGGCCACTACCCACTTCTTCAGCAGAGAAGTGACCTCGGCCTGGTGGTACCAGCACCTCCTGGGACTCCTGGCAGCAGTTCTGTTAGCCGTCCCCCACACGAGACTCTGGATGAGGAGGATACAGCTGCACTTCGCAGCATCATGGAACCAGGAGCAGGGCTCTCAATCCGAGAGGGTCAATGTTCCTCCCTGTTACCACCAGGACCTCACATGGTGGTCCAGGGACTGCAACCTACGGACGGGCAAGGCCTTCCGACCTCCCACCCCGCAGGTCACCATCACCACAGACTCCTCTCTAGAGGGATGGGGTGCCACTCTGGACAATCTCTCTGTCCACGGCACCATGACCCGACACGAGCAGGAGTACCACATCAATTGGCTGGAGCAGAATGCCATCTGGCTAGCGCTCAGGGCATTCCTCCCACTTATCAGGGGCAAAGTTGTCCTCATCCAGACGGACAACTCGACCAGCATGTACTATGTCAACAAGCAGGGCGGCACCAGATCCCCTCCACAGTGCAGACTGGCAATCAACATGTGGGAGTAGGCCCTGGAAAATGACATCTGCCTCACGGCAGTCCACCTTCCGGGGGAATTCAACCTGGAGGCGGACAAACTCAGCAGGTTGGATGCGGACAACTACGAGTGGCAGCTAAACGATCTCGTTACTCAGGAGATCTTCAGCAGATGGGGTTTCCCCCAGGTGGATCTCTTTGCCACTTGGCACAACAAGAAGTGCCCTCAGTTCACCTTCTGGCTGGGACAGGGCCCCGGCTCCCTGGGCGATGCGTTTCGGATTCAGTGGAACGGCATGACAGCTTACACCTTGCCGCCCACTCCGCTGATTCACAGAGTGATTTGCAAGATCAAAGAGTCTCGCCAGCTCAACATCATTCTAATAGCCCCATGGTGGCCAGCAAGGCCGTGGTTCTCGGAGCTGCTCAGCCTCTCAGAGAGCCCTCCGATTCACCTCCCTTCGGGGTCAGCACATCTTCTGGTGCAGCAGGGTCATCCACCCTTCTCCACAGAAGCTGGCCCTCACAGCGTGGTTCCGGAGCAGATGATGCTAGGCCACCTCGGCTTCTCCCAGGCTAATCTGGAGATCATATAGGGCGCAAGGAGCAAGGCTACCAGGGCCCAGTATAAAAGTAAATGGACCAGGTTTTGCCACTGGGCAGGCTCCAAGGACATCAACCCCCTGGCATGTACTTTGGACGACATGCTCTCTTTCTCAGCGCACCTAGCCAACTCAGGCGTTCAGGTGGATACCTGCCGCACTTACCTCGCAGCCATCAGGGCTTACAGGAATTCAGAGGCGGGGGTCTTCTCCTCCTCCAACCCGATTGTCAAGAAACATCTTAAGGGACTTGCAAGGCTCTATCCGCCCATCAAGAGGCCATACCCGGTATGGGAGCTGAACATAGTCTTGGGCACCCTTCCGCACAAACCATTTGAACCAATGGCGTCCATGGACATCAGGCTGGTCACCATTAAGATGGCTTTACTAGTCGGTCTTACCTTGGCGCGCTGAGTCAGCGAAATCCAGGCTCTGGTCACCTCAGAACCATACACTACCTTTCACAGGGACAAAGTAGTGCTGCGGACACACCCAGCATTTCTGCCTAAGGTGCCGTCTGCTTTCCATTTAAACGAGGAAATAGTGCTTTCTACAATCTTTGCCAATCCTCGGGATGAGGCTCAGAGAGTTGTGCACTGCCTAGATGTCAGGCGTGTCCTGAAATTCTACCTTGACAGGTCCTCAGTGTTGTATTGGTTAGTGACAAAAGAATCACTTGGACTATCAAAAATGTTGGAGCTAACTGGGGCTGTCTTAGTTGCAGCAGCGCCAGCGCAGCCCCAGGTGGTACCCATCCGCCTGACCTACATGTCCTCCCTGACCTCTTCCACTTCTTTGATGAATTCCATTTCCCATATTCAACAAGGCTGGGCACAGCACCCTCCAATGACTGTATACAGTATGCAATATGCACACTATTTATTTATTTTTATTTATTGATTACATTTGTTACACGACCAAATCCAAGGGTATCACAGCGTTACTTAAAAGCTTAACATGTTACACTCTTAGGAATCTGCTTACATACATACGTTCAGTTACAACATGTTCAGAGCATAAAATGGCTCTGGTTAAATACATACAATCCGTTACATGTTCAGAGCATAAACAGCGTTGGTTAGGATCTTAGTCAAATTTGTTAAAGAGCCAGGTTTTAAGCATTTTCTTGAAATCCTGGTTGGGCCCTGTCGGGGACCTCTTTCTCTTGTGCCAATAAATGGCCCTCCCCTAGTTTCTTCCTGTACTTGCTGTATTAACACTCTTGTTTTAAGATCCACTCTCTTCTTTTCTGCTTTTTCTTCATTCATTCTGTTTTCATAATATTGAGCCATATGTAAAATATCTGATGGTGTTTCAGGCTGCTAGGCACTCTGATTGCATTATAAGAACGCTCATTTCTGGTAATGATTGCTGAACAAATTTATCTACAAATAATTGTTTCCCTGCTGGAGTAGTCATTTCCTGTCCTGAAATATCAATAAATACTTGCTCAGACTTATTAAAATACTCTGTTATCCCTTCAGTTTTATTTTGGACACATGCAGCAAGCTTGTCCCAATTGATCTTTTTTTTTTGGGTACCACCCTTTTAAGTTGTGCAACTATCAGAGTAGAAAGGTTAAGCATCGCGGGTGCGGGCCTTTCGCCAGCTGTCTTATTAACGTCAATCTGAAAAAGTGCGTTCCATGTCATCCCCAAAGTTGCAGGGTCAGATATATTTCCGATTGGTGTCCAAATATCTGATGGCAAGATCTCTGAGAATAGGGTTTCTAGATCTCTACTAACGAACATAGAAGTATTCAAAACAGCCTGTAATTCTTTATAAAAATCCACTAAGGTTTTTTCTAATATCAGGGATTGTCTGTTTTAATGCATTTAATTCTTGCCTGGAAAAGGGCACGTGAACAAATTGGGTGTCATATTTAGCAGGGTGCATATTTGGTTTCAATTGATTATCGAGGACATGATCTCGTGGCATGCTGTGGTATATATGCAGGCGGCACCTCCCACATAGAAAGCTGACACCTAGGTGGTTTTCTTAATTTTAAAAGTGTTGTTAAGTGTATGGGTTGATCTGGGATTCTCATTATGGATGTATTATCTATTATCAGTTTCAAGTGTTGCAACTCTGCATAATTCTCTCTCTTGCCTTCCTCATTTTGCTGCATAATTGCATCCAACATTACTTGCATGGCATGCATCTCTATCTGGGGGGCATACTGACAAAGGGTACTGCAAATAACCGAAAGAGGGGTCATAAAGGTGGCCCATCTAAGAGCGGTACGTGTAATTAACTGTAATTCCTCATCTGACACACAAGATGCTTTACATATTGTGAAGATAACAGGCTGTTGGACATATTCAGAATTATTTGTTTCTGTTTCTAATTCCAATCGAGCTTTGTCTAGTCTTTTCATTTCATCATATATCTCCCAAAGTCCTTCAACATGTGAAAAAGCATCCTTCTCCGTATGACAAGAGAAGGCAGCTACATTTAAATCTTGCAATTCCCTAGGAACTGCTGCAGGCAATTTTTGTTCCCACTGTATTCGAATCTCGCCTCCCAAACATTCAAATAAAATTAGTCGCTCAGGACCTTGAGTTTCAAGTACTTTCTCTACCACATTCTGTCCGACTCCGCTCAATACTAACCGAATAGCCTGCTCCCTCAATTTCCTTCGTTGGTTAGGCATTAAAGCGGCTTGTGTATTCCTGATAAAGGGTTCTAGTTTCCTTGCTTTTTCTTTAGTAACTGGGCCATGTATATATTCACTTGGATGATCTATGCTGGAATCTGATATGTCATCTTCTATTGGGGGGTAGGGATTTGGGGGACTGGTAAGAGTGGTAGGGAGTTTAGGACCCAGGGGCCCTAATACCAGGGGCGTTGCTAGGGGGGGGCTAAGGGGGCTATAGCCCCTGATCTTTTGGTTGTAGCCCCGGATAGAATCTCAGGATCTTCAGCCAAAAGACTAGCTAGCCCCCAGTCCCAACAGTTCCGACATCAACTTAGCCCCGGGTCTTTTCCAGACCTAGAAACTCCCCTGCCTAATACTAATGAGCTCTATGGTTGACCATACATAGGAGGCAGTGCAAAGGGAAGATGATGTTGGTGAGGGTTATTGAGAATCTTCTATTACTGGATCTCTGGTTGTAGTAGGTATAACAGGGTAAAGTCCTGTTCTTTGTAACTGACAATCTATGTCTATCTCTCTTATTTTATTGGTATTTTTTCTGATCATGAACTAAAGCTTTATCGGCATGTGACATGTCTTCATGCAAATTTCTGTTTGCATTTGATCTTCTGCATGGCTTCCTTGCGCCAATCGTGGATAACATCAAAGGTGGAGGGTCTAGCCTTATTCTTTAATAACACCGTTTCTAAATGCTGAATTACAGATATATCAAAAGAGCCATGTTCTGGCCATCTAAAACTAGGTGTATTTTTAGTCTGTTTGAATACTATCGCCCCTAACCCATATTTCACATACATCTTGTATGCCAGGGTACCTTCTGGGGTTGCAGGCTGACCAAATTCTAAATTGTTTGCTGGGCGAACACAACAAAGTCCGGTCCAACAAATTAGAAGCTTACTGGGACCAGGCATCATAAAGCTCTATCCTGGCAAAAAAGATATCTGCTAAATACCTCAGATTTAACCCAACCAATCAAGTCTTAACCTGCCACGACAGCTATACTTACTAACAAAGTTCTGTCTTAGTTACTCTGGGCAAAATATCATGTGTAGTTCGAAGGGTCCCAGCTGGGAGAGGGCGTCTATGGACATAAGACCGCCGAGGGAGCCAGGTGTCGGCTGCGAGAAATCAAATCTCCATAATAGTAGGGATCCCTGAAACCAGGCTATCAGTTGGCTGATTCCTCTCCTTCACGTCTAGCAATCGAATTGCCCTCTTCCTCGGTGGGGCCCCACATTGGGTGCCATTTGAGACTTCGAAGCACTATAATTCAAACAAAATAGAACATCTGAGACAGGGTTTCAAGATTGCTGGTCACATACAAATAAACACTTAAGTGAACTTAAGTTCAAACCACTACCAATTTATAGCGAGTGCAGAAGTGAAGTACCTGAATGGTAGGTACATCGTCTCTCCTTTTATACAAATTGAGCCTGCACCAACAGAGTTGGCTCAACATTCATGATATGATTGGTTATTTATAACGCGCTTAATACCCAGAGGTTTCTAAGCGCAGACCCGGGGATCAAACCTGTGTTGCTCCATGTTGTCTTGCTTCCAAGACGAGCACTTTGCCCCTGAGCTATCCTCCCGAGACAAAAGATGATAAAATACAAACATGTTTAGCATATATGTTTTTTTTGTTTTATTATTTTTCATATAGACACAAAAAATGAACAGAATAATTGTTCCAAGGCAATGCCTCATACAGTGTCATCAGTATTCAAATCACATTACTAGATAACCCTCCTCCCTTACTACTCCCTCTCCACACATGTCCAAAACCCTACTTGGTGTCAGTATTGTCACTAGTAATGAGACTGGATTCCCACAAGCTTAACCGAGGCTCTGCACCCCTTTCCATCTCTCTGGTCTCTGCCTCGAACAGGGCTTGTAACACTACTTCCCAGGTCATAATTCCCATTATATTTTCTCCTTGACTAAACTGTACTTCCCCCCTCCACACCACTGTTTCAGCCAAAGCCCACCTCTTCATATACCGCCACCACTCATCCACATCTGGACCTCTGGGGGACTTCCATGCCATAGCGATTCTGCGTTTAGCCAATATGTACGCCAGATCCGTCAATCTGGTGATGTGTTTTTCCCCTCTAGGGCTTGGGAATCGGCCCAATAGTCCTGCGGCTGGGGACTCCACATTCCACACCAGGCCCCCCTTGTGCATTCTGCTCGCTACCTCCCGCCAGTATTGTTCCATTATCGGGCACGTCCAGAACATATGGAGCATGCCCACCTCTTCTCCTTTGCACCGAGGGCATACCTGCTCTGCAGCACCTGGGAACCGTGAAATTCGCTGGGGCGTCATATATGCTCTATGTATAATCTGAAGCTGTATCAATTGCAATCTTGCGTTTCGCGAAACCTTATGGTATACCAGTACCCCTGCCCATTGTGCGTCTGTGAAACGGGCTCACAGGTGGTCCTCCAATTTGCTCCTTATTTCCAGGGGGGTGGAAGTCCTATTAGTTAACAGGAAGTCATATATATGTCGTACAAGATATCTACCATAGCATGCTGTTCAATTCACTATATGCTGGCCACCTCCGCTTTATTTCCCTCCTAATGGTGTTGTGCAACAAGTATTGGCCTTTGTGCATGCCTGTGTGGTTGGCCAGTTCTTCAAAGGGAATAAATGAGGTGTCCTGCAATTGATCCCCTCTCGTAGCAACCCTGTGAGTTTCCCAGTACACTTGTCTCACCTGCGACGAGGCAGCTACAACTGTGACCAGGGGAATCTGGACAGAAAACTGGTCTGTGAGCTCCATCACTGCTAATGCTCTATGCCACTTCCTTAATCCCAAGGACACTAAGTGTGATCTGTGTTCTCCCTGGGGCTTCCTATTCCACACCAGTTCCTTTAGATAATACCGTGACCCAGTGGGTTGCAGCATCAGTGTATCTGAAGCTGGGTCATCTGCAAGCCAGGCCACCACAAACTGCAGCTGTCCCGCTATGTAGTATAGATCAAAGCACTGGACCCTAATGTCCTTGACTAAGCTTTGTAACGTGGAAAGTGCTATCTTGTTCCTCCCCCCATTCCACAAGAAGCTTCTACTAACACTTCAAAAAAGGAAGCAGGCGCTCCTCTCCAGAAAGAACATGGCATGATAACCTGTTCTGAGATGAGAGTTTGCAGCACACACTTTTTTCTCACTGTACCTTTCACAGATGGGAAATATCCATTTGCATATCAGTCTTTGTCCCGCCCACATGGGCAATCCAGCACTGAAATGCTATGGCAATTACTCTCTGAACAAGAGTACGAACAGCAACCCCATACACGTGTTTCAGCCTTGTTGAGGCCTCAGTGACGTGGACTCCCTGCTCACAGTGCTCAGAGAGGCACAGCTTTGCATTGTTGCATACACCAGTGTGTGCATTACCTTCTTCATTCAGTCCGCCAGTATAGATGTCAGAATGTTGTTATCCTGAATTAGCATTGATCGGTACCTGTAAGAGCTACAATCCATCGCTGTCGTGTAGGATTTTAGGAGGGGTATAATGACAGATTCCATTAAGGTTGGAGGAGAACACCAGCCTCATAAGAGTCAGTAAAGGTGTTAAGTAGATGCAGGGCCAGTCCCTGGGCGTATTCCTTAAAATATTCTCCAGGCAGTCCATCTGTGCACAGTGTCTTCCCTGTCAGCAGGCACCTGATTAAACCATTCCTGGCCTCCTGACCTAATATAGAGAGGTCTATCTCGCCCAGCACCTCTTCCAAGTGCTCTTGCAGTATCGAGGGTCCCTCTTTATACATGCCTTGATAGAATTGCTGAAAGGCCTCATTAACGCCCGTTTGGGTATTGCAGAGGTCGCCTTCTATCATGCATATCGAGTGAATAAGGCTTCGCTTCTCTTCTTTTTTTTTATATAGCCATGATAGGATATGATTGGTTATTTATAACGTGCTTAATACCCAAAGGCTTCTAAGCGCGGACCCAGGGATCGAACCTGTGGTGCTCCGTTTCGTCTTGTTTCCAAGGTGAGCCCGTTGCCCCTGAGCTATCCTCCCGAGAACGATGCCAATAGTCGGCCTGTTTTATCTCCTTCTCTGTCCTGCCTTTCAATACATTTAGAGTAATTATGCTTGCCCAACCTCTCCCAGCATTCAATGCATTTCTGTTTTAATGTCGCAACCTTCGCTGCATCTCCAATTTGCCGTGCAGGAGACTGTTCCAGTTTTCTTAATTGCTCTTCTGCCCAGTACAGATCTCTGTTAATATTAGCCTGGACATTCCCAGAACCTGCAATGGCAGCTCCTTTGACTGCAAACTTCAGTGCCTCCCAGAATATTCCTGCACTGGCAACACTTCATTCATTGTGTTTGACATAATCTACAATTCTTTTCCTGACACAATCTCAAAATGTGGGGGGGGGGTCTTGCAGTGATTCTCCTCTGCGTCTCCACGTGGGTATTTGGGCCCTAGAGGGCTTAGGCTGCCATTGCAGACTTAACGGGTCGTGGTCTGACAGTACCCTACCTTCATACTGTGCCCTAGTAATTAAATGGGCAATTTCCTGTCCCACAAAGAGATCATCTATTCTAGTATGCACTGAATGCAGTGCAGAGTAATATGAGCACGGTCTAGTATCGCCATGAAGTACCTGCTAAATGTCAATCAGGTCAAATGCCCCTAACAGCGTACTCAGTGCATTAGTTGGTGGGGCTGGCTTACTATACTTAGCATCTGACCTGTCAATGGTTGGGTACATACCCCTGGGTGGTGGACAGCGGGTGGGTGCATAAAACAAGTACCTCCTAAAATAGAACTCTCAGGAAGTGGCTCAGCTCACCCGTAAGTCTGGTCTCTCTTTGTGTAGTTTGTATCATTAGTCAATGGCCTCTCTCGCCATATATACCTAATCAAGAAGTCCAAACTTGCTTACAAAATCAAATAATAAAGTAATAAAATAAGCTCCTCAGCCAGGCAATATACGTTCCATAAGAGCCTGCTTGTCCCGGGGCTCTTATGATAGCAGTGATGTTGCCTTGGGCTCACTGGAGGTCCATTGCCTCAGGGGGCGATCCGTCCTATGACCCTCGCTGCCAGTTATGGCCCATTCTGTTTACTCTTCTCGTGGTCTTCTCTCTTCCGTCTGGACCTATGTTCTCCCTGTCCATCCATACTTGTGTCATGATTCCTGCCCCTCATGTCCCCAGCCCTCCAAGATGTCAGGCTGGAGCCAGGCCACAATCACCTACATGGCCCTCAAGGGCCTCTCCATCCCTCCAAAGACCCACTTTGAGTCAGACTTGGCGCTTGTGGCACCATACTCACTCAATCCCATAGGATAACATTGGGGATTGGACTTGTAGTGCATTGATGGGGACAAGATGGATGCCCCCACATATTTCGGTTCCCAGAACTGCATGTGCAGTCTAGTCTTTTGGGTGTGGTTCAGCCCAGAGACACCTGGGATACCCAGAGACTATTTAAGCCACGCCCAGGCTAAGAAACATGCTTTGCATTTTCTGCACCTGCAGCGTGACACTCACCGTGTTCGGATCGGTCTCCAGTAGGCCTGCATCTTTCTTCTGCGCTCAGCTCCTGCAAGAACAAGAACACCGTTAGGAACAGCCTTATCTTGCGGCGCTTCTGCCCATCATTCATCGCTCCTTCTGTTCTGCGGGCATCTTCGGCGGTGTCATTCGCATCCCGGTATGCCGCTTCCTAAGGAAAAGGGAAAAGAACAGAAAAAAGGCATTAGTAAGCATTCAGCAAATCTTCGCTTATTTTTAAAGACTGTACGAGCTTCAAACGCTTACCTGAATCCCAGCCGCTCTGGGGGAACTCTGTCTCCGGAACTTCTCATCCCTCTGCAAGAGGGAAAAGACACTCCAGGTTAGCATGGAAACATCTAGAGGCTCCGCATACCGCACTTACTCACTGCATTTCTTCTTCATAACCGGCATCCACGGTGAAAACGTCGCGGCACCTAAAAGATGCAGAAAAAGAACTCAGTTCAATACAAATACGAAAGGGTCGCATCACGCATCGCGCTCTGACTCACCTTCAGCGCTACTCTTCTCAGCAGCACGTCGCCATCCCCGGACGCCGGCCATCATCTAAGGAAGGAAAGGAATTAAGTTAGAGAACTGTTCAAAAGACTCATTATACTTAGCTGTCGGACTCTTGCCAGTGAAGTAACTAGGCAGCAACGAGCCCACATCAATCAACCCGCCCCTGCGCTGAAAGCAGGACGGAGAGCACACTTTCCAAGAAAACAAGGTGAGCTGTGGATCAAAGGGAAGGGTTGGAACCCAGGGAAGAAGGGGTTGAAGCACACAGAGACAATAGGGAGTTAAACTCTACCAATCCTGTGTTTCAGGCCCAGTCGCCAGTCGAGTAGACTCCAGGGAAGGGTTTGAGGTCGTAAGAGGTCAGAACAGGCTGAGTGACGTCCCCATGGATACCAGGTGAGCATTACCGCTTGGGCCTCTTCCAGGAGGTCAAAGATCCAAGACCGGTTTTTGTGTATAATTTTCAGTCGTGCCGGGTAAATAAGCATGTATTTTAGGCTCACCGCTGAGAGTCTGGCTTTGGCCGCCATGAATTGCGCCCAGCTTTTTTGCACCTGGGAAGGTATAGTCGGGATACACCACCAGCTCAGCCGAGACTCTACTCAGTACCCCCCTCCCCCATTGTCTGGAGTAGGCCAATATCTTTTCCCGGTCTTTGTAATTCAAGACCTTTGCAATTATTGGTCTAGGAGGCAGCCCTGGAGGTGGGTGTCTGGTCAGCGCTATGTGTGCTCTCTCTATTGTAAATCCCTGTGTAAGGTTGCAGGGCCTGATTTCCAGTTTTCTATATATGTAGTGGGGTCATTGCCTTCCTCCCCCTCAGGCAGTCCCACTATACAGATATTGTTCCTCCTGGCCCTGCCCTCTGCTTCCTCCACCCTGTTTTCTAGGAGGCTGACCTGCTGCTGCAAAACGTGCAGATTATCCTGCGTCTCATGAAGCTCGGCTGTGTTCTTCTTTTGATTCTCAAGAGTGGTGGTGCGCTCCACCAAACCACGAACGTCCTGTCGCAGTAGCCCCACATCTAGTTGTACTGCCCCAATTTGTGTCCCTAGAGACGCCCTTGAGGTCTGCAGTAGCCTGCATAACTTGGTGACGCTATGGAATTGCATAACCAACTGTCGCCTGTGGGGGCTCAGTATTCCCTTCTGGGTCGTGTTGCACTACCTTAGCGTAGTTCTCAATTGACACCTGTCCTGCCTTCATCTTCGAGGGTTTGGGAGGCATTTAGTCTACAGAGCGCTTTAGTGGTGGTCCGCCATTTCTCTCCTCAATATACAGCTGGAAAGTGCTGGTGCTCAACTTGGGGCGCTTTAACCGGAGTCCACAATGCTTCCGAGCTTCCTGAGGCTCTGTTATTTTCAGGCTATTGATCGAGTTTTAATTAGGATATGCCCAGTCCTTCTCCCTCCACTTCGGAGCCCTAGCCTGCTTCTCCAGCCACACGCTATCCTTGTGCAAGTGTCTGAGCTTTGTGGCCCTGTGCAGTCTTCCCTTCTGCAGAGCTGAGTGGTACAAGTGCTCTGCCAGTCTTTTCCAGCTAGATGATTTTCTAGCACAGTATGAGGCGCTTTAGTCCAATGTTACCAGGCATGGTCGCCATCCATTGGCATTGGAGGTGTGCGGGCTGTAGCTACTTATGTTTTATATTGCGTAAGCGTGACCGCTTCACAACTTATGGCAGTACCTCAGCCCTTCACTATGCCCTCCAGATGTCTTAGCGAGGCTGCCCACGTTTATTGGCCCATCCACTGAGGTGGACTGCGGTTTCCGCTGGTGCTCTGCCTTCTTTAAAGGGAGGGGATATCTTGCCCTCCTCTTAGCCTTTCGTTTGGTTGAGGGCTGCCTGCTTCTGCTCGGCTCCTTGCCGTAGTTGCCACCTTCAGCTGGGGTGGCCGTAGGGTTCCACCAACCCTCTGGCGTTTTCAGACGGGGATCCGTTCCCTCGACAGCACTGCACCGCCAAGCCCGATTTCACCCATGCGAGGCTCCGCCTCTACGGCCATACCACAAGAGTTCTGCAGCCCTATTGGAGGATTATGCGCCAGACCCTGTCAGGGTTCCCATATTGTCTCCCTAACCGGAGTGGTCTCTGGCGTCTTCTGCTTCCACCTCAGGCACCGGTGAACCTTGCAGTGCGCACCTCCGTATGCGGGCCTCCAACCTTGTATTGTCCGCTCCGGTTCCTCCTCCTCTGCACAGCGGGCTCTCTTATTTTTCCTGTTATATCAACGGCCAAGAGACCAGAACACACCTTTTTGCACAGATGCAGGTTTTTAAACACCAACATGTTTTGCAATGACTAGAGGGAGAAAAAGGCCACGAGTGCATTTCTATTTTGGTTAATTTGGTGAAACTGACAAATGTACCCTTTTTAAACCTTGCAAGAAAAGCGAGTTTTTGTTCGCAGAAATGGATTATCTTAGAGCATAATAATAAATATATGTTGCTAATTAGCCCTAACAACATTTCTTAAAGGGTCCCATGTTATTATGCCTCACATATAATGGTTCCATGGACCCAGGTGCTAGGAAGTTGACTCTGGCCTCCTCCCCCTTCCGTCTGTGGGGCCTGGTTAAAAGCGGTTGACGGCCCCATGCTCACTTCCTCACACCCCCAGAGTGATTCAGGATACATTCTCACTCAACAAAAACCCTGATAGTGATGCCCTGATTTTGTCATCTCTCCCAACAAAACCAGGTGAAAATGTAATATTTTGGGTGGCAGCCCAAGATTACTGACATAACATTATTTGTGCATGGTGCAACACACGATCACACATACTGACCATACTGACGCTAACACAAAATATGATTGTAGGAACTGACCAGTTTGCAGATTAAAAACACAGACAGATGACATTTTTGTGCAAGGCAAAACATAACAGTGTATGACACTTGCCTTTTGCAAGTTGCAATGGAAAATCCTAGCTTAAAATGTTATTTTTGCAGAAAAGAAGACAAAATCACAGTGTTGCACATGATTTCTTTGCGATGCAAACAACCAGGCTAAGACATGGTTGTTGCCATAAGCAGGACAAGAACACAGAGACTGACTTGTTTTTTTTGCGGGAGAAAATGCAAAAAAAGAATTACAAAATATTTTTGCAGTGTGGGGCATTCTCTTTTGGTGGCAAAAATAAAGGAGCGAGATCAATACCAGAATTTTTGTGGCAACCATAAATCACAATGACGGAAGCATTATATGTGTGATGGAGTACATACAATCAAGTGATGTTTGTACAAAAAACAAAAAAAAAACAGATTGATGCATTATTTTATTTTCCTGGCACATGATTTTTCCAAGGACAACTGAAAATCAGGGTGACGCACAAGATTTTTCTAGTCGATATCTGAGAGTGATTGATTTTTGGGAGGCCACAGAAAATCCGAGATTGACCTCTGATTTTCGTGGGTGGAAACACGAAATGACTGCGATTTGCCCATGAGATGACCCAAAATCACAGAAATGTTCGCAGTCTGTTTTTGGAAGAGGACAGACCATCACATCATAACCTCCTTAATTTTTGCCGAAAGCAATACAAAAACAGACACACCATTTTTTGCGTTTGAGGCACAGTTTATTTTCAGGTTACACGACATAATCCCAAAGAAAGACACGCTATTTCTGCAGGGGAGAAAACAAAATCACCGAAAGTGACGCATTACATCTGCAAGTGGCATGACCAAATCAGAGCAATTGACACATCTGTTTTGTTTGAGGATACACAAGATAAGACATTAAAACATGGCCTTACATGTGGCATGGCAACACCAGTACATTACACTTCCATGTTTAAAAGTGACATAATGAAATGCCAGGGGTTGAAACATGATTTATGTGAGTGGACAAAATTACACATATTGACATAGGATTTTTGCAGGGCACCAGGCAAAATCTCAGTGACACAAAAAAACAAACAGCAATATATGAGTAATATATATTGGCAATATATATTCAGGTTTTCTGGTGCAGAATCGAAAATCACAGAAACGTTGTGGTATGCCTACAATCATACTAATTTAGTCTCTTGAGTTGATATGAAATGTCCCCAGAAATAGAATTGAATGGAGTAACAAAAAGTCACTGAGATCATATATTGGTTGTAAGAGATTGGCTTGTCAGGGAGTTAATTGTTGATGCAAGGGCAGTCTTATTACCAGGCTATAGATTTTTGTAAGTGGTAGAGATTAATAAGAGATTGCTTGTTAATTACGAGCACCCCAAGACCACCCGGGACCCTAGGTTCTCAAAAGAAATTATCTTCAGGGTTAACGATTTCAATTTGTAAACTACTAGCTAGCCATAAAGTCACTTAGCACCCCAAAATGCCACATACACCCAGCACACCATTTCGTTTGCACCAAAAGTCAATTATCACTAGCCAATAGCTAGTGATAAGTGCATGTTTTGAGCCTTGATATCTTTAAATACTTGGCAGAAAAACAAAGTTTCCAGATGGAAAAACAATGGAGTAAAACATTTTAACATATCTGTTTTAATTTCATATATTTTTCTAGAAAGTGAAATCTATTTCCATCTGAGAAAATAGGAATGAAATTGTGTTCCCAAAATGAGAGGACATTTAGGCTTCCTCAATAGTTTCTTGAATAGGCAGCAAGTGTGCACTATAAGGGGCATATCAGGAGATGCTTGGCAGAGTATATTAACACATCCAACACGTAGCTGTTTGGTCAGTGAGTTAACCCTGGGTTATTGGACGAGATATGGACTTGCAAAATAGCCATGGCAGATTTTAGACATAATATACCTAAAGTAAAGTTCTCCGGAGCACCTGGACTGCATGGCATATGCAATCTGGTGCTGACAGAGGTATTGTATGCAGTGTTTCAGGAATTGGAGCAGACCGGGTTCACTTCTTCATGGAAGAAAAGCCCAGTGATTCCCATATAATAAGTATTCATCTCATATAATAATTTATTCATCTCCTACAAATTACAGGTTAATAGTTCACCTCGCAAAGTAATTTCTAAAACTCTATACCTGAAATGAATTGAATGGGCTGAAACCAAGCAAGTGAATCCCATTACGCACAAGATATTTTGGGTATGGAATTGCACAGCAGAAAATCGATTAATACGGTCTGTGCTGGCTCACAATTCACTGAGACCACATACAGTTGGAGATGTCGTCCTTGAACTCCGGATTATAAGTGAAAAATCGGAAACAAAAGAGCATTCAGAAAGTTCCAGACAGGAAGGTCTTCTGTTTAGGTCGCTCTGGTAGTCAGTATTTTGTGCTTCTTCTGGGGACCACGAGGCCTTTCCACCTCTGCTAGGATTTAGGGCTTCCTGCCTTTTCCAAGTGTCCCAAAACTCTTCCGCTTCACTGGGACTCTCCCTCTCGCTATGACATATTCCCCTCATCCAGGGCCAAGGCACTCTTCCACTTCTCTGTCCTTTTTAGTCAATGATATGTACCCAGTTCCCTCTTCCACACCTAGGCATATAGCTCCCCGCTCACTAATCGACATACAGGGATATAGTAACATGCACACCCTTCTTCTAGATTCCATTGGCTCTCTTGTGTTCAAAGACACTTTCTACTTCTTGCAGCTTCCTTCTCTTGGTTCAGGGGTCTCTTTCATATGTTCCCAAAGGGCTCTTCTCCCCCTCACTTGAGCCCACCCCGTACTAGGGTTCTAGGGCTCACCTCTTCCTCACCAGAGCACCTCCACTTCTGACGTTTGGGGATTAGGTGCCTGCTTTTCTCGGTCACTGGAGCACCCTTCTTTTTGGGGGACCAAAGGGGTAGTCTGCCCCTCACTGGAGTGCACCCCTATCCTGGGTCTCAGGGAGGCTCTTCTCCCCCTCTATTTAGCACAAGGGGCTTGCATGATCTGCTGCTCTCCACTCTCTCCGCAAACACCTCTTCTCTGCTCACAGCCCAAAAGAAACGGTCTGTCTCTCTTAGCGTTAGTTTTAAAACCCTCACTGTTCTTCCATTCGCTGAGGCAAACTTGTGAATTGATTGGTACATTGGCTTCCTAGTCAAAGCCAGGGGAAGCAAGTCCTCTTTAAAATACGTGCTGCTATCTTGTATTTCTTTCAGTTGGTTTCCATGGCAGGAGTTGGTGTGTCTGCTGCTCTGCTCCTGCCTTACCGCCTGGCTGTTCCAATGCACAAAAGTTAGTTTTGTGATTTGCTGATGCCTGAGAAGTAATCTTAAGATATAGAACAACCTCTGGTAAAGTCCCTACCTGTGAAAACATCTCTGACAGGGGGAAAGGGGAAGTATTTCTCTTTTGAAATGCTGCAGGGAAGGGCGAAAATGGTTCTCCTTCACACATTCTGCTGTTCGGGGGCAGGAGGGGGGGCTTCATTTTTCCCTTTGAGGATCAGCAACCATTGGCAAAGGGGGCTCTCTGGATACACTAGTGTTTCCACATAGCGTGTGTTTCCCTGAAAGACACTGGGAAATCTGCTCTTAGTTTTGATCTATAATTCTGATGCACCTTCGGAGATACAGTCCTGAATACCCTGTTTGTTCGGTACCTGTTCTTTTCTAGCTAGTTTTTCTTTCAGGGGCTTTGGGAATCTGTCAAGGATGGTCCTGTCAGTTCTTCCCTCAGGCGGACCAGAGACTGGATGGGATGTTGGCATTATGACTTTGTCACATATTATAGTGAGCATGATCTTCAAGATAATAATGCGAAATGTAAATTTATAGCATTTGGCAAAAGCAAACTATGGATGGGATTGTGGAATTAAGGTATTCGAGTTCTTGAATCACCACCATCCTTATTGAATCCCTACCTAACCAGAGAATGAGGGGGACTTTTCAAAGCAATATAAACAAGCGCGCACAAACAAAGCCACCTAATGGATCTACTTGCTGCCTTTCATATTGTTAGTTTCTCAATCCTTCCCTTAATAGCCTTTAGAGACAAGGTTGAGCCTATACCATTCTTTGGAGATGAGGAGTGAGCATCTGATCACATCGTGAAACACAAATGGCTGGAGGGTAAAATATGGTGACATACATTGCGATTTTTAGGTTCATGCTAGTCGGGGTAATATGTTGAAATTTGGGTTCGAACCCTATGACTTCATTGGGTGGTGCGATGTGGTGTCTCTTTGCAGAATTGTGGTGAGCTTTTGTCTAACTGAAATAATGTATTGCTTTTCTTGTTGAAATCTGAGATTTTTCGAAAAAAATGTTAAAATAAGGTACCCTATTGGTATGGAGAGAAATCTGCATTTTGGTTAAATATATTGATTTTCAAACATTCCGAGAACATTCTGAGGTCTCTAAGAAGTCACACTACCAGCTGCATCTCCTCAGAGGTATTCTTCCTTTCCTCTCCTTCGCCAAGAAGCTCACTGACTCCAGAGCTCTGGTTCTCCCTAGGCTGGACTAACATCCTCTTTCTAAATCTGCCTGCTTCTACTCTCCGCCCTCTGCAACGCAGCCTGAACAGGACTGCAAGCCTTGGCCTCAAGCCCCGGGATCGTATCTCTCCAGGACTGAAATCTCTGCACTGGCTCCCAGTGGTTGCGAGGATTAAGTTCAAAACCCTCTGCATTGTCCGCAAGGCCTTCTGGGGCCTGGGGCTTCAATACCTCCAACTCCCTCTTCCTAAATATCTTCCTTCTCGTGCTCTTCGGTCATCCGCCTCAAACTCCCTCAGGGTCAGTCGCTTCTCCAAGCAACGAGCTGGCGGTAGATCTCTTTCTTCGGCCTGGGTCCTCCCTCTGGAACAGCCTCCCTGCCTCTGTGAAACTCGAGGAGCACCATCTCCGGTTTCCGGAAGTGCCTCAAGACCTTCCTCTTTGCTTTTGCTTTTTCTCCTATTCTCCCCTGCTGAGCTCCTGACTGATGCTGTACTGGTCACCTGGCCACCCTCTGATCTCGGGGCCAGGTCCCCTTCCCCACCACCTGCACACCTGCACTGCCTCTTGGGCAACCTCTGCACTTGGGTGCTGTTTCTGTATCCCTACAGTCCCCTCAGCACTTGACACTCATCTCTGCACTTACCCCTGCACTTGCAATACATAGGATCAACAGTAAAAAATAAATAATACAGTAGGTAAAAGTGCAGCCAGCTTGTGGCACTTTCCCCACTCGCCTGCACTTGTGTGTTCTCAATGTCACCTGGCCGACTAAGATTGTTGTCTTTGTCTTCCCTCTGTTCCCCCTCCCTTGCCGCGTCACACCTTGAAATGCCATATCATATAAAGAGGTTCTCAAACGACTTTTGTAGAGCAGGATTTGTTGGAAGAGCAAGAATATATTTGGACAAAATCCTTGTTGTTGCTGCAAAATGATGTTTTTAAGATTACTTGAACACCTACCTTGAAGAGAGCATAGCAGAATACTCTTAAAGCATAGATCGCTTTCATAAAGGAAATGAGTAGGAAATGGTAAGCAATCCCCTTTGAACAGTGTGCTTGCGGGTACGTTAAGACGGTCTAGAAAAAAGAAACGTTTCAACATTTGATGCTGGAATATAATAATTACTACTGCCTCAGATATGTGCCTCATATATAAATATATATATATATATATACTGTAAAACTAAGTAAGGCGATATCTCAAATATACAATTTTCGAGAACATGTCGGCTGTGTTTCTTCACAGTATATTTTCTGAAAGAAAATGTATCTTGGTCTCTTAATCTGTTGCAAACAAGTGCAGAGTTTTAGGGTCTGTAAATGCAGCGATTTTATTTGAATTTAAAATAATCTTTTAAGAATGTTTTGTTATTTCTATGAACGTTTGTTCATGATTTATGCAAACCAGAAACAGCAATGACATTTAAAAAAATCTATTGTGTATAAAAAGCGTTTCCAAAATAAGACAACGGGTTGTCTTAAATGTGTTTGCATTTTGTTGGAGGTTTTTTCAATCTCCATTTTATTAAACAAATTTTATTAAACACATTTTGATAATAAATTAAAACAATTAGCAGCTTTTGGTGGGATTTGTCGTCTTGTAGTTAATAATGAAACGTGCAGCAGCTTCTTTACCATTACTTGTTATTTTTTTTAACATCTAAACTGTATCACCACCCTCCAAAGTAACAGGGCTGCTTGACGTCGTTAGTGAATATACTGCATCAGTATTTCATAATAGAAGTTCCAAAAAGAATATGAACAGCCCCAAAAGTGAATGAAGCTACAGTACACATTGATAAAAATTGAGTTCGTGTAGAACTGACCCACCAACAATTGCAGCAAAATATGTCTTTGAAACATAGTTTAATCACATGGTGGGAAAGCATATCACGAAATCAAGATGGACACCATAATATTTATAGTAAGCTTAAACCCAAAGTGAGCTAATTGCACAGTTTTGGAGCAGCAATAGAACATGCTGGAGTGAGGGAGGTGTGCTTTGTTCACACTAAATTGTGTTTTATGTGTTTTTTTTTTTTACAGAGAGATGTTTCAGGGATGTGCCAGGTAACCTATAATGTTTCCGAAGACTTTATCACAAAGATGAAAGACCTTCGCAGCTGCACTGGATCAACACAAGGACATACCTCTGTTAACAAAGCAAGTAGTTTCCTTCTCTGTGCTTATATAGCATTTTGAGCGAAAGGAGGACGCGACATAGTAAAATGTTTGAATGTGGTAGTGTGTTTTCCAGAAAACAAAATGAAAAAGCAAACGCCTCACTGCTTTGCGGCAGTTAACATAAACTGACACATAAGCAGGTGCTCTAGCCGCCAATCTGCTTGCTAAAAACTGAGGCTAAATCTACTGATGGAAGCCCAAGTTTTGAGCGGGCTACCCGCCTGTATAGCCTGACCATCCGCACCTATCTTGTGCTCCCCCTGCTCTGCTGCTTCCCCGCCCCATTTACTTCGTGTCCAGACACCACCTCTCTTTTTACGGGGCACCTATATGGAAAAAACGAGCTCTGTATGAAGCCTTTGCTTCCATTTCCATAATCACTATATTTGAATAGTATTTTTTGTCTAAAACATCTGGTAACATGCTTAGTTGGGGCTGACATTTTGTCAAAGTTGTTCTCATAACCCTGGATAGGAAGCCAGGGTAATCACCCATTCCATGGCCTCTACTGGGTGGTAAAAGCCTCTGGACCCTAATTAAAGGTCTTCACTGCGCTCGGGCCTATTAACTCTGGCGATTACCACATGGATCGGGTGACTATTCTGAAGTATATATGAATAAATATTATTCAAACAGATTAATTTACCAAAATTGAGCCATGGATTTGTTTGATTTTACTATTCTATCCTATACTATTCTAACAGGTATTTCTCTCATGTCTACTGGAATCTTTACTTCATTGCATTTATAACACGTCTCATCGGCCAACCACTCTTATTGCTGTGTTACATTGCAGCGTATAGATAATCGCCTACATAGCTCAGACCTGCTCACTCATGCAGCAGCAAGGCAGGAGCTGACTGTGGGGAAACTTAAAATCATACTAAGAAAATCATTCTCGACAATACAAAAGATTCATTTTAGAGATAACCCAATATACCACTGACTCCATAGTCTTGGCCCTTTATACCATAATCATTGATTTAATTGGTAACCTCCAGTATAACCTGCAAAGTGGAACTTCAGCTTTGTTGACTGTTTTCGCACATTATCGTGCCACTAAAAGCAAACCATGGAAAGTGATTCCCTGAGTAATCACAACTTTAGACCCAGTCCAATTTTTTTGCCCTTGCACGTTGTTGGGTATATATCAAAAGCAATGGTTTCCAAACTTGTTCATGCTGAGCTCCCCTTCAGTAAAAATGTTGAGGGTGCTCTCAAATGGTAGATTCTCCTATATTCTCCATTAAAATAAATGTGCTCTTCCCTCTTTAAAGAGCTGTGTGCCCCCCACCACTGGACATCAGATCACTGGTTTAGGGGGTTTGTGTGTTGTATGCTGAGCTGAGACATTTATGAAGACTTGATTCACCAGTCTCTTATTTTCCTGTGCTCCTTCGTTTGGGAAGACTTGGTTGTTCCACGATGGCACATTTTGAACTGATAATTCTAGGATCCATATCTAGAGTTTCCACTCTGTGTCACAATATCTTAGAGTCAAAGGCAACTTTTAGGTCAAAAACACCATAATGAGGTGGCTTTTTGTCAAAGTCTTACTGTCTTTAGTATTGTTAATGGGAGTCCTATCCAGACATTGGGCCAGTGTTGTTGTGTGGTCTCTGAATCCTGTTTAGGCATTAGAAAGATTCTCTGTTTCAGGGAGTGGGTGGGTTGTTTTTACAATTGAAAGGATCATCTAAAATTATAGGAATTTCAATTTTAAAAATGATACAGCACTTAATAAATGGCATAGTGTCAAAAGGGAAGTTTGTTTTCATGGCAAACTTTGCTACCCTTTTTATATCTGGCTTGCATTACTTTATCCCTGACATGTTCTAAGCAATCAGTGCTGCATGGAACGGGTATAATCGGTGTGTTTTATTTGGCTTTGCACTTCGATTTGTATATTACAATTTACTTTTCTGATTCGTGGCCAGCAACGAAGCGCAGGGAGTCCTTTTACTAAGGTCTTGCTCAGCTGCACATGAGCTATAGTGAATGAAGCTACCATGCTAGGGTTGGTTTATGAGCATGATGGCAACATGTCTGACACTGTACCGTGCAGGCTTCCAATTGAGTGGCACAAAGGTTTTCAATAAAATGTACAATTTGTTTTAAATTATTTACTATTTCTAAAAGAATATACAAAGGTGTGGGAGCCCCTCGACTGAGAAAGAACATGGTTCAAATAACTTGTTCTGTGGTTTGTATCCTACTTGGGAAGGTCTACAACCACGTTTTAGCTCCCTTTACCCTTCACAAAGGCGAAATATCCAGTGTGGTCATACCCATACACCTGTTGTCTTGTCCAATTGTCCACTCCTGTCCCATCTCTCCGTGTCTCGTCTGCTTGCGCCCCTCCCTGCGTCCTTCCCCATTGCTCTCCCTGCCCCCCTTCCTCTTCTCACCTATACCCACCTACTCTATCGTGCTCTATGTCTCTCCTATCTTTTCGAACTGCTTGTCTATCGACTATCCTGCTCTCCTCACTAAATCTGGTAGGAAGAAGTTTAAAAAGGCTATCCTGGTCTCCAACCCAGGCCTCCCTAACGCTGACACCTATTCCAGTGACTCCTCTAGGCAAACCCTCACTGACATCCTCGTTGTTCCCTTGCCAGACCTATGGTCTCCTCATATGGTCTCTGTGCTTTCTCCTCTCTCTCCCTCTCCCATTAATGGTGGCACCCGGTGGGAGGCCCTTCTGACATCCTCGTTGTTCCCTTGCCAGACCTATGGTCACCTCATATGGTCTCTGTGCTTTCTCCTCTCTCTCCCTCTCCCATTAATGGTGGCACCCCCCTCTACTCCTCTAAGGTCATAATTAATGTGTAGACACTTCCCCTGCCTCATCAATTTCCTTCCTTCCCCTGCTGTCCCCTCTCTTCCCGCCACAGCTTCTTGCCTCCCCCTTGGCTACCTTGCCCTCGCCTCCTTCCTCTTCTACCCCCCCTCGGGCCTCCTCTACACCTCCGCAGGGCATACCTGTGATACGTACCCCTTCCCGGAAGTCTTTCAAGGATGGCAACCTTCTCCATATTGCCACTCTTAACTCTCACTCAGCTGTCAAACACTCCTCTGACATCTGCCACCTCCTGGAGGAACTTGATCTTGATATCCTCGGTCTCACCGAGACATGGTTCACGGCCAGCTCTGTCATGAGCTTTGACACTCTCCTTCCTGATGGCTACAAGATCCTCGCCGCGCCAAGATCCAACCGTTCCGCAGGGGGTGTAGCCCTGATCTTCCCCGAGTGGATTCCTGCCTCTGTCATTCCTATGCAGGCCTACTCCTATTTCGAATGCTTCGTCTGCAGGCTCTCTCTCCTAGCCATTCCCTTACTGTTTCTACCATCTATTGGCCATCTGGTCAGATCTCCTCCTTCCTCTCTGAGTGGGCGGATCTCTCCTTTCCCCTCTTAGTCTCGCCCACTCAACTCCTCCTTCTTGGAGACTTTAACATTCACCGGGATGCTCCCTGTCCTTCCTCTGGACTCTTTCGCAACCTCTGCTACTCTCTGACTCTCTAGTTTCCCCTCTGGCCCTACTCACTCTGCAGGGCACACATCGAATGCTCCGATCCCTTCAGACCTTCCCCTTTCTACTATCCCTCTCACCACTCCTCTCTCCTTGAGAGATCACTTTCTCCTTTCCTCCCAGCTCACCCTCTCTACCCCTCAAGCAAAGCCAACTCCAGCACTGCCACCCACCTTCTTGGTCATCCGACCCATGAAGCGCATGTCAGTTGAGGCTTTCGCTGCCACGTTCTCCCCCCCCCCTCATCCCCCTTTGGCTGACTCACACCCTGACACAGCACTTTCCATGCTCCATTCTGCTATCTCTGATGCTCTGGATGTTCTTGCCCCTGTCATGATGATCAGCTTGAAGCCCAAAACCAAGTGAACCTCCTGGTACGACTCGGACCTCGTCACCCTCAAACACAAGTGCAGGGTGGTTGAGAAGAAGTGGTGTGCTTCTAGTATACCCTCTGACAAACTGGCCTGCCGTCATCTCCAAAGGCAATACCGGCTCTCTGTCCGCACTAAGAAGAGAGCCCACATCCAAGCCTGCATCTCTGCGGCAACCAACAACTCGGACGAACTCTTTAAAATCTGCAATGAACTGGCCAGCCCTGCTGCAGTCTCTACCTCTCTTGTCCCTTCCCAGTCCCTCTGCACAGCTCTGGCTTCTAGTTTAATCTCTAAAACACAGGGCATCCTGTCCTCTCTCTCCCCTCCGCCCCCACCTCCCTCTGCCCCCTGCTCTTCCTCTGGCCCTTCTTCGGCCACCTATCCTCCCTCCTTCTCTTCCTTTCCCCTGTTCTCCCCAGATGAGGATTCTAGACAAGTCCGATCTATGAAAGTCTCATCAAAACAGGTTCACCCCTGTTCCCCCAAAACCATCAAGGACACCATTGACTCCCGGGATCCTGCCCTGGCCGACTTCTGTAACCATGCCTTCGCCACTGAAGTCCCCATTCCCCTTGAAGCTCTCTTATGTGCACCCTTTTCTTAAGAAATCCTCAGCCGACCCATCCTGACCGGCTAACTATCACTCAATCTCCATCACTCCTTTCCTGGGAAAACTCCTGGAAAAGCTGGCCATCTCCCAGCTTAATCTTCACACTGAATATGTTGGTTGTCTTCATGATCATCAGTCTGGCTTCAGAGCTCCCAGAAGCACGGAAACTGCTCTCCTGAACATCCGTGAAGACCTGCTCTCCAACCTTGATTCCAGCACCCCCTGTGTCATTATCTTACTTGATCTCTCTTCTGCCTCTGACACGGTCAACCATGCCATTCTGCTCAACCATCTCCATAATAACCTGGGTATTGTCATGATGCCTACCCCCGGGGACCCAGACCAAGTCCAGCAACCCCGGAAGCAGGCATCAAGTTATCCCAAGCAAGCCCAACAACCCCTGCTAGGGGCTATTTTGGTGCAGTCCTGGCGTCTATGGCGCCAGGCTCATATGGAGAGTCAGTCCTGGCACCATAGGTGCCAGGCTCATAGATTAAAACTTACCTGATGCAGACCATGCTGCAAGAGCTCCAAGCCAAAAGAGGCTTGGAAGGGACTACTTTACCTAGGGACTATTTTTTACTCGGGTGGGGCTGGGGAGGAATACTTACCTGGGACTACTTTGGAGGCTATTTAAACCACGCCCAAAGAGCAGCACACGCTTCGCGTTATTCTGCATCCAGCAGCATAACGCTCACTGTGCCTGCAAGTCTGCATCCAGTCTTCTGCCACGCCCGCCTCGAGTCTGGAGCTCCTAGAAAAAAGGAAGAAAGAAGGAAAAAAGGTTAGAACAAGAGCAATGCCTTCGATCCTTACCTGAATTTTCGATCCATCGCGCCTTCGAGCTGGAAGAAAGAAGTTATTTTATGCGCGTCGCCTCGCCTGCTGCAGCGCCGCGCTGAATTCACCGGCCTTCGCAGCATCTTCATATTCCACTGCATCCTCCTGCATGTTCCCACTGCACTCAGGCACCTAAGGAGAAGACAAGAACAGCAAGGTGAGCCAAGGGAATACACAGAGGCAATATTAGTTACCCCCCATAGACTTACCTAATTTTACCACCAGGGGTACTATTCCTCTTCACGGGTCGGCGCAGCTTCCACTGCATCTTCGCCGAACCCCGGCCCCTAAGGGGAAACAAAAGGACAGCAAGGTGAAACAAAGGGACAAACAAGGGGAAACCTCCTCACCACAATAGACTTACCTGATTTTACCACCAGAGGCATTATTCCCCGAGACTTCATACTTTCTCTCAGCGCCTGAATAAGGAAGAAAGCAACAGGTTACATATTGACATTATTTTATCGAACTGTGTTGGATAATACAACCTGAATATTACCGGTTGCCACGAGGAACTCTTCGCTAGGGTTAAGCTGCAACCTACAAGGAATCGGACAAGAGTGAAAGTCAGACATTTGAACTCTTACGAACTACATACTTACGGCGTCTTGCCGGGAATCTCAGAGTCAATATTGTTCTGGAACTCGCCAATTCCTTCGAGCCAGTGAAGCAACTGGTTATCTACGCGCCCTGCGCTCAATGCAGGATGGAGAGCTCATCTTTCCAAACCATCAGGTGAGACTATAAGAGGGGACATCAAAGGTGATCAGTGGGGAGAACAGCGGGAGTGGGGAGGGGTTAACGCTTAATTCCCTTTCTCCATTTGCAGAAGAATATTCCTACGGGCCAAGCAAACGAAGCTAGGTGGGCCAGTCCAGTCCGTCATCTCGGCACTACGCGTCACATTGGTGGAGACTGCAGCTGTCCAGTTCAGATCGACGCCCCTGTGGGAGCCAGGTGAGCGTAACAGGTATCACTGGTCAGGCCCTGGCATGGCTGACTTCTTTCCTCTCTGATCGACCTCCCAGGTCCAACTTTGGTCCTTCCTCTCCTCTATCTCTATCTCTACCTGCGGTGTTCCCCAGGGGTCTAACCTCTCTTCCTGGCTGTTCAACCAATACCTGGCACTTCTTGCCTACCACATTGCCGCTCTCTGCCCCAACTTGCAGTGCTATGCGGACGACACTCAGCTCATTTCTAGGCTACCTTTAGCCACCTCTTCTACTTCTCTCATCTCCGACTGTCTGCTATCCAGGAATGGTGTACCGCCAATGATCTCTGCCTTAATGCCAGTAAGACTGAGATTCTCCTCATCGGCACACCCGCTCCCTCCTTTCCTGTCACTCTCTGGCCGACCTCTCTTGGCCCTCTTCCTGCTCCCACTTGCGAGGCAAAAAACCTTGGGGGTCATCTTCGACTTCACACTCCTCCTCTCATCACATTTCTGATGTCTCTAAGAAGTCCCACTTCTAGCTGCACCTCCTTAGAGGTACGCTTCCTTTCCTCTCCTTCCCCCAGAAGCTCACTGTCTTGAGAGCTCTGGTTCTGTCTAGGCTGGACTATTGCAACAGCCTCTTTCTAAATCTGCTTGCTTCTACTCTCCGCCCTCTGCAACTCATCCAGAAGAGGACTGCGAGGCTTGTCCTTGGCCTAAAGCCCAGGGATCGTATCTCTCCAGGACTGAATCTACAAGGATTAAGTTCAAAGCCCTCTGCATTGTCCACAAGGCCTTTTTGGGCCTGGGGCCTCAATACCTTCAACTCTCTTCCTAAATATCTTCCCTCTCGAGCTCTTTGCTCATCCACCTCCAACTCCCTCAGGGTCAGTCATTTTCTAAGCAACAAATTGGTGGTAGATCTCTTTACTTTTCTGGGGCCTCGCTCTGGAACGCTCTCCCTGCCTCCCTGAAACTTGAGGAGAACCATCTCTGGCTCCGGAAGCACCTCAAAACCTTCCTCTTTGCTTCTGATTTCTCTCCTTCTCTCCCCTGCTGAATCAATTACTGAAACTGCACTGGTTACCTGGCCACCCTCTGATCTCGGGCACAGGTCCCCTCCCCCACCAGTGAGCAACTGCACTGCACCTGGGCAACTTCCACACTTGGGGACTGTTTTCTGTATCCCTACAGTCCCCTACCAGCAGTAGACACCTGATGTCTGCACTTACCCTTTCACTTGCCACCAGCTGGCCGTACTATTACTTATTGGTTATTATTTTATGTATCCCTTTTACTGCACTGTCCCTCCCCTCCAAACTTTCCCCTTCGCCACCTTCCCATGCACTTGAGAGATCTGAATGACACTGGGCTTAGTAAGATTGTTGTCTCTGTCTTCCCTCTGTTACCCCTTCCTTGCCTTGTCACTCCTTGAAACACTTGTGTATCGGTGCCCTGTAAATGCCATATCATATATATCATATCACAAGGATAGGCAAGCGACAAAATGCTAGGCAAATCTCCTCTGAACAAGAGTGCCATCTCCAAACGCAGACACTTGTTTTGGCCTTGCTGGGCCTCCTCAGTGAGGTGAAGCTCAGCCGCTCTAAAGAACAGTGAGCAACGGGTCCACGTCTGGATTACCCTTGGAAAAATGTACTACATTAACAAATGTGTGGGAGCCCTCTACCAAGAATAACTTATTCTATGGGATGGATCCCTTTCAGGAGAGTGTACAATTACATTGTTTTTTTTTGTAACTAATGCCATCAGTCTCAATCCTTGGAAAGCTGTTTAACCTTCCTCCCGCTTCGCTCGAAACTCCAAGCAAATGTGTCCAATGTGGAAACAGTGTTGTGTGCCATTGGCCAGGCCTCTTCAACTTCAGAAAGTTCTGAGCCAATCCTTTCTCTGGAGACTCTGACAAGAACAGGTGTCCTTCTGTATTCTGGAATTTGTTGTCCCTGGAGCCTTTTGCCAGTGTCTAGCAGTTCAGTTATAGGGACATGATTATATTTTAATTTCCAGAAAATTGGAGGATATGTACTTATGAAATGTGCAAAGAGCCTAGAGTATACTACTTCCTCTGTGTTTAATGCACCCATATACCCTAACCAACAGTAAGGTGGCAACTGAATGTGTATTGAAAACCTGTCAAGCCAAGTTGGTTTCATAATTATCTCGATTACAGGAATTCCTAATTGTCTACTTGAGCTGTCATTGAGCATATTTATTTTGTGATGAGAGAGGAAGATTTACTAGTGATCTAAATGAACATATTTTCTCCTTAACAAATTAGAGCTTTTCTATGAGCTTGTGTCAACTAAACTCACATATGAATTGTGCGTTTGAGCACTTTGGCAGCCAATTTAACACACATGTGTTGGAATGGCTTGTCTCCAGGGTTCAATGGACTTGACTGAACATTTCAGTCTGGCATCCATCAGTCATGCCGTTGCCTTTACTATAGAATGTGAGTTCCCAGACTCTTTGAAAGTCCACCAAATGAAATAGCACTATGTTTTTGACATACTTTTTGAGGTTTCAAAAAGGTTTAACCAATATGGTGTACACGGAGTTGATCTATCCAGCGTTCCTGCACTGCAATTCAACACAAATGCTCGTTAAGACGATTTGATCTTTTTAAGACCCTCACCCACTTCCAACAACTTCTCTCTGGAGAGAACCTCCCGAATTATTACCAAAAGAGTCCGTGTTGAGTGTATAGTTTAAGTAGTTTTACATGGAGTAAAGAACTTCCCTAAATTGCATTTCCCTAGTAGAGTCTAACTTAACTGTACTACAGTGGTACTTTTGCTGCTTTGACAATTTAATATATTTAAATGGGTAAAGAAGCCTCTTTATGAAGATAAAATTCACAGCCCAAATAGAGGAATGAAACAGCACAGACGTAATGGCGGAGAAGAGTGGAGCGCACTGTATGATATATGTAATTCATAATGCGCCTGTACACAAGTGTTGCTAGGTACAACACCATAGATGCATCTAAAATATGATTGTAGTCGTCAGACTGGTTTGTAGGGTTCAATTGAGACAGGATTACAGAAACCAGGTTATGTTTTGAAAGGGGTGGTAATGTGTTACTGTGGCAATGCTAGACAGCATGCTGTACTTTTTGTTTTTTGTTGCAAATTTACAGTACACTTAACATATTTGGAATTTGGCACACAGCAAGATGTATGCATGTCAGTGTATGGCTGTTCTTGATAACAGCCATGTGACCACATATGGTCCATGTGCACTTTTTTAGTTTAGTTTCCTAATGATTCAACCAAGATGGCCGCTGCGTATGTCACTGCCACCAAGCCAGATGCTTCTGAGGCCGAGGTAAGATATCCTTTTATAGCTTTACTGCAATCGAGCTATCCAATCTGTATTCTTGTGTCCTTGTGTAGAGTGTGCATCTGCCTACCTGTTGGTTGCTTTGATGGGTCGGCAAGATGTATTTGCTCCTCTCTCTACTTTTCTTGATTATTTGTGGTTTGAGCTTAGCATGGTGGCCAGCTTTGTTTGGGCAGCTGCTTGTGGTTCATAATTTTGGTCTGGGCGAAGTTTTGCACAGCATTGGTAAAGTGTTGCCCAGGAGGTATATCAGGGCCTTGTTTTTCTTGGATTAGGAGGAGGATTGCTCATGGCAGGCTTGGGATCTCAGTTCTTAGCAAGTGGGGGGAGTGGTTTGGGGATGGTGGAGCATCCTGGATTCCTCCATGGCTCAAAATCTTCGGATCTGGTGGGAAAACCGGGGAATTAGAGACTTGCCATTGTACCAGTATGACGAGGTGTAACCTTTTCTAAAGTGGGGATATGACCCGGTTGGATCGAGACGCGCCCCACCTCTCGGTTCACGCGGTTTTTGCTTGCCATGACCGGATGTTTGCAGGGATGGTGTTTGTGGTACGCGTTGACCTGGGGGCACTTGTCCATGATGGAACAGGGAGTCTTTCACGTGGTGCTGTTGGGTTTAAACGTAAAGAGGTGTTCTGTGGGCACAGCTGGCCGTTTGGAGACGCAACCACGTCTCCTTATTGGGTGATACCACACTGGATTAGCAAGGGATAGGTGAGTGGTCAAATGCGAGGATAGTGTTTGCGCCCAGGCTTAGACTGAGCAGTTTTTTATTTGTGCTGTGTGCATAATGCCCTATACTGTATGTTGGGAGTGACTTCGAGGGCATGTTTGCATTGGTTGATTGGGAAACAGTTGTTCCATTGTTATATGATGAACACACAGTGCTTAATTTGTGGGGGTGGTTGCAGGTGCCCAACACCGGTACTCTTTTTTGGGCACCGGAACTAATCATGGGGGGCCAGGGCACGTGCAATCGCTTTATTTGTTCTTCCACTTCACTTTGCTTCATTATAAATCATTGGGTTTCTTTGTCATTGTGATCTCTCGTGCTTGCAGGTGCAGTGCACGGCTGGCTGGGCCTGGGAGGGGCCAGCAATAGCTATGAACAACAAGTTACAAACAACAACCAATGAAAACTGCCATTCTGTTGTTACTATCCAGTATTTGATACATTCTGTATAGTAACACAGAATGTGCGTTTTCATTGGCTGTTCTTCTGGGGCAGTGAAATTTCATGGTGACGTGTTGTTGTTACAGGAGGCAGTGCGGCGCCACCTTCATTTCACGAGTTGCTGTGAAGTGAAGGTGTCTAGGCGTAGCGTGAGAGAGAGAGAGCCTGCCCTGCTGCACTGTGTGGTGCGGCCCAGCTGCTTCCTGGGGCCCCCCTCTGCCTTCTTTTTCATTTGTGCGTGCCAGTGTGCGCCTCCCCACCGCCGCCCACCCTGAGGCTCCGACAGGAGGGAAGACCAAGTCCCAGTCGGCAAAGCAGATAAGTTTGGACCGAAAACAGCAGCCTGCCCTGAGCCTGTCACAGTGATCAGGCAAGGAAGGGCCAGGTCTGGGGTTGGGGGGGCGGCGCGGTCCCCTGACTTGCCAAGAGTCAGGACCCCACCAGGGGCCCGTCCTCACCCAGGCTTCTGTCTGTGTGACCTGTGTGCTGCTGACCGGAGTTGGATGACTCTGCCGCGGCGCGGGCCCGTGGATTTATTTGTGCCCAAATTAGTACGTTTTTAACTTTTTTTCTTTTAAAACCTGACCTTCCGTGGGGCCGGTGGCCGGGGCCCCGCCCCACGGAAGGTAGGTTTTAAAAGAAATAAGTATTTTGGAGTGGTGGCTGGGGCCCATCACTTCAAAAGTAATGGGCCCCAGCCGCCCAAATATACGTTTTTTCTTTTAAAATCTTACCTTCCATGGGGCCGCGGCCGCTGCTGCTGTGCACCTATTTTGTCATCAGCATGGCTGTGGCGGGCGGCCCCACGGAAGGTAGCCTGACGTGATTGAGGCAGCTCAGCTCAGGCACCAAGGCCCAGGACCGGGCGGGGCACGGGTGGCAGCGTGATCTTCGTCCCTGATGGAGTCCTGCTGGGTCTGAGCGGTGAGTGCACTGTGGCTGTGGATGTCCCTTTGGGTTAGCATGTGGCGAGTGCGGTCATACAAAGCACCCGGTGGGAGGAGGGGGGGACCTTGTTGATGGTGGCAGTTTACCGGTTTTTATCGGTTTATCTGCCACCTGCCTCCCGCTCATACACTACTCTTTCTAATATCGAATAGAAAGGCTGTCCCCTGGTGCTGGTACACTGGGTACTGACTAGTACCATTCTGTGTTTTACTTAACACGTTTAATGAGGGTGGCAGTGGTGACCGTTAGGTTTATGCTCTTGGAACCACTTTTGGTGGAGAGAACAGACTGTTCCTGGGAATCCTTGTGCGGGTGTAAAGAGATCTGCCTTTCTTCTTGTTATTGAGGCCCGGCTTGGACTTGGGTTGTAATTCCTTTCTTGCCCTTCACACACTGTCTTCCGAGAGCTTCATCCACCAGTATTTTACCTCTGGAAAACGGCAAGGTTGCATCATACTCATCACAGCTATTGTTATTTTTGTGGCATTTGGAATCGTGAAATGTGTGCGACAGCGTACATATGGTCTTTGTTGTGGACCTGTCAATACGGGTAAGCGTCCTCGGAGCCCAGGAAGCCACCCTGATGGGTCAAAAGACGCACCATGTCTGAAAAAAAGGTAAAAGGGACACATTTGGAAACCTTGATACAACCAGCGAACGGCAGCCTAAAATCACTGGCTTTTTGACAAAAGCTATGCCCCCTCTTTCGGCAACCGCATTGGTGCCGGAGCAACCTCCCACTATGGAACCACCTATACATTCTGACTGAAACGATCTATGTTACTCACCCACGATTGATAATACTGGCCCCTTACTAGACTTATGTTTAAATTTAAAACGTAATTCCTTGGGGCTGAGCTGTCAAACTATGCCAACATTACTGTGACCCCTTTGTGTTAGAGTCCGACTGGGGTGGCCGTGGCTGGGTGGCCCTTGTGTCTTGGGGAAGTTGTCAGTATTGAACATGGGACGGTGCATTTTATTCATTTACACATATGTAGATGGGTGTATTTTATTCTATTTATACAAATATGTGGATGGGTGCATTTTGGAATCTGCTCTTTAGACAAATGTCCCAGCTGTTAAGCCTTTTCTGTCCCCGGACGGGGAGGAGGGGTGGAAAATCACCCGATTTTTGTTCTCTGCACTTTGACATGACAACCCATTGAAGTGTGTGGGCGGCGGCCGGCGGGTGAGTAAACTGATTAATTTACAAAGTGACACCCCCCAAGGCGTGTGAGTTGAGAGGCGTCACGTGTGAGTTGAGAGAGGCATGGGCAGGTCTTACCGGTGGTCTTGGTTGTCAAAATTAAAGATTCGGGCAATAAGAAAACAAGAGCCTTTCTCTCCTCTGCAACAGCCCCCTGTCCCCCACCAGGATTGCAGAAAACTGCCCCGCCGCCCCAAAGCTCTCATCACCCTGTGCTTGTCATGCCCGCCTGGACCCTCATCCTGCAACACCCCCCTAACTGCCCAGTAACCCAATAGATTCTCACTGGGCACTGGGAAGGCTTTCACCCCTTCCTCCGAGGGGGAGCCCAGCCAAGCACTGAGGCTGTTGCTGTTCCCTTCAGCAGCTCGCCTCTCATTCCCGGGGGACCCCCCTGGCGCTGCAGCCCTAGATAGCAAGTGGGAGTTCCTCAGAGAAGCAGTCATGCAGGACTTACCCTCGGGCCTAAACACATCACCCCGGGACCCTGCGTGCAAAGCCCCCAGGACACTACGTGCACAGCCCCCAGGTCACCATGAGTGCAGCCCTGGGACACTGTGAGCACAGCCCTCCCACCCCATCGGGACTCCATGAGCACAGCCACAGACCCCTGAAACAATGTGAGCACAGCCCACCAGAACTCTACGTGCACAGGCAGCCAAGGAGGTCACTGCATGCACACCCCCCCCCCCCCCAGGACACAGTGTACACAGCCCCTCAGGACAGTGGGTGCTCTCAGCCTCCAGGACAATGCATGCACAGCCCCTCAGGACAGCATGTGCACAGACAGGCCTCCAGCACACTGTGTGCACAGCACAGCCCCTCAGGACTGCACAGCACATGCAGCTTCGTTTGTGTCAGCAATCCAGCCCCACATTACCTGAGCGGAGCTGCAATATCCTTGGGGGGGCGCATAGGGGTCCCGAATTCCTTGACCCAAGTGATGTGCGTTTAGACCCCCTTCACAACGCGGTACACGATACACCACATGGCCATTTGCAGGTTTTACACTTGCATATTTGGGATTTTTCCATCATTTCGATCCTTCGGGCCCCCGTCTGCCCGTTTGACACCCTTTTGTTTGCAGGCAGGAGCAGCCATGGTCTTGTCAGCTATGCCTCTCTCCACTGCACTAACATACTGCACTGCTTCCTTCACCCCAAAACGCACACCCGGCAGAGTACCGGAAAGGATTCGGGCGATGCAGGGGCTGAGTGTTTCGTTTTCATTGAAAAGATAGCACTGGCTCAGACTGGCCTATGGGGCAAAGATAGCATTCAGCTCAGACTGGCCTATAGGGCAATGCACGAACCAAAAACACAAAATGCTACTGTGGGCCAGCTTTTTTGGTCCATGTGGGCCACTTTTTTGTCCCATGTGGGCCAGTTTGACGAGTTACTTCACCATTCGGCTAGTAGTTTGGGCCAGTGTCACTGAAAAAATACTCTTTTAAATGCACAATATGCCTCACGTTTTATCAAAAAGCCTCCCCCGTGGGTACTACTCAGGACAGCAAGTATGGTCCAGACGTCTAACAAGTGTGTTCTAGAACTTAGAAGTGTATTCAAATGCACTCTTTTGCCTCTGGGGTTGCCGGAATGCTGGAACCACTACACCTACCATAACAAGTGTTTGCCAACTTTAAAGCGTTATACTTTCTCAACCCATGTGTGCCCTTCCCCATCCATCCCACTAATAGCCTGTGCCAGCAGTCGCTGCAGCACCAAACATGTGACATGGAGCAGCAGCAGAGTGATGGGCCGATCTAGGTCTAGTACTGAAATGACCCAGGCCGCGCGCTGTTAGGGATAATTCTCTGTTTAGGCTGAATTTTCTAACCTAGTGAGTCCCCCAGCAGCTTTGCTGGATTTCTGGAGTTTGTTTTCTTTCTCCTGCCAAGAGTGAGTCTCTTTTCCTCACACTCTTGGACATGATTTGAGGGGTTCCTTTGACTGTTGTTGTGTTTTATGGGCTATGGGGTCTTTTACTCCATAAGGTCTCATGTGTTTTTACTATGTGTGTTACACAGCACCCTCAGTGCAGTGACACAGGGGTCTCATAGTGACACCCCACCATAGACTCCATACCCTGGGACTGACTACTGTCTCCCAGGGCATGTAAAGTCACCATTGGCTTTACTAGTCCCAAATTATGAACAGAAACCAGTACAAACCATCATATGGTGAACGTACTGGTCGGGGCAATTCGATTGCCCCGGGGTCTGTTATTCGAGGGGGCACGTCTCCGTCCCCCCTGATCGAGTTTTGGCTGGTGGCAGTGGATACTACTTTTTATATTCGACCGCGAATATATCTCTAGATTTTCCCATTGTTCGAGGCTACCAACTTTAATTATTTAATTCCTATAGCCTCGAACATACCGCCGGGTTATTTATTTAATATGAATTCACTGGTTGGTATTTTTTGCCAGAACTCGATTCTAAAATGGCGTTTGTGTTCTCTTCTGTGACTCCAACCCAAGTCGAGCCCTTTGTTCCACTTTTTGGTGGGCTTCTCCACAGAAGCCTCCGAAAGTGGTGCCACTCTGTCTGGGTACCACAGGGGGTGTGGGAGGGGGTTTAGGCACCCTGGACTGAGTTGCCTTGGCAACTCAAGTCGCACTCTTGTGTGATTAGGCCCAAGTGGTGAGCCGGCCAGCCTCACCACTTAGCATGTTTGATTGACAGCTAGGCTGAATGAATGGGGGTTTCTTGCATAAAAGCAGGGCTTTTGGGAATGGAACTTCAGAAGTCGCCACAGGACCTGAGAATCCGAAGAGGGAGAAGCTGAGCAGACCTGCAACGACGACACCACCGGTGGAGCCCTGCTGAATCGTCTCACCACTTCCCGTTGAAGTGGTTGTCCCCACTTGAGCTGGTGGGGACAACCAGTTCGCTTTCCTTTTCGCCTACCAGAACGTCTAGTGGTCGAATTGCCCATGCCAAGCACCCCGGCAACCGGATAGCCACTTACCACTGAACCGCGAAAGAAAGGACCACTCCTTTGAATCGAGAAACTCCGCGGCTGGTTCCTTCCCTGGCAGCACAACGACCTCCTGCTTTCCTCCCCGCCGAGATCTTCTCTTCTGCCGGACGAAGCACCGACTCGCAACTGCTGCCAGGAACAACTGCCCCCGCTGGAGTGTTCTCACCAGTTCAAGGTACTGTATCCGCCTGGCCTCCCTTTCTATAGATTGCTACAAGGTGACAGTAAATCCTTAACCTTCTAGAGTGGGTTGGCCTCTATACCATCCAACTGGTCCCTTCCTTTTGGTCCAACTTCTTTCTGAACCTTTTCGAGACTTTTGTGCACTTTTCAACCGTGTGACCTTGGACACATTTCGTTCTGATGCTCTTAAAGTGGATCCGGCTTTCTGAACTCTAACTTCACGGTTTGATTCTGCCTTCCTCTCTTGCTGTGTTCTTCTGGAAGTGTTTGGATCTGTTTCAATTTATGCTCTGCCTTTCTCTCCCTTTTAAACCGAATTATTAGAGTGCCATCTGCGTTAAGCGCTCACCGCTGTCGGAAAATAAGTGGGGCTTTACTTAAGACTTGTCTAATATTCTTTTAAGGGAGTGTATATACTTTAGTGACTGTGTTTTTGAACTTGCTTGAGATTAGTGCCAGTGTGTTTTCTTAGATGTGTTTTTAAATAAATAATTATATATCTTTTACACCAAAGCCCTGGTCAGTGTTTGCTTGTTCTACTGTGTTTACCTGCCCTATTGTGTATGCTCTGTATACTGCCTAACTCTTCTTGAGAGAAGTCTGACTGCTCAGCCACAGCTACCAGGTAAATCTGGGTGGTGTGCAGACTGCTACCAATTGGGTTTACTGCTAACTCCTGCAGTCCTAAACTTTTTGCAGTGGTCCCTAAGGGAACTGCACAGGTTTCTGCCTAACATGCGCCATCAGTGCGGGCAGCACTGCGAGCAGCGCCGCGCGCTGCATTATGGGGCCAATATTTTTTGGGCACTGGCACTTATTTTTTTTACAAATGAAGCACTGTGAACACATGTCTGCACGTTGTCTGTTGTAATGTGGTGTGACACGTGGCTCCGAGAGTTACTCGGTGAAGCATGGCTACTAATTGAGTATTAGAGCTGGGAGGCTCTGGTTTTCGGAATTGTTGGCCTAGTGTGCTAGTGGTTGTTCCCAGCGTCCGTGCAGCCAACCTCACTGCGCCTCAGTGTGTCGTTTATCTTTCTTTGGTCATGTGTTTGTGCTTTTGGGGGATTTTTTTGGTTTGGCTCAGCCTTTTGCGTGGTTTGCGGCGTGCGTGTGGTGCATGGCACACTCCGGCCATGTTCATTGATGCTTTTGTGACCCTTTTTAATCGTGAAGTCCTTCTGACCGGAGCTTTTGAGGAATTTGACCTCCTTAATGCCCGCTTATTATAGACTTAATGTTCATGTTCCTACATGCATGCTGGCACAGAATGTGTGGTGTCCGAAGGCATGCACAGGGACCAGCGAAGTGGCTGTTGTCGGTTGTGGCTAGGGAGAGAGTGTGCTGGGTTTTCCTCCACCTAGTAGCTTTGCACTCTTATAATAGACTGTATGGTTACTTTGCACTTTCAATGATACGCCATGGAGTTTAAATGCGCGAGTTTCATCTTTTTTCATAGAATCGTTGAATGTGCGTAATGAGGGAGGCTATATGGAAGATCGGATTGGAATGGAGTATGAAGTTTGGTGTCTACAATCGTGGGCTACTTTTTTCTTTTTATGCAAGTCCGCTGTCCGGTGGAGGAAATTAACAACAGGAGGTCTGTCGGGCTGTTGCGCGTTTTCTTCTTCTTTTTTTATACCAACTAGGGAAGAAAGACACTAAGGACTGGTAAGGATTTGGGCCCTGGCGAATAAGCCCACGGTTGGAGAGTGTCTGGGAAAAAGGGCGGGAGTTGTGCTTCTTAAGCAGAACTTTAGATTTGTCAAGTGTTTTTTTCTGGTGCTTTTCTGGTTCCCGGTTGGAGTGGACACAGACTGAACATTTCGGACACAACGTGGCGAACTTGCCTCTGGACGGAACTGGGACTGCTTACTGTAATCAGCAGGGTGAGTTTTTGAATTTGGATCAACCATTCTGAGGTCCTGGATTGAGGACTTGGGCCTGGTGCTGTGCTCGGGATGTGGGTTTGCCAGTAGTGTTCCGGCAGAGCACCTGGGTTGTCCTGGGGCTGCCGACACTCCATGCCAGACTGTTTTCTTTTTATGTGAGGGCCGAGGCGGCTGGAGGGTAGCCGTATTTGACACCAGTGGCCATGTAGTGTTGGGAGACTTTTTGTTGGTAGTGCAATGGGATTGACTGCCCCTGATCGATGACATCTGCAGTCGGTGGGGGGGCATGAGTGGCACCCTAGAACTAATTATTGTGATGCTGTGCCACGTAATAAACACAATAGTTGGTAATTAGTCTTCATCAATATGTTTTGTGATAATAGCAATCACTTTTTTTTCCATACCACATTCTAACTTGGATTTATTATCAAGAATGAAACCAAAATGTTGGTAAGATGCTAATAAAGGTTTAGACTCCCGCTAATTACAGATTTCATGAATTCTTTAGCTGTACAACACACTCTCTATAGCCCTCCACCCTTCCCCTGGCCCCCCGACCCCCACATCCTAGTTCTTGCACATACTGACTCGACTCTAGACCATACCTGGTCCTCGGTTTCTGGAGTCCCAGAAACGCGATCCTGGGGGTGGGCCTTGACAATTTTAAAACACAGCTGGTGGGATACGAGCTTTAATACCTACCCTGCCTGCTGGAGCACATGTCAGGACCCCCCACACCCCTCTACACTATAATTTGATTTGGGGAATCTGCTTCATGCTTATTGTTATAACTTTAAACAACTCACAGTCGCAATTGTGTAGCGGAGTGATGCAGGCCTTAAATTGTGCACGCTCCAGTAGCCAGTGGCTAGTGATGAGTGACAATTGGCGAGTAAGAAATGGTGTGCCTTGTTTGTATGGCAAACTGAGGAAGCCAGTCAATTTTGTATGCCTGGCTAGTAACTTGCACATTTGTATCCCTGTGTGAAGGACTCACGACATCCCAGTTTATAAAGCACCCCACTATATTTCCCAAAAAGCTATGTTTTCATACAAGGATTACAGAAGCCAGAAAGATTCGCCTGACTTTAGGTGCCTTTTAATTAGAAAGCCTAAAACATAAAGTGAAAGCTACTATCCTCATGTTGGCGGGATTTTTACTGTGCACCACTGCCATTTGCATGGCGGGGCAGCTACTCCTGCAGATCTGAAAGGAGAGCGAGGGGTCATGCAAGATAGGGTTGCTGCTGTGCTGATGCATCCAGTTAGGAAGTACCTGGGTACAGTGTACAGGTTTGTTGTTTTCAGGTGGTCTGTGTCGAGGGCAAAGAGGCATGTGTGCCTAGATGGGAACCTTGTGGGCCCATGGTGCGTGTTAGAGCGCATTGGTGGTGGTGGTGGCGGCATGTAAACTGGTAGTAGAGGTTCAGAGATGTGTTGTTTGATGTCTATTGCTTTTTGCCAGTGGCATCGCTGGTCTGCGTAGAGGTGAAGAAGAGAGTAAGGGTGTTAGGGCAAACAATCTAGGATTCCAAGGAGCAAAGGGATGGGACAATTCACCTCGGGGTATCAATTCAACTAGAGCAAGCACTTCATATAGTGCTAAGGAGACAAATATAGTGGGTCTACTGTTAAAGTAGGGCTTACCATCCAGGCAGTGGGACAACAGTTAATCTAGGATGCTAAGGAGGCAAATTCAGTGGGACTTCAATTAAACTAGGGTGAATAAGTTAGCTAGGGCAAGCAATGCATGCAGTGGGACAATGATTATTCTAGAGCATTCCATTTTCGTATTGGGTCACGAAATAAACATGTGGCGATCTTTCTTTTAACTGGCCGCAGACATCTGTAATGGGCGCGCCAGTGGCTTGCAATCCAAGGCAACCTACTATTATTTAAAAAAATGTTTTTTTTTTTTTACTAAGTAGCAATTTGTCAATATTTTGGTTTAGCATTGAGCCTAAAGAACCCAACTGGTATTTTGGAGTCTTAATCATGGCCCTCTGCCTATCTCAGATGAATTTGTTGTACGTGAGCTTAAATTGAAGTGTGCAACCACAGAGTGAATTCTACAGTCCAGGCTCCTGAGAACACATTCATAATATTAAATTATTCTAGCAATTTTCCAGAGCGTTTCTAGGTTAGTTTGTTACGTTGAAGAAATATGCGTCTTTATTTTTCAACTTTCCGCTTAAGATAAGGCAGCATTTGGCAAGGGGTTCTTGTTATATCTCCGCCTCTTCTGCTTATATTTGAATAGCCATTTATTGTATTTTGAATTTTTGTAACACAACACATGTCGGCACAATCACTTCAAAGGGCAGGCACGTGATGATGGTGGGTTACAAAAGTGGAAAGTGTACATCGATATCTAACCACAATCTCATCAGGCAGAATCCCAAATAGAAATATACAGCATACTGAAAAACAAAAAAGAGAACATGCAAAGGGGAGTGGCATTTGGACAACTGGTGGGATCCATAGCAAGTGTGATGGGGACAATGGAGGCCACTAACATTTCTTACGTTTTGGTTGAATCTCCCTACAATTAACTTATTACTGTTGGGGTGGAAAGCGTTTGCAGAGAAGGATGCATTGTGCAGTTTCTTGTTTTGTATAATATAGATGAAATATCACTTTCATTTGGATCCTTTTTTGGCTTTCTCAAGAAGATATATTTATGGCTCTAAACAAAAAGTCATGAGGCAAATCCTGCATTCAGAGGCAGGGTTGTGTTCCCACACAGTATGGAAGTCTGGGGATCCCGAGCTGTATGCTAGAAACTTGGCAGCCGTGCAAGTGGCATTTCACACTGCAATTCCAACCACACAAAAACTGCTGTAGTGTAAAATACAAATTGTTTCAGTGCATGTGTTCACCAGGGCAACTTTTCGCCCATTGCGAATACCTTACAGAATAGCACACGTGTTCTGTGTACAGGTCCTGAATTTCCCCACGTATATAGATTTCAATTCTGGACCGATTTTAACATTTTATTTGTCAGTACGACATTCAAGGACTCGGACACATTAATTTAACGATACTGACGCGTTTCCATTGAGACAGTTTCGAATTGGCAGGCGTTTTCGAATTGTCACTAGTCCAAGTCAAAGGGTTCCGGGGTTGACTGCTGAGTTGTTGCCTTGCCCCAGGTCCCCTCTATCTGTGCTCCTCATCTGAAGGATCCTTTATTCGTTAAAAACGCGGGCCCCTTGGCAGGTGGAGCCCGGCATCTGCGTCATCACGAGTCTTTTTATACCATCCGATTTCTTACACAAGGTCACACATAAAGGCACGTAGCCAAGCATTTGCTGTTCATGGCTGCGGTTCTGTGTTTGCCTCTGTATGTCCTAGTTTTTAATGTGGCGTTCTTTGTCAGGCTGCGGGTTTAATAAAGAGCTTGTTAGTACATTATGTACAGTTGAAGATCTACAGAAGTGTAATCTATATCACTCGCATCCATTGAATCTAGGGCGGAGTTTCAAGAGGAAACGCATCTTTCCATTTGCCATCAGTTTTGGTACACTGAAGAGGATAACATTGTGAGAGTATCACCACTTCTAATTTTATATATTTCAGCATACTTCGAAAAAAAGAGGGGGTGAGGAGCGCACTCCAGTTCCCAACTTTGTGTACCTTCTCCAGTTCAGTTGCTCTTCTCCTCCAAGCGCTTATATGCCTCTTGCAATCTTCAGGGAGGCAGTCTGTTCAAGTGTTGCTGATTAGTGCCAATTTTGGCCTCAGGGAATTCTGGTAGCTGTAGTCAATGCTGGTAGCCAGGAACCAATTCCCCTCCATATATTGCAGCATACATCTGGCTGTGTCTGTTGTCTCACTGTTGCCAACCTCAAGTTTCCTGCAATATGATGACAATGATAAATAAGCTCTGAGCATGCCACACCTTTTTGACCAAGTTGCTGTATATCCTAAAACACAGTCAATGGCAAATTTTAGTTGCACTCATCTCTGCCTCACTCAGTCATCCTTTCCATACCCTAAGTGAGGTTCTTGATTCAATTAGCACGCCTTGGACACTGGGCCAGGCTCTGAACACTAGCTTTCCCATTACATGCATACCCCTAATCATGCATTACCGTAAAACACCCCAAGCCCAGCCAACGGACCCACCGGGCTGAGGTTGCCAACAGCACATCACTGCTCTCTTACACTTTTCCAGCTCATTCCCACTAACTCACCCTACCATCCCCTTTTTCTCAGAGCCACCAGAGCGCCACAGGACCACTCCGGTGGTGATAGTGCGCAGTACAAATATCCTTTAACATTAACATTGCATACCATGACCATGAAGTGTACATCCCCTAGCCATAAACTGCACAATTCCAACCACTTCACACAGGCGCGCACACGCCCAGCCATGCTCAGTACTTCCTCAAGTGCTCATCTGTGCTTTCGTATGGGTACTGGGAAAACATTTTCTCTCTTCAGACGGTATGTGCCACTCAGCATCCCTGTGAAGGCTAACTACACTGTCAATGATTAGTAATATACATATTGGAAGGTAAGAGCAGGGCTTTAAGTGGCCTGCCATATAAAGCCGGGGCTTGTAGGGGGTGTATGGCCGGAAAGGGGCGTGGCCTGGTAGGGGGTCAGCAGCGCAATTAAGAGGCAATACTTGCCTCACCTCAATGCCGCCTGTTTGGCCGTGCCCCCTTTAAGAGCCCTCGCAACTAACTGGGGCGTGAGAGTTATGAACCCCGCATTTCTAATGAAAGGAGTGTCTGGTGGGGGTCGCAACACAATGAAAATGCAGGCGAGGCGTTTTCTAAAGCCTGACGCTCTCACTTAAGTGAGAGCGTCAGGTAACTGTGGTTAGCAGGAGACTTTAGGGAGCCCCGGCAGTGACCCGTTTCAGATGGAATTTTCGGAGCCTACCGTTGCTCTGCCCCAACTAGCGCCGGCCCACATAAAGCCCTGGGTAAGAGAACATCAAGCTCATGACTTGTAACATTGAGGCTGTTGTATATGTTATTCTCTGTGCCTGTATTTTAAAATGTACAAATGATAAAGGTGGGGGTTAGCAAGCACTGATCACATACCCACAGGAGTTAGTATGGGTTCCCTACGGCCATCACTTAAATTGCAACAAACATAACAAGATCACTTTTGGCATGCAACGAAAATGGTATGCAATGTTTCTATCAACCATAATTACTTTGTGGTATTCTACTTCGACTCTTTTGTGCCAACCTTTTAAAAATGTGTGTGTATATATTTATATGGGTGTATGCTTGGGGTTTTTATGTATGGGACAAGGGGCAAGTAGGAGGTGGGGTATAGAGGGCTAGTGGGGGCCCCCCAATTTAAAAAAAAAAAATGAAAGACGTCTGCATTGTCGCATCAAAGTAGAAGACCACAATGTAAATGTGGTCGATGGAATCCCATGGAACCAATGAAACCAGTTAAATTAAAGCCAAAAGGGTTTGCCCGGGATACTTCCAGAAATTGCCTTCATGACCGAATTTAATAGAAAGGCGTTATCGGGCAGTCGTAAGGTGCATCTGTACCTTTCGCCAAGGAGCCCACTTTGATTTGAGAGAAACTGTAGGCGTTCTATATAGAAGAGAGGAAGTGGCTCTACAGTTACCATGCTTTGTTCCTCTTCCCAGACCTTCCCTGTCCTTTTGTGTATTGTTCTGCTGTGCTCTTCCTTCCTCTATGTCTCTCTTGTCGAATGCTCTGTTTTTTTTATGCCCCGTTATCCCGATTGTTATTTACATCGTACTGCCCTGTGTTCTGTTGTGCTCTCTTTCTAGGTATCTTTTCTGTTGACCGCTCTGCTTTTGTTGCCCTGTTATCCTGATTGCTGTTTACATCGTATTGCCCGCCGTCATGCTGTTCTCACTCTTTTCCTCTAGGTTCCCTTGTTTGGTTGCTCTACTTCTTGGAGGTCTCCTCATATTGTACTGCCTACATCCTTGATGCGCACTTCTTTCTTCTAGGTTCCCTTAGTGGTCTGCTCTGTTAAATTCGTTCTGTTATTTATTGCCCATCTGCTGTGGCCACTCCTCCATCTACGTCCCATGTGAACTTATTGTCTATTTTTTCTTCTGAGTGTCATTGTCTGTCCGCTTGCTCCCCTGCTCTTTGTGTCCTAACCCTAGTGTTTCCTCCCGCCAATCTCCACCCCCAACCCTTTCTCTTGCATTCTCTATGGTGCTCTCTATTTATTTTTTATTTTTTTGCATTTTTAAAGCGCTCACACAGCCTCGGGGCATCGAGGCGCTGTTACAGGAATATGACTTAGTTGTATATGTATAACGCGCTTAATGCGCAGAGGTTTCTAAGCGCTGACCCGGTGATCGAACCTGTGTTGCTTTGTGTCTTCTTGTTTCCAAGGCCAGCACGTTGCCGCTAAGCTATAACCCCGGGACTGTCTCACCTATCTTTCAAACTGCTTTTCTATTGACTATCCTGTCCTTCTCACTAAGTCTGGGAGGAAAAAGTTGAAAAGGGATGTCCTGGTCTCCAACCCAGGTCTCCCTATCCTGATACCTACACCAGTGCTTCCTCCAGACAGACCCTCACCGACATCCTTTTTGTCGTTCCCTCTCCAGGCCTATGGGCCCTCAATATGGTCTCTGTGCTCTCTCCTTATTCCTCTTCACCCATTAATGGTGGCAACCGGTGGGAGGCCTTCCTGGCCCCCTTCCACTCCTCCAAGACCATCATTAATGTTTATCTAAATGGCACCGTCTTGGTCCAAGGCCCTCAGGCCAACCTCCTCCTTTTTGATAGACGCTTCCCGTGCCTTATCAATTTCCTGTCTTCTCCTGCTGCCCCTTCTTTCCCTTCTCTTGCTTCTCTGCCTCATCCATCCTCTGCCACCTCTTTGGCACCCTCTACTGCTTCTCTGGCCGCCCCGTTGCCTCCCTCTCTCTCTCTGGCATCCTCCTCCTTGGCTACCTTGCCCTCTCCTCCTCCCTCATCCGCCCATCCTCAGGCTCTTTCTCCACTTCCTCAGGGCATGCCTCAGACCTGTACCCCCCACAGAAGTCTTTCAAAGATGGCAACCTGCTCCACATCGCCACTTTCAACCCTTGCTCAGCTGTCAAACACTCCTCTGACATCTGCCGTCTCCTTGAAGAACTCCACCTAGATGTTCTTGGTCTGACCGAGATGTGGTTCATGGACAGATCTTCACAAGTTTTGGCACTCTCCTCCTTGATGGCTATAACCAACTTCTCTACGTCCAGAACCAATCTTCCTGTTGGGGGGTGTAGCCGTGATCTTCCCGGAGTTGATCCCTGCCTCTATCATTCCTATGCAGGACTACTCCTCCTTTGAATGCCTGATCTGCAGGCTCTCTCTCTCTCCTGGCCCCTCTCTCTCTGTGCCCACTATCTACTGGCTGCTTGGCCAGGTTACCCCCTTCCTCTCAGAGTGGGTGGACCTTGCCTCCTCCCTCCTTGCCTCTGCATCTCAACTTGTCCTTAGAGACCTTAACATCCACCTGGATGCTTCCTGTCCTCCTTCTGGACTATTTCGCAACCTCTGTGATTTTCTCTAGTCACCCCTCTGGCCCGACTCCCTCTGCTGGGCGCATTCCTGTATATTCTGTTCTCCTCAGACCTTCCCCCTGTCTAACCCTCTCACCACTCCTCTCTCCTGGAGTGATCACTTTCTCCTTTCCTCTCATCTCTCTCTTTACCCCTCAGGCCAAGGCAACTCCAGCTCCGCCACCTACCTTCTTGGCCATCCGACCCGTGAAGCGTGTGTTAGTTGAGGCTTCCGCCACCACTTTCTTTCCTCCTTCTGCACATTTAGCTGACTCGCACCCTGAAACAGCTCTTTCCAACCTTCACTGTTCTATCCCTGACATTCTTGATGCATTTGGGCTTCAAATGGATCCTCATGACAGGGGCAAGTACAAGTGCAACCCGTGATACAACTCGGACTTCGTCACCCTTAGACGCAAGTGTAGGGTGGTTGAGAGGAAGTGGAGGGCAACAGGTTCACCCTCTGACAAACTGGCCTGCTGCCTTCTCCAAAGGCAATACAGACTCTGTCCTTGCTAAGAAAAGAGCGCACATCCAAACCCGCATCTCTGCGGCATCTAACAACTCGGCCGAACTCTTTAAAATCTGCAAGGAGCTGGCCAATCCTGCTGCAGTCTCTACTTCTCCTGTCCTTCCAGGCCCTCTGCATGGCCCTGGCATCTCATTTAATCACTAAAACCCAGGACATCCTGTCCACCCTCTTCCCCCTCTCCATTCTCCTCATCCTTTCTTGGCCCTCCTGCGCTGCCTCTCCTCCTCACTTCTCCTCCTGTCCTTTGTTCACCCCTGACAATGTTTCTAGACAAGGCCAATCTATCAAAGTCTTGTCAAAACAGGTTCATTCCTGTTCTTCCAAAACCATCGAGGACCACATCAACACCCTCGCTCCAGCTTTGGCCGATTTCTGCAATCACTCTTTTGCCCCTGGATCCTTCCCCCTCCCCTCTGAAGCGCTCCCTTGTGCACCCCATTCTTAAGAAACCTTCTGCTGATCCTTCACGTCCAGCTAACTATAAGACAATCTCTCTTACTCCTTTTTTGGGCAAACTCCTGGAAAAGATGGGCATCTCCCAGCTTAACCTTCACACTGAATCTGTTGGTTGTCTCCATGACCATCAGTCTGGCAATCAAGAGTGGCCAGAAGCATGGAAACTGCTCTCGTGAACATCTGTGAACACCTGCTCTCAAACCTCGATTGTAACCTTCCTTCGGTCTTCATTGTGCTTCATCTTGCCTCTGCTTTCGATATGGTAAACCATGCCATCCTGCTAAACCGGTCCCACGATAACCTGGGTATCACTGATCAGGCCCTGGTGTGGCTGACTGTCAGAATCCGGGTTTTGCCCACGGAGTGTAGCCGTAGAATTCTTCCCATCAATGTACCCCTCTAAATGAATTAAGCATGTAGAGGAGTCTAGTAATGGGAAGATGGAACACAGCACAAATCTCAGGAACTGTAGGGAACAAGAATAAGGAATCGTAAATCTTAACTTGATACAAGAACTCAGAATAAGGAACAGATAACAGTAATCTAACCTGATTGGTATATTAGTATACTTGTCTTCTGAGTGTGGGAGGTTGAGACAAGACAATCTGTGGAAACGCCCTAGCCAGAACCTGGGAGACAGAGTAACAACTGTAAGAGAAATGGCTGAATGGCTATGAATGGGTAAATACGTGGGTAGGTTACAAGACTTACCGTATGGTTCTTTGTGAGGATGTAGAATACAGTTCCAAGAAAGGCACCCTGTGTACTCCACCAGACAACCTGATCACGATGGCACAAGCACGCCTAACACAGTGTATGTCTCTAGTTCTTGTGTGTCCCCCGTCCCGACGGCACGAGGACGCCTAGCGATTTTGCGCCATTGGGAGTCTCTAGTTCGGGTGCTTTGTTTGGTAGAGGTACACTGGCACGTCGTTGGAGGTTGGTTCAACGTTCCAAATTGTCCGGGTAAGCCTTTCCAGGTCGCCGTTGTGCTGGGCGTTAGAGTCCAAAGCGAAAAGCGGAAGAAAGTTGATGGGGTGCTCCGGGTCGTGAGGAAGCAAGCAGCGACAGATGCAAAATATGAAATCCGGTTCTCAGGTTAGTAAGCAGTCCGAGGTTCGTTAAACCATCAGGTAAATGACAAAGACACAAGGAGTTGGCAAGGCAAGGTTGAGAGGGTAATGCAAGGTCTCAGGAAAACAAGGTAAATGCAGAGTTCGTAAAACACAGAAGCCGCGATTCTTAGAAAATCAGAAGCGGCGAGTTGTGAAAACCAGAAGTCTAAATATCCTTCTTTGCGCAAGCCTTTACGTGACCGCCCCCTGCATGGGACGTGTAATGTGCATTCCACGGACACCAAAATCGCCATGGCAACCTCCAAATGCAAGAATTCCAGGAAAGAGGATTTGCCCGGGTTGGAGATGCAGGGAGTCCGTGGGAAGAACGAAGGTGGGATACAGGGTGTGAATGCCTAACCCCAGAAGGATTATTGCCATGCATGATGTGAAGGCAATAATTAGATCATTACCCTCCGGGAAGGCGCCGGGCATGGATGGCCTCCCTGGGGAATTTTATAAGACATACGAGGAGACCCTTGCCCCTCTGCTTGCACAAGTATATAACGAGGCTTTCGAGCGAGGCTCTCTCCCGAACTTCATGAGTGAAGCAATAATAATTCCCATACTGAAGCCTGGTAAAGATGGGACAGACTGCGGGTCATATAGACCACTTTCTATGTTAAATGTTGACAGCAAAATACTGTCGGCACTGCTTGCCAATAGACTACGCAGAGTGATTCCCCTTCTAATTCATCAGGACCAAACGGGCTACGTGCCCGGGCGTTCTATTACCGAAAATTTACGCAGGTTACACCACATCATATATAGTACTGAGCGGAAATCCCAGAAATACGCTGTGGCGTCACTTGACACCACCAAGGCCTTCGACTCGGTCAGATGGGAATGGTTATACGCCACTATGGTCAGGATGAGGATCGGACCCGCCTTCCTTAAATGGACCCAATTGATCTACACTAATCCCACCGCCAGGGTGCGCACCAACAAGACTTATTCTGACAAATGGCCCCTCTATAGAGGTACACGGCAGGGATGCCCCTTATCCCCCATGCTTTACATTATTGCTGCAGAGCCGGTGGCCGCATACCTCTGTCAGGAATACGGTGACGGAGGCATTGAGCTAGACGGGGTGTCACATCTCATCTCCATGTATGCAGATGACATGCTACTCTACCTGCATGATCCCGAGCTTCGTCTGCCCTACATTCTGGAGACATTAGATTGCTTCCACACACTCACAGGCATACAGATAAATAAGGATAAGTCCTGCCTCTACCCCCTCGCTGCATTGTATAGCGAGGAGTACGGATCTCTGCCCCCATTAGACATCCAGTGGCAAGTAACATCCTTTAGATACTTGGGTGATACCATACACCGTAACCCAAGTACCGAACACATTCTTAACACGGTTAGGGCGAAGGACGCACTTGCAAAATCCATGGAATTTTGGGGGAAGCTCCCTCTCTCTATGGCTGGGCGGGCGGGACTCCTCAAAATGGTAGCACTCCCACGCCTACTACACTGCTTTTCCAACGTCCCCTTCAACATCCCCCCTGCTTTTTTCAGAGACCTGAACAAGCTCTGTAGGGGATTCCTGTTGCCGGGAGGTAGGCACAGGGTGGCGCTGGACATTCTCCAAAGACCCTATGAGAAGGGGGGATTGAAAGTCCCCAATTCCGAACTGTACTACCTGGCCAGTCAACTGAGGCACGTAACGCACTGGATGGCGGATGAAGCCACCACTGACACCCGACTCCTCCAACCGGCCCTGCCGCGACTGCTACTTCGAGACCTACTTTGGGTCGAGAAGAGGGCTCTAGAACATCACCCTTACCTAATCAAACTTGGAACTCAGCTCTGGAAGCGAGCCTGCAAAGCAGTGGGGCTGACAGACCCATATTCCCCGCAGATCCCCATTGCGGCCGTCATGGTGAAACCTTCATGGGGACACACGGAAACATGCACTCAGTGGGAACCCTATGGGGTGGCAGTACTCGGAGACCTCATCCATGAACAAGAGCTCATGACTTTTACTGACCTCAGCGAGTCTACGGGCCTGCCCACGGGCCAGTTCTTGCTCCACAGAGCAGTAACGAAGGCCCTGAAGAAGAGATGGCCAGAGGCCGCCAACCAACCCATGGAGAATGAAGCCATCGAATCATTGCTGGACACTGCCGAAGGAGATCACGAAACCTCCAGAATATATGAAGCCCTATTGCAGAGCACGACAAAGAACACACTGAAATGCAAAGGTAGATGGGAGACCGAAATGGGCCTCGAATTTGAGGACAAAGCATGGGAGAAAATAACCCATTACCATAAAAAAATCTCCAGAAATGCTCACCTCCAACTTATTCAGCTGTACATCACCAACAGAGCCTACCTTACGCCCGACGCCATATCAAAGTTCAAAGGAGCCACGATCCAGACATGTCCCAAATGTCACGAGCCAAGGGCGGATATGACACACATGTTTTGGAGCTGCCCGGTAGTCCAGAGGTTCTGGGCCCGAGTGAAAGAGAAGGTGGCGACAGCTGAGATTGAGGTGGAGATTCACGAGCCAGCGGCCTGCATATTGGGGCGTTACAAGCGACGCAGCAAGAATAAGCCCCTAAATAGACTTATTGACTTGATATACATAACTGCGAAAAGGCGCATAGCCATGGGTTGGAAGAGCGCAGGGGGGCCGAGCGAGGCCCTTTGGTGGGACGACCTCAAGAGATGGATAGCCGCTGAGACTGCGGCATGGGAAACGGCGATTCAGTTACAAAGACTGGACTCCAGCGCAGATCTACTCCGATGGGTAGCGCCAACGGTGCCACTACTCCACCCAGTGGCCCAAGACAGCGCCTCGAACAGCTCTGGCAGTCCCGGCCCGGCTCGTGCCTAAGGAAATCTGAGGACTCCACTGTGGTCTCGGAGGGAGGGGGGTGGCGTGGGAGGGTTGGGAACGTTAAAACATGTTGTTCTTGATTCATACATATTGCATTGTCTAACCAATGATTCATTTGTGTTACACTCTGTTGAAAAACCAATAAAGAAATTTAAAAAAAAAAAAAAGGATTATTGCCATGCATGCAAGGAAGAGTGGTAGTATGTCTGGGAAATTGCTTCAGGCGTGTTAACCTAGCGCTGATCCTGACACTGACCTCCTTTCTCACTGATCAACCCTCCCAGGTCTCACTGTTCCCCAGGGGTCTACTTTTTCTCCCCAGCTGTTCAACCAATACCTGGCACCTGTTACCCACCGCATAGCTGCGCTCTGCTCCAACTTTCAGTGTTATGTGGATGACACTCCGCTCTCCTTCAGACACCCCTCAGCCGCCTCTACTCCTTCTCTCATTCCAGTCTGTCTTTCCACAATTCAGGAGTGGTGTGCCGCCAATGATATCTGCCTTAAAGCCAGTAAGACTGAAATCATCCTTATTGGAACACCAGCTCCCTCCTTTCCTCTCACTGGCCGCCCACCCTGGGCCCTCTTCCTGCTCCTACCTGTGAGGCTAAGAACCTCAGGGTCATCCTCCACTCTGTCCTTCTCTCCTCACATCTCTGACGTCTCTAAGAAGTCAAACTACCAGCTGCACCTCTGTAGAGATATTCTTCCCTTCCTCACTTCCCCCCAGAAACTCACTTTCTCCAGAGCTCTGGTCCTCTAGGCTGCACTAATGCAACAGCCTTTTTCTAAATCTTTCTGTCTCTACTCTGTCCTCTACAACTCATCCAGAACAGGACTGCGAGACTTGTCCTTGGCCTCAAGCCCAGCGATCATATCACTCAAGCACTGAAATCTCTTCACTGGCTCCCAGTGGCGGCAAGGATTAAGTTCAAGGCCCTTTGCATTTTCCACAAGGCTTTCTGGGGCCTGGGAACACACTAGCTCCAACTCTCCCTTCCTAAATACCTGCCCTCTCGAGCTCTCTGCTCCTCCACCTCCAACTCTCTTATGGTCAGTCGCTTTTCCAAGCTGAGTTGCAGGCAGATCGCTTTCTTCGGCTGCGGCCTCCCTCTGGAACATCCTCCCTGCCTCTCTGAAACTTGAGCAGATCCATCTTCGGTTCCGGAAGCAACTCAAGACTTTCTCTTTGCTTCTTCCTTCTCTCTTCCTCTCCCTTGCTGATCACCTTCTTGATCCATGCACTGGTCACCTGGTCACCCTCTGAACTTGGGCCCAGGTCCCTGCCTGTCAAGTTGCAATCTCGCACTGCCTCTTGGCTCCCCTGCACTTGTGGTCTGTATCTGTAACCCTACAGGCCAGGGTGGCTCTGCCGGGTACTCTTGCACTTATTTGCCATCTGTTGGCTGCACTTTTGTTTTCTCCTTTGTCCCCCACTTCTCCATCCTCCCCGCACCCTCAGCACTTCTCCCCTCCCTGCTCTTGCACGATCTGAATGACACTAGGCCTAGTAAGATCGTTATTTTGTCCTCCCTTTGTTTCCCCCTCCTTGTCTTGTTGCGCCTAGGAACACTTATGTACAGGCGCGTTATAAATGCCATATCATATCATAAGATACTGAAAGAGGACAGTGCATCCATAGAAATTATATAGTCGTTCCCTGCGTGCAAACTGAGGATAAGCTATGCAAGTAGACTTCCATTTTTGATGCTGACTTGTTGATTACACTGCACTGCACACTTCAGTATAAAAATACTAAACAAACTAATCTGTCATGATTGGTAACTTGAAAAAAACACCCAAGGGGATAATGCAAGCAATACGATTCTAGTCCAGAGTTTAATGATTCTAATCGCTCTGCTCTATAGGCCGTGCCCATTGAAATATCTGAAAAATACCCATACACGTTCTCAAATACAGCAACCACCTACCCAAGGTGCACGCAGGCATGTTGTATAGACCAGAGGGGCACTTTGTTGTCTGGACATAGTTCCCTTAGCATCTATTGAGAGTACAAGTAAGTGCAATCTATGCAATGCACGTTCTGTTTGCATTTGCTGCCTTTTGGGAATGGCCCACTTTTAAGTTAATGTTGCACTGGAGAGCAAGGCAGTTTTACAAGATAGTTCTGCAAAAATTCACAATTCCCTGCAACTCGTGGGAGTTTCCCAGCCAGCAAAGGACAGATGAATGGGTCACCAACAAATCCTTACAGGTAGGGGGGTGCAAACATGCCAGCTAAAGGAGCACATAATTACCACAATAGAAATTAATACAACGCACAAAGAAGATAGCTCATATCGGGAAGAAAGTACATTTAGAGGTGGAGGGGGTAGGTTCTACTACCGCTCTCCTTGAAGACAATGCACAGCTCTAATAATTTGTTGCAATATTAGTCGAAACATGCACCCTTCCTTTCAGCATCCACAGTTTTACAGGCAATCCTTAAAGTAAATAATCCTCATGAATGGTCTCTCCATGTAAGACCTAGAAACTAATCAGTTGCAAAAATACGAATTGATATTATGCATAGAGAGCATAACATATGATGGATACGATCTTAGTGCTGATGCTTTATTACCCATTGTGAACTCTCAAGGTGGCTTTGCCTACATCCCTCCAGATGGTGTACCAGCCACTTTTTTACTCCTTAATTGTAGACCTATACACCCAAGAAAATAAAACCTGGTGTAAAAATACCCTCTCCACCCCCTTCAATACACACACAAAATAAGTGTAAACCAAGAATGTGTCAGAGGGTAACCAAACAAAAACCATAAAAAAATGATGCCTCACAGAACAAAAAATCTTTCAATTAATTCAAATTGGGGTTCAGATAGTCGTAACAAAATGTGATGAGTCAGTGCTCAATTTCAATTCACTATAACATATATTTATTTTAGAATTTTTTTAAAGGAAGGTTTTTTCATATTTCATGAACAATCCATTATTCTTAAAAAGTACTCCAACGTTCCGTCCCCTTTCCTCCATATTGTATGGGCGTCTCTCGCTAGGACGGGAGATGGAACCTTTTCACCCGAAAAATAATCTTCCCCTTTAAATGTCGATGCGCACAGGGGTGTTGCCGTGGGAGCATGCGCTCCCCTGCCTCTGCCCACCTGTCCTCAGTCCTCTTTTCCGCGTTGACGGGAATGGACCGCTTTCACCAGTGCTCCTGGGTTAGGCCTCCGGCCTTGTAATTCCATGTGCTCTTCCCTGGAGAAGTATTCTGGTCTTCTTTTTTCTATTCCAATTGTTAGGTACTGCTCGGTCCTCTGGTGCCACGCTCCTCCCTGCCGCATGTTGACGACGGCAGGCTTCAGCAGGTGTCCAGCCGCGAGGGTCCCTTCCGAACCTCCAACCCCCATGCCCTCTTGCCTCCCGTGACTTGGCCCAGACCACGGTTGGGACAGCTGTACCGCGTGTGGCACCTTGATTGACGCATTTTCAAGAATTGACTAGCCAGCTGGGGGTAGTTCTTCGGAAGATCACCTCCAAAGGACCTTAAAGCATTTGTGAAATGGAAGACCAGGTCCAAGGTAGGTGCCCTGTTCTCCTCGGCACTCCGCAAGGGTGACTCCTTCCCTGGAAGGCACCTAAGTGGGAGAGACCTCGGGTCCTATAACCAGCGGAATACTGAGGCTGCTCCAACTTCTGGCCCCCAGGCCAAGGGGTTGCAAGATCCTACCGGTGCTGCCAATGAGGGGCTGCAAGGCTCTATTACCGGGTCGCAACCCAAGGGGCTGCGCCATAATACCGGACCCATAACTGAGGGGCACCTGCAAGCAGCACCATGGCAGAGGGCACTCTGCCTACCAGGCCTCGACCTGAGGTGCAGGGAAGGTCGCAAACACCACCGCTCAGCATACTGCTGGAAGCCGGTCCCAGCTCAGCAAGTACCACGACTCAGGCATGTGGTGCGGAGCAAAACAAAATGGCTGCTGGGCCAGACAAAATGGCGGCTCATCCAGCGCCCTTTCCCTCCGGAGATCAGGCAGGGGGGCACGCTTCCAGGTGGGATTGGACAATGCGTGTCACCTGGTCCACATCCTATCCCTCCACTTTGCAGGGCAGATAGACATCACCCAATTTAGCGGGACAGGGCACGCCCAGGACACAGCAGCCTCAGAGCCCTATGCCTACCCCTATGCCTATCCCATCAGGCACACCTCTGGCTTGTGAAGACAGGTTCTTCGAGAAGTTGCTCGTCCTCATGAGATCACCACAGATGGGTACCATTCTCAGGGAGGTAATCAGGGACATGCTCCTTCCTGCACAGCCGCAAGCACCCACAGCTGTACCGCTCCAGGCTCCCATGCCGGTACCAATCATGACATCTCTGATGCTACCCCCTCAGCAGCCTCCGGCACTGATAATCAACCCGCCACAGCTGCCTGCACCCAGCACTCTTCCGGCTTGCCCGGATCCACAATCACAACAGTGGACACAGAGGAGGAGGAAGACCCAGACACCCCATAGTCAGCCAAAGCTTTTTATGAGCGACTGGCGGGCCTGGCTGAGTACCTAGGAATCCTGCAGCCACAGGTGGAACAACCGGAGGCGTAGGTACTGGCAGAAGTTCTTACGCTACACCTTCCTACTAGAACTGGAATTCCACTTCAAAAGGATGTTTCGACATTAGCCAAAAACGTTGTCTCAAGCCACACTACCCAGCCTACCAACATGCGTCTTATCGCTAAGTACAGGCAAGTGGAAGGGGACACCACCTTATTGTCGGCGCAACCCCAACTGCACTCCTCAGTGATGTCAGCAGCATCATTATACTCTAAGCCACAATCCTCCTCTGCGGCTCTGGGGTCTGCACTCCTGGGCAAGGAGGAAAAGAGGAGGCGTTTGGGAAGAACATTTATCCCAACGCCACTCTCCACCTATGCCAGGCCAACGCTGATGCCATGCTGGCGGCTGTCAACCAGAAGCTGTGGCAGGAAATTGCAGATTTCCTTCCTGAGCACCCTGCCCACAGCCAGGCACGCTTCAAGACTGAGCTGGCGTAGGCCAAAATCGTGGCACAAGATATAATGAAGTCCACGGTGGCCCACATTGACACATCAGGCCAAGCCATTTGTATTGCCGCGGACATGAGGATGGCTTGGCTCTAGGTGACAAAATTCAACCCAGACGTGCAGGAGCGCATACTAGACCTGCTTTTTCGAGTGGGGCGACCTGTTCCATTCAACAACGGATGAGGATATTGATTAGAAAAAGAATAGCTCACAGACAGCAAACACTTTATCTGTCTTACTAAGTCCACACCCAAGACCTACAGCCAATCGCACCAGCGCACAGCACAGGCACAAACAGCACAAGGCGGCTAACAATGTTTTTTTCCTGTCCCCCTCCTCAGCCCCAGCCTTGGGGGGGGGGAAAGAGGTTGTGACAGGCTCATCCGGATCCACAAGTCTCCAGTGGGGGGGCAGGCTTGCCCTGCACGTACACTGCTGGTGGACAAAGTTCAGACTCATGGATCCTTTCTCTGGTATCCACCGGTTTCGGGCACCCGATGCCTCCTCCTTCCCCCACCTCCCGCAGATTGGTACAGCATCTATGCCGGCGGAAATCTGCTCGCTCGCGCCTAGCTGGGCAGTGGAGGAAGTCCCAGCGTCGCAGCAGAGGAAGTCCCAGCATCGCAGCGGGGCCTGGGCTTCTATTCACGGATTTTCAACATACACAAAAAGAACCAGGCTGGCCTGAGAGGAGTTGGACCTTTCCTCATTTAACCTTTCCCTTCTCATCTTCAAGATGGTTACACCAGCCTCCAGCCTTCATAGTGTAGACATTTTGTGTGGGAGACTGGATATGCACGCTGGATCTAAAGTATGCCTACCTATACGTCCCGATCTGGGAAACCCACCGGTCCTTCCTGAGGTTCAGGATCATGGGTTTTCACTTTCAATACAGGGTTCTATCTTTTCTCAATTCTGCCCCCATGGTCTTTACAGTGCTAATGAATGCAGTGGAAGCCCTACTCGGGGCACAGGGCCATCACATTTTTCCATATCTAGATGACTGGCTAGTCAGGGCGAGATCTCCAGAGGCGGTCCAGCACACGGCCTCCGCCCTCATGGATACACTGTGTGAACTTGGATTTTCTATTAATCTCAAAAAGTCCCAGTTATTGCCTACACAGAGTCTGATGTTCCTGGGCCTTATATGGGACACGATGTCTGAGAGGATCTTCCCCTTTTCTCAGCAGAGCAATGACCTTGGCTTGGTGGTACCAACACCTGTTGGGAGTCATGGCCGCATGTCTCCTCGCTGTGCCACATACGAGGCTCAAAATGAGGAGCTGCAGCTGCACTTCTCAGCCTCCTGGAGTCAGGAGAAGGGATCTCAGGTGTAGCAGGTCAGCATACCACAACATCTCCGCCAGGATCTAGTCTGCTGGGGTACAGACAACCTGCAGATAGGCAGGCCCTTGCGGCAACCTACACCTCAGGTCAACATCACTACTCCCTCATCCCCAGAGAGATGGGGGCTACCCTGGACAGCCATCATGTCCATGGAGTTATGGTCACATCAGGAGCAGCTGGTGCACATCAACTGGCTATCTGGCTCGCCCTCAAAGCCTTCCTCCCCATGATCACCGGCAAGTCTATTCTCATCCAGACAGACCGCTCCACCTGCATGTATTACATCAACAAGCAGGGTGGAACCAGGTCTCCTCCTCTCTGGAGACTGTTGATCGAGTGGGCCCTGATGAACAACATGCACTTGTTGGCAATCCAACTCCTGGGGGAGTCCAACTTAGAGTCGGACAGGCTCAGCAGGCTGGGCTCAGACAACTATGAATGACAGTTGAACGAGGAGGTCCTTCAGTGGATCTTCACCAGGTGGGGTCATCCGCAGGTGGACCTCTTCGCCACCATTACCAACAGGAGATGCCTCCAGTTTTCCGGGGGCGTGGCTACATGGCCGCGAGATAGGACGTGTATCTTGTGCTTTCCTGTGGATCCGACATTGATCCAGGCAAAATATGCATTGCGAGGTGCAACCGTGATGTGGTTTTTGAGGCAGCTGTTGTCTGAAGCAAAAGGGCGTTCTCCGATTCCTAACACTGATGGAACTAATGAGGGAAAGCAGAGTTGCAGGCTGTTGAAGACGGCGTGTGACCGAGAGGAACGAAACAAGATGGCGCCCTTCGGGGACTTGAACAAAGGCTCAGCGTCAGCTGTAACTGCGGGGAGAGTCGGAGCCTCGCTTTTCATGTGAAATCATAGGATGAACTGCGAAACGAACTGAAAGCAGCTGCGGCACTGATACATTGTAGCACAGAGCTTTTGCAAGCAGCTAGGAGGAATGAACACACCGGCACTAGAAATACATTGCTGCACCGTAATGGGTAGGGCTGTGTGGACGGTTGCAGCAAAGCGTCTCCAGCGGGGAACAGTGCTGCAGGCAGAAGGGAGACATCGGAGCCCACAGCACGAGGACGGAGACGTGAGAAGCACCCTGGTGAAGCCGACAGCATCATAATTTTTCTACGGATCGGGCGGGACGCCGTGATCACATGAGAAGAACACCATAGCCTGTATGATAGGAGGTGCTGCCTGGACACATTACTTGATGCCACGACTGCTGTAGCACTACGGAGGGACTGGTGAAGCCACCGGCAGTGGAGGTTGATGGAACCAAGACCAGCAGCACCCCAGGCAGCAACAACCCTGCAGAGGACGTTTGCCACAGATCTTAGGCAGACACTGCTTCAGTGGGCATCCAGTGGCTGACGAACTGCAGCTAAAGTAGAGGCAGTGGGGGGCGTGGCTAGCTAGCCATGTGAAAGGAGAGGGCAAAAGTGAGCCCGGATTATGATGGTGGCAAATGGTTATAAATAGCGGAACAGGCTTGAAAATAAAGGCGAGCTGCCTTCCTGGGGTGCACACAGCAGCCCCCACTGGATCTAAAAGTGTGGGAGCTGGCAGATCAAGATGCCCTCTGTGAGAGTGAGAGTGAGACTGGAAGGCGCACATGTCCGGGGCATCTAGGCGCTGGCAACAAGGAGGGCTCGTACGGATCCAGGCACCAAGATGACATCCAAACTTCCCAAGTCCAGGGGGGAAGCAGTCCACATTGGAGGACTTCACCAAAACCCTACAACAGACGGAGGGGGCGAGACCTAAAGACAAAAACCCACAGGTGGACATGACCCCAATGCGTGATTACCGGCAGATCCTGGAAGCAATTGCGGACTTAAATGCTACGTGGGAGAGCAAGCTGGAGGCAGCCACAGCTGAACTTAAAGCAGCACTGGAGCACAAAGTGGGCGCAGTGCAGGAGGAAGTCAATCTACTTAGACAGGATGTACGGAAAATAGCAGAATGTACAGATGAGCTGGAAAATGAAGTGACCACAAACACGACAGCCCGAACAGCTCATGCCTTGGAGATCCACATTCTAAAGCAACAGGTCAGCAACCTAGAGAACAGAGCGGAGGAGGCCGAAGGGCGTGCCCGGAGGAATAACGTACGCATAATAGGCCTTCCGGAAGGGGAAGAAGGCCCTAACCCGACGACTATGTTGAAAACATGCGGCTGCAGGAAATAGGAGGCGAGGCCATTAAGCAAGGATTTGCGGTGGAGAGAGCACATAGAGCGCTCACAAGGAGAACTCCCCCAGGTGCCCCCCCAAGGCCAATCATTGCCAAGATACTAAACTACCGGGACAGGGAGAAGATATTGGAATATTTCCGGAAAGGGGGCACCATACGGAGGGCATCTGCGAACATCTCTGCATACCCTGACTAACACACTTCAAATGCAGAGACAGGGACTGAATTACGGGACAGTGAAGAGAAGATTGCGAGATGCGGGCCTGCGGTATATGCTGATGTACCCAGCAAAGCTGAAAGTGTTCCACAAAAACAAAACTCTGTTCCTTGACACTCCGGAAGATGCAACAGAATGGCTGGATGCCCAAAATTGTCCAGAGGGAGCGGACAGTCAGAAAGAGGACGGCACGGACAAGTGAAGTCGGACCCTGAGACAGAGGTGCTGTATATACTGTGACATTGGGACTTGAATATAAGATAGAGTAGAACTGTGTTGAAATAAAGGGGCAACGGATTAAAAATGTAACACGGCAGGTGCATAACTTAGTGTGGCAGATAACAGGAGAAGCGAAGGATGCACTCTTAAACCCCAATAGATAGGATAGTTAGGTTGCCGGTAGGGTGGCAACCCCCTGCTGTGTCCTAGTATCAGCATTGCCGAAGAGGTACTAAATGCGGGTAGGCCTGAGATCCAGGGATGGAGCTGGGCACCAGTTGGGGCAGGGCTGGGTGGGGGGCAGGAAAGGGAGAGGGGGGGTTGTTGGGGTGTTTGTAGAGGAGGGGAGGGGTAGTCGTGATTTGGGAAGTAGGTTGGGGTTGGGAAAGGAGTGGGAGGGGGAGAGGTAAAGTTGAGGGAAGAGCCTACAGACATGAGCGATGACTTACAAGGACAACTTGCAGACCCACATAAGGAGGGGGGAAGGCATTGGATAATGGGGGACCTCAAGGTACTAACCTGGAATGTTAGGGGGCTCAATAGTTACCTGAAAAGGAATAAGGTAATGATGTACCTGCGCAGACAGAAAATAGACATAGTCCTGATACAGGAGACACACCTTACGAAAGAGAAACTAGGGGTTATCTAGAAGAAATGGAAGGGGACGCTGGTTGGTGCCACGTACTCAGCTTATGCTAGAGGGGTGATCATTTGGGTGGCGCCGCATGTTCCGTTCCAGTTATTGCAATCCACAGTGGAGGCAGACGGGAGTATGGTCGCAGTACGAGGGTTGGTGGAAAACAAAGAAATCTGTATTATAAACACTTACGCCCCAAATCAGGACACAGTGGCATATTTCAGGACCCTGCATACCAAACTGAGCATGTACTTGGGGGAGGCGGTGATTTGGGGGGGATTTTAACTGTACGCCAAATCTGAGAGTAGATGGATCAGATAACAAAATAGACAGGCCTGTCCCGGCTGCTAGGGTACTGCAGTCATTGTTAAAGGACTTCAGGCTCGAGAACGCTTGGAGAATGCGCCACCTGCAAGATAGACAGTACTCACATTACTCGGCCCCACAAAACTTGCATACTAGGCTACATTACATGTTTGTCACGCAAGAGCTGACGGCAGAAATAGTGCAGATTGAATACAAGGCAAGGGTCTTGTCAGACCACACGCCACTGGCCCTCACGTGGCAATACAGACCCCCAAGAGCAAGGATACCGACATGGCGCCTCAGAGCTGAGGCGTTAAAAGATGTAGTGTTCAGGGAGGACTTGAAGGAGGAAATAGTCAGTTACTATGAGACCAACACCGGCAGTGTTGAGTCAGCGGGTACGCTGTGGGAAGCCTTTAAAGTGGTAGTGAGGGGGACAGCCATAGCTAAGACTAAAGGACTGCAACAAGGGATATTAACAGCATTGCAGGAAGTGGAAAGGGAGCTGGAGAAAATGATGAGGAGTGAATGCAATACTAGAGGACACTGGAACCATAAGCAGGCTGCAACAGAAATGTGCGGGGCACTGGGAGAGATTGTGTAATTTAAATTATAAGAGATATGTAGAAAGACAACATGCGGGTGGAGACAAACCAGGAAGGGTGTTAGCATGGTTATATAAAAGAGAGACTCCAAGACCAACAATCAGAGCGATAGAGGAGGAGGAGGAGGAGGAGGAGGATGGGCAGGTAGTGGATACCCAAGAGGGTATGAGTGGTGAATTCTTGAAGTACTATCAACAACTGTATGGGGATGAAGGGGGAAGCGACCACAGGGACATAAGGGAAACACTGGAAGACATAGGTATGCCACAAATTAGTGCGGAGGAGCGAGAGGATCTAGACGCCCCGATAACCCTGGAAGAACTAGAGGAGGTGGTGGTGCAGCTACCCACTTGCAAGACCCCGGGAGCCGACGGTCTCCCTAATGAATTTTATAAATTGTACAGAAAGGAGGTGCCCCTCCCCCCCTGCTTTTGGCCATGTTAAATGAGGCATACGAAATAGGAACACTGCCGAGTCCTTGAGAGAGGCGATCATTATACCACTCCCTAAACCCAATAAGCCGGGCAAAGATTGTGGATCATTTAGACCGTTGTCAATGCTTAATCAAGATAGTAAAATAAGGCAGTATTGGCAAACAGGATGAAAAGGATCATTGACAAACGAATACACCCCCACCAGACTGGGTACGTCCCACATAGAAATATAACTAACAACCTCAGGCGACTACACCGAGTTATAGAACACACAAAAGGGGAGACTTTGGAAATTGCAATTGTATCACTAGACGCAATAAAAGCATTTGACTCAGTTAAATGGCATGGCTGATAGCAGCCCTTTCCAGTTATGGGATAGGACCTGGGTACCTTAAATGGGTCAAATTACTGTATAGCGCACCGTTGGCCAGGGTTAAAACGGGAGCGATAATATCTGAAAGGTGGCAACTTAGCAGGGGTACTGGACAAGGATGCCTGTGGTCCCCCATGCTGTATATTTTAGCATTAGAACCCCTGGCGATATATCTAAGGCAACAATACGACATGATAGGGATAAACATAAATGGAGAACCGTACTTGATTTCCCACACGCGGACGATATGCTGCTGTATTTGCAATACCCAGAAGAAAACCTCCAATATGTTCTGGAAGTAATGGAACGATTAGCGGCGCTGTCTGGTATAGCGGTGAACCCCAGAAAATCATGCATATTCCCTATGGGTAGATACGTCGGTATTCCGCGAGAGAAATTGCCAGTTCTACAAATACCGTGGGAGGTTAATACATTCAGGTACCTTGGGATCGACATCTACCATACGGTAGAGGCAGAGCACCAGCACAACACTGTTGAAGGTGGTCAAGGGCATCGAAAATAGCATGAAGGTTTGGGTAAAGCTCCCTATGGCGATGATGGGGAGAGGGGCAATGTTGAAAATGGTAGTTCTACCCAGATTACTGCATTATTTTGGGAATATACCATATCTGATATCAAGACGATTTTTTCGACAAGGTGCAAGGGGTTCCTATGGCATGGGACGAGGAGCAGGGTCACCCTTTGGAAATTGCAAAATGCATATGATAAGGGGGGCATAAACTTACCAAACTTCTAAATTTATTATCTAGCGAGCCAGCTACAATACGTGGCAAAATGGCTATCAGAAAACCCAACCTCAGAATCTAGGTTGTTTAGACAGAACTGTGCCCCATACTTCTTGAAGGAAATCATATGGCTGCCCAAACCAGACATTAAAGCTCACCCAAAGATGATGGCATTGGGGTGGAAAATATGGCGCAGGGCTTGTCAGATAATGGAAAACCCGACCCCGTGTTCCCCGCAGGTGCCACTGGTTGTACTGGCAGGGAAAGAGGCACAGTTAATGAAGATAATCAGGAAACACTGGGAACCGCTGGGGATAGCGACATTAGGAGATATTTGTCAAGAGGGGAAGATAAAGGTATTTGGGACGCTGGTGGAGGAAACGGGTTACATATATGACAATATATTACATATCACAGGGTGGTCCAGCGAATTAAAGAAACGTGGTCAGAGATAGTTTCGGAAGAACAACCGGACAATACCATAGAAATAATATATGATATAGCAGCGGGAGGGCACGAGATGTCCAGGATATATGAGCTGGTAATGTCCAAAGTGAGAAAGGAAGTAGCACAACTACGACAAGACTGGGAAGAGGAGGTGGGTTCCCCGATGAGTGTTGGAATGTGGGAACGGGCCCAAGGGTACCACAAGAAGGTGTCGAGGAATGCAAGGTTACTGCAAATCAAGTCGTACATAACCCACAGGGCTTATATGACACCCCAAAGGATAGCTAAATTCAGTAATGCAGAAAGACGAATATGCCCCAAATGCGGCGAAGAAAATGCCTGGATGGCACATGTTCTGGGTGTGCCCGGAAATCTAGAAATTTTGGGGAGAAATAGCCCACCGATTGGAGGAAAAGGGGATTAAGAGAACTGTGGGAATAGCGTGGGCGTGTCTGCTTGGGGCTTTCCTCAGATCACGTAAACTTAAACATGTGAGCAAACTAAAGGATTTGGCGTATATACTGGCGAAGCGTAGGATTGCCATGGGATGGAAGGCGGGTCGCAGACCCAGGATCGAAGTATGGTGGAAAGACCTCCAGAAATTGGCAAAAGCCACAACTTAGTATGGCAGGATGCTAGTAACATGGGGGGATGAAGAAGCGGAAACCCTGATAAGCTGGAGACACCGAATAGCTACACTATTTGGGTCCACACAAGATTGGTCAAGCGAGCAGGGACACCCCTTTGCAGACTGCAGAAGTAGATCACGAAGGGAAGTAGGCTTGGGGGTGGGGGGGAGAAGCAGTCAACAATGATTGTGGTGTAAACATTTTTTTGACATATTGTAAGATGTACTGCAAGTTTGTTTGTTGGTTGTTTGGTTGGCATAAAATGAATAAAACATTTTTTTTAAACGTGTACGCCCCCCCCCCACTCCCTTGGTGCACAGGGTCATCTGCAGGATCAGGGGGTCATGGGTCCTTCGGCTCATCCTGATAGCGCCATGGTGGCCCACAAGACCCTGGTTCTCGGAACTTCTCAGCCATATACTCCATTTCACAAGGACAAGGTGGTGCTCAGAACACACCCCACATTTCTACCTAAGGTTGTTTCCTCTTTTCATCTGAATGAGGAGATGTTATTAGTGACATTCTTTGCAGACCCTATGTATGAGGCTCAGAGGGTATTGCACTGTCTGGATGTCAGACGTGGACTAAGATTTTACCTGGACAGAACCAAGAGCTTCTGTAAATCATACTTACCCTTCATCACCTTTGGGGGATCCAAACCAGGCTGTCACGCCTCCAAGGCTTCCATAGAAAGGTGGATGGTTATGGCCATCAGGGAGGCATATGAGGGGCAGCACAAGCCATTGGCAGCAAACATGCATGCCCACGCCATCAGCGCTAAGGCCACAGCAGTAGCTTTCCAAAGACACGTTCTGTGGCAGGTTATCAGAAAAACGGCTACGTGGGATACTCCTTCGTCCTTCTGCAGGCACTACTGCTTGGATGCCAGCGCCAGGTTAGACGCAACATTTGGCAGGCAGTGTTGAGGAACTTGTTTTCTTAAGAGGGGCAACTCTCCACCCTGGGGACTACATTCAGTTGTAATCGCCCATACAGTATGGAGGAAAGAGGACAGGACATAGGAGTAATTATACCGTACTCACCATAGTGACTACCATACCCCTATTCCATAGTCCCCTTTTCTCCATACGTCCCACCGGCCTTCCCCCTAATAGAACTGGTGTCATTAGGCAATGTTAATATTGTCGACATGTCAAAGGGGTCTGAGGAGTGGCGCCGGTCAGCGGGGTCAAGGGAGCACATGCTCCCAGGGCCGCGCATCTAAATTTAAAGGGGAAGATGAAGATGATTTTTCTGGTGAATAAGGTTCTGTCTCCCGTCCCTAGCGAGGGACCCCCATACAGTATGCAGGAAAGGGGACTATGGACTAGGAGTACATTAGTCACTACGGTGATTAACTAATAATTTTTTAACACTGTACATAATTGCCTCATTGCTGTATTGTGCAGAAAAAAATGCAAAGCGTACATGTGCAAATCCACATATATAAAAAAGTTACATTTCATAATTCATTCAGGCCACTATTCTGAGACAATGTTGAACCTGGATATCCATAACATTGTGCCAATGTATGTGAACTGTAACCCATTTTTTAAGTAAGCACTTTTAAATGTTAGTCCCAGCTATACAGTATTTCCAGTATTCCTCAACATTGTGCCAAAGTATGAGAGCTAAAGTCCATTTAAAGATTTGCAACTAAAAAAAATATTTAAATGTTTGTTGCAACTATAGCATATTTCAAGTATTCGTCAGAGGGTAACCAAGCGCCACTCCTGCTAGTGAAAGTGCCTTCAAGACCAATCTTCATCAGTTGAAATAAACTCACACCCAAGTGGACGTGGTGAAACCAAAAAAATGCTAAAACAAATAACCAGTAGAAAGCTAGCGGTGGAAAAGCTGAACATGGCTGCCAGGCGGAGAGCCTCGTTAACAACGCTCTCCCAACCCCTGGGACTAATTGTGTGACTTCTAACCCTCCACGGGCACGAAAATAATGAAGAAAACAAGGATCCAAGATCCCAGAATATCAGAAACATGCGAAGCTCGAGTATCCAAGCCTTAGACTTGCTGCAAAACAGCAAGAAGTGCGATTGTGGCGCAGAGCCCTCCTCTGGTTTACTGGCTCCCAAGTGCGAAAGGAAGGCACAGAGCATTTGCACGTCCCGGTGTTCCAAGATCACGCAAGTTTCCCAGGAAAGGATGTCATGGTGAGGGGGTCGATAGATAGGCGGAGGACCCCCCGATTTGAACCCGGAGCGGTGGAGAGGGAGAGAGCGGCTCCTGTGACCGAACGCTGTGCCATGGCCCCATCTGGTAATGAGCGGATAGAGGGATCATCCGGTGGTATTTGCAGAGTAGTCAGACGGCCTGAAGTGAAGAAGAGACCCTCCCCCACACAGCTCAGTGCTCCAGCTCCCAAGTAGAGGAAATAAAGCGGGCAGCCCGGGGGTTGCAGCACCAATCAAGTGCCATAAGTTTAAAGAGACTAATCAGCCGGGCTGCAATTTGAATTGGAGGAGGGAGTGTAATAGGGGACGGGGACTGCCAAGAGACATGTGGGCTCTGTGTCCTCTTAGTATCACACCAAAGGGCCAATTCCTTCTGGCCAAGCACATACTAATTGATCTGGTGAAGACCCCTGTTTGGGCGGACGTACGGAGGACAAAATATCAAAAAACAGAGCAAAGGAGGCCAAAAGCTTGGCAAAAGGGGCAAAGAAACCAGGGCTGGACTGTGAACTAAAAGAGGCCCTGGAAGTAATTACTGGGGACCAAAAGAGGCCCTGGACATAAAGTTCAAAGTAGCCCCATATGACACATTTTCAGCAAGCCCAATGCTTTTCCAATGAGAACATTTGGAAATACCACAGAAAAGAGGCCCAGGGCGCAGAGGCCCACCGGGAAATCTCCAGAGTTCCCTATAGGCCAGTCCACCCCTGAAAGAAACCCCAGGAAAGCAACATACAAAAATGATGTTGGAGGGATACTCAACTCTGCCGAAAGACGACCAGAGCTCAGATAAACTAGAAGGTCCTCAAGAGGCCACTGGACCTGACCAGGCAGTTACCCAAGAGCCAGGCCTCTCCCTCCTCTGGTCGAATTTGCTGTGCACAGCTACAGTGAACCAGATAGCCAGGAGGACCTGACCATGCTTGGGTTTTAAGGAGCGCACCTTTTATTCGTTGCTTTGCTCTGCTGCTGGTTTTGTCCCTGGGTAGTGCAGGACCCTCAAGTCTTCCTACTTCATGTCAGTCTGACAGTCGCTTCAGGAACAGTGAGCCTGCAGGACCTGCCAGGAATGTCTGCCTCAGCTACAGCCTTCTTCTTCATTTAAGGTACTGTTCAAACCCGGTTGTTTGTTCCGACCGTGTTTAAAGTGTTTTAAACCTTTGTCAATCCGAAGGCTTGTCCTTCTCTATTCTTTAAAGTAACTTTTCCTCCGACCAACTTCGTTCTGAACTTTTGGCAAAGACTTAACCGCGAACTACGCTGAACTGTGTAATCCTCTGCAAAGACTTTGGTCCATTGACTTTGGCCCACGCCTCTTGATTTGATTCCCTCACTGTAGTTACTTTTTCTAGATTGCCTTGCTTACTTACTTGTTGGTGCTGCTCAACTTTTGTCTAACCTTGTCTTTCCCTCCCTTTTAAATTGAGTGCCATTTTGCTCACACTTCATTTTGAGCTTAACTTGTCCAGAATCTATTGGGTTAGGGTGTAGTATATTAAGAGTGTGATTTTTCTACTGCTTTACTTTGGTGAATTGTGTTACAACTGATGTGTGAATAAATGTATATGTCCTTTGTGTAACTATTGGTACTGCTCACTTTACTCTTGAGATAAGTCTGGCTGCTCAGCCATTGCTACCACTTTACTGTGTAGTACAGGCTTGTACCAAAGGTGAATTTGTACTGTCACTTGTAGTCTTAATTGTGTGTGGTGTTCCCAAAGGGTACTGCATATGATTCTGCCTAACAACCACGAAAAACGTATTGTAGTAAAATTGGGTCCTGGGACGAAATGGTAGAACGAGCAAAGGTGATCACCTTCGCGTCACCGTTCACTCCTATATTCTGTAGCAACCAATTCTATCCTGGGGCTGGGGGATCTGATTTCTGCAAATGGAAAGAGGGGTGGATGCCATAAAATACAGGACATGTTTATTGGGAATGACATTAAATCCTTCCATCAATGTAAAACTGATTTTAGAGTGCAAGAAAGGGAAAGGTTCCGCTACCCACAGCTAAGACATTGGCTACTAAACCCTATAGTTAGGAAGGCAGCAATCAGAGTTTTAACGCCCTTTGAGAAATTCATCACCTCAAACGCATGGAACAAACATTTGGTGGGGGCAAGCTACATTTTTATTAAAGAGGGGGAGGAGCCAGAGGCTAGGCGATGCATGGTGAAATGGGAAGATTCAGTGGGTCATCCGATTGACGAGGAGCACTGGTCACAATTGTGGGTGAATATACCTAAGCTTATTAGGTCTATACAGGTTCTGGAAATGTGGGTAACGATGATAGTCTAGTGGCACCTTAAGCCTACAAAGCTCCATAAGATTTTCAATAATGTTACCATGACTTGTTGGCGGGAGTGCGGCGCAGAAGGCTCATGGAGTCACATTTTGTGGGATTGCCCATTAGTCCGTCCATTTTGGTCTCTGGTTCAAAAAGCATTGAGCGAGATACTGGGGATGAAGATACAGGAAAACAGAGGCTTCTTTATCTTTGGCCTGGGAGGGATCCTGTAGGAGTTACAGTTGAAGGGCCAACGCAAGATTTATGTGATACTAATGATGGCAAGAGTGCTGGTGGTGGCACAAAAGTGGAAAATGAAAGAGCCACTCTCGGAGCATGAATGGGTGGGAAAGGTGTGGAACTTAGTAGCATTACATTGGGTAACCTGCACAATACAAGGGGGCTACCAGGGTTTTTTAGCAGACTGGGACTTGGTAATGAAGTTTCTTCAGAAGGACTACAGAGGAGCCTGGTGCCCGCGTAGAATGAAACTTTTGGGCTTGGCATAATACCAGCCAATCATGTTATCTTAAAAGACTTGTAAACAGAAACTCAGGATAGGAGGATGGCTCAATAGAGGAGATGAAGAGGTAGTTAGTAAGGGAAGGAAATATTAGGAGAAATGTGAGGAGAAAGGGGTAGGGGGCGGGAGATTGGGAAGGGAAACCGTATTTACACTGGATCACGGTTGGGACATGTGGGTATTTGGGAAAGGGGAAGGGATATTCGGGGGAAGGTGGTTCAAAATCGTTTCCATTTATGAAAATGCTAATAAAGACTTAATGGAAGAAAAAAAAGAAAGCTAGGGGTGGAGCAATCTGGTCTGGCACCTGGCATAATATAGTCTGATATAAACTAAGCACACATACCTGAACCCTTGAAATTTAAACAGCCATAGCTTCTAGGCCATGCCATGCACACACAAAATATGGAAACCTTTTAAAAGGTGAGAAGGAGAGTAAACGCGTATATCTCTCCCTTATTTGAGTGGCAATGGGATGCCTAATATATCAAACATACCCAGTAAGAAGTTTGTGTTGAAAAACCGGACTAATTGCCAGAAGCCCCAAATGTAAAAACAAGAGCAACATGCCCCAAATGTAGCAACAGCCTGTAGTAATTGAAGCCGATCAAAGAATGGCACAAATAATTGCCTTATAACTCAATGTTGGTCGGTCTGGCAGACAGAAGATGTCACAGTTTTGGAGCAGGGAGCCATATGTGGTGTTATAGTTGTGGAGCGGATGCTTTCAATTAAGAAAATTGACCTCTGCTGGCATAATGTGAAGAGAAACCAGGCGTCTCAGAATTAGTGCGCAAACTATGTACGGAAATATGCCTCCTCCAATCTCACAAGTCATTTAAGCAAATACCTGGAGTCTCAGGCTTGTGTGCTACACTATTTCAGAAAGATTAGCTGCCTCTGAAGAAGGCAAAGAAATGTTGAGAAGGGAGGACAGAGAGACAGGGAATTCTATCCCAGCAAAGCTCCTGCGCTTTGGGCACAAAAAGAAAAAGTGCGATTCAGTACACACCGTGAACACCTTCAAGAAAGTAGAATCAAGACAGCCGTTGATCAAGGGTGAGAAATACCTGAATGGAATGAGACTTTCAATGCTCATTCTAACTAATCTGGGCTCCGCCATGGATGCAATGCTGCAGGTTGCTTTCCCTGATCAAAGAGAGAAATGAGAAACTGTGCAAGTAAAACGTCCTAAGGCGGCACTAAACTATGGCAGATGGCGTTGGCTCGATGATCGTAATGAAACTAAGGGCGCCTTTTGTATATGGGCAGTATGTTCTATGTTCTAATGTAGGCATACACTCTGCCCTCGTATGTTTGATAAACCCATACTAAGAAAAGACTGTTGATTTGAAATGAGGAGGGGAAGCCCCATAACAAAACGGCCTGTCTAAAAATCAAGCGGTTCTCAGAATATCTAAACTGGCAGTTAAATTACACTAAATCTGTTTCAGTTAGAAAAGGTCACATATGATGTTATATGTGATGTGCACTATACATATAAAGGAAACACTCTCACTTTGAGCTATTTGTTATTGTGATCCAAAATCAAAGAGGCTAATTTGGCTCCCATGTGTATCAAATGGGAGAAATGACCAATAAAAGAGCCAGATAGATGCATCCGAGAAGACACAGGACTTGCAAAATATGGTCCTAGACTAGATCTACTATATGACTAGGCACCACACTAATCTGATTTCGGGGACACGCTAGCTGTAGGTGACTTGAGGAGCTTGTTTGCCGCCCTGTTAGGGGAGCAGGCTGACAAAATATGGAGGAAAGCAGGGTGTAAAAGGGGTAAAATAGAGCAGTAATTCCCTTGACAGTGCACCATTTAACAACTGTCGAGCACACTTATGGAAAGCTCTGAGGGACAGATAGACAGACACATCTGACATAAGCTCTGTCATGGCCAGCATAATGATGGCAGATGAGGATCCCACAAACTACATTCAGCAAATACAGGAGATGTGGCGGTTAGAGACTGCAGAGGCACGGCACAGGAAAGTAAAGGCCTTTTATCGCATGTTGCTCATGGGTCTCCCTGAGAAGTGCAAGCGGATTTGAATAAGGTGGCTGGCATGGAAGCAAAGCCATGGCCTGAAATACAGACTATACAGGTTTGCTTAACCCCTCGTCCTTTTGTCCTCCTGCACACAGTTTCTCTTTAGAATCTATGGCGTTCGAGAAGAGGGTACTTGAGAAAGTGGAAAGACTTGAGTCCAACAACAGGTCCATCCATTCCAATATGAGCAAACACCAAATTGGTATCCTCCGTAGTTTGTCTAACAATTCTGAGATCGTTATTAAACAGACTGACAAAGGAGGGGGTATTGTGATTCTAAACACAACTGATTACGTGGAAGAATGTAACACTTTTCTTTCCGATGTACAGAGCTATAGCAAACTATTTGAAGATCCCAGTGCAGCTCTCACCACGTTGATCAGTAAAAATTACTGCAGGCTATTGTATACTAATCTATCTATTATACTACTGTCTATTATTCTGTCTCCTCCAAGTCCTATTGTATGATCCGATCATTGTCTGATGCCCTTTATGATTCCTCCACTTGCTTCCATCCCTTTGCAACCTAAACCGGTCATTCTGAAACGCAGTTGGCACAAGGCACCTATCCCTTCCATAACTGCTGCACTGCTAACCAACTGTGACCAGTCTACTTCATGCTCCCTTTCTACATTAGAGTCTGCCTTTTCAACCATTGCAGACCAGCTAGCTCCTCTTAGGACATGCAAGCAGAAAGCTTGTTCTTCTGGGCCGTGGTATACTGAACAGCTTAGAGCTGAGAAGTTACCATGCAGACAAGCTGAAAGAAAATGGAGTGTTAATTACTCTGAAGAGGCAAAATCTGTTTTTCTTTGCATGCCCACTGCTTACCATAAGTCAGTTATTGATCAAAAAAATATTTTTTCTTCCAATGTTGAAGGAGCCCTTAGCAGCCTAGGGCTCTTGTTCATCTTGTTCAATCTCTGTCTACTCCCGCTAGGGCCGGTGTACAGGTTATGCCATCACAAGCCTTTTGTGTCTCACTTTCTTCTTTTTTTGTGTCTAAGATCTTTTCTATCAGTGCTAACATCAATAATTGAGTGGTACAACCTCCGGCTGTTAATGTGCTGGGTGAGCTCTCTTCGGTTAAGGGGTCTTGGTCTTTGCTTCCTATTTTTCAGAAACTGACATTCTGCCTGCTATCCAACACTTGAAATCAGCTTCCCCGGCTGATGCCACCCCCTTGGCCTTGCTGAAGGAATACTTGAGGGCTCTTATCTCTCATATTACTGTAGCAGTTAATGCATCCTTTATGGGCGGAGTGATTCCCTCCACTCTCAAACATGCTCTGGTGATTCTGTTATTAAAGAGACCTTAGCCGGACTCAGAGGTGTTGGCTTATTACCGACCCATCTCGTTATTGCCCTTCCTCCTGAAACTGCAGGAAGCCCTGGTTTCTCCTCTGCTGTCTACTTTTCTCGAATCTTCTTATTTTGACTCCTTTCAATCTCGTTTTCGCCCGGGAAGGGAACTGAATCAGTCCTTAACTCGGTGCTTGACAACCTGGCTTGCCTGGTGGACCAAGGGGGTGTCGGCGCAGTTGTTTTATTAGACCTGTCGGTTTTGCTCGACACAGTTGACCATCCCACCCTGATCTCCAAGCTATCTACCGCCGGGCTGTCTGTTAAGGTTCTTGACTGGTTAATTTCCTACCTTGCCTATCGCTCACAATTGGTTTCTCTTCTGCCTTTTGTTAGGCAGAATTATATGCAGTACCCTTTGGGAACACTACACACAATTAAGACTACAAGTGACAGTACAATTTCATCTTTGGTACAAGCCTGTACTGCACAGTTATAGTGGTAGCAGTAGCGGAGCAGCCAGACTTCTCAAGAGTAAGTGAGCAGTACACATTGTTGCACAAAGGACAGCAATTACCATGATTCAGGCAAACACTGACTCAAGGTTTCTAATTAAAAGACTACATATTTATTTTCTCAACAGTTGTATAACATTTCACTAGTCTAAGCAAGTTAAAAATCACAATCATAAATACACCACACCACTTCCCTTAAATTCCAGAGAAGTTAAGCTCACAAAATGAAGTGAGAGCAAAATGGCACTCCAGCAATTTAAAAGGTAGGGAAAGACAAAGTTATTAAAAATTAGGCAAAACCAACAGGTAAGTTCTCAGGGCAATTGAACAAAAGAGACTACAGTGAGGAGATCAGATAGAAAAGGCTTAGGGCCAAAGTCAATAGGTCAAAAGTCTTTTGCTCAAGATCACACAGTTCAGGGTAGTTCGCGGTAAGGTTCGTGGCACAGATTCTGGACGGGGTTGGTTTGTAGAAAAGATAGTTTGAAGAGAAGAGAAGGACAAGCCCTCAGATTGGAGAAAGATTTCAAAAACTTTCACCGCGGCTGACCAAAACGGACAACCGGATTTGCACAGTACCTTAAAACAGAGAGGGAGCTGTAGCTGAGGCGGACGTTCCTGGTGGTTCCTGCAGGCTCACGGTTCCTGAAGCGACTGTCAGACTGACATGAAGTAGGAAGACTGGAGGGTCCTGCTCCACCCAGGGAAGAAACCAGCAGCAGAGTAAAACAACGAATAAAAGGTGCGCTCCTTAAAACCCAAGCAGGGTCCGACCTACCTGGCTATCCGGCCCACTGTAGCTCTGTACAGTGAATTCGACCAGAGGAAGGGTCCTGGCTTGTAGTTTGGGCTAACTGGTTGGTCCCACCAGCTCAAGGGAAGAAGTTTCCTGGAGGATCTTCTCTGTCGTCGGATTCTGGCGATTCGGACCTGCAGCAGGGCTTCACCGGGCGGGTCAGTCGTGGTAGGGGTCCTCTTCTTCCAGTTCCTCATTGGTTCTTTCGTTCCAGTAGCGATTCTGTCTTTCCAGTCCCAGAGACTTGCTTTTTATGTAGTTTTCCCCCATTCAAATAGCCAAGCTGTCAATCACACAGCAGGGTGGCTGGCCCGGCAAGGCCAGTCCCCTTAGCCAATCAGACAAGAGTGCGACTTGGGTTACCAAGGGAACCCATGGCAGGGGTCCGAAGATCCCTCCCTCACATCCTGCCTACCTAGACTATCAGGTGCCTTAAGGAGGGCTTCTGTGCAGAAGCCCACGAAAAGAAAGCAAACAAAGGAGTCATCCCCGGTTTGTGACGCAGAGAAAAACACGAGAAAGACTTTAACAAAAAGAAATGGTGAATAAACCCAGCCGGAACCCAAATAAAATGTATTTGGTCAAGCGGGTTTTATGTTCGAGGCTAATATAATAGCCAGGAACAATACCATGTTTATATAATATAATCGCGGTAGAAAAGTTAGGGTAGTTACCACTGCCACCCTCCAAGTCTTAATGTTAAGGGAGCGCAACAAGGCTCCAGGAGGTACAGACAAAAAGGGATAATAGTTAACCCTTTCCAATACTCCATGTAAAATGGGGTGTACTGGGTCTGTGGTTTAAAGTGACTAGTTAATGGCAACTTTGACTGTTTATGGGGGACAGTAGTTAGCCCCAGAAAAATTGAGTCAGTGGGACGTCTCAAAGACAACCCTGTGTCACTGCACTGAAGGTGCTGTGTAACACACACAAAAAGTGGTGCACATGGAGTAGGTGAGGCTCCAGGGCCCAAGATCACACAAAAAGTGAAAACACACACAGCAAAACACATGTAAGAGTGGGAAAAAAGGCTCACACTCTTATCAGGTGAAAAAAATTAATCCTAGAAAGGACTCTTTAGGTAAGGAAAATCGGCCATTTTTCTGAATTCTCCCTAACACCTTTTCACTCTAGTAAAAGCGCAGCAGCCACCTTTCTGTTGACTGGTTGCCTGGCAACCATACCGTAAGCTCATTGGAGGATTATCTGCATTTCATTGGCTCAGCTCCGTGTGAAGGCATAAGCCCTCTTGTTGAAGGCACTCGTTTTAAGGCACAAGCCTTATCTATCCCTCCTCAGTCTACAACGAACGTTGGAACGCACTGCCGTAATAACTTCGGTATTGAGTAAGCCTAATCTGTATACCGGTACCCTATGCACTATCATTAACAACACTCCGCACTGGCTGCCGCCACCTAAAACTCTACATCCAGAGGCTCTGTGCTTGACCCTAGGCACACTGTTGTAGTCGTTTAACGCATTCGCATGCCCTGTCTTCTCAACGCTACTGTTAATTTAACTATTGCGCATGTCACTGTATCGCTCATGTTTATAAATCGCTGAGTGCAGCTAAATCCCAAATTAGTACGGGTCACAGTGTAATCACAGCTTGTACTGCATCAAGTCCGCTCTACCTTATCACACCTAGCCTACTTGCTTCATATATTGAAATCTCTACAAAACCTCTCTTATCTGCCGTCTTTGCATTTTCACCTGCATAAGTAAGCCGAGAAATCGAAATTGCTGAGCCTGACTTAACCTACAAACAGATTGCAGTACTCTGTTTCCCGCGTAGCGAGCTTTGACAGCAACATCACCATCCCTGTCTCAGTATCTTGAAGGGCATTTTGCCTCATATAAAATACACTTGCGAGTTCGATCGCATGGTAACTATTGCCAACAACCTATAAGTAACTGGGTATTAATCCCCACCAGTATTTGATTAACTCACTCACTCACTCCTTATACGGCTAGCAATACCTACAACTTTTGGCTGTTTACAACCTCTGAACTGCTATATGTCAATCACTTGTCTGAAACGTACAAATATCTGTACCGCTATATACTTAACTGCTTGTTGTACCTCTTACCGATTTCATATGTCTGCTTGTTAGAACAACTTGAATTAGGGCCGCTGCCCTCCTACCTTTACTAATTGCTCACCATTGGCTCCTCTCTAACCACTAATAAGTGACCTTGCATATCTTAGAGAGTAGAGCCTGCATTTGTCACACTCAGCCACAGCCGTGATCACTAATTGTATGATCAGATTGTGTTTGGCTGTATTTGTCTTCACCATAGCTAGTGCGCCCTTGACACCTATCATGGACCTTCACATCAATCCTAGAGTATCCCACATGTGCATGTCCGTGGCACTTAGCCTTCCGCCATCGGACCTCATACCGCCCTGAAGGTTCATGCCACCTTGTCTGCTTACCGAATCCACCTCCACACATTCGATCAAGACCTCAAGATCCTCACCCCAGTGCATGTACACTGATTTTAAAGTGCCACAGATGTCTACTGTACTCCCTCACTGTATCACACTACCACCACACTTAGACATTCCTAGATACAGCACACATATCCAGACACTCCACCAAACTACACTAACACATTTTCGTCCACTATGCGATGCTGCGCTAAACAGAGGAATTTCAGACTAGGTTCTAGATTCCCTCTGCTGTACTGTGCCCCTATCTCTAAAGGCACCACCTTAATAGCCAACTCACCAGCAAAGCCAACCACCACTACCCCTGCATCTAAGCATAACCCCAAATAAACCAAAGGCGAACGGGACAACCTTTCATCCCAAATTAAAGGGGCCCTTATCAATACTAGATCATTGCCTGCCCACGCTTTAGACATTGCTGACTATATAAACAAACATGACCTCAACCTTATAGCCATCACGGAAACTTGGCTCCATGCTGCATCAGGACCAGCTGTTGCCCTTGCAATCCCTGACAACTACACCATCAACCGACTTGACTGAGACACCAACCTATCCAAAGGCGGGGGCATTGCATTCATCCACAAAACCAATCAAACTATAGACCTATTATGACAGTGCCCTTCTTACTAAAAATCCTAGACCGAGCAGCTTATCTGCAGATACAGCAATACTTCGAATCTAACAACTTACTTGGTCTTAGACAGTCAGGTTTTAGACCCAGACATGGGACTGAAACGACACTGATCGACCTCAAGACATAAATCCCAATCCTCAAAGACAAATGTAAATTGGCACTGCTTCTCCTTCTCAATTTATCAGCGGCTTTCGATTTAGTGAACCACAAAATCCTATGCCAACATCTTTTTTTTTAAAAAACTTTTATTTTTGCTGACGGAGGCAAAAGGCATACACACACATCCGAGCTATAGACACAAATTTGTTGCATATATAGGTGAATACAGAGCATATAGGCAGAAGTATGGTAACAGCGGTTGAGTAACAACATATCACAGAGCACCAAGATGCCGAACAGCAATAGGGACGCTAGGAGGACTCATCCACCGAGGAAGTGTCATTTAAGCTAATCAAGTAGCTGTTGAATGCAGACCATATGTTTCGAGGACGAGAACGTACTGGGAGCATACCCAGAAACTCCTCCTCACAGTTTCGGGACCATGTGAGTAAATTTAACCATTTCTGGAATGTGGGGGGACTGGGGTTCTTCCAGCTTTGTAAGACACATTTCTTGGCTATGATACAGCTTACATTTAAGAACTTAATAATGTCTCTCGCTCCCCCGGTTTGCCACACTCCAAACAGAACCCCCATTGGATCAGGGTCCACAACAGTATCAGTGATCACAGACAATGTCTCTATGACTTTACTCCAGAATGTGGCCAGTTCCGGGCAGTCACAAAACATGTGCAGGTGGTCAGGGCCTTCCGCACCGCAGCGGGGGCACAGCCGAGGATCGGAGCAAGCAAACCTTGACACTCTACCTGGAGTGCAATTCAGCCTGTTGAGCAATTTATATTGTATGGTGCGGTAGCGGAAGTTTAGGGACACTCTGCTAGTATGGGAACACATCTTCTCCCACTGTTGATCAGTAAGTTCCAGTTCCAGCTCGGAGGCCCAGTCATCACGGGCCCTGGACGGAAGTGGAGAGGCTGAGGTCAAGAGGAGCTTGTATAATGAGGAAACCACCCCACGGGCGCCACCCGAGTTGGCGATGTAAGCAATCCCAGGAGAGTCCTGGGGTTCAATGGGGAAGACAGGCCATGCATTTCGGAAGGCAGCATGGAGTCTGTAGAACTGCAGGAGCTCCAGAACGGAACCCGAGTGCCCCGGCCTCCACGTCTGCGGTGTTATAAACTTCCCTCTGGATAGAAATCGGTAAGGGCGCGGTATCCCAGGGCCTCCCAGTGGCGCGCCATGGCGGTGTCATGCGTGGGTTCCAGCCCGGGAAACCTCCAGGTGGGGGAGCCATTTGTAGTACGGATATTGCTTGTCGCAAGTTTTGAATATCTGGCCCCAAGCCTGTACCGTGGTCCGGACCGGGTCAATGGGAGAGTCCGGCACATACTGCCGGTTTAGAATCAAGGACATGACATCAGTGCCTGTCGCTGCCAGAACCTCAAGTTTGACGTGGGGACGGGGTGGGGGCCCAGGGTACCAGTAAGATACGAACTGCGCCTGTGAAGCAGTCCAATATCGCAGCAAGTCTGGGGCTGTGAAACCCCCTCTGTCGTAGGGCAGTGACATATCCGACCACTTTTTAAGCACCGCGCCAGAGTGCCATAGGAGTTCGTGAAATATTTCCTACCCGGCCAGACAGGGACATTACCAAATATGTACAACAACTTGGGCAGCAAGATCATTTTTACCAGCGAGAGTCTTCCGGCTAGTGATAGTGGAAGGGTACGCCAGCGCGTGATTTTGGCCTCGGCTTGCTCAGCTACAGTCTGGTAGTTGTCTGCTAGTAGCGATTCTTTGGCGAGGGACACCTGGACTCCCAAGTACTTAATCCCATTTGGGGACCAACGGAGTGGGTACTCGGTGGTGGGCTGCATCGTGGAGCTAGTGAGGGGGAAGATCTCAGATTTCGTATAATTGAACCCCGAGTATGTACCTATGCGGGTGACGTCACGTAAGATTGGGTCCAGATGAACAGCTGGGTCTCTTATAAAGAGTAGTACATCGTCCGCATAAAGCGAGATGATCTCAGGGGAGTCTTTCAACCGCACCCCTTTCCGCGCATGTCGCTCCCTGACGTAATCGGCCATCGGCTCAATTGCCAAGGCGAAGAGGATCGGGGAAAACGAGCAGCCTTGTCGAGTACCTCTAAAGAGAGGGAACAGACCGGACGTCTGAGAGTTAACTCGCACCCTGGCCACCGGGGAAGTGTACAGTAACCTATTGTATGCTATCATATTGGGCCCTACCCCCATATTTTTCAAGACCAACCAGATGTATCCAAGACACCATGTCAAATGCCTTCTGGGCATCCAGTGTGACCGCAACCGCACTCGCCCCTTGGTCAATGCGTGCCATGACGTTAAGCAGCCTCCTAATGTTGTGGGATGTTGATCTTCCGGGTACAAAGCCTGATTGATCATCGTGGACCATGTACGACATGACCGGGAGGAAGCGGTTGGCAATCACTTTGGCGAAGATTTTGGTGTCCAAATTCATCAGTGAGAGGGGCCTATACGATCCGCACTCGTTAGTGGGTTTACCGGGTTTGAGCAGGACCGTGATGGTGGCCTCGCGCAGCAATGGGGGAAGAGTGCCCAGCCAAAGTGACTCGTTCCAAACCTCAAGCAGTTTGGGGGCTAAAATGGCCACGTGCTCCTGGTAGAACTCAGCTGTCAGCCCGTCAGGATCACGTGCTTTTCCTTTAGGGAATTTAGATATAGCCTCAACTATTTCATCCAACAGGATGGGGGAATCCAATTGGTCTCTGGTAGCGGGGGAGACGATAGTCATGGGGATCTGCTCGAGGAGGTCGCGCATTTGGGACTCACTGTGCTCGGGGGGTTGGGTGTACAGCTCTGAGTAAAAGACCGTGAAGACCTCCAGAATATGTTGGTCAGACCACCGTTCCGACCCCAGGCTGTCCTTGACGCAAGTGATCTGGGTTTGGCCCCCACTCACCCCTGGCCAATGCAGCCAGTGTCCTGCCAGCTCTGTCCCCCTCTCCATACCTACGAGCCGCCTGTGGGCGACTGAAGTATTGGGCTTCCCTGGTGGCTTGTTCGTTAAATAATTGGAGTTCCTTGCTGATCTGGGATAGAGTAGCGGGGTCAATAGATGTAGGATGAGCGCTCTCAAGTTCGCGCGATTTGGCTTCAGAGCGGACAAGGGCAGCCCTAATGGCCTTAAGGACTCCCGCCTCCCTAGATATGGACATTCCCCTGATGAAGACTTTGAAAGCCTCCCACCGGACCCCTATAGAAGTAGATTGAGGTGTATTAAGTTCAAAGTAGGACTGGATGTCGGCCAAAATATCAGCCTTAAATACTATGTCCTGTAAGGCCAGGGACTTGAAACGCCAAGTGTTAATTGTAGGGGGGAGCACACCCAAGTCTATAGATAGCCGGATCGGTGAATGGTCCGACAGGGTGCGCGCCAATATTTGAGTTTCCAACACCCTCCCCAGCAAAGAACTAGACAGGAAGAACATATCAATTCTGGAGGAGCTGTAATGAGTATATTCACGCATCTGCGGGTGCATTACCCGCCAGGGGTCTCGAATGTCAAGGGCAATGCTATGTGCAAGGAGCTTGCGAGCCACATTGGAAAGGAGTCTGGGGGCCGTGCCTGTTCTGTCAAGTGTGGTGTCTAATATAAAGTTCATGTCCCCCCCCCAAATGATCTGCACCCCTACGTATCCCAGCAGTATGGAAGCAATCCGGTCAATAAAGTCGGGAGAGTCCACATTGGGGCCATTCGTTTTAACCAGTAAATAGTCCCTGTTCGCTATTGGGCAATGTAGGATAATAAAAAAGAAGGTGGGTGAGGCGCGCAACAGGTTTAATTGACCAGGACCGGGAGTGCGCGCCTCACCCACCTTCTTTTTTGTACTGAATGCTATGGGAGTCCCGGGCTCCAGAGGCAGCGCCACGGGGTGACTGTGCCCCACTTTGGAGAATCATAAAGATGGTTCTCTCCCCTCCCCCAAATTTGGGAAGGACTTGTGCTTTGGAGGGGTGTCGGTTGCTGGCAACCTGAACAGAAAAAAACTTTTTTCACTACAGCTACCAGAATCCTTTGAGTCTAATTAGACACACCTGCTTAACAGCCTCCCTGATGATTATTTGAGATAAGAAAGCGCTAGGAGGAGAACAACCACAGACCACAGAACTGCAGCTGAGGGATCTAACCCTGTTATTACTGACTACCTGATTTGCAGCAAGGGATCTAACCCTGTTAATACTGAGTACCTGATTTTCAGCAGAAGGGATCTAACCCTGTGAATATTTGTCCATTTTGGGATGTGACCCAGCTACCTATTTTTTGCAACAGGTTTAATTGACCAGGACCGGGAGTGCGCGCCTCACCCACCTTCTTTTTTGTACTCAATGTAGGATAATGTACCTTCCCTCTGGATCGATGTAGCTCTTATGGAGTACAAACTTAAGTGACCTGTGGATCATTGTCAATACCCCTCTGGCGCGGGTCAAGTAATCCGTGAAGTACCTGTATGGACCCCATGAAGGTGCCATGCACCTAGTTAGCGGGCCCCTACAGTGTGTTTCCTGCAATAGCAATATCTTGCAACCATGTCTGTTGGCGTGGGCCATGATTTTGCGCGCCTTGGTGTAGTTACTTAAACCCCGGACATTCCAGGACATCACTGTTGTGGACATTTCAGAAGACTAAGGTACATCCCACAACCGCTGTAGAAACTTACACAGTGAATGAAGAGAGCCCCCATGGGGGTGCCTCAATGTTGTGCGCTTTGCCAAACCGCCCCGGTCATTTACAAAATTGTTACCTCAGACCCCAACCATACCACCCCCCTCCCTCACTGCCCACCCACAACGTGCAGTGGAAATCACCCCCCCCGGATGCACGTGCCAACAACTAACCCGACCATCACTAGGAAGTAAGGGTCAATGGGCGAAATCCAACAGGAATATGCCCTTTCCAGGGCCCAACTGGGGCCAACTAGCAGTAGCATCCAACAAAACATTAACATTGCAATTGCAGTGAGGTGCGCTGTTGCCGTGTGGACGGCTACTTAAACATTGTATAAGACAGCATAAGCTGACAAACAACAGGTTTCTGCGGGATACGGAGTCTTTGTAGGGTCCCAAAGCTAGTCTCCAGCACCCAAGCCGGGCCGCGGCCCGTAAGTAAATTGAGGGCACCCAGACCGCATGGTTGATGATAGAAGATTGCCATTGACCCATGCACATTGAAGGATTACCAGCCAGGTGAAGCAGTGACAGACTGAGCTACATCTGGTCAGTCAACGCCGGCGCGGTCAGGCACCGGATTGTGGAGTGGTATGTGAGCCTCGATGAATTTTGCCGCTTCGTCCGGGACAGTGAAAAAGTATAGTTTATTATTATGAGTAATTTTTAGACGTGCCGGGAACAATATGGCATACGGGACATTGCGTTCTCTAAGCAGTTTCTTAACCCCAAGGAATTGGCGCCGCTCCTGCTGCACCGCAATTGAAAGGTCCGGGAAGATCCTGATGGTGTGGGACTCATGGCGCAAGTCTCCCTTCTCACGGGCCAGCCGGAGGATAAGGTCTCTGTCCCGATAGTTGAGGATCCTGGCAATGATGGGCCTTAGGATATCCCCCGTCTTGGGCCGCGGAGACAGGGCCCTGTGCGCACGTTCGACAGTAAAGTACGGCGAGAGATTCGGGTTGCCTAGTAGATCCTTGAGTAGAGCTTCGACGGCGTCCTCCATGCGGCCCTTAAGTGCGTTCTCAGGGACCCCGATTATACGTAGGTTATTTCTACGAGAGCGCGATTCTAGGTCGTCACACTTGGCTCTCACACTCCTCATGTCGCGCGACAGGGAGGCGACGGTATTCTGCAGCACATGAATCTCGTCCTCGTTCGTGGATATCCTACTTTCGGCTTCAGTAATTCTGGTACCTGCCTGGTCCACTCTGGTTTTAAGAGAAGCAACATTGGCGTCAATGTCGTCCAATTTTTTGTGGAAAGAGGCGAAGTTCTTGGCCATGGATTCCATAAGTGTGGTCCAATCGGGGGTTCTCGCCCCAGAAGGAGTGTCACTTTCCGGGTCCTCCTGCAAGAACGATGTGTGCCCCATCTCCTCCCTCGGGACTGATTTGGCAAATTTATCCATGATTCCCCTCCCAGAGGCCCCCTTGGTTTTATTTGACATTGTGGATAGAAACACAGAGATGGCAGAGGGCCGCTGGGGCAGACGACGGAGTGGAGGGACCAGTCAAGGGATCCAAACAGCGAAAAGCCAAGGGTGCCGCACCAGTGGCCCCCTGAAGACCAAGTTCCGCGTGGCAGAGCGTGCAGGCGCGGCAGGTAGAAAAGGCGAATAGCCCAAGGAACAGAGCGATGGCAACCGTCAAGCACCGCACCCGCGGCGGCAGCCCAGGCAGATTATAGAAGCAGTGGGGTCGGGGAGGCTGCAGGAAAGTCGGAAGCCAAGGCCATGCAGGAGTCGATAGGAAAAGGCAGCCAGCCCCAGCGAGCGAGCGGCTCCCTGATAATGAAGTTGGACAGTTGTTTTATAGAGGTCCACCTCTAATCATGTCAGAGAGTACTGAGTAGAAGCCGTTTGCCAGGTGCCCCTGGTGGAATGGGGGGAATGTGCAGGCTCGGTACCCCACTAGGCCCGAGATGCGGCAGCCACCAGTAGCCCGTATATGGAGGGGGAACCCAGTGCGGTCCGGGCCTCCAGTATGGGAAGCGGTGCAGCAGTTTGTGGCCAGAGACCCAGGTCCCCCGCGGGTGCAGGCCGTTCAGATGACACGCAGGGCAGAGTGAGAGGGCCAGGATTCCCAGGAGCAGCCAGACAAGGAGATGGGGGTCCGTCCGGTGCACCCCCCCGCTCCTCACCTCAACCTCAAAGTCCCCAGTCCAGTAGTGTGAGCCACACGATCTCAGGGTGGCAGGCTCCAGCCAGCCGTCGAGACGAGATGAGCGCTCCGGCGCTGTATGCAAGGGGAGAAGCGGGGCCCACGAACAGTGGCCACACGTCGCTGAGGCAGGCGGGCAGGCCCCAGTCCGGTCACCACGCCGGGACGAGCGCTCCGGCGCTGATAGCAGGGGAGAGGTGGAGTCGCTCTCCATCAGCCACCCCCCAGCCCAGGGAGGCGGGCCGCGTGTTGTGAAGGCGGTCATGCTCCAGCCCAGCCGCCGCGTAGAGACGAGCACTCCGGCGCCGATCGTGGAGGAGGAGGCGAGGGCGCGCGGGTCCCGGCAGCGATCCCCCGCTCGATGGTGTCCTCAAGGGAGCCGCCGTGTCCGGCGGCCAGAGGCCCCCCCAGGCGGGCAGACGAGGCCATGCACACCGGCACCGCGACCCGCGGCCGCCGCCCGCGGCTGATGAAGGAGGGCGGGGGGTGGGAGCCAGGCGCCCGCTAAGGCCGGCGTGCCAACCGCCAGCTGGCCCAGAAGCCCCAATCGCAGGCTTCCCGGGGCCGATTCGGGTCGGGATTGCAGCAAGATTGCCAGAAGGGATGGGGTAACAGCTCCACCAAAGATAAAGCAGTGCAGGCAAAAGGAACCGCAGTTGATGGCGGATTTCAGCCGGAGCCACACGGAGCTCAAGAGCTAGGCAGCCATCTTGGGCTGCTCCACAGCGCCACCGCCAATCCTATGCCAACATCTAACATCTGCCGCGCATTTGTCGGATCAAGCAAACGCCTGGATCCAGTCCTTCCTCAACAACAGATCCATGAGTGTCTTTGCACCTTCAGCTTCTGCAGAACCCACTCCGGTCACTTGCGGAGTTCACCATGGGTCCTGCGTGTCCCACACTCTCTATAATGTGTTCACCAAGCCTCTATTGGATGATCTTGACTACCTAGGTGTCACCTACACAAATTACACAGATGACACCCAGATACTCATCCCTATCACCGGTGACTACCCTATACACAGTAAAACTCTAAATGACATGTACCTCATCGTACAAGCATGTCTGGCTAAGCATGGACTCTGTCCGTACATCTGTCAGCTGCTAACCTGAACAAACTTTATGAACTATTCACCTCCTTTAATATTGACAACAACATAATCAAACTCCCTAAGGTTGGAAAAACCTTAGGCATATAAATTTACTCTGCCTTATCCTTAACTAAACAGACAAATGCCATGGCATCTTCCTCGGCCTTCAAATGCAAACTAATCACTGCATGTAGACATTTCTTGACCCCGTCTAACTATCACAATAGCAAGAGCCCTAGTCCTCTCCAAATTGGACTATTGTAATGCTCTTTATTTAGGCGCTGCTCAACAGAACCTTAATAAGATGCAAATTACTCAAAATAACGCCATTAGGGCAGCTTTGAATATCTCAAGGAAACACATTTCTGAAACTAGACATACCTTAAACTGGCTAAACATCAAGCAAAGAAGTGCATTTAAAACACTGTCCCTCACCCATAAGTGCCTTTCTAACCAGGCTCCCAAATACTTGGCTGACGGCATCACTCGCCACACTTCAACCCATCCAACTAGAACAGCCCAGACTTTCTGTGTCAAAATCCCACGGTACAAGCAACAAAGAGCAGAGGGAATTAGCTTCCCAGTCCTGGCAGCAAAAAATTGGAATGCCCTGCCCATCTCCTACTTCCTATTCCAAAAAATGTCAAGGTATGGCTACGTGAGCAAGAACTCAACCCTATCGTATAACCACGCCTTCTTGCCTAAGGCACAACTAGTCCATCTAACCATAATAGTACTTTTATGTCCCGTCCCCTTTCCTCCATACTGTATGGGCGTCCCTTTCAAGGGACGGGAGACGGACCCTTTTTCAACAGAACAAAACCTTCTTCCCCTTTAAATTTAGAGGCATGCTGGGGTGCGGGCCAGGGAGCATGCGCAGCTCTGACTCCGCCCTCCGGTGCCACACCTCAGTCCCCTTTTCCGCGTCGACGGGAACGGGTCAAATTCACCAGCGCTCCTGGGTTTGGCTTTGGCCATGAAATTCCATGCGCAAGAACTTCTTCTCTTAGTCTTTTTTTTTGTCTTTTTGTCATTCAGGTACTCAGCCCTCGGGCATCACGCTCCTCCCCGGCGCATGTCAACTTCTACAGGGTTCAGCAGGTGTCCATCCTGCAACGGGCTCTTCACAACTTCAGACCCCCACGCCCTCTGCCTACTTTGCCTTGGCTCAGACCACGGTTGGCAATCATGTTCGCTGTGCGACTCGTTGTCCTCTAAGGCACTGAAGAGCAGACTCACCAGGTGGAGGGAGCTCTTCCAGAGGTCGCCTCCAGAGGGTCTCAAGAACTTCATGAAGTATCGAACCAGGCCCAAGGTAGGGCCGATATTCTCCATCGCTCTCCTTCCCAGGGACTCTCCCACGTGGGAGGAACCGGGCAGGTCCTTCTACCGGCACGTGCACCGAGGCCGCCTTTGGGTCGAGGGATCCTCGGATCCTCCTGAGCACAGTGTTGAGGGACCGTAAGGTTCTTTCACCGGGTCTACACCCTTTTACCTGCACTATGGCCAAGGGGCTTCGCCCTAATACCGGCAATACATCCGAGGGGCTATGCCCTAATACCGGCAATATGTCCGAGGGGGCGCCTAAACGCAGCTCTACCGACCCCTGGGTCGAGGGTGTCACACCTACCGGACTTAGGCCCGAGGAGCAATGTAGGCCTCGTGATCCACACTCAAGAGTCTTGGACGAGGCCTGGCCCAGACTTCCCTTTTGCGTATTTCGAGAGTATTGCAGCACGTGAACAGACGCGAAACTGATACGGAAGGGATCTAACCCGACTATTGTGGAAGACTAATGCCAAATGTAATAGGGGCACTAGAGGAATTCAAGATTAATAGCCCTGATTTTAAAAAGTTCTCCACGGAGACCGAAACACGTGTCATCACTTAAGGGTACAGTCTCCTTCCGGGTTATTCAACTTTATACTTATGCTCAAAGGGCTTTCTCTTGGCAAACCCAAAACCCGGTGAGACGTGACTTATTTGCATTTAATGAAGCTTTTTGGAATATATTGACAACAATAAGGCAATTGTCACCATGCTAGACCAAACCGCTGCAGCCAAGAGTTTTTGATCAATCATTTTCAATACAAGGTCCTTACTTTTGGCCTCAACTCGGCCCCCAGGGTCTTTACCAGACTCATGAATGCCATGGCAGCCCTCCTCAGAGCGCAGGGTCTCCACACCTACCCAAATCTCGACGACTGGCTTATCAGGGCTACATCTCCGGAAGCGGTTCACCACTCTTCCCATGCTCTTATGAACAAACTGCACAATCTGGGCTTCTCGCTCAATCTGCATGCAGACTCTGACATTCTTGGGTCTCGTCTGGGACACATGCTCCGAGAAGGTATTTCTGTCAGAGGACAAGATCTCGGCGATTAAGAGGGCCACCACCCACTTCCTCAGCAGAGAGGTGACCTCAGCATGGTGGTACCAGCATCTCCTTGGTCTCTTGGCGACGGTCCTATTAGCCGTCCCGCACACGAGACTAAGGATGAGGAGGATTCAGCTGCACTTCACGGCCTCATGGAACCGGGAGCGGGGCTCTCAATCCGAGATGATCAACGTTCCGCCATCTCTCCACCCGGACCTAACATGGTGGTCCATGGACTGCAACCTATGGAGGGGCAAGCCCTTTCGGCCGCCCACTCTGCAGGGCACCATCACCACAGACTGCTTGCTCAAGGGCTGGGGAGCCACCCTGGACAGCCTCTCAGTCCACGGCACCCAGACTCTCAGGAGCAGGAATACCACATCAATTGGTTGGAGCTAAACACCATCTGGCTAGTGCTCAGAGCATTCCTTCCGCTTTTCAGGGGCAAGGTTGTCCTCATCCCGACAGACAACTCGACCAGCATGTACTACGTCAACAAGCAGGGAGGCACCAGATCCCCTCCTCTGTGCAGACTGGTGATCAGCATGTGGGAGTGGGCCCTAGAAAACAACATTTACCTCATGGCAGTCCACCTCCCGGGGGAATCCAGCCTGGAAGCGGACAGGCTCAGCAGGCTAGAAGCGGACAATTACGAGTGGCAGCTAAACAACCTAGTTTTTCAGGAGATCTTCAACAGGTGGGGTCACCCTCACGTGGATCTCTTTGCTACCTGGCACAACAAGAAGTGTCCCCAGTTCTCGTCATGGCAAGGTCAGGGCCCCGGTGGTAGGGAGAATTCTCATTTCGAAGGGATTGTGTCTTCCGACGTATTCCTTATCTTAGATATCTCCTTCCAGCTCTGCTGGCTTCGAAAATTTTTCTCTAGAGGGCGATGCGCGTCGAGGTCCGCCGAGTCGATGTCCCTCTACAGCCGCCGTATCGATGTCGACGTCATCCTGCCTATAAAGGCCGCGCGCAGCGTCCGTTGCTCAGTTCCGTTTTTCCGCGCTTACTCAGTGCCTCGGAATACCGTTGCTCAGTTTTGTCAGGTTAATCCTATTTACCTTGAGATATTCGATCCGTACTCAATGGCTTCTTCGTCGGAACCGACAACTCCTCGGTCCGGCTTCAAAAAATGCCGAGATTGTGGGAAAAAGATGTCGCTGAATGACCCTCACAGAGTTTGTCTGTGGTGTTTGGGAGCTGAACACCATTGTTCGGAGTGCGAGGACTGTATGTCCATGACAGCTAAGGCCCTGAAGGAGCGTAGGGGGAAGCTGGAGAAAGGTAAGACTTTTAAAGCTTCTTCTTCCTCGACGAAGTCGAGACATTCGTCTCCTAGTCACCATTCGCGCTCCAGGTCTCGGAGTGGGTCCCATCACTCCTCGAGATCGAAGCACTCGAAGAGGAGACGTCGAAGATCCCCTTCTCCGTCTTCCTCTTCCTCTGTTTCTCCAAAGAGAATCCCTTGCCCCACGAAACATAGTTCCCGGGCTGAATGGGAGGAATTCCGCAAAAATATGATGTGCGTCTTCGAGAAAGCGGCCTCGACCCCCTCGAAGACTGCCGAGAGCGATGCTCTGGTCGAAAGACCCGAAGGTCAAAAACGCCTCGAGTCGCAGTACCCGGCGAAGGAAGCTTCTCGAGCGCGTCTCGAACCCTCGAGTAAGGCTATGACCTCAAAACCTTCTTCGAAGGTTCCGTCGACGCCGTCGATGAAGGTTCCGTCGACGCCGAGGTCGGTGTCTTCGACGCCGTTGTCGAAGGGACCTTCGACACACGGGTCTGTCGACTCGACGCCATCTTCGACACCGGCGTCGACGCCAAGAAAAGTCACGGTTATGACACACCCAGTGGCTATCCCCAGGTCCTCGATGACGATGGCGTCGAGGTTGTCGACTTCCTCGAGCAGAATCCCAATTCTGTCGAGGTCATCGAGGCCTCCGCCTTTGTTTTCGACGCCACGCCCCGAAGCCTTCGACGACATCGACGTTTTCGAGGCCGATTATGACAAGTTTGGCACCCTCTGCCTTGAAGATGGGGTTTACACCCTTTATGAGTTCAGAACAATTGAGAACTATGTCCTCAATTATGGAAGAGGGTGAATTGTCTGAACAGGAAGACACATTTGAGTTGCAGGGACCTGCAACCCCAGTTAGAGAGGAGTTATCCTCTGAAGAACGCAGGTTAAAGGATCTTCATGATTCCTTACATGAGGCAAGTGGGTTAGACACTTCCCCTAGGCCAGACCCGGGGGAGCATGCTGAAACCCCCTATAGAGCCTTAATGGCCAGGATCACAGAGTTTATGGGGTGGTCTGCACCTTCATAGTCTTTCCAACAAGATGACCTCACGGATATTCTTGACAAAGGCCCACAGGAGGATCCTGTAGTGCCCTTTCATAAAGCTCTTCAGAGGAAGATTATGACGAACTGGGAAACCCCAGATGTCGTCCCGGCAGTAAATAAAAAACTGTCTACAAAATACAGGGTATCTTCTGCAGACCCAGAGTTTTTGTCCAAACACCCATCCCCAGAAAGTCTGGTGGTACAGGCAGCATCTTCTACTGATGTCAAGACTGCTTACCCTACCGTCCCACAGGACAGGGACGATAAAAAATATGATGCTATGGCAAAGAAAGTTTTTTTGGCATGTAGCATGGCGTTAAAATCTGTTAATGCTACTTGCACCCTTGCTAGATTCAGCCATACACTTTGGGAGTGTGCTTCTACAGCGGCTGACTGCATCCCGGAGGGAGAAGAAAGGGAGGCGTTCCTGAATATCATACAGGACGGTAAAGACGCTATGTTCGAATCCCTCCAGACGGGCATTGATTCGGCTGACAGTATCAGCAGAGCAATGGCGGCAAGTACAACAACCAGGAGATTCGCTTGGTTGAGAAAGTCTGGTTTTGCCCCAGATGTGCAAGCCAGGCTCTTGAACATGCCATTCGATGGCTCTTCTTTGTTCGGGGAAAAAGGCGGATGACAGTTTAGAGAAACTGCAAACATCAAAAGCAGCAGCAAAATCCCTAGGCGCTGCAATCCACACCTTTTCGTCCCACAGGAACCTCTGCGAGGGGCAAGTCCTTTCGCTTCTACTCCGCATTCGGAAGAGGTAGAGGACGACCGGCTCAAAGGGGACAAAGAAGAACTACCCGAGGTGGACGGGGTAGATATTTAAAAGCCGCAGCAACAGCAGGTGCCTCTTTACCATCGGCATCTGCATCAGCCGCCCCAAAACCACTCTGAGGACTTCCCTCACAGGACACCTGTAGGAGGCAGGTTAACTCAACATCTGGCGGAATGGCAGGCTATCACGTCAGATGCTTGGGCATTGGAAACAGTTGCCCAAGGTTACTGCCTGCCTCTCCTACGCATACCTCAGAGTCATCCACCGGGGATCAGCTCTCAGAAAGCTCAAGATCCGCTCCTCTTGCAGGAAATTTTGGACCTGCTAGAGAAAGGTGCCATAGAACCGGTACCTGTAGCGGAGAGGAACAAGGGCTGGTACTCCCCTTACTTTCTCATTTCAAAGAAAGACGGAGGACTGAGACCCATCTTGGACTTGCGAAAATTGAAAAAATTCCTCAGGAAAGACAAATTCAAGATGGTCACTCTTTCTCAGATCCTTCAGGCCCTTCAGTTCCAGGACTGGTTGGTATCTCTGGACCTTCAGGACGCTTATTTCCATGTGCCTATCCATCTCAAACACAGGAAATACCTGAGGTTCGCAATTGGCAACTCTCATTATCAATTTCGAGTGCTGCCATTTGGGCTGACCTCCGCCCCGAGGGTCTTCACCAAGTTAATGTCGGTAGTGGCGGCAAGTCTAAGGAGGGAAGGGATTCACGTCTACCCCTACCTGGACGATTGGTTGATCAGGGCTGTATCTTCGTAACAAGCTCAGATCCAGCTAAATCACGTTTGCAACTCCCTTCACAGACTGGGCTTCTCCCTCAATTTAAAGAAGTCACAAATGATACCATCGCAGAGACACCAGTTCATAGGAGCGATCCTGGACACTTCCCTGGGAAAAGCCTCGCCACCACCAGGTGAGGGCTCAAGATATTCTACAGATGGTTACCAAGTTCCAAGATGCCCAACGTCTCCCAGCCTTCAACTTCTTGAGGTTGCTAGGCCTCATGGCATCCTGCATTTTCCTAGTGCCAGAGGCTCGCCTGAGATTGAGATCCCTCCAGTGGACACTGAGGACTCAGTGGTCACAATTCTCAGGGAGAATGACAGATCTTCTTCAGTTTCCCGACAGGGTGGCTCGAGACCTTCAGTGGTGGGCCTGTCAGGAGAACATTCTGAAAGGAGAACAGTTTTGGCAACCCTGGCCGGAGATAACAGTAGTCACGGATGCCTCACTCATGGGGTGGGGAGCCCACGCCAATGACTTGACCATCGGCGGTCGTTGGTCTCAATCGGAGTCCAGACTACATATCAACCTGTTAGAGCTGAGAGCCATCAGACTTGCGCTGAAGGCGTTCCTGCCAGATGTACAAGGGAAAAATGTCCTGATAATGACGGACAACGCGGTGGCCATGCATTACCTCAACAAAAGAGGAGGCGTAGGATCACTACCCCTGTGCAGAGAGGCGATGCAGCTCTGGTTTTGGGCAATCCAAGAAGGAATCTCTCTATCGGCAGTTCACCTAGCCGGAGAGAAGAACTTGGCAGCGGACGCTCGGAGCAGGCAGAGCACAGTCTCCCACGAGTGGGAACTAGCTCAGGAAGTCCTTCAAGAGATCTTCGCCCTTTGGGAAACCACTCAGGTGGATCTGTTTGCCACCAGCGTCAACAGGAAATGCGATCTGTTCTGCTCAAGGGTATTTCCCCCGAGAGGAGCTCTGGGAGACGCGTTCATAGTGGACTGGGAGTTTCCGCTTCTGTACGCGTTCCCACCGGTCCCTGTCATTCCTCTAATGATCAGGAGGTTGAAAAGATTCCGGATTACCATGATCCTAATTGCCCCGGATTGGGCCAGGAGAACGTGGTACCTGGACCTTCTAGACTTGTCCATCTGCCCTCCAATTCGACTTCCACTCAGAGAGAACCTACTCTGACAGAAGGGAGGTCAGGTTCTCCATCCAGACATCAAAACCCTCAACCTTCACGCTTGGCTTCTGAAAGGCTGAGGTACAAGGATTGGGACCTCCCTGATGATGTTATGGAGGTGTTGCTTTCGGCAAGGAGGCCAGCAACAAAGTCTTTATACTGCTGCCGTTGGAACAGATTTTGCAGCTGGTGTAGAGAACAGAATATCGACCCCTTTTCATGTGGTACACCAATGGTTTTGTCCTTCCTACTCTATTTGGCGAATTCAGGCCTTCAAGTTGGCACCATTAAGGGCTATCTCGCAGCGCTATCCATCTTTAAGCGCACTGCGGAAGAACCATCCTATTTCAAGTTACCCTTGGTAATACAGTTTCTAAAGGAGTTAACCAATGTTTATCCCCCAAGACCATTCCAGGTTCCCCTATGGGATTTAAACTTAGTCCTAACTTTCCTGATGGGCACACCTTTCGAACCACTCCATTCTTGTTTGTTAAGATTCCTTACCCTTAAAACTGTTTTATTAATAGCACTTACATCTGCTAGAAGGGTGAGCGAATTACAAGCTCTTTCTTGTAAACCCCCTCATACAATCTTTCACAAAGACAAAGTTGTCCTGCAAGTGAAGCCTAATTTCCTCCCAAAGGTGGTTTCCGAATTCCATATCACTCAGAAGATTACCCTACCATCTTTCTATCCTCCTCCTCATCAGGGGAAAGAGGAAGAGAGGTTACACAGGCTGGACCCTAGAAGGGCTTTAAGTTTTTACATCAGTAGACTAGCCAGGATAAGACAAGCAGACCAGCTGTTTGTAGGTTACACTGGTCACAAGCTGGGGTTACCAATAACTAAGCAGACCATTTCCAGATGGATCATTCTAGCCATTTTGGAATGTTATAAACTGGCAGGGAAAGAGCTCCCCCAAAACCTTAGGGCTCATTCGACCAGAGGTATTGCAGCTTCATCGGCCCTTAAAAGAGGTGTGCCGGTTAAAGACATTTGTGCGGCCGCCACATGGTCGTCTGTCCATACCTTTACACGATTTTACAACTTGGATTCCTCCTCCAGTCAAGAGACTAGGTTTGGAAGGGCTGTGCTGCACTCTATTCATCAATAGAAGACAGCGTGAAGTCAGTACTCCCACCTCCAATAATAGAATACTGCTATGGGAGCCTATCTAAGATAAGGAATACGTCGGAGGACACAATCCCTTCGAAGAACAAGTTACTTCTTACCTTGTAACGTTCTTTCGATGGGATGTTCCTCCGACGTATTCCTTATCGACCCTCCCATCCATCCCCGCAGTTCTACTTCCCTTGTTGTTGCAGCTTACGCTCCTTCAGGGTGATTAGTCTAGTCCAGACAGAAATACTGTGGGCTACAAAACGGAACTGAGCAACGGACGCTGCGCGGCCTTTATAGGCAGGATGACGTCGACGTCAATACGGCGGCTGTCGAGGGACATCGACTCGGCGGACCTCGACGCGCAGCGCCCTCTAGAGAAAATTTTTCTGAGGCCAGCAGAGCTGGAAGGAGATATCTAAGATAAGGAATACGTCGGAGGAACATCCCATCGAAAGAACGTTACAAGGTAAGAAGTAACTTGTTCTTTATGGCTAATTTCCCTTACCTATAGAGTCCCCCAGCAGCTTTGCTGGATTTGAAGGGGTTTTTCTCCTGCTAAGAGTGAGACTCTTTTTCCCACTCTTAGACAATTTTTGCTATGTGTTTTCTAGGCTATTTTTGTGTTAATGTCTATGGGATTTTCTCAACCACATAGGAACCATCTTTATTCACATGTGTTACACAGCACACTCCGTGCAGTAACACAGGGGTTTTGTAGCGACCCCCAAACATAGACTCCATACCCTGGGACTGACTACTGTCTCCCAGGGCATGCAAAGTTCCAATTGACTTTACTAGTCAATTTTTATGAACTAAACCAGTACAAACCATCTTACTATGGAGGTACTGAAAAGGGTTAATAGTTTTTCCCTTATGTGCATTTTCGAGAGGGTACCGTAGAGTCCCTCTCTCAAATGTTTCTGGCTGATGGCAGTGGTTACTACCGTAAATATTCGACCGCAAATATTTTCCTATGGGATTTTCCCATTGTTCAAGGCTACCGCATTTTCTGACATCCTCTAACATACCGCCAGGGTATTTTTATATTAACTTTTTATATTAACTGTAGGTTTTATTTGCCAGAACTTTATTATAACTTCTTTCTTGTGTCTTTCTCTAAACTTCTAACCCAGGTCGGGGATCCTTTGTTCGTCCTTTTGGCGGGCTTCTGCCAAGAAGCCCTCCTTTCGGCGCCACTGAGTGTGGGGTGGGTCCATTGTGTGGGAGGGGCAGTAGGACCCCTGGACAGGGTTGCCTCAGCAACCCATGTCGCACTCTATCCTGATAGGCTGGAGGGTCTCGCGCGCATGATGACCACTCCACTGTGTGAGTGACAGCTAGGCTGTATGAATGGGGATCTTTTTGCATAAAAGCAGGGTCCTGAGGACTGGAAGAGCAAGACGTCACCACTGGAACTAAGAAGCCAAAGAGGAGAGAAACCAAAGATATCTGCAACGACTGAACCACCGGTGAAGCCCTGCTGCAGCGTTTCACCACATTTCTCCACACAACAAGAGATGATCTTCATCCGCAAGAGCCTTCTTCCCTTGAGCTGGTGGGGCCAGCCAGTTTGCCAATCACCTTCCCGGACCTGCTTTGGTCGAATCTCCCGTACCCTGTACTCAGAGGCCAGATAGCCAGGCACCATTCCACCCGGACCGCGATTTAAAGGAGCGTACCTTTTATTCATCTGGCAGCACCGCGGCTGGTTTCATCCCTGGGTAGTGCAGTAACTCAAACCTTCCTCCACGACGAGAGCCTCTCTTCCTCTGCTGGATCACCCGAACTGCAGGAACTACCAGGAACAACTGCCACCACAGGATCCACTTCTTCATTTTAAAGGTACATTGTTCCGCCAGGCCGCCCTTTCTTCGTGGTAGCACTAAAGGTGTTTTAAATCCTTTACCTACCTGTTGGGTTGGCCACCCCTCTCTCTTGATTCTTTCAACGTCTGCATCCACCTTTTCAAAATCGTTAACCAAAGGCTTGACTGCAGCTATAAGAACATTTTGCTCCTGGGCCCTTTCCCTGTACCACTGGCACACGCCTACTGACTCTGGCTACATTTGTTAGAACTGCCTTCTTTAGATTGATTCTCAACTAGAACTGTGTTGGTGCACCTACTTCTTATAACTATCCTTGTCTTCCCCTTTCTAAATCTTGTGAAATGCCATTTTGCTCAGTTTTCATTTAAGTATTGCCTATACTGATGCACTGTCTTGCTTAATCTGGTTCACAAACTTATGGGAAGTGTTGCTAGGGTGTGTAAGAAGTTATTTCTACATAACTTGTGCTTTCCCTCCTTTGTGAGAAATTGATAGAGTATCCCTTGTGTGTGGTTTTCACTGTGCCGTTTTGCTCAGTTTTCACTCTGGTTCACTTGTTCTACAATTTAACTAGGGAGTGTCTATATTTTCCCTCTGACTTATTTAACTTGCTTGATGACTATGATACATGTGTTTTATTAGACGTGTATACAAATAAATGTATATCTACTTTTGAAATACAAAGCTTTGGTCAGTGTGTCCTTGTGCCATAGTACTGTAGGCCTATTGTGTAAACCCTGAATACTGCTCATCTCCCTCTTGAGATAAGTCTGAATGCTCAGCCGCAGCTACCAACTAAATATTTGTGGTACAGACTGATACCAAAGGAGATTTATTGGTCTCACCCGTAGTCTTAATCTTCTGTAGTGCTCCCTAAGGGAACTGCTCAGGATTCTGCCTAACACCCGGTTCTCTGGGCGACGCATTTCACCTCCAGAGGACCGGCATGAAAGCCTATGCCTTTCTGCCCACTCCCCTGATCCACAGGGTAATTTGCAAAATTAAGGAGTCTCGCGACTCCTCATTATTCTGATGGCTCCATGGTAGCCGGCCAGGCCATAGTTTTCAGAGCTTCTCAGCCTCTTGGAGGTGCCCCCGATTCACCTTCCAACGGGCCCAGCACATCTTCTGGCGCAGCAAGGGGGCAGAGTCATCCACCCTGCCCCAGGGAAACTAGCCCTCACAGCGTGGTACCTGAGCAGGTAACGCTTCGGCACCTTAGCCTCTCACAGGCCAATCTGGAGATCATACAGGGCGCCATGAGCAAAGCCACCAGGGCCCAGTACAAGAGCAAATGGACAGGTTCTGTCTCTGGGCAGACTCCAAGGGAACTGACCCTTTGGCCTGCAATATGGACAACATGCTCTCCTTTTCGGTGCACCTCGCTCATTCAGGCGTGCAGGTGGACACCTTGCGCACATACCTTGCAACCATTGGGGCTTGCAGTAACTCAGAGTAGGGCATTTTCTCCTCCTCCAACCCTATAGTCAAGAAATATCTGCCGGGTCATCGCTAGGTTCTACCCGCCCGTCAAGAGACTGCACCCTATGTGGGACCTTAACATAGTCTTGGGCGCCCTGGCGCACAAACCATTCGAGACAATGGTGTCCGTGGACATCAGGCTGGTCACCATCAAGATAGCCTTACTAGTCTGCCTTACCTCGGCTTGCAGAGTCGGCGATATCCAGGCGCTGGTCGCCTCTAAACCATATACCACCTTTCACAAGGACAAGGTAGTCATGCAGACGCACTCAGCATTTCTGCCCAAGGTTCAGTCTGCATTCCACTTGAACGAGGAAATAGTCCTTCCTACATTTTTTCCCGATCCGAAGGACGAGGCACAGATAGTGCTGCACTGCCCGGATGTCAGGCACGCCCTAAAATTCTACTTGGACAGGACCAAGGGCTTCCGCAAGTCGGACGCCCCGTTTGTCACTTTCAGAGGCTCAAGACCAGGCTATCAGGCCTCTAAGGCTTCCATATCCCGCAGGATGGTCTCTGCCATCAAAGAAGCGTACGAGGGCCAGCAAAAGCCACTTCCGGCCAACATGCATGCCCACGCAGTCAGGGCCAAGGCAACGGCCATCACATTCCAGCGCCATGTCCCTTGGCAAGTCATAAGCAGGGTGGCCAATTGGGCCTCTCCCTCGGCTTTCTGTAAGCATTACTGTTTGGATTCCGGCTTTAGATCTGATGTGGCCTTCAGACAGGCGGTTCTCAGGAACCTATTTGCTTAAGAAGGGTCTCCTCTCCACCCTGGGGCTACATTCAGTTGTAATCGCCCATACAGTAGGAGGAAAGAGGATGGGACGTAAGAGTAATTATAAGTTACTCTCCGTAGTGACTAACTTACTCTTAGTCCATAGTCCCCTTTACTCCATACGTCCCACCAACCTCCCCCCTAATGATACTGGTGTCATTAGGCAATGTCAAATTTATGGTCGACGCGTCAATGGGGACTGAGGTGTGGCGCCGGAGGGCGGAGTCAGGGCAGCGCATGCTCCCTGGGCTGCACCCCTGCGCACTTCTAAATTTAATGGGAAGAAGGTTTTTTTCTGGTGAAAAAAGTTCTGTCTCCGTCCCTTGGAAGGGACGCCCATACAGTATGGAGGAAAGGGGACTATGGACTAAGAGTACGTTAGACACTACGGTGAGTAACTTATAATTTATACCACATATCTATTTGTCCTGCTATTTTGCTCAATTATGTCTACCTGTGCTTCGACTGAATCACTGCATGCATCCATTTGTACTTTGTATAACTGCTAAGTTTGTCTTAGTAAACCTATCACGTGCTATGTACATACGTAATATATTGTCCACAATTTTCAGTGTATAACTGTAACTGCTCCTTATGTAATATGCTGTATTTTCCAGCAACTTGTAAGCATAGCGCCCAGATGCCTAAGGGCTTGGCGCGCTCTATAAATAAACTAAACTAGTTTGGTTCCAATCTCCTGTGGTGTTCCGCAGGGATCTGCTCTGTCCCCTATTTTGTTTAATCTTTATATCGGGCATCTGCTGTTTCTCATCCAGTCCCATGGCTTTCGCTACTATTCCTACGCCAACGACATGCAAAATCTGCTCCATCTTGACTTAAATCAGTCCGATACGGCTAGTCGGTTTATGAAATGTCTTGAGGATGTAAGGGAATGGATGACGGCTAATTGGTTGAAATGAAATGGCAGTAAAACGGAGGTGTTGGTGGTTGGTACTACTTCCCCTCTTCTTTTCTGGACCAACGATTGTTGGCCTGCCTCCTTGGGTCCTCTTCCGGTACCTGTTCCATTGGTGAGGAATCTGTGGGTCATTATTTCCTTTTCACTCCGCGCCGTGTGGCTTGATTGTCAGTGTGCTTTCAGTCATGATGCAATTGCTTGCTATTCTTGCAAAAGCCGACTTCTCATCAAAGCATTTTTTCCTCTTCTTCCTCTATCGTCTAACTTGCGTCAGGGTTACCACTGACAATAAAGCCACACGTCGCAGAGTGACAAAAGGAGCCACTCGTAATACTGGTAGCCTTGACAACCAGCGACATCTTACAGCTGTGTAAGCAATTGCACAATGATTTAAAACACACCGACAATCGAGCTACAAGGTGCTGTGCTACTAAGAAGCCAATTCGAAATATTATTAGCTCTAAACACCAGAGATATCTTACAACTGTGTAAGGAGATGCATTATCAAGTCGATGATCATTCAGCAAAAAACCCATGAGATTACTATTGGACGACTACGAAAAGCGCCCAAGATTCAATAAGAATACGAATAATTTGATGCAATTCCAGACAGAGGCTATATGGGATTAATTCCCACAAAATCTATACTTCATTCCAACAGCTGTGCAGTTGGGATCCCGTTGCTCACCCCATCTACCTGCGAGGCAACACATAGTGTGTAGTTGTCCTCAGTCCTGACGAAGGTTGAAGAATTGAAGGGCGAGAAATGTTATGCTTTGTCTAATATCAACCGAAACACATGTCGACTGTTAAATTCCTTGTAATAGACACAGAGGGATACACCGACTAATGAGAAATGGTGTAAGCACAGTATATGTACTAATCTGTATGATATAGTGTCATTGTTTATGACACCATTTTGAAACAAAGCTGAGAGTTTTCTTGTATGCAAGTATGAATGTGTGTGAATGATGGGGAAAAAAGTTATGAGCTCTGTTTTAGATATTGAGTTTTTTATATAATGCTATGTGAAGAAATAAAATCATTTTTCATGAATTTATGAAATAATAGTTAGAGCACATTGTCTTCATCTGTTGGTCATTTTTTTGTAATTAGTATGTAAAAGTGGTAATTTTAAAATTTGTATACTTATTAAAGTTCTTCCATTCGGGCCTTAAAAATGTCAGGCTCCTGTGGTAGCCGTGCTTGTCATGAGTGGCTTAGATTAATGCAACTTGCTGTATCTAGCCCAGCCATGCAACCTGATCAATCTGCTTCAGCTGTTGCAGAACGCTGCTGTCAGAGCTATCTTACGGCCCCCTTTTGGTACCCACATGACTCCACTATTGAGGCAGATCCACTGGCTCCCGTTGGAAAAGCGGATTCTGTTTAAGTCCTTGGGTATGGGGCACAGTGACTTTAATGGCCTTGGGCCTGAATACATCCAGGACAAATCCCCCCATTATACTCCTACTCGATGTCTCCTCTCCCAGTCCGCTTTTCTTGTTGGGTTCCCCGATTCAGATTGATGCGCACTGGTGGACGTGCCTTTTCGGTTCCTGCCGCTAAGGCCTGGAACGCCCTTCCTCACGCGCTGCGCAAGACTGTTGACCATCTTGTCTTTCAACGTCTGCTGAAAACATTTGTGTTTTTAATTCTGGTTGTTAAGCTTTTCTGCTCATGTATTAGCGCCATGGTGCCTTCGGGTGTTTTGTGCGCTCTATAAATTCACATAACATAAAAATGTTGATAGAGCTCTGGAATTGGAAATGATTAGCAAACCAAGAGGTCAATTTTTTTGGTGAGGGATGGTGTTACGATTGCTGTTTTTTGCATCCTCCCCAAGATCCACAGGAGACTTACTAAGCCAACAGGAAGACCCATTGTCTCTGACGTTAATTCTGTCCTTGAATCCCTCTCCAGATATGTGGACAAATATTTACGCCCCTTTGTGTTGAAAATGCAGAGTTACATACAAGACATTAGAGATGCAATAAATAAGATTGAGGGTTTACTTTTTGCTTCTAACAAGAATGTGTTTGTGTCTTGATATTCAATCTTTATATACACGAATACAAGCCACCCTGCAAGATATTGAAGAGGTACTGCTCTGAATAGAGGATGACCATCCTACGAGCAATTAGTTTATCATGTGGTGCACTGATAGTGCACTGACTAATCACTTTTTCCAATCAATTGGATAACTATATTTACAAATGGAAGGTACGGCGATGGGGCGGCCATGGCACCTGACTTAGTGAACTTCTATGTTGAGATGTTTGAAGAAACTATGATCTATGCCAGAATGAATCCATACAAACTTAAAATAGTTAAGTGGTTCCGCTATATAGACAATATCTTTGTGCTGTGGGAAGGAACTAATGACATGGCACCGGAATTTGTCGAATGGTTAAATGCGCTAATTCAAGTTTACTGGCACCATGAGTAATGTGGAAGTCAGCTATTTGGACACCAGTATTTACTACCATGATGGCTTCCTACAAGTTAAACTGTACACCGAGATGAGAGATAGGAATGCTTTATCCATTATGGGAGCCAACATGCCAAGCAACTAAAAGACAATTAGCCTTTTGGGTTATTTTTCAGGTTAAAAAGGAACAGTAGTACAAAAGAATCTTTTGAATCAGCAGGAGGAGATCTATCATCCAAATTGAAAGCTTGTGGCTACCCTGCCAAATTGGTGAAAAGGTCAGCCGAATGAGCCAACAATAACAACCGGACAGGCTCTTCTTGAGCACCAATTTAAGGAAAAGAAAGATGACTGACTGTTGTTTGTGAGTCAATTCACCAATCAATCAGTCATATAAGATCAAACAGATCATACAAAGATATTGGAACCATGCTTTTAGCAAAACTGCCTCCAAAGAAGCATGAACAACAGGAATGTGATAATTAGGAATGACATCTCTCAAATCAAACTACTTGCGAAGAAACAAACCACACAGTCGGGGATGCCGCCAGTGGTTGGACACTATCCGTGTGGTTCCTGTTGATGCGTCCCTTTACCCGCAAATCTCTTACTGTGGACATTAGATTGAATACATCTTGGAGTATTCAGGAACATACAAATTGTACTACTGAACATGTAATTTATATGATCAAAAGTTCTTGTGATCTACACTATATAGGAAAAACAAATCATAAATGTAAGACCAGACTTATCGAACACTGGAGTTGCATAAAGAATGGGAATGAACAAGCACTGTTGGTTAAACACTTGATCAACAAATCTCATACCTATTCAGACATCCATTGGGGGATTTTTAAAAAAGGTTAGGGGCAACAACCGGAAATTGCTAAATATGGAGACAAAAAATGATTTTTCGTAGCAAGAGTCCCCTTGTGAGGCTCAATGAAAGTGTTGAGTGGCACAATGTGTCGCTATAAAATCTGTGTGCAACCTTGGGTAGATAGTCTGTGTTAATCTACATCCTCTTTCTGTGGAGTGAATTGAATGTGCAATTTGTATTTGGTATGTGTATTTTGAAGGCACCTGTGGGGAGCCTCCCCTAAAAGGGGTGATGTCAATGTTAATACCAATATTGCTAATATTGGGAGCTGATATGTACTGCTGTACCCATTTGTCAATGTATGAGTTGGACATGGACAACTGTTGAGCGTTTCAGACATGTTAGTGTGACTAGACATGTTAATTGGAAGCTCATCATGGGCTGATCTTAATTGGATGACTTTGCCACTTGACGGGAGACCATATTAGGACCTGACATGGGGGTTATTGGAAAGACACATATGATAATGGTGCAGGCCTCAAGCGATAGTCGTCTTCTGACCCTAGGTTGCCAGCTACCAGTTATATGCTGGTATGCGTGCATGACAATGGGGAGTGTAGATTGTTTTTTCACTTATGTCCCCTTTATTGACTTTTTATTGTTGACTTTGTGGTTGAGGGCTGAGAGATGGGTTCTCTCCGTTTGTTTTCTTCTCTGGTTGTCACCGTCGTACTAAGCTGAAATTTGTGCACGTTACTTTATTGCGCACATACTACTGTTTTTGAAATAGCAGCGTATACGGCTCAGTGATATTTGGATTCTGAAGCGTGTCCTGCGGTTTACTGACATTCTTGCAGCTCGTGTACAGACAAGTTGTTCAAGCTTGTGGGGCTCTACCATGATAATTTCTGTGGTTGAAACCCCTTTGTTGGGTTTTGGTGTTGGACTGTTGTACCGGGACGCTATTCTAATTTGGCAATTTTGTGACTTTACCTGCTGACTAGCTGCCTTTTTTGGTGAACCTGGGGAAGGAGTGAGGGAGAGACTGGAGAGATTTAGAAATGAAATGGTGAAAGTTAAGATTTCTGCAGAGGTAATGTTCTGACATGGTCCATCCATTTATGAGAATTTCTAAGAAAAGTGTTTCATGCTTTTATTGTGGACACAAGCTATGTTTAGCAAGGGGGAGTGAAATCGATTGATTAATTATGACATGAGATGGTGATTAATCACCAAAATGGCTATTTCTATTGAAGATGTTACTGCCAAATGTCGTGACTGACTGGGGCCCATTTGCCCCCTTGGTTATGCGTCTTTTCTCTTTCTCCACCCTTTTTCAGCTTTTGCCGGTGACAAAGTTGAGAATCTGAAGCCCCTTCATTCTGTTCTACGTCGTGGAGCTGGCATGGCACTTCGAGTAGGCAATAGCATTTCTTGCTTTGGGTTTGGCCTTGTGAATGGTCTTTTCCTTGTTCTTGACCATAGGAGGCAATGGATATATTATTGATATATGTCCTGTGTGTTGCAGAATGGCCATATTTATATGCCTTGTGTTTGAAGACGTCCACATTGGTATTGAAGATATAGTGAACTTATGTCGCTGTTTTTGTACCATGGATTACTCACCAGGTATTGACAAAAAATACTTTTTTGTTTCATTTTTTGTCATATGCTCTAGTTTTAAGGTGTATTATTGTGATGAACCTTCAAATTGTTGGACTAACACAGTATCTCTTTGTTTTTGTTTTTTAGTTAAAGTATGCAGCACTTCGATTGAATATTAAAGATTACACTAACATTTGTTATTGCTCATCCACCGCGGAATGTCCTGTATTAGGTTACATCATAAGGAAAGAAACATGTTGGGCTATGTTTAAACAGAGATTGATACCAATTTGTTTGATTTAAACTGTGTAGGACGTCCAAGGAATAACTGTATACATCTTTGTTCTTGGGCAAGGGATGAATGTTAATATATATTTTCACATGCAAGTGTGTGTGATCTTATGATTTTACCATAATTGTGTTTTTATGAAACTATGAAAGTAAATGTAATACCAAAGAATGCATTTATCCATTTTTTAAGTACGTTGGATCTCCAACTAGAGACGCAACCTTCCCTCGGTATATTCTAAAGTTTATATATCTCAGGTAGTGGAAGTTGTTGCTATTACCCCCCAAAGTCTTGGGCACAGTGTTTTTTAGTGTTTGTCTGAAATACATGCACACATAGTACACTACTGTAGAGTGTTGGGGAGAATTCTCATCTATGGCTAATTTCCCTCACCTAGTGAGTCCCCCAGCAGCTTTGCTGGACTTCTGGAGTTTATTTTTTTCCACTTGTTAAGAGTGAGAGCTTTTCCTCCACTCTTACTTGTGTTTTGCTATGTGTTTCTCTCTGTTTTTGTGATTGTAGACTCTGAAGCACACCACTTCAGCAGCCCCCTTCTTTTTGTATGTCACACAGCACCTTTAGTGCTGTGGCACAGGGTTGTCTTTAAGACTTCCCTCGACTCCATTTCTGAGGCGACTACCGTCCCCCCAGAAAAGGGTAAAGTTACCATTAACTTTACTTAGTCAATCTACCACAGATCCAGTACACGCCATCTTCCATGGAGTACTGGAAAGGGTTAACTCATATCCCTTTTTATCTGTACCTCCTAGATCATTGATTCGCTCTTTTAACATTTAGACTTGGCTGGTGGCAGTGGTATCTACCCTAACTTTTCTACCGCGATTATATTAGATAAACGTGGTACTGTTCTTGGCTATTATATTAGCCTCGAACATAAACCCGCTTGACCAAATTGCCTTTCTTTTGGCTCCGGTTGGGTTTATTCGCCATTTCTTTTTGTTAGAGTCCTTCTTGTGTTTTACTTTGCGCGGCAAACTAGGTTTGCCTTCTTTGTTCACTGTCTTTTGGCTGGCTTCTGCTCAGGAGCCCTCCTCAAGGCGCCTGGCTGTCTAGGTGGGCTGAATGTGAGGGAGGGGTGTAGTTACCCCCTGCACAGGGTATCCTAGGACACCCAAGTCACACTTTGTCATGATTGGCCAGGGTAGTTGTCCGTGCTGGACAACCCCCCTGCTGGGTGATTGACAGCCAGGCTGTGTGAATGGGGCTTTTTCGCATAAAAGGCAGGTCTCTTGGGCTAGAAGTCAGAGAGTCGCCACTGGAACTACAAGGAACCGAAGAGAAGCAGAAAGAACGACGGCTGCTGCAACTACCCTGTCCCGGTGAAGCCCTGCTGCCGTCCGAGCTATCTTCCCTTCAACGACTTAGAGAAGATCCAGTCCTGAGTCTTCTTCCCTTGAGCTTGGTGGGGATAACCAGCTCATCTTCTACAGCCAGAGGATCCTCTTCCTTGGTCGAAATCGCTGCATGCTGCTGTAGTGGTCCGGATAGCCACCTGAAGAGCCTCTCCTGTTTTTAAGGAGCACACCTTTTATTCCTCGTCGCTGCTGTCGGCTTCATCCCTGTGTGGTGCAGACCCCCTTCAGATGTCCTCCTTCACAACGAAGCTCCAGGAATCGTGGGTCTGCGGGAAACCAACAGGAACAACTGCCAGGGCACCAGCTGCGCCACTGGAACAAGGTACTGTGTTCTATTGAGGAAACTGGCTGAATCCCTTTTTCTTCATTTCCAAGGCTTGCCCTTGTCTTCCCTCCTTCTTATAACTTTTGCTTCCGAACATTGACAATATCGAAGTACTTTTGGCTACGTTGAATCGTGAACTGTTTGACCGTGTGATCTTCGGCAACTGGCCCTGGTGTCTTTCGACCCTGGCTCCGGCCCTTTGACTTTTGAACTCCTGTCTTTGAGCGTTTCTTGATTCTGCCTGCCTAACCAAAATATTGCCTGTGATTTTTGTCCCCAACTCCCTCTGGGTATCTCAAGTGCTAAGTGTGTTTTTGCCCCGGTAGCATTTCATGTCACGGATACGCGTTTGTTTAGTAGACCGAACTGTCAAAAAGTGATCGCAATCGTATTCGCGGTAACGTGTTTTGTTCGTAACACCGGTTCATTCAAACACAGGGTACTTAACTTGAGACTTACTTTACAAAGTGAATTGGTTAGTTGTGGTATATTTAACGTGTGGTTTTTATTTAAATTTAATAGAAGTGTTGTGTTTATAACGAATGGTTAGAAAATAAATGTACTTACATTTTTTTACCTGAAACCTTGAGTCAGTATTTGCTTGAGTCACAGTAATTGTGGTCCCTTTGTGTAATCTCTGCTACTGCTCATATACTCTTTGAGATAAGCCTGGCTGCTCCGCCACTGCTACCACTCTGACATAGTAGTACAGGCTTTTACCAAAGGTAAAACTTGTATTGCCACCTGTAGTCTTAATCGTGTGTAGTGTTCCCTAAGGGCACTGCGCAGGATTCTGCCTAACATAGAGTGGGGTAAACAAAGGAGAAGGAGAGAGTAGAGCAAACACAGTAGGCAGAAGCAAAGCTAGTACAGAAAAAGTTAGATAAATTCAGCATGCAAGGAGCATTGATTACTAACACCACAGAAGGGCAGTAGGAACAGAGCCCCTCGCAGGGCTGGGCAGAAGGGCCTGGAAAGGTGAGAGAGGAGATGCAAGGTTTCCAGAGGGGAAGGGGCCGTTACCAAAGAGGTAGATGGGGAATAATATGTTCGGAGGGCAGTGCTTGGTCTTGTAGGAAGATGGGACACTTTGCACAAGAGTGCAGAAGTAGGCTGCCCTTGCCCTACAACAACCCTAACGGTCTAGCATATCGGCTCACTTACCATCCACCGTCCCAGATGCAGCCCCCTGTTTTCCTACTTGCCACAGGTCCCATGTAGCCGATTCGATACCCAGCACCAAATCATCCCCAGACATATATGCAGCAGCGGCCTGCCTAGCCCTGGGAAAATAATCCCCAACTGCAGAGCACGGTAACGCATTACACAGGAGCAATTATGATAGGGGTCAATCCTTTCCTGCTCCCAGGCACAAATGTTTAGCCACAATAGGACAGCCCACAGCGATATCTGACATGCTTAGTACTATCAGTAACTTCCAACAGCCTGTGGGAGTGAAGATAGGGGATCAAACATTTTATTTTATGGTCGCACAGGAGCTAACAAGTCCCGCATTAAGGAAGGGAAGTTTCCTCTGTCAAGCGAAATAATGGACACGCAGGGATTTTCTAGGGCTGTTGTATCGATCCCTTTCACTGAAGAGTTACCAATCACCATAGGCACACAAAAGCTGACAGCACCCTTATTATATTCACAAGATACCCCAGTTAGCCTCCGGGGCAGGGATCTCATGAGCAAGTTGACCATGACCATTTCATTGTGTTCTACCCCAGGCACATACCCTGCTAAAGCTACTGCTGTAATGCAAGCACATTGTGGTCACAGCGCCTTGCAGGTGTGTCCCTCCACCCAGATTTGTTCTTATATGGGGTAACAGTTCTGTTGATTCGGTGCCTGAGATTGAGGACAAAACATTACGGGTACCTGCAGAATTTCTATTCTGACCAGCCGTCTGCCTGCGGGTAGCACCAGGCACCATTGTCACAATAGATTTAGATGAAGCGTTCTCTAAGGCAGATACAGTAACACTGGGCCTCATTCCGAGTATGGCGGTAAGGGATAGCGGCCACCGGTAACGAGACCGGTGGCGGTATTCCCTTACCGCCATACTCCGAGTTCCCTCTGCGCCCTCGCCCTTAACGCCTGCTTTGAGCAGGTGTTAAAGTCGAGGGCGCAAAGGGGCCTCCAAGCCAATAACGGTGACCGTAATGAATGGTCACCGTTATTTGCATCTTCCCCATTCCCATTGAGCCCTATGGGGGCTCATTTGGGAATGGGGAAGAGCCTTGGTGAATGGGGAATTACCGCCCCGCCAACCTTGGAATGGGGCGGTGATTCCGCCATCCACCAAGGCGCTGCCGGTCCGGGTACGGCGTCAACCAAGGCGTTAATAGCGCCATTGGTTAGCGCCGTACTCGGAATGAGGCCCACTGTCTGGCGCAGATGAGAATGACATTGAATGGCGTACAGTTCTATGTGTTGACCCAGCACAGCAGTTGCAAGAGGTGTCTGACGAGCATTTGCTCAGAGACACCGATGACACAGGAGTGATCGGGTTTCAAATTGGTATGCGTTGCTAGATCATTATCAAGCAGAGCGAAGTACCCCAAACCATACTCCTTGCTAAGACACTTCCAATACACCTGAGGAAATATTTAGAGAAGGTGCCCCCAGAGAGTTGTGGCCCCAATGATGTCTGTCACCTGAAAGGGATAGGGACAGTTTGCATCAAATTGAAACAAGTGGCAGTGTTGCCCCGGTTAAGGCAGGATCCCATGGCCAAAGAAGCAGACTAATAGATGTATCCCACCATTGTGGCATTATGGCAGCCGGACATAATAGTATTTGTATTTATTGTGTTTTATATAGCGCCTTTGTCCAAAGCGCTTTACATAGGACAGCTAACAATATAATAAATCAGAATGCAAATCAGCGTTTATAAACCGTAACATTCAAACTGTGGTCAGAAATAGTAACAATCAATTAGCATTCCTGGGAGTAATCAGTGTTCATAAACAGTAACAATCAATTAGCGATCATAAGAGTAAATGAATCAATGTTCAAGGCAGATTAAATTAATTAGAGGAGTGTAGCGGGTGGGTTTTTAGAGAGGAACGGAACAGAGGATAATGGAGCGAAGAGACAGGTGAAGGATGCTCCAGTGAAGAGGGGCAAAGAGCTGGAACAATCAAAAACAGGATTAGGCACAAGGGGGACGTGGTACATTGAGTATAAAAAGATTAGTAGAGCGGAGGGAGCGAGATGGAGAGTGAAAAGAAAGGAGAGATGCAAAGTAGTCAGGAGAAAGGCCATAGAGATATTTGAACACAAGACAGAGAAAGTTGTATTTAAGTTCAGAATAGAAGGGCAACCAGCCAAGAGAGGCCAGGGAAGGAGAAATTGAGTCATGGTAGGATAGAAAGACAGAGTGAGCAAATTGAAGAATGATATATTTAAGAGGCGCAAGGCATGAGTGGGGAAGACCCATGGACCCATCTCGCTGGTTGAGGGAACCGGGAGTGCTCCAGAATACAGAGGGTTGCCAAGGCACTGCAGTGGTTTGGTGAGTGCTCCAGTGTGGCATCATATGAAGTGGCGCCAAGGCAATTGAAATATATGTGCACCTAAATGCCATCCAGGTTGTTAATGCATGATATGGCATTTATAACGTGCCTATACACCAATGTTTCAAGGCCGACGAGGTAAGGGAGGGGGAACAGAGGCAAGACAGTCAATGATCATACTAGGCCAGGTGACATTGAGATTGCAAGTGCAGGGGAAGAGGGAAGGGGAAGAGTGCGGGGAGGGGGCAGTGCAGTACATGGGATCGACAGTAAAAATAAATAGAATAAATAAATGCAATAAGTAAATAGTGCGGCCAGCTGGTGCAAGGGTAAGTACAGACATTAGGTGTCAAGTGCTGGTGGGGGACTTTAGGGATACAGAAAACAGTCCCCAAGTGCAGGGGTTGCCAGGGATGCCGTGCAGGTTTGCAACTGGTGGGGGAGGGGACCTGGGCCCGAGATCAGAGGGTAGCCAGATGACCAGTGCAGATTCAGTTTCAGCCAGTAGTTCAGCAGGTAAGAGGAGAAGAGAAAGCAGAAGCAAAGAGGAAGGCTTTGAGGTGTTTCTGGAAATCGAGATGGTTCTCCTCAAGTTTCAGGGCGGCAGGGAAGCTGTTCCTGAGGGTGGTCCCAGCTACAGAAAGAGATCTACCACCAACTTGTTGCTTGAAGAAGCGACTGACCCTGAGGGAGTTGGAGGCGGATGAGCGAAGAACTCGAGAAGCAAGATATTTAGGAAGAGAAAGTTGAAGGTATTGAGGCCCCAGTCCCCAGAAGGCATTGTGGACAATGCAGAGGGTTTTGAACTTTATCCTCGCAGCCACTTGGAGTCAGTGCAAAGATTTCAGTCCTGGGGAGATGCGATCTCTGGGCTTGAAGCCAAGGACAAGTCTTGCATTCCTGTTCTGGATGAGCTGCAGAGGGTGGAGAGTAGAAGCAGGCAGATTTAGAAAGAGTCTGTTGCAGTAGTCCAGCCTAGAGAGAACCAGAGCTCTGGACACAGTGAGCTTCAGGGAGAAGGGGAGTAAAGGAAGAATAGCTCTGAGGAGGTGCAGCTGGTAGTGTGACTTCTTGGAGACGTCAAAGATGTGAGGAGAGAAGGAGAGTGTGGAGTCGAATATAATGCTGAGGTTTTTTGCCTTACAGGTGGGAGCAGGAAGAGGGCCAAGACAGGCCGGCCAGAGAGTGACAGAAAAGGAGGGTGTAGGTGTGCCGATGAGGAGAATCTGTGTTACTGGCATTAAGGCAGAGATCATTGGTGGCACACCACTCCTGGATGGCAGTCTGAGATGAGAGAAGGAGAAGAAGAGGCGGAAGGGAGCCTGAAAATGAGCTGAGTATCATCCACATAGCACTGAAAGTTGGGGCAGAGAGTGGCAATGCAGTGGGCAAGAAGTGCCAGGTATTGGTTGAACAGCCAGGGAGCGAGGTAAGGCCCCTGGGGAACACCACAGGTAGAGATAGAGGAGAGGAAGGAGCCAAGATGGACTTGGGAGGGTCGATTGACAAAGAAAGGGGTCAGCCACGCCAAGCCCTGATCGGTGATACCCAGGTTATCACAGAGACGGTTGATCAGGATGGCATGGTTGATTGTGTCAAAGGCAGATGAGGGATCTAGTAATATGAGGAAAGAGGCGGTGTTGGAATCGAGGTTGGAGAGCAGGTCTTCACGGATGTTCAGGAGCGCAGGTTCCGTGCTTCTGGCAGCTCTGAAGCCAGACTGATGGTCATGGAGACAACCAACAGATGCAGTATGAAGATTAAGCTGGGAGATGGCCAGCTTTTCCTGGAATTTGCCCAGGAAAAGAGTGATGGAGATTGGATGATAGCTGGGCAGGAAGGGTGGGCAGAGGGTTTCTTAAGAAGAGGGTGCACAAGGGAGTGTTTCAGAGGGGAAGCGAGCACTCCCAAGGTGAAGTAGTGGTTGCAGAGGTCAGCCAGGGGGCCAAGGTGTCAATGTGGTCCTTGATGGTTTCGGAGGAACATGGGTGAACCTGTTTTGACGAGACTTTCATAGATGGGCCTCATCTAGAAACCTTGTCTGGGGAGAACAGGGGAAAGGCAGCGAAGGGCGGAGGAGAGGTGGCCGAAGATAGGCCAGAGGAAGAGCAGAGAGTAGAGGTGGCAGGGTGAAAGGAAGCGATAGAGAACATAATGTCCTGAGTTTTAGAGATGAAATGAGAAGCCAGGGCCGTGCAGAGGGGCTGGGAGGGGGACAGGAGAGGTGAAGACTGCAGCAGGATTGGCCAGCACCTTGCAGATTTTTAAGAGTTTGGCCGAGTTGTTAGATGTCACAGAGATGTAGACTTGGATGTGGGCTCTCTTCTTGGTGCGGACAGAGACCCGCTATTGCCTTTAGAGCAGGTGGCAGGCCAGTTTGTCAGGGGATGTACCAGAAGCACCCCATTTCCTCTCAGCCACCCTGCACTTGTGTTTGAGAGTGGCAAGGTCGGAGTCGTACCAGGAGTTGCGCTTGGCATGGTGGTTACGCTGTGGCAGTTTAACAACCCCTGATAACGTGCACTAGTGGACAATGCCTGGGACCAGGGACTGGATCAGCGGTGTAAAAGGTGTCGGTGGCTTGAGAAACCGTTATTTTCGGTAGGTCGAGGCAAGAATTGTCAAGATACTACCTCTGTCATATAAAGGTGTGGAGGGGGGAACTGCAAGTAAGTGATTTTGGACTAAATTTATAATGTTCGGGAACAGAACAAAAGAGCCAGTAGAGGGGGTCCCTACCCTTAAATTGCAAAAGAAAAAGCAACAAGAAAGTGCGCTCCCGAAACTATAGCGCAAGATGGTGGGAAGAGACCCCAACTGACGAAATTCCACCAACCCACAAGAATCAGCCCTCATCTCATTGCCAAAGATGATTGAGCAGGATTCCGCAGCTGAAGTAATAAAACAATGCTTCAATGATTTCAAGGAACAAATGACAGAAACCCTGAAGGCACAACTTGCACTTAAATGAACAGAACTGGCGCAATCTCTCCAGGAGGTGAAAAGGGACATTAATGATTCAACGGAGCGAGTAGAAACAAATTAAACAGACAGCCAAGACTTAGCGGAAGACGCATGCAAAATAGATCTTTTGACTGATCAGTTGGCAGCAGCGACCCAGAATATGGAAACACAAATGGAAGATCTCAAACAGATCAAGGAGATCTAATATTCGGGTAACATTTCTCCCACACATTATTGAAGACCGAGAGTTAAAAACAACTATTCAACAGTTGTTTGCTGGTCTTCTAGATTTGGAATCAGGGAAAGATGTTCTGATAGATCAAATTCATTGTGTGGGTCCGAAACACAAAGATCTAGGAGCACGGCCCAGAGATGTCACAGCAATACAAATGTATGGTCAGAAAGAGGCAATTCTACAGGCAGCAAGGAAATCAACTCCTTCTAAGGTCACTGGATCAGAAATCCAACTGTATCAGGATTTGGCGCAAGCAACTTAGTTGAAGCATAGACGTATGGGGCCAGTATAAATGTGTTAATTAAAAACCAAGTCCGTTAGAGATGGACATTTCTATTTGGACTTTTGTTTGCATGGGAAGGACAACAACAACGAATCACTTAATGTGAGCAGATTTTAAAGACAGAAGAAGAAGAAGGGACTCAACAAAAGGAAGCTGGCAAAGTCCATGAGACAGAGAGATTCAGAAGATGGGAGTGGACTAAATCATCTCGAGATAAAACATTGTGAGATTGATCCGAAGGAGGTGGTGTTCGAGTATGATATTAACAGGCAGCAGAGAGGGTAAAATGTAAATATAAATGTATGTTAGCTTTAAATCCATGAATTATATGATTGCAGTGATGGTTGTGGTGGATAAACAAGTCGAGGGGGCCACGAAGTCTGAGAAAATGAGGCAGTGGGAGGTTAGGGGAGGAAGTTCTCAGCGCTTGAAATCTGGGGGGGTGGTGGGTACAGGTAGACCCACACAATTAATCCAAACTATCTTCCCCTTTTAGCGTCAATCAAACAATAGCTCAAGATATGCAATTTTCTGACTCATGGACGGGAAGAATACATGTAATCAAAATGATGGTTCTCCCCGAAGTCTTTTACTTCTTCCAAGCATTACTGATAGCGGTCCCCCCTGAAATCTGTTAAGACACTCAACAAGATATTGAAGGATTATATTTGGCAAGGTAAGAAATCTAGGGTTACATGGTAGATACTGAAGGCACCTCTAACTAAAGGGGGTTTGAGGGCCCCAGTTTTCAAATTTTATTATCAGGCGGCACAATTGAGAATGATCAGGGAATGGTTTAAGATGGACATGGTGAAAATCTGGGTGCAAATGGATAGGGTAGTAGTTGGTAAACCCCTTCAGGAAGTACTTTGGTGGCTAAAGCAGAATTGTCCTACCAATATGTACAAAAGAAAAATCACAGCGCTAATGACACAGTTGTGGGATGCGGTTGTGAAGCGATCAGGTATCACTACGTTTTGCTCCACCTTTACTCCTCTTTTTCGTAATCCCCTGTTTATTCTGGGTTTCTAGCCGAAAGCATTGTGGGAGGATTCGGGATGTTTGAAAATGGGTGAGATGGTAGAGGGCCAAGTGATCAGAACATTTCAACAATGCAAACAGGTGTTTTCGCTGAACGAAAGTGAAAGATTGAGGTATACTGAACTCCGACATTGGCTAATGGTCAATAATCGCTTCATAATAAGGGATTTATCCCCATTTGAAAAATACATCACTACACATTCTGCTGATGGACATGTGGCTGGAGCATTGTACAAGATAATTGGAGAGAATTCAAGTCAAGTGGAATGGGGGTACATGAAGCTATGGGAGAAAGATACAGGTTGTGTCATAACTGAGAGCCAATGGTTGGTGATATGGAAGGGAATCCCAAAATTGATGCGGCAATACAAATAAGGGAAATGTGGTTGAGGCAATGGTTCAATGGCATCTCACATCAGAGAAATTGCATACGTTTTATAAGAATGTTTCGGGTGAATGTTGGTGGGGATGTAAAGAAATAGGAACATGGGTTCATATATGGTGGGAGTGGCCGAAAATTAAAGTCTTTTGGGGAAGTCTTAATAAGGCAATGCATGAGATTTGTGGTCCCATATACGTAGAGATATGGGTGAGGCAATGTTGGGCTTTGGGGACATTTTACAGGTTTTAACCGAAAAGAAGCAAACTAAAGTATATATGGTACTGACGGTTGCCACTCTGTCACTTATAGCACACAAATGGAAACAATTCATGATCCCTACAGAACAAGAATTGCTGAGGAAAATTTGGCATTATGTTTCTCTGGAATGGGTTACTTATGTATTACAAGTGGAGCAATTGAAATTTACGGTGGACTGGGAGTTTTGACTTTTTGCATGACTTTCGTGAGAACTGATGCCCACAAAGAACACAGATCTTGGACTTATTCAACTAAAGTATAATTCCCTGGATTTTCAAGGAATGTCATAATCAAAGTGGTAGCTGCCCAGGGTGGCATTGGGGGACGTGAGGGGAGGGAGTTGAGGGCTTTGTGGGTGGGGCTTATTTCTTTTTTTAAATTTTGTTATATGAATGAAAATACTAATAAAAATAAGTTATAAAAAAGAAATAAATTAGAAAAGAGCTGCCCCACGGCTTGTAGAAGAGAGGGATTCACTCCAAGTGATACTAGAAGAACCCAAGGTGCCAAAAGAACTGAAAGCGGAGGGAGTCAGGCTGGCCGGAGATGCCGATTGATATTAGAGGGCAGGGGAATTCCATTCCGGTATTTCCTTAGCCTTTATCCACAACAATATCCTGGCTTAGGGGATTCCTTCTGGTGAAAAGGTCTTCCTGGTTCTCAGCCAGGAGTCATTCACCAAGCCGGGAGTCAGACTGCCCTCCTGGGGTCTCCAGCTGAGTGTCAAGCGGTGTTCCCTGGTGGCAACCATTCATGACTGCTGCCACTTCTCCCGGGACAACATGACTGCCCACCGGAAAGTGGCAGACTGCTTCGCCCAACAGTTCCACCTCTCTTCCTGCGACAGTGGGATTAATTGCATGTTGCAGTGCATTCTCTGCCCCGCCTGAACATCTCACCACCAAAATCTTATGTTAATCTTTGGGCTCGGGCTCTGGGTCGACTTGTAAGTCGGATAGAAGGGCTGACTTTCAGAGAAAAAGTGGGGGAAAGGCCGAGGGGGGTGGATGCTCCATTGTTGGGTTTCCGATGGTTTCCAATGTTACAATGTTACAAGCAGCCAAGCCCCTCAAAAAGAACAGTCATCCACCTCAATGGCCCACAGTGCCCTCTGCACCAATGCCCATTTCATCACACCCTCACCTGGCTTCACAAGGGTTTGGTGGGTGATCTTCCATTCCCACAGCACATTGTGGGTGCACCCTGCAGTGCTACAAACACCTGCCGGCCTTGGTCCCTGCCGGGCTTCGGCATAGTCAGCTGCGTAAGTAGGAGAGGGGGCGTGACCAAACAAAGCAGCAATGGCAGGCCTCTGGTCCCCGCCGGGCTATTATATTTATGTTGCAACAATTTTTGTTCTCCCTTTTGACACACACCATATGTTGTGGAAAATGATGTTAATACTTTTGAATGAAAAAAGATGACAATACACGCCCTGATGAAGGACTTAATGAGTCCGAAATGCATTGGCCATTGATGCATCTGCCTATGAAAAATTATATAGAGGTCACTTTTGAAGACTACTATAACCAGTGAATAAAACTGATTTATTTTGAACTACCCAGATTCTTACTATCAGTCTACATGATTATAACGGACAGAAACCACTAAGTGGATTTTAGGGTGTGCAGGCCACATGGAAGGCTGACAAGCCTAGGTTCTTTCTTTCAATGATTTCTGCTCCCATCACAGAGGGGCTTCACATCGGGTTTGCACCCCATTCAGATATATGACAGCTCTGCCCACTCGCCTATCTCAATTCTTGTTGTACCATCAGGTTACTGTCATTCTCACAGGTAATCCAGCATCCCATCCTACACAATGTTGGACATGTAAAAGTAATGACCTTTGTGTTCCCACACATAAACACACCCTTATTTATGCCTTACATTTTCCATCGAAATATCCGCCCCCCCCCCTGCTGAAGACCTGCCCTCATTGTTAGGGGAGTTTTCCTAAAGTCCTACTGATAGTAAGACTTTAGTCAGCTATCCCAGTGGTTTGTAGATCCCCCAACTCTTAGTATCAGTCTGCACTAGCTCAGGACCTTGGTAAAGTAGCAGAGCAGTCAGGCTTATCTTGAGAGGAAGATGTGCGCTTTAGGTAAGTGCACTGAATTTTAGCTAGACGGGCACAACAAAGAAGCACTTAACACTTATAGTTATATAAAAAGTGTAGATGTATTATATATACACCAGAAGCACTTTAAATACTTCAGACGTTAATATTAGAACCCTTAGGAATACCTCATCATATAGCACTTTCACTTTTGTGTTTGCTCAGTTATATTTGTAGCAGCGCTAGAAAGGGAACAGACAATGTTATCGTATTATCGGTTATTGCGCACTTATCCGGTTTTCAACGGTTTATACAGTAATACTCTGGAAACACATATAGTGAAGTCACTTTAGTTAGTGTAACATGAGCTTAGTTCAAGGTTCTAGAGACTTTATTCGCCTAGTAAGTCCTTCAAATCCAAAAACACAGCCACAACTAACGGCAGTTCGGAGAGGGCTTGAAGTCTTGACAAGCAGCAAATTACGAAGAGTTCCTGTGGATTTCTTCCAGTTTCTAGTATCATTGAAGCAGCAAATTAACAAGTAACAAGGGAGACCTTAAAACGGACTCGAGAAGGGGGGACACAAGCAATGGCTTGAGTCTGAGGTAAAAGGGGATCGTCCTGGACACCTCTAGGTGCACTCCAATACTCTGGAGTGACTTCTTGGAATCAGGTAAGCAATACCTTTTTCCCCCCACAGTACCTTAGGTTAGTAGAAAATGTTCCAGAATGTTGCAACACTGGACCTGACCTCCGGATTCCTTGGTCTGATGACTGAGGGCAGGACAATGGACGGGGATCGCTCAGCAGCAGTCTCAAGGGAGGACCTGTAGCATGGATTTCAGCAACTTCTTCGTTCACTCTATGGTTTCTGAGCCTTTTCTTCAGCACCAACAAAGGACATGGATCGCCCAGTCAATCTTCTTCGCTTCCTGCAGTCCCGCACTCAGATGAGGGGGTCTGGGTGAGTTAGATCAGATCTCTGGAGTGTCCTTATGGATTCAGCAAAGATTTGGACGGATTCGGCCTTTTCACAACGATGCACTCGAAATGGGTAGCAGGTATTGGGGTTCAGCAACTCTGAAACTCCTAGGACCATGGGAGATGGCTTGTTTCAAAGTTCGTCTTGGGACTGGTTGTTCCCACCAGCCAAAGGGAGTCTTCTTCGGAGCTCCTCTGTCGCACAAAACGGGCTCAGGACAGCAGTGGTCACTTCACAGTGCTGCAAAGGTTCTGCAGGCGTCACTTTTAGTCGTCTTCTTCGGTTACTTCAGGTTCCAGTGGTCAACTTGCTGAGAGAAATTGCAGAGTGTGTGCAGTATAAAAGGTGAGGCTTCTGGAGGGAAAAGCATTTTACAGAAGGGGGCATTTGGTTGTCCAATCAGAACAGCCAGGCCCCCTGTGGGACCTGGACCTATTCATGCACTCTGGCAGACAAAGGATGGGGGTGGAAGACTCCTCCCCCATTTCCTGCCTGCCCAGAAACTCTGGAGCCTAGGCAGAGATGCCCAAGTGTTCCCGCCAAAAGCAAAACACACACACACAGGCCTCCCCCTCCTAGAATGGTAGAAGAAGGGCTGACAAAGTACACACCACTAGTAATGGTGATAAATAAAGGGAGGGCCCAAGTTCGTACTTGGGTGCTCCTATTGTGTACTACCGAGACTATGGATATAGCCTGTGGTATAAAAAATACACAATAGTTGGTAGAACATGTCCACTGCCACCAGCCATATCTAGGTGATTGTCTATGCGACTAATAAAGTCACAGGAGCAGAGTGAAGGGGGATGCTAGGTATCCCTTTGGCACTCCACTGAAGGTGGTGTGTGCCAATCTCTCAGACTATAGAGTTCCTTAAGAACTGTAGTTACTTGAGGATACAGAAATAAAAATCTTAAAGGAGGACCCTAAGGGTCCCCAGCAACACTGCCCATAAGGAGCTGTGCTGCAGTTGTAAAGACACAGATGCCTTTAAGAGCTTGGAGCAGGCAGACTCCATAGTACAGGTAGAGCGCAAAAAATGGAGTTCCAAAAGACAGAGCTCACAGGGATGAATGAGTGGAAAAAGGCTCCACTCGTTGAGGATTGAAAGAAAAAAAAAGTCCAGATGTCCAGCTAAAAAATGCTGTGGGTCTCACTACAGAGAGGGGATGAAGCATAATAATGATAAATCTCCCTAACAAATCATGATCCTTTGGAGATATTGCCAGAAAAAGATCTAGATGTTGCACTTAAGCATGATCAGGGCCATCTTCGCCTACACTAAGTAGGAGGTATACGCAGCATTTGGAGAAAATATGTCCTTTTCCCCATACAGCGCTATTACTTAAAGAATTATTAGCTTTTTGCATCATAGACGAGTTGAAGGAACACAGCCTGATGTTCACCTAGGAGTTTTGATAATGCTGGCAATGCTAATTAACGCAAGTTCTTAAGCAGGCCATTGGATACAATTCCCAGGTGGTCGACACCTATTCAGTATTAGAATTTTACTGAAGGCTTGGTGCAATGATTATACTCCATGTTGGGTTACAGAGTGAGAAATTCTGCGATGTAAGTAGTGTAAAGGGTGGATAGAACCAACCCATAAATGTTGTCCAGTCTCCTGGTGTTAGAGGCTATTACACTGCCCACTCTTGCTACTGCTAAAGACTACTATGCAAGACAAACCGAGGAGCCAGGAAGGAAGAGTGGCCCGTGAATGACGGAGGAGGGAAAAGACGCAGATACCGTTGTTTGGGCCTGCAAGATTTTTGAAGCCCTTTGTGTGTGCTCCAAAGGCTCTTTTTGGAGCACCAGTGATGGTTTGATTGGGACCCCACAGCATGTGTGTTTGGGGCCCCAGAGACTTTATTTGAATTTATAATATGTTTTGTGCACCAAGAGGTTTGAAACCCTTGAGGACACCATCTTCAGTGTTTGGGAGAACACTCATAACCCTTCTACCCTCTTAATAAACCACTTGAATGTGACGTAACGTGTTACATCATTTGTAGCATTTGTTAAAGCGGCAGGCCCAGTACACATTATGTACTTCTAATTCATGCATACAACTCTTTTATTACAGACTATTTGTCATATATAAAGTAATGGGGATCTTCTTACATTTCTAAAATGCTCTGTTTTTTTATGCAAAGCAGCCAAGAATCCTCATTTGTGCAATTTGTTCCCTTCCACTTTCTCTCAGGGCATCTTGAAACAATACAATGGGAATTGTGACAAATCGTTGTACGTCATCCCTTCTCCCCTACGGGTAGCCCCTTCCCATGTGGCCAGGGAGGTGACTGCTCCCTGATAGTCTGTCTGGGGGTGGTACTCAGCAGGATGATCACATTTGTGGGGATCCGTCTTTGGGACTAGTGATGACCTGGGGAGCACATGGTATGCACTCGCTCCATTTCAGTCCCCTCTTTCCTCTTCCCACTCAGTCCTCTATGGTCCCCCAAACGACTATATATTTGTGTAGAGTAGACGGCCGCATCCACACCGACCATACTGGGACAAGGAAGAGCGAGGGCTACCCAGATGGAGTTCATGCAACTCCTGACCCAAAGATGAACAGCCAAGGAGGAAAAATCCTACGGCAGAACCAATATACGCAGTACAGTCAGCAAGAGCCAAAGAAAAAAAAGGGAAGGAGGACTGTGTACTTTGTCAGATCCTCCCTGGAGGAACGGAGAGCCGAGAGCCGGCTAGAGTCTTGATGCATAGAACAGGAAAGGTTGACGGACCCTTGCTGAACACGCACAGTTTTGACCCTCAAACAGGCTGGAGAATCAGAGGCCCGGAAGAGACCGCGAGTCGGAACCAGTGGTCAGACAGAGATGCACACTCCAAGAGGGACCAGCCCTGGAAAGTCTGCGAGGGCACGCAGAAACCGCTTGAAGGCATACAGAAGATCAAAGCTGGAAGAATCTGCTACGATAAGCCATCCGAAAAAATGGTCATTTCATAAAAGCTACATGGGTTATCCTAGCAGGTGGTAGAGATAAAGGAGAACGAAGGAGGCGGTTGGGGAAAGGCTGAAGAACCCCATTTCCCTCATAGCAGTACTTGGAAAGAGTCAAGCGAGACATATGAGAAACAGTGCCTGACAGGTTAGTGAACCGGGCCTGATTACTAAATGCGATAACCTTGAGGGAAGGGTCGGGACCCACACTAAGTCAGGGAAGCAAGAACAGGGCACAAGGGACCCATATCAGTTTGGAGAAGCATGCAACCAAGGGGCTGGGGCCCACAGCAAGTTGGGGAGATCCTGAGAAACATACAGGGGTTTCAGACAGACAGACACACACACTTTATTTTTGTTTGTATAGTTTTCGAGGTGTATCCATCTTCAACAACTGTTAAATTAAAGGAATAGTGCACTCAGAAATATTATTGGCAAAAAAGATGGCCAATAATCCCAAAGAATCTAAAAAATATATTTTTTAAAGTCCCTATGTAAAGTATTGAGCAAATGAAGCTCAAACTTTAAAATGGGAAGCACTAGGAGGCATCCATTTTGTGAAATGGATGCCGCCTGTGCTTGCCCTTGCTACCACTGGGTGGCTTTTGCTTCATTGGTGCCGGAGGACAGAGACCAGAGACTGCATGCAGGAAAGCTGCATCTCTGTAAGTGCTAATTTCTTTTTTTTAAATAAGCACTAGCTGAGGGTTTTGGAGGAGCCCGGAAAACTTGGAAAGAAAACCGCAGCTTTTAAAACATTGCATTTATGTTTGCGGTAGCTTCAGCTTCGAGCGGGCTCCAAGCTGAAGCTACGGCAAACATAAATACAGCGTTGTTGTAATTAAAAAAACGCTGCAGGTTTCTTTCTAAGTTTCTCGCACTCCTCCGAGCCCAAGAAACTTAGAAAGAAAAACTGCAGCGTTTTTGAAACACAACCGCGTTGTGTTTCTGCCTGCCGTGGCTATCACTTTGGGTCTCCGGAGACCCAAAGTGATGGCCACGGCAGGCAGAAACACAACACGGTTGTGTTTCAAAAACGCTGCAGTGTTTCTGCCTGCCTTGGCTTTCACTTTTGGTCTCCGGGGCTCCCCCGGGGGAGCCCGGAAGGCCCACAGTGAAAGCCACTGCAGGCAGAAACACAATGCAGGTGTGTTTTTAAATGCTGCAGTGCTTCTCACTGCGGCAGCTTTCGCATGGAGTATCCTGGCTCCCCCAACTCTGAGGGAGTCCAGGAGACTCCAAGCGAAAGCTGCCGCAGTGAGAAATACAACAACGTTGTATTTATGATTTCCATGGTTTCCCAACCACGGCAATCACAAATACAACAACGATGTATTTTTAATTGACGCCCCTCGACTTTTTGCCTTCATTTTACGTTTTCTGTGCTTCCCTGGGCTTGGGGAGCACCGAAAACGTAAAATGAAAGTGAAGGCAGCCTCCTCAGCTCTGCTCCGGCTGCAGTAAGCAAAAGCTCCCAGTAGGGGGCTTTTGCTGCTCATTTAGTGGCGCCAGGGCAGAGCTAAGGAGGCTACCTGAAATGGCAAAATGGATGCTCCCATGTAAACGCTTTGAGCCTCGTTTGCTCAAAGTGTTTACATAGGAACTTTCATTCAAAATATGTCTAAACTATGTTTTAGACTATTGGCCATCATTTTAGCAAATAATATTTGTGAGCGCACTATTCCTTTAAATAGGCGAACAACTCTTTGTTTTCTCATCCATAACCAGAGAAGCCTCCTTCTGCATCAAAAAGACACACATTTTTTCATTAATCTAAAGTGTAAGAGATGAAAATAGGTTTGGACACAGGCTGGTGGACATTTTACTTTATTGAACATCCTGACAGATTCCTTAGTCTTTTTTTGTGGTAGGGTGTAACCCCTCTTAGAAATAGGGCAAGATAGGTTTTCTTTTCTGTTACTTTTATATATAAAAAAAAAGGTCTTCGCAAAAAAACATGCCACCACTATGTCAGACTCATACTTCTGCACCCTTACAAAGTGTACCAGACTGTGCATTTGGACTGCAAACCTTGTTTCAGGAAATAGTTTATATGGTTTTTGTCAAGGGTTGGATGAAACAAGATCCTGGGTTTGTCCTTCCTGGAGGAAGGGTGAATAGGGGGAAAATGGGAAGAAGCAGCAAGGGCAGCCTGAGGACCAGGCCCAGTCAGGGGAAAAAGCCACTTGGCAGCATCTCCAACCCTCCTGCTTCCCCCCCTCCCCTAGATCAAATGAGAAAGAAAAGGGTGAAGGGGAGACTAAAAAGACAGCAAAAGAATTCTAAGCAGTAGTCTAGATATAAGGGGAAAACCAGAGAACAGGACAATGATAACTTAGTGGACACACAGAAAAAAGAAACCAGCCAGACCAGGCTTGTCTGGTGCTTCTACGATGAGAGTAGCAGCCAGGAGGTATTATCGTGCAGCTAATTCTCCTCGATGTTGCAGATTAAAGGATGAAAGTCCCCCTGCTTCCCCTGAAGAAGTCACAGTGGGCTGACGACTTCCTTAAGCCGCTCCACACAATATAATGCGCACACAATGCAGCAGGCGCCATTGAGTGCATGCTGTGGCACATATGGCTCCTAGCAGCATGCACTGCCAATTTTGTTGAGCTTCTTCCACTCCACCACCAGTCATCACAGCCCCTGACCTGAGAACTGTTGTTTTTAAATGTGCACAACTTTGCATCATAATAGAAGATTTTGCATTGATCAATGACTTTTTCTTTTCTTTAAACAGTATTCCTGTACTTGGTATTGAATATATGGATACTTATATAATTTCCAGTCAGTCGACCATTTAGACCATTTCGTACACTACTATACTATAACAGAACTTTCACATTCAAAACATGTCCTATGTAAATCAATTTAGATATATTACACAAATAATCAGATGCCTGAACCCAGGGCCTCAACCCACTACTATTTCGCCAACTTTGAACTCCTTGCATTAGATGAGAGAGGACAAACTTATTCAATTTAAGACATTTTGCAAGGCTACAAGGACACTCCTGAATTTCTCAAAGGTATAATCCAACTATATATCCCCACTAGAACACTTTGGGGGAAGAGGCTAGCTGTAGCCCTATGTTTCATATGTGCTCGACTGGGAGGTTGGTCCTGTTTAATTCCAGGCCCCTGAACTGTAGAACTTTGTTCTACAATATCTTCGGGACATTGAGCCACACCCTACTTTTAGGAAATGCGAGGGGTAAGAAATGCAAGGCGGACAACTTGGTAAAGGTTTTTCACAATTAGCCGTTTTATTAACTCGTAAGGGTGTGACAAACACCTCGCCACCCCTAACCTAAAGAGGATTTAACTACCTATCAGAACAGAATATGTCCCTCACACTTATACATACATTAAACTCATAAAGGTAGAATATGGCATTTCAGGTTTAACAAAAATAGGTTATACTCCACATAAACATGGTAATTATGTATCCTTGTAACCTGGGTCGAATCTCCTTCCCCGGTTTCAAAGCAGGATCTCCAACTAAAGTTCAAAATAAGAAAAGTTCCCTTTTGTAACCAAATCTGTTCATAAATTTCTCCTGTCTGCAAAAGTCTTCCACTCGGCACTGGACAATGATTACACAAAACAAAAAAAAGTATTTTATCTTCCAACTGATACACTATCTCAAAATCACTTTTCCTTCTTCGAAAACAAACACACAATTCTTCTTCAAGGTTCTTGTCAGGATTGTTTTTAACACAGTTCATCAAACACAATAGTGGCTTTGCCACTTTCTTTCCTTCAAAAACATAACCACAATGCAGTACTTCAATGTCTTCTTCCTGGTTCTCTAACCTGCCAGGACTACAGCTAACAATCCCTTTTCTGGTATACTCACCTGCCAGGATAAAAGCTCCCAACACTACTACAAGTACTCTGTGGTGAGGCTTGCTTCACACATTCAGAAAAGTCCTTGACTTTGAACAACATTGAGATTCACAACTTCTTCTGTGAGGACACAATACACATCAGTGCTGTTTGTTCCCCTGTTTTATTTGCCACTCTGGATCTCTCAATTTCACATCGCACAACTACTGACAATGGCTTTTTATAGCACTTGTTTTTCTTTCGCTTAGGCATTGCTTGTTGGTGTATTGCTTAATTATTGCCTTTTCCCCATTCCGGGAGTACTGGTTACAATCTTTCTGCAGTATCATTCTCTTATTATTTTGCCAATTTGGGTTATACGTTTTCTGAAGGTTTGCCCCATCTTTACTTTGATAATATACAAAGAAATGATCAGGGTGACTGAACTTAAGTACACTCATAAAGTTGACCCTACACAAAGAAAGAAATTGCTCTAGGTCGAAGTATGAACAATTTGACTTTTAGCCCAATTATTTTAATGCATAAAACATAATTTTCAAAGTTGTTTTTTAGAGCAGGACACAAATTCATAACATAACAAGATCTGTGAACAATACATTTATGTTCTTCCCAAAACATGTATAATCCCTTACAGAATCAAGGGATTTTGAAGTACAAATAACATGTGGACATAGTACATAACAGTACAAAATGTACAGTGTTGACACTACAAAACTGGGGAAAGAAGTCAACACTACTGTGTTTCGGCCATTCATCAGCTTTTCAGTAAAGCTGGCAAGTGGTTGACCTTCATCAGGACGGGAAACAAGTTGAACTGGAGGTGTCCTACTGCTCTCTGTCGGAGAATGACAAGAGATGTGTGGTTCAGAGTGTATTCTAGTTCAGGGATTTGTAACATTAATTTTACGATGCATTTAATGCTAATTCATTAAAAAAATGAAGGACCCTAGTTCTCACAGGAAATAAGTCACTGATCTTACCGTGTTGAAGGTTTGCCACGGCCTGATCCAAATTTAACAATGACTCCTGATTATATCTAGAAGAATATTGCCAAACTTCTTATTTATCAGGATCCCTATGGGTAATAAAAGAATAACACAGTGGTGCTGGTAAAGCTCCACTCCCCCATATATGTTCTGTGCAGATGCTATATAGAGTGCAAATAGTGGTTAGCTTGAGAGTCTTAGCCTGTGAGGAAATTGCGTTGGTTATTGATCTTAACATCCTTTCAGTGGATTCAAGTTTGCAGTGGGAGTTATTCAGCCAGAGTAGATCCCAATTGCTGTAGAGGAAAAAGTGAATTTCTAGTCCTCCAGGGATTCACTACCAGAACAGGCATATCTAAATGCGAAAATCTCAAAAATTATATGGTTGGCATGCTGACTTTCTAAATAGCTAAAGGGTTCCAAAGTCTTGGTCCCGACTATCTATCCCGATCTATCTATCTTGATAGAGCCAACCCTCCCGCCAATGTGTGTTGAAAAAGAGGGGGTAGTGTTTATATCTGTGGTTGATGGTTAACGACAGGTTAATTTGCCAAGGCATAATTGTGTCCAGTGAGAGGCTCGAATTGCACCCAGCCTCTCGAAACATAATATTTGTTAGGGGTTGATGGTTGGCGGCAGGTTATGGTTGGCGGCATGTTAATTTGCAAAGGCATCATTATTGCTAATTAGATGCTCAAATATTGCCCGTTCCCTCAGATATATCGATTGAGTCCTCTGAGGCGTTTAATGTGCTCTGATACCTTCCATAGCAACATGTAATAAGTCTGATCATTTAACTTTATAGAAACAGACAGCCATGGTTAGTGCGCTAATGCTTCCACGTGGAATGTTCGGTTAGCCAGACCAGCCAACGTGTTGTGCAGTCGCGCCTCGAATGGCTAGATGATGGAAGTCCGGTCATTACCCCACCATCTTGGTCCAGTGCCCTCAGGCTAATCTCCTCCTTTTCGATAGACACTTCCCGCGTCCCATCAACTTCCTTTCTTACTCCTACGTCCCATCCCCTTTCCTCCATACTGAATGAGCGTCCCTCGCTAGGGATGAGGAGACAGAACCTTTTTTACCAAAAAAACCTTCTTCCCCTTTAAATGCAGATGCACGCGGGGGCACGGCCCTGGGAGCATGCGCTCCCCTGACTCCGCCCACCAGCACCACTCCCAAGTCCCCTTTTCCGTGTCGACAGGAACAGGCCAATTTCACCAGCGCTCTTGGGTTTGGGTTCGGCTTGTAATACCGCATCCCTGAATACTTTTTTTCTGTCTTTTGTCTTCTATTTCTTTTTTATCAATCAGGTACTCGGTCCTCTGGTGCCACGCTCCTCCTCGGTGAATGCCGACGTCAGCGGGCTTCAGCAGGTGTCCAGTCTGTGAAGGGCTCTTACCTACGTCCGACAACCACGCTCATTGCCTCCGCTGCCTTGGCCCGACCACGGCTGGGAGGGTTGTACCGCATGCAATGCGCTTACATCGCACGCTCTGAAGAACAGGTTAGCTCGGTGGAGAGAGCTCTTCGAGAAGTCGCCTCCAGAGGACTTGAAGGACTTCATCAGACACAAGTCAAGGTCCAAGGTAGGGCCGCTTTTTTCCATCGCACCTCGCAAGGGCGACTTCTTCCCAAGGAAATGCCCAAGCAGAAGGAACATTTCAGGTTCTCGCATCAGCACTGGTACCGAGGCTATTTCAGCTACCTGATGCCAGGCTGAGGGATCATTAGATCCTTCAACGGACAGTTCTGAGGCACCGCAAACATTTTTTACCGGGTGTACACGCGAGGGGCTATGCCCTAGTACTGGTGAGGTGGGCGAGGGGGCGTATGCACGCAGCACTACTGGCGATACTGCCGAGGGCAACACGCCTACCAGGCCTCGCCCTGAGGTGCAGGGTAGGTCTCATGCTCCACTGCCACGAGTCCTGGAGGAGGCTGGACCCAGCAAGCCAATCACCAAGACTTAGGCACGTTGCACGCAACTCGACAAGATGGCCGCTGTGCCAGAAAAGATGGCTGCTCGTCGGTTACCGCCCCTTCATGCAGAGTAGTTGGGAGAACGAGTTCCAAGGTGGGACTGGTGTTAACCAGGTACATGGCCTACAGCTTATCCATCAGCATTTCTGGGCAGATTTACCCTGCAACCAGCAAGACATGGTACGCATCGGACCCATCAGCCGCCTGGCGTAGGGGCCGGAGGGAGCATGTCCCTGATCACATCCCGAAGGATGGCCCCCATCTGAGGAGATCTCATAAGAGTGAGCAACTTATCTCGGGAGGATAGCTCTGGGGCAACGTACTCGCCTTGGAAGCAAGACAACATGGTGCAACACAGGCTCGATTCCCGGGTTTGTGCTTAGAAACCTTTGGGTATTATGTGCGTTATAAATAACCAATTACAATGACCAATTACAAAGTATAGGCAATTGGAGGGGGATCCACTCTTGCTGTCAGCGCACCCTCAACCGCATTCTTCAGTGATCGCTGCAGCGTCACTTTACTCCAAGCCTCAGTCGTCCTCGGCCACCTCATCCTCGGTGCTTCTAGGCAAGGAGGAGAAGATCCTGGAGGCGTACGGAAAGAAAGTTTATTCCAATGCCTCACTGTACCTTCGTCAATCCAATGCGAATGCCATGCTGGCAGCCATTAACCAGAGGCTTTGGCGGGAAATAGCTGACTTCCTTCGAGAACTTCTGGTGTAGAGCCAGAACTGTTTCAAGGCGGGGCTGGCAGAGGCTAAATTGGTGGCGCAGGACACCAGGGAGTCCACAATGGCCCACATTGACACCTCAGGCTCGGCCATTTTCTTTGCCACGGACATGAGAAATGCCTGGCTTCGGGCTACCAAGTTCAACCCAGACCTCCAGGAATGCATATTGGACCTTGCTTTCGAGGGTGGCAACCTCTTTCACTCCACCACCAATGAGGAGCAAGATAAAAAGAAAACCTTTTCCAAAACTGCAAAGCATTTATCCTTACAAAGGCCACACCCAAGGTGTCCACCCAGTCGCATCAACGCTCCGCTAAGAGGCGGGCGTTCGGTGGGTTCCAAGAACGGAGTTCCAGACAGCCTGATCGTTCTCCGAGTCAGCATCGGTGCAAGCAACAAAAGTGGGGGAGCAAGGGCTTCTTTCAAGCCCCCTCCTCAGCACCAGCCTCGGAGGGAAAGAAGGCATGACGCGCCCTTTCGGGTCCACATGTCTCCGGTGGGGGGCAGGCTTGGCTTTCACGCACAATTCTGGCATCAGAGGTTCATGGACCCCTGGATCCTATCCGTAGTTTCCAAGGGGGTACTGTCTACTGATCCCTCCCTCCCTCCTCCACTCCCACAGATTGGGACAGCAACTCTGTTGGCGGACGTTCATGCACTCGTCGAGAGCCAGGCAGTGGAAGAAGTCCCAACCTCCCAGTGAGGCTTGGGCTTCTACTCCAGAGTTTTCATCATATAAAAGAAGAATCAGGGTGGCCGGAGAGTGGTGTTGGACCTCTCTACCCTCAAACACTCTCTTCAAAAATTCAAGATGGTTACACCAGCACTCATTGCGGAGACACTGTGCAGGGGAGACTGGATGTGCTCCCTGATCTGAAGGACGCTTACCTACACGTCCCGATTTGGCAACCTCATCGCTCCTTTCTATAGTTCAGGATCATGGGCTGCCATTTCCAATACAGGGTTGCACCCTTCGGGCTCAACTCAGCCACAGAGTGTTTACCAGTTTGACGATTGCAGTGGCGGCCCTCCTCAGGGCCCAGGGCCACCAAGTCTACCCATAATTGGACGACTGGCATGTCAGGGCGAGTTCCCCAGAGGCAGTTCACAACACTTCCTCCGCCCTTAGAAAATCCCAGCATGTGGCGTGTCATCCTCAAGAAATCTCAGCTGCAGCCTACGCAGAGCATGACCTTTCGAGGAGATTGGGTCCTCCGACATATTCCATATCTATGACAGGTAATGTCCACAGCTGTGCTGCTTCGGAAAATCTTTGGCGTCTGCGTCCTGCGTCGATGATGTTGATGCGCCATCCCCGAGGACCTCCTCCGATGGCCGCCGTCACCCGATGTGATAAGTAGGACGCACGACGCCCATAGCCTCAGTTCCGTTTTTTCAACGAACGTGTTTGCTTTGTAAATCTCGGTACGCCTCGACTCGTTGGAGTTTGCTGTTTTCAATTCTTGGTTCGTTGAACCTGTTCGGTTTGTTCTGAAGACCTGTTCGTGGTGATGTCTTTCTCATCTTCAACCCCGCGTCCGGGCTTCAAGAACTGTGGGGACTGTGGGTCCAAGATGTCGGTCACGGACTCGCACGACGCCTGCCTATGGCGCCTCGGGGAGGCCCACGATACGGACGACTGTGTCGACTGACAGTCGCTCACGGCAAAGGCCTTGCGGGAACGCAAGAAGAACCTGTCGGTAGGCCGGGTGTCTAAGCCCCGGAAGTCGAGGTCTGCGGGGCTTTCGACGGATGACTCGAGGGGAGACTCTCCGCGTCCTCGTCGGAGGTCCAGTGGGTCTCCTTCCAGGAGTCGGTCTCGCCACTCCTCCGCCTCTTCGAGGCATTCCCGGAAGCGCCGGCATAGGTCGCCTTCTCCGTCCTCTTCCGAGGACTCCGCCCGTCGCGGATCGCTTATCCCTCCATGCAAGCGACACCGGAGGAATGGGCTTCCTTCGGGAAGCAGATGCTAGCGATTCTTGAATCGCAGGGCACCGGTCCGTCCGCGCCTCCGAGTGGGGTCGGTCGGCACCGGTCGAGAGACACCGCCCGTACGCGCTCGGGTGGTCGGCACGGCTCGCTGGAGAGGTCCCGCTCGGACAAGGGTATCCATTCTCGCCATGCCCGTTCCGGGTCCCGGTCCTCGACGCGCTCGAGACCACGTGATCCTGTGCCGTCTTCGAAGAAGACGTCGACGCCTGTGGCGCCGAGGTCGTCAATGATTTCTCTCGAGGCTCTGCCTCCAAGGGGGTCGTTGATGCCGTCGGCACCCAGGTCGTCGAGAGACACGCTCGGAGCTCCGGCTTCGAGGCCTGTGTCGACGCTGCCGATGCTGACAGCGCTGCAGCTGACGTCGACGCCGATTCGCTCAATGTTGATGCCTTTTCTGTCGACGCCGGCGCCGACTCGTTCGGCGCCCTCAACGCCTTTCGAGGCGGTGGTGTCAGAAGGGCCCCGTGGCACGGGGTTTGCCCCTAGAAAGGCTATGGCTAAGGTCAGGCACTGCTTTGGTCCACAGAGATCTTCCTCTCCCCGCGTGGAGTACATTTCAGAGGGTGATGAAGGCTCTGATGGGGGCTTGGTTCCGGTTACGGTTCCAGATGACCTTATCTCGGGCCATAGCCAGTTTGATGATCTGCGGCAGTCGCTGCATGATGACAGTGGACTGGACGCCTCTCCGGAGGTGGAGTTTTGTAGGCCGGAGCCTGGCACTCATGCCGATTCTTCATATCGGCACCTTATGTCTCGGGTCACCGAGTACTTGGGTTGGTCAGCTCCCCCAGGGGAGTTCGTTCAGGATGATCTCACAGACATCCTTGATCTCGGTCCCCCCACTGACCCGGTTTTGCCTTTTCATATGGCTCTGCAGAGAAGGGTGGCGGCGGCTTGGACTGCTCCGGAGAGTTTCCCGGCAGTGGGCAAGTCTTGGTCGCGGAAATACCGTCCAGCCAGTAGCGACCCCTGCTACTTGTCTAGGCACCCCACTCCGGAGATTTTGGTGGTGCAGGCGGCTACGGCCCCGGCAAAGCAGGCGTTGTATTCTACCATCCCTCCGGATAGGGACGACAAACGTTTTGACGGCTGGGCAAAGAAAGTGTTTTCTTCAGGGGGTATGGCGCTTCTGGCGGCCAACTCCATATGTGCCTTGTCTCGTTCCACACACACTCTGTGGAACTGTGTTGCATTAGCGGCTGAACATATTCCAGAAGGGGACGAACGGGATGGTTTCCTTGCTATGGTTCAGGATGGCAAAGATGCTATGTGTGAGGCCGTTCAGTCGGGTTTGGACTTGGCGGATTGTGTCTGCCGGTCCATGGCGGCGAGCACCGTAATGCGCAGGTTTGCGTGGTTGTGGAAGTCTGGGTTCGCTCCTGATGTGCAGTCCCGGCTCCTCAACATGCCCTTTGACGGTGAACACCTTTTTGGCAGCAAGGCTGACGAGAGCCTTGAGAGGTTGCAGACCTCCAAAGCTGCAGTGAAGTCGTTGGGCGCTGCAGTTCACCAACCTCTGCCTTTTCGTCCTAGGGGACAGCAATGGAGGGGAGGTTCCTTTCGCTATTACTCGTCCTTCAGTAAAGCGAGGGGAGCTAGCAGTCAAAGAGGCCATCGTAAGAGTGCCAGAGGTGGAAATAAAGGTACTCGAGGTGCCAAGGCCGCTCGGGCAGTTACCTCTTTACCCTCAGGCAACACCGCAGCCACTACCACTCAGTCATGAGGCCAGGTCCCATGGTTCGCCAGTTGGGGCAAGGCTGGCGCAGCATCTTGTAGAGTGGCAAGCCATTACTTCGGATGTGTGGGTTCTGGAGATCATAACCCACGGCTACTGTCTTCCTTTTCGGCAGAGGCCTCACGACAATCCACCAGGGAACCTCTCTTTGAAGTGTCCGGATCCGCTCCTTGCGAAGAAAATTCAAGCCCTGCTGGAGAAAGGCGCCATAGAACTGGTGCCTGTAGCGGAGAGGAACAAGGGATGGTATTCCCCTTATTTTTTTATTTCAAAGAAAGACTGGGGATTGAGACCCATCATGGACTTGCGCGGTTTGAACAAACTCCTCAGGAAGGACAAGTTCAAGATGGTGACTCTTTCTCAAGTCCTCCAGGCCCTTCAACTTCAGGACTGGTTAGTGTCTCTCGACCTCAAGGATGCTTACTTCCATGTGCCAATCCACCCCAAGCACAAGAAGTACCTGAGGTTCGCGGTTGGCGACTCGCACTTTCAGTTTCGGGTCCTGCCGTTCGGATTGACCTCCGCCCCGAGGGTTTTCACCAAGCTCATGGTGGTGGTGGCAGCGCATCTCAGGAAAGGGGGGATTCACGTCTACCCCTAACTGGACAATTGGTTGATCAGGGGGAGCTCTCCCGAGCAAGTCCTGGATCATCTGTCTGTCACCTGCCACTCCCTTCACAGGCTGGGCTTCTCCCTTAATTTAAAGAAGTCCCATTTGACACCAACGCAGCAGCTCCAGTACATCGGAGCAGTGCTCGACACGTCCCTGGGGCAGTGTTTTCCTCCTCAGGTGAGGGCTCTTCACATTCAGCAGATGGTGCACAAGTTTCAGTTTGCCCAGGATCTCCCAGCGTCCGAGTTCTTGAGACTGCTCGGCCTCATGGCATCCTGCATTCTTCTGGTGCCAGAGGCTCGTCTGTGGATGAGATCTCTGCAGTGGGCGCTCAAGCTCCAGTGGTCTCAGTTCTCCGGCAGGCTGTCGGACCCTGTTCAGGTGCTGCCCTCGGTGGCCCGGGACCTTCTGTGGTGGGCCGTCGAGGGCAATCTGATGAAGGGGGCCTCATTTTGGCTGCCCTGGCCGGAGGTGACGATCGTGACGGACGCATCACTCACGGGATGGGGAGCTCATGCCAACGAGTTGACAGTCAGCGGTCGTTGGTCTCCGTCGGAGTCCAGACTCCATATCAATCTGTTGGAGCTGAGGGACGTCAGGCTAGCCCTGAAGGCTTTTCTGCCGACTGTGCGCGGAAAGAGTGTCCTGATTCTAACGGACAACACGGTGGCCATGCACTACCTCAACAAAAACGGGGGGGCAGGGTCACTTCCGCTGTGCAGGGAGGCAATGCAGCTCGAATTCTGGGCCATCCAGCAGGAAGTTTCGATCTCGGCTGTTCATCTGGCCGGAGACGACAACGAGATGGCGGACGCTCTGAGCAGGCAGAGCTCGATCTCTCACGAGTGGGAGCTGGCTCAGGAGATTCTCCTGGTGATCTTCGCCCTTTGGGGGACCCCTCAAGTGGATCTCTTCGCCTCTAGTGTCAACCGGAAGTGCGAAAGGTTTTGCCCGTGGGAATTTCCTCCAAAAGGAGCCTTAGGAGACCCATTTGTGGTGGAGTGGTCATTCCCACTGCTGTACGCCTTTCCTCCAGTCCCCGTCATCCCGCTAGTGCTGCGGAGGTTACGGAGGTTCGGTTCCCAGATGATCCTCATTGCTCCGGCGTGGGCCCGGAGGACGTGGTACCCGGACCTTCTAGACTTGTCCATCTGCCCTCCACGTCGTCTTCCCTACCGAGACGATCTGCTCTCACGGGAGGGGGGTCAGGTTCTCCATCCAGAGGTCAGATCCCTCAATCTTCACGCTTGGCTTCTGAAAGGTTGAGGTATAAGGATTGGGACTTCCCTGAAGACGTGATGGAGGTGTTGCTCTCGGCCAGGCGGCCGGCAACAAAGTCTCTGTACCGTTGCCGTTGGAGAAAGTTCTGCGACTGGTGCAGAGTTGAGAATGTGGATCCTTTTGAATGCGACATTCCCATGGTTCTGTCTTTTTTGCTTTCTTTGGCCCACAGGGGCTTGCAAGTGGGGACCATTAAAGGTTACCTGGCGGCACTGCCCATCTTTAAGTGCTCGTCTGAAGAGTGTTCCTATTTTAAGATTCCTTTGATTTCGCAGTTTTTGAAAGGGCTCACTAATGTGTTCCCTCCGTCACCTTTTCTGGTGCCCGGTTGGGATCTGAACCTTCTTCTTAAGTTTCTTATGGTTGCTCCGTTTGAGCCTTTACATTCTTGCTCTTTGAGGCTGTTGACTCTGAAAAGTGTGTTTTTGGTTGCGGTTACTTCCACTCGTGAGTGAGTTACAGGCACTTTCAGTTAAGCCACCCTTCACTGTGTTTCAGAAGGACAGGGTTGTCCTTAGAGTTCGTCCTTCTTTTCTTCCGAAGGTGGTTTCGGAATTTCATTTGAGCCAGAAGGTTGTTCTTCCGGTGTTCTATCCTCCTCCACATCCTGGTAAGGAAGAGGAGCGGCTCCATAGGCTTGATCCTAGGAGAGCGTTGAGCTTTTATATTTCGCGCATGTCCCGGGTCAGAGTGGACGATCAACTTTTCATTGGTTACGCTCGAAAGCGTTTGGGACAAGCTGTGACGAAACAGACTTTGTCTCGTTGGATTATTTTAGCTATCTCCGAGTGTTACCGCTTGGCGGGTAAGGACCCTCCGGCTGGCTTGCGGGCCCATTCTACCAGGGCAGTGGCTGCATCTACTGCCCTGCAGAGGGGGGTTCCTATTCGTCACATCTGTGATGCAGCCACCTGGGCTTCAGTACATACTTTTGTACGTCACTACTCCCTCGATTCCATCAGAGGGCAAGATCTGGCCTTTGGCAAGGCAGTTCTCTATTCCGCAATTTGATTGGGCATGCTAAATTTGTATTCTAAATTCTTTCCCACCTCCTTGCTTGGTACTGCTTTGGGAGTCTGTCATAGATATGGAATACGTCGGAGGACCCAATCCCCTCGAAGAACAAGTTACTTTCTTACCTGGTAACGTTCTTTCGATGGGATGGTCCGATGACGTATTCCATATCGCTCCCTCCCTGCCTTCCCCGCTGCAGAATTTCTTTTGCGATTGCAGCTTGCGTTCCGCAAGGCCTTGTGTGTCTGACTGGCAGAAAACTGGTGGCACACGTTCTGGGGAAAAAAACTATAACTGAGGCTATGGGCGTCGGGCGTCCTACTTATCACATCGGGTGACGTCGGCTATCGGAGGAGGTCCTCTGGGACGGCGCATCGACGTCATCGACGCAGGACGCAGACGCCAAAGATTTTCGGAAGCAGCACAGCTGTGGACATTACCTGTCATAGATATGGAATACGTCGTCGGACCATCCCATCGAAAGAACGTTACCAGGTAAGAAAGTAACTTGTTCTTCTGGGCCTCATATGGCACACAAGCTCCGAGAGAGTTTTCCCCTCGAAGGACAAGATCATGGCCATCAAGTGGGCCACAAGTCACTTCCCCTGCTGAGAGATGACCTCAGGCTGGTGGAACCAGCATTTACTGGGGATCATGGGAACGGTCCTACTGGCCATCCCCCACATGAGACTCAAGATGAGGAGATTGCAGTTGCACTTTGCAGCCTCATAGAATCAGGATGGAATTTGGAGTGGGGCTCCCAAGCTGAGCTTTTCGGCATTCCTTCTCCTCTCCACCTGAACCTCACCTGGTGGTCCAGGGATTTCAACCTGCGGACTTGCAGGCCCTTCAGTAAGGCACCCCCTCAAGTCACCATCACCACAGATTCCTCCCTGGAAGGCTGGGGGGATACGCTGGACAACCAGTGTCCCTGGAGTCTGGTCCCTGCAGGAGCAGGAATCTCATATCAACTGGCTGGAACTGAAGGCTATCTGGCTAGCTCTCAAGGATTTTCTTCCGCTCATTGGAGGCAAAGTCATCCTCATCCAGACGGTCAACTCCACCGGACAACTCCACCAGCATGTATTATGTCAACAAGCAGGGTGGCACCAGGTCCCCTCCGCTGTGCAGCCTAGCGGTCAGCATGTGTGAATGGGCTCTGGAGAACATCTACCTGACTGCAATCCACCTCCCTGGGAAGTCCAACCTGGAAGCAGACAGGCTCAGCAGACTTGGAGTGGACAATTACGAATGCCAATTGAACTATCAGGTCCTTCTCTGGGTCTTCTGCAGATGGGGGCATCCTCAAGTGGACATCTTTGCCTCCTTTTCCAACAGGAAGTGGCAGCAGTTCGCATCCTGGCAGGCGCAAGCCTCGGCTTCCCGGGGCGATGCATTCCCTCCCACACCCCTGATCCACAGGGTCATCTGCAAGATAAGAGAATCGCGTCACCTCCGCATCATTCTGATAGCTCTGTGGTTCTCGAAGCTCCTCAGCCTCTCGCATAGGCCACCCATTGACCTGCTGCTGGGTCCAGCTCATCTCCTCTCGCAGCAGGGGGCAGGGTCATCCACCCCGCTCCACAGAAATTGGCCCTCGCAGTGTGATTCCTGAACAGGTCACACTGAAGCATCTGAGCCTGGCTCAGGCTAACATGGACATCATTCAGGGCGCTCGGAGCATGTCTACTACGAGCCAGTAAAAGAGAAAATGAACCAGGTCCTGTCACTGGGCGGACTCTAAGGAGATCGACCACCTTACTTGCACATTGGACGATGTGCTCTCATTCTCTGCACACCTCGCTCACTCAGGGTGCAAGTAGACACCTGCCTCACCTATTTGGCAGCCATAGGGGCATACAGGAATTCTGAGGAGGCGGTCTTCTCCTCCTCCAACCCGGTGGTCAAGTGGCATCTGGCGGGCCTCACCAGGCTCTACCCGCCCATCAAGAAGCCACACCACGTGTGTGATCTCAATGTAGTGTTGGGCGCCCTGGCGCACAAACCTTTCGAACAATGGCATCTGTGGACCTCAGATTGGTTACAATTAAAACAGCTTTGGTGGGTCTCACCTCTGCTCGCAGAGTCAGCGTGTTCCAGGCTCTTGTGGCATCAGAACATATACTACTTTTCACAAAGATAAAGTGGTCCTGATAACACACCCTGCGTTCCTACCTAAGGTAGTCTCCACTTTCCATCTAAACGAGGAGATCGTTTTACCTATGTTTTTTGCCAATCCTAAGGACGATGCTCAGAGGGTCTTGCATTGTCTGGATGTCAGACGCGCACTGAAATTCTATCTGGAGAGGACCAAGAGCTTCCGAAATCGGACGCTCTATTTGTTATCTTCATGGGGGTCACGGCCCGGTTATCAGGCATCCAAGACCTCTATAGTAAGGTGGATGGTTTCGGCCATCAAGGCACCCTATGAGGGGCAGTACAAAGCACTTCCAGCTTACATGCACGCCCATGCTGTCGGAACCAAGGCCACGGCTGGTGCATTCCAGCGGCAGGTCCTGTGGCAGGTCATCAGCAAGGCGCCCACCTGGGCCACCCCTTCAGCTTTCTGTAAGCACTGCTATTTGGACGCCGGCTCTAAATTAGATGCAGCTTTCGGACAGGCGGTTCTAAGGAACGAGTTCGTTTGAAGAGGTTCACCTCTCCACGCTGGAGCTACATTCAGTTGCAAACACCCATGCAGTATGGAGGAAAGGGGACAGGACGTAGGAGTAATTAATAGTTACTCACCTGAGTGACTAACATACTCCTAGTCCATAGTCCCCTTTCCTCCATACGTCCCACCATCCTCCCGCCCCTAATAATACTGGTGTCATTAGGCCATGATAATATTTTCAACACGTCAGTGGGGACTGAGGAGTGGCGCCGCTGGGTGGAGTAAGTGGAGCGCATGCTCACAGGGCTACAAACCCCGCGCGCCTCTGAATTTAAAGGGGACAGTGTTTTTTTCTGGTGAAAAAGGTTCTGTCGCCAGTCTCTAGCGAGGGACGCCCATGCAATATGAAGGAAAGGGGACTATGAAATAGGAGTACATTGGTCACTACGGTGAGTAACTATTAATTCTTCTGCTACTCTATCTACCTGTTTCTGGCTCCTCTGCTGCCTGCCTCCTCCGCCACCTCTCTGGTTCCTTCTGCTGATTCTCTGGCCCCTCTGCCTTCTCCTCCCTCTGCTACCTCTCCGGCACTCTCTGCTTCCTCTCCGACTACTCTGCCTTCTCCTTTGCCCATTCTCAGGCACCTCTAACACTACTGCAGGGCGTATCTCATGCTTTTACCCCTCCGACGAAGTCTTGCAAAGGTGGCAATCTGCTCCACGTCACTATTCTTAACTCTCGCTCTGCTGTCAAACACTCCCCGGACATCTCCCGTCTCCTGGAAGAGCTTGATTCTGATGTACTCGGTCTCACTGAGACTTTGTACACGGCTAGCTCTGTCACAGGTTTTGACACCCTCCTTCCTGATGGCTACAAGATCCTCCCCGAACACAGAACCAACTGTCCTGGTGGTGGACTATCCCTGATCTTCCAGGCGTGGATCCCTGCTTCTGTCATATTTATGCAGGCCTACACCTTCTTTGAATGCCTGGTCCGCAGGCTGTCTGTCTCTCCTGGCCTCTCTCTCACTGTGGCCACCATTTGCAGGCCAGGTCGCCCTCTTACTCTCTGAATGGGCTGACCTCTCCTCCTCCCCCCTCCTTGCTGCTACCTTTCAACTTCTCCTCAGTGACCTGAACATCCACTTGAATGCTAGCCCCTCCTCTGGGCTCTTTCGCAACCTCTAACTCTCTCTGTCTCTCTTTATTCTATCCTCTGGCCCGACTCACTCTGCAGGGCACACCCTGGATGTTCTGATCTTGTCAGACCTCCCCCTCTGCAACCCTTTCCCCAATCCTCTCTTGGACTGACCACTTCCTTCTCTCACCTTTTGCTCTATGTCCCTCAGGGTAAGCTGACCCCAGCACTGCCACCAACCTTCTCGATCATCTGGCCCATGATGCGTGTCAGTGGAGGCTTTCACTGCTACTTTCTCTCTTCCTCCTCTACATCTTTTGCTGACTCACACTCTGACACAGCCCTCTCCAACCTTCATCTTTCTATCTCTAACACTCTGGATGTCCTTGCCCCTGTCATGAGGATCTGTTTGAAACCTGCATCCAAGTGCAACTCTTGGTACAGTTCTGACCTCGTCGCCCATAAGCGCAAGTGTCAGATGGCTATGAGGAAATGGAGGGCATCAAGCGCACCCTCTAAAAAACTGGCAATACAGGCTCTCTGTCCTCTCTAATAAGAGAGCTTACATCCAAGTCTGCGGCATCTAGCAACTCAGCTGATGTTTTCAAAATCTGCCAGGAGCTGGACAATCCTACGACACTCTCTAACTCTCCTGTTCCCTCCCAGGCCCTCTGCACAGCCTTGGAATCTCATTTCACCACTAAAATTCTGGACATCCTGTCCAATCACTCTACCTCTACCTCCTCTTCCTCTCCTTCTACCATTCCAGGCCCCTCTCCGGCCATTTCTTCTCTGCCTTTCTGCTCTTTCCCCCTGTTCACTCCTGATGATGTTTCTAGACAAGTCTGATCTATTAAAGTCTCATCAAAGCAGGTGCTCCCCTGTTCCTCCAAAATCATTGAGGACCACATCGACACCCTTGCTCCAGCCTCGACCGATTTCTGCAATAACTCTTTTGCCACTGTAACCTTCCCCCTCCCCCTCAAACACTCTTTTGTGCACCCCTTCTTAAGAAGCCCTCTGCCGATCCTTCCTCTTCGGCACACTATCACCCTATTTCCATCACTCCTTCCCTGTGCAAACTCCTGGAAAAGCTGGCCATCTCCCAGCTTAATCTAAACACTGAATCTGTTGGTTGTATCTAGGACCACCAGTCTGGCTTTAGAGCAACCAGAAACACGGAACCTGCTCTCCTGAACAACCATTAAGACGTGCTCTCTAATCTTGGCTCTAACCTTCCTTCTGTCCTCATTCTCCTTGATCCATGCTCATGCCATCCTACACAATAGTCTCTGAGACAACCTGGGTATCTCTGGTCAGGCCCTTGCCTGGTTAACCTCCTTTCTAACTGATCGACCCTCCCAGGTCCAACTTGGGTTTTTCTTCTCATCTATCTCTCTTTACTTGTGGTGTTCCCCAGGGGTTTAACCTCTCTCCCTGACTATTTAACCACTACCTGGCACCTCTGGCTCACCACATATCTACCTACTCTTATGTCCCGTCCCCTTTCCTCCATCCTGCATGGGCGTCCCTTCCAAGGGACAGGAGACGGAACCTTTTTCACCAGAAAAAACCTTCTTCCCCTTTAAATTTAGAGGCCCACAGGGGTGCAGCCCAGGGAGCATGCGCTGCCCTGACTCCGCCCTCGGACGCCCCACCTCAGTCCCCTTTTCCGTGTCGACGGAAATGGGCCAAATTCACCAGCGCTCCTGGGTTTGGCTTCGGCCATGTAATTCCACACGCGGATACTTCTTCTCTTTGTCTTTTTATCATTCGGGTACTCGGTCCTCAGGCGTTGCGCTCCTCCCCGGCGCATGTCGAATTCCAAAGGGTTCAGCATGTGTCCCTCCTGCAATGGGCTCTTCCCAACGTCAGACCCCCACACCCTCTGCCTATGTTGCCTTGGCCCAGACCACGGTACAGCATGTGGCTCGCTGTCCTCGAAAGCGCTGAAGAACAGACTAGCCAGGTGGAAGGAGCTCTTCCAGAAGTCACCTCCAGAGGACCTCAAGAACTTCTTGAAACATTGAGCCAAGCCCAAGGTAGGGCCGATATTCTCCATCGCACCCCGCAAAGGAGACTCCTTCCCCGGGACTCTCACGCGTAGGAAGGACCGGTCCGGTCCTTATACCAGCATGTGCACCAAGGCTGCTGCAGCTATCGGGCTGAGGGATCCTTGGATCCTCCCGGTGATAGTGTTGAGGGACTGGAAGGTTCTTGTACCGGATTGTCATCCGAGGGGCTCCGCTTACTGGCAATACGTCCCAGGGGGTGCTTAAACGCAGCTCTACCGACCCCCGGGTCGATGGTGTCACATCTACCGGGCCTAGGCCCGAGGAGCAGGGTAGGCCTTGTGATCGACACACAAGATTCTTGAAGGAGGCTGGGCCCAGCGGGCCGAGCAACATGTCGCAGGCACATGACAGGCAGCTCGACAAGATGGCCACCGTGCCAGACAGAGGCACCCTTCTGACCCCATTCCAGGAATTTGGTACAGCCGCTGCCTCCGGCTCCCCAGCCGATACCTCAGGCTGCTCCGTACCAGCCTCCGGCTGCAGTCTCTGTACCCCAGCTTCCGGCGCCAACTACTCCTCCTCCTCCTCCTTCACAGGATTCCCCTGTTCCACAGGATACGGATGAGGAGGAGGATCCGGATACGCCATCCTCGGCCAGGGCCTTCCATGAACGTCTTGCAGGGCTGGCGCAGTATCTGGACCTACTCCAACCCGAGGTCGAGCAGCTGGCCGAGGGGGTCCAGGCTGAAGTCCTCACGCGAAAACGGGGATTCCACTGCAAACCGATGTAGTCTCCCTGGCCAAGAAGGATTAGCTCAAGCCCCACTCGGCCCAGCCGGTCAATCGACGCCTGGACGCCAAGTACAGGCAGATAGAGGGGGATACACTCTTGCTCTCGCCCCATCCTCAGCCACACTCCTCGGTGATCACTGCAGCATCACTATACTCCAAGCCTCAGTCATCCTCGGCCTCCTCTTCTGTGGCGCTGCTGGGCAAGGAGGAGAAGATCTTGGAGGCATATTACAACGCGTCCTGTCCTTGCATCTTCTTCGGGCTAACGCTGATGCCATGCTGGCTGACGGCAACCAGAGATTATGGCGGGAAATTGCAGACTTCCTCCCAGAACTCCCTACTCAGAGCAAATCAGGCTTTAAGGCAGGGCTGGCTGAGGCCAAGCTGGTGGCACATGACCTCATGGAATCCACAGTGGCCCATATTGACACCTCTGGCCATGCCATCTGTATCGCCACAGACATGAGAAGGACAGCCTGCATCTGGCCAACAAAATTCAACCTGGACGTCCAGGAACGTATGTTGGATCTACCGTTCGAGGGAGGGAGGGTGTCAAGAAATCAGCGTCTGCTTCACGTCCCCTCAAGCGTTATGGCAGAACTACACGTTCCACAATCCCAAAACCCTCGGAGTCGAAACACTTCCAGCGGATCAAACAACGTTGGGGATTGCCGTGGAGACGTTGGTTGCCTGAGCACGCTCGCGCACGATTGCGGCGTAACTACGTTTCACGCAGAGTCACGTGATTTCTTTAAATCTCCACCCGGTAGTCGGAACGCTGCTTCTGAATTTACGATTTTTGGAGCTCACCACCTTGTCCTCGCATTATCTATCTTGTACCCTGTTTTGTCCCTCGGATTGTGATTGAATATTCCCTTGAACTCGGAACGAACGACCTGGTTTCTTGTCTGACATTTCTGGATTTGGCGCATTTGGATTTTTCTGCACTTTGAACTTTGCTTTGAACTTTGCTTTGAACTTTGCTTTGAACTTTGCTTTGGACTTTCTTTGGAACTTGCTATAAGGAATACGGATTGTTATTAGGCGTCCTCGTGCCGTCGGGTATAGGTTTAGGTTGGATTGTCCTTACCCTGGAACTGGCATTATCAGACGGACTTCTATTAAGAAAGCCTTTAACCGTCCAACATCGAATCAACATCGAATCAGCTCTCCTGGTTTTCCTGGTCCTTCACGTTGCTTGGCTTGCTTTACGTGAGTACATGTTTTGGATCTACTTTATCAGAAATCACGTTTAGTTCTGAAGTATAGATTACTCTAGGTGATTTCCCTTCCAATTAGTTCTTGGTTCTCTTGGAAGTTGCATTGTCTAGAGGTTTTACGACCTGTGGCTTTATACTGAATCTGTTACCCCCAAGCTCGTTGTGGGTGGTTCTCACATATTCAGAAGCCTTATATCCATAATATGGAAACTGCCGACGATCCGTTGGCAGCTATGGTTCAGTTGGTTGCTGGTCTACGCGCAGACATGACTGCGGCTCATGATGCCACCCAGCGCCGGATCGACGCCCTTCAGGCCGGATTGCAGGCGGGTGATGGTGCTGGTGCTATTCCTTCTGGTTCTGCCTTTGGAGCGGGCGCTCCTCGACAGGGCAATGCGCCCGTGTACATGACGGCCCAGTTTCCATTGGCCCCTCCGGAACGTTTTATGGGGGATCCCAAAACGTTCCGCACCTTCATCAATCAATGTAGACTGCATTTCTTGTGCCGTCCTACATCTTTCCCTGATGCCACTACCAAGGCGGCGTTTGTCTTGTCCTACCTTGGGGGTACCGCTGCGGTCTGGGCTAACCCGTTACTGGAACAAGGGAGTCATCTTTTGTATGATTGTGATGCTCTCATATCAGCGATGTCTCGTGTCTTTGACACCCGGTATAAATCCCAAGCTTCAGATTTGGAACTGCTCTCCTTACAACAAAAGGATTTGCCCTTGCTGTCCTATCTAGCCAAGTTCAACCAATTGGTCGCAGAAACGGATTGGCCTGAGGCAAAGAAAGGGGCTCTGTTTTACAAAGGGCTTTCAGACTCTCTCAAGGATGTTTTGTCCTCTGTCCCAGTGATTCCTACTGCTTTCTCAGAATGGTAGATCTAGTCCTGCAAATAGACGCACGGAGGGCAGAACGCAAAGGGGAAAAGAGTCCGGTTCCCTATCCTACACCCGTAGCCACGGAGCAGAGCCATACTTCGCCCGAGCCTATGCAGATAGGTACTCTTAGAGCTCCACTCTCGGCTGAAGAAAGAGAGCACCGTAGAAAGAACAATTTGTGTTATTACTGCGGCTCCTCGGAACATTTCCTAAGACAGTGTTCTAAAAAACCACGAAAACAGGGAAACTCCAAAGCTCGGCAATAGAGAGAGCCCCGTTGTCGAGTCCCGCAAATACGGGCTCTAATACCATGGTTTTGTTTCCCATATCTGTTGAAGTCTGTGCCTCTTCCATGGTTTCTTGTATGGCGGATGCTATATTGGATTCAGGGGCTACTGGGAATTATGCTGACAGCCAGTTTGTTAAGAGTCTTGGTATTCCTCTTATTCCCAAGTCTTCGCCGGAACTGGTCAATGCTGTTGATGGCACAACCTTGTTATCTGGTCTGGTCACAGAACAAACGGTAGATCTCATCATGACTACTTCTTCTGGGCATACTGAGGCCATAGCCTTCGACGTTATTTCAGCACCTCAGTTCAAGTTAATCCTTGGACTACCTTGGCTAAGAAGGCATAATCCGTTAGTGGATTGGGCTAAAGGGACGGTTTCTTTTTGGTCTCAATACTGTGCTAATTCTTGTGGGACAGCAGAATCCCTGTCTTCGGGACCCAGTACTCATCTCTTGGATTCCGCTCTGGTTATTGGGACAGTCATGAACACAGTGTTACCTGGGGAGTACCGAAACTTCAAAGATGTATTTGACAAGCGAGGTGCAGAGACCCTCCCACCACATCGTCAGTATGACTGTCCTATTGATCTGGTTCCAAATGCCGATATACCATCTGGCCGCATCTATTCATTGACCCACAAGGAGGATGTAGTGCTCAAGGAGTATCTGGACAAGTCACTGGCTTCAGGCTTCATCAGACCATCACGTTCTCCAGCGGCATCGCCTTTATTTTTTGTACCAAAGAAAGAAGGCGATTTGCGCCCATGTATTGATTACCGTGCATTAAACGCTGTCACCATCCGTAATCAATATCCAATACCACTCATCTCGGTTCTTCTGGACCAGTTGGGCTCTTCTACCATCTTCACCAAACTGGATTTGCGGGGCGCTTATAATTTGGTCAGAATACGGAAGGGGGATGAGTGGAAGACGGCGTTTAAAACCAAATATGGCCTGTATGAGTACTTAGTCATGCCCTTTGGGTTGTGCAATGCACCAGCTACATTCCAGTTTTTTATTAATGATGTCTTCAGTGATTTACTCGACCAATATGTCATCGTATATCTCGATGATATCCTGATCTACTCTCCAGACTATGAGACTCATGTACAACATGTTTCTACGGTATTACAAAGGCTCAGAGACCATCATCTCTATGCTAAACTAGAAAAGTGCATTTTCCATGCCCAGCGTGTGGAATTCCTAGGATACGACATCACGAATCAGGGAGTCGGCATGAGTGATACCAAAGTAAGGGCTGTATTGGACTGGCCAGCTCCTACATCTGTTAAATCCTTGCAGTCCTTTTTAGGGTTTGCGAACTTTTACAGACGTTTTATACGCTCATTTTCTGCTATAGTGGCTCCTTTGACTGCCCTTACTAGCCCTAAGAATGGTTTCAAGTGGACGGTTGAAGCACAAGTATCCTTTGAGAGCCTCAAGACAGCGTTCACCACCGCACCAGTCCTCCAACATCCTAACCCTTCATTGCCGTTCTGTGTGGAGGCTGACGCTTCTGATCAAGCGGTTGGGGCAGTTTTGTCTCAGTTTTGCAAAGATACAGGTTTCCTTCATCCTGTGGCGTTTCACTCCAGGAAGCTTACCAAATATGAAGCTAACTATACTATCACCGAGCGTGAATTATTGTCCATACGTGACGCTTTTAAGGTATGGCGACATCATCTTCTGGGTACTGCTGTTCCAGTACAGGTCTACACTGATCATCGTAATCTGCTGGCCTTGCAGTCAGTGAAATGCACCACAGCCAGGCATGCCAGGTGGCACGAATTCTTTTCGCAATTCAATTTCCAGATCACATTCCGTCCTGGGGCTCTGCATTCTAAGGCAGACGCTCTCTCAAGGAGGGACGGGAATGACTCTTCCTCCAGGGAATTTGGTGGTCTGTTATTGCCTAATCAGGTAATATGTTCTTGTACCTTGAATCCATCACTACAGGAATCCATTAGAGAATGGGTTTCGGAGAATCCTTCAGAGATTGAGAAATTGAATATGACAATAATCAACTCTTTGCCTTATGTCAAAGATCGTCTTTATCTTCCAGATGTTGATTCCAGACAAACTGCCTTACATTGGAGTCATGATTCATTGGTTTCAGCTCATTCTGGTGTACGCAAGACTGTGGAACAACTCAAGAGATGGTGCTGGTGGCCATCAATGCAGAAGGATGTTTCGAATTATATCTCTACCTGCGCCGTTTGTGCCCAGTGTAAGTCCTCAACCACAAAACCAGTGGGTCTATTGTGTCCTCTTCCGGTTCCAAGCAAACCTTGGTCCATGGTGTCTATGGATTTCATCACAGAACTCCCGCCCGTTCAGGGGTTTGACACCATATGGGTGGTCATAGATTACTTTTCCAAACTGGCTGTGTTTGTTCCTTGTCAAGGTTTGCCCACGGCTCCGGTTTTGGCGGACCTATTTCTTCGCCATGTGTTCTGTCGTTTTGGTCTTCCGGATATTGTTATATCTGACAGGGGCTCACAGTTTACCTCACGGTTCTGGAAACATCTTACTACTTCTCTGGGTGTTGACGCAAGGTATTCTTCTGCTTATCATCCGGAGACGGACGGTCAGACGGAACGCTTGAATGCTACATTGGAGCAGTATTTACGTTGCATTACCATGCAGCTTCAAGAATCATGGTTGTCGGCGTTGGCTACTGCTGAATTTGCATATAACAATTCAGTCCACACTTCTACTGGTGTTTCTCCTTTCTTTGCCTTGTATGGTTTTCATCCTCGTTCTTTGCCATTGGATCCTCCAGTCTTCTCAGACAATCCTGCGGTACAAAACAGTCTCAGAGATATTGCTTCCCTACACCAACAGGTGCATTCCCGATTACAGGAAGCTCAAGACCGTATTAAGGATTACGCCGATCGGCATAGGTCTCCAGCGCCCGATTACCGTCCTGGTATGTTGGTCTGGCTTTCCACCAAACATCTCCGTATTCCCATGAGGAGTTGTTTAAAGCCTAAATACGTTGGTCCGTATCCTATCAAGAATATAATCGATCAGTCTGCTGTGAGACTCGGACTGCCGTATAATTGGAAGATCCATCCAGTTTTTCACGTTTCTCTTCTGAAACCCTGTTCGGAGGGAACCAGGCTCCCCGTTCGTCCACCTCCGGTCAAGGTACAGGGGGAAGAGGAGTATGAGGTGAAGGCGATTCTAGATTCTAAGGTTTCCCGAGGTGTTCGGTATTTCCTTATTGACTGGAAGGGTTATGGTCCAGAGGATCGTACCTGGGAGCCTGAGTCCAATGTACATGCTCCGTTGCTTTTGGCTCGTTTTCTGGCCTCTCAGGGGGTGAAGACATCTTTGGGGGAGGATACTGTCAAGAAATCAGCGTCTGCTTCACGTCCCCTCAAGCGTTATGGCAGAACTACACGTTCCACAATCCCAAAACCCTCGGAGTCGAAACACTTCCAGCGGATCAAACAACGTTGGGGATTGCCGTGGAGACGTTGGTTGCCTGAGCACGCTCGCGCACGATTGCGGCGTAACTACGTTTCACGCAGAGTCACGTGATTTCTTTAAATCTCCACCCGGTAGTCGGAACGCTGCTTCTGAATTTACGATTTTTGGAGCTCACCACCTTGTCCTCGCATTATCTATCTTGTACCCTGTTTTGTCCCTCGGATTGTGATTGAATATTCCCTTGAACTCGGAACGAACGACCTGGTTTCTTGTCTGACATTTCTGGATTTGGCGCATTCGGATTTTTCTGCACTTTGAACTTTGCTTTGAACTTTGCTTTGAACTTTGCTTTGAACTTTGCTTTGGACTTTCTTTGGAACTTGCTATAAGGAATACGGATTGTTATTAGGCGTCCTCGTGCCGTCGGGTATAGGTTTAGGTTGGATTGTCCTTACCCTGGAACTGGCATTATCAGACGGACTTCTATTAAGAAAGCCTTTGACCGTCCAACATCGAATCAACATCGAATCAGCTCTCCTGGTTTTCCTGGTCCTTCACGTTGCTTGGCTTGCTTTACGTGAGTACATGTTTTGGATCTACTTTATCAGAAATCACATTTAGTTCTGAAGTATAGATTACTCTAGGCGATTTCCCTTCCAATTAGTTCTTGGTTCTCTTGGAAGTTGCATTGTCTAGAGGTTTTACGACCTGTGGCTTTTTACTGAATCTGTTACCCCCAAGCTCGTTGTGGGTGGTTCTCACAGAGGGGGGTGTGGGGGGACTCTTCCATTCCTCCACAGACGAAGAGCTGGACAAAAAGAAAAACAGCGCACAAACGGCCAAGTCTTTATCCATCCTGACAAAGACCACGCCCAAATCGTACACCCAATCTCAGCAGCGCTCCGGCAGGGGTCGTACGTACAGAGGGTTCTGCAGCTTCCAGGAACCGAGTTCCAGGCAGTCGGACCGCTCGCCGTCTCAGAACTGGCAAAAGCAACAAAAGGGGGGGGGGGTGTAAGGGCTTTTTCCAGTCCACCTCCTCCGCGACAGCCTCCGAGAGAAAGAAGACATGACACGCCCCTTCAGGTCCACGTGTCTCTGGAGGGGGGCAAGCTTGCTCTCCACGCACATTTCTGGTGTCAGAATTTCGCGGACCCCTGGTTCCTCTCCGTAGTATCCACGGGGTGCCGCCTCCCTATCCCAACCTCTCCTCCCTCCTCCCCTCCACTGCCACAGGTTGGAACAGCAACTCTATTGGCAGAGATCCGGTCGCTCATAGAGAGCCAAGCAGTGGAGGAAGTCCCAGCCTCCCAACGAGGCTTGGGCTTTTACTCCAGGATTTTCCCCATTCAGAAGAACCACCAGTCTGGCCTGAGAGTTGTGCTGGAACTTTCCACCCTCAACATCTCCTTACCCCTGCAAACATTCAAGATGGTTACGCCAGCTTTTATAGTGTAGACATTGTGGAAGAGAGACTGGATTGTAAGAGGATTCAATTCAGCACTACAGCTAAGTCAACGCCTAGTCTAGAATACTGAATGAAAACCCTTATTGATATATCTTTATGTCCAGTTCATGCGTTCTGGATGACTACCCCTATATAACACCCCTCTCTTGGAATCCTCCTGACCCCACTGAGCCAAGAAGTAGTTCTGTTTTGCAAGTTAAAAGGTTTAATTGATAATTTAAACAATATATATATATATATATATATATATATCACGCTTTAGAATAAATTAATAATTGAATAGCACACTTAATCTGATATGATAAAGATTAACAACAGAGAATCTGGCACTAGCACACTTCTTGATAATCACTAAGGAGTTGACATGAAATGGATAAGATAGCAACAATACTTTTATGGTTTCAAATGGATGCAATGTGGAATGAAATGCAGTAAAGAAAATAACTTGATAGAATTTCAGCAAAAGACAATGTAATCACTTTCTTGGACAATTCACCCCCCCCCTTTTATGCAATGCAAGGAAATGGAAGGAAGGCACACAATTCTCAGAAATGCAATTCAAATGTAATTCAGTTCACCCAGCAACTTAGACTACAGAAGTTGAAAACACAGGCAAAATGCTTTGATATGTGCTGGCAATGGAGTGAAAATATGTTAAAATGCTTTTAATTCCCTCTAGAGGTTCAGGGTGAGTGGTATCTAGTTAATATTAGTCCAGGCTCACCCTAGCAATGATTCAGGAATGATTAGCAGGTTAAACGAATTTCTGGCAAATGGAAGGCAAGCAGCAGCAGATTTTTACACGTGAAGAAATTTGCAAATCGCGGCAAAATTCGCGAATGCGCCGGGCGCGATTACAGAGGAACTACAAGGACTACCACTATCATTTTGGGGTCCTAAGAAAGCCTAGGATCTCAGCTTTCAGATGAAAGTTACTGCAAGTCTCTAGCACAAACGGTCGCGGAGATATGAGCGATTGAATAAAGGTCGTTTTTCAGATTTGAAATCTTAAAGTTCAAAAAGACAAGTGCAGCTTGCAACTAGCAAATGACAGGTGACAGCTTTACAAATGACAGGTGACAATTAGGAGGCAGTTCTACTTAGATTAAAATAGATTGAATTATATTATTTTAACTAAGAGATTGGTTCTGCACAGTTTTACTATGTACTCACACTATATTCTTGAGTGAAATGGGCCTCGCCACGGATCTGGTCAGGTTTTAGACTGGACTCTGGTCTCTGCACTTCACAGTGATCTGGGTCAGCTCTCTCTCTGGATTCTGAAGATTGAGGGATTTAAAGTCTGGATCTTTCTGCACAGCTTTCTCTGGAGATTGATGGAGGTAAAGTATGGATTTTCCCGGCAGAGCTTCCAGCTGCAAATGGATTTGAAGGTCCCTATCTGTCCTGTCTCTCTGCTTTTATGTGTTTTGAAAATGGGTGTGTGTGAGCAGCATCACTAGCCAGCCCCTCTCCACTTATCATTGGCCAAGCTTTCATTTCTCCCCTGATTGGGGGAGCTAGGTTGTGTCAGAGTGATGTCATTTTACAGCCTGCAGAAAGTCCACTCCTCCTGTCAACTTGCACACAAATCTAGATTTGAACCAAATACATATTTGCAGAGGTACATATTGTTTTAAAATCATATGCACCCATCATGCATTACAGGAGGTATACCCTGTTCAAACTCTGCTCTTCCTGGGAGCTTGCATTCAGAAATGGCAATATTTTGCACTTTTTAACTGGTTTGCAATACCGGACATTACCCCAAAATTACACACATGTGCGCAAGGAGTATGGACATTAGTTGATGAAGTGTCAGATTTTTCACATGCACACATTTTGAGTAATATCCTCTTTTCCGCTAAAACCCCCCTGAACATGCCACCGGTTCTAAAAACCTCTTAAAATGTGGGCAGAAAAATCACAAGAATTATGGTGTCATTTAAATAATTTTCACAAGTCCGCTCTATGAGTTATTCATCTTTTTCTAAAACCATATTCTGGCTATAGAGGTGTGTCTTTTCATGTCACATGGTACAGAAACCAGTCTTTCCAGTTTCTGCCAAGCTCAGAGACCCTGCCCCTCCCAGCTTCTGCCAAGAGGAAGCTCCATTTACGACTCCCGCCAATAAAACATTTGCCTGAGTCAGGACAGGGCTTTGTTCAGAGCTCCTGTATTCTGTGGGGGCTCCCCTTAATTCAATTATCAGAGAGATGGCATATCCTTAGTGTGGCCAGCAAAAGGCAGATAGGCCTGGGAACACAGCTGTGACTCAAGTTTCACTCCTGATGGGGGGTAGTTGCCAGGCAAAATTGGAATCTCTTTAAGCCAGTTTTTAGCTACATGTCATTTCTGTTCCCCAGTTTTCTGCATTCAAATAAAACTAAACATTTTTACATATGCAGCTATAATGCTGATTCTAAGTTCAAAACTATGACATTTAAACAATTGCAACCTATGTGACACTCAAAGTAGGTCACTCATTTCTTTTAAACATTTAGATTTGTAGTGTCTTTCAGTCCAAATTTACTTAAACTGCTGAAATCCACAGCTCAGCCAGTCTTGTTATAAACCTTCAAGTCACTTCAGAATATAACTTTACATTGGATCCACCTCTTAGTAAGTCTTTCTTTGGCATGTTTTGGGTTCATTTATTCAGTTTTCTACAAAAAAGTAAAATCTGGTGGTTTTAAAACGCCGGCTTTTGGATAGTGGTGAGTACTGGTACTGCACCCCTTTTTGGGATTTAAGAAAATGAATTCCCAACAGTTATGGGTTTGCTTTTGGCAATCAGCATTGCCACTCCCAATGGTTTCAGACTACTGTGTGGGTAGTCCAATGGTGGTTTTAGGCAGCGTCCTTCTGTGCCCATAACATCGGCAAAAATGAGTGGCAGCCTATTCTTCATGCATTTCCCTGTGCATTTTCTGGGAAGCTCTGGCCATCATGATGTTTTCCATGTCAGTACTGCACAGTTTTGAGGTAGGGCTCGGATGCATGGGTAAATACATCCCACAAGCCCCCCTCTTGCGATGGCCATTCTATTTCACGAATGGGACTCGCAAGACCTGGGATGTTTCCTCATCTTCTTCCAATAGATGGCACAGTTCAGCATCTTTTTCTCCATCCGGTCGGATCGATCGGTTCTCCTCGCCGGTCCTGATGGGAAAATTGGGCGGTACACCGGGCCCGTTGCGTCTCTGCTCCCGGTCTCCGGATCGTCCTCCTTGGCCCGTCTCCAGGTTTTCTTTCTCCTAGGACGACAAAGGAAGAGCGGCAATACCTATTCATAGACGTTTTTTTCCACCACTGTTGAGATAGTGGGGCAGCATATGCATTTCATCATAACGAAACATTACATTCTTATTTTGAAAAAAAAACAGTATAACTAAGAGACAGTTTCATGCAAATCACAATATTTTAGAGACTAGATGTGGTATGTTTTATGGTTGGAACTGAATTAGTCTGAGACAGTACCCGCTAGGATTCCAGAGGATTCCTCCAGTTGTTGCAGAGTGTGCCTGGGATGGCAACATTTCAACTGGTTTATGTGGACCCACTTGTCTTCCCCCTGTGCCAAAGGACCTTTGGGGATGTGGATTTTGTAGGCCACAGGGGAGATCTTGTCGATGATCTCAAAGGGTCCCTTCCATATAGGCAAAAATTTGCGCTGCTTGGCCTGGTTCCTTTGGAAGTTGTATAGATAGACCCGGTCTCCCACCTGATATTCCTTCCTGGAAGTTTTCAGGTCATAATGGGTCTTCATGCTATCAGCCGATCTTTCTAGATTCCGCTGAGCGTAAGCAAAAGCATGTTGGAGGTGTTTCCTTAAATTCTCCACATACTCATGAGTAGTGGAGGCATTTATCAGTGTCTGCTCTTGGGTCCTGTAGAGCAAATGCTGCGGAAGCACCATCTTGCGTCCAGTCATCAACTCAAAGGGTGACATTTTGGTTGCAGATGAAGGGGTAGATCTGATGGCCATTAGGACCAGAGGTAATCGGATGTCCCAACTTGGCCCAGAATCTGCCACAAACTTCTTTAATATGCTCACAATGGTTCGGTTATATCTCTCTACTGCCCCAGAAGAAGCTGGTCTATAAGCAATATGCAACTTCCTTTTGACCCCCAGTATCTCCCACATCTTTGTCATTACTTCACTGGTGAAGTGGCTACCCCTGTCTGACTCAATCCTTTGAGGTAGACCGAAACGGGAAAAGATGTGGTTAATCATCAGGGCAGCTGCTGTTTCTGCCTTGCAATTTGGGGCTGGGAGACATTCCACCCACTTGGTAAACAAGCATGTCACAGTCAACATGTACTTATTCCCCCTAGCCGAGCGAATCACGGGGCCTACAAAGTCGATTTGTAAATCTGACCATGGCAGGGTCATCCCCCTCTTTTGGAGAGGCGCACGATGCGTGAGGGATGATGGCTGAAATTGTGCACACACAAGACACCCCTTCAAGTATTGGTCGAGGTCCTGCCCCATGTGTGGCCAGTATGCAACCTCTCTTAAGATTTCCAATGTTGTGTGAAACCCCCTATGACCGGCAGTAGCCGCATCATGGGCGTGACTTAACATCAGGCTTCGGAATGAGGTAGGAACCACCCACTGGTCATGGCCAGCTTTGGATTTCCTTACCAACAAACCGTCTTGGATCCGGAACATTTTTGGACATTTCATCAACACTCTTAGGTCCTCTTTCCCAATGTAATCGGTATCCGTCAGGGGAAAGTTCTCAGGGTCCTCAAGGTGTTGGTAAAATTTACCAATTATTGGATCCCCCTTCTGAGCGGTAATCAAATCAGCATCAGGGGTCTCCTTACTCCATTGTGCAATTGAAAGGTCGTTGTGAGCATTTGTCTGGGACCTAGTGATAGCCGTGACCTGGATTGCCCCCGATTCACCTCCCGATGGGCCCAGCACATCCTCTGCGGCAGAGTCCTCCACCTTGCGCCTCAGAAACTAGCCCTCACAGCACCTCAGCCCCTCAAAGATTAATCTGGAAATCATACAGGGCGCAAGGAGCAAGGCAACCAGGGCCCAGTATAAAAGTAAATGGATCAGATTCTGCCACTGGGCTGACTCCAAGGAAATCAATCCCCTGGCATGCACTTTGGACTAGGTGCTCTCCGTTGACACCTGCCGGACATACCTCGCAGCCATCGGAGTGTACAGGAACTTTGGGGAAGGTATCTTCTCCTCCTCCAATCCTATCATCAAGAAACATCTGACGGGGCTCGCAAGGCTCTACCCGCCCGTCAAGAGGCCGCACATGGTGTGGGACCTCAACATATAGCCTTGGGCGCCCTGGCACACAAACCGTTTGAGCCAATGGCATCTGCGGACATCAGGCTGGTCCCCATCAAGACAGCCTTACTAGTCGGCCTCCCCTCGGCTTGTAGAGTCAGCGGAATCCAGGCGCTGGTCGCCTCGGAAACATATACCACCTTTCACAAGGACAAAGTAGTCCTGCGGACACACCCAGCATTTTGGCCCAAGGTACTGCCTGCTTTCCACCTGAACGAGGAAATAGTCCATCCTAAATTTTTTGCTGATCCCAAGGACGAAGCACTGAGGGTGCTGCACTGCCTGGATGTCGGGTGTGCCCTGAAATTTTACTTGGACAGGACCAAGGCAAATTGGACGCCCTGTTTGTCAGTTTCAGAGGCTCAAGACCAGGCGATCAGGCCTACAAGACTTCCATATCCCGCTAGATACTCTCTGCCATCAAAGAAGCGTACGAGTGCCAGCACAAGCCACTTCTGGCCAACATGTACGCCCACGCAATCAGGGCCAAGGCAACGGCCATCGCATTCCAGCGCCATGTCCCTTGGCAAGTCATAAGCAGGGCGGCCACTTGGGCCACTCCCTTGGCTTTCTGCCAGCATTCCTGTTTGGATGCCAGCTCTAGATCTGATGCGGCTTTCGTACAGGCGGTTCTCAGGAACATATTTGCTTAAGGAGGGTCTCCTCTCCACCCTGGGGCGACATTCAGTTGTAATCGCACATGCAGGATGGAGGAAAGGGGATGGGATGTAAGAGTAATTATAGGTTACTCACCGTAGTGACTAACATACTCTTAGTCCTTAGTCCCCTTTCCTCCATATGTCCCACCAACCTCCCCCCTAATAATACTGGTGTCCTTAGGCAATGTTGAATCTATTGTCGACGTGTCAATGGGGACTGAGGCGTGGCGCCAGAGGGCGGGGTCAGGGCAGCGCATGCTACCTGGACCGCGCGCCTCTAACTTTAAAGGGGAAGAATGTTTTTTCTGGTGAAAAAGGTTCTGTCTCCCGTCCCTTGAAAGGGACGCCCTACAGGATGGAGGAAAGGGGACTATGGACTAAGAGTATGTTAGTCACTACGGTGAGTAACTTATAATTTCTGCTTTTACTTTGTGTTACGCGGATGACACCCCACTCTACTTCAGGCTCACCTCAGCCTCTACTGCTATTTCTTTCATACCAGACTGTCAGCCTGCTATTCAGGAATGGTGTGCCTCCAAAAATCTCTGCTTTAAGACTGTAAGACTGAGATACTCCTCATTGGGACTCTTGCTCCCGCCTTCCTTCGTGCACACTGGCCGCCCACCATGGGTCCACTAGCTGCTCCTTCCATTGTGGCTAAGAACCTTGCGTTATCTTCGCCTCCACCTTCTCTTTCTCTCCTCACATCTCTGTCTCTAAGAATTCACACTATCAGCTGCACCTCCTCAGAGGTATTATTCCTTTTCTCACTTTCCCCCAGAAGCTCACTGTCTCCAGAGTCCTGGTCCTCTCTAGGCTGGACTACTGTACCAGCCTCTTTCTAAATCTGCCTGCTTCTACTCTTCACCCTCTACAGCATAGCCAGAACAGGACTGCAAGAGTTGTCCGTGGCCTGAAGCCCCGGGATCGTGTCTCACGTGCCCTAAAATCACTCCACTAGCACCCTGTGGCAGCGAGGATCAAGTTCAAGACCCTCTGCATTGTCCACAAGACTTTTGGAGACCAGGGACCTCATTACATCCAACATTCTCTTCCTAAGCATCTTCCTTCTCAAGCCCTCCGCTCCCCCACCTCCAACTCCTAGGGTCAGATGCTTCTCCAGGCAGAGAGTGGGGTGTAGATCGCTGTCCTTGGCTGGGGCCTCCCTCTTGAACAGCCTCCCTGCCTGTCTCAAACTTTAGCAGCACCACCTAAGTTTCCGGAACCAACTCGACCTTCCTTTTCGCTTCCGCTTTCTCTCTTCTGCTCCATTGCTGATTACCCTGTCTGCTGCGCACTCTGGTTACCTGGCCACCCATTGAACTTACGGGACCAGTTTCCTGCAGGACCGCTGCCCTTGCACCGCCTCCGGGCCTCCCTACCACTGAGGGACTGTATCTGCAACCCTACAGTCCCCTGACTCTCTGCACTTATGAGCCACCAACCAAAGCACTTACGAGCTTCTTGCACTCTCCTTCCCCCATTTCCCCCCTGGCACTTCTCACTCTCCCTCCCCCAAACACTTGCACGATCTGAATGACACAAGGCCAGTAAGATCGTTGTTTTGTACTTCTCGGTTCCCCCTTCCTTGTCTTGTCGTGCCTAGAAACACTTGTGTACAGGAGCGTTATAAATGACCGATCATATCATATCACTCCTCATCCATATTCACTACACATCTTCGAATGAACTCCCATACATGCTACATCTCTATCCACTTCCTTCTAGACACTGCCTCTCCCAAGATGGCACCAGGCTTGAGGCATGCATTTTTGCTTTACTCCTTGACATTAATTGTCACGCAGCATGACCCCAAGAAATTTCACTGAGGGACAGGGGAAGATTTACTATGTACTATGGTGTCAGAATCAGGAGACTGAGAAAGTTGCATGTTTGCCAAATATTTCTTTCTTTGAAGCCCTGAAACCTAAGCGGTCTCCAAGTTTCTCTGCCACATTCGAGAGGAAAGAAAAGGAGTCTAGAGCGCTCTTCAGGATGCCCTACAAAACAATCTGTCCGCTGTTAAGAAACCTGTTCTAGCCGGATGTCTATCCCTACCACTATAAACGGAAAAGAGCTTAACTTTAACTAAAATACAATAAGGACCTCTGCCCAACTGGCTGGTTTCTGACCCCATCGTGATGTCCCTTTATTAGATAAGGGGTTCCTTACTATGTTGTAGAGTTCCATGAAAAAGGCAACAAATAGCTTTCACCTTCACCTTCTCGGGCTGTCTCTCAGTCTTTGGTTTGTCTCTTTCGCCTTCGGTACCAGGGACTTTGTCTCCGTCCCAGGTATTCTTTGATCCATGGGAATATCCTGATTCATAGGTTCACTCCAGGCACTTTCCTTGAATTCCCCACCAAGAAATCTCATGGTGTTTTCTCCAGTTGGCTACCTCCCGCTTGTTACCGTTCCCTGGGGTCACTGATTGCACGCTCTGTCTTGAGTTTACGTTTCTTTTGTCCCACCTTGTGCTTTGTGTTTTTTCACCCTACCATGGGGTCAGGTTGCTGTCATCCTGCCTTGGGTTCGGGTTGCTCTCGTCCTGCCATGTGGTGGGGTTGCTGTCGCTCAGCCTTGCGTGTCTGGTGGCTATCAAACCACCTTGAGAGTGCAGTATTGCTTTTCTGCCCTCCTCCCATGAGCCACCGCGTACCTTCTGTCTCCACGCAGTGCTCCTCTGGGCAGAAATTCACAAAGTCGACATGGATTCTCCCTTTTGGCTTCTTCAGAGTTCTGCGTCCGTTGGAATGGGTACTCCCTTCCTGCATCCCTCTACTTCGGTTCCTTGTCAGGCTGCTTGTCCGATACTCAGATGGTTTCCATGGTTTGGAAGTCTCTTGGGATGGGCTTCTCTGGTTCGGGTCTCGGCATGGATGGTGAGCGTTCCGCTGGCTCGGCTGCAGATGGTTCTGCCATTTCGGGTGGGTGCTTGCTTTTTTTCTGCACCACCTGCTAGGAAGAGGTATTTCCTAGTTTGTAACTCTGCGGGCTACCTTCATCTCTTGTTCCACTCCTGATTGGGTCTTTATTCTCCACACACTGAGGGGGCTGTGTCTATATTCCGCGCTCTCTTCTGATATGAGGGTAGTGCATGAAAAGTGTCTGAAATCATATCAGTCATTTGTATAGGAAGTTTCAAGTTATTACACAGATTAACACCATTATAACCAACAAAACCATTATGCTCATGAGACAAGGCAGGGTAACATGTATCCCAGTTTAGTGAACGCTTGTCCTCTAAGGGGGGTCACCCCAGTGAGATCCTGCTTTCCCTGTTCCCTAGGGGGTTTTAAGTTTAGCAGGATCACCTCCCTAGTCCCAAAAGGGTTTGCTCCCACTTGGGGAGAAGGGACGAATTTCCCAGATTCCTCCCAGTACCCAAATACACTTGGTAGTCTGACCTTCAGGACTGCAGCCATTTTGGTTTGTTTTTAATTTGTGCTTCCTTACCTGTTCCCCAAATGTAACCCAGGAAAAACAAATTAATTACACATGGTTACTCTCAAAGTATTAAAAAAAAAAAACTTTGTTCTGAAAAATGTTTGTTTTACTCTGGTGCCCCAATGCGTTAATCTGACCATCATGCATCCTTAACCCTTTCCATTCCTATCACAGGGATGGAAACGATTTTTATTTATTTTTACACTACCAGAAATATGGCACAGCTTTGTAATAGTTTGAATTCATACAGTTTCTGGATGTCACTAACTGATTGAGTTACTGATTCTAGAACTACCACGCTAGGTAATGCAGTCACTGGACTGGCACAGTTATCATTTGTTCTAGGCCAGGATTGGCAGAGTTGATAATTTTGCTAATGTACAATTGCACCGGACTACTGCTTGCACCGAACACCCTCAAACTCTTTGTGCCCAGCGTCACCTAACTCCTCGTTGGCCTAATGGTCCATTTCGAAACCCACACTAAACCAGCATGAGCCACAGATTTAGCCATGCACTGTACACCCCATTGGCGTGCTTACTTTCTGCCTTCCGAATCTTGCTAAAAATACTGTATAGCTTTGGACTCTTAGTATTGTGCTTACTCTGTCATGATGAATGCAATATATGCTATGCTTCAGAATAGAATCTAAGAGATCCCGAGTTTTCTCCAGCAATCCACTACCGGATGGTCACTACGAGGCCTCACCAGTTGCAGTTTAGTACTTTGAAAAGACCAAGTAATATGGGTATTTATAGGATTTAGCGTGGTGGATAACATAGTAAGTGTTGTTTGAGGTCAATGGGCCTCATTACAAGTCAGGCGGCCTGGTAAAAAAAGAGACAGTATTCGTGGATACTGGCACTTTACCGGACCGCCAGTCTACAGGTTTGCCGATGGGGCACCTGGGTTATCGCCCTACCGGCAAAAAAAGCCTTCATTGGTGGCAAATCCCCTCATGGAGTCCTATTAACCAAGTAATGAAGTGCTACAAAAAACAAAAATACCATTTCGGCTAGGATCATCATTTACCCCAGAGGAAACGTATGTCTTGTGTGTCTGGAATAGCATAGCTGCACAACATAAGCAGTTGCTTGCTAGTACCTTCATAAACCTCGGCACATATTCAGCACTATCTTAACTGGGCCGTGAATCCAAGGCTAAAGCAATGACCATGATTTCCTATACTTGGGCTAGTTGCCAAACAGAGGATTTAGGCAGATGGATAAGCGTTGAGTGCATAGATATTTCTGAGTGACGATGAACTCATCCAGGGTATGCATTGCCTTGGATTTATTTTTTTCAGTTTGTCTTTGGCAACCCCTAAGTCTGTGCAGTGTTGTCTTTGATTGTCCTGCTTTAAAATAAATATTAGATCATTTCACTTGTAAATGCCACTATATTATTTGATGACGCTGCAATTTTAAAACTCACAGGCTTAAACAAAGAGGCCTGATAGGATCACATAAGGAGGTACTTAGCTTATTGTTTAACACAAATGAGTTGTGCGCCCATTTATGAATATTTTGTACTTAAAATGTTATTGGCGCCAGCACGGGTGCTTCTGATAGGTGAACTTTTGTTTTTTTATAGAAATGTGCATGGTAGTTATATGGAAATCGGTTTGTAGCATCTCTGTTGTCAGATACTATTCGACATAAACAAATTGATCTTCATATGTAACCCTCATTTTAGTTTTGGTTACAAGTTGTCAAAGCAAACGTGGCCAAAACATTCCTAGGACGTATGTGCGCTTGGATTTGTGGAAGAATTCGGCATAGTTCGGTTTGCTATTTCCTGTACAACATTCATCCAGTTAGGGTTTTGCCTGACCTTTGTACCCTGATTGGATGCACTTATCCCTTTATTCATGACACTCCGTTTGGTCCCTCGTCCCTCTCCCAGCTGCTGGTGGAAGGAAGACAGAGTGGGCACGCATATGTGCGCATCTATATTAAGTGATCAAGGTTACAGGAATGGGGTATTTTCTAAACTTAATTGTGCTCATGTGTTCGGCTACTTTGAACTACTTTTCGGCTCACCGTAGATTGCCGTAATTACTCTTGCTGGGGAGGTTGGGAAATGAGAGTCGGACACAAGGTTATATATAATATTCTCAAAGTCAAACATTTTATTCCGTACAAAATGGGTTGCAACAACGCCTCTCTATCGAGAATCCCACAGGACTCCTACAAGAGTGCTGCAGTAATGTTGCCAGAAGCGCTTGGAAAATAAAATGCGTTGCACAGACCAAAGAGGTTAGGCAGCGAAAACACGAGAGAGGGGCTTGGTGCACCGAATAAAGAGGAGGTGGACACACTGTGAGTGCCAGTCAGGGGCGTTGCTGGGGGGGGGGTGGGCTAAGGGGGCTATAGCCCCTGATCTTTTGGTTGTAGCCCCGGATAGAATCTCAGGAGCTACAGCCAAAAGACTAGCTAGCCCTCTGTCCCAACAGTTCCGACATCAGCTTAGCCCCGGGTCTTTTCCAGACCTAGCAACTCCCCTGGTGCCAGTGAAGACGGGGAAGACTTTTCAAGTGTTCCCTCATTGCTGAGGGGATCTGCAAACGTTGCGTGATTCGAGGAATTGGCATGCTCTGCAATACAGTGGGAAAGATTACCGGTAATGTTGTCTTCAGGAACAGAGGCTGTCAGCGAAGGACTTAGTGCGAGAAATGATCGTGGAAATAGAAAGAGGCGAGGAAAAGAGGTATGCTCAATAGATTATGGACCACTGGAACTTGGCATTCGTTTTTTTTAAACCTGCACAGAGGTTGAATAATTAGTGCAACATGTACAGTGGACATAGCTGAATGCCAGTGGACCTAGGCCGCCAGCTACGTTTTTAATATTTAGGGCACCATAGACAGGAGGACGGCACGGTTGTTTTATGGCTTGTGGGATCTGCTTAGGTACTAGGGAGGAGGTATTGGCTTTGGCTAGTAGGCCAGGGCCACAGGCCTTGGCCAGTGGCCTTTCTTCTTTGAAAATCATTAGTGCAACATGCACTGTGGTCATGGCCCAAGGCTATTGGGTCCGAAAGAAATTCCAATATAACAAAATCCTTGAAATTCAGTGAAACAACTTTAGTTATCATAACAAACCCTTGAAATTCAGCAGGTGTGGGAAGTGACGAACATCTTAATTCTGTGTCCCTTCAAAGCCCATGAGCACATGCATGAAAACACAGAAAGGTTCCACAATGAGATTCAAAATTATATCATTGGGGACATCAGCGAGGGACGCCAGGTTAAGATGCTCATCACTTCCCTCACCCGCTGAATTTCAAGGGTTCTCTTGTAACAAATCAGATCACCTCAACTCTCTAACCTGCGTTTTTTTTTTTTACTGAAAATACATACACCTACGTATATATATCTACTGCTCTAGATGTATCGTCCTCCGCAGTCTGTTCCCAGTGCAGAAGATGAGCTACCTCGTCCTCAGCACTGCTTACCTTTAGGGGGGCAGATTACACCCCGTTGCAGTGGCGATCCTCCCAACCCGCAGGCACTGAAGGGGAGGACTTGCTTGGGGGCCAGGGGCAGCAAGAAGTGACATTTTGGCTTTAGCATGCCAATTTAGCAGACAGAATTATGCGTGCTGCTTGGGCATTTTCCACCCGATAATATTGTGGGAGACTCTTCCCCTTTCCAACGGACCCTCCCACAAACAGATTGCTGGTCGAGGATTGTTCAATCCTCGACCAGCCATCACCACTTGACCACCATTGAATTGATTTTGGGGGTTGCCCTTCCCCAAGCCAAACAGGCCCCCATCCCACACAAAAAATAAGGTGGTGCAATTTTTTGCCTTCTTTTTAAAATAATGTTTTTATTATTATTATGTGTTGTTTATAGAACAACATCAACCTTTCAATTAGCAACTAAAAAAAGAACATGATTTCCAAATGATACATTTTCACATTGATAACTAAAAATGAAGAATATACACATGAAAGGAACTGCAAGTTAGATGGAGAATTTGTATGAATGCATATAAAGTACATTGTGATTAGTGCAATATATAAGGAAACCTAGAACTCAAAATTAGAATTAGGCTTCACTTATGTTTAACTATGAAAGAAATTTGACAATTGCAATTCTAACAGTTGCTCTTCTAGTACAAAATAATGCGTTCCAGAAGATCTCTGGTGTTAAGATTTTAAAATCTTTAAAATGAGTTTTCAGATAAGTCACCTGCTGGGGCCAACATGGGGCAAGCTGTAATTAAATGTCTTAAGGTTTCAGGCTGGTGTAATTGTTTACAGAATCTGTACATATTATCGGATTTTGCAACAACGCTCCACTTTTCTAAAACTTCCTTGGTGCGCCAAAGTTAAGCCTGAAACGTAGGAAGGCTTGTCTGAAGATAGGGCATGGTGATTTCGCCAAGTATGGTTCTAGAGTACGACATTTCTTCTGAGCAAAAGGATTGATCTTAAAGTCTCTATCGCAAACACATTTGTCTGGTATTGATCCAGTCTTGTCGCCAGAGCTTTTCTTTGGTGCCAGTTGGATTATTCAATAGATCATCAGTTGAGATGTCTGCCATTTCCATGATATTTTGCATTCTGGACTTCCATGTCAATATATACTGATGTCTTGAGGACTTCACGTAATCAGATAACATAAATAGTAGAGATCCTGGGCTGGGTAATCATAAACATTTGCTATACAAGGAGCACAGTTTCCAGGTCCATATGCTATATAGAGACAATAATCCTAATTCATATCTGATTATGGACATCGATTGGCTGAGAGGGAGCTGCAGAACTCCTTCGAGTTTGAGCCAGAATGATTCAGACTTGAATATTTTAGTCTCGACACCATACAAAATTGTACAGCTTTTTAAAGTTGTACGGGAAAACTTTTTGATTGTAAAAGGTGAGAACTGGTAGGCAGGAGAATTGGCCGTATTTGGCATGTATAATTCGAGCCTGTGAAATGACCATGGTCATTTTGGATTTGAGTTCTATAATTTATGGGAGATCAGATATGTGGTCATTCATATTGACACCCAGGTAACGATATTTGTGAACCCCTTTTGTGCAGAGACCATTTATAGGGGTCTTTGTCATTGTGCCTCTTCCCACAATGCAAGATCTGTATTTTGTTTAAGTTTATAGATAGCTTGTTTGCATAAGCATATTCTCCTAAAGCAGTTAGGGGGGCCTGTACGCCTCTAGGGGTCTTTGATAGAAGAACTAAATCATTGGCGTGAAGCAGCCATGAGATAAAGTGCAGTCCTAATGTGGGTGAATCTGCACAAAGCCCTCAAAATGTTTTCCCGAGATCAGAGATGGAAAAAAAGAGGGCGGAAGCAAGGATGCATCCCTGCTTCAAGCCTCGGCATTGGAGCAGATAGTTGGCCATCCAATGAGAGACGGATTTGAATCATTGTATTTGTGTGAAGCTGGTTGATTAGAGTGTGGCTAGTTTAGGGACAATCCACCTCGAGGAGTTTAGTCATCAGCAGTTCGCTGGGCACGGAATCAAAAGCAGTTTTAAAGTCCACAAAGCCATGTATATAGGCTGTTTTTATGAGTGGCCCTTTGCTTTTATGACAAGGAAATTGATTGCTGTGCCCAGGCCAGGAATATATCCTGTTTAAAAGGGATCTTGTAAGTTTTGATCACTTATCCAACGATTAGTCTCTAGGAGAAGGCAACCAAAAATCTTGCTTGGGGCATCCAAAAGGGAAATGGGACTATAGTTGGTTGGACACTGCAGATCATCTTTTTTAAAGATAGGGGCAACTTTTGATGTCAGCCACTAAGGCGGGATGATGTTCGTAGTTAATATATGGGCAAAAATGAAAGAAAGCACTCTCGCCCAATCCTCAGGGTGTTCTTTAAAAATTAGGTTGTTGAGACTGTCCGGCCCCAGGTCTCTAAAATGCATAATGTCATCCTCATCAAATCTAAGATCAATATTAGCAGATGTATTCTTGAGGTGAGGGTATTTGCTGTCAGGAAATGGGGCATATAGTGCAGTATAGTGATTGCACACTTGTTGTTCAGAAACAGCATTTATCTGAACCGGAAACTGCGTGGAGTGGGTCGCCTTGTTTAATAAACTCCATATTGAAGCAGAGCTTTTGGTCGCTATGGCTGCTTGCATGCATGCCCCAGCTTTCTGTAATGCTAACGCTTTCCTTGCGTGGGTCCAGTTTTTATGCTAGGTGTTAAGCTGCCTAGGTTTAGTAGTTCCTAAATTAGTGGGCAGAAAGGCAATCTTCCTCTTAGCTCACCGGTGTGCTGCTTTCCTGTCTTGTACTTCATGGTCATAGGTATGTTTATGCTTGTGAAGTATTTTTGTCATCAAAGAGCGGTGAATAAACATGTGTAATGCAGTGACATAACGCCCTTTGGTTGATGTCAAGGAGGCACACGGATTTGTTGCCAGACAGTCATTTAGAACTTTTAGAGACTTCTCTGTCCAACGAAAGGGATTTCTACCCTCAGATATGATGGTGGAGCCATTGTAAGAGGGTATAAAACATTTAAGATTGGTGGTGCAATTTCCAAGTGAAGCAGAGAAGTTCACAATCACTGCAGTTTTGCAACTTGACTTCAAGAGATTTTACTGCAGCAAAGAGGTTTTTGTCAGTGTATATGTAATCAATGATGGCCTCCTGTGAGAGCCTCTGCCAGGTGCTCTGAGGTGATATATCGCCAGGTAAGGCTCCATTAAGCATTACTAGCTGCCTGTATTTCATAAGGGTGAGCCATCATTGTTTGGAAGTGTACTCTATAAAAGTGACATCAGAAAAGCAGTGCAGATTCAGGTCACCTAGTAGTATAGTATGTGTTATAGATGATTCACTAATAACAAGATGTAAAATTGCTTTAAGATCATGAAAGAAGATATTAGTGTCCAGGGCTGCATGTCTCAGTAGATATTGATTAAAGCGAGTGTGTTGAACAAGCTTCTAATCTTGACCAGCTGCCAATAAGCATTCAGAGCTGCCCAGGGTACTAAATGGAGGCCTGCAGCTATCTTCGTTGAGACTAACAGCCCAGCCACAGGTTGGCTCTTGTGCAGAATTCTTTCCGGCACTATTGTTAGGTTATGACCATCCCAACTTGGTGGTGAGGAAAGCCATGTTTCCTAGAGGTCCACAATGTCATAATCATTCATGTTTGTTGTGGAAGCATTCATTTAATGCATGAAACCACACATATTCCAGCTTGCGAGTTTGTAGACTTGGCTGTTATCTCTAATAAGTAGTTATGCTTCGGTCATGAATTGGGTAAGTGAGTGATTTGAATTAATTGCAGATACATCTGGTTCATGCACAAGACGAGGGGCTGTGGTCATGCATGTAATTTTTAAAGGTGGTAATGAAGTTGGTGGTTGCTTATTTTTCTGGGATTCTGCCTCTATGGGTCTTGAAGGAGAATAATCTTGAGAATGTAGAAAGCCCAAGTCAAAAAGAGTTGCTCTAGCTTGCCACACAGAGTTAAGAACTACTCCAGATTGTATCCATATTCTTGCTGGTGATAAATCTGTGTCTTTGAGGATATTCGACTGTTTATATCAGAGGAGGATATATCTTCCAGACTGGGAACATCAGTAAATATGTTGTGAATGCTTGACCTGTTAGGTGTTGTTTTGCACACATTTGCCTCAAGGAAGACCAAACAAAATAGGCCACTTTGGGAAAGGTACACTTGGGGGCATCAGGGCTTGTGCCTGTGGGGCCAGCCCCCTCAGGAACCCCCCCCCCAAGGAGGGGCAGACTGTTTCTCTGGGGGGGTAAAACTGAGGGTCTGGCCCCATTTTGCCACCCCTTGGAAGCAGAAAGGAGCCCTAGGCCACCAGGGAAATGGTTCTTAGGGTAGAGGGCAACCCTTGGGGCAAACGGCCCCCACCCGACTCCAAAAAAAGGCCAACAAGACAGTCTTTTTGCCTTCTTTGGGGGGCAAATTGGTGCCGTTTTGCATTGATTTGTCCCCACCGAAGGCTAAACAACATTCCACGGCATGTTGAGTGGCAAAATTGGGCTCATCGGGGTGCTGGCACATTGAGTGTCTTGCTCCATTTTGCCACCCCTGGTAGGAAAGAACACTAAGCCACCAGGAAAAGGATGTGTGGGGTGCTTTTTGGCCCATTGCCCATTTAGTACTGTTAAGTGACTTCAATTCAGCAATCCCACTAAGTCAGTGCCTTGTCTGGGACGCCCAAGGGAAGCCCTTATTTATATATTATTATGACAAGTTATACTCTGGATGATAAACCCTTATATAACGCCCTTCTCTTTGAATCCCCCTGACCTCACTGAGCCAAGAAGTAGGTTTGTTTTGCAATTTAAAAGATGTATTTGAAAAATTAACAATATATATATATATCACACTTTTATAATAAATTAATATTTGATATCACACTTAAGAATATGACAGTGATCAACAATGGATAATATTACAATTGTACGCTTATTTAATTACTTAGGAGTTGGTATAGGAAGTAAAAGGTAAGTGAGAATGCTTTTATGGTTTCAAGGAAAACAATAATGGAAATAATGCAGTACAGAAATAACTGATAGGGTTTCACAAGAGATAATATGTTCACTTTTCCCCTTGAGGCAATTCACTCCCCCCTATGTAATGTAAGGAGATGGAAGTAAAGCACACGGTTTTCAGGAATACAATCACAATACAATACGAATTTCCGTTCCCCCCCTAGCAAGCTTAGAGAAACAGGGATGGTTTAAACACAGGCAAAAGTACTTTTAAATGTGGTATGCAAAGAAGGGAAAAATATGCTAAAAATGATTTTAATTCCCTGTAGGAGGTTCAGGGTAGGTGATAGCTATTTAAGATTAGTTCAAGTCACACTCGCGATGCTCAATGAGGAATTAGCAGGTTGAAAACAAATTTTAGCAGTTCAAGCAAAAGCGGCTATTTTGACAGGAGCTAATTGGACCAAATCGCAAATCGCGGCACTTTTTCCAAGTGCGTCGAGCTTGTTGCAAAGCTTAGAATCTTAGCTTTCAAATGAAAGTTAAATCTCGTTCCTAGCACACACTGTTCCAGAGATACGGACAATTCTGTGGAGATAGTTTCTCGAAATGAAAGTAAACTTCAGAATGACAAAATTACACTTTTACAGCTTTGAAATGACAGAATGAACACACGATTCCTATAATGCAGTTCTGGACAGGTTCAAATGTTTTGAATCAGATTATTTTAGACTAAGAGATTGGTTCTGGCACAGTTCTAGCTGAGTACTCACACTATAAATTTGAAATAGGACGTCAGGTTTGGACTGGACTCCGGGCGGTTTCTGGTACTGGTTCTGCTCACAGCGATCTGGTCTGGGTCTGCTAGCGGCACTTCACAGCGGTCTGGTCTCTCTGGTTCTGGTCTCTCTGGTTACAGCACTGCTTTCTGGGTCTGCTACCAGTTCTGGATACAGCTCTGCTTTCTGGGTCTGGATATGGTTCTGAAGTCTGGATTCTAATTCTGAAGATGGTCCTTCTGGATATTGTCTGGTCCGGCAGAGTGCTTCGCAAGAAAGTGGAAAGTGAGTGTCTTGCCTGTCCAAAGCAGTCTCTTATTATGTGTTTTGAAAATGGGTGTGTGCGTGGGCATAACTAAGCCTGCCCCTCACAACTTGTCATTGGCCAAGTCCTCCTCTCTCCCTTGATTGGGGAAGGAATGGAGTGTCATCGTGATGAGGTATGTTTTATGAATCAGAGGATCCTCCCCTTTGCATTTACTTAGAAAAATCAATTTTACCCAAAACACATATTTCCCAGATACAGTTTGTTGAAATTACATATACACATCATATATTACTTCGGGTAGGTATCTGTTCCAACTCTGATGTTTCTAAGAGCTTGGGTTAAGAAATGACAACATTTTGCACTTTTTGGTTGGTTTTCCAATATTGGACTTTTACCCACATTTACACAGAAGTACACCCCCATTCTGGGCAGATTACAGTAATTTACTATGTCTCTAGCATAAACCCTGTGTCTGCAATAATAATAAATAGCGGGGTTCGGTCCCAGAACACCGCACAAAGTGGAGTTTGGTCTCAAATCGTGAGGGCATTTTCCATATTAAGGACCCCCAAATTGTACATTTCTGTGAGCTTAATACAAGATTTCAGAAGCATTTAACTTAAACATATATTTGCTGCAATATGAATCTGCAAACCAGTCTGGCCCGCCCCCCAGAACTTGGTGAGTCAGAGATCACAGGCCTCTCCTTTCTGGCAGGGCAGCTGTTGACAGTTACACCCTAATCTGCATTTCTATTCAATTGAAAGGGTCTATTGTGTTGTGTCCTGCAGGCTGCAGGGGAAACTCCCCCTTCTCAATCAACAGGGCCATGTGATATCCTGGGCTGTTGTGTGGGTCTCTGAGGTGTTAATGGTTCTCAGGAAATGCAAGTCTTTTGAACTTTTAATTACATAAGACCACCTTCTGTTCACTGCACAGTTCTGCAAGACAGTTCTCCTGTCAGGATTTATAGAGCGCCAGCGCCGGTCAGTGGCTTGCAATGGTACTGCAACCATTTTTGGGAGCTGTCTTGAATTAATACATTTCAAAAAGGGGATTTAGCTTGACAGCATATGATTTTTGCTTGACATGGCATTGATGTGGATCTGCAGTAGAGTAAAGTAGAGCACTCAACCAGAGTTGGATTTTTGTTTGGTGGTTTAGGGCCCATGATCTTAGCAATTTCTGACATTAATAAAAACAGATTTTGAACAGAACCATCTTTCTTTGCACTGGTGGGTGGCAGGTCAGGCGACCATTTTGGTGTGCGCAAAACTGCGCGGTTCTCCTGGATTCGGGCGCAAATGTGGGCTTTTCCGCCATCTTGGATTTTCTAAGCCCACAGCATCAAATGTTGTGGCATAATAGTTCAAACGTGGGTCAGGACACCCAACAGTACCCCCGGCTGTCCTGGAGCTTGGGCCATGTCGTATTACAGCTTTTCTCTCCGGGGAGGGATAGGGACCTTGCTGGGGCTCCCTGGAACCACTGCTGGGTTTCGGGATGGTGGGAGACAGGATTCCAAGGCTGGGGGCAGCACCCCTGGCCTTCCTGGAGCTCTGGGTGTGCCGTGTTACAGTGTTACACAGGTAGGACGTGTTGTTGCACACATGTTCCGGCGGTTTCCTGGTCAAAATGTTTCGGTACATTTTTGGCCATACCAAAATGTCCAAAAAAGGGCTCCGCACTGTGAGGGAAAACCTCAGCAGTTAAAGGGTTAATGTGGTTGAATAGCTGGGTGCAAAGAATTATTTGTATTAAAAACAAATGTCTATTTCACAGTTAGGAAACATAAAGCATCATAACAAAAGAAATTAAATAAATAAAGGCTAGAAGTGTTTGTAAAAAAAAGGTCACAGGCATATATAGTAATTTCCTCTCCAAATGGGAGCTTTTTATAAATGAGTAACACTATCATACCACGTGTGAAAAAGGCTCCAGTCACCTTAGATGCTTACTTTCATAAAGTTTTGTCCATTTTTAGAGTTTTCAGATTGTTCCATGTCGATTGAATGGCTCATTTTGTCGTGTTTCACTGTGCATTCTGGGATCCGTAGTGCTTTGTTTACAAATGTCTCAGTATGCAAGAAAAGAAGCAAGGGTTGCGCACACCTGCTGTGCAGCACCTTGTAATCTCTTTACATTTCATTTTTATGTGTTTATTTGAAGAAAACATTGAGCTACTTTGTTTCTAAAATAAATGTGGTCTATAGGATGTCCGGATAGACTTGGGCTACTTTTTGGGTCTACTTGGGCTATATAGGAGTTCATTTCTGGCAACCCCGTAAGTAGAGGTGCTATGTAGTACGGAAATGATGGTTGGTAAAAAACCAAAATTAATTTGAACATATGTGATCTATTTTCCCCAGTAAACACACAGACACCGAGTTACGTTGTCTAATGATCCTTCTCTTTATTTCTTTGTGTGTCATAATCCTGTGGCCAGCGTTTTCCTGTGCACACCCCCACAGTTACTGTTTTCCCCGAGTCCTCTCCTTAGCTCTTTTCAATGAGGGTGTGGTGGAATGGCAGAGGAGGGGTTGTGGGGGGGGGGTGGCTTCCTGACCTTTCCCCCCTCGCTCTCCTTTTTAGGCTCATAGCTGGACCTTTTTGCATGGGGAAACTGCTATATTTTAGGATCATATTTTAGTTCTGGGCTCAAGTAGGTTATGCTAGCCCCCTGTAGTCTTGCAGCTGCACCAATACAATGTGTTTTATGCAGGCATGAGAACCTTTGGTGTTTTACATTTAAGCACTGAAAGGTGACTTTCCCAATATTCCTTAGACAATTCGCAGTGCACCTCTGGTGTGTTGTCTCACAACTGAGGGCTACTACTTTGATTCCAATTCACACATTAGCATTTTCATGCATCAGATGTGCTTGCACATGATGTTATTTTAAGGTGCATTTGTATAGCGCCCTATGTACCATTGTTATGATCTCAAAGCGCTGTGGGACGAACGCCCTTGGGGACCGTTGTCCAGGTCAGTGGAGAGAGTGGGGGTAGTAAAAAGTGCTTGGGTGCACTTGGTAAGTGTGCAGTAAGGTGGTGTCGGTGGGGGTGGCTGTATTCTAATGCTAGGTGTGGTGCAGTGGTTGTGAAAGATCAGTTTAATATCTGCAGCAAGGTTTGTGGTCTCCGAGTCTGCGTTCTGGCTGCCGTGAGGCCTGTGTAAGAGAGTGTGTGCAGCTAGGCGGATTATCTTTCGTGGGGTAGAGCTGCGTTCTAATTGTTTGTTGATGTAAGGTGGAGAGTGAGCATATCGGTAGGAAGTAAGTGTCTGTGATTGCTTGTGTAGCCCCCCTGATTACTTTAGGTACTCGATGAGCTTTCAGCACTACTGGATTCTGGGAATATTGTATGGTAGCGGTTGGCAATTCCAGCAGTGATCGTGCTAGACTTCCTTATGGAGGTAGTGAGTGTGCTTGGAACTGGATGTTGAGTTCTAGATTTAGGTTGTTATATGCAGAAGATATCTATTGGTCTTGGAGTGTGGGGCATGTCTGGTCGGGTGGCGGTGGGCTTTCCGTGCCACGACTGGTCCTATTTCTGAGGTAATGTCTTATTAGATGGCTTCCTTGGCCCGACTGTTCCTGTTTTGAGATAATGCTGTTCTATCTGAAATCTGGCTATTGGTGTGAGGATTGGTGGTCTTGGCCAGTCTATTTCTTGCATTAGGGAGGAGCCAAGTTTTCAATGCTTTGCGGAAGGCCATGTAGTTCTGGTTGTGTCAAATATGGGGAGTCAATGAATTCCACAGTGTTGGTGCCAAGGTGGAGTAGGCCAACCCTCCAAGCCTGGATGAATTGGAGGCTTGAATCACTAGTAGGAGGGCAGTGTTTGAACTTAGGGTGCGTGTTGAGTGGTAGATCATAATCTTCTCTTGAAGGTATGTCAGGCCGTTCTTGAGCACTGCTCTGTGGGTGAGGCGTAGGGTTTTGAACGTGGCCCTTCATCCAGTAGGAGAGAGCAGGAGAAATGTTGTCCCTTCGTCCCCAGTGAAAGAAGGAGTAGGGTTGCTGCTTTTTGGACTTTTTGTTGGGTTTGTAGGCCTGCGCACCCAAGTACATGGAATTCGCATAATCCAGTCTGGACATGACAATCGACGTTACAGAGGCCAGTCTGTTGGGGTAGTTGAGGTACGGGAAGAGGCCCCTAAGAAGTCTGGTAGTGACAAGCTTTGGATACATTATTGATCTGGTGGGACAGTGTTAGGCCAGAGTCCATAGTGCAGTCTAGGTTTTTAACTACTGTGTTGGAGTTATGGGTGTGTAGGGGGGGAAGCAGAGGGAAGGGGGCCACGGCAGTGGTTGCTGGAGTAGAGCTGTGTTGCCACATAACCATCATCTGAGTTTTCCCTGGGTTAAGAAGCAGGTGGTTTCTGGTCATCCACAGGTCTATATCTCTCAGGCAGGCTGCTAGGTCGGGTCATGGATTTGGGGATTCTCAACGTAACTTGGGTGTCATCTGTGTAATTATAGCAGGTGAGGTGATGCGAAAGGGTGATCCCTGGCAAAGGGGTCATGTAGAGGTGGAAAAAGAGAGGTGAGAGGCAAGCGCCTTGGGGTACTCCGGTGTTCATAGGGTGAGCAGAGGAGGTGAAAGAGGGGAGGAAAAATATTTGTTTCATGTTGTTAAGGAAAGTGGCAATACAGTTGAGTGCCGAGTCCTGGATTCCTAGGGAGTGCAGTTGGTTGAGGAGGAGTGAGTGGTTAATGGTGTCAAAAGATCCTGAAAGTTCAAGAAGAACCAGAGCGGCGCACCCTTCAGAGTCGGCAGAGGTTTTTAGGTCATCCCAGATCAAGATCAGTGTGGTTTCAGTTCTGTGATGTGGTTGGAAGCTTGACTTAGCGGAGTCTAGTAGGTTGTTGGATTCACAGCAAAGGTTGAGCTTTGAGTAGCCAGGGCGCTCAATGAGTTTCGCTAGGAATTTGGTGTTGGAGGTGGGCCTGTAGTTGCTTGGCCTGGAGGGGGTCAGGACCTGCTTTTTTCACAAGTGGTTTGACATGCGCTACTTTGAAGGGTTCTGGGAAGATGCCAGAGGTGAAGGAGGCATTGAGTATGGACTTAGCCTGTTCTCCTGCACAGGTGGAGGAGAAGATTTCTTTGAGGAAAGTGGCGGGTCAAGGGGGGACCCTGAGGTTGTGCTGTTGGACAATAGTTTGAGGAATTCCTCAAACCCTATTGGACCCTATTGGGGTTGAAGGAGTTGAAGGATGGCGCTACGGAGCGAGGGAGTAGCGATCTTGAGGAGCAGATGGGCGGGGGTGAGGTTGGAGAGTTTAGCATTGATGACGGCCGTCCGGTTTAGTGCTGTACTGTGGAAGCATTGGAAGAGTGAGATGCAGAGCATTCGCGTGGGCGGGGTTGGGGCAAAGGTGCAGGGGGAGCTTCAAGAATTCAGAGATAATAATGTGGAGTTCTTTGGTACTGCTGGAGAAATTCAGGATTCTTTAATTTGAATAAGCTTTTTTGGCCTTTTGGATCTCAGATTTGTAGTTGGGGTGATGGTGGGCGACAGGGGTGTTGCTATGTCTGGAAAAGGTCCAGGGCTACGCTAATGTCGGAACTGTCAGGACTCTGGGCTAGCTAGCCTTTTGGTTGTAGCCCCTGAGCTTCTATCGGGCGCTACAACCAAAAGACCCGGGGCTATAGCCCCCTCAGCCACCCACTAGCAACACCTCTGGTGGGCGAGCATGGATTTGCTAAGAGGGGTTCTGGTTGTTTGGCATTTGCGCTCAGGGTAGCGGTTGTGGGTTTTGAAGGTCTTTAGGTCAGGCATGAGCCATTTGGGGTAGGTTCTTTGTGGGTGCAAGTGGGAGGGAATGAGAGGGAGGAGTGAGTCGTTGAGCCGAGTCAAAAGATTCGATAGTGGGAGGTCTATCTGAGAACAGGAGTGTGCTCAGCCAGGTCGGGCAGTACGTTGACCGTGTGCCAGAATTTGTGATCGTGTGGAGGAACAGGGCGTGTCTTGGATGGTGGGGCCGGTGTGCGGACAGAGAAAGGTAAGGCTGAGTGGTCTGTCCAGATGAGGGGTTTGAGGCTGGACACTGAGACGAGGTTGGAGGCGCTGAAGATTGCTTCAAGGGTGTGGCCTCCAGTGTGGGTGGGACCTGTGTTCTGTTGGGAGAGGTTAAGGGCCTTAAGGCTGTCAAACAGGGGATGAGTCATGGGGTTGTTGGGCACATCAAACCAGATACTAAAGTCCCCCAGTATAGTGAGTGCAGGGTGGTTGACCAGAGCGGTGGCAAGTGAGTCAGAGATTGTTGACGAAATGTCTGTCATATCCCAGGGGCCTGTAGATGATTAGGAAACTTTGTGAGAGAGTGGGTGTCAGGGAGAGTCTGACCAGAAGGGACTCGCAGTTTGCTGTGCATGGATGGGCTTCGGTGAGTGAGATGGAGATGGAGATGTTAGGTTTGTGGAGGATGGCTACTCCGCCACTTCTGGGTGGGTCTATTGTGGGGGATGAGCGTGTAGTCGGGAGGGAAAGCCTTGTGTGCAACTGGTTTGAAGTTTGCCAACCATCTTTCAGTGATGAAGATGAGATCTGTATTGTCAGAGGATAGGTCAAAGATGCTGTGTCTGTTTTTGGCTACGGATCGGGCATTGCAGGTGACTTAGTGGGATTTGGTGGGGATCCCTTGGTGTTAGTGGTCAGACGGGCTAGGCAGGTCTGAGTGGCCAGTGTGGAGGTGTGGGTTGCCGCAGGGTGCAATGTGACCAGAGCAGTCGGAGTGCCTGAACCCGACTGGCGGTGTGGTCAGAGCAGTCGTCATGAATGTAAGCGACTGAGGGGTGGTGGGTGTGGTTTGGATCTGGGGCAATGTTTGAGGAGGGGGAAGTGAGTGAGGTCAGTCAGAGTGGGAAGAATGAGCATGCAGTGGCCGGTTTGTATGAGATGGAGTGGGTGGGATGGGGGTGAGGTGGTGGGTGGTGCTGGTGTGGAGTGTGGGTTCCATTTATCTGTTTGGTGGGAAGCGAGTCCAGAGGGAGGTCGAGGTGTTGAGGTGGGAGGTTGTGTTGAAAGGGCGACAGTGGTGGCGTGGCTAGCGGGGAGGACCTGACAGCTGGGCTGTGGGTGGTGGGGACAGAGCGCTGATGCAGAGGGGGTGAGGCAAGATGAGTCGAAGGTGAGAGCCCGTCTTTTCTTCTCATTTGTGTGCGCTTTGGGTGCAAGAGGTATGTGACAGAGGTTAGGGGTGTCGGAGGAGGGAAGGGAGGAGGCGATAGTTCTGGAGAGAGCAAGGCGTGCCAATGTAAGAGAAGGCAGAGTGGTATAAGGGGTGGCCTGGGTATGGGGGTTGATGGGGTGGCCATAGCAGGTTGAGAGGAGCGGGAGCTTGACTGTGTGGAGTTTGTGGTCAGTGGTGATGTGAGTGGGGTGGGCCTGCTTAGGGGATGGTGGGTTTTCAAGGGACTGGGACTGGTGGTGGAGGTGAGGTGGGGCAGTTTGATGGTCGAGGGGGGGGAGGGTATATGTATCGGCAGAATCACAGGGTTGGTGGAGCTACGTGGAGCTCCCCACGTATGAGTGTTTGGTATGGTGACGGGAGAAGGGAGTACATGATTTCCTGGCTAGGGCAAGGAGGGAAGAGGGTGATGGAGTTCATCTGGGAGGGGAGTGTTTGCGGGGAGGTGCAGATGTTGGGAAGGTGGCTGGGGGTTGCGTTTGTATTGCCAGAGCGCGACTGTGGCTTGGGAGTTGGATTGTACATGGTGAGGGGATCTTGTTAAGGCGGGGAGGGAAGAGGGCGGTGGAGCTTGTCTGGTGGTGTAGTTTTTGTGTGGAGGTGCAGATGGTGGGGTAGTGGCTGGGAGGTTGCGTTTTAAGCACCAGAGTGCTCCTCTGGCTTGGGTGTTGGATGTGGTGTGGTGTGTGGGCAAGGGAGGCTGAGGATAGCTCTCAGCAGATGACGTGGGGGATGGCCAGAAGTGTGGAAGTGTTGGAGAATGGGCTATGGGAGGGGTGGTTCATGGTACGCCAGATAGCTTCTCTGGTCTGGGAGTGGAGGGGGGTATGGTGAGAGGAAGATGGGTGTGAAGGGGCAGAGAGTGGGAGGGTTCTGATGTCAGGTATGGAGATAGAGATGTGTGGTGTTATATAGCTGGGGTTCGAGAATGAAGGTGCTAGTTAGGCAGCGGAGAGCCGGGCATAGTGCTTATTGGCTTGCCAGAGTGTTTCTTTAGTTTGCGGCTTGGGTTGCGTGTGGCGAGTGGCTGTTCCTGTCGGATTGGAATTGCCAGTCACATGAGGGAGCATTGCAGCAAGAGGGAGTGTTTAGGTCGGAGTGAGTGGCTCAAGCGGGGGAATGCTTTAGTCAGGGGTATCTGGGTCGAACACCGAGATTCGAGACAGTAGTAAATGCAATAACACCTAGATTTGAGAAAGTATTAGATGTAATAACACCTAGATTTGGGACAATAGTAAACGTGATTACAGCTAGATTTGAGAGAGTAGTAGATGTAATAACACTTAGATTTGGGACACCTGGATAGATGAAGAAAGTGCTTGAAATTGGGGCACAGTAGTAAATGCAATAACACAGAGATTTTAGACTGCAGTAGATGTAATAACACCTAGATTTTTGGGACACCTGGCTAGAGGTAGGAATTGCACAAAATGGGGGCATAGTAGTAAATGCATTAGCACCTAGATGGAGGAAATAGTAAATGTTCTAATGGCTAGATATTGCAAAAATATGGCTATCTGGTACAATCAGGCTAAATGCGAATTATGGTTATCTGCGGGATATGCCTTATTAATACAGTATAGCGAGAAACAGGGAGATGGCTAAGTGATACATTTGGCTTAGGACTAGGACAGGCTAACATGTGAATGTGAGACAAAATACAGGCTTTTAGACATTGTGATAGATTGGATAACCATATGATTCGGATAGACTAAATGGGGGGACAGTAATTGCTGGCTCCCTGTCCAGACATCACCTACCTTGTCAGTCGCTGCTGGTTGACTGCTGCAGGGTCCGCAGGTTAACATGGGCCAACACGTTCTGGAGCTGCATCCTTCAGGAGCTGCCCTTTGCCTTGGTGCCCTTTGCCGCAGTGGACTGCAATGGGCAGTGGGGCTGACTTGAGGGGATGTCTTAAGTATGCTTGAGGGCCAATGGGAGCAGGGGGAGGGACGGGAGGCGGGAAGGGCAAAACAAGGAAGCAGGGAAAGAATAACGCAGTGCACACAGGGCTCACAAGGATTATTTAACAATTATGATGGCAAATTCAACAAATAACAATGTGCCTGCACTGGGGACCAGAGGCCTTACCTCTGCACTACAGAGCTAAAGCTATGGGTGCAAGCAGTTCAGCCTCTGTAGACCTTTAGCACTCTGGCCAGATATTTCCAAAGTACTCTGATTGCACTCAGAAACACAGCCGCCTTCACGCAGGAAATACAATTAACTACTACTCTTGCTCTGTTACTTAAGTTTCAAAATCTTCCAAGCCCCCCCCCACGTCAAATCTATTTGGGAGTTAATTAAATGAGTATACAGTCAAATATGGTAAGGGTCTACACAATATGCCCCCCACACACACTATGAAGGGAAGATATTAACGCAGGAAGATTCCGCACACACTTGGTTTCAAATTTATCAATTCTACTAAAATAAGGATGACGGCCAGAATTCTCTTTGGACAGCATAGGGTCTTGTCACTTCAGTTAGAGATCGTCACCACCTTTTATCCCTCCTCCGGCTTCTCCTAAAGGATCAGGGCCTAGCCAGCTGTTGGCTTCCCCCAGTTTCTCTCTCCCAGGCAAGGTTTAAGGTCTGTCCACCCAAGATGTCAGGCAGTTCTCTCAGGATACCCCCAGGTGGATTAAGGGCAAGTCCTGGAAGATATTGGCAGCTCTCCCTCAAGGATGTTTTTTAATGCTTTTTGTTCTCCTTGTCTGATCTCTGCATAGAGCAAATGCGTCTTAATATGTAAGCCATACCTCCAATTATTACAATTAGGAGCTGCCAGTTAATTGGTGCTAACCTTTCCATTGGACAATCGTTCTCTTGTCTTCCTGCCAAGATCCAACCCCTCCCTGTGGATAGGCCAGTGGAGTTCTGTGATTGAAGAGATACACACCTTCTATCGTTTGCATTTTTTATCATGACATCCCTTTCCTCAAATAGTCCCTACATGGCACATTTTAGTAACTTACTGATAAATGCCATAATATATAGATATTAAGATTCCCCTCCTCAGATTGAATCGGAAGGGGGTACTTTCATTTTGGCACCCCATAGCACTGGCGCGGTATGGTTTTTCACTCTTTATTCGAAAACTAACATAGTTGAGAATATGAAACTTCCTAATCAGATATTTGGTTTCATAAGTCATCTGCTCCCCAACTTTTAGACTCAGGACATTTGCAGGCCAGTAGAAAAACCACATAATTAACATGGACAAATGATAGTTTGTTTTCCATTTCCCTGAACCCGTGTGGTTCAGGACTGTGCAATAGGCTGTTGGTTCAGGCCTGCAATAAAATGATCAATCACTCTTGTGAGCCCAAATGCCAAGCTAAGGTATTCATCAAAGATTGGATCTTCTCTTTATGCCATGCCATCCCCCCAGTGAAGCCAGTAACGTGTCCACAAAGTTTCTTCAATTTGGGATGGTTTTTAAAGTTCAACTTCACTTGATTGCAGCCTCGGTTTATACAGCCCACCAATAAATACCGGTCGTGCTCAGGCTACATCCTTCTTCTTGGGTTCAAAGCAACTGTTTATCAGCTGGGGATGCCTGAGCACAGCCAGGAGTGGGGGGAAGTTTGTTTTGAATCTCCTGTTTGATGTCGGCTCCACTTTTTATTAGACATGTCATTTTGGCTAACTCAGAGTCTTGCTTTTGCTTGAAACACAGCAATTTGTATTAATGTGGTAAACTTAAATTGAAGGGCTGCTGTTCAGTTTGGTTCCTCACAAATGTATTTTTATTGACCTGATATCCACTGTGTGCTAAAAAGTGGGCCTTAGTCATCTGAAATGAAAAACATAATTTTGAATTTCGCATGCAAGGCCCGCCTCCTTACTTTCTCACGGTGCACAGAATTTTGATATGTGGCAGTTTCAATAAAAATGCTGCTTTTATCTCTCAGCCAACAATGTGCCTTTTCAATTTGCAATCTGATTTTACTTTTTAACATACTCCGTGTTTCAACTGCAGAAACTTCCCCTGACTTTAAGTTATACTTTTACAACACACCCATCTATTTTTTAATAAACATGTCACAAATCTCGTAAATATTAGACCAGAAAAACCTCAATGTTTTCCACCTTGTTATTTTCTCATTTGTTGTTTTGGGGTAATACCATATTTTCACTAAACAGATCTTTCGTTGTGTTAAGGTTTTAGGCCTGTCATTTGTATAGTGTGTCTTTTCCCGTTAGGCCAATGTATTTCGCAGTAAGGTCTAACCTGGCTTACAGTAAATTTTTCCTGGGCTGAAAATATCCCACAAACCCGCCCCCCGCCTTCCCCTGTTGTTGTCCGTTGATTTCCCATCTGGGAAGAGTGGGATTTTATTTTTCAGTTATTTTCTCATGGAGCCTGTCCTGCTCCTTTTCTTTCTATAGGGAGTGACTGCTCCGGCCTCCACTTCAGTCGTTTTGGCGTGGCTGGGGGTAGGGGGTATGGGGTATGGGATTGTAATTGTTTTTTTGTAGAGTGCTTATACACAAGTTAAGTACTTCAAAGTGCTTCAAAGCAGGAAGGGAACAAGGGAATACAGTCATTCTTCGGCCTTGAAGATTCCAAATGATTTACAACAAAAGCTAGCATGCTAGGCCAGATGCATATGTACTAGTGAAGTGCTTGAAACAGAGTGAGGGAGAAGGAGGGAGAGGAGCATACAGATCAATAAAGTACAGTACTGGCCTGGCAACATTTCTGGTTGCTTGTTAGTTTGAAATCAATGCGCCTATGCATTAGTATTTCATGCATGCTCAAGCTGGGGAGGGCAGGCAGAGGGAGGACAGGACAGACAGACAGACATGCAAGGCCTAGAACATTCAAAGGTCAAGGAACGTGCAAGTGCACAAAACAGGAAGTGCGAAGGAGGCGAAGTGCGCCCACTCCACCATAGGTTAAGTGTAGAGTGGGTGCCCTTCTCATGGAGCATATTGCAGTAGTGCCAGGCAGAGTGCGGAGGCCCGGAGGAAAGTGCAGGACATCGCGGGGGAGCCTGGGACCTGTGAGGCCCTGGAGTTGCACCAGGTGACCAGTCAGCTAACTGAGCAGGTTGGCGAAGAGAAGGAAGGAGGGAAAGAAGCGAGGAGAAAGGAGGTTAGCAGGGTAGAGGAAGAAAAGAGGTAGGTCTTGAGTTTCCAGACTTAAGGAGCTCAGAGAGGGTAGGTAGGCTGTTCCAGAGGGAGGGACCTGCAGAGGATAAGTATCTACCCACAAATCTCTGTTTGGAGAAGCGGCTCACCCGCATAGAGTTGGAGGAGGCTGAGCAGAGGGCTCTAGAATGAGAGTTTTTGGGAAGAGAGCGTTGTAGATAGTAAGGGCCCCGGCCCCAGAAGCCCTTCTGGACTATGCAGAGGGGCCTGAACTTGATTCTTGCAGCCACGGGGAGCCAATGGAGTGATTTCAGCGCTAGAGAGATGTGGTCCCTGGGCTTGAGGCCAAAGGTAAGTCTTGTGGTTCTGTTCTGGATAGGTTGCAGAGGTCAGGGAGTAGAAGTAGGAAGATTGAGAAAGAGATTGATGCAGTAGTCCAGTCTGGAGAGAACCAGGGCTCTGGACACAGTGAGACTCTGGGGGAAGGTGAGAAAAGGTATAATACCTCTGAGGAGGTGCAGCTGGTAGTGAGACTTTTTTGGAAATGTCCGAGATGTGAGAAGAGAAGGAGAGAGTAAAATCGAATATAACCCCCAGGTTTTTTGCCTCAATGGTGGGTGGGGGCACAGGACCAAGGGAGGCCAGCCAGAGTGGGAAATTGGGAGCAGGGGTCCCACTGATGCTGATCTCTGTCATGCTGACATTAAGGCAAAGATCGTTAGCAGCCCACCAGGACTGAATTGTGGATAGACAGCCAGGGATGAGCGAGGAGGAGGAATAGGTAGAGGGTAGCCTGAAAGAGAGTTTTGTATAATCTGCATAACACTAAAAGGTGGAGGTGAAGGCGGAGATTATGTGGGCCAAAGGGGCCATGTAGGCATTGAAAAACCAGGTGGATAGATTAGATCCCTAGGAGACACCACAATTAGAGAGAGTGATAGCCGAAATAAATTACCCTAGTTCTACCTGGGAAGGACGGTCAGAGAAAGGATGCAAGCCACGCCAGGGTCTGATCAGTGATGCCCAGAGTATCCCGCAGACGGGTGATCAGGATGTTGTGGTTTATTGTTTCAAAAGCAGAGGAGAGGACAACGAGAATGAGAACAGAGGGAGAGTTAGTCAAGGTTTGAGAGCAGGTCTTCACAGGTGTTCAGAAGAACAGTTTCTGTGCCTCTAAAGCCGGTCGGTTGGTCATGGAGACAACTAACAGATTCAGTGTGTAGGATAAGCTGAGAGATGGCCAGCTTCTCCAGGAGTTTGCCCAGGAAAGGAGTTATTGAGATCGGATGATAGGTGGAATAGAAGGGTCGGCAGAGGGTGCACAAGAGAATGCTTGAGGGAAGGTGGGAAAACTCCAGTGACAAAGGAGAGGTTGCAAAGGTCTGCCGAGGCTGAAGCTATAGAGTCAATGTTGTCCTTGATGTTTTTGGAGGGGCAAAGGTCCACATGTTTGGAGGAGACGTTCATAGACTGCACTGTCTAGAAACCTCCTCAGATGTGAAAGGGGAGAGGGAGGAGTCAAGAGGGGGGATCGTGGTGGGGCCGGCCGAGGGGGTCATGGTGCATGAGTGGGTGCGGAGGAGAGATAGGAGAGGAGGTATTGCGTTTTGGCTGTGAAGTGTGCAGCCAGGGCACCACAAAGGAACTGGGTGAGTGCAAAAGAGGATGAGGTCGCAGTAGGGTTGGCCAGCTCCTTACAGACTTTGAAAAGTTTGACTTTGTTGTATGCCACAGAGATGCAGCCTTGAATATGGACTATTTTCTTGAGCCGAATGCTGAATCTATATTGCCTTTGCAGAAAGGGGGGGTGGGGGGTGGGGGGGGGGGGGGGGGGGGGGGGGGTGGTGTGTGTGTGTGTGTGTGTGTGTGTGTGTGTGTGTGTGTGTGTGTGTGTGTGTGTGTGTGTGTGTGTGTGTGTGTGTGTGTGTGTGTGTGTGTGTGTGTGTGTGTGTGTGTGTGTGTGTGTGTGTGTGTGTGTGTGTGTGTGTGTGTGTGTGTGTGTGTGTGTGTGTGTGTGTGTGTGTGTGTGTCAGTCAAACTTGTAACAGAGCTGTCCTTAAACCAGGTCTCAGTGAGAGAAAGAACATCAAGGTCCAGGTGTTCAAGGAGATGGCAGATGTCAGAGGAGTGCTTGACTGCGGAACGAACAAGAGTTAAAGCGTGGAGCAGATTACCATTTTTGAAGGACTTACGGGGGGTTACAAGGGACAGGGCTCCCCATTGGAAACAATGAGTGTGCCGAAGGGAGTTCAGACAAAGGATCCTGGACACTAGTTAATGGCAAGTGATGGAGGGGCTGCAGAGGGCAAGGGGGCCCCAGATGCATCAGCAGTGGGTGGCAAGAGCACTTGGGAGAGGTTGATGGGGATGTTAGTGATGAGTGCGAGGACAAGGGAGCCAGGCAGGCTGTAGGAGTAGTTGGCAAGGGAGCCAATGGTGAGCAAGGTGGAAAGTTGATAAATTGAGGGAGAAGCCTATCGCAAAGGAGGAGGTTGGGTTGAGGTCTTTGTACCAAGATGGTACCATTTCGATAGACATTAATGAGGACCCTGGAGGTCGAGGAGGAGGCAAGAACCTCCCAGCGGGTGCCACCATTGATGTGTGAGGAAGAGTAGGGAGAGAGCAGAGCAATCCTATGAAGTCATAGGTTGGGAGACGGAACGACAAAGAGGATGTCAGTGAGTTTCTCTGGGTGGTACACTGACATAGGTGTCAGCGATAGGAAGGCCTGGGCTGGAGCCAAGGGTGTACTTCTAAAGTTTCTTCCTGCCAGACTTGGTGAGTGGTGAAAGGTAGAAGATAAACAGTTGGAGAAGATAGGAGACATAGAGAGCGCCATGACGGGGCACAAAGCGTGCTACACTTAACCAGGATGAGCAGCCGAGGCACACGGGAGAGAGTTGACAGGAGGGTGCAGCGAACAAAGAATCACAACCAGAATGGGAAGAAACAGTGGGAGCTAAAGGTGAGAAGGGGACAAGGGAGCAAGGGACAAAACAAAGAAGGGGAGGAGTAGGGTTTTGTCTCGCAGAACAGACAGATGCAGGATGTGAGCAGACCTTCATTTGATTTTTTTTTAACAGTCACACTCAATGCAAGTGTAAAACGCACCTAAATTCAATTTTTAGCACAGTCCCAATCGATGCAAGTGGAAAGCACACCTAAATTTGATTCTGACACAGTGTGGGCAATGTGGTAGGAGCTCCGGAAGGGACGGAATCCATTTAAGAGGTAGAAAGTCCGTAAAGGGAACAAAAGTTAACCGAGATAGGGCAGTGAGAAATGCCTCGAAGACAGAGGGTAGAAGGGAAGGAGAGATGAGGCAAACCATTGAGCAACAGTCAGTACTGTTGGAACCCCCTCCTTTTCCTTGGTCTTGAGTTCCTCCCCGCAGACTATTCCTTTGGATCCCCAGGCTGGAATGGAAGGAAGTTATTAACTAGAAACTAGAAACTAGAAATAGGATGAAACTGAGAGGTTCCGTATTAAGTACAAAACATATTCCCCCAGACATGTTACAGAGAATTAAAGGCACAATATTTGAAAAACACATAGAACGATATTGCATAGCAAAAAAAACATATATTGACATCACTTTCAATTACAGTTTTAAAAATATACATTTTGTTTACATTTTTCAGGGGTATAATTAAATTACTCACGTTATATATATTTTGGTCTCCATCAGGGATTTTCATCCTCACCTCTCATTCCTTAGATGGTTCCCCAGATCAACGTTTATTGGGCTCCTCAATCGGTCGTAAGGCTTGTGTGGGATGACAGCCTTTCAACTGTGATTCATGTGGACCCATTTTTCTTCCATCAGTTCTGCTTTTGTGATGTGGATCTTGTGGCAACAGGTGATATTTTAACTACAAATTCAAAGCTGCCACGCCAAGACGGAAGACATTTGCATTCCTTGGTCTGGTTCCTCTGGAAATTGTACAGGTAAACCTTTTTACCTTCCTCGTACCCCTTTGTGGTCTTGAGATCATAATATATTTTCATCCATTCAGTGGACTTTTCTAATTTTCGATGAGCATGAGCCAAATCATGCTGGAGGTGTTTTCTTACATTTTCAACATACTCGTGAGTGGTGGACGCATTGATTAGTGTCTGCTGCTGAGTTCTGTAGAGCAGATGCTGAGGTTACACCATTTTCTGTCCGGTCATAAGCTCAAATGGAGACATTTTAGTTGCAGAAGATGGTGTAGACCTAATGGCCATCAGGACAAGCAGTAGTTGAATATTCCAACTTTCACAAACCTCTTTAAGATGCACACAATTGTTTTGTTGCATCTCTCTACCCCTCTGCTCGAGGCTGGGCAGTAGGCAACGTGGAGTTTTCCTTTTCCCCTAGGATCTCCCACATCTGTGTCATCACCTCACTGGTCAAATGACGTCCTCGAACCGACTCAATCCTTTCCGGGAGGCTGAAACAAGATCCGATGTGATTGATAATTAGTGCAGCAGCAGTCTTACAATTCGGGGTTGGAAGACATTCTACCAACTTTGTGAAGAAGCATGTCACAGTCAAAATGTACACTTGTTTCCTCTAGCGGCGCTAATAATCATTGGCTCGATGAAATGGACTTGCATATCCGACCAAGGCAGTTTCTTTCCCCTTTTTCTTTGTAGAGGAGCTCTGTGTGTGAGTGAACTGGGTTGCAATTGGGCACACGCAAGACATCCAACAATGTCGAGGTCCTGTCCCATTTGTGTATCCAATAAGCAACCTCATGCAAGATTTCCAATGTCGTATGAAATCCCCTGTGACCAGTGCTGGCCGCGTCATGGGCGTGGTTGAACATCAGGCTTTGGAATGAGGTAGATAACACCCTCTGGTCCTATCCAGAAAGGGCTCCCCGTACCAACATACGGTCTTGGATCGAGAACATCTTGGAAAACTTCATCAACACCCATAGATCCTCTTAACCAGCATAATCCGATTCTGCTAGAGGGAAACTCACTTGGTCTTCAATATGTGTATAGATGTTTCTGATAATCGGCTCCTCTTTCTGTGCAGTGGGGGTATCTTTACTCCACTGGGCAGTCGAGAGTTCACTGGCGGCACATGTTTGTGACCAGGTGACAGCAGCGACTTGGATTTCACCCAGCAGGGATTCCGTTGCTATGAAATCTCCCTGGATAGCTCTGGGTTTGGCCAGCTGGTCAGCCAGGTCACTCCCAGTATTATCTGGTCCCTTTATTTTGAAATGAGTTCTTATTTTCTTCCAATAGATGGTCTTCTCATTAGAAATCACCAGATTATCAATTGACCAGAACAGTTTCGACATGGCTTAATGGCTTGTTGTTGGTATAAAGAATGCCTCGATTCTTCCACTTTATCGGGTGCTCCACGAACCCATTCCTGACATAGATTATGGCTAGTTCTTTGAGTTTGTGGTGTACAGCAGTGTGGATGGCTTGATAAACAGCCATCAACTCTACAACCTGGGGGGGCGTGGCCAGCTGCCATGGAGTAGGACAGCATCCCCTGCAGCTCCTGCCTGATCAGAAATTGATCCGCCCTGGAAGGTCTTTATATTTCAGTGTTACTTGCCCAGAATGACGGAGAAGCCAGGCGAATATCCAGTGACTGAACCGCAACCTCTAAAGATCAAGGAATTGTGTGCCCCGGAAACACAGGTGGACACAGATGCCGATTGGGAACCAAAATGGCGCCTGTAAAAAACAAAATAGCGAGACACAGTAAAAACACAGGATAAAGGACTGCTGCCGTGTCCCAACCACCCGATCAGCTCCTCGTGAAGCCCCAGCACTGCAGTTTTGTAGCGGCACATATCAGAGTTGGCACCCGTGACGCAAGTAAACCCAGAGCAGAAACAAGATGAGAGCGCAGCGACTCCCACTCCACTCCCCCTCCAACTTCGGAGGCAGAGGCGCTTCCCCGGCACGGATACAAACACACTGGTGCCTGTGTGGGAGGGCGCCTGCTGAGCTAGAACATGGAGCCCAACAACCAGACAGCCACAGTATACACAGAAGTTAACAATCTGTATACAAAGAGGAATTGCGAGAGTGAGACACACATGCCAGTCACATATAGCAGGGGGTTAAGCCCCTCAGAACCTACCTCCATACCCCGGATGCTGTCTCAAGCTAAAAGGCTGCAACACTGACGATCGTAGTGCAGACTCCCCCCTCATAGTTGTACTTCTGCTGAAAGATCGTCAACTACCCCGGGAGTAGGTGCAGCCCCCCACTCTGGCATCAGGAGGACTTCAGAGTATACACCCCTCAAGAACACTGCAGACACTGCACGCAGGCCTCTCACACATAATAGTAGCCTGCCTTGGACACTACATATAACAGGGCAGTAACACTAAGCCCAGTAGACTGCGAGGGAAGTTCCTCAGTTCTCACTGGCCACAGATACGTCTAGCAACTCTCGGCTAGTGAGTTTGTGTGCCCAATGTGCTCGGTTTTAGTGAGCCTAGCAGATCCTCCCTTGCGAAGACCGCTGCCAGCATCCTCACCCCAGTGGACACGCCCCAATTATCAATGCAATTCATAGGACTGTGAGCCACCCGCCTCTTTCAATCGATGACAGTACAAAAGGAGAGAGAGATGTGGACATTAAAAGGTTATAACACAGATTAGTTTCCTTCTGCTGTTTCATGTGCTGTAGGTCTCGGTATGGCTGAACCTTTAAAGAGCTAAGAAGTAGCCCTGGGAACAACATTGCGCACTAAATGCTCCACAAATCTTGCCGTGTGTGCAGTAGTGCCCCAGGTGAGGTGCCAGGACCCTCCACATCTTAAATGCCTTATGGACATAAACATAGTTGGAGTAGAGAGCCAAATCCTCCAGGCCATAGCAGAATTTAAAAATTCACTGGAGGCCAAAATAGACACATTTATGGTGGATGTCGGGCTCCTGCGTCAAGACATCAGAACATTGGCTGGGAGAACCACATAAATTGAAACGCAGCTCAGCAAAAACATCATAGAGATCCAGGAAACACACTCAGACATCCATATACTAAAACAGAAGGTAAAAATATTGGAGAATAGAGCAGAGGAGGCGGAAGGGCGTGCCCACAGGAATAACATCAGAATCCTAGGCCTACCAGAAGGAGAAGGAGCGGACCCCACATTATATGTGGAGCTCACAGGAAATCGAACCAGCCAACCTCACTCAAGGCTTTACAGTGGAGAGCAAACAGAGCCCCGACCAGAAGTCCATCCCCAGGAACCCCACCAAGATCAATACTGGGGAAAATACTAAACTACAATGATGGATAAAATCTTGTCCTTCTCGGCACTCTGCTGAGAGCATCAGCGTGCCGCACAGTCTATCAGGACTACACCATGCAGGTGCAAAGATGCAGATCACAGTTTACATCCACATAAGAAAGATTTGGGGTAAGCAGGCTTAAAGAATATGTTAATATAGAGCCATGTGAAGATCCTGTACAAAAATCCCTCTCTATTCTTTGTGCTCCCTGAAGATGCACCCACATGGATGGACACAGAAGGTGTGAAATAGCCACCTGCCACGCCCGCAGCCCCCCGAAGTGAACACTTGAGCAACTTCCACATACAAGGAAGGCGAGAGTAGTTTACAGCACGGTTACGGCACAGTGGGGCAAATAGACAGACCAATGAGATTCTGAAAATCTGTAATGGTTTGTGCAATGATCAGGAACATTTTCTATTAAGCACTCGACTGACTACCTTCCAGGAAACACTTCCTGATCACCTTATGGCAGGAATGAATTCGCAACAAAACCACAGAATTCAGTAGAGGGAGGCTGCCCCCTGGCAGCTCGTATCCAGACCTTGCCCTCGTTTTCGGGGTTCTAGTTTATGAACGCATCCTATGCGCCCCCGTCCCCCAGGCTCGTGACTGGGAGCGGGTGTTAGAGGTGGACAAATTGAGCATGAACTTCTTTTGCTAGGTGACTGTTACAAGTTTGGGAAGTTGGAAGGTGTTAAGGGACCAATATTTGCCTATGTTAGACTCTGTATGTGAATATGACTGCACAAGGAAGTTCAAAGCTTCCCGAAACAAAGTCAGCAGCAGTGGGCACAACTTAAATGGTAGACCACTACTAAAGATTGACTGAGCTGTCACTAGGAGGCACCATAGGCCTCGCTTATATAAAAATACCATAACCAATGGCAGATAGGAATGTCTGAAGTCTTAATATCTTTGTTAAGAGAAACATAGTGCATACATACCTGCGTAGAAACAAAATAGATATAGCTTTATTGCAAGAATTGCACCTTACAGCAGCCAAACAAAACCTGATCCCCATAAAATGGGGAGGGCAAATAGTTATCTCCACATATTCAGCTTATGCTAGAGGGGTTTTGACCTGGATAGCACCCTCAGTGCCCCTCAGAATAACCCAAACCAAAAAGGATGACTAAGGCAGGATGGTACTCTTATATGGCTTTTTGGAAAACGTGGACACTTGCATGGTCAATACATATGCCCCTAATCATAACGCAGCATCATTCTTCCAAGCACTTTACCCCAGACTAAGCCCCTTCAGAAATGACACCCTGATTTGGGGAGGCGGTTTCAATTGCACACTAGACCCGTTACTAGATAGATCAAGCAGCAATTTCACGTGACATGCTCCCCCAGCCAGGGTCCTACATGCACTTCTGGATTCATTTGATCTGGTATATGTTTGGAGATGATCTTTCCACCCAGATACTAGGCACAATTCTCATTTTGCTGCCCCATAAACTGTCCAAACCAGATTATATTACTTCTTTATTGCAAAAGAAATTCGTAACGAAGGCACAGAGGCTGTATACAAGGGTAGAGTTCTTTCAGACCATGACCCGCTCCTTTTAACTTGGCAACACACCTCCCCTAGGCCTCTTGTCGCAACATGGAAAGTAAGAAGTGAAACACTACGGGGCTACATATTTAAAGATCATATCAGAGATAATATCACAGCATACTTGACACAGAACACAGGGAGTGTACCTAGGGCACAAACTCTGTAGGCAGCGTTCATGGTGGTCATTAGAGGCGAGGCGATAGCCAAATCAGGGGCCATTCAAGAAGTAATTTGCAAGGAACTCGCTTCTGCAGAAAGAACTAGAAAACATAGAGCAGAATTCCACTAACCACCAAGACATCATATCAAAAGGGACCATACTGAAGCAAAAATGCTTTAACTGCTGGGACAGACTAGGGAAGCATAATTACTCCAGATATATAGAGAAACAGCACGAAGAAGGGGACAAACGCGACAGGTTCTTAGCCTTGCTATACAAGAGGGATGTTATATGGGAACCAATATACACCATCCACAATGCCTCGGGTACTGAGAGTAATACACAGGTGGGGATTAACGCTGCCTTCCACAAATTTTATGACTCCTTGTACTAGGACGACAACCACACTTCACTGGCAGACATAAAGGAAGCAATAAACCAAATCAACCTCCCTAAACTAGATGCTGCAGCATCAGACAGCCTCAATGCCCCCATTACCTTGGAAGAATTACAACAGTTGTTACTTACCGGAAAAACCCCAGGTTCAGACGGCCTGTCGAGTGAGTTTTACTTAGTTTGTCAGACCTCGCCTCACCGCTTCTAGATATGTACAGGGAGGCATTTGAAACAGGAATATTACCCATTGGCCTAAGAGAAACAATAATTATACCCCTTCTTAAACAGAATAAACCACCCCAGGACTGTGGATGTTGCACACCATTATCTATGTTAAATCAAGATGGCACAATTTGTGCAGCCCTACTAGCTAATAGGCTCAAAAAAGTAATTAACACACAAATACACCCTGACCAGGCAGACTATGTTCCGGGTAGGAATATAGCATGGAACCTACAACATCTACATCACGTTATAGACATTACCAAAACCTCAAATTCGCACTGTGCGATAGCTGCTTTAGACGCTATCAAAGCATTCGACTCCATAAGATGGGGATGGCTTTATGCTACGCTAAAGAGATATGGCCTTGGACAGATATATTTAAAGTGGGTACAATTAATATATACAAAGCCTGTCGCCAGAGTCAAAACTGGTAGATACTTCTCAAAATCCATGCAATTAGCAAAGGCCACAAGAGAAGGCTGCCCACTACCTCTGTTACTTCATATTCTGGCAGTAGAACCGATCGCAGTGTACTTGAGGCACGAGTACATCAACGCCGGCATAAACCTAGGTGGGACACGTCACCTGATATCTAGGTATGCGGACGGCACATTACTGTACGTACAAATCCCAGAGGACAACCTTCAACCCATATTAAATGTCCTTTTGCAGTTTCCAACATTATCGGGAATTGTAGTTAGTGTCCACAAATCATGTCTGTTCCTGCTAGCAAAACTTGCCAAAACACAGCAAGATAGGCTGCCGGTACTGGCACTACAGTGGAAACTAAATACATTCAAGTACCTAGGAATTCATATATACCACGATCCTAGGGCAGAATATGAAGCTAACACACTTAAAGCTTTGGAAAATATACAAAACTCTATGAAGTTCTGGACAAGACTACCTTTCTCAATGATGGGTAGAGCAGCGCTACTAAAAATGGTGGTCCTCCCAAGGTTACTCCCATTATTTCACAAATATCCCGCACAATATATCAAAAGCTTTCTTCAAAACATTATATACCCTGTGAAGAGGTTTCGTATAGCAGCACAAAAGGTGTAGAATAGCACTGACGACCCTTCAGAGACAACACGTAGAAGGTGGAATTAGAGTACTGCAAAACAAATAATATTTCCTAGCTGGGAAACTACAGTTTGCCGCAGGCTGGTTAACAGACAAGCCCCCTTTGGATACCTCATTACTCCAACTGGTGATATCGCATTATTACCTGAAGGAAATGTTGTGGATCTAATTACCTCAAAGTAGCCCTTACCCATACTTGGTAATATTGAGCATACAGCTTTGGAAAAGAGCATGCAAACTAGTTAAAACTGCAAATCCATTTACCACTCAAATTCCCCTGGTGATGGTAGCACCGGACAAACCCCACACCAAACTGAATATACGTACTTATTGTGAAATATGCAGTGTTGCTACGATAGGTGATCTGATACAACATAACTCCTTTATACCCTTCCAGGAGCTTAGAGACAATACAGGCTTGCACCAAGGCCAGTACTTAACATATCACATGATCACGCCTGCCATAGTACGTAAATGGCCAACCTATAGCGAAGTAAACAACTCAAGCTTGACAATACACCTTATGTATGAGGTGGCAGATAACGGGCATGTACTGTCTAGAATATATGCATTCATTCTGACTTTAGGCTTTTCCTCCGGACTGGCAATTCCAGATAAATAGGAGACAGAACTAGGTGCTCCTTTTACTGACTCTGGATGGTAAAAAATACTTGGTTATCACAAAAGGATGTCTAGAAACGCTAAGTTACAACCCATCTAACTGTTTATAACACACAGAGCATACTTCAATACATATGTGCAAAGCTCAATGCACTTCTATCAAATAATGACTATAGTCGTTGCATCTTATGTCATTTATTATATCTTGAACACCAAAAATGATTTTGTCTTATCAAAAATTGAAATAATTTCAGTAAGTTACTCAGTACATACTCATTTTTACAATGGTCCTAAACAATTGTGACCATTCCCAAACATTGGCCACTCTTGCGAATACGTGTTTCGACTAATGTGGTCTTTCTCAAGGCAAACTTTCACAAAGCAATTTTTTTTTACAGTATCCAAAATATTTGACAGTATCCCAAACACTTGATATTTGGATATTGTTTTTGAAAATGGAACTTTATTGGCATTTGATTAAAACAATACAAGCTTCATTCAGCAATGCTTCACCATAATATTCCCCCCCACTTTGAGTAGCCCCTCACAGGTATATAGTCTTAATTGGGTCCATGGGTTTGGGTTCTCATGTGCAGGTCAGACCACATCGAAAGTCCATGCCTCCGTTTCCTCGAGCATTTCCTCCTTTCCCACCTTGTAGTCCCCCTGACCCCATTTGCAGTCGTTTTAATTTGTTTTTGTTGGGCTCCCCTACACCATGATAATCGTTCTCCCTGCGAATAACCTTGTGATCCCTGTGTGGTCATTTCTATTCCCAGCCTTCCATCCTGGTTCACCCTGGGTTGTCCCATCTTGGTCCTTCTCAGTGCCTAGGTGCCTGAAACCTTGGGGCCCCTTACTATCCGATCCGATAGGTCACTCTTCTTGGTTAATCTCCTATCACCCACTGTTTAATGTCTGTATTTCTCAAAAAGGGGCACAAACTGGCATTCGACATTGGTACGGGATTCATCAGTGAAGTGTGTAAAATATTCCATATTGTATATGGCTCGCACTTTTGCCACCCAATCCCTCTCGTTTGGCATCCTTGGGCTTTTCCGCATCTGTGCAAAACATTATCTAGCCACCACCAACATCACCCTTACCATGTGCCCATCCTCCCCTCCTACCTCCATCGTTACCCCAAAGAGAAGCTGCCATGGGGAGAGTTCCCTAGTGATCCCGTCTACCCCTTTGATCCACGACATGACCTCTCTCCAATATGTTTGTACCCTTCCACAACCCCACCACATTTGTGATAGTCCCCTTTGGGTGCTCCACATTTCCAACAGAGCAGGTCGTATCATCTACATATCCTTGCAAGCACCGCAGCGGGGGTAGTACCACTTATGTAAGATCTTCATCGCTTGGTGCCTCTATTGCAGAGATGTCGACTTTTCTACTTTTCTACACATTGATGCCCAGAGAGCATCCTTTATTTCGAGGGGATTGGGTCCTCCGACGTATTCCATATCTATGACATGTAATCACCACAGCTGTGCTGCTTCGGAAAATCTTCGGCGTCTGCGTCCTGCGTGAATGACGTTGATACGCCACCCTTGAGGACCTCCTCTGATGGCCGACGTCACTGGATGTTATAAGTAGGACGCACGACGCCCGTAGCCTCAGTTCTGTTTTTTCCGCGAATGTGTTCGCTTCGGAGATCTCGGCGCACCTCGACTCTTTGGAGTTTCTGTTCTTTCTCGGTTCTTCGAACCTGTTCGTATTGTGAAGTATATTCTTCGTAAATACCTTGTCTTCCACCCCGCGTCTGGGCTTTAAGAAGTGCAGGGACTGTCGGTCCAAGATGTCAGTGACGGACTCGCACGACGCCTGCCTCTGGTGCCTTGGGGAGGCCCATGACACGGATGACTGTGTCGACTGCCAGTCGCTCACATCCAAAGCCTTGCGGGAGCACAAGAAGAAGTTGTCGGTAGGTAAGGTGTCCAAGCCACGGAAGTCGAGGTCTGCGGGGCTTTCGACGGACGATTCGAGGGGCGACTCTCCGCATCATTGTCGGAAGTCCAGTGGGTCTCGGTCGCGGAGTCGGTCCCACCACTCCTCTGCCTCTTCGAGGCACTCGCGGAAGCGCCGTCATCGGTCACCTTCCCCGTCCTCATCCGAGGACTCCGCCCGTCGGCGGGTCGCTTATCCCACCAAACATGCGATGCCGGAGGAATGGGCTTCCTTAGGGAAGAAAATGTTAGCGATTCTCGAATCGCAGGGCACTGGTTCGTCCGCGCCTCTGAGTGGGGTCGGTCATGATCGGTCGAGAGACACTGCTCGCACGCCTTCGGGCTCAGGTGGTCGGGACGATTCGCGGGAGAGGTCCCGCTCGGACAAGGGGAATCGTTCTCGTCGTGCCCGGTCCTGGTCCCGGTCCTCGACGCGCTCGAGACCGTGTGCACCTGTGGTGTCTTCGAGGAAGACGTCGACGCCGGTGGCGCCGAGGTCGTCAACGGACTCTTTCGAGGCCCCACCTCCGAAGAAGTCGTCGGTGCCCAGGCTGTCGATGGACACTCTCGGGGCTCCGGCCTCGAGGCCTGTGTCGACGCCATCGATGCTGTCGGCGCTGCGTTCGGTGTCGACGCTGATTCACTCGACGCCTTTTGAGGCTGTTTCGACGGGGTACCCCGGGGCTCGGTGGAACCCCCTAGAAAGGCTCTGGCCAAGGTCATGCATGGCTTTGTTCCACATTCTGTGCCTTCTTACCGCCATCTTGAGTTTATTTCAGAGGTGGATGAGGGCTCTGATGATGGCATGGTTCCTGATACAGTGCCAGACGAGATTCTCTCGGGCCATAGCCAGATTGAGGACCTGCGACAGTCCCTGCACAATGCCAGTGGGCTGGACACCTCTCCAGAGGTGGAGTTTTGTAGGCCTGCGCCTGGCACTCATGCCGACTCCTCGTACCGGCGCCTTATGTCTAGGGTCACCGAGTACTTGGGATGGTCTGCTCCCTCAGGGGATTTTCTTCAGGATGACCTTACGAATATCCTCGACCAAGGTCCACCAACTGACCCGGTACTGCCGTTCCATATGGCTCTTCAGTGGAGGGTGGTCAGGTCTTTGCCGCGAAAATACCACCCAGCCAGTAGCGACCCCTGCTACTTGACCAAGCACCCCACTCCGGAGAGTTTGGTGGTGCAGGCTGCTACGGCCCCAGCAAAGCAGGTGTCGTATCCTACCATCCCTCCTGATCGGGACGACAAGCGTTTTGATGACTGGGCGAAGAAAGTGTTTTCTTCAGGGGGTATGGCGCTTCAGGCGGCCAACTCCGTATGTGCCTTGTCACGTTTCACGCACACTCTGTGGAACTGTGTTTCCTTAGCGGCTGAACATATTCCCGAAGGGGACGAACGGGATGGTTTCCTTGCCATGGTTCAGGATGGCAAGGATGCCATGTGTGAGGCCGTTCAGATGGGTTTGGACATGGCAGATTGCGTCAGCCGGTCCATGGCGGGGAGCACCGTGATACGCAGGTTTGCGTGGTTGCGGAAGTCGGGGTTTGCGCCTGATGTGCAGGCCTGCCTCTTCAACATGCCCTTTGACGGGGAACATCTTTTTGGCAGCAAGGCTGACGAGAGCCTTGAGAGGTTGCAGACCTCCAAAGCTGCAGCAAAGTCGTTGGGTGCTGCAGTTCGCCAACCTCCGCCTTTTCGTCCTAGGGGACAGCAATGGAGGGGGGGAGGTTCCTTTCGTTATTACTCATCCTATGGTAAAGTGAGAGGAGCTGCCAGTCAAAGAGGGCCACTGTAGGAGTGCCAGAGGTGGAAAACAAGGTACTCGAGGTGCCAAGGCCACTCGGGCTGTTGCCACTTTGCCCTCAGGCAACGCCGCAGCAGCTTCAGCTCAGTCATGAGGCCATGTCCCATGGTTCGCCGGTTGGGGGAAGGCTGGCGCAGCATCTTGCAGAGTGGCGCGCCATTACTTCAGATGTGTGGGTTCTGGAGAACATAACCCACGGCTACTGTCTTCCTTTCCGGCAGAGGCCTCAAAACAATCCACCGGGGAATCTCTCTTTGAAGAGTCCGGATCCGCTCCTTGCGCAGGAAATTCAATCCCTGCTGGAGAAAGGCGCCATAGAACTGGTGCCTGTAGCGGAGAGGAACAAGGGATGGTATTCCCCTTATTTTTTGATTTCCAAGAAAGACGGGGGTTTGAGACCCATCATGGACTTGCGCGGTTTGAACAAACTCCTCAGGAAGGACAAGTTCAAGATGGTTACTCTCTCTGAAGTCCTCCAGGCCCTTCAACTTCAGGACTGGTTGGTGTCTCTCGACCTCAAGGACGCTTATTTTCATGTGCTGATACGTCCAAAGCACAAGAAGTACCTGAGGTTCGCAGTTGGCGACTCGTACTTTCAGTTTCGGGTCCTGCTGTTCAGATTGACCTCCGCCCAGAGGATCTTCACCAAGCTCATGGTAGTGGTGGCAGCGCACCTCAGGAAAGGGGGGATTCACGTCTACATCTACCTGGACGATTGGTTGATCAGGGCGCGCTCTCCTGAGCAAGTCCTGTATCATCTGTCAGTCACCTGCCACTCCCTCCACAAGCTGGGCTTCTCCCTCAACTTAAAGAAGTCCCATTTGACACCAACTCAGAGGCTCCAGTACATCGGAGCTGTGCTCGACACGTCCCTGGGGCAGTGTTTTCCTCCCCAGGTGAGGGCTCATCACATTCAGCAGATGGTGTACAAGTTTCAGCTTGCCCAGAGTCTCCCAGCGTTCGAGTTCTTGAGATTGCTCGTCCTCATGGCATCCTGCATTCTTCTGGTGCCAGAGGCCAGGTTGTGGATGAGATCTTTGCAATGGGCACTCAAGCTCCAGTGGTCTCAGTCCTCCGGCAGGTTGTTGGACCCTGTTCAGGTGCCGTCCTCGGTCGCCCAGAACCTTCTGTGGTGGGCCGTCAAAGACAATCTGATGAAGGGGGCTCCATTTTGGCTACCCTGGCCAGAGGTGAAGATCGTGACGGATGCATCCCTCACGGGATGGGGAGCTCATGCCAACGAGTTGACAGTCAGCGGTCGTTGGTCTCCGTCGGAGCCTAGACTCCATATCAATCTGTTGGAGCTGAGGGCCGTCATGCTAGCCCTGAAGGCTTTTCTGCCAACTGTGCGAGGGAAGAATGTCCTGATCCTGATGGACAACACGGTGGCCATGCACTACCTCAACAAAAAGGGGGGGGCAGGGTCACTTCCTGTGTGCAGGGAGGCGATGCAGCCCTGGTTCTGGGCAATCCAGCAGGAAGTTTCGATCTCGGCAGTTCATCTGGCCGGAGACGAAAACGAAACGGCAGACGCTCTGAGCAGGCAGAGCGCGATCTCTCACGAGTGGGAGCTGGCTCGGGAGTTTCCCCTGGAGATCTTCGCCCTTTGGGGAACCCCACAAGTGGATCTCTTCGCCTCCAGTGTCAACCGGAAGTGCGATAAGTTCTGCTTGTGGGAATTTCCTCCAAAAGGAGCCTTAGGAGACCCGTTCGTGGTGTAGCGGTCATTCCCACTGCTGTACGCGTTTCCTCCAGGCCCCATCATCCTTAAAGTACTGCAGAGGTTACGGAGGTTCGGTTCCCGGATGATCCTCATTGCTCCGGCGTGGGCCTGGAGGACGTGGTACCTGCACCTTCCCGACTTGTCCATCTACCCTCCATGTCGTCTTCCCTACCGAGACGATCTGCTCTCACGGGAGGGGGGTCAGGTTCTCCATCCAGAGGTCCGATCCCTCAACCTTCACCCTTGTTTTCTGAAAGGTTGAGGTATAAGGATTGGGACCTCCCTGAAGACGTGATGGAGGTATTGCTCTCGGCCAAACGGCCCACAACAAAGTCCCTGTACCATTGGCGTAAATTCTGCGACTGGTGTAGGGTTAAGTATGCGGATCCTTTTGCATGTGACAGTCCCATGGTTCTGTCTTTTTTGCTTTCTTTGGCCCACAGGGGCTTGCAAGTGGGTACCGTTAAAGGTTACCTGGTGGCGCTGTCCATATTTAAGCACTCGTCTGAAGAGTGTTCCTATTTTAAAATTCCTTTAATTTCTCAGTTTCTGAAAGGGCTCACTGATGTGTTCCCTCTGTCACCTTTCCAGGTGCCCGGTTGGGATTTGAACCTTGTTCTCAAGTTTCTGATTGGTGCTCCGTTTGAGCCTTTGCATTCATGCCCTTTGAGACTGTTAACTCTTAAAATTGTATTTTTGGTTTCGGTCACTTCCGCTCGCAGAGTGAGTGAGTTACAGGCACTTTCAGTTAAGCCACCCTTCACTGTGTTTCATAAGGACAGGGTTGTCCTTAGAGTTCATCCTTCCTTTCTTCCGAGGGTGGTGTCGGAATTTCATTTAGGCCAGAAGGTTGTTCTTCTGGCGTTTTATCCTCCTCCACATCCTGGTAAGGAAGAGGAGAGGCTCCATAGGCTTGATCCTAGGAGAGCGTTAAGCTTTTATATTTCACGCATGTCCCGGGTCAGAGTGAACAATCAACTCTTCATTGGTTACGCTGGAAAGCGTTTGGGACTAGCTGTGACAAAACAGACTTTGTCTCACTGGATTGTTTTGGCTATCTCTGAGTGTTACCGCTTGGCGGGTAAGGACCCACCAGTCGGCTTGCGGGCCCATTCTACCAGGGGTATGGCTGCCTCTACTGCCCTATAGAGGGGTGTTCCTATTCGTAACATGCAGCCACCTGGGCTTCGGTACATACTTTTGTACGTCACTACTCCCTCGATTCCATCCGTGGGCAGGATCTGGCCTTTGGCAAGGCGGTCCTTTACTCCGCAATTTGATTGGGTATTCTAAATTTCTGTTTTCTAAATTCTTTTCCCACCTCCTTGCATTGGTACTGCTTGGGAGTCTGTCATAGATATGGAATACGTCGGAGGACCCAATCCCCTCGAAGAACAAGTTACTCTCTTACCTGGTAACGTTCTTTCGATGGGATGGTCCGACGACGTATTCCATATCGCTCCCTCCCTGCCTTCCCCTCTATAGAATTTCTTATGCGATTGCAGCTTACGTTTCTGCAAGGCTTTATGTGTCAGACTGGCTGAAGACTGGTGCCACAAGTTCTTGGAAAAAACTACAACTGCGGCTACGGGCGTCGTGCGTCCTACTTATAACATCCAGTGACGTTGGCCATCGCAGGAGTTCCTCGAGGGTGGCGTATCGACATCATCGACGCAGGACGCAGGCGCAGAAGATTTTCCGAAGCAGCACAGCTGTGGTGATTACATGTCATAGATATGGGATACGTCGTCGGACCATCTCATCGAAAGAACGTTACCAGGTAAGAGAGTAACTTGTTCTTCTCTACCCAAGTCATGGTCACACTTTTCACTGGCCTGGTGTGGGTCCCTGGGTTCCGCTAACAATATCCCTTTATACAACCGGGCTATAAGTCCTTTAGAACCTGACCTTGTGAGCAGGAGTGTTTCAAAATCCGTTAGTTCTCTCTGTAGGTTGATCCCCCCCCCCATCTAGCCTCAGATAGGACTCCCTTCAGTTGTAGGTAGCGGAATATGGATAGGGTGCTGATTTGCAAGTCGTCTGTTAGCCTCTCTATTTTGATGTATTCCCCTTCTTCCCCTTCCCACATCTGGCCTTCCCTGCTCATCCCCGCCTCATACCACGTTTGGAATGCCAGGGGTTCCTTGATTCTGTCTCATATATGTGGTGCCCAGATACAACTCAAAGGTGAGGGCCATGTGGACAGCCACCTGTTCTCCCGCCCTTCCCTCCAAAGAGCCCATAAGACTTCCAGGATCGGGTGTGTCAGCACCCTCCTCGGAATGCATTGCCGGGGGACCCAGAGCCATTTTCCCAGAGGGACTGGTGTTGGAACTGCATTATCCAGAGGCACCCATTGCTTTTCTGAGACCGGGTCCAGATGATCCACCAGACCCCTCAGCTGTGCAGCCTTGTAGTACGTGGTGAGATCTGGAAAGCCCACCCCGCCTTCCTCCTTGGGCAGTTTTAGTGTCCTGTATGCTATTCTGTGTTTGGCTCCTGCCCATAAGAATTTGAACAGACGCATTTTTACCTCGTCAAGGATTGTCTTCGAGACCCCTACTGGGAGCATCTTTAATATGAAGAGGAATTTAGGCAATACCACAATTTCTATGCAATTCAGCTGCACCATCCAAGAGAACCCCAGCCTGCCCCATCGCTGCAGGTCCTTACCCACTGATGTCTACAGTGATAGATAGTTCCCTGCGTATAGGTCGCTGAATTGTTTGCACTCCCAGATATCGAAAGCCGCCATCTTTTATCTGGAATGGTGTGGGATATATTGATCCACTCAACAGTATTTCCCCACATCATCAAGCTACATTTCTGCAGAAACCATAAAATAGCTGCGCTGGCTCCTGTGAGCACCATGGTCTCAAAAATGCGTTTTGCAGCAACAAAAAGATGGCTGCACCGTCTTGCCAAGCACACATTGGGCAGGATGGAATGAGGGGGGGGCACACTGAAAGAGCTTGCTAGTGTGTTCTGACATATACCAAAGGAATAAAGTGAAAAAGCAGCGTTGCCTCGCTGGAGGCCCAAAATCCCCTTTAAAAAGGAGGCTTTTTCACCTTTAAAAAAATGCTGCTCTGACGCTATTCCCATCTGTTCTTCCTTAAATCACTGTGATTGATAAGGCCCTGCCATGCCCAGTATATCTCATTGTGCTTCAGCAAAACCAAGTATGATTTCTGAATGACAGGCCCTGTCGAACCAACTCTGAGAAAAATCAACAAGGAGCTTTACTTTTCCCACACTGGAAAACGCGTTCATTTCTTTACAAAAGTATCAAAGCTCAGTGGTTCAAAGGAACTCCAGCTATCTGAGCCATGCCTATTTCAAGGCATCTGTGCTTCAAAACAAAACTCCTGCATACAAGAAATAACTATAGCTGCAAGACAGTGTGGGAATCCAGAGGGAGATGCAAAACCGAATTTAAAAAGAAATGCCAGCTCTTCACCACACATGTAAAATGGGCTTTGCAAACTCAAGGAGAGAAAGGCCCGTTTTAAAAGTAAACTGTTGAATGAAAGCCTGCCATTATCTAGCAATGTGAAGGGGTTTGTTGCTGGGGAAGATGCACACATGGGTTATTTTATTCAACTGGCTTGTTTAATTCAGGACCAAATATAAGAAAGTAAAACTGTTATAATATATTGGCTGGATTTTGCAAGTTTCAAAAGGAAAATAGGTTTCTGCTTGAGGAGGATGCTACCAACAGAAGGGCCTCTCTCAGCAGATACTCACACCCCAGTGATAATTATTAGGTTGGAAAGAATCTAGTCTAGGCTGAACCTACTGACAATGAAACTCCCAGGACAAGGAAGTGTGAAGAGGGGAAGGGGGCAATAAACCTTCAATCAAGCTGAAAACCCCCACCTTGCTCTGGAGGAAATGACAGTTGGTGGCAGCTGAAGAAAGAAAGAAATGGTCCAGTGACAGACAAAGGACTGCCATTTGCTTCCAAAGACTATTTATGAATAAAATGTAAAGAATTGTATCTCTGCAGCAAGACTCAGTAAAAATGTAAACATTTTGCAGTTTAAATGTGATTTTATGGGCTTTTATTGAAGACATGGTAGAATTCACTGACCCATGGCGAATAGAAATGGCAAAGAATCAGGGATTACAAGAAAAGTATCCATGATGTCAATGTGAATTTTTATACTTACATCCTTTATGTTAATCCACACATGTGTATAAAGTTATGGAATTTTAGGCTGAATCGTTCATACTCAAAATTACCAAAAAGTATTAAGAGGGCGAAACAATGTCTCACGGATTGCAGAGTTGAAGTGCTATGTTCTACATAAAATATGAACGTGTATATAATTTTCTAAGAGATTTCAATTGTATAAATGTACCATTTGTGGCAAAATCAGATTTTGGCTAAAATAACTGTGGGAGATTTTTGAACATTGTAAACTCACATCATAAATCTTACATCATTCCCTTGAAATCCAACCAGCATGGAGCGAGGTGGGAACTAGCACCCCTGACCAATCCAGTAGTTTAGAGACGTGCTTAGCTAAACCTGCCCAGCCATATACTTTGATGATGTCACTATGTATTATAAATAAGAGTCCCTGACAAGACTCTACACATACACTCTTCCTGAAGTTCCTGTGCCGCGTTCTTGAGACTGCTCCATCCAGATTCCAGACCCCACCACAAGGCCCAAGCATTGCTGACCGTACTCCAGGGCCCACTGCAAAACCCAAGCCTTGCTGATCCTGTTCCAGCAAGGCCCAATTCTGAAATCCCACTAAAATTCCCAAATAACCAAAGGGGAAAGCTGTGGTATTCTTTTGGGAAGCATCCTGAACCAGCCTGGCTTGCTGCCCACTAACTGCTAGCCTGTAACTGCATCCGGCTGACCTTTAGTATGCGGTAACCAGAATTACCACTCCGCTGTCCTTGCCATCCGGTGACTAGAATGAAGCAGCTGTTTTCCTTTGCCACGCATGCAGCCGTGTGGTGACCAGAACCTGTTAACGGTCCAAAAAATCCCAACACTAAAAGATGACTGTGAGTATAATCCCTACTCCCTAGAAACCCATAACCTATCTTGTCTTGCTTTTGTCCTTATCCCACTATCTAAGCCATCCTATCCTTATCCTGATAACTTGTTTAAACTGTTAGAATTATCTGTGCACCCTGCCCGTGACTTTCTAAAGTGCTAGCGCCATCTCTTTTCAATTTTGTCTTGTGTAATCCTAAACCATTAGTCCTATTTCGAGTGATCAGACTGGTTTCCGCCAGGGTTGGGCGCTGGGGTGACAGGGTTGAAATCACAAATCAACCATGGATCTTACTGTGCCCATCTTTGGTGGTCTAGTCTGAATACTCTAGTTTAGAGTTAAACTGTTCTTGTCACAACTGATTTCCTTTCCTATTTCACGGCTTCATTTTGCTCAAAGCGCACCTTTTTGTATCTTGCATAACCCATCCATTTTCATAGCTAGAGACTTATTCTCAACTCTAGAGTCTACATGTGATATATATCTATCCCCAGCCCAAAAACCGCATTCCAAATCATAGTATTTCACCCGTTTTTATTAAAAACCGTTTGGGTAATTTAAATCGGGAATTAGAAAATGCAACTTTTACACGTGTCATTTGGCAGCAACATGTTTTGAATTTTCGATTCATTTTCAAATTATATGCTCTTGGTAATCCATTGCTTCTGATTGTTAGCGTCTATGCATTGTTGCTTTAGTGAGAAATTGTATTTACCTTAGAGTTTTAACCGCACGTTCATTATTTATTCGTCCATTTTCGAGTGTCCATTCATAACATTGCAAGGGTTTAAAAGTCCGTTTTCCACTCTTATTTGGTGAGGGAAGGTCGGATTTTGATTCGGTTTTCTGCCTCTTATTCCTGATTACCTGCTGTGTCTTTCTATCCAGAATTGATTATTTGTGGGTTGAGGGAACATTGCAGGGGGAAATCCTAACTTGTGTGCTATCTTTCCTAAATCAAAAAGTGCTCCTATTCCCTGGTGTTTGCTTACATCCTCATTGTAATTACCACCCCATTGGTGATTGCTGCCCCATATTAAACATTTTGCATTTTACCAACCAGCCTGGTTCATGGTCCATAGTTACCCGGGGTATTTGAAAAAGGGGTGTGATACGAGTTTTGTACCATCTCAAACTGAATCTGTATAATATAAAGAGATCAGCATTTCAATTGTGCGCTGCATGCTAGGCTGAGACCAAGGTATGCTTCGCCTGATTGAAATTCTTAACAATCGGAGACCCTTCACATATTCTATCTCTATTTCCTACATACCCTGCGCCAACAGAGACACGTATTTGCCTAGGTTGACCTTAAATCCAACTAACTTTCCATAGTGTTTCAGGCTGTGCATAACGCAGGGTACCAAGTTCAATGTATAGCAGGGTATCGTCCGCAAATAGACTCATCTTGTATGACCATTCCCCGATAGCCAATCCCTTGATCCCCTCATTGCTGCGCACCTCTCTGGCCCATGGCTCCTTCACCAGTACGTAGATCAGTGGCGAAAGTGGACACCCCTGTCGCGTTCCGCAGTGTAATTGGAACGACTGTGAGATATGTCCATTAGCCACCACCCTGACAGTTGATTTTGAGTAGAGCGCTGTGAACCACTGACTCCATCTCCCACCCAGGCCTAGCACTGAGAGAACCTCCCCCATAAAGGCCCAGTGCACCCTGTCGAACGCCTTCTCGGCATTCAGGGCTAGAAACATGGCACCCTCCCTCGCCATCTCCGGTGAGTTTAGGATGTGGAGTGTCTTCCTCGTATTGTCAGCTCCTTGCCTACGCAATATGAAGCCAGCTTGATCTGCATGTACCAACACCGGGTGGTGAGCTTCTAGGCGGGATGCCAGCATCCTGGTGAAGATCTTGGCATCCACATTTAATAATGAGATGGGCCAATGAGAAGTACAGCAGGATGGGTCCTTGCCTGGCTTCGGGATCAACGTAATTAACTCTCTGAGGAACATTGGCATTATAGACTCTTCCCCCGTTATAGAATTGAATAGTTCGGCTAGTGGCGCTACCAGCAGGTCTTGGTACTGCTTGTAAACATCAGCGGTATACCCGTCTTCCCCTGGGGCTTTCCCAGCCTTTAACTTGCAGATAGCAGCAATGCCTCCTTCCTTGTCACTTCTTTGTCTAGGGCCTCCAGTGCCTCTGTTCCCAGCATGGGTAGCTAGCTGCGTGCCCTCTAGGTAGCTGCGCGTCTCTTCACTGCTTACCTCCTCTGGTTCGGAGTATAACCCCTTCTAGTACTCTGCAAAGTGGGCCATGATCTCCTCCCCTTCCATCACTCCATTTGTTTTTCGTATCCCCACAATCCTATCACCCCTTACCCTATTTGCCAGGAAGGTTCCTGCCGCGTCACCCTGCTCGTAGTATTTGTCTCGTGTACCTCATCTGCTTGACCACCTCCCTGTTATAATTCGTTGCAATGTAAGCACCTATCTCCTTCCCAAGGAAGTCCCTAAACACCTGGTCCCTTACCAAGGTATCGTTACACCTCCATCATGTTTCCCTTCTCGGTGGGCTCTCTACCTTCAAAACCCCCACCAGTAACTCGTGATCTGACCAAGTTATCGCTTCCACCGTAGGACCCTGTGTTAATGCCTCCTGCTCCCAGGGTGCCAATAGCATGTGTCTATCCTTGTGTAGGTTTGGTTTGGTGGGGAAAAGAATGTGTATCCTCCCGTGCTGGCGTAGTGTTTCTTCCATATGTCTGTCTAGTGGTAATCTTGCAACAGGTGTCTAAAATTGACATTTTCTTTAGTCTCAACCCTATGCCTGTCCCCTTTAATCCATCCCTGGGTCTCCCACCAGGTTAAAGTCCCCTCCCAGGACAGTGACACCCTCCGCCCATCCCTCTACCATCTCGAATATCCTGCACAGCAACTTCACCTGCCCCATGTTGCGCGCGTAGACCGTGGCTAGGGTGTATTGTACCCCCTCGTGATAACCCTTTAGCCCCAAGACCATGTCCCCAAAACCCTCTTTTGATCTGTGTCCCTTTCAGCCAAAATGTTTTTGCTAGTAGGATAACCTACCATTTCTTTCTTGCGGTCTTTATGAGAGGCCCAATACATTGTGACAATGTCTCTCCCCTGAATTGGGAATTCTGTTACATGTTTATAATGAGTTTCCTGGAGGAAGACCGCTGTTTATGGAACATATTACCAGTCAGCGATCTTTTGTTCTGGGAGTTCAGACCCTTGACTTTTAGCGTGGCTATTTTCAGATCAGCAATCACCCTTTGCCCCTATGCCAGCTGAATCTCCTCGAGTATAGTGGGAGCCCATAGCCCCCTCCTTTGCGTAGTTGACTGCGTGTAGTATCCCCCCTCCCCTCGCACATTTTATTTTTATTTATTTTATTTAGTTATTGCATTTGGTTATACGCCCAAACAGTGGGGTATGACGGCGAAGGTTACAAGGATGTTTATCTTCTTACATGTTACAGGAATACTTACAAAATATGTAGGTTGCAATTAAAATTTACAAGCTAACAAGTTACAAGGATACTTACATAAATGTCAAGTTACAGTACAATAAAAGTTGCTTGATTACAGTCTGGGCAGGTGGTTGTTTGGTTACAAGGGTTGCTCTCAATGAGTTATTATTTGTTAAACAGCCAAGTCTTTAGTAGTTTTTTGTACTGTGGAAAGGAGGGCTTGTTGCAGATATTGGAGGTTAGGGAATTCCAGATTCTGGGAGCTGCTACAGGGAAGCTGTAGTTGCCTGATCTGGTCGTGTTGAACCGGGGGATGAGCAGATGAGTGTTAGCACTAGATCCAAGTGTTCTGGTGGATTTGCGTGTGATGCACTGGTTGAGGTAAGTAGGTGCCTGTTGAGTGATGCATTTGTGAGTGATTGTGAGTGTTTTATGTACTATACTCGCCTGAATGGGAAGCCAACGGGCCTCTCTTCTGTGCTGAGATATTTTATCCCTCTTGTTGATGCCTAGCGCTGCTCTCAGGGCCTTATTCTATAGAAGTTGCATTTTGTAAAGGTTTTTCTTTGAGGTGCATAGTAAGAGAATGTTACAATAATCAATCTTCGCCAGTATAAGGGCCCTTGCAAGAGTGATGCAGTTTTGAGGCGTGAGGAAAGGTTGGCTTAGTGCGATGAGTTGGGCAGTATATGAGGTGGAAGATGTGAGGGCGTTGACGTGCTTGCTCATGGTGAGACTGGAGTCGAGGTAGACCCCTATGGTTTTGACTTGATGTGAAATGGTGATGGGGGTGCCATCTATGGTTATAGCAGTGTTATCGGGGGTGGAGGGGTAATTTGCTAAGGCAGGCAGGGGCACCTACTATGAGAATCTGTTTGGTTGTCATCCAGTTCTGGATAAGGGAGGATATTTTATTGATACTGAAGGTCTCTTGTTTGATATTGCCTATGATGGGGATGAGTATCTGAGTATCATCCGCAAAATTGGTGTAGCTTACTCCCATAGTATCGAGGGCCGCAAACAGTAACTTGGTGTAGGCGTTAAAGAGCGTAGGGGATAGGCATGAGCGTTGCGTAATGCCTCCGGGTACTGGGATGGGGTTGGCTGCTTCATTGCCGATGGCTACTCTGGATGTACGGTCTGACTAGAAGGATTTAATCCAAGAGGTTGCTTCTTTGGAAAAATGAAGTTGTTGGCTATATAGTTTGCTATGGTCCACTAAATCAAATGCTGCCGACAGATACAGTAATAGAAGGATGCATAAGTTGCCTGTGTCTCTAATGGCATCCATTTGTTTTTTAAGTCCGAAAGTGCTGTCTCTGTGCTATGTCTAGGTCGGAAGCCTGATTGTCCATCTCCTAGTAGGTGGTTATTTTCTAGGTGGGATTGGACTTGAGTGTAAGCAATTTTGTCAATGGCTTTAAGGAGAAAGAGAACGGTGGTGATAGGTCGGTAATTGGTGGGAATGGTGGGGTCTAGGGTGGGTTGCTTGAGGAGGGGTGTAAACCAGGCTTCTTTGATATTGGCAGGGATGTGTTGTTGCTGAACGAGACGTTGATGAAGTTAATGATGGTAGGAGCTAGTGCGGGAGAAGAGTCCTTGACTAGTTTGGTGGGGAAGCGATCGCCTTTACAATTAGAGGGTTTGAGGGAGGCTTTTGTTTTGAGAACCTGTGAATTGGTCACTCGTGAGAAGTGGAATTGGGGTATATTTGTGGCTGTGTCTTCCGAATTGGTGGTGGAAAGCTCCACAGTATGTGTTAGTAGTTTTTTTTGTAGGGTGATTTTATTTTGAAGCATGTTTATTTTGGATGCTAGTGCATCCTGAATAGTGGTGCACCATGCTTTACTTGCGATGGTGGGGCTTGGGGGTGGGATGGGTGTTTCAAGTTCTTTGATGATTGTGAATAGTTCTTTGCTATCCGAGGCAGCATTTGTGATACGTTGGTTGAGGTAATTTGCTTTGTGGGTGATCACTGAAAGTTTATAGGTTTTGGAGATGGCAGTGAGTTCTTTATTTGTCTCACTAAAAGGGTTTATCCTTGTTAGGTGTTCTAGGGCTCTTTTTTTCTACGTATTTCAATGAGTTCATCGTTAAACCAGTTGTCGCTGCATTTGGGCTTGGGTGTCTTACTTCTGAGTGGGGCTACTTCGTCTATCGTGGATTTCAAGCAGGCATGGTAGTGTGCTGCGACGGTGTCTGGGTCGAAGATTACAGGAAGTAGTGCATTCAGAGATTTGTTAAGTATGGGCATCAGGTTTTCAGGGGTGAGTTTGCATGTATTTCTAATTAGTGTGGGGATAGAATGGGAAGTGATCGGGATCGGGCTTGTGGGCATAGCTATGTTAAGTTATATTAACAGCCGATCAGTCCAAGATATGTTTACTATATCTTCTGGTGTAACTGCAGTGTTCAATGTGAGAATCCAGTCTAGGATTCTTCCTTTTGAATGGGTAGGGGCATTAACTATTTGTGTAAATTGCATTTCTAGGAACGCGTTGTGTGGGGCCGTGGCTTTGCGATCTGGTATATCGTAGAAGCCCAGATTGATATCTCCCAAGAGTATGAACTTAGTTTTGGGTTTGAGTATGGGGCTGATGAGCAATGTTAGTTCTGAGTCTGGGTTGTTTGTGGAGCTGGGGGGTCTGTACACTATCGGACGTTAATAGTGGTTATAGTGCCCATCGTTAGTTTGAGTGATAAGAGTTCATATCCTGTTAATGACTCTGTTTTGCATTCTCTAAGTTGCAGGGATGCTTTGGCGATTATGGCGACACCATCTACGGTGGTGTTGAGTCGATCAGTTCTGAGGATGGTGTAATCAGGTGGGATGGCAAGCATGATTACGGGGCCTGATGCTGAATGCAGCCAAGTTTCGGTCAGTACTAGGAAATCTAACTGATGTTCAAGGATGAGGTCATACACATCAATGGCATGTGCACCTAGGGATCTGACGTTCAGCAGAGCACCTTTTGAGAGGCTCTTTGGATGGTGAGGGTGACAGTATTTGGTGGAAGTGCCCAGGGGGCCGGCTGGGGTGTTCTATTTTGTTGTAGGAGGTGCGGTGGATGGAGATTGTTGTGGATGTGCTTGCGAGGTGGAGGTGCGGGGGGTATTGAGGGTGCTAGGTGGCTGGTATAAGAGTGTTGTACCAAAGGGTCGGGGGGTGACGTGGTGTTTTTTCTCAGTGGGATATTGGTGGATACGAGAAGAGTGTCTTACTCTTCTGGTATAGCCTTGTATGGGTCTAATGTGTGTGGTTGCAGTGAGTATCCTTGGCATCGGGCGTATATGTTGGTGGGTGAATCCGGTACGGGAGGGGAGTGTTGCTTTCCTTTGCGAGACCTTGTATGGGTCTGGTGCAAGGAGTAAGGGTATGTGTCTTCAGGGAGGGACATGAGTGATGCAAAGTGTCTGGTTTTGGTGTGAGGGTATGAGTGCTGTAGATTTTGGGTGGACAGGAGCGGAAGGCTATGTTGGGCAGAAATGGGATGGGGCATGGCGTGGGGTGGTGGCTTGGGCAATGTATGCACACTAGGCCTGTGCCTAGATGGATAAAGGCGCCATTAGAGCAGGTGGTAGTATCTCTGGGTCTAATATTCTGTCGGTAAGGCATCATTGGTGTTAGGGAGCAATTGGCTTGGGATCTGGTTCTCGAGCGGGAGTATGGGTGTTGGGGGAGATGTGTGGAGGAGATTATAGATAGCAGGATGGCTATTGCTAGCCAGGGTGATTTGGGGCCTCTGTTATACATTTGCCAGAGTCTGTGTTTGCTAGTTGCAATTGGAAGATGGTGGGGGTGCCGAAAGAGGACTCGATGTGGGGGGGGGGGGGGGGGGTGCGTGCTGCCTTTTATGGCTATGGCCTGCATGATGATGGTGGAGTGGTGAGGGGGGGGGGGGTGTCAGTCAATAGGGGTGGACAATATTAGTCCTAGATCAAATGCTTTGCGATCTGGGATAAGCCGTTCAACCTTTTTAGTTGAGGTACAATGTTAATACATACAGTGGGTTGAAAAGTAATTACCTAAGCTGGTTTGCATACAATGCTAGTCGTGAGTCAAATACTTTACAGTGCGAGATAGATAGTCCCAATTTTTAAACAATTACTAGTGAATGCGGACAGTTTGATGGTAATAGCCTGAGCTAGTGAGTATGCAGTACAGGTTCTAAATCCGAATGCTTTACAATATTGGATGCACAATTAATCTTTATAAGAGCACTTTGCTAATAAATGCTGGCTATTGGAAAGTAATAGACTAAACTGAAATGCGAGAAGTACTGTTTGACATGGTTGATGGCGTTTCGACATGAGGCAGGGAGGTCATTTTACAAATCTCGTTGAACGGCTTCTGGCGGGTGGATAGTACTAGAAAGGGCTGGTGTTCAAGCAGTCATGCGAGTTCAGAATGTGAGACAGGCGGAATTGTCACTTATGGGCTGTCCTTAGAAACTAGGTGAGCGGCGCATAGTATGGATTAACATGACTCTTGTTATTGTAAGGGTCGATCGTAGGTTGTGGGGAGGCAGGCAGAGTCAATATAGTTTTTGGCAGAATGGGTTTTACCGGGATGTGTGCTCGACCAGATGTAGATCCACGGTGTGCTGGGAATGTGGCCGGCAGTGAGAGAAGGGTACTGTGAGCAGTCTTGGGCAGGGATTTCGGCGACTAAAAGGCACAGGGCAGGTGCCTTAATGGTCTGCCTTGCCGGGGGGGCTGGTTTACGTCTGCCGGTACCCTGTGATAGGCTTTCTGTGGAAGGCTGGCCAATGGGGTCACAGTGGTTTTTGCCGCACAAGAGGAAGCCATTAGTGGCCTGCCCCCTCCCTCCCTGAATGTGGTTCCACACTACCTGTATGAAACAAGGGACATCTGCCTGCGTCACATCTAGATAGGATTGATTGAAGGATAACATGCCCGCACCAAGATGAAACTTGAATGTTAGCAGGTGCAACACTTAGAATTGTGAACACCAGCTTGAGTAGCATCCAGATTAAGTTATGAATGTTAAGCATGCCCACACCTAGACAGATTTCTCAACACTAGCCTGCGCCGCACCTAGAAAAGACTGTGAATGTGGGCATGCCCACATGTGAAGGCCAACAAGTGCCACACTTAGACAAAACTGTGAATGATAGCATGCTAAAGGGCATGTAACCCACTAACCAATATAAGCTGAAACTCTGCATACTTATCTCACTCAAAAACTCACACAAGCATCTCTCGCACAACAAGCCGCATGCACTTCACAACACTGCAACAACACATAAACCGGAGAAACAGCACACGCAGACTGACATCGATCCAATACCCACACCAAAGCTCAGCACCTGATGTACACCGAGTTGAAGCTGCCAACAGTACACCACTCCTCTCACTATCCCACTCCCTCTTCACCCAACTAACCAATCCCCCCCCCCCTTATCATTTACAGATCCGCCAGAGCACCTGGGGACCAATTCCGTTGGTGATGGTGCGCGGTACAGATACCTTTAACATTTAACGGCAATAACAAGAGCCGTGTATTTGGTCCGACCACAGTCTGGTTACCTTTGAAATAATACTTGAACCACCTCCCAAAAGACAGGATAACCCACACATAGTAATCCGAAGTAGACATTTTAAGAATATAGGACCTGAACTTCTGAAACCATGTCTACAGCAAGTCCTAGAATCTTTTGGGGAAAATGATAGTTGTGAGACTATGCTTGCAAAATATAACGCTGGCTTGGAAAAACTAGTAGAAAAGCATGCCCCACTAAAAAACAAATCTGTTAGGAAAAATAACAACCAATGTAAATGGTACGACGACGCAATTAATACTCTGAAACTAGAAAAACGTGCCAAAGAAAGAGCCTGGCTTCGCAACCAATCACAAGAGAACAGAAATGTCCGGAAACTCAAGGATCTGGAGTATAGAAAGGCAGTCAAAGAAGCCAAACTAAACTATTACAATAGAGAAATAGAGTCAGCAGTTAACTCTACAAGTAAACTTTTCAAAATTCTCAAGTCCATTGAAAAACCAAAGGCACTATCTCTACCTCACAATCCTTCTAAAGAAGATTGTGAGAGAGTTCAAGCAGCATTTGCTGCTAAAATATCAAAAGCAAGAACAAACATAATACAGGCAAGGGAGTCCACTAGTACGGAAACCTGTACCAGGGAAGAACTCAGACCAAAAAATGGTGAAGGCTTTCAGTTCAAAGCCATAACAGAGGAGGATTTCTGTCTGAGACTATCTAAGATGAAACCTACATCCTGTGCGGAGAACATTCTGCCCACAAACATTATTCTGGACAATAAAGAGCTTTTCGCTCCTTCCCTTACTAAAATAATTAATGCATCATTTTCCGAAGGGAAAATACCCAATAACATTAAAAAAGTAACAATAATTCCTTTGGTTAAAAAAGCAGGCCTGGATCCGAAGGACCCCAGCAACCTACGCCCTATAACAAACTCCAATTTTGTACTGAAGATCTTGGACAAAATCGCCACAAATCAGTTACAAAAACATGTGGAGACTTTGGAGATGTTACTAACACAACAATCGGGCTTCAGAACAGCACATAGTACGGAGTCAGCGATGCTCGACCTACAGTCCCACATGCTAGAACTAATAGAACAGGGCAAATCAGGGATGCTTATGCTCCTGGATCTCAGTGCAGCATTTGATTTAGTGGACCATCGCCTACTTCAAGTGGCATTAGATAAGATCGTAGGCTGCTCTCACAAAGCACTAGCGTGGATAGCGTCCTTCCTAAGTGATAGGAAGGCACGCATTCACTGGGGAGACACCTTTTCGGATGCAGCTCTCATCCTATTTGGAGTACTGCAGGCAGCCAGTTTGTCTCCTCTGCTTTTTAACATTTATATGCGTAGTCTCTGTGACATATTAGAAAGCATTGGGGTGTTTTTCACTAACTACGCTGATGATACCCAGCTGGTTTTTGAAATGACGGGAGATTACGCCACAGACTGTGTAAAAATAGAAGAAATCTACAAAATCATTGACATCTGGATGCAGAGGCATTGGATGTGTCTTAATAACAGCAAAACTGAGCTCATGATCTTTGGCTCGACACAGACAAGATACAAATTATGAGAGGAATACAGGGAGTTTATGATAAAAGGAGCTAAAATTCAAGTGCTACCCCGAGTTAAAACATTAGGGATGCTAGTAAAAGCATCAGTGGGGGCTGAAGCACTAGTAAATTATTTGCAGAAAAATAATTCATATTACTTACGACTCTTGAGAGCCGTCAGACCATACATAAGTGAAACTAACGCTGTAAATATCGCAAGAGCGACTATTTTGTCCCGTTTGGACTAGGGCAATGCGATGCTAGTAGGCGCCACCAAGAAAGAGCTGCAACGCTGCCAGGTTATGCAAAATGATGCGGTCCGCATTGTTAAGAGAATCAAGTATGGAGAGCATATATCGGCAGCAAGGAAGGATCTTCACTGGCTCAGAATTGAGGAGCGAGTCCTCTTCAAAGCCATGACAATTGTTCATAGATGCCTACATGGCAAGGCCCCAAAATATTTTAAGGAGAAATTCTCTACCTACACACCTAGGAGAAACCTGAGATCAGCCAACTTAGGCTTCCTAGTTGTTCCATCGGTGAAACGAGCTGCCGGTGGTGGCAGAGCTTTCCCGATTAGAGCGGCCAAATCCTGGAACTGTCTTCCTACAAATCTAAGACTAGAAGAAAAGTATAGCAAGTTTAGGAAATGTTTGAAAACACATCTTTTCCAATAGCTCCCTGACCTGCCAGGGTCTACTTGGCATTCACATGACCGACTAGCTTCTGTTACGAACTAACCCTGTCCTACTTCCCTATTATGCTATTTTCCTTTCAGGATGTTCTCCGAGCCCTGATGCCTGCGGGCTGCCGGCGCGTTATAAACACATAGAAATAGAAAATAGAAAAATAGAAGCCAGGACAGGGACGCATTCCTGGGTGATTCGGATCACGACACTGAAACGCAACTACTGGGCGTTACCGCCTCTTTGCTTGCAACGTGCTAAGCTTCCCCATATCCTTATCCAACTTCCTTCTCCCCCCACCATCGCCCCCTTGCACTTTCCCCCATTACCTACATGAATTCAACAACTATTCCCGCACCCCCCAACCTTTAACCGGGCATGTCTTATTATTATGTAGCCTTCCCTCGGGCTAACTTCGGAGAGTGAGCCTCCCTCCCAAAAAACCCCATCATATCAAACAGTGAACCAACTTGGGGGGGGGGGTCGCCCCTTATTTTAAAGTTACATCCACGTGGTCTGATTAGAAACCTCGCCAAGACCACAGTGATCTCCTCAGGTAGTGTCCCCCCGCGGGGTTGGGGTGCCAAGTTTCTGGAACGCCCCCATGGTGTTCTCAGTCCTGCCGCACTGTAGGTTTGACTTCCTCTTCAGTTCTGCCCCTAGCAGGACCCTGTCCCGTGAGTTCCTCCAGAGCCTGCTTAATATCCTCCTGCGTCACCACTTGGTGTCTCTCGCCCTCCTATTCCTAGATAAGCGCAAAGGTATATCCCCATCTATATCTTGTTCCTTTCTCTCTGAGCAAGCTGGTCAAGGGGCTGCATTTCTTGCACCAGAGGAGTGTTTGGGCTGCCAGTTTTTGGAAAATGTCCACTTTGGAGCAGTCCTATTCAATGTCTCACATGCGTCTAGCCTTCTCCAGAACCTCTGCCTTGTCGCTATAATAATGCAGCTTAGCTAAGACTGAGCCGGGCCCTCTGCCCCCTCCTCCTGCTCTATAAACCCTGTCCAGAGGCAGCGTCTCTCCTTCCTTGGAGCCCAGGACATCCCCATGATCTCTTGTATTTTCCGCTCCATTCCAGCCGGGGTCTCACCCTCTTTTTCCCATAGGCTGAAGAAGCATAGGTTGTTGCCCTGTTCCCGATGTCCTCCACCTTCAGCCGAAGTTCTTCCTCTCGCTTCTCCATTTCTTGGAGGTGAGTCCCCACTTGAGTTTCTAGGCCCGCGGATGAAATTTGGTTCGCCTCTAGGCCTTCCAGCTTATCTTCCAGGGTGGTGACTCTTACCGAGAGGTCCGCTACTTTTGCGCCAATGTCGGTCCTCATACCCATTATCTCCTCCAAGATCACCTGAATGTCGCTTTTAATAGAGCTGATTTTGGTAGTGCACGGGTGGGGTCTGTTATCCCCTTTTCCACTTGCCATTTCCTCTCTATTGGGGAAATATTGTTGGAGTACTACTTTCCTGCTCATCCGGGTGGGGTGTGCGGTGTTGGTTAACCACCTTCCCCCAACGCCAGTCTGGTCTTTACGTGCAGGCTCCTGTGCAGGCACTGGGCTCTCTAAGTCCAAGTTTGGTGCTGACTCCGCATCCTGCCAGGTCAGCCTCGGAGGATCCGCTCCGTCCTATTGCACCTTTTGTTGGTTCTCTCTACAGGGCTGTGCCAGCATCGGTCACGGGCTACGGACCGCTCTCATGGGGGGGCGGGGAGGATGCCGCTCTCCAATTGGGCCTTGCAAGTCAGCTCCCGGGGCCTTCAGTATCCCCATCTACCATGTGTCACCATTCTCGGGGCTGCCCCTGCCACCTCAGGGGGATGCCTTCCAATGTACATCGGACTAGGGTCAATCAAAATCCTGCATGTCGGGTGCCGCACATTCTCAGGGGTCTCGGGAGCTATTACGGTTGCTCTCCCGGACTCTGCAGTTGCTCCTTCATTCACCAGGGCAGGGAACGGAGCCTTCTACTTAGGCGTCCATCTTCCCCCCGTACTCCTCTGGTGGTCTCTACCGATATTTTGATATTTTGAGCGTAATTCATCAACGCCTGACTATCTCTGTCCGTCAACCAGAGATCATAACATATGTATCCAATGGAACCTAATCATTATTTCGAGGCAGAGAGAGTGTATTACATTGGGCAATACATTTGTCATAAATCGCAGTCAATTAACATCTATAACAATCAAACCAGACACATGAACATAATCAGCAGGTACAAAACCCAAAAAAATGAAACGAGAAAGAAAGGAAAAAAGAAGACAGAAGAAAAATCAACCATTAGTCAACTAATTTACTCATTTAACAGATTATCATTCCAACATGCTTTTTTTTTTTAAAAGTGATACACCATCCCACCGTATAAGATGCTTGTAAAGCATTCTACGATGTGACTGCAACAGTGAGCACAACCTCTGAGGTTTTCATACTGTTTCAAACTGTGACATTTGTTCTTAAAATGCACGTTAACAAAGTGCCTGAGGTTATGGGCATCTAACTGTACTTTCACAAATGCTGGAAATAGTATAATTGACGTTAATTACAACTTAGACCACTCAATACTAACTTATGCGCCGCTAATAACCTAAAACAAGTGATGATCTATATTGATTTAGTATTGTTACCTATTTCCATATCGTTCTTATTATACATGGTAGGCGATGCATTTAGTTCATTCATTTAATTGCCAGTCATTCGTATTATCTTCTCCATTTAGACTGATATGCCACACCTCCAGTAAGTGTCAACTATACCCTTAACAGATGAATTGTCAACACCCAAATGAAACTGCTTTGTAGATCACCCTAACATATGGACTCACGTATACATTTCAGGATTTCCTGGAGCTTCTGTACAAGGCTGCCCCAGGCAACTAAAATGATTTATATATATATATTTTTATTTTTTTTATTGTATTGCTTGTAACTCACAATATACAAACATTAGACACAAGCGAATAATCCAGTCAAATAAAAATTCACTGCAAACAACCTAATCCTAAAAAACCTATTACCACTGCAAACCCCACCCCCCGCCCTCACCCAGATTCACCTCCTGATCTAGCCCATAATTTAACATTCGTGCCTGCAGCAACGGTCACTGTCCATATTCTTAATACCTAAGGTATCTGTGGTACCTGTGACGTCTATGGGGCAATGACCTCCTGGACGGCTTCTATGTCTTCCGGAGCATATAGACCCAGCACCAGAGCAATCCAGGCTGCCACTGCGTCATCCACAGCTGGGAGATCAAAATGCCTCAACCCCTCCATGCCTTTGTTTCAGCCTGTGCCCATTTCTCACAGATCTCACCACTAATTATCTTCTTTAGGGCCCGTGTTTTCTTTCCATTCCATCGCAATTCTATGTTTGGCCTGTATATACGCCAAATCCTTCATCTTATGGATGTGACTTGCGCCTTTGGGGCCCGGCAAATGCCCCAGCAGACATGCTCCAGGGGAAAGAACATCCAACTTCAGCACTTCCTGAACATTCTAGTTGCTACCTCATCCCAATATTTCTGCACCGTGGGGCAGTCCCAGAACATATATAATACACTCCTCCTCAGAATTACCCTGTGAGCAAAGTCTCATTCCTGCCCCAGGGAAACGGGAAATCTTCAAGGGGGTCAGATAAGCTCTGTGTCACAAACAGCTGAATCAGTTGTAATCTAGCGCTCCGGGACACCCTCTTATGGTATCGTAGAATTTCCTACCACTGTGCGTCTGAGAAAGGGGCTCCAAGGTCTTTCTCCCATTTGCGTCTCACTACCAGTGGTGCGGGGGAACCTCTCATAAATAACAAATCATAAATCCTGGAAATTGAGTATCCGCCTTCTGATATGTTCTACAGGGTGTCCACAATTGCATGTTTTTCCATTGATTCTCTCCATGTAGGCCAACAGACTGTAATCTCCTTCCTAATCGTGCAATGTAGTAAGCATTGGCCTTGGTGCATCCCGGAAATTTCAGCAAGTTCACCAAATTGTATGAAAGTCGTGTCCCTTAACAGATCCCCTATCGTGACCACTCCACTGGGTTCCTAAATCGCACGTATCGTCTGTTGTGCTTGTGTGGAAGTCGACACCACTGATGCTAAGGGAATCTGCACTGAGATCGGCTTTGAAAGTCCTATGTGTTGAGAGCTCTGTCCCACAATTGCACCCCCAAAGACACTTGGTGTGACCTAATGCGTGCCTGTGGTCTCTTGGCCCATAGTAGTTCCTTTAAATAGAAATGTGGCTCTGTACGCAGGAGCATCCGCGTGTCTGGGTTGGGGTCATTTGCCAACTAGTCCACTACAAAATGCAGCTGCCACGCTAGGTAATACAGCTCAAAGTGTGGAACCCTGATTCCTCTTTGTGGGGTCTACGTTGGGAGGACAGTGCTATTCTGGGCCTCTGCCATCAGAAATCTCTGCATACTGACTCCAACGTCCTGAAGGACTTGTGTGTATAGTTTGGAATGTTAACAAAACAGTGTAATAGTCGAGGAAAGACCACCATTTTCAGCAGAGCTGCTCTACCTATTACCAACAGGGGCAATTTATTCCAAAACCTCATTGAATTTTTAATATTCCCCAAGGTACGAAGGGTGTTATTGACATGTTCTGTCTCTGGGTAGCGGTATATGTTTACTCCCAGGTATCTAAACGTGTCCACTGTCCATTGTAGTGCCAAACCGGGAGTGAGTTCTCCCTCCGTCTGGACAGGTTCACTTACGGAAACATGGAGGACTTGTCAATGCTTATTTTTATCCCCGACTATCCCTCGAACAGCAACAGGGCTTCCATAATCAATTCTAAGTTGTCTTCGGGGTTCTGAATGTACAGTAAGTTGTCCTCAGCATATAGTGATATTAGGTGGCTAAACCCCATCTATAACTGTGCCCGCCTCAAGGTATTGAGCTATGAGCTCCATGGCCAGGATGTAAAGCAATGGGACAGCGGGCATCCCTGTCTAGTCCCTTTTTCTAGTTCCAACAATTCCGAAATATATCTGCCAGTCTTTACTGTAGCAACTGGTTGAGTGTAAATCAGCTGCACCCATCTTAAGTATGTCTTCCCAAAGCAAAATCTGTGCATTTAGAGCCAATCCCACCTCACCAAGTCAAACGCCTTGACCGTGTCTATCGTTGCTATCACGCAAGGGGTCTCCCAGGATGCTGTATGATCTATGACATGATGTATCCTACGCAGATTATAAGACATATTGCTGCCTGGCACATATCCAGTCTGATCTGGATGACTAATCATGTGGATCACCTTTTTCAGCCGATTCGCCAGTGTAGCCTTCAAGATCTTACTATCGTGATTGAGCATGGATAGGGGCCTGTACGAGTCACACTCCTTAGGTGGATTTCTTGGTTTAAGTAGAGGGATGATAATCGATTCTCTCTGGCTGAGAGGAAGAACTCCCTTATCGTAAGAGTCCATGAATGCTTTCAGGAGCTGGGGGGCAAGCTTGTCTATGCATTCTTTGTAGAACTCTCTGTGCAAGCTATCCGAACCTGGGGTTTTGCCTGTAGGCAATGCCCTAATCGAGCTTCAAATTTCTTCCGGTGTGATGAGCTCTTCCAAACTGAAAATCGCCTCTTGGCTTAGGCATGGCAGGTTTATCCCGTCCAATACCTTTCTTACATGTGCCTGTGACATCTGTGGCCCCCCGGTAGAGGGTGCTGTAAAAGTAATTAAAAGCTGCATTAATTCCCACTTGTGTATGACAGAGTACCCCATTCTACATTTGTATTGTATGAATTGGACTGTGATTCTCCTCCCTTTTGTACAACCAGGCCAACAACCTGCCTGGTTTATCCCCTTCCTTGTGTTGTCTCTCAATATACTTAGCATAGTTATGTTTTCCCAGTCTTTCCCAACACACTACACTTATTTCTGATCCTCACTGCCTCCGCCCCTTCTCCATTCTGACCCACACGGGACTGCTGCACCTTCTCTAGCTGATCCTCCGCTAAGGTTAACTCTCTACCCACCCTTGCTTGAATGCTGCTGGATTCTGCAATGGCAGCACCCCTAATGACAACCTTAAGGGCTTCCCATAGGGTGCCAGCGCTTGGGACACTGCCCAGATTGTGTTTGACATACTCCTCAATGTTTTTCTTGATGTGGAAATGAAATTGGATGTCGTATAACGATTCACTTCTAAGCCCTCCACGTGGGTACTGGGGGTTTAAGGGACACATATTGCCATTGAAGTGGGAGGGGTGCATGATCTGACAGAACCCTGCCTCTATACAATAGTGAAACCGTCTGCAATCTCCTGACCAACAAAAAATTAGTCTATCCTGGTGTGGACTGCGTGTGGAGCTAAGTGAGAAAAGTGTGTAGTGTTTGGGTGCAGTGTCCTTCATATGTCTATCAGCCCAAATGTTGTCAAGAGTGTCTGCAGACATCTGGCCTGTTGGGCGGGTTTGCAGTGCCTATTGTCAGATCTATTCAATGCTGGGTTTAAGGTGCAATTAAAGTTGCCTCCCCATATAACCTTGGTGTTCATTAAGGGCTAAGCCTTGAATATAAAGACTGGAAGAACCCTGCAGCATTATGGTTGGGGCATATGTGTTAATCAGGCATATCTCTAAATGTTCCAGGAGCCCATATACTAACACCATTCTGCTATTCCTCATCAGTTTTAACCTGTGTGACCTTAAAATGTACTGAGGGCGATATCCAGATTAGGACCCCACTTGCGTATACCGAATAGGAGGAACCATACACCTGCCCACACCATTTACCAGACAGCAAGCCTGTTTTTCCGCAGTTAAGTGTGTATCTTGCAACAGGGCAATGTCAATTTTCACCCTCCTTAAATGGAAAAAAACTATTCCGTTTCACAAAATTATTCAAGCCCCCTACATTCCAGGTAAGTACGTTCACGGCACTAGCCATTGATATTTACATACTTTGGAGCAGGAGCCCCCACAAACCCAATAGGCACTGTGTATCATAGCAGAACAGCGACAAAAAGTTTTGCCCTTTACCCGAGTACACTTCGGGCATTTGAACAGGTGAACCATTCCACGTGATAACTTCCCCAACTCCCCTCCCTATAAACAAATGCCCCACACAATCTCATGCTTGGGCTTCTCCGCGTCTCACAGCCACCAATGGCGTCTAAACCAGTGGCTTCTGTGCTGTGGATGGGCTCAGTGCCCAAAAAGATAATTAAAAAAAGAACAGTAGGGGTGAGAGAAGAGACCAAGTGAGAGACCCAAGGAGGCCCTGAGGTCCCAACTTCCATCAAATTCTGTTGATGTAACCCCCGAAAGGGGCACATCAACAGACTTAGGCCAGAGGAGACATAAAAAGGAGGAGAGGGTCACTCTGAACACCAAAGCGGCTCAGGTGATGAGCCGCTCATCCCGGGGCTCCACCAGGGCCCACAGTCCTGGTGGACCCGGGCAAATGCAACAGTATCTGGCCCGACTCATCCCTCAGTCTTTCCCGATCTCATAGCTCCTTGCTCCTTGTCCAGGGCACCTCTATCGCCTGCGGCAAAGTATGTTTTCTCTCTGTCCATCCAGTCTTGTACCTCCAATGGGAGTTCAAATAATGGGGCACGATTCTTATACAGGACCTTCATGCGTGCCGGATAAATCAACATGCATCTCAAACCGGCCACTCTCAGTCTGGATTTAGCTGCCGAAAAAACTGCACGCGACTCAACTGTACCTGAAAGGTGTCGTCAGGTTATACCGCCAGGTCCGCCGAGGCTCTGCGTAGACTACCTCCCTGTCTGGAGAAAGAAAGGATCTTCCTTGTAATTCAGGACCTTTGCCATTATGGGCCTGGGGCGACCGGGGGCGGTCTTTTTGTGAGAGCCCTATGAGCTTGTTCAATAGTTAAGCCCTGGGTGAGGTTATTCAGGCCAATTTCTTGTAAAAACAGGTCTGATGCTTGTTTATCTGTTTAGAATCCCATGCTGTGCATATGATCTGACATCCAGTGGTAACCGCAGAGTATTGCATCTTGTCTTTTAGGGACCGAAAGGGGACGTCGGCATAGGCGTGTCTGTAACACTATCACTATTGTGACGTGTAGTGTATCCAAAATCCCTCACGCGCAGAGGTCCCTGAGATTGTTTGTTTCCACCCATATAACTGGTCGCCCTATAGCAGAGCTCTTTATGAGAGACATTGTTTATCTTTATACCGACTTTGTCGGTTATTTCCCCTTAAGTCACTTTGACGATGATTCAAGCAACTTTGGCGAAGACTGCGGGAAGTTTCGACGGCGGTGGATTTCGCCGCCTATGATCCGGCGGCTGCGCCATCCATGCCGCTGGGCCCTCTGGCCAGCGTGCACAGTAGGGAGAGTGGGGTCGGGGTGGCCATATCTTTCATTATGTCTCTCCTCTTTCCCCATCTTTGCCCTCTAGGTCTGGTCATCTTTGTCTATACCTTTCGCTATGGAAAGGACACCATTTAAGTTGTGCCCTAAGTGTAGGTCAGGTACCCGTGGAAAGATGTGCACAGAACGTGTAATTCTTGTCTACCCTAAGATCAGGATGAGAAGCGGTGTGTGGCTTGTAAGCTCCTTCAGCCTAAGACCCCTAAGGAGCACTGTGTAAATCGGTGGCCCGCGTACGGTACGTCGCGGGCTAAACCCTCTTCCCCCACCGCCACACCCGCTGAAAGTGACAGCTGTGTCGGATGTCAACGACCTTGAGGCGGATGCTTCTAGGTCCGCAACGCCCGTCCCCGACCCCTCTAGGCCTGACGTAAGTCTCGCTTCGGGGACAACACCCGGTGACCAGGGCATACAGAAACAACACACTAAGCACACAACCCCATCACTGATTTCAACGGTTCCGTTGAAAAAGGTGAAAGTGTACAGGAGGCCGGGAAATTCACCGACGGGCCCATAGGTCAGTGCTCACCCATGTAAGACAGGATAGCTGCACCATGTGAGGGATGGGGGTGCAGGATTCACTTACTCCAACATGACTCAATAATGAGGACTCAGTAGTTTGGCAAAGGGAAGTCTGTTTAATGACAAGTACATCAAACAGGGAAACAAATGGGAATCAGCATCGTTGCGATCACCTGTCTCGCTCCAACTTCCTCGAACTTCAGTTGAACAGCAATTCTTATGGGCAATATTTGTCATCATTGATGTCTAATTCTACAAAACTCGTCATGCAATATAATTGGTTAGGAAAGATAACTTAAGTATAGGTGCTATATCTGTATATGATAATGGAACATGCGGATTGGATAACTCTTATCGGGTGGGCATCTACACCCCTCCCTCTACATCACACGTGATAGGCGTCACTGCAAGTACGACGTCTCATTGGTTCTACGATATATAGGACCCCAGATAACTTGGTCCATTGTGATTGGGCAGGTTACACCCCTAGACATAAATTTCCACTTTTAATTAGCAGCATGCAGAATGGACACCCAGGTGCCTGGTGTCCCAAGTTTCACCCTGCCTCCCTTCCATCAATCAGTATCTTGGGCTATGTGTCCATTAGTTGGCTGGGTATGGCCTCGAAACTGTAGCCTCTTATCAGGAAAAGTTATGGCATCTTCGGGTTCTGGGTGACATCAGGCGGTGGTACCTCTTCGCGCCTGGCTGATCACGTGCTAGTTCACCATGACTCTGCTTCAGTTTCCAGCTTTTAGTGTATTTAATTCTGTTTCAGCCTCGCCACCTGCATGGGCCCCCCTTATCTTGACCTTCATGGGGCAGGCTGGTATGATCTGAAGTTTGAGTCTTGTTAGCTGACGCTCTCCTCCCTTTCTCTGGATGACCTCGATTTCCTAGGCATGGGCTGCTCTTTGTTGAGTTTCGATTCCGCTCCTTCTCTTGACTCTGGCTGGGTTACGAAACTTGGCCTGTCAGGCCTCTGGCAGCCTGGGTACATTTCTGCTTTTACAAAATGGAGTCGCATTTGTATAATGTGTCTTATTGAGGTAGATATATGGTTGGCGCTTGCCGCTCTAATCTTCTACTAAACATTGCAAGCAGTAACGTTTTCTTTAGCCTCTTGCGTTGCAAGCCTATTTACACACGTTTAACTGGTCGGTTGCTTCCATCTTGTCTCCTAGAAACGTTTCCTTACGTTTTAACATTGTCTCTTCTCTGTGTGCATTACATTTATTTTCGTAGCTACTCGCACTGGAGTGCTTGTCTTCGATAGCCGCTTTTGTTCATTCATGAGTCTGTTCAGGCCCTTGTGTCATTTCCACTGGCCTTCCATTAGGGCTCTTTGGGTCTCTTCATGGACCGTCTGTAGGTACTCTTCGTTTCGTATCAGCGGCTGGTACGGCTGTCTGATATGGTGCCGTGCTGCCCAGGGTTGTCTGGTTATGGGCACTTCAACAGGTATGGATCTTCTGATGTACACTGGGCAGAGCCCCAGTGCAGCTCTTTGTTGGTTCATTTGTTCCTCATACATCACATACCTTGGTGAGTACTCTCCTGGTACCTCAAAATGAGGGCTAGGGGTGCAGGCCATATCTGGGACCTCCTCTGCACTCCCCCCCTCGTCGGTTCATCGACCACTTCTGCAATCTCCTTTGCATTTATTTCCTTTGATTCTTCGGTGTCATGCTCATCGTCTTCAGGGTTTGTACATGATGGTGTGAATGTGAGTCTTCGAGGTCCATGTTTTTATCACCCCTTTCAAACTCCCTGCTGTTTTCACATGCTCATCTTTGTTCCGGGTCATTAGCTGACATTGTCCGTTTGGGCTGCAGTAGATCCATTTTCCTTCATACCTTCTTCGTTTCTTAGGATATGTGAACTTTGTTCCTTCTGGCGCAAATTTGCTGGCCTTCACAAAGTCTCTTATTTCTTCATCAGTCAGGTCTCTGGGCTTCCACCCTTGTTCGACATCAGCCATTAATTTCATCCCTATGCCTTTCTTCGCAGTTTTCTGGTACTGTGCAATGATTATCTTGATAACACAGAATCCTAGCAGTACCATTGATAATAGTGCTCTCAGAAACTTGAATATATCTGCCATCCATTGTGGGACCCATGAGAATAGGTCTCCAAACCAGCTGTCATCGTCCACTTCATCACTTTCATCGATCATCTGGTTTTTCAAGTTTGTCAACATACTTATGGCTTCTGTTAAGGTTCCGTTTTCTTCATCGTGCGATGGTACAAATGTGCAACATGATTCTCCGATTTTTGCACAGACACCTCCATCCATTGCTTTGATCATGGCAAGCACATATCTGTTCTGGAGGGTCATTAGTCTGATTGCTCTCAGCTCTTCTTTGATCACGTTAAATCCTTTTATAGTGGTATTGATGGTCTGCAATAACTCCCATCTGGTTATCTGCAACCATTTAGCATTCACTCCAATTTGGATGTGTGGCAAGAGCATCGTGGTGAACACTGTTGAGGTGAGGCTGAACAGCCTGTGTTCGTATGGGATTGCATGGAATGCCTCTTCTGATTTGGTAGAAAAGTAATTTTCTCTCTTCATCTTGGATGCCAATTCCACAGACCTCCTTCTCCTTAGATGAGCATCTGCTTTCGGGAAACTGTCCAACTTCAGGTCATTCTTAGGGATCACTAGCGCTGGAACGTGGACGTTCACCAGTGTGCATATGCCTCCCCAGTTTTTCAGTAGTCTTATGTATGCCTTGGATCCACACGCCCAGTAATGCTCCATAATAACTGCGGTTCTTTGTGTCATTCCTGGGGCTTCAAAGATTCGTCCGCAGTTTACATTCTCTCCCATCTTCCTTGTGCCATTACTTCTGAAGCATAGTTTTGGGCTTTCCAGTAGTACTATCTGCAGGGGTCCTCCTCTGTCTTCGACCCATCTTAGCAGCTTTACCAGTTTTTGCCATAGAGGTTTGCATAATTTCTGCAAATTCTCTATTGCTTCTCGGCAGGCTCCAAAGACCATCCAAACTCGGCAGATTACTACTCCACCTTCCCATCCATCTGGGGAAACCACTGTTCCCCAAATCTGCATTTGTCCTCTGTTCTTCCAGGTCTGAGCCTCTTCTGCAGTTTTTCCTTGAACGTTCAATCATGGATTTATCACCCGACGTGTTCCTAATCCTTTGACGCCAGGATTCTCGTATCTGATCACGTGATTCCTTGTGTGCACCCTGTTTCTTGTTTTAATGTCCTGGACGTAGCCATCTTCATCCGGGTAATCCTTTTCATTGGCCAATATCAACGAGGCGTCTTTTCCCATAAATTGTCCTCTGGTGTTACACATTGCTACATGTGACATACAGTGTGCTGTAGGGACATCAATTTCTACAGCCACGAAGATCTTGGATTTTCCCATGCTGTATGGTAGGAGTGCACAGACGAAGCATTCTCCTTCTGACTTTCTTTGTCCTACTTCCTTCATGTGCTGGTACCATATGTTGTTTCCGAGGTGGGCTGTGCTGTCCAGGTAATCGTTGAGCTCATTGTTATCTTCATGCAGGCTTCTCTTGATTCTCAGCGTTCTTCTGTAGTTTGCTATTACTATGTCTTTAAAAGCATCTGTGCTGCTTTTCCACTATGTGCGTCTTGGTAGGGCAGGCTGCCTTGGCTGTATCTCAGTGGTAGGAGAAGGTTTTTTGTGTCTTTTCCTTTCCTCTTGTAATCTTCCATAGAGGTTCTCTAACCGCCGTTGGCTCACCAACTCCCCAACGCGTGGCTGTGTCGTAGGTCTGGTGATTGTTAGCAGTGTTCGAGCTGACATGCTTGCCGTTACAGACTCTGTAGTTCTATTTTTCAGCTCCTCATGCAGTTTCTTTGCTCTGCGTATAAATGGGGACAAATAATCTATCAGTATTTGTGTTTTCTCTGTGAGTTCCTTTGCGGCTACTTCTGTTCTTTTGAGGGATTTTGCTATGCCCTCTTTCATTGGTTTCTCACTTGGTTCTCCTTGGTTACTTTCACTATTTTCTGGAACTAATTGTTCGGTAGGCAGTCTCCCCTTCTCTGCTGCCTTCGTTGGAGTCCCTGTAACCATTGAAACTTGCCATTGTATGTGTGCATCCTGTGTGTGGGTGCGTGCAGTGGTCAGTGCTGTGTTTTCATTCATTCCGTTCTGACCCTGTCTCCAGCTTTTCTCGTCATTTGTTACCTCAAGTGTGTCTGAATCACCGCTAATTATATTTAATTTTAGTTTGTTAACTTTAATATCAGGTTTTCTTGGGACTGGGATGACTATATAGGGTCTGGGTGCTTTCGTAGGCCCCAGACGTTCATTATCTGGTGGGTGCACTGAGATTGGGACACTTCATGCACCAATAAAGAAAGCAGTTCTGATAGTCAATGATAGAAAGACAATGATAATTACTACGGATATACACATAATAGACTTGTAGGACATCTGGCAGCATTTCCTTCCAGGGAAGCGGGGGCACCCCTGTGCTGGTGGTAAAACCAAGTTACTGTTCTGTGCCCCCATTTCAAACAAATCCATAGTCAGTTATTTTTTCCTCTTCTTGCTCTGATCTCGTAGTTCAAGAGTTCATTACTACTTAAGTGACGAGTGCTTTTTCATGTGTCCCCACTCTTGCGGGTGCTGTTGGTAATCTCTGGGTATGCAGTACAGTTCCTGTGCTAGACTATGGAAAAAGGGTTAGGCTAGCAACTTTGGTATATCACATTCATAATGCATATTTACAGTAGGTAAAAACCCAGTGCATTCCTCGACTTTGCCTTGGTCGTGAGGACATTCTGGAACCTGTACAATGCGAAGGAATGAAAAGATGGAGCTGCTAAAAATCACACAAAAATAAAATGTTGTAAAAATTAAAAAGAAAGTGAACATGAAAAATAAAAATTAAAATAAGGAAAAATAGAGGAAAAAGTAAAAAGAAAAAATAGGATGGTGTAGTTCTTGTCTCTGCTCTCCTCGATCTGTCCTGTGGTGGAAAATTGAAGAACTGTGTTTCTGTCCTCGGTTTGTTCCACAGCTAAAGATAAAGCACTGTCTCTCTCTCTCCACGATCTGTCCCACGGCGGAAAGTCTCACTGGAACCTCCTAAGGTATTCTCGCTGGAAGTTGGATAGCTCTACCTGGAGCATTATGCCGTGGAGGAGTGTACCCATGTGTGGGGCGTTGGCCGGATCTCTAAAGAAGGTGATGACGTCAACATCTGCAGGTCTCCCCACCATTTCCGGATAGTCTGTGACTAGTCTAAGCAGGACGTTGTGTGCCAGCCGGGTGTCTTCGGGTGATAGGGACATTTGTCCTGTTTGGCTGGGTCCTGGTCATGAGCTTTTCTTTTGCTTTGCACAGTCTCTGCACCTTCCTGTTGCGTGGACTACCACAAGGTGATTTAGCTTAGTCCACAGTTGGTTCAACTAAGCTAGGTTTCTTGGGTCTCTGATGAAAGTACGTGTGTCAGTTGTTCTCCCGATGAATCCTGGGCATTTCTCGATTATTTGGAAGAACAGAGTAAATGTAAGTTCATCAATGTCTACTTGCGGTGGAAGCATTTGTGTCCTCTTCGCTTTGCTCGGGTAGCTTGGCGAAGGCTTCTGCGATGACAGTCAGTAGTTGCCAGATTATTTTCTTGTTCGCAGGGTCTTGAATTAAGTCTGTGACACTGGTCTCTCTCCCTATGAGTGACAGATATGATAGCACCACCAATTGAAAGTACGTAAGCACTTCCCACTTGGGGCTTCTGCTAGGAGATACCATGAGTTTTGTGAACAAAGTCTTGATAGTGGTTGCTTCAGGATACTGTGTTATGCTCTCAGAAAATATTTTATTTGCAGTCTATCAGAGTCTTGATTCTTTGTGCTACTTGGGCATGACGTGCCTTCAAGAGTTCGTTTTATCAATGTTGTTGTGGCTTTGGATGTGCTTCTCTCTACCCTGCAACTAGGATGCACAGAGTGTTCGTTTTATGTCCTTTATCATCTTTCACTGGTTTGAGAAAATGTCTTGTTTAAAAGCCACACTTTAAACCAGAGTTCTTTTTGCCTTCATTTTGCTGCTCATGCGTCCTTCTTCCTTGCCATGGATCTCGTCTGCATGTGCAGAGGTTCTTCCCCGTTGTCTGTGGTTCCTTTGTGATTGGATGCAGCTGGAGGGCTCTCTCCTATATAAGGTTTAATGTCATTCAGGAAGAGCCATGCCCTTCTGCCCTGGACCTTGACAGCTGAACGAGTGCAGTCCTCCACGATGAAAGGGCCATTGAATCGTGGCTCATCCCACTTTTTCCTTGTAAAGTTCCTTATAAGAATGGTATCACATGGGAAGACGGGTGACGCACATAGACTTTGTGCAGAGTCTGTTTCAGCACTTCCTATTGTATTTTGTGCTGCGCTACCCTCTTCTTCGTCGATGCAGCTGGCCGAAATGACAGAGATGCTGGATGTCATACAGTTCAGGTACTCCTGCATCTCTGTTCCCAAGACCTCTGTTGAAGGCTGGGCATCACATCTAGCTCTATCTCGGGGGGTAAGAGGGGTCCTCATCCTTCTGCCAGTGACTATCTCGTGCGGCGTAAGATGATGGTCGGAGCCTGGTTGGTTCCGAAGTGCATACAATGCCAGTGGTAGACAGTGCAACCTTCCCTTTTTTAATGTGAGTTTCAGCTTGGCTATCCTATCCTTTAACAAGCCGTTGAGCCGTTCACATATGCCTTTCCCCTCCGGATGATAGGCCAACAAGAACTTGTTCTTTATACCAAGCAACAAGCTGATCTGCTCAAAACCTGCATTAACAAAGTGAGCCCCGTTGTCTGACCTCATTACCTCACACACCCCCCATCTTGGGAACACTTCCCTCACTAGAAATTTGGCAGCACAGGTAGAGTCTGGGTGTGCACAGGGACCTGCTTCTATCCATCTAGAGAATGGACACACCATCACAATTAAATACCTGTTCCCGTTGCACACTTGAATCATGTCGACATAGTCGATATGCAAGTGCTGGAATGGTCCATTTGGCCAGGGGATAACTCCTCTCACTACTTTTAATGTGTGCCCAGCGGTGAACTGTTGTTAGATAATGCAGTTCACCATGAAAAATGCAACATGCTCTCCTAAATTCGTTGTAAACCAGTCTTCTGAGAGTGTTGCAGCGAGATTTTCTTTTGTCATATGTATAGGGTAGTGTAACTGCTCCAATGCTACCTTCAGTAGGGCGACAGGCATCACTGGTTTACCAGTGCTGTCTTGCCTCCACAACCCGTCAGAGGGGTTTAAGGAACACCCTTGACGCTTCCACAAATTTTTCTCCTCCTGAGGTGCCTCCCCTTGTAGCTCCATTAGCTGAGTCTGCCCCATGTTACTATAGGCTTCGGGTGTGGCTCGTGCTACCATCATACGCTCATGGATACCTGCCACCTCCACGCCCATGATTGTTTTGTTTTTTGGATGCCATACGCTTGGCTTCCTTGTCCGCTTCATGATTTCCACGTGACACGAAATCCGTCCCCTTGGTATGAGCAGCACATTTCACAACCGCTATGCCGACTGGGAGCTGTAGTGCTTTTATCAACCTGTCCAATAAGGCTGCATGTTGCACTGGCGTGCTGTCTGCTCGGAGGTAGCCCCTCCTTTTCCAGCGCACTAGACCTGCATGCACTGCGGACATCACATAGGCGGAGTCACTGTACACCGTTACTTCCTGGTCTGCATGGTTCTCAATGGCGATTATCAGTGCCAATAGTTCTGCAGCCTGTGCCGAATAATGAGATGGTATTCGTGCACTAACGAGTACTCGAAACTCTCCATTCGCTAGGTGTTTTACCACGGCCACGCCTGTATATCTCTGTCCATCTTCTTGGTCGATTCTTGAGGAACCGTCAATGAACACGATTTCACCACTTGCCAGGGCATTTTCCTTTACCCTGGTGATTTCATCATAGAATTCCTCATAATATGCACAATCGTGTATGGGTTCTCCCTCTGTAACTGGCTCTGCTATGAACGGAGCTGGATTCACTGTTTTACATCGAACTATTTTGATTGATGGGTTGGAGATAATCACCTCATATGCAGATGCTCTCTGAGATGTCAGTGTGCCCTTTGGCTTCTCTAGTATGGCGAATAGCGAGTGCTCAGCGTACAATGTCATGGAGCACCCCATCACAATGGATGATGCCTTTTCAATGGCAAATATGGCAGCGGCTAGATTTTGTTCGCATGGGAAATGGCCCCTCATAACCGGGTCCAGACTCCTGCTGTAATATGCTAGGGGCTTGTACCCCAGGGAGGTTCGCTGAGCGAGCACTGCGGTCATAAAGATGCCATTGGTATGTGAGAACAGGTAGAATTCCTCTGTATAATTTGGGATCTCTAGAACCGGGGCCTTACAAATTGCCCCCTTAAGTTCTGCAAACCCCTTCTCCATTGCCTCTGTCCATTCAATTTCTCCCTTTGTTACCTGGGTTCTCTTCAAAGCCTGAAGCAAGGGCTTGGTATACGAGCTGTAATCGAAGACCCATGCTCTGACATAATTGCACAAGCCTAAGAAGTTTTGCATTTGTTTTATCGTAAGTGGCTTAGCCGTGTTCATGATAGCTTCATGTAACCCCTTTCTGGGGTTACCTTTTTCCCTTCGTGTGAGATTAGCTGGCCTATGTACAGCACTTCTCGTTGACAGTATTGTAACTTTTCCTTATCAACTTTATACCCTTTCTCAGCCAAGATAGTCAATAGCTGGACAGAGTCGCGCCTGCATTGTTCCGCAGTGACGCTGCAGATTAGAATGTCATCCACATACTGCAAAACAACACTGTTTACTGCAATATTGCTTAGGTCCATCTGCAGGACTCTGTTGAAAATGGATGGAGACTCACAGTAACCCTGTGGCAGCCTCGTGCTTTTTAAAGGCGCATTTGCCTGAAAGTGAATGACGTCAGGTCTTGTGAGTTACGGTGCAACGGGATTGAGAAAAATGCATTTTTCAAGTCAATCACCGTGAAATATTTTGCCTCAGTGATAAAATTGTGGATGGATTAGGGACTAGAGGGAACTTGGCTTCAACTATATTGTTTAATGCTCTTAAATCTTGGATTAAACGCCAAGACCCTCCCTTTTATTTCTTGACAGGGTAAATCATCGTGTTGCAAGGTGATTCTGACGTCACTAGGATGCCCTGCTCCATCATGGCGGAAATTGTCTTTGCGATCCCTTCATCTGCCTTTCTGGACATAGGATCTTGTCGTGCTCTTGGTAAAATTGCTCCTGGTTTCAGTTTAATTTTCAATTCACCTGCCCCTTCAGGAGGCCTACATCATAGGGCCCTGTAGTCCATACCGCGACAGGCACTTGGGCCATGTCGTCATCAAAGTATTCTGGATGTATTAGCGCCAACATCATTCTCTGTGGCATCTCCCGTTTGATCATTTTGACCCAAAATATGAGACTCCCTTCTACCCTTGTCTCTTCTAGGTCAGGGTGTTCTTCGAACAGATCGTCATCGGTGACGTCAGTCACTCGATACCCTTCTTCGATGGCGATAATCGCACACCATTGTCTGCCTTCATTGTCATATCCTTCGACCAATACCACTTTCCCTCGTACTGCACCAGATTGTACCATTAAGGGAAATACTTGTCCCTCCTCTTCGTGCATAGGTATTCTGGGTCTGAATAGAAACTCATCAGGTATCCTCATAGTTCTATCTGCGAGGCCTGGCAATCCCGCCATGAGCATCCGCACGCCGTATGCGAAGACTTCTGGCTCTAATGGTATAGCTCTCATGGCTATACGTCCTGAGTATTCTCTGATCATTTCGCACACGTTTGAATAATGCATTCCTGGAGTGGAGCATACTATAGCATTCTCGGTAAATGAGATTGTCATATTCAATTTAGTCATTAAGTCCCGACCCAGGATGTTTACTGGGGTCTGACGTGAATATAATGAGGGTACATTCATTTTGCGCTCTCCCACAGAGACTGGGAGCGCGTCTGTAAAGGGAACTCTACTGTGAGCTCCCGTGAAACTCTGAGTATCTATGGCTTCGCCGGACAAGGAAAATGTGCCTTCTCGTATGCACAAGCGCATCGCACCCGTGTCAACTAAGAAGGAATATTCTTTACCACCTATGACGACATTCACCCTAGGTTCCCTATTAGGGTCTGATGTCACTGGTAGGATAGAACACATCAGAGTCCCCCGTGAGCTGTCCTATTTCATATATAAGTTCGGCCCGCTGTATACTTGCTGATTTCCCCCATTCCCAGGGTTGACTCCCCCTCCGGAGCTAGTGCCCTGTGACATTTGCGGTGGTGCCTGCTGGGATTGTCCCTGCGGTACGTTCCCCATGTGCAGTGGTGGAACCGCTTGCTGTGCACCCTGCTGCAAGCCTGGCGCCTGCTGCTGCACTGTGTGGTTTTGTGCAACGCCCTGTTGCGGGACGGCTGGCTGATTCACCATGCCTGCCCCCATCCCTTGGCTATTTTGCCACATGCCTTGGCTTCTGCACACGCGCGCCACATGTCCTGTCATTCCTCACAGCCAACACACTGCCGGTGGTCGGGCCATCTGTCTATCTGACGTAGCTGGACTGTCTGCGCATTCTGAAAACCACAATGATTATTCTGAAAGCCTCCCTGGTTACCTCGAAACCCACCCTGGTTACTCTGCCATCCTCTTCCTCCAAAACCCCTTCCCCTTGGGTAAAATCCCGCGCTACCTTGGTTATTCTGGGATGGGTTAGCTACTGATTGCGCTCTTGGTTCAGCTGGGCTTGTCAGCATGGCTCCCTCGAGAGCATACTTTGAGAGTTTCTTTTGCACCAGCTTTGCTTCCTCACCCTTACGAGTTGCCTCCTTCTGGTTCTTTTCTTGCAACAATCTGCAGTAGTGTGCAATTGTCAACTCTATTTCGGCCCATGGTTTTGCTTCTACTCCTACCAATTTGTTGAGCTGCTTCTGCACCGGTTCAGGCAACCCCTGGCATAATATGTGGTCGAATACAGGGATAGATTTCGTCCAAGACTCATCTGTTTCGAGCACCCACGCGTCTTGAAAATTCTGGATATAAATCAACGGATCCTCTGACTTTCATTTTCCGAGCCATTATAGCTCCCATATCTGAAGTGTCTGGATATAGCGTTTGCAACGCTTTCCACACTGCTGCTCTACAATTTTTAAATGGTGCTCTGTCATGGGAGGTGTTGATTATGGTTACCCTAGGGTAGCCTGCCCGTATCCATACATCGTCTGCTCTTTCACCAAGTATGACAATTAGGAGGCCGTTAATGTCCCCTATAGCTAAGGTTACACCCCCCGTCATTTTCTCTAACTCATGTATCTACTTTCCAGCTCCCAATGTCAGCATTGGAAGCTTATTTTTAAGGTTCTCTCGGTCCATGTGTGGCCATAGAATATATTGTGGTCTTGCTCCCCCCTTTTCTAGCAGTGGGAATTGGAATGCGCAGTCTTCCTTTTCTTTCCCCATAGCTCTTCGATCTATTGCTGCGGTGGCATATCCGCCTTGCCATCTCCCTGGTAATGCCCTTAATCTATCTGCATAGGCAGGTGCTGACGCACCCCTCTTATCGTGGGGTGTTCCTTCATGTCGGCCGGACTGCGTGGCAGACTTCGGTGTCCTACTTGCGGACTCGCTAGCATCTGACCATCGTACCCCTTGGTCCCTTGGGAGCCGTTTTTCGCACTGTCTCCCTTCCTCGTGTGCCTCATCCTCTGTTTCCTCACCGGAGTCAGATTCTGCTACCACTACTTCGGGTAACATCCTCAGTGTCAGATAGCTGAGTGCTCTCCAGGTGTTTATCTTCCCTTCCCCCTTGGGATGTTTGCTCCAGCCCCATCTCATCGTATATTTTATCGATCGTTTCCCCGATATTTCGGGTGTCGAAGTCATCTTCAATATTTGTCCCACTTATTCCTTGTACCGAGTCTTGTGCAGGAAATAATTCTTCTATGTCTTCCCATTCTACAACAGGATTGGGTTTTTTAACTTCCTGCTCCAAATATTCTAGATCTCGTGCCCTCTGTCTGCACTTACGTTCTGCTTCCTCTTCTATTCCCTTGCGCTTCTTCGCTTCTTCTCTAGCCTTGCCTACTTCCCTCATCCTTTCATTTCTACATTCCTTTGCCCTTCTAATTTCCTCATCTTCTCTTCTCTTCATTTTTTTCACTCGTGCTCTTTGCTCTTCTTCCGACCTTTGCTTATTATTATGTTTGTACTGGTCGTAGGCTACCTTCTGGTTGTGATCGAGCTGTTTCTCTTGCTCTTCGCGATCTAATTGTTCTCGCTTTAGCCTATCCTTCCTTCTTGTCCTTTCGTCCCTTACTTCATCTCTTTTTCACTCTCTCTCCTTTGCATCTCATCAGACCTCTCTCTAGGCTTTATATCATCACTTCCTTTTCCATCCAACTTCAGCAATATCTGACCTCCCATCCATTCGTCTTTCGCGACTGCTATCTCATCAACTCTACCTTAATTTCCCTTTAATTTCTTTCCCTCTCTCTCCTTATCAGGAGGTGCACAACGCTGTACCTGATCTTTTCCTTCATCTTCGCGTCTCTCCTTGTCCCTCGGGACCGCGGAGGCAATATTGTTTTCCTGTTCCTTTCCCTTCTTGTCGTCACTACTGTACCTAGGCGACTCATATGCGGGGTTGCTATACCCCGTGGCTGCCTTAAGTTCTCTTAGCGGGTAAAGCCCATATGTCTTACTCCCTTCAATGACTGGCTCAGGCGGGGCTGGTGGTGTGGTAGGAGTCTCACCCCTCTCCGTACATACATTTAGTATCCAGTCTGTGGGTGGTTCTTCCACCTTCATCTCTTAAAACATCTTCCACAATTCTAGAACAGCAAGACGTTCCTCTAGCTTCTTGCCTGTATATGTGGCATGTAGAAAAGTCGTCATATGTTGTAAGACGGCTTTAGATAGGCACCCATTCTGTGGCCACGGCATAAACATCTTGTGGGCAGTAACCTTAACCCACTCTGTGCTATACTTTTTTAGTTTAGGAGCATGCTTAGGTAGTTACATGCACAGATGTGCATGTGGGGTGACCTCCTCCATTTTCAATTCCGTTACCAACAATATTTATACAGTTTGTTATCCTTCTACTAGTATGAGCGAGCACCAGATGTGCAAGCTCCGCTCCAATCCAATCTTTTCCCGCCAACATTTTTTATACTATCAATTAACTCAAAACCATCAATTAATTGGCGATTCCCTCTCAGTTACAGAATCGTGTAAAACCAAATTTCATTTCGGACAAACAACGATACAGTTCTATTACATTTGACGTACAACAGAACACATATGACAGACACTTGACAGACTAGACAGACACCAGCTGGTCATAGATATACCTGCCTTCTAATCAATACCCCGTCATGGAGTTTAAACAAACTCCTTTGATGCGTCTTTAAACGTCACCGTAGTCTAATTGTCCCTTATTATATGGGCTATGAGTTCACGTTTCTTCTGACTGCTGTATTAAAATGCAGGAATAAGGCAAATCCTTACCTTTTTATCTCAGGTGCCCCCCTGGTAATCCTTCATTTTTTATCTCAGGTGTCCCCCTGGTATCCCTTGTTTTTCTCTCGTGTGTTCCCCCGGTATCCACTCTTTATATCTCTTATGCTCGAGTCATTAACCCCAATATATACACAGTCCTCTCTACTTCTGACTATTCTATTTTTTCCTCCGCCACGGTCCGTTACCTTTCCCTTACTTGTCCTAATACCTATAAGACATTTGCCAAAGTAACGAGTTCATTGTTTCACTCACCGATCACATCTTTTTTCCTCTCTGGAGCTTCGGGATCACCGCCCTTTCCTCTTCAGCCTCTTACGGTTTTTTCGTCTGGTTGGCTGCCCGTGGGAATGAGAAGGGTTATGCTTGGAAAGGCGGGTTCCTTCAGACCCACTGTAGATTTTTTATTAACTTACACTATCATTGTCCACGGGAAGCTTCTCAGCCTACTCAGCCGGAATGGCGAAAGGACTTGTGATATTGCAGAAGGCCCAGATTTACTTCGTGCCGTCGGTCTATAGGTGTCTTATAACTATATTAATCAATAATCGATAATCAATGGCCGTAACCATCCTCACGCTACCAAGTGTACAGGAGGGCAGGAAATTCACTGACGGGCCCATAGGTCAGTGCTCACCCTCTAGTACTTGTAAGACAGGATAGCTGCACTATGTGAGGGATGGGGGTGCAGGATTCACTTACTCCAACACGACTCAATAATGAGGACTCGGTAGTTTGGCAAAGGGAAGTCTGTTTAATGACAAGTACATCAAACAGGGAAACAAATGGGAATCAGCATCGTTGCGATCACCTGTCTCGCTCCAACTTCCTCGAACTTCAGTTGAACAGCAATTCTTATGGGCAATATTCATCATCATTGATGTCTAATTCTACAAAACTCGTCATGCAATATAATTGGTTAGGAAAGGTAACTTAAGTATAGGTGCTATATCTGTATATGATAATGGAACATGCGGATTGGATAACTCTTATCGGGTGGGTGTCTACACCCCTCCCTCTACATCACACGTGATAGACGTCACTGCAAGTACGACGCCTCATTGGTTCTACGATATATAGGACCCCAGATAACTTGGTCCATTGTGATTGGGCAGGTTACACCCCTAGACATACATTTCCACTTTTAATTAGCAGCATGCAGAATGGACACCCAGGTGCCTGGTGTTTCACCCTGCCTCCCTTCCATCAATCAGTATCTTGGGCTATGTGTCAATTAGTTGGCTGGGTATGGCCTCGAAACTGTAGCCTCTTATCAGGAAAAGTTATGGCATCCTCGGGTTCTGGGTGACATCAGGCGGTGGTACCTCTTCGCGCCTGGCTGATCATGTGCTAGTTCACCATGAATCTGCTTCAGTTTCCAGCTTTTAGTGTATTTAATTCTGTTTCGGCCTCGCCACCTGTATGGGCCCCATGGGCGTAGGACATGGGAGGGACAGGGGGGACAAAACCGCCCCACAATTTTGAGTGGGGGGATGTAATGTAATTTATCCCCCCCAGAATATGTGTTTGTTGTGTCGTGCAGGAATCTGTTTTTGAAGTGGGGGGAGGGGCTGCTTACTATGTAAGCTGCCCTCTCCCTCCTGGCCCCCAAAGCATGGGGCAATACCCTGGGGGCAGATGAGTGATCATCTGCCCCCAGGGAAGGGGGGGCAAACAAAACAAAAAAGATTTTTTTTAAACGTAGTTTTGGGTGGGGTGGGTGTTGGTGGGACCACTAGGCACCAGGGTTTTTTGCAAGGAAGGTTACCCTCTCCCCCCCACCCTACATGGATGGGGGCACTTTATGTAGCCCTCTCTGGGGGCAAATTTCTGCCCCTAGGAAGGGGTACATGAGATGCCCTCCATCCATTTGGGGTGGGGGGGGAGTCCACTGCAAATATTGGCAGAGCCACCCCCAAAGCCTAGGGCAGTACATTCTGCCCCCCCCGGGTTCAGATGGCCACACACATGTGCCCATCTGCCACTAGGAAAGGGGCAAACAAATTATAACTTGTTTTGGGTGGGTGTGGGGGGGTCACTGAACCACCATAGATGTTTTTAGTGGAAAGGGGGGTGGCCCTCTGCCCCACCCCAAATGGATGCGGGGCATCTCATGTAGCCCTCCCTGGGGGCAGATTGCTAGCACAATCTGCCCCTAGGAAAGAGGCAAAACAAAAATTAAAAAAATAACTTGTTTTGAGTGGGTGGGGGGACACTAAACCCCCACGGATGTTTTTAGTGGAAAGGGGGGGGTGCCCACAAGTGTCTTCTTTTCAGAAATTCATGGGATTCTCTGTTTTCCTTGGTGGCTTCGACACCCTATGCCCAAATCTGTAGGTTGTCCACATGAGCAAAATCTGCTTTGCCGAAAGGCTTGGGGTTATCAGTGGGTTAGCCTTTTCCCTTTGCGCCGAGGTAGGTGCATCCACACATGTGAGGTACCGTTTTCGTCGGGACACCTGTGGGAACGCGGGAAGGTAGGACATCTGTTGTTGGCGGCGTGTTTCGGTGGTGGGCAGAGGGAAAACCAAGGAAAACAGGGAACCCCATGCATTTCCAAAAAGAGGACACCCGTGGGAATCGACAGAGGTCTGACTTGCGCGAAACGCCCCAGAATGTATTACCCACAATCCCTGGCAAAATCTGAAATTTAGTGAAAAAAGTACAATTTTCAGACTTTTCCCTCTTGCCACCCACCGAAACACGCAGTCAACTCCACATGTCCTACCTTTCCAAGTTCCCACAGGTGTCCCGACGTAAACGGTACCTCACATGTGTGGATGCACCTACCTGGGCGCAAAGGGAAAAGGCTAACCCACTGGTAACCGCCAAAGGGTTTGGAGGGACAACCTACAGATTTGGCCCTAGGGTGTCGAAGCCACAAAGGAAAACAGGGTACGCTATGCATTTCCAAAAAGAAGACACCCATTTGAATCCACAGAGTTCTGACTTGCGCAAATCGCCCCAGAATTTAATACCCACAATCGCAGATAAAGTGAAAATTGTGGTTTTTCCACCAAATTTCAGACTTTGTCAGGGATTGTGGGTTATAAATTATGGGGCAATTCGCACAAGTCAGACCTCTGTGGATTTCCACAGGTGTCTTCTTTTCAGAAATGCATGGAGTTCCTTGTTTTCCTTGTGTGGCTTCGACACACTAGGCCCAAATCTGTAGGTTGTCCACATGAGCAAAATTCCTGAAAATCTGCTGTGCGAAAAGACTTGGGGTTACCAGTGTTTTAGGCTTTTCCCTTTGCACCCAGGTAGGTGCACCCACACATGTGAGATACCGTTTTTGTTGGGACACCTGTGGGAACGCGGGAAGGAAGGCCATGTGTTGTTGGCTGCGTGTTTCGGTGGGTGAGTGAAATGTGCGGAAATTGTGTTTTTTTTTTTTCTGTCATTTTCCCGATTTCCCCCCAAACTATGGAATGTTTCCCTACATAGTTGTTGCCTGGTCTGTGCAAATCACCCCTTCCTAAACTTGGAATATTGTCTACTTTTCAGAAATGTATGCCTTTCGGGCTTGCCATTCAGCTTTCCTACCCTTTTCTTCCATTCCGTCCACGCATGTCCTATTAAACAAAAAAACATCAAAATCGTCTACCTTTCACAAAACAGCTGATTAGCATATCAAAATATGTTATTTTGGTTTCCACTCACTTAATCTGTTCTTGAAAGCCTGCAAAATGGTAAATCCAGCACAGCAAACCATTTGTTCCTAGCTCTTACGAGGAAAACACCACAGGCTTCTTTGGACAACATTTTATTGGCATTTTCTGAAAAAAAAAACAAATGTTCTCCTTTTTGGTTCTTTTCTCTCACCCCCCTACAGCAAACTAGCATTCCAGGGTGCCGTTACGACCGCCTACATGTGGGAAAAAAGGGGCCAACTTTGGCCGAGATATCTCATGTAACAAAGAAGTTACAAGGGATTGAATGGCGACATACTGAGATCACCAAAAAAGGGGGGAAATACCCATGGCAGTTAAGGGGTTAAGACGGTAAAGCCCCAGAGGAGATATCATTTGTAAGGTAGCTCAGTTAGTTAATGCTCCAAATGCAGATTGTGCACAGGAATATGTAACACCTGTGTTCACTTCCTGGCTTAATCTTCCGGTGGGATAATAGGCAGAGTGAATGCATTGAGCTTCCGATGCAACACAGCATTTTCCAGGTCAATTGGTTCAGAAAAATTGGTGGAAAACACTATTACTGTTGCTTTTTCTAAATGGCCAGATTTCTGTGCATTTTCTGGGTGGAGTTCGGGAGCAGAGTGGACATACCTGAACCCCCTTTATTTCCCGCTCCACCAGTCAAATCCAGCCTTACTGCCAGCATGGATTCTCATGCTCGAAATAAGGAAAGGGATTCCTCTGGGATCTGCTTGGAAATGAAACCTGGTAAAAGCGGGCAGTGTCCAGAGGAAGCCATTGTCAATTATGGCAGCAATTGCTAATTGCGCAAGGTATTTACACTCTTCCAAAGTAGAAAAGCAATGTGATTTCACCTGCCTTTTATGCTAAAATCTTCCATTTTGTGGTGGAAAATTAAAAACGTGCGCCAATGGAAGTGGTCCACTGCATGCAGTTTACTTTGCGCCTTGATGCTTGGGGGTTTTGCGTGATGCTACACATGTAATAATTAAATAAATATATTTAACATGACTCCAGATAAATGGCAATTTGTGTTCAGAATGAGTGAGCATGGCATGTCGCTGGTAAGAGGGTGTCCTGTGCTTCTTGAGTGCGTTGGCAAATGCCCTTAATTGCCATCTCGCGTTAAACAGGTTCTTAAACCCATCAGTGTGGATTGCGGAAGAATAAGTCGACAGAGGTATTTCAAATAGCCAATTTCGCTCTTTGGGTGAAATTGTCAAAGTAGGAGAATGTTGCCCAGCATGTGCCACTTTCTCTGCGCAGTGAATTGTGCCCACCCCGAGAAAGAAGTGTGAAAAACCCACAAGGGCACTGTGCCCTGCTCTTTCTGCGTGCGTCTTCCCCACAGGGCGACAGATGGCGACTCAGATATGGGAAAGTCTCACGTGGCAAGCCTGTACCCTAGTTGATGTGGCAAAGGATTCCAGACTTCTGAGTCTGATAACATTAGTAGCATTGAGTTACATGCACCTGACAGGTATCTGTAATAAAGTTGTAAAGCAGAGCTGTTAGTGGGCTAAAGCAGGAGGCAATGTCTGCCCACCCTCAAAGGGTACGTACAACCAAAAGTAATAGGCCCCTCGACCCATCATGGCTGTAGGGGCCAGGCTCCAAACCAGGGCAAGAATGCCCTCCAATCATCCATGCCCACGAGTAGGGTACCCCTCGTCCTCCAGGAACCCTGTTGAGCAACCTCTGTGCTTTCCATGTGATACTAATGTTATTTAAAGCCAGAAGTCTAAAAGGTAATCGCTTAATTGCAGCTGGAAAGTAGGTCCTGGCGTGATCAAAATGCCTTAACCAAGTGTGACATCATCCCCTTCATTTATAAGCAATATGTGTGTTCTCACATTTCTTCATCCGCTGAATTACTGTCATAAACAAAGACAAGAGTTGTCTCTTGTGTAGGCATTAGGAAGGCAGTTGCCATCCTCTGGCATAATATGCCCATGTTCTTCCAATATTGGCTAGCTGTTGCTCTCTTATGGCCAGGTAGAACCATCATGGCAGTGACTGGCAAATGCCTTTCCCCTGCAGACAGAAAAGCGTAAATAAGAGGCCAGTTCAAGATACAGAACAAATAGAAGTTAAGACAGACTGCAGCTGCCATTGCTGTGTTAGGGAGAATATGTTCAAGTGTTCAAGCTAGGAAGTATGCATTAAGCAAGCAATCAGTGAGACAAGGAAGAGGCAAAGAAAGGCCAGAGGTGCTCTTTGAATAATGTAGCAGGGCAGAGGACCCATGCTCTGCTGTCCTAGTAACATATGAGAGAATCAAGTAGATCAGGCTTTGCAGCAAATGTTAAACGATAAAGGAACAGAGTCCAGTTCTGCATTCAGAATAACAAAGGAAAAGAAAGGCTAGGCTCCGAAGCCAGCATGGGATGGAATAAGAGGGACCAGACTCATCATGAGAGGCTGGACCGGCCCTCGCAGGGCACTAGAGGCGCAGCCCACATAACGGGCTGCCCCTCTGGCCACCCCCCTGGGTGCACATACACCCCACCTACTAGGCATCCCCCGGGTCCGACACATCCAGCTGCGGACCTCGGGAGTGCTTATAAGGGGGGTGGGCTTGTGATCGTTCATCCTCCTCGTTTGCTTTACCCTCCCCCCCCCCCCCCCGGAGGAGAGTCAAAGCAGCAACATCACACACCTGGTCCCTCTACTCCCATAACAGAGCTTACTCAGAGGTACAAACAAGATTTCCTTTTTCTTTGAAACCCCATACTTCCATTCCAAGAGACATACACATCTCCTTGCCCCACACAAAAAAGTAGCAACTTGCAGTTGGTAGAAAAGGCTGCAACTCCTTTATTTGGCAGGAGTCCACTTACATATGATCTGTCTCTTAACGAGCTGGCGTCCTAGCTCTGGCCCACTGGAAGTAATTATTTCCTCTCGCTTACCATGAGCTCATAGTCAGATGATAAATCCAGAAATGCAACATACAAAGACATGTTCTTTGCTGCTGCATCCTTTAATTTTCTTCTGTTTTCTTTTCTTCTTTTCTCTTGTTTTATACAGTGATATTTGTAATTTAATACGTACTGCTATTTTAATTCTAATTTTGTGAAAAGTCGAGTTCTTTGACTAGAGAACAATAAAAAAATAAATAAAGCAAAGTCCCCAAGATGTCCCCTGTTCCCCCCAGATTTTATGTGTCTCCTATGCCCCTGATGGGCCCCCCTTATCTTGTCCTTCATGGGGCAGGCTGGTACGCTGTGAAGTTTGAGTCTTGTTAGCTGACGCTCTCCTCCCTTTCTCTGGATGACCTCGATTTCCTAGGAATGAGCCGCTCTTTGTTGAGTTTCGATTCCGCTTCTTCTCTTGCCTCTGGCTGGGTTACGAAACTTGGCCTGTCACGCCTCTGGCCGCCTGGGTACATTTCTGCTTTTACAAAATGGAGTCGCATTTGTATAATGTGTCTTGGCAAAAGGCGACAATGCGGCGCTCTGGTTCGCTTTTACCAGTAGAAGTTTTCACTAGTTACTTGATTTTAGCTGCTTGACTCAACTTAAGTGACATTTTTTGGAAGCTGTGACCTTTTTGTAAAAATCAGTTTTTTTGATTGTACACAAATAAAAAATAATGTCTTATTGAGGTAGATATATGGTTGGCACTTGCCGCTCTAATCTTCTACTAAGCATTGCAAGCAGTATCGTTTTCTTTAGCCTCTTGCGTTCCAAGCCTATTTACACACGTTTAACTGGTCGGTTGCTTCCATCTTGTCTCGTAGCAACGTTTCCTTATGTCTTAACATTGTCTCTTCTCTGTGTCCATTCCATTTATTTTCATAGCTACGCGCACTGGCGTGCTTGTCTTCGATAGCTGCTTTTTTTCATTCAAGAGTCTGTTCAGGCCCTTGTGTCATTTCCACTGGCCTTCCATTAGGGCTCTTTGGGTCTCTTCATGTACCGTCTGTAGGTACTCTTCGTTTCGTATCAGTGGCTGGTACGGCTGTCTGATAGGGTACCGTGCTGCCCAGGGTTGTCTGGTTATGGGCGCTTCAACAGGTATGGATCTTCTGATGTACACTGGGCAGAGCCCCAGTGCAGCTCTTTGTTGGTTCATTTGTTCCTCATACATCACATGCCTTGGTGAGTACTCTCCTGGTACCTCAAAATGAGGGGTAGGGGTGCAGGCCATGTCTGGGACCTCCTCTACAAAAGCGCCAACAGGACCGCTGAAAATTTCAATGGAATCCTCTGATCTGGTAGATCAACAGCCTTCCCCGCATCCGCAGCAGCGTCTTGCGACTGGGCACTCCAAAAATAAGGGCGCTACCTCTAAATCGGGTTTACACGCCGAAGCGCGATCAACCGACACTCCGGCGCCCCCTAAGGCCCCGGTAGGCCCTAAACCTACTCCTGGGCCTCCTAGCCTTTCCACAGGCGAAAATTCTACTGCTAGGCCCTCTGACGCTGTGGTAGGCGGTAAATCTACCGCTGACCCATTGACTCACACCGATTCAGCAGAGATTGAGAACTGTATCGCAAGGATTACTTCGGCGGTTGTGCTGACGCCTAAGACACCGCTGAAACGCATGGAGCGTGCCACGGACAGGTCTAAAGACACGCCATGACGCCCCAGTACTTGCAAAACCTACGAGGACAGTCAAGAACCCCTGCCCAACACTCTCGGGGACCTAATTTCGATGCCAACGAGTTTGTCCACCTTTTGCCCCTTCTGGTTCATCTAAGTGGACCAGGGAAAAGTTTGAAGGATGCATGGACCGTCTAGAAAGGATTGTCTCGCGTTCAGAGCATCCTTCCCCTAAGAGATCTTGTGAAGACCCTCTTTTGGTGCCCGCTTCACATTTCCAGGAAAATCTTGACTCTTCAACCTTTGGCTTCTGTCCACCATGAAGATGTGGTCCAGATGGATACTTAACAAGACATCTATGACGAAGAAGAAGACCCTTACTTCCTGGAAGACTACCCTGATGACCAGGTGGAAGTCATGGACAACTGGGAGTAAACCCAGCAAGTGGAGACAGAGCCATGGGCGCAAGATCAGGACAGTGTCCTATGCCTGGATTCCCCTCCCACCACTCCGTCCCGCCAGGCGTCGCCTGTAGGCTATCAAATGGCTTTCAACGCCATCCTGAGGAAGGCAGCAGAGTACTTTCAGATCACCACCTAGGAGGCGGTACCCGAACAAGATTTTGTGGAGGACATTCTCAAAGAGAAACCCCCCCTCAAGCCAAGCCATTCCTCTCCTGAACTCAGTTAAAAGAAGGTTGGCCCCCTCCCTGATCATGCCAGCTCAGACCCGGGCAGTGAATCCAAGAGTGGAGAAACTATTTCAGCCATCTCCTACGGACCCTCAATATATTAAAGGCCACGCCACTCCAACTCCTTGGTAGTCACTACCACCCGGAAACGAGCAGGGGTACCCCTTGCTACGGGGGTGGCACCTCCAGATAAGGAATCTAAACGGTTGTACGCCTTGGGTAAACGTGTTACCTCGGAAGCTGCATACACCATACGCATCGCAAATAACACTACGCTGCTTGCCAGTTATGCAGAAGCACAAAGGAACCTTGTACAAGAAGGTGTCCAGGAGGTTCCTGAATCCTCTAGGTCCAGACTTCTCACCATTGTGGCCGAGGGCAGGCAGGTAAATCAGAATATAATTAAAAACACTCTAGACACTGCTGAGACGGCAGGCAGGTCCCTGGCCCAGGACACACTACTCAAGCAGCACGTTTGGCTCCGCAACTTGGGGTTCAAGCCTGAAACACAGGCTGCTCTTATTAACAAACCCATAGAAGAGACCAATCTCTTAGGTAAAGCGGTCGACGATGCGCTGGAGATGGCCAAGAAAGAGCATGAGACTCTTAAGTTCTTACAACAAATAACTCAGAAACCTTCCCCACAGAGGGGAGGAGGCTCTTGTCGGTCCTTTAGAGGCCAATCCTGTGCAGGTCAAAACAACTACAATATGGGAAACTGGAACTCTGGACAAACATCCGGAAGCCACGCCAACTACCCATCTAGGGGCCAACGACACGGCAGAGGCTCCTACTTCAGAGGAGCCGCAGCCTTTGGTCAGAAATGACCAATGGATCCAGGTGCCCTCCCATGTCACCCCGGTCGGGGGCGTTTAACATCTTTTCTCGTGGCATGGGAGGGGATAACTCAGACCAGTGGGTCATAAAGACAGTCGCCCACGGGACTGCGTGGAATTCGCCCGACCACCACAGTTCAGACCATCACGTTCACAACGCCTCTCGCTGGACCATCTACAGACCCTGAATCAAGAGGTGGAAGCGCTTCTGGGAAAGGACGCTATAGAAGCCGTCCCTATTCTTCAGGTAAACAAGGGTATTTATTCAGTGTACTTCCTTGTACCCAAAAAGGACCTCACCTTGCGCCATGTCTAGACCTGCGCCCAGCGAACAAATTTATAAAACCTCAAAGGTTTCTTATGGTAACGCTACAGGAAGTGATTGCACTGTTGAAACAGGGGGACTACATGGCAACATTGGACATGAAAGATGCATAATTTCATAGTTCAATGTTGCCAGCGCACTGGAAATATTGAAGGTTCATGATAGAGGACAGGCATTACCAATTCAAGGTGCTCACCTTTGGCATTGCTTCGGCGCCAAGGGTGTTTATAAAGATCCTGGCAGTAGTGGCAGCACACCTGCGCAGACTCTTCGTCCCAGTTTACCCGTACCTCGCCGACTGGCTCGTAACAGGGGACTCTTAAGACACATGCTTTTTGAACACCCAGAAGCCGTAGACCTTCTGTTCAGTCTGGGATTCTCTATCAACGAGAAGAAGTTCAGTCTAGTCACCAGTCAAGTAAAACAATTTCTGGTGGCTCTAATCCGGACGAAGGACGGCTTCGTCTTCCCCTCCAACGAGAGGGTTCAGAACATGCTTTTTCAGATCCCTCAATATGTAGCCAGTCGGGAGGTTACTGTACGCAAGGCCATGGGGCTGCTAGGTATGATGGCATCATGCATATTTTTGGTTCCCCTCGCGCGCCTGCGCATACGTCCCATGCAAGAGTGGCTCAACAGCCAGTGGGGTCAGGCCGGCGGATAATGGGACGATCTGGTAGTTGTCTTGCCATCCCTCGTTCTCTCTCTGCAGTGATGGTTGAGGGAAATCCTCTTGAAGGGGAAGTTCTTCACCACCCCTGGAGTGGAAGCTACTCTCACGACAGACGCATCTCTCACGGGGCGTGGGGCTCACCTGATTCTGCAGACAGCACATGGAGTGTGGTCCCTACAAGTAGCTTCCAACCATATAAATCCGCTAGAGCTATTAGCGGTGTTCAGTGCACTAAAAGCCTTTCCTAAACTACAAAGGAAGACAGTTCTGGTTCTGACAGACAGCACCACAGCCATGTATTACCTAAACAAACAAGGGGGCACACACTCTCTGTGGTTAACCAAGCTGTCCCAAAACATTTGGATGTGGGCTCTGAAACACAAGATGTTGCTGTTGTCCTAACACGTTTCAGGGGAACTCAATCTTCTGGCAGACGTGCTCAGCAGAGATTTCCCACTGCCTGTAAAATACGAATGGCGTCTGCACAAAGGCATCGTCTCCAACGTCTTCGCAGAATGCAGCTTCCCAGAGATTGACCTGTTCGCAACTCAGAAGAATGCCCAATGCCAAGACTACGCCTCCAGATACCCCCAGAACTGCTCCAAGGGGAACGGACTCTGGATAAAATGGTCAGGGAAATTTGTCTACACTTTTCTCCCCAACTCAACAAGATAGTGCACAAGATGCACCAAGAACCAGTCACCATGATATTGGTAGCCCCCATGTGGGCCCGTTAACCCTGGTTAGCTCATCTGATGGAAATGTCCCTCTCCCCACCAGTAAAACTACCCTGCCCGTACAACATGTTGCCTCAGGATAGGGGGGAGACCCTACACCCATGCCCACAAACTCTGAATTTAGCAGCCTGGCTCCTGAGGTCATAGAGTTTGGATACCTTCAGCTCCCTCAGAGATGCATGGACATTCTCAGGGAAGCTAGGAAACCTAACACCCGCTATTGCTATTCCAGTAAGTGGAAACGCTTTGTCATCTGGTGTAATACAAAGGGCGTCAATCCCATCGATTGCTCACCCACACACATTGTGCTGTACCTAACCCATTTGTTAGACGCAGGACTGGTCTTCAATTCCTTAAAGGTTCATCTTGCTGCTCTCTCAGCATACACCACGTCATACCAGAAAGTGTCATGGTGGAAAATACTGGTTATTAAGGCCTTTATGGAAGGGGCTAAGAGAATCCATCCCCCCATTTCTCACCCAGATCCTGAATGGCATCTAAATGTGGTATTAACCAGACCCCTGGGATCTCCTTTTGAGCCAATGCACAAAGCAAGTCTAAAACACCTTACTTACAAGATAGTCTTCTTAGTGTCTATCGCTTCTATTAGAAGGGTTAGCAAACTACATGCCCTTTCTGTTCTAGACCCTTTTGTTACAGTACACAGGGATAAGGTAGTTCTGCGCAGTCATCCTAGATTTGCGCCTAAATTCATCTCGAAGTTCCATGTGAACCAATCGATAGAACTACCCACTTTCTTCCAGAATCTCACTAGCATGGCCGAAAGAAGCCTACACACACTAGATGTGTGCAGGGCGGTCATGTTCTATCTGGAAAGAACAAAACCACTGAGGAAAACAAAGCAATTTTTCGTTTCAGTGGCAGCTGGCAGAGAAGGAGGATCCTGTCTCTAAATCAGCTATCTCAAGGTGGATTGTCAAATGCATCACACTGTGTTACACTCTTGCTAAAAGAGAACTGCACTTCAAACTTAGAGCACACTCTGCTCGGGGCGCTGGGGCTTCCATAGCATTCATTGCAAATGTTCCCCTAGAATCCGTTTGAAAAGCGGCAACCTGGAGTTCTGTCCACACCTTTACAAAACACTATTGCCTAGACACTCATTCTAGATCTGACTCTTAGGTGGGACAAGCAGTATTAAGACATCTTTTCTCTACTGTTCCTTCTCATAACCCACCTCCAACTACGGGTACTGCTCGCTAGTCTATGCACAGCATGTGATTCTAAGCAGATTAACAAGCATCAGAAGACATGCATTACTCATTGTAATAGCATTTCTGATGATTGTATCTGCTTAGATTCACATGCGCTACCCCCTGCCTCCCCGCTCAGGGTGGAAGGAACATACACGTCTTACTACTTTCTCTCTTCATGTACTCACTCACTATAGCCTTGGGCTCCCTCATGGCAGAAAAAAATGCAATGGGAGGGACCTCGGAGCGTGAGGGATTTTGGGTACACTACATGTCACGATAGGGATAGTGTTACAGACACGCCTATGCCAACGTCCCCTTTCGGTGCCCAAAAGACGAGATGCAATACTCTTCGGTTACCACTGGATGTCGGAATGTATGCACAGCATGTGAATCTAAGCAGATACAATCATCAGAAATGCTATTACAGTGAGTAATGCATGTCGTTCTCCACGTACGTAGTGGGGTAGCTGCCTTCCTTTCCCTCAGGCAGGCCCACTGTTAGGGAGAATTCTCAAAAATGTGCTAATTCCCTCCACCTTAGAGACCCCCTGCAACTTTGCTGGATTTTAAGGACTTGATTTTTTTAAACCTGGAGAGAGTGAGATCCTTTCTCCCACTCTCTCATTTATTTTAGTGTGATTGCATACACTGTTTTTTTTGGTTATAGAGTCTAACCAACTCCATAGGCATCATCTTTTACAATTGTTTCACAAAGCACATTCAGTGCAGTGCCACAGGGAAGTCTTCCAGATTTCCCAAGGCTTAAATACCTTCTCTGGGCTCAACTACTGTTTCCCAGAGCAGGAAAGTAAAATTTACTTTACTTAGCATTGTACTTGCTAGACCCAGCATGCCCTATTTTACAATAGAGTGCTGGAAGTGTTAATTAGTATCCCCTGTGTCTAAATGCTCATGTAAACATGTTTGTTTTATCCTTTCCTCAATGGACTGGCTGATTGCAGTGGTTTCGTTTTGAACTACCTTGGTTTGCGTTTACTACGACCGTTCGCGGCTCCGGTAAAGTAACCACGTGTCACACTCACCTGGTCTCCACGGGGGCGTAGCACATAGCCGTATGAATGTTTTCTGCACTGGCATAGCTCTGGTGGTATGATGATGTCCTCTCCCCTGTTATCACCCCAGGAGGCGTTTGTCTGCAATGTTGAAACAAGATATTAGCTTTTGAGTGGGGGGGGCTGGATTGGTCCGACATCCTTCAACCTCCTGATGTCCAACTGCTCTTCTGGCTCACCTTTGAGTTTTGTGAGGTTGGCTTTCCGTCCTGCATGACTTTCAGCAGGGGCGCAGTAAGCTCAGTCTTTCCCCGGACACAGTTACTTCACTGGTCCAGAGTGGCTGTTGCTGTGTCTGGAATATCTGGATTAAGCAGGTAAGTCTCTATGCCAATGTATGCTTGGTATAGGTGCTCAATGTCTTTATTTCCCAAGGTTTAAGCATGTTTTGTCTTTCTTGCAGGTGCGGATTCGTACAGAGGTTTGGCAGAAGATTTGACTCTCCTAGGATGCTGCGCAGGTTATCTCCAGGTGAGTATTAGCGTGGGTGAGTGGTGCTGGATTGCTGAATAATTGTTTGTTTTTGTTTTGTGCGTGACTAACCTGCTGTTTTCTGTTCTTTCTATGCAGGCGCGGCCCCAGGATGATGGATGGAAGAACCGCTTCAAGGTATTCCGGAGAAATGCCGATGCGCAGGTGAGTATTGGAGGCCTGTGCGGATGCCCTCTTCCCAACAAGGACGGCGATCCGAAGATCAGCCGAAGGCGAGACCGGTGGATGAGAATTGCAGGTAAGGCCTTTGTCACTGTAATAACTCCTGTTCTTCTCTATTTCTTCTTTCAGGCACCGATGGATGGAAATCTCAGAATGGTGTGGCTGTAGAAGCTCGAGGACAGAGCAGACACAGTGAGTGTTACGCTGCAGGAGTGCACAATAACGCGAAGCGTGCTCTGCCTGTAGGGTGTGGCTCAAATAGCCTTGCAAGTAGTTCCAGGCAAATAGTCCCTTTACCACACCCTGCCTTTCAGGTAAAGTAGTCCCTCGGTCACACCGTGGATATGCAGAAAGGCTCAGCCTCATTAGGCTGAGTAATTAGTCCACATGGTTCAAACCATCTTATGAGCCTGGCGCCAACGGCGCCAGGACTGAGTCCAGGAGGTTCTGGGATGCTCTTTTGGGGATTGATAAGCCCTATTGGGTGTCAATGAATGGGGTGGGCCCATCAGTTTCAGGGGTTTTGGAGCACGCACCATGACACCGCGGGAGCCATCTTTTCAAAATGGAGTCCAGCCATCTTTGCTAAAATGTTGCCCGGTCTTTTTTCACCAGGTCTTTGTAGAAAGGTCCTTCTAGAGAGTTTCTCTACGTGCCAAACCAGGTTTGGCCTCTTTGTTCATTTCGCCTTTGGCAGGGTTTCTGAGAGAAACCTGCCTTTGGCTCCAGTGTGTCTGGTGTAGGCAGGAAGTGAGGGAGATGCCCGAAGCTCCCTGTGCTTAGTCTCCCAGGAGACCCAAATGTACTTTGTGGTGATTGGCTGGCTGACTGTTCGGCAAGGACAGCCACCCTGCTGGGTGAGAGACAGCTGGACTGGAATGAATGGGAGATAACTGAATAAAGGGCAAGTCTTTTGGCTTGGAAGGCAGAGTTGACCACTGGACGAAGGAACCAAAGAAGAGCTTGAAGAGGACGCCTGCTGCAACTCCTGGATCGCTGGTCTCCTGGATCGGTGAAGCCCTGCTGCAGCGAATACTTGCCAAGTTCGCATCGACAGAGAAGCCCCTGGACACCCATCTCGGAGCTGGTTGAATTTCCTCAGAGTTGCTGCAGGAAACTGAATAGCCAGGGAGTGGGACACCAGATTGTGTGCGTTACTTTTAAGCTTGCCTAAAGCTTTTGGAAGATCCTCCGACTCCCACGAAGCAGGACTGACCAACCCCGATCCCCCTCAGCAGAGTGTGGGACCACAGAAGTGAGGACAGTCCACTTTGACAGCCAGGAACCGCACTTATTGCTATTTGCTGTACCGCAAGGAGCTGAAACGCGAAACAGCCACTGAAAGTAAAGTTTGCTGGTTGCCAGTTTTGACAGTGCCGGTGCAGTGCAGGAGTCCCCCGACGTCCTCCCTCTTGTCCCCACGACTGAGGCCCAGGAACAGCGAGATCTGCGGTGCTGCACAGGAACAGAAGTCATCAGTTGCATCTTTTCTTCTTTACCAAGGTACTGTAAAACAAGTCTAAGAGTACTTACCCTTATTGTAGAAGTGCTTGTAACTTCCACGACTCACAAGCCTAATCAGCTTGTGGCCCTACAATTGATTCTTCTTTTCATCGAAGACTCCTAAGAACTTGTGCAACGACTTTTCCATTACTTACCAGAAGTGCTTTATCCTATCCAAGACTTTTGCCCATTGACTTTGGCTTAGCCTATTAAATTGAATGACTCTTCTAGTGAACTCTAAAAGTATCTGCACTGCTTAAGAATATTTGTGGTCGCTTGTGTTCTAATAACCTTTGCCTATTACCAACTTTTAAAGAGTATTCTGAATGTCAACTGTAAGGTATTAATGCCCCCAGCACCCTTGCTACTGAAGTAACCTGTGGTTGTAGGTTGTGTCTGTGGGCCATCCCAAAAGGGCCTTGTCTGATTCAGAATCTCAAAGTATACAGTATTGAAGTATATTTGTGTGTTACTATTCTATTGCTCCCTTCTAAAGAAGGCTTTATAACTGACTGATAAATTATTAATTGTTCATGCAAGAAACCATTAGTGTAAGAGTTTATTTGAATACCTGTAACTGTGAATCCTTGTGTAACTCCACTACAGCTCACATTTCCCTTCTTGAGATAGGCCTGGCTGCTCAACATGCTACCAGAACTGTGTAGTACAAGCTTATACCATAGGTTGGGTTGATGATACCTGTAGTCATAGTTGTTTGTAGTGTTCCCAGAGGGTACTGCATTCAAACTTTGCCTAACACCCACTATACAGACATTGTTTCTGCAGGCTCTCCCCTCCGTATGCTCCACTCTGTTTTCAAGTAGGCTAACTTTCTGTTTCAGGATATGTACCTCGCTGCTCATTTCCTGGAGCTCCCCCGTGTTTTCTTTCACCTGAGTTTCCAAAATCGAGGTCCTCTCCAACAGGTTTCTGACATCCTGACCTAACAGACTGACATCTGTCTTGACTGCCTCTATTTGGATGCCCAATGTGGTTTTTAAGTCGGCAATCTCCAGCAGCGCTTGATTATGCCTCGCTGTGGAATCCCCTTCCTGCTCTTGCAATGATGCCATGTCTGCAGCTGGCGCTTGCCGCGGGTTCCTAGCGAATGCATCCAAGGTCGTTTGAGTGGCTGTCAACTTGGCAGCTTTTAATGGCATCTGAGCTTACATATGTGCCCCTACAGTAGACTAGTGGTATGTCCACCTTTCGCTCAACAAAGTGCTCCACTATGCACCATTTTCCAGTAGGTCGGTCCTCAAGGAAGTCCGTTATCTGTGGGGTTAATTCTGGCTTGCAGCAAGTCCTACGGATTGAACAGAGCTTCCTGCCCCACTGTTGTCACCATAGGTGTCTTGGCATAATGGTAGTAGGTGCTGAATGCAATGGGGGTATTTTTCACCCCTCAGGCTGTTAATCCAAATGCTCTCAGGCAAGCAGCAGCGGCGCCATCTTCCCCTTTGTAATACTGTGTCCTTTAGCTCCTGCTCCCGACACACTCTAGACTGCAGAGGTCCCTGTCCACAACCAGCTGCTTTTATGTAGGAATGCCACCCAAGTCAGCACTTCTCAGGGTCCACGAGTCTCCTCATGTAGTGCTGCTCACACGTTACCTCTTTGTCACCGTACTCATGCGCCCCATGAATCACTCACAAGCGGCGGCCTGATCTCCCAACGCAGGTGGGCACAGGCATCTATTAAGTCTCACTCATCAGGCACACTCCTCAGACTGCAAGGATGGCCCATCACGCCTACCTTTTCCTTCTTCCTGCACACCAGTAGCTGGCCCAGACAGTCTATCATGCAGTTAGCCACCATACATGTGACCTCTCATGTGGTCTTCATGCCCAAGGCCAGGGAACCAAGTTGTCAGTTCCCCAGCAGGGGCCACCGCCTGACACTGCTTCGCTCTTGTGGGCAGGAAATGCTCCAGTGTCCTTAAATTGTAGCAATCCTCTGGGGAAGCTCGGGCTGTGCTGCCTCCCGCTTTGCAATCTCCTGCGGGCCAAAGGCATTCCGGCGCTCACCTACTGTGATGGCCCGAGTGATGATTTGTGGGTCCGGCTCTTTGACCCTGGCTTTCTTCCACAAAAGAATGCGAACACAACAAGCATCCATGATTCCTACATTCTGGCCCCGGTCAGCTTTATCTCTCACTGGTCACGTAGTCCCGCCCCAAGTTTGCGCACTGACTGTCACACCCACTATGCAGGCTATCAGCTGTCTCTGTCTTGCTGTGTGGGGCACAGCATTTTATACTTCGGGGTACGTGGGGTTTATTATACGCTGGTTCCGCTTTGCACAGCCCTTTCAATGGACGTGGCTGTCACCAGAAGCAAAGTGTTGGTTCTGCCTCACTCCTTCCGGATCTCCTTTTCCATACGCCTTCCAATCGCTTGGCACTGTTGCATTGCTTTTAAGTCATCCAGGAAGTCGCAACGCAGTCACTGCCTCTGCACCCGGTCCCGCTCAGCTGGCATCCAGCTCCTCTCCCTCTTCACAGATTTTCACTGTGTCCTGCTGCTCGCCAACTCGGAGCCGGTCGCCATCTTGCCTTCACTGTGTCCGGAGTCTTTGTCCTGCGACAGGCAGCTGGGGCCAGCAGGGCATACGAAACTCCTCACAAATGCTCATCCAACCTTTACACATGCAGCCATGCCACATATTTTGCAATGTCCGTTCTGCAAAGGATCGTTTCACAGATCAGCCCTGGGAGCGCTCCCTAAGCACTCCTCATGGCTCCATAGCAAGCCACGCAACATCTAAAATGAATAATGGTGGGCTGACAATGGATATCCTATCCCCTGCTACAGGATTATTGGGAAATTTTGTACAACCAAAATACGCACGCTTTATGCACAACATGAAAGACTTGGCATCCATTTTTGCCAAACGCAGTATCGCCATGTCTTGGAAATCCAACAAGCCCTAGAATAGACGATTGATGGTGGGACCTACACAAATGGGCCCTAGCTGAATCAGTAGCGTGTCAACAGAAAGCACATACAGAACAGGCCGAAATCAACAAGGATATAGCGTCCTGGAATACATTGACGCACACTTTATTTGCTCTTGAGATCTCAGACTCTGCATCAGCAAGCCCACAGACGTTGGCACCTCATAAAGCGTAGTTCGCAAGCACCACGAAATTAACACACCCAGCTTCATAGACTAGGAAGCATGGGCAAACATAGTTGGGGTTGAGGGGGAGGGGAAGTTAAATTGTTTAGCTCTAATGGTAAGGCATTTTGTGTTTTCTTTTGTGTTTCCTCGAATACCTATGTAATCACAAGTGCTGGTATAGCCAGACATTCAGGTTGTAATGTGAGGCAAGCAAAAAAAACAAGATGTTTATTAAAAAAAAAACAAAAAAAAAACTCTTCCACCTGACTACTTCGGGGTCCTATTTTGTAACCAGCAGAGGGTTCCGGAGTATCATTGACCCAGGCATTCCCAATATCAGCCACTAGTTCTTTTTCCCTGTTATTATCCACATGGTAGGAGCATCCATCCACATAAACTGTGGGTATCTACACAGACCTTTTGCAGGGAAGTTAATTACGCCTCCATGTTGTTGTTGGTCATTAGACTTTCGTCCTTGGGACCGTTTTCTTGAGCACAAACATGCAAGTCGGCCAATCCTTGCGCTACAGGACTCTCTTGTTTTGGCCATATCTGACCTCCACAGGAAAGCCTTGCATGGACAGAATCCAGGAAGTAATTCTGTGTCCCACCCAGATTTTTTCACTTTGTAAATACTGCAAGGGTTGGTGGGGAGTCTCGACGATGTGCCCCCCTGGATGAATGGGAAGTCCTTTTTCAACTCCCACACTGTGCCTATTCACTCATTGAATGTTTCCACCACAGAGGACCAAGTTTGTCTCGCGTACGATATGACTTTGACCTTGTTGTGCTTTTAGTACAACATCGCTGTTAGGCAAGTATCGGAGAACCCTGTCTCCAAGAAGAACTCCTTGTTCTTTATGGGATAAGCCAAACAAGATGTTTAACTGCCTTGGATTGTTCGGGCCCCAATCCTACTTGACTCCGGCCTTTAATAAATGGACCAAGGGTCGCATGACCTTGCTGTAGTTTTTGATTAACTTTTGACTATAATTAGTGAGTCCAAGAAGGCTTCTTAATTCTCGCAGATTAGTAGGGTCTTTTAATTTTATTAAGGCTTCCACATTCTTTGCCTGGGCTGATCTTGTGCTCCAAGATGTTCACTCGGGTTTTACAACACTGTGCCTTCTGACCTTTGCTCCAGCTACTGCAGCTGGGTCAGGATATAGCGGATTTGTGATTTGTTTGTCCGCAGTTGAGCTCTTGATCAAAACCTCATCTACATAGGGCATGTTTCCCCTTTTGCCCAAATTTGGCATGGCTTTATGCAGAAAGATGTTGACCTCATTACCAGAGTTGATGTATACAAAGGGTGTTCGGGTCCACATGTATTGCTGCCCCCGAAGGAAAAGGCCAGCTTGTTGGTCAAATCAGTAGCTGTGCACCCCTTTGACCCTTGGATCTGTGCAAGCTCTTGATTGATGTAGGGAAGTGGCCATCCTGACATGTGGACCTGTTTGTTCAACTCCCTCAGGTCTGCGCATAGTCTCCATTGGCCGTTTGGTTTTAGTATCCACAGTACCGGATTTTTAAAAGTACTGTGGATCAGATGAATTATCCCATCGGAATCCAAGTTCTTAATCTTTGTGAGTGACTCCATAGACGCGAGGGGTAACCGTTATTATTTAACAAATACAGGAGCCATCTCGGGGTCCATGGGCATGGTGGTTGAATGAATAAATGTGCGTCCACAATCCTATGAGTCCACTGAATAGATATCTGGAATTCCAGGAAGACCTGTTTCAGCTTTTTGCTTTGCTCCTCGGTCTCACAGGCATCCACAAGATTGATCCGTTCTACGACCATCTGCTTGAAACCTGGAAAGACCTCGCATTGGCAATTTCAGCAGTATCCTCCAGTTGGGTAGAGAGATCTTCGTTTATGTTGTTAACCTGGACAGGAGGTTCCAGGAATCCAAAGTAGTAGTCCTTGACTTTGAATACAACCTCCTCCCTCCTGATGTCACAGGTCACCTCTTCCACCCCGTAAGGGCAGGATGAGAACACCAAGAAATTCTCCCCATACCTGTTATAGATCTTCTCTGGAGGACTACCGTTGCTGGTGTTGAAACAGTCATTTGGAATTGGTCCAATGATTTAATTATCTAAATCAATAGAATAAGGCTGGGCATCAACCACCATTCCATTATAGGTGTCTGCACCCAAAGTGATACTTTGAGGGTTGCTGTTATCCACCAATATTGGAATGGTGGTGTGTTCTAGATCCACTAGAGGTGTTAGATATAAAGGCAAACCTTGTTGTTAGAGATGGGAATTCAAATTTATATAGTTGTCCTGATGTTTGAGGCTCTGTCCTCACTTAATTTGGAGGAGAATAGTAAATTGTCTAACCTGTCCTGGGATGGTAACCTCTTCTCACACTTGAACCTCAACCGCACAAGGCAGCAATTGCGCTGACCGGAATGCTTTTTCAGTGTTGTCAAAGCCCATTGTGTTACCCACCAGTCGTGACCAGGCTTTATTATTAATTAGGTCCAAGTTGATTTTGAATTGATTGAGAATGTCACTGCCTAAATAAAAGGTGGAAAGGACATCTCTCACCACTCTGGTCAGGACAAGTTTAAATTGAGGAAAGTGAAAGATATTTTGGTGAATAAATTGAATATGTTGGCTGAGAATTTTTTTTTTTGTAAAACAGAAGTTTGTCGAGAGTGGCAAAGGAGTGGGAAATTATTAGCTAGCAAACTCAAATGGATAGTGAAGAGGTCCTGTATTAAGTGTATAGAGGCTACTGATGTGAAATTGTTGGGGAGGAATACAGACATATGCAAGTGCTTTCGACTATTTTATGCATCATTATAGGGAGATAATTTCCTGAGACAGTCATTTCTGGATGTTTCTTCTGACATAGTTGAACTTCCAGTCCTGTCAGCTAAGGGGAAGGGCATGATTGATGTAGAGATTTACATTATAGAATTCGACTCTATAGAATTCGACCGACTACCAAGTCCCAGTCATTTCCCAGTATCATGTTGTAAAATGGCAGTCAAGACCTCAGCAAATGTTCTGCTACCGAGTTGGCACCCTTTCTATGTAATATGTTTAATAATTTCCTGTTGTATGGGTCAACGTGCCAGACTACAAAGGAGGCTGTGCTCACATTGATTCCGAAACCAGGTAAAGAGCACAGACAATGTGTCAATTACAGGCCGGTTTTGCTTCTTAATGTAGATGCTAAACATTTTGCAAAGATATTGGCTAATAGACTGAGTGGTTATATCAGAGAGTTGACTGATGCCTCTCAGGTGGGGTTTATGTCAGGTTGGTAGGGTTTTGATAACATTAGGACAGTCATAGATAAAATGAGGCTCATGGTAATGTGATATTGAATTCTGTGTTGGCCTTTTTTGATGCAGAGAAGGCATTTGAACAAGTGAATTGGACATTTCTGGAATGTGCGTTATGGAAGATGGCTTTGGTCCAATATTTTTTAATGCTTTGAATTGTCTACACTGGGATGTATCGGCAAAGGTTCAAGCAAACGGTGAAATCCCAAGATCGTTTAGGATGTCCGTTGTCACTGTACTTGTCTAATTTATCCATTGAACCGTTATACCTATACCAGACAAGAGAATTTGTGGAATTTGTGTGGGTGATCAAGGGATCCAGATTTTGACATATGCCGACGATATGATGGTGCTCTTATCTGACCCAGGAAGTTGTGTTTCGCTACTTCGATCCTTGTTTGAGGAAGTGGGAAAATTGTCAGGGCATACGATCAACTGGGATAAAACCGATATTTCCTCTCTCAGCCACTTGTAATAGATGGGTTCTTTCAACGTGGAATTGTAAGTGGTCTGGAGGTAAAGTGAGATATTTGGGGATATATATTCGAGACCTAAAGAGAATTGTTGAGTATAATGTGGGTCAGGTGTTGAAGAGAATTTTGGATGATGTTCGAAAATGGGAGAGATTAACTTTGAGCATATGGGCCATAGCGAACGTGATAAAAATGGTTCTGTTGCCGAAGGTTTTATGTACTGCAGTCGCTTCCGTTCTCTAAACTGCTGTTGTGAAAAATAGATAGTCTTTCAGAATTTCTTATGGGGGAGTTGGCAAACATTAAAAAATTCTGAGATTTTTTATACTGAGTAGCATTAAAGATGGGGATTTTAGCCAACCGGATCTTGGGAAATACCACAGAGAATTTCTGCTTAAGGATGCAGCCCATTATTTTGTGTCAGGCAGTGTTATTCAACCACTCTGAAATTTGAGAGGGATATATGCAAGCCATATGCTCTGGATAGTTTGTACTCATGAACAAATTAACGGGAATGAAAATGAGATCACAATCTGTGGTCGCTACCCGAGCGGCACTAGTGACATGGTTCGTGGAGAATGATCAACCTTTGTGGCTGTATTATGATGCGTATTTAATGCACAATCTGGCACTTTAAATTGAGAATAGGAGTTTGTATTGGCATAGCTAGATTTTGAGAGGGGTCATGAGGAAAAGGGATATTTTGATTGAGGGCAAGTTGCTCAGTTTCCGAGAACTTCGTCAAAAATGTCATATGGGAAAAAGGGAGCTGACACAGTAAATGAAATTATGGACTTTGCTGACTCAGATATTTGACACGTTGAGTACTTTGCTGGAAACTAGGCCGGTCTCTGTACATTATTTGATGTGTCAGTGCACATGGTGTCTACTTGTATAGCTAGAATGCACATGGAACAATCACACCTGAATTTTTGGGTTAGATTGAGACAGGCTTGGTCGAAGGATTTGGGTTTTGAAATAACACTGGCAGAATGGGATGAGTTACTCAGCATTGGGTCTAGGACTAAGATGGATATACATTTGAGACTGATGAGACAGAAAATTGTGGGACGCCTTTATTGGACACCGGTGCGAATGCATGGTCTGGACCAACTACAAGATGAAGTGTGTTGGAGATGTGGTAGAGACAGGGGACCTTGTTGCATATGTTCTGGAGCTGTTCGAGACTCCATGGCTTTTGGAAGGAGGTTTTGAATAGAATGGACATGATTTGAACAAGGTTTCCTAGGTTACCAGCGCAAACGATCTTATTACGTAGTAGATGTGCTGTTGCAAGTTACAATGAACAGTGGATATATAAAACTATGGTTATTGCAGAAAAACTGATCTTGAGGTTTTGGAAAACTAGAAAAAGCCTTATGTGGAAGAATAAGAAAGTGAAGTGGAGTCTGTTTAATACTTTATACTGGTGATTTATGATTTTATAAAGCTTAAAACGGGGATATTTGGTGGTCACTGTCTAGGAGTAGGTAAATGTTGTGCTATGAATGTTTGTGTGTCAGTGTTTGTGTTTTGTCTGTAGATGGATTTTGATGATATTTTTTGCATATTATTGGTAGAATCTTGATGATGCTTACTCACTATTCAGAATTGTTCTCAAGTTATTTTGTTTTCTACATATGTTATGAATATTATAATTGACTGTATTCCAGTTGTTCTTTATTCCTTGACTGTTGATTGTTGAACTGTCCTGGATGGATACAATTCTATAAATATACATTAAGAAAATAATTAAATCTTTAGAATTTGGGGTTTCCAGACCTACCTCCCATTGGTCAATTTAAATGTGTAAATGGTCTGATCGTTTGGGAGTTTCCTGAATAATCCTTTGCTGGTGAAGCTTCTTCCATTATTCAGGCATACTCTGGCGAGCAAAGGCTCCTCCCTCTCATTTATCTGAATTGGGGAAAACAACTGTTGGCTCTTTTTCTGAATGCCCGTCAGACTTTGAGCCGGTTCTTGATTGTCTTTTCTCATGGGACTCAATTTCTTCTGACTTTGACTGTTGTACTATTTCACAGAGTGTTCCCTTCCAGTGTGGAATGCCACTTAAAACTTGGAGGAAGGTTGATTTTCAAGAATGGCGAAGGGTTCCCATAAACAGTTTGTTCTCCTACAGTGATGACGGTGATGACTAGGACGTGGGTATTCTTGAAATGGAATTCTACTTTTTCGGAGCATTGGTCAATAATTGGCAGTTATCATTCATGCTGTCATAGTTTGTACTCATTTTTAATTGTATTGTCTGGTTAGTCTGGGTCCAGAGAAACCTGTTTACAGATAACCTCCTCAGTAGATGGTTCCCCAGTAAATAAGGTGTGCCCTTTGGAGTCACAACTATCACCAGATGTTTTAACCGATGTCGCCCAATTTTTATTGCAGATTTGAAGTACCTTTGACGGAAATGTCATTCCCTTGTACTTTTTGGAGTAGTCCGGGAAGTGGTGTGAGGGGAATTTGGTGCCCCCCTTCCTGATTTGAGTTGGTGAAAGGCTTTTTTGGACAGGTTGGCTTGGGATCCAGTATACTCGAGAGCTGATAATTAACACTGACCCTGAACCTTGACCAACGCATAACACCAGCCTTGCTTCTAGCCCAGGGTGCAAAGAAAGTGTGAGTTATTTGCCAGCCCAGCAGTCATTTTCTTGAAATTGAACTCTGACACTGTGTGGCCTTGAGCAATTTTCCGTGTCATCGATCGGGAATCTGTAAGGACAATTTTACAACTAACAATTGGTGGATTTGGGGAATCCTCTTTCTCCCCAGATTCTTTGCTGCCCCCTTTTACCTGGAGACAATTCTCAGAACCCGTTTGGGGGAAGATCACTGCCTCAGTTTCAGTTCTGTGTGCCTCGCATTTTTAGGGTTGAAGAGTTTCGTCATCTGAGTCAGTTTCCATATTCACCCTGTCCATTTTACGGTCTTTTGGGACCCACGTTAATTTGTGAGCGATTCCCTGTTCCCCTCCAGGGACTCTTCTCTTTCAAAGGGGTGATCCTGAGCTCCTCCACAAAGCAGGTTCTTCTTTGCCTTCTACTACTTACCCTTTGGGTTCTAACATCCTGCAGGTAGAGGAGTCCTTTTCAGGCTGAGAGGTTTCTGGGGGTTCTGTCTGGGTGAGAAAGGAAGATTCATGTAGGGCTTGCCATCTCCCCTCTCCTGGGCTCCAACCTCAGGAACCTGTGGCTTGTTGGATGTTTCCTCCTGTCATTTTTCTCCCCCACCTTCTCCGGGGCATCAGACCTGGGTGCTGGGGAATTTTGGGAAGCAGGTTTAGGTTAAGGCTTGGACTGAGCCCTCAGCACGCGCCCCAGATCTTCTGTCATTTTCTGGACCTGTCGCTCCAGCTGCAAGACTTTTTCTGGGTTGTAGGAAGGTCTTGAGTCAGTACCTCTGCTGCTCCCGAAAAGGATAACTGTCCTTGTTCCCATGGTAGCTTGGGTACTGGAAATGTCCTCCATAATTTTCCATCCTGAGTCTCCCTTCTCCCCGGTTCAGGGATCATTTATCCTGGAACCAGGGAGAGAGTGGAGGATTGTTCTGGAAGTTATGGTTCGGGGGGTATTTGGGGAAAAAGTTCAGGTTGGGAGCTGGGGTGATACTTCTCTCCTGAGGTAAGTTTGGCGGGAAGTTTCCCGGGGCAGTACTTACCTGGTTTGGTTCCCTGCCCTAACCCCCAAGACTGGGGGAGTGTATACATACCCCAGTATTGGTTTGGTACCCTTATAACTAGGAGTTACATAGGTGGCAGGGTCAGATGGACCATTGTTATGGACCTGCCTTACTATCATTCGATTGGGCTGGGGCACCCCTTCTGCCTTCCATTTTGCTTGTTGGCTAGAGAGTTATTTTTAGGCCCCCTGTCTCTAGGTCCAAAGGAGGGGTAGCTTTCACCTCTGCCACCTTTGCAACAACAGGTGTATTAGATTGTTTGTGGGGTTTTAGGGATGCGTGGGTTAACTCTCAGTTGGCTTCTAGTCCTCATAGATTCTGGCGGCTTGTTCAAATACCCAAAACAGGGTCCTGTGCTCATGTAAATCACACACCAACTGAGTCATAATGTGTTTGGGGAGTGCATGGAAAAGGTTGGTCACAAACTCTATGGTGCTCACCTGCCGGGAAGTCTGGGCAAATGCATGCTTTAGCTCCTGCACAAATTCCCTAGGTGCCTGATACTCCCCACATTGCAAATTATATGCAGCTTTACGGGCCTCTTGTGTGTTTCTATGTATAGAGAAATGTTTCAAAATCACTGCCTTATAGGTGGACAATTTATAATAATCCTGGTCCTCCAGGTCAGCAAAGAATTCTCTGCACTTGCACGCTCTGAAATGTCACAAAGCCTAGTAGGACCCTTTTTTTTCAACTTCATTGTTTATTTTCTCCCTTGTTCCCCTTCCCTTATACCTTGTGGCACTTTGAAACACTTCTTGTTGTATAATCGCCTTATAAATATCCAGTACAATAAAAAATAAAGGTATCCAGTCATTGCATTGACAGCCATACCATCTAACAAAAAGCATCTAACAAAAAGCATCTAATGCATTTTTTAAGATGGTGAAGGGTTTAGTTTAATAAAAATGGGGTTCAAAAGTTAAAAAAAGGGGTTGGAGGACCCCCCCCATAATAAAATGCATTAAAAAAAATGCATTTGATGGTTTTTGTTTAGATGCTTTTTTATAGATGATATGGCATTAGTTACTTTGGCTGTCGATGGAATGACTATAAACCAAAATAAAAACAAATAAAAAACTGGAGTACTCTGGTGAGAATGTCAGTTTTGGCAAATGTGATGCAATGCACATAATTTCTGATCTGCAATTATGCCATCATTTGCTCCTAAAGTTCCAAGTACTCCACACCGAATACTTGGCATTCTAATGGTATGGGGTCAGGAAGCTTTTTATGGCATTGATCTGTTTGATTGGGTCCTTAACAAAGCCCTTTCTCTGTTTTGCTGTCGTTTTCTTCCTCTGCACCAGAGTCCATTTATTTTCTGACTCAGAACTGCTATTTGGACACCATTCCCTGTCCTCTAGGTGCTCCCTATCTCCGTAAGATTGAGAATATCTCCCAGACTCATAGGATCTGGACTCCTCTCGCCTGGACCTCTGTGAACTCTCAGGGTCACTTTTAGGCCCAGCATAAAACACAGTTTCTTCATCCCTTCTTCCACGGAGTCTAGTGAAATCCCCAGTTACCACTGGATATATGGAGGTTTTAAGTATGCCATTTCTAGGCTGGAGCTTGGGTTTTTCTCCTCCAGCGAAGCGTGTGAGGTGGTCTCTTTGTTGTCTCATCTTCAGGCAATCTAACGCCCTGATTTTCTCATTGTAGGATTTTTCATGGTCTGAAGCACTCGCACTATTCCTTTTGAGTCTCCCAGGACACGCTCGTCCGGCCCGATTCCCTTCTGTGTGGTAGAGATGAATACTAATCAATATCAGACAAGGTTGCGCCTTCTGGGTCAGTCTGGCTAGGCCTGGGTAAGTCCAAATGCCTCTTGTTCCCCGGTTCTTGATCAGTGGCATGCATGAGGTCAGTTCCCATTTGTACATGGGAAATGGTGGATATCTGCCCTGAGGACCCTAACGGAAGAGGCGTCTCTCCTTGATCAGAAGGCTCTGTCCCTTACCGTGATTGGACAGGGTGCCTCAAGGCCAGTTTATATTTTCCAATTTAATTTATTAAATTCACACCTACTTCTCTTTGTGCTTATTTCCTTTTGGTATTCAGAGAGCTGGCTTTATAATTTTGATATCAAGGCTTGACTAGTCTCGAGCACCCTTCTCTGAACCACTTATCAACACTACATTTGCTGTATTTCCTCCTGAAATGCTTAATTTTCTTTCTGCGAGTCCTGTATTATGCACGCATATTCTTGGCGCTTGTCTTTCAAGAAATGTATCTCTTTCTCCAACGCCCCCCTACAATTCGCTGTATGTAACAGGTCAGCTTCTGCTTGCTTCACACACGCCACAAGGTTCATATTCCCTTGCCTCATTCTGGTCATTTCCTGATATGACTGACCCTTTTCTGCATCCATTTTCCCTTTTAATGCATCTTGGTCTTTACTCATTTGCACATTCTGTTGCTTCAGAATATTTACGCCCTGAAGCATTTTGTCAAACTCCTGCTGTGAGTCTATCTCTGACGGGCTCTGGAGACCCTCGCAGATGGAAACAAGGCACAATCACCATATACGAACTGATACGCCAGACACGAGGTTCAGTTCCCAAAATCTAGGGTTTATTGCAAAGCAAATAGTCTCAGTCGGCCGACCGGATCTCACATCTCGCAACGTGTGTTACCCAGACCTCGTGAGATGCAAGAGAGTGAGCATTCTACAACAGTAACATATATACAAAGTCCATCATATTATCAGTCGGTGACACATCGAAACCGCCCATAATGTATCTTCTTTAGCAAGGGTTTGGTGATGGACAATTATGATGAGTACGACACCTTCTAAGACATTCATTCAGCAACAGTTGCAATCTGAAAAGGAGGAGACACTATTCTTTGTTACAGAGAACATAATGCTCTTGTGTTGTGAGCGAGCTGTGTTCATAGGAGAGACACATTCCAAGACCTGCTATCTCCTAGTTTCTATTTGTGAGCTAGAGGTTGGCTTGATCTAAAGGGGCCCAGAGAGGGGGGCAGTGAAAGAGAGTATAATTCATGCCTCTAGCTGTCTATTTCTACAGTTTCTGCCGTTTCAGCGAGACCAGCTGGCACCTGCTTGCTGATTAACTGCCTTTCTGCTTAATTTCAAGGACTTGTGAGGGAAGAAAACAGTGTATTTCTGTCTGGGCTAGTCTCTCAACATGTATTCTGTGGCCTCGCTCTGTGCAGGGGCAGAACGAAATAAAATTCATTTTAGCAATGCGTTTGAACAGAAAAGCAAGAGAAAGCAAAAATGGCGAATTCTGTTGGTACAAAATGGACGCTCTATGGTTATGCTGACGATTCTGTACTGGCGATGGTGGGCATATGATGCAGCTGGTTTTCGGCCAACAAAATATACCATCTATGCTATGGTAGGGTATTTTCTAGACTAACAAACCCTTTACTTGGCTGTAAGCCAAACGCATCAACCATACATCGCGTCTTCCTCTGACCATGTATCTAATTCTGAATTATGCATACTACTGTAATCGTCATCATCAATATCAATGGACATGAACTCTTCCATAGTTTGCATTTCGCGATTTGTATTTGTATTCTCATTGAGAGTTGGTTTCATTGTTATCATGTGTACACATTCCTCAGTTATTTCGGAGCAAATGTCTGGCAAGCAACGTATGCAACAACATGTCATAACCATTCTGAGTATCATTATTAAAAGTGCAACTTGCTTCCATCCCCGTGAGTGTATTAATTCCCAAAACCAGGAACTTCTATTCAGTTCCCAACCACCTGTTGAGGGATGAAGGTCAGAACTCAGAATGTGTAATTTTTTTATTGCCTCAAAAATTGTACGGGAGGAGTCACTTACAAATACGCAGCATGCTGACCCCACGATTTTGCAAACTCCTCTGCGATTATCCAAAACTATATCAAGAGCCATTCTATTCTGCAATGTCATTAATATAATTGTCTTCTCTTCCAGGGTCATATTATAAAATATATCTGTTGTTCCATTTATTGTTTTCTCCAAAATTCTGGACAATTGTCTTATATTATAAGAGTTTATTGCTTGGCCCCAAAATGGTATAAATTACTTTACTATGTCTCCCGCAATAAATCCTTATTTGTCATCCTTATCCTTGATCTGGATCATTTCGATATGTTTGACGTTTTTGAAAGGAATACCCCTGGAAAAAGGATCCCTAAGTAACAAGTAACTCCCCACTTTCTAGGCAACCAGGGATAAGCTTTTTCCCCACATATGAAATAGACTGGATCACCTACATATACTGGTGGTTCTTCTTCTCTCTCTCGAGTACTGCAGCATTCATGCATCTATTGAATGTCCCTACTGAATAAGAGCCTTTCTTTCGTAAGCAAAATGGAACAATGCGAGGACTATAATTTATTGTATACAAGGGGGGCACTACATCTGTGTTCCCTACTGGGTTCATGTGAAACGTTATTACAGATGACTTAAAAGGCACATACAGTCTGTCTCGTGGCGTTACTACTGGTTTTATCACCCTTGCTCTGTTAAATATGGAACAACCTACAGGTTCCATTACCACTTTCTCAAATTCATCCATGTTTGTCCTGTATACTTGACCCGTTTCACTCTTATTCCATTTCCCATAAAATATAGTGTGCTTAATGATGCATAACATGCTGAACTAAGCGGCAATGGCTGTACATACCAACCCATTCCTTTTCCACCATGTTACGGTAAATGCGTGCACACCCAACAGTTGCTTCTGTTCAGGATTGAGTGTGTCATATTCATTATTAAAAGTAACGTTTTATTACCATAACCTTCCCTGTGTCTTTCTTCAATTGGGGACAGAGTGTGAGAGATTACATGGACCGGGTTTTCTGTGATGGAGGCATTACTAATAGACAGAAATGCACCTAATGGATGTATCTCCTCCAAATACCATAATACTGGGACCCCCGATACTGGCACAAGCATACTCATAATACAAAGAAATGTTGTAACTAAAAAAATTACCTTTTTTCGACAACTCTTTCTAGGTGATTTTATAGTCTCTATATTTATTACATCATCAGCGTTTGTGCAGGGGGAACAGAAGCAGGTATGGGCATCAATCATGCGTGACTCTTCTTTTCCAACAATGTTCGTTGTGAATACTTCTCACAGCAGCTCTCGTTGAAACATCAATCCGAAAATGTTAACAAAGTATTCTGGCCAGTTCTCGGCAGCCTAGATTGCTAAGCGTAAGGCAAGATTATCGTGCTCCTGCACATTGCTCAAAAGACTCCAGAGCTACCATCAATTGCCTTTGTACCATAAGCTCCCCGCTTGTTCGCACTGGGTCATCGACAAATGGATTTTTATTTTCAAAGATAGCACCGGGAAGCCGCGTTCCAGAGCTTCCAGATTGGTACAACCCCCACGCTCCACTTCCCTAGGCCTCCGATTCCCAATTCATCCGTGATGGGAATAGAGGCAACAAAATAAAACACGGAGATCAGATCACTTTCGATTTTGAGAACGTAGCTTGTACCCTATTGCTCCCGGTACTGTGTGATCAATGAATAGTGCAGGTGTACTTCCAGATGCAGGCTCAGTCAGCCTGTGATGCAGCAAGTGATGATGGGCGCCAAAGTGATGATGCAGGCTTTATGTCAGCCTGTGACGGTGCAGGTTCAGCTGGGCAAAGTTGGGGCACATCTAGCCCTTTCTCCTTTTTAGCAATCTTTTCAGGCTTTCTCTTAGGCTCAGGCAGAATTTGTGGCAGAGAACTGGCAATGGTGTCTTTCGAGTCAGAGGCAGCTGTTTCTTTCTGGTCGTCTGGATCAGGCAGTTCTTTCAATGGCGATGAGATTCTTTTCGTGTTGGTGGCATGGATCCACGCCTTACGACCATCCACACGGACTGCAGTCTGTGTTGCCAGGAGTACCTGGTAAGGGCCCCGCCACCTCGGTGCAAGTGATGACTTCCTCTCAAAGTTCTTTACCAGGATCCACTCGCCTGGCTGCAGACAATGCCCCGGGCCTGTATATCTGACAGGAAGAGCCTCCTGCACCTGCTGATGAATCAAACAAAGCTTCTGCGTTAAAATGTTACAATATGTACTAAGCACAGGGTATTCAACTTCACTCAAGCACCTGGGCTGCGGCACACACCAAACATTAGCAGGTCTCCCCATCACGATCTCGCATGGGGAGAGTCCAGTCCTTGCTTGCACAAATGTGCGCATGCACAACAAAGCTAAGGGCAATGCATCTGTCCACTTTAATTGACTCCCTGAGCATATCTTGCTTATCTTAATTTTCAATATGCCGTTCTGGCATTCAACAAGACCGGCACTCATCGGGTGCCTGGCGCAATGGAATCGTTTATCAATCTGAAGGCCTGCACAAATCTGTAATATAATGGTGGCAACAAAATGCAGGCCGTTATCTTACCAAATGACCCATGGCAGGCCGAATCGGGAAAAATATTCTTTTAGCATCACTTTTGCCGTGCTCATTGCTGTGCAGTCCTTTAGCCGGTTTGCTTCCACCCACGTACTGAATGCACAAACTACCATCAAGATGTATTTTAGATTCTGCCATACTGTAGCCAGATGCTGAATCATCTTTTTCGCGCATATGTGAGTGGGGCGTTGGGCCATGATGGCCATTGCAGTTACGTAGGAGTTGGGCAGCATCCACATTCTACTTTCTTTGTCCACCCAGCAACCTTATATGTCTAATTCTGCAGAGCCCTCATCCCACCCTTTTATTTCATCAGCAGTTGCATCCGCCTGCATCTCTTTGACTGTGGCAATCCCATTTTCTATCATGCAGGGCACTTCTTCCTACCGTACTATCAACATTTTTGTGTGTAAATCAGTGGCAGTTTGTTTTGCAATTCTGTCTGCAAATTGGTTTCCTTTTCCATTGTTACATATTATATTCTTATGCGCCTCGCATTTCATTATTGCCAGTCGCTTTGGACACGTGAGTGCAACTAGACAACAATCGCGCTATCAAAGGGCCATGTTGGATTTTAGTTCCATGTGATGTTATGAAACCCCTCTCAGCCCAGAGTCTGCCAAATTGTGCCCCACCCCTAATGCATACTGACTGTCAGTATATATGTTTACATTTAGATTTTCATAAATTTCACTTGCTCTTATCTCTGCTGCCTGCGCTGAATTGTATGGAATTCTTTTGCTCTCTATAATACCCTTTAGTGTCGTGATGGCGCAAGTAGCAGTTGACTTGCCATCAGGTAATTTAAAACAGGAACCATCACAAAACAGTTCTCCGTCGGGCTCTTTCTGTGGGGTGTCTGTTAGATCAATTTGCCCTTTCGTTTCTTCCTCTGTAACCATTAAACAATCATGGGGAGGTGATGCATTCTCACCCGCTTCTTCATTGGGAGGGGGCATTCATTCTGCAGGATTCAAAGCGCAACACCTCTGAATTTGAATATGTGGTGCAAACAGGACAATTTCATAACTAGTCAATCTAGCTGATGTGAGCTGTTGCGTCTGCGTTCTGTTTGAAATAACGTCTACTGTGTGGGGCACCATCAAAATTAAGGCATGCCCCAGAACCATTCCCCCGGTTTGTTTTACTGACGCAGCAGCCGCTGCGACAGATCGCAAACAACGTGGCAAAGTGCATGCTACAGGGTCCAGCGCGGAAGAAAAATAACCGCATGGTCTATTTCTTCCACCTTGTTCCTGTGTCAAAACAGCCAGCGCGCAACCCTCATTCTCATGCACAAATAATATAAAAACCTTTTCATAATTTGGAGTGCCCAAAACTGGAGCTGAGCACAAAGCAACTTTGAGCAGATCAAATGCATTCTGGCATTCCTCATTCCATGGCAAAGGTAGGGCAACATCCTTTTTTGTTAATGCCTCCATTGGTTTTACAATCATTGCAAAATTCGCTATCCACTGCCGGCAATATGAAGCCATGCCTATTATGGCTCTGACTCCCTTCTGTGTCTTTGGAATATGCATACCAAAGATACTTTCTATTCTTTCTGGTGTCAGTCTTCTTCCCTCTTTCGAAAGTAGGTAGCCCAAATAGGCCATCTCCTTTCGACAATACTGGAATTTTTTTAAAGAAGCTTTATGACCTGCAATGCTAAATGTGACAACAACATGGCGGTACCCTCTTTGCAAATATTTTCTGAGTCAGCAGCAATCAACAAGTCATCAATGTACTGCAATAGTACACAACCCACTGGTAGCTCTAGCATGTTCAGTTGTTCTTTTAATGCTCGGCTATAAATACTTCGGCTCTCAGTGTAACCTTGTGGAATTTGTGTGAATGTGAAAGAACGCCCTCCTAGTGTGAAAGCAAATAGGTATCTGCTATCTGGGTGTAGTGGAATGCTAAAAAATTGTCGGGGGGGATTCTGCCGGGGTCGGCCGGGCCGTCCGCAGACCTCCGGGCAGGGAGGCCCCAACTCCTCCCGTGTATATCTCGGATCGAGACAGAGTATGAGGCACACACAAGGAGCAAGGCAACTTCTGTCGTTTATTATGCAAACGGCAGGGATGGGTCAAGGAGCGCACGCGTTCGTCCTGACACACACACAATAGTGGGGCTCGCAGGCCCTTTTTACTACATTATGACGCGCTACTTGCGTCATTCCAAAAAGTTACCAAAAGAACCTATCGCCACTCTTGATTGGTTGCTCGAGTGGTGGGGTTAGTATAGTACGCATATAGAGAATGATATTAGTGGTTAAGATGTAGTCAGGTGGTATATCTGGGTTGTCCCTACAATTAGATACATAAGAATTGTTACATGAAGACCCCTGAGGATTGGCTAACGTTACTGACGTCTGAGATAAGAACCTCATGTTCTGATTGGTGCATCCGTGAGCTCCCCAGCCTGGGACCACCGTTGTTCCCAGCACACGGTGCACCTGTGGTTGCAACAGTGTTTCAATATGGGTACGTGCAGGCAATGTGAGGATTTATTCATAGGTGGGAGACTGACCGTTCCCACTGTAGCAGGTGTCCATTGAGCCTTTCAAGTGTGTCGGCCTGCGTCTCGTAGCGAGGTACCCAGACGCCTTTTCTCTCCTGGGTTTTGGCATCTCGTCAGGTTCGGCTTGGTCACGTGGGGAGGGACCGTGTTTGAGGCATAATTCTGCACAATTAATATTGTTTTTCCACTGTATGTCTGGTTTAATTTGCAGATATGATTTTAACATTGGTACGTGGAGTGCGAGGTTGCAACATCGTGCCTTTGAAGATTTGTTTCTTGACTGTGGGTTTGCAACATTACGACCTTGGCTAGTTGCTCCACTGGGTTCTTTCTGCAGGCTCAGCAACCTGACTTTTGCTTTGTTAATGTCCACGGGAACTCTTGCTTGAGGCCTACTTGGGCCTGGTGCACGAGTAATCCATTTAGTGCATGGATGCTTTAGGTTATAGTGGCATACAGTTTCATGGCCAGTATCGTGTTTCCATTATATCTCTCATGATGGTAACGGGTTTCAAGAGAAGCGTGAGCAAGCGTTATAAATGAGCTCATGGTGCGTCTTGCGTTTCTGCATTCTGAAAGCCTATGTAAAAATAATAAAGATGCACGTCCGTGAATAAGCCTGTCGCCTACGTCAGAGCACTGAGTATGTTCTTCGTGTAGATTGGTGTGGAAATGTTCAGTGTGTATAATAGTTCAGCGGTGCTTCCCGTTATCTAGGTCGTCATGGCATCTCTAACGATGTGTAGATTTCAGTCTAGTTGGTCCGTGCCGCAGGTGTCGGCATGGCCAGTGCGGGCTGTTGGGCAGGCAGATGGACACATCCGTATGTTTCTGTACCAGGGTATTTGGTCATCTGGTAAATGGGCAAACTCTTCTCGTGGCGGGTGTCTGGGCCGCGACCCTCTAGGCCAAGCGCGAGAGGTGAAGGACGGGAGTCTGGTTTTCCATTCTCCCACTTCAGTCCCCCCTCTGGTCGACTTGTCGACCACAAACATATCCTTCTCGTTATCTCCTCTTACTCTCCATATCTTGGTTATCCCTCCGAGATGTCCATAATGGTTTACGTGATCTTCAAATGACCAATACATGTATTCGCATGTTCCTCCAGGAGTACAGTACACCCATCTTCCTATGTAGCTCCTAGGGTTCCTTGGGTTCTCGATCTTCACTGATGGTGGGTCTAGATGATTGGCGATGATTTGGGTGCGCAACTTCTCCCTTTCGTGTATTATCACACCTGTGTGCTGGCCGTCATCCGCTGGCATCAAGGGGTGCATTCCCACCATTTCCAGCAACTCATCAGTTGAGCGCGCCTTCCGGGCTTTCCAAAATCTAATTATTATCAGTGCAGCTCCAGCCAAAATAGCACATCCCACTATTATTTTCAGTCCATCTGACAGCCAAGATGGCATCCATGACCATAATAGTGAAAACCAGCTTTTATCCTTGTTTACGCCGTTACTTTCGTCCATCATTTTGGAGTGCATCTGGGCCAATTGTGAAACTGCTTCTGTTAGTGTACCATTGTCGGCATCGTTGGCAGGTATGAACGTGCAGCATGATTGTCCTATCTTTGCACAAACTCCTCCTTCCATTGCTGTGAGAAGGTCCAATACATATCTGTTCTGTAGTGCTACCATCCTTACAGCTCGCAGCTCCTCTTTAATTGCGTTAAACCCATTTACTGTCGAATTTATGGTCATCATTAGTTCCCATCTGGTTATTTGCAGCCATTTTGCGTTTGCGTATGCCTGCAGTCCCGGATGTATTATTGAGGAGAAGAACATTGCTGCTCTGCTGAATAGTCTGTGTTCTGGCGGTATTGATGTTAGTTCCGTTTCCGACCTTCCCCACAGATAATTTCCTGTTAATGGCTCTCCTTGTCTTTTTCTCCTGTTTAGGACAGTATCATTGCTGTTGGTCCTGTTTTCTTGCTCCTTCTGGAGTGGTGCAGATCTCTTTCTTCTCCTGTCTCCTTCATCCATTTTCGGAAATTTCGCCACATCGACATGCTTCTTAGGTACCACTAGTGATGGTACATTGACGTGTACCATTGTGCACACACCACTCCACAGGGGAGGCAGTGTATGATATGCCTTTTCTCCGCAGGCCCAATAATGGTCCATTATTACTGCTGTTCCCGCTCCCCCCTCAGGTAACTCCATCACACTTGCACAATTGGTGTTATATCCCACGTCCACCTCTCCTTTATGCTGGTAACATACTTTGGGCGCAGTCAATGGTAATATAGTTATCGGGTCTTCATCTTCTTCTACCCACGTGAGCATTGGTACGTACTTGATCCATGTCGTCCAACATCGATGATTGTGTGTCTCGATGGTTGAGATAGTTTCTTTTGTTACCATGTTGCTGCCAACCACTCCTATCTCCCAGCTGGTACCCAGGAACACCTTTCCTGTTATCGTCAGTAATGGCCTCTCCCAGCATCCTTGTTTACCCGGAACTTCCGTGGCGTACCAATCACATGGTAGATACTGCAGTGTTACCTTCTTTGTTTCTCCTTTTTCAGGGCCACTTGTTATGTATCTGAATGCTTCAGCATGTAAACTGGTCTTGTGATAACTCAGATAGGTCTTGAGGAAGTTGTTTTCATATGGGTATGAGTCTCGTGTTTTCCATGTCATGTGCACTACTGTTCCTTGGAATCTTCCTTTCGTTTGGAACAGGGCCAAATATATTATGCACTGTGCTGTTTTTTCATCTATTTCTGTGGCAACAAATGTTCGTGAAGCGCTCATGGCGTATGGTATTAATGAGCAAACGTAACAGCTATCCTCAGTTGTCTGCTTACCAATGCGGGTCATGTGCTGGTACCATATGTTGTTTGTGACGTGTGCTGAATCTTGTACATAATTATCAATACCTTTATTGTCTGAGTATGTGCTGCGTTTAACTTTATTTCGCTTTTGTTCATTGTTACTGTTACCACCTGACGTAACACCTGTTGCAGCAGGGAGGTGGGGTACATTAGGTTTGGGTGCAGCAAAAAAACTCATAGCATAGCTGTACTGCCATACAGAGGCAGCCAAAACTCCGGTGATCATAAAAATCCCTATTATTTTTATTACATATGCTAACCTCACCGACATTTTTGCTCTTACCTTGCTGCAGTCCTGGCAGCGTATTCTTGCGACGTTAAAGTTGCCCGCCTAAAAATTCTCAAAAAGTGCTTGTTATTAAATGTTAGTTTTGTTTCATTAAGCTCTCCCTATCAAATAGTCATTCAGTGCCCAGGTGAAGAGTTGCTCCCACGCTACTCTAAGTGATCGGTCTCTCAAGACCGGCAAGTATGGGCGGAGGTGGGGCATGTAATTTTCTATGGCCAGGAGGAAGGCCGTGTAGTATACACGTACCCTTTTCTTTTTTAAGTATGTTGGCCTTTTTATTTCGTATACAAATTGGTGTGACAATTCTTCTGGGTAACTATCGTCTGGCAGCACCATCTACGCCTGCACACTGAATTTGTTAGATAACTTTTCTTAACAATACAATATTACGCAGCTCCTGTATGTGCGAGAGAAAAAGAGAACATTCACGTGTTTACATGTGTATTGGTGCAAGCGAAGTCCTTAGTTTTTATTACAATTGTATTTAGTAGTCAATGGGGGGGGGGTTTGCTCAGATGGCGGGAGCAGTTTTACTCTTTGAACGTGTGACCATGGGGTGGGCAGTGTGGGGATCGCCCTCTTCTTCGTCCGTTATTCTCTCCGAGGGAACAATTGGGTCGTTGTCTGTGGTTGTGTTTTCTTCCGCTGCCGGGGATGTTGTTGGCGTTTTTCCAATGGACCTGTCGTTGGCGCTGGGGCGGGTCTGCAGTTTGTAGATTTTTACATCATGCAGGTGGTTCCACGCACGCTTATCCTTTAGTTTTACTGCTCTTGTTGATACGTCCTCTACTAAATGGGGGCCAGTGAACCTCTGCTGGTTCCACCTTCTATTAAAATTTCGAAGTAGTACGTGGTCACCTTTGGCAAGTTGGCACAAGTTCTCCTTTTCCAATTCTGTATTTTCGTCTATTTCTTGGTTGCTGGTGGACCCGCCCCGTGTGCGCTCGAGCTGTTGAGACACAAACACAACGCTAGTAATCAAAGAAGACACATATTGATACATTTCATCACCTAACACATTCGCAGAACTTTCTTGGTCGGTGAATGCCCTTGACGTTGGTGTTAGGGGAAGGCGCATTTGGCGTCCAGTAACCACCTCGTGTGGGGTGAGGTGGTGGTCGGACCCTGGCCTGTTTCTAAGTTCGAACAGTGCTAACGGAAGGCAATACAACCAACTTTTCTTTGTTGTTTGCTGTATTTTAGCAATTGCCTCCTTCAATAGGCCATTCAGGCGTTCACATACACCATTGGCCTGTGGGTGGTACGCACATGCAAATTTGTGTTTAATGTTCAGTAGGGATGTGATATGCTGGAACATTTCATTTGCGAAATGGGGTCCGTTGTCTGATCTTAACACCTCGCACACTCCCCACCTGGGGAATACCTCCCTTACTATAAATTTGGCTGCTCTAAACGCATCAGGGTGTGAACAGGGCCCTGCTTCGATCCACCTAGAAAATGGGCATACTACTACTATCATGTATCTATTGCCTTGACAAATGTTGATCATATCAACATAGTCAATGTGGAGGTGCCGAAAAGGTCCTTCTGGTCGGGGTATGGTACCTCTTATCACCTTTAAAGTATGACCGGCCGTGAACTGTTGACATGTAAGGCAATTGCTGATAAAATTTGACACATGGGATGTTAACTCGGGACAGAACCAATCTTCTCTAATTCGTGCTGCTATTATTTCTTTGCCTGTATGGGCAGGGTGATGTAATTGGTTCAAGGCGGTATTTAACAATGCCAATGGTATTACAACTTTCCCAGTGCCACCCTGGCGCCATAGTGCGTCGGTTGGTGACATTGTGCATCCTCTTTTCACCCATACTTCTTTTTCGGCCATTGGTGCAGCCGCTTGTAACTCCATAATCTGGGTGGCTGGGAGATGGGTGTACCCTTCTTTTATTAACATCTCCCTCGCTATTCCCCTCCCTCTCCCTCTCTGTGAGTCTGTGGGGTTCCATATCTCACCAAAATATGCAGCATATTTTGCATGTGCGTCTGCTGCTGCATTTCCTTTTGATATATAGTCTTCTCCATTGGTGTGTGCTGTGCATTTTACTAGGGCTAGTTCTTGGGGATCGTTTATTACTTCAATTAGTTCAGCCAACAAGAGGGCATGTTGTACTGGAGTGCCGTCAGCTCTCCTAAACCCTCTTCTTCTCCACTTTGATAGCCCTGAATGGACAGTGGATGTAACATATGCACTGTCGGAATATATAGTAACTTTTTTATCAAAACTTTCCTTTAGTGCCAATATCAGTGCAACCAGTTCCGCCGCTTGAGCAGAGTAATGCTGTGGTAATTGTACACACTTAATAGCCACACACACTGGCGCTTCCATCATTTGTACTACTGCTGCCCCAGTCCTCCTTATCCCGTCTCCTTGATCAATAGTTGATGACCCATCAATAAACAAAAGCTCACCTCCCTCTAGTGCGTTTTCTTCAACTTTCCTAGTACATGAGTACATCTCAGTTACTTGGGTGCAGTCGTGGGCGTAATCTCCCTCTTCAATTACTTCTGCTAGGAACCTTGCAGGGTTAACCGTGCTACATCTAACAATTGCCAGTTCAGCTTTGGACAAAATAATCTCATAACCTGTTGCCCTCTGTGTCGTCAGTGTGGACTTAGGTTTATTCAATATCGCAAATAGTGCATGTTCTACAAATAGTGTAGTTGGACACCCCATAGTTATTGATGATGCTTTTTCTACTGCAAATGCAGCTGCAGCAAGACCTTGTTCGCAAGAGAATTGTCCTAACATTATTGGATCTAAGTGACCGCTGTAAAATGCTACTGGTTTATAGCCCATGCTAGTCTTTTGGGCCAATACTGCTTTCATTACTGCTGAGTCGCAATGTGAAAATATAAAAAATCGTCGCTCATAGTCTGGGGATGCTAGTACTGGAGCAGTTGATATTGCTTCTTTTAATTCATCAAATGCCTCCTTCATTTCCATAGTCCATCCCAACTTTTTCTCCCCTTTATTTGCTTCCTTCAAACCCTCAAGCAGGGGTCCTATGTAAGAGCTGTAATCAAATACCCATGCTCTACAGTAGTTGCACAGTCCCAGAAATTGCTGCAGTTCTCTTACAGTCTGTGGCACGGGAGTGCCTGATATTGCCTGTGCTCTTTGTGGTGCAATCCTTCTTCCATATTGTGATATCAGTTGGCCAATGTAAAGTACCTGTTCCTGACAGTATTGTATCTTTTCCATGTCTACCTTGTACCCCTTTTCAGCCAATATCGTCAACATTTTTAATGAGTCCTCTCTACATTTATCTTCATTTGTACTGCAAATTATTATGTCATCCACATACTGTAACACTGTGCTTTCCAACTCAACGTTACCCAAATCCATCTGTATTACCCTATTGAAAATTGAAGGTGATTCACAATATCCCTGTGGTAATCTGGTATGTTTCCACTTCCTATTTCGGTAAGTGAAGCTTGTCAAGTCTTGTGAGTCTGGGTGTAATGGTATTGAGAAAAAAGCATTTTTAAGGTCAATCACTGTAAACCGTGATGCTTCTGCTGGAATGCCACACAAAATTGTGGCCGGGTTTGCTGTTACTGGATACTCTGCTTCTACTATGTTGTTCAACGGTCTGAGGTCCTGTATGAACCGCCAAGACCCTCCTTTAGCCTTGCGCACCGGGTACACAGCTGTGTTGCATGGGGATTCTGAGGGGACCAATATGCCATTGTTTATAAGGGCTGTTATGGTTTCGTATATGCCCTCATCTGCCTCTCTTGACAATGGGTATTGTTTCACTCTTGGTAGTATGGCACCCTTTTTTAATTTTATCTTTACACCCCCTATGCTTTTAATGCATCCTACATCATAAGGGCTAATAGTCCATAATGATTTTGGCACCTTTGACATATCTTCTTTAAAAAATGGGACTGGTGTGCCAGCGGGTGCCTCAAGTGCCATTGCAATTTTCTGTGCCACTTGTTTGTGAGCCACTGTTAGCCACATTTCTACACTCATCATGAACACCATTTCATTTTCCTCCTTTTCTTCTGAAAACAACTCTTCATCTGACACCTGGGTCAGCCTACATCCTTCTGCTAGTGCTATCACCGCCCTCCATGTTCTCCCTTCTTTATCTTGGGCGTGCACAGCAACATAATCAGCTGTTGCAATAATGCTCTCAATGTCCACTGCAATGACCTTCCCTTCCAGTTCATTAGCTGGTGTTTCTGGTCGGAATAGATAGGCTGCTGGTCTCCTCCATATTTTCCCTCCTATCCCTGGCATCCATGCAAATGCCATGTCTGTTCCGTACTGGAATAGCTCGCCGTCTACCGGCTCCGCCCTGATCGCTATCTGTCCACAGTATGCTTGCAAAATCTGTCGTGCTGCAAGCATGTTAATCCCTGGAGTAGAGCAAATTATGCCATCCTCTGTAAAGGAGATCGTCATATTTAATCTGTTCATTATGTCCCTCCCCAGTATGTTTACTGGTGAGGCACTATAATACAAAAGTGGTACTGACAGATCGTAATCTCCAATAGATAGCGGGACGTTATCAGTAAATGGAACCAACCCTTTAGCCCCAGAAAACCCTTGTGTGTTCATGGCTTCGCCTGACATCTTAAACTTACCTTCCCTTATGCAAGACCGGGTTGCCCCGGTGTCAACAAGGAATGATAATTTTTTGTCACCTATCGTTACCTCTATGCGTGGCTCCTCCGCACTATTAGGTGTTACTGACAGGATGGGACACACCAAGGCCGTCTGTGGGCTGTCCTATTGGGGGTACAATGACTGGCCATTCCCTGTGTAAGGGTTGTGCCCCAACACCGTCACCCCACCCAATTGCGTTCGTTCAGGTTGTGGTGGTGGTTGTATTAACGCTGTACCAGTTACTTGTGGCAGGTATTGTTTTATTTGTTGTTGTGGTAGGGAATAGTGTTGGTCACTCCCTTGTGGTGACATCTGCTGTGGTTGTATGCCCTGCTGTTCTTGTGATGTCCTATGTTGTGCTTGTTCGTTCCATGCTGGTGTTCCTGGCCTGACCCTGCATGTACGTGACATGTGTCCTAATAGTCCGCAGCTCCAACACACGGGTGGTTCCCTGTTTTGCCATGGGAAGTTCCCTGTGTTGTCCTGGTATACTGGTTGCCCTGTCTGGTAATTATTTCTGAGTCCCCCAGCCTGTTGTTGGGTATTATATCCGTATCCTCTTCCCCTCATAAACCCTCCTCTCCCTCTATTATAATTATAATACCCAGCTCCTTGCATTGGGTACCCTCCTCCCATGTTCTGTGCGTGTGATTGCAGAGGCAGCACTTGCTCTATTACCTCTTGTGGAGGCGCTATTTGAGCTGGATTTTGTGCAGCCACTACTTGCGTTGGGCTTTGGGCCATTGGTGTTGGCGCAGTTATTAGTGCCCCTTCCATGGTATATTTAGTAAGTTTTTTCTGTACTAATTTGGCCTCTTCTGTTTTCCTGTCCTCTTCCTTTTGTTTCATTTTTCCTTGCCATGTTCTACAGTGATGTACTATAGTCAGTTGTATTTCCGGCCATGGTTTTGCTTCCATCCCCACTACTTTCTTTAATTGTCTCTGAACTCCTTCTGGGAGCCCTTGTACTAGTATATGATAAAATATGGCTGGTGTTTTGTCCCATTGTTCTCTAGTTTCCATGCGCCACTTCTCTTGAATATCCTGGATATAATCAACAGGATCCTCGTTCTCACCCATCTTACGGGAAGTAATGGCTCCTATGTCTGATGTGTCTGGGTACTGCACTCTTAGTGCCTGCCATAGCGCATGTCTGCAGTTTGCAAATGGTGCTCCATCATGCGATGTGTTTGTTATTGTTACCCCATGGAATCCCGCTCTTTTCCAAATGTCATCCGCTCTATCCCCTAATATTGATATTAACAGGCCCTTAACATCTCCCACTGCTAGTTTCTGTCCTGCGGTGTGTTTTTCCATTTCATATATCCATTTACCCGCACCTCCACTTAATGATGGGAGCCTACATTTTATGTTTTCCTTATCCGTATGTTTCCAAGGTACATATTGTGGTCTAACCCCTCCTCTCTCCAGCAGTGGCATTACATTCTGTCTTGTGTCATCCTTTATGCTCCATGATGTTAACTCTTCACACCCCTCCTCTTCCCCCATTCCTTTTACTACTTCAAATCCTTCCTTACTACCTCTTCTCCTACCTCCCTCTTCTTCCTTTCCCCTTTTTTCATCCTTTCCTGTGTTCAATATTGGCACGTCTGTTTGCCTGTCTTGCCTGCGACTAGGGAGGTCCCTAAGCCGACATGCATAAGGTGTAACTTCGTCCATGAAGGGTGCGAGCTTTATTCTGTGCAGAGAGCGTGCAGTTGTTGAACATGTGGGGTGTGGCGTTAGAGAGCGTGATGGTGATGTGGGTGGCGTGTGTTGGTTGGTGAGCGTCGGTGGCGTGTGTTCGTTAGTTTGTGTTTCTCCCATTCTTTTCACTTCCTCCTTACTTCTCTCCAGCTCCTCCCATCTTCTACTCACCCATGGCGAATCTATGTTTGTTCTAGTGAGGTATAGCTTATCTAAGCTTTCCCTTTCACTCTTCCTTCCATCCTCACTACAAAAATCATTCATAAATTGCGCCCCCCACTCTGCCTTTTTTCCTTTTATTGTTACAGTTTTTAAGTCTATTAGGTCTCCCTCTTCCTTTCCGTAGTTACCACCTGTTCCCCTTAGTGCTGACGTTGTTGCTACCTCTCTATTTTTATATACTTCTCCCCATCTTTCACTCTCCCTCTTACTCTCTTCTCTCTCCCCTTCACTCCTCTCCTCCATCTCCCTACTATTTTCCTCTCTTTTCCTTTTTAATTCCTCCATTACTTCGTTGCTCATCTCTTCCAATATCCTTTCATCCTCTCTCCTCCTTTCCCATTTCACCCTTTCTCTTTCTACTATACTCTCTATTACCTTCCCCTCTTCATATTTTTTAGCTGTTTCTGATATTATCCTCCTCCTCCATATTTCCATTTCCTTTTCATTTTCTTCTTCTTCCTTCTTCTTCTCCCTCATCACTACTCTTGATACCCTTTCTGCTGCTGCTTTTACCCTTACAGCTTCCCTCTTTCTCTCCTCACTTTGCTCCCTTAATTTTTCCAATTCGTCCTTATCTTCTTTCCTTTTCCTCACTCTCTCTCTTTCCTCCCCCTCAAGTTGTTTTATCAGTTCATTCTGCTCATCCCTTAGTTTAGCTAATCTTTCCTCCAAAATCTCTTCCTTCTTCCGTAGCAGCTCCTCTCCCCTCATTTCACTCTCTCTTTCACTATCCTCGTTTGTTCTCTTTACCGCCTCCCTTTCCTCTCCAGTTAGTGATCCTCGTAATTTCAACAATATCTGTGCAGCTACCCACTCATCGTTTCCTATCTCTACAGTCTGCTCTTCTCTCCTCCCGTCCCCCATTGGTATCTTTCCATGAGCCACATATGGTGGAGGGCTGTATGCCGGGTTTGAGTATCCTTCAGCCGCCCTTAACTGTCCTTTTATTTCTCCTAATTCTCTTAAAGGGTACAACCCTCCCCCCTCTGTTTTCACTCCCGGTGTTAAGGGTATCTCATTGCTCGGTTCCTGTTTTATGTCAGCTAATTTATCAACCTTTCCTCCACCCAGTTTTTCATTCCCCATATTCTTTGTTCCTTCACTCTCCTTTTCCCCATCCGTTCCTTCTTTCTTAATCTCCTTTTCTTCCGGTGTTTCCCCCATAGTGAACATTCCATTTGGTCCTGGTCTAGACCCCTGGAACATCCTCCATAAGTTAAACACCTCCACATGGTTTGCCAACTTCTTCCCCTTGTATGTATTGTGCAGATGGTTTAATAGTGAATGTTGGGCATATGGGTCAAAGCTACCATTAGGCGGCCATGGTGTCAACATTTTGTTGTCCGTCCCCTGGGTCCACTCTATGCTGTACTTAATTAACTTCTCCCTATGTGGTGGCAGTGTGGTGCATATATGTTGTAGTGGGGTAGTGAGGGTATTCCCCCACCCTCCCAACCCTCTCCCGTATGACATACTAGCGCACCCTTTCTTACCCTTCCCCTTGCTACCAGTTTGCAACATACAACCTTTTATTGCTTACCTTGCCCCGCAAGTGTGGGGACTTACGACAATCCTTTGACAAATTATGCAATCATAATAATCACAAAAAAAAATTATAAAACAAATATATTTATGATGTTATATTATATTCCTTCCCCTACGGCCCCCTGCGGCCGAAGCGCACGCAGCCCCCTGCAGCTGCGTACCCCTTACGACGATCTTACACAGTCGTCCTTTTTCCCCGTTCTCCTCCCACCTTTACACTTGCCGTGGCCGGCGTTCTCCGTGCGCAGCCACGCCCCCTTCCCCTTCTCCTCTTTGATCCACTCGTTTATCGTTTATCTCCGTGTCCGCTCCTTTATCATGTTTCTCTTCCCCACCAATGTCAAACCCAAAGCTTCTTGTGTTCACGATATCTTACTAAATCCCTACTGGTGACGTCACCTATTTCTTCGAACTACTGGTATATTCGTGTTATGTTCTTTAAATTCAAAATACACTTGCAATCTACCCCGCTAACCCTACAGCTGTCTTCCTGTCTCTCCTGGAACAAGGTAATCTCATCAATACTATAACCGGACTGCGCACGCTGCGTCGCCTCGCGTGTGATACGCCCCTCAACAGGAGGGCTTAACCAGCCAATTATCTTCCGTTTTGGGCAACTACGTAACTAGCCACCGCCCACAGGGAAACGTCATCTACCTATCGAGTTTCTTGCTCGAACAATAGGGAACCTCATCTACCTATCGAGTTTCTTGCTCGAACAATAGGGAACCTCATCTACTCATTGAATGATAAATGTCAAATCGTAGGAAACCACACACACCCACCCTCACACGTAGTCGCGATTTAGGCCAATCAGTGTCTTTCGAGCGGCTGCACGTGATGTTTTCGTGCCCCGCCCCCCTCTTTCGCGTAACGTTAGCTTTTTGTTGCGAGCGTCTGCACGTGTTGTTCTCGTGCCCTGCCCCCCTCTTTCGCGTAACGTTAGCCGCCTTCTCTCGCACTCAATTCACTACCATTCATTCCATTATCATCACTCAATTAAACCTTCACCCCACCTTTTTACAATACCTCCCTCCTCCCTTATTTACTTCCGCCCCCTCCCTCACAATTTCGCATTGCTTGTTGTGCGTGTCATGCTCACCAAGTTCCCTCGATGCAGGGCCGCTCGACTGCGTGCACCCCTCCAAGCGGCTCGCCACCTCCCCTCGTCTGGACCACGTCTGGACACTCGCCGACCGCGGGCGGGATACTTCTCAACCGGCTCCCGAGGGCCAATATCCGGATTGCGCTGTCCGGTCCTCTCGCAGCTCCGCGATGGTCCTGTAGTCCTCAGAAGGGGGCAACGGCAGAGGGGGCCGCGCCGCCGGGCCTCCCCGCAACGGGAGTGCCTGGAAAAATAAAAAATAAAAGTCGATCTTAAACAGATCTCAGCAGTGCCTCCAACTTGTCGGGGGGGATTCTGCCGGGGTCGGCCGGGCCGTCCGCAGACCTCCGGGCAGGGAGGCCCCAACTCCTCCCGTGTATATCTCGGATCGAGACAGAGTATGAGGCACACACAAGGAGCAAGGCAACTTCTGTCGTTTATTATGCAAACGGCAGGGATGGGTCAAGGAGCGCACGCGTTCGTCCTGACACACACACAATAGTGGGGCTCGCAGGCCCTTTTTACTACATTATGACGCGCTACTTGCGTCATTCCAAAAAGTTACCAAAAGAACCTATCGCCACTCTTGATTGGTTGCTCGAGTGGTGGGGTTAGTATAGTACGCATATAGAGAATGATATTAGTGGTTAAGATGTAGTCAGGTGGTATATCTGGGTTGTCCCTACAATTAGATACATAAGAATTGTTACATGAAGACCCCTGAGGATTGGCTAACGTTACTGACGTCTGAGATAAGAACCTCATGTTCTGATTGGTGCATCCGTGAGCTCCCCAGCCTGGGACCACCGTTGTTCCCAGCACACGGTGCACCTGTGGTTGCAACAGTGTTTCAATATGGGTACGTGCAGGCAATGTGAGGATTTATTCATAGGTGGGAGACTGACCGTTCCCACTGTAGCAGGTGTCCATTGAGCCTTTCAAGTGTGTCGGCCTGCGTCTCGTAGCGAGGTACCCAGACGCCTTTTCTCTCCTGGGTTTTGGCATCTCGTCAGGTTCGGCTTGGTCACGTGGGGAGGGACCGTGTTTGAGGCATAATTCTGCACAATTAATATTGTTTTTCCACTGTATGTCTGGTTTAATTTGCAGATATGATTTTAACATTGGTACGTGGAGTGCGAGGTTGCAACATCGTGCCTTTGAAGATTTGTTTCTTGACTGTGGGTTTGCAACATTACGACCTTGGCTAGTTGCTCCACTGGGTTCTTTCTGCAGGCTCAGCAACCTGACTTTTGCTTTGTTAATGTCCACGGGAACTCTTGCTTGAGGCCTACTTGGGCCTGGTGCACGAGTAATCCATTTAGTGCATGGATGCTTTAGGTTATAGTGGCATACAGTTTCTTAAGATCCACTACACTAAAATATGAAGCCGAAGCTGGAATCATTGTCAGAATGGTAGTGACATCTGGGACCAATGGAAATTGGGGATCAACTACTTTATTCAACGCCTGCAGATCAATTATGAAACGGAACAGTGTTTCATTACCTCCCTTCTTATAAACTGGAAGAACGGGACTGTTACAAGTGCTTCCAGTAATCTCTTCATTCACGTTTCTTTTAACCAAATCTGAAACAATGCATTTCAATGCTTTCTCTCCTTCCACCGAAATTTTATACTGGGGGATACGCAGCAATGTTACACCCTCTTTCAAAACAACTCATCGGCTCTATTTTCAAACAACCAGCATCGTTATCATTCATCGCCCGTATGCAAGTCGGTACATTACTTAACTCTGTTGGCAGGGGTTTTAACAAGAACTCGAACACTGGCATTTTTTGTGGTGAGATCGTCAGAAACACTCCATCGGGAGAACAGTGAATAACCGCACTTAGTTTTTTCAACAAGTTTAATCCTAATAGATTCTTGCCGCAATTTTGTGTCAAAAGAAATGAGCAAAACTCAGTGAATGGTCCTAGTGTTATCAGTACTGACTGTTACACGGGACTAATTACTGAGGTGTCTGCGACCCCTTCTGAAACGTTCTTTTGCCCTTACAGTGGTATTTCTGGAACCAAGTGATGGTCTTTTGAGCACTTCTGTGCACCTGTGTCCACTAAAAAAGTATGCTCCTTATTCCCAACTTTCATTTCTACGTAGGATCCTTTCTGGTCAACGGGAATAGACACTGGTTCTGACCCCTGTCTTGAGCTGTCCTCATGGAACAATAAATCATCTGATGTAAAGTCACCAGAATAGTACGTATTTGATTATCAAAAACATTTCCATCCCCTGCTCCATTCTATTGATTTTGATTTTGGTTCTGATTCTGGTTGCTATTTCCTTGATTATTCTGATTTTGTGGTATACTAGTGTTTCTATTTTGCCCCTGTGCTCCCGGGCGACCTCTGTTCTGTCTTCTCGGGCCATTGCCATTTCTATTCTGCAAATGTGGGCACTGTGCTCGCCAATGACCCTCTTCCTTACAGTATGCACATTGATTTAGTCCAAGTGGACCTCCATGCATGTTGGAGTAATTCCCTCTGCCTTGTGCATTTCCTTTACCCCTATTATTATTCTTGTTTTTAGATTCACTCCATCTTTCACTTCTTTTTCTTTTTCTGAATTTACTCTATTTTCATAGTACTGGGCCATGTGTAATACCTCACTATGTGATTTAGCTTGCCACTCACTTTCCGATGTCATTATCAAATTTTGGATTTGAGGTAGCAACCCTCTCACATATTTGTCAACAAGTAGTCTTTTCCCAGGTTCAGTGCTTAAATCTTGACCACTAAAAACTGTAAACACTTCTTCAAATCTATTGAAATAGTCAGTAGCCAACTCATCTTAGCCTTGCACGCATGCAGTTAATTTGTCCTATATAATTCTTCTTTCAGGTACTATAACCTTCAATTTCTGTACTATTCGTGCCGGTAACGCTGACCTTTTTGACGATGGCTTTTTGCCAGCTGTTCTGTCCGCATCCTCTTTTATTAAGTGTTCCCAAGTAGCACCCAAACTTTCATGATCATCTACATTCCTAATTTGCTTCCATATGTCTGCTGGCAGAATTACAGGGAATAACAGGTCAATATCGCTCATATTAAAAATTGCTGATTTCAAATACGATTCAATTTCTTTATAGAATCCCGCCGGATTCTTTCTTATATCAGGGATTGTTTGTTTTATATATGATTCACCTCTTGTCTAGAGAAAGGGACATGTATATATTGTGCTGTGTAATGTGCTTCTGTTACCTGTGCTGGTTGTCCATCTACACCAGGAGTTTCTGTTTTTGGCACAAAAGTGGGCGGCACTTCTCTCATTGGAATTTTCACACTAGCTTTCCCTCCTTTCTCTCTTCTATTAAGCACTATAGCTAGATCAAGGGATAGAGCCGTCTTTCCAGTTTCCGATAAACACGCTCTCTTATATACTATCATTAACTCAGAGGGACAGCAGTCATTTCTCTCAACATATTTATCTTGCAAATATTCAACCATTAATTGTAATGCTTTCCTTTGCATCTCTATCGCATACAGTTCAAACGTTTCATACACCTCCAATATAGGAATACTAGCATCCATAATCCATCAAAACGCTTCTCACGTACATATTTTCATTTCTTCACTAACCGGTTTTGACAGCGGGCAAAATCGCCACTGTACATATGTTGCCGACCCTTGTCTCCCTTTCTTCACCTCTTTGTACCGAAACCCAGGGGCAGAAAACGTGTCTCAATATAATTCATCAAGTTCATCTTTAAACTCGAATTACCTGTCCACATGCTCCTTCATTTCCGAATCACTTTCTCTCAATCGTGAAAAGGCATTCAAATCCCGCAACTTCTGCAGCGGCACCATACCAGTTAATTGCTTCCATCTTTCCATAAGATATTCTCCCATGCATTCCAACAATACCTGTTTTTCACTGAGCTTCTTATAATCATATATCGACCCCAGCGTTGATGCCTCATCATTTCCTTCGATATATATATTTCTGCCTGTTCTTTCAACTCTCTTTCTCTCCCTGCTGACCGCATTACGGGTTTTTCTAGCGTACATGCTTTGTGCAGGCCCTGCCTCTCAACGCTGCCTTCTCTGATAGCTGCGGATTCAAGCTCGGTAGGTGGAGGGGGGGAGTGGGATCACGTGTTCAGGAGGGGCTGGTGCAGATGGAACAACTGGAAAGGTTGGTGGGAACCTGGGTTCTGGTTGGGCAATGGGCACTGATGCAATTGTGTCAATCTTACTTTTAGGGCGCTCTTGCCTTTTCTCATTTAAAATCTTATTGATTAACTCATCTGATGCATGCAATTCTTGTTGCGGATATATTTTTTCTATACCTAATTGAAGACTCTTATCTGCCCTCCTTATTTCCTCATCCCACTCTTTTTCTTCCTGTTCTAGTGTCTCTATCTGCATTAAATTTGTGCCTACGTGCATGTGTCTCACTGCTTCTTAAGCAGAGGTTAGCTTCCTTCCTCCAATCTCTAATGACGTCAAATGTCACAGGGCGTGCTTTCTTGCGCAGCAATACTGATTCCAAATGCTCTATTTGCGGCATCTCAAAGCTACCATCTTTCGGCCATTGCAAATCTTCTACATGTCTGGTCTGCCTATGCCAAATTTCACAAAACATTATTGCCCCTTCTCCATACTTCACATACATCACAAACGCTGGTGACCCTACGGGTGGTGCAGCCTGGCCAGTTTCCAAAGATTGTCTTCCGCAGTGGAAAAATCCCACTAGACAGGAAGACAATTTCCCAGGCATGTTTGATCTCATTCGTACCTACCCTGGGCATTCGATCTTGCAAGAGCAACTCTTAACCAATATCTGAGCTGTTAAGAATCGGGGCACGACTCACCTGATCAATCAGCTCGTCTCAAGACGCAATTCGTCCGTATACAGACGCAACCAAGGATCATCGTGTCTGCGTATTTGACTCAATCTGCCTCATTTCGGGATCCTCACCTTCTTGCTCTCTGGGCGGGCACGTAGATCAGGGACACGTTGTGTACAGATCTGCAAAGGAGTCTCATCACTTTCACAGGGGCGCCCTGAAAACCTCTCGATCCCGGCTCGACGGCCTCGTCCTCGATTCGTTTTTTCCACTTTCTTCAAATTTCAACATACACGATGGAGCAAATGGGGGAGGGTCCCTATTCGGGCGCCATTTCTTGACAGGCCCTGCAGACCCTCACACATGGAAACAAGGCACAATCACCATATACAAACTGATACGCCAGACACAAGGTTCAGTTCCCAAAATCTAGGGTTTATTGCAAAGCAAATAGTCTCAGTCGGCCGACCGGATCTCACGTCTCGCAACGTGTGTTACCCAGACCTCGTGAGACGCAAGAGAGCGAGCATTCTGCAACAATAACATATTTACAAAAGTCCATCATATTATCAGTCAGTGACATATCAAAACCGCCCATAATGTATCTTCTTTAGCAAGGGTTTGGTGATTGACAATTATGACGAGTATGACAGCTTCTAATACATTCATTCAGCAACAGTTGCAATCTGCAAAGGCACAGACACTATTCTTTGTTACAGAGAACATAATGCTCTTGTTATACGAGCAAGCTGTGTTCGTAGGCGAGACACATTCCAAGACCTGCTATCTCCTAGTTTCTATTTGTGAGCTGGAGGTCGGATTGATCTAAATGGGACCCAGAGAGGGGGGCCATGAAAGAGAGTATAATTCATGCCTCTAGCTGTCTATTTCTACAGTTTCTGCCATTTCAGCGAGACCAGCTGGCACCTGCTTGGTGATTAAATGCCTTTCTGCTTACTTCCAAGGACTTGTGAGGGAGGAAAACAGTGTATTTCTGTCTGGGCTAGTCTCTCAACATGTAACTTGTGGCCTCGCTCTGTGCAGGGGCAGAACGAAATAGAATCCATTTTAGCAAAGCGTTTGAAGAGAAAAGCAAGAGAAAGCAAAAATGGCGAATTCTGTTGGTACAAAATGGACGCTCTATGGTTATGCTGACGATTCTGTACTGGCGATGCTGGGCATATGATGCAGTTGGTTTTCGGCCAACAAAATATACCATCTATGCTATGGTAGGGTATTTTCTAGACTAACATCTCGTTGCTGATGAACTGTTTCCCCTTTCTAATTCCCTAATTGGTTGTTTGAGGGCCATAATCTAACAACCCTCTATTATGACCAATCATTCAATTTGCATTGGTGGTGGCGGCTCAAATTTTCTGCACTCTTCGCATGTTTCTTTCATTGCAGCAAACTCTATTTCTCGCTCTGCCCTGTATGTGGGTTTTCACCTCATTTTGTAATTTTTCAATGAGGTTTTGTTTTAATTGAAACATGTGGCTCTGTTGCACTTAATCTTCAAACAGTTTGAGATTTTGAAAAAGGCTCAGAAAGAAATCACAGTCTGATTCAGCCCACATGCCTCCCTATTCTGCACTTGTTCTTCCACTAAATATAAGTAGAAATACAAATAAGTGTGAGCTGAGCCATTTGACTCAGTACCTCATGAGGATTCTGGGTCATGTAAAATGCATCTAATGCTTTGTGAAATATCCCACCTCCCAGCCAAATGTCAGTGCGCACTGAGGCAACCTCCTGGGCCATTCTGGTTTGTAAGCTCCCGGCTTCACCTTCACTCCATTCTTTCCAAGGAAAACCTTAGCCAGTAGATGTTTCCTTGCTTCACCCACTTCTATGATACTCATTTCCAATGGCTTTTTGCAACTTTGTAAAACTTTCTTTGCGCAGGGGCAGAATCACCTTGTTCCTGCTTGATTTCCACACACAATGCCAAATCAAAATCAATTCTAATTGATCTCCTTTTTGCATTGGTACTCTACAAAATCTTATTTTTCTACACCTACACACCTCCCTGGAACTCAGGGGTCAAGTCCTTCTGATACTTTAACAGAGCAAAAACAACTTTCCATCCACCTCTATGCGATTACACCAGAATGCAGTCTGTCACAATGCACTTTGCATGAGTCAAAACACAATAAGTATCCTGGCAAGAGCCCTGACTTTGTAACAATATATTGGGAGACCACGCTTAACATAGGGAGTCCCACCCCATTTAAGAGACCCCACAACACACTGTTGATTGGGATTCTACATGCTTTAACTATGATTCATATAGAGCCACATAGATCCATCCCCCTGTGCTAACAGTGAGCCAACAACCAGGCAGGGGCATAGGCAGAATATATATTTATAATTTATGTTCAATTAATCTTTAATGATGAGACATACCACCTTCTCTGTGGCACACAACCAAACTTCAACAATAAACAAGGAAATAATACTTGATAAAGTTTGAAGTGAAAACAAAGCACAGTTTTAACATGAGTACACGTTACACATTGTACATGACATCCTTTCTTTAATTTGCTGCACATTTTAAAATGTTTGCAGTTTTGGAAACAAATGCATATGGCAAATAGCACCCTTTTTCCTTTTCACCCAAACATAATCTAAAATCGTTCTGCTAACAGGGTTACTTATTCACTCTCAGGAGAGAGTGTATATTGTTCCTGGAAATGACACATTTCACTTTGCAAAATGCCTCTGCCCCCAGCATCAAAAACCCACGCATCAGTGACATGCAGCACCCCTCTATTTAAAGGCCAGGTCTAGGGAGTGGGGACAGTTACAATTTCAATTCGGGCCAAGGGTGCCACTTTGTTTAAATTCAATGTTTAAGGAGTGGTGAGAATGCGGAGTTTCGTTTTAGGGACAAGGACCTTTTTTATTTTAAAGGCAAAGTTTGGGAATGGTAACAGTCACACATTTTGTTTTAGTGGCAAGGACACCCCAATTACTTTGTGACTATAACATTATTACTAGTAGAAGAGAGGGTGAAAGTTTTGAAATCTTCCAAGCTCCCCCTGCACAAATCTATTTAGGAGTTGATTAAATTAATATACGTTCAAATATGCTAAGTGTCTACACAATTTGCCCCCCAGCCACTATAATGGGAAGATATTAAGGCAGGCAGATCTCACACACACTTGGTCTCAAATGGACCAATTCTTCTTACACGCTTGGTGAAGACACCCAGACTCGTCTTTGGACAGCATAGGGTCTGATCACTTTAGTCAGAGATTGTCACCAGCATTCATCCCCCATCTGGCTTCTCCTTGAGGACCAAGGCCCAGTCAGCTTTTGGCTTCTCCCAGGCAACGTTTAAGGCCTCTCCACCCAAGATGTTGGGCAGCTGTCTCACGATACCCCTGGGTGGATTAAGGGCATGTCCTAGAAGATATTTGGCAGCTCTCCCTCAAGAATGTTTTTTCAGCAGCTTTTCTTCTTGTCTGACCCCTGTCTGCATAGAGCAAATGCTTTTTAATTTTTTTAATGTATAAGCCACACCTCCGATTATTACAAGTAGAAGGTGTCAGTTCATTCTCTCTTCCTCCTCCCAAGAGCCAACCCCTCCCTGCGGATAGGCTAGGGGAGTTCTGTGATTGAAGTGAAGAGATACACACCTTCTTTCATTTGCATTTTTTTTAACAGGGCAGCTTTTTCCTCAATGTCCCTATGTGGCAAATTTTAGTAATGCACTGATAAATGCCATAATATATAGATATTAATATTCCCCTCCTCATGACCACTTTGTAAGGGGTATTGTTATTTCGGCACACCATAGCAGCGGCGCTATGGTTTTTTCGCCCTTTATTTGAAAACAAACGCAGTTGGGAATATGAAACTTCCTAATCAAATATTTGATTTCATAAGTCATCAGCTCCCCGACTTTCAGATTTGTGATATTTGCAGGGCAGCTAGAAACACCTTTTTCGATGCATCAAAAAAACTCAATCCCTTGGAAATGAGTCATAGTAATACCATCGCCTGAAATGTAACTTTAAAATGAGATCGACTACAACCTTGTAAGTCTCTCAGTCTCAAAATTATTAATAAAATAACATTTGCAGTGAAACTCAATGACCACATAATTAACATGTCAAATGGTAGTTTAAGTTTTTCATTTCGGTGAACCCATGTGGTTCAGGGCTGTGCAGTAGGCTGTTGGTTCAGGCCTGCAATAGAATGATCAATCACTCTTGTGGAGCCCAAACGCTGGGCTAAGGTATACAGAAAAGATTGTATCTTCCCTTTAGGGCATGTCATCCCCCAGTAAAGCCAGGAATTAGCCCACAAGGTTTCTTCAGTTTGGGGTATTTTTCAAAGTTCAGCTTCACTGGATCATTGCCTCGGTTTGTACAGCCCACAAATAAATACTGGTCCTGCTTTGGCTACATTCTTCTGCTTGGGCTTGAAAGGTTCAAAGCAATGGTTTATCAGCTGGGTAAGTGTGAGCACAGCCAGGAGTGGGGGAAGTTTGTTTTGAATCTCTTTGTTTGAAGTCAGCCCCACTGTCCTTTAGACATGCCATTTTCGCTAACTCAGAGTATTGCTTTTGCTTGGCACACAACCATTTGTATTAATGAATCAAACTTAAATTGAAGGGCTGCTGTTCAGTTTGAGAAAGCTACACATACCGTAGCATGGATAGTGGAGGAAGATTAGAAGCTACCAGGAAGGTGTCTTTATCCAGACAGACTGAGATTATAAGTAGGACATGATTTTCAAATAGTGTTGCCATTAGAGATCAAAGGAACAAATGCCCATGGTGTGCAATATAAATATGCTCACTATTAACACAGTGAAACCATGAATAAGGCTTTTATGAAGATCATACCATGAGAAGGAAATCACTCGGAAGGGCTGATAATTTTAAAAGGTTTAGGGACTGGCAATATTGAGAGGTTAGGCAATACAAGATCAAGTGACATGCGCAAGATCACACATTGGTTAAGGGGTGAAGGGTTGAAGCTGAGATTTGTGCCAACTCTTTCCAGTTTTTACCATGAACTAAAGCAATCTCATTTTATTAAAAAACGGACTTGGAAAGTACACAAATCACATTACCAAACATGACAATGTTTAAACAAAATATTATAGAAGGGTGTTATGCAAAATGGGAATGATTCTACCTTCATTCTCTCCATCATTAAGGGAAGTATATAAGAACCAGCATACCAATCGATGTGATTTAACACATTTAATCTGGGGTTGTCTTTTGTATTTTAAAGCTTCAAATACTTCCAAAACAATGGCTTGTGACATTTTCATTTATGAACGTGCATAAAAACCTTTGACTTTTACCAAAAAGTAAACCGTTTTTTGTGTCAAACAAGCAGCCCTTAAAATATGCTTGCCAGAGGCCTGCAACATGTGGTCCGCTCTCTTCTGTCTACCAACCCTTGCACCCAACTGGCCTACATAAGAAGAAAGATCATGTAATGGGCTAAACGATACCAGCAGCATGCAAGAAGGCAAACCTCACAAGACAGCACAGTAATGTAAGGTATATTAGATGATTTGACCAGGATCACTGTATCTTATGCTGGCAAATCCAGGATAAAAGCATGAACACTTTTGCTCCATAGTCTTGAATTTAGATACTTATTCGCCTCTTGGACTAACAGTTTATGCCATTGTTGGAGGTGATTGCCTAGGTTTTACAACACCCCATCTGAACAAACCAATTTCTATACCTTTACCATACAGGTGATATGTTAGTTTTTATAGCAACCCCTATCTGGTGCAGGAACATTGCTGATTATAGCAGATGTTGTTCTGCAAAACCAAGTACATATGCAGGCAGGTTTATAAACTTCAGACATATGAAAGGCTCCACCAGCCTTGCTGGAATGTGATATTTTAATATTGCATATGGACACATATCTCTGCAATGGGTTCCTCACACACTGAGCTAACCTCTGAACCATTGTGGCGCTCAATTTATTAATATGCATTTCACCATAGCCTATTGCACATGATCAACATCATTCCCACAGGAAGGAAAGAATGCTACAGAGTTGTGCATAAAGAACACACAAACTATGTATACCACAGTGAACACAGAAAGCAATACATGATGAATTGATCAAGGCAGAATGCACTTGCCAAAACAGAAAGGCAATGGGTTTAGAGCCTCAGCATCATGCCATAAAATATCCTGATGTGTGCTATTTAAGTCTGCTGAACAATGGAAACAACTTCAGATCAGGCAGCCCTTTGGGGCCCCCTCCAAGGTGGGGGCCCTGGGCAAGTGCCCCTTTTGCCCTCCCATAAAAACGTCTCTGCCTGTGGCAAGGCTCATAACATACAAACATACACTGCTTCATGTGGTATTGGTAGTAATCAAAATGGCCCGAAGGCTGTTTAACCTGCCATTCAAACTGCCATAATGTTTGCCCATTTATGCTCCTGAAGTTGCCATTGTCACTGCTCAGTATTCTAGAGTTACTGATAATGCAACAGTGCTCATAAGTACCCAGGTGGGTGGCCATTTCTTTACTGGATGGTACTTGGTTATGCTGGTATTGCTTATAATTACCACAAGTGGTGCAATTCTAATATGCCATCACTGCTCATGTGTGTCAGGTGTGGTGGTTCTGAAATATGCCACTGCTGCTCATTTACAACATGATAGCAATTCCCAAATATACAAGCACATCTTGTATTCGCATTTGTGTGGTTATGATAGAGTTGCTTATATGTGGCAGAGGCAGTGTTGTTCCAATATTGAAGGCATGTTGCTTTTTTCAATAACTAGTGGTGCTTACATTTCCCAAAAGTCGAACCCCTAAAAAGCGTCCCCTCTTTCCCTGAGACCACACACTCTCCTCTCCGCCACAGCCTACGCCACATTACACCAGCCCTGTCTGGTGTCTGCACAGCACTCAACTTTATAAGAGGTGCAAGGTTGGTTTTAGCAGTTCTGCTGCCCACTGGACTGCCAAGTTGAATGGATAGGAGGGTACATGAAGGCTTGTGGGGAGGTTAGACATAGAGTAGGCAGGGCTTTTAAAAAGTGCATACTTGCCTTTGCCAATAATCTAAATGCTGGCAGCTTGAGGGCTGCAGGTGCTGGCCAATCCCAGTGCGGCAGTATTCCATTTTCTGTTATTGACTCCCAAATCTAACATGTTCTTTTTACAAATTATTTTTATAAAGCATATGCTAGGACTTGTGGTGAGTCAGAGAAATTAAATTCCAGTGAAAATGTATAAAATAAAAGCTTCAAACTGTAAAATCATTGAATAGCTACTAGCACATTGTGTAACAAATTGTGTAATTCATACTTCCATTTAATGAGACCCTTGTTTAACAAGCGTGTTCTACAGTACTCGAGCTAGATCATTATCACTCTGCTGACAGTAACTGTGTTAATCTTTTTCTGAAACAGAACCTTGTCCAAAATGGAATCTTTCTGACATAATTAATAAGCTTTTCAAGCAACGCGTCTAAACAGTAGTTTGTGGAAAGATGCCCTATACTCCAAACACCTTGTCCCATCTATTTCTACTCACCCAGGACCTTTGCTTGTTTCCAGGCGAAGGGTCTCAATCTTAAATCTCCTGGTTGCACGATGTAGAGACACTGCTCATGTAAGCAGGTCCCCTTTTTTCACAAAGGGGAAAGACTCAGCAAGGGGAGCACATCTCTAGGTTATGAAAGGTTTTCCTCTGGGATGGCCTGGGAAACCCTCTGCCTCCAGTCACTCCTAAAAACCCTAATTTCTTTTTGTTCGGGAGTGTGTGGATGTAAGCATAATTGACTTTGCACATGCAGTTTTTCCTTTCGTGAACTGTCCCTATGGAAACATTATTTCAGTTTTCCTGCTACAATGAGCAGTTGGCTCACGTAGGAATGGAATTACTTTTATCAAATGGGTCCAAAGTGATTAGACCTGCTTCCTGGAACTAGGTTCCCTTTCATCTTACAACTGAGATGGCACTTTGAGCGGTTCATTGATTGGAAACGGGGCTGCCGTTTTTGTCTGTTGAATCCTGACAACAAAAAGCTTAAGGTTAGCCTTTACTATAGTCTACCCAGTTAAAGGTGTTACTGAATAGGTTCATGTTCCATTTTGTGGTTGATAATATGGGTGCCATTGACTTATGGGAAGGTATAAGCAACAATAGTCATAAGGCCACATTTGAAGTAGCAAGTACTCTAATATAAATACATACCAGCGTTGTATTCTGTATAATCAACAGTATATCTATTTATCTCAGTTGTAAAATATTATACATGCACATCTATCCATGTTAATTCAATCAGTGATGGTTTAAGAAAAACTGTAGGGAGAAACATCCACTATAATGACATGCAACTGGCAAACAGCTCCCTGCACAAGTAGTAATGTAGAAAGAAGTACACAAATGTTGCCCTTTTTAGAGGATAATGGGGCTGTGAGATCAGGGATCCCCTCTTACCATTTCCTGTTGTCTGAATGGTGAATGAGAAACCCTTTTTGATCTCCTTACAGAATTCTCCTTTCCAACTATTGGAGGGATCTGCTTACTATGCCCCTGTCCCCTTACCTTCAGCATTCACTGATAGTATGGTCCTTTGCTTGTGCCTTTATATGCAGCATTCACTGACTGCAGAGTTATTTGTATTGTATTATTTTATTGTGATATTAAACTAACATAGTTTTTTTACACAATTACAAGTCATATAAAAAATATATTTTTCAAAATGTTCTTATCTTCACAGCTTCACTACCGATAATAGACAAGAAAGAATACATATTAATATTAAGTAAAACCTATCTGTTGTAGAACTCTAACTACATTTATGGTCGAGCCGTTTCATGGCCCGAAGTCATTCGTACCCAAAACTCATCAGATGTCAGCCAGTCACTTGAGCAAACAAAATGTTCCAGATATTTCTTTCGGGCAGCCCATGTGCCTTTACAGAATCTTAACAGATGCTCCAGTGACTGATTATTGGGATTTTGACAGAGGTGCCTACTTCTTTCACCCTGGCCCCAACGAGCTAGAACCTCTCCTGTGTGGATCACCCCCAATCGAAGTCTGAGAAAGATTTGCCTCCCTATTGTATCCGGGAACTTCATCAAGTAATTTGCTACAGCATTAAGTATTGTATTGTATTTATATAGCGCCATGCTGCATTCACTTTTGGTATGGTTGATTATATTTGTATTTGTTTTCCAGATGTTTGGAGTCCAGTGGCAACCCACAAGCAAAAGTGTGTACTCCCTGAAGGGCAGCCTCATCCAAACTGTAGTCGCAGAAGAAGAACACGACATTTCTCTAACTATAAAATCGTCCATTAGCACAAGGATTACATCCAGGTTTGCATAACCATATTTCTGTTATTTTCATACATTGTGCAAGATGAAAAGTACCCAATTGTCCAGGTTGGGAGCATATGACATGCATTGCTCTGGAGTACACGACCCTTTTCAGAATATTTTCTCTGCAAAGGACCACCAAATTAAGACTTAATTGCTGCTTAAACTTTCCTGCTCTCCTAATAATTTTAGACTCTTTGTTGATCAAATAAGCCAGGGGTTATAAGATGTGCTAGAGGTAGGGGTGGGTAAATTTGCAGGAGCCTATGGTGCGTAAATGTGCAATATTAGCTAGTTTCCTCTCAAGCCAGTTTGCTTGAAGCCCATTTCCACGTAAAAGGTTTTGCCAAATTTTACCGCAAAATGTTTAATGGGGGTTGTTTTATGTAATTAGAAAGGTGTTGGGGGAATTGCGGGGGTCTCCCCCCAACATTTTTTGCAGCAAAATCTGGTTAAAAAAAAAAAATGGGCTTCAAGCAAATTACTACGAGTAAATGTCATGGATTGAAATATTCCTTGGCTGCTCAGAATGTTTAGGAATCAAGGTGCATAAAACGACATAGCTACTCATATTTAACTTTATGCCATATTTTGTGAAGGACGTTATGCGTAGAGATTGATACTTAATCATTGAAGTAGTAGGTATGGAAACATGTGGCTGATGATCATTAATTTGCAGGTTTGCTGTCGGGGTCCGTTTTCATCTCCATTCAAAGTGAAGGGCAAAATGTAATTCTTCTGTTTATGTTCCATTTTAATTTTAAATTGTAACTCCATTAAATATTTCCCATGCCTTGTGGAGTCTTTGTGGTATGGCTATCAATTTGGCAAGATTTGTGGGCTAAGCAGATAAATTACTCTTATGTCTCGTCCTCTTTCCTCCACACTGCATGTGCGTCTCTTCCAAGGGAAGGGAGACAGAACCCTTTTCACCAGAAATACCGTATTCCCCTTTAAATTTAGAAGCGCAGGGGTGTTGCCCTGGGACCATGAACTACCCTAGCGCTGCCCACCGATGCCACTCTTCAGTCCCCTTTTCTGCTTCGATGGGAACGGACCGATTTCACAAGCGCTCCTGAGTTTGGCTTCGGCCATGTAATACCAAGCGCTTTTCCCTGAACTCTTCTTCTTTTTGTCTTCTCTTTGTCATTCAGGAACTCGGTCCTCCGGCATCACGCTCCTCCCGGCGCATGTCGACTACAGCGGGCTTCAGCAGGTGTCCAGCCTGAGAGAGGCTCTTCCCTACATCTGACCCCTACGCTCTTTGCCTTCCACCACAGCTGGCAAGGTTGTACTGCGTACAACGCACTGACTCCACGCGCACTGAAGAACAGGCTAACTAGGTGGATAGAGCTCTTCGAAAGTACACCTCCAGGGGACTTGAAGAACTTTGTTAAGCAGAGATCGAGGCCCAAGCGTGGGCCACTATTTTCCATCGCACCCCGTAAAGATGACTCCTTCCCCAGGAAACGCCCAAGCGGGAGGAACCTCTCGGGTTCTCCTACCAGCACACGCACCGAGGTTAGTCCAGCTACCGGCATCACGGCTGAGGGGTTGTTGGATCCTTCTGGAATCAGTGTTGAGGGATCGCAAGTTTCTTTTACTGATTGTACACCCGAGGGGCAACACCCTAGTACCGGCTCAATGTCAGAGGTGGTGCCTGCACGCAGCACTACCAGCAACAATGCCAAGGTCAACACGCCTTTCAGGGCCAGACCTGAGGCGCTGGGTAGGTTGCATGCTCCTCAACCAAGAGTTCTGGAGGAGGCCGGACCCAGGAGCCAGGCACCATGACTTTGGCACATGGCACGCAGCTCGACAAAATGGCCACCATGCCAGAAAACATGGGTGCTCGTCTGATGCCACTTTTAGGACCAGAGCAGGGGGGTGAAAGAGTTTCAAGATGGGACTGGTGTCAACCAGGTGCGTGGCCTACAGTTTATCCATCAGCTGCGCAGGGCAGGTTTCCCCTGCCACCTAGACAGTGTGCACTCCGGCCCCAGCAGCTCCCAAACCCCCTCAGTCAACATCCCCTGCCTCAGCTTCTGCCTCGGAAGATGGATTCTTCGAATGCTTCCTGGTGCTGATTTAAACCCCCCAGATGGGGGAATCCTACGGGATTCTATCAGGGGCTTGCTCCCTCCGGTCACTCCACTGGTGCCCATAGTCATTCCTCCCATGGCTCTGGCACCACAGGCCCCAGCGCAGCCCCCGCTGGCTCCTCCGATTCCGGCTCCCCTCACTCCCACAGTACAGGCGGTTCCAAACTAGCGTCCGGCTCCAAACTCCACACGGCAGCCCGCGGCGCCCAGCAGTCCTCCACCCGCTCCGGACCAGCCAGACAATCTGATGGACATAGACGAGGAGGAGGATCCTGACATGCCATCGTCAGTGAACGCCTTCCATGACAGGCTTACAGGTTTGGCAGAATATTTGGGCCTTCCTCATCCGGAGGTCGAGCAGCCCGATGGGAGGATCTTGGCAGAAGTCCTCTCCCTACGACCCCCTACCAAAATGGGTATCCCGATGCAGAAAGATATTGTGGCTCTGGCCAAGAAGGGGTGGCTCAAGCCGCACTCAGCCCAACCCTATCAATCAGCGCCTCAATGCCAAGTATAGACAGATGGAACGGGATACACTCTTGTTATCAATGCACCCCCAGCTGCATTCTTCGGTGATCGCTGTGGCGTCACTCTACTCTAAGCCTCAGTCGTCCTCGCCCACCTCATCCTCGATGCTGCTATGCAAGGAGGAGAAGATCTTGGAGGCGTACGGGAAGAAGCTGTACTCTGTAACAGTTTTAGAACATGGCACACTCCAGTCAGGGACTCTTTCTACTGACAATGAATGCGGCGCACAATAAAAAAGCTTTTTATCTTTATTGATCCTCTGATTCTACTTTGAGAAGGTACCCAACCCGTCTCACACCCACCCTAACAAATACCCTGTGTCACAATGGACTATGAACCAGGCCGGTGTGTAACAATTAAATATTTCATAACAAATCAACCAAATCAAAATTAGGGTAGGAGCTACCAATACATAAACCTTTAATAGAAAAAGAAACACATTTACTTTTCTTCATAATAACAGATAGCACACAGGTTAAGCACTCCCTCTGCAACACTTCCCCCTAACACCTCCTGACTAAATTATTTGTGGACGGAAAGCAGTGGCAAGGAGCCAGAAAGAAGAGGGAAACATCAGATTTAAAATTCCACCCACCACCCCAAGATGGGAGGCCAGAAACGAAATGAAAACCTTCAAAAGTAGCAAAATAGCATACTCAGATTTTACTTGTTACTTGTGGTTAGTTTACAATTGTGATAGGATAGCTATAACAGAAATGTGTGTGGCTGCACTTAAGAGATAAGGAAGCTTACAGACTACGGAACAGGGCACCAAAGCAACATAACACTAGTAAGAAAATCGATTTTGATAGGAAAACAACACAGAAGAAAAACACCCACAGCAGAATTGCAACTGTTATTTTACATGGGCTTTAAAATCACCAGCAGCTAAGAAAAGGGGCTTAGTTGTCAAAATTGGAAATCGGTTTTTGGATGAGAAACAAAGGCACATATCAGACAGAATTCTGAGGGAACGGGAATATTCTTAATGGGATGATGTTTGGGGTTTTTGTATGGGGAAAAAGGCGAATCGGAATTTAGTGAAAAGCAAAATACATGCGCAAATTTGGTTTTTGTTGCACAATGACTGGTTCTACTGAGAATATATTTTAATTACTGTATTATTAAAGAAGGACACTGCGTGCAGGGGAGTTAATTTCGAATTTTAACCAGCTCGCACTGTGTACCACCTTAGAGGGTAATTAATGAATGTATTTCAAAATGGTACTAAGGACTTAGACAGATGACTGAAATAATTCTAAAAGGAATATGCTAACAGATATGGACTAACACAGATTCTTCTAAGGAAAGGTGAACAGATGATACTGGCAATTTGGGATTTTGGATAGAATTTTAATAGGATTTGAATAGGGTGCAAGGGTAAGAGAGCGGGATATGCAGTCTTTGTTTACTGGGTTATATGATACTTAAAAGATAAGCTTGAGTTGGGGAATTTGAACAGCCAGAGAGGTCTCTGGACAGCGGAGTCAAGAGATCTGGTCAGCTAGGCTCTCCTGGATACGATCAGCTGGGCAAGGTCTGGTCACTGGGCTCTCCTAGATGGGATCAGCTGCCTTTGGATCTGGGTTTTGAGTTTTGAATAGCCCTCATGTTTCTCTGTCTCCTGCTTATACAGCCAGAGTGACATCATACAATTTTACAATCTTGGGGGAAGTTCTCTGGAATTACTCCTATCGTAGGATCTATACTAGTCACCATCATAAGAAGCTGTCATGGCCACTGGTCAAAAGCCACTACCAATGTACTCCAAAGGGTAGAAATGTATACAGTCCTGGCACCTTTGGCGCCAGGCTCATAAGAAGTGTGCTCTGCACACTTTATGGTTAAGGCACGTGCTTCCAGGCCAGGCGTGGCCATTGGAAAGCATTGGAAGGCATGTGCAGAAGTCTGTGGGAGTGGCAAGGTGAAGCCACAAGGTGGGGCTCAAGGAGAGTGGCTGGGGCCAGGCTATTTAAGCCAGCCCCACCCACGTGCAGGTGCTTCGCATTAGTCTGCTGTGCAGCGTGACGCTCACCGCCGCCTGAAGCTCGTACCTGTTTCGAGCTCAGCACGCACCTCCTCAGGTTCTGGAACATCATCTTTAGCGCGCATCTTACCTGACTGCAGCCATACCATCGCTCGAGCGCAGCTTACCTGATGCCAACTCTGCATCTTCAGTGCGCATCTTACCTGACTCTGCAAACCCATCGCCTGCAGCGTGTAGCTTCTTACCCAATTCCCGGAACATCAGAGTCTGGCAGCAAACTCACCTGTTTCAGCATCCTCACGGATCCATCCATCTGGCACCCGCCACAGGTCCTCGGATCGCCGGTCTCCATCAGTCGCCGCCAGGTCATCCTCGCAAGAGAAAAGGAGCACTCGGGTTAGAAACTGCATAAACATCTTACGCTTGGCCATGCAACACCTAAGCCTGGCGTGCAACCATAAAGCCCTACTTACCTTCGAGTGGAGCCCGCTCAATTCTCCTTTGGCACCATTTGGACCCGCTTCCAACACTGTTACACTGCGTGGCCATCTTTACACCTATTGCGGAGAGAGAGTGTGGAATTATAGTCGGAGACAGGCAAATGCTGAAACAAAATGTAATCACTTATTAAGGGCAGCAAATGCTGAAAGAATAACTATCAAGTCCTCCCGGTTAGCTTCACCGGTGTCTTGGCCTCCCGTAGTACAACTGCGTTAGTCCTGGCTTGGTCCTATCTCGAGCCGGTGTCCGGATAGGCCCACCACTCTGGTTCTCTCTCCTCTCTCTTCTCCGTGTCCTGTGGAATGAGAGCAACCCATTAGTCTCGTTTGGCGTGCTTTTAACACACCTGGAGGTTTCAAGCCCCCTCCAATCACTGAGGGTCTGGGTTAACCCCCTTCTCATTGGTGCCTGGGACGTGGTCCCGCCCCTCTTAAGGGTTGCCGTCCCGGGGTGTCGCCATTCCCGTTCCCCTTGTGGTGGTGGGTGGTTGCGTTGGCCATGCGGTTGTGGCCGCGCCGCATAGGGACGCATCCGGATCCTGGGCGTCCCTCCCCAGCCATGCGCAGCTCCGGCACCGTCAGGAGGAGCACGGGGGCGGCAAGCCGGAAGCTGTTCTCCCGCATCTCGGCCCCGCCGCGGCTGTAAATAGTGGCTTCTCCCGCGGCCTTGCCGCGGCTGCCAGTAGCGGTTTTAGCCGCGACACAGCCGCGGCTACCCGCAGCGGGTTTCCCTTCCCTTGCCGTAAGGGAAAGGGCGGACATGGCAGCGCCTCCGGACTCGTGCGGGCCGGCTACACGCCGCGGCACCAGCCGAGGCGCGGCTTCACACATCCCCACCCCAATCCCAGGCCGCTCGGGCCAGGGTGAACACCTAGACAGATAGTCAGCCACCAGCTGGAACTTGGCAGGCCTGTGCAACGTGACGAAGTCGAAAGACTGAAGGGAGAGGAACCAGCGGAGTACCCTCTGGTTCGTGTCGTTATGTTGAGCCAGCCACTGGAGGGGGGCATGGTCGGTGTACAGAGTGAACCGGCGACCCAACAGATAGTACCGGAGCGAGTCAACGGCCCACTTGATGGCCAAACACTCCTTTTCAATGGTCGAATAAGCCGCCTCATGGGGCAACAATTTCCGACTGATGAAGCACACCGGCTGCAGGTCCTCCCCATTCACCTGCGATAACACAGCTCCTAGGCCCTGGTTTGAGGCGTCTGTTTGTAAAAAGAAATGTTTCTGGAAGTCCGGGCAGCAGAGGACCGGGTTGGACGTGATCCTTCGCTTTAGGTGTGCTATGGCGTTCAGGGCACTTGGGTTGTTGGTCAGGTTGGGATTCCCCTTGAGCTTCAATGCGTCTGTCAAGGGAGCGGCTATCGAGGAGAAGTCAGGGATAAATCTTCGGTAATAACCGATCAACCCCAGGAACGCTCGTATTTGTTTCCTGTTGGTGGGAGTCGGTATATCATGGATAGCCTGTGTTTTGGACAACTGTGGTTTCAGCACTCCCCCACCTACTATGTGGCCCAGATATTTGGTTTTGTGGGTTCCCATCGTAGTCTTCCTGGGGTTGATATGTAGTCCTGCCCTCTGTAAATCAGCCACTACTAGTTCTAGGTGGTTCAGATGCGATCCCCAGGATTGGCTGTATACCACAATGTCGTCCAGGTAGGCAGCAGCGTATCCAGCATGCGGTCTCAGTATGATGTCCATCAGTCTCTGGAACGTGGCGGGGGCCCCGTGGAGGCCAAAGGGCAGGACCTTATACTGATATAAGCCTTGAGGGGTGGAAAAGGCAGTTTTCTCCCTGTCCTGGGAGCGAAGGGGTATTTGCCAATAGCCCTTGGTTAAGTCTAGAGTGCTTAAGAAACGGGCTGCTCCAAGGCCCTCCAGGAGTTCGTCCATCCGAGGCATTGGATAGGCTTTGTATCGGGACACCGCGTTCAATTGTCTGTAGTCCATACAGAAACGGACCGAGCCATCCGGCTTGGGGACGAGTACTATGGGGGACGACCAAACGCTGATAGAAGGCTCAATGATATCCATCCTTAACATCTCATCCACCTCGGATTTGATGATGTTTCGCCTGGCTTCGGGTATCCGGTACGGTCTAAGCCTCACAGGTGGTCCGGGATCTGTTTTGATTACATGCTCAAGAACATCGGTTCGTCCAGGTAAGGCAGAAAAGGCGTCAGCATAAGGGGACAGCCTGTTCCTGATGTCCGTCTTCATTTCGAGGGTTAGGGCATCTCCCCAATTGACTGAATCCAGGGTATCAGGAACGGTGTTCAGGATCTCGTCCGGTTTGGCTTCCTCGATACACACAAAGGCACCCAGAAGAGGCTTGTTCCATTTTTTTTTAGAAGGTTGATGTGATAGACCCTTTCTGGGGTGGTACGATCAGGTTGGTGTACACGGTAGGTTACTGGGCTTAGTACATCAGTGATCTTGTACGGCCCTCTCCATCTAGCCAATAGTTTGTTGGTGCTGGTAGGCAGGAGTACAAATACCTGGTCCCCTGGGCTGAAGGTTCTCATTCGGCTCCCCTTGTTGTTATTCCTTTCTTGAGTTGTTTGGGCATGTCCAAGGTTGTCTTGGGCCAGTGTACGTAATGCGATTAGGTGTTCCTTTAACTCCTCCGTATACTTGGTTAACAACACTTCTTCTGTGGATTCCCATTCCTCTTTAACCAGGTCTAGTAACGTTCGAGGTTGTCTCCCAAACAAGAGCTCGAAGGGAGAGAAACCGGTGGACGACTGGGGGGTGTCTCTTAACACCATTAACACCAGGGGGATCACCCGATCCCAGTTTTTCCCGGCTGGTCCCGTCACCCTTCTTAGCATTTTCTTAATTGTTTGGTTATAACGTTCTACCAGCCCATCAGTTTGGGGATGATATACTGAGGTTCTCAACTGGTTGATCTGGAACTGTCGACATACTTGTTTTAGGAGGGTAGACATGAAATTAGTACCCTGGTCGGTGATTATCTCGGAGGGTATCCCCACTCGGGCAAAGAATGGAATTAGCTGGTCGCACAATACCCGGGCCGATGTTCCCTTTAGGGGAAAGGCCTCTGGGTACCGAGTGGCGTAGTCGACTACGACCAGCAAGTATCTATAGCCGCGGCTGGCTGGTTCCAGGGGTCCCACTATGTCCATGCCGATCCTCTGGAATGGGATTGAAATGAGGGGCATTTTCTGTAGCGGTGTCCTTGCGGGTAGAACCCCGCTAGTCAATTGGCAGGTGGGGCAGTTCTTGCAATGTTGGGCGACCTCCCCATAAATGCCGGGTCAGTAAAACCTCTTTAGTAGGTTTTGTTGGGTTTTAAGAGAGGCCATGTGACCCCCACAGGGGTGGTTGTGGGCCAGTTGTAGCACTATAAGACGGTGGCTCTTCGGTAGCACCAGTTGTTCCTTTATGGCGTCGTCGTCACCCTTGTACCTCCGGTATAGGAGAGCTTGTCGCAGTAGAAACCCTGGGCCTCTGGCTAGGTTGGGTTCCCCTTCCCGGGCGGCCCTTTCCCTGGCCACTCGTAGGGTAGGGTCCGTTAGGGTCTCCCCCCTTATGGTGTCTTTGTTATCTTCGAGCTTCCAGTCGATAGGCCGGGTCATATAACTGGCCTGACACCATGCCATCCGGGTCCGCCTCTTTCGCCCAGGTGGGGATTCCCGGGAAACGGGTGCCGTCCCTGCAACATTGGAATTGGATTGGGACTGCCCTTCCCTTATATCCCTTAATGTCTGATCGAAACTGGGGAGGTCGGTCCCAATTACCACCGGGGTGGGGAGACAAGGTAGGACGGCAACCCTCAAGGGAGTGGAGGTTTCATTTAAGTCAATCACTACATCCTTCATTGGGTAACACTTGCTGTCCCCGTGAATGCATCGGATAGGTACGGTTACGTTAGATAAGCAGGGAGTGTTACTCACGGTTGGTGATATGGCGGTCTGCCTGCTGCCGCTGTCCAAAAGTGCACGTGATGGTCTGCCGTCGACACGAATGTCCACCACATATGGTCCCGGGACGCCGTCCTCGTCTATTGGGTTCAGGTAACCGATGTCAATGGGTTCAACCGGTCTTCTCCTGGGACAAAACCGGGCTATGTGGCTCCACTCGTTGCACTCATAGCAATGTGGTTGCTTGTAACCAGGGGTCGGTGATGAGGCCTTCTCCTCGCTCCCTGGTCTCTTGTCCTCGGGTCTCCTGGTGTTCTCATCGGAGGGTCTCCATCTTATGGGTAGGGCTCGGTTACCCCTAATCACATGGGGGTCGGATATCGGGATGGCGATGCGGGCTGATACCCCTGTAGGTGGTAGTCAGAAGTGGCCTGCCTTCTGGTATGCTGATGCAATATCCACGGCCTCGGTTAGGGTGGGCCGATGGTGCTGCCTGACCCATTTCTGCATCTGCCCGGGCAGGGCTTCGACAAATTGTTCCAGAATAATTTTATCGATCAGGGGTTGGTTAGCGGGGTTTGGAGCCAGCAACCACTTCTCGGCTAGGTCCTTTATCCTATAGTATAGCTGGCGTGGACTTTCCCCGGCCCTGAGCCTGGTTTCTCTCAGCTGGATCCGGTATGCCTCGTCGTCCAGGCCTAAGCGGTCTAGTACTGCAGCCTTGATCTCTCCGTACGGCGTGTTGCCGTTGGGGTTTACCGCCTGGTAGGCGCCCTGCATCACCCCATACAGTAGGGGGGCGACATACTGACCCCACCGGTCCGGAGGCCACTGTGCTTTTCTGGCTATGCGTTCAAAACTAGTAAAGAAGAAGGCAGGATCCTCTCCGTCCCTATACTTTTGCAGGAGGGCCGAGGGCACCAGTGGTTGATTTCTAGTACTGGCCACTGTATCCGTGAGACAGGACATGGTCTCATGCTGTTTGTCCTGTGCAGTGGTCAGTATAGTGCCCTGCAGCTGGATGGCTTGTTGAAAGGCTTGCCGATCCGCAGCTGCTTGTTGTGACTGCAGCTGTACCATCTGTTGCAATTGTTGTTGGCCCTCAGGGTCTTTATCAAAGCCTCCATAGCGCTGTCTAAAATCCCACCTTTGTCGCCAGTGTGAAGTGTGGAATTATAGTCGGAGACAGGTAAATGCTGAAACAAAATTTAATCACTGGTTAAGGGCAGAAAATGCTGAAAGAATAACTATCAAGTCCTCCCGGTTAGTTTCACCGGTGTCTTGGCCTCCCGTAGTAGAACAGCGTTAGTCCTGGCTTGGTGCTATCTCGAGCCGGTGTCCGGATAGGCCCACCACTCTGGTTCTCTCTCCTCTCCGTGTCCTGTGGAATGAGAGCAACCCATTAGTCTTGTTTGGCGCGCTTTTAACACACCTGGAGGTTTCAAGCCCCCTCCAATCACTGAGGGTCTAGGTTAACCCCCTTCTCATTGGTTCCTGGGACGTGGTCCCGCCCCTCTTAAGGGTTGCCGTCCCGGGGTGTCGCCATTCCCGTTCCCCTTGTGGTGGTGGGTGGTTGCGTTGGCCATGCGGTTGTGGCCACGCCGCATAGGGACGCATCCGGATGCTGGGCGTCCCTCCCCAGACACGCGCAGCTCCGGCACCGTCAGGGGGAGCACGGGGGCGGCGAGCCGGGCGCCGTTCTCCCGCATCTCGGCGCCGTCGTGGGTACTGCTCTCCCTCCCCCGGACCGGTGTGAATATCAGGTGAGTACATTGCGGCCCCGCCACGGCTGTAAATAGTGGCTTCTCCCGCGGCCTTGCCGCGGCTGCCAGTAGCGGTTTTAGCCGCGGCTACCCGCAGCGGGTTTCCCTTCCCTTGCCGTAAGGGAAAGGGCAGACATGGCAGCGCCTCCGGACTCGTGCGGGCCGGCTACACGCCACGGCACCAGCCGAGGCGCGGCTTTACAGAGAGACATTACAAGAATTACAGACAATAATCATTGGGAAAAGACATTGCAAAGGATACGGACACTAATCATAGTTACGAACACTTACCTACAATGTGGATTGGGCACAGCCGGACTGGGATGCCACGCACACAGACCAGTGAAGCAACTAGGTCCTCAACGGGGGCCCTGCTGATGAGAAGCAGGACAGAGAGCTCATCCTTACAAAACAACTGGTGAGACCATATGGGAAAACGAATGCTCAATTTCACTCTGGAACGAAGGGTTCGAGGGGGACCACAATTCAACCGCAGCATTTTCACTGCCTCTTACCTTCCCCAAGGACATTGCCAGCAACCAGAGCAATCCAGACTACAGCAGCTGGGGGCAAAGAATGATCCAAGGGAGCCAAGTCCAGGGAGGGTTCCAGCCGTGCCCCAACATTCCCGCAGAGACCATGTGAGCGTAACAGAAACAGATATGCACATTCCGTATATCACAGGGAATCGGACAGTCCGATCGGCCACTCTGTGTGATGTTGCATCGCCCTTTGGCAAAATGTTGTCATTTTCAAGAATAATTTCACCACGTTTTATGTCTGTATCATTTGTACTTCAACCAGAAATGCATTTTTCTTGCCATTCCAGTTCCCCAGGTGCTAGCAACATGCACTGGGTCTCATTTTGCTTGTTTAAAAATCGCATGAAATATTGGCATAATACCGAATCATTGCTTATTTAGGGTGCTGAAACAAATGTCTTAATGTACAATAGTTATTTTAAATTCAATGGGCTGGATAAGCCACTGTGTGGGCATTCCTGCCACCCCCACAGCCAAATTGTCTTCCCCTTGGTCAACCTGAACAAAGGGTTTCCATGACGCCCTTTGAAGCCATAAAGTTGGGTCTGGGAAAGGTGTAAAAGGAAATCGCACCTCTTGGTGAAAGGCTAGTTCCCCTTGGGTCCTCTGTTCCTTTCTGTAGGAATGCCGGCCAGTCTGACGAGGCTGTGAACTTCCACACTTTGGGCCTTTCATATGCCCATGGGTGCTGGTTCACTTGTGGAGGTCATTTTTTTCCTATGGGAGGCAGGGCACCTTTGAAACCAGCAGAACAGGTTTTGGCCTAGGCATTTATTTCAAAGTTTTTTTTTCTTTCTTTCAACAGAAACCACGTCTTTTTGGAAATAAATATCATACACATTTCATAGCAAAATCCCCATCCCCACACGTTCAATCCCATTTCTGTGTGCGCACAGGCGGTAATTGCAAAAACACTGTTTTACACGTGGGTTAATTTTTCTTTTATGTCAAGTTAGAAATGCGGTTTCTGCGCACAGTTCCTTTTTGATTACCTTCTAGAGAACTTTTACATTAGACTGTAGGTTCATGGACACGAGGAGATGATGCAAAAGGGTTTCTTTGTAATTGACACGAGACAAGAGAGAGAGAGCCGGGCTATTGCTTTCCTTTGCAGTCATTTGAGTGTGCAGGTCTATTTCAAAAGGAAATCATAGCCGTGTTGACTGAAAATAGAATTCTTGCTCTACATGTATTTTGTCAGTGAAAACAATGCTGTTCTTGAAGGTATTGCCTTATTTCATGGCAATCAGAGTAAAGGCTGTGTTTTATGGAGCCAATCATTGTGGTGTTTAAAATGAAAGGAGGAACAAATTGCAATGCCGTCTTGAATGCAGGTAATTTTTCTTATGCTTGATTTGAAGCAAAACAAAATGCAGCCATTCGCTGGGGTGGCAGTGTTCAAAGCTTGCCACACTTGTGCGAGAACACAACTCAGCCGTTTTTGGATTAAATGTTGAAATGCGGTTTTGTGATGCAGGGAATTTGTTAGGGCTGGTAAATTTACCCCACTACTCAAACGCCTCTCTGCACCTGTGTCGGACCAACGCAGATGCCATGCTGGCAGCCGCTAAGCAGAGGTTGTGGTGGGAAATAGCAGACTTCCTTCCGGAACTTCCGGTGCACAGCCAGGCACGGTTCAAGGCGGGTCCAGGAGAAACCAGGCTGGTAGTGCAGGAGATCATGGAGTCCGCACTGGCCCACATCGATACCTCTTGCCAGGCTATCTGCATCGCCGCCGACATGAGGAGGATGGCCTGGCTTCAGGCTACTAAGTTTAACCCCGACATCCAGGATCGCATATTGGACCTTCAGTTTGAGGGTATTGATCTCTTCCACTCTACCACCAACGAGGAATTAAATAAAAAGAACAGCTCGTAGACTGCAAAGTCTTTATCTATACTGATGAAGGCCACGCCCAAGGCGTATACCCAGTCGCATCAACGCTCTGACAAAGGGCAGACGTTTGGAGGGTTCCGGGGATTCCAGGAACGGAGGTCGAGACATCCTGACCGCCTGCCGATTCAGCACCGGTGCAAGCAACAAAAAGGGGTGGGGGGCAAGGGCTTCTTCCAGTCCCCCTCCTGAGCAGCAGCCTCAGACAGTAAAAAGGCATGACGTGTCCCTTCGGGTCCACGTGTCCCCAGTGGGTGGCAGACTTGCCACTCACTAGACAGGGGAGACTGGATGTTCTCTGTGGATCTGAAGGACGCCTATTTACGTGTCCTGATTTGGCAACCTCATCTCTCCTTCCTACGCTTCAGGATCATGGGCTGTCATTCCCAGTACAAGGTGCTACCCTTTGGCCTCAACTCAGCCCCCAGGTTATTTACCAGACTCATGAATGCAGTGGCAGCCCTCCTCAGGGCCCAGGGGCCACCATGTCTACCCCTACCTGGATGACTTGCTCGTCAGGGCGAGATCCCTGGAGGGGGTTACCCACACTTCCTCCGCGCTGATGAACACACTCCATGACCTGGGGTTCACTATCAACCTCAAGAAGTCTCAGCTGCAGCCCATGCAGCACCTCACCTTCCTGGGCCTCATCTGGGATATGAGCTCAGAGAAGATAATTCCCTCGGAGGACAAGATTACGGCCCTCAAGAGGGCCACTACGCACTTCCGTACCAGAGCAGTGACCTTGGCCTGGTGGTACCAGCACCTACTGGGTATCATGGCAGCAGTCCTCCTGGCTGTGCCACACACAAGGCTCCGGATGAGGAGATTACAGCTGCACTTCACAGCCTCATGGAATCAGGAGAGTGGCTCCCAAGCAGAGCTCGTCAGCATACTCCCTTCTCTCCACTCAGACCTCACGTGGTGTTCCAGGGACTGCAACCTGCGGATGGGCAGGCCCTTTGGGCAACCCTCCCCGCAGGTCATAATCACTACGGACTCCTCCCTAGAAGGCATGGGAGCCACTCTGGACAGCCACACCGTCCACAGAGTCTGGACCCGGCAGGTGCAGGAGTCGCTTATCAACTGGCTAGAGCTCAGGGCCATTTGGATAGCCCTCAGAGCCTTCCTTCCATCCTCTCATTGGGAGCAAGACCGTCCTTATCCAGACTAACAACTCCACCAGCATATACTATGTCAACAAGCAAGGGGGTACCAGGTCCCCTCCGCTGTGCAGCCTAGTGGTCAGCATGTGGGTATGGGCCCTGGAAAACATCTACCTCACAGCCATCCACCTGCCGGGACAGGCCAACTTGGAAACGGACAGGCTCAGCAGGCTGGGAAGGGACAATTACGAATGGCAATTGAACAACCAGGTGCTGCAGGTGGTGTTCAACTCATGGGGCCATCCTCAGGTGGATCTATTTGCCTCTTGGAAGAACAGGAAGTGCAGTCCTGGCAAGGCACGGTTCAAGGCGGGTCCAGGAGAAACTCCCTGCGAGATGCATTGCTCATTCAATGGTAAGGAATGACCGCATATGCCTTTCCTCCCACACCCCTGATCCCCAGGGTACTCGGCAAGATGAAGGAAGCTTGTCACCCAGCATCATCTTGATAGCTCCTTGGTGACCAGCGAGACCGTGGTTCTCCGAACTGCTCAGCCTCACGGACAGGCCACCCACTCACCTTCTGCTGGACCCGGCACCTCTACTGTCCCAGCAGGTCTGGCAGGGTTCTCCACCACACGCCTCAGAAGTTAGCCCTTGCAGCGTGGTTCCTGAGCATATCACCCTCAAACACCTGAGCCTCTCACGGGCTAACCTGGAGATCAGTCAGGGCCCCAGGAGCAGGGCAACCAGGAGCAAATATAAAAGCACATGGAGCAGGTTCTGTCACTGGTCGGACTTCTAAGGAGATCGACCCCCTTAGGTGCACGCTATACGATGTGCTCTCCTTCTCGGCGCACCTCGCGCACTCAAGCGTTCAGTTGGACACATGTCGCACCTACCTGGCAGCCATATGGGTCTACAGAAATTCGGAGGAGGAGGTCTTCTCCTCCTCCAACCCAATTGTCAAGAAACATCTGGCGGGATTGTCCAGGCTTTACCTGCCCATCAAGAGACCCCACACCCTGTGTTGGAGCTCACCGTGGTGTTGGGTGCCTTAGCGCACAAACCATTTGAGCCAATGGCGTCTGCAAACATCAGGCTAGTCACCCTCAAGACTGCTTTGCTGGTGGGACTTACCTCCGCTCACAGAGTTAGCGAGATCCAGGCTCTGGTGGCCTCAGAAACGTACACCACTTTCCACAGGGATGAGGTGGTCCTGTGGACTCACCTGGCAGTCCTACCTAAAGTACCCTCTGCCTTCCATCTAAATGAGGAAATAGTCTTACCTAAATACTTACATCCCGTCTCCTTTCCTCCGTACTGCATGGGCGTCCCTTCCAAGGAACGGGAGATGGAACCTTTTTCACCAGAAAAAACCTTCTTCCCCTTTAAATTTAGAGGAGCGCGGGGGTGCGACCCTGGGAGCATGTGCGGCCCTGACTCCACCCCCGGGTGCCACACCCCAGTACCCTCTTCCGCATTGACAGAACAGGACGAATTCACCAGCGCTCCTGGACTTGGCTTTGGCCATGTAATTCTACGTGCAGATCTTCTCTCTTTTTTGTCTTTTTTTATCATTCAGGCACTCTGTCCTCAGGCGTCACTCTACTCCCCGTCGCATGTCGACTTCCACTGGGTTAAGCAGGTGTCCATCCTGCGACGGGCTCTTCCCAACTTCAGTCCCCCACACCCTCTGCCTACGTTGCCTTGGCCCAGACCACAGTTGGCAGGCTTGTACAGCGTGCAGCGCCCTTTCATCGAGGTTGCTGAAGAACAGACTAGCCAGGTGGAGGGAGCTCTTCCAGAAGTCGTCTCCAGAGGACCTCAAGAACTTTGTGAAACAAACATCGAGCCAGGCCCACGGCAGGGCCTCTATTTTCCATAGCACCCCGCAAGGGAGACTCCTTCCCAAGGACTCGCCCGCGCGGGAGGGACCGGTTAGGTCCTTTTACCAGCACGTGCACCGAGGCTGCTCCAGCTACCGGCCTACTGGCCGATGGATTCTTGGATCCTCCCGGTGACAGTGTTGAGGGACCGGAAGGTTCTTTGACCAGGTCTCCACCCAAGGGGCTCTGCCCTATTACCAGCATTATGTCAGAGGGGCCACACCCTAGTACCGGCAATACGGCCGAGGGGGTGGCTAAACGCAGCTCAACCAACCCCCGGGCCGAGGGTGTCACACCTACTGGGTCTAGGCCCGAGGAGCAGGGTAGGCCTTGCAAACCACACTCAAGAGTCTTGGAGGAGGCTGGGCCCAGCGAGCCGAGCAACACGACGCAGGCACGTGACAGGTTGCTCGACAAAATGGCTGCCGCACCACACATCGACACCCGTCGGACGCCATTCCCGAAGTTCGGCGAAGAACAAGTGTCAAGGTAGGAGTGGCCGCAACCAGGTATGTGACCTACAGCCTATCCTTCATTTGCACAGGGCCAGTTCCCACAGCGTCCGTACGGGCAGGGTATGCAGCGGCTCCAGCAGCCTCCCGCTACCCTGTATGTATCCCCTCCCATTCCTCCGGCCTGCGAAGACAGGTTCTTTGAGAGGTTCCTGGGCTCATGAAGTCCCCTCAGATGGGGGTTATCCTCAGGGATGCCATCAGGGACATGCTCCCTCCGATGCTACCGGCACCACAGTCTCCTACGCCGGCGCCCCCAGCCCCGGTGCAGCCTCTGTCTCCCCAGCTGATTCCTCAGGTGGTTCTGTACCAGCCTCAGCCTCTGGCTCTGGTCCCCGTACCCAAGCCTCCGGCTCTCGCTACTCCTCCACCTACGTGGGATCCTCCTGACCCACATGATACAGATGAGGAGGAGGATCCTGACGCACCATCCTCAGCCAGGGCCTTCCATGAACGTCTTGCGGGGCAGGCGGAGTATCTGGGCCTGCTTCAACCTGAGGTCGAGCAACCGGCGGAGGGGGTGCTTGCTGAAGTCCTCACGCGACGCCCCTCGGTCAAAACAGGAATTCCACTGTATGTTGTCTCCCTGGCCAAGAAGGGTTGGCTCAAGACCCACTCGGTCCAGCCGGTCAATCGACGCCTGGACGCCAAGTACAGGCAGATGGAGGGGGATTCACTCTAGCTATCGGCCCATCCTCAGCCACACTCCTCAGTGATCACTATGGCATCACTATACTCCAAGCCTCAGTCGTTCTCAGCCTCCTCAGTGACACCGCTAAGCAAGGAGAACATCTTGGAGGCGTACGGGAAAAAGCTGTATTTGTCATGATCTCTGCTTCCAAAAGGTCAGGGTTTTCCCAACTCCCTTGGAAGCAGATCCATAACCCAGGTTCCGAGTGCCAACCAGTCCCAATTGGGACCTTTTGGACCCAGTCCTGGCGCCAGTGGCACCAGGCTCATAAATATGCCCAGTCCCAGCGCTGGAAGCGCCGGGCTCATAATGCTTGGGTGGACTTACCTGCAGCAGACCATGCTGCTTACTTGCCTGCCAGTTGAGCCTCTGATCCTCTTCTGTTTGGAACTACTTTTCCTGTTGGGTGGGGCAGGAGCCACTCCCTAGGTTCAGAACACTGGAACTCTTCTGGAAAGCAGGAACTCTTTTCTTACCTAGGCGTGGCTGTGGAAGGAGACACCTAAGCACTACAGGAGGCTATTTAAACCACACCCGATGGATGAATCTTGCTTTGCGTTATTCTGCATCCTCTGCAGCAGAACGCTCATCGTGTCTTCTGCATCTGATCCTGGACCTAAGGAAAAAGACTTACCATCCTGAATCCAGTCTTCAGCAACACCTATAAAGACAAGAAAGAACAGGTTAGCATTACGGTCTTCAGTGACAGTTCTTCACTTACCTGGTCCATCGGCTGTCACCAACGCCTCGCGCTGCATTCCGGCATCTGAAAGACAAAGGCTTACCTACTCTTCGTGCGCTCCGGAGGTCTTCGCACTGCATTCCGGCATCTGAAAGACAAAAGCTTACCAACTCTTCGCACGCTCCGGAGGCCTTCGGCGCTGCATCCCGCATCTGAAAGACAAAACAAGGTGCGTTTAAAGACATTGGGGAACTTTAATACTCACGTGCCATTACTCCTTTCCACATCTAACCCAGTGGGTATTCCGGCACCCTGCAGCCGCTCCGAACTTGTACCTGCAAAATAAAAAGACAGTTAGAGCGCATCGTGAAGCAGGCAACAAGCGCTTACTTACGTGCTTCCAGGCGCTTCTATTCATCACACGGGCTCCATCTTCAACTCACTTCAATCCGCCATCGCCGGAACCCTGCAAAACAAGAGACATCATTACTAAAGACTTTTAAAGACATTAGAATTACTCGAAACTTACCGTTCGTGTAGTAAACGACGGACAGCAGTCCTCTGAAGTCAAGAGGCCTGCTCCCCTTATCCAGTGAAGAAACTGGTTACAGCACCCTGCCCCGAAGCAGATGGAGAGCACGGCGTTCACTTACCTAAGGTGAGCGCATTAACCTTTGGGGTTCTACAGGAGAAGAGAAAGGGAAGAAGAGAGACACATTCAATAACCCAGTTCATTAATCCCATATTTTCTATCTGCAGACACCTTACCCTTCGAGTCAGACATACAGTGCACAGAGGTCCAGCCCAAAGAGCCAGCCGTGTGTTACACATCACCTTTGAAGATACGGTATACCCCCAGTCAAGACCGGCGCCTCTACGGGAATCAGGTGAGCATTACAGAACGCAAAGCCAACCGCAAAACTCCCGTCCAGGCGCTATGGAAACCTCGGATACTGACCAGCTAGCCCAGTTACTTGGGGAACTAAGGGCAGAAGTGCATGCAGCCCGTCAGGAAACGAACGCTCTAAGAAGGGAACCCCTGCAAATAGGGGGCCTGAAAGGTCCTCTAACACAAAAGGAGCGGGAAAGGAGAAAACAGTTGCAATTATGCCTCTATTGCGGAAACTCAGGGCACTTTCTTCGAGACTGTCCGGTGAAACCTGCCAAGAAGGCAGTAGGAGCTGCAGTTACCAAAGTTACAAACTCTGAGCAGGGAAACGACCTCGCGCGACAAGAATAGAGGTCCTCTTGCCGAGCGTGAAAACCAGTTCCGTGACCTCGCATTTCGTGATACCTATGGTCCTCATTAGCCCTGATAATCCGGATCGATTACATGCAATTGAAGCTTACGTCGACAGCGGTGCCATCGGCAATTATGTGGATCATGAAATGGTTTTGAGGATGAATCTAACTCTTTGTCCCAAGGCTGTAAAGGACATCATTACTACGGTGGATGGGACGGAGATAGCCTCCGGACCAGTAACGCATACCACTCAAGAAGTGACGCTAGTAAGTCAAGATGGACAACATGAGAAGATCGTGTTCGATGTGATCAAGGCCCCTCAGTTTCAGATTATTCTAGGAATACCTTGGTTAGAGAAACACAATCCTCTGATCGATTGGCGAGCAAGAATGGTCCAGTTTCCAGAATGGGTCTCTACTTGTCACCCTCCACCTGGTGTTGCACTGGCAGCAATTTCTTCAGAGACTCCCCAGTTACCTCCCGAATACCTAGAATACCAAGATGTTTTCCGGAAGGATCAGGCTAACTCTCTACCTCCTCATAGGTCTTATGACTGCCAGATAGACCTGATTCCTGGATCTACTCCTCCTTGTAGTAGAATTTATGCCCTCACCGAGCCTGAGAACCTTCACCTTCGACAATACCTGGATCAATACCTGGCAAATGGGTTTATTCGTCCTTCCAAGTCCCCTGCTTCTTCAGCTTTGTTCTTTGTTCCAAAAAAGGAAGGAGACCTTAGAACTTGTATAGATTATCGCTCCCTGAACCAGATCACCATCAAGAATAGATATCCGTTACCTTTGATCCCTGAACTCCTGGACCAAGTCAGAAAAGCATGCATAAATACAAAGCTGGATCTTAGAGGAGCCTACCACTTGGTACGAATAAAAGAGGGCGATGAATGGAAGACGGCCTTCCGCACCAAATATGGGCTATTTGAATATCAGGTCATGCCCTTCGGACTTTGCAATGCCCCGGCCGCCTTTCAATATTTTATGAACGATGTCCTCAGAGAGCTCATAGATGTGTGTGTTGTTGTTTACATTGACGACATCCTCGTTTATTCTTCATCGGAATCTGAACATCGGAAACACGTGAAAATGGTCCTCGAAAGATTGCGTCAACACAAACTTTTCGCTAAGTTGGAAAAATGTGTTTTCAACGTGACTGAAGTTGAATTCTTGGGATTCATATTATCACCTAGCGGAGTGCGTATGGATTCAAAGAAGGTCGATGCAGTTCTCAAATGGCCATCACCATCCTCCGTAAAAGGTGTGCAAAGCATGTTAGGCTTCGCTAACTTTTACCGCAGGTTTATCCCCGAATTTTCTCGAATAATCCAGCCCATCACTGCCTTGTTAAAGAAAAACAAACATTTTGAATGGTCTACCGAGGCGGAACAAGCTTTCCAGGATTTGAAGACTAAATTTATCTCTGCACCAATCTTAAAACACCCTCGCCCCGAACTCCCCTACATCGTGGAAACTGATGCTTCAAGCCTTGCCATGGGGGCAGTTCTATCACAAAAGGACCCGGTAACCAATCAGTTGCATCCCGTGGCATTTTGGTCCCGAAAATTCTCGCCTCCTGAAATCAATTACACGATTACTGACAAGGAACTTCTGGCTATCAAGTCTGCTTTTAAGGCTTGGCGGCATTATCTGCTGGGGGCCCGACACACCGTTACTGTGATTACGGATCACCGAAACCTGCAATATTTGAAAACCGCAAAAGCCCAATCCTCTAGACAACTCAGTTGGGCATTATTCTTTGCTAAGTTTGACTTCATAATTACCTATCGACCTGGTACAAAAAACGGTAAAGCTGATGCCCTTTCTCGGATGGGAGTGGAAGAACACTTGATCAACCCTAAACCTGTACCAATCATTCCCGAACAAAGAATTCTGGGTGTAATCGCCACACAGTCCATAGAGGAAGTTAAGGATAAAGCCAGGCAACTTGTAACTCCAGCAGACATACAGAATTGGCATTTGCAGGGAAAGGACTTTGCAGTAAAGGACAACTTATTGTATTTCCAAGAACGATTATACCTGCCCAGCACAGATTTACAGAAAAAAGTATTCTCTTGTTATCACGATTCTTTAATGGAAGGACATCCCGGTATGGCCAAGACCTCAGAAAAGATCAAGCGCTACTTCTGGTGGCCGTCTTGGAAAAAAGATATCAGAGACTTTATAATGTCCTGTGGAGTATGCGCCCAAAACAAGAGTCAAAAGGAAAGACCAGCAGGCCTCTTACGCCCTATTGACATCCCACCTCGCCCTTGGCATACGCTTTCTATGGACTTCATCACCGATCTACCTCCATGCTCCGGATACAATACGATTCTAGTAATCGTGGACTTATTCTCCAAGATGGCGCATTTCATTCCGCTCAAAGGCTTGCCAACAGCAGCAACTCTGGCCCGAGAATTTCTTGAAAACATCGTCCGACTGCACGGTTTTCCTTCGGTTCTAATATCGGATCGAGGTAGTCAATTTATTTCTCATTTTTGGCGAAGTTGCTGTCGGTCGGCTCAAATTGATGTGAGACTATCGACCAGTCACCACCCTCAGACCGACGGACAAACCGAGAGGACCAATCAAACTCTGGAACAGTATTTACGCTGCATGCTGCAACAAACTGAGAAAACTTGGAAAGACATCCTTTGGATAGCCGAATATGCCTACGATAACTCTGTCCATTCGGGAACTGGGAAAACCCCGTTTTTTCTTTTATACGGCAGTCACCCTCGAACCTCGGAGTTGGATCCCCTCCAAGATCTTGAAACACCAGCAGTAGACTACCTGCATTCTACAATCACCCAAGCCTTTAAGGAAGCTGTTTCTCACCTTCAAAGGGCTAAAGAACAATACAAGAAAGGAGCAGATCAACATCGGAAGGAAGCCCCTCAATATCAAGTAGGGGATCAAGTCTGGTTATCCACCAAATATCTACCTCTAAAAGGGCCACGCACATTCAACCCAAGATACCTTGGTCCCTATTCCATCACTACCATAGTAAACCCAGTAGCGGTCAAGTTGGACTTGCCCCCGCACATGAAGATACATCCGGTCTTCCACGTCTCTCTATTAAAACCCGTGCAACCTCAAACCCGACTAACTAAATCTCCAAAACCTATCCTAGTTGATGGAGAACTCGATTTTGAAGTCAAAAGCATTCTGGACTCCAAGATCTCCAAATCTAAACTATTTTACCTAATTGACTGGAAAGGCTACGGCCCCCAAGAGAGATCCTGGGAACCTGCTGAATATGTCCACGCTCCTCGCCTAATCAAAAGATTTCACCGAACATTTCCTGACAAGCCAAAACCCCCGGAGAAGCCCGGTTTGGGAGGGGCCTTGAGGGGGGGTACTGTCATGATCTCTGCTTCCAAAAGGTCAGGGTTTTCCCAACTCCCTTGGAAGCAGATCCATAACCCAGGTTCCGAGTGCCAACCAGTCCCAATTGGGACCTTTTGGACCCAGTCCTGGCGCCAGTGGCACCAGGCTCATAAATATGCCCAGTCCCAGCGCTGGAAGCGCCGGGCTCATAATGCTTGGGTGGACTTACCTGCAGCAGACCATGCTGCTTACTTGCCTGCCAGTTGAGCCTCTGATCCTCTTCTGTTTGGAACTACTTTTCCTGTTGGGTGGGGCAGGAGGCACTCCCTAGGTTCAGAACACTGGAACTCTTCTGGAAAGCAGGAACTCTTTTCTTACCTAGGCGTGGCTGTGGAAGGAGACACCCAAGCACTACAGGAGGCTATTTAAACCACACCCGAAGGATGAATCTTGCTTTGCGTTATTCTGCATCCTCTGCAGCAGAACGCTCATCGTGTCTTCTGCATCTGATCCTGGGCCTAAGGAAAAAGGCTTACCATCCTGAATCCAGTCTTCAGCAACACCTATAAAGACAAGAAAGAACAGGTTAGCATTACGGTCTTCAGTGACAGCGCTTCACTTACCTGGTCCATCGGCTGTCACCAACGCCTCGCTCTGCATTCCGGCATCTGAAAGACAAAGGCTTACCTACTCTTCGTGCGCTCCGGAGGTCTTCGCACTGCATTCCGGCATCTGAAAGACAAAAGCTTACCAACTCTTCGCACGCTCCGGAGGCCTTCGGCGCTGCATCCCGCATCTGAAAGACAAAACAAGGTGCGTTTAAAGACATTGGGGAACTTTAATACTCACGTGCCATTACTCCTTTCCACATCTAACCCAGTGGGTATTCCGGCACCCTGCAGCCGCTCCGAACTTGTACCTGCAAAATAAAAAGACAGTTAGAGCGCATCGTGAAGCAGGCAACAAGCGCTTACTTACGTGCTTCCAGGCGCTTCTGTTCATCACACGGGCTCCATCTTCAACTCACTTCAGCCCGACATCCGCCATCGCCGGAACCCTGCAAAACAAGAGACATCATTACTAAAGACTTTCAAAGACATTAGAATTACTCGAAACTTACCGTTCGTGTAGTAAACGACGGACAGCAGTCCTCTGAAGTCAAGAGGCCTGCTCCCCTTCTCCAGTGAAGAAACTGGTTACAGCACCCTGCCCCGAAGCAGATGGAGAGCACGGCGTTCACTTACCTAAGGTGAGCGCATTAACCTTTGGGGTTCTACAGGAGAAGAGAAAGGGAAGAAGAGAGAGACATTCAATAACCCAGTTCATTAATCCCATATTTTCTATCTGCAGACACCTTACCCTTCGAGTCAGACATACAGTGCACAGAGGTCCAGCCCAAAGAGCCAGCCGTGTGTTACACATCACCTTTGAAGATACGGTATACGCCCAGTCAAGACCGGCGCCTCTACGGGAATCAGGTGAGCGTTACAGTATTCCAGCGCATCCTTACATCTTCGTCAGGCCAACGTCTTGACCATGCTGGCTGCCGCTAACCAAAGGTAATGGCGGGAAATTGCAGATTTCCTCCCAGAACTCCCTACGCAGAGCCAATGACGTTTTAAGGCAGGACTGGCAGAGGCCAAGCTGGTGGCGCAGGACGTCATGGAATCCACTGTGGCCCATATTGACACCTCTGGCAATACCATTTTTATTGCCACAGACATGAAAAGGGAGGCCATTTTCCAGGCAATGAAATTCAACGCGGACGTCCATGAACACATATTAGATCTGCCGTTCAAGGTGGGGTGGTGGGGGGGTACCTCTTCCACTCCACCACGGACGAAGAGCTGGACAATCCTGACAAAGACTACCCCCAAATCGTACACTCAGTCACAGCAGCGCTCTGACAAGGGGCGTACATATTGAGGGTTCTGCGGCTTCCAGGAACAGAGATCCAGGCAGCCTGAACGCCCGCCGACTCCAAATCAGCGCAAGCAACAAAAGGAGGCAGGGGTAAGGACTTTTTTCCAGTCCCCCTACTCTGCGGCAGCCTCCGAGGGAAAGAAGGCATGACACGCCCCTATGGGTCCACGTGTCTCCAGTGGGGGCACACTTGCTCTCCAAGTGCATTTCTGGTGCCAGAATTTCACGGACCCCTGGATCCTCTCAGTAGTATCCATGGGGTACCGCCTACCCAACCCAGCCTCTCCTCCCTCCTCCCCTTCACTCCGTCAAGTTGGGACAGCAACCCTTCTGGCAGAGATGAGGTCCCTCGTAGAGAGCCAGGCCTTGGAGGAAGTCCCAGCCTCCCAGCGAGGCTTGGGCTTTTACTCCAGGATTTTCACCTTTCAGAAAAAAAACAGGCAGGCCAAGAGTTGTGCTGGACCTTTCCACCCTCAACCTCTCCTTCCTTACCTCTACAAAAATTCAAGATGGTTACACCAGCTTTAATCCCGGAGACATTGTACAAGGGGGACTGTATATGCTCCCTGGATCTGAAGGACGTGGACCTACATGTCCCGATTTGCCAGCTCCATCATTCTTTCCTAAGGTTCTGGATCATTGGCTTCCATTTCCAATACATAGTCCTTCCTTTCGGCCTCAATTCGGCCACCAGGGTCTTTACTAGACTCATGAATACTGTGGCTGCCCTCCTCAGAGCACAGGGCCTCCACGTCTACCCATACCTCGACGACTGGCTCATCACGGCTACACCTCCGGAAGCGGTTAACCACTATTCCCATGCCCTTATGGACACACTGCACGATCAGGGATTTTCGCTCAAGAAGTCACAGCTGCAGCCCACGCAGACTCTGACATTCTTGGGCCTCATCTGGGCCACGTGCTCCGAGAAGGTATTTTTTTGTTGGAGGACAAGATCTTGGCCATCAAGAGGGCCACCACCCACTTCCTCAGCAGAGAAGTGACCTCGGCATGGCAGTACCAGCGTCTCCTGGGTCTCTTGGCGGCGGTCCTATTGGCCGTCCCGCACACGAGACTGAGGAGGATTCAGCTACACTTTGCCACCTCATGGAACCAGGAGCGGGACTCTCGATCCGAGATGATCAACGTTCACCCATGCCTACACCCGGACCTAACATGGTGGTCCAGGGACTGCAACCTATGGACGGGTAAGCCCTTCTGGCCTCTCACCCCACAGGTTACCATCACCACAGACTCCTTGCTCGAGGGCTTGGGAGCCACCCTGGACGATCTTTCAGTCCACGGCACCTGGACCCGACAGGAGCAGGAATACCACATTAATTGCTAAGAGCATTCCTCCCACTTCTCAGGGGCAAGGTTGTCCTCATCCAGACAGACAACTTGACAAGCATATACTACGTCAACAAGCAGGGAGGGACCAGATCCCCTCCTCTGTGCAGACTGGCGATCGGCATTGTGGGAGTGGGACCTGGAAAACAACATCTACCTCGCAGCAGTCCATCTCCCGGGGGAATCCAACCTGGAGGCGGACAAGCTCAGCAGGTTGGCAGCGGACAATTACGAGTGGCAGCTAAACAACCTTATTCAGGAGATCTTCAACAGGTGGGGTCATCGCGATCTGAATGACACCTGGCCTAGTAGGATCGTTGTCTTCCCTCTGTTCCCCCTCCCTTGCCTCGTTGCGCCTTGAAACACTTGTGTATAGGCGCATTATAAATGCCATATCATATCAGGTGTGCAGTCATAATGTCGAAAATAAAAAGTCAATGACAAAAATGTGGAAAAAAAATGTAGAAAAACGAAAAAGTCGAATCTATAATTTTTTTATTTATATGTATTTTTTGGGTTTGGTAAGTATAAAAAATGGGTAAAATAAAATAAAAAAGGGGGGTTTGGGAGGGGGGGAACCCCCCCATTTCGAAAAAAAAGTATTGAAAAAAAAGGCGACTTTTTTTTTTCGACTTTTTTTTTTTCTACATTATGACTTTCGACATTTTTGTTTTCGACCAAATGACTATAAACCATCATATCATATCCCCAGGTGGATATCTTTGCCACCTGGCACAACAAGAAATTCCCTCAGTTCACCTCCTGGCAGGGCTAGGGCCCCGGCTCCCTGGGAAACACATTTCGGATTCAGTGGAATGGCTTGACAGTGTATGCATCCTTCCCACTCCGCTGATTCACTGGGTGATGTGCAAGATCAGAGTCTCGCCAACTCAGAATCATTCTAATAGCTCCATGGTGGCTGTCCGGGCCATTGTTCTCCGAGCTGCTCAGCCTCACCAAGTTCACCAAGCCACCGGTTCACCTCCCGACGGGCCCGGCACATCTTCTGGCGCAACAGGGAGGGCAGAGTCACCCACCCCGCGTCACAGAAACTAGCCCTCACAGCTTGGTTCCTGAGCAGGTAACGCTAAGGCACCTAGGCCTCTCCGAGGCTAATCTGGAAATCATACAGGGCGCAAAGAGCGAGGCTACCAGGGCCCTGTGTAAAAGTAAGTGGACCAGGTTCTGCCACCGGGCAAACTCCAGGGAAATTGACCCACTGACATGTACTTTGGACGATGTGCTCACCTTCTTGGTGCACCGCGCCCACTCTGGCGTGCAGGTGGACATCTGCTGTGCTGACCTCACAGCCATCGGGGCTTACACGAACTCAGAGGATGGGATCTTCTACTTCTTCAATCCTATCATCAAGAGACATTTGACGGGGCTCGCAAGGCTCTACCCGCCCATCAGGAGGCCGCGCCCCGTGTGGCACCAGGACATAGTCTTGGGCGCCCTGGCACACAAATCTTTTGAGCCAATGGCCTCCACAGACATCAGGCTGGTCACCATCAAGACGGCCTTACTAGTCGGCCTCACCTCGGCTCGCAGAGTTGGCGAAATCCAGGCGTTGGTCACCTCGGAACCATATACTACCTTTCACAGGGACAAAGTAGTCCTATGGACACACCCAGCATTTCTGCCCAAGGTGCCGTCTGCTTTCCACTTGAACGAGGAAATAGTCCTTCCTACTTTCTTTGCCGATCCTAAAGATGAAGCACAGAGACTGCTGCACTGCTTGGATGTCAGGCGTGCCCTGAAATTCTACCTGGACAGAACCAAGGACTTCCGCAAATCGGACGCCCTGTTTTTCACTTTCGGAGGTGCAAGACCAGGCTATCAGGGCTCCAAGGCCTCCATATCCCGCTGGATTGTCTCGGCCATCAAGGAAGCGTACGAGGGCCAGCACAAACCACTTCCGGCTAACATTCACGCCCACGCAGTCAGAGCCAAGGCAACGGCCATCGCATTCCAGCGCCATGTCCCTTGTCGGGTCATAAGCACGGTGCCATCTGGGCCACTCCTTCGGCTTTCTGCAAGCATTACTGTTTGGATGCCGGCTCTAGATCTGATGCGGCTTTAGGACAAGCGGTTCTTAGGAACCTATTTGCTTAAGGGGGGGCTCCTCTCCACCCTGGAGATGCATTCAGTTGTAATCGCCCATGCAGTATGGTGGAAAAGGGGATGGGACGTAAGAGTAATTATGAGTTACTCACCATAGTGGCTAAGTCCTTAGTCCCCTTTCCTCCATATGTCCCACCATCCCCCCCGCTAATAATACTGCTGTCAGAAAGCAATGTTAAATATTGTCGACGCGTCAATGGGGACTGAGGAGTGGCACCAGTGGGCCGAGTCAGGGTAGCTCATGCTCTCAGTGCCGCACCCCAACGCCCCTCTAAATTCAAAGTGGAAGAAGGTTTTTCTGGCGAAAAAGGTCCGTCTCCCGTCCCTTGGAAGGGATGTTCATGCAATATTGAAGAAAGGGGGTCGTTAGTCACTACTGTGAGTAACTCATCATTTTTTAGATTAGGCAAGCATACGACCAGCAAGTGTTCTTTGGATTCTACCTTAAGCAATGACACTTATCCTATTTCGTTTCATAACTTTCTGTAGCTTTGTTACCAGAACAATGCTCTCTGCCTCTCACTTAGCTTAGGAGTCTGACCTCTGCCTCTCACTTAGCTTAGGAGTCTGACCTCTTGGGTAGTTTTGCAACACTTTGAGAAGGTACAAGGCAATATTACATGCCACAGAGTTTAGCCCTTCCAGGATCATTAATCAATTGTTCAAAATTGTCTTCCAAACTCAAGTAGGTTTACATCTTTCAGAATTGATTTTCCCTTGGCGAATTGAAGGCCATTAGGCAACAAAGTGGTCTTGGGGCTTACCCCATTCAATGACCTCTGTTTCCAAACAGAATGATGAGGCGGTGCAAATAGCTAGTTAACGGTTGAGTGGCATAGGAGGTGAACGTACTTAAAAATAATTTGTGATACAACTTAATAAATAATTGGGGATGCCTCAACTAGAGTTCTCCGTCGATCGGGCAGGTTAATGGTCACGCCTATGTGCCTTTGCGTCAACATGTGTATCCATATTTGTATTTAAATGTATTTAGCTTTGGGTTTTATCTCTGCACCCACTGAGATGTATAGTGTATGTAAATGTAACTTTTTCCTTCAGTATTAAACCAATTAGTGTGTAAGATTTACATGCTTGAACGTGTATTGCGATCAGAAGTCTGTGATTTGCAGTCCTACGAATGAATGCTTTACCCTCAAAATCATTTTACTTGATCGTATGGATGGAAATGAATGTGGAAACATAACATTTCTTGAATTCCTTTCAAGGCAGAAACTTAACCTGGTGTCGACCCTGCCAGGCCCTGCAGAAGCACTTGGACTAAATGTAGAGGAGGTTGTTGCTAAACTACCTGAAAAATACCATGTGATTGAGCTCATGGGCCAACCTCTAAAGAACACATGCCCACAGTGCCCTTCGGTAAGTGTTAAGATAGTCATTGTTATCAAATGGTTATTCAGACTCTCGTTTTTGGAAATGGTACTGCTTTTTCAACCAAACACAATGTTAAAATACCAAGGAATTGGAAAATCAACAGCAAGGGGGATTTTACAGTGCAGAAGCAAACTGCCAGCAACATAATGAAAAGGATCATTACATGAATAGTATAATACATGTAGAAATGGCTGAAACGAATGACTTTTTACAAAAAATCTAGTGTATGCCAGCATGTGGGGCTATGGTTCAGTTTATGGCCTTGTTTTTTTGGGGCAAAAGACCGAAACATTTCACTGACTAGGTAACGAGACCTAGCCATCCCGTGAAAGGCCGATGAGAGAAAATAAGTCTTTGAGTGCAGTGGAAGGCCTCACAATGCATACCGCTTTAACTCTTTACATAGCTGTCCACGGCTGCTGGCGTGATCAAAGATGAAGATAACGAGTGTGTGCAGAATTCGAGAGCGAGCACTAGAATAAGATTGCGGCATCATGGACTTTGGTCAGGCAGCAACAAAGACATTTTGGAGACCCACTTAAATGTATTCATGGTGGTTTCTGTGGCGATAGTTACAAGCGTGAGTGAAGTGAGGGTTTTACCATAGGCCCAGGGACATTACCAGACCAGTAATGCCCCCCTCTGAGGGTTCTATCGCTATTAGTACCCTGGCACGTCGTACCAGGGTACTAGTAGCATTTTTCTCTCGATCTGAGAAATGGCATTGAAACAGTTTCTCAATTAGAGGAAAAAAAAGAAAAAAATGGCCTCCATCGAGACCATGGTGGCTTATCGCACAAAGGAGATGCATCAGAACATTCCTTTTCCCGGCAGAAGCAGGGTCAGAAGAGTGCAGGTAATTATGGTTTTGGTAGGGAGTGGACTGGATATGTGGAAAAGGGTGGGTGGAGATAGGGGGGAAGGGGCAGGGGACGTGAGGAGCGCACTTACCTTAGGCTTGGGGCAGGGTCTTTCCCTGTGTGGTAAGGATCCCGTTCCAAACCTCATCATTGGCTAGGAGGCAGCCACACCCACCCTTCGTCCACCCATCCCCGCGGGTACAAATGTGTTATTAATAATGGATCCAGGGTCTCCCACAAATAAGGAGATGGCTTGTATCACTCTATAGGAAAAGTTTTTTTTAATTTCTTTTTAAATCAAATCTCTTTAAGCCTCACTAAAGCAATTGTTTTGTTTCTTCTGGAGGTTGGTTCCATTTGAGGCCAGAGACGATTGTGTCTATAATAAATGTGTCTTTCCTCAAAGGCAAAGGTAGGTGCAGTGCTGCTTCTAATGTGCTATTTCCTAGGCTGCTGTACATCACTAAAACAGGGGAAGCTGTGGTTTTGTGTGAGTTGAATAGATAAAGTCGTATTTCTGTTTATCCCTCCAGACTCTGCATCGCCTTGGTCTTTAAGATCTTTTCATCTAAGTGGCTGAGTTGCTTTACTCCCCTTGCCTTCAGCTTATCTCATTGGCTAGGTCCCCATGTCCACACTTGGCCCCATGTTGGGATTGTAGATATGATGCATTTACTAAATAGTTCTCTTCCACACTATTCTTTCAATTCTTCTTGTTATCTAAGTCGAAATAGATCCCACTACTTCGATATGCCCCCCTTCCCTGAAGAAGCTGCATTCATACGTGGAGTTTTAGAAAAAATAGTTGGCAAGCAATTGAATATGTTTCCTTCCTCCAATTTCAGTTTGTTGAATACTGTTTCTTTTCATGGGGTTGGTGCTATTTTTGTATTTTTTTTTCATTAATGTGTGGTGTCCGTAGAGCAGCTCTGGGTAGTGGTGCCGCTTGTGAACGTTTAAGAACCCCTGGTGGGTGTGGGGATATTATTTTTGTGGCATTATTTATCTTGATGCCATATGATGGCAATGAACTTGAAGGAGGTAATTTAGGATATGGAAGGAGTCTGGGGAAATATTCAAATATCTGAACTGTCACTTGTTTTATGAATAAGCCAGAGCGTTTATTTTTCTTTCAATACTAGTGGAAATTGAATAGGGAAAACCTGCCTGTTGGCTTTGGCAATACTTGTTCCAGCCGTGTAGGACTGCTGAGACCACATTCTAGGAGCTCTTGGGGGCACTGGGTGAAAGGCCCTCAGGCCTCCATCTTGGATCCCGCCAGTTTGTACTAGGACAGACAATGGATTCTTATTCATCGCCGGAAATACGTCTGGTGGTCGGTGGCCCAACACCCATTGTATGAGTGGATGCCGGATATCATCAGACCAGAGCGACTGGCCCAGAAGAGAATGATCACCTGGGGGAGGAGGATCACTAAGAGGATAAACAATAGCTGTGATTGTCATGGGGAGTGGAAAAGGTCAAATGGAAGGGGCCAGACCATGAGGGATTTTAAGGGGAAGGCTAATTGGAGGCTGGTAGTGTTTCATTGGGTGGCGGGCTAGTGGAGTGTTGTGCGTTTATTCTTTTGGAATAAATGTCTTGCGTTGCCCATTCTCAAACAGACTACTGAGGCCTCTTATTTGATTTTGCGTTAATACGCTGGATGTCCCGAGTTCGCATTAGGTCCCATGGTGGCCAGCAGTGCCGGGCCTTGCGCAGTCTCCAGTCACTCTTATGAGCGAGTCTCACACTGACACGTGGCTTGGTGCTCATGAGAAGGGGCATGTCATTCTTGTGGGTGCCCATCGATGTCATAGGGCAGCGCGAGGCAGGATAAACAGTTGGAGAAACGGGAGAAGAAGCAGCTGCGCTTCTCTCCTTTTCTGATGGGGAGCTTGGATATTGCACACTTTCTCTGCCAATAAAGAATCACCAACAAGGTGCTTGTATTCTCTCTCCTGGACATGAGTGGTCACAACACATTTTAGCGACAGTGGCTGGCGAAACCTAAATCATAGGCAGAATGAAGCTCCCCATCCATAACAAAGCCACCTGCTGGAAACAGTAAGGAACTGCATTTCAAAATTCAGTTTAATAGAAAAGCACACACGTGATACAAGGCAAAAAACCAGCAATGCAAAACATCATGGTCCATCCACCAGAGTTCCTTTTAAGTACTCCTGGAGAACCAACAATTGCATGTGAGGAATAGAGAGATGACTGGAGGAACTATTTAAAAACATAGGCCACACAAATATCACAGCAGAAAAAGACATTTCGAGGGGATTGGGTCCCCTGACGTATTCCATATCTATGACATGTAATCGCCACAGCCGTGCTGCTTCGGAAAATCTTCGGCATCTGCATCCTGCATCGATGACGTCGATACACCGCCCTGGAGGACCTCCTCCAATGGCTGACGTCACTGGATGTTATAAGTAGGACGCACGACGCCCGTAGCCTCAGTTCTGTTTTTTCTCTGAACGTGTTCGCTTCAGAGATCTTGGCGCGCCTCAACTCTTTGGAGTTTCTGTTCTTTCTCAGTTCTTCGAACCTGTTCGTATTGTGCAGTATATTCTTCGTGAAGATGTCTACCTCGTCTTCCACCCCGCGTCCGGGCTTTAAGAAGTGCAGGGACTGTAGGTCCAAGATGTCGGTGACGGACTCGCACAACGCCTGCCTCTGGTGCCTCGGGGAGGCCCATGACACGGATGACTGTGTCGACTGCCAGTCGCTCATGTCCAAAGCCTTGCAGGAGCACAAGAAGTTGTTGTCGGTAGGTAAGGTGTCCGAGCCACGGAAGTTGAGGTCTGCAGGAAGTTGAGGAAGCAGGGGCTTTCGACAGACGATTCGAGGGGCGACTCTCCACATCGTAGTCGGAAGTCCAGTGGGTCTCGGTCCCGGAGCCGGTCCTGCCACTCCGCTGCCTCTTCGAGGCACTCCCGGAAGCGCTGTCATCGGTCGCTTTCCCCGTCCTCGTCCGAGGGCTCTGCCCGTCGGTGGGTCGCTTATCCCACCAAGCATGCGACGCCGGAGGAATGGGCTTCCTTCAGGAAGAAAATGTAGCGATTCTCGAATCGCAGGGCACTGGTCCGTCCGCGCCTCCGAGTGGGGTCGGTCGTGATCGGTCAAGAGACACTGCTCGCATGCCTTCGGGCTCGGGTGGTCGGCACGATTCGCGGGAGAGGTCCCGCTCGGACAAGGGGAATCGTTCTCGTCATGCCAGGTCCCGGTCCTCGACACGCTCGAGACCGTGTGCACCTGTGGTGTCTTCGAGGAAGACGTCGACGCTGGTGGCGCTGAGGTCGTCGACTGACTCTTTCTAGGCCCCGCTTCCGAAGAAGTCGTCGACGCCATCGGTGCCCAGGCTGTCGAGGGACACGCTCGGGGCTCCGGCCTCGAAACCTGTGTCGACACCATCGATGCTGTCGGCGCCGCGTTTGGCGTCGACGCCGATTCACTCGACGCCTTTCGAGGTTGTTTCCATGGGGGTACTCCGAGGCTCAGTGGAACCCCCTAGAAAGGCTCTGGCCAAGGTCAAGGATGGCTTTATTCCACATTCTGTACCTTCATACCGCCATCTTGAGTTTATTTCAGAGGTGGATGAGGGCTCTGATGATGGCATGGTTCCTGATAAGGTGCCAGACGAGATTTTCTCGGGCCATAGCCAGATTGAGGACCTGCGGCAGTCCCTGCACGATGCCAGTGGGCTGGCCACCTCTCCGGAGGTGGAGTTTTGTAGGCCTGAGCCTGGCACTCATGCCGACTCCTCGTACCGGCGCCTTATGTCTAGGGTCACCGAGTACTTGGGATGGTCTGCTCCCCCAGGGAATTTTCTTCAGGATGACCTTACGGATATCTTCGACCAAGGTCCACCAACTGACTCAGTACTGCAGTTCCAAATGGCTCTACAGAGGAGGGTGGCGGTGTCATGATGCCTACCCCCGGGGACCCAGACCAAGTCCAGCAACCCCGGAAGCAGGCATCAAGTTATCCTAAGCAAGCCCAACAACCCCTGCTAGGGGCTATTTGGGTCCAGTCCTGGCGCCTATGGTGCCAGGCCCATATGGAGAGTCAGTCCTGGCACCATAAGCGCCAGGCTCATAGATTAAAACTTACCTGATGCAGATCATGCTGTAAACTTACCTGATGCAGACCATGCTGCAAGAGCTCCAAGCCAAAAGAGGCTTGGAAGGGACTACTTTACTTAGGGACTATTTATTTACTCAGACGGGGCTGAGGAGGAATACTTACCTGGGACTACTTTGGAGGCTATTTAAACCACGCCCGAATAGCAGCACACGCTTCACGATTTCTGCATCCAGCAGCGTAACGCTCACCGTGCCTGCAAGTCTGCATCCAGCCTTCTGCCACGCCTGCCTCGAGTTTGGAGCTCCTAGAAAAAGGGAGAAAGAAGGAGAAAAGGTTAGAACAAGAGCAATACCTTTGATCCTTACCTGAATTCCTGATCCATCGCGCCTTCGAGCTGGAAGAAAAAAGTTATTTTATGAACGTCGCCTCGCCTGCTGCAGCGCCGCGCTGAACTCACCAGCCTTCACAGCATCTTCACATTCCACTGCATCCTCCTGCATGTTCCCGCCGCACTCTGGCACCTAAGGAGAAGACAAGAACAGCAAGGTGAGCCAAGGGAATACACAGAGGAATATTAGTTACCCCCCCCCATAGACTCATAGACTTACCTGATTATACCACCGGGGTTACTATTCCTCTTCACGGGTCGGCGCAGCTTCCACTGCATCTTCACCGAACACCGGCCCCTAAGGGGAAACAAAAGGACAGCAAGGTGAAACAAAGGGACTAACAAGGGGAACCCTCCTCACCACAATAGACTTACCTGATTTTACCGCCGGAGGTATTATTCCCCGAGACTTCATACTCTCTCTCAGCACCTGAATAAGGGAGAAAGCAACAGGTTACATATTGACATTATTTTATCGAACTGTGTTGGAAAATACAAATCCTTACCAGAAAACTACCGGTTGCCACGAGGAACTCTTCATTAGGGTCAAGCTGCAATCTGCAAGGAATCGGACAAGAGTGAAAGTCAGGCATTTGAACTCTTACGAACTGAGTCAATATTGTTCTGGAACTCACCAATTCCGTCGAGCCAGTGAAGCAACTGGTTATCAACGCGCCCCTGCACTCAATGCAGGATGGAGAGCTCATCTTTTCAAACCATCAGGTGAGACTATAAGAGGGGACATCAAAGGTGATCTGTGGGGAGAACAGCGGGGGCGGGGGGATTTACGCTCAACTCCACGGGTGTTTAATTCCCTTTCTCCATTCGCAGAAGAATATTCCTACGGGCCAAGCAAACGAAGCTAGGTGGGCCAGTCCAGTTCGTCATCTCAGCCCTACGCGTCACATTGGTGGAGACTGCAGCTGTCCAGTTCCGATCGACGCTTCTGTGGGAGCCAGGTGAGCGTAACAGGCGGCGGCTTGGAATGCTCCGGAGATTTCTCCCGGCAGTGGGCAAGTCTTTGCCGCGAAAATACCGCCCAGCCAGTAGCGACCCTTGCTACTTGACCAACCACCCCACTCCGGAGATTTTGGTGGTGCAGGTGGCTACGGCCCCGACAAAGCAGGCGTCGTATCCTACCATCCCTCCTGATAGGGACGACAAGCGTTTTGACGGCTGGGTGAAGAAAGTGTTTTCTTCATGGGGTATGGCGCTTCAGGCGGCCAACTCCGTATGTGCCTTGTCACGTTTCACGCACACTCTGTGGAACTGTGTTTCCTTAGCGGCTGAACATATTCCCGAAGGGGACGAACGGGATGGTTTCCTTGCCATGGTTCAGGATGGCAAGGATGCCATGTGTGAGGCCGTTCAGTCGGGTTTGGACATGGCAGATTGCGTCAGCCGGTCCATGGCGTCGAGCACCGTGATATGCAGGTTTGCGTGGTTGCGAAAGTCGGGGTTTGCTCCTGATGTGCAGGCCCGGCTCCTCAACATGCCCTTTGACGGGGAACATCTTTTTGGCAGCAAGGCTGACGAGAACCTTGAGAGGTTGCAGACCTCCAAAGCTGCAGCGAAGTCGTTGGGCGCTGCAGTTCGCCAACCTCTGCCTTTTCGTCCTAGGGGACAGCAATGGAGGGGAGGGTCCTTTCGTTATTACTCATCCTTTGGTAAAGCTTGAGGAGCTGCCAGTCAAAGACGCCACCGTAGGAGTGCCAGAGGTGGAAAACAAGGTACTCAAGCTGCCAAGGCCGCTTGGCTGTTGCCTCTTTGCCATCAGGCAATGCCGCAGCCACTTCAGCTCAGTCATGAGGCCATGTCCCATGGTTCGCCGGTTGGGGGAAGGCTGGCGCAGCATCTTGCAGAGTGGCGCGCCATTACTTCAGATGTGTGGGTTCTGGAGATCATAACCCACGGCTACTGTCTTCCTTTCCGGCAGAGGCCTCAAGACAATCCACCGGGGAATCTCTTTGAAGAGTCCGGATCCGCTCCTTGCGCAGGAAATTCAATCCCTGCTGGAGAAAGGCACCATAGAACTGGTGCCTGTAGCGGAGAGGAACAAGGGATGGTATTCCCCTTATTTTTTTATTTCCAAGAAAGTCGGGGGTTTGAGACCCATCATGGACTTGCGCGGTTTGAACAAACTCCTCAGGAAGGACAAGTTCAAGATGGTTACTCTCTCTCAAGTCCTCCAGGCACTTCAACTTCAGAACTGGTTGGTGTCTCTCGACCTCAAGATGCTTATTTTCATGTGCCGATCCATCCAAAGCACAAGAAGTACCTGGGGTTCGCGGTCGGCGACTCGCACTTTCAGTTTTGTGTCCTGCCGTTCAGATTGACCTCCGCCCCGAGGGTCTTCACCAAGCTCATGGTAGTGGTGGCAGCGCACCTCAGGAAAGGGGGTATTCACGTCTACCCCTACCTGGACGATTGGTTGATCAGGGCGCGCTCTCCCGAGCAAGTCCTGGATCATCTGTCAGTCACCTGCCACTCCCTCCACAAGTTGGGCTTCTCCCTCAAACTAAAGAAGTCCCATTTGACACCAACTCAGAGGCTCCAGTACATCGGAGCTGTGCTTGTCCCGTCCCTGGGGCAGTGTTTTCCTCCCCAGGTGAGGGCTCATCACATTCAGCAGATGGTGCACAAGTTTCAGCTTGCCCAGAGTCTCCCAGCGTTCGAGTTCTTGAGATTGCTCGTCCTCATGGCATCCTGCATTCTTCTGGTGCCAGAGGGCAGGTTGCGGATGAGATCTTTGCAATGGACACTCAAGCTCCAGTGGTCTCAGTCCTCTTGCAGGTTGTCAGACCCTGTTCAGGTGCCGTCCTCGGTTGCCCAGGACCTTCTGTGGTGGGCCGTCGAAGACAATCTGATGAAGGGGGCTCCATTTTGGCTACCCTGGCCAGAGGTGACGATCGTGACACACATCCCTCACGGGATGGGGAGCTCATGCCATCGAGTTGACAGTCAACGGTCGTTGGTCTCCGTCGGAGTCCAGACTCCATATCAATCTGTTGGAGCTGAGGGCCGTCAGGCTAGCCCTGAAGGCTTTTCTGCTGACTGTGCGAGGGAAGAATGTCCTGATCCTGATGGACAACACGGAGGCTATGCACTACCTCAACAAAAAGGGGGGGGGGGCAGGGTCACTTCCGCTGTGCAGGGAGGTGATGCAGCTCTGGTTCTGGGCAATCCCGCAGGAAGTTTCGATCTCGGCAGTTCACCTGGCCGGAGACGAAAACGAGACGGCGAACGCTCTGAGCAGGGAGTTGGAGTTGGCTCAGGAGATTCTCCTGGAGATCTTCGCCCTTTGGGGGACCCCTCTAGTGGATCTCTTAGCTTCCAGTGTCAACCGGAAGTGCGAGAGGTTCTGCTCGCGGGAATTTCCTCCAAAAGGAGCCTTAGGAGACATGTTCGTGGTGGAGTGGTCATTCCCACTTCTGTACGCGTTTCCTCCAGTCCCTGTCATCCCGCAAGTACTGCGGAGGTTACGGAGGTTCAGTTCCCGGATGATCCCCATTGCTCTGGCGTGGGCCCGGAGGACGTGGTACCCGGACCTTCTCGACTTGTCCATCTGCCCTCCACGTCGTCTTCCCTACCGAGGCGATCTGCTCTCACGGGAGGGGGGTCAGGTTCTCCATCCAGAGGTCAGATCCCTCAACCTTCACGCTTGGTTTCTGAAAGGTTGAGGTATAAGGATTGGGACCTCCCTGAAGACGTGATGGAGATGTTGCTCTCGGCCAGACGGCCCGCAACAAAGTCCCTTTACCGTTGCCGTTGACGTAAGTTCTGCCACGGGTGCAGGGTTAAGAATGTGGATCCTTTTGCATGTGACATTCCCATGGTTCTGTCTTTTTTGCTTTCTTTGGCCCACAGGGGCTTGCAAGTGGGTACCGTTAAAGGTTACATGGCGGCGCTGTCCATATTTAAGCGCTCGTCTGAAGAGTGTTCCTATTTTAAAATTCCTTTAATTTCTCAGTTTCTGAAAGGGCTCACCTAATGTGTTCCCTCCGTCACCTTTCCAGGTGCCCGCAGGGGATTTGAACCTTGTTCTCAAGTTTCTGATGGGTGCTCCGTTTGAGCCTTTGCAGTCATGCCTTTTGAGACTGTTAACTCTTAAAACTGTATTTTTGGTTGCGATCACTTCCGCTCGCAGAGTGAGAGAGTTACAGGCACTTTCAGTTAAGCTACCCTTCACTGTGTTTCATAAGGACAGGGTTGTCCTTAGAGTTCGTCCTTCCTTTCTTCCGAAGGTGGTGTTGGAATTTCATTTAGGCCAGAAGGTTGTCCTTCCGACGGTTTATCCTCCTCCACATCCTGGTAAGGAAGAGGGGAGGCTCCATAGGCTTGATCCTAGGAGAGCGTTAAGCTTTTTTATTTCACGCATGTCCCGGGTCAGAGTGGACGATCAACTCTTCATCGGTTACGCTGGAAAGCGTTTTCGACAAGCTGTGACGAAACAGACTTTGTCTCGTATTATTTTGGCTATCTCTGAGTGTTACCGCTTGGCAGGTAAGGACCCACCGGTCGGCTTGCGGGCCCATTCTACCAGGGGTATGGCTGCCTCTACTGCCCTACAGAGGGGTGTTCCTATTCATAACATCTGTGATGCAGCCACCTGGGCTTCCGTACATACTTTTGTACGTCACTACTCCCTCGATTCCATCCGTGGGCAGGATCTGGCCTTTGGCAAGGCGGTCCTTTACTCCGCAATTTGATTGGGCATTCTAAATTTCTGTTTTCTAAATTCTTTTCCCACCTCCTTGCATTGGTACTGCTTTGGGAGTCTGTCATAGATATGGAATACGTCGGAGGACCCAATCCCCTCGAAGAACAAGTTACTCTCTTACCTAGTAACGTTCTTTCGATGGGGTGGTCCGACGACGTATTCCATATTGCTCCCTCCCTGCCTTCCCCGCTACAGAATTTCTTATGCGATTGCAGCTTACGTTTCCACAAGGCTTTGTGTGTCAGACTGGCAGAAGACTGGTGCCACACGTTCTGGGAAAAAACTACGACTGAGGCTACGGGCGTCGTGCGTCCTACTTATAACATCCAGTGACGTCGGCCATTGGAGGAGGTCCTCGAGGGCGGCGTATCGATGTCATGGACGCAGACGCCGAAGATTTTCTGAAGCAGCACAGCTGTGGTAATTACATGTCATAGATATGGAATACGTCGTCGGACCATCCCATCGAAAGAACGTTACCAGGTAAGAGAGTAACTTGTTCTTCTTCTACTACATGCCCTGGGATCAGATGGTCACAAGAAATTCGGGGAGTTACCACCTTTGACTGCAGGAGAATTGGGTGATGGAGATATGAGTGTTTATGTTGCACCGCTTAAACAATTAGATAAGTATCTGCCAAAAGTGAACGTTGCTTTTTTAACAGACCTCATGCTTATAAACACTTGTGTACAGGTGCATTACAAATGACTTATCACATCACTTCTACTTAATAAAACAATCTTAAGAAGGAGTAGAATTGTTTCAGTTTTGAAAGCATTAGCATTGTCAATGTAAATTTGGAATGGGAATTGGTCCTGATGAATTGATCGGATAATACACCACACAAACAATACTGTGGTACAAACACGATTATGGATGTGTGGTGATCCTACACTAGAGGACACAATTGCAATTGCCAGAAAAGTGGAACATGCAGAGTTATGCAGAAAAGTAATGCAGTGGAAGAAAACACACAGTAATGCTGTGACCATTAAGAAAAATAATAAGACACAAGACGACAACAAAGAAAACCTCAACACGGATCAGAAACGGCGTAAACCAGTTGGCGAAACAAAACAAGTATGACATGAAAGACCAAAGTTCACATCCTCAAACTGCAAAGGCATCATGAAGTAAAATAGACAACGGATGCAATTTTCTAAATAAAATGTTTTTTTTTCTTAAATGTCAGGATGGAGTAAGGCCTAATTTGCCCTATGCTAAGGTGGGATTTCCCTACCTAAAGAAATTAAGAATAGTCTGTGTCAGTAAGTTAAACTTAAAAGTCTGTATATGTCCAATCATATACTTATCCTCACAACTAAAGATAAACAATGTGTAGAGATGTCAGCAATAAAAGAAAAAAGGGTTGTGTGTGACATTTTCGTTTTTTTCAGCCGATTTTCTGCAGCCCGGAAAAAGCTAAAAGATGACAAACCTTTGCCCCCACCCTAGCTTGCGGATGTCTGTAAAACCTCCTCCCCAGCTGCCCCGGCATAACTTCCCACCCAAGCATACCCCCACCCCCTACACTCACAAACACACACACAAATAAACAGTTACCCATAAACACTTAACTGTTCTCCCCTGACGGCTCTTCCTGTGCTGATGTGCCTGTCAGCCCCTGCATGCACTCGTGTGTGGCAGGGGCAAGACAGTTAAATTTTGAAAGACCACTTTGTGCGGTCACAGAGCGGTCTTTTTTTTAATTTAAACATTCTTTATTGAGCTTGACATATCAACAGAGAGAACGAGCAATTCAAGTCATCGACAAAAAAGAGCAAGGATTTACATATATTCTATATGCATAGTCTGGTAGGAGTCCATATATAGAGTCAAGAGGATCAGTTGGATAGACAGTAATCAGCAATTTAACAGAGCAGTCTTTCTATATCATCTTTTTTCCCCCGATCTTTTTAAAACTATTTTTTAACGTAATACTGAAAAAAGTGTTCCAAATCAAGTTCTGAGCTTCTTCCAGCTCCTGGCTTACTTTTCAGCTTCTCCTTCCCCAAGGTCAAAACAGTGCCAAAATGCCTCAAGGTTCCCTTCCCCAAGAAGCCAGCTCTACCAGCTTCAAAACCATCAACTTGTTATACAATACAGCTTCTTTATCTTAGCTTTCCTTGGCTCTTTCCAAACAGGGGCCACGCTTTCTGGGCATAGTTGCCACCCATTACAGGTCACGCAACCGATAACCCTTGCACTTTGTTATACTTCTGCATTCTTAGGGATTTCTTGCCAAGACAGGTTTTCTCTCTCTGAACTTGTGTCATTAGTCAACACGTATTTCTGATTCTTCTTGGCAGCCTCTTGGCTTTGGCACAGTGTGTATTTCACACAACTCACTTTGTTGTGTTCACCCTTTTCCATCGCCTTGCTTTCACAGTATTCATAAGTGCTTATCGCTGCTTTTCACTTGTTCTGAATCTTCATATGCTCATCATGTCTTTCCTTTAGTTTGATATTCAATAATAAGTGTTTCACCCTTACAAATACTGGCAGCTTTTTCGGCATTCAAAAACCCTCAATTGATTCTCCAAAAACAACTATCATAGGTTTCAGTTTGTTAGGCATCTACATACGCCTGCCTCTAGCCCCTGGAGCGCCCCGGTATGAGTCATCCCTTTTTTCCACTCACCGTTATGTGGCCGTTCCTCCGGGTGTCTTCTTTCTCCTTTCTGGCTTCCTTTTGCTCTGCTTGTGCTTTTCGGAGCCCGGCGAGCAGCGATTCCCACCTTGAACCTTGCTGCTTGTTGCATGCAGCTCTGCTCTTCCTTCGCAGAAGCTACTAGCAGCCTGCAGCGATCAAGATACTTCATCTCACAGCTGCTGCTGTGGACACAAGGCAGGGGGTTCTGCAGGTGCCTACACCCTCTCACAGTCTGCATGGGCTCCAGCATCATTCTCCCTTCTGCTGAACACAGCGTCCTTCCCACTGACCCCTCTTTAGCCTGCTCCACGTCTGCCAGTCGCGTCCTGCTCTCCAGGCGAATTTCGCTCTCTTCCCTCAGTCTCTCATTTTATGCACCTGGCGCCTGTTAGGTGGTTGCAGGTGCAAGACCTTTACTTCAGTTGCCTGACCATAGTTAAGCCTATTAGCTAGAAATCTCTGGCCATTGCAATGGTACTCCTCCACAGTCCTCTTTGTCGTCTCAGTACCAAAGTGGTGTGAATGAATGGAAGTGTGCGTAACTCCCAGTTGCTGCCTCCTTGTCCTAATCCTAAAGTGAAATGGCTGTGGGACATTTTGAATGCTGGAAAGAGGAGGAGACTGACAATAGCCTCCAAAGGCAGGGGGGAGGGTAGGGCTCATTCTGATAAGGGAAAGTGGGATACCATGTCCCACCCAAAGACATTCTCCCCACTCTCCCCAAGGTGCCTACACCCAGGTGATTCTCCGTCGCATATCCACCCCCAGGGTCGGGATCCAAGAGCAATGACCTTTCCCTGGCCACCTGAGAGGAAGATCCAGGGGAAGTAGAGGTGAGGATGCACTTGGGTTCTTCACAAAACATATAAAAGAATACATATTTCAGATGAGGCAAATCGGGTCACTATGCAAGTTCAGAGCAATGTCCAGCAATGACCAAAATTGGCCCAACGCGTTTCGAGAAAAACATCTCTTCTTCAGGGGCATATTCATTAATTCATACAGGTCCAGAAAAAGTGCTGTCCTAGACCGGGGTCATTGGAGGAAGTTCTTAATGGAAGATTTTGATAACTCAAGGTCTAATGGAGTTCCCTACGCCTTAAGGCAAAGTGCCCAATGCTGTATGGTCGTCGCAGGTTGTGAAAATTCAGGAAATCACCAAGTAGATAGACCCTAAGAGGGTGCCTGCTCAGTAGGGTACACTGGTCCAATGGAGGGGAGGTTAGTGGAGAGAGTAGTCTTCACCGTTCCTGTTTTGTCTTTTTTCAGAAAATGCCAATAAAATGATGTATAAACAATTCTGTGTGGTTTTTTTTTTTTGCCTGTAAGAGCCAGGGACACATGGTTTGCTGTTCCAAACTTTCAAGAACAGTTTGAGTGGAAACAAAAAAAAAAACATATTTTGTAAAAGGTTACCATCAGTTTTGTGAGAGGTAGGTGAAATGTCCCTTTTTTTTTCAATAGGACATGCCTGGACAGAATGCCCCGGCAGGGTCCCTGTCCTTTCCCAGAGAGAGAAGCTGTAACGCAGGCCAGCCAGAGCTCCAGGACGGTCGCGGGTGATGTCCCCGGTCTTGGGTGCTTGTCTGCCGTGTGGGTCGACCATCCCCAAACCCAGCCTGTAGCTCTGGCTGGCCTGCGTTACAGCTTTTCCCTCCAAGAAGGGATTGGGACTCTGCCGGGGCTCCCTGGGCATTACCTGCACGCCACCTGTTCCCGCCAACACCACTAACACTTCAGCCACAGTCCCGCTAACAACGTTAACAATCTGCCCCCAACTATAATTTAAAAGAACACTTCGTACAACTTACATAAGCCAGCAACATTTTCAACCTGCCACAACTGTAAAGGAAACAAACATTCATTATCTGTGGTCAGCCCAGCAAAAACAAATCCAAACTATCATGCTACTATCACCCCCACCCCTTTCATACAAGCCCTACCTGGTGGTCTAGTGATCCCCACCCCCCGGTAAAACACATTTGCACCTTCCCGGGGGCAGATTACACTGGCAATATGCCCCCAGGATACCCTTTATCCCTCGCCAGCCGCATATACAGAACATGCCCATACATTTGGGGTAGGGGGAGAGAGGGCCACCCCCTTTCATATCTTGTGACCCTCAACCCCCCAGAACACCCCCAACAAAAAAAGTACTTTTTTTTCTTCTTAGTGTGCCCCTTGGCTAGGGTCAGATAGGTACATTAGTTCCCCAGGGTGGGCAAAACGTAATGCCCCATGCTTTGGGGCCGGAGGCAGAGAGGGCCACTCATATAATAACCGCCCCTCATCCACCCACTTTAAAAAAGGATCCCTGGTGGTCTAGTGGCATTGCTGGCCACGGATCGGCGATCCGCGCGCCCAGAAATGCTTCAAGGTAGGTGTCGTTGAAAGGGGAGAGTCTTCCCCTTTCCAACAACACCTCCCTTGATGAAAACAGCATGAAAATCCCCGCGATTGAGGGAAAAACCTAACTTGACTTGCAAGTGAAATAACATTCAGTGACAGGTCAGCGCTAACTATGCACGCTGGCGTGAAACTTAATCAAATCCAACCCCCGAGCAGTGTGGAGAAACTTCCTCCTCACATAGCCCGGGGGTTGGACTAAGGGTTGGTATGATCACTGCCAAACAAACAGAAGTACTTAAAAGGAGGAGCTATCTCATCCTCCACACTACAAACGTAGTGCTGAGGACGAGATAGTTCGTCCTTAGCATTTAGGTTGTTAAACAAAAAAAAATTACTCAAGCGTTACCATCAAACTTTGCACTCAGAGTGCATCACAATGTTTTTTCAAAGCAGTCTTCTGTGAGTTAATGACTTAATTGGAGCTGTAAATCGGCTACTGGCGTAACAAAAATGTCTAAATCAGGTCTCCCAGCCACTCAATTTATAAACTCTATGCATGTCCTTCACTGAAGTCCTGTTTAGAACATGCCTTGGCAAAGCCAACCGTTTTGGCTCTTATAGAATGGCAGTAAACTGGTAATAAACTTAAAGACTATCTTAATAAAATGAGTGCAGTGGCCCCTTTTGAAGCACTTTATGTTACAGTGTATTTGTAAGTTTCTAAGGCCGAAGCACATTTCAGTGCATGAGAAATGCCCTATATTATAGTCACCACACAGGAAAAGGATCCAATGCACAATTTGCAAAATGGCATTTTATTCAAATTGTAAACACAGTAATGATTACCAAAAAAGTGCAGACAAAAGGTGCTGCTAAACATATAGTAGTGCAAAAAGGCAAGAAAATACAGTACATATGTTTATAACATCAAAAATCATTTTACAATAATGTAAATCAGACATACATCAATGTGTCCAAACACTCCACTCATAAAACTATCAATCCTACCTCCAAGACATAAAACAAAACAATCATACTAAAGTGATGTATCATGACCTGTGCAAACAATACCAAAAAGTGCCAGCTCCTGTGCTCTCAACACCAAACCTCTTTGTTCAAGTTGAAAAGAGGTAACTCATACAGAATAGTGGCATATTGGGCCTCATTACAAGGTAGGAGGTAAGGGATTACCGGCACCGGTAAGGGTGCCGGTAATCCCGTACCTCCATATTTCGAGGTCCCTTAGCGGGTCCCTTCCTTAACGCCTGTTCTGAACAGGTGTTAAGGACAGGACCCGCTAAGGGACTTTAGAGCTAATAACGGTACCGTAAATTGCCCTATGGGGTCTCAAATGGGAATGGGAAATGGTTCTCAGAATGGGGACTTACTGGGTCCTCCAAGGTTGAAATGACCCGGTAAGTACCCATTCCGAGAACCCGGACCCGGTATGTAGTAAGGGGGTAGCCATGGTGCTATTAGCACCATGGTAACCTCCTACCTCGTAATGAGGCCCATTATTGTGTCTTATATTTCATGGTGCCTAGTGGTAACGCGTGGCCCCAGAGTGAATTTACACCTACGTGAGACAGATACTTCACAGGGAATATTTTCGTATGTAAAAAAAGATCTCAACAGCTTTATCTCTGTCTTGCCTACTTGAGTTTTGGACACACTGAATATTAATTGGTCGCATATGCCCGGCCTTCTTCAGGGTGAGCATACCTTATTTATCGAATGGAGTAACTTCTTAAAATCATCTGCGTAATTCAGTGTCTTTTCTGCATGGAAGGTTGCTTACTCTTTCATTCAGTTTGTTCTATCCTGTGCAGCTTAGTTCCCACTGAACATGACACAACAATAGTTTATATCAAGGTTGGGAGCAAGTGTAAAACAGCATTTTTCATTTAGCGACTTGCTGAACATGGGGCCTAGCCAGGGAAAGAATGTAACTGTACAACGTGTACTGGGCCTGAGCTACTAAACACTAGTGCTGAAAGACCGGCATTGCCAACTCCCTCTTTTCAAATGGCAAGGTAATTTTGCTTCAGGTGAGTTTGCTACGATTTGCCTGGGCAGATAACAAAGTGTGCTCCTCCGTCGCTGAAAGAATTTCTTTGGCAGCACCACGGGAATGTTTGTGAATAAGTATAGGATCCTTGGTAGCACCACCATTTTGACAAGGGCAATTCTGAAGATTCTCCACATGTCTATATAGTGTTCCAATTGTTTAAGCACAGGTTAAAAATGTAGCCCTATTAGCTGCTTTTTTTATCCCTTGCCAGTTCCACGCCCATATAACGTGTGTGGTCATAGTTCCACTGTAGGCCACTGATTTTGGAGTACGTCTCACTCACATCCATAAGGGGGAATAGGATTGACTTGGAGGCATTGGTCTGCAGCCCTGAAAAGTCACAAACGTTTTTTGGCCTGCATCTCAGGAGGGAGATTGAGACGAGGGTGCTGCACAAAAAGCATCATCTCACCGGCATACATGGACCGGAGAAGCTTATGTGTATAAAATTGCAGGCCTCCATCCAGATGATTTTACCTGAGCAATGTTACCAGTGGCTCGACTGCCATCGTGACAATGGTCATCCTTTTCTGATGCCTCTACGAAGATGAATTGGAGACGACAGTTATCCTGGCTAAGGGCTGCTTGTAGAGTAGTCACACTAGTTTGATCAAGGTGGGAGGCATCCCCATATTATCCAGTACTGCAAAAGGTTAAGACCACTCGACTGAATGAAAACCCTTTCCGCATCCAGCAGGACTGCTGATGCCTGGCTATCTGGGTTCACTAGGTGGATATGTCCAAATACTCTCCTCTGGTTATATGTGACCGACCTTCCTAGTATGAAACCGGCTTGGTATTCCTCAGTACAATGTGGCACCATGGTTAGTAAACGATTGGTAAGAACTCCAGCAAGTATCTTATTGTCCACGTTGATGAGGGATATTGGCCGATAGTAAAAACAGGCCTGGGGATCTTTATCAGGCTTGAGGAGGAGGGTGAAGGTTTATATATACGTCTTATAGAAGCTAGGAGCAAGGCCATCTGATGCTGGCGATTTATGCCCAGGCAACTGCATTATAGCTTAGCGCATTTCTTGTTCTGTAGGCGTTGAGTCTAGTGCCTCCGCCTGTACTCTGGAGAGGCAGTAGCGACTCATCGAGGAATTGACAGATCAGATCTTCAGATCTCGTCAGTTTGGATGAGTAGAGGGCCGACTAAAAGTCACTAAAGGAGTTGAATGCATATCTGAATATTGGTCCTCCCCTTTACTGTCACGTTTCGTTTGTACGGAGGTGGTTTTACGGTCAGATTTCCACAACCACACCCAGGTTGTACCCGGTCCCTCCCTGTCCCTGCCCGTACTGGCTACACTGATTCTGCTGGACAAGAAATGTAACCTCCCTGGATACTGCATTTTGAAATGTCTGTAGTGTATCCCTCAAATCCCTAAGGGTGACAGGATTTTTGCTTCTGATATTCGCGCTCTAGCTCCTTCATGTTCAATTCAGCCCTAATCACCTTTAGGATCCCTGCCTCCTTGGCTATGCACAATCCCCCCCGATGCATCATTTAAAGGCCTCCCGTAAGGTGGATTGTTTAGCAACAGTGCCTGTGTTCACTTCAAAGTAATTTCTTATTTCATCTTGCAGTCCCTAACGAAATACAGTATCTGTGAGGGCTTCCGATTGAAAGCGGTAGGTCTGGTAGGGGGTTTTGTGAGTGGGATGTTGATCCAGATCATTACAGGGGAATGAGTATTTCACATTCCTGGACCAATCCTGTTCTCATGCTGGATAACAAGAGATGGTCGATGCGAGTGGCAGCGCCATTGACATGAGTAAAAAGTGAAGTCTCCATCTAGTCGATGTATCTTTCTTGTTGACTGGGACAGGTATCTGATGGGTGCGTTGGAGCGATCAGTATTTACATCCATCACTGCGTTGAAATCGCACCACCCCCCAAATTATAATTGCTTCACTAGTTGAGACTTTATCGAGTCATAGTATTTGGGGATGTCCATGTTTGGTGCGTATGTGTTGATGATTGCCACTAGGTGACCTTTTATCTGCCTAACTACGAACGGCGTTCTACCCTCCCCGTCTGTTGTTGTTTCTTTAAGTCGTAATCCAACCGCCCTACGGATTAGGGTCACTACTCCTCGGGAGTACATGGAGTAAGAAGCAAAATACCTGTGTAATCCCCACTTCCTGGCATAACTGGACCCATTTCCTGCACTTAGATGTGTTTCTTGTATAAGGACACATTGATCCCATGGCGTTCCCTATATAATAGGGGCTTTTTCGCCTTCATGTGGTGATTTAGCTCCCTAACATTCCCTTTTCCATCAGATATCATTAGGGCACACTCTGCACCAGTGCAGCCAGTCTCAGTTCTTTGCCCTCCACCTCAGTGTCCAAGGTTAGGAGTCCCAAGTACCCTCCGTTTAGTGAGCACTCCCGTCCGTCGGGGCCAGCGCTCTTCTCAGGTCACTTCCTCGTACCTCTCCCCACCCGCCGAGCATATCTTTATCCTTGTTGTTGTGTCTCTGCGGTCTGTGGAGAGTAGTTGGAAAGTCTTGAACTGCCTCTGGTGTTCCAAAGAAGTGGGTCTTTACCTTGTAGGCTATATGTTGCTTTGCTGGAGAAATCATAGAGTAGGGCATGTTACGGCTCCTTGGCACTCATTTCACCTCTAGAAAGTATCTTTCAGATGTTTGTACAGAGGGTGAGAAATCTGGAGAAACATGGATTGCATCATCTTCGTAATGGAGTTGCCCTTTATCCCTCGCCAGCCGCAATACTGCATTACAGTCAGTGTAGTTCAAGAGCCTAATTATTATGAGGTGCGTTGGCGCTCCGGGCACAGTCCTCTACCCTGGCATTCTGTGGGCCCTTTCCACCAGCAGTTTCGGGAAGCAATTTACCCCCAAAAGATCCACAAGTATGCAGATATTATTCCGCCTCAAGCTGCCTTCAAGGTCCACATTTTTAGCATTGACGGCTTTTAGGGTGTTTCTTTGTATGTATTTATATCACGCACTTAACAAACTAGATCGTGTCTAGGCGCAGATTCAATTAGACATCATGGAAAGAGAGCCAAAATAAAGTGTTACTAGAGTGGTCTGTAGGGCAAGGAGCTTGGAGGACATTGATGTTGTCGCATCTTCGACTGCTGAGATCCAATATTCAGCCATTTCCAATCTGACCCCCTGCTCATCTATCCTAGCTTTAGCTGGTCAAGTTTGCATGTTAGGTTGTGCAGTTTGTTATCTAGGGTGTGTATGCCAGATTGTATCTGAAGCAGGATGTCTTTGATCTCCCCATCCGCTGAGCGTTCCTTCTGTTGTTCCCCATTAGGCAGTTCCGCTTCACCGCCAGGTGCCACATTACCTTTACTGGACCGCGAGGACTGGCCTAGCATAAAGGACAGTTTGGACTGTTGCTTCTTATGTTTCCCCATATTACGGCTATCCTGGTTCCCAGCGGCCTCACACTTCTCAAGAAGCTTCTACACACCTTTGTTGTGCTGCTGGGTAGACACAGGCATTATTTCCTGTATAATACTCATAAACAAGACCACCACACTCACCCATTTACTTCACCGAAACCTCATATGGATGCAATTTTAGAAGAGAAATTGCCCTTAACCACCATCAAGCATGCGCCTGGTGAAGCAGTAACTTGCATGACAATGACACTCTTTTAGTGATAGGAATGGTCCTCAAGCTGATTGCTTTCATTCAGTGAACTGCATCCCAAACTCTAAACCCTTGAGAGAGCTTCCAGTACTTCATTGAGCCATTCTAAACAGTGCTTCCTACAAACGTACCTCTACTGAGAATTGTAGCAGTGACTACATATAGGAGTCTATAGTCCTGCAGCATGTCATAATGTTTTGACACCACTCTATCAATTCATGTACTCAAAGTTTAGTCACTGCAGATGTACACTGCATTGGTACACAGTCTGGTAAAGCTAGTTACCGACAACATTTATTGAATTGTACGATCACATAAACAGAAGGTATAGATGCATAAGGTCACATTACCTCTTTGTGCATAGATCTCATAACGAGCCTTCAGGAAATGTCTATAGTCTTGCCCAAATGGGCAATGTAAACCCCAAATGACCCCTCAAGAACACCAATTTATCCCCCTCCATGGGGAAACTTTATTCTGCCTTAGTTGAGATTTTTACTCAGAAGTCATTCATTGATTTGGGGCCTCAATAGAACTATAACTTTCTACTAGCTCAGTGCCCATAATTTGAGGTGCACACTTCTTCTTCCATAGCCCTGGCAGTTGTACATGCCATGATCTTGTAGATGTTCTTCCCTAGGGAAACTGTCGGAAACAAGTCCTTCCTCAGACGCTACATCTCGTGGCAAGACCAGCTTTTAACATCCTAATAAAGCTGGTGTCATCACCAACCGTAGAGGGAGCAAGGGCCCTTCTTTCACTTATTGGTGCCCGTAAGGCATATTGAACCAAACTGATGATTTGTTCTGCGCTCCTCTGTACGGAGCACCCCAGCTGTCACCGGTCAGTGTCCACAATTAATCAGGTCATCAGTCTGTTTCCCCCCTTGGTGCTTCCTTGGTGCCACAGGAAAAGGATGTGCGGGATGGGTGGCAAGCTCACTGACTGCTCATGCCGAAGCACTCATTACAGCCTGAGGGGGACCCAGTTGGAAGCGTCTCTCACATTTGTCTAATGCGGACACCACACCACCAAACAACCTGGATTGAGGGGGCTGAGAGCACCTTCTTCCTTTTCCCAAAAGTGCATTAGGGCTTTACGGAGGGGCTGAGGTTGTTTAAGAAATGTGTGTTCTTATAATAATCTAAAAGTGTGTGTGTGGTTTACATTCTAAATGGTCACCACCAGAAAGATAGTGCTCAACTAAGCCAGGGGTTACAATCGTAAGTTGTGACTATTGGCTACCTTGTTTATTGATTTCTGAAAATGCTGAGAAGTCTGGCTGGGACTCGCTGAATCTGTGCGCTGGACTATGAAAAAGAAATGTGGTTCTTGGACATTGGCATCATCTGTACAGGGTACATCAGAAGATTGGAGAAGCTCATCTGACCACAGAGAAGGACGGCTACATTTTATTACTCATGAATACATTATTATTGAGATGTTTATCCAGTGCCCCAAGTATTTCTTTTCCTCCATGGATGCATGCAATGATAACCCAATGACCCGGTAATATGTTGGTGGAGTTACCTAGATCTTGAGGACCGTCTGTCCATGTACTCTGGCTGTCTCAATGTGTTGTGATGTAATGGTTCAAGTGCCACCTTATACAAGGAGATGGTGGAGCATTTGTCTTATGACTCAAGGTAGGGGTATAATTTGGAGTTCCATCATATTAAACAATTGGCACTTTAGTTTCAGTTCAAGGGGCAGGAGAATCGATTTCTAGTATCTACTTCCCCATTGTTTTCCAAAACAAGTGAGCACCATTGGATATTTGTGTTTGGTATCTGTTTTTGTATGCAACTCCAGTGTAATGTAAGTGCTCTTGTATAGCGCCCATCGGCCACTACATTCTATTAGTTTGGTGAAAAAACGTGGAAGTAATTTAATCCATAGGGAAGCGTCCACGATCTAATCGACTACAGCGCTTTGGGTCTGGTTAGCTGCCGATGTGTGAGTGTGACAGGGTTAAAGAGGAGAGCTGTCTCTGGCTTGGTTGGCGTTGAGGTGCTAGACCTGTGGTGGCTGTCTATGAGGGGTTTGTGTTTGGTGAGTAAGGTGGCAGGAGATCTTAGACATTAATGAAACAGGGGCTAGGTCTTACAAGGCAAAACAACCTGCAACTTTTACAACTGGCCTCTTGCATACAGTTCCCATTTCACTAGCTCTCTGTGTCTCTGTCGGTCTCTCTCTCTCTGTCGTTCCCTCTGCCTCTTTGTTTCTCTGCCTCTTTGTTTCTCTGCCTCTCTGCCTGGCGTGGTCTGTCTCTGCCTCTTGCCTTTCTCTGTCTGTCTCTGCCTTTCTCTCTGTCTGTCTCTGTCCTTCTATCTCTGCCTCTCTCTTTTTCAATCTCTGCCTCCCGCTGTCCTTCAATCTCTGCCTCTCTCTGTCTTGCTTTTTCTGGCCCACGTATTAGGACTTCAGAAGTACGTCCCCCTACACCCTAACAAAGCAAGTAATTGGACTCAGCCAACAAATCACACATAAACTACTGGTTATAAAAACAAAATGGCTTGTTATAGGTCCTTTATTTTATTTATATATATATATATATATATATATATATATATATATATATATATATATATATATATATATATATATATATATATATATATATTCATTCAATCACACTTACACACACTTCTCGGCCACCACAACACTGCTTAGTCCCAGAGCAGGTAGGCAGAGAGATCACTCGTACTAACGGGGTCTGGAGCGGAGCGACCTCCCTCTCAGCGAGACTTCATCACCTGGGGGTCCAGTTCGATCTGTCTTTCTTAAGAGGAATACCTCTTCTCTTTATGGGGGTAGTCCCCGCCCGGAAAAACCCAGCTTCTCTTCCTTGCCTTAATTCCCATTACCCCTTATCACTGCACCTGCAGAATGCTCGGACTCCCTTTCTGGCTCGTCCTTCGGCAGACAATACAACTACTATTCTCCACAGTTATTTCAACTGACATAATGTGACCTTGCCTCTGCTGCAGAAATGCATGTCTACTTACTGATCCCACGAAAATGTAGGCTTTCATTGCAGTAATGGAAATAAATGTCCAAAATGGCAGCCATGTTTTTTTAGCTCATTTTTCATACACGCACTACACTACACCCCTTGGACAATCAACTACCATAACCCAATGGGCGAAAAGATGGTACCCAAAACTTACGAAACATCCTCCACAAATTTGGAATACACAAAATACAACAACAAACCAAAATAACTAAAACCCCAAAAACCCAAATAAAAACGGAACGGAATGCCTCTGCAATCCATGCAAACAACCGACCCCACCAGTTCCCGTCCCTATCTTCAGTGACCTAGGCAATAAGATCTTTCAACCCACCAATAAGTTTTTCAATGGAACGAGAATGATCCTCTTAATTAAAACAACACATCCCTTCTATGACATCACACCCTAAATTATGCTTCTAAAACAAATAATTAATAGCTGCCCTATAGAGAGAGCCATGTAGTGGGGAGGGGGCGTGATGGAGCCAAAAAGAGGAGCTGCACAGTGCAGGAATAAATTCACCAGGCGGCCTAGCAGCCAAGCAGGCCCAGATGAAGGAGGTACTTAAAACAAGACATGCACAGGGTAGCAAAGATTTTGAAACAACCCAGACTTGGGTCAGTGCTAAAATTCAGCAGAAGACCTACACTGTGCAGGTTCAAAGGCACACCTAGATTCGACTTTAAAGTAAAGCACTAAAATGCTGCAGAAAAACAATCAGTGTACATATTTCAAAGATAGAAAGATTCTGGAGTAGGGACTATGGAGGTGAAGAAGGCTTCAGATATTGGTTTCAAGGCAAGAAAGTGCAGCACTTCAACATGGGCAGTGCAAAATTAAAAATATCTAGATGTGACAAGTAGGCACACATGTAGAAAGGCAGAAATTGACTGGGTATGCAACACTGGATCATGGGCAGCAGATAAAACACGTTAAACAGGCTGCAGTGAGGAAGTTCTCCTATGCTTTCATGTATGTTGGTGGTGCAGTTTAAGCAGGACAGCGGAGGCAGATAAGATGCAATTGCAAAGGCACATAAATGCAGAGACCGCGGCAATTGAGATCAGCAAAAAAGTTAGAAATGCTGCATTGCTGGGTGGGTGCCATCCAATGAGTTAAGAGCGTGGCCCAGGGGAATGCTGTAGAAGGAAAGGAGAAAGTCAATCAAGTCCTGGATCCAAACCACATGAGGGAGGGTCGCTATGGAAGGCGCACAGCGGTGCACACAGCTGGAGTCCATGAATGCGGGCAAAGTACATGAGCCAGCGGTGCTCAGTATGAAGTATGAAGGTTGACCCCTTTGGAATGGTAGTGGACAGAAGCCAACTGGTGCTACAATAGCAGATCAAGGTGTAAGGAGAGCTGGGTGCTTACCCGGGATTGTTGTGTAGCGGACCGTTGTCTGCGAGATCAGGGTTGTTGCAGGGGCTAGGTTCACCCAGGACCGGACAGGGCCAGGCAGGAAGAGAGCCTGCCCTTTTAGGAGTCACTTTATAGGGTTTGGCGATAGACTGCCGGCTCTGTGGGCCTACGGACCAAGAGGAAGGGCCCAGCCAATCAGACAGGTAGTCGTCGGTAGTTCATATCAGCTTATGAGGCCAACTTGCTTGGCACCCATAATGGAAGGCCCTCACACCCCATTCTATATGCAGGATGAGGCGCTGGGTTTGGAATCCGGGTTGCGGGCAGCCTGATGTTGCCGCCCAGAAGTATTGGGCATGAAAGACCCAGCAAGCGGTGCAGCGCACATTTTATAGCGTGGCCCTTGAGCTGGGCCGACATTTGCCTGCCTGTTTTGTGGGCTTGCGGACCAAGAGGAAGTGCCCAGCCAATCAGGCGGGTTATTGTCGGTAGTTCAAATCACTTTATGAGGCTGCGTTGCTCGGCAGCCATGATGGAAGGCCCTCATAGGCAGTTCTTTATGCAGGAAGGCGCTGGATTTGTTATCCGGGTTGCAGGTAGGCTGATGTTGGTGCCCAGAATTATAGGGCATGAGACCTTCTAATGTCAATGATCTTCTAATGTCCTGGGAGATTTCCCTTCCCCAGGATTCAAAGTCACTTCGGGAAATGTTCAATCAAAGAAAGAAAATGCCTTAACTCAGTTCCACTGGCAACAAATCTCCTCTTTTGGGTGAAATTATCCACTTTCCACCGCTGGCCACAGTGCTGTGTCACTTCCACAGAAGATTTGCCAGAGTTCAAAAGAAAATACAATATACACACTGTCAGTGATAAACAGTTCTTGATTAACAGGTAGGATTCCTAGAAGCATTGTTTCAACATTCAAAATGGTATATTTGTCAGGTTGACTTATTAATGCTGCTGCTTCTACTCCAATAACTATATTTCTACTTGTAGGGGAAAAGGCCCTCCTGTCACGCTTCTCAATAGGGTTAAATGTTGACACAGATGAATGAGTTTAAAAAAATAGGTTTTTGATTTCTTATCGTAAGTATAAACACATATGAGTCGAAAGACAGGTTAGTTGAAAACATGAAAATAAATCGCACATAAAATGTCTGTTGTCTAAGTAGAATCCAATCAATGCAAAATAATAGTGTCCTTAGTTACTTTCACTAAGTCTTAGTATTTAAATCAAAGTTTCAAATAATGCAGATTGTCTGTGGCCTTAGTTGTTGTCACTAGATCCTTGTTCTTAATTCTTAAATCAGGGTTTCCAATAGTTTTAGAGAGTTGTGACCTCAGTTGTTGTCACTGGGTCTGGGTATCCTTTGGTTGGAGTGAATCCTTATTGAGGTTATGACCTTAGTTAAATTCACTAGGTCTTCTTAATTATAAGAGACAGTAACTTTCTGTAAATCGCTTGGAGTTCCAAACTAGAATTACAAGAGCAGTTGGCTCTTTGGTTTGATTGGCAAACTCCCTAGCTTCATATATCAGAGACACCAAAAAGCTAGCAGGAATTCCCATTTCACCCAATGTGGACCATAGCGGAATCCACACGGCCTAAATACACGAGTGGTCCATACAAATGAGGTAAAGTTTTCTTCTGTGCCGGAGTACATATTTTGAAATGGTAGGATGTTGATGCAGGCAGTGAAGATGATTCTTAGGCCCTCTCTGAGCCCATTGTGCATGTCTGTCATAATTTTAGTACTTTCTGGCATATCAGTGAGCCTGACATGCAAAATGTTAACATAAAGCTTTGCAGAGATATTCAGCAAGCAAATCATTTGCTAAGCTGTAAAAAAATTAAAAAAAAATGCAAAGTTACATTGTACTGATCTTCAAGACTATTATTATTTTAGAGATGAATTTCATCGTCTAAATTACAGCAGGTGCCTCTTCTTTTTGAAATATCAAATATGACACTTTTTCACAAAAAGAGTCCAACAATATCCCCTCTGCCTGGTTCCCTAAAATCATATCCTCCATATTAGGCTTTGCGTCATTCATAGTTTAGTTCCTTAAATTGGTCGAACGTGCAACTATTGGACATCTCCCAAATGTGTGCCTTGGCGTACTTAGCCATTCCTTTCCAGTAGATTCAGAGTTGCTGATATCTCTTGCTCTTCCTATGCCTTAGCAGTAGCTCTCCATTCCTTTCCCTGTGCTCCACTTAATGTACTGTGCTGTACTCCTACTGCCTTTCACAGGCATTAAGTTAGGATTCCACAGAGCATGTTTTCACTGTCCTTACTGCGCTTTTCATCCTCCATGGCAATACTAGGGAACTTAGCTAGAACCACAGATGCTTTTATTCTTTGTACAGCCCTGCATCCTGTGTGAAGGGATACATTGAAGGTAAGTAATCCGTTCCCCACAATCCTACTATGTATGAACCCAGCCTCGCAGTTTATTCAGGTCTCGTTATCAAGGTGTTTGTTAGAGAAAGAGAGGCATTATCGTGGTATTGGGGAATTGTATTGGATCCTTTCTTCCATTTAAAAGTAACGATCAAAGAGCTATGTTCACTCCACTGTGTAAACTGTCTCCATAATTGAGATTCTGCCCGCCACTGCTATGGGATTTTAACTTTGTCAATTATGGCTCTGTTCTTACCATTACTGTAGATATACGGTCGGGCAATACCAGGTACTCGCCTGCCATTGTGAGCCCTCAAGCCTCATTTTCCCCTCTAGTGTCCTCTAAGGTAAGGATGGGGCTACTATAGTTTGGGTCATCTTCCAACTCAATTTCTGATTTAGAATGGGCCTCAAGCTTCAGCTTGGAGTCCACACATATGAATGTTACATGTATGCAATTTTTGCCCCTCATCTTCTCTATGGTGATGTTACCCACAAATTATTTCAGCTTGTGTAAATTCTCACTTTGCCCTTGGCCTAAGTAAGCATTATATAAATCTATATACCATGATGCGTTCGACCGCCAAACATCTCTATGAAGATAATGACTTTAATGTGGCAGGAAACCCTCTGCAGGGAGAGGAAATTCCAGTCCAAGCTGTCTGCTAAGTCAGTAGGTAGGGTCTCGGATGGCCTCTCCTCCCGTTCCTATTCAACATAGTGCAGCATTCACATGATTATTTTCCCTGGAGATCAAGCCAGTCTAAATCGCACACATATATGTATTTTTTCCAACATTATTTAAATTGGATGCAATAATGGAGTGAGACTCCACAGTGAAAAATGCAAGTGCATCTTAATTTGCAGTGCAACATACTTTGAATACCACACCTTTTCGTCGTCTTAGGAACTCCCCCCCCCCCCCTTTTACTCATTTCTCACCCTGACCCTGCCAGGCTCCAGGCGGGTAACCCTCGTGTGCTCAGCAATTCTGCAGAAACCTTTTTGCTAGGCGTGGTTTATGAGTTTGTGCTGGAAAGTTCTGGTCATACTCCAAGATCATGGCCCAAATGTCTGTGAACTGGTGCAGCACTCCCTCCCTGCGATGACACTTTCCGCGACCAGGATGTCCCAATCCTTAATCCACCACACTGGTAGCTGCGGGCCATCAGGAGATTTCCAGGTTCGGGCGGTTGTGATCTTTCCTTCTGAGAGAAGTTGAGTGTCAGTTTGGCTATCTTTCCTGACCTAGGGTAAGCCTCCGTATTGGGATTCCTAATAAAATCACTTTTGGCTCTATCTGTCACAGGTTTGCCCCCCTCCTCACCTGTCTATGTTGCCTGGTGTCCTCTTTAGGTGGAGTCTTCTTTCGTATGGTTTGGGACTTAAATAAGCCAGCTCGGCCGTCCTCGGCTTCCAGATTATGTTCAACTTCGATGTCCAGGATCACGGGAAACTCCAGGAATATTCAAGAAAGAGTTGTGGGGCAAGCGGAAGCAACGCAGGGATTCCGGGAAGTTAGGAAAGAGGGAAGAAGTCGGGAGAAGGGAATCCAGGAGCCAGGGGATAGCTAGTAGCACTAGAGAAGGTTCGGAGCACACGTCCGATCACAGCTAGTAGCAGCGTTGAGACGCGCGGGCCGCAGGGGTGTGGCTTCTTTATAGAGGAAGCTGCGTAGAACGTGAAGACTGGCAAGCAGCGTTCTGATCTTGCTGCCATGTTGGTAGTATTATGGAGTGTAAGGCCCGATGTGTCAGGGACCAGGAAGCCCAGAAGGGGCGAGTTTGATGGTTCATGACACCATCAGGTGTTGACCTAAGTAATCGCCTCAATCGCATTGAGCACCTTCTCCCAAAAAGTTCGAGCAAGGGGGCAATCCCACCACATGTGTAAATATGTCCCCTCAGCCCCACAGTTTTGCCAGAATGTTGAGCACAAGGAGTCCTTGGTGTGTTGCAAACGTACCAGAGGATAATACCAATGCAGAGTTAGCTTAAAGGCGTATTCTCTATTTGTCAACCAAGTAGAGGAGGAATCATATCTTGTCCCTATGTCCACCCAGGAGTGGTCCTCAACCGGATGGGCTAAGTCTGGTTCCCATTAGGCAGTATAATTTGGTTGTGGGGAGTCAACATGTCTCACAGGAGCACATATAGCTTAGATATGTTCCCCTTAACATCTCCCTCCAGTAAAGTGACCTCAATGGGACTTTGGTTACGTGTAGCCCCCCGTCACACCAGTGGGTGCCAGATCCAGTGTCAGAGTTGGGCGTACATGTATCTCTCTGCTTCATTCAGCAGAAACCACACCTTGCAACTCTGAAAAGCGCAGGGCAATCCATTCTCAAATGGATGTTACAGGGTTTGTAAGCCTCCTTGTGTCCATCTTTGAAGTCTATGGGCTGGCCTGGAGAGAAATGTGGGTCGTGGTAAATCGGGGTACTCTGGCCAGTCCCTTTTGGAATTCATCTCATTTTCAGCACCCAGTCCCATTTCTTAACTATTTTTTTAGTAGAAGAGAGCATGCTGGGACAGTGTTTTCGTGCCGTGGGGGGAAATACATGGGAAGAATCGGGGGAGGGGGGCAGGAGGGACTCTAGATTGTTCAATGTCTACCCATTTCGGGCAGGAAAATGTGTTAATTGTGCTGCTGCATAGTATTTGTGAAGGTCCAAGACCCCATCCGTCTCAGCCGAGAGCGTCACATCATCACCCTCTTAGGAATCCTAGATTTCCTCCCATGCCATATGAATAATATTTGCTGCAATCGCAGGAGTGGAGACTGTGGGATTCCCACTGGCAGGACCGAGCAGAAGTGGAGAAATCTAGGGAGCAAGTTCATTTTACTAGCCGTAATCCTACCCATCAATGATATCTCTTGGAATGCCCATCTTTCGGTATCAGGTAATATTATCCCCACCAAAAATATCGGCGTATATATGGTCATCGGGAACGGCCATAGGCGATATTTTTAGTGGGGTTAATATTTGGGGTTTTTGGGAGCTGGGGTTGCGGCGGTGTCCCCCGCTCCCTTTAAAAAAAATGGGGGTTACAGGTGTGTCCCCCACAGGTTCCATGCCTTAATATCGCAGCAGAAAAATGGCAATACTTTTGTATGGCGATATTTTTGCGGGGATATTAACACATGGAACCCATCTTTGCAGGTTTGCCTCTAGTCCTTTAAAGAGATGTGGGAAATTGGATGTATATAATTCATTCGGACAAGCCGGGATGTGCACCCCTAAATATTCTATTGGTTTCCTGCTCCATGCAACCGGACAGACCAGTTGAAGGGTTTCCACCTCCTTCGCAGTTAATCCCACCCCCAGGGCCGCAGATTTATGATAGTTAATTTCAAAGCCTGATACTCGACTAAAGGAGTCTAATCCTAAATTCACCCACAGGGACATTTTCGGTGAGCTATATTTAGCCAAGAGCTTCTTGCGTTCCAAAGTGATAATCCTCTAACATGAGTTGTATAAAGTCCTAATCGACTCTATCGAGCGCCTTAGTCAGATCTAGCTCCAGGAGAGCCAGTTTACAGTTTTCTAAGGTTGCTATTTCCACTGGGTTCAGGTCCCAGTGAATATCATCCCCCATAGTTTTGCCAGGGACGAAACCAGTTTGGTCTGCGTCTATTAATTTAATTTGGGGAGGACTCCAGCCAGCGATTGGCTAACATTTTGGAATATATGTTGGCGTCTGTAAAGCCAAGAGACCTGCCTATAATAGCCACAATCTTTAAGGTCTTTCCCCGGTTTTAACAATAAGATTGTTGAAGAGGCCTGCATGGTGGGAGTTGTGCAGCCAGTTTGATGAAAAGTTAGAGGTCTGTAAGAGGGGCCACTATTTGTGCCCAGAACAGTTTGTAAGGGGCCCTTGATTTCAAAGATTTAATGACTGAATCCTCTTCCTCCGATGTAATCGGAAAGTTCTATGGTATCCCTGTCTGCTTCAGTAAGGTGTGGGAGATTGGCCCCTTCTATATATTGTTTTTGGTTCACTGAGGAGGGAGGGGTAGCCAACATGGTTTCAACTGAATGGACCGCTGCTAGCTGTAGCTTAGCTTCACGCGCATGTTGAATAATTCCCTGTGAGTCTGGTAGGCCCACTATTGTATTTCTTTGCTGAGTTGTTGCCAGGTTTCTAACCGGAAATGTGTTATCTTTCTTACCCTTGGCATAATATCCCTGTTTCGTTTTAAGAAGCGATTGAGCTGTTTCTTCAACATAGTGGGCTTCCAGTTCATTCTGGGCAACCTGCAGGGAGCAGTGTGCTTTGGTGGACCATCCCTTTGTATGTCTGATTTCCACTCCTCTATCTCCCTTTCCAATTGAGCCTGTGTTTCTAATCTACGTTTCCGGTAGGCCGCTGTGTGGGCTATCAGTTATCCCCCAGATTACAGCTTTCATAGCTTCCCAAGTAGTTGCTATTGAAGTAAGGGCTATGGTGTTCTCTAAGAAATAGTTCTGAATTGCTTTTGCAATCCCATCCCTGAGAGCCATATCATTTAAGATTGGATGATATAAACTCCACCAGGGCCAAGAGGGGGGCCTAGGATCTTAGATTCGGGCTCTTAGGAGGACTGGAGCATGGTCAGACGGGACCCTTTTTTCTATGACATAAGTTGGGAGCTGGGTAAGAGTAGTCTATGCGGGAGGACATGCGAAGCATGTGAGGCACAAATCTTTTACGCCCGGCGTAGAACTCTCCAAGTGTCTACCACCCCAAGGGCTTGAAAAGGTGAAGCAATTCCAATGCGATTTTGAAGTCTTTGGATGTGGGTTGATGTGTTTTATCGATAAGGGGGTCTGGGACCCCATTAAAAACCCACCCCCCCATTACCACTTTGCCCTCCAGAATAGGGAGCAAATTGGACTCTAGGTCCAGCAGAAAAGTCTCCCACCCCTCATTGGGTGCGTAAAGGGATATCATTGAATAAAGCTGGCCAAATAGCATATTTTTAACCCCCGTGTAGTGACCCTGTGGGCAGTACATGGTCTCTAGCTCCACAAAGGAAACGCCCTTCGTTAAGAGGACTGCTGTGGTCCCCTTTTTTGAGTCACTGGAAGCCAGAAATTGTTTCGGAAAGGCCCTGTTGCGCAGGCGAACATTGACGGATGCGTCCAAGTGAGTCTCCTGTAGAAATATCACTGAGCCATATAGGTCCCTCAGGCACTGTAGAATTGATTTGTGTTTAATTGGTGAGTCTAGGCCTTTTACATTAAGGGTCATGAACGTAAGCTTCTGATGTGGAGTGGGGGGGTCGTTCCACGGAATCGTGGGAGAAGGGGAATCTGGGTGAGTCAGTCGCCCTCTAAGTTCATAATATCCACTTCTACATATAGCAACCAGGTTTTCAACCTTTTAACCCAAAGCATAACTTTCAACCATAAAACAAAAACCAAAGCGGTAATACCGCCACAAATGCTGTCACGTAACCTGGTACTCCTGGCCAGGTTTAGACCGTGCGCAGCCCGGGCCTCAAGGATTTGCTGACACAATACTCTGGTTCAATTAAGGTAGAGCTGAGTGTAGAAAGGCCTTCACCAGAGGCTCCCTGGAGCGACTCACGTCCCCTGCGGTAACAAAACGAGCTTCTGCCCCTTTGCTGCTATCATCCAGGTGTTGCGTCTCTTTGGAGTGTCTCTTTTCGGTCAGGTGGGAGGCTTTGCCAGAGGGCCATTTTCATTATTGGGTGGAGCTTTCCTCAAGATTTCTTCAGCCTCTTCTAGGACACTTAAGGTCTGCGTCGTACCCTGGAGTGAGAACTGCAGGGTGGAGGGGAACAGCCATCCGTATCTGATCTTATGGTCCTGTAACAACATGGGTAGCTGCATGAGCATGCTCCTTCTCTGCATTGTTACTGTGGCTAGGTCTTCAAAAATGTGTAGTGATGCCCCTTGTTAGGTTAATTCTCCTTGTGTTAGGGTTGCTGTCATACTTTCCTGCTTAGTTGTGAAAAAGTGGACCTGTGTGATCACATCTGGAGGATTGTCCCCGGACAGGCCTCTGTGGCTTTGTGATCCAGAAGCAGCATTGACTGTCAAGTTGTGGTAGAAGCATTTGAAAGAGGTCGCCCACATAGCGACTCAGAGCTTGATGAGAACTTGAGCAGGGCACTCCTCTAATCCGTAATTATTTCTGTGGGCCTGTTCTCCATGTCTTCCTTTTTGTCCGCCATGGCTTTGCTTTTCCCTTGTAGTGTCGGAATCCTACGCAGCAATTCTGCCACCGTTTTTGCTCGTTCTGTTGATTGGTCCTCAACTTATCTGAGCCTTTGTTCTACTTCTAAGACACGACTATGTAGACGGTCCACTCTTGTCGAGATCTCAGTCATGCAATTGTGGAATTCCACTTTAAATTTGGACATGAAAGATTGAATGTCCTCTTTTGCGGCCAATTGTCCCAAAGGACGTTCCAGAGAGTGGGCCAGGGTTCTAGTCATCTCTGCTTTTTTTCCCTTGTCTTGCGGTTGTAGGGGAGTGGTTATGTCCGCGATTTTCTTGGATTTTTGCTGCTTAGCCATGTATTTAGCTTTCCAGGACCTTCTTTCGAAGGGGGGGGCGTTGCTGCCAGGTCTCTGTAGTTGTAATTGCTTGTTGGGCCCAGGGGCTCGTGTGCTTGTCTCACTCCCAGCGCCTAGACTTCCTGAAATCACAGGACTTCACTCTTGGAGAGCAGTGGGCGAGAATCATTCAGGGCCTTCCCCTGAGTAAATCACACCAGTGCCCCCTTGGCCCCAAGTGCACTCCAGCCACCACGTGTTAGAATCATTGGGGTGCAAACAGGAGTCTTTATGTGACAGTTGGTGTCTCCCCCGCCCCTATTGCAGCCCTCTCACCGTATTTGGGCAACGAAGGGGGGTTCGCTGGGCCACCAATCGTCTATGCTTCCACTGGAGACTCTGGTCTGAATGCTTTTTAATTAAGCAGGTTCTTCTCTCTGGCGCATGACTCGCTTAACCCGGGGCACTTGAGGATACAGGATTCAGTGCCACGATAAGACGTTCTGTTGGTGTTGAGTCGTATCTGCTTTGGGGAGTAAGCCTCCCCCCATGTGGTAAGATGGGGTCTAGAAAGGGCTCCCATGCTGCTCACCTCTTTTTCCCCGATAGCGAGGGTGCCCACGCCTCTCCACCTTCGCGCTCGTTTGCGCGAGCCGTGATTATTCTGCTGCGGAACACCTCTTGCTTGAGTTCGCCCGGGTTGCTTCTTCCTGTTTCCTGGGCTCAGGCACATAGCTTCAGTCAGGAGGCTGTCCCCACCATGCCTGAAACCCTAGCAGGTGATTAGCGTGTCTGGTAGGGGGGTGGCACGTCGGCCCGGGCAAACCCACAAGAGAGCGGCCGCCATTTTAGAGCAGCTGACGGCCTATGCAGATGGGCTTTCAACACCTGTATTTCACTGCTCTGGTGGTTCCCAGCTCTGCCACTTGTTCTGGGGCCACCCGTTTTTGTCTTCTAATGCAAGCACCCAATATTGGTTGCCCCCCAGTCATCGGAACCAGCCTTCATCCTCTGTTTTCCCAGGCTCCACACAGAGGCTCTACAGAAGAGTCTGCATCCCAGGCGCCTAAAGCCACACACCCAAAATCCCACATATATTTGAAAGAAAATGACTAAATGTTTCCAAATTAAGGAGATCCACCCATTTCCTTCTAATTTGTTAGTTAATCCTGTGATGTTCCATGACAAATTGGACCAAGTTGTCTTCCATATCCATTCCACTGGCTTAATTGTTGGACTAATCCAGGATGCCTTGCCATTGTCTTGGAGTAGCCCTTCCATGATCCCCACTCCTTCCAATCTTCTTGGCGCTCTGCTACCTATTCCAGGAACCCAGTGATTATTTTTTCCAATTTTTAAGGGTCCCTCAGGGGAAATGCTAAATTGTACCTTGTGCATTACATTGTCAAACATTCCCTTATTTCTCCATCCCCAAGACGTTTGCTTTAGAGTGTGGATCTCCTGAACCACCACAGGTCCCCAGCCGGTTCCTGCCTCATGCCATTAGCAACGCCATAGTTGGTTCCAGCTATATCATTCCCTTTAACGCCCATGTTTTTAATCCCTTGTATACAACACACCCATCTCTGAGGATAGGCTTCTCAGGATGGTGTCAGCTACCACTCGTGTTGTATTGTCATCTATGCGAGAAGCGTGGCTGAAATTCTGGGAAGCCAGTGATGGTTGCCAATAACGTCTATAATAGTTTTTTGTAAGTGGGTGAATGCCACATAAGTCATACATTTTTAGGTTAACGAAGAAGGGTGCCTTATCTGGAAAATAGTGTGTAGTGTATAGTTGTAATGGGATGCAGATACCATGAATAGGGAAGGCAGCAAAAAGAGCAAAATACAAAAAAATAAAAATAGTCATAAAATGGGTTGAAAGTTATGTAGAACAATATGGAACACATGGAACAGGCATGAGTTTTAAAATCACAGTTGTAACTTGATTTTGTAAAGGTGTTTGTGATATTTCCAATGGTATTGTTTTGTGGAACCTGCGTTCCATTGTTCTGAAAAAGGGGTCTGCTCATGTTGGTTTGTCTTGTGTTGAAGAGGACTGCTCATTGGTCTGTTGAGCAGCTGTTACAGTGCTTGCTCTTAACTCAACTGTTCTGGGGTCCTCCAGCATTCTGTGGATGAGAACAGTCTGCTCACAAGTGCCTTGTTTTCTTTTAGTCAGCTTAGCATCACCCTGTTCTTGTTATCACTTGTAAGTAGCATTTATCACAGAAGTCTTTCAAATGTGGCCACCTGCCCCACATCGCTATTCTCAATTCTCGCTCTGCTGTCAAACACTCCTCTGACAGCTGCCATCTACTTGAAGATCTCAACCTCAATGTGCTTGCTTGCTTTCACCTAGGCTTGGTTCATGGCCAGTTCTGTCACGAGTTTTGACACACTTCTCCCTGAGGGCTACAAGTTCCTCTCCAAACCCAGAACCAACAGTCCTGGAGGTGGAGCAGCCCTGAAGTTTCTGCAATGGGTCCCTGCCCTTGCCATCCCTATGCATGCCAACTCCTCCTTTTGAATGCCTGGTCTGTAGGCTCTCTGCCTCTCCTGGATTGTGGCAACCACCTGCAGGCCTCCTGGGCCGGTCACCCTCTCAGAATGGGCCGACCTCTCCTCTTCTCTCTTTGCCTCCACCTCTCAACTTCTCATACTTGGAGACCTCAACATCCATCTGGATGCTTCCAACCCCACCTCTGGGATCTTCTGCAATCTTTGCGACTTTCTCTCTTTCTATTCTACCCTCTGGCCGGACTCACTCTGCCAGGTGCACATTTGATGTTCTCATCTCTTTTGACATTCCCTCTCCAACCATCTCACTACTCCTCTTTCGTGGACTGAATACTTCCTGCTTTCCTCCCATCTGTTGCTCTCTGTCCCCCATGTGAAGCCTACCCTAGCACTGCCACCAACCTTCTTGGTCATCCGGCCAATGCTGCTTCATTCTCTCCTCCTCCTACTCTTGCGGCTGACTCACACTCTAACACAGCCCTCTCAAACCTGCATCTTTCTATCAAAAACACTCTTTTTTTTTAATCAAAGATTTTATTGATTTTCAAATTTAAGCAACATTACATTCATCCCTCTACGCTCCAGGTAGGGGACATGGGAGGGAAAAAAGGGGGGGGAGAGGAGGGGAGATGGCAGGGAAGGACCGCGGCAGACAAGAAAACAATAACATTAACAATTCAGCTTCAGGGACCATGGTACAACATTACGTCGGAGTTGACATCGGATGTCCTCGTGACATAGGGTGCACTTAGCAGGTTCAATATTTCCCCTTTAGTGGGCCTCCCACAGTCTCATCGACTACAGCACTTGCCCATGACTCTCAGTCATCTTCCTCCCTCCTTTTCCATATTTTCTCTGCTTTTTTCGGGCAGCCTCTTGCTTTGTACACACGGTGTTCCATTACGGCACATATGTCCACATCCGTAACCCATTGCTCGTAACTGGGTGTGTGTTCCGAGCCCCACAATTGTGCATTGTTCCGCCTGAGGATTGCCATCGCAGTGGACCATAGTAGCTTCTCATAGCGGGAGAGGTCAGATTCACCGGAGATCCCTACAAGCAATTGCTTCGGGCACTTCTGTATCGGTTTACCCAAGACTCTGGATAGTTTGTCACAGCATTTCTGCCAGAGCTGCTGGATATTACCACACTCCCATAGTATATGAAAAAAGGTACCTTCCTCTCGCTTGCAGCGCAGGCATCTTGCATCCGAGGCCCTGCCCCAGCGGAAGAGGGCCACTCTCGGGTAGTAGGTGCGGTGCAGGATCTTCAGCTGGACCGATCGGAGCTTTGAGGAGATAGTTGTTTCTCGCGGGTACATCAGGGCCTCCACCCAATCCTCTGGCAGAAGCTGGCCTACATCGCATTCCCACTTTGCTTTTAGACTGGAAAGCTCCGATGTCGCGAATGAGGTTATTACATTGTACATTGTGGAGGTAACCTTCCTCTCCACCCTGTCTAGGACTATGTTGCGTTCTAGAGGGGAGCTTTCCGGCAGGTCTTGTATGGTCTGTCGATGGGCCGTCGAAGCATGGCTCAGTTGAATATGGTGGAACCTTTCTGTGTCTGGCAGGGAGAATTTCTCTTGCAATGTCTCGAACGTCGCTAGGTTGTCCTCATGCACGACATCTCCGACATTGGAGACACCGCGTTGGGTCCACTCGGGCCATCTTGGCAGCTTTCGTACTTCAGGGAGGTTGCAGTTGTTCCACAACGGTTGGGCCATAGTTATTTTCCCTCCCCAGCCCAAGTATCGAAGCGCTTCCTTCCAAACTCTCATTATGTGGGACCCCATGTCTGGTTTCGGAGGTCGGTGCAGGTCCCTGTAGAGGAGCTCTATTGGTTTCATCGTGGTGTTACAATGGAGGCCCCTGATGTATGGTAGGCCCCTGTCGCCATGAAGCATATCATTCACCACTTCCATTTGGCCGGCCCAATAGTATGATTGCAGTCTGGGCAGCCCAATCTCCCCTTCCCAGATGGACCTCTGAAGAGTGGCAAGCGCGATTCTCGGGTGTCCTCCCTTCCAGAGCAATTTTTGGAGGATGCATTCAATTTTGTGGAGGTCCTGGTGATGAATGTACAATGGCGCGTTTTGCCGGATGTATAGGAACTTGGGAAGGGCAATCATTTTGAACAGCGCCGCCCTTCCCAGCAGCGTCAGCGGCAAGGAGATCCAGTGGCGAGTGTCATCCGCAAATCTTGTTATCAAGGGAGAGAGGTTCAATGTTGTGTACTCCGTGAGTTGCGTCGTGACACGTACACCCAAGTATTTGAACTGCTCCTTCTCGATCTGGTAGGGGCCTGGCGCTAGATCCTCCACGGGGGTGCCCCTTATAGGGAAAAGAATGGATTTGGACCAGTTCATGCGTAATCCGCAAAATACCTCATATTGCCTCAGTAATTGCACAACCTTGGGACACGAGGCATTCGGGTCCTTCAAGTAGATGAGTGGGTCATCCGCGTAAAGAGATATTCTGTCTTCCCAGCTCTCGGACCATCGGAAGCCCTCCCAGGTTTGAGTGTTTCGCAGCAGGATCGCCAGGGGTTCGATGGCAATGGCGAAGATCATGGCCGATAGTGGGCAGCCCTGCCTTGTAGCTCTTCCGAGCCTGAAGGGTTCTGATCGCCAGCCGTTGACCCTGGTCCTAGCAACCGGTGCTTCATACAGCAGTCACACCCAACTCATGAAGGTTTCACTGAAGCCCATGCGGCGCATTATGGTCCAGACGGCTTCCCATCTCACCGTGTCGAAGGCCTTTTCAAAGTCAATTGCTAACAGGGCTAGTGGCCCCTGTATGCTGTTGGCCCTTTCCAGCGCTGAAAATAGCCTGCGGAGATTCATGCGAGTTGATCTTTGTGGCATGAAGCCACATTGGTCTGGGTGTATCAGGGCGGGAATTACCTTTTGTAATCGGTCTGCTAATAGTTTTGCAAGTATTTTGGTCTCAGAGTGAATGAGTGAAATGGGCCTGTACGAACTGCATCTCTCTGGGGGCTTGTCTGGCTTGGGTATCACTACTATTGTTGCTTCTCGCAGATCTGGAGGGAGGATGCCCTTTTCTCGTGCATGGAGGTACATTTGCAGCAGTCGGGGCGCTACCACATTAGTGCCTACCTTACGCCATATCTCCACCGGGAAGCCATTTGGGCCAGGGGTCTTGCCGGACTGGAGACCGGAGATGGCACCTAAGATCTCATCCTCTGTGATCTCCCGCTCCAGCTGCTGCAGTTGCGCCTCATTTAAGGCAGGGGTTTCGATGTGATCCATGACCGAAGCGTCCATCGGAGTTGTGGGTTCGCTATATAACTCAGCATAGTATTCCACGAAGCCTTGGGTTATTTCCTGATCTGTTGCTCCTGTATTCAATCCTTTTACTTCGAGTCTCTGGACATGGCTGCGTCCCCGCTCCTTCCTTTCCAGCCACGCCAGCATCTTGCCTGCCTTATCGCCTGTGTCCTTGCTATCCTTGCTCTCCTCGCAGTGTGTGCCTGTCTAGCATTATCCATCTCGATGCTTTGCAATCTTTTTTGTGCTAGTAGCAGTGCCCGGTTAGTGGCAGGCGTATTTTAATTTATGTGGTCTTCTTCTGCCTGTTTGACTTGAGTCTCTGCTTCAAGGGTCTTGCTCAAATGCTGCCTCTTTTGGGCCGCTGTCCACGATATTAACTCGCCTCTTAGGACCGTTTTATAGGCTTCCCACAGCGTTTCAGGGTTTGTTCCTGCCTGCGTGTTCAGCTCGAAATAATTGTTAGTAGTTTCCTGCAGTTTATCAACCAGCTCAGGGTCTCCCAGATGATAGCTGTTCAGGCGCCAGCACGGCGGTGGGATCTTCCGGGATGTCGTGAGTAACTTTTCAATCGGAGAGTGATCGGAGATGCCTCTAGGCACTATATTTATTTCCTGTGCTCTGTATAGGTCAGTTGCGGGGGTGAAGAAGTAATCCAATCTGGAGAGCGAAGCATTCCCCGAATGGAAGAAGTACGCTCTAGTGTCTGGGTGGAGTTCTCTCCACACGTTGCAAAGGCCGAGTGCGTTGGCGAATGTGGCCAGCCTGGTGGGGATGTTGGGATTCCTGTTACGTATGTGTGATCTATCCAGGTTAACATTCATGACTTCATTGAAATCGCCACCTAGTATCATGCAGTTGGAGGTATCATTAGCGATTAGTGGGGTAATGTCGGTGAGTAGTGGCTCTAGGAGGGTTGGTGGTGCATAGATTGCTATTAGTGCCACGGATTGGCCCCACAACTCACCCGTCACATATATGTACCTGCCGCCTGTATGATGGGTCACCGTGTAAAGATGGAGATTTTTGTGCGCCAGGATCATGACGCCTCTTGAGCCCATCGTGAAGCCCGAGTGGAATGCTAGCTTGTAATTCGTACGTCTGAATAGGGTACATTCTGTGCCTGCAAGGTGTGTCTCAGATAGAAACACTATATCTGCCCCCGTCTATTCAGGAATTGGTGCACCAAGCGACGCTTGATGGCATTGCCCAGGCCATTTACGTTCCAAGACATGAGCTTTAGTGTTCTGAGGGCGTCCGCCTTACTATTGTCGTCTGCCATGTGAGCATGTATTGGTATTGGCCCTCATTGCCTCCGGTGGCGATATACGCCTGTTGGAGCCATGCCCATGGGGTCCTAACATCCATTCCAGCCACATGCCCCTATGAGTTCGATTGGTCCCTGTTGAAGCTGTCCTTAACAAACCCTTATCCCCCCACCCCATACTCCTCCCAACTAGAAGCATCGGTCGCCCAAACAACGAAACTATGGTGTCAACCGGACACTTAACATGCACTAAACTGAATGTCAGGTGAAAGTGATCGTCCCCTGGATGGGTGGGGCCTAAAGGGAGGGCGTTACTTCTCTAAAGGTGTTCCCCACGGGGAGTTACTAGTGTGCAACACCTGGGGTTTATTGCACTCTCCTTCTACTGTAGGGCTCGGGGCTCCCCGCGGCTGCTACAGGTGGGTGTATGCTGCCTATTGTTGCATATATGTGTGTGCTGTGGGTAGGATCTATTGCCTGCTTTGGGTATCGTAGTGTAGCCATGGAGTATTGGCAGGCATTGTACGGGGGAGGGCCCTTCTGGGAGGTGGGGTTCATCCCCCCAGGTCTTCCAGCAGATCCTGCGCTGGTCGTCGTCGGGGTTCTCGCTGTTGGTCTGGCGGAGGTCTGCGGTTTCTCCCCCCGTTTTTGTGGGGGGTCGACCAGTCTCCATCTATGTTCTGCTCAGCCCAGCGCCACGCTTCCCGGGGGTCACTGAAATGGACTGTTGTCCCTTTGTGGTAAATCTTGAGTTGTGCGGGGAAGAGCAGTCCGTACTTAACTCCCATCGTATGCAGTTGTCTTTTCAGGGGATCGAAGGGTTGTCTTGCTCTTTGGACCTCCCGTGTATAATACGGGAAGAAGGCGATTTTGGAGCCATTGAACGTGACCGTTTCTTTGGCACGAGCATGTTGCAGTAGGGCGTCGCGGTCTCTGTAGTTTAAGAATCTCGCTATTACAGTTCGTGGGGGGGCCCCAGGTGGTGGTCTGTTCGTGGGTACTCTGTGCCCCCTGTCTCTGGAGAAGAACTTGGAGAAGGCGTCGGGCTCGTACAGGTCAGAGAGCCATTGTTATAGAAATAGTTCCATGCAGGAGCCCTCTGCCTTTTCGGGTATACCGAGGATGTGCACATTGTTGCGTCTGGATCTACCCTCTCCCTCTTCCATTCTGTCCTCCAACACCTTCCGCTTGACTGTCACATTATGGAGCTGTTGTTGCATGTTGTTCACCCTGTCTTCCGTGGAGGATATGCGCTGCTCCGCCTCTCCCGTGCGTGCCGTTAGTTTTTGCAGGTCACGCCGGAGGAGGGAAACATCCATACTTATACCGTCCATTTTTTGCTCCATGGACGTCTGAGAGTCCGCTATGGCGGCCATGATGTCTTTCAGCGAGATACCCTGGTCCGCTTCCATCTCTTCCGATGATAGCAGGTGGTGTTCAGTGGGCTGGGGGAATGGTGTACTGGTCCATTCTGCTCTGTGCAGGAAGCTTCCTCGGTTTATCCTTCCCCATAGTGCCACGTTGGGTATTTAGCGTTTCGTTGCGTTGGCCCCCCTGTAATGGATGTTGCACTGCGAATTCACACGCGCGGGGGTTGCAGTTTAGACTTTGACATAACAGGCACCAGGTTCAGTCTGTCCCTCAAAGGCAGGCCAGTGTGTCCGGATGTTGGGGGGTGGGGGGCCTGCTGATAAGTGCGGTGTCCTGTCCCACTGAGGCCCACACTAATTCTGCCCCATTTTGGGGCAGCTGGTGTTGGGCGCTATCTCATTCAAAATGTCATTTGCGCTGCGTGGGCTGTTGTGTTTGGCTTGGCGCCACCCCTTCACGAGTGGCTCCCGTCCCCTTAACCTCCTCGGCGTGCCGGGCACTTTTCCCCCCCTCTGCTCTTGGGCCCATGTCTCCAGGCGGCCTTCTTCCATGCCCTGCAGTCACACGCTGCCGGTCCGCGGTGCGCTCCTGTACCAGGGTGTCTCTTCCGCAGCAGGGATACAGGCTCCTGCTCCAGCCCGTGGGTCCGTGTATGTGTCGCTGAGTAAGCGGCACTGGCGGGACCGGACAGGGGAGATCCGCGTTGTCTGGAGCAGCTCCTCCTCGGCCCCCGCTTTTCTCTGGGCTGCCTCGCCAGCCGTCGTCGTTGTAAGGGGCAGCTCCTCCTTGGCCCCGGCCTCTCTCTGGGACGCCTCGCCAGCCGCCGTGTTGTCCGGGGTCAGGGCCCGCGTGGGGGGGGCTCAGCCTATCTCGCCTTGGTCAGCCCTCCTGGCTTCCCAGCCGGCACCATTCTGGACCTCTGCTCCCTCCGGGGTTCCCAGGCGTAGGGAGATCCGGACTCCGCTCCCCCATGGACTCCTTCGCAACGCCTCCGTCTGTGCCGGTACGCGAGATGCACCCTCGCCGATCGGGACTCCCGGAGCCCAGCCGGGTTCACATTCTCCCCCGGCCACGAATAGCAGGTCTGCCGTGGGCTGGATTCCTGGATTTCTCCTCAGCACAGCTCAGCGCGTACAGTCAAGCCCGCCCGCGGCCATTTTAAAGACAGGCCGGGCTCCACTCGCCAGTAAGTTTCACTCGGACGTCTGCAGCAGATCACACTGCGGTTTCCCCCGATCTTCGGTCCGAGAGTGCCCAAGGGTGTTCGCTTGGGCATGGAGATGTTTCCAGCTTACGTAGTGTGCAAAAATAAGGCTTTTGACAGGATATTGTAGTGCGGCCGCGGGAGCCGAGCAGACACACGTCTACCTCATCCCGCGGTTAGCCACGCCCCTTTCTATCACTAACACTCTTGATTTCCTTGCCCCTGTCATGAGAATCTGCCTGAAGCCTATCTCCAAGTGCAACTCTTGGTATGACTCTGACCTCGCCGCTCTAAAACACAAGTGTAGGGTGGCTGAGTGGAAGTTGAGGGCATCAGGCACATCCTCTGACAAACAGGCCTGCTGCATGCTCCAAAGGCATTACAGACTCTCTGCCCTGTCCAAGAAAAGGGCACACATCCACGCCTGTGTCTCTGCAGCCTCTAACAAACACGGCTGACCTCTTCCAAATCTACAAGGAACTGGCCAATCCTGTTTCAGTCACCACCTCTCCTGTTACCTCCCAGTCCCTCTGCACGGCTTTGGCCTCTCACCTCATCTCTAAAGCTCAGAACATCCGGTACTCTCTCTCCTCCTCTTTCCTCTTCCTCTCCCTTTACCTCTTCTGGCCCCCTCCTGGCTGCCTCAACGTTTCCTCTTCCTTTCTCGTCTTTTTCTTTGATCACTCCTGATGATGTTTCTAGACAAGTCCGACCTGTGAAAGTGTCATCCAAGCAGATGCTCCTTTGCTTCTACAGAACCTTCAAGGACCACATCTACACCCTCGCTCCAGCATTGGCCGACTTCACAATCACTCCTTTGCCACAGGAACTTCCCCTCCCCAGGAAGCACTGCCTTGTGTACCCCCTCTTGAAGAAACCTTCTGCTGATCCTTCCTGTCTGCCTAAGTACCGCCTGATCTCGATCACCCCTTTCCTGAGCAAACCTTTGGAAAAGTTGGTTATCTCCCAGCTCACCCTCCACACTGAATCTGTTGGTTGTCTCCACGATCATCAGTCTGACCTCAGGGCAGCCAGAGGCATGGAAACTGCTCTCCTGAACACTTGTTAAGACCTGCTCTCTAATATCGAATCTAGCCTTCCTTCTGTCTTCATCCTCCTAGATCTTTCCTCTGCTTTTGACACAGTGAATCATGCCATCCTGCTCAATCCTCTCCTTGAGAACCCGGGCATCACTGATCAGGCCCTTTCATGGTTCATTTTTAGGAGGAGCCTAGAAATGCAGCATTTCTGCGTAGCGGACCGTTAGCGGAGTCGTTGGTAGAGTCTGCAGTTACTGGCAGTTAGCGGCTGTTGGCCTGTAGCTGTAGCTGGTTAGTCGGTAAGTCTGCGCACCTCCAACTGACCTTGACTTCTCCTCCTTACTTTGTGCCTATTGTGCTTATCTGTGCTACTCGCACTTCTGTATCAGCGCGGACTACCCCATACTCTCCTTTTCTTATACTGCACAAATCCTATCCTGCTAGACTTAAGCTAAACGCAGACTAACATTAGTCTGCTGGCTGCAATCTTGGAAGTCTGCCTACGCGCTTACTGCCTATGTGCTAGAGGAGTGGCTGAACAGGTGCTCCTGGGGACTGCAGAGGCTCGTCGTGTGGCGTTCCCCTTTCACCTGGGAATAGCTCCACTCGTGTATTTCTATTCTCCTAATTAAGTATGCGGTCTGGCCTTCGCAGTGGGGGAGGCCCAGACCCAGCAACTACTCAAAGCTCATTAGTGGACTCAATCACCACTCAAGTCCTGGATAGAGTGCATTTGGGAAATGTGGAGATACTGCTGGGGAGCTCTGTGATATGGAATCACATTGAAGATAGATGGCACAGTTGTTCAGCTGCCTACTCTTTACAAATCTCAAATTGCTACCTCCACCATGTTGATTAACCAGAATGATGACGAGGTGGGGCTGAACGAACCTGCAGGAACTATTGGATTAGACTGCCAACCTGTCCCCCGAACATTGATGGATGAGTCTACTCGACGTCTGGCGTTATCTAATGTAACCTGGTTGTTCATCAAGTTCAATGCCATCACACTTAAAGAGGAGTGCACGCCTTTCGGTATCAAACCCCAAAAACTCTACCCTGGCCCAGAGACCTATTTCAGGACAATGTGTCATGGACCACTATTTCTCTAAATCTATCACTACCAGTACTGAACTTCAAGCCCTACCTGTTATAAAGTGTAAAACAATGCTAGATCACGCGGTAATGATCACGCAACCTAATTTCTCTGGCCTAATTTCACTGACATCACTATCATCGAGGTCATGAACCAAGCGGAAGTTGAACTGAGAACTGACCAACCTAAATCTGTAGGTTCACCAATCCAGCAGGGTGGGGATGTTTCTACCCTGGACTCACCAACTCCTCTGGTGGACATTCTTACTGGGAATTCTCCCAGACATGAACATCTTGCTAATGCTCAATTATCACCTGTGGTGGGTCAGGGGGGCCTCAAATGACTTATCGGCACTGCACCATACCCTGAGGGAGGTCGATGAGCATATCCGATTGTCACATCCTACAGTGTCTGCACTAAACATGGTCCTGAGCTCTCTTGTTTCCCTATACGATAATATTTGGGTGGAACTCAAGTCCACTAATGCAGTATTGGCTGATGTTATGTTTAAATTAGAGATGAGGGCTGAAGCTCGCTTTGGCCGATATGGAGTTGGTTCTGGGGAGGTAGTAGATACATGGCTGGGACAACCGGTTGGACTTGCACCTCCAACCCTGGGTGGTGACTGGGTGGCCACTATCGAAAATATCTGATGATGCCATTACGATAGATCCTCCTACTTGCCTAACATCTGATTTGGGGCTGGGCAAGAACATGAACTGTATCAGCCCCCCTGCCCCTGACTTGGGCAGTTTAGCGGCCCCTATTATTGATCTCACCCAAGAACTGTCTAGGGCCAGGGGGGATGAGGGCGAGGAAGTGGCAAATGAAATGCCTAAGGTGCCCCGACCACTTAACAAACGCCTGACTGTAGCCAGAGGGAAACAGGCAAGAACTAAACCGGGAGTACGTAAGAGCCGGTCCCTCTCTATTAGAACTGCTCACAGAACATTCTTCCGATCTAGTCTGTCCCCAGTGATAGAACACAAACCATTGAATCTGGTCCCACCGCCAAAAGCCAAGGGGGTGGATTCCATGGTACAAACGGACCATAAATTGTCAAAGGGTAATTATATAGTGCTTCCTGTAGGGTATTTTGTATAGATTTGGGGCCTAGCGGTATTTTCTTACCGCCAAAATGAAAATAATTCAGTAATAATCACTCTTTGCATTCAGATTAGATTTGGTATATAGTACTACAGTATACATACATTATTTCAGCACACAGATACATTTAGTGGTATACATTATGTTGGTATGCGTTATTGGTGGTATTTCTGGTGAGCATAATTCCTTTGTTTTATATGTGGCCCCAATATCCAGAACCCCATATTTTTGCTTAGTTTGTTTGTGTGATCACTAGAGAGGCCTCAGGCTTACATTTCAGGAACACCACATTTTCAATTGGAGTGCCACCATGGGCTGTCCTCATTGACTTATCTACGGCAGCGAGCTAACATGCGGTATTTATCACCAACTTATCTACATCGGTGAACTATATCCAGGGCCTCTCTTTCTGCTGACTCATGTACCTCCAGCAGCAGTCTATTTCATTATATTATTATTATGTTCCGTTCAGAAAACATACACTTATATACTGAATGGAATCATGCACACAGCTACCACTAAGTCTTATTTTTAGCTAGCTTAAAAATGACAATTGCACTGTCTAAACCTCTCCCCATATTATCAGTACTGTAATGGTAGATGCACAAATAAAAGAGAAAAATAAAACACACTATCTGTCTGCTTTCAGATATTTTTTGTGTATTATAAAAATTGCATTTCAACACGATCTTACTCTTTTTACAGAAATAAATGGAAATTGCACAGTAACAACCTTATCTGTAACAAAATGAGAAGAGAGCGGCGAGAACATATTCAATTCGCAACATTAAACATGTTGATAAAACACTGGAGTTCCCTCTTCCACGTTGACTGAATAGTTTCGCACACATACACACTGCCCCCACACTCTGTAATATAATTACCAGGTCTGTCCAGCATGTGAAATTCGTCGGCTGGTCGCCTTCTGGAAGTGATTCAATTAATTCTTCTTAAAGCACCCCAGCAAGGACGAGCATCTGCCGTCACTCAAACCGGGGCTTAGTGACTGGAATTCCCAGTCTCTGCAGCAGTGCACTGGGATCTGCTTTTTCAATCAGGAAAATCCCCAGCCACCAGCCAGGTCTTTCTCGCAGCTGTGTAAAATGTCTTCTCCTCTCTTCTTCCCCGAGATTCATTAGCAAAGCTCTGTTACAGCCTGCCAAACAAGTTCAACCAATGAAATTCTATCATGTCCTACCCTCCTTCTCTTTAACAATGGCTTGGCTTATACAGTTGCAACTGTAACCAAACTGATTTCCTGCTTATTCGAGTCTGGATGCGCGTTTAAAAGGACTTTCAGAGTCTGTCATTTTCCATCTCATTTTGCACTGGAGAACACATTATATTATTAATGAGTTAGAATCGTTAGTATTGTTAATAAGGTTAGTTCATTAATCCTCAAATGTGTCTCCTGCAACAGAGGAATTTCAGGTGAGAAAAAAAAAATATATGCTTTTAACTGTGAAAAAAAAATTATTTGCATTTTAGATGTAGAAATCGTTTTTGACTGAATAGCCTGTTTTCATTTACATGTCCATGTCACACTGGCAACACATGCCTTGCTGTACCCTATTATAGCAATGCACCAAAACCATGCAGTGGTGCTGTATGAAAAAAATGCTAAATACTCTTACATATTCCAACACATGCCTTGCTGTACCGCATTATAGCAATGCACCAAACCCATGCAGTGGTGCTGCATGAAAAAAAATGCTAAATACTCTTACATTCATTAGTATTTATATTGGCCTAAGCCCAATCGCTTAATATGGAAAACTGCGTTGCAAAGGTCCGATTTTTGGGTTAACTTCGCTGTCATTTTAAGATTCAGCTGCCATTTCGATTTCTACTCGTGTGTTCTTCATTCTAAAATGGTGGACTATGTTTTCAGCTTGCAACCAAGCCTCCTGACCTTTGAGTTCTGTTAATGTTTAGGCTGTCCAAGAGCCGACTTATTAGACTGGGTAAAGAGACGTTGCGCTCCATATGAACTGTCATCTAAGTATTGTCTGCACACACAATCCTCATCCTTGTATAAACATTGGGACAATATAAAGCAAACCTTGAGCGTGGGCACAGGCCGAATCCAATTGTGAGGAGACAACCCACAGTGCTTGCTGCAGGATTTGAGAACATACATCGTCATTGTGTCTTCATGGAAATGCAAACCTATGTAATCCTTTGCATATTATTGTATAAGCTGTATGTGAACTAGGCACGAACTCTAGACCACGAATTAGTAACATGCAGAGAGGCTGGACAATATTACTCAGAATTGTATAAAAGCATGAATGTTTCTAATGCCCAGCACTCTCTCTCCTCTCTTTGACGGGCTGGTACTCATTGCGGGGTGTTGAGAACCAGATAGCTATCTGTGTTTCTTTGTAACTGTACAGAATAATGATCTGTGAATCTTTTTAACCCGTGATTGGTGTATTTCCTTTTGTGGTACTCCGCCTCGATATTTCTTTGTTTTTACAAAGTGGGATGAACCCACTGAAGGATTGGAGGATGGGGCTGATAGGGGGACGGCGGTACCAAGGGTCCCCACTACTATGGAACCTATTGAGGCACCATTGGCTGTAAATGCCTTGAAGGATGGAGGGAAAGAACTGATTCCCGGGAATAAAGGTGTATTATCCTTACCCTTATGATCAACCGATGGGGCTGTAGCGTGTCCCCCTCGGGTAATCCTTGTCATGAACCGTCGTCTGTGTCCCTTATGGACTTCTGGTCCCTGACCCATAGGGGATTGAATACAGTGATCCTTCCAACATGGCTGCTTGAAACGGAATGCTGCTGGCCAGTCTCTACGCTCCACACTGTACGCTCTACAAAACAGACATGCCTCCGCGGCTCTGCGCGTCTCAATGCTACCGCTTGCTGTAGTCAGACGTGTGTTGCCGGAGTTAGCTCGGGGCTTTCTTCTGTTTCCTGGGTCCCGGTTCCTTGAATTCCCCTTCCTTCCTCCCATTCCTCTACCTTACCTCCGAACTTCCTGGATTTTCTTCCGCGCTCGGGCCACGGCGTTCCGTGCCTCCGAGTGTGAACATCATTCCTTCCTGGTATCCACCCTGGACTTCTGAACGTTCCCGGAAGTTGGATAGCGAACCTCACGCTGGAATCCGAAGACCAGTGCTCGGGTTTGTACAAATCCCGGACCGTGAGAAAGAAGACATCACAGAAGGTCGCAAGCAAACAACAGAAGCAGGTGAGAAGGGGAGAGACTTGTGACAATCCTTGAATGAATTGAGTCTGTTTGGGGACCCTGTAAGGGGGCCTCCACCTCTTCTCAGGTTCAGTATAACCATGGGGCGGGTAGATATGCCACCTTAGGTCAACGAGAGGAGCTAAAGGGGCCCCCTAACGTACCTTGGATCACCAGTGCCCCTGAGGGATGTGGCGGGGGTAAATCAAGGTACTTGGAGGCAGAGGTAGAGTTACCAGCGGCAGTTACTCATCCCTGTTTCTCGGCAGGGGTAAAGGATATCTTAAAACACCTACACTATCCTTCGAAGCCTGCCCCTATGGACTGCACCAAGTCTCACATGGTAAACATGGGTAGATCTGACATGCCACTCTTCAATAGAGGTGGCCAAAAACTGCTTAAATCTAATGATCGATCAGGTATGGGGCTCCCTGATAAAGGTTGTAAAAGCCTGCTATACCAAATTCAGATTAGCAGTAATCTTGACCCCAGTAACAACATATGTCTGATTCGTCCTAATATACTTACTATCTTTACAGCAATTCCTTCACTTGCTCTGGTGGCATCAATCGATATTGAGAGAGTCTCATTTCCAATGAGGGACCAGCTCGGTGTCAGTGTTGTCCATCTGGCTTCTCCTCTGGTGGGAGAACTTATCCTTACACAGAGGGAGGCACTATCCTCAATGGGATTTGAAGTCCAGCGAGTGGAAGGAGAGAAGGGGGAAATTGACCCGCATGACGTAAAAACGAATCTAGTCCCATGTATGCCTGGAAAATTGGGAATAACAAAGAATGCTGACAGGGGGAAATGAAAGATGTGGACTGGGCAACTATAGTCTCCTCCCTGTGGCAAAAACTGATCCCGTGGTAAGTGGAATGGTTCTGCAATTACCCGGGAGGAGATTTTGCTAACTGTCAAATCTTGGAATACCCGAGGTAATGCCCATCTACTTTCAAATTGGGAATGTGTGAATAACCTAAGACTTGCTAACTGCATCTGTCTCCAAGAGACGTGGTTGACGGTGTCCAGTCAACTCGTCGAAAAAAAACTGGTCGACTGCAATTTGGTCGACGCAATTTGGTCGAAAACCAAATGGTCGAATTTTTTTTTTTATTTATATATTTATTTTTCGGGTTTTCGTTTAGTTAAAAAAGGGGTTTTTAGAGAAAAAAAGGGGGTTGGGGGGGGACCCCCCCCAAAAAAAAAAAAAAAGTGTTAAAATAAAAAAAAAAAAATTTCGACCATTTGGTTTTCGACCAAATTGGTTCGACCATTTGTCTGGTCGACCAATTTTTTTCAACGAAATGTCTGGTAACCGTCAACTCTGCCCCTACCCTAGATGGCTTTAGTGTATTTGTGCAGCCAGCGAAAGAAAGTACTGGCGTTAGACCCTCGGGGGTATGATGATTGCAATTGATAACTCACTAGGTCTAAGTGTAGAAAAAGCTGTGAATTTGCCATTTGGGGCATTGGGGATTGAGCTTTACTCCAGTGATGGTAAGGTTAAGATCTTGATCATCAACATTTATTTGCACAGGGTTCTTACACGTCTGGATGCCTTTGTAGAAAACGTAGGCGATATAATAGATGTCTGGATTGACAGACACATGAATGGGAGAATTATGGTGCTGGGTGATTTCAATGCTGATTGTGACCCCCCAGTACTCCTTATAGAATTTCGAAGAGCTAACTAGTGGCAATTCAGTAAAGAGATGTCTGGGCAGAACGTGGAAGGTTGGGCCGAGGGGTGTGGTTTGCAGCCCCTAGTGGGAAGGAAGACCAATCAACTCACCTCATTAGGCTGGCATACGTGGCATAGAGGGATAAGTTCCTCTTTGACTATATTTTTGTTGATTCTTATCTTATGAACCACTGCCAGACATTTGAGGTGATGAAAAATGATTGGAGTGGTCATTCTATCTTGACCGCTTACTTTGACCTGCCGGTCTGTATTAGGGAATTTCTGACTCAACCGTGAGAAACTGCTAATGTGGCTGGTAATGCTGTTAAATGGACAGACCGCAATAGTCATCTGCTGAAATCGAGGGTAAGGAACAAACTCATCCACCGATGAGTGGAAGATTAATTGCTTCAATACTAATGAGTTTCGGAATCTTGGTGGGGGCCTAGTATCTGGTATTGGGGCAGGACAAGGTAGTAAGCGTAAAGAACCACCTAGGCATACCCATGGCTTTAGTATGGAATTAGCAGAAGCAAAAAGGGCTATGAGAAGGGAAATCCGAATAATACAATCTACCAACTCTGAACAGGCTACATGTAATGAGCTGACTAGAAAGGTTAGACAGTCCTGTAGGAATGTCTCCAAATCTCTGAAACACTCTACTCTACAGCGAGATGCAGAATTGATGTTAGGGATTTTGATTAAATCTGAAGTCAGTTAGTTCTGGTATCTGGTCAACGGGCAAGACCCTAATTATGTCGTAACCCAGTTTAACTCAATCTCTGAACAAGAGTGGGTGCAATTCTATGAGGACAGATTTGGGCACCTGCTGACCATTAGCCCTACTGTAAACGAAATGATGGGAAATGCTACGTGGGACCCTCAGCTGGATCTCTCCACTATTTATAGCTTAATCTATACATGCAAGTCATCTCGTGCCCCAGGCCCTAATGGCCTCACAAATAACACCTTTAAAGGAGACCGTAATTTGTGGACGAACCTCCAGTATCTGGAATTTAGAGACATCATCTCTACCGGGATCACTCCAAGCTCCTGTAATACGGCACATGTGGTCCCTATCTTCAGGTGTGGGGGCAGTACTGATCCTAGTAACTATCGACCGATCTCCCTTATGGTTGCCGATTGTAAAATCTTTTCGGCATTCCTGCTCTCAAACTTGGAGGACTGGGCTACCACTTACCATCCGCTGGCCCAATTCCAGACAGGCTTCAGGAAGGGACATTCTACAAACATCAACGGCTTGGCACTCAAGTGTGTGCAGGAAGAGGCTTGGTTCCAAATTAAGGGCTGTACTTATATGGCCTCGATCTAACTGCCACATCGACCATGGCAGATTATGGTGCAAACTTACCAAATGGGGGTTGCCTGATGGGCTGCTAAGACTCATTAGCGGTGTGTACGAAAACTGTGGCATACAGGTCCAACTAAGTAAAAAGGGGGACGTCTCTAGGAGAGTACGATCCTACCGGGGTGTGAGGCAAGGATGTGTCGTGACCACTTGGCTATTTAATCAGTACTTCTCTGATGTAATGCTATCACTGGCTAAAGAAGGGCTGGTTGCCCCAAGGATCGATAAGGAAATAATTGTATGTCTAATATATGCAGTTGACATACTGATTTTTAACTGCACTAAAGTTGAGCTGCAAAGATCTCTAAACAACTTTGAGAACTATGCCAATGACAACTGGCTAATTATTAACCCAACTAAAACTAAGATTCATGCCTTTAAAAAAGCAAAATGGATGACTAAAGGACCTGTATGCACTGTTGGAGGCAGGCCCCTGAAATTAGCAGAATAAGTTTGGTATCTGGGCTTCTATTTCCCCGCCTGTTAAGGCTTTAAATAGCTAATGAAATCTTGCTGCATAAGGCTAAATTCCTACAAGCTCAGATTATTAGAATTGACCGAAAGTTTGGCAGATTCTCCCTTAAACCCTCAATGATGTTCTTCAAAGGCAAAATTGTGCCTAAATTGACCTATGGGTTAGAATTAAGATCTGATCATTTGTGCAAAATCTTGAGCAGAATTGAGGGAAAAATATGGAGGAGAATCTTTGGAGTGCCAAACGTGATTCCGATCTCAGCTATCCGCTTTGAGTTGGGAACCGTGTCGCTTTGGACACGCTTACAATGGGCTTCCCTTGTTCTCTACTCAAAAATTACTGCGCCCATTCCCGATTCCCTATACCAAGTAATGAGTAGAAATTTGGACCATTCTTCTGTATTAATGGCCTTCTGAGCTCGGTCAGAACTTACCCTAAATCAGATTGGTGTGTCTGTGGAAACACTGATCTCGAACCCTACTAAGGCTAAGCAAGCCTTATTTGACTATGATTGGTCTCAGAATACTGATATATTTCACTCTTACCCATCTATGAGCCACCTGACACATGAACACAGACGAAGAGGAAGCTTGACTAGGATCCTGTTACAATTTCCTAATTGTCACTACAGGGGCATCCCATTAAGGGTGAGGTGGAACTTGCTACCATTCAGGGAAATCCAGTTTAGGAGATCGGTTATCACGGCGGAGTTAGCTACTTGTAGGTTTTGTATGGCAAAATTGGAAACCTTAAGGCATATGGTGTTTGAATGCCTCCCACTACAGGGCTCAAGAGCCCAGTATTTGGTGCCACTAGCAATGAATCCATTCCTTTATGATGAAGATATGATATGGAAACATTGTCTTGAAAACTTTAATATCCGGGAAGGGTTGGCCCTGGCTGGTTTAATCAAATCACTGAGTTTGTAGATCTGGTAAACTGATACTCAGCAAGAGAGGCATCTTATTCTTACTCAACTTGATGCGATCTGCAAAATTTGGACTTATTTGAATTCATTTTATCTGAACTCTTTGTGGATACATTGCTTCTATACTACAACTGGTAGTTTTTAATATCTGATGTGAATGTAATTGCTGACCTTTTATCATATGTTGTTTTATTTGTGGTATTATTAAATGTTGTGTGCACACTGAACCAACCCAATTAACTTACCTCGAGAGCAAACTCTCGTTGATTTATTGGATTTTAATTGATTACCTTTTTCTTAATTTATTTTGTTCTTCCGTTTGGTAATCCTGTGTGTACTATTTTACTCTATTCTCTTTTTAGTATTTTCTTTTTTTAATTATGTGTACTATGTGATTATTTGCAATCTCTTTTGTAAAGGTTTGAACTAACCAAATACAATAAAAAAATAAATTAAAAAAATGTCAATTGTTTGCCTAGTATCTAGTCGTGGACATCAATTGCACACTTTCCTAAGGAGTCGGTATTGAGAAGGGAGATTTCTAATGGAGGGCTATCAAGGGAACATAACTTAGGTAGGCTGGTAGTTATATCTTCCCCATATATATCCATGGACTCGATAACATCTATTTCAATAGATGCCTTAGAGCACGAAGAAGGCTCCAATATGTAATAATCTTGTATTAGTGGAATATTTGGCCGGAGGCTTTGATTGTGTATTGAAATTTTTTCTTTCATTCAGCAGTACATGTTGAAAAATACTGCCCATCCTGGAACTATCAGGTCTTCCTCCCCCTTCAGCAGTGTTGTGTAAAAATGTTATGGCGTTATCTTCCCGATCACCGACGTACATGTTGAGGTATTTTTGAAGAATTGCTTGTCTAGTTGAATTCTTGCTCCTCGGGGTAAATGCCATCTCTTAAGGGGAAGGTCAGTGAAGTAACAAGAAAGAAACTAAAACGGAAATGCGGAACACACCTTACCTCAGTAACCCAACTACACAGTCGACACAGACCGGCTTGTTTCTCCCGCGCCGGCGCTCCCGTCCCCAATTAGCTGAGAAGTAGTCCGGAGGACTACAAGGCTGCTGGAAAATGTAGTCTAGAATAAAACTAAGGTCAGCTGCAACTAAAATACAGACCAAACTTAAGTTTAAGCGGCACTACAGTTCCAGTTAAAAATATCCCCAAATAAAAGCAAGTTACAAGATAAAAGCCCCACAGTTACCATAATTTACTAAAATAATGTCTTTTTTGAAAACGCAAATAATTAGCAGCAAAGGTTAAGAAATTTCAATTCTTTCCTTCTGGACCATCCCTCTCAGGTCCAGCTGGGGTCCTTTCTCTCCTCTACCCCTCTCTACATGTGGCGTTCCCCAGGGCTCCAACCTCTCTCCCTGGTTTTTCAACCTCTACATGGCCCCTTCGGCCCACCTCATCTCTACCTTCTCCTCTAACTTTGTGTTATGCAGATGACACTATGCTCTACTTCAGGCTACCTGCGGCCTCCTCTCCTCTCTCCCTCATTCCTGACTGTCTATCCACGATTCTGGAATGGTGCGCCTTCCACGATCTCTGCCTCACTGCCAGCAACACTGAGATCCTCCTTATTGGGACCCCTGCTCCTGCTTACCATCTTTCACTCTGGCTGCCCTCCTTGGGCCCTCTCCTTGCGCCGTCCTGTGAGTCAAAAAACCTTGGGGTCATCTTCGACTTCAATCTCTCCTTCTCTCCTCACATCACGTAAGTCTCTAAGACGTCCCACTACCAGCTGCACCTCCTCAAAGGTATTCTGCCCTTTCTCACTTTCCTCCACAAGCTCAACTTCTCCAGAGCTCTGGTTCTCCTTGCTAGGCTGGACTACTGCAAATGCCTCTTTCTCAACTTTCCTTCTACTCTCCGCCCTCCGCAACTAATAAAGAACAGGACTGCAAGACTTGTCCTTGGCCTCAAGCCCGAGGATCATCTGTCTCCAGCCCTGAAATGCCTCCACTGGCTCCCAGTGGCTGCAAGGATCAAGTTCAAGACCCGCTGCATTGTTCACAAGGCTTTCTGGGGCTGACACCTGCACTACATCCAACTCTCTTCCTGAACATCGTCCTTCGCAAGCCCCTTCATTCAGCTACCTCCAGCTCTCTGATGATCAGACGCTTCTCCAAGAAGAGAGTGGTAGGTAGATCTCTCTGCTCTGCAGGAGCCTCCCTCTGAAATGGCCTCCCTGCCCCTCTCAAACTCTAGCAGGACCACCTGAGGTTCCGAAAGCAGCTCAAGGCCTTACTTTTCACTTCTCTTTTCTCGCTTTCTCTTCCCTGCTGGCCCACCTGTCTGATGTGTTGGCTGGTCTCCTGACTACCCTCAAAAACGAACTGGCACCAGGCTCCTCATCTACCTACAAGCACCTGCACTGCCTTCAGGCCTCCGCACACTTAGTGGTTGTACCTGTAACCCTACAATCCCCTGCCTACTTGCACTACCCTGAGCCGGCTCCCATCTTCACCCACCGAGCATTGCTGACCTGCTCGCACTCCCCTCCTCCCCCCTGCACTTGCACAATCTAAATGACACAAGGCCTAGTAATATCGTTTGTTCGTCCTCTCTCTGTCTTTCTACCTTGTCTTATCGCGCAGTGAAACACTTGTGTACAGGCGTGTTATAAATAACTTATATCATAGCCCCCCCCCGCACCCTCTGCCTCACCAACACCCCAATCAAATGCTCAGTCTCGCAGTGTCTAGTCTGGGGTAGGACAAATTGTACATTCTTCCGTAAACACTTACTGTTCTTTTGTTGAATCCATTTCTTTGCTATCTGAACAGTATTGCGTCCATGTGATTCTGTAATCAATGAGGCCTCGATGTCCACATTAGTGGAAGATAAAGGATTCAAGTCCGAGTTGGGTCAGTACTGGCTGAGCGAGACTGCCTTCCTTGAAGTGGGACCATTACATAAATAGTTTTTTCAGAGTGTTCGATAAATGTGTTCAAAGTCACTCACTCACACTCAATGCCTAAACTATACAACAAATGCTTGTTAAATTGCAAGGCTTCTGGGTCACAATATCAAGAGAAAACACAGGTTTCTGTTGCAGTCCGATGTGGGATTGTGATGCAGTTTTCCAAGAATCTTGAATTCTTAGGGCATGAATTGTTAGACAAGTTATGTACAGCTTAATTGCCTTAATATACTCTTCTGCTGATTTTCCATCTTTAGTTCTGTACGATGCACCCCTGAATTCATTTTTTAAATATGTTCCCACAGCTAGTCTGTTTTTGTGCATCTGATCAAAGCTAGACTAGATTCTTCAAGCTTCAAGGTTAGCTCTGGGGCAACACAATTGCCTTGGGAACAAGGCAATGCGTGCAACATGGCTTCCATTCCCGGTCCAGCGCTGTGATATAAATTACAAATGAAATGAACAAAATCATTTTCTACCTCTGTATGTAGCACACTTTTGTAATTGCTGTTTATCAATCCCTTTAGTGTCTTCATGGATCTACTAGAGATATGCACTTCATGCCTCAATTACAGTACACCAGTCCCTGAGTGATAACACATGGGCAACTGAGAAGCTTTGCATCCACTGATCTTGCAAAGTTATTATTGTTGTTACTATTCAAGTCTTTACTGAGCACTGACCGAGCTCAAGGAAGCAACACAGCAGTTTACAAGTCATAGAGAGAAGGACATCATTAGGGAATCAAAAATACGAGAGAGCGAGGAGCTAACAACAGGGAAGGCGAAGGGCAGGAAATTCGGCAGCAAGGGATATACAAGCAATCTGCTGTGGACCTTGGGGATAGCCGATCTCCTAGCCTCAAGTTTTGTGTGGGGCAGAAGGTGTGCAGCCCTAGGTGTTGGGGAGAAGACCTTCCTTGAGAACAGTCTTATCTTGAATTCCTTCCTGAAATGTAGAAGTGAGAGGATGATTCTGGTGCTCACAGGGAGGAGGTTCCAGAATCTGGGGCATACTCCAAGCCAGCCTGTCTTCTGGCCCTTTCCTTCCTGCACTGGCGGAGTTCAGTTGTAGACATGTCCTTCTTTCTGGTGGATTGTACTCCTCCAGGGATGCAGAGTTTCTCAGAAAGGTCATTTGGGGGCCTTCAGGGTGACAGCCTTTTTGACGATGCAGCAGGATTTGAAGATAAGAGCTTGTAGCGGGAGCCAGTGCAGTTAAGTGAGTCAGGGTTAGTGTTTTTTCTGATATGTATTGACAAAATGATATTAAATCCATAGAAAAATGTGTACTTATAATATTGTGAATTGGAATTTTCCTGTGTGGGCCTGAGGTTAATGTTTGTTCAGGTAGACAAATAGGTTGGATTTCTATTTGAGTTACTGCATCATTTTAGTTCTGGTGTGGAATAGGTTGAACGGAGCAGAAACGACTTCATCCATTGTCCAGACACTTTGGCTCCTTTTGGCTGAATCATGTAATTCACTGCATTGTAATTGTAAACGTTTATTTGTACAGCGCTTATACACAAGTGAAGTGGTTCAAAGCGGGAAGGGAACAAGGGAATACAGTAGAAGTAACTAGCATACTAGGCCTGACAGCATTTCTCCTAGTGCAAGTGCATGAAGTGATAAAGTGAAACCAGATTAGGGAGGGGAGACAAAGGGGGGACACGACAGAACATACTAGGCCTAGTAAATTCAGGTCATGCAAGTGTGCAGACGTAGGTGTAAGGGAGGGGGGAGAGGGAACAAGTGCGGCCAGTCAGTAGGGCCAAGGATTAAGTGCAAAGAGGTAACCCCTCTCATGGAGCGTATGCTGAAAGTGCAGTAGTGCTGAGAATAGTGCAGTGGCCCTGAGGCAAGTGCAAAGACTGGCAGTGGAGCCTGGGACCTGTGAAGCTCTGGAGGTGAGCCAGGCAGTGAAGCTGACAGAGTTAGGGGAGAGATGTAGGAAGGAAGCTGGAGAGAAAGAGTTAGGAGTTTAGCAGCGGAGAGGGAGAGAGAAAGAGGAAGCGAAGAGCAAGGTCTTGAGGAGTTTCCCAAACTGAAGGAGCTCCGACTCAAGGTGGAGAGAGGCAGGGAGGCTGTTCCAGAGGGAGCAACCTGACGAGGATAAAGATCTGCCCACAAATATCTGCTTGGTAAAACGGCTTACATGCAGAGAGTTGGAAAATTTCGTGCAGAGGACTCTAGAAGGAGAGTATTTAAGGAGAGAGTCTTGGAGATAGTGCGACCCCCGGCCCCAGAAAGCCTTGTGGACTATGCAGTGGGTCTTGAACTTGAGCCTAGCAGCCATAGGGAGCCAGTGGAGGGATTTCAGCGCCTAAGAGATGCAGTCCCTGGGCTTGGGGCCAAGGATAAGTCTTGCTTTTCTGTTCTGGATGAATTGTAGTGCACAGAGAGTAAAAGTAGGAAGATTGAGAAAGAGGCTGTCCAGCCTAGAGAGAATCGGGGCTCTGGAGACGGTGAGCCTCTGGGGGAAGGTGCAGCTGGTAGTGGGACTTTTTGGAGATGTCCAAGATGTGAGAAGAGAAGGAAAGAGTGGAGCGGAAAATGACCCCCAGATTTTTTGCCTCAGTAACAGGTGACGGCGCAGGGCCAATGGAGGCCGACCAGTGGGAAATTGGGAAAGCGGGGCAGGGGTCCCAATGAGGACCATCTTTGTCTTACTGGCATTGAGGTAGAGATCGTTAGCAGCACACCAAGACTGAATTGCAGACGGACAGGAATGAGCAAGGAGGATGAAGAGGCTGAGGGTCATCCGCATAACATTAAAATTTAGAGGTGAAGGTAGAGATCCTGTGGGTTAGAGGGGCCATATAGAAATTGAAGAACCACAGGATCGGTTATATCCCGGGAGGACGCCACAAGTAGAGGGAGTGATAGATGAGAGAAAGGACTCAAGTTCCACCTGAGAGGGACGGACAGAGAGAAAGGAGGCAAGCCACACCAGGGCCAGATCAGTGAAGCCCAGGGTATCACAGAGACGGGAGATCATAATGTTGTGGCTTACTGTGTCGAAGGCGGAGGAGAGATCGAGAAGAATGAGGACAGAAGGAGAGTTGGATTCAAGATTTGATAGCAGGTTTTCTCATGTGTTCAGAAGAGCAGTTTCCGTGCCTCTGGATGCTCTAAAGTCAGACTGGTGGTCATGGAGAGAACCAACCGATTCAGTGTGAAGGGTAAGCTGAGAGATAGCTATTTACTGTTATGTCCCATCCCCTTTCCTCCATACTGCATGGGAGTCCCCTTTAAATTTAGAGGCGTGTGGCGGACTGGTCCTGGGAACCTGTGCTGCCCTGACACTGCCCTCCGGTGCCATACCTCAGTCCCCTTTTCCGCGTCGACAGGAAAGGGCCGAATTCTCCAGCGCTCCTCGGTTTGGCTTTGGCCATGTAATTGCAGGTGAGGATACTTCTTCTGTCTTTTTTGTCTTTTTATCATACAGGTACTCGGTCCTCAGGCGTCATGCTTCTCCCCAGCGCATGTCGACTTCCACAGGGTTCAGCAGGTGTCCATCCTGTGACGGGCTATTCCCAACTTCAGACCCCCACGCCCTCTACCTACGTTGCCTTGGCCCAGACCACGGTTGGCAAGCTTGTACAGCATGCAGCACCCTGTCATTGAGGTCTCTGAAGAACAGGCTAGCCAGGTGGAGGGAGCTCTTCCAGAAATCGCCTCCAGAGGACCTGAACAACTTCGTCAAACATCGTTCCAGGCCCAAGGTAGTGCCTCTGTTCTCCATCGCACCCCACAAGGGAGACTCCTTCCCAAGGACAGGCCCGTGCGGGATGGACCGCCCAGGTTCTACAAACCAGCACGTGCACCAAGGCCTCCCTGGCTACCGGCCCAGAGTTCGAGGGATCCTCCGATCCTCCCGTTGAGTGTTGAGGGACTGGAAGGTTCTTGTACCGGATCTTCACCTGAGGGGCCACGCCCTAGTACCGGCAATATGGCCGAGAGGGCGCCTAAACGCAGCTCTACCGGCACCCGGCCGAGGGTGTTATGTCTACCAGGCCCCGGCCTGAGGAGCAGGGTAGGCCTCATGATTCACACTCAGTCCTGGAGGAGGCTGGGCACAGCGAGCTGAGCAACACGACGCAGGCACGTGGAAGGCAGCTCCACAAGATGGCCACTGTGCCAGACATCCGCACCCGTCTGCCGCACCAGGAACGGGAATTCAGCGAAGAACGAGTGTCAAGGTGGGACTGGTGTCAACCAGGTATGTGGCCTACAGCCTATCCTTCATTTGCGCAGGGCAGGTTCCCACTCTGTCCATATGGGCAGGGTATGCAGAGCCTCCAGCAGCCGCCTGCTACTCCATCTATATCCCCCACCAGCCTGTGAGGACAGGTTCTTTAAGAGGTTCCTCGGACTCACAAAGTCCCCTCGGATGGGGGTGATCCTCAGGGATACCATCAGGGAGGTGCTTCCTCCAATGCTTACAGCACCTCAGGCTCTTCGACCGGCTCCTCTGGCCCCAGCACAGCCTTTGCCACCGGCTCTGGCCCCCCAACCGGTTCGTCAGGCGGTTCCATACCAGCCTCATCCACAGCCTCTGGCTCCGGTCCCAGTACCCCAATCTCCGGCTCCTGCCACACCTCCACCAGTGCAGGATCCTCCTGACCCCCAGGCGCACACGGACAATGAGGAGGACCCCGACACGCCATCTTCAGACACGTTCTTCCATGAAAGTCTTGAGGGCTGGCTGAGTACCCGGGCCTTCCTCAACCTGAGGTCGAGCAACCAGCAGAGGTGGTCCTCGCAGAAGGCCTCATGCGATGCCCGTCTGCTAAAACGTGAATTCCACTGCAGACCGATGTAGTCGCCCATGCCAAGAAGGGTTGGCTTAAGCCCCACTCTATCCAGCCGGTGAATCGACACCTGGACGCCATATAAAAGCAGATGGAGGGGGATACAATCTTGCTATCGGCCCATCCTCAGCCACACTCCTCAGTGATCGCTGCAGCATCACTATACTCCAAGCCTCAGTCATCCTCAGCTGCCTCCTCTGCAGCGCTGCTAGGCAAGGAGGAGAAGATCTTGGAGGCGTACGGGAAGAAACTGTATTCCAATGCGTCCCTGTATCTTCATCAGGCCAACGCTGATGCCATGCTGGTGGCTGTGAACCAGGGGTTGTGGCAGGAAATTGCTGATTTCCTCCCAGAGCTTCCTACGCAGAGCCAATCGCGTTTCAAGGCGGGACTGGCTGAGGCCAAGCTGGTGGCGCAAGACGACCTGGAGTCCACCGTGGCCCACATTGACACTTCTGGTTGGGCCATCTGCATCGCCACGGACATGAGAAGAACAGCCTGGCTCGATGCAACTAAATTTAACCCGGACGTCCAGGAACGCATATTAGACCTGCCGTTTGAGGGAAGTGACCTCTTCCACTCCACCACGATCGAGGAGCTGGACAAAAAGAAAAATGGCTCACATACGGCCAAACATTTATCCATCCTTACAAAGACCACAGCCAAATCGTACACCCAGTCACAGCAGCGCTCCGGCAAAGGGGAGTACATATGGAGGGTTCAGCGGCTTCAAAGAACGGAGGTCCAGGCAACCGGACCGTTCGCCGACTTCACATCGGCGCAAGCAACAAAAAGAGGGATGGAGGAGTAAGGGCTTTTTCCAGTCCCCCTCCTCCACAACAGCCTCTGAGGGAAAGAAGACATGACACGCCCCGCCAGGTCCATGTGTCTCTGGTGGGGGGCAGGCTTGCTCTCCATGCACATTTCTGGCGCCAGAATTTCGCAGACCCCTGGATCCTCTACGTAGTATCCACAGAGTGACGCCTACCCATCCCAGCCTCTCCTCCCTCCTCCCCACAAGTTGGGACAGCAACTCTTCTGGCAGAGATCCAATCGCTCGTAAAGAGCCAAGCTGTGGGGGAAGTCCCAGCCTCCCACAGAGGCTTGGGCTTCTACTCCAGGATTTTCGCATTCAGAAAAAGAACCATGCGGGCCTGAAAGTTGTGCTGGACCTTTTCACCCTCACCCTCAACCTCTCCTTACCTCAACAAAATTCGAGATGGTTACGCCAGCTTTTATAGCGGAGACATTGTGCAAGGGAGACTAGATGTGCTCCCTGGATCTGAAGGACGCGTATCTACACGTCCCGATATGGCAGCCCCATCATTCTTTCCTACGGTTCAGAATCATGTGCTACCATTTCCAATACAAGGTTCTTCCTTTTGGCCTCAACTTGTCCCCAGCGTCTTTCCCAGACTCATGAATACTGTGGCTGCCCTCCTCAGGGCCTCCACATCAAGAGGGCCATTACTTACTTCCTCAGCAGAGAGCTGACCTCGGCCTGGTGGTACCAGCACCAACTGGCAGCGGTCCTATTAGCAGTATCCCACACAAGACTCAGGATGAGGGGGATACAACTGCACTTTGCGGCATCATGGAACCTGGAGCGGGGCTCTCAATCTGTGATGATCAACGTTCCTCCTTGTCTCCACCAGGACCTCACATGGTGGTCTATGGACTGCAACCTACGGATGGGCAAGCCCTTCCGGCCTCCCACCCCGCAGGTCACCATCACTACAGACTCCTCTCGAGGGATGGTGAGCCACTCTGGATGATCTCTCGGTCCACTGCACCTGGACCCGACACGAGCAGGAGTACCACATCAATTGGTTGGAGCTGACGCCATCTGGAAAGCGCTCAGAACATTCCTCCCACTTATCAGAGGCAAAGTGGTCCTCATCCAGACAGACAACTCAACCAGCATGTACTATGTGAACCAGCCGGGAGGCACCATATCCTCTCCACTGTGCAAACTGGCTATCAGCATGTGGGAGTGGGCCCTGGAAAACAACATCTACCTCATGGCAGTCCACCTTCCGGAGGAGTCCAACCTGGAGGCAGACCGACTCAGCAGGTTGGGAGCGGACAACTACGAGTGGCAGTTAAACAACCTCGTTACTCAGGAAATCTTCAGCAGATGGGGTTATCCCCAGGTGGATCTCTTTGCCACATGGCACAACAAAAAGTGCCCTCAGTTCGCCTCCTGGCAGGGTCAGGGCCCCCGCTCCCTGGGTGACACATTTTGGATTCAGTGGATGGCATGACTGCTTACGCCATCCCGCCCACTCCGCTGATTCACAGAGTGATTTGCAAGATCAAGACGTCTCGCCAGCTCAACATCATACTAATAGCTCCATGGTGGCCAGCCAGGCCATGGTTCTCGGAGAGGCTCAGCCTCTCGGAGATGCCACCTATTCACCTTCCGACGGGCCCAGCACATCTTCTGGCACAGCAGTGGGGCAGGGACATCCATCCCGCGCCACAGAAGCCAGCCCTCACAGCGTGGTTCCTGATCAGTTGATGCTAAGGCACCTCAGCCTCTCCCAGGAGATCATACAGGGCGTAAGGCGCAAGGCTACCAGGGCCCAGTATAAGAGTAAATGGACCAGGTTCTGCCACTGTGCAGCTTGCAAGGAAATCACCCCCCTGGCATGTACTCTGGACGACGTGCTCTCCATCTCGGCGCACCTCGTCCACTCAGGCTTGCAGGTGGACACTTGCTGCACTTAACTTGCAGCCATCGGGGCATACAGAAACTCTGAGGAGGAGACTTTTTCCTCTTCCAACCCAATTGTTAAGAGACATCTCTACCCATCCATCAAGAGGCCGCACCCCGTGTGGGACCTCAACATAGTCTTGGGTGCCCTGGCGCACAAACCATTCGAACCTATGGCGTCCGCGGACATCAGGTTGGTCACCATTAAGATGGCCTTGTTAGTCGGCCTCACCTCGGCTCGCAGAATCAGCGAAATCCAGGTGCTGGTCGCCTCAGAGTCATACACTGCGTTTCACAAGGACAAGGTAGTCCTACGGCCGCACCCAGCATTCCTACCTAATGCGCGTCCGCGTTCCATCCGAATGAAGAAATCGTGTTGCCCATGTTTTTTGCTGAGCCCAAAGACGAGGCACAGAGAGTTCTGCACTTCCTTGATGTCAGGCGTGCCCTGAAATTCTATCTGGAGAAGATCAAGGGCTTCCGCAAGTCGGACGCTTTTTTGGTCACCTTCGGAAGATCAAAACCGGCATATCAGGCCTCCAAGGCCTCCATAGCCCGTTGGATGGTTTTGGCCATCAAAGAAGCCTACGAGGGACAGCACAAGCCACTGCCGGCCAACATGCACGGCCACGCGGTCAGAGCCAAGGCAATACCCTTCGCTTTCCAGCCGCATGTTCCCTGGCAAGTCATAAGCAGGGTGGCCACATGGGCCACCCCTTCGGCTTTCTTCAAGCACTACTGTTTGGATGCCGGTTCTAGATCTGATGCAGCCCCCAGCGCGCCTCTAAATTTAAAGGCGAAGGTTTTTTCTGATGAAAAAGGTTCGGTCTCCCGTCCCGTCCCTTGGAAGGGACGCCCATGCAGTACGGAGGAAAGGGGACTAAGGAGTAACAGTATGTTAGTCACTACGGCGAGTAACTTGTAATTTCTCCAGTTTGCCCAGGCAAGGTCTGATAGAGATCGGGCGTTAGTTTGTTTGGATAGAAGGGTTAGCAAAGGGTTTTTTAAGCAGAGGGTGCACAAGAGAGTGCTTGAGAAAAGGTGGGAAAACTCCAGTGGCGAAAGATGTTGCAGAGATCGGCCAAGGCTGGAGCAAGAGAATCAATGTGGTCCTTGATGGGTTTAGGAGGGCAAGGGTCAACCTGTTTGGAGGAGTTTTTCATGGACCTGACTAGTCTGGAGACCTCCTCAGGTGTCACAGGGTAGAGGGAGGAGAGAAGGGGGGATGGGGGGTGGCCAAGTGGGGCCCAAAGGATGTTGGCACAGGTGAAGTTGCGGGGGGAGAGAGGACAGGATGTCCTGTATTTTGGCAGTGAAATGGGCAGTCGGGGCCGAGCAAAGGGCTTGGGTGGGTGCAGTAGAAGATTAGGCTGCAATAGGATTGGCCAGTTCCTTTCAGACTTTGAAGAGTTCAGTCGTGTTGTTAAATGCTGCTGGGATGCTGGCTTGAATATAGACTCTTTTCTTGGAGCGGATGCAGAGTCTATATTGCCTTTGAAGAAGGCTGCAAGCCAGTTTGTCAGTTTGTGCACCTGAAGATCCCCATTTCTGATCTGCTGCTCTGTGCTTTCGTTTAAGGGCAGCCAGCTCGGGGTCGTACCAAGAATTGCACTTTTTGGAAGGCTTCAGGCGGACCCTGATGACAGGGCCAAGAATGTTCAGTGTGTTGGAGATGGAGAGGTGAACGTTTGTGGGGGCTGTCAGGGTGTGAGTCAGCCGCAGGAGTAGAGGGAGGAGAGTAGGTGGAGGAAAAGGCAGCCACGGTCACTCTTTTCATAGGTCGGATGACCTTGAAGGCAGGAGGTAGTGAAGGCCGTGCTGGTGCTAGAGGAGAAGAGAGCTTCATGTGGGAAGAGAGAATGATCACTCCAGGAGAGAGAGTTAGTGAGAGGGATTGAGAGAGAGGGATGTCTGAGATAAAAGCATCAAGATTGTGGCCAGCAGAGTGCGTCGGGCCAGAAGGTAGAATGGAGAGAGAAAGAGAGTCACATAGGTTGCGGAAAGGACCTAAGGAGTCAGGAGAATTAAGATGGATGTTAAGATCCCCCAGAAGGAGGAATTGGAGCAGGAGGAGGAAAATGGAGAAGAGGCCAGTTCAGCCCATTCAAAGAGGAAGAGAGGTACCCCTACAAAATATCCCCACCAAAAATATCGCCCTACATATGGCTGTTTGTCTCGCCATAGGCAATATTTTTTGGGGGAATATTTTTTGGGAGTGGGGGTGCGAGGGTGTCCCCCGCACATTTTAAAATAATGCAGGGGTTGCGGGGGTGACCCCCACAGGGTCCATTGGTCAATAACGCCGCAAAAGTATGGCGATATTTTTATATCACGATATTTTTGCAGGGATATTAACACATGGAACAGGAAGAGAGTGTTCTGGCACGGCGGCCGATAGTGGGTGGCCAGAGCAGAAGTAATGGAGAGAGAGAGAGCCTGCAGACCAGTCATTCAAAAGAAGAGTTGACCTGAGAGGGAATGATGGAAATGGGCATCCACTCAGGAAAGATTGGGGCTACTCCCACTCCTGGCCTGTTAGCCCTGGGCACAGAGAGGATCTTGTAGCATTCAGGAAGAAGTATGTCAAAATGTGTGACAGAGCTGTCCTTGAACCAGCTCTCAGTAAGGGCTATGACATTGAGATCCAGGAATTCAAGGATGTGGCAGAATTGGGTACAGAATTAAGCAGAAGTAGGTACAGAAAACTAAACATTTTCCCAGACTTCTTTGCCCAACACCATTTTGGAAGTGAATTTCCAATAATTGCCAATCTGTACCCACACGAGCCATGACATAAACATGTCTGCCACAATAACAGGGGATCCCTACTGAATCTGGCTCCTTTTGTCCCTCTTCTGCATCAAAATTGTAAAGCAGACAGATTCCTTACACAGAGGTAAACACAAAAAATGAAACTTTTGCTGTTCGTCCTGCTACTTAACATAATGACAGATGAGGGAAAACATGCTTAGAGTTTGTCTCTGCACGTTTTCTGGCATCCTTAATATTTTGTGACGCTTGCAAAATGAGACAACCACATGCCTAGACAAACTCACATTTAAGAAATCCAGAAGCTCCTTACCCTCTGTGATGAAGTCACAGGATGTAGAATAGGGGATGGAACTGGGATAACCAGGCCTGCGGGGACTGCCACCCGCTCCAGGATGCATGCAGGCTTGAGAGGTGGTGATGACCGACTTCCCACGCTCTCGAGTCCATCTGTAGCCTTGCATGTATAATCCTCCTTGTTGGTATTAATGTACCTTCAGCATGGAAAGCTGTCACCTCATTGGAAGTGAAGTAGGAGTTGCGAGAAGGACCATAGAGTTCACAGGGCCAACATAGCATGGATCTTTGGACCCCATAATGCAGATAAAAGTCCCTGGTCTGTAAGAAGACCTGTTTCATGAGTGCTTCTCCACCCGCAGACTGTGTGCTCCACGTCTTCCCTCTTGTGTGGGTCTAAATATGTCATACGCTTCAAGATATGTGCTTATAGAATGGAGGAGACTCTAGCCTTCACGACAATAAGCAACTTAAGTAGCTCGTTGAATGAATGAAGATTGTAGGATGAATGTATGAGAACACCAGCTATCAGAACTGGAGCAGGCCTGCAAACCTTTTACAGGCACCTGAGGAGTCTGTAATCCACACAAACAGCACCCTATCAGAAGACACACATAGTTGAGGATTCAAACAATTGATTGTCCCAGGCTTGCCCCCCTGCAGGGATAAATGTGGAGGACGGCCGGAAGGAGTTATGGGAGTCGGAAGTATTGAGAGCAAAGTGCAGGAGACACTGTGGTAATTCCGCATTAAGGAAAGAAGGAGAGTGAAACAGTGAAGGGGATTGAGAGGAAACAGAGGAGGTTGCTGATGGAGTGTGAAAGAGGTGTGTAAGGGAAAGAGAAGAGCTAAGGAGGATGTGGGAAGGAGAAGAGCGGGAGGTAAAGGCAGAAGAGAAGAAGTGCAAGAGGGGCAAAGAAAGGGCAGAGATGGAAGAGGGAGAAGGAGAGAAGCGGAGGAGGAAGGCAGAGCAGGTGGCCGGGTCAGAGGGAAGAGCAGAGGGGGAGGTGAGTGGCAAGATCGGAGGATGAGGATGAAATGAGAATGGAGGAGGCAGAAAAGAGGGGGAAGAGCAATGGAGGTGGATTGGACACGGACACGTGTAGGAGGTGAAGAAAGGATTGAAGGAGGTAATTAGTAAAGAGGAGGGAGAAGAGTGCAGGACATAGAGATGAGAAACGTAGTGAGAAAGGAGGGTGAGAAGAAAGGCAACCGGAGAAAGAAGAAGTCAAGAGGGCTGGAGGGGAACTGACAATTGGAGGCAAGGAGGAAGTGATTGAGAAGGAGAGAGATGTGGAAAAGAAGCAGAATAAAGGAGCATAGGACAGGAGAAGGAAAGGAGTTGTGGATTAATGACAAGGTGGTGAGAGTGATGGAGAATGGTAGAGTAGCAAGGAGGCAGAGCAGTCAAAGGATGTGTAGGATGTGTAGGAAACATTAGGAAAGGAGGAGGAGGAATAGTGAGAGGAAGAGTGAATGACTGAGATGGAGGAATGGGAAGAGGCATGTGAGGAGTCCCAAGACCCTCAAACATGAGCAGAGTGAGACAGTGGTGGAAAAGCCTCACCCCACCTCTGAGGGCTTGGGAGAATCTCTTTGAAAATAGCCAATCTTTTCAAGGGGTAAAGAGGCCTGATATCCCTGGGGTCTGACAATGGGAATCTAATCTGATTCCATACCACCTTTTAGAGGACCCAAGTCACCACAGTGGTGCCAGGTACTCAAAAAGTTGAGGAGGCACAGCACAACTTCCTGACGTGTCCAAGAGGCATCAAGAGTCCTACAGAAAATACAAGAAAGAAGTGCAGGCCCAATAAATCCCAGAGACTGTCAGTGACTATTTGCTACCAAAACGCCTGTCTGGAGAGAATGGGGATGACTGATTGCTGTCCTAACAGAAATCTGACCAAGTGGTTATGCTGAAACAACCTTAACCTGTCAGTTTAGTTAAACATAATCCGCTGTGTTCTTTTGTAACCGATGAAGAGACAGTAACCTTATATTTTTTCCCTTGGCCTTGACCGCTTCCAGGATTTCAGAATATCAAATCAGTCACTTTTTCTGTCCCAATTGCGATGTTGATCTGTAGGCAATATTGGGCTCCAGGGTGCTCCAACATTGCTATCGTGTAGGCATTGCCGGTTCCAGCAGTGAGTCATGGCATAGGAGGGTGAACATGTTGCTATGTTTTCTTTCTTATGGGCAACATGTTGATTGCAAGCCAAAATGTAAGTAGCATGAACAATCAACAACGGGATTTATCATTCAAAAGAATGGACAATACGCTTGACAATATATTCAAACATTCCTAATCTGCTGGGGAAGGTATCATTTAAGAGTGAACGGCATGCAGTGGGAACTAATCGCTGTGATAGAAATAATGGGTAAACTGACCCAAGTGGATATTATCCATTTGATAAACTAATAAGCAAAAGGTGGGGGAAAGAGGGGGTTGGAGGGTATTCTGTTATGAGGAAAAACTGGATAAAAAACTATCCCTCTTCATTTAAAACAATCTTGCAACATTGAACAAAAATCGTGTGTGCAATCAACGAGGTGTGTTTTTGCTTAACAATGTATTCGAAGGGATTGGTTCCTCCGACGTATTCCACATCTATGACAGGCAATCACCACAGCTGTGCTGCTTCGGAAAATGTTCTGCATCGATGACGTCGATACGCTGTCCTCAAGGGCATACGTCGAGCCGACCTCACCGGATGTTATAAGTAGGACACACGACGCCCGTAGCCTCAGTTCCGTTTTTTCCGCGAACGTGTTCACTTCGGAGATCTTAGCGCACCTCGGTTCTTCTGGTTTCTATCGGTTCTTCGAACTTGGTGTTTTGTGAAGATATCATGTCTTCGTCGTCTTCTACCCCGTGGTTGGGATTCAAGAAGTGTCGGGACTGCGGTTCCAAGATGTCACTTACGGACCCACACAACGTCCGCCTCTGGTGCCTCGGCGAGGACCACGCCACCGATGACTGTGACTATTGCCAGTCGTTAACGTCGAAGGCCTTGCGGGAGCTGAAGAAGAAGCTATCTGTAGGTAGGATTTCCAAACCCCGAAAGTCGAAATCCGCTGGGCTTTCGACCGACAATTCAAGGGGCGATTCTCCGAGACGTTGGCGTAAGTCCAGGGGGTCTCGGTCCCGGAGTGGTTCCCGCAATTCCTTTGCCTCTTCAAGGCACTCGCGGAAGTGCCGTCACCGTTCGCCTTCCCCGTCCTCGTCCGAGGACTCCG